>NW_026892579.1:23777500-28777500 GCF_033815535.1 Pezoporus flaviventris | reverse complement strand
TGTTAAAACTGCCCTTGGGGGAAACAGCTTGAACTCATTTTAAGCATCAGGGAAGACTGGGATGAAAAGAAAACCAAATCCCCTTCAGTGTCAAGATGGTGCATGCTTGGTCACATTGTAATTTCAAATGTGAATGTTGGAATGCCAAGTAGCTGGAGTAGTTCAGCTTCTTGTCTCAAGTATGTATGTACTGAGACAGGGACAAATATGGGGTATTAACTGTTAAACAGTTAGACAAATCTTGTTAACATGTCTGGGAAGCACTTGCAATATCAAACAAAAAGCCTATATGGAGATGCTGAGCCACTGGAAACTGTACTTGTGAAAAATAAAGGCATCTCTAACTGAATTGCATCCTGTAACTATGAAATATATGTATTCAGTTCTATGGAACCTAAGGTGTCAAATCAGGAAATGCATATTTGAGGACCTAAAAATGCACAGTTTTGATTTTTCTAATACTACATGCAAAGAAGTCTCTGCTGACATTCATGTATTTTTGACATGGAGAACTGCAACAGCACTTAACACATTAGTATACATAAGAGAAACCTCATATAAATCTGAATGCTATCTATTGCAAAACATTTACAAAATGTGCATTGGCTTGACTTTCATTGTTAAGCATGAAAATAGTATTGCAGCATCGGTGCATTTAATAATGAACTTTTTTCTTCTCATTCTGTGTTATGATGAGTCATTGTTTTGATGAAAACCTCAGCCAGAAAATTCAAGCACTCTCACCTAAATGTCAAGTTGCTGAGAATCCCTTACAAAGCAGGTCTTACTGGCTGTGATGAGCAATGCACACTGAGGATACTGAAAACCTCTGAGGGTTGTAGCCTGTGAGGAACAGACCAGATAGTTCCATTTTAATGTTATGCACTTTTTTCTTTAGGAAAATCTCATTATTAACTTCAGCTTGAAACAGAAGTTCTAACATAATACGGTCTTTAGTTGTTAACAGCTGTAGCTTGTATCGAATATACTGGATTCTTATTAGTCTTCATTTAATTGTTGTTTAACAAATGTTCTTTTTTCTTTAAAAGGCCATCAATACTATCAGTACTACAAGTCAATAATTATGCTGCAGGAGATGCGTAGCTTACTGTACATATAAATGTAGTGTATGTGCATATGTGTGTATATATCCATACACACACACATCCCCCTTGTTTGTTTAGGTTATTTAAGGAAAGCTTCCTCTCTTCAGTAATGCCTCATCTGATGTCTGAATATTTTTTTCTCTTTGTCATTATAGATGGTTTTTCTGCATGTGTTCAGTTCGCGTGCTTTCAGATCCTGCATCTTCAAGACAGGGAAGAGGATTTTGGAAGGGGATGAAATATATTGGATGTTCTGAAATGGCATAGGAAGATGGGATTAGTGGGTTCCTGCTGCTGATCTTACACATATAGGTGCAGCAAGGACTGCTGGCTTCCCTGTCCAGGTGCTGGTGGCACTAGAGGTTCCCCATGGAGGGTCTGTCAGTGTAAAGCCTGTCAGTCAGGCCCCATCCCAGTGCCCCAGCCAGGAGCAGGGCAGCTGGGGGCACTGGGGCAGGCCCCTCTCTGGGAAGCTGGAGAGCAGGGTCGTGGGGAGCTGGAGACTGGCCCTGACACTGCATCACTGCAGTAGGGGCTGATGGCCCAATGCATCTGACATAGGGTGTTTTGATGTGGGCAGGAGTTAGGGTAGGACTGGTGTGGTGGGGGAGGCCATAAGAGTCAGGGCTAATGGTGCCCATGGGCTCCCCAGAGTGCAGCTACAGAAGAAGCAGCAATTCAAAGCTATGGGATTTGTTCCTGAAAATTCCTTGCTGGGATTGCACATCCCTCACATATAACTTCTGCCGAGATGTAGGCCAACAGTTTCCAGAAATGAAATACATATTGATCTGAAAGAGCAGTGAAAACACTCTCATTTGTTTGACTTGGCAGAGACTGATGGGTATAAATGTTCTGAGTCACTGCTTACGTACCCTGAATATCATCTCTGTTTGCTTAAAAAGCCTGCTAGTGTCATCACTATTTTATGACAAGGCAAACATTGCATTTGGAAATACACAGGTTACTGGCATAATGCGCTGCCAGGCAGTTGTTTGCCCTTTTAGACTTTGCAAATGATTTGGGGCAGAGAACCAAGCCCTCGCCTGGCCAGGCAGGGATCAGCCGTCTGTGACGGCTGAAGGCTAGTCCTTATTGCTAGGCAGCACAAGGCAAGTGTCGGGAGTGTGCATGATCGCAAGCTGTTCAATGCCAGCTGCCCTCAGTGCCAAAGGATGGCCTGGTAGGGATGTATCTATACAGTCTATGAAACACATTTGTCACCCTCACTCTAAACTATGACCTCTTATTCCCTTCCTATAAATGCAATGCATCAAATATTTAGTGTTTTCAAGTGTTAATAAAGTTAAAACTGGGCAAATTTAAGAATTTCTGTTATCCTCAAGCAGCATTGTATGTAATGCTTTCTTGCCTACTTGAAGCAGAAGAGGTAGGTTGTCTTTGAAACTGCTGTGGAGTTATTAGAGTGCTGTTAAAATTGCCCAAAATATGACTCTTCTTTGCTGTAGGACATGAAATGAAGAGTATTGTTAATCAGCACAAATTAGTTTTCGTGATGAGAAAAAAAGTAGCTGCTGCATACATCAGGTCACTGAGTCTAAACTTTAAAGATTTAATACTGCCTCTACCAGTGCAGGCTGTTGAATCTTAGAATTTGTAAACTGGTCATTTAGTGTGGTTCAAATATGTACTTGCACTCGACAGGAAAAAACACAGATTTATTTAATTATCAAAAAGTTATTTTTCAATTTACAAAGTTAAAACAAGGAGTCAAATGCACTGCCTGACTCTACAGTTCTCCAAGTTCCCTAATACTGTGCTTTAGAGATAAATAAATTGGTTTTAGTAACTTCAGGTGCAGTGTAAAAAATCTCAATTTACCAGTTGAGCTAAATTAGGAATGACATGTATAATAGTGTTAAAAGTTTCTTCATGCATTTTGCTTTTGAATGAGGTACTGTGAACACTAATCATAAATGTGTACTAAATGGAATAATCATATTAAGGAATCAGTACACCATAACTTGATATTTTCTTATTTGAATGCATGGTGAATGACAGACACATTAAAATATACTGCAGCTGCCTGATAATTTTACCTTCCTTAGCAATTATTATGCACAGGAATACAACAGAACTGTCTATCAGTCCTGAAATCTCTTCACAATTTGTATAAGAATGAATACAAATCAATAGTTCTGTTGTATCCTTTGAGCAACCAAGATGGATGAGAACATGGTGACAGTCTGTCTAGGCAACACAAGACAAACGTCTTCAGTGCGTAACAGGGTATGTATCACAATGTTTTCCTTCATTGGTTAATCAAATACATTTCTTTATTGAGTTTGGTGATGTTATACATGTTTTTGAAGAACTATTTCAATATGCTGTTAGTTTTTCTATCCCTATTATTTCATTCAAAATATTGAAGGTATTTATTTTGTTATTATCTTAAATTGTTGAGTCATTTATTTCTAAATATGTCCTTTTCTTTAGAAAACCTTTCCTTCACACTAATACCAAAATTGACTTGTTTCATAGCACCTATTCAGGATCAGGAACTGTAAACATCTCCAGGAATGTTAGGTTTCAAACAGTAGGTATTTTCTTGATTTAGGCTTGCTATAGTGAAAACAAGTATCATTCAGCCTCTTAACATGCTGACTTTCAGAGGTAATTCTGAAGTTTTGAGAGCATAGACACGCCAGGCCCAATGCTTTCTTCCCTTTCTGGAGCCCCAAGTATGATAGTCAGGCAAGCATATTAATTATATAGAAATAATCAATGGCACGGGTAGAAGCTAAGAAAATTTGTTTTCTTCAGAGCAGTTTTGCTGTAGTCCATAAAAGTTAGTGTTTAGGCCCCTGGTGGACTCTGATGTGCTGTACTTTGAGAACGACATAGATTAACTGAAGAATCTAGAAATCACTGTGACTTAGAAATGATGATTTCAGGGGAAAAGAAAGTGAGAAAGTGAGTGCATTTTTTAAGTCTAAGAAACAAGTCGGGGGGGGGGATAACTTATTGACCTTTTTTGTGGAGAGCAGTGCCAGAACTAACCTGCTCAGAATCTCCATTACAAAGATATCAATTTGAAATGGAAAAAAGAAACTGTTTTGGTTGTAGGTGTCTAGGTTTTGCTAACAGGGAGCTGCAGGGCAGCCTCTGTGAGGAGGCTCCATCTGGTTATAGCCAGCCCACTGCAGGGCATGGCTGGGCCCCACGGCAGAGGTGGTGGTGACATGGGGAAAGGGTGTTCAGGAAAGGTAAAAAAAATGCCCCACAGGCAGAGGAGGGAAGAACAACAAAGTCAGAGGAGGAGGTCAGGAATTGGTGCAGGCACCAGAGCAGAGGTTCCCCTGCCCCTTGGGGAAGAGCCCACACTGGAGCAGGTGGTTGTCTCCCGAAGGAACTGCAGCCTGTGGAAAGCCCATGCCTGAGCAGGGAAAAAGTGTGAGGAAGAAGACGTGGCAGAGAGAAGCCACCGAGTACCAACCTTAACCCTCCGTCCCCCTCCACTGCTCAGCAGGGTGCGGGCTGCAGGGTATTCTGGAGTGAAGAAGTGGAGTCTTTGACAATGGCAAGGAAAGGTGTTGTTATAATGTTTATCTTTTTGTTTCTCACTACCCAAATCTATTTTAATTGGCAATAAAATATATTAATTTTGCCCAAGTGAAGTCTGTTTTGCCTGCAACAGTAATCGGTAAGTGATCTCCCTGTTTTATCCCAGCCCCTGACCTTTCTCATCCTATTTTCTTTCTCCATCCTGCTGAGTGAGCAGCTGGGTGAGCATTTTACTGTTATGCAAGACTAACCCACCACACGAACAAGTAAATTTTCTCTAATGCAAGACTGAAAATGCTGAAAGGGGATGCCCAGGGAGGCTTTAGAAATCTCATTTCAGATCTTTAAAAGAAGGTTACATCAACACTTACCAGAACGAGATAGGCAGAGGATAGACTAAGCAATGTCTTGCAATTCTGTACCTTACTTTGCTATCACTTGGTAAGAATGAAACACTCAAAAAAATACATATAAAAAAAATTCTAGATTTTTTTTTGACCAAGGAAAAGATAATTTTTTTCTGTATGCAGCATACTATCAATCACTTTAGAAAGGACAGCTAAGGTAAGCAGCAGCAGTTCCATGAAAATGTGATGAAGGAAAAACTGAAATCAGTCACATTGAAGTACAGTGTAGAAGTATACAGAAACACTGTCATTTTGCATTCATCATCTTATTTCTTTAAATAACAAGAGGTTGCCGAGCAAACAAAAACTTTAAAACTTAGAATAATGTTGTTTCAGCAAATGTCCTGCTACCTTGCAGTTTTATCCTTCCTTTATAGCTTAAGAAAGTTAAACTAAAAATTGGAAGGACCACTGGAATAATGATAGGAATAGAGAACCCACCTGGAGAAAAATAACCAAAAACCCTGTCTTGTTCAATTTAATATGGCAGTTGCAACAGCTTACCAAGCTGATCACTCTTAATAAATAACATATGTGGTTAAATATAAGGGTAAAAAATGAGCCATTAAATCAAAATACATCATTAGTCTAGGATCTAGACAACAGTAACTCAAGAAAAGAGTATTAATGGTACACTGCATTTGTACTGGTAATGAGGAGAAAAGTTTTAGCCATTAGAAGAAAAGTGACAATACCCAAATACTTCATTGTGGCCCAGAACAGATCCTGTGGCCTGCGTCCATAAGACTTAAACTGATTTACTTTGCTTAGATATTTAGAATAATTTACAATCAAAACATAGGTAGATACAAAACGTCCATCTCTGCAATGCTAGTCAGAAAATACCGCAAATCACATTTTTAAATCAAGCATGCAAAATTGGAAATTTGATATGCACAGTGCATAGGAGCAGAGAAAGTTCTATTTTATAGATTCTGAAGAAAGACATCGTGTCTGTTTCGTTGTCTACTGAGACATTATGATGCAGTATAAAAGAGAAACATTGTGCATTAAGATGAAATGTATCTACTGCATTTCTTCCAATTATTACTTTGATTTAAATATTTATAAAGATGGACATTCTCCCACATGAATCAGATGTAAATCATCAGTCATAGATTAGCTGGATAATAGATCTTTAAGATAAGGGAAATAACTTTTAGCTATCTCTTCAGAAGACCTACCTATGCCATTGAAGAGAATCTGTGTTTAATTTTTTTAATGTCCCCAGACTGTACACATATGGATAATTCCTTGAAAGCCTCAAAGAACATTCTAAGGTGGACTCCTAGTAAGACTTCATTAGGTCTTATCAGCTCAAGCATGGTGGAAGTCCCATTGCTCCAATTTGTTTTTTTCATGGCAAGATGTGTATTTTCATTTGGGAACTCTCCATCAGGCATCATTCACAGTCTTTTTCTTTTTATCTCTTATTTGATTAAATTCCTTAATAACTTTGGGGGTTCTATTTTTTCTTTTTTTTTTATTAGCCTATTTTTCTTAGTATACTTTTTTGGTAATTAAATTGAAAAATGGATAGAAAGAAAATGATTTCTGGTTAGTGTAACTGCTAACACATAATTTATTTAAGGTATACAGATGTGCTTGATATGTCTTACCTTTACTACCTTGCAGTTTAAAGATCCCAGTCCAACCTAATAATACTCAAGGTTAATCTTTATGAATTAAATCCAAGAAGAGGACTTTAAATGACATTTAAATGAAAGTTCTTTTCATAAAAACAGAATGCCTGCTGCTTTAATTTCATACGCACCTCAGGTTTTGAGTATAAAGTTCAAACTGAAAGACAACTGTGAGTTCTGCTTCTGCACAACTCGGCACCTAAACCCATTTAAGATTCAGAAAACAGATCTGCTCTACTTAGTAGGTTTTCTTAGAGCCTACTTAACACAACTCACAGGAGTGGGATTCTGTACTCTATGGCAACATCCCAGTTTAAAAAATGTAATAACTTAGTCACTAACATACATCTAAAGGAGACTCAGCCTTATGAAAACTTTCAACCGCTATTTGCTATTTCTTGGCGATGCACCTTGAAAATGGTCTATATGCTGTTTTGTAGAGAAGGAAATTGTTAACTGCTGCCGAAATTTGGCTGAGTTTGGCAAGGAATTCAAGATTTACTGGAGAAGGAGAGAAAGTCAAAGACGGTATGGCTGAAGTCTATTAAAAAAAAGTCTGAGTCTGAGAGATAAGACCTCAGGTCACATATTTTCCTAAGAAGGCTTTAAGTAAGAAACAAAAATGGTATTGGAAACAGAGACCACAGATTTCCTAGTTAATATGTCCATTACACTATAAACTGGTGTTCTCATTTCTGTTCTCACACTCGACACTGAAAATGAAATTTCACAGGATGACACTATTTGGAAACATCTGGTTTTCCTGTAGTTCATATAAGACTCGTATTCCATTTTCTTGTTTTCTGTATTCCATACACAAGGCCAGAGGCAGAGAGAAAAAGGCAGTTAGCACTGTAATTCTTCACACTGAAATGTCTAGCAGACAAGCATCCAAGTTCAGGAACTGGATCTGAATTCTGAGCTGGGAAATGAAGTTACCTTCCCAGAAGAGAAATCATCAAGCTGCTCTCTGGAAATAAAAATGTCTTCAAACCTAATCTTAAAATTGTGATCTTACACTGTTGCCCTAGAAGAGTATCTCCAGACTGAGGATATAAGAGATTAGGCAAGAAAGGCAGGCTCTGTTTGCCTTGCAGCCCAATGGTTTGTGTTGCTGGTTCCATGTAGTTTTGACAGTTGCATTTCATAGAATTAGCAGTCAACAAATAGTGTGGCTATTGCAACACACCACAAAAAACAGGAATGTAGACTCTTGTTGGAAGAGTTTGAGAGCTAAAATCAGTCATGTTCTAAGTAAGGGTAAGCATTACAATGTCTAGATTACTATGCCACACCTTAGGCATCACTGAATGAATTTTCAGCAAAATGTAAGTGAAGTTGTGTGCAAAACTCAAAGCTGTTTCCTAATTATGTTCAGAACATGTCTACCAAATTCCTTAGAGGCACTGAGACCTAGAGTTTAGGAATCTTGGATGGCCTTAGAAGACAGATAAGAAGAAAAATTTAAGCCTTTACAAATTTCATGAGAAATAAAGGCATTAGGGACGTTTAAATATTATTTTGCATTTTATCCCAAGTGCGTAAGTGATAACTATGTCCTAAATGGGATATAGCTTTATGTCTGCTTTATGAGTGGCAGGCTCTACAGAAGCTAAACCAAATCATTTCTAACCTAAAGATAGCAATGTTGGAGAAGGTATAAATGAATAGACAATTATTAACTTTTTTCTTGGCTGGGTTCCATCTACATTTAGATGTCTACGGTGTTTAAATCCTGTTCTGTGTATGAAAGAATGGTAACCACGATGCAGTGAATTTACTGATGGGAGCAATTATTTTGAATCAAAGACTTGTTGATTAAAGCTGTCAATTAAACTGTCGACTTATATTGTTAAATTTACCATTTTAAATTTTACTTTCTATAATGCCTGCCAATATGTTTCATGCTTCCAATGGAAGACACTAAAATAGTTCATAATATCGTCAAAAGTAAAAAAATAAATGGTGGAGAAACTGTTTTGTGTAGAGGAATTATTCTGGCCAGTGCTTATTTGCCAATTAATTTATTCACTTGCTCTTTTGCTTTATTTAATCCTGACTCTTCATCTTTATGGTTTTACTTTGCATAAAATGATTCCACTTCAGCTGCTTTACTTAACGTCCCTCAAATGAGCTTGAAATCCCCGCATAAATAGTCTTATACTAAATACATTACCTTGCTGACATTTGTATGCTTGAAAAAGTAGTCCTTCAAACATACCTAATTTATACTAAAGAAATGGAAGTGATGTTTTCTTGTAATCAGTAGTAAAACTCAGAACCTGGAGGGACATTTTCATAATTTTACTACATAGAAAATTTATATGATGCTCCTAAGAACTGGTCACTTACTTTTCACATTAAATTTACATTTCTAGAGCATTATGTTCTGATGAATTCAACTAAATGTCTTTTAGTGTTTTCAAAAGATTATTTCTAAAAATAATTGTTTGATACAAAGGAGTGAACACTGATATGTTACCATGTGTTTGACTGTTACAAATCAATATGAATACACTTTTACAATTCAACTAGGAATATAGATAATAGTCATACTATACTCCCAGGTGGGTCACAAAATCAGGATTAGTCTGTTCCTTGCAAGATTTATTTCACACAGTGAACTGCCTGCTTTGAATTAGTTTATGAATCAAAGAATTACCACCTTTTCCCAAGCTTTTTTGCACAATATAGGAAGTCTCATCATATGAAACTCTTGACTTTAGTTGTGAACACAACAGAAAAGGAATTAAGAAAGGGTTTGTTCTTTCAATAATAAATAAAAAAAAACCTTGGTTTTAGTACTGAATTTAATGCATATAAAGAATATTGGATTATGAAAACTTTGTTTAAAAATAAATCAGACTTCACTGAATTAAATTTTTACACTACAACTCAGTGACAGAAGTCCACAACTCAAATATGTGTTTTTTAGAGAAATAGGGTAATAGATATAGCAGATATCTAATGTTTTGCAACAATGAATTGACATACAGGTGAGACATCTGTGATGATACATATTTTTGGCAGATCTGAGGAAAGAGGGTGATGTTCTAATCTCTCTAAGATGCCTTGGCATGTGCCAAGCTTATTTTCTACAGTGACATTTTGCGACACAAATTCCATTTTCAGTTGAAGTCAGTGACAAAACTCCTACTGAAAGGGTTTCATCCTTCACACTTAAATATCTAAGCTACTCTTAGTCACATCAGTTGGTAGCAGCAAAGAAGTGGAAGACTATTTTCAGCAACATTTGCTCAATATTCTAATTTCCTGTTTCCTCGTCTAGTAAATACTTGAGAAATATAAAGAGGAGTTCAGCATAAAATTGTAGGTCCTATCCTGGTCTAGCTGGAACTTCAATACATTCCTGTGAGTCACTTGAATGATGGATTACTTCACACCACTTTTCTGATTCACTGTAAAAGAATGACTGACAACGATGCAGAATCTAGCAGCAATGGAACAAGCTTCCTTTCATAAATCTGCTGTATCTAGACTGTAAAAGACGGCTTATTCTCCTTCTAGAACAAGTCAATAATGAAAATTTCAAAAATGATGAAATAGATGTGGCAGCAAATGGAAAACATGAACACTATATAATGCTCAACAGATGTTTTTTCTCATGATTTTAAGAAAGACAAAGGGTAGAAGTGTTGGGCTTGCCAACTTGAAGCCAATATGGAGGAAAGATGAAATATCCATCAATGTAAACAAACAAATCATCTGTGTTAGCTATAAATAGCTATATGTGCAATACAGGATGGTGCTTGTGTGGTGCTGCTGATATAATGTTAGAGACAAAAAGATCAGAAAAATGTCAGTATGAAAGTCAGCTGTTACCCTAAAGAGGCTCAGTCTTTTGGACATCAGTGAAAAAAGAATAGCCATCTTCAAATAAATAACCTAGTAAATGAGGTAGCAGACTTGTGTAAGAATTGTTTAGGTAAAAGAGTAGAGTGCGGAGATGAATATCAAAAATTTTACAGAGTAAAGAAAGACCTAAAAATTACTATTTTATGGATAACTTTATGACAGTTTGGCTCCAGACTTATTTTTCTGAGATGTACTGATCTTCTTATCATTCATACTACAAAACACTAACTTACGTCTGTGTTTTGCAGAGAATTTTTCTCCACAAATAGCTTCTGTAGCTGACATCATTAACAATCAATAACTACAGGAGAAAGGAAAGAAAGAATTGCTGCTTTAATATATCAGTCTGTAAAATATTGTCTCATCAAATACTGTCTTATTGGTTGTTTTAGGGGTTTTTTTGCTATACACTGGGGACATTTTCTTGGTAAGCTGATATTTACAGCTGAATGCAGTGTCCTCTGAATTCTTTTGCCAAAAAAACAAAGAGAGTTTCTATCTCTTGTTCCAGGCTTGGATGCTTATGAATCTATACTATTTAAGACCATGCATCCATAATATTTGTTTCTTCTAAAAATTTCAATTCACTTTTTGACAAGTAGAAAAAAAAAACTAAAAGTCCAGAGTAAAATTTTTTGTTTGTTTGTTTGTTTGTATTTTTTTACATCTTTGTTCTCAGTGATTTCTTAGGCTGATTCCAGTTATTTATGAAATCAAAACTAATGGAGCTTTAGAGTTTTACAAGAAAATTTATTACTTTAATATTGCACTCTTGGACTGTATCTGGAAGCTAAAATCTGACTGCTGTAAATGGCTGGTTCAAAAAGATACATAATTAACTTCAACTCTCTTAATAATATTGTGTTGTGTTTTAACAACCAAACAGTAAAACCTTAGTATGAACAACTCCTGTTTTTATTGAAATCAACAGACAGAAGCCATAAATAATTGTTACATGCCCTGCTGGTAATATCAATTAGCTCGCATCATACAGGATCTACTGTAAACAAGTACAGTGCATTGTACCA
Organism: Pezoporus flaviventris; assembly: GCF_033815535.1. Lineage (NCBI taxonomy): Eukaryota > Metazoa > Chordata > Aves > Psittaciformes > Psittacidae > Pezoporus > Pezoporus flaviventris. The sequence goes on along the minus strand of NW_026892579.1, from coordinate 28,765,915 downwards.
GAGGCTTCAGCTATAAACAAAGTATAAAGCTTTGAGATACCCAGGAGATAAATTTTGTCTTACGTGTTTTTCAGGGTTATCAAAATTTGTCATGCTCAAAGATTGTTCCTTTAGACTTCATATGCTTCATATTTTTATTTCTCTGTGGTCAATAGCAACAATAGATAATGTCAAGCATGCATTTCAAGAACAGTCATTATGATATAGAAGGCAAAATACAATGGTAAACTGTGAGGTACTCTAGCATGGTGCAACCTAGGTAAGACCAGGAAATGTAAGTGGGATTTCATATGGAAAAGTAGTTTAGGATTCATACATCACATAAACCTCAAAGAGCATCTCAAAACCAGATTGAACTGTGAAACGAAAGCAAGAAATGGAAAGTGTGCTGAAAGGTATGTTCCACCTATACACATGTTCTCTACCCCTTGGTCTGCAAGGAAAATGAAAGATGATCTAGATATCAAGCCATCAGCTCGGTGCCTAAGAAATCTGAGTGTTTTCATTTATTTTTCAGTTGGCACCTGCACAGCACAAGACATTGCCTCACAAGGCAGTGAGGATAGCTGTTATAACATGGAGTGTGTTGTAGATGCTTACCAAATTTAACACACTGTGCTTCTCAGTAAGATTTTGTAGCCTAGGTTGGAGCATCTTTTCCAGAGTTTAGCTCTTCTTTGTTTCCCGGGCTACCTTTCATATTCCCAGCACTGCATGGTACCATGCAGGTAAAACTGCTCCAGTGTCTATGACAATGGACAAGTCTTTGCTAGTGCCTGAATTGTTGAAGTAGACAGCTCTTCATTTCTCCTGATGGGGCTTTTCTGCCCTTTCTATTTCTTTCCTAATAGTTTTAGGGAATCCTTCAATCCTGCACTTGTAGGCTATGGAATAGAAATGAGCCAGCTATTCCTAAAATACAGAAGCCTCTATTGGACATTTATTTTCCTACTAAATTCTGAAGAAAGCACTATAGCACTGTACAGTTTTATGTTTAACAAAAATCCCAAACACAACAAAAAGCAACAGATTTAGCAGCTCCTACAAGAGTGACGCATTTTTTGATGCTGAACTCAATTTTAAAATCTGATGTTTATTACATATCATGAATCTACATCAATCTAAATTAGCATTTTCAATGCTAGTTGTCAAGAACTGTAATCATCACAAATACTAGCTGCTCATAGTCACCACTGAAGTCATCACTCTGAGAGAGCATTCCAGAAAATAAAACTGTGTAAGATATTGAAAGTACTTGAAGCTTGTTATCACTGGTGAAAAAATCTAATGTATGATTTTGAATTTTCCCTGTATTATCGCAATGTATGCCCATGCAGGATTCTCAAATCTGACACCCTTTTTTCTGGCACAGAAATGATCGAGGGAATTAAAATAGCTTTAAGCTATCTTTAGTGTAGTAGTTCATAGCACAGGCATAGGACCAACATAATTTATGATCACTATCCACATTTCCATGCTGCTTCTCAAAGACATTTCCACAGGCAAGTTTCCTGGCAGTTGATGAGAGCATTTTAAAACTCTACATTATAACATTAAATTACAAAGATGGGACACTGTCATGTCAAAATGGTATTACATTTATAGCTATCGGAAAACCAATACCTAAATTTACTTTTACAGAACAATGATCACTGGGCACTTAACATTGTATTTTGCAGTCAGTACTAACTTCACTAAATTCAGCAGTGTCATAGAACCCTCTTGCTTTTTTTTTTATTTAAATGAAAATACAAAGAGATTTGAGTTCAATGAATCAGTCAGTGAGTTCAATGAGTCAGTCAGTGAGTTCAATGAGTCAGTCAGTACTAACATTGTCACAATCCAGCACTACCAATACTCTGGGTGAACTTGTAGGAAGATGATATTTCTTTTTTTTTTTTAATTATTTTTTTTTATCAATTGCATTTTGTTAAAGATTGGCTTCATACCTTGCTATGCTTCTTGAAAAACACAGTACACTTCTGACTTCAGCTCTTTGAACAACATTCAGTCATTCATTCTATGATCTTTTCAGCTGCAAGATTTAGAACTGCAAGATACTATTCAAGACCTTTGAGTCCAGACAATGCAGAGCAGCAGTGCTCACAAGGAAGAGCGAAAATTCAAGGGAAACCTTGTGGAACTTCTAAGATCTTATAAAGAAGGAAAAGAGCCCACCAGGACAAAAGCCTAATTCATGATGTTACCAACTTACCTTCCTATTAATCAGAATCACTGCCAGAGGTAATGTGTGAGCAAAACGCATCACATAAACTATTGTGAATTTCTAGAAGATCCACTGTAAAATTTCTAATAACTTGGATTCAAAAGAGCTTTGCCCTTTCACTCTGCAAATCAATGTTTTATCACCTCCTGGATTTGACTGGTAGTACATGTTCTGTTACTCTGGTCAAGGCTACAGAATCTTGTGATTCATTTCATATACTTCTAAGAGCTATCCTACACCTATAAACAGATGTGGTACATATTGACAGCTCTCTTGATGCCCTTCTTTTCTACTCACATCACCTCTGAAGACCAGTTACTACTTGATGCTTTCTATCCAGTAAATAAAGAGTTAAAATCTACAGTGATTAGACGTAGCAATCAACAGACATGCTTCCCACTCCCCCTTCTCCAGGCTTTGACCTAGGACTGCTTTGGGCTTCAGGTGGGTTTCATTTTCTGGATGTTTTGTTTCTTTTACACAGTGGACTTTCCAGGCCAAGAGACATAGTTAAATTTATAATTTGAGGTCACTGGGAACAAATCAAAAGGAGAACAGCTGTGTCATGACTAGGAATAAGTATCAGTGTTCCGTTAAAAAATGTCCTGCCTGTACCCAGACAAATTACAGGCACTGGGTGTGCCTCTGCTCTTCAGCTTTTAAATAAAGTGATCTGTCTCATATCTGTCTTGTCTAGTTGCACTGCTAGGGTAAAAACTACTTCTGCTGTATTTCTCAAAATCACATGTCAGAATGAGATTGAAAATACGGTGTGGACATCTGCAGTACCTATTATCATAGTCAATGAGAATTTCTACAGTAGTACTCTTCTTTGGTAGTCAATTACTCAACAGCTTTCATTTTCGGTTTTAGACTAAAGGTTGTTCCTGTTCCTCACTCTCTTCTTTCTTTTGCTCTACTGTTTTCAATTTTAATTAGGATTTTAAATATGGAAAGATTTGTATATATATTTAATACTAGGTATTTGGGAAACAGCAGCAAACTACATTTTTGTGATCAAATACAGGTTCAGATTCTTGTAAAAGACTGAAGGAAAACAGTAAGGGTGCAAAAGCCACAGCTGCATTTCAGGAAAAAAATCTCTACTGTTTGTTATTGTCTATAATAAAGGTGTTTAAATAGTATTCTAACTTAGAGCTAAGCTAATGTTAAAGTCTGAGATATGAAAAAGAATAGGCATTTTCAGGCATTTAAAATTTTATAAATCAGTATTTATTTTGATAAGAATTCAGGAAGGCAGCACCATGAAATTAAATTAATTAATTATTCCCAAGCCAGTAATGGCCTTTCAAGCATCTAAATATTTCCCAGCTAATAGACACAGGAGGGCCATTTCTCTGGGGCTGGCAGCTAATTGAGACTTGCTTTTATCTTCTCACTGATATTTTCTCTAAGCATATTTGGCCACCCTTCACTGCACTTGCACATTAGTGAAGTGTGCAGCAGTGGAATTATAAGGCTGAAAGCCATAATCATCCCTGCCCTACCAGGGCTGAGGGACAGTGCACAAGATCTTCCCAACCCCTGTGGGGTGTGCTGCTCACCACAGTTTAGAGGCTTTGAAATGTCTTGCTGGCATCAGCAGCTGCTCTCCCTTCTGGCACCTTTCTGCCTATGTTTGCTCCCAAGGCATCCCTCTAGCTGGACCCACTGAACAGACAGCAGCAGCATCAAGCTGTTTTCCTGACTCATGCTGAAAACGCTGTTCATAGGAGGAGATGATGGAAAGGAATCGTCTGGTGACACTGACACTAGAGAAGCCCAGAGATGTCCAGAATATACTAAGAAGAAAAAAAAAAAAAGCAGTCAAATCCTCTGTGAGGGTGACTCGGTGGTTATCTTCAAATAAATCATGAAGTGCAGTCATCATTACATGAAATAGCTGAAAAGTTTAGTTTCTGATAACTTAGGTTGTCAGACTTGGTCAAAAATGTTCTACTCCAGAACAAAGGGCTGATTAATATATTATCAAATAGAAATGTCACAGAAAAGTACTTCAGCTACTCTTCTGTTGCTTTTTTCCCCATTTCCCCAAACCGCAAAGCATTTATGCATGAGGACAACATTAAATGTTACACATGTGATAAAACACTATGCTGAACTAAGTCTTGGCTCTCCTCTTTTCCAAGAAGTCTTGCTCAAACTGTGCTTTATATGTAAGCAGTTTCTTAGCTTTTTGTAGCTGTTATTATGAGAAGTAATTATGAATACATCATGTTTACTCAAGCTCTATTGTGCTGAGTTTTTAAATAAAAAATTGTGAATTTTAATTTAGTGACCTGTAGCCTGATTTTCTTCCATTATAGCAAAGCAATAGCATTAAAGAATAGAATAATTAAGTCTATTTCCACATATAAGGTGGAAGTGCCTTCCCAAGCCTTAGCATAGCTCCATATTATTTGTCAGCTCAGCCAGCAACCACACAGATTTCAGTTTGGTGTCTGTGAACGTGAAGGCCAGAAGCACTCTGGGAAAGGAAAGAGCAGAATAATGCATGTTTGCCCTGTCTCAGATCTGGCACATGACAGGGTTGTAGAAACCACTGGCCCCAGTTGCAGTTTCTTTTGTGGGTCTTGCCTATGTAGTGTCAGGGCCAGAGAAACTGCCTGTCCTTGGGATCACGTAGTTTAAGGCCAGCAGAAATTTGTATATGCACCCTACTGAAGTAAGTCATTCTTTCACTGCAGTTCAGACATCTACTGAAAGACAGGATGACCACAAAAAGGGCCAGTATTAGTCTGCATTCAATCAAAAAACTCATTCAGTCTCAACACTGTGAATCCTAAATGTGAAATTCATGGGATGATAAACATTTCACTGGCTAGGTTATAATTCTGTATTCAAAAATATATTTTATTTAAATTCAACATTATGACTGTGGAATAAATTCCTCTATTGTTTTTTACCAAGCTTGACAGGAAAACACAATTCTAAAATATTCTGAGTATATATATATATGAGTATATATTAAAATATTTTAAGATTACAAGCTACTATATTTGGGTTTATACTGGGAAGATGATTTCAGCTATATTGCTGTGTTAATTGCTATCAAGTTCATGGCTTAGCTACCTTTTAATTAGGAATTTGTTTTTATTATGTTTGTCTACAGTCTGGTCCTAAACATTTAGCTGGAATTCTGTGGGACTGGGCATGAAGAAAGTATTTTCAGCATTAAACACCTCTTCTGTAAAAAGCTGGCTCCATTTTTAATGGCACAGGATTAAGTCCTCATTAATAAATGGTTACACAATGTAGAACACAATAATAAATCATTTTCATAGTTTTGGTTGCAAGAATAGATGAAAGTAATTGTAAAATAATTTGCACATTCAGACAGAATTTCTACTTTTGTTTATTAAACAACATGATCTTACTTTTTTTGAAAATATTCACGACGCAAATATACTTTAATCTCCTTTTATCCTTTTTGAACCAGACTTTTTTAAAAGATTACTTTTTGTCATCACTTATATTAACACCTGTAAATGTTCAATGGCTACTGAACTCTTCTAGCTGACTTCCCATTAAGTGTTTCCTTTACCGTCCTTTTGGTTTCATTTAGTATGTCCTGATTAGGGATTTGATGCCTTATTTACATACTTTTCATCTTATAACATTTATATAAAATACTATGTGACATCTGTTCTACAAAAATATACCTCATTTTATTTCTGCTTCTCAGAAAAATAAGATATTCTGATTAGGCAAATACTACAGAGAACTGAAGTGTTTCCTATACTATGCAGTCATCAACTCTACAAGTTTTCTCTGAGATTGCTGTATCACAGATAGAGAATTAAGTAACTGCACTACAGGGCCCTTGTTTGTCTATGGAACTTCTAAAATTTGCATTAAAATTGATGCGCTTGTAGTAATGAACTGTCATACCCTGGCACAGTCTCTAGACCACGTAAATCCAAAATCTAGTAATACAGTTTTCTTAGACTCCCTTACAAGCTTAATTCTTGCTGAAGTATTTATTTAGTTGAGCATTCTGGAATGGCTGCTCCATAGGTGTGTGCAATCATACATGCTAAAGTAAATTAACCTGGGACATGATGTCACGTTTTCCAGTAATGTAACCAATTGTAGCTTGACAACTTGTCATGCATTTGCAGTCTCAGAAAATGATATAAACAGCTGTTTCTTTAAAAATACTCTTCCTACCATTGTTTGGTTTGTTTTGGTTTTCATTTTATTTTATTTTACTAGTCCCAGATCAGCCTTGCATCCAGGACTACATCGCTCTAAGCCTAGTGCAAACACTGAACGAAGAGGTGATCCTTGCCCCACAGATCAGGATTTATGAATTTGAACATAAGAAATAGTGTACAGAGACAGAGAATGAAAATCTGAGGCAACTAAGAAACTTCTGAACTTTACATGCTAGTAGCGGTACCCAACCATTGTGAAAATGCTGCAGACATTATACCAAAAAGAGCAGCTTAAGCGAATTTTAAAGATCATCAGAGGTTTATTGTAGGCATTGTCAGAGAGTTCATTTGAAACACTAGGGAAGGAGGAAGGAAGATGTTTGGAAAGAAAATTGTTTGAAAAATGAGACAGGTGAAAGATTCAGGGACAGGACTGACATCTTCATGGTGAATGTGAAATGATAAATAGTATGGGAGGGATCATGGAAGACCCTGAAAATGAAAAAGCCTATCGTGTTTTACATTTTAAAGCAGAAAGAATGAGTGAAGCAATACACCATAAGGTGCAATATTGATACTGACTTAAACAAGTATTTCACTGTGTATAGAGACATAGTCATGGACAAGGCTACAAGGATTCTCAAGATAAAGAAGACATGCAACAAGATGGCCAGTCTTTCAAATCAATGTGGACCTTCTGTCAATAAGGCCTGAGAAACAGGCAAACAGCTGTAAAAGAAAACAGCTAGAGAAGCCTCTCAGGGTTGTAAATTAGCCCAAACAAGAACATGTAGTTAATTAGCAAGACTAAACACGCATTCCAATGTCCTTAACTAATGATCCCCAGAGACCACTCCTCGAAATTCACAGAGCCTGTACCACAGCCTTATCTACCCAAATTATCAAATGTATGAGTAACAAGAATTGGGTGGGCATTTCACAGAATGATAATGAATATGTATCAATAAAGGTATATAAGATGTAAACTGTTTCTTTGTGGTGAGAGAAGTATCTTTTCTGGTATCTTCCGCATGATAGGCAGAGAGATCCCCCATGTACCCAGTACCATAATAAAGTAACATTGGCTTTCTAACCTATCATTCTGGTTGGAGAGTTTATTTACTGGATTTCTGTGACAATATCAATGAGTCAAAAGGAGGAGTAACAACAGTCTTTGCATCACTGCTCTAAATAGATAATCCTAAATAGATCAGGAAAAATACTTCGGCTTTTGACAGAGACTTGAGATTGCTGAAGATTTTGCTTAGTGTCTAAGCCTTACATATCTGTTCGTGGAATATACACCAGGAAATCTGAAGGGCTATTTTTAAGTAATGATCTCTGTATTACAATCTCAAGAATTCTACTGAGAAAAAAAAAGAAAAACAACAAAGACAAGTAGGGGGAAAGAGGAAACCCTGTTTTATGTATGCTCATCTTTGACTAAACATCCTGCTTAAGAAAAGGTCTATTGAAATCTTGGTGTGCAATGAAGATGTTTCGAATAGAACCAAATATGAGAATTATCCACACGTAGATGCTAATAGAATATAAGTGCTAACAAATACAGCTTTGGTCCTAAAGTGTTGTCTGTGCTTAGTTGCAGAACAGGAAGAAATTCTCAACATCCTTGCTCCTTCTCCATCTCCACAAAATAATCTAAGTATGGCAATCGAGTTTGCTTACAGCTCCTTCAGCAATTGCCTACTGCTACACCTGGAGTGAAATTCAGCTATGTGTAAAATGTCAGATAATTTAAGCCACTTGGGGGAATTAGAGAGGAGTTTACAGAGTACCTGGATTTCAACCAGCCCTAGATAAAAAGGAAAAAAATAAACCTTATTCTGAACAAACAATCTTCTCTGGTATTTTGTGTAGTGCCACAGATGCAGTACTCATGAGTCCTGGGTTCAGCTGTAGCAGTCCCCTAGGACATCATGGTATTTGAAGGGATATATAAAGAGTCCTAAATACATATAGATGAGAGCTTGTCACTCTTTGTCATGGAATTCAGAATCTCATAAAATTTTAAATAATGCACTGATTCCGAGCATATAATAACCTATGAGAAGACCTCTACATACCTAGTCCTAGTTTTTAGTGTCACTGAAAGTGTCTTTCACATACTGGAGTATGCAGTACTTATAAAAAAGATCATAGAGATCAAAGTTAGCCCCGCTTCTAGCAACAGATACAGCACAATAAAGTAAACACACCACTTTCCTCTGAGTAGAAGCTTAGCACAGACACTGGAAAAGTTTGATTGATTTATCTGAACACTGGCTGTCTTGAAAGAGATCAAATTGGCATTTAAAACTGCAGCTGATCAAAGCCATAAATAGTTGTTTTAGAAAGTGTTACAACAGAAAAATGTTTTTCATCAGTTGCTGAGGATCAGACTTTGCCTCTCTCAGAAGAAACTTCCATGAAACTAAGTCACTGAGTACCTACTGGCACCAATGTAGACTTTTCAAAGGTTAAAAAATCTACTGCGGCTGAAGTACTCTAATTTCATGATAGCCTGACAGTGCCTTCTGTTAATAAGTTTTCCTAGCCAACCTAAATCAGAAACATTTAACACCAGACATTTCAGCGTGCTACACTGCACAGGACATAAGCCAGTGTGGCAACAAGGGTGCTGGGTCCTTACGAGCTCTGTTCTTTCAAAATCCACAGATCAAGGGTGTTTTTCCCAGATAAGACTCCTTTGACTTCACATGTGTTTCTGTGGCCATAAAGAGCTCCGTGTCTCTATGCCAAGATCAGGGTGACAGACGCCCGTGCTTCCTCCTTCGGACATAGAGCATTTCTGTTTCACTTTCCTGTACCACACCACAATCACTGATGATTATATTCTGCATTAAAGTATGAAACCACCTAAAATACAAATCTCTTGAATGGATAAATTAATAGTACAACATCAGTCAATGAGCTGGCATGCACTTGAATGGAAGAGGAATTTGTCATACTGACTATACTTTCTGAGCCAACCTGTTCTCATAGGTTTCCATGGATTAATTCCACATTGGTGATTAGGTAAATCCTTATTAATCCATGTGTTTAACAGCCTGATATCTGTGAATTTTCAGACATTTCCATACTTGGTCTTTGAGTTTACCACGGAAGATCAGTATAAAAGTGGAAAAGAAGATTGTAGGGTTGATAAAAGACTTAGCAATATGATTAGAAATTCCTGGCACATGATGACATTTTAAAGATATATGAAACATCAAACACTTTAAAACCACATCCTTCATTAACTTTATGGCAGAGTTTGACACTGCCAATTTAGGACAGAGGGTGTGAAATAGAAGGAATTTAATACAAACCAAAGGAGGAAGGTAAAATAAGCCCTGTCCTTCTCTGATTATCATTGAAAAGCTTTTTCTCCTTCCTTCCACTCTCCTTTTCCCCTGAGTGATCAGAAAGAGCATGTGTGCGTGTCAAATCATTCTGGTTTCGGTTTTCTTTGCCTGTTCTTTTCTGCTGTCCATTTTGCTGGTCGTCATAGTTACAGTGACCTCAGTTCTCCTCATCTTTCAGGGTCTTACAAGGATTTTTTTAAGCTTTCTCTTGTAACAGTGCTTTGCAATGCCAGCTTGTCCAATTCTTTAACTGTTATGTGTTTCTTAATCTGTTTGTCCTGGCAGTGTCCCCCTTTCCTGTGCTGTCTCCTTACAGGCTCCTCATAATAAGCTGGAAGTGCTCAGTTTTCATATTCATCCCAGTATCAGTTTCTTTCTGACAAGACTTCCTGACTTTAATCTTTCCTTTCCTAACCTTTGAGTAATATTTTGGCCTTGTCTTTGTGTAGCTTTAAAGTGATATTTTTATAGCTCTTTTAGACTGAGTTAAACCAGATAGTCAGACCTGTATTATCTCTAACTGCTTTTGCTGTTCTTTTTTACTTCAGTCCCATCCTCTGACTTGTGGTTATAAAGGAGTCTGACCAAGAGGCTTTTGCTGTACTAGACAGGGACGAGGTCAACCTTGAAACCACAGAAACAGGAGATGGCTCTTGGCTTCCCCTCAACACTTAATAGGGTCTAGCAGAGGGTCTCATATTGTCTCTGCCAGTCAGGCTGCTACTTTTACAACTGCTGCCATAAAAGGGTCTAATCACTGACATAGAGGAACAAGTATGGTGCTAAGTCACCAAGGGGTGAGTGGCTCTTACTGGATTCAGGGCTAATGTCAGCAAATGTGAGTATATCCCTTTTGGCACAGAAAACTGTGACTCCCTGTTAGACTGGTTTTGCTTGACAAATTTGGCCAAAATTTTGTTTAAAGACTGAGATATCTATGATGATTTCCATATTATCACTCAGACAAGTCTCGGAAACAAGTTTTATCTGTACCTTCTGTTGGTATTAATTCAGAAATGGACAGTAGACCCGAAGATAACTCCTTAGTTATACAGGCACACACAACATAGTTGCATCAATAGTGTTATAGAATGCTTGAACAAGAAAAAGGGTATTTAACAGTGTTTACTTGGTAAGCCTTTAAAAGACAATGACATATAATATAACTATCTATCCTCTAATATCCATTATGCAATTGTAGACTACCTAATAGGCAGTCATACCCTTCTTTTCCATACATACAAAGATGTCAACTCTAAGCTTGCTTATACACACAGTCATCCTAAAGGATTTTAGGTACAGAGTTACCATCAAAATCTGCTTTTTAAAAAACATATGCATGAGAAATATATTGGAAGTGCATCCGAAACTGAAATACCGATAGTAAATGTACACAGTTGCAGCTTTAATGGATACCTGCAGCACTCTAGTGGCCGTTCTTCATAAATGCAACATCAAAAACTCGGGATTATCATGGACAGTGGAGATTTAAAGGAAAAAAGCTCTCTAACAACAAAAGTTAAATGGCTACATAGTTAGACATGAAAGTTCTGAAAATCAGCAATAACATACCGTATGCACACTAATTAAATTTGTTCAAGCAAACCTGTTTTAATTTAACAGCATTCCTGCTCTGCATTACAAATACAATGCAAGTAGTTTGGAGTGGAATGCATTATAGTCTGTGGTCATTTCATCTTTTGATGTACTAGCTCACCAGTTCAAGACAACTTAGTTACTGGGAGCTTCACATAACTCACTTTTCTTTCATCCCACTGATTGTAGGAGGAAAACAATAGGCTACATGAAAGGGGGAAAGACTCACTCCAGTCCTTATCAGGTCCTTCAAAAAGAAGACTTTTTTTTTTTTTTCCTTTCTTTGCAATGCTTTTTCCATCATTGTGGAATGTCTGTTTTCAGTGCCTGGAGTAATAGAATTCACATCTTCTCCTACCCAAGAGTAAAACAAAAATTAACACATTTCTCTATGAGAAAAAAGGATTTTTATTTGTTTTGCTTGAATACTTAGCTTGTTTTACTACATTATTCACCTCATTTGTTTAATTAGCATCCAGAAACTGCAAGAGAGAAGCATTCAAGTGCTTCTATACGGGGATCTGCGACTGTCAAAATGATGATAAGTAGTAAATTATCTCCTATATGCATATTCATATATTTTCTTTCACAAGAGGTCTAAGTATCAAATGCAAGAATTAATATTTGCATCTTATTTCAATTTTCATCATATTTGTATGTGCATTACCAGCTGGAACTCATCTAGGAAAAGGAAAATCACATACAGATATTTTATTCATATGATTCTTATTTCAAGGAAGGTTGTAAACAAAAATGTGTCAGTAATTTTGTGTTAGGAGTAACATTCAAATACCAAAATTCTGGACATGAAGAGAAGAACCCTGTCGTGGTTTAAACCCAGTCAGGTAACTTGTTCACTCACTCCCAGTGAGTGGTGCCGAGCTGACAATAATCGAGGTCCGTGTCCGTCTCCCCCCCCCCCCCCCGCACCGGGGCTCTCCCCTTCCCCGCTCCTGGAGGAACGGGGAGGAGGATCGAGAGAGTGCAACTCCCACGGGTTGAGACAAGAACAGTCCAGCAACAAATCACCACCGCTACTATCAGCTAAAACAATGATAAGGGAAAATAACAAGGGAAGAGAATACGATACCACCGGCCAGGAAAGCGAGTCCCACCCGGAAGCCCCTGTCCTTCCGGGTAACTCCCAGTTACCCCCCCACCCCGGCCAAGACGTGCTGTGGTATGGAATACCTCCCTGGCCAGCCCGGGTCAGGCGCCCCGTCTCTGCTTCCTCACAGCTTCCCCTCCTCCCTGGCAGAGCATGAGCCTCACAGAGTCCTTGGTCAGGGTAAACATCACTTAGCAACAACCGAAAACATCGGCTTCACCAACACTGTTCTCAAGCTGAAAGTCAAAACACAGCACTGCACCAGTTAACACAAAGGAAAAACATGACTGCTACTGCTGAACCCAGGACAAACCCTAATCAATTAGAATGAGAAGACAAGACAGAGAAGACAAGTAGTTACAAAATCTAGGATTATAGTGTTGGGTCTCTGCACACTATTCTAACCAACAGCAGGTCTTGAGCACAAAGATAAATAGGCCATATACTACTGCTGTATTTTCTTACAGCAAGTGGAGAGATAATGGATGCTAGAATATTAACATTTCCCAAAATGCCATTTGAATAACTGCAATGATGCTGTATGATGAAACAAATAACTATGATGATGTATATGTTTGCTTCCAGGAACAGATGGCACAATTTCTTTGCTATAGAAAGCCTCAGAAAAATGTGGCCCCATTGATTTTTGACATTTCAGAAGGAAAGCAACAAATCAGAGTTCTGAGATTTTTTAGCACTTTCACAGTTCAGGTTGCTAATTGGAAGGATCGTTGTTTCCCTCCATGGACAAGATTTGCTCAGGCTTTCCCGCTTTACTTGGTAGCTGCTTTCATTCTGTGATTCTTTTCAGACAGTCTGAGAGGCAGCAGAGATGAAAGCACTTTAATAACAGAAAGAAACAAAATTAGGATCCACCCACCTTTACTGAAATTTCAAGAATACAGCAAACCTGCCCTTCTCAAGGAAGCATCCACAATGCAGTGGATGTAGTCAAGGATGAGACATAGTGCCTTTATGCTCCTGAAGAAAGATCCTGTTTGCCCAAGTGACATATTTTAACTCCTAGCTAAAATGGAATAACTGAATCTGGAGATATTGAAAGGTTCTTCCTCCTTGTCACTGGTTATTTGGGGAATTGAATCTGTGTTTCTGTATACCCTTAGTTCAGCAGCATACTAGTTTAGTTGTTGATCCCTTATTCCCATCACAGTACTACCACTGAAGGTGCAGCAACACAGCTGGGTCAGGGAAAATACTTGGCTTGGATGGATGGGTTGAAAACTTCTAACAGTTGCAAGGATAGAAGATGAGAATACCTAAAATACCTTAAGACAAACATTATCAAACTGTACCTTTTAACACTATGGTTAAATAGAAGCTGAGATTTTTAATAGCTGGAAGTTAGATAGTCAGGACATTTCCTCAAGTAGACATTAGAAATCACATGAAATGCGTTCATATATATAACACTTTTCATTTTTCCATGGTTGCCAACCATATGTTAGGCACCAGAGAAAACAGTATCAAAGCTGTGAGTTTTTGCACAAGCTTTATCCTAACAAAGGAGCAGTTGCTTATTGTCGTGGTTTAAACCCAGTCAGGCAACTTGTTGACTCACTTCCCCCCTTCTTTCCCTCCCCCTACTCCTGGAGGGACGGAGAGGAGAATCAAAAGAATACAACTCCCATGGGTTGAGATAAGAACAGTTTGGTAACTAAGGTATAACACAAATCACTACTGCTACCACCAATGATAATAATGATAAAGGAAATAACAAGGGAAGAGAATACATCACCTCACCACCAGCCAACTGATAACTTGCCCCCCCAGCCCGACCAAGCTCCGACCGATACCTCCTCCAACCCTGCAGTCCCAGCCCTTCCGGGTAACTCTCAGTTACATCCTGGGCATGATGTGCTGTGGTATGGAATACCTCTTTGGTCAGTTTGGGTCAGGTGTCCTGTCTCTGTTTCCTCCTGGCTTTCCCTCTTCCTTAGCAGAGCATGAGGCTCACAAAGTCCTTGGCCAAACCAAAACATCATTGTTATCAGCTCTGTTCCCAAGCCGAAAGTCAAAACACAGCACTGTACCAGCTACCAAGAAGGAGAAAAATGACTGCTACTGCTGAACCCAGGACACTTATGATGATGCTATGGGCATTATCCAAAACAAACAGGAAAACAACTGTATGGTACATCCAAGGATGGTCCAGGATCTCAGGTTTTAATGGGAAGTGTGCTGAAAGAACTGGTGATCAAATGGGCCAATCACAGCTGTCTGTCCATGACCTGCAGCTGAGGAAATCTAACTTGGGAGTAATGAATTCCTTCTTTTTGCCTGAAGCCTAAAACGAGCACATCCAGGAAAATGGTGGAGCTCAAATCTTGCCAGAGTTAGATGCTGTTTGTTCATATATATAACTAAACAATACCAGTTAATCTGTTTCACTACTGCTGCTACTTTCTGCTCAAAAATTATCTGCACAATTGTACCTGTGTTTAATAATGAGAAACATCACTGAAGAGGTTTTAATGGATCTTACTGGGAGAAAATGCTTAATACTTCAACTGCAATACCCATCTTATTTTCTCTTCTTCTCTAAAACTGCCACCAATCTCACAGGATCTGTCACCAATAGCAGCCACAGACAACTTTAGCAGCACAGTTTGAAGCCAAGGTACAGGCAGGACTACTGCAGCTGGCCAAGAATATATGAACATAGAGGTCAAGAGGAAAAGTAAGACAGTAGACATGAGAGTCCATGACATGGAGTCCAGTTTAAGTATGATGCGTTTAATCAACAGGATAAACATAAAATTAATTTCTGTCTGTCATTACAGCATACAAGTTAATATTACACCTTATCGCAAAGACTGTGGAGGGGTAACCTGAAAGAAACCGGCAATGGTCAGGGTTTAACTAAACCTCGAAAGTTTTAAAATTCTTTGAGATGTACACTGGTGAATGTCACCTTAGACCCTTTGGCTTTGATGAACTTAGATCTGTTTACATTACGCTTTACCGGGTAAAACTGCCCCATGGCCGAGTGCCAGCTGTCCTGAGGGAAACTTCGTAGGGAACCAGCTACTAGATGGTTCGATTAGTCTTGTTATCACATTAGTGATTATTAGTCTTTTTCCCCTAGACCCGGGTCGGACAACCGATTTGCACGTCAGGACCGCTACAGACCTCCACCAGAGTTTCCTCTGGCTTTGCCCTGCCCAATTGCTGAGGTGAGTAGCCCGAGAGAGGACGCCTTCAACACCGGAGCGGGTGGAGATCAGCGTCCAGGAGCCTCACCTCAGAGTGACAAGAGCCACCGAGGGAGCCTCAAGTCCTCGACACGACCTCCCCAGGAGCAGGCAGCTCAGCTGACGAGAGCGAGCCGCTGACTCACAGGGGGCGGAGCCTGAAGCAGCGGCACCAGCCATGACTGGGTAAAAACCTGCCCCAGGGAGGGCGAGTGACCAGGAGTGCGGTGAGGCAGTTCGGGCGGGCAGGCGAGCGGGATGGTGAGCAATCGTCCTATGAGCAGGGCCCGGTCTGGGAGCTCTGCCCTGGCTGCCCCGCAGGTGGCCAGCGTAGGCACCCAGGCAGAGCCGATGAGAGGGGAGGCTGCCGGGCAGAGCTCAGGGTGTAGAGAGTGCCTGCACTGGTCTGGTGAGGGGAGGGTGCACAATGGGCAGGGCTGCACTCGGTGCTCCCTGGTGGAGGTCCTGCTGCAGCAGGTGGCTGAGCTGCGAGATGTCAGGGAAGCTGAGAGGAAGCAGGAATGCTTGCTCCTGGCCCAAACTTGTGAAGGGGCCTCGAGCTTCACCTCTACCTCATGAAGGAAAGAAGGAGGCCATTAACCTGGGAAGCTGGGAATTAGTGACAAAAAAAAAACAACAAAAAAAAAAAAAAGAAGGAAAAGGACAACCAAAAGCAAGGGGCTTCCCCCTAAATCCCCTGTCCCCACGCAGAACCGCTTTGCTGTTCTGCAGGGGGCTAATGAGGAAATGCACTCGAGCCAGAAACAGCCGGCTGATGCACTGCTAAAGAAGATCTCTACTGGTGCTGCCAGGAAAAAGCGGCGGATTGTAGTAGTAGGACTCTACGCTGAAAGGGACAGAAGCACTCATCTGCCAGCCAGACCCTGTCTCAAGGGAGGTGTGTTGCCTACCGGGGGCACGGATCAGGGATGTGGCAGAAAGGTTGCCTGCTCTAGAAAGTCCCACGGGCTATTACCCACTCCTGGTGATACATGTGGGTGCTAGGGATATAGATAGTAGTAGCCTGGGGAACATAAAGAAGGACTACAGAGCCCTGGGGGAGGTGGTTAGGGGCTCTGGAGCTCAGATAGTCTTTTCATCAATTCTCCAGGATACAGGGGAGGACCTAAAAAAAGCTAGGAGGATTTGCCAGGTTAATAACTGGTTAAAAGGGTGGTGTCATAGTAGGGGTTTGGGTGTCTTGAACATGGGACCCAAGCTTGTAGGCCAGGTCTAGTGGGGGCTGGTGGAGCTGGTCCGATAAAGAAGGGAAAGAGCAGTTTTGGTAGGAGGCTTGCCAGACTGGTGAAGGAGGCTTTAAACTAGATGTGTTGGGGGAGGTGGGCATCATTCCATCCCAACACAGCCAGTCAATGCCAGCACCTATAATAAATGCTTGGAGCAACATAGAGATATCCCAGCTGCTCCAGCCAATGAGCCAGCTTCAGTTGGAGCTTGGCTCAGATGCCTCTATACAAATGCCCCTAGCATGGGGAGCAAACAAGAAGAATTAGAGATGTGTGCACGTCTATGGGGGTATGATATAATAGGCATCACAGAAACATGGTGGGATGGATCCTATGACTGAAGTGTTGGAATGGAAGGTTACAGGCTCTTTAGAAAAGACAGGCCCGGCAGGCGGGGAGGAGGAGTTGCCCTTTATGTTAGGGATAGGCTGGAGAGTATGGAACTCTGTCTGGGGACAGGTGAGCAGTTAACAGAGAGTTTGTGGGTCAGGGTTAAAGGGAATATAGCTATGGGAGACATTACTGTGGGGATCTGTTACAGACCGCCTGATCAAGGAGAACCTGCGGATGAAGCACTCCATAGACAGATAGGAAAAGCCTCATGCTTGCAGGCCCTTGTTCTCATGGGTGACTTCAACCACCCTGACATCTGTTGGAAGGACAGTACGGCCTGGCACAAGCAATCTGGGAGGTTCCTCGATTGTGTGGAAGACAACTTCCTTCTGGAAGTAATAGAGGAGCCGACAAGGAGAGGTGCCATGCTTGACCTTGTGCTCACCAACAGGGAAGGGCTCGTTGGAAATGTGACTCTCCAGGGCAGCCTTGGATGCAGCAATCATGAGATGCTTGAATTTGAGATCCTCAGGGCAGTGAGAAGAGCGTGCAGCAAGCTCACTGCCCTGGACTTCAAAAGAGCAGACTTTGGCCTTTTCAGGAACCTGCTTAGGAATGTTCCATGGGATACAGCCCTAGAGGGCAGAGGGGCCCAAGACTGTTGGTTGATATTCAAGGATCACCTGCTACAAACTCAGGAGTGTTGCATCCCAACCAGAAAGAAAGTGCAGCAGGAGGGTGAGGAGACCTCCTTGGATGGATAAGGAGCTCCTGAGGAAAATTCAGATGAAAAGAGAGGCTTATAATAAGTGGAAGCAAGGACAGGTGGCATGGGAAGAGTACAGAGATGTTGTCCGGGAAGCTAGGGACCAGCTTAGGAAAGCTAAGGCCCAGTTAGAATTAAACTTAGCTAGAGGTATTATAGATAACAGGAAGGGATTCTACAAGTACGTAGGAAATAAAAAACAAACTAGGGAGAATGTAGGCCCCCTCAGGAAGCTCTTGGGAGAACTGGCTACACAGGATTTGGAGAAGGCTGAGGTTCTGAATGACTTCTTTGCCTTGGTCTTCACTGGCAAAGGCTCTGACCACACCACCCAAGTCTGGGAAGGCAGATACAGGGACTGTGAGAATGAAGACCTTGTGCCCACTGTAGAAGAGGAACTGGTTCGAGACCATCTTAAAAATCTGAACGTGCACAAGTCCATGGGTCCTGATGAGATCCATCTGTGGGTCCTGAAGGAGCTGGCAAGTGAAGTTTTGAAGCCGCTGGCCATCATATTTGAGAGATCATGGCAGTCAGGTGAAGTTCCTGATGACTGGAAAAAGTGAATTATAACCCCCATTTTCAAGAAGGGGAAAATGGATGACCCTGGGAATTACAGGCCAGTAAGTCTCACCTCTGTGCCTGGCAAAATCTTGGAGCAGATTCTCCTGGATGGCATGCTAAGGCAAAAATCAACAAGGTGCTTGGTGTCAGCCAGCATGGCTTCACTAAGGGGAAATCCTGCCTGACCAATTTGATGCCCTTCTCTGATGGGGCTACAGAACTGATGGACAGGGGTAGAGCAGTTGATGTCATCTACCTGGACTTGTGCAAAGTGTTCGACACTGTCCCGCACAACATCCTTGTCTCTAAATTGGAGACATCAATTTGATAGGTGGACCACTCGGTGGATAAAGAACTGGCTGGATGGCCGCACGCAAAGAGTCGTGGTCAATGGCTCAATGTGCGGCTGGAGATCAGTAACGAGTGGTGTCCCTCAGGGATCAGTGTTCAGACCGGTCTTGTTTAACATCTTTGTCGCTGACATGGACAGTGGGATTGAGTGCGCCCTCAGCAAGTTTGCCGATGACACCAAGCTGTGTGGTTCGGTTGATAGGCTGGAGGGAAGGAATGCCATCCAGAGGGACCTCGACACGCTTGTGAGGTGGGCTGCTGCCAACCTCATGAAGTTTAACCGTGCCAAGTGCAAGGTCCTACACCTGGGTCGGAGCAATCCCAGGCACAGCTACAGGTTGGACAGAGAAGAGATTCAGAGCAGCCCTGCAGAGAAGGACTTGGGGGTGTTGGTTGATGAGAAAATGAACATGGGCTGGCAGTGTGCCCGTGCAGTCCAGAAAGCTAACCGTATCCTGGGCTGCATCAAAAGGAACATGACCAGCAGGTGTCCTCAACATAAAAAGGACATGGAACTGTTGGAACAAGTCCAGAGAAGGGCGACGAGGATGATCAGGGGACTGGAGCAACTCCTGTATGAAGATAGGCTGAGAAAGTTGGGTCTGTTAAGCCTGGAGAAGAGAAGGCTGCGTGGAGACCTCATAGCAGCCTTCCAGTATCTGAAGGGGGCCTATAGGGATGCTGGAGAGGGTCTCTTCATTAGGGACTGTAGTGATAGTACAAGGGGTAACGGGTTAAAACTTAAACAGGGGAAGTTTAGGTTGGATATAAGAAGGAAATTCTTTTCTGTTATGGTGGTGAGGCACTGGAATAGGTTGCCCAGGGAGGTTGTGAATGCTCCATCCCTGGCAGTGTTCAAGACCAGGTTGGACGAGGCCTTGGGTGATATGATTTAGCATGAGGTGTCCCTGCCAGTGGCAGGGGCGTTGGTACTAGATGATCTTAAGGTCCTTTCCAACCCTAATTATTGTATGTTTCTACATCGTCTGAAGAAATGATATTTTCACAGGTAGGTCTTTATTAATTTGATACTTTTCAGTCAATTTGGATGTCTGATGAATAATAACTTTATTTGAAAAATAAACCCTTAATAAAGTTCTACAACACAGTGCATCTCCATTAGTCAATAGATACATTATGAGAAGAATGTATAATATACATCTCTGATCAACAAAGTTACTGCAAGTGTATATGCTACTGTTTATTTGTAAGCAAGATGCTACCGTGTTAATGCAAAGTAAAATGTGTGTGACAGGAGGGGATTTATCTTAATGACTTCACAGACCCTCTCCAATTTTAATTCCTAAATCCAGGTACAGATGCAGCACTAGTGTTCAAATTTGTGTGCATGTTTAAAAGCATACTTGCTTTCCCCTTCATTTCCTTTCTCTCTCTCATCTACAAACTATGGATAATATTAAGCACACTGTGATCAGGGCTTGAAAAATACTCACACACTAAGAAAAAGGTATCTTCTCTTTGGCAAATGTCATCACCTCTGCAAAGGTCAGGCTTTCATTGCAAACATACTTTTCACCACTTCCAGTTATGAGGATAATTGTCTAAATGTAAATTAAGTGGGAAGAAAACTGTCTTCATAAAATCTCAGACAAACAACTCCCCAGGCTCTGCGGTTGCTTGGATGTGTCACCTTTTGCTGCTGTTACTGCAGACCCTCTGCTCAGCCCTGAAACTGAGTTGGATCAGGTCATTTCTCCTCCCCTGCTGCCTGGGAGCTGCTGAGCATTGCATATGCAAGCAGAGAAGCCATCTCTCCTGGGAGCAGCACACAAATATTGCTGCCTGCCAGGCAAGCACACACTAGAAAAGAGCCTGTGCCACTATGCTGGCAGCAGCCAGGATGAGAGAGAACTGAGAGGATTTCTTCAATTTTTTAGCAGGTGGAGGAAAGGATGATGGTACTCGCAAGCCAGGAAAGAATTTAGGATTGTAGAAACTTGCAGAACTCAGGTTTCTTACATCCTTTTGAACATGTATATTTCACCTGTACTCATTTTCCCACTGTTCTCTATCCACAGCAAAAGAAGAGCTCAAAAGAGACTGCTGGCGCATAAGCCCTTCTGGTGTGCTTTGTTACACATCTCTCTACTTCAGAAAAAAAAAATCTATGAGATCAATAACAAAGAAAAAGGTTTCCACAATTTAAAATGACATATCAAAGATGAAAGAAGGAAAAACTGAAACTCTGAAAAACATAAATTTCACTTGTGATGGCCTGTCATTTTGTTAACGCAAAAGACAGGACCTACCAAAGAAAAAATCCAGTACAGAGGTAAACAAGTTATATTTTATTTACATGTTCTTGCTATTTGTCTTTGAAAAATCCCTGAAATATAAACTTTCTCTGTAATGGCAAGAAGTGCAATACCAGCTATACCCATACAAATGTTTCATCCCTCTGTAGCAGGAAGGCATATTCCTGAAATGTATGTTTTCTCTTGGGTTATATCTTGTATACATTTGTCGTGGTTTAAACCCAGTCAGGTAATTCGTTCGCTCACTTCCCTCCCTTTCTTGCCCTCCCCCTGCTCCCGGAGGGACGGAGAGGAGAATCGAAAAGAATGCAACTCCCACGGGTTGAGATAAGAACAGTTTAGTAACTAAGGTATAACACAAATCACTATTGCTACCACCAATGATAATAATGATAAAGGAAATAACAAGGGAACAGAATACAACACCTCACCACCCGCTGACCGATAACTCGCCCCCCAAGCCCGACCAAGGTCCGACCGATACCTCCTCCAACCCTGCAGTCTCACAGCCCTTCCGGCTCACTCCCAGTTACATCCTGGGCATGACGTGCTGTGGTATGGAATACCTCTTTGGTCAGTTTGGGTCAGGTGTCCTGTCTCTGCTTCCTCCCAGCTTCCCCTCCTCCCTGGCAGAGCATGAGGCTCACAAAGTCCTTGGCCAAACCAAAACATCTCTATCAGCTCTGTTCCCGAGCCGAAAGTCAAAACATTACACTGCACCAGCTACCAAGGAGGAGAAACATGACTGCTACTGCTGAACCCAGGACAACATTTTGGTTTTGTTCACTCAAGGGTAGTAATCTTTTGGGCTGTAGTTTCTACAAAAAGCAAAGAAGCTGTATTACTCACCTTGTACTGGAATTCAATCCCACCCAATGTCCCTATGCAAATCTCATACCACAATATTTTCGTATATAGGTAATCATGCTCGAAGTACGGTCTTGTTATCAAAAAGACTTTTTCCCCATGTTGAAAAGTTTCTTTTGTAAACTAATCTATAAGGGTGGTTTAGTTTCCATTCCTATCCACATATCTGCCATGTGGCACAAGCCACATAGCTTGCTGAATGTATTAGCTGAGCTAAAGCATAGCTTGTTTCTTTGGACACTTTTACAATTTCCATACCTCCTTTCACAGGGATGCAGATGATGCCAATGAGGTGACAAGCTAAACAATTCCCTCTCCTTCTCTCACCCTATCTGTGCCTGGAGCATGCTCCACCCCCTTAGTTTCTGCAATGACTAAAGGCATGTGAGCATGACCCTTCTTTGCAAGGCGATCTTGGAAACATGTTCAGCCAGGGAGTCTCTGATCTTAATACTTACTCTCAGAATAATAACATCTCAGACTATTGTGTTACTAAGTCAGAAGAAAACAATATGGTCTTTTTTTTATTTTTCTTTTTTAGGCTTTAATCTATAAATAGATCTGAATTTAAGGAATATTCTGCTAAGGTTCAAGTCTCTACCTAGAAAACTATCTAACCATGATAGTCTGATATAGACCAATCCACAGCACCCATTTCACAGCCAGGTTCAGATTTAAAGTTTCCTTTGTTACGACAAAACCTGAAGACTACCCATTCCTGACCAAGCTTACTGCTTTAAGAAATCTGGTATATTTTTTCTATATGTTTTATTCCAAAATTAAATTCTACTTTGCGGTCCAGTGCTTAGGATTTTTTTTCTTTTATTTTTTTTAATGATAAAATTTAAATGAGTGTCCTGGGTTCAGCAGTAGCAGTCATGTTTGTTTTTTTTTTTCCTTTGTGCTAGCTGGTGCAGTGCTGTGTTTTGACTTCCAGCCTGAGAACAGTGTTGGTGAAGTCAATGTTTTCAGTTGTTGCTAAGTGATGTTTACCCTGACCAAGGACTTTGTGAGGCTCATGCTCTGCCAGGGAGGAGGGGAAGCCGGGAGGAAGCAGAGATGGGGCGCCTGACTCGGGCTAGCCAGGGAGGTATTCCATACCACAGCACGTCATGGCCGGGGTGAGGGGTAACTGGGAGTTACCCGGAAGGACACGGGGCTTCCAGGTGGAACTCGTTTTCTTGGCCGGTGGTATCGTATTCTCTTCCCTTGTTATTTTCCCTTATCATTGTTGTAGTTGATAGTTGCGGTGGTGATTTGTGTACATAGGTTGCTGGACTGTTCTTGTCTCAACCCGTGGGAGTTGCACTCTTTCGATCCTCCTCCCTGTTCCTCCGGGAGTGGGGGAGAACCCCGGTGGGGGGGGGGTGGAACACGGACCTCGATTGTTGTCAGCTCGGCACCACTCACTGGGAGTGAGTGAACAAGTTACCTGACTGGGTTTAAACCACAACAGTTCTTTTTTTGGTGCCCAACGTGGGGCACGAGGGGTTGAGACCAGAACAGATCTGACTGGATTGGTAGTCACTTGTCACAATGCTGATTTATTGGCTCTCAAGGTTGTTCCTCTTGATCTCACAGTTTCAGTATATCGTATATTACTTCCATCCGGTATTTGCTGTATTAGTGTTTTCCAAGTGTGGGGCTTGGGCTAAGGTTTTTGTCCCATTGTACTTTATGGTAATGACTTGTAATACAATAGAATCATTGATCATGAAACTGATCTGGCTTATGTTCCCAGTGTGGTCACCACCTTTATACTTTGGGAGATATATGATGGAGGTGCTTAGCAATTACACATCTTTTTTCTCCTTCTCAGGTGCTCAACCTGTGAAAGAGACATCCTTTTACCCTCCCAGTCATCCCCCCAGACCATTTACATTTGAGAGTTTTGAATTTTTTGAATGGCCTTTTAATGCTGTTGAGACTTGTTTACTGATGGTGATGGGAATCACCATGCTAACACGCATACAGAGTGTGTTTTGCCCACTACTGATTTCAAGAGTTAAGCAGAGTCAGGTTTGGGTCTTGTCTGGGGTCAAACGACAATGTAGGAGGACCGAGAGATTTTCCCTGAGGCTGGACAGCCACGAGTGGCAGGGTGTGTGGGATAGTATGGGCAAGTATCTAGGTCAGTGGGCCCCTCCAGTACTTTGGAATTTCACTACCGAACAACTGCAAAATCCAGAAGAATTAGTAAAACACTTAAATGAGGTGTGTGGTCATTCTGGCCATACCAGAGATGGACAAATCACGGCAACGTGCTGGGGCTTGGCCTATGCTTACAGGGCCTTGTTCAACACTATCCAGCACCTTCAAAAGGAAAAGAATGTCGGCGGATCTGAGGGCAAAGCAACAGTCACTACTCAAACTTTGGCTGCAATGAACTGCGCAGCTACCCCAGCAGCAAGTACAGCAGCTGCTCAAACTTCAACTGCAACAGACAGCGTGGTTACCCCAGCTCCAAGCACAGCAGCTGCACCACCCCCAGCAACAAGTACAGTCGCTACTCAAACCACAGTGATAATCACTGCAGCCAAACCAGAGGACCAATTCGTACCAATATCGGTTGCCCCTGTACACAAGAGAACAAGCAAAAAGGAGGCAAGAAGGGTGAAGCGAGATGAAGAACCAATGAATTCACCACCCGGTCCAGAATCTGATCAGGAGTCATCATCACATGACGAAGAAGAAGAAGAAGAGGTAATTTCTCGACCTCGGACCTCAACCGAGCTGCGGAATATGCGAAAAGATTTTACCCGTCAACCAGGGGAGCACATCATCACCTGGTTACTCCGATGCTGGGACAATGGGGCCGATGGTCACGAACTAGAAGGTACAGAAGCCAAGCAGCTGGGATCACTTGCTAGAGAAGGGGGAATTGACAAAGCAGTTGCAAGAGAGAAAAAGTCCCTCAGCCTTTGGAGGAGGCTCTTGGCAGCTGTGAAAGAAAGGTTTCCGTACAAGGACGATGTTACGAGTCGTTCGGCCAAGTGGACTACTATAGACAAAGGCATCCAGTCTCTGAGGGAATCGGCCATCGTAGAGATGCTCTATCACATCAAGCCGAATAACGGGGATACACCTATAGATCCAGATGAAGTTGAATGTACACGACCCATGTGGCGAAAACTTACACGGAATGCACCGTCATCATATGCCCATTCATTGGCGACAGTAACCTGGAATGACATAGTACCACTAACAGTGGATGAAATGGTTCATAAACTCCGAGAGTTCGAAGACAATCTCACCCCTTCCATCATCTCAGCTGTGAAAAAACTGTCCCAGGACCTCGAACAATTGAGGGACGATGTATCTGATTTATCCAGCTCCTCACGTGTACCAACACACGTCTCAGCTATTAACAAAAGGCGTCCTATTGTTCAAGAGAGGAGATACAGAAGGTATACGCCACGGGGTACCCTGTCGTTTTACCTGCTGGATCACGGAGAAGACATGACAAAGTGGGATGGAAAACCTACTTCAGCTTTGGAGGAACGGGTGAGTGAACTGAAGAGGGGAGCAAGGGCCAAGACTGATCGTCCCATGAGAGCTACGGCTTCAGTCTCTGGTGAGCAGTTTCCCAGATGGAGTGGAAGAGCTGATTTTACTCCAGCTCCTGTGATAATGAAGAATAATCCCTTCCACTACGACTTAAGTGTCCAAAGCTGTGACGACCATTAGAGGGGCCCTGCCTCCAGCCAGGTGGAGGTAGGGGACAATCGGATTTACTGGACTGTGTGGATCAGATGGCCTGGCACATCAGTCCCACAGAAGTATAAGGCTCTAGTAGATACTGGTGCACAGTGTACCCTGATGCCATCAAGCTGTCAAGGGGTGGAACCCATCTATATTTCTGGAGTAACAGGAGGATCCCAAGAGTTGACTGTGCTGGAGGCTGAAATCAGCCTGACTGGGAGGGAGTGGCAAAAGCACCCTATTGTGACTGGTCCAGAGGCTCCATGCATCCTCGGCATAGACTACCTCAAGAGAGGGTACTTCAAAGACCCAAAAGGGTACCGGTGGGCTTTTGGTATTGCTGCTTTGGAGACTGAGGAAATTGAGCAGCTGTCCACCTTGCCTGGTCTCTCAGAAGATCCCTCTGCTGTGGGGTTGCTGAAAGTTGAAGAACAACAAGTGCCAATTGCGACCACAACAGTGCACCGGCGGCAATATCGCACCAACCGAGACTACCTGATTCCCATCCATCAGCTGATCCGTAGATGGAGAGTCATGGGGTGATCAGCAGGACCCGCTCACCCTTTAATAGCCCCATATGGCCAGTGCAAAAGTCTAATGGAGAATGGAGACTAACAGTAGACTATCGTGGCCTGAATGAAGTCACACCACCATTGAGTGCTGCCGTACCGGACATGTTAGAACTTCAGTATGAACTAGAGTCAAAGGCAGCCAAGTGGTATGCCACGACTGATATTGCCAATGCATTTTTCTCCATTCCTTTGGCAGCAGAGTGCAGGCCACAGTTTGCTTTTACTTGGAGAGGTGTCCAGTTCACTTGGAACCGACTGCCCCAGGGGTGGAAACACAGCCCTACCATTTGCCACGGACTGATCCAGACTGCACTGGAACAGGGGCAAGCTCCGGAACACCTGCAATACATTGATGACATTATTGTGTGGGGCGATACAGAAGAAGAAGTCTTTGAGAAAGGGAGGAAAATAATCCAAATCCTGCTGAGAGACTGTTTTGCCATAAAACGGAGTAAGGTCAAGGGACCTGCACAGGAGATTCAATTTTTGGGAATAAAATGGCAAGATGGACGTAGACAGATCCCCACAGATGTGATCAACAAGATAACAGCAATGTCTCCACCAACTAATAAGAAAGAAACTCAAGCTTTCTTGGGTGCAGTGGGGTTCTGGAGAATGCACATCCCGAATTACAGTTTGTTTGTAAGCCCTCTCTATCATGTGACCCAGAAGAAAAATGATTTTAAATGGGGCCCTGAGCAGCAACAAGCCTTTGAGCAAATTAAACACGAGATAGTTCACGCAGTAGCCCTTGGACCAGTCCGGACCGGACCAGATGTAAGAAATGTACTGTACACTGCAGCTGGGGAGAACGGTCCTACCTGGAGCCTCTGGCAGAAAGCTCCAGGGGAGACTCGAGGTCAACCCCTCGGCTTTTGGAGTCGGGGATATAAAGGATCTGAGGCCAGCTATACCCCAACTGAGAAAGAGATACTGGCAGCGTATGAAGGGGTTCGAGCTGCTTCGGAAGTGATTGGCACTGAAGCACAGCTCCTCCTGGCACCCCGGCTGCCCGTGCTGGGCTGGATGTTCAAAGGCAGGGTCTCCTCTACACATCATGCAACTGATGCTACATGGAGTAAATGGGCTGCACTAATTACACAACGAACTCGAATAGGAAATCTCAGTCGTCCAGGCATTCTAGAAGTCATCATGGACTGGCCAGAGAGCAAAGATTTCGGAATGTCAACAGAGGAGGAGGTGGTGCGCGCTGAAGAGGCCCCACCATATAATAAACTGTCAGAAAGTGAAAAGCAGTATGCCTTGTTTACTGATGGCTCTTGCCGTATTGTGGGAAAGTATCGGAGATGGAAGGCAGCTGTATGGAGTCCTGGACGACAAGTTGCAGAAACTGCTGAAGGAGAGGGTGAATCGAGTCAGTTTGCCGAGGTGAAAGCCATCCAGCTGGCCCTGGACATTGCTGAACGAGAAAAGTGGCCAGTACTTTATCTCTATACTGACTCATGGATGGTGGCAAATGCCCTGTGGGGGTGGTTGAAGCAATGGAAGCAGAGCAACTGGCAACGCAGAGGTAAACCCATCTGGGCTGCTGCACTGTGGAAAGATATTGCTGCCAGGGTGCAGAACCTGGTGGTGAAGGTACGTCATGTAGATGCCCATGTACCCAAAAGTCGGGCCACTGAGGAACACCAGAACAACCAACAAGTGGATAAAGCGGCTAAGATTGAAGTGGCTCAGATGGGCTTAGATTGGCAACATAAAGGTGAATTATTTTTGGCCCGGTGGGCCCATGACACTTCAGGCCATCAGGGCAGAGATGCAACATACAGGTGGGCCCGTGACCGAGGGGTGGACTTAACAATGGACACTATTGCCCAGGTTATTCATGAGTGTGAAACATGTGCTGCAATTAAACAAGCCAAGCGGTTAAAGCCTCTTTGGTATGGAGGATGATGGTTGAAGTATAAATATCGGGAGGCCTGGCAGATTGACTATATCACACTGCCACCAACCCGCCAAGGTAAGCGCCATGTGCTTACCATGGTGGAAGCAACCACCGGGTGGCTGGAAACACATGCTGTGCCCCGTGCCACTGCCCGGAACACTATTCTGGGCCTTGAGAAACAGATTTTGTGGCGACACGGCTCCCCAGAGAGAATTGAGTCAGACAATGGGACTCATTTCCAAAATAACCTTATAGATATTTGGGCCAAAGAGCATGGCATTGAGTGGGTATATCACATCCCCTACCATGCACCAGCCTCTGGGAAAATCGAACGGTACAATGGGCTGTTAAAAACGACACTGAGAGCAATGGGTGAGGGAACTTTCAAGCATTGGGATACACACTTACCAAAGGCCACCTGGTTGGTCAACACCAGAGGATCTGCCAACAGGGCTGGCCCAGCCCAGTCAGAACTTTTACATACTGTAGAGGGGGACAAAGTTCCCGTGGTGCATATGAAGAATTTGCTGGGGAAGACAGTCTGGGTAATTCCTGCTTCAGGTAAAGGCAAACCCACTCGTGGGATTGCTTTTGCTCAGGGACCTGGATATACTTGGTGGGTAATGCAGGAAGATGGGGAAGTCCGATGTATACCTCAAGGGGATTTGATTTTAGGGGAAAACAGCCAGTGAACTCAATTGTATGCCGTTGCCTGCTGTGTAATGCTTTTATAGCCCATCAACTAGATGTCTCCAGGTCACCAGCGACTGGCCCTGACTTCCCTCCAGCCATCATCCCAACAGAGAATGAACTTTGAACATCATGGACCGAATGGACTCGGCAGCATTATAGGGATTGGTCCATGCACTAAGAAAATGATCTTTTCCTCTTAGTCTGTATGTATATGGATGTATATATATGGGAGAGCGATGGTGTACTGAAAATGTGGGATCTGAGCACGACGTGAATGGTATGGAATAAGGGGTGGATAATGTCCTGGGTTCAGCAGTAGCAGTCATGTTTGTTTTTTTTTTTCCTTTGTGCTAGCTGGTGCAGTGCTGTGTTTTGACTTCCAGCCTGAGAACAGTGTTGGTGAAGTCGATGTTTTCAGTTGTTGCTAAGTGATGTTTACCCTGACCAAGGACTTTGTGAGGCTCATGCTCTGCCAGGGAGGAGGGGAAGCCGGGAGGAAGCAGAGATGGGGCGCCTGACCCGGGCTAGCCAGGGAGGTATTCCATACCACAGCACGTCATGGCCGGGGTGGGGGGTGACTGGGAGTTACCCGGAAGGACACGGGGCTTCCAGGTGGAACTCGTTTTCTTGGCCGGTGGTATCGTATTCTCTTCCCTTGTTATTTTCCCTTGTCATTGTTGTAGTTGATAGTTGCGGTGGTGATTGGACCTCGATTGTTGTCAGCTCGGCACCACTCACTGGGAGTGAGTGAACAAGTTACCTGACTGGGTTTAAACCACGACAATGAGTCTCCTGGTTACAGCTGTGATAGAGTCATTTTTCCTCCTAGTAGCTGGTATGTTGTTGTATTTTGTATTTACCTCTTTCCAATTCTCCTCCCCATCCCACTTCCCACTGGGAGTGGGGGGAGTGAATGAGCAGCTGCATGGTACTAGTTCCTGCCTGGGGTTAAACCATGACTGTGAGAGAAATACATGCCATTTTAGGTATTACAGTGACCAGTTCATATGTAAACTTAGGTGCAATCAATCCTTTTCCTTATGATCTATTTTCAGTGCAGAGATTGAGACTGACATTTGCTGCAGAGCTGACTAGATGTTCTATGAACAGAGAGCTTCAGAAATGTAGCTACAGCCTTGGCAAGGTCAATGGTTAGTGCTGATCAACACTACTAAGTTTCTAATTCCTCAGTGATGGAAATGCTAACTTGCTCTTGTCAAAAAGGGGGAAAAATCCTGGAACGTGGTTCACTGCATCTATCATCTTAACATCTGAGTAAATGTGAGTTTGGCACCTATGTGAAAGTGTTTGTTGTTTCATCAAATATTTCAGCAATCATGTTAATGGAGGCATTCAAACAGAAATCAATTGTAGTTTTTGAGAGCCTTGCTTAAATATTCTGTTAGTTGCTAAAATTGACACAGACCTTTGTATTTTAAGTATTGGTCTTGAACATAAAAATCAAATAAATATATAAAGGGTTATTTTCATATAAGAAAAAAAAGAATTATATCAGTAATGAAAGTAATACAAGACAATTACTTTTGTAAATTTTTTGTTAATAATGAAGTAAAAATTAATCACAATGAAGTATCAAGAGTGTTTTTTTTTTTCTAGATATTTGCAACTTTTTTGTTGGTAATAATCTATTTAGACATAAAGCTGGAGCATGAAGATGTCCTCTACATTCCTAAGCTCCCTCTACTGGAAGGAAATGAATACTTTTAGCATTGCATTAATTTAATAATAAAATAATTCTATGGTATATTACTGGACAAAAATATTTGATTTGACTTCATTTGATAGTTAGCAGAAGTAGCATTTATTTAATCATATTATCTATCTGTTAGCAATTTATTCTCATTATACTTTGAACAACAAGCAGCTATTCCTGGGCTCTAAATACTCCTCCTGATTATTGGAAAAGATTTATACATGTACAGCTGGGACTTGAGGGGGGTGATACATCTAATCAAATATCAAAATTTACAGTGATAATATCTACACCTAAACCAGTTAACTTTTCCATGCTTAAAATCAACCAGAGAAATGAGTATTTTTTGGAAGTAATTCATCCCATAGTAACACAGTCATTGAAAACAGATCAAGATGACTGGGACACTGAAAGTGCTGACTTCTCTCCAGTGCTATAGTAAGAGTCAAGGGTGAATGCTTCACACATACATATATATGAAGCTTGATGAATAAATCTGTGCAGTGTGAGAGTGGTGTTCTAATGTGAGTAATGTAGGCATAACATTAACCGAGTATGTTGCATTATATAAAATATAAAGTACACAGCAACAGAAGTAGTTCAGAAATAACAGTATAAATTAGATGACTTGGAAATTTAAAGTAAAAAAAAAATGTTACCATGTATATTTATGACAGATTGAAAAAATCCATTAAATATCTTATTTTAGTAATATAAAGGGCTGTAACTAAAATGGCTGTTAGGATTTGGCTTTGATGGAGATTAGTTGTGAAGAGTATTAATCAACAATTATTACCGTGCAAATATAAAATATTTTCTACAATAACCTTCCCACCCTATATTCAGCTATTTAGAAAGATGGAATAAGCTTAAAAAGCATTTGTTTAGCCTGTTTTGGCTACACCTGGTACCTTGAGAATCCATGGTCCCTAAGATGGTATACATCCATCAGGTTGTACAACAGGCCGCATTGTATCCATATAATTTAGAAGTTAGCAAGAAAGTGATGCTTTAGTCTTCCTTGTTTAAGAGCATGCTGATCTAAAAATGCATTTTCTTATTCACAGCTTTCTTCACGCCAGTCAGGTCAAACAGTCTACACCATAGTCTGTTCTCACAGTTCTCTAATTTTGAGAGTGGACATGTGGAGAGACAAAACTGAACTTTACTGGTCTTTACTAAACAAGCTTAAAAGTCTTATCTCCTTGTTGCAAATACAGAGCTCTTGATCTTGAAATATTTTTTTCTGCTAAATATCAGTAACTCATTTTGAATGTATGACACACTGGATTTGTTATGTATGAATAAAAATCTTGAAATATCTCCAAAGAACTCTCTTCTTGGTGGTCAGAGTGAGAAGGATTTCTCAGGTGAAAACTGTTTATGATAGAGCCAGCATTCCTTATAGAAAGCGTAAAGTTCTTTGTCCCTGTGTTACAGGGGAGGTAAACTGCTTCAATCTGCAGAAAATCATCTTGCTTTTCAGAGCTACTACTTTCAAGCCTAAACGTACTGTATTGCAATGGTCCTCCTGAAAGCATGTAGGCTTTCAGCTCTTAAGATAAATTACTAATGTATGTATATTAGGTACTTGAAGATAAAAGATGCACTCTACAGGCTGCAGCAACATATATGGAATTTACAGTTGTAGTGCAGACAGTTTTTAAGGGTTTATGGCACTGTACATACCCACATTGTGCACTGGTAATTCCTCAGCTAGCCCCTGCACAGAAGAGGCAGTGGACTGATTTAGGGCACTGAGCATTACCCCATTCAGAATCCCCTGAATGGTAACTTTGTTTTTCTTTAACAATCTGTAGGCTGGTGTCTATGCAACAAACCAAAATGCTGGAACCCAGCACCAAAGAAGAAATTTACACCACTGCAAAGTGCAAATAGGCTTGATACTCACAAGGTCATAGGATAATTCAGGCTGGGAGAGACCTTAGAAGGTCTCCAGTGCAACCCTTTCTCAAAGCAAGGACAACTATAAACTATATGCAGAAGATAATATTGTAGGCTGTGAACATGGAGTATTGGATTGAATCCTGCAAGTTAAATATAGGCCTAGACAGGCTTAACAAAATTTAGAGGCCAAATTGTCACGGAGATGTCTGTTTGAGGTTTCAGTTGCAATTAACAAGTTTTATTTCATCTCTAAGTCTCCTCAGCAGCTGATGAGTCTGGAGCAATGATCTCTTTAATAATTTTGGAAATCAAGCAAATAAAATTTCACATCTGTGAACATCAGGAATCAGGTGGTCAAAATTCTCCCTGTGAAGGTAACATTTTGGTAGCTTTGTAAAGGTAGTTTCTTCTTCTTTTATGTTTAGAATAGACAAATGTGTCCAGGAGAAACAGATAACATTCCTTTTCTTGAGTAAGTGAAGAGTTAAATATACCTCACCTTGTAATAGATGGAGTAATGGATGGAGCTAGGCAAAATATTTACTTTCGGGTACTTGCAACAGGTTTCCCCATTTGTCTGAAGAGAAGTATGTTTCCATTTCTCTCCTTTCATTTATTTGATTTTAGGAGAAGAATGTTCAGAAATTCTTAGAAATTTGAGATAGAAACACAGCAGCAAAGAGTGAAATTATTGGACTATTGATATCTCCATTCTTGAAACCTTGAAAGTGCAATTTCGCATAACACAAAATGTCCCAGACCAAAGAACTCCCAGATTGAATAATAAATTACATGCCTCTTCATATCCATTGTTTTTTTTTGAGACTAGGTGAACCAAGGGGCTGTTAATGTGAGCTTTCACAAGATAACATATCTACTTTATTGAAATAAAGTGTTATTAAAATCTTTCATGGCTCTGATCAAAACTACAAAAGAAAAAAGAAAACCAAATCTCACCAGCTTGCTATTTTTCACTCAGAAGCTGAAAGGGAATCTCCTAATACTAGATGGTTAGGAGCAGTGTTACTGGATTTTCTACTTCAAGATGTTCCTCTGTTAGATTATTTCAAATCTCTATTCATTACAGTAATATGATCCAGAAGAACAGTGGCTATCCTGTGTAGAGTGGAACAAGTCAAGAGAAGAGGCTGAGAGAAAATCCTTCTCTGACATTCAATAGTCCTGTAATCAGGTAATCGATGTAGAACATACTGCACTGCCTATACTAGGGGATTTGCAACTCCATCACTGCTTTCAAGGACTTTATTTTAAATCTTGAGATATTTATCTCTTTCTCCAACAGTTCATCCTGATCCATAGGAATCTCTTAATGGAAAGATATTTTCCCATTGATAATGTGATCCCCAATACTTACTTTCCATTTGAGATAATTTTGTTGAGATCCACAAAACCTACTCTTACAATTGTGAGGAAATTTAACTGCCCACTTAAGCCCAAACTACCCCTAAACCAATCACCAAACTTATTTTAATTACTTTTACAATACATTTTCAGAACAAAGAGGTTTTATTTTAATGGTTAGTAAAATCTCCTTTGATTTTGGTTTTATGGTTATATGCACCCATATGACCAAATCTACCATGTCTTTTTTTTTCGTATTTTAATCTTACTACATATTTCTTTCTTGCTTTTTTTTCACTTTGTATTGAGAACATCAAAAGACTGTTCTGTTACACTGGAAATAGAGTATACCATAGTACAGGATTTGAGTGGCAAAGTTGGCTTTTTTCTTTTTCAGGGAGTGGAGGAGGGTATTGCACTGGCTTCTATGGCAAGCTGCTGCTAGAGGCTTCTCCTGTGTCTGCCAGAGTCAATGCCAGCTGGCTCCAAGATGGAGCTGAGGAACAAGAAGGCAGACACGTCTAA
Organism: Pezoporus flaviventris; assembly: GCF_033815535.1. NCBI lineage: Eukaryota > Metazoa > Chordata > Aves > Psittaciformes > Psittacidae > Pezoporus > Pezoporus flaviventris. The sequence goes on along the minus strand of NW_026892579.1, from coordinate 28,731,443 downwards.
GGAGGAGGGAAAAAAACCCCACAGCGACACAACAGCAACTGCTGCCAGAGAAGAGTGAGACTGTGTGTCAGAAACAGCTCTGCAGACACCAAGGTCAGTGCAGAAGGAGGCCTCCAGGTGCTCTGGGTTCCAGAGCAGAGATTCCCCTGCAGCCCATGGTGCAGCCCATGGAGGTCCATGGTGGAGCAGATTTCCACCTGCAGTCCAGGGAGGACCCCACACCAGAGCTGGGGGATGCCTGAAGGAGGCTGTGATCCTGTGGGAAGCCCACACTGGAGCAGGTTTGCTGTAGGACTTATGACTCCATGGAAGGGACCCATGATGGAGCAGTCTGTTCCTGAACGATGCGCTCCATGAAAGGGACCCATGCTGGAGCAGTTCATGAAGAGCAGCAGCCTGTGGGAGGAGCCCTGTGCTGAAGCAGGGGAAGAGTGTAAGGAGTCCTCCAGCAGCAGAGACAATGTGTGATGAACTGACCACAATTCCCATTCCCTGTCCCCCTGCAGTGGGGAGGAGGTAGAGAATTTGTGAGTAAAGCTGTGCCAGGCAAGGTGTGTTAAGATCTGGTTTTATATCTCATTTGAATCTCATTTCTTTGATTTCATTGGTAATAAATTAAGCTAATTTCCCCAAGTCAAGTCTGTTTTGCCCATGACGGTAACTGTTGAGTGATCCATCCCTGTCCTTATCTCAACCCACAAACCTTTTCTTACATTTCCTCTCCCGTGTCCCGCTGAGGAGGGCAGTGATACAGTGGCTTTAGTGGGCACCTGGTGTCCAGCCATGGTCAACCCACTACAACTAACTTTTACTTCCAGAATCTCACAAATTAACTATTCTCAGAATAAAACATGTTTTCTTTACTATGCATTGTTCAATGTCATGCAGTCTCTCGTTCAGAAAATTGATGGTTTCAGTGCATATGGTATTAAAGCTCCTATGAAAAATATACTGCACTGAATTGCCTTAATGCATGTGAAGATCCTCACCGCACTGCTACATAAACAGCAAAAAAATCTGAATCAGAGATACGAACAACAAAATAAATGTTACTTAAATTTATTTAAAAGATTAAATAAATATCCTTTCTTTTTTTCTTCTACAGCTTATAAGGCTTGGATTTTGTTTTTATGGGGCTGCTAAAAATGCAAATATCTACCCAGTGAGATTTCCAAAAGTACGTGACTGTTAAATTCCTGATTAGTTTCTATGAGCTTTTGTATATCCTACAGCATTTCTGTTTGCATCTTGAATTTTATGAATGCCTTTAGAAACCTTGACTTAACTACTACTTGCATTTACCACAGCATAGAAAAGATAAAATCATTACCTCTAAATTTCTAATTATAGTGTCAGAATGAGATATAGCCAAGATACCATAAGATGTAGTAGCAAAGAATGCTCGTCTAACCAAACGCTTGTGTCAAGTGTGTTGTTTTGTTTGTTATTTTTTAATATGAGACACAGATGTGTCTCTTTATGTGAATAAACATGGTCAAGTTAAAGTACCTGCAGCCATGTTACTACTGGTAATATGCAGTTTTCTGAGTGACTTGGGGGATGCTAAGGTATTTTGTGATTCAGACAGAGTTTGTGGTTGCTTGTTTCCCTGTAAATATAAATTTGAAAAAACACCTCTTTGGTGTAATTTACAACACAAAATATGTTACCTAATATCAGCTAATGGATCTGTAGAAACTTGATATACCTATATAGTGGGTGAACAATAAATAATAGAAATGCTTTATATCATCCCTATTGGATTTTTGTTCATGCTATATCAATTTTCTGAATGACCAACAACTATCTTTGTGGCATAGTAGAGATATGATAAATTGAATAAATGGTATTAATGTGAATTAAGAGGAAGAATAATTTGTTATTTCAACTTAGTTTTATAATAATCAAATATACAATCCCCTCTTAATTAATATTTCATGTAAATCTGCCAAATATTATGCTCATGTAGATCCTTTCTTTTCAAAGTATGATTTTTTTTTTTTGCAGTTTTAGTGGTAGTCCTGAAGAGATTATCTCTGTTTTCTATTTTTTTTCAGAGTATATTAACCTGAATCCTCTTTATTGTTAATCCTATGAAAATAATACATTATGTCAATAATATTAGACTGACACATTCTACAGTGTTTTGCAAGTGCTGTTGCACATCTTGGCAAATCTGACTACCCATGGCTTTGCTAGACTTCACATCTATCTAGTTTTTTTGATAATGTATGTACAGATGGCAACAAATTACTTCAGGATGAAGTCCAACGATACAGACTCTTCTCGCACAAAAATGCCGATAACCACAGAAGTAATCACACAGTTTGGATTGTAATCTGGAGACTGATCATACTTGTTACGTCTGCAGTCAGTCACTTACATTGAAAGTCATTCAACAATTATTACACTAAAAGTTAAGTTTATCTGAAGAAGATACTGGAAAGATCACCAGTACCTTTAAACCGTTGTGGTTTAAATGAAAGTACATTCTGGCTACTACCATTCTGTTCCTGTCCTCTTCAGGATGCCTAGTGATCTGATAGGTCCTTTATCACCAAAGTCTTTAGAAGTGGGATGTCTGAAAAATATGGGGGAGCTCTGCTGAAGCTGTGAACCTGACACTGGAATCGTTTGATGAGATCTGTGACCTAGGTAGCATTAGATTAGCTGCATGCAATTCTGCCTGCTGGCTGTGCTACCCACAGGTATCCAGGAATATCAAAACCATATCATTGAATACAGCTGGTAAACAGTTTATGGGATTTTACTGTATTTATCAATTCCATTCTAGGTAGCTGGTCTGAAGATACCATCTACACAAATGTCTGATCTATTTTGAATCATAAGATTGAAAATATTCCATGCCAAGTAGTTCCATCTGTCAAATTTATGTTTATTGGACTATGAAATTTGTCTAACATCTTGAGCTTTCAGCAGAGACTATCTTCTCCACGTTGAAATCAATCAGATTACTACTGACAAGACAAACCATTTCTACTAAAAAAATAGACAGGATTTCAGCAGCTTACTTAATTTAAAAGAATGCCCAGTTTCAAAGAAAATATCACTACCAATACAACTACTATATACATGTCCTGGTTTCAGGTGCGATAGAGTTTATTTTCTTCCTAGTATCTGGTCTAATGCTGTGTTTTGGCTTTAGTCTGAGAATAATGCTGATAACATACTGATGTTTTAGTTGTTGCTAGATTTACAGAGATGTAATACCGCTGAAATGAAATCCAGTGAGGAAAAAAAGTGGAAAACCAGCAACAGAAAACTGACAGAGAAGAAAACATGCAATGGCTAAAGGAACAAAAGTCTGCAAGTAAGTTCTCGTTAAAAATGAGTGTAGTATAATAGCTGTTCCAGAATAACAGCATTCCACCTCTTTGTGTCAGACTTTCTAACTTATAAAGGAAGAAGGAAAAATATTTATTTTCCCAATAGGTGGCATAGATTTCCTTATATTACAAAGACTTTTAATTATCTCTTAGGGAGCAAGGTGAGCATATATGTATTAATTACACAGGATTCATTGCTGGGGCCTTTCCATCTACTGCAATGATTTCCATGACAAAAATTTTAGCTTAGTATTGCAAACTGTGCAGATGAAAAGGTTTATATGATTTAAAGTAAACAAATTCTCAATGCTTCATATAGTGGTAGAAGTATACGGTAGTATATATGGTAGAAGTAGACTACAGATCAGTCCAACAATTGCTGGCAGTGATGTGTTTGTAAGATCTTTAAGTGGTTTATAGCAGACATAAAGTCTGTTAGTTTTTGTAAACTTTTGTAAACTTTTTCTGCGTAAATATTTTAGAAGAAATCCTCAACAAAGATGAAACGACATAACTTAGACTAATTTGCATAGGGAAGTATACAAGGCAAGAAGAAGTTTGAGACTAATGTGTATGTTAGTATATTGCAAGTTTATACTAACTGTAGATAAAAGTTAATGTTTTTATGAATTTGAGTTTATAGATTTTTAGAATGCAACTTCCAGTGCAGATGTAAGTATAGATGATTCTGAAGAACTATCAAATTATGTGCATGTTGCAAAGAAGCAATTACTTCAATGTCCATTGTTATTCTGCTCTATGAATGTGGAATAAACTTCACCATACTATTGTGGGTACTACCCACTTGTACCATCCACCTCAATATTCTCCATTACAGCACAACAGTACCTGATTAATGTATATTCCTATCACTACCATAGTCAAATAATATATTCAATTTTTTCATCATTGTTGTTATTGTGCAGAATGTTCCAGAGTGTTATTATGGAACAAAATACAGTAGTGGCAATATTAATGCAGGAATAAAGAGCAACGCTAAATATATTCTTATACTGCCACCTGCTAAAAAGTGCCAGGAGTTTAAGAGATCAGAGCAAAGCAGAAATTTCTCTTTAATTGCTTCAGGCATTTGCATTGTGCTGTCCTACTTTGCAATGTTTTGCATATTAAGTATTCTGACGTAGCTTACTAAATACACATACAGGCATACAAGTTTATATCAATAAAAGTAAAAAAATCAAACATCTATATATTTGCAATAAAGACATCTCAAGTGTTTTTAAAAACAGCTCAACAAAGCAGGTGATTACTTTTGTTGTTCAGCAAATAATCAAAGCTGATGGATGCCTTTTAGTGGGCTTCAATGGGTTTTAGTTTGAATTCCTTCTTGGTGCCCCATAAACACTAACATTGGAAGCCAGTCTCCTTATAGACAGTTTGGGAAGGAAAATCAGCATGATCAGACCAATATCCCAGATATCTCAGACCCTGACAACATAAACTTAATGACTTCTTCTTTGCCCCTTTCCTAAAATGTTAAAGTTGCTAACTATTAATCCTTGAGGAGGTCTCGCTATTAGCTTCAGATTGTGCCCAGATGTAATGGAACATGTCCCAGAATTTCACCTGGAACTACAGGGGAAGCAATTTCACTGGAAACTTTAAAGCTGCTTAATGTTTAAAAGGGGTTAAAAAAATATGATTTTTTTTTCTCCTCATTAAAATCACAGAATGCATCATATCTGTGACAAACATAGAGCCCATGTACACTGTAGAACTGATTGCATCTTTGGAGATTTTATCTATTCCCAGCTCAATAAATTATTAACATCTCATGCCACTCATTTAGTGAAAAGAGATGGTGAGAATAGACTGCTAGTCAGGAGGAGCCAGCAGGATAGCAGCCTGTTTGCGTGAAAATTCCAGGGTAGGAGAGAGGAAGGACATGCTCGCTTTTAAGGTAGCATTCTCCTTATTTACAGTAGCCATAGATAAGATATTCCTTACCACTCTACTTCTGAAAGTTTTTTTATGCTGATAATTTATGCCAAAATTTCAGGTGGTCACAAAGAGTAGTAATAGGATACAAGGTACTCATCTATAAAACTCAGTACAGTCAGAAACAAAACCAACAACAATAATACAATTCTGTAGTAAAGACATGTTAAAGAAAGAACCCTTTCCATTATATCCTTACAGTCTTTTTTTTTTTTTTTTTTGTCTGTTAGGAAAAGGATACAAAAGCTTAATCCCTTGTAAGTTATTTCATACTGCCTATGAGAAAAAAAGATGAAACGGCCTAAAGACACCTCTCTGGTTTACAAGATAGGATATTCACTTGAGAGGTCAGAGAAGCTAGTTCCAGTCTCTGCTCCCAGGGCTGTTCTGTTTTGATTTTGGTTTGCTGCTTTGTTGAAAATATAGAAACAATTAAAAAAAAAAAACCTAAAGGAAGACGCAATGCTGGAAAATATTGACAAATATAAATCCCTAAATTCTTTGGGTTTTACAAAACATATTCCACATATTAATTAGCATAAATGTGTGCACGCTGTGCCATAGCATTTTTCTAAATCATTAAGCCACAACTAGGTCATACCAGTGTGTGCAAGTACAGTATGAAATGCAGGTTTCATTGGGAGGTTTTAAATTTTGCACCAGTTTGGCTGAGCTTCTTTTTGTCTCTATTTGGCTGTTTATTTCAGTGTTGTGGTATTTAAGAGGCACAGGAATTCAGAGGGTTGTGTTTAAAGGTAGGCAAAAGTATTACAAAACTTCTGCTTGAAGTTATGAGCCTAGTATAGGTGTAAAGGACCTTACTGGTCAAAGGAACAAAACTCTTCTGCATTCTGCTGGAAAATTAACACTTAAGAATTGAAAAATCGGTATGTAAAGAGCTAGGAACTCACACATTTACCCTGGGTAGGTGGTGTACACAGTGCATTGTTTGTCATGGTCGCATTCTCATAGTTAATACATGAGTGATCTACAAGCACGCTTTGCCTTTCAACATGATTTCTGTGAAAGCAGAAAAAATCAGGCTCACATCCTTCTCCTAGCTCCTTGACAGGAGACTACCATGGGCTTAGTGCTTATGTGCCAATTAAAAAAATATTTTTCACTTAGCAGTTGAAGTGTAAAGTAATGATCCTGCTGTTTAATGCAGGCACAGTCAGCCGTAGAAAGAGATGGTGCATGTGCCACAGTCACCTGCCAGCCTCAGTGTCATTATTGCCACTAAATGCTGATACTATTTTCCAGAATAACTGTCTCAGTGAGACCAGAGCTCTGAAAAGTAATATGATGCCAGCAGTAGCTGCTGCTTTCCCATCTGACGGTAAACACAGCTGTTTTAATAAAACACAGTGTCTCAGAAGAAGCGTGTGTCTTAGTTTTTGGTCCCATAGTGTCAACAGAGCTAATGGAAACTATCAGAAACATCTGAAAACTCAGTATCAATTTAGTATGAAGTATGGCAAAAATTTCAGAGGTATTTGCTGCCCGAAATGTAACAATGCTTGGATAAATTTAAATGGGTGGAAAAAATAAGTTACTTAGAAGGTACATTTACCCTTCTCTACCTGTACTATATTCCTAGTGGGGTGCAAAATAGAGAAAAGTTTTAGGGGGTCCTATCATCTATGAAAAAATTTGAACCCTTCCAGTACTTTACTTTTCTGATTCCAATGCAAAAACATTGTGTGAATTGTGTACTCATTTCCATATCAAAATGAGGACTGAATAGAAACCCATTTATTTTGGAAATCTGCCAATTTTAATTGAAGGGATTCTTTCTAAAAATCTTAGGGGACATACACAATATCCATTGTGACAAGAAATGTAATTATCTCATGCATGCCAATTAAATTGTAACTGACAAATGGAAAAATGTGAAAAGTGTTTGTCCTGGGTTCAGCAGCAGCAGTCATGTTTTTTCCTTTGTGGTAGCTGGTGCAGTGCTGTGTTTTGACTTCCAGCCTGAGAACAGTGTTGGTGAAGTCAATGTTTTCAGTTGTTGCTAAGTGATGTTTACCCTGACCAAGGACTTTGTGAGGCTCATGCTCTGCCAGGGAGGAGGGGAAGCCGGGAGGAAGCAGAGATGGGGCGCCTGACCCGGGCTAGCCAGGGAGGTATTCCATACCACAGCACGTCATGGCCGGGGTGGGGGGTGACTGGGAGTTACCCGGAAGGACACGGGCTTCCGGGTGGGACTCGTTTTCTTGGCCGGTGGTATCGTATTCTCTTCCCTTGTTATTTTCCCTTGTCATTGTTGTAGTTGATAGTAGCGGTGGTGATTTGTGTTGTACATTGGTTGCTGGACTGTTCTTATCTCAACCCGTAAGAGTTGCACCCTTTCGATCCTCCTCCCCATTCCTCCGGGAGCGGGGAAGGGGAGAGCCCCGGTGAGGGGGGAGGGGGGGAGGCTCTCAATTGTTGTCAGCTCGGCACCACTCACTGGGAGTGAGTGAACAAGCTGCGTGACTGGGTTTAAACCACGACAGTGTTTTAATTAAATATGCACTGCAAGGTGTTCTTAAAGGAGTGAAAACCAAAATCAAAATATTACATCACAATACTACAGGTCAGGTTTGTTGCAAAATCTTTCATTTTGGTGAAAATTAAAAATGTGATTTATTTCTTTTAGCAATAAATGGCTGAGACACCAAAGCCTAGGACTGTTTGGCTTCCTTATATTTTCTTTTGATTATGCAGATGTTGTCTTAATCAGTAACTCATAATTATCAGAAGCATGTAACTCACTGTAATTTCTCTCAGACACTGTTCACTAAATAACAGAAGCCACTAAATGCTGTAATTTTTTAAAAATTCTCTTTTCAGGTTTCATAAAGTAACCCCTGTATTTTAAATCCCAAAACATAAATTCTTCTGATGCTAAAAAGAGCTCATTTTATCCATCCAGTTACACAAAGCAAAAAAAATCCTTGTGCATTTTCAAAAGAACAGTTTTAAAGGGAAAAAAAAATCAAATCATATAGCTTAAACATAATTTACTATTTCCATGAAAAAACATGAACTATACCAGGCTGACAACACTTTAGCACCCTTGAGATATGTCAGTATTCCATATAATAAGTTGCACCGTGTTGCACTTTGGTTTTCAGGGGTTCTTTTTGTAAGCTGCCAACAATGAATAATGCACAGTTGCAGTTGTGAGATATCACTAGAACCATATAGAACATTAATAATTTTGATGAGTTTATTGTATTTAAAAACAGATTTTGGACACATCAAAAACACTGAAAGAACGAAACAGCCTCATTTCTGTTGTGGTGGCTTTGACACTCCCAAAAACCGACTTCTTTGTTTTGCTGCTAGAGTGAGGCACAGAAGTACAACAAAGAGGGCAGAGAGGGAGAAGAAACAGCAACAACATTTTGTCACACTCCTGACTGTGTGTACACTCAAGAGGCAGTGCAGAGTTTTCCAGGCATGTGATGTACGTGACAGACACCTTACCAGAGATGATCTTAGTACAGAATTGCCATCCACCTGTGAAGGATAATTCCCAAATGAGAGCATTAGAGAAGGTATATGGTATGTATTAGAAAAATGTAATTGATCTTTTACCAATTCAGCCAATTTTCATATCCTACATAAACCAATATTGTAAATCTGGTAGTAACATTTATTGCAACATTAGCTCATAAATTATATCACAAATTATAATATGGGTTGGGGAAAAATATTCAGCACTGAATAGTCTATAAAGATTGTTCCAATAGTTATCAGCATTTTTAATTGATTGTAACTCACTGTGGATATTAAAGACAACAAGATGAAAGATATAGTAATGTATTTTCAATCATCGTTAGCTCCTATGTGAGTTCATTCCATACCCTTGGGTGACCTCTTAGGGGTATATCAGTGTACTAGAATATCAAAGCTGATAACCATTTCCTCCTCCTATTGGCAGCTTTCAGCTTAGTACAGAGATTCCATGAAATACAAGCTGTCAAATTTCAATATGCTTTTCCTTAATTTTCAACCAATCATATTTTCTCAGTTGAAAACTCGCACCATTGATTGCAATATTATCACTCAGTTCAGTGCTACACATTGCTAATGCATTCATCTTGGACAGCTATTTGTTCAGAAAAGAGAAATAGGAGAAGTCCTTGTTATAAGGAAAAAACCCTCAGTTATGCCAATGATGTAATACATCTAAATTTTTAAAGCCATTAGAAATAAAAGATGCTTCTCATGCTTCCCATATTGTATAGTTTCTTAAAGTGCAGTTAATAGCATCATTCAATTTTGGCTGTTGGCGTTTACCAAAAATTGAATACCCATGAGAACAGGATGACACACCATGTATTCCAGTTAAAATAATGAATCTGAATTATTCCATTGCAGCAAAAATACTAGGCAGAGCAACTGGTGTTGCTGAGAATGAAGTCAAACTGAAGCATTGATGGCTATCAATGAGCACAGCATGCGTCTAACGCATGGAACAGACAGCAGTGATAAATCCCATTTCCCAGTTTGTGACCAGTTTCTTTAAACACCTTGGTAAGAAAATGAATCTTGAGACTTATCACTACCTGTTCTCACAGGCAGTTGATGTTTGTAAGCTGCATTTGTCTTAGAAAAAGGAAAAAGGTCCTCCCAAGTTACATTGAACTGTTACTGGTTTACTGATTTATTTTTTTTCAGTGCTGTCATTGCTGTGGTGATTTGCCACTAGCTGAAAGCAGCTACTTCTAACACTGGTTATATTCCTACATCTTACCTGTCAAAGGGATGCCAGGCCAGCATGTTTGGTATGATACACTGGTACGTTTTACTGTGAGCCACAATTCTCAGGTAATGCAGTGCTGGCAATACTGTGGCTGTTCCTGTGGTATGCCTTCTTCCTTACTCTCACCAATGACATCAAAATTATGTGGGTTTATTGTTACTGTTCAAATTTAATTTCAATCCCATGGCTCCCCCTGCCTTTTTTATACTTCTCCATGTCACAGGAAAGTTGCTAGTAAGATAGTAAGCATTTGGGGTACATTGCTGCATTTTAAAGCAAAAATTTGCAGTAGCAACCCAGAAAAAAAAGCATTTGACTTAAGAAGTATCTCTGTCATTACGTATGTCATTACATATGAAAGTTCTATCCAGGCACAGCTTTACTGAAGTCTAACGGGAGGTGATAAGAATGAGAATTCCTTGACATGTAAATTGTGAAAACTTTTGCATATGCTTACAACTTAGGTATGAGTTAAGGGAGAATATGTAAAGATGTAACACTGCAGCACTGACTAATATAAACCAAAGTGGAAAAAGACAATTTCAGGAAGCTTTACTAATTTTGTTCTGTTCAATATCCTTTTCATTTTGTCCACTAGTGTCTGGTTGCTTACACAAAGAAAGCATTTAGAAGAAATTATGAATATTTAACAACATAAAATTGAGTTAACATTCAGAAAACTTATTGGCAATGCCCTTTAAACATTATGGAACATTGTGGTTTAAATAGAAAAATGCACTAATTTATTAAGTATTCATTATACACACTTTTAAAGGGTTAAACTGCTACCTGTGATATTCCCAGGCAGACTTTTCAGCAATTCATCTCTGGTATAACTGAAACACTTCACCAACAACCTTTCTGGGCATACACTTGCAGCAAAAAAACAAGAGACAAAATAGAATCAGAAAAGAGTTGCTTACAAGCAGAAGGGAAGCAAAATAAAATTCTGTAATCCTGTTTTTCTGCAAAGAACATCTACTACTCCATTCAGTGTGTGAGTGAAGTTTTTTGCACTATCTCTTAGAGCTCCATGAAAGGAGACAAAGAAAGAAAAGCGCGGTTATAAGAGGTATGCACAGAGAATAAATTGTTCATCCTGTAATCAAAGAAGCTAGAAAATTGCTGGCTGAGTGAGTGAGAAGAGACAGAATCATGCAGTCACAAACCTCCAGGCAGGTTGCAGAGTCAGAGTCATTTTGTTTGCAGGGTAAAACAGAGTTCGCATAATGAGGACAGAAAGACTGGAAATGAAAAACTATAAAAAAAGAACCAAACTGAAACCCCACAGAAAAACAGGTCAGCAGAAAATGGAATTAGTCAGAACATCTGTGCCCTGTAGCATCTTTCTACTCTATGGTTGCTCAGGAGAACAGCCCTGTAGTACTTACTAGAGTTTTGATGTATCAATCACAAGAACCGATTTCAGATAGAAGGCAAAGTTTAAAGGCATGCATAAGAATGAACATTCATATAAAATGTACAAGATACACTTGAAGAATTGTGTTTATGAAATAAGGAAGATGTTGCTGTGCATAATTAGCAGTCATAGTTGGATAAAGCTGCAGAGTATGAGTTAGTTTTACCCTGGGAAGAGTTATCAGATTTTTTCTGTGCAGCCATGAAACTAGTCAGGATTTTTAAAATTTCACTGAGCTGCTCATTTCCTCTGAATTAAGGAATGTTGCCCTTTTAATAAAATATTAATATCTTAATGAAATATTAATCAGGGACAACTATTATCTTTTAAAAAAAGAAACGGCACAAGAAATTAGTATTTCACATTTAATCAATTCCAAGTGTTCATCTGTTTATGGCATTCTCTTAAGGTCATTTTAATACAAGCCAGGGACATCATTTGCAAGTTTTTCTTATGACACAAAGCATGCAAAAGCTTTACTTTAAAGCTGATCTTAAGCTCTAGTATCACTGTTCTTAAAGAGCAGCAGGTTGACATATGGATCTGTAAAATCAAAATCATTTTGCAAGATCCGTATTTTACTTCCTCCCTTCATTAACATCTAGGTACCTGTACTGTTACCTATTGCGAGTATAAGATCTTCAGCTTTCCTCAGTTCCATGTTTCAGTAGGCTACACATTGAAACACTGTCTTACCAAGACACAATTTGTGATGTTGAGAACATGGTTTAAATTGTTTTTCATAAACATATGGTTTACAATATAGTTGATAGATCCTGTAAATAACTGTAGGTAGAATTTCAGAAATATTTTTTATTCCTGTTGTGTTATGATTACATCAGTAACTGGATGTTATAGAATTTCTGTTTACTGCCTGATGGTTGTCTGAGCTGCGTTAACTGAAAGAAGGCTGAAATCCAAAAAGCCAATGTTTTTGACTTAACTCCTTGTTTACAGATGGACTTAGTCTTCACTTAACCTTCACAAAACCGTCATATACTAGCCAAAGAGATTTACAGCCTTTGAAACACAGTTGCTCAAATATGAATTGTGAGAGCTGATGAGTAATATAGGATTTCTGTTTTCCTATATTACATTTTAGGTGCTTACTATAGGATTGTATAAACATCTTTTAAACTGTTTCATACAGATAAATAGTTTTGCTGGGCTAACTTAGAATGTCATTGACACTTGCTGAGTTATTGTAACTCACATCCCAAGTTAAACATCACAAGATTACTTTCAAAGTTGAGCATTAAAAGTAGATGAACACAGGCTAAAAAATCTTATGTCAAGAGTCTGCATTTGTATCAGTTGGATGAATCATATTCTAAAGCCAGTTGTTTGTTGCTTATTGGTTATGCTTTGCTGATAGAATTAGCAAACAAATTGATAAATAAATCTCCCTTGAAATAAGAATGTATAAACTTATAGTAGTGTTTTATTGGTTTGTTTCTTCACTATTTTAGCTCCTGAATTTTTTCTCTAGGTAATCTCTGCTCTAGTGCCTGGAGCACCTGCTCCCCTCCTTCTGCACTGACCTTGGTGTCTGCAGAGCCGTTTCTCTCACATATTCTTACTACTTTTTCAGGTTGCAATTGCTGTTGTACAATATTTTTCCTCCCCTTCTTAAATATGTCATCCCAGATGTGCTTCCATTGTCACTGGTGGGCTTGGCCTTGGCCAGCAGTGAGTCCATCTTGGAGCTGGCTGACATTGGATCTATTGGACATAGGGGAAGCTCCTAGCAGTTTCTCACAGAAGCCATCCCTGCAGCCCTCCCACTACAAAATCCTTGCCATGGAAACCCAATACATACCTGAAAAGAATCACAGACATATACTGTATTAATCTTTGACTGATATACAACAAAGCTCCAGCATTTCAAACCCATTTTCCCACCAAATTTAGGATGGCTGGGGAATGTTCAGGATGATATCCAGATCTCTGTTTTATTGTTTAACATATGTTATACATTTATTTGTATCTCTCATCACAGAAGAGTGTAAGGGAGCGAAAAAAGCTTAAAGAATTAGGAGAGAGTAATTGTCGTAAGGAAATAAATATTGGTTTCCTCACCAACTCATAATTCTGACTGTATCTTCATTTCAGTGGATTAATTACTTAAATCAAATCAAATGATAAACTCAGTCTAATATAAAACTGCAGACCACAGTAGTTTTTAATTATTCTGTGTTTCAGAATTTACAGATCTTTGTCCCAAAATAGAGCTACTTTCTTTTCTTCTGTTTATGAGAATATGAGCAAGGCTGGAGAAACAATAAATAATAGTAGCAGCTGTTGTTAGATGAAGTGTCATGAGCCACCTTGTAAATGATCTTCGATATTAAATTTTCTGAAAGAATTAAGTTGCAGTCTAAACATAGGCTGCAGTGACTTTGAATCTAGAGTTTAAAAGTAAAGGTAAGTGATCACTATGATTTTTTGCAAATGTCTGTCATGTTAAGTTATTCTCTCATACATTAGGGTATGTAATAACCAGCCTCTGATTTAAAGCCTGTATGACCCTGCAGTCAATTAGAGACATTAAATCCTGTTCATGAATAAATAACTGTTACATTTGTGATTGCAAGAGTAGACACCGGATATGAACTTCTTACAATTTAAAGCACTGCTAAAGATGAATAGTCCATATGGATACTGACTTCCACCTATCACATACAACAACCAAGTACACTTCAATATCATTATAAGTCACGTCAAAATGCTCATTGAAGTATTATCTTTTTGACCCTAGCATACCATCTCACTTTGCAGTACAGCTCAGGAAATGTTTTATTTAAAACTGAACAAGTACCTGCAATGACCTAATTCTGACAAGTTACCTGAGTTACTGAACTGACCTTTAAACAATGCCAGAAAATGAGAAGCACAAGCTAAGGTCAGCATTCTCGTGTTCTGCACATTGCTCAAAAGGCCTCTTAAGACTCATCCAAACGTGTATCAGACACAGTACAACTGAGCAATCAACAGATGAAGGAAACAACAGGGACAAAAATTAAATACTGGACTTGCAGGTTCTTAAGAAGAATTTGCCAATGAGATATGAATAGTTGCTGTTCTGCAGCTTGTCTTAGCTGCAGCTAGGCCACAGGACAATAGGATATCAGAAAAGGAGAACAGTTTCTTTATCTTGTGCTACTACCTGTATGCATGAGTGATATTTCAATCAATTTTCCTTTCTGACTCTTAATTTTCTTCTAACCCACCCCTACAAACTAGAAAAATTACTTATAAGTAAGACCTATTTACTCAAAGTTTACAGCATGTCTCAGGTGTTTTGATGTTTTATAACAAGAAAATGTTTGGGTTTTTTTAAGAAAATACTGTTTTTATTATGCAGACAAGTGATGGAATTTTGTAGGTTGTACAAGGAAGCAAAATTACACAAAGCATCTTGGTTAAGATCCAGAAAGTTTAAGGTCCACAGAAGCAGTTTATTGGATTGAAATAATGGAATGGTTTTGGCTGGAATAGAGTAATTATTCATAGTAGCTAGTATAGGGCCATGTTTTGGATTCATGCTGGAAAGTGTGGTTAACATAGAGATGTTTTGACTGTTACTGAGCAGTGCTTGCACAGATTCAGGAACTTTTCTGCTCCTCATCCCACCCCACCAGCAAGTAGGCTGGGGTGCACAAGCAGTTGGGAGAGGACACAGCTGGGACAGCTGATCCCAACTGACCAAAGGTACATCCCACACCATAAAGCAACATGCTTAGCAATAAAAAGCTGGGAATACCTCCCAAATATCAACAAGTGGTATGCAAGAGACAGAAACATACAATGACACAGATAGAAATAAGATACATCACTCCGCAGCATACGAATACATCAGTTCAAATATTATTGTCAGATGCACCTCTAGACTGACTTCTTACCATCTGGGCCACAGGTATGAAAACTGCATTCTCTTCAGTTGGAAAGATCATAGAATCATAGAATAGTTAGGGTTGGAAAAGACCTTAAGATCATCTAGTTCCAACCCCCCCTACCATGGGCAGGGACACCTCACACTAAACCATCTTACCCAAGGCTTCGTCCAACCTGGCCTTGATATCTGCTATAAAATGAATAAATAACTTTAGAAAAAGTATTTTAGAACAGAAATGGTCAAGAGATACAGGAATATTTATGCTTGTTCAATGCATCTCTTTTGAGTTCTGGTTGCATGCAAGTACACAGGATAATTCTTGTTTGAAAATTTTGCCTGTACGTCACTAAACTGCTGTTACTAGAAAAGGAGACCTGATTATGGGACCCAGTGTATTAAATTATTATTTTTGTTAATTGAATATTTCCAAATGGTCCTGGGCAACTGGCTCTAGGCAGCCTTGGTTGAGCAGACGGGCTGTGCAAGACAGCCTCCAGAGGCACCTTCCAGCCTCATCCATTCTGTGAAATTCCAATGTCTTTCCCATGCTGAGCTACATGCAGCCTGTTGGTTATGCAGGTATTTCTTCACAGAAGAGCAGGGTTATTCTGTCAAGTGCCTTCTAAGAGCAGGTGTACACTTTCTTTACAGCTATTCACTCTCAGGGAACAAATTGCTTTTCTTCTGTCCTGCTCAAAGAGAAAGAAAATTCCTCTCTTTGATTCTGCCTGTGCCATTTCCCAGTTGTTTGTCAATAGGACAAATTGCCCTGCCTTTCTCTCTTTCTCCCCTTCATACCAACCTCAAGGTCCTCAAAATCCTTTTCTCTTGCCGAAGTAATATTCCAAATATTGTCAGTAATGCAAGAAACTCTTTCTGAACTCTCTTTTCAGTTCTCTAGCACAGTAAGCAATTCTCACTTGTTATGGGAAAGGAAGGATGGCTATATTCACTGTTGGGTAAAAAAAAAAAAAAAGGAAAGTTTTAGAGAACAGCTCGTTCTCTCTGTTCTCTCTGCAATTTTTTCTCCTTACAACTGTAGTTACACTTTTCATTTATTTGTTTTGACTGAATTTTATGTCTTTTTGTGTCTAGCTGCACTCCTGATACCAAGGCAGATACTGTTATAAACAAGGGATGAGAAGGATGTCAAATCAATCAAAATGTCAGATTCTTCCTATCCTTATTGGTCCTGGTCTTGTCCATTTACCCCATTGGATGTTTCTTTGCTGTACACAGTAATACCCATAGGGTTTATAGTTGTATGTGTGTTGAAGCAAATCTAAGCTCTGTTTGATGATCAAAGGCACATAGAGCTGCAGAAACATGGGCAATAGATACTACTTGCAAGCTGTGTGCAATGTTAAGAGTAAGTGAAATATTTGACAGAGAAAAATAGGTGTTCACACAATTGCTTGATCTGCATTTCAAAGGAAAAATTGAAATCACACTTCCGTAAGCTTGAGATATTAATCAATGAAGGGATGTTACTGTGTACTGGAGCCACTCTTTCCTCCAAGAATTCTTTTGGCTAAGAATCAGAGATGATTCTTAAAATGACCCAGTTTCAAAATGGCCTGAAGGAATAACAAGCTTTTGTTTTTCTTTTTCCTGTTGAATTTGCTCCTCCTCCATTAATTTTAGGAAAAAAAAATGCTTAAACCACTTGTCTTCCCTAAAAAACATGGTCGACAGCTACAAAACAGGTGTTAATATAAAATATCATTACAACCCCCAACAAATACAACTAAAATGAGGAGGAAAAACAAAAGGAAATTGAAATCTCCAAGGGCATTATATCAAAAACAGAGATCATCTTTGCATTAACTGTAGGACTAAAAGTGTTGATTTCTGTTTCTGCATTTGATTTACTATTTAATCCTAGGAATGTTACTCAAGTTCTGTTTTCCCAACTGTAAGGTATGTCTAGTGGAATGTTGTGAAGTTTAATATATTTTTTCACCACTTTGAGGTCTTTGGATATAACAGGTTATTGAACTGAAGCAGGTCCTTATGGCACATCCCACAGAATAAATATGAAACAATGAAAAGGATATGTTTAGGTCTGTTTGTTTAATTTTTCAGTGTCTAAACAAGTCACTACACATTTATGGTAAGAGTGTTTCCTTCTACATCATGGAGTTTTTCCTTGATCACAAAGGATAAGAAGCATTTTAGGAACTAAATCTTAGGTAGAAATTTAATTTAGGAAAATGTATCTTACTCTTGAAGTTAGTGTGGGTTTACGCACGAGGCTGTAAAAGGAGTCTGTAGGATGAGTGTCAGAAAACTTTGCACCTCAGAAAATGCAATCCGTTCCATCGCTCATAACTAACAGTGAGTGAGTTAATATCAATCTGTGCCTAACTGGACTAGGAACATGTGCATGAACTGTAGCTACTGGCTGGTAATAACATGGTCACAGGAAAGAGCAATCTGAAAGCTCTTGGCTAATGATCAGTTCTACCTATTGACAAATATCTGTTTTGTGTTGCAAACACGGTTATTATTTGCAGCAGTGGAGATTGTCAGTGCTGCATAGGACATTTAAATAACAAGCAGCAGCAAGGTCTTTCAAAACACCTTGAGTGAGCAGCAAGAGTCGTTATCAGCTTTGAACTGTTACAACCTGGGGACTCTTTTCGACCTCAAAGGGAGAACAACCTTTCAAAAAGGACTGTGTTTACAACTTCTTAATTAGGGATCATGCTGCCATCAAGACTGTGGAATTTCCCAGTCACTCAGAACTGCCTGTTTCTGCTACACTTGACAGGTATGTGTGTATTGGCTTGTTTAGACTGGGTATCTCAGGGCTTAAACCTAACCTCTGTCAGGACCAGGAAACTTGAATTTCTCACTGCTTACTAAATGAGGGACTTAATAAACATCTTTATAGTCATCAAAACATTGGATGCTGCCATGCATTAAAATACTTGGGGAGGAGGTGGTGTTGATCTGCACCTCTTTTATTTGACAGTCTAATGAGAAAGGACCTAGAGCCTGGAGTCTCTGTTGTAGGATTTCAAGTTGAGGGAGGTGATTCTCCCCTTCTACTCCACTCTCACAACACCCTCCCTCACACCCTTGGAGTACTACATCCAGCTCTGGGGCCCCTAGCATAAGAAGGACATGGATCCATTTGAACGAGTCCAGAGGAGAGCAACGAAAATGATTGGAGGGCTGAAGCACCTCTCCTCTGAAGTCAGGCTGACAGGGCAGGGATCGTACAGCCTGAAAAAGAGGCGGCTCTGGGGAGATCTTTGAACAGCTTTCCAGTGCCTACAGGGGGCTACAAGAAAGCTAGAGAGGATCTTTTTACAAGGGCATGTAGTGACAGAACAAGGAGAAATGCTTTAAACTGACAGAGGGTAGATTCAGATTAGATATTAGGAAGAGATTCTTCCCTGTAGGGTGATGAGGCACTGGCACAGGATGCCCAGAGAAGCTGTGGATGCCCCATCCCTGGCAGTGTTCAAGGTCAGGCTGGACGGTGCTTTGAGCAACCCAGTCTAGTAGAAGGAGTCCCTGCCCATGGCATGGGGATTGGAAATAGATGATATTTAAGGTGCCTTCCAACCCAAACCTTTTTATGATTTTACGATTCCATGTGATCAAGGGGCATGAACTGCATGCCGGACTTTCCATAGTCCTGCAAGATTTTTGTTCCTTCTGCCTCATTATGTGATTTGAATAACAGACCAAACAGAAAGAATAACAGCCTTGCATGTGGAGACTGTCACCTGGCTTCAGAGCAAGTCACAAGTTTTAGTCCTTGATATATGGTCTATTCCAGTACCATACACCCTGTATCTTCAGCTTGTTCAAAGTGCAAAAATATAAATCCAGTCCGAGTCACACAAGGCACTATTTTAATCTACAAGCCATCCACACGTTCTGAAAGAAAGGCCTTGAAGAGAAGATTAAGACCTTTAAATCCTGAGTGGAGAAAATTACCTGTTCAGAATATTTTGTAAAACTGAAAACTTGAAAAAGAAAAAGAAGGATTTAAAACATCTTTCCTCCATGTATTCAGTTGGCAAGGCTGGCAAATTAAGGTTATGTTTAGCTGGAGTGTAACCTCTAAATCAGTAAAATTGCTCTCTTCAGGTAACGCTATTCATGGTGTTCTGTATTTAAGAAGGAGTTTATGCATTCAGGCTTATGGCTGGCAATTAAAGCTATATGAATGTGCTTTACAAAGGGTATTCCAGACAACCCTGTGTCTATGCCCAAAAGCCATGTTATAGCCTTTATAGCAGCAAGACAGCAAGTCATTCCACAACCAGCCTTAACCTAAATTCTTTTTGTAGTTTGACTACAGAGCCTTCCTTGGATTCTCTCACTTTTGCTGCTTTTTTTAGTGCAATTAACCATATCTGTTTGCTAAAGAAAGCCTAAGAACTTTCTCAGCAGCATTATAAAACTCCTGTCTAGCAGGACAGATCAATGAAAACAGCCTAATTTCTTTGTGTGAGCTGATTTACTTTCCACCTTGTTTCAAGTAATTTTTAAATGTTGCAAAATTCTGATCAAAGAAAAAAATAAGTACTCAACATTCCCTCAATGGTTGAATAAATCCTTCACATCATCAAACTTGTTCATTACACAAAAGTTTCTAGGTAGTTAGCATGGAGATAAAGCTGCATTTAGGCAATTTATTAAAATTATTTATTTATTTCAAATGTATCCTTAGATAATACTTCTTCATTTTCTACCTGTGGATTTGAAAACTCAATCACTAGTGAAGAAAAAAGGGGAGGAGTTAATAATGTACTCTTCTACATTTAAATGTTGATCTAATTTTTAATTTAAATAATTCAATAATAACAACAGCAGTAAGTAATAGACTTGAGCTTTTAAGTAAGAAGAGAAGCTGTTGACAATACTCCTAATACTGAGGCACCTCTATAGTGACTGACAGAAACAGTGAGAAGCTCAGAGCCAACGAGGCCTGATGATTCCCTACCAGGGCAATACTGCTCTCTCCAAGATATGCACCCATTAATCTTGGTCCAGACTAGATCACTCTCTTAAATGATGGGGTTTCTATGCTTCCTTTGGGGAACTTTCATGGCTAAATAAATAACAGTATTAAGATTACCCAATTTTAGAGTAACAGGTAATGGAAGAGAAGACCTAATACACATAAATTTAGAGTTTCTTTTACAATATTACCACCTGTTGACTCTTTACGCAGTCCAAATTATTTCTTTTCTTACAGATAACAATTGAAATGTACAATATGCAACTAAAATTGTATATTTCACCATCCTCAACCAGTAAAGAAATGGGTTTTTTTGCCTGAACTTAACAAAAACTTGTATATGGCTTTAATCTTCATGTTCTTGGACATCAGCAGTTTCTTCATACACAAGGTTTAAAAGCAAGTATATAGTCAGGTATTTGACAAATTTTTAGTATTTCTTATAAAACTACAGACTCGCTGTTAGGTAGGACACTAACAAATGTTTTAATTTTTAATGTTCTCTGTCCTTTCTTATTACTTTTCCCCAAAAGTCTGTCAGATTATAACCTTTCAAAGTCTGAACTTAAGTTTGAAAGAAGGAAGATGCCCAAAATTGATTTCATCATAGCAGAATGAAAAGGCGTTTTACCTCCATGCTGACAGGCAGCTTTAATTTGTCTAGGGAAAACTTAGAGACACATAAATACAGATTTTAAAAAAGCTTGAACTTCTTTTAAAATAAAGATGCTGAAATGTCACTAGCTTCCTTTTCCTCCATTAATTTTTTCATTTCAGCTATATTACGTTATTATACTCCTACATTTTTCTGTGGTTTATATTCTGATTTGCCCATTCCAGGGACTATCATTGTCTTGTTTTGTTTTGTTGTGTTTTAGTGTTTTTTTTTCCATTGTAATAATAGGTATATTTCTAAAATTAGTCTCTTTTAAACTATAAAGTGCATCTTTCCTCATACCTTTTCCTTGTATCAATTTTCCTAAGCTTCAAGATTTTTCTGCTTTCTTGCATTCAGTCTACACATTTCATTATAAGTTTGCTTATAATTTCTTTTGTTTAGTGTTTTACTCACTTAAAATGGGTTGAATGACAACGAAACAAAAGTTTTCATAAACAGTTTCTTGAGCCCTATACATTAAATATGGTACTGTTTTAAATGTACCAGACTGTAAGATAATCTTCAATTTTTTTTTAATTTTGTCTTTGCACGTATAACTTCAAATCGTTTTCACCTTTGTCAATTCTTTGCTCTAAGAAAAGGGTCTATTAATCACTAACTAGCAATGCTATTGCAAGTTTCTCCTTTTTTTACTTCCAAACTTACAGTTAAGTTTCCAGATTTATTTTCTTTTCCAAGTCACTCTTATTTTATATCTTTCTGACAAATAGTTTCCTGAATTAACTCTGTAGACCTTGGTAGAACTGCTGTTTTCCTGATCTCTCTAGACTTGCCTCATTTAAGTTATTTCTCTCATACAAATAGGGTAGAAATTGGAAGATGAGTTGATATGAAAGAAAACATAGCTTAGCAGTTTTTTTCACACAGAAAATAATGGAAAATCATTCTTTTATAAGAGCAATGAAGAATTTTTTGCCTTTTGAAACTATTACTGAAAAAGAAAAAAAAATGAGTAACAGGTAGGATGCTAAATACTTCCAGCAGTTGCCACTAATCCCTAAGTAGTCCCTGAAGGCCTAATATTTACAAGCACAGAATTCTCATAAGGACAGCAGTGATATTTTAGATTATTTTTTTCCTGTTGTAATAAGCTAATTATCACTCAATTAATGTAGTTTGTAACCTGAATACAGCTGATCCACTACAAGTGCAATACCTAGCAGAATACTTGTTTGGAACATTAGCATGCCAGGGAGTTGAGCACCATGTCCTCTCATCCATTCACCCATCTTGTAGCAAGAGATTTATTTTGCCCTTTTTGTGTCCTTTACAAAATCATGACTTTAGAGTAAGTTATGATCTTGAAAAAACATGGTTAGTTATGGATTGCTGCTTAACTTGTCAAAACAACTCGAGGCAAATGAAGCCTAACCATGGTGAAATATTGGTCTGCTTCATCATAGTACAAGCCTATATATAACCACAGATGAAAACTGAAAAATGACAATTGAATGCCAGGGCTTTGTGGTATTATACAAAGATCAGAGATGGTGTCTCCAACTCTTTGAGGATAGGACCTTGATTAATACCTTGTCCGATACTGAGTACCTTTAAGCTGTCCTCTACCTGACTCAGGGGAAGGGATCTGAACAGAGATTTCTGTGTCTGAAACTTAAATGTAAAAATTCTGTTTAGCCATCACCTAACATAGACCTTCTTCAGGTTTGCTCTAGAAGCAGCTCATGTTATGCTTCAGCTGTATTCGATTCACAGATGTTTGTTTCCCTATAATCGTATCTGGAGTATACTCTCAGAAAATACTGTTACAATACAAATTCCACAGAACTTTGTCATTACCTACTTTCACTTAATAAAACATTGTTTAGTATAAATTTGTAGTATTTTTTCCTCTCTGCCAAGTTTTGGATAAAGTTTACCCCAAGAATATACAGTGATTATTTCTTGTTAATAAAATAATTGCTGTCCACGGCTTCAAACTTTTATTTACCCTTGGATTTCAGGAGTGGAAAACATTTCTTGATTTCTGAAGACACTGAGGGCTAGAGGCACAAAGATGTCTTGAAACTGAAGTCTCTCATACTTAAAGAAATCTCTCAGTCCAAGTTAGATTCTCCTAACTATTATAGATTACTAAATGTGCTAAAAATTTCTCCAGCCTTTTGCAAAGCTGTGAATCTGTCTGTGAATGGCAAGCAGATCTTTTATATACCTCATACTTTTTTTCCATAAGAGCATTTTAAACCTTAATGAAAACAGCATGACAATTAGCAAACTAGTATCAGTATTATTTGCATTTTTGTAATTAAACCTGAAAAAAAAAGAAAACGAGCTCTGCTAAGATTGTGTTTTGACAGCAGTGTATCCTGATCTGCTAGATGAAGACGATATAAGCTACAGTGTCTTCAAGATTGAAATAGAAACAGAGTTTTCAGAGAAGTTAACAAGTTCTTTTAAAAATATTAAATAAAGATGTAAGAACAGTTCATTTCTCTATTGCCTTATAACTTACCACCTCACATCTCTAATCTTCCAGTCAGATCTCAGAGAGGAAGGCTGATAGATCTACTAAACATACTAAAGATTTCTATGAGAAAATAGCTAAAGTGAGAAGGTGTTTGGATGGAAATCAGAGCAGACACATTTTGCAGTCAAAGCCCATGATGCATGTGGAACCATATCAGAGTTCAGTCATAACAGCTACAGATATATTATTCCACACTACAGTGAGTCTTAGATCGTTCCCTTTGGCTAGTTTGGGTCAGGTGTCCTGTCTCTGCTTCCTCCCAGCTTGCCCACCTCCATGGCAGAGCATGAGATTCAGAAAGTCCTTGGTCGGAGTAAACATGACTTAGCAACAACTAAAAACACTGGTGTTATCAGCAATGTTCCCAGGCTGAAAGTCAAAACCACAGCACTGCACCAGCTACTAAGAAGGAGAAAAATGACTGCTACTGCTGAACCCAGGACAGGTGCAAAACTATATGTTATAAAAAATAAGACACCCTTTGAAAGCAATATAACATTCCTGCACATGAATGTGCTCAAGGTACTTTTTCATTCTAAAAAAGGGGATGGAAGAGGATATTTTCTCTCTTAATAACCAGGAGGAAATAGAGAAACAGAGAAAGATATGGGCTACAGCTGCTCTGCAAAAAGTGCAGAGCCATAACCCTTGTAGCTGCTAGAGGATGGTGTCCTCAGCAGTTGCACAAACGCAAAGCATAATCTTTTATCCTAACACAGGCCAAATGTAGACACCAGAGATTTAGATTTCCAACAGCCTTCTGTGCTGAATCAAGAGAATTTATATCAGGGAGTGGTTATGTTAACAAGCTGCTGTTTACTTTTTCCATGTTGATTCTGGCATTAAGGAACTTAATCATGCTCTGAAAGGACTGTGCAGCAATCTAACTGAAATGCAACCAGTAACAACAAAGAGAAGCACTAAAGAATATTGAGCTGGAGTTGTAGTGTTCAGCCACAGAGTACCAACCGGATAGGTCATAATAATGACATATTAGGCCCTGAACATTCAGTTGGCACATTCCATTGATTTCAGGAGTGCTGGGATTTTAGACAACAGCTACACCTTCATGCAAAACAATTGTCTCTTTCCAGAGGTAAAACATGTCTCAAATAAAGGGTTATTATCTCACAGAAAGAAAGCTGGAAGGAGCTTTTGGAGGTCATCTAATCAAATCCCCACTCAGAGCAGGCCCAATTAAATCAGATTGCATAGGGTCTTGTCCAGTAAAGTTTTTAGCCTTTCCAAAGGTGAGGATTGTCTGGACAACCTGCTCTAGAGTTTGTCCACCCTTGTAGTTTAAAAACCCCATAAATTCCAAGCTGTCAGATCAAAATTTTCAGCCTCCATAAGCTATCCCTCCACAGGAGCACCAGCTCACCAACAGTTCCCACAAGAACATATTGTAGTCCCTTGATGCTCAAGCCTGCAAATCATTGTGACAACTACTAATTAGTTTTCTTGAATCTCAGCCTTGAAATGAGTTGGTTAATAATGAGATATAAGAAAATAAAAGTTGCTCTTCATAAATGTATGATCTAAAGTTGATACTCATGATGCTGGAACATTCTCTTGTGTTCTCCTAGTATTATTATGATAAAGTAAAAAATCTTGCAACTCGATGAAAAGTAAACTACAACATCTGCTTTTGAAACTACTGCTGTTTTTTCCTCACCCATTTTATCAGAGCCATGATTTCTTAGGGAAAGTCAGGAATCCAGATTATTTTAGAAAGTTATAATTATTTAAATATTTACAGCAAACTATCTGTGTTCCTAATGACTTCCAGAACAGGAATGCCAGAATGTGCATGCAGATATGACATTTGGCTGGACCAAATGTCTCTTCAAATCATTAGGCAAAGATATGCATGCAGAGGTATGATTGTATTTAAAGGTAAACTCCTGGAGGCAGGCAAGGCTACTCAAAAGAATTTAAAGGATTTGAAAAGCCAGGAATATTTGTAGATACTCAGTGACAGGCCAAAAATGGTGACTTTGTGATGCAACATGGCTTGTTGCAAAACATCTCTGAAATCAAAGCCATTTATCTATCTTGCCGTGACATTATGCTGAACTAAAAATGCCTGCTGATAAACTAGGCTTCCTTAGCAGAACCATCCTTCTCTGTTAATGCATGTAAACAGAGTCTGCAGCATGCTTGCTGCCATCCAGACAGTTCAGATTACGAGAAGCGTGAGCTGGATTTTGTTTGTAACTAATGATACAACAGACCATAAGAAATTCTTTTTTTTATGTCACACTGAGCTCTGTGGGGCTGTGGTTGGGAGAAGTAGAGCTGATGGCTGGCAGGAGCCCCTGGGTCCCCTATATCTGTCCCTGTAACAAAATTAGAGAAGGAGCAAGCAGTTTGTTAATTCCCACAGTAGTGTTTCATTATTTCAAAATAAACGTGAACTGTACTTGGCATTCTACTGTTAATGGTATTTAAAGGGTAAAAAAACCCCAACACCATGGTCCTAAATCACTGCATGGAAAGTTGCTTGTTAAGATTCTCTAAAGTATGGGGGGGATAAGGAGATCAAGAACATTTTATTTGCCCACTGAGGCAGCACCTCTCCTTTTTGAATGCACAGAATTTCCTGCAGTGTGCCCAAGAGATACATTAGAAAACTATGCCATTACAGCTCATTAGCAAAAGGAACAAGGAAGTCACTACTGTAATTTGCCTAGCTTTTAGCAAATTATCATCATATGATTACAGTACTTTCTCTCACACTTATGACCCCATTGTAACCCTTGCTGCAAGAATACTGACACTGGAATTTTTAAAAGCTACTGCCATCATATGATCTAGTTGCTGTAGAACAAGAAAGTTATATATTCTAGCACTACAAAAACTGAATTCCAGTTTGTGTGTGCAGTATTGTTGTCTAATTTGCACTTCCTGTATAAATGAAAGCACCTGGCCTTCAGTCTCTGACCTCCCAGTCTACCTACAAGTGCACACAGAGAACAGCAGTGCAAGCCCTGGAGTATCTTGCTGCTGTACTAACATGATGATGAGGTAAAAATCAAGTAATGTCTGGCAGTCTATTTTTTATAATTTTTTTTTTTGGACAGATTGGGTATGCATTTTAATGCTGAGATAAAATGATACTTTAGATATGGAACCTTCAGAACAATGCAATGCCTTTTGAGTCAATTTTCTGCCTTTCAGTAACTCTGGACTAAACCATAATAAAATTTCAAGGACTCACTGTACAAAAAATGTATTAACAATAGAACGGTATATAACAGTGGTATAACTTGATGACATCAACACAGTAGCAAGAATCAATGACAATAGAGCAAAACTGTTGATTGCATCAAACGTACTGACTTGCAAAGCACAAAAAACTTACTGTCTGTTTAGAGGGTGCTTGGAGGCTATTCAAACAAAAGAAATTTTGTGAATAAAGTGCTATAAAGATCTTAGCATAGATTTACATCCGTTGATTAAGACATACTTCTTCTTGAAGTCAACTTACTGGTAATTTATGCATAGCATATGTCAAATAAAAATTTAGATTTAGAATGAGTGAACACTGCAACAATCAATAAAATAAACTCTCCACTTGACTAAGAAGCTAGGGAAAACATATAAAACGTGCGTTTTTTCATAGATGTGTCTATTCCACTTAAGGATAAAGAAATGCCAGTCTAGGAGAAAGAAAACTAAAAAAAAAAAGAAAAAGGAACCAGTCAGTACCTGTAAAAAATTAAAAGGATAAATCTCAGAGCTCAAAGAAGACTTTTTTCTATGCATTTACTTCTGGACAAAATGAAATGTCATTTAAATACTTTTTAAATACTTTTTTTTTTTTTGCATTTAGTAATAATTACTTCTGATATCTTTACATTACCTTGTAATCTCAGTTATGTGCACAGCATGAACCACAGACATGGACAGTGCAGAATTTTGCTGTGCTTCTTCATTCACATTGGCTGAGCTCCTTTGAACTCTGAATCTAGGCAAGCCTAAGTTTAGAAGAGCTAGAAGCCTGATAGCTAGAAACTAGACATTATTAAAGGAAAGGTGAAGATTCTACTTGTATTATTGAGACTGCGGTGCTGATGATAAAGCTATCATATTGCAATGGAGCCCCAGAAATTAACATTTCATCATTTGCAAACGCACCTAAGTTTCAGATGAGCACAGGAGTGTCCACAATGACTTCATACACAAGAATGTAAGATATGGTACTATATATTTCTTCATGTGAAGATGGTTGCTGAATAAAAACAATATTTAACAATCTTCATAATTTTTTTAGCTAATTCTAATACAGATAGAACAAATCCGCACCTGCTGAAAGCAGGTCTATGTCTTCCTAATTTGGTCATGGTTAAAAATTAACCTATTCTGCTTATAAATAAATCTATGCACATGCAAACTGAAACTCTGTCCAAAACTGTTTTCCTGTTTACAAGAGATGACAGCTGTCAGCGATTTTTCTGAACAGGAAACAAAACACACTTCGGAGAATGTTTTGCTCTTACTTGGAGAATGTCCTCTTAAACTACGTAATTCTCAAGAATGTATAAGGGTGAGAAAAAATTACAAATTATATTTGACAGCAAAGGCATAAAGAAAACAAATAACGATGTAATTTTTTTATGTTATTTTTTGATATATATGTATTTTAGAAATAAACATTTGCACTTTCTATTAACTCAGTTGCATGGCCCAAAATTCAGCAACCCATTTTTGTGTTAACACTGTTTGCAGCCTACTAATTTTCTCAAAAGTTGTCATTTTAATAACCTGCACAGGGCAGTTTGCAACTGTATGGCCATCTGCCACGAAGTGATGTGTTTGTCCACAGAGAACAATAAGAGCTAGTCTGATGCAAAGTGATGCTGTGCAATGGTCTCTAAGGACAGGCACAATCACTACAACAGTAATGATGAATAGCAGAACATTGTATTAACTGAATGCGTTTTACCTGTTTATGCTGAGTCATAGTATAGAGAGCATAACAATGTGGGTTTTTTTTATTTTTCAACTGCTCTAGGAAGATAACTGTGCAAAACAAACAGACAACCCCCAAGGAAACACAAATGGAAAATAACTGCATGGTATTAACAAATAATACGGCAATATTCTGACACTAAAACACCAGTAGGAGTACATCAGGGTTCAATAAAGCAGAGGAAGGGTTTACATTTGAACGATAGACAACTGTTTGAGTTTCCTCAGCTCTGATCACTGCCCAGCGCTTCTGAAACTAATTGCGCTTGTAGGCTGCAAAGGCCTGTGAGGGTGGAAGAAGTATATAGTACTTTTCTTCTGCTCCGCAGATAATTTTGGAAAGGTCATCCACATAACTGCATATCTGAAGCAAAATTTGACCAGAGGAGGCAGCTGTGAAATAAGCAGAAAGGAGATGGTTGCAGTGACATGTGGTAGTTTCCTACTTTGCTTTACAACTAGCCTAAGCAGAGCCACATTATTTCTGCCACAGCTGTACACCACAGCTGCAGAGGGATGAGACCTAGGTGGATGGACAAGAATAGCAGAGACACAGTGCACTGCAAAAGCAAAGAAAATATTTTTGCTGAGTGTAGGCTCATGTAGACATGTCACAGTGTCCCTGTAGCTATACACAGGGGAACATGATCTTTGGTAAAGATGAAAAAAAAAATAAGTGGCCAACTAAAAAAAAAATATAAGAAAGAAAAGAAGAAAAACATGAGAAACAGTCAAGAAAAGGCAAGCCTCTTCTGCTTGTCGTGTTTTAAACCCTAGCCAGACAGCTTGTTCACTCACTCCCAGTGAGTGGTACTGGGCTGAGAACAATCGAGCAACACCCTCCCCCCTCCCCAGGGCTCTCCCCTTCCCTCCACCCGGAGGAGCGGGGAGGAGGATCGAAAGGGTGCAACTCCTACAGGTTGAGACAAGAACAGTCCAGCAACCAATGTACAACACAAATCACCACCGCTACCACCAACGACAACAATAAGAGAAAATAACAAGGGAAGAGAATACAATACCACTGGCCAAGAAATGAGTCCCACCCGGAAGCCCGTGTCCTTCCAGGTAACTCCCAGTTACCCCCCACCCCGGCCATGACGTGCTGTGGTATGGAATACCTCTTTGGCTAGCCTGGGTCAGGCGCCCCGTCTCTGCTTCCTCCCGGCTTCCTCTCCTCCCTGGCAGAGCATGAGCCTCACAAAGTCCTTGGTCAGGGTAAACATCACTTAGCAACAACCGAAAACATCGACTTCACCAACACTGTTCCCAGGCTGGAAGTCAAAACACAGCACTGCACCAGTTAACACAAAGGAAAAAACATGACTGCTACTGCTGAACCCAGGACACTGCTCCCTTCTACACTAACAAAGTAACATTACTGAGAAGAAGCAGGAACTCACAATGAAAGACAAACTTTCCTTAAGCACATGCATTCTGATTCAAGAATCAGTTCAAATGAGGATAAAATTATACATCTGGCTGCAATTGCCCCAACTGAGGCAACTTTTCCCCACCCACTAATCACTGCTGTCTAGTCAGAGTTCTTCTAGCTGTCCGTCACTTTGGTCAGAATGGGCTGTGTGGGAAAGACCTTCTATTTAAAATGCTTGAATTACTCCAGATTGTTTTGAGTCAAACAGAGCCAATGTTCCCTATTATTTTGGCACTATTAGACCACCTTGCATTTCTTAACACAAGCCTCCTTCCTAGTTTCTGTAGCCAATGCCTCTTTCTCATACACCTTTAATCATAGAGATGTATATCAGGAGGTGTTGAATCTCTTTCTTCCTTTCAAAGATAAAAACCAAAACAAACTGAAAAATGTTACTTTCTGTTGCTACCAATTATTTTTTCCTGTACTAGTGGGATCTATTACTTGGAG
Organism: Pezoporus flaviventris; assembly: GCF_033815535.1. Lineage (NCBI taxonomy): Eukaryota > Metazoa > Chordata > Aves > Psittaciformes > Psittacidae > Pezoporus > Pezoporus flaviventris. The sequence continues at coordinate 28,701,053 of NW_026892579.1, read as the reverse complement.
AGCTAATCTGAGAGCATTCAAATCTACATCCTAACACTACTTAATTCCTTAATGTGTATGACACTTCACTATGAGGAAATTGCCTTTGAACAAAATAATTGTACAGGAAAAAACTTATTCAGAACAGGCATTTGCTACTGATGGAAGGGGGGGTATTTAAGGTTTGGTTTCCGTAATTTTTATTTTGTTTCAGATTGCTTAGTGAGAAAGTAAAACAAAGTATGAGGAGAAAAGTTGGAACAAGGTAAAATGAAAGTCATGCTTTAGGGATGTGAATTTTTTCTTAAAAGCTGTCATTTTAGAAATTTGTTTTTTGATATAATAATATTTGTTACAACATGAATGAAATTTATGGTGAGTAATCAAAGTACAAAACCACTAAATACAAATTGCTTAATAATTAGAGTATTAAACTAAATATAAATATTTCAGGATGTATCTCTTTTTTACGCTTTGTAGTAGTACTTGTTAATGATTTCAATTTCTTTCCTATTTAATAGTTTTGATGTCAAAATTTCTGCCATTTTTTTAGATTACAAAACAAGCTTCATCTTGGTTCATAGTCTTGTCTTGCAAAGGTTCAGAAAAAATGTTAACACTCTGAATCTTAGCTTTTGAAAAATCCAGCTATGACAGAATTATCAAAGGAAGCAGTACTCAACAAACGTGACAATAAAGTTTGATTCCTTTTTCGTTCCAGATGTTATATGCATTGTGATGCAGTAACAGCAGTGCTAAAACCGGTGGATATTACCTTCTGTATTAGATGTCCTTGTTATTAGAATTCTTGTTGCAGTAAAATTTTGTGTTAAATGATGAATGAGAATCCTTTTCTCTGTTTAGTCTCTAAAAATTGTGTTTGCTTGGAATCAATTTGGTGTAATAATGATGTGAAGAGAAAAAATAAGCATCCATTCTAAGCACAATATCACAGAGTTAATGCCTTTATTACAAATGCTGTCATCCAAATAAATGAAGAACTACATAGTTTCCTTTCCACACCAGTGTGAATTTCAATACACTTTGATATTACTGAAGTCAGGGATAACCATTAGGTTTAGCTACTGTAAGTCCACAGATGTTTAAATATACATGCTATGCAAAGACTTCATCTCTTTCAACAGTGATCTTCCATTTAAAGAAGAGTTGATGGCAGTTTATCACTTACATTCCTATTTCAAATATGCTGAGTTAAAACTATTGATCCTAATCTACAGGATACTGCATGCTACATGTTAAAATGTGGATATTTCAAAGTGATGAGCTAGATTCACATTGCTGTAAGGAGTAAAGTTGGTGAGACGCCAACAGGGTGATTCAGAGCCTATAGAAAAAAACACATCAATGGGAAGCAATGGGGAAATGCCCATGTACGTTGCCATCTCATTCATGGGTTGCATGGGGACTGCAGGCTGCTTCGAAGGGCAATTTGCAATTTGGTACATGTGCACTTACACCTGGAACCTTCTAAAAGGAAATGTCAGGCTCAGGGGTACATATATGTGTCTGATTCAAGTCTCAAAATGAGCTTATTTACTGTTAAATCACTCTTTTGTGGTAGGGCACCTAGAAAGAGGAATAGCACAGAACTCCTTGCATAATTGTTTAAAGGCACTTGAAAAACAGGAGGTAGAGTTTTTATGTCTTCCCTGTTGTCCAGGGTGGATTTAAATTATCCTGATCTGCTTCCCAATCAACCAACCTTAGCCTAGATGTGAGCAAAGCTAAAGGGCACTCTGCTCCACATGAGGAAATTGGTTAATGTACCCTTTGCCCTTTACTTCTCATTGAATGCCAAGATTATTCCCCTGGGAGATGAGCATTCAAGTCCTTTAAGGTAGCTGAAGGATAAAGCAAGTGGAGCTAGAATCCCAGGCTCCTGGTTCCTGCATGAGTGCACTGGCTACAGGGTAAGTTAGCGTGCAAATTGCTCTCTTCCAATACTTTCTTCCTCCTTGAAGCTTTTCTGCCCCTGCCTCCCTGTTTTGCAAATCAACCACTGTGCTGTGTGTTGAAATGGCTTCTATCTAGTTTACGAATTATGTAAAGAATCTAGAAGGTTAATGTTCATCCCATCCGGCTCTGACTTGCCACAGAGCTTATACAGCAGTTGGAAGTGCAATTGTCACGAAAGCATGCTTGCTAAAATTAGCAGAAGACCAAGTTTTTAGGCTCCTGCAAAAAATGTGTATCAAAATGAAGGCAGCAATAGATTTCCAGTACCTCTGGGGAAAAGGCAGAGAATTTCACAGTTTACCATCTGAATCGCTCTCAAAGGATGTGGTTACAAGTTCTGTTTTCCTGAGATCCAGCTCAATATATTTCTCCCTCTCGCTGTAGTTAGTGAGGGATCTAGACCTGATTTTTACCCTCTGCCATACTAAAGGATACCTTTCACCAATCCACAATGTGTAAACTGCAGAATATTGACTGGAATGAGACTCAAGGTAGGTTTTTCCATCAAATAAAATGTGTTGTGAAACTATAAATTTATTTTCAGGTTGCTAATGCAAATCAGATTTGGAACGGCTGTGTGATATAAAGTACAGATGAAGTTTGCCTAAGCTATGAAAGAACAAAACAGCAACAGGACAGGGGTACCAGCTAAGGGGCTATCTCTGTCTTTACAGAGAAGACACATTTTTTCCCTGTAGTTCTTGCATTGCCAGTTCAGAGAATCCTGTACTGGTTTCATGGTCAATTCAGTTTTAAGGATGCAAGGGATGCAAACTGAAATACTATATTTGTGTATGCACAAAGGTTCAGTCTAATATAAATTCATTAATAAAAAAAATAAATTGAGGATGTTTTATTGTCACACCAGATGCCCGTGACACCTTTACGATGTGAATGATCTGGTAAGTGAGTGGTACTGCTGCTGTAAGCAGTTCAGGTGGGATTTAGTTCTGATTCTCACAGTCTTCCTTCCCTCCTCTTTTTAATCAGTGGAGAGATAAGGACATTCAGATAAGCTACCCATTTAATCAAATTTCAATCTAATTTGCAGAGAGATTCACACACAATGGCAGCAACTCCAGTGACACCCTAGGGAAGAAACCTTAGGTGTAAGCAGGTATCTTTCCCCTTACGGCCCACTTGCACTGGAAGTTTTGTGAGAAGAATGCCAATATTCTCATTTACAACTCCCTTTAACAATCTCAGGACTATTTAGTTTAAGAATACCAATTTTGGTCTCAAGGTCTAAATTGGCATTTTCTTGCCAGGCCAAATAAGACATTTTTTTTAAAAATAGGAATTTTTTGTTTAAAAAAAAAAAAAAAGAAAGAAGAAAAAGAAGCCTGTGGTTTTCAGGTTTGAAAAGTGAGATTTTTAAAACTGTCCGGACTTTAGAATCTTTTTAGTCATGGTCTAGGACCAATTTGACAAATAATTTTCACTGTTCTGAAATTTCATTTTCAGAAAAAAATGTTATCCTACTTATAAAAAACAAATTAGAACCCCACAAACAGGCTGTCTTCCTCCAGTCACTTCTGGATGAAAAGTGTTTCTCTGGTTATATCACAACATATGCAATCACATATTATATCACAATATATGCAACAATAATATGTCCATAGAACAGCATGCTTCCATTGGCTTTATATAGATCTTTATATAACACAAAGATTTTCAGTGGGTGTGCCCAGATAGAGTTACTAAATAGTTATTTAATTGAAAGATTTGCTACGATTTTTATTTTCTAAATGGTAATGGATGCTTAAGGGTCATTATTCTTTTTCTGATGGGTTATTTTGGTTTGTAGGTAACTTTTTATTGATTTATTTTTCATTTACCAGGTGTTTCTACTGCTAAAAAAAAAATTTATAGTTTAATTGTGTACTACTTTCATTAAAGCAATGTTAACTATATTAGGTCTGGTATTTCTGACAACTTTGATGTCACTTTTAAATATATCTACCACTAAAAAGAAATCATTAAGATCAAAGCACTGAAATAATCCATTTGCCTTACATGCTAGGAGAATTAAACAGACAACAGCAGTCACCAGCATTGCTTTCTCAAACAACATCTAAATCAGCAACACACAAAACCCCTTCCCAACAGATTTTAAATACAGCCATGGTGAAAGCAAAGAAACTCATTGTAGAAGTTGTCTCCATAACTGTAACTTCAGAAAAGTTTCTGAAAGCAGTGCCTGAAATTCCAGTATTTAAGTCTTATATCCTAGTTAGTTTTGGGGTTAGCTCAGCAGATATTGCTCCTGCTACATCAAGGCAAACTGGCTTCCCATCTGCAGTCGATAGCATACATTGCCTTCAGCCTCTGAAATTAATGAGGGGAATCACTGCATTTTGCAGACTCCACTCTAAGCTTGCTAGTATACCATGGCTCCTGTTGTGCTTTTGGACTGAAAATGCAACTGCATACTTCTAGTCTGAATATCAACTGATATTAAAAAAGCCAGGGGTATATGAACGCTAAGACTTTTGAAATGTTGGATGCTCTTGCACAGGTACTGCTTTTCTTGGTTTTGATTTTTTTTAACCCTACCCAATGCTTTCAGCTAAGACCAGAAAATCTGCTTCAGCCAACAAATCACAGCATCCAAACCTCACTGAGCTCAGAAACTGGATCCCCCTGAAGATTTGTTTGCACACTGTGGGTCAGATCACTTACCTTATGGCATGTGCAAAGTTGTAGCTTATCTTTCTACAAAAAACAATTAAAGCAATTGCCCTAGAAATGTGGGTTTGAGTTCCATAAATGCTATGCTTCTAAGTCTGTAAGTGTACTGCTCTTTATTTGCTTCTTGGTTGTTTTTTGTTTTGTTTGGGGTTTATTTTTTTGGTTGTTTTGGTTTTGGTTTAGTTTTGGTTTGGTTTTGGTTTGTGTTTTTTTTTTTTTTTAGTTTTCTTCCTAAGTTCACAAAAAGAATTGCAAATTAATAATTGGGACTGATGAAGCAGTTACTTGGGAGTATAATTTATGTGGGAGTTCTCACATTTGCACTCTGCTGTGAGAATTCACATCCCTATCAGTGTACTCAAGTGAATGTCTAGCTGAAGCACCTGCCAATTTGTGTACATCATATCACAGAGCTACAGGACCAAGGTAGATCCTGGCATGACTGGAGAAGAGGTGCACAGCTCTTTAGCGTGGTGAAAACATGTATGTGTGTTTCAAAACTAAACAGCTCGTTTCAGCTCCTTCTGACTTGCCCAATAAAATTTTCTGAAATCCATCAGTTTTAGTTTGAAATTTTCTTTTTAGAAGTATAGAAAGTACATTAAAGTAGCAGCTTGTATTTATTTGCATGTAAAAATAAGAGTCGGCATATCTTTGCTCTCAGCAAAAGTTTCCACAAAGGGTGTCACATTTATATGAGAGAGAAATGGATACTGTGTCAGAAAAGGAGAAAGGTAAAGGACACAATCAGGCAGTCAGTAGTACCTGTGCCTCCCTTCAAAGGGTGTCTCTTTATGGGATTACTCATGTACAAAGCTGAGCATGGGAATAATAGTAGAAGGTCATTGAAGTTAATGGAGTTACCAGATAAGGAGCTTCCATTGTAGCAGTGCTGAGAAAATGTGTCTGTAATTTCCTCACCTCTGCTAATACATTTGCTTCAGAGGACCCACTTTGAAAAGCAGCAGCTAACTCAGACCATTTCAGCAACATGGGAAATCCTTTTTAAGGTCTCCTGTTCCAAGTCTGAAAGCACCGCAATCACACGATATAAAGTGCCAATCTGATATAATCTCTGCTCACTCTGTGCTGCTCAAAAACAATGATGACAGATTAATTTTACACCAGTAGACTCCATATCAGACTACAGGTTGCTGCTTTATGCCAAGTAAGTTCCTGTTTATCTTCCCAGCAGGTTTAAAGCATAAAGCTGGAGTAAACACCATGACATGTTCTGGTTTACTCAACAAATACACGATGGAGGAGATCAGACATGTCCTGCTGTGATCTGGCCATGCACGGATCTGATACTAAAGACTGTGGACTCATGGTCTTAGATGTGACAGGACTGGTGTACCTGTCCTCACAGGGAAAGCTGGAGAAAGGTGAGTTTGTGGAAGAAAATCGTCCAGGTGTTAAAGCTTTAGGCTTGAAACGAGTATCTTAGGCAGCATGCAGACTTACAGCACAATACAAATTCCTGAATAACATCATGAGTTCTAGGATAAAAGCACTTTGTCATGGGCTAAAAAGTTATCCTTTCTGAATACAAATACCCACTCATTGGGTTATCCAGAAACACATCAGGGGAGTGCAGAGAAACTCTTTGTTGTGTTGACACAGTATTCAAACATTGAGAAATATTTAAAAGTATTGACATGGACTGCTCTATGTCTTTCCTTCTGTGTGGTCATCTTGGTCTTTGTAAAATAACTTCCCACCATTTTTTTCCAAATTATAAAACACGCTTGAAAAACAACTGCAAAGGTATTTGGGAAATCAGATTCTGAGACAGTCAAGAGTCCAGTTACACAACTCGGTTGTAAAGAAGGTCTGTTTCTGTGTATTCAAAAAAAAAATCTTTAAGAGGACCTGTATGGGACCTACATCCATCTCAGAAACTATGCTGATGTCCTTCAAATAAGCCTCATTGTTCTTTTCCCACATTCCCTATTCTTTGTCATCTTTCATAAGGATATATATGAAGACAGTAAAAAATGGTTTAATCATCTTGTTTTTCTGGAAAATTTCAAGATAATCTCAATATTCTCCTGAAATACATCCCATATCTAGCAAAAGACCATGAACCCATAGTTAGAATGTTGTTTTGTAACATCACAAAAATTTATGAAAGCTTAGTTGTATCTGAGAATCTCATCCTACTACTTTAGGAAGTGTTTAGCATTAGCCATTAGTATTACTAGCATGTTGGTGCCCCCAGCCTGGCAATGTGAATTTTCTAGTTTGTGTGCTTCCAGTAACTTTTCATGGTCTAATTTTTAATAATTTCACTATGCCAGTCAATCCAGATTACCCTTTTTTTTTTTAAATGTTCTTCTTAAAGTCACTTATGAGCAGTGACAATACAGTGGATTTGTGAAATTTTCTAAGTTCAATGTCAGTGTCAAATGATAATTCCATAATTTTCTATGACTTTCTGTGACTTTCCCTACCATCTAATTATTGTCTGATAATTTATTTAAATGGGTAAATAAAACCACTTTTCTAAAATGGGCTCTTTTATTAATGGTTAACATTTTCTGCTATTTTGTACTTTATAAAATGAATCACTGGGTTTGTACTCTCAGATACATTTTTAAGTTATCAGCTGTCCTAAAATTATGGATGTTCTATTATAGAATACATATGGTATTCAGCATTTTAAATAACAAGTTGTTCAAGTAACACCAAATTACTTTTGTATTCACTGAAAATAATAGTTCAATATATGCCTATTTGTACAGATGAAGAAATATTTTACCATTTCATTTCAGTAGCATGATAGATTAGAAATCTTTTCCATCTTGAAATGTTAAATAACAATGTGATTACTGGGCACTTTTTTCCCATTTCTTTTTGTGCTGTGGATGATTATGCGTGGAGTTTATGGAGACATGTCTCATTTTATAATTACTTTTCACCTTAGTAGCTTAAAATTTTACCAAACATCAACTTTCGCAACAAAAAATCAGAGTATATACATTCTCCTTCCCAGAACATGAGTTGTAACATCTGATGTTAAGTTACTTGTTTTCAGTGCTTCCTAAAAGGAAAATTGACTTTGACAGTGCAGAAGGAAATGACCAAAGTGGTATGACCGGCTCCTGGTTTTCAGCTGATTTTCCCCAAAATCACCTAAACAAAAAGCCAGAATATCTGAATGTCGTGGTTTAAACCCAGTCAGGTAACTTGTTCACTCACTCCCAGTGAGTAGTGCCGAGCTGACAACAATCAAGGTCCGTGTCCGTCTCCCCCCCGCCCCGCACCGGGGCTCTCCCCTTCCCCGCTCCCAGAGGAACAGGGAGGAGGATCGAGAGAGTGCAACTCCTACGGGTTGAGACAAGAACAGTCCAGCAACAAATCACCACCGCTACTATCAGCTAAAACAATGATAAGGGAAAATAACAAGAGAAGAGAATACGATACCACCGGCCAAGAAAACGAGTTCCACCCGGAAGCCCCTGTTCTTCCGGGTAACTCCCAGTTACCCCCCACCCTGGGCATGACGTGCTGTGGTATGGAATACCTCCCCGGCTAGCCCGGGTCAGGCGCCCCATCTCTGCTTCCTCCCGGCTTCCCCTCCTCCCTGGCAGAGCATGAGCCTCACAGAGTCCTTGGTCAGGGTAAACAGCACTTAGCAACAACCAAAAACATCGGCTTCACCAACACTGTTCTCAAACTAGAAGTCAAAACACAGCACTGCACCAGTTAACACAAAGGAAAAAACATGACTGCTACTGCTGAACCCAGGACACTGAATAAACATTTTATATAATTTTCAAATCCTTTTAGACTGATATACAAGAAAGTGTGTTTGAATACAGGAACATCATTGCAAAACAGGCTATCATCTGTACAATATATAAGTTGCCTCCCCAAGATATTTAGAAAGGAGTTTCCCAAACTTCTGTGTAATTGCAGTGTTCTGCTCCCTGACATTTTCAGGAAATAGAAAAAGCATAGGATGGCCTATTTTGTTCTAAACAGCTTACTATTTGTATCCCACAGACAGATACTGCTTAGAGAAATACAGATAGCATGACACACACACGATACACAAAATCATGCAGCCATATTGCAGCCTCATAAGCAGCTGCTTAGCCTGATGGGCAGCTGCCCGAGGTTGAAGACTAATTTTCTGACCATATCAGCAAGCTTATCCAAACCACCCAGTACACCAGAGGAAGTGGGAACACATGATCAGAGCAGGAGAAAATGAAGGTCACATCTTTGACAGCAGGCTGTAGACAGGTTATCTCACAGAATTTTTATATACAAATCAAAAACAGAAAGTCTGCAAGGACACAGACCTGTCATTGATTATACCACATGAGCTTGACAAAAATGGCAAAAAAAATTGAATTCCTGAGCTGTATGGGAACCAAGCAATTGAGTGTGCTCTTCTCAGTAAAGGGTGATTTGTACTGTAAACCTTTTATAGTGTCAGTTAGTTCTATTCATTGAAGGGCAGGAAATAATTTGTAGCAGCACAGAAAGTTTTTGAAAATCAAATTGAAATACAAAGAAAAAATTATTTTTTTTAGAAACATAAAATCACATATGCTACTATGGAAAACTATTTAGGTATAATTTGTCTCTGAAAAATGATGAGTAGATGTAGCTCTGTGGAGTCTCAGGATTTTTTATGTTTAAAACAATCCATAGTACACAAGCAAATCCACAAGTAAAAAGCTGGGTTTTATTTCTGTTACTGCTTCTAATCCAATCTTTCAGGGTCAAAATATATTCCTTGTATCTTTATAATCCTCAGTGGTACAGGAAAAGTAGTCCAAATTTTGCTTTCAGAGACATCTCTACAATTTTACGTAAGTCAATCAAGATGCAGTCAACTGCTTAGATCAAAGTTACACTCTACTGTAAAAGGTAGCATATAACTACACTGACACAGCAGGAAGCCAAAGAATAAATGAATACAGGTGCCCCAAAATATTTATGGCTGTATCAGTTCTTTTCATGGCTCTTTCACAGTTTATTTGTAGCCAGATTCTTTTGGATATTTGCAGTAAGAAGAAGTGATTCATGTCCCGTCTCTGATCTTACCTGGACAATTGCATGTGATGGTGAGCTAAGAGTTTCCAGCGCTACTGGCTTGTGCTTGAGTTGTGGTTCAATGCCAATTAGTGAGGAGATCAGTCTCACTTCTCCTTTACAGCCTCTGAAGCCAAGAAGATCATAGAATCATAGAATGGCTCAGGTTGGAAGGGATCTTAAAATTCATTTAGTTCCAACCCCTCTGCCATGGGCAAGGATGACAGAGAATTTTGCAAACACTCAGATTCACTCAGGCATTTTTGCTATTCAAACCTGGGTGGTGGAAGAAAGATAGTAATTTCAATAAATAAATGGATATGATGCTAATCAGACAGAAGAAAATGGTTTATGGAGTAAGACCATGACAGCTTTACAAAGTCACATTTCAGTATGTAGAATTTTATGTCATGAAGCATAAGGAAAAAATGGTCCAGAAAAAAAATCAGTGCTGAGGTAACTGAGTAATCACAACCTGTTTTCTTTAAAAAGTCTTCCTTTTCTGTGTGATTGTTCATCTTGTCTCCCTGTGCTTGATTTAGCAAGGGTGAGTAAAGCAACTCTACAAATTTGGAAGTACCTAATAAAAATGTGCTCTCCTAACTATAAGCATTTGCAACAGTTGTATGTTTGTTTGTTTTTTTTTCTTATTATTTTTTTGCTATTTTTGTTGCCTTACTGTTTACACAACTGTCGTGGTTTAAACCCAGTCAGGTAACTCGTTCACTCACTCCCCCCCTTCTTTCCCTCCCCCTGCTCCCGGAGGGACGGAGAGGAGAATCGAAAAGAATGCAACTCCCACGGGTTGAGATAAGAACAGTTTAGTAACTAAGGTATAACACAGATCACTACTGCTACCACCAATGATAATAATGATAAAGGAAATAACAAGGGAAGAGAATACAAGACCTCAGCACCAGCAGACCGATAACTTGCCCCCCCTCAGCCCGACCGAGCACCAACCGATACCTCCTCCAACCCTGCAGTCTCTCAGCCCTTCCGGCTAACTCCCAGTTACATCCTGGGCATGACGTGCTGTGGTATGGAATAGCTCTTTGGTCAGTTTGGGTCAGGTGTCCTGTCTCTGCTTCCTCCTGGCTTCCCCTCCTCCCTGGCAGAGCATGAGGCTCACAAAGTCCTTGGCCAAACCAAAACATCTCTATCAGCTCTGTTCCCGAGTCGAAAGTCAAAACACTGCACTGCACCAGCTACCAAGGAGGAGAAACATGACTGCTACTGCTGAACCCAGGACATTATCCACCCCTTATTCCATACCATTCACGTCATGCTCAGATCCCACATTTTCAATATACCATCACTCTTATCTCGGTGCACTCTTATCTTAGTGCATGGACCAGTCCCTATAAAGCTGCTGAGTCCATCTGGTCCATGATGTCAGGCTCCATCTCTTGTAACAGTCTTCCAGAGCAGGAGAGACTGTGTGCAGTGTTCACACTCGTGAATAACCTGGGCAATAGTGTCCATTGTTAAGTTCACCCCTCGATCATGAGTCCATCTCTGTGTTGCATCTCTGCTCTGATGGCCTGAAGTGCCATGGGCCCACCAGGCTTAAAATAATTTACTGTCCCCTTCAGCAGTTTCTGCAGCTTGTTGCTGGGGACTCCATACAGCTGCCTTCCATTTCCGACGCTTCCAAAGCACTGGAGGGGCCCAGTGGACTAGATACTTGCCCATACTGTCCCACACACCCTGCCACTCATTACTGTCCAGGCTTGGGGAAAATCTCCTGGTCCTCCTACATCCTTGTCTAACCCCAGACAAGACCCAAACCTGACTCTGCTTAACTTTTGAGATCAGACAAAATGGTTGTTGGTAGAACACAGCCTGTGTGTGTGCCAACGTGCTGATCCCCATCACAATCAGCAGGAAGGTCCCAAGGGTACCCAAAGGCCGTCCAAAACCCTCAGAACTCTCAGTTGATGCTGCTGTACTTGTCACTGGGGCTGGTGTAGCTGCTGTGCTTGCCGGCTCTCCCACCACCAGCTTCTCTTTTCCTGAGTCCAGCTCTTCCTCCTCTGCCTTGCTGGGAAGTGCTGCGTTGTCTCCTGCATCCTCCTGGGGCTCGGCAGGCGGCTTCCGGGGAATGCTCTCGGCCGTCGCGGGGCTCGGCTCGGCCGCGGGGCTCGGCTCCTCCGCGGGGCTGGGCTTGGCCACCGGGCTCGGCTCGGCCGCGGGGCTCGGCTCCTCCACCGCCTTCTCCGTCTGCTCGGCAGCCGCCTCCTTCCTCTCCTCGACCGCCCCGACCTCCTCCACCGGCAGCCGTCCCCTCGCGGCCTCCGGCCCCGCTCCCGCCGCCGCTTGGTCCCCGGGGCCGCTCTCCCGGGCCGCTTCGGCTGCCGCCGGCTCCCGGGGCCGCTCCCCCTCGGCTCCCCGCAGCCTCACGAAGATGGAGAGTAGGGTGAGGGCCAGGACGGTGAAGAGCAGCCGGACGGCCAGGTACAAGTCCACGGCCACGTCCGTCCCGCCCTGCTGCTGGAGCCCGCCCGTATTACAAGTCATTGCCATAAAGCACAGTGAGACAAGAACCTTAGCCCAGGCCCCACACTTGATAAACACTATCACAGCAAATACCGGCTCTACGTAAGTTACAACGGTCTGAAGCTGTGAGATCAACAAGAACAACTCTGAGAGCCAATAAATCGTCATTGTGATGAGTGGCTATTAATCCAGTCAAATCTGTCGTTATCTCAACCCTTCGTGCCCCACGTTGGGCGCCAAAAAGAACTGTCGTGGTTTAAACCCAGTCAGGTAACTCGTTCACTCACTCCCCCCCTTCTTTCCCTCCCCCTGCTCCCGGAGGGATGGAGAGGAGAATCGAAAAGAATGCAACTCCCACGGGTTGAGATAAGAACAGTTTAGTAACTAAGGTATAACACAGATCACTACTGCTACCACCAATGATAATAATGATAAAGGAAATAACAAGGGAAGAGAATACAAGACCTCAGCACCAGCAGACCGATAACTTGCCCCCCCTCAGCCCGACCGAGCACCAACCGATACCTCCTCCAACCCTGCAGTCTCCCAGCCCTTCCGGCTCACTCCCAGTTACATCCTGGGCATGACGTGCTGTGGTATGGAATAGCTCTTTGGTCAGTTTGGGTCAGGTGTCCTGTCTCTGCTTCCTCCCGGCTTCCCCTCCTCCCTGGCAGAGCATGAGGCTCACAAAGTCCTTGGCCAAACCAAAACATCTCTATCAGCTCTGTTCCCGAGCCGAAAGTCAAAACACTGCACTGCACCAGCTACCAAGGAGGAGAAACATGACTGCTACTGCTGAACCCAGGACAACAACACTTTCCCATAGACACATACAGATCTAGATATTTGTCTGTGCCTAAAAAGTCTGAATAATGATAGGATTATCTGACTTTAGGCAAAACGTATGTTTTTTACAAATCTGGTTACTGAATGACAACATACATCGTATTTATATTTTAAAAAATATCACAGGAGAGAAGGCAATTTGTCAAAGCACTAATACTAGTTGAACCACATACTGATTTTAATCTGCATACAACACTGTTGAAATGAATTGTTTATGTAGAACAAGGACAGTGTATGTCTTCTAATAAACTGCTGACAATAGACCAAGGATGTGCAATGCCACTGTTCTCAAACACTTAAATAGACAAAAGCATTGTTTTGACAGCTACATTGTGGACATTATTGTATTTGTTTTTCAGCAGTGCCCATTTTTGTACCACAATTGACTACAGATTTTCTAGTTAGGTTGGTAGACATAATAGGGAGTTTAAAAATAAAGAATCACAACCGTCTTCCCTTTCAGAGGCAGAGGAAATTTGATCACTTACATGATTTAATACAGAGTATCATCTCATTTGATAGTTTCCCCTTTCTCTGTGCTTTCTTTAAAGAGCATTATTCAGCATGCTGCTAAAAAGTATCCCAGCTAACCTATGCATCATTGAATTCCTGTTTGAACAGAAGAAACATTCTTTCTTTGAAAGAAAGCTCAAATCACTCAGATCTGAGAACATTTCAGGACATTAATATTTTACAATCATAGAATCATAGAATCGTTAGGGTTGGAAAGGACCATAAGATCATCTAGTTCCGTGGGCAGGGACACCTCACACTAAACCATCTCACCCAAGGTTTCATCCAACCTGGCCTTGAACACTGCCAGCGATGGAGCATTCAGAACATCCCCAGGCAACCCATTCCAGTGCCTCACCACCCTAACAGGAAAGAATTTCCTCCTTATATCCAATCTAAACTTCCCCTGTTTAAGTTGTAACCTGTTACCCCTTGTCCTGTCACTACACTCCCTAATGAAGAGTCCCTCTCCAGCATTCCTATAGCCCCCCTTCAGATACTGGAAGGCTGCTATGAGGTCTCCATGCAGCCTTCTCTTCTCCAGGTTAAACAGACCCAACTTTCTCAGCCTATCTTCATACAGGAGGTGCTCCAGTCCCCTGATCATCCTCGTGGCCCTTCTCTGGACTTGTTCCAACACTTCCATGTCCTTTTTATGTAGAGGACACCAGAACTGCACACAATACTCCAGGTGAGGTCCCACTCGCGGAGTAGAGGGGCAGGATCACCTCCTTCGACCTGCTGGTCATGCTCCTTTTACTGCAGCCCAGGATACAGTTGGCTTTCTGGGCTGCAAGTGCACACTGAAGCTGGCTCATGTTCATTTTCTCATCAACCAACACCCCCAAGTCCTTCTCCGCAGGGCTGCTCTGTATCTCTTCTCTGCCCAACCTATATTTGTGCCTGGGATTGCTCCAACCCAGGTGTAGGACCTTGCACTTGGCATTGTTAAACTTCATGAGGATGGCATCAGCCCACCTCATAAGCTTGTTGAAGTCCCCCTAGATGGCATTCCTTCCCTCCAGGGTATCAACTGAACCACACAGCTTGGTGTCATTGGCCAACTTGCTGAGGGCGCACTCAATCCCACTGTCTGTGTCACTGACAAAGATGTTGAACAAGACCAGTCCCAAAACCTGAGGGACACCACTCATTACTGGACACTGAGCCTTTGACCACAACCCTTTGCGTGCGGCCATCCAGCCAGTTCTTTATCCACCGAGTGGTCCACCTATCAAATTGATGTCTCCAATTTACAGACAAGGATGTTGTGTGGGACAGTGTCGAGCACTTTGCACAAGTCCAGGTAGATGACATCAACTGCTCTACCCCTGTCCATCAGTTCTGTAGACCCATCATAGAAGGGCATCAAATTGGTCAGGCAGGATTTCCCCTTAGTGAAGCCATGCTGGCTGTCACCAAGCACCTTGTTGTTTTTCATGTGCCTTAGCATGCCTTCCAGGAGAATCTGCTCCAAGATTTTGCCAGGCACAGAGGTGAGACTGACTGGGCTGTAATTCCCTGGGTCATCTATTTTCCCCTTCTTGAAAATGGGGGTTATACTTCCCTTTTTCCAGTTGTCAGGAACTTCACCTGACTGCCATGATTTTTTTAAATATGATGGACAGTGGCTTAGCAACTTCCTTTGCCAGCTCCTTCAGGACCTGCAGATGGATTTCATCGAGTCTCATGGAATTGTGTATGTTCAGGTTCTTAAGATGATCTCCAACCAGATCCTCTCCTACAATGGGCACAAGGTCTTCATTCTCACAGTCCCTGCATCTGCCTTCCAAAACTTGGGTGGTGCTGTCAGATCTTTTGCCAGTGAAGACCAAGGCAAAGAAGTCATTCAGAACCTCAGCCTTCTCCAAATCCTGTGTAGCCAGTTCTCCTGAGAGCTTCCTGAGGGGGCCTACCTTGTCCCTTGTCTGTTTTTTATTCACTACGTACCTATAGAATCCCTTCCTGTTATCCTTAACATCCCTAGCCAAGTTTAATTCTAACTGAGCCTTAGCTTTCCTAACCTGGTCCCTAGCTTCCCGGACAGCATCCCTGTACTCTTCCCAGGCCGCCTATCCTTGCTTCCACCTTTTATAAGCCTCTTTTTTCATTTGAATTTTCCTCAGCAGCTCAGTGATACCAGTTGTATAGGATATGGATTATGTAGGTGTCCCACAGGTTACCTGATAACAATTAGGAGAATTCTGTCAGTGTCCTACACCTGATAACACCATCCCCAAATGAAACCTTAAGAGTGTTGAGAAATGAACATCAAGTCTCAGATTACCAGGTCCATCTTTGGTTACAACTACTTCAGTTACTTGTTTGCAAAACCTGCAACTACTGCCTCAAAGCAAATACAGTAGTTCTGTGCTGACAAAAGTCTGAATTCTTGATTAGACAATTGAAAACAGTATGTTGCATTCATACAGCCCCTTTTTGGAGCTGGAATAGCAGTCTGATCTGTAGGTGATATAAATGAAGGGATGGTATACATTTAGCCAATGCACCTTATTTACAAGGGATGAGTCACAATTGGTAGCCATGGCTCGCATAGCCGTAGCTGTCAGGGGACATGCTTCCAAGTTACAAATACCAGCAGTGTGTTTTCACTGGAAAATTGTTATCTATCATGTTTTTTAAGTCACAGTTTTGTGGCATTTTTATTTTTATTTTTGTTTGTAATGAGTCATTCTTGACTTATCAGTGATGTAGAAGTTAGAGTTTTACTTTAGTGTGTTATTTCTGAGTTATCTACTCAACCCCTTTTTACTCTGGAACTCCAGTTATCTCAGCTATGAATGTCATTTGGATTTCAAAGTTCCTTCATGGCTACTAAATAGAGGAAGAACGAAGCTCCAGTTTTCAAGTTCATTTAAATAATTGACAGTCAATGACTTTTCAAGTGTGAAAAAGACTAAAGAAGTTAAATGTAGTATAAAGGAGACAGAATATCAGGCAATTAAATGTGAATATTTTAGGGAAGTTTTTATAAACATTACCAGAGTGTTCAGTTACCACTTCAACAGCAGGAAAATTATCCAAAATGTATATCTATCTGACCTTGTACCTCCCAGTACAGATTTCTTCTTTGGACCTTGTTGCCTTCAGCAGGAAGCACAAACAATAACAGTAAAGGCTAAAATCCATCAGTTTTTCATCCATACTAGGGTCAATGGTGTAGTAGTATTCTTCGGTGGGTAGAAAAGACTAAATTGTGTAGGTCCTTGAGTAATTATTTGCATGCTTGCTGTATAATGTTCTCCTAAGTGATGCTGTAAAATGTCTTCAAAAATTTTTTGATGTATTTTAAGGACTTCTAGAATAACATAATGGTGTATACATGCATCTAAACTGATACTATAAAAATATAAAATAACATTAGATGTGATTTGCAAAATGTAGTTTTGTTTAATATTGTAGTTAATATGGGCTTCAGTCTCTTTTTCTTTTTTCTTTGGTATGTCCTCTATGAAGAAAAGGTATGCGCACCTAGAGACTTGCAGACTGTAAAATCACAGCATAATGAAGCAGATGCAACTTTATTAATCCCAAATTTTACTTATTCCGTAATATGAATTGTCATTAATTATGGGATCAACAAATAAGTACTGAATTAATCTCACCATTTCACTTCAGTCTTAGAGACACAACATATACTAGTTTCGTTTTTGCACAAGCAAGCTTTCTTTCTGTCTTCCTCAATAAATAGATACTCAAGCAGAACTCTGACTAATCTGTTGGTAGTTTGTTGTTTTGTTTGTTTTTTTTTCTTCTCAAATATTGGTGACCTCTTTTTTAAACTTAAAAAGCCACTGCACTATTAAATATCACCAGCTTCTTTATAGAAAATTATGCATGGTGTACAGTCTGAAAGCTTGTATAGTGTTTCTAGAAATGTAAAATATATTAAAACTTAAGTCTTACTTCCTGTCATTGTACTATCAGATAAGAAATACTGTTCTATTATGCTGTGTAAATTAAGCTATTCAACAGTATTATTAAAATGCCTACTACAAGCAGTCGAACTAACACAACTCAGGTTGCTGCAGATTCTGTCCTATTTCTAAGTTTCCCTTCTGCATCCAAAATAGGGTGCTCAAAACTCAATACCCAACGGTGAGCTCAGTTGCAATGTTTGAACATCAGAAATACATCTCATAATTAGAAATGCACGATAGTGTCTTTATATTATATAAAGCTGAAACATCTAACATTTTTATTTGCTAGTAAGACTCCCAACATTTAAATTTCTGTAAAATTGGAGTGAAATATCAAAGACTCAAAGAGGAATGCTGTGGAGGGACTTGTTAGCAGAGAGTGAGCCCTGGAGGGCTACCTTTCTGATTAAGATAATACTCAGTAGGTAATCTGTTTTGAATTCCCTAGGCTAAAGGAATAAATGCCTTGGGAAGGATAAAATAAACTATTGCTAAAATAAATTATTACAGCAAGTGTAGGAGTTAAAGCCCAGAATAATAAGCAAAAGAACTAAGAGGGGATCATGAAGGGAAAGATTTGAAGTGTAGGCGGTAAAGAGAATAAGAAATGAATATCACTTTAAAATATCCAAGCAAAGCCACAGATTAAGTTTGGACTTACTTGCAGAAAAATAAAAGCATTTCTGGAAAAGTACAAGGAAAGAACTTAAATATAAGATTCAAAAGCATTGAGAATAAAGTCATAAGCAATAGCTAGAGATGATCAAAGAACCAAAAGAGAGTAGAGTCGTTACAGATGTCATCTGATCAAAACTGGGAAAAAAAAGGATACTTAGAGAAGAAAGGCTCAGGTATAACAAATAAGAAGAGCAAAGTGTCCATAGATACATTGTAAATAGGTTTAGACAGAATATAGTTTTTAATAAAAGGACTAAAAATTTGCTACTGTAGCTATGCTTTAAAGTTTATCATCTGTAGTTATCTTTCATTCTTATATGACGACCCTGCATATATGCTGAGATATTTAGGAACTCACAGTTACCTACCTGTGTATTATAAATGTTCATTTCCATTGAGCGCTCTGGACTAAACTGTTATTTTGGTATTATCAGTAGTTTTTCTATAATATTCCTGTTGGCTCTATGTATGGACTGACAATATGAAAGGCTGTTAAAACTACTGTTGCTGTGATTTGTACCTTCTCTGATTTTTACCTTTAGAATAAATCACATCAAAACCTTGTATTAAGGTTACCCTTGCTCTTATGGAAGTAGCTCAGAATTTTTTTTTCCTTCCACTCCTAGGCAAGAGAATGGAGGAAATATTTAATTGGCATTTCTGTGAGGTTGTTCTTGTCAACCCTACACTGAAAAGTGGTAGGAGTCACTTTAAAGTTTTAAAGACTTTGGGGCATCCCTGAGATACTGGGAGGCATTTTATGAAATTGTTTAACTTCTTTCACACTACCTCATCTAAACCATAGGCACTGAACTCCAGCTGTGATAACTGAATTTTGTGTGTTGTTTTGTGAAATGTCATTGTGAAATGAGACATAAGTGCTTCACACAGCTCTAGCCAAATATTTGCCCCAAGGGACAGAACGAAAATACTTGTATTTGCCTTAAAATATTAGGAAAAAGAAGTTTGTGTAATGTATGATTACACTAATGTTTTTCCTTATCACCTGAAAAGTATCATTAGAGGCAGTGGTGTGAGCTTTCCCTTTCATGTGAGTTGAAACTAGTTGTAAGAACTGCTAAGCTACATTGGCAGGTGGGCAGATTAAGGATGTCTTTCTCTTCCCACAGTTTTTAGTATTTTTTTCTCTCTTTTCCAGGAACTGAACACTGCTCCCAATTAAAGGCCATAAAACCAGTTTTCATACCAAACCACAGTAACTGATCATCTGACCACTATTTTTAGCTTTGTCATAAACCTCTGGGTTTTGGGGGGCTTTTCTCAAGACAGATCCTGCTTCTCAAGAGAACAAATCCATGCATACTTTTGAATATTCAGGTATTCAAATGACCTTAAAAATAATTTCCATGACCGCAAGAATGTATGTGAATGATTTTCTGGATAATAGTGTGCTATGCGGCACACTACCAAGATCAATCCTCATATAAAGAACAAAACCACTGTAATGTGTTCTAAAAAGTACTTGTAAAAACTGCCTCTAAAAAGATCAAGTGAAGATCTACCTATGCTAAAAACCAGTATTAAAAGTCTTGTCAAGATCCCATTTATTTATTTCTGTAAAGAATGCAACATGACGCATTCATGAATCTTTGAAATTCAAGATAGAATCATAGGATAGTTAGGGTAAGAAGGACTACAGTGCCCTGGGAGAGGTGGTTAGGGGCTCTGGGGCTCAGATAGGTTTTTCATCAATCCTCCAGGTCAAAGGGGAGGACCTTAAAAAGGCTAGGTGGATTTAGCATGTTAATAAATGGTTAGAACTGTGGTGCCATAGTCAGGGGTTTAGGCATTTAGAACATTGGACTCGATTTGGGAGGCCAGGTCTACTGGAGGCTGGTGGAGCTGCTACGCGCTGCTTTGGTAGACTTGCCAGGCTGATCAAGAAAGCTTTAAACTAGATGTGTTGGGGGAGAGGAGCACTGATCCATCCCAACACTCACAGCCAGTTACCATCACCTATAATAAATGCTCGGAGTGATGCAGAGATATTTCAGCTGCTCCAAAAGAGCTGGCTTCATTTGGAGCTCAGCTCAGATGCCTCTATACAAACAACCATAGTATGGGGAATAAACAAGAGGAATTAAAGATGTGTGCACAGCTATGTGGATATGATATCATTGGCATCACAAAAACATGGTGGGATGGCTCCTACAACTGGAGTGTTGGAATGGAAAGTTATAGGCTCTTTAGGAAAGACAAGTCAGGTGGACAGGGAGCTGAAGTAGCTATTTATGTCAGTGATAGGCTGAAGAGTTTTGAAAATTCTGAAAAAGTATGTCCATGGATACACAGTGCAAAATAAAAGCAAGCAAAGAAACTTTGGGCTACCTGTGATCTTTTGAAAGAAATGCATAGTAAAGGTATTTTGTACATCCAATTTTGCACTTGACTGTATTTCGGTGAAATCCATAAGGTGTTAGAGGGCCACACAGCCTCTAAGATGTAGGCCTGAGGGTGCAGTGAAGTTGGGTGGCTTCTGTTCTCCCTATAGAAATCTGCTTTTTGTTTTCACTTTAATAAAGCTGGCCAGATTTGCTGACTATTGTGTGAGGCCACTAATCACTATCTGCCCATCCTTTCATAGTCCTTTGATACTCGTGTTTCTCAAGAAAGAACTAAAAGGAGCAATCTCTGGGCACCATACAATGTGAGAACTGCAGTTTACCAAGGGCTTGTAATGGCCATTCTCAGTGTGCATTCAGACTATAGGGGCATGCAGAATTTCTCTCTGGTTTAGGGGAAGGAGCCTCCCATACCTCAATGTATGAATGCTTTATGGTTGGATTGTGGATAGATGCCTGTGTAATACATTCATATAAAGATCTTAAATACATGTGATAATAAAACATACAATTTTTTTTTCTTTCCATTTCCACTTTTGCCAGTGCAGTTTTCCTTGAATTAAAACCTTTCTGCAGAGGAATTCACAGACTTGCATAAATGGATAATATCTTAAAGAGGAAGTTAACTACTTCTCATAATTCGAAAGAATGCAAAATATCAACTACTTCTTGATTGACATGAATATGCCTCGAAGTGAAGCCAGTTAAGGGCGAATAAACTACAAAAATGGCCGAATTTGAGAAATACAAATGTATTTACTTATTTAATGCATTTAATTCTTTGCTTTCAAAAAAACAAAGACAAGATAATTTTACTTTTTACAAGGAAAGATAAAACAGAAGGATTTTATATCCACTCTGCATGTATTTTTGTTGTACCTTATGTTTGTAGAATTGTGAATTATCCTTTTCTGTATTGAAATAGAAAGTTATAACTCTGACTGTTGTTGGTGTTGTGTTTTCAAAGCCCCATTCAAGCAACAGTCTTAAACACAGTTTTAATAAGATTTTTTAACTCCAGCCAATTGTCACACTGTGCACAGAGCATGAGGCAGTCAGCTGAGGAATTATAATAGTTCAACCCCTCCACAGGAGCCCAGAATATGGAGCCCACTGCCAATAAAGTAACAGCTCCCAGAAAAACACCTTTCAAAGCAGGACAGCTGAACATTTAAAACACTTGAAAATGATGCATGGTGTGAGATGCTAGTATTTTCAACCACAGCTTTCACTGTCATGCAAAGAATATACTACATTTCTGGGTTTTGCCTGTTTCACTCTGCATTTAATTAGCTGTTAAGTAAGCATTTCTTTTCCAATGGAATTTCGCTTCTGTTTCTAAACGACTGAAGACAATGTAGCTGTAAAAGACCCAGAACAACACATCCACATGATATTCCATGGGCAGATGGCATGCTAGCCTGACCTTGTTTATCACTGGACCACATCCTGTGACAAGGTTTGTTTTTTTTTTTTTTGTAATGACTGTAGCAGTCCCAGGCTTTCTATCACATTCCTCCCTTCCCCCCTTCTTATTCAGATAACACAACTGTAAGGTCAGACAGCTGTTGACTTCATTCTGTAGTACCTAATTTCACTGGAGACCTCTGAAATTTTAAAACACATATCTTAATCAGTGCATCAAGTGAGGCACTGATTAAAAATTATTCTAGTGAATGATATTGCATTTATCGACATGGACTTTGAGCACAGCTTAACTACTGTTAAAAATATTTTTTTTTTACTTACTTTAGGTTAATAAAGAATTTGTTTAAACTACATAGTTAATTGGTTTCTATTTGAAATGTATTTGGTATTGTCCCAGAAGTTTCAAGCCAGCTGTAGCAAGTATAAACACATCATTTTTATACATTAAAAATGCAAAAATTGTCTTTTATATCATATGCTTGCAACATTTTTTACCTGAAAAATGTAGAGTTATTACTTAGCACATGTAACAATTTTTTCTCTAAAGATTTTCAACTCAAAGATTGAATTCAAATTATATATATCTCTTAATGTTTCCATCATTGTTGTCACTTTTATTAGCTTTTTTCAGTTTCAGCTTCCTTCTAAATTCTACCAAATAAGCAGGAGTTGCCACAGAAAGTAATTTGTGTTCATAAAGTAATAATAAATCCAGGGGAGAAGACCATTTATCCTTCTTTCAGTGAAAACTTCTTCTAGAGTTTGGTTAGTCCAGATGCTGCCCTTTGAGAAGATAGAAAACTGAAGCTCAAAAGCTGGCACATCTTTGCACATGATAAGGTCAGCAGAAATTTCAGGAGACTATACTCTTTATTTTGGCAGTGCTTTGTATGCAGATATGGCTTCAGCTGCAGTTTACACATCTGCACTTTAAAAACACATTACCATTTTTCATCCAATCCCTAGTCTGTATAAGTGCTAGATTTTAAGCTTTGTGTCAATCCACAGTGCTTTATTTTGGCTTTGGAGTACAGATACGACTCCCTAGCAACTGTGATACATGAGGACTCACTCATCAACTTTCAGGCTAGGGATGATATTTAGGATATATCTGTTTTAAATAAAGGATGAGTCACAAAAGACAAATCAAAAAATGGCCCTACCAGGGACTGTTTTGGAAATCTGTTGTCAGTAACTTCCCATATCTAATATTTGTGCCCAATGTGTATAATGACAAATTATATATGTCAAAAAAGCAGAGACCTCTGAATTAACATGGTGGGGTAACAGGACACTCAAACACATTTGCTAGAAAATATTGGCTTTTTAGGCTCTATCCTGTGGATTCTCATCTTCAGCAGGCACTCAGTTTTTCTAAAGTCTAGCAAAATCTGCAGTCCCAAGTCCCTTCAATCCCATGGCCCCAGTCACACTGTGATTATCCTTACCTGTACTATGAGACTGTTTTGGCCTTCAGCAGAAGCTTCCTGTACCCTCAGTGCCCCTGGAAGGAGTCTGTAGCCTGCGTGAGCTCCTGAAGGGCATCAGACAATTACCTGTGAAGAGCATTAGGTAGCTGGTATTAAAGCCACAGCAGAGACTCTTCTTACAATTTAATAACACTACATTGTCAAATGTCAGTGCCCATCCAGATGTGCACTGTTTTATCATGAACACAGGTATTCTCTGAGGGCCTTACTACATGAGGCACTATGTAATTTTTTTTAATGAGAGTTCTTTAATTCGACATTCTCAGCCTCTTATTTCTTCTAACATGCTTCTGCATGCTTCTAAGCCAAGGTGCCTGATGTTCTGAACAATCAACTTTGTATTGCACAATCCCCTGCCAACTTCAGAAACTGTTTTCATCCAAGTCTTATGAGTCTTTCTTCAAGATATGCAATACATATAGAGAAAAATAAACTCAGAATGCTTAATCCTTATTATGCTGCTAAGTCCATATCCTCCAAGTCACGACTTGAGTCACCCCAGTATCTGCTCCTTGTCTGTATTAGTATACATAATACATACATATACATACATACATATACAACTCTACTGCATTAGTATACATTTTTGTGATTTAATTTAATGCAGAATTCACCTGAAATAGTTGTTCCATATTTCAGGGAAATCCAACAGTACAGAGAGGATAATGATACAAATCAACCCCAACTGATCTAGCTCTCTAGCAAGTTAAAAGGAACGATGCATATGCCAAAGAAAAAAATTCTCTCAACATAAGAAGACACAGCAGAGAGCTACACAAGCAGAACCCCTGCCTTTCATCTGCAGAACTGAAATCTGGCATGTTATTATCTGTTTATGCAATGCTACTTCTATTTTGATTGCTTAGTTCTTGCTATCTTAGCATTCTGATTTCATTTGTACTTTACTTTGTTAATCCTTAACTGTTCAGGCTGAAATTTCCTGTGCTGGATATTTGTCTCAAAATGGAAAGCTTTAGGAAAAGAGATTTAACAGTTTCTATGCTGAAATTAGCAAATTGTGATATTGTCCCATGTTAATAAATTATTCAGCAATAGAGTTCCTTAATAACCTCTAATTTGTCCATATTTTTCAACAAAACCTTGGATTTTGCCCTGATACCATGATATCTAATGCTTTCAGTGAAAATCACACTTATCTGGCAAAATTATTTTCCTCTGAAAAGAACCACATTCCTCACATAATTTATTGAGACTTGATTAAGAAGAGCTATTTAGTTACCGAGGGGTTACATCTTTAATGAACACACTTTGCACCAAAAAAACCCTCGTCTGCATCTGGACTGTATGTGTATTATCCTACAGACTTCCTGTGAAGAATTTTACTGAACACCTTGCTTTTAGGCATTATCTTGTGTTTTATATGTTTTTAATACAATGTTTAATTATGTGATCCATGGGATGTTTTTTAAGGAGGAGTGTGGCCTGGACAGTATCTCAGGACCTTTATATATGGCTCCTGGGGAATTGCCAGGATTGTGCAGGAAATGAACCTGGTGTGTGGGGAAACATTGCCTCGGTAGCAGACTATGAACATGAATAAAGCAAGGTTTTGCAAGAGAAAAAAGCAAGATGGGAGAATTCTACCCCACCTCTGTTTCGGACTTCCTATGTGTTGTACAAAATGTCCATCACACTGAATGATTCCTTGTCTCTGGTTGCCCCACAACAACCTTAGGCTATTATTTACAGATCATATGAACATTTGTATCTGCAGGCAATATCTGGGAGGAAATTTATCTTAATACCTCAATTGTTCAACTCTGAGTAGAAAAACCCCTAATAATTTTACAGCCAGTCCTGTTTTAACACCATTTCAAGAAAAAGGATTGCTACAGTGAACACCTAGTAGAGCTGGCTGAAAACTTCCACAGGGAATTTTAATTACTAAGTATGGATTTGACATGGCCAAAATAGTTTATGGGAAAGCAACAATTCTATCAAAAGTTTAAACAGGAACCAGACTGTTCTTGTATACAGTTTTTGGAGTATTTCTTCTGAAATTAAAAAAAAAAAAAAAGTTGGAGGAATTGACGATTAAGTAATATGCCTCATCCTTGGAAGTGTTCAAGGCCAGGTTGTACAGGATCTTTAACAAGGTGGTCTAATGAGAGGTGTCTCTGCTTATGACAAGGAGGTTGGAACTAGATCATCTTTAAGATTCCTTCCAACCCAAACTATTCTATGATTCTATGATAACATAAACATTATTGGAGCAGAATTATATCTCACTGCGTTATAGGAGAGAATGCTGTACTTACCTTTCATTTTAATCCAATCTTCACATACTGAGTCTCTGCAAATAAATAACTAAAGCCACATTTTTCTCTCTCGATCTGCCTTTTTAGGTGGTGCATGATGAAAGAATGCCTTTCTTTACTGGATCTGATTTTTAAGATAATACATCTTATATAGCAAGAATGTCCACTTTTCTTTACACAATAGACTATGTATTGGCCAACAGCCCCAAGAAACATATTTCCTCTTTGAAAGAAAAAGGATGGCATCAGGAACCACTCACAGGCCATATCTTCAATAGGTGTCCTGACAGGGTTGAATCAGGTCTTAGAGCAAGGTAGTGATGCTGGTTTTGGTAGCTGTGTCCATTTTCCATTCCCACAAAACCAGGCAAAGGATTTCTACTGGCCTTGCTGCATGTTGCATGATCTAACTCCAGCATGGGATCTGTGAACAAAACACAAACTCTTACATCACCTGAGTTTCACTGTTTTTCCTTCCTAAAACGGCTTGTAACAATAAATGACTCTCCTTAACCAACTCTGATTCAGAATAAGGTCTATTGGAAATTAGTGTTTTTGATAAAAAAAACTTGTAATTGAAAAATGTGCCACACTTGTCAGATTATGTCCAATTTAAATATTTTCACGCTGTGGAGGAATCTGCTTACATGTGTTCCCAGGACATTACTACTGTCAGTTCCCCTTTTTGTTACAGAGCAAAATTAAAGATTTTGTTTACTTAAGTTATGGTAAGCCACAGGAGAGAACTACTTAAAAAAATAACTCAAAGTAAGACAAAAAGTATTGATATTGCACATCAGGCATTAATATAGAATATATGCTCAGTATATCTCATGTGCCTATGTCTCATTAAAAAAAACCAAAACAAACAACTGTAGTTTTAGGAGGGGTTTGGTTAGCAGGCATTCGGGCTTGAATTATATTTGCATTTTTTATAATTGCAGTTACATATACACAGATGACATCCATGCAGTCTAGAATAGTCTTTCTTATAAATGTGAGGTCTCTCATTAATGTGAACATGTACATATCTATCCTTGGTCTGACTCAGAAAATTTTAAGGAATATTTTCTGCACCGCCGTTCTTTTCCAGCAGTCAGTGATGTGAGGAAGGTGACAGTTCCCTAGATATACACTTTACGGTATTTATGACTAAGTTAGTTCTGTTAAACATTGAGTACCTCATAAACAAATTGGTCTGAAGAGGTTATATAAAGTGGTTTTATTAAACTGAACAACAAAAAATGTAGATTATTCATTACACTAGACAGCAAAACTGCAGGTTATATAGACATTACAGGAAGGTCATAAACATTTGGATGAAGCCATATTTTTAAAAGACAGCTTTATTTTTTTTTTCTTTATAAAGAGGTGATATATAGATTTACCAATTACCACAACACGTGTTACAAGTGTATTTTTTAATCAATGAACAACCAGTTGACAATCCTACAATAAAGTATTTTATGCTCCTTTTCAAATGTAAGTATTGCAATACAGAATACTCTTCTTAGGATAACCCACTTGTGAAACTCCAAGTTCATTTGCTGTTACTTTACTGTTACTATGAATTTACTTTAACATTGTATTATTAGTATACATTCCTACTATCTCTGCATCTGCAGATTATTTTTGCCACCATTTAGAGAATAATATTTAGAGAAAAGAAATTTATAGTTGTATGAAATCACCTCCTATCTTTAATGAAGATTGATTTTGAGATTATTGTTTGAATGTATTATTTAATTTACATAGATAAAGAACAGATTATCATTTTGCTAATCTAGAAAATATTTTGTCAGTCATAAGACTTCACAGAGGAGCTCTGACTATTCAGCTAAGCTCGTTAACGTGGGATTTCACTAGTTACTTCCCTTATTCAACAGCTCAAAACTTCCCATTTTCATGTCTGCTTTGAAGCTCCCTACAGAACAGATGTACTGCTGCACACACACACCCAAAACCTCAGGATAGCTGTGGACATAAAGGATTGCATTAATCTTGACTAACTTCTCATGCCTACAGCACTCATCTGCAGCTAATTTAATCACTCCAAACTCTGTTTGTAATCAAGGATAGGAACAGGTGTTTATGGAGCATAATTTGTCTCACTGTAAAGTAAAGATAAAATAGGCCAGATTTGTTGAGATTAATTTTATTTACCCAAAAAGGTGCTATAATTTAGCAGGCAGTTAACAGAATACGCAAAGACAGGGGAAAGGAGGATAGCTTATATAAGGCTATAGGCCAATCACCAAAAGCCCACCCAGCTGCTCAGTCATTATGACCCTATCTTTAGGAGGATGAGCTGCAGAGAAAATAGAAAGAAAAGGAAAGCTTGTGGGTTGAGGTAAAAGCCGGGAGATAGCTTACTAATTACTGTTGTTGCCAACAGAGACTCAACTTGGGGAAAATTTAAGTTAATTTATTGCCAATTAAAATAGATTTGGATAGTGAGAACAAAAAGCCAAACATAAAGCCCACACGTTTTCTCCTGTCTTTCCCAGGCTCCACTTCATTCTTTCACTCCAGATGCCACTAGAAAGGGGGTGGAGGATGGGGTTTGTGGTCAGTCCATAATAGCTCCTCTGCCGCTTCTTCCCTCTCACACTTTTCCCCTCCTCCAGTGTGGGCTCTCCACAGACCACAGCTCCTTCAGGAGACATTCACTTACTCTGGCATGGGGTCCTCCATGGGTGGCAGTGCAGATATTTGCTAGACAAAACAGCTCCCCTTAGCTGCCCCCAGCAGGGGCCACAGTTTTATGTTCCTTGCTTCCAGTCATATCTTCAATATGATTGCCATACACCATTTTGAAAATAAAATATATAATGCACTTACAATGGTCATTAGAATGATTAAGGGATGTTTTCCTCTTAAGCCACTATTTTGAGGCTTTTATAAATTGAAAATGATTGCTTGCTTGGATGACCTTTCTTCAGGCATGTTTTCAATGCCAAGGTTATTTCTTTTCTTTGACTAAAGGGGGGGGGTTGACAAAATTAAATGTTTCTGGTTTCGAAATGTCTGAGTGGGGAAAAAACATTGAGATGCTTATTTACAGAGTACTGCAAAATGACTTAATTCTATCTTCAATTTTGTCACTCACAAAAGAATAATTATAATGTAAAGCTATTTAAGGAAAAACTTCTTGCTTGAAAATGACGTAAACACATGTCTGGTGCTGACAGAGGGGTTCAACCCTTTTCCCTCCAGCTGAGCCTAAAGGCAGTCATAAAATACAGGTTCTCTATGAAGCCTTCTGGTGCTGCCAACCTGAACACTGCTAAAATGCTTAAATGCATAGAAGGACCAATAAGATGGTTTTGTTTTAAGGAACTGACATTAGTCAAGTCCTTTTAAGAGGAAGTAAAGCACAATCAATTTCAGTCACACCCAAGCGAAATATGTCAGTAAATGTACCACATAATCACTAAGATGTAAGTGTCATGACATTAAACAGTAGTTTTTCAGTTAGTCTCCTTGGCCTCTAACTCAACTTTCAGAAGAGGAAGAAGGGTGGACCAAAATCATAGAATTTAGAACTATGACCAATTTTGGGGTTACTTTAATAAAAATGTCTGGTTTATTGTGACTACTTTAGACATCTTTTTTTTAAACAGGATATTTGGGAACCAGTCTATCTTTCTGTATTTCATTAGACAAATTATCTTTAAATACAATGAATTAAATAGCTGATCCTCTTTCACTCACTCTTTTGTCCAGGTGAAATCTGTGTGTATTTTAAGGCACTGATCATTTCAGAGACAGAAGGAAGTTGAGGATCAAAAGCATGAGTCCTATGAATAAATTATGACAAATCTCTAAGCACATGATTTTAAAGCAGGTTAAGGAGAGAGTATTCATACCACATAATATTCAGACACCTAATCTAGCAGCCTGCATTCTGTGTAATCCAGAAGAAAAACAGGATGCAAACTACTGCCTGTGTCCATTAGTGGCCTAGGCTACTAACTTTAGCTGTGTTGCGTAGATGATAAACCCTCAAAGCATTAAGCAATCGTAACTGCAACTAATATGGCTACTCCCACAAGTAATATTTTTAAGGTATTAAAATAAACAGTGCTAAAGTTATCAGAATCACATCCCCAATACATAGCCCACTAAATTTTTCACACAAGCTATCAGGGAGGCTAGAGCTTTTTAA
Source organism: Pezoporus flaviventris (assembly GCF_033815535.1). NCBI lineage: Eukaryota > Metazoa > Chordata > Aves > Psittaciformes > Psittacidae > Pezoporus > Pezoporus flaviventris. The sequence goes on along the minus strand of NW_026892579.1, from coordinate 28,671,152 downwards.
AATCTATATTACTATTGCTCTTAGATTTTGCTTTTCTGTGCCAATTTTAAAGCCTAATAAAATAACATGAAACTTACCAAATGTCCTTCTTCCCCCTCTATCTTCCCAGTCCTTCTGAAACACAACCATGCCAGTTTTTCAATAATGAAGCTGGCCGGACATGGCAAGCAGGTCTCCAAAAGAAAGGAGAATCCTTTTACTTGGATTTTTCATGTAAGATCTATGTAACAGAAAACAGAAAACGTAAGTGAAAAATCCTTGCTCTTAGAACTTGATAGCTACAGTGCTAGGAAGCTATTTGGCAATTTTTATTCATATTCTAGAATAATGTGATCATCTACAGCCACATAAAAAGCATACCTGAGAACTAACAGGTTAAACTTCCAAAATTCTCTCATGTCGTTTCACTGTATGATATTAACAGTGCATAAAATAAACCATATCAGTTATTATAGTTGTTTTGGTAAGATAAGTAAGAAAAGTATATTCTTTTATAGCATATAGTAAAAACTATACCAAATAGACTTTTCAATGGAGATATTTAGGACTGACAAGTGCATTTAGGATAAGATTTCCAACATTAAAAATAGGAGGAATTTCAGTGAGCAATATGAGTTTTGCAAATCTTAGAAGATAAAGCTCAGCATTGTGGAACTTGTAATGGCATTTAAAATAAGTATCTGTTAAACGCTGCCCATCATCTTAGTTTCTAGATTTCTGCAATAGTATGTCTCTGAAGTTATCTGCATTTTGTGATGACTTTTTATCTTTCTTCTTAGGTGTTCCTGTGTCTACACACTAAAAATCTTTATTTACACGTTTCGCATGGACCTGGGTCAGTGCTGTGTGCTATGCCTCTTATTCATGCTGCTTAGTAATTGCGGTTTTAAAAATGTTTACTTTAGTGTGGGTGGTAGTGAAATCTATAGTTGCGGGTTTCTTTTTAGCAGATATTCCCTTGCTTTATATATATATATATATATAAAATCATATTTATTGCTTTATATATAATATATATATAACAATATGTCTATTGAGGCTTTTTAATGTCATCTCAGTATCTTGCAGCTCAATTTTTTTTGCTTGAATTATAATAGCAACTTCACTCTACAAATAATAATAAAATTCTCACTGATTGCTAAATTCCTAATACAGCATAATACTGCTTTAATGGATCTGGATAACAGGATCATCCATTTGCAAATGCATATGAGCAAGAAATGATGCTGTTAGTACAAAGTTATGTTTTCATCCCTAAAAACAGGTATAGGGCTTAGAAGAACTGGATTTTGCTAACTTCTATGGACTTTACAAGGAAATGGGGGTGTCATGTAAATGTCTGTTACTGGAGACTAATTTAAGCTGTACAGTCACACACTTGAGTTAAGTAAGTACTATATTCCAGAAAATACAACAAAATTAAAACTGAGACACAAGTGAATTCTAGAAACATCATTGTGATACCAGACCAAATAAAGTGATAGACCCAAGAAGGTTTATTTTTGGTCTTAGTGCAACTGTAGCTAGCTGAACCCTTCTAAGATGTGGCAATAGAAGAACATAATCTCATTATAATATACGTCGCCTCTTTTTGCAAAAGAGTATCCACATTAAAGGTTCATATTAATCTGGGTCTGTAGTGGAACAGATTATTTTATTTTATCTACCAGGAGAATAAGTGTACTCTAGCAAGGCAAAGAAGTAAATTCCTTGTGATAAAATTAGAAGCCAATTATAAAATAGAACCATAAAATTAAGAAAATGCAAATTAAGAGGCCAGTAAGATTGACATCAGATATATTTTAGTCCCAGTTGTTTCTTAGGCATTACCTGAGACACTTGTCAATTACGAGACAAGGGCCAAACCAGTACTACTTCTTGAAAGTACTGTCATTTGGAAAGAGAACCCCAGCTTGAGTCCCTTTTCCTGCAGTTTTATTGGAGATAGTTGTATGTTGGTGAGCACAAACAGGTTTCCAAATGTATTTTTCACAAATCTTCTCTTTTCCTTTCTCCTCTAAACTATTCATGAAGAAACCTATTTCCTTGAGATTCTGGTTACTTGAAAAATGCTTATAAAATACTTTTTAAACTTTTTAAGGACGGTTTGTCTTTTAACATCTAAAGATTCTTTGACAGGTTAATTTTTTTATGCTAGGTTTATCTTCCTACTTACAAGCTCTATTGAATTACAATACCTTTTTCTTCCCAGACATTGTGATTTGCATTTATTATTGTTAAAATTAAGTATCATTAAAAACAACCTGCATAACTCTGTGGTAGTCTCATAATATCTGATCTCCTGCTGTCTTTCTAATGAGGATTGAGGAGGACCACTGATGACTGATGTGACACTTGGGGTGGTTTCTTTTTAACTATTTTCTAAAGTAACTTCCCCAACCACCTTTTGTCAGATTTGAAGTTTCATGCTGCCACAGCCAGGTAGCTATTTAATCTTACAGTGACTGACAGGCAAAATAATTACTGAAAGAAACCAGAGATCCACTGGGGAACATATAGGAAATTTGCTTTGTGGATTTACCTCACAAATCCATTGGAGCTGCTACATAATGGGTTCTTCTGCATCATTTAATAAGAAAAAGCTAAAATTTAGGCTAAAATGAGCCAGAAACTGCATCAAGATGTGGTAGCACAGAACTATAATAGATGTGTCATTGCAGCTTCCCTTGTTCATGCGTGACTGAAAACTGGTATATTTCTCAGAGATTATGCAAATGGTCTGGATTTCATGCAGCCACAGGGTACAATTTTTTTTGTCTATGAAAGTTTAGAAATGCCTTTAAAAGCATCCTTGTGCATAATGGCTATAGACCTGCAATGGAAAAATGCCATTTTTTTCACAACATTTGGCTTCAGTAATGTTATTCAGTTTTTACAGGGTGTCTCTAATAGCTTCATTTAGTCAAACTGTAAATAATGGGGCCAGACACATTCCCTTCTACTCTCTTTGCCCAAAGATTCTGTAAGCAGACAACAATTTTGTTTAGCACAAGACAATTGCCTTTTGACAGGCAATTTTACGAGAGAAACCTTGATCTTCTTGTAGCTTTCACTTGTCTCAGTTTGATGGATTAACAAAGACCTTATTTTTGAATTCTGAACTACTATTGATCTAAATAGGCAATAAAAATGATCCCACACAGAAGTTTACTTGTTCAAATACAGGTGATTTCTGATATAACATCAGAACAGTAAAATTTTGCCTCTTCTTTCTCCAGATATTTAGTAGATCAAATGCCAGGAAAATATAATATAGCAACATGATAATAAAGCTACAATGACATATGAACTCTAATATGAAAAATAAGTAGTATTAATATTGACAGTGTTTTTCTACTGTTGCCTCCACCTAGTTTGCAAAAGTTTGTATTCCTTGCTCCCTTTCTCCCTCTCCTACGAATCTTTTGCTTCACCTTTCCTATGCAGTTTTATATCTTCTCTTTGTGTTCAGTCTTCCACATACTGGCGGGAAGCTCTTTCAGAGCTATTTCTTTGTGAATGTTCAACAAATCTGAAAACCATCATCTAAACTGAGGAGATAAACATGGGACCTTACAAGCAGTCACTGGAAAAAAATCAGAAAAAAAAAATTCCTTTTTGAGGGCAGCTATTCATTTGTGATTTGACATTTTATTTCCAGAATTAACATCGCATCTTTTTACCTTCCTCTTTGTACTTTTAACTTATCTTTCTGAAGTTATCCTCCCTTTTTGCCAGTTGTCCTTGTTCTCACATAGTACTAGTCTTTTTTTTTTAAGCTACCATTCATATTTTTATGTGAAAGGAGGGATACCTAGACCAGGTTGCTCAAGGGTGGCTATAGTTGGGCTTTGAATATCTCTAAAGATGAAGTCTCTACAGCCTGTCTGGGCAATGTGTGCTAGTACTCAGCCACTGTCACAATGAAAAAGTGTTTCCTGATGTCCAGACAGCATCTCCTGTGTTAAAATGTGTGCTTGTTGTCCCTGGTCCTGTCACTGGGCACCACTGAAAAGAGCCTGGCTCTGTCCTCTTTAGGCAGTCCTGTCAGATATTTATACATTTTCATAACATCCTCCTTTATTTTTCTCTTCTCTAGGGAAACAGTTCCAGGTTTCTTAGCTTGTTACTGTGACATGTGCATCAATACCTTAATCACCTTCAAAGCTTCATTTTCTTGCTGGACTTTCTCCACTTTCCCTGTGTATGTCCTGTACTGGGAAGCCCAGGTCTGGACACAGCAACTTGATGAAGAGGCATTTTGTCATGTCATCCAGATCATTAAAGAAGGTGTTATACAGTATTGCCCCCCACATCAACCCCTGGAGTACTCCACTAGTAATTCATTTTCAGCTGGACTTGATGTCCCTGATCAAATCTCTTTAAGTCTGCCAGTTCAACCAGTCACTTATCTAGCTCATACTTCTGAGTCTGCATACTTTTACAAAGTATAAATTGGTCATAGTGTCACATAAAATGTTACCATTAAGGTTTTAGATTTCAAAGTATATGTGATTTAAGCAGAACAAATTTTATCAGATTTATAAAGAGATTAGTTTCCTCTAAATTTGACCATGTTTCCTCACTTGATATATAATCCATATGATACATATATGTTTTTTCTTAAACTATGGTGTATGCAGAAGGGCAACAAAGGTAAATGTAGGCATGATATGGCAGTCTGACGAGTCAGGCTGAGATGACATTCTTTGTCCTTCATAACTGTAGCCAAAAGAGATGCAAAGTGACTTTGCAACCAGTGACAGCGATCAGAAAGCCAACACATAGATGTGGTGTTTTTCATAACACAAAAAAATAGACAGGAAGCCAAAATCAAACCTCCAAGAACATTTCAAGATATGTATTAAATTTAAAAACAAGCTCAAATAAGCAATCAGCTATACACTGTGTCAATTGCTGTACAAGCCTATGCTTTTCTGAGTTTTCAGAAGGTTCACACTATTCAAGAGTGAAATGTTTGTCATTCAGTAGTCACAATGACCTTGGATCTCTTCTGAAACACAGACACATTTTCCCTACTGATTTTTGTTTTTAACATCTGACCTCAATTATTACTAGGTTTTGAATATATCAGTCCCTGTGTGGCCCACGTGATTCTCTGACCTTCCGATTAACTACGCAGAAGTGCCACTCTATAAAAACCAAGACATGCGAACTCAAAATGTTCTGTTTTCTATTGGTTTAGTTTCATAATTTATACCCAGTTTCAAGCATAATAAGCTGTGTTACTCCTTGACAAACAAATTTCAATAGGAATTTAAAACTTCAGTTGTAAATGATATCAAATATTTTGAGAGAAAATCGTGAACCTGTCAGTTAAGCACACCTTGGAATCCTTTTTACTCCCAGAAATCTGAGTGTTTGAATAATAAATGCAACTGAAGTATTCAATAGGCAGGAAAATTGTCACAAATTCGGATAATTGCAGCTGCAAGTTTCTGTAGGTATTTGCCTTTGATAACTAAATAATGGCAACACCCAAATGTAGCTTTTCATTGCAAGTTCAGGAATATTTAAAAGTTGCTATGGATGCCACACTAAATGAAGGCCCAAGGCATTCATGTGTGAAAGGTCCACCCTTCTCTGCATAAAGGAATACAGGAATTATTCTATTTTCTCGTTGTGAATGTGGAGCCTTAGCCTGTGCTAGGGATTAAAGTTTCTGAAGAATTAAAACTGATCAAACGTATAATGGATGTCTCATGTGAGCTAGATGAAAATAATACACTAGAAGAACTCAGTGATGTGTTTGATTAAACTGCTTGCATTAAGGACACACTTCACATTTATTTAAACTCTGAAGTAACCCCATTTATTTCTTTAGCTGAGAAATTCTGTTGGAAGTGAGAGATTGTGTTCGGTAGAAACAGTAACGCAAGATGAATTTATAAGTTATTAAGTCAGTGTGAACCACCTGGCTAGCTGCAGTCAAAGGTGGTTGATGTGGGTAAAAAAGAGGAGGAGGAGATTGTTGGAGAGTATGCCAAGAAGTGAATAAATTTGGTAACAACTCAGTGAGAACACCTTCATGTACCAACTGTGAAAGAAATAAGTAGAACACTAGCAGTAAAACCTCAGTCTCCTAAATGTATACATTTTGGCCAATATGTATTCCCAGAAAAATAACTTTCACATAATATGACCTTTAATAAAGGTCTTTTCTTTGTGATTACCTTAAATCCAGCAGATATGTTTCATGAGCACCTACAAGAACATGAAAGGGAGCAGGAGCTAGACAAAAAACTGAGTGTGAACAGCTAAAAAGGAGGGTACCTCAGTCCGAGTATACAATTCCCAAACCCTTTTCCCAGCTATCCATTTATTAAGAGCTTTAGTTTACAGTGTCAAATTTTCAGAGCTGTTCAATGATATGTTGTTATTTCTAGTAGCACTAGTTTATCAGCTAAATGACTATACCCTGTTTTGGGAGCAGGGACAAGAATCGTGACACAGCGATTTAACTGTGTGCTGAAAGAGTCACTTCATCTCTTCTTTCTTCACCACATCCACGTTCTACAGACCATCATCTTACTGCAGTGTAGGTCACGTATCACTAGACTATTAATAGTTTGGTGTGTTCAGTACCACAATCCAGAAAAGATGTGGTACTACTACCCCTTTTTCCTACACTTTATAAGAAAAGCATGTATTTCACACACATTTCAAGTTAGCTTTCAGGTTAGTGTAACTATGTCTTGGTAACCCTGTGAAAGATAATCTTAAGATTTCACTGAAAACTGTAAAAAAAACCCCAATACCAAAACCCAAACCAAACCAAACAAAACTCAACTCCATACATCATCAGATAATTTTCCTTTTGCTCTCCAGAGAGCTCACCATGTGTTTTCAAGTTTGTACTACATCTCATGAGCTAATGCAGACTAAATATTTTTCATTGGTGAGCCTGGCACTACAGGCAGGCTGGGGTAAGAACTACAGGCTGAGAGAAATAGTTTTCTAAAGTTTCCCCTGTAACTTGCAAAAGTTCTTGTTTGAAAGCCTTGGGTGATTTCAGTGCAAAATTAAAAGCAATCTGAGAATGTGAGCATGATGAAGAACATAAACAATTTTTAAAGGTGCAGCCATTTAACTGTTATTAAAGAATGGAAGTTGAGACCTGGGAACTGCCTGGGTGAAATTCTCCTCTCTGGGTTAGAGCTTCAGCCAGCTCTCCTTCCATCTGCATGGCATAACGAGTCAGTCCCTTGGAAAGGCCTTCTAGAACTACTAGAACTCCCAGAATTCAATACTTTTAGAGCCAGAACACTGGAGTTAGTGAATAAAGTGGGTTTTAGCCATAAGTCTGAACTTGCTGTGTAGAATTAACTAGTGCTCCCTAGGCAGTGTATTCCAGCTTGCTGACTAGCTGAAGGCGCAGATGCACAGAGCTTCATGATTGTCAGCATCTTCTTGATCCATGGGTGTGCATTTTGTGTTTTTTTTTATGGCACCAATACTCCCCATGGTTGGATACAGTACAGAATATGTGTAGTGTAGTACAGGCAGTCATCAATCAAAGTTTTGATGTGTGCTCCTTAGGTTACTCAAGGACGACAAGACACACTGTGAGGTTTGGCATAGTACAGAGGGAGAGCTGCCACAGCTATTAGCAATGCTGTGCCTTGTAGAAATACTCATCTGACACTGGCAACAATAAAGCTGTGTTAGCACAACTCCCATGTTAATGAACTCTAGTAATAAATCATATGAGAAATAGATTAAGGCAAACAAAACATAAAACAGGTAAAGAATGATGTGTCAGTGCCAAGGCCTTAAGATATTCAAGAATAACAAATTTCTACTGGCCTTTTGCAGTCACTGCAAGAACTGTCCACTTAATTCTGAAATCTTTGAGACCTCTAAGAATTAGAGCTTAACCCAGATCCCTTAAACTCACGCTGAATTAAATTTTCAGGAACATGACTTGTTTTAGGAACAAAATATAGCTGCAAAAGGAAAAAGGACAGATATATGACAGATTTTCTTAGGACAGATTTCAGACAGAATTTCTTTAATAATACGGTCACATGCCTCAAAGGAAAGGTTAAGAGCTTAGTACATCCAATTTCTTGTCACTGTCTTCTCCTGATCCTGTATTCAGAGGTTATTTCCCCATATGTTTTGCCACTTTAAACAATTCCTCTCCTTAAGCAGTGTATATTGCTACGTTCCTATTCAGTCAGCCATGTGTATGTGTAAAATGCACAGTTGATGTTGGCTATTACTATGCTATAACTTGCTGTGACAGCTCCCATTCCTGAACTTTAAAAATCTGAATAAAAATACTTTTATTGCAAATATCCACTTCCTCTAAAAGAATCTCAAAATAATCTATTTAAATCTGTTGTATTTCTAGGAAAAGAAGAATTAAGTTTGCAAACACCTCTCAGCTTCAAATGTCTTTAAGTCAACAAACTGCAAAGCTGTAGGAAGTAGTTATCACATAACTGATATAGTAGTGCAAAAGAATACCTAATCTGAAAACCTTAGTTTGTAAAAATTTTCTCAGGATTTAGCATGGAGTTAAGAATGTAATGTACAGAGAAAGAGGGTGATATAGCCAAAAATTTTAAAAGAATATGAGCTCCTGGTCATAATAGAAGTTTCATAGCTAAAACGTTACCTAAAAGGCAATGGTTCAGGCTGCAGAAGCCATGTGTACTTGGCAGTACTTGATGAAAGACAGATTTGTTTACAGCACAACTTAACTATGTGTAATATTATTGACATGGCTGAGACCAATAACAAGCAGATTGTGCTGTCCAGCTCCTTGTTTCATCCAGACATCAGGACAGCTGCTCTCCTTCCTTTCTTGACACTTTTTTATGTTTTAAGGAAAATATTTTAAGCCATTCATGGTCTACTAGATGTATCATAACTGTATTTCTGATTTTGCTCATCTTCAGCTGAGCAGGATCAGACTTGATAATGCATGAATTAATCTTTTCTGCTTCATCCAGAAGATCCAAATAATGTATTTTGTGAATACCTTAACCCATTTTTGTCTCAGACAACACATGAATCCTTCTTTTTGCTGAAATCCCTATGAATCCTTCTCTTCGTACGCCTATAACTCCAGCACTTACCTATAATAAATAGGAAATATGTGGCTGATGGAAAGTAATAGGCAGAATTGGAACAGGTTCTCCTGGAAAAAAAATAGGGAAACACACACTGTAAAACCTTATGTTGGAACTAGATGACCTTAAGGTCCTTTCCAACCCTAGCTATTCTGTGATTCTACTATTATTTAACAGTGTACTTATATATAAAACACTCATCTACCTAATATCAGACTACATCCAATGAACGGCAAGCCATTTTGTTTCAATAAAAGCAAGAAAAGTCAGTAGACTATGGCAAAAAAAAAAACAAACAAAAACCCAAGATGCAGAAAAGAAACTGAAAACTAAAACCAAAAAAGCAAAACACCTTGCAATAAAAGCTCAGACAATTCAAACTAATTATGTCTGTAAAAGCTTTGTGCAAACTTCTCATAAATCACATTTTGTACGGCAAGCTACACATTACAGTTTTTGGTCTTCTACTATTCAGGCTATTGCCTTTTCAAAAGATTCCTTTCATAAGATAATTAAGAAGGGATGAATATTTACTACACTTGTTGTATGTTTGCATATAGAATTTGCCTCATGCAAAGACTAAGAATTTGGCTGAAAAATGGAAAGCTTCAGATTCTTTGAATAATTAAAACGAGAGAATTATACTATACTTTTTTTTTGCAGTTAGTGTTAGCTGCTTGAAACGAATAGAAGAATACTAACAGAAAGTAATAATTTGGGGGATAGAGGAAAAATTTTATTTCTCTGTGTGCTCTTGAGATACAGAACAAAAGCAGGTTAATATTAATCAGAAATCAATTCTTTTTTAACACAGCCTCGGTTGCTGTGACATGTGGACTTACTTTGCCTGCATAATTACACAGAAGCAAAAGTACGATACAAGATCCATTTTTAGCTTGAAAATTTGATCCTAAATCTGGATTAATTCACTAATATGGGGAAGGTACCTGAGTTTCTCTCAGTAATGTCAAGATCACAAACTTTTTTAAAAAAAACCAGTAACAAGTGAGATTCTTGTAAAATGAGTTTTACACACAATTACACAAGCAGCCTTTAAGGATAAAGGATAGTGTCAAAATAATTCAAAGGCTTCTGTTTCTCTCTCTAGAATACCTTCTCCATCTTCCCTTCATGTCAAAGGATGAACTTAGGCTTGTTTGTCATAATCCATAAAACATTTTCTATTTTTCTGTCACTTTATTATAATATTTAGTTTTCTATAAATGTTTTCTTGTTAGTTTAAAAATACTTCAAGGCACTCGAAGTACACTGAATTACCCAGAATTCCTCAAGATGTCTTCTCTGTCCTTTTTCATATATTTTTCTTTTTCAGCCCAGGGATAGGTCCTCTGTTCTTAGAGAAACTTTAAAGATTAACTTTGTTAGTTCAAAGAGTGCTTTGATTAGTTTATCAGATACATTCATCAACCTCTCTGAACCTGCATCTTTCTATGTTATCTTAATATTCTTTAAGGTCTTCTTTTTGGAATTTGCTTTAAATTTCTACTCAATTTCTGAAATTGGTGAATCTGGTCACAGTTCACTTTTCCTAGAAAGATTAAAGCAAAAAAGAAAACTCTTTGTATCATCTTTTTTTTTTCTTTGTTATGCATCTTTCCTTTCCTTTCCTTTCCTTTCCTTTCCTTTCCTTTCCTTTCCTTTCCTTTCCTTTCCTTTCCTTTCCTTTCCTTTCCTTTCCTTTCCTTTCCTTTCCTTTCCTTTCCTTTCCTTTCCTTTCCTTTCCTTTCCTTTCCTTTCCTTTCCTTTCCTTTCCTTTCCTTTCCTTTCCTTTCCTTTCCTTTCCTCTCCTCTCCTCTCCTCTCCTCTCCTCTCCTCTCCTCTCCTTTCCTTTCCTTTCCTTTCCTTTCCTTTCCTTTCCTTTCCTTTCCTTTCCTTTCCTTTCCTTTCCTTTCCTTTCCTTCCCTTCCCTTCCCTTCCCTTCCCTTCCCTTCCCTTCCCTTCCCTTCCCTTTCTTTCCTTTCTTCCCTTCCCTTTCCCTTTTCTTTCCCTTTCCCTTTCCCTTTCCCTTTCCCTTTCCCTTTCCCTTTCCCTTTCCCTTTCCCTCCTTTCTTAATTCTGATAAATTATTAAAGCTTTTATTATTCCTTTTTATGTGTCTTGTTAATTGAAACGCATTGTTTAATGTGAACCATAGGAAGGGAACAATGCTGGAAAGCCTAAGGAATACCCTTTTTCTTATTATAGGACAACACAAACTGAGACAGGCATAATGATTTATTTGATAAAAGTTATGCATTTTTATAAAGAGCAGGGTGGTTATAGAAGTTGCTAAGATATTCTAAGTTGTCTGCTAGCAAAGGAATAGCAATAAGAGCATTTCATTTCTTAGGGGAGCAAAGAATAGAATACAGTTATTAAAAAAAGGAAAAGAGTCTCCAAATAAAGCTAGAAGGTCATATTTAATAACAGACTTAATGGAACATAAAACATTGAGAGCAAAGGTTCAATGGTTATGAGAGCAAAATGAATATACTGGCATAGGCTTTACTCAAGTATTACATTTGGCATGATGGGTTCTAAGGTAAGAGAAAAAGTCAAGAATAAAATTAGACATCTGAAATTGGTAATTAAGGCCACATTCTAGTCTTGGACTTATATGCACAACTCATTTATACAGCCAAGTAAATGAAATGTCTCTCTTCTTCTGAATGGAAGGTATAACTGGCATTACATCATAGAAAAATGGCCAAGTGCGTAAGAAAAGAGAAAGAAATGACAACTCCTTTCCTCTCTTTTCCTGTCCTGTCTTCACTGTCAATTCAGCATGGAGCAATAATTGTAAAAGGTCCAAAAAGTTACATGTGCATAAACCCAAGATAATTCTTTGCATCTGAATTCACAGGCATCCCTAACGTTAAAGTATTGAGACCAAAGGACATATTTAGGAATGTGAATTATAATATTGCAGGTTTTGGAACTTCAGAACAGCAACACAGTTCAATTCCTAATGTCTTTTCACAGTAACCTAAATGTTTTGTTGATCGTGCTTTTTTAAACAAACAAAAAACCCCCCACAATTAGAATCATGGAACCATAGAATAGATAGAGTTGGAAAGGACCTTAAGATCATCTATTTCCAACCCCCCTGACATGGGCAGGGACACCCCACACTAAACCATCTCACCCAAGGCTCTGTCCAACCTCGCCTTGAACACCTCCAGGGATGGAGCATTCACAACTTCCCTGCGCAACCCATTGCAGTGCCTCACCACCCCTACAGTAAAGAACTTCTTCCTTACTTCTAATCTAAACTTCCCCTGTTTAAGTTTTAACCCGTTACCCCTCGTCCTGTCACTACAGTCTCTAATAAACAGTTCATCCCCAGCATCCGTATAGCCCCTCTTCAGATACTGGAAGGCTGCTATGAGGTCTCCATGCAGCCTTCTCTTCTCCAGGATGAACAGCCCCAACTTTCCCAGCTTATCTTCATACAGGAAGTGCTCCAGTCCCCTGATCATCCTCGTGGCCCTTCTCTGGACTTGTTCCAACAGTTCCATGTCCTTCTTATGTTGAGGACACCAGAACTGCACACAATACTCCAGGTGAGGTCTCACAAGAGCAGAGTAGAGGGGCAGGATCACCTCCTTCGACCTGCTGGTCACGCTGCTTTTGATGCAGCCCAGGATACAGTTGGCTTTCTGGGCTGCGAGCGCACACTGAAGCTGGCTCATGTTCATTTTCTCATCAACGAACACCCCCAAGTCCTTCACTGCAGGGCTGCTCTGAATCTCTTCTTTTCCCAACCCTGTATTTGTGCCTGGGATTGCTCCGACCCAAGTGTAGGACCTTGCACTTGGCATGGTTAAACTTCATGAGGTTGGCATCAGCCCACCTCACAAGCGTTCACAAGCATTCCTTCCCTTCAGCGTATCAACCAAACCACACAGCTTGGTGTCATCGGCAAACTTGCTGAGGGTGCACTCAATCCCACTGTCCATGTCACTGACAAGGATGTTGAACAAGACTGGTCCCAACACTGATCCCTGAGGGACACCACTTATTACTGGTCTCCAGCCGGACATTGAGCCATTGACCACAACTCTTTGTGTGCGGCCATCCAGCCAGTTCTTTATCCACCGAGTGGTCCATCTATCAAATTGATGTCTCTCCAATTTAGAGACAAGGATGTTGTGTGGGACAGTGTCGAACGCTTTGCACAAGCTTTAGCTGAGAAGACACAAATAATTTTCAACTAAGTTTGGTGCCAATACTGTTCTGGCTATCTTTACAAACAGTGAATTGTCTGAAGTTAAACTTCTTTCTACATAACATCATCATAACACACATGCAAGTTGAAGAGAAACAAGTTGCTGAAAATAAGGAGCTTGATGGGAAATGGACAAGAATGTTATTATTAACAGACACCTAAATAATAAGTGTATATTATTTATGTCTTGTAAAACTTTTTTTCTGTGTGCATACCTGTGCTAATTTCAAACAGAACTGGTAGAAGTGCAGCTTCAGCACAAGCTTTGAAGTACAACCACCTCCTTTACACCCTCAGAAAACAAGGTCCCAGATCCCCAGCTGCTTCAGGACAGCTAAAGTCCTGCTGAGAGCTCCTCAGTTCTGTCCTACAGCTGCTGACATGCCCACTCTCTTCATTTCACCTCCAGGAAAGGCTGGGTGTACCCTTTGGAGCTGAAAGTTCAAAATTGGATTTGGAGAATGATGATGAGGATGACTGTAACTTTAGGGCTACTTATGTTTTTTTGCAGTCTTAGTTACTTCAAATGTTTGTGGCAGTATTGCCTTAGCACAACAGCCTTTATGTCAAACCACTTAAAGGCAAATAAAGGAAGTTCTGGAATCATGTGAATAAATGGCACATATCAAGCAAGTCTATTTTTTGTCCTTGAATGAGATTATCAGACTGACAGGGCAGTAGTAGGAGAACGAAGAGGCTGCAAACGTAACTCTGATATGAAATTAAGTTGTGAATGGACATGAAACGTAGCATCAAATGTATTTTGTTGTGCGTCATTTCTTAGCTAGGATATATCAGTTAAAAAAAAAAAAATTGTGTAAATCTATACCATAGATATGTTCAGAAAATTGATTGTTAAAGTGTTGTGTTAATCTTAAATTTGTTTAAAAATGCTTATTTCCCACTATCAGCAAGCTTAGAGAAATCAGCCAGAGATAACAAAAGCTTTGCAATGTCAATCATTTTTGTAATACAACTTCATCATAAACGATCTGAAGACAAATGACATCTTCTTCTGGGGCTATATTAACACCATTTTCTTCTGCACTTGGCCTCAGCACATCCTAAGCTACAGTCTTGTTTCTAGTGTGTAGCTGAATGGCTTTACAAATTACAGTTTAGGCACAATTCTACTGATGATGCAGGTACTAGAAGAAATAGGATATAGCTGAATCCTTTCTAAATGTAACAGCAATAAAGAAGTGAGGAAGAAAAAAGAAAAAAAGGTCTTTTTTTTGTTTCTTAGCAAGGTGCACACACATAACAAGAAGCTGATGAATAATGGCTCTCCACATATGTAGATTTCATTGGCTGTATCTACATGCTATATTTTTAGAAATATAATAATTTTTCTGTTAGTTGTTGATATAATGTTTTTATTTATATCCCTGATTTTTTCTTCCGAAGATACAGAGCATTTAATTTCTTATGAGATTGGACCCCTATTGTTATTTTGCTTAATTAATAACTATTCTGTTGAACAATCTTGTTAAAAATGGATTGTTACAAGTCTAATCTTATAATTATGAAAACAGGACTTAAGTGGATGTTCTGAGAAATTATTTCCATTGCTTAGCTCTTACTGGTTTGGGGAAAAAGCCAAAAAAGCAAGAAGACTTCCTTGCCAGAGCAGCAAAGGATTGTTTAACTCTGAAAGTAAAATAAGGGATGCCCAGATTTTTGTTCCATCTCATCTCACTGTCAGAATCAAAACATTTTCTCTTTTGATTTTGATAATGAGCAGATGTACACTGATAAGTGCAGCAAGTCACACTTTTACTCTGCCCACACAGTAAGAGGTCAGGATGTGTGAATCTAATTTCCTCTGTTTTCCTGACCCTGAGCCAAGACAACTATTTGTAGCAATGGTTATAGCCACAGAACTGAAAAGGAAGAAAAGGATGAGAGCAATAGTAGGGAAACAAGCCATTTCCCCAGCTGGAATTGAGGAGATTTAGTGCTCTAGTAATACAGCTAAACAGTTTCTAGACTGAATGTGGCCAGCGTCTAGAAAGCTACAAGTAGATTTATGAAAACAGAATTCCATTTGAGACTAATGTAGCCAAATTTAGGAGTGGCATTCAGTTGAAGGTTAAGATAAATAAATTAATGCAAATTTCCTAAGCTCCTATTATATTCAATAAAGAGTGGGGTCATGATGTGGTTGAATACATGTGTGTTCCCAGGATACAGGGTGCTCAGGATAGCCAAAGAAGGGTGGCAGAAATGAAGCAAGTGTCCCTTTCTGGAATAGGGATCAAAGGCCAGATGTGCTAATGTAGGAGTAGTGGGTGTCCTTGGATGACATCAGATGTTGAGGTTTAGGCAAGAGGGTCCCACTCCCAGTCCACACAGCAACAGGACCCACAGCCAGCTCCCCTCTCTCTTTACCTTTTTCTCTCTCTTGCTCATTCATTTTCTCTCTCTCACATCCTTTCCTTCTCTGTATCAGAGGAGCAAAATGATTCCAGATATAGCGGTATGCAGTCATTGTTGAACCTCACTTGTGTTCTCTAAATGAATCAGAGGTGAGAAAAATCAAACAGGCCTGTTATTTGTGGTGAGACCCATGGAGGAGTCATGCAATATCCTAGCAATCCAAGTGCCTAAGCACTATCTATTTTTCTCAGGATAAATACCTGAATATGGTAGGCTGACCTTGGCTGTTTGCCAGATATCCACTCAGCTGCCTTATCGTTCCACCCTGTTGAGTAAAACAGGCACTGGAAACAGTTAGATGCTGTAGGATCTTGAAGGCCTGGTAGCAATTGCACAGACAGACATGAATAGATCTTCAGTAATGAAATTTCAGCATTCTAGGAAACAAATAAAAGATATTAATTTCTTCCATGCAATAAGCAATACAACCAAATATGGTATTCCTTGCAGAGTAGAATATGTTTCTGTGTTTCCATAATTTTCACTGATCCAGGATTCTTCAGTGAGTGTTAGGAATTCACCCATAGTCTTGACCACTGCAGTTGTCCTTAGAATGCTTGATTCAGCTTGCAGATACACAAGAACATCTACCACTCCAGTAAGAAAAGTATTGCATTCAGATTGCATAAAAATTTCCTTTTACAGTGCTTTCTGGCAGGAAGTAGTATTTCCCCCTCTCTATCTCTTTTAAAATGTTTTTACTCCAGCTACCTTTCTTTTGGGGCCTTTTACACTGTTTTTATGGAACACCTGAAGATAATAATCTTTTCCAGCAGAAGACAGATCAATGAATCTTCAATTAAAATTTATCATCTTAAAAACATATAAAGGCATTTTCAAAGATTTCTTGTGCCCATCTAGTGGTATCTCATAGCCAGAAAAGTTCATCTGCTGCTCCTGATTATTCCTCACCTGAGGTGGTAATCCTGTTTTCTGATATGATAATCATTTTCACAGCAACTGATTTTGATGCCAGAGACAGACCATGACTTGGGTTAGAGAAAAAGTGTCCAAACCAGTTGAATTTACAAGAATTAAAATATAGAACTCGTTTTTTACATTTAGCAAAAATTTTATAAGAAAAGGTTTTTTTTTAAAAAATTAACCTAAAATGAGACCTACTGTTCCAAGCTACCTTTCAGCATCAGTGAGTATTTTCAGGTTACATACCAATCAAAATCTAGTGTTTTATTTGTCAAATAAAGATTTGTAGAAAGTTAAATTTTCATTAAAATTAATATATTCTTAATAACATTGATTAAACCCTTCAGCAAATGCAAGTGAAAATAAAAAATACAGTTATAACTAACAGCAGTGACAAGAAAAATTTACATACACTGGTGGATATAGAAGATTTTAATCTCTTACACATTCACTGTACATACATTTTCAAGTATGGGAAACACCTTGATACATATTCCTATAGGGCATTCTAACAGGATGCCATAAGGTTATAGCATGTTTTCTCTAGAATGACTGATTTTCAGGTGGCTTGCAGGTGTACAGCTTGAGAAAGTAAAACTCTTACTTTGTAGGTGGTTCTGCAATACCACAGAATTAGGAATTTTCACAGCATATAAAGCAACAGAAATATACTCATTTAAAACATTAGAAAATATAACCATGGTTGTGTTTGTCTTGGATACAAAATCATATTGGAATTTACAGAAATGAAAGGACTGATTAGATTGCTGCAGCTACTGTTTAAAAGGAGTAACAGTCAAGTTTCTATTGTAATCCAAGACAAATGCTCTGCTTAATCAATGACCAATTCAAGCACAGTTGCTCATCAAACTGAAACAATAAATGGTATGGAGGTCTTCTATTCAGTACCTAAGAAGTGATTCTTTGTTTATCAAAACTAAAAGCAGCACACCACAAAATATTGATTGATTCTCTGAACTAAATTAGGGATTGGCTGAACCAGTCTGGGTATCAGGATGATACAAAAAATTACTGCCTTTCAGGTAAAGATGGCTTCCTGAAGATCCAAATATAAAAATGTTTTCCCATCTAATAACTGACATGTGATGAGACAGTGACACAAGGGAGAACAGTTTGGGCAGTATTTTCGATATTTGCACGTTCCTCAGGGCATTTTTGGGTCACTGGCAATGATCAGAACTTACTAAAGGGAACCTGTCCAAAGGACTTGTCAAGGGGCATCCTTTCACTTCTCCTCCCTGAGTTTAGGATTTCCAAAATATATGGTACTTCGCCCAGCAGAATTGCACCACTCAGCTGTAAAGCAGCAGCAGATAACCTCTCTCTGGGTTAGTCTATCACTGCAGAGGCGAGTACAGAGACTCCAGGGAAACAGCGTATCCAGGAGGAAATGGTTCTTGCAAGTCACCATGAGTCACTGTTCCAAGCTGGCAAAGCAAGGAGTGCCAGGGACATTTAATGAAAACTCTTGAATTTTGTGGACTATTGAGAGGTCAAAGAAAAGTAATAATAATGAATCACAAGCACTTATTCAACTGACAACTGCAGCTTAGTTTCGATTATTTATAACGCTTCATAATGTGCTAATAAATGTTCTGTAGTAGCGTATCATGAAAATGTAATGAAGTTCTAGTGAAACACTCATTATGGCATTCAGCTCTTAATTCTGCTTTGAGAAAATGAAAACACAGGAAAATATAATCTGTTCCTGAAAGAGTGTTTCCCCTGTCTCAGATGTTTTTTGTCTATTTCAATTCTTTATAATTTTTTTTTTAACTTTTCTGATTTGTAAATGTACTATATTTTCCTTACTTTATAGAAAATCTCATTTTATACCTTTTCTTTCTTGCTGTGCCTATCAAAATCTCTTTATCTGAAATAGATAAATATGAATTTATAATACCTTGAATTTAACTTCCTCTGTCCCTTTTTTATGCCTGCTAGCTCTGCCCATTCCACTGGACGTTTTTCAACTTATTCTGACATTGAATTCAAAAGTGGTATAGACAAAAATAGTTATACGTGTGAGTGTAGAGTCCGAATTAAGTTTCTACAGGCACTATAAATCTAATTTCAAATTAGTTTTAAATTTTGAATTTGAAATTCATTTCAAACGCATTGTACCAGTAGTATTTTAGTTTGAATGTTCAAGTCAGGATTTATTGTGGGCTGCCCTACCTCAGGGCACTTTCATAATTTTCCAAATATTTGCTGTGTGTCTGAATATAATCTGGGAAGAATTGTAGAAGAAAAAGAAGCTCTTCAGGGTGCCATCCTGGGAAAACTTTAATACTAAACATTGAGCTCCCAAATTCTGCTGTCAGGGAACATTAAAAAGAAAGTGTTCAGCTTTCCTTTAGCATGCCTTAGATTCTTTCATCTGATCAAAGTCCATGACCTGACGGGAAATACCTATACTTATTTTTCTGGATGAGGTCAGACATCATTTAATACTTTAAAACAATTGAACAATTGAGATAAGAGATAAGACAGTGACCAGACTTTAATTATACTTACCTTTACTCTGCCTACACCGAAATATAGTAATGCTTTATTACTCACGTATGCTAGTCATTAATTTTTAAGAAATATTATCTGAGCTTATGAAGTCCCGCAAGAACAACCTTCAGCACCTTTCACCATAAGTGATAAGAGCATTTTATCAACATCTTATTCTCTTCTATGTTCACACTAATAAAAGTACTCCCTACTAATGCCACTGAACATTTATGTTCTTTGTAAAATGAGAAAAAGTTAATATCATGTTTTATTGAGATTGCCTATAATGCAACCAAACCAAAAGGCTGCACAGAAAGATACACAGAAGACATAGATTCCTCAGTAAGTTTAGGCCTATCCTCCTCCTTTGGACTATGTCAATACACTTCAGCCAAATCTCAAGCCTATTACCTTTTGCATCTGCCTGGTGTGCATCTTTCTTATTCCTCTGCCACCTATTCATTGTAAGGATCAAAATGATAGTCCCTACAGATAACTTTTCTGCTTCATTTGTATAAATACTACAGGTTAGTCTGAAATCCTGGAGTAGGGGAATGAAATGTGGATTGAAGCCTCGTTTTAACACGGAAACATGTTAACAAAGACTTGTTTTATAGGTAGAGGGTTTTTATCTGAAAGGTATCTTTCATGCCCTGTTAAAGAATGTGTAAATCGTACCTTCCAAAAACAACTGAAGATTGTTTTGTCAGCTTGAGAAATTTTAATAGAACTATAGATTCTCTGTGCTTAAAAATAACGTATAATCAGTCAATATCATATTCTTAAATTATTTAGCAAATGCACAAAGATAGATCAGACATTTGATAATAACAGAAGCTCAGCAATGGAGAAAATTGATTGAATGCACTTTGAGCATGAATAAAGGAGTTGATGATTTATTGACACTTTGTAGATTAATCTTAGGCCACATTGAGCAGTGAAGCAGAATAGCAAGCCTGATTTGCAGAAATTTTAAGAACAATCCTACAACAGTGAAAAAAAAAGATAGATCACACTTTTTGACATAAAGTATTTCTGACAGCTTTCAGTGATCTTGAAAGACACCATCTCTAAACAATGGGGGAAACCCTGTGTAATTTGTGACAAATGTGACAGTTCTATTATTTCGAATGACAAAGAAAAGGTTGAAAAAAAGCTCAAACAAATACAAAATAAATCAAAACCAAAATAGCTCTATTTTAGTATGCTATGCTATGATTTTATTTAAATAATTACTAACTCATCCATTTCATAAAGACAATATGTCTATTTCAGATTTACCAGTCCAGTCTTCCTTGATTGCTTGTTTTGTATTTTGTTAGATAATTTGAGGTTGGTATCTAACATGGAATTTCTGAATATTTGATATCAGGGCTTGAATTCTGTAGCTTCAGGATTATTTTTCCCCCACACCTTAAGTCACATGTCTATTTTATTTACAGTGGATAAGAATGAGAAACTGGATTGTTTTTCTGCTGTATATGCAAAAGGTGCTTAGACGATGCAGATTCTTGTCAGTTTCCAATCAGTTTTAGAATTTAGCTCATTTCCTCAACTCCTAGTATTCTAATAGAAAAATATACAAGAGAAAACCCTTTTAAAAAGTAATGTAGACTGCCTAAGGGCAGTCAGCAGTAACAGTTGTTAAAAATGCTTGTAATCGGTATACTTCTTATCTTCTCATAGTGATGGTGTATAGGCGAGTCTACTGTGCTGATAGTTAAAAGCAATCTTCACTATATACATATATATAAGAGATATAAGAACATGATATGCAAGTATGTAATATTTGGGAATTACACCCTTAAAGTACAGAGATTCTGTAAGGAGTTTTCTACCTGGGGTGATTTATTCAGTATCCGTGAAACAACAGAATATCCTGCCCAAATGTCCACACAGACAAAACAGTAACTTCCTTACTTTATTTTATACAGACTATGAGGAAGGCTTGTGGGAACCTTTGTCTGGAAAGAAATATTCTACAAAATCCTAGATTATATTTCCTTCTAGTAGGTCATCTTGACAAATGACTGTTTTCATCAAGAATTTGGTATTCTCCATTTGCATTAGCAAATGATACAAAGCAATGTAATATTTTTGATGAATGAGTTTTGATTGGAAAAAAAAGAGGCTATAACTAGATACAGCAAGATGGTAAAACAAAGTGGTCTAACATAACTGCTTTATATGTAGATGCTGCCTGTGAGAGAAAAATGCAACATGTTTGCAAAGACAACAGTAAAAGTTGACAGGCGTTGAAAGTTATGTTTGAACACAAGAAAATTCAGAAGTTTTTATTTACTCAGATACGAAGGATTCTGGCATGAGGAAAAAGACAAAAATATTGAAAGACAATTTAAAAAGTCAAAGAATCAATTAAACAAAAAAGAGGCTATTCAAAGTGAAAGAATCCTACAAATGAATCATTTTTTACTTACTGTGGAAAGACAAGAAAACACGAGTAAACAAAGCTTTAGAGTGAAGAACAAATCAGAGCAAGTTAGTGGTAAGGGCTATATTCTGGTCTAGGATAAGGTGTCCTGTCTCTACCAGAAAGCATTTCACTGCAGTCCTCAAATTCTGAATCTGTCCTCTCAAAAAAATGTCTTTCCTTGGGTTTGAAAATTAAATAACTATTACTTATTCCTGGGTAGACATCTTTTGGTTTTAGGAGGATGGAATTAAAGGAAGGCATGATGAAAGAAGTCTTCACTGTTTTCCTTTTTTTCTTCTAATTTCTTTAATATAACATAACTATCATCAAGAATAGCATGGTGGTAAAATTATTAATATATAAGATTTGAGAGATCTGTCTGAGAAGTTTGTTCTAACTATAAGAACATTCCTTTTGACTAAAAGCTAATAGTCGGTGACTGTTTCTAACTCTCCACATCTGAGCTAAGATGATGGTGGGTGTGCCACTCCTATAGGCTCTACCAAGAGCCATCTCTCCATCCTGTCACATTATTTCCTGTTTCATTCCTTCTTAGAACTGTGGCAGTTAGCAAGCTATTTAAGAAGTCTATTCCAGGGATGGATATCTAGCTTTGTTAACATTGAAATGATTATTTTTACTCTCGTTTTTTTTATGGACTAGTATATAATTTGTGTCTCTACAGTCACTTGGAAAAGAGCAGGGGAACAAAGGGGGAGATGCAGTCAAAATGTTCTCTCATTATGGTCATAGTTAACAAAGCTTCTGCCTGACCTGTCCTAAATTCAATGATGAGTGGTATCCTTCAGGTGTCTGTATTGGGACCGGTACTGGTTAATATCAGTGACACAGACATTAGGACTGAGTGCACACTCTGCAACTTTTCAAACACCAATCTGAGTGATGTGGTTGGCATTTCTGAGGAATGGGATGCCATCCAGAGGGGCCAGGACAGGCTCAAGAAGTGGACCCATGTGATAATATTGGATGTTTTTATTTAAGTGATAGAAAAAAGAATCTCAGCAGTCATGAAGTATGATGAACTGAAGTAATAATGAAAAGAATTCAGGAGAATATTCTTTAAAATACTAATTCCTGTAGACTTAAATTTCAGTGTCCTATCAATACCTATTCTTTTAAATATCTGATCCTTCAAAGGTAGAATTTATGAAAAATCTGAGGCCAGGAGAAGCTCAGAGAAAAAAAATGATTCATTCTCCTTTATCATAAAAACATCATGCAAGCTAGAGAATTGAGAAAACCTATATGCACATGTTTTAATGATTCAAAGAAATAAATAAAGCATTACTCATAGCTATCCCAAGATGGATAGCCAAACCATAATCTAGATGGTTTAAAGCTCTGAATTTTTTATTTTTTATTAACTGAAATTACTGGAAAATCCTAAATTGAACAAATTTCTATTAGAAAATGTTGGCATGAAGAAATTGAAAAATTACAAAGATGAATGTTGAACCAAGAAGATCATACATGCACCAAAACAGCAACATATGCTTTGTGTAAAACATTATTATACACCACCATTGCATTAAGGCACCTTAGTGGGGGAATAGCTATTAGTGATTGCCCTTTAATTCACTTTTCTATGACTGTTCCTAAGTTCAAGTTTTCAAGTAAGATTTTTTTAAGGGTATATTTGAAGACATATCTATTTATTCTGTTTCCTTCCTATTTTGCACCCTTAGCCAGAAAGTATCTTATCAATAAACTAGGCAATTGTTTTGCACTGTTAGAAACAGTTGATTTTATTTTCAGCAATGTTCTTAAGTATCATATGTGTAACTACAAACTACACACAAATGAACAGCTTAATCCAAACTTCTTTATTCTTAATTTCTCTCTTGTTAAACTGAAGTCCTTTACTAACATAATAGTGTCCTATGCATAATGCTGGGGAAAGATTTTTTTTCTCATTTTAATGTTTTACTTATAGGCGCTAAAAAGTTTAGAGATATCAGCCCCCAGCATTATGATACAATGTTAATTTAGAATCAGATGACCATTATTTCACTGTAAGTCTTTCTTGCAGATTTATAGAGTCATAAACCTGATGGTGCTTTAGAGATGCTTCAAAAGAGAGCAGCAGGCACAAGGGAAATGTTGGAAAGCAAGGTGTTGCTGGATGCTCTAGAACTTCTTCAATTCTGAGGGGAGAATCAGGACACCTATGCAAGTGAACATGGCATACTGTGGGAAATGTTAGTGCTAACTTTGTCATTATTTCTCTAATATACTGCTTTTAAGACATATGGTCTTCTAGTTATTTCATGCCTCCCTTTGCTGTTGGCAAAGGTTAACAGTTGTTCTATGGTTTTCTGATAACATGGAAAAGGCTCTCTAGTGTTTCCGTTAACCACAGGTGGAGGAAGATTTGAAAACAATAGTCTGCAACATATTTTGTCTCATAATAATATCCACAAGAATATGAATAAGGCCTAGTTTATTTTAATTGGTGAGATTGGTGTTTTCTTGGTAGATTTTGTATTCTTATTTTCCCTGATAGGTTAGAATTCTTTATGGACTCAATTGACTATTTAAAAGTTATATTGCCCATGTATGTTACAAACATAGAAACATACAATAGATAGGGTTGGAAAGGACCTTAAGTTCATCTAGTTCCAACCCCCCTGACATGGGCAGGGACACCCCACACTAAACCATCTCACCCTGTCCAACCTGACCTTGAACACCTCCAGGGATGGAGCATTCACAACTACCCCGGGCAACCCATTGCAGTGCCTCACCACCCTTACAGTAAAGAACTTCTTCCTTACTTCCAATCTAAACTTCCCCTGTTTAAGTTTTAACCCGTTACCCCTTGTCCTATCACTACAGTCCCTAATGAAGAGTCCCTCCCCAGCATCCCTATAGACCCCAGTTAGATACTGGAAGGCTGCTATGAGGTCTCCATGCAGCCTTCTCTTCTCCAGGCTGAACCGCCCCAACTTTCTCAGCCTGTCTTCATATGGGAGGTGCTCCAGTCCCCTGATCATCCTCGTGGCCCTCCTCCGGGCTTGTTCCAACAGTTCCATGTCCTTCTTATGTTAAGGACACAGGAACTGCACACAGTACTCCAAGTGAGGTCTCATGACAGCAGAGTAGAGGGGCAGGATGACCTCCTTCGGCCTGCTGGACACGCTGCTTTTGATGCAGCCCAGGGTACGGTTGGCTTTCTGGGCTGCGAGCACACACTAAAACCGTTTCATGTTCATTTTCTCATCAACCAACACCCCCAAATCCTTCTCCTCAGGGCTGCTCTGAATCTCTTCTCTGCCCAACCTGTAGCTGTGCCTGGGATTGCTCCAACCCAGGTATAGGACCTTGCACTTGGCACGGTTAAACTTCATAAGGTTGGCATCAGCCCACCTCACAAGCGTGTCAAGGTCCCTCTGGATGGCATCCCTTCCCTCCAGCGTACAAACTGAATCATGCAACTTGGTGTCATCGGCAAACTTGCTGAGGGCGCACTCAATCCCACTGTCCATGTCACCGACAAAGATGTTGAACAAGACCGGTCTCAACACCGATCCCTGAGGGACACCACTGATTACTGGTCTCCAGCTGGACATTGAGCCATTGACCACAACTCTTTGTGTGCAGTCATCTAGCCAGGTCTTCATCCACTGAGTGGTCCACTCAGTGTCTCTCCAAATTTTTGTCTGTCCAATTTAGAGACAAGGATGTCATGTGGGACAGTGTCGAATGCTTTGCACAAGTCCAGGTAGATGACATCAACTGCTCTACCCCTGTCCATCAGTTCTGTAGACCCATCAGAGAAGGCCACCAAATTAGGCAGGCAGGATTTCCCCTTAGTGAAGCCATGCTGGCTGTCACCAAGCACCTTGTTGTTTTTCATGTGCCTTAGTATGCCTTCCAGGAGAATCTGCTCCAAGATTTTGCCAGGTACAGAAGTGAGACTGACTGGGCTGTAATTCCCTGGGTCATCCATTTTCCCCTTCTTGAAAATGGGGGTTATATTTCCCTCTTACCAGTTGTCGGGAACTTCACCTGACTGCCATGATTTTTCAAGAATGATGGACAGTGGCTTAACAACTTCATTTGCCAGCTTCTTCAGGACCCGCAGATGGATTTCATCAGGTCTCATGGACTTGTGTGAGTTCAGATTTTTAAGATGGTCTTGAAAGAGATCCTCTCCTACAGTGGGCCCAAGGTCTTCATTCTCATAGTCCCTGCCTCTGTATTTCAAAACTTGGGCTGTGTGATCAGAGCATTTTCCAGTGAAGACTGAGGCAAAGAAGTCATTCAGAACCTCAGCCTTCTCCAAATCCAGGATACCCAGTTCCCCTCATAGCTTCCAGAGGTGTACTATGTTGTCCCCAGTCTGTCTTTCATTTGTAGTGTACCTATAGAATCCCTTCCTGTTATCTTTCATATCCCTAGCTAAGTTTAATTCTTACTGGGCCTTAGCTTTCCTAACCTGGTCCCTAGCTTCCCATAAAACATCCCTGTATTCTTCTCAGGGCACCTGTCCTTGCTTCCACCTTTTATAAGTCTCTTTTTTCCTTCAATGCCTCCTCAGCAGCTCCCTATCCATCCAAGGAGGTCTCCTGGCCCTCCTGCTGTATTTCCTCTAGTCAGGATGCAATACTTCTGAGCTTGGAGCAAGTAATTCTTGAATATCAACCAACAGTCTTGGGCCCCTCTGCCCTCTAGGGCTATATCCCATGGAACCTTCCTAAGCAGGTTCCTGAAGAGGCCAAAGTCTGCTCTCTTGAAGTCCAGGGCAGTGAGCTTGCTGCACGCTCTTCTCACTGTCCTGAGGATCTGGAATTCAGCCATCTCATGATCACTAGAGCCAAGGCTGTCCTGGAGCGTCACATTTCCGACCAGCCCCTCCCTGTTGGTGAGCATAAGCTCAAACATGGCACCTCTCCTTGTTGGCTCCTCTATTACTTGTAGAAGGAAGTTGTCTTCCACACAATTGAGGAACCTCCTGGATTGCTTGTGCTGGGCTGTACCGTCATTCCTCCAACAGATGTCAGGGTGATTGAAGTCACCCATGAGAACAAGGGCCTGCAAGCATGAGGCTGTTCCTATCTGTCTATAGAGCACTTCATCCACAGAGTCCTCTTGATCAGGTGGTGTGTAACAGACCCCTGCAGTAATGTCCCCCATCATTGTTCTCCTTTTGACCCTGACCCACAAACTCTCTGTTGACTGCTCACCTGTCCCCAGACAGAGTTCCATACTCTCCAGCCTATCCCCAACATAAATAGCAGCTCCCCCTCCCCACCTGCTGGGCCTGTCTTTTCAAAAGAGCCTGTAACCTTCCATTCCAACACTGCAGTCATAGGAGCCATCCCACCACGTTTCTGTGATGCCTATTATATCATACCCCCGTAAACATGCACACATCTCTAATTCCTCTTGTTTGTTCCCCATGCTACGGGCATTTTTATAGAGGCATCTGAGCCAAGCTCCAACTGAAGCTGGCTCATTGGCTGGAGCTGCTGGGATATCTCTACATTGCTCTGAGCATTTATTATAGGTTCTGGCAACTGTCTGGGTGTGTTGGGATGGAATGATGCCCACCTACCCCAGCACATCTAGTTTAAAGATTTCTTGACCAGCCTGGCAAGCCTCTTACCAAAACTGCTCTTCCCCTTCGTTGTCAGAGCAGCTCCACCAGCCACCAGTAAAACTGGCTTACTAAATTGAATCCCATGTTCTAGATACCCATACCCCTGACAGTTGCTTTGTTGCTTTGTGTTTGAACAATGATGAAGGGAATTTATACCTTGTTTTTGAATATCTCCCCAAAGTCAGCAGCACAGAAAAGGAT
Organism: Pezoporus flaviventris; assembly: GCF_033815535.1. Classification (NCBI taxonomy): domain Eukaryota; kingdom Metazoa; phylum Chordata; class Aves; order Psittaciformes; family Psittacidae; genus Pezoporus; species Pezoporus flaviventris. The sequence continues at coordinate 28,643,682 of NW_026892579.1, read as the reverse complement.
TAGAAATGCAGCATAAAATTGGAACTTGGCAATAAAATTTTTGTTTGATTTTGAGAGAGGTCATACTTACATCAGTAGCAAAATGATTATAAATCTTTTTCTACATTACTAGCATTATTCTAGGATCATCAGTATTCTTATCTGATCACCTAAAATGCATGGAAAAGTGTCCTGGGTTCAGCAGTAGCAGTCATGTTTTTCCTTTGTGTTAACTGGTGCAGTGCTGTGTTTTGACTTCCAGCCTGAGAACAGTGTTGGTGAAGCCGATGTTTTCGGTTGTTGCTAAGTGATGTTTACCCTGACCAAGGACTCTGTGAGGCTCATGCTCTGCCAGGGAGGAGGGGAAGCTGTGAGGAAGCAGAGACGGGGCGCCTGACCCGGGCTAGCCGGGGAGGTATTCCATACCACAGCACGTCATGCCCGGGGTGAGGGGTAACTGGGAGTTACCCAGAAGGACAGGGGCTTCCGGGTGGAACTCGCTTTCTTGGCCGGTGGTATCGATGGTATCGTACTCTCTCTTCCCTTGTTATTTTCCCTTATCATTGTTTTAGCTGATAGTAGCGGTGGTGATTTGTTGCTGGACTGTTCTTGTCTCAACCCGTAGGAGTTGCACTCTCTCGATCCTCCTCCCTGTTCCTCCGGGAGCGGGGAAGGGGAGAGCCCCGGTGCGGGGCGGGGGGGAGACGGACACGGACCTCGATTGTTGTCAGCTCGGCACCACTCACTGGGAGTGAGTGAACAAGTTACCTGACTGGGTTTAAACCACGACAGTTCTTTTTGGCGCCCAACGTGGGTCACGAGGGGTTGAGATAAGAACAGATCTGACTGGATTGATAGTCACTCGTCACAATGCTGATTTATTGGCTCTCAAGGTTGTTCCTCTTGATCTCACAGTTTCAGTATACCATATCTTACGTCCATCCGGTATTTGCTGTATTAGTGTTTTTCAAGTGTGGGGCTTCGGCTAAGGTTTTTATCCCATTGTACTTTATGGTAATGACTTGTAATACAATAAAATCATTGATCATGAAACTGATCTGGCTTATGTTCCCAGTGTGGTCACCACCTTTATACTTTGGGAGGTATATGATGGAGGTGCTTAGCAATTACACATCTTTTTTCTCCTTCTCAGGTGCTCAACCTGTGAAGGAGACATCCTTTTACCCTCCTAGTCGTCCCCCCAGACCATTTACATTTGAGAGTTTTGAATTTTTTGAATGGCCTTTTAATGCTGTTGAGACTTGTTTGCTGATGGTGATGGGAATCACCATGCTAACGCACATACAGAGTGTGTTTTGCCCACTACTGATTTCAAGAGTTAAGCAGATTCAGGTTTGGGTCTTGTCTGGGGTCAAACGACAATGTAGGAGGACCGAGAGATTTTCCCTGAGGCTGGACAGCCATGAGTGGCAGGGTGTGTGGGATAGTATGGGCAAGTATCTAGGTCAGTACTTTGGAATTTCACTACCAAACAACTGCAAAATCCAGAAGAATTAGTAAAACACTTAAATGAGGTGTGTGGTCATTCTGGCCATACCAGAGATGGACAAATCACGGCAACGTGCTGGGGCTTGGCCTATGATTACAGGGCCTTGTTCAACACTATCCAGCACCTTCAAAAGGAAAAGAATGTCGGCGGATCTGAGGGCAAAGCGACAGTCGCTACTCAAACTTTGGCTGCAATGAACAGCACAGCTACCCCAGCGGCAAGTACAGCAGCTGCTCAAACTTCAACTGCAACAGACAGCGCGGTTACCCCACCTCAAAGCACAGCAGCTGCACCACCCCCAGCAACAAGTACAGTTGCTACTCAAACCACAGTGATAATCACTGCAGCCAAACCAGAGGACCAATTCGTACCAATATCAGTTGCCCCTGTACGCAAGAGAACAAGCAAAAAGGAGGCAAAAAGGGTGAAGCGAGATGAAGAACCAATGAATTCACCACCCGGTCCAGAATCTGATCAGGAGTCATCATCACATGACGAAGAAGAAGAAGAAGAGGTAACTTCTCGACCTCGGACCTCAACCGAGCTGCGGAATATGCGAAAAGATTTTACCCGTCAACCAGGGGAGCACATCATCACCTGGTTACTCCGATGCTGGGACAATGGGGCCGATGGTCAAGAACTAGAAGGTACAGAAGCCAAGCAGCTGGGATCACTTGCTAGAGAAGGGGGAATTGACAAAGCAATTGCAAGAGAGAAAAAGTCCCTCAGCCTTTGGAGGAGGCTCTTGGCAGCTGTGAAAGAAAGGTTTCCGTACAAGGACGATGTTACGAGTCGTTCGGCCAAGTGGACTACTATAGGCAAAGGCATCCAGTCTCTGAGGGAATCGGCCATCGTAGAGATGATCTATCACATCAAGCCGAATAACGGGGATACACCTATAGATCCAGATGAAGTTGAATGTACACGACCCATGTGGCGAAAACTTACACGGAATGCACCGTCATCATATGCCCATTCATTGGCAACAGTGACCTGGAATGACATAGTACCACTAACAGTGGATGAAATGGTTCATAAACTCCGAGAGTTCGAAGACAATCTCACCCCTTCCATCATCTCAGCTGTGAAAAAACTGTCCCAGGACCTCGAACAATTGAGGAACAATCTATCTGATTTATCCAGCTCCTCACGTGTACCAACACACGTCTCAGCTATTAACAAAAGGCGTCCTATTGTTCAAGAGAGGAGATACAGAAGGTCTACGCCACGGGGTACCCTATGGTTTTACCTGCTGGATCACGGAGAAGACATGACAAAGTGGGATGGAAAACCTACTTCAGCTTTGGAGGAACGGGTGAGTGAACTGAAGAGGGGAGCAAGGGCCAAGACTGATTGTCCCATGAGAGCTACGGCTTCAGTCTCTGGTGAGCAGTTTCCCAGATGGAGTGGAAGAGCTGATTTTACTCCAGCTCCTGTGATAATGAAGAATAATCCCTTTCAACACGACTTAAGTGTCCAAAGCTGTGATGACCATTAGACGGGCCCTGCCTCCAGCCAGGTGGAGGTAGGGGACAATCGGATTTACTGGACTGTGTGGATCAGATGGCCTGGCACATCAGTCCCACAGAAGTATAAGGCTCTAGTAGATACCGGTGCACAGTGTACCCTGATGCCATCATGCTGTCAAGGGGTGGAACCCATCTATATTTCTGGAGTAACACGAGGATCCCAAGAGTTGACTGTGCTGGAGGCTGAAATCAGCCTGACTGGGAGGGAATGGCAAAAGCACCCTATTGTGACTGGTCCAGAGGCTCCATGCATTCTCGGCATAGACTACCTCAAGAGAGGGTACTTCAAAGACCCAAAAGGGTACCGGTGGGCTTTTGGTATTGCTGCTTTGGAGACTGAGGAAATTGAGCAGCTGTCCACCTTGCCTGGTCTCTCAGAAGATCCCTCTGCTGTGGGGTTGCTGAAAGTTGAAGAACAACAAGTGCCAATTGCGACCACAACAGTGCACCGGCGGCAATATCGCACCAACCGAGACTCCCTGATTCCCATCCATCAGTTGATCCGTAGACTGGAGAGTCAGGGGGCGATCAGCAGGACCCGCTCACCCTTCAATAGCCCCACATGGCCAGTGCGAAAGTCTAATGGAGAATGGAGACTAACAGTAGACTATCGTGGCCTGAATGAAGTCACACCACCATTGAGTGCTGCCGTACCGGACATGCTAGAACTTCAGTATGAACTAGAGTCAAAGGCAGCCAAGTGGTATGCCATGATTGATATTGCCAATGCATTTTTCTCAATTCCTTTGGCAGCAGAGTGCAGGCCACAGTTTGCTTTTACTTGGAGGGGTGTCCAGTTCACTTGGAACCGACTGCCTCAGGGGTGGAAACACAGCCCTACCATTTGCCATGGACTGATCCAGACTGCACTGGAAGAGGGGCAAGCTCCAGAACACCTGCAATACATTGATGACATTATTGTGTGGGGCGATACAGCGGAAGAAGTCTTTGAGAAAGGGAGGAAAATAATCCAAATCCTGCTGAAAGCTGGTTTTGCCATAAAAGAACTGTCATGGTTTAAGCCCAGTCTGTTAATCAGAACCACGCAGACCTCTCGCTCACTGCCCCAACTTTCTTTCCCCTCCTCACCCCACCCTGGCTCTCAGAGGGACAGGGAGGAGAATTGAAAGAATGTAACTCCCACGGGTTGAGATACGACAGTCCAGTAACTACGGCATAACACAAATCACTACTGCTACCACCAATAATAATAATGATAAAGGAAATAACAAGGGAAGAGAATACAATACCACTCGTCAATATGCAGCCCAACCCGAGCAGTGAGCCAGTCTTTCTGGTTAACTCCCAGTTTACATCCTGGGCATGATGTATGGAATACGTCTTTGGCTAGTTTGGATCAGGTGTCCTGTCTCTGCTTCCTCTCAGCTTTCCCTCCTCCCTGGTAGAGCATGAGACTCACAAAGTGCTTGGCCAGACTAAACATTACTTAGGTACAGCTAAAAACATCAGTGTTATCAGCTCTGTTCCCAGGCCGAAAGTCAAAACCACAGTCCTGCATCAGCTACTAAGAAGGAGAAAAAATGACTGCTACTGCTGAACCCAGGACACCAGTGAAGTTACTGCTCTAAAAAAACCTACCAGATAGGTTTTTTTACAGGAATATACAGGAAATATTTATGAAGTTTGTGAATCCTGAATGACTATCAGCAAGAGACAGAAGAAGGTCTCATAGGGTTCTCACAAACACTTCTGTCATGGTTCAAACACAGCCAGACAGCTTGTTCACTTACTCCCCCCCCCCCCTTCCCTCCCCCTACTCCTGGAGGGACGGAGAGGAGAATAGAAAAGAATGCAACTCCCACGGGTTGAGATAGATAAGAACAGTTTAGTAACTAAGGTATAACACAAATCACTACTGCTACCACCAATAATAATAATGATAAAGGAAATAACAAGGGAAGAGCATGCAACACCTCATCACCAGCCGACCGATAACTAGCCCCCACCAGCCTGACCAAGCACCAACCAATACATCCTCCAACCCTGCAGTCTACCAGCCCTTCCGGGTCATTCTGTTACATCCTGGGCATGATGTGCTGTGGTATGGAATACCTCTTTGGTCAGTTTGGGTCAGGTGTCCTGTCCCTGCTTCCTCTCGGCTTCGCCTCCTCCCTGGCAGAGCATGAGGCTCACAAAGTCCTTGGCCAAACCAAAACATCAGTGTCATCAGCTCTGTTCCCAGGCTGAAAGTCAAAACACAGCACTGTACCAGCTACCAAGAATGAGAAAAATAACTGCTACTGCTGAGCCCAGGACAACTTCTTAAAATAATTGTTCAATAACTATTCTGACAAAAAAGTATACATTCACCTGTATACAGTTCTTATAAATGTCTAATAGAACATTTCTATGGACTCAACTAACCATCTTTTACAGTATATTTAAATTATCTTGGGTTTATGATGTGCCTTTTACTTTCTTGTGTACAGAGCTTGTTATGGTAACACCTGTGCTCCAGTTTAAGGATTAGAAACATGTAACACAGGGTATCTTACTCCTGGGAGTTTCCACAGTAACCCTAAAGTTGTAAAAGAATTATGGTTAAAACAGAAAAAAAGTTGGAAGAAATGTTGCCTCGCAGCACTGAGTAGGCACTTCATAAGTGTATGATTGCAACTAGTGGTAGAGTACAGACATATGTACTCTCAAATACTTGCAACTATAACATAACCTAGTTGTTTGACTTTTACATTGGTTGCAGCAAAAGCAAACCTTAAGGAAGCACAAGATAATAAAAAAAAAGAAAGTATGGCTTCAGTGAACTACTTATCTGCATAGTGGCTATCTGGGCTATCTGGAAAGAAAACAATATGGAAGCAAGAATTATTAATGAAGTACAGGAGATAAATTGACTATAAGGTCAAGTCTTATTCTTGCAAGGTTAATAGTAAAAATTCCCATTGTTTTCAATGGGTGCAAAATTTACCCTACAGTTTATATGACATTGATTATAATATTCATAAGGTGTAATATCAGCTTTAATAGAAATATCTTTCGTATTTCATTAATATGTCAAGGTAACAACTAACAGACTACAGATATCTTAATTTTGAGAGCAGCTTTTTTGCTCTGACATTTCTTTCCTTGACCCCTTTAAAATTTCTGGGTCATGTAGAATAATCACATCCTTTAATTGCTCCCCCTATCAAAAAAAAATAAAAAGTGGAAACAAAACTGAATGCAAAAAGCAGAAGGACATATTCTACGCTTTCTGGGACTGAAACAAGCAAATGCCATTGGTTTAGAAATCCTCATTATGCAGGTGTCTGCGCCAGCAGCAAGAGTTTTACCATTCACAATGGCTGCATCCAGTTGCACTCAACACAGTGCTGTGACCTGGAGGAAACCATCCCATTTGTAAAAGGTCAAACAATCTTTGCCTTAAGCTTTTGAAATGAGCAAAGAAAACAATTTCAGGGCTATTTACTACCCAGCTCTCTGACAGCTTTTGTCTTAGCTTCCTGTAACCGATATTTGCTTTTAAAATCGCAATCTTTTAGGTAAATATAATGATTGTGGTTACAAAAAAAAAGCTTTTGATTGTTTTCTTTGGGTCGTTTGAGTCATAGAGCTTTTATCTTGTTTTTAAAATCAAAAAATGTGCCTGGAAATGAACACCTTTTTTTTTTTTTCCCTTGGTTAATGACTGATGTCTTTTTATCATGGTTTAAACCCAGTCAGGTAACTTGTTCACTCACTCCCAGTGAGTGGTGCCGAGCTAACAATCGAGGTCCGTGTCCGTCTCCCCCCCCCCCGCCCCGCACCGGGGCTCTCCCCTTCCCCGCTCCCAGAGGAACAGGGAGGAGGATCGAGAGAGTGCAACTCCTACGGGTTGAGACAAGAACAGTCCAGCAACAAATCACCACCGCTACTATCAGCTAAAACAATGATAAGGGAAAATAACAAGGGAAGAGAGAGTAAGATACCACCGATACCACCGGCCAAGAAAGCGAGTTCCACCTGGAAGCCCCTGTCCTTCTGGGTAACTCCCAGTTACCCCTCACCCCGGGCATGACGTGCTGTGGTATGGAATACCTCCCCGGCTAGCCCGGGTCAGGCGCCCCGTCTCTGCTTCCTCACAGCTTCCCCTCTTCCCTGGCAGAGCATGAGCCTCACAGAGTCCTTGGTCAGGGTAAACATCACTTAGCAACAACCGAAAACATCGGCTTCCCAACACTGTTCTCAAGCTGGAAGTCAAAACACAGCACTGCACCAGTTAACACAAAGGAAAAACATGACTGCTACTGCTGAACCCAGGACATTATCCACCCCTTATTCCATACCATTCACGTCGTGCTCAGATCCCACATTTTCAATACACCATCGCTCTCCCACATATATACATTCATATACATACAGACCAAGAGGAAAAGATCATTTTCTTAGTGCATGGACCAATCCCTATAATGCTGCCGAGTCCATTCGGTCCATGATGTTCCAAGATCATTCTCTGTTGGGATGATGGCTGGAGGGAAGTCAGGGCCAGTCCCTGGTGACCTGGAGACATCTAGTTGATGGGCTATAAAAGCATTACACAGCAGGGAACGGCATACAATTGAGTTCACTGGCTGTTTTCCCCTGAAATCAAATCCCCTTGAGGTATACATCGGACTTCCCCATCTTCCCGCATTACCCACCAAGTATATCCAGGTCCCTGAGCAAAAGCAATCCCACGAGTGGGTTTGCCTTTACCTGAAGCAGGAATAACCCAGACTGTCTTCCCCAGCAAATTCTTCATATGCACCACGGGAACTTTGTCCCCCTCTACACTATGTAAAAGTTCTGACTGGGCCGGGCCGGCCCTGTTGGCAGATCCTCTGGTGTTGACCAACCAGGTGGCCTTTGGTAAGTGTGTATCCCAATGCTTGAAAGTTCCCCCACCCATTGCTCTCAGTGTAGTTTTTAACAGCCCATTGTACCGTTCGATTTTCCCAGAGGCTGGTGCGTGGTAGGGGATGTGATATACCCACTCAATGCCATGCTCTTTGGCCCAAATATCTATAAGGTTATTCCGGAAATGAGTCCCATTGTCTGACTCAATTCTCTCTGGGGTGCCGTGTCGCCACAAAATCTGTTTCTCAAGGCCCAGGATGGTGTTCCGGGCAGTGGCATGGGGCACAGCGTATGTTTCCAGCCACCCGGTGGTTGCTTCCACCATGGTAAGCACATGGCGCTTGCCTTGGCAGGTTGGTGGCAGTGTGATATAGTCAACCTGCCAGGCCTCCCCATATTTATACTTCAACCATCGTCCTCCATACCAAAGAGGCTTTAACCGCTTGGCTTGTTTAATTGCAGCACATGTTTCACACTCATGAATAACCTGGGCAATAGTGTCCATTGTTAAGTCCACCCCTCGGTCACGGGCCCATTTATATGTTGCATCTCTGCCCTGATGGCCTGAAGCGTCATGGGCCCACCGGGCCAAAAATAATTCACCTTTATGTTGCCAATCTAAGTCCATCTGAGCCACTTCAATCTCAGCCGCTTTATCCACTTGTTGGTTGTTCTGGTGTTCCTCAGTGGCCCGACTCTTGGGTACATGGGCATCTACATGAAGTACCTTCACCACCAGGTTCTGCACCCTGGCAGCAATATCTTTCCACAGTGCAGCAGCCCAGATGGGTTTACCTCTGCGTTGCCAGTTGCTCTGCTTCCATTGCTTCAACCACCCCCACAGGGCATTTGCCACCATCCATGAGTCAGTATAGAGGTAAAGTACTGGCCACTTTTCTCGTTCAGCAATGTCCAGGCCCAGCTGGATGGCTTTCACCTCGGCAAACTGACTTGATTCACCCTCTCCATCAGCAGTTTCTGCAACTTGTCGTCCAGGACTCCATACAGCTGCCTTCCATCTCCGATGCTTTCCCACAATACGGCAAGAGCCATCAGTAAACAAGGCATACTGCTTTTCATTTTCTGACAGTTTATTATATGGTGGGGCCTCTTCAGCACGCATCACCTCCTCCTCTGGTGACATTCTGAAATCTTTGCTCTCTGGCCAGTCCATGATGACTTCTAGAATGCCTGGACGACTGAGATTTCCTATTCGAGTTCGTTGTGTAATTAGTGCAGCCCATTTACTCCATGTAGCATCAGTTGCATGATGTGTAGAGGAGACCCTGCCTTTGAACATCCAGCCCAGCACGGGCAGCCGGGGTGCCAGGAGGAGCTATGCTTCAGTGCCAATCACTTCCGAAGCAGCTCGAACCCCTTCATACGCTGCCAGTATCTCTTTCTCAGTTGGGGTATAGCTGGCCTCAGATCCTTTATATCCCTGACACCAAAAGCCGAGGGGTCGACCTCGAGTCTCCCCTGGAGCTTTCTGCCAGAGGCTCCAGGTAGGACCGTTCTCCCCAGCTGCAGTGTACAGCACATTTTTTACATCTGGTCCGGTCCGGACTGGTCCAAGGGCTACTGCATGAACTATCTCGCGTTTAATTTGCTCAAAGGCTTGTTGTTGCTCAGGGCCCCATTTAAAATCATTCTTCTTCCGGGTCACATGATAGAGAGGGCTTACAATCAAACTGTAATTTGGGATGTGCATTCTCCAGAACCCCACTGCACCCAAGAAAGCTTGCGTTTCTTTCTTATTAGTTGGTGGAGACATTGCTGTTATCTTGTTGATCACATCTGTGGGGATCTGTCTACGTCCATCTTGCCATTTTATTCCCAAAAACTGAATCTCCTGTGCAGGTCCCTTGACCTTACTCCGTTTTATGGCAAAACAGTCTCTCAGCAGGATTTGGATTATTTTCCTCCCTTTCTCAAAGACTTCTTCCGCTGTATCGCCCCACACAATAATGTCATCAATGTATTGCAGGTGTTCTGGAGCTTGCCCCTCTTCCAGTGCAGTCTGGATCAGTCCATGGCAAATGGTAGGGCTGTGTTTCCACCCCTGAGGCAGTCGGTTCCAAGTGAACTGGACACCCCTCCAAGTAAAAGCAAACTGTGGCCTGCACTCTGCTGCCAAAGGAATTGAGAAAAATGCATTGGCAATATCAATCATGGCATACCACTTGGCTGCCTTTGACTCTAGTTCATACTGAAGTTCTAGCATGTCCGGTACGGCAGCACTCAATGGTGGTGTGACTTCATTCAGGCCACGATAGTCTACTGTTAGTCTCCATTCTCCATTAGACTTTCGCACTGGCCATGTGGGGCTATTGAAGGGTGAGCGGGTCCTGCTGATCGCCCCCTGACTCTCCAGTCTACGGATCAACTGATGGATGGGAATCAGGGAGTCTCGGTTGGTGCGATATTGCCGCCGGTGCACTGTTGTGGTCGCAATTGGCACTTGTTGTTCTTCAACTTTCAGCAACCCCACAGCAGAGGGATCTTCTGAGAGACCAGGCAAGGTGGACAGCTGCTCAATTTCCTCAGTCTCCAAAGCAGCAATACCAAAAGCCCACCGGTACCCTTTTGGGTCTTTGAAGTACCCTCTCTTGAGGTAGTCTATGCCGAGAATGCATGGAGCCTCTGGACCAGTCACAATAGGGTGCTTTTGCCATTCCCTCCCAGTCAGGCTGATTTCAGCCTCCAGCACAGTCAACTCTTGGGATCCTCGTGTTACTCCAGAAATATAGATGGGTTCCACCCCTTGACAGCATGATGGCATCAGGGTACACTGTGCACCGGTATCTACTAGAGCCTTATACTTCTGTGGGACTGATGTGCCAGGCCATCTGATCCACACAGTCCAGTAAATCCGATTGTCCCCTACCTCCACCTGGCTGGAGGCAGGGCCCGTCTAATGGTCATCACAGCTTTGGACACTTAAGTCGTGTTGAAAGGGATTATTCTTCATTATCACAGGAGCTGGAGTAAAATCAGCTCTTCCACTCCATCTGGGAAACTGCTCACCAGAGACTGAAGCCGTAGCTCTCATGGGACAATCAGTCTTGGCCCTTGCTCCCCTCTTCAGTTCACTCACCCGTTCCTCCAAAGCTGAAGTAGGTTTTCCATCCCACTTTGTCATGTCTTCTCCGTGATCCAGCAGGTAAAACCATAGGGTACCCCGTGGCGTAGACCTTCTGTATCTCCTCTCTTGAACAATAGGACGCCTTTTGTTAATAGCTGAGACGTGTGTTGGTACACGTGAGGAGCTGGATAAATCAGATAGATTGTTCCTCAATTGTTCGAGGTCCTGGGACAGTTTTTTCACAGCTGAGATGATGGAAGGGGTGAGATTGTCTTCGAACTCTCGGAGTTTATGAACCATTTCATCCACTGTTAGTGGTACTATGTCATTCCAGGTCACTGTTGCCAATGAATGGGCATATGATGACGGTGCATTCCGTGTAAGTTTTCGCCACATGGGTCGTGTACATTCAACTTCATCTGGATCTATAGGTGTATCCCCGTTATTCGGCTTGATGTGATAGATCATCTCTACGATGGCCGATTCCCTCAGAGACTGGATGCCTTTGCCTATAGTAGTCCACTTGGCCGAACGACTCGTAACATCGTCCTTGTACGGAAACCTTTCTTTCACAGCTGCCAAGAGCCTCCTCCAAAGGCTGAGGGACTTTTTCTCTCTTGCAATTGCTTTGTCAATTCCCCCTTCTCTAGCAAGTGATCCCAGCTGCTTGGCTTCTGTACCTTCTAGTTCTTGACCATCGGCCCCATTGTCCCAGCATCGGAGTAACCAGGTGATGATGTGCTCCCCTGGTTGACGGGTAAAATCTTTTCGCATATTCCGCAGCTCGGTTGAGGTCCGAGGTCGAGAAGTTACCTCTTCTTCTTCTTCTTCGTCATGTGATGATGACTCCTGATCAGATTCTGGACCGGGTGGTGAATTCATTGGTTCTTCATCTCGCTTCACCCTTTTTGCCTCCTTTTTGCTTGTTCTCTTGCGTACAGGGGCAACTGATATTGGTACGAATTGGTCCTCTGGTTTGGCTGCAGTGATTATCACTGTGGTTTGAGTAGCAACTGTACTTGTTGCTGGGGGTGGTGCAGCTGCTGTGCTTTGAGGTGGGGTAACCGCGCTGTCTGTTGCAGTTGAAGTTTGAGCAGCTGCTGTACTTGCCGCTGGGGTAGCTGTGCTGTTCATTGCAGCCAAAGTTTGAGTAGCGACTGTCGCTTTGCCCTCAGATCCGCCGACATTCTTTTCCTTTTGAAGGTGCTGGATAGTGTTGAACAAGGCCCTGTAATCATAGGCCAAGCCCCAGCACGTTGCCGTGATTTGTCCATCTCTGGTATGGCCAGAATGACCACACACCTCATTTAAGTGTTTTACTAATTCTTCTGGATTTTGCAGTTGTTTGGTAGTGAAATTCCAAAGTACTGACCTAGATACTTGCCCATACTATCCCACACACCCTGCCACTCATGGCTGTCCAGCCTCAGGGAAAATCTCTCGGTCCTCCTACATTGTCGTTTGACCCCAGACAAGACCCAAACCTGAATCTGCTTAACTCTTGAAATCAGTAGTGGGCAAAACACACTCTGTATGTGCGTTAGCATGGTGATTCCCATCACCATCAGCAAACAAGTCTCAACAGCATTAAAAGGCCATTCAAAAAATTCAAAACTCTCAAATGTAAATGGTCTGGGGGGACGACTAGGAGGGTAAAAGGATGTCTCCTTCACAGGTTGAGCACCTGAGAAGGAGAAAAAAGATGTGTAATTGCTAAGCACCTCCATCATATACCTCCCAAAGTATAAAGGTGGTGACCACACTGGGAACATAAGCCAGATCAGTTTCATGATCAATGATTTTATTGTATTACAAGTCATTACCATAAAGTACAATGGGATAAAAACCTTAGCCGAAGCCCCACACTTGAAAAACACTAATACAGCAAATACCGGATGGACGTAAGATATGGTATACTGAAACTGTGAGATCAAGAGGAACAACCTTGAGAGCCAATAAATCAGCATTGTGACGAGTGACTATCAATCCAGTCAGATCTGTTCTTATCTCAACCCCTCGTGACCCACGTTGGGCGCCAAAAAGAACTGTCGTGGTTTAAACCCAGTCAGGTAACTTGTTCACTCACTCCCAGTGAGTGGTGCCGAGCTGACAACAATCGAGGTCCGTGTCCGTCTCCCCCCCGCCCCGCACCGGGGCTCTCCCCTTCCCCGCTCCCGGAGGAACAGGGAGGAGGATCGAGAGAGTGCAACTCCTACGGGTTGAGACAAGAACAGTCCAGCAACAAATCACCACCGCTACTATCAGCTAAAACAATGATAAGGGAAAATAACAAGGGAAGAGAGAGTACGATACCATCGATACCACCGGCCAAGAAAGCGAGTTCCACCCGGAAGCCCCTGTCCTTCTGGGTAACTCCCAGTTACCCCTCACCCCGGGCATGACGTGCTGTGGTATGGAATACCTCCCCGGCTAGCCCGGGTCAGGCGCCCCGTCTCTGCTTCCTCACAGCTTCCCCTCCTCCCTGGCAGAGCATGAGCCTCACAGAGTCCTTGGTCAGGGTAAACATCACTTAGCAACAACCGAAAACATCGGCTTCACCAACACTGTTCTCAGGCTGGAAGTCAAAACACAGCACTGCACCAGTTAACACAAAGGAAAAACATGACTGCTACTGCTGAACCCAGGACACTTTTCCATGCATTTTAGGTGATCAGATAAGAATACTGATGATCCTAGAATAATGCTAGTAATGTAGAAAAAGATTTATAATCATTTTGCTACTGATGTAAGTATGACCTCTCTCAAAATCAAACAAAAATTTTATTGCCAAGTTCCAATTTTATGCTGCATTTCTAATCCTTTTCTGTGCTGCTGACTTTGGGGAGATATTCAAAAACAAGGTATAAATTCCCTTCATCATTGTTCAAACACAAAGCAACAAAGCAACTGTCAGGGGTATGGGTATCTAGAACATGGGATTCAATTTAGTAAGCCAGTTTTACTGGTGGCTGGTGGAGCTGCTCTGACAACGAAGGGGAAGAGCAGTTTTGGTAAGAGGCTTGCCAGGCTGGTCAAGAAATCTTTAAACTAGATGTGCTGGGGTAGGTGGGCATCATTCCATCCCAACACACCCAGACAGTTGCCAGAACCTATAATAAATGCTCAGAGCAATGTAGAGATATCCCAGCAGCTCCAGCCAATGAGCCAGCTTCAGTTGGAGCTTGGCTCAGATGCCTCTATAAAAATGCCCATAGCATGGGGAACAAACAAGAGGAATTAGAGATGTGTGCATGTTTACGGGGGTATGATATAATAGGCATCACAGAAACGTGGTGGGATGGCTCCTATGACTGCAGTGTTGGAATGGAAGGTTACAGGCTCTTTTGAAAAGACAGGCCCAGCAGGTGGGGAGGGGGAGCTGCTATTTATGTTGGGGATAGGCTGGAGAGTATGGAACTCTGTCTGGGGACAGGTGAGCAGTCAACAGAGAGTTTGTGGGTCAGGGTCAAAAGGAGAACAATGATGGGGGACATTACTGCAGGGGTCTGTTACACACCACCTGATCAAGAGGACTCTGTGGATGAAGTGCTCTATAGACAGATAGGAACAGCCTCATGCTTGCAGGCCCTTGTTCTCATGGGTGACTTCAATCACCCTGACATCTGTTGGAGGAATGACGGTTTCCACCCCTGGGGCAGTCAGTTCCAAATGTCCTGGAAGCCCCTCCAAGTGAAAGAGAACTGTGGTCCGCAGTCTGCTGCCAAAGGAATTGAGAAAAATGCATTGGCAATGTCAATTGTGGCATAACACTTGGCCGCCTTTGACTCCAGTTCATACTGAAGTTCTAGCATGTCCAGTACGGCAACAGTCGATGGTGGTGTGACTTCATTCAGGCCATGATAGTCTACTTTTAATCTCCACTCTCTATTAGACTTTCACACTGGCCATATGGAGCTATTAAAGGGTGAGCAGGTCCTGCTGATCACTCCTTGAGTCTTCAGTCTGGGGACCAGCTTATGGATGGGAATCAGGGAGTCCCAGTTGGTGCGATACTGCCGCTGGTGGACTGTTGTGGTGGCAATTGGCACTTGTTGTTCTTCGGCCTACAGGAAACCCACAACAGAGGGATCCTCTGAGAGACCAGGCAAGGTGGACAGTTGGTTAATTTCCAATGGGTTGCCCAGGGACGTTGTGAATGCTCTATCCCTGGCAGTGTTCAAGGCCAGGTTGGACGAAGCCTTGGGTGAGATGGTGTCTCTGCCCATGGCAGGGGGGTTGGAACTAGATGATCTTAAGGACCTTTCCAATCCTAATTATTCTATGATTCTATGAAAGTAATGAACACTTTCTAAGCAGTTTTGGATGCTCTGGTCAACACCTCCGGGATCCTGAAGATCTGAAGCTTCTCCAGGATGGCTAGGTTCATCTGATCCATCTCAAAGGTTAAAAACACAGTAATGAGTCTCAGGTACTGTCATGATTTCCCATGAGAAGAGTAATAGAAGTGGCAGCAGGGACAGAAACACTGGAAATGGCAGTGTAAATAATAAGATGCACAGATTTCACAATGAGGGTTGAACAGAATTTTCTAGCATGTATCAAGTGTGTTAACCTCAGTGCTAACAGGGTTGCATGCCATACATGTAACCGACATGCAACCCTTCTTCTCTAAGTCACTTATGTTCCAGTGTCCTTTAATGTTCACAGAGCAACTCTGAAAGGAACACATTTATTGACAGGTTCACATAGTAGATACTGAAGACTAATCCTTACTAAACCACTCAATTAGCAACTCAAACAACTGAAAGTCAGATGGGGAATTGCTAGTATTCCTTGTATATCGCTGACCTCTCTGGTTTTTTTTTTGTCTTTCTTATACTTTCTCTTGTCAGTATTTTTCATCTTGCATATTGTTTT
Organism: Pezoporus flaviventris; assembly: GCF_033815535.1. NCBI lineage: Eukaryota > Metazoa > Chordata > Aves > Psittaciformes > Psittacidae > Pezoporus > Pezoporus flaviventris. The sequence goes on along the minus strand of NW_026892579.1, from coordinate 28,627,847 downwards.
GTCACTATCTCAATGATTACACTGTGTCCTGCTTTTCTTATCTTACTTGGTTTTAGCTCATGCATTTATTCCTTCATACCTATTTTCTTTGCAAAATTAAGCAAAGGTTTCACATTCAGGCTGCACTGAATTAAACTTTAAGTCAGAGACAGCTGAAACTCAGGGCTGAGGCTCATCTGGTGATCATGGTGTACGTTAGAAAGGCCCCAGGCTATACAGACACAAAACTCACTGGAGAACATTCCATCTGTCATGCAGTACGATGGGGCTAGTGTCATCTGGTATATGCTTACCCTCAGCAGTTTGTACCTACTTGAGTCTGCACCATCAGTCCTGCGAATCAAGGCAATATAGATGAAGTTGTTTACTCAAGGACTGTCTTACCTTAAGGAAGCTCAATACCATTCAGCTTTCACTCAGTTACTTTTCTAGGAACCGTAAAAGCACTGCATACTTAATACACTCTCTTTGTTGTTTAGAGCACTGAAGTAGCTTCAGCATTGTGAAGAATCGTTCCTGAAGTCTAGCACTTTGCTTTTTAGTGCTGCTGTGCATGGTGTAAGAATAGGCATTTACTTATACGTTTAGAATTTCTCTCGTTGTGTGTGTCATTGATGAACAGAAATATTATATACAATAATGTGTCACAATCTCTGTATCCTTAGTTTAATTCTATTATCATTCTTGTGCTTTAGGACTACATTAAAAAGGCTCAGAAGACCAAATGATAAGCTATTACTTAATGCTAATGATTGCACATGAAATCACAATTCTGATAAAATGGAAGAACATATTTATATTCATTAACAGGTTGGGAAAATATGTTGTTAGAAATTGCAATGGTTGAAAAAGCAAGGTACTATAAAGAATTTGACACATATAAGCATTTCTTTTAAAAGACCAGGCAAGAAAAAAATTAGAGAGTAAGATCAAGTCTTACATTTACTAGTTAAAGGGATTAGAATCTCAAGGCTGGCTTTTTTTATCTTTTCTTGGTTGCTTCCCTCAAGAATTAAGGTGTTTGCATCCTAAATGTTTTTTTACCTCTTGCAAATTATAACTTGGTATAGCATGCAAGTCATTCTTTATGGTAAATGAGTAAAGTTAAAAGATAAATATTTAATCTGAGTTATCTTATTTATTCTTGAAAAGCAGATGTCTTTCAGAGAATCCAACCCATGGGTTACAAGGAAGATTATTTTTGAGTTTGTTTGGTTATTTCTCTTTTGTTTTATTTATTGGTGCTTTTTTTGGGCTTTTTTTTTTTTTGATTGGCTGTTTTTCAAGTGAAGAATCTTTAGCAGTTAGAATAAGTTTTTAGACAAAAATAGCAAAATAGACAAGTATTTATATATACTGTCTCTACAATATTTTGTTTATAAAAACCCACATACCAACCAAGTGTCTAGCAAAGAAGATTGTCACTGAAATAAAAACATACTCCAAAATATCATGTACTCCAATTTTGTATCAGTTCAACACACTATATATTTCTCTGGACATATATTATAATTTGAGTCATTAGTTGTTGTTTTAATTAGTGGTAACAATGTTCACTCGTTGTTTTAATTAGTGGTAACAATGTTCACCTCTTTCTGCTCTATCTCCGTAAGATATGTCTGATGCATGAGCTCTGACAGTGAACATTAACATGGAGCTAATATGATAGTCTTCTCAGCTTTCCTCTTGAATGGGGTTATTAGAATAAGCACTTAGGAAAAATATTGTTCCTACAGGTAACTGGAAAAAGCAGTCTTCATGTAACTCTTAGAAACAACATTTTTACAACTACCAAATGGAACTAATAAATGTCCAAAGAAAAGAGAAGCATTACTGGTTCTTGTTGTGGTTTTTGGAATGTTGCAAGTACATCATCAGAGCTAAAATGCATCAGTAGAGTGCTAAAGAAACCTGAAACTTCTTATTTAATTTAGCTTAATATAAAGGCAATTTTCCAGAAAAATGTAATTATAATTACAACAGCACTATTAAACCCTTATAGTCAAAAGGCTTTCGTTCAACATTTTCATTAACTACTTCTGTCTTCGTGGTTTTCAAACTGGGTTACAACATGCATTTTGGTCATACTCTAACATATATAACATAGGAAAAAAAAACTTGCTATTTTATTAAAAATCTTCAAGAAAACACACAAGATTTCTTAGTTACTGAAGACAAAAGAAGAGAAACAGCCTCAATTCTCATGCCTTTTTTACTCTATCCCTTTTGTAGTTCTTTCTCAGTAGTTGTCAAAACAAAACAAAACAAACAAAAAAATACCCAGAAAATAGAAAAATGAGTTAATAATTCATTTAATATTTAAAAAAACAATTTCTTGTACTATTTTAGAGTCACCTTTAGAGAAAATTCCAGAGATTTTAAAAAATGTGACTTTTGAAGACATACCATCAACACTTAAATAATTTCGAAAAACTGTAATTTACTGTGTTTACTCTGCTCCCATCATGGGCTAGCAATATCCTTATGTATATTGTCTGGCACATTAGTAAAACTCAAACATGACCATAGATATATAATTCAGTTTACTTCTTTCAACTTAAAAAAAAATCTCCTCAGCGGAATCTTGACTAGGTTTATCTTTGTTTTTTATAGAAAATTAAGAATACATTTTATTTACATCAAGGGTAAAAGAATAATTTTTCATATGACTATGTACAAACTTCCTTCTCTATGACTGAAATCACTAGCTAAACTCCACAAAACAGATTCAGAAAGATGAGGTAGAAATGATTGGACTAGCCTCTAAGTGTTTTTCTTGAAGCCATTCCATAATCACTTTTTATTTCAGATCTTTTTCTTTGGTATGTGATTCCCATTCCCAAACGCCATAAACACATGACAGGGCTGTTTGAAGTCACATATTGGCCTAGGATTTTAGTTTGTAGATTATATGTAAACATTAGGAAATTCTTTTTATCTGCACTGGAGCTTCTTCTAAGATAAGCATTCAGATATTGTATTTGGTATTACTCAAGAGAGCACAAGCAATCTGCATAGATTTGCTACTGCCTCTCAAAACGATATGAAGAGACAAATTCAACTGCAAAGTCAGCAAACAGTCAAGTCCCTTGGTAAATTTATGACTTAAATCTATTTATAATTTGGCTTTTCCTCCCTCCCTTCTGAGTACTTTAAATAAAGTATGAAGTGAAAAAAAAAAAAGATTTCCTTATTGAATTTGAGTCTGGACTGTTATATTTCAACTTTTTACTGCAGCTTTTAAAACCTAGAGTAGGAGTGGTAGCTTGCTGTGTTCGAGTCACCTGAGATCTGTGAGCATTTTTAACACAGGCAGGATTAAGTGGGAAAAAATATGGCTGTGCTAGCAGTAGAATCTGTAGCCTTGTTCTGCAGGGGAGTGGGTTGTGGACGGTTGTTGTCTTTGGTGTGTGAAATTCCTTCTGATCTTTCTATCCTACTTTTCCTTTTGGATATGGAATGTTGCCCTGTGGAGTTTGACTGCATAAAGGTATTCATGTGCTGGTATGGTAACTCTTGCTGTACTACCATGAAGCCTAATATTTGTCACAAGAAGGCTCTTTCACTGCTGGCCTTTGGTCCATCTACTATTAAATGTTTCAAAAAAATCCCTACCCAACATCCTCCTCCTCCACTTTACATTTACTGTATTTAAACTGCGTGGTTTAAATTTAAAGTGGTGGGAGATGTGGCTGAATGGGGTATTCTTTCATTCCTCCAGTCAAAAAATAGACTCATCTCTGATGATTTTATTTGGTTCAGTTGAACTATTGTTTCTATGAAGCCTAAATTAGACAAGCAAACAGGTAAGGAGGAAAGCTAAAATTGTGAGAAATATTTACGAAGACAACATTTCAGGCTACATGCATAGGTCATTTTGACTAAAAGAAAAAGGGGATCTTCAGGTAACCATTTTGTATCTTTGCTTTACTACCCCTACCTTCTTTGTCTCCCTGTATGCCTTCCTAAAACACTGGTCCTCCATTTCCTACCATCTTTGCAGACATCTTTGGTGATTCCTCTTCACATCATATACCTCTTCTTCCTTCTGATATGCTTCACTGTGTCTAAGGACATTTTCTTCCTTTGTGGTACTGTATGTACATGTGGTACATGTAGATTTTGAGAGTGTGATAAGAATGTGTCCTGGATTCAGCAGTAGCAGTCATTTTTCTCCTTCTTAGTATCTGGTTCAGTGCTGTGTTTTGACTTTTGGCCTGGGAACAGAGCTGATGACACTGATGTTTTACTCTGACCAAGGACTTTCTGAGCCTCATGATCTCCCAGGGAGGAGGGAAGCCAGGAGGAAGCAGAGACAGGACACCTGACCCAAACTGACCAAAGAGGTATTCCATACCACAGCACATCATGCCCAGGATGTAACAGAGGACCTGGAAGGGCTGGTAGACTGCAGGGCTGGAGGATGTATTGGTCGGTGCTTGGTTGGGCTAGGGGGGGCAAGTTATTTGTCGGGGGGTGGTGAGGTGTTCTATTCTCTTCCCTTGTTATTTCCTTTATCATTGTTATTATTGGTGATAGCAGTAGTGATTTGTGTTATACCTTAGTTACTAAACTGTTCTTATCTCAACCCGTGGGAGTTGCATTCTTTTCTATTCTCCTCTCTGTCCCTCCGGGAGTAGGAGGGAGGGAAAGAATGGGGGGGGAGTGAGTGAATGAGCTGCCTGACTGGTTTTAAACCACGACAGTTTCTTGAGGTCGTAATTCTAAATTTGTGAAATGGAGTTGTTCACGTGTTCACATGGGATGCTGAAGGTCTACTTGGCCAGTTAGAGTCTGTGATTAAATTATGGAGAGAATATATATATATATCGGTAAATAGGAAGTAAGGCTAAGGAAAGTATCTCCTCTTGTTTGGACATGTGGATTGCCACAGAAATCAGAACTGGTTTTGGCAATATTTCTGCTGGTGTTGTATGACAAGATTACTTTTAAGAACCTTTTCACTAGGATGTTTTCTTATACAAAACCAGTGTACTGGGTTTGGAGATGTTTTATGCAGAGATCCAGCTGTTTATCTCTTTAGCTCTGCAACATGGATATCTACAGATCCTAATTTATTTGTTGAACACATAAAGCATGTCCTGAACGAAAAAACATTGATCTTGTCATCACCACATCATGAGCGCATCGCCACTCAGTATTACTGTTCTGTTCCATTTGTGGAATCAGCGAGTTGAAAGGTTTGGTGTGGGAATACAGGGGTATACAGAGTACATCAGTTTTCACAAGCCTTTAAGAACAGTATGAATATAGGATTATTTTTTGTTGTTGAACTATGCTTAGCTGAAAGTTCTCAATTTCTTTGCTTTGCATCTGAAATAAGGATACCCAAAGCTATAATACATTCTAAGCACCTACTGGCATTAATAATTAGAGCTTTTTCTGCTCTGTGTAGTCAACAGAGGAATACGTGTCTGATGATTGAGTTTTTGTATATTGTTTCAGTTGAATCAGAGATACAAATACTTAAGATAATACAAGTCTGTGTTAAAAGAGCTTTAAGTCTGTAAACCATTGAATGAAGCATATACATCCCTACCTGGAAAAGCCAGCAGCACTTACTCGTTATCCCACTGGACAATATACAGTATTTTTGGTATGTTCTTATCTGAGATTACTTTTTTTGTGTTAGCAAATGCTTACAGAGGTTGAATATTTTATGTATTTCATTGGTTTTGAAACACAGAGATGTCTATTTCCTGTTCAAGAGGAAAATCTGCATCTAGAATTTGACCAGCTGATAAACTGTCTGCTTCTTTAAAGCAGGATGTTTGAGTGTGGTTCTTGCCACATGCAAAAAGATGGTCATAGAACCACATATTTTCACATTGTTTTTCCAAGGCATGAGGTTTAAAACATGTCTTTTCATGCTGTTTTCTGAGGAGTTGAAATCTGAAAAAAAATTAAAATCTGATTTTCATCTTCTTATGTGCTATGCAAAGAAAAGTTATGCAATATGTTTCAATTTTCAACAGTTTTTTGTATGGATTTTAATACTGTCTCGTACCACATAAATAGGAATCAGCTGAGTTAGAAGTATTATTGCATCACATATACACACTAAACTTCGGCTTCAAAAAAAAGTATTAGAAACAGCTTTAAAGGAACACTATCAAGGTTAAGTAGCTCACATATTGAGAGTCTAAATCTGAAAAGAAATGTTCTGTTTTATCAATGAGTATTTTGAAAACATAAAATACTGCTTGGAGAGGGAGAAGGGTTAACCCGGCAATGTCCCTGTAATGTTTCTTAAGTAGTTTACATTAATGACCCATGTCTGACAAATTTCCCAATAATCTTAAAGAAGAACCTTGGTTAACTTTCTTTTTCATTTTATAGTTTTCAGTTAAGCACCATTTCATTGAGTAAGATTATATTCCGGTATATGTAAAGTAGCTCTGCCAATGCTTCATAAAAGCAGTATCTTCATCTCATTTTGTGTAATGGAAGTAGGTCTTCTCTGTTAATTACATGCACTCATGGACTCATGAAATAATTGAGTTCTGGATACTGGTCAAACACCCCAAAGAAAATTATGGAAAACCAGAGGATTCATTTTTTTCAAATATAGATAGACCCATTCAAAGAAAAATTCAAAGCACTTTCTTTCACACATAGAACCTGTCATTCTCATGATTGGTTTGAATATTAATTATCACAGGGCTCTGTGTTCATTTAATATTCAATATATATTTATTTTTATATTATGTGGCAAAAGCCAAAATTGTGTAGTAACTTCTATTTTATAGATTTTTCAATTCCATATGTATTCATATGTAGAACTTCCAATAAGAGTCAATTTTTATTGAAAAGCAACTGTTTTTACCTTGTTTATAAGAAATATGAAAATATAATTCAGTGATTTAAAAGCAAGTTTCTTCATGAATGTTGTTAAATCTTTAGCTCAGAGCTCCCTGTAATGTACTTTGAAATTTCTTAAATAAAGTGTCATACAAATTCTCAGTGTTGAAATGTGTAGATAAAAACAGATAAAAATAGACACCTCAAAAAAAGAAAAAAAGAAAAAAAAAAGAGGCATTAAATGGTAAAAAGTGTCCTGGGTTCAGCAGTAGCAGTCATTTCCTCCTTCTTAGTAGCTGGCACAGCACTGTGGTTTTGACTTTTGGCCTGGGAATAGAGCTGATAACACCGATGTTTTTAGTTGTTGCTAAGTCATGTTTACTCTGACCAAGGACTTTCTGAGTCTCATGCTCTGCCAGGGAGGAGGGGAAGTCAGGAGCAAGCAGAGACAGGACACCCGACCCAAACTAGCCAAAGAGGTATTCCATACCACAGTACGTCATGCCCAGTATATAAACTGGGGGCAGTCACCCAGAAGGACTAGATCACTGCTCAGGTTGGGCTGGGTATCAGTTGGCGGGTGGTGAGCGGTATTCTCTTCCCTTGTTATTTCCCTTATCATTATTATTATTGGTGGTAGCAGTAGTGATTTGTGTTATACCTTAGTTACTGGACTGTTCTTATCTCAACCCGTGGGAGTTAAATTCTTTTGATTCTCCTCCCCATCCCTCCGGGAGTGGGGGGAGGAAGGTGGAGGAATGAGCGCATGGCTGCTTGTCTTCTGGGTTGCTGGCTGGGCTTAAAACACGACAAAAAGAGCTGTTTTCTCAAATACTATTGGGCATTTGCAGTGGGATCCAACTGAGCTAACTAGACATCTGAGCATTATTTGTCTAAACTTAAATGGTCAACCCAGATCACTTCCTAGTGACCTTCAGGGCCACACAAGGTAAATATGCACCTTTAGAGAGCAAAACATTTTTTGCAAGGATTAATGTACAAAACAGGCTGAATGAACTGGAACCATCTTTACCTTCACAGTTAGTGGAGATATATCTGTATGGATATCTGTACAGTGACTAATTTAGATTTAGACAATTAACATTTAGATTTTCAAAAGTAAATAATTGTCATTCTTATGTTCTGATACTGAAATTTAAAGAATGTTTTCGTGCAAGGTGTCATTTGTTATGTAAGAGTGATACGGAAATGAAATGATCCAGTCCACTTTCATTCATTCAGAATGAACCTCTTTGGAGGTGCTCTAATAAAGCAAATCTGCTGACAGTCCTGAGATTTCAGGCATATGATTCTTGAGATACAAAGACTGAACTGTTCAAATCCCAGAACCATAATATTTATATACCAGCAATTGGTATCTTTCTATTCCTATGCAGGTTCAGTCATTCAGACTAATAGGACTTTCATTTTGTCAGGTAAAGTACAAATGCAAATAGACTACAAATATTGCTTCTACCTTTTGTAAAATCCACCTGCTTCTTGTGCCAAATACATAAGAGTCAATTGTGTGGAGGGCAAAGTGACCTGTGCTTTGTGAATCTGCACTCGTTAGAAGGAAAATGCCATGAGAAAGATTGCGAGAAAGATTGCAAGAAAGATAAATAAGTTCTTTACTATAAGGGTGGTGAGGCACAGGAATGGATTGCCCAGGGAAGTTGTGAATGCTCCATTCCTGGAGGTGTTCAAGCCCAGGTTGGACAGAGCCTTGGGTGACATGTTTTAATGTGGGGTGTCCCTGCCCATGGCTGGGGGGGTTGGAACTTGATGATCTTAAGGTCCTTTCCAACCCTAACTATTCTATGATTCTATGATTCTATGAAATAGAGACAAACTCTCAGTTTACTCTTCTCATCCTTTTCTCTCACTCTGTTTTTTATCCTGATAGGCAGAGCAGACAAAGAATACCCTTCAAAGCCATAAACTGTTTTAACAGTTTTTCTTCCATGTGAGCAGGTGAAATGTATCTTGACTGAAGACAGAAATTAATGAGAGAAAAAAATAAGGTGAGGAAAAAACATAAAAAGAAAGGAAGTTCAATGCCGCCCTGTTCTTAGATTTAGATCAAGGCCTTAGTTTTACTTACAGGACTTCTATTTTTGTTTTAAAAAAACTTGTCTAATGCTGGAGTACCAAAGATGGCATCATAGAACTTCATTTCCCACAGACAGGATTAATTGCTCTCCTCCCTGCTACACCTGAGCAGAGCAGTCAGTTGCCTAGCCTCAGCCCAATTAGATGGAATGCACAGACGATAGTATGTGAGTTCTACTGCTATCTCCTCCCAGAGTGAAAATAAAGCATATTCACCTTCATGTTTGAAGACCAATCGCTAACAAAAAACATCACAGAAGAGGTGTGCTCTTTAATTAAATTAGATATTTTGGCTCTTCCTCTGAAATCTTAAAAAAAACCCCAAATATTAGTAAACAATTCTTTATAAAACAGGATGAGAGAACTATTATTTCATAGCTTTCCTTCATCTGCAAAAATCAGATATAGAAAAATACGTATACAAAATCAAAAGAGAATCATGCAGTCTGTGTGCCTTGCTCCCCAAACTGACCTAATTATCATAAGCTTCACTAAAAAAAAAATCTAACTCTCAGGGGAAGCTACACATTCCTGAAAAAGGCAAGTGATACTCCATTAAGAAATAAACTGATAAAATTTAGGAATTATTGTTCCTTTCCCTTTTCTTTCTCTTTCCCTTTTATGTTTCCCTTTTCTGTTTCTCTTTCCCTTTCTTTTTCCCTTTTCCTTCCCTTTCCTCTTTTCTTTTTCCTTTCTTTTCCTTTCTTGTTTCACTTTTATTTTCAGATTGGCAAAGCAGAAATTGCGTAGAAATGCAATAGACCAAGGATATGTGCTGTGATATTTTCTTATTCATTAATTTCTTGATGAATTTTGCATGGAAAAAAAACTAGTTTTGTTATAGAATCACAGAATTAATGAAGGGCTGATGATAGACAGGACCTCTGGAGATTGTCTGGTCCTACCTCCCTGTTCAAGCAGGGCCACCTAGAACAGGTTGCCAATGACTATATTCAGACAACTTTTGAATATCTCCAAGGATGAAGTCTGCAGAACCTCTCTAGGCAACCTATCCTACTGCTAAGCTACCCTCACAGCGAAAGTGTGTTTTCTGATGTTCAGATGGACCTCTTATGTTTTAGCATGTATGCATTGCCTTTTGTCCTGTTACTGGGCACTGCTGAAAAGAGTCTGTCTCTGTCTTCTTTACACCCTCGTTTCAGGTATTTACATACATTGACAAGATTCTCCCCAAGACTTCTCTTTTCTACACTGAACAGTTAGTTCCAGGTCTCTCAGCCTTTCCTCATACGAGAGGTGTTAATCATCCTTGTGCCCTTTGGTGAGCCTATCCATTTAAGTCTTATATGCAGACTTGCTGAGGGTACATTCTGCCCCATCAGCCAGATCATTAGAATGTTAGAGGATTAAACCCAGTGTTCACTTCTAGGATACACTGGTAGTTAGTGGTCTCTAACTATACTTTGTGTCACTGATCACAGTCCTCTGATCCTGGGTGGGCACACCATTTTCAGGCTACTTTGCTGTCTGTTCATCCAGCACATACTTCCACAGCTTCTCCATAAGGATCCTATGCAAGACAGTTTTGAAAGCCTTACCAAAGTCTAGGTAAGCAAAAAACTGTCCTTTCTTCTCTTTAGTGTCTCTCCTTATGTTAACATGTACCAAAGAATATTAATTTTATGGCTTGGGCTGGATTGACAAGCAAGATTAAGGAAAGCAGGATCTGTTGGAAGATGTATATTTCATAGTAAATTAGACCTTTTTAAATGATGTTTCTATAAAGACTACGGGAGATAGGAAGACCCTATGTTTGTCTGGTAACAGAAATTGTCCCGTAGACCTCATATTTTGTGGATGAGTCCTAAATACATTTGAATGTCAGATAAATGCTGCTTATCTTCAGAAATAGTGTTTAAGGTAGGAACAGAAGTGAAACTGTAGCTGTACAGGCAATATGACTGATTAGAATTGTCTTGAACAGTAATCTCAAGTCCTGTTGCAATTAATTATCTGCTTTTGAAGCTGTGTCTGACCAGATAGAAATTGGGAATTCTAATGATGAGCCAGTAGATGTCAAGGACTATGCCAGAGTCAATTCAAGGCCCAGAGAGACTATTTGCTTTCATTTAACACAAGACAAAACAGCACAAATATATTATGATAAGCAAAAACTTGAAGTAATTTTTTTCTAATGTATAGCTCTCCATATGTCAGTTACTGTATATAAATTACCAGAAAATCCATTATTTCCACAACTTAAAGCTCTTTCTTTTCTAAAAATAGGTACATGGAAAGTTCACTGAGATCTGTTTAATTCATTTTGTTAAATAGACAGCAATGTAAAATCCTGGGCCTATATTTGTTAACATATTCCTAAAACTTGTTAATTAAGCTGGAAAAAGTATGCATGACCTAAGAGAATTTTGCTTTGTTAAACTCTCTTAAGTTCTAAATTTCCTATCAGTTCTACTGTAAAATGACAGATGCTTACATCTTTATGCTAACCACTTTGTAAATACATACTCTGGAAATACCTACCTCTATGTAAAAGATAGAAGAAATTATTAAAAAGGGCTCACCTTCTTAAAACTGTTCTCTTGATTTTTTTATACACACCCCCCCCCCCCCGTTAAATGGCTCTACTTTGCCAGGAAGTGGTAGAATTTATAGGTATCATTAGACCTAGCCAGTGGATGAAAAATAGTAATTCATAATTTTTGCTATTGAATTTGTACTGGACCTCTATGTACACATTTCCTTCTGGAGACAATGAGATTTAAGGATGTTTCTCCTGACAAAGTGACACAGATATTTGTTTATTGTTATCTTGTGTACCTCCTTTTCCCGTAGCTGTTTTAAGTAAATAAGCACGGTAAGATAAGAAATATTGACCATCTTACTGACATAATAAAAACCACTAAGATTTTGTCCTCAGAGTTCTTCAATAGGATTATGCTTTCAACGCTACTTGTAACGTACCCAAAGATAATTTTTTTCCTCTTATTAGTAGCACTTTTGGGGACCATTAATCTTTGAGTAATTGAGAAACACTGGCTAAGCTGTTAGTTTTAAATGACACACTTGTAGCTGTCATTTAAATTGACAGTTACAACTGTAATTGAGACTAAGGGTCAGAAAGTAACTACTCTGCCGTTGAATTTTTACTGCTTTATTAAATTACTGACCTGATGCAACTCTGCACCTGGCTGTGGTGTATAATCATAAGCTATCAGAATCTTTTTAGCACATAAGGGCAGAAATTGTAATTTTGATCCTTCCTGTCATAAAACGTCATATTCTGGTTTCTATTGCTTATGCTGTTGAATTCTGGATGGATATGTGGATGGATATTCTTTCTTTCAGCCTGCCTATCTAACTGACATCATGTCTGCACAATTTGCTGTGTCATACACCACATTGTGTGACCTTCAATGCAGTATTCCCTCAATTGTTTAGACCTTGCACAGAATCAATAATTATTTCTTACATGGAAAGCAAACAAAAAATATTCTATATGGAAGACCTTCAGTATTGTGGCACAAAGTTCAGTGGTTTTAATTTTTTTTTAGTGATACTTTGCTTTGGTTGGGTGTTTTGCAGACACAAGTATATGACTTTGAATTGTTTGAATTTATTATTATTTTACTCTCATAAATATTACTCAAAATGGAAGAAAAGACACTTATCCTTAAATTCTGTGTTATTTCTATATGGCATTGAAAATGCCCATTCTTGAGCAGCTCATCATATTTGCTCTTTTAACTCTTTGCAGACATAGTATAGTTCTTAAAAATGCTGTTTGTGCCGTTATTTTTGTAGAGACAATTATAATGAGCTTTCTATCAAAATCTGGTATTTGACCACCGTGAGTTCAGGTATTTGAATGCTTTCACTAGAATACTAAGGTTGATGTCAGACCTGCAGCTTTTAAGGAAAGGTGGTGGGATGGCTCCTATGACTGGAGTGTTGGAATGGAAAGTTATAGGCTTGTAGGAAACACAAGACAGGCAGATGGAGAGGGGGTGTAGCTATTTATGTCGATAGGCTGAAGAGTATGGAACTGAACTCTGTCTGAGGACAGATGATCAGTCAACAGAGAGTTTGTGGGTCAGGGTCAAAGGGAGAACAATGATGGGGGACATTACTGTGGGGATCTGTTACAGGCCACCTGATCAAGAGGACTCTGCGGATGAAGTGCTCTATAGACAGATAGGAGCAGCCTCATACTCACAGGCCCTTGTCCTCATGAGGGACTTCAACCATCCTGACATCTGTTGGAATGACAGTACAGCCCAGCACAAGCAATCCAGGAGGTTCCTTGATTGTGTGGAAGACAACACAATCCTTCTGCAAGTAATAGAGGAGCCAACAAGGAGAGGCCCCGTCCTTGACCTCGTGCTCACCAACAGGGAGGGGCTGGTCGGAAATGTGACTCTCCAGGGCAGCCTTGGCTCTAGTGATCATGAGATGGTCGAATTCCAGATCCTCAGGACAGTGAGAAGAGCGTGCAGCAAGCTCACTGCCCTGGACTTCAAAAGAGCAGACTTTGGCCTCTTCAGGAACCTGCTTAGCAAGGTTCCATAGGATATAGCCCTAGAGGGCAGAGGGGCCCAAGACTGTTGGTTGATATTCAAGAATTACTTGCTCCAAGCTCAGAAGTATTGCATCCTGACTAGAGGGAAATACAACAGGAGGGCCAGGAGACCTCCTTGGATGGACAGGGAGCTGCTGAGGAAACTTTGAAGATAAAAAGAGGCTTATAAAAGGTGGAAGTGAGGACAGGCAGCCTGGGAAGAGTACAGGCACATTGTCTGGGAAGCTAAGTCAGGAAAGCTAAGGTCCAGTTAGAATTGAGTCTAGCCAAGGATGTCAGAAATAACACAATGGCTTCTATAGGTATGTTTCTAAGAAAAGACAGACTAGGGACAAAGTGGGTCTTCTCTGAAGGTTACTCAACTGACTGAAGCAATCGATACTACCAGGTGTTTTTAGCAGTAATGTTCAGAAATTTCTTCTTATTAATGTCAGCTAATCGTTGCTAGGCAGGATTAGAAATAACAGTATAATTTAGTTTAATATTTGGGAATAATTTTAATATTAAATATGTACTTCATAGCCCTCATTTCAAATTTGGTTTAGTCCAGGCTACAATTGCCTTTCTAGGTCATTTAGTCATTTATTGCTAGATTTTCAGATCTCTTTACTAGATTTGTAGTTATTGTGACAATTAAGAAAAATGTCTAATATTTTAGACTCATGAGTCTCAAATTAAATGCAGCAATGTAATGTAGGAAGGCTTACAGATCTGCTTATCCTATGACATTATTTGCACAGTGGGCTTTCTCTCTGTACCAGTATAAACCTGGTTTCTTTTCCCACTTTGATCCCTTTGGGTTTATACAAGAATAAAATATGTCCAAGTCAGAGAAGGTTTAGCTCAGTAATCTCTGAAATAAGTGCTATAACACAGGGGATATTTTAAAGCTCTATCATCTGGCAAAGCATCTTAGAATTATTATTTGTATTTATATTAAGGTACTAGGTGGAACCATTTAACAAGACCTTTCCTATTCAGTGCATTAATTGCTAGGGCAGGGTCCCATCCTCTGGGGCTCTGGAATTAATGTACCATGATTGTTTCACATTGATTTCAGTAACTGTGGAATTTGAAATCTTAAATAAACCTTTTTTGTGTTAAAGCTGTTAAACAATGCAGTAATCAACCATGTATCTCTGAGGGAGAACTAGGTTGTTATTTTCTAACATACAGGAGCTGAACATCAAAACTCACTTTTCATCTATCATATCAAGCTGACTATTTCAGTAGGGATTGTATGCTAGATACTTTCAAGAGGAGTAATTTCTGGTTTTAAGACTGTGAGATTTTTTCTGTGCAAGTAAATACTGAAACAGTGAGGCTAAATGTGGTTATCCAAGATGGACTGGAATCTATTTTACATTACCTGTCTTTTGGTCCTTCCAGAGGTTTGAGTTGATCTGAAAGAAGATATGATCCTCACTGTCTGCTGAGGAGGTCATAGTTCAAAGAATGACTGAAGGTTCTCAGGAGAACCTCATGCCCCTATTTTCCATCTCAGTGGTCCTTGACATTTGTGCTGTTGGGCCACAGGATCAGGCCCCTGCCTAACACAGCACCACTGTGTTCCCTGGTCCAGCAGTGACTTCAAATGGAAGGCAAAGCTAGACATTTCAACAAACATTTCTCTGATTATAATACTTTCTTAGTATTACTAAACCAGCGATAATTTTAGACAATTTCTAATGAAAAGGGATGAAAATGTCTTCTATCAAGTCATACCCAAGTCTGATGAGATTCCATTTATTTTTAACTTATAGGCCAGACCTTTTGAGACATTATGGTCACATTGTGCAAGTATTAGAAAAGAAGAATATTATTTGGACCCCTTTCCTACTTCTAGAATGGAAATATGAAAAGTCACTGAATTACAGGCTGCAGCATATGAGTCATTTTCCTTTTGAGTAAAGTTTGAGTCATGCTGGCTGCCATTGCCAATACTTTTCCACTCAATATGAATGGAATATATGAGTATTCTGTGTTTGGAAATGTTATGGTTATAGTTCTCTATCTCTTATAGTTCACATCTTTTGCTATTCTTGTGGAAAAATGTTTAAAGACACTTCACTATTAGGAATGATAAAGGGAGTGTGCTCCTAGCTATTTTTAATGAGTATTCTGGGATAGTGTTATGATGTTCCTATCCTGTGTCTCTCTGTCAAACAGAGATGCTGATCTCTCTTTACTCTTTCTATTCAGCTGAATGTATGTTAAATCACTCTTCAGAGTTCTGAGCAATATCTAGAACATATTGCAAACTCTACGTATTGTAAAGAAAGATAGCATAACTGAAGTTCTTTTGATATGAGGTGTACTGTGACTGTTCTCTATTAAGCTTAAGTGATACCTTAAGGTCATATGGTACTGTGATTGTGACTGTAGGGGAAGAATTTGAAATAAATTAATAATATACAAATATCTCCTGACAGTTTACATTTTATACGTGGCAGCCTAGATGCTAAACAGAAGGCCTACTAGTTGAACTAGCCATGGTAATACAAAGGGAATATATTGAAAGAAGTGTTGGCTTAGCTGCAATTAAGGTATAGAATTATTTTCTGTTACTTCATTTATACAGACTGCTAATCCATTACACCTTGGCTCTGCAAAACTGTTAGTATCTTGGATACCAATGTTGCTGCTTTTATTTATTTTGAATGATTCTTTTCACTTTCCAAAATAAATTTAGCAAAGGAATACAAATACTTTGTTAACACAGCACAGGCCTTGTAACTGCAAGACATCACACAAGCTTGCATTTATTACCAGCTGTACTCTCACCATTTCTTCTGAATGTTATTTTCGTAATAGACAGACGCAGAAAACCTATCTTGCACACTTTAATGGAACATGACAGCAGCAGTTAAGCTCGCATAGGAATAATTGTCTCAACCCAGCATCACAGTCAATTCTTCCTCTGAATTGCAATTAAATTGATAGCCATTCTGTTCATTTGCAGCAATATATGTCTACCTTGGCCAAGCCACCTATGCAGTTGAAATTATTTGGCAATATTCCATTTTATATTCCAGTTCATCTTACTACTGCATAGTATTCTGATTAAAACAAACAAATAAAAAAACAGCTGCAAACTTGATCCATACAGTACCAATAGTATATTTCAAGGGCTGATTGAGAAATGAATGTGTTAACCGGGATTTGCCCTCAAGTGAAATTTTTTGCATTTAAGTTCTATTGAGATGATTGATTAAAATCCCTTTGCTACACAATGTTTTCAATACTCATCTGAAATAATGAAAAATATTGAAATAACATTTGGTAAACATAAACAAGTAGCATAAAATAATGGAGGAATTATGAATAATAGTGGAAAAAAACTGACACATGGAGTGGTATGGACCATTTGGTAGGTGATTAATGTGTATTTTAACATTACTATATGAGCAATAACACATCTAGAAACAGCATTTCATATGATATATAGGCTGTGACCTAATACCTTAGCATGCGTTCTCAGCAAAAAGATTTGTGAAAAAAAAAAAAGGTAGGTAGAATAATTTCAAATATAAGTTGAATACTAGTGTTTGACAATAGAGAATAACTTTAGTGCTATGCAAGTACAACTAATTTCAGAGTAGTAGATACGTTGCCCATTCTTAAAAGGATGTTAAAACCCAGAAGATGCAATAAAAAAATAGAACAGTCATACTTCAGAAATTTTGAAAATTTCTTGAAGCATAATATTTTCAAAACTCATTTGTCTGGGTTTGAGAAGAACTAGATTACTAGATTACATGGTGCATGTACCTTTACAAGGAGAAAAGACCAGATTCTGGAATCTTAACAGTTTGTGGAGAAAAGGCATAACAAGAACCAAATTCTAGCAGCTGAAGCCAGAAAAAAAAATATTGGAAATTTAGAAACATGCTTTGAATAGTGAGAATGCAAAGCTGTTCATACAAAATAGCACATTAAATGATGACTCGTTCATTTCTTGTCTTCAAATCAAAGATTTGCCTTTCTGATTCACAATTCAGTTCACAAGTGTGATGCATAATGACTTATAAATCTTTCTGGTTGTACACATCATTAATACAGATCTGTGGAAACCATGTAAGTAAACATGATCGTATATATGGCTTTATCAGTATTATGGATTTATTTCTTCACAAAAAGAAAAACAAAATCATGATGGAGACAGAATAGCTGCTAACATCACCAAAAATCTCAGAACATGAAATACAGGAGTGTATGAAGTATAACAACATTATCTTGTTATGGTGACACACTAATGTTTTTCCTGTGCAAAGAGGTGACAACAACAATATGCGCACTTCTCCAAATTAAATGGGAGCCAAGCAGGAGGGCTTTGTTATATGCACTAAAATTTGGCTGATTCATTGTTTTAGCATTTGCAGTTGGTAAATGTTAGTCAAGTCAGATCCATTTAAAGGTCATCAGCAACAAGAGGTCCTCGGATTATCATATTATTCCCTGGCCAAATACACTGCAAATGACTGCAACACTCTTGGAAACTTCCCACTGAACAAATTGCTCTCTGTGTCCTATACTGCATATGGCATACACAATTAGAAAGAGGTTGGGATGAATAAGGACCTCATAAATCTCACAGATAGGTTTAGGTACCATATTCTTCTACTGTATCTTCTCCTGGGGGAGGGAAAGAGTGTGAGGAGTCCTCCTCCTGATGAGGAAGGAACAGCAGAGGTAACCTGTGATGAAATGACACTAACCCCCATTCCCAAACCCCTGTGCCACTCAGGGGAAGGAAACAGAGAAAAGCGGGAATAAAGTTAAGCCAGGGAAGAACGGATGGGTGAGGGGAAGGTGGTTTAAGATTTGGTTTTAGTTCTTATTTTCCCCAACTCAAGTCTATTTTGCCCATGATGGTAATTGGTGACTGATCTCTCCCTGTCCTTATCTTGACTCAGGAGCCTTTTGTTATATATTCTCTTCCCAGTTCAGTGGGGGAGTGATAGAATAGCTTTGATGAGCACCAGGTGTCCAGCCATGGTCAACCTGCCACATGCACGAACAACTTTTTTTGGAAAGCACAGCTGGCAGTGGCATTGATGGGTATGTGTTCTGTGCTGCTTTTGCTGATGTGACCATTTTGCAAAGCATGCAAATGTTATGGCATCTGTGAGAAAACAATGGCAAATTCTTCTAACCATTTTTACTCAATGTTTCTGTATATTAATCATTAAATAATAAACAGTGGGAAACAATTTCTGGAGCACAAGAATGCAGAATTCCTATCTCCAGACTGGTTGTCCCGATAACAGGGATAGAAACAATATTCTTCTCACCTG
This sequence comes from Pezoporus flaviventris, assembly GCF_033815535.1. Lineage (NCBI taxonomy): Eukaryota > Metazoa > Chordata > Aves > Psittaciformes > Psittacidae > Pezoporus > Pezoporus flaviventris. The sequence goes on along the minus strand of NW_026892579.1, from coordinate 28,609,058 downwards.
ACCTTTCTCAGTCCTTTGACTCAGGAATCTGCTGTTCTCAGCTCCTCAGTGGTATGACTTGAACAGGAGAGCTAAAAATTAACCAGTCTAGTCTTTAGGGCTTGTTCTTGAGAGATGTGAAGTGTTTGATCGCCCTTAAAATGAAAAAAGGACAAAATGCGTGCCTCCTTGAGTGGATACTCTCCTCCTACAGGTTATTCTATAAAAGATGCATGACCTTACACAACAGCTACATACTAAATAAAATGTATTCAAAACTTTCTTGCTATATCTCAGCATCCATCATTCTTCAGATTTGGAATAAAGTAACAAAGCTAAAAGAAAATGGAAAAAATCCCATATCTTGCACTAAATGCAAGAAAAAAATGAAAGAAAGTAATTTTTCACGTCTTCCTAAATTCTCCTTTTTAGTTCTTTCCATTGATATGCTTGTTTTAAAAAATTGTGTTGTTCAGTGAAAACAAACTCATAGTTGAGCATCACTAAGAACTGATCCATCATAAGATAAAATCTAAGCATCCTGTTACAAGCTAGTTATGGCCCATAGCAAGAGGCAGCTTAATTAGCTGACAAATGGAAATTCTACTGCGGCTTTTGTTGGTCTTATTTTTTATTGTGTATTGTGTTTTTCTTGAGAGATTTATGAAGAACATCATCCTCTGTAGGATATTCCTTACTGTGCTCTATTACTACTGAAGTTTTGACAGCTGGTGCAGCTTTTTGATGATGTATGCAGGTACCCTGGAAGCCCATAATTCAGAACATATCTAGATGTTTCTTCCTCTTCAAAGCACAGGTTGTTGCTGACTGAATTAGGAATATATTTTAATTAACAATGTGTCTCCTTTCTTTGGAGTCATACCACAGAGGTTTCATGGCACCTCTCTGCAGCTACATTATTATTTTTGTTTTGGTTTTTTTTTTTGGTCATGTCCTTATTAGTTTCTTCCAGTTGAGGAATCCTTTTCCTTACCTATGCTTATGATACATCCCACATCCAAAGCACATTACTGGAAATTAATTTTAACAAAATAGAGTGTTTAACAGGACAAAGCTATACATTATGTAAGTTTCACCCCCGATTACCTTCACTGACCATGTTTTCTGTGTCTTTGGTCTCTGTTCTATGATGTGAAGTAAGCGTTCAAAAACCGTACATCACATTACACACTACTTAGTGGGAAATTAATATCATGAAAGAAGTATTTCAAAGCTCAACTACAATTCTGACTAGTCTTATTAAATAAAATCTGATAGCTTGAAGAATTAGCTGCAGTATTCCAAAGTAGGATATTAGCACAGATTAAAGAAAATTGTAACCATGAAAAAATCATTAAATGTGCATTTTGGATAAAATTTGGATGCATGTATACATGATGCAGAACACAGCAAAGGTCTCAAACCATCACTGAACTTTGGTTCAAAGTGAATCCCTTTGATGATTTCAGTTTTCAGACTATAGTGCAAGTCATCATATTTCTGTTCTACATCTGTCCCATGAGAAAAGTTTAAATATGCAAGCAGAATCATAAAACACATGAAGCAGTATCAGCATTTTGCAGATGTTTTGTTTATTACATTACCAGATTTTTTATTTATGAACTTTGCTCTGATGATGTTAATATCAGAGTTTATTATTTTTACAGAGGGTAAAACTGTTATTAAACTAATTACTGATGATCGGTAATTACTGATTTTCTATATTAGCAGAATAATGTTAATTTGTAGGAATTATGTGCTAAATTTTAAAATTCATAGCAAGTAGATTTTTCTTATACATATATAAGAAACATGCATATATAAGAATAGTATTCATTCTCAGGCATAATTTTACTCTTTCAGCATATTTTTGTACAACACATGCTTTCTTTCCTCTGGACTCAAAAATCTAATTATTTTAAGAGGCACAAGATGTGTGTCACATAAATTATTCTTTTCTTATCCTATTTATTGTCATGTAGATTAATTTCAGAACTGTTGATTGTCAAAAAATTCTGTGTGAAAGCTGAAAGGTTCTGTATCGGTAAGCCATTACTAAGAGAATAAGTAGGTGGAAGAGCTTGTAGCCAAATGAGGGGGGTGCCGCAGCCAGAGAAGTAGAAGCATGCAAAGTAATATAATTGGCATTACTCACCTTGAACCCTGCTGTGGTTTAACCCAGCAAGTGGCTAAGCACCACACAGCTGTTCACTAATTTCCCCTCAGTGTGATGGGGGAGAGAATTGGGAAAAAAGTTAAAACACCTGGATTGAGATGAAGACAATTCAGTAAAACAGAAAAGGAAGGGAAATAATGCTAATGATAAAGGAATATACAAAACAAGTGATGCACAATGCAATTGCAACCTGCTGACTGATGCCCAGCCAGTCCCCAAGCAGCAGGTTCCCCACCCCCAGCCTACTCCCCATAGTTTTATTGTTCAGCATAATGTCACACAGTGTGAAATATTCCCTGGGTCAGTTGGTATCAGCTGTCCTGGCTATATACCCTCCCAGCTTCTTGTGCACCCCCAGCCACCTCACTGGCAGGGCAACACGAGAAACTGTAAAGTCTTTGACTCAACAACTAAAACATCGGTGTGTTGTCAATGTTGTTCTCATTCTAAACCCAAAACATAGCACTTTAGCAGCTGCTAGGAATAAAATTAACTATCTCAGCCAAAACCTGGACAAACCCACAAACAGCATAAGAGGAAAAGAGGGTATAAACCTATATAACACAGTAATGCTGCTGAGAGTAAACCAGGCCTAGATATGTAAATGACCCATAACTAAAAGGGGTGAATAAGGACTTCTGTTTCCATTGCATAGTAGAACACAGTGACTATCAACACATGTTCAAATAGTAAAATCTGCAAGACAGAAAAAGGATGTAAAACAAGCAAAAAAGTTCTGGTAGAATCAGAATATATTTGAAGAATGAGTGGGATGAAAAATGAAACAAATTCTTACCTGAAAAATATGATCAGCTTTGTTGGAGGTGGCTGAGAGTTTCACCTTTTCCTTGGGGAAAGGGAAGGAATTGAAAAACATCAACAATGAAAGAGCTAAATGGAGAAGAAACAAGTCGCCCACTTCAGTACTGGCCTTCTTCACTGAAGAGTATTCCAGCTTGGCTACCCCGGGCTTGAGGACTAAGATCATCAGGGCTGTGACCTTCACTGCCAAGTACAGTATCAACTCTGATTACTGCTCTGCATGCGGTTCTGAATGCACAGCATCAGTACTGTACCCTGATGGTGAGCTTAAGGCAAGATTGTTAAGGACCAGTCAATTGAATACATAGTGATAACTGTGGGTGATGAGTAAGAACTGAACCTTGGCAGCAAGTGTGAGGCTGATGAATGTCAGTCTTGTAAGATGCTATTCTGAAGTTTGAAACTGACTTAACTTACTGATATTTTAATGATTCCATCAAAAAGACCTCTAATTTCCTAATTTGGGGTTTGTTGGTTTTAGGGTTTTTCATTATAGTTTAATGTTTTTCATAGTTATCACTCCTGTGCCACCAGAAAAAAAACACAATCAAAACAAAACAAAAAAAAATCTAAACCTAACTAGTTGTTGATTAAAGTCAAATAAGTTCATTCCAGAACTAAGTGGCTTCCCCTCACCTAAAACACACACCATGACAACTAGGTTTTCTTTGAATTAAACTTTCTTTATATTCCAAAGACCAACATAAAAGATGTGATGGGAGCTGGATGAAAGCAGAGGAAATTATACTGACACAGGTGATGAAAGAGCCAGAAAAGCTCGGAAGCTGTGGAGGAGCTGCAAAATGGTCACCAAAGGGAATAAAAAGGGAGGACTCACAATAGAACAGTGAACAGTCTAAACTCTTAAAAGAAACACTGCCTGACGCTAGAATCTGTAGAAAAAAGGAGATGGAGAAGACACTGTCTTGTCGGTTGAGATACACAGGGAGATGGCTCTTCAATTACCATCATGGGTGAAATAGACTCAACTTGGGAAAAATTAATTTCCTTTTTTGCCAATTAACATAGAGTAGTGTAGGGAAAAAAAAAAGGACAAAAAATTCAAACAACACCTCAACATTCTCTCCTCCTCTCTGTTTCCCATGCTCAGCTTCAGTTCTTCACTCCTGAGTAGTGTTGTGGCTGAAGGGACAATATGGTAAGTACCCAGCAATTCTTCCCTGCTGCTCCTTCCCTCTCACACTTTTCCCAGATCCAGCATGGACTTTCTATGAACTACAGTTCTCTCAGAGTGTCCAGCTGCTCCGGCATGGGGTCCTCCATAGGCTGCAGGGAGCCAATCTGCTTCTTCATGGTCTTTTCTAGGGGAATTTCAGCTCCAACCCCAGGAGCACCTCCTCCCCTCCTCCTTCTCTGACCTTGCTCATTCTTTCTGCTCCCTCCTCATCTCTACCTGGTATTCTGCTTTTTCCTAAACACCTTTTCCAGAGGCACCCCCACCTCAGCTGATGGGCTTAGCTATGCCTTGTGGTGGGTCAGATGGATCTGTCCTGATCCAGCTGTATTTGGGGCAGCCCTGGCCTCTCCTCATAGAGGGGACCTGCAGCCCCATGTCTAGTTTATCTCTGCCTCCCTGCAGAGGCATGGTCTGAAGTTTGCAATTCAACAGAACAATTGTGATTCATTCAAATGGCATTTTGTCCAGACCCTACAAGAAGCACCCCAACAAGCTAGCAAGTTTTCTAACATCTTGTTCTGCCTTTTTTTCTAAAATGTAGTAAATGTTTGAGATGATTCCACAAACAAACACTGGTAACTTGTATTGTTCTGCATATGATCCTTGTTGATATATCCTATGAAAAGTGCTAACTGCATTTGTTTTTCTGATACACATTTTGAGAAAAGTACACTTACAGGAAACATTATCATATTAGCTTGTGACTTAGAAAAACAGCCACCAAACAGAGAAGAGCCCATAGTACTCTGGAAGCTCTACCAGCAAAAGGTATTATTGATAAATACACAGTTGTGTGGACAAGGGTTGAACAGCCTGCATTGCATCTGAGGTGCTGGGAGGGTGTTTTACTGAGAAAACTGATGTATTTTCTATCATAGCTACAGCTTTAAGCACAGATGCGCATCAGAGGCACATGGATCATAACACCACACATAATAGGCAGCCAGAGATTGCATGTTGCTTCCTTGTCAGGTTCACTAGTTAGCTGTAGGGAGCTAGGATTCTAAATCCTATAGGTTAAGAATTACATTTTGGCCCTTATTGTAATAGATATATTATCATTGCTCAGTAAAGCTTTAAAAAAAAGTGACTGGGTTGTTATGGGATTATTACTAGGGATACAAGCCACTCATAAGCTGAATCTTCAGGCTGAATCAGTAATAAAGTGTTTCCAAAATATTGTTTTTAATTTGTGAGTTTTGGAAGATAAATGAGATGTATCTGCTGGAGTGAATATTTTAGTTTTGATTCTCTAAACTCAAGAATTTTATACCCACAAAGTACTTCCTTACTTTAAATGCATATTATATATTTAGCAATGATTTTCAAAATCATTTTAATATCTAGACAAATATACTACCCACAGAGCAGGTCTAGTATGGAAAGAAATTTTCATGATATGGTTTAGATACAAGATGGTGCGGTAGAATGTGATCTTCATTCACAATTCCTAGCAAATGGACCTTTAATTAGATAAATTCTGCAACACCTGTGACCTGTACAAGCCTTGCTACCTTTTATAAGGTTGCCATGTAAGCCAAAAGAATGGTTGCTTGGCATCAAAACCATCTTATCTACAGGAAGTCTCTGATTTATTTAGACTCATGTGAAAGCTAAAAATGTGCTCAACTGTTTTAAGTGCCCTCGACAAAATAAAATCCTAAAGAAAGGAATCTGAAATTGGCCAAAATAAATTACCCTCTTTCGATCATGTTTGTATGTGATTTTTACAATTATAGATCTGTTCCTTCCATTGCAAAAATTGTAAAAGATAAATCTTTCAAAAGTAATGCTAGCTGGCAACATGATACAATAAGAATATAATATTTGAAACTCCATAGTTCTTTAATGCCATTTTAATAAAATAATTCTCTGCATGTCAAATACCTCTCCCTGTTTTCTCTGTATAAGGCTACTGTTCTCAATGTAGTTGGAGCAGGGAATAGATGAGTTCAAATCTGGCATCAAAAATGATATCTGCATTAAATCACTGTCCTGTTTTATACATGAGATGCAATGATTTTTCTGGATTACATGTGGAGCAAATATTTTCCTTTAAGACTATTTTCCTTCAAGACTATTTTCCTTCTCAAAGAAGTGTGGAATGCATGTGATAAACATGCGTTGCAGCAGCATGTGGTACTTCTTTGTCCTTGAAAGACTCAAAATGATCTGCAAGTGAATTAATGCAAAGGGCAGGTGCAGTAAAACCATTGTTGAAGAGACTGTGTAGCTGTATGATCATCACCACCTTGCAACTGGGAGCATGTGTGCCTCCCCAGCCAGTGCCAAAAAGAGAATTAGAATGCTTTTGACTACTTGTCACTCTGGCTGGCATTACCTCCATGTTTTATAATTTGCTCTGAATATTAAGAAAACAGAAACTGTAATAAACACTTTTATTACTCTTGATGGTTACAGCCATTCAGGCATATACTGCTCTCTCACATGGTTTAGAATCTGAAACAGAATGTTTTTTTGTTGCCCTAACTTTTAGATAATCTGTCAAAATATTGTCTTTGGTGGTGCTGCAATTTCTTTATCCGGAAGCACAGTCTACTTCTGCCTTTGCTTCTGAACACAAACAAATCAATCTGTCTCTCACAAAAGAGAAGGGAGAAACCTGTAAATTATCCCTTGTGAGAGAAACTTAAAAATAAGAGAAGTGAAATAACATAATAAAAAATGAATAGATATGAAAAAAAATACTATTTTCTCCTCATACCGGAGCTATCAGCAGAAAAACGAGAACTTTAATGAAATACGTTCAGACCCAAATGGAGGATGTCAGTGATGGAAAAGCAAATATTTTTGTTTGTGTTTTCACCATGGGATAGTAATATTGACTCAAGATGAGCAAAAAAGATACTATAAATATATATGAAAGTCTACATTTGAAAGAAATTCTAGGATCCTGTCATCACAGTGCAGTATGCTGCAATTTGATTCTTCTTGCCTCTATCTTCCATCGTAATTTATTCAGACAGCAAAGCTGGAAACTTCCAGCTCCTGTCTAAACCTGAATCCTACCTGGATCAAAAAGTAGAATGAGCCATTGGGATATGCCTACAATGAAGACCACAACAGGCATGCCCTATCCAGCTTTAAAATAGATGAGATGCAGTCTCACTGCAGCTGTGTGGCAAAGTATACCTCCCAGTCCTGCATGTGCTGTGCCCATTGACTCTAATTCTTTCACTATCTGACTTAAAACTAGATTGTGTCCCTGCACAACACTGTCTACTTGAGATTCTGACTCCTTCTCATCGACCTTGTGAAGATAGTGACTGCTGCTTGCCCTTAAAGGAGAGAGGTCCTCTCTCTGCCCCACCCACAGCTTTGCAATGTAAAGCACTAAGGCAGATGGTACTCCAGGTCAACAGCTGGAGGCATTCAAGGCCAGGCTGGATGTGGTTCTAGGCAACCTGATCTAGTCCAAGATGTCCCTGTTCATTGAGGGGGGGTCGGACTAGATGGCCTTTGACCCAATTCTATGATTCGATGCAGTTAAGTAGCTGAATTGTGTCACGATACAGCATGCAGTGATCACTCCAAATAAGCACCAAACATCAAATGAAAAAAGGAAAATTAAAGTATTTTAGCTGATGACAAATGTCAAGGTGGCACCAGTGCTGCTAGAGGGAGGTGGTATACAATTTTTTGTGATACAAAGAAATGTCTTGTTCTGTCAATACTGATAGGAAAACTGCATGTTATGGGGTAATAAAGAAAAAAAAAGGTAAATTGGGACTATGAGACTTTCTCAATATCTTTGTGATAGCTTGGCAATGGTCATTAATCATATTTGAATTCAACATTGTTGTGATATAAATCTGACTCATGAAGTCATCCACAGATGAGTTCAATACCACTGTGGAATTAATACGGCTGAATATCACGCAAAGAAATTGGATAATACTCTCATAATGAAAAAAATGCAGCATTCTCTCTGATTATTTTTTTTTAGTGGTGTTTTTAAAAGATATTCCCACAATATCATATGCAAGTTTTGAATGCATTTCATCTATTTGCGATTTTAAAAAATTACCAGTATAGTCATACAGTAAGTATTCCTTGGGTTTGTGCAGGTAATTATCCCTAAAACAGGTTCAAATTTTAAAGTGTTACATACTTAGGCTGACTGCTGAACATTCTGAAGGTGAAATGTGGCTATGTACAACATGAATTTTGGCCCAAAACATTCCCTAGGCAGTAGAAATCAATACTGGGCACTGGATTTTACTGAGCGCATGGTGTGAAACAGTGGCTAGGAAAGAAAATGTGATTCTTAGTGTCACAGTTTAATCCCAGTTAGCAACTAAGCACCACATAGCTGTTCGCTCACTAACCCCCTCCACCCCACAATGGGATGGGGAGAAGAAATGGAAAAAAAGGTAACCGAACCCTGGACACTCAGATATATTGAAAAAGAAATGAAAAGTGGAAGCACATACCTATTTTTCAATCTGTATGGTACTAGTGAGAACTGTTCTGTGTTCTGTTTTCTAAACTCATTTTGAAGCAGTGTTTACATATTGAAAATGGCTTAAAAAAACAGCTACAAGAATGATGGAAATTCTGAAAAAAAAAAACACCAAAACCCAAAAGCCTTCATAGTGCTATACTAACCAGCTCAATCAATTTAGCTTAACAAAATGAAGGTTAAGAAGCAACCTGCTCATAGTCTATAAATGCAGATGCTTCTGACACTGAAGGGAAGTTTGAATTGTCAAAGGCATTACAGACCTGCAGCATGCAGCATAGGTCAATTGAAACTAGAAATGAAGCCTGCATTTTTACCATGAATCATCACTAACCAACAGAATAACTTAGCTAGATGCTTGATAAATTCTCCTGGGTTCAGCAGTAGCAGTCATTTTTTTCTTTCTTAGTAGCTGATGAAGTGCTGTGTTTTTGAGTTTTGGCCTGGGGACAGGGCTGATAACACCAATGTTTTTAGTTGTTGCTAAGTCATGTTTACTCTGACCAAGGACTTTGTGAGTCCTCCAGCAAGGAGGGGAAGCCAGGAAGAAGCAGAGACAGGACACCTGACGCAAACTAGACAAAGGGGTATTCCATACCACAGCACGTCATGCCCAGGATGTAAAACTGGGGGCAGTTAACTGGAAGGGTTAGATCACTGCTTGGGTTAGACTGGGTATCGGTTGGTGGGTGGTGAGCGACTGTATTCTCTTCCCTTGTTATTTCCTTTATCATTATTATTATTGGTGGTAGCAGCAGTGATTTGTGTTATACCTTAGTTACTGGGCTGTTCTTATCTCAACCTGTGGGAGTTACGTTCTTTGATTCTTCTCTCCATCCCTCTGGGAGTGGGGGGAGGAAGGGCGGGGAGTGAGAGAGCTACTACATGGTTCTGAGTTACTGGCTGGACTTAAAACACAACATAAGTGTTCAGAAAAAGATTAGATATCTGTCTGGAAAATATATCCCAGCTGAAACAGAAGTACTGAACTTGATATACCATTCAGGAAAACCAAATACATTAACAAGTAGGCCTCTTAAAACCTTTGTATTTAGCCAGGTTTGTTTTTCTTTCTGTGAAGGGACTCTGGGCTTAGTCTGAAATCAGAAATCTGCTCATAGACTGCATAGAATCATAGAATGATTAGGGTTGGAAAGCACCTTAAGATCATCTAGTTCCAAACCCCCTGCCATGGGCAGGGATACCTCATGTCACCCTGTCACCCAAGGCTCTGTCCAACCTGGTCTTGAACACTGCCAGGGATGGAGCATTTACCATTATGGGCAACCTGTTCCGGTGCCTCACCACCCTAACAGCATGACTTTCTTGGACTGCAAATGAAGCTTGCTTGCCCTGTGGTGCAGGTTCTTTATATTGCTTCTGTGGGCAGATTCACCCCTCAGTGCCACTGCAGTCTCTGATTCCACTGTCTAATATGAAACTGAGAAAAATCTTGATTGACATCAGTAAGAAAGGCTGAGTAGCTAGTTTTTAGGACTCAGGATATACCCTGTAAAATTGTCATATGGTGTGGGGGAGGCTGTTGTGCCTACCCCTTGGGCCTGCCCTGACTAAATATGCTCAGAACAAGCAACCTCAGTCTCATGCAGGAGATTACACTAAGATGAAAATAAGAGATAAATACCTTGGTACTGATCAAATCTGATGCAGAAATATTTGAGCCTTCTAATGAGTGAGAGAAATTACTCTGTCCTAAGTTTCACAAACCAGAATTACACAAGCCAAGATGGTGATAGGCAGGAATGATGGACCCAGTAAAGCTGGTCATAACTGAATCTGTTTACAAGGAACTGAGTAAGATACAATGCCAATAACCATATGATTATGGTTACTTCCAAGAATAGCCAGTTAATTACCTGGTAGTCTGGCTGTGGAATAAGACCTTATTCTTATTTACACTGACATTCCTTTTCATTCTGCAGATAATAAGTAAGCCTCAGCATGGAATTAATTCCTGCTTTTTAGGACTCCTGCTTTTTAGAGTATATGAGCATGCATGTAACCTGAATGCTGCAATCTATAAATTTAGCTCTTTGTTTAGTGTGACTAAATCCAACTTCCCTTTTATAGCAACACATCTTATTAGTGTTCCTAGTGCAGATTTTTAGTCCTGATTTACCACAAACTGTGGAGGATTAGAGATGCCACTTGTTTAGGTTATATCCAAAATTTGGAACCCAGAAACATTTTCAAGTACAGCCTACCTCCACCCGAGCACGCACCGTCAGTCTTCATTTGCCCTGCCCTGTATCTGGATTTCAAATGGAAAGATGTCCATTTGAGGACCACGAGGGAGCTGCAGGACATGCTGCTCAGCCCCTAATCTGGACAGCCAAGGCATCAAGACCAATTCAGACTGTCCCGTAGCACAGACCTGCAGCATAGATAAAGTGTCTTTGGTTGTACCTGCACAGTCTGCTTCTTTTTCTGTTGAAGATTTCTGTGGAAAGGTGACTGGTGCTTCATATAAATCCAGAAAGAAATATCTATTCGTATCTGCTAGTATAAAATGTCCTTTCAACTCTACTGTGTTCAACAGACAAGCTTATCCATGCATTCATCTGAAACCAGACACGCACTATATGAACACATATTGAAAGAATGTTTACTGGGACAATGCAAAATCCCAGCTCTAATCTTGCAGGTGTGTTTTTTTGGGGGAGAATTTAGAAATCTATTTAGCATTACTGCTGGCAACATAGAGAAAACATCAGGTAGGAAAAAGCATTTGGTTCTTTTGCTGCTGGGATTGTTTTTTTTCTGGTCTTTGGGGGGGGGGGGGAGTTTTTTCGTGGGGTTTTTGTTTTTGTTTGTTTGGTTGGTTTTGGTTTTTTGTGAGTTTTTTTTGTTTTTTTTTTGTTTGCAGATTTTGCTTTCATTGTAAAAAATTAATGGTACCTTCCAGGGGAATAAGTTAAAATTGAAAATATTTTATGTAATTGCACCCTTTTTAGATGTCTTATGAATGCCCAAGTGTAAATGAATCTAAATTATGAACTGGTGTTACATATAACTATTGAAAAGGTAACTGGCTTTGTTGCAAATCAATTTCAAGATGAGACTTTGTTTATAAAATTCATTTTCTCTTTCATTTCTGAAATTGAATGAAATATTAAGACAACTTTCTTTAGTAGACTGTTTTGTAGTGTATTTCCAAACTTAGGAAGGTTGATAAGACATCACTTTCACCCATTTTTAGATAGTCATCATTTATTTGTCTTTAAGGACAGAGCTAGAAGGAAGATCGAGGACAATTATGCCTTATTTATTGACTAAAAATTGCAGAAAGTGTAGGAAATTACTTGAAAAAAATGTCATTTGCCATGCCAACAGTCTAAAAATTATCACAGCTCTTTTCTTTTCTTTCCCCAGGGTCACACTAAGCATTTTTTATTTTTCACACTTACTGTGGTAGCATGGAATTTTCAGCTGGACTCCTTTCTTCTGAGCTACACTGTCTCTCTTGTACCATTTTCTATCAGAGGCAACTTGAAAAGACAGAAAGCACTCCAGTGCATATTTAACACAATACAGTAAAATTATTCTGAACTTCAAGCTTAGTTCCCATACTTTGGACAAAGGTACTCACTTGAGTAACATTAGAGTATCTGCCAAGGCTGCTTTCATGAGGCAGAGGGAAAGAGTGTCTTCTGTTTCACCTACAAGTGATGTGTTTCAAAATCTATCCCATGTCTCTCTTTTACCTATGTTTTTCTTTTCACTTTACTGGTTTCTATCCCACTAATTCTAACCTTCAATTTCCTGTTCAGACTCTCCTCACTCCAATTTCTCTTATAGGTATTCAAGTTCTTTCTCCCACATTTCTTCTGCTTTTCTTTCACCTTGTCTTCTGTCCTACTGCTGGTCTCCCATGGAGAGAGCTGGTTCCTTTTCTTCCTACAGTTCAGTCTGTAAACCTTTCAAAATTACTTTGGTATTGCACACTAAGCATGAATTATTTACATAACACATCATCAATGAGTGAAATTAATTACCAGTGAAATTCTCTTGATATTACTGAAGTTGTTCCTACAAACAGCGGCAAGAAGGCTAGTTTAGTGTTTTAAATGTCGTAGACACTTTCTCCCTAGAGGATAACAAAGCACAGGGGAACCGTTCAAAAACACGTGAGAAAAAATGCAGGTTGCATAATGAAGTGATTTTCTTTAATAAACAAGATAAATACTCACATGCCTTGAGTTCATTCTTGCTAATATAAACATGAGCAAAGCAGAAAAAAAGGTGATGTTATTTTTCTTTCTTTTTATTTTCCCAGGTTATTATTTCAACAACTTTTTTTTTTTTTTTTGGTGGAGACAGTATGGATTTTAATGCAAATTATGGATAAATCTGAAAGCGGGAATTAGGGTGAAAAACATTTATTTGTGTAATAAATATGTAAGACGAGCACAAGACGAGATACAAGTTTTCTAGTGTTCTGTATCATGAAGCTGAGGGTCTGCTGAATCTTAGACTATGTTCATGATCTTTGAACAGAGAAGTAAAGTCTGATGCTCCTCAGCTTACAACCGAATATTACTCTTTTGGCCTTAACTAGCACTCCATTGAAGAAAAGCTTCCAAGATAAAAGCTTTTCTGTGTGCATAACTTGGGGTGAAGAGAATATATTTTTCTTTACTTTTGGTAGAGCACCACATATACTTGTGTCAGTATGGAAATAATAACTTACTGGAAATCCATACTGTAGATTCACACTGTTACTATTGAAGGCAGTATTTAGGAAAAACCCTTGATAACATTTCATGCCTCACAGTGCCAGGGAGACTGAGGCTACTGGTATGAAAGCAGTCGTCTGTTTTATGCAGACTCCTGTGGGATGTTCAGTGCCTTCAGCAGCAGGGACAGCTCAATCAGGTGTCCTCCAAAGCCTGCTTTATTTGTCTCACTACAGAACTATCATGTATAAAAGCTTTTATTTCTACAGACCTGGGTATTTCAAAGCTTTTTCTGTAAGCCACAGAGCCATCCTCTTTGTTTTCACACCCTTCACACTGTCAAAAATGCATTATAAATAATTCACAAGGCTAAAAGAAAACAAAACAAAACCAAATGCCACAAACTTTTTTACTGTTAGGGTGGTGATGCACTGGAATGGGTTGCCCAGGTGAATGCTCCATCCCTGGCGGTGTTCAAGGCCAGGCTGGACATAGCCTTGAGTGGTATCGTTTAGTGTGAGGCGTTCCTGCCCATGGCAGGGGGGGTTGGAACCAGATGATCTTAAGGTCCTTTCCAACCTTAACTATTCTATGATTCTATAAAGTTGAGCTTTATAGGGAGCATGTTTTGTTTCTCAGAGGAAGGGGAAATTGAATGAGGCTAGCACAAAGGCACATATACTTCTTTACATATTTAAAGGATTGCAAGAATAAATTAATTAGTAGAAATAATGAACAGCCTGAAAAATCAGCATATAACAGGTGCCCATATTAATTCTAGCTTTTATGTTTCAGACACATTTGACTCCTCCTAATTCTTTCCCTTCACACAGACAGTATAACCACACATGAGCTGTCCTTCACTATAAGAGTTTTTCCAATATCTAATTTTCAGATACATGAGACAGTGAATGTTGATTTCAAAACCAATGAACCAAGTAGGTTGTGCACATAACTTTTCAAGCATCAGGTTTCCCAGTCTTGGACTTTTAGAAACAGTTGTCCAAAGCAGTGATTTTTAAGCTGTATTTTCTGGGTCCTAAGGTTATAGCTTATCAGTAAATTAAACAACACCAGGAACCAGGACTGAAAATTGGTATATGCTTGTTCATGCTGTTAAATTTTTAGTATAGTCATAGACGAGGTTTGAGATCCCCTCATCAGCGACCTGACCCAATATGCATCCAGGAGGTAGCTACACTATATGGGAGGAGAGTGAGAATATTTTTCTTATGGATGCCCACTGCCAACAGACTGTCCTTGGATCATTTTATGTATCGGTAATAGATTTAGACGAAGAGCTCAAGAATTGTTACTTTACATGTGTATATAAACAACAACTAACAAAAAGTAGTTTATTGTCAGAAGACTGATAGTTTTTTAGATTTTTAGGGAATGTACAAATAGAAAATACAGCAAATGCTAGTGCACAGGGAGTTAGTTTGATGTGTTTTCTCCCTGTATGCAAAACCTACCCCTTACAGCATCAATATTGTCCATTTCAGAAAAACTGTGCACATACAGCTCCTCAGGCAAGAGAGACTTGTGGACAAATAGTGCTTTAAAAATATATGAGCATATATAATTGTACAAAATATAACTCAAACACAAAAGATGTCATGTTAGCAAGGCAATCTCAATTCTTTGATGTTAAAGACCAATTTCTGTGTCTGTGAAACAGAGATAATGCTGGACTTTTCCTTTTTTGACTCAAAGTTTTTGTTCCTCCATGTAAAGTAATGAGAAAAGACTAAGGAATCCCAGTAAAGATGTTGAAGTAAGACTAAAGTTTTTTTAACAAACAGAGTACCTGGACTTCATTTATATCAGTCATACTTTTGGTGGAAGACCATAGTAAATCTAATTACAACAATTAAAAAGAAATGTAAATATGAGGTTAAAATGAAGTTATTCTATGATTGTCTACCAGACATAGTGCTTGATACAAGAATGGTGACAGAAGATAAAAAAAAATAACTATGCTGTAGCTCAAAGATCCAGACCTTGGAGGCATTAATTAAAGGGTAGTTCTACAAAAGGTAAAACACTGTTCTGATAACTATATTTGATGACTTGCAAGATAGGAAGTTGCAGAGATTCACAACCCTACAAAAAATAAAGTAGGTAGATGTAACATTTGAAAAAGAAGGAGAGTAAGTATTAGCATTTACTGAAAGGCTTTTAATCATGCTTGGTACAATTACAAGCTTCACTGAGATCACAGGAATAGATCTGTGAAGTAAGACTCAACATAAGGAGAAGGCTGCTGAATATGAATCACTCAAGTTTTACATCAGCCATTATAATTTACAAAGTAAAATGCTTGTGATACTGCTTGTGTATGTAGCAAAAGCCATTATCTCCTCACAGTCAGATTGTGATCTTCAGCCTTTTGGTGCTGTTAATGATAGTGTTCATCTTACTTAACATTACACATCTAGCAGTCAAGTATCTGACTCTGTGCTAGTTACTCTAGTTTCCCAGAGGAGAGAAATAGGCACCTCCTGGGTTTGATTAGTTTTATACTAACAGGGATGAAGTAAAAATAATTAGAAGATTCGCTGACATTTCTTCAGTGGCAAAGGAAGTGTTGGGAAGAGGCCAGTACTTACTGTACAGAAACCTGGCATACAAAGGGAGCTCTGTGTTTCTCACCCTTTGCTCCCACTGTGTCCCCAGCAAGACCTGTTCTCTGCAGCATGGAAGGTGCACTTCAGCTGTGCACTCACACTGACAAGTATCCTCTTGACAGAAACAGTGGAGGGCAAAATCTGATATGTAGCTGGGACTAGAGGACAAAAGTGAGATGCCTGAGCATATCTTTCCATACAGCAGCATGAGAACCTTTTAGCTTGAAGTGGTTTAAACTCTGAAGAGTCCTACAGTAACTTCAACCAAAGGCCATGTCTTTTCTCCCTGATGCCTAAGTCTGCTTGCTTCAGTCCCATCATGTCTGAGGGAGTCTCCATAGCCTCCAACATCCAGGCATGTATTTGTTGTTTTCAGTTTGAGTATTCTAGAAGAGGACATTGGGCAACTGCATTGGGCTTACTTGTGATTGGAGACTTGATTGCTGCTGCTGAGGTTTTTAGAAAAAAAGAATAGAAATGCCTATTGATCTTAGCAGATTGCTATGCAAGAAATATATTCCCAGAAGTCTCAGGTTATTGTCATTTCTAATTTTAAACTTACCATCATCTGGTGACCATGACATAATTTTTTTCCACTTGACATATTCAAAGGGGAAACAAGATTCCGTGCACTCGTGTGCTGAATCAATGCTTTCAGAGTATTGTCAGCCTGATGACAGTCTTATTAATGTTATCAAAGTCATTGAACCTTAGAATCACAGAATTATTAGGGGTGGAAGAGACCTTAATAATCATTTAGTTCCACCCCCCTGCCACAGGCAGGGACACCTTCCACTAGACCAGTTTGCTCAAAGCCACAGCCGGCCTCACCTTTTACACTTCCAGGGATGGGACATTCACATATAAGTCCCACCAAAACAATTCAGAAAAGCTTTACTCTTGTCATGATGGCTGTCATCTGCTGAAATGAGAGCTACATCTGCTGAAAACAGAGCTACAATGGAGATATATACTTCTAATGGCTAAGGGCAGGCATGCAATTCCTGTGAATAGCAGAGCCATCCTATAGTACAACCCATACTTGTAATGACTGTACATTACTCACAATTATTGCATTAAGCCATTATTATTTGATCATTGAACAGAAGTTACAAGAAGAACAGAAGAGGAAAGAAGCTCCTTTTATGTCCATCTAAATACAGAATTCTTTTAAGAACAAAAACTCTTCACCATATTTATGTATCTCTCCCAATTTCTTTTCTATTTTTTTTTCCCTGACAAGTTTATGGTTAGCCCAGAGATATTAAGCACAGGCAATGAAGGAAGGAACTGAGCACTGAGGAGCAGTAGGGGAAAAAACTGAATAGAGCAGTGAAGTTTCTAGTGAAAGGATGAGGCTGGACCATCAAACCAGAGGTCTGAGGAATTTCTGTCTTAAGCTAGTAAGTAATATCTTCCCTGCAGTCCTTCCTATCCTGCATATTAGAAGCTTCTCTCAAGCAGTCTCACTAATTTCCAAATAAATATGCATCAGGGGGACTATTCTGCAGTTATTCTTTTTATAGATTCAGCAAGCATGGGAACATGACAACATCAGAAAGAGTTTTGTGCTGAAGGGCTAGTGGGAAAAAAAGGTGAATATAGTGATCTCAGTTCTCAGGTCATATTGATCAGTAAGGCTTTATTTCTGTCTTTGCCTAAAAAAAATTAGAAGCTTCTTAGTAACCTAGGAAGCTAGATATAATTTTCTAAAGGGATTGAAAACCAAGTTCAAAAAGTGTTTAGAATGTTAATGAGGTGGGAAAAATTACTAGCCATTGTATTAGGAATTCTAAAAGGAAAATATCATTGTCTAATCATATAAACAAGACATAGTAACTATAATATTAATTTATGAATTGAGGTACTTATATATATTTATTTATTAGCTGTATGGTAGAATATTTTTATATATACCTATAAATATATATATGTCCATGTATCCCTTCCCAGTTGAAAGAGACCTCAGAAGATCATCTGGTGTGTGTGTATATAAACCTTTATAGTTTTCTGTTTAAAACATTTCTGTCTAAAACATCTTCACACTCTGTTTCCAAAAGCCTATATTTCTTTGAAAATAATTTGCCTTAGTATTCTAAGTTACATAGAAGTTTTGAAATTCTATTTTTTGCTATGATTCTATGAAATGTGAGAATCGCTGCTTTGTAAGTTAAACTACATTGTAATGACTCTAGCTTCATACTTGAATTCTATACGTATTTGCTTGTACAGAGAAAGAAGTGTTAGTCTCATAAAATACGACACTTTTGTTTGAGCTAAGTAAAGCCCCTATTCTAAGCATCCCAAATTATTATTATTATTATGTAAAAAAAAAACAAAAACAACCCTTTAAGCAAGTAAGATTAAGACCTTGGACCTTGCCCCAGAAATATTTCTGCAAGTAAATTATGTGCATCATTCCACACATATCACAAAGCTGCATAAGGGTGTGTACATACTTGAGTCTATATAAAATCAAGAACCAAATTTATTAATTTGGGTACTTAATGTAAATAGTGTAAATAATTAACTCTTGTTAGTATGAATATCATGTCCTAGGTCATACAGGAATGTAACCTGACTATTTACACACCCACCTCATTTTTTAAAGTTCAGTTTTCCATTCCAGATAATTCAGGAAAGTAAACATCTCAAAGAATATTACATAGATTTCTGAGAAAAAAATAGACCTAGTGACATTTTAGGCCCTCAAGTTCTTTTATCTGACTTTCAGCTGCTGGTCCAGAATGTAGAGATTTCTTTTAAGTCTTGTTTCTTATCTGCCAGACCCATGCAGGCATTTTATATATGCTAAAGTGTCCAAAATTGTACAAAATAATTGTAACCAGGCTTTTTGTTTAAAAAATCATGGAAATATAAACCATGGAAATTCAAATTCCTACATATATTTTTTTGCCTCAAGAGGGATTTGTCTTAGTTTTTTTTTGTTTCGCATCGTTTCCATGTCACATAACAATCACAAAAATAATCCCATAGGCAGAAGGAGAGTTTGGTGGATCCAGTTTCTTGGTATATTTTTATTGTAATGTGTAGCAGTGGAATGGGGTCTCCCAGAAATCTTGCCTTCATTTTCTTCTTTTTTCCAGTAACAACTGAAATTCTGCAAGCCACTGTGTGACAGTCTGAACATGTCTGTCTTGAAGCAACTGTAGATCTTTCGATATCTGACATCTATGGCATATTGTTTCCTGGTTTTATTAAGAATTTGCATTTTATTATAGTTCAGACAGTCTGGTTTTATGATGGAAATCTTTGCTACGTTTGCTTACATTTGGCACTTCAAGGCCTCTGTTGGCCAAGTATGAAAAAGGTCATTAATCCCAAATATATTTTCTTTGATACGGTACATTTGGGGCTGGTGAGAAAAATAATGAGACAAAATACTGAAGCAATAATAAATTTAACTGTTTTAATTGTCCCACCACTTACTGACTGAGAGTTCATGCCTAAATGATATATGATGTAGGCTGCTTTCTGGTTTGGAGCAGAATTCTGAACTGAAGAGATTTTAAAGATTGCTCATGAAATCTATTACCTGCAGATTGATACATTCAGCACCATATCAGCCAAATATTAGATCATCAGCATCAGCAGGTCATGATTGCAAGCTTTTTTCTTTCCTGCTCAGTGGGAAAAGAGGCTAAAGCAAATAAATATTCTGTAGCTGTCACGGTTTAACCACAGCCTGCAACTAAGCACCATCCAGATGCTTGCTCATTCCCTCCCAGTGAGGAGGACAGAGAATTGGAAAAGTGAGAAAACTCATGGATTAGGATAAAGACAGTTTAATAGGTCAAGCAAAAGCCATGCACACAAGCAAAGCAACACAAAGAATTCATTCACCACTGCCCAGGAAAACAGGACTGGGCATACATAATGGTTACTTGGGAAGGCAAAATGCTGTAGCTAGAAATGCCCCCCCAAATCCTTCTTCTTGCCACATCTTTATATGCTGAGCACAATATCATATGGTCTCAAATATCCCATTGGTCAGTTGGGATCAGCTGACCTGGCTACATCCCCTCCAAACTTCTTGTGCGACCCCAGCTTTCTTGCTGGTGGGGTGGGGTGAGGAGCAGAAAAGGCTCTGACTCTGTGTAAGCACTGCTCAGTGATAACTGAAACATATCACTTTTCAGCACAAATCGAAAACATAGTCCCATACTAGCTACTGTGAAGAAAAATGAACTCTACGCCAGCCAAAACCAACACACTGGCAAATTTAAGACTGGATCTGTGGCTTTTGAGAAGCCATTATCACTCTATCCTAATCTCTATTATATTCTGCTCTTTTTTTTTTTTTTCCTCCAGTTGTGTTTACCTATCTAGTCAATATTTTGAAATCATAGAAATATAGAATAGTTAGTGTTGGAGACAACCTTAAGATCATCAATTTCCAGCCCCCTGCCATGGGCAGGGACACCTCACACTAAACCATGTTACCCAAGGCTCTGTCCAGCCTGGCCTTGAACACCACCAGGGATGGAGCATTCGCAGCTTCCCTGCCCAACCCATTCCAGTGCATCACCACCCTCACAGTAAAGAACTTCTTCCTTACATCTAATCTATACTTCCCCTGTTTAGGTTTGAACCTGTTACCATTTGTCCTATCACTACAGTCCCTAATGAAGAGTCCTTCCCCAGCATCCCTCTAACCCCCTTCAGATACTGGAAGGCTGCTATGAGGTCTCCATGCAGCCTTCTCTTTCCCAGGCTGAACAGCTCCAACTTCCTCAGCCTGTCTTCATAGGGGAGGTGCTCACAGTTTTTTAATTTCTTCTGTTGGAAAACAGAACAGAAGGGCGTGTCCATAATGTTCAGTACAAGTGCTTAACACTGTGTTAACTGCAACTAAAAGCTCCTGTAATCAGTAATTATGATCCTTAAGAATGGCTGTAGAGCAGCAGTAGATTAAAAGGAAGGTTATAATCATAAAGGAAAACTGAAAAGAATATTTTAACTGTTAAAACATACCAAAACTGCATCAAAAAGATGAACTGTCTGCATCAACATAAAATGATAAAAAAGATTAATCAAGTCTGTAATGGAAAGCAACTGGAAGGGACCAAATGTCCTATGGAAGTGTGAAGAGGAAAACACCAATGAATGTTTTAGTAGGTATGACTGGCCATGTGTTTTCTATCTTTCTAGTTCATGGTTATTGTTTGCTGCCTGATTGAACTGAGAAGGAAAGCAGAAACTTTTTGTTATGATGCCTGTTCACACACCATAATGTCTGGCTGAATTCAGTTATTCCAGTTTCTTCTGTAAATACTATATGGCTGCTACAACCTTTGCAGAGAATCACAATGTTGATATTTATAGACCACACTGGTATAATAAGCTGCTGTTTGCTTATTTTTCTGCGTGTTAATATATGATGTGATACAAAGTCAATACTTCTCTTATGCACTGAAGCATATGTATTTCTTCATAAATACCAAAATATACATCAATATTGCTTAATCAGAAAAAAGTCTTAATTGTGAACATGGCAGAAGTAAAGCAGGGGTACATTGTGGTTTCTATTATCCACAGAATTATGTGGATATTAAAGTCACTTTCAATAGACAAAAATGTTGATAAGAATATGAGCAAAATATACTTAATTAGCAACATTTTTTAGATTTACATCCATGCAATTTTTAATCAATCAACCTTCGAGGGAAAACTGTATGAGATCTGCTTTATTTATCATGACATTCTGTATTTTTTAAAAATAGAAAGAAACAAAACCACTGTCACCCTCCTCATACCCTCACCCTCTCTCTTATTTCCTGACTGGGAAGATCAGGCACATAGAGAATTTTTTCCTCAGTAGCTCTTTTGTGTGTGATGTCTTCTTCAAGCTCCTTTCCTCCCAACTGGTGCTCAAAATCAGGCATTCATTTTTTAATTCCTAAAAAAAACTAAACCCTGGTTATCTTTGAAGAGTTACTAACAAATTTTTCCACTACATTTTTTTCATATTTGAATATACTCAGCTCATAGATTACATTGTAAGCAATAAGCTGTTATTGCTATGATAGTTTGCATGTATTATTTTATGCATTCTTGTTTGCTAAATGATAGTGACATGCTGCTTGTTGCATAACACACGACTAATGGCAGCAGTGGCTTCAAAGGCCTTACAAAACTGTGGCTGTCATTTGAAATGTGAATTCCTCTATGTAGGGAATATTCCCAAAGAGCAAGTGACAAAAATGCAGCTTCCTCTCAACGCAGGCCAGATTTATTTATATATAACAATTTCTATTGCTTAGGCAAGGCATTTCTTTTGAAGTTTTCAGGGGTACTTAAAGGTCCTAACTACTTCATTAAGTGACTCTCACAACACATGGCTGTCAATTTGCATGAGATATCACCTCCAGTCTAGCCTCTCACTAAGACAGGCAGCTGTGCTCTGACAAATAAGATCACATATCTTTGCCATTGAAAAGCAGAATTTTCTGTCTCCTGTAAGAAGTAAGGTTGAAAAATGCCTTAGCAATCTATTTGACCAGACAAAACCTGCAACTTCACTCTTCAAGTTAGTTTGCCCTTCAAATTAAAATAGAACTCATGCCTTTATATTTCTAACTGATCTGCAAAGCCACTATGAACATATTTTTAAGACACCCACGTATACCTGAGCCAGAAAGTTAGGCAACTAAAAATTTACTGTGACTTTGGCATCTTCTTTCTTCTTCTCATATTTTGTCCTCTGAGAAAAATTTGCTTATCTAACAAATGTGCAAGCTCCTTTAACCTAAAAACTGGCCAGATGGAATAGATAAAGTTTAATCAGAATAAGAAACAAGATTGCATAAGAAAGGTGAAGTATCAGTAAAAGTAAAATAATCAAACTTGTTAATACAATTTTATTATACATAAATACATCTTTAATTAATATATACATAAATATAATATTTAATTCACAATGAATGTAGGAACATGCAAACACGGATAATCAGGGATTTTAACTGTTAGTGTATAAACTCATATTTTCAAAAAATGGTGGGTTAATTAATAAAAAAAGATTTGATTTTTTGATTGCTTTGTGTTGCTAGCTTCTTTCTTCAAAAATTTTACCCTTGCTGATACCGAATATTTCAAAGTCTTGGCTCTCAGAAATCCACATCTTCCTTTTTTCCTTAAATTCAAGTTCTCAAGATCTAATACTGATTAGAAAAAAATTAAAAAAAAATCGAAAGAATTTTGAAGCAATCTCTATAAGTAGTACTCCTATTTCAATAACTGGCATGATATGCAAGCCTGGTTAAGCAGAAAAGAGTGTAGCTACTCCAAAAGTGGAAGGGATAGACTGTTAGGCCCAAAAAGCTCCCAGGTAATCACATATGACTTTCTTTTTTTAAAAAAAAACCTAAAAGCGACTTGTTAGGATGCAGGTACAGGGCAAAGCTACAGTAATCAAAGATAGTAAAAAAATACAGTTTATTTTTCTTTCTTGTCATACTGACTTCCTGTTTTATCTCCTGTATCTTAGGGCTAAAATCAAAACTGGAGCACTGGCAAAAGTTCATTTAGTTCTGGATGTCATCCGTAACACCAAGGTATTAAATTATGTAGTTATATAGTATCTGGATCTCAACAGAATCACATTAGAGCTGCATATCTCAGATATTGACACCTTAACTCTTTCACTTACCAGTCTTCAGTTTTTCTTAATTCTGAAATATCCCCTTCCTATTTTTTCAGGCACTCTTGATAGTTTGTTTATACCATAAACAAGCTTACCTTTTTTTTAGGAACACAGAACCCCCTCTTCATTAAAGAGTTTATAATGTCAGCTAGAGATAGATGGAGATAACAACCATGAACTTTTGGTGTTATACCTGACACTAATAAGTGAATTTTGGAATGAAACCGTTTACTGTTTTTTTTGCTCAAGAATAGGCTGACAGCAGACCCTAGCCCTGAGGACATGATGGCATGTAGTCACCCTCTGGCCACAAGTGTATAGTGAGCTACTAGACAACTATGAACAGTGTAGCACTGCTCCTCAGCCATCTCAGATTGGCTGCCAGTGCTGCAGGCACACAGAAAAAACTTCCAGCCACTCTGCCTTCCAGAGGGACCTTAACACGCTTGTGAGGTGGGCTGATGTCAACCTTATGAAGTTTAACCATGACAAGTGCAAGGTCCTACAGCTGGGTCAGAGCAATCCGAGGCACAGCTACAGGTTGGGCAGAGAAGAGATTCAGAGCAGCCCTGCGGAGAAGGACTTGGGGGTGCTGGTTGATGAGAAAATGAACATGAGCCAGCTTTAGTATGCGCTTGCAGCCTAGAAAGCCAACCGTATCCTGGGCTGCATCAAAAGGAGCGTAACCAGCAGGTCGAAGGAGGTGATCCTGCCCCTCTGCTCTGCTCTTGTGAGACCTCACCTGGAGTATTGTGTGCAGTTCTGGTGTCCTCAACATAAAAAGGACATGGATCTGTTGGAACAAGTCCAGAGGAGGGCCACGAGGATGATCAGGGGACTGGAGCACCTCCTGTATGAAGATAGGCTGAGGAAGTTGGGGCTGTTCAGCCTGGAGAAGAGAAGGCTGCATGGAGACCTCATAGCAGCCTCCCAGTATCTGAAGGGGGCCTATAAGGATGCTGGAGAGGGCCTCTTCATTAGGGACTGTAGTGACAGGACAAGGGGTAACGGGTTCAAACTTAAACAGCGGAAGTTTAGATTGGATGTAAAGAAGAAATTCTTTCCTGTTAGGGTGGTGAGACACTGGAATGGGTTTCCCAGGGAAGCTATGAATGCTCCTTCCCTGGAGGTGTTCCATGCCAGGTTGGACAGAGCCTTGGGTGACATGGTTTAGTGTGAGGTGTTCCTGCCCATGTCAGGGGTGTTGGAACTAGATGATCTTAAGGTCCTTTCCAACCCTAACTATTCTATGATTCTACATTCCCAACTTGACTTTACAAATGGAGGGGTTACTTTCTTCACACATGTCTTTTAAGTTAAGTGTGCAGGTTTAATCAAGAGATCATAGAATCACAGAATCATAGAGCAGCAGTTTGGAAGGGACCACAACGATCACCTGGTCCAACCTTGGCAAAAGCATGGTCTTCTAGACTTGATGGCCCAGCACCCACTAGATGGTTCAGTTGAATTTTAAAAGTATTCAGTTCTGGTGAATCCACCACTTCCGAGAGGAGCTTATTCCTACGGACAATTGTTCTCATTGTAAAAAATTTTCCTCTACTGTCCAATTAGAATTTTCCCTGGAGCAACTTCTACACATTACTCCTCTCCATTTCCAGGTGACTCGCTGTAAAAAGGGAGTCTCCATCTGCTGTGTAGCCACCCTTCAAATACTGGAACATGGTTAAAAGGACTCCTCTGAGTCTTCTTTTCTCAAGGCTGAACAAAACCAGTTCTCTCTGCCTTTCCTCACATGGCAGGCTTCCCAGTCCTTTAATCTTCTTTGAGGCCTTTCTCTAGACCCTTTCCAGCCTGTCCACAGAACAGATGTATCAGGTATTGGTATTTTCTCTCTGAAATTGGTTTATATTCCTCATTTGTCACCAAGGCCAAAATGTGATAAAATATCATAGAGAAAAATCTGCTTTTCCTTAACTAATCATAAATTAGAGGGTTAGAGGGTGTTGAAGAACATTTGACAGGTTTGTAACCTTAGCATTATTTACTTTATTTGGAAATGTATTCTGTTTGCCAGTTTAGATGATGTTACAAAAGTCCTAGGTTCCTTACTGATGTTTCATTTCCGTATAGTTGTCAGAAGTAATGCCCCAAAATAATGCTTTCTAGCGATTCCAGTTGGCTAGGAAGATTTGATTCATTTTGGCAGATTATGATTTGATCACAGCTACCCATGCCTTTTTCTGACTTGAAAATTTATTGCAATTTATTGATCCATGTATGTATGTAGCTTGGGAATTCTGACTGGTACTGAATCTAAAGGGTGCTATTCAGGGCATTTGGCAGCCTGGTTCCAGACTGTCTAAATGCTAAGAATTTATAAAATGATGACTTCCAATAATGTTAAGTTTGCCTTGTACAACAAAGACAGCTTTCTCAGTAGTATACATCTGTAAAAAGTACTTATCTAGACACTAAAGCCTATCACGGAAGAATTTTTAGTTTATTCTGCTTCACTTTCCTTTCATATAGTCTTCCTTAACTCAGAATAGTGGTTGTGTATATCCATTTACAAGTGTATATGTTGATACATAGTTAGATATAGATACATGTAATGTAAAAGATCCCAAAATAAAATACATCAACCTTCCACCATTTGTGGTCTTGAAAAGAGAAAGGGAAAGCTTGAGAAATGTAAATTGTAACATTTATTCTACCAGACACAGAATCTTAGATATTATGGTGGTACTGATGGTGAATGAAGTAGAGAAGAAAAGAACGGAATAGGAAGGTCAGAAGGTCCTTAATTGTGATCCAATAAGAAGTTGTCCCATAAATTTGTCCAGGCTTGAGCCCTCTTGTTCTCTTTCTCTTCTCTAAGTGGAAAGGAAGGGGATGGAAAATATTTCAGCACTCATTGCTGGCAGTGCAGGCAGAGTAAACACCTTGGATAAGGTTAAAGGCAAGGCTCTGTGGTCTATATTCTTTCTACTAACCATCTACTGTATGAAGAAAACAGAAGAAAAACAATTCTTATTTATACCTGTGCAGATGGTACCAAAGACCAGGAAAAGAACACAAAGTACCCACTGAGAATCTTGCCCTCCCTAGTGTAGTCCCACGACAAGTGATGAAAACTGATTTTAAAACCTGTGTACTCTTTATATAATTGATAATAATTTTTATCATATTATTATTATGTTAGATGTTTTAAAACATTAGTAAATAGGTATATGTCAGCTGTTGCCAGTTGAAATCAACATTTTAATGTATGCTGTACTTACTGATCAAATGTCTATTAAAATTTTTGAGGGGTGCTTGTGGTATCTCGAGGTAGTTTTTTCTCTCTGAAATGTAAATGAAAACAGATCTTCACTAGCTAGTATTCTGATATGACAGAGTGTTTCACAGTCAAAAACCTGTAATTTATGGTATTAAGCATCAGTAAGTTTACTAAAATGCTGATGTAATATCAGCTAGGAACATTTGACAGATTTAAGGGGGAAAAAAAGCATTTAGTGTCTGTTTATGAAAGTGAATTGCCTTGAAAAATAAATTGATTCTTCAGTGCTCTTAGTGTTTAATCATCAGATAATTGACAGTTTTATTGCTCAAGTAAATTATCATATACATTCCTCTTTATATATTGCAAAGATTTTCTTAACTCTACAGTCTCTGCACTTAATAATCCAGAACTACAACTAAATAATGATAAAACTAGTTCTCTTGTGAATTGCTTTCCTGAGTGCAGTCAAGGAATTTGCTCAAATATACCTGCAGTAATATGTACCTGCAAGGCCATGCTTGTATCAGTGCTGTTGTGGACGACTGAATTCATTCAGAGAAGAGAAAACTGGCTATGTCTGCAGAATAATATTCTTACTCTTGATGCTCTTCTAGCATCTTCCTCTGTTTAATCCTGTCCTTACAAACCTGTAATCATAAGGTTTCAGGCAGCATGCTCTTTAATGTGAAAATTGAAATAGGCCGAGAAGATTACTTCAAAACTCAGGTACCATAGGATTGTGCCCTGCAGTGTGCTATGATACAATTCAGAAAAAGGCAGCTGTAGTGCTGCTTAAATTCTGGACATACAGAATGGGATCAAAATAAGGTAGCAGACATCGTGGGAATGCTGCCAGGAGGATCTTGCAGGAGATTTTTTCATTGTCACCTTCACTTCATGGAAATAAAAGCTTAGTGGGGAGCAAGTGAGTAGTTCTGGTGCTGATTACAGAAGGCAAAAAGAACTCCTGGAAGGAGACTTTAAAAATAGTAGGCTTAAAGTCCTAAGTGTCACTCTGCTAATTTGGAGACTTTCATTCTCTGTCTAGATGACACCTTGGTAAGTAATGTGTTTGTGCAAGGTCCTGTCTCTGAATTTTGGAAACTCAATTACATCTGTTAATGTGGGTTGATTAGCCAGTGGCCTCCCACATAAAGACAGTGCCCCTGCATATTTTTTACTTCACTTGAGGGTGGCACTTTCCCATGGATGTTCACAGGATAAAAAATATGCTCAGCATGCTTTTAAAACTGTGATTCAATGACAAATTTTAGCTATTTGTATGTGAAAATTTCAAGTAGGGCACAGTCCAAAATCACTGTTTCTTCTAAATCAAAGACTTCAGATGCATATATATTCAATATCTAAGAAAAATAATGCAGTGGTAATTGGTTATTTGTTTTGTTGCACTGAGATTTCAAGCATAACAAACCCTCTGTTATTGTATCTGATTGAATGGAGTGTGATAATTTTAAGAGCTCATAATCTCCTGTCATTGACTATGACTAAATGGCTAATGGCAATTGAATTGGTATTCATATGGCCGAAGCACATAGATATTTGAAAACAAAAATACAGAAATGTAGAATTACAGCTGTTCTTGCTGTGTTTCAGAGAATATAATTCTGCATTTCAAGACACTGAAGGAAAGCCAAATGTAAATATTATTAAACTGAGTTATTTCATACTAAGTGAACAATGCATATGATGCAGAACAGAGATTGAAATGGACTGTAAACTTTATTCTTGCTATATGTTTAATGTATATTATTAATCAGAATGTCAATTTCACTGTTTCTCATGACATGAACAAAAAGGCCTGGAAAGGTGCTCAACAGGAAAGATTAGGAACAGTCACAATACTGAGAGTTCCATCTTATCATACTTGTCTTTACAGACAAAGTAGAATATGTGCAACTGAAAAGATAATATAGAATTCTATTGGCCTTTATTATATGCATAGAAAAAGGGTGATTAGTAAGACTGAGAGAGAAAGACTTTTCATCAGTGGTTTCTTTAAAAATACAAATTAATTATATTTCTGTAGGCTAAAAGTTCACAGGGGAATATTTCCCTCCTTCGGCTGCAGCATGGGTTTGAGACTAGTTTATGTAAAATACAGGTGAACTAAAATCATGACAATCCATTTAACTGGGCAGAAATTTTTATAAGATTTAATATGATGCACTAACTTTGAGAGAAAATGGGATCTTAAACCAAGTCACCTGTTGGGCAGTTGTTATTCTATTGTATGTGGCATCTCTGAAAGTCATGAAGAGGGTCAGTTTATTAGGAATGCTATACTTGTTCCTTGGTGGGGAAAGAGGGCAAGCAGTATTGCTTCCCCACTAAAGTCCATTCTGAAACACCACCTCCATAGTGATTTTTTTTCTTTTCCCTAAAACAAGAAGTATTAATTCAGCTCCTCAAGCAAATTCATCTTTCTTTAAATTTTGTGGGTATCTTTTATAGTTGTGTTTATTATTCCTCAATCTTAACAAATTCTTACTCTTCTCAAACAGAAATGATCTAATGAGGTTTGATACTTCTCTACCTAGATGGCCAAGCACAAATCAGTCTAGATGTTCCCAAGTTAGCCAGAGCATGGATTCTGAATTCTGCCATCTTCTGTGGATCCAAACCCTTCTATACCCTAAACAGGGGCCATATCTTATTTCCAGGTTCCAGCTGGAAGTTCACAATTCAGTTTCACAGCATATTGCACATAGGTAAAAGATACTTGGAATACTTGTCATTTCAGTCACTTTCAACACAAATATGAGCTTTTAAGTGCCCCAGTGCCCAACCAGACTTCAAATAACTTTTCCAAACATGTCAAATAACGTTCTAAACATTCACCTCAATTTTTCTGAAAGCTATACAAGTTTTTTCCTACAAATGTTAAAATTATTTGAATAAGAATACAGAAGATATCCAAGGATATGCTATTTTGTACCTGCAGTTTGAATACATGTCTGGCCCTCATTTCAGAGAAGGTATAGTCAAATTGGAAAAGCTGCAAAGAAGTCCTATGAAAATGATCAATTTTGCTGAGCACTTCTTTTACAATTTTTCTTAGTTTAAAATTCTGCTTCTTCGTAATTCAGCAGTTTTTGTCTGTCCTTCAATGTACTTTGAATAAAATTAGCTTGTATATAAATAACTTCCTCCAAGGTTATTTTATATAACTAACTCTTCCTTAATGTCCTCATGAGTTATCAAAATAGCATCACCATTTTTAGGTCAGATTTCACACGGAGGAACAATTTAAGCAGGTGCTTAAATTTTAGCATATGACTGCTCTTTACTGCATTGGAACCTTGATGAACTTCTTTACAATTAAATAATTAAGTAAAATTAATTTCCTGCCTTTCAAGTGAAAGATAAGTCACAGAAACTGGGACAGTTGAAGTCTTTTAGATGCCCCATTGCATCATATGAAATAATGAACACTTAGGAAGCTATTTATATAACATCTGTCTTAATATGAAATCATTATTTTTTATTGCACCCTCTCAAAGCAAATTTGCCGTTTATGTGAGTCAGAATGCTGTTTGTGATTCTTTGCTGTTCTAATCATCTTTCCACATCAATTATTTTTTTCATTATAGTCTTCCATATAAATATCTCATTGCATATTCTAAATACTGGCTAGTGGTAAAAGTTGCTTCAAATGTCAACAAAATGCAGTTACTGTGCATTAAATGCATATGCCACACCTATATGGAAACATGCAGGGTAAAGAGTTTGCAAAATATTGTTTATAAGGCACCCTACCATGTAGGAAAGGCAATTCTCTTTTTTTTTTTTTCCCATTGTCTTCAAAGGTTTCCTGAGTTAGCAAGCAAAGATGTAGATGTCTAGAAAGTTGAAGTTAAAGTTTGTTAAAATTAATTTCATCCAAGGTCCACTATCTGAAGTTGTTATGAAAATTTCACTATTTTAAGTGGTGTAGAAAAAGAAGGTCCATGCAGGTCAGTTCACCTAGTAACTAAAGAAACACATAAAATACAGTATATTACTGATTAAATTTATTTTAAGAAATGACTTATGCAACCTTACTCATCTGCTGATGGTATTTGTTTATGAAAATTTTCTATTTTTCATTTTTTTCTACCTGCTTTTGAGCATAATTTAGGTCACTTCAATTTTTAGTGTTTCTTCTTCTCTGGGAAAACTCTCACAGTGTTCCAGCATATTGCCCTCCCTCTCCCCTGCAATCGTCCTGCCCTCATTGTGGCAACTCACCCTCTTCCCCAGGGCAGTGCTAGCTGGGAGACAGGCAGAGCAGTCAGGACTTTCTTCTCCTGGGTACATTATTCCTTCATTCAGTGCTCAAGCCCACTTCATATTTGGTATGTTCTTTTTACTATACTGCTTTTTCTGTTTCTCTCCAGCCCATGTTTCTGCAGAGTCATGGCTGTTTTGCAAAATTTGATACCCACTGATACCATTATGATTTCTGCAGCACAGCACTGATGCAGCAAGAATGAACTGAGCCATTAGTGCTCATCTGTTTTTGTCTCTTTCCTTTTAGTTTACGTATTCCAGTCACTGTTTTTTCTACTCATTTTTTCCTTACTCTCTGATCCTTTTTAAAATCCTTTGTCTCTGATTTTCAATTTAGCAATGTTTTTCTACTTTCCTGTTAGCATACATAATGATGCTCTTTTTCTTGTTCACAGAGTTCTTTTATGGGTATTTGCATTCATGAGTCTGAAAGACACTCAGCTTTAGTTGTGTTCCATACAAAAGCTTGCATACCTTCCTGTTTATCTTTGTGGGCTTTTTTTCAAACTGCTCATTCTCTTTATTGAATATATTTATAAACTGTGCAGTGTAGCATTTGACAATATCAATATATTTTGCTTACAGGTAAAGTAGATTCTTCAAGGCACAATTATTTATCTATCAAGAAGATCAATAACAGAATTTATAAAACTAAAGAAAATTTCAAATTATTAAACCTCTCAAAGTGAGAAAAAAATAGATTAAATAAACATCCAGTAGGAAAATCAAATAGAAAGCAAAATACAGTTGTGGTTTAGCTTTGACTGGTTAATTTCCATGACTCAAAGTCCAAAAACAAATTATTAACTAGTAGTGTCTCTCAAGGGTCCATACAGGGATTAATATTATCTAATATCTTCATCAATGGCATAGCGCAATTGTGCGCAACCTTAGCAAGTCTGCAGATGGCATGAAGCTGAGTGGTACAGTTGATAACCTCGAGGGAAGGGATGCCATTCAGAGGGACCTTGACAGGCTTGAGAAGTGGGTTGATGAGAACCTCATGAGGTCCAACAAGGCAAAGTACAAAGTCCTGCACCTAGGCTGGGGCAATCTCCAGTATCAGTACAGGATAGAGG
Source organism: Pezoporus flaviventris (assembly GCF_033815535.1). Taxonomy (NCBI): domain Eukaryota; kingdom Metazoa; phylum Chordata; class Aves; order Psittaciformes; family Psittacidae; genus Pezoporus; species Pezoporus flaviventris. Next base: position 28,576,797 of record NW_026892579.1, on the reverse strand, counting down.
ATGGAGTGATTGCAGTCCTTCAGAGAAGGGCCTAGAGGTACTCATAGATGAAAAACTGGATATGACCCAACAATGTGCACTTAATTCTCTGATTTTGTAATTCCTTTACGGGATTTGTCAAAAGTCATTCCAAACCATAATCTATTCCAAAACGTGAATGTAAACCCATTCAGACAGTTGCAATTCAAATGCACTACTTAGAGCTTCCACTGCTTTCTATATTTATTCAGAGGGTAAAACTGAATGAAATATTGCATAGTTATGAAAACTACAGGTGAAGATTTCCTACAAGTCTGCTCCTCAGTAATAGTACTTTGTGTCACAGCCCAGCTTTCCACTAAGATGCACATTATTGAAACTAGGATGAAGAATTCATTTTCAGTGAATAATATGTCTGATCACCAAGGATTTGGGTCTTACAATTTTTCATGTACCTATACTGATTTCTGCAGAATGGCTTATCATTTTAATCTTTTCACTGAAGTCTGCCTACTAACATGCAAATACACTTTGGATGGTGAGATCTTTACAAAAGATTAACTTAATAATTCACTGACAATTATTTGTGGAAGCTGGTGATAGACACCTACTGTCCAAGGAAATTGAGAGATGTCATTAATTTTGGCCAAATGTGCTATCCATTGTATAAACACGGTGTCTTAAAAAAGATTATGGGATATGAACTTATGCTCTTCATTATGCGGGCAAAATTCTTCATTGTTGCTGAAAGGTTAAATGCTTTCGTCTGTTTATGAAAGCAGTATAAGCTGATGACTACAGCACTGTTCTGAGAGATGCAAGTTCAGTTCCTAACATGACTGGTATCTTGCGTCTTAATCTTTAACAAGCATTTCCCTTCTTTCTTCTATATATCAAGTTCCCTTGGGCTGAATGGTGATTTTAATTCTCTGTATGGTATGACAAAAATTCTCATGTCATCAAGTCACGTGAATAATTACAATTATTATTCATATCAGTAGTTTGTTTTAATAGTCAGTCTTGTTCTTAGATGACCTCTTAAATACAAATCTTGGGGTTTAAAGTTTTTCTTTTAATTAGTTGACAAAAGAACTTTTATATTTCAGCAGAATACATGATTAGGAGGCACATTTAAATTTTTCAATTTCATTTCACATTGGTTTACTGAATTTTCTTTTTCAGTTGTTTGCGTTTTACAGTTTTATTTTAATCCATTATTTTAGACTAGAGAGGTGTATGGCAAACTGTACATACTGGTCTTTATTTAATTTACATAAGCTTTTACCAACAGAGCTCTCTCTAAACTCATATAACCCTTGTCTACTAACACATTTTCACATTAGACCACAAAATAATTTCTAATATAGTGGTTATATTTTATTCCTTTTCATACTTTAGCCAAACATAGTTACATATGTTACACCCATTTAATTAAAAAAAAAGAATAAATAAAAAGACACCTACCGTTAAAGCCCAGAAGAAGCATTCTGTAAGTATAGTAAGACTTACCAGAAGTTGTTATTCTTAAAAGTTTTGGAAATGAATACACAATTGAAGATCTTGATTATGTGGAATGAGTAGATAAAATGATTGAAAAGTTGGAAAAAGACTTACTGCATCAGTAAAAATGTATGCATAAGTACATATACATAAAAAATGTAAATATATATATGAATGCATATATATATACACATAATACATAAATATGTATAAAAAATGTTCTGTGTTGTCATGTATACAGATTATCCAACAGTTTTCACAGTTTAGATGGATTATTTTTTTTTGTACCATGTAGACCTGGAATTTTAAACCATAGTTTTGTATGTGCATTTATGTATGTTTTCTAAAAAGTCTTAAAATCATAGAATAATTAAGGTTGGAAGGGACCCAAGGAGGTCTTTTACCTTAAACTCTTCCTTACAGGAGGGCCAACCAGGTTGTTCAGGGCTTTATCCAGTCAGGTCTTGAAAATCCCCAGGACTGGAGAATGCACAATGACTCTGGGATATTTGCTCCAGGGTCTAATCAATCATGGTCATAATGTAAAATTTTGTCACTGTGTCAGACTCTCCCTTTTTAATTTATGGTCATTACCTCTGAACCTCCTGGCATGCACAGCTATGAAAAACCTTTCTCCACCTTCTTGCCGTCTTCTGCGTGGACACTGGAGGGCTGCATACATGCACTTGAAGCTGCCTCTTCTCCAGACTGAAGGAACCAAGCTGTCTCAGGATGATCTTAGCAAGTGCTCCAGCCCCTGATAGCGTTGGATGGACCAAGTCTGCTGGACTTGTGCACATTCATCGGCATTTCCTTTGGGGATCACAAACTGGACTGCATATCACAGGTATGTTGTAATGAGAACTCAGTATAAGGGAATAGATATTTTCCTCCATCAATTGCCACGCTTCTGTCGACATATCTCAGGATGCTGTCTGTTTTCAGTGCTGCCCAGGCAGCACTAATATAGCACATTATAACCTGATGTCCACCAAGGCACCCAGCACCTACTCAGTGGAGTTACTGGTAATTTATTTATTGATCAGCTCTTCCATGTCTTCATTTTTTAAGGTGTGTTTTTTGAACTAGAATTAAAATGAGAGCTCCTTTTGGAAGTGACTTTATCTGGGGAGTGAAAAGTATCTTAAATAACATTGCAGAGTTATGTTTTTCTGATCAGGTTGAATTTCCTGTCAACAATTTTCTCCTACTGTAGAAACACCCATTTTGAAAGTTTCTGTTCTTTATGTAAAATCTTTCACACCTTCACATGATTTATAAATTCACTTAATCCACTTACTGCCCACGGGTCCTGGAAACATCTGCTTGTCAAGAACTTTCAGTTGGCTCAGCACCATAAATTGCAGGCTACATCTTTAATGTGGGTTTCAGCACTTGATTTTACTTTCTTATCTGAATGTGTTAACTTCTGGTCTGTGAGTCTGAGCATCTCCAAACAGCCTTTGGCAAGCAGTGGGGAGCTTGAAGTTGTGTAAAGCAAATTGATTATTTGATGTGTTCAGTGTTTGTGTATATTCTTAACACCTCTGTGTAACAATATAACATTTACGCGAGACATCAATTTTAAGTGGAAGGAGTTAATTATAAGGCACTACTCAAACTACCTTAATTCATGAAGATTGCTTGCTTTATATAAAACTTAGGGCTGAATGCAATCTATAGTCACTGGAAAGAGACTAGGCTTTCTTCCTGCGTTAGGCTTGCCCCTTAGTCAAGGATGTGTTCCCAGTACAGGTCACATAATTGCAGTATAGTCTTGCTGTGCAGGTTTGCTAAGGAAAGGAATAGGCACTATGAAATAATTCTGGTTGCTGAGCAATTTCAAAGTTTCTACCAGGTAGAAAGAAGTGATAGCACTAAACAGCAACTCTGTGTGTGTGTGCTCATGTGTGTATGCAAGAGGTGCAAGAGGTGCAAGAGGGAGAGTTCGAAGGTGAACTAAGTTTGTTGCAACCTGTCCTCCTCCCTTCTCAGAAAGTTTAAGTCTAAGAAAAAAATAACACCCTTATACTGCCTAACTACGGTCAGTTTGCAAGAGGACTTACTCTTAAAAACCTCTGGATTAAAAAAGATTGGAACTTATTTTTGCTTAATATTCATGAAGTACAGTAATACATCAAGTATGAAGATGGTAAGGGCAAAGTGTCTCATGAAGTGTGTGATTTGGGAAATGAAGTGTTCAGCACTGCAATCAAACAAACCTTCTTAATGAGAAATTGCTGGGATAAATCAGAATATTTGTTTTGAAATAAGAAGCAATTATGGATTTTTATATTACCTGAGATACAGTCCTGTACAACTTTATTCAATTTGCTTTGTGTAGGTCATCATGAGGATGCCCAATGAAAAATAATCACAGTAATTTGTTAATCTTGGATGTATATATTGTCCAGTTTTGTGGTATATATATAGAAAGCTATGATATTTTTTATCCTAAAGAAATTACCCTTATTCTATATATATACATACATATAGGTATGTATATCTATTTTTTTTGTTTGTAAAAAATTTGAGGCATTTTATAAAAAGTGTATTCAATTTATGCATGTGCATATGCATTAGGATGAATGGAGGAGTGTTTTATTACATTTCAGAAGGAATTCTTTTATATATTATTTCTAAAAGGAAAAAATAAATAATGTAAAAATGTTTAAAAGCTGTATAAAATTCTGGTCTTTTCTTTTTGAAATCTGTGTTTCCTTTTCTGACTTTATTGCATGTCAAATTCTGCAGTCGAGAAAGACCGGAGTAAGGCAGTGAAGTTTCTTTTCCAATCACTGCCTAAGCTGCCAGCAGAGTTTTGGGCCTTTAATAAGAAATTTAACCTCAACCCAGCTGGAAAATTAGATTAAAACAGAACTTCAGGATAATCAGATGCCTCAAGTGAAAGGAGTATTACACATGCAAACTATGTATATATGAAAAATATTGTGATCTTGGAAAATTTTTAGTACAATGACAGGGTATAGAAAAAGTCTGTGTTTTTAAGAGATACTTAGGCAATTTGGTGCTCACTTCTGCAAAGCCTTAGGGAAAAATGTAAAATATGACATGGGCAAGAAAAGTAAGAGTCATCATTGTGAGTGATTAGTCTTAAAGTTAGCTGCCCAAATCCTGATTAATCAGCCTCAGTCGCTTTTATGGCCACGTCAAGAAAAGCGAATCCCCCAGAGAGCTTAATACCGCCACATCCTAGGTCAGCTTTAAGAATGTGCACTTAATTTTCCTGCATCCCTCAATTTTCCAAACAATGTTTTTTACAATCCCCCTTCTTTATCAGCTGAGAATATAATGTATAAACAAAAGGCTGACTGAAACTGCTAACAGAACTTTGGAAGAGAAAGGCAGACGAAAATGCTGAAAAACAGGTCTAAGCTGATCAGCATGTGGATGGTGACTGTACCAAAATACACACCCCCCCCAATAAAACCAAAAAAAAAAACCAAAACAAAACAAAACAAAAACAAAACCAAAAAAAAACACAACCAAAGAAAAACAACTAAAAAAAAGATATAGAAGCAGATACTGAAAAATACGTTAAATACGTTTCCAGCCTTTCAGTAAGCCTCATAAGAGTTGCCTTTGCTCAAAAACCCAGATCTTGATGTACTTAATTGCTCATATAGACTTTGTGATTTGAGAGAAATATAATGTAAACTGATGCAATCCATATTCAGTGCCAAAAAGCAAATACAGAGAATGATTACTGTTCATTCTTAAGTCCTTTAAGCCAAACATGCAATTTGGGATATTTTGTATTTTTTCAGTAGTTGGAGTTGACTGTGCAATAGATGATAGCTAACAGCATGAAACAGTGCAGCAAGAACTGGTAGTCACAAGAACACATTGAGTTCCTATGACAACTGAGGACAGTCTGAAGGTTGCAGAGGAATCTCATCCTAAGTATGTGCTACTTAAAATGTTCAAAGATGGTATTTTCCTTTTATTCTTGAATTTTCATTCAGAATTAGTTGCTTGCTTAGTATCAAACTGAATACTAATAACATATAGTACCATGACAAAGGCTCTGGTTGCAGCTTGAGAAGGCTTTGTGAATAATGTAAAACTTATACTCCACAAAAGTAATTAATAAAACCACCATAGGGAGAAAAATTCTGCATGTTAATTCATTTATTTTAGATTCCTTTGCTTTTAACAACCATAGATTATAAATAGTTCACTGTACAGGGCATAGGCTAGGCTGATGAATTTCATAGGCTTGTAATGGGGAAAATGTTACATTTCATGCTTTGCCACAGATTAATGGGAAAACCATGTTTATACTATGCAGACAATTTCTATACTTTAAACTGAATTTCAGAGTCATGCTTAGAAGAAAAACAAAATAAAGTAAGAGTTTACATAGGAAAAGAATGGCAATACAATGTTGAGACACCTTGGAACTTCTCTGTGGTAAAAGAAAAATTCATATTATGCTGTTTTTTTTCTATGTCATATATATATATATATATATATACACACACACCAAAAAGAAAGGGCATGAAATCTTCACAAGCCTTCTGTCTGATTTATCTCTCCTAAACTCCTAAATTTTTGACATCTAAGCTAATCATCCTAGGTTCCCTGTATAGTTAGCAAAGAAAAATAGGCATATCCTGAGGGTGATTCATCTACCCTGACTCAGACTCAAATTTTAAAACAAGCTGAAGTGCCTTCTGAATTTTTCTGGAAGAATCTGTTCCAGTAAGGTCGATCTCACATTTTGTGAGCCTGTGAGATGAGTGATGATCTTTTCTGTAGATATATATTCTTATACAAGACCTTTAGAAACTGTTGATTAAGGCAGTGGTAGAGTACAAGAACAAGCCACAGGGAATAAGTCTTTTCTAGTCCCAGGAGCAGAGAAGTAGTGTCTGCGGTATCAAGATACCTTCAAAATTGTAAATAAATCAGAAGATAAACTATGCTATACACACAGTAGGAAAACATTATAATTTCTGTTGCAAAGACTTATGTAAAAGGCCTCAATGTGGCAAAACCTGAATTCCTTATGACTGAAAAATATATCTCATAACTTTTTAATTTATTAAGTTGCATATGTTTCACACATAATTTCTCTGTAAAGACCTCTCCTTTTCCTCATTGGGATTCATCAGCATATCCTAATAGCCTTTGCTTTTTAGTCACTTTGAAGTCATACAGTGTCCAGAATGTATTTTACACTTTTTTCTTTCTAGTCTATCTTCATGATATTTTAATATTTTCATCACCATTACTGTTCTCAGGGTACTATCATGATCAGTCTCATTAGCTGAAGCAATAATCATATCATCAGCAATTACATCTTCCCTAGAAGTATCACCAAGTGCCTCATAACTCTTTCTACAGTATTTCACTGACACATTCAATCTCAAATGTTAATCTAGAAAACTGATAATGCCTTCCTGGAGAGCTAGAGGTACCAAAAAAGAGACATACCTGTCTAATTTTCCCTGCTGGGCCCCATCTTTCGTTTCTGAACTTGTAACAAGTTGTTCAACTGTTAATTGATGTTGCAAATCTTCTGATGTCAACCTTAGCAGTGGTAACAGGCATGGTGCTATTTAATCTTCTGGTGTTAAAAACGATGAGTCATTTTTTTGTTCTTTGCTTTTTTTCTGTTGCCATCAAAGTGCTGATACATTCTCTTGTGATACCAAGTTTCTGTTATTTTCTGGCTAATCACTTCTGCCAGATCATAGAATTGTAGAATCACAGAATGGCTTGCATCAGAAGGGACCTTTAAAGGTCCATGGCTAGGGATAAATGAAATGGGTTCAGATGGTTTTGAAAGGTTTGACTTGCCTGGGTTAAGGGCAAAAGACAGCGCCACCATCATCTGAATAGAAAAATAGATAATCCTGGTGAGGACTTTGTCTTATTTATGTAGGAGAGTGATCCAAGCTGAAGTGCATGGAATACTGATGTAGGTAAGAGATTAAAATTATATTTATATAAATTATTAAAAAGCCCAAGTATTTATCATTGCCAAAATAATCCTAGATATAATATATGGCTTTTTTAAAAGAATAGGAGTGGTCCCTTTCATTTAACTTCAAATTTGTACAGTGTTTGTACTTCTTAGTCAATGAAGAGGAGCAAACGCTTTAAGGATCCCAGGATGGTTAGGTCAGAAAACCTACCTTAAGTCAAAAGAATTACATTTTAGCAGTGCCATTATCAGCACAAATATATAAAATAAGCTTTGTACTGTTATATCTCATGCAATCTAATGCATATGAATATTATATGCAGTTTTATAATATATATTTTATATAATTTATAAATAATTTATACTATTATTTAGTATAAAGACCCATACAACATTTTAAGCCTTTTTTCCTTCCAAATTTTCACCAGTGTATTTTTTTAATCCATTCAGCCTTCAGTAATTGATACAGGTTTGCAGCTTGTACGTGCCTGTGCACTTCAGTGGCTCTAATGTATGTGTGTTCATTGATTTGGCAGAAAAGGATTAAATTATGTTTGTAAGTTCTGGGATAGCTTTTGATGGTTGATGATCCAGCCATTCTCTGAGTATCCAGACTCCCTTTGGCATTAGTTGTCCAGCTATAACTTTTTGGATTCAACAGGATAAATTTGTGCTGCAAAGATTGCCTCCAAATTCTTAATGGTTTGCATGCAGGGCAAAATGGAACAGATGGTCTTTGCATGGCAGAAGCTCCCCAGAATCAATTTCGCCTCTCTCTGCTAGAACAGCTGACAACAGCACTAATTGATCTCAGTTGTTGCACATTTAGGAAGGGATAGAGAACATGTAAATTCTTAGAATTTCTAAAAGAGATGCATAAAATCTCTCATGCTTGCACAAATTCATAGAGGTTTTTTGGGAATGGTGGTTTTTTTTTGTGCAAGATCTATTTTTTATTTTTTTAAAAACAGTTCCAATCTTTCTCTTGCCAGGAAAAATAGTAACACGATCCAAAGAGATGTGTAGATCTGTCAGCGCTCTAAATGCATCATCAGTCCCATGGAGCTAGTGTAAATACAGGGTCCAATACCTTTGCCCAGATGCTTTTACTGATAGCGGTATAATATCTATTGTTTCAGAGTAAGAAAAGGAAAATGTTATTTGATTTTTCTAATTAAAATTGCTTAAGTAACGTCTCTTCAAAGAAAAAAAAGAATTATTAGATATTAGAAGGCATCAGAATGTATATATCATCATAAGATTACTATGCCTCAGTTCCTTTTATGGGTGGATAAAAACCACAGGTTAAGAAAAAGGCCAAGTACCTCACATACAATTTTGTGGAGCTCATATGGAGGGCTATGAAGTTATCCTGTTGTTTATTTATAATGCTAAATTCTATCTCAAGCTGCACCTCAAAATATTTACCAGTAACAGATAGAAGAGTATTTGGTGAATAAAGTTTGAAACATTGCCATTTTCCACTCCTCTGTGTAAGGGCCAGTGCTGAGGTCCTGAGGCCCAATATGGGGCAAGTACACAGATTACTTTTTTTAATGAATTCACATTAAAGAATTTTAGCAAAGGCTAGTCAGTTTACAATACAAATTTTTGACTTAGATTCTGAACCAGCTCAGTGTCTGAGATTTGCAGTCCAGTGTTAAAATTAGCTCATAGTTACTCTAGGAGGCTTCATGGACTATGCCCAATACAGCTGATGCAGAATGAATCTATGTAGTACACTGACAAAAACTGTAATCTGTTGTTTAATGCTGTATTAATGAAATGTATTATTAAGGAATTAGTTACACAAATGGTTCTTGTATGGTGTCAGCCATACCAGTATAACATAGATAAATGAGATACATGGCCTTTTGAAATATCTCCAACAACTCCCATGAAGGTTCCCCAATGAAACCACTAGATTTCAGCACTGATCTTTTGATATATGTGCAGTGATAACATGGAAGTCTTCTATGTCAGTAGATGCAGAATTCAAGGACTGGCTGATGGTTAACAGCCCATCAAAATTAGATTGTACATGTATATGATTTTATTCAGTTATTTTGATGAAAATAAAACTTAATTTAGCTCATTAAAGCTTGAGCCTCTATATCAATTAAAGAAATTATCTTCGAGATGGGACACTGTTGGCCACTTGCATAGTGGACTCCAATGACTGTGACACAGAGGATGACTTGTTATGCTTAAAAGGCATTCAGAGCTCAAAGGGGCATGTAAAGGTTTTAAGGGTACTGTGCAAGAACTTAGTAAGAAGTTCACTAGAGGTCAGAAAATAACCTCTCAACTTTCTTGAATTACAAAATGTTTTGGTCTATTAATCATAAATAATATGAAAGTAGCTGGATATTTTCCTACATTATTCTAATAAAAAATCTGGAGTAGACAACAGGGATTTAACTTCCTCTGAAAAAGTAATTCTTACATTAATAATAGCTAATATAATGTCTGTGTCTATTATTTATTTATGAGCTGTGAGACAATTGATGTTCTCAGCCTGTCAGTCATTTAGATGTCTCTTTTCTAGAACATATCTGCTGGCTTTCATAGTTTTTTCATAGGTTGTTACTTTATTTTTCTCAGAAAACTACACGGAACTGCAAACTATAATTTTCTTTAAGTTTAAAGTTAAAATACTTCAGATTTATTGAATAATAATAGCTTGTGTACGCTCACCCACCAAGTTCTTTCTGTCTGTTAAGATCAGAATTGAATTCTACTACATGTAAATGCTTAACAAGTGGTGGGAACAGAATATAGCAACTTGATAGGGAAAAGTATAAGATGTAAAGGTTGACTTTCATAGGAAAACAGTGTAAACATACTTTCTCTACAGAGCACTGCCAGAGCAAGATTTTAAGAAGTAAAAAAAAAAAAAAAAAAAAAAAAAAAAATAGAGAAAGAGGGAGAATATGCCAGTTAAAACCTTGTATTTGGTTTGTGTGACATGTTTTTTTTGGGGGGGAGGAACATGCAGGGGTGAGTTCTGTGAGAAGCCGCTAGAAACTTTCCCCATGTTTGATAGCCAGTGCCAGCTGGCTTCAAAATGGGCCTGCTTTGGGCATGGCTGAGCCGATCAGTGACAGTGGTAGTATCTCTGGGATAATATGTTTAAGAAGGGGGAAAAAAATCCTGTAAGTGTATCAACTTGCAACAAAAAAAAAGGCTTTGCTTGTCATGATTTAACCTAAAGAGTGCAACAAATATATTTTTATATTGCTTTCCCAGTTGCTGCTTTATCAGTAGCTTAGGTGAATGTGTACTTTGGAGAAGTGAGATATAGGTTCTTGTTACCCACATAACATTTAATTCACTGCACTGCTGACTTATTCTCCGAGGTTTTTTTGCTATACACTAATTTTGAATCATATTTTCACTTATATTTCCAAATGTAATTTTTGTACAGCCAGCTGTGGTTTCCCGGAAATAGCAAAAATTGGATTAAACAAAAATTTGACATTCCCACTCACGTCTAAGCTCCAGAAAAGAGAGATATGGCCTTCAGGACACTATTTTATAATGATATATAAACTTTTCATAAATGGTTGACCTATATCTTGTAAAATAATACATATAGGAAAAAACATGAACTCAAAACAGTAAGAGTGGGAAAAATGGTATCTCATGGAAAAGCCTCTTATTTTGTGTATTTAATATATTATTTTGCTTAATCTACAACATATGAAGTACACCTACCGTAGTTAATTTCTCTGCTTTTTACTCATAAACTTCTTTGGCTCATTGTTTAAAGTCCACCACAGAAAGACTTTTTTCAGATTATTCCAAGGAGCTATCTCTTTTAAAAAATATAAACATAGCTGCTTCTTCATGTGTTCCAGGATTTTTTGTTCTCCATATAAGATTTGGTTTTTTTAGAGCTATTTAGTACTTTTTAAGCAGTAGCTGAGGAAAATAAATCAGGTTAGAGTTTGTATGTACAAAAATTAAAGGGAAATATTAGCATGGTAAGCCTGTGCCCAGTATGAAAATTCTGGACACTGCATAAATCTTGTTAGCTGTCCTCAGGTCAGTACAGCAAGCAGTACTTAACCACAGTAGCAGAGCTTGAAAGTGAAAAACAATATCGAATTAACAGAGATAACTGTACTGTGAAACAGAAACATGAGAAGCACAAATACAGGAAAATGAAGCTGCAGGGTGTTTTGAGGTGCATGAAAGTAAAATGAGGAAACCACACATCAAAACTTCATATTTGGAGAAATAAAAATGTAACTCAATGAAAAAATGGTTTATCTTGGAGAGCAAAGAAAAGAAGAAACAAAAATAATCTATGGCATATAGAAATTTTCAATGTGGTTGCTGGTTTGCATAAGTGGAAAAAGTCTAATTAAATGACTCTGCTGTTGGTGTGAAAGGGAAATAACTCCATTTGGTTTTCACAATTATGGAAATTCATAAAATTATGATCCTTTCAGCTGAAGTAAATATTTTAGAAAAAAATCAAGATAAATAAACGCATTCACATATGAAAGAGCTTTTTTTTTTTAATTTGTTCAGTCAAAAACCACTTAGGAACAAATAAGCCATTTTTTACAACTGAGGAGAAAAATGTTATAAATATCTGCTGTGTTTGGGGAAATGCTGTCCTCTTCACCCTTTGTAAATAAGACAATCTTTTACACACCACCACAGCTTCACCAAACTAACTCTGTCTGAATGTGTAATCTTATTAGACATGCATTCTTCGCTCAGTTTGAAAAAAAAGCTAAAAGGTACAAGCTAGCATTAAAACAACAAAGCTAACATTAGTTAGCTGATGTAAGTAAGCTTTTCCTAATCTAAGTTAGCAGAAACATTAGAGTGTATTTGATCAAATTACAGTTGCAGACCATGGAGACCTTAAGGTTAAAGTAACTGACCGTTAGTATATTGCAAGATAAAAGTTCCTTGCCACCTGGATGGTGCCAAATATGAGTAGAGTGAATAGAATGGCCCAGATAGCAGATGGGAAGTAGAGCCAAACAGTGTAAGGCTGAGCTGTGATTATCACTAGAAAAATGAAAGCACTGAGGGTGGACCATTTTGGAATTAGTGATGATGTGTGTAGTGAGATCTGCTACTTGATCTTGTGTCATTTCTGTAACAGTTTAAACAAATAGAGCAATGGAGAAATACAAATTCATATTCCTAGAGGAGTTAGATTTGATTTCTGTGTTTGTTTATGTAAAGATTCTACAGTCAAGTGGAGTTTTAGGTTTCCCCAGAATCACTGAACCAAAGAATGCTTGAGGTTGGAATGGACCTCTGGAGATCATCTTGTCCAAACACTCTGCTCAAACAGGGCCATCTAGAGTCATTTGCCCAGGATATTTTCCAGATATCTTTTCAATATCTTCAAGGATAGAGACTCTAAAACCAATCTAAGCAACCTGTGCCAGTGCTTAGTCACTTTTACAGTGAAAAAGTGTTTTCTGATGTAGCAGACAGAACATCCTGTGTTTCAATTTGGGCCCATTCCTTCTGGTCACAGAGCACCACTTGAAAGAGCCTGTCTCTGTCTTCTTTACAACCTTCTTGCAGGTGTTTGCATACGTTGATGAGATTCTCCCCAAGATTCTCTCCTTCTCTTTTCTAGGCTGAACTGCCCTAGATCTCTCAGCTTTTCCTCATATGTAAGGTGCTCCTTAATCTTCCTTGTCGCCTTTCAGTGAACTCTCTCCAGTAAGTCCATGTCTCTTTTGTATTAGGGAGTCCAGAACTGTACACAGTACTCCAGATATGGCCTCGTAACCTTCCTTCAGCTGCTGGCAATACTTGATCTAATGCAGCTGAGGATACCATTCTCTTTCTTCGCAGCAAGGGTGCATTGCTAGCTTATGCTCAACCTAGCGTCCACCAGGACACCCAGGTTCTTTTCTGAAAAGCTTCTTCACACCTGGGGAGCCCTGAGCATATATCAGTGCATGGAGTTGTTCCTCCTGAGGTGCAGGAGCTTACATTTCCTTTTGTTGAAAATCAGGATATTTTTGTTGGCACGTTCCTCCAGCTTGTTAAGGTCCTTCTGAATGGTAGCTTAGCCCCTTGGTATATCAGTTATTCCTCTCACACTGGTATCAACTGCAAACTTGCTGAGGCTACACTGCTGAGGTTTGGAGATGACCAAAAAAGCATGCAACACTCAGCTATAGTCAAGTGAGTGGAACAAGCACGTTTTCTAGGACAATGTTGAACATGACGGGATTAATTACCACCTATTAGTATACCTGGGAGACAAGGTACCTGCAATGCCCCACATGGAAAGGGAAAAAAGTTGTAATCCTTCCTGAACATTGTCTGTCAGGGCTCTAATCCAGCTAACGAAACCAGTATTACTATGGTAGGTTTTTTAAAATTTATACTTATTTAGCATATTTAGAAATATGTCTGTCTATCACATCCATATTTTGAGTTCCTAAGAGCACAGCATGTCCATCATCTACATTCTACATTCTACATTAACTTTAGTAAACCTAGTAAAACAAGCCACTGTTATGTTAAGGATTAAAAGTTTCTTGATGTGTGGGTAGCAACAGCTATGTTGTTCAGTGTCAAAGCTGATCTCCAAGTCCTGAGGACAGAGCAATCTTTGCTTTTGGGATGGTTGTCTGGGACTGAGTAGATTCCAGACTGTGGCCATCTGTAGTGAAAGCTGCGAAAACTTCCACTTTCAAAATAGCTTGCCAACATTACAAGTCATGTTACCCTTCTGAAATGAAAATGAGAACAGAAAAAAGGCATTTATATCTGTATGCTATAGAAATATAACAGAGTTTTTGCTTATATATGTATTATACATGTAACATATCTAACAAAAGAAACTTTCAAACTCCCTCAAAATCAGCTTTCATTTCCTGGAACTGAAGAATAAACAGAAATATCATAATGTATCTGTGTTATTTATTATATTCGGAAAGTATGTCATATGCAATAGGTAAACTGAAAAGACTTCATAAATTAATAAATACACATTCTGAGGCATAGATCCTACTGTACCAGCTGAAGCTGAAGAAGTGGTGTGTCTGGTATCAGCAATCTCTGTACTCCTTTACAGAGTTTTGTCTCTTATTAGTAATCTTTATTTTTTGTTTTATTTCTTGTACTGCAAAACTTTTGCTAAGAGTAATAGCAAATGGGTTACACTGAGCATTTATATGCCTTTAAAACTCTACTTGTAGTTGTCTTCAAAAATATAAGAGCCTTTAAGCCTCATTTTTTGAACAAACATGGCTTCTGTAATTACACTGTCCATTTGTTTATCTCTTTTCACATCTGCCCACACATTTGTTTTCCTTTTGCTAAAGTGAATCTCCTTGCCAGGTTCCACCAAATTTGACAGAAGTCACCATAAATTCACGAGTTTTGTAATGATTGGTAGCAGGATGGATGTGTATGTGAGGGAGGACAGGGACAGGATGTGGGAGAGGGACAGGGATATGAAGACTGAAATGGGATTCCTGCCGAGTATAAAGCTGAGCTGAGAATTAGTGGAGTTGGGAAGTGAGTGAGACTGCAAATGGGTAATGGCTAGTAGACGGTGCAGAATTACACAGGGACAAAAAGGAGCACATAAACAGAAAGTTAAAGGAAACAAGAATTTGTCAGCATGCTGTACCAGGCTAATAGTCTAATCTACATAGGTTTCTTAAATAGCATAATATGATGATTTGAGGCTTCCAGTTAATTATAGCTCTTTAACAGGAGAATACAGTGTAGCTATATATTGTGTCTAAGTGATGAAGGCTGAAAATAAAGAAAAGAGTAGTAAAGTGAAGTGCTGTTCTTTAGAAGATGAAAGGTATAAAATTCCTGTGAATCATAATCGTAAATTCCAATTTTAAGTGCTAAAAATACTTCGCTCAGTTTGCACTTTTGCAATAACTGATACTTAAGGCATTGATTTATTTGATTTATTTTCCTTTTGATTTAGTTCCAAATGGAATATTTTTTGTACACTTGGGCTTGCATACATTTTGTACTCTTTATGGGGTTGATTTACACTGGCAGCTACAGCTATCAGTAGTTCTAATTTTGAAAAATTTTGAAAAGCTACAGCTTTTCAAATTTTTTCAAGTTAAATTGAAACACAGCTACTGTTTCTTCAAGGAGTTATTTCACATGTCATTTAAACTTTTAAAATACCGAAGCAATGACTTAATTCCTTACAGTGTATATAACTCATACGACATAGTAAAAATGTCGACATCAAAGTGAATACTAAACAAATGTAAAGTGAAAATCAGATCATTTAAAATGCAAACACATCTTATAACTCTGAAAGCTGAAGATAAAAGCCATGGAAGTCACAGGCCTACACATCCTTAGAATAAAGTTTAAAAAATTCACATGTTACAAGAATAACGTAGAACCACATGTCCATTCCTCAGTGACTTATATCAGAAGCAGCTGAATTACCTACAAATGCCTCTATAACTAAATTATTCCAAATCTCTGGTCAAGTCCTTTTCAATAATGCCACTTTCAGATGTTCTTTTTAATGGTCGGGGACTTGTTTATTCAAACCAGATTACTGAATCTCCTCACTCCTTAGGAATTTTTGAACAAAAATAGGGCAAGGCTATGAATAGATAGTCTCCTTATATTTCCAAATGGTTTGGGGGTTTTGGTTTGGTTTGGGTTTTGGTTGTTTTTTTTTCTAACAGGGATAGGGATGCTGTGCATGACAAGAAAACTGCACCAAGAACAGTGAAGCATTGCTTTGCATAAGGAGGCAAAAATGCTATCATAACACCACATGTAAATCTTTCTTTGTTTCCTCACCTCAAGCAAACTCTGATGAAACAAAGGCCAGAGTTCTGTCTTCTGGGGACTCTTAGATGCATTACATTGAATTATGCTTCAAGGCTATTCCATCTAAAATCTAGAATTAAGACTTCAATAGTGTTCAGTCAATTTTGTAAAGAGCTAGTTTCTTGTAAGCATATGTGTAAGGCATGTAGGAAACTGAGTTGATACTATTTAAAATTGTATTAAGTTTGACACAAAAGCTGTTGGGCATTTACTGGCATTTTTTATACTTTGTGCTTTTTATATAGGGGTCCAGAGCAATGCTTTTACTGATTTATAGCAGATAGAAGAACATGCATTTTTATTTCCCTCACTGATGCCTGTCTTTAAAATCTGACTGCTCTGCTGCTTTTCTCTGATTCGTCAAGGTGAGAAGAAAAGCCTCAAAGTTGACCTTTTCCAAACATTGAATAATTTCTTCAATATACCAGGCATGGATCAACAACTGATCAGTCTACTTAGCTACTGGTGAAGCAAAAATTAAGTCTGTAACTGAAGTGGTCCAGGTTTTGGGATCAACACCTGAGATAACTATTTGTAAGACACCACAAGCAGAGCAGTCTTTTCCAAATATGGCCAACTAAAGTTGGTAAGAATCTGCTGACAGAGTCTCAATCAAAAGAAGTCAGATGGCAGCTGTTGTGCTATTGCTTATAACAATCTGCATAATTTTCAAGTTTCCATTTTATTCTATAATCTGGTAGCAATGGGACATAACCATTATCATAATGGAGATCTATTCTACTAGGCTAAGTTGCAGTGATGCTTACCTTTATACAAAGTGATGTATTTGTTGAAATGTAAGCCTCCTGGGGAAAAAGAAGCTTGTTTTTTTGCTATGAATGCATTAGTCATTCCATTAAGAGACCTGTCTTTAGCTTCTGTTCATACGGCCTTCCTAATTTATACCCATTTTTGCTCATCCATTTATCATATGGTTAATACACAGTGTATGTCTGCAGGAGCTTCTGACTTGCTTTGCCTTGCAGTGTGTACATCTGAGGTTGGACAGATGAGGTCTATGCTACAAAACCAAGCTGGGTTCAAAGCCAGTCCCACCGCAGTACACAGATTATTTAAACAGCAAATCAGTCAGGCTAGGCTCAGGCACAGCCTGCAGCACAGCTGGCTATTCAGAATTACTATATGGTCAACCATACCCAGATAGCCTGTTGTAAGCCTCCTGCTATGACTGGCAAGTGGAAAGATGCTAGGGAGAAAGCTGAGCATACTCTCCTTGTTCAGAGTAGTCTGTTCACATCTTTTCTGTGGAATATATATATTTTTCACTTTGTAGTAGAACAGACCTACGTATGCAAGTAACTTACAGTGCCAGTGCTTATCGTCTTGAGCAAAATAAAGCAGGGAAACTGCTGACTGAGAGGCTGCTATGCTTGCATAATAACCCTTTTAACCCACACCTTAAATCAGCCTTAAATCAATGTTCCCAATATCTATAATGACTGTGTGCACTGGCTTCTGATTCATCAGGAACTGTTTACTAATGGTGGATGTTAAGGACAGTCTCTCAGAAAGACACATGAGCAAATGCTTATAGAGCTTCCAAACATTTTTTCCTTTTTTTTTTAATATATTTATTTATTTATGTTCTCCACTGATTTTAATTAAACTCACTCAAAATGAATCAGGGCATAGAGAAATACTTGTGGTTGCTAATTGAGGCTGGGATTTTAAATTAAATATCTGTTGGAGATGTTATGGAGGCTAACTGTAGGCACACAGAAAATATTATGTGCCATGATATTTCTTTATGTGGGCTCAAGAGGGAAGCAGCCATGCTGAAATATCACCAGTAAGTCTATTTCCAGAGAACTTCAAGTCAGGAAGTCTCTGTGTCACAGCTTTGCTCTCAATTTTACATGTAAGGGGTGCCAAATTTATGCCTTAGTGTAAGTCATATTCCCAGTGTCACATCAAGTATGAATGTAATCTCTTTGAATGTGGATTTGAGACTACCGTAACTCTATTTGCAAAACCAAAGGAGAAATATTTATAATAGTTAGAATTTAATTTATGATTTTTTAGATTGCTTAAATATTCAAATATCCAAAGCTTTTGGTGCACATACAAAATATTAGTAGAAAATCCAGGAACACAATGCTTATATGTGAAATATCTCAGAGCTACTTTGCCAGAGGAAACTGCTGCATTCAAAAGTTTTATTGCTCCCCAGAATATTTTCGGTTTTTCTTTCTTTTTCATTGACCTACATGTTAGTAGAGAACTTCAGGAAAAGGACTTTTATTCTTCAAATACTCTGTGTAACTTTTAAGGGAAGTGTAAAGATGAAAAGAGGTGAGGTGGAGAAGGAAGAGAGAAAATAAAAGGGTAAGGGAAGTGGGAATGCAACAGAAGCAGAAAATAGACACAGAAAGCAAAATAAAAAGGAAAAGTAAGAAGAAGATGAAGAGAAGGAGGACGAAATAGAGGAAAAGGAAGAAAACAGAAAAAATAAGAAAAAGAAGAAAATAAAAAAGAAAATGAAAAGAAAAATGAAAAAGAATATGAAAAACAAAAAAGAAAAAGCAAAAGGGAAAAAAAAGAAAAAGAAAAAGAAAAAAGAAAAAGAAAGAAAAAGAAAAAGAAAAAGAAAAAAGAAAAAAAGAAAAAGAAAGAAAAATAAAAATAAAAAAGAAAAAAAGAAAAAAAGAAAAAGAAAGAGAAAAAGAAAAAGAAAGAGAAAAAGAAAAAGAAAAAGAAAAAGAAAAAGAAAGAGAAAAAGAAAAAGAAAAAGAAAAAGAAAAAGAAAAAGAAAAAGAAAAAGAAAAAGAAAAAGAAAAAGAAAAAGAAAAAGAAAAAGAAAAAGAAAAAGAAAAAGAAAAAGAAAAAAAAGAAAAAGAAAAAGAAAGAAAAAGAAAAAAGAAAAAGGAGAAAGGGGAAAAGGAGAAGAAACAGAAAAGGCAAAGGGAAAAGGGAAAGAAAAAGGAAAAGGAAAAGGAAAAGGAAAAGCATGTGCATGTTCTGATTCAATATACGTAACAGGACAAAAGCGTATGTTCTAAAATTACTTTCTAGTAAGACAGAGCTTTATTATCCGTTATACTAGTTCAATGAAACATGTTCATTTGAAGAGCCTTCAATTGGGTGTTTGAAAAACAGTTTACCAACTCAAGCTTCCTCAAAAAAAAATTGGTCTGACCTGATGAGACAAATCAGGCCACAGCAGTGATTTAATGGAGCAATCAGCAATGTGTCAAATCTGATTGATGTGCCCCTTCAGAAACCTGTTGGGTGATTTGATCCCCACCAGCGCAGACAAATCTTCCCCAGAAGACCCTATTGCTAACACAAGCCATGGAAAGATTTTTCCAGTCACCATATTTTTTATTTTGCTCTTGAATTGAGATGATATTTTTTTTGTCTAACCCCTTCACTTTGACTTGATTTGAATAGTATTGTCCTGACCCAAAGATGTTATTTATTACAGAACATTGCTCTTACTTTTCAAAATGTCAAACATATTATCAGGTGGTGAAGTTATTTCTCTGCTAAAGCTAAATTTAGAAAATAATAAATGTAATTTTCACAAACCAGCAGTTCTACTAGCTACAAATGGATTTTAGAATCTATGAAATGAACACTGAGAGTCAGTAAGCATAGTTACCTTCTTTCTGAATTTTTAAGTTACTGTAGAATGAATTCAGAAAAAGGCAGAGAGTAAAAAACAGGCATCAGCCAATTAGAGGCCCATTATATTTCAAAACCGTTACAAATAACTCCATGTTATTTGGTTTTATAAATTATGCATATTTGAAAGCTTTATTGAAAAAGTCATAAAAAATATGCGTTGTGTCAACGGAAATCTACATGAGGTTCCTTGCTGCTTCCAAATCTGTAAACTTTAAAGGTCTCTGTCCTCTCTGCTTTACAGCCCATTCACAGCCTTACATACAAAAATAAATTTTTTAAAGAAGACCTTACTGTAATTTGACATAGCAGGCTGCAGATACAATGGTCCTGTGTATATTAGTAAATGTCATTCTTGCTAAGGCCAGGGACACTGAAAGCATTGCAAATAACTTACTATATAAATTAATATTCAACATTATATAATTAGGAAGTTAGCATACACTGTGTATATAATGCTAGGTGATAATGAAAATAGTATAAATAAGGAGACTGTGTACAAACACTGTCAGCAAAACAAACGAGCTGGTGAAGCTTCTTCTCCCTGTCAGGTCAACTCAGTAAAGTTCTGAAGCTTGCTGTAGTGGAGGTGTGAGTGCAGAGGGAAGTTTCAGGAATGCAGACATAAAGCAATGGTAGCATTAACATCCTTTCTCCCCGTGCTGCTCCCCCAAACCAATGCTGTGGGGAAGGGGAGAGACAGCACATTGCCAGTATTGCTCTGCAGCCCCAACAGCATGATCTAATGTCCTGCCAGGTACAGTCTGGGAGCAGTCTGAAAAAAAACAGCTCAGGACTGAAGGGGTCAGAGATGGAGACACGTTTTGCTCCTTGGTCTTTCTGGGTGCTCTGTGTACACACAGCTTTTGGTAGTGCATTTTTTTCAGCTGCAACCGACAGTCAGGAGCATGAGTCTACGTGAACTAGAGTATGATGAGTGATGGATTTGAGTGGGTAGGTAAGATGTAGGTGGATTTAAAACAGAAAGGAAAGAGAGAGTCAGTTTACTATGCAAATTTTATTTATATAAATTGCTTCTTCACATAAGATCTACAAGGAATTTCCATTATAAAGGCATGAGCTTGTAGGGAAAATTGGGAAGAGAAAGCAGAACATCAATTCTATAAAGACTTAGGTCTACATGATGGTGTTTATTTTTCTTTATGAAATATAAAAAAGTCTGTTTAACCTTTGAGCAGTAGAATAAGGTAATTATTTGCAATGCAGTAGCAGTAATATGAAGTTTCATATGAAGTTTCATATAAAGTATGCATGATCTGAATCAAGAGTATGTAAGGTCATTTCTTTTTAATGATGTCAGTTCATAATTAAAATCAACACAAGGGGGTTACTTTTGGAGGATAGGAGCTAATCTGTAAATGTGCCTATTACAGATCTTGCGTCCAGTCCCAGTCTGACTGCTTTATTATAATGCATTTCGTGTGCTTCTCTAACAAAAATCAATTTTAACACCTTTCTGCAAACAATTTCCTTCCTGTTAGAATAATTTTCATTTGTAATTATAAAATCATCAGTGTAACAAGATACACTCTGAGTTCGAATAGTATAGTTTATTTTTAATTACATTTAATGAATAATTGAAAAATATATTAATCTAATGAAAATAAATTTGAATTTATGATTGGCTCACTTTAATTTTTATTAAATCCGTTTGCAAGACGTTTTTTGAAGAATACCTCTACATGTTCTACAGTTTGAATTTGTCATTAAATATCCTAAATAAGATTAAAACAATCTGATTCCTTATACCTGTTATCCCCTAGATTATACTCACATGAATGTGGTCCATTAGGTACCTTTGTGAAATTTGGTTTCTATCAAAATTGAAGGCACAATTCCTAGTCATGTAGAGAGGTCAATACTTGGCACATGGAAAGGCACAGCATAATCAAATAGGAAGGTCTTTGTGAAGAAATGCTGCTTTCATCTCATTCAGCCTATGCAGCTCCAACTTGAAAGAAAATGATGAACTTTGGCCCTCATTAGCATCTGTAGAGTCTGAGGGTGTTCATCATTTTCTCAGCAGCTTACAAGTACCATGGCATAGCCTCAAACTAAAAGCCTGTTAAAGGTACACATATGGCTCTTGCTGGTTCTGTGGACATATGATCAGATCTGTTTCATTAGCCCTGAAGGTTAAAGACAGATAGCCTCTGAAGCTATTAGAATATAATATTTAAACACAAGTCTAGGAGACAGTGTTTTCTTTCTTAGATGAACATATTTGCTCTTTTGATACTAACAGCATTTCTGCATTTACATAAAACCAGAAAGATCCTTCTTCATACTTTTCATAAGACATCCTTATGTCCTTATGCAATTGAAGCGCACCTTGTTACACGTAGCATCTTTATGGGATTTACTTAATGTGTGAGATATTCTAATAACCACATCTGGAAAGAAAATATAAAACAAGATAACTGTGAATGGCTGCTCATATTTTGCCTATATGTTCGGCTCACTCAAAAAAGAACCAAAACCCAAACCTCTCACTTGACAGACATAGTTAACAATCACAGTTGGATAGAAAAATAATTATGAAAGTCCTTAAATTCCTTAAAGGTAAGAAATGGCATTTTTCAAGTTTCTGACAGGAAACAGGTTCAGAGATCAGTTTGTCATATCATTTTACAAGATACAAGGAGACATCTCTTCCTCCAAGGTTATCATCTGCCATATGTCTTGCTCTATAGGTTTGCCAAAACTCACTTAATGCCATATGTCCTAAGCCACTTGTTATTTCAGACAGTACCTTAGCTGTTGTAGACAATCTCTGATGAAAATAGTCAGAAAAAGCTAATGTTTGTGCTTTGCTTCTGTCAGAGACTCCATTTGTCTGTGTATGGTAGGTATCATGAGAGGTGGATGTTTTAAACCTTAATATTACTTTCTCCATTAGATAATTTTAAGTGCTATGCATAGTTACATGTCCTGTAGCACTCCCAGGGGGGAGAGGCGCTAGGTTTGTCTGCACAAGCAGGTGTATGCCAACCCAAACATGCAGCTCCTCATTTCCCTAACAAAAATGTTAGAATTTCAGAAGGTTGAGAAACTTGTCAAAATGGTATTTAAGAAGCAGTGTTTAATCATAAAATGTTTACCAATATACTGAATACCTGGGAGGAGTGGAAAGCATCCCTCATCTGTAATACTTTCTGCCTTTCCCACAGCTGGTAGACAGCTGCCTTGTCAAGTAGTTTCCTGAAAATTCATAAATGTCAATCTTTCTGAATAAAGGTTTGTCATGTGCCACTGTGTAAGATTCATGATCCTTTAAGAAAGACCTTAACTTAGGGCAGAAGGAGTGCAGCAGGCCACATAACACATTAAGCTGTTCTTATTGAGCTAACCACTGTCTTCCACAGGAATATAAATTAGGCATCTGTGGAAGCAGGAAACGTGTCTGGGGAAATATATTATTGGATTTCATTAAAAACCCTAGAACTTTACCTTAAACATTATAGTATTTGAGTACAGTTTACTACAATTTTTTTCTTAATGTTTGTTACTAATTTTGAATTTTATTACATTTCAGAATTTTATCTCACATCTGACTTTTAGCCTAAACATTTGTTAAAATAACATTCAAAGAAAGGCTTGATTTAAAGCCTTGAAAGAGATATATAACAAAAGACAGATACAGCCAAAACTGCAAGATAAAAATGGTGCTCTCCTTTTGATCTTGTACTGCATACAGGAAGCTAGAGTAGAAATTTTACTGTTTTCAGGCTGTATTTTGCTTTTCAGCTTGAGCAGAACAAATATTTGCTGATTTAGACCCCAAAGACATAAGGGGCATTATTTCATTTTGAATATGATATGAAAGCAAAGACATGACTTCTTTTTTGTTAAAATAGAATGGTGGTTCATGAGAATAAAGAGCTCCCATTTTGTCTTCTGTTCAAGCCTGAGCCTTATACATTCTGACTTCTCCAGTAGTTTACATAAATATACCATCCTTTATTTAAAAGTCACTTTGCAACTCTTAGAATCACAATCACTCATTTGTTCAGCAAGACTTATTTTCCAAGATAAAATTTAGGGTTTTGCTTTCTAATGGTCTGTTTTCCTAAAGACTTTTTCTGAAGGAAAAAGGACAACACTAGAGTAAAACTCAGTGCAATTGTCCAGCATGCTCTGTTTAACTCTTTTGGAAGTCTGTGAAAGGATGACTTTCAAAGCAAAAGAACTGAGCTCCTGCCTAAACTTTCATATACCCATACTTAAATAAAGGATCATGGAATCATAGAATAGTGAGAATTGGAAAGGACCTCACGATCATATAGTTCCAAACCCCTCTGACATGGGCAGGGACACTTCACACTAAACCATGTCACCCAAGGCTCTGTTCCACCTAGCCTTGAACACTGCCAGGGATGAAGCATCTATCACTTCCTCGGACAACCCATTCCAGTGCCTCACCACCCTCACAGTAAAGAACTTCTTCCTTATATCTAATCTAAACTTCCCCTGTTTAAGTTTGAACCAGTTAACCCTTGTCCTATCACTACAGTCCCTAATGAAGAGTCCCTCCCCAGCATCCTTATAGGCCCCCTTCAGATACTAAATATGACCCTCTGCTCTGTCTCACGTGATAGTGGGTAGCTGTAGAAGCAAGACATGGAGAGCAATTTGTTTTCCTGGTGAAGTATCAGAAGTACTCATTCCTTCTTTTTCTTTCTATGCACCACCAATTCTGGTTTTAGGTGTATTGGACAGCCTTTGCTTCAACTGTGTTGAAGACAAGCTTGTTGCGACAACAGCATTAGAGCAGCAAAATTCCCATGGAGCTACTGTAAAGTGGGTAGTGTGAAGGGTTTCCTTCTTCTGTTGCAGTAAGTTTTATTATTAAAAGCCCTTGAACATCTATGAAGAAGTTCACAGGTTGGAGAATTACTCTGTTCTTTCAGCGGGGTTAGAAAGGGTTGACTGTACTTGGTCACTTCTTCATGGTTTTCTTTGCTAACAAAGAGATGGAATTACTTTTAAACTTTTTAAAATTAAAGGTAAGACTTTAATTTTAAACATCAGCAAGCTTTTCCTTGCTATGAGTTCCAAGGACCTTAATTAGCTAAATTTTGTTTTGACTGTGGTAATATTGGGGTGATTATTCGTTGATTCAATGACACACTAAATTTGAAGTGTAAAACAGATATTGCATATAAGAAGTTTTGCTAGACTAAGCAATTAAAATATAATTAATTTCACAGAACCTTGCCTCAAAATAGCTTTAAATATGACAAAGTACATTTCAAAATTAACCCTGCATCACTGAAGTTTTCTATAATCTGTATTCCTCCATGCCTTTGCAGTACTTTCAGATTTTTTTTCTACATATAGATTGTCTAATGCATACTATTTTCAGTAAATTGCAACATTTTAAAATTAGTGGAAATAATTCACACAGATTTGGAGGAGTTTGAACTAGCAAAAGTCTAGTCCAAGGCTATTATCCTCAAGAGCTGTCAAAAGTGATAATAACATACAAACTACTAAATGTAATTGTTCTTAATATTTTCATAATCTGAACTCACTACAAAGCCTTGCACCATATTTGTAGTAAACCACAATAGCAGATGGACTGTGCGCAACTGTTTGCATAGCTGCAGTAGTGTAATCCTTCTTAATATTACAAAGCTCTTCTGACTTTCTTTAGTGACTGTTAGTACATGTATTTCTTTAACATGAAGTTGATTGTTAGTACATGTATTTCTTTAACATGAAGTTCCTCTGCAGCTGGCTTATGTGAACATAGGTGGGTTTACTCTTCCTGAAATTTTGCCCAAGACTGCAGCAATATGATCAAGCTACATAATAAAAGATTTCAGCTTGCCTTCCTTAACTCTAGACTACATGTAGAGATACACCACCTTTTGCATACCACGTCCTTCGACATTTCCGGTATCACCATAAAAAATCTGCATCCCTTGGTCCTTGCCCTCATTAAAACTGAGAATACATTTGCTTTGATTGTAATCTGAAAATCTGTAGAGTCAGAAAGTCAGACTGTACCTGAGACAGTGCTGAATGTTATTATTCTGTCCTTCAATACAGTTAAAACTTTTGTCACAAAAAATTACAAGTATCTGCAGTCTTTTACTAATTCTGAAAATGAGAGGCTTCCCACTTGGATTATATGTATTTTCGCATCACTTAACTTTCCTAATTTACAAGGACTCCATGAAGTTTCTGTAAAATAAAATAAGCAGCAGCTACAATTAATATGCCTAAACAAGACTATTTAGGTCCTTTTAGCTGAGAATAAGTTGTACAAAAATGACAGCGACATTTCTTTCAAGTGTTTCATTAGCACAGAAAAAATCAGATGTATAGATCACTTTCAGTAGCAGTAAGTTATAATTTTATTTCTTTTTGTCTTAATTATGGTTGATTCTGTAAATGGAGCCGCTCACTATGGAACACAAAGTTTTTGTCAACAAGTAGCATTTGAATGGAGAAAGACTTTATACTGGCAAAGCTTAGCAGCGGTAGCAAGGAAATATACATATTGCTAATACCAGCTTACTTTTTTTTGGAAAAAAGTAATCCCTCACCATTATATTGAAGCAATACCATGTTTTACAGCAGAGCACATATACTGTGATTCACTTTCCACCGAATAATTGGGTTTTTCTTTGTCTTACAGCTATAATTTTTTTGTTGCTGTTGTTGATGCTTTTCTGACATTTATAAAATTTGTTGTTGGTTTTGGTATTTGTCGGTCAGGATATAACTATTCCATATCGATTTTTCTCTGCAGAAAGTTGTATATCTCAAGGAACCATGGGGATCTAGTCCTTATATGCCCATTCCTTTTAAACTGGACAGAAAGCATGTCTGCTTATCCTGAAACTCCAGGATAAGGTAATAAGGGTTCTCCAAGCTTCTTAGACCTTGCAGCCCTCTTACCCACTGCAGATAATTGGATTTGACCCAGATTTTAGTCTTCAGGATGATGATTGATGCTCCATTGTCTGGGTCTCATCATACTCTCATGACCTGTGCATACAAAATTTATTTGACCTTAAGCATGCTTTCCCTGCAAAGTCCTACTGACTGGGAGCACCTTCGTTTCTGCTGATCAAGCTTACTAAGAAACTGCAGATTTCTGGTCCTGTGTAAAAGTGGTGCCACCTACAGTACATGGGCGAGAAAGCCACCCTTCTTCCGGGCCACTGCACTGCCTCCCAGAAATCCTGTGACAAACTTGCAAAGTTTATGTGACACGAATTCTCCCTCACAAGTAAAAATCCGGGCATCACACCTGAGCTGGATGTCTTTTCTTCTCCTATTACCAGTATGGAGAACTGGTGAAATGAAAAACCTCCTGAAAAAAAAACTAGTAAAGAATATTAATCATCTTCAGCAAGTGTCTGTGTCACCCCACTGACTGTAAGCGAAAATAATTGCTTAGCCTAGCCGCTGCTTTTAGATCACTGAAAGTACATAATATAACCATCCTTCAATCCTTCAATATCCCATTTTGCTCACTCTTTTTTGTTGCCTTTGTTGTGACTAATTTGTATAACAACATAAAAAATTGTGGGAACAGAATCTCCCACATTTATGAAGTCTATGAATTCAGTACTGATTTAATGATGATTGCAGCCACCTACCAGTAAACCGGACCAGATATTAGGCTATTTCCCATAAGAAAAAAATAGTTATAGTCATTAAAGATAGCTGAAATCTAAAGTAATTTACCTACTGTAAATTTTTTCTTGTCATTTGAACAGTAAGATTTCTTTCATGTCTCTTACATGAAAATATCATTAAGGGACAGTTACATAAATTATGAAAAATCAACAACCTGCAATGGTTACAGCGCTAATAACTCTAAAGAAATGAAATATTATACGCTTTAATATGCTCATGTACCTGTTTTAGAGCTACCAAAGGCAACTTTTTGCTATACAAAGCATATTCTGATATGACCAAAAGGGTAACAAAACAAAAAACAACAAAAAACCAAACCAAAACAAAAAGCCAAACAAAAAAACCCCGACACCCCAAACAAAACAAAACCAAAAGAGAATATTTCTCCTCTGTTTTACATAAATATACTTTCTAATTTAAAGACTAGTCTTAGAATAGTTCTACTTTTATTTTCCAGTGGATAAATATTGTAATTTCTAATGCTGTTTCTGCGTACCTTTAAACATATCCAAGATTTTAAACAACACTAGTATATCTGTGAAAACAGTCTGTTTCTAATGCATTCTGTAAGTGCTGTAGGCAGTCTCTTTCAGATGCACGTGAAAAGTTTGTGAGTATGTTTCCAAGGCCTCTTGGCCATTAAGACCAGTTACTTGGCTTCTATTCATACAACTATGTATTTTGTAGACATGTAACAGTATATTGTGTTTCTTAAGCAAGGTTCTTAAGTTTTTTAATGAAATATGAAAAAGCACCTTTCCAATATTTATATTGCTGAGAAAAAAAAAGAAAAAAAAGTTTCCCAGAGAACTTTAAGGTAAAAGACATAAATTATCTATAGAAAGTTTTACTGGGACCCCATGAGAATACTGATAAATAGATTTAAAACCAAAAACAAGCAAACAAAATCCAGAAAAAAAAAATCACAGCTTTCCCATGAAGAAAGCACAACAGTGGAGCAGGCTGGCCAGAGATGAGATTGAAAACCTCCACGGCTGGAGGTTTTCAAGACCCAACTGCAAGAAATCCTCAGCAAATTAGCCTGACCCCATAGCTGGACCTGCTTTGAGGAGGACATTGGACTGGAAGCCCCCTGAGGTCCCTTCACACATGAATTATCAATGATCTCATGAACTCGCCATATTGAGTCTTTAATGAAAGCATGTCTACCATGCTTGCTATCTTCTTCCTTATCTAAAGAGGTGAAACAAACACGACATTGACACATGCATCTGCACTGCTAAAACAACATCTATACAATGCCTTTCTTGGCTGTTACAGCAGCAATTCATTTTAACCATGAAAATATGTTTGGGTTTTGTACAATACTTTTCACAGTACCTACAAAAATTCTGAAAGTTCAGAGCTCCCTATTTATTCTTTCATTTTCTAAAGCCTGACAAATGAGAACATTTGGTACAGAAAGATGAGAAGAATGCAGAAAACAATGTCTAAAGAAAGAGAATCGCACTATGCTTACTGTAGAAAGCTGCCAGTATAGTTTGGCAAAATAGTTCAGGTCATACTGAATGCTGCAATGAAGCTGAAGCAATAGCACATAAAATGGAGAAAGTTTAAATTGAAGAGTTCTGGAGATTTGTTTCAGTCAGAGCTAGGTGTTGTATGTGATTTCTAAAGCTAGTGTGCAACACTAGGCACCTTGAACGTGTGTTTAAGTGCAATTTGAAATCAGAGGACCCCAGTGAGATTGAGAGAGAGGATTAGAGTTCATATTCATTTGAACAGGAGCTGAAATTTTATTATGATTATAGTAATTGACATATTTTATGGATTTTTTTTAATTTTGCACCCATTCAATCATCACTGTTCATGCTATAGTAGTAATATGATAGATTACTGTGTTTTTCCATTATTATTAAATTTAATTATTTTTGCTCATGTACCCAGGTGTGAATAACATCAAGAGTTCTAATCTAATAATACAGATTGTTTGGAAAATATGTGCTGTCAATTAGAGGCATTTTATAACAGAAACAATAAAAAGAGTCATTCATGAAAAGTAGTTTTCCTCCCCATGTACTGGCTTCAGTTAATCAAAGGTGCTTTGAAATTGAAATCATTAATTAACTTTGCCTGGTTTTGTACCAATCAAGCACTTTCAGAGTTGCTGGAAATCTGTGAAATTGAGTTACTCTGAAAACAAAATTTATGTGGATTTTTTTCCAAATATGTTTTATTCTTTCCACCAATAATGTATTATAAGTACATTGCTGCCTATCTGTAAGTAAAATAAAGAGGCAAAATTAAGATAGGAAATCACATTGCTACACTCCATTTTCTAATGAGACCTCATTTATGTTTTAAATGATCATGCAATAGATAATGAAATATGCTATTTACATCAGTCTGATGTATACCTTTTTTTTTTCTTATTTCCAAATATTTTAACAGGTACATTAATGATCAAAACAATTTTAAAATTAAGACAGTGTAAAAAATTTATTGAGAAACAGAAAAGCTATATGACCAAATCCCTGACAGGGTGATTCTGTACATTATTCTTTCTGACAAAGGTGTGTCCTACTTACTTTTCTAGTGTGAATTTTACATAGGAAGAGTTTACACTTTAAATTCCGTGGGTTCGTATGTTTAAAGGTTTATATGAAACATTTTATTTTTTATAGTTACAATCTGAGAGGGAAAACTTTTTTCTTTTCTGCTGCAAAGGGGTTAGTAAACAAAATTCATCAATTCTTCCTAATTACTAAAGGATAAACAGCTGAATTACATTGCCTAGTCCAGCTTTTAGTTTCAAAAAAGAGTAAACATGAACAGAGCAGTTTTAAATACTACCAGGAGTAAAGAAAAGTTTAGCTATATGTAACATTATTCATACAAATTAAATACGGCAAAGTGAAAGTCAGAAAACTGATCACAGGGATACAATCATACATCCCTTACCCAGTAAGGAGGTTTTCCTGGGTCTACACTGCACAACTTAGACTACAAAAATCTTCATGTAGGACCTACTGCATAGAAGATGCCAAAAGTCCTTGCCTTCACTTGACAGTAATAAGTGTTGAAAGGGCTCAGCAGTATGACAGAGAAAATGTGCACCTTTTATTTCTCAGAGAGTTAATCATGTTCTGCAAGGTCAGAGGCTGACAATAAAAGATTTTTAAAAGCTTTTGGCAAAAGGGATAAATAAAAAGCTTTTCAAAATTTGTGTTCAACTGTCATAGTTGTAACATAATGGTAATTGTAA
The DNA here is from genome assembly GCF_033815535.1 of Pezoporus flaviventris. NCBI lineage: Eukaryota > Metazoa > Chordata > Aves > Psittaciformes > Psittacidae > Pezoporus > Pezoporus flaviventris. The sequence goes on along the minus strand of NW_026892579.1, from coordinate 28,545,988 downwards.
TAATTTGCTGCATTTTCACCATGCTGGTAACAGTAAAACACAAAAGAACAATGACAGATAACGTTCAAAAAATGTCCATGCATTTACTGTAAGCGTGTCTATGCTCTTCATAGGGAATGCCGGTATTGTTGTATGTGGGTAAGTAAACCTAAGACTGTACATAACCTTGGAGTGTTTGGGAATGAATGGTTAATCTTGATAGGTTTAATATGAAATGACATGTGAGCCATTTGAATCAATTTTTTTTGGAATTTAATACAGTATTGGATTCTTAAGCTGGAGCCCCATAGATAGGCTTAAAAAAGCAACAGCGAATCTAGTACTGACCATTAAGTACAGCCATCCAGCCAGTTCTTTATCCACCGAGTGGTCCATCTATCAAATTGATATCTCTCCGATTTAGAGGCAAGGATGTCATGGGGGACAGTGTTGAACACTTTGCACAAGTCCAGGTAGATGACATCAACTGCTCTACCCCTGTCCATCAGTTCTGTAGCCCCATCATAGAAGGCCACCAGATTGGTCAGGCAGGATTTCCCCTTAGTGAAGCCATGCTGGCTGTCACCAAGCACCTTGTTGATTTTCATGTGTCTTACCATGCCTTCCAGGAGAATCTGCTCCAAGATTTTGCCAGGCACAGAGGTGAGACTGACTGGTCTGTAATTCCCTGGGTCATCCATTTTCCCCTTCTTGAAAATGGGGGTTATATTTCCCTCTTTGCAGTCGTTGGGAACTTCACCTGACTGCCATGATTTTTCAAGTATGACGGACAGGGGCTTAGCAACTTCATTTGCCAGCTCAAAGTATTAAAGATACTCAGTAGATTGTACAGTATGTGGATCTCAAACAAGGCTGAAGCATTCCTAGGTGAGTATTCTTCATTTTTCTCTATCTATGATAAAGATTCAATCAACAGAGTAAAAAACAGAACATCATTAAAAAATATACAGAGAATATGATGGTTCAGGGAATTGATAACATAATTAGCTGAATCTATGCTGGTTCAGTGGCGATTGAAAGTCATCAACATCTAGCAGCTGTCTGATGGCCTCTGTAAAATGTATTAGTTGGTGCATTCAGTTCCTTGAAGACTTGCATTCACACCATGATCCATGTATTCTTTTATTTTTCAGAATAGGTCTATTATTAGGGTGACATATCAACTCTCATTATGTCAGTATGTCAGATAATACGTTGTAAGTGACTGTGATATGTCAGGCCTGGTAGCACTGAATAAATCAGGACTCACTAATACAGTATTAAAGTTTAAATTTTTTTACTACCACCAAAAATGTGTCCTGTTGTATCAAAACCTAATATAAACAGGTGCAACTATTAGTTGCCAGTCTGTGCCTTTTTCTGTGCACCATGAGAGCCTTCCTTGGTGGAAGGCTGTGCACAAGGAGAATGGGAAACTGAATCATAAATCTTCAACTCTCCCATTTTGTGCTTAACTGCATACCTCTATTCTGTGCCAAAGGATAGCCATGAACAAACATCTTCCAGCATTTTTTTCTGAAACCATATTAAAATGAACCTCTTCCAGTAGTTTTTTTCCAAAGATGCCTTAAAACTCCTGGGTTTTGTGTCTTGGTTTGGGGATTTGTTCTTTTGAGTTTTGTTTTGTTTTTTGTTTTGTTCTTTGGGCACAGTCCATTTCTTCCAATAAGGTTAACATGCTGCAGCAGCAGGTAAAGCTTGGAATCCAAAAGAACAAAGGAACAAGACCTCTGAGGCACCTTCTTTTTTGAGGCACATTTGCCAGCAGGTCTCCTTCTTCCTAACGCTATTTTGTCACCAGATACCTAATTGTAGCCCTTCACACATCATTAGGCCAAATTGCTGAAAGCATTTTTACAGTTCAGATTACTGGAATCACTAGCTAAATGCAAGTAGGGGGTACAAAAAAGACAGTAAAAATCAAAACAAGAAAAGCACAATCACCAACAAGCTGGTGGTTATACTCTACAGAGGCGTTTTGGTTTATATTTTAGTTGTTTCATCCATAACTGCAAAATGTGCCAAATAGCAAGTGAAAAAAAAACTGTCTTTTGAACGTGTAGGACCAAATAATGACTACCAGAGCTTAAGACTACTTTTTCAAGCTGCCAGGACACCAGGAAGTTCTTAAGCTGTAGAGGGAAGCTATGAATGCATTGGTATTATAAAAGAAAAAAACCTTTATTCAGTCACATGAAATTTGACAGAAAGATGAAAAATTTAACCAGGATAGATGTAGTAGCAAAGATTTTAGGTGGCATAGCCTGAATTATCTCTAGTCAAAAACCAACATGCAAGTAAGGTGTTTCTGAGAGACGCATGGTCTTTATATTCATTCTTAGCTGTGTTTTATTTCTCAACTTTTCTAACGGTATAAGTGAAAGCATAAAATGGCTGGCAGTAAAATATTATTTCAGATGTTTGAAATTTATAATTTATGCTCTATATGTAGCCATGGAAGACAGGGATATCACCAAACACCAAGTCAGACCTTATATAACCTGAACAGGTTTCTGGAGCAGCCTTTCCTTTCTACTGTGTCTTTCGTTATCTGCCTAAAATTCAGAACGGTAAACCTGAAAGCCTATATTCAAACCCACATTTCTGGGGAAGGCTGAATTGTCAAACCATTAGATTATGTACTGTACAGTCACCAGCGTTTCTGTTTGGAAATACAAAAAAAAAGAAAAAAAACTTAGCCAAAATAAAAATTATTTCAACTGTATATGATTGGTCTGGAAATATCTTTGTTGTGGAGAGCTACAACCTTTCTATCTATTGAATGCATCCAAGAGAATTTCAAGTGTTAATTATAGTATGGTTAATGAATACCTAAAAAGTGAGAAGATTTTTCTGCTGAAAAGGGCTTCTCAGCCTAAAAAAAAGAAAGAGATATTTTAAGAACCAGAAGCTGGTGTCTAAATTTGTATTTATATATTTAGACAAGACAGAAGGACCTTATTTTTAAAAAGAAAAGTTAACTAGTGTCCTGGGTTCAGCAGTAGCAGTCATGTTTTTTCCTTTGTGTTAACTGGTGCAGTGCTGTGTTTTGACTTCTAGTTTGAGAACAGTGTTGGTGAAGCCGATTTTGTCGGTTGTTGCTAAGTGATGTTTACCCTGACCAAGGACTTTGTGAGGCTCATGCTCTGCCAGGGAGGAGGGGAAGCTGTGAGGAAGCAGAGGCGGGGCGCCTGACCCGGGCTAGCCGGGGAGGTATTCCATACCACAGCACGTCATGCCCGGGGTGGGGGGTAACTGGGAGTTACCCGGAAGGACAGGAGCTTCCGGGTGGAACTCGTTTTCTTGGCCGGTGGTATCGTATTCTCTTCCCTTGTTATTTTCCCTTATCATTGTTTTAGCTGATAGTAGCGGTGGTGATTTGTTGCTGGACTGTTCTTGTCTCAACCCGTAGGAGTTGCACTCTCTCGATCCTCCTCCCCGTTCCTCCGGGAGCGGGGAAGGGGAGAGCCCCGGTGCAGGGGGGGGGGAGACGGACACGGACCTTGATTGTTGTCAGCTCGGCACCACTCACTGGGAGTGAGTGAACAAGTTACCTGACTGGGTTTAAACCACGACAACTAGCTACAAAAAAAAGCCCAACTTTGTAGTGTTCTATCTTATTCCTTAAGCCACCACTTGAAAACTTCAAATCAGTATCAGTTGCCATGCTTTAAAATGTGCTGTAATGCAAATTCCATAAGTACCACAAGGATCACTGAATTCTGCAGCCTGGTTTATATAGTATATTACATTAGAGAATTTACAATGTCCGTAAAAAACTACAGCCTTTAAAAACCTACAGCCCATATACCGTATGAATAGATCCAGACCTTCAGCAGAAGCAGTTAGAACCTCCTGTTAAAACACAGAAATTTCCCAGTTGCCTGCTAAACAAAATAATACTCTGCACCTCCTGCAAGCTCAGCTCCTCCTGATGCTGCTTTCTCTGCCAGAAGCTCCTTTGCCCATGTACATGTTTTGACAGGTGACATTTTTTTTTCCACCTTCTTATACATCCAAAGAGTTGACAATATCTTTTGCTGGCTTGTTTTTTGTCCCAGTTCAGATTCTCTCTCTGCCTCCAGACTTCTTGTGGTCAACTTGTGTAAGACCACTGGAAAGGTGTCTGGACCCAGAACTGTCTTCCTGCTTCTTGGGACATTACACAATGGGGCTCGTTTTTCTGGCATTATAAATATACCTGACATTATAAATACATCTGGGTAAATTGCTGAATATTAAACATTTTGGTAGGAATTTTAAGTTTAGAAAGGTCTTTTAATCTAAGCTCAGGTGTAGCCCAGGGAATAAAAAAACATTAACATCCCTTTCAAATGACATGGAAGGTCATGGCTAGCCTTTAGTAAATGGCTATAAATTAATCAAAGCACATTTTGGACAACAATAATGCCATAAGCATCCTGTATGTGGATGCTGGCATCTGCTTTGGTGGTAAGAACACATTATGGGTGGTGAGTTTGGGAAAATTGTCACTGTTACACTTCCTAAACTTTGCAGAAAATGTTTTTAAAACATTTTCAAACTCTGTTTTTAAAAATAAAAATAGAAATTGTTCTCTAAGCACCATAGATTATTTAAAGAATTGCATCTTCACTGACATATGCAGGATATTTGTCCAAAGAAGATAAAATGTCTTTTTCTGTTCTTGTATCCAAGGGGAGAATTTTTCCTCTGAAGGAAAAAAAATATGGAATTCACTTAGTAGTTTTGGGGTAAAATCTTAAAAAGAGGAAAATTATATACCCACAGTCGTCTGTAGGCATTTTTCTAATCAATAACTATTCGAAATTTCTGTAATATAAAATCAAGTTGGCAGATTTTAAGGGAATTAGATAATAATGAATTAACATGCTCTTGAAATTTCAAGGCCACTTGTTTCAAAAATTGCCGTAAATATAACATTTATCAGGACTACCCTGAAAATCAAATGAAAATAACTTTTTGTCTATTGACAACTGAGGTAATTAAAAGCCTTTGGGAAAGGATTTTTATTGGTATAGAATAGTTTAGACACAATATGACAAAAAAGCAGATGAGAAACACAGTCTTCCCTAGATCGAATATAAAAAATAGATATTAGAAGTTTTATGAACTGCAGTGAATAAAATGTGACTCCTGCTGTCAGTTTTCTTGTTCTTAGTATATTGACATTTTTTGAGCCTTCTGTAGCCTGTCAAGTTCCCTAGAAAAAGAAAATTAATAAATTAGTGGTCTAGAAGTTTAACAAAGATATTTGCTTTGTAAACAGAAACTATGGGAGTATGAAAAAAGAATCAAGAAAACATTTATCAGCACAGATATTTAACATCCTTTCATTGATGTAATTGCACTTGGACATCAGTTAATAGAATTATTTCATGCTCACATTTACTGTCATCGTTTGCACAATTAGTGGATGTGCTTACCATAACTGCATACCCTGATACTCAGCAGAGTAATTATGTCATTGAACAAAAATGGGTTGAGTGGAAAAATTTTAAGGGATCTAAGAGAGTTCCTGCTTTTAGCCATATAGTTACTAGCAAGATCCTCAGTACCTCTGCTCAGCTGCAACTGTATTTTCATAGGTACAGTGCTGTAACGTCTCACCATTTCAGAGGAACTTCTTGGTGCAGGATAAGTCTTAGGTTCATAATTTAAATTAAACTATGTTTTTAAGGAAAAAGTAATTTTAAACAGTAAGGGTAAACATCAAAGGTTATGTTTTCCAAAGCAAGCCAGTTATTTAGAAAGGCAGTTCTTATTTCAAGCATGACTGTCACATTTAGAGTCAGATTTTCAGTACCTATGCTCAAAAACAAAAGTTATTCTGCCTGAGTACTGCCAACTTCTCAGAGTTGAGATTGTTATTTCTTTACTTTGGAGGATACTTCACCTCTTGGATGTCAGCATGCCTGCTGAGTGATGTGGAGATTAAGACTAAGTGCACACTGAAAAAAAATAAAGTTCCCACCTTGCTTATGCCATTAGGTTTTTTCCATGTGGGAAGCAGGTTTTAAGGAAGACTGATACAAACATGAGACTTTTAACTGAGTAAACTCCAGATGCTGCCATGGGATAAATTGTCTGGTGAAACAACTGCCAATTCCACTTCTTTTTATTCAGAATTTGAATACTGTAAGGTGATTTTAATAGTTTAATAATTTTTTTTAATATATGAGCACAACTATTAAAAGCCAAGTTAATATTTTTTCCAGTGCATAGTAGTTTGCCTTAAAAATGAGTTTGGAAGAAATAAAATTAAGTGTTTAACCTACAAAAATAATTTTAAAAGATAAGAATATTGAAGAACCAGCTGACATATTTTAATTTTTAATTAAATTTGTAATCATATATATTTAAGTATTTAGCTTCAATCAACTTATTTTAAATCTAAGAAAGCCTATATTTATTTTAAACTCAAATTTGTAATAGAATAATAGCCATAGGTAAACTGAAAAAGGAAATGTCATTATTTATAAAAATGGAAGTGCTCTGTTCCAGGTGGCAATAGTTTTGATTTTGATATTGAACGTAGTTCAAACCAAAAGCCAACACTTTTCTCTTTTTTGTTTTGGGCTTAATATTGAATCAAAGGAAATTAATTTCCTTTCCAGGAGTATGATAGATCTCATCAAAGGCAGAGAGTGTGTGCAGGAGGCTAACTTTGTAAATTGAGTAAGCTTGCAATACTTTTTTGCAGGAGTTGCTGTAGGCTAACAAAACGTATATATTGATGAATATATCAGTGTAACATACTTTATTACAAAGAGAAGTTTATGAAAACTAAATGTAATTAAACACAGAATTGATAAGCAAAATATCATAAATAAAACATCAAACACAAGAAGAGAACAAGAAGGGAAATATGAAGAGGAGTTTTAAATATATAGGAAGCAAATAATCTGTAAAGTCTGGTACTCCAGGCAACTAAAAGGAACAAGGAGGAAGTTTGACAGGTGTTTATATTAATATTACTAAGTGCTCAAATGAATTCTTTGCCTTCAGAACTGAAGCTTATTATCAACATTTGAAGTTTGCATATAATTTGCGAGAGGAAAGAATTATTGTAATAGCACAAAGGCAAGTAGCTCAACTCCGCTTACTAAGTTCAACAGAGAAGTGGTTTTAAATTCTGTGAAGTCCAATTGCAATCACATATTTTTACAAATAATATACTTGAATATGGAGCTTATGAAGTGAACAGGGAGCAAGGAACTCGTGAGTGACACCTTGATGTATTTACTATGTTTCATGAAAATGTATGAAGGAACAAGTTAGCCTTCCCCTACATTGTGCTGCTTCTGAGGCCATTCCTTAAAACAACTTATCAAGTTACTGCATGTGACTTTAGTTTAAATGTAATGCTGAGGGTTGTTTTGCAAAGTGGGGACATCACCTATAATTGTGCCTATAATGTAATCTGTAATACATGAAAAATTAATACAAAAAATTGGGAGGGTGTCTTTTCACTGCAGTGAATTTTTGGAGATGTTCTGGTGCCACTTTTAGCAATAAAAAGTAATATTGAAGAGCTAACCAAAACAAGTTATAATAATGAGTACAGTACAAGCATTCCCAGAGTTCTAAAGAAACAGATAAAATCAGATGTTTTAAGAGAATTAAGTTTCCGCTTGGCCTATAGAAGTCTAGTGTTTTTCAATACTTTATACCTTATTATCATTTGTTCCTACTGGGAACTGTACAAAGCAATACTCCTTTGACAATCCAATCTACAACCTCATTTTTCCATCATCCAAGAATGAAAAGAAAGTTTTTCTCAGGATTTCCAATATGCATTATAAGTAACTGTTAGCAGCAGAAGAAAAAAATTACTATTTATACAAAACCTTTTAGGTCTACAATTTAGATCAATTTTCTGACCACTCACACTGATTCACACCTTCTACAAAAAGGAAACCAACAAAAAGAGGTACTGTATACCTATTGTTCTAGAAGTCATATATTTGAACTGAGTCTGAAAGTTTATCCTACATGGAGATTTAAGCATAGTTCAAGTATTACAAACAGGATTTGCAAAAAAAATACAGGTAGGGTCTTTCACTGCCATAAGTGATTGAATTTTTGGCTTGTCTATACCTATTTATTTTTGCTGTTGTAAAGCTGGTACTCACCTTGCTAACAAGTTTACCCACAGTATGTCTCAGATGCCATCATTTGTATAATTCTTTTTCTCATCACATGAAAAAAATAAAATACAATTTGAAGCAATGATTGGAAAATAAAGAATAATAAGCTAACACTATTGTCTTCTCAGTTGATAGGATTTTGTTACTGGAAGGAAATATTTGGCTTTCTCCCTTTGAAAAAAAATGTGACTTGGATTAGTAGAGCTGCCTTTTTTTTAAGAACTGCCTGGTTAATACAGTGGAACTGATCCATCCCATTAGAGACCCAGGAGAATCTTCACAGCAGATGGATGCTGCCAAAAAATGACCAAAAAATTCCAGGTATATATGAGGTGTGATCAGCATCACTCAAGCTAGGAAGGAGACTCAGAAGAGACTCTTCAAAACTGTTCTTAGTTTAACCAGACTTCGGTGGATCTGCTTACAGTAGGACAGCAATCACATATTTTGCTGTAATGATTGTTGTGGACTCTAGAAAATATGTTTATTTAACAACATGGTAGTTGTTGTACCAGACATGTGGCAAGGGCACAGCATATACCTCTGTCTTGGCAGTGACTCAAATCTTCCCTCAGAAGTTTCTTTCCCTCCTCCCCACAGCAGCTTGTTATCTCCTACTGAGAAAATGATGTTTGCATTTTCAACAAAAAGCCTATTTGATCTTCCATCCTCCCTTATACGTCTGGTGCTTGACAACCTTATTCTCCTCTCTGAAGTTCCTTTCTGAACTGTTCAGTCAGAAAACATGTCTTTCTCCTGTTGTGTTAGGTTTGTGTAGAAAGTTTTTAACTGTGGGGGAGGAGAGACGGGGTGCAGGCTACAGTGATGGCTTCTGTGAGAAGCTGTGAGAAGCTTCCCTTATGACCAATAAAGCCAATGCCAATCAGCTACAAGATGGACCCTCTGCTTGCCAAGGCTGAGCCCATCAGCACTGGTGGTAGCACCTCTGGGATAAGGTGTTTAAGAAGGGGAAAAAACACAACAGCACAACAGCAATTGCAGCCAGAGAGAGGAGTGAGAGAAATAGTTCTGCAGACACCAAGGTCAGTGCAGGAGAAGTGAGGAGGTGCTCCAGGTGCTATAGCAGAGATTCCCCTGCAGACCGTAGTGCAGCCCATGGAGGTCCATGGGGGAGCAGATTTCCACCTGAAACCTGTGGAGGACCCCACGGTAAAGCAGGGGGATGCCCAAAGGAGGCTATGACCCCATGGGAAGCCCACACTGGAGCAAATTTGCTGGAAGGACCTGTGACCCATGGAGACAGAAGCCATGCTGGAGCAGTTTGTGGGAAGGGCTCACACTGGAGAAGGTCTTTGAGGACTGTCTGCCATGGGAGGGACCCCAAACTGGAGCAGGCAAAGAATGTGAGGAGTCCACCCCTAAGAAGAAAGGATCAGCAGAGACAAGGTGAAGAATGCAGCATAGAATTGACCACAGCCCCTGTTCCCAGTCCCCCCTGCACTGCTGGAGGGGAGGAGATAGAGAATTCAGGAGGGCAGTTAAGCCTGGGAAGAAGAGAGGGGTTTTAATATTTAGGGGGTTATTTTCTTATTATCTTGATTTGATTGGTAATAAGTTAAACTGATTTCCTCAAGTGAGGCTGTTTTGCCCATGATGTTAGTTGCTGAGTCATCTCTCCCTGTCCTTATTTCAACCCACAAGCCCTTTGTTATGTTTGCTCTCCATTGTCGGGCTGTCCATACATGGCCTTACGATCTTGAAATCAAAAGAAGTTATTTTCTTATTTTCTTAGCACCATTTTGGGTAGAAAACAACAGTGAATGCCACCCTGAACGGCTTCTAAAATTATTCCAGTTCCAAGACTAATTGTGCAAGATAATTCCAGAGAACTATCTACAATAAATGTCAGTAGTATTTTCTTTTCAATAGCTTAGTTAACAGACAAGTTCAGGAATGTGAGTTCTGCAATTTCCAGAAAATTGCAATTGGGTTGTTTTTTTTTTCATATAATATCTCTGCTGAGAATTGTTTTTTAACAAGGGGTATTGTGAATTTAAAAAGTTAATTCAATCTGACAATAACAGAATCTCATCAGCCTGTAGAACCAATAATTTTCCTTGGAGGTGTATCTTAAAGGACTAAAAAAGAGATTATATTAATTCACTGTGCCTGAAGCAGACACTTAAAAAAGTTCTCATTTGAGTAAATCTCAAACTATTTTGAAAACCAGATTAAACTGTTTGTGATGGAGAAATACAAGGCCTTTAAAAACAAATATCATAACATTTGGTTAGTTCCATTAGAATTTATGTGGAAAACCTCAACCCAGGATTCAGGCACCTGAAAAGGGCCATCTGAACAAACCACCATCACCACCTGGCACAAGGAGACAAAAGTAGCAGCTTCTTTCTGAGAATAGGGCAAGGATTTCATTAGGAAAATCAACTTAAAATGTATTTCATCTTCTATTCAAGGTACATATTTTGCTGATGCCTTTCCCAAGGTTGATGCAGCTTTCTGGGTTATGACAGTGACCTTTAAGTAAATGCCCACTGGAGATTGCTCCTACAAGGAGGAGGCTGCCTTCTAAAGAACCATCCTGTCCCCTACCAGATCTCAGCCAAAGGTAAGTCCACCTCCAACCGAGTCTGTCTGCAAAAAGAGATTAGCTGAAGCCTGCAGCTGCTGCCTTGTGCAAAAATCTCATCGTTACTTACCCTAGCAATAGTTGGAAGCTCCTGCTCCTCATCTACCTTCCACTGGGATTTCTCTAGCTGAAGGTAAAAGAACCAGGGTGAATATCAGAGAGGCAGAGACCAAGGTGCTGGGAGTGAGGGAAAATAACTCAGTCTGCCAAAGCCTGCTTAGGCCAGCTCTCTGGAACCTCAAATCTATGTGGGAAAAGGTGGGATCAAAATGTAATAATTAAGTCAGAATCTTCAGGCTGAGTCTGGTGAAGAGGAAATGGTGTTAGCTGAGGAGAATCTGATAGAGGGAATGCTCTTTCATTGCTAAAATTAACAAGGCAGGAAATGTCTCAAAATTGATTTGATTCTCTTTCCTCACTGTCAGAACACTGATTTGTATTAGAGATGCAGCAAGATTAAGATCCCTGCAGAAGAAAAAGATAATTTTAAGTTAAAAAATTGTGAAACAAATTATAAGTGTAAATTAAACAGGACCCTGCTTTCTATTAACGTATACACATGCTATGTTTTGCATTCTTAATGATTTCTAACTCCAGAAGGCATATATTTCAGGAGAAACCGCATAGAAGATACAGTCTGACAGTAGAAGTATACTGACAGCTCTGGAGAAGACTCTACCTCCTGCTACATTGTTTATAATCTTATACATATCCATAAGGCTTTTTTGTTGACTGACATCTGATAAACAGAAACGGTGACCTCATGAAATTTTTACTTTTCCTATTTTATCCTTTTTATATCAATTAAAAGAAGGATTCCCCTACAGTGCATGCAAAAGCAGTTTGATGGGTTGCAATTATCCAAAACTAATGGATGAAGCTAGACTTTACATCCTAAACAGTGGCTCTGAATAAGAAAACTTTCTCAAGATTCAAGCTTAGTAGGGACATGAAAATAAATTGTTAGCCATTTCCTCTAATTAATATCTTTATTAATTACTTTTGCTTGGCACACAACATATCCATATGTTCCTATGTACATGGATATCTGTATTTTGCTAATAACTCCATGAGCTCATCAGAAAAATAGGGTATCACTAATACCACTATCAAGGGCAAATCCCTCCTTATGTAAGAAACAGACATTTTGTGCCTTCAAAGACTATTATTCACACACAGATTTTGAGATTCAAACATGAAAGTTCACCTTTTCGTTTCAAATTTTCCTGTGGATACATCTCCGTTAGGGTAAATTAATGGGAGTATTTGTCTGCTGTCTTGAAATATAGTACTAACAGCACAAAGCTATAAATAATATACTGTAGTAGCTTTGAATCATCTACAAAACATGCTGACTCTATAATCAGATTATTTTCAGTTAATTGATTCATGAATTCTAGACTGCATCAGTTGAAAAACTGATCAGGTAAAAAACTGCTAGATGCTTTACTAACATTGGTATGTATAGGATGCTGCCTACTAAAAGAAGAGGGTGCCAAGGGACTTGTGATCTTTTCTCACTTTCCACAGAATAGCATAAATCATTCACAGGACTGAGAAAGAGCAACAAATTATCTCACACTACAAATTCAAAAGTCTTGTGAGTGCACCTATAGAATAGTGCAGGGATTTATGTTCATGATTCCCTGATTTAATCCATACAACTCCAGCAATAAGTTTTTTGTAATAATATAGCCATATTTTACCAAGCTGTGTGGACACAGCTGCACTGCAGCATTTAAGTATAAAGGGGCACTTATTCTAGCTTATTAATATTTTCTGCAAGCTCAATATGCTTTTAAAGTATGCCACTGTTTTAAAGAACTGTAGGATGAGCCATGTATACTATACTGCTGAGAAATTAAGGGTTGGCAGTAGCAATTCAGTGTAGGCAAAATTGAATTAACCCTCCTTTCCCTCAAAGGATATCAAAATAACTCATGCTGGACTATACTATCTGGAGCAGATAACAGACAATTTTGCAGTAGGAAAAAGTTCATGAAAGAAAATAGGGGAAGACAGGTTAGAAGGAATCTGAGATCAAAAGATTGAGTATAGCTGAGTTTCGGAAAGCTCTGAGACTATGAGAGTCACACAAGTTTCCAGATGACTGACAGGGAAACTGGGAACACAGATTGTGAGAGAAAAAAGGGCCATGCCTTGTGTTTGGGTTATTTCCTTCAGCAGCAACCATCACTATGCTCAATTTTGTCTTTCCTGAACTGGCTTCTTCTAGCCCGCCCCAGCCTCAAAGCACCAATCCAGATGCCTCTGATTGTACTTTGCATTGGCTGTATGATGAAGGCCATTGGTATTTTGCCCTAAAATACTATCTTTGGGAATCTGGAAACCTGCTCCCCATTTGTAGATCCTTGTGTACCTCCGGGCTCTCTTTATCTGAGAATTCACTGGTTTAGTGGTCGGTTAACCTTGACTGGCTATCAGATGCCCCCCCAGCTGCTCTCTCACTCCCCCTTCTCAACAAGACAAGGTGAGAAAAATAAGGTGAAAAAGCTTGTGATGGGTCAAGATAAAGACAGGGAGATCACATACCAATTGGCAGCATGAGGAAAACAGACAGCTTGGGGAAAATTAAATTAATTTATTCCCAATTAAAAACAGGGAAAAAACACCTCCCCCTTCCCCTCCTTTCTTCCCAGGCTCGAGTTCATGCCTTCATTTCTGGATTTTCTGCTTTCTTCCTGCCTCACTCCTGGGACAGTGTGGCTACAGAACAGTCTGTAACAGCTCCTGTTATTCATTCAGTGTGTTGAACTTCACAGATGTCAGGAAGACTCCTGTGTGTGAAATGACCACAGGAGAGAGGACTAGGACAGTACCTGTAAGTTGAAGAAGGAAAACAAAGCAATAAAAAAATATTATTCACTGGGTAAATCTGACAGTGGTTTTTATGCTTATGAATTTTTACAGAGGTATTAAAAAATGAACACATTGAAAAATCTATTTCTGGAAAACTGATAAAATTACGCTGTTCTATTTATTTTCTGTATTTTCATGAAGGTTCTTGAGAGTTCTGCTTTTGTCCTTGCAGGTAAATAAATAGAAAGTTAATAAATGTTAGATTTCCCTTATTTTTATATAGTTTATATTTTATATTCTTTATCTAATATGTACTTTACACTTCAGTTTCATGTGCATTCACAGCAAATCAGATGTTCTCCTAACAGTCAGAAACACTCCAGAGGAAACCGTACCTTTGTGCTACAGAATGAGTTATAATCTTCATAGTCTCCAGAGCAGTGTTTTTTTCACTGAAGAATTATCTGTCATACTCCATAATGAGGCGCACTTTCACAAGAATATTGTATAGATTTTTGTAACAGCACTTCATTGGTTTTGTAATACTTTTTCTTTAAGAGCAGTCACCCTTTTGCAAAATGTTCAATACTTTGGAAAACAGGTTATACGGCATTCTAGTTTCTTTTGTGGTACTTCTAAACTGCAGAGTCTGAAAAGTTTCTACAGCTTACTGCTGATGGTTCGCTTCTCCATAGATGTTTTCCTATCGTACATTGACGCATACAATAAAAACATCTCTGCTCTGGGTCTCATACCTAAAAATTTATTCAGAGGTACCTTGACATGCTTGAGAGGTAAACACATGAAAACCTCATGAAGTTCAATAAAGCCAGGTGCAAGCTTCTGCACCTGGGTTGAGGCAATTCAAAGCACAGACACAGGCTGGGCACAGAACGGATTTAGAGCAGCCCTGAAGAGAAGGCCCTGAGGGTGCTGAACAATGAGAAGCTGAACACAATCCAGCAATGTGTTCTTGAGCCCAGAAAGCCAACTGTGTGCTGGGCTACATCAAAAGGAACATGGCCAGCAGGTGGAAAGAAAGGATTCAATTCCTTCACTCTGGTCTAATGAGACCCCACCTAAACTACTGTGTCCAGTTCTGGGGCCCCCTACATCAAGACAAGGACCTTACTGGGACCGGTATTATTTAATATATTCATCATCGATTTAGATGAGGGAATTGAGTGTACCATCAGCAAGTTTGCTGATGACACTAAGCTGGGAGGAGTGGCTGACACGCCAGAAGGCTGTGCTGCCATCCAGCGAGACCTGGACAGGCTGGAGAGTTGGGCAGGGAGTAACTTGATGAAATATAACAAGGGAAAGTGTAGAGTCCTGCATCTGGGCAGGAACAACCCCAGGTTCCAGTATAGGTTGGGAAACGACTTGTTAGAGAGCAGTGTAGGGGAGAGGGACCTGGGGGTCCTAGTGAACGACAGGATGACCATGAGCCAGCACTGTGCCCTTGTGGCCAAGAAGGCCAATGGCATCCTGGGGTGTATTAGAAGGCGGGTGGTTAGTAGGTCGAGAGAGGTTCTCCTTCCCCTCTACTCTGCCCTGGTGAGACCCCATCTGGAATATTGTGTCCAGTTCTGGGCCCCTCAGTTCAAGAAGGACAGGGAGCTGCTGGAGAGAGTCCAGCGCAGGGCAACGAAGATGATTAAGGGAGTGGAGCATCTCCCTGATGAGGAAAGACTGAGGGAGCTGGGTCTCTACAGTTTGGAGAAGAGGAGACTGAGGGGTGACCTTATAAGTGTCTATAAATATATAAAGGGGGAGTGTCACGAGGATGGAGCCAGGCTCTACTCGGTGACAAACAATGATAGGACAAGGGGTAATGGGTACAAACTGGAACACAAGAGGTTCCACTTAAACTTGAGAAGAAACTTCTTCTCAGTGAGGGTGACAGAACACTGGAACAGGCTGCCCAGGGAGGTTGTGGAGTCTCCTTCCCTGGAGACATTCAAAACCGGCCTGGACACATTCCTGTGTAACATTATCTAGGTGTTCCTGCTCCGGCAGGGGGATTGGACTAGATGATCTTTCGAGGTCCCTTCCAATCTCTAGCATACTGTGACCTGTTGGAGCGTGTCCAGAGCGGAGGCGACAAAGTTGATTAGAGGGCTGGAGCACCTCACCTATGAAGACAGACTGAGAGAACTGGAGTTGTTCACCTGGGAGTCAACTCAGAGAAGACATTACAGAAGCCTTCCAGTACCTAAAAGGGGCCTACAAATAAGATAGGGAGGGATTTTTTGCAAGGGCATGGAGCAATAGGACAAGGAGGAATATCTTTAAGTTACCCATTAAATTGTTTCACGGGGCAGAAAGTTTCACTAGACTCTCAGACTACAGAGCACCCAGCTCCTAATAGTGAGCTATGATGAACTGAAAGATACCTTAATTTTCTCAGGGACCAATGTTCTATGACAAAGTCTTGTAGACAGCTAAAGTCATTGTAACTGATAGAATTGACACACACCTACCCACCACAGCCAAGCTTCCATCCAATATGTCTATTCATCAAATAATCCCCCCCTAGAAAGTTATTTATGTTTTGTAAGATTTCATAGCATAACTCCACAATTATTTCTGTATCTTATGACATTAAATATACAGCAAAGCACACATTGATGATATGCAGGGAATATAACTGCAAAAAAAAAAAAAAAAGCATATAGATACCTGAAGCAGCAATAAATCAATACCTCCTTGATTGGCTATGCCTTTGTTATCTATTGTTGCTGCAAATTAAACTTTGCTCTTTGGTCAATTAATGTCAATACATTAGCTTGTTTGGAAATCTTACATTTATTGACTTCTCAGTGTCATGAGAAAATCTCATGAGATCAAAATGAAGTGTATGGATAACTGCAATACACAGTCGCGGGGGGGCCAAGGTAGGATACAAACCTATTCTGGATGTCTCAAGTGTTCATGATTTACTGGCAGAATATTACTTAAGAGAATGGACACAGAAGAAGAAACAGCAATAATTTATTATTTCAGGAAAGCTGATGAACAAAATTCTGTTATAAAGACTATCTTTCAGTATTTACATAAGAAAAAATTAATTATTGGTTGCATCTCAGACCCAAATACCTACATTTAATTAGCAACTGTAGGGCAGAAACATCAACATCAAGTTTAGAAAAGAAATTCAATGTTAGGCAGACTATCCTTTTGTCTGTTCAAATTTCATCCTCTCTGCTTATCTTTCTGCAATAATGCAGGAAAAGGCCTTTGATGAAGCTCAATTACAATAAATTTTCTAAATGGAAAGGCATTGTAATGCAAGCTGAATTATCATTAATACAACTTCTGGCAATATTTAATCACTTCAAAAGTGCTTTCAACACAAATGTTTTGAACACAGTTGATGCAATGAACTGAAAATATAAAGACCAGTCATATGAGACAGTTTGCAGGAAATTTCTTCA
Source organism: Pezoporus flaviventris (assembly GCF_033815535.1). Lineage (NCBI taxonomy): Eukaryota > Metazoa > Chordata > Aves > Psittaciformes > Psittacidae > Pezoporus > Pezoporus flaviventris. The sequence goes on along the minus strand of NW_026892579.1, from coordinate 28,528,970 downwards.
TGGAACATATTGCTTACATTGATTGTAAATGGATTATCAACATCTAGAAAAGACCTTTATAATCTTCAGCATAGATTGAAGTTACACATAATGCCTGGATGGCAAGAAACTGGATGAGCTGTGATAACAATTCAATCAAAATAGCATAAAGGCTGATGGCGCTCTTAAAATATGGTATGGTCCTCCCAATCCCATTTCCACTTATGGTGCAGATTTTGGAAAGATTAACTTTCTCACTGGAAAAGCTAAACCAAATGTCAGCTTTATATTTTTTATTCAGTAAACAATCCACCATCAGCTGCAAGGCTACTGAACCCCTGTCTTCACAACCCATCAGTTCACTCTAGCTATCACTTATTGTCTCAGAAATTCAGGTGACAAAGTACATACTCTCATTTCAGTTGCGACACAGAGGCTTTGAGGCTTCTTAACCCTTAGAAAGCTTCTTCTGATTATGTGACATAAAGTAATGTTCACCCGAGACTATAAACTTTGCCTGTTTGTCCATCTTTATAAGATGCTGAATAGAAATTTCATACACTTCCTTCATGCAACAATTCTATTAAACATTCTTGTCACTATTACTACAAGGACCATATTTAACTGCCTTACTTAGCTATATAACAAAGACTTTTGCCTGTCAGCAAATTTTGTTTCAGATAATGAAACTAACAACAAGCTTAATCTTTTTTAGCTAACATATAGTCTCTCTACCTTTGTTGACCTGACAGTACCATTTCACATTGTCTGCAGGATCTTTACTTTAGGATCGGCTGCTTAGGCAATTCATTCTGAGGTTTAGACAATTTCATGATGGAATGAAGGCAGGGCTCTAGCAAGTTTGAATGCTTTCAATTCACTTTCTCCAATAACAGAAACTCATGCCATCTTATCAGTGGTGCTTATCTAGTTCATCACCCTCAGCTGATTTCTACGTCCTTCAGGTATGCAGATTTGATTCAGGGCGTGATGGAAGGCACTTAAATGTTCTTGTTGTGAGCAACAAGACTGACTGATCTGTCTGCTGACAACTATACTCAGGTTGCTCACTCCCAGGAATCCATGCAAATAACAGTGAATTGATTTTAGTGTGCATGTTCACCTTTTGGTAGGATTAATGACCTTAAACCCACCACTTTTCTTGGTAAGCCATCAGCCATTAGTTAAAACTAACAGAAGGTGTGAGCTTCCAGCTGTAGAGAAATTATCTCCCCAGAATACCTCAGCGGTGGGAACAGATGAAATTTTCAGCAAACCCCAGATGCCCAGGGCAGCCTTCAGAAGGTAACAAAGATATCTTTTTGACAAGAACAGCGCAATTTTGCAGCTAAATTAAAGTCTGAAAGGTGTCTGTCAGGGCGCAACAAAAGTAAGCTGCTCCTCAGGGAAGGTCAGCTGGGAGCTGGGGTGACAGCAAGGTGACAGGGCAGTGTCCTCACCAGCAAGGGGAAAGTCCCACAGTACCCAAGTGAGGAAAGCAGGGCAGGTCCGGTGATGATAACCGGGATCAGTCATGGCCCAGAGATCCCCAAGCCGGTCCCTTGTGATGAGGTAGGTCTGAGGTCAAGCTGAGAAGTAAAGTCAGCAGGTTAGGATCTGTACAGCTGAATTTACTACATCTAGTGCATTTTATGAACCTTTTATGCTTGCTTTCTGTTCTCCTTGGTAAAACTGATGATTTTTTTCCAGATCTAGGCTTGCTTTTCTTTACATGTCAGCTGGTGAGTGTCTGCTGCCAGCCTGTGTTCAGTTCTCTAAACTACCACCATCATACCAAGCTTCTGTTCCTCTGCACTGCTTGATCACGTTAGGGCCATAAATGTGTCAGTCTACATGGAATAATAACTTATAAGTACCACTTATATAAAACTATGGCCATGCCACATGAAGATAAGCTAAAGTGAAACAAATACAACCACTTCATCATTAGCAAAGCTGCTGTTGCAGCTGAACCATGGAAAAACAAAGCTCTAGGCAAGTCAAAATAAGTCAGACCAAGTGAGCCTGACAAGCCTCAGTCCTGAAGCCTTGCAAACTGTCGTGGTTTAAGCTCAGCTGGTAAATCAGAACCACGCAGCCTCTCTCTCACTCCACCCCCTTCCTCCACCCGCTCCCAGAGGGATGGGAAGGAGAATCGAAAGAATGTAACTCCCACAGGTTGAAATAAGTACAGTCCAGTAACTAAGGTATAACACAAATCACTGCTGCTACCACCAATAATAATAATGATAAGGGAAATAACAAGGGAAGAGAATACAACCGCTCACCACCCACCAACCAATACCCAGTCCAACCGATCAGTGATCTAGCCCTTCTGTGTAACTGCCCCCAGTTTATATAGTGGGCATGACATGCTGTGGTATGGAATACCTCTTTGGCTAGTTTGGGTCGGGTGTCCTGTCTCTGCTTCCTCCCAGCTTCCCCTTCTCCCTTGCAGAGCATGAGACTCAGAAAGTCCTTGGTCAGAGTAAACATTACTGAGCAGCAACTAAAAATATTGGTGTTATCAGCATTGTTCCCAGGCAGAAAGTCAAAACCACAACACTGCACCAGCTACTAAGAAGGAGAAAAATAACTGCTACTGCTGAACCCAGGGCACAAACACAATACAAAGCTTGTGTTCTGCTGTTGTCAATGGCAAAACTGTATTTACGGACCACAGGTCTACAATACAACATTTTGCTTGGAGGAATAAACCAACTGTTTTAGAAGTTACATTAGAAACTATTGCACATTCTTATTAAAAAATCAATTGATATCTTGATATTGGAAGAAACTTTATCATTCTGAAGAGTTAAACAAAATATATGCTTTGGCAAGACTAAGGTCATTCAAACACATACAGAGATTTGGGAGTATTACTAAGAAATATATATAGTATTAATGTTCTGATTAAGGATCATGGCAGCTGTGAAGTAACTTATTTCTAAAATTCAGAAAGTTATAGGCCTCCAATATGAAAATAATGTTTGTTAATTGGAGAAGTCTTTGTTTAGTAAGCTACCTCTAACGTTAATATTGGCATGCTATCTTTGGTATTTGTTAAATTGCTGAAGGACAAATGCAGTGAGTTTAATGCACTTGTTTATGTATGGTTCTGACATGAATTTAGCAACAGCTTCTAAAAGAATTGATGGATTTGGGCTGGGAATAAAACATCAATCCTTTTTGTAAATGCTGGTAAACAAAGACACAAATATTCACATAAGCATATAATTATTGTATAATACTAAGGCATGACTACACATTCCCCTCTGATGTTCCATAAGTTTCAAGAGAGATATGTGAGAGCAACTGGAATGATCTTCATCAAATTTACATCTTAATGTTTGTGTAGCCATAGTGAGCTCTAGGTCAGCTGAGGTATAGAAAACAAGTTGAAAGAGGAGATTTTTAGAAGAGTTGAACTATGGATAACACATTTCAGAGTGCTTAGAGACGTAATTCTGTTCTACGAAGAAAAAACTCCAAGAGGCTGGATTTATACCCAAAACATCTAAGTTTTCTCATCTTGAAAGAAATAGATGAGAGATCTTTGAATATTTTAGCATTCCTATTGCAAATCAGAAATTGACTTATAGACAGTCAAATGGAAATTCACAAATACACCAAAGTTAACCAAAACTTTTCAAACTCTGAAGTTTCACCTCTGCCTTGAGCTAAAACTTCATAGATTCAGAATCTTACCCTAAATCAGAAAAGTTGTCTCATCCATATTCTAATCTTGAGGAAAGGATTTTTTCTTGCCTGCTTGGAAGTAGCTGGAGTTGGAAATCTTGATTATTCAGACCTTCCTGAAATAGGATGTTATTTTGTTTTAGCTAAACCATGGATTACTTTTCCTAGAAATATCCTCAGGTTATATGATTTTTTAATGTCTTGATGACAGGTAACCATTTTTCCTTGATATGCTTCTACATTAGATGCTCAAATAACAGGTTTCATTGTCTTGAGAGGTGTCTGGGAAGGACAGTATGAGTTTAAAAGACTTACTAAGAACATTTTCATAAGCATAGCCAATTTCTGCTTTGGAACAATATTAACTGAAAATACAAATAATGAAGTTCAAAAGACACTAAGTAAATACTAATATATTAAGATGAAAATTACTGAAGATAGTGGGGTCTCTTCATTAAACACAGCTGAAAGGTGCTTGCAAATATCAAAGAAGTAATGTGTGTACGTAACTCTGTTGTGACGACATCTGGAATGACTCAACCTCTTCTGAGTAATATTACCTAAAATATTGCGTTGGAGAGACCTCTATATAAGTAATGATACTAAAATTAAAGATGGCAAAGTAGTTAAGGGTACAGTTAACAGCCTTAAAATGCAATATGTTTTAAGATGTATGCATATTGCATACATCATGGTAATAATTAACCATTATGATTAACAGCCCTACTCACGTGGTTCAGTATTCAGCCTGATCATATGTGCTTTGTTGGACTTGCCATATATGAAACAGCCATCTAGTTTTTAAGTGAAAGCTAAAAAAGTCTAAAAAACTCCAAGAGGTTATTCTTATAAGGTAATTATTTTAATGAGGCACAAAATTATGTGACTAAAATCGATAGGATGAAATTTATAGAAGAACAATGAAGGTTAAAACTTCAATGAAAATATTTTTGCTCTGAGATCTAGTGGACAGTGGACCGACATACTAACTGTGGTCCTACTTCAAGGAAGAAGAGAGAATTCTCATCTCTTTTGTTGCTTCCTGTGGCTGATAAAATCAGATTGAAAAAACCTTTAGAGAAAATGCACTTGAGTTTTCGATTAATTTTCCTTCTTATAATCTTTTTCTACACCCTTTTTTCTGCTATTAGGAATGGCATATTGAAGGAAAGAAATAGTCTTACTGTTGCAAAAATGCTTCCTGGGAAAAGAGGTAAGGGCAGATAAATGCATCTTGAAAGACACTTAGCAAATGCATTTCTGTTTCTAATATCAGTCTGATGTTAAAAGGATAATGGAATATGTCCAAAATGTCACTGAACCTCTTTCCTCTTCTTGATAATGCAACTCTGAACAAGTTGGTATATAATACAGACTTCAAGCCTTCCAAAATAGCTTCTTAAGTGAATGCCTCTAAACACATTTTACATATTCATAAAAATGTGTAAGAAAACTAGCTGATTCAAAGATAGCCTTTAATCTCTATTAAATATTGCAGGCATTCAGCCAGACATATTTGGGAATTATATTTAAATTTTCCACATGCTACATAAAAAAAAATTAGTTTAGAATTGAAGAAAGTAATAAAAAGTGAGATGGAGATAAAATTAAGATTAGATTGTTGTCTTGCACAAAAAAAAAAAAGCGCAAAATTTTGAAAATGGTTTTAATTTAGAAGTTGTTTGACTGGGAATTTAAATATGCAATATTCATATTCTAAACCAATCAATGGTTGAAGGCTTTTTTTTATTTGATCTTTCTATATGACTATTTGCATTTCATTATTTCTTGCAAGTATCAGTGATAATATGGGTTTCAATCTATTGTTGAAATTAAAATGTTTCTTACTAAACACTACATATGATATAGTGTATTATATTTAGCAGAGCTAAATGAAGTATTAAATATAAAGCAAATTAAATCCTGTGCTATAAAAATCAGTGACAATTTTAACATTAATTTCAATATTGCTAGTATTTTTCCTGTGTGATATATATTCATTTACAAGCATGTCTTTATAAGTCCATACCATAATTTACATGGAATATACTTGTAGCACATTGTATGTATGGACAAAGCTTTTCATATTAAATTAAATCAATAGTATAACTATTGAACGCATCTTGGATTTATCTGCAGAGAAAAATCAATATCTATCATTGCAAAAGGTTAATAATAGCTCTTAAAATAAAACCAAAAATTGTTTTTAGTTAGTAATTTATGATGTAGTTAACTGGCACTGATAAAAATATTTATATTGTCCATACATTTCTATAATGAGAATATACTGATTCTATAATTATTTGGCAATTGTTCAGTTTTAGCAGCCCACCTCACAACTATTCTCATTGATGCTAGGGGTAATGGTTTAAACCAGTAGTTTCAAAATTTTTAGAGGCAGGTTCACTGGAGCTTTTATTCTGAAAGACTTCACAGCTTTAAAAAGTAAATGAGATATTTACTTTTTATTTACAACCAGTTTTCTGTGTAGTCTTGAGAATTTCCAATTCAGTTTTCCAGAGTGCATTGTTCAAAGTCATCTCTGAGTTATATATAACTAAAAAGCACCAAACATTTAACTGTGAGAAGAGATCAAAAGATTAGACAGGACAGATGGATATGAAAAAACGGAGGTGGAAAGAACTGAAAATAAGTATCAATCACTCTATGACAACTCAAAGTTCTATAAAGCAATCAAGTAATGCCATTAATCTTAGACCTCTGCATATCCACCTGCATATGCATCTCTACATGGACCAGTCATCACAGTACTGTTTCATGGTATTCTTAAGGGACCACCTTCATTTGGAGGGAGGAATTATGTGTATCATAATGTGTGATGGCAGAAGGTATGGGGGTGGAATTCCCCTACTTCTTTGTCTTTCAGAGTCATCACAGCTGTATCTCCCTGTAATCAAGCATGTCAAGCATCCTTTCACTTAAAATTCAGGCTGAGAAAAATTCAAAACAGTCCAAATCAATTCAAGATATATTTCAGTGGAAGTTCAGGGGTCACTGAAGCCTCCGCAGGCAGAACTCCACACTAGACTTCCTCTGAACAACTGAAGACTCTTTTAAGCCTCCCCAGGCTCAGTTTATATCAGTAGCATGCTAAGCACATTGCATCCAGTCCAGAATCAAGGCACCACTGCTGGCACTGGGAACACAGAAGAGAAAACTAGTTTCATACCTTGAAGGTGTATACTAAGGCACAGTGATAGGCACAGTGATGGGGATATTAAAAGTAAGACAGCACATAGTAGTGCTCCTATCACGTGATCAGGCAAACCCTTAGTTTCCCAGTGTATAGCTAATTTTCTAATCTTTACCTTCCTCTGATGGAGGATAGAAATGGAAGGAATACTTTGCTCAGGTTTACAAGCCACTGTCCTTTCACTAGAACAACTAAACAAGTTTAATGTTCTTACATTGTGTAATCTTGCCATCATGGGTTGATTAAGTACACTAAGATACAAAGACTTAACCAACTCAAAACTAAACCAACGAAAATCTCCCTGTATGAGTTTATAAAACCGGATTTTTCTCTCAAACTTTGTCACAATATTTGCTATAAGACTATTTGTTATGCAGTACATGTGTAATATTGATATTCTTGTCTTTAAGAGGTATGATTACCCAGTACTTATCATTTACTTGCAGGAATAGAAACAACAAACTGGGTTTTCTCCTTGTCTAGAAGACTCTTATATGAGTTTGAGCAGGCACACAGAAGGCTGATGTTTTATACTTTGCAGTAGGCAAATTCTTGAAATGTCGTAGAGAAAATGTAATATAAGGTCTTCCCTAGCTAGGCTACTTTACTTCTTGTTATAAACATGCTTGCAGCCAATTCAATATTCTTTCTTCTAGTAGTGCTTATTTTAAAACTAGATGGAATCTGGATTTTAAGATTCTATTTGAGTAGCTGATTAGATGCAGAAATTTTGGTTACAATTTCTGCAAGGACCTCTATGAGGTGTCCCTGTATTAATACCTTCCCTTACATTAATTGCATAACGCAATATGACATTTTGTGTTAACAGGCTTTTACCAAGCTGGACTCAGACTTTGCAGGTCTTAGGGATTAAAAAAGTTGTGTAATGTAGTTTTCTCAATTCAATGTTAGAAAGGATGCAGTGAACTTCTACTTGGGAAAAATGATTGCTTTCACCTATTTCTCAGCAGGCACTTGTTTTCATATTTTTCCACTGTTGTCAGACTTGAAGCACGCAGTTGTGTTTCAATAAAATCGGCAAGTAAGAATTGCTTGTTATTTCAGTAGTCAACGACCATTCATTGTTTTAATTCTCTTGATGGTCCAAGTGTCATTTCTCTTATTCATTAAAAGCCAGCTTTATAATTAAGTCATTCAGACATATCAACTGCAGCATGTAACATGATACACATTAGGATATTTATTAAACACTTCTCAGCTAAACTTTATAATTCACATTTCCAATATATGTCTACAGCATTTCTGTTGTAAGCTATATCCAGAGTAGAGACTGGAACTCTGTACTGGGCACCTAAAATCAAAACCTACCTTAAAGTATGAGGAAGAGACTAACAAACCAGACACTCAAGTGTCACTGAAGTATGATTCACTGCCCCAGTCCAATGCTAGGTGCCTCTGAAAACTTTTATTCTGTTCTGCTAGTTAAAACTATGTTACTGCACAGAACAGAATTCAGCATTCACTTACACAGACAGATGCCGTTGTTGTCCTGTCCTAAACTTATGAGGGCTTTTTCATATTCCATCAATATTGTAAATACTACATAATTGTACTTAATGCAAAATATAAATACGTACCTTGAATCTGTGGATAGTTTACAGCAGTGATTCCTGTCTTTCAGGTGGTTATTGCCACAGCCACTCTTAACAGCAAGTATATTCTCAGGGACTTTCCCATTTATGGTGGATAAAGCTGTTTAGATATCATCCTGGGAAAAATTAAGATATCATACCTCTCCTTTTCTGTCAAGAAATGCTCAGAAGAGCATAAGAAAAAAAAAAATATGCCCACTTGCTGTGATAAGTAGGGGCAGATTATGACTGAATAGAAGTAGCATATGCATACTTAGCCCAACCCCTTGAATTCACTAAGCATAGGTCCAAACTTACCCCTCCACCATACTCAATATGCTCACTACCCAGTCCAAGGCCATAGAGAGGATTTAAGTTGAAATCATCTACATCCATACTAACATGCAATGCAGTACAGCAGAAGTGGAGCTGTAAAACAAAACGGTTGCTATTGAAAACCAGATTTCCACGTTTTGTGTATTTTAGGAGGGTTCTTTCTGAAAATATTTTGGGTCCATGTAATGAATGCTCTCAGGGTGAGCCTTATGGCTGGCTCAGTTTTATTCAAAAAACCCCAAATTTATGTGCCCTGATACTGGTGTAAAGCAAAACATAATACATAGGAATGATTGGAGATTTTTATTTCTGAAGCACAGTTCTGACCTTGTCTGGAGCACTAACAGAGGTAAAACCATCATACAATCTTCCACTCAAGGTAGCTGTATACAGAACAATAAACTGATAATACAGAGAACACTGAAGTTATGGTTATACTGAATGACAGTGTCATTTTTCAGTAATTTTAATGATTTGTGAGTCATTATTTTCCCAACAAATGAGAAATTATATCAATCATAATATACTTTTCCTCTTTTTTTTTAATTCCATAATGAAATTATTTTCAGATTCCTTTCATCAGTGAAAATATTTTCTTTAATTTCTAAATTAATTTTGAAAGTAGTATATCTTAAATCCATCTGGGGAGAAACAGTATAAAAACTAGGAGTTATTTTTATTTTTAGAGCATTTTAAATCTTTGATTTTTACATCAAAGAAAATCTATGTCACTCAGCTTGATTATCTTAAAGATTTTGTTATTACCCATTTCATATCATCACATTTTTATTAGTGCAACCAGAAAGGTTTTCGGCTTCCCTTCTTCCCAGTATGTTCTCTAGGTATTTCAAAGGTTATATTCCTTTTTGTGATTCACAGAGTTACTGCTTGTCTGAAAATTAAAGGCAACTTTAGAATGGAAAGCAGCTAACAACTGCTACATGGTGACAAAACTAAAGAGAAGTAATTTCCTATGTCAGACAAATCGATACAGAGTAATTATATTTTGCATGTTGAAATAACTTAAACAACTTAAAATAAAATAAATATAAAATAATCAAATAAAATAATCAAATAAAATAAAGCCAACCAGTCCAAGCCAAAACAATTATCTATTTCTGAGAAGCATTTATAAAAAGTACAAGTTGCTTCTTTTAATAATTCAAGGGGAATATTTAATTAACAAAATACACATTCAACTATGGATATCCTGAATGGTGCGAAGTGCAAGATGCAAAGCTATTAAAATTGATTAGTAGGGTACAACTGTTTTATGTACTTTTAAACTGTAGCCTGAGTTGATTGTGTCTTTTTGTCTATAAACCAGCTGTTCTTTCCTTATTAAAGCATCTGTCAATTATTCATAGAAAAATATAGTAAAAGTGAGTGCAGACAGCTTTTAACTCAGAACCTCACATTATTTCTAAGGAATATAAAAGAAGAAAACAAAATGCAAACAAGGCAACTATAAACAAGAAAAACACATGCAATCTGTATTAAATTTAATCTTTCTTACAGCAAATAATTTTATGAGCTTTAAGCTGAGTCATTAATCTCAGGATGAATTGTTCTATTAATAAAAATATTTTCTTCCACATTTTTTGGTAAAAATAAGGCTGAGAATGTAAAAACATTATCCCTCTCACCCTCCTCTAGGAATTTAAAATCCAGCTATAATGGGTCACCTTAAACTTGGTAATAACTCTGAAAACAAAGCCTTCTATCTCTCAACCTTCATTAAGCATGGTTAGTGAGATTTTGAGCACTAGTTCCTGCAGATTCACAAGTCTGAAGTTAAGAATATGGTTTTGGTCCTCCCAACGATCAAAACTAATTGCAAACGTGCAAGTATAGTTCAATGATCTCATGCTTCTGATTCACGAAACTGTAAGCAGGCCAAGGCTTTAGTTTTGATGTTAGAACATGCCTCTAATCTCATGAAAACTGCATTCTGCCCTTCCTTTACCATGGAGATATGATAGTTGTGTGACCTAATTTGGATAAGGTAAGAGTAAGGTGCCAAACAATTGTTTGCCAAAATCTACATTTTGTGCTATCTTTTTTCTATTAAGTGATAGATGTCTACTCAATAATTTAACACTTCCATAAGAAATATTTTTTGAGAAGCTCAGGTCCATTCCCCTCTGGAACAACACCTTGACACTAGGGAAGGGACTATCTATGTGGTCAGAGACCACACAGCCCAATCAAGTTATACACCTCTGAAAAATTCACCTCTGCCTTATTTAGCAATCCAATGACTTTTTACCTCTTGAGGAATCCTAAAGATGAAGATAGGTTAGGGTATGGCCACAAGAACAATCGCTAGAGGACTTGAGTTCTGTTGTAGAAGTCACATGCTGGGGGCATGTCTGACCATTGGTCAGCTTACCAGGCCTGATCCTGCCCCACATTCATGAGTGGGCTGATGTCCTGGCTTGGGTTTGTTGCCTCTCTGATCCAAACGAATACTAATACACATCCCCCCGTATCTGTTCTCCAAGTTAGGTAAAACAAAGATCTGCAATGAGACCTTTTCTTCCCTGAGTGCACACACCTCACCTCCTCCTCGTTTAGTCTCACAGAGAAAATCCTATTCAGGCTATAACACAAAAATAGTGTGTCTTTTTCCTGTCTCATCAGATAATTTCTCATTACTTTCTGGAACAATAAAGTTTTTACGTATTTACACTTTGATAAGTGAAATCCTTATTAGAAAGGAAACTAAATGTGCACTTCAGTAACAGGTCTGTGGGTCTATGATGTAAGTTTTAGAACTGAATAAATGATGCTTTCTTTTTTTGTCTTTTAATACCTAGTTTACTTCTTGTAAGAGGCACTATGCATTTTACTCTGAAGAAAAACCTAATGACAAACTAGACACTCATCATTGTTTGATGTTGACTACTCTGTGTCTTCTCTGACTGAATTAAACAACTGTCGATTTTTAGCACTTACATTAATTTATTTTTGATAGAATAATACCATTTTTCAACTACTTTTTCTGCTCTGCTAACAAATAAATCTGGTATGTTACAGAAAAAGAATCTTTTAACTCTGAATAAAAAAAAACTACACAGTCAAATAAACAATTTTAAAGAAATTTAAACTATTTAAGAACTGAAAAATAACCGGATGGATAACTGAGAAAGACCCAAAGCTCTAAATTCCTCATAAGAAGAAATTAAATATATTTATTATTTAGCCAGATTAATTTTCATTTCATATGATCCTGTAAATTTTTCTTAATTACATCCCTGTGAGTAGTTTTGTTGACATGGGAAACAACACGTTTGCCTGAGTCAACCAGAAGACTGTGCAAAGAAAATGAGTAAATGTCATGCAAGGGGCTTGAAACGCCACATAATCGTGCAAACCATCACCTTTTGCAGAGTTAGTTATTCCGAAATAGCGCAAATATGAAGCAAACAGTGTGTTGCTTAAAAAATACCTTCTAAAATAATTTTAATTTCTGCCTCTTGAGTGAAATATGAAGGAATAAAGTTTGCTTGTGCAATATTCCATAAAGATTTATTTCAGTGTGTCTATTTCTTCAGTTTAAAGTGACTGAGAAAATTTCTACCTGAAAGTGAATTCTGAAGTTCAATATTTTTCATTCACTTTTACTGCAGATCTTTCCAACTATGAAGAAATCACTCAAAATAGGCAACTTCCCTGAAAAGAAGTACTGTTATTTTGATTAAATTCATCAAATTAAGAATTCAGCTGCAGTTCTTCTAGTACACATTGGTTTTTTGATACCAATAACAGCTGTCTCAAAAAGAAGAACTAGAATGGAAATAGGATAGTGAGGAATTTGGCCATGGGTCATTCTTGTCCCTGTTATGTAGAATATATTTCATCTCCTTTAACAGGAGATCAGCAGTGTTTGTAAGGGTCCCCTTGCAGTTCCTGGATGTCATTACATAGCACACTACTAGTTTGTCCCTTTTCTAATGTTGTCTATCTCCATCGGTAACACAATGCACAGCTGATCATTCTAATCACTGTTATGACTGTTTTCTGCAGCAGTTAGTCCTGATATATAGAGAATACATATTTCTTTGGTTTTCTTTTATGAAAACTTACTCTAATATTTTTCTTTTATCTTTCCAAATACTTTTATGAGGAACATTGTCCCTCACTCCTATTTAAAGCCACATTTATGCAACTCAGAATGTTGACTGGAAATTATTATTGTCAGGAAATTTTCTGAGTGATTTTCCATACACTGAGTCCATCAACATCAAAGCATTTTGTGAGAAAGGGACGCTGTCAGTGGTGCTCTGAGATTTCTCTGCCAGGAGGGATTTTAGCTGGTTCACTGTCCAGTTGCTGCCTAAAGTGCTGCCCAAGTGTCAATCAAGTCTTCAGCTTCTTACCTGATCTGTCAGCTAGGTTACTGGCATCCCAGGATGCCCCAGCTCAGATTCTGGTTATGTTTGGCAGGTGGACCATTATGGAGCTGGAACTCAAAAACCAGGAAAGCCAAGAAACTGCCTCCTTCAGTGACAGGGCACAAGGAACTGGGAAAGCAATTCTCTGCATTCTCAGTCAACCAGCTTCATAAAAACATAGCAGGTGTTCTGCCATATGCTAGGGTACTGATGATCAAAATAGTCCTAAGTTTCCATTTTTGTGACATTCCAAATGCTCTGGATTTTTCAAAATTTCAGTAACACATCACATAACTGCTAAAAATAATGTCACACGAATTTGATATTTTTTGAGAAATCATATATCTTTTTTTACTTTTTCATCCTTTCAGATTACTTATGCACTTTCTTCTCTTGCTGTCTCATTATGAACAGCCAGCTTCTTGCTCTCAAAATATGCTAATCAGTATTGTAACATTTTCTTTCTTTCATATTCTCATTTTCTTAAATTGTTATGTCTTGTGTTTATTGGTATACTTATTTTACAGTTCTGAGAAATCACTTTGTGCTTCCTGGGCTCTCTGCATGTTTCACAACAGTCTCCTAATTCTAGTCAATAAACTAATTATTGTGTTTTCATATAGGAGAATTTCCCTTTGTTGGCTGTCATGGACAGCTGATTGAAGGGTGACATTGGCTGATTGAAGGGTGGTCTTCAGTGTGTACATCACTTGCTTTCTCTTTGCAGAACTGTTTGCATTTTTTTTCCCTTGGGCAGCTCTGTGTTTGTGTTCCAAGGTTTTTTATCTCAAATGTTTCACTGCTCTGTGATCAAGAGATTAGTGCATAAAACATAAACATCTAATTTTCAGGATGTTATCAGTAATGCACTATGTAAAATGGAGATTAGACTACTTCCTCCAAGTATCTGTGTTTTATAGTAGAAGGTAGACGTCTAAAGGATGTAACTAACCTTAGGGACAGCTGCATGTGTATGAAACAACTTAACCTATGACTTTTTGAAGCTTAAATCTTTTGATGCCAAAAAGCAGACAGGATCCAGAGAAAGTAAAGAACTTAGCAGGAAATCAAAAGAAACAGATTTAAAATTTAGAGAATAATTAAAGACATGACTGGACTGAAAACCAAATACTTGCATCTCTTTCATAATATTTAAAGTAGACTTTGTTAGCTATTTCTCACAAGGGTAACAGAATCGATGGTTTCTTTTGTTGCTTTTATATAACCAAACAAAAAAATACCAATGTACATGTTTTAAAAATTCAGGAGAAGGGGGTAAGTGAACTTATATTCTTAAACTTATTTCTAGTATTTTAGAGGGGGAGGGAAGCTCATATAATATGAACAAATGAGGGTCTAAAATATCTTTTATTTCTTTTCTTTTATGGAAATATTCTTTTTTACCTTTTATATGAAAGAGGTGATGAAACACATCTGTATGCCTAAAAGATGAAGCTTTTTGGTAGGAACTTTCTCTCCCTATAAAAACATCCTCTGCTGCTGTTTAGTGTAATTCTCCAAGCGGGTTCTGTCACTTAGCATATTTGCTGGCAGCTGCATTTAGTCTACTATATTAAAAAAAAAAAAAGGTATAGAAACATAATGGCAGATAATGATACTAAAACATAAACTTGTGTCCAGATAGGTCCTTTCAATCACTGTTACCACCAAAGGCTATAAGACTTTTCTCTTGTTTGACACAAGCAAATACACCTCTCCCACTATGGAGATTGTCGATATGCAGATAATTGGGTCCTTTGCTCTCTCCTGATCCTTAAATATAGGGTTAAAGTGCTGAAGGGCTGAAAGAACCCCTATAAACCACAGTAGTGGCAAGGGGTTCTGGTATGGTGACTGAGACCCCCTACATAAGTAGAAGGCACAGATGAGAAGATGGTACCAGGATCAAGTTATTCCATGTAACATGGCAAAGGTCCAAGGCATGCCTATGAACCTGCTGTAGGTTCAACAGACTCCTTGGCTTTTTCACTACAGGTTATGATGAAAGACTCCTGGGCTAAAGAGGTGCAAAGGAATTTCCTAGACAGTTTTGTGCTGCACTTCTCAGAGACGTAGCACAGAATATCTACAACAGTAGCTAAATTCTGTCCATTTATGTGATTGTAAATGATTGAAGAATTTACACTGGATTTACAGCCCTTCAGACTTTACAGGCAAGTCTGTATTGCCTTATAACTCTTCTTGTGACAGAAGGACTGCAAGTCCCACAGTAGCATGTCTACAGTGTGTTTGTGTTGCCTTCCAAAGCAATTATTCTGCAGGCATAAGAAAGAACAGATTCCCTGAGACTGCAGCTTCCCTGCAAAGGCAGAGCATAGGGCCTTGGCTAGCACAGATGAACCAGCACTGCAAAAGAGGTAATTTGTATTTATTACAGGGTTTGCACAGATTCCTGTCTCCCTGGAACAAGAAAGAGACTGAGAAAGAAAGACTTGACTTTCTTTTCTAGCTTGTCCTTAATGGAGAAGATCTATCATTCTTTACTCACGTTGAAATTCAAGTCAGCTCTTTGCTGCACTGTGAAGTACTGAAGATAATGATAACAAACGAATTCATCAGTGAATTCACTTTATTCTTGAAAATAGAGGGGCAACTTATGTGTCTGTTATTGTCCATTGTAGCCTTTCAAGTTTCAGGAAAAACAAGATAAAGCTGTTACCAAGAACAATTATCCTAAACCCAACAGAAAGTTTTATTACTTTAGCAGCTTCAAGTTCACATCAGCTATGGGATGCTTAAAATTTTAAGGTATCTAGAATTTTGATTGATTAACTTATCCGTAAAATGAACCCTTTATAAGCCTTTCAATATTAAACATAAATCTATAAAAATACATAACTTCCTATTTTACCAAACTAGACAGTCTACGGCAGGCTTTCTATGCTGTAGGAGAAAAAAAATTGGTTCAAAGCCACATCTTCCAGGCTCCAGATCAGAAGTTATATAAAAGTATGGCAAGGTCTTGCCCTCAGCTGTATTTCCTTTATGCAGTGTTAAAAGCAGTATCTCAGAAAGCATGAGGTGGAGAGACCATTAAAAATATCATTTGTCCATGACAAGGAGGAAATGAAACAACCTCTTTCTTGACATAAGCCAAGTAATTTAGTCTAGCTCCTGACATAACTACATCCAAGGTGGCTCTACAGTAAGTCAAGTGAAAAGGGATAAAAGGAAATACTGGATGTCAATGGAGTTTAAAATAAGTTTTAGCCTGCATTAAATTTTATTTTGGGTTTGTTTTTTTTTTAAATTTCAGAAAATATATTATTAGTCTTATTTGCAAAAGATTTAAATTTTAATATCAAGAATTAAACAGCAGTTTTGTAAAATACTGTGTTGTAAGAAAGTTAACCAAACAATTCTTTAGCCGTAAATTCTTTCACTGGAAGTGTAAAATTATACTTAGAACACAGCCTGGAAAAAAACAGTGCTGCACAGAGTTCCTCCTTTGTTTACTGCCAGCTAGACACCAGTTTTGAGAATAAAAGGAAATAACTTTTAAATTATAAATTATAAATCATGATATCAAAAACTAAAGTAGTGTATTGAAAAGTATATGAACATCTTCCATGATTCTGACAGAATTGCAGACTTTTCAATAAATTTACATTTAGCTCATTGATCTCAACATTTATGTTACAATGCTGTGTGATTATACAAAGGGGTCCAAATGGGAATTCAACAATGCCCTTACGGACAGTCTGAAGCCTCTCTGCTGCCAGCCTTCCTCATTCTATTTGCTATCCCTCATGTTTTGAGGACATAATATCAGCATATACCAGCCCTATCTCAGCACTGGTCATAGAATTTTTCCCTTCTAAACCTAGGAATTTGCTTCTACACTCAAAATGCAGGTAAATGAGTTTCTGCCTCACACAGGCTGGAACAGTGTGTTGAGATTATCAGAGTATTAATTCTAGATCAGCATGCTTTGATGTATCACTAAGCAGAATGTTCAGTACCTCAAACTGGTACTGATGAGACAGTTTTTGGAACTGATGAGAGTTTTTTGCTCAATTGAATGAAGATGGGATTTCAATCCTGACCCAACATGCTACCCTCTAATGTACTGCTGGTTTGGATCAAATTTCATCAGTGCACAGGAAAAAAATCAACAACATGGGTTTTTTTATATTTTAGGAGATAAAAAAATAAGTAAAGAGAAGAACTAAGTGATATGGCTTGATAGAAATAATAGAGATTAGAAAGGATTAGAAAACTAAACTGAAAGTCAGAGAGAATTGACATCACAGTATCACAGTATGCTAGAGATTGGAAGGGACCTCGAAAGATCATCTAGTCCAATCCCCCTGCCGGAGCAGGAACACCTAGATAATGTTACACAGGAGTCTGTCCAGGTGGGTTTTGAATATCTCCAGGGAAGGAGACTCCACAACCTCCCTGGGCAGCCTGTTCCAGTGTTCCGTCACCCTCACTGAGAAGAAGTTTCTTCTCAAGTTTAAGTGGAACCTCTTGTGTTCCATTTTGTACCCATTACCCCTTGTCCTATCACTGTTTGCTACTGAGTACAGCCTGGCTCCATCCTCGTGACACTCCCCCTTTATGTATTTATATACACTTATAAGGTCACCCCTCAGTCTCCTCTAAACTATAGAGACCCAGCTCCCTCAGTCTTTCCTCATAAGGGAGATGCTCCACTCCCTTAATCATCTTCGTTGGCCTGCGCTGGACTCCCTCCAGCAGCTCCCTGTCCTTCTTGAACTGAGGGGCCCAGAACTGGACACAATATTCCAGATGGGGTCTCACCAGGGCAGAGTAGAGGGGAAGGAGGACCTCTCTCGACCTACTAACCACCTGCCTTCTAATACACCCCAGGATGCCATTGGCCTTCTTGGCCACAAGGGCACAGTGTTGGCTCATGGTCATCCTGTCGTCCACTAGGACCCCCAGGTCCCTCTCCCCTACACTGCTCTCTAACAGGTCTTTCCCCAGCCTCTACTGGAACCTGGGGTTGTTCCTGCCCAGATGCAGGACTCTACACTTTCCCTTGTTATATTTCATCAAGTTATTCCCTGCCCAACTCTCCAGCCTGTCCAGGTTTCACTGGATGGCAGCACAGCCTTCTGGCGTGTCAGCCACTCCTCCCAGCTTAGTGTCATCAGCAAACTTGCTGATAGTACACTCAATTCCCTCATCTAAATCATTGATGAATATATTAAATAATACAGGTCCCAGTACTGACCCTTGAGGCACTCCACTAATTACAGGCTTCCAACTAGACTCAGCCCCATAGACTACAACTCTCTGGCTTCTCTCCTTCAGCCAGTTCACAGTCCACCTCACTACCTGATCATCCAGACCACACTTCCTCAATTTAGCTGTGAGGATGCTGTGGGAGACTGTGTCAAATGCTTTGCTGAAGTCAAGGTAGACCACATCCACCGCTCTGCCATCATCCATCCACAGTGTTATTTCCTCATAAAAGGGTAAGAGATTGGTCAAGCGTGATTTCCCCTTGGTGAAGCCATGTTGACTGCCCCTCATAACCCTCTTATCCTTGATATGCCTTAAGATGGCACCAAGGATAAGGTGTTCCATCACTTTCCCAGGGATGGAGGTGAGGCTGACCGGTCTATAGTTACCCGGGTCCTCCTTCTTGCCCTTTTTGATGACTGGGGTGACATTTGCTTTCCTCCAGTCCTCAGGCACCTCTCCCGTTTCCCAAGACTTGGTAAATGGGATGATGGAGAGTGGTCTAGCAATGACTTCTGCCAGTTCCCTCAGCACCCGCAGGTGCATCCCATCTGGACCCATGGATTTATGGATGTCCAGATTGCTCAACTGGTCTCTAATCCATTCCTCATGGACTAAGGCAAACCGCTCCGTTGACCTGACTTCATCTAAGGTCTCAGGGGTACAGGGCTCTTCAGGACTGCCTGCAGCAGAGTAGACAGAGACAAAGAAGGCATTCAGTAACTCTGCCATCTCTGTATCTTCTGTCACCAGGGCACCCATCCCGTTCATCAGTGGGCCTACATTGCCTCTGGTGTTAGTTTTATCTGCCATGTATTTGAAAAAGCTCTTTTTGCTGTCCTTGACCCTTCTCGCCAGGTTTAATTCTAAGGAGGCCTTAGTCATCCTAGCTGCCTTCCTACATCCTCTAGCAGCAGCCTTATATTCCTCCCAAGTGGCCGGCCCCTCCTTCCATGACCTGTAAACTCTCCTCTTCCACTTGAGCATACCCAGCAATTCCTTATTTAGTCACAGAGGTCTCCTGGCCCTCTTGACTTCCTGCGTGTCGGGATGCTCTGATCTTGAGCTCAGAAAAAGCAATCCTTGAATGCCAACCAACTATCTCGGGCCCTTTTACCTTCAAGCAGCCTTGCCCATGGGAGTTCCCCCAGCAATTGCTTGAAAAGGCCAAAGTGTGCCCTGCGAAAGTCCAGGGTTGCAATTCTACTTGCTATTCTACTGGTCCTACCACACAAGATCCTGAATTCCACTATCTCGTGGTCGCTGCAACCAAGGCAGCCCTCAACCCTTACTGGTTTCTTGTTTTGAATTTCTGAATACTTCAACAGAGGTGGGTACTTCAAAGTTATTTCTAGTTTTGGTGCCCTTTTGAATTTCAGTAATATTGTTATAGTTACTTGCTCAAACATACAAACTTTTCAAATAACAAGGGTCATGTGAATACAGACAACGGGAAAATTACCTTTTACTGTCTTTAAAAGATTGGTGAGGACTTGGGGCTTTTTTAGAAAAAACGAAATGTGGAAATTACATTGTTAAAAGCGTTGATCATTTGAAAAAAAATGTGAAAAATTTGTTCTAGTTTCAGCTATGTGTTCTGCAAACACTTAGCTTCCTCATAGACCAATTTGCCACCTACTGTAAATGAGTAGAGATCCATTTAAAGCATTTTATGCCCCTTATCTGGCATAAAAAATCTTATCTCCCCCCCCAATCTGGCCCCCAAAAACTTTTCCGAGAGGTAGTGGAACTCTAATACATGACCTGTCATCAGCAGGTTTACTTACACAAAATGTTTTGTCATGACAATTTATTGACTTTTTCTTTTATCCTGAGAAAGGTAACCTACAACTTAAAGTCTTCCAATGAAACAGCTATTCTCATTAAAATTAATCTAACAAACAAAAATAGTGTTATTTGCAAGTACCAGCGAATGAAAAAAATTGAAGGAATATCTAGTAATTGGTTTTGTGAATTATAAGAATGTGTTTTTGTACTTGAAAGAGAAGCAGAAAATTGCAAACACTGATTTCAGAATAGAAGCTATTCCCTTTATTGTCAGGAGAGTGCCCATCAGAGAACAATAAATTTCACTCACAGTAATCTCTTGGTACTCATGCCAAAAAACAAATGAGAAAATAGACTTCTTTTCTATAACTGCAGTGTCTTTAGTTGTGAGACTTCTAATATGTTTGCTGCACCCTATAAAAAGAAGAAAAAAAAAAAAACCAAAAGTTGTGGTAAATAACTCTGAAACACCCACAATTAAATATATACACTGCTGAAAGTCTGAAGACTACAAAATCTGGTCTGTAAAATTGTTGAACTATTCTGAGGAAGGTAATCAATCATTAGGTTGATTAGTTTTCTCTTCACAGTCATTATCTTCAAGTAAAGAAATTGGAAAATTTCTTTAAACCAGACTTTTATCCTCAGGTTCTCTTAATTTCTGTTAACTTCAATAGAGATGCATGACCATGGGGGTGGTCCCGTGTGCAGCTTATTATTTCTTTAGAGCTGCATGATGTTGGCAAAAATCAAAATCATTACATTTATTAGTTGGAGAATTGGGGGCTGACATATTCTTAATGGTGGAATAAATCTGTAACAGAAATGATGCATCTGAGCTGCTCTGGACTGGACTGGTATGGTCATATCCGTGCAGGGCCGTGACCAGTTAGTAAGTTGTCTCAAACCAGAAAATATTGTAAGTACACATTAATCATATATTACCAGCTCATTCATACCCCAAAACGCATAGGATCATAGAACAATTTACATTTGAAAGAACCTTTGGAGCTGAACCCATTGCTAGCTTCAAAGTTAGATCAGGTTCCTCAGAGCTTTGCCCAGTCAAGTTCTGAAGATATTCAAGGGTAAAGGTTTCACAGCCTCACTAAACAACCTAGTTTAATGTTTGATCAACTTCACTGTGAAAACTGCTTTTCTGAAATTTGGTCAGAATTTTGCCTGCTGCAGCCTGTGACTATTGTCATTTTTACTTTCATTGTCCCTTTTCAGGAAGTCTGTCCTCTCTAAAACTGTTACGTATTTGAAGACAGCATTTAGATTCCCCCTCAGACTGTTATTCAGGTTGCACAAACTCAGCTTTTCCTGTCTCTTCTTGCATTATGTGCACCAGTCCTATAGTCACCATGATTGACTCTCCAGTTTATCTAAGCATTCTTGCCCCAGGGAGTACCAAACTGGGCACAGTTCTCCAGGTGTGTTTTCACAAGAACTCAGCAGAGCCTTTTCTCAACACAGTGGCTATACTTCTACTGATACAGCTTAGAATGTGTTTAACCTTCATAGCCACAGGGGCACACTGCTGACTCACATTCAATTTCATGTATACCAGGAAACTCAATTCCTTTTCTGTATAGCTGCTTTCCAAACACTTGACTCTCCCAGCCCATTAAACTGCACAGGATTATTCCATCACAGGTGCATGTTTTCACATTTGTCTTTATAGAACTTCCTGAGGTTTCCATCATACCCTTTCTTCAGCCTGGTTCCAGCTGCCTGGATACCAAGCTCTTCAGACAAAACTCCTAGCTCTAATTTTCTGACACCTGTAAGCTCATCAGGAGCACATAGTCATCATCCTAGCACAGATAACAACACCAGGACACATAGCTACTCAGGCTGCTTCTGGTGATAATTTGGCTATACCATGTAGCTAGGCAAAAGACCTGCTAACCTTGAGCTCATATCTTCCTAGAGCTAACATACATGTTATTTCATCCATGGAGGGGTTCATATTATGAAATAAACAATCCAGCCAGAGACTGTGGTGAAGTTGTCTGCATTGTATGATAATGATGAAGTTCAACTTTCACATATTTAATTTGATATTTCTTAGACTGATATATGTTTTTATTGAAAGTTTCTTGTGTGCATTTACAATAAAAACTATATTCTGATGATATAGTCTATAGACTATATTCTGTGTTATTAAAAGTTGTCAATATTAAAGGATGCTCCCATGACATGCAGCAAAGACAAAAATTTTCACCTATAAAATTATGAGAATCATGAGAAAACCTTCCACCAGCTACACTCACTCAAATAGATACCTGTGGAAGCAAGTACCCTTAACTTATCATCCAGTCAGCAGATTTCCAGAGTTCATCATAGAATCATCATAAAGCCCAGGTTAGAAAAAACCTCTACAATCATCTGGTCCAAACTTTTGTGGGAAAGGGAGCCTAGATGAGATTACCTAGCAGCCTGTCCAGTCACATCTTGAGTTCACTATCTAACCTATGCCAATGCTTGAAAATTAAACTACAACAAAATAAAACTAGCCTTCCAAGCTCAGGAAGGTGTCAGTTTCCACTCAAGTTCACAAACAAGGCTGTGATTTATCCATTATCTGACTGCGTCCTCGAGACAGCGAAGGATTTAGTGGCTATGCAACATAGAGATGACAAGTAGTCTTACGTTTCCAGCATTAAACGTTCCATACTGAAACACCAGTCACTGAAGTAAGAGATCATAATCTTTTGAAAGAACTCCTTGAGCATTCCCAGACAAAAGGGAAACATTTCATCTGGAAGCTTTACCAGACTTAGGGTTAATGTGGTCTCTTAGCAGCCTCTTACTATTGTCTCTCTTGAACTTTCTATTGGGGTATGAAAAGTGAAATATAGGAAATTTAGGTACATGGTTGGCAGGTAGTTTTAAGTTATGATTTTGAAGGAAAAATATTAATGGAAAAATCATCAGGTTTCTGCTTTAAACTTCTAAAAGTAATTTCATAATTATACCTTTTCCATTTCACATCCACAGGTGATAAGTGTAACATTTTAATTTTAACCTGAACAGACAACTTGCAGAAATGTGATTTGATTGAACTGTGTTGTGACTGATGATTTCTTTTGAAGGTCCAGCACTTTAGTGAGGATATTGAACTCAAGTGAATAAATAATACATGAACATCAATAAGGATAAGGAAACTCAAAGTTAAATAAAATAAGATGTTAGAGGACATCCACAGGATATTTAAATGTGTAACGCAGATGTTAGAATGAAAGAAAGAAAGGAATGTAATTAATTTATAACCACAGAAGGAGGCAGAAGAAAAGTAAGAAAAAAATTTGTGGCCACCACCACAGATAGGATAAAATGGTGCTGTGCAACAAGTCTGTCCTGATTTGCGTGACAAGAGGATCTGCAGTAATGTTTTGTAATGTTTACAGTGGGAATTAGAGAATAATAGAATTGTATTTGACTGTACATCAAGAGGCCAGCTGAGAAATAGCATTATATGTTAGACCACACAATACAGTTGGAAAACGGGCTTGCTTTCAGGTCTGTGAAATCATCTTCAGGCTTTCTTAGAAATTCATGTCCCGCTATATTTGCATAGAGAAATGCAAGGGATTCAGCCATTTCGGCTATGCCTCTGGATTATGATATCATATTTTGATTAGGACTACTGCTCTTGCCCATGTGTAGCACAGGGCTTGCTTTCCTTCTTGTCTGATTTTTGTGATATGCAGTGTGTAAGTTTCTGTTCTGCTCTACAGGATAAATCTGTGCAAGTGACACAGATCTTTGCAGCTGGAACCATGCTTGCTGCTGCTGCTGCCCTACATGTACTCCAGAAATCACTTCTTTCATTTTCCAATGTACAAATTGTTATTTACAGTGTACCAACAACAACCATAAGATATGAACCTAATCAGAAATAATTAAGAGCCTCCCACCACACCCATGAATTATGGGCCTCACCACTTTGGATGACAAACAGAAGATGTTTTCTTTGCTTCACAGAAGATGAGCTTTTACTTAAAGAAACAACTAGATTACTAACTACAAGTGACCAAAACTTTTTCATTTGGTAATTCAATTTATTCTGATGGAGCAGTGGTCACCACTGATATTATTATAAATGTGATTGAGGACATTTTTTTATTTTTTTTTTCCAAATAAATTCCCAATACATCAAATATCTCATCAGTCAAAAAAATACAAAAAATTTTATGGCTGCCTATCCCGTTCTTGAAATGAGCAATGTTTGATAGGGCTGCCAGTTTGTAAGAGGCTTGAGATCTTACTTTGGAGATAATTTTGGTGAAATTGCCACTGGAAGGTCCCAACAGGTTTGGTAAATACAAAGGCTGTCATCAAAACAAAACAATAAAAAATCATCACCTGCAAGGAATACCTCACACTACACTTCTGTTATAAGCACATTTTTCAGAAGTGATTGGATTAAAAAAAACACAACTGCTAGGTAGGACTTTTGAGCATATCAGATTGTCCTGGGTTCAGCAGTAGCAGTCATGCTTTTTCCTTTGTGTTAACTGGTGCAGTGCTGTGTTTTGACTTCTAGTTTGAGAACAGTGTTGGTGAAGCCGATGTTTTTGGTTGTTGCTAAGTGATGTTTACCCTGACCAAGGACTCTGTGAGGCTCATGCTCTGCCAGGGAGGAGGGGAAGCTGTGAGGAAGCAGAGACGGGGCGCCTGACCCGGGCTAGCCGGGGAGGTATTCCATACCACAGCACGTCATGCCCGGGGTGGGGGGTAACTGGGAGTTACCCGGAAGGACAGGGGCTTCCGGGTGGAACTCGCTTTCTTGGCCGGTGGTATCGTATTCTCTTCCCTTGTTATTTTTCCCTTATCATTGTTTTAGCTGATAGTAGCGGTGGTGATTTGTTGCTGGACTGTTCTTGTCTCAACCCGTAGGAGTTGCACTCTCTCGATCCTCCTCCCCGTTCCTCCGGGAGTGGGGAAGGGGAGAGCCCCAGTGCGGGGGGGGGGGGGGGGGAGACGGACACGGACCTCGATTGTTGTCAGCTCGGCACCACTCACTGGAAGTGAGCGAACGAGTTACCTGACTGGGTTTAAACCACGACACAGATGTTCCAAGAGAAAAAAAGTATTGAATATGAGTGCATTGCTAATTGTCCATATAAAATATTTTAACAAGTTATCATAAGACAACCACAAATAATAACTGAAATGTCAAGTTTCATCTGCCAACAAGAAGCATATTTAACTATGAGCTATGGAGACCTTTTGGCTGCATTTCACACAGTACCTGTTTCAATGTACATAAAGTTTCTGAAAAATTGCCTGAAGACAGTTGACCAAACTTAGAGAATTGTTTTGACAGGAAAATGTTTCTAAAACAGCTTTTCATGATGATATGCCAGGGGTATGTCAAAAACTAAAAGCACGTCTGAATTGCATAGCACAGCTCTTGGCTAAGGATCAGCTTGGGGATAAACCTTTGTAGGCTAACTGAAATGCTGGCAATCCTTAATGTGCTCATTAACTTAAACCAAGGACAAGGCAAGCCTGCAGTGCATTAAGACAGATAAAAGAGGATTTTCATGTTACTGCCATTAACACCAAAGTTTTCCAAAGTAGTATTCTCCACTCCTGTAATACTTAACAGAGAAAAGCATAAGTGTCCAGAGGGAATATAGAAATCCTAAGAAATGCAGTCACTATAGCCCAAAAGCAGAACTTCTTGTGGAGGCACTCACCTTGAATTTAGTAATACAGGAGGTCTAAGAACTCAAATTCTGTCTAAAGTCAGGTAGTATTAATGCTGTGGAAAAATCCTTTGCTTTCCATTTCTGAGAATCAGAAGGACAAGCAATGCTTAAATGCAATGCTTGGGGGGGGGGGGGGGGGGGGGGGGGCGGCGATAGGAGGTTAATAAAGGAAGATTTTTTTTTCAGCTTTCTCTCTGTTTAGATTTTTTCCCCTTAATTCCCAATTTTATTTATCCATATTCATCCTTGATGAAAAATTAAAAAAAAAAAAAAAAAAGTACTTTGATTCTCCTTTTAGCCTTTGTATTACAAGTTGGGTCTGGAGATTTTTACTTAAGTGTAAAACCCCTGGCCAGTGAACCTGATGTTCTCTTGGAAGCAAAAGCTGTCTAATACTGACCTTTTTAGTCAGTTCATCTGTTAACAACAAACGAACATTATCTTGACATTCTATGCATTGTTCTAGTTATTTTCAGTTGTTGCTATTGTAACCTGCTTTAAGGTATCGTGCTGAACACAGATTCAATTTTTAAAACACCCGAAGGTACTGTCAGTGTTAATGAAGCATGCCAAAGTTGTCATCAGGTAGATTACAGCAAATGATGAAACAAAGCCGAGCTGCAAGTCAAAAATTAAGTATCTTCCTAAATATTTGACAGAAAGTAAGGACTTATCCAGAGTAAAATCCACTGTAGTAGTCAAAGTGAACATAGAGGATAGGTGATAACATTCTGACTATTTTAAGAAACTGTAATTTTAAATAAAACACATAGATTCTGTCCTGGAAAATGTTTTGTTTTCTGTTTCATGAAGACTGCCTCTGAAGGAAGTGATAAACCTGTGGGCCATTTGAAGTATGTTTTTGCCTTAAAAAGGTTTATTTAAATATATTCATCATCTGTGCCAGGGTTTGTAGTGTTTCCCTCCATAATATTTGCTGTTTAAGAAACAAAAAGTTATATTTAATTAAATTTGTACTGAAAATATTAAATTCTTACTGATGCAGTTATCAGATATTCATGAATTACCAAAACCCTAAATGAACAACGCTGAAGCATTTCAATTTAATTTGGTGGTAATGCAGACCTCCAGGAGCACTTTTTTTACCATCTTAAGCTTGCATAGATCTAGTATAAAAGATAAAAATGTTAGGATACAATGCATAAATAAGATTTTTTAATCTTGTCAAGGCTTATATGATGAGGACTCAACAAGATAATAGTACAAAGATCTGTTACCCTCAATTCCATCATTGTTTTTATTAAGAAATCTGAGAGGCAGAAAGTCAAAGGGGTCTCCATGAGTTCTTGAATGATATATAGAATTCCTGATTGTGAAGAACATTAGTTAAGTTGGGCCAGAATTTGGAAAAGGATAGTTTTATGGTGTTGATTGCCAAATAGTTATGTTTGTAAAATCATTAAACATCTGTAGTGTCTAGAAATAAATAATTGCATCAGCCAAGGCCATTGAAATTGTTTTTTTTCTCTTCATGCAAGTCCAATAACCTGACAATTACTATCTGAATCACAGGAAGAACCAGTTGTCAGCAAGTAGAAGAACCATGATTAAAGTTATGTTGCTCAGTTTCTAATAGTAAATATTTATTAATAAAAAAAAGGGAAAAGGAAAGGAAAGGAAAAAAAAAGGAAAAAAACACTATGTATATATAAGCAAGAAAAATTGTTGTTTCTTTGAATGTTTGTTGCTGGAGTGCTTTTTACAGATATTATCATTTTCAAATTAGGTTTTCATTACTTTGGGCACCATCCTTCAAATAACTCTAAGATGTATTATTTGTCATATCTAAAATGAGTTCTTTCGCAGCTAAGTGATGAGGTTTTGCTGCTTTGTGTTTCTTTGAGCTTATGATGTTGGTTTGCACATGATATGAAGTAAGGAAGGGAAATGTAAGGCATATTGAGGTAGGACAGCAGTGTGGTGGAACAACATAACTAAAGTGTATTTGTGAATCTTCTTTCCAGATATTCAGGCAAAGCATTGCAGTGGAGTGTCAACAAGCAGCTCACAGGATCTGTAGTTCAGCCTGAGCTACTAGATTAAATAGAGCTTAAAATAAATATGAGACACTGTTTTCTTATTTAGTGTCCCCCATGGACTGACTTTCTCATCTTGGAGCCACTCACAGTTCTCCTAGATACAAGCGTATATTGCTGTTGGGAATAGCTGAAAGGCTGAAACTCAAGCTGCCTCCCAACTTGCATCTGTTTATAGTCAGTTGAAGTATGATGGGAAATTCTAAATCAAACTTTGAAATTGGGTTAGTATACTTAAGCAGAAAAATAGGTGTGACTGTTAGTATCGTTCATGTTTTTATAGAAGAGTAGCCTGTGAATCACTGGAGTTTTGTTCAACATCTGTTTTGAGAATGTTTCAAATCGAAAGTTTTTTTCGATTCACAGGTATGAACCCTGTGAAGAGAATTTCAACAAAACAACTAATTGACTTCTAGGAATAGAGCTAGGGAGATTCTTTTGCTTTTACCATATGAAAAAAAAAATAAATCTCCTATTGAAGTTCCAGGTAAACTAGCCCCTTCAGAGCCAGAAAAAATGACGGCTTCTCCCTGACCTGTCAGATTTGAAGTAGCATCCAAGCAAACCAAATGAGAGCTAGTACTCAGGTAGAATAAAGAAGCAAGCTATTGGACTGGAGTAACAGGGGATAAAACCAAACAAACAAAAATGAGAACAGAATGGAGTGAAATGCGAATAATTGGGAGAGTATATGGGACTGGCTGTCTAAGGAGACTGGAAGGAGCAAGTGGGAAAATGAAGTGCTGGGACTTGGAGATGTGCCAAACCTGCAAAATATGATTTATCTCCCAACTCTCTCCAGCCCACAGAGTGGAAGATCAACTACTCTTTCTACCAATTACACTGGTAGACATAGTGGTAAGTTACAAGTTGAGTGTATTTTACCATACAGATCATGTAGGTGTCAGTGCAATTGCATATAATGTAAGTGGAAAGGTTAAAACAGAGGTTTTAGAAATCTGTAAAATGACAGATACAAAGGGTACTTCTAATTTTATTAAGTCATTTCTCAAATACCTCCCACCCCTTCCAGTCAGGACTTACTAGGAAAATGTTGATATTTTTCCTTCAATTCAGTTCTTTTATGCACAGAATTTCTAATTTATATTTTCAGTTAGAAATGACCCTTCATTATTTTCTCCCCAGACTTACTGCACATTCGGCATATATCTGCACAACTGGAAAAACCTCTGTACAGGTCTAAATTAGTGCCTTCACTGGCTGATCATCCACACTATTAAATGACAAGCCCAGGCAGTCACCTCCTGGCTAGCAGACTGAAACCTTCTGAGAACCAGTTAGGAAATCTGGGTCCCACAAGTGGAGTGAATGAGTCACAGCAAAACTGGATGTGTGACTATTGCTGAAAGCTGAGGGGCGGTACAAAAATGGCCTCCTAAGCTGTGGTAAAGCTATAAATGAGACCTCAAAACCTTACAGTTCTTTTCAACCCCAAAAATCAAAGGTTATTGAAATATTTTCTGTTTATATTTCTATATAAGTACCTCTCCTGATGATTGCTCTAGATAAGTGATTTAAACATATGTTCTTGCCCAGGAACTAGACCATAGCATGAGTGTTCACAGAAGGGAGTGTATTTTGAAAGGGTCCTTCTTCCCTCCCCAACAGACATGGGACCCAGCCACAGACTGCAGGCATACAAGTGCAAGTCACACAGCATGCAAAAGCCCTGCTATTCCAAACCCCTCAGACCAGAGGTGGAACCCCTGCCAGACCACCCTCCTCCTTATAGGCACATAAGCCTATGCCACCTGTTTTCTGTTTCATTGCAATATTTATATGGTATACAGTGAATAATGCAATGCCTAAGGATATCCATTGACCAGTGAGTGTAAAACGATGACTCAGATCATTGCTTATTTGCAGCCACTGAACATTTTCTGTATTAAATGAAATAAGGGCTGGAGAAAAAGTGCATTATATACTTTGGAATTATATGCATCAGAAAATACAGGTACAATGCCTTAAAGTCTGTCACTTTCTAACGGATGAAATTTTGAATTTGCAGACTTTAAAAGTGCTTGAATGTCTTTGCTTGAATCTTTTGTCTGTCATACATATATATATGCATACAGAATTGCTACTTGGACCAGCTTAAACTGGTATCAAACAAGCATTTTAATGCTCAATACTATTAAAACTTACTATCATTATAAAAAGTTTTTCTCCTTCATAATTTTAACAAGTTTGTAACATAGACCTTGTGTTTCAGCCAAAAAGAATATACACACTACAGATAATGTGTTGGGCTTTTTTTCCTTCAGGGGTTCTATATGCAATATCTTGCTCTAATCTGTATACACAGAAAAAAAAACCTGCATTTTTTGTGATAGATCATAATATTGTATATTTCATATAAATTCCATTCATATTCAAACTGCAGTAAGGAGACAGAAGTTGGAAAATATATTGATCTTAAAAACTGTGAAAACATAGAGACAATAATTCAGGATTCCTTTTTGTGTCAACAGGATTCTTCCACACTTCAACTCTTTTCTGCTTTCTGCTGATCCCTGCATTTTGCTCCAACTTGCTAACTGAAAACCTTTCCCTTAGTGACCAAAATGATCACTTTATATACTGCATGAGTGATGTTTTTAATTTCTCTCTGTTACTTTGGACATGAATTAGAAAACAAATTGTTATAACTGTACACTTCTGGAAGAGTAAATAAGCATGCCACTTTTACACTAAGAACATCCACAGTGAGTAGCATTTAGTAATTTCAGCAAATCTTTTTGACCTTGGAAGCAACTACTGTACTAGGAAAGCTAACGCATGAGAAACAATCTTAAACCAGAACGTATTTCCAGCTCAACAAGAGAGAAAACTCAATCTGTTTAAAAGCTGCTCTCTCCCATTTTTGCTTATGCTATCAGAAATGCAGGTACAATAAAGAAAGGGCTAAGATTTATGAATTTGTTTTCCTATCTTGACTCATACAAAGACTGACATGCTGTCTTTGTTAAACTGTTATTAAACATATCTGATGGCAACCATAAAAAGATGTTATTATTATCTTTATTAGGCTTATAAAGTTTTATAGGTTAGATGGGATCAAATGCCTCAGTAACTCCAGTGTACACATTTCCTTGGGAACAGTCAAAAAGAGCCAAATAATGTGCCAGAAAGCTAGTGTAAGAGCCAATATGCTTATTCAGTTTTACTTGCAGCTACAGTATAAAATAAAGCATTTTGGTTAGGTTGATTAAGTCTTCCTGATTGTCTTGAAGCGCTTGGAAAAAATGTGGTCTGAAAAATGAAGATTTATTTTAATATATTTGACTGAATTCTTCATCAAATCATATCCTCAGATACTTACATCTTACTACTAGCTTTGATGAAAATGAATTTTGGACCATTGTACTGAGAACTGTTCATTTTAGTATCTCGCATGAGAGGTAAGTAAAAAAACAGTAGGGCACAGATTTTCAAAGCTGCTCAGGATCTGTGGCTACTGAAATTTTGTTAACTGATGTCTGGAGGAATTAACAAATAACTCATATTTTACATTACAGGTATTGCTATACTGTTGAACTGTAATATGCAACTAACAATAAGTACATACTTCCATTTTTCTAGTATTGAATTTTCAGTTCTTTTTTTTCTTTCTTTTTTTTTTAAGTAAAAAGTGTCAGTAACCCACCATGTTCCAGTGCATCCAGGTACACACAGAATTTAGTGGAGCTGTCAACACACATTATGGGGGAACTTTACAGTCTTTTTCTTCATTTTCTAGTCATGTACCAGAGGTGGAAGGACTGATGTTTTCACAATAGAAACAGACGAAACCAACAAAACTGTTTTATTTTATCATCAGAAAACAGAGCAGTAGCTCTGCCTTTAAAATGTTTTAACACATCTTTCATTGTGTGGTAGCATATTTACTGTATACAGACTGGATACCACCATGAAATGTGGTTTGAATGCATGAAATGTCACTGTAATGTGCAACTGTGCAATAAAATATTTTCACAGATGTTGTGAAAATAAAGACTTACACTGTAGTCATTCTGCTTTCCTATTTTGTGCTTTGTAGATTTATTTTCTGCTTTCTAATTCCGTGCTCCTTTGACCAATTAATGTACAAGATAGATCAGATCATACATACCAAACAATGTGTAAAAATCCATTTTCTTGGCACTTGTATGTTCTTACCCTTTTTCTTTTATTCCTTGTATAACCTCAATACGTTTTGAGTAAGAAATTTCATATTCATTATACCTATATATCAAATTTGAAGAAATTTTGAGAAATGTTTTCTTTTTTTTTTTTAATTTACTTGACTGGACTGACTTGTTTCCTTAAAACAGTGATGTAGTGTAGCTACATTGAATTAAATAAAAATTAATCCAACTTCAACTGTACAGCACACTTAATAACTTACATTAAACTTGGCATAAGCCTATCACTGAAGTGGGAGCTATAAGGTGAAAGTTCCCCAATATCTTCCATGAAAAGGCAGCTTGTCTATTTGCTCATCACCCTGGTTTAGATACACGCTGTTGCACTCCAGTCAAAATATCTTGTTACAATTTACAATTGTGATTGCAACCAGAAGAAATAACTATGGAAAAATTTCACACTGTTAAGATTGTGAACAGAAAATATTCAGTTATTTGACATGCTGGCAAATTCAAGTAGTGCTACAGAAAGGTAATTGTGAATTTTAATCATTGTGCCATAAAATTACTTCTTTTTAATAGAAAACAAATTTATTCAAATTAATTCAATTTAGTTGAATAATATTATTCAGTGTGATTGAGAAAAATGGCTCAGCAAATGTTTATAGTTTATGTAAGCAGTTTGACTTACTAATGGATGACATTTAAATTTAAAAAATTAATACTGTAGCATATCATTAGAGCATGCTTTTAGTGCTTTATGGAAACCAGAGCGACAGATCTCAAAAATCATTAGTTCATGTGAACTTACCAAAGAATTTCCCTGGGGGGAAAAAATATCTACTGACTTCCAAAGTAATCCTCTCAACTCCTGCATTGTTCAACATTTTCCATGTGACAGAGTAACGTCTCCTCCTCAAAAGGCTGACTACCATTCAGATCAGAGTCAAATGACATAATGGAGAAACTAAAGATAATTGGCTTTTGCTGTGAGTATGCAGCCACATGTAAGAGTATCCTCAGCTCCTCCTGCTACTCACTGAACCCACAGTATGAAAAACTTGGCTGTGCAACTGTCAGTTCTTGTGGCTTTTTCCTCTTTTTCCTCACTATTCCTTATGTTCTTAGTAGTCTCTGGTTCTCCATAACAGGAAGCAGTACTCTAAAGCAGGAGTTATTCCAAATTTTAGACAAAACAGTTTGAGAAGCTTTCTGTCATCATGGTTTAATATTTTAAAGAATATTCCACTGAGTTAATTTGGAAGCCTCTGTCCACAGACAGAAAGAGGATCCTCAGTCTCTCAGCCAAACTTCTGTAAAAATAAAATCACTCAAAAGAGATGTTTTAGCTTGGTAACCAGAATGATATTGTCTGAGTTTCTCTCCCTCCACGGGCCCTTTGGTATATGCTAGGTTTTTGAAACTTAACATGATTCTGAGGAGAGATTTAGTTGCTTTCAGTCTTTTGAGGGTCTGGGACTACAGCCTGGTAGTTAAGTATAAGCACTTTGCTGCATTTTAATGTATTGTACAATGACTACCATCCCTTCTCAGCATTGTTTGCCTATAAAGTGCATCTACCAGTTCTGAGGCTGAATGACGAAGGTATAAAATGGACTTCAGCATTTTTCTATCTATCTGGCTCAGTATGCATTGCCAGTTTGTCCATAAAATGAGGATTTATTTGAGCACAAGTAAGTTCATCTTTCTTATAAAAAAGTAGATGTAGAAGAGAAGCTTTGAACACTTTAACTTAACTACTTTCTAACACTAAAGTAGGTATAATATATGCATTGTTGAATGAAACACATCCCGTTTCCTTAGAAGAAAAAAAGTGACAGCAAATCCACCTACCACAGAACAAAATTTACATTATGAACAAAAGAGAAAAATATAATTTTAAATAATACATATAGATAAATGTGTACCATTTATTTTAGAAATTTAAAAATAGTACTTTTTTTTAATGCTCCTACAATTTGAAAATAAATTATTATCTTTGTGTTCGGAGTATTGATTCATTATAAGAATGTGATCCAGAATCAATGTTCACCTCTTTAAATTTACTTCCAGCATGTAATACTTAATATACATCCTTTCCTTCAAAGGAACCCTTAGGATATTATCTGTTACTAAAGAAAGTAACCACCAAGTATTTTCAACACCACATCCAACAGATACGTAAAGGATAAAGAGACA
The DNA here is from genome assembly GCF_033815535.1 of Pezoporus flaviventris. Taxonomy (NCBI): domain Eukaryota; kingdom Metazoa; phylum Chordata; class Aves; order Psittaciformes; family Psittacidae; genus Pezoporus; species Pezoporus flaviventris. Next base: position 28,494,603 of record NW_026892579.1, on the reverse strand, counting down.
GCCAGAGAAACCATTATCTGCATGTTCAGACTATACATGTGACTTTATTTTAAACCATACTTATCTGTAATGCAGGTATATAAAATCGTCACAGGTTGAATTTTTGCATATAGGCACAACTTCATTCATGTAAATGAATTGCTCCTTGAATACAAATATCCAATAAAATAACTACCATTCCTAATTCTTGAGTGAATTCCTACCTAGATAAGAAAGACAATAGAAACCCAGACCACAGACAGAATAGTAATATATGTGCTTCACAGTTACGTTCACAGTCTGCAGAAATTAATGCTTTTCAATGATAAAAGGAAAAGGTTTTAAAAAGCAGAATGGGAAAAACTTCTAAGATCTAAAACTGTCAGTAACTCCACAGGACACAGTGAGGGTAGAAAACATTCCCTATGCTGGCAAATGAAGGTGCTAAGCCACTGTCCATCATATTTGAAAAATCATGGCAGTCAGGTGAAGTTCCCAATGACTGCAAAAAGGGAAATATAACCCCCATTTTCAAGAAGGGGAAAATGGATGACCCAGGGAATTACAGACCAGTCAGTCTCACCTCTGTGCCTGGCAAAATCTTGGAGCAGATTCTCCTGGAAGGCATGGTGTGGAGACAGTGTTCTCACGGGAGAATGGATAATTGGTACATAAACTCTGAATAATCCCAAAAGATAGAGCAAGGCCGTGAGAGGCCCAAGGAAGCTTAAGCAAGCAAGATAAGAAGAAGCTGAAATTCACTGAGGTAATGAGAACTGTGGACTGCTGGCAAGCTTTCGAGGTCAAGTTCCCACACCTGTGCTTAACCAATTGTATGCTAGTTGCAAAGGGTCTTCAAGACATGTATCCAATCATAATATGCCAAATCACTGTAAGTGCATGTAAGAAATAGTATTTAAAGGGTTAAGGCTTTGTAATAAATGGCTTTTTGTCTGATCATATTGATCTCTGACTGAGTCCATATATATTCTGTGGCAGCATGCTAAGGCACATGAAAAACAAGGTGCTTGGTGACAGCCAGCATGGCTTCACTAAGGGGATATCCTGCCTGACCAATTTGGTGGCCTTCTATGAGGGAGCTACGGAACTGATGGACAGGGGTAGAGCAGTTGACGTCATCTACCTGGACTTGTGCAAAGCATTCGACACTGTCCCACATGACATTCCTGTCTTTAAATTGGAGAGACATCAACTTGATGGATGGACCGCTCGGTGGATAAAGAACTGGCTGGATGGCCACACACACAGAGTTGTGGTCAATGGCTCAATGTCCGGCTGGAGACCAGTAACGAGTGGTGTCCCTCAGGGATCGGTGTTGGGACCGGTCTTGTTCAACATCTTTGTCACTGACATGGACAGTGGGATTGAGTGCACCCTCAGTAAGTTGGCCAATGACACCAAGCTGTGTGGTTTGGTTGATAGGGTGGAGGGAAGCAATGCCATCCAGAGGGACCTTGACACGCTTGTGAGGTGGGCTGATGCCAACCTCATGAAGTTTAACCATGCCAAGTGCAAGGTCCTACACCTGGGTTGGAGCAATCCCAGGCACAGCTACAGGTTGGGCAGAGAAGAGATTCAGAGCAGCCCTGCGGAGAAGGACTTGGGGGTGTTGGTTGATGAGAAAATGAACATGAGCTGGCAGTGTGCGCTTGCAGCCCAGAAAGCCAACCGTATCCTGGTCTGCATCAAAAGGAGTGTGACCAGCAGGTTGAAGGAGGTGATCCTGCCCCTCTACTCTGCTCTTGTGAGACCTCACTTGGAGTATTGTGTGCAGTTCTGGTGTCCTCAACATAAAAAGGGCATGGAACTGTTGGAACAAGTCCAGAGAAGGGCGACGAGGTTGATCAGGGGACTGGAGCACCTCCCGTATGAAGACAGGCTGAGGAAGTTGGGGCTGTTCAACCAGGGTGCTGGAGAGGGACTCTTCATTAGGGACTGTAGTGATAGGACAAGGGGTAACGGGTTAAAACTTAAACAGGGGAAGTTTAGATTGGATATAAGGACGAAGTTCTCTTCTGAAGGAGTGGTGGGGCACTGGAATGGGCTGCCCAGGGAAGTTGTGAATGCTCCATCCCTGGCAGTGTTCAAGGCCAAGTTGGACGAAGCCTTGGGTGGTATGATTTAGTCTGAAGTGTCCCTGCCCATGGCAGGGGGACAGGAACTAGATGACCTTAAGGTTCTTTCCAACCCTAACTATTCTATGATTCTATGATTCTATTCAAGGATGTGACTTTTCAACATACAAAACATCAAATAATTAAAAATGTGCAATCCCATTTTCTTTGTAAAAAATTGAAAATTTAATTATCTTCCCTACAGTTGTCTTCTGGGTTTATTTCCTCTGCTATAAAAACTTTTCCTACATCTGCAATTAATATTTCTGTATTAGATATTCCTCATAAAGTCCATGTTACTGTACAGTGATATCAGGATTATCTTATGCTTTCATGTTTTTCAGATAAATCTAACTACTCAGCAAGACAAAAAAATTGCAGGAATTCAGAAGTATTTTTCTCTGCTTCTTTAGTAATAATTCCATAGATTACACCTTTGTAAAATGTACTTTCTGAAATATAATTTATTTGTTTCTAATACCTAAAACTGATAATAGCACCTGTTAAAAATAAAGTCAACCACAATATTGCATTTCTCTCATAGAGAATAAAACTTTGCTGTGATTCTGATCTGTGCTTTATTTACTGATGTTAACTGATGCCATTAAAATCTAGTTAATCATTCACCAATATATTCTGTAGCACACAAGGGGAACAATGAAAGAAATACAAAATTTACTTCAGTCATTAGTTATACTGTTGCTCAGAAATTATTTTCCAAAACAATAAAAAAAAGTCTAAGAAATATATTTTTACTGGTTATTTGAGAAAGGACTTTGCATCTAAATAGAATTTCACTGGGTTTATGACTTCATTTAGTCAACAGAAAAATGCAGATTATGAGATTCTGTTACAGGCCATGAACAACTGGTCTGTCCTCTAAGAAGACACAGGCTACAGAATCCATTGAATTAATTCCTGTTTTATCTCGAGCATATAGTTTAATAAAATATCCAGTATAGATTTATAAATATTCTCCAGAGATGGAGAATGCATTAGCTAAATGCTTACTATAGGCAATTCCTTTACCTCTTTGCTAGTTCTCTGTTAATAGATTTCTATTCCCAGCAAATTATTGGTTACACTGGGGTCACCCCCACAGACTTATCTTTTATTAGACAAATAGTATGAGGCATATATTTCAGTGAGAGACTTGTTTTTCCATCCCTTCATCACTCTTAAGGTTTTTCTCTGAATCCACTCCAATTTCTCAACATCCTTTCTGTGCTACAGGTGCTGTATCCTGTCTCTGTTCCAGCAGTAATCCTTCCATTCTCAATATGAAATACACTCGACATTTCCTTAGTATGTGCCTTCCTTTATATCCAAAAGGTTTTTTGCCTCAAGCTTATCAAGTGGTTCAAAGCCACTCTTCCTGTCTACTAGCAAAACCCCGTAAACTATGCATAGCCAAGAGCCCATTCTCTGGGACACTGTAAGAAGCATATCTCGGTATAGATCTCGATACATACCTTGCAGAAGTGTAAGCTGGATTCAGCAATAGTATTATTTTTTCCAGCCACCTTGCAAATAATTGGAAGCTTGGTTTTTTTCAACAAAACAATTCTATTTCCTTATACTCCTGTTAAATAGTATTTACTTCATTATCCTAGTTTGAGTGGTAATTGATCAAACCCTGTTGCAGAATGACTCTAAGAGCAGAACCATAGAGTTCTGGAGGACTGTGCAAGCAAGGCAGGGGGTGGCCCCCACAGGTGGCCGGAGACCGGACCTGGGAGGAGAATGTGGAGGAAGCTGTGGGGGGCTAACCAATACTGTTATGCCAAGAAGGAGTGGCTGAATACCACTCCTATATATGTGTGAACTGCGTCACAAATAAAGTAGAAGTTGCTTATCACCCATATTGGGTTGGCCTACCTTCTTCTCCTCGCCGCTTACAAATGGCGCCCGAACAGGGACGCTGACTACAGGGCCCCGGTCGCTGGGGACCCGGATTACAGGGCCCCGGTCGCTGGGGACCCGGATTACAGGGCCCCGACTAGTGGGGACCCGGGATACAGGGCCCCGGTCGACGGGGACCCGGATTACAGGGCCCCGACTAGCGGGGACCCGGATTACAGGGCCCCGGCCGACGGGGACCCGGATACAGGGCCCCGGCCGACGGGGACCCGGGATACAGGGCCCCGACTAGCGGGGACCCGGATACAGGGCCCCGGCCGACGGGGACCCGGAATACAGGGCCCCGATTTAACGGGGACCGGATACAGGGCCCCGGTCGATGGGGACCCGGGATACAGGGCCCCGGTCGACGGGGACCCGGATACAGGGCCCCGACTAGCGGGGACCCGGGATACAGGGCCCCGGTCGACGGGGACCCGGAACGGCGAGTGAGCGGCGCCGGCGGCAGCGGCCGGGAAGCGCGGGCAACGCTGCTGCGGTGGCGTGACGGACCCGGGTGCTTCGGCTAACCGAGAGAATCCGCCGCTGGGGCGAACCAGACACTGCTGCGTCGGGAGGCCGATCCGGAGACCGAGGTTACAGGACGACCCAGAAGAAGACGATCCGGAAAAGGCTGGCCATGAAAATGGACCGAGAGGTAGCCCTGGATTTATTACAGTGCTTCTTATAAAAGCGGGGAACTGAGCCCTGAACTTTTTACAGTGCTTTTTATAAAAGCGGGGAATTGAGCCGAGACTCTAAAGCAGCTAGCAGGTCTAGTGGCTAGGGAAGGCTAAGAGATTTTTTTTGCAGATCCTAATACAATATTTGAGGAGAGTGAGTGGCGAAAGTTTGGTGGTGAACTATTTGACTCTGTGCTTAATGATTATAAAAAGGCAAAGAAACTCGGTAAACCACGGAGGGAAGTAATGAACTGTATAAAAAGATACAAGGCAGAAAAGAAAACTGCCGCGGTAGCAACGGAGAAACTAGGAACAGACGTCCCCGGTCGGTTGAAACCGGGGGAAGATTACAACTCGTTTCCCCCAACTCGCGGGAGCACAAGGTTTCCCGCACCCCCCACCCCGCACCCCACCCCTTCCTTTTCTCCCCCCCATCAGAAGGTGCCGCGGAGGAGGTGTAACCCCCTGCTCCCCCACCACCCCAGTTCCGAAAGTAGGGACTTTGAAAAGGACAGAGAAAGTATATTAGAAGTTATACGCATGATGAATGTCGAGAAATCCGAAAGAAAAAAGGCGGTGCCTCGGCGCCGGATCGATTGCGGCGCCACTGTGAAGCACGCAGTAGAAAATAGGGATCATGCGCGAGCGGGAGATTTAAAGGAACTGCGAGCCTTTCCAACCCACTATGCCCTAGAGTGAAAAAAAAATTTTAACTCAGTCATGGAGGAGCCAGGTCTGCGGATGGCTACATACCGAACGAGATACACCTGATAAGAAAGACACAGCTGCGAGCAACGGAGACCCCGAGTTCGGCGCAGGATCAGCCCCCGAATCCCCTGAATCCGAGCCAGATTTGTATCCTCTGCTTCCAGACCCTGGCTCTTTGTCTCCCGGGTCGGTCTGCTCAGACTTGCTGGCCCTGGAGACGCTCAGTTGTAACAATGGGTAACCAAATATGTGATCATTATTGGGGAATTTTCTGCAATGGGCATCTTTGCATATCCTGTGTTTACTACACAGCAGGGGGCTAAAGAGTGGGAAGCTCTTGATCTCAAAATAGTCAAGGCGGCCTGACAAACAGTGACCACGTATGCGTTAAAATCCTCTTATACTCAAGCTGTATATGTTATGATTTTTTCTTGCAATTGACAGGGGGAGCCCATACAGTTTCTCTGTGATACTCGTGTATTAGAAGTTGGTAAAAATAAGTATGTCCAGGTTTCTATCAACCCTTGGAGACCTCTGTAGATACTGCTGGCCACTTCTTCCAGCACAGGCTGGCCACCTGTGTCGGAATGAGTGTGCATTTTGGTCAGTATAAAAGCCCAAGCCTCATGCGATGTGGGGGAGGCAGAGCCTCTGCGGGGATGCCCGCTAAGGTTGAGCCTGCCACCTCGCACTGCAATGATGCTTCTCGGAGCTGGTTTGCTGTTAGTCTCCACAGGGTCCTTCTGCCACGTTCTGTACATGGGACTGTAGGGGGAGAAGTGATGGCTTTTGCCGGGACTAAAAAAAAAAAAAAAGGGGGGGGGGGTGGGAGAGAGAGAGAGTAATGATCTTACATTTAACTTTAACCTGTCTACTTCTCAAGAACTGATAACCTGGGGGAGGGGGTATATTTGTGTCCTCCCGCCTACAGGTCCATGGTGACTGTCTGCAAAGTTTGTGAAGCCCTGCCATGAGCTGGACAGACGAATGGATAAACCTGATGCCTCAGCTACAGGAGCTGACCGTGATTACCCCAAGCAGAATGAGATAGAGGAAGAGAAAGAATGATTAACTGCAAAACATCACTTGGGGACAACTGAAAAGTAACATCCTGAATATGTGTGCTTGTAAAGTAGCTATTATTAGAGGTTGTGATTTTGTGTATAAAACCACCTGTAGTTACTAGCTAGTTGCTAATAAGAAACTGCACCTTGTATTGTATAGATTTGTCACTTGTAAAAGAGATGTTAGAGTATGGAAATTTGCAGTAGCCGCTAGAAAATGCTAAGGCAAAAGCTAGGAAAATTTTAATACAATGGTAGTGTTATAAAGCAGGTGATGGAACAAATTAAGAGGGGGGAGAATTCCACTGGTAAGAAATTTCTTTGGCTAGTCCTTCACTGCCATCAGCATCTTCGACATGCTGCTGCACCCTGTAATAGTTACTCTGCTAATGTAAATGTGTGTGCGCCTTGCTGTAGTAGCGACTTGTTACTGGATAAAACAAAAGGGGGAAGGTGTGGAGACAGTGTTCTCACAGGAGAATGCATAATTGGTACATAAACTTTGAATAGTCCTGAAAGATACAGCAAGGCCATGAGAGGCCTGAAGAAGCTTAAGCAAGCAAGATAAGAGGCTGGAATTCACCAAGTTAATGAGAACTGTGGACTGTTGGCAAGCTTTCAAGGTTGAGTTCTCACACCTGTGTTTAACCAATTATATTTTAGTCACTAAGGGTCTTCAAAACATGTATCCAATCATAATATGCCAAATCACTGTAAGTGCTTCAGCCAGGGCCTTGGCTCAACTAAGCAGACTGGGTTGCTGAGTTGCTAAGCAGACAATTCTACATCGAAGGCAATTCCTGATTTGTTTTAATGTTGACTCTGTAAGACATGCAACACTGCAGAACCTTTTGTTGTTGGAACAGGGACATGGATGTGAAGAGTTTGATGGAATGTGTTGTATGAGTCTCTCTGATAATGCTAATTCGATGCACGCACAGCTGAGAACCCTGGCTCAGCTTACCCAGCAATAGTAAATGAGCAATATCCTAATAACTAGATGGTTGTCTTCACGGGGCATTACAGGTTGAGTCAAACACTGTTGTTTGAAGTATTGCACTTACGTATCATTGTTAGATTAATCATCGTAGCTATTAGACTTGTTTATAGTTGTGTGATAAAACAGGTGAACAGAATAACCCATAATGCCTTGCTTGCACAAAGAAAAAAGGGGGGAATTGTTGCAGAATGACTCTAAGAGCAGAACCATAGAGTTCTGGAGGACTGTGCAAGCAAGGCAGGGGGTGGCCCCCACAGGTGGCCGGAGACCAGACCTGGGAGGAGAATGTGGAGGAAGCTGTGGGGGCTAACCAATACTGTTATGCCAAGAAGGAGTGGCTGAATACCACTCCTATATATGTGTGAACTGCATCACAAATAAAGTAGAAGTTGCTTATCACCCATATTGGGTTGGCCTGTCTGCTTCTCCTCGCCGCTTACAAAACCCCATCTCAACTCAAGCTCAATGTCATGCCAAACAGTCTACAATTAGCACAGTATTTTTTAAATCCATTTTGAATGCAGCTACAATGTTGCCTTTGTTACACTTTTGCAGAACTTCTGCAAACCGTTTTTAAGCTAATGACAAGGTTCCAAGCAACTCCTTTTCAGGAGGTATAAAATTTCCAATTGCTGTATTTATAATTTTTTTTATTCCTCCTATCAACTAAAATTTGGAGATTATTCTCAAAATTGCATCAGCTCACTTCTAAAACTCTCAGATGATCTGTTCAATAGCATTACATATAAATTAGATAGAATGTAATATTAGACAGAAATTTTACTGAGGCAGTGAGCCTCAGTCTCTGTGTGTGTCCCTTGGCCGGTGGTGAACTGCTGCATCAGGAGCATGTGTGATTCTTTCACCCTGAATGGGCTTTTGCAACATGTGCCTTGAGCTGTGAGGCTGTACCATTATTTCTCCTCAAAAAAAAATAAAAGGCTGTACCGTTATTTCTCCTCAAAAAAATAAAAGCATTTCTTTAACTACTGGGTGACTGCTTCACCCACTGTACTGTTCTATAGAAGAGTGGGACTGCTCAACATACTATAATAATGGTTCCCTGGGACTGAATTATATTCCTTACACAAATCAAAACCTTACTAGGTGTCTATTTAGACCACAATAAAAGTGAGATTCCCATGCCAGTATTAGTTGAAGTTGCCCTAAAAAAAATGTGGTACTTACTAAAAAGCTCCTAATTCATTTATTTATATTTCTTGTCTGAAAATAGTTTTGTGACTTCTGTTGAAAGAAATTGTAACAAAAAATAATTGAATATTAGCAGTAAAAAAGAATTTTTAATTAATCATTCTAACTTACCCAGCTACCAATATCATCTTTCTGTGTTCAGACATTTCTGGACATTGCAAAAACATAACCTTTTCTGAATCTAATTATATCTACAAAGCTGGTAGTTAAACCCAAGTCTTTGGTTCATTTTCATTAGTATGAATGTTAAAAATTATCATTTTAAATATGTATTTTTTTTAAGACTACTAAAAGCAGTCAAGATTTTCTGTATTTACACTTAATGTGATCTCAACAAAATCTTAAGGCTTTTTACAGCTATTCTATTTCCTACGTAATATCTACAGACTCATTTAACTCGGCTTTTGGAAGATATTTTTTTTCTTCCAGGAACAATTTCTAGCTGCACATAACAATGACATCTATCCCTCAGATTATTTTTTCTAATACTAAATATAGAACTTTATATAATTTTATATATATTATAGGTCAAAGCTGAACTAAAGCCAAGTGTTGTCAGTCATTGTCATCCACATTCTTTCATAAAAGCCTGATGCAGCATAGCCGCTAGTTTGTTTTGGATTAAATAGTTGAATTTTTTGATGTTTCACTCTGCTTCTAAAATCCAGAAGTATAGGGAACGACAGACAAAAAAAACCCTAACCTGTCAGATAAGTACCAAAAGCCTGAATAGACAAAAAAAAATGTTGTTTACAACTGATGCTGTTTACTCTTTCCTATAAATGGGTTTTTTGATTAATTAGAGAAAGTGTGTTTCACCTGTCTCTGGTGGGATGCAGCACAGCTCCAGCACAAGACTGTGGTCTTGTCTGTGGTCACACATGCCGCGGACTCATGTAGTAGAGTTCTTGCCATTGAGCCAAACTTGTAGGCCACAGCTGAAACATACACTGGTTTGTGCCGTTCACATGAGCTCATCACAGGGTGCAGCTGAGCCCCTGCAGCAAGGTGGTGTTGCCTCTGAGAAAGTGTATGTCAGAAAGTACAAAACACTTCCTGACAGAGAGCAGTGAGAAATAGCTCACCAAGGTGAGAGCAAAGGGAGGGGAGAAGGTTCTCCAGGTGTCAGAGCAGAGACTCCTCTGCAGACCTTGGAGAGGACCCAAACTGGGGCATTTCATGAAGGACTGCAGACTGTGGGATGGACCTGCACAAGAAGAGGAGAAAAGTGCGAGGAAGAAGGAGTGGCAGAGAAGAGCAGTTGAGGACTGATCACAACCCCTGTTTCCCATCCACCTGTGCTGCTTGTGGAGGAGACATAGAGGAGTCAGGTGTGACAGAGTTCATCCTGGGAAAGGGGCCAAGGGAACAAAAGGTGTTATTTTAATTTTTGTCTTTGTTTCTTGCTATCCAAATATACTTTAATTCCCAGTAAATTAAGCTAATTTTCCTCAAGCTGAGCCTGTTTTGCCCATGATCACAACTAGTAAGTGATCTCCCGGTTTTCCTCAGCCCATGAGCTTTTTCATCTTATTTCTGTTCCCTGTCTTTTTAAGGAGGGGAGTGAGAGAGTGGCTGGGTAGACATCTGGCCCTGTTATTAAATGAAGCCAAAGAATATACAGCAGTTGGAAAGATGAAGAAAATTATTAATAGTTACCTATCAACTCAATGAGGTAGGATTCAGTAGTGAAAAATTACTATGTAAAGAAATAGTTTAAGACTGTGATTCTGTACAAGTACAGATGGAGGATAGTATTAAAACTGTGCAAACAGTCATCCTTCTTACCTGTAATATTTTTTAAACAAAGGGGGTTTTAAAGCATGGTTTTTAATATAATTATCTTGCTGTCTCTCTTTTGCTATATATAAATACATGTGTATGTACACATATGTATTTATATGATTATTAAGATATCTATCTATTATGGTGTCATTCTTAAATATTTAGGTGTGTTGTCCGCATCCTTTATTTCCTACTATGTCAGAATAAATGTATTAGAGAATTTTTGCAGTAAATTCTCCACTTCTGTAATGGAACAAATGCTCCTTTGACAGCTTAATTATTAAAAGAGAACTGTGGCTCTTTACAACATTTCAGATGTTTGGAAGGCAAATGCATGTCCTGCAGACAGCTAATGATGTAATTTAACATGTCTCTGATTTTCAAGAATAGCTTCACCACGTTACTGTTATGTCTGTATATTGGAGCAGAATTTATCTGTGTATGTGTTTGTAACTGATCAGCTAAATATTACTCTGTGCCATCAAAAAATACTTGCAGTAAGAATAGATGAGAAATTCAGGTCCAACACTTTAGAGGTTATTCTGTCTAATCTCATTCTTCGGAAGAAGAAGCCTTTCTGTTGTAATTAATTTTAACACTTTGACCAATCAGTTCTGAAGTGACTGTCACTGCAGGCTGTTCTTGTCTCAGCTGCACTGTCTTGTAGCTACTTATCATTAGCTCTTTCACAATACTGTAATTTAGCTCTGAGTTCCTTTTTTATTTCTCACATCTGAGTCTGCTTTTTTTAAAAGAGACTAAAATAAATTTTTTCTTAAGAGCACAAGGGCTGATTTATCTTCTAATTTTCACCAGCACATCAACATTACTACAGGATTAGGCGATGTTTTCCTTCAGTTGTGGAATCATTAAAAGAACAAAAGAATCAAGGTTGCTGTCAGCCATCATTTCTCAAAATCGAGATCTAATTATCAGTATGTTTTTACAGCGCATTCAGAGTTAGCTTTTTGCAGCAGCATCCTGTGTAATGTCAGGGTTTGAATGAAAGCACCTTAAGAGTGCACATAGAGTAAGCTACTCATCAGGCATGAAAACATTTTTGAAATAACCTTTCCAGATATATCAAGAGAAACTTCTTAGTCAGTCTTGGGGTTCACAGACAAGAGTTTCAATTCTTTAGCAATTGATGCAACAGCATTGTTGCTAAATCTGATTTAGCATCCTGCAGCCAAAAAAAAAAATGTTGCAAAATGAGTGTTTTAGAGCTGCTCAAAAAATGATCATCAAAGGTATTAGCAAGAGTAGTTTTAATATGAATTTATAAAAGCAGAACTTAACAAAGGTTCACTCTATTACTACATGGATGAAGCATACAAAGGAAAATAGAGGTAAAATCAAGCTAAAATGGTGAAGGCTTCCAATAAATAAACTTTTGCTTTGTCTGAATGTAAATCAATGTGGGACGGTGGCTGGTTCATTCTTTGTAGAAAAACAAGGAGCAGGGAAATGAAGAAGGGCAGTCTATAGGAAAAGAGCAGGGAAAAATGGCAGAGTACTGGGCCAAGAAGTATGCTATTGTGCTGGTATGAAAATAGATAAGGAGGGTTGAACAGTTGTGAACTGAGACTTCTGATCCCTGAGGAATTGAGATTTTTGGTCCCATTCCCAGAATATCCTGAGGAAATGGAATAATTCACTTCTTAAGGCCATGCTATGATCTCCTACGTTACAATGGTAAGGCGGTATAATTTTCATCCACACCTGTGTTGTAGTTTTTTCTAATAACATAAAATTACTCCCTCTACTGAGAAAAAAAAAATAACAATAATATACAGAACACACAATTATGTGAAAATATTTACTAAATATAACAGTTTATCGATAAATATAATTTAAAAAAAACAATAGAGTACTGATTCTATTATTTCATTTTTCAACACGTGTCTTTCTGAGATTCTTTTCCCAGCTCTCAGTCTGTGAATGTTTAGCCATCCGTGCTGTAAGAAACATCTTCTCACAGAAGTATGTTAGGAGAAAAACAGTAAAACAGAATTAGATTAGAGGTCAATTAAAAGATTTCTGTGTTTGTTTTTTGTTAAATGAAGGCTTAAGAATTAGAATTTATTCACCTGTTATCTTAATAACAGTAATATCTTGAATAATTCTTTTTGGTATATCTCCCTAAATCTGTGGAATAGCACAGCAAATTATATGAACAAAAATATATATAAATTAAATGAGCAATAAGAGATGGCTACTATAATTGTGAAGTGTGAAAGAACTTGAAGCTGAGATGCAGTTCACAAACGGTAACTTCTTCCAACCTACCATTAGTATCTGTCATATACGATTCATTCCCCTAATAGAAAGCTTAATTTTCCCAGCGAGATCTGACGGTTTTCTTGAACCAGTTTCACAGATAATATATCTGCCACAAGTATAGATTGATGTGTCTTAGGCAGCATTACAGATGCCATTTTCTGTTAATTTGAGAAGAAAGAAATGGGACCACAACTTCACAAAAATTTCATAGACTTTTACAAGAAAATTAAAGAAATTTCAAACTGACCTTTAGGGGGAAAAGAGATAATACTTGAGAGCATCCAGCCCAGTAAACAAACAAACTGACACTTTTACAATAATGCATACACTTTGAAGATTGAAAGTTTGATTGATGTTTAAATTGATCATCTGACAACAAAATGCCAAGATGTTATTTATAAGCATGCAGTTCATTCTGTCCAAGAATTTTATTAGAACATTTAAGAATACTGAAAATCAAACTCAAACAATAGAGGCTTATTTTGCTTGAATATCAGTAAACTTTGGGGATATTGCAAAAGTATCTGATCTCCATTAAGACATAGTATGCAAGTTGCTCAAAAAAAAAAAAAAAAAACACAAACCCAAAAAACCAGGAAAAAGCATAATCATGTTGTCATTACAGTGAAAAATAGGAAAAAAAAAGCATTTTTTATTTCATTTTTGCTGTGTTGAATATAATGGCTTGATAATGTTATGGGTGTTTTTTTCCCCACACAAAATAAAAAGAAATCATAGATTAAAAAATGTAAAAATGTAGGATTTAGATAAAGAAAGAAAAGGAAATTTAGCCATGTAATCAACAGCATTTTAGCAAGTATTTTTTTTTTTACACTCAGAGTCTACCATTTGTAGTGCTGGGCATCTAGCTAAGCCCATGCTAAAACATTTTTCTTACAGATTCCTTTTGAATAAGATCTTGTGAGAAATCTTTCTTTCTAAACAGGGAAAACTAGTGCAAATACATAATATGAAAGTTAATACAGTTATTAATGGCTGCAAACATCATATTTTTGTATGTAAAATTTAAATTAGAAAATTCAGTTCTATGCAGTTGCATTCCTTTAGCTGAAGCAGCTCCATTGTCTTGCTGAAGTTGAACATATTCAGGATAATTAACGCAAGTTGATGAATGGATTACAAATATAGAAAAATGTGTTCATTAAAAAAAAAAAACAAAAAATCCACCAAAACCAAACAAGCAGTGTTTGGCTTCCCCTAAAAAGAAAGCTCTTCTGGACATTAGCACTCATCAAATGCAGAAGGATAAACCATGCATGTCCTCTGCAACAGCTGAAACAGGAGCTTACCTCAATGAATACATTAGCTACTAAGTCTTTACTTAAGAGTGTCTTACGTAAAAAACTTGCTTTGGCATTCTGCCATGTGTCTTTTCTTTTGGAGCAATGAATTCAGCATGAAAGGCACATTTTAAATCAGACACTGTCAAACATGAGATGGGTTAGATGAGAGCAATAAAAATTTTTAAAAACTTAAAACTAGGAACAGTGAAGAAAGATTAATAGAACAGGATTGCTCCATCTAGCAAAAAGATGGATGAAGGGAGACAAAAGTGTCTACGAATGTATAAGGTGATGTAACGAAGTGAACTGGGATCAACTATCTCCCTAGTCAACACAGAAATCAAAATAATAATCTATAGATAGCACAATCAAATTAAATAAACTATTGATCAAGTATGGCAATTGAAAAGCATTTCCAGAAAAAAGTGCAGCTCCATCATACCCACAGATTTTGGGTCTAGGAAGAATATTATTCTTTTCAGATTTATTTAAAAATATCTAAACTAATCCTGCCATGTTTTCAGGGAGTGAAAAAGCACTTATGCAACACAAACCAATTCTGTGATTGCTGAATTGTAAACTACATTATTGCTGAAACAATTCTTGTATGCTAATACCATCTTTGTGCTATGATAGCTGAAAAATTTGTGACTGAATGCTTGACAGTACTCATTAATTTTGCTGATATATGTACAAAATACAACTTTACTTCTGGGACAGATGCAACTTGTTTGATTTTTATAGCTAAAAGAATACTTATATATAACTCTGAATTGCTAGGGGTTTATAGCTACCAGCAACACATTAAAATTAATAAATTTGAATAGATTTTCAAACAGATTTGACCTCTTTACCTTACTAGTCATGCATTTCTAAAGTATGCTCAGAGTACATTAATTCTTCCCCACCTGAGATTTATGTACTTTAGATAAAACCTTTAATTTCCTGTGACAAAACAGTAGCAAAATCAATAACTATTTCTAGTTCTTCTGCTTACCTGGAAAGAACCATTACTTAATAAACAGAAAATATAGCCCAGTATTTTAGCCTGTAATAAAATAAGTTTTTGTCTTATATCTTTTTGATATACCATCACATCTTCAAATATAAAGACGATTAAGCCTTCTAAATATAATCTACTCCATTTTCCTACCAGGTCTTTTTTATAGATTATGGTAAAGATTAAGTTCACTCAAATTCATTAAGGTATTTTCATTGCCAAATATCACATCAGAGCTTCATGCTGGACTCCTTGGAGCTGTTGGAATCAGAGATAGACAGGAAGTTTAGTGGCAGAAACAACTGAGATTTTCATTTGAACTTACAAAACATGAAATGCAACCACAAGGTTGTGAAAGGTTCAGCCAGCCATGATTTAACTTGAAAACTATTTATTTATTTATTTTAATTCTTGTGGAGCAATTTGAATTAGAAGTGTTACCCACCACTGGTACTTACTGGTTTGGCATGCGTATATTCTTTATTGTCCAAGCCCATGTTCTGGATACATATATTTGTAACATTTTTTCTTGTCACCTTATAGTATGATAAACTCTAGCATTAAATAACAAGTATGATGAAGCCACTAACCTTTTTGTGTTTTAATATTTGTATGACAATGTTTTTGGCTTAGTAAAGTGAAGGACAAATGTGTGTGAGGGTACACGAGCTGTAAAAGGGAAAGAATGAATACAAACATACATTAAAAGGAAATCTTTCTATGCCCTTGGAAAAATTATTTGTACTTATGATACTTGAAAGAGATGCTTTAATGCATGAAGTGAGAAGAAAGAACAATGAATATAACCCACTGCTTATGAGACTACGTACTTCCTGACATGACGCTAACCTGTTTTTGATTAAAAAGAAAAACTGCTTGAAGTCAGAACTTGTCTTAATGATAACTTTGAAAATCAAATTATAAAATACTAAACTAATAAGCCTAAAACGTTTGTGTCTGGAATACAGAAAAAAAGGACAGTAAATAAATGCGTGAAAGTGATGTATTACTCTAGTATCATTGATGCAGTGAATGTTTAATGTATTTTTAAAACTTCTTTTGTCATCAGGCATTATACTTCTAAGAATGCTTTTTTGAAAAATGTGTATTAAGAGAATTTTTGTATATTTATTGAATTCACTATATACAGCTCTGTAAAAATTCAACTAATACAACACCCATTTTCTCTTTACTTTTAGCTGTCATTAAAATAATCATAGCTTTTACTGTAAGTCCAGACATACAAGATTCCCAGAGCTCCTTTGGAACATATTTATATAATATTTTACAGCATTTGTGGCATAGGCTGTAAATCAATGAAATAGTATTTTTCCTAGTCACTCTGCCAGCTATTTAGTGGAAGCTTGAAGGTAAACTTGTTCAGTGGTGTCCCCATGCACATATACTCCACCACTCCACATACCTGGTAAAGTTGTCAGTAGAAGGTAGCTGGATGCCAAAAGCAAGACACAAACATAGTCATGGAGACTAGTTTACTCAAGCATGCAGGTGGATGAGTGCTTATTACTTTGCCTGTGCAAGATGATGAAGAAAATATAGAAACTCAACTAAATATGCACATGGCATAATGGGATATACCTGTAGTGAATAACCAAATGAGGCATGCCCTTCATTCACAATGAATTCTTCTACAGATGTAATACAGTTCCTTCGTCACTGGCTATTTCTGAATTCAGTTGATAAATGGGAAAAGGTTACTTTTCAATGGAGAATTTGACTTAGTCCCACTGACTTGCACGTTTCCTAGCAAGAGCACGCATTTATCAAGGGATAGATATTCAAATGTTGAAAATCATGTAAGAACAGTGTACTTGTATAGTATTTATGCTTGTATACTTGTAAGATCTGTACTTGTAGAATATTTAAAATGTTCATTCTAAAAGCGGTGGAAAACTGACATCTCAGAATATGAATTTTGATCTAATCTTTATTAACCACTGATCTGTTGTCTTGTGACCAGAAAAACAAAGAGAAAATTGGCAAAATGCTGTTCAATTCAAATCTAAAGTTACAGCTACCTAATTTCTGAAATAGAAGGAATTGCTGGATAACTGGGGAGAGAACATAAGGTCTACAGTTTTATTTGAAACTCATTATCACTTTCTGTAAATAGAAAATACACATTAGGTAAAAGTGGTGAACCATAATGACAATTTTTGCCTTGGACAAGAACTTTCACTGGTACCCATTGCCATTTTGAACGTGTGTTGTATAGACTTTTCTACCTGCTGCGTATTGTGTTTTATTTACTACTTTTTCATGTCAGTTCTCTGAAAACAGGTTAACAATGAAGCTTTCATGGAACTACAGAAAATTTAGATCGAAGCAAAAATAAGGTCAAGCTTAATTATAAAGGTGAAAAATTTGTTTAATTTTTCAAGAAAATAAAAGTTTTTTACAAGGAGAAAAGAGGCATGATGTAGTCATCTGTGTAGAAATAAATTAAAGATATAAAGCTGGGAAAATAATTTTTTTGTGTAGGCTTCTATTAGCAATGAACATCATTCATATCAGGAAGTATCATGGTGTTGATGCATCCAGGCTCAGCCTCCTTATAATGCCATTCATTGTACACACACTAGTGAGCGTAACAGACACCAGCCAGCACCATAGCTGTGTTTCAGTATGGAGCTTAGGAAGAAATGAAACATCCTTTTCAGCTTTCATGTGGAAATTCAGTCTTCATCCTAATGGATATCTAGCTTGTCAACCTTACCCATGTTCTTCTTTCTTGACTTCAATGGAAAACAGAATTATTCCCTTTGCTTTATGAAAAATGTTGATTCACATGAAGAGGGTGCAAACAATTTCCATGGTATGGCACTATGTTAGATGGAGGAATAAAAATATCAAGAACTCTATGAATTACTCTTCAAACCTATCATTTCCACTTTGTTTCACACAACAGAAACTTACCCTGAAAACTCAAAGATTTATGGGTTTCAGGGACAAAATTGTACCATTAGATTAATACTGAATCTAATTAACAACAGATTTGATGCAGCTATATAGAGATTACCTCCTAAGGTAAGGTGCTGAGCAATGTCATGAAATAACTTTGATTACTTCTGAACAACCCAGAAGTAAGTCAACATCCAACCACAGATATGCATAATCTTAGGGGGTGGGGGAAGGTAGGTAAAGCACTTTTATCTCAGGAAAATAAGAGGGTGCTGTAGTAAGTCAGACCGGAGATATCTTAATCCATGTTAAAAAATAAAAGTGATGGATAATGAAAACTTAACAGAAGTAACAGTCATTAAAACATCTGAATTCTGCTGTTGAAATTATTTCTCTTATGTTGTCACATGGCCTGAAATTCAGGCATTACAGTGTATATTCCTCAAGAATGTTTCGTAATATATTGTTACCAGTATCAGCATAAGATGAAGACAGAAACATGCTTGAAAAAGAAGGAAAACTTAAATGTATTAAACTAAATAATCAAAGGACTGTTATTGACCAGTTAACATGTCTAGAACATGTTCTCCATCCCTGGCAGTGTTCAAGACCAGGTTGGACGAGGCCTTGGGTGATATGATTTAGTGTGAGGTGCCCCTCCCCATGGCAGGGGGGTTGGAACTAGATGATCTAAAGGTCCTTTCCAACCCTAACCATTCTATGATTCTAACTATAAAGCAGAATATATATGCCACCAGACCTTGGACACCATACATAACTGTTCTGTCTCTCTTGGCTTCACTCATAACTGAAGAAAAGCAAGACCCTCCTTCAAAAACCCACTTGGGGTAATAAATTTCACTGTAAACGGCCCAGGTCTGACTAAAAAAAAATGCTATGGCCAAATCATTCAAAGTGCAAACTGGTATAAGTTCTCCCTTTCAGCTGAGATGGATTCAAAGCAATATATAAGTAAGATGAGTATTTAAGGGCTTAAGGTTTAGCAGTATGCATACTGCCTAGAGTAACCATCAGGCAACACCTCACTTAAGAGGAAATGAATAATTCAGGTTTTCTTTCTTACTCTGTCTTTATTACTGCCTCAAGTGTCCAATTGATGTAGGAAGAAAAGGAAATATTCACACTTCCAACTAAAGCTAGTGGAACTCGTGAAAGGAAAGCCATGTACCATTACTACTGTCCTGGAGCTGGGGGCCCTGTGTTCACCTTCACCCTTCAGTGCACAGCACAGAGCAGGAGGAAACAGACTACTACACTTTGCCATCTACGAGGTGGAATTAGCAATGCCTCCTTCACCTTGGGATCTGTGAGATCCTCTTGTAGAAAGGCTACATGGTTAGTTAGGCATGATTGTCACTGAAAAGGGAAAGGGGGATCTTTAAAGGTCTATTCAAACAGAAAATATTCTATGATTCTGTTACTGTTCAAACACGATTATGCCAAAAAATGTGGAAAGGCAGCTCTTTGCCTGATGTTGACGGAGAATCAAGACAATTTTCTGTGCTCCCTCCTTCCAGTTTGCCCTGGAGTTGTAGGCCACAGATCCTTTCCTAGCTGTTTACAGATCCTTTTAGCAAATTGCTGGAAAAATTCTGTTTAATTTAATGCATGAAAAGGAAGGTGGAAGAGTGGGAACGCATTTTTTATATGCTTAAGAGAAGAAACAGCATGAACCTTTTGCTCATATACTTCATTGTGGGAAATCATATCTGTTTGAAATGCAGTCTTCTACCGTAGGTCCCTCTGGACAACTAAAAATCTATCACTGAGAAATTTCTTAACAGAATGACAAAACTGTAATACAGAGAGGACTAGTGGACTTCCCTAAGGGTAACGGAAGGAAATCCTGACTAACCACAAGACATCAATGCACCTGTACATGAACCACTCTGTTTCTGCAAACGAGAACAAACAATTTCTACTAGTTTGCTTCTCAGTGTGAAAAAAAAAAAAAAAAGACCACTGAATGCTTTGCCCTGTTGGAATGATTTATGGTACAAAGTGAAAAATCAATTTTTATCTGTGAAACAACCCATTGTTAGGAAATGTCTCATGTACCATATTAATGAGGAAAATTAATGTCTCATTAGGGTTAACTAAATTAAAAGGAAAATAGTAATTAAAGCAATTTTGTGAACTTCCTTTGGTAGCAATAATAGTAAATGGCAAGTAGAAGAACAGAAAAAATGAACATTCCAAGGGACAGTACAACATGACAGAGAAAGATCTACAAAGGGAAGAAGAATAGCATAACTACATGGAAGCAACTAATGTGACAGTGGTCAGCCTAAAATTGTTATTTTAAATCTTACCTTAAATCTAAATTGTGATACTTGTTACAAATGTTTAACGTTAACGTTTAACTTACCAGCAGACCATGTATAGCACCTGTCACTGATGTCTGTGTATACATGTCAGTGTATGTATGCATTCAAAAAATGCATCTCTCTAAATTCATCAGATTAGGAAGCTTGGAGATCAATTAAGATAAAAAAACTCTAGGTTTAGTTTAAAAGAGATGTTCAAAATAAAACATGCTCAACTTTAAAGAAAAACGATAGAAGAAATACTGGAGAAATATTGTGATAAAGTGATCGCAGAGGCAGAATTTCTCTGGAAAGCAGTTTAAGTAGAGAGTCTTCTGGCTTATTTCTGTATTTCAATTACAAAGACACTTAAAGATACTTGATCTGATGTTAATAATATTATCTTTTAGACAACAAACAAACAAACCCAATGCTTAGCACAAACAAGGTGGCAATTAAACTCTGAAGAATTATCAATTATGTTATAAGAATCCTTCCTTGTCTTGCAATCAGAAATCTGGTCAACACAGCTTTGAACAAGAATTTATGCATCTCATATAAAACAAATTACATTTGATTTTGTTTAGCACAACACTGAATCAAAATATTGTGGACAATTAGAATTGGAATGGTCTGGAATCTTTCAGTGTATCTAGCTCAGCTAATGTTATTGAGCTAGATGTACAAACAAAATAAAAAGAAAGTCCTTGCTCAAAAGAACTACAGTTTACTTAAAAAAAAAAAATAAAATAGACAAGCTGATGGAGCATGAAAATACAGATTCAGTGAGGCAAAGAAGAGACTGCTCAATAATTTAACATGTACAAAACAAAAGCCACTCCGTTGGGTTGAGTAACCTTGATACTGATCCATGAATCACATATATGACTGCTGCCCAGAATAAACACACACACAGACGAGCACATAGCAAACTGTCAGCAGATCTGCGATGATCAGGAGGTACAAGCAGACAGAAGAAATAAGTTACCAGATTGGACAGATACCTGAGGTGTGTGTTTTCCATAGCTGCATAGTAAGTCTCTCTGTTGTCTTGCCAACAAAGTATCTAAGCAAAACTGACAAAAGTGAATCCAAAAGAAAGATATTATGTGGGTTAGAGGAAAAGAATGAACATATCTAACGAGAATATTTTATTACGTAGAGCAACTGTAAATACTCTCATTACCATCCCATCAACATTTGGAGGTGTAAGTGAGGCTAAGAGGAAGCACAAGCAAGAGTTTGTATGGAGTTTATATGGACTACAGTACTAAGTCTGTAATTTTAGAAGAGGTTTGCTGGAGGCAAGAGAGGCAAGGGTTCTGCAATTTTATAAGCACAGTTTGGTGAAGGACAGCCTACCCCTTCTGCCTAGGAAGACACTGCCTCTTTATGTTCATTCCCCTTTCACCATAACTATATATTTGTGTGGTTTCCTGGTTTTCAAAGAGGCAGACTTGCCTGGAAAAATAGTAGATACTGGTATTTTACTATGCAGTGATTTTAGAACTGTGAAGAATAGCAAAAAAAAAACCCACAAACCCACATTTGGGTGGAAACTTAGTAAAATAAAAGTTAAACATGAATAAAAAGATAAATAACAACTACTTACTGTTTCTGTGACAAAAGTTCTATGTATATTTATTCTACTTTCAGTTGCTGAAGTGTTAATAGATGCCTAGCTATAGTTTCTTATTCATTCCCTCTCCCCAGAACATAAAGAAGAGATGTGAAAATGCACATTGAAGGTAGGAGTCAAACAGCCATTAATACACACGTTCTGACATTTTTGGACTCTCAAAATTCTTATTCTGACTCCCCTTAGAAAACCAAAGAAAACCAGTTAGGACCTTGAAGCAATTCTTTCTTAAAATCTAAGGAAGGTGAATGATCAGTGAGATCCTCCACCAGGCTGGAAGCACAGTTGGGAGTGTTTTGACCTGGGAATGCTTCGAGTTGAGGTAAGAATTGCTGCTATTACTCATTCAGCTGGCCAAGTTATGGCTGAATAAAGTATTTACCTACCTAAATTGAATGCAAGTAATAACCTTTTCTTCTTGCAAAGGGATTCTAGAAAAGAAAAATAAATGAGCTGCACAGGATAAAATATTACTGTGTTGAAGCTTTAGAAGACCTTTGGGGGGAGCAGGAAGAAGATCAACGGAAATAATTTAGAGTAAGTTAGCAGCTGGTCTAATCATTTTTTGGACAGACTTCCATGTGAGTCTCAAAGGGAAAATAGCCAAACTCAGAAAGGTTCGAGTTGTGCCACAGGTGGGCTTTGGGTGAGAAAAAGCAGTTATTTATATCACAGAACCCTGAAAAAGCAAAAATATTTTTCTCTGGTCTGCCCTACCTTTTTTTCAATTTAGAGTTAAACTAATACAACTTTTTGTCTTGTTTTCCTTCATAGGTAGGAAGGATCATAAGTACAAGTTCAAACAACCTTTATTTTTTTCATTGTAATTTCATCTTTACCTAAGGTATGTGATATGGCCTGTTAAGCGGGCGATTGTAAACTTGCACAACTATGAAGTAAGCCATTTGAGCTGCTGTAGAGCTATTTAGGAAGAGATTTATGTATGTTGATTCACGGAAGGTGAACATTTCACAGAATTATTTCAGCTTCTCCACCCTTCTAACAATCAGTAAATGGTTCCCATCAGAGAATTCCCTGTTTCCCATTGTCACACATGGTGAACTGCTTGGGAACCTCAGTTTGCAGAGTAAAAAGTGGTAGGACAACCTTGCCCATGTGTTTTCCCTAAATCAGAGAACCCAGATCTTCCCCTACACAGGATTCAAAAATTGAACTATTTCTGTGTCTCAGGGTTTTCTGTTGAGGAACTGAACGTGGAAATCATGAGAATCTCAGTTTGATGCCAAGGCAAAGCTTCCAAGTTTCTTACCATAAATGTGACAGGGACTACAACATACTACCTTGCCTGAGTGAGTTGATGATACTTATGGAAACAAGAAAGTGGAATTTTTAATACTACATATAAACTCTTGCATTCTGTTCTGAAACTCATACTTTTTTTTTTAATCTTGGCTTCTTCTAGCCATTTCTTCGTTGCACACTCGACAACTTATTTTGCTGAGATTTAATTCACAATTGCTAATTTATGTCAAGTTAATTTTCTTTTTAGAATTTTTCTTTTTGGGAGCTGCCCTACAAATAGGGCACTTCTGATGTCCAATCATATATGCACACTGTTGGCTTCTATCATAAAATACATGAGATCTGTATTTTAAGCTTTGATGAATGACTGTAAAAGTGCTAAGATTTAAAAGCCTTGAGGTGATGTTCAGTTCATTATAGGAAGCTGGCAGCGCTTCTTCTACCAGATAAAAGGAATTTAATTACTGGCATCTACAGGAGACAGTTGTGTCGACTTTGAAAGCTATGACTTCTTTTATACCTAGCTAGTTATAATTTCTGTGCTGTGCATTTTCCCTGAATGGATCTCATACTTCAGACAAGATTTCAGCAAGAAATCATCATAACAAGAACATCTTTCACTCATTTTCTTATCTCAAGAATAAAAACTAATCTGATGCTTGAAAGGTTTCTGAAGCCTGATGGCAAATTTTCAAAGGTCATCTTATTTTTTTTTGAGATTTTTCAGCCAAATTTCCAGTGCTTTCTCTCTTTCCTGACTCTTTGGCTGATGTAGAAGAGAGTCACCATCTATGTGACAAGTTGTTTATTCTATTTATAAAATATACAGCTTTTTTTTGTCAGAGTGAGGTTATGACATCATAAATGTGTTGTAAGACTCTGGGGTGAGAATTAATTGCTCCAAATTAAATAACTTTTTTGGAAGATTTTTCCTCATTGAAGAAGAAAATTGAAAATTGTAGCCTAGTCTACTTCTCTCAAAGAAGGAAAGAGAGAAGTATATATACTGTGTATATGCAAGGTCTGGCTGACCTTGTGTCCTGGGTTCAGCAGGCTGCGTGGGTTACTGACTGCACTTAAACCATGACACCTTGTCATACATACATTAAACTACTGAGTCCTCTCTCTCAGGTATGAATCCAACCATTGAAAGTCCAGCCAAAGAAAATCTCTAAGTGCTGGTATTGAGAGATGAATTTTAAAATAACTTTTTCTCCAGCCAGAGGGTAGGGAAAATATAAAACTTAAGCACTCATTTGGGGACATGTGTATGTATTTGCTTTCTGTAGCATCTTTGGGGATCCCAAAACATTCTTTGGCCTCAGTTCAGCACAGGCTGTACATGTTTTGAATAGGAATGAATGTAAGTAGTTCCTTATTTTTAAATATCCTTTTTTTTCTGAAATGGGCCTTTCTGAGCATAATGTGAATTTTGATCAGACTGAAGTTATCTTTAATTCCTAGATTAAATTTCTATCTTTAACAATAAAAGTGGAATTTAAACGACGTCAGTTGCTCTGTAATAGGAATGGCATATATACTGACAGTCTTCACAGTCTGTTAGTAGCTGTATGTCTGAACTGACAAGCTAATTTGGGCAAAATGTCAGTTGATTTTTAATGGGAGTTTTGCTTGCATAAGAATGCAAAATGAGTCTCTTTATGATTATGTGACATACTGAATAACCAGTAGGTTAAAGCATTAAAAGAGCTTGCAAAATACTTTCGCAGCAACAGCTAATGTAAAGCTAAAATAATCCTCTGTGTATCTTAACTGTATGATTACAATTTTGCTCCATTTACATTTCAAAGAATAAAAAACCAAGACAAAGATTATTTCTGGGCTGTTTTTTGTCCTGCAAGATATCTAAATTCTATTACAGGCCCAAGTTTCATTTCAAGCCTGGTCATTTGGTGGAGTAGATATGAACTTAATGGTACCATGACTCAACAGCACATATTGGAATATTGTGTGTATACATTTAATATTTTGATGGAAAATAGCTTCACCTTTTATAAGCTGTTATTTACCCAAGCTAAACTGTCCACTCATTCTGTATGTTTGAATAACTGCTTTATTAACCCATGTTCAATGACAGATTATACATCCTGATGTAGTATTTTAAAGCCCAGTAAATATATGCAAGGTTTCTAGAAAATCTGGAGAGTCATAAATTAAGAACATCTTAAAAACATGCATTCCTCAGTGGTTTTCTAGAGTTAAGATGAAGAAGCAAATAACAGTACGATCATTACATATGTATAATGCTCAACCAAGAATTTGAAACTACAGAGTCAGAGATACAAGCATATATACTGTATACTTGTGGTTTACCCCAGTCAGCAACTAAGTACCATGAAGCTACTTACTCACTCTCCTCCCTACACAGTGGGATGGAGAGGGATGGGAAAAAATGGTAAAACCCATGGGTTGAGACAAACACAGTTTAATAATTGAAATACAGTACCAAAAAATAATAATAACAATTTAAAAGGAGATTACAAAAAACTCTGTTAAAAAAAAAACAAAGAAAAAACAAAGCCAAAAACCCCCCAATAAAACTCAATTTAAAAAGAAAACAAACCCAGCAAAAATCAAACAACAAACCAGCAGTGATGCATAATACAATTCCTCATCACCCCCTGACCAATACATAGCCTATCCCAAGCAGTGATAGGTCACTTCTGGGTAACTCTCCCCAGTTTATATACTGGACATGCTGTGCTGCAGTATGGAATACCCCTTTGGCTGCTTTGGGTCAGGTGTCCTGTCTCTGCTCCCTCTCATCTTCTCATGTCCTCCTCACTGGCAGGTCATAAGAGACTAAAGAGTCCTGGATCAGGGCAAGTGTTACTGTGCAACAACTGAAAAAAAACATTGGTGTGTTGTATCAGCTTTGTGATCAGACTAAAGCTGAAACACAGCACTGCACCAGCAACTGGGAAGAAAATTCTTTCCTACTCCTAGAGAGAGAAGAAAATTCTTCCTCTACAGAAGCCAAGACAATACTTTATGTTTATTGATGCTGAATTATAAAGTTATGTAAAATCAGGAAGTTCATGGATAAATTACTAGGAGCAATTTTCACATCATAACCCAAGATTTAAGTAAAGGTGAAACTGTAATAATTATTACGAAAGCCAGAGAGGAAATAGAGGTACAACATTCAAACTCTTATCTCAAAAATGGAAAATTAATTAGATGCATCAGTGAAATGAAAGGAATACAAAAAAGAGAATTTCTGTCATGCTGTGTGTCCTACCATATTTCTATTAAGTTACAAGTGCATTACGCTTCTGTCCTTTTGTCTCCTCTTACATTTTATCTGTAATTATTTTTCTGGTTTTAGGAATTATTTTTTTTCTGTTCTCTCTTTTATCTGTCAGTTCCTTTACTTCACACTTAGTTTCTTTCACAGTGTTTTATCCTTCCATCACACTTCTCCCTTGCTCTCCTTATTTAAATAATCCAGCAAATAATGATATTACATGTGACCACTTTTTTAAGTATGACCTTAGATCTTTTCTTGAAATCTGATTTCAGCTGATGATTGTTAGTTGCTTCCTAAAAAACATACAACAAAGTGATCTATTCTTGCTATTCTGGGGCTTTTCTTCCCAAGCCTATCACTTGGTTTTCAAAATTATCTGGAAAAAGAATTGCTAAATATATGGATTACTGTGCAAAAAACATCTTCATGTTTGAAATTAGAAAAGATTTTTTTTTTTAATAATTCTGTACCCAAAGAGTCCTATTAAGTTGGTTTACTTTTGCTAGGTTTATCTACTGTATCAGTGTACTGAAGAGAAGAAAAGCTAGACTGCTTTTTTTACCCCCTGGAAATGGCTTCTGACAGTCCCTTTCAGGGAGCAGAAAAGAAAACAGAATGAAATAGTGCAAGGTGAGAGCTGCTTTGCTCAAACTACTTCCCAAGATACAACGCAAACAAGTTAGTTTGCATGACAAAGCTCAGGGTAGGCCTCTGAAACTCAAAATGATTGATAAATTTAAGATGCTTTTGTCTTAAGAAAGGGAGGAGAATACATTTGTGAATTAAGCAACAGGGCTCATTTTGTTGATGTTCTTTGATGTTCTTTGTTCCAAAAGCTCTAGAATATGCACTGTGCATATTGACCATCTGCTGAAATCTCAGACCTAGTTAAGGAGGGAGAATAGACCGATGAGTTGTTTTATGCCTCAGTGCATGGAGACACAAGTTTCATACATTAGCTTCATAATAGATAACAATAACAAAGAAAGTGCCTTGACAGCCTGTGAGTTATGAGGTAGTCACCAAAGAGGCTGTGACTGCAAAAATCTGAGAATCAGAGAATTTGGCACAAGGTACCAAAATCAGCAAGGTGATACTGAAATCACAAACTAACTTACAAACTTTCCATGGAATAGCCTTAGCCTAATCTAGTAACAACATAGTCCTGAGCTGGGGAACAAAATAATAATTACTAGAGATTACAAACTTGGTGTCTCTTTGATTTAAAAAAAAAAAAAAAAAAGTTTTTCAGTTTTGTTCAACAATGCTTGCATCTGCATTTTTGCAATAACTGGAGAGCCTAAGTAGGTGATATTGTGCTTGGTATTTTAAACGCTATTGATGCTCCAGAGAATTAACAATTTATGTATTTTTTATTTGAAAAACAATAACGTTGTTGTAAAGTGATAAATTCCTACCAAGCAGTATTTTTTAATGTGCTATCCCAACATTTAAGCAACAGAAAACATAATCAGCTGCTCATATAAAATTGATCCTGGATATTAGTATCTCAGCAAATAATAGAGGATGTAACAATAAAATGACAGACGTAGGCTTAGAGTTGTGCAAACTGTCAGTAAGAGGGATGTTCACAAGATCTGGATCTGTAAAATCAGTTGTTAACGTTCTGAGGATTACTACAGAACTGAATTCTGCTGGACCTAGGAACTGCAAGTGAATTATTCACATATTGCATTGCTGAGAACCATGTGGGGAAACAGTGTGTCATGCTTACAAGTATCTTCCATATGTTTGTTTACCAACCAGTGTTGTCTTAGTCAGTAGCATAAGACCAACTCAGAATAGGCTAAATAAAGACTGCTAGTCAACTGTAAATCAATCTATCCTCATTCTTATTTTTATTATTGGCCTAAAATAAGCAAGCTCGAATCCTTAACAGATTAAAATCAAGCCAGATCTATCACACTATTTTGGATGATCTTATATCCCAGGAGTGCTATAGGGGAGATGACAACAGGAAATGGAACAGTAGTAAAGAAAGAAGTTTGACACAGATAGTTCAATCATCTCTCAATGACATATGAGGAAGGAAATACTCCAAGGTATATCTGATAAAGATTATTCTATGAAGGAGGCTATGGGGCTCAAGAGCAAAACTTACTAAGGTTAGAGAAGCTGAAGTTTCATGAGGACTCAGTGGAAATCCTTGGAAGGAAGCAGCATTCTCCAAGCACTCTGTCTCTTCCAACCAGAGACAGAATTAGCTGGTTGAAAGTAGTCTGCCAAAATTTATCAAGGAAGTATTAAGGAGAAATATGCATACATAAGAATGTTTATAACTTATGAACTTTCAGGTGAATAAAAATGCTTTCTTCTGAAGACGTCATTTTTTATCAGTATAATCAGACATTGACAATACCCAGAAGGAAAGAGATGTAGGTGACAAATTATGCATATCATCTTAACTGGTCTCAGAATACCATTGCACCTTTGAGAAAGGAGATACTTGGCCTTCGGCTGTTGCACTTGAACTGAATCTGAGTGTGACGCAAAGAGGTCAGAAGAGCCTTACAACTCACACTTACCCTATACCTATGGTATTGCTTCTTTGCCCTTTCCAAACTAGGACAGTCCTTGGGTGTAATTCTTTAATTCATTTTGAGGGTCTTGAAATATTTGTCTTTGTTCTGTATATGAGGAGAAGAAAGGGTCTATAGTTCCAGTTATTTTGGGGGTTTGCTGTACAAGCTTAGAAAGTAAATGTGTTGTGAAATAGAAATACTGGACAAAAATGTGGAATATAAGAATAAACTTTGTTCAGCGATGGTCAGAAGAGATCAAGAAGTGATGCCTTAGGATAACAACTATGAAATCTTGTCTGTCATTTATAAAACTGGTACAGCTCTCTGAAAATCCCCTGAGTTTAGGGATAGTTTTTTTTGTATTGAATCAGTTTACATATTGCTAGTTATAAGACTAGAAAACATATTATCAACTGTGAAACTATATAATTAGTTTTTTATGGACCTGCAGTTTTTGCTAGATAAAATAAAAATTGTCACCAAATGCAGATGCCATTATGAATATGACAGGTCATTTATGGAAAAAAGGTTGTGTAGAATAACATCTGATAATTTATTGGAAACATTAGCATATAGATAGCTATGGGATGTGTGAAATATTGTCAGAAGAATTCTAATCTAAATTGCTGCAATGTCCAAATAGGATTTAGTGTTTTGTTACTATAATGCCCGCAGCAGTTCAGACTCAAGCAATTTATAGACCTACCATTCAGCTGTTAAAATTTTGAGAGCTGTTGAGAGCATAGATTATTGTATTATACAAAGATATGTGATCAAATGTTCAAAAGTGACTAATAATCCTAAGAAGAAATTATGATTTTTTTGCTACAAGACATTTGTATAGCAGGGGCAACTTTCTTTTCTAATCGTACTATTTGGCTAATATTGATAGGAGTGCTTTTACAGTTCCTGCATGCAGAAGATTAGGTAAATATTTCCTGAAAAGGAAGAGTTTTTCTGTAACTCTACTCCATTTAGAAAGCAAAGAAAACAGAGATAATCTGCAGAGCCACTGTCTATGAGGGGAACAAAAAAACAACAAATCATACTGTTTCATGTGTAAATTGAGTGCTCTAAGGCAGCCTACCCTGACTTATGGACTAAGGCAATTCATTGAAATGGGGACCAGAAGTTTCCTGATCCTGAAATCCAAGATTTTCCCTATGCCAAGAAAGTAATGAGAGAGTAATAAAATTTGAATTCTTCTCCTGGGTGCTCAGGGAGCACCAATACTTTATACACTTGCGTCCTCCATTGCATGTATGGGCAGTGTAGATCTTGACTTTGAACTCAATGCTAAGAATCATGGATCAGATCAAAGATAGCACCTAATTCTTCACAAAGATGCTTGGCATTCCATCTGAGAACTTCTACGAGAGCATTTGTAGCAAAAATAATACTCTAACAGCTGCACAAGTATATGCTGATTTGGTATCTTTGCTCCAAAACTCCACTTGGGAAAGTAAAGCCCTTTTCCCAAATGCCAGTGTCTGTTGCCAAATAATGAATTTGAAAAATCCCACAGCACATGGAAGCTATAAAAATGATCAACATCACTTCTGCCTGCTACATAGGTTGCTCCATCTCCTCCAGGTCTATGCCTTCTGACTGGAATTTCCATCATAGTATCATAGAATGGTTTAGGTTGGAAGGGACTGAAAGATCACCTGGTTCCACCCTCCCTGCCACAGGCAAGGATACCTTCCACTAGACCTGGTAGCTCAAAGTACCGTCCAACCTGGCCTTGAACGCTGCCAGGAACGGGGCAGCCACAGCTTCTCTGAGTAACCTGTGTCACCACCTTACCTCCCTCACAGGAGAGAATTCCTTCCTAATATCTAATAAAAATCTACCTTCCTTCTGTTTAAATCTACTGTCTCTTGTCCTATCACTTGTAAAAAACACCTCTCTACCTTTCTTGTAGGCCTCATTTAGGTACTGGAAGACTGTTTAAAGGTCTCCCCTGAGCCTTCTTTTCTACAGGCTGAACAAGCCCAACTGTCTCAGCCTGTTTTCATAAGACAGGTGCCCCAGCTGTCTGATCACTTGTTTCTTTAGGTTCTATGGGCCTTATATTCAATATTAATACACTTTCATTCCTTGGTTTTTAATCAAACACACATTCATTCCAATGCCTACAAAGATATGGGGAACAAAATTTTCTGCAGTTAAGCATATCTTAAAAGAGCTGCAGGCTAAATACAAAGAAAACAGAGTTCTTCCTGCTGATTTAAAAAGAAGCCTTCCTCTCTAATCGTGCCGTTCAGTAATGGGAAATAAAAATTAATTCCTCAATAAATTAGGTAATTTTACATATTTGTATGTAAGTGGGTCAGAAAATATATGTAACATATGATAGACAGGACATAGTTCTAAGCTTATCTGGGGGAAAACAGTATGAATTATAAATGTAAATAAAAAAACTTAATTATGAATGTAATTTACTATGATAAAATGTAATATCTCTTTCTGATTTTTTTTCCTAGATTAAAAATCATTAAAACATTCTAAACTTTTTCATATTAGTTCCCTTTTTTATGGTAAGAAAATTATTTTTATGAATGAAAGAGTGATGATGGATATGTTCTGGTTAGATTTTTTATGTATTGTTTTTAGGAAGCTGGTTAATTACCGAGCTAATAAGATAAAAGACAATAACAATCTCTTAGGCAGGCATTTCAATTATAACCCATGTTTCTGTTCTTAGAAGAACATCTACATACACTTCACCTAGAAGAACCTTCAGATTATTAATGATGGCAAATGATATAAGGGCACTTCCATAATTACTTAGGGCCCAATGTCTGCCCATTCTGAAAATATTGAGCCGCACTTCCTGTATTAAATTCATGGCCCCAGATGTTTGACTGCAAGGTGATCCATAACTCAAAGCAGCACCATGGGATCTTAGAAAAGCATGGATCTTCTCTAGAAGTGCTGTTGTCTCCCCTGCAGCAGCAGAAATATCATAAGCTATGTATTCTTCTCTACCAGGTAACCTAAAGTAACAAGAGATGAAAAAACCATGTAGAACTGCTATTAACATGAATAATGCTTCATGCTTTCCAAATTCCAAACTTCTAATGATGAACCTGCACTATATTAGGAATAGGGGAAAAAAGAACTTGGACATAAGGATTTGCCAAGTTGAGGCCATAAAGAGAAACACTCCATTGGGTGCTCTTTCCTAAAATGAACTGAACACTGTTGTATGTCTATCCTCAAAGCAAGCATACAGATACAAAATGAACCTCTTTATTCCTCTCTGACTTGGCCAACTAATTGCACTGGTTAACTGTTAAAATAGGTATTAAGTAACTTCTCTCAAATTTTCTAATGCCAGAGTAAGTTGCATTAGAAATAGAGTAATTTTAGTTGGTTGCCCGCTGGCTGTATTAATTGGTGGTTTGATCATGTGAATGCATTGATTTGTTGATTCAATTTTAATTGTAACTTGGATTTTCACAGTTATGATCATCACCCTATGCCACTTTTGATTAGCTCTCTAAAACTGTAGTCTATCAGATTGATACTGTGTTTGCTTGATTTTATTAGAAGGATGAGCAAGCAAATATAAAACCATAAAAAACACATAGGCTTGTATTTTCTCCACCAAACTGTTACATGGGTCATGTACTCAAGGACAAAGACAGCATTAATGTACATTAAGACTGCTTGGCTTACCTTTTATATTAATATTGAGTTACTCATGCTTGACTTCATCAATAGAGAGTAGAATATGTTCCTTAATCTAAACGCTTGATCACATAGATGAAACATAGGTATGTAGATATTTCATGATTTTTTTCTTTGGACTATTTTAAAGAAGACTGGTTTGGGATCAAAATGAATTTTTTAATAAAATTTCAATTTTAATCGGAACATTTTTCTTTATTCTGATCATGTGGAAACTAAAATGGAGTTATCTTTGGGGAAAAAAAAATCAGAAATCTCCCTGGCTCAAACATAGCTATGATCCTCATGAAAGAGTACAAGTTCACTCCAATTATTACCAGAAAAAAAGGAATTTTTTTAATTAGGAAACTTCACACCTGTGAGTAATCTTCTGGTTTTAGGTGATGAATGTCTGTCTGGGGAGCACCTACTCTGTTTCCTTCCCTATAGCTTTTCCAGGTGCCTTCTGGGTTTGCCTCCAGGTTTCATATAATAGCATACTAGCACTCAAATTACAAGATTATCAAGCATCTATCAATGCAAAAGAAAAATACTTTTTTTTTTTTAACATACCTAAATATTTTTTAAAAAACTACCTAGCTTCAACAGGTAAAATAGAAGGTGTTATTTCAAAACATCCTACGTCAAGCTTGACCACTCTTATGGAGGTGAAACTCCTGCATTTTAAAATTTAACCAAGGTGAGAAGTTCTGAATCTAGGTCTCCAGCCAACAAAATGAGACTTTTGTTGGAAAGCACAACTGGTTTATTACCATCATGTACCTCACTGGCAACCTGACTTCAGTATCTTCATAGCAGAAATATTAGAGCAAGCAACACAAACAAGAGAGCAAATAGGACTGGGAGAAGAATAGTTACTGTGTTTCTCATGAAGCTTAAATTTGAAATTGGTGCCAGGTAACTTAACCACCAAAACTCATGTGCTTTTGCAAACAGCAAACAGGTACCAACATCTAACAAATTTCACTGGTTGAAATTTCCCTATACAGAAATTATTCTGGAGAGGTGAGGGGCTCATGTGTGGAGCTGGGCATCTAAATTGACAGGTAGTTTCTGACGTAGCCCAAGGAGCAGCCAGAACTTTTCTGTGAGACAGATATAGCACCAATAAACCAGTGACTTCTTGTTTGAAACTTCACGGGGGGCTGACCATCCAGGAAGCTAGGCACTTTGTCTTCTCCCTGTTCTGTCCCCATAGTAGCTGAGATGTGAAGGGACTGCAAAAGTGCTGAGAGTCCCTAACATGTTACCAAGGAGCAGTTTGTGGTGGCGACCTCCCTTTTTACTCCCAGCCCTGCAAGGAGTTGTGAGGAAACACCTGGGGATGTGTTCTTTCCTGTTGTTCACATCACTGTAAAATTTCTCTGCTGTAAATGATGATGGCCAGGGTCAAGTTCTAGCAGGCACTTCAAGATTTATCACTTGTCAAAGTACAACAGCACTGTTATTTATTCAAAGAACCCTGAAATTTTGCCTGGTTGTTAAATAAGAAACACTGCATCATTACAGCATCATTACGTTTTAGTTTTGCTTTACAACTTTTGGCTGGATTTCAGGCTGAAGATGAACAGAAAATATTGTTTCTGAAGACATTTTCAAGGCTATTGAGCTATTTCCATTCATTTATATTATTCATTATGCAGTGTTAAAGTACTAATTAACCACAGAAAACTTCCAGGTTCTCATGATTATTAATCTCTGCTTTTCAAAGAGCTAACGGAGATACTGTTGTGTAAACCCAGAGCATTATTCATGAGCCTGTGGCTGAAATGACTTTTTGCAATCTTCAACAAGATCAACCATATTCTTAATGAACAAGAGCAAATGGGAAATAAATCCAACAGAGGATTTTGGTATTGAATTTGAAAAGATTCTATCATTCTTGGCAAGAGAATTACATAAAAAAAACAGAAAAATAATATTTGAATTATGCATGCTAGAAAGAAAGAATGAAATGTATCCTGGTTGCATGAAAACACTAGGAATACTGTGATTATCAGCTTTGTTGTGTAAACCTCATAAATATAATTAGGTACACCATTTCTAGTTCACTGCATATGGCATCAGATAAGTATAACTGTTTAAAAAAACAAACAAACAAAAATCCCATAATCAAACACTTTGTTTCCAGGAACTGTTTTTCTGTATCCTTAAATAAAACATCACTGATTTCATTATTTTCCCGAGGGCCATTTAGCATATTTAGAACAGTATGCAACAAATCTGAGACTGAAAATTAAAATAATTATTTCTCTTGTTTCAAGAGACAAATATAGGAGTATTTTTTGTATTATATTCTTTCTATTAAGCCAGTTTTTGCTGTGAGATGGTTCAGTTAATGGTTTAACCCAAAAATCTGCTTTTTTCTTAAATTCCTTTCCATACTAAAAGTGAGTTTGCCTCCATGGTGATCATTTCTGCAACATATGCACCATACTATAACACTATACTAACGCACTGCCATTAGCACCCACAGTATGAAGACAGCAAGTTTTTGTATCAAGTAGTAGACAGGATGCGAGAGTCAGTGCCGTTCAGTGTTACTTTTCCACTCAATATATATATGGAAGTAGACCCTTGCCCCTTCTGTAAAACTTCCACACAAAAGCTGCAGAGGGGAGAGGGCACCCCTGAAGTGCTGCAGGAGAAGCTTCTGTCCCCCCATCACTTGGGCAGACAGGTTTTCTTTCTGGACACCTCCCACTTCATATAGTCACTGCACTGGCTATACGGTATTTTTCTATACTTCCATGAGTACTTTACCATTAAGCACCTAAACTTAAAACAGAAATTAGCACTCACATAAAGAAAACTTTATCATATCTTTCAGTTCGTTAAGTACCTTTAATTACCACACTCACATTAGTCAACAGGAACTGGCAATCCTACACTCCACTCAAAAGCTACTTTTATTCACGTGGATTAACACCCCATTCACATCTTTCTGTTAATCGTGTTTTGTCTATACTGCAACATCAAGGGCCCCTTTCCCTTAGGCACTGTCTGTATTTCTCAATGTCTATTTACTTGAAAGATTTTGACACCTAAGTACAAAATCAGAAATGGATACAAAGAAGATGGTAGAGTCCTAAGGTAACAATGAGGTTATAATAATAA
The DNA here is from genome assembly GCF_033815535.1 of Pezoporus flaviventris. Lineage (NCBI taxonomy): Eukaryota > Metazoa > Chordata > Aves > Psittaciformes > Psittacidae > Pezoporus > Pezoporus flaviventris. The sequence goes on along the minus strand of NW_026892579.1, from coordinate 28,458,773 downwards.
AGGAATAAAAAACACTCATGTCAAACCACCCATAAACATAACCAGGTAATTTGAAGACTGCGGTCATCTAAGCTCAGCATGTGAAATGGGACCATGCCAGCAAGAATCTTCTTGCTGTTTTGTCTAGGAGGGTGTTGCTAAAACTATGTTTCCATCCCTTTGCAGAGGGGTAAAGTTGTGCCAGTTTTCATCATTTTGAAGGAGATGAAAAAGGCTGATGAAACATTTGGAAAGCATATTGGTGTTGCTGAATCTTCACCTTTCATGAGAAAATAAATTTTGACTCAAATATTCCCTCCATTTCTATTGGTGAAAAGTTATTCTGACCATGGACATGAAGACATAGGATATGCTTGTATATCACCCAGATTTGTCAGCTACAACACAGTCATAGCTGCTTTGGAATACCACCAAGGAAGACTTATACTCAGGCATATGCAGTGGTAATTTCACCAAAGACTTTATATAAAGCAAATAATTACATAGATGTGAAGTAAAACCAGGACACAGCATACGTGCAGAGTTGTCACCTGCTAGATTCACTCCATGTTGTGTCCAGCTTTCTAAGCAGTGCTTGTTTTTAAATAGACTTTGTTTCTGTGCTTAGGTAGAACATTTAACTAAGACTTTATTGAGAAGAGAGAGAAAATAAACCACTCTTGTGTAGGGTTTGTTGTCTGGGGGGTGGGGGTGGGGGGGTGGGGGATGGTGTCAGCTAATTTGTGTAATTTTGCTACATCGTTTGTACCCAATTCAGTGACAAGCTTGTAAAAGGTCTTTATTATACTCTGTGCCTGCAACCAGCTAAAGGGAAAAGGGCCTTTGTTCATCTAAGCATCTGAGTGTTATCATAATGGTCCTTCTGAGCCCCATTTAGAAGTCTAAATACTTCTGGCAGTTGAAGTGTAGTGCTTGTAAATAATTAAAATTATAAATATCTCTAAACAAATGAAATCACTAGTGGCCCTGTACCTTGCCAATAAACTCTTGCTCAACGAACTCACCGAGCTGAGAACAACAAAGATGATGTAATCGGACAGCATATGGCAAAGTTATGTTTAAAGTTTCCAAGTAGTGTTCTTTTTCTGACTCACATTTAAATTGATGTGCTGGGGAAATAGAGGGTATATAACTCAACTGGAGGTAGAAGCAGATGTTCCAGGCAAGATGAAATTAAAGGAGTATACTTCAAGTATCTGACTTTATGTTTTTCGTTGTATTTTTATGCCCCAAAAGTAATACCACAGATGTCAAATGTAGGACTATAAGTAGTTTACTGCTAGAAGCCATTTTAGATTCAATATAACACACCTCTTGTTTAAAATAATTCAAGGAACTTCATGAATTAAACATTTTGCAACTGCAGTTTCTCACTTCATTTTTGTTTATTTGTACTATAAGTAGTAATAATATGTTTATATGCAGTAATATATCCTTTACAAATGCATCCATTTATTTATGCATCAGAAATAGCCAGACCTGAGTAAAAATCAGCCAGGCAAAGAAGTCAAGCCACTGTGCACAAATATTGATGAGATTGTCATTTGTCTGGAGTGATGGTTTACAGGTCCAAAATAATTTTCAGTGCCCATCCTGGAAATATCTGTAGATTTGGGTATTCAAAGATATGAAAATCCAGTTCCACTTAAAGCGCTTTACTTTTCCGGTGTTGAGAAGCACCTTAAATAGTTAATTTCTTTTTGCATTTGAATGGAATTTCTTCAAAAAAAGGCAGCTGTCTGTGAAATGTAAATAATTACACTAATAACCTTAGAGAATAAAGGAAACCTGGCCACATTGACATATCGCTTCTATTTTGTGCAACTGTGATTAGAAATAGTGTTTGTAGAAATAAGATTTACAGCATGACATCAAATTCTGGTCACCTACAAATGGCTATACTGGATGAGAAAAATAGCCTATCATTATCTTATCCTCAGCAGTGGCCATGAACACAAGTCTAAGGAAAAACTAAAACAGAGCAAGCATTTATGATATCTCCCATGAGTACACTCAGCCTTTGCCTGTTTTATGCTCCGGGGGGTCCTGAGACTGATGTGGATTGTTATTTAGTTCGCACCTGGTCTCTTTTCCAAGTACTTCTCTGATAACCTTTGAATCAATGTAAAATTTTTGCTTCCGCAAAATCCTTTGGAAATTATTACCATGGGAATAACACCCACTGCAGTGCCGTTGTTCTCCTACTGACAGAGGTAATGAACAGTTTCGCACTGTGCTTTTCTTGTCTCACATCATTCTGCAGATCTCTGTCACATTCCGCCTGCATCAGTTCTGTCTGAACTGCAGCAGACTCATTGAGTCAGTCTGGCCTCACACAGAAAATGTGTCCTGATTCAGATCATTCCCATTGCCTTTCCCTGAATCTTTTTTAGTACTAATGTGCCGTTTATTGGTATGAGGGTATCAAAACTGCACACCATTGGCTGGGTGTAGAAGAACAGAAAACTTTGTTCCAGTGGCATAACAATATTTTCTGGTTCATATTCTGTTCTTTCCCCTAAAATTCTTAACTCTGGATTTGGTTAAAAGGCTACTAAACACTGAGCTGGTCCTTTCAGGGAGCTGCAAGACAGAACCTCAGATCTTCCTCATGAGTGATAACAGCCATCTAAAATACCTTTTGATCAAATACATTATTTTAGATAAAGCTGGAAGTGTTCAAGGCCAGGTTGGATGCGGCTTTGATCAACTTGATCTAGTGGAAGGTGTCCCTGCCCATGGACCCAGTCCAGTAAATTTTTTTTTTGTTAAATGAAGGCTATCTGTCATGATTTAAACTCAGTCTCTCACTTCCCTCCTTCCCCCCCCGCCCCAGCTCCTGAAGGGATGGGGAGGAGAATTGAAAGAATGTAACTCTCACAGGCTGAGATAAGAACAGCCCAGTAACTAAGGTATAACACAAACCACTGCTGCTACCACCAATAATAATAACGATAAGGGAAATAACAAGGGAAGGGAATACAAACGCTCACCACCCGCCAACCGATACCCAGCCCGGCCGAGCAGTGATCTAGCCCTTCCAGGTAACTGCCCCCAGTTTATATACGGGGCATGACGTGCTGTGATATGGAATACCTCTTTGGTCAGTTTGGATTAGGTGCCCTGTCTCTGCTTCCTCCCAGCTTCCCATCCTCCCTGGCAGAGCATGAGACTCTGAAAGTCCTTGATCAGAGTAAATATTACTGAGCAACTAAAAACATTGGTGTTATCAGTGCTGTTCCCAGGCCGAAAGTCAAAACCACAGCACTACACCAGCTACTACAAAGGGGAAAAATGACTGCTACTGCTGAACCCAGGACACTACCATAGCTATTTACATCTCTATGTATTATAGAATTAGGTATAAAACTTTCACCAAACTCCAATTAACACAGAAACATTGGAAAAAATCTGAGACAGAGAGGTCTACAGATGTAGAATTTCAGATGACCTTTTAGGACTTCTGGCATTGTTTCTGCAAAATTATTACTGTTGCAGTGTTAAGATACCATTTTAGCTATTGAATTTTTTTATCTCTTTAAAGATATAATGTATAAATTGAGAGGAGTTTGTAAGAAAAGAGCCCAATATTAAAAAAAAAAAAAAAAAAAATCTTGGGAAATAGTACCCCCCTGACATTTTGTCATGGGAGGAGGACACTTATTTTACCTGTCATGAAACAATAACTCCAGAGGTCACAACAGATAGTGAGATGTGACTGAAAATAGAAGAATTCAGTGTGACTTATCTTATTCCTTCAGAAGCTCAATAAATCCATAGGTCAAGGTTTTCAAAGAAGGGTTGCAGAGGTCCAGTTCTGAAATACGTATATGCTGAAGTAAAGGTCTAGACCTCTGTCCTGGGTCCTAAATCACACAGAGTTTCCAACCTCAGAGTTTTCAAGCAAGTCATAGGCAGAACAGGAGCCTCACCGATCTGCTTTTTAAAAGATTGAACATTCAGCTGTTCCCGCTGAATCCAACAGGACCTGCTGAAAACCTGGCGTTTCTGACAGTACCATTTTCTATGAGAACAGCTACAAGTCAGGAGTTAAGCTAAAGATTTGGTGATACATTCCCAATATGCAAGAAGAGGATGTGGGAATCAGTGATTGCATTTAAAACATCGTTACAGATGTTTCATGTCCGTACTGCGTACAATTTTCATTTAGAGTGTTAACTCTTAAAACTAGATTTCTCTTTTCATTTCTGCCAAACACTATTTTCATTCTTCTAATCTAAATTGAACTGTGTGATGCAGCAAAGTACATTTCCTCAATGATAATCCCAGATTTATGTAATTTTCTCACATCCCGAAGTCTAATGTGAAGGATACAGCGTGAAGTAATGCTACTTTTATAGATTGGAAAGTAAAATTAAGATAAAAATGCCATTACTGAACTTCATGGGAAAATGTAAGTGCAAGCTTTGAAACTAATTTGAATATTATTTGAGAAACTGGATGACGGTATGCAGAGCTCTGAAGGACATGGCAAATACACTTGTTACTCTCACCTTTGACAGATGCAAAGGAAAAACATATAATCCTGAAAGTGAAAGAGACCAGGGTTTTTTTTACATTTTTACGTCATTCTCACATGAGAATGGTAAGACTTATTTTCCTTTTTCCCTCACAAAAGACGTACTTTAAATTAAGCTTCATATGAAAAGGAAGATTTAATAAAGATGTGCAAGACATGAATTAACAAGAAATAAAGTAGTTAATGGATAGAGAGATTCCAGAGCTATGGTTCAACTAGTGGCCTACTTGCTTATATGATAAATCCTTATTAGGCTGTCATTACTATAGTCTTGGAAAAAAGTCAAATCTGTAATATATTTACCCTCTGTAGATCCCAGTGAAAAATAGAAGTAGTTTCTCAATATTAAGCAACTACAGAACTGAGTTATGGAGAGGTTAAAATGATGTTCCTAAGGTCACGCAGGACATCTGAATAGGGACTTTCTTATTGTTCTTCTGTTTGGTTTGTTGGGTTTAGTGGCTGGGGTTTTTTTTCTAAATCATACGAATGGCCTAATATAATGTGATCTTATGCAAGTCTGCACTAAGTACATGTCTGCTCAGTGTTAACATGGTAAATCCTAATCAATGTAATTCATCAAAAAATGAGAGATAAAGAGCTGTAGAAGAAAATTAGAAGTCTTAATTTAATTTTAAATGTTTCACCTTTTAATTACTCCAGAGCAAAATCAATTTAGACAATCCATGTTTCATTTACTTTGGAACATGTAATTTTAATTGTTTGGGTTTGTATATTGTCTCACTTTTTGTACTACTTTTACTGGAAAAAATATAGAATGAAAGTTAGCAAGAATATGACAATTACTTAAACTTATTGTTTGAAACTAGCAGCAGTTGTTAATACTGATGATAATGAATGCTAGCTTATGTTAATTTTCTGGCCTGGGGCTACGGTTTCACAATAAAATTATTCACAGAAAAAATTAGCTTCAAGTATTTCAGTCTCCTTTTGTCTCCTGACACTTCTTCCCACCTCTGTCATTCTCACCTACTCACTTTACTGTGTCAGAAAATTTTTTGCAAGGTCACACTGCACACCAACCAGATCCTGGGCCAAAGGGGCAACAAGAGGGTAGTATAATGCAAATGTGAGACCAAGGAAAATCCTTTGTGCTATGAAACAAGACGTTAGCTATTGCAAGTATGTATTAGTCTGTTTTGCCCGCTCAAAAAACATTTGCTTCAACACAAGGCATCAGAAGTGTGGGTTACGCTTTTAGCCTCTCAATAAGCACTGGTAAGAACAGTCACTTCTTGAGGGCAGCAGGTCTCATTCTAGATCCATTGCCTTAGCATAGATAAATAACTCTTTCAAGACCCATATTTCTTTTTTTAAAAATGAATTTACAATTAAATGTTTAAAGAAGGTCAGTTTATTTATGTCTATGACATCGTTCTTAAATTTGAGGTTTTCATGAATACATATAACCATACATGTGTAAAGTATATGTGTAATTTCAAAAGTGTAGACAAATGAATAGGAAAAAGAAAGGAGACACAGTCCCTGGATTAGGAATATCCTGCTAAACAGACAATATATAGATTAGAAAAAAAAAGAGGAAATAAAACTAAGTCACTAGTTGGGTCAAATACAAATTTTATTGTTGTGATCCATTTTTTTCTGAATTGAAAATAGTTTCACATGTTTACATGTCGAGTATACATTTGAAATTCAGGCTATTACTCCAGTTAAGCACTCTGTTCCTGTACTGCAGATCCTGACTTGCAGGTGGTATGAACAAAGCTCACTTGTGCCCAGCTTCTACACTGAACAACAGAACTGCAGCAATGTTCATGGTTATCTGCACAGGATACTAGGTTTACAGAATGAAAATTTTATGATTATTTGGAGCACATGAGGTAAGATCATGATAATATTAGGCGTGGTACATATACCTAAAAATACAGATCAGAATCCCAGAGCACGATATAAGGTTACAAGATGAAACAATGGGAGGTTACATAAAGGTGTGTTATGCACAACACCAAAACTATTTTGGTCAATGTAATTGGCTTGATGCATTAACATTGGTTCAAAATCTTGTAGGCAATAAAGCAACCACCCTTTACTCCTCAAACTGATCTTTTCTATCAACATAAGCTGAAAAAGTAAGAGGAGGTGCTCAGCACTGCACTGTCATACCTGCATGGTGCCTGAGACATTTCTCCAGAAGCACTGAAGCAGTGAGGCAGGAAGAGCAATGGCAGGACTTGCCTCTCCTTGCCTCTCTCTTCCTGCTGTCCATGTGCAGTCCAAGAACTCTTTATAAAACTGTGATTCTTCCATGTGCACAAACAGAACAGTTGCTTTATGCTTCCTGGGGACAATCTGCACAGTGAACATCTGGCGCATGGAGATAAATGTGCGTGTACACCATCCAACTTGTTCTTTTGTTCAAAGTGGATAATGGCAGTATGAGCTCAGGGTTTCTCAAAAAACTTGCTCAAAGTTCTGATTCAAGAGAAAATATCCTGAGTTCTGATAAATATTCATAAATTTCAAGAAGTCAAAGCTTGCTCTCAGGAAAGCAGAGCATACCTTTAAGGGTATTTTTATGAGTATATTGATTCCATACCAACACTGTCATAAAGAGACTCGTTATGCCATTCTGCACAAGGAATGAATTTTATTCTTTATAACAAAATCTATTTAAATTTACTGAATACTAACATATATTTTGGTCACAATAAAACTGACATTCTAACATTCTCCTTCTACTTAGCCTAAAAAAATAAAATGAATACTTGTCTTCCAAGATATATTTGTATACAAAAAATAATTCCTTTATCTGTAAATGCAAATAAATTATTCTGTCAACCTGATATATAGAAAAGAGAGCCAGAAAATAAAATAATAAAAGCAAGATGTGTTCCTAAATTTTAAACATCTTTGAATTCCAGAATATTTTGTTGAACATAATGAAAAAGCACACACCATCTGCAAAATTCATATTTCCTATGGATTGATTGACAGGAATAGTGGATAGTTGGTTCCAGACCATGTGTGAATGGTGGCAGATTTTGCTCTCTACAGTATATTTAACAATACCCACAGTGACATTTTATAGAATTACCATGCCAGCACATGGCGTTATGAATAGAGGATTAAACAAAACATTTTAAACATTTAACTGACTTAATTCCAGCAACTGACCTTTGCTGACATTACTAAAATGCTGTTTTGTGAAGAAAAAAAAAAGTAGTTTCAATTGCTCACAGCCTGTGAGCCTTTCAAATTTCTACAGAAACAAATCTTTCTCTTTTTTTTTTTTTTTTTTTTGTTGGGGGGTTGGTTATTTTTTTGTTTTTTCCTCAGAAAACTGGCAACTTTTATGTTGGTCCACATCAAGGACTGTTGAACAAGCTCAGCCACAGAAGGAGCAAAAGGAGGTGTCAACAACACTGTGGGAACATTGTCAGTCAACAGGTTTTTCCTCAAGGTCTGACTGCACTGCTGTCCTCTAGCTAACCATAAATTTCAACAGATTGCCAAATTCTTTCATCAAAAACCTAACTACATCCCCAGTTTTTCATTTGGTTGTTTTTGGTCTAATAACACTGCTTAACATTTCCACAAGTTTGTCCTGAACTATGTAACAACAGTCTAGCAGGTGAACCTTCTGAGCTTTTTCTCCTCTGATACCCTACTGGGAGAAAACATAGGTGGCCCAGCAAGTGCCATTTATTGTAGCATTTCAGATGAAAATGGAATAAATAAACACAATTTTAACTGCTGTGTGGTGATAATATATGGTTGTTAAGACTAAAAATCAGACGAATCCGCCCTTTTTTTTTTTTAATTCAGAATAGCAGTTTCTTAAATAGATTCCTAAAAATGAAGGATGGTGAAATGGGTTGTTTGGAAACTAAATTAATGCAAAGATCATATGTATTTAACAAAAGGATTTAAAAGATCAGTTTGCCCATTATATCTTTCCTAAAATTTGTTCTAAAATTATGATTACACTTATTTCCATGTTTATGTTGGCTTTCTTTCCTCCTACTTACTGTAACTACTTTAATTTCCTTATATTCTCTCAGGTGTTTTCCACAAGCTACAAAAAAAAGCATAATGAGTGAATAATACTAATCTAGTTTCTCCTGGAGTCTTTCTGTTCCATTCACTTGTAATAAAACACACTCAAAGGAGCCTTTTCTGCAGCTCATAGATCTGCATTTTCTTCTGACAGATACTCAAAGTACATTTTTAAGCTCTAATTCTAGCTTATACATATTTACATATTAAACTTCCATTAAAACTTTTATGCCTTAAATCTTTAGTGATAATTAACATTTTTCTAAACCAGAGTGTGTCTGTAAGGATCAACCAGGTTGACATACACATCATCAACTAGAATTTCTAATACCTGCACAGGTCATTGCACATGCTATTTAATCCCTATAGACTATGATTTATGTGCATGATCTTCTTTTTCGTTATCCTTGTCCATCACCATAAACTGTTCTGTCTTGCTGGAAAACTGCCTGCCTTGGTAAAAATTTTCTTATATGAAACTAAACAGAGTGCAATTTATCATACTATTTAAAAAGAGGATTTAGGCATTCAAAAAGATGCTCAAAGTTTTGACTGCTTTTAGTTTTCCAGTGAAAACTAAGGGAGGTCAAAGACATGATGATGAGCTGTCTCCCTGCTACTCTTTCGCTAGGGGCAAAACTTGTCTTCAGCTATAGCAACACCAGCGATGTGGAAGGTCTATCATTTCCTCGTGACTTTAGAAAGGTTTTTTTGGGCTGTTTCTCATTTTTCTCTACAATCTAAGTCAGAATATAGAGTCTTTTAATTGAGAAAGATATTTTAAATTAAAGCCCTCATTTTTAATTTAAATGAGAGCCCTGCTCTAGTGGATGTGTATCAGCAAAAAAGAGGACCCTTCTTACTGACAACGACGAGATGAAAATACAAATGCATGATTATTGATGTTTGTATGTTTCAGGTTTGTTAAATGCTCAACATTAATAGCTGTCAGACTGATAGCTTTGTCTATGTTAAGCGAAGTTTAGTGATTTTTCAACCCCATTGCACTTTGAAGTATGTGTTAGTACCAGGGCATGCATCTTCTTTTGAAATCTGTGTGAGATCACTCTCTACCTGCTGTGTTTCATTTTGAAATCCAATTCTATCATTAAGGAAAGAGAGATGCTTCCTCTTTTGTCTATGTGCTCTATTTCACACCAATTTCATCAAAAACTTTCCACAGTTCTTGCTATAAGTTGATCCTGTGTAGCCCGGCCTGACCTTCAGACCCTGTGAAGTGGTATTTTTTAAAAGTTTAAAACCTTCTGCTGTGACATTTGTACAGGCAAGGACACATTTGGACCTCTTGTAATTCCACTGAAACTAATTTACAAAACAAATGATTTTTTACACAAGCAGTGCACTTTCATAGCAGCTAGTACATTCTTGCTCACTCCAGTACCATGCAGGTTGCAATCTGCTTTTATTCATTTGACTGGAAATACAGCAGAAGAAAAAGGAAAGAGTAATTCCAGGTCTCAGTTGATGGTTGCTGAATAGGCAAAAACACCTCTATTTGAGAGTTACTGAGGTTACAGACTTGGAATCTTTACTGGATCTTCACGGACATGACAGCTGTATACAGCCTATGCTAAATTGCATCCTGGAACCTTGCTCTTCAGTTTATCTGACTCTTCATTTTATATTTTAGTGTGATCATTTGTTTCTAATACCTGTCCCTACAGGATATAATTTTTATATCCCCTTCCTAAGATGTTCCTTACTTAGACTTCTAATTTTAAAAACTGGTACTGGGTACTGTTGTTCATCATTTTTTGTTAATAGAGAAAAAATGAAGTTTGGCCACACCCCATGTGTCTTTGGTAAAACTATTCATAGGCACATTTCTATATTTGAATTCCAAATTTGGAGATATCCAAACCTAAATACAGGGTTTGGGCTTTACCTGTTATCAGGAGAAAGGTATTTTTACAAAAAGAAAAGTGTTATCAAGGAGCGATTTTCCCTAACATTATTTTTAAAGACATTTTTATCAGAAAATAAATACCCTTCATTCCTGGGAGAAAAGAAAAATGCAGTTTGCGAAGCACTCAAAAAAAACCTTACACTACCTGCCTAAAAGGGAAGAACCCTTCTTCTCTAGCTCCTGAATGTTTCTGGGTGAGGAAACATGATTAACACGGCTTTGAATCACTATGCTGATAATTTATGATATATAGTAATAATAATAACACTAATACACAGAAAATAAGGTCTGAAAATACATCATGTGGAAGAGCTGATTCTGAATCAGTTATAAGGACATTATTATAATAAAATCCTAGAGTTCTCCAGATGGCTCTGTAGTAAATTCTATGGGACACAGTCAGACAAATAGTGCTAACTTCAATGCTCTGCTGGGCTAGAAACATCAATATTGACCTAACTCTGCAGTTCTGATTGGAGAGGATTTCAGTGAGAGTTTTTCTGGGATTACAATAGTGGAGTCATGCCCACTGTCTTTGCAAAGTCAAAATGACACCACAGATTGCTAAACATGTCTTTTCACATATCAATGGATGCATGCAATATTAGCTTTTATATTTGCTTTGAGAATGACACAGTAACACAGATGGTGCAATTAAGTGCTTGGCTTTCATATGTTGCACCTGCTTTTATGGCTTCACAACATAATGTCCTGGTGTCTCTGGTCATTTTATTTCTTGAAACATGTTTTTTCAGCTGGTGAGAATGTGCTTCTAGTTGTTTGCATTGCAGTTCTTTTATGGCAGCAAGGTCTTTCTTCACAGGAATATAGAGCCAAGTTTTTACTTACCTGTGCTAATAGGACCATACGACTTTTACTGTCAGTTGGAGTACAGTGCCACAGTGTGATGTGTGAAACACAATTGCATTTTGCTCACAAAAACTTCACTCTCAGTGAACGTGAAGAAAGTCTACAATGACAAATGTTCTGGACAGTAATGACAATCTACCTTTTTTTAGTTGAAGTAGAACATGTGTTTTAAAAACAGTTAAGGAAAAATAATTATAAAATATTCCAAGTGCTGTGGCTAAAGAAAAGCCCTGGTTTTCATCTGAAGCCCTTTGGTTTATTTTTCTAGACTACAGGGACTCTTTGATTGCCTTCTGCCATCAGCTAAGAAAAAAGAGGTTGCTATTTTCACAGTGGCATTTCAGGCTTTCCCAGATCTCTGGAATCAGTGATCCATAGGTTAAGAGAGACAGCAGGATTCAACAGGGATTTGAAAAAGACTGAGAGGTAGATAAGGCCATAGCTTAAACCAAAAAACAAGGATAAGACTGTCTAGGTTTTAGAGGACTTAAAAATTCTGATGACTAACAGAAACTTTGTCATACCTGGATAAGATGGGAATGAGCCCTTCATGCAGGGAAACCCTCACATTTGGTGCAACTTCTGGAAGTAAAAGTCTTAGGTAGATCATACTCAAACTTCATCCAGTTTAGATTACTAATAACTAATCAGAAGCTTTTCTTTAGTGTTGTGATAAGGCAAGGGGTAATGGGTTAAAACTTAAACAAGGGAAGTTTAGATCGGATATAAGGAAAAAGTTCTTTCCTGTTAGGGTGGTGAGGCACTGGAATAGGTTGCCCAGGGAAGTTGCGAATGCTCCATCCCTAGCGGTGTTCAAGGCCAGGTTGGACAGAGCCTTGGGTGACATGGTTTAGTGTGAGGTGCCCCTGCCCATGTCAGGGGGGTTGGAACTAGATGATCTTAAGGTCCTTTCCAACCCTAACTCTTCTATGATTCTATGTTTCCATGTGTCTTTTTCCTGAGTTAGACAATTTTACTATGTTAATAAAAGACTTCTAATCACCTCAGCCCTCTGGGAAATATCCATTAGAGTATAATAAAATATGAAATGTAAATTTGGAGTTAAAATACCAATCAGAAGAATAATGCATGTGATTTTTTTAACATCCTTTGCACAAAACACATTTAAATTTACAAATTAGCTAAATTTAGCTGTGTTTTTCTCAAGACTGAATAACAGATCATTCTTTCAACATGATTCTTTTGTCAATAAATCTATTTAAAAATTAAGAGGGAGGCACAGTGAAATCATGCAGCCTTTTGTCTTTCCAACTTTTCTTCCACTTTTTCAAATGACAATATTCTCTCCAAAGTTTCCATATGGATTAAAAATTGTACAGAACACACAGAGTCTCCTGATTTCTGTTTCACAGATAAACTGCATACAGCATGTGTTCAGAGTCATACCACAGTATTTTATAGTGTTTGATAGATATATCTTTTAAGAGATACAACTTTGGTTTTTGCAGCAGTGGATAATAGAATCATAGAATCATCGAATAGTTAGGGCTGGAAAGGACCTTAAGATCATCTAGTTCCAACCCCCCTGCCGGGGGCAGGGACGCCTCACACTACACCATCTCACCCAAGGCTCTGTCAGCCTGGCCATGAACACTGCCAGGGATGGAGCATTCACAACTTCCCTGGGCAATCCATTCCAGTGCCTCACCACCCTAACAGGAAAGAATTTCTTCCTTATATCCAATATAAGCTTCCCCTGTTTAAGTTTGAACCCGTTACCCCTTGTCCTATCACTACAATCCCTAGTGAAGAGTCCCTCTCCAGCATCCTTGTAGGCCCCCTTCAGATACTGGAAGGCTGCAACGAGGTCTCCATGCAGCCTTCTCTTCTTCAGGCTGAATAGACTCAACTTTCTCAGCCTATCTTCATACAGAAGGTGCTCCAGTCCCCTGATCATTCTCGTGGCCCTCCTCTGGACTTGTTCCAACAGTTTCATGTCCTTCTTATGTTGAGGACACCAGAACTGCACACAATACTCCAGGTGAGGTCTCACGACAGCAGAGTAGAGGGGCAGGATCACATTCTTCAACCTGCTGGTCACGCACTTTTTGATGCAGCCCAGGATACATTTGGCTTTCTGGGCTGCAAGCGTACACTGAAGCTGGCTCATGCTCATTTTCTCATCAATCTATCTCCACAGGGCTGCTCTGAATCTCTTCTCTGCCCAACCTGTAGCTGTGAATGGGATTGCTCCAACCCAGGTGTAGGACCTTGCACTTGTCATGGTTAAACTTCATGAGGTTGGCATCAGCCCACCTCACAAGTGTGTCAAGGTCCCTCTGGATGGCATTCCTTCCCTCCAGCCTATCAACCGAACCACATAGCTTGGTGTCATCGGCAAACTTGCTGAGGGCACACTCAATCCCACTGTCCATGTCAGCGACAAAGATGTTAAGACCGGTCCCAACACCGATCCCTGAGGGACACCACTTGTTACTGGTCTCCAGCTGGACATTGAGCCATTGACCACAACTATTTTCATGCAGCCATTCAACCAGTTCTTTATCCACTGGGTGGTCCATCCATCAAATTAATGTCTCTCCAATTTAGAGACAAGGATGTCGTGTGGGACAGGGTCGAACGTTTTGCACAAGTCCAGGTAGATGACATCAACTGCTCTACCCCTGTCCATCAGTTCTGTAGCCGAATCATAGAAGGCCACCAAATTGGTCAGGCAGGATTTCCCCTTAGTGAAGCCATGCTGGTTGTCACCAAGCACCTTGTTGGTTTTCATGTGCCTTAGCACACCTTCCAGGAGAATCTGCTCCAAGATTTTGCCAGGCACAGAGGTGAGACTGACTGGTCTGTAATTCCCTGAGTCATCCATTTTCCCCTTCATGAAAATGTGGGTTATATTTCCCTCTTTCCAGTTGTCGGGAACTTCACCTGACTGCCATGATTTTTCAAATATGATGGCCAGTGGCTTAGCAACTTCATTTGCCAGCTCCTTCAGGACCCGAGGATGGATTTCACCAGGTCCCATGGACTTGTGTACTTTCAGGTTCTTAAGATGGTCTCAAGACAGATCCTCTCCTACAGTGGGCCCAAGGTCTTCATTCTCACAGTCTCTGCATCTGCCTTCCAAGACTTGGGTGGTTTGGTCAGAGCTTTTGCCAGTGAAGACCGAGGCAAAGAAGTCAGTCAGAACCTCAGCCTTCTCCAAATCTGGGGTAGCCAGTTACAGGGAAACATAGTTTGCTTCAAAAGTGGAGAAATGGAAGTGTCTTCTGTCTGACTGATAACAAAATTGGATATGCAGAACATGAAAATCTGTGTTCTTCCTTTTTCTCTTTACACCGGCCTCCACAAACCAACAAATAATTCAGTAGCTGATCTCCCTGCTCTTTCTCAAACCACCTTAGCCTTCGTTTAAGACCAACACTTTCTTGCAATTTGCCTTGCATCTTGATACCTTTACTTTCCATAGGAGAATCATGTTTATTAATTGCTTTCCAGAATCAAGATCCACAAAACACAGTGGGCACACAAATGCAAATCCAAAGAAAATTAAATATATATCAAGTTACAGACTCAAATGTAAAGGCACAAAGGAAGAGTAGTCAGATCTCATCTCTTAAATGCAAATTTTTGTAAAACACCTTTTAAAAATAAGGGGGGATATACATGTATAATGCCTTCATATTGTTCATTATATAATTTCTCCAGTCTTTATGAATGAAGAGCCTACTAGTATGGTCATAGTCCAGGGAAGTAGACACCAGCAGATAGTATTTTACCTCACAGTGTGAACTGCAGATATGTTTGTTTTCCAAAACATACAAGATTTAATTTTTAAAAATAGCCGAGAAACTCAGAAAAGGTATAAACTGACATGCAAGTCGCAAATAAATGTGTCTAATATGTTATTGGACATACGTATGACCAATAACACTCCCCTCGTCAAAAGAGCCAGGGGAGGAAGCAAGATGAAAAAGATTACGGTGGAGGGTAACAACAGGGAATCACTAACTAGTGCCCTGCTACCAGCACCTTAGCACCTGCACCCAGTACAGTATACGAGTACGTAACTGCATGTGTGCTGGGACATCCAAACCCATCTGAGTGAACCTTTGCCCCAAACTGATAATCCTTGCTGTACATCACTTAGGAGAAACTCCAGGACAACCACTGATCAGATTAAACAGTAACCATGAAATTAGAAAAACACTATTGAAACCGGCTGAAAAGTAATGTAAAATAACAGGAATTTGCAGAACGTGTTGGGAGAGGCCTTGACGTTTGTTGTGGTTTAAACCCAGTCAGGTAACTCGTTCACTCACCCCCCCCCCCCTTCTTTCCCTCCCCCTACTCCCGGAGGGACGGAGAGGAGAATCGAAAAGAATGCAACTCCCACGGGTTGAGATAAGAACAGTTTAGTAACTAAGGTATAACACAGATCACTACTGCTACCACCAATGACAATAATGATAAAGGAAATAACAAGGGAAGAGAATACAACACCTCACCACCAGCCGACCAATAACTCGCCCCCCAAGCCCGACCAAGCTCTGACCGATACCTCCTCCAACCCTGCAGACTCCCAGCCCTTCTGGCTAACTCCCAGTTACATCCCGGGCATGACGTGCTGTTGTATGGAATACCTCTTTGGTCAGTTTGGGTCAGGTGTCCTGTCTCTGCTTCCTCCTGGCTTCCCCTCCTCCCTGGCAGAGCATGAGGCTCACAAAGTCCTTGGCCAAACCAAAACATCGCTATCAGCTCTGCTCCCAGGCCGAAAGTCAAAACACTGCACTGCACCAGCTACCAAGAAGGAGAAAAATGACTGCTACTGCTGAACCCAGGACATTATCCACCCCTTATTCCATACCATTCACGTCATGCTCAGATCCCACATTTTCAATATACAATCACTCTTATCTCGGTGCACTCTTATCTTAGTGCATGGACCCGTCCCTATAAAGCTGCTGTGTCCATCTGGTCCATGTCAGGCTCCATCTCTTGTAACAGTCTTCCAGAGCAGGAGAGACTGTGTGCAGTGTTCACACTTGTGAATAACCTGGGCAATAGTGTCCATTGCTAAGTCCACCCCTCGATCATGAGTCCATCTCTATGTTGCATCTCTGCTCTGATGACCTGAAGTGCCATGGGCCCACCAGGCTCAAAATAATTCACTGTCCCCTTCAGCAGTTTCTGCAGCTTGTTGCTGGGGACTCCATACAGCTGCCTTCCATCTCCGATGCTTCCAAAGCACTGGAGGGGCCCAGTGGACTAGATACTTGCCCATACCGTCACACACACCCTGCCACTCCTGGCTGTCCAGCCTTGGGGAAAACCTCTTGGTCCCCCTATATTGTCGTCTAACCCCAGACAAGACCCAAACCCGACTCTGCTTAACTTTTGAGATCAGACAAAATGGTTGTGGGTAGCACACAGTCTGTGTGTGTGCCAACATGCTGATCCCCATCACAATCAGCAGGCAGGTCCCAAGGATACCCAAAGGCCATTCAAAACCTTCAGAACTCTCAGTTGATGCTGCTGTACTTGTCACTGGGGCTGGTGTAGCTGCTGTGCTTGCCGGCTCTCCCACCACCAGCTTCTCTTTTCCTGAGTCCAGCTCTTCCTCCTCTGCCTTGCTGGGAAATGCTGCGTGCTCTCCTGCATCCTCCTGGGGCTCGGCAGGCGGCTTCCGGGGCATGCTCTCGGCCGTCGCGGAGCTGGGCTCCTCCGCGGGGCTCGGCTCCTCCGCCGCCTTCTCCCGCTGCTCGGCAGCCGCTTCCTTCTGCTCCTCGACCGCCCCGTCCTCCTCCACCGGCAGCCATCCCCTCGCGGCCTCCGGCCCCGCTCCCGCCGCCGCTTGGTCCCCGGGGCCGCTCTCCCGGGCCGGTTCGGCTGCCGCCGGCTCCCGGGACCGCTCCCCCTCGGCTCCCCGCAGCCTCACGAAGATGGAGAGTAGGGCGAGGGCCAGGACGGTGAAGAGCAGCCGGACGGCCAGGTACAAGTCCACGGCCACGTCCGTCCCGCCCTGCTGCTGGAGCCCGCCCGTATTACAAGCCATTGCCATAAAGCACAGTGAGACAAGAACCTTAGCCCAAGCCCCACACTTGATAAACACTAACACAGCAAATACCGGCTCTAAGTAAATTACAACATTCTGAAGCTGTGAGATCAAGAGGAACAACTCTGAGAGCCAATAAATCAGCATTGTGACGAGTGACTATTAATCCAGTCAAATCTGTCGTTATCTCAACCCTTCGTGCCCCACGTTGGGCGCCAAAAAAGAACTGTCGTGGTTTAAAACCAGTCAGGCAACTTGTTCACTCACACCCCCCCCCCCCCCCTTCTTTCCCTCCCCCTACTCCCGGAGGGACGGAGAGGAGAATCGAAAAGAATGCAACTCCCACGGGTTGAGATAAGAACAGTTTAGTAACTAAGGTATAACACAGATCACTACTGCTACCACCAGTGATAATAATGATAAAGGAAATAACAAGGGAAGAGAATACATCACCTCACCACCAGCCAACCAATAACTCGCCCCCCAAGCCCGACCAAGCTCTGACCGATACCTCCTCCAACCCTGCAGACTCCCAGCCCTTCCGGCTCACTCCCAGTTACATCCTGGGCATGACGTGCTGTTGTATGGAATACCTCTTTGGTCAGTTTGGGTCAGGCGCCCTGTCTCTGCTTCCTCCTGGCTTCCCCTTCTCCCTGGCATAGCATGAGGCTCACAAAGTCCTTGGCCAAACCAAAACATCGCTATCAGCTCTGTTCCCAGGACAAAAGTCAAAACACTGCACTGCACCAGCTACCAAGAAGGAGAAAAATGACTGCTACTGCTGAACCCAGGACAACGTTGGACAAGGAATAATGACCCTGGTGGGCACTGTCAGACATCACTCTGCAGCCTCCCCATCCCTGCCTGGGCCACACCCAACATCTCCTCATGGGTGCAGGAGCACCCTGCACAGAGCCAGTGATCCACAGCACAAGAATGGTGTCAGGGCACCACTCCTCAGTATGCGCATACGACCATGTGGGGCACTTGTCCATGCAGGACACCCAGGAGACCTGCACCCACACAAAGCAGAGGGGGGGGGCATGTGAGCCACTGGAATGCATGTGTAAATATGGGAGGAGGGGACATTACTTCCAGAAGAATTTGGGAAAATCTGCAGGACTATATTAACATATTTCAGGCATCTGGCACTGGTTTATCTGTTGTGTTCCTAGTATTGATCCTGAATGTATAGTTCACTGATTGCCAGTTAACTGTGTCATTAATAAATCAATAAGGCACTTTGATACTAATTTGGCTTAAACCACAGGAGTTGAGCAGTTTTTTCCCATGACACAAATGATCTATTGCTACACTGATTCAGCCGCCTGAGTCCCACAGAGGATACAGGACGATGATTACATCCATAAATAAAGGCTCTTAGCTCAAAAGAATCAGCAGTGGCAAGGTTAAAAAACTAGCATAATAGGGAGGGTATGAAGCTCTAGAAAACAGAAGCTCTCATTATAAAGCCATTGCTAGGCAGAGCAATTTGAGAAAATTATACAGTATGTTTTGCAAGCATCAAGACTCCACATATTTAGTAGTTACTATTTTTTAAATTCATTGAAATACTACATTTTCCACCTGTTATTAACTGTTGATATATAAGGAAGCTAAAAGGTTTGCGACTATTTTGGCTTCTGTAAGGACAGAATGGGTTTCAGTTGCTAGTTTTGAATGCCAGCGCTTGGTTGCTGAATATGATTTCAAACTGGCAATAGTAGCCACTATGTAGAACAGACAGGTTAAACTGAAGAGGGAGTATTACAGTAAGATCTTCAGTCTACTCTAGGGGCAAACTTCTTCTAAAGCAGGGCACAGTCAACCCAACAGAGACATTAGTTAAAGGAAAATCTGAACCATGCTTCTAACTCAGAAATCAAATGTGTGTGAAAAATTGTCTAAATATTTATCAGGTAGAAGAACAAAATCAAACCCTAAAACAACCCCTCCCCCCCCCCCCAAAAAAAAAAAAAGAAAAACACCAACCCCCAAGAAAGATAACTAAATTTTAGAAATTGAAATATTAAAAAGGGGTCAAAAATTGTTATGGAAAACCTCTTTCCTGAATCATTCCTTATAGAATAGTTTTCGTGTGAACAGACAAAACTTCCCAGTGCCTCCAAAACACAGAAGAAAATGATGCTTACTGACTTCCTAGATCCTAAATAGAGACTGGGGGGGCAATTTGGTAGTTAACGGATAATTAGACCTTGTCTCTTAAAACATCTTTCCATTCTACAGCAGTCTTTAAGAGGAATGCTTGAAAAAAAACTAAAACATTTTCTGTGATTATTGTGTCATACAAAAAAAAAAAAAAAATGAAACTAGAAATTACACTGTCTCCATAACCAAGGTAATATTTTAAACCTACAGAGACCAGTAAACAAACATGAATTAGTTCTGCTTCTTCTGTATATTCTGCTGGCAGTTACAACCCAGAGTATTCTAGATAAATATAAGGACTTTTAATTTAGAAATTATTTGTTTTCATAAATGCAAAATTCATTCAATAAATGCAAAAGAGGCATTCAAAGTTGAGAATTTTTTTATAGCATTAACATCCAGCCTTTCTACCAAATAATTAATAATAGTATTTTATTTTGGACAACATCTCTTTTTGAGAGTCAGTCATAAGGAAAACTTTATCTGTAATTAAGTTATTTTTCTTGCCAGTTTAGTTCTGCTCCTTTTCATCCCCAGACAAAAGACCTATTCATTACCTGATGTACTGAGTTGGCTGACTGCAAAGCTACACAAGTGATGCTGGCAGAAGTGCACAGGAGGAACACGCCATGGAGAGCACATTATAAAATGCTCCTTAAAATCAACTAGAACCAACTCTCCTTTTTAAATCAGCCCTTTTCTGAATTCTGTAGACCATTACATCATACATTTCACATAGCTGCTGTGATAGTGTGATAGATAATATGGAGAGGTCTGACAAATGTATTATGCTCTCTCACAATCTGCATAAGAACAGAACAGTGTGTACAAATAAAAACAAGTCTAGGAAAGCAGAGGTTTTATTTGTGTTGTAAAAAGAGTTACTTTTGAAAACAGTTGTTGAAGAGTATTCCAACACACTTCAGGTTAGGAGTGATCTCATTAAGGAAGGAACTTTAAAACAGATTGAAATTTTGTATTTCTATTTTTCTATTGTCACTGGCACGTGCATCTTTTTCTTAAGGAGCATAAGATGGAAAGAGATCTACTTAATTCTCTGTTTTAGTTTATTACCACTGCATATGTAGTGTAACTATGTAACATAATCACTTTGAAAATCTCTCGAGCTCATATTTTCAAGAAATTTGTTAGATTTCTTGTCCCCAGTACTCCTATGAGAAGAGTTTTAATCTAGCTTTCAGTGTTAGCTAGTAATACACACAATAGTTGAATATATCTACGAAGTTCTCCAGTATTCTTTTTAAACATCGGACCAATGAGGAATTCTGTTTTTCTCTGCCAGATCAGAGAAAGGTGTCTCTCACGCTGCCAGTCTTCTTCTTCCCTTCAGGTTCTGTAGTTAAAAATTGCTCTTCTGTGTTTCCATTTCTTGAACAAGCTACATTTCTCTTGAAAATATGAGCTTAAGCATTTTCAAGTCCTCCCAGAATCTTTCAACATCAGTGATTTTTCAATATATAGCAACTATACTCTCTTTCTTTGATCTTCTCAGCATTTACCTCTCACAAGCAGGAAATTGCCTTTACCAATACCCCCAAGTCCTTCTCTGCAGGGCTGCTCTGAATCTCTTCTCTGCCCAACCTGTAGCTGTGCCTTGGATTGCTCCAACCCAGGAGTAGGACCTTGCACTTGGCATGGTTAAACTTCATGACATTGGCATCTGCCCACCTCACAAGTGTGTCATTACAAATATTAAGGATAAGTTGTTGGTCATAGCCTAATGAAGAAAAGCACCCTGGACTTCCTTCCCCAGCTGAAAACTTGAGTTTTGAAAAATAGAGTGATTTTGAACCTTATTGTTCTGTTAATGTCTTGTCTGGCATTTTTCCAGCAGCATGCAGAAGAGTATAATTTAACAGGACATGTATAATTTAAAAAGAAACACACCTTTTATTTGGATTGCCATTATTGATCCAAATAACATGTCTCCAGTCCAAATACATTTGGCTTTATAAGGGAAGTTATTGTATCTTACATGTGTACTGGATAATACAGTAATGAACAAGTGCCAGAGTCTGCTGGAGCTGAAATAGTACTGACAGAGGTTTTACATATTGCTTTTGGCAATTGAGTGTAATGACATTATTCTTATTACATCAACATAAAATATACAGGTGGATTAGATAGGTAGAATTAATCTCTCCAAATAAAGATGTTTATAATACAAATGACTGAATTCAAGCTAGACCTTGTGGGGTCTCTTTATAGCGAATAGAGAGAAAATAGGGTACAATTCTTCTTACCCAGAACCGAAAGTCTATAACAGCTCAGATGCATCAAAATCAAGGAGGACTAGTATCCATGATAACTAGGCTGGTGGTGGACACCCACACTGTGTACCTCTACAGTAAGATGAGATGACCGGTGTGAGCTTCATACAGGAAGAACCAAGACTGGCAAGGTCCAGCCACATGCCTCAGCTTTTCAGAAGCTGGTGTCCAGCAAGATTAGTTTAATGGAGACAGAAATTACTAAAAACGGCTCCACATCAGTAAGAAACTACTGATTCACAAAAGAAATTACTGATCCGCAAAACAGCTCCACAGTAAGAAATTACTCCAAATCAGCTGAATTCTGGGAGCAATTGATTCCCGTACTGGTTTTTATTAAGAGGATTCAAAATTAATGTCGATGTAAATGAAAGATGAATTCCTGAAGAAGAGACAAAGAGTTTAAAAAATATTCCTCAGCTTGAGAAAACAGCTTTGCAAAATAAAATATGTTTCATATCAAATTAATACTCTTTTCACTGCTGCTTTCTTTCACAGATAGACAAGAAAGTTCTCTGAGATACACAGTTTAATAAGCTGGGGCTTTATACTGATCCCTAAATCAAAAAATTGTAAAAACATGGAAAAATGTCTGAAGGCATATTTGAAATTTTATGACAGAAAATTAAAGAAAGTAAAATTTTTGGTCAGTCTATGTAATGGTAAGCCTGACAGGACATCAGCACCACTTTTCTCATTCAAAGCTAATAATCAAAGTCTTTTATACCTGGATAGATATGGAGAAAGTAGAAGTGCAGAAAGAGTTTGTTTCAGTAGGCTCACTGAGGCTTGCTACAATTAGTAGCATCAGGTTCTGGGCTAAGTCTTTGAAAAAGCTGGAGGGAAATGATACAGATAAATACTGAACTCATTCACTGAAAGGAGCATCACCATCTCAGCCTCTTAGAAGTGGGATAATGTCTCTAATCTTGGCAGCAGCAATTCAGCCTGCAGTAAGAATGTTCATGAAATATCATTGAGAACCAAAACACAGGTACATACATATTGGCTCCTAGAAGGGTATGTTATGTCAGTAAATCGGCACAGGAAACCATTGCTCATTTCTCATGAAAAAGATATGCATTAACAGGATAGTGAAGACCTGATGTGAATTTCCTTAGGCAGAAACCCTGAATCACTGCTCTACCTGCCCAATTTAAGTGACTGAAATTCTTAGCACTATGCTTAATACTATGCTTTTTGGTTCAATCAGTTTCTGTTATATGTCAGAAGTTAAAATGTGTGTGCATGTACAGATGGTTCTTTCAAGCAAACTATTTTCCTGAGAAAGCTGTAAAGGAATTTTGTGATGACACACCCTCTGGAGGAATGGGAAAACAGCTTTCGTATAACACTAATTACAATTAGTTCCATTCCTGTCTTGGGGTTCCTAGGTATATTTTATTGAACAAAGTCACTGATAAGGTAGTTCATGCTGCAGGTACAGTCCCTGGGTTGAAAGCATAATGTGATATCACCAGGAACAGAACCATATTTGAAATTCAACTTTTCCGACAAATTCATTAGTGTGATTCTTGCAAATATTTAAATATGCAGAACTGAGAATGCAAACTTGAGTTGCCATTTCTTGTTACCTTTGCTTTATCTACCAGCTTACCACATGCAAGGACTGAGACTGTACTTGAATACATTTTCAAAACATCTGTCTTTCCATGGAACAACAGAATTAGGCTCTCTCATTTTATCACTAAGAGACTACATTTCTACTACAGAACAGCCACATATGTCTTTTCTTTTGTGATCATCAAAAATAGTGCAGAATGTGCACTATGTGCAGAACCTACCATGGGAAAAATGAAATGTTCATTCCCCCTCTTCACTGCAGAGATTGGAAATATATGGAAATCCATCCTAATTTAGAATCTGCTTTTGTCTTCCTCAACATTTTGCACTCCATGTGCTGTAACTCTTGCTTTAAAGCCCTGTTAAGCTTGTTTACAGAAGCATCATCCCTTGAGCAAGCAAGATAACCAGATCTAACCAGTTCAGAAGTCAGAGAAGAGAAAAATCCCAAATGTAGGATGATGGGGTTTTGCAGAATGAACTTGGATTCCTTAATCATTTGGTATTGTTTATCGGGATAAAACTTTCTCATTTATTCCTTTTCCCCCTGTTTTCTTACTTACAGAAAAAGGGTTTAGCTGTCTTGCCTTCTCATGCCTACCCTTTCTATCATCCCTCCATTCAGGCATCTGAATGTAGCTCTTGTACAAAACACAAGCAATAAATTCAAAGACAGTGGAGGGAAAAGAAATATAGTTAAGCAGGAGTATTCCATTTTCCCAAGTATTTCACTCATCATTTTCTCGTCAAACGCCTACATTTGGTTCTGTCTGTCCCTAGTTGCTGTCATGGCCTTGTAGCAAGCTTCATAGGTAAGAGCACAAGAGCAGGCCAGCTGACTGCAGGCAAAGCTTCACCTCCATCTGCCTCCTGCAGGCTCAGCCCTCCCTCAGACATGGATTGCTTAATTGCGAGTATACGATGCCAGCCTTTTCCTTTGCAAGTGTAGTAACTTTTGGGAAAGCACTGTTGAATATAAGAGACTATTACAATTTCAAAATAGAACAGTTTGAAGTATTCTATTTAATTCAATAAAATGTAATGGCAAATGGTATTTTTTAAAAAAAAAATCATAAGACAGTATAAAAAAATCAATAAAAATCTATTTCCCTAGCTCAGCTGCACTATTAGGAAAGCTATACTTTTTCGATTCATATCTATGGGACTTGATTAGTTTGATCCCAATTCAATCTAATCACATTCTTCCTTAAGGAAAGCAAGAAAATTGACAAGGGTAAAAACAAAACAAAACAAAACCACTGTTACAAGGTCCAAAATTCACATTTTACAAAAATACAAAACCTCAGAAAATAATGTTAACGTTTTTATAAAATATATAAGACACTATCAAAGCAATAAACTCTAATAGTTTATTGAAATCTTCAGATTTCAAAAGGCATTTTTTTCAATAGTTCATTACCTGTTTTCCAAGTAATTTTATCAGGTAAGGCAAAAAGGTATGCCTGATTGTCCTGGGTTCAGCAGTAGCAATCTTTTCCTTTGTGTTAGCTGGTGCAGTGCTGTGTTTTGACTTCTAGTTTTGAGAACAGCGTTGGTGAAGCCGATGTTTTCAGTTGTTGCTAAGTGATGTTTACCCTGACCAAGGACTCTGTGAGGCTCATGCTCTGCCAGGGAGGAGGGGAAGCTGTGAGGAAGCAGAGACGGGGCGCCTGACCCGGGCTAGCCGGGGAGGTATTCCATACCACAGCACGTCATGCCCGGGGTGGGGGGTAACTGGGAGTTACCCGGAAGGACAGGGGCTTCCGGGTGGAACTCGTTTTCTTGGCCGGTGGTATCGTATTCTCTTCCCTTGTTATTTTCCCTTATCATTGTTTTAGCTGATAGTAGCGGTGGTGATTTGTTGCTGGACTGTTCTTGTCTCAACCCGTAGGAGTTGCACTCTCTCGATCCTCCTCCCCGTTCCTCCGGGAGCGGGGAAGGGGAGAGCCCCGGTGCAGGGAGGGGGGGGGAGACGAACACGGACCTTGATTGTTGTCAGCTTGGCACCACTCACTGGGAGTGAGTGAACAAGTTACCTGACTGGGTTTAAACCACGACAGTTCTTTTTATCCACCCCTTATTCCATACCATTCACGTCGTGCTCAGATCCCACATTTTCAATACACCATCGCTCTCCCATATATATACATCCATATACATACAGACCAAGAGGAAAAAAATCATTTTCTTAGTGCATGGACCAATCCCTATAATGCTGCCGAGTCCATTCGGTCCATGATGTTCCAAGTTCATTCTCTGTTGGGATGATGGCTGGAGGGAAGTCAGGGCCAGTCGCTGGTGACCTGGAGACATCTAGTTGATGGGCTATAAAAGCATTACACAGCAGGCAACGGCATACAATTGAGTTCACTGGCTGTTTTCCCCTAAAATCAAATCCCCTTGAGGTATACATTGGACTTCCCCATCTTCCCGCATTACCCACCAAGTATATCCAGGTCCCTGAGCAAAAGCAATCCCACGAGTGGGTTTGCCTTTACCTGAAGCAGGAATAACCCAGACTGTCTTCCCCAGCAAATTCTTCATATGCACCACGGGAACTTTGTCCCCCTCTACAATATGTAAAAGTTCTGACTGGGCTGGGCCGGCCCTGTTGGCAGATCCTCTGGTGTTGACCAACCAGGTGGCCTTTGGTAAATGTGTATCCCAATGCTTGAAAGTTCCCCCACCCATCGCTCTCAGTGTAGTTTTTAACAGCCCATTGTACCGTTCGATTTTCCCAGAGGCTGGTGCATGGTAGGGGATGTGATATACCCACTCAATGCCATGCTCTTTGGCCCAAATATCTATAAGGTTATTCCGGAAATGAGTCCCATTGTCTGACTCAATTCTCTCTGGGGTGCCGTGTCGCCACAAAATCTGTTTCTCAAGGCCCAGGATGGTGTTCCGGGCAGTGGCATGGGGCACAGCGTATGTTTCCAGCCACCCGGTGGTTGCTTCCACCATGGTAAGCACATGGCGCTTGCCTTGGCGGGTTGGTGGCAGTGTGATATAGTCAATCTGCCAGGCCTCCCCATATTTATACTTCAACCATCGTCCTCCATACCAAAGAGGCTTTAACCGCTTGGCTTGTTTAATTGCAGCACATGTTTCACACTCATGAATAACCTGGGCAATAGTGTCCATTGTTAAGTCCACCCCTCGGTCACGGGCCCATCTATATGTTGCATCTCTGCCCTGATGGCCTGAAGTGTCATGGGCCCACCGGGCCAAAAATAATTCACCTTTATGTTGCCAATCTAAGTCCATCTGAGCCACTTCAATCTTAGCCGCTTTATCCACTTGTTGGTTGTTCTGGTGTTCCTCAGTGGCCCGACTCTTGGGTACATGGGCATCTACATGACGTACCTTCACCACCAGGTTCTGCACCCGGGCAGCAATATCTTTCCACAGTGCAGCAGCCCAGATGGGTTTACCTCTGCGTTGCCAGTTGCTCTGCTTCCATTGCTTCAACCACCCCCACAGGGCATTTGCCACCATCCATGAGTCAGTATAGAGATAAAGTACTGGCCACTTTTCTCGTTCAGCAATGTCTAGGGCCAGCTGGATGGCTTTCACCTCGGCAAATTGACTCGATTCACCCTCTCCTTCAGCAGTTTCTGCAACTTGTCGTCCAGGACTCCATACAGCTGCCTTCCATCTCCGATGCTTTCCCACAATACGGCAAGAGCCATCAGTAAACAAGGCATACTGCTTTTCACTTTCTGACAGTTTATTATATGGTGGGGCCTCTTCAGCACGCACCACCTCCTCCTCTGGTGACATTCCGAAATCTTTGCCCTCTGGCCAGTCCATGATGACTTCTAGAATGCCTGGACGACTGGGATTTCCTATTCGAGTTCGTTGTGTAATTAGTGCAGCCCATTTACTCCATGTAGCATCAGTTGCATGATGTGTAGAGGAGACCCTGCCTTTGAACATCCAGCCCAGCACGGGCAGCCGGGGTGCCAGGAGGAGCTGTGCTTCAGTGCCAATCACTTCCGAAGCAGCTCGAACCCCTTCATAGGCTGCCAGTATCTCTTTCTCAGTTGGGGTATAGCTGGCCTCAGATCCTTTGTATCCCCGACTCCAAAAGCCGAGGGGTCGACCTCGAGTCTCCCCTGGAGCTTTCTGCCAGAGGCTCCAGGTAGGACCGTTCTCCCCAGCTGCAGTGTACAGCACATTTTTTACATCTGGTCCGGTTCGGACTGGTCCAAGGGCTACTGCATGAACTATCTCGCGTTTAATTTGCTCAAAGGCTTGTTGCTGCTCAGGGCCCCATTTAAAATCATTCTTCTTCCGGGTCACATGGTAGAGAGGGCTTACAATCGAACTGTAATTTGGGATGTGCATTCTCCAGAACCCCACTGCACCCAAGAAAGCTTGCGTTTCTTTCTTATTAGTTGGTGGAGACATTGCTGTTATCTTGTTGATCACATCTGTGGGGATCTGTCTACGTCCATCTTGCCATTTTATTCCCAAAAATTGTATCTCCTGTGCAGGTCCCTTGACCTTACTCCGTTTTATGGCAAAACCGGCTTTCAGCAGGATTTGGATTATTTTCCTCCCTTTCTCAAAGACTTCTTCCGCTGTATCGCCCCACACAATAATGTCATCAATGTATTGCAGGTGTTCTGGAGCTTGCCCCTGTTCCAGTGCAGTCTGGATCAGTCCATGGCAAATGGTAGGGCTGTGTTTCCACCCCTGGGGCAGTCGGTTCCAAGTGAACTGGACACCCCTCCAAGTAAAAGCAAACTGTGGCCTGCACTCTGCTGCCAAAGGAATGGAGAAAAATGCATTGGCAATATCAATCGTGGCATACCACTTGGCTGCTTTTGACTCTAGTTCATACTGAAGTTCTAGCATGTCCGGTACGGCAGCACTCAATGGTGGTGTGACTTCATTCAGGCCACGATAGTCTACTGTTAGTCTCCATTCTCCATTAGACTTTCGCACTGGCCATATGGGGCTATTGAAGGGTGAGCGGGTCCTGCTGATCACCCCCTGACTCTCCAGTCTACGGATCAGCTGATGGATGGGAATCAGGGAGTCTCGGTTGGTGCGATATTGCCGCCGGTGCACTGTTGTGGTCGCAATTGGCACTTGTTGTTCTTCAACTTTCAGCAACCCCACAGCAGAGGGATCTTCTGAGAGACCAGGCAAGGTGGACAGCTGCTCAATTTCCTCAGTCTCCAAAGCAGCAATACCAAAAGCCCACCGGTACCCTTTTGGGTCTTTGAAGTACCCTCTCTTGAGGTAGTCTATGCCGAGGATGCATGGAGCCTCTGGACCAGTCACAATAGGGTGCTTTTGCCACTCCCTCCCAGTCAGGCTGATTTCAGCCTCCAGCACAGTCAACTCTTGGGATCCTCGTGTTACTCCAGAAATATAGATGGGTTCCACCCCTTGACAGCTTGATGGCATCAGGGTACACTGTGCACCGGTATCTACTAGAGCCTTATACTTCTGTGGGACTGATGTGCCAGGCCATCTGATCCACACAGTCCAGTAAATCCGATTGTCCCCTACCTCCACCTGGCTGGAGGCAGGGCCCCTCTAATGGTCGTCACAGCATTGGACACTTAAGTCGTGTTGAAAGGGATTATTCTTCGTTATCACAGGAGCTGGAGTAAAATCAGCTCTTCCACTCCATCTGGGAAACTGCTCACCAGAAACTGAAGCCGTAGCTCTCATGGGACGATCAGTCTTGGCCCTTGCTCCCCTCTTCAGTTCACTCACCCGTTCCTCCAAAGCTGAAGTAGGTTTTCCATCCCACTTTGTCATGTCTTCTCCGTGATCCAGCAGGTAAAACCATAGGGTACCCCGTGGCGTATACCTTCTGTATCTCCTCTCTTGAACAATAGGACGTCTTTTGTTAATAGCTGAGACGCGTGTTGGTACACGTGAGGAGCTGGATAAATCAGATACATCGTCCCTCAATTTGTCGAGGTCCTGGGACAGTTTTTTCACAGCTGAGATGATGGAAGGAGTGAGATTGTCTTCGAACTCTCGGAGTTTATGAACCATTTCATCCACTGTTAGTGGTACTATGTCATTCCAGGTCACTGTTGCCAATGAATGGGCATATGATGACAGTGCATTCCGTGTAAGTTTTCGCCACATGGGTCGTGTACATTCAACTTCATCTGGATCTATAGGTGTATCCCCGTTATTCGGCTTGATGTGATAGATCATCTCTACGATGGCCGATTCCCTCAGAGACTGGATGCCTTTGTCTATAGTAGTCCACTTGGCCGAACGACTCGTAACATCGTCCTTGTACGGAAACCTTTCTTTCACAGCTGCCAAGAGCCTCCTCCAAAGGCTGAGGGACTTTTTCTCTCTTGCAATTGCTTTGTCAATTCCCCCTTCTCTAGCAAGTGATCCCAGCTGCTTGGCTTCTGTACCTTCTAGTTCGTGACCATCGGCCCCATTGTCCCAGCATCGGAGTAACCAGGTGATGATGTGCTCCCCTGGTTGACGGGTAAAATCTTTTCGCATATTCCGCAGCTCGGTTGAGGTCCGAGGTCGAGAAGTTACCTCTTCTTCTTCTTCTTCGTCATGTGAGGATGACTCCTGATCAGATTCTGGACCGGGTGGTGAATTCATTGGTTCTTCATCTCGCTTCACCCTTTTTGCCTCCTTTTTGCTTGTTCTCTTGCGTACAGGGGCAACCGATATTGGTACGAATTGGTCCTCTGGTTTGGCTGCAGTGATTATCACTGTGGTTTGAGTAGCGACTGTACTTGTTGCTGGGGGTGGTGTAGCTACCGTGCTTGGAGCTGGGGTAACCGCGCTGTCTGTTGCAGTTGAAGTTTGAGCAGCTGCTGTACTTGCCACTGGGGTAGCTGCGCAGTTCATTGCAGCCAAAGTTTGAGTAGCGACTGTCACTTTGCCCTCAAATCCGCCGACATTCTTTTCCTTTTGAAGGTGCTGGATAGTGTTGAACAAGGCCCTGTAAGCATAGGCCAAGCCCCAGCACGTTGCCGTGATTTGTCCATCTCTGGTATGGCCAGAATGACCACACACCTCATTTAAGTGTTTTACTAATTCTTCTGGATTTTGCAGTTGTTCGGTAGTGAAATTCCAAAATACTGGGGGGGCCCACTGACCTAGATACTTGCCCATACTATCCCACACACCCTGCCACTCATGGCTGTCCAGCCTCTGGGAAAATCTCTCGGTCCTCCTACATCGTCGTTTGACCCCAGACAAGACCCAAACCTGAATCTGCTTAACTCTTGAAATCAGTAGTGGGCAAAACACACTCTGTATGCGTGTTAGCATGGTGATTCCCATCACCATCAGCAAACAAGTCTCAAGAGCATTAAAAGGCCATTTAAAAAATTCAAAACTCTCAAATGTAAATGGTCTGGGGGGACGACTAGGAGGGTAAAAGGATGTCTCCTTCACAGGTTGAGCACCTGAGAAGGAGAAAAAAGATGTGTAATTGCTAAGCACCTCCATCATATACCTCCCAAAGTATAAAGGTGGTGACCACACTGGGAACATAAGCCAGATCAGTTTCATGATCAATGATTCTATTGTATTACAAGTCATTACCATAAAGTACAATGGGATAAAAACCTTAGCCCAAGCCCCACACTTGAAAAACACTAATACAGCCAATACCGGATGGACGTAAGATATGGTATACTGAAACTGTGAGATCAAGAGGAAAAACCTTGAGAGCCAATAAATCAGCATTGTGACGAGTGACTATCAATCCAGTCAGATCTGTTCTTATCTCAACCCCTCGTGCCCCACGTTGGGCGCCAAAAAAGAACTGTCGTGGTTTAAACCCAGTCAGGTAACTTGTTCACTCACTCCCAGTGAGTGGTGCCAAGCTGACAACAATCAAGGTCCGTGTTCGTCTCCCCCCCCCTCCCTGCACCGGGGCTCTCCCCTTCCCCGCTCCCGGAGGAACGGGGAGGAGGATCGAGAGAGTGCAACTCCTACGGGTTGAGACAAGAACAGTCCAGCAACAAATCACCACCGCTACTATCAGCTAAAACAATGATAAGGGAAAATAACAAGGGAAGAGAATACGATACCACCGGCCAAGAAAACGAGTTCCACCCGGAAGCCCCTGTCCTTCCGGGTAACTCCCAGTTACCCCCCACCCCGGGCATGACGTGCTGTGGTATGGAATACCTCCCCGGCTAGCCCGGGTCAGGCGCCCCGTCTCTGCTTCCTCACAGCTTCCCCTCCTCCCTGGCAGAGCATGAGCCTCACAGAGTCCTTGGTCAGGGTAAACATCACTTAGCAACAACCGAAAACATCGGCTTCACCAACGCTGTTCTCAAAACTAGAAGTCAAAACACAGCACTGCACCAGCTAACACAAAGGAAAAAACATGACTGCTACTGCTGAACCCAGGACACTGATATAAGATTTGAAGCTGAAATAGCACACTCAATATGAAGAAAGCTGATAATAATAATAAGAGGATTCAAGACCATATCCTACAAATATAAAAATTAAAAAGGATAAAAGAAGGAAAATATTTTTTATTTCATTTTTTCAAGCATGAGATTCAACATAATATATAAAATGAGCTTTCAAACACAAAAACCTACCCAGTCTGGAAACGTGTTTATTTAGATTTCCAGACTAGAACAGAGGAGCACCAGGTGTCTCTTGGCAGAAGAAACACACGTGACACACTGAGAAGTTTGCACTGATGCATAAAGTCCCCTAGCTCTATCTAGTGGATGAAAAGTTGCATACTGCTTTCTGTGTAAAAGCTGCTTAGTGCTTTTCACTTTGAATGTAGTTATATTGTCTGTAAATGGATTCAAGCAACAGCACAATTGGTTGTATTAGTTTAGAATACTTCTGTTTTCTTCTTGCCCTGTGCAAAAGATAGGGCTTAACAAGTAATACTGAGGTGGATATGTAGAGAAAAATATTATTTTATTAAGCAACTGATTATTATTGGACAAAACCAAGACTTTTTTTTTTGAGTCACACAAGTTCTTCTCTGGAGCTAAACCAGACTTGTGTATGATTTAGGCAAAACTAACTCTTCAGTATTACTTTCTTCTTCCCTTTTCATACATTGCTGTTATACGTTCATGAATCTTTTGTTTACAAAGATACTACTTGCTTCCTTCATTCACGGTCATGAATAAATATCATGACTATGCCACTAATACAAGTATAACAAATAATCTTTTCTTTTTTTACTTTTCTTAAGGCAATTTAATATGACATCCTTTTTTCTCGTTTTGATATATACCTACATAGATAAAATAAAAAACAACAGGAGATTAAAATGTCTAGACATGTCTATTAGTGTTCTGAGACTTGGCTGTAAATCCAGCCAAGACTTCCACCTATTCCTGCAAAACCTTGTGCAAGAAGGAGGCTTGCATGTGCGTTCCCAAGTCCAGAGCAAAGTGAGGTCGGGCATCATGGCGCAGCCCTCACTGTGAGCTCAAGGGATGGCCAGAGGCCTGGCATGGACTGAGAGAGGAAGACTTTGGTGAAAGTAAGGGATTCCCTGATGCCTCAAGGCAAAAATCACCTTTCTTCTCATTAAATTTGAGAAAGTTGTTGAAACTGTCACATCCCCTCAAAAAAGCAAGAGGAGTTCAATGAGATTCCATGAGAGATTTGTCTATACCCTCCCTCATTCATTTAACAAGCCATTTGTCAGAATAAAGGACATGGGAGCTACAGTATTGCTGGAGTTGTCATGCTATTTGTTTGTTATTGTCACACATTGCTGAAGTTTATGCATATTTGAGGTCTCTCAAATGAACTAACATTTGCCACATGAGCTGTTTTTGGAGGCCTGCAAGAAATTTATACTTTTGCTGAATGTAGTTGCCAACATGTTTACTGAAGTAAAAAATAAGTCTTTCTCTTCTGAGGACTTTGGCTTAACTCTGCACATAGTTTGGCTTTTTCTTTTTATCTGCAAATCCCTCTATAGCTGGAACTTCATGCACTGCCACAACATTGATCTCCTGAAACATTTTAACCAACTTTAACTTTCTTACAGAAAGGCTTTCAATCTAGAAAAAGTTTTTTTGAGCAGCCATCAACTTCTTGATGTATTGCAATTTCAGCAAAGGACTGGTGCTGTAAAATTCTTGAAATTGTAACTACAATGAGAGCCACTCAAATCTAAATAACCAGGACAATCTCAGGAAAGGAAAAGAGAAGGGAAGGGAAATGAAAGATCATAGGTTTAGCTGGCATTAGAGAAAGATTTATTGTACAGCTGTAAGAAGAGATATTTCTAAGTTAGATACAACTAAGTTAGATACACCTTTTGGCAGTGTAACATATCCAGCTTCACTCCAAAAAAGCTAAAAGGCACTAACAAAAACAGGGTGGATTTTTTTTACCCCATATAATTATATTTACAGGAAGATTTACAACTACAAATATTATAGAAAACTCTAGTGCTAAGCATTGTGATTTTCTGATGATATTGTAATTTCTTTAAACCAACTGACAGAGCATACAAAAAATAGGCAATTTTTATCTTCAAAATTGCAACATTACTTTTAGTATGACATTTTATCTAACAAAGATACACGTTCTACTCCAAGACTTCATACCCTCACAACTGCAACACTAATACGTACAACTAGAATCACCATATCATAAAAAGGTTACAGCATGAAATTAGCTTTAAACCATTTTTTCCTAGCATTTTTCAAAGTATAGATATTTTGAAAGGTTTTCCATAGATATACTGTTCCTGTAGAGCAAACTACCGAAATGTTCTTAATTATCTTTGTTTAGACCAAAGATCTTGAGAGCCCCATGGAACCACAGATTTGAATTAATCTACTTTGAACCACTAGACTTATGCATCATAGTTTTCAGAACATGCCATTTTACCTACTATCAATTTGAGGAATTGCTGAAGGTCAAAGAGCAAGCAACTGGCAGAAACGAGAAGAGATAGTCTGGCTTAGTACTTATCTGTACACCACTCAAGTCTTATCATTAATTATTGGTTTTGCCTGAAGCTGAAGAGAATGTTAGGGGAAGCCTGGTGAGAGCGCAGCGCTATCTTGGACAGGGATGCTTAGAAAAAAGTTGACTATGAAGAAGACGCTATTATGCTGGGGATGGAAACATCTCTGTTCTGTTTGCTGCGAGACAGTAGTTCATTGGAATAATAACAATTCTGGCACATGCTAATATGGTTAATAAATAATACTAATATTGATCTGTTAATATTGCACATGTATTCAGATTTTGTTGATCTATCTTGTTTCCTAAGCCAAAAAAAAAAAAATATTCACACAATTGAGATTATATAAGCAACAAATTAATATTAAAAGCTGCAGTAAAAATAGGAATATTATCGTAGTTTTGCAATTCAATGATTTCACAGTCTAAACTCTACAACATGGGCCAGGATTTTAAAACTGGAAATGCTAGAAACCTACTTTGATGAAAAATTTCAAAATTCCTAAGACTTTTTTTGTCCTTTGGTGAGTTTTTACAGATAATTTGAAATCTCTAAATATAAGTAAGAATCACATATAGCATAGATTTCCACTTAATTGAATTAGAACTAACGTATTTGTGGCTACAACTTGAGAACACATTGAGGTTTCTCAAGAGAAATTGAGGAATGAACCCATCAGATTATTTCTTCTTGATTAGGAAAAACAAAGAATGTAAAAGCCCCTGCAAATCCTGAATCCTTTTGTTGACAACACAGAGTAGCTGCTCATAATGCATAGTTACTGATTAGATATTTGATTTACTGAAATACTGCTATTTAACAGTTTGTAATACATCACCTTCCTAAATGAAGGCTCAAAGTACAATGTGTCCATATAGACAAATATTACCTTCACCATTGTGAAAACCCACACCAGGATACTCTGAGAGAAGTGAAATGGTTTACGTCTTTGGCTGAAACACTTTCAACATTTATTTCTCAGACCTTTATATTAGTATTCATTATCATGGTAAAGGGATACCATTTCACCCCCACCTATTTAAATTATATAAATAGCTAAATAGTTCGTAAACCATGTATTTCTGTCTCCAAGTGCTGTCTCTATTGTACATTGCCTATTAGGATTTAGTCATTACTCGAGATCATGAGCTTCATTCCCAAGTTGCTTATGACTGCAGCTTCTCCTTCTTGCTCGCCTCCAGACATTCAATTGCAAATACAGTAAAAAAAAAAAAAAATGCATTTCTTATAACACTCCCTTATATCTCTTACTATCGCCCTGCCTCCCTTTGTAATTCCTGATTTGCCGACTACTGCTGTAGGCAGTCCTGTAATACAAATAATGAGTCATTGAGAGCAGTATAAAGTGCCTAGGCAAACAGGTGAAATAAGTTACACGCCCAGGAGTGCTGCAGTCAGTGAGGCAATATGTAGACTTTAGACAGTGGCCATATATCTAAGGGATAGCAGAAGATATAAGCCCTTTCTGTTTCACCTAGTTGATACACAGTTAGAAAAGATGCAATTCACTGTAGGAGCCCAGGTCATCCTAAGAAGGCAGTAACAATGAATCAGCAAGAATAGCCTGCCAAAGGGAGATCAGATGAGGGGTCCATGTCTCTAAAATAATCTGCAAGAGGGGAACAAACACATGGTAGGGGAATGAACCCCTTGAACTAAACAGGAAACAGATCAGCAGTGAGAAGGGCAAAAAAGAGACTCTCTTTTCAAGGCTCAGTGTACATGTAGAAGGTGATATATTCTATTGCAACAGTTCTGAGTTGCAGTTTATATGTCAAAACTCGCGTATCTGATTTCACCCTTTCTCCAAGACAGATGGTTATGCTAGTGAAGGAACAGCTAGCAATGCTCCTCCGAAACAGGCATAGACATGGTTTTCATGGCTATGTCTAAAATGATAATTGCAAGAGATCTTCTAGCCACTGGTGCCTAAGCCACATCCCATGTTAGCCTTTGATGGAATGTATATAGATGTACACTAGTTTTGCCTCATCCTGCTTTCCATCCTGTGGGATGGAAACCTGATTGTTCCCTGACAGAAAGGTACTGATGTACATTTTAATCTTTTTCCATTCTGGATGATCAGTGAATTCTTGTAAATACAAACATTTATACAGGGAATTCTTGTAAATACAAACATATTTATACGAGTCATGGCTCACACTCACTTTTTAACAGGGAAAACTGTAGCCTACTCGTCGGTAAGCACAAAAAGAGTCTGGACCATATAGGTTGAGTATGTCAAAGCCTGTCCTTCCTGAGAGGCTCTTCTGATGGTGTATCTTCAGTTTGCTTTGTAAGAAGGAAACAACTAAGTTTACCATCCATGAAGATGAAACTGAGGGCTGAACTGTTGGGTTAAATGCTGCTATCACCATGACTTTGATTGGTATTAGAGAATACATAAATATTAAAAAGTTATATTCTTGCATAGGAAAAAAATAATGCACATTTAAGACACAGTGATCCACAGACAGAAGACTAAAGAAACACTGTTTTTATTTTTCTTCTTACCAACACTAGAAAACCCAGCAAACCAGAAGGAAATTAATGAGAAAAGAAAACAGTCTTGAAATTCTTTTGTGTCTTACTAATTCGCAAATACATTTTGCAGTTCTTTTAAGCTTGGTACTATGCTGCGTAATCATTCATTTCTTCATGTTCCTACCTCTACTTGTAACATTGCTGTAGGAAAAAAGATGTTTTTATGGTTCTCTTCCAAATAGGCTCACTTGAATAATTTTGCCTCACTAAAAAGTTAAACCTCCAACTAATGTCTTTTATTACCCAAGAATCTTTAAAATAAAATCTTCTTGTTTTCAAGACTCTTGGATGTATACTTGTAACCACCAGACAAACTAAGCTGGATACAAATGTGAATGCCATCAACGTGTGAATGTTCTCCTTTAATCTCTGAAATCCAGTCTGCTGGATGCCATTGCAGTGGCTGCCTTTATTGACTGTTGTGTTAGGACAGTTCACACACAGCCTGCAGTGTCACTGCCACGGATTAGAGTCAGATCTTTGTTAAAATGACAGATTAATTATTTATTTACACTCAAGCAAACTCCAGATTAGACCAGGTCTCTATGTGGCTTCTATAACTAATTCAAGTTTCAATGCAATGACGTCATTTGATACTGTTGGTCATGTGTACTTCAAGGTCAAAGATATGCTCTCAGTAGGGAAGCTCCATCAACACACTGAATTTCACAAAGCATTTTAAGACATTTCCAAATTAACTACCACTTGGAACCTTCCTCTAGATGCATCCTTCTGACCCCCTTTTTTGTTGGTTTGTAATGTGCCAGGTGTTTAGCTAGATGAAGTATGAGTCCTTATGCTTGAAGCAGCCATACGATCTCTCTGTGTTTTGTTTTGCTTTCTCATGATCAACATAAGCTTTTCGGTCTCATTCTGCTGGTTTTATTTATGCCTGTTCATCTGCATTATTTTTCCCTTTCCACTTCCAATTCCTAGCAAACCATACTTCCAGTGAAAACACTCCAGTAAGCATATATTCTTAAGAATGCTCCCCTAATTTCACAATTTTCAGTAAAAATGTTAGGAAAAGAGAATGTCATTGATTATGATCTGAAGCTACTCATCAAAACAAAACCAAAGCAAGTTTTAAACTGGCGTTTTCACAGCATTTCTGATAAATACTGTTTTGCTAGTGTCTAGTGAAGACTTCACTGAATGACAAAGTATCCTCAAAGGAGAACTGAAAGCTACTTTCAACTTTTTACTTAAAGAATGCATATCCTGCTAAGGCACACTACAGAGCCTCAGGATTAGTTCATCCTTACTGTCAGGTGAGGTCAGCAGGTCAACAGTGATGGAGCAATGTGCAGAATACCTACACTGAAGAGACTATCTCACTGTCCTTGGATGTCTAACTCTCTTTTGTTAATATGTCCCTGTGTGTTGCAGAGCTACCGTGTTTCCAAGCAGCATAGTGAGCATCACAAAGGAAGCACAATTTTGAATTGGTGAAAGGTAGCTGCATTCCATGTACATCCTCAAAGTCAAAGTGATTTGCCGTTTTCCCTAACTTTACCTGTCAATGACAGATGCCCCTGTATCACTACAGTAATAATAATAATAGCACAAAAAAAGCAAGGTGCTTGATGGGCCTTGCTGTAACTTAGTGATTTATCATATATGACATGGGAGCTTAAAGGTGAACCCTATTGTGAATCTCCGTGATTTAGTGTATATTGCAGAGAAGTGTACCATGTAATTCTATTGTAAATTTATATTGATTTGTTGTACAATATACAGAACCTTATGGTGTAGCTTTATTATAAGACCCTTCTTATTTCTAGTATCATGCAGCTGTAACTGTAACTTCAGTGTGAAACTGGTATACTAAGGGGCACAGAAGATTTCACTCACTGTGCAGGTCTGTTGTGACCTTCTAATGATGCGCTCATTGAGTCCTGCTGGACCACAGGCTGGGCCTTAACAAACCACTAATGCTGTCAGGTGGCCAAAAATATGTGCAACCAGTGAAATATCTCAATATAAAAAGCAGTCTCCAAAGCACAGAATCTGTATTAAACCACATTTGCACATACAGAAAATATCTTTTACTCCAAGATATCTAATGCCATCTGACATTTGGGTAAGCTCATTCAACTCTATATCTTTCCATTCTATTAGATGGAGGGTCAGAGTGAGAAACAGAGAAAACCTTGATGATATGTGAGTACTGCTCAGCAGTAGCTAAAGCACTGATGTGTCACCAACACTGTTTTAGTCACAAATCTAAAACACAGCACTGTATGGGCTGCTATGAATAAACTTATCTCCATCCCAGCCAGACTCAGTACACTGTTGAATGATGTCTAAGAAAGCAGGTTTCAGCAAGGTTGCCCTTAACCTTAACTTTAAAGCCGCTGCAACAGACCTGTAACAGTACGTCATAAGAAAGGATATAATATTGTAGATGTCCTTTGGAGTTGTCTTATCTCTTGCCACTGAGCAGCCAGGGGTACTATGGGAGCTCAGATACTGAGGTGTACCAGTTCGGTGCCTAATATTTGGTGGAGTGAGTCTGTGCCCAATAGCTTTGAATTCAGCTTAATATTCTACAGAAAGAACACATATGGAAGAGGTACAAAACAATGTCATGTATTAACTGCAATGCTGGTGACAGGTTCCATCTCAGGTATCCTGTAGTCTTATAAGACAAACAACAACAACAAAAAAATGAATAAAAAATAAGGACATAACATTTACCAGGATGGAATATCATAGCTAGTGTGAGATGGTAGAAAGCACTATTTGTGGATGTTGCTATGATGAGAGCTTAGTGTCAGCAATCAAAAAGCACTCTAAAATTACAGATAAAATTGAACAATTGCTGTTGCATACCTTCAATCAAAGAAAATTGCTTTGGAGTTGCAAAATCATCCAAGTGGTTGCTTACCTTCAACCAATCATTCTTCATTCAGGAGCAGGATTCCAGACTGCTGCCTTTCTGGGTTTTTCTCAGGCAATGAATTAGAGCTTGCACAAAGCACTCTCAACTGCTTAGCCCTCTTCTCATCTTTCTCCACATACTGAAGTCTTGCACACACATTCAGTGGAACTGCTTGTAAATAGTTCTCCTCTTTTCTTTCTTTAATGCCTAATTCTGGGACCACATTTGTATGTTTTCCACAGATGGTGTATTAAAATGTGTTAAAACAGAAAAGTTTCAGAGCAGCTAAATTAATTCTCTGAAACAACCTTGTAGGATCAATTTTTATTTCAAACATTTGAAGAACCTTGAACATAGCTGAACTTTTTAATTAAAAAAAAAATAATAATGAAAACATTGCAAAGAAATGGTTGGAAAAAAAAGGATTGTTAAGACTTGAATACTACAACTTTGTGAAGAGATTTAATACATGAAAAATTTGAGTTGTTGGAAGCAGGCATGCAGGGCACAGCCATATACTTTTATGTAGTTAGAGCAACTTAAAAATATCTATTCCATGTGCTGAATGATATCTAGAATGTGTAGTTAAATTCCAGTAATTGGAATTCTGGGTAAAGGTAGGTTTCTGCTCAGAAATAGATGGCTGGAATAGGTGTGTCTAAGGTGCATTTTATTCACTTTGTGTTATTTTCTTCCAGAAGACAGGAAAAAATTATTTGGAAAAGAAGGGAATCAACAGAGATAAAATGGCAGTGCCTATAACAATTAGACTAGTATTATTATAATAAGGTGGAAGTATGAAAGAATTTATAATGACAGCCTACCTTAAATTACAAATGTTGAATACTGACATTGAAAAATTTGCACTTTTGTTGCAATTTTAAAGAATACATAAAGATACACATGCACACACACGAATATAAACATGTGTCTTTTACTAGATTAAGATTTACAAAGTGTTATCAAAAATTAAAATCAGATTTTGAGTCTTATAGACTAACCAAACTTAACCAAACAAATGACAAAGATACACATTAGCTTCCAGCTGCCATGCTTTATATGTAAGTACATCCACAAAATATACAGGTATATTTTGTATATGTACAAAATATATAGGTATATTTTAGTGAGACATTTTTCAGCACGGCATAGAAGCTTGAGGTCCCAGAGGAAAGTTGCACAGTACACTGCTGCCCTCTGGCTGGAGCCTGGAAGAACAGGGTCTGAATATCCGCTAGTGTGCACAGCGTCAGCAGCTTAGCGTGCTGCAGAAACGCTAGTTAATAAATTCTCTTTCATATATCACAAAATCTGAATCCTAGTTAGAAGCATAAAATTTCCAAATTCACAACAAGATACTGTATGGAGGGCTTTGTAGATTTGATGTTGTTTTCTTACACTATCACAAAATAGATCAAGACTTGTAACAAGGTGAGGTGTCTTTGTTGTTCATTGCACATCGCAAAGTTTACCTGAACAATGATAGTGCGGTTTTTCAACACATTTTCACTGTGTTCCTAGTGTTTATTTACATTGTGTGTCTGTAGCTGTAAGCCAGTTTTTCTGACTGTTTTGCTAGTACATATCTTCTGCTCTACTATCATCCCTGCATAAACATATTATTAACAGATTCCCTCATTAAAAATAATGTGATTTATCTATTATTTTTATCTTCTAAAATAGGTAAGTAATTTTCCATTCTTATAAACTGTCGTGGTTTAAATCCAGTCAGGTAATTGGTTCACTCACTTCCCCCCCTTTCTTGCCCTCCCCCTGCTCCCGGAGGGACGGAGAGGAGAATCGAAAAGAATGCAACTCCCACGGGTTAAGATAAGAACAGTTTAGTAACTAAGGTATAACACAAATCACTACTGCTACCACCAATGATAATAATGATAAAGGAAATAACAAGGGAAGAGAATACAACACCTCAGCACCAGCTGACCGATAACTCACCCCCCAAGCCCGACCAAGCTCCAGCCGATACCTCCTCCAACCCTGCAGACTCCCAGCCCTTCCGGCTCACTCCCAGTTACATCCTGGGCATGACGTGCTGTTGTATGGAATACCTCTTTGGTCAGTTTGGGTCAGGTGTCCTGTCTCTGCTTCCTCCCGGCTTCCCCTCCTCCCTGGCAGAGCATGAGGCTCACAAAGTCCTTGGCCAAACCAAAACATCGTTATCAGCTCTGTTCCCAGGCCGAAAGTCAAAACACTTCACTGCACCAGCTACCAAGAAGGGGAAAAATGACTGCTACTGCTGAACCCAGGACATTATCCACCCCTTATTCCATACCATTCACGTCATGCTCAGATCCCACATTTTCAATATACCATCACTCTTATCTCGGTGCACTCTTATCTTAGTGCACGGACCAGTCCCTATAAAGCTGCTGTGTCCATCTGGTCCACGATGTCAGGCTCCATCTCTTGTAACAGTCTTCCAGAGCAGGAGAGACTGTGTGCAGTGTTCACACTTGTGAATAACCTGGGCAATAGTGTCCATTGTTAAGTCCACCCCTCGGTCACGGGCCCATCTATATGTTGCATCTCTGCTCTGATGGCCTGAAGTGCAGTGGGCCCACCAGGCTCAAAATAATTCACTGTCCCCTTAAGCAGTTTCTGCAGCTTGTTGCTGGGGACTCCATACAGCTGCCTTCCAAAGCACTGGAGGGGCCCAGTGGACTAGATACTTGCCCATACTGTCACACACACCCTGCCACTCCTGGCTGTCCAGCCTTGGGGAAAACCTCTTGGTCCCCCTATATTGTCATCTAACCCCAGACAAGACCCAAACCCGACTCTGCTTAACTTTTGAGATCAGACAAAATGGCTGTGGGTAGAACACAGTCTGTGTGTGTGCCAACATGCTGATCCCCATCACAATCAGCAGGCAGGTCCCAAGGATACCCAAAGGCCATTCAAAACCTTCAGAACTCTCAGTCGATGCTGCTGTACTTGTCACTGGGGCTGGTGTAACTGCTGTGCTTGCCGGCTCTCCCACCGCCAGCTTCTCTTTTCCTGAGTCCAGATCTTCCTCCTCTGCCTTGCTGGGAAATGCTGCGGGGTCTCCTGCATCCTCCTGGGGCTCGGCAGGCGGCTTCCGGGGAATGCTCTCGGCCGTCGCGGAGCTGGGCTTCTCCGCGGGGCTCGGCTCCTCCGCCGCCTTCTCCCGCTGCTCGGCAGCCGCCTCCTTCTGCTCCTCGACCGCCCCGACCTCCTCCACCGGCAGCCGTCCCCTCGCGGCCTCCGGCCCCGCTCCCGCCGCCGCTTGGTCCCCGGGGCCGCTCTCCCGGGCCGCTTCAGCAGCCGCCGACTCCCGGGGCCGCTCCCCCTCGGCTCCCCGCAACCTCACGAAGATGGAGAGTAGGGCGAGGGCCAGGACTGAAGAGCAGCCGGACGGCCAGGTACAAGTCCACGGCCACGTCCGTCCCGCCCTGCTGCTGGAGCCCACCCGTATTACAAGCCATTGCCATAAAGCACAGTGAGACAAGAACCTTAGCCCAAGCCCCACACTTCATAAACATTAACACAGCAAATACCGGCTCTAAGTAAGTTACAACATTCTGAAGCTGTGAGATCAAGAAGAACAACTCTGAGAGCCAATAAATCAGCATTGTGACGAGTGACTATTAATCCAGTCAGATCTGTCGTTATCTCAACCCTTCGTGCCCCACGTTGGGCGCCAAAAAGAACTGTCGTGGTTTAAACCCAGTCAGGTAATTCGTTCACTCACTTCCCCCCCCTTTCTTGCCCTCCCCCTGCTCCCGGAGGGACAGAGAGGAGAATCGAAAAGAATGCAACTCCCACGGGTTGAGATAAGAACAGTTTAGTAACTAAGGTATAACACAAATCACTACTGCTGCCACCAATGATAATAATGATAAAGGAAATAACAAGGGAAGAGAATACAACACCTCAGCCCCAGCTGACCGATAACTCACCCCCCAAGCCCGACCAAGCTCCAACTGATACCTCCTCCAACCCTGCAGACTCCCAGCCCTTCCGGCTCACTCCCAGTTACATCCTGGGCATGACGTGCTGTGGTATGGAATACCTCTTTGGTCAGTTTGGGTCAGGTGTCCTGTCTCTGCTTCCTCCCGGCTTCCCCTCCTCCCTGGCAGAGCATGAGGCTCACAAAGTCCTTGGCCAAACCAAAACATCGTTATCAGCTCTGTTCCCAGGCCGAAAGTCAAAACACTGCACTGCACCAGCTACCAAGAAGGGGAAAAATGACTGCTACTGCTGAACCCAGGACATAAACTCAGCTATAAGTACAGTCTAGTCATTTATTCTAAGATCACAGAGCAACATGAGACCCCAGCAATAAACCAGTTTATCACACATGTAAACATTATGCATCTAGGGATATTGGTACATCACAAATTACATTTCAATGTCCCTTATCAAAACCCTGACACTTTCCACAGACTTCTACCTGGTACCACTTTCTTTCTCTGTAACACTGTGAAGTTTTCCAGACTGTCTAGTCTAAATCTTCCTTGATATAAGT
The DNA here is from genome assembly GCF_033815535.1 of Pezoporus flaviventris. Lineage (NCBI taxonomy): Eukaryota > Metazoa > Chordata > Aves > Psittaciformes > Psittacidae > Pezoporus > Pezoporus flaviventris. The sequence continues at coordinate 28,414,425 of NW_026892579.1, read as the reverse complement.
CTGTTATTCTGTTCTAGTTGTGATGGATAGGAAGATAATAATACTGCTACATAGCCATATCTTTTACATGCCTGAAAACCATTTTTAACATGTATACCCTATCTCCTATTTCTAAGCTAAACACCATCATTCAGCTCTTCCTGGCAAATGCATACTACCTAGACATGTGCTTTGGCCACATCTGTATTTTCTCCAATTAATCTACATGTGTCTAAAGTGTATCACCTTATTAGCAAATCATGAGAATAATTCAATTGCACAAAAGGACCAGTTTCTAGTTCTTGCAAGCTATGCCCTTGTTTATATTTCCAGCTTCTTCTTTGAAATCGGTGAGCTAGTGAAACAAACACAACCCAGACTCCTCTCTGAACAAATACGTACTTAGGCGGTTCACATCCTTGTCTCAGTGTAATACCCTTGTTCAAATATATAGGATTTTTTTGAGAACATTTCTCCAATTTGCTAATGCTATTTTTTATTTTATCTTGTCCTCTAGAGTAAGGGGGGGGGAGGGGGGGGAAGACAAGTGTGGTGTTTTCAAAGACAATAAACCTGTTCTCTATTTCAATAGCTAGGCAATTGAGGAAAACAATGAATACTGGACTCCAGGACAGATCCCTTTGACTGCTATTCTATACAATCTTCCGTTTTGATAAGTAATTTTTTTATAATTATCTATTTCTCTTTTTAGATTTTTCTGTAAAATTTACTACAGTTGTTCCACTGAAATTATACACTGAATTTTTATCATGTTTGCAACTGGTTTCAGATCAACTCTTGTTTTTATAAATGAATGATTTTTGAAAGTATCACTCAAATTTATAATCTGTCTGTGAGACACACATTCTGTGGAAAAACGCTCACTTCGCATTATAAGCAAGTTTGCTTTTCAGTGAAAAGATTGTTGATGTATACTAATAATGATGCAAATGCTAAATGGGTTATACAGTATGCATATGAATATTCTTCCATAAAATTCTATATACCCTAGCTGTTTCTGATTAAAAAAAAAAGTCACTATTTTGAGGAAATGTTTATTTAACGATTATTAATGGTATTGATCGAAAAGCTTAGCCAGCCCAGGAACTGTTTATTTACCTGCATTTATTGAATTGCAGACTACCATAATACCTTTATCATGCTGGCATTTCATAAGCCACCTTGCAGTATGTTAAAAAGATTAGGAGTTTACTGTAGTGCTCCTTGTATGGAACCAATGTCTGGCATGAAGCAACATTTAAAAGAAGCAGTCATGACATGGCACAATGCCAAAAGTGTGCCACTTTTTCAACAAAGATACAAATACACACATTTTCTGCTTAAAGCTGAAAAGATTAAAAGATGCCTTAAAAACATCAGAAATATCTTTACAACGTCTGACTGTAGAAGTGTCCTGGAAAATCCGCAGGACCTTATGCAAAACTACAGATTTCAATTGTCTTCTTTTTTTTTTTTCTTTATAACACTGCACAAGTTTAAATTATCTAAGTAGTGATGCTCAAGACATTGATCTTCGACCTGTAGAACAGTGAAGAGTACTTTCAAGCAACATTTTGAGATGAAATGTTGACAATACAGCAGTCAATAGTAATTAATTTCAATTGAGCAGTATGAAGTAATTATCCTTTTCTTTTTGCCTTTCCAAAGGATATTCATGAAAATTTGGTTGAGGATGCACAAAACTTTAAAAATTCATAACTGCTTATTTTGAAAGAAAATTATGTTTTCCCACAGAGTTTAAGTTATTTTTATTATACAGAACATATTTAGTAAAGAGTATTGAACAAAGTGTTGACCACACTAGCTTCAAGCTGCATTTGTGAACCTTCCTTTTTTAAAGAAAAAAAAAGGCGTTGATTTGCCAGAAAAAAAAGAAAAGGTTTTATTTAATCATATAACCACTGTCTTTTCAGACCCTATGTCAGTGAGGACTAGTTAGGAAATACATCTTACCAACTTATGTTATCTTGCTGTAGGACAACCTGTAGAGCATCAGTTCTAGTCAGTTGGGTTTTGTTTCTAAATAGTGACTTTATATAACTGATTTAATCAGATAGTTGGACATATACAGCAAAGGTTTAGGTTTTATGCCATTATTTTTTTCAATGTTGTGATAAGAAAACAACATGGATAGTACATACATGAAGATAGTACTTCATGCTCATTCAATCATTTATAGGTCATGATATATTATCTCTTAAAAAGTGACTCTATACAGTGACAATTATAAATCCAAGACGAACCACATAAAAAGTTGTTTGAAAATTGACATAGCAAGTAACATGCCCTCCTACAAATGTATGTATAAAATGAAGAGAAAAAGACTTTTTAATCTGATTTTTTTCATTCATTTTGCCATCCTTAAAATTAGGTCCAAAAGAAGTGGAATATAGGAAATGAACCTAAATATATTCTGAGATTTCAACTTCAAAATGTGGTCAGTGTTATGCCATGGCAGCTTTCCAAGTCCCAAAAGAACTGAAAGAGCAATGTAACTCAGTTTTATAAGGTGTTTCACTGAAAAGGCTGAGTATACTTATGTTTTCTTTAATATGTTTTATTTTTAAAGAATAATTTATGAAAAACAGGTACAGATCTGAAACTGGATTTTGGAAACTCTGGTATGGGAATGTGTTTCAATTTCAAAACCATCTTCCAGATAAACCTTAAAATTTAAATCATTATGCCTGCAGAATCTTAATACAATCTTACACAGCCAGCTGTGGTACAGCTTTGTTTAGCCAGCATACCTACTAACATACAGAAATCTTACCACATTTACACACACTATACCTGTGGTGCTGTGTTCTAGTACATCTTTGCCAGATGAAGGAATAGCTTGTTGTAAAACCTGTGTGACTGTTGGGACTAAATAATGAGTAAGATAAGCTCTCTGAGCAAGGAAAGAATTTTTATGGATGCCTTTTGCCGAAAGTTTGTGAAGATGAGAGTGGAAAATAAACAGAAAAAGAAGACAGAGGACAGGTAGCAGACAGATTTCTAGAGCCCCTGAGAAGTGACAGGGTAGCAAAAGATAAGCATTTTTTTCAGAATGAGAAATGCAGGGCTAGACTTGGTCAATGTAAAGCAGCCTGGAGCAAAGAAAAATAGTCCTACTATCTAGAACAGCCAAAAAAAATGTGTCAGATGGGTAAGGGAGAGAAGTAAAACTACCCACCAACCACAAACTAAGACGAGAGAATGCATTTATGTTTCCTTAGACTACCTATTTCCTTTTGCTACCCGACTATAATGTGAGTTCTTCTTTAGAATCTGTCCTGGGTTTAGCAGTAGCAGCCATTTTTTCTCCTTCTTAGTAGCTGATGCAGCGCTGTGTTTTAGACTTTCGGCCTGGGAACAGTGCTGATAACATCAATGTTTTTAGTTGCTGCTCAAACATTTAGTCTGACCAAGGACTTTCTGAGCTTCATGCTCTGCCAGGGAGGAGGGGGAGATGGGAGGAAGCAGAGACAGGACACCTGACTCAAACTGACCAAAGAGGTATTTTATACCACAGCACGTCATGCCCAGGATATAACTGAGAGTTACCCGGAAGGTCTGGTGCACTACTCAGTTGGGCTGGGTATTATTGGTCAGCAGGAGGTGACATGGTGTATTCTCTTCAATTGTTATTTCCTTTATCATTATTATTATTCATGGTAGAAGTAGTAATTTGTGTTATACCTTAGGTACTGGACTGTTCTTATCCTAACCCGTGGGAGTTACATTCTTTCGATTCTCCTTCCCATCCCTCCAGGAGCAGGGGGAAGAAAGGGGGGGGGTGGGGGGAAGTAGACTGCATGGTTCTGATTTATGGCCTGAGCATAAACCATTACAGAATCCCACAAAAAGTTTTCGCATACCATGTACTACATTTCAAGTACAATGCTCTGTAGACAAAGAGTAGAAGATCCATCAGTAGGTAACTAGCACATCTTCATACCTTCTATTTGACAGAGGCATTGACTGAATCTTGCTTTCACTCCACTGATGACCAAACACTTTCAATCATAAATTACTACACATAGATCAAGATATTGTGACAAGATAAAGAACATCAGAAATCACTGTTAATGTAGAGGCAGAGTATGAAACAACGGGTTATCTTTTATAATAAAGAATGACAGTAGCGACAGTAACAAAAACAAAGAGCAAATCTAAACCCCACCTCCTGCCATTCCAAAAATTATTTTAATTTACACCAGCTGCCATTTCTAATTTTAGGATAGGTCTTCCCTCCCTTTAAACTAGTATTTGCCAATCTCTGAGTTCAGATTTTCACTCATTCTTTCTGGCTTTAACCTACTGTCTCTGTTCCTCTCTTCACACTCATCTTCCTCATCTTTTGCAACATCAGTTTTCCCAATAAAGTTCAGTTTAACCTCTGAGTTCTCTGGCATCTTTGCCCTTTTTTTTTTCATTTTTCATTCAACTCTGAATTAACCCACTAACTATCAAAACAGACAGAATGCCCAGTGGCCTGACACTCCTGGCTATCTATGAATTATTCCTTCTTCGAGCCACCATTTGATTTGTTTAAATATCTTTATTCACTATAAGTGTTGCAAAATTCATTCAGCAGTGGAATTCCTGATGTATAGATCATTTTATAATCCCTCCTGTATTTTTATTTATGGCAATTAGGATACTGATTCCTGACTTCCAGGTTCTACAGCCCCAGTTATTTGCCTCTCTGTAGTGTTCATCATTCTAGCCTAGATTTTAAATCAAAGTCAGATTCTTCTGGTTTAGCAATTCTTTAGCTACTGGGAGAAATCCCATAACTATGCTGAACAAGAAATTCATCTCCTGCCTCAGTTCTATTGTCCCCCTGTACTGTCCCCAGTTATTCCTACATTTCTGCATATTATGCAGTCCTATTGCAGTTGTTTTTCACCATTTCACCTTCTCTTTTCTTCTTTTCATCAGCAGGCCTGTTTAATTAAAAAAAAAAAAAAAATACAACCCTGCTTTTTAAAAGCCTACTAATGCTTTTTCATGAATATCAGGTTTTGCGTTGTCCTGAATATACACAGAAAATAAAATGCAATCACCATGTACTATACAAAGGAGTAGAAAAAATTCAATGCTTAAAAACATTTTAAAATATATTTAATAATTTCAAGGTTCTTAGCCATTCACTGTATGCATTTACACAGCATCACTACAGAAAAGTACTCTTCTAAATAAAATACCCCAAACATTTATTTCTTTCGCTATCCATTTCTTCAGTTTCTAACTCATAATGTTTCATTGCAACAAAGTATCGAATAAAAGTTTCACCTAATGCTTCCTTAATGCAAGAATCTTTCTTGAGTGCAACAAGAGCATCTTCTAGTTTCAGAGGGACTGATGAATGTTTCAAATCAGCAGTGTGATTTTCTTCTTGGAGCATATCATCATACCTAAGTTCTCTCTTTATTCCATCTAGACCTGCAGCAATAGTAGCAGCAAGCACCAGGTATGGGTTTGCTGCAGCAGAACTTAACTTATTCTCTATGTGAGTGCCTTTTCCACCATGACATTTGACATTAAAGGCACAGCTGTTATCATTATATGCCCATTTTGCATTTACAGTCTCTTTTGATTCCTTACTGTATTTAGAATAAGGTTTACGGCAGCTGGTGGTAGGAGCCATCAAGCAGCTGATAGCTGCTGTGTGTGCCAAGAGACCTGATAACCAATTTTTTCCAATATCTGAGAGCTCCTCAACTCCATAACCAGCAGAAAACAAATTCTTCTGGCCATCCAAATCCCACAGGCTATGTGACAGAGCCCCTGAGTTGTAGAATCCTGATTCTGAGAAAAAGCTGGCCACATAGTTATATTTCTTAGCCACCTCTTTAATTCCTGTTCTAAATGTGAAAGCACTGTCAGCAGCATCTATGCCAAATGCTGGATGAAAAGTGATCTCCATTTGCCCAGGCCCAGTGGAAGAAGAAAAGCTTTCAATGTTGGCACCAGCATAATACATTCCTTCAATGAGCTCCTGAATGAAAGTCTGGTCGTGGTTATTTAGTATCGTGGCTGCAGGAAAGGATATTGTCTTAGAATTTACAACCTCAGTAATGCCATAAATACAAAATTCATAAGTGAAGGCAGAGCGCAGAGAAAAGCCATTGTCCTGAAGCTGGCTCAGCTGTTTCTTGGCAATGTGCCTTGGTGAGGTCATTAGCGGGTTACCCAGCACAGTGAAGGAATCACATATCACTCTTGCAGTCTGCTCAGTCCAGGGTAGTATTCGAAATGTTGATAAATCCGGGTTCAGGATTATGTCACAATTAAAATTGGTTGCATTTATGTAATCTAATTCATTATCTTTAGGATTCAGCGTCAGCTCAAGGTAACTTCTGGGCATGGCAACACCATGAATTGCTTTCTCCTAAACACAGAGCAGAATGACAGATTACAAATGAGAAAAGAAATCAATAGTATTTTTACATATGTAAAATATATAAAACCCAGATTCTCTGTAAGAACAATTGTATTTTTCCTAAAAGAACACTGAAATGCAGTGATCACTGAAGTAAAGAGCAACAGCCAGTTACTTTGACATTATAAAGCAAAACAACTTTCTACAAGGTTAGTATGAAAACCCCGGCACCAAATATCCCAATGACCATTTTTTAAATTTCCGTGAAGAACTAAAACAATGTTTAACACTTACCTTGCATGGTATTTATACAACTACAGGCATCACCAGTTAGGTGCAAACTTTGCAAGTCAAATTTCTATTTATACTTACTCCATTAGGCTTCCATAACCTTTGAGCATTTCCTTTACATAGATCCAAGTGACCACAAGACATACAACTTCAGGCTGCAACTTCCCTTTACATGCCATAACACATACCTCACTGTTTTTCAGATTGAAAATTTAACTGAAAATTATCACTTCCTGGACTTAATAAGTTTGGGGATAAAATGCAGGGAAGCACCTCAAAGTGAAAAATCATCCCAATGTTTCAGTACTCTGCTTCTAGGTAGCAAAGAGGATAAACTCATAATTATATTTTCTTCTCCATTAGAACAGGGAGCTCCAATTTACAGAAATAAATACAGATAGGACACTAACGAAGGATCATCTGCCTTCAAACAAGCACTTTACAACTTACCTTACATTCAAACCTTTAGCTGATGAAAACTGCAATTATGCCAAGTTCTGTTAAGAGAAATTTGGCTTATGTTTACATCTTACCTTTACTCTTCTAAGGGAAAGGATTGCCATCTAAGTGAGCAGAGGAGGCAAAACAAACCTAGAAAGGGGCAAGCTCAGATCTGAAAGAAACCCAAAGTTTTGCCTAACTAGATGGAAAATTATTTAAATACTTCAAACTGCATAGAGTGGCTTCTCTTAAAATTAATAAAGTCCACCTTCTCTTAAGGAAGTGGCAGTCCACTGATACCAATTCTCCCTGTGTGACACCCATAACCAAAACTGCACAGAATGGTGAATACTGCTCAAAGATGTCTAAGCTGCCCATGTGACAGCAAAAAGGTGTTGAAGGTAATTACCCTATAGTACTACTTCTCCCTATTCTAACCCCGCTATGTGAAAAAATGAGAAAAAAAAAGGAAACTTATATCAGTTGCTCTGTATGTATACATTGGTGTGTGTGTTCACATACACATTGTTTTATGTCAAAAGCTTTACTGTCAGCACAGCCTCGATGTGTTCAGATGGTAAGATAAATACAAAAGCTGTCTTTGAACAAGCTGACTAGACATTTGCAATTTGATATAGCAACTGAAAGAGAAGTTGCAATTAACCTACCACCCCTCACAAGAATTCAAGTGACTGAAAGTTTATACTTATAAAATTCACATAACATCAGAGAGAACAAATTGCATCTAGATGATACAGTTACAGTTTAGCAATATCGAAAAGGGAAGTATTGAAAATATGGCTTAGGCTCCAGAATGAACTTCAAACAAAACTGCTCTACATCTTTTCATGTTCATATCCTTTTTTGTGATCCCTCAGTATAGCTTAAAATACTCGTGTTGAAACATGAGTGAAAGTATAATGGAGTTATGCACATGAAAGCAATATACTGAAATATGTCACTGAAGCAATATACTGAAAGGGCTGATCAGTCAAGGCTACATGTTGTAAGGATATCTTTCTAATTTGGTTCTTATTTTCTGAATCAATAATATGGCAAATATTGCTATTAAGTCATTATGCAACCCAATAGTATCTTCAGGTGATTGATGACTGTAAAATTTCTCATAGCTAATATCATTTTCATTCAGTTATTTTCTTTCATTCAGCATTTACCCTCTCCTTTTTGCAATTTAGTGATGTGCAATAAAACCAAAGCTTTATAATGCAGTGAACCTGAAAAAATAATTCTGAAGGAAGAGATTATTAGAAATCCAAGGAACTGAAATTACTAGCCTTACTTAATTAGATTACTATCGGGGACAGTGGAATAGAGTGCAGTGATGAAACAGTCCAGAACCTTTGGGAGCATTAACAAGTGGAGGGTACAGATAATTTGTTCTAAGTTTGAGTTTCTGCCTGCGCTATGAAAAAAAAAAACCCAAACAAAACCATAGAAATTAAGGACAGAGACATGAAAACACATAAACACACAGTCAGAAACAAACAAAAAAAAACTTACATGAAAAAAGCGAGAAGGAATATTCTTTGATCTCGACACACCATGGAGGTCTATTGATTCAAATCTAACAAACTGTACATTGTCCCTGGCCATCTGCTGCTTAATAAATTCAATATGAGAGAACAGTTGAAGGAGAGTTGGACTTCCAAGGCCGTTTACATCAGGCTCTCTGCTGGATGCTGTAAGTGAAGAGGAATGGTCACATCAAGCAAAATAATGAACATTGGAATACAAGCTGTTTCATAGTGTAATAGTGGGAAACTGTGCCATGGAGTGTAAAAGCGAAAGTAAGAAAAATGTATGAATCATGAAACATTTTTGTAAATAAATACACTTACCCCATCTTTCCCACCCACATTCCCTCCCACTCCCCTACCCCCAAGATGTGTACAAAATCCCTTATTTTTTTTGAATGGCCTATAACTTACACTTTTTTTCAAGTTGATGAGAGAACACAGGGGAATCATACAGAAAAGCCAGGAATTACTGAGGGATACCTCAGCTGTTGAGTGTTTTTAGGAGCACAAATAAGAGCCAGATACATATTTCCGACTAAAAACTGATAGAATTCAAGTGCAATATTTCAATTCTTTTGAAAAAACCACGGATAAACATGATAAAAAGGGCACTCGTCTTCTTCTAAATCTTTCTCAAGACCTCCTGAGGATGTCTGCCATTTTCTCCACCACAGGCAGCAGACTTTTAAGAGAAGTTTATGCATTTATGCATTTGCTGTTATAGAGCTGCCTTAACTGTACTACAGCAGCTGTAGGACTGTATAAACTTCTTGACGTGAAAGTAGTAACATCTGAGTATAAGTTCTGTAATGGATCAGAGAGCTGGGCACAATCACGTCCACTCACAAACCTCTCGATCTCACAGCCTCCTTTTCTTTTGTGTATCTACGTATTGGTATTATTCAAGTTAAACTACATAAGGTGTTCATTGTCATTTAGTCAATAAACTAACAAGACCAAGGGTAATATTTGATATTAAGATATAAAAAATATGAAAAAAAATATTTCTTTCTACACTTCTGGGAGGAAAGTCCTCCATTATTCCTGAGGCTACAATCAGACAAATTTTTGCAGATCTTTCAGATCCACAGTGGAAGATCACTAACAGCAACAATTCACCACCACCCTTCAAGTGGAAGTTGAAAGCCTTGTGCTGAGGCACCATGAAGGTTGATGGAATACTCCTGATCTCTCCAGTGCCAACTCCAGGGACAGAAGTCTAAGGGTTTTGTCTTTTTACAAGCAGTGGTCAATCCCTTATTCTACACATTACATTTCCTGTCTACCACCTGTCACACAGAGATTTCTATGCCTTATATTATTTAAAGTGGCAATTATTATTTACTGGCAACACTTCACATAAGAATATTGTCAGGTTTTGACATAAATTTTGCAAGTATTTCTTACAATGTCCTGAAATGTTGCCTTTTGAATTTACACCTACTAAACAAATATTTTTCAGGTTAAAACCACATAATTCACAATAAACAACAACTTTGACCCATGTAATTCTTTAAATCAGTATTCCTAAGATATACAAATTATATAAAAGAGCTAAGAAAAACACAAATTTGAATGCATTTATATTGTGTATGAATTTATTTTAAAAGTAAAAATACAGCTATACTTGATTTAAACATCTACCAATGATAGGTAATTTTCAAAATATTATATATGTTTTAGTCATCTTCAAGCTAAATTTATTTGCATGAAAGCATAAATAAATAATTGGATTATATGAAATCACATAAATTAACAGAAAACTCCTATAAAGTCATTTAAAAGACATTAAGCAAGCAAAATTATTAACTAAAGAAGAAAGAATTTGTTTTCTCCATTTGCACTTGTTATGATCCATGATAGATCTTTTTAAATTATGAGACTAAAATTTATATACTGGTCTACTACTAGTCTGAAATTAGGCTATATACCAGTGTAGACAGCCCGCTAACCAAAAGACAAGATACTTATTAATTTACAGTAGCTTTTATCCAAAATCTGTTAGAATCAATAGAGACACTCCCACAGCTTTCACATACACTTTAGAGGTAATTCATCATTTGCAGATGATCTTTCCCATAGAAATAATAAGTTCTGTAAATAGTATGATAAATAAAAATACCATAATGACTTAATATATCTGACTGATTTTTGGAAACATTAAATTGGATTTGTTTCTTAAATAATATTTCATGAATAACTACTGGCAATACTTATTTTTCTCTAGCACAGGTCCGAGAATGTATTTTCTTGGTAGCCACTAAATGAATCACTGACAAACTAAGTCCATGAAGCTAATGAGGAATAAAGTTTGGAAACGTAGAGTAGGGAATTGAGTACTCTTGTCTTTTCCGAGTTCATGCAGTCATTATCCAGAGCATTAGCTACTGGAGGTAAAGTAGCTAATAAATAAGTATTAGATAAGTCTAGATGATTGAGATACACAGTCTAAAAGTCCTATATTCTTATGAGGGAGGGTTGAGTTCATGAGTATACTGTTTTCCCACTCTCTGGGTCTCTAGAAATAATGCCTTTTTTTTTTTTTTCCATTTCAGAAAACTGACTTGTGGAAACATGTATGTAAATTTCACAAGATGCTCAGATTTTGGTTCAGATTTTCATTTTGAATGTCAAATATAAATCCAGACTGGTCATCTTTTAAAACGATCATCATTCACCAAAGGCGAATGGTACATACAGATTCTTAGATATCTATATCAAATCAGTAGGACACAGAAAAACAGTTTGTTTTCCTATGGTTCTGTCTGTATTTCCCATTTAAGTTACCACTGAGAAACAATTAGTATTATAATAATTCTTTCATAATTAGTACAAAATATCTTTGAATACAATCTAATTATCTTCATATATTTAAAAATATTAATAATACAAAACTAACAATATTACTCAAAAAATCTCCAAATTACACAAATTGTATTATTATTCTTTACTGTGGAAGAGTGGTGCCATTCTTAGGTTGGTAACATTGAATTAATTAGACTGCTTAGAGCAGCTGACATTAGGCTAGGGCAAATAGTTAATATCAGCTTTATCTTCCCAACAACAGAAAAGTGCCACAACAGAAAAAGTGCACAGGTCCCAGATCAATCTGTCATTATCTGCTTATTCAAAGAAATCCTTTCCCATGGTCCCTTATTAAATCACACTGCAACTAAACCAAACAATTTCTCAGCTCTGCAAGAGGTGACCGTGTCAAACTGATGAAACAAAAAGAACGTGCTACATGTTGCCAGGGGACTTCACAATGACAGGAGCAGGCTGACCTAACAAATGTGGTAATATAGGAAACTCTCCACTGTGAAACACAACCACCAATGTAACGTAAGGCAATAACAGCACTAGCAGGTAGACTCCAGATATGAATCATACATTGGTGAAGGAGATGCGTTTCCATCAGTCCTTCCCCAGTCTCTTCCTCCCACTGCCTCCCACAGTACAGCAGCTGCTGCACTGCACATCCTCCTACTCCCTGTGGGACAGGGTCTCAGCATACCCGAGTCCCATGCAGTGTCAGAACACTCATCCCTGTGCTCTCTGGAACACTGTGACACTTGCTACTGTCTCAGAGCAATAGGGAAATAAAAACCCTTGTGAGCATAGGAATTGCCACATCAGTCAAGGCAGTGTTTCATCACATACTGCTGTCTGGCACCAGCTATTAACAGAAAAAGCAAGGTGTTCTTTGCAAAATAATCTGTCTAAACAGAGTGGGGTTTGCAGTTCCTCACTAAAAAGGGGGTTGTTGTTAGGAGCAGGAAGGTTAATATCCAAATTTGTCTTAATTTCTTCTTCATCCTAGGAAATCTAACACTGGGTGCTGTGAAGATCTGTGTGAATACTGACACCCTTTATAAAAACAGATACATTATGCTGATGATAACCACTAGCAATGAGTCCCACAGTGTAATCGCACATCTGCACTCTTCTAAATCCTTTGGAAATTCCTGTCAGTACTAATTTAAATACATCTGCTCTTCCTTACAGGACTCCAATTTGGGTATTTAAGAATAAACACTCTATCTGATTTGTACAGCATGTTACTTACTGTTCTCGTATTTGTCTTCAAAAATTAACAGCCTCTATTTCTGAAATCTCATGTGACAGCTTTTCCTATGCTAGATATTACTCTTATTGCTAGTTTTTAAAGCCCTTATTTTTTATTCCCACTTGGTTTTTAACATAGTAAATAGATATGAGCATCGGGCTACCTTTGATAAGTACTATTGGTGTAAATAGTGATTAGAAGCATTTTCAGTTGAAAACATTACGTAATTTCTGTTTCTTTTTCACCCCCCAAAAAAAGTTAGACCAAAAATGTTCACTGATAGGTCAGTAAAGTATTTGATTCCTTCAGTCAAGTACGTAAAAAGTTGTTTCTTACCTAGTATTTTTGCTTCCCAGCAACTACCCTAGCACAGTAATAAATATATGAGCACTAAATACATTTCCCTCATCTGTTTGATATTGATAATTTCAACTTTTTTTCCATCTGTTTCTTTGTCTCATGATAATCTGCTTTCTTTTTTAATCTTAACTATGAAGGCTTTTTTACTGATATGACCATGGGGAAGCTCAGGTCTTTTTAATGAGTTTTATAGGTAATTTAGAGACCAATGAACAGCTTCAACCATCCGTGAATTATTTTTTGCAACTGTATGACAGCAACACGATACAGCTTCTTAGAGGAGCTACATTATCAAGAATTGAATACAAAATAAGATTTTATTTTTCAATAGATGAAAAATAAAATAAATCACTTATACTTTTTTATTTTGTGAGGTATTTTATTAAAATGGCTCTTCTTTACTGAATGAGAAAATGATCAAAGTTTTACAGAAAGGTTAGAAAATATTCCACCTAGGCAAGAAGATTTGAAAACAAAATATGCAGGTGTCTGAAAAAGATTAAGGTGGATAATACCCCCTGGAACCACCTAACTAATAATCCCAAATATGATGCATCGACAGTGGCATGCCTTTCTTCAAACTCAAATGGAAAATTTGGATTTCAGGAAAAATTCACTGAGCAAAGTTGCATGAACTAAGATATACACTATTGCAAACTAGGTAGCCGCTTCTGGTCTAAAAATGTTTGACTTAATTTTAAAAAATCGGGTGAGAATGAGGTCTAAAGGGAAGCAAGGTTATTTAAGGAAGAGAAGATTTTTTGCATGGTACTGAAGGTAATGACTAAGCTCTTCTTGAATATGTTGTAGAAGGAGAAGTGGATGACAGAGACATCAAGCAAAGAATGCTTACACTACCCTTACACTCAGTCTAAACTAAATGGTTTTGGCAACCTTTCATTATTACTAGAAAGCAAATAAACATCTCCAATGGGTAGGTCTGAATGCACCTTTCTCACACAGTCACAGGATCATAGAATCATAGAATCATAGAATAGTTAGGGTTGGAAAGGACCTTAAGATCATCAAGTTCCAACCCCCCTGCCATGGGCAGGGACACCTCACACTAGCTAACTACAGGCAATAGAGACAGATGAGTTGGACCTTATCCGAAGGGGGACAAAACAGATCAGAAAAATGGGATGAAAGTGCTGTCTGAGTATTTTTTTGTTTTGTATAGATTGAGGGGGAAAATGGAAAATCACAGTCACAGAGCAGGAAGATTTCAGCTATTTCAGGTACGGAAAATAAAGAACTTAAGAGCTTTGGTATGCTTTAAAGAAAAATAGTTGCTTTTAAGGCGTGTGAGGTAAAAAAAAAAAAAAAAAGAAAGCAAGTTGTATATATCTCAGTTTACAGGGAAAAGGAAAGAAAAGGGTGGAAAATACATTTTTTTTCAACAGAAAATAAGGGAAATCAAGAAGGTTTAGAAAAGAGTGAAGCTTCATCCCTGCTCTGTTCAAGTTGAGTTCAAAATGCAGAAAAAGAAATATTGGGGAAAATATATTGAACTGCAGATAGGGCAGCTCAATAGACTTTCGCAAATGAGGAAGGAACATGAAGGAGCAATACGGCTTTGGATTTTCACTTTAGGAGAGATGCGAAACCTGCACAGATTGTATCAAATACAAAGCAGAGAAGAGTAGCAACTGAAAAACACAGTCCCAAGTAACCCCCAAAGTAAGACTGGTTATTCTGCCAGAATGACTGCAGAGGCAGGGAATATGAAGTGTTCGCTGACCTCCTGATTGTCCATTTACGGCTCCTGAAGAGTCCCTGTTTCTATTTCCTTCACCACTGGCTAGACTTACTGAACAGAGTCAGTGCTTCCAGGTAAGCAAAAAGGACAGTGGAATCACAGGGGGAGTTCAATTTTTTTGAAAAGTGTATGGACAAATTTCTTAATTTCAATGGAGCAAAAGGCCTGAGATATTTGTTTCTCTGAAGTCTTCTTTTCATAATTCTACCCCTAAATACTAGGTATTATTATTTGTGACTGCCCTATTACTAAAAATAAGAGCTTTAAACAAGTTTAAAATGACAAGATGAGGTTATTCCTTGTAAAAAAAAGGGAATTGATTTTAGGACTGATGACATCCACTCTTAAGTATGAAATCTAGTCTGTTAGCATCTACTTGATATGCTTTCTCTAAAATCACAGTTTAGCAAAGGAACCTTGTGTTTGGGGTCAGTGCTTGCATAACATTTCATGTGATTCTTGAAGTGTTCAAACCTTTTCTACCTGTGCACTTGAAATTTCAACAGTCACTAGGTAACGACCGATGCCTGCAGCTACAGCGTAGACTTATTTTCTTTCTTCAGAAATTTCGTTCTCCTTCCAACAGTTCCTGATTCTGTGCTGGTCATATTTACATGGGCTCACTTGGTATGTGCTCCAGAAGATGAGCCCTTTTGAGAGGACCTGCTCCTGGAGGTGTTCAGGTTTCTAGGTCCCAGCTCTGCAGTCTGCACTCAAGCAGATTTTAACAAACATTTTATCCCAGCTACAGACAAAGAGATACAAAAGGATTTGAAGTCTTTCATATATACTCAGTGTTGAGATATGTTTAGATACAAGACTTCAGGCGCTTCAGTAACGAAAATATTTAAGGTAATATTTTAGTCATAAAAATGAAATATTTATAATTTTGTCTTATCATTTTTAATAATTTATCACTGGCAGTAATTAAATAGTCTTTATGCAAAGGCTCATTAAAGAGTGCAGAATTTTATCTAAAAATGTCTTCTTTGAAGTTACTGAATGTATTCAATGAAAATTAAATTTCAAACACCTACATGTCAAATTAAGTAGAAACTATTTCTCTGCATTCCATTTACTAGTGAAAACACACACTGAGCCCTACAATTTGTTTAGTCAAAGCCAAATGGAATCCAAACCTCATGAGATTCCAAAACTTTTGGAATCAAAAGCATCAAGTGTAGTCTGAGAAATAATTCTCTAATCTCTTTATTCTTATAGACGTGAATAGAGAGTGATTTAAGCACAAAACCTTTTCAAAGCTTTATATTTTTCATGCAGTGCTCTGAGTTAGGACTGATAATGTTCATCAATATCTTGTTCAGGCCTGTTCAAACTGGGTTACACAATATGTCTACTGAGAAATCCTACTCTAGCCAATAACATTTATATATTCAGATTTTCTGTTTTCAGAGTATGTATAGCAGTATGTCTACACTTCTGAAAGGAGACTTAAAAAGCAAAAAAAAAAAAAAAAGCAGGATAACTTGATAACTTAATATTGTTGTAAAAATTAGTTGTTACTATTATATTTTATTGAATAGTTAATGATGGACAAAGTATTTTATCAATGAAGATTCATACTTCTTGTATCAGTGAGATAAGTCAGAGGGTAAAATGCCTATCCTGAAGAGCTGATAATATGATCCAAGCCTGATGCTTCTTACTGGAAACTTATTAATCTGATACCTATTCAACTGGCAAATTGTTTTTCGTGTGCTTCCTGGAATAGACACAAAACAAGGGACTGCTCTAAGCCCATTACATTATCATAGCTAATGGTAGCTTTCAGTTTGCTCATCCAGCTAGCCCTGTCTTTTTTTACAGTTTCTAAGAAATCACAGCATATTAGTAGCAATTAATTGACTCTATAAACACTTCCAAAATGGACTTATTGAACAGCATGAAGATTAGTGGAAGTTCTCTGCTTCATTTGCTTTTCTTCCCCTATAGTTTGTATGAGATGTTTTTGCATTCCAGTCCTCCCACAGGACAGATATTGAAAACATCATCATATTGAAAACAGCAATTTCTGCTGCTGGAAAGGTTAACAAAAAGGACACTTTAAGAAACCCAGACACCATCAGGGCTTTGCAGTGTCCAGCAGAATTTTGGGAAATGTTTCCTGTGCTCAGTTCAAATGAGGAAATATTTCAGTTGTAGTGAAAAAGACAAGACCACTTGTGTGTGGCAGGTTTTGGCAGGCAGCTGAGCTTCATAAATGGTTTTACTTAAAAAAAAAAAAAAAAAGCACAGACATAGAGCACAACTTCTGATCCACCCCAATCACACAGAAACCACAGGTGACAATTCTCTCATGCACTAGCTCTGACTAAAGTTTACTGCTTAACAAAACTGCACAAAACAACAATAGGAGCATTTTCTTTAACAGAACAGCAGGTGATGCTTAAATATCCTTACCAGCATGGTCTGCAGAGGAGTCAAAGGAAATCTCAGGAGCATTGCTTTCTGCATGTGGAGAAGCTGCAGGTAGTCCCAGAATGAGTTGATCCACATTGCTTCCCACTGATTGCTGCTGATCAGACCCAGCAGAGCTGAGGACCAGCAGAGGTTTGCTCTGTTGCCCCACTCCCTCCTTGTGGAAGCTGTGGTACTTTCTGTTCTCCTCTCCAAAATGAGGGCTAAAAGTCTCAAAGAGTTGGCTCTGCTTGTCAGCTGTCCTGTCATGGGGTTTTATGATGTTTTTCTGGGGGAAAGTGCCACCTGCCTTGCCACTGTAATTGAGCCTAGGAGCAGGCAGAGAACCTTCACTCAGCAGGTTTTTCAGCTCTTGCAGGCTTTGTTTAGAAAGGCCAGGTGCCCTTTGGAAGGACTTTGCAGCACCGTGTCCTTGTGTGATTGCAGTACCGCATCCTTGTGTGGGTACAGTACCGCCCAGGGAGCCCGTCTTTGTCATGTGAAACTTGACATCTCTTTCTTCCACCCCACCCTGTTCTTCTTGCTTGCTCTTTGCCTTCTCATCGCACTCTCCCCTGCAAGCTGACTCTGCGCACACAGTTTTCCCTGCACTGCTTGCAGGTTGCACACCTATGTACTTCTCTGTTTTAGCTGTTTCATCTATTTCCTCATCTATTTGACCTAATATTCTTTTCCCAGGGCCATCATTCTCCTGTTTTTCTCGTGTTTCTCCAGACATGTTTTCTTTCACACTGCTGTCAGTATGAGAACTGTCACTGCCCCCTGTGTCCTTCTCTACTAAAGAAAAGCTAGTTAGGTTTTGAAGAGATGGGTCTGATGGTGGTCCTGAGCAACCAGTAGTTCCTTGTTGAGGACAGGAATCTGGGTTCTCTGAAGTGCAGGACAGCTCCATCTTCGCATTTTGTAGAGGAGGAATGTACTTTGTAGGACCTTTGACTCCCTTTTTCTTTCTGAAACCACATATATTGTTGCCATCAACTTCATCATTGTCCCTTTCAGATGTGTTCTGTAACCAGCAACAAAATATATAACCAAATAACAGGCATGAATGAAACAGAACATGACAATGAAGTACCACCAACAGCTGCATTTGCCTTGTAGCACTTCCATTAATTCTTGCTGATGGAGATCTTTGTGGACACTTACTGACCCTCAAATTCTGCTATTTTGATTTTAAAAAAACCTCACATAATTCTTTTTCTTATGTTTAAGAACAAAATTGGTGAATATACCTTTATAGTTTAGTTTTTTTCAGATTTAGTGTATTAAAATACAGACATTGTACACTGTGTGACATCGTTTGTCAGACATTTGTCACATGCGACCTTTAAATGTGAAAAAATATGTATATTAATAATTACATGTAAGTATATTCTTGTTCATATTAAAAGCATTTGTATATTTAAAGAAAATATATTGTCCTGAAACACAGAACACTGGCAATCCATGTAAGGATGGGGAGTGAAATCTGAAAATAAACAGCTTTTAAATGAATTTCAGGATCTAATTTGGCCAAGAACTGAACCTTCAGGGCAGTGATAAAAAGGACAAACCCATATTTGGATGAGTAAATGGGAAAGAACCAAAAGATGATGTTTACCTTTATATATGGCATTGATATGATTTATATTGTAGTGCTAGGAACAGATTTCAAAATGGTTGTAATCATGTAGAGAAGGTGCAAAAAGGAGCTATAAAAATTAATTGCTTGCATTATCCCAAAGAATATCAAGAAGTGTCTAGATCATTGTCTCTCCGAAATATCCTGATACTACTACCAGAGGTGTGCTTAATCTGATGTTGTCTGGGAAAAGAATAGGAAATCAAAACTAGATGCGTTCAAATTAAAAAATAGTGGGCATTTTAATATTGTGGGTGATTAATTACTTCACAAACTATCAAGGTAATTAATGAATTCTCCACCTCATGATGTCTTAAAATAGACTTCTTAATACAGTTTAACCAAAATATATATCACTCTGTAATCAGTCACAGTTATATTGCCTCTGAATATCTACTCAATCATGTATTTAAGACTTGGTAGCTTAACCAGCAGTCCTTGGTTTGTTTGGGTTAAACTGGAATTAACGCCTGTAAAAACACTGGGAGATCAAGATATATTCTCTGAATTAAACCATTCTTAACCTTTTCCACAAAGGAATAATCTGCACTCTTTGCAATTTCTGAGTTTCCAAAAGAAATAGGGGTCTGCACAAAAACAAAGTGAATGCCATTCTGGATAAGGCAAAAGAGATTCATGTTGGCAGACAAAAACACATAGAAGAGAAGGCAGCGGCATCTGATGTGCATATGGAAGGAAACAGTTACATGGTCTCCATTAAGGTCATTAACACATTTTTTTCTATATTATTCCTCCCTATTTTTCCCATTTTCTCATTATGCTATTTTCCATCATTTTATAGTCAAAAACGTCTTATGACTTTTGTTTTAACACAGGCTCATAGAAGTATTTCCTTCCTCTCTCCCCCTTGCTCTAAACTTCTGTGACATGCTGTTTATAGCTACTCTGGGAGCTTGCCACGGCATTGCTGTTGGTATGAAAGGCAGCTGGCTGCCAGCTCTATAGGGAGAAGGCACCCTCTGCCTGCAACACCCATGCACATATCTTGACAATGTTTGTGATGCTCATTTGCAATCAAACACAGTAACTGCCTCATTCACAACGTAATTCCTTGTTTACCCCAGTTTTCGCTTTCAGTTTTTAATGAACCCATTTCTTCATCTAAAGGTTTTGGTATATTCCCATAATACACCATAATATACACCCCACAAAACAATTCTGGGTATATTGCTGATACCTCTACACATTCACCCATGTAGAATAGGCCTAATTCCTACAGCTCTGTGTCACTATGGAATACAAACGTAACAAAGAAACTTTCCTGAATAACAAACCAGACAAAAAGCTGCTTATAATGGAGAACTATAATGGAGAATTTTAACACCTCCTTTAGTAATACAGGAAACTGAATGAAGCTGGTGGAGGGAGAGAGAGTAGGGGTGGAGGAACCAGCATCTGCCTAATGGAAAACCCAAATAATTTTAAAATAAAAGAGGCTTCAAATTACATTTCTAGATGTATAAAATTATCTTTGAGAGAAAGAAGAGATCCAGCTATGAAAACTATAGTCATAAAAAGATTGTAGTTTTTAATGTTTTCATGAAAAATAGTTACTTATCCTGTGTGGCAGAGGTTGCTGTCATTAAAATATCCTGATTTCTCCTTCATGAAGTTTTCAGAACTGTTTTATATAATCATAGAATCATAGAATAGTTAGGGTTGGAAAGGACCTTAAGATCATCAAGTTCCAACCACCCTGCCATGGGCAGGGACACCTCACACTAAACAGTGGCACCCAAGGCTCTGTCCAACCTGGCCTTGAACACCGCCAGGGATGGAGTATTCACAACTTCCCTGGGCAACCCATTCCAGTGCCTCACCACCCTAACAGGAAAGAAGAATCTAAACATCCCCTGTTAAAGTTTTAACCCGTTACCCCTTGTCCTATCACTACAATCCCTAGTAAAGAGTTCCTCTCCAGCATCCTTGTAAGCCCCCTTCAGATACTGGAAGGCTGCTACGAGGTCTCCACGCAGCCTTCTCTTCTTCAGGCTGAACAGCCCCAACTTTTTCAGCCTGTCTTCATACGGGAGGTGCTCCAGTTCCCTGATCATCCTCGTCGCCCTTCTCTGGACTTGTTCCAACAGCTCCATGTCCTTTTTATGTTGAGGACATCAGAACTGTGCACAATACTCAAAGCGAGGTCTCACAAGAGCAGAGTAGAGGGGCAGGATCACCTCCTTTTGAATAACTTGAAACCAGTAACATAGTCAGAACACCATCTGCATTTCTGCTTTATAATGTATTCCCACTCTCTGTGCTCAAAAATTACCACTGAAAAATTTAAGGTTGGATTAAGTTTTTTCCTGTTCTTCCTACTGTAGATCTCTGAAAAATGGTCAATAAAATTACTGAAGGTAAGACAAGCACATGTTTTCTATAAAACCTGCTTACTGAAGCCAGAAAAAGAGTAATTCGTGTATGAAAAGCAAAATTTCAGAAAAATGCCTGTTCATAACATTAGCCATTCTAAATTTTTTCATGAACACTAGGTACCATCCCAACATTATAATTCTTAGCAAAACAAACTCCTTCTGAATAGACATGACAGGATAAGGACTAGTAACTTGTAAATTTGTTAATGGAAACATTCATTTGCAACAGAACTCTAATAACTAATGTGTTATGTATAGTAGTTTCCCTGTTAGTAGTCTACAAAGTCTACATATAGTAGTCTACAAAGGCTACATAGAGAAATTGAGACTATGGTACTGCATTTTGGTCATAGACTTAAAAAATATATTACACCCACCACTCTTACACAAAAGCAGTGATCGTTTTATTTTCAAACAAACAAAAGTCCTGCATTTATGCTGAGAACAATCTATGCATTACCTAAGGTCCTCAGCACAAGGCACACTGGCTTTTTGCAGGAGAATGACTCCATTTCTAAATAAACTCAAACATTCATGGACTTTCATTTAGAAATCTTACACAGTATTTTCCACAGCGAATTAAACAGGGCTAGATATGTTGCAAGGTACAAACACAGCATCCCTTCATATTAAAGACATTCATATGTGTTATGGACTGTCATATGAGTTATGGCACAGCCTTAGTTGTCTAGTAGTTTATGTGGTATCTACCATCAGAAAAGCCTAGTACCTGGGCACATAGGGGAGAATACCCAGAAAATGGGACTTACTTAAAAATTA
This sequence comes from Pezoporus flaviventris, assembly GCF_033815535.1. Taxonomy (NCBI): domain Eukaryota; kingdom Metazoa; phylum Chordata; class Aves; order Psittaciformes; family Psittacidae; genus Pezoporus; species Pezoporus flaviventris. The sequence goes on along the minus strand of NW_026892579.1, from coordinate 28,392,361 downwards.
TATGTTTAACTTTGTATTACTAACATTTATTTTTTTTCTACAGAAAACAACATTAAGTAAAACAGCAGCTTGCAAGTTATGCTGCAAATGAGCTGGATATATATCGTGACTTAACCTTATGGAACCGTGTGTCCTGTACTGAAAAGAAAGCAAAACAGTTACAGCATTAATATGGCAAGAGTTCTGATTTTTTATTTTATTGCTGAATATTCTTATATTTTTGTTGTTGTGTAGCAACAGCATCAGGAGATACTAGAGCTTCTTGAAATTTCTTTTAGCCAACATTTGCTTCAACAGCATTCAATTTTTGTTTGTTTATTTTCAAGTATTTACTGGCACCCTAAGTCAGAACTTCAGTCTTGAAATTTTCAAAAATTGTTTCTCTTTCTTAGCAAGTTAACACACGCATGGTAACTCAGATATTCCTGCCAGAAGGATTAGGTCCAACATGTAAGCAGTGTGAGCCACATTATGGAACCAATCTGAGATTTAGATTTTTCATTCTAAAGATTCTTTTTAATTATCATTTACAGGTATTAGAATTGCCCCAAGTTTTGATTTCCATCAAGACTTCTTGCTCTAGTACTGCAACTAGTGTTGGTACACCGATCCCTTCTGCACTGGGGCTTTGTGCCTTGTAGGGTTTCAGTAGAGGTTGACAAACACAAGTCCTACAGTAGATAGGATGGATTTAACTTCATATCCTATTATGGATAACTTCAGCCCATACAAATAACATTTTTGCTTATTTTACTTGTGTACTTGGGGTACACGGGAATCTAGATATCTGCAGTGATCAATGGAGCATAAAGGCTACACTCACACATTACAGCACCATACGGGTAGGAATAGGATAATAGAGGACAGTATCGGCAAGTATTTTGGCACTTTACAGATGAAATTGCTCGCTCTACTTAACCCAATTACATGCCACTTCTAGCATGCTGTCAGGCTTCTACAACTGACAGACATTTTATAGCCTGTGGTAACACAGAAAACATATATCTAAAGCAATTTTTCTTAATTAGTTTGCATTCACTTTTAGGCTTTGTACAAGCTCTGAAGTGGAACATTAACTATATCATGAAATACAGCACTGCTAAAAGGCAGTTCATCTGTAAACCTGCAGGTTGAGAGCATTTGGAAATGTAAAGTGCTGCCTTTGGGAGGAATAATACATGCTGAATTTTCTGGAGTGTGAAACACAAATGAAAATCTAAGGCAATTCTTGAAATTTTGCCTTTATAGGTTACTGAAAACACATCCATAATGTTCCATGAGGCAAATTCAGAGGCTGCAGAGGGGACCTTCTATTTTTCTACTACTTTTTATTTGTGTCATGACCTGAGGCAAGACTGCAAATGCCACTGCAGTTTATAAATCTCTCTCAAAAACATATTCAAAAAAGAGACAGGGAAATAAGAAAAAGAAACTCGCACTATAGCATTTGAAAGGGAGTGGTGGGAAAAGCAGAAAGGGAGTTGGTTTAAAAGATGTTCTTTGTAACTGGATGAATAGCTGCGGAAGGATTTCTATCACAGAAGAAGGTGAAAGAGGCAAGGTACAACTCTAGCAGGAGTCTTTGTATATTTAATCAACAGGATAACCCAATGTTCCTGCTACTGGCTACCCAAAAAAGTGGAGCAAACACTCAGCAAAATGTACTGGGTCTCAGGCACTTTCTCATTTTCAATTTTGTTTCAGATCATTAACCAATTTTAGACAGTATTTTAACTGATTGTGAAGAGGTCAAATTGTGATGTTCTTCCTGAGCTGCTAAGGATTTTCCAAGAATGAAAGATTAATTTTGCAAAGAACATCAAAATGTCAAAATCTGGTATAGCTAAGAATTACAAAAATAGGGGAAACTAAAACAGAAAAGTAAAAAAATATGTAAATTTTGGTTGTCTGATTTTTTAGTTTATGGAAAGTTATATTGCTTCACTTAAGTTTGACTTCCTTTTTTTCTTTCCTATCATATAAGATAGGAAAAATATTGAAATAACAGTGCTCAGTTTTCATGTTGAAAAACTGAAACAAAATATTTCCAATCTAAGAAAAAATCTAAAACTATTGTTAAGTGAAGCTGGCATGACATTATTCACATTGTTTGAACTTTTTTTTTTCCAGTTATATTTCAAATGTACTACAGTTTTTCCAAACAATTCAATTGCTATGAAAGCATGAATGATGAAGAATCTTTCCTGGCCCACTCTGGCTGTTGCCAGGTTACCCTTTACAGCTCCCCCAGGTTGGTACAGTCAAGTTTATTTAATCTTTTAGTCCAGTAACAAATTTCAAAAACTAGAAGTCACCATGGGATGCTGATTAATACCTTACACAACAGTACCCATAAAGCAAGTATACCCATGCCCAAGTGCTTTCCCTGCCCTTTCCCTTGACAGATGAAAGCATTGTCCAACTGCTCCCTCAGTAACCAGGCACTGAAGGAGCAGAGGACACAGAAAATAATTATCTACTGTTGGGAATTAATGCAGCTTCACTGGAGTCACTGGACTTACACGGATTTGCACCAGAAGGGAGTCTGGCCATAGAGTCCTTCGGAGGACAACAACACAGGCATTTCCAGGGAGTAGCTCCAGGCACAGAGATGGAATTTGGCTCTTGCATGAAGCACTAAAACAATGTGTGCTACAATGAACAGACACCACTGGCTTGTAAGACAGAAACATGAAGATCACAACACATTGTCAAGATATTGCTGTGACTAATTTCCCCCTCAGTGACCTTGTTGGATGAAGTGGCTATTTGAGAGTGATTTACTACTACAAAAACCTCCTAGTTAAAGGCCTACAAGTGGCATAAATATCAGATGCATGTGCTTATTGTGTAGGTAGAGAAGCTGAAGCACAAACTTGCCATGGGTCACAGGAAGATGTGTGGCAATATGAGCAGAACCAAAATCTCCTTTCTTCTTAGAAACTTTTAAATATACTCAAGATTACCAATGTCCTTCATGTGAAAATGAATGGAATGAGTGTAGCACACAATACTGTGCCACCTATTTTCACATCTGACAAACTGGTACTCCCATCCAAAGCATTCATAATATAAACAATCATTAGATGAGCTTCTCAAAGTCACCGCCTAGAAACAGCAGAGCTGACCTTGTGGCAAGGTTATTTGCAAATATTTTCCTTTGGACTATGCCACCTGTACCGTGTTTAAAAAAAAAAAATTAAGATAGAATCTCAAAATGAAGAAGCTGATCTTGCCTTCAAAGTGATTTGGGATCATGAAGGTACACTGGAGGTGTCATCTCCAATTTGTGGCAGTGTAAATGAGGTCTAAAAGCAGGATCCATTTAACAGTTGACTAATCCTCAGGATGACATTTACAAGCAAATGGACTTAATGATCTATGAGACTTTTATGTCTAATTTCTATGACTTTTCATATACAAAGATGGTCTAGGAAGCAGCCAGTGACTCAGACTAGGTGCATCTCTAGCGCATAAAGTATCCATTTGTTCACCTTGATAAAATTGTCTAGTAGTCTCAGGAAGTCTGCCTGCAGTTATTTCCAAGCCACATTACATTTTTCTCTTAAAAATGCATTTTAATTTCTTGTTTTCACAATGAGATCAAAACAACAGGCACTTATTTATTGTTTTGTTTGCTTGCTTGCTTGTTGTTTAGGGTTTTTTTTTTGCTTTATTAAAAAGTAGATATTGCAAATTCAGGACCAGAACCTGTTTTAAAATCTACTCATATAGAAACATAGAGCAGATCCACTTACATCAGTAGCCTTAAGTCAGCCTGCTCCACAAATTGTGCTGCTTTTATTTACATTAATGAAGCCAAAGCCAATCTGTTTTCCCATGAATATTAATGGCTCATATTTTAGACCTTTAACTTTATTACTTTTGATACATTGAAATGCATCAATGTAAATGAAAGAAATAGGAAATTAAAATGTGTTAGAGTTGCTTCCTGAAGCAAATAAGGGGGTTTGGCTTAAAGAAGAAGCCTTTCTTTGATCTGCTTTTGCTTCAGAATTAGACCATGCTCAACATACCTGTATGGAAAGCCTTGCACATCATTCACAATGAGCTATTCACTTATTTGAAACCTTAAAGTGGATGCAAAAAGTATTTTATATGAGCATATCTGCTTAGAAATCATTCACAGTCGGTCTCTTACCTGATGAATGAGACCTTCCTTTTTGTTCATGTCCACTTCATTTTAGTTCAGGTCACCATTAGAAATGGTCTAGTAAAAACCCAGTAGAAAGACATCCCATATTTATAGGCAGAGATACAATAAAGGTTAGTTAAAACAGCATTGCTGTAAAGTTCTTTTCCCAGAAGGCCAAGCAGATACTGAACCATAAAGAGCAATCCCAGTGTGTCATGGCCAAGAGCAACGCTTTCTGGAACAGTGCTAAAGTAGTAAACTGACAAATGGACATTACTAGCTGCATGCCTGCCTGGAAACAAAGACAACTGAGTATAAAATTGTTTTGCTCAACTTTTCTCCTCACAAAAGGCTTTTGTCCTGTAGCAAGCCATTTATGTTCTGGAATACCAGCTATTGTTAGGCTCCTTAGAGGTAAAACTTATATTGGGCATTATAACAACAGCATGTTATTGAGGCACATGGACAGGGATTTGAAAGGCACAGCACATTGCAATAATAACATGCAGTACTAGCCTGTTATTCTAGGTGCTTGCATGTTGTTAATATTGGTGGATGTATCTGTATTAAAATTGGGGGGAGAGGTCTTTTTTGCATTAGCTATCTTGAAGTATTGTAAATATTAGATAAAGCTTGTCCTTCTTATGCTTTTTTATTTATCAGGTTTCAACAGACTATATTTAACCGACATTTTTTCATTCAAGTTCCTTTAGCTGATACCACATTACAGGATGACCATATCATGTGTGCTTACAGTAGCCCTTCCCAACAACTGATCAATCAATGAACTCAAGTAAGCATGATGTTCAGGTTGGCATATACTTAATATATGTTAAAAAAAAAGTTAAAATTGCCCCATCAAAATAATGACTGTGAGTTAGGAGCTATAGTTCACAAAAATCTTAGGTATTGCCAGTGAAATACATAAATACAGGTGCCCAAATCCCAGACTGCAATTCCAAAAGTCCTTCCTTGTCTTGGAAACATTGAAAGGCCAGAGCTCCTAACTTTGTGACTCCATCTATGCTATTTCTGTAACTGCCCTTGTTCTAAACTGGCCCATTTGTCACAGAGCAGAGCAGGCAACAGCTGAAAGTTTATTAGTATTCAAGAAATAGGCTTACTTATAAGACTTGACATTTTGTCAAACAGACATTTAAGAAACCAACATGCAGCACACTCCATAGGACTGGCCTCGTGTAAGACAGGCCAGATGAAAGTCAACATTTTGTTTGTGTGATAAACACATAAATGTATTGGCTTTCGCAAATCATAGGTGTTGCTATGTGGATATAACTGTATAAGTTTGCAGTAAAGACACAATAAATTTTGCAGGAAGGTCACACTGTTCTAAATCTTTGCCAGCTATCAGAATAACTACAGATACAGCTGGTTTCAGCTAGTTTTGTGATTACTGGGGCATCCAAAGGTGAAAAGTACACTGCGAGGAAGACTGCTTACTTCATCTTAAAGACCCCTACTCACATGAGGAAGACTGCTTACTTCATTCTCAAGACCTCTGCCCACAGTCACTGGAGAGCAGTGCACAGATGCCAAAAGAAGGAGACTTGTAATAAGTTCCTGGAGCTAGTTATAATATTCCCTGCCTATATGCGGCAATTATGAATATGTATGTGACTAATGCAATAGTGAAAGTATATAAACCTGTAACAAACGTTAATCAGTGCACCTCTGGCTACGGTCACATGCCCAGTACTGTTGCTTTTGCTTTATTGGCTCTGTCTCTCAATAAAACCTTGTTATTTCATTTAGAGGAGTGAGCTCATACTTCACACTTACAGAATACTTATTTTAAAGATAGTTGCCCTCAGGTTGCCATCATACCGCAGAAAAATTTCAGGGTTTCTTTTTTAGGCAACGTACAGGTGTCATAAACCTATAGCTTGTGACTCTATGTTGTGATGAGCTGTGCAAAAGGAGAGCATTTCTGAGCAGGACTACTCAGACCAAATAGTCTGAGAAGCAGAGGTCAGACAGAAACAGATCTTCTGGCTTTCTTGTTTTGTTTTTGTTTCCATTTTGAATGCCAGCATGAACAACCTCAGCTTATAGTTTGAAAAAGACACACTTCAAGTTTAAAATCTCATTTGTTAGAGCAATAAGGGTGGCCAAGCACCGGCACAGGTTACCCATAGAAGCTGTTGGATCTCCATCCTTGGAGAGATTCAGAACTTGAGTGTACAAGGCTTTGAGTAACCTGATACAACATCAAAGCTGGCCCTGATTTAATTGGTGGATCAAACATGATGACTGCCACAGATGTTATCCAACCTAAAATATTCTATGATTGTATTCTGACTCATTCACACATATTGTTAATTAACCTCATTACATTTTTGCAAGTACAAAAGATCTCTACTAGACTTTGTATTCTGTTTTACTCTGTTCTGCTAATCAGAATATAAAGACAAGAACAAATTGTGCCTTAAAGAGTAGTTTTTGAGGTGCCAGTCTTGCAAACATCATTAGTAATGAATAATCTTTTCATTAGCACTGGAAGAATCTTTTATTTCCATCTCAAGTACCTGTTAGGCCCTCCTAAAAACAGTGTTGGTTTGTTTCATTTTGTTTTCTGTATAGAATGAAGTAGGGGAGGGAGATGGTTCTCTCACAACACGTGCCTGAGAGAGACTGCTGGTTTCAGTGGAGCTGTGCAGACCAGAGAAGCTGAGAACCTGATCTAGAAACAGATGGAAGCCCATTTCACATCTACCACGATACATGGACTACTGCAAAGAGCACCATTTGTACAGTAATATTCATTAATTTTCCACCTTTGGCAAATAATATAAATCATGCCAAATCTACTGTATCTCCAAGAGGAAAATCCATCTTAAAAAAAACAAACAAACAAACAAACTGGCTTTTACATGTGCATTTAGAAAGATATTTTCTGTCACTAAGCTTTTGCAAAAACCTGTTGTCACATGCATGTGGGAATATTCATAAAAACAAACCTCTCTACAGTCTTTCCCCCCCAAAATAAAATCTCCAGAGGAAGGTATGCTAAAAGGAAGAAATATTCTGTTAGTATCCAATAGAGGGAAGATAAAATGAATGGTACCATGTTTATTTTACATTTTTCATTGAATTATGTATAATAGACATTATAAGTGGTGAATTCCACCTGGAAAATTACTGGAAACCCAGTGTAGTGTCTGCATTGGCCATTAAAGAGTCACAGGGTCAAAAAGTATGAGTAAGGACTACCATTTGATCAGGGATGCAGCTGAGAGAAACATCCCTATCACCCTCACCCCACTAACCTTGGTTCTTGGCAGACGGATGCCCTGGAGCTGTCCGGCTCTTCCTCTTTCATCTGCTTGTCTCATATTTCTCCTCTTTTCCTTTTCCACTTGATTACAGAAGCATTTTTCTAGTCTTTAATCCTTTTAGGTAGGTGTAGCAAAATTTAGATCTTCCTTCCATAAAAAGCCTTGAGATGGTTTCAATCTTAACATTAGCATAACTCTGTGATTCTTTTTTTTTTACTTTCCCCAGCTCATATTGGCTACAAAGTCATGTTTAACATCCTTGTCAGTGAACCCACTTCCTCAAGCTATATGTTCTTAGTAGCATCACTGGAAAAGGATCCTCAGAAGAATAACCCATAAGAGTGTTCTCTGGAGGACAAACAGATTTACAAAAAAATTATCCCTTTCTTTTAGAATATAGAACTAATGAGTTTGTGCAATTATTTTATTTAAATATGCTGTGCTTCAACCACAGTTTATCAAAAACTAATCTAAAACCTAGACACTTCAGAAATATAACACAGACAAAAGAACACAGAAATGATCACTTAATACTTTAACTACAGATACTTTGTATGCACTGCCTGTGATGAATAAGTGGTAATGAGAAAATGCAAACTGCTCATTATTCCATTAGCAGCTCTTCAGCAGCTAGAAAATAGATACAGCTTCTCTGATGACAACTATTGCAGCAAATAACTGCCAGTTCAGGGGAGCTGTCTGCTGGCAAGCTGTCAGCAGCCTTATACACACAACTTCACCATCATCGTGGTTTAGAACTACTTCTCATTCTAGCTAGAGCAGAGGTTAAAACGGTTGAAATAAAGAGGCTAAAATTATCACTGCTTGTATTCTCCTCCCATTCAAATTTGTTTTCCAGAAGGGGAAATTTCTGTATACTCCAAATTAACATCATTTTAAGCAGCAAAGAATCAGAGAATCCACCAGGAAACTTCCTTTTTCTTCCCAGTAGTGTAGGTTACCTTCAGATGTTAATTTCTGTGGGTCCGCTGAAATGCCTAAATTGTTCAAATGAAACTTCAGAGAATACAGATTTTGTATCTGAGCTAGGTCTTGGATAATGCCTAGTGTTCCTCAAGTTGGAAGAAGGGGGGATTACATCCTGTCATGCTCTCCTAGGCATGGAAAATTTCTCAAGATAATTTTATCACTTTTTCTCATCACCTAAATTTTATGGGATGTGACTACTCCCATTTCTAATCCTCTTTGGCTAAAAGACACCCATCCACACCAACTGGACCAAAAGTAGTCCTCTCCTTAAAGACAGCTGAAGTAGGTGACCAAAGGTTAACAGAAAAAATAATTCAAATAGAAAATTGTTTCCTCCAGTTTCAGAAGCCCTCAAAACAAAAGGCCTTTCACAGCCTTACAGGATTTTTATAACACGTGGAGATTCCCAAACTGGTGCCAGCTGTTTAGTACCAACTAATATCCACACTACACCGTACTGCATGGGTATACAAGCTAAGACGGATTTTCCACACACCTATCTCAGGAGCTTTTGAGAACCATGGTCACAGATGACCTCCCAAGTTCCAAGCCTAGCAATTACATGGCCAGCAAGAGGAGATACTCAGTCTCCCCTTCACTGCCATAAACCTGTAACATTCCGTACTAATACCTAAAGGCTGGCAATACAAAGCTAAAGTTGAAATTCAAATGTCAAAATTGCTTCAGGAAAATCTAACCTAATATGTTCCTTCACCAACAGAATATATCTCTGGTTTTACCTCTAACCCTGTGCCTTGCCATGATTATTAAACAACACTGTAGTTTATCTTGCAAGAATTGTTCTTTTCTTCTTTATTTATTCACAGATGACATAAAAGATTATTCATCATCAAGATTTGCAAAAGACTTCAGCTAGTTAAATTCCATATTGCTACCTAGTAAAATATAAGCTTAGAAAATTTATTAGAGCTTGGACTTGCACTGATCCTTACTCAGTTAGCTATCTTTCTGCTTTGTCCTCTTTTAAGATTTCTTCATATGTTTTTTTTTCCCACATTCTCACAAGTATGCCTTTGCTATGCATGACCGCATTTATCCAGTATCCCCCATTTGTTGCCCAGTGATTTATACTCCAGATATGTAACTAGACATGCCACAACAAAACACTGCTCACTCCTCTATTTGCAGGTGCCAAAAGTTAGGCACTCACAGACAAGGATAGGACTGAAAAATTAGCCTAAAATGTATTAGAAGTTAATGAACTTAACTTTTATATCAATGGGATGCATAAGAAATCTTATCAATAGGTAATAATTATTTTATGCTCACAATAACTACAGCTGTCAAAAAGATTGATTATTTGAAACTGCAACACTATTTGTGCTTCAAATGATGTCTTAATACATGCTTTCATAGTTTCAACATTAAAATGAAACACCAAATCTTACACCTTTCCCAGTTCTTCGTCTTCTATATATCAAATGTGCAAACAAAACACAGGGACCTTTTTATTTATTTTACTCTTAACAACACTTTTTTTTTTCTATATTCAGAATTTAAAACTGCTCTTCAAATTATAAAGAACCACTGATTAGAAGACAATGACAAGCCTGACATTACATGAGTCAAAGTAATTCTCTTACACAAGCAGCCAAGCACTTGTGAGTTTGTATCATTCTTAATAAAAGGAATAAAATATTTTTCATCCTTTCCATTGCTTCCTCTGTCTAATTAGGTGACTGAAAATAATTGTTTCTTTACCTGTTGCTTTATTTTTTTGCTTTCATTCTCTGCTGAAACTAGAATTTCGCTTCCAGTCTGGAAGCCAGACTGTTCTTCATAGATTTAATAGAGACTTACACTAAAAGTATTTTCTCATAGGCCAGCTTTTATTTGCAAAGCATGTGCTACTTTAGTTGCTCCTGTATACAGCTGTCACTGTAATGGAATTTAAGAAAAAAAAACAAAAAACAACCAAGAACAGAATAATGTTAAGGGGTTTAGGCAAGTCATGAAGAATATAAAATCAAAACAAAAATAAGACCATAGCTAGAAGAAGTATTCCCATGCCCCTAGTTCTGCCCAGTACACCTTGCTCCAGTTTTTATAGCTATTCCTGTGATGCTGTCTAACTATGACACTCTCTGAGATGAACTAGAAGAAGCTGCAGAACAGCAGCATCATCACCATATTCTGTGTCAGCTGGGATTTTCCACATTGATTTACCATGCAAATTCCTGGCTGATGTAACAGATATTTCTTGACTCATCAACACAACGGTGTCCTAGGCTGAGGTGCTGTAACTGTGTAAAGTCTCATAATTTATTCTAGAACCATGCCAATTTGGGAGGCCATGAATCCTTGATGGAAGAAGATTATATGGCTACCATCAGCTGTCAGCTTGGACCATGACCAGCCCACTGTGATTTGATTCCTGTTATCTTTTGTTACTTGCCATCACCCTCCACAGCTTTTTCTTTTCCATATTCATTCAGTCTTGAAGATCCCTTTTGACATTTTGCCTAACAATCAACCCCATTTTAGCAGAAGTCCCCACAAGCTCTTGTCTGAGACAATTAAGGAAAAAGCAAAAAGTCATTCTATGTTTAGTTGCACTTGAACACATATGTAGTCTTCAAAAACTTCCCTAACTAGGAGCAAGAAATCCAAACCAGTCATAAAAGCACAGGGGCAAAGTAATCACAGATGTAAAAATGTAAGACTAGTTATACAGTTTAACCAGAATTAACCTCAAAAATCTGTATTTTTCCTAGGGATCACTGAAATCAGAATACAGTTCTGGTTCACAATAGCTTTTGCGTTTTCTTGGAGCCCTAGCTGCCTTAGGAAAGACAATTTAAGAATCCTTGCTTTCATTAAAAAATTCCCATCTCATATTTTCAAGGAAGCCCTGAAAACAAGCCAGTGTCACAAGAAAGAGTTTCTTGGAGAGCTTTGTGGTTTAGGGGGAAATGGGCTGGTGGGGTTTTTTTTGTTGTCTTTTTTTTTTTTTTTTGTCAAACCCTGTGCTAAACTAGCCTTAATTATGACTTTTATTTTATGGTGTCCAGTTTCAGTTGTGCGCAGCTTGCAACTGATATCAATGGGTTTGCTTCACTGATTTCAGCAGCCGAGCTGACACCTTTTAGTCCATTCCAACCTGGTCCAAACTGATCTGGCCTAGATAAGTGCACCATTGCTTTAGTTCCTTTGTTACCCACTAATCTCTCCTTATCCTTATATAACTCTAAATCCCTTTTCCTCTTGTGGAAGAAGTTCTTTAAAACACAATTTTGACCAGGTTCAACCATATCTGAGACTCAACACTTAAGTTACAGCAACGCAGAAGGGGTAAACTGCTGCAAACTACAATACGTGCGCTTAAAATCTGAGTTGATCCTATTGATGCAAATAGCAGCATTGAGATTTACACCAGTGACTGGGTATGATCATGCCTAAGTCTGCAACAATACAAATAGAAAGAAAGTAGTTTAGAGGGACAGAAGACAGCTGCTACTCTGCTAGGCTTTCTCTAAGTCATTTTCCCTTGTTTCTTCTCAGCAGGTTTTGAAAATGTTCTCACGTGATAGATTAATCCAACTGAAGTCAAGAGAGGTGCATGCATCTAAATCTGAGAACACTTAGTCAAACGTTTTCTGTATTTTCCATGTTTAAAGGTCAAGAAATAGTTCAAAACATGTTGGTGAAAAAGAGACCAGAATAGAAGCAAATCTTGTAGAAATAAGACCTTTTCAGTCATTCCATGGAAATCTCTGGCAGAACAGCCTCCCAGATAATTAAACAGAAGGGATAAAAGAACACTAAATTCCTAACCTTTCAATTCCAACTGGCAATTTAACGTCAAATGGAAAATAGTTGTCATGTTCTAAATTTACATTAGGTGGCACCATCCTCACAGATTCATGTTTTACGTCTAAAGCTGTAAAACATTCAGTCTGCAATCGAGTATGAAATACCTTGATTTGCAACCAATAGAAACATTTTACACTATTTAGGCAAGAAAAAGTACTTAGTTGCAGCATAAAAGAAATCTTCGTTACTAAAGAAAAGCTGTAAGGAATAGCTATCAGGAAACAAGAAATGCCGAGGGATTTACTACTAAACCTTGAACTCTTAACAGGCTCATTATGAAACCTGCAATGCACACTCCATCCCTAAATAGATTCTGTTCTCAGAAAAATAATAGCTAAAACCCACTTATGATTCAAGTTATTTAGCTGGGTTATGATAATTTTCCAGGACCCTTAAATTCTTTAGTTATTAATAAAGGAATATCTCAAAGAAGTTGACTGAGGTTGCCAATTCCATTTTGTGACATTTGTCACTACTTCACAGTGTGGTTATCCTCGTGTTAAAATGAAGTCAGAACTTCCGAAACACTTTCAGAAAAGGAGTGAAGGAGTGGTAATTGGCAACAGCAACCAGTATCTATTTCAACTCTTCTCAAATCACTTAAGTGTCAAGCAAGGCATGGACTTACAATGGTATTCAGTGTCTCTAGGTGGTACCCCAGAATCAATGGCAATATGTAAGAAAGTAGGTAGATACAGCTTCTGAATCCTATTACAACTGGTGCTAATGGGAGGGCTTTTCATAAGCTTTAAGATTTGACCCTGTAATGATAAATATCCTTCCACTCTGTTTATGTCCAAAGAAAAAAGCTATGATAATTTGAATTTATGATTCAGGGTAGATGATTCAAGTAAAAAGCATGTTAAGGTACAGAAGACCCTAAATACTTAGCCTTACGGTATTTCATACACACTCACATGCCAGGTGGCATTCTACTGAGCAATGCCTGGGCACAGGACTTAGCACAGGCCAGCTGCCATTCCTAATAAGTGGCTTAGATATGCCAAATCCATTTTGGAAGGCAGAAGCTATTAGACATAAGGGCATGAGTCACATGGTTCCAGTTAACCTCCAGATCCAGGAGATGTTCTTGGATATATTTAATGTTTACATTTAGGCTGACAGTCCAATATGGGAAAAGGAGGTAGAGATGGTCCTTTGGGCCTACAAGGATGCTTGAGAGGGACTCCTCATCAGAGACTGTAGTGATAGGACAAGGGGTAATGGGTTCAAACTTAAACAGGGGAAGTTTAGGTTAGATACAAGGAAGAAGTTCTTTACTGCGAGGGTGGTGAGGAACTGAAATGGTTGCCCAGGGAAGTTGTGAATGCTCCATCCCTGGCAGTGCTCAAGACCAGGCTGGACAGAGCCTTGGGTGACATGGTTTAGTGTAAATGTCCCTGCCCATGGCAGGGTGGTTGGAACTAGATGATCTTAAGGTCCTTTCCAACCCTGACTATTCTAAGATTCTATGATTCGATGGTAATAGCACATAGGAGGCTATGAAATGTGTGGCTCCTATGAGATACTTGTGAAAGCTATGGTAAGTAAACATGAAAAATTAGTTTCCCCAAAGTCATTGATTGAAGTATATTTGCTTTGTGGTGAAAGTACACATAACACATCTGGTCAGCTACTGGTAAAATAACAATCTGAAAGTAATAATGAAGTTTGCAATGGTCCTTAGTTTCTGCTGGAGATATCTCAAAAGCCTAAAGTAACAGCTTTCTCACAACTTTCCTGAATCTGTATGAATTGCGGTTGACGTAATTATTAAGACTTCACAAAAATTTGGGAGGATTTTCGCATGTGTGATGAAAGGCTTATTTTTGACATAAAAACTATCCCTCTGCTAAACTTACAATTCCTGCTTCAAAGCAGGGTGGTGCTGGAGAATTTTACAGAAAAGATCTCAAAGTATTAACATGAGCAAAGTGGCACTTTGTTCCTAGTCTCTTTCACTGAAGGAGCTAAATTATTTGGCTGAAATATTACAGCATTCAGCCAGGAACACAGGCAGGGTATGAAAGGTTTTGGCTTAAACTCAGTGTTTCAATAAGGTATAAACAACTAAAATCAGTATTGTATACTGGGAATGAAAGCTGTCTTCACTGGTGTCTTCAGAGGCACATAATAAGTGATGTGGCTCACACCATGTGTAACAGACACATAGAGTTCTGAGCCTGCTTCTTCTCTTTCCATTATTGCAGCAGGGAAAAGGATCTTTTAATAGAAATACCAGAATAGTTTAAAAGGTTGTTAATAACCAAATCTATATAATATTCATTTATTTTCCACCTAGCATTCCATTTTAACTAGAAGCTCAAGAAGCAACCAGGAAATAAACATCATCTGAGAGTATTTCTAGCAGTATTCTCTAGGACATGTCCAAAGCAGACCTCAGTCTTCCAAGCCCATGAGAGACAAGGAGACCTGTGAGGAGTGAGAGATGCATATCAGTCCTTCCTGTGTGCCAGCTGATGTTGAGAAGGTGCACATGCCAGTACAACTCAGCAGCAACAGACATTCATTTCTTGCAGGCTTCAGCATCCATACAGAGAGTACAGAAGTCCTTTGCACAGCTGCATCAGAGCATCTTTAAAAGAATTTCAGAGAAAAAAAAATGTAGTTTTCAAGGTCTCCTTTTTCTTATAAGGTATTGCAGTAACCTTCCTGTGATTGTTTCAACGAGATATTGCTGCATGGGGCTGGTTGTGGCTCCACAAGTCTTACAAAATGGTATTGCGCCTCCTCTAAGAAGTTCTTATCAACTTTTCCATCAAATTTTGATATTTGCCAATACTAAAATAACTAAACACAAATATTGCAAGATAAGGGTCTTCACTGAATTCTGATGAAAGGATGCCTAGCCACATCCTACAGGCTTGGGCATTTTTTGTGCCTAGAAATGAACAGCCTGCCTTCAACACATGCCTAGTGAACAGCCTACCTTCGACATATGACCAGCTCTACACTCCCTAGCACAAATACACAGCCAGTGTTAGGTCCTCCAACTCCAATGAAGAGCTCAAATGGAAAACTTATGCTAAAATGAGCAAGATCCCTTCACCCATGCTTTGAAAGGAAGCCACAGCTATCCATCCTCAATCAAGAAGTCCCACACAGAGCACAAATTCACGCCACAGAGGAATCATTGTGTTTGTTATGCTTTCCTCTTCATGAGAGCATCTATGTACTAGCACAAGGACTTGTATTCCCACAAAGAATAACAGACTTCTATTGACCAAAAGTCAGTTCTGTCAAGCTTTGACATCAGTGATGTGAAAAACAGCTGAGGGTTCAAATCTGATGATAGAGACTTTTACAGTGTCACATAACAAAAGTTTTCAGTCACCTTTTCAAACCACAGCTAAGGAATTAACTTTAAAATGAATATGCAGAAAGATTACTTAGGCTGCAAGTTCTCTTGATGTCATTTACAGTTTTAGCCATATGACTGTGGGACCACAGCTGGTATGTGACCAGCTGTCAAGGAATGCAGGCTGAGGAACTGAGGTCTGACACTGAAAGTTAGGAATCATCAGATAAATTATTTCCTGGCAACCTTTATTCTGTTTGCTCATACAATTGCATTTAAATATAGTCTTTAATTATGTAATCACATCTTCTTCCCTTTTTTGCCTCTTACACTCAATTCAGACAATGGATATGCATGGTAGGCAAATTAAGGCTTTTGGAGGCAACTGTAGATGTGCACCAGACCCTTAATCTTAAATCATTTTTTTCAACATAGTTCTTTTTTATATGTGATTTATATGAACTGACAACATCAGTCAGGTGAATTTTGAGTGTCTTTTACCACAGCTTTGCAAGAGATCAGCAGAAGCAGTCTTTGCTTTTCATGCATCACAAGCTTGATCTCCAACAAGCATTGCTATGTGAAAAGTTTCGGTATTCAGTTGGTTTGTTTCCAGAGAAAACTGTTTGTACTAAACACTAAAATGTGACCATTTTTCATGCGAGATGTTGCACTTTCACTGAACATCATGAAAAAATATGGGATACTAGCAATTGAGTTACAGTTCCCACAAGGCACAGAAGTAGCATTCCGCATTTAAAAAATCCAAGCAAACAAACCAGTTTTAAACATCAAAGTTTGAGGTTGGAAATTGATGAGGTCAGGCTCAGACCTTCAGCATTCAATTTTTCACTGAAAAACCAGTATTTTCTTTGTGGGAAGAAAGTCAGTCTTCCTACTAATTCTGCTTCCAAGCAGTAGCCAGCACTGTTTGAAAACGTTACTAGGCAATGGCAGAGCAGCAGAGAACAAATGAAACAAAATTCTTTCCTCAATGTACTTTAACTTGCATATGAATTTCAAAAGAAGAAACTCTTTCTAGTTTTGTTTACTTAGCCTTTTTCAGCTCCTTTGTTTATGGTTATAATGAAGTTCTAGGGGCAGGATGACCCCCTCCTAAGAACTCTGGTTTTTTGTCCCTGCCAGTCTATTGCTCCAAGGGTTGAAAACACATTATGGTGGGTTTTTTTTCTCAGCAGTTTAAGAAGCTTTGATATTTGTTGTTTAACGCCTGTTTAAAAATATCTTTTCCAACACACCACGGACCAGACCTGAAAGCTTTTTGCATTGTTCAGAAGAGGGTTATTAGTTCTGGTTTAATCTGGATAAGTTGTATGGCTTAGATTGAAGATTTGCCCTTTATTGAACTAGGTGACTCATCCGTCATGGCTGCTTCTATTCTGGTCTGTCCATATCTTCACACTGTTTTTCTGGGTTTGCCTGCAGTTTGTGCATGGCTGACTTTAGGCAAATGTTCTTCATTTTGGCTCCTCTTTTCAGTCTCGTAACTAAGCCTAAAGTGAGAACATAAAATAAACCAAATAACCCAGGATTGTGATGAAAAACAAAGCTTTCTTAGAGGTCATTAACCTGTGAACCTATTTAATCAGTCAAGAAGATTCAACTCTATCATGGACATGAGAAATATTTAAAGCTTATAAGATTTTAATATGATAGAAACTTTTGGCTGAGGGGCTTTTGTATTAAATTCTTTTATGAATATTTAGGAAAACAGATTTTTCAGTCTACAGGCCTGAGACTTTCTTTCGGCTTGCACCAGACATCCTGTGCCTGCAGCTAATAAATTGCTGCAATATCAAAATTTAAAAGGCAGTACTGTAGATTCCTATGGGACTCCTCTTTTCCAACAGCCCTTCATGCTACCAAAAGACCCTTACCCACTAAAATCAGTTTTATCAGAATTAGCTTGATGAAGATTGCCCATACTATCTCACTGCTTTATTAGGAGACAGGGAATCCCCTGCACACAAGAGGCACCTCTAATCTGTTCAAGAAATTATAATTAGTAATTGGTTTTGCTTATCTGAATCAAACACACTACTGTGCACTGGATATGGCTCTTTCAGAGAACCTCTGCTGCTTTCTGGAAACATTTCTCGAGAAAAGCATTCTCTTTTTATGGCATAGTTATAAAGTGCTGTTTTTTTTATTATAGTTCTCATTTTCATTATTATTAAAATAAACATTTCCATTAAACCAGGATTTTTATTCATTGAGAATTATTCATAATGCCAGCATTTTTTTTATTCATTAAATTATTTTCATCTTTGAATAGCAATAAAACATGTTAGTTACTACTAAGTAGTTACTATCTATCATGTTAAAATAGTATAAACCAATTCTTTTTTTCCATTAACATCATAAACGTATATGTGATGTTGCAGTAGACTGTCATTAAAAATACTATTTTCACACACATATTTATGGTATTTTTATATAGGTGATAAATGAGTGCCAAGAGAACTTTCACACAACTGTTTCTAAAATAAATGAGTTAAAAACCAGCACAGCACAAAAACTTACTGATCTTTGCTGCTTTCAGACTACTGTTACTTCCTACAGTCCTGCTCTGGAATCTTCATGTCATGTGTAAGTGAATCTAGGGCACAGGAATATGGATACTGTTTGTAAAAGATACTAAAGAAAAAAATCAAATCAATAAATTTTATTTTATTAGCACACTTGTTCTCATTTTGTTGCACAAGATGGTGCAGCCATTGCAAAAATGCCGCAAAGAAAGAATTCATAGAATTACGGAATCGTAGATTGATAGAATGGTTTGGATTGGAAGGGAACTTAAAGATTGTCTAGTTCCAACCACCCTGCCATGGTCAGCGACACCTTCCACTAGACCAAGTTGCACAAAGCCCCATCCAGCCTGGGAATGGGGCACCTACAACTTCTCTGGGAGAGAATTGTTAGGAATCCTAAGTGTTAGAAGATAATTTTCTATGAGATTAAAACATATTGTTAAGTTTTAGGAAGCAAAATAACATATCCTTAACATTTTTGTGCCTATTAAAGCTTCTGACATATTTTATTAATTCACAGAGGTATAATATTGTAATCAAAGCTACTGTTCTTTTAATCCTCCCCTTCTCATAATGAAGGTCTTGAACCCAGTTTTTAATTTTCAAGTCCAATCTTTTCTTTTTATGAATACAGACTAATTTTTTCCACCGATGTAAGGGGAAGTACAGGCCATATTTTTGATCCTTATTATAATGTTCCCTATTGCTCAGTACAGGCATAATTTAATCAGCTGGGAGAAAAAAAAAAATAAAAAGTAAAACCACACAAAAAAAAAGCACTAAAAAAAAATGAAGAACACACACACAAAAAAAGCGCTAAAAAAAAAATGAAGAACACAAACAAAAAAAAAAAACACACCAAAAATTTTAAAGTTATTGGTGTTGGATATCCGCATGAAAAACTGTTCATACATCATATTGTAATGTTTTGTTTTCTTAACATTTGTCAGTACATCCTTCCTCCTTTCATCATTCATGATCCTTTCTTTTCCTTTACTAAGACAGGATTTCCATTTCAAAAAGGATTTTCACATGATTTAAAGTATTTTTTGGACTTTTTAAATAATCCCTCAAAAGCTTGCCAAACTCCATGTCCACAGTCTAGTTCCAGAGGCATCAAGGAGGATCATCTAGTTAGTTTTTCCTTCTCCAAAGTGCTTCTATATGCTTCAGAAACTAAAATCCTTCCTGTAAAATTCTACTATTTCTTCATGTACTGGCCCCCTGGAATTCACCTGCTTAACAATTAATTTTTCCTGTGAGTTTTGAAACATGGAAGATAAAATGATTAATGTGTTTGCAGAAAAATACTTCTTTTCATGGAGACAAAAAAAATACAAAAAAAAAAAAGGCAAACGCCAAACCAAACCATCCATATTTAGCTCTACATGAAAGTAAAAATTTTGGAGAAGTCAAATGACGCTTTCTGACCCTTTTCATCATCATGTAATCTTCTCAGCCTATTCCTGTCCAGTATATCTTCCCTAGAAAGTCTTCTGCTATTGCTGATTTGCAAAGGTAATTTGCCTATCAGGTTTTCAATTCACGGCACTTTCTGGCTGTTTAAGCTGTGGACACTTTCCAGTGACCAGGTCTGAAAACACACACTGAACCTGTTCCTATGCAGTTGAAACCTGGGAATTCCTCTACCTGAAGACAAACTGGGCACCCAGGCCAGAACACAGTTCTTCTAACCACCAGCAGTACCCCACCTTATGCTGTGGGCCCTCCCAGGGAACACTCCTGCCCTCTTTATCAGAAATATGCATATGCATGAAGGAGGAATTTTGTTAAAACATCTTTTCATGGCAAACATATTGCTGCAAAATCTGGATGATCCATCAAAAAATCATTTTTTTAATGAAAAACACTAAAACACAATAGCTCACCTTATCATGAATGTAAAAGTGTTCCTTACTACCTACTGAGCAATAACCATGGCTTCAGGAGCCTTGTCATCTAAGAGCTGTTACCCCCCTTTGGCTTCTACGAAGCTTCCTGGCCAGACTATATTTCCCATTATTTACTGGAGACAACCCTTACTAGAATGGTATTTCTTCATCAGAACACAGGTTTCATATTGTGAGTTTTTCATTCTGTTCCTCTTTCCCCTTTTATTGGACCATATTTCTGAGATGGAGGTCTGGGGCATCCAGGGCTGAAATTCATTCAGACTTCACAGTCCTCAGGCACTACTGGGACTTTGAGAGCTATGAGTCGCAGCTTGCTATATTTTCCCTATGGTAAATTCACAGCATCAGCTGAGCACCCTGTCGGCTTTAGAGCACCCTCATGCTGCCCTGCCCCAAAGATTGGGTATAAAATAGAAAGCACAGAATGCATCTTCTGGTACCTTCAGGCTCCACCATGCTGTATAGCTCAGCCACCCATCTGGAAGTTCTGGATCCATGTACAGATAACAGTTACACAGTTCCCTTTTAATGAATCCAGGACTCAACTGCCGTAGAAAGCCAGCAGACTATTTTAATCTGAGGTTGAGGTCCAGAGATGAAGAAAACTGCTGATGGGCAAAGCCCATTTGCCAGCCATTTTTTACCAATTAGAAGGTTTAACAGAGAATGGTATTAAATTCAACTCCTTTCACCACTTACTTAGTCAAACTAATCATTAATTCATTAATGTGATGGGTCACTTGTATCCATGGCTGAAATGCCACATATTTCAGTCTGACTCATTGCCACTGTTTAAGTTCTGAATTGTTTTGTCTCACAGTGCTTTCAGCTATGCTGCTAGTCTTTGTTTACTCATATTAATAGCTTTGCCATAGCCTCATGTCTTCCTCTTCGTCACCCTCCCAGCATCTGTGGGCACAATCCAATTGCACTCTGAGACAGGCTGCAAGATTTACAGCCTCATCCACAAAAGGGGAATTCTCACTCCTCTGGGGAAGCCTGTCACAGCTTTATCTCTCCTTGCTGCTGAGTGTACGCTACAGCTGATCTAAGAAAGCCTTGGAAGGTGCTTGAGAACTGGAGCTGCTGGCAAGGCAAAGAAGTGGCAGTCATTCCTCACCACCTCCAAGAATTCACATTCTGCAAGGGGGATTTTCCTCTCATTTAAGCCTGAAAACATTCCTAAGAGGAACAGTTTGTCCTCAAGTTGGCATAATGTTGCACTAAACATTTGCCACTTACTGTTCTGCAAGCTGTTAAGCTTCCTGTGAAAGCAGTAAGATACCACAGAAGCACTTTTGTAAACAGAGTCCTACATCATTTCATTAAAGTACTGTGGCAATACTTATCTGGGAACAAAACAAGGGGAAGTTGCATCAGTATGTGGGCTGCAAATGAGGCAAGGGGAACCATTATTATAAATTAACACAGAAAAACAAATTCTATTCAAACAGGAAGCTTTTTACGAGGAAGAGCTGTAGAAAATAAAAAATACAACTCTTAACACTAAGCATAGGACATAGACAGAAATAGAAGGGTGTAATTTGAGAGTAGTCCTGACACGCATTTACAACTGAAAATAGAAGAAGAAAAGCAATGAAAGTTTCAATAAGCTCTAAAAAAGCAATATAAATAAAGGAGAAATCCACTTCTTACAAAGATTCTGGACAAATGAGCAAGAAGTTCCTTCCTTTCTCATTGTACAAGGACACCAGCACCATACTAGGCAACCCAGACCCCTAGCTTGTCTAAGGCTGTTGCTATTTCTTGCTAAATGGTAGAGTTTATTTGCAGTCTTGAATCATAATCCTATTTGCTATGTGCTTTACAAGCCCCCTACTGCTAACAATCTAATTACAGCACAAGAATTAACAGATAAACCCAGATTAACATCACTTAGTGGATCTAGGAGGTCCTTTCTAGTTTAGCATCTTGGGAAAGCACCCTGAAACATTGTTCACCATGACAAACACTGGCTGAAGGACATCAGCACCCTAACCACTGACATCTGCACCCTAAGTGCCAACAGTTTTTGCAGATTTCTGATTTTTTGAATGGATCTTCAGGAATGTAACAGAATGAGAGCCCTGTACTTGTGTGTATCTCTGCAAAAAGTGATCAGGCTGAACCTACTCAAGAGGTGGCAAGTAAGCAGATTGCTGGAATAAACCAGTTAAAACATTACACTGCAGAAGTTTAAACATGCTTAGAACTGAAACTGAAACTGGCTAGACCAGAATGTCCTATGCCTGCGCTACTGACCACTCTTTCTCTCCAAAGCACAGTAGCTGCTTCCAAACTGCTTGGAGGGAATAGCCTCTATTCTGTACTAAGTCCCAAGTACTGTCCAAAACCTGCTGGAAGGAGTCTGAGCTGACCCAGCTTAAACCTAGGACTAGGTTAATGATCTAGTACTACAGATGACTGAGTTTATTACTCCAGGAGATTTAGCATAACGGTGTCACCTGTGGCACTAACCCCGAGGAAGTCATAAGAAAGAATTAACTGGAGAACAATGGTGCTTTCAGGATCTTACTGCAAAAGTGCAGTAACTGGTTTGCCAGAAAACAAATTGATACTCTAGAAAGAAATCTCCTAAAGGAGCTTTTGTTCAGCAGAACATTGCTTGGAAGGGTGAGCTCGGAACTGTAAGCGCAGAAACTATTTTCTTTTGTCTGCTCCTACTGTAAGGAAATGAGTTTGGTGAGTGCTGCAGAGAGGAAGGCTGAGGAGGAAGACAAGGGCATTCCTATTTACAGACAGACAAGACCGCATCAAAAAAGTGCCCTACTTGACTTACATAAGCAATTTGAATTTCTGTTTATGTAAGCAATCTAGCTAGACCACAAATACTTTCTAAGTGCTCAGGTGAAAAGTGATTGCAAGTCTGAGAAAATGCTCTGAAATGCAGAGCCCAAGGCTGTGACATCAACTGCAGACCTCTGCATACTAAGGCTGGATGATGGTGCGTCATGACATGCACAAAATGGTAGTATTTGTGAAGCTCATCATAACCAAGTCCAGTAAAATTTATTGCCCTTAATCTGCAATTGACTCAGAACAAATTGACATAATTGAGAGAATCTGACTTGGAGCCATACATAAGGATATAAATGTATTTTAAAATCTTATGTATAAGATGAATGCGTTTTCTGTTTCTTAAATTACATAAATGAGCATTACAGTTTCTAAATGAAGTAATGCTGCATTTCACCCAGTAAAGAAGCCAGGCCATAGCTGATTAGTACTCGAACTGTCTCTGGGCTGAGAAACTAATTGATACTCTTAAATCCTGCCAAAATTGAACTTTTGTGCAAACTTGTGTCTTACAGTACAACTGACGATTTACATCAACACACGGAGTTAGATCCTGCCTGAAGGTGCAACTGGATTTATCTTGCTATAAGAGAGACCCTTCCATCTTTCTTTCTGTTTTTTTTTCTTTTCCAGATAAAAACACCAATTCCAATTTTACTCCTGGACTGCAGGACAAAACAACTTGTCCTATGTCAAGGGAGTTGGTCTGCAGTGGCAGCTGAAGGGGGATGCGTTGCGCATGAGTGGCATGAGCAGTAGCACACTCAACAGGGTGAGGCAGGTGTTGCTAGGCAACAGGAGTAACCATGATAACTTGGATCCCAAGCAGCATGCAGATTTCCGAGATTAGTCATTCATCTGGAAAAATACTTTAAAGAAAAGAAATAGTATCACAATATGACACGGTATCTACATAAATA
This sequence comes from Pezoporus flaviventris, assembly GCF_033815535.1. NCBI lineage: Eukaryota > Metazoa > Chordata > Aves > Psittaciformes > Psittacidae > Pezoporus > Pezoporus flaviventris. The sequence goes on along the minus strand of NW_026892579.1, from coordinate 28,368,564 downwards.
TTGTTGTAATGACAAGATGCATTTAAATTAATCTTACTTTACAAAGACCTGTTTGTTCCACCTCAGACTTGAAGAGCTTTAGGTCATATAATGGTTTGGGTTGTAAGGTCCCCTAAAGATCATCTAGTACCAGCCTTCCTACCAAAGACAGAGACACCTTCCACTAGATCAGGTTGCTCAAAGCCCCATCCAGCCTGGCACTGAATACTGCCAGGAACAGGACATGGTCACTCACTTTCAGATATTTGGGGTTGCAGCATTAGCGATACAACAAGATCTTTGGACATGGGTCAAATGTTTTTAAATTTGTCATTAGGGAAATACCCTTGAGAAGCTCTAAATGCTACAGGAAAAACAGTAGAGTTGCTTTACATATAACTGACCAGTGAGATTGACCATTCCTTCCCCAAAAAGTTTTGATGTTTAAAAGCATTGATATTTAGTCGGCACATATGATTGTTGGTTGATTAATATCAAAGTTGCCATCAAAGTAATCATGTGCCCACATTAATGCTCTTACACTTGTCATTTTCTGTGTGCTGGAGATTTGCAAGAAGCAAAGGTGGCTCAAAGAGTGCAGCATCCGGGAGGCCTGAATCAAGCCACAGCAGCAGGGACAAAATGCAGCCAGGGTCACCATCACCTTCCCTCCAGCACTTGCAAGAACGCAATTGTGTGGAATAGACTGGCATGATTTTAACGAAACCAGAAAACTTCCAAAATCATTGGCAGTCTGTGGCCACTACATCCCTGAGCAAAACTCCCTCCCAGTTCCAAACCTGCAAACCCTTTCAACCTTGCACATTCCACACATTGCCAGAGAGGCTAGTATCACCAGTTTCTTTCCTACCACTTCTTTCACCTAACGCTAAATAGTTGAGTCAACAAAATCAATCTGTAGTTAGTATAGGCATTCACAAGAGCATGGATTTGTCCTTGCTCAAAGGCTGTACTCCAAGTGATTAGCTCAATGTTCCTTATAGGGGCTTGTTAAAACAAATTATTGATTCCCAGGTGTTGAAGTGATGCTAATTAGAATTAGATTCTGCAGCAACAGCTATTTCATCAGAAAAAAATTGTAAAACCATAACAAGGAGCTCAGGTGGAAATTAAAAAGTAATCTTTCTTACCTGGATATGTTGGCTACTTCAAATATGAATGTAAAGCAATAAACAAATGAAGTAATGATAACACACATGCTATGTATAACATATCTTGCCTTGCTCAAACTAGTTTACTTTGTTTACCATTGGAATGAGTCAGCCCCTGAAACTTACTTTAATCTACTTATTCAACTTCCTTAAAATCATGCTTTTCAGTTGTGATCACTAAGCCAAATAATACACAGTGTGAGCAAAAAGCTTATGAAAATCTGTGTAAACTATTTTGATCAGTCTTAACCAAAAGATGAATTTGGCTTCAAACAATGAGCTTTTCTTTCTACGAAACCTTTTAGGAAATCCCACTGCAAATATTCTTAAGCTTGAATGGTAGCTACTGAGGCTACCATTTACATGCTAGAAACATTAAATTTGATTTACCATGCATTGCATAAAAACAGAAGAGAAAGGGAAAAAAAAAAAAAAAGTCTGACATGTCATACATTTCCAATACTAACACAGAACTACACTTTGACCAGTCTTGGGGTTGGGCTTAAGTGATGCTGGGCTCCTGGGACATAGGCATTTAGAAAGAGCTCCATAATTTTGTAGATTTTGCCTCATGAAGCCTAAATGTATATGCAAATCTATACAGTTTCACTGCAGACACTCTCACATATAGTTGCACAGTTAGCAGAGATTCTGAGATTCAGGAAAAAGCTTTTCTCAATCAGATATGTGAAGAAGGAACAAAGTGGTTTGAGCCTTAGCAATGAGTGGCTTCTTTGTAAATAATATTTCACAAAAAGAAAAGTCTTAGACTAGATAATTAGAATTAATATATCTTATAGTAAGGTGACAGCCATCTAGAAAGACCACAAAGAAAACTGAAACATGACACACTATAATGGATGCTTAATATAAAAACCTATTTGATTTAGAAGCTGGGCTGCAAATCTCATAACAAATTTATTTTCACATGACTGCCCGACTTTCTACTTTAGCCTGGCTCAGAAATGCCTTGGCCTTTCTCACAGTGTTACTGCATTTCTTCTCCCAAACCCAGCCAAAAGCTGAGGCACATCAGACTGCAAAAAATGAAGCAATAAATTATTTACAAAATAAAACAAATCTCCTCCAGAACATTGAAGCTAATAAAGCTTGGTTTCCTATAAATTTGTGCCTTGTACTTTCTTGACTTTGACCAGATGTGAGCAATTGAATCATTGCTTTTCACAAACTGCTGTCCAAATGAAGTTTTTCATTCCAGGTTCCAGGCTTCTTTTTCATGCACATTCTGATAGAGTATAAATTTCTACTGCAGGCTTTAATTAACACACTCCTCTAACTGTTCATTTATTCACATAAAACTTGAAGCTTAATTATTTTTGAGATCTCTACCATTTTGCCAAATGTAATAGAAATCAAATAGGACTTCCAAGTTATTAGGGAGGATTCAGAAAATCATCATATATGTAGAACAATATCAGAACATAAATTTGTATAAACCTCATTTCTGTTTGACAATATATATATGCATACTTTTTTATTTTTACGGTGTGGATTCCAAGATTGGTTTGGCTGCATTACACTGAAAGTTGCTACTTTAGCCTGGGTCTGCACTGTAAAAGATTCAGCTCTGGCGTTAAAATGTGACAGTTCTTGGCTTTTTGGAGCTGGTGCTGCCCAGAGGACTGTACACAATTTTTATTTAAAATTGGCTTTGACTTCTTTGTGCCATTATCATCTGTGAAGTTTGTGAAGATAGATTCTTAATTCAAATTCCCTAGCTGCTGCTATTAATCTCTTCATATCTAAACAATCTCTTACAGGACAGAAAGCTTCTTTATCCCATTTTCTCTTCATTATTAATCTGTTCACTGAAGTGCTGGAGTTGGTTCTGAATGCTAAGGAGGAACACCTCTTAGCTTGCTAATGAGGACAAACACAATGTAAGTATTTTTGCAAAATCCTAACAACTGTGGCTAGCTTTAGAAGAATTTTCTGTGGTGATAAATAAAATCAGTTCTTTATACAAAAAAAAAGGGGTGCTGAATTTTTCCAGAGGAGAAAAGGTTGCGTATGTGGTTCTCATACAACACTGCAGTATTTATTTTTGAATGAAGCGTCAGAGCATACAGTTCATACAATGCAATTGAGTAGAAGTGCTTTTACATTTCAAAATGCATTAAATGGATCATATCTCACCATTACTGAGCTTGTGGCTGAACAGAAAACAAATATCTCCTCAAGAGGATGCCTGCAATTGTCTGTTAGTTTTGATTTTTCTTAATAATTTATTTCAATACTTAATGTTCTGCAATTTAATATGCCCGTATCTGTAGTAAACTGCATTTTTCACATTTGTTTTCACAACATTGTCCCCATGGACTTCAATGAAGTCCAACAATATCACACACAGTTTGTGAAATATGACAGTTCATGGACAAATTCAAGTAAACTAGCGTCACAGCAACTGAAATCAATCCTACCCACCTACAGTGTGGGCTGTATTGGGGCTGAATGTGCCCAGTCCAGAAGTGACCTATCGTGTTGCTGAGACTCCCTCACCTGCAACCATTGTTATTCCTGCTGGCTCGAATAAGACTCTCAGGCCCTTGTTCATGCCCAGTTTGTCCACTGCCCTACAGTGTGCACCAGCCTGAGAGGGCAAACAAGAGGGCACAGACATCCGCAGCCTTTTTGAAACCATGTTTCTCATTCTGGCTTCTGATCTGAGCTCTGCCTGTTCAATACCCATTTAAGAGACACAGATAAAAGGCACAAACAGTATTGGGAACAAACGTTTCCCCATTCCCTGTGAGTTCTTCTCTTCCTGGCTCCATGAATTTTCTGCAGCCTTTTCTGCGCAGTGGTCCAGCTTCATCTGCACTGTAGATAGACATCTATAAGATTACACTCTAAACTGTTGTATTATATCTTCTGTGAACAGAAAGTGTTCATGCCACTTAACTGTAGGAAGAATTTTTAAGAGATGATAAATCAGATTAAATTTTCATTGGTATTTCAGTGAAATATATGGAAGATTTGATATCTGTCCTGATATTTTATTCTTTTTAAGCATGAGTAGCAAACAACAGAGACAAGCAAATAGGTCACTTCCATATATAAAAGTGTGTATCTGATATGTATTTATACGTATCAAATATTCAGATATGCATAAGGAAAGGAAGGTAAAAACAAAAGAGCTAGTTCTCCCAATCTATCTGTCTTAAATTAGAAAACAGGCTCATATATTTCTCCTGAGAGATGATATTGAGAAATCTGGAGGAGGAATAATTGGCAGTTGAAATTTATTTTAATGAAATTGTAAGATAATTATTGTTTAATATTCTACTTTGATACAGCTTATTTTCTGCTTGACGCATCTGTTAAGCTGTACATTCAGAACTGTTCTCAGTGAGAACCTGAAAGCACAGATTACTCATCACCACCTAATTTGCTAATGCCCACAATCATGTACATTTGTATTCCGCTATATTTGTTCCACATCTGAAACAGAGAGTAGCTCACTTCACAAAGTACACAGAAGTAAAAATGTAGCATTACAAAGCTACCTAATTAGGCAATGGGGAGCTTCTGTTTAGGTGGTTGAAAATGTTGGCAGTCCCAGGTTGGTTGCTCCTGTCTGTCTCCTGCAGGTTGTTGAGCCCACAACCCTGCTGTGGGAGGAAACTTGTAAACAATGCTCCTTTTACTTCAGGCAAAGGTATGTGGGCTTGTACACAGCCTTCTATCACCACTGCCACTGACTACCTTATCAATCTTGCCTGAAAGCAGATTAGAAAATGGATGCACAAGCCTTTTGGCAGCCAAGTCATAAACAACTAGGTGGTACATCTGGGGCCATTAATGGCTTCCACTGAGACACATAGATTCAGAAGGCATTTTCACTCATAACCTGATTGATGTTTTTTATTTAATTTACATTCCTCATCCAAAAAGTGAGTTTTCTACAGGCAAAAGATTTGTATCGGAAAACGTGTCTTGAGAACTTTTCTAAGGCTAGTAAAGGAAATATTTTTTCCTAAACAATCATCTCCCTTTGCTGTAAGCTTTCTAAAGATTTTTTTCTTGCTTTAATAAGGAAAATAGGAGCACATGCAGTCATATTCACGGACTGTGACAGGACGTGGTACAAGAAGTTTCCCTTCTAGGAATTAAATGGTGGTGCAAAGCTGGGCTATAATTTTCTAAGTCACCTGCACACACAGACCCACATCCAAGCACAAAGATACAGTGCACTCCAGAAACTCTAGCGTTTATAGTAGAACAAAGCAGACAGTGTTACTGATGCAGAAAACGATGACCAAAAGGCAAAAAAAAAAAAAGCTAAAGAAATACCACTGGTTCTGGAGGTCAAAGAAATTACTTTAAAACAGCTTTCCTCACCTGTCAGAACTGAATATTGAATTGTTGATAAGTGCTTCTGCCATAGCCACATCCTTGGACAGCATATACTGAACACTGCAGGAAACACTACTCAGTTCATTTTATTACTATTTTATTTCCTTTCAGCTGGAAATGTGGTTTTCTTCATCTAACGTTTCAACATGACAGTATAAAGTTAGGTAAAGCAAAATTTAGTCAATAAAAAATTGCACTTAAGCATTCTTTGAGTAAAAAAGATGCCAGTTTTGGTTTTTTGCTAGTCCCTTCTTTTTCCCTTTTTTCCTTTTTTTTTTTTTTAACCATCAGAAAACTGCTAACTGTCTGCAAGGGAGCTTTTTTATTTTGCAATTCTGGCAAAAATTACCCCTTGAAATTACGAGTTCTTGCCACAGAGATGAAACTCATGCACAGACATAGTGAGAGGCAGCCACTAAGAGAAGGCAACCCAGGATCCAAGGGTGACCCCAGCATAGGTAGCACCTCACCAGCAGGGCACAGTCCCATGGGGTCTAGTAGCAGGTTCCTTCAACAGCCATAGCAAGAGATGACCCAGGTCCCGGGACCATCCAGGGAACTCAGCCAGGAGCAAAAGAGACAGGGCTTGAGACCGCCTCAGACATATATCTGAGAGGTCCATCCAGGAAGACCAGCCATCTACAATATAGGTCTGAGGCCCATCCAGGAAACAGGCAGACCTACACCACAGCTCAGGCTTCAGGACAGAAATGAATGACCACTGGAATAGGTTGCCCAGTGAAGCTGTGAATGCTCCATCCCTGGTGGTGTTCAAGTCCAGGTTGGACAGAGCCTTGGGTGACATGGTTTAGTGGGAGGTGTCCCTGCCTATGGAAGGGGGGTTGGAACTAGATGATCTTAAGGTCCTTTCCAACCCTAACTATTCTATGATTCTATGATTCTATGGCCAGAAGCCCTGGGGCAAAGGATGGAGGTCCCCGGTGAGGTTGGTCAAGCCCATAAGGCCAATTGGCACTCTTAGCACCTTGACATATCTCACAATGAAGCAGCTGTAATGTCGCTCTTTATTGCAGCTTTCTATAAGAAAAAGGAAACAACAGTCCAAGGGTTATACCAGTATCAGTGGTATCAAAAACATTTTGAACAGGTCTAACAGTAGAAAGTTTTCTCTAATATTACATTTCTTATATCTATCTCAAAAACATTCTAAAAGATTATTATACCTCTTAGTACTAGATATAGTCCAAGACTAGTCATCATTTCTTATCTTGTCATGTATTAAATACGGATTATTTATCCCTCATTGGTGTTTCAGTTAAGCTCTTTGTTGTGGGTGCTGTACAAGTATAAAATAGAAATTAGTTTCTGCCCACAGTAAGCTTAGCTTAGCACACCACAATAAATATAAGTAGAAAAACATGGAAAAGGAAAGACAAAGGAAGTCACACTGTATATTAACAAAAGAGAGTGAAATGCCTCTGCATCATTTTGGCTTAATTATTCAGCTGTAAATCACACCTAATTATCAGAAACCCCCTTTGGCTGCTTATCTCCAGTAATATTGTTTCAGCTCAGTGTAAAATTCAGAACACAAAATTATTACTATATTTCTTTGCCATCAAGCATTCTCCAGTGGTAAGAACTCCTGGCACTGAATTTAAAACAAAAATGCTTTTTAATTGCCCTAGGATGTCTGCTGCCTGGCTGAGACAGTGTCTTGAAATAATGGGAAATGTATACAGATCTCCTATTTTCTAAGAGAAGCGATCAAAGAATGTCAGATGTACAGCAGATATTCTACTCTTCTGAGACGAGCTGGGAACATAGATGTCTCTGAGATGATCTCAAGTTCTACAGAACTGTGAATTTTGTGGATGAAACGTGTGAGTCACAATGGTCTAACATATACATAAATTATTTAAAAAAATGTATAGCTTAAGCATCTGGCCACTACATAACCTTTTGTTAGATACCATGATTTTGTAAATAGCCTATAGAAAGCGGTAGCAATATAGATAATGGAATCACCCTCCCACCAATGTACATGTTAAAAGAAAGTTTTCTAAAGTCAGGAAATTGAAAGTCATTGAAATGAATCACTTACTTAAAAAAAACAAAAGGGCACTGTTTTCTCTTTTGGAGACTTGCTGCCTTTCTTAAACTTGCAGTTTAGTTCACCTATCCCCAGAGATCAAAAACTCAGACTTATCTGTGGAGGGTTTGTTTTTAAAGCCACATTTTGAAGAATTTAGCATTTAAAACAGAAACAAAGGCTGAGGACAAAAAGCTGCCTTTTAAATTTTATGCATGAACACCAATTTGATATCACATCTTCTTTAGTGAGGGGGATGTAAGCCCACTCTCTGCTAGTTGAGGAAATTTAAGACCAAGTAGCTTTGGATTGTACCTTAAGTACCAGACAAAGGATCAACTGGATAAAAATAGTATTTGCCATTGGTTTTGGTGGAATTGCCATTGTACACAGAAGAACATAAATGCCATTTGGCCACACAGCACAAATGCAAGAGGGGACATGATGAAGTAGGCAACCCTTTTGGGTGAACAAAAGAGTAAACAGAGCTGTAAGCATTGATCCTTACCCAGAGGTGTTTTACATATTTTACCTATAATGTTCTAATATCAGCATTCATCCCATAAATATTTCAAAATCCAGGTCAATGTCCTCCCTGTGTATGCTCTAATTACTTCTCCATGGGGTCAAGGTATCTCTTGTGCTCTCTTCACAGCCCAGTGAAATTGCCTACTTTCCTTCTCCAAACGCTTCATTTCCACAAAGAGCATGAGCAGAATGACTTCTTGGTCATATCACTGCCCACACCTGGTTGAAAGCAGGCTGCAGCAGAATATGTAGGAATCATCTTTTTCTGTGATTTGCACGTTTTAGGCATAGTATAAACAGCATCAGACATATAACAACTTATAAGATAATATTAATAATATCTGAAATCTGAAATAAAGTAATTCTGATAACTTTTGTTGGGACCTCTACTTACTTTATGGTCTTGTGTTCCTATGTGCATTGGCCTTATACCTACACAGCATCCACATGCTAAGAGGGTCTGATCTATCCATAGCAGCTGTACCTGACTGAAGGGCAAGGAGCTTACTGCACTTCATCTCACAGCAGGAGGAAAATCCCAGCCAAAAACAAGGCTTTTGAACCCTTAATACCTTAGGCTTTAGTATAGCTACGTTGGGGAGAAAGATCAAATACAATTTAAATCTTGGGACTAGACATCAGTTCCACAAATAAATATAAGCAGGTCAAAAGAGTAGTTCTATAGTCCAGGCCAGTACAATCACAGATGTTAGATGACATTAAGGAAAATAAAAATCCCTGAAGTCAGCTTGTATCCTCCAAAAATGCCAGTAATCAGAACAAGGGTGCAAGATACTCAGTTTTGGATTCAAATTAATTACATAGAGTGAACTGCTGAGCTTCTTGGGCACGTAATTGGGTTAGAAAACATTCCTCTGTATAAACTTTTGGAATTCTGTACGCTGTTTTGCTGTAAAAATCTATGTTAATATTTATAGGTCTCAAAAATTTTTTCCTGGTACTGATACAGCTTCTTTTTTTTTTTTTCTGCTTTGCCTCTGAATGCAGTATACATACCTATTTTCTGCCTCTCCAGAGGCTATGCAAAGCAGCCTGGAAGCCTGTGCTAAATGAGAGGCAAACAAGACTCCATGGTGCATGGCTGAAGACTTAAACCTTTGCTAAATGAACATGGGTTGTCTCAAGGGAAGAACATATCTTGCTTGAGTTCTTACATAAGCTAATCCTTTCAGAAACCACATTGAAAGTCAAGAAATGAAAGTTACTTTTTATACCTTGGTCTAGATTGTCACTAAGAAATAATACTTCTTTATAATCTTTGTGCAAATAATAATACAAGGAGTAGCTGCAAGATACAATAATTGCTCCTAATAGGAGGCTTAACTGGTTTTCTAAATGTGAGATTTTACATACAATCTCAGGAATCTGTGCATAAGATGCTATGAAGATTTCAGTAAATTACATTGTTTCCTAGTGTTTCTTTATCCTCCTGCTTCCTTTTTTCCTCTCCTTTCTTTACTCTTATTTCAGAAGAGCCATATGTACAGGCAGTACCTAATAACATCAATTCTTTAGTTTTTCATGAGTCTGTACTGCTCTTCAGACACATGCAAAGGACTACAGATTGAAAAATCTGAAAAGGCTGTGAATTCTGGAAGTTAAATACATTTTAATGTGAATTCTGATTCAATTAAAGTTTTACTGAAAGCATCCAATTTAGTCTTCCTTTTTCACTATATTCTCCGTAAATAAATCTGTCTTCCAACTAGGCAGTTAAAACAATAACTCATGACTGTAACCTCTACACATTCTCATCTAGACTGATACGGAAAAGAAGATCTGTCTGTAGTGACAGGACAGGGGGTAATGGGTTTAAACTAAAGGGGAGGTTAAGGCTAGATATTAGGAAGAAGTTCTTTACTGTGAGACTGGTGAGGCACTGGAACAGGTTGCCCAAAGTGGTAAATGCTCCATCCCTGGCAGTGTTCAGGCCAGGTTGGACAGAGCCTTCAGCAATGTTGTATAGTGTGAGGAATCCTGGCTTATGGTAGAGGGGTTGGAAATAGATGATCTTAAAGTCCTTTCCAACCCTGACCATTCTATGATTCTATGATTCTATGATATTTTCCAGGACTGTTTAGGGAATAAGGAATGTAGAGAATCAGGAATTGCCCCAAAACCTAGTTGAATAGCCATCTGGTAGGAAATCCAAATGGTAATTTTCTGGTTGCCAGACACAGTGAGGAGAAAAGTACTGGATACAGCACCAAAGAAAGCACTCTAGCTTACCAATTATTTGTTGCCATTATTTCTGAAATGTCTGAACATTAAACATATTTATATAAATTACAATTACTCTGTTAATAGAAACAGACTAAATTTGTCAGAGAGCTTATTTAACAAAGAAGCTACCCTATCAGCAAGTTCTTATCAGTGGAAAAAGACAATAAATGTGCCTCATGAATTTTTATTTTATTATTCTAATCTCAAAATTCGGTGTTGACTTGAAGTCAATAATTCTGCTCTATTTCTGTAATGAATTTCTATCTTGCATAACAAGACTGAGTCGTATGTGTCCAAGTTTAGGTGCATAACTGAAGTCCAAGAGGCAAAACATAAGCCATAATGCTCCTCCAGATGTTCAACAGATTTAACAAAGAATAAACATTATACTTGTTTATGTTTCTTTTATGTTGGATGGAAGACTAAGAAGCAGTGCAGCTTTATTACGTATTTCTATTCATATATATTTTCTTCCATACATCATAATGGATTTCAGCTCCTTGAAACAATTTTTTTTTTATTTATGCATATTTTAGCAGAAACCTTTAGAAACATGCCAGTTACAAATATTTAAAACTGCTTTGTTCATCTAAGATGTCATCTCTTAGGAAGCAACCTCCAATCCCCATTTGTTACCTAAACCCTCCTGAATCTGATATTTTTCACTCAAGCATAAAAACAGACACCACATACAATATTCTGGCATTTTTCCGCAGTCAAAGAAAATCCAGTCTCCACAATAATTCTAAAGCTAGTCCATAGTGAATTTTGTTTATTGCTTAGAAATTAAATTCTGTCTGATTTCCAACTAATAATGACTATGAACCAGTAAAATTGAAGAAAAAAATCTAAAAGGCTGTGCAAGATTGCATCTGCCTCTTTGGTTAAATTTAGGTATTCCTTGACTTGTCAAATTTCACACAGTGAAACTGAGATAGAGTTGGTTCCTAATTCCTGCACTTAAGGCTATATACATTTACATTTTGTGACACCTCTGTTTCTCTGTTATCCTATGATCCCAAATGAATCACTATTATCAACGTACACTAGTATGCATAGCTTACAAATTTAAAGCTCAAAAAAGAGGCCAAAAGAGGGCTACAGGAGAGAAAATGTCTCTGTTGGGGAAACACAATACCCCATGGAGCCAGGACTATAAGATATAGACACAGTAGTCTTGGCGTCCAAGAAAATGGGAAAAGATTAATTAAAATCTCATTCCAGACTAGCTTCCTGTTAGTTTGCTGAGCCCTTTTATATGGTACCAGTCCGTGAAGCTATTTAATCTTAGGAAACTACTGCTGTCTTCACAATCAAGATGATGTATTAGTGAAGATTTGGAGTGAAATGTATACTGACTTTTATCTCTGGTTACAGTGATATTGAAGTCCTCTAAATGGGTAGTTAATGTGGATCTCTAGACGCTAGCTACCTGAATCTTGATTTAGAAATATAGTTTCTAGCTTTCATCCTCCTATGTCAATCACCAACATAGAGTTTGAGGTATTGCTGAGCCCTCTGTCCTCCACAGGAACTGCGTAAAGGTGTTCAACTGAAAACATTTCCTGAAGAGCCAAAGAACAGCTTTCTACTGCTTCCCTGAGCTTTTCTTCATTATAGATGATACACTGACAGGTGTCAATTCTGGACTTTCCAGTAGCACAAGCATGGCTGAATCCTAACCCCTGATCAAGAACCATAAATTGTTTATTATCATGAGCAATAACTACCTTAAGGAATTAGTATTAAAGCTTCTCAATTAATTCAGATTTTTAAGAAGCCTTTGTCAATGAAAAGTCCTTTCATGGATTACTAACTAGTCAAAGAAAAATCAATAAAAATTATGACTAAATGGTAGATTTCTCACAAAGAAGGAAGGTACCAGCAGAGTATCTCAAGCATCTGTTTAGACACATGATATTAAACATATTCTTAAATGATCTGGTTAAGCAGTAAATAATGATGCAAAAAGTCTCAAAATGGCACAAAATTAATTAGAAGAGTCATCACTGGAAGTGACAAGGAAAAGCTGCAGAATGGTCTTATGAAACAGAATATCAGCATGACAGAGAGGTAAATAAAATTCACCCTTCATGAATGCAAATTCATACCTATCATAATGGAGAGAAACCATAAGTTTAGAAACAAAATATTACATTTCAAATGATCACGAAGAAGGTGATCCTGGAAGCAGATCTTATGGAAAGTTCTCTGGAAACAATTTTTCAATGTTCAGAAGTGATCAAAATAGAAAATAGAATAGCAAGAAATATTAGGAAAATGTTCAAGAATTAAATAAATTGAATAGAAATAAAGTACTGTGATTCTTCACCAAAGGAACACATAAAATCAGAAAACAAGTATAACAGGGGACTTGGAATGTTTCCACATGGGGAATAAACTAAGATTCTTCAGTATGGAAAATAAATAACTATGGGGAAAATGGAGGAAAGTTTGTAGAAACTGTTAAAAGCAGAGAGAGGGTGAATAGGGAATAACTATTCACTGTTTCCCACAACACAAAGACAAGGTGGAACAAAATGAAATTGCCAGGCAACTGGTTTAGAACAAATAAAAGGCAGTATTTTTCATGTTACAAGTTATTAAATTGTAGCACTCGTTGCCATAGGATGTTGTGAGTGCCAAATATATAAACAGGTTCAAAAAGTAATGAGACAAGATTAGTGGAAGAATTCACTGAAAACCTGGATTCTGAAAGTCCCTGAATCTCAGATTGCTGGAAGTTATAAAAAATCATTCTGTGTTTGCCCTGTTTGATTGCCTTTCCCAGAGTACTACTACTAGTCGCTGTCAGACACAGATCAGTGAGCTAGACAGATGTTTGTCCTGATCTAACAAACTTGTTCTTCTACTTTGACACAAGAATTCAACTGTTGGTTTGTTGGTTTGGGTTTGGGTTTTTTGTTGTTGTTGTTGTAAGTATGAACTTCACTTTTATTCTAAAGTGAGCATATTTTAAAACAAAAGTCATGATTAGACTTTTTATCAGTGGTTGGATAGTCGCTGCAAGCTAGTGATGAAATTACCGGTTTGATGCTGCCCCAGCTCTGGCAATGACTAGAAGCTCTTGCCATTTGCAGTCAGTTTTATACAATAGAATTGATGGGGTCAGTCTGGTTCCCAGAAATGAGGTGATTGCACCCTAAAGCTATATTCACAAAACTCCAAATGAAAAGGACCATGGCTCAATGTACTGCAGCCCTCTTCATTAGCAAGGCACATTGACTAGGGTACATAATAATGCTTGTACTGAGTGCCAGAACTTAATATGTCCTTTTGTAAACCCTCAGTAACATAACTGGAGAGCATTTTTCTGAAAATTATTGATACTACTGAGGCTTACTCCTTGCATCTACCGTTTTTCAGGACTGGGGCCCTTTTTCTTTTAAGTAGTCTAGCAAATGAAAACTGGAGACCATTTCTCCTTTCAGAATCCATGGAAGAGCTTCAATTTGTACAACAGCAAGCAACAAGACAGGTGTTAACGTAGGGAGTATTAATGGAGCCCATGTTTGTGGACTTCATTTCTTTCAGTGATGAGACTGAACTGGAGTTTTGCCTATTCATTTAATATGTGTTTTCCTAATGGAGGCATTGTACTGTTGAATCACCAAGGGAAAGTAATGGAGTAGGCAGGGAAAGGGAAAAACAGAAGCAGAGATCTTTTCACATCTTTATTACTAATGTTTTAGTTTGCATGATGCCCCTGAACATAGTGGAGGATTTAGAAATCATTGAAAACTAATAATTAGTTCAGAAAAGACAATACTACTGAGGTTTCATGTTAATAATAAACCATTTCCTTCCTTTTTTAAGCTGTGTAGCTCTTTTTCATTTTTTCTGCATGTTTTGCATGTGAGTGTATTTCTTCCTTAACTAATATGAGGAATTTAAATAATATAATAATTATTTTGTGGAATATACCTGGTTTTCATCAGTATTATTAAATAATGTTGCTTGGAAGTCAGGCAGATTACTAGACATGTGGATTTTGAGGTATACCATGCCCTGTAGAAACAATCACTAGCAGTTCAGATAGCACAGATGATAAATGAGATAGAGACAATCAATGAATTTTAGATCCCTGACAAGGAAAGACATAGATGAAGTTCATTTGGTTACAACATTGACAAATCCATAACTATGGGAACAGAACAAACATGAATGTTTTCTAATAGTTTAATAGGGTTGAGTTGCTAAATGCATTGGGAATAAACAATCTTTTGATAACTGCAAAATCCTATATGGTCTGCAAGTGACTACATGCTTTCTGCCAGTTTGCTTTAGTCAGATTGCTTCACAGCATCATTTTAATCCAGGTACCAGATAACTCTAAATTTGCCAACAAAGTCAAATCTTTACTTACTGCTGAAAAAAGCCTATGAAATCTGAGGTTCAGATGAACAGGCAGCAGTGGGAGGATGGCAGAAACAGATGTGACACTGGGGTTATGTTTCATGGTGATCAGTATCTGAAAGACATCAGCAAGCAGCTAATTGTCTGTAAATGGCTGTATTTACGAGTTCATCAGAGCAAATTCTAACCTAATAATACTTAAATCCTGTTACACAGACCATAAATTAATTATTTTTAAATTACAGCTTTCTCACAACAGAAGCAAACAAACAAATGAGAAAAAATAATGTTTTAATTTGCTCTTTCAATGCTAAATTCAGCATTTGTAGTGTTTACATATTGATGGATTGCTGAGGTAGAGATTCTGAATGAATCTCTACACCAATGCAGACAATGTTGCACCTAAACTGAAAAGGACAGATTTAGCTGTAATCTTGTAAGAGGTTTTCACTTCAGCTGTCCATTTCTGCCTTCTCATGAGATAACTGCTAACTTAGCATTAAGCGGTAATACCCCTAAACATTTTGATCATATTTGCTTAATTAATTTCTTTTTGTTTTTTGTTTTATTTGTGACTTAGAAGTGCATCTGCAAGAGACCAATTCTGTTCTGCAAAGTTTTGAGAGGCTAATATAACTACGAAATAGGAAATAATTTGTTTAAATGTTATTTCTCATTCTCTGTCTAAAGATATGAGCACATCACTTTTTATCATGCTCCAGCCTTGAACCTTCCCCATTGTTCTAAAATAAGCTAGTTCGTCAGTCTAGTATTTCAATCCTGCTGTGTCTTCTATACCTTCAGAGGCACACAAATAAGCTGTTTAATCCCTTAAATACTGTGGCAGTGTTTCT
This sequence comes from Pezoporus flaviventris, assembly GCF_033815535.1. NCBI lineage: Eukaryota > Metazoa > Chordata > Aves > Psittaciformes > Psittacidae > Pezoporus > Pezoporus flaviventris. The sequence continues at coordinate 28,352,980 of NW_026892579.1, read as the reverse complement.
GCTTGTTCATTTGCTATGTTTTTTTTGTCTTTGCTGTGTGATACTTGCTTATACAAACTCTTTGCAATCATGTTTGTTTCCCAACCCCTGAGCAAAAGGGTAATGCGATCACCTTTCCTCGCATTCTTTTCCTGTTAGGTTATTAGCACTGAGGAGTTTACAATCACAACCTGTTGGCAACACATCTTGCTAGAATTTATGAAACATGAAACACCTCACTGCCAAGGCAGTTCTATGCTGTACATTTTGATAAGCTGCTAATAAATGCATTTTGATAAGTGTAACCATACATTCTGAGTAGCAAGATACAGCTTCATGTTGATGTCTTTCAAATGCTGATACCGCATCCAGAACACCTTCCTTCTAAACAAGATATTCGCTTAGGCACAACTGGATCAGACAAGCCACAACAGTTCTCTGATAGCGTAAACTCTGAGGTATGGGTTGGGTCCAATGGAATTATATACTTCTGATGATGCCTTTTATCTGTGTTTCCTGTGATATTACATATATATTATATATATTATTCAGAATAGTCATCCAGTGCTCTCAAGTTTGATGCCCTGAGTGAAGAGAGGGACTAAAAGTATGTTTAAAGCTGTTACTGACTTTAGCTGTTTGCTTCACTCCTTCTCTAAAGGACCATCATGGACACCTGAGGGGCCTCAAGAAATAAAGGGCATTTTAAGTATCAGCAGGAAATCCTATCAGATTTTCCAAATTATGAGAAGATGGCTTGATCCTTCCTGGGAATGAAGACATTGTTTCTGGATCTGTAAATGGCTTTTCTGAAGAGTGCACAAGTATCTCCTCATGTCTAAGGCTACTTGCTACAGTGGAAACCAAGGAAAACTAGTTTTAGTATCCATAGGGGGTCTACAGGTAGTCCAGGTGAGCAGTACTGTTGGTTCTGTTCTATGGGTATGTATGGGTATCTAAATGTATATGCTTTGGCTTCAAACTGGTTTCCATTTTATAGGTGCACAACGAGGAAGGAATGATAACTCCCTTCTTGCAGAAGGATATCCAGCAGACACATATTGCCAACTATCTCATGGTACACACATTTTGCAAAACTTTGTTTTTTAGGTGACTCACTGATGATAATACTTCTTGCCTGAGCACTTGTCTTTACTTGAAATGCCATGTTTTGAAACACTACTAGATGTATGCATACAGTCTTCTCTTATCCTGAGCAAATAGGCATTTTCATATCCTTGCTCAAAACAGACTAATTGCTCCCCTTGCTGTGCTAGGGTTGGCCATGGTTTTTTGCTATTCCGGAATACCAAGGAGAAAGACACTCCTGAGCTCAGAGCATAGCATTGTGAGAAATGAAAACAATGCTCCAAGACCTAACACATGCTCAAGTAAAGAATTGCTAACAGCCACTCATTCTTCCATAGCATGTGACACATGGCAATGTCACTGTGCCCATTTGAAACTTTTGCATCTGATCACAATCCTTATAGCACAACCATCTGCTAACATTCATTTTTCTCTAGAAACTCAGAAACTGAGTGGAATAAGGACAGACCAACAGAGATGGTGATGAAGTTAGCAGGTCAGTCAGTCTGGACTGCACAATTTTCACACTCAGTGTCCCACCAAGCTCAGTGATTCAGTGGCTGGGCCCACATCAGTACTTATATGCTTGAAACAGAAATATCAACACCTGCAAAACTCCTTCCAGAGCAGTATTTCTGGTCTTACTCGAGCACAGGTTAAAGGAAGGTTAGATAGAAGCAGTGGCTACACCAGACAGAGTCAGCTTCTAGTGTAGCTGCCTCCTGGCGCAGCAGCTGAGCTATGAAGCAAAAAGCAGATAAAAAAGTGCTGGATATGGCAGATCTGTGGAAAGTAAAGGGAAGGTTAGACACAAGACAACCCAAAAGATCACATAAAATACACAAGAAAAACTGGCACAAAAACATAATATATGATTTCTCCAGTGCAGGCAGTAACCATACATGACCTGGCCTTGCAAGTACATGTTGAACTGGTCCTAATCTACTCTACCAGGTAATCTGGCTCTGCACAGACATGGCATAACTGCTTTTATCATTAGACTTCATAAGTAAGTCTAAAACCAAATAAACCCTATGTTCTCAAACCTGCGATTTTATAAATTCATATTAAAATCCTACCAGATACAAAATAAAGTGTTCTAATAGAACACTCTAGATTCATTTTTGTTGAGACTTCTACCTACTGAAAAATAAAACATGAGAAATAGCTTGTGGTTTTATATCTCTTTAAAAGCACCAATTTAAGAGCTTTTTCAAGGACTAACAGTGTGGATATGTATATATACATAAATAGATACACTTTACTATATGGCTTCTGATGTTCTGGTAATTCCAATATCCTATAATCATGAATTATAATCATTTATAATCATATATAATCATTCAGTCAGCTGATCGGAGCTAGCCTAGCTAGAGCCACAGCCGGCACGCTTCAGCGACGCGAGGGTCAACGGAGATTAGGAAAATCAGAGGGGATAGCGCAGAGACATCGCGACTCCCGACATCTCCCGATCCCCGAAGCCCCAGCAGCCCTTGCGAGAGAGAGGCTGACCTGGCGGGGGGCGTTCCCACGGTGACGGCGACCACTCCCCTGCTGCTTGCCTTGAAAAAGCCTTTGAGAGGGCAGCGACGGGTCGGTGCCCACCGGGCACAGGGAGGAACAAGCAGGTCGTGTTGCTGGTGTCCCAGACTGCGCACCAATATGGTTGCCTCCAGAAAGAGAGCTTGCAGTAAGGTGACTACAGCAACTCAGACAGAGACCCCGTCCCAGACCGTGGCTGTTCAGGTCTCTGGGTGCAGGGAGTGCCAGAGCCTGCTGCTGCCGGGGGAGGGAGGACAGCATTCCACCTGCGTGAGGTGTGAGCAGGTAGAAGATCTGCTTAGCCTGGTGGCAAGACTTAAGGAGGAGGTTGAGACGCTGAGGACCATCAGGGAGTGTGAAAGGGAGATCGACTGGTGGAGTAACTCCCTGGCGGGCCAGTCAAAACGGTTCCAGGGAGATACCCCCCAAAAGGGGAAGGACCCCCTGCCTTCTCACACAGAGGGGGATGGCCCGAGGCAGCCCCTGCCCTGTAGCTGTTGCGCAGAGGTAGGGGACCAAAAAGACGACGAGGGTTGGAAGCGAGTTCCAGTTCGACGTCGTGGGAAACCCTCCCCCCTTCCTGCCCTGCTTCCCCAGGTGTCCCTCCGTAATAGGTTCGAGGCCCTGGATCTTGAAGGAGAGGTAGGTGAGAATGTGGGGCAAGGCCAGCCCACAAGGCCACATAGGAAAAGGGAGTCGACTTTGCACCTCAAGACTGCCTCTGTTAAGAAAGAAAGAAGGGTCATTGTAGTAGGGGATTCCCTTCTGAGAGGAACAGAGGGCCCGATATGCAGAGTTGACCCTCATCATAGGGAAGTGTGTAGTCTGCCTGGAGCCCGGATCAGGGATATCACCAGGGCGCTCCCCAACCTGGTGCACCCGACAGACTATTACCCGCTGCTGGTCTTCCAGACAGGTGGGGAGGAAGCTGCTTCCCGCAGTCTGAGGGGGATGAAGAAAGACTACAGGGCCTTGGGGCGGATGGTGAAAGAGTCTGGGGCTCAAGTGATCTTCTCCTCTCTCCTTCCATCTTCCACTGATGTGGGAAGGAATGGGAAGATTCAGTTCATGAACAATTGGCTTCGAGACTGGTGCTACAGGCAGGGCTTTGGATTCTTTGATAACGGCTGGTTTTATAGGGCACCAGTCTGGACAATGACAAGTGAGAAAGGTTTGTCTCACAGAGGGAAAAGGATGCTGGGGCACGAATTAGCAGGGCTCATTTGGAGAGCTTTAAACTAGATTCGAAGGGGGATGGGCTTGTAGCTGGGCTTGCCCCAGTGGGGCAGCGCTCCAGAATTAATGAAGACTGGGAGGCCTCCTACAATCCTAGGGTGAAATCGGTGTGCTCAGCTCGCTCCCTGAAATGCCTGTACACCAATGCGCGCAGCATGGGAAATAAGCAGGAGGAGTTGGAAACCTGTGTTAAGTCAGGAGATTATGATCTGGTGGCAATTACAGAGACGTGGTGGGACAGCTCACATGACTGGAATATAGTCATGGAAGGCTATGTCCTTTTCAGGAAAGACAGGCCAGCCAGGCGGGGTGGTGGGGTTGCTCTTTATGTGCGGGAGGAACTACAGTGCACCGAGTTCTGTCCAGGGACAGATGATGAGCGAGTTGAGAGTCTGTGGGTGAGAATTAAGGGGCAGGCTGGCAGGGGGGATACTGTTGTAGGTGTCTGTTACAGACCACCGGATCAGGGTGAGGAAGTTGACGAGGCCTTCTACAGGCAGCTGAGAGCGGCCTCACAGTCACAGGCTGTGGTCGTCGTGGGGGATTTTAACTTCCCTGATGTTTGCTGGAAGGACCACTCGGCAACCCAGCCACAGTCCAGGAGGTTCCTCCAGTGTATGGATGATAACTTCCTCATGCAAATGGTGGATGAGCCGACCAGGAGAGGAGCGCTGCTGGATCTCATCCTCACTAACAAGGAGGATCTGGTCGAAGCAGTAAGGGTTGAGGGCTGCCTTGGTTGCAGCGACCACGAGATGGTGAAGTTCAGGATCTTGTGTGGCAGGACTAGTAGAATACCAAGTAGAATTGCAACCCTGGACTTTAGCAGGGCAAACTTTGGCCTTTTCAAGCAATTGCTAGGGGAAATCCCATGGGCAGGGCTGCTTGAAGGTAAAGGGGCCCAAGATAGTTGGTTGACATTCAAGGACTGCTTTTTCCGTGCTCAAGATCGGAGCATCCCGACACGTAGGAAGTCAAGGAAGAGGGCCAAGAGACCTGCGTGGCTAAATAGGGAATTGCTGGGTATGCTCAAGTGGAAGAGGAGAGTTTACAGGTCATGGAAGGAGGGGCTGGCCACTTGGGAGGAATATAAGGCTGCTGCTAGAGGATGTAGGAAGGCAGCTAGGAGGACTAAGGCATCCTTAGAATTAAACCTGGCAAGAAGGGTCAAGGACAGCAAAAAGAGCTTTTTTAAATACATGGCAGACAAAACTAACACCAGAGGCAATGTAGGCCCACTGATGAACGGGATGGGTGCCCTGGTGACAGAAGATAAAGAGATGGCAGAGTTACTGAATGCCTTCTTTGTCTCTGTCTACTCTGCTGCGGGCAGTCCTGAAGAGCCCTGTACCCCTGAGACCTTAGATGAAGTCAGGTCGACGGAGCGGTTTGCCTTAGTCGATGAGGAATGGGTTAGAGACCAGTTGAGCAATCTGGACATCCATAAATCCATGGGTCCAGATGGGATGCACCCGCGGGTGCTGAGGGAACTGGCGGAAGTCATTGCTAGACCACTCTCCATCATCTTTACCAAGTCTTGGGAAACGGGAGAGGTGCCTGAGGACTGGAGGAAAGCAAATGTCACTCCAGTCTTCAAAAAGGGCAAGAAGGAGGACCCGGGTAACTACAGACCGGTCAGCCTCACCTCCATCCCTGGGAAAGTGATGGAACACCTTATCCTTGGTACCATCTTAAGGCATATCAAGGATAAGAAGGTTATGAGGGGCAGTCAACATGGCTTCACCAGGGGGAAATCATGTTTGACCAATCTCTTAGCCTTTTATGAGGAAATAACACGGTGGATGGATGATGGCAGAGCGGTGGATGTGGTCTACCTTGACCTCAGCAAAGCATTTGACACAGTCTCCCACAGCATCCTCGCGGCTAAAATGAGGAAGTGTGGACTGGATGATCAGGTAGTGAGGTGGACTGCGAACTGGCTGAAGGAGAGAAGCCAGAGAGTTGTAGTCTATGGGGCTGAGTCTAGTTGGAGGCCTGTAACTAGTGGAGTGCCTCAAGGGTCAGTACTGGGACCGGTATTATTTAATATATTCATCAATGATTTAGATGAGGGAATTGAGTGTACTATCAGCAAGTTTGCTGATGACACTAAGCTGGGAGGAGTGGCTGACACGCCAGAAGGCTGTGCTGCCATCCAGCGAGACCTGGATAGGCTGGAGAGTTGGGCAGGGAGTAACTTGATGAAATATAACAAGGGAAAGTGTAGAGTCCTGCATCTGGGCAGGAACAACCCCAGGTTCCAGTATAGGTTGGGGAACGACCTGTTAGAGAGCAGTGTAGGGGAAAGGGACCTGGGGGTACTAGTGGACGACAGGATGACCATGAGCCAACACTGTGCCCTTGTGGCTAAGAAGGCCAATGGCATCCTGGGGTGTATTAGAAGGGCGGTGGTTAGTAGGTCGAGAGAGGTCCTCCTTCCCCTCTACTCTGCCCTGGTGAGACCGCATCTGGAGTATTGTGTCCAGTTCTGGGCCCCTCAGTTCAAGAAGGACAGGGAGCTGCTGGAGAGAGTCCAGCGCAGGGCAACAAAGATGATTAAGGGAGTGGAACATCTCCCTTATGAGGAAAGACTGAGGGAGCTGGGTCTCTATAGTTTGGAGAAGAGGAGACTGAGGGGTGACCTTATCAGTGTCTATAAATATATAAAGGGGGAGTGTCACGAGGACGGAGCCAGGCTCTACTCAGTGGCAAACAATGATAGGACAAGGGGTAATGGGTACAAACTGGAACACAAGAGGTTCCACTTAAACTTGAGAAGAAACTTCTTCTCAGTGAGGGTGACGGAACACTGGAACAGGCTGCCCAGGGAGGTTGTGGAGTCTCCTTCCCTGGAGACATTCAAAACCCGCCTGGATGCATTCCTGTGTAACATTATCTAGGTGTTCCTGCTCTGGCAGGGGGATTGGACTAGATGATCTTTCGAGGTCCCTTCCAATCTCTAACTTACTGTGATACTGTGTAATTATACACCGTAATAACAAAACAATAGAAAACAGGCCTGTAAAGGAACTCAGAAGGTCATTCACTCTTTCTCTCGGGTGCAGGGCAGGATCAACTTGGCCACACTTGACAGAGTTTGTCTATTCTGTCCTTAAAAGCTTTCAGTAATGCATATGCCTCAGTCCCCATAAAAAAGAAATTGTTTTAGTACTAAGGCTGGAATTAAACATTAAACATTCAATTTAAAAAACTTTGAGACAGAGTGCAGGTTTTTTTTCCCCTTTTGTTTATGCTTTGTTATAACAAAGTTCAGTACATTGTTTGTTGACTGATTTGAGGGTTTGAGACACTGAACAATATTTCTTCTCAAAACCAAGAGCACTGAATGAAAAAAGAATTTGTGTGGTATTGCTTACAAGATTTGTATGGGCTGAATTACATGCAGAAAAGTTTTGTGTGCAAAAACATTACAAGAAGGACTTGCAGGTACTGGTGAATGAAAGGCTGGATGTGACCCAGCAATGTGTGCTCACAGCCCTGAAAGCCAGCTGTAATGCTGACTAAATTATTTCTTAATAAAAGAATAATCATTCTTATCTCTTCTATTAGATATGTTTTAGAAAGCAGAGTAAGTTCTTCTGCAAAGGTGGAAGCCAAGCACTGAGCTGCTGAAACTGGGACAATGTAGAAACAAAAACTGAGCACAAATTAAACAGGATAACTTACTGAAATGAAGCACTTAGAGCCGTCACATGAAGGTTTTTGATATATGTCTGAACTAAGTGCAAGATTAAGCAATCTAAATTCAAGTGTTATAGGTATCTAAGCTGTGGAACTGATTTATTTGCAGTAAGATCTTAGCCTTAGTGACTGTTCTAAAGTGAACTGAACTGCTTTTAGGCTCCAACTGTGTTGATCAGATTTCCACCAGCTATAATGGGGCCATAGGCATGTTTGTATATTTCTAAGTATAAAAATCTAAACTTAGAGTCTTAATGTCTAGCCAAGTATCACTGTCATGCATTGCCCTAGATGCCATCAGTATTTTTTTGTTTGTGCCTCTGAATCACATTTCTCCAACAGTTATTTATGAACACCCCTTTATTATAGTGACCAATATGTAATTTTTCTCACTTTGCTCAAATAACAGCATTAAAAATTGTTAATTCATGCTTAAATTACATATTTCTTAAAGTTTCATTTTGTGTAGTACAACTATTTCACACAGTTAAAAATTGGCATATTCACATCTGTTCTAGATGTTTGGTGGCATTTATGCTTAGCGCAACAGGGTACCATACTCTGGGTTAATGTTCCCTGAAAGTTTAAAAACGGACAGACTACATGACATGAAAATCAGTATATCTCAAGCAATTATTTGCTTTTTAGCTCCCACAAATTTTCCATTATTCATAGATAACATGCCATGGTAAAATAGTCATGTATTTCTGATCCAATCAGATTGCAATTTGCTTTTTACAGTGAGAGTATACTATTGTTCTTAGAAGTTCAGACGACAATATCTGAAATCTCTTGTTTATCATATCTAATGATAAAGTATATTTCCCTCAAATTTTGCTGTTGATAGTTTCAATGCTGAATAAAATAGTCCAGGTTTCCAAAGAATGAGATTAAATCAGCCCTTTTTTCACTCTGTTCTTGCTTGTAAACTCACTATAACTTTACAGTTGTTAAAGTACAAGTAGAAATTGAGATCTTTAGGTCTGTATTAGCAATTCTTTGCTAACTGTTCAGACTTGTACGTTCCCTTACCTTTCATTTCTGTTTTCCTTTGTGTGTGGTGCTCATGGTATAGTCCAGAATCTCATATAATTCAGCACAAAAACAAATTTTACTCATCTTAAACATCACTAAGGTGTTGAATTTTGAAGGAAGTTCTGATTATTCTTCCTGCTGTTACATACAAATACCCTTTGAAACTATTCTGTCTTTATGTTTGCCCTGATTTGGGTCACTTTAGAGAGCTCCAGGAAGAAACATCTGATTTGCTCTCTTGCAGTGGTTATGGTATGAAGCCATGGAAAGAATGATGCATAGGCAGTGCAGAAGGAGCAGTTCCATGGGAACCTCTTTCCAAACAGGCACCCTTTCTCTGTCCCCTTAACTGGAACTGAAACTTGTGGAGTTTTACAAAGGGCTTCCACCCTCCGTAGCCTTCCACCCACACACCTTTGACAGAGCTGAACATGAATGGGCCTCTGAGCAATCTGATCCAGTTGAAGATGTTCCTGCTCATTGCAGGAGTTTGGACCAGGTGACCTTTAAATGTCTCTTTCAATCCAAACCATTCTATGATTCTATGTTCTATGCCTTTTTTGCTGATTTTAGCACTACAGTTTTGGATACTCCTGCATATTTTTAGCAATGTTTTATTTCTTTTGGTTTACATCCAAAAGGCATATGTCTAAGTACGAGGGAAATGAGCTCTGGTGGTGATATGGATAGTCTTCTGCTAGCCCACATAAATCCTGACCATGGAGTAGTGCACAGACAAATTTCAAAGTCCCATCATTAATTTTCATGTTGGTAAGAAGAGGTATGATGTAAAAAACATCTATAGAAAATGTAAGATGAGTGGCAGAACATGAAACTCTTTTCTTTCTTGCTTGCAGTAACAGATGGGGGATATCCTGTTGCTATTCAATTCTGCCAAAAAACTGCCAAAACTCACTACATAAATTTTACTCAGAATAGGTTTCTTTACCCTAAAGGCTGAAGTGATTCTTTCTCTGCTTTGATACATCAGTATCTGCTAATGTTTAATACTGGCCTACTGTGATTTTTGAAATCTGTGATTTTTAAATTGTAGATTTTATCCTCTGCTTATATAAATCAATTCTATTGGCCTCTTCTATTTTACCCAATATAAAAATTGAAAGTCTTGCTTCTGAAGTTGTTGCAAAATATAAAATACACTGAAACAGCACTCTAAGCCCGACTCTCTTATATCCCAGTTTAAAACTACTTTGTTTTCTGTTCTCCCTATACCAATAAATAATTACTTTATAGAAATGAAACTGTTTCGGTGTGTTTTTTTCTCTCCTTTATATTCTGTTGATTAAGGTGTTCTCACATAAAAGCGGAAGACTGATCCAGATCCTGGTATATTAAAATGAAAGTTTGAATATAAGTTTTATCTTCCCACATGTGTGTCCCAATTATTGCTTTTTTGGAAGGAATGTGTATATCCACAATGGCACAGACTGTAAAAGTCTTTATCATTCATTGGAAACAGTATAACAGCACTCCCCTAAGAGAAAACAAGATAGCTGTGAAGACGTCTGTTTTAGCAATCCTGTCAGGAGATAATTTTCGGTGTAGGTCCCCAAGCAATGAAATGGCATCCAGTGTAAAGTGATAAAGCACGTCAGGTGCAGAAACTCACACGGTAGACGATTTGCAAAATTGGCACTACCTGAGTGAAAGACTTGTGCATTAAGCATTATTTGGTATTAGATTTCTGCCTCAGAGTATTAAGAGAACTTTTCTCTCCCAACCTTGGAGGGATTGTGGGGAAATAAATGCCTTAAATATTGCAAGGTTCTGACACCAACAGGTAAATAGTCTTTCACATAGCTTTCTAGGATTACATGCTGTGTTCAGGACCTATGAGAAAATGATTAGTCTAAACAGATGGACAATGCAAAATAGTGGAGTGGAAAATTTACAGATGGCACAGAAATATTCTGAGGAATGAAGCCAACATTTTCAAGTACAAATCTTCAGCAGCCATGCATATAGTGAAAGAAGCATCTTGTCTGAAAGAAGCTGCTCAGAAGCGTCGGCTCCACCAGCACAGACTGCCCTGGTTATTTATTTAATATTATAGGACTTAGGTGAGCATTCAAGCTTGAAAATGATCATCTGTTGCTCACTACAATGCTCCAAACCAAGAGTGAGGTAGGTAAAGCTCATGCCATGAAATATTCACACATAATTGCTGCTCATAGAGCCAGACTTCAGGTATCAGGATAACTTTTCCTTATCTAAGGAGGCGTTAATCACCAAGCACTTGTTACACATGGGCATCAAATAATGGCTTTGGACAAAAAATTGTCCCAGGAAAATGGCAAACGTGAGAATCTCTGTAAAAATAAATAAAAACATTGCAGGAAAATTCTCTTTCTCTTCCATTTTCCTCTTCTTTCCCTCTACCTTTTTTGGTTTTCTCATTCTGTTTTTTTTTTCTCATTTAACCTCCTTCAGAAATTGTATTCCCAAACAAACCTCCTACTCCCCTAGTCCTCACTCAGTAACTCCTACAGTGGTGTAAACCAGGCTTTGGAATCAGTGTACTGAAATCTTCCTGTGATTGACAAGTCAATGGATTGAGTGTATTTAGATTGTTTAGGGCAGTATTTCCTACGTCTGACTGACAGGAAGAGTTCAGGATGGATGATTTCAACCTCTTTATTTCTCGTAATCCAGCCAGGATTCTTGTTTGTTTGTTTGTTTTTTTCCTTCACATCTTGTAAGATTTAAATTTCTCATTTCTCTTCCTTTCCTCTTCTTGTCCTCTTTCCCCAGTGTGTTCCCAGTCGTGTCTCTTAGCTCTGCTGGGTTTTTTTTCTGCTTATAAGAAAAAGATCAACCTAACTTACCCTGTTTCTTCACTGTTTTTACATATGTTTAAGAAATAAAGCTCTCTGATTGCACAAGGAAGGACTTTTTTAGTTGAATACAGTCACACATTTTCAGGAATCGATGACAAAGAATGATGCAGTATTTCATTATCTTAGTTTATGTAGTTCACAAAACAGTGTTATACACTTCAGAATACGTATCAAAGTATGTGTTATATGTATGTTATCCATGCACGTATGTGCATATGTGAAGAATATGGGTGAGACAGAAGGGGAGCTACAGTTTATTATCCTTGTATGTACCTTCAGAAAAGAAGCTAGCTCCACACAACTCTCCTTAGAGTTTATAGAAGCCTTGACAGAAGCCTGCAATGCCTATAATGCCTGTAATGCCTATAATGCCAAGGATTTCACAATATGCCTAATATTTTTATCATTTCCTGAAATGACTGATTTCACAGGAATGTAATATATTTTCTGTGCACTGTTCTTATTATTAAAGTAACACAATTTTAAAGTAAAATAATGTTTGCATGAGACTTGAACTAATAAAGCTATTAGCAAAGAAAAGAGACTCTATTTTTCTATGAGAAACTAGTAATTCATAATTTAAAAAAAGGATATAGGAGAAGTAAAGTACCTGCTTCTATGTCAAAAAGACAATGTCCATGCATGAAAGATTTGACTTAGCTCCATGTGCGTATAAAGTCTGACACGACATTTGATACTTTAATTTCCAGATCAATAAGAAAATAAAGCCAACATAAACAGGAGTCATCGTGGTCTTGCTAAGACACTGTTATGCTTGCTACTGCAGAAGTAAGGCAAAAGTCAAGAGTCTTGACTATAATTCTTCATCAAAATGGAATTTCTGGACAATGGTATTTGCCTAGAGAGACAAGACACTCATAGATACTTATCTTCTTACTTTAGTTTGCAAAAGGAAAAAAAGAGGAAAAATATGCTTAATTTATCATAATTTGTACTTTTTTTTTTTGAGTACAAACGCATGACTGTTCTGCCCTTTTTATTGATATACACTTTAAGTATTATCTTCTTATCTGTCTTACGGTTGAAAATAGAATAGAAGCTGTCCTAACAGTATTCACTCCATGTAGCTTCATTAAAATCAGTTCACTCCTCTCATTTGCTCCAGTTTTAAAGTCATGTAACTATACTCCTGGTTTGCACAAAGTGCAGGAGGTCTCTGATGATTTGGCATGGGATTGTTCTTTTATGAATGTCAGTGGATTTCATTCTAAAAGATATATATGCACTTTTCATTGTGCTTTAGCTGAGGGATTAATCTGGTCTTGGAAAATAAAAAAGATTTTATGTAAATTAATTTGCTTATATGGAATTACTGAGTGCCAGGATGCAGGTAATTGAAGGTAAGTTGGAGAACATGCTGGGCTTTCTCCTAAAAAAAAAGTGCCAGAGTGTGTCTGGAAAAGCAATAGAACCCAGAAATGCTTCTAAATACTTAGGAGGAAAAAAAAAACCAACCATACTTCATTGCCTCACTTTCAGCTGTTCAATATCCAGTATATTTCTATCAGGCACCATGTGTTTCTTAACCAAATAATTATTTTAAATATTTTTGGACATAATTTTTATTATTTGATATTGCTTTTGCACTAATGTTATTTCTTTTACAAAAAATAAATTATATTGGACTTGTACTGGTGTAATTTTGAGCAGAATGAGGTCCTTAGAATTACCAGAAGGGCAGGTGGCTGAGATAACCATAGCCAATACTTTCTGGGAGAGGAAGTTGGATCAGTTATTTTAAACTTGCCTAACAATAGTTGTTTTAGCTGACATTTTCCATACTGGAAATCTGGCTGAGCCTGGAAACATTTAGAAAGCATTATCAGTAACACTTTGGTTATTTGTGAGAGGGGAATAAGGAAAAGCGTGATGATTTCTACATATTAAGGGAAAAAAACAAAAAAACAAAAAAACAGTCCAGCATCATGCCTTAGGATTTTATCCCCATCTCACTCTCTCTCACCTTTCCCTCCTCCATACTTTGTACCACAGCTCTGAACCTGAGCAAGATACGAACTTTTCAAGGACTCATCTGTCACTGTGAGCTACCATCTTAAATGGCCATAATTGTAAAGCTTTAAAGCGCCACTCACACACAGACATAGGGACCTGTGAGAGACAACACATTAGAAATTCTGTACTCACTGCACACATCAAAGCTTGACAAGGCTTGTAGTGATAAGTAGGCTGGTTTTGCACTATCTCCATAACGTAAATGACTGAGCCCATCCACATAGTTTTGGAAATCTTCCCCTTTCCTAGCTGTCTCCAGCTGTTCTGACTCAGAGAGGTTCTTCTAAAAGTGAAAATTGCAACCACATAGCCCAATTTTTTTAAGTGTTAAGGACTCAGACTGTAAAAGTTGTCAGAAGGACCTCTCCTCTAGACATACAAATTGCTAAAAATACTACTTTATTTGAAAAATTAGGCCTTTTCAGTTAGACACATGAAATTAATGGATTCCTTTGACCTTAGCCTCTCCATATTTTAGCTTCCTACAGTCAAATAGGGATAAAATAATTCCATTATTTCACGTGGGCATTGAGATAATAAATCAATGAATTTTTGTGGTGATTCCAGAGATACATTTCATAGAAAAGTCTGTGAGAAAGGTAATGATTCAGAGAAGACTCTAAATACTGTGCACTGTCAGCAGTAATGAATTAGGCAATATTTTAAATATGTTCTTCTATATCATAATACATAGGCAGTTGGATGCCAAATTAAGATTGCAGAGATATTTTTCATTCTGTCACAAACATTTTATTGCTTGGTTTCTCAACCTACTCACATTTTTATGTTTGTGCATATGTCTATAGTCTTTAAAACAGTGAATTTTGCAGCACCAGCACTTTAAGTCTGTAGTTAATGGCAAATTCTAAGGCCTATGAATAGAAAAGGATTTATATCGGTCTGCTGAAATAATTGTTATTAAATACTACTCACTTTATTTGCTTTTACAGTCTGTTTTCTCCCTGTATGCCCTGCCTTGCATTTTTGTAATCTCATGAAAGCTGAAAAGTCACTTCAGTGACACTGTCCCTCATTGCTTTACAATATTCTCACTGCCCTGCAGTTATGCTACCTGAGCACAGAGCTCTATTTATAAACATTTTAATCTTTCAGTTGCTGATCATAATGAAAAATAAATTACCACTGCACTATTCGAGAAAAGATTCACTCCCAGAATTTTGCCTACAGATTATGAAATCAGATAAATGAACCGAAGAATAGTTTACTATTTCTTGCCTTGTTGCACCTCCAAGGGACATTTTTACAGACAAGTTTGTTTTAGCATCCCTTAGCTTTAAGGAAGGTTCAAGATTTCAGTCTATGCTACATGTCAGGGCATTTAATGGCATTTTTAACTGTTGACAGTTAAAATTAGCATATATAAATATGTCCTTGATGTTCTAGAGATATGAAGGGGTTAGCAGGAATATATTTTCTACTTTGTTTTGTCGCTTGCTCTTGCAGGTGTGGCTCTCAATTAATAAAGAAATAGATTTACTAGGTAAGAAAGTGCCACATGTACATAAATAGTGTCCAAAGAAAGCCACCGCTTGACACTTTAACTATAATTTGAATAAAGTGGAAATTGTAGTATTCAATAGCCTAGATAGAAAAGACAACACACCTATCTATTTACATCAATACCATAGTTAAATCCAAGATGGAAAAACACCAAAAGTAACAGATGCTGTGGCAAATTTTGCACATCATCAGAAAGAAGATATGAAATGTTGTTTTATTTGTATGCTGTTCAAGCAGTCAGACTTCTAGAAACACCCTTTTAAAAAAAAGCATAGCCAAAAAAGACTTAGTCTGGACACTGTGACAGCCAAGTAGGTCACCAAGAAGACAGCCTAACTAATGTAAAACAGAAATAATCCTGAAGATAACTAAACAAAAAAACTTGGGGATCTAGCTGAAGCAATCATCTAAATCCTAATGAAAAGAAAAAGAAAATAAACAGGTTATACAGAACAATTTCTCTAAGAGAGGTCACTATAAATCCAGATCAACAAAGATTAATATAGCAACAGGAGAAATCTGCAAATCAATTTTACAAAGTAAAAGTCCTTCATCTCAGTGACAAATTAGAGACAAACTAAAAGCATGCAGGAGAAAATCTGCGATCTCTGGTGTAATATATCAAAGTTAAGTCTAGAATATCATCCAGTAAGTTTAAAGCTTACAAATGTAAAGAGAACATAAAACTTTTGATGAATCCTGAGACCAGGATAATTTGGTGTACCACAGACAATATCTATGTTAAAAGTATCATGAAATCCCAGTCAGAAGCAAAATCCCCTATCCAAAAGCATACAAAATCATGATCACTGTTCTAAGCTAGGAAGTATAAGCAGATACAGCCTGAGCTTGCTTTATTCACTGGAGCTTTTACAAGACAAAAATGATGGGGTTTTCCAAGTACATTTGCTGTGCTTCTGTGAGTTTATCCATTATGAAAGAACTACAAATTATGGGTGTTAGGATAGCATTCAGATACATGCGTAGGCTTTAATTAGACATAGCAAGCTGTTAGGGACCAAATACAATATCACATAGAACAACAGCTTTTGAACATTACAGCCTAAGCTTAATAAAAACTAAAATTCAGTTAACTGTGGACTGCATTGGGGTTCCCATGTTATAGCAATAATAGCAATATGTTTTAATCTTTCCTACAAAATACAAATTTGCTTTAGTCAGAAGACAGCTCGTATTCAACATTCCAAAAACTGTTCCTCCTGTACATTTTCCTGTTTAATCAGATAATAATTATGATTCCTTCAAGTAACTGTAATCATGTTTGCAACTCCAAACATCTGCCAGTTTTGTAAAAAAAAGTTAAATAGACAGGGTAGACATAAAGAATTCAGAAAGATCAAGCTCTAAACCCAAGGTTTAGATCCGCTAAGGATTTGAGTTCTTAAAATCAGTGATTCAGTCATAAAAGCAAGAATATTCAAAGACCACTGAAAAAAATTGAAGGAGTAGGCTCTTTTTGAACACTCTGAAAATCCGAGGTATGATCATTGAGCAGAGTAGCATTTATTTTTCTATCACACACTAATGATTTAGCCAATCAGATTAGAAGAGAGCAACAACAGCAAAAAACCCAAGAGTTTTAGTAACAGCACACCTCTTGTGATGTGAAGGTATTTAAACATAGCAACAAACTAACAAGGTACGCGAGAATGATTGTAAAGAGCACTGGAATAACTCAGCTCACGAGGCAACGTATACCTGTAGGATATGCTTCTAAACCACACTTCAGAAACAGATTCCCTAAGAGATCCCTGCCCCACTCTCTTCTTTTTTAATAATCATTGTCTATTTGCATCTTACTGACTGAAATTCTAAGGTCCTGTCTTAGTAAGCTCTGACCTCAAGAGGAAATCTCGACAGGATTTTCTGCACAAAGTCTGATTCTTCAAAATTAATTCAGGGACCTAGCATGCATATTCTATTCATTCAGTTATTCAACAATTTATTAAAATTGTGCTGGTTTTAAAATATATCAGTATTTGCTTTTCCCTCAGCATATAAATGATTCTTCCTCAGCCTTATTGAGAAGCATGGAGACCTTACATAGTAGTAAGGAAGATGAATACAAAACATGTGCAAGCACTGGTATATGAAAGCTAACTTCGGCAACAAGTTCATAAGCTGTCAGTAATTCACTTCAATGTCCATAAGGGCTGGTAGGAAGATTTGTGTTTGATTGTGGAGACTGGGCCCAAAAAGCAGGTATATTTGGATTATAGGTTTCTCCAGCAACTATCAAAGTTTTAAGAGGTCTTTATTGCAGATTGCTGACCTACATTAGCATTTAAGTATGTAAACAGCATAAATGCATGAAAAAATGCTGATATGTTAGAATACTTTCTGCATTTGTATTTTCAGGATATTAAATAATAGATCATATTTGCCTTTACCAAAGAAGATGGTTAGTTACTGTTGTGGTTTAAGCCCAGGCTGGAACGCAGGCATTTTTACACATATTGTTTCTTGGAGTACAACCACAGCGATTAAAATATCTCAAAAAGAAAGTCAGCTAATTAATCTAGTCTTTTACCCTATTCATGAAATAGCAACAACTAAAAATATTTTTAAATATGTACTGAAGTAAAACCAGTTCTCTGTAAATATCAGTATTTGTTAATTTGTTATTATAACTTCCTTGCAGTTATCAGTTATCAGGAACATCATTGGGTTTGTTTTGTCATCATATGAGAGTATAAGTTTACTTAATTATCATATATTTCAAGAAGGAAGTTTATCCACTTTTTCTTTAACTTCATTTTGTTTAATTTCATTAACTTCAATACTTTTCCATTATATTATTTCTTTTAACAAGCTGGACAGCTTAATTGAATATCTCTCTTTGCCTTTCTCATCTCAGCTCTCCAAATCACTAGACAGTGACAAAAGGCAATTGGCAATTATTAACTGGGACTTGTCTCTACTTGTTTTACACTTTAGAAGTGTTGCATAAATCCCATTATTCTTAAAAAATGTCCTTTTGCAGAAATTCGTAACTATATTTTCCCTGTCATATCAATGGAAGTGTTAAAACCAGTAACAGCTGTGGTGCTGACTCATTCCCCATTGCCTCCAAAGACATTGGGCTGAATTAATATGAACAGTATGTTTAAAAGGTATTTTACCCATGAACAGAGCAGTAATGCACTGCTTTCAATTCCAAAAGGTCGCAAGTCAAAATTGCAAACTTTTTTTCCATAATTTTAAGGCAGGAATCAAACATGTCCTACTGTTATTTTGTTCCTATGTTCAAATAAGAGGCAAGTATCTTGCCAAATTTGAAGAGCTTTGCATGATTTAAAAAAAAAAAACAAACAAAAAAAAACAAAACCTAACCTTTTTCTTTAGAAAATCTAAAAATTTATAATTTTTAATATATAGCTCTGTAACATCTATGTGACAAAAGCAGGTGATGCACTGGGTTGCAAGTTTCTCTTCCAGTAATAGAATATAATAGCTTGGTATGAGCTCAAATTTACACTAATTTGCTCCTACCTAGTATTTCTACAATATTTTATTCCTGTGCACCCAAAGCAAGTGTTTTCTGCCCTTCTTAGAATTCAGCAGTTGCTAGGTAATAATTCCAAGCCAAATTTCTCCAAAACAAACACCAGAACTCTCAGTGGCAAATAAGCTAGAAAATAGTTTTCTTCTAGAAAGTTTTGGAATTATATGTCCCTTGCAAAGACTAAGATTGGAAATGTGAGGTTCCCTGCTCTGTTGTGCAGTCTTCTTTTACCTAGAACAAAAGAAAGGGGAAACTGAAAAATAATATACAAGATGCTCATTTGCAGGCACATGCAGACCTGCTAGAACTGTACTGCATTTTCTACCACTGCAGTCTTTGGAACACGTTTTTTGCCTTAACACATCTACCTGTCCCACACACGTCCTACTTTCTTCTCAAATTAACTCAGTATTGTAACAATCATCTTTTGGCCTTCTCTGTTAAACTGCTTGTATTTTATGGTGAACAGCCAATGCTATTGACTAATTTTATATAGCTAAAATTAAAGGACAAAAAACTTTACTAAGTTTTCCTTTACTCAAAAAGTGGCTTTTTAACATAACTTGGTTTATGTTTTTATTTAAGAAGAGATAAATCACATGAAGCTGGGTCTGGTCTGGAAGATTTCAGTTCCCAAAATACCAGTAGTATTCCAATCATCAAAATAGGGCTTTGTAGAGGCCATCCCAATTTAGCTTAAGTATTGCTCTCCTGACACTGTCATTATATGAACACAAAGCTCTTCCTATTCTCAGCTCCCACTTGCTGTTTATAAATAGATGTAGTGCTCAGTGCAAAAACAGGTTGCAAACAAGATGGAAAGAACCAGCAGTGGGAAATAACCTACCTTTTTGCAGGGGGCTAATTATTTTTTGCACTGCTGTAATGACCAGAGTCAAAGCACTTGAGTACCCTGTGTGCTTTAGAAATTATCTATGTCCTTTGAATCTTCCTCAGGATTTTGTGGACATGATTCATAAAACAACATCAAAGCAGAGTCCAGTAATGATAGGTTGATCAAAAGAATAGTTGAGATTAAAAATAATTTTCCTTGTTTTTCCCACACTACCACTTCTTCATGTTTCTTCAGGCAACTTTTCTGCCTGGCACTGACAAGGGAAGAGAAATTTTGGTGGTATGAGGGCAAAGGAGAACATAATGTCACTATGGCAATTAGAAGATCCTCACTGCATTCAGTGGCAGGAGCAGTACGTAGGAGACCTACCAGTGACAGCCGTTGGCCCACAGCCCATGCGATCTGGCTTGCCTGGGAAAAGGCGTGATCAAATTACTTTGTCTGGACAAAGAACAATTTGTATAGGAAGAAATGATCTTAAAAGTCTCAACAGAAATTGGAAAATTCTTGGATAAGTTTCTCCTTGCAAGGGAATTGCCCTACACTTGTTCTCTTTACCCTCTTTGACTTGTTTCTTTTTTTTAGAGAGATGCTATTAACCTTGCAAAAATGCAGAAAAATCCAATAACCCTATAGTCAAGACAGTTATTAGCTCAGAAAGTTCAACATAATGTCTATCTGGTGTGCTCCTAAGACTGAACATAACCTGTCTTCCCAATACAGCTTGCCCCTGATACTCCCAGCTGGAGTATTCATCCTCTATTAAAAAATCTGAAAAGTGATCCAAGAAAAATATTTAAACACTTGGTCTCAGGAGTAGGTTTCAAAACCAAGGATTTGGCATCCATATGACATATATAGCACACAGCAGTATGTAAGTGACTTAAAATGAAAACACAAAAATTTGATACCCTGCTGCCCAGAAAATAAGAAAACCCAAGGACAGTGACATGTCTGAAATCCATCCTCTCCAGAAATGCTGCACGTAATGCCAGACAACAGTGAGGCATTCCCGTCCACTCATGATCCACAGTCATGAATTCTTGCTTGATAGTCATCTGGGTCCAGATTTATTACTTTCTTTCTAGAATGCAACAGAATGGTTTCCGCATACCTGCCCTGAGGTTAACATACTGCTAAGGAAAGGACTGCCTCAGGTTTAAAATTTGTCTTCAATCAGAAACCCAGGAGTATATTTTGTAGAGATTTTTCTAACTGACACATTAGCTGTACGCTGTAAATAATGTTCCAGAAAAAATAACACATTT
Source organism: Pezoporus flaviventris (assembly GCF_033815535.1). Taxonomy (NCBI): domain Eukaryota; kingdom Metazoa; phylum Chordata; class Aves; order Psittaciformes; family Psittacidae; genus Pezoporus; species Pezoporus flaviventris. Next base: position 28,332,334 of record NW_026892579.1, on the reverse strand, counting down.
TAAAGGAGGCAGAGAGGGAATTAGGAACTTATGAACCAGTCAGACAACTGCAATTCTCAGAAAAATACTGCAATAAACAGCCAAATAATTTGGAGGTTTTTAAGAGATAGCCTGAAAGATTTGTAGGGAATCCCTTGAGTTAAACCAATTTAATCTCCTTCTAAACCAGACTATAGGCTTTGTGAATAGGAGAAAAGAAGAAAGGATCACAAGTACTAACTTGCAAGTTTTTTGATACTTCCATGAGACTTTATTTCAAGCAAAGAAAAATTTGTTGATGAAACTAAAGTAAGACGGGTGCAGAAGCACTTGAGAAACTTTAAACATTTTTTTAAAGAAAATTTAAAATTAATAGCTCATTGTCCAAAGGGAGGGGTGATGGAGTATAAAACTACAGAAATTTTCCTTACAACTGGTACTATTCAATAATGCAAAATCAGTAAATTAGATTATCACATAAAAGAGTCATTTATTACAGTTGTATTTTATATTATGTTTTGGAGCATACATAAGCAGATTGAATGACAGAACTAGAATTGTCATGCTTAACAAAATTCTCTTTAGGGGCTAGCGAAAGTACAACTGCAAGATGACTACACAGAAATTCTTTGAAAAAGAATCTGGGAGTCACTGTGGTTTGTAAGCTAGGGTGAATCAACACTGTCTTACTGCTGTGAAAACACAAGCCATACTGGGATGCATGAACAACAGTGTTGCAGACAACACAGTGAAGTAGTGTTTCTACTCCCACTGACATGGATAGATATTAAATTGAGTACTGCATCCTGTTTCAGGCATCTAACTTCAAAGGAGTTGGACTAACTGGATGGAACAGGATAAGGAGCAAAATATGTACTCTGGAGCAAAAGACTAAGGGAACTGGTTTGCTTAATTTCAGAAGAAACTAAACCTATAGAACTCCATCAATGATTTAGGCAGATGGTCCATTAGTTGCTCTAGAAAATGACAAAAGCTGTGACCAAAGTGCTGTGAAGTATTAAATTTCTTCTATTGTCCAGAGCTGAAGCAACAGCAAAACAGTGAATGCAAATAAAGACGGATCTAGAGGGAAAAAAAAAAAAAAAAAAATTAAATGTAAACTAGGAAAAAAGAATATTTCAAATATTTAACTACATTTGGAAATGCATTTTAAAATATCTGTTTCAGGCCATATAAGTTAGGGAAATATTCACTGAAAACCAAGGTACCTACTCAGCAAGTCTCTGTTTTTAACCAGATGACTACTACCCACAGGAAGGAGGGCATCAGCAAAATCTTCCTTACACCATTTAGTCCAGAACAACAACTTTGACAAAGAGCCATTAAAAGCATTAATGCAACTTTCAATACTTAGTTTAAACATTCTTAAACAATTAGATTTCGAATTTAGAAAGGACTTAATACGAAATCAGAAGTTACCATATATTTTGTCCAATGAAATCAAGTAAAATTCATTTTGGATTATTGTACCTCCCTCTCAACTTACAGGGAGATCTTTGACATTGATAATCAGCAAATACCATTTATTACGGACATCAAAATGGGTGGAAAATGGTGCCTCCTAAGGTCTATATTTCATGTTAAAAGGCATTAAAAATGTAAACTCTTTGTTGAAATACATACCTGAAATACATACCTGAAATCTATTTTTTAACATGATGTATTGTTGAAACTGTATTTTTAAATGGATGTTTAAAGACTGAGCTATTGTACCTTTTATATAAGCAGCAGAAGACAAGGTTTCAATTGGCTGAATGCACCCAACCAGAAAGCAGTAACCAGAATCCAGAATTCTTTTTGTGTCACATTAACTAAAGTTATGTCCATAGTTCAGCTGAGGTATATTCGCAGCACAGAGCTTTATTAATCCTACAATCTAGGGATTTGTCCCTTCTAAACTGACATTAATCTCATTGCCAGCCTTTTAGTTTTCAGTCTTATTATGCTGAATTGCTTAAAATATAACTGAAATACCCTGTACCTCCTTGCTCTTTTAAATCCAGCAATAAGACATAAATTACTAGTTGTTAAATGTATGTGCATTATCGTGGAAACCTTGAGACTTCTGTTCAAACAATTATCCAGAAAGAAACAAACCTAACTTAAAATCCTGTTTCTTTAATCACTGTCTATCCCATATCTACCTGGGCCACCAATGATACCATTGCACTATGGATATAAAGCATAATCAGTGAGTCAGAGACCAAAACAGTAAGAAGGTAGACACTTAACTAACAGGTATGGCACATGTGTTCAGCAAGGATTTTTACATCTTGTTAGAGAGTAGAAGAGTAACAGGAGAGATCGAGAGGCTATAGTCACTCACTATAGACTGAAGATGCAGTACAGTCTCAGGATTAAGGGAGTCTTCTGAGAGATACAGGCTCAAATCCCAGAAGGTGGAAAAGAGGACTACATTTGCAGTCCTGTAGTCCTTAACAAGTGCCTTTGACCCTGCAGTATTAGGCACATACCACAACACAGTTGTGTTTGGAAAGCATGTGAGGCCCTTCGTTTATTTTGTTTTTCTTAAAAGTGCATAATGCTGTAAAAATGAAACTATGATGGTTTCTGTTCCTCATGGTTTCTAAATGATTTTAAGGTAGGGATAACAAAAAACTGAAACAGATGTTGAAGAGGCTGTAGTATGCCAACTATCGGAACACAGCCAGGACAGGTGAGAAAAGCATCTGTCAGGAATGACACATACTGACCCATACCTTTTTGTGACAGCAAAATGGACTGGATGACTTCCTGAGGTTCTTAGCTAGCTCCATTTTATTCTGATCATCTATCCTTCAGAAGGGATCAGACTGGTTTTAATCTTAGCAAAAGCAGAAATTCCTCCCACAGGTTTAAAGACTATAAATTCACTTGAAATGTAAGAAATTCAGATTCAACTGAATAATTTGAAACACTGAGGTGTGTTCTTAGGGCTTGCAAGTACTGTACATGTCATCTTAACTCATATTTTAAATACAGTACCACTATTTAATGTTGGGGTGATAAGAGAATGTATTGAAATATTGCAGAAGAAAGGTAGAAAATCATGTCCTGTGAAATACCTGATGTACTGTGTCACCTGACTGAATATATTTATCAATAAACATATCTGATTGTGCTGCAATTTTATCAGTTTCCACAAGTTAAGTGGATTAAAGTCTTTTGGTATGTAGCACACCTCAAAGTAAAATATCAGGCAGAGTATGGGAACAGATACTGTTTAGAACTAAGCCTACATGGTTTTAGGTAATAATAGGGTACGTTTTATCAGATGATCGATATGCTAAAGCCACTGGTAAGGAAAGTCCATGTCATTCTAGATTGGCAAGACTTGGAGTATCACTTTTGACATGGCACTCAACCTCACATAAAATCTACAGTTTCAACAGACACAAAGGCGGTCTTCCTATCACAGGTTGTTAGGGAGACTTCTAATGCAAAGATGCTTCACTTCAGTATGGTTATTGTTTTCATATGACTGTTATTAAATGTTATAGGACAGTAAACATCAGAGGTATTCAGGGTATCACAATGTAATTTTAGAATTCACCCTTTACTTTCAGATTTATTCTTGCTTGACACATTATCTGCCATTACAGTTAAAAGGGGGAAAGTATTTTTAATATTCATAGCCACTAATTTTAAATATACAGTTTGACTCACTGAAAGTGTGTACTTTAGCATGAATAAATACTAACGCAAAGCTAAGAAGTACTAAAAATAGGACTATAATTAGACAGATGTGGAAATACCAGAATTTGATATCAGAAACTGTGTGCTGTTGCACAGTCATACATTTCTTGCTAATCCTATAATTTCACCAATTAAAAAAAATTAGGCATTTGAATACTGAGGAGGCATATGGAATGAAGGGATACCAGATCTTCAGAAAGGACAGGCTAGGAAGACCTAAGAAGGAGGGGAAATTCCCCTTTATGTAAAAGAGCAGCTGGAGTGCATGGAGCGGATACATAGGAGCGAATCAGAGTTCAGGTATTGGAGCATCTCTCATATGAGGCCAGGCTGAGCAAACTGGAGAAGAGAAGGTTCTGGGAAATCTCATCAATGCATATAAATACCTGAAAGGAGAGCATAAAGAAAAATGGAGACTGGCTCTTTTCAGTGGTGCCCAGTGGCAGACCCAGTTTCACAAACTGAAACACAGGAGGTGCCATCTGAACATCAGTAAACACTTTTCACATTTTCTATGACATGGTCTAAATTTCCTTCTTGCAGAATAATTTTAATTGCAATTTAATGGTATAAGCTTGCATCTAAAGATGTAATAGAACTGCAGCAGAGCTTGTGTTACCAAGCTTTGCCTTCTATCTTTCAATCTCAGAATTAAAATCAAAGGCAACAATTTGCAACAATAATGAAATGCCAACAAATTAAAAATTGACAGTGCAGCGGATCAGTTGACAGAAGAATAGACTTGAGTTATACAAGTGGACCTATAAAGCTTTCCTGTGTTGGTAATTTGATGATATTTTGCTGTACAACAAAAAACAACAACAAAAAAAAAAAAAACAAAAAACAAAAACAAAGCCAAACAGAAAAATCAATGAACATTCCTCCCTAGCAACAGAGAAGAAAAATCAGGAGCAGTGTGGAGAGGATGATGAACAGGCAGTAACTGACTGATGGCTGCAGTAATCTGAAGAGACTCAGCAGAGATCACTGTTTAGTTCTGGCTGCAGCAGTAACACCAGGCAACAAAATGTAGTTAACATTTTAGACCAAGAATGTAAATGAATTTTCACATTCATAAAAAAAAAAATTAAAAGGGAATAGTTATCAGTCCTTGCAATTGTAGTACATCTTGTAATTGCCATTAAATGTCAAAGATATTATTATTAAAGTACCAGTCTAGCAGCCTTCATGTGTAGCGCTGTTGAAAGACATTAACAAAAAAAATCAGAATTAGATTGCAGTTTTGTAACAGCAGCTGTATAGGATCTTTATGCTACAATTTATTACATACATGGTCATGTCAAATATGAAGAACTATAAGCACCAAAAGCTCTACCTGTCATCTCTATGGCTAGGCTCTGATTTGCTCCCCTAACCTGTCTTGAGAAAATATTCCCAGGATGTCAGCACAAAAGCTTGCCGAGATAAATGCCATGACATATCCAGAATGTCAGACCACTGGACTGTTCCAAAAAGAGTCGCTGTAGAAAACCTAACTTAAATGAAATCAAAGGGCCCAACCTTCCTAATGACAGACCTAATCTATTTCAATAGTAGTAAATAAGGAGACATGTTGTAAAAGTGCATAACAGAAAACTTACACGTGAGCAATACTGTGCAATTTTTTTTTAAACTATTAATCTTTAGGATTACCCCTGTATTACTTAAATATCATCTATTTGAATTGTATGGTGCCTAACTGCCAATCATGAATGTTAAACCTGCTGAGTGACAATTACAACAAAAAGAGCACAACTTTTTCAGTCATGAAAAATCCTTCTTTAGGAGACCTCCAAAGTTTTGACAGATACTGGGCAGAAAGTCCTTTACTGAGACAATTCTTCCATTGAACAGACAGAAGTAACATGAGTAATTCATTGAATTTTCCCAATAAATAACTGAAAAGGGGTTTCACAATGTTTGATGGTGTTTGTGAAGTATCGATAGTAGTTCTCTGTTCCCTCTAACCAGTTCCTGACCAGAGTTCCAGAGAGAAACGGAAAAGGCCTTCTCTTCCAAACCCAGCAGTTTTATGAGCTGAAAATAGAAAACAACTCATCACTAAAGCATATGGACATGATCTATGCCAAGATCATGATGCTATACCAGAAATGTTTAGCATACCGCATCTCGTATATAAAGCGCCCTATTACACTAAGAGGTGAAAGGATCTGTGCTAAATCCTCATAATGAATTCTGATTATTTTTCTAAACATGCATGGCCAAAGAAACCAAACAAACAAGAGCCCACTGTAAAATATTTCCATTTTGGTAACGTGCTGGAGCAACACACATAGATTTCCCACAATAATGAAGAGTGTACCACTCTTCAACCAGTTCATTCCACTCAGAACCACAAATACATCAAAAATATCTTCAGCACATCTGTACAGAAATTTCCATAGCAGGGCAGCTCCCCCTTGTAGCATAGAGCACGTCTGTCCCATCAATCTTGCTAGAAGCGTTCCTTAGGTACTATATGCCAGCAGCAGAGGGCTCAGAGGCATGCTGTAACCATGTGAGTCCAAGCCATGGAAATAGAACAGGCTTCCTGACTACACAGTTGAGCAAAACCTGGACACAGGAGAAAAATAAATTAACATTTAACAATCATGAGACCTCTTAAAGGACTGATCAAAATTAAGCAGTTTGAAAACAGACTACAACTGAAAACATCCATCAAACAATAAAGAAGAAAATATGTTAGAGGGGGCAATAAATGAGACCAGCCACAGAAATGAAACTGACATAGTGAAAATTGACATGAGCAACAAACAAAGTAATTTAGAAGAATTTTATATAGACAAAGAAATTATTATCACTGGAAAAATATAAAGAAGCAGCTGGTTAAATTGTAAGTATTAATGAAGCTTACAAACATTAAAAGCAGAACTTCCAGGTGAAACAAAACGTGAGGAGAAAAAGTGCTAAGAGTAGCAGTGGTAAATGTAAAGGAGTAGGTAATAGGGCACATGAAAAATGCCACACAGAGATTCAAGACAGTTGAGTTGTTTTTTTTTTTCTAACAGTAAATAAGGTAACTTGAGTAGGCTGTGGTCAACAGCCTGGTATTTCAATAGCTAGCATTGATGTTATTAATAAATACAAATCCTTCTACACCTCACAATTTCAGGTTATATATCTAAAGATCACATAAGGATCATTTTTACTGTTACCACAGCACTGCCCTGGGAGTTCATATTGGCTTACTTGTGCATTAAAATCCCTGGACTCTTTTGAGAGTAACAGAAACATTCTTAAAAACTTCTAATTCTTGCTTGTGTTCCTGGTTCTAGGTGTTTGACTTTGCAAGTGTTTATGCTGAAATTACACTTCCAAGTGAATCCGAATTACTAAAAAAAAAAATCTAGATTACTCCACAAAACTACACTGACATCCTCGCTACTTACTATTAATCAGTCTTTGCATCAGTCACACTTGTTTTTTTTCAGTGATCTTTGATTACACTCCTTTGATAGAACTGTTTGAAAACATGAACATTTAGTGTTACAGCTATGTAGTTACTTTTACGCCAATCTTGTAATCTTATCAAAGCATTAAGTCAGCTTTCTTTACAACAGCAATTTTCCCTAGAACTGTTGATTTGCATTAATTATATTCTTATACTTTAATTCTTGTTTTAATCAGCTTAGTCACGAGTTTTCTGTTAGACAACAGTCTAACCCAGTCATAGTCAACTCACTTAACTTATTTAAACATTGGCATGACATGGGTATAAACAGCTTTCAGAAATTTTACCACAGAAAGCTACCGTTAATATCAGCAAATCAAAAATCTAACCAACAAATCCTTAAGTAAGTTAATTCACAGAATCACAGCATGGTTTGGGTTAGAATGGACTTTAAAGGTCATCTAGTTATAACCCCACCACCACAAGATACAAGGTGGCGCACAGCAGAAATCATACAATTCAAAACTGTATTTTTGTCCATACGACTCGTAACTCCATACTAGTAATAGACATGACACCAGTATCTATATAAAATACCCCTGACTACATTCAGATTTAAAACAGGATTAGTCCACATAAACACACTGAAACTACAGTTAACCTACATTCAGATGATACTTTAACAAATTCAGATTCTTTTATTTCTTTCCAGTATACAACTGTTTGTGGGTTTTTGCCCTCATGTTATGATACACAAGACCCATCTAAATGGGTGCAACTGACTTCTGTTTAGACGGACTAAGGAAGTTAAGTGTCTGCAAAAAACAAGCACAGTAAAAATCAGAATTTTTATTTAGTCTTTGCATAATATTTACATTAGTTTATACATATAGATACACACTTCAAACATAACAGCAATATTTTAAAGCTTAACTTTCATAAATCCCATAGGAATGGCATTTTCAAACCAGAACACATGTACTAGCAAGAAATTAATACAAACCACTTCAAAGTGATGCATGGACACTGTGTGACTCCATGCTGAAAACTACTTCTACTTCTGCCTTGAGTTAAACAATAATATATTTTTTGGAAGTACATGAAAGTTGATGAAGATGATCAGAAATTTAAAAAAACTGCTTCGTAACTACATTAAGATTCCCCTTCTTGACAAAAATGGCTGAGAGAGCATATATAAAGTATATAGACTTTTACATAAAGAAAGTGACTAGGGAATCTTTTCCACTACTGTACTTCAGAGAATAAGGCAACATCAAATTAACAGAGATTACAAAACATCAGGTTTTCTAAACCAAAAAAAAAGTGATCATAATGTATACCTTACCATTATGATCTTTGAAACTGGCATTCCTTAAATTCGCTGGTTTAACACACAACTTCCTATTAAAACTTTCTAAAAATACTGGTTATAGTTGACTAGGTAAGGGCTAGACATTCAGGCACTTTTACTTTTCACTCACACTGCTTCAAAAATATATTCAAATTCTACCCTATTATAGTCTCTTATCATAAAAGTGGTATTATTTTTCCTAATACCGCAACACTGGTGATGACCACATCTTTGCTCCTCAGACTAATAATGTCAGTTACGTATGAATTCACCCCAGTTCTCTTTACAAGCATTTTTTTTTTAATCTTTCAAGTTCTTCAGGAGCCTTTTCTCTTCCTGTTATTTTCTGCCTCCTCAACTTACATTGTTTCACCAGTTCAGTACCTGGCACCTTGTAACTATCCACTTGTCTATCACTCCTATAAATATCTCTGTCCTATGATACATGAAATAGTGGACTACTCAATAAAGTAGTCTACTTGTAACATTCCATGTAACTCTTGTCACCTCACAGTGTAAAACACAGGAACTGCACCTTAAATACCAACTAGCATGACATAATTAATCACAACTAGGGGGTCCAGATAGGAACTATCACAATACAAATTAATCTTAAATAGTTAAAATGACACAGGCATTCTTTTGTATTAAAAAGAAAAAAAGTAAAAAAAAAAAAAATCACATGGTTTTAGACTAAACGATGGGTTTAGACTAAAAGCTTTCTAAATCCTTTCTTCTTAAGAGTATACTGTTTCAAAGAAACTGCCAGTGACTCTTTTTTCCAACCTACTGTGCTACAGCATTGAAAGGATATTGTAGCAGAAAGTAATCTGATCCTAAAATCCCGATCAGTTTAATGTGCAATGGAAAGTAAACAAAAGCCTGCATTGTTGCAGGAAAAAAAAAGCACCAAAAAACAACAGTGTGGATTAAAGCAGGTAAAGAACTGTTTGATCTGTCTCAGAACTCTATCCAGAGCAAACTGTTCAAACTTGACTGATGAGGGGAGCTGTGTTGACTTTTTCTCCTTCCCTAAAAAGCTTCCTAACACTGTAATCACCAACAAAAAAACCTTGCATTATTCCAAGCAGCCATTAACCTTGGGATCATCTTATTATTTGGTAGGATTCCGTGCATATTTTCAAGAAGTCTTACACGGAGAAGTGGAAACAGCTGCAAGTTCATCAGACAGAAGCCCAGAGTCAGACAGAAAATAAAAACACTCAAATGTAAATAAATACAGCCCAGATGTAGTTTATAACCCAGAAGAGCCAAATGTATTATCCTAGCAGAGACATAGCTCCCAGTCAGAAATTAGCTTATGCTCACCTGAAGCCAGGTGGAATGAAAGATAATACAGACACTGAGTAACACATCTCTCATGTAGATTACCATGAAAACCTCCTCTGTACAAGCCATGGTCTCTGCAGGTTATACAAAATCAGACAATTTGGGCAAAACCACAAACTGGCCATGCTTTGTACAAGCCAACACAAACTGCCGAGATTCAGAATTGAGCTATTTATTTTCTAGACCAAAAACAACTTCTGCAGAACCTTGTAACAGGTAGAGTGACAGTAAAATAACACGCAGAAGAAAGGCGTTAACTAGTTAAATGTAACTAGAACAGTATCAGCCTAACTGAAGCTAAAAATAGTCTGTTTATTTCATAAAGGTAGCGCTGACCCACATTGAGGTGTTTTCCAGGCCAGCCGTATCTGGCTGGGGACTGACTCCCATGCCTCCACCAGTTAACGCACGGAGGTGAAACCACAGGTGTTTCCCACTGCCGGATTTCACCCTGGAGCCGTCCGCCTGTCAGTAAACCCTGTGTCGGAGGAGAAGGGGCTTCTTCAGGGCGAGAGACAGCGCAAGGCTGAGAGTCCACATTGTTTCCCACTCCACTTCTGCCATACTGGGCCGATCTCCCACCTATAAAACCAGAAACCATGATTTTATTTCTTTTCAAAAGCACAGAATAATTCGCAGACAAAACGCTCTAAGAGCTTCCGGTTAGCATCAAACTCGCAAAAGAGGTTTTGCGACAGGGGCGTGAAGGCGCTTAGGGGTTAGAACGCAGAGCCGCGACTGCTTCACCACCGTCCGCTTCCGAGGCCGGAGTGTCGCAACACGCCATCCCGCTCCCCCCTCACCATTTCCGCCTCTCAGGCCCGCCGGGCGCCCCGCCCTCAGGCACCCTCCAACCCGGGAACTGGCTGGCCGCAGCCGGCGAGCCGCAGCAGCTGCGGGGCGTCCATCGACCGCCCTGTGCCCAGGGCGCGGGGAACCGTCTAGAACTCGCCGTCCCAGGGGAGTCGGAGGCCGCGCCGGGTGGTTCAAGGCCAAGCCGCCGGCTGGGGGAGCGGCTCCCGCGCAGGGCGGCTCCAACCCGAATCCAGAGGCGTGTCCCGCTCTGCCTGCGCCGCGCCACACCCCATCCGGCCCTGCCGCCACCCGCTTCATTCACTAACCGGTTCTCGCCGGCTGCCTCCGCCTCCCGGCTGCCCCCCATCTCCGCCCAGCCGGCCGGCGCCACATCCCCCGGCACCTTCGCTCCCGCCCCCCGCACGCTGGCGGCGCCTCTAATTGGGCGAGAGAAACGGCCATCGGTGACGTCCACGAGAGAGGGTGGGTCCTGGGGCGCCAGTGCGGGAGGCGGCGCCGAGTGTCCCTGCTGGTGCAGCCGCGTCCGCTCCGCGCCATCCTGCACAGCCGCCCGCCGCCGCAGCTGTATGGTCCATCCCCGCTCTGCCGCTGAACCCCCTCCGGCAGCTCCGCGGCCTCCAGTGCCTCCGCGTCCTCCTGGTTCTGCTCCTCCTGCCCCCGGCGGTGGCGCCCGCACCCCGGCTGTATGATCAGGCTACAGTCTTCAATGAGTAACCATATTCCTGTGAGTGTCGCCCGCATGTCCGCGCCCTCAGCCCGCCTTCCCCGGCCCCTAGCGCCGCCGGCTGTCTGGTCCTCAGGCTGCCCGCGTGTGCCCTGCTACCGCGCCTCTCATCCCCCTTTTCCTCTGCCTTCCCCGTTTCCTCCATGTTTCTTTGTTCTGTCGGCCGGGCCACGCCGGCTCCGGGCGGCTGCTCGCAGGGCCGGGCTGCGGCTTCTCCCGGGCGGGCTGCAGGAGAGCCGAAGAAGCCAGCCCCGGTGCGGGGGTGCTCAGCCTTTTTGGCGCCCCTTAGCTACTTCTCTCTCCTGACGGTGCCCGTTTCTTCTCTGCCGGGAGAAAAGGAGGGGGCGACCTCTCCGCAGCTCCCGAGCGGCCCGGCCTGGGCACAAAGCCGCTTTGTGATCCTGGCTGCTGCCGGCCCCTCCCGCTGGCCTGGCATTCTCCCCCGCCGGTGTCTGTCTGACCTGGGCGGGCGGGCGGCCGCCGGGAAGGGCAGCGCCCTTGCGGCCGCGGCCCCAGCACCCCCGGACTTTGTCAGGCAGGCAGTGGCGGGAGCTGGGAGCCCCCTGCCGGGAGGAGGCCGGGACCGGGCGGCGGCTCCGGGGGACAAGATGGCTCCGTGTCGGGAGCCTGATCGAAGCGTGATGCGAACCCGTGACCGCCGCAGCTGGGGCGACGGCCCGGCCCTTGGGGCGGTGTCACGGCCGGGAAACCAGCTCTTCACCGGGGAGAGACGGGCAGGCCGGGAGCCCAGCGCCCCAAGGCTGACGCGACGCTCGGGCGGCCGGAGCCTGGGTCTTAAGGGGCAAGCCAGGGCTTGCCCGTGGCTGCCCGCCAGCCCAGGGGTGCGGTGGGGAGCGTGTCCGGGCCATGCCGCTGGTTGCTGGGGCGTCCGGTTCTCGCCCCCCGCCGTGGCCCCACGTGTGCGGCCGCCGCCGGGGCGTGGGCGGCCGAGCTGCTGCTTTGTCTCCGGCGTCCTCGGGTGGACGTGAATCCTTTCCGAAATGAGTTTTACGCAGCAGAGGTGCGGTATGCACGAACTCCCGTATGCAGCTGGCCTTGTTCAGGCCGGGCTTTTAGATGGCTCTTCGGCCGAATGAAAACTCCTCAGAGGAGTCACTCGAGTACACGTTGAAGTCGATGTTTCTGCAACAGTGTGCCATTATCCCTCAGAAGCTCACAAACGCGGTCAAATTTTGACCGAAGCTGCTTTTAAGATCTTGCCGTCTGGCTTTTCGAGGAAGGCATTTTCTTCCGGAGGTGGATCACGGTTTCAGCATCTGAAGTTTGTGCTTTCCTCATCTGCTTGCCAACTCCTTGCTCTCCCTTCCCCCTCCCAGGTAGTCTCGGTGCCAGTTGCTGCCTAGCATCTGTGACCGCAGTTCACAAACAGTGCAAGGCTTGCTGGTGGTAGTAAGTCCTTCAAAAGTGGGGAAGCAAGCAAGACAAAGCATTATGAGAATCAAGTAATCTACAGTAATAGAAGCGGGATTAGTGGTAGTTATGTGCAGATCTTGGTTGTGGTCTCATAACCAGATGTGCACAGAGCAGATGTTACGAACTGACAAATGCACAGTCTCTGTAGCGTGAGGGACCTGCAGTTCTAGTGTTTCTTACCACTGCTGTAGACAACTTTCCAGTATGTCTCCGGCATCTGCAGAGTCTTTCCCAAGCAGTGAGTGACTCAGATGTATGAACCCTGTCTCCTTGTAATCTTGTAAAACTGTGAAATCAAAAAACATGAAGGTGACACTTTAAATGGCAGTTCTTACTATTCCATTGATGAAACAGCAAAGGGTTTTGAAATTGTTGTACAGGAAAAGAATTGTTTTGGGGGAAATATAAAAGAAGCAGCACAAAATTGCACAGCCATGGGAGGAAATAAGAGAGTGAGAAAGAAAAATGAGTGACAGAGTGGGAGCCAAAGAAGGATGTCGTTGTCTTATCAAAGCTAAATGTGTCAGGCAGTAAATAAATAGCATTTAGCCTTATCTGATAACTTCTATCTTGTGCAACCTTCCTGTTCTGACAGAATACATGCCACGTAAGAGTGCTGGATCTGTCCCAGTGTGTGGGCTGTCTATAAGTGATCACTTGTTCTCTTAAAGATTAACCAGAGCACCCAGATCAGAGTATTACTGAATTCTGAATATTCTAAGTAGCAGATAGTAACTTTACTAAAAAAAAAAAAAACCAAACAGCTAAAATTTACTCACTCAGGTCAATACAAGAGGTACTTCTGTGTTAAATGTAAATCTGTAGCTCCTTACAGTTTTCTACAGATTAAACTTCTTGTTTGGCACTCTTACCCTTATTAGACGCAGTAAAATAGAGCAGTAACCATGTTTACTGCTTTAAACATAATGGAGTAATTATTGAGTAGAATGACAGGGTTTATGTCATTTGCTATTGAAGTGACAACATTAAGTCACTTTGAGATTCTGCTTTCAGAAACTCTGGAGGCCTCACAAGGCAAGGACATGGTTTCTGTGATTTATTATTTTTTCCTGATATCTGCTGAAGCTTCTTTGTGGGATTTTTTTGGTTGGTTGGTTGGGGAGGGTGGAGGTTGGTCATTTGGGGATTTTTTTTTCATGGTCCAAGCAGAACTAGAAACACAACCACATGGCCTCAGTTTTATCATCTCTGGAAGCTCTATTGACTTGTTAGGCAGGAAGCCTTGAGATAATTTTTTCTTCCCCCTAAACTGCATTCTTGGATCACAAGAAACATCCTTCACAGAGCATGTTGCAACAAATACATGATAAAACCTTTGGAATCTCCCCTCTGTCATACATGAATGTATTTTCTTAGGCCATTGGTCACTTTCTCTGGTCCAAAATGGGTAGTGTTATCACCATGGGTATCCTAATACAGGCATTTGTGTGCCCAGTAGATAGGAGACCCATCATGTCAACAATACCTAATGATGTGCCTCTACTTTGTGTAATGATTCTGCAGTTTGTACCCCTTAACCCTCCCGCTTCTTGTCTGCCTTAGCAGTTGCTACTTAGGCTTTGGGTAGTAAGAGAAAGGGGTGTTTGTCCCTCAGTCTTTCAGTAACTTTTTGTCACGTAGTAAGGTAGAACAATGAACTTACTTGCAGGTGTTCTCAAACTATAATGAAATGTAGTTCTAGCTTTCTAGTTCTGATCCTGTGGTTTCAGTAGTTGAGCAGGTAGGTTTTGACTTCAGAGAATGTGGTAGCACGTGGTTGGTTCTGGGTATGTTTCTGGTCTATGAGCAGATGGATTGAGCAACTGTGAACCATCTTGCACATCTTCTGAAGTTAGAGTGACGTGTCCTGTAACTGTAAACAAGCACTTTTGTTTGCATGCTTCTCAAGATACTACCTAGTTGTGAACAAGAATGTCAACAGCATAGGATAACCTTAGACCTCTCTGCTTTCCACCTGTCAGTAACAGTCTAGTAAGTTACTTGTTACTTTCATAAGCAGTTTTTGCCAGACACAAGTGATTGTTTCAAACCCAGAATTAACATGCAACTGAATCTGCTTGTCAATGAAGACAGATACTTTAGCTTTCAGCCCTAAAGACATGAATTAAAGCTTTTCTTTTCAAGATGAATTCCTCTTGCTTTTCCTAGCATAAACAATGGTAGATGGTACAATCATAATTAACATTACTTTATCCCATATTGGACAGGATACCTTCTCTTAATAGGTGGTCCTGGTGTATTAACCTTAGTTTTGTTTTACAAGTTTATTTTGATGGGTCTAACACCCTAAATGTTTGGCTTTCAGTTACTGATAGGAACAGCTGCTTTTATTTCCAAATCCCTGATGTGTTAATTTTCCTCAAGGAAAACACGTGTAAACTGAAAGGAATATGCTGGAATACCCAGCTTGGTGGTACCAACAATGAGTTGCTGTTAAGCATACAGTACTCTGCACTTGAGTTTCACTTCTGCAGCCTTACACTTGCATACACTATCTTGACTTTTTGGATAGCTTACCTACCAACTAGTTAACTGTCTCAGACAATAAAGTAATTTAAAAGTGTATTTCCAAGCTTCTCAAAAGTTAGCTCATGCAATTTGAGTTTTCTCTAAGCCTGAAGTGGTCTTAATTACTACAACACTTTTTATAGCTTATTTCTTATCCTCCAAGTCTTTTTGCGAAAGGGTGAAGTATACTACTCTGGCTTAGTGCCATGGCACAAACAGTATGCCAGGGTACTACTTGTCTTTAATTTTCATTTGACTCCCACAACAGAACTAAACTTGGTTAGCAAAGCTGTCTTAAGGATAGTACAGTGTGTTGCTGGCCAGAGAAGTTGGTCTGCATGTGGAGCTTTCTGACTAGAAATGGTGAGAAGTGGTGGCATTCACATCAAAGGAAAATGTGAGCTTTGTTTCTTTGTACTGGGGCAGCAGTAGTTGCCAAGGCAAACAGTGAGAACTCAAACTTAATATTGTGTAATATACTTGCTTCAACTTCGTGTAAGAATTTGAACTTTGCACCCAGTTTCTAGATATGATTAACAATCTGTGTTTAAAAAGTAGGATTTATTACTTGACTAATGCTTTGCTGCCTGTCTTCCTCTTTACCCCTGTGATCAGTTTGTCTGGTATCATACTGAGTACTAATTGTGTACTAATGACAGCATGCCTACCAGGCTGATGAATCCTGATTACATCTTACTTCCTACTTTCCTCAGTGTGGGGTCATATTTACTGTTAACAATTACTCTACATTCTTTCCTCCCAAAAAATCTCTATCTTGCAGATTGAAAGGTCTTTTATTTACCCTAGTGACTTCATTCTATCTCCTTGAGCTCACTTGCATGCATTTCTGTTTCTGACAACCTTCACTCTACCAGGGAGAAAGACTGGCCATGGCTCCTCTTAGCAGTCTTAGAAGAGAGAAACATGAGATCTGCCAGAGCATGTGAAAAGCAGCACAAGACCTTGTGCAGCTCTGTCTGCTTAAAGCTGTGCTGTTCTGTTTCTTAAACTAATTTAAAGTGACTTTAAATAAGCTAACTTTTGGTCTTTTTAGTTACAATTTTAGGTGTTCCTTAGGTCTGCTCCTAGGAGTCTTTTTAATACACCCCTGCCTTTTGCTAGGGCATGGCTGGTGTGTCAGATCATGATTCTTGGAGGTCTGACTCTGAATTATCCTGGTTCCTGTTACTCTGTTGGTCTTTGGCTTCAGAGGGTCTTCTTATTCATTTCATGCCTTTTACATTTAGAGTTCCCACTGTTCCTCAAGCTATCACAAATAAAACCTTCATTCTACAACCCATACAGAAATGGATATGGTAATTATCTGGGGCGGCGGCCTAGTGCATATCAAATTGTCTTACTAGTTTCTTGTATTTGTTAGCAGGTTTTGTTTCTTTGGGGTGTGTTTTTTTTTGTTTGTCTTTTTTTCTGTGGTTTTGGTTGTGGGGTTTGTTTTGTTGTTGTTTTTTGGTTTTGTTTGTTTCTTTTGATTTATTTATTTATTGTAGCCTTAAAACTTCTCACAGGGAAGCTGTCTAAAAACATGAAAAGGATGCCTGAATGTGTTTGGCTTACATTTTTTTTTTTAGAGGTCTTTTGTAACATTGTACAATGCTGCTCTACCCATCTGTTACAATCCAATCTCCTAATGATTCTGATCGTTTCTGTTACTACTACTCTGTTACTGAACTTCCTCTTCTCTGGATTTACGAATGGAGCAAAGCTATGTCTACAACATAAAAACACTGCTGCAATTCTTTAAATTATAGTTGTCTTTAAGAACTCTTATACTGCCAAGGTACCTAGATGACCTTTAAAGGTCCCTTTCAACAGCTATTCTGTGATTCTATACCTCTTAGAAAACTCAACAATTATTAAACTATTGGTCTCTTGTGGCTCCTGCTTAATAACAGTTTTTGTTAGATAGACTCACTGTAGTCTTATAGTATAAGGTTTAATGCCTGTAGTGGAATCTTAGACTAACTTCAAATCCTAGATGGCAGTTAATGACCATGATTTATTTGCATGTCACTTTTTCTTCCTGCCCTTTGGGAAAGTGAACGAAGATACTGGTTATTACCAGCACTTACTGTATAGTTGTCTTAATTTGCTTTCTCATGATTGGAAAGTTTTTCAGCACAGGCTGCTGCTTTCATAGTCTTTTGAATGGGAGGGTTTGAGTGTAGAACACTGAAATAATGTCTCTTATTTTCTCATGCACGCTTGCAGTGATTATATGTGTGGATGGATGCACAGAGCTTGCTTGTAGTTTAAAAAAAAAATCTGAACACTGCTACAGTGAAGTTACGGGTTTTGTTTGCTAGAAACTAGATTTATGAAGGCAAAGAACTGATATTACGTAGTTTTAGCTAGACTATGACCACTATCTTGGAATATTAATAAAGTCATAGTGTAAAAAGGCAGATGAAGGTTGCCTTGGGTCTTCAGCCTTTAGTGTGTGAAATGTTCCTTAGTCAGAAATCTGTGTGACCTGAAAGTCTCAAAAAATGTTCAGAAGATCACAGTTTTTTGTTAGCCTACAAAGACCTTGCATTTGCTTCCACAGTCTCCCATTTGAGACAGCTGGATTTAGGTGAATTTTTTCTTTTTTTTTTTTTTTAACTGGCTGTTCTGTATGTTAATTAATGATGCTTATGCAAAGTAAGTCTTTTGCCTTTAAGAAGTGATTTTACATCTATGTAGAGACTTGTAGGTTTTTTTTAAACACTAGAAATTGCTTGATACTCAGCTTGAGTGTCAAACAAGGAATCTCATCCTTGCCTTCATGGGACTGCTTAAGGTCAGTATAACTTTAGTATGTGTTGTATGCCTCCTAATTCAGAATGTAAAATACAGTTGTATGGGTATCCTGGAAAAGCTGTGCTTCATATAAATACAGAGTTTCTTGAAATCTGGTGTCTTCTTGCTATGTTTATCACATTTGAATTGGTATTTTAATACATTTCCATTTCTGGTGTTGAAACAACCCTATATGCAAACTTTGTATTAATTAAATGCATTTATTTTCAAGTAATCCTTGCTAAGAAAGGTTAATGTGATTCTTGGATTAAAAAAAAAATAAAACTTGTGAAACTGCTTAGTTGCCCTGATTTTAATTTTTAATTTTATAATGCTTGGTGTCTTCAAAACAGTCTCACTTCACCTGTGCTCATTATGCTTCTTTTTTTGTTTGTTTGTTTTTTTTTCTCTTCTCTTTACAGCAGTTCTGTGGTGTTCTTGGTCACACATTTATGGAGTTTCTGAAGGGCAGTGGAGACTACTGCCAGGCACAGCACGACCTCTATGCAGACAAGTGAACTGTAGAAATTCATTACTACTCCACCAAGAAGCCCCCCTAAGAGTGGTTGACCAGGATAAGTAGTATTGAATTGAAATTGGCAGAGCATTTAACAACAGAATTCAGACCTGGATGGGGTAAACCTCAGTGCACTGCCTTTCTTTTGCCTCAGTATTACTGGATTGAAGAGTTGCTGCTTCTTGTTAGGAGGTTCATTTCATTTCCCATTGCTCCCAACTTCATACGTCCAAGCACTGAGAATTTCACGTGGAGTATAGTGAAGTAGACTTCCGTTTCTCTACATCACTTCTGTATTAGAATTTTTTTTTGAATCCTTTCATAATCTTGTTGCATGTTTATCTAAATCAATATGGCCCGAATGAACCGCCCAGCTCCTGTGGAAATCACCTACAAGAACATGAGATTCCTAATCACACACAATCCAACCAATGCAACCTTAAACAAATTTATAGAGGTAAGGCCAGAACAAAGTTCTTATTGGTGCGTTTTTTTTTAACATCTGAACAGCATGCTGTATTGATAGTTTCCTCCTTTACTAGTTGATAACAGATGTGGAAGCCATATGAAGAGGTATGACACTATTTGTGTACTGACCTTTTTCAAATACCAGTGCCATGATCCAAAGACCTACAGATAAATCTATTCACCAAAACATACTTCTGAAAGTGAGGCAAAGAAATAATTATACCATATAGTATGTTGTACATTGGTTAGGCCTGAAAACAGGAATTATCTGGCAGAATTATGTGTCGAATGATACAAAAGTAAGCTAGTGATAAGAATTCAGTTTTAGATTAACTTAGAGTAGTGTAACATTTCTCCTATTGTGTAGTGATTAAAAAGAGAATAATTAACTATACATTATGGATCAGAAGCTTAGGAACAAATAACAGGATGGCAATATGCTTTCATGACTCTAGTATAGCTTAAGAGAATCCTCTGAGAGTCATAGTGAAGTTTGTGGTGGTAGGCTTGCTCTGCATCCTGAGCTGCTGAAGCTACTGTAAGTATTTCGGCACCTGCTGCAATTGTTTACTGACTAAAGCTAGGTTGCTTGGCATATATTGCTAGTATCTGAGTAGATCATCCGAACCTTGAATCTAGCATGTTGGAGCTATAAACTGCATAGTTAAAGTGAATGCATGTATTCTAACAACAGGTTCCTCCAAAGTTACCTCCTGGTAAGGTCTGAGCTTGTAATGCAGTCTCTTGTCCAGTGTGGGATAATTTACAAGAAACGGAGTGAGATAACATTTGCTTGCCTTTATACTCCCACTACTAAGTCAAAGATGCTAAGGCTACATTTCAGTCATTTCAGTGACAGCTACAGTGACAATGATGGGTTGCTGCAAGGAGAATGAAGAGTGATCACCTTTTTTTTTTTTTTTTTTACTATTGAGGGTAATAGCAAAATGTAAAGCAAAATTTTGTTATTCTTTAGTTATGGTAACTCAGGAACTGGAACAATGTATTGTCCTGTGCTCTTAACAGTAGGAGGTTTTATAAGCCTGTTCTAAATAGAAGGAGAGAAAGGGAAGACCTAATCCTCATATCAAAATGCTTTTAGTGAAGTATGTAGCTTTGCAAACCGGAAACATCCTGTTACTTTAAAAGGAATTATCTTTTTGGAGATAGACTACTTATTTCATCAGTATTTATCTGGATATGACTTTAAAAGAAGAAAGTCTGATTGAACGTAACAAACCTTAATCTTCAGATCTGTTTGCAGCAACAAGTTAAAGATCTCTGGCATTAGCACACAGGTTTTTAGTTATTTCAGCTGTCTGTATTCCTCACAGGGTGGCCTTAATGTCTCTGAGTTTACTTACTGAATATTTTCAAGTGGTGTTAAGCTAACCAACAAAAAATTCAGTCATAAGTGAAGTCAGTTTACTCTTAAAGCAGGGTTATTATTTTTTGTTGTTGGTTTTTTTTTTTTTTTAATTTATAATTCCCTAGGAACTTAAGAAATACGGTGTTACCACAGTGGTAAGAGTGTGTGAAGCTACTTACGACACTGCTCCGGTGGAAAAAGAAGGCATTCAGGTTTTGGTAAGTAGTGTAGGAGCAGAGTTTAAAACCAACGCACTCCCTCACCCCACCTCAAAAAGTAATTTCTGTTGACACCACGTTATTAGCTCTACAAATGTATTCCAGCAGCTGATGGAGGCAAAAGCAGTACAGACATTTTCTCTTGTCAGGAAAAAATAGCCAGGCTTGAGCAAAATAATTTGCTCAATGAAAATTGATTGAAAGGACTGTATTCTTAATATTGCTATTGCTATAGTTATACTACTAGAAAATGTAAGCTCGAGTGGTTCCCTTAGCTGTCAGCTCTTTTTTCCGTTGTCCCCCACACTGCGTATGCACACAGCATACAGCATAAAGAGTTCTATGCTTACGTATTTATATATGTCATCCTGTATTCTAGGATTGGCCTTTTGATGACGGTGCTCCACCATCTAACCAGATTGTCGATGATTGGCTAAACCTCCTTAAAGTTAAATTTCGTGAAGAACCTGGTTGTTGTATTGCTGTACACTGTGTTGCTGGTCTTGGAAGGTGGGTAAAGTTTTAAAGAACTGTTGAATTGCCATGCTTGGTCAGACTTGTTAAGATCAAGTACAAAAGTTTACTTGAAGTGAATGTAAAATAGTCACATGCCACGTACTGGAATGACGTCACAGTTAAAAGTCATTCAGATGGCAAGGAAATGGTTACAAGTACATATTAGACTTAAAGGATTTTAATTAATAGATGATGCTGTTATCACAGCTCTTTCACAAAAATTACTGGGTGAAGTAAACAAGTATAGTCTTGCACCAAGCATATTGATGAGTGTCCCATTGATATTATGTCTTGCTAAGTTGTCTCTATTCTCATGGATGTGGCTTTTACTAAGTTTTCTCTCCATCCGCATTTCAGCAGTATTATCGGCCTCCTTGTACTGAGGGTATTGTAACCACTAGCCGCAAAAAAGAGGGATGTTCTGGCACATCATGACAAACTTTCATCTACTACCTGTTTGGGGGATGAAAAGTGTTTTCCAAAGTCCCAAAGCTTTGTTTCAATTTCAGCCTCAGTTGTGAGAACATAATGGTTTTGCTGCTATTGTTCTAGACTACCTGGAACTAGATGTGTTCAAAAACCAGTAGCCATATTCTAGCCATGGATTTCAGCATATCCAGTATAAAATGTAGGTTTCTGGTCTTGCTGTCCATAAGCCTGGCTTGTCCATTGTTTGTGTTATGGCTTCACATTAACAAATTTGACTGTAGTGATGAATGCTACCAAAAGAAGTCCCTTCAGCTGCTTAAAATGGTATCTGCTGGGCTTGCCTCAAAATTAGGCAGTTAATTGGTGGCAGATCCTAGCTTTTTATCCTGTTGGATTTTTGTTTGTGGGTTGTTTTGTTTTGCTTCATTTTGGGGTTTTTTGGTTTGGTTTTGGCTTTTTGTTTTTTTTTTTTTTGGTTGGGTTTTGGTTTTGTTTTTTTTTTAATCCCTGAACATATAGAATGACAGAGTAGTTAGGGTTGGAAAGGACCTTAAGATCATCAAGTTCCACCCCCGCTGCCATGGGCAGGGACGCCTCACACTAAACCATATCAACCAAGGCCTTGTCCAACCTGGTCTTGAGCACTGCCAGGGATGGAGCATTCACAACCTCCCTGGGCAACCTATTCCAGTGCCTCACCACCCTAACAGGAAAGAATCCAATCTAAACTTCCCCTGTTCAAGTTTTAACCGGTTACCCCTTGTCCTATAGGCTTGCTATGAGGTGCACAAATGTATTGTTAGCCTGTGGAATGAGGGTTTGTCTTGAGGTTTTTGTTTGGTTGGTTGGTTGATTTATTTTTTTTTTTTTTAAGCCATAAACTGCTATTGTATTTGAGTTTGATTCGTGTCAGGCTTTCCTGACTGAAAACTGTGTTCTGTCAGAAGAATAATACTGTGGCAAACAAGGAAATCCTTGGGGGTGTGCAGCACCCTGTGGATTGCATCTGTTCCTAAAACTTGTAACTAGTTCTAGGGCTTGTTAGTCCTTGTTGCTATGGGGTCCTCACTGCTTCTAAGGACACTTGTTTATGGGAATAGAAGCCCATGTGCAACTCTCGCTCACTATCAATTGGATTTGAAGCAAATGGGCAAATATTACTTGCATTTTATTCCTGCTGTTCTCTCCTATACCTAAAGTCAGATGAACAAAGCTCAGGTTAATTTAAATCCCATTTTTATATGAGGATGGGTAGCTCAAACAGATGGTATAATGGCTAAGAAGTCACTGAATCAGGAGGACTGTGTGGATGAAGCCCTCTACAGGCAGGTAGGATCAGCCTCAGTCTTGCCCTCGTTCTCATGGGGGAACCTTATAGCAGCATTCCAGTATCTGGAGGGGGCCTACAGGAATGCCAGAGAGGTACTCTTTATCAGAGACTGTAGCAATAGGACAAGGGGTAATGGGTTTAAATTTCAGCAGAAGTTCAGGTTAGATATAAGGAAGAAGTTCTTTACTGTGAGGATGCTGAGGCACTGGAACAGGTTGCCAAAGAAGTAGAAAATGCTCTATACCTGACAGCATTCAAGGCCAGGTTGGTCAGAGCTTTGGGTGACATGGTCTAGTGTGAAGCGTCGCTGCCCATGGCAGGGGGTTTGGAAATAGATGATCGTAAGGTCCTTTCAACCCCTAACCATTCTATGAAAAATGGCTTCTGCCTGTCTTTTTTTGCTTCCTCATGGGAGAAATATCAGATACACAGGACAGAAAAGAGAACTGGGGGAAGTTAACTCTTTTCTAAATATGTATTGGCAAATGCTAAACTGATGTTGGGTTTGGTTTTGTTTTTTGTTTAACCAGAGCTCCAGTCTTAGTTGCGCTTGCACTGATAGAATGTGGAATGAAGTATGAAGATGCAGTGCAATTCATAAGACAGTAAGTATGAAGCTAATATCTAGCTGTTTCCAAAGTTTAACATATTGATGTATCCTTGGACACTAAAGCAAAGCAAATTCTGAATACTGTTCTTGTCTTACACTCTTAAAATGTTCAGACGTACTAAATATTTTAACACACATGCTGCATACAGGCAGCGTTGTAGGACTTTGCTTGTGTGGTGGTTTTTTTTCTTGTTCCTCTGGAAACCAGAATTGGGAAGTAATTATTTGAGCAAGATTTTTTTTCTTTTTTTTTTTTTTTTAAATCTTAATAAAACCTTTAACAACTAACCTTCAGTTAGATCTGCAGGGTTATCTTTGTGCATATGAGAATCAGAATACCTTTGAAATTTAGGTTCTGTCTAATAGCTAGAGCCAACAGTCATTCGTATTTGTGGATCCTTTCTTCTGTATTACATCAAAGTGTGCTAAACAGTTCTTCCTAGTGTGGTGGTGTTTTGGGGGGGGGGGGGGGGGGTGGCAGGGGGGTTTCTGCTATTCTACTGCATAAAAAGATTTCCTTGGGTTTTTTTAATAAATGTATGTATGTTGGATGAGAACAGTTGTAGTCTCGGTGCCTGAATTTTGCATATATTTAATTAACTATAAGAAGCTGCAGATCATATAAACCGTACCAAAATACTTCTTGCATAATTGCCAAGCCTTTAAAGAATTAAATTTAGTATGTATGTCTTAGTAGGCTGGTGTATATAAAATGAGAAATAAGCCTGGTACATATTCCAAATGCTCAATGTACCCTTTTTTCACATAATTTTGGTTTGCAGAAACCAAGAAAGCTCAATTTCTGTTAAGCTTTTATTATGGGGAATTACAGTGTTTATAATATGTACTTTAATACTGCAGTAATCTCTATAATTATTTGAAGAGATTGCATAACTTCAGCTTCAAGACCACCATATCATGTCTGCTTTCTAGCTTCCTTTTGAAGTTCCTTCTAAGGATATTAATATAAGATCATTGGCTTGTGTACATCAGGTTAACACACTGTTTAAAATGCTGTGTACTCCTTTTAGCATGCAGTTCAGTAAGGCATTTGTGAAAGGAAGCTACCACCCTCTTTCCTGGCACTTTTAATTATCCATATTTTGGTTACAGTCTTGACTTAATGGTGGGGTTTTTTTTAAGGGACCTAAAAATATTTTTCTCTGGTTGGTGATATTATTTCACTGGGCAGTAGGTTAATGTTCTGTTTAAAATATTTTTTTCCCCTCCTCTAGGAAGCGGCGTGGAGCTTTTAACAGCAAGCAACTTCTGTACTTGGAGAAATACCGCCCCAAGATGCGTCTGCGCTTTAAAGACTCCAATGGTCACCGAAATAATTGTTGTATTCAGTAAAGCTCAACAGCCTACAGTACTTCTTTGGGAATAAAGGATGGAAACTAGAATTAAGCAGACTGCATGCCAAAGACATCAGTCTGATACTTTTTTTTAGTAGCAAAGGAAGCTTCCTTAGGAGTATTTAATAGGCTAAAGGCTTAGTAGAAATGCAACTTCTATATTTAGATAAATACCCATCTGTTTGGAGACCCAGTAAATGTTTTTGCTGTACCCTGTTTCTGAGCTGTCTCCTTGTTCATTAACTACAGGTTCAAATAACCTTTAATCATGCCATTGAGTCTTTACCACATAGTTTCAACTACTAAAAATTGGGGTACTAAAAGAAATCAATTTGTAGAGAGATTAGGTGCCAAAATACCCAGCATATCAGCTACATGTTTTTCCATATAAATGAGCATAGTTCTGATGATGTGAGAACTACCAGCTTACCTGGACCCTTACCTTTTTTTTGTTTTTCTACAGTCATTTCAATATTTAAGAATATGGCCTCTAAGGTAGTCTTGCCTGCTCACTGTATGTTTTGTCTCCCACAATCGCATGAGAATTACCAGGATTTGCACAGTCTTGTCTTTTTAATACTATGAATTACAGTGACTTTTTACCCCAGCATCTGTACTTTTCTGTTACCTGAACCTCTCCATCTTACAAATCATTACTCTCTGGTTACTCATGTAGAAAATCTTTTAAATTGTACAGAAGCACACAAGTCTTTAATGTCTCCAGACAAAAAGCCTTACAGTAAAATTAATGTTGGCACTTCATGTGCAACCGAACAGAGGGCCTGAAAATGTTGGGAGGGGCTATTTAATATTTCTAGTAAAATGTTGCCTTTGTCTTGTGCAGGAAGTATAGAATATGCCCTTTACTTTAGTAAATATTTTTTTAAAACGTAGAAATGCTTTGTTATTGTAGCTAAAAATTCTTAATCAGAAAATTTCTGAAAAATCTTGTAGTTTCTTTTACTGTACCTATTGGAAGTTGTTTACCAACTATTGCTTTGTTGAAAGTGTGATTTTTTTTTTTTCTTTTGTTTTTTCTCCTTGAGTTTCTGCTATGAATTGGGCAGACTTCTGTAATATTTTGTATGCCTTTCAAGCTGCGTAACTTAATATTTGGATACTTGATAATTTGTTTTATTATGTAATTGATAAAATGGTGATGTGTATTAATGTTAGTTCAACCATATATTTATACTGTCTTGGGAATGTGTGGTTATAGTTCTGTGGGAGAAATAATTTTGCCAGTGTTCACCAGCTTGTAAAACCTAGTGCGAGAGCTTAAACATCTAAATAAATACTGAAATGCACTTGAAAAGTCTGTTGAAACACTCATGGCTTTCACTTTTTTGTGTGCTTTGTCTGCAATCTTGTGTCTAAATTCAGAATTATCCAGGCATCTCTTTTCTTTTAAATCTGGCCCTCAATGTCCCCTTTGCTGTAATGTTTGCTGATTGTTTTACTCATAAATAAATGTGGACAAAAATTAATACTAGAAAGTACAGTATTTCTTTATATAGCTTATTTTTTATATTCCCCACTACTAAAATAGTTGCTTACAGTTCTTGAAACTGTCTTTGCAGTAAATGCAGAAGCATACGCACATCTGTAAAGCTTGGAGAACAATTTTATCAGTAGCCTTAGAAGGTAATTACAAAATAGTATGATACAATGCTTCATTGTCAAGACTGAAGCTATATCCAGACAGGAGATAGCCTAAGAATTATGTGAGCTAAGAGCTGTGTTTGAGTTTACAATGGTGACCAAACTTCCTGATGAGAACTGGAAGATGTTCTTAGTAACCAGCTGAGGTGGTGATCATAAGCTCAGGCCAGAATTAACCTATGCTTAAAATTAACCTATGGTTAAATATATGTTGTCTTTTAAAGCAGTGAGGTGGGATACTATGTGCAACATTGGCCTCAATGAGATTTGATGAAAGGTACAGTCTCATTATACTTTGAAATTCTGTATGATTTTAAATGCCTGAAATGGAATATAATTTAGCTTAGTCCACAAAGCAGCAAAACTTTTAAATCGGCTCTCCTTTGGAAGTCAAACTTGCTTTAAAGGATATTTTTATAAAGGAATACAGCTTTTGGTTGAGAAAATAAGGCCTTTTCTTTTGGAATGCTGGCCAAAATCATCAATGTTTCTGTTGTCAAAATGGACTAGACTTCAGCAAAGACATAACCTACAAAAATTCTGTAACTCAGAAGTACAGCAGGCTGATGTAAATACTGGTTTAACACAGATTAATATCCATGTTAAGTTAAAAATATCCACTTGGCCACTCATGCAAGTAGGAGGAATCTGTAAAACAATTGCCAGTAAAATACCTGATTTTTTTTTTTTTCTATTTAAATATATCAGTGCAATTTCTGTACATACATCAGATTTTGTTGCATTCTCCACAGGATTTACACTGGGAAGGAGGGCTGCATTTAGGTTAAAAACTAACATGGCAGTGCATGTGAACATGGTCCTTTGAACTCTTCAAACCTGAGAGTGGACTTGACTTTATTTCAGTAGATTTGAGATTTCTAAAGAGGAAACACTTTTGCATACTGTCCCTGTTTAAAGCAAAGATGAAGTCAACTTCTGAACTATTCCCACACTTAGACGTGAATCTCAAAAAGAAAATACTTCTTCCTCTTTTGTCTAACAGCTGGTAGGTTTTAGGGACTAAAATGATGACTACTTATAACACGAAGATGAAGTAGCAGATGGAAATACATAAAATAAATAAAAATCTATATAATTTTTATCAATTCACAAATAAAAGGGAAGAAGATCTTAATGGAATTACTGGATCTTCAGGGTAAAGCCTGGCGTAGAAGACATGCTCTACTGTTATGTCTAATTTTAGATGCTTAGAATGGCTATATAACTGTTTTGTCCTTTTTTCAAGAGTTATGTTGTGGCAGTACTTAATTACATTGTAGCACATTCTTGTACTCTACTAGGCTATGTTTTGTGCTGTGGACTTAATGGCTCGGGTGGGCATGGTTTGTAGATGGTGGTAGTATTACAGGATTCCTTAGCATGTAATGGAAGATAAATATTTATGGGAAACAGGAGAGGAATAGCATGATCTTACAAATACTGCAGCAGAAAACATAGGTTTCCCATACCGTTTTGTAATATAGTCTCTAATGCTGAGAAAAGATAGTAAAAAAAGAATATTCTGTTACTGGATATTGAAAAGGATATTGAAAAATGCGATTTTCTTGAATCTGATTCTCAAGTTCTGAGCTGTCAGTTTCAACTGAAGTCAGTAAATACTGTACTTACATATGAAATTATGTAGTATTGTGTATTTCTGAACAGTCCTGAAACATTTTAGACTGTGTACTCAGAACTAGTTAATGCTTGTAGTTGTTAATCTCCCTGGTCTTCAGTTTTCTGAGCATAAAAAAAAACATTCCAGTCACAGAATCATAGAATAGTTAGGGTTGGAAAGGACTGTAAGATCATCTAGTTCCAACCCCACTGCCATGGGCAGGGATGCCTCAGTTTTGGAGATAAGCAGTAATTTCTGAACTAATCAGATGCATCTGTATAATTGCAGCAGAAACAGGAAAATGTGTAATTCTGTATTGAGTGTAAAACCTAGATTAAACTTAAGATCTTGTTTGGCCATAAGAGTGGTAATAAAGCACTGCTCATTCATGTGAGCATTGTTCCTCCCTACAAGTGAGATGGGGGTGGGAGGAAAGCTGTGTAATTAGATTTCAGTATTTGAGAAGGTCAGACTAAGGTTTCATAGGTGACATTACCTGTATCATTTTTAAGCTTTTGAGTATTTGAGTGTGTACTATTAACAGTTTTTTCATTGTTATTTTAAGTATGTGCAACATTAAGTTAAATAGTAACTGAGAGATAGTATTCAACATTTTGGGTTTGTTGGGATTTTGCTGTATCATGAAGTATTTTCAGGAAGTATGGGCAAAGTTGTCAAACTGGAGATCATAGTTAATCTACTTGGAACAATGTGTTTGGGTTTTGTTTTTTTTTGTTGTTGGGTTTTGTTTGTTGGTTTTTTTTTTACACATTTTTCTAATCCCACTGTAATAAAATGAGTAGTTACACTTCTAGTTGAATTCACATTTTAAAATCTGGCTGAAAATTGGTAGGTTTTTTATTAGTTTGGACTCATCTAACAAATAGAGACTTACACATGAGTAGAGGCTTCCCTTACACTTAGTGAAAGGGATTTTGCACTTCTCAGGCAATTAATCATGTGCTGAGAGGTATCTAAAATAGGCTAGAAGAAGAGCTCTCCAAAAGTAAGACCATAGTCTGTTAAGAGAACATGGGACAGCAAATTCAGTTTGTTACGTTGGGATCTACAAGTAGATTAAATCAATCTCGCTTTACTTGTTTGAGTGCAATAGTACAAAGTATCAGGTAAAGTATTGTGTATTTCTGTCAATGTACTTGAGAAATTACCTGCCCTTAATCATAGAATCATAGAATCGTTAGGGTTGGAAAGGACCTTAAGATCATCTAGTTCCAACCACCCTGCCATAGGCAGGGACACCTTATGCTAAATCACATCACAAAAGGCCTCGTCCAACCTGGTCTTGAACACTGCCAGGGATGGAGCATTCACAACCTCCCTGGGCAACCTATTCCAGTGCCTCACCACCCTCGCAGGAAAGAATTTCCGCCTTATATCCAACCTAAACTTCCCCTGTTTAAGTTTTAACCCATTACCCCTTGTCCTGTCACTACAGTCTCTAATGAAGAGTCCCTCTCCAGCATCCCTATAGCCCCCCTTCAGATACTGGAAGGCTGCTATGAGGTCTCCATGCAGCCTTCTCTTCTCCAGGCTGAACAGCCCCAACTTCCTCAGCCTGTCTTCGTACAGGAGGTGCTCCAGTCCCCTGATCATCCTCGTGGCCCTTCTCTGGACTTGTTCCAACAGTTCCATGTCCTTTTTATGTTGAGGACACCAGAACTGCACACAATACTCCAGGTGAGGTCTCACAAGAGCAGAGTGGAGGGGCAGGATCACCTCCTTCGACCTGCTGCTCACGCTCCTTTTGATGCAACCCAGGATACGGTTGGCTTTCTGGGCTGCAAGCGCACACTGAAGCTGGCTCATGTTCATTTTCTCATCAACCAACACCCCCAAGTTCTTCTCTGCAGGGCTGCTCTGAATCTCTTCTCTGCCCAACCTGTAGCTGTGCCTGGGATTGCTCCAACCCAGGTGTAATAAGCATTGACAATTATAACCTGATTTGATTTTGATTGATTTAGATTTCTGCTACAAATAATTAGAGTGAGCCCTATTAGGCATTACTTTTCCTCTTGATAATCGCCTGCATGAATGCAGCTAATTTTGACATATACTGTTCTAATACGTTCTGTCCTCAATGCATTGATATTTAATTATCTCAATTATGACTCAAGTTACTTATGGGTAGAAAACATCTTTGTAAATTAATAGTGGTTAAACGGTGGTCTGACCAGAAACGATATGGACAGTGCCAGAAGATCAAGTTGCCTGCTTCAGTTTCTGATTCAAATGAGAACTCTTTCAAAGCACAGCTGAAGAAAACCAAATAGCAGAGTGTTTAGATACATGGGAATGCCCGGTATAGAAATACTCAAACAATAGAAAACAGGTAACCTGTGTCAGTATAACAAAACTGACTGGGGGGGAAGCTGCTTCCCGCAGTCTGAGGGGGATGAAGAAAGACTACAGGGCCTTGGGGCGGATGGTGAAAGAGTCTGGGGCTTAAGTGATCTTCTCCTCACTCCTTCCATCTTCCACTGATGATGTGGGAAGGAATGGGAAGATTCAGTTCATAATTGATTGGCTTCGAGACTGGTGCTACAGGCAGGGCTTTGGATTCTTTGATAACGGCTGGTTTTATAGGGCACCAGTCTGGACAATGACAAGTGGGAAAGGTTTATCTCACAGAGGCAAAAGGATGCTGAGGCACGAATTAGCAGGGCTCATTTAGAGAGCTTTAAACTAGATTTGAAGGGGGATGGGGTTGCAGCTGGGCTTGCCCCAGTGGGGCAGCACTCCAGAATTGATGAAGACTGGGAGGCCTCCTACAATCCTAGGGTGAAATCGGTGTGCTCAGCTCGCTCCCTGAAATGCCTGTACACCAATGCGCGCAGCATGGGAAATAAGCAGGAGGAGTTGGAAACCTGTGTTAAGTCAGGAGACTATGATCTGGTGGCAATTACAGAGATGTGGTGGGACAGCTCACATGACTGGAATATAGTCATGGAGGGCTATGTCCTTTTCAGGAAAGACAGGCCAGCCAGGCGGGGTGGTGGGGTTGCTCTTTATGTGCGGGAGCAACTACAATGCACCGAGTTCTGTCCAGGGACAGATGATGAGCGAGTTGAGAGTCTGTGGGTGAGAATTAAGGGGCAGGCTGGCAGGGGCGATACTGTTGTGGGTGTCTGTTACAGACCACCAGATCAGGGTGAGGAAGTTGACGAGGCCTTCTACAGGCAGCTGAGAGTGGCCTCACAGTCACAGGCTGTGGTCATCGTGGGGGATTTTAACTTCCCTGATGCTTGCTGGAAGGACCACTCAGCAACCCAGCCGCAGTCCAGGAGGTTCCTCCAGTGTATGGATGATAACTTCCTCCTGCAAATGGTGGATGAGCCGACCAGGAGAGGAGCGCTGCTGGATCTCATCCTCACTAACAAGGAGGATCTGGTCGAAGCAGTAAGGGTTGAGGGCTGCCTTGGTTGCAGCGATCACGAGATGGTGGAATTCAGGATCTTGTGTGGTAGGACTAGTAGAATAGCAAGTAGAATTGCAACCCTGGACTTTAGCAGGGCACACTTTGGCTTTTTCAAGCAATTGCTGGGGAAAATCCCATGGGCAAGGCTGTTTGAAGGTAAAGGGGCCCAAGATGGTTGGTTGACATTCAAGGATTGCTTTTTCCGAGCTCAAGATCAGAGCATCCCGACACGCAGGAAGTCAAGGAAGAGGGCCAGGAGACCTGCGTGGCTAAATAGGGAATTGCTGGGTATGCTCAAGTGGAAGAGGAGAGTTTACAGGTCATGGAAGGAGGGGCTGGCCACTTGGGAGGAATATAAGGCTGCTGCCAGAGGATGTAGGAAGGCAGCTAGGAGGACTAAGGCCTCCTTAGAATTAAACCTGGCGAGAAGGGTCAAGGACAGCAAAAAGAGCTTTTTCAAATACATGGCAGATAAAACTAACACCAGAGGCAATGTAGGCCCACTGATGAACGGGATGGGTGCCCTGGTGACGGAAGATACAGAGATGGCAGAGTTACTGAATGCCTTCTTTGTCTCTGTCTACTCTGCTGCAGGCAGTCCTGAAGAGCCCTGTACCCCTGAGACCTTAGATGAAGTCAGGTCGACGGAGCGGTTTGCCTTAGTCGATGAGGAATGGGTTAGAGACCAGTTGAGCAATCTGGACATCCATAAATCCATGGGTCCAGATGGGATGCACCCGCGGGTGCTGAGGGAACTGGCGGAAGTCATTGCTAGACCACTCTCCATCATCCCATTTACCAAGTCTTGGGAAACGGGAGAGGTGCCTGAGGACTGGAGGAAAGCAAATGTCACTCCAGTCTTCAAAAAGGGCAAGAAGGAGGACCCGGGTAACTATAGACCGGTCAGCCTCACCTCCATCCCTGGGAAAGTGATGGAACACCTTATCCTTGGTACCATCTTAAGGCATATCAAGGATAAGAGGGTTATGAGGGGCAGTCAACATGGCTTCACCAAGGGGAAATCATGTTTGACCAATCTCTTACCCTTTTATGAGGAAATAACACGGTGGATGGATGATGGCAGAGCGGTGGATGTGGTCTACCTTGACTTCAGCAAAGCATTTGACACAGTCTCCCACAGCATCCTCACAGCTAAATTGAGGAAGTGTGGTCTGGATGATCAGGTAGTGAGGTGGACTGTGAACTGGCTGAAGGAGAGAAGCCAGAGAGTTGTAGTCTATGGGGCGGAGTCTAGTTGGAGGCCTGTAACTAGTGGAGTGCCTCAAGGGTCAGTACTGGGACCGGTATTATTTAATATATTCATCAGCGATTTAGATGAGGGAATTGAGTGTACCATCAGCAAGTTTGCTGATGACACTAAGCTGGGAGGAGTGGCTGACACGCCAGAAGGCTGTGCTGCCATCCAGCGAGACCTGGACAGGCTGGAGAGTTGAGCAGGGAATAACTTGATGAAGTATAACAAGGGAAAGTGTAGAGTCCTGCATCTGGGCAGGAACAACCCCAGGTTCCAGTAGAGGCTGGGGAAAGACCTGTTAGAGAGCAGTGTAGGGGAGAGGGACCTGGGGGTCCTAGTGGACGACAGGATGACCATGAGCCAACACTGTGCCCTTGTGGCCAAGAAGGCCAATGGCATCCTGGGGTGTATTAGAAGGGGGGTGGTTAGTAGGTCGAGAGAGGTCCTCCTTCCCCTCTACTCTGCCCTGGTGAGACCGCATCTGGAATATTGTGTCCAGTTCTGGGCCCCTCAGTTCAAGAAGGACAGGGACCTGCTGGAGAGAGTCCAGCGCAGGGCAACGAAGATGATTAAGGGAGTGGAGCATCTCCCTTATGAGGAAAGACTGAGGGACCTGGGTCTCTATAGTTTGGAGGAGACTGAGGGGTGACCTTATTAGTGTATATAAATATATAAAGGGGGAGTGTCACGAGGATGGAGCCAGGTTCTACTCAGTGGCAAACAATGATAGGACAAGGGGTAATGGGTACAAACTGGAACACAAGAGGTTCCACTTAAACTTGAGAAGAAACTTCTTCTCAGTGAGGGTGACGGAACACTGGAACAGGCTGCCCAGGGAGGTTGTGGAGTCTCCTTCCCTGTAGACATTCACTTGTATGTGACAATATGTCATCAGCAAATTTCACAGATACTTGTTCTGAAGAACTTGAATTACATTTGGGTTTTGGAGAAGAAATAATTGAAGGCAATAAACTCTTCTTCACAAATCATAGGCCCATTGTTATGATAGTGATCTGAATTGGACAGTGCCGCTTCAGCATTGACACATATTCCATTGGCTCCTATCTAGAGGCTACACACTCCTTGGTGTTTGCTTTCTTAAACTCCCTAGTAAATCTGTGTGTCCCAAGGTAGGGCATGCAAACCCTGAACTTGCCTTTCACATTTCAATTCAACTGTACAACAACTTTCAATTCTTCCTAATAAAAGCACATAAAGGCAATGAGGGCATAGCAGATCTGTGAAGTTGGTAAAGAGTTCCCATATACTGCAAATACAACCATGTCTTTAAGCTCAATACACAAGGTGTTCTACAGTAACCAGGTCCTTTCTGCAATGCTACTTTCCTGCCAATTGACCCCCACCCTGTACTGGTGCATGGTCTATTACATGCACATGCAGGAGTTAACAACAAAAATTACAATGCTCTCCATCCACTGAAGCGACCATCTCACCAAATTCTATCAGATTGGTCAGACAATTCTTGACCTGGATAAATCCAAGTTGGCATGCACACAATCCCTTCTTTTTCATGTGCTTCCTGGGAAAGGAAGTGAGGCTGATGGGTCTGGTTTTTCCCTGGATCATCTTTCTTGCCTTTCTTGAAGATGTGCATGAGGGTCTTCTTCCTCCAGACGCCAGAAACTTCCCCAAACACCATAACTTTTCAAAGATTAGAGAAGTCTCACAACAACTTCAGCCAGCTCCAACATTATTCTTGCATGCATCCCATCTGCTTGAGTTAGCTTAATTGCTCCTAAACCTGATCTTTCTCTACTGTGTCTCAGTGTTAAATAAGACAAAGGCTACAAAGTTTATGGAAATAAGAATGTAGAATGAGAATAATTCACACAGGCAATTCCAAAGAGTTTCTTATTTTCTAGCTGGAGTTTTTAGAAAATGCCAATGTCTAAATTTGGAAAGAACTGACTCTTCACATTTCAAGTTCAGAGGTAAAAGGTGGTGATCTTTGAATGGTATAAAGCTGTGCCAGGGGAGGTTTAGACTGGACATTAGAAAACATTCATTTACTCAGGGGGTGATAAAATACTGGTACAAGCTCCCTAGAGAGGTGATCAATGCCCCAATCCTGTCAGTGTTTTAGAGGCATGTGAAGAATGCTAATATTAATATGCTTTAACCAGCTCTGAATTGGGCAGGCAGTTGGACTAAATGACCATGGTAAGTCCCTTTCAACTGGAATAGTCTATTGTGTTCCTTACCCTATCCTTTCTTTTCTTCTTTTTCTTTTATATACTGTGACAAAGCCAGAGGCAAGCACCTAGGAGTAGTTTCTGCGTCTATTGTTGCTAAGGCTGGGACTGAACCATGCAACTGCAGTTGTATCCATGCATACCCAACCACTCTCCCTGAGAAGCACTGGGAGCAGCGGCCTGTTTGTGTTGGTAGGGCATAAAGGCTAGGAATATACTGACATAATATATAATATTATATCCATACAGAAATGATTATTTAACTGCATTTTCATAAAACCTACAATAAGATCAAGAATTGTGCTAAGGAATATCAGAATGTTACGCATAGCTCTTGTTAACGTTTGTCTAAGACAGATGAATTCAAACTAAAGCATGTGTGCTTAATAAGATTTCTTCTCCAACGGTGTGGAAGAATTTTAGCAATATCAAATTCAAATTGTACCATGCCCACTCCCCTGATACTTGATGCTATATCACAGTTGTCAGGAAAAGCACTTAAAACAACTGGTTGCTGAACATGCATAGAGCGTAGAGATTAATGGAGTACATGTCTGCATAGGAAATGCAATGCTCAATGTTACTGGAAAATCAGAGAGGAAATCTCACACATTAGAAATCAGCTTTACAAGGAACTTGTACAGGTTTTAATGCATGACATATCACATGCACACTACAATGCTTATCAATAAAGCTATAGGAATAGATACAGAAAATTATTTATATGAATACAAATTACTTAATAACTGGTACTCTCTCAGATCTCTCTTCTTACAAATATACAGAAAATAAGTCCTGATAAATATCAAATGTGCATTTATGCAATATAAAATTACTTGTTATTGTCCTTTACTACTGTTTTATTTATTTATTTATTTATTTATTTATGTTCCACAGAACATAAAAAATAAGGTAAACAGCACTGGAGTGAAATCTCACTCTAGTGAGATTGAGAGGATTAGTAACTCTAGCAGCAGTTCCATAGGCAAGTTCCATAAGCAACTGCCCAAACTAGTTTGAGAGATAAGCCTCAAAGGCCTGTTTTGCGCTAGCTATCATAGTTTGCTTTCCTCTAGCACTCCATAACCTCATTCAAGGATTTTGTGTGTGTGTGTGTGGTGTACACAAATCTCTGCAAACAATTTCAACAATATCCATTTTATCCTTCTGGGATAAAATGGCTTTTTTCTTTTTTGTGTGTGTGTGTGTGGTGTACACAAATCTCTGCAAACAATTTCAATGATATCCATTTTATCCTTCTGGGATAAAATGGCTTTTTTCTTTTTTTTTTTTTCCCAGCCTCTAATCTGTGTATTCCATTAGATAATTCTTACTAAATAGCTTGTACCTTCTGTATGCTTCATTTCTGTACAAAATGTACCCTTAGTCATACAATCAATAGCTAAACATCCTTTGTCTTCAGAACCTCACCTTTGTTCACCAAAGTGTACTGTTGATTTTAAAAGCTACAGCCCCTTTCACCTGTGGAACTGAATGGCTTTCTGCTACCTCCTAGAGTATGACATGCAACCACTGTCTGAAATGACCAGCAGCTGCTAGTGAGATTTTGTGTGCGGAAAGAGAATGATCTTATCTTAAAC
The DNA here is from genome assembly GCF_033815535.1 of Pezoporus flaviventris. Classification (NCBI taxonomy): domain Eukaryota; kingdom Metazoa; phylum Chordata; class Aves; order Psittaciformes; family Psittacidae; genus Pezoporus; species Pezoporus flaviventris. The sequence continues at coordinate 28,295,626 of NW_026892579.1, read as the reverse complement.
TTGGTGGAAAGGGGGTAAAGTGGAACATGTTACTCCTCCTGTACTAGCTACAGCAAGGAAAGTTGGGCATTATATGGAAAAATGGTGTCAAAATCAGTCATTGTTAATAAAAAGTGGGACTAGAAAATTTTAGATTATTGACTGTTACTGTTCTGCATTTGAAGAAATCAAATAATTCTAATTACAATAAGAAATAGAAAAGATCTGAGGAACTAAGTTTTAAATTTTGCTAAGGATACTAGTTCACAGTAATTTACACCAAATAGGAAGCTATCAGGAGAACTGGCTACCCCGGATTTGGAGAAGGCTGAAGTTCTTAATGACTTCTTTGCCTTGGTCTTCAATGGCAAAGGCTCTGACCAAACCACCCAAGTCTTGGAAGGCAGATGCAGGGACTGTGAGAATGAAGACCCTAGGTCCACTGTAGGAGAGGATCTGGTTCAAGACCATCTTAAGAACCTGAATGTACACAAGTACATGGGACCTGATGAAATCCATGAGTCCTGAAGGAGCTAGGAAGTGAAGTTGCTAAGCCACTGGCCATCATATTTAAAAAATCATGGCAGTCAGGTGAAGTTCCTGACAACTGGAAAAAGGGAAACATAACCCCCATTTTCAAGAAGGGGAAAATGGATGACCCAGGGAATTACAGCCCAGTCAGTCTCACCTCTGTGCCTGGCAAAATCTTGGAGCAGATTCTCCTGGAAGGCATGCTAAGGCACATGAAAAACAACAAGGTGCTTGGTGACAGCCAGCATGGCTTCACTAAGGGGAAATCCTGCCTGACCAATCTGGTGGCCTTCTATGATGGGGCTACGGAACTGATGGACAGGGGTAGAGCAGCTGATGTCATCTACCTGGACACTGTCCGCATGACATCCTTGTCTCTAAATTGAAGAGACATCAATTTGATGGATGGACCACTCGGTGGATAAAGAACTGGCTGGATGGCCTCACGCAAAGAGTTGTGGTCAATGGCTCAGTGTCCAGCTGGAGACCAGTAATGAGTAGTGTCCCACAGGGATAGGCGTTGGGACCGGTCTTGTTCAACATCTTTGTCACTGACATGGACAGTAGGATTGAGTGCGCCCTCAGCAAGTTTGCCAATGACACCAAGCTGTGTGGTTCGGTTGATAGGCTGGAGGGAAGCAATGCCATCCAGAGGGACCTTGACACACTTGTGAGGTGGGCTGATGGCAACCTCATGAAGTTTAACCATGTCAAGTGCAAGGACCTACACCTGGATCAGACCGATCGCAGGCACAGCTACAGGTTGGGCAGAGAAGAGATTCAGAGCAGCCCTGCAGAGAAGGACTTGGGGGTGTTGGTTGATGAGAAAATGAACATGAGCCAGCTTCAGTGTACGCTTGCAGCCCAGAAAGCCAACCGTATCCTGGGTTGCATCAAAAGGAGCGTGAGCAGCAGGTCGAAGGAGGTGATCCTGCCCCTCCACTCTGCTCTCGTGAGACCTCACTTGGAGTTTTGTATGCAGTTCTGGTGTCCTCAACATAAAAAGGACATGGAACTGTTGGAACAAGTCCAGAGAAGTGCCACAAGGATGATCAGGGACTGGAGCACCTCCTGTACGAAGACAGGCTGAGGAAGTTGGGGCTATTCAGCCTGAAGAAGAGAAGTCTGCATGGAGACCTCATAGCAGCCTTCCAGTATCTGAAGGGGGCCTATAAGGATGCTGGGGATGGACTCTTCATTAGAGACTGTAGTGATAGGACAAGGGGTAACAGGTTAAAACTTAAACAGGGGAAGTTTAGATTGGATATAAGGAAGAAATTCTTTCCTGTTATGGTGGTGAGGCACTGGAATAGGTTGCCCATGGAGGTTGTGAATGCTCCACCCCTGGAAGTGTTCAAGGCCAGGTTGGACAGAGCCTTGGGTGGCATGTTTTAGCGTGAGTAGTCCCTGCCTATGGCAGGGTGGTTAGAACTAGATGATCTTAAGGTCCTTTCCAACCCTAACCTATGATTCTATTCTATGATTCTATAGTTATTGGCCAACTGCTATAAAATATCTCAGCTTTTGAGCTTTTGACAGGAGCAAATACCACCATGCAGCACAGGAGAAAACCTGCCAGTTTGCTATTGTGTCAAACAACTCCTTTATCCAGATAAGTGTATGGAACAATACAACAGCCTTCTACATTTTGACAACCAGAGAACTAGTAATTAACACTCAAAAGCGAGCCATGTTTAAGACCAGTACGGGAAGGCTGTTAAGAAAGTTATTCAGGAACCTCTTGGAAAGAGTTGTGGCTGAAAAGAGACTTGGAACGACAAGCAAATAATCTGCCTTCTGCTGCTTTCTCTTATGTTCAGGGCACTAGTTGACTTTTTCCTGAAAATAAATAGGTTGCTTTCCAATGGAAACAACTTGCAAGATCTGGATTGTTACCAAGTAGCTCATGTTTAAAGGGACAACATGATAAAAAACATTGCTAGGAAAGATAGCAGATGGTGCAGTTGTAATTGGGTAAAGCTGATCTGCCATTGTATACAAAGATCTCTAATACCTATTAAATTGTCTGTTGAGGTGGATTTTTTCTTTTTCTTTTTTTTTTTTTGTTAAATTAAACCACAATGAAGGTGCTACAGGTGGGCAAGGTAATTATTTATCTGACAAACTTGACTATAAAGGGACTCTCACAGCATGGGTCATGGTAAAATTATACCAACTCTATTAAACTGAGATGGGTCAGTGGAGTTACGTGACTTTTGAAATCATAAAGAAAGAACTGAATAGGGTAATGAACAATGATCAGATTACTAACAGTGCTTTGCCTTCTGCTTGTGTCAAAAGCAATGAGATCAAAATGGTTGAATGATGGAAAATTGCTGACGTTCAGTATGCAACTGGATTTCACTTCCAATAGTAATTTTATTTCTTAGTATAATCTCGACAATGTGTCAGAGGTTTAGCACCTTGTTGAAAGACTGTGCTTAAAAACCCTCTGAAGAAATTACGTGACCAGCCCAGTAGCTCAGTTCTGTACATTGTAAGAGAGTTGTATTTTTTTAAAGACACTTGCCTTGGAAAGGAGTGAGAATTTCTGAAATTAGGAAGGCATGGGAAGAAAACTGGAATAAAAAAACCCTTGTGGTGATTTGCATAAAGGTGATACAAGAAGGACAGACAAAAAAAACCCCAACTAGGTTAAAAGCTGTGCTCTGCTTCAAAGGTGTTACTACCTTATTGCAACTACCCTGTGTAGTGCCTGAAAATGTCACTGTTACCATGCCTTCAGTTTAAAGCCTCCTTTCCCACTGTGATGATAGCAAGAGAAATGTTTAATGTATTTCAGCCTATATGGCACCACAGAAGGCCCTAGAGAATAGGCATCTCAAAGACTGAAAGCAGAATTGAAAGAAAAAAAGAAAAATGATCCATTTTAACTTCATCTTTTTGTTATTCTTTTTGTCCTGCCTTCCTAAGATGCTTGCATTTCATTACAGAATAGGAGGAATACATAAAGGTAGTATTAATACACTCATTCAGAAGGTAATTCTAAACTTGACTTTTAGAAATAATGTTAAAACTTTGTTTCTCTTTTGGGGGTGTATTCAATTTGCAACTTGGTATATGCAGTAAACCCCCAGTACTGCACTTCATACCAGCCATGAGGCTGAAAGAAGCATACAAACATTGCATTTAACTAATGATATAATGCAAACTTGAAAGTCCTTTTCTAACATTATGTAGAGACCAAGTTACTTGAGGTTCGGATGAGCGCTGTTAAGAGACGGAATCTAACATGCCTTAGTTTGAATTCATCTGCCTTGGACAAACTCGCACCACAAAAGCCTGCTCGGTGGGGATTTGTGCCAAGGTGTGTGCTACACGGACCTATAGTGCTTATGGAGAAACTGATAGCAGAAGGGAAGGTCAAGGAGGAAACGCGCGTGCCGAGAGGCAGCAAGAGACGCGCCCCCCATCAGGGACTGACAGGCTCTGGAAACCGCTCCTGTTCAACCTGTAGCAACCGATGAACGTGGCACGCCGACGGCTGGAGGAACCTACCCGAGGCCGCCGGCCGGCACACAGGAAGAACCGACACCAGGCAGATTGCGTAACACTGACTGCTCCGAGGAACATCTGCCGTTTGCAAAGGCCTCAGTTACAGTCGCGCCCATCAGCGCGGTGCCGGGCCCGCCATCCCCTCCTAGGGCAGCGCCCTGCTCCCGCCTGTCTCCTCTGCTTTGGCCTTAAGGGGGTATGCGGCTGCCAGCCCTCACCGACCCGCAGCTCGAGCCCTGCCATGCGCGTTGCTCGGCGCTGCGGCCCCGAGGTCCCCGCCTTCGCAAGTGCCCGGGACGCGCCAGGCGCGCCATGCAGGCCAGCTCCGGTGGCGGGGCCCTCACGACGCGTGGCGGCTGTACCCAGGAACAGCGGGTCCCCCCAAAAGCAAGCAGCGAGAAGCACCAAACCCCCGGAAAACTCCCCGCTAAGCCCGGGCCCAACCCAGCCCAGCGCCTGCGCACCGCAGCCTCCTCCCCGCCCCCCCGTAAACAGGGGCGTCACGTGAGCGCCCGGGCCCGGCGCGGCTCTCCTGACGCCGCGGGGGCGCGCCTAAGGGGCAACGGGCACGCGGCCGGGACGCCGAGCCGAGCCGAGCCAGGCCAGGCCAGGCCAGGCCGGGCGGGACCACCGGCGCTGAGGCAGCCCGCGCGCACCCCGCTCCCGCAGGCCGTGGGGCTGCGTGCACCGCCCTTTCTCCCTGCGGCGCGGCCGCTGCATCCTTCACTCCGCGGCTCCGGGTTAGCGCTGGGCAGCGGAGCAGGGTGAGTTACCACTGCCGGGCAGCGCTGCGGACTGCGGCAAGTAAAGGAGTTAGAGGGGGAGCGGCGGGGACAGCCAGGTTGCGCGGCCTCGTCCTGCCTTCGCCGGGGCGCGGGGGGCGGCCGGGCAGGGCTGAGCTGAGCTGGGCTGGGCCTGCTACGGCGGCAGGGCCGCGGCCTGTCTTGGCCTGGCCTGACGCCTGAGCCCGGTGCGGTGGGGTGGCCCAGGTGGAAGCGGCCTGCTTCTGACGCGGAGCCGCTGGCATGGGCTATACGCGGAGGCGATGCGGACGGTGGCAGTTGTGGAGAGGCTGCTCACGGTCTGGCAGCAGGCCCGGGGACGCTTTCTGTGCGAGCCGCGGCCGCCCCGCAGCGTTCCGCCCGGGCACGGCCTCGCGGGCTGGTGCTGACCTTGCGGAGGCTGAGCTCTGCGGCCCCACGGAGGCCGTGGCCCGGGCTCCTTGCCCTGCCCTCTGGCGTGGCGCTCTGGCCCCGGCTTCGCTGGCTGCGGCGGTCTTTCCGTTCTCCGCCCGCCCCGGCTTCCGTGCGGCACCCTGCCGAAGGCCCCCTGCCTGCAGTCGTGCTGCGGCTGGCTTTCCCGCACCGCTTCTCCTGCCCTGTGTTTAGTAGGTCTTGCCCCTTCTTAGCAGTGCTTGTCCCTTCCCATCTTATCTCATGAGCCGCTGATGCCTTCTTGCCCCACACAACGCTGAGGAACAAACGCTAATTTAGACCCCGCTGTGCTTCCTGCTATTGGTCTGACCCGTTCCGGGCTCCTCCTCCCGTCTCTCAAACTTAGCATCATCAACAATCTCTGTGTTTAACTCTTGTGTATAATACCCACTGTAGGAAGTGCAGGAGAAAATGTGGTCATCGGCAGTATCTGGGGGATTCAGTGGCCTGGTAATATTTCCAGGTCCTGTTCTTGTATGAGATGCTCTTTTTGAGGGAATGTGTCCACACTTCTTGCTTGCTACTGGAATGCTAGTAATCGGTATCTGTGAGGCTATAGAAGAGCCATTGCTCAAATGATTGCGAGTGTGCTTTCTGTATGGTCTGCACAACAGAGACCTGTTACAGCTATGAAGTAAGGGTCTAGAAGAGCACTCTGTGCTGTGTAGTTAGTAGAAATAAGCAGTAGAATGAAGCATGAAAGTGAGGAAGGGAATACAGGAGCATGTGATGACAACAGCTGCACCATACAAATTGTAGCTGTGGTGTTGTCTTTTATGTAGCTGTTAATCCATTATGTAATTTCTATACATTTGCAGTTATGAAAATGGATGATAACATCACTAACCCGTGGAAATATTGTAGGATTAAATGAAAGGATGGTAAACATACAGCATCTCTTTAACACCATTAATTCATGCTTTGTTTTGATTAGTAAATTAATATTTTGAGGTTTGGAACACAGTGTAAGGGAAATCATGAAAACTAGGATTTTATGTCTTGGAGTAATTACACTTAGTGTGTAGCCCACAATGAAACTGCTATTCAGCTCCCTTATTTGCTTTACCAAGTATCTTCTGCTTTCAATTCTGTAGTTAGCTTTAAATATAATGCATAGAAATACACAGTTCTGAACACCTAAATTTTTTTCAGCTGTCATTGCCCATGACTCAGTCATTCGGTTTTTATGTGCATTTTATATTTACAAACTCTCAGGAATTTCAAGTAGCTGAAAGGACACCTAACTACAAACTGTGTTCTCTAGATCTAATTCAGTATAGTTAACTGAAATAATTCAATACAGTAGTAAGGTGTTCTTAAGAAAAGAAAAGCTCTAAAACATCTGCAATTCTTATCAGCCATACTTTGCAACCTCCTCTTTTTAGAAAGCTGAGCTCTACCTCCTGGAGTAAATACTACTAATGTTGTGCAAAGACTTGAGTGGATGTATGCTGTATGATGGTTTTCTAAGCTGTTATTTTAATGGAAGTTTATATTAAAAAAATGTGCTTTTCCCTGGTCAACTTAAATATCATTATATCCAAGTCTTAAAAATAATAAGGGGAGATAAATTATTTGTAGGAAATAATCAATTTTGATTGTTTTATTGTATTATTCAGGCATGCTATGCCGGAAAGGTGTTTGTTTGTTGTAATGGCAAGGGAATATTCTTGAAAGGCAATATTATGAGGTAGCAATGGCAGTGTCCACTAAATGGGGATATGAGTGACTGTTATGTAGGAGCAAAAAGCAAAAAATACAGACAACTTGTGATACCTGCCTGAGTGGTGCCAATATAACTATGTGATGGTTGATATATTCCTGTGGAATGAAGAAGCCATTAAGCTTCTAAATACTTCTGAAAAACACTCCAATGTGTGTTTCCAAATTAGTCATTATCAGAGAAATGCTGACAAGTTTAAAAGATATTACAAATGAAATTATTCTGTTTGGGTGACTGACAGATAATCCGTGTAACATGTTACACAGCTTCCCATTTATACTGTGTTTAAGCTGGAAATACTTAAAACAATACTTGAGGAACTTGAGGCTGGAAAAGAGTTGAAGTGCATAGCAGTAGTGATGGAAAAATAATCCTCATCTTTTTCTTTTCAGAGAAATGTCTCTTACAAAATTCTAGAGTTAGATTTAGTGATGGAGAGAATAATAGAATGGTGTATAATATTTGTGGTATTCAAGAGTATTCATTGATGGTACAGCAAGTGAAAACAATGTACTTTACAAAATAAATTTGCAAGATTTTAAAAGTTAAAGACATATTTGTAACAGATCGCAACTTCTAGTGCAGCAGTGTGCCTCTTCTAGCTGTAAAGTGAGGGTGAGGAATTTTTTGGGTATTTTTGGGGAAGTAAGTCTGTTCAAAGATAACAGTTGATTTTCTGTGATATAATAATTTGATCTTGATTAAGAAAAGGCTTCTCTGTACTTTTTCTGCATTTCATTCTATTCTGATTAAATCCTTTGAAATTTACTTTTTCTTCTTCACTGAAATGAGTTATAGTTGTGGCTGGTGAATGTAATTCTTTTGGATAGTGAAGGTTTAATAAAGAGAATACCTTGAGCTGTCTGCTTTTCTTCAAATGCCATGATAACAAGGAGTAAGGGATCTCCTGTGTCAGTGAGGACAGCAGCAAGCCTCAGATTATAGACAGATTTTTGGGATGTGATTATTACTTAATGTGTCAGACTATTGAGATTTCAGTAGCAGAATGCTAAGATTTGTGTCAGTTGGTGTCTGAAGACTAGGGTGAGTAGAACACAAAAATAGTGTAGAAGAGCTGGTTGAGAACAAATTAAATGCTCAGATTTGTGTTTCTTTGATTTGTGACAGGGCTTTGGTTTTGGTGCCACTAAAAGCTGTATCTTTGATTTTTAAATGTGGGATTAAATAGTAAATAATAAATAGGGGATTTATATAAGGCAACGTATGGTGTATGCATACTTATAGGTAGATGTTTCTGGCATACAGTTTTTGTTAGTATACCTGGGCCTCCTTTGCAGTAATACTGGTGTTTAAGATGAACCTGTTAAGTATATATAGCTGTTAGGCAGGTCTTTGACAGTGTCCTGTTCAATGTGAGATGGGTAAATAAGGAAGATCAAATTTTATTATGCTCAAAGGCCAAAGCTCAGCAAACCACGTTCTATCCAAGTGGTGTTTTTTTTTGGGGGGGGGGGGGGGGGGGGGTTTGGGTTTTTTTTTTTTTTTGAGAAAAGACATTGAAATGCTTTTTAACAGTTCTGAATGTGGTTTTTGGGGGCTGCTTTGCAGTTCATATGCTCATAAATCAAAGAGCTTGTCCCATCAAAAATGTTTTGCAAGCTAAGTCAGTTCCTGAAGATTGCCCTAGATGATGGGATTTGAGCCAGTGTGAACCAGAGTAGAAAGTGCATTAGCGTGAGAGTTGTAGAGTTGAAGTTTTCTTGTCAGCTCTGCCACTGATGCACTCTCTGGTATTGACTTCCTTTTCTTATCCTGTGATGTGTTTAGACTGTGAGCTCAGTTGGCCAAGATCTGTTACTGTAGAGGACCTGGTTCTTGGGTTTGGTGTTTGGTCCTGTAGTATCCGTGTGTGTCATGAGTGCAGCTGCTAGTGCTTAAAACACACTTCACATTAATTTTCAGTTAGGTGCTTGTGACCTTAAACTTTAAAGTTGTGTAGATGAGGAAGGGGAAGGTATCAGTGAGCACATGGGATGGTCCAACATCACAGCTCCAGTGAACAAAGACAGGCATTTTATACTTTGATTACCTTGAATGCTCTTTTTAGGTTATAGTATTTGCCAGAAGACTTGGGTGAGGATTTTTTATTTTTTATTATTACCTGCCTGTGGTGTTCCCTAATTTAATTTCCTAATTGAATTGAAAATTTGTAACTTTCGATTACAGTGCAGTTTCCCTCTTTTGATGAAAAGTTATCATTTGATTCCTCTGTGACAGTGTGGGGTCAGCTTTTCCCATGTCTTTTGACATTGAAGGTGCTATTTATCCAAATAGCTCTGTTCTTTTTGTATACTTTTCTGACCAGCATTTATTATTACTACTTGAAGAAATAAATATAATAGGGATTTTTTTTTATGGAGTATGTTACTGTTATGACTAGTCCTTGCTCTCAGTCATTTGGCCCATGGGTAAGCTAAAGGAAGGTGTTTACAGGTTAAGAGATCAAGTCTTGTATTTTGAGTGTTGCGATGTTTCCAACACAGTCCAGTCAATAACTAGATTTACAAAAGCTTTTAAAAGTACTAGATGAGTTCACTGAATTTGAAGCACCAGACACTATTAAGAAAGGTACATACATGAAATGGAAGTAACTGTGATCTTCAGCAGCCTCAAACTCACTGATTCAGGTAGGTCAATAAAGTGGATAGGATATTAAACAGCTAGGATTTTGAGTATTCTAAATAAACAGTGTAAGAGTTTTTTCCTTTATTTGGTTATGTTCATTCAGATCCCCCTTATTCCCAATTTAGGCATTTTTTGTTAAGTTTCTTTATAGAAATATTGTATGTTTCTGAAGTCTAACTTCTGAGGACTTTCATAAGCCAGATTTTTTTTTTTAAATTCACAGTCATTAAACATACAGGAACTTCTATTCTATATTCCTAAATTTAAAATAGAAGCTAATATATGAGTGTCAAGTTTAAAATGAAAGATAACACCTGAAAGTCACACCCTGGGCAGAGAGGGGAGGAGAGAAAGTAATTACAGTGAATGTTATTTAAAAGTATGAAACCTGGTGGTCGCACTCCTTTTGATGCAGCCCAGGATACGGTTGGCTTTCTGGGCTGCAAGCGCGCACTGCTAGCTCATGTTCATTTTCTCATCAACCGACACCCCCAAGTCTTTCTCCGCAGGGCTGCTCTGAATCTCTTCTCTGCCCAACCTGTAGCTGTGCCTGGGATTGCTCCGACCCAGGTGTAGGACCTTGCACTTGGCATGGTTAAACTTCATGAGGTTGCCATCAGCCCACCTCACAAGCATGTCAAGGTCCCTCTGGATGACATTGCTTCCCTCCAGCCTATCAACCGAACCACACAGCTTGGTGTCATTGGCAAACTTGCTGAGGGTGCACTCAATCCCACTGTCCATGTCAGCGACAAAGATGTTGAAAAAGACCGGTCCCAACACCGATCCCTGAGGGACACTACTCGTTACTCATTACTGGTCTCCAAAGGTGATATTATGACATCCCTGACTTGAACTAATTCAGCAGCTGAAGAAATTTTTCTTTTTTTTTAAGCTGACTCAGGCTGAAAAAGGAAATGACATTGAGACCATGAAGGGATTTTATGGTAAACATAACGTGAGTGAGATTCGGGAAGTCATATTTAATTGACATGCTTTTTCTCTTTAACATGGTTGTTTTTAGTGATGCAGTCAGTGATGAAAGATTCCAGTTGGTGGGTTACTTCTGTGAGTACCTGCTGTTGCAGTGGGGAGGCTGTTTGAAACAAATCAGTCTTAAAAATGTAAGAGAAAGGTACTTTATTTAAGGAATCAAGGAGAATGCTTTCTGTACCTTAAGCTTTTCTTGATGGTCAGATCTTGTTGCTTCCACACTCCTGTGTCTTGCTATGCTGTGTGCTGTCGCAGTCTCAGTACATGCCCTGGTGTTGCAGGAGCCAGCAGGTAGAAGTTTCATGTCTGTCCAGACTGAACCTGGCTCAGACTTCCTCCTCTGTCATTTTCTCCTTTGCCTTGTTTTTGAATGCTCCTCTTCTCAGTGGTTCTCCATACATGAGACTTTCCATATTCTGTTGCTTCTGATTAACTACCCAGTGGGAAAGCACTTTTGAATTATTGCATGGTGGGGGTATGCTTGGTATGTGCACTTTTGCTGTGAGTGATGCTAAGCCATTGGCCTTTAAGGTTCAAGTGGAGGACACAGCTGTTTTTCAGGGGAACAATGAATTCCTCCTCCAGGTGGTTAGAATTATCTTTGGAAATAAGTGACCATGAAAAACTAAACTCTGTTTTTACTTTTACCTCTGGCTACTTTTTTCAGTGTGTTTCAAATGCAAAATAAACCGTTCAAAATGCATACACTTTAGGCATTGTGTAAGGGCAGATTTTTTTTTTTTTCTTGTAGCAACTGTTTCGAACAGTCAGCTGTGTAGCAGGAAGTGTGTCTTTCATTGTCAGTCCCACAGATACTACACTTCACATGAATCTAGTAATGCTAGAAATAATTTTCTAAACTTGATTTATGCAAAGTTATGCAAAGAACTGAACAGTGGTTTCTTGAATGAGGTAAAGCAAAAATTTGTTTCATGCCTTGAAGTTTTGATATGTATTCATATTGTAGAAAATTCCTCTTGAATTTTCTTTAATAACTAGTTAGGTGTCATTGAAGGTGGCTGTGGCCATTGTATGTATAGCTGCTTTCACAGTTATTTTGCAGTGCTTTTAGTGTTCTGAATGGCTGCATGGTAGTCTGGCAAAACTTGCTGGTATTCTTTTCTCATCACATTGCTGAAGTCAGGTTAATTTCTGTCAGGAGTAATTTCTTTAGCAAGAGCTAACATCCTGCTTGAGCTTTGCTACTTAACACTGTTCCTAATGAAGAGGTGAGAGCTGCTTTGGTAACAGCAGTGTTTGAGTAACAATTATATAAGTGTTCCCCTTCGTTCCAGAAAGAAAACCTGGAGGTGCATTATTGTAAATGTGTTCAAAGGCCCTGCCGCTCTTTAATTTTGGGTACAAAAGGTTTCTTGTAGTAATTCAGAGGTGTTCTGTTGTTAGTGTCAGGGTTCCCTTTATCTGTTACTCTTGTGCTACTGTGCTAATATGAAAAAAACCCATAAACTTTACAGGAAGGTATTTGAAAGTACTGTATTGGGGCATTCATAATAATTTGCTTACTTTAAGCCACTGCAGCTCGTGCATTTTATCCTCTGTAGTATCAGATTGTTGTAACTACATGGCATAATAAATACGGATTATGCAGTGCAGCGGGCTTCCTCAGCAGCAGTTAGTTTGCCAGATCAGGAAATTATTTTGGCAACTGCACAAGGAATGTGGGCTATAAGTGCTAGTTGGCATGGTGTACAAGCAAGTGTAGAAGCACTGCATTGCTTGGTAAGAATAGTCCATTTTTTGGTGAGGGAGCTTAAAGTTGTGACACACTTGCTGCTGTGTGACTCTTAGATGCTTATTAAATGCACCTGTGTCCTGGGTTCAGCAGTAGCATTCATTTTCCTCCTTCTTAGTAGCTGCTGCAGTGCTGTGTTTTTGACTTTCAGCCTGGGAACAATGCTGATAACACCAATGTTTTTAGTTGTTGCTAGGTAATGTTTACTCTGACTAAGGACTTTGTGAGTCTCATGCTCTGCCAGGGAGGAGGGGAAGCCAGGAGGAAGCAGAGACAGGACACCTGACCCAAACTAGCCAAAGAGGTATTCCATACCACAGCATGTCATGCCCAGTATATAAACTGGGGGCAGTTACCTGGAAGGGCTAGATCACTGCTTGGGTCAGCCTGGGTATCGGTCAGTGGGTGGTGAGTGGTTGTATTCTCTTAGAATCATAGAATAGTTAGGGTTGGAAAGGATCTTAAGATCATCTAGTTCCAACCCCCCTGCCATGGGCAGGGACTACTCACACTAAACCATCTCACCCAAGGCCTCGTCCAACCTGGTCTTGAACACTGCCAGGGATGGAGTCTTCACAGCCTCCCTGGGCAACCTATTCCAGTGCCTCACCACCCTAACAGGAAAGAATTTCCTCCTTATATCCAATCTAAACTTCCCCTGTTTAAGTTTGAACCTGTTACCCCTTGTCCTGTCACTACAGTCCCTAATGAAGAGTCCCTCCCCAGCATCCCTATAGGCCCCCTTCAGATACTGGAAGGCTGCTATGAGGTCTCCACGCAGCCTTCTCTTCTCCAGGCTGAATAGCCCCAACTTCCTCAGCCTGTCTTAATACGGGAGGTATCCTTTTTATGTTGAGAACACCAGACCCGCACACAATAGTCCAGGTGAGTTCTCACAAGAGCAGAGTGGAGGGGCAGGATCGCCTCCTTTGACCTGCTGGGCACACTCCTTTTGATGCAGCCCAGGATATGGTTGGCTTTCTGGACTGCAAGCCCACACTGGTCCATCCATCAAATTGATGTCTCTTCCCTTGTTATTTCCTTTGTCATTATTATTATTATTGGTGGTAGCAGTAGTGATTTGTGTTATACCTTAATTACTGGACTGTTCTTATCTCAACCCGTGGGAGTTACATTATTTCAATTCTCCTCCCCATCCCTCCTGGCACGGGGAGAGAACGAACGTGGCGGGGGGAGTGTGGCTACATCGTTCTGAGTTACCAGCTGGGCTTAAACTGTAACAACCTGCTGTGGCCTCACTTTGCTTCTTGCTAGCTGTTGCATCAGTAGGACATTGTGTATTAGACTGTTTTGTCATGGTTAGCGTGTAGATACTGTAAAGGCACTGTGCTCTTCAAAGGCATAATGCTGTACCTGACCATTGTTCTCCTGAGTTGCCCTGTGGGAGAAGGAAGAAAGACCGACATACTTAAAAAAAAAGCCCCCAAACCCCGCAAACAAAGCAAAAAATAAAAAACAAAGCCCACAAACAGACAAACAAAACCCCAACAAAACAACAAACAGACAAAAACATTGCAAAAAGAAACATTTTTTTAATGCTCATGTGTAGTTTTTGTTAATTTTGGAAATTAAATAAATTGTGTAAATAGGGTTGAAATTGTATCAGAGCTCTTACATGTGTATGGCTAGGATTTCCCCTGTTGATTGCTAAACCAGAAATGTCCCATTAATGCATATAAGGAAGCATATTTACTGTTACAGTAAGCATTAGGAGGTACTTGGATTTGTATAGTGGCAGGTTGCTTGGAATAGGGGTCTAGAAAGTAATTCAAGCACTGCAAACTCTAAATCTCCTCCTTTTCCTTTAATTAGTGTGTTCATTAAAAAAAAAGAAAACAAAACAAAAAAATCCTGTCTAGTGTGTGGGAGAGGGATGATGAAGGAAGGAGAGGGAGAGAATGTATGTCCTTCTCCTGTTCCCAAAGCTTGAACAGCTTTGTGTATGCCAAAACTGGTCTCTCAGACTTTCCTTTATACCAAATTAAGCCAGGCACTGCTGCACTACTCCATTTTCCTTGCTTCTGTGATGATATTTGCTATAATTCTCTCTTTCCACTCTAAGATGTGCTTATGCTAAGGTTCTGAAGAAGCACTTTGATAACTTTTTTTTCTACTGTGTTGTGTCATACATTCTTATTAGTTGAATCTCTGCTGCAGTAGTTGCATTTCTGCTGTATCTCACTTCAGGGATCTAGAAAATACCTTGTTGTAGAATGCAGGTGCCAGCTTTGAATACAGTTCCTTCAGTTTTACCTAAACTTCTTCAAAATGGAAACTTCTAAAAGGCTGCTGGCTGTTTTGAAGGCCGCTCAGAGTTCTCATGTACTTGATTGAGGTCAGGTTTTAATCTAAAGTTTCTGTAACTTTATTGAATTTAATGATAAGTGAAAAATAATAAGGCCTTGCTGCTTAAAAATAGTTTCTTGTTATGAAGTACTTGGTAGTTCTTTTATGAACAATACAGTTCTTCTCAGTTTTGGGCCTGGTGTGTCAGGCTCCTGAGCCTTCTCAGCTCCACTGGTGTTGGTAGAAGCTGACCTCACCTTTTTCACATTTAAAGGTGAGGTATACTAGCAGTGCTGTTAACCAGGTTAGTTTTATTCCCCCCCCCCCCCCCCCCCCCAGTGTCCCACTTCTTTGGGTTGGTTAAGGTTTAAACAAATTTTAGAAAGGAGGTGTTTCAGTTACCCACACTGTAGAAGTGGCAGTACTCTGATACTGATAGCAGAGTTTATATTAACTTAGCATGGTATTTCTTTTTTTAAATAATCAGTTGGAGAATTGATCTTTCGCTGTGCAGTCAGCCGTCCTGAGGCATAAGCAGATTCTTCTGTTTGTTACAATTCTAAAATACCTTAAGCATTCTTTATAAAACACAGCAGCCAAAACAATTTGCTGTTTTCTTAGGTGTTTTATAATTTGTAGCTTATTTTCTTATGGTATTTTTCTTGTCTTTCTATAGGGCTGAAAGACACACAGGACTCTTCATGGATATAGTTGATACATTTAACCATTTAATTCCTACTGAACACTTAGATGATGCCCTATTTCTAGGATCCAACCTGGAGAATGAAGGCTGTGAGGATTTTAGTACAAGTCAAAATGTCTTAGAGGATTCGCTGAAGAACATGCTCAGCGATAAGGATCCTATGCTAGGATCTGCAAGTGCACAGTTCTGTTTGCCTGTTTTGGATAGCAATGATCCCAATTTCCAGATGCCTTGTTCAACAGGTAAATCTTATAATTTTTTAAGATTACAATTTAAATTACAGTTATACTCTAGTACAAACCCTTTTTTGTGATGTAGAAGTATTACTTTGGGATTTCTGTCTCCTTCCTGCCCTTTTTGTTACGCTGCTTACATGCCTGGCATGTAAACTACTTGCAGTTCTTTTTAACTTCGTTGCTTAACCGTAGAGGAGGGCTCCTAATCTGGATCAGGAGTAATTTAGGCTTTGCCTTGAGTACGTGTAAATTATTCCAAATTAAAGTCATGATTTGTTTAGAGTACATACTGTGCCTCATCAGTGAAGTTGCTAGTTGTCTTAAAAAAATGTAGTAATTCTGGATTAGCAGTAGGAGTATGAGAGTTGTACGAATTACTGCTCTGACCTCAGGGTTATTTGTTTAGTTCTAGGCATTCTAGTACTGGGTTGATATGGATTCTGGGTGCTTTGGTTTGGTTGACTTCAGGCAAAACCCTCAATGGTAATACAGTTCTCTTTTTTTGTTTACTGTTTGGAAACAGTTTAGAGAAAAGTTTTAAAAAAAAATAATTTTAGGTGTTGTGGAGTAGTTTTTGAAGGATGCTTTTTTTTGTGTGTGTGTGTGTATGTTTTTTTTTGTTTTTTTTTTTAAAGGGTGAGCAGTCGCTAAAATTCTTTATATTGATGAACAGTTAGAATAATGAAACCAGCTTGTTGTAAGAGACGAAAGGACACTCTGCTTAATATTTTTCTATTTGAGTGAAAGTTAAAAAAAAAAAAAATCTTGGGTTCATTACTGAAAGGTGGTGTAGGTCACTTTGATTATGTCAACATGTATTTTTTCCAGTAACTTTTATAGCTGTTTCTGAAAATCCCAGTCATTTTCTGATGCAATAGATAGCTCGTGTTCCTACTAGCAGACTAAATTCTCACCCTCACTAAGTCTGTTACAGTACAGAGATTAAAAAAAAACAACCAAAACAAACCCAACCTGTAAATAAGAGGTAATACTGACTTGGGGTGATTGAAAAGCAAACTACAAAGCCAGAACAAGACATTTGGTCTTTACTACTTTAGTAGGATATTATTTGAGGCCATCCTTAATATTTTTGTTATTCTGTCTGTAGTCTGTATCCTCATACATTTTTGTAATCCCCAAAACAAAAGCATGTCGGTCTTAATGTGCATGAGTGTACAACGTACACAACCAAATTCCTCCTCTAATTTTTTTTTTATTTCCTTCCAATAAAACAGTGATGCAGATCCTTTTTTCACATTGCATCCTGTGCAGCCTCTAGTAAACCTATACTGGTTTTTTTAATTAACCATTGGTTGCAGTTGTAGGGAGACTTTTGAGGGCTTCTTGGCACATATTTATCCTAAAAGTAATCAGCAGTGCAATAATTAATACTACTGATGGTAAAATAATCACAATTTTTCAGGTCCATTAAAATAAGCAAGCTAACTCTCTTATGTGAGGGCTGTTATTTCAGTCTGTATGCAGGCTAAGGGAATCAAAAACTGATTAGATTTAGAGGAGTTTGTTAATTTAAATTTTTTTTTTTAATCTGAAAGCAAGAGTAGAGCCATATTTCAGTAAATAAATGAAAACATACAATTTCGAATTAATGTAGTATGCATTCAAACAGACATGAAATGTTCTTGCTGTTGCTTATTCTTTCTAGGTCTTGATAAGAACTGTCCCTATTCTGAGATGGTAGGACCACAGTATATATTTATAGGGTTTTTGTTTAGTTGAGAATAACAATTATCAGGTTAAAGGAAAGATTCTTTGCGTGTCTTTCTTCCTTGAGTATTCATACAGCTCATGATTGATTTGATCTGTCGGAGACCACTGGTGATCTAACACAGCTTATGTAGTCTGCTGGTAAGAATGCAGTCATACAAGATAATAGTACCCTTGGTAAGAATTATACTTACAAAGCCTGTTGTTTGGTTTTGTTTTTTTTTCCCAGGCATTATGTGTGAAAGCTAATCTTTGCACCAACATCAATTTGTCTAAAAAATAAAAAAGCGCAGTTCTTTCCCACAAAACTTGCCTTACTTGCATCCTTAGAGCTATAACTCCATTGGTGTGTCATATGGAATGATGGTGTGCTTTATTCTGATCCTTCCAGTTCTTACCCCTTAGCCCCCTGTTGCTTTAAGCAGTATGGTAACAGAATGGTTTGTTATTGGCTCTTTCACTAGGGCTATAATTGTACTTAGAAAAATGTATTGTCAGTAAAGTTTTACTAGGTTGAGGTACATTTGTTGTTACCTATTTAAGTTAATGAGGGCAAGACTTAGGAGATGCTGGAATGATAGATGATGGTGGTTTTTATGGTATTGATACCATTCAGGAAGAAAAGAGTTAAAGTTAACTTTTTCCAGAGGTACAGATTTATTTACTACAATTTATTTTAGACCTTCAAACAGTATTTTGCGTAATCCATGCCTAGACCATGGAACTGTTTAAGAAAAAGAACAAAATGCTCATGGAAATTAGTTCAGAGAGCCAGCAAAGGACAGACTGCTCCATGAATAACTGGAATGTACTCTCTTCAGTCCAGTTTTTAAAGTGGTGAAGATTTCATGCTATAGCTTATTTGATTGCTGTGAGGAAGCTGAAGACATAAAGGTAAAAGTAGTTGGACTGAGGAGGTGAGTCGCCTAAAGTGGTATTAGGTATCATAGACAACATGGAGGAGCAGAAGGTGTGGCTAACTAATACTTCTTTGAAAGCCTGGTTTGAGCAGAG
Organism: Pezoporus flaviventris; assembly: GCF_033815535.1. Lineage (NCBI taxonomy): Eukaryota > Metazoa > Chordata > Aves > Psittaciformes > Psittacidae > Pezoporus > Pezoporus flaviventris. The sequence goes on along the minus strand of NW_026892579.1, from coordinate 28,277,283 downwards.
TTCAAGAGTATTTGTAAATGTGTACACAAACCAAGACACTATAGTCTTTCAACCCAAGGAGCTTGTACCATGTTCTAAGTATGAAATTTCTCAGGTGAACATGGGTATATGTGAGTGGCAGAAGCTTTGAGAAAGACTCGTTTCAGGCATGCTTACTCACATACCAAATTACTCGTGATCGTGACATTTTCTCTGCCTCATTTTGGAGATCAGATCTTTTTGTCCAAGGACGCTTTCTCTCTTGCTCATAACTTGGGTTTGAGTATGAGTTTGTTTGCTATTTTTCTTACAGCTACATTGACATTAGTTCTTGTTGGGTGTTATTTACAGGCCTAATCCAGAGTTATTACTTATCAACATTGCATCTGTCTTGCTTAGCTTCCGGGTTTATATTGCACATCATTTACCATGAACTAGCTTTTTTGTTCGTAGCAAGCTCTGTATGCTGAGTTACCAGTTATATGACTGTATGTCATGTAACCAATTGCTACCAGTATGTTTTTTAAACAGCTCACGTACTTGTCTGTAAGACAGAAACACATAGCTTTCTGTGAGTTGAAGTTTAATTTCCAGTCAGTGCTTGTTAGAGGCATCTATCCAGACAACGCAAGTTTTGTGAGTTGGATTAGAAGTGCTTCTCTTGGGGAGGATGGTAGCATGGAATCGTAGAATAGCTTGGGTTGGAAGGAACTTTTAAAGGTCATCTAGTCCAACCCCTCTGCAAGGAGCAGAGCAGGGACATCTTCAACTAGACCAAGTTGGTCAGAGCCCTGTTCAACCTGACCTTGAAGTTTTCCAGGGATGTGGCATCTATTGCCTCTCTGGGCAACCTGTTCCAGGTGTCATCCTCATTGTAAAAAATTTCTTCCTTATATCTAGGCTGAATCTACCCTCTTTTAGTTTAAAACCACTACCCTTTGTCCTGTTGCAATAAGCCCTCTAAAAAGTCTGTCCCTGTCATTTGTAGAATCTTTAAGTATTGGAAGGCTGCAGGAGGGTGTCCCAGAGCCTTTTAGTCCACATCCTCCTTGTACTCAGTATCACAGTATCACAGTATGCTAGAGATTGGAAGGGACCTCGAAAGATCATCTAGTCCAATCCCCCTGCTGGAGCAGTATCTCATAATCAAAAGTACTGGTGTGTGACAAACAATAAGGAGTATAGAATGGATGTCTGTTTCCTATCTATTGATAGGAAGAACTGTATCAGTACCAGTAAAGTAGTCTTGTGTTCATGTCTTGGCCTGAATCCAGTTTGTGCTGGATCAAAATGAGTCCTTCAGTTAGGTTACATTGTTGATCTTTGTCTACTCTTGTGAGCTGGCTTGGTGATTGCCACTGAGTAACTGAATAGGGTTGTCTTGTTCAATTTTCATTGAAGTTACATATTTGGAGAAGATTCTTTGCAGGTGATCCTGGTAATGGCTTTGAGCAGATGTAGAAGGAACTCTGACCTTCTCATAAGCTGGAAAGGTTATGGGTCAAAATAACAGATGTTATGCTGAAATCCTTTTAGGATGTGTTTGTGAAGAGTGACTGCTGAACTGTAAAGATGTAGCTGAGTTGCAGGTTTGTGGAGTTAGAGAGAGCAGACTGCTGCTCTTATAGGACAGTTAGGAAGTTTTCTGTTATTGAATGAATCAAGGTAAAAGCTGTCCACAGATCTTATTATTCACTGCAGCTCCTAGGAGCCTTAGCAGTAGTGGAAGAAGCAGTTTACTGAAGTAGGTATTAGCAGTAAGACCTACTGTTGATAGGGGAAGCAGATACATGCGCTGTCTTTGCCAGTTGAAGGACAGAATTTGACAAAATGAGGCTTTTGAGAGCTAAGGGCAACCAAAGTTCTTGAAACAAGCAAAAGTGTCCGATACCATGTTTTAGGTGTGTGTTTCTGGTCATCAGAGTGGTCTGGTGGCTGTTCTTCCAAGAACTGAATGACTGACACAGGAGGGGCTCTTTGGCATTTTTAATGTTTGCGTGGTATGGGTGGGTGTGGAAGTGTGGTTCTGCTGTATTGTGGGGTTTTTTTTGTTTGTTTCTCCTGAGCAATTCATTGGTCAGAAGTGAAAACTTCTGAAGCTTAGAATGTGACTTAACTCTTGAGAGCAACACTTTTTTTTCAGCTTTGGATGGTACCCTAGTGATAAATTTTCTGATTTCTTCTGTAATTTCCTGCTGGAAGACATGCTGGAACCTTATCCACTACTTTTATAAGCTTGTGAGCATAGCAAGTCAGACTGGTCACATGCAGTTGAACTAAATAACCAACACTCACACTACATTTGTATTTCTCAGCTATCACAAGTTCCATAGCTTTTCAGGTTGTCATTTACTGGGGCAGTTTGATTATACATGTAATAGAGGTAATGGAATTTGAATTGCGTATCATCTGGAAACATTTCTGGATTTAATAATAAAAAATCAAACCAATTTAGTTTGAGTGTTTATTAAATCAGGTGTTTCTCATTAATGATGAGGAAAACTGACCCTACAAGAGTGTACTAAGACTCTTAAGGACATCTTTTAATTGTCCTTTTTTTTCCTGTCCCTCTGTATTGCTGCTGGGAAATTGTTTCACTCAGATGCAGTCTGTTCTTTCTAGTTTTAGACTGTTTTCATGACTTCTATTGAAAGCAGCATTACCTCTGCTAAAATCATGATCACCTACTGAATCTCTGAAGACAAACCAATTGTTTTGACTACAAGTGTGTCTTTTCTTTAGATAGTGTCCTGTTTGGGCGTGTAAGTCATGTCAGGCTTTTTTCACTAAATCCAAATGTGTGTGTATTTTTCCTCCTGCAGATGAAATAATTTTGAGTGTAACCTTCAGAATGAAGCCCAAAATTAATGTTGTTTCTCTCAAGTTTTCTTACCTCTTTATGCCTTTCTTCCTCCAAGCTGTCCATGCGAACAGTTGTACAGTTTCTTGTGACCAAGGTAGTAACTTTCCTGTATAAAATTTAAATTTACTATATTGGTATTATATTTAGAACCTGGAGAATGTTTATTTTTCACTCTTTTCTGTTTGTAGGTAAGAAGCTACCATTTGAAAGCTGTAGTTATTTATTCTTTTGGATCAGTTTTATTAATGGAGAGAGTTTGGATGTGTAATAGGATTTAAAAGGCAGTTCATGTATTTATGAATGACAGAGCTCATATAAAGGCTCTCTTCTTTATAAATTAATGTGGTTTAAAGTGCTTGGTTTGGTGCTGTGTTTTTACTTTGTGGATGAAATTTGTTCTTTACTACTCCTCATTTCCAAAGTAACAGGCCTGTGGCTAAAGAACCATAAACCAGTAGCCCTGTGATGTAACTCCCATCTTTTTTTGAAAGATGCATGTTTTATTAAATTTATTAATCCTAGTTGATTTTCATATGTTTTATTCAAAAGAGAAAATCCCTCTACAATTCAGAGATTAATGAAGAATGGGAGTAAATCTTCAGTGTTTCACATGGTACTTATTGTGATTCTTTTCTTACACTGGGCAGTCAGTACAGAGTACTCACAGGCAAATTCTTATTTAAGCAGGTTACAGGCTTACAGGAAAACTTGTAAAGCAGTTGGAATTCGGTGTTTCCTTACGTAAATTATATCAGTGGCCTTGTTTTTCTTGCAAATACATTTTTTTTTTCTAACAGAGCATTTTTAATTCTGTCTATTGGATGTATGCATCACAAATGTCAATAGAAAAATGTTTTAATATGAAGTATGCCGTCTTCATTTGCAGTCTAGAGACTTAGTAATACCTTAGTATTTCTAATTTTGGCTGAAGAAAATCAAAGGAAGACTTGCATTAATAAAAATAAAGATTTATAAAGTTCTAAGATTTTGATAATGTTTTTAGGGCTATTTTCTTCTCTGTCCCTCTTTTACTACCAGCAAGTAAGGGTTGTTTTGCTCAGTTTTACATTGCTGAAGAATTAAAAAATGGCCATGCTTTTGTTTTAATGCATGGGAAATTTTACTTTAAACTTGCAAGTGAATTTTTTTTTTCTGCATGTTATTCTATTATTGTATAACATAAACATCAGCACAGCAGTTTGGAAATTTAAATACTTCACAAGTAATGGAGAGACTCAAAATAATAAGGTGAAGGCCAGTGGTGTCTTTTCCAGTACAAATATGTTGACTGTGACTCATAATTTCATTGTTTGCAGCTTGTTCAGTTGTACACTGGTGTACAACTTTTTCTATTCACGTTTTTTCCTTTATTTTTTCCTTTCTTTTATGTTTTATCCTTCTGTCTTAATTTCTGTATTACTGAAATAATCTTAAATATTACTAAGATCATCTATATCTTTCTAGTTCTGTCTGGTTTTGCTTTTGTTTGTTTACTTTTCCCAATGCTGTTTTTCTACTTCTGCTTCTTTTTTCATAATTTAATTTCCTAATCTCCTCTGTTATCTATTACTGTTCTCTGTCCCTTTTTCTCTTCCCAGCAGGGTCTGTGTCGAATGCTCCTCATCCTGGGGCCTCATGGGGCTGTACTAGCCGAGTTATAGCTCAGGTGGTTTGAAATTTGCAAGATTCTGTGCTTCAAATTCCTCTGTAAAATTAAAGCTACAGCACAGAGTCTTGTAAGTATGAAAATACTTTAATTATAATATTTCAAACTGTCTGTCAACAGTAGACTAAATGTGTCCCGTTTGTTATTGATAAAGGAGGGTGTGTAAATTCAGTAACTTGAGCAAGAACATCATAAAGCCCTGAACAATGGCAGCCCTGAAATCTGCTCCAGAGCTGTTTTAGAAGTCTGAGTAGTTTTCATTTGTAATGTTGTCTTCCATAGCTTGGTAGTTTAGTTTTACAGTGAGGAAACAGAAGAGGATCTGAAAGGAGCCTCCTTTGTCACAGTCTATTCCCCAATAGCAGTTCCACATTTTGAAGGAATGTTCTTTAATGAGAATGCTAATACCAAAGTGCAGAGCACTTGGTGGGATGCCTCTGAGAACACAAGAATGAGCAGCCGGAATTAGGATGAGAGTCCGTCTTGTTCAGTTTTCCATCTTGGACAGTGGGAAGTATTAGATATTTAGGGGAAAATAAAGTGTAACAGGGCACTTGTAATGTCATCTTTTTGCCAGCGTGTCCTTTTCCCCAGGAGGTAGCTTATAGCAAATAAGTGATTAAGGAACATTTGGATGAGTGAAGTAAGATCATCTTATCAGTCCTCTGCAGCTTGTCTGTGGTGTTTGTTACATAAATACATACACATAGACATAAAGGTGGCTCTGTGTATTGGAAAGTGAAAGTTGCCAGTAATTTAATGAAACACACTTTTCCTGTAAATTGATGTGCACAATACAGTAACTAAAAATTATTGTTAAAATGAGTAAAATTAAATTGTCAGTTCAAGAAACTCCTAGCTTTCAGCTCCTGGCAACCATCTAATTTTGGAGTTTCAGAGTGCGGATTACCTGGTACCAGGGTCAGGCTTCCTTAAGAGGCTTTTTAAAATCTTAATACTTGAACTTTAAAATTACCAGGTGGTTTGGTTGGCTTTTTTAAATTCTTCATGACAGGTGCTTGTGGATTGAATTACAGGCTTGATAGACTTGTTAGTCATTAGGAGCAGTGTTCTGCAACTTCCAATTTTTGTTATCTTAAAAGTATGCTCATTATTGTAGTGCCTTCGCAAGAACATTATTTTTTTTAAGTTGTAGTAACATCAGACTTGAAAAGGAGCAAGAATTGACAGATTTTTTTGAGACAGTCTAAAGATTTTAACAATTTTTCATTTCTATTGTTTATTTTGATTTCTAAGGTAAATTTATTAATTTAAATCAGTTTTAAGTAAGCAATTGATAGAAATTTTTAGGTATCTTATTTCTATCATGTGAGGTAGTTTATCTTAAAAATGCTTCTAGTTAGTTTCCTGAATAGTGAAAAATGGGCATATTTGGTTGTTTGGAGTCTGTGCTGTATTTGTCAGACCCTCCTACATGTTTTGTAAAGTCACATGGGTGTTTGGCTTGATCTTGCAAATTTCTCATTCCACAGGGACCAGGATTCATTAATCACACATAGGATCTTGCGATAGGAGAGGCTACCATTGCAGAACTAAACTTAGAGAAGGTGAGGAGAATGGCTGGTACAGTGGCCTGACTGTCTGTTAGGAAATTTATTTGCAGGAGAAATCTCTGGGATCCTTTGTAGTGGAGGTTAGGCATTTAACAAAGATAATATTCTTGCTCTCCTGGGAGACTAGTGCATGCTGCACTCCATACTCTTCCCAAAAGGGGTTGCAGATATGTGATGTGGGTGGGACTTAAAGTTTTAAAGTTGTGTCCTGTGAGAAAACTGTGATTTTTAAACTCTGCACTGCTGGATCAGCTCTTTCTGCTGTTTACCTTTCTTCACTTTTTCTTAGGTGGGAAGGGACAGTGAGGGACAGCTGATCCTCTAAGACTGGGGACCTTCCTGTGGCAAAAAAAAAAACAAACCCCAAACAATAAAAAGGCAAGTCCACCAAAAAGCTATAAGGAATAAAGCTACAGAATTTTAAGCTTTGAGTAATAGCTTCTTCTACACTGAAACTGCCTCACATGGAAATTTTTTCTTGCGTTACTTCATTTTTTCCCGTTTGTTTTTAGATGGCAAATTAATTTTTCCCTGTCTCTTCCCCTGTCTTGCTTGGCATTACAGCTGCAGTATTTTTGATCATTTTAAGTTTTAGGCTCTTTCTTGTTTGCTTGTTTTTTCCAGTGGCTGGTCTTGATGATATTATGGATGAAGAAGGAGTTAAAGAGAGTGGGAATGACACCATCGATGAAGATGAGCTTGTTTTACCTAACAGGAATTTGAGGAGCCGTTGTGAGGAAACATCAGTCACATCACCAAGAAAATCACCACGATTAATGGCACAAGGTGGGCATTCAATATATTATGTGTATTTGCACATTTAAAGTAAATTAAATTTTTATAATCCCACACCCCCAACATTTATAAGCTTAAAGTAAAGCTTTGATGTTTGCTTCTGTGAATTCAAGTACAGATACATCATTTTTATACACTGCAGCTTGAAGTCAGCATTCATAGAGTACTACTCAGTTTGAGTTCCTGTTTGATAAATATTTTGTGTCCACTTTTTGGCCAGTGGTCCTGATAGGAATTTTTAAGATTTTGATCCTTTTACCTGCATCAGATTAGCACTGTGGTTCTTCACTAACAAAAGCATGGTGGATTTGCAAATAACATTGGAATATTAGGTTAGCGTGTTTCTTTATTTTAAATTAAAATTTTAATTCTAGTGATTTTTGTTAGTGTATTTTCTTCTTGTTTTAAATAGTTTTATAGCAATTGCAGTCAGAGTCTTCCATCAAAATATTTCAATATGCCTAAGTATTTTAATCAAATTTTAAATTGTGTGGCAGCTAGTTTCTTATGGTTAGGGTTTTTCTAACTTGGTGAATTGATGGAGTTATTTACGGCACTGCTTATTCCCCCTGTAGTGTAGGCTGAGTTAAAAAAAATAAAGTCGGAATTTAAATAAGAGCCTGTGGTACAAAGCTGATGAGTATGCTTTTTAAAAAGACGACGCCATGCGGGGATGGTGTCTTGTTTAGAAAATGTAGGAGATGGCATCAAGTGAGAATATGATTGGATCTCAGATTCTGGTACTGTGTTGTCTAAAAGCTTTGTAAGCTTCACAGCTTTACTTCCAAACACAATATAACTTACCTGTGCAACTTTTACTTGAGGTAGAAAAAATTGAACTGTAGAGAAGTACAGTGGATTTTGATTGCCTCTGTTCTCACTTCTGTTTTGTATATACTATTCAGAACTTTTGTAGCCATTAGAATAATGAGGACTTACCTCCATACTGTAGTAGTGTAAAATTGAAATGCAAGTAATTTACTACTTTTTAAAGTAGACAGCTGTGACGGCTTTCTGTGGATTTTGTTTGTTTTTTTTTGTTGCTTGTTTTTGTGTTTTTGTTTTTTTGTTTGTTTGTTTGTTTTTGAGGGGGGGGTGTGTTTGTTTGTTTGGGGAAGGGTGTTTGGGTTTTATTTGGTTGGGTATTTTAAGTTTAGTAAGCACCTAAGTTGTAAGTTCTCTTTGTGTCCAGTAAGCTAAATCAGTTCTATTCTAGATAGGTCTTGTATTTGCAAAGAGGAGGATGCACTATAGCTAAGATGTTTTCTTTCTCCCTTCCTAGAACCAGTACGGAGTTTGCGACAGAGCACGCTAGCCAAGCGTTCAAATGTTGCACCTCTAGTTAATACCAAGAAATCATCTGTAAAAAGTGGATCTGCTCCAAAAACTGGACAGAAACAAGAGAGAAGTCCAGCTAAAGAGACAGATGTTGCTGCACCCTTGAAAGCGGAGCAGCCTAAAGAAGTTAGGCGTAGTACAAGAAGATCAGGACAGATAGAAGGAACTGCAGCAGCAGTTACAGCATCCCAAAGTAATACAGAATGTTTTCCTGGTCCCGAACACATGAACGAAGTAAAGTCTGAAACCCCATACCAGGCAAAAGTTGAGGAAGCATCCCAAGAGTTAAGTTGTGCTAGTTTAGCAGGAGCCTGTTTTCCTTCTTCTGGAGAAACAAAGGAAATAACAGAGGTTGCAACGAAGACTGAATCTGAAAGTGTTGAATCGGTTTGTTCAGTATCTGCAGATACTGAAATTGCTGCAGTTAAAAATGAAGCAAATGATGTGCTTGATTCAGTGGTCTCTAAAACTTCTTCAGAAGAAAAGACTGAAAATAAAACAGAGGAATTGAAGAAGAAAACAGAAGAGCACGAACAAAGTGGGGTAACTGGAAAAGCTAATGATCCATCTAGTGTTTGTGTGAATCCAAGTGAAATCTGTGAGACCTTTTTGAGTTTGTCCAGCTCTGTAGAGGAGGGGGTTGATTGTATTTTAGGTTCCCAGAATGTGGAAGTTCCTGGTGGAAATATGCTGTCAGTAAAGGAATGTATAACAGAACTTGCAGATAATGACAAGGAAATGGAGAAAACTGTAACTTCATCTGAGAAACCGTTGGACAGTACAGATTTTGATAATAAAGACTTAAACAGCAAAGAGTTTACTTCTGCTGACCCAGGAATTAGCATTTTGGAAAGCGTTGATCTTGACCAGGCAAGCCAAAATGTACAGCAGCAGATCAGTACTAAAGTAGAAAGCCCTGAAGCATCAAAGTCTCAGGATGATGATAAACAAGTTAGCATTCCATCAAAATGTGACAAGAATATTAGGCCCCGGCATAGTAAATCTGTTACACAGAATAAACAAAATCTGAGTCCAGGTACTCGACAGAAGTCGGGTGCAGCGCAACAAGAAATAACACGTTCAAGAGCAAGAGCTGGTCTTACAGTTTCAGGGCTTCATAGTCCATATTCAGCAAGTCTGAAGCGGAATGCAGATGATCAAGAGAGCCATCAGCATCCAAATAACCCAGTTAAAATTAGAAAGAAACAGTCTGACCTGAGTTCGAAGGCAAAGAGCTGTATTTCAGAGGTGACTGTAAAAAAGCAGACCAATACAATGCTGAAGAAAATACCCCGAGTCCAAACTTCTGGGCAAGTACAGAAGTCATCAATTCAAAGAGCAAGTGAGAAATCTCCTACTCATCATAGCTTTTCTAAAGATACCCACCACTCTGCACACACATTGTCAGGGCATGTTTCAAATCTTGGTCAGAAGCAAGCTCAGGGGCAGAAACACCAGCTTGCAACTGTTCTAAAACCAAACAGCTCCACAAAGGAAGAGGCAGAGACAAAAGATCCCACTGTTGTAGAACATCTGAAGGAGGATGATAAAGAAAAAAACAAATCAAAACGAATTGATAAGAATCTCCAACCTCGCCAGAGAAGAAGTAGCAGAAGTCTTTCACTTGATGAACCTCCGTTGTTCATTCCAGATAACATTTCGACGGTTAAACGGGAAGGCTTGGAACACACCTCTGTTAGTGAAAGCAAATATGTTTGGGTGCCCAACAAGCAGTGTGGCTTTTGTAGAAAGCCACATGGCAACAGGTGTGTGTAGCTTTGTGTCTGAGGAATTTATTGTTGGTCTCAGAAGATAATTTTTTTCCTCTTTTACCAAATGTTTCATGCTTGAAGAAAAAAGGCATAGCCTCATAATGGAATACTGTCTATTGCACTGTCAGTTAATTTCCTTTGCCTCATAATGGAATACTGTCTGTTACACTGTCAGTTAATTTGCTTTGCACTCGTACACTTCTATGTCTTTTAAATAGAGTAGTAGAAACTAGTTTGACAAAAAGAATTTACTGAAAATGCTTTGTTCTAGGAATAAATTTGTTGATGAATGTGTAATTCTGCTATGCTGCTAAAATGTGTGCTTTAAACTTGACTTTTTTTCACAGAAGAGAAATAAGGCTAAGATGTCTGTGTTCCAGATTGTCATTTCCTTCCTAACAGAGACTTCTTAAACTGAAGGATGACTATCATCCCCCCCAAAAAAAGAAACCACCCCCCCCCAAAAAAAACAAAGTAGTTGTTTACATGTGACTTTTATCTGGTAGAAGTGTGATTCTGTTTTTTTTTGTTTTTTTTTTTTTGTTTTTTGTTTTTTGTTCAATTTGCATAATCATTGTCCCTGCCTATGGCGGGGAGTTGGAACTAGATGATCTTAAGGTCCTTTCCAACCCTAACTATTCTATGATTGCTGTGAGGCTTTCCTGTCACAGGAGTACTGAAGTAGTTGAGGGGAGTGGTAGAAAGACTGTAAGTCTCAACCCCTGGAAAACTTCTGTGTAGGGCGTATCTGAAATTGTCTTTAACTAAACCTAATAATGAGTTTGTGTCTGAAGTTGATAATGTCCCTCTGTGGCAAAAGTTACTCTTCTACACTGTAAGTGAACTGAAAAAGGCCATTGGGTTTCACTAATGAACTGTCAGTCCAAGACTGAGAATTCCTTTATTACCACTTGTTATTTTCTGGATTTAATATTGAAGAATTTTTTTTGAAGTTACAGTTCTACCTCCCAGCCTTTTTTATGGTGTTTTTGTTTTGTGTTTTTTTTTGGTTTGGTTTGTTGTTTGTGTTTTTTTTGTTTTGTTTTTTGTTTTATGAAAGCATATCTGATTAGTCTTTTCCTTATGTGAAAGAAAACGGTAATTTTCAGTGAGTGTGCATTAGAACTCCATATATCAGAGTGAAATATGGAACAATTACCTTTGGTGCCTGAGGTTTTTATTCATTTGTAAGAAGAGCCTTTGTGAGTTTTATTGACTACTTACATAATTTGAAAAGCTAATACATCAAACTCATTTACTGTGCATCTAGAGTAAACTGCATCGCTGTGGCCTACTAAAAGAATTACAGCTATATTTGCTCTGCCTGGTTGGTAAGAATTACCTGATTTAAGGGGCACTCGGGCTTAGTTCTGTGTGATTTTGTGCTTTTATTTTTTTGTTCTCATTTTTTTGTTTGGTTTTGGTTTTTTGGATTTTTTTTTTGTTTGTTTGTGTTGTTTTTTTTTTTTTTATGGTTCTTTTGTTAGGGCTGTCCCTTTACCATTTGGGCCTCTATAGCAGTGTTTAATTTTATGTTATAATATTGCTTAAGTCTGTGCTCTTTGCATTTCCTTAGTTTTTATTATCTCATGTATTACTACAATGGTAGAAGTATATAGCCTGTGTTTCAATGAGTTGTTCAGAAAGGCTGCTTCATGACATGAAAATGTTTATGTGGATATTTTTAAAGCAAAATATGCTTATTTGGGGTTTAAACTGCTTTCTTAATGTCAGTCTTGTTTTTTTGTTTGGTGATGATTTTTTTGTTGTTGTTTCGTTGTTCTTGTTTGATTTGTTTTTAACGTTTGTTACAAAACTGCTGGCAACCAGCAGTTTCAGGAGAAAAGGAACAGATTTGCTAAATGTAAAAATATACAGAATTTCTGTATATAGACTGTGACTGAGACACACTAGTAGAAGTGAGGAAGCTTGCAGTATTGAGCCTCGTGCTTAATAATAGAAGACTTAAGATTGTCATTCCAGCACTTTTTACCATCACTATTCTAAAAAATGTTTTAATTTGTTCACGTTATTTTTATTTTGTAGCTGTATGCTGCAAATAAAAACTCAAACTTTTCAGATTCATTTGATGACATGGAGATATACAAAAGGAACCAGAACTTGTATCTCAAGTGCCTTAGCATTTTGTATGTGTTTAATTATTAGTGCAAGAGCAAGGAAATGTTTTTAGTATAGTGCAATAGAAAAAAAATCTTAACACGAATTTCACTTTTATCCCTTGGAAAAACATCAAAACTATCAATATTGAGTGTATGGATATGGGGGTTTCATTCGCTCTGTGGATTGCCTTTCTAGGAATTTTTGTTTCCCTTTTCTGCCAGCCTGGCTGGTCAGTTTCCTGTATGTTTTTTTTTTTTTTATTCTTTTATCTGATCATTGCATAGGAGAGAGGAGAAAGTGCAAGACACAAGTATTGTCAAATGACAGTAAGTTCAACAAATGTCAAAGCCAGAGCTAAGATCTGAAACATTTGTGATTTTGTCCTGCTTTATGGTTATTTGAACTTTGGAGATTTTAACAGTGCTCTGGTAAAATTGACCAGAAAAAGAAGTTGAACTGAAGTTGCAACCTCAAGTTTGGAAATAACGTGCATGTGAGCTTTGTAGTACGTCATGTTAATGTAACACATTTAGAATTCAGGCTGCAAATTAATTGTCACTGGAATGTTTTTGTATTCCCTACAAAAAATGAAAAACTGGTAGCTTGCTGTAAATGTAATAGTAAGCTGGGAAAATTGATTTGGGTTGAAGATGTGGAGATGTGTTGGAGGTGGTTTCATCAGCTTTGTTTGTGAGCAGAATCACCAAAGGGGGATGCTTACATAGGCCTTTCACACCCCCAGAGTAAACTTACTGTGCCTGCTGAAAGAGTCAAAGTATGCTTACCTTGCACTGCCAGTGCAATGGATTTGGCTGTAAAAGGAGAAACCCTTTTTAAAAAACGTGACTTGCATGATCAAAAGAAGTTTACAAGTTAGAACGTGTCTTGATTTTTAAGAGGCAATATTTTTTTTTTTCTTTTCCTGTTAATTGCATTCTTTAGCACCTGAGCTTTAAACAATGGCTATTCATACTTTGTTTTCCACTTGTCTTGATGCTTATAAGCTGGAACCAACATAACAGGGTTTTTTTGTATCTTCATTACCCAAAGTGGGTAAGCAGTGTTTGGCTTTAGAACTGTTTCAGTCTGTTGGCTTGATGTATGTTGATTTGCCTTCAGAGATTTACCCTTATAACAAAAAATTGTACTTTCATGTGAAAACTAAACCAATTTTTTGGGGGGGCAAGTCAGATAACTATGGTGTAGCTTTGTACTTAGTAATTTCCAGCATATCTGAAAGTAGGTTTTTTGTTTGCTTTTGTTCCAGTGCAAAGTTTGAATTATTGCTGTTACTCATTATAGTATTGCTTTCAATTTCTTTGACTTTGCCATTGTATCGTATTGCTGTTAGATGTTTTCTTATCAGCTAATATAAATCATACATCTAGATTTTCATTGATCTGTAGATGAAACGTGTATGGATATGCATATCACATAAATGTTACAGACTGAAGTTACTACCTCAACTTCTTGATGAGTTCATGCAATGCTGAAAAGAATAAGTCTTGTCACAAACAGTTATTTTTCTGAAAACAGATTGAAGGTGTTTAGAGACAGTTAAAGAAAAAAACAATTTTATTTCTTGACATAGAACTAAGTGAAGGTCATAGCTCTGCCGGCATTGAGTAATCTACTGATGTAAGATTTCTTCTTGTATGCCTTATATGTCCCCTTCCAATGTAAAGGCTCCTATTACAAATTTCTCCAGTTTTCACCATATACGTTCAATTTATCTGCAGGCTGGAGAGCTGAACTAATTTCTTTTTTGTACAGATAGACAAAGCCTAACTAATGTTTTGCAGATTGTCTCCCTTGCCTTCACCAAGTCTTGTTCAATCGAAGAAGTTCCACCAAATTCCAGTTAATAATTCATAGTACTTAACTTGAGATGCTCTGTTTCTAAGCAAATTTTCTAGAAAGCATTGTGTCACCAAGAAAATTTGTATCTTTAATTTGTTGCTGTTATTTTGTGTTTTCCTGTTTGTTTTTGTTTTGCTGTTGCTTGGGATTTGATCATGCAGTTTCTGTGGTTGTACACAAACTGGCCTTCTCAGAGCTCACAGAAAAATTAAGTGATGCAGAACCAGAGTTTTACTCTGCTTTAATATGGAGGAAAAGTTAGCAATATAGTAAAAGGCAGTTTGCTGGAAAGTGCAGGAGTTGATTTAGTAAAGATTCAGTATTCCTGATCTCTTGCATATGCATAGCCACTAAAAAGTTTCTGCACAGCTGTTATACAGAAAATTACTTTGTCTTATGGGTGAAGTTAAAAAAGAAACCTTAAAACTGCTTTTTCCTTTTGTAAACATCGTTGGGGTATTTGTTTTTTCAAAGTAGTGCTCATACTTCAGTAAACTATTTTGAAATCAGGCAATCATGTAATTTTCATAGCCAGTACAAAAGAGAATGGCTAAGAAAGGAGATTAATGCTCCAAATTTAAAACCACCCTTAAATTAAGTGTGCATATTTTTTCAGGGTGGGTGCATATAAAAGCAACTGAATCATTGTGACAACACTTCAGAAGAAACAGTCATTAGAATAATTATGATGCCTCAGTTCTAGTACACCTTTATTGGATAGTATATTTTATACTGCACATTATGCAAGATGTCATCAGTTTACAGTCATGGATGATGCTTTTAAGTTTTCTGCCCCTGTTACTGCTTTCTTCCACTGTGAAAGCCTTGCAACATTAAAAGCTATCAACTGTGTAACAGCTGTAGAAAAACTGTATGACCGTATAAACAAAATCACATTGTAATGTATAATTAGTGAATGGAAGGACTCAACTGTGGTTTGTATTTACAGCAGTGTCATTTTATTAGTAGATTTTTATAAAGATTATATTACTGTGCTTCAGTACAGGTAGGATTATTATTAACACCATTAGGGATTCAAGCAAATGGATATCATGAGTTGTCTAAGATGCATAGTTTGAGAGAGAGAGAGAGAGAGAGATATATATGTATATATGCAGTTAGAGAATGTACAGTCCTGATCCTGCAAAGATGCATAATGTGTATAGAACCCTCTGGTAGTGGAGCTTCCCTTAATGATTTTTTTTTTTTAAATATGGGTTTGTTATTAATGTTAGGAGATGTACCATTTTTGTCAGGGTTTTGGAAAGTTCAGTGATTTTGTTTTTCCTATTATTGGGCATGTTTCATGCATTTACCTTTAGTTCAAAGAGCAGAGGGTTGTTTGTTTCCTTTTTGGAGAGGTTCATTTAACATAAAAAACTAAAATTATGCTTTTGCAGAAAAAAAGAAACTTACATAAAAGATGGGCTATTGGAAATTAATATTAAAAAAAGTTTGCAGCATATTTTTCCTATGCTGCAAATTTTGTGCAAAGAGATATACTGATGGTGTTTCTTTGAAGATAAGTTGTTCTCGTTAGATCAAAACCTGGCAGTTCATGTCACCTGTACTAGACTTGTACATGAGCAGTTTCTCTTCTTTGCTTTTTGTGCATGTTCTCTGTCAAGGTAATGCAGTTTTTCGTTTTGGCCCTTTTTTTTTTTTGGCAAACACTTGTTTCACTTCAGCTGTGAATCAAGCCCATGCTACTTCACTAACGTGGACCATAAATGCTGCTAAACCTGTTACAAATATCTTACTACTAGTAACGTCTGTATTAGCTGAAGAAATAATTCCATGTAGTATCTGCTTTAACGTTGACTAGCATCGGTGCAGCCAAGATGCAGTTGTAACGTTAATACAACTTTACAATAGATGTTATGGAAGATAGATGAATAGTGCCATTAATGGGGGAGAAAATGCAGACATGAGACATGCTTTAAATACTTAAGTTCTTTAAAAGTGTGTGAACGGTAGTTTTACTCCTCTTAGGTGTGTTTTTTGTCTAGGGTGTCATTTTGAATAGTTTGGCCTGACTTTTTTTGAGATTTGAGTCCTGTTAACAGTGTTTTCCCAAATGCAAAGGACTAAAGAGAAGCAATTCTTTCTGAAGTAAATTATTTTCTTACATTATCTTAGAATGCCCTCACTGAACTATTCTGACAGCTTCCAATTTTTTGTATTTTATTTCATTAATAATTATAGCTTTATAACAAACAACTGTTTTATTAATACGATGGTTTCTGCCCATTTTAATTGTAAAATCTTATTTCATAGTAATGGATATTTCTGAAAACTTGCTTTTAATACATAAATAGAATGGTTTTTACATACATTTAATGTACATACATTTAAACAGTGGCTTCTATATTTTGAAGGTAAATCATCCAAGCCTGAGTTTTTTATCTAACAGATGAATTTAATTTAATACAAATAACACACCAAACAAAATCTTGCAATCCTAAGAGAGGTTGTGGAAAATTTGCATTATTTATCTCTTTTTATATATCATCCATTACTTTCTAATTTTAAGGTACATTTTTTCATGCCAATGCATGGATTACCAAGAGGATTCTTTAAAGAAATGAAACAGTAACATATTGTATGCAAAGGTCCCAATGTACTATAGTACTCTTTGCTGTCACCTGTCAGCTCTTTTTAATTTTTTTCTTAAAGTCTGGTTTTATATTCAAGTCCAGTGAAAACAATTCTGTTATTTAACATGGCATGATTTAACATTTTAAAAGACATTTTTCTTTCTCTTTCAGCTTTACATCTTCCAATCCAGCCTTACAACATGGGTAAAACTCCTGCACTTCAAACTTGAAGCAATCTACAATCAGAAACTTTGGTGTTTTCATAGTCCAAGATATCAGAACCTCTTCAGTCACAACTTTGACAGCTGTGCAAGAGGACATCCTTGATACTTCAAGCCAGGCTTCAGTTTCCCTTGACTTCCCTTTTTAGTTTTTAAGCATTGCCCATTACCCAATTATAATTGCTGTTACAAATCATAATTATGTTTTTTGTGCAGTTACATGGAACAGATAAAAATGTAAAAGTGGCCTTATGGTAAAAAGGATTATTTACATTACTGGTATAAAAATCGGTGTGTTCTCTTCCATCCTCAGAAATTGTAGTCTTTTAGTTGACTAGTGTGAAAATATAAGTAGAAATAGTGAAGTTTTTAGGCAGGCAGCACTGGTATTCTTATTACCATTTTGTATAACTAGGTTCAAGCAAGACAAGACAATTGTAAACACTACATTCTGTTTTATAGTACAGGCTTCATGGACATTTCCAGATTCTCTTTGTAGTCCTAGTTTCTGAATTCTGAAGCTTTATTGTGTGTGTTTAAATATAGTGTAATTGAAATCTTATTGTGAAGACTGGAATGAAGGCAAATAGATATTCCACCTCAATAGTTTGCCTAAGGTGGTTTGAATTACATCTGTCTGTCTTGGTGTATTCTTAGTGAAAAATGATCTTTTTGAGCTCAGTTCATTACCAAGGGGGGGGGGGGGGCTTTTTTTTTTTTGGTTTTTTGTTTTTTGTTTTTTTTTTTGATAGACCTGAAAATAAAGATATAAGACTGGATGCCTATCCTGGTGCTTTAATTATATCATACACCATCACACATAGTGTGTGTGAGCTAAACTGAAAAATTACGTGTGCTGTCAATTTAAAGTTGAAGGTATGCAGCATCTTGTGTATGTTAGTCTCTGCAGTTAATCTCTTTTCTGCAAATTTAGTCTATTTTCTAAATATTAATGAAAATCTTGTTTTGGTTGCCAAGTGTTGCAATCTAGCTTTCTCATTTAACAAAATAGTCTCCAATGCTTGAATTTCAAACTGGGGAAAAATACATACATTTTAAATAAAAATCCAAGTAGCAGTTGTGGCTTCAAGATGGTGTATTCTTGGTTTGCTTTTATTTTTGACTGAAAGTCATTCATTCATTGGTACAGCAAAATACTCTTTAAGCAAGAAGCACTTTACTAATATGCTTTGATTTTTACTTCAGCTCTGCAGAAATTCATTTGGATTTTTTGTAGCCATTTTCAGTGTTTCCAAAGCTTTACTAATAATTTCTTGCAATAATACAAGATACATTTTATATAACACATCCTGTTGTGGATCCTTACAGTTGTGAAATAGGCACTCGTGCTGTATTTTCTGTCATCACGTTTGGCTCCAGCCTCTCAGAAAGGAGCAGTCATCTTTGTGCTGAAATCCCATTGCTTCTATCTTGTTTTCCTGTTGTGTTTTTGGATGCTATGGTATTACTCTGGTAAAACCATTGGAAGCAGTTGTTCCCTAATGTTACCTTTCTTTTAAATTTACTTTGCTGGAACATGGATCTGAAAAGTTTGAGATACTGATAAAACATGAAGGAAGCTCTGCCTTCCTAATTGAAGCTGCTAAGTAGATGGACAGTTTATTGTTTGCTAGTGATAAGTAGTACCACAAATGTACTTGAAGCTCAGGGGGGGGAAAAAAAAAAGAAAAAATGATAAAATAGTTTGTGAAGAAAACTGGATTGAAACCTTCTCCTTCAAGTCTAGCAAACAGCATCACAGGCCAGTGAAGCTGGAAATGACTTTGTTCTCAAGCTGCTTGAGTTTTAAAACTTCTCAGACTTGTTTTGCATCAAAAGATTATTTACTTCAGCAGAATTTATTCCTAATTTATTTTGGTAAGCAAGGACACAATATAACCACAACATGCTATTCTCATTTCAAACATCTGCTGTTAGATAGTAAGATTTTCATCTCTTGAGATACCAGTATTTCTTGACTACAATACTTGCATCAAACCATCTGCAGTGTTCATTTGCAGTTCTGGAGAAAGAAAGTTCCTCTAAGCACGTTGTGTAGTGTTTATATGGTTTTGCAAAGTAGGTAAGTCAGCAGATGGCAGACTCTAGCCTGAATAGGAACATACATAAATTAGGAATCATTTTCCTTAGACTCATCTTATGAAAGAGATTTATAGGCTATTGGATTAAAGGCACAGGGTTTGCAGGTCAGTGTATTTAGCTTCTGGCTTATATTGCTGAAACAACCAGCATTTTATGAATTACTATGTAAGTATAAAACAAAAGCAAACCCAGGGATATAAAAGGAAAAAGAGAATGGATAGTGCAAGAGATCTTCCTAGATCATTTGAAAGCAGATCTTTAGTAATGATGCCAGTTTATAAGAAAGGATTTAAAAAAAAAAAAAAAAAAAATCATTACTGCCATATAAGTGTCCTGGAATCGCTTTATTGAGGGGTCAACCTATGTGACTTTGAAATTTCACATCCCTCCCAAATTGTTCCACTGGCAATTGTACCTATCAGTGCAAGTATGTACTAGTGATACTTAAGGAAGTTTTCAAAATGCTTCCACAAAATAATCAGAAATTGTAGCTTTATTTTAGGCCAAGTTATCTTTACTTTGAAAATACTATCTGTACCTAAAGTTACTTTTACTATTAAAGTAATGAAGGACTTGAAGTACCTCTGAGATGAAGGGTGTCCTTTGGTGTTTGAAACATCCTTTAAATAGCTATTAGCTCTCAATAACATAGCAACCCAAAAGTGGCATGTACGTTGTTTAAAACAAACCAGTCACTGCAAGCTAGACAGATACAGTTGAAGGCTCCTGGTTCCATATTCACCAGTAAAAAGGAATTTTCTGTAAGTATTTCAGTAATAATGGTCTAAGGAATGTGATGTAAAAATAGCAACTAGTTTAGAATAGCTTGATGTTGTTGCATTTGTCATATTTTCAGAATGCTTAAATATCTTACTGATATGGAAGACTGCAGTAGGTATGGTGCAGTGGGTAGGATGGTGAGTGATTGTATTTGAAGGAAGTAAAGGGTAATAGGACTTGGAAGGAACTTTCCAAACCTTTCAAACACAAGTTCACTGGTTTGGAGAGTGTAGGTGTGTTTTTGGCTTTTGGTTTCTGTTTATTTTGGTGGGTTTTGTGGTGGTGGTGGTTTTGGTTTTTTTTTTTTTTTTCCTTAATCCAGTCAGGAATTTTATTTATTTTTCTTTTAATAGTAGTCTGAAAAATCCTGTTGGTAGGATTTGGGGACAGGTTACAAAAACATGAGGTTATGATAGTCTCTTGGACTACGGCAAAAGGCAGAATGGCTTAAAAAGTATTTCTCAGGAATTCTGTGCCATGTCGTAAGGCTGGAGATGGATGTAAAGCTACAAAGAAAATCCCTTCCCAGGTAAGAAAGAATTGTTGAGATGCACAAATCAAGTATGGTATGTTCTGCTCTAATTGTTGTATCTTCTTTGATTGTATGCTGACTTACCTCTTCTTTTTTTTTCAGGTTTATGGTAGGCTGTGGTAGATGTGATGATTGGTTTCATGGTGATTGTGTTGGACTGAGCCTTTCTCAAGCACAGCGGATGGGTGAAGAAGATAAAGAATATGTGTGTGTGAAATGCTGTGCTGAAGAAGACAAAAAAATTGAGTGTTTGGATCAAAGTGTACCAGATAATCAAGTGAAAACTGAAATCCACAGAGAAGAAAAAGAAAGTCAGTGTGAAAAACTGGGGATGTCGAAGCAAACACCTACTTGTAATCTGAATGCAACAACTGAAAAAACAAAGCAAGTGGAGGACACTGGGAAACACAAAGTCAAAATCTTCAGACGGGTGTGTCTAATGCTTAAGATGCTGTTAATTATTGGGGGTAGAAGGAATTTCCTCCTAACCCCCTGCTTTTTAAAATAATCACGTTTCAAACATTTTTGTGAATCTTAATTTCAAATTTCTCCATTATTATTTTCAGAGTTACTTCATTTTCTAACTGGTTTGACTGTTTTTTAAAGATAGTGATAAACTCCTCTTATACTAAGCAGGGTTATGTGCACGTCGTATGCATGTGTGTATATATATCTATACATACTGGTGTATATAGAAAAGGTGAAGAACTTCATGCGTTTTTCTTCAGATTTTCTTCAATTTGCTGTATGATATAAACTGCAGTTGTTTTAAATATATCTAAAGCGAGTCAGGCACTGGCACAGGCTGCCCTGGGAAACTGTTGGCTGCCCTGTCGCTGAAAGTGTGCAAGGCCAGGTTGGATGGGCCTTTGAGCAACCTGGTCTAGTGGAAGAGTGTCTCTGCCCATGGCATAGAGGTTGGAACTAGATGATCTCTAAGGTTCTTTCCAACACAAACCATTCTATGATTCTGGGAATACGAAAACAGTATTTTAGCTTGGCTGTTTCAAGTTCAGTTTACATGCAGAAGAAAATGCCTAACGTTTTAATTGTGGCTTTTCTACTTTCTGTGTGTCTCATATTATTAGCCGAATGATAATTTGCAAGAGCAGTGAGATGGTTTTTGTTACACTTCTTTAGAGGGTTTCAGTATATAGCATATTCCTCATAACTTAATCCAGTAAGCCGTTTTGTTTTTGAGTAGTAGTGTAATTCACATAAGTATTGTGTTTAATTTTGGTTTACATGTGCTTTCTAAACAGAAGTGACTTCCTGTGGTTACGTGGTTAAGGGGTGTTCATTCGTATCCCTGATCTTTTAAAATAACTGAAAACATACTGGTTTTCAACATGGAGTTTAACTGCAAATTGCCTGTTACGTGTTTTCAGCCAATATTTCAAAGTGGCTGTTAAGCAGTACTTTGCAGTAATTTGGGATATTTGGTAACCTTTTAGAAAATACTATACATACATCCAGGGAATTCATTATATGTTTTGACTTAGACTTTAAAAAAAATGTGGAAAATGTGTGGTAATTACATAGTTGTTCATTGAAGCATTCAGTAGCATGCTAACATGTGTAAATGTTTACTTCAGGAGTCAGGTGATGGGAAGAACTTGCCAGAGTCCAGAGACTCGGATATGAAAAAAGGGCAACACATTCCTGCTCGAAAAGGATCACAAACTGCTGTAGTTCCTCGGCGGTCCCCTGAAGACAAAAATGAAAAAATAAGTAAAGAAACCCTTAGTGTGGTTGAAAAGTCCACAAAATCAGGTAGTGAGGTTTGGTAATGTACTTCATGCTGTAATTCGCATAAATGTACAGTGAAGGATAATGACTTTTATAATATTAGTTTTTCAAGTGCAAATAGTGTGAAGTGAAATGAGTCTTTGGCATCTATGAAATAATTCTTCTAAAATATGTTGCTTGAACTAGGAGGTGACAAAAAGATTTTACGATTATGATTTCAGAATATAAATTAATCTAAAAATCCTTTTTAAACGGAGAGATTTGGCAGTCTCATTTAGGACAGTTACTATAAAATTATTAATCAGCACATTTGTCTTAATCTCTTAACTGCTTTGAATTACGCTTATAGTGGAATTGTATATCGCTAATCTTGCCCATAGCCTCCCCTGTGTTTTTGGAGAGTTGAAACTTTGCCAAAATGTTGCTGGCAGGTGGAGGTTTTCCATTTTCCATGCCTCCCTCAGGCTATTAGTTTTAGTCCAGTTCTTCATCCTCCTCTTTCGGAGAAGATAAGCACAAAAATGCATTGAGCAAATAAAGCATTGTTAGAGCTGCTTTAATAAACAAGCCTATTATCTGAATACTTTAAATCACAGTGCAGAATGGCAAACTGGTCTAGGGTCAGTACTACCTTGCTGGCAAGGAGGGGAAAATCAGTAATTTTGATAGGGATCATAGTCAAAATAATGAGAGACTTGATGATCCAACCGCACAGTCTGCCCAACAGAAAAGAAAATCTGTCTTTATTAACTACTTGAAAACACAGTTCATTTGCATGTTGCATGTTTTAAGTTGTACTCAGTGGCTGAAACTAATAATAAAGAAATAGGGTTTTTTTACCATCAAACACATAAGTTAGATATTTATCAAGTCTTCAATTTGTTTCAGTTTTCAGAGCAGAAAGTAAATGAATTAATATTATTTCCCATTGCTTTCATAAATAAAAAGCTACTGCTTTGTATTAATGACATTCACAGGCCGAGACAAGCAAGCTTTCAGTTTACATTCTGAAAATTTAAGTTTGAAGAAACTTGGTTTTTTTTTGCTTTAACAGTTTTAATTTTATTAGAATTTTTCACTATTCATATAATTTGTGACACAAACCTTATAATGGCCTTGTTTAAGAATGTCTGTTGCCTAATCAGAAACTCAGATTATTATAATTGAAATAACTCTGATGGCCAACAGATACAGAAATGCTAAGTTTAATGAAAAATGCTATCTTAATGTAAAATTTGTGATGCTTATAATACATGCTTTCCAGATATTATTTCTCAGTATACTCATTTAAAAATTAATGTATGGCATTACAGAAATTCAGAGTCAAAATTCCCAAGTAAAATCAAGCTAATGAGCACTGGTCATCTTGGTTCAGTGTAGAAGAAAATACCTTTAGTCAAAGAGCAACAGTCCTGTTTGTTTCTTTTAAAGAAGTTTCTTTTGGATTAATCTAATTAAAACAATATCCAAATAAAAAGACAAAACAAAACAACCAAAGAAACAAAGCGACAAAACACCCCCCCCCAAAAAAAAAACAAAAAAAACAACGAAACAGTCCATTCCTTTGCTTTTCCTTGAAGGTCACTTCTTAGCAGTTTAAAAATAAAACTTTATGACATCCTGCAACAGTAAAAGTTTATAGCAGTGGCTTGAGTAGCTTACAGTTTTTAACTGTGTTTTGGTAGGTACTCATGAGAAACAAGAAATTAAGAAAAAGAAAAATGAGAAAGGATCCTTTAGTGCAACACACCTGCCAGCTATGCCAGCTTCCAAACCTTCTGCTGATCAGATAAGACAAAGTGTCAAGCAGTCTCTTAAGGAAATTCTGATGAAAAGGTAAAGATATATATAATTAAAGTATTAAATTACGTTTGTAATAATTTTATTTCAGAAGTCAGAGAAAGTTATTTGGAAGCATTTGGTAATTTTTACCGTTGTGTTCTCTCACAGATTGACAGACTCCAGTTTAAAGATTCCTGAGGAGAGAGCAGCAAAAGTTGCCACAAGGATTGAAAGAGAGTTGTTTTCTTTTTTTCGGGACACTGACTCAAAGTACAAGAACAAATACAGAAGTTTAATGTTCAATCTAAAAGATCCTAAAAATAATGTACGTATTATTTGTCTGTTGTGCTTTACATAAATCCTTTATTTGTTGTAGATTAAAGTCTCCTATGTAGATACATTATTAATCCTTTCAGATTATCTTGTTTGGTTTTGTTTTTTTAACTTTCCTCATCTGTTTGATGTCGTTTGCCTTATGCACATGGTGTTCCTTGTGTTCTTTTTCACCTGTTCCTCATCATTAATTCTTCAACTCCTTGCTCTGAGAGTACTTCTTATGATGGGATTTCAAAATGTAGTAGATACAGCTTGCCTAATGTGTTTGTCTTTATCTCTGATCTGTTGTCTTGGTGTCCCCACCTCCCTCCTTCACCCCCACTCCCAACTTTTGCTGCTTACTGCACATACTTTTGTTTCTGACCTGTAGCTTGTCTCACTGCTTTTTCATACCCACATTTCTCAAGTTTGGTCTTTGCTCTCTTTTCTGCTTTCTTTGAGCCCGTTATTCAGTATCATGCTTCCTCAGCTTCTATCTTTTGTCCTTTTATCAGTTATTCTGATCAAGTCGCTTTGTCTGCAGTATTTTACTATTGAAGTTAGCCAGCTGTAGATTGTATGAGTAGAATAAGTTCTGTCACTGGCTTCTCTTTGCTCATGCTGCTAAATTCTGTGGGTTTTTTTTACCCCAGGAATTTTGTTCAGTCAACAGGCAAAGACATCATCTTAGTACTAACTTCTTTCTGCTGTGTAATACAGGGGAGTTACTGCTGCCATGGGCATAAACTTACCTTCTCTTTTGGAACAGCAGTTAATTATGTGTCTGATCATTAATGTGTATAATGTAGATACAATCTGTTATGTAGAATAGATGTTGCTCTGGAACTGGGCTTTTTATCCTGCAGTGCGAGATAATTACAAAACCACAGTACCCATATAGCTGTACAGAGTATGTTGTTTGATGCTTCTCTGCTTTATTCCCAGCTGCAAGCTGTTTCTGTCTTGATAGCAATAGTGAAGCTTTTCTTCTGTCTTCTAGATATTATTTAAGAAAGTATTGAAAGGAGAGGTTACTCCTGACCATCTAATAAAAATGAGCCCAGAAGAACTGGCTTCCAAAGAACTGGCTGCTTGGAGACAAAGAGAAAACAGACACGTAAGATTTGTCAACTTATATTGTTTATTTCACTGCTTAAGCATAACAAACTTCTACATACACTTAATGTGCAAACAGAAAGAACAGAATCCATGTTTCACAAAGCAACTCTGACTAATCAGGAAGATCTCTATAATTTATTTAGTATTCAAAACCCAAAGGGTTTGTTTGGGCAAAAGTAAAAGAAGTATAGTAAATTCCTGAAAGGGGGAAACCATGTGTTTTCCTTTGTTGTGCAGCTTTGTTGTTTCTTGTTCTTCCTTTCTTCTGTCTCAAGTGTGAAGGCTTCTTTGTCATTATTTCTAACAAGTTTTTAAAGCTCTAGCTGGAGCTTTATAGACACTGGTTTCTTAAAAATGGAGAGAGATCTCTGTGGACAAACCAAACAGAACTGTTGTTTGCAACTTACATACTGATGGAGCATGACAGTTGGCTTGCCGAGAAGCAGACCTGAAGCTGGAAATCTAATCTGCCCCTGTGAAAAGAGTTCAAAGGAGAAAAAAACCCACTCACACCCCAACCCAAAAAAAAACCTCCAACAAAATGAGCAACAATCCCTGACTGCAAAAAAAGGCCCAAACAAGTTTAAAAAACCAAACTCCCCCCAAGAAAACAAACCAAAACAGAAAACCCAAACAAAAAATATGCCACCAAAAAGTCCCCAACAGAGTTTACTAGGTTAGTTTGGGCATTAATTTTCTTGAACCAGGAAGTCTCACTGTATCTGTAGCTGTGTTAACAGCTTAGAAAGACTAACAGGAATATGAGGAGCTATATTATTTTTATAGAACATCCTTTTTTCTTAGTACCCTATTTATTGTGCAGTTAATCCAATTATAGTTAACTGCAGCTGCTCAGAAATGCCTGGTTTATAGCATCAAGTTTTGTAGCTTACCGAATCTGGATTTGTGTTGGTAAAATCTTTTGATATTTGTATGTTGCTTCTTAGAACGGAAAAGCACAAAATTTGGGTAGTGTTAACTGGCATGCATTTTGGTTTTGCTCATCTTATGTAGTACATCTTTATTACACTTTTATAAACATTAATAAAATACTGAAAACAGACCACACAAAACAATATTCCACTGCTGTGAGGAATAGCTTCAAAACAAAAGTGTATGCTGCTTGAAAATTGCTGAAGGGGGTCCTAAATGTTTCAGAGAAATACTTCAAAATTTCTAGAAGTTGAAATGGAATATGGTGTGTGAAACAAATAACAATGTATCATTTGATGGTACTTTTCATTTTATTTAAGCAAGACTTTGAGAGTGCTACATACTAATCTTTTTAAAAGTTTCCCTAGCAATGTTCTAGAGTAACTGTAAGTATTTGGCAGACAGATAAAACAATCATAGAATCTTGTTTCCTTGTAAAACCAGGCTTAAAATACTGGGGACTGCCAAAACAAACTGTTTCTGGTTTAAGTAGAACTGTGCTTCAAGAAACAATTTTATAAATACTGGTTTATGTTTAATTTTTTGCAACAGAGCAAAGCAGCAGTACTGATCAGAATTAACATATTCATTACCTTAAGAATATTTTGAAATGTTTGTTTTTTTTTTGAGGCAGAGTGTTAGGTTTATGTACTGAAAAATGAGCTATTGAAAAGTACACAAATCTTTATGTCCTACGTTGTCCCTACTGTTATGGGAATAGAGTTGATGTTTTTTTCTTCTTTAGCTGTTGTAAATTCAGGATTGCCTATCTTTAATTTTAGTGTCAAAAGTCTGCTTTATGGCATGGTTAAATACATGACCAATAAGCAGTTGCTGCACTGTAAGTCAGCTTAAAATGGCTGCTTGTACATTTGCTTTATGAAACTATTTGACATTTGCAAAGTAAGGTTATATTCTTTTTTCTGTATGTGGTTTCCTAATTGTAATCCTATATTTTGCTGGTATATATGTGGTATTCCAAATTTTATTGTATAGAATTAAATACATGTAACTTCTTGGCTTTTACAGACAATTGAAATGATCGAGAAAGAACAGAGGGAAGTTGAAAGAAGACCTATCACAAAAATTACTCACAAAGGAGAAATAGAAATTGAAAGTGAAACACCAATGAAAGAACAAGAGGAAGCCATGGAAATTCAGGTAGAAAAGAAAACATGGCAACAAAGTGTATTCAGTTTGTAGATAGTATGGTTGTAAACTGGTCTGTGTATGATTTTGTTGTTTAGATCCGTGATTATATGTTAGATCTGATTTGAGTTTAATTTTTCTTTTATCCTTGCTTACTTTCACATCCGGGCCTGGTGGTTTTGTGTCCATCACTGTATGATGAATACTGGCAATAGTAGAAAATATTTTATATCTTACCTAAAAAATATTTAGGAATACCAATTCATTCTTTTAATGGATCTATAGATTTTGGGATAATCTTTTAGGCTATACAGGTGAAGGAAGGGTTTTATGTCTGAAGGGAAGAAAATGCCATAAAATATTTAAGCAACGTGAAGGGCAATATTAGGATTATTAACAGAAGAAAAAAAGGCTAACAGAAATGTGTTTAACTTCTCCTAGGAACCTCATACAAAGTTGTTTGAGAAGTCAGAGGAAGCTGAAAAACATAAGGATATAAATGAATCTGCATCTCCAGATACCACAAGTCAACATAAAAATCATCTCTTCGATCTTAACTGCAAAATCTGCATAGGTAATTTTGAAAGCATGTCAAAATAAATACGTCATACATGTGTAATGCTTTTCAGTCGTAAATCTCTGTGTACCTCAGGGATGTAAATAAATGTGGTTTTGTTTTTTTTTTCACTAGTTTGCTGACAAAGATGTAGAATCATAGAATAGTTAAGGTCGGAAAGGACCTTAAGATCATCAAGTTCCAACCTCCCTGCCATGAAGAAGTGTTTTACTTCATAATTTACGAAAGAGACTATTAAAATGACGAGCTATGAGCATAAACTTGTCTTCTATTAAAAAAAAGACTTCACAGAAGAAAATCCCTTTAATGGGTGTACATACTCTTTTTAATTCCTCTTTATCATATCCCAGTAGTGGCAATATTTATGTATAATATTGTATAAATATGTATAGAATTTAGTTTATGCTGCCCCACTTCAGTGGCAATTGTAGTGGTTTTGATGCATCTTCCGTGTCTTTGAAGGAAATCCTCTTTTGTTTCTTCAATAAAAAATAAAAAGCGTTACATTTCTTTCCCTGCAGGACGAATGGCACCACCTACTGATGATCCTTCTGCAAAAAAAGTGAAAGTATCTGTTGGAGTTGCACGAAAGCAATCAGACAATGAAGCAGAGAGCATTGCAGATGCGCTTTCTTCAACATCAAGTATTTTAGCTTCTGAATTACTAGAAGATGATAAGCAAGACTCATCAAAGTCATCATTCACACCTCTTCCAAAGTAAGTTAAAATGTAGAAACAGTATTTTTAAAAGAAAGAGTCTTGTTAAGCTATTATGACTAAGGCCAATTTTTTAATGACATTTCAGTAATCCATTTGTGTACTTGGAACTTGTACACCTCTGTTTAGGAATGGGATTCTCTTCTGAAGTAAATGATGCTGTGCATTTATATAAATAATACTTCATATATTGTTGTGATTATAAACTTCTAATTGCCACGTTGTCTTTTGGGGAAAAGTAAGCTACCTTATGTTTTATGGTGCAAAAAGATCTAAAAAGGCACATGAGTTCATATTAAAAAGTCAGGATATAGATTTTATATTTTGCTGTTAAGGAACATTGAATATACAGTTCTGCATTTGAATGTGTGTGTGTGTGATTCTATATATAAGGCTAGGGAATTTGAGATTGCTCTAAACAGAGCATTTATGCTGATAAATCAGGCCAGTTTCAAATCCTAAAGCAACGCTTTTCTAGAAATGACAGTTAACAGCAGTTTGTTTGATGTTTTGCCATATTTTCTGCCTATTCTGTCTTTATTTTCTTCCACACTCTACTCTGCTAAAGAGGAAATTTCATTTTACGAGGCTGTTTTTTTTTCTGGTTTGAGGGAAGGTCTTCTAGAAAAGAATTGATTCCCAGTTATTTAGAATTGACCAGAGTTTGTGCTGAAATTCTGCCTTTCTCAGGAAAGTGTGATCCTTTACCGAGGACAGTGGACTTCTGAATAACTTGCAGAAGTTATTTTGAATAAAGATGAAGATCTTGCTGAAGATTCAAAGAAGCAGTTTCTAGTGTAGACAGAAAGAAATGTGCTGTGTTACTGTAACAGCACATCTGGCACTGCTAGTGGCTAGCTTAAAACCACTAATAGTGTACCTAGGATATTTTGATATTTAGGAAGAGGCAATCGCAGAAGCTGTGGAAATAATGCATGGGTGAGAAGAGATGAGGAAACAGCTTGTGGGACAAGGCTGGGGAAGGGGAATGCAGGTATTCAGGTCATGGACAGACAATATTGCAACAAAATGTGGGAACTAGGAAAGCAGGGTTGAGGGTAGACCAGCAGGCAGTATGTTGCTTCCTTTCCATTCTTAAAAGGTACATTAGTGAACTAATGTGCTGCTTATCTGACTGTCCTTGTAATTTGTTTCTACTCCACTGGAAAATGAGAAATATGGTTGTATGCCTATCTCTTTTCATTGACCTTCAAGTATGCTTAACAGAAAAAGAAAATTCTTAACGCCACATCATTTATTCTGGAAAGGAAAATGATGATTTATATTATCTTGTAGGTTATGTTGTAAACAAAGTGATTTTTGTTTGTCTTTTTTTAGGTCAGAAACACCTGGTACTGTGGAATGTGAAAGCCTGTTTCTGGCACGCTTGAATTTCATCTGGAAGGGTTTTATCAATATGCCTTCAGTGGCAAAGTTTGTCATTAAGGCTTATCCAGTTTCTGGCTCTTTTGAGTATTTAACAGAGGTATTTATATTTACTGCAAAGAATGAACAGTTTATTTACTTCAACAACCTGTTTACATTTTAGGCTAATAATAGTATCATAATGAAACGCAGTGAAGCATGATCGTTGTACTAAGTATTTGTGGGAGGGCATAGGTTAGGGTATGAATTTGCAGGTAAAGTGTTTTTCAGTTTGTCCTACATGGACCCCAGGGGTCATCAATGTTCAAGTTCTTTGTATTTTCCTCTCATCTCACTGTAAAATGTTTTTTGAGGAAGAGCATCTGTATTTCAAGAGCTGGTTTTGTAAAAGTTGGACTTTTTTTTTGTTTATTATGGAGCATCTTCTATAGTATAAAGTAGCAGGGAAGATAGGACAAAATTGCTGCTGACGCAGCCTTGGTGGCATCCCTTTTCTGAATTAGAGGCAAGAAAATTGTAGCTGAGTTTTGAATTCAAAGCAATAAGCAATTCAGTACCAATTCTTTGTAAGAAAAGTGTCTCCTGGTGTTTTGTGTTGGCAGTGTGAGAAATCTTTTCATTGTCTACAACAGAAACCTGTGCAAGAGGGTTTAATTTTTAAATTTTTGCCTATCTGGTGGCAATTCTGGTCCTAACTTTCCATTGTGAGACTAAATTGCCCCTGTAACAAAAAAAAATAAAATTAATCTATGTAATGTCTTTCAGTGTCTGAGAGACAGGAAGAGAATGCAACTGCTTGTAATAATTTTATTATTAAAATAGTTGTATTCATGTTAGAAACTAAAGATAGCTCATAAGGCTCAGTGTTACTTCCTGCCAGGGACAGAGGATGCATTAGCTTTCTAATGGAATGGTCTTCTATTAATATGATTGTCTTTGCCATAAACCTTCAGTGAAAGTGCAGGAAATACAGTACCCTTTAATACTGAAGGATTGTTTTACGAACATGATGTTCTTTTCAAAACTCATCTGCTGTATTAAAAAAAATATATTTTTTTCCTGAAGTATTCCTAAATGACGTGAAAGTCTGGTTTTGTTGCTTATGAATAGTGAACTTAGCCATATCCCAGAAGAAATTTATGTCTATATGCACACACGTCTAGGTTATTTTTTTCCCCTACTGATTAAGATTTTGAAGGTTTATTATTTACATAGGTGTGGGCCTGTCATAGCAGCTTGATCTTGTGGATCGTACAGATAACTTGAGTGTTTCCGGAGCACAGTGCACTTGTTTGCGGTTAACGTTACTGAAATAAATAATTTTGTAAAGGTATAGATGAACAGTATTGAATGGTAACTGATTTAGTACAAATCAGTGACTTTGCACTAAAAATCTTAATTTAAATATCCCAAAGTTAAATCAATTTGCTTCTACTGTTGTAACTTTTACTGAGATTTTAAAATTATAATTTGAGAACCAAAAGAATTAAATATGTTTTGAATATATGAACATATACTGGATGAAGGATTTACCACAATCTGTATGTTGGATTCAGATTTCTCTTGTCCTTTCTCATAGGATTTACCTGATAGTATTCAAGTAGGTGGCAGGATATCTCCTCACACTGTCTGGGAGTATGTAGAAAAAATCAAGGCTTCGGGGACCAAGGTAAGAATTTTACATTTTGGAAGGCTTGTGGTTTAACATACATCATATTTGCCCTCAAGATCTTGGTCTTTTTCCCTGGGACATTTGCAAAGTACATGATACTTCAAGGACTGACAGTTAATTGGATGGATGGCAGCTGGTAGTGTTTATTTTCTCACTATCTAACCTTAACCTTTCAACTGCTGTTTGAGAATCCTTGTATTCCTTTGAGACAGTAACTCATCGTGGATGATTGGACACCATGTCTCAACTCTTACCCATTTGTTTTGGTACTGTTACAGTGCACAAGACCGTCTCGGTGGGCCTCTGCTGAACTTGTCCCACTGTGTGCAGCTTGTCCTTGTACTGGGGAGCCCAAAACTACATGGTGTTCTCCAGATGCGCTCTTACAAGAGCTAGCTAGATAGAAAGAATCATTTCCCTTGGCCCCATGGCTGCTTTGGTTTTGTCAGCCAGCACGCAGTTGTCATTCTTGATGTGGACGCATTGCTGGTTCATACAGCTTGTCCACCAGCAGCATCCCCCCATGTCCTTTTATGCCAACCTGCTTTCAAGCCGGTTAGTCCCCCAACCTCTCCTAGTGCATGGGGTTACTCCATCTCAAGGCACAAGATTTTGTTTGCCCTTGCTGACCATGTCAAAGGTCAGCCCAATTTCTGAGCCTGCTGAGTCCCCTCTGAGTGGCAGCCAGCCCTTCAGCATATCAGCCACTGCCCCTGATAAGGTCCCATCTCAGTTTTGAAGGATGTCTGCTGTGCCATTTTCCAGATCATTAATTAAGCCATTAAATAGCATCAGCCCCAGCTAGGTTGTAGTTCTGGGATCTGAACACTAGGTCTTCTCCCAGTGTTAACGAGTATCTTGACACAATAAGACTACAAAATAAAGCTTTCTGGTAATGTTAGGATTGGGGAGAGAAACAATTAAGTGGAAGCTGACATTCTGCTCTAAAACTTGGTGTTTAGCTGGCTGATAAAATGTTGGCTTTTTTTTGTGTTACATGCTGTAATTCTTTTTGTTACACTAAATGCTTTTTATTTATTTTCTCCTGTTTTCCTTAGTTATTTTTGGCCCTATTTCTGCTGCTTCTGTCTCCTCTGTTTTCTGCTTTTTTGGGTGAGGCTTTTTTTCTCCTCTGAACTGTGCTTTTAAATAAAGAGCAGTTACTAAACCAGTTAAAATGTCATAGAAAAATGCATCTGACCATCTTTTTCTCTTTTTGTATACAGGAGATCTGTGTAGTTCGCTTTACCCCAGTAACTGAAGAGGATCAGATATCCTATGCGTTATTGTTTGCCTATTTCAGCAGTAGAAAGCGTTACGGTGTAGCAGCCAATAACATGAAGCAGGTGAAAGATTTGTACCTCATCCCTTTAGGTTCCTCAGATAAAGTCCCACATCATCTTGTGCCTTTTGATGGGCCTGGTAAGTACAGCTTGGAATTTGGAACTTTATAATCATAATGCTACTTAACAAGGTTTACAACAGAACTATAAGAGAAATTAAATTTAAAAATGCCACCTGTTCTGTTTAAACATGTCTTGAGTTTTCCATAGTAATATATTAGGTTTCCTGAAAAAGCATTAATTTTCCATTTTAAGATTATTCTGTTACTTTACTGTTGTCAAAAAATTTACTGTGCATAACTTTGTTTCATGTTTACTGCATTCTTCTCTAACCTATGTGGCTTTGTAGGTTACAGTCCCAGTAAATTCAGTAATGCAAGTGAACTATGGCAGTAGTCATACTGAGTTCCAAATTGATACTGTGACTTTAAAATAGCATTTTTCATTATTTGAAAAGTACTAATTCCTTTTTTCTCAAGTGTCCCAAACTTTCAAAAAAGTAAAAATAAATTTAAAAAGCAAATAGGCAAGGAAGGAAAGATCCTGAAGTGGCTCTCAGTTAATCTGCTTGCACCCAACTTATTTTGTATCAGTTTACATTGGTTATAAAAATTTGTGATTGATTTTTTTTTCTTCTGAGGTAGGTAGGGCTGAAACAAAGAGGGGATGAGGGACAAGAGGTAACAGCCTCAATCTGCAGTTGGGAAGGTTTAGGTTGGATATTAGGAAAAATCTTTTCACAGAGAGGGTGCTCAGGCATTAGAACAGGCTGCCCAGCGAAGTGGTGGAATCACCATCCCTTTAAGTGTTCAGAAAACGTACAGATGAGGCCTTTAGTGACATGGTTTAGTGGTGGACTTAGCAGTCCTGGGGTAAAGGTTGGACTTGATGATCTTAAAGGTCTTTTCCAACTTAGCTGATTCTGTGATTCTTTTTTGCAAGAAGCTAAATTATACAGAACAGAATACATAGTGAAGAGATGGCTAATAGTATACCTTGAAACACAGTGCCTTCCTAGAATGAGCGAAGCATTTTGGGAAGTCACTGTTGGTAAATCTTTAAGGAAGTATTTCTAACAGAAATCGATGAGGAGACACTGTGGTTGCAAGTGTGTTCTTTACCTTTTTCTTTTTTTTGCCTCTTGCGCTTTGCTACCACTGTTACCAGACTGTAGCCTTGTTACACTAGCATGATGTTTAACTTCTGTGTTTTTTCTTGTGTGACTAGATTTCCTATGTAACTGTCTTATATTCTGTATTTGGAAGTTATAATGGGCAATATAATTCTTAAAGCAATTTTAAGTTGCAGTGTTTGAAGTCATAATTTTTATGTTGGAAATGTAATTTTTATTGTTTGTTGTGTTTTAATCTTAAAATGAAGACTTCCTATAATGTATTATAAGAGTATGGGGTTATTTTGTTAAAACAATTGCCTTAACATAAGGAGATGATGAATTGCTGTTACAATTTTGTACAGGGATTGAAATACATCGACCAAATTTATTACTGGGATTGATAATTCGCCAGAAAATGAAGAGGCAGATTACTACTGTTGCAAGTGTGACTGATAGTTTTGTTGATGAAGCTTCTGAAAGTACCTTGAGTAACTTGCCACCAGAGAAGAAAAGCAAGCCAAACAAACCTGAAGTCTCTCATCATGAGTTGACAATAGAAGAAGAAGAAGAAAATGATTTTTTTAATTCCTTCACAACTGTGCTACACAAGCAGAGAAATAAACCTCAGCAATCTGCTATAGAAGACGTTCCAGCAGTTACTGAGCCATTGGTGGAAAGTACCAAACATGAACCGCCAAAGCCTCTCAGATTTCTTCCTGGAGTCCTGGTTGGATGGGAAAATCAGCCTTCTACTCTGGAGCTAGCAAACAAACCATTACCAGTGGATGATATTCTTCAAAGCCTGTTGGGTACGACAGGGCAGGTATACGAGCACAGCAAGTCAGAAACAAGTACTAGTGAAGAGATACCATTATTAAGTGAACAGCCAACCTTAAAAGAAGAAAACATGGATGTTACTGATGTAACTACTGAAGTTGGTGAAGCAAAGACTGGTTTGGATGATCTACAAGAATCCACTGACACTGCTGTAACTGTGGATGCAGCAGCTGTAGGGACCTCAAGTTCTGCAAGAAGTGCTGCATCTTTGATAGGGCTGAGTCTTAAGGGAAAACCTCCAGATGTCTCCACAGAAACATTTTTAGCAAATTTATCTGCTCATTCACAGAATAAAGAAACTGAAGAAAGTAAAGAAAATGACCCAAAGCAGCAGTTAACTGACAAGGATAATAACGCTGCACAGGAAGTTAGGACCACAAATTCCAGCTTTTCTTCCTCATCAAATGCAGGGAAAAAGCCCAGTGAGAGCAGTGTTAATGTAGGCACTGCTGAAGGTACCACTGCTAATACCTCTAAATCATCGCCATTTATTAATCTTAAGAGAGACCCACGACAGGCAGCTGGACGGAGCCAGCAGACTAATGCTTCTGAAAACAAGGAAGGAGAAGTTAGCAGAAAT
The DNA here is from genome assembly GCF_033815535.1 of Pezoporus flaviventris. Lineage (NCBI taxonomy): Eukaryota > Metazoa > Chordata > Aves > Psittaciformes > Psittacidae > Pezoporus > Pezoporus flaviventris. The sequence continues at coordinate 28,241,809 of NW_026892579.1, read as the reverse complement.
GAAGACAGACAGAATGCTTCAGGAAGTGATCAAACAGAACCAGAGAATAAGCAGTCTTCTGGAGAAGTCAGTGTAAACCTGTATCAAAGCGATGCACAAACGGGTGAGACACAGTACAGTTCAACTGCAGCAAAAGCAGATAACACAGTTGCATCACAAGCGGAAGATACCAAACACTTACAGGAGGATGCAGTGATGCAAAACATTGAAACGCTGAACTCATTTAGAAGAGTACCAGCAGCAACTTCATCTCATTTTGAAACCGAAAACTCTTCTCGGTCTGAATTTATTTCCAATGTTCCAAGCTCTATTGCAAGTGCTAGCTTCTCGTCTGTCAGACCTCCACAGCAGAATTTTCAGCATCCTAAATCTAATCCACCTGGATTTCAGTTTCAGGCTCCTGCACCTAATAACTTCCCTCCACAAAATAACCCTATGTTTGGATTTCCTCCTCATTTACCACATCCGCTTCTTCCTCCTCCTGGCTTTGGCTTTCCTCAAAATCCTATGATGCCATGGCCAGTAGCTCATTTATCAGGTCAGCCACCACACTATGCCGGACCCATTGCACAAGGGCTACCAGTGGCTCACAAACAATCACGATTTATGGGGCCAGAAAATTTTTTTCAGAGTAAAGACAATAGGAGACCAGAAAGACGCCACAGTGACCCTTGGGGCAGACAGGAACAGCATCTGGAGAGAGGGTTCAATAGAAGCAAAAATGATCAACATAGACAAAGATTTTACAGTGATTCCCATCACCAAAAGAAAGACAGGCATGAAAAAGAGTGGAACAATGAAAAATACTGGGAGCAAGATTCTGAAAGAAATAGACGCAGAGACAGAAACCAGGAAAAAGAGAGAGATAGGAAGAGTAGGGAGGAAGGCCAGAGAGACAAAGAAAGATTGCGATCTCCACATAGTGATAGGGCTGCTGATGGAAAAAGCCCCAGAGAGACTAGAAATCCAGAAAAAAAGACAGAGAAGCCTAAAAGTGAAGAACAGCCTCATGAAAAAGATAAGGAGAGGGAGAAAAGCAAAGAGAAGCATAGAGAACGAGACAGTGAAAAGAACAGAGAGAGACATAGGGACCACAGTGACAGAAGTAAAAGCAAAAGGTAAAAAGATGCAGGCAGTCTTTTAGAATTTTATTTAAGTAAACTGTTAAGAGTAATGTCGTAAAACTTTGTATAAAACAAAAGAAAAAGCCTGCTAGGATTGTGCCATCTTTTTTATTCTGTGTTGGTGTTTTGCAGAAACAAGTCTGTGTTTTGGTACCACTTGGTGTACCAATACTCATCCTTTTTTTCATTATACCAACTATCGCTAGAAGTAGGAGTTTAATATTTTTAAAAATTTTACATTGCTGTATATTCAAAATTTTAAAAATTTATTAATATGCAATAAAGGCTTAGAAGTTTTCTTAGCTGATGAAGTTGGCTTTAGTCAAGTCTGCAATATAGTTGCTGCCTTTGGTAATTTGTGCTCTCTTCTGTTTTAAGATGCTTGGATAATTTTAAAGGTGAATTTCATACAATAACCTTTTTAAATTGCACTGTTTTTAAAGACTGTAGCAGAGCCTCAGAATCCACACACGTTACAACAAAATTGAACATGCTTGGTGGTGTAAAGAGTTTTTTGAATTATTTGGTAGTACAATAAAACAATTCAAGTGTGTTTCATTCGTTTTTCAAGTATTTCCTAAGCATCTGAAGCAGTTTGTGACCAGAAATTGGAAGGCTGAGCTGCTCAAATGTTATTGCTTTAAATGGCACTCATTTTAATAAGAAAGCATTTTTAACCTGAATTCTTAAAAATATGATTTGTAGTAGTAAATTCATTTCTCCCAGTATTTCCCATGCTTCAAAAACTTGAATACTTAAGCTTGTACATTACTTTGTGTTTTGCTATCCTTTTTACTGTAAAATGTAAATATTTTAAGGGATATTTTGATTCTAAAATGATAAAACTTTCTCACATGCTGTGTGTGTTTGATTTCATAGGTGTGAAACTGTAGGCTAAATGAATACAGGAGGCTGAGTTACAGAATGCCAAATTTGTTGTATGCTTCATGGCTTGGTCATTTCAAATTTTGGGGGGCAAAGGGAGGGAGGAGAAGGGCATTGGGACTTATAGTAAATTGATATTTTGCAGTGACTGCTATCCACTGATGCCAGCCAGAAAGCCAGAAAAGATGCAAACCTGAAGACAAACTAAGATGTCCTGCTCTTACACTTCTTAAAATACACTGGTCATTTTGTTGAGTCTGTCAGAAACAACAGAAATATTCCACCATATAAAGGAAAACTTATTTGTTGTTCTGGTTTTCAGTGTTTTGTTTTTTATTTTACTTTGAGTACATCACTTACGTACTGATGTAGCATTTGCACTTTGCTGTAGAAACACCTCTTCTTTCCAGAAAGGTCTTTCCAGTTTAACAGCATACTAATTGTTAGTTTTAATTATGAATACATTTTAAGGTAAAATTCCATTTGGATACCTTGCAGGTAGCTTCATTGTCAAACTGACTAAAATGAAAAATCTTGCATGGAATAAAGGGGTGGTAGAGTGTTATTAGGTAATGCTTCTAATAGTTGAGAAGATGCATAAAGAAACATTCTCAGTTTTTGGAAACTAGAAACAATATTACACTTTTATAGCTTAATAACATGATGTGATTAAATTAGTCTTTTCCAAATGTATTCCATGGTCTGTATGGCAGTAGTGCCATTGAATATATCTGGCAGTATTATGCATGTGTTCTTTAAATATTTACATCACAGTTTTTTAGGCGTAGAAGTGCATCAAAGCATTGTTTTGGTTTTTAGAGGAAGTTTTAAAATCAGTAGCTCTGTTTGTAAAGGTTTTCTTTTAACCTCTTCCAAAGTAGTCTATTTCTCGTCCACTGGTGATCCATTTCTCATATTCACATTCATTTGCGCTTCAAAACTAAACTGGGAGCAGTGAAAATTGCAACTGTCTGTACAGAAGGGATGGGAATGCTTTCTAACAGAACTACCAGAAATAGTTTATTTGGAAAGACTATGTAAACATTTTCCAGGTTTGCCAAGTGCTTTGCTACCTGCCTTATGTGTGTAGAATCCGAAAAGAGTCACAGTAAATCAGCTTTTGAGGGAGAGTTTTGTTAAGATTTTAAATTAACAAGCAGCAACAGTTTCCAGGATTTGGTCCTAGAATCTGAGTTGGTGTAATGGGAATAAATCCTGTAACTACAGGAATAAAGGATTTTGTCTTCAGTCACTCTCCTTCCAGCACTCGTATTAGAGGTGCTCCAATTACTAGTTTTACACTGAAACACTGCTCAGACCACAGAAAATAGAGTGTGCTGATGAGGAACTGGCAGTACACCAGGAGCCCCAGAGAGAACAAGATAAGCCCTGAATACATTCCCTTGGCATCAAGTGGCCATAAAAGGCCCTTCTAAGTGAAAGAGGGGAAGAATCTGAGGGCACCTCAGATGCCAAGTGGGCTTCATGAGCTGCCTGCTGGGGAAAGGGGAAGAAGGTCTTTTGCATCAGGCTGGTCACTTTAGGGCTCAGAGCAGCTGAAGATGATATAATGAGCCTCACAAAGCTGTTGGCAGGTGCTTATTAAAACATCTGGGGCTAGTTCCATCACCCCACCCCCCCTCCATTAGTTATTTTCAACTCATCCATCACTGACTTGGCAGTGCATTCATCGCTACATACTGATTACGTGGAAACAAATGTGTGTCACCTAGTTTTACTGTGCTTGTTGTCTTTGCTCCATATCTGCTTTATGGAAAGACAGAAAACAAATTAGAAATAGTTACTTGCTGTTGATGGGTACCCACTGAAGCCTTGTATTCAGAAAATTACCATGCAAGGAGGTGATGATTGATTGTGTGCTTTTGAGCAATAGTGAAGTAAAAAAGGAAAAGATAGGAATCAATTGCTATTATTTTTATTTAATAATTTTACTTAGATAATAAGCCAGTGGTCAAATGATAAATGAAGATACCATTATAAGTCCCTCATTAAGCACATTAAAATAGAACTTGACTTGTTTTTTTTTTATTGCTCACTTAAGTACAATTGAGTTTTTTTCAGAAGCGAATAGAATTTTTGCATTTACATATGAAGAGCTCTATTTACTTTTGAGATTGTAAATTCATGAAGAATATAGTCATGGAAATTCAATTTACTGTGGCCCAAACCTTTGCCTATTAAAATCTCAAAATTTCCTTTAGGAACACATAAGCCAGACACCTAAAGCAAAGCAGTTCTTAGACTTCGTGGTTTTCAAGCTGTTGGGAGTAGAAGTTAGTTGTAGGCAGACAGCCAGGTTCCCACATTCCAGTTGTGAATGGTTAAACCAAAAAGTTTTCCTGTAGTCAAATAAGGGAGATCTCTGCTGTGCAAAACCATCAGGTATGTTTTATTGTCGTCAGTAATTAAGTGAAATACATTTTCTGCTCTTAAGATCATTCTTCAAATGGAGTATTTTAGTATGATAACAGGCTAAAGTTCTGTCCTTTTACATAAATACATACCCAATGGACAAGAAACTCAGCTTGGAGGGAGAACAACTTTGTTGCCTAGAATAATCGTTGTGGAGTTAAGAAGTAATTACAGATACTGTGATTAAAAAGAAAATATCTCATTACAATAAATACGAGCTTTTTATCCCATGTACACCTTTTCTTCCCATCTTCGCTCCCGTTCCCCCCCCCCCGTCCCCTCCCAATTTTACACTTGCCCTTAATGTTAAAATGGCATAAGGGAAACTCTTCATTCTAATGGAATTTAAGAGTTTTGGAGGAACAGGTAAGTTGTCTGCTCATAAAGCAACAACCAGTTAATACTGGAGTGATGGTTGGCTTTATAAGCTAATTACTACCTGTTTGTCTACACACCTATTTCCAGAACAATAAAGAAAAAAACCTCAGACTTTCCAGTTATTTTAAAGTAAATACTAAGGACTATATAGAAGTAATTTTCTGAGTAAAACGTCTGATGACATTTTAGGCAAACTATTAATACTCAACATTAAAAAAAATAATTAGGGATAATTATTAAGTGCTTTCATATGTTGGTTCCCGAGTCTTACACTGACTGCTACTACAAGAAACAGGAGGAAAAGAAAATTTATCACTTTTAAAGACTTACACAGTTTTTCAGTTAATTTCTGTAATTTCCATTGTAAACATTATACCCTTCTGCTTTCATGAGCTGAATCTTCTTGGAGTCTTGGAAGAGCACAACATCTTTAATTTTACCAATGAATTCCTTGTGAAAAAGCCCTGCAGTGACTGTATTGACTTCCCTGCCAATTTCAAACCCACCAAAATAACAAATACCACCATAGTTTAAAGCAGTGTATTTTCTGTGTGGATCAATATCTTCAAAAAGAATTGGCTCCTCATCAAGGTAAACCTTAATGCAAGTTTGGTTTTGAACTACAGTAATGAAATGCCACCTTTCGTCACAACAAGAGGAGTAATTAGTATGAATTAGAGGAACAGAGATTCTTTCTCCAAGATTAATCACAACTTTTAGTGTTCCATTGGCAAGACCAATGGCAAGGAAATCATTATCTTCATCTTCACCTTTCCCCATCCATACTATTAAGCCTTCGGATTGATTGGTAGTAAAATTTAAAGAAATGCGGCTATGCTGGAGGTCTCTTTTTCCATAATAAGGGTCTGTGTATTTGATGTAGGAGTTGCCGACAAACTTTGCTATAAAAAAATGGATTTTGCTATCACAGTATTTACCTGACCAGCCTAGTGCGCACATGCAGGAATATGAAAGCAAAGTAGGTTGAGGAATACAGAGCGCCTGAGACCCACACCTGTGTTGTGAACAGTGAATAGATTGTTCACATGTGCTCCCTGTCCACTCCTGTGGGCAAGAACAAGAAAAGCCTGAGTTTTCAGCTTTACATGTTCCATTATTTTTGCACACTGTGTACCCGCAAACTGTTCCATCACAGTCACCAACATTGGCTCCACCTGTGGGGTCAGTCACAGTAAGCTTCAGTTCCCTGTTGTTGATAACAACTTCTCTTATACAACCGGTGAAACCTGTGGGTTCATTTTCTACTGCCATTGAATTAACAAGGTTTAAGGAGGACACCCCTCCAACAAAAAAGTCTGTCTGCGTGTCTAGTGCATTCATTCCAGGACTAGATTTATGAGTAATGTTCACACCATCCAGGTCCAGGTAGCCTTCATTGCCTACTCTTCCTGCTTTGAGTGAATGCCATATACTTCCATTTGTACGGACTTGCTGAAAGGTCTGTAGGATGACTGTCTTGTCTCCGAGATTGTAGCGTAACTGTATAAATCCATTTACTAATGATATACATAAGAAGTCACCTGTAACAAGCAGGATAAAATAGTTTTAATTTTTAGAGATGGCACACTGAACAACAGCAAATTCCTAATCCTGATGTTTTCATACCTGTGCTTCAAATCAGTAATTAATTTTCAGCAATCTTGTATCATCATTGTATCTAAATAACACAAAGGGGAACGTTCCCTGATGAGCTGCTTGTGTCCCTTTATTTTTTTCATTATTGGAAACTGACCTCGTGTTTGCTTCAAAGTAAGAAGCCTGACCTTCTGAGAAGCTTTCCTTGTTCAGAGACTTAGGTAACTGTGAGCTAGGAGGGAATGTGATCATGTTGGCATCCAGGGAGTGTGAGGTGGTGTTCCTATGAAAAGAAATTTTGGCAAAGCTACAAATGCCAGAATATTCTTAATTTCTGTATGCTGAATAAAGGTTGATAGATTTGTCACTTTAATGCACTGAAGGTTGGTTTGTATGAAATGTACTCTGCTTTCCCTGCAGCTGCTTTTTACAGCAGGAATTTTTTGGGTTTAATAATCTGGCAGCTGTAGAAACAGATAAACCTTTTATTGAACTGGAGGACTCTATGACAAGAAGTATTAGGAGGGAGTTATCTTTTCTTGTACTCTTGGTGTACCTGGCCTTACAGGCAATGTAGAAGGAGAATACCACTCTGAAGTATACCTACAACATGAAGAAAAGCTGGGAATGGTTAGGAAACAGGAGCTGATACGAAAATACGGGCAGAGACAGGGTCTGATAGGAGAAGGTGACAAGGGGGAAAGAAGAGGACAGCAGAAGAGTCTGCAAATGGAAGTCACATTCACAAACTTACTGATATTTGCCTGTGCAATTTAACTTTTTCTTATATTGCTTTTGGAAATAGTAGCCATCAGGGTTTAGGGTTTTTTGGTTTGTTTGGTTTTTTTTTAAGTCCATCAGTTAAATTGATAAATAATGTTTGTTAAATTTTAATGTAAACCTTTGTTCCTAATAGCTACTAGTAAAACTTAAGTTTCATGTAGTATTTTTCTAATGAAGAAATACTTGTAAATTTGGAAAGTACAATTTCCTTAAAGATTCAGCATTCTTAAGAGTGGACCTGTTAATGGAATGATGAAGTTTGTTTTCTTGAGGGTTTAATTTTTGAGTATTTCTAATTTTCTAAGTTACACTGCCTTTAGTGAAGTTAAAAATGAATGGCTTAATTTACTGGAGGCTTGCGAAAGTTACTAAAATCGTATTTCTGTTTGCAGTAATTGCTCAGGTTCCCATTCGGGCAGATGTTTCAATTAAGATGTTTCAATATGTTAGTGGCTGTAGAGCGCATGCATAGTGCCTTGCCTTCCCAGCCCCAGACACCCACGGGAAGAATGAGAAGGCTCTTCCTCCTTTCAGCTCCATTCCAACAATAGCAGGCACTTCCATGTAGCTAGTTAGTTCCAGTTGTGATTATGTGATTTATTTCCCAGTGTTTAGTGTTCTTTTTGAGTACCTTATTTGTTTCTGCCTTTTTTTTTTTCAGAAAATAATTACCTTCGCTTGTTTCTCTTGCTCAGAGATGTGGCTTTAAGCTTACTTTATTTTTCATCACATAGTTTGAAAGCACTCATCTTTCTTGTTTGTTTGAGCAGTGTATATAACCTGCTTGTCTATTGCTTTTATCAGGACCTTAATCCTTAGGGTACTTGCAGTCAGTTTGAGTGTCTTACTACAAGAGGAAGTCTGAGTTAGATTACACTGTAGATAGTATTTACAATCTACAATGTAAAGAGAGGTTTTGGCTGAGCCCTCTGGATTATGGTCTAGCACATATTTGAGGCCTCTCTTCAAACTGGAGTAACTTCCTTTTCTGCTAGTTATGAACAAAAAAATGGCACTTTCCACTTTCAGCTCTCCCTGAGGCTCTCAAGGCACTTTCTTTCTTCCTTGGTTAGCCCCTCTTTTCACAGATGACTTGCTATTTTAGTCTTTGGGAAGAACAGCAGAGTGTTGAGATAAATTTTAATCATGTGGACGTTGATCCTGGGGTTCAGCTCAGTATTTCTTCATGAAATTTATCATGCTGTAGGCACTACGCAGGGACAACTGGCTGAAAACATTTTGGGACTCTGAAGTGCTGTGTGCTCGGTGTCCGTGAAACTGCCTCTCAAAGTGAAGGCAAATTATGGACTTTGTTTCTCTTCACTTTAGCAACCAGTGACATTTTCAACAAGGGGCCTCAGTTGTCCCATGTCTCTGAGGGACAACTTGCACAGCTGCAGCCTGTGCAGGCCTATGCCATCATAAGAATTTCATCCATTATTTTAAACAAACAACATTCTTACTACTGAATTTTCCCTCTGGTCAGTCTCAATATGGGAGGCCATGAACACTGTTCCAGTTTTATCTTTACTCAAACATGTCCTGTACAACCGTAACTGGAACCAAAGACCTTTCTGAGGAGGTTTGCTTCAGAAAGAGATAAGTTTTTCTGGACTAGATGTTATGGTCCTTACTTTCTAGAAAATACTAGAAAGTACACAGGACACACGACTTTGCAGCTTTTCAGATTAGCATCACCTCCAATACAGACTATTTATCCCAATCAGTAGTGTCACAAAAAACAAAAGCAGAGGACACTTGAGGTAGGCACTCATTGTTCTTTTCTTGTGTACACAAGTCTTTGCCCAGCCCACGGCAGGGGGGTTGGAACTAGATGACCTTAAGGTCCTTTCCAACCCTAACTATTCTATGATTCTATGGTGTGCAAGGAACTGTAAGGCAATCTTTATCAATAAGGTTGAATCTTCTTTAGATATAAGCTACTGTGGCTTAGCTGAGTCTTGAAACTCCAACATCTCAAGACTCTGGGTGTTGAACAAAATCTTCAATAGTTATAGCATTCAGTTCTGTTCTGATGCTCCTTCCTTCCTCATCTTCCGTGTTTGAGTAAAATAGAAGGGTTTTTATTAGCCCAAATGATTAAAGGTTGTTTCCTTGTCTTCTCAGGCGATAGGCATTCTGTAGCAGGTGTTATCTTAAGGAACTGTTCTGGAGATAAAATAGCACTTTTATTTGCAAATCCTAGCTCAGGGTTTTCACCAAATGACTGAAGGTCAAAGTTGCTCCACCTCAGGACAGATTGTCTCTATTCCGCAGTAGAAGCCAGCACTCCAAAACAGTCCCCAAAGCAAGTCTTAACCCGCTTCTGTATCAGATGTCAGCATTCCCTGAAGCCAAGTCAATTCCATGCCCTCAGCAGTCAAGTTTCTAAAACTGGGAGTTTATGAGAAGTCTCTTGTAAGTGTATCTGACTACTGCTGTGAGATCTGGATTATCTATGATGACATCTGCTTATATGACTTCTTTTGATGAATTCTGAAAATTGCTGATTTGACTTACAATGATTAATTCTGAATGCATCACAAAAAATTTCAGCTTGCTACTATTCTGCACGAGTACATAAGTCTGTAAGCAAGTTAGTTACAGTCACATGGTCAAGTTTTAAATTCCCCACATGGTGACAATGCCCTTCTGTGTTCAGCATTTATCTAGACATGCCTGTGTGTATGTATATCCCCGTCTTGAGAAGGGATCATGTTTAAGCAATGGCAGGTCACCATGTTTTTATGTTTCCATAGGAAATCCACATCATAATGTGTCAAAATTTTGTAGAGTTGGGAACGCATGCTGGAATGCTGCACTCATATTTTGGGATGTCCTATTCATGCCAGAAGTATTACCATGCATAGCAGATGTGATAGTGTTAAATTTACACAATTGTAAAGCTGATCTTTGCAGAGGCAAAGATCTCAGCAGTTACAGCCTTCACTATCAAATCTGCCTAATGCCATACATTTCCCAGGAGGACTGGATATGATGTCAGAGGATCTTAGGCTGACAGAGCATGGCAGGGAGAGTGGCCTGGTATTTTTAACATTACTCTTTCAGGGTCAATTCCCCACAATGATGGAAAGTGTACTCTTGTGCTCCATGTGTATGCATATGAGGCAAAGCCTTTTTTACCTGCCAGAGTACCTGAATTTATTCCCACATTTCACCACAAATTAACAACAAGAAGGATTTCCCACTACTTTGCAAAGCCAAAGAAGCTTCCAAAACATCCTTTTAACTAACTTTGGAAGCAGTGAATGCCGTCTTCTAGTCAGTGGCATCCGCCTTTTTGATGCAGGTGTCATGTCCCCAGCGATACAGAGATACAAGTCTCCATAAGGGCTCCCTCTTTGCTCAAAACTCACTGATGAGTTCCTGGACTACTGAAGGTCTGGATTTCTTTATAAAGCTTTGTAAGACAGCTGATGCTTGTTGTTTTTCTCATCCTGTGTTACCAAACAGAAGCCTCTGCGTTATCCTGGAATAGAGGCTTTGGTGCTTCAGCAGCTTCTACATAGTAAGGTGTCTCAAGAGCTGTAGGCAGTGGTTTTCTGGTTACAGAACATCTATAGACTTCGTTCTTTCAGCCATTTCAAAGCCCTGAGGTGGCATCTCTGGAGGTATGTTTGATGGCCTCAGTCTATGACTTCTGTTTCTTTTTCCTTACCTTTGCATCCTCTAGCACAAGGCCAGAACTTGTAAGTAAGCAGTAAGTTTCTTCCACTTGGAGCACCACCCCAGAGCAGAAAGGCATAGCTGGGATCCGGAGCAATCCAGCAGGCAGTGTGATGCTCATGCATCTAGAAGGTGTGGGTGATTATCTATTTGTAGGTTAGACCATTCAGCCTCACCTATCAAAAATGCTGCTTTCCTTGCTGAAGAAAGTTTTTCTGCTTCCTTTAGTCACCACTATCACCCTGGCATATCTCAGCAGCTAGAAGCAACCTTCCTTGAGCAACATCAATGTACCTGTCATAATTTTGATTTGCTTGCCAGTGGCAAATGGGTAGCAACAACACTTCATATGCAATAGACTTCAGGACAATGGCAGTGTCACATCGGTAACCAGCAGTTCTGCTTCTCATGTTGATAATTTCCATAGAAATGATCACAAAACTAGTGACAAAGCAGAAATAATGTCCCTGCTGGCTAAGAAACATGGCTGCCAAGAGAGAAGACTTAACCATGCTGTTCTGAAAGTGGGTGGATAATCAATTTATTTCTGATCATGAAAACAACACTTATCCCATGCGAGTATTCTAGAAATTTCTAGAGTATTTCCAGAAGATTTCAGTCCAGTTCCATTATTCTGTTTTTGCCATAAACAATGTCAGAAAACTGCAGATATCACACCCCCATACTGGCTGTCTCTGATTTTCATGCTTCAGGGTTTTAAACTGAAATGCCTCAAATATCTGGAGTTGAAGTTCTGCAGTTTTTTTTTCAGACCAGCTAGGTAACATAATCATGTTAAAGAGAGACAGAGCATTGCTGTTCCAAATGTTAAGTATTAAATTCAGTATGAGTCATCCCATTCTGTCTATTAACCTGACTTCCTTCTTAGTCACCCGGTATATCTGTTCTCTCTCATCAGGGAGCAAACCTTTCCATCACCCTGGCCTGGACTTTGGAACAGTGCAGACAGTCCGCAGCATAATCCACCTTCATAAACAAATGTAGAGCTTCAGTAATGCTGTGACTCAACAAAATAGTAATGCTTCTTACTCGTTTTTAGCCAGATTGCCAAGGCCTTCAAATATATAGAATGGTTGCTATGTAAATGGACTGAATTTTTCATTGTTCAAGCTGTTGATGGGCACCTGGCAAACGCTGTCTGAATTAAAAGCTATCAGACTTTCATTGGTAGAAATAGGATACACTGCACTTGAAAAAAATGTGAATTGGGCTGGCTTTCACTGACACTGCTGAGCTCCACAAGTAATTCTGTATTATCTGCAGAGGACTCACTGAGAAACAGTGCATACAGCTATCTGTATCTCCCACATTTTTACCTCATTGGCATAAAACAAGTAATCAAAGCAAGGGGAAAAAGTCCCATTGTCATTATATCTGCAAGTTTCCAAACTAAAATCTTCATACACAGCTCACTTATTGGGGTTTCTTTCCAGCTTATAACTAACATAGCCAGCCGTGTTAAGTTTTGCCAAACTTTGGAAATGGTTTTCTCAGGGCCTGCAGAAATCAATAGTACCAGACTTAAATTCATGATACACATTCAGAAACACCTGACAAAGTGAGAAAACCAGCGACTGACAGAATTACAGGAAATTCTGTTAACAGATAAAGATTCATAAGATGTTCTCCATTTTATGCCAATTTGCTAGGTGTTCAAATGTGTGTACTGAAGGAATCACATTGTTAGAGGAGTAAGTAGAATAGCCACCTAACCACCCTTTCTAGAAATGCATGTAATGTACTTTGAAAAGAACAGAGCAATAAGGAAATGTTTTAGTGGAAGTCTCATGTTTATTTCTTCACCTACTAAAGATTCTTTTTTGATGACGGGAGGATTTTTCAGCAGGAGCATGTCCCTGAACGGAAGGTCCCAGTTTAGTGTTTACATGGGTGACAAGCCGAGCCAGTGTATATCTGTGTCACCCAGTATCATTGCTAAATTGGCTGTGTAATCAGAGCTCATTTCTTTAAAAAAAAACAGCATTGCCTAGTGAGGAAAAAAAGGAATTCTAATTACTTCCTATTAAAAGGGAATTTACAAGAAAAAAAAAAATCCTGTGATTTTGGCAATCAATTTATTAAGTCTTATATAACTATGTAGGAGAAAAGGCTTTATCTAAAGTGCTTTCTAAACTAATCCCCAACAGAAAGCTCTTTCACATCTGCTGGCTGCTAAGAATACTTCTGAGTCTTTCATCAGTCTAATTCCATCTGGATTTGACAGGATTATATGAAAGCAAATATAAAGACCCAGACTATTAGCTTTTCCCAAATCTGTCAAAACTTCAGGACAGTGAAAATGGAAGTAGGGGATTTGTAAAGAAATTAAATTACTCTGTAGAAGATGGGTTTTATTTTGAAATGAAATTGTTATGATTCTAGAAAATGATTTAAAGAAAATATTTCTTCCTGTGCAAACTAAACATTCATGAATGGCAACGGAATGAAGGCACGCTCATGCTAAAACACCCCTGGTCCAAGTTAAATGGACTTAGCACTCTCTTTGATGCTTCCTAAGAGATACTGAATTTCTTTATATGCTAGCTGCTTCCCTGACCTCTGACTAGTCTTTTGAGAGAGATCCTTTTTTTCTCTTCTATTTTTCATGGCCCATGTAATGCTTTAGTTTATACAGGAGAGAACTGTTCACTGAGAATCTCAGAATTTGGCCTGTAGAATTATAAAAGATTCATTGTGGAAGACAGAGTTCTTTGCAAATAAATGTATTTGTATTACAGATATGCCATATATTTTTCTTTGAAGCTATTCTCTGCATGTGGTTGAAATCAGAACAAAGGCAAATGGGAGTTGCCAGCAGTGTATGATGTGTTATCAGTCTTACCAAAAAGCAGCCTGTTAAAATGTCTGTGCATAGAATAAGAAGTTGGTAACTTGGGCATATGTGTGTTTCTATGCATATATGCTTGAATATGTTTATTGAAATGTGTCAAAGCTTTAATCTTTGGGCAAAGGAATGTAAAAATACATGTTAAATACTTAAGTGCTTTTTTTTTTTTTTTTTCTTTTCATTAAAAAGGCCTGGTTCTGCAAAACATACTGCTTGATTTTGCTCTAAGATCATGTTATGGTATGTAACACTTCTGTTTAAAAATGTGGAAGGTACCACATAAATGCAATATAAAGCATGTTATTAAAGTAATTATAACAGATTTGCACCTTAAAGACTACATTTTAAAATGTATTTACACTGGTTGGCAAATAATGTTTTCTTGCCATGAAGTTTTAGGAATCTTAACTCAGTGTTACAAGGAATCACCTGGAAAATACAAGTGGTAGTAGGCACAAGTTACTCCTGGGGTGGTTCTGGCTGGACACAAGATGAATGTTTTTCACAATGAAAACAATCAGCCATTGGAATAATCTCCCCAGGGAAGTAGTGAATGCCCCAACATTGGACTTTTTTAAAATTCATCAGGACAGGGTGCTGGGGCATCTGGTATAGACTTTTTTTGCAAAGAAAGGTTGGACCAGATGATCCTCGAGGTGCCTTCCAACGTGGTGTTCTGTGACTTTACGGTTCACCAAAGTTTAAAACACTTATATAAATAGTGGAAATACCTTATTTAGATTTGTTTTTCACCCTGCATAGCTAGCAAACACAAAACTTTTGCATGTTTTTGCATGCTGCCCCAGCAAGATTTTCAACATTATGTAATAAAAAGTTAAACTTGCAGTAAAACTCATAAATCTCTCACAGTCTGTTCACTTTCACTTAACTTGTTTGATCAGTTTTTTTATTGCTTTATTTCTGGTAATTTTAAAATGCTGGGCCAAACACCCAGACAGTGAATCCTAGGATAGCTGCACTGAAACTGTGGGATCAGTATCAGTAGACGTCTGTCGTAAAGCTGGCTAGAGTTACTTTTCAGGGGCAAATGGTTTCCTGAACTAATTCGTTAAATACTTGATGGCTTTGGACTAGTCTGAAATTTTGTTATGTTTTTTCTTGTTATGGTTTGTTACGTTTTTTTCTGATGAACTTGATTATTCACAGTCCAAAACCCAGTCACTGTGGACAGGGAGTCACAGAGACTGAAGGCCTGAATCACTTCAATATACTGCCTTTCTTCAAAATAAAGGTACCTGCATGTATGATACCAGCAAGCTGGAAGATTCTTACCTGACTGAGTACCCAAATGCTGTGCAGTGTAAAACAAGATACCATCTGGAGATAGAGGCTGAAACTGCAGTTTGATATGAGTCTTATGCCGGATATAAAAGGGTGCAAATGACATCCATGATGATTCATTACTTCTGAAAGATGGATCACTAATGGAAATATCTGAAAAATACAAGAGGAAGTGTTTTCTGAAGGGTGGTTTTTGGTTTGGGTTTGTTTTGTTTGGTTTTTTTTTTCATTTTTATGGCACTGGCCGTTTACAGTTATTTTGCATAGTTCATAAATGCTGTACAGAATACTTGCAAATCTTCCCTTTCCAAAGACTAAAAATAACCCAGATACAGAATAAAACAGATAATAGCAAATCAATGCCGTTTTGTCTTCTGTGTGCCTTATTTTCATTAACAATCAATCCCATCATTGTAATGCAAAATAAATGTGATCTTGTTAGTGTTCATTTTCAAATAAATGTAAATGCAAATTTTACATTGTTTAGAAATTCAAATGTAAAATACTGTTGCAGGAGTCAGAATAAACATTGATTTCTTCACCATCCAGATGAAAACCTTAGTGAAGGATTTTTAAGGAACTGCTGTGTGTGTAATAGGAATGCACAAGTTAAGTGGAATGTGTTCATTAACTGGTGCTGAAATTCGTTCTTAGGATAATCATGCTGAGATGCTTGATAATTCAAATTGTCCTACCTTATGCTGAAATGGAGCACAATTACAGTGAAGTTACAATGTACACTTTTGAGCTATACACAAATCCATTGTTCTGTCTTACCACTTCTACTCAGTGCTGATTGTTCATATACCCCTAAGAAACTGAGCTGGTTAAACTTCAGCCAACTGATGAATTATTATACTCTTCTATGCTTGAAACTGTTTCCAGTTTTCCCCATTATAACAACATTATATATTAGTTATTAGCTAATTCATTATTGAGTGCTTGCTAATTTGCTGTATTTGTGGGATCATAGGAATAAATCTAGCTATTTAGATGTGGAGGATATATTTAGACTTCTGTGTGATAAGCTTTTTATTACTTAGTTAACAGCAGTGCTAAATTCCTGCACTCTAAGTGCTTCTTCCTTCAGTTTTCAGTTTTCCTGCTGAAGCTATGCTGTTTCTCTTCAGAGAAGCCAACAGGTTTCTTCATTCTTGCTCTTCCAATTTCATAGTTTTGTAATGAGTTGCTTGCATTCAAATACACCTTCAAGGTGTCCTCGTAGTGCATTCCTAGGCAACCTTTTGCTGTCTATCTTTCCACACTCAGGTTTTCTGCACTGTGAAAGCACTGGCCATCCGGTTGCACCTTGTATTGCCTATCACAGACGGAACTTACTTATTAGATTGGTATGCAGTCAGCATGCTGCAAGATTTTGTAATTTGTCTACTTGTCACACCACCTCTCTCAGAATAGGATTCATGGTGTTCCTCGTGGACTGCATCCAGCAGACAGATGCACCATTGTATAGGATCCAGATCTCTCACTTGTTATCAGCATATGACTTGAGGATGCCTCTTGAATAGGTACTAAGAATACGGATGGCTTTTTTATTGTCATTTCCACCACTAGATCACAGTTAATACTTCTGAGGAAAGTGCATAGATGTAACATCAAAAATTCTCAGCAAGTCTATAAAAGTAAGTTTTAATCTCTGAATAAATGTAAGGATTTATGAAATGCTTAAATTATCAGAATCAGGCTTTTGGTGAGCTGTAACTCCACGTATGTATACATTCTCATGCAAACATAATACATTAACAAATCACTTCCATCCTAAGCATCATAGTAGCTGTTATGGTACCAAGGCTAGGTAGTGTCTGTAGTAATATATTCCTTAATGTCCAAAATGTGAAGTTCCTGGCCTCTATACTTAAAAGCTGAAAGAAATAACAATAGTTTTAAGAGCAGCAATTACCCTGGAAGATAAATACTAATAAAACTTCCTAGGCATATTAGGTTATGTAACTTGTATCACTAAATTGTTTTCAAAAGACAAAATAATGCTTAATAATTTTCATACGCATTTTTAGGTGCTTTTAATTCTTTCAATGCATAAGAAACAATGTTCTCCATTAATATTTAAATATCTAATGCCTATACTGATGTCTCCTTATTTAAAAATCAATCAGAAATAATAATTCATTTTGTACATAAACATTTTTGCTCTATGCATCATTTAGAAGTCAGCCTTCTCTTAGAAAATTTTTGCACAGTGGGACTTACATATGGAGTAACTGTGCCACAGTGGTCAATCTTACATTAAAATGCGCTGCTGCTTAAAAGGTTATACCAGGTGAAGTGTACAATGAGGTATCTGGAAGTCCTTGTGTCAGATTCAGTCTCACTTTGCCAGTGTAGTTATTTCTTTACTGCTTGTGAAGAAAGCATGGACAAAGGCTAGTGTGAAAGCAAAATGTTCAGCTGCAGCAGGATTGAAATGCTACATTGCTTATCATTGCGAGGTACATGAAAGATTGCTACAATAAAAAGCCTTGGAGCAGAGAGAGAACAAGGATGAAAAAGAGTAATTTTATAGTATCACTCAGAGAATGAATGAAATCCATGGTTTAACATTGCAAACAGAGCAATAAAAAAATAACACCTATATCTTGAGCAGATGTCTGAATGCTTTAGAAAGCAGGTATTAATCTGATTGATACATACCAAATAAAATGCTCTGTTTAATAAAGTTCATTCTGAAACTTCTAAGATGCAAATATTTTATTCCCATTGTGGTAAAAAGGTGGATTTTTTCCAATAAATATATCCTAACAAATGTCAGAAAGCAACATGTTTTGAAACAACACAGCAGGACTAACTGCAGGAATTACTAGAATGCCTTCTAATTTTCTTGTAAATTATCATCTTTAGATCCTGTAAATGCTGATTGTATGCATGGAGGAAGTCTGACTTGACAGGTACATGGAAATGTACACCCATATCTCAGAACAGACTGCTTTAACTCTACTGCAGTGCACAAAGATCAGTATAAGAATCCATTTTTGCAAAATTGCATCTATAGATAGACAAACTTTTAAGGTGAAGAATAAGACAATTTAAGATTTTCAATTTGTTTTTATGGCAGATAAGTGCAAAACTAACATGCCATGTTAAATGCTGTTGATATCTTGGCAATAAACTTTTGCCACCCAAAATGAGAAAATAAGCTCAGCTAAACTTCCACAAGATTGTTCCTGTGTTACATATGCTTACTCCAGAGAAACTCTTTGCTTAAATAAATGAAGTGAATGGATATCCCTGCTAATCCTATAAGATGAATTTGTAGGACCTGTGTTGTGTAACTACTGATTACTCACTAGGGTGCTCAGCACTGTGTGGTGTATTGTAAACACAACAGGCATTTAAGCAAATATTTCTGTTCTGTATCTGATTAATGACCCACTTCTCTAAGCTGAGTAGTAGTATCTGATGAAGTTATACATTTCTAAATGATATCAAGAGAAACTCTAAATCCCTTTAGACCAGTTACAGCTATGGGAACACAAAGTTTCTGCAAGTACTATTGCTGAAGCATGATTTTCTTCCCCTCTGTTATCTGGGTATCTCCTGCTATCCTTGTTTGATCAGCCCTGTAAACACTCACATATCCTATATAACTGTTGTTATGATCAAAGTTTTTTAGGTTACATTCTTGCAGCTCAATTTCCATCACTGAAACAGGTATGCTTGTACAAATCCCAGTCTACATTTTGATGGCATTACATCACATTACTGTCAGCAAGCCCATTTTGCTGTTCAGCATGTCAAGGAAACTTACAGTGGAAATGTATAAAAGGCAACATGAAAAACTGAGCTGAAAATCCAAATGGAAGCACAGAGGCTGTGGAAGTAGGGATGGGCCACCCAGCAGGAATACAGAGCCATTGGAACAGAGATGGAGTTAGGAGTCAAAACGCAGCAGGGTTTGAAACTGGCAAAGGATATGAAAGGAAACAAGGGTTTCCAACAAGAAGGAAACCAGAGTTATGACATGGCTGGCAGGACAGAGACCTCTTCAGCAACAGCCTTACCCAGAGTAAGGCAAGCCGGGGGAGCAGTCATGTCAGCTCCAGAGGCCAGATAAGCAGGGAGTTCCACAGTGATGAGGCAGAAGTTACGGTCAAGCCTGCAAATCAGTCTGCGGGTCAGGGTCCAGGTCCAGATCAACATAGCCAAGCAAGGCATGAACGTGATGCTGCTGCAGCGTAGATCAGCAAAGGATAAAGGGCAGGAGCCTCTAAAAGCTGCTCCTGAAACAAGGCAGGAGGAAACTCCTGCTCAGGCTTTTCAGCAAAAGTGTCTTCAAGACCAGACTTGCAGTGCAACTTTAGCAGCTCATTAGCAATAAACAGCTGTCTGAAAGCTTCAAACTCCACTGTCAGAAATTTTCAATGATTTCATTCATTCATAGAGAGAGATTGAGCAGCTCTCTCAGTTGCTTTTTTAATTTTGGGAAACAATGACAAATATGGCTGTGTGGAAATCTTAAGATGCAATTTACTTAAGGTTGTAGCTCAAAGCTTTCTGATGTTGCACAGACATATTTTTCCTTTTCCTGTGCAAACATTTGGAAAAACTGAAAAAAAAACACCTTATCTAAATGGATTTTTCTGATGAATTATCACTTTTTATTTAATCTTTGAAGACCTAACTCTTCAGAATTCATAAACTAATCCATATATAGCAAAAAAAGGAAAAAGTATAGCTCAACTTCCATCTTTTAACAAGTAGAGCATGTTAACAGAAGTATAAATTAACACAACTCAAATATGACTCTATGATTCTATAAGAACAGTGTACTCATGAAAGCTGTAATTTTGCCATTAGTAATCCTTCCTGTCCCTGAAGAGGAGAAAATGAGGCAACAGTTATTCTGAGCAATAGTGGAACAGAAGACTGCTGCAATTTTGTAAGTGAAGTCTACGGTTCTGTTTGGTTTTGTTGTAGTGGAGCTGCAATCTTTACTATGAGCTAAATAGTCATCTAATTATCTAAGAAGTAACACTGAGGAGCATATAGCTAAATCTCTAAAGAGACTTCCGGTCTTCCAAAGCCTAAAATAACTATTACTAGCCAAAGTCAAAAAAGTAGAACTCAGTCTTTCAGTACGACGCATATTAAGAGATGAGTGCCAAAGAATAAGTTATATGAGCCAACAAATTGTAATAGGAGCAGAAATGAAACCTTGGTACTAGGAAATCAATTGGACCAGAAATCTGAATCTGATTCTCCTGCATCTGAGGGTGTGGATATTATAACCAGAATAAGGGTAATTTCTATTTCAGCTGTCTAATGAATATTTTAGTAAACAAAAATTTCCTAGAAGAGATCAGATCATAGAAGCAAAACCCAAAAACCCTACATACCCAATCGCTCAGTGGTTATTATTTTCTTTGAGGATATGACATCTACATGAGTTCAAATATTTGCATTATGATAGTGAAAGTGAATGCTTAATCACTAGGCAATTAGGAAAATGGGATATAAACAAAATCTACAAATGTTGAACCCATGCCTGCATTTGGTAGTAAGCTTATTCCAGGTACTGAAATCTCTGAAGATGCTTTCAATATGAAAATTGCAAGAAGAAACACCCAGTCTGAGATTCCCTCACTGTGACCATTTTGGCACTTGAGGCCTTCAGTTGTCTAAAGACTAGGGCATTGGGTGGGACTGTGAGTATTTCGGTGCAGCCTGACAAAGCAATTGGAAAAGAATCATCTATCTATGATTTTGTTAATCTAGTTTCAAATGGAGATATCCACTTACATTTTTGATTGGATTTAGTATGACAACAGTGCAAGTGTGCTTTGAGGAGAACTGGAGCACAGGGAAGTCCAGGTAGAGGATGTCAGCTGCTCTACCCCGTCCATCAGTTCTGTAGCCCCATCATAGAAGGCCACAGATTGGTCAGGCAGGATTTCCCCTTAGTGAAGCCATGCTGGCTGTCACCAAGCACCTTGTTGTTTTTCATGTGCCTTAGCATGCCTTCCAGGAGAATCTGCTCCAAGATTTTGCCAGGCACAGAGGTGAGACTGACTGGTCTGTAATTCCCTGGGTCATCCATTTTCCCCTTCTTGAAAATGGGGGTTATATTTCCCTTTTTCCAGTCCTCGGGAACTTCACCTGACTGCCATGATTTCTCAAATGTGATGGCCAGTGGCTTAGCAACTTTACTTGCCAGCTCCTTCAGGACCTGCAGATGGATTTCATCAGGTCCCATGGACCTGTGCACGTTCAGGTTCTTAAGATGGTCAGACCAGATCGTCTCCTAGAGTGAGCCAAAGGTCTTCATCAAAGTCAGGGAAATAGGGATTAATTTTGGCATTAAGGCACTTACATTTAGCATGAAAGTACCCACTATTTTCAATATAACATAAGACAGGATTCAGTTACTTAAACATGTTTGTCACTTTGCCACTGAGATGCTTTAGCACCTCCAGGCCATCCACATGGGCCTGGTTGGTATAACAGGAAGCACAGGACCTGCTGCAGTTGGCAGCTTCAAGCTGTGAGGAAAGCTTGATGGAAACAGAAGGCTCAAACTAAGCTGACAAGTGACTGCAATTGTCCTTTAAATGGTTAAACACAGAAACACAAGTTTCCATATAATAACTCTGAAATAGTTAGTGCATTAAGCCAGCAAGTCTAACTGCACTGTCAGATAAATTCAACATATGCATGCATACATGCATGTGTGCTTAAGTGTTTGTATGAAAGGTGTCTTGCCATATAAAAGTCTTGAGCTAAGTCATACTGAAAATTAATTGGTCTTACATTAGCAATCAAAATATGTCAAGTAGATTTCTAGGCTATGTAGAAAGAAAAAGTCCTTTATCGTAAAATTTTTTCCAAAAGTCAGTTTCTGCCATTTTTCATTCATTTATCGTGACTATGAAAAAGCATTAGTTACAGAATTCGCATTATTTTTTCTTTTCTGACAGTT
Source organism: Pezoporus flaviventris (assembly GCF_033815535.1). Lineage (NCBI taxonomy): Eukaryota > Metazoa > Chordata > Aves > Psittaciformes > Psittacidae > Pezoporus > Pezoporus flaviventris. The sequence goes on along the minus strand of NW_026892579.1, from coordinate 28,219,803 downwards.
TATCAGGTATTTTCAAAAATTTTCTGTATTTCTTGTATCAGAATCATGGAATTTGATATCAGAATATCAAGAAGTTGACTTGAGCTGATACACATGGCCAAAGATGTTTGCCATTTGTTCATCAAAGAAATAGCTTTATTGCTTGAGAAGTATCTCATTAAATTGAGATAGAATAATGAAAAGCTCTTTACATCTGCTTTCTTTAAGAGCTGTACATTGCCATGCAGTATTTGTGGCTATGGAATTCAGAGACTAATATGTAATTGAAGAAATTTATTAACTTAATTCTTTGTGAAAAGGGCAATAGCATTCACTATGATGCCTTAAAGTTAAGAAAAAATCTTTTAATAGATTTTATGAAAGTATGTGGCACAAACTAATCCTATTAAAGAAAACTGCTGAATAATTTTAAATTTATGGAAATATTGTGATCAACACTGGGTTTATTTTAGCCACTGACAAGTCTTCTCCAATACTGCCATCTATAGAGTCTTCCGAATATTACATTGCTGTCCTCAAATGAGACTATTATCACGCCTGTGAAATCTTACAATTGACCAATCTGAAATTATCTGGTTCTTCATTCCTCCATAGAATCAAGTAAATTATCTAGGACATAAATTTCATATTCTTACTATCTAGAGGAATTGTAGCTTATGTGTGAATATATCTCAGTGCTTAACAAAATGTCAGAGGAACTTCACTGACTCTAAATTTATTTTTGCTCAAGTTTTCCACTGTCTGAAGTGATACTGTTTATGACAAGATGAGAGACGTGATTGAATCCACTAGACAAATAGCAAAAAAAAAAAAAAAAGATTAAGCCACAAATGTTTAGATGTTGATGACTACTTCAAGGAGATGTCATATATTGTTACTGTGTGAAACTTTTCTCTAAACCTTCATTACTGGCCACTGCTAAAGAGAGGATTATTAGCCTCACAGAGGGACACTGTTCTTATAGAGGAATAAGCTGCTGAGACACAATCTAGTAGGGATTAGAATACAATTGCAGACAGTCATGGATAGCATACCTATTTTTAATGTTCACATCCCTTAATAACTATTAGTTATGAAACAGATATTGAGTTCAAATATATAATAATAATGTGCTATAAATCAAACTATCTGCAGCAAAAGGTGCTTAGGTTGTTGCTTCTACCCCAAGAAGAATCATCCTTGACACTCATTCTTCACTACTTTTTCTCACAAGTAGTAATCATACTGAAGCCAGTATGATTAGGTCTACTATACACTTACAGGAGAGCTGAAACGAGTACCTTAGAGATTTCTCCCTCTTCAGAAACCCTTTAAGATATCTAATTACAGAGGTACTCATTGTGCTAAACAATAAGATGGAATTCGGTGTGCAAAGCCATGCAGTAGACTCCCCTAAGTGCTGGGAGCTGGAACCTCTGTTGTATTTGAACACTGTGTTAACGACATAACTACACTAAATTGCATGCTGATGTGGGTTGAAGGTTCACTTAATCAGAAGACAATTTAGAGTTGTCTGGTGCTTCAGTTGCAAACTTTAAGTCAAATGAACAAACACTTTTATTAACATTATATTTTGGTGTAAAATGTAACTACGTTAAAAAAAAACAAAACACCTAGATAAACTGTTTTCCTTGCATTCTTAATCCTGGCGGTTAAGGCAGCAATAAACTAAGAATTAACATTGTGCCAGATCTTGGCAATATTTGGTTGCTCTTTAGGCACTTCAGGATTTAGGCTGGGTTTGCTGTGTTGCTGTTACAGTTCTGACCTTTTCAAACCAGTGGAACAGAATTATCTGCTGCTTCATGTGAGCAGTCTTAAAAGTGGTCTACGTCCAGGTGGCAATGTTTACACTAAGTAAAAAAGACTCCAAGATAAATACTCCATTTCCTTCCCATTTCATTACAACCAATTTTTATTCTGGCAGTATAAATTAATCATCTTTTAATTTGTTTACATCAGTTTTACTATTAGAAACCTAACACCCTTGAAGAACCATCCTGTCTTATGAGTGTTAATGGGTTTGGATAACAAAGAACACCAAAGAAGTGGAGCTTTAATTTATTCTAGAATTAATGTGTTACGCTGCCTTGCCTGAGCAGGCTTTGTTCCTTGGACCCATTCAGATGTAATTTTCAACCCTCTTCTCTCTTTCTAGTGCTCCTAATGGATGCTTACCTTTCCAAAATAGGTCCTCAATTTCATAGGCATCTTCCTGCTGCACTTCAGTCACCAGTCTGCTGCCTTCCCACTATACCACTTGATCTTTCTCCTACAAAACCAAGTCCTGGCACTTGCTTTGACAGGTTGAAATGTACAATGAAATATTTGATCTCAGAGTGTCAGACCAAAAAATACCAGTGTACTACTCGCTGAATATTCATTGATCATGTACAGTCTGTTGGAAATGCAGGATAATTGAAACTGCTACCTTTTTTTCTTCAGTTTGGTTGATTTCTTCTAACTTCCTCTAAAATACATGATATAATACACATCTTACCCCAGCATTCTGAGAATATTGCTCAGTCTTTATGCTTTGGCAATGAGCATTGTGAAAGCGGACCTCTCTGTGAATTTCAGGCCATATGAGCCATTAAAACTATGTTCTTTAACTGATGTTGCTCTCCCTGGGTTTACCTTTGTACTAACTGAGTTTTCCAAGTACCAAACACTTGCTCATGCAGCTCTGACTTCTAAAGCTTAAACATAATGTACCATATCTCTGTGCTGATAGTCATTGCACCCTTGGTGGTTTAAATTGCTGCTCTAAGCAGGTTTCTTCATGTTACTCTTTAAGAACAGTTATGTCTTCAGCTGCAGATATACTGTCATCACCCATGTACATAGTTCATAAAGAATGACAATAATTTTTAATGTTTGCTAGGCAAGTTAGTTGCCTGATTTTTGACAGTTTATATTTAAGCACCCTCAAATTTGTGGTCACAGTAGTCTTCCTTATTGTGGTTCTACCCCTAATGCCCCATTTACTCACTTCACCTGACCTGTCCTCATGCAGTCCATACTGTTCTCCTGTATTTACTGGTTGCTATTATTTGGTAAAGTCCTATTTGTTCTTACTGCTTGTTATTCTCCTCTGCTTTTTCCCTCATAAATTTCATTTTCTTTTTCTCACACTTCTTCCTCTTCTTTCTTGCACATTTATTAGTCCCCATCATTTAATTACCATTTTTTCTCTCCTGGTCCCTTGGGCTGTTCATTGCTCTCTGTCTCCTTTTCTTTTGGCTCCAATAACCACCATCAATCCAAAGAGGAAATGTTCAGTCTTGATAAGCAGCTGCTTTTTAGCAATTTGCCATCAACTGAAAGTGCAAACTGCACTTAAAAAAAATCTCATGATTATTCATTATTCTGACAGAGTGAGGTGAAACACAGGGCAAACAGTTTGGTCAGGACCCGTACTCCCTATTCATAAAACCACATCTTTTAAATAAACCAGAGAGGAACTCTCTAATGTGTTTACCAGACAGAGGAATTACTAAAAGGCTGACAATCTATGAGAAATACAATTTTCTGTTGCCCAGATATACGCTATTTATACTGGTAATAGTGGCCATCACAAAAAGATCCAAATCTATTCTGAAACCAGAACACAGGAGTGTTTACCTGATTAATTACCTGCTTCATGTATAACACCTGCCCTGGTGATCTATGCCTTGAATCCAGATGGCATTACTTTCAAAACACTCACTTGAAATGAGAATTCAAAGTTGAAAAGTTCATCTAAAGAGCCCTGAAAAGCTCTTTGCAGCAGATACAATAGAGCAAGCACATTCTTATATGGAATAAAGAATTTAAGAATGACTTCTAACATACTTTTGTATGTGAGCTTGGGAATTGAACTAATCACTGTAATGCTGCTTTGCAAGGCTTTCTGTCCTCTTGGCATTTAACAAATCACAGCTACACTGCCCATGAAAATTTCATTGAATAATTTGAAAAAAAATAAAGAAACAGGTGTAAAAAATAGGCAGTTAGAAAACAATATCTAAAAATGCATAGCTTTTTTTGATTTGTTGATTTTTTTTTTCTAATAGAAAGGAGCGGAGCACCACTTTCTAATATAAAATCTATTTTGTACTTCGGGTCTTTGTGTCACATTTAATTGATATATTACAACATACTGTGCTTTTCCACCAAGGCATTATAGCATACCTGTATGTACAGTGTACTATCCATTTGACATACCTTGTTCACAATAGGTACCAGTTGTTCCAAGAGGACAGTGACATGTGTAGCCATGAGGCAGCGGCACACAAGTACCACCTTGCTTACACAGATGTGGAGGAACGTGCTCAGGTTCACACACTGACACTGTTTCTGTGCAAAATGCGCCTTTCCATCCAGCGAGGCAGTCACAGCTGCAGTGGTAAGTGAAAGGAAAGAATGCAACATTATTCCCAAAATAATCAACAATACAGTAGCAATGCAAACAACACTTTCAAGTCTGGACGTCTGTATTTAGTCATCTGAACCAAAATGGTTACAAGAAAAGTGTAGTAACAAAGTTTCTTGTGGTCATTTTAGGTTTATTTTATTGTAAAAGAAATATGTACTCAATAGGAAAAGTTTTATTTTACATCTTAGTATTAACACTAACTGCAATTTTAAAATTAGTATCAATTCTATAGAAATTGTTAAATAAAGAATACACTTAGCATTGATGTTACTAGTGCCCTCCTTACTAAAATGTTTCGAAATAGTTAAAATGAAATATTTCAGATCTGTATTTTGGAACTTAGTGACACTTTATGATAAACAAAATTATTCCCTTGAATAAGAGCACTTACAGATTTTTTCCTCTGTAAGAGCACTTACAGAGTTTTCTCTCTCAGAGCTAAGAATGAAAACTTGTATATCTTGATTGATTCTTAGGCCATGTCTTGTATATGTGCAAAATCTTGAATTTTATTTCAAACTCACTGCACTACACTTTCCCCATTAATCAGCTCACTGTTTCTGGGCAAAACTTAATGAGGAGTCTGTGAAACTCTGCTGTTTCACTGAACCTTCAGATAAGACCGCAACATGTAAACAAAGCACAGCCAACAAGCCTTTCAGAGTGATAAACAGCTGTTTGGAATGAAGGGGAAAAGAGGACAGGACCTTGCAAAAGCAAAAGCACCTCAATTCATCAAAGTCAGTATCAGAACACTTCCTGTCTCAGCTATAAATGATATGCTTTGATGCACGAAAGCTACTGAGAAGGGGGAGTAATTTAACTCCCTGAGTGCAAACAGAAATGTCTATTTCTTGGGCTGGGAAGCAGGGTGTTTGGAGCTGAAGCTACTGCTGTTCGGCAGCATACACAATGGTTCTTCCTCTTTTCTCTTGCTTGTGTCTGTGTATAAATTTCTTTTCATTCTTGTCTTTTAGGACCTAAAAAAAGCTAGGCTTTTAAATGAGTTGAAAATTATTTGCGGAGAGTTGAACATGTTTGTTGTGGGCTACAGTGGCAAAGGTCTATGAAAGAATGAAATCTCTTTTACTTAGCAGTCCTAAGTTAGACTGGAATTGGAATGTTTTGATCCAAAATTTCCTAACCTTTAGCAAGATAAGGGAAGATGTAATCTTTCAAATCCTTTCCATCATGTGGCCTGCTATGCTGGTCTAGTTTTCTGTATATTTTATTGATTGTCATTGCTTGTTTTTCCAAACCAGGAGAACACAATGGCTTTCAACATCACTACTGCCTTTACTCTTAGAGATTTAAAGGCCCATTTAGAATTACAGAGCATCTCAAATTAGAAGGGACCCATAGGAACTGTTGAGTCCAACTTCTTGCTCCTTGCAAGACCACCTAAAACTAAATCATATGGCTAAGAGCATCGTCCAGATGTTACTTGAATTTCTTAGATATAAAAGGTAAAATTCATTCTGAGATCTAGACACCTAATTTTATGTTATGCTTGATGTTGCCTTCCTAGAGATATGTGAGAGGCAACTAATAAAGACCACTGAATGCTCAAGTTTAGGCAATGGGATCCTTAAGTAGGTGCTTGAGTTCATGTGCTAATCAATAATGTGATCCAGCTGAAACAGTCAGGGGAACTGAGCACTATCAATCTCACAAAGCAATACACACATGGCTCTAATGATGAGGTGCTGCATTCAGTTGCCTCAACACAGGTATTTAGTGCCATCTGACATGCCATGGTGTATCTGAGGGATCTGCACAAAACCAGCAGATAAGATAGAAGAGCTGCAGAAGACTTGTGTCCTTCTGGATATCCTATAACGACTGAAAAAGGTATCTTAGGATCTGTGCTATTAGAATGTAACTAACTGTGTAGGATCTTATACATTTAGCTCACGTGGAGTCCAAAGAGATTAAGATTGGAAGGAAATTATACTTAAAGAGAACAATGGAATACTACAAATGTGTCCCATTAAATAAGCCGATTTGAATGATGATTTTTAGATAGCAAATTCACTCCAAAACCTTTACCACAATAATTAAATAGACAAATGCCTTTACCCTTACAAACTATGCAAGTATGTCCTTGCATTAAAATTTAATTCCATCCATGCACTGAAACTGGGTTCAAATTGAATTAAACCTAATAACGAAACAACAGCAAATAAATTTATGTGGCTGTACCATATAGATGTATGGTTTGATTTCCTAACCTGACTAGTGCTATTTAAAAGCTATAAAGCACAGGAAAATCTACATGAGGTTTGGAGGCTTAAATGAGTCCTAAGCTCTTCTGAAGCAGCAGCTGAAGGCCAAATAGTCTACCCATGAGCATCTAGAGTGACAGCACATGCTTACATTTAACAAATTGAGTCCTACCTCTTATGCCTGATGTTCTATTCAAAGTGCACAGAAGACATGCTTTTTCTCTTGCTTCAGCAGCAAGCAATAACCATAACACATCATAAACAATCTTGTTATACGCATTTTCTGTTTTGTATGATTCTGTGCCATAAGTAGAATAATGGAGGGTATTATTGTCCCTTGAATATAAAAGTCTTAATTTTATTATTCAAAAATTTCATCTTTATTTTTAAAAAAACATAGTAGTTGTCCTCTGTTGCAGGCCAGAATGTAAAGTGTAATGATATATATCCCTGCTTCCATTTAAATCAAAGCATTATCCCTATAGCAACTGAATCTACAGCATTGCACACTTTCTGGTACATTGGTGAAAGTAAGACATAAAAATAGCTCAAAGGAGCAGGAAAACCTCTGGAGAGATTGCATTTCAGGAGGAAAAATATTTGAACACAAATCCAGCTCCCTCAAGTACTCTGTTTTCAAAGGAACACAGATAATTTGAAAACAGAAAGAAGTTCCTTCTGGGAAAATGTGGGATGGTATCAACAGCTACTACTACATTGACAAAAGCGATATGCGTTCTACGTTCACACCTCTTTCTTTGGCAATGTTTCACTTTTTTGTGAGAGGAAAAAGTGGCCATTACTAGTACCTGCATGCTTATACACATAGTCTGTGAAGACCTAGCTTTCCTGAAATACGAGGAGAGGAATATAATTCAGCAGTAAGTCTTGACAAATTAAAAACAAATGAAACTCAGAAGAAGAAAAAAAAAAAAAAGCCCCACTATTTTAGAACAATCCCTAAACAAATCTGGAATACTAATTATGAAACTATAATGATGAAAAAGAACTTTGTTATCATATCAAGCTTGCAATATGGCTATGTCAACAGCTGCCACTCTAGCCTCCCACCTTCTTTCCAAATGTTCTCTAAATCTTGCTGGTGGTGGCTCTGTGTACCTTATGGTTGGGAAGATGACTTCTCATGGCTGGGAAAGTTGCTGAGCAAGGATTTAGGGTGGATGGTGTAGGTGGGTAGATGAGAGTCTGCATTTCTGATACCTTTTTTTCCTTGCAGTTTTGGTTTTGTATCTCCTCTAATATCCTCACATGTGAAAACAGTGCCATTCTCCTTTCTCATTCCTCAGAAAGATAAAACATTCTGAAAATTAAGGGTTTAACCTTTCTGGAAGGATCATGCAAAGTGCATTAATTGGGACATAATGTAGTGCAACAAATGGAAAGCAATCCCAAATTATAGCATTCAAAGCATTTCCTTTGTTTCTGTATTTAAAAGACTATAAATGCACTTGTGAGGGGAATGGGGAGGAAACTGTACACTGCCTCTCAAGGGTGAATATTTTAAATTTTAGTACAGCCTTACTACCTTTGTAGTAGCTTCTAGTTTTGTACAGGTTTTCTTGCAGATGAAGATTTGTCTAAGGGCAGCAAAACCAGTTACCATACAATGCTCTCTCCAACACACAGTTATTAGACTGTTTTTAGCTTGACAGGTATGCAAATGCTTTTCTTTGTAGCACACAGAATGACAGGTCTTTGTTGTTTTGAAGAAGAATCACAGAGGTTCCATTGTGCAAAACTTGTGTTTTTCTTCTTCTTGTCTTGCTGTCTGCAGTGTTTTCAATCAGTGTCTTCAGATGTTTTAAATCAGCACTTTTGTCTTTTTTAAAAAATATGTAAATACATGTAAATAAATGAACACATGAGGAAGCACATGAGGGGAAGCAAGTATAATTAATCTTGACAGGTACTTCCAGAATCAGAAGTGCTCCTCAGCAAAGGTTTTACAGCTGAGTTACAAAGTGTTTGAAAACAAGCTTTATTACAATGGAAGTGTTGACACACAACAGCAATTTGGAACTGCAAATATACTTCCTTCTTGTATGCCTTACAGTCTGGACATGACGATCCTTCTGTGCTTAGTGATGAGGTATGAAAGACCATACACACATCTGGGCCAGCTGTCCTTTCCCGCCAGCTGTCCTTTCCCACCACTTATTATCCCATAGATCAGCCAGGTGATCAGCTTATATGATCTGACTTAGTTCAACCTATTTCAACATAAGATTCTTACTAATACACTTTGTTTTGATTGAAATTGATTAAGAAGGTCTTACATGGGCAGGCTAGCCAGCAGATCTGGAAAGACAATCATGAATGAATGCTTGAGTGGCATGAAGACTGACCAGGAAGGTGCATTTGAGAGTCAGGAAAACATCCACAGAAATCACAACTGGAAGCACAGAAAACTGTGTGTATTAAGGAGTGACTGAGCACGAGAGAAGGATGCATAGGTGCTAGGTAAGGAAAGGCCTAAGGATTTAAACTGGCTCAGAACTTTCTGATGTTGGGCAGCCAGTGGTTTACTCCAGAAATGGGTTCTTAGATAAAAAACACTATTTTCCAGGAAACAGAACTCACCTATTTTTACTTCATCAACCATGTTTATATATTAAGGCAGTCAAGCTCTTCTTTTTGCTATTTGTTCTCTGCTAGCTAGGCTTCTTACTGAGTTTTTGAAAAACGTCTTTCTTACCCATCTAGTTCTTTCCATGCATTTTGTCATGAATAGATGCCAGTGACTTCAGTGGAGCAGAATTGGGCCATGGAATTTCTTCAGAAAGTTCCCCAGGAAGTGGAAACACATAATTCTAATATTACAGTTTTGATTTTATTAAAGTAAGATTAAAATTCTCTGTGTAATTACAGGAACTCTTCAACAGTTTTCATTCTTTCCTCCTCCTAATAAGGTGATAGGCTTCTGGAAACGTCTGTTACCAAGCCACTAAACTACCATAGTTAGACGACTAGAGATCAGTCCATGCTGTAGTCTAAAACATATATATATATACACATATATATATACTTACTAAACAGTAGAGCCACTTTCTATGCACTTCCCACCATTTCTGCATTTTATTAAACTGCATGGTGAATCTTTACATTGTCCAACACTGCGACCAGAATTGGGGTGACCTTCTGGATTTCCAGGTGATTTAAACTCTTGATTCATGCTGGTGCGAACTTGAACATCAAAAATGCAACCTCAAAAGTCAAACAAAAAAATAAATTAATTTTAAACTAGACACAGGACATCAAAAGAAGCCAAAGAGCTGGACAGTGGACTGAAGAGTGACTAGGTACAATTTTGTGTTTACTCATGCATGCTCTTATAAGAATGCTTCTATATCAGATAAAAGTGGTAGCCTCCCCCCTCCCCCCCCCAAAAAAAAAAAACAACAAAGAAAAACCACAACAGAAACAACAACAACAGAAAAGGAGAACAGACATCAGGAAGTCTGTTTAACGTAAAATATGTAAGGATCTAGAGAATACACAAATATAATAGAGGCAGGGAACGTGGATTTGAAACCACTTAGGCTGAAAAGGACCCCTTCAAGGAAAGACAGAAATAGTCTTCTTAAGTGAATGCTTCAGTCCCTACTACCTACAGATCACATCACACATGATCACATTTTAAAGTAGGCATATGCTGCCCCTTTAGACCCTTAATCTCGGAAAACATTTCTAAGGTTTAATGTGTACTATTAAGGCAAACACTTCCAGGGCCTGTTACTTGGTCCTGTGGGCAAGTGACCTGGTAGTAGTCATGATTATATTACAGAACTTTTAGAGCAGTATAGCTGTATCCAGGCTACTGATGGGAAATAGTCCCTAGATTATGTTAAGTCCCTAAATACACTGAATAATTGTTTGGAAAAAATGATAGTTGTCACAAATCAAATATTTGTCAGGGGCCACAGAGCTGACTGGGTGCCAGCACCTGGATCTATGCCCTGACATTCTTGTAATTTGGTAATATATTGGTATCCCAAATGAAAAGGGGAGCCAAAGCTTCAGAGTGAAGCAGAGGTGCTCCTTACACTTTACCTCCAGGCAGCTCCTGCTTAACCTGCGGGCAAAGACTTTAGAATGTCCTTGCACTTCCTAGAGACTGCACACGGTGGTTAGCTTTATGGGTCTAACCTAATTCCGTAGTATTTCTGAATCATGTTTCCAGATTTACATGCTTATTTATGTACAGCAAAGCTGAAGATTATGCATATAGGATATCATTTTTGATCAAACCCCAAATAACTTTTCAAAATATACCTGAACATCCAATTGATTTAAAGCCATATTTAAAAGTAGTCTTAAGTACTTTTGAAATGCCACCCCCATTTATACATAAATATATACAATTTCAAACTAAAAATCACTTTAGTTAAGGCAGTACAGTAATGTATTTGGAAATACCGATACCTTTCTAAGTCTGATTTGTACAATTTAGCTGTGAATTCCCATAGTGCCCGAAATAATGAGAAAGTAGGTATTCGGCAGTGTATGCCAGAGGCTCATTGCTTAATATTAAAATCAAGGAAAGGATATGATACGGAGGTTGCAACTAATCATCACACTGTTTTTTTAGAAAGTTTGTGCATGATTCACTGAAATTGCATAAAAAAAGGCTTGCACCTGAAAGATAGAATGAATGTCACATAATTTGTTTCAAACAAATTAGAAATAATATTTACAGCAAGATAACTATTTTAATTACAGTTAGAACAGTATTACTAAAAGTAGCTTTTGTAGGCTTTTTCCATATTACACACATTTTGTGGTTCTGTTTGCATGGACAGATAACTCATTAAGCAATTTAAAATAACCTGGTTTGATGATTATTTGCAATCTTCATAATATTGCTTCTCTGCTTTTAACAGTGTTGGTTTTAGGTCTCTCTATGCTCACTAAATCCTAACTGATGTTTCATCTGTTTATCAGTAACAGATAAAGCATGTCCTGTTCTCCCGAGTCTTGCTGGAGTGCTAAGAAAAAGCAGCCCAGAGCTCTTTGTAAACAATGGAAAGCACACTGAGTACCCAAGAACTGGTAAGGTCATCATGGAAAACGAACTGTCATTTGTGTTGATGACTACTTTAACTGTACCAGCAGAACATCCAGGTTAGGAACAATTCTTGAGCACTTGTAAACAAAGCATATAGTAGGTACAATAGTATTTTGCCCCAGCTTTATGAGTTTAACTGTTTTTCTTTCATTTAATTTTCTTAATTTCTTCTAGTTCTTAGTAAGTGAGATGCAGAGGGAGGACTCAGAGAAGCAATTTGAGCCTGTTGTAGCAAGCACTATAAAGCCTTCTGCAGAGGGATCATCTGATGAATGTGCTTGCTTTCTGACCTGAATTCCCTCTGCTCTGCCTGTTCTGGGCCTCTTTTAATGAGAGACTGCCAACTATTCTGAATAGTAGAGAGGTTTTCTGACACAGCCAAGTCTGTGAGAGGAGCTCAAAAGAAGGTTCTGAATTTGTGAGTTAGACTTGGTTTGATCCTGAAGATCAGAGTTTGATGCAAGTAAGCTGAAACACAAGACAGTGTACTCACAGAGGGTATACTATCTTTTTATTTGAAATCTTTTGTCTAGTGGCTCCTTAGACCATACTTAGAGCATTCAGCCAATTAATTTTTCTTTTTTTTTTTTTTCACTCTCAATTTAATCTATGGCTTTCACCCCAGGCTAGCAGATCTCTCAAACCACCAGAAAGCTACCAATAATTGATTAAGGAAACTTCAGAGATTATAATAGAAAATACAGCTTCATTACTCAGCCTTATGTTGTTTTTTTTTTTTTTCTCATATATGCTTATCACATATAGATTTTTTTTTTGCAAAAATTTCTCACTAGTGTCCCTTACCTGCTTGTAAGCGCTCGGCACTAATTTGACTATAAAATACACAAAGCAGTGTCCTGGGTTCAGCAGTAGCAGTCATTTTTCTCCTTCTTGGTAGCTGGTGTAGTGCAGTGTTTTGACTTTCAGCTCGGGAACAGAGCTGATAGCGATGTTTTGGTTTGGCCAAGGACTTTGTGAGCCTCATACTCTGCCAGGGAGGAGGGGAAGCCAGGAGGAAGCAGAGACAGGACACCTGACCCAAACTGACCAAAGAGGTATTCCATACCACAGCACGTCATGCCCAGGATGTAACTGGGAGTTAGTCGGAAGGGCTGGGAGACTGCAGGGTTGGAGGAGGTATCAGTCAGTGCTTGGTCGGGCTGAGGGGGGCAAGTTATCGGTCGGCTGGTGGTGACATGATGTATTCTCTTCCCTTGTTATTTCCTTTATCATTATTATCATTGGTGGTAGCAGTAGTGATTTGTGTTATACCTTAGTTACTAAACTGTTCTTATCTCAACCCATGGGAGTTGCCTTATTTTCGATTCTCCTCTCCGTCCCTCCGGGAACAGGGGGAGGGCAAGAAAGGGGGGGAAGTGAGTGAACGAATTACCTGACTGGGTTTAAACCATGACAAGCAGTCATTTTCAAAATGTACTAAAAATGCAGCAACTGACAGAAATAGATATCCTAAAGTTACACATTTCTAGAATTCTACCTGTCCTGAAGTGCTTTGTTTTTTCCCTGTTTTTATTCAAGGTTTATGAGTAGTGTGGTTCTTGTCCAATAGAGAAGGCCCCCACAGTGACCACCCAGTGCTGCTCTAAGGTGTGAGCCAAACACCTAGAGGTCCTGTATGGATCATACCAAACTGTGATGCGAGAGGCAACACTGATTAAAAATTGCTTCAGGTATCACTGGGACATCTGTGATGTAGAAACATAAAGAAAAGTAGTCTATGCCCTGGCAGGCTTGCAATGTATTCTATTTTATTATGAACATAAACTTTGACCACGAGGCTATATTTGTATCTATTTGGAACATCACTGAGTTCTGGGTTTACTTTAAAATGTGACTTCAGTAGCTGGAATTTCAATTACTTCTCTGCAAAATCATTTTTGTGAAAAGGTGGCTCTTTCAGTGTGAAAAAGGTTCCTCAAAATTTCAGCTTAATGGTAAGAACTTCTTTTTCCTTTTTACTCCTTAATTTAATACTATTTGCTGTGAAACAACAGATTGCTTCTACAGCCATATTTAATCCTGTTTACAAGACTATGGGATCAAACAGTTATTCCTTCTTCTCTGTTCTTCACTTCTTTCTGGCTAAAGACTGCATCATGCCACCATGGGTGGCATGTTTCATGGCTTATGATGTTTCATGCCTTACCATGAAATATTAGACGTTTGCCTCTTTTTCTACCTGCCACCAGATTTCTCTCTGCCTGTTTCAGCTATGTGAAGTCTGGAAACTGAGCTGTTACTTCTGACTTTTTCTAAATAACAGTCTATCTCATTTTGTGTAGGTGAGTCATAGAGCTGAGTTGTGCAGACCTGAACAGAAGGCAGTTGCTTTTATGCTGTGTTTCAAATTGTCCATAACAAGCAGGCTGAGTCTCTCTGGCCACAAGACTTGCAGCTACCTAAAACCCACACTGACTTTTTAGAGCCAACATAGTATGATCTACTACGCACCTCAGAAAACTCTCAAAGGTCCTTTAGTTGCACTGTTATAGGTCAGTAAGGAAAAACTGGACACTTAAGTAAACTATCCTACCATGTTAACATTACAAAAGGCACATATAAGCCCACAAAGAGCTACAAATTCAGATAAAGCTCAGAATTAACAGCACCTCAAACTCCACATGAATTTGGCTTCATCAGAGCTCTACCATTACATGCTAATGTTAGGGATGACCAACAGGAATCTGGTGTTTCACTTTAACCAGTTTTAGAGTTTTTTGACAGTTTTACAGGTTCCTCATGTTGCAACTGTGTTGCAATGGCCAAATTTCTACAAATGCAGTTTATCACAGAGGCTGAAGGAAGTTTTCTAAATCATTCAAGGTACCATCAAACATTCTTCAGCCTACCAAAAGAATCTGTAGGTGCCAATGCACAAATTTCCTAAACATTAAACTTCCAACCTTTTTCTTATTAAATTACAGTTTATTAAGGACATTTCTTTTCAGTTTTCTCCTCCCCCACAGAAATTCCTTGAGCAACAACTGCTAAAGGCATGCAGGTAGGAGAGGAAATGATCTGAAACAGTAGCTATACACAATAAAAATCCTAAATGATTGCACACTGACACTGGGGACAGTTAGTCAAGGCTGACCTCAATGTTTCTTGACCTAAGAGTGATTGCTTAGAAAAGAAGAGGTACACTCTGGTATTAGAAGCAAAATGGTTTTAATAAATCTTGTCTTTAAAAGCAGTCAACATCAGCTTTCCAAAAGTCTGAGTGGTTTAATCAACAATGTGCTAGATAAATTAATCTTGGCTGTCACTTTCAGAGTTTTTCTGCGGGCCCCCTATAGCTGTAGATTGGCTGAAGTAAAATGCTTTTATATTAGTGGTATTGCAGTTCCCACTCTAGAGAAGGGCTATGGAAGTTTATTTCTGATCATGAGGATCCTGACAGCTGAAACTGGGGAGATTATTTCTGAGCTAGAAGAACAAATGAAGTGCTGATGACATCTGAAAATGTCATGAGAAATTGGTCATAGAGAAGTGCAGCTCCCTTGAAAGTCAAAATGCTCTGGAGAGTAGACACAAGCTGCTGCTGGGAAGTGAAGCATGGAATGAATTAGGAAATGTAATAGACTTAATACTGTGAATGGTAGGGACAAAGAGAAAACTGTGTATGTTCCACACATTTGACAAAATTTTGAGGTAGAGACTTTTTTTTAAACAGTAAGAAAAATAAAAAAAAATGCAGTGCTAACTAACAGTACATGAATTTTGAACTACTTTTTATTTTTTGGAGGAATTTTCATCTTGCATTTGTAGAAATTTGGCCATCACAATACAGCTGCAACATGAGGAACATGTAAAACTAGCAAAATTTTTGCAGTTGAAGCAAAGCACAAGATTCCTGTTGGTCACTGCTATTAGCATGTCTATTAAAAAAGCCAGAAGTATTTCAGAAATTTTGACAGTATTAAAATATTTGCTATGAAAATTATAGCTATTCAACCCATACTTTCTGAAAAGACAGAGACAGATGACATGTTAATTCATATGTCTTTTTGAGTGAAAAGTTAACTACAGGAAAAGAAATTGATGTTGAAGAAGTTCCTGTGTAAGAACAAAAAGTAAGGTGACGGCTGGAAAAGCAGCAGTTACATGGTCTCAGTGGAAATGGAGTGAAGCAGTGTATGAAAGTGAATTTTATTTCTATGCTTGCCCTTCATAATGTGTCCCAATTTTATAATTGAGAACTCCAACTTTGCTCTGTTATAGCAAAATGTTTTCTTTTCATTTAAAAGGCTTTCTAGTGCTTAAAATAAATAGAAGTTTACATCACAAATATTAAGCACATTACTCCTATGGAAGTAAGGAATGCAAATACAGAAGTGTTATGAACAAATACTTCATTGCTAATCTGGTAGGATTTGAATTAAGAGTTTTACAGAGCTTCAATTGCCAGTTTTGTGGTGGGAATAATTATTTGTTAGACAAATAGCTGAAATACAGCTAACAGGAATTACTTAGGTCCTGTATAGAGATGTAGATCATGATGTCAGGGAAAAAAAAATCAGATTTCATGATGTTTTATCAGAAAGAATCTTCTAGCATGAAAGCTATTACCCAAACCAACACTGCAGTAACAATGGTCAGAGTGAGCTGGGAGAAAAATCTAAGCTACTTGGCTGCAGAGAAAGGAAGTCCTCTTGGAGTGATGCTGTACAATAGTGACAGATAAGAAAAAATGATATCATAGCAAAGTTTCATTTTTATCAGAAATGGAAAATATTTAAAATATTTAGCAAAACATCTCTTTGCATAATGTTTCTTAGTTATTGAAGTGAAATAATGAAAAAGCCGCAGGAATTTGCTTGGCTGAGCAGGGACATCCTAGTTTTTTTCCTTATAAGAAAGAGATTTCAGATCTTTATTTCATAGGCAGCTGAAAGAATTTCATGCATGTTTTAAAAGGAATTGAAAACAGTAGATAATGTTTACCTTGAAAGCTGTTCTTAAATCTGGATCCCTTTGGCAGGAGTTCTGGAGCATATTCCCGATAGCCTCCTAAATAAAACTGACTGAAAACATTGAGTCCAACCAGTCTCCCAGGAGAAGTGACAGTTTTATTCTTCTGATCATTCACCTTTCAATGAAACATTTATATTTGTTACAACAAAGGAATTCACCTTATTTAGGAACTCCCAATGAAGACGGTCCTCTAAACTTAACAGGGAACACAAAAGTAATTTTTAAACTTTCCATATAAAATGTGAATAAAAAGAACATGCTCATCTAAAAGCTATCCTTCTAGAGGAAATGATTCCTTACCTTTAGCCAGCCTTTCTGGAGATATCTGCCAAGATGGATGACATGAATATTGAGTGTCAGATCAAGTGGTTTGCTAATGATTGTTGCTGTGCCAGAACCTAGATTGTAACTATACACTACTCTGCCATTACGGAGGCCTAACTCCAAGAAATCATCTCCATTTAGACCTGAAAAGACAAATATAGAATAATTGCTTATTCCAGTCTTTACTGAATACTGATACAGAAAACATTCTCCAAATGCACTGAAAATATATCAGTTTAGGAAAATTCTAGCCAGGAAGGTTTTATGTTTTGTATATATACATTTAATATTATCTGTTTAACTTGTAATACTGTTTCCAGAATTCTTGTCGATTTAAAATAGAAGGTGCAGAGATTTTGAATATATAGGGTTTTTGGAGGCCTTTTTATTCATACTATATTAGGTCAGTGACAACCACAAAGCCTATCTGTTGTTGTGTCTGTTAGATTTAGCAGTCACTGCTGTTCCCCCTGCAACATGAATAAATTCTTAACTTTCTCCAAAATCTTAAAAAAAAGCAAATCACATGTGAGAATAGTCAAGTACTTAGCTCTACTCCACTATGCTTTCAGCTTTCATGGTAGGCACTTTAACAGACAAAAAACTTGAGGGCACCTGCTGCAGGGAGGTAAGGAACCAGCAGGGATATGGACTTGAAGCTCTAGCAGCTTCTATCAAGCTTGGACAGTTGCCCTCGACTCAAGAATGCTGGAGACTTTATTGCAGCTGCCCCCACCTAGAGTATTTGTTACTGAAGTTTCTCTGGTCAGAAAAGCCATTGGATTAAATTTTCTGAAGTCTTCATAAACTTTCAGGTTAGTACTCAATAAGTTGCAAATATGCAGTAAATAGTTTAGATTCTTTACATTTAGGACTACATGCTATAAGTGTAGTCTGTGTTTTTCAGGTACCATAGTATAATATCTCACTTGAAAGATCTCGTTAGAAAGTCTAACAAAAAGCCTATGAGTAAGAGTTAAATTCTTGGACCTATTCCTGGTCATCCAGATAAATGGATTTTAAGCCCAGCGTCTTTGAAGAGAATTCGATCCCTCTTCTCATGTAGGCACAAGTGGAACTACCATTGTTAGATCGTGTTAAAGAAAACACAATCACCCGGTTTCTTTTTACAAACCCTATCTTTTCTTTTGCACATACTGTCAGTATGGTAAAAGAACTGGGATACAAACAGAGGTAAAAGGAAAGAAAGTTCCCAGTCTTGGTTTAGGATGTCCTCAATTGCTGAGGTGAGTAGCCCGAGAGAGGACGCCTTCAACACCTGAGCGGGTGGAGATCAGCGTCCAGGAGCCTCACCTCAGAGCGACAAGAGCCACCGAGGGAGCCTCAAGTCCTCGACAGGACCTGCCCAGGAGCCGGCAGCTCAGCTGACGAGAGCGAGCAGCTGACTCACAGGGGGCGGAGCCTGAAGCAGCGGCACCAGCCATGACTGGGTAAAAACCTGCCCCAGGGAGGGCGAGTGACCAGGAGTGCGGTGAGGCAGTTCGGGCGGGCAGGCGAGTGGGATGGTGAGCAGTCCTATGAGCAGGGCCCGGTCTGGGAGCTCTGCCCTGGCTGCCCCGCAGGTGGCCAGCGTAGGCACCCAGGCAGAGCCGATGAGAGGGGAGGCTGCCGGGCAGAGCTCAGGGTGTAGAGAGTGCCTGCACTGGTCTGGTGAGGGGAGGGTGCACAATGGGCAGGGCTGCACTCGGTGCTCCCTGGTGGAGGTCCTGCTGCAGCAGGTGGCTGAGCTGCGGGATGTCAGGGAAGCTGAGAGGAAGCAGGAATGCTTGCTCCTGGTCCAGACTGTGCAGGGGCCTCGAGCTTCACCTCTACCTCATGAAGGAAAGAAGGAGGCCGTTAACCTGGGAAGCTGGGAATTAGTGACAAAAAAAAAAAAACAACAAAAAAAAAGAAGGAAAAGGACAACCAAAAGCAAGGGGCTTCCCCCTGAATCCCCTGTCCCCACGCAGAACCGCTTTGCTGTCCTGCAGGGGACTAATGAGGAAATGCACTCTAGCCAGAAACAGCTGGCTGATGCACTGCTAAAGAAGATCTCTACTGGTGCTGCCAGGAAAAAGTGGTGGGTCATAATAGTAGGGGACTCTACACTGAAAGGGACAGAAGCACTTGTCTGCCGGCCAGACCCCTTCTCAAGGGAGGTGTGTTGCCTACTGTGCCTACCAGGGGCATAGATCAGGGATGTGGCAGAGAGGCTGCCTGCTCTAGTAAGTCCCATGGACTATTACCCACTCCTGGTGATACATGTGGGTGCTAGGGATATAGATAGCAGTAGCCTGGGGAACATAAAAAAGGACTACAGAGCCCTGGGGGAGGAATGATAGGATGGGGGGAAGGAATGCCATCCAGAGGGACCTTGACACACTTGTGAGGTGGGCTGATGCCAACCTCATGAAGTTGAACCATGCCAAGTGCAAGGTCCTACACCTGGGTCGGAGCAATCCCAGGCACAGCTACAGGTGCTGAGCAGAGAAGAGATTCAGAGCAGCCCTGCAGAGAAGGACTTGGGGGTGTTGGTTAATGAGAAGATGAACATGGGCTGGCAGTGTGTGCTTGCAGCCCAGAAAGCCAACCGTATCCTGGGTTGCATCAAAAGGAGCATAACCAGCAGGTCGAAGGAGGTGATCCTGCCCTTCCACTCTGCTCTTGTGAGACCTCACCTGGAGTACTGTGTGCAGTTCTGGTGTCCTCAACATAAAAAGGACAAGGAACTGTTGGAACAAGTCCAGAGAAGGGCCATGAGGATGATCAGGGGACTGGAGCACCTCCTGTATGAAGACAGGCTGAGGAAGTTGGGTCTGTTCAGCCTGGAGAAGAGAAGGCTGCGTGGAGACCTCATAGCAGCCTTCCAGTATCTGAAGGGGGCCTATAGGGATGCTGGAGAGGGACTCTTCATTAGAGACTGTATTGACAGGACAAGGGGTAACGGGTTCAAACTTAAACAGGGGAAGTTTAGATTAGATATAAGGAAGAAATTCTTTCCTGTTATGGTGGTGAGGCACTGGAATAGGTTGCCCATGGAGGTTGTGAATGCTCCATCCCTGGCAGTGTTCAAGACGAGGCCTTGGGTGATATGATTTAGCGTAAAGTGTCCCTGCCCCTGGCAGGGGGGTTGGAACTAGATGATCTTAAGGTCCTTTCCAACCCTAACTATTCTATGATTCTATGAATTGAAATTCAAAGCTATCAGGTTCTTTTTACAACTCTCCCGTGAGTTCAAGCAATTTGGTGCTCAATTTCAATGGTGTTTTATTTGATATTTTCGTGTTTTCCTAAGACTATTTCATTTTGTATTTGTTTTATTGAAGGTCTCTTCCTATTTGTTCTTGCAGTGACATATGGTGGCCCTCATATCAAATATGTGTCTTGATGCCCCTGCTCCAAGTGCATGGGGAATTTGCTTCATTCAGAAAAGATAAAGTGGGCTGGCTTTTCCCCACAAGAAGCAATGATACTTATATCTCCTCCTCCCACTGAAGCTCTGCATACTGCTGTTTCATGTCCAAAATTATTATATTCCACTTATCTCACATGCTCTAAATGAGCATGCTGCACTAGTAATGCACAGGTACAATAACACAGTACTCTGCTTCTTCTATGCAAAAGTTTGATTTTTCTGTACAGTTACTATTTTGATACACCATGAATTATACAAAAAGAAAAACTTATTCCAAAGAATTTGAACACACAGCCTCTGTAGAAAATGTTCAATTACATTCAGTTCAATACAACACAAACGCTGTTAATTTTTATTACAGTGATTTGTTCATGACTGAATGAAACCACATTGCCTTCAGTTACACTGGCACACTACCAGTGAACAACTTCCAAATTGAAAATAACAATTTTTTTTTTAAATTATTACCAAAGTTTCTATTTTTCAGCAGTGTCCACAATGCGCTTGCTTGTTTTGGCCTGCAAAATTAGGCACATTAAAGACAAAGTGTTTTTTAAAATGCTGTCTGGATTTTTAAAAAGCTCTCTTGGAAATCAAGCGCATAAAGGAAATGCAACAATGTCCATGCTCCACAAAATTGATCTGATGGTGAAGGTAAGGTTAATTAGCAGTCTGCTTAAGCAAAACAGCTTTTCGCTGTTTGGTTGGCTTTGATTCTTTCAACTTACTCCTTGTCTGTACCAAGAATGGAGAGGAAAACAGATTCTTGAATAAGCTTCAAAGAAATAAGGCCATCTTAAATTACCATTCTTTTTGTTGATTTCTGACTGACTTATTTTGGGATTCAAAACCAGTTGATTTTTACTTCTACATTAATCTTATAAAGGCATAATTTTATTAACTTTGTTTTTCTTACACTAATATAACTGCAAATAGAATCAGATCCAAAATGTTTTAACATTTTATACTTTCAAGGTTGTAACTTAAATGGCTTCAATACCTTTGCTATGAAAACCAATGGTGGTTATTTGGTATACACTAATAAATGGACTTCAGGGAGGAAATATTTCCTGCTTTTTCTGCTTTTGTATCTGTTATTAGTTCTGTTACTAAAGTTTCCCTGGTCAGAACGCTTTAATTCCCTGAAGTCTTCTTAAATTTTCAGTTTACAAGTAGTTCATTTGAAAATATGAAGTAAATAACTACTTTAAAAATAGGACTACATATGCTATCATTTGCAAAAGTCCTTTGAAAGAAATGTTTAGGGTTTTTTTTTTGGGGAAACACACACAAAATACGACAATACATTTTCATTTCAAGAGGGCAGCAAATGAAACTTGGAATTATTTGTTTCAAACTATTTTTTACTGTACAATATTTGAACCCTGCAGCTGTTGACAGAGCACACTTTTATATGTACCAGTTTTAAGTGTCCTGCAACATAGAGTTATAGTAAACATCATTTAAAAATAATTCACACTGAGAACAAATGTTTTGTGTGTATAAATAATCTCAGGTGGGTTTGCTTTTACTTTAACATTATTACTCCTACTTACAGTATAACTACCACTTACAGAAGCTTACTGTTACATAAGCTTAACATAACAGCTATTTATATAAGCTTAACATATGTTAGGGTCCAACTTCACTTCTTCACTACAGTCCCCTCTTCCCCACCCCTAACACCAAGTGAGGCATAGGGATGGGGGTCTGTGGTCAGTACACAACTGTTACTCTCTGCTGCTTCTTCCCACACCTTTCCTCTCCTCAAGAGTATTGCTAGTCTGATGGCTGTGAGAATTTTGGTTTTAAGTGAGATATTAGAACAAGAGTGACTTTGTGGGTGAGGAAGATCTTATACATCTCTGTATTAGACAACATTTGATAGTAATTTACCAGAGGTTATCCATGACATCAGTGTCTGTGGTTTATGCAGATATGGTGAAACAGGGGAATCAGGTAGGGTATTGCAAAGGAATGCTCGCTATAAGAAATAAAACAAAGTGGAGAAAGGGGAAAATGAAAAGAGAATATTAAAAATACTTCCTTATGGCAAGATCAGAGGCTGTGCAAATTCTCATGCTCCTCATGGTGTGAGCATTATTGTCAGAACAACAGCATCTTCACTTGGTCAAATAAGCAAAGTTCATTTGGTAAGAAATACTGCTTTCTGGTAATTGAAACAGGGGTTACTCAGTCTCCCAAGCTATTTAAACTAAGGAGAAAATAAATAAACCTGTGATTTACCAGGCATCTCATTGTTTTTCAGCCTTGCCGACAGCTGGTGCTCTGCTACCTACCCATCATTTGACATGATGCTGAAGAAATGTGTTACTACTCTATGTCAGTGTTCACAAAAATTTACATGAAAATAATAAAATTCCAGGTTTCTGACAGACAACTGTATAATAAGCCCAGAATGCTAGCATTCTGGTTGATAAAAATGACATCAGTAAGAACTGTTTTTTCTTAGTTCAGCTATATGTGGTTGCGAGACCTACATTTCACATGACTTTGACATTACAGGGTAAAACCTGCAGGCAGGTCTTTTTGAGACAAACTTTAGTGCAATGCTAAAATCTTAGTACAGATGTAAGTAGATTTATATAACCTGCTTCTTATCTGTTTTAATCACACCAACTTGGATACTATGCAACACAGACTGTACCACAACTTACTGATAGCTAGCTTGGGTTAACCTGCATTGAGTGACTTCAGGGGTTAGGGTCTGTTATTTTACGTAAATAACAGAGTCTAATTCTGTCTGCCACAGGGTTGGATTTCAGTGTTTAGAGTCTTGTGGGCCCTGGAAGTGCAGCCCTGTGACAACAGCAGCAATTCATGGTTACTCCTGCGGCTGTTGTTTGAGAACACAGGAAGAAGAAATGCAGGGTGACTGCAGCACATTGGATGGATGGATTGATTTTCCAATAAAGTATCAGTGGAAGAAGATTTGAGGCAGCATCTCTCAAAACTGCACACCAAATAGATGTAATCAATAATGAAATTTATGTTTATGCCTGAAACGAGAACTTGAACATTCTGTTTTCCATTTATTTTGTTCAGAAATACGCTGCCTCAAGTATCAGATTGACTGCTGACTTTAATGAATGGAAGAAGTTATACTTCTTAATGAAAAGAAAAATTTATACAGCCTGATTGTTTACCGTGTGTTTACAAAAGAGTATAGTATCAAAGAGATTATTTTCCTCCTAATGAAATTATAGTCTAAAAATAATCAAGAAAAAAACCTCTGTGTGCTTTTAAAGTACTTGTTTAATGTATTTTTCAAAGACTGTAAGGATAGGTAATAAAAATAAAGCTTACCTTGACCTTTCTGTCCAGTGAAAAAAATAAGGTTATCTTGTAAAGCTGAGTGGTGATTTGCCAAATGAAATTTCAAGTTGAATTCATAGTAGAAGGTGATATTTGGGATTGTAGAATAAGCCAGGAATGAGGTATAGCCAAAGGCATCTGTGCCACTGAAACTCGGTTGGCTAATATTAATAGCTGGATTTAAAAAATAAATTCAGTGTTAGAGCAAAATCTTTAACGTATGTATTTGCAAGTTCTATTTAACAGCCATTTTAGAACTTAAAAACTGATAATTAACTAAGAGTTCATTACGTTGTAATATTTTAAATATATGCAGATATAGTTTGGCTTTCCTCTGAGTGTAATCTTTATTTTTCAGCTCTTGTGAATAGGTTTCTCATGCAAGTGAATTATTGGCAACTACTGCCATCTCGTGGATTCTGTTACATTGTTGTAAACAGAAGTACACCGAAATATTCACTCAAAACTCAGGCAGACAAAAGAAAATAGACATTCTCCCATTAAAAAAACTGCCACCTCTGAGAAATGTGTCCCAATGGCTCTAATTATAAACCTTCAAAACCACACTCCAATTAACATTGTGCCCAAACCACACACCACTCTGCCAGAGAGCTGAGGCCTCTTATCAACTTTTTGTCCTTGATTGTGCTATGTGTCTGTCAGTCCTATGCCATTCATCATTGTTCTCTTCTGCATTCCCGGTACTGAACATGTAGTAAGGTATGATTTGTCCCATTGAATCACTAACAAATAATGACAAATTATCACATTATACAAATATATTAATATGGTTGTCTAAATTTCCCTTTGCATACCTTATCAGAAGTAAGCACAGAAGTGGGAGGTAAAAAAAAAAAAAAAATTATAGTTTGATAACAATCTTAACAAAGACAAGAAAATAAAGTGACAAAAAGAGAATAATAATTTCATTATCTTTGGATTTTCTGAGTTAATGTTCCTTTCAGTGTTCACAGTTAATGTATCTTGAATCTTAGCTTTACAATACATTGTAAAAAACAAGACAGATGAAAGGGATAGAAAAAGATGAAGATTTCAGGCTACAGAATTACAATTGCATAATACACCTTTTTCTATTATCATTGACTAATTGTGTACAGTTATCAGCTCAGTGTCTGGCTTCGGGATCAGCAGACATATACACAGGACAATGAGTATAATTTAGTCCTCCTAAGTACCAGCTCACATATTTGCAAAGGCGATGTTGAAAAAGGAATGCAAATCACTACTGAGCATTGGATTTTCCAGTCTTCCAAGCTGTGATGGGCTGTGGTCAGCCCACTACACATTGGAT
This sequence comes from Pezoporus flaviventris, assembly GCF_033815535.1. Taxonomy (NCBI): domain Eukaryota; kingdom Metazoa; phylum Chordata; class Aves; order Psittaciformes; family Psittacidae; genus Pezoporus; species Pezoporus flaviventris. Next base: position 28,194,693 of record NW_026892579.1, on the reverse strand, counting down.
ATGCTGCTGCTTCCTCCTAAGAGGGAGAATTCCTCACACTCTTCCTCTGCTCTAGCATAGGGTCCATCTCACAGGAGACAGTTCTCTGTGAACTTCTCCAGCATAAGTAAATCCTTTTCATTTGAACTGGATTAGCCCTAGAACTGAAATTGGAGGAATACTTCTGGTGAATAGTTGCCTGTCAGGTATAGCCCATTCACTAAAACCGTTTGAGCTCTGCCCTTCAGTCAGTTCTTAAGCCAGGGTGGCATGTACCTGCTCATCCCCCAGTTGGACAACATCTTCAGACTGTGAGGAACAATACCAAAAGCCTTACTAAAAATCTTCCCTCATGCCCTTTTCTTTGGATTTGAATGACTTTCCAGTCAGCAGAGACCTCCCCAGGCTCCCAAGACCTTTAGTAGATGATCAAGAGAGGCCCTGCTGTAATGTTTGCTAGTTCATTCTGAATTCTGGGAGGAATCCCGGCCGGCACCACAGACTTGTAAACATGTAGCTGAAATAAATGGTCTCTCAAAATTTCAGTGTCCACAAATGGAAAATCACTGTTCCCATACTTGTTGCCCTCCAACTCAGGGCAGCCCAAAGTCTGTCAGTCTTATTAAAAACTGAGGAAAAAATTATATTGGATACCTATGCTTTTTCTTCATCCCTATTAATCAGATGACCATCTTCAACAAGTATCAGTCGAATGTTTTCTTTAGACTTGCTAGTAACATACTCGAAACTCTATCTTCTTGTTATCTGACACAACACTAGGCAGTTTCAACTATTGAGCTTTGGTCTTTTGTGTCTTCTCCCTGCATAAATGAGCCACAGCTCTGTACTCTTCCTGAGAAGCCTGACCTTACTTCCAGAGATCATATGGTTTCTTTTTTCTCTTGAGCTCCATGAGGAATTCCCTGTTCAGCCAAGCTGGTGTTCTTCCCCACTTGCTCGACTTGCAACACAGTGCAATTGCATGCTCCTGTGTATTTAGTTCACATGTTTTGCTAGTTCTACGTTAATGATGTTTTCATTAATAGGCAATCCAATTTCCTTACAGGAAACTGGGAACTGCAAGGAGAATAAGGTGAGGGGTGCTGGAACTGCAGAGCAGTGCAGTGTCAGCTGAGCTAAGGTGACAGTAAAAGACTCTCGATGTCTGGAAAACTATTGTATGAGGAATTAGTGATCCACATAATGGGTAATTCAGGTGTATGCCTTCCCCTCCCCAGCTGCAGTAAATACTTCTGTTCCTTTTATTTGCCTTGTGGTATTAGTAGTCATGGAGCCATGGGCCCATTAGCTTAACTTATTTCTAGTAACTTGTACTCCTGATCTGAAATAATAAAAGTGATTTCACTACTCAAGGATGAAAATATGAATCTGAAAAACTGGTAATACAGCAGTGAAGTTAATAGCATGTGTCCTGGGTTTAGCAGTAGCAGTCATTTTTAATCCTTCTTAGTAGCTGGTGCAGCGCTGTGTTTTTGACTTTCGGCCTGGGAACAGAACTGATAACACTTAATGTTTAGTCTGGCTGAGGACTTTGTGAGCCTCATGCTCTGCGAGGGAGGAGGGGAAGCCAGGAGGAAGCAGAGACAGGACACCTGACCCAAACTGACCAAAGAGGTATTCCATACCACAGCATGTCATGCCCAGGAGGTAACTGGGAGTTACCCGGAAGGGCTGGGACTGGAGGGTTGGAGGAGGTATCGGTCAGTGCTTGGTCGGGCCTGGGGGGGTGAGTTATCGGTCGGCTGGTGGTGAGGTGATGTATTCTCTTCCCTTGTTATTTCCTTTGTCATTATTATTATTGGTGGTAGCAGTAGTGATTTGTGTTATACCTTAGTTACTGGACTGTTCTTATCTCAACCCGTGGGAGTTGCATTCCTTTGATTCTCCTTCCCATCCCTTCAGGAGCAGGGCGGGGTGGGGTGGGGTGAAGAAAAGGGGGCAGAGAGTGAGAGAGTGACTGCATGATTTATGGCTGACTGGGTTTAAACCACGACAGCATGTAAGTGTGCATATGTGTGTTTTGTACAGTTTTTATGACATTTTTCATTTGGAGGGGAGGGGGAAATTAAAGGCCAGCTAAAAGCAAATGACCCAGAAAACAAATTCTCTTGAACAGGAAGAGCAGCAACCCAGATCAGCACTCCCCAAACTGACCAGAAGCCTTGCAATGCAGGTTTGTTTTTTTTTTTTTATCTGAGGAAATTCCCTTTGGGCATCTGCTGTCACTGAACTGTGCTATTTAGTCTGCAGACCCAAACAAGTCTGAAGGTGACATTGTGTGCCAGACACAGCTGCACAGAAGCAATTCACTTGCAGGCTGATTTTTCACTCTTCAGAGCTTGGAGCAAGTGACTAATCCCACTTCAGCACTTGGAAATTAATTTTATACATGTGGGGAGTACATCCTACAGAAATCCTTCTGGAAATCTGCACTGTGAAGCATTACCATAAATGCTGCTCGGAAAAGTTTCAAGGAGGGTACTTAAAGATTGCTGTGAATGCATGCTGTGGGTGGCCCTGTTGGGTGAGTGTTTATTAAACAGAATGTCGCAGTGAGGACTCCATTTTAGTGAAACTAAACCACTGAAGTTTGGTTTAAACCACCAGAATTGACACATTTACTCATCTTAGCAACGCACATTCCACTTCTTTACTTCTTTACATTTACCTTTGTGTTATAAACTGCTTGATCTTGATTCCTTGCTTAACAAAATACTTCATCTTATGACCCACAGCTTTCCAGAAGGGCCCAGTTTCTTGTGTAACACATAATTAACAACAAAATCATAGAATCATAGAATAATAGAACAGCTAGGGTTGGAAAGGACATTAAGATCCTCACTTTCCGACCCCCAAGCCATGGGCAGGGACACCTCACACTAAAGCGTGTCACCAAGACTCTGTCCAACCTGGCCTTGAACACCACTAAATCAAGAGTTTAGAAGTCAAAGTGTTCATTTCCGTTCCTGGTGAATGAACCATTTCTGCTTCACTCACATTTAGAAGGCCATCATAACTCTGCAATACAATTATATCCTGATATTTCCTCTTTAAAATTTTCCTGGCACTCAGATAATTCAAACATACCAGCCTTATGTATTACGGACCATACCAGTTTCCTGTACCAAACAGGGAATGCTTTCAGTCTGTACCTAGGGCTTAAAAAAATTGAAAAATGAAATAAAGGCTGATTACAGAGATTGCAGAAATTGAAAAATTGTTTCATTTTTCAATTCTTGGGGAACAAGAACAGTGTCCTAAACTTTGCATCTTTTGGTGAGACACAACAATATAATTTTAATACTTTAATTTCATTGAAACTACTTGACTTTAAACAACAGTAATTTGGGCACATTTCTATTCAAATCATTATAATTAGAATTCAACTTAATTTCAAAAGAATTGAAGTATGGTGATCTGGACATCTCTCTAACTGGCTGTGCTCAAGTTTTGTCTTCAGATCAAGCAAGCACCATGGATGTTCATTTAATTTTTAGAGCTTATGAAATGACAAATTTCCCTGGATGACAGGCACTTTAGAGCTAATCTAATCCCCGCTTCAATAATGAGTTGTTGATATATCTTCCTGACTGACTTCAAAAGCAGAAATATCAAATATATAGGAATTATTTTAACAAGCATTTTACAGAAAAAAAAATTTCATAACACCTCTGGAGAATGCGTATCCTGTGTTCATTTGGTCTGAAATGGTGCTATTTGTAAACACTTTCATTCAGCAGTGTGACCCTAAAGACTGGAGGAGACTTACAATCTGCAAGAAACACAATGCAAGCAACTTGTTACTAAATTAGATATGGAAAAAATTTATTAGAGCAGGGCTTGGATGTTGACTGCTTTCACACAAAACTACTAAAAAGCCAGAGCTCATAACTGGACTCAGTGTAAATGATGTAGATCACTCTCTGTACAGTTTAAGAAGCCAAAGTCACCTTGGAAATTGAGTCAAGTTGCCCATGTAGACACAGTCTCTATTCCGAATTGTTGCATACTGATGATGTTCATTGCTAAATATTTCCTGTTTTCTATTTTAATAAATGACTGAATTCTTGTTTCAGGCAACTGCACCCCTTTGAGTTGAAAGTTATGGGGGCATTTAACTCCTCAAATCAGGAGTGTTTGGTTATGTGACAAATGCTTGCCCTCAACAGACACAAAGCAGCACAGAGACAATGGCAGGTGGTGTAACTCAATTATGACTTTGCCTCAGCTACTCTGCGTGGCTAAATAGGGAATTGCTGGGTATGCTCAAGTGGAAGAGGAGAGTTTACAGGTCATGGAAGGAGGGGCTGGCCACTTGGGAGGAATATAAGGCTGCTGCTAGAGGATGTAGGAAGACAGCTAGGAGGACTAAGGCATCCTTAGAATTAAACCTGGCGAGAAGGGTCAAGGACAGCAAAAAGAGCTTTTTCAAATACATGGCAGACAAAACTAACATCAGAGGCAATGTAGGCCCACTGATGAACGGGATGGGTGCCCTGGTGACGGAAGATACAGAGATGGCAGAGTTACTGAATGCCTTCTTTGTCTCTGTCTACTCTGCTGCAGGCAGTCCTGAAGAGCCCTGTACCCCTGAGACCTTAGATGAAGTCAGGTCGACGGAGCGGTTTGCCTTAGTCGATGAGGAATGGGTTAGAGACCAGTTGAGCAATCTGGACATCCATAAATCTATGGGTCCAGATGGGATGCACCCGCGGGTGCTGAGGGAACTGGCGGAAGTCATTGCTAGACCACTCTCCATCATCCCATTTACCAAGTCTTGGGAAACGGGAGAGGTGCCTGAGGACTGGAGGAAAGCAAATGTCACTCCAGTCTTCAAAAAGGGCAAGAAGGAGGACCCGGGTAACTATAGACCGGTCAGCCTCACCTCCATCCCTGGGAAAGTGATGGAACACCTTATCCTTGGTGCCATCTTAAGGCATATCAAAGATAAGAGGGTTATGAGGGGCAGTCAACATGGCTTCACCAGGGGGAAATCATGTTTGACCAATCTCTTACCCTTTTATGAGGAAATAACACTGTGGATGGATGATGGCAGAGCGGTGGATGTAGTCTACCTTGACTTCAGCAAAGCATTTGACACAGTCTCCCACAGCATCCTCACAGCTAAATTGAGGAAGTGTGGACTGGATGATCAGGTAGTGAGGTGGACTGTGAACTGGCTGAAGGAGAGAAGCCAGAGAGTTGTAGTCTATGGGGCTGAGTCTAGTTGGAGGCCTGTAACTAGTGGAGTGCCTCAAGGGTCAGTAATGGGACCGGTATTATTTAATATATTCATCAATGATTTAGATGAGGGAATTGAGTGTACTACCAGCAAGTTTGCTGATGACGCTAAGCTGGGAGGAGTGGCTGACACGCCAGAAGGCTGTTCAGTATGTTTGGCTATGTCCTTCCTCTGATCAGCACAGCCTGTCCTCTCTTCTAACTTATATTACCATCCCCTGGGGCTACTGACCCATTCATTATGACTTAGCTATGTAGCTTCATGAGAGAGATTTCAACATATAACAGCCAACTTGCAGTTATAATAACATAGTCATCTAATGGTAAAAGCAAGAAAAGATGTGTTGTGAGAGATAATGCCCTTTATTATGTGTATTTGGAAAAACGGACATGATTTTAGGAAGCTTTCCTTGATGTCTGAAACAAGCATAGGGTAACTAAGATATACTCAGAGCAATTGTTACGAGCCTGTTCAGACTGCTGTATGCTCCATCTGCTTCAGAAATAGAAGAAAAACCTTTGCTAGTCCCAGAAGCTCGTCTGGTTTTCTTATTTATATAGGTTTTGCCTCATTTGTCATATTTATGGTAGCCCAGCAGTTTTCTCACTTTTAGAATGTTGTTGTTTCCCATAAAATGATGTATTTTTAACTTGTTGCACCAAGCATTTTGGTTTTGTTTTTATTTTGTTTTTATTTTTCCCAACATTTAATATGGCATAGATTTATTATCACTTTTTCTTACATATTTGGAGAGATTGATGTAATTAGAGTGTCTTCTAACTCTTAACAGATGGTAATTGGAGCTCTGATATGTGCAAGTTCTGTAGCAGCGGGTTATTTTGTGGTTCTGTTCACATCTTTATTTAGCTTTACTTTGTCTTTTGTAAATATCTGTTGGTAGGAGCAGCAATGCTGGCTTGAAATCTGCAGTTCTATTTGGTACATTTGCTATACTAATTTTATCAAATAATCACTGTAACTTCTTGCACATTTCTTGTTGATGAAGTCCAAGCAGTACTCAATAAGCATTTAGGAGAAACAAGCTTTCCATCAGTGTTTTAGACATAAAGTAGTATGCACTTGATTACTAATCTTAATAGCAGAGACAACATTTTGGTATATCTTAAAGAGGAGAGGATTCGTTGAAAATCTGTGCACCTAGACTTTAGATTTTATGGACCATTTCTTTCTAGCAAGCTTATTATTTGGGCCATTCATTTTGTTATAGTAAACAATCAAATTTGTGTTCTGTTTCTAATGTAATTTATATTGCTCTACCATTGTAATTAGGCAATCTATCACTGTCTTCAAAGCACCTCACCAAATGTACGCCTTTGATGCTGCTAGGGCTATCCCTAAAGCTGCACCCAGACTTCAGTGCATTGTGGCTGTTTCTTCCCTGTTTGTTCAGTTTCAGTATATGTGGAAAAAAGGCTTTTTTTTTTTGCAGCTTTTTTAAAATTTCAGTGCAAAGTCCAACTTAACAAGACTTCTGTCTGTGATCACTTAATTTCTATTCTAAACTCTTAAGACACAGGTCAATAGAATAAATATTTGTATTTCAGTATTTTTTTGTGTTGTGGGCTTATTGATCCTAGATTTATACTCTGTGCTATGAAGCTGGGTGTTCTTCCCCATTTTGTTTGCTTACAGTGATGATCCAAAAAGTTTTCCCTTTCCATTAAAAAAAAAATTAATTCTTTCTGTGTTTTCAAAGCCTTCAGCTCTCTAGTCTAATCAAACTAATGATTTTGTGTACTTTCCCTCAATTTAGGCTCTGTCAATTTTTACTCACTCTCAGTTTAGAGACAGCTAACTACAAAGAGTTGCAAAGATCCTCATTGAACTACTACAGGGAAAAAGCGTTAGAGGATATGCAGTGTTGACAGATGTAAATTGAGGTAGATTACACAAACAGTCCTAGCCTTACATTGAGAATTGTGGACTCTGAACTTGCCATCAGTATTCAAAGAAAAAGGTGTTAGGAGTTTTAATAAGCAGTTTCATGAAAAACACCAGTGTACTCATAAAAGGAAATAGGCTGGAAGAAATGTTTAAGGAAAGGACATAGAGTAAACCAGAAAGATGTCTAACCGTGTTATATATTATCACACCTTCAGTACTGCAGTCAGCTCCTCATTTTAAAGAGGGTGCAGTGGCACTGAGAAGCAGCAAAGAAAGGAAGCCTGGATGACTAAAGATACAGCATGGCTAGTGTTCCAAAAATGAATGAATCTACTTGAACTATTCAGAAATATTTTTTTGGGGGTTATAATAAGGATATATATAAAATCATGAGGGGCATGGAGAAGGTGGACAGGGAAACATTCATAAAACAGGGAACAACTCTGAAACTTCTCAGAAGCTTGAGGCATTAATGTCATTAGTAATTGGAGCGGTTAAGCAAACAAATGGAAGTACTTCTGCACAAGTTATATACTTAAGCTCTGGAGCTTTTGCCACAGGATGTTGCGTATCAATCAAGTTTATATGGACCAATTAGAGAAGTACATGGAAGAAAATAAATCTATCAAAGGCTACACCAGGTACCAACCCCAGCACAAGAAGCCCCAGTATCTTGTGATACCACAAGTTAAGAAAGATTGATTGGTGGCTTGGCTTCACGAGTGAAGATTTGGGAAGGGCTTTAACCACGCTTACTACAAGCACAATGACCAAAGATTACCAAAGAAGTATCATACATGTTTCATACACTTGCCTACACATTCACTACTGGCTATCAATTATCAGGGTTAGGAGAAAACATGGATAAACCAAACATTATTCTGCTGAAAATTTTGGAAATTAAAATTTTAAATAAGAGTTACAGATGTATGTGATATGAAGAAAAAGACAATGTAGATTTTGATCCAATCTGAACATTGCTTAATACTTATTTTGAAAGCACTTCATATGCACTATTAAATCAGCTCAGAACCAATGATTATTTTCTATATGCATGTTTTTCAATCATTACTTCTTATTCCATTGTTAATGGAAAAGGGAACCTTGCATGCTCACACACAGGAATTTCTGACCTAGACCAATCATTATAATCAATGATTGAAGAACAAAAGCCATTAATTTGATAGTATTAGTCAAAATACCAATTTACTTAGCTTTATTAATTTCCCTTCATCTTATCTCCTGTTTCATGCCAACACACTTGGTAAATTTTAATTTGTTCCTCTTTTTGACGTAAGAAATTAATCAAATTTTAGCACCTGCTTGTATTTTTACAATCCAGAAAGTATTATTTGTATACTCCTTTACTGTACAAAATGTACAAAGTAATGCTTCCCCAAGTAGAGGAAAATTTAAACTACAGGAGAAATTAATTTCTCCAAAGCAGCTCTCAGTCAAATCTCTCAGCTTCTTTAGAGGTAAATTACTAAAACATCAGACTCTGTTTTTTCCTAGCTTGTCTGCTTTTAAATTCTTTGACCTTCTGTCTTCCTTTCTCTGATCAACACTTTTATGAAACAACAGGCAGCGAGGGTGCTCAGCTGCAATATTTTTTTGCATGTGATTGGATTTTGGGCTTTGTTTGTAGGTGGGAAGCTGACCACTTTCAGTGTTTTGCCTTCAAACCGTTTGGCTTGTTTATTGTACATTTTCTATGAATGGTAGAAACTATCACCTATGCATAAAGAAAATGGTTCTTACCATCACTGCAGAGAATGCCAGATCTTCCATATGGGCAAAGGCAAACAGCATCTCGCCTGGAATTTGGAAAACACGTAGCACCATTTCCACATGGATTTTCTTCGCAAGTTGCAAACTGGCAGAGTTTTCCAGAGTAGAGCTTAGGGCATTCACAAAACCAATTTTCTGCATCACTGACAAATTTAAATGAAAAGCAAAAAAATATGAATAAGTAACAAAATGCCTTAAAAAACCCAGGGTGGGTTTTATACTCACACGAAAATAGGTGACATTTTACTTACAGTTGAAATACATTTTTTTTTTTTTTTTGGTTGGTTGGTTTTTTGCTTGTGTACTTGACATTAGAGATGCCAAAATGCTTTACGGCATATGGGTGACTTGACTTGAGAGATTCTTTCAGGTTTAATTTTATATTTTGATTTATCTTTCCTTTCCTGGTAAGATATATGGCTTTTAGCATGTATTACTTGTTATTTGTGCTGCTGTTTTTATAACACAGTTGAAATAAGTGCTACAGAAAAACAGCTCTGCTATTATGGTTGAAAAAAGGAAAGAAAGTGAAAACAAAAATTATAAAGCTACTAGCTTACTTTGCAAATGGAAACATCATTTGTATATTGAGCTATTACGTATAGCTTGTGACAAGACAATAGGATCTAAAGAACTGAAATAAAAATACCTACAGTAGTGCTTACATTGAAACTGAACCAGAATAAATAGGTAATATCTCTGCTTTCATATATTTTGTGTTCTCAGTCATAGACAGAATAATAGAATAGGCAAGGGAAAGAATAAGTTGGACTCAGTCTTGAGACGTGATAAAAACAAATGTTTAGAAACGTGCATATTCTGTTTGTATGAATTACCTGGGTTTTAGTATACAAAGATAGCACAACAGCAGGTATGGTAGGAAAACCAAAATAAGATCGGTTGCTTATTATAAATACAATTTCATTAAAGGTCTTATTTGATTTTCCCCTTGTTTTATGACTAAAATTAGATGACAGCTAGATAAGTCAATTCATGTCATTACTAAACACCCTCTGTCATTACTAAACATGTCTGTCTTATACTTGATAAGGTCACATGCGCCTGTGGGTATGAATACGGAAGGCATGATGTGAGCTGTATCAAACCACAGTCTTTGTGTTTGTCCAGATAATTATATTGTCCAGATAATTATATTAGGATGTTCAGTGACAAAATACAAAATGCATATGATTTTTTAAAATCTTGATAATGCTTATGATATCCATGCAATCAGGTTGGAGAAAATAATCTGGGGTTGAAAGAACCCCTGTATTTTTTAAAACAGGGAAATAAGTGAACCTTGTGACAGCCTTTGTGCATAGCAATTGATGAGTGCATTTCTAAACTGACCACCTGCAGTTCTGGGAAGAGAGGATCTCAGCTGGAGAGTCTACAGAATGAATCTCATGAATAATGCCTCCAGACACCTTTGCAAAAGAAAATTACTATCAGCTGCAATAATAAATTTCTGTGTGTAGCCTATTCTATTTATAGATCTGCTGCAGACACCAGCAGAGGAATGTAAATGAGATCCTGGATTGCTTTTGTTTGTGCAGCATCAAGAAGCCTGCTTTCTACGGTTTTAATATCAGCATTACATGGTTCAGCTAATTAAAAAAAGAAACAATAAACCGAATTCTTCCTGGAAATCTACAATTGATGGTGATGACTGCTAAATCATCAAATGTGTTTCTGTTTATTTATAGAAGAGAAGACAGATCATCCCTGCTGACTGCCAAAATGCATAGACTTTAGTTTTCATCTTTAGAAAAACAATTTTCATGAATTCTTCTATTGAGCCGTATAAGTCACCATTGGCCATTTCTTTTTATAGCCTTACTTTTGCTATTGTAGAGAACATTAAAAATAAAAGCTCTCATAACAAATTGTGAGGAGTTTATTGTTATAAAAATAATCAATGTTTCAACAATTCACTATTCATGCCATAACACTCTAATAACAAAGAGTGATTCCCAATGAGGCAAAGACAACAATTTTTAAAAAGTTCTACAAAATAATGCAAAACTTGTAATATGACAGCTAGCCATAAAGTATCACCTCACATGGAGTCTCGGATGACTTACTTATTCTCTCTCAAAGCATTCTGTCACTGTACTTATAAAGAAAATGACAAGGTTCCCCATATTCTGTTGAATTTATCTGAGCTGCAAGAAACACATAAATGCTTAAATGACCATGGACTTCTCTCTTCCTGAGTGGATTTCACTATTTCATGATCCTGTTATCTTTTATAAATGCAAGAAGCAAATGAAAGGGGACAGCAAAGCAGAACAGTAAAATCTTTTGTCTACATTGTACCTGTGAATGCTCTAAGAAAAAGTTATTGGATAATTACACACATGAGCTGAAAAAAATGAATAATGCATTAAAGAAACAAGAAAAATATCAGAATTTTGAGGCTTCAAGATTAGAAACAAAATTGGAATGTTTTTCTGAAATGTTATATATCTACACTTGCGTTTGAGTTCAGACGTAGAGAGATCTGAAAGAAATTTGAAGAAAACCTCCCTGTTGTCACCAGTTGAAATGCCTTCATTCATATTGTAGAGTGGTCTCGAGTGTGTAAACTCAATTTTTTTTCAGATGAACCTGCACCAGAAGATTTTCTTACACCTCAGGTACTCCAGCTGCTAGTGGGCATTCAGCCCATGAGGCCAGACCAGGTCCAGTGTGAGTTAAAGCTCCCTGAAACATGAATAATGGGGATGCTGGGTCCTTAGCCCTAATTGATATGCCCTGTATATCTATTCCTATCGAACTATGTTATCTGGTAATGTGGATACATATTTATATGCCACCAAAGAAAATCAGGTAGCCATGGTGTAGGTTATATACCAAAAAAGACTCCAGATTTTAACCTGAAATATTGAAGAACTCCAGAAGTAGACAGAGAAAAAAACCTAACCATCAAGAATCATATGAAGGAAGAATGATACAAATAGTGTGAGAAAATGGGAGAAGAGACAGAAATAGTAAAGAATAGACAAGACCAGTACTCCTAGAGCAGCATTAACTCATGTCACCAGACATGATATATAAAGAAAAAGGTGCAGGGAAGATGAACTGTCCTCTGAACAACTCTGAAATGGTGAGAGACACACTTCTTTTCATTACTATTACCCATGTTAAAATATTCCTTTGATCTTCAGTATAGACATTAGCTTGGAAAGAAAATAATCAAGAAGACTTTTCATGGTACAACATGATACTGGTAATTCCATCAAATCCTTCTCCTTGAATCAGTATGACATCAGAGACCTGATTTAATGAAATCAAAGTTTTGTGCAAGATTGACAGCTTTGGGATGCCAACACAGGTTTTGATTAATTCCTGTTTTTAAATATTGCATAATAAAGGGAGACTGGATTGTAACACATTAATAATAAAGTCAGAGCTTTATTTAATCAGTTTTTTGCTTTTAAACTAATTCTGTTTTAAAAAGAAAAGATTATAATGCCTCTGTGCAGCGTGCCATAGGCATAATTTGCACTCTGGTGGTATAGTGCTGTGGTTTTCCGAAGCAGGCTATTATTTTCTATATGCTTGTGCTTTTTCCATCTCTGAAGTGGGAACACTGTATTCTGTCATTCCCAGGGAAAGCACTGTGCATTCCATTGTTATAGTCACATATGAGAGGGCTTCCCTGAAAGGCAACCCTTTCCACACCCTTTAATCATGACAGTATTAAGCTGAGAATGTAAGAAACTGTGTGCTGGAGTGGGTTCAATATTTAACTACACGAGTTCTTTTAATGTTCTCACTATATTGTATGGGACAGTTATGGAAGTTGGAGGAAAGAGCTTCCTGAGCTTCTTCAGTTAATAAATAGTAGGTATAATTCAGTTAATTTTACAGTTGTTACTATTATTTATTACTAGTGCCATTTTGTTTCAAATAACAAGAAACTGAAAGGAGCATCGCAATTTATCACTTTAAAATTTAAGTCGAATTACACTTCATTCAAAGATTCATTTAAACTCCTTATAGAAAAATAACAGGATAATGTAAAGGGGATTAGGATCTTCCTTTGAAAGCTTTGTGTAATAGCCAAATCCACAGAAACTCGTTGCAGCCAGAAGGATAACTTTATCTCAACAATAATCTTAAAAATATTAAAGGGCAATATGCAAAGGAAGCATTTCTTCCTTGTGCACAGCAGGTGTTTTTCTACTATATAATACATCTGCCAATCTTTCCTTGTATTATACAGTGCCTGAAAATCATTTCAGCTTTCCTGTTGCTTTCCTACTTTCAACCAGGTTTCCTCAATTACAGTATCTTCTCTAGCTCTGAGTGCTTTTGTTAGCTTTACTGTTTTGAATCCTTTTTTTTCCCAATCAGGAATTATTATTCTGAAAGCTCCTGTTATTCACTATATATTTCTTTCTTTTTACTGAAGGACTTATGTATTGGGTTTGTGTGGTCAGGTTTTGTTAGTGTGAGAGAGGAGTGGGGTGACTACAGGGGTGGCTTCTGTGAAAAGCCGCTAGAAGCTTCCCCAGCATCTGATAGAGTCAATGCCAGTAGGCTACAATATGGGCCCACTGCCAGCCAAGACTGAGCCCATCAGTGGTGGTGGTGGTGGTGCCTCTGGGGTAACATGTTTAAGAAGGGGACAAAGTTATTGTGCACGAGAAACTTCAGCCAGAGAAAGGAGTGAGACTATGTGTCAGAAACAACTCTGCAGACACCAAGGTCAGTGCAGAAGGAGGGCAGGAGGTGCTCCAGGTGCCAGAGCAGAGATTCTCCTGCAGCCCATGGTGTAACCCATGGTGCAGCCCATGGTGAGGCAGCTGTGCCCCTGCAGCCCATGGATGTTGATGGTGGAACAGGTCTCCACCTGCAGCCCATGGAGTACCCCACACCAGAGTAGGGAGATGCCTGAAGGAGGCTGTGGTCTTGTGGGAAGCCTGTGCTGGATCAGGCTCCTGGCAGGACCCGTGGCCACATGGAGAGAAGAGCCCACGCTGGATCAGGTCTGCTGGAGGACTCCTGACCCCACAGGGGACCCACACTGGAGCAGTCTGTGAACAACTGCAGCCCATGGGAAAGACTCACATTGGAGAAGTTTGTGGAGAACTCCCACGGGAGGGACGCTACACGAGAGCAGAGGAAGGAGCAGCAGAGACAAAGTGTGATGAACTGACTTCATGCCACATTCCCTGTCCCCCCGAGATGCTGGAGGGGAGGAGGTTCAGAAAATTAGGAATAAAATTGAGCCAGGAAGAAGGGAGGGGTGGGGGAAGGTGTTTCTAAGAGTTAATTTTTTAATTTCTCATTACCCTACTCTGATTTGACTGGTAATAAGTTAATTTCCCCAAGTCAAATCTATTTTGCTCATGACGGTAGCTCATGAGTGATCTATCCTTGTCTTTATCTCAGCCCACGAGCCTTGCATTATGTTTTCACTCCCTTGTCCTGCTGAGGAGGGGATTGATAAGAGCGGGTTTCGTGAGCACCTGGTGTCCAGTCAGAGTCAACCCACCACAGCTTTCTGAACTGATTTATTCAAACTACCACTGACAGGCTCCTTTTAAACCAAGTCTAAATCACTTATGAACTGTATCAGTTTTGAAAACTCCTATGGAAAATATTTCCAGATTGGTTGAGTGCACTCACAGAAAAATGTTTTTGCTTTAAATTTTCTTAGAGGCAGGCTTATACTCAGAGTTATACTGGTTCTACCATGGACTAAATAGGTTCTCCCATTTAAAAGATATTTTCAAATTCTTTGATCCAGATTAAAAGTATTGGAGTGGGAAGGTTCAAATTCCACTTCAAAAAGGAGAACAGGAGAGACAAAAAGTTTTCAATATGTCACTTGCATGCTGCCAACATGCAAGAAATAGACCATTGTGTACAAAACAGTTCAGCTCTAACAGAAAATTAATTTTGAGGACCTTGAAAGATGTCATTATTTTCAGGAATTTAGTATTCTATGATTGTTTTATTTATGAATGTACACATTCAAATATCTAACACAGTGCTATTGAGGTTTTCAGGATCAAGAAGCATCTCCTGGAGTCTTTTGTAAACCCTATTTAACCTCTATTTTCCACTCAGATGGTGAATACACAAGTGATTTCCCATCACAATGGATACACATCCATTAAAAAGTATGATGCTTAAAAAGTCATGTCCTCTTATGTGACAGTTATGACCATTCCTGTCACATAAGAGGATACACAAGTGTGGGGTATCAAGCACTTCTGGACACAGAACACTTAATGGTGCATGGTTAAAGATCCCTCAGGAAAATGTACAGCAAGCAGTGGTTGGTTAGAACAATTTATGTGGGCAGAAATCCATTCCCTGGCCACATCTAGGGACAGAAATAATGGTCAGTCAGGCTGAGTCCACCTCAGGGACTGCAATTAACACTGACACTACTCCTTTCCCCAATATCCTCTATCTTTTCCGTTAATCTACATTTTCTCTTTCCTTGTGTTGTATGGGACAAATAGAAAATAGATAGTATCATCTGTTAAAATGTATTTATACAAAAGAAATTAAAAAGATTGAAAAGTTGAAAGGCTATGATTTTAATAATAAAAAATTAGCATTATATGAAATGTGGTTGGGGAAATACATGAACATTTTAAACAGTGTAAAGTAGAAGCCAGATCTCCATCTCTCACTGAAATCACAGGCTGCCTAACTTCAGCTTGTCCTTTGAAAATCTCTCATAGTTCCTTAGAAAGTTTCCAGTTGCTCCCAGCAGTCCCTAGAGCTCTGAACAGTCTTTTCACCAATGTATCTACTATTTTCACCAGGACTCGTAAGCACCATATTCAAAGTAGTGACACTAAACATGGGTGTGCAGCATACTGCTTGTTGCACTGTTCTCACTAAAAATGCATTGTATACTGTTACTCATATCCGTTCAAATTTTAAAACTATCTTTTAGCATAAAACCATCCATTACTTCAATATTAGATTAATTTATAGGTTGCAGAACTATGTAACTTAGTAATTTCAAAGATTTCAAGGTCTTGTCATAGTAAACTCCAGTTTGCTACACTGGTCATGAGGAGCTTACACTCAAGTGCTTGTATAAGCCAGGCAGTCTGGTTTATTTGCAGCAACAGGTAAATGACTATCTTGAAAAAGTAAGTTACATGAGAATTTATGTTGGAGGAAGCCCATTGCATCACAACATCATTAACAGTACTGTCTTTTGCTTCCAGACTTCCTTCAAAGGAACAAGTCAGTTGCGCTTCCTTGACATCACAATAGTGATCCATTTCGTCACATTTATGTAGAAGAATACTATGAAGTTACTCTGTCAGTCTGGCTCTACAGGCTATCTTACCTTGAAAGCTTCAGGGGAATGGAAATAAGCTGCTCTTTTAAAGAAGACACTTGAATTTACAAACATGTGACTAAAATAACACAAATTCAGACTGGACATACATATGTGATCATTTACATTTAAGCATATCAGTGTTTAGAGTAGAATCTATGAGATAAGGGCTTTAACAAATCTTTAACTGATATAAAATCTAGTTGATTATAAGCATTTATTAGTAATTTTCAACTGTACTATTTAAAATATAAAATCAATAATTATATGATGAGCAAATTCTATTAAAATCTCACTTTCCATTTGTACTTACACTACCATTTATTTTTAAAGGTGTCAAGGAGATGAATAACTGAACTGTTTTAAAATATGTTACCATTAATAATCTTTTAATTTGTTAAACAGCAATAAAATTCATACCACAGTGGTATTTGTGAGAAGGTCACCTCTGGCAGAGATTTTTGTTAGCGCAACTGAAATGGAATATCTTCACTGGGATTGAATTTGCTTTGTGATTGTAAAGAAAGCTGAGTAAGAACAGTTTGTGTTGCAGATGCTGATTTCAGTCTCCAAGATTTTACTGAGCACATTTTTTTCTGGCAGAAATTTTTGTAACTTAGATGGCTACCCTTAAATATATTTTCTGTGTGATATAATTCTGTCTTTTAGTATAATTTAAAACTGTGTTTATGTTTAAGGTATCATTTATGTGTTTTCTGTGTTCCAGCAATTAGATTTATGCTTGACTAGAAATTGCAGTACTGGAAGAATGGAGTGATTCATTGCTAGGTGTTTCTACGATAAGCTTTTCCACTACTGTAAATGTTCAACTCCACAGGTGGCAGCGGTGGCACCATCATTTGTGCAGACAGAATACTATGCAGCTTCTGATGGTTTAAGGAAGGCTATTTTTTTTATTGCTAAAAGCAGTCCTATATAGTATGATACTTTTATATGGTAATAATTACAGTTTCTATTAAAGACTAACTCATGCACAGCGAGAGTCTCTGTAATAAATGCAAAAAACAGAAAAAAAGAAGATATTATAGATTGACTTAGTAAACAAAGAACATTTGAAGCTGTACAAGTAAAAGTCGTAAGCAGAAGACATAAAAAGTGGCTGACATGACTTCAAAAGGTCTATAATATATAAACTGTAAGATTTTGTTATATTTGCCCATTTTGTCTAAGGGTGACCTTTAGCTTCAAAGTAGGAGTTTTGCCCCAGACAGACAAACTAATCTAGTTTACACAGAACTCCATAAATCTCAAATTTTAAGTAAGACAAGAAAAAACATAGCTTTTGTGGAGCCCCTTTAACACTCTGTTTGTTATTTATCAAATATCTTTTTGTATATATAGCTAAGCTGTGCTGCTGACATGATACAGTGAGATGCAAGGAGCACTAGAACTATGAATTCATCTAAGAGCCACCAGCATAACTCATAGAGGAGCATGAACTGCATATTAATCACTCCTTCCTCATACGTCACCACCTGCCAGGGGATGGCCGGTAACGTGCCCTCTCATTCTTAAACAGTTGCCTAAAACAGTATTATGTCCTGTTTTATGAAGGTTAAGTATCCTGGAGGAAAGGCATTGTCCTCTTACTAGCCAAGCTATTAAAGCCTCATCCCCCGTTCATCACCATTTCAATGACTACATTGCTGTGTAGTCACTGTTCCCCTGCCTGCAAGGGAGCACAACCTCTGGAGAGCACAACCCTCAGCATGTTCCTACCACCTGTCATATTGCAACAGTAGAGTTTTTCCAAATGCACGCAAGAGACCCGGTAAGAAAGTCCCCAAACACACTTTATTGCAGACAATCTGATGGCAAAGAAAAAAATTCCTTCATGCTTTCCCAGAAGAAATTAAAGCAGTGTTCACAGCAGCTTGCAGGATTCACAGCTGTACTCTGACCTACGAATGAAAACTAGTGATCTCCCTGCAAAGGAGTTGTGGGTGATGGGGTAGTATCATGCACCCTTTCTTTTCTGAAACATGAAAAAGAGCTGGAGATAATTTTTGACATGTCTTATTAACTCATGGGAGAAACTCAGAATCCTTTCTTCCTCCAAGCAAACAAAGCCATACTCCCTTTTAGCTTATGTGACATACATTCTTGAAATGGAAACTCTAAGACCTGTCCTGTGGCCAAGACACATTGACACCAAGCTATGCCTCTTCACCTGAAACAGTACCGGGTAGCAGAAGCACATGCCATTTTTATCTTTTGCTACTCTGGTGATGTTTCAAAAATTAACAATTTTGAAATGGTGTGACGGCAAGGAGAAAAGAGGTGTGAAGTGGAAAGCCTAGTTATTACACTCCATCACATTCAGCACCAAGGTTGCTGGACTTCCTCTAGGAGCTCCATGTCTCTCTTGTACTGGGGATCCCAGAACTGAACACAGTACTGCAGGTAAGACCAGAGCTGAGAGGGAGTGTTACCTCCCTCGACCTGCTGGTGGTGGTCTTCCTAATCCACCTCAGGGTACCATTGGCCACAAGGGCATAATGCTGGCTCGTGGTCAATTTATTGTCCATCAGAACCCCCGGGTCGTTCCCTGCAGAGCTATTTTCCAGCTGGTCAGTCCCAGCCTGTGCTGGTGCATGGGGTTATTTGTCCCCTGTGCCCTTGTTGAACTTCAAGATGTTCCTCCATGCCCACCTCTCCAGCCTGTCTAGATCCATCTGAATGACAGCACAGCGCTCCTGGGTATCAGCCACTCCTCCCAGTTTTGTATCATCAGCAAACGCCTGACAAAAATGTTTTCAATTAAAAATGCTTTTATTTTTAAAGCTAACTTCTCAATTGTTATCCTATTATTACCACCATGATATTTCTAATACTGCAAACATTTCACACTGCTGAGATGGTCTGCCTTGTGACAGACATTAGAAAAACATCAGTTTAATTTTTCTACTGAGTTGAATTTTATGCAGGGTTTGAAACACATAGGGTTTTTGACGGGAACTATCTTGGCCAGAGAATAGCTAGGTGCCTCATGCATTCAATTTAGGTCAAAGTTTGTACTTCATCTATTCTTTGTGTCTTACGGCCAACAAAGAAGCCAATTGCTGCTGAATGCACAGAGTGAGGTCATTCTCCCTCTAAAATCTAAAGAAGACATAAGGCAGGTTGATGTGGACATTATCTATGATTTTATACATTGACTGAAATTTAGTCTAGTGGATACTTCATAGTTCATTAACATTGCAACAGATCAGACAATCAGGCTGTCAACATTATGCCAGCCAGCTGTACTGGGTCTCGCTGGGAAAAAGTTAATTTTCCTCATAGTGTCCTGTATGGTGCTGTGTTTTGGATTCGTGACTGAAGCAGTGTTATGGGTCAGTGTTTTAGCTGTTGCTGAGAAGTGCTTGCACAGCATCAAGGTTTTCTCTGTTTCTCACTCTGAGTAGGCTGGCAGTGGGCAGGATGTTAGAAAGAGATGCAGTCAGGACAACTGACCTGAACTGGCCAAATAGAAATCTCATACCATATGAGACAGTGCTCAGCAATGAAAAATGAAAGTTTGTCTTTCCAAATTATCTTTTGCTCGGAGACTGGCCGGGCATTGGTCTGTTGAGGGTAAATGATCTCTTTTGCATTATTTGGATTTTTTTCTTCATTTTCCTTCACTTTCTAAACTGTCTTTATCTTAGCTCACCAGTTGTCCTGCTTTTGCCTTTCCAATTGCCCCACATTTTGCTGGAGGAGAGTGAGTGAGCAATTGGCAGGGGCTTATCTGTTGGCCAGGGTCAATCCAGCCCACTGAGTAACTGACAAATTCCAAACTGGCCTGGGAGCAGGAACTGCAATACAGTCACTCTGGAGGAGTTTGCATTTCATGTGCTATTCAAGGACAAACGATGTGGCCCAAGGACTGGAAAATATGGAATTTGCAAGGGACATCAATTTTGCGCAGTTCTTCCATATTTTGATAACAACAAACATTTGTCAGAGTGAGTTCACTAGCAGGTCAGGATGTATGTGACAACCAGGCTGCCACACATTTAATCAAGAAATAGCAGAAATCCTGCATATCCTTAAAGGCTTTAATTCTTCATTTTTGACTTTGTTCCTGCTGGCCCACAGACCACAGCAGACCCCTTGCCTGGATTCTGAGATGGCAAATACAAAAAATCCACTTCCCTGGAGTCAGTACAAATCCCAGTCACGTGCCTACAGAGCTATGAATAAGTCCTTGGAGCTGACACTAAGTGGGGCTGAGCAGCACACATATGCAGAGACTCCTTGATCTGGCTCACTGCAGAGAAAAAAGACTGCAGGTGCAGTGGGCTGCATGCTATCAAGGGAATCAACTTAGGTGGTTAACATGTATCATTCTCAAGCTTTTAGCAACTCTTACCTTTGATTAACATTGGTGATTTTCTCAGAATTAATTGTGAACATTCTTGTACTAAGAAATACTGGAGGGTGAGACCTAAGATGATGGACCAAAGCACACCAGGGACTTGATTCTGTGGGGCATTTTGCAATATTTGTAGATGCTAGCTTTGAGAAGGAGGCACTGTTTCTTCATATGCTATTTGTAAGAGTACTTCAGAGAATTCAGAGCTAGAATATTGCTTCCACTGTTGGCAAAAAATGATCAGGCAGAGTTCTGGACATGCTGGTCTACACTGGATGCTAGGTTTGTCTAGAGTCTGGGACCAGCAGTATCCAAAAGTAATTCATTATTGTCCCAAGATTTTTAAGCAGGCAAACTAGCAGATTACAGTCACTTTTAGGGAGAAATATACAGGAATGCTATACTTGGAACAATTATATAACAAGACAGGAATGTGAGAACAGTTACTCAGGTCAGACCAATGTTCTTTTTTACCGTTATTCTATCTCTGACAACAGACAAAGCTGTAATCTCAGAAAAGAAGATAGTTATAAATCATGACCTGCAGCAAAGAATGTCTTGAATCAGACATGTTTCACAGTCCCTAATACATACTTTTTATCCATGAACCTCTCTGATTCCTTTCTAAACCCATGCCAGCTTTGAACATCTACATTGTGCGGTGCAGTTCCACTAAGCATGTATCCCTGCTCTGTTTGAATTTCTTTCTGTTTTTTTTTAATGCGATGTACAAAAGTTGTGTTAGAAGATGAACAATTATTGTCTATTTGCTTTTCTCATGTCTCTCCTGATGTGGACATCTTTCATAATACTCTTCAAACGTTTTTCTTTTCTGCACTAGAAAATGTCAAGCTAATCTGTTGAATGAATGGATTCCATTTCTTTGATCACCCTTCTCACCTTTTTCCCTTTCACATCACCACTCTCCTTTTGGAGATGAGAGAATAAAATGACAAAATAATGCAGGGTAATGGAGCAATATTAATTCATTTATGTGCTTTCATGATGCTTCCACCCTCCCTTCTTAAGGATTTACTCTTTGCTTTCTTAATTGCTACTGAACACAGAGTTGGTGTATTTCATAGATTATTCAGAAAACGCTGCAGAGAATAATAGAACCTATAAACTTCCAAAACCTTTCCTGAGAGGTAGTTTCTGATTCAGAGCCAACCCTTCCATTTGAAAAGTTAAGGTCTTCCCCTCTTTTAATGTGTTTTGCTTCTCAGTATGTATCGACTTTCTTTATATTGAATTGCTATCCACATTTATTTTTCACTCTGTCATTCAGTATTATGACTCTCATACAATTCTTCACAGTTGGCTTGGATGGCTACAGATCAGCCTTTAGAGGTAAAGGATAAGGTAATGAGAACAAAATGTCATAGTGGACCTTGAGCAGTCAAGAACCAGCTTGCAGCTGACAATCTTGTAAGGGTGGCTTACTTACCATAAGCTTTGGGAAAGACGGCAAAACCTCTGTATCTACTGAACCAAATGCCCTAACTATTTACCCTAAGTGGAATAAAGCTTTTTTCAATTTTTCAAATTCTGGAATATGAGGGAGAACAGGTAAACAATATCAATGCACCAGATACATGCTTAATGCGTAGTTAAGAGATGTGTCTGATATACTGCAGTTACAATTCCCTTGTAATTTCAGGTCACCTTTTGTGTCTGTATTTCAGTTAATGTTTAAAAGTGATTCCACAATCATTATAATGCATATCTAGTTAAAAATAATGAATTAAAGAAAGTTAGGAAAAGGCCACTTTCTTTATAGCAAAAAAAATGAAAATGACATCTTGTTTATTATGTCACACCCGGTTGACTTTAATCCATTAAAATGCCAGTTTTAGAAAGCTGTTAATTATATTCTAAGATGCTCTGAAGTAAAATAATATTAAGTCTGTTTCTAAATGTGTTTCTATTCAAGGCAGATTAAGGCAATTTATCTCAAAGGGCTGTTGTGCAGAGACGATAAGATTACAAACACATCCTAATTGTGAAGAGCCATCAGCCATTTCTGGAATATAAAGGAAAGTGGTGCTAAGAAAACATGGCATTCACCTGGAATTTTGTAAATTTATATTTTCATCTATCGTGTAAATTTTTCTAGAATCAGCTAATAGAGCTACTAAGGCAGAGAAAAGTAATAAAATCTAAAGTAGACTTTCTGCTGTTTAGTCTCCCAGTGTCAGCAGCAATACATTTAGTTTGCAAATATCCTGAAGGCACAAGTGTCTCCTGCTCTGAGGACTGTGATATGTCTTATTTCTCAGGAAGAGTGAAGTTGCCATTGGAAAATACATTTAAATCTAGTAAATCTCTAGAAAGCAAAGAATCAAAACCATCAAAATACAGATGGGTGCCAAACAGTCATCTGCATTTTGAATAAATGCTTCTTATGGTCCAAGGCTCATTACTGTTCAGTTTTTGAATAATACTGCTGCATTTATGCTAAAGATATGTTAGGACTGGAATGTGCTAAGAGCTGTGGTATGGGGAAAATTCTTGCTTTTCCACAGATTTTCAGTTCTTGGTCAAATCTTTTTGATATTTTCACTGAAGACCATACTTAAGAGAGCAATAGCTTCACTGCAGCATAGCACCCACAAAGCAGCCTGATAAGATCCTTCTGTTAGTGCAACCAACTTGAGTTAAAAAGGTCAACATACATGGGTTTTTGGTAATAAAGGAATTAAAGTTAGATGCAAGACTCAACTTTGAACTGGAATAATTTTTCATCTAAGGGAAAACAAGGCTTTTTTCTATGCTAAGGTTCTTGAGCTGTAAAATCAGTATAATTTTAGTTTTCTGGATGTGTTATAATGCTATAATGATCATAAGGAAGCACTGGAAATATGACCCAAATAGCTACTTAATGCATATTTAAAACAAATTCCATTACAGCAACTTACGTTGTCTGCTCATAGACTCATTGATTCAATAGAATGAATTAATATTCAACTTCCATTTAGCAATATTTACCCCTTGGCCTTAATTTCAGTGTGTTAGTGTACTGGCTGTAAAGAAACATTATCTTATTGTCTTACAAAACAAAAGGTTTTCATTTTGAGAGGAAAGATGAAAATTGCTGAATGCAAAATTACCTATTTTTTTCTGAATTAAGGAAATTTCTAGAATTATTTTTGTATTTTTATTTGAAGTCATACTTATAAATAAAAGGTTGTAGAAGCAAAATCAGTAATATCATAGCATTCCCCTTCCACCACCTTTTTGAACAGCTGTCAGTCATTTAAAATAAAAAAATAAATGTAGCTGTGTAAAAAACTGCCATAAATCCTGAACACAGATAATAGTCAAACATCTATACAAATAATCTGCAAATAAAGACCTGACACTCAGTAAGTGGAAGAAGAAAGCTCACCCTCTGAACAAATACTGGGGTTCATCTTTGGGAAGTTATAGTGGAGAAATTGAATGTAAGAATGCCACTGGAAGAAATTGGCTTAACAAATCTCTTTTCAAACTTTCAAAACTGAAATTTAAATAGACCTGAAAGACTCTAAATCAAATAAAATCACTCCAGTGGCTTCTATTTTCTTTACTTCAGGTTCTCTAGTGAGTAAATAAAGACTATTGGCACCATATGCATTTAATTCCTTTTGAGAAAACTGTCAGCTGGTATATGCATCATAACAGAAAAACAGCCTTGTAACAGGCTTTTAATGTTGTTAAATATATTCTTTTATGCTTTTATGCCTTTGTTTTCTTTCTCTTTTTTTTCTGTATCTAACATTCTGCCACCCTGCCATCTGAAGTGATGTGTCAATGAAAGTGCCTTAACGTTACATGTTAACAATCATTCAGACAGTGTCTTGTGACACCATTAAGGATTGGGTCCTATTATAACGGGTATTTAACACAGAGAGAGTCAGATCTGGCAGTGTAATGTTTGAAGACTTTGGTAACGGATATGTTCCTGCAGTTACTCAAATTCTATGGAGATTACAATGTTATAAACAGAAATCCTAAAGATGTCAATAGTTTGCTAGCTTCTACAGCTACTGCGCTCCTTTCTCTGTAGGCTGGAAGTGGTAAATGCTCTATCCGTGTCAGTGTTCAAGGCCAGGCTGGACAGAGCCTTGGGTGACATGGTTTAGTGTGAGGTGTCCCTGCTCATGGCAGGGGGATTGGGACTAGATGACCATAAGGTCCCTTCTAACCCTAACTATTCTATGATTCTATGAAAGATGTGGGGGCTCATATCTCACTGCTGCCTCACTCCTCAAATCTATCTGTAAGCAGAAGTGACAAACCTCCACACATTCCTTAATACAGTTCATACTGGTGAGCATTTTTGCCATGTATGCTAGGGGTCCACCATGTCTCAAAAGTCTGAGAAAAAGATTTGCACCACTAGACCACTGCTTATAAGATTATTTCATTACGCTTAAATGCTTGAAAAAGTTAAACAACAGTGTAGTAATTTAATTGTAGGTACAATTGGGGAATGAACCATTTTAGTAAATTAAAGTGTGCCCAGCATGTTACAAATGTTTGTGCATTTGCAATTTGTTATCAGAGTGTAACTGGCTCCTTCTAGCTTTGGTATCCACAGCAGTAAGCTTAAGTACTACAGAGAGTTACAACCAAGAGCCTTCATCAGTCAGGTTTCAGGATTGCTTCATGACAGTTTGCAATGTTTATGATTCTGGCAACTGTCTGTAATGTAAACTCTGTGGTCATCTGGTTAAAATAATGCTCTTAAAATAATATGATAAACTAAAACTACTATGTAGAATCTATTACATATATTATAATGCCCTTCATTTAGCATTAGCTTAATGTACTCTGTTTCAATAAGGCTCTGTACATTTGCAGTAATATACTGCAATTTTATACAGTTACATAAAAGCCTTATTGAAATAATACTGCACAGCATTTTTATGCATTTCTTAAAATAGCAGAGACATAATGTAACCTAAAAATCATAGGCTATTTAATAATGCATGAGATGTTAAAATTATGCCTCTTTTGTACTGTAAATTGTTCTTTTTTTTTTTATCTTAGTGTTTCAATGTGCTCTTTTTTTCTTCATCTTAGTGTTTCAATGTGCTCTTCAGCACTCTGCCTACTTCACCCTCCTTCACCGATCTCAATGCAAAGAATAATAATTTTACAGCACACTACTGCTGTATTTTTCCACCAATCTATAATGCATTAGAAGAAGCAGTTAAAGAATAAAGTAGTTCCTTCTGCCCCTGCTTCCCCATTTTCTTTGCTTCATTTGTACACATTCAGAAGAAGTTGAAGGAACCACTGAGTTTATCTTGCTGAAAGCTATTTCAGAAATTATAAAAGCAAGGAAGTGATTCGGGGCTCATGATAATCTTATGCATAATTTTATTATTCTTTGGACACCCTTAGATATAAAAAGCTATGTGCACAGAAACTAAAGACTTTACCTACCAGACTGGAAGTATGTTTTTCAGTCAACACAAAGATATTATAAAAGTCAGTGTTCACAGAGTTTATCAGAAAAAAAATACCCTTGCCTCTTCAGTTCCTGAAGTAGGCAGGCATTGTCTTAAGTGTACAACACATTTATACAATGAGGGGACTCTAAAGCAGTACAATCCTGTTGCTTAGCAATATCAAACAAAATTAGAAATAATTCCCTTCATCTTATTCCCCTCTGCCCCACACTTTCTCCTTTTCTGAAATATCCACAGGCACTTGTGACTAAGCCATGCTAGGCTTATATCGAGTATGATAGCCTATATTTTTAAAAATATGAAAAAGGCACTTTTATGAAAACCTTTAAGAGAAGTACCAGCCATTATTGAATGTTTAAAATTATTAGACTGCTAATAAGAACAAGACACATACAGTGACATTTCTGGCAAACAAACCAGCCTTCAGATTCTTTAAAAAATAATACTGTGCCAGAAGCAGAATTCTTGTTTCAAAGATTACAGATTCAGAGAATGGCTGGAAGGCACCTCTAGACATCACTCTGCTCAAGCAGGGTCACCTACAGACTCTTGCCCAGGATCATGTTCAGACAGCTTTTGATTCTTTTTTTTTCAGTCCAAAAAGCTTTTTGAGCTTTTAAGGATGCAGACTTCACAACCTCTCTGGACAATGTGTATCATCATATGTTTAGCTAATTATGTAGTACAAAGCAGATTATAACAAGCTCTGAATACATTTTACTGCTGATTTCACTCCTTATCAGATAGTTAAAAGGAAAAACCAAGAAATATAGATGCTGACAACCTGACAAAATCACTTCAATTTCAAGATAAATTACAGCAGTCAGTCAAATAGAAGTTGCTTACATAGATGAAATAACATCAGAACAGTCCAAATAGATGGTGAAGGAACTTCATTAGACTTTGAGGATTTTAAATGTTGATAATGCTTACTTATCAGTTGGCTGGCTTGCATTTATAATAAAATCTTCAGACTCGCTGTGCCTCGCAAACAAATGCCAAGTAAGACATTTTTTTTAGAAACTGTAACACCCAGCTATTGAACCGAATGCTTGTAATTCCAGAATGCTAAATTTTCTCCACCATTTTGTTTACTGAACAGTTCAAATTATAGTATTTCTTATTCTACAGGAAATAAATATTAATAAATGAATGCATAACACTTAAAAGTCTTCAAAGATACAGATAAATCGAATACCTCTAAAGAATTAGAAGAATCTCTGCAGATGAGACAAATGATGCTGAATAAAGATGCAGGGTCAAAAGAGCTGAAGAATAGCCAAGAGAATATATAGCACAGAATATATAGAAAGAGCTATGTTAAAGGGGAAAAGTCTTTATTGTTAGAAAAATACAGTTGTGTTTTTTTTTTTCCCTTCCCTTTTGTATGATAAATACAGATCTAATCACTTTTAATGACCACCCCTTTTACAAAAATTTCAAATTTATCT
This sequence comes from Pezoporus flaviventris, assembly GCF_033815535.1. Classification (NCBI taxonomy): domain Eukaryota; kingdom Metazoa; phylum Chordata; class Aves; order Psittaciformes; family Psittacidae; genus Pezoporus; species Pezoporus flaviventris. Next base: position 28,167,140 of record NW_026892579.1, on the reverse strand, counting down.
CGGCCATGTACTATAAAATACACTAGGGGGCAGCAAAAAGTAAGATAACAAATCCATAACATGAAGGTACACGCCAAGATTTGTGTAGAAAATCTGCATTATTTCAGCAGGGAACAAAGGTGAAACGAAGGAAATTCTAGTTTTATTTTGCTTAGACCTTTTCCATTAAGTAGTGCAATGCCTAAGCAAGTTGTCCATTGCACTATTATGTCACAAAGCTGAGATGTTCACAATGGTCTTAAGGACAACGAAATGTAGAGTCACTACGTGGCTCAGTGCAAAGAAAGTCAGTAACAAATCCACTGGTGCTAATAGATGCACAAATGGCTATGTCACACATTCAATACTTCAGGTCAAATATTTTAGTTAAAATGAAGCACTGTACCTATATACAAGAAAATGATGAGGAATACATTCCAAAATAGGGCCCTGATTTTCAAATTACTTCTACTGCTGCCTCCCCTTCAATATATTTTGTTTTCTATAATCAGGATTTCAAAATAAAGTCATTCCAAGATTCATGTATGGACCGGTACAGTCTGATTAAAAGTGAATCTCTTCCATAAAAATAAAAAAGCCATGTAAAGCTGTACCACTTTAATCTTATCTAAAATAGCTGCCAGAATATTAGGTATAATACAAAAGACAGCTGCCAAGACATTATGCTCTGGAAAACATTTGGAAGCTGTCATATAGTACTCACCATGGTTCCCATTAAAGTTAATTACGTACATCTAACTGCTTGCCTATACAAGAGACACAAAAATTTACAACTAACTAACAGAAGTTTAATATAATTTTTATTATATCACAAGAAGGAATCCTTTTATCATAGTTTTAACCCCTGCTGGCAACTAAGCACCACACAGGCACTCACTCCTAGCCCTGCCATGGGAAGAGTAAAAGTAGGAAAACTTATGGGTTGAGATAAAGGCAGTTTAATGGGACAGAAAAGAAAGAAAATAACAATAGTGATAATAATAATGATAAATTCATTTGAACATACAAACCATGTAATGCACAATGCAATTGCTTAACACCTGCTGATGGATGACCAGCCAGTTCCTAAGCAGCGGCCTCCGACTATCTTTCACCCCAGTTCACATACTGAGCATGGTATCATATGGTATGGAATATCCATTTGATAGCTGTGATCAGCTGTCCTGGCTGTGTCCCTTCCCAGCTTTATGTGGCCCTCCAGCCTTCTCACTGGCAGGGTGTGAGAAGCTGAAAAGTCCTGGACTCACTGTAAACGCTGCTTAGCCTCAACTAAAAACATCAGAGAGTTAACACTATTCTCATGCTAAATGCAAACCACAATAATATTCCGGCCATTAGAAAGAAAATTAGCTCTATCCTAGCTGAAACTAGGACAGCCAGGTGGATTCGTACTAAGGTACTGATCTGTGAAGAGGAGGAAATTCTGTCCTACCTATTCTCTGCAACGGTGTTACCTCCAACAGGGGATGGTGCTGACAACTGAGGGGTTGAAACTCAGTAAATTTGACTGCTTATGATGTATGTGAAACCCAGAGATTAGGGAGTCTTATATGTAGGACAGTAATTTACCTCATCTCTTTTTTTTTTTTTGCTAGGTTTGGGTTGGTTTTTTCTTTGTGGCTATTTTTTTTTTTTTATGATCACAGTTACTTATTTTGGTAACCCAGACTTTATTCCCTTTATATCCTGAATAACTCAAGTACTTTATCATATTTGTAAGTCCACTGAAACCATGGATTTAATAGCAAGTGGGTCATTGTGACTGTCTAGCTTGGGATACGCCATGACGTAGACAACATTTTCATCTCATCACAGTCTGTTGATATTCCTGTTAGTTTTGCTTGAGCTATAGCAAATCTCTTACTATGTACAGTCCTTTTTACTGTTTGAACATAATTTACGTACCTGTAAAGATGAACTTAGGTTTAGTTAATGTTTGGTTACTTAAAGATGTAATACTGGTCTCTTCATTAACTGTATTTTATTATTCAATGGTACACTAATAAGAAGTAAATGTGTCACAGATTAAATATCTAGGGAAGACTACAGAGCTCCCTTTTCTCTTGGACATTCGAAAAACCTTAATGGACTAGATGTAGTTTATGAAGTCAATTAAAGTTTGGGTAATTCTTTTCTTAAAAACTATTTTCATTTTCATTAGTAGATGCTGATATTCCCTTAGTGTTTTTTTTAACTTTCTTGATCATCAAAACACAAGGTAACTATCACACAGGATTTCTGAGTTGTTTCCAGGTTTTTGTCCAAGTACACATGTGCAGTGCCTCTCCAAGGCACACAGACATGTTGACATATTTCAGAAAATAATTTTCTGAATCTGAATTCTTAACTGTTGCACACCTAAATGGAAATGGAAATACAGAGCCTTGAAACACTATTCTTAAATCTCATTTAGTACTTTTGGAAGCTGTGGATACAACAGATAAAAGGTTAAATAACTGCTGCCACCGTTGTGAAATACAAGTAAGATTTTTTTCTTAACATAGACATCATGGATTCGTGGCACGTATCTGGATTGCTTCTATAAATATGTAGAACAAGGTTAAGCTTAAGCTTGTGACCCAAAGAGAAAATTAATAAAATAAAAAGGAAGTTGAGCATTCAAGTTTTAACTGGCATGTCTGAGTTTATAGAAAGAAATGCTATACCCTGTCTTGTAGAAACAGCAATATGGTAGGAATAGTAATTTCTTTGCAGTTGCAGCTATGCAGTAAATGTCTTCCTGAGCTCCTTGTGGAGAACACTTTTCCTTAAAAAAGCCCAGAGGGAAAGACATATCATATAGCAGAGACAGTCAAGGAGGAATTATTTGGAAACTATTAGGACTGGGCTGCGGTATTGGAAGAAGAGCAATGTTACAGAAATAATATTTTTTCAAGTATGGTGCAGAGTTAAAAGAGCAGAAAATGTCTTAAAGAACTTAGAATCTAATTTGTGAGAGGTAAGATAGACATGAGTTGTTGTCATATCCATTTGAATAAAAATAATTGGAACTGAGCGTTAGAAGCTGCAGCATTTGAAAGAGTGTAGTGGTTACATCCGGATGTCTGAGTCAGCCTCTCTGAGGGTGATGGGAGAAGATGCTGAAATGTGACAAACCAGCATAACGGATAAGAAGCAAAGGTTAGAGACAAATTATGATTAATTAGTGCAAAATACAGACTGAAACCCTCTGGAAACTGAGAGATTTTGTTTCCTTCATAATTTACAGTGTGAATACAGTTCTTAAGAGTAGACAAGGCATTATGTGTGGGAAATACCCGTACCATTCACTCTTACCTTGTTTTTACCAACTTTAATAAGAAAAGTGTAAAAATTTGGAGTTGTTAAATGGAATATTGCAATGAAAGCCACCAATATGTATTTCTCGCTTGTCAAGATCAGTGGTCAGTTCAAGCAAAATCTAAGTTGCTCAGTCTGCTAAGTCACTACATCAGGTAAAGTCAAAGTATTCCTTTGTCTTGGCTGAAATAAGCCTAAGATTATCTTGAGGTTGCAAAAGTAACTGCTTTATTATGTAAGCGCCAGGTTTCCAGTCCCTGCATTCTCTAATTGCATTCTTGAGACTATTTTGCTTCATAACAACTTGCTGGAAATGACTGTGGAAGTACTAACAGACCATAGGAAATAAGGATTTTTAGGGAAATAATTTTCTGAATCAACTGGTAACTACAAGCATATTTGATGTTATTTATTTACATCTTCCAGAGTCCCAGACAAGTGTGCTGTAGCAAAGAAGCAGGAATAGAATCTGACATGGTCTGGAGAGGGTTATATAGTATGGCCTTTTTATTCTTCTCAAAATACCTGGATCTTGTGAAAACAATTTCACATCAGTACTTGCACAACCGAGACTTGTGCCACTTTACCTTGCATTGTTAATTACACATGAGAAGTGCCAGTTTTGAGGAGTATTTCACAGTGAGGAGAAAAATTAATAAAGTATATTCTACATGAGAAATCCTAACTAGGATTAGTCATTCTTGACAGTCCTTACCAAAGACAAGTGGTCTTTTCTTTATCAGTGGTTAATTTCTCTTGAAAGTATAAGTTTTCTGGCAAGCTGTAAATCAACTAATAAGAGAAAGTTAGTGCTCGAGTTTAAGCCCAGCAGACTAAAGGTTTTACACTCTGATGATCACTGCTTATTTATTTTCTTTATATTTCATGGGTTTTATTATCACAGTGGAAGGCTTAGAGTAGTACAGTGAAAATCAAATTAGAAACAGTTCACTTCATTCGATTCATTTTTCATTAAAATCCTTTAAATAATATACTATTTAAATAATACAATAAATAAATAAATAAATAAATACTTTAAATAATATATTATTTAAATAATATACACATTACTTCTGACATACCCAAAGGTATGACACTGATCCTGTTCTGACCTGCTCACCTTATTTGCACACTTGGTAATTCCAAGTCATGTGTTCACTTTAGCTCAATGTAAATTGGACTTATGCTGCAACAATCATAAATGTTCTTAATGCTTCCTTGAGATTGTATGAAACCTGCATGCTGCCAGTGCTGCTCTAAATGGTTTCTGCCTCAAGGATGATTATAAAATCATACCTAACAGCTTCCTTTCAATTTATTTTATATATGAGAAAAATATCTTCTCCAATGCAGATTTGTATACTTACCTTCTGAGAAAGCTTCTTAAATATGAGCAAAAATTTGTTTTTTAAGGATTTGAAAGCTGCATGTATAAATGTGTTTACCTGAATAGACCCTGTGGTTTGTAATACTGTATCAGTACTCCACAAGGTCCACCTGATGCTAAGGAAAAGCAGCAGAACAAATAAATAATTGCCTTTCAGAAAGAAAGGACATAGAAGAGTGTGAGAGGTGCATATATTCTGTTGGCCTATTGTATTTTGCAGTAAAACTGTCAGAACTGTTAAGCTGTGGATGCTGGTTCAGTGATCAGATAGGAAACCTCTGCAGAAAATCCAGGTGGCAAAGAATCATAGTTGTTGATTCAGCAAGGGACTCATGTTTTAAAAATCAATTCTGGTTAAATGTCTTAGTCTGATGCTAAAGAACATAGCAATTCTCTTTCAGATGAGACCTTAGGCATGAGCCTTACTTGCTTTCAATTGTTAAAGGTTGGCTGATACTTAAAAAATGACATATGGAAGATTCATGAAGGAGTAACCTACTGGCTGGAAAACAAGATGGATTCTTGCAGTTCTCCTTGCACACCCAAATAAATTATTTCCTACCTGGATGTTCAGTTCTCATTAAGCCAATATTGTTTTCCTTCCTTAAGAAGGCTGCACTTAAGTGGTAACAAAAAAGGATCCTTTAAGTATATTTTTCAATTAGATTTCTTAACTACAAGAATTCTTAACTTTAGACACTATAAGACAGCTGATTCTGTTCAGATGAGGACAGTTACCGTATTGTAGGAAAGGTGTATAAAAAAAGGATAACCATTATATTAAGGGTGGGAATATTTTGACAAAAAATACTTTTTGACTGCCATAAAATAATAAATATTACATGTCAAATACCTCTTTGGATAGTTAGTACAACGTAAATTTAAAATTGATGGGTTTTAATATTAAAGGTGATATTTAAGATCAGTTACTTAGACACTTAGAATGAAATTTCTTTCTTACAGTTTTGTTACTTTCTACCACAATACAAATCACATTCTGTAGTTTAAATTTACAATCTATAGGTTATTTGGGATTTCAGCAGGTGGCCCAAAAAACATGTGTTGACACAGTTGTGTTATGCATGATGAATTTGCCAAATAATACAAGTTTGCAACAAAGTTGTCATGTCTGACCCTGAATAATTCAACAAATTAGAGTCTGTTAGAGTATATACTAAAGCAATTGAAATTTAGGAGTTCACTCTTGTGATCTTTAAACAAAGTCTTCTGGTAACATTTCCTTTTCCCTCTTCCTCCTTTCCTAGGCAAAGCAAACCCTGAGGTAAACAGGTGTGCAGAAAAGCATAGTTGGATGCAAAGTGTGAGCTACTGAAATTAGTTCATTGTTTGTTGTACTGTGATAGAAGGGAAGCTAGGAAGAGTTAAAAATATAAAAGTATTATCAATAGCAAATTATCTTCTTTACGCATGTTGCATTTGGATTGCTTGCCTCTGGTCTTCTGATCTATTTGCAAGTTCCCTGCTTCCTTTAATACAGCAACATTTACAACGATATCCTGGTTTTGGCTGGGATAGAGCTAACTTTCTTTCTAATAGTTGCGATAGTACTGAGGTTTGTATTTAGTATGAGAATAATGTTGAAAACCCACTGATGTTCTTAGTTGAGGCTGAAGAGTGTTTATATAAAGTCCAGGACTTTTCAGCTCTTCAAACCCTGCCAATGGAGCCACAAGAAGTTGGGAGGGGACAAAGGCATGACAGTTCACCTGAACTGACCACAGGGACACCACACACAGTATGATGTGATGCTTAGTATGTAAACGAGGGTGAAAGCTGGTCAGGGGCCACTGCTTGGGAACTGGCTGGGCATCAGTCAGCAGGTGTTGAGCAATTGCATTGTGCATCACTTGTTTTGTATATGTCCTGGGTTCAGCAGTAGCAATCATGTTTTTTTTTTTCCTTCGTGCTAGCTGGTGCAGTGCTGTGTTTTGACTTCCAGCCTGAGAACAGTGTTGGTGAAGTCAATGTTTTCAGTCGTTGCTAAGTGATGTTTACCCTGACCAAGGACTTTGTGAGGCTCATGCTCTGCCAGGGAGGAAGGGAAGCCGGGAGGAAGCAGAGACGGGGCGCCTGACCCGGGCTAGCCAGGGAGGTATTCCATACCACAGCACGTCATGGCCAGGGTGGGGGGTGACTGGGAGTTACCCGGAAGGACACGGGCTTCCGGGTGGAACTCGTTTTCTTGGCCGGTGGCATCGTATTCTCTTCCCTTGTTATTTTCCCTTATCATTGTTGTAGTTGATAGTAGCGGTGGTGATTTGTGTACATTGGTTGCTGGACTGTTCTTGTCTCAACCCATGGGAGTTGCACTTTTTTTTCGATCCTCCTCCCCGTTCCTCCGGGAGTGGGGGAGAACCCCGGTGGGGGGGGGGGGGGGGGGGAACACGGACCTCGATTGTTGTCAGCTCGGCACCACTCACTGGGAGTGAGTGAACAAGTTACCTGACTGGGTTTAAACCACGACAGTATATTTTAATTCTTTTGTCATTGTTATTACTACTATTGTTATTTTCTTCCTTTTCTGTCCCATCAAACTGTCTTTGTCTCAGCCCATGAGTTTGAGCCTTCTGATTCTCTCTCCCACCCCACCGCAGGTTTGTGTGGTGCTTAGTTGCTGGCTGGGATAAAACATGATGCTGGCTTATACTACAATGCCAGACTGGGTGATGAGATACAGGCATTCATTCCTTCATCTGACACAGAAGCAGAGCAGACAGTTTGAACAGGCACTGCCAGCATTATCTGTCAGGGCTTTGAATGAGTTCATCTAGATCTGGAAATTTATACTGGACAAGGGAGTTTGTGTGGCATCTTTCTTTTTGGACTCTGGGGGTTTATCTATTTGAAAACCAAAGATGACAGGCTACCCTGAATAGTCAAGCAATGTTCGTGTAAGTGTATTTGCATAAAGTTTGGGTTACAGATGTTAAATTATCACCTTCTGAATGCCTTCTGCTGCTGCGTATACATTATTTGATATCTCAGAGTATGTTCCTCTGGCCTTATTGTTATAACTTACTGCACTGTTACACTGCATGTGATGCTACCGAATTCTCTTTTGCAAATGTCCTTCAAAGTTATTTTTAAACAATGGTCTCAGATGATCAGACTTGTGTATCGAACTGAACATCATACACACTCATTTTAATGCACTGTAAACAATTCTTGCAGTTCCTCTATTGATTGTAAAGTGCAATCCTTTTTTGTTACTGCTTTTCAATAACACTGCCATCAGCAAGATATCATTTCAAAACTGAATCAAATGTTATCAAGATGCCTTGCTTCCAATATTTTGTATGGTGCATATTAACTACTAAGACATAGATTCACAACATTTTCAAAAAGGGTGAGAATTCTCTCTTTTAACTTGAGTGGTCTGAAAGTTAGACAGCAAGACCAAGTTAATTATCCTCATACCCTTGACAGTCAAATAGGCAGAAAATTACTTCTAGAGAAGGATTTATCAAGTACGAAGACATATGTCTAAGAAGGATTGTGTTCTGCCAAAAGTGCCTGCAAGTCTGTGCTGACGGAGGAGGAAGCACACACACAATTTACATCAGACTTCTTACTTGCTGGAGGCCTACACTGGGATGGTAAATTTTATTCTAGTGTCTCACCTGAAGGTTGAAAAACAGCTGTATTCTGAAATTTGGGGTTTGACATCATGCATAGGTTAGTAATGCTAACTATTTCTGTATTAATTTTAAAATTTAAAATTTAAAGGTTTCTTTTTAATGTTTTTTTTTTAAATGAGACCTTTAAAAAAATTATTGCAAAAGTTTAAAATGCATATCCTAGTGAAAAAGCAGAACACCTGAGAAAGTGTGTTTGTGTGATTTAATAAATTAGCTGCTACTTAATTCTGTTAAATTTATCAAATCAGATGGAGGTACAGTTACAGAACAAAAAGTTGACATCTTGATAGCGTCAAGATATCATTATATGATATCCAGTATTGTTATAATTTGCATATGGATAAATTATGATTTATGTTATATAAAATCATACAATGATAGAATAGTTAGGGCTGGAAAGGACCTTAAGGTCATCTAGTTCCACCCCCCCGCTGTGGGCAGAGACACCTCACATTAAACCATGTCATCCAAGGCTCTGTCCAACCTGGTCTTGGGCACCACCAGGGATGGAGCATTCACAGCTTCCCTGGGCAACCCGTTCCAGTGCCTCACCACCCTTACAGTAAAGAACTTCTTCCTTATATCCAATCTAAACTTCCCCTGTGTAAGTTTTAACCCATTTCCCCTTGTCCTATCACTACAGTCCCTAATGAAGTGTCCCTCCCCAGCATCCTTGTAGGCCCCCTCCAGATACTGGAAGGCTGCTATGAGGTCTCCATGCAGCCTTCTCTTCTCCAAGCTGAACAGCCCCAACTTTCTTAGCCTATCTTCATATGGGAGGTGCTCCAGTCCCCTGATCATCCTCGTGGCCCTTCTCTGGACTTGTTCCAACAGTTCCATGTCCTTTTTATGTTGAGGACACCAGAACTGCACACAATACTCCGAGTGAGGTCTCATGAGAGCAGAGTAGAGGGGCAGGATCACCTCCTTCTCCCTGCTGGTCACGTTCCTTTTGATGCAGCCCAGGATATGGTTGGCTTTCTGGGCTGCGAGTGCACACTGATGCCAGCTCATGTTCATTTTCTCATCAACCAACACCCCCAAGTCTTTCTCTGCAGGGGTGCTCTAACAGATGAGCTGTTTTATGTCTCTGTCAGAATTAGAGCTGTAGAAGAACACCTGAAATTTTTCCCAGCTTTCACATTTTGGTTGACAGCAGTAAATTTCTGTTGAGAAATAAATCTTCTTATTTTATCAATGTGGACTATTAAAACCAAGGGTTTCAGTAACTGCAACAGTAACAAACTCAGTACCACCCAGTCTTACTCCCCCTGGACTTCCTACCCCCTGCTTCGGGAGGTATGGGGAGGAGAATCGAAAGAATGTAACTCCCACAAGTCAAGATAAGAACAGTCCAGTAACTAAGTTATAACACAAACCACTAGTGATACCACCAATAATGATGAGGGAAATAACAAGGGAAGAGAATACAACCACTCACCACCTGCTGACCGATACCCAGCCTGACCCAAGCAGTGATCTAGCCCTTCCAGGTAACTGCCCCAGTTTATATACTGTGCATGACATGCTGTGGTACGGAATACCTCTTTGGTTAGTTTGGGTCAGGTGTCCTGTCTCTGCTTCCTCCTGGCTTCCCCTCCTCCCTGGCAGAGCATGAGACTCAGAAAGTCCTTGGTCAAACTAAACATTACTGAGCAACAACTAAAAACATCGGTGTTATCAGCGTTGTTCCCAGGCTGAAAGTCAAAAATACAGCACTGCACCAGCTGCTAAGAAGGAGAAAAATGCTACTGCTGAACTCAGGACACTGCCCTTGAAGATTTCACAGGAAAAGGTGGTGTTGATCCAACTGGAATGCAAGAGAATGTTTACCAGAAGCTTCCTCTCCTTGGCATTACAGGAAACCAAACCATACATTCTGCATTGGTACTGATTGTTTCCACAGACATTTAGGAAGTCTGAGACGATTCATTGCTGATGTGAGCAGGTGCCCCTCCAACAGTCCTATCAACAGTGAATTTGGCTCTAGGTATCATAATAGACAAAATAGTCCATTTAAATCTAACTGCAGAGAATAGCAATGGAATGCAATAGAAGCCTTCCAGCTTCAAGAGAAGGAAGTTACATGTGGGATGCAGTTACTAGAATTATTTAGTTCCAGCACAGGTTTGGCAATATATGGTTATTGGAAATACCTGCATAAATAATTTTCTCCGGTGACTTCAATACCTTAAGGGGGGCTACAAGAAATCTGGAGAGGGGCTTTTTATGAGGGCATGTAGTGTCAGGACAAGGGGGAATAGCTTCCTGCTGAAAGAGTGTAGATTTATATTAGGAAAAGTTCTTTACTGTGAGGGTGGTGAGACACTGGCACAGGTTGCCCATAGAAGGTGTGTATGCCCCATCCCTGGACTTGTTCAAGGCCAGGCTGGACAGGGCTTTGAGTAACCTGGTCTAGTGGAAGGTGCCCTTGCCCATGGCACGGGGGTTGGAACAGGACTTTAGAGGTCCCTTCCAACCCAAACCATTCTATGATTCTGCCTGAGGATATGGAGCAATGGATTTGTACTGCATATGGCAAATTCTAAACTAAACCAAACTCAAAAATGATCTGTTTACACCATATTTGTATATAAAGAAAAAAGGCAGGCAAGCAAAGATACTCCAGTCATAAACTAATCCCTGTAATAAGAGGTTAAACAGAAAGAAAAAGATATAATTATTAACAGGAACAATAATCCAGCAATTTAGTTAGTAAAATGATTAAACGATTGTATTTCAAGTTAGGAGAGTGGGTATTAGTGGTGGGGAAAACAATGGCTCCTAAATATTTTAAAATTTAAAGGATTTAAGCATTACAAAAAAAAAAACAAACAAAAAACAAACACACCAAACGGTGAGCATAAGCAAACCAGGAAATTTGATGTAATAGAAATAATAGAAAAATGGTAAATGTACCATTATAAGTTTGCCAATGATACCAAACTGGGAGGTACCATTGACTCTCTCAAGGGACAAGAGGCCTTGCAGAGGGATCTAGATACATTGGAGCACTGAGCTATGATTACTGTGATGGAATTTAACAAGTCAAAATGCTGGATTCTGCACCTGGGATGGATAATGCTGGGCACGCATATGAATTGGGACAGGAGTGGCTGGAGCAGCCCTGCAGAAAGGGACCTGGGTGCTGGTTGGCAGCAGGCTCAGTGTGAGTCAGCAGTGTGCTCTGGCAGCCAAGAGGGCAAACTGTATCCTCAGTACATCAAACACAGCACAAACAGCTGGTCAAAAGAGGTGATCATCTGATTGTACTTAGCATTGCTGTGGACTCACCATGAGTACTGTGTGCAGTGCTGGGCCCCACAATTTAAGAAGGACATGAAGGTCCTTGAATGCCTCCAGAGGAGGGCAATAGACATGGTGAAAGGGATGGAATGAATGTCCTATGAGGAATGGCTGAGAAATCTGGGTTTGTCTTGCTGGAGAAAAGGAGATCAAGGGGAGACTTTATTGATTCCTACAGATCCTTGAGGAGGGAAAGTGGAGAGGGAGGTGCTGAGCTCTTTTCCCTGGTATCCAGGACATGTGGGAATGGTTCAAAGCTGCCATGCGGGAGGTATAGACTGGACATTAGGAAGCATTTCTTTACCAAGCGGGTGGTCAGCATTAGAAAAGTCTTCCTAGAAAGGTAGTTGATGTCCCAAGCCTGTCAGTGGTTAAGACATTGGACAATGTCTGTAACATTCTTTAACTTGGTCAACCTTGAATTGGTCAGGCAGTAAAATCAGACAACTGCTATAGGTCCATACAAATAATTCCATTCTATGCTATTCTATTTCAGTCTAGTCTATGCCTAGTCTAGTCTAGTCTATTGTCTATCCTGTTTAATTCTTTCTCAGGAAACAAAGAAATGGTGGTGCGCCCATAATGTAAAATAAACATAAAATATCTGGACCTCAGTAGATTCTTTACTTGATGGTAAAGTGCTGAACTGTACAATAATGTTGGGTGTGGATGTGCATACCTTTTTTACCTGGCCCACCTTCAGCAAAATGTCCTTGAAAACAACAGCTGATAACTTAGTGATGTCACTGTGTTACCATGTATGTGATGGGACACCCAAAACCACATGAATGTTTGTCCCAGACTCAAATTGTTAAGTAGGAACTCCATGATACCACACCCAGACAAAGCAGTAACAAGGGAATTACAAAGAGACTTTAGAATTCAAGGAGTCAACTTGAAATGCATTGTAGAAGCACAGAAATCAGTAAAAGATGCTGGGAGAGACAGGGTCAGCAGCAGTGACTCTGGCTGGATATCACCTGGTGGTATCCCCAGGCCTGCCTGGGTGAGGCCCATCATCAGCCTGTGGGGGACACTAGCAACCTGCACCCAGCTAAAGACCCACAGCATGAGAGAGGCACCACAGAACCCACCCTTAGGGTTCAGGTGGGGATGTGTGGGGTCTGCTGTGCTGGTGCCTCACTAGGGTGCCAGCAGCAGCGGAGCGGATGGACACAAAGCTGCAGCATCCACATATCCACAGGAGGATCTGGAGACTTTTCAGTGTTTGCAAATTCCACACTGCCTGCAAGGGGCTGGGTGTACACACCCCATATGCGTAGATTAGTTATAGAAAATTGCTTAGAATTTTGTAGATGTTTATTAACATTCTTCAGTGTCTAACGTTGAAGTTTATCTGGGACATTGTTGATACTCATCTTGAATACTTCGTTCACTTATTGTCACATCATTAATAAATAAATAGTCATATATCATTAATAAATCAAGCAATTATTTTGATCGTGATTTAAACTACATAAATTAAGCAGCTTTTCCCTGTGACAAATGTCTGTAAAAATGTTAAGACAGGAAAAGTATTAACCAGTCCAGCCTGCCTCTACCTTTTTGTACTATGTAATTCTGAACATGCACAGACTGTTGTGCTTATATATTTTAGGAAAGTCAAAATGAAAGTACCAGCTAATTTTAAACACCTCTTGTAGCTAGGAAGTGCTTGAGAGGAAGTCATCTGAATTACTGTCTGAGACAACCTAAAGTTTGTCTAAACTGAGGAAATAGATGTAGAGAGAAAAAAATGCAAGTGTGGTCATCCAAATAATTATCCACACTGCAAGTGGCAGATCTGTTTCCAGCTGTATCAAACACAGATGAAAGCACTTAATGGGACAAAATCTGAAGCATTATGTTAGCTAAAACTAGATGCAAAGCTTCACAGTCATGCTCTCTCTCGAATAAAGAAGACCCCTGAATTAGATTCCCACTTTTCAGACAGAATTAATTGGTTATTACTCAAGACTTCTCTCATGAAGAGGAATTACAGTCAAAACAGAAAGAATAAGGGAATTGTGGTGCTGTTTGTTGGTAGCTATGGTGACTGCTTGCAGTAAAGGGTAATATGTTCACAAAGAACAAAAAAAGCCTCCCCGTGTCCTTTGAGTGAAATTAAGCAAAACCAAACCAGTTCATTTTTCATATATGTTTCTTTATCCACACAAGCAGAGTGGGAAGCAAACAAACTTCCTACAGTTCAACACATTAATTGGAAAATTGTTCTAGGAAAAGTGTCATAACACTTCAGGAATGTTGTGAGATATTATGTCATCTTTCTGTGCTAAAGATCACTCTAATAGCTGGCAGCTTTGTAATAATTAACTCTTTCCAGAAATCAGAATGATAAAGAGGAGGAAAAATCTTAATAGTTCATGCAATAATCAGGATTACTGGTATATTATCATTATAAATAATTGCGTCAAGTAGGCCTCCTGTCTGCAACATACACTTGAGATGCTGGATTCTTGTTCATATTGTGATGTGGTTCTGGGACACAATATTGATTTAATCATCATTATTAAATTATTAAATTAGTGGTAGGAAAACAGGCCAGGTTCATACTTCTGGACATAATTCATTCCAAGATAGGGAGAGCTGAATGTGTTTATTGGCAATTGCCCTCTCTGTTTGCACTGCACTTATCCAGCAGCCATTTTTAAGCTGGAGTAAAAAATGTACTGCTTAATTGTAGAATCATAGAACCATAGAATAATTAGGGTTGGAAAGGACCATAAGATCCTCTAGTTCCAGCCCCCCTGCCGTGGGCAGGGACACCTTACGCTAAATCATATCACCCAAGGCCTCGTCCAATCTGGTCTTGAACACTGACAGGGATGGAGCATTCACAACCTCCCTGGGCAACCTATTCCAGTGCCTCACCACCCTAACAGGAAAGAATTTCCTTCTTATATCTAATCTAAATTTCCCCTGTTTAAGTTTTAACCCATTACCCCTTGTCCTGTCACTACAGTCTCTAATGAAGTGTCCCTCCCCAGCACCCCTATAGGCCCCGTTCAGATACTGGAAGGCTGCTATGAGGTCTCCATGGAGCCTTCTCTTCTCCAGCCTGAACAACCCCAACTTTCTCAGCCTGTCTTCATATGGGAAGTGCTCCAGTCCCCTGATCATCCTCGTGGCCCTCCTCTGGACTTGTTCCAACAGTTCCATGTCCTTTCTATGTTGAGGACACAGGAACTGCACACAGTACTCCAGGTGAGGTCTCACAAGAGCAGAGTGGAAGGGCAGGCTCACCTCCTTCTCCCTGCTGGTCACGTTCCTTTTGATGCAGCCCAGGATACGGTTGGCTTTCTGGGCTGCGAGCGCACACTGCCAGCTCATGTTCATTTTCTCATCGACCAACACCCCCAAGTCCTTCTCTGCAGGGCTGCTCTGAATCTCTTCTCTGCCCAACCTGTAGCTGTGCCTGGGATTGCTCCGACCCAGGTGTAGGACCTTGCACTTGGCACGGTTACACTTCATGAGGATGGCATCAGCCCACCTCACAAGCGTGTCAAGGTCCCTCTGGATGGCATTCTTTCCCTCCAGGGTATCAACCCAACCACACAGCTTGGTGTCATCGACAAACTTGCTGAGGGCGCACTCAATCCCACTGTCCATGTCAGTGACAAAGATGTTAAACAAGACCAGTCCCAACACCGATCCCTGAGGGACACCACTCGTTACTGGTCTCTAGCCGGACATTGAGCCATTGACCACAACTCTTTGTGTGCGGCCATCCAGCCAGTTCTTTATCCACCGAGCGGTCCATCCATCAAATTGATGCCTCTCCAATTTAGAGGCAAGGATGTCGTGTGGGACAGCGTCGAACGCTTTACACAAGTCCAGGTAGATGACATCAACTGCTCTACCCCTGTCCATCAGTTCTGTAGCTCCCTCATAGAAGGCCACCAAATTGGTCAGGCAGGATTTCCCCTTAGTGAAGCCATGCTGGCTGGCTCCAAGCACCTTGTTGATTTTCATGTGCCTTAGCATGCCATCCAGGAGAATCTGCTCCAAGATGTTGCTAGGCACAGAGGTGAGACTGACTGGTCTGTAATTCCCTGGGTCATCCATTTTCCCCGTCTTGAAAATGGGGGTTATATTTCCCTTTTTCCAGTTGTTGGGAACTTCCTCTGACTGCCATGATTTCTCAAATATGATGGCCAGCGGCTTCGCAACTTCATTTGCCAGCTCCTTCAGGACCCACGGATGGATCTCATCAGGACCCATGGACTTAAGCAAGTCTGCTCTTTTGAAGTCCAGGGCATTGAGCTTGCTGTGCGCACTTCTCACTGTCCTGAGGATCTCAAATTCGACCATCTCGTGATCGCTGCATCCAAGGCTGCCCTGGAGAGTCACATTTCCAACGAGCCCTTCTCTGTTGATGAGCACGAGGTCAAGCATGGCACTTCTCCTTGTCGGCTCCTCTATTACTTGCAGAAGGAAGTTGTTTTCTGCACAATCGAGGAACCTCCTGGATTGCTTGTGCTGGGCCGTACCGTCCTTCCAACAGATGTCAGGGTGGTTGAAGTCACCCATGAGAACAAGGGCCTGCGAGCATGAGGCTTTTCCTATCTGTCTATGGAGTGCTTCATCCACAGGTTCTCCTTGATCAGGCGGTCTGTAACAGATCCCCACAGTAATGTCTCCCATAGCTATATTCCCTTTAACCCTGACCCACAAACTCTCTGTTAACTGCTCACCTGTCCCCAGACAGAGTTCCATACTCTCCAGCCTATCCCTAACAGAAAGGGCAACTCCCCCTCCCTGCCTGCCAGGCCTGTCTTTTCTAAAGAGCCTGTAACCTGCCATTCCAACAGTCCAGTCACAGGATCCATCCCACCATGTTTCTGTGATGCCTATTATATCATACCCCCATAGACTTGCACACTTCTCTAATTCCTCTTGTTTGTTCTCCATACTACAGGCATTTGTATAGAGGCATCTGAGCCAAGCTCCAACTGAAGCTGGCTCATTGGCTGGAGCAGCTGGGATATCTCTGCATTGCTCTAAGCATTTATTATAGGTGCTGGCAACTGACTGGGTGTGTTGGAATGGAATGACGCCCCCCCTCCCCCAACACATCTAGTTTAAAGCCTCTTGAGCTAATATTTGTTCAGCTAGCAGTGGGCTCTAAGGAACATACCAGGTCGTTGTATTTCAGCAACATTAAACACATTCTAACACCTATCGTATTTAAAGGCAAACGTGACAATTGACTTGATATTAGTTCAGAGGTTACAGTCCATCCGTGTCATTATTCATCAGGCCTGTGTGGATCACTGAGTCACTCTATGGAAAGTGTTGAAATGCCATCTCAAGATGAAAAGACTATTTTTGTTTCAAAGGATGAATTCTCAGACTTCTCAGCAACACATAACACTTATCCATGACTGCTACTGCTAGAAGTAGAACAGGTTTTGCCCTTTTCTTTGTCCAAGAAGTGAGAAGCTAGTGGATTTCACTCTTCCTAAGTTTCACTTTACACTGACATCCATAGTGACACATGCTGGCAGCAGCAAGCCAGTGACATCACAGCAATTTCTCTCCTACAGAGCCATTCATTCAGCAGTCTGAAATGACTCAAACAGTGCTTTATTGTTCTGCTTTCCATCACTTGTTATACCACACCATCTCTCCCCTTCTAGCTGGCTACATTTCTCTATAACAATAACAAAAGTAAAGTTGGACAACTTTCTAATCAACAGGACTACAGTAATTTTGGTGGTATCCTCCCTGCCCCCAGTCTTTATCTTCTATCCATATAAATCACTTAAGAAGTTCAAGACATTTTTATGTGTCCTTCTAACTGCAGGTCCCTCATTGATTTCTAAGGACGATTCAGCTGAGTATGGCAATGAAACGAGCACCTTAAGAACTTTTATTAGGTTCTAAATGAGAAACTGTTTCTCAGGTTTCCCTCCTGTTGTTTTCTGTTCAGTTCTGTAATGCAGATCAATACAATCCAGATTTATCCTAGATGAACAAAAAGTTGTTGAATGTATCCAGCTGTGGTCTTGATTAGATTTTCACTTCACTGGTACAAATCAGAGTAACTTCACATAAAGCAAGGGGATCTCAGCACCCTAAATTAGTGCAATCTCAGATGTAAACAAGAATCAAGTTCCATTTTTTTTCTTCCTCTGCTGTCAGTGTTAACACGAAACCCTGCATCAGAGGATGGTGTTCCTTTACATATAAACACTGAATTGTACAAATAATAATTTTTAATGATTACAATATTTTGGCAGAGAAGAATATGCCCCTAACATCTGCTGTCAAGAAAGATAATTGGAGATGCTGCCTGAAAGAATATGTACTTCTGCCTCTGTGACTCATATGCCAGTACATAATTTCCGCTTGAAGAAAGGTAAGTGTTCTGAAGAAATGCTGGTTACAGACTGGATTATATTGATTTTATTTCTTTAATACAATCATGTATTCCTGTGTTTTTTTCATAGCACAATGAATTCCTGTGTTGTTTTTTTTTTCTTGTACTCATTCCACATTCAAAAATGAAAAACAAAACAAAACAAAACAAAGTCATGCCTTTAATGTAATTCCTTTGTTAAAAATGCAGGATAAAAAAAAATATTCTCTGCAAATGACAATAAGTTAGCAGTGCCATGCAGGCTCTTGCCTAAGTGCTTACTCGTTTTACTGTGTAAGGATACCTTCATGAACACAGCATTTCTATTAAAATACATAATTAGCTAAATCTCACTGGAACTACTTACATAAGAAATGCTTTTGGGAGTGAAGAAGCTTGATCAGCCCACATAGAGCACTCTAATGTAGCATAGAAAATGAAATGAAATCAAGAAGAGCATAGGAGGAAAATCTCAGATACCACAATAGTAGTGAAAAAAGAGGATACACTTGAATGGAAAAAACAACAATTTCCCTTCCTTCCCATGCATACAGAATTTTTCATGCCATTATTTACTAGGATAAGCACCCAGAATAATTATTAGGAGTAAGCAACCCTGAATTTTCTGTATTGAAAAAGATACTGCAAAAAGCACAGACCAAAAAAGGTGGGAGCAGTTGCAGAAAATGGCACACACTGCTGGGTATTATTATTCCTGTTCTCCTGAAGTCTTAACGCAGTGGGGAGGAGGGACTGAGGTTATAGGAGAAAAAAAACACCTTTTAAGTGTCTTAAAATATTGCAGTGCACAAAACCACAATCACTATTTAGGTCCCACCAGAGTATAATCTTATTTCTTTTTTCCTTCTGGTAAATCTCAGAGTGTTTCAAATGTTAGAAAGCTAAGGGTTTGAGTTTGGGTGTTGATTTTTTTTTTTTTCTCCTCTCTATGAAATTTAAGTTCTGTGACATTCCTGCCAAGGTACTGCCAGTAGAAAGGTACTGTAATGAGAAGAAAATTGCTTGAATATGCTACTGGGGGATTTACTTTCTCTGTAGCCCTAATTTTATGTAAATGCTATAAAAAATCTCTGGCAAAACCCAACTGCTAACAGCTCAGCAAAGTCTTCCTTTAGCTCACCTCCAAGATCTACTGCATTTTGTTCAGAGGCTTTAGTGCAAGGTCCATTTCTCTAGATGGGAGTTGGTGGCATTCCAGCTGTAGGTGGCAGTAACCCACAGCTCTTCCATTTCAGAGCCTAGTGGAGGATTAAAACCAGCCCGGACACACAGAAGAGTTTCACTCAAATGCAGCAGAACAAAATATAGATAACAAGAATTTTTCCTAGCCAAGGATCCCAGAGTTTTACTGGCAAAGAAAATGAGATTTTGAAGCACCTATTTACTTACATTATGATCTCTGTTTTGATTTTTTTTTTTAAATTGTATTTGTACAAATCAGGTATTTTTCTTTACCTCAGTTTTGTTTGTTTGCATTTTTGTTTTTCTTTTTGCTTTTGTTTCCTTTCTTTTTTTCTTGGTTTGGTTTTGATTTAGAAAAAGACTATTTTGCTCTTAGACAGTGTATAATCAACTGTCTACAAAGCAAAAAAGGTCAAATTTAACATAAACCCTTTTTCATTTTGTCTACAATTTTCTTTTTGTAAATTGGGGTAACCTGTACCGGATGAACTCAGGATGCTTCAAAAAATTCTTTTGGATTTGTGGCTATGGTTGCAGTGTTCTAGTCTATGGAAAGTTAGTTGTACATGTACCTAGCTTCTTAGTGTAAGTTGATGATAAAATACACAAACGATCTGTATCAAGGACTTGAGAATTACACATGTATTGAAGTTACTAAAAGTGCATAATATCAAGACTAGCCTAAAAATAATGGTTATAAATTTTAAACAATTCATACTAAAGAAAATCCCAACCCAAAATATGGGCAAAACCATATTGATAAACAAAATCATATATGTTCATATATATGAATTTATTTATTAATATTATTTATTGTTATACTTATGTAACAATGTACAACTGTTTTTACTACTACACAAATATTTATCCACTAAAAATGGATCAAAGCTGAGGTTTTAACTGCATTAGTTCTAGACAGGAAAGAAAAAAAAAATCCATGTTCATTTCAATTACCATTCTGAACCTGCTCTGCACCTAGCAAGATTAGTTCATACCCACAAATATCATCTTGTTCATATTAAATCACAGCATTTTACCATCAAACTAGAGGACAAGAAGCCTCTCGTTTTTAAACTAAGTATAACCCCACATCTGCTCCTAAATCATCTTTGAGCTTTAAAGACCAGCTTGAAAACAAACAAGCAACTGTCAATAAATACAAAGAGTGTCCTGATATTGAATCCTGCTTCATCTAAGCATTGACACTTGCCTTGCAGCAGCTCATATGCAAAACATGCTATCCTACAGATGGAATCCACTCGTCCTTGCTATTAAGCGAAACAGCAGGACCCAGGGAGCATTTGCTGAAGCTGGAAACTGATTTTATAATTTAGCCTTGAATCTTGAGCTGGCATAGCTATCATGTTATAAACCTGGATGCTGAGTCTCAACACTTGTAAAGCAAATAAAATAAACTCCTGATTGCTTTGTCTCTTTTATTGCAGTTTATGCATGCATACTAAAGCTAGATTTCAATGCTAAAAACAACTTATGTTTGTCCACTCAAGGAATTTCAATACCTAACAATTAAATAGGTATCTACCAAGAGCAAAATAAATATGGTTTGTCTTCCTCACTGTTTTTCAAAGCAGGGGGAGTAGCAAGGATACACAAGGACTGCATCAACTTTTAAAATGTGAGTGGCTACATTTAACTTATTGTGTAAACAGATGCACATTTATATATACTGCATTCTTGGAACATCATCCTTGTAACAGTGAGAAATCAAGGAACTGTTTTCCAGGGGCAGTGCAATGCCTGTGTCCCACTTTGACTCTGCTTCCAGGGTTTAAATGAAACTTAAGTAGGTAAATTTCACCCTGGGGAAGATAAGGCTATAAGAATCAGAAACTGAGAGAAAGCACCAGGAAAAGGTATAGGACTGTAACTGTTTCCCTGTAGACTTAAGGCTCAGGTGTGGCATTTAGACCTTCTGTCTAATTGACAGATTTGGTTTTAGTCATAAAGAAAATTCTTTTAGGATGTTCTTGTTTGGATAAAAGCAGAATAGGGTTCTATCAGACATGATTATCAGCTATAAGAGCTTTGTAATATGGAGTAAAAGCACCTTACAGACGGTGTGTCCTGGGAAAAAGAAGGGGAGATTCCATTCCAACCCTTTGGCAAACTTTCAAATTACCTTCTCCATTAAATGTGCTTGGGGGAAAGCTAAGAAAAAAGGTTAAAAAGCTGTCCACCTTTACAATACACCATTTATTTGTTAATGGTTCTTATATCCAAATGATTTTCAGTCCAATTTACCGTAGATTTTTCTAAGTGGTTTATTCTTTTCATTACACTAGTGTATTTACCCAGGTAGTGACTCTGATCCATGTAACAATATCATGAATACTAATGAATGCCAAGAATAAAATCTGGATTACATAGAATGATAACATGGTGAAAACAAGCTTAGGTTGAATTCGGGGATTTAAATCAATCTCCGGATATTTTGATAACGTGTGAAGTCCATAATTAATCCCTGAAGATATCCAGGAAAGCGCTTAAATCTGGGTTAACGAACTACCAGGCTTGGTTTCCAGCCTAGAAACATACTGCACTGCTTCTGAAAATGGTTTACAGAATAGAAAAGTAGATGAATAATTGGGTGAGTCTGGCAGCTGGAATATAATGGTGATATGCTATAATATTATATCCTTCTACAACAACAAAAAATCCTGGATGTTCTTCAGCCTTCAGATAGTATCAGTCTTCATGTTTTACTTGAAGATTTGTGTTCAAAATGCTGTTTATAACTCAAAACCCCTTGTTGTTAAGAAGATCTTTTTTTAGGTTGAATGTAGGTTATTGTTGCCATACCATCTTCTAGTATATTTCTGTGTGTTTCTCTATGACTTTTCTTTGGCTTTTCCAGATCCCCAGCCTAAATAATTCTGAAGAAAATAAATAAATTAAAGCTTTGAAAAGTATCAGGGCTAAGACTGACATCAAGAAAGAAGAAAAAAAATAGTTATTTACAGGACAACAATTGTGTAACTTGAACAAACCAGTCATATGTCATTACTGCAATTCACTATAAATATACTCCTTCACTAGTCTGTTGGGGATTTTACCTATTTTCTATTGACCTAGTCTTTACAACTGAGGGAGGGGTGAGGGGAGGAGAGAAACAAAATAAACCCTGTCATGGTTTAAACCCTAGCCAGACAGCTTGTTCACTCACTCCCAGTGAGTGGTGCTGGGCTGGAAGCAATTGAGGCCACCCCACTGAGGGCTCTCCCCATCCCTGCTCCCGGAGAGGTGGGGAGGAGAATCAAAAGAGCGCAACTCCCACGGGTTGAGACAAGAACAGTCCAGCAAACAATGTACAACACAAATCACCAGCACTACCACCAACGACAACAATGATAAGAGAAAATAACAAGGGAAGAGAATACAATATCACTCTCTGAGAAATGAGTCCAACCCAGAAGACCCCGTGTCCTTCCGGGTAACTCCCAGTTACCCCCCTGGGCACAATGTGCTGTGGTATGGAATACCTCTTTGGTCACTTTGGGTCAGGTGTCCTGTCTCTGCTTCCTCCTGACTTCCCCTCCTCCCTGGCAGAGCATGAGCCTCACAAAGTCCTTGGTCAGGGTAAACATTACTTAGCAACAACTGAAAACATTGGTATCACCAACAGTGTTCCCAGGCTGGAAGTCAAAACACAGCGCTGCACCAGCTACCAAGAAGGAGAAAAATTGACTGCTACTGCTGAACCCAGGACAACCCAATTGCTCTTAGTACACTCACCAACAATATATATCATAAAACTCCATAGTATAATAACAAGAAGACAATTATGAACAAAGGAATAATACACACAGCACAACTATTATAACCACCATATAATTAAATTATTTGAATACATAGACAGACACATGTGTATCCAGTCACAGAAATGAGTATGAGAAATATCTAAAAATTCAGAAGAGTATTTCATATGCCTTATTTCAATGTCACAATCACATTAGAAGATGATAAGAAGAAGCAGCATGGTAAGTCTTCTATGTAGCTTCTCTTCAGAGCAATGTAATGTTTTCTTAGCTGTCTGTAAAACTCTTTACTGAGGCAATGTCTGAAGAAATCTAATGCACATACTGACCTCCAAGCCAGATGAATTTTCTAAAGCCCACAATAAGGCTAAATTGATGGGCATATTGAGAAGGTGACTCAAATACACAAGAACACATCACCCCATACGGAACTCTCATGCCTTGTGGAGTAATACAAATCATGCCTTGACTCCGCTGATCTTCTAACTCATAACTCTTAAGCACTAGCCAATTTTGAAGCAGAGATGAATCAATACCATCTGTACCCTTACAAGCACACAAAGAGCATGGTTTAACTGGGTATGACTAATAAGGCTAGTAATAATACAAACACAGCTATTAAAAAATGTGAACTGTTCCTAAAGGAAAGATTAAGTTTTTTGAAGCTATGTAGGACATTTTTATTTAGTAATACAGTACCTTAGGTATGTAATTAAACAGTATTGATACTGAATATTAGATAAATGAAATAGACAACAGACAACTATTACTGAAAATAATGAAATGGGCTTCCAAAGTGCTGCTGTGAAATGATTTTTATTGTTCCACAGCTAGTGTGCAGAGATGTTAGATGGCTCCACAGACTATGGAAGATACAAATGCACCCATATTAGAACTTGTGCTGACCACTTCTACTATGATTTGAGGAAACCCAAGAAAGGTCCTGATGAAGGACAAACAGATTTCTGTGGTTCTAGGGTCCTTTTATCTTAATATATCCTAAGACATTACAGGTTTCAGAGAACCAGTCTTGACAACCAACAAATGTTTGGGTCAACAAGGCCAGGCTGGATGGGGCTTTGAGCAACCTGATCTAGTGGAAGATGCCCCTCCCTGTGGCAGCGGACTGGAACTAGACAATCTTTAAGGTCCCTTCCAACTCAAACCATTCTATTATTCTGTGATTCTATGAAGATTAGTTGTTTTGTACATATTTTTCTCCAAAATAGTCTTCTTTTTTTTTTGTCTAAGAGGGATGCACTAATTTTCTACTTAAATCACTGATTATCAGGACACCTAATAATATTTAGATCTTTGATTTTTTTATGAATTTATCTTCTATGCACTGCTTAGAAATAATGCAAAACATCAGTAGGTCCTCCCTAGTAAAAAAAATTAAAAAATAAAACCACCAAAACAAACGAACAAACCCCAACATCCCCCCCCCACAAAAAAAACAAAACAACAACCCAAAACCCAAACCCAAACCCAAAAAACCCCACATTTCCCTATTTACAACATACAAGGCTAACATTTAATCTGAAATGACTGGAGCCATATGTGGGGAAGACTGTACAAACACCATGTGTACTGGCTCATGACAGCAGGCAGAGAGAAGTGAGGTACTAGTGAGGTTAACTTTGCCTTTTAATAGCTGGCTGAACACCCACAGAATATCTCCTTTATTTCTGTCTTTCTCCTCCCTAAAAGCTTATCTTTTAGCTAGGTTTGGCATTTTGGTCACAAAGCCGATTGGCTTTACTAAATCCAAAGCCAAAAGCTTATTGGTAAAAAAAATCCCATTTCCTATCTTTCTAAAAAGCAAACTTAAATAAGTGCTGTGACTGAGAAAGAAATAAAGTAGCAAAACGAAATTTGGTGACATCATCTTCTGCATCAAGATGATAACTCATATCCAGACTTATCAAATTCAACAAGATAGCAAAGGTGAAGGAATTTTCTCTCAAATTCTCTGTTCTGTTAAGTGACCTCAGATAAAGTTCACTCTTCCCTTCAATGATAAGCTCCCCGAAGAGGGATTCAGAACAATGATGTTCTCACCCATTCAACTACAGCAGTCAGGACTGATATTTCATAATTTTCTCTTCCCTTATGTAATTTTCATTGCTTGAAGTGTAGAAATCTATCACTAGTAGGTAGGTGTATATTTTAGCTTAGCCGCAAAGGAGTAAATGTTCTAACATACATTACAGATAGTGCATTATTCATCTTCTGCAGTACCAGTCTTGTAATCTTATTGTGATAACTTACAGTAAACAGCTAGAGCATATAATGGGTCCTTATGGAAAACTTGCATATTTCACTAAAAGGATTATCTCTGTGGAATTTTTGAAAACCAGGAGTACAAATAATATGGCATGTTTTCATTTTTTGTACACAAACTACATGACACAACTTATAACAAACAGTACCAGCTAAACTACTTTTCAGAATTTATAGCAGAGTGAAATTCTTATTAAGACTCTGTGCACTACTTCACCAGTTAGACAAATAGGTATAAACAGTGTTTTGAGTATTTCTGTATATATTTAAACATCTCACTGGCCTTGGAAAAAGATTCAATTAATTTTGCTGATATGTGTTTTAAAGCTACTCCAAATAAGATACTCCTTCTGGAATCAAAGCTATCAGAAATGCTGATTTGGTTGTGTTGTAATTCTCAAAAGCAACATTAGACAGCATTTCTGGGAATTGAGTCAAAGCATTGCAAGATGACTGGTATTAAAATGGCATTTTGGGGATTTCAATACCCACAGTAAAAATTTAGCCATGGCAGCTTCCTTAAGTAAAATTGAATCGAGATTATGTATAAACATCATGTTTAACAAATTTTGTGCACAGCTTTCACATTATCTAACCAGTCAGGAATTTGAAGTGATATTTATATGTGGATGCTTGATTTTTCTTTGTGCTCTGTATTCAGTACATTACTTTTCACATTAATTGAACACTAAATCTGCAGATTTGAGAACATAAGAAATTGTTTTTTCTGCAAATATTTTTAATAGAACTACCACTATACTGCCCACATTAAAAACAGAGAAAGGTTTACTCTTTGAACATCGCTACTTGTTGGCTAGAATTATTTTTCAATTGCCAGAACATGCTATTTCAAAAATAATGTATATTATGATTCAGATTCTAAGGAGTCTATCATATTTTAATCATTAATAAAGAAGTTGCATATTTTAAATGCTTAATAAAAATTAACAACCGTAAAGCACTTGTATGTCCAATAATTTTTAGAATTTTGTATTTCAGTATTTCCTCATACATTATCATAGCATAACCCAAGAAATTTCTTGGGGATTTATCCCAATTTCCTGGGATGATCCAGGGAATTACAGACCAGTCAGTGTCACCTCTGTGCCTGGCAAAATCTTGGAGCAGTTTCTCCTGGAAGGCATGCTAAGGCACATGAAAAACAACAAGGTGCTTGGTGACAGCCAGCATGGCTTCACTAAGGGGAAATCCTGCCTGACCAATTTGATGGCCTTCTATGATGGGGCTACAGAACTGATGAACAGGGGGACCTTGACACGCTTGTGAGGTGGGCTGATGCCAAACTTATGAGGTTTAACCATGCCAAGTGCAAGGTCCTACACCTGGGTAGGAACAATCCCAGACACAGCTACAGTTTGGGCAGAGACGAGATTCAGAGCAGCCCTGCAGAGAAGGACTTGGGGGTGTTGATCAATGAAAAATGAACATGAGCTGGTATCAGTGTGCGCTCGCAGCCCAGAAAGCCAACCGTATCCTGGGATGCATCAAAAGGAACATGACCAGCAGGGAGAAGGAGGTGATCCTGCCCCTCTACTCTGCTCTTCTGAGACCTCATGTGGAGTGCTGTGTGCAGTTCTGGTGTCCTCAACATAAAAAGGACATGGAACTGTTGGAACAAGTCCAGAGGAGGTCCACGAGGATGATCAGGGGACTTGAGCACCTCCCGTATGAAGACAGGCTGAGAAAGTTGGGGGCTGTTCAGCCTGGAGAAGAGAAGGCTGCGTGGAAATTTCATAGCAGCCTTCCAGTATCTGAAGGGGGCCTACAAGGATGCTGGGGAGGGACTCTTCATTAGGGACTGTAGTGACAGGACAAGGGGTAACGGGTTAAAACATAAACAGGGGAAGTTTAGATTGGATATAAGAAGGAAATTCTTTCCTGTGAGGGTGGTGAGGCACTGGAATAGGTTGCCCATGGAGGTTGTGAATGCTCCATCCCTAGCGGTCATTTTTTTTCTCAATACTACTGTAATCTGAGTAATATAATGCTTAAGAAATGTAGTACACTAAAATGTGAATCTGTTTCTGATGATACTACAGACACAACTAGTGTAATTAATTCAGTCTTGAAATAGATATCCTACCACAAACGTGAGCACTTTACTAACTGAACTTCAAGGGCAAGAAGCAGAGTTTAAAATTTCTGGTTTTGCTCCAAGGAAAAGTAAGGTGGGAGAAATGCAGAGTTAGTTCAGAAAAAAGTATTGGGTTAAGCCAAATGCAATTCCTTTTGCCAGAAACATCAACCTCAGTAAATGGATTCTCTATCTGTTAATACCTAGTGTTAAGAAAATTGGAGATGAAATTTTCTTTTTTGTGTACTTGATTTTCCTGTGAAAATATGATGCAAGAAACAAATGTCCAACAGGGTTTTGGTCACTCTGAGAAGCTTAACAGCATTCTTTCATAATCTTCAAAAGTGACATTAAAGATTTTTCTTAGACATTATGGTATTATTTTTTCCTAAGATCATGTAGAACCTGAAATGATGAAATCTGAAATGATGAAATGATGAAACCTGAAATCTCTCTTCCAGAAAAAGAAAACCATCTGGAAATAAATTTAAATTAATTCTTCTTTTCACTAAAGCTCAATGTGAAGTTATTATTGGAAAAAACAACGAATTTCGAAGTGTGAATCTCCTTTATAAGTACCAAACTCCGGCTATACTAGTCTCATTTAAAGTACAGGATCCAAAAAATTCAAGCCCTCTAATTCGCCTTCCTAAGTAATTGTGCATGTAAACTTTAATCAAAATAATAATACCAGCAGTCTGATGAGTTGTACAACGTGAACATCTTTAGCATTGACAGCATAGTACTGCCTAAAAAACAGCCCTTTAAAAGAAAGCAGATTAACATCTTCACACAAATCATATTATATACAATTCCTATGTAAGTTCATATGACACAAATTCTGAAAAGTTATAGGAATACACAGCTCCCTTTTGGAAATCTTATTCCTTTGCAAAACAACTAAAATGAAATTTAATCCCTTTGTTTGGTTTGTCTTTCTGCAAGAGTTGAATACAATGGAACTTAAAATATCTAGTCTGGATTTAATATGGATCATATTGAAGTTAAACCAGGATTCATTGTAAAAATTCCAACAAACGGATGTTCTAGATAATGTTGGCTGAGTCTCTTAGTCTATAAAACAGACCTGTAACAAGATCTGTGATACAGGATCAACCCTGTTATTTCTGACAAGCTTGTTCCTTTGTTACCTAGAAACACCTACATCTAAAGCAGTGATAGGAAACCCATGAACAATTCTAAAATGTATTTCTGGCACATGATCTAGGAAAGGTTCACCTTGACTACCCTTTGAAATGGAAAAAAAGAAGTAAAAATATTTTAACATCTTAGTGTCTCCAAGTTTGGAGCTCTTTCTTTTTTCTTCCTTAAAAAAATCATACTGTCTTTTCTTACTGTTTATTTTAATTAACATTTAGGATTTATACTAAAAGGAGACCACATTTCTTAAGTCACTCTACTTGGTTTCCCCAGTATGTGCAACACTTGAAGTTCTATCACTTAACCAAGTTCAACTATAAAATTTCCTTTAACTTACAAGAAAGGTAACCTAGACCTCATTTTATAATTAAAAAAAAACAATAAACCTTATCAGATTATTTGGTAATCAGATCTTTAAGACTTAACAAGAATTGTATGATGCTGTAGCATGCGGCATGCAGTTTCTGAAGTATGATTTAAAATATTTACACCTGGGTCAGAGCAATCTGAGGCACAGCTACAGGTTGGGCAGAGAAGAGATTCAGAGCAGCCCTGCAGAGAAGGGCTTGGGGGTGCTGGTCGGTGAGAAAATGAACATGAGCTGGCAGTGTGCGCTTGCAGCCCAGAAAGCCAACCGTATCCTGGGCTGCATCAAAAGAAGCATGACCAGCAGGCTGAAGGAGGTGATCCTGCCCTTCCACTCTGCTCTTGTGAGACCTCACCTGGAGTACTGTGTGCAGTTCCTGTGTCCTCAACATAGAAAGGACATGGAACTGTTGGAACAAGTCCAGAGAAGGGCCACGAGGATGATCAGGGGACTGGAGCACCTCCCATATGAAGACAGGCTGAGGAACTTGGGGCTGTTCAGCCTGGAGAAGAGAAGGCTGCATGGAAACCTCATAGCAGCCTTCCAGTATCTGAAGGGGGCCTATAAGGATGCTGGAGAGGGACTCTTCATTAGAGACTGTAGTGACAGGACAAGGGGTAATGGGTTAAAACTTAAACAGGGGAAGTTTAGGTGGGATATAAGAAGGAAGTTCTTTCCTGTGAGGGTGGTGAGGCACTGGAATAGGTTGCCCATGGAGGTTGTGAATGCTCCATCCCTGGCAGTGTTCAAGGCCAGGTTGGAGGAGGCCTTGGGTGATATGGTTTAGAGTAAGGTGTCCCTGCCCATGGCAGGGGGGTTGGAACTAGATGATCTTAAGGTCCTTTCCAACCCTAATTATTCTATGATTCTATGATTCTATATGGCTTTTCCTATTAATAGCTGAAAAGGTATAATCCAAATGAGACCCACATATCCATGAAGGTATTATTTCTTACATTATCAGGAGATGAAAATTAAAAAATTACATTCCTTTTGTATTTGTGGTGATTACAGGATTCATGGCAGTTGAAATCTGAAGATAAATGTCTCTCTATTGAAATTTATTGCTAATTGAGTTTGATTTTTCAGTCTTGGTTAATTGATTAACATTAATGGACCCATCTGCTGCACCAATATACGGGAACAACAGTACGAATAATCACTATGAGAACAGTTTGAGACACTGGAAACATGATTGTGGGAGCAATTAACTCAAGATTGTACTCTCCACTCTAAAAACTAAGCTGGTCTATGTTTACGTTTTGTTGAGTCTATACAATTTAAAACAAATGTATTCATCAACTTCTACTAGTGTAGTGTCTGTCATAATTGTCAGATCATTGATGGAGTAATTTTATGAGTTTATTTCCCATACAGATGTGTCTTATTAACACTATGCTTGGTTTGGATCATATGAACAGGGGCCACTCAGAATGTTAAAGAGTTTCCTAGGTTAATCTTTCCATGCCTTTTTCAAACATACACTTTAAAATCCAATGAGCTTTGAATTTACTAAATTAATCATGGAACTATATGACATTCAAATGATAAATTTATCAAATAGTTGTCATATTTTTTCCTCTGAAATTAATCAGTCTCTGGAATTTTACATTAGCATGGCTATAAGTGCAGTAAAAGAGCTAGTGAACTTGCAAAAGTGCTTGTAAAATCAATAAATCTTTTATGCAGGAGAGTACTTTGTTTTTAAAACTAATAAAATAATCGCTATGTAAAGAATTAGAAATTTACATTTGTACCGAACCACTCACCTGATACAGCATATATTTAAATAATCTTGAAACAGAATAGCTTTTGTGCTGTTGTGCCGGTTTTGGCTAGGTTAGAGTTACTTTTCTTCGGAATAGCTAGGATGGGGCTATGTTTTGGATTTGGTCTGGAATCAGTGTTGATAACACAGAGGTGTTTCAGTTATTGCTGTGCAGTGCTGGCACAGAGTCAAGGCCTTTTCTGCCTCTCAGACCACCAGTGAGTAGGCTGGGGTTGCACAAGGAGTTCGGAGGGGGCCCAGCCAGGACAGCTGACCAAACTGACCGCAGGGACATCCCATACTGTATGATGTCATGTGTAACAACAAATAGCTAGAGGAAGAAGAAAGAGGGGACTTTTGGTGTGGTGTCATTTGTCTTCCCAAGTAACTGTTACGCATCAAGGAGCCCTGCTTTCCTGCAGATGGCTGAACACCTGCCTGCCAATGGGAAGTGGGGAATGCATTACTTGTTATGCTTTGCTTGTGTGTGTGGCTTCTGCTTCACTTACTAAACTGTCTTTAACTGAACCCACCAGTTTTCTCACTTTTTCAATTCTCTCCCCATCTCAACAGGAGGAGGGGCAGCAAGCGGATCATGTTAAACCATGACACATGTACAGAGATATTTTAGTCAAAATAAAAAAGGAACCTATGTAACTTTTTTTTTTTTTAACAAAAACAGAATGTGTCTTAGCTTAAAAATAATTCAGACAACTAAAGATTTCTAGTTCCACAATATATGTTACACTCAGTAGTATCATGGGAAAATGGTGATTGTGCAGCCCATCCCTATCTCCAAGGCCTTGCCTGGCCACCTCAGGGTTGTGCCTGATCTTGGTTCCTCTCACTGGGCTTCATCCTGATCCCCCATGAATGTCCCAGCCTTGTCTCTGCCCATCCCCATTATTATGCCCAGGGATGTACCTGATGCCCAAGCCTGGCTGCCCCAGAGCCCTCCAGCTGCCCTGCTTGTGTGAGGGGCACAGGGATGGACCTTGGCTGCCAGGCTCTGCCCTACCTGGCCCCTGGGGAGCACCTGATGCAGAAAATGGCCAGACCAAGAGGACCTGGGCCAGACCAGCTGGCCTCTTCTGCATCCTGAAATTCTGCATCTGAGAACTAGGGACACTAATCCCTGTCTCTCATTATCAAAAATACAAAGAAAACATTTTTCCTATCAAATAAATTTCTTCTGCATAATTATTGTAATTAATAAAATGAACACTACAGTACCATTTTTGTACTCAATGAGGAAAACCAAATAACTTTCTTTTAAGAATGACCATAAAAATTGTTTCTTATGAAACACACTTGTTTGCTGACAGTATGTGATGACAAGGTCCAGTGTTCGTTATAAAACACAGCTGAGGTATTTGTGCCTTTTCAGAAGCAAAAGCTTTAATTAGTTGCCAAGAACCTGAAGAATAACACACACTAAAAAATATTTTTTCATGACACTAAATACTGTAATTGAAAGAACTGGCAAAATTTTAAACGTCAATAATACTTTCATATGAATTGTCAAAGCGTTGCTTGTTTTGCCTGTTTTTTTTAATCCAATTAAGTTGTTTTACAGTAATGAATACACAAATGGACAATTAATGGTGTAGATGGTAATATTTTTTAACATTATAGATTATTTATAGCTCTCATTGGCTTCAGTCTCCTGAATGCAAACTCATTATCTGAAGATAACACAGTTGTACAGTCCACATGCACCACTTGAACACTGGGTCTGACGCTTGGAAATTTTTCCTCATATACTATACACAAAATGTTCATCTCTGGCTTTTCAATTCTCCTGCTCCACACATGCCATTGTGTGACTCAAGATGATGTGACAGGTTGATGACCAGTAATTAATCAAATAATTGCTAGCATAAAGCAACAAAGTGTGGGGATAAACTTGTGTCTTTGAGCTAAATAGGTACCAAATGCTGTTTGTAACCAAAGCACTGAAGTAAAACAAGACTAACACACTCAAAATTGGTCCACTTACTGAATAGAGGTTCGTGCAGTATGAACATTTACTAAATAGATTCCTGATGTTTGCAGGCCCTGCCTGGAAAGAAGTACAGGAAGAGTCCTGTAATCTCTCATCATTCAGGAGATGCTTTGCCTACTGAAGCACTGGCCTTAGGTCATAAGGCAGAAGGCAGCAGATTGATAAACAAACTGCAAGCATTCAGAGGTTCTGGAGCCAGACCAGCTAAGGCTGCTCAGGCATATGTAAGTCATTCTTATCTGCTCACGCCTGTGGAAAATGGAATCAGTATACACCAAAGTGAAGCATTCCCCAAAGGGGTTTCTGACTGGCACTCTGTCAGGTAGAGTCTGTGTAAAATGCCTGCCAGTACTCCTGAAAAATGGCTGCTAGCACAGGCAAATTTTCATCCCAGCTTGACACCTTGTTTACATCATCTATCAAGAAATTGGTGAAGTGAGGTAGACGACTTATCAATAAGTGAATCTTTTAAGTCTGTCACTCTTAGCAAAGCAAAAGCCATTTGGTTGATTACATGGTATACAGTGACGGAGCAGTATTCTCTCACATATATGTTTAACTCTCCAGGAAAGGGAATGTTGCATACACTGTAGACAAACTGAAGCTTCAGGGCTTTGGGAGGCAGGAATTGCTCCTCTGAAGACCACTACCTAGTAACCTATCCAAGGGAGACTTCCAAATCCTGAGAAGTAATTTGTTGTGATAGTTTTTGTTGGCAGCCTTGACACCTAAGAGGAATGATCAGCCTCTTATAAAGAAAAAGCTACTCTGTCAAGTGAACAGGCTGAATTCAGAGCTGCAGAAATTGGATGCAAGAAATGGCAGCTAGATCTTCCTAGCAATGTGAAACTTACTCAACATGAACACCTTGTGAACTGACTGAAGAATGTGTGCGTGGACATACAAAAACCAGCAAACCAGGTGAGAAGAGAGGAACCTCCCTTGACCCACTAATGCAGGATGCTGTTGGCTTGCTTTGTTACTAGGGCACTTTGCTGACTCATGGTCAACTAGTATATCAGAACTAGCAAGCCTGTGCAGCTGCTTTCTAGCCAGTCAAATCTGCTTCCAGATGGAATTTCTGTTACTGATCCTTTGCTCTTTTTGAGCCTGCCCTTCAGCCAGTTTACAGCTCACCTCATTGTGCACTTACCTAGCCAGTACTTAATCAATTTGTCATGGGAGGCAGTGTTGAAACCTTACTAAAGTTGAGTAAATAACATCCAGTGCTCTCCCCTCATCTGTCAGTGCAGTCATCTCATTGTGGAAGGCTATAGAGTTGGTTAAGTACAATTTCCCCTTCACAAATCCATTGTGAGCACTTCCAACCTCTTCCTTGTCCGTAATGTGTTTGGAAACAGATTTCAGGACAATCTGTTTCTTCAGCTTCCAACAGATCAAAGTGAGGCTAACCATCCTGTAGTTTGTCAGATCTTTCTTTTTGCCCTTCCTGAAAGTAGTCTTCTACTCCTCAGGAACCTCTCCCTTGATCTTTCAGAGATTATCAGGACTGACCTTGCTATGACATCAGATAGCTTCCTCAGCACTCATATGACTCCTATCAGATCCCAAGGACTCATACATATCCAGTTGGTTTGAATGTTCCCTAATCTGATCCTTCTCCACCAAGTATAAATCTTCCTTGCTCCAGACATTCTCCTACATGCCTAAGAGGAAAGGGATTCCTGAAGGTCAGATTTATAAACAAAGACTGAGCCAAAAAAAGCACTGAGTTTCTTAGTCTTTTCTGGATGCTTTGTCACCAGAACACCTGCCCCTTTCATCAGCAAGCTCACATTTTCCCTTCTTCCTTTTGCTGCTGACATATTTTGACTCATTTTGCCTTTGTTTTTTCTCTGCCTGTCTCCTGCCAGCTTAATATCCAGATGGACTTTGGCTTTCCCCATATCTGTGTATTTGGATATTTTCTCTATATTCCTCCCAGGTCACCCAGCCATGCTTTTACCTCTCACATGCTTCCTTTTAATGTTTAAGTTTTGTCAGGAATATTCTGTTCATCCATGCAGGCTTCCTGCCACTTGATTTCCTACTCATTGGAATGGACCATTCTTGGGCTTGGAGGAGGTGATCCTTGAAAATCAGTTGATGGCTGTAGAAAATCATGAAAATCATTCTTCCATAGAACTGCTTATCCCTGGCTTGCACATGGCTTCCTTGTCTCCTCTGGACAGGAGAGCAGTTACCCATTTCAGAACAAAAGCATTTCTGAAAAAGGCTGAGGCCAGCAGTTGGAAAGCAGGAAACAAATCCAATAGTCATGAATTATTCAGGACCCAAGCTTTAAATGAAACAGTATTCCATAATGGTAGATAACAAGACAGTCGTTAGAATGCCAGAGATATCAAGGAATAAAAGAGGAAAATCAGACTTATTACTCCCAAGTACACACTCACTTTCACCATTCTGGTAGGCAAATTGTGCTTGTTTTCATAAAGATGCCTTGCTTTCATCTGTACTCTATAGTCAAAAAAGACTTGGAGATCAAAAATCTGTTTGGTGTCCTTTCTGTGCTTACATCAATCAAGAGGGGCAAAGATGCACCTCAAAACTTTGATTCCAGGTGTCCTCAACCTAAGAAACACACAGTGATCCAGAGCTTTAAAAGGACTTTAGGCTATGTTCTGTTCAGTATTTGCCTTGAGGAACAATTTTTAAAATAGACATGGCAGCTACTTCACAAATATTACCAGTTTTAAACAGAAGCATGGTTCTCAAATGCTAACTGCCTTAGGCAGCGATCAAGTTGCTGTGCCCCAGTAGAACCATCATTCAGCTGAAATATCATCCTCTGTGCTTTTAACCCATGTCACTTTTGGACCCCATTTCCTCTTCCAGCATGATGAACTTTAACTTTCAAAGGTTCTTTGACAATGATTCTTCACACATCCTGAAGGTGGTCTTACCTGTTAGTGTTTTCATAGCATGATACTGAAGGCCTATGCTGTGTATCCAGGAGTACACCATGAAGATGTGTGAGGGTACAAGGCTTAAAAATATAGGGAGTTGTTAGACAGAAGAATGGGTCTTATGTGCTTCTGTCCAAAACATCTATAAACAGCCTTGTAGTGGAACTGATCTAGTTGATTGCAAAGTAATTCTGGCAGCAACCCAATACGTATGCTGTGTTGGCAATGTAATTACATTTTGTATCTTTTTTTCATGTGAGCAAGCAAGCTATCAAATCCCTCTGGTTAGGCATGAGGATGTCACATTTTCTATTTCTGCATTACACAGAATATCATAGTAATTTTTCACGAAGGATGAATCTACCAGTCACAGAGTATAAACAGATGATAAAATGATTAAAGGGGTGACTCTCACCTTGTGCAGGTACCACCATTGTGACATGGATGATAATCACATATTGGAACATTGCAATTCTCAACATTCCTCCCTCCAAGAGCCTCATCTATGATGAATAACTCTTTGTTGTTAACTTGAAAATCCCTAATGCATCCTTTATAGCCTTGTATCTGTCCAGCACATTGATGAACCTCTTCATGAACAGGAACATTTCCAAGGAAGATTGATCCAAAGGTGATCTGCAGAAACAAGAAAAAATTATCAGAAAATAATATTATTTGAAATATTACTGTAAACAACTAGTGAACAATAATTAGAGATAAAGGAAATTGCCATTACTTGAAGCTTGTCAAAAACTATCAAACTTGCTGAAAGGATTATTTTTTCAAATGTGGTTTTGTGGTTTTCTTAAAAAAAAAAATAATAAAAAGAAGCCATACAAAAGAGTGGTTTATTGCATTTACATATCTTCAAATGTGTAAGACAGCATGCACATGAATTAGAATTTCCAGCCTTAATCATAATAAACATGGTAAGGATTTCTCATTGCTTCCCTCATTCTGTTCTATGAATTTTACATTCATGCTTGAGTCTTGGTGCAGGAACACAGGAGAAGATTTAGCCCTAAAGACTAAGTTTTTCTTCAGGATCTGGATCCTATAGGACCCCAAGAAAAGGGGAATACAGAAAAAAAAAAATTTTTTTTTGATAAATGACATAAATCAGACCACTATACTGAAGCCCAGGGGGAAAGTTTTAGGTAGTAAATTCTACAGGCACAAATGTCTAGAACTTCATTACAAAGGTGCCAAAAAAACACCCACAAGTGTTTCATACTGGGACTGACTAAATCATATTTGTGTTCAGAGTGATATTTCCTGTGTTACCTGACATAGAAGTCAAACCCTTCACCATCACATATAAAGGATCTGTGACTTATTTAACACTGAATTCTACTCCTCAAGCTGATGCCTGATTTTCTGGAGTTTTGACATGAGGTTTCACCATTCCTAGGTTCCTTTGCTAAATGCCTGTCATGAAGAATTGAAAAATTTTTTTTTTTTTTTCCACAAGTGTATCACATTGTGGTGCATCTATTTGTACAATACCATTAATTCAGACGAAAGGTGAAACCTAGCCAATCCAAGCCAAGTTGGATTAAGCCAGTAGTATGAAAAATGTAACACAGTATGTGCAAAGCATGTGATGAGATAATTTATAGAGAAGAGGCTCTTTACCATCATATTCAGACATCAACTGTATAAAACTAGGACAACATCACATTGTTTTTTTCTGGAATTTACACATCTGTATGATTTTGCTGTTTCCTATATCGCTTTTCTCAATCTTGGATCTGTGCTGCTGACAATTGCAAGTTTGGAGATACAATGAACATGAACACCACCAGATATTCCTTTACTTACAAGGTGTTTTTTTTTTGAAGAGAAAGAAAAATTGTTACTTCTTTTAGAGCATGGATAAAATTATTTCAGAGTTTTCATGTGGAAGGAATTCAAAGATAGTGGCTCAGCATTTGTTTAATTCATTTCATATCACTTGACTTTATCCCTTTTCAAACAAAACTATAACCCATCATAGTTACAGACAAGATTTGTAAACAGTTTTTGCAGACAGGCATTTTCTCTCTGCTTGTGAACCTGCTACAAAAATTAAGCAAAGCATTGGACTGGAATATAAAATGTCTATAATTAAGAAACATAGTTTCAACTCTGTTCTTGCAATGTAATATTTTTATTATTTGGCTTATTTTATGACAGCACTGACCCTGGGGGCAGATCCAGTGCACCACAGAACAACTTCAGTAGCTGTCCTGGGTTCAGCAGTAGAAGTCAATTTTTCTCCTTCTTGGTAGCTGGTGCAGCGCTGTGTTTTGACTTTCAGCCTGGGAACAGTGCTGATAATACCGATGTTTTCGGTTGTTGCTAAGTGATGTTTACCCTGACCAAAGAGTTTGTGAGGCTCATGCTCTGCCAGGGAGGAGGGGAAGCTGAGAGGAAGCAGAGACAGGACACCTGACCCAAGCTAGCCGAAGAGGTATTCCATACCACAGCACATCATGCCTGGGGTGGGGGATAACTGGGAGTTACCCAGAAGGACATGGGGTCTTCTGGGTCAGAGTCGTTTCTCGGCAAGTGGTATTGTATTCTCTTCCCTTGTTATTTCTTGTTATTTTCTCTTATCATTGTTGTCGTTGGTGGTGGCGGTGGTGATTTGTGCTGTACATTGGTTGCTGGATTGTTCTTGTCTCAACCCATAGGAGTTGCACTCTTTTGATCCTCCTCCTCATCCCTCCGGAAGCGGGGAAGGGGAGAGCTCCCAGGGGAAGGGGGGGGCTTGATTGCTGTCAGCCCAGCACCACTCAGTGCGAGTGAGTGAACAAGCTGTCTGGCTAGGGTTTAAACCACAACAACTTCAAACCCCCATTTTGTGATATGAAATGTGGACACACTCTCCCAGCCAAAAAAAAGAAACAGAGAAAAGTTGTGGTCTTTCTTAGGAGCCAAGGAAATTTCCTGATTAGGATATGAAATATTCTGATGTATGATCTTGGTGCATGACATCAAAGGTAGCTACATGTAAGTTTTTCTACTAGTAAGGTATTGATGGCTTATCTATGTAATTAGGTACTGATGGGTAAGTTCTTTCCCCATATTTTCTATGCAGAAGCTGCCAATAGTGTTAGCTTTACGTTCTGCCAGAGTTAATTAACCTGAAACACAAAGTGAGAGACAAAGCAACCTTCTGCAGCAGAACATCAGGCTGATCATCTGGAGTCTAGGAAAAGACAACTGATTGGTCTAACAGCAATTCTAATACAAGTTAATTCTTTATCTCAGACTGAACAAACACCTAGATACTGACTCGGGAAGAAAGAGGGAAGAAATTCCATTACTAACTAGCAGTGCAATACAGTGAGATGCACATCATGATTAGCAACGCTCCAGCTAACTGGCGTGACTTCTAGTGAACAAATTTCCAAAATGAACTGCCAATCACAGTTCAAATTCTCAAGTCTGAAAACATTTAAAATGTATCATGCAGAAAATCCTTGTGATGAGAGAATGCATAACAAAAAGAAGTTATGACGTGGAGACAAAAAATAACAGAAAAACTCTAATTTGGGAAAGCTGGCATATTGCCCATTTATAATAAGTCTTCTGATTCCAGTTTCAAAATGGGGACAGCGATGAACTTTAGGTAGTTAAAATAGGATTTTCAAAATCAGTTAAATGAAATAAGTTAAAAGGAAATACTGTGGATACCTGATGTGAAAAGATACTAAAGAGAACTTAAGTTCTATGATTCTATGACATATGATGATATCTGATGAGGAGTTATATTTCTTCCATTAGAAAAAGTTAGAATACTTATTCTCCTTTGAGAATAAAAAGTTCATATGTTGATGAAATGTTCAAAGCAAATTAACTGTTTTTTGATATTTTGCAGACTCACCTGAGTTTTTTGATATAAAAGAGAAAGTCTGTGTTGTACAGGAGGATTTCCATCTACAGCCATTTCAATCATACAGTAGCCTTCAGGACTGCTCACAGGCAACATATAACTGGAAGGAAATGGAAGGTATCATTACTACTTACACTATTGACAGCAGAGTATCCAAACCTCACACAGCAAAAGCAAGGTGAAAAAGATGTTTCTGCCTCTGTAAAGAATGACAATCTTTGGACACTAATAATTCCAGTTTCATGCCTGCTTGGACTACCCAGGAGACAAAATATGCAAGTTTCTTCTATCATCCCTCTTTTATTTGCTTTCCTACTGATTTTGACTCGGGTGTTTGAAATGTATACAAAGAAGAAAGAAATCTTTACATATGTAAGTGGGTATTGATAAATTTTAAGTGCTAACTGTGGCTGACATATGGTCCCACTGGTATAGAGAATGTTGGATGAGTAACATCAACGCTGAATGATGCTGAACTCCCTCAATGGAAATTTCCTTTTCCTGCCCTACAGGGGAAACAGAAATAGAATAAGAAATGAAAGGCTGCATGCCTCTGAGCAGCAAGATTATGCTGTGATACAGTTATCGCTACTTGGGAAGCATGTTGTTAATGGAAACTGGTACTGAGCTTCAGAGATAAAGATGAATATAAGGTTAAGAGAATTTGTAAAGTAAATACTAGAGAGCATTCAATGAAACATTGAGAATTCTTCAGGTTCTTCCTATGTTGAGATCCTAAAAAAATGCAATTTATAGTATCAGCAATAAAAATTCAATTCAACAAGATGATTTTCAAATATACTGGGTTTGTATTTAGAAAGGAAACTTACATAAACGTTATCACGACGATGGCAGAATAAGAGAATAGTAGTGAATAGATTCTTTTAAACTGAGCTTTGCTAGTTCTGAAGACT
Source organism: Pezoporus flaviventris (assembly GCF_033815535.1). NCBI lineage: Eukaryota > Metazoa > Chordata > Aves > Psittaciformes > Psittacidae > Pezoporus > Pezoporus flaviventris. Next base: position 28,126,727 of record NW_026892579.1, on the reverse strand, counting down.
GCTTCCCAGTTCCATTTTGCCTCAGTTTTATTTTTCACAACCTTTATAACAGAATGTGACGGACCTCCTATTAGGAGGTGTGCTGAGGTTTACTGACTACATGCACTTTGTACATGAAATCCTATTCAATCAGATCCATATATTTTGGTTTCCAGAGTAAGGCTTTTAACAAGAACAATGTTAAATTCTTGTGTAGCATTTCACAAATGCTACACAAAAGATTTTACAAGAGATTCTGAAAAAAAACCAAGTCATATATATAGACTGCCAAATTTTCTTTTTTTTTTTTAATTTGGACAAATAGTAAAGGAGAATTGAAGGAAACTCATAAACTATTTTGTGTTGGGGTAGACTAAGTTTTATGTTAGGCCATAGATGTATGAAAGAGTTAACATTTTTTAAAGCCCATTATGTCCTGAACACTAGAAGCATAGATTACTGTTCCTAAAAATGACCTCAGCACAGCCAAGCACAAATTTGTCTTTGAATAATCCTGAATAAACAACAAGGTCCTACCATGCTCTCAAATGCCTCCCCTTTCATACACCACACCTTGCTGGTTGTGCACAGCTGCTGTTGTATGATTTATCCCATATAATGCCCTGAGCTTTGTTTTTCTACTCTTGTGTCTATGATCTTACTGTTTCATTCGCTTTCTGTAGATTCAGTATGAAATTTAGTCTCAGTTTGCACCTCCGAAGGTAGTGGGAACATTGTAGTGACATAAATGGATATAATATTGGTCTCCTAATGAATATTTACAGCATTCACTGCAGTGCAGTGGTTTCTGAGAGAGTCTTATTTGCAGTATATCTGTATCAGCAGGTGATGCACCCATATTAATAAATCCTACCTTTCCAATGGTTATATTGCTTCTGGTTCCAGAGTAAATTCAGTCAATATTAATTCATTGACTTTTCACTGTGCTCTGCTGCATGGAGTTGAAATGTGCTAAGTTATTTCACCTTTGCGAATATGCAACACTTTTCCTATTTTTGAGCCAGGAAGAGCAATGTTTTTAATTTTGTTTTTAAAGACCGAGCTATTTCAATGGCATATTCTACTATCACTTTTTGAAATGTGATCTAGACCCCTAGATTTTCACATATGTTTGAAAAATATTAATTTTGCTTTCTTATTTAAGTTAAAAAAAAGAAAGGTCATGTTGTTTTAAGTATATTTTAAGTTCCTTCTCGTGTAGTCTAAAATTAGCATAGCATTCTGCTTTTGAGTGTAAGGAACAAGAAGCAATGTGTGCTGTTCTGAGGATCACCTAATTTTCACAATTCCATTATAAAATGTGAACTGATTAAACAGAAGTTCCTCCTTAAAAATAATGGGTATAAGGGAAAATAGTTTTGTGATTGCCTTTTTAGATACTTGGAATAAGGACAATTTTGGAGGAAGTACTTTCAGCTACTGTGATTTCCAACCAATTCTTGATATATAATATATACTTCAAATTTTATTTATTATTCCTACTTGTATTTCATCTGCTGGGAATTGTCCAGGTAAATCACAGTGTATAAACTTTCTCACTTGAAAGAAAATCAGCTCATTTAGGACTTGAAGGGGAAATATAACTCATAACCTTTCCTTGATGCTATCTCCTGAGTGGATACTTTAGTATAGACTTAACATACTCCTGGCAAAGCCTAACCTCTGCCTTGTCCCTGCATTTTAGTAAGGGTTCTGAAGTCTGTATCTGCTGCAATTTCTAAATCAGTTTATGGTTTAACCCCTTATATTACATAACAGTCCAGCCCACTAAGAACAAACGTTCAAGTGATGCAGAAAAGTTAGTAAAGAAAAATGTTATCTAATGGAAAAAACAATATGGCCTGTGCCAGTTTGATCATATTCGAGGAATTATCCATTCAAGCCAAATTCAGCATTGTAAACTTTCACTACAAATGGCTGGCATTCAGACATTTTCATTGTCTTATACACATAATTTCTCATTTTGATTCTGTGCTAGTGGAAAAAAAAAAGAAAGTGGAAGATTAAAAATAGGTACAATCAAAATAAGCCTTAAATATACTTCAGGCTGACATGGTTTTTACTGCAGTATGTTTATGTAGACAAGCCAAGTACCCTAAATTCATATAGATAATAACACAGTCACCCCTACACAGGCATGCCTGGTGATCCATTCTACCTTTAAAAAAATGTGCCAGAAAAAAAAGAAAAAAAAAATTACCAAAGATCCCCAGTCCCTATAAACAGCAGCTATTACCCAATGATTATGATCATTAGGTCTCAACTCCACAAAGGAAATAAAGCCTTTCTTTTATTTTTAAGATATGGCAATGGAATCTCAAACAAAAGAACTGATTTGTTTGATGTCAACAAGTAGATTATAGTGGCTAAGTTGTGAGGAAAAAAACCCACAGGCTGTAAGCAGCAATGCACTGCCCTGGGCATGGAGTGCACATTTGGAATGCTACCTACTTTCTTCAGCATTTGTGCCTTTCTGTGCAAGGATTTCCAAGCAAGTAATACCAGGAATTACTCTCTGTCTTGTGTCAGAAAGGAAAAAATGTCATTTGAAATGTGAACAGAATGAATATTTTTCATGCTTACAGTACCACAAAATTAGGACTGTTTGAATTTGCTAGATTACTTGAATACGTTTAGAATGGCTTTTAGAAAGAGGCAGAGCATGGAAAATTACAGCCCAAAAAGACAGTTTTCTGAGAAAATTATGAAAATAATGAAAAATGGCAATTAAACCAGAAATGCTGTCTCTATCTTTAGTATAGCATTTAAACCCACAAAGTACTACGGTATAGACATATGCAAGACATAATTATGATAGCTTTTTTAAAAAATAACAGAAAAAAGAATGTACTTGAAACATTCTGTGACAGAAATGACCTGAACTAAAATACAGCTTCATGTAGCTCTATAACTAATCTAAACTAAGATTAAATTTGTCTTTATCTTGCAACTGGATAAATGCAGTTGTATTATTTCAGGCATCTCGTAGAAGATTGAAATCCATTATCCACATTAGAAAAGAGAAAATAGAACTAATGATTTATTCTCTTGACATTTTTTCTTTATTTTTCTAATTAACCTTATATTATGAGATGCTGACCTCACATTAAGAACACCTGAGATGAAACTGGCTAATCACTGACATCTTTAAATTTTGAAGTATTTTTAGTTCAGTTGTACTTTTTCACTCATTTAGATGCTGAAGGCATTTCAGTCCATCTGCCTCACATCTCAGTGGTGTATTTCAGTTGCATTCAAAGCCAGTGTATTTTTCCCTCCAGAGACAGCGACAGGAGAGAATGTAATGTGATTCCTACTGCACGATTATTTTGTCAGGCAACAAAATAGTGATTCATGCACATCATACTCATAATGATATAAAAAGGATTTACAGGCCAGTAGAGAATTGAGTATGTGGGGAGTAGTTATAGGAAATTAGTGTGGGGTGGGGATCTAATGGACTGTTAGGCACAATAATCTAAATAGGTCTAGAGCCATGTGGAGCTAAACCTGTTCCTGTAATGTACAGGCCTGATGTACTGTTTGTTTCCACAATTTGAAGTAAGAAGAGGTTCAGCCTTCCTTTCCATGCTTGTCTTAGAATAACTTGATTTTTTTCATAGCTGCTGTGGATTTTATATAAAGTAGTTAAGAACAAGAATTAACAAAGCGTTTTTTTACAGGGGCTGTTTAGAATCATAGAATCATAGAATCGTTAGGGTTGGAAGGGACCTTAAGATCATCTAGTTCCAACCCCCCTGCCATGAGCAGGGACACCTTACGCTAAATCATATCACCCAAGGCCTCCTCCAACCTGGCCTTGAACACTGCCAGGGATGGAACATTCACAACCTCCATGGGCAACCCATTCCAGTGCCTCACCACCCTCACAGGAAAGAATTTCCTTCTTATATCCAACCTAAACTTCCCCTCTTTAAGTTTTAACCCGTTACCCCTTGTCCTATCAATACAGTCTCTAATGAAGAGTCCCTCTCCAGCATCCCTATCGGCCCCCTTCAGATACTGGAAGGCTGCTATGAGGTCTCCACACAGCCTTCTCTTCTCCAGCCTGAACAGCCCCAACTTTCTCAGCCTGTCTTCATATGGGAGGTGCTCCAGTCCCCTGATCATCCTCGTGGTCCTCCTCTGGACTTGTTCCAACAGTTCCATGTCCTTTTTATGTTGAGGACACCAGAACTGCACACAGCACTCCACCTGAGGTTTCAGAAGAGCAGAGTAGTGGGGCAGAATCACCTCTTTCAACCTGCTGGTCATGTTCCTTTTGATGCATCCCAGGATACAGTTGGCTTTCTGGGCTGCAAGCGCACACTGCCAGCTCATGTTCATTTTCTCATCGACCAATACCCCCAAGTCCTTCTCTGCAGGGCTGCTCTGAATCTCTTCTCTGCTCAAACTGTAGCTGTGCCTGGGATTGCTCTGACCCGGGTGTAGGACCTTGCATTTAACATGGTTAAACCTCATGAGGTTGGCATCAGCCCACCTCACAAGCGTGTCAAGGTCCCTCTGGATGGCATTCCTTCCCTTCAGCGTATCAACCGAACCAGACAGCTTGGTGTCATCGGCAAACTTGCTGAGGGCGCACTCAATCCCACTGTCCATGTCAGCGACAAAGATGTTGAACAAGACCAGTCCCAACACCGATCCCTGAGGGACACCACTCATTACTGGTCTCCAGCTGGACATTGAGCCGTTGACCACAGCTCTTTGTGTGCAGCCATCCAGCCAGTTCTTTATCCACTGAGTGGTCCATCCATCAAATTGATGCCTCTCCAATTTAGAGGCAAGGATGTCGTGTGGGACAGTGTCGAACGCTTTACACAAGTCCAGGTAGATGACATCAACTGCTCTACTCCTGTCCATCAGTTCTGTAGCCCCATCATAGAAGGCCATCAAATTGGTCAGGCAGGATTTCCTCTTAGTGAAGCCATGCTGGCTGGCTCCAAGCACCTTGATGTTTTTCATGTGCCTTGGCATGCCTTCCAGGAGAATCTGCTCCAAGATGTTGCGAGGCACAGAGGTGAGACTGACTGGTCTGTAATTCCCTGTGTCATTCATTTTCCCCTTCTTGAAAATGGGGGTTATATTTCCCTTTTTCCAGTTGTTGGGAACTTCCCCTGACTGCCATGATTTCTCAAATATGATGGCCAGCGGCTTCGCAACTTCATTTGCCACCTCCTTCAGGACCCGTGAATGGATCTCATCAGGACCCATGGACTTGTGCACGTTCAGAATTTTAAGATGGTCTCGAACCAGTTCCTCTCCTACAGTGGGCACAAGGTCTTCATTCTCACAGTCCCTGCATCTGCCTTTCAAGACTTGGGTCGTGTTGTCAGAGCCTTTGCTAGTGAAGACCGAGGCAAAGAAGTCATTCAGAACCTCAGCCTTCTCCAAATCCCGTGTAGCCAGTTCTCCTGAGAGCTTCCTGAGGGGGCCTACATTCTCCCTAGTCTGTTTTGTATTTGCTATGTACTTGTAGAATCCCTTCCTGTTATCTTTAATACCTCTAGCCAGGTTTAATTCTAACGGAGCCTTAGCTTTCTTAACCTGGTCCCTAGCTTCTCAGACAACATCCCTGTACTCTTCCCAGGCCACCTGTCCTTGCTTCCACTTATTATAAGCCTCTTTTTTCAATTGAATTTTCCTCAGGAGCTCCTTATCCATCCAAGGAGGTCTCCTGGCCCTCCTGCTGCACTTCCTTCTGGTTGGGATGCAACACTCTTGAGCTTGCAGCAGGTGATCCTGGTTTCTTTACAAAAGACTCGTGGACCTTGACAGATGCAAAACAGAAGTTATAAAGAGTGATTGCTCTGTATTACTAGTTACTTCTTGACTAATTATGTGTATGAACACTGAATTTCTATCAAAATGCAATGTTTACTTAACACAGTTATACCGATGATATATACCTGTGAATATTAAGTACTGGATTAATTTCAGCCTGGAAGTAATACAGAAAGACATCATCTTAACCCAGCTAAGATTGAGGCATTTCTAAATGAAATGTTACCTGTTATAACCTTGCTTGAGCAAATGTTTTAGCTTAAATTATCACAGTTACTTCACCTGGAAATGTAATCATACTTTTTTTTTTTTCTTTCAAACTAGTCACCAGGTGGCACTCAAGGAACACAGTAGAAAGAATAAAGGCAAAATTCCTACTAATGTCTCCTCTAATCATTGGAGAGAGACTGACTTAAGCCCTAATTGATAGCATGATTGTTTCAGCTTCCAGTTTATATCAAGGGAAACACAGTAAAGTGTCTTAAGCTGATTACATATTTGACAATGTGGATGAGTATAGGTCTGGAGACTGGAACTTCTGGATGACTTTTATCTGCATTCAGGCATTATAATTATCTAATGTAATCATGTAGAAATGGTGTGTTAATGGTTGTGTAAACATACTTAAGGAAATTTAGTTTATAGCAATTATGTTTTCTATATAGTGTTGAAGGTGCAGCCATATTTCTAACCCATTAAGGAGAGGCATAACAAAATTAAAATGTCAGATCATCAGGTATAAAAAAAAACACTACCATTTTAACAAGAAACAGCCTCTGTTCTTATCCACACTAAATTATTATAGTAAAGGATTTTTCTGTGCACAGATCACTCACTACTAGCAGACCAGGATTTCTGGTCTTCTGGAAAATGATTACGAAGTAGTTATATATTACAGTCTATTTTCTAATGCCACAGTTGGAGGATTATATTTAGAACTATTTGTTATTTTCTTCCCTACAAACTGACAAACACTAGCCCAACTTAACAGCTCAACTTAGGAAAAAAATCATCATAAAAATCCTCCTTACTGAAAAAAGTGTTGATATTAAAGACACAATATAAAATGACTCCTGGAGAACACTGAAACAGTGGATTCATCTACACCCTTGATTAACCAGAGCAGTTGTCAAGGGAACATCTAACCAACTGTCAAGAAATACAGGAGAATTTTCAAGAGCAGTGATTTTACTTTTGACTGAACACATTGAATTCACAAGTGTGAAAATCTGTACTGCATCTTACAGTTTTAATAACCTCTTAGTACTTCTTTCTAAAATTCTTGCACTTACTATTTTTTTCCTTTATATATATATATATATATATATATATATATAAATCATTATTAAAAACATACTTACTCTTCCTAAAATTAAATTCAACATGCTGCTTTCATGGAAACTTTCATGTGTCTACTTTATTTTATTTCAACAAGGTCAAATTTTGGTATTTCTTACCACTTTCAATTAAGGCACTAAGAACTGACAATTATAAAAATGAATGTTTCATTTTATGTCTGACATTTTATTTGAAACATCTGTCATAACCTGCAGTATTTAACACAAATATCAGGTTTCCTAGTTGCTATGAGCTGACCGAACTGTAAAAAAAAAGGAGAAAGGAAAAAAAAAAAAGAATTATGTGAAGGTTTGGAATGCATTTGGGGATGATAAATTCCAGCTGATCCTGAATTTGTTCTAGGCTTGCAGCTCCAGCCAGTTGCACATAAATCTGTGGGCCTGATGGGATTCATCCAGGGTACTGAAGGAACTGGATGATGTTAATGAAGGACCTCTTGCCATTATTTTATAATAGTCTTGGGATTCTGGAGAGGTCTCAGTCAACCTGAAGCTGGCAAATGTCCCAGTTTTCAAGAAAGAAAAAGAAGACCCTGGTAATTACACTCCTGTCAGTCTCACTTTAGTACCTGACAAAATATGGAGAAGGGTATTCTGGGAATTATTGAAAACGACTTCAGAGACAATGGTCATAGCCAATAGTTCATGAGGGGAAAGCCCTTATGATAAGATAAGGTCACCCACGTAACTGACCGAGGAAAGCCAATAGATATGGTGGCTTTGGATTTTAGCAAAGCTTTTGATGCTGTTTTTCGCAGTCCAGCGCACAGCTAGACAAGTTCGTAATATGTTGGGTGAGCAATTGGCTGATTGGTGGGGCTCAGAGACAGAATAAATGGGGTTACATCAGGCTGGCAGCCAGTCACCAGTGAGGTTCCCCTGGGTTCAATTTTAGGGACAATTCTCTTTAAAGTTTTTGTAAATTACCTGTATTCAGGAATCAAAGGTACATTAAGTAAGTTTTCCCATGATACTAAATTAGGAAGAGCTGTGGATTCCTTTGAGGGTAGTCTTTACTTACAGAGAGAGGCTTTATAGAGAGATCTGGATAGACTAGAGAGCTGGGCAATCATCAGCTGCGTGAAATTTAACAGGATCAGGTTCTGGATTCTCCATGTAGGATGGGACAATCCTGAGAGGCCGAGAAGAGCCCTGCAAAAAGATCTGGGGTTTTGGGTTGATGGCAAGTTGAATATGAGTCAACAGTGTGCTCTGACAGCCAAAAGGGCCAACTGTGTCCTAGGGTGCATATAGTACAGTATATCTAGCCAGCTGAGGGAGATGATTGTCCAACTCTATGCTGCATTGGTGTGACCCCATCTTGAGTACTGTGTGTTGTTTTGGATGCCTCAACATAAGAAAGACACCAGACAATTAAGAGTGTGTGCAGAGAGAAGTGGCCAAGATGGTGAAAAGTCTTGAGGGCAAGACTCATGAGGAGTGGCTGAGGTCCCAGTTTGTTCAGCTTGGAGAAGAGAAGGCTGAGGGGTGACCTCGTTGCAGGCTACAGCTTCCTCAAAGTGGGCAGTGGAGTGGGAGATTATGATCTCCTCTCCCTTATGGACAGTGGTAGAACATGAGGAAATTAAATGAAGCTGTGTCAGGGAAAGTTCAGACTGGATGTTAGGAAAAGATTCTTCATTGGTAATGGTTGATCATTGGAATAAGGTCCCCAGGCAAGTGGTCATGGCACTATGGCTGTCAGAGTTCAAGGAGCATTTGGACAATGCTGTTAGTCAAATGGTTTAGCTTAAGGTAGTCCTGTGAGGAGCAGGGAGTTGGACTCAATGATCCTCATGGGTCCCTTTCAACTTGAGATATTATGATTCTATGATTAGTTGTCAGAGGTCTGGGTTTGGAGAAGAAAAGAAACCCCAGCTATAAAAGGCTCTTCTGATGAGACAGAAAATCTGACAGTTTTGCTGATGGTTTATTTCCAGTGCTATCTTAATTGTTGTGTCCTAGAATATCTGGTATTTGTGTAATATTCAAAAGCTGTTCCTCACTATGTGAAGAAAAACAGTTAACAGTCTTTGGCAGCATTAGACTGGACATTACATTCCCCATTATTACTGACAGCTTCCCATATCCATACATAGAAAGCTGTTCCTCCTAACAATGCTAAAAAAATGTTCTGCTATTTGCTCTTAAATTCCTCTTTCATTTCTTTATCAGTTTTAGTAGAATATGTAGGAAAATAAGAACTAAAAATACACAAAGGGGAATGAATTTCAAAGAGTGAGCCCTGAAAGATAGCAAATTAGCATAGTAGTGCACACAAATATTTCTGGGGGTCTAGCTTGCCTTATGAGTATAAGCAGTTGCTCTGACATGTGTTTCCAATAAAAAGGGTACTATGGCTAGGAGAGAAATTATATTGCTTATCTATCTCTGTGCCTTATACAGCTTGGTGTGTTTCTACAGTATAGAGGGTCCTGCAGTACCACATGATTTTTGTTGATTCAAAAAGACATTAGATGTTCCATTACTAGCTGATGCTGAAAATGAAAAATATTTTAAATTGAATTGGAGTTTTCTCCTACCATTGTACAAAGCGCGTTGTCTTCAGCTCAGTTCATCTCTGAGTGTCCCATATTGCATTGCTGCAAAATAGTACTTATTGTTTTCAGTGAAAAAAGTTGCAGAAAAGTGCTCTAAAATCCTTTAAGTTTTTAGAACATCAACCCAGTTACATTATAGTTTGACTTTGAAAGTCTTCAAAGCACTTCATTTTCTCTTTCTTCATTGTAGTTGCAAAGAAGGAAACATAAAAAGGAACTACCTATTTGTTACTTGAACACAGATACACAGTTTTATGGGAATACCAGTCTTAGGCATTACTTTGAAAATCAATTGCCTTTTAAGTTAAATGTTTCTTATTTGCATTTTATTATAGATTTATTGACAGTGTTGTTTAATCTATAGAACACACTTGATTTTCTTCCAGACTTTTGGATTTATCTATGGGAAATAACAAATACTTCTGTCAACACATCAAAATCTATGAGAAAGTTTGAATTGAGTTGTACATATGATGTTTACACCAGAACTCCTGTGTAATACACAGAATGATTTGCACAGTAATATCATACATTTTGTACTAAATGCATGCTGTTCTCCTATTCTGCCACACAGCTTTTTACCTTCTTTTAAAATATCTTCAAATTTACATGTCTGAGAGGGAAAACCAACAAGAAATGGTGAAACCTTATAGCTTTTCCCCATGTGATTTTGCATATTCCAGGAGGTCATAATTTTCTTTACAAAAATCTGGCAATATTGATAAAAGTGCTGTTATCTTACCATGTCTAATCTCTCTCACAGATATTTTACACACTTTGCTATAAAGATGATACAGAGTTTGGCATTAAAATTGTACTAGTGGCCTCTTATTTCTTAGTAGACTGCCAGCTAGCGTAATTTGTTGTACATTTGGAGAGTGTAATTTGTCAAAATTCTGACTTCAAAAGTGCCATCACAGTATTTGCTGGGCATTCTGAGAACAGGCCAATTTCTAACAAAGTGTAACACGCTAACAAACTTTCATTAACACAAGAGAGCTAATATGGCTAGCTTTTCCTCAGTTCTGATTAATTCAGGAAGAATAATAGCATTCTTACATGGCTCTCATTAAAGTTGCTGAGCATTCTCCCATCATACATATATCAAGCTATAAGAAATTAAGTACCCATAAGAGGACAACACATCTTGGCTTTTCATTATTAGCATGCTGTGAGAATATATTTTGCATACTACCAAAATGAACCTGCTAAATTTCAAACCTGTTTATTATATGTGAGCTTCCATACTCCTCAGCTTTATTATGAAAAGATGTCAGTCCGACACTGATGTTTTACCATGGTTTTGTTGGACAAAACCTTTTCTGTTATGCTAAAAGGTATTTTTTTAAAAAGTTTATTTATTCTACACTTGCATTCCTGTGACATTTTCTTTGTTTTAGAGATAAATAAATATAATAAAGGCTCACCAGAAACTGGCTTGGTGCAAATCATCAGCTTTCATCCAGTTAGCTCTTAAGGGCATGTTTTGCTAGGCTTGTTGTCATGTCCTTTCTCATAATCCAGTAATAATTAATCTAGTATTAACATAATGAACACAGTGCTTAATATGGCATAATAATTACAAGGAAAATGTGCTTAACAGTGGATTTTGGAAGCTCGTAGGACTTGGAAAGTTATACAGTTCCACAGGAAAGATCCTTGAGAGTAGATGAGAAGCTGAAATTAAGTCAACAATGTCATCCTATGTAAGCACAATAATGGAATGTATAGATAGGTATAGAGACAGCAAACATGTAAAACATTTTTCTGCTTTCTTCCAAGGTGAGGCCAAAGACTGATGCAGTATTTCTTAACAGCCCACTTTATTAGTCAGCAGGAATTTTGATTAATCCTTTTACTGATCTCTGATCTTTTGTTCCCTTATTATCATCAGCATGTTTGGTATCTGCATTCCCTCATTTTGATTGTTGCCTGCTACATAAGGCATGCTAATAGCCTTCAAATGGTGCACCACATTGAAGAATATGTGAGACTATATATCTCTACTATCTCTGCATTGTAAAATGTCCCTTTTTCCTCTTTTGCTGTGGAGATACGAGCAGAATTGGATAGCCTAAGGAGAACAAACACATTTTATCTACCTTGTCTAATATTGTCTATCATGCACAGAAGATGCAATTTCTTTACTTAATGTTGGCATACACTTTTTCACACCTCATATAGAATCTTAAAAAAACCCAGAAATTCATGTTTCTGTGTAAGCACAGATGAAAATGGTAATATCTACCTAAAGTCAAACAGACACTGTTTATGCTAGGTTCTACTTACCTTGCTTTATGCCTCACTTACTCTAGCTCTGCCAATCCAACAGTCAAGTATATGATCTTTTAGTAGATTGGTTAATGGGACTCTCTCTATTGCATATATCACTGAGTATACTACAGGCAGCATACACCTAAGGGTCATTTACTTCATAGGAATGCTTTTCTTCAAGATATATACTTCATGAATCATGACTTTAAAGATATCTGTTCTCAGTCTGGAACCTTAAAGGAAAGTGCAAATTCTGCTCTTAATCATATCTCTGCAGTTGCACTGACTTCACAGGGACTGCAGTGGTGTAAACACATCAGTGTGCTGTGAGAACAGACTGAAAAACTGTGACATCTTCATTTCATACACACACAAAAATGGGAATAACACAAACATGCTGGAAAAATTAGTATTGACACTTATGCAGAGTTTTGAAGCTACAACAAAATTTATCATCATCATGACAGTTATTGTCAGTTATCCATGATCATGGTCATACTGGAAGAATAGAATTTTACAAAACTAATTGTGATAGTAGTCAACAGCTCTTATAGAAATATTATGTTTTAATCTGAGTTTCAGGACAACATGTTCTTACCTAGAAGATTGGAGAATGTGTACTGTGCTTGTGCTTATGTACTGACTATTCTCTGTTTGATCATAATTAGCTTCTTTGCATATTTTATGGGCTTTTTTCTGTTACATAAGTTTATGGAGCCAATAGTTTTTATTGCTGATAAAAAAACATTTTAAATCCAGTAATCGACCTTTAAGAACGGAATACTGTTGCTTCTTCCTATTTCTGACAGCTTTGCCTGAGGTTCATGTCCTAACTGGGTGTTTGTTGCACCTGAAGAAGGCTGTTTTAATTTCCATTAAGGCTACTTTCAACTTTTCTTTGATTCTACATTAAACCAAAGAAAAAGACTTCTACTATCCTACTCTTTGGAGCTCGAGAGATGGATGTTCCTCAGGGAAAGTGCTTTGAGTCTTTTGCACAGCTCGTTCTTACCTTCTAATCTTGCTTATCTAATTCCCTTATTTTTTTTAATATAGTTGCAATTTAATTCAAACAATTTTATTAAAAACTATATAACAACAGAAAGGAAAGTTTTCTTCCTCCTTCAGCTAAAAGCCTCCAGTTATAGCCTATACAAGACCTAATATAAAGTGTAGAAGGAGTGGAAAAATGAGGGAAATTCAAATATAATTTTAACTGAAAGGATATTCTAATGTGAAAAGAGAGTAAACCCTTTTTCTGAATATTCATTACATAGTAGGTTTTGACATATTCTTTTCATAAATATAGATGAACCCATTTCAGCAAACAAAATGGTAAACAAGCTCCCTAACACAGATCTATTATCTCAAAAATCATACAGTTTAGGGGAATTAAGTTAGGTGATATTGTTAATTTTGAAAAAGTCATAATTGTAATCAATGCAACAATGCAATATTGTATTGATGAAGGGTGAGTTGTGAGACTTTTGCTAAACTGAACAAATTGAAGCCTAAATTTGATTACATGGAGCAGTTGAACAATAACTTTACAAGAAGAGTAAAAAAGTACAAGACTTTACCAATGCAGAGATATTTTATTCTCAAGAGAAACATGACTAGCTGTCCATCATTAGCCATAATATTCTCTTCAAGTACAAAATCACTTGCAGTTACAATGATTTTGAACACCCTGAGAATGTATTGGATCATGCTTCTGTAAAAAAAACCAAACCAGTATCTGTAGAAGCAGGTTATAACTCTATATAAGAAACATTCAGTATTATATCCCAGTGAGCAAATTAACATATGGCAAAATATGAAACCGCACTTAGTAAAAATCTCAAATTTCAAAATCTATTTGGATACTGTGTACACAGTTGCATTACAAACGATGATATTGCATCTTAAAACTCTTTGTTAAATCACTTATCTACTTACCAGCAAACTGAGTCTTATACATAGGAAAGTACTGATGAAAATAAAGGAAAATAGTAAATCAGTGTATGTATGTATAGAAGCAACGGTCCCATGAAATGCTTGTGAGATACAAAGATTTGCGAAAATGCATACATAAACTTCTGACAACCCACATTTACCTACAATATGGTTATAATAACAATTTGCCTGCAGTGTTGGGTTGTTTTTTTTTTTTTTTTTGTTTGCTTGTTTATTCATGTGTGTGTGTTAAAATGGTTAAAACAGACCAAATAAGGAATAAAGAAAAAAAAAATGTATCCAAAATATCATATTTTGAGGTGGGAAAATTATACTTAATAATAAAAAAGCTAACTTCAAGCAAATGTTGAGGTTTCAATTGTTCTAACACCTCACCAACTAAATGCCTCAAAAATAGTAGGAAATGTGCTAAGAAAGAGATCTAGTAGGTAATGTCCTACTAGTTATGGCCAGCTTCCCTGAAAAGGCCTATCACTCCCAACAGCAGAGCAACTCTTCTGGAGTTATCAGGAGCATAGTATTGCACTAGAGTATAGGAATAAATGATTACGTTGAGCTATCTTCAGATATAGTCTTCCATTTAGTGTCTCACATAAATCTGATCCTCTGAATGAAAATTAGGAATCCAACTGACACATGAATAAAGCTGTATCAATGCGAAGTTGTACAGATAACAATGCAGTACTGCCATGACTTTGATTGAGAATCTTCTGTTTTCTAACCTATTACAGACAGAAAAAATGCAGTAACGAGTAACATATATTACTTCCACATAGCAGCACTAATTAACTTTCATTTGTATACTCTAATGGTCTAAAGTTGCTACTTCCACTCTACATGGGAAAACTAAAGAGAAAAATTGGTTAAGTAATCTGGTTAATGAGAAACTGTCTTTAACTAGAATGCCAGGAGAAGGACCAATTTACATACTTATACTGAAAGTTCTGCAGAGACTCTACAGCATAAAAACCTTCTATTGCCAAGTAGTGCAAGCCCTGAGGTTGATGCTGGCATTTTTTGCTAGCACTAGCACTCATAATCAAGAGACATCCTGCTGGTATTTAGGTTTTATGCATTCAAGTAGGAAAAAAAAAGAACCACCAAAAAACCCAAACTGAAAAAACAAAAAACCCTGTGGTATTTTGATTTCAGACCCTTTAAGGCTCATGTCTTCTAATCTTTTATAACCTTAAGTCTTTGGACCTTGGAGCTACTCTCACACTGCTGTAATTGCAGCTTAAGCAAACCTTTTGTGTCTGCTTCTCATTCATTCAGACAGCCTATTCTTGGCCTCTGTTTATCACATTAAATAATTTGGTTCTTCACATTCTCAGAAACAGTTGCAAAAAAGGAATAGGCAGACACCTAATATCTCTTATAATACCAGAACAAGTGCTGAAGCACATATATACTCTACTCTACTCTTCTATAAAAGTCTAAGAATGCCTAATTCAGTTGAATTACATTACGGTCGAGTGAAAAGGTGGCAAGAGAATGTGAGTCAGGGCATATGGAGCCCAGGAGAGCCTCTTAAAATAGGACATCAAATTTTCTACTGCTTAATTTGGAAAATTATTATTTTAATTTCATTCAAGGTGCTAATATATTTTTTTCACTAAAGAATAGTTTTCTTTGTATGACAAGTACCATCACTAACATTTTATCTGTGGCAAGCATTACTTCTTATGCTGTCATAAAGGGCCAAGCAGACCTGCAGAGTATACTGTAGAAGGGTGTTACGTCAGCCCAGTAAGTCAGATGAAACTGGGGATAAAAAATTCATCTTTCTTAGTAAAGTGTAACAACATCTATGAGTGTTATCTCTGTGTCTGCAGCCTCACCAAAATTTTCTCTCGTTTGACACCATTTGTAAGAAATAAGGTCTTTGCCATTATAATTCTTTCAGGCTCTCTTCAATACATGTAAGAATAATTCAGATTTCAGATAAATGAAAGGTAGCAGTGCTACTTAAAGTGGTGGCCATATTATCAATGTGCTTTCACAAAGTATGGGCAACTCACTTGAAGTTAATAATACAACGCGGAAACATTAATTGGGATACCCTCTTACCAGATTTATTGATTTCTGAAGCCTAAATGAAAAGCAATGTATTCAGTTAATTGCATTTAAAAAAACTTATTTTGTGACTGATATTTATTTCATTGAATGCACAAAGGAGAAGAATGGAGCAGATCTGTGCTTTCAGAATATATACATAAATACAGAATTGCATGGAACTTCACTGTTGTAGTTTGAACTGATTAAAGGGGTCCACTCACCTTTAATTGGACCAGACTCATTAGGTATTTTAAAACAGTCTGCTTATGGTAATACATATGCTGTGTTTTTCGCTGTCATCAAAAAACTATGAGCTTTACAACAGCTATTTCAAAGAAATCAAGATTCTCAGAGTATTTTCATATGTACTTTGTAGCTGAAGCTGTTTGAATTGCAGCATTCAGCTTGAAGAGCCAAGAATATTTTGTTAAGCTATGACTAACTACTTTTAAATAAAAAGAAAAAAAGAAAAAGAGTCTGCTTTATGGTGATACATTTATTCACATTTTAGCCGCAATTTTCCTTAAATATACTCTTTAACATACATGAAAGTAAGGATCATAATGCTTATCCTCTATTTGAATATAAAAAGGCAAAATACAGATTATAAAGTCATTCAGAGGTGCTTCAATAGAGACTATTGACATAGAAAACGGCACATTTTTAATGCATTAGAAATGTGCCACCTATTTTTTTCAGTCACTTTGATTAGTGATTTGAGCTGAAGCATATTATTTGAAAAAGAAACGTTCAAAATTCAGGAATATTAACTGCAAATAAAGGAAAAAAAAGATAAATATGATGCTTAGATTGAATAAATATGTGCTCAGAAGCCACACTTTATTAAATTTTCCGTTTTCTTTCCTTTTTAAATAAGATAAATTACTTCCATCAAATTTCAGAAATAGAAAGTATGTGATGCTCTTGGAAAAGGGTAATCTTGTATGATATGAAAGGTGCTATACTTCTTCATGTGTAGAAAAAATCTTATGTAGAACAGCAGCTTTTTAACAAGATTAAATTTTATGACTCTAACTCATTAAGGAAATTATTAAAGTATAAACAAACACAACAATAAGTGTTGCTGTGTATGTACAATCTGGTTTTCCTTAAAGATGAGGTGCTTTATTTCTTCATTTTGATGTCCACTTTTCCACTTAAATATTATGAATGTAAATACACGCATACAAGAAAAAAATTGAGATTAACTCTTTCATTTCAGAGAGATGCTCAGTTCTATTAACCATATGTATAGTTAAAAAAATCAAGTACTGAATAAAGATTTAGTTTATCAGAATAAAAATTTCTAATTGAGAAAAATTAATTTCATATTATGCTGTCTCTGATCTGCAACAGTTTAGATTAAATGCACAAATTAAATCAGATTTATTTTAAATATCCCACTCAATAATGTGAACCCACAAAGTTCCCACCTGGAAGTGTGAATTAATGAAGATTTTACTCCCACTGCAGGAGACTGCCTATGAAAACCAACCATGGTTTTCATAAACTCTGGTGGGAGAAAAGATGCTCTGAAGACCTGAAGGAGTTACCACCAGTAGGTCCAACCTGTGCATGGAAGTACTGCCTTATAGGAGGATGTACAGGAGCATTGATCATTCATTGCTGGAAGGTAAACCAAGTGTAATATTCCAGACTTGACAGTCAGGACAGAGTGTGGACTAGCTGGTCCCTCAAGGCTGGGGTGTCAGTAGTCACAGGGGCTCTCTGGGGTCACAGGGGCTCTCTGGGGTAACAGGGCAAGGACTGGCAGCTACTCTCAGCCAGGAGCAGGGCAGCTCTAGAAATGATGAAGAGTTGTTTTCTTGTAAGAAAATCCAATAATAGCTCAAATGATCAAAATGGGATAACCCTGTGATTGGAAACCCGTTTGATGCTGCACAACCCAAGGTTACCATTGTCTGAAGGGATGTAAGATGCCTGTACTATCCTCTTTACAGTGTTAACCCTAATAAATAGCATTTTAAATGATACTTTACAGAGTCTAAGTGCCTTTCTTACTGGGATCATTTAGAAACAGCACTTTCTGGTGCAGAACACGAGCCTGTGCTGAGTCCAGGATGGGAGGTCAGCCCGTGGGTTGGTATTGAGGTTGGGACCTGAATTGGTGGGGTACATGGCCAAGAACAGGCACTGCTGGGTGACAGGGGTGCAGCAGCAGAACCTCAGCTGAAAGAAACACCTGATGTATGGGGATTATCACTGGCTGTGTTCATGTCGGGCGGGAAAGGTGTTCTCCAAGGTGTGGGCTCTGAGCCAGGCCTGGCAGCCAGACATATTCAGGGTCCTGCCAGGGTGAGGGTGAGCATGGTGCATGGCTTCCCTGCTGCAGCTGCAACATGGGCTGCAGATGTCATGCAACTGTAACAGGTTATTCCTGAGTGAGATGTCTATGTGTTGTGTTGTTAGTAGGTACAGCTGTTGCTTAAGTAGTTCTTTGTTTGGTATTCTTGGGTTTCTAATTCTAATTATTATTGGTTTCTTAGGTAATAAAATAAATACTGAATTAAGTAAGGTGTTGTCTCCTTTCCTGGCATAACTACATGCACACTAATCAATCAAAAATTTCAAGATGAAATCCGGTGTGCAGTTCATTGACAGAAGGCACTAAAGGTAGGGGAAGCCATAAGCTATTCCTCGTGTTTCAGCACTATGATTCCTTATTTCCTCAGAGGGACCCAGTGCGCTACTTTATTATTTCTTTTGTCACAGTATTGAGCACTAAAGGATTCCACTAATAACTGACTGTCACCTAGACTATGCACTGCTGACCATCAAACATTACACCCACTTAGCTAATCTGGATATAAGGGTCTTATGGGAGGAAATGATGAAAGCCAAATTGAAAGGACAGAAAGGACAGCAGTAGGTTAAAGCAAAGGTTTTTAAAATATTTTAATTGAATAGCAGTGTATTTTAGGAAAGACCTTTACCTATCAGACATAAGCTATTTTAGTCTTCAGTTATGCATCTCAGCACTTTGTGATTATTAATAAAATTTTATAATAACAAGATCTCTACAAATATTTTATCACAGGGAAAGAGCTGAAGCAAAGATAGACGAGAAGTCTTGCCCAAGATCATGTCCCAGGAATGCCAAGTATGTCAAGTAATGAGTGAAATTTCTGTGATTGTCATGGTTATATCCACTAAGGAATTGTTCCTGTATGAAGTTACTAGAAATTAAGAAGAATCAATCTAAACCCAACTTGCTTTTATAGAGCGCACCCACAGAAATGATTAACTTGAAACAGTTAAATATTTTTCTGTCTTTGGTCAATATTAAGTACTTTGTTTAACGATGAATCTGGAAAACTTCTACTTATATCTGCCTCTCATTTGTGAACAGCAGGAGTACTGTAGACAGGAAGACAGTGAGCAGCATTAGATCAGCTAATCCTACCACTGGTTTTGGTAAACAGCTATTGGATTGTTTTTCAAATTGTTCTGAGTTCAGCAATAGCAGTCATTTTTCTCCTTCTGGGTAGCTGGTGCAGTGCTGTGTTTTGACTTTCAGCCTGATGTTTTGGTCTGGCCAAGGACTTTGTGAGCCTCATGCTCTGCAGAGACAGGACACCTGACCCAAACTGACCAAAGAGGTATTCCATACCACAGCACGTCATGCCCAGGATGTAACTGGGGTTACGCAGAAGGGCTAGGACTGCAGGGTTGGAGGAGGTATCGGTCGGTGCTTGGTTGGGCTGGGGGGGGCGAGTTATCTGTTGGCTGGTGGTGAAGTGATGTATTCTCTTCCCTTGTTATTTCCCTTACCATTATTATTATTGGTGGTAGCAGCAGTGTTTTGTGTTATACCTTAGTTACTGGACTGTTCTTATCTCAACCCACGGGAGTTATATTCTTTTGATTCTCCTCACCATCCCTCTGTGAGCAGAGGAGGAAGAAAGCAGGGAGTGAGCAAGTGACTGCGTGGTTCTGAGTCACTGGCTGGGCTTAAAGGATGACAGAAATTCTGTGTGTCTACTATTGTTACTGCTGAATGCTGATATAACAGTTTGGCTAGGTAGGGAAGAAACAGCTCTTATTTGGCTTAAATCAGAAACCAACTCTATACTGATGTAAACAGACAACATGATTCTTTTCAGAGAGGTAACTGCAAAGGAGAGGGTAAGAAGCTTCTTAGACAAAGTTTTTAATACTTGTCTTTCATCAACTCATCAATTTGGAATCTACTTTTCCTCCATCCATAATGATGATTTAAAACATACTGTTTTAATAAGAGAAGTTCCTTGGAGTCCATGGAAAACTATCCTTAATTATCTGGGATTAAAATGAGCAGGGATACTCTCAGCTTCTGATATCTAAAATATCTCAAATGACTGAATATGCTGTTTGGAGGAATAGAAACTCTGAATTTTTGTCTGCCTTTTGTTTAAACGTACACAATGATATTTGAAAAGTCTAGAATATATATCTACAATTTTCCCAGTTATTAGGCAATTTAATTTATTTCATCATCTGAGATGCAGTAGCAGTATGCTGTGAAACTTGCAGGTGGCAAAACATTAGTTCATGTCTAGTTCAAGAACTTCTCTTAGGTGAGATGATATATACTGGCTTCTTGCAGCTCAACTTGAATTTAAACTGAGCAATTCTGCGCTGCTTAATTTCCTACTTAATGTAGCTGTAAATGTTTCGGCCCTTTGGACTTCTGTATTCAACATGCACCTTTGGCATACTTAACAGTCTTCCTCTTCATAACTGAGAAAAATTACATCCTTTCTCTGTCTTCTTAAAACAGGTTTTGAGTAGTTTACCGAAAAAAAAAAAAGAAAAAACACCATAGAAAGAGTTGTGAGAGTAAAAAAGCGTTCTGCATTTAAGCACTGATTAGTATCACACGGACAAGAAGATAAAAGCTACCAACAAAAAATGCTCACAAAATTGCTGCAAACCTGTCAGAGAACATGAGCTGTAATTAAAATTATATGGACAAATCACTTTAAATCACAAAACAGTTGTATGAAATGAACAGTGATGGGCCCACTCTCTTCGGATAAAGTTTTTCTTCTACACATTAACTCATCAAATTAAGAATTAGCAGAATCCATAAAGAACAAGAGAGGAATTTCCAAGTTTAGGCCTCTTTAGGCTTATGACTACCATACTTGCCTGAGTGGTAAAATATTTCATATTTAATCTACTGTTAATAAGGGGCAGATTTAGTCAAACTGAGACTGTGCTGCTGACAAAAACATTGGTGCCCATTAACACCTTGCTACAGGTGTTCAAGGAATGTGAGTAGAGACCTGATCCCACTAAAACCCAAATTAGCAAATCCCCTAAAAGATGGTTTTTATAGTCAGTTCAAGAGAATTTCTGTAGCTCTTCACAGCTAAAAAGACAATGCTAGCCTTTTCTTTCGGTTGCCTGCCCAGTAAGACTGACATTACTCTCCTGAACAAAGAGGACTTTAGTAAGAGATATATTGATTCCAAAAGCTGTAGGATGCTGATCAGTGTAAAACTCGCAAGAAAAATAAAATGTTACAGGTGTTATATTGTCTTAAAATACTTTATGTTGAAATGCAGTATATACAATGAATTAATGTTGTAGGTGTTGGAATGTGTGAACACTTAAATACCATAGGATTACTTTTTAGCATTCTCAGATGTTTTGCAGTTTTTAGTAAGGATGAAGCAAATGATGATGTCTACCATGTTTCCCTATTATGAAATAGAGACTTCCCCTATTATTAAGTATGTTTAGGAAAAAAAACAAACCACCAAACAAAAACAAAAAAAAACCCCAAAACCAACAAAACAAACCCCAAAACTTTCTGGCTTAAATTTGAGTCTTAAAGAGGTTAAGAAGAAACATATGGAATACTATAGGCTTAGAAAGCATTCCTTGTCCCTGGGGAGGAATTGGGTGTTTAGCAAGACCAGCAATACTATGTCTTTAGCTGGGAGAGCCTCAATGCATCACCATACTGAGTTCTAAAATTAAAAAACATATATACACATTCGGCATATGCTGCTGCTGAGCTTATTGTCTACATCAAGGAACCAGCAAACTTCACTCATGTAACTGTAAGCCTGTTTTATCTTACATATCTCCACCTTATGTTGATCTCTATGAGAACTGAAGAAACACCATTTACAAAGTGGTACAATAGAAATGCCAGATTCAGTACCTGCATGAAATACAGCTAGCAATCTAAGGTAAAGGAGACTCTACAGAAAGATTACAGAGGTAAGTATTTGGTCCAAATAAATTCACTAAAACAAAGTGATATGTGCCTCTCTTCTGTCAAAGGTGAAGGAAGAACTCACAATCTTGATAATAATAGAATCATAGAATGGTTTGGATTGTAAGGGACCTTAAAGATCATCTAGTTCCACCCCTCTGTCATGGGCAGGGAAATAATAGACATCTGCCTTCAGGAAGAGTGTTTTTCATCCACTTCATCCAAAGAAAGAATGGTCAGATTATGCCTTGTTTTATGTAAGCCACAGACTGGTGTTTAGTTTTGTATTTTTCACAAAATTTGCCATTGAGCAAAACTTACACCATTCCCCAGAAGGCCTGCAAGTATAATCCTGTTATTTTCCAGATGGGTGAACGAAAGAGGTTGCAGAAGATTGCTCCTGACAGTGTGGGGAACAAAACCCAGGGGCCAAACCGCCTATCAGATTTACATAAAATGTATTCAGATGCAAGAGAAAATATATTTTCTGAAGGTGTTTTGAACAGCTGCTGTGTAATTTAGTAGTAACACAGCATGCTACATTATAGCTCCTACATTTGTATCTCTCATTACTTCCAGTTCACTAGGTGCTGGCAGCTCTGACAAGACAATGTGAACTGTAGGGGGGATAAAACAATTTCTGTGATGATGTACAGATCCTTAGCTCCTGGTGTTCTCACTAAAACCCATCAAGTCGTATCCACCATCAATGCAAATGGCTGACCAGCACTGCAAACTGCATGGAAGCTGTAGAAGAAAAACCGCAGGGAGATATATCCCAAAGCTACATATGCACCATTTTCTTAGACAGGGAAAGGTACAGCAAACATGTGATCCTGCAGTTGAGCAAAACCTCCAGAAAAGGCAGTCTACAGCCTGAAGAGGAATTTCATTTTATTGTAATCCAAACCACCGGATTGCATGCCTGTTTAGTACAGTTCGCTTGGAGTGTGAGCTCAGTGCAGATTTGGCCTTATATAAAGTCTTGTTATTTCACAGTAAAGCACAGAGCTTCCAGAGACCTAGAGAACCTTTTTACAAACTATGACAAAATAGTTACTATATCCTGAAATACCTTGTGCTGCAGCCAGTGTTTTTCATGCCTTTGGAAAGACAACAGCACCAGTAGTGCTAGATATTAATTAGTTTTCTACGTTAATTGTCTTATAAAACTTATAATGTGACTGCAAGAATTCTACAGTATAGTCACCTTTACCTTCTGTTGAGCAACAGAAGAATAAAACCTTATCCAACACAAGGCAGCACTAGCTGTAATTTAAGTAAACTACATAGGTCACATTTATTACAGTGTTTTACCCACACAACTACATATGCAAGGAATGTAGAAAATCCTCTCCTCAGCTCCTTCTTTGGTGGGTTGACTTTGGCCAGCTGCCAGCTACCCACCCAGCTGCTTTCTCACTCCCCTTCATAAAGGTAACAGTGGGGACAGGGGAATAAGATAAAAAGCCCCTGGGCTGAGATACTTACCAATTACAGACATAGGTAAAACAGACTTGCCACAGGGAAAAATAATTTAATTAATTAATTACTTAAATCTCAGCTCTGGTGCCTGAAGCGCCTCCTCCCCTCCTTCTCGACCTTTGTGCTCGAAGAACTGCTTCCCTTTCCCCCTCCACATCTTCCTGTGTGGTGTTTGCCCTTCCTTAAAAACGTTTCCCTGAGGCACCCCCACCTCAGATGCAGGGCTCAGGCATGCCCTGCGGTGGGTGGGCTGAATCTGGAACTGGCTGTGTCCAGTATAGGACAGCCCTGGTCTCTCCTCATAGATGCCTCCTGGCAGTCCCTGCTGCCAGTTCCTGGGCACCTGCACTTGGTACACCTTCTTCCTATAAGCTCTGCATGCCCTTTGCTGAAAGATTAAGATATTGACATGTGGATGTAAATATATTAGCTGAAAACCCAAGTGACTTATTGTACAACCTTGTCAGTACCAGTATGACAGCAATGACTTTGAAAACTAGTCTTAGCTATTTGAAGATAGCTTACCTTGTTTTGAACTGCATGATGTAATACTAGCACAAATCTGCACACTTAAACTGCTCCTTTTGAAGGTGTCTGCCCTCTAGTTTCTGCTACATTTACCCACAGCTTAGATTTCTGTCTGCAATCAGTCTCCAGTGAAGTGCATTATTTTGATTCTGTATTTCCAGCCACATCAAGGACAAGATCAAGTAATGGTCACAAAATGACAAAGCATCTTTAGATGAAGGTGATCAGAAATAGATGTAACAGCAGCATCAGTAATTCTATAGGAAAGAGATCAGCAAAGCTAAAGGCAGTGGGATAAAAGGCAAGGGGCACACAATGATAAGCACGCAGAGGAGAAAGTCTCATGGACATTGGATGGTCTAATAAAAAGCCAGGTCAATGTGTGCTTCAAAGAAGAAGCAAGAGTTAATGACAGTCAAAAAAGTGGAGAGATGAAAAAAAAGCTTCTCCCACTTGAATTAATTACATTCCAGAATATAAATACATCATATAATGTACTTCAGTCAAAGGGAGAGAAATAACTTTCTTCCTCAGTTGTATTCCTGAGTTTCTTTCAGACTTTTAGAAAGATGTAGCTCACATGTATCTCTCTCAGATGTATCTCTCTCTCAAACCTGAACACTCAAGAAGACTATTTAATAAATGTATGTATGAATTTTACTCAATAATCTCTTTAATCAAGTAATTAAATTTGCAGCACCAAATGTTCTCACTGCCAGTATGTAAAGCTAGAATTAAACTGGTTAGTTTTGAAACAATCAGCAGCCTGATGTCCTGTTTTTTTCCTACTCTTCATATATGCAAACTATATATAAAATATCTGCCTGCAATTCATTTAGAAAACAAGAAGTTAGAAATAAGGTGATAGCAATTAAAATAAAATAATAGTAATAAGTCACAGAGCAACTATTGCTGTTTCTTGCTTCCCTCACCTTGAATATAGATTTCCAATGAACTGTATGACACAGACATCCCTAGTTAGTATATCTGGGGTTCTGTGATGATTTTGGGTTACACAACTGGATTGAGTATAGTACAATATACAGATCATGTATCAGAATCTCAATGACACATTTTAAAAATCTGTTTAAATACTTGACCTCAGGACATTTAAACTTTTGAACATCTTTCTGAGATAGGAAAGCAATACTCCCACTTCAGAGCTGTGCAAGCTAAGTAACAAGCCAAGAGTAACCAGACTCTTTCAGACCACGTAGGAAGTTTGCTACTGAGCTAGGAGCTGATCACCTAGACCAAGAACTGCTCCCTTCTCCTTAGCACAGAGTAGAAAATTCAGCTCATCTCGCAGCAGTCTGGACTGCACGGCTTCACTGCCTGTTTCATTGTTTGTGGCGACCTGCCCTCTGATTCCACTACAGCTACTGGAGCTCATAAGGTATATCAGAGAGCTAAACTGGCTCGTCTGGACATACATTCTCTTCCCTTTCCCTCCACTACTCCTTTTTTTGGGCATTCATGCAAACTCTAGCTGCCTGCTGTTTTTTGATTTTACTGATTTTCGATATCTACAGAGAAAATTGCACTTCCTATTTCTTTCAGCTAAAACAAACCCGTAGAGAATTGCAAACTGTTAGAAGCACACTGAACCAATTTTTTTTTTCTGTATTGATCTTCCACTTATGCAACAACAGACTTGAGGAAGAGAATTTTTAAAATTGCTTTGCCTTCACAGGGTTTTTTTTTGTTTGTTTTGTTTGCTTGTTTAGCACTTCAGAACTCACAAATACAACAGAGTAAACATTTACTATCATCTTACTTCTTGTGAAGAAGACATGGCTATTTGGCAACATACTATATTGCTATAGTTCCACATGCTGTGCCAAGCTAACATGAATTATCATGTATGTGAAGGAACTGTTCTTCCTTCCAAGCAGATCAGAAAGGCTCTGCATTCTGTTTCTTTGCTGGAATAGCTGGAACAGCCAAGTATTTTGAAATCTTTGCTATCTGTTTCAGACAAACTCATTTAGCTACAAGACAAAAAAAGTGAATACTATGAGATCATGGAGCAGAAGCTATCTGTCTAGAGAAACTGCAGTGAGTAAGCAATCCCATCAACAGTACGTGGAATACAATGCTTTATGTAACACAAGGGAAATAAAAGTACTACGGTGTGTTTGAAAGGATCACCATTAAAGCTTTAATACATGAGTACATGAAGGGAGTGTTCTAAAGAGTTTAACAAGATTCTGGAAATTTAGGATAAAAACAGTTTAGAATTTCCCTGATATAATAAAAAGAACACTTACAAATGCTTTAGCTGTAACATTGCTAAAAGGCAAATCATATAATTTTTAAAGCAGATGTATATAGAAAACGGGAATTGTTTTATAAAGACTACTAGAACTTTAATCTATTTTCCTTGCATAAACACAGAGATTCTTCAAAACTTATTATAATTTTTAAAATTATAACACAAAATCAAACCTAAAAATAAAAGGTAATGAAATGTTCATATTTTTTTATAATGCAAAACTTAATTCTGGTGAATATGCAGATCAATGTCTTTATAAGACCCAGTAAATTGTGACATAGAGCTTCAGTAAAATCACATAAACTAAAAATTGCTATTAGCAACATCAGCCACTGAGAAATTAATAAATAATTATTGTAATTATCAACAGTGAATTGAAATGGTTCCTTTAATGTGATTACTAATCCTAGAGCATTCTTTGGAAAATGAGTTTTTCTGGTTATTCTTGCTTCTGAAAATTACACTAGCTATTAGTCATCTCAATTTTGATAAAATGGGCTGCTAAACAAGAAGGTATTAGAATGTTCTGAATCATACAATACTTCAGTCATGCTTTGCTAAGGTTATAGCATGAAAACCTAGCAATCTCTTTACATATCTAATTGCCAACATAGTTTTAATATACACAACAAAGAGATACTGAACCTTAGAGATTACTATGGTTATTAAACGGCTGATCTTTTTAAACAAGTGAATATGGATCTGACAAAGTTTGTAAACACCCCTCCTTAGTCCTATTCCTATCACAATTTCAATCCTAGTAGGAAAAAATACAAAGAAAATATGCTGTCTTAAGCCACTCGGTATTTCCTTAAAATCAATAGTTGACAGCAATGGAATTCATGTTTTGAGGGGTATTACTGAAATGTTCAACTTGTCTTAGGGAAAACAGGCATAACAAAAAATATTGGTCAAAACCGAGAATATCAACCATTATTTTCAAGTATGATCCCCTATTTAGAGATGAAGACGGGAAAATGCAATGAAATTGTTGGCCAGGAATTAACCTTAGCCACTGAAAAGATACAAAACACCTTCCATTTTACCACCAGGCTATACAGGCACTCTCACTGGGACGGTTAGTATACAAAATAGAAAGCCTAACAAGACAGAAATCATCAGAAGTATTTCTTTTTTTTTTTGCTCAACATCATAATGTGTATGTCTTGTACATTAGTAAAAAGTTAGCTCTTCAAGTTTTTAAGGCTAATAATTATTTATTTTACATAATTATGAGACAGTTATGCCTGCAGGCAAACAAAATAACATCACAAAATGAGAAACAAAAAATATTTCTCTATTTTCAATATAAATGTCTAGGAAAAGGAACAGCTTTATTGAAGTCAAAGGTTACCAGCTGTCACAGGCTTCAAGAAAGGAACTCAAAACAGTCTTTCTTCACATACATGTACGTCTATGTATGCTATTAATAAATCTATTCCTAGGATACTATACATGTGCAAACAAACCCACGCATTGGTAGAATTAATTTTTTGCGATGATTTTCAAATGGTATGTTGCTATACTAGAAATCTTTGAATGAGACAGATTTGCCAGTGGTCTCTTCTTTTAGGATGAGTTAGCTCATCCTAGAAAGGTAAATGCAATGCAAAATAAATTACTGCAAAAGTTACTGTAATTTTTGTGTGTTACCTGATTTTGCTTAATTATGCTAAGTTGAACTGTTTATAACTATAAATACCCCCAAGGGCCTTGGGAATACAAATGAAGTATGTTAATTTCTTAAAAGAGATAAGAATATAGAATCATAGATTTTATTATTCTACAATTTTTAAAACTGATTGTAATATAGGTAAAAAGCTGTCCTGTCTTCTTACAGTGAATACAGCAATCTGTAGCATCTCTTATTCTGTCAAGTAAAAAAGTTTAAATTCTAGTGGATGATACTGAGGAATAGAGGTTAAACTGTGCCCTCCTTTTTTTCAGGACACTGAATGGCTGACAAGAATTTACTATGTCAATTTCAAGTTCAACCTCAGAGTTATCTTTCTGAGTTTAAAAGTCAGCATTTGACCCCAGACAGAATTGGATTTAACAGAATGTCAGATGAGACATAAAATTTGATAACATAGAATAACAAACAAAATCTAATTTTTTAAATTTCATTTTCATTAGGAGGTTGGAAGGTGCAACTTACTAACAGGAGTTAAGAAAGAGAAAATTGTTTAAAATTCAAATAACTTTGTCACTGTTTACACTTTTGTTTTTCACGGCACTAAAGAAATTTAAAAAATATATTCCTTTTACCATTGAGGCTCACAACATCAGTATCTTGACTTTTCAAGTAGATTTGAAGTTGCAGCAATTTCAACAGAAAGAAGGCTTTATCAGTGGGGAAAAAATTGTGAGAAAGCAATAACTTTTGTTTTGCAGATCTATTCTTTTATCTTTTCAGAATGTTTGCCATTCAATATTGACCTCTATTTTTCAGTGGAGGTAGACAACCTAAAGAAATGCTGTGAAATTTCAGCTGAATAACAAAAAGTTCTAGTGAGCTATAATAATCTGAGTACTGTATGATTTTTTTTCCCATTAATCCACATATTTATATGTACTAACTTCTTTAGACTAGATACCTAACTTGAGAGCAGATAAGGTTAGATGGAATGAATGCAAGTCATTAGAATACTTCTTGAATAGCATAAGTAGTCAACAGCTCATATTTTTTTCAAAATTTTTATCTTTGAAATATCATAAACATACTTTGTTTATGTTTCTCTGTGGTTTCATGTGGGTTACTATATTCCATGTGACTCAGAGTAGACATCAGTATGATGGAGGGTGCTGTTCACAACTGTGAGATCTGTTGATGCCTCTCACTTCAGGAAAGGCAGCTGACAGTGCTGTACTATGCTATCAGTATTACTGAACTGTTGCTACAGTTCACATTTAAAAATTTACAAAGGTACATACGTATTTGAAAAAGACTGAAGAAAACCCACACTTAATTACACAAGTAATTAAATGTTTTTTAACATTTTTTTTCATCAGTTGTTTTAGCTTCTGGACTAGACATCCTTGCTGGTACTCAAATGACATTTAATATAGCTTGCTAACTTGCAAATAAGAAAAAACAGCACGTATCAATCACTTCCATAGTGATATAGCCCTTTTATCTGAGAGAAAAGCAGAATGACAAGTGACTCCATACACTATGAACTTGACTGCACTGAGCAGACCCTAGGCTAGAATTAGGCAAACAACATTAACTGAATAATTTATTTAACAAATAAAGACTTTTATGGATGGCTAAAGGTGCCCTTTTCAACCGTGAGTAAATGCTTACATCCATACCACTAATTAAAGTATGACAGAAAACTTGAAACAACTACATTTGATATGTTCACTTGGAAGTATTAAAGATAACAGGAAGAGATTCTACAGGTACATAGCAAATAAAAAACAGACTAGGGAGAATGTAGGCCCCCTCAGGAAGCTCTCAGGAGAACTGGCTACACAGGATTTGGAGAAGGCTGAGGTTCTGAATGACTTCTTTGCCTCGGTCCTCACTGGCAAAGGCTCTGACCAAACCACCCAAGTCTTGGAAGGCAGATGCAGGGACTGTGAGAATGAAGACCTTGCGCCCACTGTAGGAGAGGATCTGGTTCGAGACCATCTTAAAAATCTGAATGTGCACAAGTCCATGGGTCTTGATGAGATCCATTCACGGGTCCTGAAGGAGGTGGCAAATGAAGTTGCAAAGCCGCTGGCCATCATATTTGAGAAATCATGGCAGTCAGGGGAAGTTCCCAACAACTGGAAAAAGGGAAATATAACCCCCATTTTCAAGAAGGGGAAAATGGATGACCCAGGGAATTACAGACCAGTCAGTCTCACCTCTGTGCCTATCAACATCTTGGAGCAGATTCTCCTGGAAGGCATGCTAAGGCACATGAAAATCAACAAGGTGCTTGGTGACAGGCAGCATGGCTTCACTAAGAGGAAATCCTGCCTAACCGATTTGGTGGCCTTCTATGATGGGGCGACAGAACTGATGGACAGGGGGAGAGCAGTTAAAGTCATCTACCTGGACTTGTACAAAGCGTTCGACACTGTCCCACACAACATCCTTGCCTCTAAATTGGAGAGGCATCAATTTGATGGATGGACCACTCAGTGGATAAAGAACCGGCCGGATGGCTGCACGCAAAGAGTTGTGGTCAATGGCTCAATGTCCGGCTGGAGACCAATAACGAGTGGTGTCCCTCAGGGAATGGTGTTGGGACCGGTCTTGTTTAACATCTTTGTCGCTGACATGGACAGTGGGATTGAGTGCGCCCTCAGCAAGTTTGCTGATGACACCAAGCTGTCTGGTTCGGTTGATACGCTGAAGGGAAGGAATGCCATCCAGAGGGACCTTGACACACTTGTGAGGTGGGCTGATGCCAACCTCATGAGGTTTAACCATGCTAAGTGCAAGGTCCTACACCCGGGTCAGAGCAATCCCAGGCACAGCTACAGGTTGGGCAGAGAGAGATTCAGAGCAGCCCTGCAGAGAAGGACTTGGGGGTGCTGGTCGATGAGAAAATGGACATGATCTGGCAGTGTGCGCTTGCAGCCCAGAAAGCCAACTCTATCCTGGGCTGCATCAAAAGGAGCGTGAACAGCAGGTCAAAGGAGGTGATCCTGCCCCTCTACTCTGCTCTTGTGAGACCTCACCAGGAGCATTGTGTGCAGTTCTGGTGTCCTCAACATAAAAAGGACATGGAACTGTTGGAACAAGTCCAGAGAAGGACCACGAGGATGATCAGGGGACTGGAGCACCTCCCGTATGAAGACAGGCTGAGAAAGTTGGGGCTGTTCAGCCTGGAGAAGAGAAGGCTGTGTGGAGACCTCACTGCAGCCTTCCAGTATCTGAAGGGGGGCTATAGGGATGCTGGAGAGGGACTCTTCATTAGAGACTGTAGTGATAGGACAAGGGGTAATGGGTTAAAACTTAAAGAGGGGAAGTTTAGATTAGATATAAGAAGGAAATTCTTTCCTGTAAGGGTGGTGAGGCACTGGAATGGGTTGCCCAGGGAGGTTGTGAATGCTCCATCCCTGGCAGTGTTCAAGACCAGATTGGACGAGGCCTTGGGTGATACGATTTAGCGTAAGGTGTCCCTGGCCACGGCAGGGGGGTTGGAACTAGATGATCTTAAGGTCCTTTCCAACCCTAACGATTCTATGATTCTATGATTCTTTGATTCTAAGATACATGAAATATTAATGTACAGAATACATTGGTAAAGCTCTGTGGGGATGAGTACTATGTTCATTAAATTCCACAGCAAAATTCTGACAATTCTGCCGGTAAATAAAATGGGAAAAAGTGACACTGTAATATATATGCAAGATTTTAATTAATGGTTGCCTAGAATCTTCCAAAAAGAAAAGACTCTTATATCCCCCATTGTTGTCTAGAACAATCTAAACTTTTTAAGGAACTATAATTTAAAAAATAAAAATTAGAGAAGAAAATGTAAAATTTTTTAAAAATTATATAAGTATTCCTGCTTTAAAAGGTAAAATCCACTATCTCAAAGGATCAAAATAATGGCGAGTTGATCATTTAAATCTCTTGCTTGTTACAATTACTTTCCTTTAACCACTGAATTGAAGAAACACCGTCTGTCCCCAGTGACAGTGACATCATTTTAACCACAAATAACATACAGCAAATTTTGCATGAGGAAACACATTTCAGAATCCTCGTATAGAACGAAATGTGTTTGAACTAATATGCTCTGAATAACTTTAAGGAGCAAATCCATAAAGGCAAACTAAACTACATCTCACATATGTGCTCAAAGCTTTAACTGTAAAGTTCAATAAAATCTTGATTATGTAATCACAAAAAGTAAAAACCAAACAAATGCACATTTTAAAAACCAGAAATCAAATAAATCTAAAATAAATGGAAATGGAAACACTGAATAAAACTGCATTGCAACCAGTCTCTAGTTTCTACAGGCAAGACAAAAAAAAAGCAAGCAATCAGAGTTTTATAGCTGTTTCCTATAAAGCTGTCATTTCACAAGGACTGTAAAAGCAATGACTGAGCATTTAAAACTCATCAAATCTTCATCAGATTTGAAAGAAATGGCCATATCTAAGAAAAATAATCACATAGTTAAGACAAAACAGTAGTTGTAAACTATGAGTATATCTTAGTTTCCTGCACATGGTGGATGTAGAAACAAAAAGTTTGAGAAGGTGAAAATCTGTTCTATAGTCATTATTGTTTGTGTTAATTACACTGTTTATCCACTGGAGACATAGTTGCACCCAGGACTGTAATATCTGTCAAATGAGATCTTATAGACTTATTAAAAGTCAAGTTTAATAGAAATATTGTCTCCCAGTTGGAGTGTTTTCAAATAGAAATAAAAAAAGTTATTTATTCCAGTCTGTGTCTTTTCCTGCATTACAGGGGGAAAAAAAGAAATCAAAACCCCTCATTAATTTTGCAGGTAAAACGTACAGCTATAGTTATCTATCTTCAGCAGTCACTAAGAGGACACAAAACAACAGTTCTGTTATGGATTTGCATTTTATAGCCTATGATACAAGATCGGGGCGGGGGAGGAGGCGGGGTGGGCAAAAATGCCTTGTCATTTGCTTTTTAATTTGGCAAAGGTTAAGGATGATTGCTGAAGGATTACAACTTTATTGCTGCTTGGTGAAGGATATACTGCTCTCTCTACATTTTGGAAGGACTCACAAGAATAATCACTAGTCATTTTCAAGGCCAAGCCCGTAAACTCAGATGCATGTAAATCCCCACCAGTTACAGTCTACAATCACACCTTGTAAGTTATTCAATATGCTACTTTTAAAGATAGCAGTATAAATTCCAGTAAACAAAGGTAAAGTGTAAATTGAACTGACATTACTTTTCAATATAACACTATGGAGAATGAAGCCATAAATTCCCAGGTGTTAATTTTAAGCTGGAAAACGAGGGAATTTTTTTTTATTGTGAACATGAACTTTATAAGTAGAATCAATCTTTTCAATGCCATTTAGCTGCATTTGTTGCTTATTATTAGACTTTGAAATCCGTACAGCATTTTAATGTCTCAGTCTTACAAAGGAGAGACACAGTGCTACCACAGCTAATACAGTGCAGACAGTTAGCTGACCAATGTCTCACACAAGAGTAGTCTTTGCGATTAAAAAAAACCCTTGGAATTATTTATTAATGTTGAGCTTTATACTTCTAACAAGTGTCTTAAAAGAGAAAAAAAATCTTTGTCTGTTGTCTTTTAGGGATAGCAAGAGATAGAATTTTCTTTATAAATTTTAAATACATTTACAATTTGTACAAAACCCCTAAAATAGATTAATATACTTTCAGCTAACATGTAAGCAGATTTGAATGTATGCTATGTGACTTTGCTTCATTAATATTAGGGATTAATGCTAATATAAAATGAAAGGAAAAAAAACTGTTTTAAATGTAGCAAAAGAGTAATGTATAGACCTGTGGCGGAGAAGAAATATAAGATGGAAATGAAACAATTTCTTGAATGGTAGATCCTTTCATTCTTCCATATGCTGAAAAGAAGTTTTATATTTACATTCTAATAAATTTGTTTATAAAAGGTTATGGTAAAGCTTATGGGGTGAGAAGAATATCTAGCCCCCAAAAAAGACTAAACAGTCCTTTCTCCCAGAATCAGTCTACTTAATATACTGAGATCTCAAGCTCAGACGGCAAACACAAAAACCTTTAGATGTGCTTTTACTTTCATTTTTGGTAGTTAAAGGTAATTTTGAGAACTCTGATGTGCACGTTTCAGAGTAACTTTTGCAGTCTCCTCTAACATGAAAATTGGTCCTATCTAAAACTGCCTTTAATTTAATAACTTGGCAACAAGTTCCTTCACATCACAAATGCTTACAGTTCAGGTGCACCAATTAGCTCTGATATTTTAACTATTTAATAAATAAAATAGTATCTTAATTATAGTAAAATTAAAATTTGTATGGGTGTCAGAATTATTGCTAAACCATTTTAAGATAAACATTAGATACTTTACTAATATAACACAACATCTATAATATCTTATCCATACCTTTTTCCAAACTAGCACATATGAAATTCCACGAGTAAAAAAAGGAGTTAATCTTTTAGCAAGGCATGATACCAATATCTTTTCCAAAATTATAAATTAACCATTCTGTGAACTACTGTGTGTACTGGGTTAAAAATAACATTACTGGTCAGTCACCACTGTATACTGCTGACAGGACAGTTGCATATGTAGCAATGACAGCTTATAAAATCATGGAATTGTTTAGGTTGGAGAAGACCCTTAAGATCATCAAGTACAGCCTACATTGTGAGATGTTGTCAGCATGCTCATTTTTTAATTTTTCGTCTTAAAAAATAAATTGGTCCTATATTTATCACCAGAATTCTGATGACAGGTCTAATTTATTCAAGGTATAAATAAGCAGAAATTTTGAGCTACCAATCTGATACCAATTTGGTAGCTCAAATTATGAACTATCTCCAATGTTATGTCTAAATTGTTTCAGCTCTCAAACTGACTTCGTCTGTATCTATAAAAGTGTCTGAATTTTGAATGATTCCTAAGTTCTACAAAGGACAGAACTAATCTGTGTGAACTAAAATGTCTTTTCAATCAAGAACACTACCTTATGAAAAAGTTTTCTGAATATGCATACAATTTTGCTTTCCAATATGACTTGTCTTTTTATTGTCAAAAAAAAAGGTGAAGTCATATTTATCGCTCAATATATATATATATATGTATGACTAAAACTCTTCAATGCAACACAAAGGTAAGTTCTTACCTTATTGTGATAGGGATGAGTGTACCTTTGCTAATGGATTGATTCACAGATACAGTCAGAATGTTCTGAGAGTTTCCACAGCTGAATCGAACTGTTGGTCTTCCTTCCACAAGATAAAAGTGAAGAAACTGTTCTCCAAAATTCCTTTCACTAGCTTTGAAAACAAAAATGGGGACAGTCACGCTTCTGAAAGTGTAGGACCTTCCAAAACTATTTCACACTACTGGAATGCCATCACCAGTCATAATGCGTGCGTTTTTTTATAATTATTACAATTATGTGTCGTAGTTGAGGAGTCTTCTATCAATATAAAGGACTCTGCTTAAGTTACTCTAAGAAAAAAAGCAAGCTCTGTATCAATAGCTGAAAACAAGACAAAGTAAAAGAAAATTACCAAAAGACAGAACCAGTGTAATTGCATAAACATTAAAGAGATCTTTACATTAATTGAAGGTGAACTTTTCTCTATATTCAGGAGTATTATTAAGGTGCCAAAGGTGAGACAAAAACATCAAAAGAATCACAAAAATACTGTATCATGATTTACTATTTTGTTCAGCTTTTCAACCATATTATAGAAAACAAAGATTATAAGAGAACATCTCCCTATTCTTATACTCTCTGTAAAGATCATAAACGAGTCACCTTTCCCAATTAATGACACATGTAAGACTTGATAAGAATAATTGCTGTCCACAAAAATTCAGACATACTGTTACTTGCGCAGTTCAAACTATGGATAAAAGTATATTAAAAAAAAATAATCTTCTAGTCTTTGTTCGCTTCCACTGAATAGTATATTGTAAAGAGCACAGCAAAATATTTCTATTTAAATGATGGGTGGCACATTGATAACACCTACAATGGCAAATTATTTTGAATGGGTAATGTTTTATCAATTTGCCCTTTGAATTTAACTGTACTTACTTCTTATAGAAGCTAAGACACAGCTCCTGTTTAGGATTTTTATTCCCCATTAAGGCAAACTGTTAAAATATTAATCTGTTCTTTGCTCGATATTTTACTATATTTAACTGAAGTAAAAAACGCACAATAGCTAGGTGATGAAATTGAATTTACTGCTTATATTTTTTTTGAGCAGTATTTGAGCAGATTGCTACGTTCTTCTTAATTTCCCGAATCCTACCTGTATCCAATTCTCCAGCTTATCTGTAGTTCAGCTGAGAAAAAACACAACATATACAATATACAAATAAATTCTTTATGTAGGTATGTGGTAGGAGAGAACATTTTCTTCCTTAAGATTTTTCTGATTAACAACTTTATCAAACACAATGGTAAGGAAAAAGGACAAAATCAAAACATACAGAGGCACAAACTCAACCAACAAATGGAGATAGTAACAAGAACTGGTGGTTTACACTAACTGGTATGGGCATGCAGTGTGTGGGAATGCTTGTTTCAGTAAGATTATCTTATTGAGGACCTTGCCAAAATGGGACAATAAGGAAGAAGGAAGGCAATAAGCAAACCACAGATGTGACAAACAGCCACAGAAAACAGTAACAGAAGCAACGGACAGTAACAGAAACTAATCTTACCAGTCACAGTAATGGATGGACTATCACGAAACTTCAGACATCACTTCAAAGAGTGCTACCCTGGACTTTGCAACAGAGAAGGGTGCCAGCGTGGGGGTCCAGGATACTGAGGAGGATTGTGTTTGTGGAGCTATGTAAACAGGAAACTGGGGAGGAACAACCCATGAACGCACATGTCCTTTTAAATCTAGCAAGTGCCACGTATGTGCCTTCACTAGTGAACTTCAATCTCTACCAGTCAGAGGAAAGAGAATTTGACTTTCTACAGTCATGTTTTGTGAGTCCTGTAGACAAATGCTGTTGAAGTCCGTGCCTTGCCCATGGCAGACTGTGTAGCCAGCTGTGCAATGCTCTCTGTGTGTCTGCATGTGTGCACATGTCTGTGTGCATCTGGCATACATGATGAACTTTGCATAGTTTAAACAGCAAATGGGAAAGCAGCAGCCATGCCAATCAGACTGGGATGAAGACAAGGTCTTTGGGCTGGGTTCCAGTGGCTAGGTAGGAAAGATTTCCAGACCTGGAGCTGCTGGAGAACACAGCCTAAAATATCCCTTAACATTTTTATTCAGAAAGGTAGAAAGAATGTGGGTGTACTTGGCTGTACACAGCTACCTGCTGGAATACCTACTGATTTGTTAAGAGAAAATGATCAATTTTCATTTGGAGGACAAAACAGAAAGAAAAAGGTAATAGCAGATAGAGAGGGGCAGCAGGTGTTAGTAACTTCCTGATCATTTGCTTTTGCATAATTCATAGGAAAAACATTTCAAAAAGTAAACTCTGTCCTCTAGAGCAGCTTTCTAGTCAACACAGTATTTCTTCAGTCTGTTACAAATCCTGATGACCCCCTGAAAGTCTTTTATGCTTGGCCATATTTTGTATTCTGAATACCTAATTAACTCCAAAGATACTTTAATTTGACTGGATTTTATGCTTTTGGCTTTTATGTTTTCCTTCTACAATAATCTCTTAATTCTCTTTCAAAATATATTGCACTGTTAAAAAAGCCACTGCCTTTTAACCCCAGCACAACTAATATATGCACATACTGCATCATTCATTTCCTTATCTTCTTCTCCCCTTCCTGCACACGCTGTTCCATGCATTTCTAATTTCTATCAATAAGCAAATCTGTAAGCTACACTGAATTTAGAGAGAATGAAGCGGGGAGGGTTGTGAATGTATATACTGACAACATGTCATGAAGAAGCAAAGTTACAGCTGAATAGATCATTTCTCTTCTCCCAGTGAATCCGTCTGTCCATTCATATGGTCCATTAGTAAAAACTTGGACGTAGGTCCTCGTTATTATTATTATTAAAGTAAAAAATCTGTGACAGCTCCTCCAAAGGCAGCATTACCCTTTGAAACCTCAACAAGTGTTAATGCCTGAACTTCAGCCAAGGGAGCGCTTATAAGTCACACTTGCAGGAGACTAATATCATTCTTCATTATTATATGCTAGGCAGTATGAGACCCTTGGAAAGGACAGTCCTTCAAATCATTCTACAGTGAACAGGAAAAGGCAGAGTGTCCCTGTGAAAAATTTTGTTCTGGCAATGTAAAGGAGCATATATTACCTAGCATATATGGTGGGAAATTGCCTCCATGGGAAGAGCCCTATTCTTAAGCTCAAGAGATGTGTTCCAGGAACGGACACAGACAGGAAGCCATCTGCGTGAAAAAATCTTGATGGATATTAGGGGTAACTTATCTTGACCTTAGTAGAGACTTTGTCAGGGGATCAGGTCAAAGAAACCAGGTCTCAGCAATCATCCTTTCACAAGAAATGGCAAGGTGGAAGGCTGTATTTGTATGACGGCAAGCAAGTGGCCACTGGGGTCAAATGGTTGTCTATCTAGAAAAGACAGGTTTAAACTCCTATTAAGCTATGGCATGAAGTTTTATTATGCAAAAACATTTTGACACAGATGAAGGATACTGTGAAATGCTCTGCTTGAGAATGCTAGCTGAAATAACAGACAAATAGACTATGACTGAATTGCCTGAAAGGACCATTCTTGGTTTTAGGAGAGGAAGTAGCACTGGGGAACAGAGCTTCTGAAAGCATTGCTTATGAAAAAGGAGATGGTGTCCTTAAGGAATGCTATAAACATGGGCTGGGCCACCATAAATCCAATTGTCAGAAGTTATAGACTACCATATATACTAGAAGTTAAACAATCTGTCCTTGAAGGGACTGTGAACAGCATTATGCTAACCCGGTTAAAAGTGACAATGATGAAGTGAAGTTTTATAACTGTATCAGGTTTTTTATGATTACTTGGATTTATTTTGCTTTGTGGCTAAATGTCACAATTTGCTTTGATATGTTGATTAAATTAAAGCATGCAAACAAGTAAAATCATGAAGGAATGAAATAAAAAAATTGTAAGAATGCAAACTGTATTCAACAAAGAAATATTTCTCAAATTATGTCTAAACTTTATTGGCAAAAAAATAGTAATTGTGTATATTTTAATTTTTTTTTCTCCTGGCATATTTAAAGAAGAATCTCCTCACAGTCTACTAATAATTTAAAGACAAGGTCCAGACAAAAATTCCAGACAATTTTAGTCCATTGACTGTTACCATTTTTATGCTTATTAAATACATACTGAAAATAATTAGGGAAAACATGATTAGTAAGAAGGAAAGTTGATTTGTCATTTTATTAAAACAGATGATGGTTTATAGTCTATTAAAAATTATATGCTATCCCTTTCTTCTTGGGTTACTTTCTTTTCCCGATACATGTAGAGATTTTCTATAGATAGGATATAAACTTATAACCTCTCTTTCCCCATGTTTTTAACAACCTATTTTTGCCAGACTCTAAAAAAACAGTTAGTCCTTAGTATTTCTTTTTCTTAACCAACAATTGACAAAATCTTCTTTAATTAAGGTGTTAAATAGGAAAATGCTTTTCAACAATATAGTGCAAATCAGTAAAGTGACATGCGTAGCACAATGATTCTTCTATTCTGCCTATTAGATAGCCTATAAGTAGGCTTGCTTTATGTATATACATATTTTATTTTTCTTATTTGCATTTTTATATAGGTATTTACATCAGCTGCTAAAAGCTATGAAAACAATGCATCAGTACTTCTAAGTGTTCACTTTATTTTAAGATGCATGTTTATGAACAAGAGAAGAAGGCGCAGATCACCTTTTTGATTCTCACTGGGTGGTATACTACATAAAGATAAATACAAGTTTTAATGCTTTTACATTTTCCCTTAAGATTCTGAATTAAATATTCTACTTATGCACTCTTTCTGATTCTAGTCATTTGTACAGCAAAAGCATCTTGTCTGAGATTTCCCACTGAAAT
This sequence comes from Pezoporus flaviventris, assembly GCF_033815535.1. Classification (NCBI taxonomy): domain Eukaryota; kingdom Metazoa; phylum Chordata; class Aves; order Psittaciformes; family Psittacidae; genus Pezoporus; species Pezoporus flaviventris. Next base: position 28,086,473 of record NW_026892579.1, on the reverse strand, counting down.
TAAATGTTTACTAATTATCTGCTAAAGAAAAGGATGTAACCTCATGACCACCTGGTAAAATCAGGTGTGTCCTGGGTTCAGCAGTAGCAGTCAATTTTTCTCCTTCTTAGTAGCTGGTGCAGTGTTGTGTTTTGACTTTCAGCCTGTTTTTAGCTGTTCCTCAGTCATGTTTACCCTGACCAAGGACTTTGTGAGGCTCATGCTCTGCCAGGGACGAGGGGAAGCCGGGAGGAAGCAGAGACAGGACACCTGACCCAAGCTAGCCAAAGAGGTATTCCATACCACAGCATGTCATGCCTGGGGAGGTAACTGGGAGTTAGCCGGAAGGGCACTCACTCTTCTGGGTTGGACTCGTTTTGGCGGGTGGTATTGTATTCTCTTCCCTTGTTATTTCCCTTATCATTATTATTACTGGTGGTAGCAGTAGTGATTTGTGTTATACATTACTTACTGGACTGTTCTTATCTCAACCCGTGGGAGTTTTTTTGATTCTCCTACATCACTCTGGAAGCTGCCGGGGAGAGGGGGTTGGGGGGGGGGGGGGGGGGGTTGGGGGTGGGGAGGAAGGGGGGGAGGGAGTGAACGAGCTGCATGGCTGGGTTTAAACCACAACAGTTCTTGTAAAAAAGGATAGATCTGCAAGTGGAATAATAAAAAAAAAAAGAAGAAAATTGTAATTATTTTCTAGTAAAATACACATGACACATGCAGATCACTGTGATTTTCTTATTTTTGAAAATGCTTTTGACAAAGACAGATTTTTGCTCTTTGAATGTGTGAAACTTGTTGCAACCTTAATCACAAGCTATTGTTTACATCTATATAAGAGAATATGAAAATGTAGAGAACATTAAACCTTTTTTGTAATTCTGTAGTTCTTGTTTCTAGTGAGTGTACTAGCCTCAAGATGACTTCTGCTGACAGTTCATTTTTCAGCTGTTTGATGGTAGCACAGCAGCAGCAGAAGCAGGAGTTATACTACTATTAAAAGGAGAACAGCTGGCAACAGCAGCTTCTCTTTTGAAGTTGTTAGAAGGGAAAATGGAAGACAGAGCAAGGAACAAAAAACGGGTGAAGGAAGAACAGATGGAGCATATGAGCTCATGAACGATATTATGTTGTTTATCTGACAGAAGAGTTTGTTGCATAAGAAAATAATAAACTACAAAATTCAGCATAATCTGTATATGCACATTTTACTCATTCAGAAAACACTAGAGTTGCAAGTATGATGGGTTTCTCAGAGACAACGAAGAAAATGTGAGTAAAATATCTGCTAGAAATCATGAAAAATTGCCTAAGTTCCTGGAACTGTCCCAGCTCAATGTCAGGGTTAGAACTGAACTCATACCATTTCATCCTGACCCTCCTTTCTTCCCTCTGTCTGGGTTCATGAAGGGACAAGAAGGGAGCTGGGACAAAGTCAATGGAGATCTCAGGTATGGGTAACTGGAAAGCACTAATATCATTCTACCTTTCTAGAAGTGCAAAGACAAAGAATGTGAAATGCTCAAATTCTGCTGTAACAAAATCTCTGTAAACACCTCAAAATCTTGCATTAACAATTTCCCACAGAAAGCATGAACTGATAGCTGAACAGCTATGGTGTTAGATTCAGGATGAGTGCATTATCTAGAAAAAAATGTATGTAGAGTCACAGAATAGTTTGCATTGGAAGGGACCATTACAGGTCATCTAGTCCAATCCCCCTGCAATGAGCAAGGATGTCTTCAACTAGGTCAGGTTGCTCGAAGCCCTGTTCAATCTGACCTTGAGTGTTTCCAGGGATGGGGTATATACCACCTCTCTGGAAGACCCCTTCCAGTATTGCAACATGCTCATCATAAGAAACTCCTCTCTTGTATTTAGTCTGCCCTCTTAGTTTGAAACCATTACCCCTTGTTCTGTCTCTACAGGGCCTACTAAAAAGTCTGTCCCCATCTTTTCTGGAAGCCGACTTTAGGTACTGAAAGAATGCTATAGATCTCGCCAGAGACTTCTCTTCTCCAGGCTGAACAAGCCTAACTTTCTCAGCTTGTCTTCATAGGAGAGGTGCTCCATCCTTCTGACTGCTTTTGTGGCCCTCCTCTGGACCCACTCAAACAGGTCCATGTCCTTCTTATGCATTTCCTTCTTGCCCTTTAGTTTGACCAGCACGTCTTGACTCAGCCATGAGTTTCTTGCAGATTTCTTAAATCTGGGGATCAAGGGCTCCTGCATACTATGGAAAGTGTCCTTCAAGATCTTCCAGCTCCATTCTGCTTCCTTGTCCCTGAGGGCAGTTTCCTAGGGGTCCTACTAATTCTTTGAGCAGCTGGAATTTTGCTTTCCTAAAATTGAGGGTCCTGACTTTATTGCTTGATTGACCCATATTCCTCAGGACCATAAACTCCACCAGTGTCTGATCACTGCAGCCCAAACTGCCTTCAATTTTGACATCACTGAGTAACACACTTGTGTTGGTGACCATCAGGTCCGGTATTGCAACTCCTCTGGTAGTGCTGCTATCTGGTTTAAAAAGTTATCCTCAATGTACTCCAGGAGTCTCTTGGATTGCTTACAGCTCGCTGTGATACATTTTCAGCTGATGTCAGGGTGGTTAAAATCCCCTAGCATGAAAAGAGCCTGTAAGTGCAATGCTTTCTGTAGCTGGAGTAAGAAGTCTCCCACTGATTGGGCAGCCTATAGTAGACATCAACCACAAGATCCCCTTGGCTGCCTTGGTCCCTAGTGCTTGCCCATAAGCCTTCAACCTTCTCATAGTTATAATTCAGAAGAATGCTCTTCTCACTCTATCCATAGATGGCAGTCCCTCCATCTAATTTGGTGGGGTTTATTTTGCACTAATTAAATACAAATTAACATCAAAATGTCCATAAAATTACCTAGTATTTGAATGCATATAACTGAATTAGGCATAAAGGAACTGTGTTTTTGTTAAATCAGTTTTGGGTTGTAAGGTTTGTTTTTTTTTTAATATATATATATATATACAAACAATGGTAGAAGCAGATTCATTAGGATACAGAGAATAAAGTTAAGGAGGGTAATGCAAGTCATTTATGACTGCTGTGGTGTTCTCCCACAGTGCACAAAGAAGGCATCCACATATTTGTTTGTAATTATTGGAAAACATAGATAGTGAAAGAGTTGGAGTTTGATTTTCAGTTACAAATTTTGAACATTTGATGTTAGCAAAGATAGGCATATTCTTTCTGTGTAAAATGGTTAAGTTGTAAACTAACCAAAGAGCATCCATCATTGTAATTTCTGTTTCAAAGACAGTGACCATCCCACCCCGGCTTCATGAATTTGCTACTTTTCCAACAAGTAGTGATAGAAACACATATATCTCTGCTTGTAGGAATAGAGTACACTTATCCAAGTTTGTAAAAAACGCCACTTCCTCCTCAGAATTGCAAAGGAGCTTCCATTTTGGTTTTTGTTTTTTCTTTTTTTTTTAGTTCTTAATAGACATGCTTAATCAGAGCTTATGGGTAGATAACGAGCTTTACTTTAAGTCTTGCAGGAAACCAACTCCTTTGCAGTGATGAGGTAAAGATATTCAAAGTACTTCCAGTGACCCTCCTTGAAATCCTTTTGAGGGACAAATAACTTCTCTGCAAACTGAAACAAGTATAAAACACTTCAAGATAAAGAACTGCCACCTATCCATGATTTTTAGCAAATTTTACAGCCATGCATCTTAGGCAGCTACAGCAACAGCCCAGCTATAACATAATAGGATTTGAGATATCATTTTGAAAAGCAGTAAACATAAATGTTCAGTTTGGGCTACAGTGTTTTACACCTACAGAAAGCATAATTAAATAATACCATGGAGCCTATGCTACTTTCAAATCTGGCTTATAAATATTGGCATAGTGCAGATGAATTCATATATATTATGTCCATAATATATCAATGACAAAAATAAATTAAAATAATTTATATTAAATCAAGATTTTTGTGTGTAGAAAAGCCTTAGGAAACTGCTGTGAACAGAGAATCCTAATGGCTTTCTCTTTGTGGAGTAAATCTATTGCATAGATTACACAAACATATTTCCCTAGCTGTCCCTGGATTTGGGAAGAAATCACTTCATTTTCCAGGTTTTCCATTTCGATAGAAATTACAATATAAAATATATAAGATATTCAACTGGCAGAGAAGCCTATTTCTCTTGCTGACTAATGAAAAGCATACTGTCTCAGAAGTTCATGCCATATACTGAGGAATGAAATATGCAGGCAAGAAGGAACATTCTTATGTGGTATTACCAAGCACACATCTAACTCTGCAAGTATGCTCTCCAGGGACCAGAAAAGGATCCTCTGAATTGTGAAATCAAAAATATGGCAAATTTTCAGAAACTAAGATACTTCCACAAATCAAACTATATATCGAACCAAGATCACAATTATAATAAAAAGTGAGTCTCAACCTCATTATGGAGAAGATGTTTTTCTGTAATAAATTGTTCAAAACTTCGTCAACATTTGTATTTTACAGCTGTAACACTTATCACTGGAGTCATATGCTTACTATGTTCTTTCTTGTCAGGAAGCATCTTTTTCACTTGTAAGTTTATTTTGCTCAATGAGTCATAAATTAAAGAACTTTCCAGAGGAACACAAAGAAGGATGGTTCAAATTTTATAATGCATCACACATTGGAATACCAAAAGGCTTCTACTGCAGTTTAATGACTCATTTTGCAGCTGAATAGGAAATGCCAGCTGATGTACACTAAAGTTAATAAGGACCTGAAAGAGCTAAAACTGATACTTAACTTCAAGTATCATTGGTACTCACTGTAAAGAATTGTGCCATTAAGAGCAGTTGTTTTCACTGCCAAGTACAGAGTCGTAACATTGCTTGTTTCCTGCCCAGATGCAGTCCTGGTCTCAGATACAGATGTCAGAGAAGGTAGTTCCAAATAAGAATTTCCAGTGAAGGATGGAAAAAACAGTGCTGTGTCTGTAATGAATAACCAAAATCTAATTTTATTAAATTATTACGAAATAAAGTGATAAAATAAAATATAATCATCAAAGCATGTTTAAAAATATTAATTCTTCTGCATACCTGTGAATAGTGTAATCAACTACATTATTTGCAAAGCATGCATATACATTTAATTTCAAACATTCTAGTTAACTACGCAGAAAATGAAAATGTTCTAGCATCTGCATATTGCCAGAAGCATAAAGAACATTTTAAGAGAGACTACTCTCAGAAGATGCAAAGTTAGAAAGATTGCCACAATTTTTCATCTTTACAGATGTGTCTGTGCAGAACTTTTGTCCCATGACATCCTTTTGAAGTACCTTTGATTTATAGTTGTAGACAAGAAAAACAGGTTTTCTTCATTTTGACGATACTCATATATTCTGGGTTTGAAATTATGATGAGGATAACATTGGGTGGTATATACATTATTCCATTACACTACTCTTGTCTTGCAAATGAATAGTCATAAGAGAAAATTTTTAACTATGAAAGCTTAACATTTGCAACATTTATTGCATTCATTATCTTTGTCATTATGTTTTGTATTATTTTGGTTTGGTGTTTTTTCCCCTGTAGCTGTGATAATAATAACCACTCAAGCAAGAAGAAAACAGGGTAGAGCCAATTGAGGTTAGGTGGAATGTCTTCCTGATGCCTTAAGCATCCTAGTTAAACAATACTCCTTGAAGACTGCCCAAATTCATCACTAGGGATATAAATAAAGAATGAGGAATGAGAAAAGCAGTCTGAGTTCAGGTAATATTTTTGTAAACAATTTTTAATTGAATGAATTAAATCAATAAAGTGGATTTTTGCCTGATGATTACAAATAAACATGACTACTATGTGGATGATTTTTTTTCAAATTTTTTATTCCCTTTATTTGTTGTTTCATTATGAAATCTGCCCCTGTTTTATACTTTGCAACTTTTATTGGATTCAAGAAGAAAGAACAAAATGCAGCCCATAGTTAAAGAAATGCGTGTTAAAGGGATTCATTAAGAAAACAAAACCATACACCACAACACAACAGCTCAGCTGTGCTTTCTATGTCCCACAGTGCAGAGGAGGAAGAGGTCTGGGTACCCACAGATCCTGCAGGGAAGAACTTCCCAGCCTCAGGAAGCATGATATGATATCCTCTCTTCAGGGAAATTTATCCATGAAAACTTTCTAAAGCACTCTTTTCCAGAGACAATCTTTACTGTTAATCATACTAGCTTGTTTTATCTTTTGTAAATTTGATCGTAACAACAACTTGTTTTTAATTATGCATATTGCCTTGTTCCTTAAATATTGACAAATAATAAAAAAAAATAATTCTGAATAAAGTAATGCACTAATCAGAACACAATTCCAAAAAGAAGGCCTGGAGATGAAGCTGTAATTCAGTGGCAAGCATTAGATAAACAAATAACCCAGTATATGGCAAGACAGTGAAGCATGTAGGAGCCCCAGCATCCCAAGCATACCTGTAGCAATATCCATTGAGTCTAAGTATTTTTGTCTTCTATCTCGCATATAGTGGAAGCACCTTTTAAATACCCTCAATATTTGTCAAGCAACATGAAATTTTTTCAGTACTGATGCACTTGGCAAAAGTAACAAAATCTAAACACAGTATTTTTGGAAAAACTTAGCAATAATCTTTGACAGATTTCCTTAAGGAGTTCACTGATAGTGGAATGTTGCTATCAGGATTGTAAGAAATCCATAGACAAAAGAAACACCATAATTCAAAATGAAGATCTTGTCAAGCTCCTGATAACTTATACACATACCTATAGATCCATTCCATAAGCCTATGTTGAACAGTAATACGTAATTCCCTGACATGGGGTTCTAAGGAAGGTGACATTCTATGTATCGTAAGAAATTGCCATCTCAAACTTATTGTTTTCAATTTATACATATAATTGGTAATGACAGTGAAAAGATGAATTGTGTTCAACATATCCTAACCCTTTGTCTCAACATGTATAAATAGTACATGAGGATGGTTACTGTAAACTCTTTCTAAATATTAACAAAATAGTAGCCTTGAAAGAAAAAATATAAACGGTGAAAAAAAACTGTGGAAAATACATGTATCTACAAGTAGCACCTATACTAAGATAAAACCATGGTTCTGAAAAACCAGTTGTTGCTCCTTGATGTAGTTAATTGAGTCTGTGTATTAAGAGCCTAAAATCCAGGTTTGTGATGAAATAGGTAGAATAGTACACACAAAGCTGCTTGTCTGGAATCTCTTTTTCCACTTCTTTCATTCTACTGAGCTCTGAATTAGCAAAAATTGAGGTCCCATGAAGCACTGAGCATAGCTGCACAGTACTAGGTTATGTGAATCAGAGCGAAGGAGGGCATACGCGGAAATTTAGTAAGCTAACTATATACTATCAATGCCAGCTATGATGTGTGTATAAGACTTATTTTATAGGACATGTTTTCTAGTAACATTTAGAGAGCTCCATATTTTAAGATGGTTGGTAATAAGTGATTCTGTACTTCATTTATTTATTCTCTCCTGGGGCCACTATCTACCAACAGTCAGCTCTGTCCATGACTCCAATGGACTCTTCTACTAGGGCAATGGTCTCCAAAGTGGAGTGCATGCACCCCAGCACGTACACAAGACAATTTTCTGGGGTGCAAGAAAACAAAATATTAGAACTGCAGTATCACATATATGTAATTTATAAATAAATATACATTGGTGTAGTGACTTCAAAAATTTTTTACTGATGGGGTGTGCAACTGAAATAGTTTGGAGATCGCTGCACTAGGGAAAAATTGAAGGACAATAGGGACTTGCTAACTATGTCTCCCACAAGAAGGAGAGGGAACGTAATAGAGTAACCAGCACGGCGATTCTGTAGTACGGAGGATTTCTACAAAGAAATTGCATTATGATTCTTTGACCAAAGTTTTACCATTTACAGAATGTAACTTTTTGAGATATTAACTGTTACTGCAACTAAACAGTGACAAATGTGACACTATACCAATAGAGAATAGTGAGAAAAGCAGGATGATACAACTAATCAAATCCATGCAGTACTTTTATACTCAGAACATGTCCCTGTTTCAACAAACAAAATGGCTTAATAAACGTAGGACATTCTCTGCATACAAGCTTTATCAGGAAGCAACATAATACAATGATAAACAAAATAAATGTGTAAAAAAGATTAAGTACAAGACATAATGTAACAGATTTACAGATCTCAATTACACTGGAAGAAATAAAAAAATCTAACATTTTCAGGGTAAAAAGGGAGACTGCAAGTAGTTCAAGATATAATACCTGCAAAAATTCATAACAGTGACTACAGAGTTGGGTCTTCGATTCCCTGAACAGTGTATATTGTTAAGAATTGCACTTTAACAGTTTAAATGAAGGTTCAGATTTTCTGCTGAAGTAAATAGATTATCTGGGATTTTATTACTAAAATCTTTGTAATAACACATGTGCAAACAAATTTCTATTATGATCCTATTTAACCTTTTCTTAATTAGAAAATAAACAGCAGTAAGGGGAAGAATACAGTTTTATACTACTAGTAAATTGGAATCAATCTGTTTCCATTCCTATCTCTAATTTTGCACTTTCATTGTTTGCATTTTGTGACAAGTTTGGCTTAGTACTGAGTTCTGTTAAATTCTATTGAATTCTGTCAAAAATAAACTTTGTAATCTCAAAGATCAACTGCACCAGCCATCACTAAATAAATTCAAATGAGAAATAAATAACACTTTTAATAATAACGACAAGTAGGGGAAAAAAACACAAAACAAGACACCAGAAAACGCAGAAAGTCTTTCTGGTAGAAGAGATCTGATGAAACATCTGACCAAGTCATCTAAAATCTACAGGGTAGATAACTGCTTTGAAAGTCCTTGGTCCTCTTGAACAGCAAAGAGAAATGGATAATCCTAGGATGTGAGTCTCCTCAGCTTATAGTAAACATTTAAAAAGACCAGGTGAATCATGGCCTAAACCTGCCTAGTTCTCTTCACTTGCTGTAAAAGGACTTGAGGATTTCTAGTTTAGCTGTAGACATGTACACCGGCAGTATCTGAAGTTAGATGAAAATTCTCACCCTTAATGTCTGTGCATCAGAATGAAATGGCCTGCTGGAGGATCTTCTTTAGGCAAAACCAAGTTAATAGAGTAGTTCGGAGTTGAAATGTTAAGGTTGTGAACTGTTTAGGATGTCAGAATTTTAAGTCAGAGGCTTAAATTCTGAATTTGCTATTTGTATTTTTCAATTACAGTGGTAAACATCCTATCACAGAGATCTGAAACTGATGGACAGGTTCTCTTCTTGTTCTTCATTTCCATCACTCAAAGAAAATTTTAGAAATACATATGATAAAAGCTTTGCCGACCAGTGGATCAGACCTTTTCCTTATTATCAAGAATGAAGGTTTTTCTTCCCAGCAGGCAAAAAGGCAGTTTAGCAGCACTATCAAGGGACTGATGAAAACGTGACTTGCTCTATCCATCTTATGCTCACAGAATGTCACAGGGACCCTGATTTAACTACCTGAGATCAATGCATTCTTTTATCTCATGTTCATGGTGTGAAGAAAATCAAAGTGAAATAAATATGATTCAGATAATTCCTAGGGATTATGTCTGGTACATACAAAATTTGACCTGGGTATTTCATAAGGCATCACACACACCTACAATGGTACAGAAATACAATCAGCATTTCCTTAATGACTGTAACTTTAGAAATCTATGAACTAATTGATTAGTTGAGTTCACCTGTTTCCAGACAATAAAATATGAAACAAAATAGATTTCACCCTTGCTGCTTTCATTCATTTGTTTCAATGCACAAAAACCTTCTGCTTGCTGTAACTGAACTCCTACATCATGAGGCAAAAATCCCTATGGAATAAAATGCAGAAGTTGCTCTTTATCAGGACAGCTTAGTGCCTTGTTGATAATGGTCTCCGCTGTCAACTGGGAGATCTGAATTCAGATCACTGGCTTAATCTCTTACTTTGTAGATTGCTGGGAGGCTTTAAATGGCAGAAAGACGGTATATGTAATTGTGAAGACTCAGAGGAGGTGCTGGGAGACAATGGGTCACATAAGCAATCCTCAAGAGCAGGACAGAATTTCATTTTCATTGAAGGAAACTGACATACAAGTGGAGAAATATTAGATGAAAAGAGTGTAAAAAAATACAGGCAAATAAAGCAGATGATGCCATTAAATGTCTCTTCTGATTTTTTCCATGCAGTCTGGTAACATTCATCTGCAGAGTTACAATGAAACACAGAAGAGAAACAGGGATGATCAAAGGGATGGTATGGCTTCCAGAGTGAGAAACAGACCAGGCCTATTCAACATGCAGATGAAAATGTGAAAAACAAATGACTCCTCCATGTCTTGTAATACAAAAACTAAGGGCACTCATGGATAATATCAGGTCACAGTCTTGAAAGCCAAAAGAAAATGATTACAAACCATTCAGAGAATGCATATCTGTAAGAAAATACAAGAAAACCAATCCACCAGACTAGCAACTATAATGGATTCACAGCTCAGGAAATCCTAGTCTCACTGTCTAAAGGAAGCTGAAGTAATTGTACTTTAGAAAAAATCACATTTGCCCTGTTTTTTATATCCCTTCTAAGTATTTTTGACTGGTTTTGCTCAGAGACAGGATATTAAGCTAGATGACCTGCTGGCCTGATCCAGCTAATAATTTTTATGTGACTTGTTCTGCTTTCTGTATTACTGCTAAGATTGCATGACAGAACACAAAGAGTTATGCACACCATTTAACATAAAGGAAATTAATGATTTCATAGTTATCTGAAACATAACAGTTGTCATTACATACTGCCTAGAGATAAGTTACCCTCTTTGGCAGCTGCACTGTAATAAATAGATCAACCCAATGTAAATACTTTATTAGTTTTATTTCAGGAAAAGCAATTGATCTGTTAATAGTTTTAGTATTCCTTACATACTGAGAAGTTAAAGAATTAGCTGCTTCCCTGACAAAATGGAATGACAGTAAAGCAGCTTGATGTTCATATGCTTTGGGAAACAGGAAGCCACAAGAAGAAGAAATTATTTTCGTATTCCTGTTTAGTAGCCCTAATTATTCCTCTTCTGATCTCACATTTTAGAAAGGAAGAACCATTTTTTTTATTTTTTGCCTAGACCCTCAGTTGCTGTACACCAGTAAAGTTATAACTGCATCAATTTATTGGATATGAGAATTCAGTATTTCCTGCCAACTTCTGTATATCCCTAAAAGGGAGAAAATTATCTGTCTCATAGAATAAGATGAAACTTACTCTGTTAATGGCCACAAATGGTCATTCATATTCAGTTCAAGATTTTGTGAAGACAGTACCTCAACAGAAGGTGTGAAAAATAATCAAGAAGTTGGGTGCTGAAGGAATTGCAAGCAATCCAGGGTTATTCAAAACCCAGAAACAAAATTAGCAACTTGCTATCTGCTTTTACTAGTTTAGAAAACAACTTGGTCATTTATCTTTTAATGCTTGATTAGTTTAATCTAAAAACTTTTACTTTATTTTGCTCCTAAATATGTTGGATTTTAAAGCAAAAAGAATGTTCCTAATTGATACAGTGCCTAATCAGATGTATTTTACCACCTGCATTCAAAATGATGCATAAGTGCTTAAATCTTTTCCTGAATTTGACATAGAGGAAATTGGGAAGTTATTATCTAATATTTCCTTCAAGCTTAAGATATTTGAGAGGAAATATGATCTTCCTGCAAAACCACCAGAGTTTTAACTATTTAAAAAGAAAAAAAAAAGAAAAAAAAACCTCTGTTTATAAATAGGAGGGAAATAAAGGTCCTTTATATCTTCATTTCTATTTTTTAATCTCTTCCAATTCCAGGAAAAAAATTAAGGTAACTTTGAATATCAAACCTTAATTTACACTGGAGTTTTCATGATGCACTATTATATTTGATGTTGAAAAGCAGTTTGCTTTTAAGGTCACTGTGACACATACTATGGCAAATTTTAATGAAGCAAGGACTTGTAAAAACCTTTTGAAGTTCACTCATTAATACATTTGTTCTGTAAAGTATGAACATGAGTTTTCAGAGTCTTGATTGAGGTCTAATGAACTGGTAAAAGGAGTGAATGAAGTAAAGTATTGGTTTTCAGGGTGAAAAAGGCAGCTGTCAGAATACATTTTTAAAAGACGTTTCATAACATTGGTCTACTAGAGGTCATGTATTACTCATTGTAATAGTAACTGTTTAGTTATGCTAATGAATGCAGCTCAATAGCTTCACTTTCAGTTGGTTTACAGTGTCAGATAATGTGTACATATTTTATTTGTGTATTTGTAATTCTTATGTCTATCAAAATTCTAAGGCCATCTTTTTTGCTTTATGAGATATCAACGTATTTTCAGTCCCTTCAATTTTATTTCTGCCTGATAATTTTAATTTTATTCTCCTCAATGGTGCTTGAACACATAAACTAACATTCCTATCCCAAAGGATCAGAGAAATACTTGTCGAGTAATTGGCTATAAAAGTCTAATTTGAACAAATATTCAGACTTTTTCACTGTGTGTGTCATATTTAGTCAGTTGAAGCGTAATCTTCCATCTGGATAACACTGCAGACTAATTTGTCCTGTGGTTGGCACCAGATAATTGATGATCAATATTATGTGTGAAACACAAGCTACATTTTTGAGAACATTAAATTTAATGTTCACAGATAAATAACAGTTTCTATATTGCTACACTGTGTATGTAAGAAATTTTTATTATTTACCTAGGAGATTTTTATGAGATTTTTAGGCATAGATGCCTAATTTTCAGAATTGTGTAAATTTAATTTGTTTGGATTTGCAGGTTTAAGTTGCAAAGGTTGCTCCTGAAATTTCTCATTTTCTGGCTATCAGTACCTCCCCTGTAACAGTAAGTTCCTTCAAGAACGAACTGCAAAATTTTTGTTAATATACTACTGCTGTTCATTTGAGCTATTTATCTCCTATTTTTTAACAAATATTCATACAATGGAGAAATTAATTTGGTAGTGTGTCATGTGATTAACCAACCAATGATCAATTGACGTCCTTCTACTAATGCTTTTAATGTAGAAAACATTGATGTGACCTTTTTAGATTTCTATTTTGAAACAAAATTCAGTATGCTTCCTAGGACTTTGAAAGATCTCTAAACTATATAGGAACATGTTATAGAGGTCTTTATGCCTCTCTTTATTTTGACACACAATAATTTGTGCTCAACAGATTCAGTGCTTCTCCAGAAAGTTGGTTGTATTTCCTTATTACAAAATACTTTTGGAGTTGGTTTTGTTCGTTTGTTTGATTTCTTTTTTCTGGGGAGGGTTAGTGTATGTATACATTCTTAATAAAAAAAAAAAAAGGAAACAGTAATGTGTTTGCAGATAAATGGGCAGAGTATTGTCCCACAGAACAGATGGCTAAGCAGCTACTGGCACACAAAACCAGAGGAAAAAAAAAAACAAGAAAAAAACCCCAGGACTTAAGAACAACATCATACTAAGAAAAAAATAAGAAAATTATACCAGTAATGATGCAGCAAAAGTAAATATGTGGTATTCAGCAGAAGATTGCATTTCAAAGCAATTTCATAACGTAGACTCCCATTTACAAAACTAATTAGGTGGTTGGACAATAAAATCCACAAAGCTACAACAGAATTATAAAAATAAATGCTGTATTTTGGCAGAAGGGTACTAAAACCACCAACAACAAGTTCAGCAAGATGTTCTAACTTCTTGGACCAGAGAGTGTAAGCTTTTCTACTTTATAAGCCTGGAATTAATTAATTTGCTAGGTTCTATTTCTTACTTAAAATGAATCACTGGATTGATTGCAATGTTTTAATTTGTTTAAATTGGCATTTTACAGTTTTCCCTGAGACTCGATTTTGGGATGGGGTATGCTTCGATACTGTTGCTATGTATGATAACAGCCTGAGATTAGCCAGTGACATTGTCTACAAGTGAGAATGAGAAAGGTTAGAAACAATGTGAGCATAAACATTGTTAATTTCTACCCTGTCAAAATGTGCATTTTTAAAAGGAAACATGAAAGAACAAAATAGGAATACAAAAGTGATTTCTTCTCCATTTTCCATTTATATTAACACCTTGTCATGGCTTCTTTTGGAAATCACATAGGTAAATCTAGAGTTTGGTCAAAATAAAAAATCAATAATAGAACATTTATAACAGAAGAATATTTAAGGTCTAAAATTATTAACAAATTAAGTTGGATTAATCTTCAGTTAGCATCAGAACAAGAATTAGAAAAACAGACCTTTCAATGTAGTTACTCTTTCCTCTGAAGATTCACAAACCAGTAATTTGCTGGCTCCCCACAGTTTTGATAATGTAATTTATTTATTTTTAGCCAGGATTTTCTGAAGAATGTGACACTATAAAATGAAAAAGTATCTCCATTCCTTTCCTTCATTTCCATACATTTGTTACTGTTATATTAGGAAGTACCAAATTAGAAATACCACTTACATATAATGATCATTTAAAACATTTGCAGTAGACTGTATTTAACATTGTATGGTCTTAGAAAAGTATTTTCTAATTGATTTTTAGGCTATTTACTGTATTAATATTTAATAACAGCAACAATAATAATATATCTGAATTGCAGTAGCTTTGGTTGTTATCTTGACAGTTAGAAGACAGCAACATTTAGACAAAGCAGGAACATTTACAAATATGTATGTTCACTTAATCCCAACAGCGATAACTTCAAAGTAGTTTAATTGGGCTCAGTGTTGCAGGCACACAACCAGTTTAGTCACATGAAATTGCAAAAGACTATTATAAACAAGTAAGCAATATTATCAGATTACTTAATGAAGGGGCCAACTGAAAACCCAGCAATGCACAATCTCTTTTTTTTTTTTTTAATAATTCTTTATTTTTAGCAGCCTTATTCTGCCAAGTTGTAAATTCAATACTGTCTGACATTACCTTAAATGAATGAATAATTTTATTTTCTTTATGTTGGCTGTCTTGGCTTTGAGTGCAGTACCGCCACTCTCACCTTCCAAAACATAACCAGTAGTAGAAGTGCCAGAGGAGATGGATGCTTCACTATTAGAGCTTTCAGCTCATGTTCTTGCTTTTTCCACTGACTTGATGTTACAGTGATGTGGCAAACTCCTACCCTGGGTGTAGGTGAAACTTAAAGGGTAACTGTTCAATTTACTTGTAGATTGTCTGCTGTGTGCAAACCAAAGCATGGATTTTTAGACTGTAGCATTGAAGGGCCTTCGAATAATCTGATCTGGTTAAAGATGTCCCTGATCATGGCAGGAAGGTGGGACTAGATGACCTTTAAAGGTACCTTCCAAACCAACCCGTTGTATGATTCTATTATTTTCTCAAAGCAGAAGTGACTGAACAGTAGACAAGAAATTTATTGCCTTGCCATAGCTGCTGCATTTTGGGTCAGTGTAAGTCTGTCCTGAGAAAGAAGAAAGAGGGGGAAGACTGCATCCTCAAGGAACAGCTGAGTAAGCTCTGTTTGGAGATGGAAGAATCCTTCAGCATGGCTGTAAACACAGGCATTCCCAACGCCATCTCTTCTCACCCTCCATTCTGCCTGCCCAAAGAGGCCTGACAAAATTCAGTCCCAGAGGTAATAAAAAAGTCTATGAGAGTTTCAATACACCTAGGAGACCACCCTTCTGGAATAGATGTTTTCAATCCCTTTTAACCTCTTTGCAGTAAGGATCTGACTTTCATCTATACAAAAAGTTACTTTATTCTAATTTTGTGGTTTATGTTCTATGTGACAAAGATGCCTTTCATGTTTAGGGGTGTTCTCTGAAGAAAGAGGAAAACAATATTTCAGCTTTAGGTTGTGGTTTACTTAGGAACCTGTTAAGTGATTAGTACAGACTAAAAGCTCTCATTTCAGAACCACTCCAGTTACTACAAAATACCACATGCTTATTAACAGTGAAGCATTACACATCACCTACCATAATTTCCCTTTTGTTTAACTGTACAGAAATAGATTTTAGAATTAATGTAACACCTTTTGTATTGCTGTAAGTAGGTCTCCTCAAACACAGTGTTGGTTTGATATATAGCATTAGTTTGTAAATATACTTAAATAAATATGCTCAAATTAATAGCAAGGTGGTCAATGAAACAACAGAAAATAATTTTACCCTACAGAAAAATACTTGTAGACAAAAATCTCATTTTCTCTCTGTCTTTACTGCAGACTTCAAACACATTAATTTCAAGGTAAGCAAAACTTATGCTTGATAATAATTCAAGTCCAGGTGGCCAAACTACATCACCAGAATATGATTTGCAAAATACACCAAGTGAAGTGACACAAATGCTGGAAAGCAAGTGACAAATTATTTTCCAGCATTTGCCAAAATTTTAGAAACACTTTCTTGTATATATACATATTTCTACAAAGGATCCGAGCAGGAAAATAATCTTCTCTTCCAGGCAAGAAAACAAATACAGCAACGTTTGTCTTTTATTAAAGTAATCCTTGTACCTCAAATGCAAAAGAGAATTTGTGAAGCAAGGTATGTAAGCAGCAACAGATCTTTAGTATACCTAGCTTGATCATGAAAAAAACACAGGAGCTATTAAAAAACTGTTTGATACTCTCTGATGCAAAGAACACAAACTAGAAGATATATGAATGTTACATGACAATAAAAGTATAAAATATGCCAATATAAAGAGTTTCTCAGTAAACCAGGACAAGTCCCTAAAATGTCCCTATTCTATGATTCTATGAAAATATTAATATGTCAGTATGTTTTTTTTTCTCTTCAGTTCAGAAGGTAACTCCACTTGAGCTACTGAAAGCTTATCTGTCTGACAAACAAAAGCAGGACATTACTGTGAAAGCAAAAGAGACTCACAATTTGTAAATCTCCAAACTCCAGTTTATTCTGACACTATGAGCACATATTCTGCTTACACAATGAGGTAGATCTCGTTGGAGATGGCAATGTACGAAGCGAAGCAAAATATCTGAAGCTGGTTTAGGGCATCAATGAATAGTGAAATGCAAATGACATGTAATAGGAAAGTTTCCATTAAACTTTTTCCAAATTAGATTGATTCCTCACTCACTTTTACATATCTAAGGAAAGATCTTTTCATCTCAAGATTTGGTGCTGCTACAGTCAAGCGAGTAGCACTTACCTCTGATGATCGTGTCAGTGCTAGAGAACTCACTGCACTGCACAGATTTTAAGTACTTTTAAGTGCCCAGAGGATGCAGAGAAAAGGCAAAAAGCTCTTAGAAACCACATCCAGGCCTCCTGCACTGTGATGCTGAAATGTTTAAAAAGCTTGTTATTCTTTATCATTATTGTATATTAAGCGACAAAATTTTAAGCAAATGTATAGAAAAACCCCAATAAATTAAAAAGTATTATTTATCACATGCAGGATACATCTCATTAGTGATATTAATCTATCTTAAAAAGAAGTAAATTTAATTTTAGTAATTTTTACTAATTCAGTATTAGTAATTGTTGCACTAGAGAATTAATATCATGGTATTGTATTTTCAAATTAATTACCTACTTTTAAATAGTGTGCTGCATGCTTTCATAGTTTTTCAAATTGTCGATATCTTTCACTGATGTCAATGATTTTCTCATGTAGTGGGATGACTTTCACCATATTCTTAGGAGAGAAAAATGATAATTCTAGCAGTTTTCCATTATAAGACTTGTTTAACAACTGAGTTGTAATCAAAAATAAAACAGCACCTGGAAGCTGATACTGAGTTTTTGTAGCACAGACAGTGAATCTAAACTGTTCCACTTAGACTTTAATGTAAAGTAAAATCAGGACAGTCTGACCTTCGAGTCAGTGATGAAAAAGATAGGAAGGAAGCAATTTTATTTTTATACAATCAGTATTTTTATAAAACATAGTAGCAAATGACACAAGAAAAATGGCATTATAAACACTAC
Source organism: Pezoporus flaviventris (assembly GCF_033815535.1). Taxonomy (NCBI): domain Eukaryota; kingdom Metazoa; phylum Chordata; class Aves; order Psittaciformes; family Psittacidae; genus Pezoporus; species Pezoporus flaviventris. Next base: position 28,068,443 of record NW_026892579.1, on the reverse strand, counting down.
AAGGAGTTTTTTGAGTTCAGAAGCATTTTGTAGGTGTGATCAAGAGAAAGAAAAGTGAGGAAGATATCAGTGAGAATATCAGCCCAGAAGAGAAACATTTTTCAGCCATGGTTATAATAAGCAGATGGAATCCATCTCTCAAGTCTGAATAGGGTTTACCTGAGTGAACCACTTAGATCACAGACAAGTGGCTATGTTAGAAGTACAAATCATGTTGTACAAACTTGCTCTTCAATTCATAAGACCCTATGGAACTGCAGTTCAGACAGATCTGTATTAGGATACTGTATCAAGGATCCATATCAATTCAAGTACTCAGAGAATTGAGTTTTATTTACAGGTAAGTGGAGCAATTTTTCTGGCTGGAGCTGTTAAAAACTACATAGCTTGGACATGATAAGTGTTCTTTTCTCTCCCTTCTTGATTTGGATCATGCTTTGTGTAAACAAAAACTGTGGCAAATAAGAACATGAAGTCTCAAAACAAGTAACTTTATATTTTGTTTGACATTTGTATGTCTACCAATTCACACGTATTCCTTTGAAAGCCACAAATAGTAATGGTATAAAATTTATTACATCTCCTTTAGAGTTTTAATGTTTGTTCTTTTCTCCCAGCAAACTCTGAAAGGTCATGTCAAAATGAAGCTGCTGATGTTGCTGTGATGGTTAGGCTAGTTTTCCCCTTATTAATAAAATCATAGACAACTTAGTAAACAAACCCATTATGAGGATAGATATTTTTTTCTTTAAAGCTGAAATAAATCCACCTATATATTCCATTGGAAAATCACTGCTATACATGAAGTTGGGAAATCAATAACATTTAATACAGTGAGCTAAGATACAAGCAATTACTCAGATTGGACATGTGAACACACCTGAGAGACGAATACTAGCTTTTTATTACACCTTGTGAAACTATCAAAATTTCAATTTTATTCAGTATCAGAATAAGAAAAAAATGGATTAATACTTTCCTTTTAAAAGGAAACATTTCTGACTATCTTCTCTTCCCTCCATCCATCGTGATTTCAGAATATATATTCTCACCAGCTCCAAGATTTAAAGATTAATACTTTACCTCATGTTTGATATTGATTTTAGATTTAGCTTTAACAGTCATTCAGTGAGCATCTGGCAATATCAAAACCATACTAAGGCAGACAGGAATGAATGGGACAAGATGATAATCAGGATCATGTGATTTCAGAGAGGTCCCAAACTACTGGAGTTAGAAAGTCCACTGTCCTCACCAATGGAAAGCTAAAAGCACCTGCAGATTTTCAACTGGTGTATTTCCGTTTTTGGCCTTAGGGTTGCTCACAAAACGTTTACTATTTCCAACAGAGCTAGACAGCATTTGTTTTACCCAAAACAACTGATGTATATGCTGTAAGAGCAGTTAATTTGCAGAACTGGTTCAAAGCTCAAATACTTAGAATCATAGAATAGTTAGGGTTGGAAAGGACCTTAAGGTCATCTAATTCCAGCACCCCCAGCATGGGCAGCGGCACCTCACACTAAACCATGCCACTCAAGACTTCGTCCAACCTGGCCTTGAACACTGCCAGGGATGGAGCATTCACAGCCGCCCTAGGCAACCCATTCCAGTGCCTCACCACCCTTACAGGAAAGAACTTCTTTATATCCAATCTAAACTTCCCCTGTTTAAGTTTGAACCCATTACCCCTTGTCCTATCACTACGGTCCGTAGTGAAGAGTCCCTTTCCAGCATCCTTGTAGACCCCCTTCAGATACTGGAAGGCTGCAGTGAGGTCTCCACGGAGCCTTCTCTTCTCCAGCCTGAACAGCCCTCAACTGTCTCAGCCTATCTTCATAAGGGAGGTGCTCCAGTCCCCTGATCATCCTCGTGGTCCTTCTCTGGACTTGTTCCAACAGTTCCATGTCCTTTTTATGTTGAGGACACCAGAACTGCACACAATACTCCAAGTGAGGTCTCACAAGAGCAGAGTAGAGGGGCAGGATCACCTCCTTCAGCCTGCTGGTCACGCTCCTTTTGATGCAGCCCAGGATACGGCTGGCTTTCTGGGCTGCAAATGCACACTCATCAACCAACACCCCCAAGTCCTTCTCCACAGGGCTGCTCTGAATCTCTTTGCCCAACCTGTAGTTGTGCCTGGGATTGCTCCAACCCAGGTGTAGGACCTTGCACTTGTCATAGTTAAACTTCATAAGGCTGGCATCAGCCCACCTCATAAGTGTGTCAAGGTCCCTCTGGATGGCATCCCTTCCCTCCAGCCTATCAACCGAACCACACAGCTTGGTGTCATCGGCAAACTTGCTGAAGGCGCACTCAATCCCACTGTCCATGTCAGTGACAAAGATGTTGAATAAGACCGGTCCCAAAACTGATCCCTGAGGGACACCACTTCTCAGACTAACTTTCTAACAAAATATTACTGGCATGAAGCAAAATAAACCTACAAGTTTGATGTACTGGTAGTGAAATAACAGAACTTTTAGGGATAGCTATTTTCTCCTTTGTTCCATTTATCACTGATGTATGGTTGATAGGTATAAAATGAAAGGTTATCAACCATTTTGCACTACCTTAATTCTATCACTTAACATGTTGGAGGATACCATAAAAGTTAAAAAAAAAAAGAAATATTTGATTTTATAAAGCTAGAAAGAACCAATAATCTAGACTATCATTGATTAATGTGCTGGTCTTTCTGTCTTGCTAATTAGGATTTCAAGAATTACTTCATGAAGTTCAATACTTTGCTGTTGTTACTGTTTATAATCATAGAATCAACTAGGTTGGAAAAGACCTTTAAGATCATCAAGTCCAGCCATTGCCCAGGACTGCCAAGACCACCACTAAACCACATCACTGAGGGCCTCATCTATGTGTTTTTTTAACACTTTCAGGGACAGTAATTCTACCACTTTCCTGGGAAGCCTGTGTAACACATAATGTGATTCTTCCAGTTTTAAACTTGAGATGTTCCACAGCAAACTTCAGTGGCATGACTTTACTGGTTTTGGCTGGGGAGCCAGGTAATTTTTTTCACGTATTTCACTGTATGGTGCTCTGATGAGCAACTGCAATTCTAAAACAACCTTACAGCAGTGTCACAGCTCTGGCACTAACACCACCAGATATTACGTTTTGGACTTGTGATGAAAACAGTGTTTCTCACTTTTAACTTTCCTATTCTCTTCACCATCCCACTAAGTAAGCAAGCAGCTGCGTGGGGCTGAGCTGCCTACTGGGGTTAAACCACAGCACTGTTCTAGAAAAATACTTCCAGGCCATCTGGAATGTATTGTAATGCAGTTTACTGTCATTTTTAGAAACGAACTATTAATTTTCTGAAAAGCACGCAATGATCCTTGCTTAGCCTTGGATAATGGAAACAATAGCTGGGAAGTATGCATCCATGAGAGTCCTAAGATTAAAGATAGAACTGTCAAATTATAGTAAGAGCCTCACTGACTGGCAACTTCAAGAATTTCTAAAAAAGATCTGAAAAGTCTGAAGCAACAGGATTCAGAACTATAATTGATAGATTAGAAAAAATGTGGTATCACTCCTTTGACAGGTCTTTTTGTATACCAACTGTTCTCTTCTTTCAGTAATGTCTGAAAAGTCCTTTCAGAATTACAGGATTGGCAAAATGCATTGCAGGAAACAGAAAAGAGAAATAGAAGAGATAAATAGTATCTTTAAGAATCACTGCAAAACCAAAATAAATCCAATTTAACTGCATCACTGGTGCAACCCAAGAAGAATAGGTAGAGGTCATCATAGAATCATAGAATGGTTAGAGTTGTAAGGGACTTTAAAGATCATCTAGTTCCAATCCTCCCCTGAATTCACGGTTCACCATGAACTTACTGTATCCAGGTTTTGGTTCACAAACACAGATCAAGTAACACTTTTAATTCTTCCCCTCCAGAGATCATGGGCCTGAAGTATGGAGTATGGAGCCTCTCCCAAGTTCTGTTTTTATATATCAAAACACAATTATGATTCTATTTTAACATAATATGGTACTTTATGATGGAAAATTTTATTTGAATTCATCAGCAGGGCTGAGCTCAGTTTAATTTTGACAACTACTTGCACTACTTTAGCATTAATTTTCTATACATTTTTCCCAGTCTGATGAGCAACTGCAATTGTCAAACAACCTTACAGCAGTGTCACAGCTCTGACACTAACACCACCAGATATTATGATTGTTTAGTACCTGATAAAGAAAACAGGAAAGCAGTGATCAAAGCAATACTGAAATTACGTTTACTACTACTTTTAAATATGTTACCCATCTACAATACTAATATCTGCTTGGGTATAAATAGTCATCTATGAAATTACTTCTTTTTCAAATCATAGATGAAAAATGAATATGGGAGGAAAAAAAAAGTTTGAAATGAGCTATCATTCAGCACAGCTCAGATACAATTTAGAGCAGTAGCAGTGCTGATGATTCTTTTGAAATAAACAGAATCTCAAAGCACACAATAAAACCAAAATATGTTCACAAGAACGTGTCCCAGGGTAAGAAACACCTGCCCTTTTAGCTTGATGTATCTAATTATTAACAAAGGTACATTCTGCACTTTAGTGCTGTCTGATTGTTCCATATTTCACCCTGAGTCACACCTCAGATATTTTCTAACAGTCTCAGTGCTGATGGATTTCAGATTGGAAAATGTAATTGCTTTTCTGGGTTTTTTTACTACATTCATTTGGTAACAAACCTACTAAAAAGTATCACAATGGATGAACTGCTGGTAAATGATCCAAGACATTTAATCTAATTTATCTACTAAATCACCTTAATTACTTTTGGACTGTCAGCTGTTACTTTCAGATTTTTAAAACAACAAAAAAACCCAAAACCTCTCATTTGAAAAAAAAAATAAATAAAGACTCCTACACACTTTCTCAAGTCAAATAACCTCTCACAAATTAAAGAAACAAACAGATATAAACCCCTATGTCATTAGCATACTACTTCCAGTTCACAACTTGGATGATACGAAATAACTAACTTCTGTCATTTTGAAAGTGTTCTTTACCTTTATTTTCTAATGCCTAGCAGAGTCAGACACTGAGTAGTCTTGTTTAAGCTGATTTAAATTTACATTTATTTTAATGCATGTGTATAAATATTGAAATTTGCACTTGGTTTGTTTTTTTTTAACATTGTTTATTGATGTCAGATACAGTAGTACAAAGCCAAGATAGAGTCTGTAAAGCTAAGTATGACAGTGACTGCTATCACAAAGTGTTTGCAGCTGTTATAAACTATCATAAAAAATGGCTAATATCTTTTTGTATCTTCAACCAACAGAATGAAAACTTCTTTTTTTTCTTTTATGCACTGCATGTAAATAAAAAATAGATGTTTAAAAACTCATTATAGAGTGTGTTCCTTTGTTCCTGAACTGTTTCTTGTACAGAAACTGTTTTGTAAGAGACTTCATATTGGTTTTAAAGAACTAACTGTATGACATAAAGCCATTATTTCAACAGTGAAATGTTTTCAAAATTTTATTCAAGCACAAAATGAATTTGTAAATCATGTTGGCGTTACTAAGAGCTCACAGTAGAGGTCCTGCTCTGTTACCATGTTGACTTTGTTAGACTTGTTTAAAAATGTGGAAGAGGAACTAGAAAGAGCAAATAATAACATAAACATAGACTGATATCTTCCCCAAAAAGTCCTGCAAACTGATATATTTTCTTCTTAATCTATAGGAAATTTTCAGTTATATCAAGAACTATGGGACTTCCTTTTTTATTCTTTGGCAATCAATGAAGCTATTTACTACTATGGCATACAACTCTGCATGGAACAGAATGTGTGGCAACTGAACAGATACTATTGCTGTAAAAATGTACTGCCTGGTCTTTAATTAGATTCACACATTTGCATAAGGAGGTATCTGGAGACAAAACATGTTGATTCTTCTTTGCTTATGTTTATGCATCAAGGAGATAAAAACAAAGTCCTGATGGATCAACAAAATAAATTAATTATTGTTTCTCTACAATTAGAGTGGCAACCCTTCTGTTTTTCTAAGGGGGCTGGGAAGGCACTAGAGCAGCAGCTGGTGCATGTCACTGATTCAAGGTCTGTTAAGAGAAACATCAGACAGGAGATTTCCAAATGGGAAAATATAAAGGAGGGATCCAAGTGTATCTTCAGATATGAGAGATCTGGGGTCAAAAATGTCAAGGTGGTGAGTCTGTTCTCAGATGCTGTTCCCTCCAAATAGACCTTGCATCTCTTATAACCATCGCGTTCTTTGTTTTCTGTGAAAAACAGCCAAGGTGAAGCACAGATGAAGCTTGCATGTGAGTAAAGCTATTATACAAGTAAAATCCTGGTATCATAACAGGCAGTCAAGCCACAGCCTAGACCAGGATTCTCTTTATGATAGGGGCTAAGAGAAGATACCACAGAAGAGGATATAAACGGGGCAGGTACGTACTGATGCTTCTGGAATACTCTTCTGGACTCCAACAGTTTGCAACTTGTGGACTTTATGAGCCAAAGATTCTGACTTTTAATTTAATATGTTTTAATGAATCTCAATCTCATGAATTTATATATGTTTCTTTTTGAACCCGTATAACATTTAGTATCCACAATGCCCTACAAAAAATGCCCCTATGTGAAGTAAACAAGCAGGAGAATCCCGTGATTTCAACTAGGCTGACAGATCTTTCCTCTCAGAACATACAGGGCCTTAAAAAAGACAAAACACTTGAAAGAGGTGGGACAATACGAATTCCATGAAACAGTTATTAGGACATTTTGTTAGCAGTTTTACATTATACCTCAATAAATTAGTTTCAGAACTGATTTTTTTTTTTTTCTGAAGAACTTCATATTTATCCTTAGAATCTAAAAACTAAGAAAACTTATTATAGGTTTCAGCACATTTTCTGAGAATAATAACAGAAAATAACTGATTCTACTAAAGCAAATTATAAATAGAAGAAATCTTAATGACAAAAGAGTATATAGGCGTAAGAAAAATATAACAAGCTACTATTCCTAATGTAAAAAAATAAATAAATAAAACAGTATCTTCTATTAAGAAATTGGTTTCTATAAACACAAATTTACAGGGAGAGCTCAAGAACCTCTGAGCCCTCTATTATTTCTCTACACAGTGTACATTCTGGAGTCATGGGAGAAATTCCTGTTCAAAACCCTCATGTTCATGCAGACACATCTAGCCTTGTCTGTGTATCTGTAAAAATAAATTTAATTCATGCTTAAATTAATTTTTTTTTCCAAGAAATACTGACATCTAAGGAAATAATTGAAGTTTAACTAATTTATCTGAAAAAGAACATCAGAGGACATACAACAGAGAGCAAGAACTTGCCAATTTAAAAATGAAATCAGGAAAATCTTTCCTTAAATGATCTACAGTTTTGGAAATGGTGAAAATGTTGACACTATACTCATGTTCATTTATGAATTAGATAGAGTACCTTAAAATGTTACTTTTCTTCAGCTGCTCATTACTGTGTCATCAGATAAGATCTAATCATGTGAATCGTGAATCCTTTCAGCACATTTCAGTTCACAGTAAAACATATTAGACTACATCTACTAACAAATGAGAACATAACAGAATTAATTTTTATTGCCATGGCTTACAATAACATCCCAAATCAGGTGAAAAATTAGACCGTAGACTCACTTTATGGAGTCTCTGTAAAATCTGTAAAAATAAGCCTTTTGCTTTACTTATTCAATTTTGTGAAGTTGAAAAAAAGCTTTCGGCTTTTTAGAAAACAGAACACTTCATAATTTAAAAAATTTGTTAGCTGTTACAGTAATAATGAAATTAGTACTGTCTCAGGACACATATGTGGAAAACACAGCTTTCTAAAGGACCAGAACACACTTGCTAGCTTCATTAGCCCAAAATAGTAATAATGAACCTCCAACCCACACTCAGCAGAGGCTTTATCATCTATATTTCCTGCTCTTAACTCACTCATTCTGTATTAATTAACATTTTATATTAGTATAATACAATGCTATCATTGCAAAACTCAGTTTTAGAGTTACACCTTGCTCCTCTGCATGGTATTTTCGCATGATCCTGTTCAGAATTTTTCATGCAAAAAACCCAAACCTCTCAAGTATGACAAAAGGTTTTGTGGTAGTTATCTTTAGATAATAAAATGGTACTACTGCTACAAAAAGTAAAATATTTCAACACTTTTTGTTCAGGATTTTGTGTTCCATAGACAATTTTTAGCAACATCACCTGTGTGAGAAATATTTTTGTCATAGTTATGAAACAGCTGATGTAGAGCTTCAGCCTCTATAGGTATGACACTGACTGTTGATGTAAAATGACCGCTGAAGTATGTTATAATAAAGTTTATAATAGAATATTTCTACTTCTTTAGGTCTACTACAGAGTAAGGCTAGAAAGTATATAATGGAATCAATGAGGCATTTCTTCACAGTTTCAGTTGTTTAGAACTTTGTTAAATGAAGCAAACTGAAATTTTGACCATGTAAAGTCTGACTCATGCCCAAAAGATGTTACTACCGTGCTAGAATTTAGCTATACTGATTGAAAGGAAACCAAGAAAATTAACATTCACAGATTAAGTCTAGCTAAACTCAATTGACCTTTACAAGTCAGAAGGAGGGCCCATCATCCACACTTAGAATCATAGAATGGCTGGGGTTGGAAAGGACCTTTAAAGATAACCTAGTCCATCATTCACTGCTTGAGTGAGAACTGTTAATGGGTGTACAGACAGTGGATATTTCCATGCTGTATGTGAAGCAGCTGGGAAGTAACCTGGAAAACGTCACGCATTCCTGCTGCAGGAAGGTAGAGCTCTGGTTACCACACACTCACAGCACCAAGAGCTGCTCAATCTCAGGCTCCTTCTTCACACCAATTAACCATGTAAAATGTGGCACTGGGGCCTTTCTACAGAGGTGGGGAGATCACTGTGAGATTGCAAGCTTTCAACAATGTACATGAAAGTACTTGGTGGTGCTATCCCATTTCTGATTCAATGTCAATACCACGCCATAACAAATTGTACTGTGAATAATTTTAATCCCATCAGTTATCTTGGAGGTATTTTTGTCATGTCCTAGAGATAAATGCTCTAAAATGTTACTGTCAGTAATTCGGTAAGGATGCTAGTACTGCTGGTCCATATGTTACAAGCACTCTGATTATTTGGAGAAAAGAAACAGGGATCTTAGAGCTTTGTTGCATGAGGCTCTTTAATCCTAAAAACCAATCTGCCATTCCAAAGTATAACTTTTAAGGAATGTTCAGTTTCTTAGATATCTTCATATTTTCTTTTCTCACAATTTTTTAAAGAAATCCACTAGGTGCTGTAATTTTATAATTAACAGTGAAGTCCGTATTTCTGTGACATAAATGTATGATGATGCCAAAGAAGTATATGTTAGGACTGGAATTAGCTGTTTAGCTTACAGACACTGCTAAATGCTACTGAAGGCACATTTAAGACTGCTGCAACATTTCTTATAGATTTTTCTCTGCAATTTTTTTGCTTTTCTGACCAAGATATTTGGGTAAACACATGACAGTTGTATTACACTGCACTGTGTCAGCAAAATCAACTGGTTACATATAGATGACCTTTATTCCCACCGATAGAACAAGACCTGTATTTGTTCCTGAAGAAAAGTATGTACTGATGTATCATTACTGTCTTAAAATTATGCATAGATCCCCTGAAATGGAACCTAACACCCAATTATACAGGCAGTAGAAACTGTGCTGACAGGAATTCTACTTTTCTGAAACATTCATTGTAATACATAGCATATACTTTATCCACCCAAATAAATAAAAAATACATAATCAGCCAGAACTGATGATACGGAAAACTGAAAACAAGTATAAATAGTATAAAATAATACACAAAAGCCAAACCAGCAACTGATACTGTCCTTCTGTCACTTATTTAAAAGGCTTATTTAGTGGATACTTCATACATAGTTACTTTTATTAATTCATAAGTGGTTCATTAGGATATCATAGGCAATATATATAAATAATGAAAACAAAATAGCAATTCATATTTGAAATATAAGCAAGTGATGACAAGCACTGAAGTGCCTTATGACAGCTAGTGAGTTTTGGGAGGTACTGTGCATGATTGATAGTATTTTTCTCTTTTCAAGACAGATTCTCTGGAATTGACTAGCAGCAGTAGAGGCAGTTCCTTTTCTGCAAAGTCTTCACAACTAAGTAGGGAGAACAAAAAACACACCACAAAATGCAGCTACAACATATTTCAAAGTTCATAATTTACTGGGAGAGAAGAGACAGTTTCCTATAGCTACACTATGGCTATGTGTACATATCCTACTGCTGATGACCTTCTGCAGTAGAGTTTTTAATAGAAATTCTGAGCAAAAAAAGTATCTAGGTGGTGAACGAAGCAAAGTATACTAAATTTCATATCATCAAAAAAAGGGAACAGGTACGCATTTGGTGAAAAGATGTTAAAAAAATGACTGTATCACATTCCCCAAAGCACCCAAGCTAAGTAACTGCTGACGCTTAATGCTTGTCTGAGGGCCTGACTCCTAAAACCAGCTGAAATTTTGTCAAAAGCAGCAAGTCTTTCAGCCATGTGATGATATACCTGACACATCCACATATTCCACTGGAGATACCTTAATTAATGACAGACCTGTATTTTATTCTTCAATCATATATTCCCAGCTCTCCAGGACATTTTTCAAAATGTACCGGTCTTGATAGCTTGAAAATTCTCTGCAAACATGCAGTGTTACAGTCTGAGTTCTCCTTACCAGAAAGTCATTTGGAAATCCTGGCAAGGGGATAGATTCACTTATGAAATGACACACAACTAACTTTGCCATATGTATAATATGTAATTTCACAAAAACTTTATGAAATATGGCAGGAGATTCAATTATAAATGTCTATTACTCAGTTCGTTCGTGGAGGTCTTGCTACAAGTAATGAGATATAAAATGTGAGTTTAAAATACAGATCATGAGATCTGATAAGTCCAAATGCAAATATAAACTACAGTATAAATCCACTGAATTAACTTTTATTTAAATTCTTTGTAAAGGCAGACATTTGCTAACAAAATGCTGAAAAAGCCCTGTAATAGATGTTACATAGGTGAGGTAGCAGCTAACTATACTGTTATCAAATCCAGTGACAGGTACAGCTGCTTAAGCAAACGGTTTAGGATATCTGGAATCAGAGATATTGTTAGTAATGGCTGTTATTGTGGAGAAAATGATAACTGTATTTTTCACTTTGCTGGTATCTGGGTCTGCTAGAATTGCTTTTTGTGCTTAGGCCTGTATGGTACTTCTGAAGCATGCACCTTGTCTTGAGGAAATCAGGCACTGAGCTTCCAGTAAGGCAGGCTGCACAATGAGCTGAAACAAGACTTTGGTGCACTAAGTTACCTTCACCTTAAAAAGACGGTGTTCTGAAGTACATGAAGTGTGGGTGGCCTCAATAATCAGCTACTCACAAGCTATTTCATCTTTATTATTATCTGAACAACAAAAGATGATTACACTGCAACTGCTGCTAACCATATATAATGGCAGCATGCTTTGAGCCTGAAAATGAAAAAAAACTAGGAAACCCTCTATTGTCTATGAAAATACAAGAGAAGGTGTGAGGGTGTCCTATACCCACAGAGGCAAAAATGGCACAAACACTGGAAAGAGAACAGTGGGCCACTGGGTTTGAAAGCCTTTTGTTGTGTTTGGGGTTTACTACCATGTGAAGATTGGCACTCACAATTAGTCAGAAATTCTCAAAGTGAAAATGCAGTAGCAGCTGCATCACTTTAGGATAAACTAAGCCTGCTGTATTTGACAGCCTGAATGCCAACAAAAAGAAAGGCAGAGCAACTGGGAAAAGTTATTTTAGCTAGGTGACACTTAATAATTTGGTTATATAAAGTGGTTATAAGGCACTTGTAGATTATTTTTTCTTGTCATAAATTAAAAACTTCAATGTTTAAGCAAACAATCAGAAATGTTAAGAGCTGTCCTTACATGATCTTCAGAAATGTTCACAGCATTTTTTGCCTTTTAATGCTTCTGTGCATCTCATGTTTTTAAACAGCATCTGCGGAAATCTTTTCTTTTTCCCTATCTGCTTCTGTTCAGAATTCAGAGTGTTAAAGTAATAATGGAAAAAATGCTGCTGTTGTTGCCTTAGGGTGATGCTGCAGCCTCAACAGAATGAGGGCTCATTATCAAATTCCCTGGTTTATTATTATTAATGTTAAAAGAATCCAAATGGTGTCAGTATGAATTTTATGCAGATTGTAGCTAAACAAAATCCAATAAAATACAACAATTAACATACATAGCAGTTTACCATTTCAGTGCCAGAAAAAAACAGCCAATTGTGTAATAATTCTTGTAAATAAGAATTACCTTTATATTATCATGGAAAAGCAGTGTTCCTTTTCAAGTGTTTATATTCACAAAGTGTAGTCATTCATGCACGTTAAGGCAGTTAGGAAACTTGCATCTTCAGCAATGGCCCAGCAGGCTCAAACACAACACACTACTGTCTGGGCAATAATCTAATTCAGTTCTTGGCTTTGGGCTTTGAGTTTAACTCTCCATTTGCCTGGCACAGAGCTGGTTAAACATTGTTGATCTCCAGGCAACTCCCCTGTCCCTAAGTGCCAATGGCAGCACTTGCCTGCATGTAGACAGCCTTCCAGAGCAACAGATAGGGAAGCCTGCATACTGGCAGCTACTCGCCAAGTGCCATGAGAACTTAATCAGAACTGGGTATTGCACCTCTGCCCCTATGGCTGACATGATATGTGGTAGCTGAGGGACAGGGCAGGTAGAGGCCCCACATGTGGTGGCTGGAACACTTCGGGGTTCTGGCCCCTGTCTCAGCCCCATGGCTGGGAGCACTGCACTGACTTGCCCAACCTCCTCCCTGTGCTGTATCTCCCTACCACATCAACAACCACTACCACTGCTGCTGCGGAGAGGCAGGGACATTGTGTGAGGAACTTTTACCCTCATCCACCTGGCTTCTTTCCCAGGCTGTCTCATCTACCCAGCCATAGGCAGGGACGCCTATCATTCATTAGCATTAAATACTTATCTACAGTAGAAGTGTTTCAGTACCAGAGTCCATTTGTCTCCACGCTGTCAGTTCAGTCTCAGACACTCTTATATCCTGATTTAAACACTGATTGTTTATAGTATTCCCAATGAAATGCTGCTAGAAAAGGACTTACTGAAAATTATACAGCGATTGCTTATATGGCACTTACCATATTAAATTTTAATACAATTTCGCTCACTGCAAAATATGCTTTCAACAAAGTTCATGAACAGTGTGCCATCAACACAGATTTTCTGCAACTTTCTGAAGAAAAGAAAAGAACATGCCCAGGAGTGACACAATCATCTTAATGTATAGTTCGATCATATTAGAAAGTACATAGATTTCAGCAAGGTAAGAAAGTATTGTGTGCAACTTAGCACTACTGTTTGACTACATACTGCCCATTCAGCAGTTCAGGCTAAGTATTTTTATGGCACTTAGCCTGGTAAGTACTTCTTTTGGATACTTCTTTTGGATAAATTACACATTTAATCCAAAAGAAGGAAGTGCTTATTTTTTGCACTATTTGAAGTCGGAAGTATGTAAAGCTACCAGTGATTTGATGAAAGCATGTTTGTGGGAAGAATGTATAGGAATGTATGCTTAAAGATTCATAAATAATTTGTCGCATGCTTTAAAAACTCATCACATGGTTTCTGTTGCTATTTTGTACACTGATACATCTATTTGCGTCTTGTGCCCAAGAAAGATACAATATCACTGGTATGTCAAAAATAAATAAATAAATGAAAAGTTGGTTCATACAAGGGAAAAGTTACCTAACCAGCTTTAAACATGCGTTTTCAACTCTGGTTAAATATTAATTTCCCAAATCCTTTGCACCCTGAAATAAAAAGACTTGAAATATTCTTGCTAAATGATTCTCATTGGGAATATGACTAATATAGCAGAAAAGTTGCAGTCCATGGCAAGTTTAGTATGATCAATTGGTAACCAGTTTTATAGGCTGATAATAGAGAGAGACATTCTTCTTTTAAACTTACACAGTATAGCCTCACTGGATATCAGCAACAAGAAACAAGTCACGTGGGTAATCACAAAATGATTCATCTTAATTACTAGTAAGGACACCAACACATATCACATATCTTCAATCTGTGTTCACCTGGCTCAAACTTAAAAGCAATGGAAGTTCAAAGGCTGTAATCACATCTTATTTCATATGTAAATAATTTGAAAGCCAAATACTTGCTTCTGGAAAGCTGAGAAAAAATGTCATCTGATTAAAAACTATTCTTCTCACATCCTGCATGTTTTTATAGAAGATAAAGCTTCCTTCCTGTTGAGTGGATGCATAGCACTGTATATCAAGACAATGCCAGGAGTGACAGCTTAGCTACTTAACCTGCTGTCAAGTTTTACTTTACTATTTTCAAACTGCTGTAGTTAAAAAAAATTGCTGGAAAAACTGTGTTAGTTTATCTAACAGTGATTAATAATTGTAGTATTTTAGTTCTCCAGTGGTCGTACAGCTTTTTTTTTTTGCCTAGCACTCTGGTTAAAATAAAGCCCTCCTACCTGGTCTTCCAATGCAGCTTTCCATTTTCACTAGTCTTTTATAAGGGTGTATTCTCTCAGGTAATGGATTTAAGTGATTTACACAGTGTTAGACCAAGGGAGCAGAAATTTCTGTGTTTCTAAGAGCAGCCACACTTTTAATCAAATATAGCTCATAAATCACATTTACAACTTTCAGAGCTCAATCAATAGGATACTTTATAGTCTGTAACAAAATTATCTGGAAAGAAGTAGAAGTACAAGAGGGATGTTACTGAAGGGCCACTCACACCTAGGCTCTGCACCCCGTCTGCCTTTAGGGATTAAACTGCCAATTTTAACAATGAGTGACCTGTCCCAGAACTCTAATGCATTTATAAGCAATGCACAGGTGGCTGCTAATGCAGTATTTTAGGAGACTATAATCAATAGTATCAAAGCACAGCAAGTTTTCTGTTCCACTACCCTACTTTGGTGACAAGTGTTAGTACTTTTCTCATCAAACTTTAGTTAAATACTTCTATTCTCGTGGGCAAAAGTTTTTGTGGCTTTGCTAACTCCACACTACTAAATTTCTCTGAAGATGTCTCCAAATGAGTCGCAGAATACCAAGGACTTCTCAGTGCTAATTCAGTTACATGTCTTCTTTGAATTCAATTTGCATATTCAATATAGCAAATTCTTCATCAAGTGTTTAATTTATATACATAATACTGAACAGTCTCCTTCTATAAAATGTAGTAAAAATTACTGTATTACACCATACTTCATCTAGAACTGATGTACATAAGTAAATAACAAATTCTGTAAATTACTGCTAAAACACCTGCATAACTTCAACTATATATTAGGTAACTTTTTCATAATTTCTAGAGTATGCAACAGAAAATAAGAACTTAATCACTTCACATTACATATTTCTTCAAAATGTGTTGCCTATTTATATATTCCATTAATGACAGAAATACTTTCTATCTATTTTGTGTTGAAGATTTATTTGCAATTTTTCCCTGCAAAAGGCACCATGAGAATTCTCATACTCTGTGCCAAGACTGCAAATAACAAAAAGTATTATCTTGACCTCTTAAAGATGTAATGACAGCAGCTTTCACAAAAATATAAGCCTTTGCCTGCAACTCTTGGATCAATGTCCAAATTACACACATTCTGTAGTGATACCAGGAAGTGCTGGCTAAGTGACTTTTAAGTGATAGACTACTCAACAGCAAGTTTTCATTCAGATGAAAATCATAATAGACTGTATTCAGATAGCTTTGCTTTTCATTCCTTTTTGAGACCTCTCCAGAAAGTGTTGGCAAATATTTAGATGATTTCAGGTTTTGAAGACAGAAGACTAGAACACACTGAACACTGAGGATGTGACAGTTGTTACCAGCTCTTAAAGCATACAAAAGGCAAAAATTAGGAAATAGCACTGATACATTCAGACCTTGTATTAAAATGTATTTCCAGTATTACTTTCAGCAACTCAGATGGAAATTGCTTGTAAAGACAGAAGACAAAGAAAATGCTGCCACAGATAGGAAGACTTTTAATATTATGTCTATGAGTGATCATGTTGCCACAGATTCAAGACAGTTCTACAGGCTAAAAATGTTAAAGTAAGGTCCTAGATGTGACTGGGTCTTTAATGGGTTTAAACACTTGTCCTTTTCAATATAAAACTTCAATAATTTTACTTTAAATTAAGGTTGGGAGAAAGTTGTTTGTCAAATAAATGACAAATATGATCTGGTGTTGGGTGGTCAGCTTCCAGACAAACCCTCTTCTTGTAGATGGAGAATATGGCACCTAATAAAATTACCATATTTATCTATTTTCTACCATAAATGGAACCCTCTGATTTGTGACCATTATGAAAATGTTGTCAATAAGACTTTTCTGGTATTCAAAGGACAGCAACTGGGTGGACATACAGAGACCTGCCTGCATGATCTGGTACAGAAAAATACTTACTAATTCAATTTCTATTCAAAGTTGGCAGGCCATGAATCAGGTCTGGTCTACAAGGCATGGTGCTGCAGTAATGCACACAGATGGTAGTAATTTTCCCAAATGTGTGAATTCCCATGCTAATAAAATTACATTATTTATGATTTCTTCACACACTGCTTCAAGACCAATGATTTCTCAGATGAAGTCAGGGCATGACCATCTGTCAGTGATCATAATGATGTATAGATCATGCAGCATCTGGTCAAAATATAATTCAAAAGGTCAATAATGGCTACATAATCTGCAGTATGCTATGATAAAAGTTATCATATCATGAAACAGCCTTATGTGCTAGCAAGGCAAGTAACACTATATTATGGGGCCTGGATTTTTTTTCTGATTATAAGATTCTGAAACCTGTACCAAACCAGATAAACCCTGAGCTTAGAGTTTTCTCCGTAGTAATCATGTCAGAGCAGGGTTGTTTAGCATGTTGAATATATGCTAAGTATCCAACTTTTAAGAGGAAGCTTTCTTTTGTATCAGCCAATCACAAAGGAAAGGTGCACCAAGATAAAGGGTTTTTTAAATTATGTGTGCAACTGATTCCATTAAAACTGAAGGAAATTGACTTTATGCAATTACTAGCCTGACAGGCATATTTTTTATTAATAACAAGTAGAATATGCTGTCAATTTATTATGGATACTCGATGTGCATTGATAGTACTGATATAGAAAAATACACATTTTAAAATTGTTCAGTGCAAATAAGTTTCTTTTGCACATTAATGTTTTGAGTTTTCAAATCCATGAAAGCTTTCTGTTGAGATAAAAAAATATTCTGGGTAAAGAAAAAAAAAACCAAAAAAAGAAATTACTGACAATGTACATATATACCTGTTTCAGAGAAACATTTAAGGTTTGTGTTCTGTGAAAATATATAACAAACAGGATCCTTGAAAACACATAATGTATCTGTGGTTGGTCTTACATACTGGGCAGTGGATTTAAAACTGTTGATCAGAAATACCTGCATCCACAATTTAATGTTTCTATTCTCAAGCATTCTCATGAGAGTTAGTTTGCCCGTGCTGACTGTCCCTTACTGAGTTAAGGACAGCTGTTGCAGCCTGTGAAAACACAGCATCTCTGGGTGATCTGCTGACCCTTGTCATTAATAAAGGTTTTGGAATTCACTTTTGTGTGGGACATGACTGCTGTCAAATACATTTGTTTTAATGCATAAAACCTGACACATTATGCTACCTACTAATTTGTTAATCCTCATGCTCTTTATGCTACTGTATTAGCTTTCAAAAGCAGCTGATTGGAATTATCACATATCTCATGATTAGAAAAGGATGTAAGTAAGGACCTCCTTGAGGCAGCTTTGGGAATCTTGAAAAACAACTAGATATAAAATGAAGAGTGAATTGCTACTTGGCAAGCAGAATCACACTGTTCTGATCCCACAAAAAAACACAGAAGAATGTGCAGCAAGAATTGCAGTGAGGGAACAGAAGTCTAAGGTCATAGAGTGAGTCTGAGGCTAATTCAAGAATATAGGAGAGCTTGATTTTTAGTCTCTTATGCTATTTAATGTTAACAGTTTCTCTATCAAGCACTGAATTTGTTTAGGCTACAGTAGAAAAAAACACATCAGTAACTGGAAAATCAGTTTCTTGCAGAGCATGCATGGAGTTGCTTCTGGTGCCCTGAAGTACTCTCTGTAAGTTACTCCCAGGAACAGACTTTTGCTCTAATACATTACTGTAGGTTTTCTTGGGGGTGGAGGCAGGGATACTCTTCACTTCCTTATCTGATTGTTTCTTTCCTCAAATGCACTCTGTGTTGACTGAGAAACAGTCACATTCTTTGATCTGTGACAGTCTATTTTACTTTTCTTTCAGTATGTTTTGCTTTGTTATTTCTTTCCTTACACTGAACATTGTCTGTGCAAGTACTTCTACTCCTTCCATGAAACAACTGAATAGCTGGCCCCAGGAAACCAATTCTGCAAAGCTACCTGACATCAGCTTTCTCCAGACCCTATCTCTTTCAAGTCAAACTCTCTGGAAACTAATCTCTCTTTATGCTCCACCTTTGTGAAGGTCTTTTTCTTTGCTACGTTTTTATAATCCACTGCGTACAGCCAAAGAAAACCATTTCTGTGGTCTCACTAGATTGATTCATGCCATCCCAGAATATATATATTATTCTTCCTCCCTAAATCCCTTCCTCCTTTCCTTTATTATTCTTGTAGATCTTATGTGACATGTGCAGAGTACCAAGCTAAGATGTGTGGTGGATTCTGTTCTCTGCTGTATCATATATGTGATGGTCCACTGGTCACAAAAGCAATGAAAATAAGCAACAAGCTACTGCAGATTTTGAGAAGGACTTATGGAACCAGCAGAAAACCACAAAATGCAGGCCCTTGGTTTTGTGGTCAAAGATAGGAAAAGCAAAACATAGTAATTACTAATGCCAGATTGGTACACCCATATTTGGATATACTTTCTGAAATAATCTCTAGCTGATAGCAATGTAGTTATTCAGCTATTTATTTGAATTCTCCAAACATTTCCTAATATTGCCTCTTTAGTTGACTAATATATTAATACAAATTCAACCCCACATTTTAATGACTTTTTTTTTCATTTCACCTTCAAGGCATTCTGTCCTTTTTTAAGATCACAATAGCTGCCAATTCAATTGAGCCTCATGCTCTTTATTACATTATATCAGCTTTTGAAAACAGCTGATCTGAATCATCAGACATTCCAGGATTAGAAAAGGAAGTAAATAAGGGCCTTACAACACTACGTACCAAAGTAGTAGTTGGAAAAACATTGGTTTTATTCTGCACATGCTGTTGTCCAAAAACATTAAAGGCAAAAAAACCAATGCTTACAAACATTATGAAGATACTTGAAGATTAACCTTTTCTCAGTTTTTGCTTTGATCGCTATTCTAAGTCGTTATTTAATACTCATGCTGCCATACCTTCATTCTACTAGAACGTTTTCCATTTTCATCCAGAATAAAAAAAAATATTGTAGTAGAGAAAATATAAATGGAAACTACAAAAAAGAAGAAATGCCATGGCTCAGTCTTTATTCAGTGATGACAGCAGGGAAACATTCATGCTCTTTTAAGAAAAAAGTCTAAGTTGGACTTGGTTAGACTAAACATGATTGGTTTTAGACTCTCCTGGGTTCAGCAGTAGCAGTCATTTTTCTCCTTCTTAGTAGCTGGTGCACTGCTGTGTTTTTGACTTTCAGCCTGGGAACAGTGTTGATAACACCGATGTTTTTAGTTGTTGCTCAGTAATAATTACTCTGACCAAGGACTTTGTAAGTCTCATGCTCTTCCAGAGAGGATGGGAAGCTGGGAGGAAGCAGAGACAGGACACCTGACCCAAACTAGCCAAAGAGGTATTCCATACCACAGCACGTCATGCCCAGTATATAAATTGGGGGCAGTTACCCGGAAGGGCTAGATCACTCCTTGGGTCAGGCTGGGTATCGGTCGGTGAGTGGTGAGAGGTTGTATTCTCTTCCCTTGTTATTTCCCTTATCATTATTATTATCGGTGGTAGCAGCAGTGGTTTTGCATTATACCTTAGTTACTGGACTTTTCTTATCTCAACCCATGGGAGTTACATTCTTTTGATTCTCCTTCCCATCCCAGCAGGGATGCGGGGGGGGAGGGGGAAGGAGTTGGGAGGGGGGAGGAAGGAGGGTGGAGTGAGCAGGTGACTGCATGGTTCTGGGTTGCTGGCTGGGCTTAAACCACAACATAGACTTACACACAGATTTCTATCAAGAGATAATTAAATTCAGATTTTGTTCAGTATTATCTCATTTTCAAAGTTATTGTAACCATCATTTATACATAACCACAAAGCACACTCAGAATTTGCAGAGAGCACCTAAAAGCAATGAGAAGACTTAGCTTCTTGTCTCACTCAGTTTATCAAATGTGATGTGGCACACAACATGTCTACTCACCTATCTTCCCACCACAGGGGCCACCACAACCACATTTAGCCATAACTACTGTGAATGCCTTTACCACAGAATGCATCCCCTGCTGACTCATGTGAAATGAGCAGATTACTTCAAACAAACACTGTTCTAGGTGAGCAAGCTGAGTAGCTACTAAATGGCTCAGACTGCCTTACAGAATGACATTGCAGCTGATACACAACACGCTAACATATGGTTTGCTGTATCTGTAAAGTTAACTTTAGATTAAACTGGTTTGGACTGGAAAGCAAAAATTTTCCACATATGATGGACTACACATGTTTTCCACATGACTACAAAAAGAATAATGCAAGTTTGTAACAGCAGGCAGGCAGCATGCAGAAGACATCACTTTCCATCTGAGCAGGGATTTAAAAACCTCAGACCAGGTCTCCCTTCTTTTTGACACTGTCATGCACGTAAGGGTAACAAAGAAATTGTCAAATACAAGGAGATGTTAAAAATGTCCCTATCATTATACCATGGCTCATAAAAAAGGAGATACAGTTTTTTTCTGTTCACACTGCATTGGGGTGGCAGGTAGGCAAGTTACAAGAGACTGTAACAGCTACAAAACTAAGGGAGAATAAACAAACAAAAAAGGTGACAGGAAAAGAGATACAACTATTATGAAGTAATTTCTAGATGCTTTCTATGTATTATTCACATATACACAATAGCACATAACCAGTATATTCCTTGAGAGGAAAAAAAGTTGGAAAAGAAATGACATAGTATCAGTATTGCATGGTCTGTAGCGTAACATTTAGAAAGGAAGGAAGAAGCTGTGTTAGTTAGGTTCAGAAAGAAGCAGCATTTCTGTTATTAGCGAAGACACTGCTTTTAATGACATTTCAGAGTATTTTCATAGATGCCTTTAAGCATTTCTTTCTCTTTTTTTCTTTTTCTCTTTTTTTTTCTTTTTTTTTTGTAGGCAGACATTGATTATATCTTCTCTTAAAGATTCATTAATCAAATGTTAAGGGGGAAGACAGTTTTTGCCAGGAAAGCACCTTTTAAAGCAGAGAATGGAAATAGCCATGTTATGAGCAAAAAAAATCATGGCATAGATAAATGAAGACATTGCCAGAACTTATAAAAATCCTTATGTCATGCACAATGCCTAAGCCTTATTGATTGTCAGGAGTGAGATTCAGCACTACTCCTAGAATTCTACATAGCTTTGGCAAGTTGTTTACGTAAAAAATAAGATACAGCAATATAATAGGATAGTATTAATCTACTGCTTCTAAAACTGTAACAACTCAGCAGGATTTCAGTGTAGCACTACTGGAGCTGGAAGAAAGAATGAAGAATGTCTCTGTTCTAGAAATACAGCAAATATATAATGTATTTTCAGAGATAACATAAAATGCAGACAAATGCAGGGGTTGGTAACGTCCTTGCTGAAATCTCATTTGAAGAACACCAAAGTAGTAAAACACCTCTGCACTGAGGTAAGATGATAATACCACAAGCTGAAAGAGTTTGTGGATATGTCAAGTATAAAATGTTAGTTTCTGCCATCAGGTAGTTCTTAGTTTTTATTAACATTCTCTGTGTCCAAGTTTTTTTTATTCTTATGAGATATTTTTAGCCGGATGAAATGTAATGCTGATGAATACTTTCCTTTATAACTCCTCATTTCATTTTGCTTTTCTAGCTTAGTATTTCAAGAATATTTTCAGCGTTGAGCTGCCCTATCATGCCAGTTCAGAAATCTGTCCTGCCTGCTGCTAAATGACAGAGTAGTAGTTTCTTTATTCTCCTCCCTCTTCCTATCCTTAAGCGTCATCAGCTGTTTAGTATATTTAACAGGGACCAAAGGCCTTATCATCTTGTTAATGTACCTAAATCCCCATGAAACTAACGTTTCGTTGTTTTACAAAAAAAAAAAATAAAAGCAAGGGTGACCTTTACACCAAACACATTTTAAGCCAGTATTTTGGATCACAATATTCTGTTTTGGGCAAATTTACTGTTACTATTTCATCAAAATCTTTTGCCTCCCCAGCCTCTCTGGATATATTTAAGATCCCCAAGCATCACCATCTCGATTGCATGAAAATATTCAGGCTTTAAATCTGGGCTGACATTTTTCCCTTTATTTTCAGCTGCACCCAGGCTGGTCTCTAGAAATGTCAGAAAAAGGGAGACTGATTCTGATCATCTGGAGCTGAATTTTGTCATATCATTTCCTGTCTTGAGTCTGTCTGGCTTCATCTTTAAAGGAAGAGTTTTATGCAGTATGCTGGATTTCAAAAGGCAATGAATGAAATGTCCCTTCACACTCAACTTTTTTTTAGTGCATGTAAATCCTACATTTTCTACACCTTTTCTATGCATTCATTTTTTTTTTACGACTGATTTAAAATGCTTTTATATCAAGATCAGAATTAAAATAACAGGAGTTCCTATAAAATTCCCATATAGGAATCTCCAGGAACAAAGACAGTTGCATACTGATTCTACTATGCTCTTAACATGACATTTAATGAAGTACCCACATATTTAATAGGAATATTCCCATCTTGCTTTTTTTTTTTCTTTTTTTGCTACTAAAATAACAGCTCCACAATTAAAACTATGTACAAATTTTAAATGATAAATCTTCCTTTTTGTATTGCACTGAGCTGAAAAAAATATCCCAGTAACAAAATCCCTGTTATATGAGAAAATGTAAGTGAAGAGGTAAGTGTCTGAGAAGAGACTGAGTTTCTGCTGTTAACTCTAAGAGAAACCTTAAATACTGCATTTTGTCACATCATACATATTTTACTCATATAAATTTGTGGTTAATTTATTCTTCTTATTTTGCTGAAGTTCACCAGTTTCTGAAGCAGGTTGTTCAGATGAATAAAAAAACCCCAGTCACTACAGCTATGATCATTTAAAAAAGATAATGTTAAGAATAATGCCACATGTTGTAAAACCTTTTTGGAAGTCAGATGAATCTACAGTTTTCCACTATGAGTGGTTGAGGCTAACAAGATGCTTGCCTTTATTCTCTTGGTTTTATTTCTCATATTTGTGTATTTTCTCTTGTGTTCAATATGCAAGAGATTTGTATTATTTCTATATAATGCAATGCTGTTTTTTTTTTTCTTTTATAGGGTGGAAGAATTCATTAAGCAAATTCTTTACACAGGACCATATCATTCACATAAGAAAATTATTTTTATTTATGCAATTTCCTGTCTTAAATATGTATCTAAAAGAAAGGAGGAATCTGACAGTAAATTCCTCAACTCTTTGCTCTGTTTGATGATGTATTCAGTATTTTCACTAATTCCACTGAAACACAGGGGGACTCTACATGCTCCCTATTTCTTGAACCTCCCAAATATTCTGCACAGGACGGATCTACAGGCATGAAGAATGTAAATAAATAAGTACAGGAAAGTCATCTTTTGAATCCTTAATTTCCTGGGTAGTTAAATACCTAAAGAGATAAAATGTTTTTGCTATATAATTACTTGCATATTTTATCATCACAAACTGTTATTGCAAAAATATAAAGAAAATACAATTGTAGAAGAAAATTTCTCTTTTTATAGTATAAGCTGTCTTCTTTCCCTCGAAGGAGGTTTGCTCTCTTAAGGAGCCTCAAAACAGTGATCTCCTAACATTTATATCTTAAATTTCCCTCCCCTTTGAACAACAGTAGTTCGAGATTTTATGTAAACACAAGCACCAGTGTTCCATAAAGATGCATGAAAAGGAATGTGTCAGGCAATTCTAATCAGAAATAATGGAGGGGGTGGGGGGTGGGGTTCATAGTTGAGCCAGTTTAATGCTTAGGCCAGAAAAGAACAAAGGCATTTCCTTTGTAACCACATCAGGTAAGCGGTCAGTGTCCTCCCAGAATGACCATTCACTTTGGATTCATTTGTGACATGAAAGAATCTGCCAGTTGGCATTGTTCTGAGCAGGATGCTTTAGGGAGTTTCCTAGAGAATCCTGATGTTCACTTCACATTCACAGCTAGCTGAATCTCCTAAGAGTGGTCTCCAGCAGATCAGCAGCTGCACACCTTTGTATCCGGGAATGAAAAAAATAAAACCCTGTGCTTTTTTAATCACAGCATTCTTGAAATCAAAATGTCATAGTAGCACAATATACTGTTATCCTAAGTCGCTAACACAGGTGATTTCACTGGTAGAAGGACTAACTAACTGTTTATTCTGTGCTATAAAAGCAAACTAGTCTTCTTTTCTCTTTCTTACAGGCTACATAATAAAGCTCAAAGACATTATTTAATACTTCACCTGCTTTATCACATGGCATTTCCTGTGGAAGAATGCAAATGAGTCTAGCTCAGAAAATAAGCATTGCCATACAGCCTGGGGAGACAAATAACATTCCCACAGATGACTTGATTATCAGCAAATTAGCACTAACAGAACAAATGGCAGCAATTCAACCATCACTGAAAGAAGGTGTTTCCAGAAAATGTCATAAATGGAGAAGCAAAGGAAGAAAAGAATTAAGTATTTGTCACCTATGCAGTAAGGGTTATCTTCGAATGTAAAATGACTCCAAGGAGCTGGGAGATTAGCAGCTGAACAGGTAACAAGGTTTAGAAAAAAATCAATTTTATACTGACATTTTCAAACAGAAAATGAATGGAAGAAAACTTGTTCCCCACAATTCTAAACTTACCATTGCTACATTTTCTATTATCTGTTCTTGTCTAAAATATGTTATAAAATTGTTTCAGCTCTCTTAAAGATTACTATGACAAGAAAACTTTCATCCACACTAAAGAAATAGTGATTCAGATGCCTAATTGTAGAAATGCCAAAATTTCACAGGTCTGATCTACACGGGAAAGCAAAGACTTTTCTACTGCTTTTATGATTCATTTTTCCCAGAAAAGGCTGACTTCTTGAGATGTCATGAAAGCCTTTATAGCAGAATGCTCATTTTTAATAACACTCAAATGATTAAAAAAAAAAAAATCTTTAAACAATATTTTACTGCAGCGACCTTATGCTAAGTCCAGGTGACTGTGCACATAATGTGATTACTCACAGATGCATGGCAATATGAAGCGCTAACACGTTACATTTCACAAGGTTTGGCTAGTCTCATATCAAAGTGCAAGGTCAGACCCACAGATGAAAGTGCAGAGAACATTAGAATTAATTTAGATAATTCCTTTTTCTTTGCATTGCTCATCAAAATATTACTTCTGTTGAATTCTAATATACCAAGTAAAATGTATGGGAATGGCTAGCTATTTCCTACACACAGTTTTAAAATTGTTGCAAGTGCAATTTGTCTATCAAAGCCAACAGACAAAGTTATTTAAATTCTGGATAAATCTTTGTTCTTAAGTATCCTACTGTGTTTTAATTTTTAATGTCTTCCTCTCAATCTGAAGGGAAAACTTCATACTTTTTATAAATTTAGCCCAAATCTAGAAAGTTAATTTGAAAGTTTTGCATACACATATAAATGCATTTTGTGGGAAATTAATAAATATCTCATATGTTTAGACATTGGCTGTAGTTTATGACATCAAATTAATTACTGAAGTTTATACATAGCTCTAAACCTGTTGTTTTTCTACTCACAGAGTACTACCAAGTTATGAATGATTTTGAGGGAGGACAAAATCAGTGAAAGAACACCTGAACTCTGAAAAAGCAGAGAATATGGGGTGACAATCATCTCACATTTTTCTTTCTGGGTATCTCAAACAGAGACTTGAATGTGGAGATGAAAACACAACTGTCCTTCCTCACTCACACATCTTCATATGATTCCTCATCCTTCTTTTTGATGGCAGTTGTCACAGACTTGTTTTAAATCATACATACGAAGTATAAACATTATTAAGCAGATAGATTTATGACTTACTGAGACATGAGGTTGTTCTAAATATGGCCAAAATCACAGAAATTGGACCAATTACATTTATTTTCAAAACCAAATACATTGACATACTAGTCAATGATGCAAGTTAGAAATGTTAAGTTAGGAAAAATCTCTATAAAAGCTGCTAGTAAAAGAAAACTCTAATGTCAGGGTGGTATTATAAAGTATTGCTTGACAAATCAGGAATTCTGACAGTGTATCCCAGGGAACAAATGTAACGAAGTCCCCAGGTGGGACGTTTGTAAAATAAATGCATGTAACAACCTCCTATTTTACTCCTGGTTTTGCAGCTTTGTGAAAGGAGTTGACCTTTAAGTAATGTACAGAATATACCCAGGCAACATATAAAAATTAAAAAGATTTCTCATTTTTTAACACGACATTTAAATATTCTTTTTATTGAACAATTTATAAAACTTCTACAGAATGCAAAAAATTTTGGTGACTTTAGAAATGTTAATCTTATAATTAACAGTCAGGGACATACTTTCTTTGCACATACAAGACAGTGATATTCCAAACCTATTGCTATGAACTTTACACTAATAGACAACCATCTGCCTTCATACTAAAGCATTACATTTTTTCCGCTCGTGTGTGGGGATTTCACAATGAAGCAGATACAACCTTTTAGCTAATAATTGTTTCATGGATGAAAGAATGACACATTTAATATTAAAGTCAAAAGACTTATTTACCCAGAAAGGAAAAAGAAAAAAGCTAGCTCAGAGTACGCTCCCTGTCACTGTGTCCATATCCACACAATCTCACCTTTCTAGTGTACAACCTAGCACTCACTACTCAGTAATAAAGCTTAAATTTACACTGATACCAAATTTTCTATACTGCATTTAAGGTTAGAGGTTACAGTTTTTAAAGACAAACTTGTAGCAACTTTTTATTTCCAGATAACTTTGATAATCTGTAGTATACTTAGGTATATATCCAGCACTGACAGCTTCAGTTTGACTTTGGCAAATACACTGGTTCATACTCATGAATTTCTGTTTCATTAGGAAATGGAGATAGATTTCCACTTTTCAAAATTGTCACTTAGAGACATTTCAGATTCAGAGGTATTTGATTGTAAATAGATCATGCATTTAAATGAACTGTCTTGGCCCTAATATGTCCATAATGACTGTTTTGACTTGGAACACATTTCCTGTATGGGCAGAACAACCTACTGAAGTTTATTAGTTAAAGAGCAATCAAATAGGAAAAAGGCAATAATGCATATAACAACACACTATCAAATTAAACCACATAATTAAGATAATAGCATTCACTTACTTTCACTCTACAGGCTGGTCTTATGCACTGTAAGAAATATACAGTTGTTACTAAGTGGCATATCTTAACCTAGAAATACGCAACACATTCTAATGAAGCCAGAGTATCTAAACAGGGTTTGTGGATAGACCCTGTGGTATATTATATTGACTCTTACTACTCCAGCTGAGTGTGTGATATTATTTTCTTGCTGACCTGTAGTTAATGGTTGACCACTAAGATGTTTAATAAGTATGTGCTACTGGAATGTAGAGGTATACATTACAGCATGATCAAAACAGATCACAGCTATACCTAAGGAGTTAAGAGACAATTTTCTTGACTGGAAAAAAAAATCTGGATTGCATAGATGATAATTTAGTTTATCACTTTCAATGTTTAGAGTAAATGATTACAGTTGCCCTTATCTTCTGCAACTATGAGTTCTTTCCAGACTTCTTGAAGAACTGGTCTATGACTATCAAAGGCTTATAATGCTAGTTCAGTTGTGCAATTTCTGGTCCCGTTACATGAAATTATCAATCTCACTAAAACTTTGGAATTAAGTAAAATGACATTGTGCTTCAATTACTTTTCATCTGTTAAAAGCAGGATAAATCAAATCTGACCCTGATCTACCTAAACATGCAATATCACAGCATATGCCCTGCACTGTAGCTGCCTCAGTGAACTGCCGATGAGCCTGTCACATACCACAGCCCTGGCTGACCCAGGATTGCTAAACATGAAGAAGGAATCTATTCCCTGTATTGATGGTGGGATTGTAGGGTGTAAAAGCAGAGCTCTATGAAAAGAGGAACTCCTTAATTGGTCTTCTTACAGAAAGGGAAAAAGAAGAGGAATGTTCAAGAGCTATTAAAAGACATCTGATGTAGAAAAATGGATCGCTGTTAAAATCCTATCATCAAATATGCCTTCAGGGCTCTGCAAAGTAAACAGCATCTCTTCCAAGTATAGAAAAAGAAAAAAAAAAAGATATGTCGTGGAAATTAGACATAACCAGTGAAAGGATGAAATGATTATACAACTAAGGTTATACTCTCAAAAGGATCTACTTGTTTCAGGTTTTTCTTAAGGCTTGCATTCTAATTTTATTGAATGGAATAGTTACCAGTGCGTCTAACGTAGGATGTTTCAGTCCTAATTTTCATTATTTGGTTTCAACTACAATTTATTGTAATAATCCCTGTTTTTAATCTGCTCTACAGGCAGTCATTATTCAGTCATATTTTCACACATTTTTGAAACAAAGTAACAAAGAGGGAAGTTGACTCCTTCATTTACATAGGTAAGATAAACATGCAAAATTCCCTTGGAAATATCATTGAAAGACAATCAACACATTACGTTGTATGAACTTAGCAGGCTTGTACTGGTTAAGTTTCAAAGGAGAAATGATGAGGATGATGTATTTTTGGATGAGCAACCCAAATATAGCTGTTTCTGTAAATGAACTGGAAGGTACTTCCATTAAAGAAGTCTGTGGCACAGGGAGGTAAGTACTCAGCCCAGGTAATATAATTCAAACATAGATTATGTCAGTTTTCTTTAAAAAAATCAAACTCGCAAAGACTCCTGGAGACTGACAGATCAACAGGAAGATAAGGTTAGGTCATCCGAAGGCAGCAATCTGACACCAGTGGAGTCCAGACAAGATATCACCCAACAGAGTGGTTGTATATATACACTGCTGCAGCCTGTTACCCCAGGATGTCTACCAAACTTTTGTTTAAATTTAACACTGCTTACTCCTGGCAGACCCCTTGAGAAAAGGCAAAAGTTGCTCCCATACAAAATACTGCAGACGATGCTGATGCAAAGGATGCCAACTGCATTCTTTGGAACACAGAAGGGAATTCTGGCACATAAAATATGGGTTAATAAATAAAATATTTTATTGAAATATTGAAAAATCTTCATTGCAACACACATGGAACGGTAACTTAATCTATTCCCTTTGAAAGAAACATGCTTTTTTGGTTCCGCTATTTTATGGTTCAGTGGTTTGCACAACTGCCATGTACTGAAACCAAGTGCAAAGAGTTATGTCCAGATACCAAATGCATAGAAGATATTCACAGAATTCAACTTACTTACTTAATGACACTGACAATTTGAAATTATATGATTTAATTTATTATAAAATTGGGAAAAGCTGAAAGATAAAACAGTCTCTGGTATCTAAGCAACACATCACAATTTCTTTTTGATTTTAAGCTTACAATCATTGATTGCTTTCACATACAGTGAGTGTAATGACCTACTTTCTGACAGTAATACAAGGTGATGTTAGCTCAGATATACTGTCAACCTAGCAAGCACATTTTTAACTCTAGTAGCCTGTATTTCATACCATGGGAAGTTCATTAGGCGGATGTTACAGTTATATAACCATAATCTAGACACTTCTTTTATTTTTTTTTCTGTGCACCAGTAGTGCCCTTTAATACTATGAGAATTATCCACTGCCATTTAGAATCCCTGTATCTTAAAAGTGAAAAGTTTTTGAAGCCAGCTGTAAAATGTCATAAAAAGAACTTTCTGAAATCTAGTAATGTAAAATAATTGTAACTACAAAATAGTAACATAGATCACTTTGTCTTACAGCCTTGATTCCTTTTACAAAGAAGCCCAAATTGTCTGAAGAATTATTTTTTATTCAAATTCTAATTAAATTATGTTCATTTGACTAATACGTGCTTTATGAGCAACAATAGAACAATAGAAGTACAAATGAGCAGCAGAGTAAAAAAAGCCTTTTTAAACAACGGACCAGTCACAGGGGCAAAAAAAGACCTCGATCTGTAGAAATGGAAACAATATAATCTTTTGAGGAGATCTTCTTCTTATTTTCATAAATTAACTTTCTTCTGTCTCAGAAATAATACTTTACATAACATGCATTCACACAGTGCACAACAATTTGCACAAATACATTTTTTTTATTTACTCAAGTTTTCTATCTTTACTAGTGCCTGACTGATACTACCAAACTTATGCCGCAAGTAAATATTATTCTAAATACCTCAATGAATTTACTTCTGAGTTTCCAACAGCAACTGGGATGAAAAGCAGGGCAACATGTCGATCTCCATCTCTTCCCCTTTTCCAGCTCCAAAAAGCATAAGAATTGCATTTCACAACTAATACAGAAAGAATAAACCACAACTACCTTTTTCGCAGAACCGACCAGTGAAGTGTAGTGGGCAGTCGCACTGAAATGAGGTGGCCCCAGTAGGCAGAGAGACAGGATGACAAGTCCCTCCATTACGGCACAGTCCATCCTGGCATACAGATGGCAATGTGGGGAAAATCTGAGAGGGCACAACAGGCTCAGGCATCTCAGGCACATCAGAAGAAACCATAGGGAATGCTGTTGACAGATGTGTGGGTACAGGAATCCTGATAGGAAAGAGACAATATATCAAAACAAAACAAAACAAAACAAAAAATTTCCCAAGACTTTTCCACTTCAGCTTCATTTAAAAACAGTGTGTGTGGGGGTTGTTTAGGAATTCAGATTATATTTAAGAAAATGCAAGTACATTAGGAATTCCCAAATCAAGTCCCCATCCTGAAATCTATCAGAGAGATAATGAAAGTATTTTTCCCTGAGATTGCAAGAAATAATGTGCATGTATATAGCACGGTTTGTATTAGCTCTCACAATTCCTTTTCGGTGGATGAAAACAATGGAGTGATAAATAAATACAGGCTTGTATTATTAAGCATTTTATTGCTTGATGTTACCAAATCTCATAAGGCAGTTCTACAAGACATGACTTTCATACAAGTATATTAAGCATGCACAATCAGAAGAGAAATGCTGTAGTACAGCAACAGAGTATATTTTAATTCATGGATATAACTGGGGTGATGGTGAGAGAAAGGCAGATGATTTTGCCTTAATTTTCCCCCATAACTTTTCTTGTTTGGAATGACATTATCTCTTAATTTTTGAGCCCTCACATTAACTACTAGGCTGATACATTAATCAGTAACCTCCTTTTTTATTATTTCCTATGGCAAAGTTGCTAGAAATAAATTAACAATACCACCTGTTTGTCCTAATTGCCAGCTCTATTTGTTACTGCTTTTTTTTCATCCAGAAAGCCAAACTTACAACTCACTAAAACCATACAAATTTAAGGTTACCGATTTACTAACCAGAACAACTTATGTGCATCACAGAAATTACTAGGATGAGGGTAAAGCAAAAGGAATCAAAAGTCATACGAAGTCATGACCATTTAATAAGTTTGCACAATACTAAGAGATAGACTTTATTCTTTCATTTTATAAAGTTTAAAAGGTTCTACTTTTTTTCCAGAAAGTAAGTTTTAATTCTGAAATTTGGCAACAGTAATCTGATAAAATACCTTATTATTTATACTTCACTGTTTTTTTTAAACTTTATGAATATTTCCCCTATGTCTTCATGTTGTGCAAAAAAAAAAAAAAAAATTAAAAAAAAAATCGTATTAGAGAATGGTAGACTAGGTTGAATTGACATGTCACTGACACTTTGTCCAAAACAGAAATTAGAAATTAAATGTTCTGTGCAATGGTTTATAGGTGTTACACCTTGTGAAAGCCAACGTTTTCAGCAATGTGTTAAATATCAGCAGTCAAATTCTTATTTTGGTCAAAATGGTGGTATATACCTGCTTTTCAAAAAATAAAATTAAGAAAAATTCATATATTGGCTCCTGCTGCACCCTTCCCTCTCTCCTTGTCACCTGCTCTTATATCATAGGATCATAGAATCATAGAATAGTTAGGGTTGGAAAGGACCTTAAGATCATCTAGTTCCAACCCCCCTGCCATGGGCAGGGACACCTCATACTAAACCATACAACCCAAGGCCTCGATCATCTACGTCTGCTTACCTTATTGTAGAGGTTGCAGTATGTCTTAACAAGAAGCATTTGAAAGGGATGACTAACCATAAAAATAGAGTGTGACTCCAGAAGCAGTGTGATGGGGCACCTTCAGTGTGACTTTGCATTCACAACTACAAGCATTTGTCTCCTTAAATCTATCTTCCAAATTTTTTATATATCCCACTTAGCCATGACAACCCAAAAACTGATTTTAGTAGTTTACTTCTTTGCAACCCATATGTGATGCTTTGGGCCAGGATAGGGTTAATTTTCTTCATAGTAGCTAGGAGGGGGCTACATTTTAGATTTGTGCTGGAAACAGTTGATAACACAGAGATGTTTTAGTTCTCACTGAGCAGTGCTTACAGAGTCAAGGCATTTTCTGCTCCTTACCTCACACCACCAGCAAGTAGGCTGAGGGTGCACAAGAAACTTGGAGGCGACACAGCCAGGACAGCTGATCCCAATTGACCAAGGGGACATCCCATAGAATAGACATCATGCTCAGCAATAGAAGCTGGGAGAAGGAGGAAAGGGGGGATGTTTGGAGTTACGCTCTTTGTATTCCCAAGTAACTATTACATGTGACGGCTGAACACCTGCCTGCTGGTGGGAATGAATTACTTGTTTTGTTTTACTTGCACGCACAGCTTTTGCTTGACATATTAAACTGTCTCAACCTATGAGTTTTCTCAGTTTTACCCCTCCAATTCTCTCCCCCATCCCATCAGGGAAAATAAGCAGGTGTATCTTCATGGTTAATTAATGAGCTTGCTTAATTGCTGGCTGAGGTTAAACCATAACACTATATATTTAAAAGTACTAACAAACTTCATAATATTCTGAAAGAAAACAATAAAACGTATCCCAAGTAAGTACATTGTCTGAAAAAATCACTATTGAAAAAATCAGTTATATGCATTATTAATAGATCACCTTTACAGAGAAGACGATACATGCTGAGAGGCAGGTAGCAAGGAAAAGAATCTAGGAAGAGGAAGGACAGACATAATTTGAGACAAAGTAAGTATCTAAGGGGAGCCAGAGAAAGGCACAATAATTGAGAAACAGTGGAGCCTGCAAAAGAACAAAAGGGACACAGGGCTTATGTGACAGCAAAGAGGAGACATGCAGAGCAATAATGGTAAGGGAAGCATTAGAACGGGATACTGAAGCAGAGATACAGATTGTATCCAAAACAAGATAGACAAAACACTCACATTGTGGTGCTTAGAAATGAGGATACAGTGATTTCAATGTGGTTAAAAGCCATCCACTTGATTGAGAAAAATGCACCCAAAAAGATGTCAGACAAAAAGAAGGCTAAAACCAAATCCCTAAAAGGTTTTGAAGGCAGAAGACATGCTGATAAGAGGCTTGGAATTTTAAGAAAATTAGTGACTTCCTGTTTATTTCCATTTACATGAATAGAATAACATTTCCATTTATATGATTAAAATTACAACAAAGAAATTACTGGGTTTATAACCACCCTTTTTTTCTCCTATGGGAAATAGTAACTAACATGATCTTCATATAGGCTATTCCATTCAGAGTATCACTAAGAGTACAATAATGTGTGTGTTATCTTCCACCAGGCTAGCACAGCAGATTAAAAATGTTCAGTCACCTGCTGCTGAGATTACAACCCGTGATTAAAAAAAGAAAAAAAATAAAATCTTCATTTTCTCCCCAAACATAGCGTAAATGTCTGAGAAACTCTGAACTAATTACATAAAGAATCAGGAGAAATTTCTTGAGAGCTATTACTAGGATTTGGGGTTGATCTTTGTGTTTGTTCTGGGAAAAAAAAAGAAAAAAAACAAACAAACAAGAAAAACCAACAACAACAAAACCACAACCCCCCTAAAACCTAAGGGAAAGAATCAGGGCATAAACTTTACTCTCACTACAAGTAATTACAGAGATCATTTCTTTCATGACAGATAATCCTATAGATGACCATTGCAAAATTTACTCCTCTGAACCCAGTTACAGCTAATGTCAGGGATAAAATACTGAATGAGAGGATGTTTGCCTCACTGGCAGGTTGTACATTCTTGCATCTACTTGGAAGCACTGATCTACAGCCGTGGAAGTTTCACATGCCTTTTCTGATGGGAAGCTACTGTTTTTCTCTAAAATAGAATGACAGGAGTGTGGTTCAAATCACATTTTATGAGTGCAAGTAATGCAGCCTGGCTTCATTTTTAGGTTGACATTCTAATCCACAGAGAAGCAAGAAAGGAAAGCTCCTTGGTAGGTTGATTTCTCCCTGGTTCATTTGCTAGTATTTCGCTGGGTTTGTCAGCCTTTGCTGTGTTGTTCTGGATGTTTTGCTTCTAGATGGTGCCTGACTGCTTATGTGCAGATACCCTGTGGCTCACTGGCTTACTGGAAAAGCAGAGGATTTGCCTTGGCTGGTTAGTGGGGCAAAGGTCTGCAGCTGCACCCATGAGCCATTGAAGCTGCTGCTGCAAATAATCAATGACCTCCGGTCAACACAGTTTAACTAAAACATTTAGAATCAAGAGCCGGGAAATGTTTAAAGAAACACAGTAATTGAGGTGTTAGAAGTATTGTCAAAGTGTAACAAAAATAAATCAGGCAAAACTTGATTCACTGATGCTACCCAACAAGGCTGCAATATTCTGTATTTTTGCCTGTTTTTTCCCAGACTGTCATTGCCTTGCATGTCAGTAATGCACAGAAAGATCTTCTAAGTTGCTGTGAGCATCAACATATTCTTTTTAATCTTAAAATTAGCTCAGATAGCTGAAATTTAAAGGCCTGCAATCTTGTATTTCATAGCTGAATGCATGCAAGTTTGAAATGCTTGTCTAAATATAGGTATTAGTGCAGTCTGAAATCTTGGTTGTTCTATATTACACTTTGCCACTCAAGCAGATGTATGATAAATGGAATGGCAGGAATATATGAATCATGCTTGATGTTATGTCATTAAAATAAAAGTACATATACTGATACCAGCTGTGCTCCCACTCCCCTGTTGCTGTCCTATTTCCTAAAAGAGCCTGAAACTATTAGTGTGTGGAGTTAGAAGCATTTTTAACCTAGTTGACTCTATGATTCTATCTGACTGAAGTATCTGAGTTCTATCTGAGCCAGTTCTATCTGGCTCTATCTGAGCCAGCAGTGTGCCCTGGCAGCCCAGAAGGCCACCGGCCTGTAACAGAAATGGTGTGGCCAGCAGGGCCAGGGCAATGATCTTCATCTCGTACAACCACTGGTGAGGCTGCACTATGCTCACTTCTGTGCCCCTCACTACGAGAGAGACATTGAGGTGCTGGGGCAGGTCCTGAGAAGGGCAACGAAGCTGGTGAAGGGTCTGGAGAATAAGTCTTATGGGGAAGAACTGAGGGAACTGGACTTGTTTAGTCTGGAGAAGAGAAGGCTCAGGGGGGACCTTATCGCTCTCTGCAACTGCCTGAAAGGAAGATGGAGATACGAGGTGGCTGATCTCTTTTCCCAAGGAAGAAGTTTATAGGACAAGAGGTAACAGGGGAGGTTAAGATTGGATATCAGGAAAAAAATTCTTCACCAGGAGGGTGATCAGGCATTGGAACAGGCTGCCCAATCACTGGTGCAAGTGATGGAATCATTTTCCCTGGAAGTGTTCAAAAACTGTATAGATGAGACCCCTAATGATATGGTTTAGTGGTGGACCTGGAAGGCCTTGGGATAAAGGTTGGACTTGATGATCTTAAAGGTCTTTTCCAACCTAATTGTTTCTATGATTCTGTGGATTAAAAAGCTAACAAACCTTCTGGGATGCCCCCACTGTGCTCTGACCCAGCAGTGTAGGGCCTGAGCTGCCTGTCACTGGTTTAACCCCTGTACCAGCAATCAGGGCAGAAAGCTGGGACTGTTCAGCCTGGAGAAGGATAGGCTTGGGGGGGATCTTGCTAAGTTGTAGAATTACCTGAGGGGTATTTTTTTTTTTTTTAAAGGAGATTTATCTGTATGAAGGACTTCAAACTGAGGCCTGCAGAGAGCAGACTTGTCTCGAAAGCAATTCATTATCAGGCTGATGGCAGACATGTCTACAGAAGCACTCTGACATTTTTCCATGAAACAGGTTGATGAGACATGCGATGGCACTGGAGTCCCAGTGGTATGATAGCATCTCCACTGCCTATATCTTCTGGTACTTACACACTTAACATTTTATTACTGAAGTAATGGATTTAGCCTTATCTGATATGAGTGCGATAAGGAAGTTTGTATTTTTAGCTTGTCAATAAAGTAATTTGTGCTGGGAAGCAACTGCTGTTACTTGCAATTTTCTTTGGTGGAAAAGTCTGTACATGTCATTTTTCTTAGGTTGTGACAGGATATTATTTTAAGCAAGTGCTTTAGATTTTGGAGCCAAAGGAAAGATTTTCCAAGGGCATTAGCCTGCATGGTAGAATATAAATTCAAAACATTCTGAAACTGAAAACAACTCCACTTCAGGGAAATGTTGGTGTAAACAGGAATAAAACACTAGTACCTTTCACGTAATTTGGCAAGAATGAACAAAGCCTTTTACAGGTTGTTTATTTAAATATTGACAACCATGTCGGGGACAATACTTTAAATAGTATGTCACTGACTGCAGTGAATCCTTAGAACAGTATATCTGCATGCTTACTTTACTGGAGAAACCACTTAAATCACTCAACACTGTAATTTAGAAAGCAATTGAAGAGATTACTAGAAAGGTATGTATTTCAGCAGTTTGCATTTGATTTTTATTTCTTCTCCCTCCCTTCCTCCCCCCCAAAACCTCAGTGTTTGTTTGATTTGGAAGAATCAGGTGTCTGCCTAATAGAGATGACTTATGATCAGGCATGTCTCTGAAAAATTCAATTCACAATGTATGTTGCAGGCCATAAGATCAGATTCTCCCTCACACTAGGCACAATATTTGGTAGCAGAACTCAGTGATACTGTACTTGCAGCTTTCCATTTAAAAATTCACAGTTGGTCTAACATCATTTGCAACTGCTTTTGCACACACAGCATCTTGTTTAATAGTGCAAACTCTTAGCAATGAAAATAATATATTCAATATACAGTGAAGCTGAGGATGTGAGAATACAACTAACAGATACAATGAAGTTTATGAAAGTTCGGTTTACAAATCCAACGACAAAATTATGAAATCCATGATGCATAACAGTGCCAGATATGGGAAGAAATGTCAGGTATGGAAAGAGGTGAAAGGGGAAAGAGGAAAAGGAAACACATGTAGTAAGAGACATCTTTCTGTTCTGTTTGCTTTAAAGCATGTAGATTCCATAGACTTTGCAACAGATAAGTAAGTTAATGACACAGAATTTGCAGCAACAACACTTTATGTTGAAAGTTTAATAGCAAAAGCCTTCCTAAATAAGACATTGAAGTGAGTTTACCTTAGATTATATTTGAAAAAAAAAACCAAACAAAACTGAGTCCCTAACTTTAGGACATGACAAATAATGATTTTGCTAGAACTGAATTTCTGTACCAAATCCAGTCCTCTTTTTCCTTGGATTGCTTTCGGAAGTAAGTGAGCATTGAATCTTTTAACTGTTCTCAATGATCTTTGGCTTAGTTTTGCTGGTTTATAGACTTTCCCACCCTCCCTTTGACTCTTGGCTTCCTATCATCCAAACAGTAAACTAAAAAAAAAAAGGTGAGCAATCAAAACTACTGAGCATTGAGTAGACCAATGTGCCAATCTTTAACTTTCTGAAGATCAAACAAATCTCAAATCTGCTGAGCTTCAGCTTTCTTTTTCACATTTAGTCAATAATCACAGTTAGAAAACCTCTTTTCAATTCCATCTTAGCTACTGTTTAGAAAAACAGCACTTAAAATGCCCAAGTATTGCATCTTTCTATTGATTTATGAAACTACTTATGTTTCTTGAAACTAGTGGGTTTGAATGGGATAACCACTTTCATTCCCTCCTGGAAGATTCTCTCAGCAGATCAGAAATGTTATTTTTTTTCACATGGCACTGTACTTGTACATCTGAAAATCCTCTGTTAGATCAGAATACAACCATCCTGTCCCAGTCCTAGCTGGCTAAGTAAGAGAGATGCTGTGAGAGCTGTGTAAAAAAATCACGATTCAAGAAGGTAGTCACTACTGTTTACCAAAGCTTCTATCTAGCTTCAAGGACTAAAGACATTCATCCACCTCAGTAATGACATCCAGAACTTAGACTCCAAAATGGAAGATCTACCTACGGAATTTTATTGCTCAGTGTGTCTGTGAGGGATAAAGGAGAATCACTTCTTGCTCCTGAATATGCAATTGATTTCCTAAGTGGTAATTCATCTCAGGCAAGGTTCCCACATTTAATTCTCAGGACAGTAGTACCTAAACCTTTGGTCTTTGCCCACAGTGAAGATTCTCCAGGTGTCTGGAGCCCTGCTTCAAAGAAAGGATATTAAATGTTTCAAGAGCAATTGATACAATGGAAAAGTTTTTATTCAGATGAATAACCCAAGGGATGGGGAACCATATGCAAACACTTTTCCTTTCTCCACTCATCTCAATGAATGCTTGTTCCATGCAGGACAGAACAGGCTGAGGAACTGCTTTGGTGAGCTCTTACAGTCCTGGTAGCAGACTAGCAAGTTGATAATTCCATCAAGCTGAGAACAAAACTGAAGTCAAGTATCTCATAAACCAGAACAGTGCTCTTACTACTGATATGAAGAATAAAAAGTGAAAGCAAGTATCTGCCATCACTGGCTATGCCTTGTACACTCTCTTCTCAATTTCTTCTGGGCATGCCTAATAGATCTTGCTCCCTGTGAGATACACTTAGGAATAACAAGGAAGGGCACTCTCTGACAGGAGTGAGGGGGATTCTAGAGAGCCACAGCACTTCCATATGTACATAGAAACACACACTTTGGCAGGCTGCAACTTCAATGCACCCTGATTACATTACAGATAAAATGCGGTACATACTTTGTTCTGAGGTGTATCATATAAGAACAGTTTAGGCACCTGAATAATATTTAAAAACATTTTGCTATTCAAAGGCTGTATGACTGGAGAGAGAAAGGAATATAAAAGGCGTTCTGTACCACTCACTATGAAATTACCATGAGAGCTGGTCTGCAAGCAGGAGGACACAGAAATAAGAAATTATTAGTACAGGAAGAGTTAAAATGCAGATTACTGTTATGTATTATCTAGTCTTTCTTTCAGGCTTCATTTCTAATTATAACTTAATGCTGGAGAATGGCTGGCATGCATACACACAAACATCATTTATTCATCAGTAATCTGGCATTTAGTTAAAATATTACTGCATTCTCATTGAGTGCATAAAGAGGAATGCTGTAAGTATGACAAGTCAAAAGCTTCCTGTGATATTAACAGTAAAAAAATATACTACCAAAAGTTTCCTAGATAGTATTTTACAAGTTAACAGATAAGGAACTAAAATAATAGGCCTTTATGTACTTTTATTCTATGAGGAAAAAATATTTTACAGTCAATAAAGCATGTTTCACAGATGAGAGAGCAAACTGTAGCCCATAGTGGATCTGGATACTGAGGTTTACTTAAGAACTGATAAGATTAAAGCTTTTACCCTGCTTGTTTATCTCACACTTACCTCATTCCACCCCATGCCCTGTTATGTTCACTAGTTTTTCACTTCCCTTCCCAATAGGAAATCTGCTGCTGGTTGGGAAGCTAAAGTGGAAAGCGATGTTGATTCACATTTCGCTGCTGGTCTTAAATGTTACCAGCCATGTTCCCTGGTATTCATCTCCATGCACCTTCCTCATCTACATTACCTTTCTCCACTTCCAGGATCCTCCAGGCAGGATGTTTACCTCCTTTCCTGGCCCCCTTCTTTTGTTCAAGACCAAATCTTTTCAGGAGTTCTTATTTTTCAGCACTCACTTTCCTCTCCAGAACACCCCAGCACCTATTTTTCCCAACCAAAACAGTCCCTTTGTGCAGAAGCACAATGTGATATCAGCCTCCTACAGGGTGCTTTTGTCTCATGTATATTTATTAATTGGAAGCTTCAGGGTATGCAATTATTTTTTGGTCCAGACATTATCAAAATTTTCATCCACCTCGTACTGATTGAAGCTATCAAGAAGGAAGCTTCTATTTGAGAATTCACAAGTTCAGCTTGGGATATTTTTGCGTACATTATCTGCTGCCTGCTATTACTTCCAATTTAATATATTTTTTTTTTTTTCCTTACAGCAGTATCATATTTTAGAGTGTCCTAGTGTAAGAGGCAATACTGGTAGAGGTCTTTTCTTTCTTTCTCATATTAATATGGAATTACTGTAAGAGTATACTAAATAAAGTTACGTTCTTACTAATGCGATTTTCCTAAAGAAAGGTTGTTAAATATTGGAGCATGAAATATTTTTCTCTCACAATTTTCTGACCAAAATGTATTTGT
This sequence comes from Pezoporus flaviventris, assembly GCF_033815535.1. NCBI lineage: Eukaryota > Metazoa > Chordata > Aves > Psittaciformes > Psittacidae > Pezoporus > Pezoporus flaviventris. The sequence continues at coordinate 28,027,271 of NW_026892579.1, read as the reverse complement.
ATTGAGCACTGTCACTTTACTTGAGAGTGAATAAATACTGTAACAGTGACAATGACAGCAGCAATAAGAACAATCAATAATAAAGTAATTAAAATGTTCAATACTTGTGACCTTATGTTCATTCCCTTTTCAATTCCAAATTCTCCAAGGCTTCAAAATGTCATCCAAAATAGCCTTTTCCTTCCTAAATATTCAAAGAAATTTTATCCGCCAATAAAGCTCTAGGACAGAATTCACTTTGTCAGACATCATCTGCCTAAGAGCTTGGAAATTTGCTTGACCTATCGCCTTCCTTCTCCCTGTAGACAGTTTATAGGGAGGGAGAGGCATCTCCAGTTCAACCCATTCTAAGAAAAATACCACCTTCTCCATTGACTAGAGATTGAACTGAACAAGCTAACTCTCATTTGAGAATATTTTAGATCTTCTGGTTTATGAAATGGATTTTATAGCTGGTAAATGCTGGAAGCCAGTTATCGGTGTTATACATATGTTTATAGTGCCCAGAAACTGAAGAGATCTAATCACTTCCCTTCATTTTCATAAAATACTTACTCAATTTTATAACGTCAATGAAATATGTCAACAGTTCTAAGAAATTAATGTATGGGCAATGTAATTTGGCCTTCAGCCTTGCTTCTTACAGATGTAAAAGCCTTAATATTGTATCTTGCTATTTTTATAAGGAGTTCTTTTGACAGTTAAGAAATGCTAACTCACACTTTATGTCATCTGGGACCTTTTATGAGTAACTAGCAGTGCAGCATCTTAACCTATCTATCCCTTAATTTTAGAGTGGATGAAGAAAGGAAAAATGGGAAAATCTGGCTTCAGAAAGCTGGTCTGGAGCACGTATATATCAGTAAGCTTACCGTATAGAGACAGGTGTTTTTTTGAAGTTCAAGTCATTTGCATTCATGTCCTATTTTTGACACTGCTTGCAATTTTAACAGCTTAGGATTTTATAAGCTGACACCCTTCCTTTTCCCCATACATATGTGAATTAAGATTTATACTATGGCTATGACCAAGCACTGCTTCCTTTAAACTTCAGAGTTTCAAAAGAAATCCATAAACCCATAACTAATGTTATTCTAGAAATTTAGTAATCATTTGAGAAGATGGGAGCAGGAGCTGAAGGGGTAGACACAAACCCCAAACTTTATATTTTATGTGTGATTTCGAGTAAATTGCCAAAAATATACATGAATACCTACATCAGTTTTGCACATAAAGCAGTAATTTCTGCACACTCTGAACATCCTACACATTACAGAATTTGTCTCTTGGAAGATCAAATTCTTTTTGTAACCATTTTTTTCTTTTTTGTAACCATTTTATTTTTGTAACTTTTTGTAACTATTGATTTTAAAGTTTACACATATATTCTGAATTGCTTATGTTTCTGGTTTCTGCTTTTCATACGCTGTTTTTTTTTGATGAAAAACAGAAAGGATTTTTTTTTTATTAGCACAAATATATCAAAATGTGCCCTAATTTTTAGGTTAAATTTCTGAAGCATTTTCTCTTTACCTAGAAGCTGTGATTTCACTTTTAAAGAAGGAAGGAGGAAAAAAGAAATGTTACAACAGGATGCAAAGCTGTTCTTTTTCTGAATAGTTACTTCAACAAAGATCAATAGCGTATTTTTTTAAATGTTATACTAGTATTTCAAGTCTGCAGGGGGCACTGATGCGCTGTGCATCTACAGTACTGCAGAGCAAGAATCAGACAGGATATGATTAAACAGTCCTGTAGGTTACAGGTACAGAAAAAACACATAAACAATTTATAGTCAATTTAGGTTTTAAGAAATTATGTAATTGTAAAATATCCATATGAATTTTGGAGGAGAATTAATGTTTCTTTTACTGGTAAATATATTTGTTTTTCAGCTGCAATCAAGTAATTTTAAGCATAAGACTGTTTTCTTCGCTTTATAACCAAGGACCTTTGAAGAATAATACATATTTCTAGTATTGCATTACTTAATATTACAGCCTTAAACAACAACAAAATATGCATTCCCTGTAGAAAATAAAATTTTGCTTTACAGCTCCCCGGAGAAGCCCATTTATTGACTGCTGATAATATTTTTGTGTATTGATCAGCCAATACAGTTACTATTTGATTCAAAGACTCATTTAGGCAAGAACGTATTACAGTAAGAAATAATTATGTGTTTTAATAAATAATTATGCATTTTATCAGGCTATTTAATTTCTCTATTTTAGGATCTAATCATCTAAGATGTAGAGATTTCCTGATAAGAATGTATTGCAAGTTATCAGTCAGCAACACACAGTAGACATGCATCAGTTTTGTCTCTTATTTATCTCAGATCTTCATATTGCCTCCAGTTACAAATGTACTTAGCCCCAATAAGTTATGGCTGTTTAGAGAATTCTTTCTAGAAAGACATGCAATCTAACTTTAACACAGGAACACATGAAGTAGCCACCACTTCAATTGGTAGTTTGTACCAATTATAATCATCATTACTGTTACAGTATTTTGGCTTATTATAAATTCAGATATGGTTACAGCTTTCAGCCATTGGAAATAACATGCGCGTTTCTGCTAAGCTAAAGAAACCTCTTCTCTGTTCAGTTTCTCCTCATTAAACATATGTCCTATCTTCATATACACTATAACCACCTCAGTCATATTTTAGGAAAAAAGCAGAGTGACTGAATAACAAAGTCTCTTTCTGTACACCTTTTGTAAAAAATACCCCCAATTTCTCTGAGGATTTTTAAATTATACTTTTCATCTTTTGTACTTTTTAGGTATTGCTCCAGTGCACACCTGTACACAATGAAATACAGCACAACCAGTATCACAATCAATAGTGTACACAGAAATGAAATTGTCTTCCTACTTGCTTGTTCAGACACACAGAAATCGTATTTATCATTTTGCTCCAGAAACGATTCAGGACATTGTTCTTCCTCTGGGGTTTAGCTTGTTGAAAGCTGACCTTCTAATATGAAATTTTGCACAGAATTAATTTCAAAAACATTACTACATATATCCTTTTTTCAGGCTTTCCTTTTCTCTTAATAATTAAACCTGAAACATTAGAGCAATTTTAGCGGAACTTTATTTTATTGCCAATACCTCTTATGAAGTCAATGCTTATTAGTATAACAAATTTTGATTTATAGGTTCACAATATATATCTCCACAATGAATATCTTTTGGCATCAATAATATAAGAGACTTACTTAAAAAAACAAACAAACAAACAAACAAAAAAACAAACCCACCCAGTATTAAAGTTGGATTCTTCAATAATTTTAGCTCTGAAATAGTTTTTATTAAAACTGCTCTGCCAAAATGAAGCTCAAACTATCTTACTGATTGTAAAAATGATCAAGACTTTTTTTTAAGAATTTACTATTATTTATATATATATAATCTTGTTGATTATTCCAGTTTTAGCTTTGTTAAATGAGATTTTTACAAACCTGCAAATATTTTATAAGTTATGAAGTCCTGTGGTCTTCACTGATACAGTGAAAGACGCAGAATGAATGCCAACAGAGTTGCTGGACAGAATAAACTGAACTTCCAAGCTTCCCTCTTGACATTCTGGCTGTTAGCAGTTGAAGGCAATTCTTACCACTTCTGCTTTCAAAAGTGAATCTCAAATATGACAAAAGTCAAAGTATTATACTGATTCAAGCTTCCATTAGGCAAATTATTCCTTTCAGTATTACTCATTCTTACTTATTCTAATAAGCTTCTCTTCATAATACAGTCTGGTTATAATAATACAAGCAACTGCATCTCCACTGAAAGGCACTCCCTGAACATAACACGGAAACCTGCTCCAAGGAAGGTTCAATTATTTGTTAGCATATGACAAAAGGTTTTTTTTTCTATTTCTAGGTTTCTGTAATTGGAATGACATGAAATGCTAGCACTAAAGCTAAGCGTCACTTCAGTCCAATAAGGAAAGCATGCAATATAATTTCTTTTATTATTCAATTGATTTTAGACAATTCCTCCTGTTTTATAGTTTGCTTTTTCTGAACCACTGCTCATAACAAATTTAAGACTAGATATTTAGGGAAATATTCCTAAAGCAGAATTCCGCCAAGCCATCCATGCACACATCTGCAGGCTTTAGATGGGCAGAACAAAACGGAGATTATTTTTTACTATTCTAAGACAGTAGAAGAGGGTTGTAATATTCATATACCTGTCCGGCTAGAAGCCCAAGTCATTATTTCAGGAAGCTACTGAACCATAGCACTTGATGTCTTGTGTCACTAAGATAATTTTTCTTAAGAATTAAGATAAGGTTTCCAAAGAGCATTACAATGGCTATGACATATGATGTTATTAATGTTGTAAAAAATATATATAGTGAAGTTTTAAGAACATTGAAGAAGGGCTTTAAATTTAGTTTTTATTTTGTGAATCTGCTCCAGTTTTGTAGGCAAGTTGGGATGTTCTCAACCCAATCTTTTTTTTTTTTTTTAATTCTAACAAAGCCCTTCTATTTTCATATTTATGATATTACTTGGTTTTTAGGGGAAGCTATGCTGAAACCTGAAATAAAAGACATTACATTCATTCATGAAAATGAGTATTTTACATAAATCTTAAGAATTTATTTTCTTGATACATACTTTTTTATGGTTTTACATTTCGAAAAAAAAAATAAATCATGTTCAAGCACAGTTCTTGTTTGGATGACAGAGTTCCTAGGAAAGTATAAATACTGAAAGCAATTTGGCATAACCTAGAGCAACCCAAAATGTTGTGGCAATCTATAGTGTTCCTGGGACTGCGATCTTTGATGTAAAGCAAAAAAGGAGTCCTTCACATTTGCTGGAGCTAAAAATACACAACAGATATCTTGTATCTCTCCACTCATCTGATTACCATATAATCCAAAGGTAAGAAAGGCTGAAAGACTGCAAAAAGGCTTTAAAGTTATTTTGGCAGCCTTCTAATTCTGATCACTCTTAACACTGAAGAAGCTCCAAGTACAGAGAATTCACTGTGTTGTCAGCTAGATTGTAATGCCGCCCATAATTTCTGAGCCATCATGCTGGTCCACTGAGCAATGTCATACCTTAACTCTCTTATCTCTTTCCTATATGAGAACTTGTGATGATATACTGAACAGGCACCTGATGGGCCATCTCTCTCATTTCCACATTTTAAGAATGTGCTGTGGATGGATACAGTGACTTCTTATACTAATCATAGATGTTTATGGGCTTTGAATCTACCAAGGTAAAGAGGTCAAAGCAGACTTCTTTTGTTGTTGTAACAGAAGCCTTTAATAAATATTTCTCTTTCCTAAAGTATTTATTTAACAAATTCAGTTCTATTCTGTGAATGTTCTGATTAAAGATTAGAATTTTACTGAAGTATAAAGGGGTCAATTCATATGCAAAGGTTAAGTATTTTGGGTAAGAGAAGCTTTATAAATTTCATTAATAAATTTACTAATCATATAGAGCAGGAATCACCAGTAATTGGAGATGTTCAATATTATATAACTGCACTAAAATATATATAAAGTTGGGAAACGAGCACAAACTAGCATTTCTCCAGCACTGGAGTTTTTCTTTAACATGGGAAACAAATATGTTATAAAATAATGAAGTACATATGAACAGTAGTAGGAAGACAATTTAATTAAAAATCCTATGAATTCTATTCATAAGAAAATTTCCTTTCAGTGTTACTTGTGTCAGAGTGTTTTCCAAAATATTTAACTGAGATGTTTATCTTCAGTAACGCACTACCTTAGACTTATTTATTGGCATGCATACACTGATATATATACTTGCAAAAGGCTCCTTGATGAAAAAAGAAGAAAAAAAAATACATGATATCCCTTTAAGGCTTATTAGCTTCCATGCAGGGACCTGGCAATTTCAGAAGAAAACAAGATCTCATTACAATTGCTCATTACGAACACAGACAGTGACTGCCACTGAATTCTGTTGACAGAACTAAGAAACAATCCCCTGTTGGTATAATGCACACACCTAAAGTTACAGCAGGGTAGGTAAGGTCAAGATAAACTTCATCAAAATCTGTTATTAATCTTATAGAAATAGAGAGTTGCCCCAATGAAGATTGGTGTTAGTTTTGCAGTATGCTGATAAAAGGCAACCTTTTCCAGGAACAGGGAGGGAAATGTAGTATTTACAAATAACCATTATCTCACCTGCATATATTTGACACATGCATTTGGCTAATATCCGTCACAATTTACAGTGATTTTGAGGATTTATGAGAGTATGAAAGATTAGATCAGTTACTTCTTTCTTGTTGTTTTTCTTGTCAACATTGAAGTCTGTGTCACTGAAGTACCATTATCTGAACAGGAAGGCCAAGGAAGGAAGGAAGGAGGGAAGAAAAGGCAACAGAAAAAATACACAGAATTCATGTACACATGTGGAGCAGAAAGGAAATTGCACAAGACAACAAAACTCATAAATGAAAAGAAAACATGCAAAGAAATGTAAAAGATAAGGGAAATCAAAAAGAGCAAATCAATCAAAGAGAATGAAAGGCTATACAAGCAACTCAGGCAGTGGGAAAGGAAGAAGGGGAAATTAGAAACACAGAAAGGGTTATTAGACAGCCAAAGCAATGGATGAGAGAGAAATAAGTAAAAAGATAAGTGTAGAAAGAAGAAAAAACGCTTGTTATCATTCTACTAAAATTACACAGAATTTTTGTTAACATATCATGCATCATATGTGATGAAAACAAATGGGTAATATTTCTTATCTTCAGTTCTGTACATCAGAAACATTTAGTCCAATTTCTATGTTAACCATGGAATACACAGAAAACCTGTTAAATAATTAAAATTGAGTGGTGTCAGTTCTGTTCGTCATTTTCTTCTGCAGTGTGCAGGAGCACTTTTTTTTTTTCTGTTTCAGAATTAAGCACATAACTCCAAATTGCTAATGAAAAAATATTAACATGACTACTTATGCTGATATGTAAGAAGAGAAAGTCTTAATATTTTCTCTTTCACATAAAACAGAAGCTCAGTAATTCTTATAGGATCTTGCATACTAAGATGTAAGTAGACAGAAGAGCTTAAATTTGGAACTCGGTGATTTCCCTTTCAGGCTTGAGCCAGCTTGTACATTTGATTCAATATGTTTTTCAGCTCTGGCGTATTCATATGACAGAACCCTTTGACCTTACTTGAGTCTTGTATGGATTCTTACAATGAAGTCTAACAGACAGTGTGTACCACCATAGGCAATTTTCCATTTCTAGGTGTGGAATGGTAACTGACTTTCATGACCAGCTGAAAAATAACTTTTCAGCAGACCCAACTTTTCTCTTTTCAAAGTACGCAGTTAATTTCAAAGACAGAAATCAAACACTTCAGATGCCTGGTGTCAGATGTCTTATAATACTCTGAAAAAGCAGGAAGTTCCATAAAGGAAGAGACATGTTGAGAAATTGCACAGGAGACTGAACTTCACAAAGGTGTTTGTGGTCTGTTAGGATGTTTGTAAAAAGACCACAGAAAACTACAGAATGGAAAGGAGAATACTCACACGAAAGGAAAGGGATTTAGAGCTTGTTGAGAAGTCAGTAAGTGAGGGGAAAGTGGAACTGAGGGTTTACTGAAATTGTATTGCACAGCTCCTGACAAAATTGCCATGCATTAGGAAACCTACCAGTCCTCTTGGTTTAATGGAACTTGGGTAATGCACATTCAAGAGCTTTTTCCCTAAATGCAAATAGCAATCAGTCTTTGCTGAAATGAAGCTCAGTTTCAGCCTGGAAAAAACATCTTAAGATAAATTAACAGCAGAATAAAATCTTTAAAATATTAACCAAAAATCTGTTTGATGGGCAGTAATGAAGAACTGAGCTTAATATCTCCTATCTGTGAGTACAAATCAGCCTTGTACATTTGCATTCATCAGTAAAACCCCTCTTAGGAAAACAGCAAACAGCATTTTTCCGTTTCCTAGTTAAGAATGTTTTCAAAAAGGAACAAATCATGGCTTGGATTGATATAAATATATGCATATTCATATGTATATATTTTATGTATGTGTGTGTGTGTGTTTGGAACCTTTGAATTTACTACATACTCTTACAGGAATATATAGCAGTCCTAACTCCCATAGACTAAACCAAAAGTGAGCTGCAGCAGATACTAGCTTTTAATACTGGGATCCAAAGCTTCGTTTGTATCTGTCATCTACCTGAACCCTACCTGAAAGTGATACACGTTCATCCTGCAAATCTATTCCAGTAATATTTTCTGAAACACTTACGGGAGCTTTATGTTGCATTGACACTTCACGAGTATCTTACTTGCTTCAGAAGAAGGAAAAAAAAAATAATTCATTTTTCTAACAGATCTCATCAGAAATCCATTATTTCCAATTGTCTCTCCTACTACTGTTGGCCATTATATAATCTCTTTCAAAATTGCCTATATGTTCACAGCTCTGAGACAGCAATAGTTTAGACAGAATCTTTAAATAAACTGACAAGATTTACATAAATACATAGCTTAGTATAACTGCAAAAACCTACCTATTGGAGGCTGACCTTCACTAATTGATATGGTTCTCTTATAACCTTTCCTGAAAGCAATAGCTTCATAGCTCAGAGGACTTTTATGGATGCAAATCTCCTCTCACAGAGTCAAGCTTAAATTCATTCTCCTGCCCATACCATTATGGGTTTCCTATTCCACTTTGGTTACATCTTGTGGCAGGAAGCTCTAATGAGCCTTCAGTGCAGTACATCCCTCATAGCTGTTCTCTCCTCCCCATGGTATTATGTGTTATTGCATATCTATGAACTCCAGGCTTAAACAGTGATGCATGGGATTAGCAGGAGGATTTGGGCTTTACTTTACAGACTAGCTGAGTTAAAGCCTCATACTTGAAAGAGTGCTTCTGAGCATGCAGACATCCTACATCTTTCAGAAGGATCGGGATTATTGCGAGTTTTAAGGTCTTTGATGTTATCTGATTGCCTGATGCTACATTCATCAATTATCCTCTTGAATTTAAGCAAAGTTAAGCACCTGCTTCCAAAACACCATGAAAGGCAACTTCTGTGTTGCTCCCATCTCCCATTTAGTTCTACCAAATAATTCTTCCTGCTTTGCAGTGTATGATATTTGCAGTACAAGATTCTGAAAGAACAAAGACCATACTTGTCCTACATATTTAATGTATGTTAAGCAGATAGTCAGATACGTATGACAGTGAAATTAATGTTATGGCTTCAATTTTTACATTTTGTAATTCTCAAAGATTTTTAAACAGTAACTTTAATGGCATTAATATCTGGGATAAGCAACATGAAGTATATACATATGAAAGGTACTGACTTGTCCTGAAGTAGTGATGACAATAGTTTTCGAAAGGTTAATTAAGTGTTTCGAAAATTTGGTTGTGACAGCTCTCTATATTCTTTGCACATATTAGCTCATTGTTAGGTATTTTAAAATTCAAATAGATCCAGTTAAAAAAATGGCAGAACACATCTGAGTAAATTTCAAACCTATTAAAAATTCATAACCTTAAAATTTACTCACAAACCCATACTCTTTAAGAAGTTTCTGCATGTCTCCCTTTGGCTGACCTCCTACACCAAAATAATGAAGCAATCCATGTTGCTGAGAAACCAAGAAGTAAATCCCCCAGCAGGGTAAATGAATGCCACTAGAGTATGGCTAAATATGCAAAAGCAGGGGCATTCGAAAGAATTAGAAGCCTACAAACTGGTGATGATAGGTAGAAAGTCAATTAAAGACAAATTACAACAGCAAGAACAGAAATACGTAGTGTTACTGAATGATAAACACAGAAAGGTTTTTAAAGAAAGAAATTGGATTGCTTTGAAAGCCACATTGTAGAGTACTCTTCTACTGACAGGCAGCTCCAACTGCAGCAATATTGCATCAACAGAACCATATGAAGTCTGAAAATACAATATAAGTACACCAGGCTTTCTAATATTCACCAGCTACTCATATTTGCAACATATATAATCTATTACTGCTATATTTAAGGAACTTTCTTCCATCAATTTCTCCTTCCTTCTTAACAAAAATGTCTTTTCCCAACAAGCCTGTCTTGAATAAAAAGAATGGCTGCTGGGATTCCTATATGCTTCCTGAGAAGCAGAATTTATATCTAAGGACTGATGATGGTCGGGATGCATGGTGATTATACCTAAAGTGAAAAGCAAATGATAACGTAAGCTGCCATGTATGGGCAGATATGAGATTTTTGTGTCATAAGGAAGAGAATGAGTAATGAGAATGCTTGCCATGCTTCCCTGTGGTGCACTCCTATGGGACAGCCATGCCACTGAGGGAAATTCAGTTTAATTTCACTTGTTTCCCAGCTTTTCACAGACAGAAATAGTTGTGATTTGGAGCAGGATGGAGCCAGCTCTCTGCTGACTGAATGGGGCTGAACACTGTTCGGCTCATCTGTAGCATTCTGAGATAAACAGGGGGGTAAAATGAGCATATTGTCCAGAATAGAAGATTAAGAATGCCCAGCATCCTTCCAGCATCCCTTTAAGTACAAGACTATTTCGACAGTTCATCTGTACAAACTTACCATGTTAATTCAATTACCTAATCTGTTACATATACACAGTGAGTATTTGCAAGAAACAGCCCTAGACTGTAATCACTAATTGAAATAAAGCAAAATTTAATGTCTGTATCATACTGTAAAAGACACATTTCTATGCTAATTGACTAAGTAGGAAAGGGAAGTATCAGAAGCAATACAAAATGCAATAATTTTGGAATATAATTCTGTAGATTAGAATAGGTAATATAGCATTCTATATTAAAGAAATTAAAAAAGAAACAAACCCAGATTTTCTTATAAGGCATCTTCCTCCTGTCTATATCCCTCTATACATTATATACACAGACTGGAAAAAGCAAACTTCATTGGTCTTGTTTCTTGAAAGCTACTGGCTTTTAACTGAATGGTTATATAAACTACTCAATAGGAAAAAATGAAAAAAGAATGTCAAAAAGCCCAAGGATGCAGACACCTATCTCAGAGAAAGTATTCTTCTTGGCAAATGAAAGAAAGCACAGAAGATACTAAGAGTTCTGGTTTTGAAGTTATCTCTCTTTTATCTAGTAGTTAAAAAAAAAAATGAAAAAAAAAAGTGCTTTAGTAATAGTACAAGGGGGAATGGCTTTAAACTGAAGGAGGGTAGGTTTAGATTAGATACTAGGAACCCCTCACCATGAGGGTGGTGAGACACTGGAACAGGTTTCCCAGACAAGTTGTGGCTGCCCCATCCCTGGCAGTGTTCAAGGCCAGGTCGGACAGGGCTTTGAGCGACCTGACCTAGTGGAAAGTGTCCCTGCCAGTGGCAGGGGGCTGGAGCTAGGTGATCTTTAAGGTCCCTTCCAACCCAAACCATTCTATGATTCTATGATCTTGCTTAGGATTTGGGACGCCAAAGCTCTAATACCTGTGCAAATCTAGAACAATTTCCTACCCTAACCAGAGAAGAAAACTGAGATGGTTTATGTTTGTTTTTTTTTTCAATGATTATTTAATTTCTAATATATAAATAGTTCTTGAAGTGAAGATTATTTTCCCCCTAAGTTAACACCTGAATTAAATGCATGAAGCAGCTTCCTCACTTGCCTTCATCTCCATGAATTTCTGCTCTGCAAAGGGGCATAGTTCCACAGACAAGTGTATATTCTCCTGTTTTTGAGGAGACCACAGTTCTCACTAGGGAAAATCTCTGTGCAGAAATTCAGGAGAGGAGCAATTGCTTCCTTCTGGGCTGGGATTTGTCACAACAGAGGCCAGAGTTCTGTATATTGTGTAGGATTTACGCCCACAATAGTTTGTTAAATGCACTCAGAGAACATCTTCCAAACAAAATGCCTTTGGGATCTCAAATGGTGTAAAGATTTCTTAGTCAAGGTTGGACAAGGACATGACACTGAGCTGTTGTTCTAAATAAAAACCGAGGTGGCAGGTCTGTGCAGGTGTAACAAGCTGAACTTACGTTCCGAGTAAGTTTTACACGCAAAAGCTTAGACATCTAGGGCTTGAGTAAGGTGGTTTATTATATAATGGGTTTGATGTTTACCATCCTTTTGTACCTTTGAGTGTGATGTGTGCAAATTCATGAAGGGACAAGTGGTAGAAGTGGAAGCAGACTTCATATCTCATGGATTTTTCATTAATGACCTAGTCAGTTACCACTAGCTTTCTAACATACTGTTTAAATAAGCACATGAACATTAATTAAAATATTCTGTAAATATTAGAGGAAAAATTTAAAGCCATATGTAGAAAGGATTATATGAAATTCTCCAGGGATATTGGACATACATGTCCTACAATTAAAATCATATTCTGTTTTGAAAGACTTCATGATCTACAAATGCAACTCCCCTCTACTTTCGTTTTCCACTTTCCTGTATTTAAATCTTTTATAAAAAGAATAGAATCCTAATCTACACCATTGCCTCTGTTTAGCCTTTTATTTCCATCAGTAAATGACCAACAGCAATGTGAATATACAAAAAATAAAACCTAGTGGGTTTTTTATGTATTCAGAAACAATACTTTCTATCATTTTTCACAATCTCATATAGATAAGTGTAGCAACAAGTTATCAGTATTTGGTAAAAGATTAATGGAAATCCCAAAACCGTAAGTAGAAACATAGCCAGAACATCACCCCAGTTCCCACTCTTCTATTTTCTTGCCGATTATCTTGCTTAGTACAGCAAGATAATGTTTCAGCATTCAGTGGGTGAAAACACTCTAAATAAACTGTCAAGCTTAATGGAACTATTCTGCAAAAAGCACCTTCCATAAAGAATATGTTTCAGAAGCATAAAAGAAAGAATAATATCTCTCATATATATATATATATATGTTTTTCTGAAATGGTTACATTTACAGTATTTATGGGTAAACTGTTGAAATTACCTAAAATAGTCATCTTATTTAAGGAAGAAAGCAAAATCAACACAGTTTTTTCTGATTAGAAAAGGCTCAGAAGGTGGTTTACCTGCAATTGTCAACATTATTTCTTCCCACAGCACTAGAGAAGTTGAAAGGTCCCATATCATTAATTTCTATAACTTGTATACAGCCAGTGAAATTGTAGAGAGGTCCAGGTATCTACAAAGGAGAAAAAACACACAGTTCTTTTGCCTGCTGTCATTGTGACCAGTGTAAAAAATAATTAATTTTTTTGCAAAAGTTTTGCAACATAATTTAACTCCTGAAGACCCCTCCCGACCTCCATTTTTAATTTAATGAAACCCTGTTAAAAAAAAACAAAAAAGTGAAAAGAAGTTACAGCAAGATAAGCAGTACTGACTTACTTAAAAATAAACTCATGGAGTTTTGGACATGCAGACAGCCCAACAGGTATAGTGAGACACCAGCCAAAAGCGGATTTAATTAGGTATTTATTTTTTATAGATGATCACAGGTCATGGAGAATGGTAAACAAGGAAGCTTTGAAAAGTCTACTTTTAAGTTTACTGCTTTCCTGCTCAAAGGACGTCTAGTACCATTAATTGTGTTTCAAAAATGCCTAAAGAGCTACTAAAAAAGGGAATCATCGTAGGGGCACTGAAAAAAAAACAGAGAATGAATTCTTATGCATATGTCACCATCTAAACAAATCACACTGACACAATATGTTGGTAGACATTATAATTATAACGTATAAACAAACCACTCAAAATAGTACAAGTACTGAGTCTTTATGGACTAGACTGCTGGATAAGTTCCTGGTCACACCAGATCATGTGTCCCTGTCTTTGGGGCCACATAAGACTCAATACTTTATATAATAAATTTCATGCCAAAATAATACGAAAATACTGCCAGAACTGTCCATGAAGATGAAAATCATTGAAACAGTTGAACGAGGTCTTGGGAGATTACTCAGGAAGAAAAGACAGCATCAGTGGAAGAAGGTATGACCTTAGACACCTAAAAGGATGCTGGTCATAAGCCCATAGGAAGAGAAGCAAGTCTTGGCTTGCAGTGTCAAGTTTAGATGCAAGCAGAAAAATAAAAGGTCTTGAGGAATAACTTGCTAAAAGCATAATATCAAGCATTAAATACTTTTTAAAACATAATAGAAGCAGTAAGCCTGCCAGAAAGGCTGTAGGGCTAATAGACCATCAAAGACTAAAAGAGTGTTCAAAGAGATAAGGCTCTAGCAGGAAATGTAAATAAACTCATCAAATAAAAATTTAACATAGAGGAGCTTTGGGAGTTTCCCATGCCAGAACCTCTTTTTAGTAGGGATACATCAGAGATCCGTCTCAATTGAATTATTATTGTAAAAATGTTTTAAAATTAATTACCAAAGTTAACAGTATCTATAAAGAGAAAGACCAAACAATATTTGCACAGAAGTCCTATGGGAAATTACTGTGGTCATCACTTAAAATGGCATGCAAACATCAGGAATAGTAGATGTGGATTTTTTGTTTTGTTTTGTTTCATTTTTTGTTTGTTTGTTTGGGGGTTTTTTTTGGTTGCCTTTTTTTTTTTTTTTTATGATTTGGGAAAGGGGGAGAAGACTAGGGACAAAGGCACACCTCAAACTAGCATCAGTAAGTCCCAGTTCCATTCTAGACAAACCATTAAGAGCTGCTATAAAAAAAAACCAGAATTAACAGATATGTAGATGAACATAACATACTGGAGAACAGCTGAGATGGTTTCTGAAAAGGAAAATTGTAACTCACAGGAGGAACACTGAATACGTAAAAAGGATGCCTTGGCACATAGCCTTTGATTTCCAAAAGGCTTTTAACAAGTTTCTATGCTAAAAGATTCTAAAGTAACTTGGTCACCCTGGGATAACAACTAAAGCCTTCGACATATTAAGAGAATGGGTAAAACAGAAGCATAAACATTGGTAATAAACAGTGAGCTTTCTCAGTATGGAGAGTCCCCAGAAATTCCCTCAGCAATCTGTATTAGCGTCCATGCTCTTCAGAATATTGACAAGTGGCTCTGTTTCCCATGTTACTCAGGATAGCAAAAAAAAACCCAAAATTTTTGAGACGATGATTTCACAACATGCAAAAACTATAAGGTATGTGAGGATGGCGATACATATGAGAATTTCTGGACAGTGACTATACAGACTAGGAATCTTTACTCAGGGAAACCCATCATCAAGGAGAGTTAGAACAGAATGGTGTGCAGATGAATAAAGTGTTTTCACAGTTTCTCACTATACAGGGTCAAAAGGACATGAAATTATATAAATACGTGTGAAGATCAAAGCAAGATAAAGGGTGTACTTTTCATACTCCTCAAAATTAAGCTGAGGAACTCCTCCATAGGATGTTGTGGACAGTACGAGTCTAAATGGGGTAAAAATTTGTTCGAATTAATGGAAGACATTTTTCCAGAATAGTTTTCCTTATCTCTTTTCTCATCATTAAGCATCACAAAAAGAACGGTAGCCTCTAGCCTGTATATTCACCTTCTTCCTTACCAGCCAGTAAAGCACATTTCACATTGTGATGGCTCCATGCTCTGTCCAGAGCCTTGAAGTAAAACCACCTTCCATTTTCTTTAAAGGCAAAAGAGATTCTGAGAGGCTGAAATGTTTTAAAACTACGTTTACTATAATACAAAATCCCAAATTAGAACATGGCAACCATTTAATAGATTTCTCATGTGCAGGGTGATAGATATATTTCCCACTTCCCTTGTCCACCTTTGCAGGGAGGACACTTTCCTTTTTAAAAAGCTCAGTGACTTCAGTGTAAAAAGCATTTGGCATTCTAGGTGCATACAGCTGCTTCTGGGTCACAAGGAAAATTTCCTTTTTGCCATCACTTCTACAAGGTGGCTGAGAATCACTTCCAAGCTTTAAGAAAGAGCCCTGCTCCTCTCAGGACTGCCCCAGCCTCTTTTCTCCCAAAGGCTTTCTGCCTGTGGCAGCCAAAAGCTACTTCCAGTTCTCTTGGAAAAGGAGAAATCTCTCCCTCCCAGCAGAGAGATACGCTGCGCAAACACAACACAGCTGAAGCAAGGCACATTGCACTGTTCAGACACTCTGTAAGATAACACCTTGACATGCTATACAATAAATAAAATGAACGGGCCTTCCAGCCCATGGGAAGGATCAGAGAAGTTCACTAACAGCTCGTTGTTTATTCCTTTAGCAGCAAAAGCTTAAGGGCAGTTAAGACTTGGAAACGCATTACTATGTTACCACAATGCAATACGTTACTGCAGTGCAACAATGTGGAAAGTTATGTAACTGTTTAATGTGGCATTTAAAGTCAGAAAAGTTCAAGTGCTGGAATGAGGAAGATCATATCTCTGTGTAGTAAACATGTTTTAGAGGATTGCACTCAGGCTTCCTGGAGCTTAGAAAGAAATAAAACCCTCGCTCAAAGACTGGATATGAATATGCCCCTTTTCAAAGATACACTTCAGATGTTGAGAGAACAATGTTACCATGATGTTGAGAGAACAATGATATACCATGAGAGCTGACTACTGATATTGATTACAGACAATAGAAGATAATCTTTCTTCCTTTCTTGACCGTCATTTTGGCAAAGAAATAAGTGTGATGGACTGCCAGGTCTTATACTCAGCAGTCGGCTTTTGCTGCCATTATCAAGACAAATGACACCAGAAAATCTTTTAAAATGTGTGTCCTACTAGGTTTCACATTACCTTTTTATAACAGAAACTTGTTATTCTTTTCTTTCTTTTTTTTTTCCCTGCCTTTTGTGAATAGTAAATAAAATAATTTTCAAATTAACAGAATTCAGAATCTATTGCAAATTTAATATGAATACAGACAGAAAGTTAAAGATACTGAGTTGGAAATGACATGGGACCCACAATATTGCTTAAAAAATTGAAAAATTAAACATGTTTTAATATTGTTATAGCTCTGCTGCTTCTTCTCTCCCTCACCAACAATGAAGTTTCGCTAAATCCTAATTATGATTGTTCCAGTCACACCATGGTGTTTTCCAAGAAAAGCCAAGATCTGATACTTCGGATTGTAAAAACAAACAAACAAACAAATAAATAGAAAACAAAAGGAACTAATAAATGCAGAGGCCAGATACAACACAGTTTTAATATTTACCAGAGCTACTGTGCCTAGCTAAGTTCTTTCAAGAATCTGAATGTCAGGTGGTATACGAAAAATTCACTATGGCAACCTATGATCCATTTTGCACACTGAACAGCAAATTAATTGCTTGGTTTGGGAATAAAAAAAATTACCTCTGTATTTCCCCGAGCACTATTATCAGTGAATATTTTAACAACATGGTTTCCTTCCCCCAAACAAAACGTACTGATTGGGTTCCTAATAATTTCTCTTACACTGATATGTGAACATTTTGAATGCAATGAATTCCTCTAAAGTAATATTAAACAACTTTGTTTTATAATTAGAGCAACCCATAAAAACTCTGGTCAAACAATTACTTGCCTTTGAACTGCTATGCTGTCTATAAAAAACACCCAGTGTCTTCTTATATTTAGGAATAAGGACTATTTATTAAAAATCAAAAGTAAACAGCTTTTATTTTACTATTTTTGAGAATAGATACTCATTTGTGATTAACAGAGTATCAAAATGTAGACTTACATGTAGCTGGATTTCCTTCCATTTCCAAAAATACATCAATATGCTGACAATCTGTAATACTTAAATTGCCTGAAAATGTCAGGGTCATAGCAACACCAGAAATTTAATTTAACACAATTCACAATTCAGAAACTATGCAGATATGTTTGACATATAGTTACCACGCTCTTTAAATGCCCTTTATGCCTGACAAAAATGAGTACAGATACTTACTTGGTAGGAAAAGTTCACACATATATGCCAAACCATTTATTAACATCCTTTACTCACTAGACCAAATTGAAGCTCCTGTTAGGTAGAATTAACCTAGAACTGAGCTCCCTGTGTAATGAGCTTGCTTGCTGTTATTTATCTCCAGATTCATAAATAATATAATGAGTTTTTGGCTTATGATCAGAGCATTTATAAGAAAAATCACAATTAATTCAAAAGAAAACAAAGCAGAGCACAATCCTTCCTCATTTGTCTCCAGCCAAGACAAATTTTATATATCTGAAAAATTCTTACTACAGATATTACAATGTACCAGGATACACATTTCAGTAATCTTTCATGTTTTCATTATTTGCAGAGTTCTTCAAATCAGACTCCAAAATCAATCAGACATCTCACAGGAGTCAAAGAGATGAACTTCTTCAAATTACAGTATTTTAAACATAAACAAAATGGCCTGGTTACACATTTTCAAATGCTCTAGGAACGTTTTTATTTATATTTACTAACAATATTTTGAACAGTTTGGAAATTAAGCAGAACTCAAAGATAAAAATCAACCATGAGATAACAGTTTCTCTATTACTGTTCTGGTTCTTGATAGGGGATAGAATCATATGAAATGGCCATAATAAACTTTGAAATTAAGCAAGTTCTACTCTCAACTCTGTATTCTCTTCAGATTGTCCAAAAAAGCAACAAATTTGACTAACCATATTGGGTTTAATCTGGTTGAAACCTACTGCAGCTGAACTTCAGGATCATAACCACTAAAAAACAGATCAGAAAACCAAAATTAAACTTAAAAAAACCCCAACCCAAACCCAAAATTCCATGGGGGTGGTGGTGTTCTTTCCTACCTAAAGAATTCAGTCTTTAAGAAAAGTCATTTTACAACCCATGTTTCTCAGTTAAAATTAAATGCAGCACAAAATAAAACTGTATGGACTACCAAATAACACCAAGGCAAACAGAACATGTTTAATCCAACAGGACCTTATTCTGCTTTTGTATTCCATTTAATAAGCACTTAAACTTGATTGCATTTGAGGGAACATGCTATAGATAGAATTTCCCAGTCTCTTCAAGCAACCAAATTTTAAAGGGTTTGTTAAAAATGAAGTGGGATTGGTTGTGAAAGCAAAAGTAAAAAAACATTTAACATATGGGAGAAGAATATTGTTTCAGCTTTTCTACTAGTACAGAAATGGGAAGCAAAAATGAGAAGGTATACTTGTAAAACTGCTTACATGCCACCATATATACAATAAAGTGGATGAAACACAAAAGAACTGAAACCCTTCCTACATACTGAGCAGTAGTAGTTATTATATGAAACACTAAACCTATGCAAAATATCAAAGTTCTATTTAATCAATATGTTAATACAATACATTTTTACACTGAAACTGTGGTTTTGAGCTAAACATCAAAAGAATCATTTTAATTCAGAATTAAACACAACTAAACTAACACAAATAAAAACCACAACTAAACACAATTAAAAATGGGTTAAGAAGTAAGTTAAGATTCTTTTTTTCCATGTAGCTGCTCTAACGACTTTTTTTAAAATAAACTATTATTATTCTGAATCTGCGCTGATATCTACCATGGATATTGAACCTTATCACAAGACTTTCATGAAACAAGAGTATTAAAGCATCATAAAACAGGCAGCAGAGTGGGAAAAAAAACCCATCCCCAAACTGCCTAGGGTGGAAGAGATTTACATTTGTGCTCCTCATTCCTCATTTGTTTTAACAACCTAAATCAGGGGCTTCAAAACTTGCAGCCCTGGTAGTTCTCCCATATGTGAAATCAGCAAGTCAGGAGTTCTTCCGGTCTCCTGTACTTTAGGGCAGGGAACTGAGGCTATCCTCTCATATTAAATTTGTAAAACACCTCCTGGGCTGCTGCATCCTACAGTGGGAACCAGGCTGGTCATCTGCCTAGTCCCAGACTCTAATGGAGCCAGCTCACCATGTAGCAGATATTCACATTCCTCTTTCATAGTTTCTTTTTCTAAAGTGACTGGCAATGTAATATTTTAGGGTGTTTCACTGTCAATTTCCTATGATTCTGCCAGTTTATTCTGGCTGAAAATGGTTCATTAAGCCACAAAGGATTAATTAAAGTCAGTAAGTCTGAAAGATTCAAGGGTACTGAGAAATTCCATTGCCAATTTTATGAAAGTTTGTCCCTGGCCAAGATCCTTATACCTCGCTCTTGCCTTGGAGTTAAGGAAATGAAATGTTGCGTTTCAGAAGTGCTATGGAGAATCATTAAGTAAGGAAGGACTTCCCTGAGTTTTATAGCTATCAATATCTGGCTTTTTTGTCAACAATTTCAGTGTTTACACTTACAAGCATAATGCATGATTTACTTACTGTGTTTGCTATTCTTCACAAGCTCAACTATTGTAATTTATCTAATTCTCTCTTATTGATGTGGTACAATGCCTTGCCCATGAACAAGGTGGAAAATATACTGACCTGAGACAACTAGAACAGGTTGAGTGAAATTTGGAAAATAGACTTGTACTTCTTAACTAGTACAGACCCTATCAACTGACTGTGGAAATCAACTCAGTCCCCTGCATGTCAGCTTTTCAGAGTGATGCTAAAGTTAGACATATTAAACACTCTGCTATTCTAATATAATACAGTATTACAGCACATCAGAGAAAAAATTTTGGAGCCTAACAGCATGAACCAGTTTCCAGTCAAGCCAGTAGTTCTGGCTCTTGTCCAATCAATAACCAATAGCTCAGACCTACAAACATGTAACCCGCGAGATGTTTATATCAAGTATATATGTTTATGCAGTGATGCATTTGATGATCCTTAGGGTCAGTTTCAACTCAAGGCATTCTGTGATACATAAAACAGGATTCAGTGTGAAACACTTGTTATTGAATCATTAATGTTGAGTTACAAAAAAAGATTGAAGCAAGCAGTTGTACATCTGTCTGAACTAGAAGAGATCATGCTTTATCTAAAACAAACATCTACATGTCAAAGGAATTAATACTTAGACGATGGCCAGGCTAACTCTGGCATAAGGAGGAAACATTTATGTTTCAGGGAGAATGACTGTATTTACCTGGAATATCTTGAGGACTTCAGAAAGAAAAAATGGATATAAAAGCTAAAATATTCCAGCAAAATAGGTTTGTTTTTGTTTTTTTGTTTTTTATGAATGTAAACTGAAGTATATGGTATTCAGAAGGGATTCATTTTGCCAGTTCTAAGAAAGTTGAAAGTTCTCAGGTAAAGAAGGGAGAGACAAGATGTCGTGGTTTAAACCATAGCCAGGCAGCTTGTTCACTCACTCCCAGTGAGTGGTGCTGGGCTGAGAGCAATCGAGGCCGCCCCCCCCCCCCCCCCCCCCCCCCCCCCCCAGGCTCTCCCCTTTCCCAGATCCCGGAGGAACAGGGAGGAGGATCAAAAGAGTGCAACTCCCACGGGTTGAGACAAGAACAGTCCAGCAACCAATGTACAACACAAATCACCACCGCTACCACCAACTACAATGATAAGAGAAAATAACAAAGGAAGAGAATACAATACCACTGGCCAAGAAATGAGTCTGACCCAGAAGCCCGTGTCCTTCTGGGTAACTCCCAGTTATCCCCCACCCTGGGCATGACATGCTGTGGTATGGAATACC
This sequence comes from Pezoporus flaviventris, assembly GCF_033815535.1. Taxonomy (NCBI): domain Eukaryota; kingdom Metazoa; phylum Chordata; class Aves; order Psittaciformes; family Psittacidae; genus Pezoporus; species Pezoporus flaviventris. Next base: position 28,005,731 of record NW_026892579.1, on the reverse strand, counting down.
TCTTTGGCTAGCCCGGGTCAGGCGCCCCGTCTCTGCTTCCTCCCGGCTTCCCCTCCTCCCTGGCAGAGCATGAGCCTCACAAAGTCCTTAGTCAGGGTAAACATCACTTAGCAACAACCGAAAACATCGGCTTCACCAACACTGTTCTCAGGCTGGAAGTCAAAACACAGCACTGCACCAGCTACCACGAAGGAGAAAAATGACTGCTACTGCTGAACCCAGGACACAAGAAAAAAGTCTTCAGAAATTCTTGTGATTATGTACTTAGAGAATCCTAAATCTAACAGTGTAGTGTATTTAAGCTATCAGGACCAGGTGAGAACTTGTATTCTATAGTTTGCAGTGTTAGGAACATGGTAACAAGGAGAGCTGCCTGACACCTCACAAGTTGTTTAGAAGAGTGCATGCATTCCAAGGTCACCAAGATGTTAGTCACATGTATTTCTGTTATCAGAGGTGTACCTACAATAGACAATCATAAAAACATTAACCATGATGTGTGAAGAAGGTAAATATCCATGTAGCTCCAAAATGATTGAATTGTCTTATTATAGTAAGATAAGACGATTTTTTTTTGTGTGTTCCAAACACAATAAACTCTACCAATGAGTAAAAATTTAAAACCTTTATCAATTTTTGATGAGACAGCTGACAGGTTACTACTCACTGTTGTCTGCACTGTCTTTCAGATAAATGCTACTGCCCATGTGACAAATGTAACAGAATAGGAAAAAGTATTTATAATTCATGATATTAACATAGATTGAGATTAATGGCAGTTTAAATTGGCATGACTGAGAACTAGACCCATGACCTATTTCATCATCTCTCCTGAGGAAATAAAAACCTTTAGCAAAGGTGTGAGGCAAGCAGTTGGATTCAGTTACCTAATTATTTGGTTTAGCTTGAATTTCCAGTTTGAGAGTCACAGTCCTGAGACTCAAGACAGTATGTGTTTCCCCAGGGCTGGGAACTTTCTCTGTACTGCCTACTCATTGCCAGAGGCAGATGGAGGCTTATGTGGAATACTTCCTTTTGTTCTAGCTCTCAATTCTATCTACTCCACCTTGACTTGTATACTATTCATATATTTGCCTAATCCGGAGATTCTCATAATTGTCCTGAATTTCATTTTCTCAGAGGCCTTGCCTACAGCATTTACAAATTTTATTTGGAGTTGATAGTGCCCGGGAAAGCCAGAGTAGACAAAAGGGTCAAATTCACATGAATCTGTATTTTGCACTAGACGATTCAGATGAGAAAACTGGAAGTATGAAACAAGTTCTTCACTTAAAAAATATATGAAACAAGTACTAAAATAATTAAATATGCATGGCAGATTCTAAATAGATTCCTTACTTGTTCCCATGACTCAGGTCCTGGAGCTGATTTCCTTCCCCTCCCTCCCAAGAATTGCTTTAAACCTTAATGCTGCTCTACCCTTCTAAAGATGAAATCTTACCTCTTTTATTTTTACTCTCAACATACCTCAGGCTATTATTCAGGGGAAACACCACAGGGTCAGCCCTTTCCTTTTCTTGAGATTCCAGAGAATTTGTATTCTTTCTGCAGCACATTCCTTCTGGTTGAAAAAACTTTCAGCTGTCACATTTTTTTTAAGGCTATTAAAAGCCTTTATAATTATATATTAAAAAGTTGGTCATACGATATACATCTTACCAAACTAACAGCATTTAGTTTTCTATTCTGTCTCCACAGAGACTACAAGTGTCATTAATAACAGTATAGAGACCTGGTACTCAGAGGGCTCTGAACCCTCTCTTCCGCTATCCTGCAGGAATTGAGGCTTCTACTGCCACATCTGACTATGGGGAAAAAAAAATAAAAATTTCCCTTCCACCACTAACTTTCTCCTAGAAACAGAAATGTTAGATGAGAGTAAAGAATCATCTTCACCAAGCACTGAACCTGTACCCTATATCTCAAGTAACAACCAATAAAAAGTGGTAGGGAAGAGAAAAATAACATATCATGTAAGCTGTGGTATCTCCTGGTTAACTTCAACCATGATGTGGTTAAGTGAATCTCTTTTAACTAGATCATAGAATGATTAGGGTTGGAAAGGACCTTAAGATCATCTAATTCCACCCCCCCTGCCATGGGCAGCAATGTGTCACACTAAACCATAGAGCCCAATGCTCCGTCCAACCTGGCCTTGGACACTGCCAGGGGTGGAGCATTCACAACTGTCCTGGGTTCAGCAGTAGCAGTCAATTTTTCTCCTTCTTAGTAGCTGGTGCAGTGCTGTGTTTTTGACTTTCAGCATGGGAACAGTGCTAATAACACCGATGTTTTTAGTTATGGCTAAGTAATGTTTACTCTGACCAAGGATTTTCTGAGTCTCATGCTCTGCCAGGGAGAAGGGGAAGCTGGGAGGAAGCAGAGATAGGACACCTGATCCAAACTAGCCAAAGTATTCCATAACACAGCACGTCATGCCCGGGGAGGTAACTGGGAGTTACCTGGAAGGACATTCTCTCTTTTCTCAGTCAGGCTCGTTTTGGCAAGTGGTATCATATTCTCTTCCCTTGTTATTTCCCTTATCCTTATTGTCATTGGTGGTAGCAGCAGTGGTTTGTGTTATACCTTAGTTACTGGACTGTTCTTATCTCAACCCGTGGGACTTACATTCTTTCGATTCTCCTCCCCATCCCTCTGGGATCGGCGGGGGGGGGGGGGGAGGGGGGGGTAGAAACTGTGTGGCTGACTGGGTTCTGGGTTTAAACCACAAGAGCTCCTTGGCGCCCAACGTGGGGCACAAGGGGTTGAGATAACGACAGATCTGACTGGAGTGTTTCTAATCCTATTTCTGATAAGCATTCATTGTTTCAGATTAATAGCCACTCATCATAATGCTGATTTATTTGCTCTCAAAGTTATTTCTCTTGATCTCACAGTTTCAGTATATCATACCTTACTTACAGCTGGTATTTGCTGTTTTGGTGTTTTTCAAGTGTGGGGCTTGATCTAAGGTTCTTGTCTCACTGTATTTTATGGTAATGACTTGTAATACAATAGAATCATTGATCATGAAACTGATCTGGCTTATGTTCCCCGTGTGGTCACCACCTTTATACTTTGGGAGGTATATAATAAAAGTGCTTAGCAATTACACATATATTTTCTTCTTCTTGGGTGCTCAACCTATGAAGGAGACATTCTTTTACCCTCCCAGCCCCCCGTCCCGTCCCATCCCATCCCGTCCCCATCCCTGGCCCCCCCTTCCCCCCCCCCAACTGTTTACAGCATCATTTGAGAGTTTTGAAGTTTTTGAATGACCTTTTAATGCTGTTGAGACCTGCCTGCATATTGTGCTGGGGGTCACCATGTTGGCACACATACAGAGTGTGTTTTGCCCACGACCATTTCGTCTGATTTCAAGAGTTAAGCAGAGTCAGGTTTGGGTCTTGTCTGGGGTTAGATGATGATATAGGAGGACCAAGAGATTTTCCCAGAGGCTGGACAGCCATGAGTGGCAGGGTGTGTGGGATAGTATGGGCAAGTATCTAGGTCAGTGGGCCCCTCCAGTACTTTGGAATTTCACCACCGAACAACTGCAAAATCCAGAAGAATTAGTAAAACACTTAAATGAGGTGTGTTGTCATTCTGGCCATACCAGAGATGGACAAATCATGGCAACGTGCTGGGGCTTGGCCTATGCTTACAGGGCCTTGTTCAACACTATCCAGCACCTTCAAAAGGAAAAGAATGTCGGTGGATCTGAGGGCAAAGCAACAGTCAGCACAGCTACTCCAGCTCCAAGCATAGCAGCTACACCACCTCCAGTGACAAATACAGTCGCTACCCGAACTTTGGCTGCAATTGAGAGTGCAACTACCCCAGCGACAAGTATACGAGCTACTCAAAGTCCGACTGCAATAGAAAGCGCAGCTACCCCAGCTACAAGCACAGCAGCTACACCACCCCCAGCGACAAGTACAGTCGCTACTCAAACCACACTGAAAATGACTGCAGCTAAATGTCGTGGTTTAAACCCAGTCAGGTAACTTGTTCACTCACTCCCAGTGAGTGGTGCCGAGCTGACAACAATCGAGGTCTGTGTCCCCCCCCCCACCGGGGTTCTCCCCTTCCCCACTCCCGGAGGAACGGGGAGGAGGATCGAAAAAGTGCAACTCCCACGGGTTGAGACAAGAACAGTCCAGCAACCAATGTACAACACAAATCACCACCGCAACTATCAACTACAACAATGATAAGGGAAAATAACAAAGGAAGAGAATACGATACCACCGGCCAAGAAAACGAGTTCCACCCGGAAGCCCGTGTCCTTCCGGGTAACTCCCAGTCACCCCCCACCCCGGCCATGACGTGCTGTGGTATGGAATACCTCCCTGGCTAGCCCGGGGGTGCCCCATCTCTGCTTCCTCCCGGCTTCCCCTCCTCCCTGGCAGAGCATGAGCCTCACAAAGTGCTTGGTCAGGGTAAACATCACTTAGCAACAACTGAAAACATCGGCTTCACCAACACTGTTCTCAGTCTGGAAGACAAAACACAGCATTGCACCAGCTAACGCAAAGGAAAAAAAAAACATGACTGCTCCTGCTGAACCCAGGACACTAAATCAGAGGACCAATTTGTACCAATATCGGTTGCCCCCGTACGCAAGAGAAAAAGCAAAAAAGAGGCAAGAAGGGTGAAGCAAGATGAGGAAACAATGTCTTCACCACCTGTTCTAGCATCTGATAAGGAGTCATCACATGAAGAAGTAATACTAACAAAGTAGGAAATTAATGATTTTATGCTAATGTTCTTCAAAGTTCCTCTATTCTTTCACTTCTAAATGAAAGAACAGAAAATAAGAGTTACATTTCCCGTGGTTTCATGTATAAAAGCTGCCAATTCCTTTGTTCCTTTCTTGCTTTTATGATGCACACCAAAAATCAGAAATTCACAATGTGATCACCATGTTCCTCTCTTAATACTGACTCTCTTTATATTACAAGAGGTTAGTTGGTTTCTACCTTTGAGCTGAGTGCACTTCCTACTGGCTTGGCAAATGTGTTATTAGACTGTCTTTCAGGCTCAGCTATTCTCTGCGTGCCCAATAGGTACATTTAGATATTTAGTTCGAAGTGATGCTGTTAAGCAAGCAGCACTGAAGGGCTTATTTGCCAGGGATCAGAAATGGACTCCACTTACTATAGTTTTCTATAAAAATTGCCTCTGCTACATTGCTTGCAGTTGGGAAAAGAAATGAAACAACACAGTGAAATGTCAAAGCTGCCAAGATCTACAAAGTCAATTTATTATTACTGAAATATTGGAAATTTGTATGTAGAAGATCAATGAGAAGAGAAAATCTTGGTAGTGAGAAGGAATGCAGAGAAAGACCATTAACATTATTAGAGAAGCAGGTTCTAGAGGAAATCACACAACTATAAGACTAACTTAGCACACATAACAGGAAACCAAATTTTTTGATTTTGATAGAATCTCTATTCTTCAGCAAAATTTTTTTTTTTTTAATTCATCAAATGTGCACTCAGACTGAAAAAGATGGTGATACGTTATATTTTAGTTTAGTTTGATAAATGTCAAGGACACTATAGAAAAACTAGTCACCCAGATTAACTCTGGAAGGAGCAAATAGGAATCACTATAATTTATATAGAGCCTAGACAAACAAAACTATGAAGATTTTCTCTTTTGGAAGGAAAAAGTACAAAATTGAAGGAACCAGTTAAAGAACTGAAAACATCAAAGATGTGAGGTGTGAAACTTCATGATTAAAGTGGCAGAAATGTCAGACATCAGCTGGATGACTGCACTTGGAATAATGAAGAACACAAACATACACACACACAAAGAAAGAGCTAAGAATTTTATGTGTTAGAATAGAAAGCTGAAAATAAAGATGAAATAAAACTTGCCAAAACTCAAACTGAGTTGGACCTTCCTTAAAATTTGAACACATTGGGAAAAGAAAAGTGAGTGACTGACTACAAGTGAAGGGACAGACCAAGTTACAGATACTGTAGCTGTCAGCAAAAACCTTTGTCTTACAGTGGAGAAGTGCTCCTAGGGTCCTCCTAGACTGTCTTGTATCAGTGTGCTGCTGCAATAGGCTGCATATTATATTTGCTTCTATTTTAAGCTAATATTATGTTCCCTTAAGAATAACAGTTACCCCTGTAGAAAGGGAAAAATATGATTTATTTCCATAAGAAGCCACAGAGTGGGCCCTGGTTAAGAAACCCAAGAGTTCCATAGAAAACCCAGATGGCAGGCCACAGGCATATCAAGGAAGTAGCAGACTGCAGCTGAGCAGAGGAACTGAAACTGCTGTTAGGAGGACACGGCAGAGAACCTGAGCTCAGTGGTAATGGAGAGGAGAAGAGGATCAAAGAAGATACAAATTCCCTAAACTTTAGAAAGGCAGTGAAAGACTAAAAACTCACCTGCAAGATCATGGTGGCTGGGAGAGGATTGTGTCTAGCCATTTTTCTCCTGTTTTTGTCTGACACCATGCTAAGCTTTTATAATAAAGAGATCAAATGTTCCAGATTTTATTCTGCTGAAGCCTGGGATAATTCTTATTTTGAGTACTTCTGTTTTTCTTGGTTAAATATTATCATGCACAAGTATCTTCCTGTAATTCGAGTCAGATCAGGAGGCTATCAACTGTGAGAGCATTTATGCAGCCCTGAGTTAAGATTCAATGAGGAATTATTTCAACATCCTCTTATTTCAACATTCCCTTCATTGAAAGATTAGAGAAAACATATAACTCTCTATGACTGTTTTCTTGCTGGAGTACCTTTCAGTATAGTTTCCTGTAATTTGTAAACCAGATACTTCTACTGCCTGAAGAGTTTAGTAAATGAAAAAAAAAAAAGATAAAATTAAAATTATGCAAAATAGTCACTCATCACCAGCAGACCATTGCCCAGCCTGAGCAATGACTACTTTGGAAAAACTTCCCCCTGGTTTACATCCTGAGCATGATGTTACATAGGATGGGATATCCTTTTAGTCAGTTGGGATAAACTGTCCCAGCTGTGTCCCCTCCCAGCCTCAGGCAACTCATTGAGGGTAAGAGGAAGAAATAGAGAAGGCCCCGATGCTGTCTAAGCCCTGTTCAGCAACTGTCAAAACATCCCTCCGTTAGCAACTGCTTTGGACATCAGTTTAAAACACAGCACCGTATGGGTTGCTATGAAGAAAATTAGCTCCATCCCAGACTGCCTGACCAACTACAGGCAATCAACATGATTCCAGAATTTCTCAGACATATGACAAGAGTAGTAAGGCTTACTGTGAGTCAGTGCATGGAAATACAAACTGCCACTAAAGATGTTAGAGAAGTGCAAAGTGATACAAACATTACTTTTAGTGATAATGGTGACAGAGGTGAGAAAAATACCACAAATTTATGTCCCAGAATACTGTAAAAACACAGTTGTGAGAACAAAGATTTTTTTATTAATATCAATTTAGGTGGCAGTATATGGTTATGGAATAATAAATAAACTACCTCAATATACTTTCTCACTACATGCATGCTTTTGATTATTAAGTTTGTATTTATCAGAAATGGCAACAGTTTGCTCCACTTGCAATCCAAAGCACACAAGTTTAATCAGTAAATGTAATTTTCAATGGGAATTTGTGGGATTTAGCAGCAAATTGCTTCCTTTTTTTCCTGAAGAGAAACTCTCGGATTTTCATCTTAATAGGGTAGAGGTTTACACCAAAAACTTAATGTTTGTGGCATAAACCACTCTGCTGTTAAACAAAAATGGAGAAAAATCATGCATACATAAAATAGGGACAGAGGAATAATTGTTTTGTCTATTAAAATGTGATGTTTGCATGATGCATTTTTTCTCATGTGGTTGTATTGCTGCAGCTTATGCCTAGATGTTTACCGATATCAAAAGCAAGTTAACAGAGGAGTAAATAGATAGCTGAAGGAGATCAGTTCATGATTTTACCTGTGTGTTTCAGGGAAGGCACAAAGAAACACAAAGTAATATTTGAGCATTTTCATTAATCGCAGAAAGAATGAATTTGAAAGAGATGAACCTACAGTTCCCAAACACACAAAAAGCAGGCTTCAGTCTGGTTTCTGAGGCTGAAAGGGTCCTACCTAAGTGACATGGAAGTAATTGCTTGTCGCACATTTCCCTTCTAGGTTCACACCATCAGGCTGTATCATCACAAGAACTGCAAAGGAAGATTACAGGCCACTAACTGGAATCTTGCTGGTTTGCATGGTCAACGAATCCCCTTTTGTGAGGAGTACACCCTCACTCTTCTCTGTACTTCACTGTTTATAGGGAAAGCATAGTGGCCAGTATTCAAGACAGACATAATTCTGCCTTGCAAAAGAGACTGAAAGGTTGGGGTGAGCCAGAGTGACCAACAGTTGTGTACTGCATGTGAATTTTATGTGTAATTTTTTTTTTTTTTCTGTTTGAGGAAAATGTGCCCATACACATTTGCAGTCCAAGCAGATATTCTTCCATCAAGCTTCTTACAGAAGATCCCAGAGTATCCTTACACAATGAATGATTACAACTTACCCTCCAAAGCTTTGGGAGGTTGCTTGGAAACAATATAACGCTCAGTCAGTGTCTGCAAGGAACTCAAAGTGCTTAGATGACATGTTTGGAATGCAAGCACTGAAGGGCACTTCCGCATTAAGTCACTTCACCATAGTTTCTTAAAGCTTTAAGCTTTGTTGGAAGGGATTGATACCAAACACATACTCTAAGAGCTCATGAAAGTTACCTGCTAACTATTCAAGCCTCACTTCTCACTTATCATCAACTGCACTTGCTGAAATTTTCCAAAAAGGGTAGCAGAGTCACACAGAGGAATTACTGAAATGTCATCTTCACAGATGATGCCATCTGTTGAGCTCCATTGCTTACAGACAAAGGAAATTATTTCTTTTAGTTGTTTGTATAACATGTGGAGCAAACCTACAATTCTCAAAAGTATATACGTTATGAATTGCATCAACTTCCAAGATGTCAGTATGAAGGCATAGCTCCATCAAACACTACAGGTCCTGTGTAGCAGACTCCTTTCCATAATGCTGTGTGCAGCCACTTTCAAGACGACAATCAGATTTTAAAAATTGTCTTCCAGAATGGACCATGAACAATAGGTGAATAAAGGTGAAGTACCTGACAAGGTACCTGAAAAGGTGTTATGTACATACGCACAACCACATTTCCACGTGAGTCAAACAATTGGAAACATGGAAAACTATTGGATAAAAAGGTTTGAATATGCTTAGTAGAAGTCACCCTAAATGTCTGTAACTGCTCTGAATTTTGCAAAGTGAATACGAAGAAGAGACAAATGGTTAATGTTAGAGAAGCAGGGCTGACAGATAATGAAAACATCAAAGACACACTGAAAATTTTCTCCCAGGACAATTCCCACATCAGCCCACACATCAAGATAAGGTGTCAAGGATATGTCTTGCCAACAAAAAAGGGCTGTAGCTGTTGCCAGGATCCTCTTGGAATATACAGGAGTTGTTGACTAATTAAGTGGCAACTTCAAACACAAACTGAAGATCTTAACAGCTAGGTCAGCCTGTCAGCTATGGAAAAATAAGTGCCCTCACAGTTAAAAGACAAAAAGCTATCTTGTAGTCTTGCCAATATATTCAAAGAGAAATGATCACCTGCAAATTCATGAAAGCAACTTCAACTTGCAGGTTCAAAACAGTGTCATCCCTCAAAAATGTTCTTCAAAAGAAGGTAACAATATCACAGAAACGGATCGTATCTCTGCACATCATCAAATCATACCTTTGCATATTGCTAGAATATCTTTTCTCTAATAAAATTAGTGTTTTTTTCGATGGAGTGTATGTATCAAGGTTTTGGCAGTGAGGAGGCTGCAGAGATGACCTGTGTGAGAGGAGGCTGGGATTGCCCAGTGCCAGGGGCAGCTAGTTCCAGCTGGCTCCAACAGACTCATGCACAGGGTACAGCTGAGCCTGGCAGCCAAGATGGTGATGCCTCTGTGAAAATGCCAGTAAAGCAGAGGAGGCATGGAGAAAAGAAAAGAGAGAGGGAAACAGAAGTGTGAACATTAAGGTCAATATCTGCTCCATGTTATCAGAGCAGATATTCCCCTGCTGCCCATGGAGAGGGCAAAAACAAAAGTACTAAGGGTACCAACAGGAGGAGGTACAAATAGGTGAAGAAGAGTTTTCAGCTCTATGTAATAATTGGCGGCAGTGATGTAAAAGTCCACTAAGGTACTATTCAGAACAGATTCATCAGTTTCAGGTATTTTATTAGTGAGTTCTTAGTGGTGAACAAAGCCCAAGCAGTTCATTAGTGAAACCTAAGGGATGTAGGTTTCTGCTTCCAACGGTCATTCTCCTAACATCCCATTTTCCTGTGAGGCACTTGCCTTTACACTCCTTTGATGCAGCCATGAAAGTAAAGGAAAAGGACAGAGGAATACACATAGGTACTCCTGGAGGTTTAGCAGTTCATTCATTTTACGGATGACAGTAAGAGGGTAACAGTTGACAAACTGCCTGGTCAGGCTCAAGCAAGGCCTCACAGATTGAAAATAATCTTGCATGGGCTAATATAGAGGAAAACTTTCATTATGCTGTGTCTGGTGTTACTCTTTGAATGTTGAATAGAAGTTTCCAGGACCAAACAGCACACTGGATTAGTAGAAGAGGGCAGGTTTAACCTGAGAACTTCCAAAGCCCAAGAACACCACCTCTCAAGGCACATTTGAATCAGTGGTGTCAGTACAAAAAAATATAATATGTCTCAGGAAATGGGGTACAAACCTGCAGCTGGCACAAAGATGAAAGGGAGCCAGTGTTGAGTTCCTAAAGTCTAAAAGGCAAATCCAATTTCCATTTTACATGCTGAGTAAGAGGAGAGAAAGAGCTTGAGCAGCTCCTCTAGAGGTACTGCAACAGAAAAATTCTGGTGTTACACAGGAATACACATGTACTTTCTTTCAAATTAATATGTATTTCTACAGTGGTACATAAATTCATCTGAGTGTGTCCACCAGTTGCCTTTAGAAACTGAATGGTATACTATTTTCCTTTTAATTTATCTTTTATTTCCAAACCCCTTATTTCTGTCTACAGGAAACACTAGTTAAAAAAAGAAAATGTTTCTTCCACACTAACCACAAATCTGAACTCGAATCTCTTATTAAATTCTCCAAATACAGAGTTTGTTTATGTTCTCTTCCCCCAAAAGTTTTTCAAAAAAATATCTCAAGAGAAAAAGGCGGAGAAAGTTTCAGTGATACTTTTGTATCAGCCTTCTAATTTACTGAGGATGCTCTCTGGTTAGCTTTAAGCATTTAGAAAACACAAATCTGAGTTCAGGCATTGTAAGTATGAAACAATTAAAATACTTTTGAGAAAAATACTTCTATAAAGTCCAACCTGAGGGGATTTCAATGACACAGTGGCAATCATCATTCAGGATTAGCAGGAGACTTTTCTATTTTTTTTCTTTTCCTTTTCTCCACACATGCCTTTAATTTCAGACTCAGAAGATTCAGCAGGTTGATTTCCCCATGCACAGAGAGGCCTGGATATTTCTAACTACATGAAAACACTTCTGGAGAACTTGGTTAAAGCCACGCATATCAAGACTCTCATACAAATAAGAAACAGGAACAATCTATTTGGCTCAGCATCCTGATCCTGCCCAGAATTCTGGAGTGCAGATCCATTGTTTTTAATGTCCTGATTTAGTGTGGCTGCTCCTAGTGATGGCCTGCTCCACAGATGGCCCAGAACATCTTAAAGTTCATTGGCTTCTTTTCTACAGAATATTGTAATTATAATATCACTGGTTTGGGTGACCTATGGCTCTGTAATAAGTATAATGAACTTGGAATTCTAGCATTATCTAATCAGACTGAATCACATTTTTAATCTTGCTTGTAGTAAACAGTTTATACTGTGGATTGCTGACATATTACATGTGTGGAAAGTAAATGTGTTTTTTTCATGTAGAGTTGTGCTATTAGTGAGATCTTGCACTTCTATAAAGCACAGCCATGTAAAAGTTTGTGTACAATCTTAAACGTCTCCTTTAATTTGACGCACTAGATGATCACTGAAAAAAGATCTTGGTTTCTCACCAGCAATACTTTCTGGTGAGTGTACTTAAAACAGTGAAGGATGTTTTTTGCTTTCTGGTTTGTGATTATTTTGTTATGGTTTTGTTAGATCATATGGTAAATGTTAATAATAACATACTATTAATACAATATTAACATATATTAGTATTAGTGTCAACAGCTAATATAATATTAGTGTTGGCACTGCTAATATTATTTTTATATAATATAGTAATGAATAATTTAATAGAAAATTACAATATATACAATATATACACATATGAAATTATAATTGCTTGAAACCAGCCCTAATGAAATTAAGAAAAGGAGTAAAAATATTTCAGAATATAGCTGGAGAAAAGGCAGAAAAAAAGATAGCTGCTTCTAATATACATGTTTACAACCAATAAGAAGTCTGATAAGTGTCAGAAATACTTTTCTCATTATCTTTCTAACAAAATTTAAAATGCAATCTGTAACTAGCAAAATTGCCCAAATTAATAGGAACTTTTCAATAAAGAGTTATCGAGAAGTATTCAGGAGATAGGACTAGTAACCAAAAAGAATTGAGGTATATTTATGCTTACTTTTACAAATTTTGGATTTACTAGACATACTAGAAGGATTTGACATTTTGATTAATATAGTCTAGGTTTAGATTTTACTATAATTAGCAGAATCCAAGACTTCTGCAGTCTGAGTGAGCAGGCTTTTTTTTTTTAGCTTTAAGGATCACAGAGTACTACTACTGATCTGCAAGAATTTAAACTTGTTTCAAGTGGATAGGTCAACAACAAACTCTCCAAAACACTTACATGAACATATTCAGATGTAAGAAGCACTAATACATCATAATACTTCTATAAGCACGCTGATTAATTAGGAAAAAAAAAAAAAGAAACAGAATGTGGCACTATACACTCTAATGCTCTCCATTCATATCTCTAAGTTGATACTCAAATACTGCAATATCCATGATCATCTTCTGCACACTTTACAACACACATTGACTTGAAAGGAAGAATGCAGGCAAGCAACACAGTATTACAGGAACATGTTAGATTTTCCTTGAGGGTATCACTTCTTTGTTTTGTTTAGCCTTAAAGACCTAGCAAGACCACACCCACAGATGGTAAGGGCTCCTGAAACAAAGAATCCCAACTGGGAAGTATCGTGTATATCCAGAAGCATCAAGGAAATATCTTTTTTTTTTTTTTTTAAATAAAAAATTTATATTTAAAATATACATGACTCAACTGTGGTAGGTAAGTATGTTAAAAAAAAAAAAATGAACAATTTGTGTGCTTTTAAATACAACCCCCTTTCTGATGAACCACTAAACCATTATTCCATTTCAACAGACAAGTAATTCCCCCTGGAAATATCTGAATTCCAAAAATTTGAATTCTACCTTGATGGCAGAACAATAAACACTGAGATACTATGACTCAAGTAAGAGAATCATGACAGGCACAGGCTGCACCAGAAAAAAAGCCAGTATAAAGGAAGTAGTTGAAAATATATATATAAAACTAGCACAAATCCTTTTGCACTGAAATTCCATGCAGAAAGAAAAATACCATGTTAGAGCTATCTCATATATCACCTAACCAAGATGATGATGGTGCTTGTTAAATAATAAAATAGGTTATAAAGGATAAGGCAGAAAACACAGTAATAGGAGAGTTTAATTACTCCCAAGCAGCCTGGTAAGAAATCATGAAAAGACATGATGTCAGGACTATATTTTTAGATACTGTAAACACTGGTCTCTTGGAACCGTCGAGAAACCACAGGAGAAATAACTCTTGGTTTTGCATTAAGCTAGGCATAGGATCTATTTCAATATATAACCATCAAAAAAATCCATTTACAAACACTGACTATAATGTACTCAAATTCAGTGTTCTTCTGGGAATAAAACATAAAAATCCACCAAAATAGTTTAACTTGAATGGGACAAGGTTAGTAAGGATAAAAATAAATGGCAAAACTAATGGGTAATATGTTTGCAGGTTACAGCAGAACACTTCCATGGAGTTCAGATAACTATGCATTCTCTAGCAGAAAAAGAAATCAAGCGTGACTTTAAAAAAAAAGGAGCATGGATTACAAAATAGCAGAATAAGGCTACTAGTCTACATCTTTCAAACTGAAGGGTGGAGGGTATAAAGGAGAATACCTGGTAAATTAAATCTACAACTATGCATATTCTAAAAGGTTCCGGAGTATAATTTATTTTAGGCAAAGAAAGATACTCATAGAACCATAGAATCATAGAATCATAGAACAGCCCAGATTGGAAGGGCCATGAAAGTTCATTCCATCCAGCATTTCATGGGAAAGGGCACTTAGATGTGATTATTTAGCACAAAATTTTCAATTGCATGTTGAAAACCTCTAGTGATGGGGACTCCAATATGTTCCTCAAGGGGTTGTTCCAGTAATCACCAAAACTTTTTAAAACATGAAAAGTAAGAAGCCTGACACTGTTCAAAGACAGTATGCAACTTTTCACATAAATCATGTTTTGTACTAAAACACAGGAAAGTGACAAACACAATACTAGGTTTTTAAAAGGACTAATGAAAGGCCAAAATAAGTGAAGCAAACTAAACTCCAGCAAATCTGTATTCAGAGGCAGTTTCCTAAAAGTTGCAATATGGAATGTAAGTAGCAAAACCGTGAAGAACGTGACATAAAGAATCAGTGTAAAATTTTGTACAAGGAAGTTATTTCCCCAATAATTAGACTTCTTTGAACACATTAATGGTCCTAAACAAGAGTGTCATCAAAAAGCATAGCTAATCTAATTTCAAAAATAATTGGACACCTTTCCCCACCAAAAGTTTTAATCAAAATTGATAACCATGGGAAATTCAGGAAGGTCTGCTTTTGTGTTTATAAACTGCTTAAAAGATAGAAAAAAAAAAATACAAATAGTAGGTCAGTTTTCACATTGGTTATCTGTCACAAAAATTGCCAACTGAGTCCTATGCTGTTATACACATTCACAAGTTATCTGAGAAAGTCTGTTGATCACAATAAACTATTCAGAACAGGCAAAGCAGTAGCTCCCTGCAGAAGACTGCAGAATTATCTCTCCACTCAAGAGACAGGACCCCTGATTTCAGGGAACCGATTAACCGTATAAGAACAGAGCATGTAGACCACAATTTCTCAATCTAAACAAGAATGAGTAGGAGTGAGTGTGACAACAGCTAATAAAACAATGAACGACATGTAGAAGATGTATTTTTGGTGATGTGGCATATATCTAGTCTCTATCTGTATATTTATATAAAACATAAATATATAAAACAGCTTGAGGAAGAATAAGTAGAGCTATTAATTAGAATAAGCATTTGGGTGATGCGAAGACAGTTCCAGAGCACACCCTAAATAGGACACCAGAAAGAAAATAGTTGTCAGGATCTCAGGCTGTCATGTCAATATCCAAGAAGAAACTAGACACTCTTCAGGATGTACAGTGCATCTGAAAAAAAATAAACAGTCTGGAAAAGTCTTTCTGAGCACTGTAATCACAAACCTGACAACAGAGCGGACTTAGAAGATGTATGCGTAAGAAAAGTCAAATTAAAAGGGAGTAAAAGGACAAATATTTTCATCCCTTTTTTTGAGAAATACAGGTGCTGGAATTGACACAAGGAGGAACAGCTCACAGTTTCTGCAATGTAGCACTGAAATCCCATACAGATGTAGGATAGAAGAGTCAACACTGTTCACTTTCATTTTCTGCATCACAACAGAACCTCAAACTCAAGTGCATAACTACTACAAGCTAAGCAAGTAATGCCTGGCAACTAACTCTCCGTCTATTCTAATCTACAGCTTAAAGTCATGGAGCAGATGATGCTTTAAATAATATCAAATATGAATTATCCTTTGAACAACTGTCAAGCAGATTTATGATCTAATGAAAAAAACTATAACCTGTCTACAGGTCTTATTGTATACATTGATAAAAAAAATCTAAGAACATTGAAGCAATTTTTTTAAAACTTAGAGGACTCTGAAGAGATGTGGCAATTTGACTAGTAGTCAATTTGTCAAAATTCTGTCAAAATAAGATGGTTTTACATATCTTATTATTTTTAATAGTTACGTATGAAAATTTCAGGTGTGTTGTGGACCAACAGGAAATTTGGGGAGGTTCAGGAACTAGCCCCTCTGAGGTTTCAAACTAATCCCTCTTGCTTATACCACTGTAGCAGTTGTGGCCATGTAACAAGCTAGTATTCTTTGTAAACCTATGAGAGGCTGGATGTCCTTTCCTTTGCTGGCTTCTCCAGGAATCTTCTCAGGCTGGACACAGTAGTGCAGGGGGCATTAACTGGATCAGGACCACTGTAATTTGCTTACACCTGACTACTACTGTAGCAGGATGTTAAAGCATCATCTAAGTACAATATTATAAATTATTATGTGAAAGTTACTGCCAGAACCCCATTCTGCAGCTTTATCAGATAAGGTGAATGCCAGATAATCAAACTTGAATACTGTGCACAGATTGCAGTAAATTCTCCCATTGCTTTACAATGCTTTGGCAGAGGAAGTGGATCATAAACTATGTCTAACTAGACAGTTACAGAGAGATTACTGTTGCTTTGGTCTATGGAAGCACAGCAGCTGTAGCATACTGCAAACTGCCTTTGGATCATTCCAAATGAAGGGCCTGATACTGTATTTTACATTGTCTATTTCTTCACTCACTGACGCTGAATTCAGTGGGTGAGTAATTGAGACAGAAAGCATGTAATTTTTTACATTTTATCAATAATATATTAAAATGTTTTAAACATTTTTATCGACATATGGTAATACCTGACAATATTCTGAGACTAAATGGGCAGTTTCATTTCATCATATGATTTTGATATCACACTATCTGTTTTTCATGAGAAAAATATATGTTTTCTTACATATGAACTACATATTTTAGACCTACATATTTGAAATGTGCATCCCCCCAAAAAACCTCACCAGGTCTAACTGAGAGCCTTTAGATATTGTATGATTTCCATCTCATCTTTGTTACAAGGCTAACACACTATTATCCTGAGCTTATCACTCAACTATCTCTTGCCATTTCCCAATTATCTCTTGACCTATCCCCACTAGTAACATGGAAATATCAATGTCCACGTATATACTTCCACACTTTCCACTTAATCTTTTATCTTTATTTAGAAGGCTGTTCACTTTGTACAGAAGCTTCCTTTCCTTCTGAAATTTTCTTTTCTGAATCCTTGAAAAGTCTAATTATAAAGATCTGCTTATGTTGAAAAAGAATATGAAGATATAATGACATTTCATATTCTCAACACTAAAATACTATTAAGTCCAGAAATGTAAGTTATTGGAGCAATTATAGCAGCAGAAATAACACTATTACTGCAATCAGCTGTTGCTGTAGGTATTTGAAAACAATCTTTAATTTCCCTTTGAGTGTACCAATCTTCTCTCAGAGGACCAAGCTACTGTAAACAATTAATGACACTGAAGATGGAATGAAATTAATTATGCTGAAACATGTCTTTAATTTTCAGAAATAATACATTCTCTTTTTTATTATTTCTGATTTAAAATATCTTCTTTCTGTATGTAATTTGGTTTCTATTCCTGTGTTGTTGATTTTTAGGTCTTATGAAACAGCTATCAGAAACAGCTATATACCCCCCATGTTTTATAAAGATGATGTTAATTAAAAGATTAACTGATTTCACCATTTACATGGTTTTTACATGTGACAAGTCTCAATTATGCCCATCACATTCTTTAATGAAGAAATAAGATATGATTTAAAAATAAGTAAGAAGCAAAGCTGGCAGAGAACTGAATGGGAGTTTTTTTGCTCTGCAGAGACAGCAGAATGAGACATCTGCTTCCCTCCTGACTGTTCAGCTCTGCCTTCCTACACTCTCAGATGAATCCACTAAACTTTGCAAAGGACAGAGAGTCATAAAAACAATTTCTTGCTGTGCATGAAACAGTTTGCACTGCTTGAACTTGGATGAATTCATCCAAGGTGTTTCAGAGCATGTGTCTGTCAACTCATTTTCCACCCCTGTCTTCAGATCCTTCAGAATCCATAGCCAGACAAATACTATTTTTATCTTTGGCCTGTGGGTACATAACATCAGAAAACTTTAGATGTCCATGAAGAAGGAGTTGCAGAGATGAGCTATTATGAATTGACTGCAACTCCCATTCCCCTTCCCCCTGTGTTGCTTGTGGGGAGGAGATAGAGGAGCTGGGAATGAAATTGAGTCTGGAAAAAAACCTGCTCTCCCTTTAGTCCACAGAGCCAGTCATCTCAACATGGAAGGCAATCATACTCATCAAGCAGTTTCCGCTTGGTATATCTATGCTGGTGGTTCCCAAGTACCTATTCCTTTTCCATTTGTTTCTACAGTTTTCTCAGGAGTTGTTCCACTGGCCTGACCAGTTCATGATTACCCAGATCTTCCTCCTTAGTCTTTGAAGATGAACATGATGTCCGATTTACCTTTTTCCAGCCGCTGGGGACCTCTTCTGATTGCTGTAATCTTCCAGAGCTGATAGAGAGTAGCTTTGTGATAACATCTGCCAGTGGCATTTGCTTGTAGGCATTCCATCTAGACCCATGATGGTATGTCTGGTTTACTTAAGTAGCCCATAATTGTAACCTGCCCTGCTGTTGGTCGTGCTTCCCCCACCAATCACAGCCATTGGACACACAGATCTTGAAGTTCTGAGAAGTTCTGATTAGTGAAGAAAATTATTAGGTATTATGGCATGGCTTCTCTAAATGTCATGGATGCTGTTTCAAATACATCACTGCCTTAAAGGTAAGGCTTTAATCTGTTCTCCTGAAGTGCCTTTCCAAGCTGTGGAAGCAACCAAGGAAATCGGTAGTGATTAGGCAAGAAATTAAAATTAAGTCTGCTAATGAGGTGGGTAGTGGAAAAATACATAGTGTTTATCAAGTCCTCCAAAATATTACTATTGTGACTTTTTTATTGATACTTCTATTCAAAAAGTGTATAATAAGTAGAATGCCAATCAGGTTCATAACAGAATCAAAACACCTCAATGAGTACATACAGAGAAACAGTACCTTATCTTAATTATTCCTGAAAGACCTTATGGTTTTCAAATCAATCTTTAAGGAAGACCTTAAATAAAAAGACTCCCCCTTTGTCCTGGGTTCAGCAGTAGCAGTCATTTTTCTCCTTCGTGGTAGCTGGTGCAGTGCTGTGTTTTGAATTTCAGCCTGGGAACAAAGCTGATACCACCCATGTTTTTAGTTGTTGCTAAGCAGTGTTTACCCTGACCAAGGACTTTCTGAGCCTCACGCTCTGACAGGGAGGAGGGGAAGCCGGGAGAAAGTAGAGACAGGACACCTGACCCAAGCTAGCCGAAAAGGCATTCTATACCACAGCACGTCATGGCCAGGGAGGTAACTGGGAGTTACCCGGAAGGACACGGGGTCTTCTCGGTCGAGCTCGTTTTGGCAAGTGGTATCGTATTCTCTTCCCTTGTTATTTTCCTTATCATTATTATCATTGGTGGTAGCAGTAGTGATTTGTGTTATACCTTAGTTACTGGACTGCTCTTATCTCAATCGTAGGAGCTACATTCTTTCGAATCTCCCCCCCATCGCTCCGGGAGTGGGGAAAGGGGCTGGGGGGGGGGAAGGAAAGAAAGACAGAGGAAAGGGGGGGAGTGAGTGAATGAGCTGGCTGGCTGGGTTTAAACCACGACATTGTGAAATAGTCATTATCATTGTAAGAAAATGTCTGTGTATTAAGGTGGTGGAGGAGCCTAGCCCCATGGCCAAGCCCAGCCCTGTGACGGCCGAGAGCATTCCCCAGAAGCCATCCGCCGAGCCCCAGGAGGATGCTAGATGTCTTCAGGTCACCAGTGATTAGCCCTGACTTCCCTCCAACCATCATCCCAACAGAAAATGAACTTTGATAGAACCAGATGAGTTCTGCAGTAAAGGAATGATCAGCATCAGCAGGACCTGCTCCCTCTTTAATAGCCCCATATGGCCAGTGCAAGAGTCTAATGGAGAGTGGAGACTAACCGTAGACTATCGTGGCCTGAATGAAGTCACACCGTCATTGAGTGCTGCCGTACCAGACATGCTAGAACTTCAGTATGAACTAGAGTCAAAGGCAGCCAAGTGTTATGCCATGATTGATATTGCCAATGTATTTTTCTCAATTCCTTTGGCAGCAGAGTGCAGGCCACAGTTTGCTTTTACTTGGAGGGGTTTCCAGTACAGTTGGAACCAACTGCCCCAGTGGTGGAAACACAGCCTCTCCTGCTCTGAAAGACTCGGGGGAGAGTGAGTGAACGAGCTGTCTGGCTGGGTTTAAACCATGACACCCTTACAGAACCCCCTATACAAAATGGCATTAAAGAATAAAAGGCAAAAACTGTCAAGATAGGGAGGTAATTTGCTTCTCATTTTTGGAGAAGAAAGCTTCCGCTTTTTAAGACTGAAAGGCAGGGAATAGTTGTTGCTCATTGCCTTACATGTTGAGGGCACTCTGACTCTAAGTAATACCAAATAATAAACATACAGACAAGAAATAAGTATGTGGAAAAAATGCACTGACACTTAAGAGTTGATCAGGAAATTGCAGTACAGGAAATCCTCAGAGGAGGGTTTTACACTGAGGGCTTCACAGATCATACCAAACTTCAGTCATAAAAGAAGAGGAATCTATCCTGGAAATTAACAGTGTAGCATGAGCCAATTCTAGTGATACGGAACTCATGTCTCAACAGTTTCTGTCACTGAGAGGTAGAAGTTCCTGTTACAAACTGAAGCAGTCTAGGGTCTGAAGTCACTGCTCTCTACAACTTTGACAATATTGGAAGGTAAAGAGCCGACAACAGAGTGAAGTACTCCAGTGAGAGAAAGAGCTCATCTAAAACAAGGCAATGTATTATTAGACAGATACTACAGATATCACAAGGGTCATCAGACTTGACTTCAAGAGTGATAAGAGCATTTGTCAGAAGACGCTGAGTCTCAGCTGGAGCAGAAATCTCCCTTGTAGCAAACTGCAGGATTAAGGTCAGAAACAGACCTTTTCTGTTTCTGGAATGATGAAGCTTTTACGATAGAAGCCTGACTGCCTGGGTCAAAGCTGATGGTAAGGAAACTTTCTGGAGTGGTTTCCTACTGCTGAGACTGAAAAGTCCACATAAAGAGAGAACTTGGACAGCCAGCTCTCTGACTAAAAGGAAAAATATAGCCTTTATAGAGTGTATGTGGCTAATAACCAACAGACCTTAATAGTGAATCCAAGGAAAACTAGACTTGCCCAAAGCTACAAAAAAGGAAAAATTAAGCAAAATGAAACACCAAGATCAAAATGAACACAAAAATCACAAAGGAGCAAACAAATGAAGTGAAAAAAAAGGCTGAGGTAATCTCAAATGGGAAGCTTCACAGACAACTGAAGAAACAACTGTAGATGTGTTTTTTACCCTTTGGGGAATTTATACGAACATATGTTTTCCAAGTACTAAGAGAGGTTAAGTACCACCAGCTTGAGCACTTGCACATGTCTCACATCTATTACCTCATCTAAATTACAAGCATGTACCATAATTCACAGCTAAATTGAGGAAGTGTGGTCTGGATGATCAGGTAGTGAGGTGGACTGTGAACTGGCTGAAGGAGAGAAGCCAGAGAGTTGTAGTCTATGGGGCTGAGTCTAGTTGGAGGCCTGTAACTAGTGGAGTGCCTCAAGGGTCAGTGCTGGGACCAGTATTATTTAATATATTCATCAATGATTTAGATGAGGGAATTGAGTGTACTATCAGCAAGTTTGCTGATGACACTAAGCTGGGAGGAGTGGCTGACACGCCAGAAGGCTGTGCTGCCATCCAGCGAAACCTGGACAGGCTGGACAGTTGGGCAGGGAATAACTTGCTGAAATATAACAAGGGAAAGTGTAGAGTCCTGCATCTGGGCAGGAACAACCCCAGGTTCCAGTATAGGTTGGGGAACGACCTGTTAGAGAGCAGTGCAGGGGAGAGGGACCTGGGGGTCCTAGTGGACGACAGGATGACCATGAGCCAACACTGTGCCCTTGTGGCTAAGAAGGCCAATGGCATCCTGGGGTGTATTAGAAGGCGGGTGGTTAGTAGGTCGAGAGAGGTCCTCCTTCCCCTCTACTCTGCCCTGGTGAGACTGCATCTGGAATATTGTGTCCAGTTCTGGGCCCCTCAGTTCAAGAAGGACAGGGACCTGCTGGAGAAAGTCCAGCGCAGGGCAACGAAGATGATTAAGGGAGTGGAGCATCTCCCTTATGAGGAAAGACTGAGGGAGCTGGGTCGCTATAGTTTAGAGGAGACTGAGGGGTGACCTTATTAGTGTATATAAATATATAAAGGGGGAGTGTCACGAGGATGGAGCCAGGCTCTACTCAGTGGCAAACAATGATAGGACAAGGGGTAATGGGTACAAACTGGAACACAAGAGGTTCCACTTAAACTTGAGAAGAAACTTCTTCTCAGTGAGGGTGACGGAACACTGGAACAGGCTGCCCAGGGAGGTTGTGGAGTCTCCTTCCCTGGAGACATTCAAAACCTGCCTGGACACATTCCTGTGTAACATTATCTAGGTGTTCCTGCTCTGGCAGGGGGATTGGACTAGATGATCTTTTGAGGTCCCTTCCAACCTCTAGCATACTGTGATACTGTGATAATATTTCATCTATTAGTCCTGCATTTAGAATAATCTATTTAACTACAACATCCACAAAGAAAGAAAACCCATCTTGATATGGCAACCCAATGCATATATAGGCAAAATATTTTAGCACTAGATTACCCTTAAAACATTGTGGTTTACTGCTATTTCAACTCACCTAAGGTAAACCTAGCTTCTGGATTTTATTTTGCCTTTAGCTAGTGAAGACCTATTTACCATCTCAAATTTCCTTCTCACATATACATTATTATGTATAACCCTCAAACAAATTGTTTCTTTACTTGCTCCTAAATACTCTCCATGGATTGAACTTCTCTAAGATTTCACTATAAATTCTTTGGGGCAATCCTCAAAATTATTTCTCTTAGCTTCTAGAAGATAACTCCTTTAAACACTGAAAATATAATTTCCTTCCATCTTATTAGTATAGAACATTTCTTGAAGACACATTTCCATAATAAATAAATTTTTATGTGCAACTAATAGGATAAAATATTCCAGATGAATGGACAGTTTGCATATGAACATTTAAATTAAGCGAAGAGTTATATAACTACAAATATTCTTTGGTATGATTTTTAATTTCATTATGTGATATTTAGAAGTATACTCTTGGCTGAGTATTTTTCAACCCTAAAAACACCTATTCACAAAGACTTCTAAGTTGAGCTTCAACAGTATTGTCACTTTATTGGTTACTATACTATTTATTATAAGCATCAAAACCACTTCTGTGCTTCAAATGACTGTATTTGCCTGATAAGATGACCCTTATTTCCCAAAGAACAGAACAGAAATGAAAAGGTTAAAACAATTGTCACAGAGTGAACCCTACCCTAAAGTACAGCTTAAAAAATGAAATCTGGACTACATATGTCCAGCTCTGACTATATGACTCTGCTTTGCACTAGGAAAACAAAAACCCCCACAGGTTAACTTTGCTACAGTTGTGGGGTAATAGGTATTCAGGGATCACTGCTCAGATAAATGAGTCCTGGACTACACCAAACCAGCAGTAACAGTTTAGTTTATTGCACTATTCATGGAAAACAAAGAAAGACTTGCAGATAATTTTTGGGATGTAATGGTGAAGAGTTTTACATTCTGGTAATAAATCTGAGACATGAGACTAGAAGGTGAAACAATCCAGGTAGCCACACTGGTTGGCTTTAGATAAAGGGAAAATCAGAGCCTGACTTGGAGCTATGTAATAGCAAAGCCACTGGCATGTTATGAAAACAAAATTATTTTAAAAAATTATACATAGTTATGACATTAGCCCCTTGGGTACAGAGGGGGGCTCCATACTCAGACGCCTGACAATGTAGAAGCCTGAGCCATCTGGGAACTGCTTTGCACAGGGGTCATGCTGCCAGGAGCTGGACTGAGTGTCCCCTGGGTATACAGTGCCAGCCTCAAATGAATTATAGGGGCTGGGATTTTGTTATATGTAAGTGTGAAGAGTCTGAGTGTTATAGACTAGGATAGAAATTGCTATATATACTCATCCTGCTTTGAAAAAAAATGTTTAGATCGGAACTCACTTAAGTGATGTGCATCTGTTATTGTGACTACCCCAAATTCCTCCATAACAACAATTCAGTAATGAACCACTTCTCTCCAACCCTTTGCATAACCCTGTGTGTACTCTTCTTCCCTAGTAGTATGCTAGCCCTATTGCACATCATTACTTCTCACCCCTGCATATGCCATTACCCTAGTTGCAAGCAGAGGCCCACACATTCAAGCTCCTTTACCATACCTCTCATTGATTAGTGTAGCTCTGCAGGTTAACTTGCTTGGTCTGTTTTTACACACATTTGTCTATGCTAGCACAGGATGCAAGCAAAGAGCCTCTTTCATTACAGAACCTAGTGCAGTTATACTTTTTATATTTTTATATAACTAGGACCTGAGGAAACAGGTACAGATTCTAAATTTGATCATACTTGCTCCTTAACTCTGCCTACTCAAGGCAAACAGGATTGTAGATAATAACTTCAGGTCAGAATGTTGTTTCTGTTCACTTACCAAAGTCCCACCCACCAGCAAAACTCTGCAAGGGACCATATTCATCTGTTAGATGCAATCCTCAAAAAGCCACAGACAAAGTAATTATTTTAAATTTTTGCATAGTTTAAACCACTTCAGTTGTATCCTATTTAATACACCATTCCCAAAATCAAAACATTTTAAATAAAGATAAATAATAAGAAAAAGTTACCTGTTTTATTGCATAATGATGAGGCAAACCACCAATAAATATGGATCCTGTTTCAAGCCAATATGAAGTGGACCAGAAATTTCTAGATGTACTTGTCTTTTCAGATATCCTCAGAACTGACATTTCTGCTTCACAAGGTACCATACCTTGCCTGCATAAATTTAGAAATAGGCACATTTTACCACCATAAATAGTTTACATTACTGTCTATCTGACAAATTAATTGAGCTGTTACTAAGCCAATGAGTAAAGAAAATCAAGTAAATAGCTGATTTTATATTAAAGACTATAAACATTAAAGAAGCTGTTTAACAAGCTGTAAGTTGGTGTGTCTTTGGGGTTTGACCATCCATTAAAATGAAACCATATTGTAAATCTGAGCAATGTAACTGCTAAAAGGGCCAAAGCACATAACAATGGCTGAATAAAAAAGTTAGACAATTTTAACAATAACAAGAAGGCTTTATAATTTGAAAAAAAAAGACATCTATTAACATCAAATATTTGATATATCCCTCTTTTTTCAACACAAAAAGTTAGCCCAGAAAATCAATTTAAAATAAACTGCATTTTAGAAAGTGCAGATGTACTGTCATCTGCAATACTTACCTTCGAAAACAGCATTCCTGAAACTGAAGGCAGTAACATTAAGCCCTTAAAATAATACATATGTTCCCTTCCTCCCCCTCCCCCACCATGCACACACCCTCTTAGCAGCATCGTAAACTGTTAACAGTAAACAGAAAGTGCAAAGTAAACAATTTGGATTACTTATTTTTTTTAATTATGCAAAGCTCATTTACATACTGATAACTAATTGGCAGCGAGCACTTTGTCTTCATGAAAAAAAACACAGGAAAGAAACAGCAGAAGTGAACAAGAGTCTCCCATAGGAATTTCTCTCAGCCTAACCACGATATTCACACAAAAAAAATCTGAGTTTAACCAGCTGTATGTTTAAAAATATTCCAGTGCCTCTTTAGTATAGGTGCCACAAAAAAAAAAACAACCCACCACACAACTGTGTGAAAATAACACACACACACACATATATATAAAAAGGCAAAAAAAAAAAAAAAAAAAGAAAAACCCAAAACTATAAAAGCAACAGTCTGTAATTTATTTAGGATGCTCTAAGTATGAATTCAGTTTATCTTTTATAATGCAAAATTAGGTTCTGAAACATCTTAGTTATAAAAACAGCATAGAAATTTTCTTCACTACCTTCTGTCAGATAATGAAATATAAAGGATTTCTCACATACTATTTGATAAGATGTTCTATCATTTTTTAAATTAAGAGTATGGAGACTTCACATTTGCAACATTTGCAGACAGTTCTCTATGTTTGTTTTCCATATAATTCTGTTAGTGGATACTTCCAGGAAAACATGCAAACACGGTATTACCCTTTTAACAGAAACAACTATAAATGTTTTTCCAAGCAAAATGGCCTGTTTAACCTAGGGTAAATAACTTTGGATAAAGAACATAAATTTTTCTTGTTAAAATCAAGACTTAAAAAGAGAAATAAATTTGGTTTTTAATTGTGTGTACTATAAATAAACTTAGAGGACCAGTTCAGGAGAATTTTTTTCTTTTGTTTTCACCTCAAGCTTGGTAATTAATAACATGAATTAGAAAAAGGAGAAATTTGTAGTCAGAAGTGCAGCCAAGGAAAGGAATGTTTTGTAGCGCATTTTGTAGATATTATAGAATGGTTGTATGTCTAAGCACACACATGAGGTTCTGCAGCACACTGTTTTCAGTATTTGCTTAGAAAGGAGATAAGGAGATTTGTTTGTATGTCATACACGCATTCTCAGTAGTTCTGTTTGCAATGATCAAGTAGTTTTTACTAAGGCTTGAACCCAACGTGACACCTTGGATATATTCATTTTATAACAGAAAGCTACGGTGAGATTTTTAAGGAAAAAAAAAATTGATTTTTAAATATCTAAAATGTCTTCTCTTTCTGATAATATGATATAATATCAATAAATGCATAATATTAGGACAGCAATCTTTCTGAAATATTTTAAATTAGACCTGGTTTAATGCAAAGTAATTTTTAAGAATGGAGTAGAAGAGGGTCAGGAAGGGAACTGATAGGAATTTTTTATTTTTCAAACTAATTAACAGATATGCTAATTAAATGAAAGCTGCCCAAACAAATTCATTTATTATTTTAAAATTCCTATTTCTTCTATACATTTTGATAACTCTGTAACTGATTCCTTGACCAAGTACGTACTTCCATTACACAAGCATCCTATTTCTAAATGTAGTTCTTTTCAATTAGCTTTATATGTATTTGTTAGCTGGTCCTTAATAGCTAATATGATGGATATGCAGAGGTATTATTGTGTGCATATATAAACATATTTTGAAATTAATTACCAGTACTTTATGTCAGAAAACAAGTTAATGCAATTCAATAGCATCAGCTGCCTTCACCCTAAGCTTGTTAGAATGCCAGCCATGTACCTTTGATTGTACTTAATTGAATCTAGCAGGGTCTGGTCAAATTAGAATAACAACCATAAACCATTATTGTTTAGCATTTGCTGATAATACAATCAATGGGTCATATATGCACTCCATGAAATTTCCATCAGGCTTTTAAAATTCTTTTTCAGCAATAAACACATTGGGTGCTTTAAAGGTCAAGTAAGAAGACAGAGCTTTTTGCATAATTATAAATGTGGAAATGCATACAGCGATTCGCAAGCACTTTTGCTGGGTAAGCTACCAGTAATTGTGCCTCAGTCCAACCCAGCAGTAATAGTTCACACTTTCTTTAGTTGTACTCAACATAAATGTAATGATTAAAGACTGGCCTATTACTTATAACCTGCTGATGAGTTCTGTCTAAACAGTATTAAATCCATTGCCCAATGCCTCACAGGTTGGAAGAATGGAAAGGTCAGATAGATAATAATTTGATAGCTGTTGGGATAAGGGTACCTAAACATGACAATGAAATCCAAAATCCTTTTACATAATGACCTTACTTGCTGACATTTGTAAGTGATGATTAAATTACATGTTTGGGATTGTCATAAAATGGTAAAAAATTAATAAAACAACTGGGGGAAGAGGAGGAGGGAAAGGGGGGAGGTGTCCCGATAAAGTACTGTCAGTCAGGCTATGCATTCCTGGGAATCTTCCATATCTTTGATATGGTGATCCTGATCAGAAAGGGAAATCTCTTGTTCTAGAAACAAGATTGAAACTTACACCCAACTCTAGCAATTCCACTTTGAAGGTGACCATGCTAAACCACAACAAACAATTCACTAATTGCCCCTGAACTATTTAGGATGTAATGGGTTGAACATTCAGTCCATTAAACAAAAAACAACTGTAGGTTTGCAAACAGCTACACAAACATGAGTTGTGAACTACAAAAATTAAAGAGGGTTTATTATCATATATTCTAAAAAACAATCCCAAATTTCCCTGATTTTATTAAGACAACTGATTAACTAAAGCTAAGAAACATATTTCATTTTCACTGTGTTTATTATTTTACATATTTCTTACCTTAAAAAAATCAAAGCAAATTCATGTTTCCCTCTGTTTTCACTGAGTATCTAGTAGTTTGAATTTTCTGGTTCTATATTGAAATTGCTCCTTGCAGTTGAATGTTTATTTTTGTAAAATTGCAGGGGAAAAAAAAATAGACCTACTGTCACAGACAATTAAAAGTTACATTTTCTTAATTCACTTTTTGACCAGCACTGGTTTTGAAACCCTTAAGGCTTAGCAAAGGTGTTTGAGACAACTTACTGGAACATCTGCTCCTCACTGCTCAGAGAGATTGCACAGGTTTCATCCTTGGAGGTTTTCAAAACCTGACTAAATAAAGCCCCTAGCTACTTGGTCTGACCCCTTGGCTGGCCCTGCTTTGCACAGAAGGTTGGACTAGAGACCTCCTGGGTCCCATCTAGCCTATGATTCTACAATCCTGCGACATTTTCCTTTTGCAAAAAAACGCTGAACCCTCTAGTAACCAGCTTTAGATAATAAGGCAGAATCTCATATTACCCTCAGCGTATTTATTTAGATAGAAAATATACCAGTTACACTCACAGTCGTTAAACTTTCTCTCCGCAGTAACATGCATGATTTTAGACAGCTGGTATCTACTGCTGTTGACTGTGCCTTGTGGAGGCAGCAGGTAACACCTGCTTTAGTGTTGCAGTTGAACTAGAATCAACAATGTATCTTTCCTCATTCCCTCTGACAGCAGACTCATAGCTCCTGGTCCTGGAGCTGATTTCTTAATCTAGTTTTACAGAGTGATTTAGCTAAATAAGTAAGAAAAATTAAGCTAACCACAAGGCATGATGTAAATTTCTCCAAGAAATTGGAGTGGGGGTGGGAGGAGAGAATTCTAAGGAATGAATAAATACGGTACACTCTTATTCTTTTCACAGAGGTTAAACTTACATTACTTAACTAAAAAGGTCCACAACATGAGTTCCTGCCCTGACAGATATTACTCCATATTTTTATGAATTTATCACAATTCCTGTTACAGTTGCCACTCAGGCTAGCTGCCACTTCCAATTCTGAAAGTGAGCAAGTTCTGTGGTCAGCGCAATTCATGAATCATTCCTGGTTTAAATGTTGCCAACCTACTTTACAATAAGCACTTTTATAGACATGATCTGGAACCTGCTGGCTGGCCTCAGGTACAGAGAATAGTCTTCAGATTTCAGTTTTATTTATTGCTACAGATTTAGCTAGAGAAGAAAAACAATGATCTATTCCTCTGGCCATTTCTGTCATTGCAGTTTGGAGAGCTTCAAGTTTCCTGCTGTTCACATTATAACAAACTTAAATACTATTTGCACAAATTATACCTAGAAAACATGCATTTATTTCAAGTTGATGTAGATGTAAATACAGTGTAATTTGTTGAAAAGCTTGGCCTAAATGAGAATACTGTATTAAAATATCCAGACAGTGGCAAGTTTAGTGTCAGATCTAGACTTGCAACACTGACATTTTATTTCAAGTGAAACTGAAAGTCTTTAATGAATAAGATAGTTACACAATGAAATTCATATTTACAACTCTGGAGGCCAGCATTATTTCTGTGCTGTATACACCCCCGTCTGTGTTCTCCTTAATATAATTTCTGTGCTTCTGACATGGGGTCACAGAACATTGAACCTTTAACTACCTATAAGCATCCTTTGATATTCCTCAGAAAATAACATGGAGCAAAGTTTTAAGTATGCTATTAGAGTCTTACTCTATTATTTTTAAGTTACTGTCCCTGAAATAAGTTGTTTCAGAAGTTAACATAGAAAATGTGTGTTCTTACAAGCACTTTTGAGAGCCAAAGTAAAAGAAAGTAGCAATTTTTAGTATTTATCTAGTTAAGTAATCTGAGCAAGAATAGAACACTATATATCACAGATTTGTCTCTTTGATCATTCTAAATTCTAACTTGTGTCTCTTTTGATGGCAGAGTTCTGACAAGGTATAGAATGTGACAAGGTATAAAATGTGGCAGGACTAAACAAGTAAGCTTTTATCTTAAAGAGGCTATAAAACAACAGTTTGTTTCAAACTAATTGGTGGTATTAAGTTGCTGTTAGCTGTTAATATGATCAATTTAGTACAATTAAATCCATTGCATTCAATCATATTGTTCAAAAAAGTCAGTTGTTTAGTCTCACTTGACTCAGATGAAGTTTATGAAAAATAGTCACTTTTTGTGGAATATAGAAAACACACAACATACTGAGTTTTGATTTCATGACAATTTTTTATTCCAATTAAGATTTCTTTACACTGCATTGATGCAAAACAAAATTATGTTATTTAGCTGCAAACAAATGCACTTAGTTTTAGTCTTTCATTTTATTACAAGATTTGACCAGGGCAGGGCTTTTTGTATACTGTGGCAGATATGCAAGAAGAAAGTCTACTTTCATTATTCTCAATTTCTGGAAACTAAATGCAAGATATGAAAATATTAAATCAAGTTCTGTCATCATTTCTAGGTTTTGTCCATTTCCACTATTCCTTCTTTTTCTGTGCAATACTAGTTCTTGTTGAATGAATAAAGCACTTGTAGACACTTCAGAATAGCAAAGGGTATTCTGGTATATCCGGCAATGCAGAACTGAGATCTTTACTACACAGTGTTCAAAAGCAGCATGCTCATGAAATATCAGTAATATAACAGCACGTTTTTTCTTTTTTTTTCCTGAGAGTTAAGTTTCTCATTTAAAGAACACTAGCTTTAAGCTAAGATTTTAGAGAAATTCGGAAAGTGAATGAAGGACTGTGCATATGTACAGTAGATATGGTGGGGCCCAGATGAACTCACTGGCATTTCTTATACATCTATAGATGTGGTTTGACAGGCAATTTAGAATCATAGAATCATAGAATACTGAGGGTTGGAAAGGACCTTAAGATCATCTAGTTCCAACGTCCCTGCCGTGGGCAGGGACACCTTACGCTAAACCATATCACCCAAGGCCTCGTCCAACCTGGTCTTGAACACTGCCAGGGATGGAGCATTCACAACCTCCCTGGGCAACCTATGCCAGTGCCTCACCACTCTAAAAGGAAAGAATTTCCTCCTTATATCCAACCTAAACTTCCCCTGTTTAAGTTTTAACTCGTTACCCCTTGTCCTGTTACTACAGTCCCGAATGAAGAGTCCCTCTCCAGCATCCCTATAGGCCCCCTTCAGATACTGGAAGGCCGCTATGAGGTCTCCACGCAGCCTTCTCTTCTCCAGGCTGAACAGCTCCAACTTCCTCAGCCTGTCTTCATACAGGAGGTGCTCCAGTCCCCTGATCATCCTCGTGGCCCTCCTCTGGACCTGTTTCAACAATTCCATGTCCTTTTTATGTTGAGGACACCAGAACTGCACACAATACTCCAGGTGAGGTCTCACAAGAGCAGAGTAGAGGGACAGGATCACCTCCTTCTCCCTGCTGGTCACGTTCCTTTTGGTGCAGCCCAAGATACGGTTGGCTTTCTGGGCTGCAAGCGCACACTGCCAGCTCATGTTCATCTTCTCATCAACCTACACGCCCAAGTCCTTCTCTGCAGGGCTGCTCTTAATCTCTTCTCTGCCCAACCTGTGCCTGGGATTGCTCTGACCCAGGTGTAGGACCTTGCACTTGGCATGGTTAAACTACATAAGATTGGCATCAGCCCACCTCACAAGTGTGTCAAGGTCCCTCTGGATGACATTCCTTCCCTCCAGCCTATCAACCGAACCACACAGCTTGGTGTCATCGGCAAACTTGCTGAGGGCGCACTCAATCCCACTGCCCATGTCAGCGACAAAGATGTTAAACAAGACCGGTCCCAACACCGATCCCTGAGGGACACCACTCGTTGCTGGTCTTCAGCTGAACATTGAGCCATTGACCACAAATCTTTGTGTGCGGCCATCCAGTCAGTTCTTTATCCACTGAGTGGTCCATCCATCAAATTGATGTCTCTCCAATTTAGAGACAAGGATGTCATGTGGGAAAATTTCGAACGCTTTACAGAAGTCCAGGTAGATGACATCAACTGCTCTACCCCTGTCCATCAGTTCTGTAGCCCCATCATAGAAGGCCACCAAATTGGTCAGGCAGGACTTCCCCTTAGTGAAGCCATGCTGGCTGTCACCAAGCACCTTGTTGTTTTTCATGTGCCTTAGCATGCCTTCCAGGAGAATCTGCTCCAAGATTTTGCCAAGCACAGAGGTGAGACTGACTGGTCTGCAGTTGCCTGTGTCATCCATTTTCCCCTTCTAGAAAATGGGGGTTATATTTCCCTTTTTCCAGTTCTTGGGAACTTCACCTGACTGCCATGATTTTTCAAATATGATGGCCAGCGGCTTCGCAACTTCATTTGCCAGCTCCTTCAGGACCTGTGGATGGATCTCATCAGGACCCACGGACTTGTGCACGTTCAGATTTTTAAGATGGTCTCAAACCACATCCTCTCCTCCAGTGGGCACAAGGTCTTCATTCTCACAGTCCCTGCATCTGCCTTCCAAGACTTGGGTGGTTTGGTCAGAGCCTTTGCCAGTGAAGACTGAGGCAACAAAGTCATTCAGAACCTCAGCCTTCTCCAAATCCTGTGTAGCCAGTTCTCCTGAGAGCTTCCTGAGGGGGCCTACATTCTCCCTAGTCTGTTTTTTATTTGCTATGTACCTGTAGAATCCCTTCCTGTTATCTTTAATACCTCTAGCTAAGTCTAATTCTAACTGGGCCTTAGCTTTCCTAACCTGGTCCCTAGCTTCCCGGACAACATCCCTGTACTCTTCCCAGGCCACCTGTCCTTGCTTCTACTTTTTATAAGCCTCTTTTTTCCTTTGAATTTTCCTCAGCAACTCCTTATCCATCCAAGCAGGTCTCCTGGCCCTCCTGCTGCACTTTCTTCTGGTTGGGATGCAACACTCCTGAGCTTGTAGCAGGTGATCCTTGAATATCCACCAAGAGTCTTGGGCCCCCCTGCCCTCTAGGGCTATTCCCCATGGAGCCTTACTGAGTAGGGTCCTGAAGAGGCCAAAGTCTGCTCTTTTGAAGTCCAGGGCATTGAGCTTGCTGCACACTCTTCTCACTGTCCTTAGGATTTTGAATTTGGCCATCTCATGATCGCTGCATCCAAGGCTGCCCTGGAGAGTCACATTTCCAACGAGCCCTTCCCTCTTGGTGAGCATGAGGTCAAGCATGGCACCTCTCCTTGTCGGTTCCTCTATTACTTGCAGAAGGAAGTTGTCTTCTACACAATTGAGGAACCTCCTGGATTGCTTGTGCCGGGCCGTACTGTCCTTCCAAAAGATGTCAGTGTGGTTGAAGTCACCCATGAGAACAAGGGACTGTGAGCGTGAGGCTTTTCCTATCTGTCTATGGAGTGCTTCATCTGCAGGTTCTCCTTGATCAGGCGGTCTGTAACAGATCCCCACAGTAACGTCTCCCATAGCTATATTCCATTTAACCCTGATCCACAAACTCTCTGTTAACTGCTCACCTGTCCCCAGACAGAGTTCCATACTCTCCAGCCTATCCCTAACATAAAGGGCAACTCCCCCTCCCCGCCTGCCAGGCCTGTCTTTTCTAAAGAGCCTGTAACCTTCCATTCCAACACTCCAGTCATAGGAGCCTTCCAACCATGTTTCTGTGATGCCTATTATATCATACCCTCGTAGACGTGCACACATCTCTAATTCCTCTGGTTTGTTCTCCACGCTACGGGCGTTTGTATAGAGGCATCTGAGTCGACCCAATCCCCTGACTATGACACCAACCCTTTAACCATTTATTAACCTGGTTAATTCTCCTAGCTTTTTTTAGGTCCTCCCCTGTATCCTGGAGAATTGATGAAAAGACTATCTGGGCTCCATAGCCCCTAACCACCACCCCCAGGGCTCTGTAGTCCTTCTTTATGTTCCCTAGGCTACTACTATCTATATCCCTAGCACCCACAGGTATCACCAGAAGTGGGTAATAGTCCATGGGACTTACTAGAGCAGGCAGCCTCTCTGCCACATCCCCGATCCGTTCCCCTGGTAGGTGATACACCTCCCTTGAGACCGGGTCAGGCTGACAGACAAGTGCTTCTGTCCCTTTCAGTGTAGAGTCCCCTACAATTATGACCCGCCACTTTTTCCTGGCAGCACCAGTAGAGATCTTCTTTAGCAGTGCATCAGCCGGCTGTTTCTGGCTCGAGTATGTTTCCTCATTAGTCCTCTGCAGGACAGCAAAGCGGTTGTGCGTGGGGACAGCGGATTTAGGGGGAAGCCCCTTGCTTTTGGTTGTCCTTTTCCTTCTATTTTTGTTGGGTTTTTTTGTCACTAATTCCCAGCTTCCCAGGTTAACGGCCTCCTTCTTTCCTTCATGAGGTAGAGGTGAAGCTCGAGGCCCCTGCACAGTTTGGACCAGGAGCAAGCATTCCTGCTTCCTGTCAGCTTCCCTGACATCTCGCAGTCTATTAACAGCATCCCGCAGCTCAGCCACGGGCTGCAGGAGGATCTCCACCAGGGAGCACAGAGTGTAGCCCTGCCCATTGTGCACCATTCCCTCATAAGACAAGTGCAGGCACTCTCTACACCCTGAGCTCTAATTTAGGCAAAGGACTGAGTCCCAGCCTTTATTCCATGGGTATCCATATGTTCTTCATGCAGCAATTTGCATTAAAGAAGTAACTTACCTGAAGAGACTAAAAAGTACATCTATTTTAACTTATCAGTTTTCTATGTGAGCTCTGGCCACATGAGTTGTAGCCAGATTAAAAAAAAAAAAACAGACAAAGAAAGAAAAAACCCACAAAAAGAATAGAGGGAGAACAAACCACGTTGAACATGATAAAAGTAACCAAGTCCCCCTGAGGCCCTGAGGACAGAAGTCTCCCTTTGAAGGGACTTTGAATTGTCTTCCTTTAGTTAAAGGGACTTCTCAAAAAAGACGTAAAAAGGAGCTCCCTCTTTAATAAAGTCTTTTAAGACAGGCTTTATTTAGATTTTTAAAAGGTAACATTTTAAATATTAAAAATGTAGAAATAAGTGTGATAGATTAAACAGAAGGCAAATTTGTTCTCTAACTTGAATAAATTCTTTACTATACACTGTTGGTCCCTAACAAAATATTCTTCCCTCCATGGTCTGACAAGGCTCATCTTCGTGCTCGCTTATGAAGCAGTCAGACTGCTTTTGTTTAGTTGGTTACTTGTTTGCTTGTTTGTTTGTTTTTTGTCATTGTTATTTTTTGTTGTTTTCTGTTAGGATTTTCCCAGTCTGTACTATTGTACTATTGCACTATTCCTGCAGACACTCCGCAAGCTCTATCCCATCCTTCAGGGAGACTCTGACTGAAAGGGAATAATGTGAGATAAAGTAGAGACAGCTTCCTTCTTACTAAGCATGTGTTACAGTGTACAGTATTCACACAGCACTGCCTGAATAAACGAGAAGGCTGCATGAAGACCTCATAGCAGCCTTCCAGTATCTGAAGGGGGCCTATAAGGACGCTGGGGAGGAACTTTTCATTAGGGACTGTAGTGATAGGACAAGGGGGAATGGGTTCAAACATAAACAAGGGAAGTTTAGACTGGATATAAGGAAGAAGTTCTTTACTGTTAGTGCAGTGAGGCACTGGAATAGGTTGCCCAGGGAGGTTGTGAATGCTCCATCCCTGGCGGTGTTCAAGGCCATGTTAGACAGAGCCTTGTGTGGCATGATTTAGTGTGAGAAAGTTCCAATATGCATATATTGTATTAACTATATTTACATCCCATTTGAAAACACAAGAATTTGCTCAGGAAGTCAAATGGCTCAGCACATTTAAGTGTCTAAAAGAGAATACTGGATTGTGTGCATTATATATATATTAGGTCTGTTTTCCATATAATAAATTCCATTCAGAAATAGGATACTGTTATGTTCAATTACTTTTTAAATGGAAAAAATATTTCAAATATATAAAAGATGTCAGTCAATGTTGTTATTTTTTGTTTAAAAAATTAGCAATTTGGATTATTCTGAGAATATAATTATGAATAGGGAAATTAATAACATGAAGAATGGAGTTACTGTATAGATCATATGGGAAAGAACAAGATTTGAATATGTTTTAAAGAGAGAACCAGCTTAGGACATGTCCTGAGGAAAAGCCTCCAGCACATACATGAATTATTGAGACAGAATCTCTGAAAGATATAGAATTTAGTGATATGAAGCAGTCAGTAAGAGAGAGCATGTTGTTTCTTTGCTTTTTTTTTACTGAAGACATAGGAAGGAAGGCAATTGTAAGTGTGGAAAAAAAATTAATTATTTGTGAATCTAGATATAAAAATATAGGTTTGGTTTTGATGATAATGACACTTTAAAGAAGAGATAATAGTTTTGGTAAAATAGTTCTAGTACCAAAGCTTAAAATATCTTTTCAGAAAAAAAAAAGGAACTAACTAAAATGTGAAAATATCTAAGATTAGCAGAGGATAACTGCATTGATAAACTGTATAGTAAAACTAATTTCTGGTATTTGTACGCAAAAATAATCAGCTACAGAAATCTACACTTAAAAATCAAAATGGATAAGTATAATTTTATTGATCGACTATCACTTTCCTTAGTATTTCATCAACAGCACATTATCAATGCATTCTCAGTGTTCAACTTGTGCATAGACCAGTTTTCTTATCTGAATTTATAACTGTTTAACTGTTCAGATGTTTTTTATTGAGATGCTGTATTTGTATTTGCACTACTATTTTTTTCTACCATTCACAAAATCATTATTTCCATAGTGCTCTAAGTCATTAAAAAGGGATGATTAAGATCTTGGACAAAAAAAAAGTATAATCTTAAAACCATTATTGATTGAAAATTTATTCTTAAGAAGCACCACCATTTATTTTGAACACTTGACCTCTAAATAGAAAGCCAGATTAAGCTACATTTAAATCAAGTATTTATGAGATAAAGTAATGAATAAAATTAGTCACAGGAGGGAATGTTATTAGTCCAACTCCCCTTCTACATATCTGTGAAAGGATTAAAAACAAATTAATTCTCTCTAAATGTACTGCACAAGTTAGTAGAATGAATTGGAAAATATATGAAGATATATTCTGACTAGCAAGATTTTAAAACTTTGTCTATTTAGTGTTTTTGATTCATATTTGGTTTTAATCTCACAGTTCATAAATCAGAATCACCTCTGATTCTCTTGCTTCAATCCAGCATTGCCATTTCTGTAGCACTGTCACGCACTGCTAGTGGTCAGTAATAGTGTCACTGTGTAACAGACATCTTTAGGACCTAGAAATTAGTTTTCCACTTTTTGAGAAACTTGTGCTAACAGCCACTCTTTCCCATTGCAAAGTCAGTCTCTTTTTCCTTTCAGATGTATGCCAGAATACTCTTTTTTTAGGGGATATTCTCCACTCCTGCCTCTTCATCTGTGTGATAGTCACCATAAATATTTTAACATAAATTTCTTTATCTCTGTCCAAAACCTCCAAACTAAACCAAAAAAAGAATTCTTTCAATTTTCTTTATGCTTCATGATCAACTCATTCCTATTTTCTACCTTACAAATCCAGGTTTCGATAGTAGGATCATTATTTCAAAAATGTTCATCTAAACTATATTCTTAAATCCGCTTGCTTTCATTGACTTGCCTCTCTGCAATGAGCTTCCTTGGGAGAGGCCTAGAGGATGAAAAGAGCATGAAACTATCTTCTATCAAGAATACACTTCTTACTGCATTTTATAAATATTGAATACACTTCTCTAATTAAGCAGCATTCATTGCTATTAATTTCTTGTAGTTTACGCTGTTTTTTGGGAAGATGGCCCATTAAGCATATTTTTATTAAGTAGACTACATGGCATTTACACAGTGCATGAAACAACAGATGACTTCATCTATATGCTGTTACATTAAAAATGAAGGCCAACGTTTAGCACCTCTGCAATTACATAAAAATAGGAATTTAAAATAAAATAAATAAAAAAAAAGCCCCAAAGCACAAAACAGAAAAGCATCTGCACTTTTTTCTAGTCTTTTTATCTATGATCTGCTTATCTTACCTGTCTGTAAACTGTAAGGAAAATATAAGCTTTGTAGTATATTCTGAAGGATAATAAATACAGCATATTTTCTACCACATGGATTATCTCAAGCCTTCATTAAAAGCTATCAAAACCAAGCAATATACAAGCTCCAGAGTGAGTGTATGTTGCATTATGACATGATTAGAAGGATCTTTTTCTGACTACAGGAATCAGAAAACATCTACAAACCCAAGACAATCAATCGTCAAACGTCCTATAGCTAACTAATGCAAACCTCAAATCACAGATATTAGGAGTTAAAGGAGAAGAATAATGCACTCCTTAAAAACGAAAATTGTCACATTTTGCAGCTGTTCTCCAGACTGATGGAGAATCTATACCAGTTTTGTAATCTTAATGCTCACAGTCGATTAAAAAAGGTCAAAGGGGATAGACTCATTTTTAAAGAAACAAGTTGCATTTGTGACATCTACTGCACAATCAATTTATATATGATCGATTTGCTAAATAAATCAACAGTTGTGATCTGAGATTAAAAATAAAATAAAAAATGCTCTTTAATCAAGGAGACTATGATTATCAGTACTGAAATAATTGTTGAAATGAAGCATAAATGAATTTCTAACACCTCTGCTACAGATTGGCCTGTTTCTGCAATACATGCTATTTTATCAACTTGTTTTGATGACAAAGATCAAAAAAGATAAATCTTAAAGCAACTAAAGAAGGTGGTTTTATAAGGGCTGCAATAAGAATATTGTGGTAGAGCATCCCAAACATGTAAACTTCACAAATTCCTTTCCTTCATAATAACCTACAGAACTCTAATCCCTGTGTGATATTGTCCATACCTGTTTTACACTTTTGCTGTTTCACTTCCCTGGAAAGATTCTTAAGAAATTCAAAATGATACAGTCAGAAATCTGAAACAGCTGCAATGATTTTCATTAATAGCTAGACTTAGCAAACAACTGTACAAGCCTGCATATAACCCAGAATTCTTAGCTATTACTCTGAGACAAACCTTGACAATGTGTTGTTTTTAGCAGCCAGTGCTAGAAAACTAATCTGAGGCAAAGAGTTATATCCTATCCAAAATTATCGATTTATCTCAGATTTTGATGCAAATCCAGACCTCTTAGTATATTCAATTTTATTAAATTGTTATAATTGTTATAGCCACAATATTCCATCATCACATTGCTGTACTTCAGCAATGCTGCCATTTTACTTTCAGCCTGAGCATTCTGGTGAACTATAAGAACTGGATACAGTGCAGTGTCTGACAGTAATATGCACGTTTATTTGCAAACATTAAAAGGTGTGAACTTTCTTTAATTCACACCAGGAATGATTTCTGTGGGATAAAGGAAGCAGAAAAATATACCTCTGTAAGCAGAAAAGGAAGATGTTATCACCCCCTACTTTTTACTGTGTTCAAACTTGTATTACACAGCACTCATACTCTTAAGTCTATTTCTTTCATTTAATACAATATTGTAGAGGCAGTATATTTTTTGCATATGGCTTATATTCAGTTGCTGAAGTGCACTGCTGTTAGTAAATCTGAAAGACAAAAATCTTTCCATTGCAGGGAAAGGTCAAAAGCACTCCAAAGAACTAAGAATACTTTAAGCAAAGAGAATGAGCATATTCTTTCAACAAACTAGTACAATATTGTATTTTTTTTCATCACCCATCTTGTCTGTTCATAATACTTCACATCTGCAGAACAAAGAAAATCCCACACTATGCATACCCACTATGTTAATATATCTAGTAGCTCTTACATACCCATTCTGCACCAACATCCCAGATAACATTGTTCAAAACTTATCTTACTGGAAACCAGTTCTGAGAAAATAAAACAAACTTTGTAAAACTGTAGACAGCTGTTGAGTAAGCTACAGCAATTTTTAAGTTTCACTATGCCTTATTATACTACAGTTAATTAAATTAAATGCTCATAACCCAAGAAATATACATAGTTCAAGAGTAACTTTATAAAATATAATTGTCAATATATATTTAATAATAAAGAAAAAAACTGTAAAGCAGAAGTTATACTTTTCCATGCAATGTATACATCTTCTTAATTAACTCAAGCACATGTGAAGATGCACAAAATTAAAATAAGAAGCAACTTTAACAAAATCTTTCTGACATCTGTGCCATTAAGACTTTAAATCTTAGAAGCATCGAATCATTTATGTTGGAAAAGACCTTTAAGGTCATCGACTCCAATAATTAACCTAGCACTGCCAAATCCACCACTAAACCAAACCACTACTAAATCCACCACTAAACCAAGCACTGCATATATATGTCTTTCAAATGCCTCCAGGAATGGCAGCAGCTACTTCCCTGGGTAGCCTGTTCCAATGCTTCACAGCCTTTTCAGTGAAGAAGTTTTCCCTAATATCCAACCTAAACCTCTCCTGGCACAACTTGAGACCATTTTCTCTTGTTCTATTGTTTTTTACTTGGGAGAAGAGACTGATATCCACTTCACTATAACCTCTTTTCAGGCAGTTGTAGAGAGTGATGAGGTCTCTCCTGAGCCTCCTTCTGTCCAGGCTAAATAATCCCAGTTCCCTCAAACAGCCCCCATAAGACTTATGCTCTTGACCTTTCACCAGCTTTGTTGCCCTTCTTTGTAACTGCTCCAGCACCTCAATGTCTTTCTTGTAGTGAGGGGCCCAAAACTGAACACAGGATTCGAGTTGCAGCCTCACCGGTGCCCAGTACAGGGGGATGATCACTGCCCTGCCTGCTGGCTACGCTATTTCTGATACAGGCCAGGATGCTATTGACCTTCTTTTTCACCTGGGCACACTGACAGCTCATATTCAGCCAGCTGTTGATCAACACCCCCAGGTCCCTTTCCACCAGCAGCTTTCCAGCCGCTCTTCCCCATCCTATAGCATTGCATGAGTTTGTGGCCCAAATGCAGGACCCAGCACTAAGCCTTGTTGAACCTCATGCAATTGGTCTTGGCCCATCAACAGCCTGTTCAGATCCCTCCGTAGAGCCTCCCTACTTTCAAGCAGATCAACACTCTTGCCCAACTTGGTAGTGTCTGCACAGTGTCATCCTAAAACAATGTCCAAAACCATTTCCAGTCTACTAATGTGAGTAGAGTGATTAATTAATTAATTAATAATTGCAGAAATAGCACACATTTCTTCTCTTTTAACAGCAAAAATCAGTGTGGCTCATCTTACCTGAGCTGTCCTGAAATAATTTCCATTCTCTGCAAATAAAAGAAGATACTTTTTTCTTCCTTCCTTTTTAGGCTCAAATGGAACACCAGAAATAGAAATTGGGTTGGCTTTCTTTCCAGCTATTGCCATAGGGTGATTTACGGATTGAAGTTATTTTCTGCTCAGTAGAGTTGGGGCAAAATGCATAATACTCACATCATGGTAGCTAGTGCTACCTGAGCAATGTCAATGACATGGGAGTTTTCATGCTTTGGCACTAAGGAAAGGTTGTTTTTCTCAAAGGCTCCTACAGTATTTAGGGTTCTGGTATTCATTCATTTGTTATTTTCAGGATCTTAAATCTTCCTTAAAATTAACACCAAAGGAGTAACAATACAATTGTAACAGATTAAACTAGCTAACACACTAAAAATTTTATGTCTCCAGTCCTTATACACTTCCACTGTGTCATTTGTGATTTCAGAGAATTTGGTATTCTCCCACAGTCATTTTTAATGGACTTGCAGAGTCCCCTGGTTGTTTAGTCATTATTTAGAAGCTGCTTAATGCCTTTATTATCCCTGCATCTCCTCTCGAAATAAAGTTCCTATCACACTTTCTCCATTTTGATATTGAGAGGGTGTCAAAACCAGAGAAATAAACAGAACTGCACATGTTATTTAAGATTCTAGACACTTTCATAGTGTCACAGAGATGTCTTCTATTCCTTCTTGGTCAGAGAGGAGCTTATGCTTGCTTTTAGCTTCCATTAGCAAGGTTTGGTTTTATGTTGTTTACTTTTTGGGTAATAAGCACAACTGCTGTGAATTATTGACTTTTGTTCCTTGTATTAGTTTGCACTTACTGTGTGGTTTGGAGCTTGAGCCTAGTTTACCATGCTAGAAAAAAAAAACAAAATAACAATGATGACACCTGAAATGCAGCAACAAGCTGTGGTCCTTCTCACTGCCACATCTGAGCAAGGCACAATACAAAAACCTACTACCTACCTCATTTCTTCCTTTCTTTTTATGCTCCTTCAGTTGCAAGTATTGTTACCTTTGCAGGAGTAATATATCCTCTTATGAGTTACAAGTCAGCAGCAGCAAACTCATGGTGCTGCTTCTGCTTATATATTTTCCAAGATTTTTCTGTTAGTTACACTCTCAT
Source organism: Pezoporus flaviventris (assembly GCF_033815535.1). Lineage (NCBI taxonomy): Eukaryota > Metazoa > Chordata > Aves > Psittaciformes > Psittacidae > Pezoporus > Pezoporus flaviventris. The sequence continues at coordinate 27,962,713 of NW_026892579.1, read as the reverse complement.
TAACAGAAATTCATATATTTCACTTATCCTGGACTTACTGTACAGTAGCTTCCCTGAGAGAATGTTTATATTTGCTATGGTACATGATTGCAGTGAGAATAAATTTATTTCCATTAAGCATATCAGTGATGTGATGAGCATTGTCCAACTGTATTACAGGTTTAAACATTCTTTCCAAGTATGTGTTGTAGTCCACGCTGTCATAACATGATTTTACTGCACATGTTCAGGTATCACTCCTAGTTAATGAGATACATTATCACTGGAATTTACTAACTATGCAACTTAGAACATCTTTGAAGCCATTAGAAACACAGACAACAGTAAGATAGAAAAACTTACCTAATTTGCACTTCATACCAGTGTCCATCATCCACTCTAGTAGTAGTAGTGATGTTTTTGACTTTTGCAGCTTCATCACATAAAAACTGGTACTAGAGAGTGGGAAAAACACTTTTATTATATAATTTCTAGTAATTAAAGAGTTACAGACCTCAAAACTTGAATTTAAAAATAACAAATGCCTTCATAAAACCCCAAAGGATGAAATGTGCATTCAGTAAAAATCATGTTTGATTAAAGGTCTGGATCAGGAAGTCTATTGCACCAAACATATACAAGCACACATATATGCTTCCTAGCCTGCATGAAAATTCTCTAATCTATATGTATTTGTACAATCACATATTACAGGCCTGATTTGCAAAGAAGTTGACCATCTGCAACCCAGCTGAAATTAACGTTGGCCATGGGTGGATTTCACTTACCATTTTATGGTCTCCTTACACTTTCAAACATGTAATGTAGCATGGAGACATGAGCATTTTGGAACACCATTTAATTTCCTATACTAATGTGAACAAGCACTTGATTTCATGGTTTGTCTACTTGTAATTGTAGCTTGATTGTAAGCTTAGAACCATTTATTCATAGGGCTTTAAATCTACATTTAATTGACCAGCTTTGTGAATGATTAAGTGAATTCAATTAGTTTTAACATGGCACACTGGGATCTCTGAATAGATTTTTGTCAATTAAAGTACTTTCATATTTTATGGTGCTAATGATATGTTAGAAAAATATTTTTCTGCATCATTACTTTACCATGAATACAAGTAAGATAGACCTAAAGCCATCAACATTTTCTAAAGCTTGGATAATGTCCTGCCCCTGATTAATCCCATTTGTTGTGAATAAATGAGATTAGTCAAAATAGATAGTCAAAGCATAATAAAACACAGCAAATCAGAATATAATAAAATAAAAGTTTTTTCTCCTACTGTTTATCTGCAATTTATATACCGTTTTAGTACAATCATGCTCTTTAAACATGAAGGCAAATATAACAAAAATATGGTGTTCTTAACAGTCATTTGATGGCTTTTAGAGAAGAATGTAATTGCAGCAAAACTTTCAGAAATTTTTAACAGGACAATGGAAGATCCGTTATAAGAAAAGTAGCTTCTCTTTTAGTAGGCTTTATTCCTTAAAGCTTGCAAATAAATGTATTCCTATTCAGTGTGTCTATTAAAACCAAGCAAATGTTTGGGGACTTTTTGTGATCCTGTGAAACTGTGTACTAACATGATAGCTGAAATAAAAGTTTTCTAGTCAGAGCCACATGGTAACAAATACACTCTATTCCCTTTTAGAGTAAATTTTCTTATGACAATTAACTCAGTTCCACAGCTTCCCTTATAACAATTTTAATGAACTTGCACATGAGGAGGTTCAGTCAGCTTAAGCTTCAGATACTAAATAAAATACCTTAATTCATACTGGTTGTGAAGACAAAGTCTACCTTCTTTTTTTTTGTCTTTTAATGTGTACTTTTTATATGACACATTCCAATTACAGTCACTATTCAATTTTCCTCCAGCACCACATCTTGTGAGATATATTAATATTAGCCATGAATTTCTTGTAATTGATAGCAAGTTTGATAGCTATTTTCCTTAAAATACTAAAGAATGTCAAGACTCTCTTTAGCTCTACCATCTTCTACAGTAGGAAACAGGAAAAAAAAAAAACAAAACATTTTTACAGATCCTAGCTTTAATTCTCCTTCAGTGGGAGATGCCTTACCTGTAAGTTGCCATGTTTGATGAAAAGCTGAATTAAAAAATGTCCTATTGTTTCTGGGCTCTCTTCAGTATACAGGAGGAGTCCATGTGGATTGTACGTTTTAAATTCCAAGCGGATGAAGTTTTGTATGTTCAAATGCAAGCCTTTAAATTCCAGGTAAGAATTACCATAGTAGTGAGCATAATTAAAATCTGTAAATAGAATTTTGATATAAGAATACAAACACACTTTTCTTCTTCATCCGCTGCTTTCTTATTCTGCTAATGGTAGCACAGATATAGGATGCTCTTTTACATCTGTCAAGGAGGCAGACTTGATTCTGAAAATTTATATCAGTTTTCTTCTGTCAAAGACTTAACACTGAGAGTTTATAAAATTAGTCATATAGCCTTAGGTCAAATTATATTAAGCAGGCAACTAAGATCAATGCCTGAAAGAAAAGGAAATTAAGACAATAGCACCTGCTACATATCTAGAAGCTTTGGCTCCCCATAAGGCAAGAATAGTCTTTTAAAAGTTAGGCATTCACAGGTTTTGATGCAAGAATGAGCAAGTTTGAAGTCTTTGCAGAAACCACACAGTATGTAAAGGGAGGAAGACGTTCCAAAACCTAGTGATGAAATTGACATCTCAATCGAATATGTCAACTATTTCTGTCTAAAACAATAAACCCCATGTTAGAATGAAAGCTAAAAATTTGCTTTCTGACTACATCTAGCTTGTTTATCTAGATGCTTCTTAACCTCCAGCACCCTGCGCTATACCTTGCAAAGTAAGATGCAGCTCTTACTTAATGAAAAATGTATGTGAATACATGGCTGCAAGCACATCAGATGATAGAGGGGCACAATTAAAGGGGCTTTTCGCCCATCTTTTTCTCTCAGCTCTCCTTTCCTTTCCCCTCTTCTTTATCATCTCTTCTCCTTCATTCCTTTTTTCCTTCCTTTTTATTTTTTCTAGGTATTTTTTCTTTTTTCTTAATTTCTCTTCATTTTGTTTCTCTTTCTCTCTCTATATGTCTCCCTCCCTTTCCTTTTTATTTTCCCTTTCCTGCCCTTCCTTTGTTTGGTCCTTCCTCTTCTTTCCCTTTCCATTCTCTTCTTTCTCTTCCACAAGGTGTGGTTTTACAGAAGAACATTCAACATACACATGTTGTGGTTTAATCCAGGGCAGTGACTAAGCACCACGCAGACAGTCACTCACTGCCCCTGTCTCCAGAGGGCTGGGGAAGAGAATTAGTAGAGCAAAAGTGAGAAAACTTGCAGGTTGAGTTAAAGACAGTTGTATGGGAGAGAAAAGGAAGAAAATAATAATAACAATAATAATAAAATTAAAATATACAAAACAAGTGATGCATAATGCAATTGTTCAATACTTGCTAATCAATGCCCAGCCAGACCCTCAGCAACAACCAGCCCCTCCTAGCCAACTCCCCTGAATTTATATGCTGAGCATGATGTCATTTGGTATATGGAATAGCCCTTTGGTCAGTTGGGATCAGCTGTCCCGGGTGTGACATCTCCCAACCTTTTGTGTACCCCCAGCCTACTCACAGGTGGGGTGGGGTGGGGTGAGAGGCAGAAAAGGCCTTGACTCTGTGTAAGCAGTGCCCAGCAGTAATTTAAACACCTCTGAATTATTAACAGTATTTCTTGTACCCCTCCAGTCTTCTTCCTGGCAGTGCATGAGAGGCTGAAAAGTCCTTGAGTTAATATAAACACTACTTAGCAATAACTAAAACATCTCTGTGTTATCAGTATTATTTTCATACTAAATTCAAAACACAACATTATACCAGCTATTATCCCAGCTGAAGCCAGGACAGCATGGGTACTCATTCACACACAAATGCAGTCATGCACTTCTTAGGTATTTTTACTTGCTAGTATTTAAAAACTGAGCCTCAGATCAGTACATTTATCTACTCATAAGGAATTAAAAACGTGTATTGCCTTGCAAAAACGTAAAATGAGGGGCTTAGTTGTTTCATTTTAGCACAGCTATAGTGTTTTGATTTTTTGCACAAGTAGAAATATGCTTTAGTCTCACTTGAAGAATCACTCGGTGTACAATTATTTGTTTAATCAACTTTATGAGACTGATGAAAATTTAAAAAAAAAATTAACAACTCACCCATCTTGTTAAAAAAGCCAGTGCTACAATATGAGTCTAGATACAATGCACAACACGTAAGTGAAGAATTCCATTTCGTTTGGCTCAGATTTCACTGAATCATCTGTACAGGGACTCTGAGTATCTTTGAAGGTCACAGATCTGTTTCTACTTTCCAAAAATATGCAAAATTTTAATCTGTTCTGACACCAACTCCAGTAGCAAGTACATTACTACATATGCTTAAATTCTGAACATCAATGATACTGGGATAAATTGCAAACTCCTATATAAATTGCACTCCAATATATCACTGTAAGACTGTGCTGAATTTTGTCCTTTCATATCTTTTCAAAAAACTATTTACAAAGTCAGAGTCACTGTGGTCAAATCCCAAACAAAGCTCTTCTAACAAGTTCTCAGGAAGAGACAAGAAACAGCAAAAAAACACTGATATATGCACATATACATGTAAGAAAACAAAAAATTTCAAGCAATGGCAATCAATGACTACTGATTCAAAAAAGATGACAGTATAATTTTATATGTATTTAATCATTAATAACTCTGCTTTAAAATATAAGCCTATATGTATAAATTTCAGAAAACTCGAAACAAAAACCACAAAATTGCACAGAGAACTTATTCCATTTTATTGACAGATCAATTTCTCTAAGAAAGGGCAGACACTGCTTTAGAGGATTACCTCCAATCCCTAACCCTTGTTTTTCTTCCTGAGCTCACCACTGAGCTCTAAGTCCTTCCCTTATTCCATTTGCCCCAAGTTGCCCAAGTTTTTGCTTCTTCTACAGAACCATTCAGTTTTCTCCACACTCCTGAGACACTGGTATCTAACCACTTCTTTTTGTTGACTCCACTTAGGAGATTAGCTTGGCTGAAAGACAGATAAGTTTCATGGAACTTTTTTTTCCTGAAACTCTGATTCTTTCTGTAAATTCTCAGATCTTTGGAGGGTTTTTTCTTTTGCATTGGTGTTTTGGTTTGGTTTGTTGTTTTTTTTTTTTGCATTGTTCTGCATACAATTACCTACACATGTGAGAATACGTCAAAATTTTGTCAGTTCTTTGGTGTTTTGCCAACATAAGGCATTTGAGCCCCTAGATCTCACTACAAGAATAAAATCTGTAATTGAGAGGAGGAAAAAAAAGTGAGTGGGGGAACAAAGAGGTTTATCCATGGTTCTTGAGACTCTGACTGGTAACTGAGGGCAGACTGGTTTATCTACTAAATTTCAAGAAAGAACAAAAAAGAAAAAGCTGGTGGCATCTACATTTAGCTTTCTATGTATAACTGCAATCGGTACACAGAGCACTGCAGTCAATAAATGCACTTTATTGTTGCTAACATCCATATCTTTTTATCTTCCTATGATGATAATGATGCTGCCTTGCAAGACAACACACTCCATTATTCTATGGATTTGAGACCAATTTGGCTTCTTATAGGAAATATATTCGTGGTGCTAAGCAGAAAGCTTTTTAAAAGAATCAGCTGCAGCAAAATTGCTGCAATTGCTCTGTGTCCATAAATATGGAAAGAGCTAATGAGAGAAAGCACTGAGGAATATTTAGCAGACTCTAGGATTTTGTGAAACCATGAAAACATGCTGCTTGAATCACAAATAGCTACATACCTTACCACAAAAGCTATTAACAAAACTCAGTGCTGTGGCTTTATCCATACAGATTCTCACATTGTTAGTAACAGTAAAGTCTCTTTTTATAGAACATAAGCTTTGCTTATAATCCTTTTACTACTCTTACATGCAGCTTTTTCATTTGACCTCTAGAGTTGGCTTCCTAGATTGCTATTTGTCCTAGTACAGAGTATTCATCATCACCCAAGCCTTCAGAAAGAAAAGAATAAAAAAGTTGAAGTTGTATTTTATCTTTCACTCTGAATGTCTAACACTCACTTTCCTAAGAAACAGGAAAGCCCTTTGGCCTACAAAATCCTTTCAGCTGTAGCTCGCTCCACTGTGTACATACAGCTCTCCTTGTTTTTCTGTTTACATGAATTCACTTTAATGTCAGAACGTTAAAAGGTTTGAGACCTAGCTGTAACAGTAAGCAAATACTCAGGCAGGTCTGCAACCCAGCTGACTGGCAAAGCTTCATTAACTCTTGCCAATACCTACCAGTTTTCCTCTGTTCCAATGAGCTTCAGCTGCAACAGCTTCAGAATGGAGGCCTTCAAACATAAAACTTCTTGAGAGCTAGGCAACTGAAAGTGCTGTTTTTTAAAGGCAGGTAGAGACAACAAAAACCTTTTAATATGCTTGTGAGCATTTGTTCCTGTGGATGATGGAGCTTCTGTACCTTGATATTTCTAACACATACCCTGCAGTTTGCATGGATTCAAGCACAGAGAATATTATAATACTACTTTTATCTGCTTTTTTTTCTTTTTTGTTACATTACGCCTTAGAACAAAACACTCCTGTTTGAGCTATCATTTCTCTTTTATGGACACACCTTTTACATCATTTGCTATTCTTTTAATTAACAATACATCACAAAATTCAAAGAGAAGGCATCATTGCTGTGGGAAGATATGAACAATTAATTTGCTGTTTGGGAATTTTATTCATTTTTTTAGAAAGAAGGAACAGATCTCTTACAATAGTACAAAACTATGGTCATAAGAAAGTTATGTTTAAGACTAGGGAGTGCCAAACGAAAAAAATAGTTTTAGAAAAGCAAAATGAAAAGGTCAGAACAAGGACTGCTTCACTGGGCTGGCTACAGACTCTTCCAGCCTGACTACTGACTTCCAATTGCTGCCACAGACCAGGCTCATGCGAAGAGCATGCGAGGTACAATGCTTTTACTGGGACAGCCTGTAAGCTCATACCATAAACAATACTATGGCTTCCTCACACTGAGTATTCACCCCTGCTTACCACCTTCCATAAGCCTGGCTGGGACACCAAAATCTGGGACACCCAGTGCTGGGTCCCTCCAATGGCCACACCAATGTCTCCCTTGTGACTCCTTGCTGCTGCTTGCAGCTGGGTCTCTCAGCATGCTCTGGCTGCACCACTGGCTTGTCAGGTGAGGGAACTGCAGGGAGAGATGGGTTTCCCACCATCAGAGAAGACAAGGGTGTTTGCAGAAATGTGTGCTTGAAGGAAGCTGAGCCACCCAAAGAAAGGGAGCAGGCACAGCTAGAGGCCATGGCCCCATGAAGGGGCTGCCTGGCTCTTGAGATGGGGGAGACTGCAATCTTGTGACCTTTGGTCAACAGAAACTGCCCATGGCACTTCTGAAGGCAAACACGGTATTTTAGGAGTCCGCTCAGGGCCAGTTCAACCTAGAGCTTATGTCCGCAGAAGGGAACAAAGGTAAGTGGGACCATTCCTGGACTCCCTTTTGTGGGGTATGGAAGCACCAATCCACTAGTCCAAACTGATGTCTCTGGAAGCTTGCTGCCTGGAAGGGCCAGGATCTGGGGATTTTGCAGCAGCCTCCTGTCTCAGGTGGTCTACGCATGTAGGAGTGTTTCTTCTTTACTGAAAATATGCTGAAAGTACCTTAGCTTTCATGTTCCTTAATTTTCTGTGTTTTATCTCCAAAAGCTGCATTTCTTTGAGGTTTTAATGAGTCATGTCAATCATTCTCTTTTGCATTCTAAAATAAGATCAATCATTCCAACAAGTCCTGGAGGACAGCCACAGCAAAATAATCTGTAAGTTTTATTCTTTAGTCCCGTTAATACAGCAACATACTTCATACTTGTAATCAGCACTTAAAAGGTTTTAGTGTATTTTCAAAAGTGTCTCATGTTCTTTGGTATGTTTTATTTAGTCTTCCCAGCTGAAACACCTTGAAGACAGATCAGAACATTGGTCTTCAACTATTATTTCTATTTTGAGGTGCAATGTTATCTCACTGTGATATGCTTCACCTTTGGTTTCACATAACATACCCACACTTACAGTGAACCTATGTTTTATGCTGTCAGTCTGTGCTGCATGACTAGCAGAGAATTGTAGTTGTGTTTTTCTCTCAAAGTTGAAATGTTTTCTAATGTGGCTTGCTAGACAACAATAAAATGTGGTTAACATCCATAACTGTTGCCAGTGCAGCCCACCAGCAGCTTTCAAGCAAAGAAAAACAATAGTTATGAATAAACCCTCTTTACTGTTCCTTTGTTATGCTTACACAGAGCTACAGATCTGAGTAGACTGCAAAATTCTTCTGAAGGAAAAACACAGCTGTTTTAGAGCTCCTGTAATTCACAGTGTCTACACTTCTAGCCTAAACATATGCATACACACATATACAAACATCTACATACAATTCATCTGCTTTAAAGTGTTGGAAAATCAGATCCCAGAAAACTCCTTCCCTTTTGCTGCCATTACTGTGTATCTTTCCTTTCCTCACACATGCATCAATCATGTTTGTTGATGCATGTTTTGATTCTTAACTCCTTCACATTCAAAAGTCAATCTGCAATACTGTTGGTAATGAGTTCGGCACTTAGTCTCCCTGCTCATTCCATAAAGGAGACAATTGGCTGCATTGTCTATTAATTTTCACTTCTCCCCTCCATTCTGTTCAAGAGTTATAAAATACAGTTGGAAACAACAACAACAACAACAACAAAAAAACCAACAATACATGAAAGGTTTTATTTCATTTTTTTCACCAAAGATACATATGCACACACAGCACAGATCTTTAGAAAGAAGAGAGGCATAAAAAAGACAAGACAACAACAGAGATAGATAGATTGGAATTCAGAGATTTCTAATAACACAAGTAGCAACGTTCTGTAATATAGACTTATGGGAAGTGGAAGTAAAATCCACTTTAAAAAATGTAAATAATTTCTTTGTTTATTATTTACAGTATTTGGATACCTTGGGGAAAATGGGCATGAAACTTGTTTATGTCCAAGGATAAGAAGAAATTATATTCACAGTAATTTTTTTTCTATATATTGAGATATAGATATATATAGGTATTACGTATCAAATTTCTTTGTACAAAATACATAGACCACACACTTTTTAAAAGATATTGGGAAAGAAGAAAAAAGTTTCTTTTAAACTATTCTAGATTTTTTTACATAAAAGAAAACTCACTGAGCACCAGCAAATAGCTCTATTTTTGTTGCTTTTCAAAAGCGACAAAAAAAGAGGTTCTGGAGGCTTCCCTGTGGAAAGGAGGGATTGGAATGGTGGACTGACCCCAGCAATGTGGACTATGTCTCACACTGATGTATGGTATGTGCCAGTGCAACATTTGTGCTCCAAGAATCTTTCCAAAGTATAATTGAAATGAGTCCATTTCAAACTAAATGGAAATCAGATATACATTTTTTTCCTCTTGGAGAGCTCTAACACCTGCACCCTTATTCATGAATGCCGAGAATTCCTGAATTACTTTTAAATTATTTTAGGACAATAGATACTCAATTGAAATGCCTAAAATGAAGCTCTCAGTTTCTTCTGATTTCCATTCTGATTTTCACTGATGCCTGCATTCTGACAGCTGAATTGTTGGCCATTTACAGACAGTCAGGTCAGCACTTTTAATTCAGCATCTTTCCAGTATCACCTACTGCAGGTAAGGTGTGGCTGTGCTCTACCTTGCCAGAAAATTTATAGCTACACTGTATTTCTGGAAATATTTATTTGCTATTTATATAGGTAATATATGTGTATTTCAACACCTTAAAGCTCCATATTTATTAGCAGTTAATCTAACATTTCTGGGTTTCTCCACTCCTCTTCCATATACTGAATCTGAACAGCACCATGCTCTTGCAATGTGACCTTTCTCTACAGCTGTTACTTGCCTGTGAGCAACACTTTAATTGCCAGTTTTACCTACTTACTTTCAGATGTCAAATTCCGTCTGCCTCTTTTGCACTCAGACATCTATCAGGGCCCACTATAATACAGTTTCCTGTGTTTAGCAAACCCTTGCTATGGCCCCGTGCCAAAACACATTTTGGTGTATTCCATTGATGCTTAAATTAGACTGACAGAAATGTCTTCTCTAAAAACAAGACTACAGAAGACTGTTATTCAAGACATGTCAACTGGCCCAACGCACTTGGAAATCTTTACCTTTTTTTTGTCTCTGCATTTATCACTAAGAGGGTTATACTAAATGATTCTCCTGCTACCACTACAGCTAAATTAACTCCAATTATCAACCAGAAAATACAAGTGTGCTACATTATGGAAAAATTGCTGATATTGAGAAAAAGTCAGGATAAGATACATGCAATACAGCTTAACCAAGTGAAAGGTTTGTTAGAATGGGATTGTAGTAACAACTGTGAAGCACTTATTCTGTTGGATTCTAATACTAAAACTACTTAAAATGCCTACAGATGAAGAAAAGCATGACAATCTTGGCATTTTAAGCATTTCTGTTTTAATTTGATATTCTGCTCATTCATGTGTTGAAAAAGTATTTTTCTGTCTACAAATAAATACTCACAATTCCTTTTCTAGAAAATTCACACATTCAGCAACAGCAGTGAATGCTATATGCTTATGTTATGTATTAGAGTGGAATAGCAGATGTTATCTGATTTTTTCTTAAAAGTGCACATAAAAAGTAAATAAATTCATTACTGTACCTTTAAAAATAGTAATTCCAATACATTTATTCATACATATATCAACTGCAAAGAACTGAGAAGATGGTAAGTCTTAGCCTCTCCTTGAACTGAGGGAAAAGGAGGGCAGTCTTCTAGCAGTAACTCTTTTAAATTATAGGAGGCACCTGGAATGTAATTAGTGCAGGAAATGGTTTTATTATTATCATTAACGTATAAAAATTTCTTAAAACAGTATTCTGTTTCGGGCTCAGGTGTGGAATTTAACATAAAATACACAGCATGACTGTATTAATTACAATATTAGCTTAGCGAGATGAACTGAGACTTATGTGACTGCTATCAGTCAGTCACACAAGAGATTTTTCAACATGTGTGCTAGCTCCACAATGTACAGATAATGGAGAGAGGTGCTAAGTTTTACTGCAATCAGCAGGTGAGTAGAAGAGATTTTTTCACTGAAGATATAAAACCATATATATATAAAAAAACAATAGGAAAACCCCCAGCTGTGTGTGGTTCAGTTTCAGCTAAAGCCTGTGTTGTATTTTTCCTTTTTAAATGTACCATAAGGGACATAGAGAGGAGCAAGAACTATTACAGCAGAACTAAGGAGCAGGTCTTCCCTTGGGGATAATTTGGCCTGCTCTCAGCAGAGCTTCACAAGCCTCACTAAAATCTTTCCCTTCTGCTGCACTTTCTACAAATTGTTGGCAACTGGCATACAGCCAGCACAAAGCACAGTGCCATTGCTTGCATGTTGATAACCCCCATGGTTAGCAAGCATTAGAGCTGCCACTGGGAGAGAAGCAGGTGTATCCATAAGAAAAGCTTTTTCACTTCTAGTAATAAACCAACTTTCTATTTTCAGTCTCTTACAACTAGACTTCAAACAAACAGAACTGAACTAATTTTAACTTCTTATTAACTGTTCTAAAGATTATATCCAGTATCAATGGTCACAGCATGAAGTGCACATAGTATGGCTTTAAAATGTCCTTTATAGTATTATAGGTTACTCCAGAAGGCATTTATCTCTCTGTTACTCGGAATAAATAATATAGATGCCTATGGAAAAATAATCAAAATCTTGCAATGCACTGCAATGACGGCACATCGAAAACATAATCTTTAATTCTATAAGGCAGGAAAAAATAGGTCACTAATCATCCTTCCTTCATTAACCCCCAATACCAAATCAAACACTTAAGCAAGATTAATTTTTACTGGAAAACAAAACTAAACAAAAAATTCTTGTGAAATCCAGAGCAAAACAATATTTCTATCTGGCCAAATCCACTGGTAGAGGTTTCATACATTTTGTTGAGGATGCATGTACTGCATCTAGTTGTTCTGGGTTCAGCAGTAGCAGTCATTTTTCTCCTTCTTAGAAGCTGGTGCAGTGCTGTGTTTTTGACTTTCAGCCTGGGAACAGCGCTGATAACACCGATGTTTTCAGCTGTTGCTTAGTCATGTTTACTCTGCCCAAGGACTTTCTGAGTCTCATGCTCTGCCAGGGAGGAGGGGAAGCCAGGAGGAAGCAGAGACGGGACACCTGACCCAAACTAGCCAAAGGGGTATTCCATACCACAGCATGTCATGCCCAGAATAAAAACTGAGGGCAGTTACCCAAAAGGGTTAGATTACTCCTCGGGTCGGGCTGGGTATCAGTTGGGGGGGTGGTGAGCAGTTGTATTCTCTCCCCTTGATATTTCCCTTATCATTATTATTATTGGTGGTAGCAGCAGTGGTTTGTGTTATACCTTAGTTACTGGACTGTTCTTATCTCAAGCCATGGTAGTTACATTCTCTCGATTCTCCTCCCCATCCCTTTGGGAGCAGGGGGAGGAAGGGAGGCAGCGGGGAGTGAGGTAGAATCTGCGTGGTTCTGGGTTGCCAGCTGGTCTTAAACCATAACACTAGTGTAGCCGGACAATGGAACTCTCTGTGAATAATTTATTCTTGTTTCAGATCCAAATCTTCACATATCCAATGTTCTGATCTAGCTGAAATTAGTGTCAGTTACTTAGCACTACACTGCTCTGGGGGAGGTGATATTTAGGTGATTTGCTGACAAGTATTCTCAGGAGTGTGCTTTTGCCAGTGTAGGGTTATTGGGAAAATTCTTGTGAAGTAATAAGATTAAAAGTGTGGTCATTCTGAAAGCCATCTCTCCCCAGTCACTGATGAAATACTGTGGGAAGACGGCATTGTAAGATAAGCTACACTTGTTCTTCATGATTTTTAGTAATTTTTACCTATTAATGGCACATTGACTAAAAGGACAGCTAAGTTTCATCTGTTCTGTATTTATAAGTAAGTATGTTGTATTTACTGAAGTTGCAGCTTTGCATAAGCCTATATTTGCCCAATGAGTTGCAGTTAAATCAGACAAATGCATGTCTCTAGTGTGGCTTGTTTTGGTCATGGTTACATATGCCAGCTTTCAGTGGTGGTAAACCTGTTAGTGAGAAATTACAACAGCTGCAGAATCTGTCTTTATCCTGGACATATGGAACCAGGAAACAATCTCAACTGAGCTGCACCTTCAGACATGGAGAGGATGCACGGTAGTACCTTATCAAACTGTCTTTTAGAAATAAGGCTGATGCTATTGATCCTAACAGCAGAGCCTGAAATAACACCTTGATTCACTTCTTCTGGAGAAGTTGCCTCTTTTAACTAGTATCTTACACATAGTATTATATTCACGCTGCCTGCATCTCTCTGCTTTCCTTTCCCCCAAAGTACTTTGTAATGTAAACATACTAAACCATCAGTTAAGAGCATGGTAAACCTTATTTCTACTCCCTTCGTCTTATGTCAATTATTAGAAGCCTGCAGGCTGTCTTGTGTACTGGTATGCATTTTATTCTCCCTTAACTAAAGAAGAGCTGCATGCATTCAAAGCAAAAAAAGAAAAACAACCCTCAGTGAATTTTAATAGTACTCATTATTAACTTCCTTGATGATGTCCAATAAAGGAGGCGTAACACAGATGCATACAATATATAATTTTCCATTTCACTTTCTGAATCACAGTGGTCTAGGGTCTGCTAATACTATCAAGTACTATGGAAACGTGCTGCTGTGAATATTTCAGAATATAAATAAGGAATGAATCATTAATAACATAGTAGTCCAGCATTACACCACATAAAAATCAGTGAATATGTTGAAGGACACACAAATGAAACTCTGATTAAAAACAGGATTAGGAAATTTAGTAGGTAGCTTTTATGACACATAAGCTACTGGAGAAAAACAAAACTCAAACCCTAAAATAGATGGTTCATAAATTATATCTTGAGAGATGTACATTATAATAAATAGTCCCAGCTGCTTTCCTTCCTGTTTTGTATGTGCTGTAGTCGCTTGCAACATAGAAATGCAAAATTCTGCTTTGGTAGCTTTTTAATATGGGAACTTGGCAGCTCAAAGGATGGGGAAGATTCTGAATGACAATGCTGCTTAGGTAGTTTATTTCAAAATATAAATTTAAAGTAATTTCTGTGCTGAAAAATTCAGTTATACATTTGGAGTGTTAGGGTAAGCACTGCAGAATAATTTCCCCTTAAAAGTGCAAAAGGAAGCTTTCACACAAATTTTCTGCAGCACAAATTTTGCACGAATCATGAAGAAAATATTAGTGTTCAGACACAGGCCATCTGCCAAAATAATGTATGGAATTTGTCTGTATAATGAAAAATGAGAAACTTCTTATTGTTATACCTGTGTTTATACATGTGCAAATATATGTTTTAATAGTGCTTGGCTCTTGTGTTTTTGATTTTGATGCAGTTTGGACTCTGAAGAAAGTACACTGTGGTCTGTAGACAAGAATTTGTGAAAAGTTTCCCATTTCTGGTCATTATATAAAGTTAAATAGAAAGCTAACTGTCATGGTTTAAATGGGCTTAAACCATGACACTAACTTAAAACCTGACTGAGGGGACATGTCTGGAAGATAAATGGCTTACAAATGCTAGCTAGCTAGCAACCAGGGCTGCAAAACAAGTAAGTTACCAACGTACCTTTAGTTTTGAAGGGGAAAAAAAAAGCAAATAGGTAAAGATGTATGCTATCAAGATTACACAGACAATTAAGGTAGCAAGAATGAGAATTTTTGCTTCTGCAAAACCCATGTGAAATAGACAATATTTTAGTATGTTAAAAAGGCATGTATTTATATATGAAGTTTTTCCAACAGAGCTCAGAAGTTAAGATGACAACAACAGAAGCTGGAAACACTGATCAAATTTAGAATAGATCCAAAGACAAAAATGTTGCTAGTGCACCAAATGCCAAAGACAAAAAAAGAGAGGAAATGTACAGTTATTTATGTTTGAGACACATTCTGAAGGTCAACATGAGTTCAAAATTAGTGTCAATGAAAAGGATCACTTAGGCAGTGGCTGGGTTATCTAATTTATCCTTACAAAAGCTGGAAAGGAGCTTTATATCAAATTTTCTTCCTGTTCAGTCAATGGAGAAGTATGACAAGTGGGAAGTTCACTCATCCCAAGGCAACTTTCTAAAAGAATAGAAAGACCACTCTGCAAAGGCATCTTTTTCCACTACTGAAAGATCCCAGACCATCATCTTCTGTTGCTCATTTGGAGAATTACTAGTATCTATATGGAAAATGACTTGCCCAAGAAAACAGCTGGAGTTTTTGTTTGGTTTTATAAATCTCTGGGCATACAAGTAGCAGGGCTACTAGAACTGCAGTCTGCTTTAGGAAGGGCCCTTTACTGTTATGAGTTTGAATGGGCCAGATGTCTATAACATCAGGTCATGAACTTCTTAATATACCTGCCTCCTTTTAAAATAAAAATTGAATATCAATAAGCTGGTTACCAAAGAATCACTGTTTCAAATTTATACTTATTCCTTAGAAGCCTGACTGTAATTGTTTATATTGCTGAAATGATATTAAGTAGGAGTAAAGCCAGTGTATTTTCTACGTCTTGTGAATACCACTAATATTTGAAAACAGTCTGTATATTTATTTCCTAATTAGAAAATTTAAAAAAATATCTTTTTAAACAGGGTGAATATAAAGCACCATCTTACCTCCTTCTGTTATCTCCAGCAATAAAGACAGAAATATCTGAGGATTTGAGGAACGACTGAGGAACAAAATTGCAATTTGTATGGGAGCTGGAAATACTCTCTTTTCACAGCCAGGCCCACACACAATTCTTAGTTGTTCTGTTACTCAGTTCTCTGCCTAATCTGGTAATATGCCAAGCACTTCCATCTAAATGTATTTGTTGCCTCTCACAGAAATCTAAAACCTCACCACTGGTAAGCCCTGTGTTCACCTGCCCTATATAAAATACCACTTAAGAAAAAAAATGTGTTCTATATGCCTGTAAGTAAACATAACTCAGGAAAATCAAGCTACGTGCTTATATGCCACATAGCAGCAGTCACTGAGGAATTCTTGACAAACAGTGGATTCTGTTTTAATCAAAACAATGAGAAAAAAACCTGCAAAAATAGATTACTATTTGGGAGCTAGAGCACATTGTATTTTATTTCTTTAGAATGTTAGACATGATAAGGATGGAAAAAAAACCTTAGTTACACCAAATAAAATTTGAAAAAAAAAATCATTATAATCTTCGGTATGACGACATTTCATTTATCTGACTCTGCTTAAAATTCTCTCCAAAATGCTAGCTTGATTTAATAGAATGGTTAGGTATGAAACGCAAGCAATTTGAAACAAGTATTTTCAGATACAAAAAAATAGAAAAGCTGACACAGATATTTGTATGATGGATAGGGTTTTCACAAAAAAACATTAATGTGACAATCACTTGGTTAAAAAGAAACATTTTAGGATTTCAAATTTATTATTTTCAATTGTTAATACATCAAAAGTAACAAGATAATTGCAGAGTATTTTGTGACAACAGGAGTGAGTACTGCACACCCTTTTTGAAGAACAGTCATTAATGGAAAGCAGAAAAAGCCTGGAATACAAAGGTCTTGTCCTGAAAACTAGTGTTAGCTCAGAACATATAGATTTAGAGTGTAGTATGGCAGTATGTGATCCTTGAATTATTTAGCATGGTCTTTCCAGGGTTAGAGAAATACTGAAAGCACTGATTCTAACTATTGTTGATGTCATTCACTGTCTTCTTTAACTGGTTTGTAAAGGTCATACACTTCTTTCTCTTCACGGGATAAAAAATTTGTACACAATTTGGTTATGCTAAGTGAAATTTCAGGCTAGCAAATAATGAGCATGCTTAACATCCCCAAGTGAGTTTCTTTTCTTCTATATTATAAGGAAATATTGGGGAAATATTTAAACAAAAAACAACCAAAAAACAATTCAAAAACCAACCGAACAAAACAAACCAAAACAAACCACACACACACACACAAAAAAACCCCAAACCACATAGGAAAGAGAAAGCGCATTGCACAATTAAGGGCATATAAGATCTAACCAATGCCTTTTACAGCCTGCCCCTAAATTTTTATTTTTAAACTGAATACATTAAAATGTTTTAACCCTAAGTGATCCAAAACATCAGAAATTTGTCTTATGTTTTTCAAATATTCAAATTCAAGGTTACATGAAAATAAAATGCTAGTATTAGCAATTGTTAGTATTAAAAATAACATTTTCAAGAATAAGAAAATTTATAATTTTGTCATGAAGCTTTTCGATCTCCATAGGTAAAAGTTCTATCAGCTTCCTAAGGACAGAACCAAAATTGGCCTCACGTTTAAAACTTGGTTGTTGTAAAGGTCTAATGAGTATTAACTTCTTACTGTAAAGGAAATGTTAAAAAAGCATTAAACTAATCAGCACATTGAGCTTTGTCAGCAGCTTTAAGGACTTAAAATCAGCCCCCTTATTTAAAGTACCAAGCAGGCTTCTCCACCCATAAGGAGCATAGTGCTAAGCCCTCTGAAGAAATGAGCAGCATTTTCTTCCCGTATATGAACAGTAGACATGACAACAATTTACACATACACACACATTACAACCAAGGAAGAGTTGTATATATTAGAACCCCCCCCTGCCTGAAGAGGTTTAACCTACAGCTCTCATCTTTGTTGGGAGAGTTATAGACCATATTCATGTCTTAATGATACCATTCTTCAGAAATGAATTGAAAATCCACTGGGATAGACAAAAGGAGGGAGATGTCCAAGACTTCTAGCTGTAGCCTAGTTAAAAAGGCTGTCACCTGGCTAGGAGTCTGAGAGGATATGGGCACTGTAACAGGATTTTGACTGTATGATTCCAACTGTGCCACAAATACGGAGAAGAATAGCATTTAGAACATCTTTTAATACTAAGAAATTCTATGCTGTTAAAGGAATGTGTCATTTCTGGATGGGGGTTGAGAAAACATTTGTAAGAATAAAGAAGAGGAGACTGCAAATGAAGTCTGGGAAAAATCATGCAAATATGGTGGCTATGGTGGCTTATATCAGTTGAGGTACGCCTAGAAAAGCAAGAAGAAAAAAAACAGTTTTAGTGGATTAAACCTCTTATCTGGTCTGAAAAAGGTATAATTATATATATTGGGCTTGAAATAATCCAAGACAATTTAAAAATAGGTATCTAAAAAATCAGTTTGCTGAATAATGAACATTCTGCTTTTGTTTTTTTTTTTTTTTACATAATTCAGGGAATTATTGATAGAGCATCATCTCCACCAGAGTGATCACGCCCAAATCCCTATACTGTGGATTTCTAGCCACCTAAAATAGGATAAAGAGCTACCCAGTACTTGGAAAATTGATAATTTTCAAACTATAATCCACAACCTGTAGACAAAGCAGGAACCTATCTAATGCTAGATAACAGAAACTAGGGAAGGTAGCATCTGGGACTTTGACCCCTCAGCTGCCTGGTGTCTGATTACACAGATTCATCCACCTGGAAGCTGAAGGTCAGAATTTTTGCTGTGTATCGACATACACAATTGTACTTTCAAAGAACTAAACAGAGATCATTATTTTCCCTTACAGCAGTACCACAGAGGTGATGGTAGTTCCACTGTTCACTTTTTATGCTACAAAGCAATTAGTACAACATTCAGCCAGTGAGAGATGCAGGTTCATTTTTGGCTCTGTCTAGTACTCAATATTTGTATCTTCCATGCCTTAGCAAATGTCCTAGAAACTAGAAAGCTAGTTCATAGGGCATTTTGTCCCCCAGAATGGCAAAACTCAAGAGGAGGAAAGTACAGATTTTGTAGCCTTAGATGATAAAAATGCATTTATCTGAGAGCAAGCAGACACAGTATGAGTAGTGTTTGCTTTATAGTGGATGGAGAGAGGGGTACTTCTACAATATGATTTACCTGAATAATTTTTGATGCATTCCTTGAGATGAATTACACCCTAAACCCATCTATTTCTCTGTATAAAGGCAGTTGAGTGTCAGATTCCAAATCCTGCCATGGGCAAAAAAGAAAACACCATTTATATGGTGCCATGAACTCTGTGTTTTAAAGGTCTCTTATCACATACTACCCAATTAATACAGAAATGCCTCATTAATTTAGTTAAAATAGTTATGCAATGAAGTCTTCCTAGTATCTTTCTTTTTTCTTCACTGTTATTTGCCGTCATCTTTTCTGTTTCCTCCTGGGTCATAAGCTTGACTTTTTGGTCTTCCCAAGAGTGACGGGGGTGAGAGTTTGTAAGGGGGGATCACAGTGAGATGTCAACATCCTCAGATGCTGACAGAAAGTGTTATGTTTCTTTCTCCTCAGACCTGTGTTCTGTTTTGGGTTCTTTTTATACATTTCCCTGTCACAGCCCGTTTCCTTCTCTCAAGCT
Source organism: Pezoporus flaviventris (assembly GCF_033815535.1). Classification (NCBI taxonomy): domain Eukaryota; kingdom Metazoa; phylum Chordata; class Aves; order Psittaciformes; family Psittacidae; genus Pezoporus; species Pezoporus flaviventris. The sequence goes on along the minus strand of NW_026892579.1, from coordinate 27,943,090 downwards.
GCCAGCTTCTCCCCAGCCCTGCCAGCCCCAGGCACACAAAGGGCTGTTTTTTGCCAGGCGGTGACAGGCAGGAGGTGTCACCCCCTCCCCACTGGGGGTGTCACCCCCTCCCCACTGGGGGTCGTCTCCAGAGCATAAGTTGGAGCAGGGGAGGCAGCTGTCAAGGGCCCAGTGCAGGGGTTAAACCAGTGACATGGTGAGGCTGAGTCTCTGGGGTTGGCACAGAGCCGCGGCATCCCCCTGCTGAGGGTAGACATTGTATTTACTGGGTTGCAATACTTATCTAGTTCCCATTTCATTATCATCATAAATCACCAAAGTTAAGTATGACAAAGTCTATCTTTCATGTCTTGCTAAGAACAAACTCTGGACTATTAATGTTCAAGTGCAAGACAAAGAATATCTATTGCAAATTAAGTCAGTCAAGCGGACTTTTCTGATGTGATTAAAAATTACTTTGCATGTCCTTGAAAGCAGGGGATACAAAGAATACCTGCAAAAGATACCTGCAAGATTCTGAGAAGTATCTATTCACTCATGTGAGGAAGTAAGAGAAGTTCAATTAATTGAACGAAATCTTTACCTTTGTCTTCCCTCACAGTTCCCCCAGATCCCTTAATCTCTAAGAGAAGTTTCAAATTCAAGGAATGTGAGATGACTCCAAATTCAATGAACTTAAAAATTAAACGCTATGTTTTTTTTAGATAAAACAAAGAAGTAACTGCTGCATTTATGGACACTAAATTAAAGAATTTAACACACAATTTGTCTCTCATATTCACTCAGTAAATCCCTACTGATGTTATTGCACTGATCGCCAACATGCATTTCTTTTCAGCTCTTTATTTAGAAGCCATGTGAAGCACTAAACTGAGTACTTGCATTTTCATTAGGAAAGTCCTTTTTTTCTGCTCAACTGAAAGGATAAAGGGGTATCACATCAGGATTTTACTGATCACTGAGTTGTTTCTGGTCCTAATTTCTGTTAATCTAGAAAGGAACAATATCTGATAAAACTTAATCCATCAGTGATTCCAAACAGAAGCCTGTAACATTACTGAACCACTCGGTGGGTAAAGAACTGGCTGGATGGCTGCACGCAAAGGGTTGTGGTCAATGGCTCAATGTTTGGCTGGAGACCAGTAACGAGTGGTGTCCCTCAGGGATCGGTGTTGGGACCGGTCTTGTTTAACAGCTTTGTCGCTGACATGGACAGTGGGATTGAGTGCGCCCTCAGCAAGTTTGCCAATGACACCAAGCTGTGTGGTTCGGTTGATATGCTGGAGGGAAGGAATGCCATCCAGAGGGACCTTGACACACTTGTGAGGTGGGCTGATGCCAACCTCATGAGGTTTAACCATGCCAAGTACAAGGTCCTACACCTGGGTCAGAGCAATTCCAGGCACAGCTACAGGTTGGGCAGAGAAGAGATTAAGAGCAGCCCTGCAGAGAAGGAGTTGGGGGTGTTGGTTGATGAGAAAATGAACATGAGCTGGCAGTGTGCGCTTGCAGCCCAGAAAGCCAACCGTATCCTGGGCTGCATCAAAAGGAACGTGACCAGCAGGGAGAAGGAGGTGATCCTGCCCCTCTACTCTGCTCTTGTGAGACCTCACTTGGAGTATTGTGTGCAGTTCTGGTGTCCTCAACATAAAAAGGACATGGAACTGTTGGAACAAGTCCAGAGAAGGGCCACGAGGATGATCAGGGGACTGGAGCACCTCCCATATGAAGACAGGCTGAGAAAGTTGGGCTGTTCAGGCTGGAGAAGAGAAGGCTGCATGGAGACCTCATAGCAGCCTTCCAGTATCTGAAGGGGGCCGATAGGGATGCTGGAGAGGGACTCTTCATTAGAGACTGTAGTGACAAGACAAGGGGTAACGGGTTAAAACTTAAACAGGGGAAGTTTAGGTTGGATATAAGAAGGAAATTCTTTCCTGTTAGGGTGGTGAGGCACTGGAATGGGTTGCCCAGTGAGGTTGTGAATGCTCCATCCCTGGCAGTGTTCAAGGCCAGGTTGGAAGAGGCCTTGGGTAATATGATTTAGCGTAAGGTGTCCCTGCCCCTGGCAGGGGAGTTGGAACTAGATGATCTTAAGGTCCTTTCCAACCCTAACGATTCTATGATTCTATGATTCTATGAACCAGAACAAAAGGAAAGACAGCTCATATTCTCTGAAAAATAATCTATTACAGGAATGTTTCTAGCACACTCTCCTTTACTGAGCAGGTCCTTAAAATGTTAGGGTTTTTTAAAACCTTGAGAAACTGTTTACTTTTCATTTATCAAAACCAAATGGAATGTGTCTAGAACCTGCAGTCTAATACATATGTTTTTTAATTTGCTAGTAAACCCAAGGTAACAAAAAAGGTCAGAAACCCCTTATATCTTTAGTTAGTTACCATTTAATTTGGTTACCATGATGTTTGGTGTGGTTTTAAGTCTTCTGTTTCCAAATGTGCTGATTAATCATGAGGTTTTATGACATATTCATGTCAAGAAAGAAAAAAAAATCTATTTTTAAATACTAGAAATATTACAATAAGAACAGTTCTTATTTTGAAGCCATGTTTCTTAGGATTTCTTTTGTACAGCAATTTGAATTCAAAGTAAACCAAAGCCACATTTATTTTATTTTATTTTTTTTTTAATTTTCTAGTCTACTGGAAAGAATTCTAGTTCAGATGCATCCATAGATTAATAAAGAAAAAGGGTTACATTAAGGTTAATTCCAAGCTAGCAGAAAATTCAAGAAACCATTTATTGTGTATTTTGACTGTGTTGGGCTTAGTGTTGCAAAATATTTTTCAGCTGGACCAAATCTCCCACAAGAACAGCTCAGAGACTTCGGCATGGTTGAGTCCCAAACTCTAGCTGTGTTTTGATCTCAGATATGACTCCTAGTAGAAACGCAATTTAAATCAAAACATATTCTGATTAATCAGTCTCTTTCAGTTTGTGTAAGTGAAAAGATGTACTTTTATACTATAAAAAAATAGCAGCCTTCTATAACTGTTTAGTGTTGACTCTAAATATTTTACATCCTACAAAGAAGAAAGGGTAAATATCAAACTAATTTTTTTTTTCCCTATCTTTATCTATTTCTTAGTTCCTGACAGAAAGACAGTGACTTAAAAATTTCATATATATAATACCCAACAAAATTAAACTATGTAACTATGTCATACAAGCCTGCTGTCATTTGTCTTCTGCTGCTCTTAAGACTTCTTCTGGTAAAGGTTGCCTCTGGAATATTTTGGTAATAAACTATTTTCAGTACAGATAATCTGTGCTGTTGAAGAGAACCATAATATCAACCAAATTGAAGAGAATGAATTGTCTCAAAATTAATTTTAAAGCAAGAAAAAAAGCCATAGTTGTTCATATTGAACACATGTAACGAAACTGCTGTAGTTGCTTGGCAACCAGGATCAGACTTTTTGGAGAAAAACAAATACCTGCAGCGATCTATAGAGATCTGTCTATAACAGAAAGAGGTAGCCAATACTTTTTGGCAGGTTGGTTTTCCCACTACACGAGTTCTGTCTGGGTGTTTTTTTGTGATTAACAGTTTGAATTTCTCTGTTTAGATTGCTGATGGTGTTATATTCATTTTATTTCTTCGTCTCAACCTACATTGGCAAAGTAGCAACTATCAGGTGAATCTGTTGAGCAGATCCTCTGTCCAGTCTCCAAAATGACTTTGAAGGTTTCTTGGAGAATCTACATTTGCTTATTCAAGAAGTGGCTAACTTTGAACCATTTCTTCTGGGGAGACTTTTTCAGAACAGTATCTCTTAGCAGTGTAAAGGGTTGTATTTGCTTTCACAGCACATTTCAGACATCAGTACATAGAACACACTCAAGTCCAACCCTGTTTGGTTTCTGTGCTGTGATGAATAAAAGTGTAGACCTGGAGATCTGCAGGGAACTATAAGTAAGACCTGCATCACTCTTATGCTCAAAACAAAACACACCTGCAGTATGAATGCTTGGAGTACTTTATGCCTGGCCTAGTGGCATACATTTTTATAATTCCTGACCTCTCCAGTGTGAAAAAGCCCCAAGACTGCCTGCTGCAAAAGTTAATGTGAGTTGCAGACAGGGTAAACATAGGCTGCTTAGACGTGTCTATAGATGTTCTCCAAAACCAGCAGCTTGTCCTTAAACAGCTGAATCAAGAAGACTGTGGTCTGATCTTTTTTCCTGACTTGGCACTCTATCATCAACATAGATATAGCCTTTCCTGTAAGGCAAACTATTTCAGAGTTTTAGAGAAAGAAAAAACTTGCAATCAGCAAAAAATATATTAACTTGGAATAACTGCTTTCTACACAGATGCTTCATTGCCTCCTATGTTCCAGGTAAAATGCTAATGGCTGGTGAAATATCCTCTGCTCTGAAAGAGAACTAGATCATTTCATTACAGATTAACCTCATTTCTGCTATCAGATTTGTCACGTATAATGTAACAGCGCTTAGAGGTATGAACTTCACTGAACACATAGAGGGATTTCCTTTAGAGAGAACTTAACTCTCTCTGGACTGAGCTATGAGTGCAATGGAAGCTCAACATACAAGGTAAAAGAAAAAAGAAATTGTGGTGCAAACTCCTTTTTTCTGGTTGAGGTTCATTTCTGTAATCAAGTGTAGCCTTGTGTACACAGAGCAAGTGTGAATCATAAAAGTGCCCTCCTGTTTTATCACAAAAAGAGCTAATTATTCAGAGCCAATAAGAATGATAAAGGTATCATGCTGATCTGGTAACTTTAGGTAAAACCTAACTTTATTTTTCCTTTGGTTATAGAATACTTTTGCTTACATAAATGTGTCTGTTCTCTCACAGCCTTCCCATTCTATTTCCACCTTTAAAGTACTAAGGCCTCAGTCAACATGTCAAGAAAGGTTTTTAAAAAGGAGTGAGAATATGGCACTATTATAATGAAAAGAGAAGAATTCATTTATGACCTACAGATATATAGACTTTCTTTAAAATAATTTCCTCAGCAGGTTAATGCTCCAATACTGTGGACAGGATACCTAATGATAAAGGACAAGAATTTAAATAACACCTTTTTTCTCTTAGGCACTAAGAGAAAACTAAATAACTTACAAGACTAAATGTGCTTCAAAGGGATTAAAAACAGACATAAAAGTGTAAACACTGCAGAATAAACAAGACAGTGTTTTATTATCTTTTTTTCCATCTGACTACAGTGGATGAGTAAATCTAAGGTAACTTCCATTTGATTTAAGTGTCTGTGGAGAATAGTATGAAACTAAAGCATGCCATAAAAAGGGAAGCAAAGATTCTAAGTGTTTCTGGTTTTTTTGACACATAACCAGATGCTCCACATTTCATTAGTGGATGAATAAGATACTGGTAGATATGCTGAAAGTAACACCTTTCTTTTTTATTTAATACTCTAACCTCAAAGAATCAGAATAGAGTGTTTTCTATTAATAGGCCCACATAGATTTCATAGAAATTCTTTACAGCTGTTTACAAGAAGACAACTATTGATGGGACTGCACACAGAGGTACAGAATTAGTTTGTATGTACTAATTCCAAATAATACACTTAGATTTTATTATCTCTCTGCCTTTGTTCACTCTGCCTTTGGTTCCTCATTTAACATAATATTACTGAACTGTAATGCTGCTTCATATATGAAACCTTCAGCAATTTAACTGCTTTTAGTGGTCTTACCAATTGCATCTGTAATGCGGAACTAGAAAAAGCCTTCTGATGCTCAATACCTATAAACCTGTCATTGTAGATCATAGAAAATCTATTATACCAGTGAACACTTTCTGCTTCAAAAGGAGATGAACAGGCAAACCTTTTATGGCAATTTGAGAGGCATTTAATGGTGTGAATCACTACTGAGAAGTTTTTTATACATGTATTAAATCCAGTATAATACTTGAGCTGAAGAAGGTGACAAGCATTGCATAATAATTCTGTCACTTCATAGGTTGCACCAAGTGTTAATGAAAATGACATTGAATGACTTAGCAGAAAACAAAACAAAATATACAAAGCTACTGCATGCTGTCATTTGAAAATATCACATTTAAGTTAAATAGGAAAGGAAAGAAAAATCTGGATGTGAACCTTATTTATATTTTGCTAATAGCAGTTAACCTCCTACCAGCCAATAAACCTCATACTTCCTCCAAACAAGCTCAGCTAAAGTACAACCCACTACTTACAGAATCAAATTTTAATTCAGTCAGCACCTGTCTCATTTCTAGCAAAGAGTTTTCCATCCAGAGCCTTTGATATACATTATAAAGTTGCTTACAGATTTAATAAAGGTAGTGTTCCATCTCCTTACAGTTCATAAAGGTTTTCACAACACCTTTTTTGAAGTTTTTGAGTTAAAGCATCAAAAAGACACAGAAATATCAGCAAGGATAGACTTCTCTAGCTTAGATTTTATAACAGTGACTCTAATGCTTCTAACTCATGCCAACACAGAGGTAAATTTCTGGTGTTCAGTGTTTTGTATACTGAGTACTTGTGTTCTCTTTAGATGAGCTCAGAGATGCAGGAAAATGAGCAGTGGCTGGTATAGGCTAATTTCTCAGGTTTCATAGCAGGTTTCACAGAGGTGAGCTCTGTGCTGGTAAAACTATTCTGGCTATTCTGATGTCTTCACCACAGCAAGCTATTTTAAAGCTGGTTCTCCACATCTACTTAAGCTGTAGTCATATCTTTGACTATGTTCTATTCGGAATGACTCAATTAAATGTTGATGGTGCAAATGTGATGTAAAAGAATATGGAGCTTTAAGAATTTTACTACTCACAATTAGACAGGGATGGTATACAAAACTAACATTCAGCTAACTCTCCCCATTTCTGTCTGTATCATGTGGAACAGCAGGAATTCCTAGAGTTTTCTCCTTTTTTCATTTCATTGCACAAACTTTTCTGTCTTGGTGAACAACTGTCAACTTCAGTAATTACGTGATCAATACCCTAGAGTAAATAAATGTAATTTCATGGAAGACTGTGTGCAAAACAACATCAGAGATGAAAATACAACCTAGACTGAATGTAGGCACAGAAGAAAAATTAGTCTTCTAAAACTGACAATAGTTGAGGAATTCTGCATTCTGTTCTCAACTTTAAGCTGGAACAGGACTCCCCTAGAGAGGAAGAGACACCACTATTTGTCCATCTGAGAAGAAGGGATGCTCAAAGAATGCATGGCAGGAAAAAAAAGCACAAAAACAAAACAAAAAAACCAAAAACAAAAACCCCAAACAACTGATAATTACAAGGCAGTCCTCATCCCATAGGCTTGCACTGTCCCTCTCACTTTTGCCATCGTTCTTTCTTGGACTTTTGTTGTTGTTGTTGTTGTAGAAGGCAAATCTTCCTTCACTACACTGACTGAGCTTGTGGAAAACATGCAGAGATAAGATCTTGGAGATAATTAGTACTAGTGTTATAGAATGTATTGCTTCAGGAGGTAGACTGGAAGTTTGGTTAAAATAGGGTATAATAGCAAACATGTAGAACTGCATCAGGATACAGTAATAAAAATAATAATAAAGCACTGCTGACCGTTTAAAGTAGTCTATCAACATCTCATGTGCCACCAGGAGCATGGAGGTGTAGAGTTCACAGTTGTAAAGTGTCTAATATTTTCCTACCCAGGCCCTACTGCCGGGATTAAATTAAATCTAAATTCTCTTCCATTGCTTAAACCATAATTTCTTTCACTAATAATATTTATTAATAAATTTAAATGTTTAGAAGCAACACAGTTTTTTTATAATTGTAATGGCAGCAGTTTTCCTTTATCCACCATGGTTTGAATGCTGCATGCCAGTTATTTGATTGTCACTCAACTGCATGTATCAGAACTAGAAAAATGAGACATAATTTGCAGTTGAGCAAAGGAATAGAATATCAGATGAGTCATCTCTCACACTGTTAATGACCTGAAAAGAGAATATATTGCAAAAAGATCCTCTCATGTACACAAACTTGATTTTTATTAGAAAAAGATGATTTTGCTATGGAAGATAAATAATGCTTTAAACAGAGTCATTACCATCACCACTGATTATTAGGAAAAGGGTGGTTTCTGGAATGAAAGAAAAGTAGAAAATCTAATTCTCCAATTGTTATGAATATCATTTTTTGTTGAACCTGAAGGATTTCTGTGAAGAATGATGCCCACATCCCCAACAGGGAAAAAGAAAAAGTCCATTTTAATGTGGTGGTCCAGCTGAGTAGTACCTTTTTCTTGAAAATAGCATGTTTTAAAGCTGCACTGACAAGCATCAGGTTATTGTCATGACCAAAATATAGTGAGGAACCAACAAAGCTACACCTTTCCTTCTTGGAATTCAACTTCCTTTTTGCATCTTAATTTTGCTGATCCTCTATGTGCTCTGCCACATTTACTCCCAACTCTATGAGGAAAAGGACCATGTTTCCACATGACTGTAAAATGCCAAACTCATTTAAGAAACTGCACAGGTAACAGAAAAAGTCACTGTCAGTGCAGTTTAATTGAGTTGTATCTTTAAGTTTCACAATTTAGACAAATGTAGCTGGAACCTAAAACCTAAAGCAATCAGCTACTTCCCTGCCCTCCTCCAGCCTTACATTTTTATAGACAGTACTCAAGAAACCAAATACACAGGACATTTCTTTTTTTTTAAACAAACAAACAAACAAACAAACAAGCAAACAAAAACCAGACACCTAAACCACAACAGAACAAGTTCTTGCACAGCTAAGGGTTAAAATTTGTCTTTTATTTATCACTTTGTTGTGATATATTCTTTCCTTCTAGCCTCTTTTTTCTTAGTAATTTTTGTCTTCTATTTAAATATTCACCATGTGTACTTACATAGATGCATTCCCTCAGCTATATGCTGGAATTCTTGCATCCCCATCTTTCCTTAGTTTAAAGGAATGTGTAAATCACAGCCCTGTTCAAACTGTAAAAATCCCAAATCCCTAGGAATCCACAGAATCTCACAAACTAAAATTAATTTAAGGCACTGATGTTACTGAAATCTATTTACCTTTACAAAGGTTGAGTTCATTTAATAAATAAATAAGGAAAAATGCTTTGTAATGTAAGATGAGGTTTTTACAGGTAACAATCTGGAGATGAAAGATGTATCAGCAAAGAAACTAAAATCTTTGCATAATGGTTCAAAATCAGTACAATAATCAGATTAAGAAAAAGAACTGATGTAATTAAGTGCAATAAATGGACATAAACAAAAAGAGTGAAGAATGGAGGATAAACATAGACTAGTGTCCTGGGTTCAGCAGTAGCAGTCATGTTTCTCCTTCTTGGTAGCTGGTGCAGTGCAGTGTTTTGACTTTCGGCTTGGGAACAGAGCTGATAACAATGATGTTTTGGTTTGGCCAAGGACTTTGTGAGCCTCATGCTCTGCCAGGGAGGAGGGGAAGCCGGGAGGAAGCAGAGACAGGACACCTAACCCAAACTGACCAAAGAGGTATTCCATACCACAATATGTCATGCCCAGGATGTAACGGGGAGTATAGCCGGAGGGGCTGGGAGACTGCAGGGTTGGAGGAGGTATCTGTCGGTGCTTGGTCGGGCTGGGGGGGGGGGGGGGGGGGGGGGGCGAGTTATCGGTCGGCTGGTGGTGAGGTGTTGTATTCTCTTCCCTTGTCATTTCCTTTATCATTATTATCATTGGTGGTAGCAGTAGTGATTTGTGTTATACCTTAGTTACTAAACTGTTCCTATCTCAACCCGTGGGAGTTGCATTCTTTTTGACTCTCCTCTCCGTCCCTCCGGGAGTAGGGGGAGGGAAAGAAGGGGGGGAGTGAGTGAATGAGTTACCTGACTGGGTTTAAACCCCGACAACTAGGATGAAGAAAAACAGGTCATAAGATTGCAATGTAATAATGTAAATGTATTAGACCAATAGCCCAAACATAGGCATTCTGAAACCAATCTTTCTTGCATTAACAGGTCACCTACAGAGGGCACGGAGATAAATGTAGTTTTAACATTAAAACAGAGAAAATATACTTTAAAATATATTTTTAGGTATCTAACCCAACATCTTAACAATTCATAAAATCTATCTTTAAAGCTAATATTTATATTTAGACTAGTATAAAATAATCCTTCTTGTATAAGAAACATACCATGAATTTAAAACATACTAGTACATGCTATACATACAGTAAGCAATATGCATGCTAAATTTCATTAGTCTGAAAATACATACGTTAATTAATTCTACACTCATTTGTAGAGTCTTTGAAGAAGTGTCATTTTCTAATTCCATCTATATTAATTCCTTATACAGACTATATTACATGATCCACTACATCAGATCACAGGGTTTATCTGGAGCAGATACATTCATCTAAGTGCATCTAGTATAACAAGCAGATGATTTTACCTAAAAAATTAGAATTTTGGTATATGTTGTACTGATTGTTTTGGCTACAAAGGCGCATTTTCTAACTTTGGTATTAGAAACCATATTTGATACATAATAAATGATTTCTTTACAGCAGTGCAGCCTTGACTGTTCTGGGATTAATATGCAGAATACATATCGCTCACAAAGAAAAGATGGCTGGGAGTATCTAGATGTAAAGCAGCTAATACACATTGTCTCTTCCAAAGCCTGACAATCTTCTAATGCTTCTATAACAGACCAGGAATAATATAATTCAGAATGAATTTCATTAATTGTGTCTCAAACTTGTCTCAGATATACTTATTATAAAATATTTACATGAAATCTCTCAAATGTGTATAAGGTGAAAAAGCATTATCATGGCCTTGCTTTGGCTAGGGGTATAATGTAATTAGGGCCCAAGTTTGGAACACTGCTCAAAAGGACGTCCAGAAGAGAAACTAAGTACTCTAAGTCTCAGCACATGCCATGGATTGACAACCAACAGGAAAACAGTACCTGAAACTGCTGGAAAGATGCATCATGACAGCATGTCCTGGTTTTGGCAAATCACACAGGTTGGCAGCCTGTGCTGAAATCTGGCCATAAACACCCCCTTGTAACCTAGTGATTACAGAGGTAAGTTATAGTACATGATAAAGATGGGGGGAGAAACTTTTTTACACGGATGTAGAAGACCTGAGGTACAACTGTTTTGTGTTTGTGCAGAGCTGCTGGCCAGAGCCCAATCCTGACAGAGTTGCCTTCCCCTGACATCAATGGTGCCTGCTGGTCACAGCAGCAGGGGTGGGTCTTGGTTAACAGTGTATGTGTGTGTGCACACAACACAGCCCTGTTGTTGTAGCAGACTTCCTTTCTCTTCTGTGACTAAGGGGTTCTTCTATGTTTTCTATCTTGCAATTTTTTTTTTTTTCCAAAGATGGGGTAAAACAATTTTATATGTAAAAAATCTAAAGGAGTTAAGCAGAAAAGCTGATTTACTCCAGCTGTCTTGTGCTGTAGCACAATTAAGTTCCCACAGAGCAAGAAAATAATGTTCTGAGGACTTCTAGCCATCTTGCAAGTTGGAGACAGGAAGATATCTCTCAGACTGGACAAGAGAAGGCTATAAGGAAACTTTTTTTTTGCCTTTAAATACTTAAAAGGGGGTTTATAAAAAAAGATGGGGACAGACTTTTTAGTAGAGGCTGTTGCACTAGGACAAGGGGTGATGGTTTTAAACTAAAAGAGAGTAGATTTAGACTAGATAGAAGAAGGTTTTTTTTACAATGAGGGTGGTGAAGCCCTCACAGCTTGCCCAGAGAGGTGCTCCACCCCTGGAAATATTCAAGATTAGGGTAGATGGGGCTCTGAACAACCTGATCTATTTGAAGATGCCATGGATCATTGTAATGGAGTCAGACTAGATTACCTTTAAAGGTCCCTTCCAACCCAAACTATTCTGTGATTATTCTGTGATTATTCTGTGATTATTCTGTGATTCTATGTTGTTCTGAATCCAGCACTGTGATTTCAATAATGGAACTAGGACTGCACCACAGCCACCTCTACTAGAAATATTGGGTTCCTTTATATTCAATTTGTAACTGTACTTACAAGAAGAGTCACAGACTGATCAACTGCAGTGCAAGAATTCAAAAACGATTTTCATAGATAGTGGTTTCCTTCCAAAACACTTTCCTTTGATAAAGAGAAATGCAATAATAAGTTCTTGTATTGTATATTTCTAATACTGGATCTCAAAGCTCTTTGCTGACAACATCTAATATATTAATCACCCATTGTAGAGATGGGGAAATAGAGATAGGCTGAAATGACTTTTATGAGGTCAACACATCAAAAGCAGGGACTGAAACCAGAAACAGGATGGAAACAACTGATGCTTTCACTGAAAAGTGATCAATATGATCTTTTCTGAGAATCTTAGTAGGGCAGCTGAATTATTGCCTCCTACACTTTAGGGTTTCATTTTACAGCACTCAGATATCATCATTTGTATGTGGATCCATTCATCTACTCCTCTTTTCCCTAAGAAACATGACACATCTAAGAGTGCATTCAATCATGCCCCTACCCCAGCCACCAATATAACCTTTGATAGTCAAACCAGACCTTTTTTCAAATGAACTAAGTAAAAAAAAAAATGAGTATACTCTCAGGCAACATGCAATACCTGTGGAACAGACAGCATTTTCTGTTTTTTAAATACATCTTTATGGAAAATTCATTTCTCTGTGGTTTGTTAAAATTTCTAGGAAAACACTTATTAATTATTGAAACATGTAACTCTTTTTTATTAAAAAAACCCAACAAAATCCAAACTTTTTCTGTAGTTTTTGTTAAGGTTGTACATTTAAAAATGAAAAGAAATAGCATGAGTGCCATCTTCCCAATTTAAATATTGAATAGGCATGAAAAAATCAGTAAAAGTAGATATATATGTGTTAGTAGCAAGTTTTTAGGCCAGAACTAAATGAGCACCAACATTAAAAATAAGCAACTAATCCATAAACACTACTTAAAGGCAAGCCTAGCAGTAATGCGCATTAATAAGGAGTTAGTGAAAAGAATTGAGTGGAATCGTACTAGGTCATATTAATGAATCTGCTGATTACAGTTCAGGGATCATGAGAAATCTGAATTAGTAATGATTATAAGTTGTGCTCATATTAGACAGTTAGAAAACAGAACTGACCAACACAAAAAAAATATTGTATCTGTCTTTTTAATTTGCTTTCCATACAGACTGCAGCTGAAGAGAGAAAAAAAGTTACAGCACTGAACTATAAAGTAACCAAGAAATAATTAACTGTTCCTGTGGTAGGTCTGATGCATTACTGATAGCAAAAAATTTTTAAAAAAAGAAAATGTGCTCAGAAGAGGGATTTTTCCCTGACAGATATTATATGTAGGCTAAACTCTTGAGACATAAAGGCAGATTTGTAAATTCTTGAATGACAAAAAGTGGTTAATAGTATTAAATAATTTAGCACAGCAACAAAGAAGTTTTCTACAACTTATAAGCAAATACTGGTATCTAAAATGAAAGACGGAGAGAATGGAAGCAGCTAAAACAACAAACACTTTTGTTAAAATAATTATCTGACATTAATTTTTTCAATCACTTTGATTGTCAGCTGCTCAGATCCTGTCGTTACAGTGGACTCTGTAGCTGTATTTACATTCCCCAGCTCTTGGTATATCATTTTCCAGTGAGCAAAAGACAGGAAAATCCTGTGGGTGGCCAATAATAACAGCCTCATAATCAAGTATTCTGCAATCAAGATGCTATTATTATAAGGAAATATTGCTATGCATTTCATATTCTCCTTTTCAGACATTTTTTTCCATGCCTTTCAAAAATATGTACTTTACTATTGTAAATATCATGAAAATCCTAAGCATTCATAGTCTCAAAAGGAAAAAAAAAAAAGGTAACATAGATAAAGCTTCTGAATATCAAACGTCTCAAGTTCCAGTCCCCTGCTTTTTTCTGAAGGCTAGAAGGAGAGAGGAATGTTATCATGGACTAACACTCATATGTAGTTCTGCAGCTTTTAACGACAGTTAAAAGTAAGCACAAGAAATTAAGCTTTAAAAATACACTGCCCAGAGTCTACAGGCATCCTAACGTATATGAAATTTGTCAGCTGCCATCAAATTTGTCAGCTGGCTACTGTAACATCTTTAGACCAGTCACAAAGTATGCCATTAGTACCTGTTTCTAACATTCTTCTTATGGATCCTGGTGCTTCATGGAAAAAAAGATTTATACTAACTGTTCACATGTACGAAAACACTCTCAGCATTATTAATTGGACCTGACATAAGCAGTATTTTTTGCTGTATACAGCTGAGCAAAAAAGCCTTACTTAGTGCTAAGCTTTCATCAAATTATCTACCAGTGAAAGTTGACAAGCTGATTGAATGTGTCAGAGGAAGGGGGAGGTGATATATAACAGTACAATTTTCATTGCACAAAACAATATTTTTAGCCCTTACAATTTGTACTGAAACTCATTATTCTTCTCTATTATGGGCAAAGGGCAAATTCTGTAAGTGCCGAAGTCTGTGACTTCTCTAATTTTAAATCTAGCTTAAATGACTGCTTTCTGCAGGGAGATGACTACATGATATACAGCCACTCACCAGGCATTTGTCTCTTGTTCACATTCAGGGAAAGCTATCAAGAATTAAACTCTGTGCAGGCATTACACTGCTGGGAATATTAAAGCTGGGACTTTGCTACATTAGATGCAGCATAATGAAGGATGTTGCATTGCAATCAATCTAGAATTGATGTCACAGGACAGATGCCTGTGTCACAAACAGAAAGAGCCACAGCACTGTCATTTGGTACCTGCTCTAGAGCAAACACTTGACATAACATAATGACTTGCCATCTATGGGGCCTCTTTGTCTTTTATCACAGCAAGAATTGATTGAACTGCCTGGACACACCAGTGTAAATAATGGTCTAATAGTATTCACCATATGCACACAAATGAGAAAATGATACTAACAGCTGATGAGAATGTGTAAAACCATTTGAAAAAACTATAGTACATAAGATTTTCTGAACTTCTTTTAAATGAAATTAGCCAAGTGGTAAATTCAATATAGTAAAATCAATTCCCTGACTTTTTTTTTGTTGTTGTTATTTTTGGTTGGTTTTGGCTTTTTATATTATTATTAAGAACTATTTTATATCTATGTTTAAGAAACAGATCAAGAAATTTCAGCCAAGTTTTTTCTTAGCCTACTAAATCATATTATACCAGGCAGTATAGCACAAACATGAATTTTCTATTTAACAAGAAATGTCTAGTTGCAACAGATGCTTTCAATTTTAAATAAATAAATAATAATGAATTCTAAATATTATTTAAAGTAATTTTAGTTATTTTCTTCTTTATTTCAAAGACTCAGTTACTTGCAGTATATGCATTAAACACTCATTACAGTGAGACTGTACTGAGGCAAAGAAAGTAGCATTTGTGGCTCTGCAGTACTTTTCAGGGGACCATCCACTAAACCCACATGACCACAGAGGATGAAGTAGTATTTTACCCAAGGTCACTCAGGAGCCAAGTCCTGTAGCTGACTTTTACTTTAGTGAAATATTTTATAGACTGTACGCAAAAAAAATCCCAGACTGCCCTTAAAAGCAAGTAACATTAGAGGTTATGGCAAAGGTCATCACTCTTGTACGCCTCTTTGTGTTGCTTTAGCAGAATGTGTATTTTACCTCAAGTTCTTCACTTCCAAGGCAAAATGAACTGAGATACACATGTTATTCAACTACAGTAACAATAGTGTGAACTGCACCAAGGGAAAAGTTAAACTTGCTACTGTCTCTCCCCTAGTACTTCAACACTTTAGGGTTGAGGCAATTCATAAAAAAAAACCTCACCAAACACCCAAACAACCAAACAGAACACCCCCACATTTTGTATTTAAAGCCACAAAAGATGAAGATCAGCAGCACACAAAAAATATGTTCAGTAGTTATTACAAGAAAAATGAAACTACAAAGGTCAAAGTCACACTAGAAATACCTTAGATATCAGTAAATTCCCAGTAGAAAAAAGAAATTGCTTAGTAAGCGGCAGAACTACTTGTCTTCTTTTTCCAAGGTAAAAAGACTATTACGATCAAAATTGTAATCAAAAACTTGTACTTGGGACTCTTCTAGTTTATGAGAATGTAAAAAGCTGTATTCCAGTTAATGATCAGAGTCTAGATAGGAATTTTACAGGCCCTTTTCTTGAAAACTACTCAATCATAGAATCATAGAATCACAGAATGATTAGGGTTGGAAAGGATCTTAAGATCTAGTTCCAACCCCCCTGCCATAGGCAGGGACACATCACACTAAAACATGTCACCCAAGGTTCTGTCTAACCTGGCCTTGAACACTGCCAGGGATGGAGCATTCACAGCTTCCTTGGGCAACCTGTTCCAGTGCCCCACCACCCTTACAAGAAAGAACTTCTTCCTTATATCCAATCTAAACTTCCCCTGTTAAAGTTTTAACCCATTACCCCTTGTGATGTCACTACAGTCCCTAGTGAAGAGTGCCTCTCCAACATCTTTGTAGCCCCCCTTCAGATACATTCAGGTTGTTAAGTTGGTCTCGAACAAGATCCGCTCCTACAGTAGGCCCAAGGTCTTCATTCTCACAGTCCCTGCATTTGCCTTCCAAGTCTTGGGTGGTGTGGTCAAAGCCTTTGACAGTGAAGACTGAAGCAAAGAAGTCTTGAGAACTTCAGCCTTCTCCAAATCCAGGGCAGCCAGTTCTCCTGATAGCTTCCGGAGGGGGACTATGTTGTCCCTAGTCTGTCTTTTATTCGCTATGTACCTATAGAATCCCTTCCTGTTATATTTCCCTAGCTGCCGCAGAAAATATACAGACTCAGTCAGAGATCAATATGATCAGACAAAAGCCATCTATTACAAAGCCTTAACTCCTTATATACTATTTCTTACAAGCACTTACAGAGATTTGGCATATTATCATCAGATACAAGTCTTGAAGACCCTTTGTGACTAATATATAATTGGTTAAGCACAGGTGTGAGAGCTTGACCTCGAAAGCTTGCCAACAGTCCACAGTTCTCATAACTCAGTGAATTCCAGCTTCTCCTTATCTTGCTTGCTTAAGCTTCCTCGGGCCTCTCATGGCCTTCCTGTATCTTTCGGGATTATTCAGAGCTCATGTACCAATTATACATTCTCCTGTGAGAACACTGTCTCCACACCTAGCCAAGTTTAAATCTAACTGGGCCTTAGCTTTCCTAACCTGGTCCCTAGCTTCCCGGACAACATCTCTGTACTCTTCCCAGGCTGCCTGTCCTCGCTTCCACTTTTTATAAGCCACTTTTTTTGTCTGAATTTTCCTCAGCAGCTCCTTATCCATCCAAGCAGGTCTCCTGGCCCTCCTGCTGTGCTTCCTTCTAGTAGGGATGCAACACTCCTGAGCTTGTGTCCTGGGTTCAGCAGTAGCAGTCATGTTTCTCCTCCTTGGTAGCTGGTGCAGTGCAGTGTTTTGACTTTCGGCTTGGGAACAGAGCTGATAGAGATGTTTTGGTTTGGCCAAGGACTTTGTGAGCCTCATGCTCTGCCAGGGAGGAGGGGAAGCCAGGAGGAAGCAGAGACGGGACACCTGACCCAAACTGACCAAAGAGGTATTCCATACCACAGCACGTCATGCCCTGGATGTAACTGGGAGGTAGTCGGAAGGGCTGGGAGACTGCAGGGTTGGAGGAGGTATCGGTCGGAGCTTGGTCGGGCTTGGGGGGCGAGTTATTGGTCAGCTGGTGCTGAGGTGTTGTATTCTCTTCCCTTGTTATTTCCTTTATCATTATTATTACTGGTGGTAGCAGTAGTGATTTGTGTTATACCTTAGTTACTAAACTGTTCTTATCTCAACCCGTGGGAGTTGCATTCTTTTTGATTCTCCTCTCTGTCCCTCCGGGAGCAGGGGGAGGGAATGAAAGGGGGGGGAGTGAGCGAACAAATTACCTGACTGGGTTTAAACCACGACAGCTTGTCACAGGTCATCCTTGAATATCAGCCAAGAGTCTTGGGCCCCCCTGCCCTCTAGGGCTATATCCCATGGAAGCTTACTAAGAAGGTTCCTGAAGAGGCCAAAGTCTCTTCTCCTGAAATCCACTGCAATGAGCTTGCTGCACGCTCTCCTCACTGTCCTGATGATCTCAAATTTGGCCATCTTATGATCGGTGCATCCAAGGCTTCCCTGGAGAGTCACATTTCCAACGAGCCCTTCCCTCTTGGTGAGCACAAGGTCAAGCATGGCACTTCTCCTTGTCGGCTCCTCTATTACTTGCAGAAGGAAGTTGTCTTCCACACAATCGAGGAACCTCCTGGATTGCTTGTGCCAGGCCGTACTGTCCTTCCAACAGATGTCAGGGTGGTTGAAGTCCCCTATGAGAACAAGGGCCTGCAAGAGTGAGGCTTTTCCTATCTGTCTATGGAGTGCTTCATCCGCAGGTTCTCCTTGATCAGGCAGTCTGTAACAGATCCCCACAGTAATGTCTCCCATCATTGTTCTCCCTTTAACCCTGACCCACAAACTCTCTGTTGACTGCTCACCTGTTCCCAGACAGAGTTCCATACTCTCCAGCCTATCCCTAACATAAAGGGCAACTCCCCCTCCCCACCTGCCGGGCCTGTCTTTTCTAAAGAGCCTGTAACCTTCCATTCCAACACTCCAGTCATAGGAGCCATCCCACCATGTTTCTATGGTGCCTATTATATCATACCCCCGTAGATGTGCACACATCTCTAATTCCTCTTGTTTGTGCCCCATGCTACGGGCATTTGTATAGAAGCATCTGAGCCTAGCTCCAAATGAAGCCAGCTCATTGGCTGGAGCAGCTGAAATATCTCTACATTTCTCTGAGCATTTATTATAGGTGCTGGCATTGACTGGGTGTGTTGGAATGGAATGATGCACCCCTTCCCCAACACATCTAGTTTAAAGCCTTCTTGACCAGTCTGGCAAGCCTCCTCCCAAAACTGATGCTAATAGTATTATTTAATCATTTCATAGGAAGTCTGGGACTCAAAATTTTGTCTACTGGCTCTGTATGTAAATATACTATTTAGCCAGAAACATCCTTCTCCCTAAACATTGAATAACAGGGCAACAACTAAGCATGTACCACCCTTCATCTTACAAAGGTAGAACTGAAGTTCCCGGCATAGGTAGCCAATGGTCAGCTAGTGATCGCAGTCCACACGACAGGGGCCAGCAACTCCATCTCAGGAACAACAATACGATATTTATAGTCCTGCAATGTCTTGCAATCTCACCATGTTTTACTTCTACACAAAAAAAAAAAAAACCCTCCTCTTAATTATGAATTGGGAATTTTGTCTAGGTTACTCGAGGAAGCAGTTATCAGGAAAACCCAAACTTCCCCTTTGGTTATCTCTCTCTTGTCTACGGCAACGTTAAAATCAAAAGAGATTTGCAATACTTGCCACCTCAGCAGCCAGGCCCTTAGAATAATTTTGGCCTGACTCATTGGAGGAGGGTGGCTGGGGTAATGGGATGCTGGTTACATCTATTCCAGTCCTTTGCTCATCCTCAAAACATGGTCAGCTGTACATAAAATATGGAGATGAAATCTTGACAGTTCTTTAGAACTTCATGGAAATTTTATAACATATATACAAGTTCTCTGGCAGCAGTCTGTGGTCAGCTGAGACCTGTAAGGAAAGTACTATGGTATTTCAAGTTACTTGCTAGAATACCAGCATGAGCAGATAGAGAAGCAATGCACAAGGTCCACTCACATCCACTTCATTTTGTGTTTCCAAGTGCTTTTATCACCCCAACTTTGCAGAACACTGAAAAATACTGGCCACACTAATTTTTGTCTTTCTTATTGCATAGCATACATGATTATTCTACTCCTGTCTGAATAGGTATACCCCAAAACCAGATGGCAATATTATCTTGTAAAGTCTGTGCCTGGTGGTGCACAATTGTTCAAATATTTGTAAGAAAATTATTTCCTCAGTGGAAAGAAAGAGGTCAGGATCTGAAAGCCAACTTGATACCTAATCAAGGAAAAGAACAAAATCACTAGTAATAAAGTTTTTGAAGGTCAAGTGTTTCCTTCGTCTACTTCTATGGAAGCTGACTCTTCCCAAAATAGACTTTAAATTACAACTTTACAATTCTATTATCTTTAGTATAGTAGGATCTGAGGGTGTAATTTGAAGAGAAATCAGTTTGAAAAAGGACACAAAACTGGGTTCTGATGACTATGTGCAAAATAAAATATATTCTAAATCAATTTCAGATTAATGTTGTTTATAAAACAGCAAAAGAAAATCCTGTAAAAATATGCCAGTAAAGTATGTAAAAGCATATAAACAAGTAAACATAAAGGCAAGTGAAGTGAATTTTTTTAATATAGTCATTTCAGGACTCAACTACGTATTTATGGATTTATATTTTCCCTCTGTTGTATGTCCTTTGCCCCAAGCCAAAGATGAGTCAAATATATTGTTACTCATCAGTAGCAGACTAGACAGCAAAAGGACAGCCTTCCAAGAAAGAGCTATAAGGTAAAGGAAGTTATTCACACAGGAGGGTTAAAACATGATATTTTTTAATTGTCTGTGTATTTTAATGACAATAGAAGTGTGATGATACAAAAAGCCTAATCTAGAAAAAGAAAACTGATGTAGGGAATTTTAAATGCTATTTTATGATGTAATATACCTGTAGATCTTGCTGAACATGAAGAATGAAAACCAGACAGCTAAACTACATCAAAGTTAGGAGAAAAATGAGGTGTGAGAAAACTAAAGATTGCTGCATAAAAACTATAGACAATTTTTTTTTCCCATTAATATAAAAAGAAAATGAGACTAGTGACAGGAAAAAAGAAAATAAGAAAACAAGTAAGAAAAATAGCACTGTATGTAAGAAAAATAGCATTATATATCTGGAACAAGAAGGAAGTTAGTTGAAAATATTAATAATGTTATGGTAAAGAGTTTAAAAGACAAACTTTCTAGGGTAAATGATAATTCAGCAGCATTTGTTCTCTGTCTTGGAATTCTCTGGCAGAAACTGCTATTTATCCTTTAAGAAATCTTTCTGCTATCCCTAGGTTCATTGGAAAATCAATAGTATATTGGTTTTGTTATCTCTGTCTTAGCACCATTTTCTGTTAAGACATTCTCAGTGAACTCCTAATGAGAATGAAAACTGAAAATTTTAAGAGATAATTCAATGTTAATATGTGAATTTTTTTTTAAATATTTTCCTGTTTACCATTGGTGTTTGACAGTACTGTTTCTTGACAGTACTATTCTAAATTTCTTTGCAGTTCCATAAGAAGACCAAAGACTATTTTAACTTACTTATTATTTTTGCTTATAAAATTAAAACTATATAATCAAGTGAGATCACTGTTTCTCAGTACAAATTTGCTTATTATATCCAAACTAAGAAACTTACATATATATATCTTAAATTATACTAGTACAGGGATTAAGTTACTGGATACATTTAAATT
The DNA here is from genome assembly GCF_033815535.1 of Pezoporus flaviventris. NCBI lineage: Eukaryota > Metazoa > Chordata > Aves > Psittaciformes > Psittacidae > Pezoporus > Pezoporus flaviventris. Next base: position 27,921,581 of record NW_026892579.1, on the reverse strand, counting down.
TCCTGGTTGAACAAAATACCCAGAAGACAAACCTTGAGCATAAATATATTTCCCCATAAAATGTGAATATGAAATAATTATTCCATTTCAGTTATTTTTCCAGTAGAGTTTACAACTTTTCCCTGACCTAATTAAAAATTACTCCATATACAGTTCTGTCCTGGGTTCAGCAGTAGCAGTCATGTTTTTCCTTTGTGTTAAGTGGTGCAGTGCTGTGTTTTGACTTCTAGCTTGAGAACAGTGTTGGTGAAGCCGATGTTTTCGGTTGTTGCTAAGTGATGTTTACCCTGACCAAGGACTCTGTGAGGTTCATGCTCTGCCAGGGAGGAGGGGAAGCTGTGAGGAAGCAGAGACGGGGCGCCTGACCCGGGCTAGCTGGGGAGGTATTCCATACCACAGAACGTCGTGCCCGGGGTGGGGGGGTAACTGGGAGTTACCCGGAAGGACAGGGGCTTCCGGGTGGAACTCGCTTTCTTGGCCGGTGGTATCGTATTCTCTTCCATTGTTATTTTCCCTTATCATTGTTTTAGCTGATAGTAGCGGTGGTGATTTGTTGCTGGACTGTTCTTGTAGGAGTTGCACTCTCTCGATCCTCCTCCCCGTTCCTCCGGGAGCGGGGAAGGGGAGAGCCCCGGTACGGGGGGGGGGAGACGGACACGGACCTCGATTGTTGTCAGCTCGGCACCACTCACTGGGAGTGAGTGAACAAGTTACCTGACTGGGTTTAAACCACGACAGTTCTTTTTGGCACCCAACGTGGGGCACGAGGGGTTGAGATAAGAACAGATCTGACGGGATTGATAGTCACTCGTCACAATGCTGATTTATTGGCTCTCAAGGTTTTTCCTCTTGATCTCACAGTTTCAGTATATCATATCTTACGTCCATCCGGTATTTGCTGTATTAGTGTTTTTCAAGTGTGGGGCTTGGGCTAAGGTTTTTATCCCATTGTACTTTATGGTAATGACTTGTAATACAATAGAATCATTGATCATGAAACTGATCTGGCTTATGTTCCCAGTGTGGTCACCACCTTTACACTTTGGGAGGTATATGATGGAGGTGCTTAGCAATTACACATCTTTTTTCTCCTTCTCAGGTGCTCAACCTGTGAAGGAGACATCCTTTTACTCTCCTAGTCGTCCCCCCAGACCATTTACATTTGAGAGTTTTGAATTTTTTGAATGGCCTTTTAATGCTGTTGAGACTTGTTTGCTGATGGTGATGGGAATCACCATGCTAACACGCATACAGAGTGTGTTTTGCCCACTACTGATTTCAAGAGTTAAGCAGATTCAGGTTTGGGTCTTGTCTGGGGTCAAACGACGATGTAGGAGGACCGAGAGATTTTCCCTGAGGCTGGACAGCCATGAGTGGCAGGGTGTGTGGGATAGTATGGGCAAGTATCTAGGTCAGTGGGCCCCTCCAGTACTTTGGAATTTCACTAACGAACAACTGCAAAATCCAGAAGAATTAGTAAAACACTTAAATGAGGTGTGTTGTCATTCTGGCCATACCAGAGATGGACAAATCACGGCAACGTGCTGGGCCTTGGCCTATGCTTACAGGGCCTTGGTTCAACACTATCCAGCACCTTCAAAAGGAAAAGAATGTCGGCGGATCTGAGGGCAAAGCAACAGTCACTACTCAAACTTTGGCTGCAATGAACTGCGCAGCTACCCCAGCAGCAAGTACAGCAGCTGCTCAAACTTCAACTGCAACAGACAGCGGTTACCCCAGCTCCAAGCACAGCACCTACACCACCCCCAGCAACAAGTACAGTTGCTACTCAAACCACAGTGATAATCACTGCAGCCAAACCAGAGGACCAATTCGTACCAATATCGGTTGCCCCTGTACGCAAGAGAACAAGCAAAAAGCAGGCAAGAAGGGTGAAGCGAGATGAAGAACCAATGAATTCACCACCCGGTCCAGAATCTGACCAGGAGTCATCATCACATGACGAAGAAGAAGAAGAAGAGGTAACTTCTCGACCTCGGACCTCAACCGAGCTGCGGAATATGCGAAAAGATTTTACCCGTCAACCAGGGGAGCACATCATCACCTGGTTACTCCGATGCTGGGACAATGGGGCCGATGGTCACGAACTAGAAGGAACAGAAGCCAAGCAGCTGGGATCACTTGCTAGAGAAGGGGGAATTGACAAAGCAATTGCAAGAGAGAAAACGTCCCTCAGCCTTTGGAGGCGGCTCTTGGCAGCTGTGAAAGAAAGGTTTCCATACAAGGACGATGTTACGAGTCGTTCGGCCAAGTGGACTACTATAGACAAAGGCATCCAGTCTCTGAGGGAATCAGCCATCGTAGAGATGATCTATCACATCAAGCCGAATAACGGGGATACACCTATAGATCCAGATGAAGTTGAATGTACACGACCCATGTGGCGAAAACTTACACGGAATGCACCGTCATCATATGCCCATTCATTGGCAACAGTGACCTGGAATGACATAGTACCACTAACAGTGGATGAAATGGTTCATAAACTCCGAGAGTTCGAAGACAATCTCACTCCTTCCATCATCTCAGCTGTGAAAAAACTGTCCCAGGACCTCGACAAATTGAGGGACGATGTATCTGATTTATCCAGCTCCTCATGTGTACCAACACACGTCTCAGCTATTAACAAAAGGCGTCCTATTGTTCAAGAGAGGAGATACAGAAGGTATATGCCACGGGGTACCCTATGGTTTTACCTGCTGGATCACGGAGAAGACATGACAAAGTGGGATGGAAAACCTACTTCAGCTTTGGAGTAATGGGTGGGTGAATTGAAGAGGGGGGCAAGGGCCAAGACTGATCGTCCCATGAGAGCTACGGCTTCAGTCTCTGGTGATCAGTTTCCCAGATGGAGTGGAAGAGCTGATTTTACTCCAGCTCCTGTGATAAGGAAGAATAATCCCTTTCAACACGACTTAAGTGTCCAATGCTGTGACGACCATTAGAGGGGCCCTGCCTCCAGCCAGGTGGAGGTAGGGGACAATCGGATTTACTGGACTGTGTGGATCAGATGGCCTGGCACATCAGTCCCACAGAAGTATAAGGCTCTAGTAGATACCGGTGCACAGTGTACCCTGATGCCATCAAGCTGTCAAGGGGTGGAACCCATCTATATTTCTGGACTAATACAAGGATCCCAAGAGTTGACTGTGCTGGAGGCTGAAATCAGCCTGACTGGGAGGGAATGGCAAAAGCACCCTATTGTGACTGGTCCAGAGGCTCCATGCATTCTCGGCATAGACTACCTCAAGAGAGGGTACTTCAAAGACCCAAAAGGGTACCGGTGGGCTTTTGGTATTGCTGCTTTGGAGACTGAGGAAATTGAGCAGCTGTCCACCTTGCCTGGTCTCTCAGAAGATCCCTCTGCTGTGGGGTTGCTGAAAGTTGAAGAACAACAAGTGCCAATTGCGACCACAACAGTGCAACGGCGGCAATATCGCACCAACCGAGACTCCCTGATTCCCATCCATCAGTTGATCCGTAGACTGGAGAGTCAGGGGGTGATCAGCAGGACCCGCTCACCCTTCAATAGCCCCATATTGCCAGTGCGAAAGTCTAATGGAGAATGGAGACTAACAGTAGACTATCGTGGCCTGAATGAAGTCACACCACCATTGAGTGCTGCCGTACCGGACATGCTAGAACTTCAGTATGAACTAGAATCAAAGGCAGCCAAGTGGTATGCCACGATTGATATTGCCAATGCATTTTTCTCCATTCCTTTGGCAGCAGAGTGCAGGCCACAGTTTGCTTTTACTTGGAGGGGTGTCCAGTTCACTTGGAACCGACTGCCCCAGGGGTGGAAACACAGCCCTACCATTTGCCATGGACTGATCCAGACTGCACTGGAACAGGGGCAAGCTCCAGAACACCTGCAATACATTGATGACATTATTGTGTGGGGCGATACAGTGGAAGAAGTCTTTGAGAAAGGGAGGAAAATAATCCAAATCCTGCTGAGAGACGGTTTTGCCACAAAACGGAGTAAGGTCAAGGGACCTGCACAGGAGATTCAATTTTTGGGAATAAAATGGCAAGATGGACGTAGACAGATCCCCACAGATGTGATCAACAAGATAACAGCAATGTCTCCACCAACTAATAAGAAAGAAACGCAAGCTTTCTTGGGTGCAGTGGGGTTCTGGAGAATGCACATCCCAAATTACAGTTCGATTGTAAGCCCTCTCTATCATGTGACCCGGAAGAAGAATGATTTTAAATGGGGCCCTGAGCAGCAACAAGCCTTTGAGCAAATTAAACGCGAGATAGCTCATGCAGTAGCCCTTGGACCAGTCCGGACCGGACCAGATGTAAAAAATGTGCTGTACACTGCAGCTGGGGAGAACGGTCCTACCTGGAGCCTCTGGCAGAAAGCTCCAGGGGAGACTCGAGGTCGACCCCTCGGCTTTTGGAGTTGGGGATATAAAGGATCTGAGGCCAGCTATACCCCAACTGAGAAAGAGACACTGGCAGCCTATGAAGGGGTTTGAGCTGCTTCGGAAGTGATTGGCACTGAAGCACAGCTCCTCCTGGCACCCCGGCTGCCCGTGTTGGGCTGGATGTTCAAAGGCAGGGTCTCCTCTACACATCATGCAACTAATGCTACATGGAGTAAATGGGCTGCACTAATTACACAACGAACTCGAATAGGAAATCCCAGTCGTCCAGGCATTCTAGAAGTCATCATGGACTGGCCAGAGGGCAAAGATTTCGGAATGTCACCAGAGGAGGAGGTGATGCGCGCTGAAGAGGCCCCACCATATAATAAACTGTCAGAAAGTGAAAAGCAGTATGCCTTGTTTACTGATGGCTCTTGCCGTATTGTGGGAAAGCATCGGAGATGGAAGGCAGCTGTATGGAGTTCTGGATGACAAGTTGCAGAAACTGCTGAAGGAGAGGGTGAATCGAGTCAGTTTGCCGAGGTGAAAGCCATCCAGCTGGCCCTGGACATTGCTGAACGAGAAAAGTGGCCAGTACTTTATCTCTATACTGACTCATGGATGGTGGCAAATGCCCTGTGGGGGTGGTTGAAGCAATGGAAGCAGAGCAACTGGCAACGCAGAGGTAAACCCATCTGGGCTGCTGCACTGTGGAAAGATATTGCTGCCCGGGTGCAGAACCTGGTGGTGAAGGTACGTCATGTAGATGCCCATGTACCCAAGAGTCGGGCCACTGAGGAACACCAGAACAACCAACAAGTGGATAAAGCGGCTAAGATTGAAGTGGCTCAGATGGACTTAGATTGGCAACATAAAGGTGAATTATTTCTGGCCCGGTGGGCCCGTGACACTTCAGGCCATCAGGGCAGAGATGCAACATATAGATGGGCCCGTGACCGAGGGGTGGACTTAACAATGGACACTATTGCCCAGGTTATTCATGAGTGTGAAACATGTGCTGCAATTAAACAAGCCAAGCGGTTAAAGCCTCTTTGGTATGGAGGACGATGGTTGAAGTATAAATATGGGGAGGCCTGGCAGATTGACTATATCACACTGCCACCCACCCGCCAAGGCAAGCGCCATGTGCTTACCATGGTGGAAGCAACCACCGGGTGGCTGGAAACATACGCTGTGCCCCATGCCACTGCCCGGAACACTATCCTGGGCCTTGAGAAACAGATTTTGTGGCGACACGGCACCCCAGAGAGAATTGAGTCAGACAATGGGACTCATTTCCGGAATAACCTTATAGATATTTGGGCCAAAGAGCATGGCATTGAGTGGGTATATCACATCCCCTACCATGCACCAGCCTCTGGGAAAATCGAACGGTACAATGGGCTGTTAAAAACTACACTGAGAGCAATGGGTGGGGGAACTTTCAAGCATTGGGATACACATTTACCAAAGGCCACCTGGTTGGTCAACACCAGAGGATCTGCCAACAGGGCCGGCCCAGCCCAGTCAGAACTTTTACATATTGTAGAGGGGGACAAAGTTCCCGTGGTGCATATGAAGAATTTGCTGGGGAAGACAGTCTGGGTTATTCCTGCTTCAGGTAAAGGCAAACCCACTCGTGGGATTGCTTTTGCTCAGGGACCTGGATATACTTGGTGGGTAATACGGGAAGATGGGGAAGTCCGATGTATACCTCAAGGGGATTTGATTTTAGGGGAAAACAGCCAGTGAACTCAATTGTATGCCGTTGCCTGCTGTGTATTGCTTTTATAGCCCATCAGCTAGATGTCTCCAGGTCACCAGGGACTGGCCCTTACTTCCCTCCAGCCATCATCCCAACAGAGAATGAACTTGGAACATCATGGACCGAATGGACTCGGCAGCATTATAGGGATTGGTCCATGCACTAAGAAAATGATTTTTTCCTCTTGGTCTGTATGTATATGGATGTATATATGTGGGAGAGCGATGGTGTATTGAAAATGTGGGATCTGAGCACGACGTGAATGGTATGGAATAAGGGGTGGATAATGTCCTGGGTTCAGCAGTAGCAGTCATGTTTTTCCTTTGTGTTAAGTGGTGCAGTGCTGTGTTTTGACTTCTAGCTTGAGAACAGTGTTGGTGAAGCCGATGTTTTCGGTTGTTGCTAAGTGATGTTTACCCTGACCAAGGACTCTGTGAGGCTCATGCTCTGCCAGGGAGGAGGGGAAGCTGTGAGGAAGCAGAGATGGGGCGCCTGACTCGGGCTAGCCGGGGAGGTATTCCATACCACAGCACGTCGTGCCCGGGGTGGGGGGGTAACTGGGAGTTACCCAGAAGGATAGGGGCTTCCGGGTGGAACTCGCTTTCTTGGCCGGTGGTATCGTATTGTCTTCCCTTGTTATTTTCCCTTTTCATTGTTTTAGCTGATAGTAGCGGTGGTGATTTGTTGCTGGACCGTTCTTGTCTCAACCCGTAGGAGTTGCACCCTTTCGATCCTCCTCCCCGTTCCTCCGGGAGCAGGGAAGGGGAGAGCCCCGGTGCGGAGGAGGGGGGAGGGGGGGGAGACAGACACGGACCTTGATTGTTGTCAGCTCGGCACCACTCACTGGGATTGAGTGAACAAGTTACCTGACTGGGTTTAAACCACGACAACAAGTTAAAGGTATTAGACTTAGAACACAGAGATCACAGTACCATGTCCATAGCCATAGACTATTAAAACCCTTCAGATTCAGTGCTAGTGACTCAGGTGACAGCACATGAAACCAAGAGCAATGGATGCAAGGTAATACAATCTCAGTACCATGAAACGTCAAACATATAACTGCTGTAAATTTTCATGTCATTTTGGTGAGGCCAGCAGTTAATTATTCAGTAAGGGGCAGAGAGGCAGCTACTCTGTTTTACAGAGAATTGAGTATTTATCTCATTTGCCAGAACAGTACAGAAGCATCTAAACCAGCAAAATTTTCTATTCCATCAGGCTGGAGTCATTTTGCTGGAGTTTCTTGGCAAATACATACAGATACAGACCTCTGGAGCTCATACAGTTAGTCTATAAAGGATTTCCCCTGGTCCTCTGGTCCTGTTCCAAGTACAGATAGCTGCTGCTGACTGAAGGGGATTCAAGACTTTACGTCTATGGTTAGGTTTTGATATGCATCAAGAAACACATTTTATATAGAATCACAGAATCATAGAATATTTAGGGTTGGAAAGGATCTTAAGATCATCTAGTTCCAACCCCCCTGCCATGGCCAGGGACACCTCACACTAAACCATATCACCCAAGTCCTCATCCAACCTGGCCTTGAACACTGCCAGGGAAGGAGCATTCTCAACTTCCTTGGGCAACCCATTCCAGTGCCTCACCACCCTCACAGTAAAGAATTTCCTCCTTATATTCATTCTAAACTTCCCCTGTTTAAGTTTTAACCCATCACACCTTGTCCTATCACTACAGTTCGTAGTGAAAAGTCCCTCCCCAGCATCCTTGTAGGCCTCATTCAGATACTGGAAGGCTGCCATGAGGTCTCCACGCAGCCTTCTCTTCTCCAGCCTGAACAGCCCCCAGCTGTCTCAGCCTATCTTCATAAGGGAGGTGCCCCAGTCCACTGATCATCCTCGTGGCCCTTCTCTGGACTTGTTCCAACAGTTCCATGTCCTTTTTATGTTGAGGACACCAGAACTGCACACAGTACTCCAAGTGAGGTCTCCCAAGAGCAGAGTAGAGGGGCAGGATCACCTCCTTCTCCCTGCTGGTCACACTCCTCTTGATGCAGCCCAGGATATGGTTGGCTTGACAAGCTTCTCAGGGTTGTATAGAAGTATTCTTTAGAACTGATTTTGTTGCTTATTAACCTTCTAGGTTCTCTCAGAGAATTTAATGAACTATTTGACCTGGTAGTCCTTAATGCTTACTTTTTTGTTCCTACTGAAGAGCCCCAAATTTCTTTGCAGGTAAATGCTTCATGAATGCCCCAAGTCAACTAGATGAAGAATTAGTTGCCATTGAGGAGGACCAGTGCAAAGTTCATCTCCTGTCTCATATTGTCTAAATTGTGAAGAGTGGTCTGAAACTGATCACTGGAAAACCATTTTGACTCACCTTTACATTCAGCACTGTTACCCTTAACTCTGGTATTTTTAATAGATTAAAACATCAGTGGTTTAATCTGTAGAGAAAGATAGTTCTTGGCAACAAAAATTAAAATAGAATTTGTAGTAACTGACAGAAAAGGTGCTGATTTTAAAACTCTTCAATGCAATCCACAGAGATTAGATACTTAAGAACTATTTGCTTACTCCCTACTTAATATAGTTCAAATGATATAATAAAACACAAGAAAACTCTAAGGCCCTTATGAGGATAGAAGCATCAAGATATATATGTCTCTACTGATGGGGCTTTTATCAGGACCACCTATTTGAAGAAATTCCAGTTTGTTAATCATCTCCATTAAAATAAGCACTCTGGTTCTAAACTGTATTTATAACATTTTTATTCTTGCTACTTTGTAGCATTCTTTCTTTGCCCTTACTGCAAATTCAAATCTGGAAGCACTAGTTTCTGTGGCATCTTTACATGTAGCTTGTGTAGATGCAGTTTTGTTCCATTGCCTATCTTCCACCCCAAGAATCTGGCTGACACAGTCAGAAATTGGTGATGAAAAGGCTGATACAGCCATTAAGGTGCTTTTTGTGGCTCCCTGAAATGATTTTGCACCTGTAATAGAATGGAGAAACTGCAGCCATTCAGAGACCAGTACAATGTGGGAGCTAGGAATCACAAAATCTATATTCTGAATATGGTGCTATCTCTCATATAAGCAGCTATCACAATCATATTATTAAAACAGAAAGGCTTTGGTGGGTACAAGTTTCCAGTCACTATATTTTCAGAATTTCCAAATAACAGAAGCTACTAAAGAGATTTCTAGTAAAGTGTTTGTGGGTTTATTTAAAGCTACAGTGTGCATTAGGAAGTCTAAAAAGTAATGACCAACACATATATTAATAACCACCCCATTCTGAGAGTGCCTTCCTCTCCTAAAACAAAGAAGGAAACACATTTTATTGCCACAAGAGGGTATAAAACTGTCTATAAGCCAAGCATCACAAAAAGCATGAAAGTTATGTACCTTGCTTATAGCTCTGTCTTTACTTTTTACTGTGATTGACTGGTCTCTCTTTTACTAACATTCCTATGGATCAAATTTTGCCTTTCCTTTCCCTCTTCTAATGGTATATCAGATTTGTGTTATTTTCTTTCAATTTCTCTCTAATCATCAATTCCTGGCTCTCTTTTTTCACTTAGGAAATTTACCCCAAGTGCTTCTTGCATGTTAGATAGGTTGTTATTCTAAGGTATTTATACAGTGAATGGTACTTCTTTACTGGAATTAAATGCTTTACTGGAGCTAGTCTTTGAACAGTGAAAGGTCTGTTTTTGCACAAGGTTCATTCCACAAAGCTCATGTAAGATCAGGCACCAAAATATGTTCACAAAACTTTTTAAAGAGATAATTGGTGGGATAATCAGAATATACGGGTACTTTTGATATACTGTTGCTGAAGTTTGACACTATCTGCCAGATTCCTTCCTGAAGAAAAGGGTCAGGAAATTTCTTAATGTACTTGGCAGGAATTTTGTTTTTTTTGACTGGAAGTCAATGTAGATAAAGGTGAAGTGATGTTAGACACTAAGAACATAGAGACAAGGAAACAGAAAAGACCTTATTAGGCTCATGTAGTGGTGATATCCCCATTTTATGAATACTGAGTGGTATGGCCCTTTTGTTATAAATTGTGTAAAACTGGAAAAATAACAGAGGACAACTTCTTTCTTACTAAATAGAGTAGGAAGGATGGAATAATAGTATAAGAAAGGGCTAGGAAGCTATGGGTGACATTAGAAAGGTTAATGAAGCATTCACCATTTTCTAACAGAAAAAAGAGAGGACTTACCTTAAATCTATCTCAGCTGACCAAGGCAAACTAGCAGCAAATGCACTAGTTCCTAATAATTTCCATAATTTTTAAGTCAACCTGTGTCATTCTGCTCTCCTAGGATTTGTTATGGTATTTGGGAAGATGAAAAACAAATATTAGGTTCAGTGTTTAATCTAAATGACTCAGCTTTGTGTTTAATTAGCTGCCCTGAGCCCACAAGAAAGTATACTCACTCATTTTTTTTTAAAAAATGCAATTGCAAGTGCTATCTTGAAACATAAAGTTTATTAAATGCCTTTGAACAATGGTACCGATTAAAAAAACAAAACAAAACAAAACCAACCCAACCCCCCAAAACAAACAACAAAATGAATCAACCATTTTTTTTCTCATGCATGCAATTTAGAAGTTGCGGTCACTGGTCTTTCTTTGAAAGCAATATTGCACCATTATTCCAGTAATTTTCTTGAAATAGTGCCTATGTACTTTGCAAGCTGAAGCTATGCTGTCATAAAACCACCACTGCACTGAGAAGCCACAGTTTTAAGGGTGGGGCAAACACTGCAGAAGTACTTGGAATCTGTGCAGAGATGGACAGAGGGCAAGGGGGTTGGAACTAGATGATCTTAAGGTCCTTTCCCACTCTAACTATTCTATGATTCTGTGATCCATTCCCATGAGAATCCCTCATAAGGACACCATCAGGATTTGCAGGAACATGGCCATGAGAGTGACAGTACAAGAGCAAGGGAACCATACCATCACCACACCTGTGCACATTGGTGGCTTATGCTCAGCTGGCATCCTCTCAGATTCTTCTCAACAAAGCTGCTCCCCAGCCAGGCAGTCCCCTATATTTTTCAGTTACAGGCTCTAACAGTAATTTAATTATCCTGTTCCTACATCAGATACACCAGCACATTAAGTCTTTTGGCAGCAAACTTCCACCTAAGTTTCTGCTGGTTTTGGCTTCCCCATATCCTTGTATTCCAACTCCCTCCTAATTAATTACTCTAGCCACCTCTCTGTGAAACACAGGCAGCCTCACTTACACAGCCACAGCTACCTCTATAATTTCACAACATTTTTAGAAAAATTCCTTCAACTTGAAGTCTTAATTTCAAATTACTTGTAATATTGTCATGAGTTTACTTCTCACAACTTTATTCCCTTTGCAAAGAATGATTATCTCCAGAAATCTTACTTCTGAAACATTCCTGAATGTGCAAGAACTTTGTCCTAGGATTCAAATATGATGAAGACTGACTAGTTCTGCTATTTATTACACATAATTATTGTGTCTTTTGAGCTGTAACCACAGGTATTAAAACTATGTTTTCCACTCTGGCTACACGCAATACTCTTACTTCACTTACAAAATCAGCAGAGCTTAGCAGACTATTTTAATACAGTTTATGCCTGTCTTGTGCCTCATATCCCACAGATGCTTAGCCAACTTATGCTCTGAAATGGGTGCCTCATTAACTGATAAGTTAAATCCTGAATAAATATTCTATACTTGCAGTCTGAATAATGATCTTTGCCACAGGGCAGGGGCATGAGAAATTTTATCTTCACAACTAGAAAAATTTTGATGAGCTACTGCAATTGAGTATTTCAGATGCTCCATATCATTATGGCACACATTTCTCAATGTCAATGTATATTCTTCCCTATTGCAGGAAGTGTAAGCTAGCTGAGTGCAACAGGGAATCATGGAATAGTCAGGGCAGTATGTGACGTTATGTCCACTGCCTGCATGGAACCATGTCTAACTTTCCAGAAAGAATCAAAGGTGCAAATCCCTCTAACTGCCCTGTTCACCTCACCTCTTTCTGTGCTCAAGCAATAACTTGGCTATTCTCCCATACATTAAGCTTTAAAATACATTTTTTTAATATGAGAGAGAAAGAATGGCGAACTAAAATCTACCACTTGGATTAACAGAATTGCTACATACCTTACATGAAGTAGATTTGAAAACTCTGAGAAATTCTCTTAAATACATTTTAACTTGCATTTCTTTGCTAATACTGTTAGAAATAAATAAAACCAATTGCTAAAATGCAGAATGGCTCAGTTTTCAGAAACTGGAATATACAGAGCCATCTTACACAAGCATACTAGCAAGTTCACTTGTGAAAATACTTTTCACATCATATGCCATTAAACTATCACACACTAGTGATGTCCACTTACATCATGAAGATACTAAGATCTATTAGAGTGGTGATTATCACCTCATGCAGATTAAAAGAATAGCGAGAACTACATTTGCTTGAGTATTTCTTTTCTAATTCATTCTGTTATTGTGAAAGGGGAGAAAGAACACTACTGCTTGCACTATTTTCTGCTTTAAGTAACCAACAAATGACAGCATTCAGAGAATGTGACATTGCATCTCTAGGAAGGGAAGTATCCCTATAAACTTCCCAGGATACCTGTCCCTCCCCATGCATTTCCTTCTTGCCCTTTAGTTTTTGAACAGTAAGTCTTGACTCAGTCATGCTGCTCTCTTGCCTTCCTTACCTGATTTCCTATGCCTGGGAATTGTGACCTCCTGTGCTCTAGGAAAGCCTCCTTAAAGATCTGCCAGCCCTGAGGACAGTTTTCCAAGGGTCTTACTGACTAAATTCTTGAAGAGCTGAAAGTTGGTTTTCCTAAAGTTCAGGGTCCTGACTATATTCTTTGCCTGTCCCACCTTCCTCAGACCTGTGAACTCCACAAATGCATGATCACTGCAGCTTCCAATCTTGACACCACTGATTAGCTCACTTGCATTGGATGACCCTCTGATGCAGTATTGCATCCCCTTTGACAGGCCTATTGCCTGGCTTAATAAGTTATCTTCAATGCACTCCAAGATATCTTGGATTGCTTACAGCCAGCTGTGCTACTTTTTCAGCTGAAATGAAGGGTGGTTGAAGTACCCCAGCAGGACAAGATCCTGTGAGCACGATGACTTCTGTAGCTGGAGTAAGAAGACTCCCACTGATTGGGCAGCCTGTAGTAGACACTAACCACAAAGTTCCTGTGTTGCCTCAGTCTCCGATTCTTACCCATAAGCTTTCAATCTGCTTGTGGCTATTTTCAGAGACAACTCTTCACACTTGATCATTTCAGATGGATATCCACCTCCTCCACCTGTCCTTCCTTGCCTACCCCTTCTGAACAGCCTGTAGCCAGCCTTTCTGACCCTATCACTACTTCTGGTGTAGATGGACCTTTATCCTCCTCATCCACTGACTGGCCTTTCACATCCAGAGCCTCATACCTGTTGTACAGAGGCACCTGGAAGAGTAAAGTGGGCCATGGGGGGTTTTGTGTGGACCACGGGGTTTTTTTCCAAGTGTGGACTTGCATCCATTCACTCCTTTCCCTTGAGATGCTGCCTTCAGTTTGGCAGGGGGAGGATTCAGTACCCCTGGGTTTTGTTTTTTCCTGCTGGCCCTTCCTGTTCCTGTCTCAGTAACGCAAGAGCTTGATTCCACCGCTCTATCTTCTCAGACTCACTGATGCTTTTTAACCTTTCTACTCCCTCTTTTAGCTCTGCCACCAGGCAGAGCAGATCATCCACCTGGTCACATCTGACACAGCTGCTGTCTATTCTGGCTTCCGATACTAGAGAAAGGCTCTGACACTCCCTGCTGCCAGAGGCCTGGATGGGTGCATGTTTTTCATGGGAGCTCCGTCTAGGTTGCTACACCTTTTCTGGAGAGTGCAGAGGACATAACTTCGCAGCAGGTGCACAGTATATCCAAGCTCCATCTGGGAGGTTGATAGCCACCAATAGAGCCGATATCTTGAGCTGGTGAGGGGCCTACACCCTTCCTGCTGCACCACAAACCTGGGTCAGGGCAATCCCAGGCACAGCTACAGGTTGGGCAGAGAAGAGATTCAGAGCAGCCCTGTGGAGAAGGACTTGGGGGTGCTGGTTGATGAGAAAATGAACATGAGCCAGCTTCAGTGTGCGCTTGCAGCCCAGAAAGCCAACCGTAATCCTGGGCTGCATCAAAAGGAACGTGACCAGCAGGGAGAAGGAGGTGATCCTGCCCCTCTACTCTGCTCTTGTGAGACCTCACCTGGAGTATTGTGTGCAGTTCTGGTGTCCTCAACGTAAAAAGGACATGGAACTGTTGGAACAAGTCCAGAGGAGGGCCACGAGGATGATCAGGGGGCTGGTCCCATAAGAAGACAGGCTGAGAAAGTTGGGCTGTTCAGGCTGGAGAAGAGAAGGCTGCGTGGAGACCTCATAGCAGCCTTCCAGTATCTGAAGGGGGCCTATAAGGATGCTAGGGAGGGACTCTTCATCAAGGATGGTAGTGATAAAACAAGGTGTAATGGGTTAAAACTTAAACAGGGGAAGTTCAGGCTAGATAGAAGGAGGAAGTTCTTTACTGTGAGGGTGATGAGGCTCTGGAACAGGTTGCCCAAGGAAGTTGTGAATGCTCCATCCCTGGAGGTGGTCAAGGCCAGGTTAGACAGAGCCTTGGGTGATATGATTTACTGTGAGGTGTCCCTGCCCATGCCAGGGAACTAGATGATCTTAAGGTCCTTTCCAACCCTATCTATTCTATGATTCTATGAAATACATGTCTTCTGCCTGGCGATGATTGCATTATAAGGATACTTCCCACCCACCCAATCAAAGATGTGAAACTGTTGAAACCCAAAATATGCAATTAATAAACTCTGTAACAAAGTAAGCAAACACTAAAAATTTCAAAGAGTAAAGCACATTAAAGGCTTACAAAGGAAGACTAAGGGTATGACACAACAGTGTTGTGACAATCAGAAACACATTATGAAATAAATACAAAGGGCAGACTGGAATTCAGTATATTTCCATTACAAAATGCACAGAAAATCTTGGAAGAGTGGTAACACAGGACTCTCTCCTCTTTAGGTGTGGACACAAGTATTGGTTACATTCCTATCTAAGAATGTAAGCATACACTTCAGATCTCTGTTTAAATATTGTAGCCTAAGGAACTGCACATTATTTTAGGTGATGATTAAAGCAAAACACATGGCAGATGAAGCCTCCTCTTTCACTAAATACTAAAATGAAGAACTTCATAAAACTCCCACCTTTTAAAAGGCATTTTTGCTTCTCATTTTCCAAATTAATTTTGGTAGAAATCTTGACTCTTTGAAGAACAAATTCATGTTTCACTGAATAAGACCTTTTCATCTATAGTTCTCTAACCAGCCTGAGGCAGTTCAAAATTCTCATAATGATTTATGTAACAAAATTTATTCACCTCAACTTTCAACTACAATTTCAGAACAAATCATTAAACCAGTGTAGCAACTGCAACTTTCCAACCTGACACTGATAATTATGTTTTGTTCCTTACTTTTTGAAAAAAAGGTTAATTGGGATATTTAATTTGGTTGTTTGACTGACCAAACTTACATTGAAAATTGCCAAGTGGTATAATTGTTTCATTGACCCTGCCTTAGTTAACTCTGTATTCATCTTCTACCAGACAAACCTAGTCCATAGGATTTTCTGCAGAGAAAGACAATTTGAGGGGTTTTTTTGGTGGTTTTTTTTTTTATAATAACTGTATTTCCACAACTGTCAAACCAAAATGTTAAGCTCTGTTTCTCTAGCAAGACCAAATATTTAGAAAATGAAGTTAAAGTAAGTCTCTGGTTTCATGACACACTTTTCAGTTTATTATTGTGTCAGTTAAGAGCAAATCTCCTGGAACATTTGTTCCAAGTTCTAGCAAAACATTACACCTCTATCCTGGAAACTTCTACTCCAGGGTCTACAAGAGAGCAGAAATAAACAAGTGAGACAAAGAAGCCATATGCCCTTGCCTGTGAAAATTCTTGTTTCAGAAGATCTCCCTAGGAACAGAATTCAGTAGATTTTATGGCTTCTTTGCACTACACAAGAAAATGGGCTGGAGAAGGATAGTATAACCAATTGGTTACGGTATAGTTGTGATGATCTCAAAGGAAGTGAATAAGTACTAGAAATGAAGATTAACAGTTTGAAAGTCTTTAAAGTAGAATTCAAACTATATATATATATATCTAAAAAAATGTTACTGCAAAAGAACCAGCGTGCGGCGGCATTTCAAGGTAAAATAAATCATCAACTGAATTGCACTAAGATTGATGAGCCAAAATTAGCTTGCTGCTGGTTTGGTTTGTTTTTTGTTTTTCGGTTTGGTTTTTTTTGTTTGTTTGTTTCTGTTTAAAATTGGTCTATAACAACCAAACAAGAATTCTGTCAAAATGAGGATGGAACTCCAAATTTTGTCATAGGAGATGTGACAACAGCCGTATTGTTTGATTTCATAAGTCCCCATTCTCCAGATGTACTTAAAATGAATAACTGTACAAAGGCAAGAACAGATCAAATATACAAGTGTCTTTGCTAATCTATTAATCTTCAGCTCAGATGTAGCTTTGATGGCTTGCACACTAAAATCTTCAATATTCTCCTCTAATCTTTCCCAATTTTATCATATATGTTTCAATCATAGAATCATAGAATAGTTAGGGTTGGAAAGGACCTTAAGATCATCAAGTTCCAAACCCCCTGCCATGAGCAGGGACACCTCACACTAAACCATATCACCCAAGGCCTTGTCCAACCTGGTCTTGAACACTGCCAGGGATGAAACATTCACAACCTCCCTGGGCAACCTATTCCAGTGCCTCACCACCCTAACAGGAAAGAATTTCCTCGTTATATCCAATCTAAACTTCCCCTGTTTAAGTTTTAACCCATTACCCCTTGTCCTGTCACTACAGTCCCGAATGAAGAGTCCCTCCCCAGCATCCCTATAGGCCTCCTTCAGATACTGGAAGGCTGCTATGAGGTCTCCACGCAGCCTTCTCTTCTCCAGCCTGAACAGCCCCAACTGTCTCAGCCTATCTTCATACGGGAGGTGCTCCATGCCAGTGATCATCCTCATGGCCCTCCTCTGGACTTGTTCCAACAGTTCCATGTCCTTTTTATGTTGAGGACACCAGAACTGCACACAATACTCCAGGTGAGGTCTCACAAGAGCAGAGTAGAGGGGCAGGATCACCTCCTTCTCCCTGCTGGTCACACTCCTTTTGATGCAGCCCAGGATATGGTTGGCTTTCTGGGCTGCAAGCGCACACTGAAGCTGGCGCATGTTCATTTTCTCATCAACCTACACCCCCAAGTCCTTCTCCACAGGGCTGCTCTGAATCTCTTCTCTGCCCAACCTGTAGCTGTGCCTGGGGTTGCTCTGACCCAGGTGTAGGACCTTGCACTTGGCATAGTTAAACTTCATGAGGTTGGCATCAGCCCACCTCACAAGTGTGTCAAGGTCCCTCTGGATGGCATTCCTTCCCTCCAATATATCAAGCAAACCACACAGCTTGGTGTCATCAGCAAACTTGCTGAGGGCGCACTCAATCCCACTGTCCATGTCAGTGATGAAGATGTTGAACAAGAACAGTCCCAACACCGATTCCTGAGGGACACCACTCATTACTGGTCTGAAGCTGTATATTGAGCCATTGACCACAACTCTTTGCGTGTGGCCATCCAGCCAGTTCTTTATCCACCGAGTGGTCCATCCATCAAATTGATATCTCTCCAATTTAGAGGCAAGGATGTCGTGTGGGACAGTGTCAAATGCTTTACACAAGTCCAGGTCAATGACATAAACTGCTCTACCCCTGTCCGTCAGTTCTGTAGCCCCATCATAGAAGGCCACCAAATTGGTCAGGCAGGACTTCCCTTTAGTGAAGCCATGCTGGCTGTCACCAAGCACCTTGTTGTTTTTCATGTGCCTTAGCATGCCTTCCAGGAGAATCTGCTCCAAGATGTTGATAGGCACAGAGGTGAGACTGACTGGTCTGTAATTCCCTGGGTCATCCACGTTCCCCTTCTTGAAAATGGGGGCTATATTTCCCTTTTTCCAGTCATCAGGAACTTCATCTGACTACCATGATTTTTCAAATATGATGGCCAGTGGCTTAGCAGCTTCATCTGCCAGCTCCTTTAGGACTCGTGGATGGATTTCATCAGGTCCCATGGACTTGTGCACATTTAGGTTTTTAAGATGGTCTCAAACCAGATCCTCTCCTCCAGTGGGCACAAAGTCTTCTCACAGTCCCTGCATCTGTCTTCCAAGACTTGGGTGGTTTGGTCAGAGCCCTTGCCAGTGAAGACCGAGGCAAAGAAGTCATTGACAACCTCATCCTTCTCCAAATGCAGGGCAGCCGGTTTTCCTGATAGCTTCCGGAGGGGGTCCATGTTATCCCTAGTCTCTCTTTTTTTTGCTACGTACTTATAGAATCCCTTCCAGTTACCTTTCACATCTCTAGCCAAGTTTAATTCTAACTGAGCCTTAGCTTTCCTAACCTGGTCCCTGGCTTCCCGGACAACATCCCTGTACTCTTCCCAGGCCACCTGTCCTTGCTTCTACTTTTTATAAGCCTCTTTTTTCCTTCGAATTTTCCTCAGCAACTCCTTATCCATCCAAGCAGGTCTCCTGGCCCTCCTGCTGCAGTTCCTTCTGGTTGGGATGCAACACTCCTGAGCTTGTAGCAGGTGATCCTTGAATATCAACCAAGAGTCTTGGGCCCCCCTGCCCTCTAGGGCTATTCCCCATGGAGCCTTACTGAGTAGGGTCCTGAAGAGGCCAAAGTCTGCTCTTTTGAAGTCCAGGGCACTGAGCTTGCTGCATGCTCTTCTCACTGTCCTTAGGATTTTGAATTTGGCCATCTCATGATCGCTGCATCCAAGGCTGCCCTGGAGAGTCACATTTCCAACGAGCCCTTCCCTCTCGGTGAGCATGAGGTCAAGCATGGCACGTCTCCTTGTCGGTTCCTCTATTACTTGCAGAAGGAAGTTGTCTTCCACACAATCGAGGAACCTCCTGGATTGCTTGTGCCAGGCCGTACTGTCCTTCCAACAGATATCAGGGTGGTTGAAGTCACCCATGAGTACAAGGGCCTGTGAGCGTGAGGCTTTTCCTATCTGTCTATGGAGTGCTTCATCCGCAGGTTCTCCTTGATCAGGCAGTCTGTAACAGATCCCCACAGTAATGTCTCCCATAGCTATACTCCCTTTAACCCTGACCCACAAACTACCTATTAACTGCTCACCTGTACCCAGACAGAGTTCCATACTCTCCAGCCTATCCCTAACATAAAGGGCAACTCCCCCTCCCCGCCTGCCGGGCCTGTCTTTCCTAAAGAGCCTGTAACCTTCCATTCCAACACTCCAGTCATAGGAACCATCCCACCATGTTTCTGTGATGCCTATTATATCATACCCCTGTAGATGTGCACACATCTCTAATTCCTCTTGTTTGTTCCCTATACTATGGGCATTTGTATAGAGGCATCTGAGCTGAGTTCCAAATGCAGCCAGCTCATTGGCTGGAGCAGCTGGGATATCTCTACATTTCTCTGAGCATTTATTATAGGTGCTGGCAGCTAACTGGGTGTGTTGGAATGGAATGATGCACCCCTCCCCCAACACATCTAGTTTAAAGCCTCCTTGACCACCCTGGCATGCCTCCTGCCAAAACTGCTCTTTTATCAGACCAGCTCCACCAGCACCCACTAGACCTGACCTACAAGCTTGAGTCCCGTGTTCAGGACACCCAAACCCCTACTATGACACCACCCTTTTAACCAGTTATTAACGTCGCTAATTCTCCTAGCTTTTTTTAGGTCCTCCCCTATACCCTGGAGAATTGATGAAAAGATTATCTGAACTGCAAAGCCCCTAACCACCTCCCCCAGGGCTCTGTAGTCCTTCTTTATTTTCCCCAGGCTACTACTATCTATATCCCTAGCACCTACATGTATCACCAGAAGTGGATAATAGTCCGTGGGACTTACTAGAGCAGGCAGCCTCTCTGCCACATCCCCGATCCATGCCCCTGGTAGGTGATACACCTCCCTTGAGACTGGGTCAGGCTGACAGACAAGTGCTTCTGTCCCTTTCAAAGCAGATTCCCCTACTATTATGACCCGCTGCTTTTTCCTGGCAGCACCAGTAGAGATCTTCTTTACCAGTGCATCAGCCGGCTGTTTCTGGCTCGAGTGTGTTTCCTCATTAGTCCCCTGCAGGACAGCAAAGTGGTTCTGCATGGGGACAGGGGATTTAAGGGGAAGCCCCTTGCTTTTGGTTGTCCTTTTCCTTCTTTTTTTTGTTGTTTTTTTTTGTCACTAATTCCCAGCTTCCTGGGTTAATGGCTTCTTTCTTTCCTCCATGAACTGCTGGGGACGCCTGAGGCCCCTGCACAGTTTGGGCCAGGAGCAAGCATTCCTGCTTCCTCTCAGCTTCCCTGACATCTCGTAGTCTATTAACAGCATCCTGCAGCTCAGCCACCTGCTGCAGGAGGACCTCCATCAGGGAGCACTGAGTGCAGCCCTGCCCATTGTGCACCCTCCCCTCACCAGACCAGTGCAGGCACTCTCTACACCCCGAGCTCTGCACTGCAGCCTCCCCTCTCATCGGCTCTGTCTGGGTGCCTATGCTGGCCACCGCCGGGGCAGCCAGAGCAGAGCTCCCGGACCGGGCCCT
This sequence comes from Pezoporus flaviventris, assembly GCF_033815535.1. Classification (NCBI taxonomy): domain Eukaryota; kingdom Metazoa; phylum Chordata; class Aves; order Psittaciformes; family Psittacidae; genus Pezoporus; species Pezoporus flaviventris. The sequence goes on along the minus strand of NW_026892579.1, from coordinate 27,900,680 downwards.
GATCATACGACGAGTGCTCACCATCCCGCTCACCTTCCTGCGCAAACTGCTGCACAAAATGCCTCGACCCGCTTAGTTTGACCGCTCTGTTCGCCACGCTCTTTGAAAAGAGTTAGGAAGACCTAAACTACAGATGGTAATCAAAATACGAACATTTATGCTGTACCTTTGATGCTATAGACTCCCCCATTTATTTTCTTAATAATTCCTAATAGTTTATTTGTGGTTTTTTTTGTAATTACTCAGCACTGAACCAACACTTTTATTAAAATATTAGGCATGAACCCCAAATACTGCTCCTTAGTCTGTCACTGTAACCTGAGTCAGGATTTTCTCATTTTCCTTCTATGACTGTTCATTTCAGACATTTGCCAGATTTCACCATGCCATTTCATAATGCAGTCCCCCAGTGTCATAAAGCTCTTTCTTCTGTCGTTCTTCAACTAACTTACTTTCTTCAGTAAGCTGTTTATCATTGCAATCACTATTTCATTTTCAGGGCATTAAGGAACCTACCTGCTTGTAGAATTTCACTTCTGCTCTCTAGCTGCAATAAACATTTACTGTTTTACTGTTTCCTACCCTTTAGCTTCTCACTTTCCTCAAAAATCTGTTTGACAGGACTCAGCAGCAGCCTTTTGGAAATTCAGAAAACTTTCACCAATCCCTTACCCACATGATAGCTAACTCTTCCACTCCTTTCAATAGGTTTTAGGGTACAATTTCTATTTAAAACAAATACAAACATGTTCACTGTTCTTAACTAGGTCATGTTTACCTGTGTATTCACCAATTCTATCCTTAAATATTACTTTTATTACATTACCTGATACAGCAGGACACCAGTCTTACAGCTTGTAGTTTCCTAGAGCTTTCCTAAAACCTTTCTGTCACTGTTTTAAAACTGACTTGGCACTGAAGACAGAAAATTTCTAATGTTCATTTTCTCAGTTTATTCAGCTATCATTGGTGCAGTTTCTTTTCCAAAAGCGTCTTTCGAAGACTCACACTCAAACAAGGGATTCAGCCTAAATGCTTCCTCGGTTTCTTGTAAGTGAAGACAAATTAAAGAGCATAAAGATATAAGGACTGATTTCAGTTTTGAGGTAATGGCCCTCGCTGTTCCACTACTCCTTTTTTACCTTTATCCATCAGCCTTATGGACTCACTTGCTGACATCCTGCCCTTGCAATACAGAAGAAAAACATGTAATTAGATTGACACATTCTGCTAGTGGTTCTTCAAAGCCTTTTTGACCTGCCTTATGTTTTTATGTTTAGCCTGCCAGAGCTTCAGAATTTATCATCTTTAATTCTCCTTGAACAATACTTAACAATACCAGTTTCCTATGGTGCTTTTTGGAGACTTGCCCTGGGTTCAGCAAGTAGCAGTCATGTTTCCCCTTCTTGGTAGCTGGTGCAGTGCAGTGTTTTGACTTTCGGCCTGGGAACAGAGCTGATAGCGATGTTTTGGTTTGGCCAAGGACTTTGTGAGCCTCATGCTCTGCCAGGGAGGAGGGGAAGCCAGGAGGAAGCAGAGACAGGACACCTGACCCAAACTGACCAAAGAGGTATTCCATACCACAGCACGTCATGCCCAGGATGTAACGGGGAGTTAGCCAGAAGGGCTCGGAGTCTGCAGGGTTGGAGGAGGTATGGGTCGGTGCTTGGTCGGGCTGGGGGGTGAGTTATCGGTCAGCTGGTGGTGAGGTGTTGTATTCTCTTCCCTTGTTATTTTCTTTATCATTGTTATCATTGGTGGTAGCAGTAGTGATTTGTGTTATACCTTAGTTACTAAACTGTTCTTATCTCAACCTGTGGGAGTTGCATTCCTTTCGATTCTCCTCTCCATCCCTCCAGGAGTAGGGGGAGAGCAAGAAGGGGGGGGAAGTGAGTGAACAAGCTGTCTGACTGGGTTTAAACCACGACAAGACTCTTTCTAAGTATTCTGCCATAATATACAATCTCTTTCATTGCTGCTTTAGAGTTGTAGAAAACAGCACTAAGTGCTTAAAGGGGACAGCACCCAACTTTCTAGTCCTGCTATTAGAGCAGACAGAAGTACAGACTACTGGTTTCCACCCTTTCCTCCAGGACAGCTTCCACAAATTATCAAAGTATTTTAAATACAAATGTGAATGAGTTAAAAAACAGGGCCAGGTGAGACATAGATGATAAGGTTCTTTTCTCCTTCTTTCCCTGGTACATTTCACCATGTTGTACTGAATAGGAAATGCTAAATGCTTGTATTCCTTTTAGGTGCAAATTTATATCTCAACAGTGTGTGATACTTGATATCTGCTAAATATAACGTGACAGGAAATTAAATCAACACCATGAACGCCAGGCAGACTTTAGCTAATTTAGAGGCTGGGCTTTGATCACATTGAGAAGAAAGTTATACGTAACATGACGAATAAGTTACTGATCCTGGCAGTGAAAAGCAGTCTCTCATTAACTCCCTTGCTCTGCAAATACTTGGAAGGTGTATATGTGTTATATTTTAATTTCATATTTAACTGCCTTGCTTAGAATATTCAATAAATATACTTTATGCTTACTGTTTCTTAAAACACATGATTTTTTTTCTCTATTAGAAAACTGAAAGTTTACAAAATAGAAAGCTATCCTGATTATAGCTTTATCTCTTAAGGAACTGTTACTACCTTCGCAGAAGCCTTAGCTAGCTTTGCACTTTCCAAGTTTGATATTGTACACACTTATTTCCGAACATTTTTGAATTCACCACAAATTCAGGAACTAAGGCAAGAGCCCTTGTCTTTTATTAAATGTAACTTTCTAATACATTTCTAAGATGATATTTTAAACCATGCATTTGTACCTAGGTCATTGTTAGGGGCTTCAGCAGTTAAGACAATCTATACACTGCTACTGTTAGCTCTTTTTCTGTTAAATTAAAACATGAAGTAAGAGAAAGAAATTCAGCAGTGAGGGCTGGTATCTTAACTACGGACAAAAAATGTTACTGATGCTTCTCATCAGGATCTTCTTCCTTTTTTTTTAATAAACTCAAAGAGAAAACAGAATTAATTATATTTGGGTTATGTAGCCTATTTTTTATAATTCAGTTTCATAATCAGTATATAATCACATTTCCAGTGGCAATGTCTCTTCTCTTTCATACATTGCCCTTCATGCCTTTCCTCAGAAATCTACAGTGGTACTTACATTAATCTTATTTCTTGTTTGTTTACCTTTCCTTTTATTTTCAAATTTAGACAAGTGCTTTACCTGCTGACCTAAAGTCCATTAAGCTACTTTCATGAAAAAAAATCAAGAAAGAGAAAGCAAAATGAACAGGAAAAGCTCCACTCTAGTCAGTCAGTTTATTCTGAAAAGTGACTCAAATAAAACTCCTTGATTTTTCCCCATCCCATTTCAAAATTTTAATTTCAGTCTAGGAAATTATGACTAGGGTCTGAAGGAGGAAAAAATATTTGAGTTCTTATGAATTGTTTAACAATCTGCCATTTTCACACCCTTTACAGGCTTTACTCAAAAACTAATATAGTGGGAATGGCTGTACCCATGCATCGATTTTCTGTGTTGATGAGCAGAACGGTACGCAGCCTGTCTGCTGTTATACTAGCAGAAAATAATGCCATTTACAGTCAGAGCAGAAGGACAATATAATGAAAATTATGAACTTAAACCCAGCATTTACATAACAGTTGTGCTACAATGATTGTAAAGATAAAGTTAATACTTTTTCCTAAATGGAAAATATTATTTCAAAGTTCAGTTAGCTATTTAATTATGTCTTTTTAACTTTGAACTATACAGTTGTGCATTTGAATGTAAAAGAATCAAGAACTGAACAGTAGCATGCATTAGAATATTTTTCCTTGAATTACTGATTTTTTTGTTCCTTTGAGCCTGGTGGGACTTTTAATTATGAAAGTGCATCTCACCTCATTTTCTGTCACCTCTTGGGAAACAAAAGCATTGTGAGCCACAAAATAAACAAAATTACCTCCCACTGCTTAGAAGGATGAGTCATTTGTTTGCTTCACTTCCATGGATGCAATGTACCTGTATAAGCCATTTGCTTATATTTTATAGGCCAATGCTGTATTATCCCCAGCAAATTACATTTCAAGAGATTACACTATGCATTAGGCAATTACTTCAGTACTTGAAGAATCGTTATTGTTTTTCTTGCCACTCTTACCATTTTTTTTTTTTTAATGTGTCTGAACGAAACGGTTACCAGGAATAAGCTAATCAAGTCTATGTCATGATTTCTTAATAAAGGTATTTTAAATGTTTAGTAAGTGAAAGCTGCATATGGCAGCAGCCCATACTGTTACAAAACTGAAGCCATTCTTAAAGTAGGGCATTACCTAAAGCAAAGATTTGGAAATAAAGTAGTCAGAGATTTTATAATGATTCTCTTGATTATGAGTGGATACTTCACAGTCTCATTGAGTTAAAGTTTTATTAATATTACTAAGTTATTTTACTGTAAGTGTTGGTATTGAAATGCTTTCATTTGAAATTAGTAAAGAGCAATGATTAGCCCTCCATCACAAATGTAGTAGATTAAGCTTTAATAGCTCAACAATACACAGAAAAAAATTAAAACCCTGAAGTTCAGTGAGATAGGTGTTTTAACAGCTTTTTCAATTTAAGCCCCAGCACACCTGCATCATTTGTATGACCTACACTTACTTATCCTGCAAACAGGGCATGATACATTCAGCAGTTACTATAGCAATAATTTAGTAAATATTTTAAATTGCAGAAAAGGTACTTCAGTAAAACTCACAGAAAATATCCTCATCTAACTGTATTTCATTGAAGCTTCAACTGTTGGGGTTTGGGGGTGGGGTTGTTTGTTTGTTTTGTTTTGTTTTTTCCCCTAATTAAAAAAAAAAAAAAAAGAAAAAAAAACAAACAAAAAACAAAAGACTGATACACATAGAATACACATAACAAGTGCCCTACATTTTAAGCAGATAAACTCATACAGCCCACAAAGATTTTAAAATCGGCATAATAAAACATACAGCTTTCTGTGGACTAGAATCTGCAAGTCACACCACAGTAAAATCAATTTCATGACCGGGAGCATTACACCCTTAGCAATTGCTTGTAGGATTATACGGAAATTTTGCTTTCCTATGAAATGCACAGATACATAAAACACGTGTGTGTATGTATATATATGTATATAAGTGTATATACTTTTAATCAGTCTTATAACACTAAGGAGTACAAGAGATCCCTTTCCTTTCTGATGAGAGTTCTGCTAATGAACTGGAAGTCATATCTCTTCTCAGCACTATAAGATCATTGTTTATATCTGGTGTCATGGGTATGGTCCAGAGCAAACAGGCTTGAAAAAAACAAAACCAGGGACTAAAAATAAAACTTAATAAATTTTTTATGCTTATTAGAAGAAAGACTGCCCGGAAAGAAAACTCACTCTCTGAATATTATTTCTTTACCAGATGGGAACTGGCAAGTTTAAAAGTATATTGTAAATAATCACATCAATTCGAATAAGTCCCTATTTCTGTGGCTTCAGAAAAATGTTCAATCATCTATTAAATAAAAGCCACACTTGTGCACACAAGTGTACCATTTACCTTCAACTCTAGGTCAATAATTATTTGAGTGAAGTTAGCTAGTTACAAATAAACATAATTTTTAAAAGAGACTTGACTGCAATATTATTTATAGTTGGGAAACAGCAGATCACAGTATGTATATACTTTTCAATGCTTTCTGTGCCTTTACAGACTCTATTATTAGTGCTGATGGAATAGTTTCAAGCTAGCAGTTATTGACATTAATTCAGAAATGTTTATTATAATCCTGTTTTTTTTAGTTCAGTGTAAATATTCAATTTTTATTTATATTAGAAAATGTGTCTTTTTGTAAAAGTAGTTAAAAAATAAGTGATTATTAAGTCATCAATGATTAGGCTTGTATATTCATTTAAATATGGTAGTACACAAATTTTAAACTGTTCTTAGCTTTTCTAACACACCAACATGCCAGTTCACCTGGATAACCTTGAGAAGTCTGTATTAAATGAACTGGATATGTTAATTCACCCAGATGTCCATTTCTGCACTGCAGTAATTTGCCTTCAAGAACAACTTACTTTTTGAACTTACAATTTTTAGTGTTTCTTTGTATTTGTAAGATCAAAATGCACCTAGTACAGCAAGTTTATCAATCAAGACTGCATACATCTCTCCTAAGTAACTCAAGTCAAAAAACAGTCAAACTGATAAACTAATAGGACTTCTATTTAGCCACAGTCCACTCTTGGCATCTTGCGATTTCTAAGAATATCTAAACTACCTGTGAACTCCTTTTTGCCCAGAGAACTCAGAGCTCTCTGTTAGGAGTCTATGTTCTTTACACACTTCCTAGACAGTTTGAAACCTCTGGAGTAGCCTGTAAGAAAACTAACATATTCATGGCAAAAATTATTTCCCTACATCCTTAGCCAGTCTCACCTGCCAAATTCACAATACATTTTTTGATCAAAGTCCATGGCAGAAATATCAAGCATTCCACATGCAGTGCTTCCCTTCATGAGAGAATCCATGACTTTCCTTGCCACAGCTGGGTTTAGTGAGGACCCTGACTCTCTGGCCCGTGTTTTCATTGAAGACATGCTAGTGAGAGTTCTTCCTTCTCCCCACATGATACTAATCCTCAGACCACTTATGGATAGATCATGCAGTTTAGTCTGCACTTCACCTTCACTACAAAGCTCAGTAGAACTGGAAATAGATTTCCTCCTCCAGGGTTTACTGAAAATTTGTTCTCATTAACAGAGAAAGAGAACTTTAAAAGAATCAGAGATGAAAAGTCTTGTAGCAAAAGAACACTTCTTTCTCAGGCAAGGCAAAGGAAGGCAAGGGAAAGGAAGGGAAAGCCTCAAGTCCTAACACTGTATTTTCAGAAATGACTGTAGCTGTCTCTACATGTGGGTAGACTTTAAGATTTGACATATACTCAGAAAAAAAAATCTAGATTTCCTTCCCCACCACCAGTAATTTTAGCTCCCTCTTGTTTCAAATTCCACTTTCCTTAGAGTGCTGTTATATTAAAGCATAAAAGCAATTAAATTCTTCTCACCAACAAAAGAATATTATTTTTGCCAATATTTACAAAGATAAATATAGCCAAAGTAATAAAAAAGTGTTAAGCAAAATTCCATCCTTTTCAGAAAAAGATGTAGTATATGCACAGTATTGGAGGTAGAACTACTTTATACTTCATAATCCTAGTTTGAAGTATAATGATATTTAGACTTTTCTCCAGTATCCCCACCCTTATGTAAAGTTTAAGTAGCTGCATGCATAAAAAATTAATGTTACCAAGGAAATGATTTCTAAAGAGAGAAGAGAAAAGCAGGGATGTAAATGATGGTATCTGTACACAAAAAAAAAGACAAAAGGAAATCAGAAAATTTGTTCTGCTTTTCCATGTCCTGCAATTTTTCAGATGTGATCTTTAAACCAAATCCACCAAAGATAATTTAGTCACTAAGTTTTCCTTTAAGAAATCCCAGTTATTTCATTGAAATAAGTATTTTTGGTATAAATTAAATACATTGTCAAATGTGCTATTGCACTTCACACGTTTACCACTCCCTTTTGCTTAATAGTTCTAAGAGATCATTAAGAAGACTGAATAAAACTGTGACTCGAATATTGCTGTTCTTTTAGGAACATCTAGTAGTCTCCAACAATTAAGGGGAAATGTTATATACTAGGATGTTTTCCAATAATCGGTGTATTCCCCAAATTAGGATAAAAACATCATTCAAACTAAAGACTAAGAAATCAGGAGAAACTGAGAATACTTGGTCCACAAAGTACATAAGGATACTCAAGCATTTAAGATCATGCTACTACCCATGGTTGAAATACTAAGTTGGAAGAGAACTGCTCTTCTGTGTAAGGAAAAATATTCTGATTCTTTCAATTCTACTTCCATCATGGAAAACAGGGCAGACTTTTAACTCATGTTTCTAAATTGAGTATGTTCAGCATGATTTATCCCCTCCAAACTTTCCTGATTCATTTACTGTGATACTGAATAAATTATGAATACTTCTAAACAAAATTATTCTCAAATTACTTTTTTAGAGTTAAGAGTACAAAAACTGCTCGTGATACACACAATGACTGAACTGCCATATGATGTTTTTTGATACTTTACAATGCAGTTTATTAGGTATTTGGAATATAAAACAGTTTGCTACAATGCAAATCATAATCTAAATAAGTATTACCAGCATTGCACCTGGACAGCTTGGAAGAAAAAAAAAAAGAGTTTCTGCAGTAAATTATGCCAAGAGACGCTAAACCACTTCTCCCCCTCTCCCCCCAGCAGAAAAAAAAGTGCTCAAGAGATGTACATTAAAACCTTTAGTTGGGTAGCAGCTATTTCCAGCCAATAAGAAGGGTAGAGCATTTTTCCTCTGATATATTCTTGACCTATTCAGGTATGCAAAAAAGGCATAACTCCAACACCTCTTCAGCTATCTTATTTGTCCTCTTATAGTAACAGGTGCTCATAATCAACTGTTTAGTTAACAGATACTGGCAAGGTATATAAAGATATTTAAGGTATCTTTAGCTTCTGAAGCAGAACAAAGATGAGTATTTGAGAAAATTTGCTCCAGCTCCGCAATGTGTATTTACTAACAGGGAAACTGTGTTGCATCTTTCTTTTCAATAATAAGAAAAAATAAAATAATTACTACGTATGACAGATTGCTGGCCAGGCCAAGTGAAGCCACAGGGCAGTTTACTGTGGCATAATCAGGCACAGTTATCTCAAGAGTATTGAGTAATCTGTTCAGTCTTTATGAAAACGTGACCCATGTGCCATTAAAGGAAAAAATAGGATTGGCTTATGAAGTCATTTTATGTATCCCATAACTGCACACAAAGATTTATTAGCTACCTGAAACAAGACAACCTTCCTGGTCAAAGGTCTTAAGGTGCATAATCCACTCTTGCTCACAAACATAAAAGCCTGTTAAAAATAGAGGTATTGAAAGGGTAAAATAGCGAGCATGCATGACACACAGTAGGAGCAATACTGCTTTACTCATAAGAAGTTATTGCCTCTTTTTTCCATCAGGGTAAATATGGGTATTTTTAGGATTAATACATTGGCAAAAACTGAAAAGAATCTGGAAAGAGTACAGGCACTCTAGTTTTCTTTGGGATCAATTACTTGCTGTAACATTTCAGGTCTTGCCCCTAAATATGTCACCCTGAATGCTCCCATATTCTTGATCAAGTTTCCTGCTTGATTCTTATCATTCATCACTTATTGTTTACCTCACTGTGCACCCACTTCTGTTTATCGTGTCCTGACCCTACAATGTCCCCTACCTTCCACCTCACATATTTCTCTCCTTTTCACCCTCCCCATCCTACAACTTCCTTCACTTGCAAACAGATATTACAGCACTTCAGAATATTTGTTTTCTTCTTTTACTTCAAAAGCACACTGCCCCATTACATCTTTACAGGTATGACTGAATTGAGAATAGAGCTGAGACTTATATTTAGCCAACAGTTCCTCTATCTTACTGTAATGTCTATGCAAGCAGAGATCCCAATCAAAAGAAAAGAGTTTCTTAGAATTCTTTTACTTATTATCTTTTCTTAGATGGATGAAGTCTGAGAATTCACATCATTTAAAGCTAAATACAGGTCAAGTTTGCACAGAGTTACTCAGAAATGCTATGGTTATTTGCAAGGAAAATCATACATCATCCACCCTTAATGTTTTTCTTTTTTCCCTTCAGTCTTACATGGGTGATAGCTGTCTGTCCTGGGTTCAGCAGTAGCAGTCATTTTTTTTCTCCTTAGTAGTTGGTGTAGTGCTGTGTTTTTGACTTTCAGCCTGGGAACAGTGCTGATAACATTGATGTTTTTAGTTACTGCTCAAATGTTTAGTCTGACCAAGGACTTTCTGAATATCATGCTCTGCCAAAGAGGAGGGGAAGCCGGGAGGAAGCAGAGACAGGGCACCTGACCCAAACTAGCCAAAGAGGTATTCCATACTTCAGCACGTCATGCCCAGGATGTAACTGAGAGTTACCTGGAAGGGCCAGTTCACTGCTTGGTCGGGCTGGGTATCAGTGGGTGGTACTGTATTATCTTCCCTTGTTATTTCCCTTATCATTATTATTATTGGAGGTAGCAGTAGTGGTTTGTGTTATACCTTAGTTACTGGACTGTTCTTATCTTGACTTGTGGGAGTTACATTCTTTTGATTCTCCTCCCTGTCCTTCCGGGAGCAGAGGCGGGGGAAGAAGAAGAGGGGGAGTGAGTGAGCGGGCTGCGTGGGTTACTGACTGCACTTAAACCACGACCCTGTCATACTTTGGATTCATTGCACAATAGAATTTACATGCAGATGCCTTAGTCTGAATTATGTTTATCAGCTACAGGACTAGAGACCTTGCACTGTAATCCAGTGCATCCTTCCTATTGTCTCTTTGGTCCAGATTCCAGTGACTACTATCTGAACTTATCACTGCTGGTGAGCAGTTACTCACTGGAGGGAATCACACAGGAACCTCTTTATTTCCTCCACTAAGCTGAAAAAAACAATTGAAATGGCAGCGTTTACACTTCCAGAAAACTGCTAAATCATCCCCAAGGATTATTTAAGTCCATGGCATGTAACAGTATCTCTGAAGAGGAATCTGTGCATTTGCGATGCACCTCATAGTATACCAAATAATATTTTAAAAAAAAAAATAATGAGAAACCTTTGTTATTTTAAACCACAGATGTTGATTATTATGATTTATTTTGGCCACATTCAACATACGGCTTTAAAAGTAAAGCAAAAGTAAATTCAGTAATTGCACTAACTGCTCTAAAATATAAATGTAAAATGCCAGCTGCATGGAATTCTTCATAACTTTTATTTGGTTTACTTCAAAGAAAAATAAATCAGATATTTTTAGGCTCCTCAGAGCCCACAGCAAAAATGACATTTTAAGATACTGAAACGCTACCCTTGGCTATGCTGATGAATGTTAGTGTGAATGATATATAGATTGGTCAGTTCAAAAATCTACAAAATAAACCAACATATTCACAGCCTTAACATAGAATGCTGATATTATTTAACAAAAACAGAGAAGTCTTCTGAATTACTGGGAAAACAATAGCTTCCCTAAGCCAGAAATACTTGTTCTATTCCACTTACTTCCCGACACCCCCCCCCCCCCCCCGTTTTATTTTTAATCATATGGAAGTGAACTATGCCTGTAGAAAGTTCCTTAGAGTACTGTCTTTCAAAGATGGAAGACATTATTTGTCTTCTGTCAGTTCCAGGAGTAGATGCTACCCATAGATCCCACTGGCTTTGAAACTCCAAATGACAGAAGCTGACTGTCATACAGTTCTCAGGATGGCTTCTATATACCTGACACTCAAAATCTGCTATCACTGATATCAAAGCCAAGAGGTTTATTCCCAAAATCTATGGGAAGGAGAAAGTCAGTATACTTTACTGTCAGATATTACACAATGCTATGAACTAGTTTCTCATGGTAGATTTTAAAATTGTTAGCAAAAATGTTATCTGAATATAATTCTGTTACATTTTTTTGAAGTTTATATTCTTATGGTTATTATGTCAGATGATAACACAGAAAATACAGTGAAAAAATAAAAGTAAAATATTTATGAAATGAAAATTAAGTGACCTAATTTAATAGGCAAGCTTAATTGATCTTAGTTTCATTTGACCAAGAGCTCATATATAATTAATGAAAATGTGAAGGATTTCTACTTTGCTAGGAACCTGAAATTATTAACATAGTAGATGGGTCTACAAGAAATCTGGAGAAGGGCTTTTTACAAGGCCATGTAGTGACAGGACAAGGGGAAATGGTTTTAAAACAAAAGAGGGTAGATTAACGTTGGATATTAGGAAGACATTCCTTTCTATGAAGGTTGTGAGACACTGGAACAGAGAAGTTGTGGCTACCTCATCCTTACAAGAGTGTTCAAAGCTGGGTTGGGTGGAGTGTTAGAGTTCTGAGCAAGCTGGTCTCGTGGAAGGTGCCCCTGCCCATGGCAGTGGGTTGGAACTGGATGATATTTAAGGTCCCTTCCAAATCTAACCACTCTGTGGAATTCCAAATTTTGATTTCTGACTCCCATCCAATTATTAAAGATTCCTAAATTAGTTAAATTCTCCTAGAAGAAATGAAAATTCAGAGCTCTCATTTTTTTTACACTCTGTTTTTCATAATAATGTAATGCTCCTCCATCTTTCTCCTCAATCAGGTTCTATTGAATCATGCGAAATAGTGTGTGCCAAGGTTTCTGAAAAATGTTGAAATTATGTGACACCTTTGCCTTCTAATTCTGTTTTATCATATTGTGTCCATTACATTCACTAGATCTGCCATCACTCTCATGATTCCTTTAAACTCTGTCTTCTCTCAGTTTGTCAGCCTATTTTAGTTTCTCTGTTCCCAATATCTGTAATCATATGCTGATTTAAATGTGTCTTGCTACATCTGCTATATCAAGGAAGGAAATACTTTTAACATCATTAAGATGCCAGCTATGTAAGTTAGCATGGAATTTCATGCAAAGTGACTGCATTGAACCCTGATCCAGTATTTGCACTATATCTGTAACTGCTAGAAGCTTGAATCTGGCAACTTTCCAGACCTTTTTCACAAGCAGTCATTCTCTCCAGTGATCTGATTAAGAACACACAAAGTGTTAATGCAAACCTGACCTGCTTCTGCTTTTATTTAAGTGCCACCTGCTGCCCTGCAAACAAAAGGATTTTGATAGCCTGTAACTTTAAAGTGTGTTTTTTACTCTGATTGCTTCATACTCAGACTTCATGGCAAGTAAGATGTATAGGAAAATCTGTGGGAATTCTATATATGTAAGCGCCGCAGCTAGAAGGAGGTAAAAAGTATACATAACTTTTTTACTTTCTAAGTTTCTATACTAGAATGAAAATGAGTACATGGGAAATGGTTAGTGACCTGCTACATCACTTAGACATACAGAAGTCTATGGGGCTGAATGGGATCCGCACAGGAGTACTGAGGGAGCTGGCAGAAGTGCTCACCAAGCTATTTTCAATCATTTATCAGCAGCCCTAGCTAACTTGGAGGTCACAGTTGACTGGAAGTTAGCAAATGTGACACCTATCTAGAAGAAGGTGCCTAGAAGAAGGTATCTAGAAGAAGGGCCAGAAGGAGGGTCCAGGGAACTACAGGCATATCAGTCTGACCTCATTGCTTGGAAGATTATGAAGCAGATCATCTTGAGCACCTCACAACCCTCACAGTGAAGAATCTCTAATATCTCATCTAAATGTACATGTTTAAAGTCATGCCCCCTTGTCCTACCCCTACATGCCCTTTTAAACTCTCCAGATTTCTCATAGCCCCCTCTAGGCACTAGAAGGCTGCTTTACTGTGTCCCTGGAGCCTTCTATTCTTCATGCTGAACAAACTCAACTCTGTCAGCTTCAGACAACTTGACCTCATGAGTGTAGGTGCAGTATCAGGAGGCACTTCTGACAGCAAGAATTTGATCCGTCTACTTATGCATGCATATTGAGAATGAAATCTACATGGACAAGTGTTCACAGGAAAAAAAAACACCTGTTATTCTATGCCAAAAAATCATGTTTTACTTGACTTTTGGCACCTTTATACTTATCTTCCATAGTTTAGAATCCTTTTTAATTTTTCTATGTGAATGAAGTCAATGGTATAAAACCATTTTTCCTACACAACCCCTCAAGCAAAGAATGAAAAGCAATTCTCTCTCTCCTTGGTTTGATGGATATTCATTTTGTAGAAAGCATTTTTATAAAAGAACATAATAGTAACACAGTCCAAACCAATCTATATTCTTTAATGTTTAATTCTAGAATTCACAGTTTTGTGTGCTCTTCTAATTCTCTATTTCTAAAATAGCTCTCATGTTCTTACAAAAAAGATCTTACTGTCTAAAAAACAATGTAGCCATCGTCTGTCTCATTTTGGAATTAATTATATATATATAATTAATATATATATATTATATTAATTATATATATATAATTAATTATATTATATATAAAAATGACTCTCTCAAGGGATAAAAATACATTTTTTCTATACCTATTTTACATTTAAAATGTTAATAATTATATACTGTAACATAGAGATACCATCTGAATTTATATGTAAGTATGATGAAAGCTACACCTGAAATCCTGAAAACTTTACTGTACTGAAGTGAAACTGTTCAGTTGCTGATTGCCTGCCAGCATTATAGGAGCCTCCAACCTGCTTCTATATTGATCTAGTAGCCTATGTGGCAGAACATGAAGAATAACCATCTGCGTCAGGTACAGCAGCAGGTGCTATATTCATTGAACAGGCTGCTTCCTGATTACAATAAATCTTTTTGAAGCACCTGGTAACCTTGACAGACACTTTTATCTTTGTATAAAGACACCCCACCACCTCAAAAACATGTCTGAATAGAAATGAGAAACTCAAGAGATAACATCAGTTCATAAAGGCCAGAAACTGAAGCTACTGCAGATATACTGTGAAGTCTAGGTAAGACAGTATTTAGATTCATGAGGAATTCCTTATCATACACAGGCAGCAGTCTGCTGATTTAGTGTGTTTCAGTACAATATTGCTAATGTCATTGCAAGGCAGAACTTAAAGTAGGATAACAGGTATGTAAAGATAAATGCTTTGTCACTAACATTTTACAGATTTCTGTTTGCACAGACAAGGCTTGTGCAGACAAACCAAGTAAGATAACTCACCACTAGAAGATTTAAATAATGATGAGCTTTCAGGGTATCTGTCAGGAGGTTTACATCCAAAGTTTTTGTAGGAAGATGATATACATCAATAATACTTGACCAGATTGTTTTTTTTAAAATATTTCAAGTGTCTCATCTGTATTTATTAGTAGATGTATTTTTGAACTCAGAACTACTATTTATTATGTGTGTTAAAAGTAATTCTTGAGATAAACTACTCAGCTGAATGTTTAAGAAAGTACTCTGACTTAATGAATGATATATCTCTGTAACTGGACCATGCAGTTTTGTCTCCAGTAATTGCTGAATTTCTTCAGTTGTCACGTGCTCAATAGTAGTTAATAATTTTGTCAAGTCAACATTTTTTTCTTTAAAGGACATACCTGATGAAAATTAAGATTATAAAGAGATAGTCTTTAAAGGAAAAATAGTTTGACAATATGAATAAAACCATGGAAAATTAGTATGTGGTTCTTGTGAAGGAAAAGGCAGAATAGAGAGTTGTATCAGAGATGTGTGTGTGTATTTCCTGCAGTGGGATGCAAGGATGAAGTCATGTGAACTCCAGTGATGTTATTTTGCTAGATGAAGAACATAAATACCCAGAAGTAATAGCAGGAGCTCCCATTAGCGTGTACCAGGTGGTTAATATCACTGAGTTAATCCAAAATATCTCATAAAGTTGAAACTGTTTGCTATGCAGAACTTGGTCTGAGAATTCATCAATTTTATTCCAGTCATAGAAAATGCTGCACATATTTGGCTTAACTCACTTAAAGAATCAGCAGACTGTGATTTGATGTTTGTGAGTATCTGGCTGATGAAAGAAGCAGTAATAGATATTTACTAGGAAGAGATGTTTTGCATTTGAGTTTCATGACTAACTGAGGAAAGATATCTGGTTTTATATGTATATATTAGTAGAGGAATGAGAAATTATTGGAGGATTTTGTAATCTGCACTATTCTGATACTGAAAAAACATCTGACAATTTCCAGGAGCTTCTTGAGACAACCTTGAGAGAACTGAAGCTGCACTTGTAGAATCAGTTGTAAACTGTAACCCATATGAGAGTAGTGACTTGCTATTTAATTCTATTTCAGCCCTTGGTATATTACTAATTTCTGAACTCATATCTGTGGCAGATAAACAACAGTCTAGTGTTCCTGTAATGATGATACTTGTGTAGGAAAAGTGTCATTAAGGAACTACTGATAAATGAGATTGTATCATAATTATGCTTTGGGAGAGGTACTGACCTTAAATCTATAGAATTATCAGTAGCCATGTATGGTACAGGCGTGATATTAAACTTTATTTTTACTGAGACCTTAACAGGTGAACTAAGAAAAAGTGTGAAGAGAGAACACCTGTTGATCTTGTTATCCTGCATACAGCTGAAGACTTTCCAGTGGCAGTTAGTCCTCCTAGTCCATAGCTCAGTTTAGCCAAATCAGTGGTCAGAAGTGTCGCCCCGTTGAAAATATCTGCCCGTTTTAGGCCTTTAAGGATAAGAATGTAGAAAAAAACCCCAACCAACAAAACAAAAACATGTAAGAGAAAGAAAAAAAATAACTAACTTCAGCCCTAGACTGACTCTGCAGCAAATTACATGGCCACCAAAACCTCACTCAGTCTTACCAAAGTATTATATAGCAAACAAGTACCACTCTGGAAATCATATTATTAATAAAAGTGTAAAAGCAGTTTTAGTGACCTCATGAGTGAAGTAAATGCAAATCTCCCATTATTCATATTCTGTATGAGGGCCAAAATCAGAACAAGTGGCACTGCTCAGAAGTATTAGATTTTCTAACTCAAACTGCTAGTATGAATCAATATAAAAAGGAATGAATTACAAATATTACCCATTGAGAACATCAGCAAACGAACTGATGTGATATTCTGGAAGATATACAGATGTAACTGCATTTTCTAACTGCTTTTCACTGTGTCATTACTTACATCAAGAAGGAATATTACCTATTAAGAATGCAACAAAAGCTTAGAATCATAGAATAGCAAGTTGGAAGGGACCTCAAGGATCACCTAGTCCAACCTTTCTTGGCAAGAACACAGTCTAGACAAGATGGCCCAGCTGAACACAGTATTTCAGGCGTGGCCTGACAGGTGCTGAGTAGAGCAAATGGCTTCTTTATCTCTGCTGGTGATGCCTTTGTTGATGTAACCCAGATTCCTGTCGGCTTTCTTTGCCACAGCTTCACACTGTTCACTCATACTGAGCTTGCTGTCCACCAGGGCCCCCAGGTCTCTTTCCACAGAGCTGGTCCCCAGAGGGGAAGATCCCAGCCTGTGCTGTATTCTTGCTTTGTGTTTACCCATGTGCAAGACATTACACTTGTCCTTGCTGAACTTCATCAAGTTCTTGTTAGCTCACTCTTCCAGCCTATCCATGTCTTCCTGCAGGGTAGTTCTCCCAAAGTGTCCACTTCACTCAGTTTGGTATCATTGGCAAACTTGGTCAGGTTATATTTGATCTCATCTTCCAGATCATTTATGAAGATACTGAACAGTTCTGAGTCCAGTGTTGATCCCTGGGGAATCCCTCAGGTTCAAACTGGCACGTTGCCAGTTTGAAAAGGAGCTATTCACCACTACCCTCTGGGTGCGACTAGTCAGTCAGTTCCCCACCGATCATACAGACCACTTAAGACCATAATGTGTCAGTTTCTCTAGGAGTAGTCTGTGAAAAACCCTATTGAAAGCCCTGGAGAAATCCAGGTATACAATGTCTACCACTTGCCCCACATCAGCTGGGGACACTATTGTAGAAGGTGATCAGGTTTGTCAAGCATGATTTTCCCCTTGTGAATCCATGCTATTTTTCCCAATCACATGCTTCATTTGATTAGTGATAACCTGCAGGAGATTCATTCCATAACTTTCCCAGAGACTTAAGTAAGACTGATAGACCAATAATTTCCTGGATCCTCCTTTGAGCCCTTTTTGTAGACGAAGGTGACATTTGCCTTCTTCCAGTCTTTCTGGGACGTCCCCCAATCTCCATGACTTCTCAAAGATTGCAGAAAGCCAGCTCTCTTACACCCTTGGGTGCAAATTGTCAGGGCCCATAAATTTGTAGGGGTCAAGCTTCTGTAACACTTCACATACCAACTCTTCTTTCACTGACAGTGGGTCTGTGTTTTCATCAGCCTGGATTTTTGTTCCCAAGGCCTAGGGCTCAACAGTGCTGGTAAAGATAGAGGTGAAGAAAGTGTTGAGAACTTCTGCCTTTTCAGTGTTGTTGATGACTTTCACATCTCCTGCTTAACAGTGGGCCAGTACTTCCCTTCTGTTTCTGCTTGCTGTTTATGTACCTGAAGAATCCTTTCTTGTAGTTTTTGACATATCTGGCCAATTTCAATTCAGGAAGAGCTTTTGCTTTTCTGTGTCTCTGCACCCCGTGTCAATACCCTTGTAGTTCTCAATGGGTATTTGCCCACTTTCCCATCTCTGGTATCCTGATATTTTGGTTTTGGGCAGGCTCAAGCTCACAGCTAGGCCAAGGGGGTCTCTGACCTGTGAAGGTTCCTTCCAACCCAAACTATTCTATGATTCTGATTCTTGTTCCACCTTCTTCCCTCACCTTCAAAGGGCATTAACTGTTTTTTGTGCTTCCAGGAGTGTTCTTGAAAAACTCCTGGTACTCTCTAGCTCCTTGATCCTCCATAGAAGCTTCCCATGGAATCCCTCCCAGCTGAGTGCTGTGCAAGCTGAAGTTAGCTCTTCTAAAATCTAAGAACTCTGTTTTATTACTAACCTTCAGCATGCTCAGCTAGATCCCAAACTCCACAATATTATGCTCACTGCAGCCAAGGCTGACACTAATCAATATATTACACGGTAGGTTTTCTTGATTTGTGAGTAGCAAGTCCAACAGTGCCTCATTTCTACTTGACACATATGTATATCTCCAAAAGACTAGTCTGTGCAGAAATCAAGCATTAAGTAAAACTCATTTACCCAAATTAAAAAAAAAAAAAAACAGTACTCCTGGCTTATTTCTTACACAAATAATTACTTGGAAAGAGTATATAAGCAAACACTTCCGAAACTGTAAAGAGGGCACCTTACACACATGCTATCTGTACAGTACTAGCTTTAATAAAATGAACAGGCCACAATCTTCAAAACACAATGTTGCACTTGTGTTAGTGTTGACTTTTCTTCAAATATTTTAGAAATAACAGGATAGGAGTTTTTTGGGCTTCCCAAAAACATCACTATAAACAGTTCAGAGTGGCAGAGATGTTGAGAGGCTTGTTGCAGATATTTTTAGTGAAAAAACTGTCTAGATGCACAGAAAAGGAAGCACTGAGAAAACCTGTGAAGTAGGAAAGGAAAATCAAGTCTCCATGGAGTAAGGCAAATTATCTTTCTGCTGCTGACTAGCCAAGGAAGAAGGAAAGATTGGCATTATGGTCAGAGATTGCTGAACACAATATGAGGCATATGAAATTGTACACTCTAGCAAAGCAAACTGAAAACCAAAATCAGAGAAAGTGCAGTTTTCCCTACTGGATGTGTAAGATGCTTGGGAAAACACTTTTGAGCAAAAAGAGTAATTTTCCAGTTACATATGAATGCAATTAAGAAAGCATGATGGATCAAATTAATGGAATAGAAGGTAATACAGGAAATAGAAAACAACATTCTTCAGAAAATATATTTTGAGTATTTTTGACATTAAAAAAGCACAAACAAGGAAAGAAAACTGACACATGCAATTACTCAAAAGCTCTTTCTACTTACCTTGGGACACTTCTTCTCTATGAAAATCAGGAGAAGAATGTTCAGACAAAAGTTCCATAGACACAGCCAGGGCTGATGAAAGGTCATTGTCTAAAATCTCATCAGGAAACACTTCAGCCACTTCAGTGACAGTTTTCTTGCTTTGGGGGATAGGTAAACAGGTGATACTGTTTATTCCATCAACACAAAGAAACCCAGTGGAGCAGGACTGTATAAGACAATCATTGTAATTAAGCTCACAGCTTCGTCCCTGAAAGAGAATTTTCAAAAAGCCGTTTTTAAAGGCAATTTGCATTTCATAGTTACATTAGTTCAAATTATCACTTCCTCTTCACTTTAAAATGCTGTTTGGTTATATTAAGCTTTCCACATTTTTGAAAGCAAATCTAATCATGTGGAAAATATTGCTTTACTAATTTTATGGTATAGTTGTATACTTTAAATTTTAACTGACATTTTGACCCTATTATAAATTACCAATATAAATATTTTTTCCACGGATTTATAATGGCAAAATATTAAAGATATTATTGTCACCAGTAATAAAAAGTGGTTAAAATAATCATCTGCAGTTAACATGTAGTTATACAGAAAATTTTGTACCGTAGACTTGGCTGTCCAAAAGCCTGTGGTTTGTTCTGATTGTCAACGCTTTCTTTTTGTGCACTGAAGCTCAGTATTTGTTGCCTGTTGTCAACAAATCTTCAGACAGAACCTTGCTAATACATTAAGTTCACAGATACCTCTTGGAAAAGTAAAAAACATGTAGTGGCAGTCTCAAATTTGATCTGGTACTCACTTTTTATTTTTTATCAACACTAACAATTCATGGAAAGCCTGAAATATCCTTCCTAGTAATAAATTAAAAATGTTTTATTCAGTGGCTTGTAAAAGAGACAAGAAATACTGCATTTTTAATAGCAATAAGTACATGAATTAACACATTCTTGAAGTGTGAAATAAACACATTCTGAAGCCAGACCTGCATTCATTTTATTTTCACTTCTGTTGTAATGACCTAATGGGTTATGTGAAGAGATACAGCTAACTCAGCTAACCTAGAAGGTTCCTACATATCTGGATAGCTATTTACAATATGCATGGTCTCATCCCGAGACGTGCATCTCTGACAACATATCATCATGATACAGTTTCTGACTGAAGCTTCTCCTACAGCTGGGGCACATGTAAGAAAATTCAAGTAAATTATGTAGGGCTCAATAAGTGCTCATTGCACTCTTCCCTCAAACAAAATGCTTAAATAGTCTCTCTTGGCTACCTGGCTTGATATTCAAACAAAACTTGAACAAGTTACATTTTCTTAGATCTCTATCAACTCTATTAAATTCATTTATAATGTTGGGAAATAATAGGAGGTGCAAGAGAGAAAGACAAAAATACAAACAGAGAAAATCAAATTATTCTTCTTATAAGTAGTTTAAATCATTCAGTCTTTAAAATGGAAGAGGTTAAATTGACGTGTTTTGAATGATTTAGATATATCCATGCCTGTTTCAATCAAGTTCTTAATTTGTTTTGGCAAGCAGATGAGCTATCTGGTATATTCATGGCATCTTATAAAATCACTCACTGTACCAGTATTCCAAAAAGCATGAAGGAACAGAAGGGCAATTCATATGTCATCTTCCCACTGAATGATAAAAACACTTTTCTTCCTTGATCTATTTTAATTCCACACATAGCACAAATGATCAATTTGAGTAATATTTCTGTCTAATATTTTTTTTAATCCTATAAAACTTGTTTTATTCTGACTTTCCCTATGACTTATTAGTGCGATTTTATTACTTTTACATGTAATGGTGAAGAGCATTTCATTAAGATTTTCTGACTCATAGAAACAAAGCAGATGTGGATAACCTCTGCTGTGTGTGAAGGGTACATTAAATAGTCATAAATAAATTTGACACCTTTGAAAGTCTGTCTGTAAATGCTTTAACAACTTTCATGCAGGTAGATCATAGAATCATAGAATCGTATAACTGTTTAGGTTGTGCAGATTTGCACTTAAAATTATGCATAGCTGTTTCATTTTAAAAGTAAACATCTATCCTATATACCACTGGCTACGCTTTCCCTCTCAAAATTTATGAGAAACTTCATGATCCATACTTTATAATCCATACTTCAGATAGTATCACATACATAGACTACAGAAGATTTACTTTACACACACTGTAGCTGAAGCTCCTTGAATACTTACTTCTGTGGGAGGTCCACTATTTCCTCCTCACACTTACCCAATACTTAGGAGCCAGAATCCATTAAGGGCCTACCAAATACACATTTTAGGATGTTTAATCCCTCTGATGGTTCCTCTCTGATGGTTTTATTTGATGTTCAGAAGATTTTTTGAGGTGAGAAATTAATATGAAAAAACATAGTACAATTCATCTTCTGCTTAGACCTGCTTTGTGATCATAGAGTTGCCTGGCAGTACTTGGAAGAACCTTTTGAATGGTTAACATGGTCACTTGTCTTGCTTTGCTATCCTTTTTCAGGTACTATGGAACTCAATCCCTTGCCTGTAAGCTCATTGCCTCTGCCTACCTTGCTGCTATCCTTGGCTTCTGGCCTATCTTTGCTTCTGAAGCAGCCCACTTGACACTTGTGCTCCTTGACATGTGCTAGTATGTACTGGAGATCTCCTTGAGGGAACGTGTGTGGGACAGAGATTAATGGTGCCTGAGAAGAACTGAAGACAGAAGGTTTTTTCTGCTTTTCAGAATTAATTTTTTTTTACCATTTTATTGCTTTTTTTAGTTTTTCCCTCATTGACTGTAAATAATCTTCTGCTGTAGAAAGAAGCCCTGAAACCAGCTAATGTCTGAAAAGTTACTTTTTCTTGACTTGACTGCAGAGATATATGAAAGGGAATCTGAATCTTACTTGCAATAACCTGCTCCTTCTATTTTACAGCTGTAGATGCACCAAATAAATTGTCAACATTTATAAAGAAAAGGTACTCAATAACAGTTTCAAACTTAGAGTTGTAGAGATAAGAATTATTGAAATAAGAAAAAAAAACTAAAATCATATTCTCCTTTTTTCTCCTCATAACTAACCCCAAACTAACAAACAATACCAAAAAATGATGATATCAAAACTGAAGTGTGATGAGGTAAAGCACAAGCTAAAATTGTATGTACCAACTGCATGTCTTCAGCTACAGAAAGAGCTGGTAAAAAAAGATGGTGGCAGCATGGAATTTTCAACCTTACATGAATACAGCATTGCATTTAGTCATCCTCAAAGGATTCTTTTGGTATGCTGAACAGAGAGAATAAAACATAGCACCAAAGCCCAGAGTATCAAGCATAAAAAGGAACTATTTGATTTAGTTTCAGAGAACTTGTTTTCAAAGTATCTGTCTGCATGCAATAGTCTCAAGTATGAGTTATCTTAGTACTTAAAAATATTAATCAATATGTGAAATACAACCATTGATTTGTACGTATGATAAAATTAGTGTTTTTTTTAAATACTAACATAATTTTCTGACTCACAAAGCTATTACATGCGCACACTTTTTCACTTTTTTTGATATCAAATAGCTCTTTCTCTGGAATATTAGAGTTACTATTAATAAAAAACCAAACCAAACCAAAACAAAACAAAGAACAGTTACTAACATATTGTATTTTTCTGAAAAGCCAGGCTTTATCTGAGCAAGGTTAAAAAGGAAAAGGATTGTATATAGTGTTTTCTGTGCAACAATGAATAGTCAAGTTAAGGGAAGGACAAGAAAGAATGCCAGCATCTCACCACAAATCCTGCCTTGCAAAAACAGGAGTAACCAAAGCTGGGATCCTGCTGAACACAAATGCCATGTATGCAGGGGTTGGATATGCACTCATCGACATCCAGCTCACAATGAAGGCCTTCCCATCCTGTCAGAAAGGAAACAAAAAGCAATCAAAACAACAAAAAAAAACCCCAAACTAAGACTTATTACAATCCAAATCTATTTAAAAAATGCCAATTAAAAAAAACTGTAACTGTAATCAATTATTACATATAAATATGTATAAACATATAGCATAGGATGGCTTTAAACTGAAAGAAAGTAGATTTAGATTATTCGTTATGATGATGGTGAGACACTGGCATAGGTTGCCCAGAGAAGTTGTGGCAGCCCCATCCTTGGAAGTGTGGAAGGTGTCCTTGCCCATGGCAAGGGCGTTGGAACTAAATGATCTTTAAGGTCTCTTCCAACCTAAACCATTCTATGATCCTATGATTCTATCTATTAGGGAAATTAATGTTTGCCAACTTCTGTTTCTGTAGAGACGTAAGTAAGCAAACAAGAGTAAAAGCTGAATATATTCTTTCTTTACTGAATTAAGTGACTTGATGGGTCGACCTTTACCTACAGAATTATCTGTATTCTTACCTCTCTTGTGGCTAAGAATTAGAAAGTGTAAAACATTCCCTGAAACCTCTTATCTCCTTTCAGATTTGCATAGTGCAACCAAAGCCATATTGCTTTTTCCAAATCTAAACTGAAAGAGTATGGAATTGCCTGTATTAATTTTTGACCCTTTTTGCCCTATTCATTAAATTTGCGCATTATTGCCACACTGAGGAATGAAAACTGGATATTTAGATAGATGAAAATAGTTACATTACACAACATAAAATAAGGGGAAAAAATTTAAAAGAGAAACTCTGAAACAGATTACTATACCAGATCAATAAAGACAATTTCTGATGAAATACAGGTTTGTGTTTCAATACCATCAGAATACCACCTGCTTATATTTCAATTGTCAGATTACTGGAATTTTTGTCAATAGGCATTTCTTATAAAAATCACCTTTACATTATAAATTAGAGGCCAAAAGCTGATCTGGAAACTGCTTTTTAGATCACATAATTTGAGCCTATATTGAACTTGCTCCTTAGAGTCTAAACTAAACTGGAAGGAGCCCAATTGCTTGATAAATATGATCCCAGAATTCTGTAAAGTATGGCTAGTTACTGAAAAACAGCAGACTACCTGTGACATACTTGCTACTTCTCTAACTAAATTTTCCCATTTCTAAACAAATGAATGTAACTTGACTTTCCCCCCCAAAAACCACAACAAAACAAAATGGAAAAAAAAACCAAGAAGCCAACCCAATAAAAAACATTAACAAACCACAACACAATAGCCCCCAACCTAACAATTAAACAAAAAAAAACAAAACAACAAGCAGTCTTCAGCTGATACAAATCTAGCTGTTACCCCTGTCCTGCATTTGCCTGGTAGATGCATCAAGCGGAACCACCAGTTACATTCCAGTCCTGCTTTAGCACTCCTGGCAGAAATGCAGCCTGTCACAGTTAACGACTTCAGCTGTGAGGCCACTATTAGCTCCAACAGCTACTGTTGTTTCTTTTGAGATGTCTGAGATGCTGTTAGAATACTGTTTATATCTCTCTGTGCTGCTTCTGCACCTGCAGCTGCAGCCACAGATCCTGAACATGGATCTACTATTCTAAGGGCATGGGGCCTGCTACTGGGACAGTAGCTGACAAAATTCATGATCCATTACAGAATGGATTTGTCAGAGCTAAATCAATTCCCTTTTCTGGTATCATATGCTGTCACCACATGCTTCATTTTATTCTCCGGAGGTTTTTGGAAAGCTGCAGTCAACTGCTTTGTTCCTACTTCTGTCTTGCTACTATCCTTTTCCATTTTATTAAATTCCAACTGTTGATCTGTTGCTGGATATCTCACACTTTCTGCCTGAAGTTCTTTCACATAGTTGCCTTTACAAATCCAAACATACTCAATGTCGTCTCTATATTTCTATAGAAGAAGCTTAGTAGAGAAATGCAAGGTCTATCATATGTGAACGGCAGTAGCCTGCAACAACAGTAAATTTATTTCAAGCATTTCTACTTTCTGTCTCTGCAAGACATTTTTAATTCATCTTCTTTAAAGCCCTTTTTTCAGTTGTGTAACATTCCAAAAAGCTGTTCCTCCTAAAGATTCCCTTGCATCTCCAAATTCACTTACTATCTGAATTGCAACCTTCTTATCTCTTCAGGTGTTTCAGAGACTCAAATAAGATTTGAAAATTCCATATTAATTGAAAAAGAAAAGCAAGATATATAACTGTGATACATATTCCTAATGAATGTGGTTCCTTCACTGTGTCTTCTCCTGGTAGCGAAATAATGCAGAGGCCTTTCACCCCTGTTAATAAATGTTATTATGAAAAGAAATGCAAAAGTAAGAGAGCTTACGCTTGGGCTGGAAGTAGTTTAAAACATGTTAGCAGCAGGAGAGAGTTCCAAGGCCCCAGAGAAGCTTATTCTATTTATACCAAGCATTTCCTTGTACTGTTGCATAGAGACAGCAGTTATAGTCCTTGATTCGCAAGCAACTTCTAAATGTCTACAATCAATTACAGTTAAAATATGACTAGCTTTAAAAATAAGGAGAAAAATCTTGAACTCCACAATGGGTATGTTCTGTGTGAAGGACTGTAATGATAAAAAAATATATATATTTCAACCTTTTAAGTCATTTGCACTGGTGAAACAATATAAGGCCATATGCAGAACCAGGTAGAGTAAGAGGACACAGTTTTACCCACAAGGAATTTTGATTGTGTAACTATGTTTGGAGAAGGTTGAGATTCTGAATGACTTCTTTGTCTCGGTCTTCACTGGCAAAGGCTCTGACCAAAACACCCAAGTCTTGAAAGGCAGATGCAGGGACTGTAAGAATGAAGGCCTTGAGCCCACTGGAGGAGAGGATCTGGTTCAAGACCATCTTAAAAACCTGAACGTGCACAAGTCCATGGGTCCTGATAAGATCCATCCACGGGTCCTGAAGGAGCTGGCAAATGAAGCTGCTAAGCCACTGGCCATCATATTTGAAAAATCATGGCAGTCAGGTGAAGTTCCCGATGACTGGAAAAAGGGAAATATAACCCCCATTTTCAAGAAGGGGAACGTGGATGACCCAGGGAATTACAGACCAGTCAGTCTCACCTCTGTGCCTGGCAACATCTTGGAGCAGATTCTCCTGGAAGACATGCCGAGGCACATGAAAAACAACAAGGTGCTTGGTGACAGCCAGCATGGCTTCACCAAGGTGAAGTCCTGACTGACCAATTTGGTGGCCTTCTATGATGGGGCTACAGAAATGATGGACAGGGGTAGAGCAGTTGACATCATCTACCTGGATTTGTGTAAAGCGTTTGACACTGCCCCACACGACATCCTTGCCTCTAAATTGGAGTGACATCAATTTGATGGATGGACCACTTGGTGGATAAAGAACTGGCTGGATGGCCGCATGCAAACAGTTGTGGTCAATGGTTCAATGTCCGGCTAGAGATCTGTAACGAGTGGTGTCCCTCAGGGATCGGTGTTGAGACCGGTCTTGTTTAACATCTTCACTGCTGACATGGACAGTGGGATTGAGTGCACCCTCTGCAAGTTTGCTGATGACACCAAGCTGTGTGGTTTGGTTGATAGGCTGGAGGGAAGGAATGCCATCCAGAGGGACGTCAACATGCTTGTGAGGTGGGCTGATGCCAACCTCATGAAGTTTAACCATGCTACATTCAAGGTCCTACACCTGGGTCAGAGCAACCCCAGGCACAGCTACAGGTTGGGCAGAGAAGAGATTCAGAGCAGCCCTGCAGAGAAGGACTTCGGGTGTTGGTTGATGAGAAAATGAACATGAGCTGGCAGTGTGCGCTTACAGCCCAGAAAACCAACCATATCCTGGGCTGCACCAAAAGGAGTGTGACCAGCAGGGAGAAGGAGGTGATCCTGCCCCTCTACTCTGCTCTTGTGAGACTTCACCTGGAGCATTGTGTGCAGTTCTGGTGTCCTCAACATAAAAAGGACATGGAACTGTTGGAACAAGTCCAGAGAAGGTCCACAAGGATGATCAGGGGACTGGAGCACCTCCTGGATGAAGATAGGCTGAGACAGTTGGGGGCTGTTCAGCCTGGAGAACAGAAGGCTGTGTGGAGACCTCATAGCAGCCTTCCAGTATCTGAAGGGGGCCTATAGGGATGCTGGGAAGAGACTCTTCATTAGGGACTGTAGTGACAGGACAAGGGGTAATGGGTTAACACTTAATCAGGGAAAGTTTAGATTGGATATAAGGAAGAAGCTCTTTCCTGTAAGGGTGGTGAGGCACTGGAATGGGTTGCCCAGGGAAGTTGTGAATGCTCCATCCATGGCGGTGTTCAAGGCCAGGTTGGACAGAGCCTTAGGTGACATGTTTTAGTGTGAGGTGTCCCTTCCCATGGCAGGGGTGTTGGAACTTGATGATCTTAAGGTCCTTTCCAATCCTAACTATTATATGTTTCTATGATTTATAATTTTTCAGAAAATTTATTTCATCCCATGCAGGAGATACAACCATTGGTATGTGTGACAGCAATAATAATAAATGTTAGTTAAAATGTTCAAAATTGCTTTTCAGTCAATTTTATTAAATAGCTTGTTAAATACTTTAGTCGATGTACATTGCCTGTTTGACTGCTTGCTTGGTCAGTAAGTTACATTAGTAAATCACAGAATCATAGAGTCATAGAAAATAAGGTTGGAAGGGACCTCAAAGATCAACTAGTACAACCTTTCTTTGCGAAGCATGACTTAGACTAGATGTCCCTGCATGCTGTCCAGCAAGACCTTACAAGAGTACAATATGGGGGAGTCCGCTTCCCTGGGGAGATTGTTCCAATGGCTGATTGTTCTCATTGTGAATAATTTTCCTCTTGTGTCCAACCGGAATGTCCCCAGGTGTAACTTGTACTCATTACCCCTCTTCTTTTCTATGTGATTTCTTGTAAAAAGGGTGTCTTCATCTTTGTAGTCACCCTTTAAATACTGGAACATGGTGATAAGGCCTCCCCTGAGAGAAATCATACATAATAAACCTAGCTCCAGATAATTCTGGGTTTAGTTTTAAGTGGTTCTAACATGCTTATTGGAATAGTTAATTCTTTTCAGATTTCATTCAAAAAAATTGTCATAGAGAGTTAATATTTGTGCACCCTACAGGTTATATACAAATAGTAAGCTTGATATAATTTACCAATTTTCTTGGTAGTAGCACTGATACAAAGTTTAATAAACTATGGTTGTTTAAGATTATTCTGTCAAATGCCAGTTACCTTTTTGACATTTACAAGTGTATCCACTGATATGATCTTCACAAGTTGAGCCGTGTAGACAGGGTGATGAATTACACTCATTAACTTCTATTTCACAAAACTGTCCAGAGAATCCAGCAAGACACCTGAAGCAAACAACATTCAAAAGGGTTATACTACGCATAACCATCATACAAAACATAGTTTGGGACGAAAAAATTTAAAATGTATAATCTATGTGTATTAATAAAGACACAATCTCATATATTCCTTTCTGGTTTAAGAAGTACTTCACTGGAACTCTTCCACATTTCACATTTTAACCCTCGGTGATCTGTTAGAGGATTTATGATGGCAAAACCCAATAACCCAATCACAGATTTCACATCTGGATCATAATCAAACGTAACAGTCCCAGTTACAGTTTACAGGCTCTATCAAGGTGAGTACAAACTTTTCTTAATGTATTATTGGGAGACTGTCTACTAAAACAATTTAGTTAACTAAGTAACTTCAGCCTACACTTGGAAAACTGCGTGCTGAGAAATGTTGCACCACTAAATGTAACTACTGCATGAAAACTAACCTTCAGGTTATTTATCGTTCTAGTTATCAGATATTGGTCATCTTGGAAAATCTCTTCTGTGTACTTCTGGTTGCCAATCCTACGTGATCATTTATACCAAAATACTATGATTTCATACAACTAACCCAAATAGACTCCCAAGACTTCTAATGAAGCTCAGAATTTTTACTATTCTCATAATTGACACATCCTTGCATACATATGCACAACTTTACAGATATATTCAAATAGGTTTTGCAAAACAGGGCCCCATGATGGTATTTACAATACTTGTTCTTTTGAGATGTGTCGTACATGGATACATTTCATATGAGACAGTGTATTCAAAAACTTCTGTTGGCAAGTGGGTGGTGCACATCTTGTATGTTGTCTTGGCTATAATGAAGAGCTTAAAACTTTATGCCCCATTTTAAGGAAGATAAGTACGTTAACAAATTATGTTAGAGTAAATTAGAAGAGTCATTGTCACCTACTCCTAAAGCTGCTACAT
Source organism: Pezoporus flaviventris (assembly GCF_033815535.1). Classification (NCBI taxonomy): domain Eukaryota; kingdom Metazoa; phylum Chordata; class Aves; order Psittaciformes; family Psittacidae; genus Pezoporus; species Pezoporus flaviventris. The sequence goes on along the minus strand of NW_026892579.1, from coordinate 27,870,851 downwards.
TATGCGAATGCAAAACACATCATTAGAATGAAGTATCTGCAGTGTCTACCTGAGCTTTCCAAATCCTGAAGCAACAGAGGATAGGCCATTGAACAGGTATGTGTAACACTTCTGAAAGAATATGATACTGTGTATCAGTAATTACATTTTGGTTTATTTCTGCCTTGACTATTAGAATATATTTGTTTCATTTTATATGGAATACACTCTGGGCAATGGGAATTTGGAATCTATCAAGACAATGACAGCAGATTTCCCAAAGTCTACATCAGTTACAGATTGCAGCAATATACTGCTTGGAAAATGTACAAATTGAAGCACACACTGTTATTTTTCAAATACTTAATTATAATGTGTGAGAGAAAAACTTAATGAGTGAACTGTAAGGCCACCTGTGTCGCTCTTTGGCCACAAAACACTACGCAAAACCTACCTACTGAGAAGACACAGTTTGGCCTTTCATCCTGTCAGCAAAAGTCAAAGACTGGTATTTAGAACCAAATTTGTTCCACCTAACTTCACATGCCTAACTGCAACAGCCCTAGGATTCCCTTACACTTGGTGGAATAGGGGGTGCAGAGGATTATTCTGCTTACTGTAAGCTTAAATACTTCTCTGCAGATATATTTGTTTTTTCACTGCCTGCACAACATATTAAAAAAAATAAATAAAGGAAAAGAAATAGTTGAAGGGAACGACTTCTCCCACATATGTGAGTGGAGACCAGGAAGGATGAACACCTGTAGAATAACGGAAAGAATATTCTACAGGAAAAAAGGCAACTAGACACAGAAAAAACTGGGACAGTTTAAGATTAATTCAAGTTTGTACTTTGGGGTGTTCATAGTCATTTCACTTGGAAAAAAGTGATTACAACATCAACTACAAGAAAGACACATTTTTTATGTAAAAATTTTGGACAGAATAACTATACCTACATTTACCTAAGATGAATGGTCTTGATTTTTCAGTCTGCAAAATGCAAATACTGAAGAAAAGTTTAAAGGTCTTTTTCAGAGCTCTTCTGCTAGCAGCTTCAAGTGGGCATATTTTTATATATGATGTGCATATTTGCTGACAGGTAGAAACTAGTAAATTCAAAAGCAGTTTACCCAGTTACTGCGGTCATAAGTAGTTGGATCAGGTTGATATAACTCCGATGGAGAGAATTGATAGAATTGAATCAGCTTCATATCACAGGATACAGCCTGGATAAGCTTTCAATGTTTTTCTACTCAGTTTATATTGACACTTCAGAGGCACTATATAGCCATGGGCCTAACTCTCTAAACACTGAAATAGAGAAATAGATATATTCATATGTATATGTATAAATGTTTGGTAAAAAAAAAAATTTTGTACTGAAAACTTTTCAAATATTTATTAAGTGTATAATACTACATAGAGTGATGGTGGCACCACCAAAAAAAGAGAAGTTATAAAAAAATATTACTCTGCTTTCAGGTAGAAAATATAGTCATGAAAGCTCTTGGATATCCAGTAAATCAAATACCACATTAATTAATTTGCACAAAGTACACTTTCTCCCAAGTCAAACAATCATTCAACTTAGAGAATATTTAATACTACTTCAAGTATTTCACATACTGATTTGTTTTATTTATTGCAAATATTACAGTACCTCAGTGCTCACCTTGCTTGTTTTCAGATAGCATAATTAGATGAAAACAATGCTTCATGACTGCAGGGGCAGGCACTCTACTAACTAAATGATTCTGAGCAAGTATGAAACACCAGCAGCAGGCATATTACTGATGCTTGTAAGTCATAAAACAACACCTCAACGTCAGCAGCTTTTGTAAATTTCCCCAAATTGTAATAAATAGTATGCTTTATTAAGAGTGTTAATTAAGTTAACACTTCTTAGGATTTAACAAGCACTTTAAAAATTTCCTGAGTTTTGTTTATTCTTTTTTTTAAATTTATATTTCTGTTGTGCTCCTCCTCATTCATACCTTCCTTCTGCCATTTCTTTTAGAGCATTAGAGCGGACACAAACAAAAAAAAAAGAATATAAATACTACTGAAATTAGAAGTGTAAGCAGATATGCAAAATAGCTGTTGTGATATATATGGTATTAATTCTAACTCAAATACTTCAGAAAACATTTTTATGTGGTCCCTGGGGTATGATTGTTCTGCAAATGAAAAACAGGGTGTTTGTTTTTTTTATTTTCATACCAAGGTATGACCACTGCAAATTTTGTACCTTGATTACTACTTAATGAAAAAACAATTCATGTCTTTGTAAGTAAATGCATACTTATGTTTAGCAGCAAGTAACTCTTAGACCTTATTTGATAAAGAAAGTTAATACACTGAGAAGGCTGAGCTTTTAAACTTAGAAAGGTATCAATGTAAAATCAACAGTTTAGTACCAAAAAGCTGCAAAAAAATAGTGCTCATTTGCTGTAAGAATAATGCATTCACAATTTAATTACCATAGAATCATAGAATGGTTAGGGTTGGAAAGGATCATCTAGTTCCAATCCCCCTGCTGTGGGCAGGAATGCCTTACCCTAGACCAGTTTATAGGGATTTCAGCAAAGATCTTTTTTCTTTTTTATCATTCTCCACAGACTTTTTTCTCTCATAAAAAATGCTGACATAAAATGGTCCCTTTTTTGTTGCACCTTTACATCAATCATTATCAGGATTGATCATCTTATTCTGGGCATATGACAATGCAATAGCTGAACAAAAGACTGAAAAGATTCTGTTGAATTTGATGGATTTGAAACAGAAAAATGTAACTTCAGTACTTTTGCACTGCAGTAAAGAACAAAGACGGGAATAAGCATCTCAGCAAAATGCTCAGCAGAGGATTAGTGTGGTGTAGAAGGTGACAGTTCATTTCCTTCTTCCAGAAGAACATGGCCAAGGAGACACCTTTAAATTTCCTATTTATCTGAAGGAGCCAGTTCTTTGCAGTTTTCAACATGCAGATGATGTTAACTGCAAATTGTGATGAAATCATACTTGCAAACTTTCAATTTTGAAATCGTTCCTCACTCCCCATTAATCTCAGCTGGATTGGAAACTGTCTTCTAAAATGAATTCAGGAGTTTATTAAGATGACCTTGAAGATCCTATAGGAAGTTAATGGGCATTTAACCTGGTTATGACAAAAACTCCTTCAAAAGTGCCTATATCAAGTAGCATGATGAAGTGAAAAAGAAGAGGTATGCATGCCTCTAAGTGTCTAAACTGCCCCTTAAAAATTTACACAGGTTTAGAATCAGTGACTAATTTCACCGGCCATCTAGTAAGACCTATCCTATATCTAAATTAACCCCAAGCCATATAGGAAACCTGGGAGTTAAAATGAACCTTACGTGTAACTATAAAGCTTTAGGCACTTCCAAGCTAAAATTCCGAAACCAGGAGCAATCCACTGATCATTTTAAAGGTGCTTCCTCTTTATACTTGCTATTTGGGCTATTGGCTGATATGAACACAGAAAAGACAGGTAATATGTAAGAGATGAGTTTGCTTGTCAATAATTATTTTACTGAATGTGTCTTGAGAGAGATCAGATGGGACATTTCGGAGAGAGCAAGAATGCTAAAATAACAAGAGACTACTAAAACTTAGGATAGGGAAATACAGGCTGAACAAAGATCCAAATACCAGTGGTCTTATTATACAAAAGAATCATTCAAAAAATGGAAAAGGGAAGCCAAGTTTAAAAAGTAAAGCATGGGGTTTAAAATCATACTTTAGTGACAAAAGGTAAAAGCTATCAAGAAAAAGAAAAAATAGAAGGGTCAGGCCCTGCTCTTTGAGTGATAAACTTGCTATGGTGCTGCTCAGCTGGAGGTAGGAATAGCTAGTGCCCTAATGATGCTGTATTGAGGCCATGACTATATTTATGCCCCCTTCACCTGAAAGGTTGAAAAGCAGCAGCTCTGGGATAAAGACTGTTTGTTTCTCATCCTCAGTGTCAGTATCCAGTCTTTCTAGTAAATAGTGCTAGCCTACCTTAGGTTCCCTCTTCCTTGCCTGTACCCCTACATTTTTGAAGGTGTTGGGAGTGATAAAGCAGAGATACCTCCAGCCCTATTCTTCTAAAGAAGCCATGCTTCTGTCACAGCTATTTTCAAATACGGTTTCAAGTGGGATGTTCAGATTGAGAAGTTCGTTAGTTATCACTACATACACATACTTCATAACACAATCATTGCACTCTCACAATCCCCAAAAGTACTGAAATAACAAAGACTGCTATGTTATGCCTTGATAGCACTGAAGATTGTTTTGCTCATAGGGGTAGTTATCAAAAATATTCAAAGGTTGATACATTCCACATGTACTTGATATCACAAGCAGTTGCAGATACCTGGGAAGATTAAGTTATTTGGAAAGTGGCAAGAAATCTCTTCTGCCTTGGTCCTGAACAGTAGGGCTATGTGGTATGGTGTCTGCATAGTTGCTTCTCTCACTTATTCCTTTCTTCCACTTCTTCTCTGGAGCAGGCTTTTTTCCCGATCTTAAAACTACAGGCCCTATCAATGCTGCTGTTGGGCTCAGCCTTGGTCAGCAGCGGGTGTCTTGAAGCCAGTTGGCATAGGCTCCGTTGGGCAGAGTGGAGGGTTCTAGCATCTCCTCACAGAAGCCCCCTCTGTAGACACCCCCCCCCACTTACCAAAACCTTGCCACACAGACCCAATACACTAGGGTAATTATTTTGTCAGATACAGCATTCTAGCTTTAGTAAGAGGATTTCCACTAAGGATTTCATTATAGAATCATAGAATCATTGAATAGTTAGGGTTGGAAAGGACCTTAAGATCATCTAGTTCCAACTCCCCTGCCATAGGAAGGGACACCTCACACTAAAACATGTCACCCAAGGCTTCCTCCAACCTGGTCTTGAACACCGCCACGGATGGAGCATTCACAACTTCCCTGGGCAACCCACTCCAGTGCCTCACCACCCTAATGGGAAAGAATTTCCTCCTCATATCCAATCTAAACTTCCCCTGTTTAAGTTTTAACCCATTACCCCTTGTCCTGTCACTACAGTCCCTAATGAAGAGTCCATCCCCAGCATCTCTATAGCCCCCCTTCAGATACTGGAAGGCTGCTAGGAGGTCTCCACACAGCCTTCTCTTCTCCAAGCTGAACAGCCCAACTTTCTCAGCCTTTCCTCATACAGGAGGTGCTCCAGTCCCCTGATCATCCTCATGGACCTTCTCTGGACTTGTTCCAACAGTTCCATGTCCTTTTTATGTTGAGGACACCAGAACTGCACACAATACTCCAGGTGAGGTCTCACAAGAGCAGAGTAGAGGGGCAGGATCACCTCCTTCTCCCTGCTGGTCACACTCCTTTTGATGCAGCCCAGGATATGGTTGGTTTTCTGGGCTGCAAGCGCACACTGCCAGCTCATGTTCATTTTCTCATCAACCAACACCCCCAAGTCCTTCTCCGCAGGGCTGCTCTGAATCTCTTCTCTGCCCAACCTGTAGCTGTGCCTGGGATTGCTTCGACCCAGGTGTAGGACCTTGAATGTAGCATGGTTAAACCTCATGAGGTTGGCAGCAGCCCACCTCACAAGCGTGTCGAGGTCCCTCTGGATGACATTCCTTCCCTCCAGCATATCAACCAAACCACACAGCTTGGTGTCATCAGCAAACTTGCTGAGGGTGCACTCAATCCCACTGTCCATGTCAGCAATGAAGATGTTAAACAAGACCGGTCCCAACACCGATCCCTGAGGGACACCACTCGTTACTGGTCTCCAGCCGGACAGTGAGCCACTGACCACAACTCTTTGGGTGCAGCCATCCAGCCAGTTCTTTATCCACCGAGTGGTCCATCCATCAAATTGATGTCACTCCAATTTAGAGGCAAGGATGTCGTGTGGGGCAGTGTCAAACGCTTTGCACAAGTCCAGGTCAATGACATCAACTGCTCTACCCCGGTCCATCATTCCTGTAGCCCCATCATAGAAGGCCACCAAATTGGTCAGGCAGGACTTCACCTTGGTGAAGCCATGCTGGCTGTCACCAAGCACCTTGTTGTTTTTCATGTGCCTCGGCATGTCTTCCAGGAGAAACTGCTCCAAGATGTTGCCAGGCACAGAGGTGAGACTGACTGGTCTGTAATTCCCTGGGCCATCCACGTTCCCCTTCTTGAAAATGGGGGTTATATTTCCCTTTTTCCAGTCATCAGGAACTTCACCTGACTGCCATGATTTTTCAAATATGATGGCCAGTGGCTTAGCAGCTTCATTTGCCAGCTCCTTCAGGACCCGTGGATAGATTTCATCAGGTCCCATGGACTTGTGTACGTTCAGGTTTTTTAAGATGATCTTGAACCAGATCCTCTCCTTCAGTGGGCGCAAGGCCTTCATTCTCACAGTCCCTGCATCTGCCTTTCAAGACTTGGGTGGTTTGGTCAGAGCCTTTGCCAGTAAAGACTGAGGCAAAGAAGTCATTGAGAACCTCAGCCTTCTCCAAATCCTGTGTAGCTAGTTCTCCCGAGAGCTTTCAAAAGAGGCCTATGTTGTCCCTAGTCTGTCTTTTACTTGCTAGGTACCTGTAGAATCCCTTCCTGTTACCCTTAACATCCCTACACAAGTTTAATTCTACTCGGCCTTAGCTTTCCTAACCTGGTCTCTAGCTTCCCGGACAACATCCCTGTACTCTTCCCAGGCTGTCTGTCCTTGCCTCCACTTTTTATAAGCCTCTTTTTTTCCTTTGAATTTTCCTCAGCAACTCCTTATCCATACAAGGAGGTCTCCTAGCCCTCCTGTTGCACTTCCTTCTAGTTGGGATGCAACACTCCTGAGCTTGTCATAGGTCATCCTTGAATATCAGCCAAGAGTCTTGGCCCCCCCTGCCCTCTAGGGCTGTATCCCATGGAACCTTTCCAAGCAGGTTCCTGAAGAGGCCAAAATCTGCTCTTTTGAAGTCCAGGGCAGTGAGCTTGCTGCACGCTCTTCTCACTGTCCTGAGGATCTCAAATTTGACCATCTCGTGATTGCTGCATCCAAGGCTTCCCTGGAGAGTCACATTTCCAATGAGCTTTTCCCTGCTGGTGAGCACGAGGTCAAGCATGGCACCTCTCCTTGTCGGCTCCTCTATTACTTGCAGAAGGAAATTGTGTTCTACACAATCGAGGAACCTCCTGGATTGCTTGTGCTGGGCCGCACAGTCCTTCCAACAGATGTCAGGGTGGTTGAAGTCACCCATGAGAACAAGGGCCTGCAAGAGTGAGGCTTTTCCTATCTGTCTATGGAGTGCTTCATCCGCAGGTTCTCCTTGATCAGGCGGTCTGTAACAGATCCCCACAGTAATGTCTCCCATAGCTATACTCCCTTTAACCCTGACCCACAAACTCTCTGTTAACTGTTCACCTGTCCCCAGACAGAGTTACATACTCTCCAGCCTATCCCTAACATAAATAACACCCACCCTCCCCACTTGCCGGGCCTGTCTTTTCTAAAGAGCCTGTAACCTTCCATTCCAACACTCCAGTCATAGGAGCCATCCCACCATGTTTCTGTGATGCCTATTATATCATACCCTGTAGACATGCACACAACTCTAATTTCTCTTGTTTGTTCCCCATGTTACAGGCATTTGTATAGAGGCATCTGAGCCTAGCTTCAAATGAAGCCGGCTAATTGGCTGGAGTGGCTGGAATATCTCTGCATTGCTCTGAGCATTTATTATTATTCACTATGGATTGATACAAGCTTCTCTTTGTTCCTGCCCCACATGGTTTTGTGGTACTTTGATTCAGTTACAGTAGAGGGAACAGCTATGCACTGAAGGCTTTTTTTGCAAAAAGCAGCCAGGACATTTAAACAATGAGAGAGGCAATACACAAACTCAAGGAAAAGGACTAGAGCATGGGCCTGTAATGGGCTAAGTATAAAAGCAATTTGCAAGCCTTCAGCTGGCCTACACAGTTTAGGCTATAAAGAAAGATGACTTATTCAGGATGAGGACTTAGCTGTCTAAGGGGCTGCCCATTAATATAGTGAAGAACTGATCTTTAAGAAATTTGCATAGATATAAAAACGCAGTTTGTGTTGTCCATATGTGCTTGGCCTATTTAGCAGACATGAATCTGGTTATAAGAAACATTCACAGATGCTGTAATCTTAAACCACAAATTAAGCATTTACTATTGTAATATTGACAGATTTACAGAACTACATGAAATTGTAACATTATGGACATTTTATCAACTGGAGGTCAGACAAAATGCCATCTACCTGATCTCACAGTGCTGTAGACATCCTACCCCAAGGTTATGTATGCGATGAATTAGAACTGGGCTAATTGTTAGTAATAAGAAGCATCCTTAATTTATATATAATACTTAACAATCTAATGCAGCACATGCTGCACATATGAAACTGATCCCAGGTCTTCACTCTTGGTTTTCATTGCATTAAATAAAATTAATAAAATGGCAAATGTAGCAAGGAAAATTACTAAATAAAGAAAAGAAATGGATATCTTATTTTCTTTTTAGTTGGACATTATGATTTATAAGTGAATAATAAGGTAGAAACACACAGTTCTTGTAATGAATTCATACAGATGACACTGGGAGAATGAAGTAGTTATTTTTCCATTACTTCAGAGCTAGTCAGATCAAGCCTAAGAACATCATCAATGTTTAACACCAATGTTTCCACATGAAAGTGTGCTGGGTTCAGCAGTAGCAGTCATTTTTTCTTCTTCTTAGTAGCTGGTGCAGTGCTGTGTTTTGACTTTCAGCTCGGGAACAGAGCTGATAACAATGATGTTTTGGTCTGGCCAAAGACTTTGTGAGCCTCATGCTCTGCCAGGGAGGAGGGGAAGGTGGGAGGAAACAGAGACAAGACACTTGACCCAAACTGACCAATATTCCATACCACAGCACGTCATGCCCAGGATGTAACTGGGAGTTAGCCAGAAGGGCTGGTAGACTGCGGGGTTGGAGGAGGTATCTGTCGGTGCTTGGTCGGGCTGAGGGGGAGACAAGTTATCGGTCGGCTGGTGGTGAGGTGTTGTATTCTCTTCCCTTGCCATTTCCTTTATCATTCTTATCATTGGTAGTAGCAGTAGTGATTTGTGTTATACCTTAGTTACTAAACTGTTCTTATCTCAACCCATGGGAGTTGCATTCTTTTCGATTCTCCTCTCCGTCCCTCCGGGAGTAGGGGGAGGGAAAGAAGGGGGGGAGTGAGGGAACAGTTACCTGACTGGGTTTAAACTACGACAGTTCTTTTTTGGTGCCCAACGTGGGGCACGAAGCGTTGAGATAATGACAGATCTGACCGGATTAATAGTCACTCGTCACAATGCTGATTTATTGGCTCTCAGAGTTGTTCCTCTTGATCTCACAGTTTCAGAATGTAGTACATAGAGCCGGTATTTGCTGTGTTAGGGTTTATCAAGTGTGGGGCTTGGGCTAAGGTTCGTGTTTCACTGTACTTTATGTCAACGACTTGAAATCCAGGAGAGCTCCAGCAGCAGGGCGGGACGGACGTGGCCGTGGACTTGTACCTGGCCGTCCGGCTGCTCTTCACCGTCCTGGCCCTCGCCCTCGCCTCCATCTTTGTGAGGCCGCGGGGAGCCGAGGGGGAGCGGCCCCGGGAGCCGGCGGCTGCTGAAGCGGCCCGGGGAGAGCGGCCCCGGGACCAAGCGGCTTCGGGAGCGGGGCCGGAGGCCGCGAGGGGACGGCTGCCGGTGGAGGAGGTCGGGGCGGTCGAGGAGCGGAAAGAGGCGGATGCCGAGCAGCGGGAGAAGGCGGAGGAAGAGCCGAGCCCCGCGGAAGAGCCCAGCCCCCCAGACAAGAGCATTCCCCGGAAGTCGCCCGCCCAGGGCCAGGGGAATGCCGGAGACCCCGCAGCATTTCCCAGCAAGGCAGAAGAGGAAGATCTGGGCTCAGAAAAAGGGAAGCTGGTGGTGGGAGAGCCGGCAAGCACAGCAGCTACACCAGCCCCAGTGACAAGTACAGCAGCATCGTTTGAGAGTTCTGAAGGTTTTGAATGGCCTTTGGGTATCCTTGGGACCTGCCTGCTGATTGTGATGGGGATCAGCATGTTGGCACACACACAGGCTGTGTGCTACCCACGACCATTTTGCCTGATCTCAAAAGTTTAGCAGAGTCGGGTTTGGGTCTTGTCTGGGGTTAGATGACGATATAGGAGAGACAGGAGATTTTCCCCAAGTCTAGACAGTCATGAGTGGCAGGGTGTGTGGGGCAGTATGGGCAAGTGTCTAGTCCACAGGGCCCCTCCAGTGCTTTGTAAGCGTCGGAGATGGAAGGCAGCTGTATGGAGCCCCCAGCAACAAGCTGCAGAAACTGCTGAAGGGGACAGTGAATTATTTTGAGCCTGGTGGGCCCATTGCACTTCAGGTCATCAGAGCAGAGATGCAACATAGAGATGGACTCATGATCGAGGGGCGGACTTAGCAATGGACACTATTGCCCAGGTTATTCGCGAGTGTGAACACTGCACACAGTCTCTCCTGCTCTGGAAGACTGTTACAGGAGATGGAGCCTGACATCATGGACCCAATCGATTCAGCAGCTTTATAGGGACTGGTCCATGCACTAAGATAAGAGTGATGGTATATTGAAAATGTGGGATCTGAGCATGACATGAATGGTATGGAATAAGGGGTGGATAATGTCCTGGGTTCAGCAGTAGCAGTCATTTTTCTCCTTCTTGGTAGCTGGTGCAGTGCAGTGTTTTGACTTTCAGCTTGGGAACAGAGCTAACAATGATGTTTTGGTCTGGCCAAGGACTTTGTGAGCCTCATGCTCTGCCAGGGAGGAGGGGAAGCCAGGAGGAAGCAGAGACAGGACACCTGACCCAAACTGACCAAAGAGGTATTCCATACCACAGCACGTCATGCCCAGGATGTAACTGAGAGTTACCTGGAAGGGCTGATAGACTGCAGGGTTGGAGGAGGTATCTGTTGGTGCTTGGTCGGGCTGGGGGGGGGGGGGGGGGGGGCGGGGGTGGGCAAGTTATCGGTCGGCTGGTGGTGAGGTGATGTATTCTCTTCCCTTGCCATTTCCTTTATCATTCTTATCATTGGTGGTAGCAGTAGTGATTTATGTTATACCTTAGTTACTAAACTGTTCTTATCTCAACCCATGGGAGTTGCATTCTTTCAATTCTCCTCTCCGTCCCTCTGGGAGTAGGGGGAGGGAAAGGGGGGGGGGGGGGAGTGAGTGAACGAGTTGCCTGACTGGGTTTAAACCACAACAGAAAGCAATAAACTTTTTTTTTTTTTGAGATTAAAACTAAAAGAGCAGCAGAAGAATCAGCTGATGAATCAGAACACAGTTGAGGAAAAGTCTACCTGAATGTCTCCTTATTTCCTGACTTCCTCACACTTCAGCAAAAACTAAACTGCCTACAATGTCTTGTATTTATCAATCAAAACACAAACTGTAAAAAAAACTGAGGCATCCCCACAATGCATCTCTATGAAATAGGAAGCTAAGTTATTTTACTAACTTGTTATATAATAAGCGTGTAAACAAAAAAAACCTTGCAGTTATTTAAACAAATAAAAAAAATAAGCAACTACTTCTACAGAAATTAAAAATTTCATATTTTTATCAGTATTGGGAAGATCCATCAGAAAAGGGGTAAATGAACTTCACAGACTTGTTCAAGCATTTTATGCAGTAATTGAGTTATTCAAGCCTAATCAGAATTTTATTGGGGTTGCCTAAATATTTTTAACTTTTGCAGACACATTCCGCATTAAAAAAGAGTAAATCAGTAACAAATTTCAACTCCTAGATGGAGTTTTCAATAAAAATCCAAGATGTTTTATGTGAATCTCTTGTAAAAAAAGCAGCAGTGATAACCGTTGTCAGTTTTACTTAATTATCTATTGTAAGGGCTACTGTTATGCATACATTTCTACTACCCCAAATATTGGATAAAAAACAATTCCAAAGAGATCGATTAATGATTAGGAGAATTAAATGATGTATTTTGATCTATGACAATTATATCTGCACCCACAGTAAAATTTCTTCTATGTGAGTAGACTTTCAGCATCAGAGAAAATCTGCAAGAGCTGAAATGCCAGCCAAATTTTTCCCTACAACTCTACTGCATATCCTGCTGGAACTCATTGCTCTTTGAGTCTGTTTTGTAACTCATCTTTTGAATATTTTTTATCTGTACCTTTTTCCTCCTCTCTCCCACTCTCTCTTTTATCTGCTTTGTGACCTTTTACAGCTTATGAATAATTTGTGCATCTGTGAGATATAAGGTTCAAAAAAAACCATAGTTCTATAACATAGAAGTTTATTAGGTTTATCTGGGAGCAATGATTAACAGCAATTGCACTTACAAGAAGAACATTTATGCTATAACCTTTACCCGCCTATGTGACTCATTCGGCCTTGTAAAATCAATGAACTTTATGGACCAGTCCACAGTATGAAATTTGTTTGTGGCATCAATTTTTCTTCATGTGTGTTAACCTTGATGAGTGAGGTAATATTTTGAGTCTCATAATTAGGTCATTAAGACTTTGGGCAGAATAATAGATCACTATGAAAAAACTTCTCCTGAGCAACTGTTAGCTAAATAGTCTTGTAAATGTGCAATCTCTTTTGACATCAGTTGTGAACTTTTTCTTTTGCAAATCTGCATTCTTTATCCAAAATAAATCTAGTTAACTGCTCTACTGTAGCAGGCCAGCTCTGTCACTGCAAATTTATACTGGAATTGCTATACATTATTAACAAGCTATGAAAAGTCACTGGCTAAATGTCATGGTAGCTAAGATATAGAAGCACCTTGGGATTCATGTAGGAAACAGTTTAGTTTTAATCATCTTGGACCATAAGGTGCCTTGACATTTGCGAGACAACTTTTTCCTTTTCAACATCCACTGGAATCAGACCTCTATTACTGCACCCATAATTCTCAACTTTAAATATGATGGAAGGTTTTACCTTCTAAATTAAAAAAGTGAAAAATCGATCAAACATGGCTCAATTATCATTCATTTAATCAATGCTCATATGCCAGCTTGGAAAGGAAAAAAGGAAAAGCAAGAAAAATGAGATAATTCAACCACCTTCAGGATTATGAGAGCTATTTCCTGTGAAATACATGACCCATACCTTACCACTACTGAGGCACGACCCTCCTCAGCAGTATTAACACTGAAAACTTTATAAAGCATTACAAAATATGTTAATTTTAAGGAAAAAATGAGAAAGAACACCTGTTTATTTTAAATATACATATTATTACAACATGATTCTTGAAAAATTAAAAATGTATTGGAAAAGAATTAATCTATTTTGCCAAATAAATTTGCAGTCATTATAATGCTTCGTTCTTTAACAGCCATCGTTTTGGATCATAAGTTCTAATGGAAGCCAATGCATCATTTTCTTCCAGATACTTTACTATTCTAAGCTTTGCATCAAGCATTTCAAACAACTTTCACAGTGAGATATATCAGGGCCTTCGAGTAACACTAAAATTGTGGGTGCTTTACAGGTGACATAATGAGCCCATCTTGGTGGAAACTGTTCCACGTTTCACCAGATTTTGGTGATTTATTACAGATTTTGCTGATTTTTTACAGATTTTGGCCTTTTATCACATTAAGTAATCCCTTATGGAAAACTGAAAAATGAAGGTATCACATGGGAAAAATGAGGGGTAATAGGTACAAGTTACTCCTGAGGAGATTCCAGTTGGAACACAAGAGGAAAATTTTTCACAATGAAAGCAATCAGACATTGGAATGATATCTGCAGGGAAGTGGTGGATTCACCAACACTGGATACTTTTATGATTCAGCTGGACAGTGTGCTGGGACATCTAGTCTAGGTTATGTTTACCTAGAAAGGTTGGACCAGGTGATCTTTGAGGACCCTTCTAGCCTTTTATTCTACAATTCTATGATAGCATCAAAGCGAATTATCTGCTATCTGGTCACCCACCTGGTTTGAAGTTTGTGGATGCTGGTGGTGCCCCAACCAATGTTTGTGCTATATATTAAAGAAAAAAAGTGTGCTATTGCTTTCAGATTCTGAAAAACAGCTGGAAGGGATTGACACTGGTGTGCATGCGTGTGTGAACTCTTTGTGATTTCTGAGATCCTGTGGTGGATCAGCTTAGATCTTTATTGCTACTGTGGTTTCACTGGTGGGTTAAACTGATTATCTCCATAAGCACAAAGACTCTCAGTTCAAATTAATATGAGTCAACTGCCTTATTTATCACTAATACTAATGAAAATTGCTTCGCCTGATAGCCTTTGAAGTACGTTTCTATTGACAGAATATGAGAAATCAGCCAGTAGGGAACTTACAGAAGTCTCCTGAGAGAGCTTTTCTCAATTATTTTCTCTAAAACCCTTCCCAAGGGTGATATTGTGATTAATAATTTTAGACCTGACAATGAAACTTTCCCCAAGCTATAGGTCTAGCATATCACATAACTTTTTTCTTCCCTTTTCCTTCCCTCCTCTGAATCTCCTTGGAGATACTGTCAAAAATGAAGCAAGTTTATTTATCTTTGAAGTAAAATTTTGCTTAGAATGAAGTAAAAAAAAAAATATAGTTACCCGGAGTGGTCAGGAAATGTTACTTCTGTTTTAAAGAATAGATAATGTGAATCAACTAGGGGGAAAAAAAAAAAAAAGAAAAAAAAAAAGTGATAACACACTTGAGACTATAGTTGATTTTAGATTTATTCAAGTACAGTTCCCATCTCCTTAGCATCAGAGGCCCTCCTAGAGATTTATAACCTCAAGTAACAAGGCTCATCTTTTTCCTTTCTGCTTTCTTTCTTAGCTTATGGAAGAAGTCATGCAGTGATTAAAATAGAGTTGAATAAAAAAAAAATTAGAGAAAAATTAAGTTGAAAAGAGTCACATACATAGTCCAAGAGATATAGGTTCAGATCTTGGAAATGTTCTGATTCTCATAGTCAGGAACTTCTCCATATACATCACCAGTTTCTATAGAATGTAGCTTTGCAAAGGTAAAAACAATTTGAAATAGGTAAATCATAGTGCCATTCTCTCTGAGAACTGTTTTTAGAACAGGAGCTACAAACCATAAGGTTAGGACCTTACCCATCTGTTCACAATTAACAGCCCCAGATTTTCACTAACAATCAGAATTTACTGTAAGCTTACATAAATCTCTGACTGGTTTAAAGACACGAGACATTTGTCACTGGTTTTTGGCCCCATCTCTACTACATATTATTGCCTGACATTTATATTCTCAGGGGTAAATATAAGGAGGAATGAACTAACACATTCACACTTTGTAAGGAATGAAGGAAAAAGAAGCAGCTTACACTTAGTCCTCTTAGAAACCCCTGTCAGCATGCTATGCTAGATACTCTAGTGCAAGGCATCCTTCTTCCCAGAGGAGGAATATTGCATGTAATGACCCAAAACAGATTCAGGTAGTTTAGACAAGATTGGATCTGGAAGTTCTGCAAGTTTTCAGCTTTCTTCTGTGTTTGAAAAACAGTTAACAAAACAGAGAAATTATCACCTTTATATAAAAGGAAAAAAGAAATAAGAAAAAAGAGAAAGAAAAAAGAAAAAAAGAGAAAAGAAAAAAAGGAAAAAAGAAAAAAAAAGAAAAAAAGGCAATGCAATGGCATGATAGTAAAGCCCATACTTAGAGTTTTATTCCTGACTATAATATTGTAAGTGTAGTGTGGGCTAGATAAAACTATTCAGGATACAAAAAACTACTGAGGACATAGTCTACATTTTTATTTGAAAAAGTATCTGGACAATCAGGGTCTTTCTTTATTCTCACAGAATGTCTCAGGACCACCAAACACATACTAAACATTTGCTTATAAAAAGTTCCATTCTTTCTAAGGTCATTCTCATTATAAGAGACCTTAAACTTTCTCAGTCCACTTGGATACAGTCTTTATTTTCCCTAAGAGAAAAAGCAGATTTTACTGCCAGTAAAATCTCCCACTGTGGTTAACAAAGACATTCTTATTAAATGATAAATTGCACACTTGCTAAATCACAGTTGGTGG
This sequence comes from Pezoporus flaviventris, assembly GCF_033815535.1. Lineage (NCBI taxonomy): Eukaryota > Metazoa > Chordata > Aves > Psittaciformes > Psittacidae > Pezoporus > Pezoporus flaviventris. The sequence goes on along the minus strand of NW_026892579.1, from coordinate 27,854,800 downwards.
GGTGTGACCAAATTGTAAGAAAGGTTAATCTGTGGAACATCAGGCAAGAATGAATACAGTAAAATAACCACAGTAGCTAAGCCTTGATGAAAATCTGCTAGAGTTAACACACTCTTTTCTTTATTTTACTAGTTTACCCCACTGGAAACTAGATGCATTTCTTCATACACCACTAGTGTGGGCAAAATTAAAGGAGGAACCAGCATGTGTGTCTGTGTGTGTTTGTGTGTCCTTGCTTGACTGATGAAAATCCACCATTTAGCCATTTGCTTAAATAATCCAGATTTGCACTCAAATTTCACATACATAAAATCTGTCATTAGCTGGTCAATCTCTGCTCAAACATAAGTCTCCCTGGACAAAAAGGTCACGAACTAACAGTTCTTGTGCATAAATACATTAAGACAGCTGATGTGAAGACTCATATCAGTCTTAATATAAGTCTGTGCTACCCAGTATTCATTCACAATTCTGGATACAACAAAACAGATTAATGTCAGACACCACTTTCTTATTCTTCTTTGGTTCAGTTCCCTTGGTTTAAATCTGTTCTGTTCTTATGTGACTGTGTGGAGAACCATGCACATGAAAATGGAAGTTTTGAATTAGTAGATTGTATATAGCTCCACTTACAGATACTGCTTTTTAATGTCTTAGTGATCTCTTTGTCCTGCAACAGCCACCAAATCATGATAAAATTAGCCAAAATGGTCTTCAGCCTATTCCAGCCAAGAGAAAAAATGAAGTAAAGCTATTTTTATTTGTAGTGCTCCCCATCCCCAGTCATCTAAGATCTCCTCATTTTCAGAGGGGGGGAAGGCTGGTGCATCCAGAGAGAAATTAATAGTTTACATATCTATCCATCCTACCTTGCGATCTCCAGAAAGTGACTCAACTGTTTATTTCAGGAAGGGATAATCTGTAAATTGAGGGTGCCTGTTGCTCCATTCACTAACAGCAGAACCCATGCACACTTTTTACACAGATGCCTAATTTTTGCTAAGCAGATTTAAGCAAGATGAATCTCATCATTCATCTTACATTACTGGGGTTTGTATCTCTAGTAAGATTTATTTGTTTTTTATAAGCCAGTTAGATAAAAAACATATTTACTTGTTTGTTCTCTAAAGTTTCTCATTACTCTTAAAATGATTTCCTGCTTATAAATAGCCAGAATCAAATATTGTTCATGGGAAGCATTTTATTTTGAAAGTCATAAATTATGGAAAAGTGACTGCAGTCATGGATTTCTGTTACCTAAAGAACATACAAAACACTCACTGTTCCAAGCTGAAAGCTATCCTGAGGGAGAAATCTACAGGAGTATATAATGGATAATAAAATTCTCACTGACATGAAATGTACTCTTTGAAGTTGATTTTTTTTTATTGTGTTTAAGCTACCAAAGATGTTGCTCTAGAAATACGCCATGGTTTAAACCCTAGCCAGACACCTTGTTCACTCACTCCCAGTGAGTGGTGCTGGGCTGACAGCAATCGAGCCTCCCGCTCCCCCCAGGGCTCTCCCCTTCCCTGCCCCCAGAGGGACGGGGAGGAGGATCGAAAGAGTGCAACTCCTGCGGGTTGAGACAAGAACAGTCCAGCAACCAATGTACAACACAAATCACCAGCACTACCACCACCAACAACAATGATAAGAGAAAATAACAAGGGAAGAGAATACAATACCACCAGCCAAGAAAAGAGTCCAACCCAGAAGCCCGTGTCCTTCCGGGTAACTCCCAGTTACCCCCCACCCCAGGCATGACATGCTGTGGTATGGAATACCTCTTTGGCTAGCCTGGGTCAGGCCCCCCGTCTCTGCTTCCTCACAGCTTCCCCTCCTCCCTGGCAGAGCATGAGCCTCACAAAGTCCTTGGTCAGGGTAAACACCACTTAGCAACAACTGAAAACATCGGTATCACCAGCACTGTTCCCAGGCTGGAAGTCAAAACACAGCACTGCACCAGCTACCAAGAAGGAGAAAAATTGACTGCTACTGCTAAACCCATGACAACATAGGAGGATTTCTGAGACAGAGCACATCTCAAAGCTAAATCTAACCTTGGATTAGTCACACATTTCCTAAAAGATGTCTGGAATGTAAGGACACCTGGTTTGTAAGTATATCTGTTTCACAGCTATTCATCATAAGGAAAAAGGAGAAAACATAAGCAACAAATGAAACAGAACAGCACAAACCTTAAGGAGAAATAGATAACTGAGATTGTAACAAACATGAGACCTTTCAGGTCACTAACTGATGGGACACTGAAGAAACTAGTCAAGTAGAACAGTGGAGAGGTTCAACCAGAACTTCATAACAACAAGAAAGGAAGCAACGTTATCATGCATGTGATGGGAATAGCAATAGAAAGAAGTAGTCATGTGTAAACAAGTTTCTTATCAGTATTCTTCTCTGGCCAGTCTCTCCACTCAACCCCCTGTGCTATCCTTTTGTTAAATTCCTTTGCGAACTATTTTCTCTGTAACCATTGCTCTGTTGTATGTGTGGACATAAGTAGCCAGTGAATTTAAAGCTGGACTAGCAAACAAGAAGACCAGCATCCTGAAACACCCAAGGTCTGAGTTTGCAACTTGGTAAGGGGCCTATTGTGTGACTATGGATATTGGACTTTAGATCCACACCAATATTTGAGGAATCCATGAATATAGACTGATCTGTGGATAAAGAAGTAGAGGTTGTGTGCAAGTTCTGCTAGTGAAAATCAACACCAACAGTCAGAGAGAAAGATCAGGATTAGGCAATCATGATAATCATTTATCTGTGACTGCTGTTTAGTTTATGTAGGTGCCTGTAAAGGCACTTGTTGTGTGTTGTGTGGCTGGCAGGGGGTGTATTTGCATTTTTGGAATTTGAATGCAGCCTTATTTCTGAATGGATGTGTAAATACATAAACACAGAATCATAGAATCATAGAATAGTTAGGGTTGGAAATTACCTTAAGATCATCTAGTTCCAATACCCCTGCCATGAGCAGGGACACCTCACACTAAACCATGTCACCCAAGGCTTCGTCCAACCTGGCCTTGAACACCGCCAGAGGTGGAGCATTCACAACTTCCTTGGGCAACCCATTCCAGTGCCTCACCACCCTTAAAGAACTTCTTCCTTATATCCAATCTAAACTTTCCCTGATTAAGTGTTAACCCATTACCCCTTGTCCTGTCACTACAGTCCCTAATGAAGAGTCCCTCCCCAGCATCCCTATAGCCCCCCTTCAGATACTGGAAGGCTGCAATGAGGTCTCCACACAGCCTTCTCTTCTCCAGGCTGAACAACCCAAACTTTCTCAGCCTACATCAAAGAGAACAAGTGGGAAAATCCTTTGGGCTTGCTTCTCAGGGTCTACCAGATCCACTTCTCTCCCTTACTACTCCTGCTTTTCAATTTGAAGTATGAAGTCAGAGAGCTTTGGGGAGTTGGCATCCTTTCTCACTGCCTTGGAAACTTGCCAGAAGACTAAGCTGTTGCCTTCTTGGTCACTGTTTGCAAACTCTCCTCATGTAAATAGGACTACAGGTTAACTTACTTCCACTGACCTCTCACAACTTCACTCTGTAACTGACCTTTGTCAGCACCAGAAAAGGTTGGCCCTTGAATTGTACTTACAGCTGAGGCACTCAGTTGTGTGGTGGGCTTGTTGTTTTTTTTTTTTGCCATTTTTTTTGATGCGTTTTTCTTTCTTTTTTTTTTTTTTTACAATTTTTTTTTTTTGTCATACTGTTCCTTTTCTTTTGTGAACCACTACAGAATCTAATGTGAGAGATCATTGCCAATATTTCATGCTCCTTCACACTAAGTGCTTGACCTAAATTCCTTTGTGTATATTAGCTTATAAAACCAGTGAAGAGCTCACAAAATGCTGAAGCTAAAAGAGAACAGGAGAGATGTTACCCAGAGAAATAACCTTTCTGATATAGAACATTCTGTACTTCAGTTAGTCTTGTTTTGCAAGTACTATTTAAGATCTCCTTACTTCCCAACTCTGACAACACAGTTATAATATAGAATCATGAGCCCTTCATTAGCAGGCTGCTGTTTACTGTCAGGACCAACCTCCCTAGCCCCTTAGCTTCTTGTTAGAAACCCCAGGGATGATTTCATAGTGGCTGTCTTGCTGATTCTCAGGGCTAGTCATTCTGACTTTGAATGGTTCAAAACCAAGTGAGCTGTAATGAATTCAATTTGAGAATATGTTCCCAGTTTTACAAACAACATCACAGTTTGTCCCGTGTCTCACATCTGTAGTCCTTTAGCTCAGCAGATATTGTATTGCTGAAGGAAAAAAATGCAAGGTTTGTTCTAACACTCCAAGACCACTGGGCTGGGGCTTATCAGGCATGATTTATCTGGACTTGTCTTCCGCTTGCCTGGAGCTTTGTTTTAGCTTTTCAGCTCTAGCAGACTGTTCTCTAATTTGTCTGAGTTTTGCTTATCTTTGTACAATTGTGTGGTGCTATGTCTCCTGTTATAATAATTCTGATATAGCTCTGTAACAGATAGTGATAACAAGTACTAGTCTAGTGACAAAGTTTATTGTGCACAGAATAAGTTATGTGGTATTGTGGAATAAAAACACTGGATAACAGTAGAGGCTTTGAAAAATATACACGGGATGACAGATCAAGGCTATAGACGAATCATCACTGACTAACTGCTGATCATTGAAAAGATGATACATTTGGAGCTGGGTGAAACTGGCTTTAGGGTAACAAAACGCAAGCTTCCAACATAAATAAAGCAAAACTTATGTAACAAATGCAGATGTAACACAGAAATGCAAAAGCAGTGAGGTGTAGAATATGTTAGAAAATGCTTTAAAATACCCCTTAGTATAAGCCCCTCAAGTATGAGAAAGAAGAAGAAGCCCTCCACTGCATTCCCTTGCAAAGGATGCAGGATGACAATGTTTCCATTTCTTTTACATTTCCCCTAAATTAAACCATTGCAAGTATAAAGTCTGTTTGTCAGTTGAGAGTTTAATGACTATTAAACTATTATTAATGTGATTGAACTGCAACAATTTATTAACTTGCATGGTTAGTACTTTGTTGAACTGCAACAATTGGATAACTTGCATGGTGAGTCTTAGTACTTTTGTAACTGGACTGTTAATACTTCCTTGGCAAGACTACAATAAATTCTTGGCTTTGCATATAAAGCATGTCCGTAGTCCCAAAGTTTTCATGTGGCATACTGGGAGAGACAACCAGACTTAAAATTTAGTTGAACCTTTTTCCCCCATCTTTCTCTCATACCTCCAGTGCAGTCTCAACCTACAGGCCCTGCTGGGTAAAAAACAATCCCCCTGATCCCAGACTGGGTTGATAAAAGGAACAAAACTAAAATATATATTATGTATCCCAGACTGACCTACAAAAGTGAAGCAATAGTGTCAACTGGAAAAAATGTTACTTGTTCATGACTAGTCACTGCTACTGTGTCTTTGTCTGAAGAAAGAAACACTGAAAGGTTTCCCATGGCAGTGGCCAGGGGAAGAGGCTGGTGAACTACCATAACAAGACAAACTCTGATATATAAAATTTGCCTCTAATGGCTAGGAACAACTAATTTTAAATCAAAACTGTTACCTTAGATTTCCCAAAAGTGTGATCAGACTCCCCAAAAGCACAATCAGACAACATTACAATCTGTCCAGATTACAGGCATCCACAGCAATTTCTGTGCAGCAGACATTTTAGGAGAGCATATAGCTCCATTTAATAGTAGTAGAGAACACTGTCAAGTCAGTTTATTTAGCAAGGGACATATTTGACTGCCATCAATGCAGTTAAAACACTTAAAACCAGCATTCCCACAGAAAAAGTCAGAGCAACTCTTTGAAAGGCTAGACCAAGCTGTACTAATTCTTGGAGATCTGAAAACAATTTTGACACAATAAAAGAAAACAGTGAAAAAAAAGAGAGAAGTTGTGAAGAACCAAACATAGTCTGAGTGATAGTTTCACCAGTGCAAGCGTACTTACTGTTCTATTTTTAACATGTATTTATTGTTTTATTCAAGACAAGTGTAGAAGAATAATCTAGAACAGTACTACATACCTGCTTCTGGGAAAGATTGTATAGATGTCATTGGGTATGAAATAAGAACTGATTTTTCAATAAGAGTTCCTCACATTAACCAGAACATTAGTTGGTTTTCTTCTTATACTGTGTAATTTTAAGATCATGTATGCAAACAGAAAAAAACCCTCTACACTTTGTCACTAACACATGCCTTCCACAAAACATTCACAGACACTTTAGCTGTTGATAAAAGGCAGAAAACTAAAATATACATAATGGATAAAACAAGTATTTACAGAAATCAGTATTCACATTTTCTAAGTGTGACTGAATGAAAAATGTAACTTTCTTTCTCCCCATGACTTTACATCTTTCTTTTCCTTAGGTCAGGATATTCTTTGGAGCAAGCATACCTACTGCATGAGAAGGAAAAACTTAACGCCTTCCTTACATCATCTGTCATCTTACAGATAGTCATGACTGTGTTATGCTACCAATGCTGCCGCAAAAAGTTAATCTCCAGTTCCTGAGGTAATCTAAGAAACTGATTACTATAGCCCTTTCCACTCCCCTGCCCCAAATGGATAGGATGAGTACTAGCATAAAGATGGTGCTAGGCAGCGCTCAGTCATAAACAGTATTTGTAAAATTCAGTAGTGGAAATAATGTATTATCCACCTTAACCCATCACTTTTCAGCATTTGACATTAATCTTTTCCTGTCTGTTGAAAACACTTCTATTATAATGAAACTACTTTCCCACCTTCAAGGAATAAGTTGAAGGTTCTGTTGAAATACTTATCTGTCTAAAACTGCATCTCCAACCCTGAACATCTCATTATATATATATTTTTTTACTTTTTAAGCTTTGTTTACGACTTATTATACTTGCTGACTAAAGGCTTCTTTCTTGCCATTTTCAGCACACAGTACCTTCTGCTTATTTTTGTTTCCTGGTCTTTGGCTGCTAGCTATACTTTTATGGGTGGGATTCAGTCACCTGCATAGAGATATCAAGTAGCAGTTCAGGCAATATATTCCACAAGGCTTCCTTCCACTTTTCCAGAAGTGCTTAGCTTTCCCAGAGCTCCTATATCATATTTATGACCATGCCTGTGTCTCAGATTCAGAAGGGAAATTACAATTGTACTTGGCACCTATTGTACTCCAGTAAACATGATTTGTGCCATTAATAGTAGAAGGACACAGGCTCTATATTGACTTGACTGTGGGGTCTCATGATTTGTCTGAGCTCATCCTAGCCTGAACTGGATTTGCTTTGTTGTAGCAGCTATGCCAAGCTCAAGTGACTGCTGCCTTCCCTGCTCCAGCTTCAGCTCTGGGGATAGCCCCTCCGGGAAGAGCATCACCCCCTCATGCCCTAAGTCACTGCCAGACAAACTATATCACCCTATTGGGGTGGGGGAGTTCAGCCGGCAGGTTGGGAGAAGGAAGCATGCTGTGATATGGAAACACATGAATGAAACCCAAGTGGACCCAAAAACTGAAGAGGAAGAAGCCCCCAGCATCAGCATCATGCTCCTCCTCACAGAGAATGAGCTAATGGCTTATCAGTTTACCCCACATTTTGCATACGGAAGACTTCAAGTGTCAGCCTTTAAGACGTGGAGGGACATTGGAAGCATGAGAGTACAAAAAAAGGGCAGCTAATAAAATAAAAAAGATTATGTAATAACTTTAACTGCATTTGCTAACATATTGGGTAATTCGGGTAACCAGCCTAATAAACTAGTTCATGGCTCCACTATATATTTTGTGTTCCCCCTTGCCCATAAGTAACACTGATTGCAACCCTGTCTAGACAACTAAATCTCACTCATCACACCACAGGACAGTTCTCATTTACATTGCACTCCACAGCCCAAATCACAGTATGAAATGCAGTGCTATGTCTAACTTTATCTGATAAGGTAAAAAGCTTTCCCATTACGCTATTGTAAGACCTTCTCCACAGAAAGTGATATTGAAAGTTAAGATCTCATGATTAAGTACTTAGCAACAACAGTCAGCATTTATACCTGAAGGCTTGATTTAACTGATTTCTTCTACTTTTACTCTTTCACAGAGCTATCATAAATATCCATTAAGAAAGTTACCTGTCACATTGTAAGCCACTGCTTTAATTTCTTTCGTAACATCTTTGGGGGGAGGGGAGCAAGCAAAACGCTCCCCATGACAAACCATGTTCAAATAAAGTATCCACAAACTGCCTAAGAATTGGCTGCCCACCCTAAAAACTGCTGAAAACAAGGGAAAATCCCAGCAAAAGCTTTCCATAAAAAGTTCACCATCTGCCTTTCTCCTATGCCTGGATGCACCATCTAGACAGTTCATGGCTTGTGCTTGTATGAGAAGCAGATGATAAGACCAAATGTCTTCTCATGGTGACACTGGAAACAGGGCATGCATAATGCAAGCCCATGCTCGGATGCATCACCAGAGGACATCTCAGACAATCCCAGCCAGGGACTAGAAACATCCTGCTTTTTCCTCACCTTCTACAGAGCTAGGTCACTGCTCTCATGGAGAGCTCTGCAAAGCACACAAGGGTGACATTTTCTGGTAGGCAGTCTGGTCAGCCCATGTATGGCACAATCACAGGGGCAGCTCCTCACTGCATGGGAAGGATATGGTTCCTTGCAGACATACTCTAGTCTCTCTCTGCTCTCATCCAGCTCTGCTGGTTTCCTGCTTCCCCATTTCTTATTCCTCACATCTTGTTGCTCACCTGGTTGTTATTGGGGGGGAAGCGAGGATGACGATGAATGTTGGCCTTTCTGGCATGCTTCAGTTGTGAGATAAGAACAAACAAAAAAACATGATGCCACATGATGACATATTTTACCCCCCCTTGGCATGCTCTGCAGAACTTCCTCTTTTGTTTGAGAACCTAATACAATTTTGAATTTAAATTTGGCCAAGTAAAGGTCAGACTCTGTCATCTTTATTGAGCTAGAGTGTTGTGGTTTAAGCCCAGCTGGCAACCCAGGACCACGCAGCTGCTTGCACACTCCCCCCGCTTCCTCCCCCTGCTCCCGGAGGGATGGGGAGGAGAATCGAAGGAATGTAACTGCCATGGGATGAGATAACAACAGTCCAGTATCTAAGGTATAACACAAACCCACTACTGCTGCCACCAATAATAATAATGATAAGGGAAATAACAAGGGAAGAGAATACAACCGCTCACCACCCGCTGACCGATACCCAGCCTGACCCAAACAGTGATCTAGCCCTTCCGGGTAACTGCCCCCAGTTTATATACTGGGCATGATGTGCTGTGGTATGGAATACCTCTTTGGCTAGTTTGCGTCAGGTGTCCTGTCTCTGCTTCCTCCTGGCTTCCCATCCTCCCTGGCGGGGCATGAGACTCAGCAAGTCCTTGGTCAGAGTAAACCTACTGAGCAACAACTGAAAACATTGGTATATCAGCGCTGTTCCAAGGCTGAGAGACAAAAACACGGCGCTGCACTAGCTACTAAGCAGAAAAATGACTGCTACTGCTGAACCCAGGACATAGAGAAACTGGGATTAGCACAGAGGTAACCCCTTTTGTGAGAGGTTTTGTCAGAAGACAGCATCAGCCCCTTCCTTCTTCCTCATTTATTTTGTCAGTGAACCAAATTATTGAAAATCAGGAGTGTCCAGCTCTACACTCAAGCCCTTATTTACCGTTTAAAATTCAGACAAAACTTCTGTCTCCCCATTCCCTTTACAGTTTTTAAATGCATTTTACAACAGTGAAAAAGAGGTCAAAGACACTCTGTGACATTTTGCTGCTCTTACTGACTCTGGCATTGTGCTGAGCACTTACAGAGGGGACCAAATTGCTCCGATCCTTACAATTTTTATGCTTCTCTTATGGCACTGTTCTCTCAGTTCAGCCAATTTAGGATACTGGGACCTTGCACAACTGAACTAAGTGGCTTTTGAAGCCTGATCTGTTCATTCTTTTGAAGTCAATAACTGCTCACTAGATAGAAGTTATAAGTAATATATTTCTCATTGTGCCTCTTACTGGCAACAAGAAAAACAGTAATTTAACTTCTTTAGCGGAATGTGAACTAAAGCCTTAAAGAGAAGATGAGTGACTCAAACTACTTTGCTGCTGTTGCCCTGCAAGTCTTAAAGAGAAATGAAATACTGCGGGGGTTCTAGAACTCAGTTACAGTGACTTTCAAGGGAGAATAATTTCAGCTACAACCTGCCAAACCATACAAAAATACTGGTTTGGCTTTATGCATATTAAGTCTCCTTGACTCTGTTCAATTCTGAAAAGGATATATATATTTAATCAACTTAACAAACAATTTATTTCCAGCTGATTTTTTCTTTGGCAAAGAAACCACTATTGAAGTGTTACCTTTTTTGCTGTAGACTCAGAAGCACATCACTGATACATTTACCATTGCATTTTTTATTATTGTTTGTATGAATGTAATATCAAAACACCCAGATCAAGATCTGCCAGTCTGTACACACAATAAGAGAATGTGCTAGCAATATCAATAGATGAATCCAGAGGGATGGGAGAGTGGTCCAAGAGAAGTGACATACTTAAGGTCATCAGTGAGAAAGAACCAAGATTTTTATCCCAATAAAAATTCCTGAAGCTTTCCATATGACAGCCATTTCAAAAGTAATATAACTCATCAAATTAGAGTGATTTAAATTTAGGATGTTATTCTGCATAATGTAATACACTAGCTTAATCTTTCACAATGAATATATAGTGACTTGCTAATCCTGTCTGACATAAATAAAGATCAGAAGTAATAATTTTTAATTCATTAATCCTGATGTTTGTTATGATGCTTAATACTATATTTTGTACTATTGCCTTATAGCACATTCAACTGCAATGCAAATGATAATCAACATTAGAAGAGGAAATGCAGTTGTATAAGTAGTGCTTTTTTTCAAATTTTCAGTCTGTTTTTTTACATGTATGTACATAACATAATTAGCACTCAACTAATTCAGAACTGTGGTATGTTTATTTATGTAATTATTTGAGATATTTACAACTACTTTTCTCATACTAATTCAGAGGGAAAATGTAAACTCTCTTGTTTTTTCAGACTGTGTGTCTTAAAAAACATTCCACTGGTGGCATTTTTGCCTAGTTCTGTGAAGCAATGTTTTATAAAAGTTTCATAGAGGCTTATGAACTCCAGTTAATATTTAAATCCTGCTTTCAGTGGCATCAGGAAATAATCCATCTATGTCAATAGCTGAAAATAGCAGCAACAAAAGTTTTCTTGGGAGGTATGCCCTTTTTAGCACAGGCAGTTCTCATATCTTGTAGAGAACTGTTCAGTGGGCATCCCTATGTGCACACAGTGCCTTCTCTCTTGTTTAGACTCTATTAATCACACCTCAAGTTTTCCGTATCTCTTCATCCAATTTTATGTGGTTGGCCTGTGTGAAAGTTTGCACTTTCCTATTCCTTAGGAAGAAATAAGGAAGAAATACCTGTAACATTCCTAACTCCAGCTTATATTTCTATAACTGTTTACCATGAAGAGTGTTCAAATAGCTTAGGTCTGACAAAAGTTTAAATATATAATATACAAACTAAATTCTTGGATCAGGGAATAAACAGAAATTGGGTGTTTGACTTCTCAAATACATCTGCACACTGCTTTACATTTTTGGCTCTTCCATGCCCTGCAATGTCTCAGTTAAGGAAGACACAGAATTCATTTGTCTTAATACAGGCAAAGTTCTGTATTAATATATCTAGAACAACAGTCATCAAAAAAGAAAGTACATGTAATATGGGGACAAAACCTTTTTCTTGCTACAACAATATTCTACACACAGTAATCAATGTTGTTCTGTTAGAGACAGAAACTGAAGGATCCAAAATGAATTAAAAAAAAGTGAGACTTTCAAACTTTTTGAGTATTTGAGAAGTCTTACAAATAAATGTGCACACTTACACAAACAGAGATATTTGTTTGAGAATAGGCTCCTGCAGCTATATAAGATTCTTTGAGTAAATATTGTAAACCAGGATATTTTTTCTTAAAAAAAAAAAGTGTATGCAGAAACATATATTTGTACACATTATTACTTTTGCCATTTTGAAATATATATACATTTGCATTCATGTGAACACTTGTGTGCATATTTAAGCTGTCTTTATGCAAGCAAACTGATTTGCCATTGCAAATGCTAACAGTTGCAGATGTCTCTTAAAATTTTGGCATGATGTGTCAGAAGAAGTGCATTCAAAGGTGTTTATTTTCTGTTCCTAGTGTTGACTTTTGAATTAAATACATATTTATGTTCTCTGTATATACTCCTAAAAAAGCTAAGGAAACACCTCAAAAATTTTAACAATTGGACATATCCACACATTAAATCTTGTAAATTCATGAAACTCATTTCTAGGGCAGGCTCTTGATTTGTGCGTGTAGATGCTTGCAACTTTAAAAGTGCATGTGAATGGTTAAGCAAATGTATTACTGTGACCAGATGCTTTGATGCAAATTGAATGCTGGCTGTTGATTTGCTATTTAATGAAGAAGTTCTAGGCAGAATGAAGAAAACCAGGAGGCCAATATCTAAGAAAGCTGCGTTCAATGCATCTGAGATGTAAGTTGGTGAAGATACCACTTTTAAGGACGTTTGCATACACAAAGAAGAGACACTGCTTTGGTCTAATGAAAAAAACATTTTCCATAGGCAGCTGCGTTAAACCTAGCAGTTGTCAATTATAAAGCTGCAGATGTTTTGAAATTTGATAAGGGCTGACTGAGTCCATTTGGTTTTAGGCCATTGATTTCAAGTGTGCTAGGAGATTTGCTAGAAGGCACAGTGTGCAAATCTGTATAAATAAAAGTGCTGGCAAATTGCCAGGGTATTAAACATAATCTCATAATCCAGCAGGTGCTTGCTCTGGGAAAACAAAGTGCTTGATGTGGCTCTCAAGTTTTGTACAAGGCAGTGCCTGGTATGAAACACAAATACTCTACAGTCTTTTAAACAGAAGATTAAAGCATGCGTACCTTGTATTTTCAGAAATTTTTGTTCCAGTGCTATACTATGCAAGACCTTGGATTGTGTGTACAGCTAGAGAATGCTAATGAGAGTGATTTTAAAACCTAAATGTATACCTAATGTTACAAAAAAGAAAAAAGAAGGTATGTTTTCACTTAGCAGTACACCTAACACTTTTTTATTTTCCAGCATATTAAATTTTGTTAGTAGGTGACACTGCAAAAATAGTAAGAATTGGACAGTTACAAGTAGTTTTATGGCACTAAAGCTGTTTCCAGATATCTTTTGTTAAAAGGGATGGCTGGGACAGGAAAAAAAAAGGCTTATTTGGACCTAAAAATAAATAGTGAACATGTATTTAAGAAAAAAAAAACTCAAAAGGCTAGAACCAAGATCCAAGCATCCCCAAGCCCTGGGAAGAAAGTCAGTTTAGCACACCTTATTTATACTTTGACCTCTGAAAGATACTAAAGAAATTATAATCATGGAATTATAGAATCGTTAGGGTTGGGAAGGACCTTAAGATCATCTAGTTCCAACCTCCCTGACATGGGCAGAGACACCTCACACTAAACCATGTCACCCAAGGCTTTGGCCAACCTGGCTTTGAACACTGCCAGGGAAGGAGCATTCACAACCTCCCTGGGCAACCCATTCCAGTGCCTCACCACCCTTACAGTAAAGAATTTCTTCCTTATATCTAATCTAAACTTCTCCTGTTTAAGTTTTAACCCGTTACCCCTTGTCCTATCACTACAGTCCTGAATGAAGAGTCCCTCTCCAGCATCCCTATAGGCCCCCTTCAGATACTGGAAGGCTGCTAGGAGGTCTCCATGCAGCCTTCTCTTCTCCAGGATGCACAGCTCCAACTTTCTAAGCCTGTCTTCATACGGGAGGTGCTCCAGTCCACTGATCATCCCCGTGGCCCTTCTCTGGACTTGTTCCAACAGTTCCATGTCCTTTTTACATTGAGGACACCAGAACTGCACACAATACTCCAGGTGAAGTCTCACGAGAGCAGAGTAGAGGGGCAGGATCACCTCCTTCTCCTTGCTGGTCATGCTCCTTTTGATGCAGCCCAGGATACGGCTGGCTTTCTGGGCTGTGAGTGCACACTGAAGCCGGCTCATGTTCAGTTTCTCATAGACTAACACCCCCAACTCCTTCTCCACAGGGCTGCTCTGAATCTCTTCTTTGCCCTACCTGTAGCTGTGCCTGGGCTTGCTCCAACCCAGGTGTAGGACCTTGCACTTGGCATGGTTAACTTCATGAGGTTGGCATCAGCCCACCTCACAAGAGTCAAATATATCTGGTTCTATGTTGCAAAAAATATTAAAAATTAGTTTCAACATGGATCCTAAGCCCTAATAAATTTAGCATTCAATTGTTTTCCTTTCCATCCAGCTCTTGCCATATCCTTGCAGTCTAATGTATTCTTAATTCAGAAAGATGGCTACCTTTAATTATTTAGATTTCTGGCAAAACACAGATTGTAAGACTGCTTCCAGAAATGTATTCATTAAGTCTGTCAACTTCTGTTTGAACAGACATAGCCTGATTTTTTCCAATATCATTTGCTGAGGTCCATCATTCTGCATTCAGCAGTGGGAAGGATCACTGTCTGAAGAACCTGTTCAAGTCTCAAAGTTACAGGCAACTATATTCATTAGACATTTCCTTCTCCTTCCAGCTGATTTTCTTTATCATGTGCAGCATAATTTACACTTCAAAATTTCTCTTCCACCTCGCAAACCAAATACTGTACACTACCTTTTAAAAATTTTCTATATCAGAATTCATTTTATTTTACTTTAATTACTCATAGACTGTATTCTTATCAGCTAATAATGTATTCTGACTTGCTCAGACATTTTGTTCTGCTAGAATAAAATGAAGAATCCCCAAGGAAAACAATCATCATCCAAGACTATATCCTCTTCTGAGCAAGGGATAAGCCTTATTTAGTTATTTTGCAGTGCTGAAACAAAACTGAGCTTTAGAAATAACAGGCAAAGAAATAGTGTTTAGCTATTCCATGAGGATGTATAGTTCTATCTTTAATAGTAAACTGCCACATTTCCTGGATATAGAAAATATTTCCATTTATTTTTTCTTACCTCATGGATACTTTTATGGATGTTCTTGATGGACTACCTAACTAACTCGTGGCTTTGACTAGCAATAGAGGTGACTTGACTGCTGATGAGCAGGCAAAACACAGTACATTTTTTGTATTTCTATTTTCATCCTATGTCCAACAGTGATTATCTTTGGGCAATATTCAGAAATTGTTCATACTGATGGCTAGAAAATGTTATTACAAAAAACATACATGACTACATATGTACAAATACATGATTGAGTCTCTAAATTGGAGTGACATCAATTTGATGGATGGACCACTCGGTGGATAAAGAACTGGCTGGATGGCCGCATGCAAAGAGTTGTTGTCAATGGCTCAATGTCCAGCTGGAGACCAGTAACGAGTGGTGTCCCTCAGGGATCGGTGTCGGGACCGGTCTTGTTTAACATCTTTGTCGCTGACATGGACAGTGGGATCGAGTGCGCCCTCAGCAAGTTTGCCAATGACACCAAGCTGTGTGGTTTGGTTGATACCCTGGAGGGAAGGAATGCCATCCAGAGGGATCTTGACACGCTTGTGAGGTGGGCTGATGCCAACCTCATGAAGTGTAACCATGCCAAGTGCAAGGTCCTACACCTGGGTCGGAGCAAGCCCAGGCACAGCTACAGGTTGGGCAGAAAAGAGATTCAGAGCAGCCCTGTGGAGAAGGACTTGGGGGTGTTGGTCGATGAGAAAATGAACATGAGCCAGCTTCAGTGTGCGCTTGCAACCCAGAAAGCCAACCGTAATCCTGGGCTGCATCAAAAGGAGCATGACCAGCAGGGAGAAGGAGGTGATCCTGCCCCTCTACTCTGCTCTTGTGAGACCTCACCTGGAGTATTGTGTGCAGTTCTGGTGTCCTCAACATAAAAAGGACATGGAACTGTTGGAACAAGTCCAGAGGAGGGCCACGGGGATGATCAGTGGACTGGAGCACCTCCCATATGAAGACAGGCTGAGGAAGTTGGGTCTGTTCAGGCTGGAGAAGAGAAGGCTGCATGGAGACCTCCTAGCAGCCTTCCAGTATCTGAAGGGGGCCTATAGGGATGCTGGAGAGGGACACTTCATTAGAGACTGTAGTGACAGGACAAGGGGTAACGGGTTAAAACTTAAATAGGGGAAGTTTAGGTTGGATATAAGAAGGAAATTCTTTCCTGTTAGGGTGGTGAGGCACTGGAATGGGTTGCCCAGGGAGGTTGTGAATGCTTCATCCGTGCCGGTGTTCAAGACCAGGCTGGATGAGGCCTTGGGTGATATGATTTAGCGTAAGGTGTCCCTGCCCACGGCAGGGGGGTTGGTACTAGATGATCTTAAGGTCCTTTCCAACCCTAACGATTTTATGTTTCTATGATTCTATATATACAAACATGCACATGCATACTGTGTATACACATATACATGTGAGTTTGTGTATTTTACACACAAACTTAAAAGTATAACATGACATAAAATGTTCCATAGAGATATTTAACTGAAAGAAATATGTAAAAATTCAAGAATCATCTATATAGTTAAGAAAAATTTCATTACCTGAAAAAGACAGTAATATTTTCCAAAAAAGGTGGGGTTTATACTTTTTCTTCTCTTTACAGTTAAAATACAGCTGTAAAATAATTGCTTTCGTTGAAACAAATATTGACTCACTCTCTATAACTGAAGATGGATGTCAGCCTATTCTGCCAAGTAATAAGTGACAGGGCAAGAGGAAATGGTCTCAAGTTACGCCTGGAGAGGTTTAGGTTGGATATTAGGGAGATTTCTTCACTGAAAGGCCTGTCAAGTGTTGACGCAGGCTGCCCAGGGAAATGGTGGAGCCACCATTCCTGGGGGGTATTTAAAAGACGTGTAGATGTGGCACTTAGGACATAGTTTAGGGGAACTTGGCAGGATTAGGTTTATGGTTGGACTTGATGATCTTAAAGATCTTTTCCAAACTAAATGATTCTATGGTTCTATATGTCTATGAATGAATAGCCTCTAAACTTATGGTTAACAAGTTGGGAAGTACCATTTTAAAAGTGTATCATTGAGACTGAGACCAAATTTTGTACTACCCAGAGAATTTAAATATTGACAAACATGATTTGAAATATTAATTTGTAAAATTAACATGAGATGGGATTGTAATTTATACATTAGTTCTTTTTTTCTTACATATTCATATAAATATTTTTATTAATTTTATAGATAAACAAATTGTGCTTTGTCTGTAGTAAATTCCTTTACCAGCTATTGATTTTAGACCAATAATAATTTTTTTTGTGTGCCTTTTCAGTCAAAGGCAGAAAATCAAAATAATTCCCACTTTCATGGATGTAGGCAGCTAAAGGCAAGAGGAGACATGCAAAATACAGTAGCTTTTTGTTGCCACCTGTTACTGGAGGTTGTAACAGCCCTGCAGGTCTTCAGACAGATAATGCAAGTTTTGTTTAGCCTGTTCCAAGAAAAGTCATTCAGATCAGATTAAACTGTCAATGAACTAATACAGTTGACTGTATCTGACTTGGATTAGGGCAATTTTACTTGGTCCTTTCTGCTACTGGCAGTTATTTTCAGGAGCTGATAAAAATCCTGTGGGGCAGACAGGCTTAGAGACACCACTGATGAGCAGCAATGAGCAACATAGACAGTATTTTTAGCTAGCACTGTCATACCTGAAGATGATGTATGCCCACAGTGACCATTTCAGAGAGCTCTCCTGGTCCCCTTGCCTTGGAGGAAAATAAAATTGAACCATGCTTGTGCAGTCAGAGAGCAGTGAATTCAGCAAAATATAGAGATATGGACAACTGCACAAAAATACAATGATTGAAAGAAAAGAATCCAAGCATGACCTTTTATAAAACTGAATTATTAATACTTTTGTCTATGCTGGGAAAAATTCACATTCTAATCTTCATAAACTGAGAAAGTTTGAATTTGGTTTTTTTTCTGCTCTCCACAGAATGGCTTAATTTTCCATGTCCCTTTCCTTAAGTGTTGTGAATCATCCAAATTACTTTTGAGATGTTGAAACATCTTGATGAAGCAGTGTGAATTTATCCTTGATTTAGTGGCAAAACACTGAAATAATGCTTTTTTAGAAAAGGGAATAAGGTTTGGTCATGTTGTACAATTTCTTACTTTGATAAATAGAACAACAACAAAAAAATCGCTAAAATCCTGTGTCTTAGAGTTACAGAGTAAAACCTCCTGAGATAAATGAGATCTGCACTACACCTGCCCACCTGTAACTGATGAGATGATTTGCTATGAACTGAGAAAACAAAGAACAGATGACTGCCATGTGGAAGGTCAACTGGAAAGCAGTCATGAAGAGATCTGACCTGTCTCTACCCTGCTATAATGGTTTATCCATATGTTCTGTAAAAAAACAGAGAAGGGCAGATCAATTGTTAATACCTTTACATTTTTGTAGCACATTTGGGGTGGCGGCCAGAAGGTGACCATTACCCAGGCTTTGGCTTAGATCAGGAGAAAATTGTAGAGATTTATCTAAGGTGACATCAAGGTCATTGTGATAACCATCCAAGTTAAAAAGCAATGAGTAGTGAAAACATAGTCCCTTGGTGGAACAAGTCTGCAAACACCCAGTGCTGCAGGGAGGGCTGGGCCTGAAATAGAAGTGCTGTACATAAAGGCCAGATTGCCACCCAAAACTGGGACCAGCCAAAAGTGACTGTCCTGTTATCCCTGACAGATGCATGGTGATGGTCACAACCACACCAGAGGAGCTGGTGCTTTGGTTGGTGTGAATGTATTTATGAATATATGTGTATTGTAGAACAGGAACTGCTGTACAGCTGCTATACCCACCCCACAAAGTAAATAAATCATATATTTTATCTCACTGAGGAGTGTAGTTCTGTTCTTGCAGCCACCCCAGCCTTAATTCCTCTGTTACAATCTGGGTCAGTACTACACCAACAATCAATAGTAATAAAGAACTCTGATACATCTTCAAATCAGTGTTAAACAAGGGTGCCTTGTAATAGATGGTATATGTACACTGGTAATTAACTTTCTTTAAAAAGACAGCCTTATTACTAAGCTGAGGAAAAAGCAAAAAGATTTCTTTTGGGACCAATACAGGTCAGAGTATTGATTATAACAGAGTCTATAATGCTTAAATCTGTTCTATAATTTTTTTAACAAATCAGATACTGTAAAATTGTTATCTCTAAGATGGTCCCACTGCCTTTGGAAATTTCAGTGTTCGTAATACAGTAGCTACTGTAAACTTAATGCTAATATACAAAGGTAGGACCTAAATTTAGATGTCAACAGGCAAATACGCTTAGATACCAAATAAGGTACCTAATGCTCAATCTATGTGTGTAAGACGTGGACTGACAGCAAGGATCTGAAGATCGAATAATTTGATTCTGAGGATCTGACACCCATATTGTATGCATTTCATGATCTCCTTTATACTTTTTGCTTAACTTTAAAATAGTTATCATCTAGTCCTGTGAGCTAACTCATCTGCAGTTGGAAAGCATTAGTTGCAGTTTTGAAGCACATCTTGTTGTTTAGTTTCATCCAAAATAAATCTTATTTTTGCACTCTGAGGATGGTCATTATATGAAGCAAAGCATAGTAAATCAGCCAATCAAATGGTATTTCAAAAGTGCAGTCTACATAAACTAAAACACTAATGTAAGCCCTTCCTTAGATCCCATAATATTTGATAAACACCTTATATTTGATAATATAACACCTGATATTTGATAAACGCCAGTACGATCATCAAGCCAGCTCAGAATGACAAAGCTAACATATCCTTAGGGATGTGATTCAGTACCCCACTGTTTTAGGGGTTGCAGGCTCAGACTGCTACCAGATCTGCCATAGATCTGCTATGAAAAATTTGGGCATTCTAGGCCATTTGCAATGGCATTGATATCAATGCTTAGGCAACAGAACCTGAAAAAGATACTTTAGCTCCAGGTCTCTAGGGAGGGTTGAACTACTTTTCAGGCTACAGTGACTGTACTGAGTAGATTTCATTGACTACAGTACCAGAATAGATAACTGGCTGTCTTCATATGCCTAAACAGAGGCATGTGTGGAAATTTAAAATCCATTTAATGTTTTATTCTGGAAGTGAATTGCCCCAGCTGTCTCCATTGTACACAAAAAGATGCATCACCTGTAATGGTGTGTTGCCACTTTCAGTTCCAAAGCCATCATTAACATAAATATAGGATGAGCTAAGCATTTTTTTATACCAAAATGGCTGGTCTTTGGCAAGAGTTGGAATTCTATTGCTGGGGTAATACGCCAGATTTCTGATATTACTGCCTAGATAAGAGAGCGATTACTGGATAGATTACTAGCTTTAGATTACTGGTTTTACTAGATTTAGATCTTAGATTTTACTAGATTACTATCTTTAGATTTACAGTGATTACCAGTCTAGATTACTGGCTTTAGATACGACATAAGGGGGAAGGGGAAAAGCTGTGCTCCGTACACCATGAGAAATACTTTAAATGGAGAGATGACACAGTAGTTTCCTACCATCTCTAGGGGTCTGGGTTCAAACATAGTACATCATTAATGGAATGAGATCTTGTGATCCTGAAATAATCTGTAATTGAAATTCACTCACATTTAAAAGTATTATAGAAGCACTTACTATATTTCAGTAGAAGTAGAGCTTTACTTTAAAGTGCTGTATCTGTAAAACAGATTGGAAATAGAGACTTCTGGGATACTACTGACTGAAAGTCATAAGAATTCACATAATATTAATCACTGTGAACGCTGATGTGGAGAAGATGTGGAAATACACATGTATATAATACAAAACAACTCTGCTGGAGCTCACTTCTAATAATAGTCATAATGTATGTAAGAAATTATAAGCAGAGATATTAAAAATAACACAATTTAAAGAAAACTAGTGAATATCTTCCATTAGGAGAACATATATAACTGCCTTTTTTTATTTTAGCATTATTTTATGCTATTCTGTTAATAAAATGAGATGGAAGCTGTCAGTGATTGTGATAGATTATGAGAAGTATTAAGTAGTTTTCCAACATTCTTATTTTTGTAGTGACTATCAACATTTCCCATGATCAGAAACTTATTTGCCTGTGATCTTAATGTGTACAGCTTAAGAAAACCACCAAAGTGATCTGTTATTGTCTTCAGGGAGAAGAACTGTATTTTCATTTTTCAGTTAATTCACAAGATGAAAGTGACATTTATTATAAAGTGCTGCTGTATATCCAAGTTACTCTGGAGTTAGCATTAAAGTGGGTTGAAAATAAAAGCCTTCTTTGATGACTACTGATCGCACTCCCTCATTGAGTAATGATCTGAAGCAAATTTTGTTTTCTGCCATTCAAAATTACTAGTAATATTCATACACATGCACATGCACCAGAACTGTATGTTTAATTAGTCATTGATGAAAGGTATAGTCATCCTTTTCTTATAAGTTCCATTTCACTTTTCATGCAATTTTTGGATGGTCTTTTGCTGTTTTAGTGTTTTCATTGCTAGAAATATAAGTAATGTACTTAATTCTATTGTAAACACTGCCTTCATTTTAAAACTCAGCTAATACGTTATGGAGTTTCATTCTCTTGATCAAAATAATTGTTATGTTTGCCTTCAAATATATAGATGCAGTGGGAGGCAAAGTACAATTAATAAAGAAATTTCAGCTATTTCAATTAATCCTGAGTATAGCTGTGTAATTCTGGACATTAGTAGAACTATTCCAAGGCTATGCTACCTCAGGATTGGGAGAATTTCATTATAATGCTATAGGGCTTATTACATGGTGGTGACAGAGATTCAAAGATGCTGATAGCGTTATGTAGTTTGTTATCCTCAGGTCATACAATCTGTGATTAATTTTAATGCCTGATTTTCTATGGTGCTCAAGTGATCACTGATTTGTTTGAAATAAGCATCAATGAATTATCATGTACTAAAAAATCTTTGATAAACAAGCATCATCCTTAAACTCGTCTTCCTAGCAGATGTAACCCATATGCTCATTTATAGATGAACTTCCAATAACATAGCTACCTCTACATTTTTTTCTTAGCCTGAGAGGTATATTTAACTACTTTTTCAGATATTTAAGAAAAATAAAAATCCATGCATCCATTGATAACAGTGGAAGGTAACTGAAATTAAGAAGAAAAAAATATGAAAAAAGAAAGGTATTTGGGCCAGAATTGGCATCATATAAAATGTATCTATCTCTTTCATCTTTATACAGAAGGAAAAAGCCCTAGAGAACTTGGTGTTAGGCTGTGATTTTCTATCCTGATCATAGTAATTTTCAAAGCAGCACAGTATGCTGATACCTCTCAAGTCTATCATCCTTTAAATCTATGGCAGCTAGCTGTGACTGAGGACAAAAGAAGGCTGGCTATGTCTAGCTTGCCCACTAAAATGTAGCCACCTATAAAACACCACATATTTCCCAACTAACTGAAGATATTCGTACTTCCTTTGTAATTTCTGATGTAAGTCAATTTCTGTATGATTATGGGCCCATAATTTCAAAAGCATCCACCCGCAACCAAGCAAACTTTGATTCATTGACATCTTTTGGAAATTTCTGAACTGTGTAAAATTTTTCTCCTGATCTTTACATTTTACCTGTTTGATATTTTTAAACAAATATCATAGTTTCCTTCTAAGCCATCCTCAGAATGCTGTAAGAGAAGATCTGGTGTAAGCTTGTCTGAAGCATGGCTAAATCTTAGAAGAGAAGAAAATCTTAGACTGGAGGCGTCCCCTGCAGGTCACCTAGTCCAGCCTCCTGCTGGAAAAACACCAACACTGAACCAAATTGCTCAGGGCACCCAGGTCATATTTGGCAGAGTTGCACCCAGGCACTGTGCCCCTCACCTGCACTGATGCAGGGAGTTACTGCTACAAGCAAAACTTTGCATTCATTTCTGTTGTAATCCATGAAGTTCCATAGGCTCATTCTTCATGATTTTTGAGGTCCCTCTGGCAGCAAATGCTGCTTTTCAGCTTATCAGCTGCTCTCCCCGCTTCAATTGTTACCATAGGCAATGTGCAGAGGGTGTTTTCTCTCCTGTCTTCCGTGTCCCTCGATCAGTGTTAAATAGTGTTATTACTCCCAGTGTCAAATCCTGAGGAGCACCATTTAGAACAGTTGCCTGCTATAACGGTGTTTCTGTGCGTGGATGTTTTCATCAATGCCATAATACTCTGTCAGTCTCCTTTACAATTTAAAGACCAGCACATGAGAAAGAAAGTGGGCCTGGGATTGACTGGAGAGAACATATAAGAACTTTTCTATTTTTAGTGTAAATAATTGTTTTAGGTATTTTTAATTGTTTTTTTTTCATATTTATTAATCCCACAACAAAGTGTATAAAAAAGTTAGTGGAAGTATTTGAAAGCTGCTTTCACATACAAGTATGACTTGACCAAAGATAACATTTTAAGATGAAACATATCATTTTTTTTCTGTAACTATAACTGTCACCTGCCTATGCCAATGTAAACTTCATACCTCCTACCTGACTCAACCAGTTGAAAAGGGTACATGAAATACAGGTACAACATATAGAATGGCCAATAGCTAGAGCTATTTCTCAGCAAGTCACCAATGTAATACACATTGGTGAAAATTAATTTAAATTATACTGGACTTGTGTAGAGTTGAAAAAACAGGTTTGTTTTTTTTTCCTTGGCTGCCAATATGAGTAATAGGGTTTAGCAGTAAGAAAGCACTGTAGACAAGCCTGACAGGAGACAAATAGCAGACTTCACTTGCCAGGTAGCTCATTATCTAGGCCTTTTGCAGAGAAAGATAAAAATAAAACATTAAATGAGTGGTTTTCTGCATAGAATTCAGTTCTGACACATTCACATTCACGTGAGAGCTTGTAGTAAAAAAACCCAACAAACCTACAGTGCCTTTAAACATACTTCAAAGTTTTCACAATCTGATTTTAGAGCAGGTTTGGGGTTTTTTTAACAGTCAGTTTAAATTGTAAGATTTCTAAAGAAGTATTCAAAGTTCATATTTAAAGATTATGTGCAGAAGTTACAAAAGCATACTATTCCATGAGTTTTTAAAAAACCAAAATAATTATGCTATCATATATATTTCAAATTCTTCCTACATATATATTAAAAAAAAAGAAAAAAAAAGAAATAAAAGAGAAAGAGTATTTATTGTAAATCAAAGAATAACAGAACCACAGAATGGTTGAGGTTGGAAGGGGCATCTGGAGGTCAGCTGGCCCAATCTCCCTGCTCAAGCTGGATCACCTACAGCAGGTTGCCCAGGACCATGTCCAGATGGCTTTTAAATATCTCTCATCTACCAAGTCCCTCATTCCAACACAGAAGTTTATGAAGTTGGCCAAGAATCACTTCCCCTTGGTGAATACACACTGACTACTTCTGAATGATTCTCATGTCCTTCATGTGCATAGAAATACTTTCAAGGACTAGTTGCTAAATAATCTTCCCAGAGATTCACAAGAGGCTGACTAACCTGTAATTCCCTGGGTCCTCCTTCTTGCCCTTCTAGAAAATAAGTCTGATTGATTGATAAAAAATAGGAATGAGATTTTTTTCTTTCCTCAGTCCCTACCTCCACAACAAATTCTGGCCCGACTCCAATGGCACCTCTAGGCTTTCTCTTTTTCTCAGCCCTAACCCTAATTTCCAGTTCCATTTGGGACTAAAGCCCCAACTTCTGGCCCACAAAACAATGTTCCTCTCACCAAAGATCTCTGTGGTGACCCAGTCAACCCTGAACCTAACCCTAATTCTAAACAAGCAAGTGGATCACATGTCTTTGAAAAACTATTTAGTGAAAAAAATCTATACCACAGATTATTAGCGACAGTAGATGTCAGCTTTCTGTTTGAATCAAATTGGTTTTAATTCTTTCTATTCTGTAACTCAAAGAAGAAAGCCACAATCCTTCTGGTATGATCTGGCAGAGGGGCAAAAATGAAAGACTGCACCAAAGTGGCTGCTTATATAAGCTAATAATTCTTCACAAAACCTCTGGTATTTCATATTTATTTAAAACCTACTGTAATTTCTCATTACAGCACTTACAAATTATCAGTATTTGGGATAATATATTTCTCCTGACTTTTTTTATTTCTCTTCAAGCAACTTAAAACTAAGCCATTTTTGTTTATACAATTCAATCAAAAGTACTGTATTATTACGATACTGTGCTTTTTTTTATATAGTGATAAAATATAAAATCTTCATGAAACTTTTCAGATAGATATAATCAAGGAAAGATGGTAGCAGTTAATATGATCTTATGCTCATAAACAACATTATGCATACTCACACACACACGTTTTTACACACACTGTACAATGTATTAGCATAACAGATCTGAAAGAACGTAACAAGGAAAGAAAAATTCATAATATTAACCCACTCTTTGGTAATTTTGTTTAATTTTTATGAACATATTTTTAATAACTGCTTTCATTACAGAAAATTCAAACAGAATACCTTGTTAACTAGCACACAACAGCTGAATGCATAAGCTAATTTATCTAATTGTAGTAATTCTATTACACTGAAAAAAAATCTTTTGAAAAGAAGGATGCTCTACCTTCTTTTAGCTGTAACTTCATTAGTGAATAATTTCCTGAGTGTAAGATTAATTTCAAAGATTTCCAAAGTCAGGCACTCCAATGGTTGTTTTAGAAGAGGAACTGTATATATAAATGGGAAACCACCATAGAAACAATCCAGAAGGTACCTCGATTGTGTGGAAGACAACTTCCTTCTGCAAGTAACAGAGGAGCCGACAAGGAGAGGTGCCATGCTTGACCTCGTGCTCACCAAAAGGGAAGGGCTCATTGGAAATGTGATGCTCCAGGGCAGCCTTGGTTGCAGAAATCATGAGATGGACGAATTTGAAATCCTCAGGACAGTGATAAGAGCGTGCAACAAGCTCACTGTCCTGGACTTCAAGAGAGCAGATTTTTGCCTCTTCAGGAACCTACTCTGTAAGACTCCATGGGATAGAACAGGCTGCCCAGGGAGGTTGTGGAGTCTCCTTCCCTGGAGACATTCAAAACTCATCTGGACACATTCCTGTGTAACATTATCTAGGTGTTCCTGCTCCGGCAGGGGGATTGGACTAGATGATCTTTTGAGGTCCCTTCCAATCTCTAGCATACTGTGTGATACTGTGATATAGCCCTAGAGGGCAGGGGGACCCAAGACTGTTGGTTGATATTCAAGGATCAGCTACTACAAACTAAGGAGTGTTGCGTCCCTACCAGAAGGAAGCACAGCAGGAGGGCCAGGACACCTCCTTAGGTGGATAAGGAACTGCTGAGGAAAACTTGAAGGAAAAAAGGAGCTTATAAAAGGTGGAAGCAAGGACAGGTGCCCTAGGAGAAATACAGGGATGTTGTCTGGGAAGCTAGGGACCAGGTTAGGAAAGCTAAAGCCCAGTTAGAATTGAACTTGGCTAGGGATGTGAAAGATAACAGGAAGGGATTCTATAGGCATGTAGTGAATAAAAGACAGACTAGGGACAAAATGGTCCACCTCTGGAAGCTATCACCTCTGGACCACACCACCCAAGTCTTGGTTAAGGCAGACGCAGGACAGTGAGAATGAAGACCTTGTGCCCACTGGAGGAGAGGATCTGGTTCGAGACCATTTAAGAGCCTGAACGTGCACAAGTCCATGGGACCTGATGAAATCCGTCAGTGGGTCCTGAAGGAGCTGTCAAATGAAGTTGCTAGCCACTGTCTATCGCATTTGAGAAATCATGGTAGTCAGTTGAAGTTCCCGATGACTGGAAAAAGGGAAATGTAACCCCCAATTTCAGGAAGGGGAAAATGGATGACCCAGGGAATTTCAGACCAGTCAGTCTCACCTCTGTGCCTGGCAACATCTTGGAGCAGATTCTCCTGGAAGACATGCCAAGGCACATGAAAAACAACAAGGTGCTTGGGGACAGCCAGCGTGGCTTCACTAAGGTGAAGTCCTGCCTGACCAATTTGGTGGCCTCCTATGATGGGGCTACAGAACTGATGGACAGGGGTAGAGCAGTTGATGTCATCGACCTGGACCTGTGCAAAGCGTTCGACACTGTCCCATATGACATCCTTGTCTCTAAATTGGAGAGATATCAATTCTATGGATAGACCACTCGGTGGATAAAGAACTGGCTGGATGGCACCATGCAAAGAGTTCTGGTCAACAGCTCAATGTCCACCTGGAGACAAGTAACAAGTGGTGTCTCTCAGAGATTGGTGTTGGGACCGGTCTTGTTCAACATTTTTGCTGGTGACATGGACAGTGGGATTGAGTGCGCCCTCAGCAAGTTTGCCAATGACACCAAGCTGTGTGGTTTGGTTGATAACACTGGAGGGAAGGAATGTCATCCAGAGGGACCTTGACATGATTGTGCGGTGGGCCGATGCCAACCTCATGAAGTTAACCATGCCAAGTGCAAGGTCCTACACCTGGGTTGGAGCAATCCCAGACACAGCTACAGGTTGGGCAGAGTAGAGATTCAGAGCAGCCCTGCAGAGAAGGAGTTCGGGGTGCTGGTCAATGAGAAAATGAACATGAGCTGGCAGTGTGCACTCGCAGCCCAGAAAGCCAACTGTATCCTGGGCTGCATCAAAAGGAGCATGACCAGCAGGGAGAAGGAGGGCATCCTGCCCCTCTACTCTGCTCTTGGGAGACCTCACCTGGAGTATTGTGTGCAGTTCTGGTGTCCTCAACATAAAAAGGACATGGAACTGTTGGGACAAGTCCAGAGGAAGGCCACGAGGATGATTAGGGGACTGGATCACCTCCCGTATGAAAAGAGGCTTAGAAAGTTGGAGCTGTGAATCCTGGAGAAGAGAAGGCTGTGTGGAGACCTCCTAGCAGCCTTCCAGTATCTGAAGTGGGGCTGTAGGGATGCTGGGGATGGACTTTTCATTAGGGACTGTAGTGACAGCACAATGGGTAATGAGTTAACACTTAAGGAGGTGAAGTTTAGGTTGCATATAAGGAAGAAAATTTTTTACTGTAAGGGTGGTGAGGCACCGTAATGTGTTGCCCGGGAGGTGTCAGTGCTCCATCCCTGGCAGTGTTCAAGGCCAGGTTGGATAGAGCCTTGGGTGGCATGGTTTAGCATGAGGTGTCCCTGCCCATGGCAGGGGTGTTGGAACTTGATGATCTTAAGGTCCTTTCCAATCCTAACTATTTTATGATTCTAGAAATATTTTTTTTTCTATTGAAGTCAGAACTCTATGTTTTAGTGCTGCTTTGAGTCTGAGTTTTACCTGGTAAAGGGATGTGAAGTCACCCTAAAAAATCTAGGTGAATATGGGTTTACCATTAGTAAATTTACCACAAGAATCATAGAATCATAGAATAGTTAGGGTTGGAAAGGACCTTATGATCATCTAGTTTCAACCCCCCTGCCATGGGCAGGGACACCTCACTAAAGCATCTCACCCAACGCTTCGTCCAACCTGGCCTTGAACACCGCCACGGATGGAGCATTCACAACTTCCTGGGGAACCCATTCCAGTGCCTCACCACCCTAATAGGAAAGAATTTCCTCCTTATATCCAATCTAAACTTCCCCTGTTTAAGTTTTAACTGGTATCATTTGTTTCTTCACTATGAGGATGGTGAGACACTGGAGCAGGTTTCCCAGGTAAGCTGTGGATGCGTCACCTGTGGAAGTGTTCAAGGTCAGGCTGGATGGGGCTTTGAACAACCTGGTCTAATGGAAGGTGCCCTTGTCTGTGGCAGGGGATTGTAACTAGATGATTTTTAAGGTCCATTCCTACCCAAAACATTCTATAATTTCATGATTTTGTGATGCTGTGATTGTTTGAATAACGTGAGTTGGTGAGTAGAGATTAAGCAGAATCTTTTTCTCTATGCACTTCAGTATAATTCTTGCCAGAGCTTAGGAAAGACTCTTGTAACATGAGATCAGTCAGACATAAACTAGATTTTGCAGAAACAGATGCAGGCAATGGACCTGCACGTGTGGTTAAATGTATTGTTTCATACATTCCTGGTGTTTGGCCAGGTATACACCTCAGCATGAGCTTTGTGAAAGGCTGTTCTCTTGGATGTTCTCCAGGATGCACTAGCATCCAATGCCATCTGGCTAAGAGGTAATTTTACAGTTCATTAGTATGTTATATCTGAAGGTCTTTATGTACATTCTAAATGTGTGTATTACTTTACAGTCTACAGATAGGGCTAGAATAAAACAGAAGAGGGAAGATCCTTGATTCTCAGAAAGAAAAAAAGAAGGACTAAATACTCACAGCCATCTTTACGTGGAATATAGATATTGGTAAATGTTTTAACATCATAGAGGTCAATAGGAAAAATTGACTTTTAATCAAACCAAAACAAAGCAACCAAAGCAAAGCAAAGCAAACCAAACCAAACTAAACCAAAAAGATTAAGAAAATCATCCAAATATAGACAGTGACATAAAACAATGTAAAGAACATGAATAGTACAGAGAAATAAAAGAAAGCTGCATTTGATCCCACTGTACAGCAGTCAGGTCACTATGTAGTTATATAATCTATTTGAACTCCCATGGGGGGAGAAAAAAATCTGACTCCTACAAGTGCTCATGCAGATTATTCTCACTGGCTCAGTATTTGAGAGCAGTTTTTCCTATTGACTTGTGGCAAGTGACACAGCCCAGAGACTGAAAAGCAGTTCCAGTGTAAACAGCCAAATCCTTTCTAACATATAGAATACACAGATGACAAACATAGCTCACTTTCTAAAGTTTACCTTAACCTTTTGATAAAAAAATCTTGTGTGAGCAAAAAAAAAGCCCACCCTACTGTTATTCATACGTAGAAATTAAATGAAATTGATCATATATTTGTTTTTTAAAAACAGAATCTTGAAATCATCAGCCAGCAAATACGCTTTTGCAGCAAAGAAGACTAAGAGTATGCTGGGCTGCATTAGGAGGAGCTTTGCCAGCAGGTAAGGGAGATGATGCTTACCCTATGCTCAGCACTAGTGATGCCACACCTGGATTGCTGTGTCCAGTTTTGAGTTACTCAGTACAACACAGCGATGGACATCCTATAGAGGGTACAATAAAGGGCTACAAAGCTGATTAAGAGGCTATAGCAACTCTTCCTGTGAGAAAAAGCTGAGAAACATGGGACTTCTCAGCCTGGAGAACAGAAGGCTCAGGTGGATCTTATCAATGTCTATAAATACCTGGAAGGAGGGTGCAGAGATGAGAGAGCTAGGCTCTTTTCTGTGGTGCTCAATGACAGGAACAGAAGCAGTTGGCACAAGCTGTACAAAGGTGGTAGATACTCTCTGCACATCAAGAAGTACTTTTTCACTGTGAGGCTGACTGAGCACTGAAACAGGTTGCCCAGAGAAGTTGTGGAGTCTCCATCTGTGGAGATATTCCAAAGCTATCTGGACACTGTTCTCACAACTGTGACACTAGGTGACACTGCTTGAGCAGGGGCACTGGATAAGATGACCTCCAGAGGTACCTTCAAACCTCAACCATGCTGTGATTCTGTGATTCTGTGAAACTATTATAGCAAAGAAACTGGTGTTCTGCATGGTGAAAACCACAATCCCACTCTGCAAGAAATAATACAAGTATCTTAGCTACTACAAGCCAACAACAAAAAAACAATTCAGTGTCACTAATGGAAGCCAAATTACAGATAAAATACAACTGCTACAATTTCAAATTTAACCCAAGGATGTAAATGTCCTGTAATAAGACGAATTTTACACTTTAAAGGCTCCATGAAATACTGTTACTCAGAATCTTAATCAGCATGAACGCGTGCAGTCCTGAAATACAGATGGTAGTTTATAATTTTTAAAGAGTTTTTCTTAGATACTATACAAGAAAAACATATTCAAACCAATAGAGGACTGATGAGATTCACAGTTGTCATGCAGATATGAAAGGCTCAGTAACAATTTAAAGTCTGAAGCTGAAACTGATTCAACCAAGATTAACACTGTAGAGCATAAAGCTTCACTTGAAATCTATGATAGTGCCAAACAGTTGTTGAAATTGGTTTCTTTAATAAAAACTGAGTTATCTATTGAATCAAGAAGCTGACAAATAAAGACAAAAAAACAGAAGATACGTCAGCTGGTTCAGTGGACTTCTCTATAAACTGATCATAAATGAGAATATAGAGGTTATTGTTCAAATGCTTAGTCTTATCCTTACCAAGAAACATGCAATAGTGCTACTGAGGGCACTACAATGATCTTTTTTCTTTTTTCATTAACTTAAGATATGACAAAAATCAGTACAAGATACTTATTTTATATAGACACAAGAAATTCTAGGACACCCAATAAAGCCAGGATTTTGTAAAAGACAGCATGTGCTTCCTTCCAGGTACAGCACTGGCAGCATATTGCAGACATGTCCAGGAACAAAAATCATTGTGGGGCAGACTATCAGAAGTATAGAGGGTCATACTTATACCAATTTTTATGAAGACAAAAGATTTTATACCACAAACTGGTATATCTCTTGTGGGATTTATGCCCATGGTATTCTGTAGAATTTTGTCTTCCTATTTGGTTGGTTTTGTTTCAGTTATGGTAAACAGAAGGAAAATATAGACTGTCTGTAACAAAATTATTGATGTTAAATATGCTGTGATGTTAAAACTGCCCAAATATTTGGTGTTGATAACCACATAGATTGCTAGTTGCCTGATGAAAGCTGCAAGATTTTTTAGAGAAATACCATAAAGTTAAATTAATTTTCATGAAGCTTAAGACTCTTGTACCTGCTACTGGGTCTAAAATCTGGCCTTAATCTCATCAAAGAATAGGACAATGATCTGAATAAAAAACAAGTTGAGAATAGCTATTACATACCTAGGGAGAGAATTGATCACTGAGATGGAGAGACTGAAAAGCATTTTAAAATAATTAAGCTTCAAAAATGAGGTATCTGCAAAAGATGTAGCAGTTACGAGCTATCTATTTCATAAAGGTAAAATAAGGGAGGGTTAATATTACACTTAAAAAAAAAACAACAAAACAACAGCCTTTTTTCTGTTTGTAGGAAAGAAAAGAAAAACAAATATCAGGTAAAAACCATAGTGACTGAAAGGACAGGCTAGGAATAAACCTTTGATTTATTTCTGTAAGTAAAATAATCCTGATTGTAAAGATTTTCTTATTATAAACTTCATATACTACACATAAATAAATTTACAGCTGAAAATTAGACTGTCAAAGAGGAAACTTACAATGTAAGGCTTGACTGTGCTCTGCTAAGTGAATGGAAAAGTAGGCAATGACTTGTATAGAAGCAGGATTAAGCTGTAGTACTTGAAGCAGTATGTACCATTTCTGTAGGGACAACTCAAGTCACAGAGTATTAAAGCAGGGGGAAACTAAATTCTTCACTGAGCTTTGCTATAGGCGTGCCTGCCTCATTTAAATGTAGCACAGCTCCAGCTTTTATAATGTATGTTCCTCAAGTAAAGTAGGGCATTGGCTCATAGTGAAGCTAAAATGTTTGTCATGTGAATTGTAAACAGTGAGCAACAAGAAGAAAAATATGATGGAACAGAAAACCGCACATCTCCACACTCCAGAGCACTCCAGTCCTGCTACAAAAATTTGGTCTAAGCAGAAAAATCACTCACTTTAAACAATGGAGACTATGTAACAGAAACAGCACATATTAATACTGTCAGTGTGACAGATGGTTGTGCAGTACATAATAAAATAAAAGACATTTTGAAGAGAAAGAAGATGTATCTGATAATTTGCAAATCAGAATCCTGGCAGCACAGCGAGAGAAAGATAACAGTACATATTTTGCTGGTGCATCTTTAATGCTTCTCATTTCAAGGCAATACAGGAATGGAGGTGAACACAAGTACTTGGAGAGCTGAAAGGGAGAAAAGGGTATGTTTACCTGCTACCAACAAATATAAGCTATTGCAGCTTTTGTTGTTTCTTTCTAAATAGGCCCATATTAGCTGTATGGGAGTATATGTACATACTATAAGTATTTTAACAGAGAACCTAATTAAAAAAAAAAATAATCATATTTAGACTTGACTTATATTTAAAATGCCAAAAGTTCCAATCTAGCCACAAGTAAATTAAAACCATGCTTAATTACAAGAATCTCTGCTTCCAGCACTGTTGTTTTAATTTACAACATATATTGAGTAGATCAAAATTTTTAATCAGGGTATTTCCTCCAAATATATCACTTCCCACAAAATACCAAACAGACTTAAATTATAAATTGTGTTTTCAGATAGTCAGAAAGTGTTAAGGTTGTATACTATATAACCAGGACAGGAACATATATGTAATCTCAAGAGATAAAAACGTTTTTTACATAAATTGGATCTGGATGATGGCTGAAATGTTCAGGACTGTATTTACTTTTAACAGCAAAATTCATAAATAAATATGCCAAATATATTCACAAAAAAATGGTAACATCCTCACCTGAATGCCGTTTCACACACCACAGCCGCATTCTTAATCTATGGAGGTTTCAGGGAATGGCACTTGGAGAATGAAGTCTAGTTGTCTTTAACTGTGCTAATCTCTTTTCTTTCGTTCTTCTGGTAATGACAAGATGCACAAAATTTTTTTGCGTTTCTTAGAAGATGATGCATTTACAGCCTCTGTCTTCTTACTTGTGACTATTGGCTGCTCATTTCTACCATATTTTAAAGTATCCTTATGAATTTAAGCTATAAAAAAGAACTTATTTGCAATTGTTTGGCCTCACCACTGTCTGCAGCAACAGTGACAAACTTCATTTTGGGTTAGAATAAACTTAGTTTAGAAGAAGAATACTTTGTGATCCACACAGATGAATCTGGATATACCATTAACAGTGAATATGGAATTTAAAAGATTTCAATTAACAGGTTAAATCAAATTTGAGGCGTATCACTTGATTAAATTTATATGGAATTTTAAAACCGAATGAAGATAAAATCAGAAAGAGCAGTCTTTCTTCTCCAGTGGTGGTTTTTAGGGTTTATTGTTTCAAAATACACATTAGCCATTGACCTTTTTAAGGAAAAAAAAAATTATGTGTACAAAATATTTTGTCTTGACTTTTGGCTGGATTTAGCTTCCACTAAATAACTTAGCAGAAAAACATTTATCCAAAACTTTGGAACATGATCATTAACTGAAAATGGTTGAATCATGTGACATACCGTCAGTCTTAGTTATGGCAGTCTCAATTGTAAATTGATGGTTTTGTTAAGCACTTCCACTATTTCTTCTCATAGATGTCTTATCAGAAAAACCATAGCATATTTATTGCTTTTGGTTTTTTTTTGGCCTTTACCAATTCAAAGGTATTCCCAAATAAATTTAGTATATAGCTCAAATTTAATTATTTGTCATTACTAAAACACCCTTATTTGCATTCTGTTCTTCTTCCAGTAGCAAATTAAGAGGAAGAAAAATCTGTGTCATATTTTTCTAAAAGTATAGATTTGTACTGCTCAGTAAATCTATCTGAGTCCTGCTGAACATAATTTTTTCAATTAATCACTGAGACTCAAGAGAAACTGGCAATAATGACTAACATGCTCTCTTAGTATCTTAGCATCTGCCAGTATCTATATAGGTTTGTTGGTAGAAGTCTACAGATATCTCATTATGAACATCTTCATGGACACGCATCATGAAAAATGATCACATCAAGGGATCTAGATTTTTGCCCTGACAAGAGGACAAAAGGGATCAGAGAAGTTCAATGAAGCTTTTAAAACATATTTTTTTTTTTAAATTGTGTGTTAATATACATATATTGAAAAAGGATAAATAACTGCTGGCTTCTGTAGTACAATAATACAGATGAAACAAAACATGTAACCTTCTAGAAGATGGGAACAGCTGTTACAGTTTCTGAATGCTGTATACAGCTCTCAGAGAGATTTATATTGACATCTGAGACTGCAGATTCCCATTAGTCTGCTACAGGGACACAACTCTCGTTTACTCTCCATAAAAATGTATGAGTCCTGCTAAAGGCATTTCATGTATCATAAGGATATGTGATAAAGGTGCTCTGAGAATTACTGCTCACTTGAACATTTTATGATTACAAAGTAATGGCGATTGTTAGGCAGTAAAATTGAAGTTACATTTAAGTAACTTGTAAGGAGCATTATGAAGAGTTGCTCTATCAAGCCTGACGCAAAGGCAGAGGTGGTGTAACTCTTCTCTCTGCAAAACACTCAAGTCACAATTTCAAGAAACATGAAGTCTTTTGTCTTACAGTAGGTTGCTAGATAACGCACTCCAAGTTAATAAGTTCTTAAGTCTCTAGTATTCAGGTCTTTCAAAGCTTAACACACCTACTCAGGTCCTGTAACACACTGTGATTATTAATGACTGGTGATTTATGCACATACAGACACCTTCTCATCAGGTAAGCCACCAAAATGGTAACAAAGAAAAAAAGCATATATACCAAAAAATTTCAAGCTGTATTTTTATCTTAAAAGTATCTTATGGTCGTACAATGACAATTTTCTTCCTGACTCCTGCCTATAAGAACAGTTTTCTTCCTAACTATTTGAATTTTCAAAATATTTATAGAAATGTTAAAAATAATAAAAACTAAAATTTTTATTTTGTAAAATAATAACCAAAATATTAAGTATTTTATCTTTGTAATACTATTCCAGCAGTAATCTAAGAATGAGACAGAGGTGACTTATGGATTTTTTTTCAAGGATGAATAGTTTTGACTCAGGTATCTTGAGGAACCAAAAGAAGAATAGATGATACAACAGTATATAATGTAGAACTATATAGAATGCACACATTTAAGTGCCTAAGTATAGAGGTTAGTCTCGTGAGATGGGTAATGTAAAAAAAAAAGCCTGACACTTCCATTTAGCTACATGTAGAAGATGGGTGGAACTCTCATAATTGTAATTAATTTCTTCAAGTAATATAATTTCAGACACCTATTTCCAACAGTCTTGCTTCTTGTGTTCTACTCTTATGATCACTAGCTTGAAGTTTTGTTCATGTCAGCTGAAGAAAGTGTTATTACCTAGTCCCAGATAACATCTGGCTTTTCAGATCTAGGAATTAATACTCTGGTAAGTCAGAAGTACAAAGGCTACATGCAGTCTGGTTTGAAACTTCAGTGGAGGTTGCACAAAGAGTTATTGTACTGGGTTTGGCTTGGATAGAGTTAATTTTCTTCATAATAGCTGGTATGCTACTTTTTGTATTTGTGGCCAGAACAATGCTGGTAACACAGCAAATTTTTAACTATTGCTGAACAGTGTTTACACAGAGTCAAAACTTTTTGTGCTTCTTACACCACCCCATCAGCATAAAGGCTGGGGGAGCACAAGAAGTTGTGAGAGAACACAGCTGAGACAGCTGACCCCAACTGAACGAAGGGATATTCCATATCATATGATGTCATGCTCAGCATGTAAAGCTGAGGGGAAGAAGAAGGAAGTAGGGACATTTGGAGCTATGGTGTTTGTCTTCCCAAGTAACCATTATGTATTATGGAACCTTGCTTTCCTGGAGATAGCTGAATACCCACCTACTAGTGGGAAGTGGTGAATGAATTTCTTGTTTTACTTTGCTTACATGAGTAACTTTTACTTTACCCATTAAACTGTCTTTATCTTACTTCACATATTATCTCACTTTAACCCTTCCGATTCTTGCCCCCTCCCATAGGTAGAGTGAGCAAGCGGCAAGCTGTGGTTGAGTCACCTGCCAGGGTTAACATGTACCAGTTGCAAAAAAAGTGTTCTTCTCCATGAAGTATTGATGAAATTACAATGCACTGCTTTTTCTTTTAAATTCACTAAGACACATATTGATGTGTTAAAAAAAGCAGAAAAGCTACCCTTGAAAATGAGTCCATTAGGCTATAGCAATTTACACCCAGTACATCATGTTAATTTATTCCTTTGCTAACAGGTAAGCTAAATCCTGTCAGAATCACTCAGATATCAGATATAAATCTAACTGGTCAGCTCACTGAATTTTTCAATCATCAGATTTCATATGCAGTACAGTATTAGCTAGTAAATGACACATTACTGTTTCTAAAGGAACAGCCTTTATCATTACTACTTCTTCCAATTTTTTAGAATACAAATGTCTCTCAATTGTCTTTTTTATGATATTTCAAATATAAAATGACCAGGCTATATTGCTTTTTTTGAAGATTCAGTAGAGCTGATGCCAGTATCCTGTATTATCAAGAATACAATGATCTGGAATTAATCTTGCAATATAGGAAATAATCTTTCAGGACAAAGAAGCATGTCAGTCAGTGGGAATCAGCATTAGCACACAAGAATTCACACAGTGAAAGAGGTGAACGTTCTTGCTGAAGAAACGAATCAAACATGAAAAAAGAGAAATTAAACTGAGAAAAATGAAACACTATAGCCATAAAAATGACACGTTTCTCAAGAACTGATTGGTCTGTGTAGCGGAGCGTCTTCTCTCCTAAATGGAAAAGTTAGTTTTGTATAGTACTATGTGACAAGTTTTAAGCTTAAATATCAAACACTGATATATGTTATTTGAACTCTATGCATCCAGGATTTCAATAAAGAAAATTAATTAGACTATTTCTAGATAAGCCTTAATATTTTGTATTTGACATGTCTGGTAACTATTACATACTTGTGCTAATGGAAAAACAGTTAAGGAATTAGCTAGATGAAAGAAGTATGAATGACAGAGTTATATCCAGCATTACAACTCACTAGACTTAATATTCTGTAGGAAAGATGCTTCCAATATTAAACCTAGATTTTTATATTTCTGCATAATTTAATTTCTCCATCAACTGAGTCAAAAATGTTATTGTAGTTTTAAATATATATTTTTAAGGTAAATTTTCTATTCTTACCACAAAAAACCACAAGCAAGTACTTGCAAGCCAGACCCACTTTCCACCACATACACACACATTGTTCTGGGGTAGATTTAATGATGATAGGGTGTAACATAGTTCTGTAAAGGGTAAGGGAGGGTACTAAGATGGGCAGTAATAAGGTAGGTACTAAGGTGGGCAGTACTACATATGTGAATGAAAGACTGAAAATAATTACAGACTAGAAATTGTTGAGAGAAAATAGAGAAAAGCTAAGAGAACATAGAAAGGAGATGGCTTAAACTACTACGGTGATATTTCCAGAGTATAGGGGATTGTGGGAAATAAATCAAGCTTATAATACTTTCAGATGTTTGTATCATTGATACTGGTTTTCAAAAAGTTTGGGCTTGGAATGCAATGTTCTGAAAATCCAGAGCAAAGTCCACAAAATAACTATTTTCCTGATTTATATTAGACAAAGAAAGGCTATGAAAACCATGCCTATTAATATAAATCTATTGCAGACTAAGCATCCAGAAGTTCTACAGAGCATACAGAAATAATTCAGGAGGAAAAATATATGAAGATATTT
The DNA here is from genome assembly GCF_033815535.1 of Pezoporus flaviventris. Lineage (NCBI taxonomy): Eukaryota > Metazoa > Chordata > Aves > Psittaciformes > Psittacidae > Pezoporus > Pezoporus flaviventris. The sequence goes on along the minus strand of NW_026892579.1, from coordinate 27,816,113 downwards.
CTCCTATATTCAAATGCGTAGGTCAACTCAAAAAAGATTTCTTACTTGAATGCAGACCATGCATATATGTTCAGACCTAGCAATTTGATTGGAATGCAGGAATATAACCCTAACTTAACAGCAAGTGGCTAGTCAACATAGTTTTCAAATAAGAAATTATGGTAATTTCAAAGATTCATGATTTCAAATATTATATCTGCTGTAATTAATAAAATATAAATTTGGCAGACACGACTGATTAAACAGGGCTCATTTGTCTTCAAATATATGAAGATAAAAAACACATTCACTAGATGTAAAAGATAAATCTGAAATATAATATAATATTGAAAGATATTAATTTTACGTGTTAGTTATCCTTGAATATAAATTTAACATTTTAAACTTAATTTTCTCCTAAAGAATACCTGCTTTCAATGCATTATGGCTTGGATTTCATTACTTTTAATGCTTGGTGTTAAGCTTTGCTTTCAAGAACTCTTTCAACATTTTACCTGATACAGGGAGCTATTCACCAAGGAAATGAGAAAGTAGACACTTAAGTTAATGAGAAAGTACAAATTATTTAGAGGCAAAACCTGAAATTAGATGCATCTGTCCTGTTCCCCATGGTTCCTGTTCTCCAGAACGAGAAGCTAGCAGCAAGCCACGGTTTTCCTCGTTCCTACTTCTATAGTTTAGTCTATTGACAAGAAGGCAGTGCCAGTGATGCACTGTAGTATCGTATTTGCCTCGACACAGTCTTTGTAAAATATATAAATGTTAATAAAATAACCCAGATACTTCGCTTTTTTAATCTTACAGCTCAGTCCATGAACAGTAACCAGTGTCTCAAAGGCTCCTTCCTATCCATAAATGCTATCCTTAACAACTAACTATTCCCCTGGTTTTTAGAATCATAGAATCATAGAATAATTAGGGTTGGAAAGGACCTTAAGATCATCTAGTTCCAACCCCCATGCCATGGGCAGGGACACCTTACGCTAAATCATATCACTCAAGGCCTCGTCCAGCCTGGTCTTGAACACTGCCAGGGATGGAGCACTCAAAGCCTCCCTGGGCAACCTATTCCAGCGCCTCACCACCCTAACAGAAAAGAATTTCCTTCTTATATCCAACCTAAACTTCCCCTGTTTAAGCTTTAACTCGTTACCCCTTGTCCTGTCACTACAGTCTCTAATGAAGAGTCCCTCTCCAGCATGCCTATAGACCCCCTTCAGATACTGGAAGGCTGCTAGGAGGTCTCCACACAGCCTTCTCTTCTCCAGGATGCACAGCCCCAACTTCCTCAGCCTGTCTTCATACGGGAGGTGCTCCAGCCCCCCGATCATCCTCGTGGCCCTCCTCTGGACTTGTTCCAAAAGTTCCATGTCCTTTTTATGTTGAGGACACCAGAACTGCACACAATACTCCAGGTGAGGTCTCACAAGAGCAGAGTAGAGGGGCAGGATCACCTCCTTCTCCCTGCTGGTCATGCTCCTTTTGATGCAGCCCAGGATTACGGTTGGCTTTCTGGGCTGCGAGCGCACACTGCCAGCTCATGTTCATTTTCTCATCAACCAGCACCCCCAACTCCTTCTCCGCAGGGCTGCTCTGAATCTCTTCTCTGCCCAACCTGTAGCTGTGTCTGGGCTTGCTCCAACCCAGGTGTAGGACCTTGCACTTGGCATGGTTAACTTCATGAGGTTGGCATCAGCCCACCTCACAAATGTGTCAAGGTCCCTCTGGATGGCATTCCTTCCCTCCAGCATATCAACCGACGTACACAGCTTGGTGTCATTGGCAAACTTGCTGAGGGCGCACTCAATCCCACTGTCCATGGCAGCGACAAAAATGTTGAACAAGACAGGTCCCAACACTGATCTCTGAGGGGCACCACTCGTTACTGGTCTCCAGGTGGACATTGAACTGTTGACCACAACTCTTTGCATGGTGCCATCCAGCCAGTTCTTTATCCACTGAGTGGTCCATCCATCAAATTGATGTCGCTCCAATTTAGAGACAAGGATGACGTGTGGGACAGTGTCGAACGCTTTGCACAAGTCCAGGTAGATGACATCAACTGCTCTACCACTGTCCGTCAGGTCTGTAGCCCCATCATAGGAGGCCACCAAATTGGTCAGGCAGGACTTCACCTTAGTGAAGCCATGCTGGCTGTCACCAAGCACCTTGTTGTTTTTCATGTGCCTTAGCATGCCTTCCAGGAGAATCTGCTCCAAGATGTTGCCAGGCACAGAGGTGAGACTGACTGGTCTGTAATTCCCTGGGACATCCATTTTCCCCTTCTTGAAAATGGGGGTTACATTTCCCTTTTTCCAGTTCTTGGGAACTTCACCTGACTGCCATGATTTCTCAAATATGATGGCCAGCAGCTTCGCAACTTCATTTGCCAGCTCCTTCAGGACCCATGGATGGATCTCATCAGGACCCATGGACTTGTGCACGTTCAGGTTTTTAAGATGGTCTCAGACCAGTTCCTCTCCTACAGTGAGTGCAAGGTCTTCATTCTCACAGTCCCTGCATCTGCCTTTCAAGACTTGGGTGGTTTGGTCAGAGCCTTTGCCAGTGAAGACCGAGGCAAAGAAGTCATTGAGAACCTCAGCCTTCTCCAAATCCTGTGTAGCCAGTTCTCCTGAGAGCTTCCTGAGGGGGCCTACATTCTCCCTAGTCTGTTTTTTATTTGGTATGTACCTGCAGAATCCCTTCCTATTATCTTTAATACCTCTAGCTAAGTTTAATTCTAACTGGACCTTGGCTTTCCTAACCTGGTCCCTAGCTTCTTGAACAACATCCCTGTACTCTTCCCAGGCCACCTGTCCTTGCTTCCACTTTTTATAAGCCTCTTTTTTCATTTGAATTTTCCTCAGGAGCTCCTTATCCATCCAAAGAGGTCTCCTGGCCCTTCTGCTGTGCTTCCTTCTGGTTATGATGCAACACTTGCAGCTTGCAGCAGGTGATACTTGAATGTCAACCAACAGTCTTGGGCCCTCTGCCCTCTAGGGCTATATCCCATGGAACCTTCCAAAGCAGGTTCCTGAAGAGGCCAAAATCTGCTCTTTTGAAGTCCAGGGCACTGAGCTTGCTGCACGCTCTTCTCACTGTCCTGAGGATCTCAAATTCGAGCATCTCATGATCACTGCATCCAAGGCTGCCCTGGAGAGTCACATTTCCAATGAGCCCTTCCCTGTTGGTGAGCACAAGGTCAAGCATGGCACCTCTCCTTGTTGGCTCCTCTATTACTTGCAGAAGGAAGTTGTGTTCTACACAATCGAGGAACCTCCTGGATTGCTTTTGCCAAGCCTGTAACCTTCCATTCCAACACTCCAGTCATAGGAGCCATCCCACCATGTTTCTGTGATGCCTATTATATCATACCCCCATAGATGTGCACACACCTCTAATTCCTCTTGTTTGTTCCCTATACTACGGGCATTTGTATAGAGGCATCTGAGTTGAGCTCCAACTGAAGCCGGCTCATTGGCTGGAGCGGCTGGGATATCTCTACATTGCTCCAAGCATTTATTATAGGTTCTGGCAACTGACTGGGTGTGTTGGAATGGAATGATGCACCCCTCCCCCAACACATCTAGTTTAAGGCCTCCTTGACCAGTCTGGCAAGCTTCCTACCAAAACTGCTCTTTCCCTTCTTTATCATCAGCTCCACCAGCCCCCACTAGACCTGGCCTACAAGCTTGTGTCCCATGTTCAAGACACCCTAACCCCTGTCTATGACATCACCCTTTTAACCAGTTATTAACCTGGCTGATCCTCCTAGCTTTTTTTAGGTCCTCCCCTGTATCCTGGAGAACTGATGAAAAGACTATCTGAGCTCCAGAGCCCCTAACCACCTCCCCCAGGGCTCTGTAGTCCTTCTTTATTTTCCCCAGGCTACTACTATCTATATCCCTAGCACCCACAGGTATCACTAGGAGTGGGTAATAGTCCATGGGACTTACTAGAGCAGGCAGCCTCTCTGCCACACCCCTGATCTATGCCCCTGGTAGGCGACACACCTCCCTTGAGACCGGGTCAGGCTGACAGACAAGTGCTTCTGTCCCTTTCAAAGCAGAGTCCCCTACAGTTATGACCCGCCACTTTTTCCTGGCAGCACCAGTAGAGATCTTCTTTAGCAGTGCATCAGCCGGCTGTTTCTGGCTCGAGTGTGTTTCCTCATTAGCCCCCTGCAGGACAACAAAGCGGTTCTGCGTGGGGACAGGGGATTTAGGGGGAAACCCCTTGCTTTTGGTTGTCCTTTTCCTTCTTTTTTTGTTTTTTTTTTTTTGTCACTAATTCCCAGCTTCCCAGGTTAACGGCCTCCTTCTTTCCTTCATGAGGTAGAGGTGAAGCTTGAGGCCCCTGCACAGTTTGGGCCAGGAGCAAGCAGTCCTGCTTCCTCTCAGCTTCCCTGACATCTCGCAGTCTATTAACAGCATCCCGCAGCTCAGCCACCTGCTGCAGGAGAACCTCCAACAGGGAGCACTGAGTGCAGCCCTGCCCGTTGTGCACCCTCCCCTCACCAGACCAGTGCAGGCACTCTCTACACCCCGAGCTCTGCACTGCAGCCTCCCCTCTCATTGGCTCTGTCTGGGTGCCTACGCTGGCCACCGCCGGGGCAGCCAGAGCAGAGATCCCAGACCGGGCCCTGATCATACGAAGAGTGCTCACCATCCTGCCTCGACCCGCTCTTTTCGCCACGCTCCTTTTACATCATTGCTACAGAATCAAATTATGTTGGGACATGAGAACCTAGGTTTGAGAAGACCAGAAACCAAACTAACTGCTCTTGTTTAGTTAGCAAAACATGAGAACTAGAGATCTCTTACTTTATAAAAAAAAAAATAAAAAAAAAAAATAATCCCTCACCTTGGCTAAGACAATATAATATATCTCAGGGCAATTTATAGATATGAAAAATATTTATTATTAAATTTTAAAATACACTTATTAACACATACACATACAAACCAAGTGAAACATTTCTTCCTGTTTCCCTCTTCTACAAATATATTGTGATTTCTGTTGTTTTGTCTAATACTTCAAGGAGTTTGGAAAAAAACTAGAAGAAAACCTGTTGGGGGCCATAAACAGAACTGCTTACACCAAGTGCTTTGTTTAAACCCACTCTGCATGAATACAAATTGAATCAGCAGAAAACAATAAAGAAAGTCTGCTTCAACAGCCAGATGAAGTAATAAGAACATACCTACTTATCACACCATTTTCAAACTGATTGAGAACATGCATAATGACACTGTGAATTATTTTCTGCTCCCAAAATAATAATATTGTTATTTACAAGTAAAGCAAAGTTTACTGATGTGCAGCCTTCTTAACTCCACAGCTCCTTTCAAATATATATATTATTTTTATTATTTGAATTTGCTACCTATCTGCTAATTTGCAGAGAAAAATCTATCTATCTTTTTTTAAATCAGATGTAAGCCTTTGGTATGGTAGCAGCCATGTAAATAAGCCTTAAACAAGAAGCTAAGCTCACAATATGGGTTAGCATCAACACAGGAGGTAAAAACTGTTACTGGTCTATGCTTAAAACTGTGATTCATGTTTCTGCTAAGAGATCTATTATGTATTAGAACAAAACACTGATAATTATTTGGTCTGAGAAAGTGACACAACTGAATGGTCTTCCAAAGAGTTCTTTGTAAATAGATCAGCTCATCAAGGAAAAAACAAACAAAAACCAAAAAGCCAAAACATAATGTTGAGCATTTAGTGATGCTTTTCTCTTTCCACTGTGACTGCTGGATTTTGAAGAAATACTTATTTTTTTGGTTGTAGTTTTACTTGATCACCTTGTAAATTAAAGGGTAGGGAAGTTAAAGTGTTGTTGAGAGTCCTGAAAGCAATGTGGCACAGTGGTATCAAAATGATGGAGACAACAAAAGACATAGTTTGAAGTGCAAAATCTTTAAAACTGCAAATAACTTCTACAAAGATAAAATGCAGCTGGAAAAAACTCTAGATGATTTCATATAGATAATACAAATCATCTCACAAGAGTATTTAATAAGATTTACCATATATTTTGAAGAAAACGTGGAAATAAACAGTGTTAAAATTTCAGGAAAGATTTCGTATTTGGATATTTCTTTTTTGTTTCCATTCTCTTGCAAAACTTGTTTCATACTCTTGTTAGTAATGATCCGTGACACAGAAGATGCCTTAGTGTCAGTAACAAGTATGTATTGTAGTGGGAACATTCTTACTTCACTGCTGGGACTTCACACAGAAGGGAACTACTTAAATGTGAATGAATAAACATAAAGGACTAATCACACAGCAGGACTTGTGCTTTTCACTATCTTGTGTAGTTAAAATCAGCTATTTCCTTATGCTAATCGTTTAATTCCATCTGTTGAAATCCTGCCAGCCACATGTCTAACATAATGATAGAATTTGTACTTCAGAGTGTCATTCACATGTCTACCATGCCCATGAATTTCTTCCCATGGTTAATGCTATTGCTGCATGAAATAATCTGCAATATACATGAAAATGGTTGGTGAAACATGTCACTGAAAAAGCTATATCTTCTTAAACAAAGTGAGACTATTAAAAAAAAAAAAAAGCTTAATTTCTTAACCAGCAAACAAAATTTGAAAGACAAATTTTCAGTGAGAATGTTTATATGCATTGAACCAGAAGGAAGGCTATTCTATACAAATTCAATTGCTAGAACAGCCAGATTTACAGTTTCTTAGTAGCCTTATGTATATCTGAAATATTTACTGCATGTAAAGCAGTATTAAAGATACTTTGTGGCTACACAAAGACTCTATGACTGCATTCTTGTGAACAGACATGATTTACTTAATAACAGTTTAAGCATTTTCTATATTTTAACCACTTAACTTTATAACCTCTACAACTGTATTTTAGCATATTTTTTGTAAGTTTTCTTAACATTCATTTCAACGGGGAAAAAGAGATACACACAGATATACCCTGCATGCAAGCGTATGACTTGAACCTCCAGTCTTCCACATTATCTGCATGCGTCTCTGTGTGTTTAGTTATATATTAGGCACAAGAAGTGTCTTTCAGGTGGAGAAAGTTCATTTTGATACAGAGGCGCACTGCTCACGCTACATTCAAGGGACTGTTGCAGACTCTCTCATTGTCACATCTTCCTCAATTCTGAAGAAACTCTTACATGGCCTGTGCCAGGTCCACAGACTGCAGATGTTTAGAGACAGGCATCTCTCCTCCCACCAACTAGTAAAACTGTTCTGGCAACTCCCAAGCACTCCCAATGCAGCATACGCTGCTGCTGCAGGTGTTGCTTTGGCAATACTGTGAGCTCAACTCTTAAAAATATTCATGTTCAGTTATCACTTTGTCAAACAGCCAACTTTTTCCTGAGGAGAAAAACAAAATGTCTGAGGCTGAACTTTCAGCATTGCAATGAACATGGCTGGGGGTTGGTGGGGGGGTGGAAATCACATTTCCATCCAGTTCAACTAGGGGGGCAAAAAAAATCTCTGTGAAGATGTAAATTGTACAACAAGAAGATCCCTGGCACTGCTACAGTTTGTGTCATTCAAGAAGGCAGTTTAACTATGGTGAAGAAAGTATTTTTTTTGCAAGTAAGATCTCTAGTAGGTGGCTTTATTGGTATGGTTGTCCTGGCAAACTTACTGCAGTCTAACTAGTCCTGAAATTCAGCCATAATATGGTGGTATTTCATAAGACAGGAAAAAGACAGCAGTTTTGCTTCTCTCAATTTCAAAGGCTACTTCAAGTAAACGTGTTAGACCAGAAAGGAAGGTCAGAATAATCTCTCATATAACAAAACGTCTCAGTTTAAGTGGAGACTGGAATAAGGAACAATATTTACCTCCTGACTGCTATTCTAATCCCCACTGTGATGAGTGAGGAAGGGATAAGCAGCAAGGGGGTTGAAGCTTTGACAATATATCAGCTACTAGTATTCCTCAGCTGAAAGGATGCAGTCCCCACCTGGGAACAGATTGGCTCATGACAGGATTCAGGAAGCTTCCTTGTGTGCTGGGGAAAAAAAAAAGTGCATTGTATTTCATTTATGGTGGCATTCTAGCATCATCCCAATATACCATTTTTTATTTGTGCTAACTTCAAAACTCAGACCATGGCTGCAAGATCTATTTTCTGGAGCATTTTCTTACTATTTTTAGAAGTTCAGATTAGCTCCAAGCTTTGATTTGTCTGTATTTATCACATAAGTGTCAAAAGACTGATCATGCTACATTTGAAACAAAGCAGTACATTGTACCTCTCATAGTCTTATTTAAGGTGTGCCTGAAGAAGCGTAAGATTTAGGGCATGGCCTATGATTGAGATCTTCTAAGAGCTGCCTCTAGAAAATTCAGTGAATAAAGAATCTGAGTTAATGAAATGTATGAGTAGTAGATGGTAAGGTAATACATGAGGAAACTGGGAATGTGATGAGTGCAGAATGGATCTAATCATTCAGATGATTTCTGAGAAGTACCCAGTGTTCAGTAACGCTTATGTTGGCTGAAATTCACTCTCTGATACCTTTCACATTAATAGGGTCGATCAGTGCTTGTAAGCCTTCAGAAAGTAAATTGAAGAGGCTCTGTCATTTCGATTGGTGCTTTTTTTTTCTGTTTTTTTTTTTTTTTTCTCCCTTGGGTATTCAGTACATTGCTTGGAAGCTACAAAGTCAAACTAACGGGACTCCCGGAAGAATCACGTAGATCCACATTGCTTGGGGAAAATGTCAATCTGAACTAGAAACAAAGATGGATCAAAATTACAATAGAAATTTGCAGACTTAAAAATTAGCTGGGTGTTATTTAAAAACTAAATATGGAATGCCTGTTTTGTGCCTAATGGTAATGTTAAATATTTAACATCCTCTCTCAGACCACACACATCATGCTATTTCAAAGTTATTTTACATGTAAATGGTGACATTTAAGAACCATTGAAATCTGCACTGCCTCCAGTTTACAGTTATCTTTTTAATGTAATATTTTCAATGCCTACATTTCCAAAAGTAAAAGAGCCCTGAACTGAAAAAGTATATTTTCTGAATATCAAACCCTGTTGTGTCTCAAGTTCTGTGCCCATTTGTTCATAGCAAAGTACAGAAATCATTAGTTGTCATTTGCTTCAGAAACTACATTTATTTTTTCCAAGTAAAAGGCACACTGTTTTTTTTATGTACAGTGATAACACTTAATATAATAATTTAAAAAGCATCTCAAACTAAATGTATGTTGCATTTAGTACTGGAAATTTGGATTATTCTTTTTATTATTTCTCCAGATAAACTCTATTTCACAACAAGACAATGTATATACATGCATATAACTATGTGTGCATAAACATGTATTTATATATATAATATTGGTTATGACAGTTTTCATCATGGAGTAACATTTTACTGTATGAATCATGAGGAAAGGATGCATCTGAAATGGCATACCAGAAGAGAATGCAGGATTCTTCCAATCACTGCCAGCTGTTGCTGTTCTCCTATCTGAAGGATAGATGAGGCTTGGAGAAGATTTTCTTTATTGTTTTGAAGCAGTTGGCTCTGAATGTAAATAAACCATCATGCTGAGCTACCAGGAGCAGCATTCATTCTCATTTGAAAGCAGGTCATGGATTCAGCTTTGCTTTCAATTTCCAAATAACCTAAGCAATGTGCACCACATGCTGCTTCAGGCCTCTGAAAGCACTCCTACTGGTAGCATTCTCTAACACACTTATCTTATTAGTGGTCTGGGCTTGTCAATTTTTTAGTTCAGGTTCTGATTTTGCACACCTGCCACAATGAGGCAACCAAGATGTCTATATTTTTTTTTTTTTTTTCGGGGGGGGAAACACTCATTTTTTCTCTCCAAACAAAGTGAAAAACGGTATAATCACTACAAATTCTGTCACTGCTTCTCAGTGTCCAGACAGGAAACAAAAACAAATGAGCTGTCAGCATAAAACTCAGAACAACAGATTGAATTGCTTTTTGTCATCTTCAACACAACTTCAATTACTGAGAAAATTACTTGGAAAGGTATTTAGATCCTTCCCCAGAGGTGGCTATTTTTCTATGTCTGTCAGTCACATACTCAATGTACTACCCCCAAAGTCCTCTCTAAAGGGTCTCTTGGCAATGGTATGGATGCATCTGGAACACTACGTCTAGTTTCACTTCCGCCTTTGTCTCTCTTTCCCCCCTCCACCTCCTCTTTGGTTAAGCAACAGAAGGGAGTTTTGGTCAAAATAATCAGGCATTTAGCGGAGGTGATCTACATTGGGAAGCTAAGGGAACTTGTCTTGTTAAATCTTGTGTAGAGAAGGCCAGTGAGTGCTTGAATAACAGCATGCAATTATTTTCAGTGTTACAAAGATGATGGATATTAATTCTATTTGAGAAAATATAAGAAGGGCTAAAAGTCACAGATTGTGAATAGGAAGGTTCAATCTGGATCTTTGGGAAAAAAAAAAAATCAGAGGCTGCAGAGTTTTTTTCTTTGCAGGCTTTTAAGATTTGGCTAAGGAAAGCCATGAGCTAATCCAGGACTGACAACAATCCTACTTTACGCAAAAACCTGGGATAGATGACCTAAAGGTACCTTCAAGCCAAAATTTCTATGATTTTATGATTTTTTCACCTCCTGATCTCACAAGACTGTGTAAACTTTTTATTACCAGTATAATGAAGATGTGGTAGAGAAGCTAGACTGCAGATAAAAAGGCTCTGTGACTTTTAGTTAACCTTTTAAATATTGTTATTTTCTGAGAGAATGCCCAGTAGATGGTAGATGTGCTTTAGTCTAGTTGGATGCCAAGTAAGAAGGCACCAACAAAACATTGCAGCTACACTGTCAAGCTGTTTTCAGGCAATTTTCTTCCCATTAGAAGGAAGGAGACATACTGCAGCTAGTCACATTTGCTCCTGCTGGAATGAGTTCCTCCGTTTTGGTAAAACTGGAATTTGTGATCTCTGTAGCTGCAGTGAATGCTCTGTACTGTCAAAGGGGTGGAGGTAGATCTATGGCCTGAAGCAGACACACTCTCCATTTGTTCATTTTTTGAGATTCTAATTAATGAATTCATCTGTTGTATCCACATAAACTTAATCATCACTACATCGTCTTCTGCCACATCTCATTCATAGTGCTGGGATTGCACATCAGTAATCTATAAACTTATTTTTTCAGTTAAAACTGATTTGGTATTCTAAACCTGGCAGGACCTGGAGTGAAAGATGTTTCTCATTTTTTTCCCAGTGCACAATACCTCTCTAGAGAAGATACTTCAAATGATGCAATGAAGGCATTGCACAAGCTTCCTATCATCATGTTTTTTTAAAAGTTTACCATACTAAGATAATTTCAGTTTTCACATTGCCAGTGTAGTACCTAGAGTCCCATTTTAATTTCTGAATCTACCCAGCTGCAGATATTGGAAATGGTTGAGAGATTTACAAACCATAATACAAAAGAAATTAAAGTTGTTACCAGTGTAAAAGTGGAATATAAAACTGGTTTAAACCTTACAATGTTGTGCTTTAACCTTTCCTAAGCCTTGCATCAAACATCACTAAATAGCTGGAAGGAATAAAATCAGGAGATTTTTCCTTATGAAAAAATAAATATATCAGAATCAAAGAATAGATTTTGTTCTTTGAGTAAATGTCAGGGTCTTTACCAAACAGGAAATTTTCAGAAGTGGAATGGGTTGTAAACAGCCAAATTTTAGGACAGTCTCAGAGACTTTTCCTGGCAACTGCGGTCTCTTTCATCTGTTTGGTCTTTTGTGTGGTGTTGTTTTAGTTTTTATTACCCTTTTAAGTTCAGTAGAATATACGTTCATTTCAATAAAGTACTGGCAGTGACAAATTATGTCTTCTGTTCCCTACTTCCATTACTCTTGCAATCAACTAATTTCTGCCAGCCCTGTATACTTACTTGGAAAGCAAAGGTGGGCAAGTCACTTTCTAGAAGTGTCTTCATTCCCTTTTATTTATTATTTGAGAGCAAACAGCAGCTATATTTCCTGCCATCACAAGAAGAGACTGTTGATGAAAAATGAGAAAAATCATAGGAATACTTAGTAGGAACCAAAACATCTAGTATGTGAAGTACATATTCCCTAGTGCTCACTGAGAACAAGACAGAGAACCTACAATCTTGCAGGAAACAGTTTCTCTAGGGAGACCTATCCAGAATAACCAATACTTGTTTGGGGAAAACTGAGTTCCAGAAGAAACAAAAAAGGAAGACATATACAGCAATATACATGACTTACTTAAACAACACTATTACTGATCATATTTATAACAAATAAGCAATATTTAATGGTAGACATGTGAAGGAAAGCTTGGAAGGGCTTGGAAATTTTATGGGATACAGAAACATACATATTTAATGTAAAAATGCATTAAAGTTACCTTTGGGAAGGATCTTAAACTTGTGCTTCAGGGCAATCACTACCCCTGACCAATTACACTGAGACCTGTACGTGGTGGTAGATGAAGAGGTGGGGGAAAATATGTAGTTTTTCTACTGAGTTCTTCAAGCATTTCTCTGAAAGCTGGTTACAGTACAGTACAAGTACAGAGAGCAAGACGAAGCTCAGGCCTGACATTAAATGGCAGTTCCCGTGTTCCATTTACTCTCCCCCAATTCTCTAAAATGAAAACAAGTACAAAGAACTATGCAACAATATTAAAGTTATTGAAAATAATAATAATGCAATTGAATGTAATAATAATTCAAACAGAAATTTTACAATGCTCAAAAGGTGAGGACGTTTATTTTACAATAGTTGTTTAATTTGTCTTTAGCATTAGTGCTTCTGAAGATCAGGTCACTTCTACATGAAGTAATTTAAGTGTAGACAGTTGGAAAAAAGAAAAGAATCTGTTTATGGGACCATGGCAGCCATTACCTGGTACTACACTACAGTAGCTTCTGAAAGGAAAATGTTATGCCACTGTGGTTAGTTCTTAAGGGAAAGCACCAATTCTCCACTGCAGATAAATAGAAACTTGATCTTTAGCTGTGTCCTGCACAACTGAAATTGAGAAACCTTCAGGAAATAATAAAGCATCTCAGGTAAAGCCATGTACAGAAAGAGTATTTAATTCCAGTGGCATTAATATACATAATTCATGACACTTTGGAGAAATTGTAATTGAGTTACACTGCATGCCACATTCGGACATAGAACGCAATACCTTATGTATGATTTTCAATACGGGTAGAATAAATAACACTTTAATCTACAGAAGGCTTTTATGGTAAAAATTATCTTTCTGGTACTATTACTCTGTCAGATGGACTTATTTATATTTATTTATTGATATCAAATTCCAAGGTGTATCTAACCACATTCATGCACATTGGCACACACATGCACTTCTCAAAAATCGTATGCCTGTCTTAGAGACTAATTCTGAAACATCCATTTTCAACACTGAAATTAGATGGAAAAACATTTTTTATTTTTCTGGGCTGTAAAAATGACCAGTTCACACAAATAATGTCTGTTTTTCCCCATTCTCTTTCCCTTGGCCTTGTCTGTGCTCTTCTCTAAGAAGTAGCAATCCATACCTCTAACTGGCAACGTGAAACAGCTCATGCTAAAAAAAAAAATAAAAATAAAATGTTACAGCCAAGTCTGGTTTTGGGTTTTTTGTTGTTTTGTTTTTTTTTTTTTTCAGCTGTACTTTGTTTTCTCACTTTTTACATGCAGGGTGCAACAAAACCAAATAGCCATGAGCTATGGTGCACATTTTTCAATAAATGCGCTTTAAAACCAACCAAAGAACCAACCAAAACCTTTGGAAATTCTGTTGTTTCATACAACAACTTGAAAGATACTGTCATTCAAATTCTTTATGCTCTTTACTTCCAAAGTTTATGGACAAGTGAATGCAGTTTAGAAGAAGGCTTTCTTATACAGAAAAGCTGAAATATTAAAACTTTTATCTTTGTTTTAAAATAAAAAGTAAGTTTTTCCCCTTGATAAAAAAGGAAAAGTCATTGTTAGCAATATGTGTGCCATTTGTGTACATGCACTCAGAATACGTATTTTAGAAGGAAAAAGAAAAAAAAGAATGCCACAAATACCACTAAGTTTTGAAGACAGTAACAGCAAAAATATCAAAGGTGATATGTATCTGAATCACTCGGGAAGCATGGTTTAGTATTCCACATGTGACACTGAATAAATAAGCAGCACATTGCATCTTAAAGCACTGTGAAATTTTAAATCTTGTTCCAGGTGCTGGATTTTATTTGGGCATGGATGTTTTGGGTAAAGCTGAATTAAATATTCTTTGTGTGTGGCTAGAAAAACCTGAAATGTTCTGTTACAGTCACATTCCCAGCTGTTCAGTCACTGCATCTTCTTTAATGGGGATGTGAACACAGTTCCCAGTAGCTGTTATTGTTTAGCTTCTGCTTCATGAAATCAGAAAGCAACGTAGCTAGAAAAAACAAAACCAAACCCATAACCAATATACACATAGTGTAGAAGCATCCTGTGTCTTTTCAAGGAGTGAGTTTTTAAAAGGTTTGCTAAAAAAAATAAAAATAAAAATAATATAACAATTGGTAATAGCCATTCAGATATAAGCTTTAAAATGGTTTTATTCTGAGACTAGGCAGGTGGGTGATGTGTGTTTTTTTTCCTACTAGGTTTTAGTGCCTCATTTCCAGACACTGCTGTCTACATTTTTGTAGACAATGTTAATTCTCTAGCAGATTTCACTTTACTGTTGAATTTTAGAAACTTAAAATGGTAAGAAGAGTGGTAATTCTAACTAGATGCGTTGTAAATATCAATAGTAAAATGAGAAAAGACAGAACGTGCATCTAATCATAAAATATGGTAGCCATGTTTGGGATATGTTTCTTAATGCCTTGCCTCTCTTCATGCTCCACCTGTCATGGTTTAAGCCCCTTTGGCTAGTTTGGGTCAGGTGTCCTGTCTCTGCTTCCTCCTGGCTTCTTGTGCCCCTCCTCAATGGCAGAGCATGAGAGACTGAAAAGTCCTTGATAGGAGTAAACATTGTTTAGCAGCAACTAAAAACATTGATGTATTATCAGTGTTATTCTCAGACTAAAGTTGAAAAACACAGCACTGCACCAGCTACTAAGGATTAAAATGACTGCTATTGATGGACCCAGGACACAACCATTACAGCCTCTTACCGTTTGTATTTTTTTTCTTTTACAGCCTCTTACCATTTGTGTCTTTTTCCTATTTGTATTTTGCTATTTAATTGGCAAAATGCCTCTGTAGGTATTTAAAATTCCTTGATAAAATGTTTAAACATTGATATAACTATCCATTTCAGTGACAGAATGATATCTTTTCTCTGCATTTGCCCAGAAGCAGTACAAGACACAGCTATAGCAGTTATTCCATCGGGCACAGTGTGCACATCAAACATCTTTAGATACATTATCTGTTTGTTTTAAATATTCATTCCAAATCCTGTGATCTTGACCTTCATATACATTTGCTATTATACAAGAAACCTCTCTAAAATGGATGTGGTTTTGCAGCTGTAATATGTTCCTTTACTTTTCTTTCAATACCGTACAAAGAGAACAACATACCAATTTGATCCAATCTGAATGAAAAACGGAGCAATAAGGCATGTATTAATAAAAACTTATTTTAAAGTATGCAAATTATAAACACCAAAGCTTCTTCTCAACAAGATATATCTAAAAAAAATCAGAACTATAATTCACTTGGAGAACCGCCTTTTTAAATTACATATTAACATTTTTATGGTTACAGTTCTGATTTTAGTTGAAAGTGTAGAGATATGTTAAAGAGTAACAGCATATGCAGTTTATTAAATTAATTATTTATTTAATATTAGCATGTAGCAAATAGATTCCCTTATAAGCTTGTCACATGCATAATGAAGAATTTTACTGTAAATTCAGAAAGTAAGAAAAATACAGGACATGATCTGCATTCTTACTATACTATTTCTTTTGATAGTATTACAATTAGTACTTTTCACATGGAGACATGAGAATTTGTTGCTATAAAATTGAATAAATGGTTAAAAATTGTCATTAACATAGTTACCTATTTTTATTGCTCTGAGAGTGAAGTGGTATTTTGCTTAAATAAAGTGCATCGTAATGGAAACACACACACATACCTATATGCATATTTATAGTTAAAATAATTATACATGGAGTGGCACAGGAACATGTTAGTATGCCAACTTTATCTAACCATTTTCCGTGGAAACTGTATCAGCCAACTGAAGAATAAAACTGTAATACCTGCGTGAAACACCCTCACCTCCAAGCATCAATAATGTTGTTATGGGAGGATTAAAGAGAAAGAACATTATGCCACTGTATAAATCACAAAGAGGCCCATAGCTTGGATACTTTGTGTACTTCTTATCCCCTCGTGTCAGTAAAGCAAATCATACAAATTAAAAAACAAAATACAAATCAAAAAGCCTGGAAAAAGGGCAACAAGGATGACCAGAAGTTTGAGATGGCTTCTGAAGGAGGAAGAACTGGGAAAGCTAAAAAACTTTAGCCTGGAAAGGAAGGAGCATGGGGCAATATGGAAATTGACCACAGAATCAAGGAAAGGATGGTTAGGAATCAGCTTTTCATTCTTCTTATTCACACCAGAATAACAGAACATGAGATGAACCTACCAGGAGCAGTGTTCAAAGCTAAAACAGGGAGGCCTTTTTCATGCAACAGTCTAGACCTGTGGGTCTGCTTACTGAATGGTATTATCACAGAACAGCTGATGCTGGCAGAGACCTCTGGAGATTGTCTACTCAAAGCCCCCTCCTCAGAGAAGTTTATACAGGTTCAAGGGGAAACTATAAATACTTAGAGACTCACTGACTTCTACTGAACAAACTACAGGACACTCAGGAAATCCCCTGTTTGAGGGAACATGGGAGGGTACTGGAGGAAAAATATTATGCACGCACTTTTTATATTCTTTCCTGCAACCCACTTATGTCCACTGTTGGGAATAGCAATGTTGGGTTAGAGGGCTCTTGGCTTCAACCTGTACATCCATTCTCCTTTTTTCATGTTAACTAATACACAATGCAAAGCCAAAAATATCAATGCTTCATGAAAGATAAATAATTATGCACCTGATTATTAAATCAGCAAGTCATGCAGAACCCATCTCCTTATCTACATACAAGTGAAGGAGCATCTGTTTTCACACAGAGGAGATAGAGAAAGATTACCACACACATATTCACAGCACATACAAAAGTGAGAAACTATCGTTTTATGACTTGCCTGTTTTAAGAGATTCTGATGTTCCAGTGGAGTTAGTCCTTCTATATGATAAAGTCACTTTCTTCTTACATTTATCTCAGTGCTCTGCCAAATTTAGATACATAGCTCTGTGTAATGTGTACTCTACAACTTCAGTCAGACCTTGCAAGCTGTCTAGTAACTGCTAAATGAAATGAAGCTTTTCAGTTAACAATCTTCCACCAGAAACCTACCTTTTCTGTTACCCGGCACATGAGACCTAACTGATTGTCAAAACAAATACCATTAAATCACTCTTTGGGTTGATGGTGGCACACAGCTGAATAAATGCGCCACTTATTAAGCCTTTTGAAGGGCAGGAGATCCTTTTGATTATTGCCTGGATACGTTTTGTGTAATGTGCTCTAGGTGGCCCTGCCTTGGAAGGGGGTTGGACTAGATGATCTGCACAGGTCCCTTCCAACCCTAATGATTCCATGATTCTGGAAAGCAGCTGAAAGGTGCTGGAAAAAATCTTCAGTTCTGCATGTAATTCAGCAAATAATCAAATATAATCCTAAAAGTAGATTTTAAAAGCACTAGTCTCCCTTTATGAATTGAAGGATAGCATCAAACTTAGTTGTGACCCTGCATATTTCTCAGGCCAACAAAGTTATCTTATGCTACTAAATAACTTTAAATTCTGGAAAAAGATTACTTAAGAGTAGATCACAAAGGACAGAATGACATTAAAAAATCACCTCTGTCTTCCCTAACAAAAGCATTACAAAACACAAATGTGCTATAAATATCCTGAAAAAGTACAGTGAAGCTATAATACTCAAGAACTTAATCTAAGTACCCGAAACACACATTTGAAAAAGGCTCAATGCCAGCATAAGTGGGGAAGGAGGAATACTTTAACCATTATTGGTTTTACTTTTTTAAATCCCAAGTCAAACATGCAAAATGGTCTGGGACCAGAAGGTGAAAAAGTGAGGATGAAACAACTGTGGATTAAATATAATGAAAAAATATCTGAGTATTTGATGAAGAACAGTTTCTCTTCCTCAAAATACTTGCAGAATACTATGAAAAGGCTTCAGAATTCCTATTATGTACTCATTATATCAACCATATGTAAGTTGGGTTGAACTGTCTTCTGAGAGCCCCACTGAATCCAATGACAGCTTTATTATTAATTAGTTAAAATATACAGTGTTTGCTGTTGTGGCAACCAGTTCCTTTAATTAAGAAGAATAAAATACAAAAGAAAGTAGGTGGGCATTCTTTCAGATTGTAATCTGTTTCCTGAAGCCCTGATTCAGTGGCAGTTTGCCCAGGACAGTACTGAATTACAACTCCCAAAACCCCTCTCATTTCCAGTGAGTTGTTTTAATTTTAAACCAAGGGTTTGAAGACAGAAAGATATTTCATCTAACACACAATTCAAGGGCTATCCCAAAAGGCATGTTTAATGTTTATTTCTGAAAGAAGCCTGTAGGGTTTTTCATGTAATTGGTTCCCACATTATTTAAGAAAAGTTGAACTGTTCACTATACTACTGGGCAAAATACCACATACATCATAACTGAAGCTGGCAGCACTGCCTGCAGTTAAGTCAGTCCGACATTTATCCATGTCGTGGTTTAAACCCAGTCAGGTAATTCGTTCTCGCTCACTTCCCCCCCTTTCTTGCCCTCCCCCTGCTCTCGGACGGACGGAGAGGAGAATCGAAAAGAATGCAACTCCCACGGGTTGAGATAAGAACAGTTTAGTAACTAAGGTATAACACAGATCACTACTGCTACCCACCAATGATAATAATGATAAAGGAAATAACAAGGGAACAGAATACAACACCTCACCACCCACTGACCGATAACTCGCCCCCCAAGCCCGACCAAGCTCCGACCGATACCTCCTCCAACCCTGCAGTCTCCCAGCCCTTCCGGCTAACTCCCCGTTACATCCTGGGCATGAGGTGCTGTGGTATGGAATACCTCTTTGGTCAGTTTGGGTCAGGTGTCCTGTCTCTGCTTCCTCACAGCTTTCCCTCCTCCCTGGCAGAGCATGAGGCTCACAAAGTCCTTGGCCAAACCAAAACATCCTTGTTATCAGCTCTGTTCCCGAGCTGAAAGTCAAAACACTGCACTACACCAGCTACCAAGGAGGAGAAACATGACTGCTACTGCTGAACCCAGGACAATCCATTACTGAACGCTTTTCATTATTGGCTGTTTCCAGTTTTACCAACCACAAGCCATCCCAAGCCAGATCCAGAAAACAAGGAGTCTCTAAATGATACCAGATTTTGTCTTTCTTCCTGCTCATTCCATAATGAGTGTGTAACAGGCAGTAAAACTCCTTACTCACTTGAGTATCTGTGGCTTTTTGCTAGAGTAGAAGCTATTTCTCCCTTCCATATTCTCCAATTATTCTGCTTTTCCATCCTTCATATCAGTCCTATTCCCCAACCTGTACATAAGTTTTGTTTAGACTGTGTCCTGGGTTCAGCAGTAGCAGTCATTTTTCCCCTTCTTGGTAGCTGGTGCAGTGCAGTGTTTTGACTTTCAGCTCGGGAACAGAGCTGATAGAGATGTTTTGGTTTGGCCAAGGACTTTGTGAGCCTCATGCTCTGCCAGGGGGGAGGGAAAGCTGTGAGGAAGCAGAGACAGGACACCTGACCCAAACTGACCAAAGAGCTATTCCATACCACAGCACGTCATGCCCAGGATGTAACTGGGAGGTAGCCGGAAGGGCTGGGAGACTGCAGGGTTGGAGGAGGTATCGGTCGGTGCTTGGTCGGGCTGAGGGAGGGCAAGTTATCGGTCGGCTGGTGCTGAGGTGTTGTATTCTCTTCCCTTGTTATTTCCTTTATCATTATTATCATTGGTGGTAGCAGTAGTGATTTGTGTTATACCTTAGTTACTAAACTGTTCTTATCTCAACCCGTGGGAGTTGCATTCTTTTCGATTCTCCTCTCTGTCCCTCCGGGAACAGGGGGAGGGCAAGAAAGGGGGGAAGTAAGTGAACGAATTACCTGACTGGGTTTAAACCACAACAGACTGCTTAAAGCAGGTGGAACAAGTCAACTTGATGATCTTTTTGTTTTGAATTTCCACTTGTACACTTTAGTTGGAATGGGAGCAGATGCCGAACTGTAAGAAAGGAGTTATGTCTGTCTTCTGAAGCATATCAATGTAGAAAGGGCAATGAGCTGAAAAAAAGTCCTTTCCCTGGACCCACTCAGAAGAAGAAATTTTTGAGTATGACAATTCTTGTTGTATCATTGCAACTGTATGTTGCATCAACTTACCTTAGCATAGTCTTACAACATTCATTAAAACCTTAGTGATCTTGGCAACACTAAAAAACCTGATTTTAACTGTTTGCAGTTTTTCTCACTCTGAATCCATGATCAGCTCCTCCTGATGGCCGTGCTGGACTCAAAAGCAAGGGCAAAGTAGTAATGCTCACAATGTTTGGAGTAAGTTCCCAAGCAGAAGAGAGGAGAAATATAAGTAATTTCACTTAGTTCAGAAAATTCATTTGTGAAAGAAGGAAGGACACTGCAGCTTGAAAAAAGAAAGTCTTTGTGCAGGTAGCAGACCACTGCAAAAGTATTTCAGTGCACTAAAAATACTTCACTGCACTGTGAAGTATTTTAGTATGTAGTGAGTGGGGTAAGCTAAAAAATGACATATTTGAGTTATCTCACAGGGACTATAAGATTAGATGTATTTAGTCAGAAGCCTTAAACAGACAGAGAATGATGATGGACTGTAGAAATTTCTTTGGATATATGTTGTCACACACATACTATAAATCATAGAATCACATCGTTAGGTTGGAAAGGACCATCAGATCATCAAGTTCCAGCCCCCCCCGCCATGGGCAAGGACACCTTGCACTAAAACGTATCACCCAAGACACCATCCAACCTGGCTTTGAACATCACCAGGGACAGAGCATTCACAGCTTCTCTGGGCAACCCATTCCAGTGCCTCACCACCCTTACAGTAAAGAACTTCTTCCTTATATTTAGCCTAATATTCCCCTGTTTGAACCCATTACCCCTTGTACTGTCACTACAGTCTCTAATAAAGAGTCCCTCCCTAGTATCCTTGTAGGTCAAATACTACCTGTCATCTAAATTTGATCGTAAATGAATTCTCTCTTTGAGTGCAAAACACAGGAGTACATACATACCTGTAAACATAATGACATAATGATTTAAAAAAAAAATTAGGGTCAGTTTATGTCAGGAGTTTCCACACATAATTCAGAAAAGCACTAGAAGATGAGTTTCCAGATAAAAGGGGCCTGATGTTAAACAGTGACTGCTTTAAACATAATATTTTTGATCACTAGATTGAATATCAGATTCAACTGAATTCACAGACTGCATGAAGTAATACCACTGCTCTGAAATCTTAGCAAATAAATGTATATTAACTGAAGCAGTTATATGACAATATTCATACTAACCTGCAATGAAATGTTCTTCCAGGTCCATCAACACATACACCTCCATTGTAACAGAGAACGGAGTTCAGTGCAGGCTCACTGCAAACATCAACGTCAACTTCACAAAACCTGCCAGTGTACCCACTCAGGCAAGTACAAACAAATGCATTGACAGCATCTTGACAGGAACCTCCATTAATGCAGGGAGTAGATTCACATTCCTGAGGAGAGACATAATAATTGACTACACTGCTTTAAACGCATTACTTATTCATTCATTTCAACAGCAAGTGCAAGAGAATGAATCTGGAGATTAGAATAAGTGTTAGACTTTATTGTCTGATAAACAAAAGCCTCTAATTTGGGATAATTTTTGTTTACACAAAGATCCTTTGATTGCAACTCATACTAATTTTTGAACTATGCTTGTTCTTATTAATTAATTTTGGAGACATGCAAATATATTGTTATATAAGCAGTCTTACAGCTGTAAGTATGTGCTTCCCACTCATGTTTCCTTTATTAAAAGTTTAAAACATGTTTTTGAACCATAGTTTATACAATTATTCCTTATAAGTTTTTATAATAAGGCCTATTCCAGTGAAAAAAAATCACATTAGTCAGGCAATTCTGGAGAGAGTACAAAATTACTTATATTAACCAATGCACACAAGCCTTTTATCAGTATTTCATGATAAATACTTTCTCATTATCAATTAATGCATAAAATTGTAAACAGAAACACATAGAAATGTTTATGTGCTCACGTAATAACAATTCCCTCTGATAAAGCTAACGTGAAAGTAATCAAATTCAAACCATGCAATGTAGCAGCAAATCAATGTTTCCCCAGAATTACAGGTGAGTTTAGTTAGTGCAGTTGCCAGTGCAAAAAATGTGGTTTCGCCGTTGAGCACAGAAACCTAGTTTTGGCCTATATCCCAGAGGAGGTTTGTTTTGCTGCTACCACTCAAACAGTCTAGCTAAATTCAGTATTTTAAATTTATTCTCACACTCCTGTAACTTTAGGAGGTTTAATTCTTTAAAAATATCCAAGGGCAGTCAGATTTCTTTCAGGTACTACACTTGCTTTGATAGAATGCAAATTCAGATATCCAGGGGGAATTGTGAGATAGTAACTTATTTTCCTATAAGCTCTCCAGCTGGGTGTATATAAGATGATATATTAGTGAGCATTACCTAAACTAATTGAATTACATATCCCATGGGAAGACGGGGATAGTTTTACACACTGCCAAAAATCCTGTGTCTAGGTTCTAGAAGTAGTCTTTTTGCTATATTAATTACATTTGGATTTGGCAAACATGTTTTCTTTGTTGTGCTCATAAAAAAAATCTCAATTCACAGTTCCAACTTTCTGCCTTTTTTTGCTGTTCCAGTAATTTCTCTTGTCTAGTGTCCTTAATTTATATGCATTTGTATCCATCTCTACTACTTCTGTTATTACAGCTTTGCACATTAGTAGAATAAATTATGAATCTATCAAATAAAATTAAATAGTACCAAAATTAAGTGAACTACTGCACTAGCATTATTGCATTCTGCGCCAAACACAGACGATTCCAGCTGGTTCACTGAACCTATCACAGGGCACAGCTAAGTCCAGCAGCCAATATGATGGCACCTCTGGGAAAGTATGTTTAAGAAAGAGTAAAAACCACTGTGTAGCAGAACACAAGAAAGAGAGGAAAAAGTGTGAAAACCAGCCGGCAGACACAAAGGTCAGAGAAGAAGGAGAGAGAAGTGGTGGTTCAGGCAATCTCCACCAGAGATTCTTCTGAAGCCCCTGCAGAAGACCACTGCGAAACAGGTTGGCCTCTTTAAGCCCATGGAGGACCACAGTGGAGCAGATATCCACACAGCCATGTGTGTGAATACTGCACCAGAGCAGGTGGATGTGCTCCAAAGGAAGTTGCAACCCATGGAGTGCCCCTGCTGGAGCAGGCTCCTGGCAGGATGTACAGCCTATGGAGAGGAGCCTGTGCAGAAGCATATTATCTGTCAGGCTGGGAGGAAGTGTTCTAGGTTTTCATCAAGAGTAAATTAATCTTCTCAAGTTGAGTCTGTTTTGCCTGTGACAGTAATTAGTGACCATGACCAATTTCCCTATTCTTATCTTGATCCATAAGCTGATGTGGAAGGGGGAGTGCAAGAGAAGCTGGGTGTGTGTCTAGCAGCCAGCCAAAGTTAACTCACCACACCTAATTTTATTCATAAACTAGAAAACATTCTTTCTGTCATATCAGAGCAAGTAACCTGTACTCACAGTTTACAGCATAACAATACTGTCCTTTGCAGCTCATTTTTAGAACATGAACAGCTTCAATAAGCTGTCTTATAAAGATATCAAATGATATCACAAAATGAAAATTACACAATTATCATTATTTGTATAGAGTTGTTTTGGTGGGGTTTTTGTGCGTTTTTTTTCACTTCACCAGTCTGACACACTTTACCCTCATTCAAATATCTTGGAGTTTTCTTGTATCTGATCTCCTAGAGTAAAGCAGGAGGGCTCCCTTCCATTAGGCTTTTTTCTTCTGTGTCTGTTTTTTTCTGTGTGTCGTGGTTTAAACCCAGTCAGGTAATTCGTTCGCTCACTTCCCCCCCTTTCTTGCCCTCCCCCTGCTCTTGGACGGACGGAGAGGAGAATCAAAAGAATGCAACTCCCACGGGTTGAGATAAGAACAGTTTAGTAACTAAGGTATAACACAGATCACTACTGCTACCACCAATGATAATAATGATAAAGGAAATAACAAGGGAACAGAATACAACACCTCAGCACCAGCTGACCGATAACTCGCCCCCCAAGCCCGACCAAGCTCCGACCGATACCTCCTCCAACCCTGCAGTCTCCCAGCCCTTCCGGCTAACTCCCAGTTACATCCTGGGCATGAGGTGCTGTGGTATGGAATAGCTCTTTGGTCAGTTTGGGTCAGGTGTCCTGTCTCTGCTTCCTCACAGCTTCCCCTCCTCCCTGGCAGAGCATGAGGCTCACAAAGTCCTTGGCCAAACCAAAACATCTCTATCAGCTCTGTTCCCGAGCCGAAAGTCAAAACACTGCACTGCACCAGCTACCAAGGAGGAGAAACATGACTGCTACTGCTGAACCCAGGACACTGTGAAGCATACAGTTTTTCCACTTTGATCTATCAAGGAATCCTTTGAGCTTATGTGTTGTTAACAGGCAATGACCTTGCAAAAAACTTGGCAGTTATAATGGACAAGCTACCAACATGAACTCCCATTGCAATGCTATGGAAAAAAATTGCTAATGCTATCTTTAAGTCTTCAGAGAAAGGAACTGTGACTTGCACTTAGATGATTATTCCTCTTTTTATGGCTAGGGGAAACTGAAACATTGTGCCAAGTTCTATAATCTGTTTATTATAAAGGATGTCAAAAATCTGAGAATATAAAATGATTTAGATACTAGATAAAATGCTTTACAGTAAGCTAAGGAAAATAGTACTTCATGGAATTTTTAGGATAGATTTTTTTTTTTTTCCCAGAGCCATTATTGCAGCCAAAGTTTGAGTAGCGACTGTCGCTTTGCCCTCAAATCCGCCGATATTCTTTTCCTTTTGAAGGTGCTGGATAGTGTTGAACAAGGCCCTGTAAGCATAGGCCAAGCCCCAGCACGTTGCCATGATTTGTCCATCTCTGGTATGGCCAGAATGACCACACACCTCATTTAAGTGTTTTACTAATTCGTCTGGATTTTGCAGTTGTTCGGAGTGAAATTCCAAAATACTGGAGGGGCCCACTGACCTAGATACTTGCCCATACTATCCCACACACCCTGCCACTCATGGCTGTCCAGCCTCAGGGAAAATCTCTCGGTCCTCCTACATCGTCGTTTGACCCCAGACAAGACCCAAACCTGAATCTGCTTAACTCTTGAAATCAGTAGTGGGCAAAACACACTCTGTATGCGTGTTAGCATGGTGATTCCCATCACCATCAGCAAACAAGTCTCAACAGCATTAAAAGGCCATTCAAAAAATTCAAAACTCTCAAATGTAAATGGTCTGGGGGGACGACTAGGAGGGTAAAAGGATGTCTCCTTCACAGGTTGAGCACCTGAGAAGGAGAAAAAAGATGTGTAATTGCTAAGCACCTCCATCATATACCTCCCAAAGTATAAAGGTGGTGACCACACTGGGAACATAAACCAGATCAGTTTCATGATCAATGATTCTATTGTATTACAAGTCATTACCATAAAGTACAATGGGATAAAATCCTTAGCCCAAGCCCCACACTTGAAAAACACTAATACAGCCAATACCGGATGGACGTAAGATATGGTATACTGAAACTGTGAGATCAAGAGGAAAAACCTTGAGAGCCAATAAATCAGCATTGTGACGAGTGACTATCAATCCAGTCAGATCTGTTCTTATCTCAACCCCTGGTGCCCCACGTTGGGCGCCAAAAAGAACTGTCGTGGTTTAAACCCAGTCAGGTAACTTGTTCACTTACTCCCAGTGAGTGGTGCCGAGCTGACAACAATCAAGGTCCGTGTCTGTCTCCCCCCCCCCCCCCCCCCCCCCGCACCGGGGCTCTCCCCTTCCCCGCTCCCGGAGGAACGGGGAGGAGGATCGAGAGAGTGCAACTCCTACGGGTTGAGACAAGAACAGTCCAGCAACAAATCACCACCGCTACTATCAGCTAAAACAATGATAAGGGAAAATAACAAGGGAAGACAATACGATACCACCGGCCAAGAAAACGAGTTCCACCCGGAACCTCCTGTCCTTCCTAGTAACTCCCAGTTACCCCCCACCCCGGCCATGACGTGCTGTGGTATGGAATACCTCCCCGGCTAGCCCGGGTCAGGCGCCCCGTCTCTGCTTCCTCACAGCTTCCCCTCCTCCCTGGCAGAGCATGAGCCTCACAGAGTCCTTGGTCAGGGTAAACATCACTTAGCAACAACCGACAACATCGGCTTCACCAACACTGTTCTCAAACTAGAAGTCAAAACACAGCACTGCACCAGTTAACACAAAGGAAAAAACATGACTGCTACTGCTGAACCCAGGACACATATATATCTCATTTTCACATGATAGTGCTGAAAACATAAATAATATATATTGGTTAAAATGATTAGACAAATTCATGGAATATAAGTCTGCTTCTAGCCATTGAAAGAAATAATCAGTGTGAGCTCTTGGCTGTAAGAAGTTCAGAACTCGGCTCTATGAGTGTTCTTAGGTTTAGTTTACCACCAAGAAAACTGAGAGCGAGAGAGAGAGAGAGAGACAATGGCAGTGCAGTTATTTTCACAAGAAGTATTACAAGTTATGGAGCATTTTAAATCCCAGAGAAAGTCAGTACAAAGCTGACTAACTGGATGCCCTAATCCAGATATATTCGCTAGAGATAAGGTCCAACTTTACTTCTAAGAGTCATCCACTGTAAAACTGTCAAAAGTAGTTGATCTTCCTCCTCAAGTTTTTAAATAAAGGCTGGAAGTATCTCAAAAACATATGATTTAGGCAAATATAAATTAAATACAATTATTAATTTCCCCAGGAAAGAATGAAAGGGCTGTTCAGCCTGGAGAACAGAAGGCTGTGTGGAGACCTCATTGCAGCCTTCCAGTATCTGAAGGGGGCCTATAGGGATGCTGGAGAGGGGCTCTTCATTAGAGACTGTAGTGATAGGACAAGGGGTAACGGGTTCAAGCTTAAACAGGGGAAGTTTAGGTTGGATATAAGAAGGAAATTCTTTCCTGTTAGGGTGGTGAGGCACTGGAATGGGTTGCCCAGGGAGGTTGTGAATGCTCCACCCCTGGCAGTGTTCAAGACCAGGTTGGACAAGGCCTTGGGTGCTATGGTTTAGTGTGAGGTGTCCCTGCCCATTGCAGGGGGGTTGGAACTTGATGATCTTAAGGTCCTTTCCAACCCTAATGATTCTATGATTCTATGAATATACAGACTTCTGATAGGAAGACAGAATAGTGATTTTCTGTCTTTATTTTTACTAAATTATTGTTATGGAACATGAAAGTCTTCATTGATTTTTCTTAGCACAGCATACCAATTCAAAAGTCAAGGCAAAAATTGAAAGAATATCAAGATGTCTGGTTTTGCAACTCTTTTAAGGGTAGGGTTTTTGAGAATCCTTAGTTCAAACAATGCAAAACAAGATCCACTACATTTACTAGAACACAGTAGTTTATTATTTCTTGTTCTCTGAATGTCATGGTGTAGTAAAGCTTGTTTGCACTAAGAAGGGGATGACTGTCCCTTAAGAGATCCCTCCTGTCATGGCACAGTCTACTGGCTCTGCTGGCAGGGAGCTACACTGAAATCTGGACTCTAGCAATTGACCTAGAAAGGCACAGCACTTTGTTCAAGGCATACTGCTCCCTTATCCATATCTGTGGGTCCATACTTAATCTGCCTTTGGAAGTGAGATCAGCTTTCCACAGATCACATTATTTCATTTTGAAAGCCACAATCCATAGCTTGCAATAATTATGAGGTAATACATTTTAGCAAATTAATAAAAATAGTGAAAATCCATATTTTTAAAAATAATGTGTTAGTTCAAATCTCTTAAAATCTAGAAATGTCTTTTTAAAGTTAGGATTTATTTTTTTTCCTTTTTTTTTTTTTTTTACAGACAGGACTGTTTTTCAGTAGTTGTCTTTGGAAACTGATTAGAAATGAAAAAATATTTCTGCTGTCACTTTTTAAATCTATTTCTATAAAAGAGATTCAAGGCAGAACAAAATTGTGATGATAACTGCTTTTTTTATTTAAGTGAAGTTTTGCCTGATATCAAAAAGGTAATTATGAAGTGGATTAATTCTGAGCATAACCAACCCATGCAAATCTACTATGAGTGGAAAAAGTCTACCGGAAATACACATAAGCTATTTACAAATGTATCTCTCAACATACTTGTATGCATGTAGTGCATTATACAGTTTAATTTCCTGCGAATACTTATGACATAAAGCCCCAAGTACTATTTACTGATTTCTTTGTAGACAATTATGAAGTGACTAACTGTATGGGAGGACTTGAAGAAGAAAAAGGTAGTAGCCTTAAATATTAATTCAGGGAGTAAAAGCAAGCATCCTGGTACTTGGGAGAAAACTGGATTCTAAGTGGAAATCACTGGCTTGTAGAAGGTTGAACCACACAGAGGTTTAAACCCAAAGTTTGATGAAGTTGAAAAGAGATAAGAAAGCAATTAAAAAATAGATACTGCACCACAAAAGAAAGACGCCTTCTAGAGTCACGTTTCCAGTCATTTACAATAGGAATGAAGGCAAAATTATGATTGCTACACATGTCTATTTCTATTTTAAATTTAACAAAACTACAAAGTGTATTTTTCTAACCAGTAAAATTATTACTCTATTTTTTCTGTAAATTTTTTGTTAATATTATCATGTACCCATATTGTTTACTTATTAAATTCCTAAAGCATTTTCATTTTGTGGATTAAATACACATACAACATTCTGTGGAATGAAGTAGGAAAACTGATTCCCATATTTTAGAGTGTTGGTTTTATCCAGCAACACTCAATTCAAAGTAAGTTGAAAATGACAAAAATATTTTGCTTGGAAATTTTTGATTATAGACACAAGGAGAAGATTAATAAGAATAAATTATACTTTTAAGTAACAATGAAGAGCAGGAACTTACTGGATCAGACCAGTGCTCCATCTATCCCAGATTTCTGTCTATAATAGTGGTGGAGAAAAAGCCACTTTAGAAAAATCATGTGAAATTTGCCACTATCTACCGTCTATGTCCCATGCATCCTCCCAGCAAGCAGAACTGTCTAATCAGACATGGTAAACAGTGCTCCATCTATCCCAGATTTCTGTCTATAATAGTGGTGGAGAAAAAGCCACTTTAGAAAAATCATATGAAATTTGCCACTATCTACCGTCTATGTCCCATGCATCCTCCCAGCAAGCAGAACTGTCTAATCAGACATGGTAAACAGTACTTCCCTGACTGGTTCATTTATCGTTCATTTATCATTCATTTATGGACCTATAATCCATGACTTGCTTAATTTTTCTGAACCTACTAAGAAATCACCTGCCTCCCTGGTCTTCTGTGGATGCAAGTTCTTGATGTTCTCTGCTTCCCACGAAAGCATTTTAAAATGTTTCTCCAATTCTTTTCATCATGTCTCCCCAGTTCTTTTACTACAGAATTTGGTGAAGAAATTTTCCATTTAAGTTTATATACCAGTGTCATAATTTTCTAAATCTTAGTTGTCTTCCCCTCATCTTTCTCCAAACAGAATAGTTTCAGAGAACTGTCAATGATTGCTCCAAATCTTCCTTCCCGGGTTCTGACTGAGAGTTCTGAATTCAACTGTACACAGCTATACTTCCCTAGATTTTTGTCTTACACTGATGATTATCCACCACCTTTTCACTCTTTCTATTTTGTGAGGTCTTTCTACATTTCTCTAATGCGAAGAATTCACTGTGTTTCTCTAGCTATGACCTTATCCTGCCCGAGTGCCCATTTTACACTTCAGCCATCAAGCAATCCCACCAGTTCTCTTCCTGAATTCCTGATTTTGATAGATGCGAAGAGCTTTCTATAAGTTAGAGTATCCTGCAAGAGGCACTTTTTATGTTTCGACTTTTTGATCTTCCTGCCAACTTTTGAACTAACATGTTTTACAGCCTTTCTGTTCTTCCTATGTGGGCAAGCTTTCCATTTGTTAAAATGCCAGTTTTCCCTGTGAAATCCTTATTTTTCTTCCTTAAGTCATCCAGGGGCTTTGAACCACTTTGTGTTCTTGAATTGTGGCACACATTTTACCTGGACTTTTAACAAATTATTTTTTGATAGCCCTGAGTCTATCTGTAAGTCTCTCATGGTTTTGGCTTGCTCCTTTTAAGTTATTTGACAATGCACCTCATTTTCACATAGTTTCCTTTCTTGAAATTGAATATCTATCCACAGGATTTATTTGGCATGCTCTTTCATGTTACTGTCATAAACCCAGGTGTATTATAGTCCCTAATAGACATAATCTCTGTCATTAACACCTCTTGAGCCAGATGCTGGTCTTCTCAGAGGCACACTGAACATTATTCATATTCAGATTTTTAGTTTTGTCATTCTTATACAGTACTCTTCTATATGTGTCAGCATTTCCCAAGCATCTAGTTTAAATATTCCCTGACAACCATTTTAATTTTCATTCAATATCCTGATTCCATAATGACAAAGGTGCAATCCATTCCTGTACTGGTTCCTTAAATTTCAAAAGCTTTTCTATTTTCAAATGCATTTGAATTGTTTTTGTCTCTACCAAGATATTAATCATGTACTGGGGCTCAATCTCTGTCTCCCTCCTAGGTCTTACATGGACATGGAAATTTTTCAAAGCAAGCTAGATGCATGTCCTAGACATGCCCAGCCTGAATTTGTAACCTCAAATATATCCTTCCTACTCTTCCCTCCATTAGTGATTACCAACACAGGTCACATTTATCAGCTTCTTTTCAGCACACCCAAGTAATATCTCTAGAAAAATTTTGAGATCCATCAACTTTCCAGATGCAAAGCATCTGTATACAAGGCTTCTCTAATGTCATAAAGCCAGTTACCTGTGCACCAGATAATAAAATAGTTTTGTTTTTTAAGATATTCTCTGTTGTTAGAGCATCCTTGTTGTAAGAGCATACTGTGAGCACCTGTTTACAGGCTTTTCTTATGTAAGAGATCAGAAATACGCCTACCAGTGAAATGTCACCAGAGGGCTGACCACTTTGGTGGTGAAACTCCTCTGCAACATTCTTGTAGGCCTCATGCATTTCTCTATTTCTCCAATTTCTAATCTCTATTTTTCTATTAATTCTCCATTTAATAGAATATATTAAATTCAGCCACTTACTTAAAATAAACTTACTACTTCAGGGTTGTTCCATGGGTGGGTAATCACAGATGTGCTTTGTAGAATAAAAGGGGTATCTCTCCTTCTAGTCTTAGATTTACCTATCTGAATCTAGAGCATAAATTCCATTATGTTTTGGAAGTTTGCATTAATTTAACTTCTTTCATGAAACTACTTACTTTGCTCAACCCTCTTTAAACTAGTTAATAATAGGTAAAAATACTCAAGAGTGTGAAGTCCCTCCCAGTACAAACAAGAGCATTCAGCTCATCTGAGGATCTTTGTATGTTCACAAATGATTGCCCTATATGTATATACTAAACATATAGACAGAATTCTTGGGAGGATATTCTACTTTCTGGCTACTATAGTCCATTAAGACCCAGTCAACTCAGGCAGTGGAATCTAGACTCACTAATGAAATGCAGATGTCCATTTTAAAATCAGCTGAACAGCTCTGCAGATCTCACTAAATATTCACCACATTCTTGTGGACTAGAAGTTCATAGACATCTAGCTTTCACAAAGACACCTTAAGTTAGGCAAGCTGAATCCTACCATTCTTCCCAATCAAAATACAGATAATTACATGTCTTTAAATGTCATGTCTAATATGGTAAGTCCCGGTGAATAATTGCTTATTTGCTTGGACTAGCAAAACACTGTTATCTGACTTCATGTGTGCATTGGGCTCTGGTGCCTTTTTGTAGAAAATTAGTTGTTTTTCCTGATTTCCCCCTTGTTTAAGTCTTTCATGAAAATAGAGAGAAAAGATCAGTAAAACCAAACAAAACAAAGTAATACTAGGAAGCTATCTGATCACAGCCTTCTATCAGATAGAGGGAGAAGCATCAACAAGCTGAATATCCTTCTGTGTAAAGACTCAAAATGCTTTTTGCTCCCTTTTGTCCATTACTAACCACAAGTACTATTGAACATATCAGCAATCTATGTTTACATTTATCAGACTGAAAAAAAAATTCAGTTATATATACTTATTTCAGAAATATGTAAATTTCAAAGGAAGTTGTGTAGTGCAACTATTTCATGTAGTGCTTTTCTTTTTGCTCTTTCTTGAATTAAATCCGTAAATGAAAAAGCAATGAGAACTGTAGTAGATAGGGAAGTCCTAATATTCACACTCCATATTAGGTGTGCAAAATTTACAGGCTGAGTCTATAAAGTGTTTATTTTTTTCCCTAAAACTATTAGGAAATCTGAGAAAGCCTTGACATGCATTTTCTTGCAAACTATATTGCAACTCATGTAGAGGATGAAAAAATCCAAGAAGAAAAATAAAAAACATCCAAGTATATCTAGAGAAACATACATAAACCCATGAATGTATTTTAAAATTGGTTATTTGAATCAGCTTAGTTGCTGACTTCTCCAGGCTGTACAATGCCCACCCACCTAGTCTCTCACTCTCCCTCCTTACCTGGACAAGGGAAGAAAGTAAAATGATAAAGGTCACATGTTGGTAGGGACAGAGATCACTTAAAAATTACTCTCACCAGCAAAACAGACTCAGATTGAGGAATATTAAGTTATTGTCAATTAGAAACTGACTTTTGGACAGTAAAAAACTAAAATCTGGAACCACCCCCACTTCGTCCCAGGCTCAAGTTCACCACTCCATTCCCAACTCTTCTGCTTTCTCCTTTCACCCTGAGCAGTGGAGGGTGGGTGGGGAATGGGGTTTGTAGTCAGTCCATAACAAATCCTCTATGCTGCTCCTTCCCTATCACACTTTTCCCCTGTTCATGTGTAGGTCCCTCCCACAGGTCCTGCTTGGAGCCTGCTCCTGTATAAGAACTCCATGGACTGCAGTTCTTTTAGGGCATAGCCACATGTGGCGTAGGGTCCTCCATGGGCTGCAACGTGGGTCTGGCATAGTCCTCTCCATGGATTACAGGGAAATACATGAACCACCATGGTTCTCTCCACGAGCTGTAGGGGAATCTCTGCTCCAACACCTAGAGCACCTTTACCCTCTCCTTCTTCACTGACTTTGGTGTCTGCTGTTTTTTTTTTCCGTACACTTTCCTCACTCCTCTCTGCTGGGCCTGGAATGACATAGTACCACTAAGAGTTCATAAACTCTGAGAGTTTGAAGACAATCTCACCCCTTCCATCATCTCAGCTGTGGAAAAACTGTCCCAGGATCTCAAACAATTGAGGGACGATCTATCTGATTTATCCAGCTCCTCACGTGTACCAACACACATCTCAGCTATTAACAAAAGGTGCCCTATTGTTCGAGAGAGAAAATATAGAAGGTATATGCCACGGGCCACGCTATGGTTTTACCTGCAGGATCACAGAGAAGACATGACAAAGTGGGATGGAAAACCTACTTCAGCTTTGGAGTAATGGGTGGGTGAATTGAAGAGGGGGGCAAGGGCCAAGATTGATCATCCCATGAGAGCTACGGCTTCAGTCTCTGGTGAACAGTTTCCCAGATGGAGCGGAAGAGCTGATTTTACTCCAGCTCCTGTGATAACGAAGAATAATCCCTTTCAACAAGACTTAAGTGTCCAATGTTGTGATGACTATTAGAGGGGCCCTGCCTCCAGCCAGGTGGAGGTAGGGGACAATCAGATTTACTGGACTGTGTGGATCAGATGGCCTGGCACATCAGTCCCACAGAAGTATAAGGCTCTAGTAGATACTGGTGCACAGTGTACCCTGATGCCATCAAGCTGTCAAGGGGTGGAACCTATCCATATTTCTGGAGTGACAGGAGGATCCCAAGAGTTGACTGTGCTGGAGGCTGAAATCAGCCTGACTGGGAGGGAATGATGACTGGTCCAGAGGCTCCATTCATCCTTGACACAGACTACTTCAAGAGAGGGTACTTCAAAGACTCAAAAGGGGACTGATGGGCTTTTGGTATTGCTGCTTTGGAGACTGAGGAAATTGAGCAGCTGTTCACCTTGCCTGGTCTCTCAGAGGATACTTCTGTTGTGGGGTTGCTGAAGGTCAAAGAAGAGCAAGTGCCAATTGCGACCACAACAGTGATCTGGCGGCAATTTTGCCTGAACCGAGACTCCCTGATTCCCATCCATCAGCTGATCCGTAGACTGGAGAATCAGGGAGTGATCAGTAGGTCCCACTCATCCTTTAGTAGCCCCATATGGCCAGTGTGGAAGTCTAACAGAGAGTGAAGACTAACAGAAGATTATCGTGGCCTGAATGAAGTCACACCACCATTGAGTGCTGCTGTACTGGACATGCTAGAACTTCAGTATGAACTAGTGTCAAAGGCATGCAAGTGGTAGGCCACGATTGATATTGCCAATGCATTTTTCTCAATTCCTTTGGCAGCGGAGTGCAGGCCACAGTTTGCTTTTACTCAGAGGGGTGTCCAGTACACTTGGAACCAACTGTCCCAGGGGTGGAAACACAGCCCTACCATTTGCCATGGACTGATCCAGACTGCACTGGAACAGGGGCAAGCTCCAGAATACCTGCAATACATAGATGACATTATTGCGTTGGGTGATACAGTGGAAGAAGTGTTTGAGAAAGGGAGGAAAATAATCCAAATCCTGCTGAGAGACGGTTTTGCCATAAAACGGAGTAAGGTCAAGGGACCTGCACAGGAGATTCAATTTTTGGGAATAAAATGGCAAGATGGACGTAGACAGATCCCCACAGATGTGATCAACAAGATAACAGCAATGTCTCCACCAACTAATAAGAAAGAAATGCAAGCTTTCTTGGGTGCTGTGGGGTTCTGGAGAGTGCACATCCCAAATTACAGTTTGATTGTAAGCCCTCTCTATCATGTGACCTGGAAGAAGAATGATTTTAAATGGGGCGCTGAGCAACAACAAGCCTTTGAGCAAATTAAACGTGAGATAGTTCATGCAGTAGCCCTTGGACCAGTCCGGACCAGGCCAGATGTAAAAAATGTACTGTACACCGCACCTGGGGAGAACGGTCCTACCTGGAGCCTCTGGCAGAAAGCTCCAGGGGAGACTTGAGGTCGACCCCTTGGCTTTTGGAGTCAGGAATGCAAAAGATCTGAGGCCAGCTATACCCCAACTGAGAAAGAGATACTGGCAGCCTATGAAGGGGTTCGAGCTGCTTCGGAAGTGATTGGCACTGAAGCACAGCTCCTCCTGGCACCCTGGTTGCCCGTGCTGCGCTGGATGTTCAAAGGCAGGGTCTCCTCTACACATCATGCAACTGATGCTATATGGAGTAAATGGGCTGCACTCATTACACAACGAACTCGAATAGGAAATCCCAGTCATCCAGGCATTCTAGAAGTCATCATGGACTGGCCAGAGGGCAAAGATTTTGGAGTATCACCAGAAGAGGAGGTGATGCGTACTGAAGAGGCCCCACCATATAATAAACTGTCAGAAAGTGAAAAACAGTATGCCTTGTTTCTGATGGGTCCTGCTGTATTGTGGGAAAGCATCGGAGATGGAAGGCAGCTGTATGGAGTCCTGGACGACAAGTTGCAGAAACTGCTGAAGGAGAGGGTGAATCGAGTCAGTTTGCTGAGGTGAAAGCCATCCAGCTGGCCCTGGACATTGCTGAACGAGAAAAGTGGCCAGTACTTTCTCTATACTGACTCATGGATGGTGGCAAATGCCCTGTGGGGGTGGTTGAAGCAATGGAAGCAGAGCAACTGGCAACGCAGAGGTAAACCCATCTGGGCTGCTGCACTGTAGAAAGATATTGCTGCCAGGGTGCAGAACCTGGTGGTGAAGGTACGTCATGTACCCAAGAGTCGGGCCACTGAGGAACACCAGAACAGCCAACAAGTGGATAAAGCGGCTAAGATTGAAGTGGCTCAGATGGACTTAGATTGGCAACATAAAGGTGAATTATTTTTGGCCCGGTGGGCCCATGACACTTCAGGCCATCAGGGCAGAGATGCAACATATAGATGGGCTCGTGATCGAGGGGTGGACTTAACAATGGACACTATTGCCCAGGTTATTCATGAGTGTGAAACATGTGCTGCAATTAAACAAGCTAAACGGTTAAAGCCTCTTTGGTATGGAGGACGATGGCTGAAGTACAAATATGGGGAGGCCTGGCAGATTGATTATATCATACTCCCACCAACCCGCCAAGGCAAGCGCCATGTGCTTACCATGGCGGAAGCAACCACCGGGTGGCTGGAAACATACGCTGTGCCCCATGCCACTGCCCGGAACACTATCCTGGGCCTTGAGAAACAGATTTTGTGGCAACACGGCACCCCAGAGAGAATTGAGTCAGACAATGGGACTCATTTCTGGAATAACTTTATAGACACTTGGGCCAAAGAGCATGGCATTGAGTGGGTATATCACATCCCCTACCATGCACCAGCCTCTGGGA
The DNA here is from genome assembly GCF_033815535.1 of Pezoporus flaviventris. Classification (NCBI taxonomy): domain Eukaryota; kingdom Metazoa; phylum Chordata; class Aves; order Psittaciformes; family Psittacidae; genus Pezoporus; species Pezoporus flaviventris. Next base: position 27,779,115 of record NW_026892579.1, on the reverse strand, counting down.
AAATCAAAATGGTACAATGAGCTGTTAAAAACTACACTGAGAGCAATGGGTGGGGGAACTTTCAAGCACTGGGATACACACTTACCAAAGGCCACCTGGTTGGTCAACACCAGAGGATCTGCCAACAGGGCTGGCCCAGCCCAGTCAGAACTTTTACATATTGTAGAGGGGGACAAAGTTCCTGTGGTGCACATAAAGCATTTGCTGGGGAAGACAGTCTGGGTTATTCCTGCTTCAGGTAAAGGCAAACCCACTCGTGGGATTGCTTTTGCTCAGGGACCTGGATATACTTGGTGGGTAATGCGGGAAGATGGGGAAGTCCGATGTATACCTCAAGGGGATTTGATTTTAGGGGAAAACAGCCAGTGAACTCAATTGTATGCCGTTGCCTGCTGTGTAATGCTTTTATAGCCCATCAACTAGATGTCTCCAGGTCACCAGCGACTGGCCCTGACTTCCCTCCAGCCATCATCCCAACAGAGAATGAACTTTGATAGAACCAGACGATCTGCAGTAAAGGAACGATCAGCATCAGCAGGCAGCGATCCAACACTGCACACAGCCTTTCCTGCCCTGAAAGATTGTTACAAGAGATGGAACCTGACATCATGGGCTGAATGGACTCAGCAGCATTATAGGGATTGGTCCATGCACTAAGAAATGATCTTTTTCTCTCTGTGTGTGTATGTGGATGTATATACGTAAGAGTGATGGGATATTGAGGGGATCTGAGCATGACATGAATGGTATGGAATAAGGGGTGGATACTGTCCTGGGTTTAGCAGTAGCAGTCATTTTTTCTCCTTCTTAATAGCTGGTGCAGCACTATGTTTTGACTTTCGGCCTGGGAACAGAGCTGATAACACCGATATTTTCAGTTACTGTTCAAATGTTTAGACTGGCCATAGGACTTTGTGAGTCTCATGCTCTGCCAGGGAGGAGGGGAAGATGGGAGGAAGCAGAGATGGGACACCTGACCCAAACTAGCCAGAGAGGTATTCCATATCACAGCACGTCATGCCTGGGGGGTAACTGGGAGTTACCTGGAAGGGCACTTTCTTCTTGGTTGGTCTTGTTTCAGTAGGTGATATTGTATTCTCTTCCCTTGTTATTTCTCTTACCATTATTATTATTGGTGGTCGCAGTAGTGATTTCTGTTATACCTTAGTTACTGGACTGTTCTTATCTCACCCCGTGGGAGTTACATTCTTTTGATTCTCCTCCCCATCTTTCCGGGAGCAATGGGAAGGAGGCGTGGAGGAAGGGGAAAGAAAGAAAAAGAGGGGGCTAGTAGAAAGTGTGTGGCTGACTTTGTTTAAACCACAACACCCTTAATACGAAGATATTTATCTTCAAGGGAAGAAGATATTGAAGTACATTTACCTGGATTGATTCCTGATTATTCTTTTAAACAATGGGACTTGCTGATATTAGTCTAGAGCAAAACAATTATAGAGCATGAGCCTACTGTGATTATTCAGATGTGCACACACGTACACAGTCAGACAGCCCTGTTAATCACTGTAAGACTTACATAGGCATGATATCTGACTGAGCAGGATGAATGCAGTGTTAGAGCCTTTAAAAGTATGACACCTGCATTACAGCCTAATCTGGGAATTGCACTGCATGCAAATAGCATGAGTATCAAAAAATATAGCCATAGAATCATAGAATCGTTAGGGTTGGAAAGGACCTTAAGATCATCTAGTTCCAACCCCCCTGCCGTGGGCAGGGACACCTTATGCTAAATCATATCACCCAAGGCCTTGTCCAACCTGGTCTTGAACACTTTACCAGGGCATCAGCTGGCTGTTTCTGGCTCGAGTGCCTTTCCTCATTAGCCCCCTGCAGGACAGCAAAGTCTGACAGAGTTATCGGTCAAATATATATGTATACTGTTTCTTTCTATGAGTTTCTAATCTATGCATTTTCAAACACTTCAGCATGAAATATGGTTATCTTTTGAATATGATTTTATGCAGTTGTCTACAGATCATTTAATCTCTCATTCTCTTAAAATGGAGTAAAGTGTAAATGCTGGATGTTGCTAGACAAAATATTACTCAAAAGTATTTTGTATTAGCATTGCCAACAGCTGATAATCATACAAATTCGCAGTATCATATCATGATGCGTACACTTTTGAGCTGAATTACTTATTTTCTGACATTTTCTTTCTGTAAAGGTAGTTGGAAGATAATATTCCAGCTAGGTTTACTCCTTGTGCGAGACTGTAATACATTTTCAAAAGAAAAGTTATAGCTCTGAAGCATTTTTAATACTTTTAACTATATATAAAAATCATGAAAGGTTCTTACATGCATACATAAGTTAAAAAGAAGTTTAGATAACATTTTGGAATGTGCTTTTGACAATTCAGAAGCACAATAATTGAAGCCAGATAGCACAAAGGGAAGCAGATCTCAAGCCAGATTTTCTCATGAAAGCAAATACATTTGAAAGGAACATATCCCAAGATCTTATTAAACTTTTTGGCACAAAATCTGAAAAAGTCCAAACAAATTCAATACTTCCCCCAAAGTGTGGCCAACATTGTAAAGGCTGTTCCTTGTTATACCAGATGTCATCTTCTACAATTTGGTTTGCTGACCACAGGAATCTTCATGGCACAGACTCACATATACAGATGCCTTCTTATACATTGCCATTCACCATGATAAAGCAAAAATATTCCTAAATTTAAGAGGAGGAAGTGGGCAGTGTATCTTGTATGCTACCATTCTGTATCATAGAATTCTACAGTTACTTGGATTTTGAAAATTTAAACACTAGTCATGCCTACTTTCACTGCAGCACATTGCACCTTGAGTTTTACTATTCAAACATACAATTAAGCTACAGCAAATGGTGCTTGCAATGTAAATTAGGTAGTTATGTCATTCATGAGGGATGAATGACTTTCAGGTAACGCTGGCTTATCTTGCTGTGGCTTTTCACATTTCTCACTCACACTCCACTTTTAAACATTTTCTCAACTGTTTTTTCTAAAGCATTTCATGTAAGTAATAAATAATGAACTTTTCAGATGATTTGAAACGATTGGATTTGTCATGCATTTTCAATAAACTGACGGGTTCAGAAGTTACTTAAATGAAAAAATGAGTTTCAAGCAGCATATTACCCTTTCCCGTAAGACGAAAATAAAATTTGAAGACATACATTAATATTTATCTCACATCTTGAGCTGGTCCATCCTGATTCACAAGAGCATTGATATCCATCAATGAGATCTATACATCTGAAATATAAAATAGTGTTATTCAGATGAAGCTATGTAATTCTAGATTCAGCATTAGTAGTATCATTCCATACATTTTCAAAAAATGGTCTGATGTATCATAGAATCATAGAATCATACAACAGTTAGGGTTGGAAAGGACCTTAAGATCATCTAGTTCCAACCCCCCTGCCATGGGCAGGGACACCTTATGCTAAATCATATCACCTCACACTAAACCATGTCACCCAAGGCTTCGTCCAACCTGGTCTTGAACACTGCTAGGGATGGAGCATTCACAACCTCCCTGGGCAACCCATTCCAGTGCCTCACCACCCTAACAGGAAAGAATTTCCTCCTTATAACCAACCTAAACTTCCCCTGTTTAAGTTTTAACCCGTTACCCCTTGTCCTATCACTACAGTCTCTAATGAAGAGTCCCTCTCCAGCATCCCTATAGACCCCCTTCCGATACTGGAAGGCTGCTAGGAGGTCTCCATGCAGCCTTCTCTTCTCCAGGCTGAACAGCCTTCTCTTCCTCAGCCTCTCTTCATACGGGAGGCGCTCCAGTGCCCTGATCATCCTTGTGGCCCTTCTCTGGACTTGTTCCAACAGTTCCATGTCCTTTTTATGTTGAGGACACCAGAACTACACACAATACTCCAGGTGAGTATTACTCCAGGTAACGTACTGAAATCCATAGCACTAAGTTTTAATAATGGGGCTTAAATGCATATGTTATGGGTGCTGAGGAATTTTATAAGGATTCTGATTGCCATATTCAAAGATGTCTTCCCATTTCAATCTCTTGGCATGTAACAGCTTTGTTTTTACATATATTAAACTCTAACTAATTGGTTTATGCTAATGAACAAAAAAGAAAGAGAAACTGAGATAATAAAACAGTGTATTACATTAGTTTAAGCAAGCAACATCTATCATCTTTAAGTTGCTAGTACTCTTATTTTATAGAACATAATTAAGAGTATATATATCAACCTTCCCGTATCACTAAATTTTAAATATTGCTAGTTAGGTACATTATCTTGGAGATGGTAACAGTTAAATGAAGATAGCCACCTTCCATGAAGACAAGGATCTGGCAAACATTCATTAACATTGATCTCGCAGTTTGTTCCAATGAAACCTCTTCTACAGTGGCACTTATAAAAACTGATATCATCAATGCAACTTCCATTGTTGAGGCAAGGAGTAGACATACATTCATCTATATTTACTTCACATCTATCACCTGTGCAAAAAAAAGAAGATATGAATAAGCTTTAAAATCTAAATTCAAACCAGTTTATTTATTGTTTACATAGTTCACTATATTCATCAATAAAGAATATCCCACTAGAATTACCTATAGCTGCAAATGCCAAAAATAATGGTTATACTGCAATACATTACAATGATAACATCTGTAATTTGGCAAGGCAAGAAAGCTTTGATGGTCAGCTTGCAAGCAAGATAGTTAAATGGAGAATCTGAAATTTCAAGAGCATCCTGGTTTCAGCTGTAACAGTTATTTTTGTTCCTAGTAGCTAGTGCTTCTTTACACAGTTATTAGAAAGATGAAAAGTGCAGGTTTCCAATAAGAGAAATAGAGAATTAAAATTATGTGTGTTTTGGTGGTGATCTAATGGTTAAAACTTATTTTATCAAAATAAAATGAAAATTCAATACACAAAATTCTTTGAAATCTTTTTTAAGACATTCATTATGAGAGATATGGTGATGCACTTTTCTTCTTGTAATTTTCCTACAAATAAGCGCCACTCATCTTTCACCTAAACATCTCAAAGTACTTTAGAAAATACTAATTGACAACCAACACGTTCATAGGTCTCTTTGCAGGCAGCTACTGCCCACTGCCTCATAGGCAGCTAAGCCCCACACAGCTGCTTTTTTCCACCTCACCATGGGATGGGTGAGAGGAACAAAAGGCTAAAAGTGAGAAAACTGGTAGGTTGAGATAAAGAGAGTTTAACAGATAAAGCAAAGGCCACACACGCAAAGCAAAACAAGGAATTCATTCACTGCTTCCTACCAGCAGGCAGGTATTCAGCCATCCCCAGGAATGCAGGGCTCCATCACACATAAAGTACCTTCCCTTCCTTTTTCTTCCCCACAGCTTTCATTGATGAGCACGCTACCATATGGAACAGGAAGTCCCTTTGGACAGTTGAGGTCAACTGTCCTCTCTATGTCCCTCCCAGCTACCAGAGCACCCTCAGCCTACTTTTTGTGGGGCAGTGTGAGAAGCAGAAAAGGACTTGACAATGTAGGAGCACTGCTCAGAAGTACCTACAACAATGATGTGTTATCAACTGTTTTCAGCACAAACCCAAAATATAGTCTCACAAAAACTACTATGGAGAAATGTAGCTATGGGTAAGTCCCCCCCCCAAAAAAAAGGAAAAAACAGTATATAATGCAAGAACATTCTCCTGATTTTTTCAGGTGTGTGGGCCAGGGGAGGTGTGGAGGAGATAAAAACAATGCTGAAGATGACAGGTCCTCCTCTGGAGCAGACAAAGTGTCCAGAAGCCAGAAGTTACACTAGTTCCTCTAGCTCTCCATTTCACAACAAAAATGAAGCACTTAAGTACTGCAGTCTCAATTCAAAACCATGTGTTTTATACACACATGTTTATAGTAAATGAAAAGTTCCTATAGCCTTTTATCATTGCTATCCACCTGACTACTGACACCTTTTTAAAGGAATTCATAGCAAGAATTACAGAGATACCATAATCTTTGTCTAGTCCATGTGCGAATATATAGCCAAAGATAAAAAACAGATGTTTGCAACAAATCTATTAACATGCTACACATAGAACTGCTTTAAGATCGTGGGAAATGTTTTTACCTAGTAAAGATTAACAGATTTAAAGATAAAACATCTAAGATTCTGTGCTGACTCATGTGGCCTTAGCCCCAGCAGCCCTAGAGGTCAAGCTCTAGTGGAAAGTGCATGACAAGGGATTGGACTTGGCAAGTACTCCCAGGAAAATGAGCCCAGGGGGCTGCCATGTGATTCTGTATTTGATCAGATCTTGGCACAGTGGTAGTTGCACTACGCTAAACCATCCATTGGTACAAATTAGAAGGCAGTTCTGAAACCTGTTTATCCTTGTTAAATCCCCCGTACCATGCAAGCATTTGGCAAACAGCTCTGATCAATTGTGCTCCTTGGATGTTCTCATTTAGCATCACACTCTCTGCATCACTGTTGTCTTATATCACTAGATATAAGAACTTAAAACTTTCAGAAACAGATGTTTTGTTAATATATTACCAAAAACTACATTCAAGATGACAGAAGACAAGTTCATCTGCCCATTATAGAAGATCAAACTATCAAAAAGGCAATTCTTGTAAGTCAGCATTAGGAAAGAAAATTCTTAATTGCTCTTATCAAGGAATGCTTCAAATGCATTGGCAGGCCAAAAGTACTACACAAGAACATACTTCAAGCTCACTTTACTTGCAATTCTGGAAGTGATTATTTTTCTTGTATCTGAATGGTGAGGGCATCTCTATTACACATGATCATAAAAAACAAGGTCATTCCATGATTACAGATATTTTGATCTTCCTGGTCCATTTAGCAAAACCTGAGAGTGTTAAAATGTGATAGTCCTGAGGTTTTGGTTTGGTTTTTTTTTCAGCAAAATAATAATTCCAAGCTTTGCTTTCATAACCCGCTACATTTTCACTCAATCATGCTTTCATTCCTACCTTTCCAATGATACTGACTAGAAAGGGTATTAGCTTTCCACTAAAATAATCTGCTCTCCTAAGAAGTTCTGCTAATTTAAAATTATTAAATTAGTGAGAAGACATATTAATTAAATGAGTAGCATTAATGTACACAGACTGCTGCTGGCTTTATTATGTACTCTCACTAAACCCATACGAGTTACTTTTTAAAAGTCACTTTCCTAGTAAATCACGCGGGTTACTTAGGAAATGCAAATCTGTATTTTAAGAGTTAAAGGTTCTCAGTTCAAATTTAGTAATTTGCTTTTGATAGTGATATATATATGAAAGCATAATTATTTTAAAAAAGTTCTAGTGTTTTCCAGATTTTTAAGTCAGATATTTCTCATCTTACTTTATGTTATGTCATTTTTTTTCCTAGTAGCTGGTGCAGTGCTGTGGTTTCAGTTTAGTCTGAGAACAATGCTGATAATACACCAATGTTTTAGTTGTTGCTTAGTACTTACTCTAAATCAATCTTTTCAGTCTCTCATGCTCTGCCAGTGAGGAGGGGCACAAAAAGCTGGGATGGAGCAGAGACAGGACACCTGACCCAAACAAGCCAAAGGGGTAATCAATACCACAGCACATCATGCCCAGTATATAAACTGGGGGAAGTTACCCAGAACGGACCGATCGATGGTTTGGTTGGGCTGCTTATCTGTCAGCAAGTTGTGAGTAATTGCATTTTGCATCACTTGTATGTTCTGAGCTTTCATCTCATTTTTTTTGTTATTTCCTGGTTTTATCAGTATTTTTATTGTTGGTACACTTTCAATTATCTCTATATTTTACTTTACCTTAGGTTACTAAACAGTTCTTATCTCAGCCTGTGGGTTTACGTTCTTTTGATACTCCTCTCTATCCTGTCTGGAGAAGAGGGAGTGAGGGGTGAACAAACAGCTGTGTGGTACTGAATTACCAGCTGAGTTTGAACCATGTCAGCTGACAGGACTAAAAGATTTTGACTTAACACTGCTAAAGCTTTCCTATTAAGGGCAGATTATGGAGATATCATTGCAAGGCATTTCTGTTCTTTCCCTCAGATTCAATCTTTCTTGGTGGAATCAATTACATCTCACAATATCTGGTTTTTTTAAAGAAGCTAAACACAAACTTGCAGTTCTCTATCTCCCAAATGTTTTTCCCTGCCTGAACATTACTTCATGAATTTTGGTTCCTGTATTTCAGATACACCTGGAGAATAAAGACCCTTTCTGACATTAAACATTGTTGTAAGCAAAGGCTGCCTTGAAAGTTGATGTACAGGATTTCACAGTACTTGGACAGAAATAAAGGAAGACTACAGTGATATGTTCTTGCTGAACAATAAGGTGTGGGAGAACTGAGGCTGAGAAAAAAAAACTTATTTAAGGAAACATTATTTCAGGACTCAAGCTAATATTCCAAAAACTCATATATACAACACAAAAAAAGAAACTTTAGATTTAGAAATTGTGGAGTAAGCTGCATTACATGGATCATGCTGCTTGCAGCTGATACTAGGAATAAAGTTAGTTTTCACTAATTTTAGTTCTCTATAAACTCCATAAGAACGAACCATTTCTTTGCATTAAAAATATGTATGACTAGCTGTAGTTTGGCACTTTGTTCAGAATTTTACTGAATTAACCACTCTTCCCCCTGCCCCAAGCAAATGTTTGGGCACTTAAATGGAAACAACCTGTTAATTTAATTTTCAAACAATTCTATGGCATTTTACAGTCATGTTCTCTTTTACTCTATTAAATATGTTGTCATATCTAGTTTAATTCTTCAAGTTATAAAAAGGGAAAATCTCTTTATATAATGGACACTGCATATTTTTACACAATTTGTTAATTCTGAATGTTTTCTTAAAGAAATGCTTCAATGATTCCTGTTTTTAAAGCTCTCCAATTGTAAGGTGGGTTTTCATTCATTGAGTTGTTCAGGTAAAAATGTATTCAATGTAGTATAAATAAGAATCGATCAGGAATGTAAAGCAGAATCTATTTGATTACAGGATGTTAATCATCTAAAGCAACTATAACTTTTCCTTTCTCAGTAGATTAAGTATTATGATTATTTTAACCCTTAAATCTGTCTTTCAGAATCAACATGCCAATATATGTCAACCTCTTCAAATGAAAGGCTGCAGCCATTTTAGGTACCTCAGACAAGCTGGGTTGATTACAGTCAAATCAAATTTCATTGGGTGATTTTGGAATCTGCTACTGCTTTAGTGCTGAACTAATTATTACTATCTTTGTAGCAATATATTATTTTTTAAACTTTAACATGATTTGATCTCAGGTTGATTTCCTTCAGTGGATCTATTAGACCTATGCAGAGGACAGAAGACAGCAGCAGTGAAAGGTAGCAGTAGGAATGAACAACACTGGATTATTTATGAACCAGACTATTTTAAATAATAAAAACATACTGAACAGAGCTATTCTATAAACATTTTCATTTAAATTACTTCCAAAAGAAAAACGTACTTTGTAATTTCTCACATTATAGACACAAAAAAGCTAGCAATCATTTATGACTGCAACCTAGACAGCCTGTCATTCTCTTCCAATGTGGCTGTCATTTATCTTGAAACCTGCCTCCTTTTTCAATTCTTGTGCAAAGTATGAAAACTTCTAATAAAAAGAATCTTGCTGCATTGTAATCATTATAATAAAGCATTCTGCAAAGCTGGTGTAAAAGACAGATTCTAATACCACAGAACTAGCACTTAAAATTTCACCTGTAAATTGTTTTATAGCTCTGACTGTGCCAAATGTGTTACTGTGATGAAGACACCTCTTGCAGCTCTGCTTTACAGATTGTACTTACCATGCTAGAAACAATGCATTCATACATCAAAGGGAAAATCCTTCTAGTATCTGAAGGGGGCCTATAAGGATGCTGGAGAGGGACTCTTCATTAGGGGTTCTAGTGGTAGGACAAAGGGTAATGGGTTCAAACTTAAACAGGGGAAGTTTAGATTTGACATTAGGAAGAAGTTCTTTATTGTGAGGGTGGTGAGGCACTGGAATGGGTTGCCTAAGGAAGCTGCGAATGCTCCATTCCTGGCAGTGTTCAAGGCCGGGCTAGACAGAGCCTTGGGTGACATAGTTTAGTGTGAGGTGTCCCTGCCCATGGCAGGGGGTTTGGAATTAGATGATCTTAAGGTCCTTTCCAACCCAAACTATTCTATGATTCTGATTCTATGGTCCTATGATTCTATGAAAAGTACCTCACATGTCCCACTTTTGAGTGATTATTGATAGTAACGGTAACCTGGGGGCTCCGCTGCATGTCAAGAATGCTGTGGAAGGCAAGGAAATGCCATAGATATGAGTAAACAAGAGTATGGAGTAGTAACAGTATCAGTAAGATACAAAGGAGACAACTATTCTCTTGCTCTTTCAAATCATCCATTCACAGGGAGGATTAGTCCGTGTCTTACCTTGATAAAAACTCAACAGCCTCTTCCAATGCTTGTTTTATGTTCAACCTACTTCATTAATTGGAGCTCATTTGCACAATTCCACACTAGCATCCTAATCTAGAGATTGTCACACCTTCCATCAAGACTTTCATCTTTCTAACTGTAAATCCAAACACGAAATTACCTTTTTTAAGGATTTTTCTCACCAACTTCAGATCCCACCTAGAATCTCCCTCTTCTGACCACTAGGCATTTATTCTTAGCCTTCTGTTAAAACAAAATTGCAATGTTTTTGCATTTCTTCCCTCAGGAACACATCCCCTCAACATACAACTGAGTTTTTACAAGCTGTAATATACCTAATAAGGTGAAAAATCAGATACTAGACTTTATCCGCTAAGTATTTCAGCACAGGAAAGGAGGAAGTTTTAAACAGTGGTGGGTCCTTCAAGTTACTTACTTACTTTTTTTAAAACTCTCACAGTTGCAAAACTTGAGCTCCTTGAACATAAGAATGGACCATACAACGAACACCTCTGACTTCTGCGTGATCTCTGAGATACGCAAACATTCTTACCTATGCTCTCCTGAAGCTTTTATCCTACTACTAAAAAAAAAACAACTCTGAAGTTTTCCTACATATTTTTACATTTTGCCTATGACTGATGCACTATGCATCTGTAGTCTTATGTGGTGTACATAATTATTTGCTTATTTTAAAATTATTCAGCTATTCAGCTTCATCACGTAAAAACGTACTACCTCGAAAAGAAAAATAAATGCATGAAAAAAAACCCAAAACAATTGGTTATTGGAGGTGTACATGAAAATGGAAAAAAATAAAATAGGAAATTAGCACAGTATACTAATTTATACATGATATGGGAAAAAAGTGTAGGTCCTTCTATGGTAACTGCAAATTTTATATCCAGTTGAAAAGAGCCAGAAACAAGAGAAAAGGAGATAAATCCTTTCAGAATTGCTCAGCAACACCTAGTTCTCTTGTTGAAGTCAATTTTGATATTAACTATTATGATAAGACTACTGAAAAATACTTGTGACTATTCCATGAGATGTCATCATAGATGTTAATCAAAAGATCAATGAATAGATTTATTATATGGAAGTATAAAATGGACATTAAAGTATAAGCAATAATGAAACAAATTTTGTATAGATAAAAAGATTGTATAGATAAAAAGATTGTATAGCATAAAGCCTAAGGAAAAAAAATACTGCTCAACTTAAACATGAGCAGAAATACAACAAACGACAGTGAAGAGCATTTTTAAGGTACAGAAAAAAAAAACTTATTTAGTAAATAATTTCAGCATAAGAGCATTAAGCCCAAGAAAACATAGAAAATGAGAAATAAAAATATTTTCAAACGTGCCTATGTATCATAGAAATTGTGAATAATAATGGTAATTCTTGTGAAAAACCTATATTTGTAGATGAATTTCATGTCCTAGTACCATACATTTTTTTTTTAAATCACCATTCATCTACCAGTTGTCCTGGTTACTGATATAACTACAAGAAGCATGCAATAGTAAACAACTATAAATTATCAACAGAAGCTGTGGAAAAAAAAATAGAATATAATAGTTAACACTGGTAGTTATTTACAGCTTCAAAATCTTAACTTGGACAGACAGAAAATATATATTTAAACAAGTTCTATCTTGACAGTGATCAAGAATGATAACTGATCATTCTGAGCTGTCTTTTTGCAGAAGAGAAAGAAAAAAAGAAAATAATAAAGAGAAAGAATACATCAGCTGAGCTGTCTGGGATCGGCAACGTAAATGATAAACTGGTGTATGGAAAAATAATATAGTAGCATCTCATAATTAAAACAAAGACAAACTGGGATGAACAGTAGGTGAAAAATTCAGGTACTTAACTTATTACTGGAGGATGTGGAAGACACATCTTGAAAAAAATAGAGTATGTAGTAATTTCCACTAGATATTAATTTATTTCCACAGCTTTCAAAATGTCTTCTATAATAAACACTTTTCCTGTATACACATATGTACAAAATCACATTGTAAATAAATACTTTAATCTCCTTAGAAGACACTTTGCAGCAGAATTTGTCTTTCCTCTCTGACAAATTAACTTTGATGTAATATTCCCCAATCACCATGTTCTAAATCAACCATTTTGCAAATCTAGAAATACGTTGCCTCTTAAAATTATTAACTGACTGCAAAGAACCACTACTCATTTTTTTCACAGTGACATTAATCTTGTGAACAGCATAAGGTCCTTTTAACATCATTTTAGTGTTGCCTCATTCAGTCTGTTATGAGTCAACAAACTGTAACAAAAGTTTTCTCAGTACGTTGCATGAAAAACTAGGCCTGATAAGGTTGCTGAGCTTGTTTTTGTTGATTTCCTCTTCAGAAGGATTTATTATAGCATATTGACTAATACCAAAGACGTAGATTTTCCATTTCTATTTTATTTTGTATCAGTAATAGATTTATTTCAAGCAATCATTTCACTTTCCTTCTATTAAGTCATGTTAAATTGGTGCTGATCAGGCTGCAGAAAATTTGTGTGGTTGTAAACTGTTTTGAAGTATTTTTCCTTTGTTTAGACAAGGTTTTATTTCCTTTCTGGATGGAAAAGTGAAGAGAACATTACAAGACAAGATTAGACCACAGTTATTAAGACAAACACAGATTAATATACTTGGTCTAAAACTTTGAAGATTTTTTTAATTAAATATCAATTTGAGATCTCAGATATGCATGTATCCCTTCTGCAAACTGCATCTGCCTGTTTAAAATATAAAAGTGAATGCAAGAAACAGACATCCCCTGTAGCTTGCACTGTATGTTATTAGGATGTTTGAACTCTAGACTGGAGCATGTTAAGACCAGCAGCAGCAGAACACTTTCTATTCAAAATAACAGAAATTCAAACATTCATAATCTTGTGATACATGAAAGGGAACACACCAGATATAGAGTCTAGAATTTGATAACACTCCTATTTATGTTTTAACTGTCTGACAGTCAAAATTATCCGTACTGAAAAACATTGATATTAAAATGGTTGAAATGGTTTTATCAACAATCCCCTCAAACCTTGACAGTATCTAACCCTTTCCATTGGTGGTGTACCCATACTTCAAATATCCCTGTGGGTTTAAATTATGGCCCTGCAGTTTTCTCCTCAAAACTGCAGAAGGCAGTGGAAAGAGGGGTGTTGTAAAGATTTGCTAGCATTATGACATCTTTGCCAGGAGGACTGCAATGGACTGGGAATTTTTTCTTCTCTTTGTTTGAAGGAACATGATGTTGATACTTTCTTCTTTCCTTAATCTTGGTCTTTGCTTGGGTTTCCCTTTATACATTTCCCTGTCACAGCCCTGTTCCTACTCCTGGCATCCAGCCTTCCTAGTCCAAGCACACAATGGGCAAGGGTTTGTCAGGCAGTGACTGGGGGGCAGGGTGTCACCCCTCCCCAATGGGCACATTCCCAGAGCCAAAGTTGGAGCAGGGGAGGCAGCAGTCACTAGGCCCAGTGCAGGGGTTAAACCAGCAATGCCCATCTTGGGCCATAACAAGACTGAGCCCCATGCAATGCCAGGTCAGTGCACAGTTAAGCCTCCCTCTGCTAAGGGCATATATCATATTTACTGGATTTCAAAATGATAAAATCAAGTGATACCTAAAGATATTGCAATTTATATTCAGTTCACAGATGAATAAATTTAAAGAAAAAGATGGAGAACAAGATAAAGCTGAAGTCAGTGCAAGTAAAATCTATTCATTCATGTCTGAATATTGGAAAAAATCATGACAAAAGTGTCATAGTTGTCAGTATTGCCAGAGGAGGTCACATTGTAGCTGGGCAAGCTGCAAATATCAATTCAACAGTTATGACATTTTAACTTGGATTTTAAGGACACAGCTTTTACTATGAGCAATTACTGTATTAAAAATGAGGATAACTTTTAATACTAAAAGATATCTGAAAACTTGTAAGTGAAAGGCAAATTTCTAAGAACCAAAGTATCTCTCATTGGAACTAATACACATCAATACAGAGAAAAGAGATGTACTGGTATGTTATATTGTCTATGTAATGTATGCATTTCATATATTGCATATATATATATATTAATATAAATGCGTAGTCCTAAAGAGAAATACCCATGTTTATTCAGTGTAGTTGCTGTTTAGTAGCCATTTTAACATTGCAATATAGAACGGAGTCTAAAATAAAAGTAAAATAAAGGAAAATTGGAGAGCTGTATTATGTGGCAAAGTCATAAAGAAAAAGATGTTCTAGAATCATTCTAAAATAATGTAAGTAGAGCTTTGTGTAAAAAAAAATGTATTTACATTTACTCCCTTATCAATCTATAACCTAAATGTCTCCAGAATATACTAATATTATGACTACTTTTATAGGTTTGATCTTCTTCTCTATTAGGTTTGCTTTATGTAGTCTGTATTAGCCATATTTAAAACTGAGGCACTTACACATTTTTATAGTCAAATGATAAAATTAGCTATACAGGAAACTGCGTATCTAAAAACTCATCTTTCTCTTCTTGGGACACATTACTATTAATAAGTAATATATTGTTCACATTACAGTTTAAACGTCTCATCAGAAATGAGGACAATACTGTCCTTGGATGTTTTCCAGACCCAACTGGACAAAACCATAAGCAGCCTGATATAACTTCATCATCAACACTGACTTCAGCAAGAGGCTGGACTCCAGACCTCAAAAAGTCCCTTCCAACATGGATTATTGTGATTCAAGAATGAAATTTCCCCGGGGAGCTTGACCTGGTGGCCTGGTTAATAGCAAAATGCAGGGGATCAAAGTTATGCCATCGGTGCATGGAAGCAGATAACAATGCAACAAGAATTTGATCATGGCTGTATGCAAAATCTCTTGTCAATAGCATGTAGATCATCATAGAGCAGAATTTTTTACAATTCGTATGTTATTTAATTACACACAGTCAAAATTCAACCTTCCCTCCAGAAAAAAAAAAAAAAATTACAAAAGAAAGTATGAAAAAAAGGTATGTTTTTTTTTCTTTTTCCATTTAGATTGATACTAATCACAAACTGAGACTCTATGCAGGCAAGCGGGAAGTACAAACACTTGCAAATAATCTTAATGACTGGAAATAACATTAATTACTAATGAGAAAATATATTATTTAGAACACAGGTATGTCTTGGGTAGTATATTTAGGCATTAACATTCTGTTCATTTAATTGTTACAGCACACCACTTTCACTATTCATTTCAAATAAGAACTTGGCAACTTGGAATAGTACTTAAGGCTGACTGCAGAGAAATTCAACAGATCCGAGTCATATAATCAGTAAGAACATACATTTTTCCACTATGAAACAGGAAAAACTGCAACAGAATTGCTAAGAAAACTACTAGCTTCTTAGTATGAAAAGTCAACTCGTTCTACTTTAGTGAACTTCATGAAGTCATCTACTCTCAATTCTGTTAAGAATAAAATCAGATACTGCTGGCAGAAGTAGCTACAAAATAAATAAAAAAAAAATAAATAAAAATATCCATCATGGTACCATTGCCATGCTTTTCCAAAATAAGAAGTGCAACTTTACAGAAACCGCTCTAACATACAGCATATTGAGTTCCGTGAAAGTGAAAACATCACTCAGTAGTCATTATTTAGATATTTATTGCTGAGACTGACTGAAACATCCGCAGGTTTTTAAGTGATGAATTGCATGTTTTTATCTAACTAGTTCCCAGTAATGTATTTTTGACTGCATAGGAAAAAACCCCACACCATCAGAAATAGTTATTAAAATAGTCTTAGTTCATTTGTAATGTTATCTTTTAGAAGTACTACAGTATCTTAATACAAAAGATCTAGAAAATGAGTACATTTACAACTTACACAAAGCTCAAAGAAATATTGCAGAATCACAGAAGAATAGACTGGCATTATGATGCAATGTTCGCTTGTGGTGTTCTCTCATTAAAGCTGCTTAAAAGTTCCTTTTTCACAGTATTTGTAGCAGAGCAATTTGGGTGGAAACTTAGAGTTCAATCCCCTGGGCCTTGGTAACTCTTACAGCATAGAAACTCCTTTAAAGCATGCACAGTGGCATACTTGAACACATTCAAAGACAGCGCCCCCCCCCCCCCCCCAAGTTACATTTGCTGAGAAGCACAGCAACTTTCTTAGCTAGCAAGTAACAGCTAGGAAACAGCTCTAACAGTTGCATCAGGGCTTTCTTGAATTTGCTGTAGCTATAATATGAAGCACTGATTTTGTCTCTAGATATCCTAGGTAAGTTCTCATCTAATAGCTCACCATAATAGATAAGATCTAATCACTTGACCTCAAACTCCCAAATGTTTTCACAGGACAGCCCTGAATTCTTCATTTCAAGCAGCTCAAAAAAACTTCAGGGAAAAATTCTACATCTGCTTTACCCTGAAATACTGCTCTGATTGATCATATTTATATTACTAATTTCAGTTACTATCTTTTTAGCTGGGGATTGTTTCAGTTTTATTGAATGTTCCCTTACACTTTTGGGACTTGGTGGATGAAGTGGCTAAACCACTATCCATCATATTGGAGAAGTCGTGGCAGTCCAGTGAAGTTCCTGCTGACTGTAAAAAGGAAAGATAGTCCGCATTTTTAAAAAGGAAAAAAACGAAGACCCAGGGAACTACATGTCAGTCAGTCTCACCTTGGTGCCTGGCAAGATCATAGAGCAGATCCTCCTGGAAACATGAGGCACAGGGACAATAAAGAGGTGATTCCTGACAGCCAACATGGCTTCACTATGGGCAAATTGTGCCTAATGAATTTGGTGACCTTTTACAATGAGGTTATAGCATTGGTGGGTAAGGGATGAGCAAGTGGTGTCACCTACTTGGATGTGTACAAAGCATACTGTCACGCACAGTATCCTTGTCTCTAAATTAGAGAGGCATGGGTTTGATGGATGGACTTGGTGGATAACAAATTGTCTGTGTTGTGCGGTTGACACACTGGAGGAAAGGGATGCTATTCAGAGGGACCTTGACATGCTTGAGAGGTGGGGAAGAGCAAATATTATGAAGTTCAACAAGCCCAAGTGCAAGGTCCTGCATCTGGATTGGGCAATCCCAATCATAAATACAGGCTGGCTGAGAAAATGGATTGAGAGCAGCCCCAAGTAGAAGGACTTAATTGACAAGAAGCTGGAAATAACATGGCAATATGTGCTTGCAGCCCAGAAAGCCAAACATATCCTGGGTTGCATCAAAAGGAGCATGTCCAGCAGGTCAAGGAAGGTGATTCTCCCTCTCTACTCAGCTCTTGTGAGACCCCACCAGCAGTACTGTGTCTCTGGGGTCCCCAGCATAAGAAGGTTGTGGACTTGTTGGAGTGAGTTCAAAAGGAAGGCCATGATCAGAGGGCTGGAGCACCTCTCCTGTGAATACAGGCTGAGGGAATTGGGACTGTTCAGCCTAGAGAAGGGTCTAGAGGGACCTGAAAGCAGCCTTTCAGTACCTAAAGGGGGACTACAAGATATCTGGAGAGGGACTTTTAACAAGGACATGGAGTGATAGGACAAGGGGGGAATGGTTTTAAGCTGAAAGCAAGTAGATTTAGATTAGATACTAGGAAGAAGTTCTTTACTGTGAGGGTTGTGAGGCACTGGAACAGTCTGTCCAGAGAACTTGCAAATGCCCCATCACTGGAAGTGTTCAAGGCCATGCAGGATGAGGCTTTCAGCAACCTGATCTAGTTGAAGGTTTCCCTGGCCAGGGCAGGGGGGTGGAACTAGATGCTATTTAAGGTTCCTTCCAACTCAAATCATTCTATGATTCTATTCAATGACACAGAATCAGGATCATGATCAAAAGCATAATGCAAATCACAAAACTTCACGGCAGCACTTCCATAATTCAGACACAACATTTAACAGTGATTCTATTCTTGTAAGGCATGGTTTATTACAGAAAGGGATTGCTATTATTATCATTGTTATTATTATTACTTTGATTACCACTTTGCAGCAACAAGACAGAAATAAGAAGACTGGCTTCAATCTTGTTGGCAGATTCTGCAAAATCTGTTACTTTGAGAGACACAGCCAGGATTTCCATGTGAACTGCATGGGAAGTCAAGTACTGAAAGACTTTAGAAGCTAGAAAAGTGAGGAAAGAACTATGAGCAAGCGCCTAGGTAGCATAATACAGTAGAGTGTTAGAGTCCCAAAAAAGTATGTGCACAGCAATCGCTCTGGAAGCTTAGTGGATTTTAGCCATGTTAGTATGGCATTGTGTCTGATTTTACCAACGCCTCTAAGGAGAACAAATCAGCATGGAGATAACAGAATTCTGATGCAGCTACAATTTCTAATTTTGTTTTTTTTGGGGGGAGTGGAGGGAGAGCATTTAAGCTACCTTGCAAATTTTGAACTGTGCTGTGTAATAGACTTAGTCAGCTGTGTAAGTCTAAAGAATCAATGCCCTTCATTTTCCCTAATGATTTAAAAAATGCTTTGTTCTCAAGTGTTTCCAGATCTGGTTCATATGGAGCATAAAAGTTACATATGAACTGTCGGAATGTACAGATGGCTCACCTACCACATATTTTATATTGAAAATATTTTTTCTGTTTTATTTTTTGCTTGGTTGAGGGTTAGTTGTTTGGAGGGTTGCTGGTTCTTTTTGAGGGGGGAGGGGTGTTGTTTGTTTGTTTTCCATTAGGTATAAATTATTAACATTAAAGAGACCAGCTATGGAAAGAGAAAGAATATGTGAGGGGACACATCACCATAATCTTGCATTATAATACAGGATTCAAGAATTATCCTCCTAGAATCATAGAATAGTTAGGGTTAGAAAGGACCTTAAGATCATCTAGCTCCAAGCCCCCTGCCATGGGCAGGGACACCTCACACTAAACCATCTCACCCAAGGGTTTGTCCAACCTGGCCTTGAACACTGACAGGGATGGAACATTCACAACCTCCCTGGGCAACCCATTCCAGTGCCTCATCACCCTAACAGGAAAGAATTTCTTCTTTATATCCAATCTAAACTTCCCCTATTTAAGTTTTAACCCGTTACCCTTTGTCCTGTCACTACAGTCCCTAATGAAGAGTCCCTCCCCAGCACCCTTATAAGGCCCCCTTCCGATACTGGAAGGCTGCTACGAGGTCTCCATGCAGACTTCTCTTCTCCAGGTTGAACAGCTCCAACTTTCTCATCCTGTCTTCATACAGGAGGTGCTCCAGTCCCCTGATCATCCTCATGAACCTCCTCTGGACTTGTTCCAACAGTTTCATGTCCTTCTTATGTTGAGGACACCAGAACTGCACACAGTACCCCAAGAGCAGAGTAGAGAAGCAGGATCACCTCCTTCGACCTGCTCGTCACGCTGCTTTTGATGCAGCCCAGGATATGGTTGCCTTTCTGGGCTGCGAGTGCACATTGAAGCCGGATCATGTTTATTTTCTCATCAACCAACACCCCCAAGCCCTTCTCCGCAAGGCTGCTCTGAGTCTCTAAAGAAGAGAGATTGGGCAGAGAGCCCAACCTGTAGCTGTGCCTGGGATTGCTCCAACCCAGGTGTAGGACCTAGCACTTGGCATGGTTAAACTTCATGAGGTTGGCATCAGCCCACCTCACAAGCGTGTCAAGGTCCCTCTGGATGGCATTCTTTCCCTCCAGCGTATCAACTGAACCACACAGCTTGGTGTCATCAGCAAACTTGCGGAGGGCGTGCTCACATGGCCCACTCTCCATGTCAGCGACAAAGCTGTTGAACAAGACCTGTTCCCAACACCGATCAGTGTTGAGTGATGTATGGAAAAATCAGCAGAAGTTATTCAAAACTCTTTACAAATGCTGTTACATTTTTTAACCTCTATGAAGGTGAGGAAAGTTGGAGGCAAATCTGTGGAATCAAACCAAGATTTTCTCTCAATCCATCACACCATTTTAGGGAACAAGTACAATTGGAAATGGGTCTAAGTCCAAACATGTACATGACTGCATGAACAATGTTCTTTTTATCATTATAAAGCAGTCTCCTACATTAATGCTATTCATAAATAACCACGATTCATAATAACTCACTGCTTCTTTTCAGCAGTCAAATATAAGAAGCAGAGCTAGTTCTATTCCTCTTTTAGTGACTCCTATAAATCCAGAAAAAGGAGCTGGTTCTCTTTGAAGATAAAAATTAAGTATAGAACACAGTGGTGGAACCACCTTAGTATTGCTATGTTAAATGTATTCAAAATCAACAGTAATGAGCATGAAGAACAAACACTTCAAATTTAGATATTTGCCAAAAGACAAGGATTTTTCTCCCTAAAGGCACAGATCTATAAAAACTCCCACAATTTTATTTTACTAAACAAGGGGAGTGTGCTGTCATCCAAGTTCTTAATCACCAAATTTAATTTGTATACACAGTGAGAGCTGCTGTTGCCAAATGCTTATTATGAATGGACTACAGCATTGCATATTTCAAGCATAATCTGTACAAAAAATTAGGCAGTTATTCACTGAGTCTACTTAAGGACCAGAGATGTCATGTGCTGTAGAAGCTTTTCTTACAAATAGGATTCTTAGCTGTTCAGTAACTTCCTTGCTTTGAAACTTCAAATACATTTCTCTACAATTCTATGATTCTATGATAAAGACAGGAAGATCACTTAGCAGTTATCAACATGGGCAAAATAGACTCAGTAAAAATTAGTATTTTATTACCAATTAAAATAGATTTTTGGATGGTAAGAAACAAAGATGAAATAAGGCAGCTCTTTCCCCTTTTCCTATCTTCCTCCTTCCACTTCTCCACTGTCTCAACTTCATTCCCAATTCCTCTACTTCCCTGACCTCAGCATCACAGGGAAGTGGGGGATGGGAAGTTGTGGTTAACCCATAACAGCTCCTCTTTGCTGCTCCCTCCTGCTAGCACACTTTTCCCCTGTTCCTTGAGTGGGTCCTCTCCCCTTACCTTCAAGACATACCTGCTTCAGAATGGGATCTCTACAAGGCCACAGTTCCTTCGGGAAACAATCACCTCCTTCTGTGTGGGGTCCTCCATAGCCTGCAGTATGAATATCTGCTTGTGTGAGGAGTGTTTTTCCACAGGCTGCAGGGTAATACCTGCTCCACCATGGTCTCTTCTATTGGCTGCAGGGAAATCTCTGCTCCAGCACCTGAAACTCCTCCCCCTCCTTCTCTGACTTTGCTGCTCACAGGTTTACTTCTCAATTTCTCCCTGTGACTCTGAACTTTTGCCCTTTCTTAAATACATTTTCACAGAGGTGCCACCACCTTGGCTGAGGAGCTCAGCTGTGTCTTACAGTGGCTGCATTAGAGCCAGCTGGAACTGCCTGTGCCAGGCATGACTCAGCCTCTGGTCTCTTCTCAGAAGATGCCTTGCAGCTCCACAATTTGCCAACTCCTTGACACCACCCAATACTCAAAATAAGGTTTCAGTGGCTAAAATAGAATGTGTATTAAACTGAAGTGTACAAATTCAAAACTTTGATTCACACTGCCAATTATTGAGCATATGATTCAAAAGACACCTAAAAATGACTAAGTACCATGAAGTCTTTTTTTGCTGTGAAGGTTGAGTCATCATTTCTGCAGAGAGGTAATTATTCCTGAATTCTAAATAGCTATTCTCTTAATCTCATATCTGCCCTTACATTCTTATCTTCTCTATGAGATCAGTACAAACTGACATTTGGAAGTGACTAAGGGTGCACTTAAGTTGTATATTAAACCAAGTCAAAACTTATGCTTAAATAACTCATCATGTATTTTATCTTTAATGCCAGTTCTGAGCCCCAGCCTTCCTTATCCTGGACCTCAGAACCTGCTGTTCATCCTGTCCATATGACAATGAAAATCTGCTCTTTTTTTTTTATACAGTGGGCTTACCTAACAAAAAAGTCCCAGAAGATCTAATCAACAAAAAGGGAGATAAGTTTTCTTTATCTTTTTAACCTTCCCAGCTACTTCTACAGCTTTGTGCTGCCAGCCATCTCTGGTTCAGTGAACCCCCTCCTCATGAGAGGAAAATTTGCTTAATGCATTTTCCTGAGAAGTACTATAATGTCCGCGCTATAAGTTAGCCTAATTTGTAAAGAAAAGAGGAGAAACTTTTGCTGGACTTGCTGATTTTCAACACTATTTAGCAAAGATTTCCTGAGCCAGGAAGAAGAGTAAGATGTAACCTCAAGTAGTTTTTGCCTTGAAGTGCCAAGTCTAACTGCTAGTCCCCTCTCCTGAATGTCAAGGTCAGGACATAAACATTCTTTTTCCTCTTAAAGTGACTCCCCGTCTACTAACTTTAAGTTAGTAACTAACTTTAAGAGCTTTAAGCCATACTTTCCTGTTGACGAGGGAGACCGAGTAGCTGGCTGAGCAGCTGGCAACAGTCCACTGATTGTCCAAGGTCAACCCAACACATTATCAGAAAAAAACTTTAGTCTTTGCAAGAGATCTTAGAACTATTTATTTAACTTCAAACAAAGAAATAAAACAAATAAAAATTTAAGAATTACCATGCCTGTCAGCGAAGACAATAATGACTTGGTAACCCTAGAATCCTTCCAAATGAAGCAATTAGGAACTATAAAAATAAAAATTCTACAGTCAAAAGACTCGTGCTTTTATTAAACTCATTTTGCAGCAGACACAGTGACCCACACACTTATGGTTTATACTTGATTATAAAATAATTTTTTCATGAACATGAAAAATATTTCATTTGAAGCATGTCTGAATCATCTGGCTTAAAATTTGATGTAAGGTTGTTCATATGGTAAGATTTATAAAGAAGTGATTAACACCTCAGTCATGAAATGACCTTCTGGGTAAGTGATCATAATAGAGTATGTTTAATTAATTCTTCCTTTTAAGATGTTGTACTGTGCAGCTGAAGAGAAATTAATCCTAGTGTTTTAATTAACAGGTTTTTAATAGGAAATTCAGTGGAATATACACATATTTGTTTTTTCTTGTTTTTTTTTCTTTACATGATTGTGTACCAGTGCACATCCAGAATGCAACGTCACATTGATTTGTGATAATGCAGATATAGCTATACTCACTGATTAATTTCCTTATTTTGCTTTTAATTTTAAATTGCTGATTAAGTCTCATGTAATTTATAGTTTCACAGTCAAAATAATTCCACTTGTTTGCACTGTATCTTCAGATTCTCTCAACAAAGGTTTACCTACCAAGCCAAAATTAAACCTGACATAGACTTTTATTCTCCTTTTATTTATTTAGATTATGAATACATTCCTGTATTTATACTTATGAAAACAAAGGATTCTGGAATCATATAAACAGTCCCTGATTAAGACATTTAAAGTGTATTTTAGTGCTGAAAGATGACTATGTAAACATAGTCCCTTACTCTAAAGATCCATTCTCTATGTACATTAAATCTCAGGTTTGGCAGATTACAAAGTATAACATTTAGAGTTGCTTGTTTCTTTACAACATTTGCTGTACAATCTCAACAGTTCATGTTACAACCATTAACATTCATCACTACAGCCAATGAACGGCTAACCATTTAGACAAAACAGGTTTTCGATTCAGTAACTCAGGAGTAACTTTTAGTTTTGTGTTGTTGTACCTAATACTCAGTTACCACCAATGTACAAACAATAAGCAGTAACAATGGTGATCTTGAGCAAAGAGCTATTAGGTCTTTCAGCCACTGATTTTTTCAGTTATTTCTGTAAACCAGGCCAGACTTTCCGCGTACAAAGACAGGATATATGGAATGAGAATGATCAGACTGGAGAATTGAAGAGTTCACAGAATTTTGTAGCTAACTGTTTACCTAGGGACTTCATGATACGCTACGTAAGCATAGCATAACATAAACATTAAACACCAAAAATTCCAGGCCTGCATCTTTCAACATGAAAGTTTAATGCTATTTCAAATAAATCAGTATTTTTTGCAATGGAGTGTAAAACTAGGAAAAACTAATAACGTTTCTGTGTGCTGGGAAGTGAGAGATTAAACTGATGTAAGGAGACAGTTTGTAGCTTTAGTATGTGTAAGTCATAGATCTGAAGGAACAACAGACGTCTGTTTATAAAGATCCTTTTGGGCAACAAGGATGATGTATACTATACATATAGTCGCTAAAGAGCAAATATAAGTGAAAGAACAGCAGCAGCTGATAGAATAGGAATAATAAGATCCTGTGTTGTCAAGAGGACCTAGTGGAACTGAGCAATATTGTTTCATGGAGCAATTAGCAGCCAGTCAAAGCAATTAACAAACCAGGGACTAAGCTAGGGATGGAAAGTTGTCACTGGGTCACCTGAACCTTTGATATGGTTTTGCTAGTCAGTGTGATTGATGACAACCAAACATACACAGAAGGCTACTGCAGAAGAGGGAATGCAGTCATCTTTAAAAGGTATTTTGTCAAAAAAAAAAAAAAAAAACAAACCCAAAACCCAACAAAGCAAACCCAGAGAAAAGGAACTGTGTACTGTTGAAAAGTTGATTATTTGTTATTATCCTTTTGTTGCTTTTCTCCTCTAATACAGCACTGCTTTATTAATTCACTTTTAGGGAAAAAAAGGGTTTCTTGAATTCCCAGATCAGTTAGTTTTATTTTCCAAAGTGTCTGGGGTAAGGACTTTAACCAAGGTTTATTAGTCTTACCTAGGGTTTAAGAACATCATTGTTGCTGCCAATTATTTTCTGACAGAAATCATTTTAACTGTGATCACTTTTTGAAAGAGTCCACCAAAGTTAGAAAGCAGTAGATTTTATCTTAGCAGTGTTGAGGAAAAGTTGTATTTTAATAGTTAATAAATTATTCTAATGTATTTTTGTTTAACAGGTATTTAAAATTAAATTAAATTATGAACAAGGTAAAGTAAATCCAAAATAAATACAATTATGGAATTCTTAAAATTTTAAGAGGTACATAAGCTGCCAAATTTTTAGAGCTACAGAGATCAATGTTTAAAGACTGCTTTGCTTAGAGATTAGAATTATGTAATAAGCAGAAAAAAACATTAAAAAAGTCTGATGAAAGTGAATACTTTTAAATTTTTTTTTTTATAAATGAAATGGAATATAGTAACAGTATTTGTCTTATCCCATTTAACATATTGTAATTTTTGCTCACTTTCTATTCATATTTGGAAGTCTATATTTTAATTACTCTAGACAATGATTAAAGTTTTCTCTGCACATTAAAACACTTTTGAAATTCAAACCATCATTGTATAAAGATACATTGTTATGTATCTTTAAAGGGCCCTTGTCCATGATTAAAAAAAAAAAGCCGTTCCTAAGTGTACAAAATAACTGAAATACACCTATTTTTCAGAGTTAAATAAATTACTTTTGTCATACTGCTATAAATTCAGTACATTGAACACTAATATTTTGTAGTTCCACGGTATTTATTTTTACTATTTATAATTCCAAAAGTTGGTATTCTCAGACAATATAATTACCTTTTCTGTATTGTAGATAACATAAAACAAAAAATGTTAAATATAAAAAACCACCTATTGGCTATTTGAATTGTAATTGCTACAAAAAGTTTGCAAAACCACAAACTATCACAGAGCTACTTCACAGGTTTGGATGTTTTCCACTTTATACATGCTTCATGCATGCTCTTTTTGCTTCATCATCCAGAAAAGCAATGTTTTTCTCTGAGAAGAACTTTTGTTGAAATCAAACTACATTCACTCACTTCTGAGCCTGCCAACATTGCAACTTCATTTTAAAGCCTTAGTTTAACTGCTATACCAAACACTTTGTGGATTAATTATTCGTTCAGACTTAGTCTAACTGGTACATTGCATAGCGGATGTCCAAATAGTGTCACTTGAAAGGGAGGAAAAAAAATCACAGGTCTTAATTAAGCGATTGCCAATGTATCACTAAATTTTGAGTAATGATCACTCCACTGGAAATATGTGAACTAAAGTTTGTGGTGGTTTGAAGCAGGATATACAGCTATATAGATATTTCCAAAACTGTACTTATTTGTTCTGTGTAGAAAATACATTCCTCTCAGTTCAGTGGTGTCAATTGTACCTTTTCTAATCTTATGAATTATGTGGCATTTATCAAAGGCTGAAATGGGTAGGAAAAAACATTTTATACAGAAAGAATGAAGAAATAAAACAACTTGAGGCAAAGAACTATAAAAATTTCTGCAAGCTGAGTCCTATGACCCTACATGTTTTCAGATTGCTTAAGCTGGATATATCAAAAACATCAAGAACTACTTGTTCTACAGCATGCAGAGCATTTAAATGCCATCGTCATTTTAGAGAAATTTTACTGCATCTCTACCCACTAAATATTTTGTCATTAGTACTGCAAAAATGCAACAATCAACACTAAAGGCAACAGTGTCAGTCCAACAGGTCAGCAAAGTCAGTGGCTGAATCCAGAAAACATTTATTTTCTTTACACTATGCAATCTCTCTTTTAATATCTTTCAGATGAATGTATGGGTGACTAAAGAAATCATAAATCAAGCCTTAATGTAAACAACATCTTGAGCTACTTAGCAAGAATTGTATCAAAGTTCTATTTGAATTAACAATGATTTATCCTCCAAAAATGAGATGATTCTGTGCACTCTTTTTTAATTATTTTTTAGTTGAGGCCATTGCTATAAAATTAAAACCCTGTAAAACCTGTGAAACAGCTTTCTCCACTATGGTAGAGAGCAGACCATACCTGTGAATCCAGGTGGACAGAAGCACCCATAGCCACCAAGTCTGTTGACGCAGCTTCCTCCATGCAAGCAAGGAAAAGCTTCACACTCATTTACATCCATCTCACACAGAGACCCATAGTACCCAGGTGCACAACTGCAGATGAATCTTCAGAAAAGAAAATAATCAGGTAAGTCAACAGAAGTAAACAACATGATCTACTCTAATATTGTGAAGCTGTATGTATGTCCTGATGTCAAGCTGGTATCCCTAATCCTCATCTGTATCAAAATAATTAACAGACTGTTGTCCTGGGTTCGGCTGTAAGTTATTTTTCTCCTTCTTAGTCAACCTGGTGTGCCCCGGCTCCCCAGGGCTCACCATACTGATGCCGCCCTTAGCGCAGATGCCCACTCGGTGTAGCGCACTGCAGTCCAGAACTCCAGAACTTCTCATTTCCACATTTCTGAAGCAAGCACAGCAACGTATTCTTTTTTTTAAATCACTAGAAAAATTGTGCACAATAATTTTAGCTGAAGGTATGAGGACTGACTTAAGGGTTAAAGTTCTTTTGACCTAAGACTCTGAAGAGTGTTGTGGAAAAAAACACAACGTACAAATTTTTCTCATGCTTACACTTAAGTTTTAGTAAACACACTGGAGAAGGTCATTGTCAGAAACTGAAAAGAGAGATGTACTACTCTAACTGAAGATCAATTTTTCTTTATTTTAGTCCTTTTCCAAATTTATAAAGAAAAAAAGAAGAAGAAGATGAAAAGGTAAGGGGGGAAGAACAAATTGCACTGAAAACAGCTTCCCTTCTATTTTTCTTTCAGGTCACTTAAGAAACAAATATGTGAGTTAACAGCACTTGCCTACCTAATTTTAACACAGAATCATTGTCATGTGCTGAAGATCCCATCCAATCTCAGGGCAATGAGTAGATTTTATACATAAGGAAATCAGAGAATTGTTTTTCATTTAGTAATAACTAACCTGTTTATGAGATCCAGGCAAGTTCCATTGTTTTTGCAGGGTCCTGATAAGCATTCATTTATCTCTGCTTCACAGAGTGTCCCAGTAAAACCGTGTTGGCAGGAGCACCTAGCAAAAAGGATATCACTCACCATGTTACTTTTTAGTTTAATAGAAAAAGATTTTGGGAAAATGTAGCAAATTTGGGGGAGTATGAAATAGGTGGTTCCAAAATCTTGTTTGATATTTCTTCTGGTCCTTACAAAACTGCTTTAAAAAGCCTCACAAGTACAGGGACTGCAGCCCAGGAAATATTTTTTTTGCTATTATTAGTTGAAGGCCACAGCTTTTGTATTGACCCCACTGTGCAGGGGCTCAGAACTTGCCCTGGCCTGAGCTCCTTTTCACTTGTTTTGACACTTAGTCTGGAGCCAGTTGTCTGCTGCCTCTCAATGCTTTAGCTTCAGCTCTGGAATTAGCAGAGGTGAGGGTGTGACACACTGGGGTAATCATGGTGTTACAAACAATAACCTTCTGAGTCCATGTGGGCTGGGGAAGCTGATAAACAGTGCAAAGGAAGTAAATTGCCATAAGGAAACATACAAAAATAGCTCCCAGCAGGCCTGAGACTGAAGGTGAGAAAACCCTCAACCTTAAATTTCACACTTCTCCTGGCAAAGAGTCCCAGATACTGGTGACATGCAGTACCACTGCCAGTTCTTGAGGAAGACTGAAATCACTCCTCACAGGACACACAGAGAAATTGTGACATTATAACAAAAGAGACAAGAGCTAGATAACTGCAAGATTTCCTAATATAACCATTATAACTACATTGTTCATGAAGCTGTTTTCTATTAGCTTCAACTCAGACTATTAGCATTATTGTAACTGGACTAACAACAGCTGTTTGTTATATTTTGATTAGATTCCTAAGATTTTAATTAACCCTACGACAGGTTCTTGAGTCCACCTGGATAGTGTACGTGTATGTCTTTTTGCCCAAAACATTCAGAGTGTAATGTAACAGTGTCAAACACACCACAAAAAAAGACATCACTGAAAGGCAGCAAACATAATACAGGCAAAGTATGAGAAGACTAGCTAGATGATCAACATCTGTGCATCATACTGAATAGTTGTCATTCAGATAATTTTCCTCACCTGTAATGGTTAATCCCATCCACACAGAGACCTTCATTCTGGCATGGATGGGAGATGCACTCATCACTGTTAATTTCACAGTAAATGCCCTCAAATCCTGAAACACAGATTATATTAACTGAATGAGTGAATCCTACTACATAATGCAAATACAAAAGTCACAGCTCCTCTTAGAGGTTTGGCTGCCTGAGCTCAGGGAGAATTTAGACAATGCACATGGCAGGCCTGAGAAACCTTATCTGCCCTTGAAGTCGTTGAAGAAAGAGCTGAGTAGTGACTACCCCTCCTCTTGGGGGCATCTAAGCTGAGGCTCTTGGTATCTGCGCTATGCACATGCTTAGTTATGTACCTGCTTATCTGGATGCTGACACTGGCCTTCAGACTAGCTCCCTGACTTGACCTTGGATCTGCCCTGTTCCTGTAGCCTTGACTGGAAGTCTGGTGTAGTATGGTGATCCTGGACACCTCCATTAGCCCTGCATTGCTCACCTCTTTCAGATTCTGTCAGACAGGACCATTGACAGTGAGGACCCTGCCCCAGCTGCCTTGGTAAGACTCCTGGCTTACCTTCACTTCCAGAGCAGCCAGCCCTCACTGCTCTCTGACTCCAAGGTCAGGGGCAGCAAGTGGATGCAATCCTTAAAGAATATTTTCCAATTATTTTTGTTCACCAAATTCATTTCAGGACAGTGTGAAAGTCTTAATATACTTTAATGAACCAGAAAGAACAAATCTGGATGGAGCATCTGGCTAAATATACTGGGGTAATGTAACCCGTTCTAAAGGACTGAGAAGGCTTTCTTGGGCACTGTGGGACAATGCCAGAAACTAAAAGCTAATTCAATAAATAATATATTACAGAGCATAATGGTAGTTACAGAGACCATATTTATTCAAAGCAGTCACTAGGTAAAACAGAAACCCACACATTTAACCGATTTCAGTGTTTAATGAAAAAAAAAAGTGATCAAGAGCTTATATCCAGAGTACATCACTTCCATAATACATTATGTTTGCCTCTGTAAACATCCCAGAATATGAGCTTAAGAGAAGTAAGACATTTTTTCAGTATATAAGAACACTATTTCTGTTCTTCTATGGCATAAAACATGCTACATCATTCACATAAATAAATAAATAGTTGTGTTAAAATTATGTACAGTGGATAAACTATAACTACTTAGTTGAATTTTGCACAAATTGAATATGTTTTAATTGCTGTAGTAATGTATCAATTAAAATGAACAAACTATTTGTACTGTAGTGGCTATGATAAACATGATCACTTTTAGAAGACTGACTAAAGAGTATTCATGCTGCTCACCAAACTGCTTTTGAACACCATGTAGCTATCAAAATTAAAAAAGCTACAAAAAGAGCCACTGAAATTCAGTGTATATTATCATAAATAAGACAAAGGCTTTACTTTATTTCCTATTAAAACATGTAAAAAATTGGTATCAGTATTTTTTTAGATACTGAAATAAGGAGAGTAATGACTTTTATTGTAATATTATGTATTTGTGGTTTCCAAAGTACTTCATGGAAGTGGTCAAATTATCAATGATCATATTTATAATAATATGGCTTATGTTTTTCTAGATGCATTGGCTTTCTGTGGCAAGGTTATGGTAGTGGGGGGTGGCGTTACAGCTTCTGTAATAAGCTGCCAAAAGCTTCCACTGTGTCTGATGGAGCCAAAGCCAGCTGGTGGGTCAAGACTGAGCCCATCAGCAACAGCTGTAGCACCTCTGGATAATAGTTAAGATGGGGAAGAAGTTACTGTGCAGGAGCAACTGCAGATGGAAAGAGGAGTTAAAGAGCCCTGCAGACATCAAGGTCAGTGAAGAAGGGCAGGAGGTGCTACAGGCACTAGACAGACATTCTCCTGCAGCCCATAGTGCAGATCATGTTGAGGCAGGCTGTGGCCCTGCAGCCCCTGAAGGTTTACAGAAGAGTTGCAGATATCCACCTGCAGCCTGTGGAGGACACCATGCCGAAGCAGGGGTTTGCCCAAAGGAGGCTGTGACCCCGCAGGAAGCCTGCACTGGAGCAGGCTCCTGGCAGGACCTGTGGCCCCATAGAGAGAGAAACCCATGACGGTAATTGGTGAAGGATTTCTTCCTGTCCTTATCTCAACCCATAAACCTTTCCTTACATTTTCTCTTCCTTTCCCAGCTGAGGAGGGGAGTGACAGAGCAGCTTTGGTGGGCACCTGGCATCCACCCAGGGTCAACTCATCACATTACAGAAAATCATTACTGGAAAAATTAAGCAGCTTGTTCAGAGTTGTGGGGAAAGCTGTGGAGAGAAATCTCTGCTGACACTCCAGTGTATGATCTAAACATCAACCCACATCAAAGCAGTTGGTGTTTTCGTCTTACCAGGAATTTTCTGTGCAAGAAGTTTTGTGTCTAGACCTGACTGAAATGAGTTTGCTGTGTTTGCTGAAGTTTTCAAAGCAAAGTTTGACTGCTATGAAGCTGGAAAACAAAGCTTAGAATGTATCTCAAACTAACCCTTCAATTATAGTCATTTATATTCTTGTGATATTATTCTGGGGTTTTTGGGATTTTGGTGTTTTTTGTTATGTTTTGTTTTATTGGTTTGGGCATTTTTTTGGGGGGGGGAGGTTTTTTGTTGGTTTTTTTTTTTTTTTCAGAAATATGAGTGTGAAATGATGCCCTTATTTATTTCCTGTTTGAATGACATTTCACAAACATTTTGTAAAAGAATTTCCATAATAGGGGACAAAAACTCTCTGACCCAGGGTACTGCTTGTAGTAGCTCCCTCAACACAGGCAACATTGTTATATTTAGTTTATTTTATGCACATGGGCTGGAGCCAGAATTAAAGATCCAAACATTTTTCTTATCTGTAGCATGTATAAGCTGCATCATTATACTGCAGCTTGAGCCTTCATCTATATTTGCCTGAAGTTTAATTAAGGAAAAAAGAAAAGTAAATGGACTATAACTTTGGCTGTGTCAAGCTTGTTCAATGTTCAGTACTAGACCTGCTCACATCGAGTAGACATGCACACACGCACAAGATAATCAGAAGTTCTTCTTTTGACACATGCCTTCCCGGTGCCACTGAATAAGATCAAAAAAGTAGTAACATGTTTCTATAACTCTGGTTTGATTAAGAAACTGGAGGACATAGTGAATGTGGGAAGCCACAACTACCATTTGTAGCCACCATTTGTGGCCACCTGCCTCATCTGTAATTTCTCATTTTTGGTAATGTTTGGTATTGCTGAAACTAAGTTCTGTTACAGAGTAGAAATCTATGTCAATGGGAAGGGGAAATGCGACTTCAGTGAAAAGTAGTACGCTGAAAGAGAAAGTAAACCTATGTAATATAAATGACCCCAAGGTATAAAGGCAGATTTTAGTTTGACAAGGTGATCAGTAAAGGGTGTGAAGCTAAGAAAGTAAAACAAAAAAATTGCCAACAAACTTGTATGGAATAGATTCTTTTTTTTTTTTTTGTGGTACTATATACAACATTTGAGCAAGCACCTCTCATTAAAAAGCCCACCATAGTTGTCAGATTAAAATACACAAAAAGGAAAATGTGAGCATTCATCATTCTGCTTCTGCCTGCCATCCCCACTTGGCTATGGAAGTTTTATCATCTTTTTGAAGTAAATAGTACTGAAATTAATACATAGAGCATTATTTAGACACATTTTTGATTGCAGTAGTACACATTTTTTTCAGCCCATTGCAAAATATAGCTACCTTTAAAAGACATAGAATCATAGAATCATAGAATTGTTAGGGTTGGAAAGGACCTTAAGATCATCTAGTTCCAACCACCCTGCCAGGGGCAGGGACACCTTATGCTAAATCATATCACCCAAGGCCTCGTCCAACCTGGTCTTGAACGCTGCCAGGGATGGAGCATTCACAACCTCACTGGGCAACCTATTCCAGTGCCTCACCACCCTAACAGGAATGAATTTCCTCCTTATATCCAACCTAAACTTTCCCTGTTTAAGTTTTAACCCGTTACCCCTTGTCCTGTCACTACAGTCTCTAATGAAGAGTCCCTCTTCAGCATCCCTATAGGCCCCCTTCAGATACTGGAAGGCTGTTAGGAGGTCTCCATGCAGCCTTCTCTTCTCCAGGCTGAACAGACCCAACTTCCTCAGCCTGTCTTGATATGGGAGGTGCTCCAGTCCCCTGATCATCCTCGTCGCCCTTCTCTGGACTTGTTTCAACAGTTCCATGTCCTTTTTATGTTGAGGACACCAGAACTGCACACAATACTCCAGGTGAGGTCTCACAAGAGCAGAGTAGAGGGGCAGGATGCCCTCCTTCTCCCTGCTGGTCATGCTCCTTTTGATGCAGCCCAGGATACGGTTGGCTTTCTGGGCTGCAAGCGCACACTGCCAGCTCATGTTCATTTTCTCATCAACCAACACCCCCAAGTCGTTCTCCGCAGGGCTGCTCTGAATCTCTTCTCTGCCCAACCTGTAGCTGTGCCTGGGATTGCTCTGACCCAGGCGTAGGACCTTGCACTTGGCATGGTTAAACTTCATGAGGTTGGCATCAGCCCACCTCACAAGCTTGTTGAGGTCCCTCTGGATGGCATTCCTTCCCTCCAGCGTATCAACTGAACCACACAGCTTGGTGCCATCGGCAAACTTGCTGAGGGTGCACTCAATCCCACTGTCCATGTCAGCGACAAAGATGTTAAACAAGACCGGTCCCAACACCAGTCCCTGAGGGACGCCACTTGTTACTGGTCTCCAGCTGGACATTGAGCCATTGACCACAACTCTTTGTATGCGGCCATCCAGCCAGTTAAAATAAACAAACATGTAGCAGGCATGCTACTTTATCTAGTCTTCCTACAAATAGTGAAAAAGACCATTTTCATCATGAATTTTACTGTTTACCTATCACATTATGAAATAAGTAATCTATGAGTTCAATTTACTATTGAATATTGTGGGGTTTTAACTGACATAAATTAGCTTAGTTCTTTATATAAAAAAGTCTTTTTTTTCTTAATGACATACACTGTTGAAAATTATATAGAACTATTTCAATGATTATTTGATCCAGAATGAACAGTTTTGAACTCATATAGTTAATTTTCTAAGTTTTTCTTAGCCCTTTGTGCAATTTTTAATGCAGATTTAGACAAAACCTCCTTCTTTCAACTGTAACGGTTAATCACAAACCCTCAGATCTGCTTAAAAGGACCTGAAAAAGATC
The DNA here is from genome assembly GCF_033815535.1 of Pezoporus flaviventris. Classification (NCBI taxonomy): domain Eukaryota; kingdom Metazoa; phylum Chordata; class Aves; order Psittaciformes; family Psittacidae; genus Pezoporus; species Pezoporus flaviventris. Next base: position 27,744,566 of record NW_026892579.1, on the reverse strand, counting down.
AGCAGTATTAACTTCATTCATACTTTCTGTATGTCTCTGCAGTAGCATATTTATAATTTATGAAGCTTGTACAAAGGATGTTTTAATAAAAGTTTATGCTATTAAGCATATTTGAATTCATACCTGATACATATTCCCAGAGTAAATGACTAAAATAAAGGAGTGTAACACTACGCACATCATTCATACAAACTGGAGAGGTCAAACCTCAAAATGTATACTGCAGTGTTTGCATAAAAATATTCATATTTATTTTATGGATACACTTGAACAGACACCCACCGCAGCACTTTCGAAAGTGCTCTGATCCAAATGATCACTTAAATTCAAAGATCACTAAGATCCAAAAGAACACTTAAAATGCTCATACTTAAGTGGAACTGGTTTAAGGAAAGAATTACCTTGGTAGTTTATTTATATAGCACTTGTTGAAGCTATGAGTAACATCATGGGTCTAACATGCATGGGCTTATGTTATTCTTGCATTTTACATGATATTTAAGCACAGTTTAAAGGGTAATACTTTAGGTTATTTTGTATGAGCTACAACTGCTGCCACACATAGTTGTGATCTTCTGAGATGTTTAAACTAAAATTAATGTAAGGATGCAATTTTTATAATCATGTAGACATGTTTCCAAATTATTTCATGTATTACAAGAGGAAAGATAAAAAGACAATGGGAGGAAACTGACTTAAAATGTTTAATATGTCAGATATATTACTGAAACAAACATTTTTGAGTTGCAAAGAAATCTGCAGTATGTAAAACAGCATTCACTTAATGCAGTCAACAAAGCTTTATCCATAGTTTATACTTTGATTACAATTACTTTATTTGAATTATAAAACACAGTCATTTTAATTTTACGTGAACTAGTTTGCAAAATCGTTAATTGTTGGAAAGCTTCAAAATATGTATGGTGCTGTAATGTATTGTTACTGTAGCAATATTTAGTACTATGTGTAGGAAAATAATATGCACATTTAAATGCAACTACTTGCTGCCTTTGCTACTGCCCATCAAACTTAAGAACAAAACTTTAAATCAACAACAAATGCAAATTATTTGATATAGCTCTCCAGCTGTACACTTTTCCAGATGTCAAACCTGAGTGACATCTTAAAAGTGCTGTTTATAACCTTAGTGTTTTTATGTAAAAAAAATTAAAGTTTTCTGAACTCACTGCAAGCCATTCTGAACTTCTAAGTAAAAAAATGCATGTGACCAATGGGGAACAGCAAATGGCACACATGGTCACCGTGAATACTGATTTCCATTAGATATTCACTCCTAATTTCCAACAATTGAATCCAGGAAACAAGTGGCGTTTTGTTTTTTCTTTTGGGTGGCCAGTATAAAGGCTAGACAAATGTCATTGTGAAGTCTGACAAACCAACCAATGTGTTTTGTTAAACATATTTTACACTATTTTTCCTGTCACATTAGAGAAACTGAAGATGCAAAAAAATCTCATTAAAAAAAAAAAAGACATAGGGTCACAGTCCTTCATTTAAACATTTTTTTCATTTTAAGGAAAATGGATAGCATTTTTTGAGGAAATTAAATGTATTTCAGAAATGTTAACAGTTTTCATACTAATGGAGAGTAATTTCAAGACTTTCAGATATTAACAGAGATGAAAAACAATTAAAAATCATTGCGATTCTTTGTGCTTAATTTTATTTCTGCATTTTTTTAACCATTCAGGAAGCATGAAAGGGTCTTTAATAATATGAAGTCTAAAACCACCTGTGTTCCATGGCGAAAGCAACAAAAGCAGCTTCTCTAGTCTCAAGCCCTAGTTTTCTCATACTCAACATTAACACTAGAGGTTGTGACAGTATGCTTAAATTTGTTTGTAATTTACATGCAGGAAGAATGATACATTCATTTTAGTTTACAGAAATTCCAATACTGTGTAGTAGTGTTGCTGTCAATGGGTGGAGCATTAAATGCTGTTACTTAAGATGGGACAGATCTTATTGTTCTTTCTGTTTCTCTGAAATAGAGGAAGTGGCTACTCCTGGAAACTCAACTCTGGGACTTAAGTTAGCTGTGAAGTGCAGGAATACACGGAACATAGAAGATACATATCTGGTGTTACAGTTATGGTCATTTTCATCTCCTTATTGCACTGCAGAGAAATATCACAGAATTTACCTATGCAGGTAACACAGAGGACTAATGGGACTCTTTCTCCATAAGCTCTCTATTGTTTTCATCATCACAGTATAATTGATTGTATTTATCTCCATTTATCAACCGATGTTTACAAGCAGCAGGGATATCACAATAGCTCCATAAACATTAGTATAAGTATTCAGGTTATTCAGTGTAACACAGGTAAGTGCACATACCAAAACCAAAGGTGCATGAAATGCTAAATACGGTAAAAATATTGTTTCCCTTTGTGAATTATTTGCATATATTTCTGAAAGAAAATGGCTCTGTCTCAGAAATCTGACAATGTCAAAATTCTGTTCTTTAGCATCTACTTACTAGTTCTGCTTGATATTATTAAATTTGTACATTATGATAACTTTCAGTTAATCTTATTTGAGACATGGGCTGAAAAATATTATATCTCATTTCAAACTTCCAGCTGTAAAATGCTATAGACCAAAAAAAAAAATTATCATTAGCATGCTGGGAAAAAGGGCTTTAAAAAAGTTGTCACAGGAAAGAATTACTGACAGTAACCCAATAAATGGGGTGAGAATGTCCTGAAAAGAGCTGTTTAAAACAAAGATTTCAGAAATTACCCTGATGCATCAAGAAAGGAGCCATAAAGTCTTTCTTTTAGAAAGAGTATTTAGGAGGCTAAAAAAAAAAAAAAAAAAAGGTGGCTAATTCTAGTGCAAACTCTAGCTATTGTTTCTTCTTAGAGACAGCATGGTATTTGCCTTAGATCTCATTGTAATCTTTCCCTGGAACATGACATGTAGAGAAATTACTCTCTACACCCTAAAACTGGTGGTTGTAATATCATGACCCACGCAATTCCTCTTGCATAAGTACGTTTTTCATCTTCTCACTTACTAGCTTTATAACTTTAAAGACAAAATGAGCACAAAAAAGATTACAAATTTGAACAAATTTTCCTAAGCTGCCTATAGAGTCAGCAGAGTGACATAAACATTTAGCACAAACTACTTGACTTTGTACCTCTGCTTTTGGGTGAAATGAATTCCCTCAGGTCTATCCTTATGTCTCCCATTTCATCATTTTGTAGGCCTGCTGTTCAACATTCTTAGCCAGAGATCTGATCTTGCACTGTCATGGTTTAAGCCCAGCCGGCAATCCAGAACCATGCAGCTGCTCACTTACTCCCCCTTTCTTTCCTCCCCCCCGCTCAAGGAGGGATGGGAAGGAGAATCAAAATTATGTAACTCCCATGGGTCAAGAAAAGAACAGTCCAGTAACTAAGGTGTGACACAAACCACTACTGCTGCCACCAATAATAATAATGATAAGGGAAATAACAAGGGAAGAGAATACAACCACTCACCACCTGCCAACCGATACCCAGCCCAACACCAGCAGCGATCTAGCCCTTCCGGGTAACTGCCCCAGTTTACATACTGGGCATGACATGCTGTGGTACAGAATACTTCTTTGGCTAGTTTGGGTCAGGTGTCCTGTCCCTGCTTCCTCCTGGCTTCCCCTCCTCCCTGGCAGAGCATGAGACTCACAAAGTCCTTGGTCAGACTAACACTACTTAGCAACAACTAAAAACATTGGTGTTATCAGTGCTGTTCCCAGGCTGAAAGTCAAAAACACAGCACTGCACCAGTTACTAAGAAGGAGAAAAATGACTTCTACTGCTGAACTCAGAGCACGCACTCTGCATTTGCAAGAGTTTTCCTTCATTTTGAATATATCTTTTTCAGTAATGTGTTCTTTCTTGGAAAACAACTGTTCTAAGAAAGCTGCACTATTTTTACCAAACTGTCCTGTCTTCTTTTTTGGTTGCCTTTATGAAACTAACACTTTTGTGCTTGGAATTATGTAGAACATCACAGTCTAGTGTCCATCCACTACTTTAATTAACCCTCTAGTTCTCTTATGTGTGCAGTTGAATTGCTCTTCTGATCTTTTGCCTATAGATCTCCCAGGGAATTTATGAACAGTTAGTTGCTCATGCTCATCTCCAACTATTTAAACATGATTCGTATACTATAGCTTTGCTCACGTTTCCTAACCTTCTCTTCTGTCACACTAAATTTTCATTTCTATTATTAATTTCAAGAATTGAATTATTCAAGAACAGAAAAACTTGTTGATAAATTAAGCCATAAAATTTTCTACTATTTGCCCTAAGTTGTCTTTTCCTCTTTTGTTTCATTTGAATTTTTTATGCAGCATTTCAGGAGAAACTAATAGCAGGATTCAGTGCTGGGTATATGCATAACGGCATAAAAGACATCTCCTTCCTATTGCCTTGATCAAACCCTTGCTTATCAGTCACTGGCAAAGTAGATGAGAACAGATATTTTCTGTAAACCTCTTGGCAAATGTGCTCTACTGCAGTGATTCCTGAATTTTTGCAATAATAGGCTCCCCTACAACATTCTTGCAACCATGAATATACCAGCATACAATTGTAGAGATCACAACCTAATTGTGTGGACAACCTAACTTAAACTTACAGTTTAACACTGCTCCATAGTCTACCATATGACAGCCAAGTTTTGCATTACGAATGTTATAATCTGTCTCCTTGAAGGAAGCAAACTTTTACAGCTAGGGTAGACACCTCAAAAGGAAGTTTTACATTTATACTATTTATTGGATTTTAAAAATCTTCAATGCAAAACCACACAACTGTAACTCCCTAACATACACAGAAAAACAAAGATGTGTATCTTTTCTTTATACTACTACTAATCATGACTTCATGAGCTCCCTATCAATTTTCCGTAATAATTCTGTCCTAGGCTAGCATCTTACAAGAAGTTTGATTGTGCCCAATTTGTACTCCATCAGTTTTTGTCCTCTCTGCCCTAGTATGGCATTCCAATCCCAGCTCCCTGTAGTCAGTGGATATTCTCTTTTTCTTCTAAATATGTACCACAGTCAGTAGTATGATTTGTGGCCCTATTTTACCCACCTCACATATGGTTTTGTAAAGATAATCTTTCGAATATGGTAAGCACAGCTACTTTTTGTGACTCTTGCTAAATCAGACCCATACCTTCTAATAACTGGACTGGTAACTACTGGCAAGTTATTTAACCACATGCCATTTGTTACCAAGTCTGGTATCTTGGAGTAATCTATCTCTGTCAGTGTGACTGCTGTTTGTAATCAGATCTGTAATTGTGGCAGGTTTACTGGGAGAAAAAGGGAGGCACATGGCAGATAAAAATAGGAGAATGAAAGAAAAAAAAGACAACTGTAGAAATAATTTCAATAAATCGCTTTCAATTAAATTTCTGTATTTTACTGCCTCTCCTTTTTTTGAGAAGAGTCCTGAATAAGTGGCTCTATTTTTCCTAGCATGAATGATTAACTCATTTCATGAATTATGCCTTTTACACCTTTGCAATACTGAAGTATTTTCCACTTTACAAGATTTGTTAGCAGTGCATGTTACTGGTTCACATAACTCGCCTGCTAGTTGCCTGAAGATTCCTAGCTGCAAGCTTCAAGAATACTTGAAGATTCCACTAAATTTCTCTGAGAATCTTGACTGCAAGTTTTTTGGATTCTTGATACTGTGCACAAAAATGTTTTGAAAAGAAGACTTTTCATAAGAATGTTGAGAAAAGACTTAAGTACATGTCTCTCTACAGATCATTTCTGTAAAATGTTTCAAAATCACTATATTGTATTAGGTGTTTTTAAAAAGCAGCTTTTCTCCAAGTGGCTTCATTAAGCAACGTGCATACCTCCCCAGAGACCATTTTTTTAACTCAGCAACTTGTGGTAACCTTTACCGTAATAGTAAAAAACCTGAGCTATAAGCATTACTGACTTGTATGTATTATCTCTGTATCTTTGAAGCTCAGTAAACAAAAAGTAATACTATTGTGGTATAATACTGCAGTTAACACAGTTAACATATTTACTGTCCTTCGTCCCCAGGACACCCCTACCATTTATAGATATAAAAGTGAGGACTTCAAAATTCTGCCTAAATTGCAGATTCAGTAATTGTACTTTCACTTCTTACATTTTCACTGCAGTTTTCATTTGTTAGTGTATTCTTCAAATCCTTTGCAGAATTGCATAGTGATGTTCTGCACAATTAAACTCTTGCTTGATGGAAAAGAACTTGTATATATGAACTATGCACAGTTCTTGTACATCTAGGGAGAGATCATGTCTTTTAAGCCATGGCCCAGGAAATCTGTCAGTACCTGTTGTGACTTAGCTTGTTGTGCATACGGAGAGCAATCCGCTCTGCCCATTAGGCAGAAGATTACTCCCTTGATATGCCAGGCATTCCTGACAGCTCAGCAGGAAAAGGAACCATTTCCAACATGTATAATTTTTTTTACTCTTGAGAATTTGCATATATTTTGTCTATTTCTGCCTTTCTATTCTGTCAATTTTGTATGTCAGGTCTGCTGGCTAGAGGCATGTCTATATGTTGTAACAATTTACACAGACATAATAATTCTGAATGCTGGTATCTAAACAGACATAGATTTAATAAGTACTGTAATATGAGAAATTGATAGTAGGCAAACTGACATCTATCTTAAGTCTTTTACCATAACTGATAAGCCTGCTGCAATTAATGAAGGTTTGATTTGCTTTGATAGGTAATACATGGTCTCTTTCCCTAAAGACAGCATTAAATTCAAATCATTGCAATTTTTCTGCAGAACAACAGACAACTGAAAAGAGTAACTACACCAGCTCTTACCTGTTTTGCAAATGCACACTGGATTTCCATTGGCTTGTGCCAAGCAGGTTGAATTGTTTATGCATGGATTGTAAGGCAGCTCACAGGGACTGAAGCGCTGATGGCAGAAGTTACCAGTATAAAATGGAGGACAAATGCATACAAACTGACCCTGCTTAACAGATTCATAACAGGTGGCTCCATTCAAGCATGGTTCAGAATCACATTCATTTATATCTTCGCTGCAGTCTGGCCCTGTCCATCCTGTTGTACATGTGCACCTGAAAAGAAAAAAAAAAAGAGATGACATGGTGGCAAAATGGAAATCAGCAACTTAAAGTACTTGGAGCTAATTGAACTATTAAAAAATAAGAAAAAAAAACAAACAAACAATATTCTTTTTCTGTGCATAGCTTTTTCTAGACTGCACCGTGAATAAAAGTCACATCCAGGTTCTTCCATAATTTACTGGTGCAAAAGTAAAATTACTTATTCTAAATCACAGGTTTTATCCACTTGGAGAACCACCTAGTTTAGTTAATGCTGACAGAATCATCTGTGAATCTTCTGTAAGATGAAACGCCACCACAAATTATCAAATGTGGAATGCAAATTCCCTTAAGCTTTAGTATTGGAAAGGCATCTTCTCATGTGTAAAACTACTAAGTACTTCAGTGTTTGGGATTAAATGAACCAGGTATCATTCAGTACACTTTTAAGAAAGAATGTAGGAGGTCAAAGGCACTATAAATGATAAAAGAATCCCCTTTTCATTATGTCCTTCTTCTTATTCATATGCTTTTGTGAATACCTGTTACTGACAACACAGAAGAAAACTTGGACCAAAATCTACATCATATCTGATTACAAAGAATCTTATCTCCATGAATTAGATAGATATCTGTCCTGGGTTCAGCAGTAGCAGTCATTTTTCTGATTCTTAGTAGCTGGTGCAGCACTGTGTTTTGACTTTCTGCCTGGGAACAGAGCTGATAACAATGATGTTTTGATCTGGCCAAGGACTTTGTGAGCTTCATGCTCTGCCAGGGAGGAGGGGAAGCCGGGAGAAAGCAGAGACAGGTCACCTGACCCAAACTGACCAAAGAGGTATTCCATACCACAGCACATCATGCCCAGGATGGAATTGGGCGTTACCTGGAAGGGCTAGGACTGCGGGGCTGGACGAGGTATCGGTTGGTGCTCAGTCTGGTGGGCTGGGGAGAGTTATCAGTCAGTGGGTGGTGAGGTGTTGTATTCTCTTCCCTTGTTATTTCCCTTATCATTATTATAATTGGTGGTAGCAGTAGTGATTTGTGTTATACCTTAGTTACTAAACTGTTCTTATCTCAACCCGTAGGAGTTGCATTCTTTTTGATTCTCCTCTCCATCTGCCCAGGAGTAGGAGGAGAGAAAGAAGGTGGGGAGTGAGTGAGTGAGCTGCCTGACTGGGTTTAAACCATGACAGTATCTGATTTTATTTAGAACATTAATATGATTATAAGATTCTAAAAATTCAAAGGTAACAATTTGGTAATGTTTTCAATGTTTGCAGAGTGTAGCTGCAGTAAAAGAAGGTTCTATGTGCTTTAAAAGATGTATGTGCCTGTTACTTTCTTTGAAGACAGAATGAATTTCAACAGACATTTGCAACTATTTTCCAGGACAACAGATAATACAAAAGATTGATTACACCAGCTCTTGTCTGTTTTGATTGATACTGATTTTAGGCATTAAACCATTCAAATAATGCTTCATAGTTTTAATTTGATAAAAGGAATTGTTCTTAAATAATACACAGGTCATTCAGTGGAGAATCAATCAGATAGCTCTGTAAGGCATGCTTATTACTTATACAATCATAGAATCATAGAACAGTTAGGGTTGGAAAGGACCTTAAGACCATCTAGTTCCACCCTCCCTGCCATGGGCAGGGACACCTCACACTAAACTATGTCACCCAAGGCTCTGTCCAACCTGGCCTTGAACACTGCCAGGGATGGAGCATTCACAGCCTCCCTGGGCAACCCATTCCAGTGCCTCACCACCCTAACAGGAAAGAATTTCCTCCTTATATCCAATCTAAACTTCCCCTGTTTAAGTTTTAACCCGTTACCCCTTGTCCTATCACTACAGTCCCTAATGAAGAGTTCCTCCCCAGCATCCTTTTATAGGCCCCCTTCCGGTACTGGAAGGCTTCTAGGAGGTCTCCACACAGCCTTCTCTTCTCCAGGCTGAACAGCCCCAACTTTCTCAGCCTGTCTTCATACAGGAGGTGCTCCAGTCCCCTGATCATCCTCATGGACCTTCTCTGGACTTGTCCCAACAGTTCCATGTCCTTTTTATGTTGAGGACACCAGAACTGCACACAATACTCCAGGTGAGGTCTCATGAGAGCAGAGTAGAGGGGCAGGATCACCTCCTTTGACCTGCTGGTCACGCTCCTTTTGATGCAGCCCAGTATACGGTTGGCTTTCTGGGCTGCGAGCGCACACTGCCGGGTCATGTTCATTTTCTCATCAACCAACACCCCCAGGTCCTTCTCCACAGGGCTGCTCTGAATCTCCTCTCTGCCCAACCTGTAGCTGTGCCTGGGGTTGCTCTGACCCAGGTGTAGGACCTTGCGCTTGGCATTGTTAAACTTCATAAGGCTGGCATTAGCCGACCTTACAAGTGTGTCAAGGTCCCTCTGGGACTTGCCACACTTGGTTCACTTAAAAACACAGTGTTTTCTCTGGACTTTCTAATGTTCTGTTTGAAAGCAGTATTACAAAGAAACTTTATCATTTGGAAGTCCTGAGTATTTTAGCAATAAGGAGTCAAAAATTATGTTACTGTATGTTTTTCATGGACAGAAAAATAGTTTTAACTACCAAAAGGCATTCAGGATTCTTAAAGAAACTATGACAAAAATCACTTTTCAGGAGTCATTTACCAGTTACAGCACCCCAAATCACATTTTTGGAAATATGGTTACAAACAAATATGTTTGTTTCTCTGTGTTTATGCACAACAAACATGTCTGCTTTTGCTACTTGGTAGTATCAATTCGGTATCTAGAAGCAATACCACTGAACAACACTGAGTAAGAGTGGATACACTACTCAGCACTTTGTTTCGTTTTCTTTTTAGTAAGCCTATAACAGTATGAGCCTCTATTATAAATTAAGGATTTCTGAATCACCGACACTGGACATAGTAGAATAGTCTGTTCCAATAGAGCAGAACGAGTATTTTAGGTGTTAATTGTTTTAAGGATGCTTATTTTTTTCTTGAATATATTTATGAAGTTCTGAAGAAATTACTAAAAGTAAACCATGTGGTGCTTTGTCTATGCTCCATCTGTAGCTTGGAAAGCTCATTATATGGAGAGCCTTTCACTGCATATTAGAAGAATGGGGTTTGGTTCTTAAGTGTTCTAACTGTTACAGGTGTAACTGAGGTGCAAAAGAGTAAACATAAAACACATTCTATTCCTTTCTTTTCCCTAATGAATTTCATAACTGCCTTCAAGTTATCAAAACTATTCTATGTGGCCACAGGGAGCATTAGGTCAGATGGAGATCACTGAAACACAGAAGTTTATCTGTACTAGCCAGCTTCATGACAGCTACCAGCTGACACAATTAATAACATTTTATTTTACTCTGTATTATCAAGAAGTTGTTGGTGCTCTCATTGAATGTGAAAAAATACATAGAAATGTCTATCGCAAGGCCCAGTTTTAAGAGTCAAGACAACATTTTGCCTTAATGACAACTGTTATTTAAACAAGGCAGGGAGGTGTTAGGAGTATTAAAAGAATATACAGCAGGGTTTTTTAACTGTGGATTATCGATTAATTTACTACAGTTGATATTCTTGTAGATTATCTGATCAAAAGGCAAAAATCCAAACAGTCTTTTTCAAAATGACCAGTTTACTCACTACATTAGAAAAAAAAAGTCATCTACACTTTCATGAGACCACATAATATATGTAATACAGTCTTTGCTGTTCTTTTATCAACTTGCAAACTCAGATAAAAAGATCTAATAGTGGTAGCAAAATACCATTAAAGTTTTCATATACCTTCTAAAGACAAAAATCTAAATATAGCAGATGTTTTATATGTAACTTTGTGTTTATTCCTAAATCATTTAGACATATAAACTTTTTTTGAACGCTCAACACACATACAGGTCAGCTTTCATAAATATTATGTTCCAACGAACAAAAGCAGAAAGTAATGAAAATATACAATGTAAAGTATATGCATGGATTTGCATTTTACTTCCTGTTTAAATATTAAAGTCTAAAATTAAAAGTTATAGTCATGAATGATACTCAGAAAAACTAGTATTAACGTTGTAAGCTTATCTATCTCTGCATGAGTTATTTGTTTCTCACCTGCTTGAAAATTCCCTTTTTATTTCTCACATTGAAGTGAAACCTTGAGGTTTACCTAGTCCCCCCTGGTCAAGTCCTTGAGGCCTTCCTAGTCCCCCCTGGTCAAAACAAGGTCAGCTAGAGGTTTCTCAGGCTTGTGTCTTTGATACTTCAAGTATCTCCACATATGGAGACTCCACAAACTCTCTGGGCAGCTTATTTCTGCTCCTGACCTCCCTCACACTAAAAAAAGAAAAAAAAAAGTATTTTCTTATCTTAAAGTCGACTTTAATGTATTTCAGCTTTTGTCCACTGCCCCTGGTCCTGTCAGTGGATACCACTGAGAAGAGTCTGCCTCCACCTTTTTCACTCATTTCCATCAGTTATTTAGACACATTAGCAAGAGCTGCCCTGAGCCTAAGCCATTTTATTTCAGGATGCCAACCAGAACGGGAATCCACTCTGAATTTTAAGAGTTCTAAAGTTATTTTCTTTCTACTTAGTTCAGCTAGGACACCTGGAAAAAAGCCAAAGCTTGACAAAAGCAGTAACGCAGATGATTATACCAGCACAGAACAAATTTCAGAAGGAGCCCTTTTTGGCCTTCAGACATCTTACAGCAGAAAAGCAAAAAATAAACTGGTCTTTTCAGTCTATATTTGTATTTTGCACCAATTTTTCAGAAAATATCAGTCAAGGAGCTTGCTTTTGCCACAGATACAGGTGTTCCTACAGAAAAAAAAAAAAAACAAAACAGTAAGATTCAAGATGCAGCAGAACTGTTGTTTTTTTTTTCCATAGTGTTTTAGTCAAAGCAACAGGAATCCTAAACTGAACCCTCAGATACACTGTGACCATCATTCACCTGCCTCATTATTTGACAGGATCTTGATGAGAAATTTCAAGATGTTCAATGAAGTGTAGGTTAGCCTATTAGCTATATAATACATGCAACAATGGTCCATTCTACAGTAAGAGTGTATGTTGTCTAGTGCATTCAATCAAATCAGCTAACAGCCTGAAAAAACACAGTGCTCGGTAACAAATTCATTTCTGGTAAGCTAGAGGTTATTGGACCATCTGAAGCAGTAAAATGAGAGCTTGCTTTCAATACATGCACAGCTTTAAATTTAGAGCACCAACACATATCACAAAGCTCTAAAGACATACACTTCCAGTCACCATAGAGGCTTCAAATATTCATTTTTCTCTCTCCTCTTTCCTCCCACAAAACCTTTGCTCTCTGAAAAGCTTAAAGCCCTCTTTGTTCCTCAAGCAGCTCTCTGACCCATCTTACATACTTCACCATCTTTCACCTTCAAAAGTTGTATGATGAGTTTATCTCTGATGCTGTTCTGGTGCTACTAGTTCTCCGCTCTCATATGTCACTACTAGATTTTTCTCAGATTTCCACCCATGTCTCTCCTCATCTCATCATCATGACTGAGAAGATCATAGAACAGATCTTCCTGCAAGTTACGTGGAAACATATGGAAGGTAAGGAGGTGATCAGAGACAGCCAACATGGCTTCATCACGGGCAAATCATGCCTGACTAATCCAGCACCCATGGAGTGACTGCATTAGCAGACAAGTGAAGAGCTACGATCTATCTTTACTTCTGTAAAGCCTTTGATATGATTGCACAGAACACTTGCTGCAAAACTGGAGGGATACAGGTCTGATGGATGGACTATTAGATAGGTAAGTAACTGGCTGGATGGCTGTGTCCAGAGTTTATAGATAATGTCTCAATGCTCAAATGGAGATCAGTAACACATGATGATTTGTTTCTGTGATTCTGTGATTTTATGACTTTGACACTGCTGCAACAAGGCCGCCAGCTGTGGGCTGACCTGGCAGTGCAGCAGCTTAGCCTCGCTAGCTTAAGCCTTGTGCTGGGGCCAGAGACTGCTGACAGGGCCCGTGCTCCACCTTCAGCTCTGGAAGTGACCCCTCTAGGAGGGGGTAACCCCCCTGCCTGCAGTCACTGCTTGACAAATCATAGCCCTTTGTGTTTTCGGACTGGGGGCCACAGCTAGGCTGCAGCTGGAAGCTCAAGAGAGGTGCGCTGTGACAGTGAAATGCCCAAGACATAGGATGAAACTAATTGCTCAATCTGTTCCGCATGGCAAAAGTAGTATTAGTTTTTATTCTGCTCTTTCTTTTTTTTGCATACTTTTAACTTGGGACATATATAGTAATTTTTATAAACACTAGCAATGGGATAGACCTTTTAAATGACTGAGGCAAAGCCATAAAGGATAGTAATGGCAAAGACTAAAATTGTTACTTCTTTTATTGCTGTGGTTAAGAAGGCAGGACCAGATAAATCCTGAAATAAAAATGCTGTGTTATAAACTTACTCATTCATTGCCCTTCTCTGACGTGTACCAGGAAACCTTTGGTTAATGTGAATAGCAGAAATATCTTTTCTACACCAGTGCTTTCTACTTCAGGCTCCTGAACTGAACCATACAGTTCAGTGCAGGTGTACAACCAATCCCCAAGGTCCACCTAACCGTTGTAGGAATGCCTGGCCCTGTGAAAATTTTAACACAATGATATACTCAAAGGGTATCCTCTAATTTAGTGTCCTGGTTTCATCTGGGATAAAGTTATTTTTCTCCCCAGTAGCTGGTGCAGTGCTGTGTTTTCGCTTTAGCCTGAGAACAATGCTGATAGTACACCAGTGTTTTAGCTGTTGCTCAGTAGCACTTACCCTGATCAAGGACTTTTCAGTCTCTCATCCTCTGCCAGTGAGGATGGGCATGGGAAGCTGGGAGGAAGCAGAGGCAGAATACCTGATCCAAACTAGCCAAAGGGGTATTCCATACCACAGCATGTCATGCCCATTATATCATCAACTGGGGGGAGTTACCTAGAAGGGACCTATCACTGCTCGGGTCAGGCTGGGTATTGGTCAGTGAATGGTGAGCAATTGTATTGTGCATCATTTGTATTTTCTGAGCTTTTATTTCCTCTCTTGTTGTTTCCTATTGTTGGTATTCTTTCTATTACCGCTATATTTTACTTTATTTTAGTTATTAAACTGTTCTTATCTCAACCTGTGGGTTTTACATTCTTTAGGTTCTCCTCCCCATCCTGCCTGGCAAGAAAGAAAGGGGGCAGCTGAGTGAACAGCTGTGTCGTACTTAGTTGCCAGCTGGGTTTAAACCACAACATTAGTTTCATTCCAGTTTGTGTGTGTATGATCATTCAACACTGCAAGCCAAGCAATTGGGTACATCTAGGATGTACCCTTTACTTCAAAAATCTAATCACATTCTGAACTAAAACTCACCCTGGAGTATGCTCCATTTCCTCTAGATAACTGAGGGGTCTGGCCTTCAGAAACATTGCAGAGCACACTAGTTAGGAACCGACCGTGCAATTCTGACAACTGAAAGTTTGTACATTACAAGTTAAGCCACTCTGAAGATGCTGTTTTTTCAGTGAAGTAAGCTACTTAGTTCAGATCTCAGATGAGCTGAATGAATCCTTCTGGAAGGAATCTATCGATTTACTTGTCTTCCTTGGCTATAAAGGAAACCGAGAAGGTAGGCTTATGAATTTCTCTGTCAGATATGCAGAGAAATATCTAGACTAAGCCACTTTCCTCAAATTTGAAAATATTATTATTTAACAATCTAAGTAATTAAGTCAAATTTGAAAATCCAATTCAATGGGTTGTTTTGTTTTTTTTTTTAAACTATGCTATTTTTCCCAATCTGACATGCTATGAATCCCTGATATTTCAGAGGCAGCTATATTCTTTTACTAAAAAGGTAGTCTATGAGTGAAAATTTTGCATTAATTTCTCATAGAAATTAAGAAGAAAGCTGGAAATATTTCTTAAGGCTGAAAACAGAAGTGGATATTGACCCCACTAAAGAAAAAGGATTCAGAAGGTACATTTCTGGAAAGATAAAGATTATTTTTCTGCTAATATAAGTAAAGATAAGTGTGTTTTTTTGTGTGTTCGATGCATAGAGAAAAGCTTTCAAGGGCTTAGGTAGTTTTCATTCCCTTTCAATTAAATTCCTTCAGCCTTATAATACTTGTCCCTTTTCTTATTTTTTAGGATGGTTTTTCTCTATTCTGTATACTTTTGCTCCCATAACTCCCTGCTCACATTCTTCATTTCTACAATAACTAAAATTTATTCCTAATATTATGTGCAATTCAGGGACATAGCACAAAGAAAAAAATGTTTAACAAATAGACAAAGTTGCATTTGCTTGTTTTCCAGGTATTTCTTCCTTAATTCTCTATGTGAAGCAATGGGTTCACATGACAGGCTCCATCAGAGAGTAAGCTATATTTCAGCTTCTACTTTAAGCTCTAGTTCAGATGCAGTGCTCTCATTCTGTTTTCAGAAAAATAATTCTATACCTTACAGAAAGTATTCTCAGCTTTCAACTCCTAATTTTTTATTGCAGCTTTTCTTCTTTTTCCATTTTCCTGAACTGGAAAATACAACACAGTTTGGTATCAACAGTCTTACTCATAGACCATGACCACGTAGAAAACAAATGGTAAAGTACCTTTCCATCAGTCTTACCTCCTGAAACTTCTATTTTAGAGGCAGCAGGAATTAATTAAAAATTACAAACAAACAAACAAAAAATTATGGAATATTATTTTACTTTTGTTTCACAGTTTTGGCTGTTATCTAGGCTATTAGATAATACCCACATGCTAGATAATTGCTACTCTACCATGTTCAAGATTTTTTAACACATATTCTGAAAAGATTTAAAGAATACAAAGTCAAGTCATCCCTTAACAAAACAGGAACTTCCTTCTCCTAAATTCCCCAAGTTATATATGAAGGTTATCACAGTCATGTGAAAATTTTAAAATGCAGTTTAACAAGTCAGCACACAAAGCAGTGTAAAGAGAAAGATCTGTCTAAATCTGTGTTCAGTGCATAAAATGATTTTCTGAGTAGCAGTGTTCATTTCTTGAATTACTGCAGACCCCCATATAGGCTATCCATGCATTCTGGCATGTGAAGCTGCTCTTAAACAAATAACATCATCTATTAAGTAAATGTGTTTTATACTTCTTTCTGTCCTTGACAAAATGCAAAGGGGAAAGGACACACATTCTTTTTTATCTTACTACCTGTTGTCACTAACATCAAAAGCCACATTGTTTGCCTATGTGTCTTTCATCCCACACTAGAACAACAACAATCAGTACAACAGCAACAAGGTAACTCAAGACTCCACCCAGCAATCTGAGGGAAAATACTTAATTTGCATCTTTTTTAACATGCAACACTTCTCCAAAGATTGCATATGCCAGAGAGCAAAACATTCATTTGTGAAAACACGGCATCAGTAAATCAATACTATAGTGAACAGGAAGTAAAGAATCTACCTCCAGGATCTTAGATGGTATGGATTCACTTTGGTAGAGAAAAGAGAAGTATTATTTCATTCTTTCAAGAATCAGAGGGAATCAGTTGTTATACAGTGTCCAAGAAGCTGATGTTACATAAAGTTAATCTGTTAACTGATTTACTCAACATCTGAGCTCTATCTGGAAGACTCCTGAACAAAAGGCTTCCATCTCCCTAGTTACCTTTTGCTTGTGCTCCTCTATCTTAATTTAATACCAGTCCTTAATGACAAATCTGGTAGTGGGTTTACTGTTGCACCTGTGGTACTATTTCCCCTTGAAAATCTCTTCCTCTCTACTAGATTTCAGTGCAAAGGTCCTACTTGGTATGAAAATAAGCACAATACTGTTTTTCAGTTTGTATTGCTCTGGTATTCTCTGAGAGTTACAGGTAACTCTTGCCATGTTTTAGTACATTGATTTTGAGATAAATCCTCTTTGAGCTCAAAAATCTGAAAGGAAGATGAATCCTGCACTGAAGAAAATAAAAGCTATCATGTACAAGCAGTTAACAGCCCCTGCAGGAAAGATGTTTGTTAATTTGGAGAGTTTAGCAATACAACTGTAGTTCGTCAACTGACTTCAAAGCTCTTCACCTACCATACAGAGATGGCACTGATTATGGAGAAGAAAAATGAACTCTTCAGGTAGAGTGCTAACAAATCTGCTCCAGGCAGAGTAAAGGAGATATTTTCTGATCTGTTCCTTGCACCACAGACAACAACAGAAGACCAAGTAAAGGAAATTACAACCTCTAATCCTTATTAGCAGTAATTAGTACAGCAGCATGAACTGGTAGATTGCATGCTGCAACTCTGAATTTTTTGAAGAATGAGCAATAAGAATCTAACCCTGAAGATAGAGCACTTTGACATTTAGAAAAAATACATGAAAAATAACTGAACTTAATACACAGCAATTCAGAAATTTAAGCAAATGACCTCCACATAATGGTGACAAAGAAGCATTTCTCTCCCTCATGCTTCTGACCATTTCTGAATTCCACAAACACAATTGTCATTTAAGAAGATATCTTTATCAGCATCTTTCCCCAATGTTCTATGCCCATATTTTAAGCTACTTTCAGGGTTGTCACTTGATCTTTACCTACACTAGCAGTAGTCAATTATATCAAAGTTTATCTGGTGAATCATTTAGAATGTGAACAACTCTCACAATGTTAATTTGAATTTTTTAATAATTATATAAATAAATATAAATTTGAACATTATAAACTCAGATTTTCAAAGGAGCCAGTACAAAGCAAAACTTTTGGAAAAGCTACAGTGTGTTTTCATTAATACTGGCAGTTTAGAAAATATTTTAGAAAAAGTTTAAGAAGCAAGGATGCCTCTGGGCTTAAATTTGTTATTACAGTAATAGAAAGAAAAGAAAAAATGTTTTGTGCAAACTGATCTTCATTAATGATTTAATATACTAAATTATAATCTGTTAGAAGTCATCTGAAGGTATAAGAAGATTGTAACTTCCAACAAATAACTGAAACTGTAACATTTCATCTTGCCACAAATAAGTTTACCAGAGATTACCTAACACAGGCCTTACTTAAGTTTGCCTAGGAAGAATTATTTCATTAAGCCTATGAAATATTTCTAAAGAAGTGCCACAACTTCCAAGCGTATAAACAATAGGAAAAGAGCAAAAGTAAGCATTTTTAAGTTCAACTCAGAAAGTATTTCTCAATGTTATTTTAAAAAAAGCCCAAAACAGCAAACAACAACAACAACAAAAAAACCAACCAACCAACCAACCAAAAAAAAACCAAAAAAAACCAAACCAGAATCTTAGAATCAGCTAAGCTAGGTTGGAAAAGACCTTTCAGGTCATCAAGTCAAACTGTTACCCCAGGATTGCCAAGTTCACCACTAAACCACGTCACCAAGGGCCTCATCTACTTGTTTTCTGAACATTTCCAGGGACAGTGATTCCACCACTTCCCTGGGAAGCTTGTGTATATATGTGTGTGTGTATGCTGCTCAAATACTGCAGTCACAAGATGAGGTAGGTATTTCCCTACTACAGACTGTTACAAAACAAAATTCAACTTGGCATGTCTTTGCAACCAGCATTTCAAAAATAGCTTAGTCCTTAGAAAGATATTGTTCTGATTAAAGCTATAAAAGCCATCAACAAAAGAAGATTTTCAATTGGTCTCCAAGAGTCACTTATGGTTTTATCTACCCTTGCTACTCTAATATAAAGAATCAAACTTTTGACTATGGTTATCTTACTGGGTTACTTCAATAGACCAAACCTATGAAAATTTTATGACTGCCCCTTCCCAATAGGGAATGAATAACCCTAAGAGACATACATAGCAACACTTATGTATGCTCACAGAGGGATGTGACTTTCAAATTTGTGCTCCTTTTTCTCTATTTGTGACCTCCAAAAGATAAAGGCCTCCTATTATAACTGCGATAATAATTTTTTTTTTACACATCCAAACTGGCTTTTGATGGAAGCAAATATAATTATAGATCCTGCATTATGCACTCTGCTTGCTATTGCTGAAGAGCAAGCACTGCTTTATAGAGGACGTCTAACAATGTACTATCTGTAATAGCTGTCTAAATAAACTTCCCTATAATACTTCTATTTAACAGAACACAACAGTTTAAATCCCAGACATACGTAGAAAGACTATTAACTAAAATTCCATTACCCATAGAAAATAGTGGTGAGAAAAACTATGTTGATTTTCTAATTACGTATTGTATACACTTTACAATGCTAGAAGCATTCCACGTAATTTGTATATTTGTACATGTATTTCATATATAAGCAATCATTTCAAAGATGCATCTGCTTTAGCTGAATAACTCATACTTTTTGAAATGTTTTCTAAACATAAAATTCTACTCTTCCTCAAAACCAGTTTTGTAGTTGCTAGCACAATCTTTTAAAAAATATATGGTTTTTAAAAAGAAAAGTCTTCTATTTCTTTTTTTTATAACATGTCTTAAATGGAAGACCAAAACAAAACAGAACTCTATTTTTATTCCATTAGATATAGGTCACATTCTGCCAGTTTCACAAATACTAGATTTTACACTATTAATAGACTTGCAGAATTCTTCTTCATATGTTATCTTCATCACCCCAGTAACCTAACAATGGTAATATCATCTACTCATCTAAGGTATGTGAGCACCACTGATGAGATAAATAGTATTTCACTACTGAGCTGCTTGACATAACTAAAATGTATTCACTTACACTACAACTAAATACATAGTCAGGATTAATTTTCTCCCTATCATCTCCCAAAACAGAGAAAATGCTGCCTGCGAAGTAGTCTTGCTGGTTGTTCTTAGGCAAATTGTGACTGCTATTGTTTGCTTCAAAAAAAAAATGCCTCAAACTGAAGATGAAACCTTGCTTTTGTTTTGGCTGGAATGTTATTTCAGTGTGAAATACACAAGGGTAACATTTTGGCATTAAAACTGAGACAATTAATTTACAAAAATTTTGACCCTTAACCACTTTAGAATTGCTCTAAGAGGGTAGGTAAAACCCATGAAACTGACGAAATCTGTTTAAACAAGTGAAATGTAGGTTTCGCTAATGATTTTTTAAATGAAGTGAAAAAAAAATACAGATTTTAAAGTAAAGAGAATGTCCTGTCCTTTTATGTGGAACTGTTTATTACCCATTCTCCATGGTTCAACAGGATATAATGTCAGCAGCAATGCCCATAATCCTTTCTAAATTTTGTTCCTTTGTGCATCTTTTAGACACTGCTGATGCATGAAATATCTAAACTGCAGCTAACAATGACAGATGGTTTTCCCATTCATTTCTAATCAGCCATTTTTAAAGTGTCAGCTCCATTTTTTGCTTGTTTGTGTGTTTGTTTAAACCTCCTATTTTACTAAGATTTCCAGAATTAAAAGAGTGAATATGCTTTTAGGGAACTGCTAATGATGGGAAAAAGAAAACAAGTAAAATGGAGTCTATTATGAATCATCAGCAACAGAAACATTGTAACAGATTTGGATTAAAAATAATGAGTTAGTGATATCTGTCTTGAAAGCCTTTTCAGCTGTTCTTCACTTCATTGCCTATCTTATTTCTATTGATTGTAGTTTTAATTCTTACACACACAGCCCCTGCAAAAAATACTTAGTGGTGGCAGCATTTTTGTTATTGCCCAGAACTGTAGCTACATAAGACACACCGTTGAATTCCAATTTTAATATCATTGCTATATAACATGATGGGAACTTCCATCAGGCTCTGACAGGCAGAAAAATACCAAATATTAGAAGTTACATACTCACTTTGAGGTAACCAAAATAGGTCATGACAAAATAAATAAATAAAAAATAATAAATCAAACAATGCTACCTGTTGTCATTTGAATTGAAGACAATAGGGCACGTTTTGTTCTATTTTTATTTTTATTAGACCAATGACCACCAGCTTCCTCTCTCTCACACACTTCTCCTTAAGATTTATTCACTCTTTCATTCGGCACTTCACCTCATATACCTGCCTTCTAATGCACCACCATCTTATCTTCAACCCACAACAAGAATACTCGGAGATGGTCCCATCAGTTTTTCCAGTCTTCTGCTTCCTTCACCTCAATGCGTTTACTAAATTCTGAATTAGTTGAACAGTTCCATTTTTGAAATGCAACTCCTTACAGCTTTCTAACCCACTTTTGGCAAACTCCTGCAGAGTCAATTCTTCCATCTCTGCAAAAATACTTTACTAGTGCTATTTTTAATCTTTCTTCACTGTTAGATGCAAATTAATTTTGTATTTTTTACATACACCAGAGTACTGAATTCACCTGTCCATACACACTTCATACTGCTTAGTGTGTGCTTGCTCAGTTTTAAAACTGGTCCTTGCAGATTTTTCCTTTGGCTCTCACTCCTATTACCTTTCCAATTGTATGTGTCCACTTCTCTGTACATTTTCTCTTCAGCAATGACCTTAAAGTCAGGGAGCTTAGGTCTGAGTAAATATAAGAGGTACCTAAGGCTTTTCCTCAGAAAGGAAAGGGTACTCAGTTTGCTCATTCTCCACATCCAGGCACTGCAGGAATAAGAATTGATATGACTTACTATTTCTCTATCAATTCCATTACAAATTATGCCAAATGAAGTGGAAGTTTACATTCGTGGTTTTTTTTCTGCATTCTCACTTCAGCCGCCAAAGGAGAAATTAAATGCAACAGAAGCACAGCTTTTTTAGCTTTTTTTTTTATATGTGTCTTTTAAATGTTTCCATGCAAATCTCATGACCAGAAACTGTTGTATTAATATCACCAATTTTATGTTTATAGTACACTATTATTTTATTACTCCTAACTATAATAATTATATGGAAAATAAATATCTTAGGTTTTGGGCATATACGAAACTTGCTATTTAAAACTGTCAGAAACCCAAAACATATACTTGAGCTGAAAAACTGAAAATATAAAATTGTATGCATTTTATATACATTAAACATAGGAGTAGACCAAAGCTAAAGGAGATTTGAAGTGCAGAGTAATTGGTGCATATGTTCATGTACACTTTTCCTCAATTATACTATCAATATCGCCTACTTAGACCCAAACTTTGAAGGATTTATGCATATAGACAGAAAAAAAAATCTGATGGCTACAGAAATAAATAGAAAGGCAAAACATCACTGAGGTTGGAAGGGACCTCGGGAGATCACCTAGTTCAATGCTCCTGCTCACAGCAGCTCAACTACAACAGGCTGCCCAGGATTTTGTCCAGTTGTGTTTTGGCTGTCTCCAAGGAGGAGACTCCACAATCTTTCTGAGCAATTGTTCCAGGGTTCAATCACCCTAACAGTAAAAAAAAAAAATAAAAAAAAATCTCATATTTAAATGGACTTCCATGTATTTCAGTCTGTGCCTATTGCCTCTTGTCCTTTAACTGGGCACCTCTGAGAAGAGTCTGGTTGTCTTCTTTACCTGTGCCTTCTCCTTGTCTCACTGCCCCCTTCCCCAGTATTAGGCTCTTTGATCTTGCTCAGCCTTCCCTTCTCCAGGCTAAATAGTCCCAGCTCTTTCTTCCTTATTTATCTTGTGGGTACATCACCACTGACTGACCATCTGGTCTTTGTGCCTGGCAATGCAGTCAGTTTTATCTACGATAATAGTGTCTAAAGTCAAGATAAACAACACCCACAGCTCTCCCATCATCTGTCAAGCCAGTCAACTCATTGAATGCTATTATCAGGCATAATTTTCTTTTCATAAACCTATGCTCTGCATCACCTTCTTTTCCATCACATGTGTGGAAATGATTTCAAGGATTATTTGCTCCATCACCTTCCCAGGCACAAGAGTGTGGCTGACTGATCCACAGTTTCACAGATTCTCCTTCTTGCCTTTCATGAAGATATCAGCAATATTTTCTATTTTCATCCTTCTTTTTTCTGCAATTTTTCTTCCATTCTCTGACATATTTTCTTTCAGTTTCTGTCTTTCCTCCAATCCTTATGAACCTCTTCCAGTCACCAAGATCTTTTAAAGATAATCAAAAGTTGCCTTGCAAGTTCCCTCAGGACTCATGATACATCCTATCAAGATCCTGCAGCAGAGAGTCTTCCAGTACACTCACTCATTACCTCTCAGTGCTGCCTCATGGTTCAGGTTCAGCTGAACCAGCTGGAAAGAGCTTCTGGTCACTTTGCTACCAGCTTGCTGAATCAACTCTGTAGTTGCAGAGGCTCCTGCATGTAGGACAGGAGCCCTCATTGCGCTGTCCATATCACAGTCTTCCAGCCCTCATCATCACTGGAGTCTCCACTTACAAGCTTCCTAAGCACAGACATTTGCTGGTCCTCTTTCACTATGGTTAGGAGTTGAGGTTCTTGTATCTAGAGAGTCTTGGAGAATATAATACTGTTCTCATCATCTCTCAAGCTTCACAGTCTGATTACTGCGTCCTGCAGCTCATTTACTCAGCAGCACTGATCCTTCTCCAGCACACAAGTACTTCCTGCAGGCAAGGAGAATGTAACCTCTGGTCCTAAGCTCAGCAAGTATCCCTAGACATATCTGCAGCACCATGCCTGCAGAACTACCTTCCCCCTGAGGACCTCAATCCAGTTTTAGGTCTCTAATATGCTGAGGTAGTTGCTGCTCTAGCTGCTACAGAATAGTGCCCTGCAGCACCTCACCTAAGTACACAGTGTCCTCAATAGCTTCTGGCCCCCTTCAACACTAGTGCCTGTGCTGGCTGTGCTCTAGGCTTGGCAGTCACATACTCTTTCCAGCATTTGCTGAAAGGATGCTGGACTGTCCCTAATGAGAAGTCAGCTGGAAATAAACAGCTCAAAGTTTCCATCAATCAAGATCAATCAAGAAAAGTTGACAACAAAGCTTGTGGGAAACTGCTACAGCTTGCTAGCAGTCACAGCCTCCTGTAGCTATCCCTTCACAGGAGCAGCAGGCACCCTGAAGCTCCTCAAAGAGTTCACAGCAGTCCTCTGATGACCCCAGAAACAGTTTCCAGAAAATCAGTCCAAACACTGATGTGCAAACTGCTTCATCTGTTAGCTTTCTCTGTTAGCTGTGCTTATATACTTAACATTATTTACACTGAAAGTGTTTAACTGCCCTACAGCACTGATAAATTTGGATAACTTTTGTATCACATTTCAGGCACTCTCAAAGCTATGCCTCGGGTACCTCATTATTTTAGAAACTGTTTTGTACTCCCTTCCTTTAACCTGTGAGTTGATCAGATGATTATTTTCATGTCTTTTTGTGTGTCTGTAATGGAAAGATATTCTAAAATATTTATTTAAAATATGCCACACAATGATTGCATATACCAGGAGGACCAATTCTACTGGTCAGGAAGGAAAACTTGATGATCTGTTTGGGGTGGAGGAGGTATTTTCCAGGTACTTATTGTGCATCCTTTTAAATTTTATGTTTCATTGGGATTTTGAACAAAAATGTAATAGTCCTTTCAGAAAACTGTTCATGTCCAAAATATGCCCTAAGGGGCACAGAATGTCAGCAACATTTAAGTAAATGCTACTGAGATGGTACAGCACTATTTTGTTGTTTGCCTCAGGCAACAAAAACCCTAAAGCTGAATTCACACACTGAAGCATAACAAGCAGCATTCTACACATTTCTGGTTCTTAACAGTGTTACCAGAGACAAAATTATAAAACACTTCTTATCTTTGGAGGGAACGCTTGCTGTTGCTTTCACAAATTCCTTTAGATAATTCATTAGTAAATCTCCTGACTATCCATATGAATTCTTTAAAGATGATTTTCAGTAAGAGGTGAATACTTAACTTGGTAGTAAGATGAAAATAACCCAACAAGTCAGGACTAAAGATAAGTCAGAAGTACAATCAATAAATGTTTCAGGAAATATCTCTGCTGCAAGAGAGGAAGAGCTGGCCAAAGAACCCTGAAGAAATGCCAGCTAAGAAGCCAGATGCTTTAAAAAAAAATGTTCCAGATTTTGGCATCTGGGACTATTAAAAAGCCAAGCTGATCCTCATCTGTGGGAAAAGCTGTTTATTGCTTCTGGGGGAGAAAAAGCAAGAAAGAGTATAGAAGTAAAGTAGTTTAAAGGAGTGCCAGTAAAAACAGAAGGCAGACTGAACTCAACATTCAAATTATAATCATATCACAATTTTCTTTTGAATTCCATGATAATTTAAAAGCCATTCATTTAGAAGTAAATGTATCTTAAAAATATACTGCATAAATATGCATGCTTTTACTCATGGATCTTTCAGATATTCACCCATCCCTAATTTCCAAATCACCAGCTTATAAAACTTAGCAAAGAACAATTCTTGCATCATTCAGAGAAAACAGAGAGGCTGACTTTAATTGTGCTTTCCTAAAGCACAGATAAACTGTGCAAATCCTCCCCAGGTGCGGGAAAAAAAGAGCAAAACTGTATGCTTCTTTTCTGTAACAGTGCAGAAGGATAGCCAGGAGACCTCCTTGGATGGAAAAGGAGCTGCTGAGGAGAATTCAATGAAAAAAGAGGCTTATAAAAGGTGGAAGCAAGGACAGGCAGCCTGGGAAGAGTACAGGGATGTTGTCCGGAAAGCTAAGGACCAGGTTAGGAAAGCTAAGGCCCAGTTAGAATTAAACTTAGCTAGGGATGCTAAGGATAACAGGAAGGGATTCTATAGGTATGTAGTGAATAAAAAACAGACTAGGGGCAATGTAGGCCCCCTCAGGAAGCTCTCAGGAGAACTGGCTACACAGGATTTGGAGAAGGCTGAGGTTCTGAATGACTTCTTTGCCTCAGTCTTCACTGGCAAAGGCTCTGACCAAACCACCCAAGTCTTGGAAGGCAGACGCAGGGACTGTGAGAATGAAGACCTTGTGCCCACTGGAGGAGAGGATCTGGTTTGAGACCATCTTAAAAACCTGAATGTACACAAGTCCATGGGACCTCATGAAATCCATCCATGGGTCCTGAAGGAGATGGCGAATGAAGTTGCTAAGCCACTGTCCATCATATTTGAAAAATCATGGCAGTCAGGTGAAGTTCCCAACGACTGGAAAAAGGGAAATATAACCCCCATTTTCAAGAAGGGGAAAATGGATGACACAGGGATTTACAGACCAGTCAGTCTCAACTCTGTGCTTGACAAAATCTTGGAGCAGATTCCCCTGGAAGGCATGCCAAGGCACATGAAAAACAACAAGGTGCTTAGTGACAGCCAGCATGGCTTCACTAAGGGGAAATCCTGCCTGACCATTTTGGTGGCCTCCTATGATGGGGCTACAGAACTGATGGACAGGGGTAGAGCAGTTGATGTCATCTACCTGGACTTGTGCAAAGCGTTCGACACTGTCCCACATGATATCCTTGTCTCTAAATTGGAAAGATATCAATTTGATGGATGGACCACTCAGTGGATAAAGAACTGGCTGGATGGCTGCATGCAAAGAGTTGTGGTCAATGGCCCAGTGTCTGGCTGGAGACCAGTAACGAGTGGTGTCCCTCAGGGATGGGTGTTGGGACCGGTCTTGTTCAACATCTTTGTCGGTGACATGGACAGTGGGATTGAGTGCGCCCTCAGCAAGTTTGCCGATGACACCAAGCTGTGTGGTTCAGTTGATAGGCTGGAGGGAAGGAATGTCATCCAGAGGGACCTTGACACTCTTGTGAGGTGGGCTGATGCCAACCTCATGAAGTTTAACCATGCCAAGTGCAAGGTCCTACGCCTGGGTCGGAGCAATCCCAGGCACAGCTTCAGGTTGGGCAGAGAAGAGATTCAGAGCAGCCCTGCGGAGAAGGACTTGGGGGTGCTGGTCGATGAGGAAATGAACGTGAGCCGGCTTCAGTGTGTGCTCGCAGCCCAGAAAGCCAACTCTATACTGGGCTGCATCAAAAGCAGTGTGACCAGCAGGTCGAAGGAGGTGATCCTGCCCCTCTACTCTGCTCTTGGGAGACCTCACCTGGAGTACTGTGTGCAGTTCTGGTGTCCTCAACATAAAAAGGACATGGAACTGTTGGGACAAGTCCAGAGGAGGTCCACGAGGATGATCAGGGGACTGGAGCACCTCCCATATCAAGATAGGCTGAGAAAGTTGGAGCTGTTCAGCCTGGAGAAGAGAAGGCTGTGTGGAGACCTCATAGCAGCCTTCCAGTATCTGAAGGGGGCTATAGGGATGCTGGGGAGGGACTCTTCATGAGGGACTGTAGTGACAGGACAAGGGGTAATGGGTTCAAACTTAAACAGGGGAAGTTTAGGTTGGATATAAGGCGGAAATTCTTTCCTGCGAGGGTGGTGAGGCACTGGAATAGGTTGCCCAGGGAGGTTGTGAATGCTCCGTCCCTGGCAGTGTTCAAGACCAGGTTGGACGAAGCCTTGGGTGAGATGGTTTAGTGTGAGGTGTCCCTGCCCATGGCGGGGGGCTTGGAACTAGATGATCTTAAGTTCCTTTCCAACATTAACTATTCTATAATAATTAAGGATTATGGTATGCCTAACACTGAATACATTCTAATGACATAAGACTAGTCCTTTTTCAAGAACTCAGCACATGTAGATGACAGTTACACTAATGAAAAACTGTTTTTTTATTCTGAAAAGGAGATATGGCTTCAAATGCTAAGAAGCAAAGAGTGGAGCTACAGGGCAAGGCGTATTTGGGAATTGACTGTGAAAATAACAGGAAAGAGACGAAATAAGTCCAACTCTGGTTGACAGTTACCCAAATTGTCAGCTAGCATAAATTATTATCTAAGGTCGAAGAAAGGTGATTGGGGCATAGTTACTAATTGAAGAAGTGCTGCTAAGGAAGACTAACACAGTCTGAAATGACTCAAAAGACCTTCTACTCTAACCACAATTCAGAGTCTAAAGGGAGAAGGAAAGGAAAGGAAAACTAGGGCCTCTTACAGGACAGGATAAGCAACAAAGAGTTTAAATAAAGAGCATTTAAACAGACAACATTTTTGCACATTATCACTAATTTCTCAAAAGTGCTTAAGGAACTTAAGCCTCATATTTAAAGGTGACATTGGCATTTACCAAGTTTTGCCATTTGTCTTTGCAGAAGTTATTGTGAAAGAGGTGTTTTAGAGTCACCTCTGAAAAGAAAAAGCTAGCTCCTAGACTTAGAGTCATAGAAAAACAGCTACAATTTTTTACTGGGTACCCTTGTGTAAACAGTCATAATGTTAGACAAAAATAATATCTGTATCATATGTAGCCAAAGAAAAGGACCACAGCACCCAAAAACCAGATGCTTAGAAGCAGGCTAAAGGAACTGTACGTAATACTTGTTCCAGAAGTAAGCATGCTAAAATAGCATAACTAGAAAAAAAGAGTATTTCACAATTCTGTAACACCACTTACAGAATTTTGTAACACAACTAGGCTTAAATATGTAAATATTATCTGTAATTGTGAAAAGGCAAATGAAGACCTGTGATAGCTGCACAAAGTGTAAGAAAACATGTGCCAGAATTAAAATTTAGAGGATAAGAACACCCAAGCAGGAAAGATGTCTGTCTCTGCAACAGTAAGTAAGTGAAACAAGAAGGGGTCCCTTTTTTTTTATTCAAAAAGTAAGATCTCAAGGGCATATAAGATCACGGTTTTATTTCAGAGAGGAGGCATGAAGCATAAAACATTGATGACCAGTGAGGAAAGTTAGGGAAGGTAGACAAACCATTGTGGCTCCTGCTTCTGTCACTGAAGAACTCTTGGACTCGCTACCTTGACCTCAGCAGTTAAGAGCCATCAACAGTCACAGCTAGCAGTGCTAACTAAACAGCATCAGTTCCACAGCATGGCAAGAGTATATAAACATGATAAATATACATATATAAATAGAAATAATGGTATTTTTAAAGTTAATAATTGTAAGGACTAATGGTGTTATACACGCAATGATAATGATGAACAGCAATTAAGAATTACAGTATCACAGTATCACAGTATGTTAGAGATTGGAAGGGACCTCAAAAGATCATCTAGTCCAATCCCCCTGCCAGAGCAGGAACACCTAGATAATGTTACACAGGAATGTGTCCAGGCGGGTTTTGAATGTCTCCAGGGAAGGAGACTCCACAACCTCCCTGGGCAGCCTGTTCCAGTGTTCCCTCACCCTCACTGAGAAGAAGTTTCTTCTCAAGTTTAAGTGGAACCTCTTGTGTTCCAGTTTGTACCCATTACCCCTTGTCCTATCATTGTTTGCCACTGAGTAGAGCCTGGCTCCATCCTCGTGACACTCCCCCTTTATATATTTATATACATTAATAAGGTCACCCCTCAGTCTCCTCCAAACTATAGAGACCCAGCTCCTCAGTCTTTCCTCATAAGGGAGATGCTCCACTCCCTTAATCATCTTCGTTGCCCTGCGCTGGACTCTCTCCAGCAGCTCCCTGTCCTTCTTGAACTGAGGGGCCCAGAACTGGACACAATATTCCAGATGGGGTCTCACCAGGGCAGAGTAGAGGGGAAGGAGAACCTCTCTCGACCTACTAACCACCCGCCTTCTAATACACCCCAGGATGCCATTGGCCTTCTTGGCCACAAGGGCACAGCGTTGGCTCATGGTCATCCTGTCGTCCACTAAGACACCCAGGTCCCTCTCCCCTACACTGCTCTCTAACAGGTCGTTTCCCAACCTATACTGGAACCTGGGGTTGTTCCTGCCCAGATGCAGGACTCTACACTTTCCCTTGTTATACTTCATCAAGTTATTCCCTGCTCAACTCTCCAGCCTGTCCAGGTCTCGCTGGATGGCAGCACAGCCTTCTGACGTGTCAGTCACTCCTCCCAGCTTAGTGTCATCAGCAAACTTGCTGATAGTACACTCAATTCCCTCATCTAAGTCATTGATGAATATATTAAATAATACTGGTCCCAGTACTGACCCTTGAGGCACTCCACTGGTTACAGGCCTCCAACTAGACTCTGCCCCATAGACTACAACTCTCTGGCTTCTCTCCTTCAGCCAGTTCACAGTCCACCTCACTACCTGATCATCCAGACCACGCTTCCTCAATTTAGCTGTGAGGATGCTGTGGGAGACTGTGTCAAATGCTTTGCTGAAGTCAAGGTAGACCACATCCACCGCTCTGCCATCATCCATCCACCGTGTTATTTCCTCATAAAAGGCTAAGAGATTGGTCAAGCATGATTTCCCCTTGGTGAAGCCATGTTGACTGCCCCTCATAACCCTCTTATCCTTGATATGCCTTAAGATGGCACCAATGATAAGGTGTTCCATCACTTTCCCAGGGATGGAGGTGAGGCTGACCGGTCTATAGTTACCCGGGTAACCCTTGGCAATGTGTAGTGTTAATGCAGATTAGCAATCCAGTAGAGTAATTCTGAAGTTTGGAAGTTGCATAGTTTGACAGTCTTTTTAAATATTCCCATCAGAGAGATCATCCATTTCCCAACTAATACATTTTTCTACATATTAATTTACAACAAACTTATATTTAACTAAGTTACAATGAAAAGAATGTATATAGTAAAGTCAGTGTGTTGAGATTTTGGATAGAGCTCTGGTGCTAAGGACCATTAGACTGACTGACACAGTCAGCATGAGTCCCAGTCAGTGAATCAAGATACTGTAAGGATAACTATTGTCTAATATATTTACTTTTTTAAAAAAGGAAAATGCTAGAAAAGAACCATTAAAGAGGAAGAAGGATAAACTACAGGTATAAAAATAGAACTGGACTTCAGTTTCCACAGAGATTGTAAAATGGTATCTTATTCAGCCACTGACAAAGGATAACTTTTCTTAAGTAAACACTAAACCTGTTATAAAGACTACAAGATCAACAGATGGCATAACGAAATGTACTTCAGAAAGTACAATTTTCTGATTAGTGTAGAGAAGTCCACTGATATGTTATAAAAAGAAAAGCAGCAACAACACATCATCTCAACAAATACTGACAAAATGGCAAATAGCATGAATCTGTGGGATTCAATGTAAATACACAGGAAGAATTGAGTACGTTGGAAAGACACTTGGTTAATTCTCCAAATTTTAATGTCATCATGATTACAGCCAAGTCCAAAACTATTCTACACCATTAGAAGCACTGGTTCATCCATAAAACTATGTTGCTACTATTTTGAAAGAAGATTTGAAGAGAGTTTTCACTTAAAGTTTCCCTATGAGCTGGTAAAAGCAAAGGAGACACAAGGGCTTTAATTAGGGCTTGATGTTATTAGGGCAAAATTACTCAAAGTATCAGGAGAGATGCTGCAATAGGATAGAGAAGAAATAGGGAATTTAGCATAATAGATGCTGTAAATGTTCAGAGAAATAATTTGAGAGATTATGCTGTCGTGAGAATTAAAGGTTCAAAGGATACTGGAAATATATGCATGAAACTATTCTAAATTACTGACTTTGCTGTGCCATGTGCCAAACTGAAAAATGAGAAAGGAGAAAAACAAATTCCTTAGCTTATCAGCCTGAACAAAAGTAAACAGGAATGAAACAGGAATGACATACGAAATTATTCATATTTAACAATTCGAGATTAACTCTTGATTCAGTATCTTATTCTAAATTTCTTATTCTCATTCCTTAAAATAAAAGCGCGCAACTGAGAAAGCTTTGATTTTTTTTTTCCCCTGGCAGTGTGTGATTTATTTTTGTATGACGGAATCCATACAGGAAAGCATTCTGTTCTGGCATACTTGATGGTTCTTCAATTTTGGCAGCAAGTTTGCAGATCAAGGTTAAAAATTAAATAGCACCATATAAATGAGCATAAAAGAGAAATTTTTAGTTAGGAGTTATGGGGGTTGGAACTAGATGATCTTAAGGTCCTTTCCAATTCTAACTATTCTATGATTTTATGGTTTATATTATTATTCTCATTATTACAGCTATGAATCTTGTTACAAAAATATTTCCTTTTCTATTATATTTTTTCCTTCTTTTTCTATACAAAAATCTATTTTTTAGGCTGTTGCACACTAAATTTTTCAAAAAGTTTTCAGGTGGATTTGGAAATACTTAAAAGAAGGTAAACTAATGAGTGTTATCTAAGGCATAAAAGAAAGCTATGTTATCTATACTTTACATCAATTTAAATTAGAAGTAATATCGGGTACTAGTGATGGTGTGGCCAACTTCAAAGAATTTCAGAAAATTCTGAGTATCATGTCCAGCAACTAAACTTATACCAGGAAAATAAACAGTACCAGAACTTGGCCAGGAAGGCAGCTGCATCATCTATCACTGTTGGAATTCCAAAGCAGTTCCTGATCTAACTTTGGTCAGAGTAGCTAGTGCTTGTCCAACCCTGTATACAAATAAAAGAAGCTGATTGCTAGATGGTTTATGGAGTCCTTAGCTTCATAAACATAAAAAAAGAATCACTTTTAAACCATAAATGCATGCATGAAATAAAGACTTGGGTTTAAGTTATGAATACTATGGTGTCAAATCATCATGATTTCTCCCAGTGTGCCTGTAAATTTTAAATTTCTATTTTCCTATCTTTTAAACCACAAGGTGGCAGCAATGATACAATCTCATCTCCTAAAATTGTACAACCCTCCACTCCCACTACTTTTAAAGTATCTCCTGCACTTACAGGACATACATGATAGAAAAAGATCCTATATATTCTTTGACTAATTACAGCTCCAGGTTAGATTACTTGCTAAGTGTTTTGAATGGGTGCATTTTTTTTTTAATTCTCCATCTACAATTAATTGTCTTCTGACTTCAAATGAACATAAAGTAAAGCAGTTTATCCATGACATAAGTTGTTTGCTCATTTGTGTAATAACATTCCATTCCCAAGCTGAGCAATAAAATTATAACTGGATGCATAAGTCTGTCATTCCTGGAACATAATCATATAGGGAGAAGATGTAACACTTACCGATAGCTGTTGAAAAGATCCACGCAGGTGCCATTGTTTTTACAAGGCTCTGAATTACATTCATTTGATTCATTTTCACAGAACGTTCCTTCCCATCCAGGCATACAAACACATTGGTATCTCTGTAATGTATTAAGTAAAATAAATAATCTGTTTTTTGTTGTTTTTTTTTTGTTTTTTTTTTGTAATTTTAATATAATTACGACAGGTATTAGTATTGATTGCTGTGCATTT
The DNA here is from genome assembly GCF_033815535.1 of Pezoporus flaviventris. NCBI lineage: Eukaryota > Metazoa > Chordata > Aves > Psittaciformes > Psittacidae > Pezoporus > Pezoporus flaviventris. The sequence goes on along the minus strand of NW_026892579.1, from coordinate 27,711,321 downwards.
TTGTCTACTGACAGGCACTTCACCATTTCAAAACTTGAAAATTTCATAAATATATCAATAGTTTGACCTACTACTAAGATAACATAGGCATGTAACCCTACTTTTTAGCTACCTTTTTTAATAACCTACTTGTGTACCTGCAATTCCTTTACTATCTCTGCCTTCTGTCTCCAAGGTTTTTCTAATAAAAGATACCATCTCTTATATAAAAATATTTTGCTTAGATATTACACAGACATGCCTAAACTACAGGTATTTCTAATCATCTGAGTTGTAAAGTTCAGAATGCAGTCCAAATAGAACTCAATATAAAATAATTTACTGTGGAAATTCTCAGGATTATATAGCTATCCAACTTTTTTAACACCCTTAATATGAAATTGTGCATCAGCATCCTAATTAAGCAGTACTAAACAACTCATGGCATAAAAAATACTGTCTCCTATACAGTGTATTAGATATTATACTGGGTATCAATTCAGATAACATAATTTAAATCTTCTAGTTCTATGGTGATAGTATTACGTACACTAATGATTAGGTGCTGAGTGCTAAATTTCTGACTGATTAAACTGCATAAAACTGCAAAGAGGTGTTTCACATAGTCTTAAAAAAACATAAAGTACATTTTCCCTGTCTATGTTCTACTAAAAAAAAGAAAAAAAAAAGAAAAAGAAAAAAAGGCAAAGGTGAACATCTGCTGAATTGATGAATTGATTATTAACTAGAGAGGCCCAGCAATGCAAACACTTCTATTCAGCAGAAGTCTTCTTTTGTATCATGCTTGTTTCTAACAAGGCTTTTTTCTGTTAAAAGTTAGGAAACACTTTAAATGGTAAGCATGACTGATGTGAATTATTTCATTACTGGCTAAACATTGCAACAGCCTTCAGGATAGATTTTAAAGCTTATTAAAAATCCATGTAAACTGGAAAGCATTAATAGACAGTAATAAAGTTACTAGTGTTTTTAAAAGCTGAGTACGTAAATGAACTGCCATAGCATGATGATCAAATATGAAATGCACCAGCACTGTGGCATCTACAGATATTTGCAGTCTGCAAATCATATTGTTGTATTTCAGCTGTTTTATTACTGAATATGAACTTTGGAAACAGAGACCATTGTGTTTCAAGGAGATATGGGCTATGAACTTCTACATTAACAGCAAAATTATTTTATTCCCTAATATAGTTTAAAAATACAAGTTAAGGATCAGAACTCTAAAGGAAATGCATATTAGGCAATTGTCCCAGAACTTTCTGTCATGATACTCTAACAATCTGTTGCATTTTATTGGAATGAAGACAACAAAATAAAAAAGAAAGAAAAGTTAATAATTTAAGGTCAAGGTCAGCTTGATTGTCCTGAAGTGTCAGATATTGTGGAAGAACTCCACTGATTCCAGTACTTGAAGTAAAATTATTTACATATATATTCTACTACAGCTGGTAAAATCAAATTTTTCACCAGCCTGTTTGTACATAACGTATTTGCGATTTGTACTTTCCCAACTGCACTCGATTTGTTTTGTGCTCATGTTGACTAACACAGTTGCTGTGCTTTTTTGGGACACACATATTATTTCTGTGACATGGATTTACTGAACCCACTGAGATAAACTTTGTATGTCAGAAAATAAAATTGAAAGGTATCTGTCTGAGTTAAGACAGACCATTTTGACAAATATGAAATGTCAGTGATGGGTTTACAGAGCAAAATAACAGAAAAATAACAGCGTAAAAGTAGGTTGGGCACTCAAAACAGGATCAGTATGTACTGATGAGTTAACTACATTTTCTAGTCAAAAAAAAGAAAATGACATTTTATCCTTTGTGGTTTACTTAGGCAAGGCTCTTCCATGCAACTAACTACATCTTGTGACCTGTAGACTCCATCTGCTAAAGAAAGAAAATAGAAAATCTTAATTGATAGTTTACTGTTACTGCTCCATACGCCTGAACTCAAATTCAAGAACTGCAAAATATTCTTCATGAAGAGAAAAGAAAATTGGCAGAATAAGTCCAAGAATTCGGAAATATCTGAAGTGACAGTAAATCAAAGATTAATAAAAGAGACAGATTTTGTTAAAAATATTTTGTGTTTGTTTAAATATAATACTGAGAGACAAACATGGAAAGAGAAAATCATTTTCTGGGAAATGTGCCAAGGACAAAAAAAAAGAAACACATTTGAGACAAATCACGTTACTAGGACACATATAACCGTTTTCTATTACATCACAGACACACCCAAATTACTTATTAAATACATCATTTTTTTTGAAATTTTTTTTCCGAGATTTCCTGAATTCTCTGCATGTTTATTAGTGCCATGAAAACAAGTGTTAAAATAGGGGAAAAAAAGATGGTACAAAGGCCAAAATGGGGACAACTAATTCATACCCACAAGTAACTTTTAGACACCTCTTAAAAACTGTTTTAATGGCAGGTTAAGTTTCTACATAAAGCAGGAACGTGCAATAATGACTTACTTCAAAAAAACCTCTCATAGAAATGGATTATAAAATTAGATGTGAAAGGAGGCTGTCAACAATATTGTTTAGAAAGCAGCAGTATTTTTTCTGGTCTCACTAAAACCATCTATCAATCAGCTGCTGAATTTTTATGCTTTGCAGATTTCTCATGACATGAGCAAGCACAAAACATTAATCATGTATATGTATACCATGCATAAAAAAAAAGCTGTATTATTTCATCTCTATGTAGATTTACAGCAACTGAAGGTGACATGTTACAATAAATGACATATAAGTATAGGTAGATAAAAATGGTGTTAATAACTGTGAGACTTTGCAGAGAAAGACTTTGGGGTCCTGATGGACACCAAATTGGACATGAGGCAAAAACACACCCTTGCAGTGAAAAAGGGTACGATATCCCAGGCTGCATTAGGAGGGCTGCCAACAGGTTAAGTAAGGTGATTCTGCCTTTCTACTCAGCCTTGGAGAGGCCACACCTATAGTCCTGTGTCAATTCTAGGCTACCCACTATAACACAGAGATGGAGATACTGGAAGGAGTCCATTGAAGGGCCAACAACATCTCTCAGATGAAGGAAGGCTGAGAGGCTGTCCTCTGTGGGACAGTCAAGGCAGATTATACTCCAAACAACGTAAAATGACAGGAAGCCAGGTAGTGGCAAGTATGCAGTGAATAAAACTAGGGACTGGAGGACTTAGATTAGACACCTAGTGTTGTGTTTTAAGCCCAGCTAGTAACTCACAACCATACAGTCGCTTGCTCACTCTTCCCCATTCTTCCTTCCCCTGCTCCTGGAGGGACGGGGAAGAGAATCAAAAGAATGTAACTCCTATGGGTTGAGATAAGAACAGTCCAGTAACTAAGGTATAATGCAGACAACTACTGCTACCACCAATAATAATAATGGTAAGGGAAATAACAAGGGAAGAGAACACAACCACTCACCACCCACCAACTGATACCCAGCCCAACCCCAGCAGTGATCTAGCCCTTCTGAGTAACTGCCCCAGTTTATATACTGAGCATGACGTGCTGTGGTATGGAATACCTCTTTTGCTAGTTTGGGTCAGGTGTCCTGTCTCTGCTTCCTCCTGGCTTCCCCTCCTCCCTCCTTCCCATCCTGAGCATAAGACTCAGAAAGTCCTTGGTCAGACTAAACATTTGAGCAGTAACTAAAAACATTGGTGTTATCAGCACTGTTCCCAGGCTGAAAGTCAAAACCACAGCACTGCACCAGCTACTAAGAAGGAGAAAAATGACTGCTACTGCTGAACCCAGGACACCTAGTCGTGTACTTCTTTTCATTTATTTATGGTAATTATATATTACTATTAATTGTAGACAGATTAAAATAAATGGTAGCTTTGAGTTCCTCCAAATCATCTTTTGCTTGTCCTCTAAAGAACATAATAAATAACATCACAGTCATTCCTTGTACACACCCTTCCCTTTTACAATATACAGCACAGTATTTATAAGAAGAGTGGGCTTCATCAGCTATACATGGGGTTAAAAACGAATTTTTTTTAAATTTCCTGTATACATAGCTAGCACTATATATGCACACTAGCTTGTCTTTATTCAATTAACTCTGTGTCTGTGGTAAGAAAGTGTTTAAGAGAATTTGCATATTTTCCCTTCTCTAACACTGTAAATGAAGAATTAATCATTTCCTTAAGCCTTAGTCTTACTTTACTGGAAAATGGCAACTGAACATCTGGCAAATAGAAACTACATCCTTTTTGTTCATCACACACAACAAGGATCTGAATTATGAATACAGTAAATCTTCAAGCCTGTACTTCTCATGTGTAGGTTGAGTAGAATTTCTACCACACAGATATGTACTCCAGGTACTTTTCCACATCCGGAGCAGAATTTGAATGGAAGTAACTTCATTTCTGAACATACTGTGAAATTGGGTCATTTGGAGGTGTCATTACAGTTTTTAATTTACAGGAAAGACAACAACATATCCTGCTTGGAAACAGAAACACACAAATGGAAATTTAGAAATCTCCCTTTATTCTGTATGTTCTAAGTTCTTCTGCCAGACTGTTTTTCTTGTGGTGCAACTCTTTTTCCATTAAGGCCAAACAGCATAAGCATAACACCACCCATCACTGCAAAATAATGCGAGATGTACTCCAGCAAAAAACCTCAGGTTTGACTTTGAGATTCTTTTTCCCCTGGAAAATTATGTCCTCTCTGCCTCTACAGGAAACTTTACATCACAAACTTCATTTTACTAGTGCTAGCAGCAGTTCATTTAACCTTGTGAAATAAATGTGAACATAAAAATGTAAGCATCTGTGAAATCATATTTGCAATTGCTCTAAACCATATTGAGTTCCTAACATTATTTATGCAGCCTTTTAGGTTAATTCAAGGATCTTTTCCGAGTCGCTACTTTAAAACTTCACTTTTAAGTTATTGATTTAACCATTTACAGAGCATACATATTCACTAACACTAGACTATTCCCATTTTTCATAATGATGTTTTCATTATGCAAGTCTGTTCGCATTTATATCCTAAATAAGCATGCATCCTAAATAAGCAAGCTTATTAAAAACAACAAACCAACCCAACCAAAAAAGAGGATACCTGTTAATTTTCAGCTACTTTAACCCTTACTTTAACTTTACTAAAGAAAGACAAAATAAAACAAGATCTATGCAGTGAAGTCCCAGCAACTACGCTACCTTTCAGTCTCCTTGTAATCAATTATTTAACTGATCTTTACGAGATATAGGAACAGTAAATGTATCAACAGTATTGTTCAACAAGTGAAAGAAAATTGGCTTCTGAGGCATGAACAAAATCTGTGATAGGCCCAGTTTTTCCTAGTCTGAAAGACATATATGGCTTGCTCTAATATTTGTTAATAAATCTGTAAGAGATAGTCACATTGCCTAACCCTAACTCATGGCAAATAAACACTGCCATGATTTCGCCAACATGACTATGGATAATGAATTTTAATCGGAGGAACAATTGTGACATGAAAGACTAAAGTGAAAAAAAACCAAACAAACATGAATTCTGATATGAATAAAAATGACAATAAAAAGTCTGATTTCTAAACAGTGCTACAATAGAGTGGTTTTGATAAAACCACTATTTAAAAATCACCAAAATCAGTTACTAAGCTTATTATTAGAATCATTAGGTGCCGTATTCTTCTGTTTTAATTTATTTATTTTTTTTCTAGTTTACTCTTGCTATGTAAGTTACAAAGCCATTGTGATTTTGCACTAAGCACTAAAAAAAGTGAACTACTAGGAAATAACCTCATATTAAGCATCAGCTATCTACAGAAATTGAGATAGCACTATGGATTTTCAAAGGCTTAACCACTCTCTATACATCCTTCCCTAAATAGTTTGACATGTTAGAAATTCTGACCAGCATATTTATTTGTCCTTCCAAACCTACTTTTATTCTTTTGCACTCAAAGTTATTATAAATTATGTATTATCTGATATCAAGAATAAACCAGTTTCTTTTATTTAAATTTTAAGCAAGGCTTAAAGGAGAAACAAAGAACATTTTTAATTTTCTTATCTCTTCATCGTTTTAAATAATGAATTAGTTAAATTAGCAAGAGGAAGCATACTTAAAATGCCTGATATGGGCAAAGTTTGATGAGCTGTAATGAGCTTTGCCTTATGCTGGAATATTTCTATATCTGTGTACATTAGATGCCTTTACTAAATATGTGCAGAAGTACAATTTTTAGCTTATTTCAGTAGCACGCCACTAGTAAAAACAAGCTTACATTTTCATTCAGTGCAGGAATCAGCTTAAAATATGGCTGGTATCCAGACATGATGCATATTTGCAGCTCTGACTGCACAGTACTGGAATTTGTGGCCTCAAGGAAAATTATCTTGAATAGGAATAGTAGTTATTTGCACTGCATGTTTTTATACACAATCAATCACTTCTTAAAATGGTAGCTTTGCTAATAAATTCATAATCATTTCTGTTTTTGATATTGATAATTTTAAAGTGACCCATCTGTAAATATACAATACTTTGCTAAAATATTAGTGCTCCTAAATTAAATCAAGACTAATGCTAGCAACAGAATTCTCCTCTAATTATTTTAGATTTCATGTTCTCATTGCAAATAAATGCTGGACTGTGCCTTTAGAATTTAATCAATTATTTCCACCACTACTCAAATATGACAATTCTCATAGTCCAATGGCAATCATGTTCAGGTTTATTTTCTTTGTGGTGATTCATCTGTAACATGCTGAAGCATACAGTCATACAACATGGCTTTTACTCATATTGACACAGGTTTCCCATTTGAGCACAGCCAATATTAAATATTATGTATTAGATTTGCAGAAAAAAGAAAAATAGTAACAAAACCATGCCTCTGTGATCTTACATTTTTCTATTGGTTTTAAAATGTTATTCTAGGGGAGACACTACAATGAATATGAACATTAGAAGATCATTAAAAATATTTAAGAATAATCATTAAAAGAAACAACTGCAGCAGTCAAAGTGTTTAAAAATTGTTGCTGCAAATTAGGAAAATTGAAGTATTTCTGGAGAAAAGGTGTTTTGATTTGAATTTTTTTATGGTTTTTAGAAATGTAATTTTAAGTATGGGCCTAATCTGACTAGACTAGAAGTAATTTCATGACAACAAACCAAAGTCAATTTGAGATCTCTTATATAATTCATAATTGGTGATAAATTATTTTCATCTATATTTCTTTACCTCTGCCACTTATTCTATTTATACCTCTTTCCTTCCTCTACTAGAGAGTTTACTGCAAAATGTGTCAATTTATTCACCTTGAACATGACAGGTATGGAGTAGCACAGGAAAACTAATGAAAAACAACAGCCTTAAGATGTTTGTGCAAAGGAAACCAAATAACTTGTCCAGCTAGTGACAGACATTTGAATATCAGCCTTTGAACAGTGTACCTAGTTTCACACTTAGCTCAATAGTGAAAGGTCATAAACACATTCCTGTTGAGCAGAAATACTGAAAGGAACTTGACTCACCTAAAACCTTGTCTGGAGCTTTCACTTTGCCCCTAGACCTCAGGTAACAGCAGAGTGATGGGAGTTAACAGCGATATTCCAAAGGAATAGTCTTGGATTCTGAGAGGCAGAAATAACACTTCGCTTCTGAATTTCAAGCCTGATATTGTTAGTAGTAGCTTTTTTAACTAAGTAGAAAAAGCAGTAGAACAACTACTGTTTTCCATAAAACAAAGCTGTCTGGTACCTTAACAGCTGATTCAAATTTAGATCTAAAGCATACAACCATTACTCCATCAATACACTTCAAATACCACAAAGGGTCACTTTTGCCAATCTCAGGCTCAAAAGTGGGAGAAAGTTAAAGAAACAGACTGTTCTGAAAATACCTCAACCCAAATACCCTTAAAAGCCCCCAGACATTCATAAAAGTATTTGATGTCAATTTTCCTCTTTTGAACTTTCACTCATCCCTACTTTAAATTTATAGAGCATTTCAGTATAATAAATCACATTACAAATTAATGTGCTCCTTCTATCATACCTAATACAAAAAGGTGAGTTTTTGAAAGTGCCAAACTTATGCCCCATGGTAAGTACAGTTGGCATAAAACCAATCAGCTGCACAACCAACAGACAAGGATAAAGGAAGAAAAGATGATTCTGTAGTAAACAAATTTTATGCAATCTAGTCCATGTATTAATATACATACCTGAAAATATTTTATTCAATCTAATCCAAAATTACTATAGATTAACAGGGTTTCAAAATCCATCTAGTGGTGGACATAGGCTGACACAGCCTCTGAACTGGACAAAGGAAACTGGTTTCATACAGCAACTAGGAGCCTATGAAGAACAAATTATGATCATAGGAGAAAGCAGGAGTGGGGAGACCATGACCTGACCTAACAACATAAAGAAGCAAAACTTTAGGAAAAAAAAAAAGAGAAACCCAGATTTTTTGTGACAAAATGAGATCAAATCAACCGCAATTAACCATAAACTTCTTCATTAACATTAGATTTTTATATTAAGGTTATGCCATTGTCTCCAAAACTAAAATGCATGGCATTTTAGTTGCTGACTGCCTGGTTATATTGCACGGTGGGTCAGCACTAGGTAACCTGTAGAGAACCTTCCAGAGAGATAAGCAAGGAGCATCCATGCAGCAGCAGCCAGTCACCATTGGGTATTTCCTCTCTGCTCCTGTGGCTGACAGAAGCTGTGATCACAGACGGAGAAAGCTGGCAGAGATGGTACAGGAGGCAGTTGGAGTGCTTTGGGGCTCTAATGGAGATGCGGAAGCGACCTGACCCCGTTGCTGGGAGCGCTGCCCTGACTCACCCCTCCTCCTCCTGCACCGTATTGCCTTTTTCCATTCACAGGGCAGGGACGTTGTGTAAGGAACTCTTACCCTGACCCATCTGGCTGCTCTCCCAGGCCATCCCATTTTCCCAGCATGGGCAGGGAGGCCTGTCACTTGTTAATATTAAATACATACCTGGGACTAAAAGTGCTTTCATATCCAAACCCAGTTAGTTCTCACTGTCAGTTTGGTCTTAAACAGCATTGTTTGGCTCAAAGTCTGTAAGTGATGAACGCAGATGTCAGCAGCAGCTCAGGCTGATGGCTAGCTGATGTGCAGTAGGTATCTACAGGATGTTTTCAAATAAATTGGGTGGTGCTAGTGTCAGGCTATGAGCACGCAAATGAAGACGCAAAGAGCAGAGAATAATCCTGTAGGAAATCACGTAGTTGTAAGAAACACAAACAAAGCATGCATTGAGAGTCAGGTATTTGAAAGAATAGGGCTTAATTTGCAGCTCTTGGGACATAACAGTGCTGTTTTTCACTGCTGTGTCATTGTTCTTTGCCTTTTCAGTTAGATCAACATGCACAGTTTCAAAAGTTTAAATTCCAGTGGAAACTCCCCCATTTACCTCATACAGCTAGATAAACACCAATGTCCAGGTAGCACTGTGCATGCCTTTCAGAGAAAGTTCAGCATTTTTATTGACTTGAATTGTCATTTTGACCAGGGCCACAGATCCTGGAAGGCCAGGGGGTGACTGGAGTTGGACAGATTGGGTTCCACAAAAGTGAAATCCATTGTCCCCAGATTCTGAGTCACTAAATGTAGTGCAATTTTCTAGACTTTATCCCAGGTCAGAAAGTAGCACTGTATCACAGATGTTTGTATTTTGTAGGCTTCCTCTGTATTGGAAACTAAACCCTGGCGCTCTTCTTACTGTTTCTTCACTCAGTCTTGCATTACCAAAACTAAGAGTACATGACTGCTTGATAATGAGCACCTGAAGTTGGTTTATACACTAAGAACTTGGAAAAGCCTGTTTAGCAGTCACCCAGTGATAGCTGCATTCACAAGTAAAACTTCATAGAAGTTTCTGACTGCAAGAGAATTTCTGTAGTTAATACTTATGGTCTCAGAGTGGCTTGCTATAAGAATCAATACTTTCCCAGAAAAGAACAAATTGTGTTCAACAGTCTGATTCACTTGTTATGTAACATGATGTGTAAGTCTCCAAAAGTCAAATACAAGTACTCTTTTGAAAACCAAAGTATTTAATTGAAAAATCAATTAGAGTTGGTTTTTGAGGCCTCTTCTAACAATCGTATGTCAACTAAAATATGAATAAAGAGGCTCTAGAACAGGATATAAAAGCTAACACTGAGATACACTTTAATCAGCTGGGGGTTGTCAACATTTTAGAGAGAGAGAGAGAGAGATGCAAGTTAATTCTAGATTTATTAGCATATTAAAGAACTATTAGGAAAGGATTTCCATTATAAAAAATGTATACAGGTAAGAGAAAAGGGAATAGAAGGATTCTTCCAATAATATCCTCACCCACTATTTTAGATTCAAATATTAAGAACTATCTTCCCCTCTTCCTCTGTTTTCCTAACGCATAGTTAAAATTAATTTTAATAGTATTTAAGATGAAGCAATAAAACCATCAATAATTTGTTCTGTAATTAGACTACTGTGCGCTTACAGAAATTATGCTTTAAGAAATTATTTCTTCAGATTTTATGGTTCTGTCTATATTTGGTGTGATAGAGGTTAACTCTTTACCTGTTAGCTCATATTTCACATGAGAGAAAGAAAAGGCTCTCTGACAGCAGCAAATTTAAAGACTTTAATTCTATCTTGTAAGGCTGCAAAAGTATTTAATATTGCCTGTAGCTTTTTCTGTCTCATTTCTTCTCTCTGGGAGAGCGTGATCTTATGAAAAGTAACCTTGTGTAACTTGCATGTTGTGGGTCTTCCTGGAGGTTACCTCTTGTTACTCTAATGAAGTCCTATTTCTGAGTACTGAGTCCTACAGGACTTCAGGAGGCTCCACACCTTTTAATCGTGTTGCAAACACTATACCCACTACCTGTATTTATTAAACCTATTACAATTCATGATGATGGTGCATGGTCAGGGCTTTTCTTCATTCTTGGGATTTCAGCAGCATATTGATGAGACAGAAAATCTCATCAACAAGCCACAGGAAGTTTATTTGTGTCTGAAATTTTTCTACAAGTTTGATGGATTACATTTCTTTTCCTTTCTGTGTAATTGCAGTTGTGTCATCATTAGGCCACTGACTCTTTTATTCTCTCCCCTTCTTTCTCCACCACTAAAGATGCATCCTTTTCTTCCACTCATGGAATCCTACTCAGGCCTTGGCAGGAACTGGACAAGGGCGTGGATTTGTGCAGCCATTGCAGCTAATGGGACAGTAGCAAGGGATGCTATAACTCCACAGAAAAAAAAAAAAAAAAAAAAAAGGAAGGGAAAAAAATGACCAACCAAATAAAAAGAAAAATCCCAAATGAAACCTGTAGTACTGTAGTACAAAACTAATAGGAGCATGAGGAGAGTGATGGCCCCTGGACGAATGTACTGACTTGGGAAGCTTTAAATGGGGAAAAGCAGTAGAAAAACAGAATAGGAGAGACAGATAGAAAACTGGAGATTCAGAGCAATGATACGATGAAAGGACATAACCTCTGACTAAGTAGTCTTTACTAATATGTATAGATGTTTAGCAAGTCTAATTTTGACCATCTTTTGTTAATGGATCAAATTGTGGTGTTGTTGCTATTATTATTATTAATAATAATAATAAACTATTCTTATCTCCACACACAATTTTTCATACTTTTCTGATTCTCTCCCATTCCACTGGGTTGGCAAAGTGAGTTAAGGGCTTAGTTGCTGGCTGGGGTTAAACCACCACACACAGACATTAAGTCTGCAATGCATTTTTCTCTCACCTACAGGTTAGAGACAAAAAAATGTAACAGAGATACTCTGATATACTGTTGCAAAACAAAAGCTTGACTATGTTTGATGTGTGTTCTGCTCATCTGCCAGCTTAGCAAGAGAAGGAAATTTGGGGTTGGAAAACCTATGATATCATAAAGAACAGAAAAAAATCATGTATCTGACAGTAACAGCAAAAAAATTAGGGCAATTCCAAAAAAAAAAAAAAAAAAAAAATAGAAGTGTCCTGGGTTCAGCAGTAGCAGTCATTTTTCCCCTTCTTGGTAGCTGGTGCAGTGCTGTGTTTTGACTTTCTGCCTGGGAACAGAGCTGTTAGCGATGTTTTGGTTTGGCCAAGGACTTTGTGAGCCTCATGCTCTGCCAGGGAGGAGGGGAAGCTGGGAGAAAGCAGAGACAGGACACCTGACCCAAACTGACCAAAGAGGTATTCCGTACCACAGCACCTCATGCCCAGGATGTAACTGGGAGTTAGCCGGAAGGGCTGAGAGACTGCAGGGTTGGAGGAGGTATCGGTCGGAGCTTGGTCGGGCTTGGGGGGCGAGTTATCGGTCAGCTGGTGCTGAGGTGTTGTATTCTCTTCTCTTGTTATTTCCTTTATCATTCTTATCATTGGTGGTAGCAGTAGTGATCTGTGTTATACCTTAGTTACCAAACTGCTCTTATCTGAACCCGTGGGAGTTGCATTCTTTTCAATTCTCCTCTCCGTCCCTCCGGGAGTAGGGGGAGGGAAAGAAACGGGGGGGGTGAGTGAACGAGTTACCTGACTGGGTTTAAACCACGACCAGAAGATTTAGACAGCTGTTGCAAGGAAGTGATATAGATTCATAGAGACAGGAGGAGGAAAGCCTAAAGCTCTGTAGAAGTCTGTGTTTTCTTAGATCAGCATACATGAGATTGAGTACACTTGAACTGGATCAAAACTAGTATTATATCAAACTTAACTCTTATATATAAATTACCCAGTTTTAAAATATACTTCGCATTCTTTCTTTCCTGATATGCACTTGTTCATAATTTCTTTTTCTCTAAACCACAGTATTTTTCTGCACTTGTGTCATGCAGAACAGCTGGGAATGGAGACTCCAGAAAGTCCTTCTCAACTAGTGCTTGTCTTAGTTAACATCTTGATTTTTAACTTATGATGCTGAAAGCTTTGGTTACTCTTATAATTCCTCCCTGGTCTTTTCTGCCAAAGGTATATTTTATATTGCTAAAAATCACGCTGAGAAGTACTGTTTCTTTCACACAGTTCCTTTCCTTCCCCTCGGTCAGCTACAAGTCAGTATTTCCCTTAATGAAATGCATATAGATAATAATGCATATAGATAATAATAGGAATAGTATGGATTTTGTTAATGGTCAAAGATTTAGTGGAGAAAACCTGACAGTCTGTAAGGAAGGCATTGTAAATCATTCGGGAATACAGCCAAAACCAAGAAGCAATATAAAGCTGGGAGCTTGGAAGGTACGGGTGTACGTAATGAAACCTGAGGAGAAAGAATTCGTACACAGTCCTATATACTGTGAGAAGATGCATTTAGCCTACTATTCCTAAATACTTCTATTAATGAAACTGACATGCTTAAAGTGTGTAAAAAACAGCATCTCTATTACTGTTCATTCCTCAAGCAAGAAGCAGCTACTGAAGCATGACTATAAAGCATATGTCCATAGCCAGAGGACAATGGGAATGTTGCTTAGGTAATAATATCACTTTAGTTTTGGGAAAATGAAAATGCCAAATTCTTTGATGTGCCTTTTGTGTCTTCCCCCTATGTACACACTCACAGAACGTACATTATTGTTCACTACAGCACTGGGACTTCTCCCTGCAGATGCTTTGCAAGCTTGGACTTCTTTAGAACTCATTTAGTGACAGTCATCCTAGATAGATAGCTAGCCAGCAAGTGGCAAGACAGTAAACTAAAAAATGTATTGTGTTTTCTATGCTGTACAAAATACATGGTTGTTTCTCCTAATAGAAAACACAACAACAACAAAAAAGTAATATTCAAAAGCTTCAATTTCTTACACTAAATATGTATATTTGGACTAAGCTGGTTTGACATTTTTCAGCTGATTTTTAAAGTACTACATGTATTTTATTACTGTCTTCAAACATGAAGATCAGAAATTACCTTATAACATGAATCTTACATGAGAGATTGCTAACCAGACCAGCTGAAAAATTTTGCAATCCTCCATCATTTTTTTTTTATTATTTCTGTACCTCAATGTTTGTATGTGAATGAAACTGGAACAGCAAGGATCTTGAATGCTACTCAGCACCGAATACATCGGAAACATGTATCAAGAAACAAAATATCTTTCTCCTCCTTAGTACTCAGAATCAAGGAACTGGAAATAACTCCTTACTAGGTTTCTATTTCATATCACTAGCTGAACTACATTAAGACAGATGTTACACTGGGATATAAGTCAAGCTTGTCACATAGTGAAGCTATCTAAACCATTTAGTCATTCCCTTTTAAAAGAAAACATACTTTCTTTAGTATATGCCAGTGCACTGCTAGCAACTAGTTGGTTCCTTCCTGGTTCAATTCAGCCCAATATTATACCACTGCCAACAGTCAAGTTGTCAGCAAGAACTGTTTAAATTTAGCCTCCTTGCTCTGATGTCTTTTAGGTCTTGGAACAATACACAGAATTTTTCACTTAACTGATATGACATGGTCTGTTACAGACCAGTAAGAGCTAAACTACTTCAATCACTTGGCACAATTTGTCTGGCTCTGTTAAATGGACCACTGATTTTCAGTGGGCACAAAACCAGACAAACATATGGAAAACATATATAGGCAACCAGTACACTTACACATAATTTAAGTATCTCAGCTGACTAATGAGGGACAGACTTAAAGCCAGAGATTTCCACGCTGTTGTCCATACTGAAATCACAAACTGCTGCTTCACAGGATTTGTCCTTTATGAATCTGTTGGCCTAAGTTACTTAAAAACAACCATGTGTTCACATGTTTCTTAGGGTCCATAAGGTTCAGACTCATTAGTGTTTTAGTTTAGATTAGGATTATGGTTTTGACACGAATTTCTCAATTGTCCTCACTTACATGTTCTTTGCCTCACACCATGGAGTGGTCTCACTGCACACAAACCAAATTACTTTTGAAAGAAACTGAAGACTGCTTCAACAGTACACCCAATGTTCCCTAATCTAATGAGCACTGAGTCTACAGGAATACGTTCACTATGCTAGAACTACTACAAAATAGCAAGGTCCTGCCCCAAACATGTATATTGTTTGCAGACAGGCCTTAGGTCCTGCTGTTTCATGTTGTTTCTATCGATCTATGTTGCTTGATAATGTAGCAACATCCTTAGATCAGGTGTACTATGAAACATGAATGAAAAAGACATAATTTTTCCTTTCTTTTACTACATTTCAATCTCATATCATAAATCTTCTAAAACCTCCATGGTATACAGTTTATGTAAATTGTATACATTTAAAAGCAAGTAATATGCAATATAGTATAACCAGGCTGGATGAATTTGCTGTATGTTCATGAAACTTCAAATTACAATGGCTATATCTACACTAGCAATCAGCAACAGCAACAAATCTCTGAAAAGTGTTCACACTGAGAACCCAACATACATGCTACCTGGATCCTGAGGGTTTTACTTTAAAAAGTTAGATTTTAGCTAAACCCACAGACTTAAAATCAGTGTTTGGAGCCCATTATATGCATGTGGGAGAGCATTTTTCTGGCTTAATTTCACCCAAGGGAAATCCTGTTTGCATCATCCAAGTCTTCTCCCCAGTGCAAATCATGTGTAGTAGGCTGGTACAGCAGAGAGATTTGTTGAATAAATGCTCTTGTAATACAAAATAAATAGTAATGTAAGCATAACCTACAAGATACTTCAATGGATTTGGGTTTTTTCTGATTAATTTTTATTCTTGATTTAGAAGACTACATATGAGACTAACCTCTTATGAAAAACATTTTATCCCATGCCTTTAGACCTCCCTCCAAAATGTGATGCCTTTTACAGCCTGGGGCACATGATCAACTTCTATGTATACTTTTCATCAGGAAGGAAGAACTTATGGAGCCTGAAACTGGCTTCTTCTGTCTCCAGCTGGTGGCATAGCTTTTTGTAACAAAAGGGAGCCTGAGATGGGTGGGCAGTCTGAGTGAAACTATAGGAATATGTTATAATGAGAGAATCTAATCTGCTTGGCTGTCAACACTGAACACCACAAGGTCTGTCTAGTTTATATACATTCATTTAAGTTTTCAAAGACAGGCTGTGAAATTTATGGACAAATGCATTCTCCAAAGTGTATTACTTCATAATAGTTGTATGTATAGGATCTGTCCTCACTAGTAAGATGAGAAAAGTATAATGCAATTGAGAAAGGTCTTCCAATGAGATTCCTTAGAACTTGGGGTATTTTAACAAAAAAGCATTTAAACAAACCTAATAAAAAATACAATTTGTGAAGAAATAGAATGTTAGGATCCTCCAGGAAGTACAGTTCTTCCAGAAGTGCTTTCCATACGTATGCTACTCTAAGTCTATACTCAGCCATAATAAATGGTTCATGTGAACTCTCACATACAGCATAATCTGTTAGTGCCCATTCCCGCATGCCTTTACAGCCACTTGGTCAGGGTGAAGGGATGCCAGAAGCTTGGCTTTGCACTCACTTTTTCAGTTAGAATTCCTGGAATAGAAGGACAGATCACAGAATTTGCAAGCAACTAAGGAAAAACAAAACAAAACAGAAAATGGGTAACTATTCTTTCTCTGGGATATTTTCCATGCTGTTTTCCAAGGCTGAAGGCAGTTTTAAATAGAGGTTATTGGCTAGAGAGATCCACTAAAATTAGCAAATTTTCTGCTAGTCTGTGGATTACAAACACAAATAGAAAATTTATCGGTTCTACATATATCATGTGAATTATTTCACATTTTATTATACAAACAGGAAGGTGAGGCTATTCTTTATTCTTTCAGAATTGGTTTTGTTATGGAAGAGATACCATAGTCTAATATATAATTGATGGAGTAGAATTAACATCCATTCTCTAGAAATGCAAACAGTTTGAGTCAGGTACTAGTTCATAAACAAAAGAGAAAAACTCTCCCACCACATTGGGAAATGTTTCTGTTGCACCCATTTAGAATTTCTTCTCAGAGTGAAAATGACATAAGGCTTGCTACACTGTGTGAAGTGAAATGAATGTAGTGAAAGGATCTTTGACTACAGCTTCGGGGGGAATCTGTCTTTATGGCATAACTGCCCAATGTAGTAACACAAATCCTTGGATGTTCTCAGGATATGTGAGAGAAATAATATTGTTTTTTGTTTCCGATGGAAACCTTCTGAAGTCAATGGGAGCATTCCTAGAAGCAGGCACTTGCAAGTATGACAGTACAGCCCTAGGCTTATAAATATATTTTCTCACAAATATACACTCCAAAGAAAATACTTCCTTACAACTTAAAGGACATTTATGAAGAACATTTTGCTTCTATTTTTAGACTATTTGACTGTTAGGACACTAACATCTGTCTCTTAGTTCACTCTGTAAACAGCTGTGCTTGCTTTGCCTATCTAAGCCAATCCTTTTGAACTGGAAACCTATCTTGCTGTACAGTCATTTTGATATTTTCCCTCCTAATACCTCATTTCTTTGCTTTAGAATACAAAAGTTTCAGTATTAAAGTTTCTGTCTTGAACCAATCTTGTACTGAAAACAGACAACACTCCATTTAAAGCCTAGATATGATTTCTGAAAAATTCAACCAAAGATGACAATAAAAAGATCATCACACAAGTTGCCTAAGGGCAGCAAGGTATTGATAATCTTGATAGGGTTCTTAAGCTTCAGAAAGAGAATAATAAGCTGCTTTCAGGGTGCTCAAGCAGCAAACTCCCTGCTGGCCGCAGTACAATAATTGGCACAGCCAGCAGTAAAGGATCAGTGAAGTATATTGCCAAAGAAGGATTATCAGAAGACTTGATTTTATTTGATGTTCGACTATCAGTTTATCATATTAGCACCCAGCTTCTAAAGTTAAGCATCAGATGCTTTTCCTTTAATGAAGTTCTTGAAGAGTTGATAATATATTCAAATTTGCTTTCAGCTGAAACTTTGCATACTTGAGTAGGATCTCTTCTTTCATAAAAAAAGAAAACACATGGAGACCATTTTCGAAAACAGGAATATTTTGTCTGAAACTAAGAGATAACAAACCTGGAGTCAGAAGAAGATAATCTATAGATACCATTATGGACTTTTTTTAAGGGAAGCAAAAGATCTGCCTTTGATGTAATATATATCAATGTCTGCCACTAAATCAAAACAGCTGACCCTGGAATTAGAATATACTTGGCCAGTGGAGCTCTGAAGTTAACAACAATTTTTCTGTCAGCTACAGTGAGAGCAGAGCAAGGCTAAGGCTGAGTGCTTTTCAGAAACTGCTGCAAATATATGTAGTATCTACTCACATTTAAGAGTTAAAAACATCTATTATATGAAAGTCTGAAAGTAGTCTCCATAGCAAAACCCATCCATATAACAATTTGGATCCATTACATGCATTTTATATAAAAATGTTTGCGAAAAGAAATAATGCAGGATTTGCAAAATCATATACACCAAAAACTTAGAAAATGCCCAAATTAAGGGGTTTTATCATTCAATAGATTTACCCCCTCTCCATCTAAATATACTGAAAGAATTTCTACCAACATGGATTAAATAATTTTCCATCACTTCATTCAGTGCCTAAGAGAGCATGAGGAAACTGGTCTGCTCTACAGCTGCAGTCATGGAAAATAATTTTCTGGAAAAAAGAAAAGAAGGGTTAGTTTTCTGGTTTCAGTTGAATGTTGCCCTAAGAAAATTAAAATAAACCACACTCAGCTGAAGTTGGTTTAGCAAGTATATTTTTATAAGTAGAAATTAATTCCTCCTGTTTTGTTGTTTTTTTTTTTTTCTGAATTTTCAACTTAAAGTGTGATTTTTAGAACTGCTGAACACTCAACACTTGCAACTGAAGCAAATAGGTGCTATGTTTTAAACTGAAAACTAAATATTTGCAAGATACTTAGCTTTTTTGATGACTAATGTCAAAAAATACATTAAAACAAAATACACACACACAAAGAAGAACATTTTCATGAGAAAATGACCAATGCTGCTCTCAGAAATGGGTGTAGATGACGCTTAAATATTCCTACCAGACTCATCTGGCTTGGCTTTAGAGACAATGACTTACTGTGATAAAAATTGGGGTGTGAAATTACAGTCTGAGAGCTCCTTTTCAGTAACAGTCCCGATGCTCAGACTTATCCCACAGTAAATCAATTAGTTCATCATACTTTTACTGAAAAATAAATTTGATCTTAATTCTTGCATGCTGTATTATAAAGATGTATGTAAGCAGTTTTCAAAGACCAAATAACAACCTATAAATTTCACTATTTAACTGATTTCACAGTTATTACTGGGGGCTATTGTGGAGTCCTACCCCTCAGTGACTTTCTGCTCTATAGATCTACTAAATACAGACAGTATATTGTATCGACTTCTCTGCAGCTAAACCTTTTTGTGTAGAATTATCTTCCTTATGAGTCAAAGAAGTCTCCGTAGTCTCAAATCTCTTTAATACTGATGCTGGACTTTTAATGCTTTTTTGAAGGTACAACCACTTCATGTCCCGCCTCAAATAAACATTAGTCTCTACATCATACAAAAATCTAATTTAGGGTAATGCTTTTCAAAAACAGGCCACAGTTCTCCAGCCTGTTTCTTATGTTGTGAAGTTTTTCACTTCTTTCCCTGCTGTTGCTGATTTTTTCTGTCCATTCTCCTTGCTGCTGGCAGAGCTCACAACACACCATCTGGGACCACCTTCCTGTGTCTTTATCACATTGATATGCCATCTGTTCACACATCTCGTTGGAAATCCTACCTTTAACTTTCTCTTAATCTCCCTTTCCTTCATTTTATAACACTTTTATTCTGTTCTGTAGAGTATTTCAAATTCAGTTTTTGAAAAAGACAATTAAAGGGTTTTACTCCTGTGGTATTTACTGACATTGTTGGTTAAACCTAAGACTTTTCATATATGTCCCCAATTTCTTAAAAAAAAAACAAACAACAAATTAAAGTATTTAAAATAATGTAGTAAATAAAAATAAATGGAAAGTTGATGCTTGTTTGCTGACTTCAACTTTCAATTAGATGAGTACAACATAAGACATCATAATCACTTTATCCAATTCATGTATAATTACACAGACCAATATTAAGGACATTATCCTAAGTCAGTATATCAATAGTTAATTTTGTGCATTCCAATGTTTTTGACTCAACTGGACTTACTAGAGCATAAAGGAGTACATCCCATAATGACTAAGTTTTTAGTCTGTGTACTGCTATATCCACTAGCCCTATAGTACAAGGAAGAGGAGGGTGTTACTTAACTCGATCTTCTTCAAAAAATTTTTATTGAAGGATTATGAGGACACTGTTCATTTTTTTTAATTAAATACAGGTGGAAGATGAAATATATCAGGTATGGCAAGTCAAATTTTCAGGGCAGCACAGTGAGTTGTATTAGCAGCAGTACTTTGCAGAAGTACTGCTGTGGTTGTTAGTCTCTTAAGTGAACTCCAGCTGCTGTATAGCTCTTTTCTGGGATATGTGATTGGTAATCTGAAACTGATTTGTCAAACAGGACATTCACAGTTTCAGCAGATGGAGTCTCTCAGCAAAGTTAAATGTGTAACTTTGTCACATTCAACTTAACTTGAATTTATGTGACCTGGGAACTTTAAGGAGCTTGTCGTTTGTTGCATACTGTATACCATTCATAGTATGTGCTCTGACCTTTAGTTAAACTTAGGTACTGTTTCAGACCAATTCCAGTTGCAAAACTTGCTTGCTTTATTAAGACCTTAGAGAATTTCCACTCCCATAGAAATCTGGAAATTTTTGGTTGATGCAGGCCTATCTAGTCTTTATCCTTATTTCAAGTGTCAGACCACCTGCTATCATCAGCTACAAGCAACAGCCTCCTGAAACTCAGTTACTTCATTATACCTTGAGCATCTCTGGATGTTCTATAATGAATTATATGTTTTAGAGATGATTCTTTTTCTTTTTCCTATTTAGCAGAAAGTACAGGAAATTCTGTCTTAAACTGAAATTAAGGATGGATGACAGATCTAGGAAATTAGGTTAGTCCAAAGACCTGACTAATTTCTTTTTGAATAAGGTAAACTGTTAACAGTTAACTACTGCTTTTACCCTAGTTTTCACTGCCAGAGTTTTTTTCAATTAATCCTCCTTTCATAACTCATGTAATAAGCTAATCTATTTGTGGGTTACACTCTTCAGACATGGTCTGTGGAATAGACCTCCTGTCTGTCAACTCTGAATATATTTTTGTGTGAGTGGAAAAAATAAAAAAAAAAAAAGAAATTAATAGTTCTCTCTCTCCATGTTTCACATAAACCTTCCCTAATACAAAGTTTTTTTTACAAACCTTCCCTAATTCAGGTTCCTAAAAGACCTGAATTACTGAATTTCACCTTGTTATGAGACCTTTTTTCCTTCTACTTACGAAACCAGAAACTGTACAAGTAATCGTAGCTTCTTTAGGTTCAAATTGACAGTATCTTCTGTTGCTGTGTTGGAGAGCTCATTTACATAACACTGTGTTTTATTGAAAGAGAAATAATTGTGGTTTTACTCGAGCAGTGGCAGAGAGTTAACCATAAGGACGATATGGGATTGAAATAAAAAAAGTATTATACAATGTAAGTTTACTTACAGCTAATATTTTTTCATTTACTATCTGGTAGGTACACAGAAACAAAGCTCTGAAGAAACATCTATTACAATTTGCTGCATGGATATCCATATACACTAAAGTGGCAGGATTTACATTATATTTTGACATACAGAACAGTACAAACAAAAACTGAAGTTAGAGCTACTGTATGATCCATTTGATCTTATAAAAATTATTAGGGACAATATCTCAACTTTATACTATACTTGGAATTAATTATTTTAACTTCTTTTAGAACAATTTGCAAATTATCCTGGGTAAAACCTGCCTTACTATAAGCAAAGCCAGAGGCTAATATTCAATAATAGCTTTTTTTGTAAAATATTTTGCTGTCTATATATTTCAGTTTTATCCTATTTTTATTCATTACTTGTACAATGAATGCAGAAAGCTTCACCCCTTTACTCTTTGTCAGTTCAGGAGGACTGCACCTCTCTCTTTCACAGTGAAAACACTGCAGCCTTTCAACAGTTCTCATACTTCTCTCATCCTATTATTTTGATCAGTTTGACTGAACAATTGAATTATACCTACATGAACGTAAATCCAAGATTTAACACTGTTTTATGCAAGGCTCACTAAATACTTCTTGCTAGAGTGAAAATAAAGACACTTAGACCTTAATCAGATTTATTTAGTTTGGTACAACAAAAAGATGAATGATTATGTAAGGCAACTACTGTGAGACCAACCTTCCCAGCATCAAACTCATTTTTCAAAATCTTAAAATTTTTATATTTGGGCTACAAAAAAGACAATTCTAGTTGAGCTGACTGATGACTGAGAATATATAGGATAGGTAGCTGTGCTAACAATACTAATATTGACATCTTTTAATTTTTGCTGGCCAAGGTGACCTAATGAAGGAAGTGTCTGCTCTGATTAGTTCCTCTTACTCATGTCTCAGATAAGTTGCAATAGATAAAATTACTCCTGCTTCCATGATACTTCTATAGAAAAGCATTTTATAATTTGCCACATATTATTTGAGTTGATGTGTTAAGATGACTTTTCTATGTTATAAAAATCAGCTGTTAATTCTGTATATCTGGGTGTCACTATTTAACATAGTATTTCCTTATCATCACATTTGCCTAATCTAATGCCTAGCCATAGAATCACACAGTTGTAGAATAGAAAGGGTTGGAAAGGACCTTAAGATAATCTAGTTCCAACCCCTCCTGAAATGGGCAGGGATGTCTTAACCTAGACCAAGTCACCCAAGGCTATGTCCATCTCACTGAATGAACAAATTTGGGACCTGAATACACAATCGATGTCCCAGATTTTAACTGAGCAGCTCAGACAGAGTTGCAATTCTTCAGTTATAACCATTTGTGCTTACGTTTTGGTATACAGTCTCAGAGCACTCCACTGTTAGAATATTTAGAATACAATTGCTGCATTCCAGCTTCTCTCTACAGTTAGCTAAGCAAAACACTGTGTTATTATCCGCTCACTATGTGTTTTACATAATTTTTGGATGTGAATTTTATGGTATTTAGAACCTGTATAATACGTAAATGTTAAAATTCTGACTATGCCACCCAGACAGACTAATCTCTTAATTGATAGAACATTTTTATTTCTGAGAAGCTATTTTTAATACTCTTCGTGTTTCAGAAATAATATAGCTGAAGAATTTTGAAAATAAATCCTGAAGTACTTAAATCCATCTTTGGGGGTGTCGTGGTTTAAACCCAGTCAGGCAATTCGTAAGATACTTTTAAAGCCCATTTGAAGGTAATGTTTTCAGTGTAAGTGAGTATTGCTGTCACTTTGAGTCCATAAACAGACCTAGATAAAAATATTATGCTCCTTTTGAATTCCCCAAATAACCACGTTGACTCAAGAACTGCTTTTAAATTATAAACACATTGCTCTTTCCCACTGCCTGTACCATTACAAAAAAAAAAAAAACAAAAAAAACAACAAAAAACAACAACAAAACCAAACAACAAAAAACAACAGTAACTGGAAAGCACAATTATAAAACTCTTGACAGGTGTATGGATTAAGTGGAGGTTTAGAACTAGCAACAGTATTACTTTAGCTTTCAGGAAGAAAACTTAGCAATCATTTGAAGTAAAAAATACTCTCTACTGACCAGATGTAGATCAACGCATGTAGAATTGTGTTCACAAGAATTGATTATGCAGTCATCAATGTCCTGGTCACATTTCAGTCCTGCATATCCTGGGTTACACAAACAATAGAAGCCATCCACAACTGTAACAGAGATAGCATTTTAGTAGTAAGAGTTGTTTAGCATAACAACAGAATACAGTAGAATTAAGTAAGTTACAGTTATGACTAGTATCTAGAGAAAGATTTGGACTGGCTTTACATAAGGGGTGTGGACATGTTAAAATATTGAAATAAATGAAATGCAATATCTCAAAATACTTTTTTAATATGAAAGCAGATCAGGTACTGCATTTGTTTAAATAATTAAAGTATTTTGACATAAGAATTATAAATCAATGACCCATTACTAGCTTCTGAAAAAGTGATGGTATCTTATAAGCTAGTTAGTAATTTTCCATCACAAAACTGTACACAAAGTACATAAGATTTTATCTCTGATATTGTGCTTAAATGAGATGGGCAAGTTAAATGTTGTTTGTTTTGTTGGCTTTTTCTGGGGGGAAAAGACTGCTTTATATCACTATATTAAAAGAAAACTTGCTTGAGTTAAATTTATCTGCTCAACCTATGATGTATTTCCGAGCTTCATTTTAACGTTAACAAGCTAATAATAAAAATTTTCTCCCTTTTTCACCACAGAATCATCATAGACTCACAGAAGAATTAGGGTTCAAGGCACTTACACAAATGACAGAAATGAATTCCTCTTAGTAGTGTCAGACAATATAAGGGGCAATAGCCAAAGTTACAGCTGAGGAGATTTGGATGGGGTTGGGAGGCGGGGGAACATTACAAGTGTAGTGCATCAGTGGAAGAGGCTGTTTTGAAGCCTTAGAGGTTTTTGAAATTCAGCTAGAAAGATCCCTGACTGACCTGCTCTAGCACTGTTCATAGTTCAACTTCATGAGGATTTGACTACATGACCTCCAGACTCCATTCTGCTTTCCAGCCAGCACTGTAAGATTCTCTGAAAAGTACTGCTTTTACTTCTTTTTAACCAAGCACAGAAAGTGTCTGATAGGTGGCAATGGCCCCATAAAACTTTCCAGTAAATACTCCATACATAACAGATGTTACTGAATTTAGCTTCCCAATCCAGACAAAATATAGTAGAATAATTCATCATCAAGTTGCTTCTAAAGCCTTTAAATACATCTATTAGTGAAAGTGTTAAGTTATACAATTATACACTATAGAAGGTGCTTAACAGTAAACTGACACTCCATTTGCATCAGTTTGATGTTTAATGCTGTTTTGAACTTGTCAGAGTTATGACATATACTGCCTAACTGCTCCATGAGCTCCTTTTCAGCACCTGAATATTCTCTCATCAAGTGCACAATGTAAGATGTGTTTGGCTAATGTAGGTATCAAAGGAGAGAGCACAAATCTCATTAAAATTTCTCATTAGCTGCAATTCTGAACCCCTGAACACTGAAATACCAGTGCCAGGAGTTGAAGCATTTTGGCAAAAATAATCCTTCTGGTACTGGCTGTGGAGCATCAGACAAGCTAAATTTCAGTAAATTATCCACTGTTCTCCCCAGAGCAGCTCAGTAGCTACAGACTCTTCAACAAAAAGACTACTCTACATTAAAGTGAGTAACCAGACTGAACTCACTGTCATAGCAGTATCCATGGAGGCAAGGGTTAGAACTGCACTCATTGACATTGATCTCACAGCGTGGACCTGCAAAGCCCTTCACACACTTGCAATGGAATCCAAGGGGAAAAACGTCCAAATTCATTTCTTCTATGCACACAGCTCCATTCTCACAGGGATTGCTGGCCTCACAAGGCCTAAACTCACAGTTCAAACCTGAAAAGAAAAATGGCAAAGCTGTCAGTATTTAACTAATGAACATATCCCTGCAGCTGCTGCCTATTACGAGCTGTATTTTCTTTATATCCCTGGTTAAAATTGAGTTGGAGCATCTCAGAGGTACAGATATGTATGTTACCATGCAGAAACATTTATCTGCCTTGTAGAATTACTAACAAAAAAACCCATCTTTTTCCTGTTTTGTTTATATAACAACATTACATTTTAAAATCATAATAGCTGTCTCAATGTATTTTAGTTTTTCCATTTACCCTTGTCCTCTAAAAAGGCTCATGATGTATATTTCAGATTAATTTATGAATTTTGTTTTGAGGCTCCGGGTATTTCTTCTTGATACTCTCTTGTCACAGCTACCCTAAAAGCTGTTTATACATTAACCCGTAATCCTGAATGAAATGCAAGTAACCTTGCATAATTGTTCTGCTTGAAATTTGTGACTACACACATTATTTTACTGAAATTATGAACATGTTTTACAATGAGCAACTACTTCCATCATTTACAAGAATTCCATACAGTAGAAATTCTCACACAGTCCATTTCTACTCTTTCCTAACAAACAGTGGTGTATAACAGATTATGTTAGCTGAGCTAATCAACAAATCGTGATGGTGATCTTGGGTTGCAGTAGCCCTCACCTAAATCTTGTCTTTCAGGATTAGATTCAGAGCCCAGTAGCTTTCAGGGTCCCAACAAACTGTGTACAAGCCCCAGGGAGCCCCTTTGTATCCCATCTGCCTTGCTGTGACTGCTGAGGCAGAGCTACCTTTCTGGTGGAGCTGCAAAGGGTTTGCTGCATGCCATGCCCTCTGCCCACTTCTCCATTGCCCTTGCCCCAGCTCTGGCTGCCCAGACATTCCTTCCTGGAGCAAATTCTCCCTGCCCCGACAACCTCTCTTTTCCTTAGACAGGCTGTAACCTTAATAACAGTAATGGGCAATGTGACACTATAATCTAAAGCACCTGGGTAGTCATGAGGAAAATCAGATCCATATAGTTATGTTGTGGTGGGTTGACCTGGGCTGACTGCCAGATACACACCCAGCTGCTCTCTCACTCCTCCTACATAGGGTGGTGAAAATAAGATAGAAAACCTTGTGGGTCAAGATAAAGATAAGTGCCATCACTTACCAATTACCATCATGGGCAAAACAGACTCAATTTGAGGAAAACTGATCAATTTCATTGCC
Organism: Pezoporus flaviventris; assembly: GCF_033815535.1. NCBI lineage: Eukaryota > Metazoa > Chordata > Aves > Psittaciformes > Psittacidae > Pezoporus > Pezoporus flaviventris. The sequence goes on along the minus strand of NW_026892579.1, from coordinate 27,684,457 downwards.
AATTAAAAATAGAATAGGATAGTGAGAAACAAAAACATAAATAAAGCCACTTTCCTCCATCCCCCTCTTCTTCCCAGACTCCACTCCTTCACTCCAGACTCCTCTGCTTCCTCCCTACCCCTGAGCAGCACAAAAGGGTGGTGAATGGGGACAGTGGTCAGTCCATTATAGTCCCCCTCCACCCCACCTTCCTCCTCACACTGTTCCCATTTCAAGTGTGGACCTCCCAAAGGACACAGTTCCTGCCAGGAGCCTGATAGACCATCGTCTTCTCCACAGGCTGCAGGGGAATCTCCATTCTGGTGCCTGGAGCACTTCCTCCCCTCCTTCTTCTCTCACGGTGGTGCTCACAGGGCTGTTTCTCACACTTTTTTCCTCACTCCTCACTGCCTGTGCAGGATTTCAACCTTATGCATGTTTTCACCAAGGAACTACCACCTTGACTGTGGATGGGTTGGACCTGGCACCTGCACCTGATACACAAGGAAAGGCATGTTCAGGTGATGGATAATAGTACTGAGAATTTTCAGCTTCTTTTCAGTCTCAAAATTTCAGACAAGAATTCCTGACAAAGAGTCAACCAATCTTAGAGGTCACCTAAGGCATACAGCAGCTTTAAATTTGTAGACCATTTACTAATTAACGGAACCGGCAATTCATAGAGGTTTTTTTGACATAAGCTGGGGAAAATGAATCAGTTAAGTGGCTAGTTTATTCTGTAGGAATATACTGAATATTCAGTTATGTTTTCAGAAGAACAAGACTTTACAGCAAAGTGATTGAGATCAAGCTACAGTGCCACTTAGTGCCATTCCGTGATTTGACTGAAAGCTTAAACTCCCTTAAATTTGTAGGGTATGGTGACAGGATGAAGAACACTCATTGGATAACTTCAGTATTAAGATTACCATGAGACAGAATGTTATTCAACTTTATCTTGGGAAATGTACTTTTAGATTTACGGAGATGTGTTGTCAGTAAAAGGATCTGGGCTCTGCACTAAAAGAGGACAGTCAGGTGCACAGTTACACTCTTGGTATTGGCTACAGTCAGCTGAACTCACTATCTCCTCCTTTGTTTATACTGTCACTATAGAATAATGTTGTTAGCCTGTTCCACATCAGCTGCCTTTCTTTTTCTACTGGTAGCTGTTAATCATGTTGTAGCACATTGGCTATGAACAGGTCGTCTTCACAATAATGAAACAGGCACTGTCCAAATGTCAGTAGGATTTTAGGTGAGCTGATTCCTTACCATAAGATAAAATCCTAAAAGGGCTAAATTCTTAAAGCTTCTAATAGCAAAAAACAACAAGTAGGAACAGATTGAGGTTAAAAAAAAAACAACAAAACAAACATCAACTCTTTGACCCCAATAGTCCTGCTGGCAGAGGAGAAAAAGAACGGCACGAGTTGTTACCTGTCATTATGTCACCAATGATCTCTCTGGTGCAGGATGATCCTGCCATAGGCAGCCAGCAGTCTCAGATCTGGAATTCATGGAATTTCACAGCAAAAGCAGCCATACGGCATATTGAGATTTTGCCCTGAAGTTTTCATCTTTATATCACAACAGCTTGGCATGGGTGACGACCCTGCTGATTCCTAAAGTGGAGTTCACACTTACACGAACAAACTTAACACATGGCCCACAGTCGTAAGTCTAACTGTCAGATGATTAGTAATGCAGTATTTGATTTTTTTTCTGTGTTGGTGAAAGAATGTTTAAACAGATTTACCCATCCTCTTACACGCCAAGAGCTTGTTCTGGGGGACATTTCTGGTAGATAAAGTAAAAGTCATGTAATAGTGCAATAGTTTTCTCCAATTACGGTATTCTTCTCCAATGGTAGGTACTGCCACTTTTTGTATGAGAACACAGCAGAGTTTTTGTGAACAACTGGAAAATCAGGATGCAATAAGAAACAGTGAGGATGTATGTCCTAAAGGCCACAGGTTTGTATTACTTACAAATACGTGTCCAGTATAAATAGGACTGTGCACAGTTCTGTCTAAGAATGTTGATGGATTTAAAACTTTTAATCTCAGTATCTTGTGGCAAAGTTTCATGAGTTAACTATATATTCCAGAAAAATATTACCTTATTTCAAATATTTCGCTCTGCTGATTCAGTTACATACTAAGATTTTTCTGCTTTTTCCTTCTACACTGTTTTGTTGAGGTTTTTTAATGAACTCTTAGATAGATGGTGTCGTGGTTTAAACCCTAGCCAGACAGCTTGTTCACTCACTCCCAGTGCTGGGCTGAGAGCAATTGAGCACCCCCCTCCCCCCCTCCCGGGGCCTTTCCCCTTCCCCGCTCCCAGAGGAACGGGGAGGAGGATTGAAAGAGTGCAACTCCCACGGGTTGAGACAAGAACAGTCCAGCAACCAATGTACAACACAAATCACCACCGCTACCACCAATGACAACAATGATAAGAGAAAGTAACAAGGGAAGAGAATACAATACCACTGGCCAAGAAACGAGTCCCACCCGGAAGCCCATGTCCTTCCGGGTAACTCCCAGTTACCCCCCACCCCAGGCATGATGTGCTGTGGTATGGAATACCTCCTTGGCTAGCCTGGGTCAGGCGCCCTGTCTCTGCTTCCTCACGGTTTCCCCTCCTCCCTGGCAGAGCATGAGCCTCACAAAGTCCTTGGTCAGGGTAAACATCACTTAGCAACAACTGAAAACATCGGTATCACCAACACTGTTCCCAGGCTGGAAGTCAAAACACAGCACTGCACCAGCTACCACGAAGGAGAAACATGACTGCTACTGCTGAACCCAGGACAGATGGCTTTCACTGTGTGCTCTGAGAAAAGGAGCCTGAATCTGTCTTAGATTTATAATTAGCTCATATTAAATGTTAGTCTTCTGTTGGTATCCCTGAAACTTTATTCTCCAGGCTGAAAAATGTCTGCTTTTCCACTGGTGGAAAAACAGCCTGAATAAAGGCATTGAGTATCTCAGACTCTTCCATGTCCTTTGTTAGTTCAGCAATATGATCACATTTTTCTCCATCTTCACTACAGGTAGACTTATAGAAATCTTTCTTCTTGCCCTTACTTCCCTTTATAGTTTTAGCCTCACCTGCCTTTAGCTTTCCCAATTCTGTCCCCACATGACTGGATGGCTGGGTGAAGAGGTAGCTCACCACTGCATCTACCTTCTGTGCAATTCTTCTCTTTAAGCAGAAGCAGGAGTTCTCCATTTGTCCATTTTTCTGTCAGTCACATCTGCTTTAGTTTCTGCACGCTGGAAAGAACTGCTTTGAGGAAACTGTCTTTTAAAATAAATCAGTGGGCCCAAGATAAATCAGTTTTCCCTTGAGTGCTATCCCTAATGGGTACTTGCCAAGCAGATCCCTCAGCAAACTGAAGTCAGTTCACTGAAGTCCAAAACCATTATTTTGCTACTTGAATTTCTCATTTCTCTGAGGACTATAAACATCATAATCTCACTGCATCTCACTGCCATTCTTACCAAAGCTGGTTTTGACCTTTATGTCCCAAGCCACCTCTTGCTTATTCATGAATAGAGAATCCAGGTAAGTACCTCCCCTAGTTGTTTCTCCTTGCAATTGTTTCAAAAAACTATACTCAACAGTTGTATGGTCCAAATCCTATGTGTGCGCTGAGATTTTTGTGTTTTTCCATGTTGTCTTTCTGACAAAAGTTAAGTTTGTAATAATATCCTCACATGAACTAAGGCCTGTGTTCATGGGTCTTTTTTCCAGTTTCCTAACGATGAGTTCATAAACTTTTCTGGATCAAGCTGTCTGTAGCAGACACCCATCACAGTATTTCTTTACATGGTTTTGTTTTTATCCTGCCCCATCAGCTTGAGTAGTGCATCACGCATTTCATAGCAAAGATCCATGCATTCAAGATACTGCTTTGCATGAAGTTCAGCCCAGACTCCTCATCTCCCCTGCCTGTATTTCCAGAGAGCTTGCATCCATCCATTCCAGCATACCATTAATTTGAGCTATATCTGTGTACATTATTCTTCTGATAAGAAGCTGTAGTACTAAGAAAGCATGTAGAATCTTTATTCCTTCTGTCTTTCCTATATTTGTACATTGTCTGTAGGCGCTTGACATGGACCCTCAGTTGCACTCCAAAGAACTGTAATGGCTTTCCTGATCATGCGTTCTCAGAGACAATTTTTTTGAGCTCCATTTACCTTGTGTGGAAGACAACTTCCTTCTGCAAGTAATAAAGGAGCCGACAAGGAGAGGTGCCATGCCTGACCTCTTGCTCACCAGCAAGGAAGGGCTTGTTGGAAATGTGATGCTCCAGGGTAGCCTTGGTTGCAATGATCATGAGATGGTCGAATTTGAGATCCTCAGGAAAGTGAGAAGAGCATGCAGCAAGCTAACTGCCCTGGACTTCAGAAGAGCAGACTTTGGCCTCTTCAGGAACCTACTTAGTAAGGTTCCATGGGATACAGCCCTAGAGGGCAGGGGGGCCCAAAACTAGCTGCGCAGGATTTGGAGAAGGCTGAGCTTCTGAATGACTTTTTGCCTTGGTCTTCACTGGCAAAGGCTCTGACCACACTACCTCGGTCTTGGAAGGCAGATGCAGAACTGTGAGAATGAAGACCTTGTGCCCACTGTAGGAGAGGAGATGGTTCAAGACCCTCTTAAAAACCTGAATGTACACAAGTCCATGGGACCTCATGAAATCCATCCATGGGTCCTGAAAGAGCTGGCAAATGAAGTTGCTAAGCCACTGTCCATCACATATAAAGAATCATGGCAGTCAGGTGAAGTTCCCAAGAACTGGAAAAAGGGAAATTTAACCCCCATTTTCAAGAAGGGGAAAATGGACAACCCAGGGAATTACAGACCAGTCAGTCTCACCTCTGTGCCTGGCAAAATCTTGGAGCAGATTCTCCTGGAAGGCACGCTAAGGCACACGAAAAACAACAAGGTGCTTGGTGACAGCCAGCATGGCTTCACTAAGGGGAAATTCTGCCTGACCAATTTGGTGGCCTCCTATGATGGGGCTACAGAACTGACGGACAGAGGTAGAGCAGCTGATGTCATCTACCTGGATTTGTGTAAAGCGTTCGACATTTTCCCACATGACATCCTTGTCTCTAAATTGGAGAGATATCAATTTGATGGATGGACCACTCGGTGGATAAAGAACTGGCTGGATGGCCGAATGCAAAGATTTGTGGTCAATGGCTCAATGTCCAGCTGAAGACCAGTAACGAGTGGCGTCCCTCAGGGATGGGTGTTGGGACCGGTCTTGTTCAACATCTTTGTCGCTGACATGGACAGGGGGATTGAGTGCGCCCTTAGCAAGTTTGCCGATGACACCAAGCTGTGTGGTTCAGTTGATAGGCTGGAGGGAAGGGATGCCATCCAGAGGGACCTTAACATGCTTGTGAGGTGGGCTGATGCCAACCTTATGAAGTTTAACCATGCTAAATGCAAGGTCCTACACCTGGGCTGAAGCAATCCCAGGCACAGCTACAGGTTGGGCAAAGAAGAGATTCAAAGCAGCCCTGCGGAGAAGGACTTGGGCTGTTGGTCGATGAGAAAATGAACATGAGCCGGCTTCAGTGTGCACTTGCAGCCCAGAAAGCCAACTGTATCCTGGGCTGCATCAAAAGGATCGTGACCAGCAGGGAGAAGGAGGTGATCCTGCCCTCTACTCTGCTCTTGGGAGACCTCACCTGGAGTATTGTGTGCAGTTCTGCTGCCCTTAACATAAAAAGGACATGGAACTGTTGGAACAAGTCCAGAGGAGGTTCACGAGGATGATCAGAGAGAAATTTGGAGCTGTTCAGCCTGGAGAAGAGAAGGCTGCATGTTGAACTCATAGCAGACTTCCAGTATCTGAAGGGGGTCTATAGGCATGCTAGGGAGGGACTCTTCATGAGGGACTGTAGTGACAGGACAAGAGGTAACGGGTTAAAACTTAAACAGGGGAAATTTAGATTGGATATAAGGAAGAAATTCTTTCCTGTTAGGGTGGTGAGGCACTGGAATGGGTTGCCCAGGGAAGTTGTGAATGTTCCATCCATGGCGGTGTTCAAGGCCAGGCTGGACAGAGCCTTGGGTGAGATGGTTTAGTGTGAGGTGTCCCTGCCCACGGCAGGGGGGTTGGAACTAGATGATCTTAAGGTCCTTTCTAACCCTAACTATTCTATAATATAGAGACTCATACTGATGATTTTCCTTTTCTGTAATATAATACCTTCTCTTCCTTTTAGTTATTCTATTTTCCTGCATTCCCTGATTAATGTAGTTCAAAATTCTCTTCACAGTTAGCAGTCCTGTTGGCAGATTCTCTTCTCTTCTCTTTCCTTTTAGATTTATTCCATCTTCACCCATCAGACCTCATTGCTCAAATAGGACCTCTCTTGACTGTACCAGTAATAAGATATTAACCCTTAGGGTTCCTATTCCTAACTGCATTTCTGTGCAAAACTGTCTGGGCCCCACACAGTCTTTGCCCTTGCTGCTAGAGTTCACTAGTCACTTTTGATATTCTCAGGGGCTCTGTTGGCAGTATTGCTGGTTCCTGCATGAGTAAGCAGCAAAAGTTAATAATTTGGCACCAGAGAAGCTTTGGCAATTTGTTTCCTGCATCCTGAATACAGACATCTGACAGTCAAATACACCTCCTCAGAAATCAGAACTGGTCAATGGGCAGGTGCCATTCTGCCACAGAGGAGTGAGTTTATGTGTTGTCAACCACTGCTTCATTTTAGTGTTACTGGTGAGGGTGTATGCGTCAGGCTCAGACAGCTTACATGCCTCTCCGGATTAAACTGACTCTTCTTTACCTGTTGTCATGTCCCAGTACTTATTCCATAAATAAACCTCTGCAGGTGAAGAGAAAGTCTCCTTCAAGTTATCGGAAGTAATCATCTTCCAGCGTCCACTGTTGCAGACTCTCTGTCCCCTCATGCCTGTGTATATCTTCTACCTATTCTTCCCCTCCTCCTCCAATTGTGCTCCTGTATCAGACTTTTGTCCCTTCAAGGTCTCTAATAAATACCCCTACATTTTGTATTTTGTCATCACTGACGCTGTGCAGCCAGTTCTTCCTCCCAGGCTTCTTCCCCTGGAAGCATAGCAGCTCAGCCAGGATGCATGTCTGGCTAGTAAGGAGTTCATGCACCTTCCTCCCATGACATTCTTCAAGTAGGAGCATGGGTTTATACCTCTTCTTCAGATTTTTGTTCAAGGTAGCTGCCCAGAAGGATATCAATTCCAGGGAAGTTTGTACTGATTTGAAATTACACCAAAATTGTTCCCTGACAAAAAAGACTTTTACCCCCTCTTTAGGATATTAGGGGAAACATAAATTATTGCTTTTGTTCTAGCTATAGTAAAAGAAAACAGCACAAAGCAAACACCACTTACATTATCCTGACATTTATAAAACCTGGTCACAAAGTTGATAACCTTGGTTAACAATCCTATTTACTAAATGCAGCCAAACCTTGTGGTACAGTATTAATTGCTAGTAGTAATCTAAACAGTTTTTTCAGTGACTTCTTTCAAGCAACCTTCACCACTCTTTAATTAGAAATTCAACCTCTTTTTCCTCCTTCCCCCTCACTGCATGAAAAATCTTTCTCTGCTTCTGGCAGAAATGGCAAATACTTCATTCATATTAAAACTGGAGGATAGGGAAAAACAAAAAGACAAGAAAATAATAAGAGTGTCTCCCACCCACTCAGTCCCTTTCCCTGAATCTAGTAATTTTAACTGTCAGTGTTGAGAATTAATAATTTAAAAAAACATTCCCTCACTCAGAGGATCACAACTGTTTATATTATTTCAATACAATTCTGAAAATGATTCATTATTAAATAACTGACTATTAGTGCTAATGAACATAAGCAGCAAGAAAACAAGAAAAGAAAGCTGGCTGCTTTAAAGTTGGGTGATTTAAAGTGGAATTATTTTGAAAAATGCACATCCACACAAAGATTAAGGTTGGATAGTATCAGGCAACGGGGATTAAATGTCAGTATGAGTTCACTACTGCTTTTAATTTCATCTCAGCATTTTTTTACAATGCTGTAAATGTATGATTAAAGCTATTTGGATAAATCAAGGAGCCAACAGGTTATAGGTGAAAATTTCTTTAATAAAGTAGATTAATCAGAAAACAGAATTTCTGTTTCCTGCATTTTTTTTCTTTTTAGACAATATTTGTGCAAAAATATAAATATTAAATGTTTAACTATTAATGATTAATTTGAATACTTTCACTAATATAGGAAATTTCTCACTTGATCTTATAAGTTTCTGAAGTAGCAAGCCTGTGACTGCTGACAGAAACAGGGAAACAGTTTAGAAACTGTCTTCTCTCACTGACATATTTTTAATTAGCTATTATAGACTAAAAATCTTGTGTTCCCTAACATAGTTAGCTCACAGAAACGTAAATTAAAGTATGCCCAACAGATCAAATGTGAAAGAATCAAACCGAAGATCATTAATGAATTAGTAAGTTCAACATATCTTTCCAACTGTGCTTATTTCCATTAGACAAGTTTAAGCATTTTGCTTGTTTAATTCTTAGCTATATTTTACTGATTACAAGAATAGATTGTCTTCACTTTACTAGACAATTAAAAGCCTCCCTATTAGAATAAACCTGAACAAACCCCACAAGGAGATGCACAAATTATTAAACTACAGTCAGTTGAAGGACAATTTCCTTTTCAGTGGCACAACATTTTGAATTAAATATTATACTTCTCTCTCTATATATATAAGCCTATGCTATGTTTCTCTATTAGCTTACAATATACGAAAGAGTGAATTACTTATTTGGAAAATCCTTTTTGTTGTTTTTTTTTTTTTGGGGGGGGGGGAGTGAGAAGCATATTGCATATTCAAAAATGCCATTCTGCTAACATTAGTTAGCTCTCTTTTCTACTGTGTTTGCTTGTAATACTTCTAGAGTAGAATCTCCAAATGTAAATGAACACTGAACAGAATAGATTTCTTTTTTTTTAAATATTGCTATGTTAAGGCTATTCTTGCAAGCCAAAAGCTTGATTTATACAAATGACATAAAAAATAAATTGTGAGGGATAAGTTTTCACTTCTTTATGCAAAACTATTCATGTTTCTTTATTTGATTTGCTCAACACAAATCTGCACATGAAATATTTTGATGTGTAGTATAGAATTCTCCTATAATCAGAAATGGCATCTCTTCAATGTTGTTATTCTTTTTGGAAAATAATTTAATAAAAAAAGCCATTTGCTACTAACATTTTAAGGAATTGGATTTGACAACAGCTTTTAAAGTCAGCATTTTGCCATGATAGTACAGAGTGAATCAATGACAAAATATATCTGATTGCAAACTGCTGGCATGATTACGACAATATAGTGAAAATAAACTAACTATGGTTAGTACCAGAACAAGTGTGTCATTTGGGTGGCAATTTCCCAAATAATACCATGTAGTCTGGTCAATATTCATCAATGAATATTGATGTTCAATATGCATTTATGAGGACAGAAAGCTCTCAAGCCAGACCAAATGCCATCATTGTCAAATGGTCCATGTAAGGGTTTGGACAAGAGAGGAAGTACAACCATGTAGCAGCACCTACACTTGGGCACCAGACTGGGTAGAGCTATGAAGTTAGGAAGTTTCACAGTCCCAGTTCTACTAGCTGCTCTGATGGAAACTGTGATGCTAACATGATCTTTAGACACTGGCTAACTAAAAGATTTTTGTTAAAATTTATTATATTTTTGGGGATCCAGCTCCAGTAACCTCATAACACAGGTATAATTGGATATCAGTATAGCCTTGCTTAAACTCTTCTCACCACAGTTATAAATTTGATGAAAAAGAATGCATATTATGAATGAAGTTAACAGCATTTTGCTCCATTGAAATGAGAAAATTAGACCACCTTAAAGGATGTCAATAAGGAAAGAATAAAATGTGTTTAGTTATGGGAGATATTCCAGTGTACAAAGGCAATGAAAGGCTACAAAAAAAAAACAAAACCCCTCACCTCTAAATTTCTCTAAACGTTTATGCAACTTTCTGCTTTTCACACGACTGTTCTTTTGAAATTAGTGATACAGTAATCAAAAGAAATTAATAAAAATTACCATTTCATAGAAATCCGTGGTTTATTTTTTATCAACTTTATACAGCTCAATAGCTCCTACCTTAAAATCCCAGGAACAATAATAATTAGTAAGTTAGATGCTTAAAATCTGAGATCCCTGCAACTCTAAAGATTAAACATCTTAATGCTAAATAGGAAATAATCGTTATTAAAAGTTCAAAACTTTAATTTTCTATAATTTTCTATAACTTAGAAGTACCTCTAAGCTTGCTATTAATTTATAAACTGTCTGCTTAGCTTGATCTATTTTATGGCAGAAGAAAACAAAACACCTCCACAGCTGAGATGATTAAAGGCTAGTAAATGTAAACAAAAAACCCAGAAGCACCCTGGAAGTGAAGAGCAAGAAAAAAAAACAAACAACAAAAAAAAAGCAGAAGCATGCACGTATTGATATTACTTGAAATTAAGCCAAGTATTACTTTAACAGTTTAAAAACATAGCAAGTCCTTTCAGTTCAAATTTATAACAAATCCATCATTTCCTTGGAAGGCAAATTCTACTTTCCATGACAAGTACTGTTTTGTGATTCTACATATAATCTATGCGAAGACATTTTCTGTGAAATCCACATTAACTGAAAATCAGTAAGTTTGTTTTTTAAAGGAAGGATGTTTGAAAAACAATACTTAGTACTTTTCAAGTAAAAAACATTTCCTTAATTGTCTATGATAATGCAGACCATGCAACATGCTGGAACAAAGCATGAGATAGGCAGACATCACAAACTTCAAAATTAAAACCACACAGAGGCACATATGTTATTGCTTCATACCTGCATACATTTCTGTAAAAATAGACAAAAGCAGGAGTTGAATACATTATTTAGGTGCATTGTTTTTGTTCTAAAATATGCCAGTTTACAGCTACTAAACAATGAAGATCTGCCTGTATTCATGAAGATATGTCTGTCTTCACATCTGTGGATTTTACATTTCAGCGTAAAAGGATGATTCACTTTTTCTCAGAAAATAAAATGCTACTAAGGAAAACAATTACCAAAGTTTTATTTCCTACTGGGATGCCATGCAATGGAAATGCTTTTCATTCTTTTATCTTATCTTAGTTTACTACATCAGAATTCAACTGAGATTACAAATATATGTGTTGCAGAATGGCTCCAAGAGCAAGGCCATGGATCCTTAGAGGCCTTGTGTGAGCAAAGCAAGGTGTAGGCCTCACAGGTAACCGGAAACCGGATGTGGGAGGAGAATGTGAAGGAAGCTGTGTAGAACTAACCAATACTGTTGTGACTAGTAGGTGTGGCTAAACACCACGTCGATATAAACGAACTGCACCACAAATAAAGTAGAAGCTTGCTTATCACCCATATTGGGTTGGCGTGTCTTGCTTCTCCTCTCCGCTAACAAATTGCGCCCAACGTGGGGAGCGGACTACATGGCCCTGGTTAACGGGGACCCAGAATACAGGGCCCTGAGTAACAGGGACCTGGAATGGCGAGTGAGCGGCACCGGCGGCAGCGGCCAGGGAACGTGGGCAGTGCTACTACGATGGCGTGACTGACCCGGGTGCTTGGACTGACCGAAAGGAGTCTGCCGCTGGGGCGAACCAGATACTGCTGCATCGGGAGGACGATCCGGAGACCGAGGTCACAGGATGATCCAGAAAAGGATGATCTGGAAAAGGCCGGCCATGAAAATGGACCGAGAGGTAGCCCTTGATTTATTACAGCGCTTTTTAGAAAAGCGGGGAATTAAGCCTGAAACTCTAAAGCAGCTAGTGGGTCTAGTGGCTGTAGGGGAGGTTAAGGGATTTTTTGTAGATCCTAATACAGTTTTTGAAGAGAGCGAGTGGTGAAAGTTTGGTGATGAGTTATTCGACTTGATGCTTGATGATGATAAAATGGCAAGGAAATTTGGTAAGCCTTGGAGAGAAGTAATAAATTGTATAAAAAAATACAAGGCGGAAAAGAAAATCGCCACTATAGTAACAGAGAAACTAGGAACAGACGTCCCCGGTCGGTTGAGGCCGGGGGAAGATTATAACTCATTTCCCCCAACCCGTGGGGCGCTCCCTGTGCTCGGAGCGCAGGGTTTTTCCCCCACCCTTTCCCTTTCTCCCCCTCCTTCTTCATCAGAAGGTGCAGCGGAGGAGGCGCAACTCCCTGCTCCCCCACCACCCAAGTTGAGTTCCGAAAAGCAGAGGGATTCCGACAGTAGGGACTTTGAAAAAGACAGAGTGTGTTAGAAGGCATACGCATGATAAATGTCGAGGAATCCGAAAGGAAGAGGGCGGTGCCTCGGCGCCAGATCTACTGGGGCGCCATTTTGAAACACGCAGTAGAAAATAGAGATTATGCCCTAGCGGGAGATCTGGAGGACCTGTGAGCCTTTCCAGTCCGGTACGAACCAGATGGACTGGGAGGAGCACAGGGAACCCATTATGCCCTAGATTGGAAATTTTTAATTCAGTTATGGAGTACGGTAAACGAATCAGGATTGCACGGTGAGCCCACTAAACAGATGTTAGGTTATATATGGAGCGGTACAGTTTTATGCCCTGAAGATATTAAGGGGATAATTAGGATGATCATGACACAAGCGCAGCAGCTATTGTGGCAGGCGCATTGGCAGCAGCTCTGTGATAGATCATCAAATCTGCCCAGAGGTCAAAATGACCTGCTGTTTGGTGTTACAACAGAACAATTGATGAGAACTGAGTGATTTGCTAGTATAGACATTCAAGTGCAAATGGGGCCAGATGTTTGTCTGGAATCCATGTGTACTGCCTGGGAAGCCATGCAGAGAGTGCGCACGGCGCCCCCCACCCCCTCGTACATGTCCATTAAACAGGGAAAAGATGAACTATTTGCTGATTTTGTGGATAGACTAACCACAGCCATCAGCATAGCGGATACTCCAAATTATATGAGGGGTCTGTTGTTGCGCCAGTGTGTCATGGAAAATAGCAACACCTACACAAAAAGTATTTTAGTTACCCTACCCGCAGATGCCACCATAGAACTTATGTTAGAACGCATGAGCAGGGTGCCCGTAGGAGCTCAGGCACTACTTGTAGAAACTGTTAAAGAGATGGGAAAAGAGATAACTCAGGCACAGAGGGAGGCAGCTCAGGCACAGGTACAGGCTTTTGCAGCGCTGGGTCCTCTCCGGTCCAACAACGTAGTGCTGGCCCAACCAAGACATGAATGCAAGCTGCTGCTTCGTTGCTTCCGATGTGGCGGAAGACATTTGAAACAAAACTGCAGAAGGACTGTTTGGTGTTCTAATTGTCACCGAAACAGCCACAGCACAGAAGCCTGCAGCTGTTCGGGAAACGGACAGACGAGCGCGAATGGCCGCAGCGCGCAGATAACAATTGCGGCCCCTGTTCAGGCTGCCGCCCAGTGGCCAGCACCAAGTGCGACACCATCAGCCGGGAGCTGCGGCCCGCAGCTGGCCTACAGCCCGCCACAAGAGAGAGCCTAGGCTTGGACCTGGCAACCGCAGTAGATACGACCCTCATTGACCAACGGCCGTGTAAGATCCCCACCGCATTATGGGGACCACTAATGATCAATGGACAGGCCCATGGAATATTGCTGCTTGGGCGATCCTCCAGTGGACTGAAGGGTCTGTTTATATTACCTGGACTGATTGATGCAGACTTTACTGGAGAAATTTGCATTGTAGCTCAAACGTCATTTCCTCTGATTCATATCCCTGAAGGGAGTAAAATTGCCCAGCTAGTCCCCTTGCCACAATTAACTGCTGCAATGCAAGATACTGGCTCGCTGGCCAAGCGTGGGCCCCAAGGATTTGGCTCCACGGGAGGCCTTGTTATGTTAACTGTCCCAATGACCACCAGACCCATAGTTGACTTCACATGGTCTCGAGGGAATCAGCGTCTAAATCTACCAGCATTACTGGACACTGGAGCCGCTATCACCATAATAAACACTGACAAGTGGCCACACTGGTGGCCGTGCCACCCTACCTTTGGCGGGGTTGAAAGCGTTGGCGGTACTGCTTCTGTGCAATGCAGCTCTGATTTAATACAGGTGGCTATCGAAGGTCAAGTTGCTTCTATCTATGCAACCATCATGCCGTTGCCGACTGGGGTTAATGCCCTAATCAGCTGAGATGTGCTAGACCAGCTGGGACTGGTGCTGACTAACCAGCATTTTTAGGGGCGGTCGCTGCACAATGGACTTTCCTGATCCAGCTCACATGGACTACTAACACCCCAGTGTGGGTCGAGCAGTGGCCGCTGAAAAAGGAAAGTCTAGAGCAAGCGCAACTTTTAGTGCAGGAACAATTACAACAGGGACATCTACGACCTTCCATGAGCCCTTGGAATATGCCAATTTTTGTTATAAAAAAGAACTCGGGAAAATATAGACTGCTACAGGACTTGAGAGCTGTCAATGCACAGATACAAGAGATGGGTGCCTTGCAGCCAGGATTGCCCAACCCTGTTATGCTCCCTGAGGGTTGGCACCTGCTGGTTATTGATCTCAAAGACTGCTTTTTCACAATTAAGCTGCATCCACTAGACATCACACAATTTGCCTTTACCTTGCCAATGCCAAATAAAGCAGCATCTTTTTGCCATTTTGAATGGACTGTATTGCCACAGGGCATGAAAAATAGCCCTGCCCTGTGTCAACTGTTTGTGGCCAATGCGCTCCAGCCCCTTCGCCGAATATGGCCAGGAACATTAATTTATCACTATATGGACAATATTCTATTTGCCCAAAATCAACCCTTCACCACGGACCAAGAGACTCTACTGGAGCAGCAACTGAGCAAGCAAGGACTCGTTACCACGGCTGAAAAAATTCAGCGCAGCCCTGCCTGGAAATATTTAGGCTGGCATATTACGGAGGGCCAAGTACAACCGCAAAAACTGCAACTTCACATTCAAATATCAACCCTACATGACGCACAGCTCTTACTTGGAGATATACAATGGCTGCGTCCCGTCGTGGGCATTTCAAACGATGATTTTGACACCCTGAGACCCCTGTTGCAAGGTACCGACCCAGCACGGCCAGTGCGACCCACGTTGGAACAGCGTCTAACCACCCAGCGCATTAGCACACAAATCGTACAGCGATGGGTTGACTGTCGAGACCCAGATCTACCCATAGACCTTACAATACTACAAGGCCCTAAGCAACTTTTGGGTGCACTGACACAGTGCAAAAAGAAAAAGGGGGAGGAGGTGAAGATATTGGAATGGCTTTTTACTGCTATCTGGCCCAAAACTACTATTCAACAAAAAATTGATAATTTAGCAGAGTTGGTCCAAAAGGGCCGAATGAGGGTGTTGCAATTAACGGCCCAGGAACCCGGAACCATTTACCTGCCGATGAAACAGCAGGATCTTGAGTGGTATCTCCAGCATTCACAGGCATTACAAGTCAGCCTGCTGTCTCAGGCTGCAGAGCTTAAGGTAGAACAACTGCAATCCACCACCTTGCGCTGGATCAGCCAGCAAGAATGGATCAAGATACCAAAAAGGAGTGAGTGTCTGCTGGCCAATGCAGTAACGGTTTTTACAGACGCCGGAAAGAAGTCTCGGTGTGCCGCGGCGACCTGGATGAAGGATGAGAAATGGCACCAGCAGATATTGGCTGCAGAAGCAGAGGACTCACTGCAAACCTTAGAACTAGTGGCGGTCGTTTGGACCTTTCTGAACTGGCATCACACAGAAATAAATGTAATCTCTGATTCTATGTATGTCACAGGTGTGGTTCAGTGCATTGAGGATGCTCGACTCAGAGAGTGTCGAAACCGGCGGTTGTTTGACCTGCTGCGTCAGCTGCAGGCAGCCATTCATCAGCAGGAGTGTGCTTACGCCATCATCCATATACGGAGTCATAAATGGTCACAGGGGTTGGGGGAAGGCAATGATAGAGCAGATCAATTAGTTTCCATTGCTGCACCCCTGAGCAACTTCGTAAAGGCCACGGAGGCCCACAACACTTTTCACCAGAATGCCAAGGGACTATTCCGTCAATTTAAGATTACAATGGGGGAAGCGAGAGTCATTGTTAGGGCCTGCCCCAGCTGTAGCCATCATGGACCAGGGCTGGGAATTGGGGTGAACCCTCGGGGCTTGGGCCCTTGTGAATTGTGGCAGATGGATGTCACACACATGCCGCAGTTTGGACGCCTAAAGTATGTGCACATCGCAATTGACACATATAGCAGATTCCTATGGGCTACAGCCCAGACAGGAGAAAAGGGCTCCCATGTAGTACGGCATCTAACTAGCTGTTTTGCCGTTATGGGAGTGCCTCAGCAAATAAAAACGGGCAATGGGCCTGCCTATGTAGGTGAGAGAATGCGTCAATTTTGTCAACAATGGGGAGTCAAATATGTGACTGGCATTCCCCATTCACCAACGGGACAGGCAATAGTTGAGCGGGTGAATCAGACCCTGAAACGGTACCTTGAGAAGTTCAGTGACGTTCACAACATGCAAGAAAGACTGTCTAAGGCATTGTTTGTTTTGAACTACTTGTGCATTTTTGCAGATCAGGACTCTCCCCTTGCTCAAGTGCACGGCCGAGTCGCGGCGTCCGAGTCTAAGGCACCCATGATGGTCATGTACTGTGATCCCAGCACAGGCCTGTGGCAGGGCCCGGCAGAAGTGAAGTACATGGGGCGAGGTTATATGTGTGTGCTCATGTCCACAGGTACACAATGAGTCCCCGCAAAGTGGACCAAAACAGTGTCCTTATCTTCCCCTGCTCTTCCTGACAGTAATGAAGACTCCGGAAATGGCCAGTTATCTGCCTCCGCAGCCCAAGACCAACGGGTGGGCGACAATGGTTAAACTTAAGGGGCAGAACACCATTTGCCTCCCTTATCTTCCCCTGGCAACACATTTTCAACCTGTTTGGTTGGTGTTCCTATAGACAACTGATCCTGCCCGTCTGCCATACCCTGTGTAGCACTGCCAACCTCAACAGCACAACAGACAATTGGGACGCTTGGGTACCCTATTCGCCTATTGCCCCAAATGAGCCTCAGGAGTTAGAATTATCAGGGGCTGTGCAAATGGATGCCTGTGTGGCATTTAGTTGGACAAGCGCCCAAGCCAAGGTGAATGGTACCGCGACAAATGTAAATTCTAGTCCTTTAGTTTACAGGAACGCCAGCGTGTGGTGTCAGTATGCTTCCCACAACACTTCCCACTCTACCAATCATCCCCTGAAGTTGCTCAGTGGAATGTTCCTGATTTGTGGCGATCGAGCCTGGCCTGGTATTCCCTCTAAAATGAAAAGAGGACCTTGTTCTACTGGAAGACTGACACTGTTGACCCCTAACCAATGATTCCTGATATGTCTTGACAGCACCATTTAAGGCACTTAAAACGCTTTGTACATAGTTTTACTGCTAACTGTAGATCTGATGTAAAGTTTTGGTCACCTGACACTATTATAGCAGCTTCTTTTCCCGCACCAGGTGTGGCTTCGGTCGAGGCCTTGGCTCAATTAAACAGACTGGGTTGCTGAGTTGCTAAGCAGACAAATACTACATCGAAGGCAATTTCTGATTTGTTGTTTGATGTTGATTCTGTGAGACATGCAACACTGCAGGACAGAGCCACTATAAACCTTTTATTGTTGGAACAGGGACATGGATGTTGAGAGTTTGATGGAATGTGTTGTATGAACCTTTCTGATCATTCTAATTCAATACACACACAGCTGAGAACCCCAGCTCAGCTTACCCAGCAATTGCAAGTGAACAATGACCTAGGGATAACTAAATGGTTGTCCTCATGGGGCATTACAGGTTGACTTAAAACACTGGTATTTGAAGGACTGCGCTTATGTATCATTGTTATTTTAATCGTTGTAGTTGTTAGACTTGCTTATAGTTGCGTGATGAAACAAGTGAACAGAACGACCCACAATGTTTTGCTCGCACAAAAGAAAAAGGGGGGAATTGTTGCAGAATGGCTCCAAGAGCAAGGCCATGGATCCTTAGAGCAAAGCAAGGTGTAGGCCTCACAGGTAACCGGAAACCGGATGTGGGAGGAGAACGTGAAGGAAGCTGTGTAGAGCTAACCAATACTGTTGTGACTAGTAGGTGTGGCTAAACACCACGCCGATATAAGCGAACTGCACCACGAATAAAGTAGAAGCTTGCTTATCACCCATATTGGGTTGGCGTGTCTTGCTTCTCCTCACCGCTAACATATATGCATAAAACTTGAAGGAAGCTGGTATCAAACTCAGTTTTTTTACAGCCTAAGACCTGTGGATATAATTTTCAGATATAGGAGTGGACAGCTTCAGTTCAGGTGGCCAAACCCTTCAGTGATTTGAGATCCTGATCTCATTTTCTTAAAATGTGAGAGATTGGCCAGACATTATTTATAGCAGCTGCTATTAGGGTTTTTTTTTCATTACTTTTATGTGTGTATTCAACAGATGACCCTACACCATAAATAGGACACCATGTAGAAAAACAAAGCTGCAAACCTTTGTTTTACCAAAGAAAAAAAAAGCCAAATTTGGTAAACTTTTGTTTGAGCAATAACAATGTCCTCATAATTTGTAGGGTAGCCAGGGAAAATGCAGCAATATTTCAAGTCTTAAAAAAAATTGTGGTTTGCTCATATTTTCTGGAAAATTAAGGATCAGATCCATACAGATTCTCTTTTGCAGTGAATATACCTTGTATCATCTACATAACTTATGTCTCCCTCCAACTAAGGATCTTGTGCACTATTCTCACAGATTGACCAATGAAATTCAAATCCCTTTTCTGCTGTAGATGACTGGATTTACATTTGCAGTATCCCAGAGTAGTCAGAGCTGTAAGGGCTTAGAAATTTTTTCTTTGGATCAAAATGTGTCCCAAGCTGCAAACTTGTAGCAAAACTGAAACTACAACATATACCTCACTGAATTTGTATGTGCAGAGTTCAGCAAATGGGGCTTTTAAAGATGCTTTTGTGTTCTTTGTGCTCTTCTGGAAGGCTACGGATCTCCTACAGAGTTTGTTGTATCTGCCAGACCCATACAGATATCTTGTGTACCCAAGACTGCCTAAATTGACACTAGAAATGACTAAGCAAAAGACTTACACAATTGTTTCAATTTGGAAGCAGGAACACCAGAATTTATGTATCTAGATGGTAACTTTTCAAAACAATAGAAAAATCAGTAGAAATATCAGAAAAAAATTCCAAAGAAGTTCTTCAGTGACTTCAAACACAAGCCAAGAGCAAGTCCCAGTTCATACTAATTCCCACTTAGGCATTGTATAGCTTTTTTAGAAAAACCTTCTCTATTGCTTAGAGACAATGCATGTTTTCTACGTAATACACCACAAATGTGGCCACTCTGCTTCTCTACCCACAAAAAGCTTCTATGTAATGCAAAGTGTGCTTCATAGTTCCAGGTATCAGTTTCCTTTTTCCGTAAATAAAATTTTATTTGGCTGTTCACTGTCAAGAGAATGGCAGAACCAGGTATAAACTGATGTTGAACAGGAGATATTCTTTTATGGTCTAACACAGAGATATACTAGAAAGAGCCACAGGTCTTGCATAACTGCCTTTTTTGCGGGGTCTTGGCACAGGGAAGACTGAAATTTGGCCTATGAGCACTGAAAAAGTAATTGCTCCATTATCTCCACTCCAGTTTTTTTGGCTTCATGAGCACTTACATTTCTTACTTATTATCTGTTTTGCAATTAGCTGTTCCCATAATAGAGTGTCCTGTGCTGAAAACTCCATTATTACTCTTGCTTTTCAACAGACTTCAGCATTTTTTTTTCTGCTGAGTTGCCTTTCTCCCTGGTTTACTTTCTTTTGCAACATGTTTAATGGCCAATTACCATTTTTGCTTTAATCTTAATTGGAACACATTTGGAGATATGTCATTAAGGCTACAACAAATAAGTAGACATTTCCTCAGAACTGAATTTCAATTTTCCTCTACAATTACATATATTTGATTAAAAAGATCGTACCTATTAGCAGCATCTAGACCAAGCACATACAGCGCATTTTTTAAAATGAGTCATGCAGTAATCTGGATCAAAGGATAAACTTCTTTGCACATTGCTTCATTTATTAAAATCAATTTACTAAACAGGGGTTTGGTTTTTTTTTAGTTTGCCTTTTTTTTTAAGGGAAAAAAGCTCCAAACATGTCAACTCTTACAGGGCTATCACATATCAAATATACAATCTCTACCTCAATTCTTACTTCCTGAGCTTTCTTTGGGAATAGCAGAATACTGGTTCAGTCCATGCGTCACAGAAATGTTGGTAGTCAAAAATTAGTTTGGGTCACTGTCGTAGTTTAAACCCAGTCAGGTAACTCGTTCACTCACCCCCCCCCCCCCCCCTTCTTTCCCTCCCCCTACTCCCGGAGGGACGGAGAGGAGAATCGAAAAGAATGCAACTCCCACGGGTTGAGATAAGAACAGTTTAGTAACTAAGGTATAACACAAATCACTACTGCTACCACCAATGGTAATAATGATAAAGGAAATAACAAGGGAAGAGAATACAACACCTCACCACCAGCTGACCGATAACTCGCCCCCCAAGCCCGACCAAGCTCCGACCGATACCTCCTCCAACCCTGCCGTCTCCCAGCCCTTCCGGCTAACTCCCAGTTACATCCTGGGCATGACGTGCTGTGGTATGGAATACCTCTTTGGTCAGTTTGGGTCAGGTGTCCTGTCTCTGCTTCCTCCTGGCTTCCCCTCCTCCCTGGCAGAGCATGAGGCTCACAAAGTCCTTGGCCAAACCAAAACATCGCTATCAGCTCTGTTCCCGAGCTGAAAGTCAAAACACAGCACTGCACCAGCTACCAAGGAGGAGAAACATGACTGCTACTGCTGAACCCAGGACATTATCCACCCGTTATTCCATACCATTCACGTCATGTTCAGATCCCACATTTTCAATATGCCATCACTTTTATCTCGGTGCACTCTTATCTTAGTGCATGGACCAGTCCCTATAAAGCTGCTGAGTCCATCCGGTCCATGATGTCAGGCTCCATCTCTTGTAACAGTCTTCCAGAGCAGGAGAGACTGTGTGCAGTGTTTACACTCGTGAATAACCTGGGCAAAAGTGTCCATTGCTAAGTCCACCCCTCAATCATGAGTCCATCTGTATGTTGCATTTCTGCTCTGATGGCCTGAAGTGCCATGGGCCCACCAGGCTTAAAATAATTCACTGTCCCCTTCAGCAGTTTCTGCAGCTTGTTGCTGGGGACTCCATACAGCTGCCTTCCATCTCTGATGCTTCCAAAGCACTGGAGGGGCCCAGTGGACTAGATACTTGCCCATACTGTCCCACACACCCTGCCACTCATGACTGTCCAGCCTTGGGGAAAACCTCTTGGTCCCCCTATATTGTTGTCTAACCCCAGACAAGACCCAAACCTGACTCTGCTTAACTTTTGAGATCAGACAAAATGGTTGTGGGTAGAACACAGCCTGTGTGTGTGCCAACATGCTGATCCCCATCACAATCAGCAGGCAGGTCCCAAGGATGCCCAAAGGCCATTCAAAACCTCCAGAACTCTCAAACGATGCTGCTGTACTTGTCACTGGGGCTGGTGTAGCTGCTGTGCTTGTCACTGGGGCTGGTGTAGCCGCTGTGCTTGCCGGCTCTCCCACCACCAGCTTCTCTTTTCCTGAGTCCAGCTCTTCCTCCTCTGCCTTGCTGGGAAGTGCTGCGTGGTCTCCTGCATCCTCCTGGGGCTCGGCGGGCGGCTGCCGGGGAATGCTCTCGGCCGTCGCGGGGCTCGGTTCCTCCGCGGGGCTCGGCTCCTCCGCGGGACTCGGCTCCTCCGCCGGGCTCGGCTCTTCCGCGGGGCTCGGCTCCTCCGCCGCCTTCTCCCGCTGCTCGGCAGCCGCCTCCTTCCTCTCCTCGACCGCCCCGACCTCCTCCACCGGCAGCCGTCCCCTCGCGGCCTCCGGCCCCGCTCCCGCCGCCGCCTGGCCCCCGGGGCCGCTCCCCCTCGGCTCCCCGCAGCCTCACGAAGATGGAGAGTAGGGTGAGGGCCAGGACGGTGAAGAGCAGCCGGACGGCCAGGTACAAGTCCACGGCCACGTCCGTCCCGCCCTGCTGCTGGAGCCCACCCGTATTACAAGCCATTGCCATAAAGCACAGTGAGACAAGAACCTTAGCCCAGGCCCCACACTTGATAAACACTAACACAGCAAATACCGGCTCTAAGTAAGTTACAACATTCTGAAGCTGTGAGATCAACAAGAACAACTCTGAGAGCCAATAAATCAGCATTGTGATGAGTGACTATTAATCCAGTCAAATCTGTCGTTATCTCAACCCTTCGTGCCCCACGTTGGGCGTCAAAAAGAACTGTCGTGGTTTAAACCCAGTCAGGTAACTCGTTCACTCACCCCCCCCCCCCCCTTCTTTCCCTCCCCCTACTCCCGGAGGGACGGAGAGGAGAATCGAAAAGAATGCAACTCCCACGGGTTGAGATAAGAACAGTTTAGTAACTAAGGTATAACACAAATCACTACTGCTACCACCAATGGTAATAATGATAAAGGAAATAACAAGGGAAAAGAATACAACACCTCACCACCAGCTGACCGATAACTCGCCCCCCAAGCCCGACCAAGCTCCGACCGATACCTCCTCCAACCCTGCCGTCTCCCAGCCCTTCCGGCTAACTCCCAGTTACATCCTGGGCATGACGTGCTGTGGTATGGAATACCTCTTTGGTCAGTTTGGGTCAGGTGTCCTGTCTCTGCTTCCTCCTGGCTTCCCCTCCTCCCTGGCAGAGCATGAGGCTCACAAAGTCCTTGGCCAAACCAAAACATCGCTATCAGCTCTGTTCCCGAGCTGAAAGTCAAAACACAGCACTGCACCAGCTACCAAGGAGGAGAAACATGACTGCTACTGCTGAACCCAGGACAGTCATCTTTTCCTTAAATACCACTGTAGAAAATAGGGAAAATTTGCAGTCTGGTGTGGGAACGCAAAATCTGTTCTTAGCTTTTAATCCCAAATACGAATAAAGCAGTTTTATAAGTCCTACTTTATTTTCCATAAAAACTAGCTGGTCCAAAAGCTGTATTGGGATCATTCTCCTTTTGCATGCTAAGAAATACTGAAAAACAGCATGCTTAATACAGGGACAATGCCCCTTGGCTACACTCTTAACAAGGACTATGTCTAATAGCTATAACTAACTTTATTGATGTTGCCGTATAATACATAAAAATGTTGGCACTCCGAAGTGGTGAACAGTGAACTTGCATTTATTACTACAAACCTGGCTGTTAAAAGAATATTTGAATATTCTGCAAGGTTCTTACAAAACACCAAATCCATCAATACATCTAAATATGGATGGAAAGGCTAATGACTGGGGTGAAGCACCTAGAGGTACCTTGAAAGTAGACATGTAATATTAGAACAACTCAGAAGTATAAGAAATATTCATTATGTAGTGGGCCAGTTTTACCAAGAAACAGTAAACCAGTGTTTATCAGTACAGCATGTGAGCATGTCTTCTACCAAGATATCTTTGAACAGCTGAATGAAATGCAGGAATTCCTCCCCTTCCCTTCACACAAAAAGCAAGTTCCAGGTAAAATCTGTAAACTGATGTTCTTCTCCAGCTTTAAATTATATGAAGACTTAAAACTAAGAAGATGTAAAACTAAGGAAAACAAATAAAACTGTAGCAATCCAAAAATAGTTTTGATTTTGCTGGCGCAGCTAGAAGAATATAATGGATATTTTTCAGCCTTGTAACAAAATAACTAGCTTAAGATAAGAAATGTACTTTGTTAAATTCTCATGGAGAACAGCAAGTGACTGAAAAAATATGGAGTGATTTGAGGTTTGGAATTTTTTTCTTTTTACTCAGCAGAAAAGAATGTGGAGTTTTTCATTGAAAATGAAAGGGTGTATTGATTTCAAAATACGAGTATTACAAACTTCTGCTTCCTGTTATTCTCTGTAAATAATTTTTTTTTCAGGTCTGCATTTAACATGCTTCTACATGGAACAGCATGGATATAAACATAGGTAAAGCGTGGATATATATTTTTATATATAGATAAAATATGACAGTGGGGACTATAAAGTTTTCTAATTCTTGAATTGTGTGTGAACAAGACAGTATTTTCTGATAGAGACATAGGATCTTTCATTCTACCTTGCAAGAAACTGTTAGGAATCCTAAATGAGATACAATCTCACAGTATGTTTCTCACACACTGCTCTTCTCTGAAAGACTTAATATCAATTCTGTAATAACTGTGATACTATTATAGAAAGGCTACAATTGTACAATCAATATCCTAATAGAAAAGTTGTTATAATAACTCCCCAGCTAGGATACTATAATGGAATCAAGCTCATAAGAGGGCTGAGAGGCCTTCTTAACACTATAATAGATAAATTGCTGCCAAAGACTACCAGTGATAATGTATTGGCCAGAACTGCAGCTGAATGTACTTCTGAGCTGTTTGTCTCCTGTTGCTAATATTAAAATCTTTTATTTGTCCTGCACCCAAATCAAGTTCATCTTCCTTCCAGCTCCCAGTTCCAACAGTTACTTTGCCAGTAGGGGGCGCAACAGAAAACCAGCTGATCCCTTTCTCTGTTTCTGAAGAATTTAATTTCAGAATGTCCTGTGATAAAAAATGTCCAATATACAGGACTATCAGTGTTCTACCTCAGATACGATAGAAAATGAACAGAAGAGGGAGATATTTCTAAAATAGTAGCATATTTGCAGGGACTAATACATTAGAACAAAGCTGAAGCAACTATACTAGATATTTACTTAGATTAAATCTTGTATGAGAAGAAGATTATGCTACAGTATGTGTGAGTGGCAGCATGGTAAATAGCATTTCATCATTTAAGTGTGAGGTGTAACAGTTGTAATAGTAATTTGTCCTATACAGGTCAGTGACATAACACCAGTGAAAGCAGACAGAGAATACGACTGTCATGTCAGGGTAATTAGAATATATTCACAAGCACATATAGTATTTGTGACACAGATAACTATTATAAATGGCAAAACCATATTATATAAGTCTACATGCTATTATTGTTTCTCCATTTGGCCTTAGCTGCAACATATGCTCAGTAACTTCAAGGATTTCTGTGTGAGTTTACACAGGAATCTGTTCAGTAATAACATAATCTGGTATAAATTGTTTTTCCTTTAATCACATCTTGAGCTTCCCCCAAACCAAGGGCAAAAGAGAATCCACTGAAGACTACATTTACAGGAGTTTAATACTAAATAAACAGATGGCGTAAGACTGAGGTAAAGTTATCATATGAAACTAATTATGCTTTTATTTATAACACCATAAATCTAGGTAACATTAGCACAAGAATTTGATCTTGAAAGGTGCTGAGAAAACCCTGTAAAGAAGTAAACAATCTCAAAGAATCTTGTATTTCAACAAGAATCCTATAGATTCTAGACATTCTGTACTAAGAATATTATGTTTTTAGAGAAGCTCAGTTACCACTTACAAATCTTTGCAGCAGGGTTTAACTTTTCCATCAATTGTTAGACACTGCTAGCTTCCTGAAGGGTAACTACAGAAACACTGACTTTCTGAAATTTTGATCATTTACTTAAATATCGAAATTAATACTAAAGTCCTCTGAAAATCTTTCCCCTTGTGAAACAATTACTTAAGAGACCAGTATTTCTAACCATGCACCGAAAATTATTTTACATCTTTCTGAGCAGAAGCAAGTCTGATACTGCAGTACTCATTTACGTGTTATTATACTACATTTTATTTAGTGGAACATAAATTATAACTAATAAAAACAACAAACTAAATTTTGACCATTAACTAAAATAATAAGAGCAAATATTAGAGCTCACTCTTTTCTCACGAATGATGAATTTAATGCAACAATCTTCCCTAAAGGGAAAAAGCCCTGCTGTCTCAATATACCAAGAAAATTGCCTTTTAACAATTATTCCAGAATCCTAAATATATACCATTACATTGAACTGCAGGAGGAAAAAATGTGCTGATATTTCATTTATAAATCAACAAGTGCCTATAATTGAGATTATCACTTGAACTAGATTTGCTTAAGAAACAACACAATTTGTTATTTTATATTATTGTAGCAGTGAGTGTTTAAAATGAAACCCTCAAAATTTCTAAGAAAATATCATAATAAAGCTTGTTTTTTAAGTGTATTTCCTTTAAATACATTCTTTTAAATTTCAATAGAAATAATCACACAAAATTTATGGATTCCAAGATAACTATAAATTGTTTTCTGATAATGAAAAAATAATTTAGAGATTGATCAATCAAATTAGGGAGGAAAATGTGTAGAAAAGCAACCAATCTTTGCAAAGGCAGCCTAATTTTGTAATAATTTTTAAAATAATCTTATTCTGTTAACAAACTAATTTGAAAGTATCCAGTTTTATTAATAAATAAAAACTTGTAATAGATTTATAAACAAAGTTTACTCAACATTACTTGCAGCCTAAGGCATAAGTGGCTGGTCACTTTAAAAGCTTTGCCTGGGAAAATGAAGGACTAATAATGCTGTAGGAAGGTGAAATGAGTTCAGACAATTGACAGAAATGCTTTCTAAAGTTAATTATGTTTGCTTTCCCCTCTCCCTTGGTGTTCATTACCTTTAAATGGAGCCACACATTGGCAGAAATAATTACCAGGTTGGTCAATGCAGGTGGCTCCGTTCTTGCAGGGAAATGAAGCACACTCATCTATATCTGTTTCACATCTTGCACCTTTGAAAAGATGAAAGATTTGAGCGTACATTAAAACAAGCAGGTGCCAATTGCTAATTCATTTGCACCACAAGAATCTTAAGCAACTTGTGAG
Source organism: Pezoporus flaviventris (assembly GCF_033815535.1). Classification (NCBI taxonomy): domain Eukaryota; kingdom Metazoa; phylum Chordata; class Aves; order Psittaciformes; family Psittacidae; genus Pezoporus; species Pezoporus flaviventris. The sequence continues at coordinate 27,657,466 of NW_026892579.1, read as the reverse complement.
GAGAAACTAATATAAATCAGCCAAATAAAGAGACACATAATAATGTCAGCATCCATTAAATTCTTATCACCACAAATATATAACAACTTATTTTTTGAGTTGCTAAATGGTAACTAATCTTCCCTCTGTGTGGAAGCTTTGAAGGCCTTTTTAAATGCAGGCTAATTTATCTTGTGCTCTTTATTTTACAGATGGAGTCAGTGTTCCAGTTTGTTGGTAATACAAATGAAACATTAGACCAGGGCAGATAAAGAGAAATGAGAAGGAAGCACAAGCAAATTAGTCAATAATGCCTTAATGGATGTTTTGTGGACTACCTCCATGTGAAGAACAAAGTTTTCTATGAATACAACTCACCAGTAAAGCCAGGCAGACAGCTGCATTCATAACCACTAATAAGGTCTGCACATGACGCGTTATGAAGACATGGAGAAGAGTGACATTCATTTATGTTTGCTTCACAAGTTGTGCCTATAAATATACAATCAGGCAAAGAGAAGAGAAGTTACTGCATAGCATATAGAGTTAAATACCATCTTTAACTGAAGATAGTTCACATGCTGGAATCTATTTGACATCCTTTTTACATTCAAATTTAGCCATCTATGACAGTATGTTGATATTTTTAATGTTTAAGCTATTCACTAGTTTTCTTAAAAAATAAAAAGTACAGTCATTGAACAGATTCCCAAGGCTTCAAGCAATTTTCTTACTACGTAAGTATAGAAGAATAGAAAAAAATTGCATTAAATATGACAGACTGCACTGCACTCACATGAGAGAAAATATTCCTTGTGTTCATGATAAGGCAACAGAGGTACTCCCAAAAAATGGAAAAAGAGGTCCAATGTATACAAGAACACAATGTATTCCAGTCGAGACTATAAATAACAAGCACATAGCTATTTAAAGTATAAAATACACAATTGCTAATATTTCTAGGGAAACAATTTTTTTATCATTTGAAGAATAAATGAAAAATTACATCAATTGTGTGGTTTGGGAAGTTCAAAGAATCTTACTAGTTAAAAATGCAAATGATAGCTGTTCTGAATATAGCTAACGGTAGAAATGTAATATTTTGCCCTGTAACATTTTGCCCTGTAACATTTGAATTACAGGTTGTTTTGTATATCAGTGACTAAAAATCCACGATATTTAAAATATGATTCACTAAAAATAAAGTGGATGCAATTTAAATTCTTAATCTGAGCTGAAAGTAAAGAATAGGTGCAGATACTAATGCATGCGCTTATCAAAGTGATTACATTTTTTATTTAAATTGTACAAATATGCCAAGAACAAAAAAATTTCCCATTTTTTTCTCAGATTCTATTATATTAAATCTGCTAGCAGTTTAAAAAGCTTACAGAAAATAGTATCTGCTATTTGCAAAATTTCATTGATCTTCCCACTGGTTCATTTTCAACATCTAAACCATCAGCCAGTAAAAAACACCTAGTCCTATGCTGTCATAAAAGTAAATTAGATGACTTCAGTCAAGATGCACTCATGCTGAATTTGCATATTTACAACCTCTGATGACACTAACGTAAGTGTACATGCATCTCATCCAATGTGTTAAAAAATTGGTGTAACACTCAAAATAGATTTATGAAGTTATAGTTCTATGATTTTTTAATACCTTGAAATCCATCTTGACAGATGCAACTGAAGGCATTCAGATGATCAACACAAGTAGCTCCATTGTGACAAGGGTCACTAAGACACTCATTCACCTCAGTCTCACAGTTATTACCTGGAAATAAGTGAAGGATTCATTCACATGGTGGTGAGTTACCAGTGAAAGCAGCAACAATAAAATGAAATAACTGAGGTTAGGTGCAGAGAACTTTTATCAATGAGCCCTGAATTGTCTTTGGGGAATTCATTTCTTGTTGATTAAAGGCAAAAGTGAATTGAATATATAATACTTAACAAAGATCTGATGAGAATTGTATAGATTAATTTACAGAGGTAATAAAAAAAATTCATTTTTTCATATTTTAAAAGCAATAAAGTTTTGAGTTTCCCTGAAGCAACATAAAAGTTTAAGAATTATTTCTAATACCAAATATTAAAATACCACAGTCTTTTTCTATAATGTTGGGGTTCTTTTTCCATTTATTTCTTTTTTTTTTATTTTTTTTTTTAAGGAGATCTTTATGGGAAATACTGGTAAACCTTCATATTATGGCTAGATATTTTAAATCTTTTTTGAAACTAATAGAACGTTAGATACTGCCATATATTTTTAAATATGCAGATACACAGAAATAAAAAAGAATAGGTACGGATTTGCACTTGAAAATGATGCTCCTAGTATTTTTTCTGGCCTTCAAGGTAAAACAAAGCTCAGAAAGTGTTTATGTGCATTTTGCATGTGAATTATCCAAACAGATGATGGATTCAAATTTCTTATTACTTATGCCTGAAAAGGAGGTGAAAAGTTCCTGAATGTTTCAGAGGCATTTTGAGGACTACATTTGGACACAGAAAATGTATGACCTAAAATTATTAATCAGTTATGTAGATTTAGGAATTTAAAGAAACATTTCAATAAGATAAGACCTCATCAAGAATTACCAATAATAACATCAATTTTACTTTTATATTTTGATAATAAAAGAAACCAACCATAGAAACAAGACATAGCATTTCACTATATTATAGACACAAATACTACAGCTATTAAATTACAGATCCATCATCTAAATGGATGCCTACGTTAGGACACAGAGCAACAATTTAAGAGGTGTAAAGTCTACTCAAGACCTGAATTCCTCTGGTTGTCTGTGTCTTCCACAATTATTGAGAAAGATTCTAGAATATTCTTATTCCTGCTTCAGGAGACCCATCAAAGTCCCTGCAGCTGGATAGGATGAATCTGGGCTCTAGATCTGATCTGCCACTCAGGGAATTCCTATTTCACTTGATTATTTTATCATAGAGGTGATCAAAAAGTCAAAAAAATCTGAAACTGTGTCTAGAAAGACTTTTTTTTTTGTTTTTGTTTGGGTTTGTTATTTTTGTTTGTTTTTTTTTTGTTAACCCTGTACTCTGAAATTACCATGACAGTATGCTGACATAACCAAACTAATTTTAATTAGTAATTTTAATCTAGTCAGACTCTGTACTAATGACAATGAAGCGGTGGGGTAAGCTTAAGCATGAATAGGTAAACCTGCCCAGGATCTCGGATGTGTATTTGGCAGTTAAGGCCCTTGTTACTGCAGCCTTACTCTTACAGGAAACACAAAGCAGATAGATTAAGACCAGCTTGCATATGGCTGGGAGTTGCAATCACACCAGTGTAAGACACCCTGTCTAAAATAGTATAAAGTAAGAATTATCAGGGTGGAAATAGTCTCTTGTAGTCATTATTTTTTTACAGCTGAATACTCTTACACAGCCAAGTACGTCTGTGTGCCAGGAAATAGAAGTTGCTTCTTTCTGAATCAGTAGCACATGGCTAATTAATATGTATTGCTACTTTTGAATAACCTTCTTTTCTGTAGTTTAGGACTGACTTAATCAGGTTAAACAATACTCCTTTGAACCTACCTATAAAACCAGGTGCACAGAAACAAAGGTAGCCATCCACTATGTCTTCACAGATGCTGGAGACTCCACATGGTTGTGACAGGCAGGCAGCAACAGCTGCTTCACAAAACTGACCAGTAAAACCTGATGAAAAATAGAGTAACAGAAGACAGAAAAAATGTATTATCACATTTAGTCTGAGAAAACAGAGGAGGGCAAAACAAATTTTGATGAGAACTTTTATGTTCTTTACTTATATTTAAAAATAACATTTAAAAGTTTCAGTTTCATAATCAAAGCAGTTCTAAATGGAATAAAAGAACTCCAGGAGAAAGCCATACTCACAATAATAAAACAAACCCTTCAAGTTACAATGGGTCTTCAAGAGAATTTGATAGAATGACAAATTCTTCAAGAGGTTTTATGCAGATATTCCCATTTTTATTGAAGTATCAATAAAAACACTGTTGATGAAAGCCTTCTCATTTTTATTGTGGTATTGTGTAGACCACACTAAGAAAACATCCTGTTTCCAAGCCAAAAAAAAGAAAATTGTCCCAATACATTCTGTAATAAAGCTGATATTACAAGATCCAACAGATTAGGCAACCTATTGATTTTGATTTTTTGAACCAGTAAACTTACAGTGAATAAGAAACCTAATCTTATGAAATATTGAGTATCTGTGCTTCTCAGTCAAGTGCTACATAAGCACAAAAATTTAAAAAGAAAATCTAAGATAAAATGAGAATCTACATTTTACAGCTAAGCTATATTGGCCATAGTATTCTAGTTTCTGAAGCCATCACCCAGAAATTTAAGTCACATGGTTCACTGATAACAACACCTTTATTTTAAAACATACACACTAAATAGTTGTAAATAAATATTCTTTTTTTCACTAAACCCCAGTTGTTTTCACATCCAATAGCTATTTTTTTTATTAATTGATATAAAGCAATTAAAAATTCACTCATTGAATGTGGAACAAGGTTGCAAGTGCTGAACATAAATGCCAGGTTTCCAACTTTAGACATTTTGTTGTGACTTTTGTCATAACAAATCAGTCGATTAAAGCATAAGAAGAATTACTTTCAGTTCTTTTATTAACAAACACTTTAAAAGTTTCTAAAGACTTTTAGATTCTTGCAAAATAATGTTCTGGAAAAGATCAAAAGACACTGGACCAGTTTATTATAACTTAATAATTACAGCATGAAAAGTCACTAAAGACTTTAACTAGAGATTTACTTCAGTGAGCTAAATATCATTAATTCCAATGTCTTAAAAACTCGGATACCAAGTCTGGCTGAAGATCTGAACTTCACATGTCACTTCATTTAATTTCAGTAAAGATTTATAAAAGAATGGTACTCTTCTGTAGCATAGGTATTGCCAGAACAGATTCTGGTGTGCCATTGAGTTACTCTATATCTGACCTTGCGCTCATCAGCATTTTACTCAATAAGGAGAAAGAAGAAGCAGCCTCATTTAAAGTTTTTAGAAATATGTGTATTCCTATAGAGTGCTGTGATAGCTTTTAAAATTAAACATAACCCTGTTTCTGTAGATTAAGTAATAGATTATGACAAAATATTAAAAGTTTAATCCTGTTTGAGACTAGTCTTCAAATTAAAGGAAATGTAAACCATATCTTTAGGGCACAACTGAAGAACTGATCTGGAAGATTTTTTAGATTTTGAACAGCTGGTTACGTGAGGTAAGACAGCAACTTCTGACCATCAAAGTAAATTGCTGAAAGATATTGTACTCTAGAAATCTTGGCTTCTATAACAACCCTTTGAGGCATAAATACAAGACAATGCACATTAAAGCTGCCCTACACATGCAGTCACTTTGGTTTCTAAATAAGTAGATGCAGAAAAGTGTCTTCAAGCTATGTTTCTATTCCATCCCAAACACCAGCTGCGCAATGTTTTCACATAGCTTAAGTTTTCTTCCCTGTTGACTGATATTAAAAATTTAAGCATATCTCATTTTTGCCTTCGTCAAGAGCTGTTAACATCTGCTTACTGAAGTACTACATAAAACTAATATAAAAAATTATGATAAAGAAGTAAAATGGAAACATTAATCAATGATGGTAACGGGTATACAATATAACTGTAACGTGCTTATATGACTGTCATCCACGCAGAGATACTGAATATAGAAAAGACAAGATAAAAAAAATATTCATGCTAACTGTATAGATTGCAAATAAATATCTTAACCTATGTATGCTTTTATTTCTGTGTTTTAAATTAATTACTAAAATATTGCAGCATGGAAAAATATATAAAATTATTGTACTAAGTTGAAGAACAAAGAGTGGTGGTTTTCAGTGACCAATTTTATTATTCAACAACTTTTTTGTGTAAGGTTTCTCATCAAAACAGATTCAGCAGCAGTACTTAAATATAAATAGAATAGTACTTACAAATATAAAACTAAATGAGCAGGTGTAGGTTTATTTTTCTGCTACAGGCACTCAAAAGACATTTTATAATTCAGATAATGGAAATGTAACAGCAAAGTATTTTTTTAATTTTTATTTTATTTATGAAATGCTGCATTTACATTCTTCAGACATTTCTTTCTGACAAACCCAAATGCCTCATGACAAAAGTGATTTTTACTAGTCAGACTGTGACACTTAAACTCTCCAGAGAGATCACTGCATTGTGATCCATTCTGACATAGTCCAGTCACACAGTGACTTATGGCAATTTCACTATATGGCTCCTTATATTCTGGATGGCAGATACATTTGAAGCTATTAACTGGACCCTCACATTAAGCTTTATTGTCAGGGCCAGCAGGGTTTAATGCAAATTCATGCACTTTTAGTGAACAAATATTACTTCTGGGGAAAAAGTTAATGCTTCCTGTTAAAATTACAGCTGGGAAAAGCTTAAAGAGACTGAAAGAAACAAATGTGAGAATTTAATAAATTCATTTGAAAACTCAGAAAATATTTTCACTGTCATTAAGATTCTTACATACTAACAGGTTTTGAATTTCTCCTTATTTGCACTGGATGTGATAATAACATACAAGCCATTTTATTTGTTCAGCTTTTGAGGTAAAAGCGATTGATATTGTTTTTGTCATTCAACTCCTATCATAATGAAATAATACTTTTGCTTGGATCTTCTCAAATTTCAAATATAATGATTTTACTTATTGCAAAATGTATACAAAATATAAAAATGGAAAAAAATGCAATTATTAATAGCATAGTTTAAAAAATAGAGAAAGAGTAATAAAGAGTAAAAATCATCTTTGGATGAAAGACATGGAAAAAATGCTGCTGTTACCTCAGGCAATACAACAGGAAAGTGATTTATTGTGACCATCTGCTCTAATAAATACATTGGATTGTTGTATTGAAGAAACTGGTTACAACAATAAAACACACTGTGGAAGATGCAATTTTCTTTGTTGTATCCTTCTTGTGTATATGGTTTCTGGAACTCTGAGATCAAACCCCACTAATTCTCCATAAAGACAACTGACACTTCACAATTAGATTAGAATAACAGAATTACACTCTAAAAGTCTTAAAAACTTGTCCAAAATTAAAGAGACTGAGAAATCATACACATCCAACTTTAAGAAAGCTTTTGTATTCTCCGATGACAGCTCATTTTCACAAGCAGACTTCCTGATATAATAACAGCTGCAATCTGAAAAATGGTATTCTCTTCCAGTGAGAAATTCAATTGTTTTATTTACCAGTCTAGCTCAGGGTAAGTCAAAACTTATGTTTATGTACACATAATCCAAAAGAAAGTTAAAACACCTTGTATGAATGTGTTGTTATGAGTATTTAGGGTGTTCGTACTACAGTTACTTACCTACATATTCCATTCCTGGAATAAATAGAGAAATATTCTAAGAAAAAATAATTTCAACAGATTTGCAATTTTCTGCAATTTAGGTTTGAGGTAATTCAGTAGTTTTGAAACTTTTGTAAAATAAAGATCCTAGTGTAAAAGTCAGGTTTTAGCACATCATGTCAGCGTTTTCTGACGAAATAATATTTCACTGGATGTTCCTTAAAAAGCTCTATTGGCAGCTGAAAAGTCATCATTATAACTCACTTTGAATTTTATACTAAGATTTTCTGGCAGGAACACTAAAAAAACATTTATTTCAGCAAAGACTTACACACATCATTTGAATTCAATTTAGTCTGGAGAGGAATCTTAAATAGCAGCGAGTCCACCTTCTGCTTACCTCTCACTCCCTTTGGTATCAACAAATACATGTACATTTTAAAATATTCTTGACACCAAAGTTCTGCCTCAGTCACATCAGGTTGTTTATGGTAAACATATATGTGACAGTGGTGGCAAGCTGATGTACCTGTCACAGTCAATTCAAAAGGATGTTTCATCTAGGCTACTGTTTTCTCTGAGATGGACTTGCTCTAAGATCACTTCTGATTCAGATAGTTCCCAGTGGATGGACCTCACAGGTGGCCCTTGCAGAGCTAGAAGCATACCATATCTGAGCCTGAATCCACATGCCTTTCTGGATGCCTTCTAGGTTTTTATTAGGCAGCTGCTGCTGTCCAGTTTGTCCTAGTCACCTCTGTGCAGATATTCTTGGCATAGGCAAAGTCATTTCCCTTCACTGATATATCTGCAGGTGCTGCTTAGCCCTGGAGATTCGTTTTTACCTACACATAGGTAGTGCTCCTACACAGGAGAGTTAAAGGGCATTGTTATTTCCATTTCATCAATGCAGTCCATTGTGAAATCAAGACTGAAATTACAGGTTAGTATGAACTCTGTGTACCTGAATGCAAGTTATCTGGCATATTTACAAATTAACAAATTGTCAGATTAATCTGAGTTCTCTAATGGTAACAAGCTGTTCTCTTACAGTTTTCTCGCTAATTAATGGACACCAGTACTTTTCTGATAATAATCTTCATTCACCAAACTCTAGCACTACAGAGAATAGCATTTTTTTCCATGAATACCTATAGCTCCATACAGAGGCACAAATCCTTTAGAAGCAATAAGTTTTAATAGGTTTTGAGAGATGAGCAGTGGTTGATGAAAAACACATTCCAGTAATGTCATGTGGTGACTCTGTATGGCAGGTCTACACTTTAACACCACATTGTAGTGTTATTAGTAAAGTTCAGGTAGGTTGAGTCTAATAATTTAAACAACTTTTATTATTCATCTAGGGAATATGACAGCAAGGGGCACAAAGCACAGCCTCACGGAAAAGCAACACAATCCCACAGTATCCAAATGACCTGAGCAGACTGAATGCTGGTAACCAGGGTCGGTCATGACCCAGTGATGACAAGGCAGCATGCAGTGACAAGATAGGTCTAGATCAAGCTGGGAAGTCAAAGTCAGCAAGGCAAGGTCAGATTGGCAGAAGCCTGGTAGTACATTCTGATGTACGGCAAGGAACTGTATCACTTCTTGCATGAACTCCTGACCAAATGTATCAACAAGGAGGTTTCTTTTTTCCACATCACCAGTACGTTGCTGAATCCCATTCAGCTCGAATTCTCTGGATCTGTTTTTGCAGATTATTGCCTAGTTGTTCCTGATTTCTATGTATTTGTTTATGACTGCCAAAGAGTACACACCTTTGCTCAACAGAATCTTCATTCTCTTTTGGAACATTACTAGAGGTTTTGCCTGTCTTTCTGACATTGGTGCAATCTGCAAGTTCAGTCACAATATTCCCAATTCAGTCAAGGTCACTGAGGAAGAACACTGATGAAGAACATCAGTGGACCCAAAGCACTTCCAGTGAAATTATTTTCCACACTGAATCACTACAATATTTCACTATTTTTTCAAGTGAGTTATGTTTCATTTAGGGATATTTTCAATAAGACACTGTTCCCTTGGTTTCCATATAGGAATGATGATGCTACTTCTTCCTTATCCAGACAGCTTATTGCCACCTGAGGACAGAAATTACAACGCTTTCAAGTATTTTGCTTTGAGAAATAAATGTAACCCAGTGACTGATGGCAATTTTTTTTGTTGCCTTCAGATGCTTGTAAGAGTTCACCTTTACATTTTCTCTAGTATTTTTTAAAGAATTCAAGTTATACCTGACAGTTCTATACTTTAACTCTGCTCTTTTCTGCCATTCTGTTATTTGACCTATCCACAAGCCAAGAGCTCTGAAACCGCTCTGAATCATTTCTAAATACCAGAGCTGAAGTTGAGGTCAAACAAAATATACTTTTATATCTAAGCATTTTGTAGATTCATTTTTTTTTCTTTTATGGTAAAGCCTACAGCTCCAGGGACACTGGGACTGCAAAAGCCATATCAAGGGGAGAATGGGCACTGCACCAACACTGCACCTTCCTCACCTTTCTCATCTGGACCAGCCATGGTGATGGGGAACAAAGCCTCAGCTCCAAGATGCCTTTCCCATTAAGGTATAGGGTTAGGGTTCAGAGAACCACAAAGCATACAGCTTCAGGGACACTGGGGCTGCAAAAGGCATGCCAAGGGGAGGATGGCACTGCACCAACAAAATCTTTGTTAATGATTCTTGGGCAGCAGCAGCTCAAAGGTATTAATGGTTTCCTAAACATTTCCTGTCTGTAATCTTCATGATTCAGTTTATTTTTTGAGTCACAGTATGCTTACTTCCTAACACCTTCTCCTGGAGTAAAAACTTTCATGTATACGCTTCTACTTCATAATAAGGCTTGCAAGAATTCACAGTCTTATTTCATGGTACAGTAAACTTTAATAACAGTGAACATCCCCAAAAGTAAGAATCTGATTTATTTTTTTTCTGTATGTGAGTTTACTCTTAATCAGAATTACTGCTCCTTTGATTCAGTGGATTAAATTGAACAAAAATTGATTCTAGGTTGAATCCATCAATCCAAACATCTCAACTGACCCAATTTTCTGCTTCAAAATCAGTCTACTTTAGGAATCATGCTAACCATCCACTAATCCCACTGAAATAAGAAATATTTATGCATTCATTTAGATATAGCAGGGATAATATATCACTGAGGTCTAAACTGTAAAGAAGCTGTGTGGTAGATGTAAGGTTTTCTAAAAGACAAAAACATAAGACCATCATGTAAGAACCTAAGAAACACCCTGTGTAGTCAGTGCAATGGTGCATCTAGCCTAGAACTGTCTGAGAGCAGAAAAAGAGATGCTATTTCGGGAGAGTATATTAGCTTGGTGACTTCTAGCTGTCTGCTCCCTTTGAAACTGCCAAGCATTTGGGTGTATTAAAGAAATCAGAGGATCCTTTAATATCCATCTACAGCCTTTTTGGTTGGGAATTTGTCTAATCTCTTACCAAACCTTCTAAATAAATTCTCTAGCTACATCACATATGGTGATGCAAACAAAGAAATGTCATATACTAAAAGGTTTTTTTTGTGAGTTTTAGTCCAAAATTCCACGAAGTTCTTCAAGTACCTTCTTGCTTCTTGTGAACAGCCTTCAGTGAACAGCAGTTCTGCTTTCAGCTTAACCCCTGCTATCATGATTTTCTTTCAAAGCTTCTTCTCTTTCCTTCATGCTTTTCTTCTACAAACTTAAAGGGTCCTTGCTTTTTCATAAGACAGTTTCTCTATTCCACTGATCACTTTTATTGTCTTTCTGAACACATTCCACATATTCAACATCTTCTAGATTAATATTTCCTTAAATATTAGATTACCCGGGGAAAAGTTATAAACTTTAAAAAGTAACAACTCACCTCTTCCTTTGAGATTTACCAGTTCAAAGCAAAGTTTCCAGATGATCAACTACTGTTGTAATAAACTTTTTAATACACCACTATAGCACTTGCTTTTGTTTTTTTCCCTTGTTAAAATTAAGTATAGGTATGAGGCAATTTCCTAGTGGAAGGTTAAATTAACACATGGGAAAAAATAATATCCCAGAAATTTTTAAACATTTGTGCAAATCCTGGCTTTGGAAAAGCATTGCATATGGACAACCACTTTTTCAGCTACAAAGTTGACTGGTTGACAAAGGTGACACAAACGAAGGTTATGGAAAACTTTTAGATGTGGTCAAATGTTTATGGTCTTACAAACTGTGTAGGCTCAGGTAGTTCCATTAATTTCTTATCTGAAGTATTACATTTGTAAACTATCAACAGAATTGGGCAAAGATTCCGCATTTGTAATAGACTCCCAAGACAGTTTATGTTGGAAATGACTTCTTGAGGTCATCTGGTCTGATCCTCACCGAAAGCAAGACCAGCTGGATGAGGTAGTTCAGGTAACTGTCCTGTCAAGACCTGAATACGTCTCCAAGGACTGGGATTCCACAACCTTTCCAGGCAGCTTGTTTCAGCAGTTAGCCACCTTTGGGGGGGATTTTGCCCCTAATATCTATTCAGAATGCTACTGCATTCCAATTTGGTACGTCGCCTCTTGGTTACCACAATTTTCACCTCCATGAACAACCTTGTTGCCTTTCATGTATCCTCCAAGGAAGTAGTTGTAAACCCTAATAAAATATTCTATTACCCTTTTTTTCAGGCTGAACAGGTAAATCACCTCAACTTCTCCTTGTGCACCAAATTGCTCAGGCCCTTGGCCATCTTCCTGGCCCTTTGCTGGACTTGCCACAATATGGCAATGCCCTTCTTTTAGTGGAGAATGTAAAATTTAGGTGCAGTCCTTCAGATGCAGTTTCACAAGTTACAAGTAGAAAAATAATCACCTCCAGACTTGCTAACGACACTCTTCCACCAGCCAATACTGTGGTCATTGAAGTTGCAGATGTGTATGAAGAACTGTGATGATGAGACTTCTTCAAGATGTTTTAAGAAGGCTTCATTTACTTTTTCTTGATCAGGTGGTCTATGGCAGATGCCCACCACACAACTTGTGTGGTTTTGCCTGCTAATCCTTACCAATAAGCTCTTGACTGACCCATCGTTCATTCCAAAATATATATACCAGACAGTCTCCTTTGCATAGTGTGAAACTGTCTCACCTTTTCAGTTTATCTTTCTTAAAGACCGACTATCCTTCCCTTGCAGCACTCTGTTGGCTATCCAGCCAAATCTTTCTAAATCCCATGAGATCACTGCTGTGCAACTGCACACACACTTGTAATTCCTCATGTTTCCATCACTGCTGTATGCATTTCTGCATTTGTACTAAAGAGGGACTCTCTCAGTTATGCCACTTTCACGAGTGTGAGAACCTCCCCTACTATTCTGCCACTTAGGCATTTTCTCATTGCTTTATGTGCGTTCACATCTCCTTCTTAAAGCTATTCTCCAATGGTGTATCCAGTTTAAAGACCACTTGGCAGGGTAGGAAGCCTGCTGCCCAAAATGCTCTTTTTCCACTTTCTCAACTGGGACACACCTCTCAGTGTCCCTCAGAGGGAGAATTAAAAGCTAAAGATCTGTCTGCAATTCCAGCCACACAGCCAAGAACTCCTCTGCATGACATGCCCAAACCTACCTAAGCCTTTGACTTTCCTCATTTCCTCCAGTCCCTTCTTCGCTTTTCCTAGTGCTCTGTAATCACTCCTCAGTTTGTTCCAGGTCTCCCTTTGGTAGTACTCCCATTTGGTTGGGCAACCAGAGGCAGGAGTCTGAGGGCAAGATGAACATCAGCAGTATCTCCAAAGGATCCAAGATCCTAGCACATCTTCCAAAAAATGAACACAAAGAGATGGGCAGGAGGTGCTACAGGTGCCAGAGCAGAGATTCCCCTGCAGCCTGTGGTGCAGACCATGGTCAGACAGCTGTCCACCTGCAGCCCATGGAGGTCCATGGTGGAGCAGATCTCCACCTGCAGCCCCATGTGGGAGGACCCCACAACAGAACAGGTAGGTGTGCCCTGGAGGAAGCCCTGTGGGAAGACTGTGCTGGAGCAGGCTCCTGGTAAGACCTGTGACCCCATGGTAAGAGAAACGCATGCTGGAGCAGGTTTGCAGCAGGACTTGTGGGGGACCCACAGAGAAGCAGTCTGTTCTTGTATCACTGCACTCTGGAAAAGACCCATGCTGGAGTAGTTCACAAGAATTGCAGCCTGTGGGAGGGCTCACTTTGGAGAAGTTCATACAGAACTGTCTCCTGTGGGAGGGACCACACAGTGGAGCAGGGAAGAGTGTGAGGAGTCTTCCCCTCAGGAGGAAGGTGTGGCAGAGACGTTTGATGAAATGACTACAACCCCCATTCCCTGTCTGTCTGAGGAGGTAGAGAATTTAGGAGTAAAGATAAGCCCAGGAAGAAAGGAGGAATGAGGGGAAGGTGTTAAGGTTTAGTTTTGTCCTGGTTTCAGCTGTAACAGTTGGTTTTGGTTTTGGTTTGTTGTTTGGTTTTTTGTGTTGTTTTTTTTTCCAGTAGCTGGTGCAGTGCTGTGTTTCGGCTTTAGTCTGAGAGCAATGCTGATAACACACCAATGTCTTAACTTTTGCTAAGTAGTGCTTATCCTGGCCAAGCGCTTTTCAGTCTCTTATGCTTTGCCAGTGAGGAAAGGCACAAGAAGCCAGTAGGAAACAGAGAGAGGACACTTGACCCAAACTAGCCAAAGGGGTATTCCATACCACAGCATGTCATGTCCAGTATATAAGCTGTAGGGAGTTGCCCAGAAGGGCAGATCACTGCTCAGGTTGGGCTTGGTATCGGTTGGAAGGTGGTGAGCAGTTGTATTGTGCATCACTTGTGTTTATTGTTTGGTTGGTTTTTAGTTTCCCCTTTTAGTTTTATTTTCTCTCGTCTTGTTATTTCCCATAGTAGTATATCATTCTTCAGCTATTAAACTGTTCTTATCTCAGTCCAGGTTTACATTCTTTTGATTCTCCGCCTCATCCTACCCAGGGAGGGTGAAAGGGGGAGTGAGTGAGCGCCTGAATGGTTCTGAGTTACGGGCTGGGTTTAAATGACAGCAAGTTTTTATTTGTCATTATCCTACTCTGGTTTGCAATAAATTAAACAAATTGTTAATTTTTAACAAATTAAACTAATTTCCCCAAGTCAAGTCTGTTTTGCCCATGCCAGTAATTGGTGAGTGGTGTCTTCCTGTCCGGTTGAGGAGGGAAGTGATAGAGTGGATTTGGTTGGCCACATGTCATACAAACAGGACCAACCCACCACAGCAACCCTTATGATAACTACTGTATAAATACTCACCCTATTTTTTTTTCCTTCAGAGTATCATAAGAAATTTAAAAGCTAAAATTTTCTAGTAAGAAAGCCTGAAACAATATCATTCTACATTAAAGAAAAAAACCTAACATTGGGAAAGATTTAGAAATTCAGATTCCCTCAAAGACACTAGAGTGAATACCACTGATAGTATTGGTTGATTTCCAAGACTCTTCATTCATCAGTTTACAAGGCAGGATTTCTGGTACACAGGTTATATCTTGTAAATAAATTCTGCTGACACCAGCTGCATAGTAATTGTAGAGTTTGCTTAAAGAATATTTGCTTGGTCATTCTCTCTTGTCAAGCAAAATAAGTGACTACTTAGTTGTGTGCTTATGAAAAACTGTATTTCGTTCTTGAATACCACAGAACATTTCTCACCTAAGTATCTGACTTCTTACCTGGCAAACAGCTACAGTAAAATTCATCAATCAAATCATGGCAATGGCCTCCATTTTTGCAGGGCTTGGAGGAGCATTCATCAATATCCATGGAACAGTTTTTGTCTGAAAGAAAAGAAAATTAAACATTAAAGCTATAAATCATGCTGGGTTTGTGAAAGCAGAAAAGCCACTTCACAGTGCAAGTGACAAGTGCATAATTTAAGTTTTCTGGGTTGGAAACACTATTTCTACTTAACAGCTTTAAAACCAGAGATATTCATAGATCATAGCTGATAGTGAACAAATTAAATATTTTAAAGGAATAAGTCTGACCTACATTTGCAAATATGTTTTGTGTATTGCAGCGTTACATCTGAACACCATAATTAGTTTGACTATATGCCACATTCTAAAAAATATTTTAGAGACTTAATAACCTTAGTAACAATAATAAGAAAAATATTTATCAAGGCTGCTTCCATGTTTAGATGAATGCAGTAATTTCTCAGATCCCAACAGAAAACCACAAATTTCCTCAATTGTTTCTTCATTTTTCTGCATTTAAAGAGAGTTGATTGAGTTGGAATTCAAATTAATTCAAATCTGAAACAAAAGAAGTATAGGAGAATATATAGAAGACTATCTAGAAGACAATATACGAGGTGGAGTATGAAAACAATTAACTCATTTGGCATACCAAAGAAAACCCACAGTTCCTCGTCTCTCTATAGTGCACTGCATTAATACAGAGCAAGCCCTACCCTGGTATAACTTATATTGTGATCTTTCTGATCCAAAATTGATCTAAAATGAAAGAACAACTGTAGAGGTTAAGAGTTTCCATGAACACCAGAAGCTACTCCAGCCATATAGAAGGAAAACTGTAGCTGTGACAGATGTAAGCGAGTAGAATGGCCACTGGTATTCTACACAGAAAGTAATGGAAGGATCCTTGTGTCACTCAAATTGGATATATCAGGTAATGCCTCCCAGGAATCTCATTCTAAGCAGCTGAATTCAAGGATCACATGGGGTTTCTGGGGTAACCAGCACTCAGAGAATTATAGATTCATTCCATCAATAAATACATGGCTGGCAGAGGGCATAATCTGGCGCTTTTCTTAACCATATGATATTCTTTGACCTAACAGGTAAAAATAGAATCTATGTAAAAATCACACAATTGATAGAGGGAAAAGTGATGAGAAGGCGGGGGGGAACTCTCCTCTTTACACTGTTTCTCTAAAATAATTATTTAGAAAAGGCTGTAAGGGGAACAAAGCAGAAGCTCATAGACAAGGAGAATGATAGACTCTAGATCAGACTTAGCAAGTATGTGGGAAATACTGCACACTCATTGTTATCTGCTACATTTAATCATTCACTACAGATCACAAGTCCAGTAAAACCAGTAGAATGAAAGCTTAGGGTTTTATAGGCGTTTTTTGTTTGTTGTTTGGTTTTGTTTTTTTATTTTTTTAAATATATAAGAAAACTAGCAGGATTTTTAAGAACACAGGACTTAAGAGTATTAACTACCAAAACATTGTTTTGGAAGTGAAGCATCATTCAAAAATTCAAAGATTTCTGAATGTGTTATTTGCAATTTGTCGTGTGATAGTGGAAAAGACAACAACAAACAGATTTTTTGGGATTTGATTCCAAATGAAAAGGCAAAGTAGTATCTGAAAATGAGGAAAGGAATGCAAAGAACGTGGGTGAGAGCAATCAAGATCCATGGAAAGGGAGAGGGAAGGAGAGAAGGGTGAACAAAATAACAAAGAAATTCAGAAAAAAAAAAGAATCAAAGAATGCAGAAAATTTCTTATGTGAAACCTGCTGGGAGGCTGAATTAAATTAAAAGGCTAATTAAGGAAGGTGCTGCAGCAGGACCAGTTATCGTTTTGTGGGAGGAAGGCATGAGGTATTAGGAGACCGATCTGATACTTCCTGATTTTGAAAGGATGAAAATGCCCAACTAGCAAAACAATGTCAGGTTACTAAGGATAGCTTAAGAAGTACAGCGCAAGTAGGCAGGTATGAAATCAGACTGGCAAAGGCACTGAATAAGACGTAGCTGTTGTTGGATGGTCAAGATAACAAGAAATGATGATGTAAGAACTTCAGCATTAAAGATGAATGAAAAGTGTGGTTTGCCATTAAATGGAGAAAGATGGACACTGATCATGGTAATCATGCCAGATTTTTAATGCTGTTTTTGCTTAATCCATCAGTAAAAAGGTCAACTGCATCAGATCATTACCTTAATTGAACAGAAAAGGCAGGCTGGAGAATTGTCACATGAGTTAGATGTTCATACAGGCTGGTTTGATGAACTTTACAATTGGTTAGTGGCTGATGAAAGCTCAGCAGTTTTCTTTGCAAACTTGTGTAAGATAGGTAAAGTACCTGAAGACTCAATAAAGAGTCTGCCTTTAAAAAAGAGTAAAAGACAGAGCTGGGAAATTATAGATCCACTTGTGTAATTTCTTTTCCTGGAGGAAATACAGGACAAAGTTACTAAATTGATTAGTTGTAAGAACCTAAAGTATAAAATAATTTACAAAAAAATGAGCTTATGGAAGCAAACCAATTCCGTCCTACACTACGGTTCCAGGCCTTGTGGATTATAGAAAAAAAGAAGAAGTGGCATGTATCATAGTCCTTGATTTCACTTATGTTTCTGCTGCTGTTTCATGTGAAATACTAATAATTGGACCGGATATGAACTACAAGATATGAGGTGAATAAAAAATATTGGAAAGCCATATTCATACATTAGTTATCTGTGGTTTTCCTACCAAAATGTATAAAGATTTTGAAGCGGTCTACTGCCCATCTAGTTCCACTCATTTTTTTCAATAACAGTCTGGATGGTTGACAACAGGGTAAGCTTATTGGTGGCAACATGAAAAGGTATACTGGAGGACAGGATTAGAAGTCTTCAGAAATTTTGACAAATTGGAGATAGAGTTTGAAATAACAAATGTTATCCACTCAGAACAAGTTGAAGATCTCGAAATACAGCAAATCACCAGTTAAGTAGGAATAAACTCCAGAATTTTGTTTCAAATCAAATAGTGTGCTGGGATATATAAAAAGGAACATAACCACTTAGAAGCATAAAATAATCCTTCCATTCTCATTGAGCTGGAGTAAAGCTTCATTTGGAGTGCTTTGTACTGTGCAGTGAGCTGCATTCAACAAAAATGTGGACCGAATGAAAACAGTCCATGTATAGATGACAGGAGTGACAAAGAACTTGACAGCCTGACTTCTTATGATAAACAAAACAAGTGGGGTCTAAAGCCTAAATAAAGAATATCTGAATAGAAATTATGATAATTACAAAATAAGAAAAGGCTTCTGCAAATGTCTTTAGTTCTCCATGTTTGTAGCAGACAGGGTAAGAAATAATCTACATTTAAGTTACAGTGAAAGTTAGATCAGATGATAAGGAACTACTTCTGATGCTCAGTATAAGAACACACTGGAAAGACTGCTTGAGGAAAATAAGGAATGCTGTTGGACTTCTTTAAGGTGAGACAAACATATGAGAGAAATAATGTATGTATAGTATAGGTTTTCTGCTGGGATGAGGATGGAATAGATAATATTTACTGTTTTGTTCTAGAGTTATATATTTTACAGAGCATACGCACTGTAACACTGAAGAAGGTCCAAAGGCTTTTATGTTCATACAGTGAATTAGTGAATTGACTGTCTGGAAATTTGCTTTGCCACATGGTAGAGTAAAGGTCTTAAGTCACTTGGGGTGTGATAACAGAGCTCCCACTTTGGAACCCAGTGCTTCTGTCCAAATCTTTTTCTCCACTGTGTGTCTCTGTCAAAACACATTTCTGTCTTAGTCAGATAAAATGAAGGTCAGTACAGAATGCAGTAGACAAGAGAAACAAAAGATGAAAATATTAACACTAGTAGGCAAACACATTCTTCATGCACACCATAAATGTGCATGGTTTAAACTACAGAGGGGTAGATGGAAAATCCTACTCTTACAAAGAGAGCAGTACAGCTTTCAGCACATTCAACCTGTCTTCACCCCTCAAGTCTTTCTCATGAGAAAATCATGAGACAAATGAGCCATTTCATTGTTCCCTCTTTTTCTGTAGGTGGATGAGAAAAGCCCTTACTCTATTATTTCAACACTGACTTTTAAAAAGACACTTCATTTCCACTCTCTCTTCCTTTCTGGTACCTCCCTTCCACAGAACAGCAAGCATATACACTAACTCAAATCCTGTGGTAATTTTTTTTAGTTACACAGTACATTTTTTCTATGTACTGTGGGTCACTTCTGGTCACTTGCAGCTGCCAGATACAGGCAAAGAAAAAGACATGTAGGTTACAGCTGCTGAACTGTATGTGAGGAAACAAGTGATCTGAAAAGGACTGCTGAGGACCTCAGCATATGAGCCCTATTGCAGTGCTCTGAGGGGAAGAAAAAAATCTCAAATGTATTTAAAAAAACAAGAATGGTTTTGTGTTGTATTGATGTGTAAAATACTGTTGCATAAAACATTAACTACAATGTTCCGTATTAAAAATAAGTGGAAGAATGCAGGAAAAGACACACAATTTATTCAACAACTAAAGAAAGCATGCTGTTGGCAAAGGCTTAAAGAGCTCCATCTGTTTCATTTACAACAAACAAAAACAAGAAGTGACTTGATTACAGTGTAGAAGTGTCTTTACAAAGAGAAAATACTTGGGTAGCAAGAGGCTTTTTCATTTTTGTGTAGAAAAACTAATGATACACAGTGGCTCGAAGTTGAAGACAAAAATTTAAATAAAATATTTAATATAAACTTTTAAGTATGGTTGTGATTCCTACTAGAAAAAAATGCCAGTAAAATTCTGACTTGTCTTCATGCCTTTGTATCAAGTTTTAAGCCTTTTGGATTCATTGGGTGCTTTAATCAAAAGTAATTAGGTTCAATACAAGGTGGATAATGGGCAACATTAACTGCCTTCTGGTATACAGTTGGAACTTAGAGCATACAATCACAAATCTACAGGTTAGAAGACTTCCAGAATAAAGTTAATCATCCTGTAGCCTTCTATGAGTCTTTTCTGGGAAAACATCAAGAGAAGTCTGTGAACCAGGTATCTGTCTGTGATAGTTATAGCCCACCCTTAGGCAGCTGGGTTCTATAACATCACTGTCATCATGCGAAATGTGTTCATCCTGCCCTTGGAGATTCCAGGGAAGCTGTCTGTCAGGTGCTGCTCTTCTGCTACCAGAGCAAATAATCCATGCAATTCTGTTTCTTTCTGACTGCAAAGGTGTCAAGGAAAAAAGTATTCTAACAAAACTTGTATAAACAGCTTTAAAAATGCCACTTTGCACTCTATGCTTTTCCCCTCCTGCCTCAAGACTCCTCAGATCTGGGCAAACAACAGTCTCTGATCAAGTGAAGTCAGTCAACCAGTGCAGTAATGTCCCCACTGTAGCTCGGCAGCCCAGTATGCTTGTCATTGCCATTTCAAACATCAGGCCACAGGTTTGGTGTCAAGCTAACACCAGAAGCCTCAGGACATGTCTAGGGGTCAGGTGGATCTTGCTTAATTTATTTTAGTCTTCCTTAATTTTGTAAATTGCATCATGTGATGCTTATTTTTAATGAGATGTAGACAGAAATAACAAGTAGTTGTGCTGTACAGAATGAACTAATTATGATCCTAGAATAAGGCTGCAGTGTGAGGGAGTCCAGGGGAGAGAGCAGAGGCCTTGAGGATGCATTTGTAACAGGGCACTGGGACTCCAATGGTATTAACAGCTCACCTGTGACCAGTTACTGGTAGCAAAGCAAAAAATCTAACATAGGAGCTGGGCAAAAAAAGTTTCAGGTTTGATGTAAACAACATGGACAAAGAACAAATGCCTAACACATGTAAAATGTCTCAAACGTAGAAAAATCAGTAGTTTCAGGGAGTTGCAGAATTGAGGGGAAGGGGAAAAAAAATAAAGAAAAAAAGTAGGTGTTTAAAAATAAAAGAAAGAAAAATCAAGACAAAGAAGAAGAAAACTCAACATGTTTTCTGAAGACGGTACCAAATACGGCTCCTACTTAGTGTGGTCACACTGAAACTGGTAATGTCATACCTTTTACAGCATAACTCTGTCAAACAAGAGGTGCCTAAGGTGAGTTGCTTCACTTGTTAAAAAGACAGCCTGGCATATACTGGGAAATACATTTTAGTAGGAAAACCTCTGGTACAATGATAGTAGTTACTGCAAAGGAGTTACTGAACAACAGACTTTCCAACATCAATGATTTGGGAGATTTTTTTCCAAAGAGGAACCATCTGCTATAAAAAAATTGGAGAAAACCATTCTTCTGTAAGATGCTACTTCTGTTTCTCAAATTGGCTAACAAAATGTCTGGGAGTGATGGAAAAATATGCAGTGGGGAAAATGGCTGGTTGCAGATTTTCCTGTATCAAATATCTATTCACTAATTGCTCATGTCATAACAGAAAATTTAGTCCCAAGATGTTAATTGAGGTAGTTATAACAAAAATCTTAACCTAGTTGGAAATTGTCTTGAAATCCCTATGTTATTTTACATATTTTACAGGTGCGCTCATGTAAAAAGCAAAAATTGTGCTTACTGTGCTGGCCTATCACTGTTCACAGTACAATGACATCCATGACTGTAATTGTTTAGAATATAAATAGAAAGCACATGCAAAGAAAAGGAAAAAAGAAATAGTTTATGAAAAAGTACGGAGGTAAGGAAAAATTTGGTTGATTTCCCACAGTAACTCAGGAAGAATAAGACTTTCAACCATGTTTTCTGGAGACTTCTGTGTGTGCTTTAATCACTGTATGAGCTTTTCTCAACATGATTACTTTTTATCTTTTATTTGCTAAAGGACCCCCAGCAACTGACAAATATTTTTTACTGAAAACGAAACCTAACATATTACATTATTATGTTACAGTTTATCTAAAATTAATTAATACACCGTTAGACCCAGAAAGATACTAAAGTATGTTCTACATACACTGTATTATGCATGACAATTGTCATCATTATTAGAAAAAACCCACATTATATCTAAAACAGATAAACTGAAATACAAAAATTATCTTGTAATGCCTCCAATAGAGCAATAATAAAGTAAATCGCATATAAATTAATTAAACTTCTGATTGAAGAATTAACTTATCTTTTGTCAGACGGATCCAACTGTTACTACTCACCTTCTAATTCAAACAAGTCAAGCATAGTATTTGCAGATGGAAAACTATTGGAGAAATGTAACATTAGATTTCTCACAAAAAAAATAATGAGGCACTGCTTGATTTTTAGATGACTGGAAAAAAAAACACTGGTACTGAACTATAATTGATTTGGTTTTCTTTCATGCAATTTAATAGTTTTTAATGTATTATTTTATCAATTTTTTATGTAATGTAATTTGCAACATGATGAAACTTAAACAGACTTTTCTGCACTCTCCTGATCGTTACTTTTCCACTCTGTTCTATCCTGAATTTCTTCGAGGGGAAGCCGATACAATTACACTTGACATGATGATAAACATTCTCTAATAACCACAGAAATACATATTGAATACATTTGCATGTATGCATAAATAGTGTTTATTTTCCAGCATGTTAAGTTTGCACACACAGCTGTGGGGAGCCTGCCCCTGGCAACCTCCCTTCTGGAACGTTTCTGAAAACCAGCAGCCTATTGGCACTGCTCTGGCTGAGCAGAGGGAAAGGCAATCCAGCATGGGCCCACTATGGATCACAACGCTGGTGGTGAGGAGCTGTGGTAACCATACCACCCTCTTCAGTCTTCAGCTTCCAGGTTTTAGATTGGTTTGAAATACTTTTAGCAGTTTGACTACAGATCAGTTATAGGCATGTTTTTTTACGTGACCTTGGTCATTACAAGACATCAGAGAAAATACCTGGCTTTGGGGCTGCTTCTGGAAGGGCCATTGATTGCAACAACAATCTGATGCATGCTATGCAACCAGAACTGAGTATCTTCTTCACTATGAGGGTGGTGAGTGTCCTGGGTTCAGCAGTAGCATTTTTTCTCCTTCTTGGTAGCTGGTGCAGTGCAGTGTTTTGACTTTCAGCTCGGGAACAGAGCTGATAAAAGGATGTTTTGGTTTGGCCAAGGACTTTGTGAGCCTCATGCTCTGCCAGGGAGGAGGGGAAGCCAGGAGGAAGCAGAGACAGGACACCTGACCCAAACTGACCAAAGAGCTATTCCATACCACAGCACGTCATGCCCAGGATGTAACTAGGAGTTACCCGGGAGGGCTGGGAGACTGCAGGGTTGGAGGAGGTATCGGTCAGAGCTTGGTCGGGCTTGGGGGGCGAGTTATCGGTCAGCGGGTGGTGAGGTGTTGTATTCTGTTCCCTTGTTATTTCCTTTATCATTATTATCATTGGTGGTAGCAGTAGTGATTTGTGTTATACCTTAGTTACTAAACTGTTCTTATCTCAACCCGTGGGAGTTGCATTCCTTTGATTCTCCTCTCCGTCCCTCCGAGAGCAGGGGGAGGGCAAGAAAGGGGGGGAAGTGAGGGAACGAATTACCTGACTGGATTTAAACCACGACAGTTCTTTTTTTTTGGCGCCCAACGTGGGGCACGAAGGGTTGAGATAACGACAGATCTGACTGGATTAATAGTCACTCGTCGCAATGCTGATTTATTGGGTATCAGAGTTGTTCTTCTTGATCTCACAGCTTCAGACCGTTGTAACTTACGTAGAGCCGGTATTTGCTGTGATAGTGTTTATCAAGTGTGGGGCCTGGGCTAAGGTTCTTGTCTCACTGTGCTTTATGGCAATGGCTTGTAATACGGGCGGGCTCCAGCAGCAGGGCGGGACGGACGTGGCCGTGGACTTGTACCTGGCCGTCCGGCTGCTCTTCACCGTCCTGGCCCTCACCCTACTCTCCATCTTCGTGAGGCTGCGGGGAACTGAGGGGGAGCGGTCCCGGGAGCCGGCGGCTGCTGAAGCTGCCCGGGAGAGCGGCCCCGGGCACCAAGCGGCGGCGGGAGCGGGGCCGGAGGCCGCCAGGGGACGGCTGCCGGTGGAGGAGGCCGGGGCGGTAGAGGAGCAGAAGGAAGCGGCTGCCGAGCAGCGGGATAAGGCGGCGGAGGAGCCGAGCCCCGCGGAGGAGCCGAGCCCCGCGGAGGAGCCGAGCCCCGCGACGGCCGAGAGCATTCCCCGGCAGCCGCCTGCCGAGCCCCAGGAGGACGCAGGAGACCACGCAGCACTTCCCAGCAAGGCAGAGGAGGAAGAGCTGGACTCAGGAAAAGAGAAGCCGGTGGTGGGAGAGCCGGCAAGCACAGCGGCTACACCAGCCCCAGTGACAAGTACAGCAGCAGCGTTTGAGGGTTCTGAAGGTTTTGAATGGCCTTTGGGTATCCTTGGGACCTGTCTGCTGATTGTGGTGGGGATCAGCATGTTGGCACACACACAGGCTGTGTTCTACCCACAACCATTTTGTCCGATCTCAAAAGTTAAGCAGAGTCAGGTTTGGGTCTTGTCTGGGGTTAGACAACAATATAGGGAGACCAAAAGGTTTTCTCTAAGGCTGGACAGTCATGAGTGGCAGGGTGTGTGTGACAATATGGGCAAGTATCTAGTCCACTGGGCCCCTCCAGTGCTTTGGAAACATCGGAGATGGAAGGCAGCTGTATGGAGTCCCCAACAACAAGCTGCAGAAACTGCTGAAGGGGACAGTGAATTATTTTGAGCCTGGTGGGCCCATGGCACTTCAGGCCATCAGAGCAGAGATGCAACATATAGATGGACTCGTGATCGAGGGGTGGATTTAGCAATGGACACTATTGCCCAGGTTATTCACAAGTGTGAACACTGCACACAGTCTCTCCTGCTCTGGAAGACTGTTACAAGAGATGGAGCCTGACATCATGGACCACATGGACTCAGCAGCTTTATAGGGACTGGTCCATGCACTAAGATAAGAGTGATGGTATATTGAAAATGTGGGAACTGAGCATGACGTGAATGGTATGGAATAAGGGGTGGATAATGTCCTGGGTTCAGCAGTAGCAGTCATTTTTTCTCTTCTTGGTAGCTGGTGCAGTGCAGTGTTTTGACTTTCAGCTCGGGAACAGAGCTGATAAAAGGATGTTTTGGTTTGGCCAAGGACTTTGTGAGCCTCATGCTCTGCCAGGGAGGAGGGGAAGCCAGGAGGAAGCAGAGACAGGACACCTGACCCAAACTGACCAAAGAGCTATTCCATACCACAGCACGTCATGCCCAGGATGTAACTGGGAGTTACCCGGAAGGGCTGGGAGACTGGAGGGTTGGAGGAGGTATCGGTCGGAGCTTGGTCGGGCTTGGGGGGCGAGTTATCGGTCAGCGGGTGGTGAGGTGTTGTATTCTGTTCCCTTGTTATTTCCTTTATCATTATTATCATTGGTGGTAGCAGTAGTGATTTGTGTTATACCTTAGTTACTAAACTGTTCTTATCTCAACCCGTGGGAGTTGCATTCTTTTGATTCTCCTCTCCGTCCCTCCGAGAGCAGGGGGAGGGCAAGAAAGGGGGGGAAGTGAGGGAACGAATTACCTGACTGGATTTAAACCACGACAGTGAGACACTAAAAAAGGTTTCCCAAGAACCTCTGAATGCTCCATCCCTGGAAATGTTCAAGGTCAGGATGTACAGGGCTTTGAGCAATCAGTGGTCTGGCAACCAGGTCTAGTGGAAAGTGTTTCTGTCTGTGGCAGGGGGTTTGGAACTAAACGACCTTTAAGGTCCCTTCCAACCCAAACAATTCTATAATTCTGTGATCTGTGACTGACTCTAAAGATGGGTGAGCACCAATGGACTTCTCAGGCCAATTCTTTCCTTCTAATTGTTGAGGACAGGACTGGAGATGATTAGCATGGAAGGAATACAGGATGGAGTGACTCAATTATTTTAAACTCTCCAGTAGTCCTGATATTAACTAAAAACATCTGGGTTAACCAAAAGCTGCCTAAAATAGAACAGCTTTTGCCAACTTACTGAAAACAAAGCTTAGAAAACAGTTGAAAAATAATGAACAGGAAAAGATTTTTGAAAGAACAAAAAAGATATCACCTGTTCCCTTGTGATGGAGTGAGGTGAGCTGTGAAACACTGCACATGCTTTTATAATTTTGGTTTTCAGATGTTCAGTGTTGCAGGGACCACTTGTTTAGCCACAATGGCTACTACAGAATTCCTGAAGCTCATGAGACATGTCAGAGGAAATTACATGGATTTGAACTTCATAAAGCATATTAAAAGACTTGCAAATTTGTTTAGTCTGCTGTGTAAAGCCTAATACTTATTTAAGTCAATACGTCACCTGATGGTAGATTTTGATTCATACTGCCGCATGATAATGATAAACATGAATGAGACACAGGCAAAATCTAAAATAAGGATCATGTTACACACAGAGAATTCATGTAGACCATGATATAGGTGAGGAAATCTGATTAGAAATCTCATGCATATAAATCACAACAAAATTCAGTACTAAGTTCTAAAGCAAAAATCACTTCGGAAACATCTATATTCTACCCAGTGTTCACTGGTGTCAGCTTCCTAAGTTAGGAATCACTTCACTCAGGCACATGCAAACAGTTTTGAAATTCATTTAATTAATAATCTCTTATAAAACTTAAAACAGGCAAAGAGTTTACAATGGACAAAATATAATCCCATCACCTATTTTCAGTTAAAAGCCCATGCCTTCTTATACCAAACACTGACTTACAAAATTCTTGGTTTCCAGTGACTGATATGACCAGAGAAAATCCACTCAAATTAGGAAAAAAGGTCAGTAACCAGCACCTCATAAAATTGCCTCCTCCTTTTGTGTCATTGATGAATTCCAATTCTAGCCCACCTGCTTTAGGGTGCTTTACTACACAAGGTACTGAAGGTGTTCTACTGTTCCCTACTTCACCTATCTTCAGGTTCTTATAATGCTCAGAATTAACTACTCTGGATGTACAAAACAAGTCCTTTTACTTTTTGTGACTTGCCAAGCTAACAGACATGAGCTGCCTTTACCTATCTTAACTGTCAGATGGTTTTGAAACCCTTTACTTGACAAAATTAAAATATTGTGAAGTAAGAAGGTGGCAGTGTTGTCATCTGTCCATTTGTCCAGTAGCTCTTTACTATGGGATAATTATAATGATCCTGTGTATGCTGACTCCCACAAGAGGGCATTTGAGAATAAGCTTTGATTTCATAGAAAATCTTTTCCTTGCCTTCCTCAGGGCTGCTTCTCTCTGTCTGCCTATCTTTGTCACAGTAATGGGCAGTCCATGCAGCAGGCTGCAAAGTTGCCAGCATTCAGATACACACCCTTTTAATAGTAAGAACTGTACATGAGAGAAGAAGCTTAAAGAAGACTCCCTGCTCCCCTCAGCACTCTCCGGTATTTAGGATGCTGTTGTCCTGCTGATTTTCAACAGCAGGAGAGAGCTGTTCCCCCCATCCTGGCCTGCTCCCTCCCTTTCATGGTATTGCCTCCTCCCAGCTCTGCTTCCAGGGAAGGAACAAGCTCTGTAGTCTGTGGAGCATACCCAGCCAAGGCCATTGAAACAGACAGCTGTATCCCTCCTGTCCAACACTGCCCTTCCAGCAGAGCATTCATGCACAAGGCATGCAACACCAAAGCTGAGTCATGCTGCCAGAACAGAGCTAGTGAGCAGTAAGACAAGCAAACAACTAGGCTTAAGACAGTTTTTTGCACCTGACCAGCTCAGATGATAAAGCTAAACTCTACTTGGAGATGCCTTTTAAAATGCTAGGAGAACAAAAGCACATATGGGGGGAAAAGAAAAAAAATTAAAATCAGCCCTAAACATTTTATACATTTACTGGATTTTATAAAATTTCAGTTCCTTGAGCAAAATTTCAGTTCCTTTTTCTCATCAGAAAAATACAAAGTGTTATTGACAGGGTGCTAGCAGATGTTGATGAACTTTTGGACTTTTGCCTCTGTGTAGTCAGAGCTAACTATGGTAGCTCAGTAAATACAATGTTTACCCTCAGCAGGGGAGATCCTCTGGCAGTACCGTGGCCTGAGCTGGGTTTCATTGGCTCAATCCCTGAACTGGCCCAGTGACTGCTGCCTCCCCTCCTCCAGCTTCAGCTCTGGGGGTTGTCCTGCTGCAGAGGGGGTGACACCTCCTGCCTGTCACTGCCTGGCAAAACAAAGCCCTTTGTGCATCCGAGACTGCAGGGCTGGGGACCATTGCCAGGCTGCAGCTGGCAGTCCAGGACAGGATATGGGCTAGATGAGAAAATGTGTAAGAATAACCCCAGCTGGATCCCTAACTAAGGAGGAAGAAACCCCCACCAGAAACATCATTCCTCT
The DNA here is from genome assembly GCF_033815535.1 of Pezoporus flaviventris. Lineage (NCBI taxonomy): Eukaryota > Metazoa > Chordata > Aves > Psittaciformes > Psittacidae > Pezoporus > Pezoporus flaviventris. The sequence continues at coordinate 27,628,986 of NW_026892579.1, read as the reverse complement.
CTTGGGAAAGGGCTCAAGGTGTTAACGACTAGGGCCTAGACTCCTTCATGCCTTGAGAAGACTGAAACTGTCACCTGTAGGAAACAGAGGGACACAGGAATGTTGATCATAACTCAAAAAAAAAATGGGTAGACTTTAGTAAGTTTTCTGGTAAAACAATTTTTACTGTGCTGTTAATGGTGCTTTTCTACATTCAGTATATAATATAGATTTCTAAATTCCCTAAATATTAACTGGATAAACAAAAAATAAATATGTATCAACTATATTTCCTTTTCCCCTTTAAAAGGTTTTTAGTGTACCACTGTTATTATGGCAGTATCTTCTTGGACCATTAACATCAATCCTAAAACTCAGAAAGACATGAAACATTCTTTTACCACTGTCCGCTTTTCTTAGAAAGTAAAAGCTCAAATATATGGTATTTTGCATCAACAACTCTTTCTAGGGAGGCTGAAGCAGTTGTTGGAGGTACCAAACCTAATGACATCTGCAATGGCTGACTGTGCATTTACAAATAGTATGAACACAGATCAAAATACTCTGTGTAATCAGGAGGATACTTATCCCCACTTCCAATTCCAGTCAGTAGACTGAATGATTTTTTTCTTGTGGTAGCTGTCCTGTCTCACAAAAAAGCCAGTTTAAGTGAGATCAATAGTACATTCATGATGAAAAGTCTCCCACACAGGAAATGGGGGAGAAAATAGAGCCTTTTCATAGCAGCCTATTATGCAGTCATGTAAACTTCTATGACTTCAACATAGGCCTTGAGGCACCCATTAAAATCTGCGCATAACTCACCTGGAACTGTTCTACTGTTGACAGATTTTGACTTCTTTTTGTCTTGGAATGAACAGATATGTTACTGGCAAACTGTGCATTGCTATAAATCTAGGATAAAGTGTTCTTCCCAAGGAGAACATACTCTGCTCAAGGCTGCCTTGGTGACATCCACACATTAGTTTAAGTACTTCTGGTTCTGTAATGTGGATTCCATCATACCCCAAAGTAATGTAGCTGTATTTTCAAAGGAACAGCTTTTCCTGCATTCCTTAGTTCAAAATGACTGCAATCTACTACAGAAAAGTTGTATGTTTTCTATTTTGATTCTTGCAGCATAGCAGTATATTTTTAAAGCTCCTTCTTTTAAAACTATTGCATTAAAAATGCTTCTATTACATAAACAAATACTTTGTAATCACCTCCGTTATTTTCATGATTGACACAAAGTAGGCAAATATCCTGCAAACCCATGACAGCAAATCCACTTATAAACTAAAAAAGGACAGCATGATCTTCTAAGAAATAGAGCACAGCTCAGTTTTAAAATGCTGAATAATATAAGAATAATAAGAATAGTTGGCACAAATCAAGCAAAATCACAGATGTTTGTGGAAGCTGCAACTATTATCGGTTCCACAGATTCTAAATCTCTGTGTATCATCTTACATTCCTTATGTACCATCTGCCTATTTTTAACCATTGACAATATATGTATGAAGTGCTCCTAAACTGGATGTCAAACCACATTACATCCTTGTCTCTAAATTGAAGAGACATCAATTTGATAGATGGACCACTTGGTGGATAAAGAACTGGCTGGATGGCCGCACACAAAGAGTTGTGGTCAATGGCTCAATGTCCAGCTGAAGACCAGTAACGAGTGGTGTCCCTCAGGGATGGGTGTTGGGACCGGTCTTGTTCAACATCTTTGTCGCTGACATGGACAGGGGGATTGAGTGCACCCTCAGCAAGTTTGCCGATGACACCAAGCTGTGTGGTTCGGTTGATATGCTGGAGGGAAGGAATGCCATCCAGAGGGACCTCGACATGCTTGTGAGGTGGGCTGATGCCAGCCTTATGAAGTTTAACCATGCCAAGTGCAAGGACCTACACCTGGGTTGGAGCAATCCCAGGCACAGTTACAGGCTGGGCAGAGAAGAGATTCAGAGCAGCCCTGTGGAGAACGACTTGGGGGTGCTGGTCGATGAGAAAATGAACATGAGCCGGCTTCAGTGTGCACTCACAGCCCAGAAAGCCAACCGTATCGTGGGCTGCATCAAAAGGAGAGTGACCAGCAGGTTGAAGGAGGTCATCCTGCCCCTTTACTCTGCTCTCGTGAGACCTCACCTGGAGTATTGTATACAGTTCTGGTGTACTCAACATAAGAAGGACATGGAACTGTTGGAACAAGTCTAGAGGAGGGCCTCAAGGATCATCAGGGGACTGGAGCACCTCCCGTATCAAGATAGACTGAGAAAGTTGGGGCTGCTCAGCCTGGAGAAGAGAAGGCTGTGTGGAGACCTCATAGCAGCCTTCCAGTGTCTGAAGAGGGCTTATAAGGGTGCTGGGGAGGGACTCTTCATGAGGTACTGTAGTGACAGGACAAGGCTCAGTGGGTTTAAACTTTTAAAGGTAAAGATTAGATTGGATATAAGGGAGAAATTATTTACTGTAAGGATGGTGAGGCACTGGAATGGGTTGCCCAAGGAAGTTGTAAATGCTCTGTCCCTGGCGGTGTTTAAGGCCAGGTTGGACAGAGCCTTGGGTGAGATGGTGTAGTGTGAGGTGTCCCTGATCACATCAGGGGGGTTGTAACTGGATGATCTTAAGGTCCTTTCCAACCCTAACTATTCTATGATTCTATGATGCTGGTGTTATTATCAACTGAAATGCTCTATTTACTTCTAACTTATTTTTTCCTACTTGTCCCTAATTATTCTGCTTGCTTCTTCAATCTTTTATTTCTCCATAATAGATCTCTTTCATTTTTGTCTTTCCACTGATCAACAGATTTTGAGCTCTCAGTACATATTTGTTTGGCTTTTTATTACAACACCCACTAACTGTGTATGATTACTGTGACTGCCACTGCTTGTCTTCCTGTTACAGTTGATGACTAATGCTGCTCCATTTGCCCCTATGAAATCAGCAGCTGAAAATCAGTTGCTCCAGCCTCTGAAATCACAGCATGTTTGTTGTTAATATGGCATACTTTTGGAGACAGTGTTATTGATTTCCCAGTGATCCTGTTAGGTGCTTCTGGCAGAAAGTAAGGCCATGAATACTGCTCCCAGTGCAAGAGTTACTTTCGTAAACCTGGTAGACACAAATAAAAGTTCAGTTTACAACCTATTTATCATAAGGATTTGATGGCTTCTTTCTGAAGAGTACAAAGCATTCCTTCGCTAAAACTGCATTTGCATTTCTGTCTCAATTGAGTATGTCTCTGATATGATCATCTGAAGATAAACAGCACCTGCTGTAGCTGTCATTGCTCACCTATATAGACTAGGTCTCTTTGAACACTTTTTTTTCCTAGGCAAAGTATAATTTTGCTTTCCATCAATTAATCAAACAGCATGCACACTGCTTTCATTTTTTATCATATTACTAGGGAGATTAAAGCAGATTAGCAATAGCACAGAGCATCTTTAATGCTAAAATGCTGAACAAAATGCAATTAAAAAGTTTCTTTGAATTTCAGAAAAAAAAATTAAAAAGTTTAACTATTTAATGTCTTTCCAGAGTTAAAAGAAATCTTACCAGTGAACCCTGGAGGACAAATGCAGCTGTAGTCTGCAACCAGGTCTAAACAAGTTGAATTGCTTTTACAAAAACCGTAAGTGCACTCATCAAAGTTGATTTCACAGTTCAAACCTTCAAACCCTTTTAAAAAAAAAACAAAACAGAGAGCTATTTATTATTCAGCTATATCTGTGCTTCTTTTTAAAGCATGCTTTTGGGTCCCTTTTTCTAAAGAAACTAAAAAAAAAAAACAATTATTTTCAATTTACTTGTGTAATAACATTGTCTTGAAGTCTTACTGAAAGATCTTCCTAGAAGATTTTTCTGCTCTGTCATTAACAGGAAAATACATTTACCATCAAATATACTTTAAAAGGAGCTAGTAACTGGAAGAACAAGCTTAGTATTCAGTATTTTCATTAATTTAGTTGAATTATTTGTTTAGCAGAATCTATGTATCTTCTGCCATTTTGAAAGCATTGCAGAAGAAGATAAATGATGCTGGAATTTAGACAGCTGATTATAGTTTTAAAAATCAACTCTCAAATAATTACTTCTCTACTTTTTCCCTATTTGTTTCTTGTGTCATAGTGACTTTTACTAAACTCAGAAGCCCAACAGTATTTTTTTGTACTTGAAATTGCTGTAGAATCTGCACTCCAATAGCTGACATTTTATGCTCTTCTAAATGCATTCTAATTCATGGTCATGGTAAAAAATGACTATCATTAGTGTTGTCACAGGCCATGGCTGCAGGAAGACCATGACTAATGCTAAGCTATCAGCACCCTCAGTGCAAGGCATATTCCCGTAATTTCTCAAACTGACCATGGAACCAATTTCCACTGATCCCTAAATCATAAAACTTTAGAATTACCCTCAGTTCATTAGTAATGTATACAGTAACAGCTCTTATTTGCATTTAGAGTTTAATCAGACCCATGTCTCACAGGTAACAAGTACACCACAAAATTATCAATGTGGATGCCAAGATTTATTTTTCCATAAGCTGGTCAGGCAGACCAGCGGAATGAAATTTCTCCAGCTTAATTTTCAACTGTCTTCAGTATCTGTTTTGGCTTCCAATTTAAGCTAACGATGGAATGTGTACTTATGAGAATTATTTGTAGCAATTTCATCTTTTGTGAAGTTTCTGAACTCATCACCACTAGAATACTTGAATATACACCCCCCTGAAATATTATAAGCTTTAAAATCAACTCAGCATCAGTCTATCATTACAAAATAGTAAAAAAACCTCAAACAAGTATAAGAAAGTTTAAAACAAAGTACCAGGTTATAAATCACTTGACTTTATTTTTAACTAAAAATCCAATTAAAAAAAATAAACCCAACATAAAAATATTCAGAAGAAATCCATTTGTGAAAGTATTTCAGGAAGACCTGTAAGTTTAAATGTTTTAAAGCATTTTAGTTTTCCCTTTAACTACTTCTTTCTTGAAAATATTCATTTGTTCATCCATGTCTGGTAACACTGAGCAGTTTATGCATTCTTAAACAAACAGACCCAGTGCTGAAAACCTTTTTTTTTTTTTGTCTCTGAAAGTTTTAACAGATTTCTGCAATGAAGATATATTACAGTCATTATTATGGTCATTGTAATTTTGTAATTTACTTACTGTGCTCAGTCATAAAGCTGTAATTTAGTACATCAGGATAAAACAGATTCTTTGTAAATTCATTGATTACATTTTCTGTGGATTTCACATACTGCTCATTTGTGCTTTCTCCACTCCTTCAGACTGTGCTAAAATCATGAGGTTCTGTCCAAAAAACAGCAGCAGTTACAAGTGTACCTCCCTCCATTCTTAATGAGAATGCTTGTTTTATTGGGTGCCTTGGTGGACAAAGATGCAAATGAGACTTCAGAAAAGAGTGAATAACTTCCACACAAAGGAAATTTTAACAATGGCTTTGAAGACTGTCAAGCACATGTTTTGCAGACTTCAGGCAATTTTTAGAATTGTCAAAGATAATAAAAGTAAATTATTTTGAACAACTTACCTTCAGGGCAAAAACACTCATAGCTGTTGACATCATTCTGACAGACAGCACCATTCAAGCAGGGAGCTGAATTGCACTCATTCACTTCTATTTCACAGTACTGGCCTGAAAAACCTGGAAAGGAAGCAAGATTATCTTTGATTGCCTTCATCTTTATGTGTTCTATTAACACGGAACTTTTTTTCCAAACGTTGTTCTGTAATTAAAATCAGGAGGTGTTGCAATCTATATTCATAAAATTTATTTATAAAATGCACAGCTTCTGCAGTTTATTTACAAAGAATTAGATTTCGCTTATTTCTGATTCCATATCACAAAGACATGCGTTTGTTACTGGAATAGAGCAATAAATTAAGCAGGAAGTACTTCCAGAACACATTCATAGTGATATGAAAATTTACAGATTTTCAAGTGGTTTGCTTGTATTACAGTCACTTTAATAATCTTATAACCCCTTTCTTGAATTTTGCAGTGTCAGGATAAGACAGAGCAGATCGATTATTTCTCATCCATTGTCTAGGGATTTCTAACGTGGAGAGGAGCAGTAAAAAATACAGAGAACAAATACACTGAGGAATAACAAACACATGCCATACAAGTCAGGTCTTCAGCACATGTAAAGTGTACAGCTTAATTACAGTAGATGAGGATATGTTGCTAAAGAAGGGAAGCAGACACTTCTAAAACAAAAACCCAAAAGACTAGTGAAACTTACAGAAGGAACAGATAAGTCGGTTGTCTTGTTTCTTTCAGGTACTCTGACTTGCTGTGTGGTCAGTGCAGTTGCCCAGGTGCTGGCAGTGGGGTCTGCAGGCCTCCTCTGTGAGGAGGTGCTGGGGCTGCCCTGTGCTGACACCGTCAGCTCCAGATGGATCTAGCCCACCCACTGCAGGGCACATCTGAGCCCCCAGTGGAGGGGGAAGTGCCTCTGGAAAAGGTTTTTAGTAAAGGGCAAAAGCTGCACAGGTGGAGTGAGGAGTGAGGAGGAGGAAAGAGTGAGAAACAATCCTGTGAGCACCAAGGTCAGAGAAGGAGGGGAGAGGAGGTGTTCCAGGTGCTTGTGGAGGACCCCATACTGGAGCAGGTGGATATGCCCTGAAGGAACTGTGTCCACAGAGAGCCCACACAGGAGAAGTGGAGAAGTGTGAGGAAGAAGGAGCAGCAGAGAGCTGTTATGTGCTGACTACAGCCTCCACTCCGTGTCCCCTTGTGCTGATCGTGGCAGGAAGGAGTTAGAGGAGTAGAGAATGAAGGAGTCCATTAAGCCTTGGGGGGAAAAGAAATCCAGAGATGGGGATGGTGTTGTTTTGATTTCTCTTTGTTTCTCACTATGCAAACCTACATTAATTGGCACTAAATTAAGCCAGTTTTCCCCAGTCTAGGTCTGTTTTACCCATGACTATCTGGTAAGTGATCTCCCTCTCTTTATCTTGACGTATAAGGCTTTCATTTTTTATTCTTCCCCCATGCTGGTAAGAAGGCAGAGTGAGAGGGGGCTCTGGCAGCCAGCCAAGGTCAGCCCAATACACATCTATGGCTTTGTTCTATGTTCTATGGTCCAAATATCCCCACTCCTCTTTATGCTATCATTAACATGTTCAGTTTGGTTGGAAGAAAAAAATAAATCATAGAATCACAGAATAGTTTGGGTTGGAAAGGACCTTAAGATCATCTAGTTCCAACTCCCCTGACATGGGCAGGGACACCTCACACTAAACCATGTCACACCGGACTCCATCCAACACTGCCAGGGATGGAGCATTTATCACTTCTTTGGGCAACCCATTCCAGTGCCTCACCACCCACACAGTAAATAACTTCTCCCTTATATCTAATCTAAACTTCACCTATTAAAGTTTAAACCCACTGAGCCTTATCCTGTCACTACAGTACCTCATGAAGAGTCCCTCCCCAACACCCTTATAAGCCCTCTTCAGACACTGGAAGGCTGCTATGAGGTCTCCACACAGCCTTCTCTTCTCCAGGCTGAGCAGCCCCAACTTTCTCAGTCTATCTTGATACGGGAGGTGCTCCAGTCCCCTGATGATCCTTGAGGCCCTCCTCTAGACTTGTTCCAACAGTTCCATGTCCTTCTTATGTTGAGTACACCAGAACTGTATACAATACTCCAGGTGAGGTCTCACGAGAGCAGAGTAAAGGGGCAGGATGACCTCCTTCAACCTGCTGGTCACTCTCCTTTTGATGCAGCCCACGATACGGTTGGCTTTCTGGGCTGTGAGTGCACACTGAAGCCGGCTCATGTTCATTTTCTCATCGACCAGCACCCCCAAGTCGTTCTCCACAGGGCTGCTCTGAATCTTTTCTCTGCCCAGCCTGTAGCTGTGCCTGGTATCTTTATTGTTACTAAATAAATAAAATCCATATATAAAATGAAAGTGCATCTGTTGAATGTTTTCCATCTGTTCAGTTTCTTTTCACATACCTTTGTGTAATTATTCAAATGGAGAAAAAGCTTTTTTTTTTTTAGATGAGGTTCCCAGGACTTTAATTCTAAAGGATGTATAGTGAAAGCACACCACAGTGTTAAACAGATGTTTACTGATGTAAAGAAAAAAAATCCTGATGTTTCCTTAAAAAAATATTTTTAAAACTAATAAATAGAAATAAGTCAATTTAAAAAAGCATGTTAGAAAAGACATATGATTTTACATCTTTCCTTCCTATTTTCATGTCATCTTTAAAGTCTCTCAACCTTATCTCAATTAGAAAACACATTCAAAAGCCTTCAGAATCATAATAGAATATCTATCCATGATGAATTTGTGAATACCAGAAAAAATAATTTGCATAGAATTCCTATGTGTATCAGCAAAATAACAACAAATGCAGATAAATAATGGAGTGTCCCAGCACAATCAATGTGTGAGTTGTTTTCACTCTTTCTAGCAGATATTTTTTGCCTGAATTTTAATATATGGCTGGGTTTCTGACATAAGATACAGAGCACTAACTGCACAGAATACAACAGAAGTCAGACATTAGACATGCTTTCAAAGAATCTCCTTTTCAGTTTCATCTTAAACTGAACTTTTTTACAAGGCACCACACAATCATACATTTGGATTATTCTAGGTTATTTGGTATCATACATTTCTCATGATTACACCAAAATAGCAAGGAAAATTTAAATAGTTTGTGGTAGTTAAAATATTGATGGTAGAGGGTATAAATCATGCAGATTTATGAGTTAAACTGTAATGCTTGTGTTCATTTCACAGATGTTGTAATTTACCATGAATACTAGCCATTCTGTTGCATTTGGAAATATGAGTAGTCCTTACTTTTTCAGAGGATACATTACTAAACAATAATGATCAAATATCATCTAGGGAATGGATTTTTGGTTAAGAACATGTTTTTTTTTTCTCCAAGGCTTTCTTCCAGAAGTGAAATATTGTTTCTATTTGCAGATGCAATAAAAGACTGTTCAGCTAGCATTGTTAAATTAAAGCCAGGGAACTCCATGCCATCCCTCCCAGGTTATAGTTTGTCATTCTGTTGCATTGTGGAACTGGCCTCAATAACCTAGGATGTCCCCACTTGCCCTAATTTCCAATGAGCTTTATCATCCCACCATTTAATTTTTAGAAGCGTGGAAGTATTTACGATTGCATAGTTGGTAATTTTGAAGCGTTGGTTTTTGCATAATCCATATTGCCCTACTTTTTTTTTTTTTTTATGTCATTTATCCTAACAACTTTATATTGTTCCAGAAATGTATCTTTGAACATCACAAACTTAAATTTGTTTAATCCACTAAAATTGAGAATTATATGTGATGTGTTTTCTAATATAACTTCTGACACGATTGCCATTTTAACACTTAGCCAGTATCATAGGTCCTTATAAATAAAATTAAAATAACAAAAAAAAGGCAAAACAACCAAGTATCCCAGTCTCTTTGTTGTCACAAGTGATTTCATATATAAGCATTAATGTTATGAAGACTGTCTTCAGCCCCCTTCTATTAGCTGGAAAGAACACAGCAGTCAGCAAGTGAGCAATGCATCCAGTTTCTACACAACTGAAGATCACTTAGGAAAGTTTCTCAGATCACTTAGAATTACAGGCCATGAATGGGTCATTACATGAACAGTAACAAGTCTGTTTTCTTTCCTGAAGATTCAACTTCTATATATTTCATCTAGGATACTTTGGCAAAAGATCTATAGCCTACACCAAACAGTCTGACTACATTTCTGAGATAGCGTTGAACTTAATAGACCTGATATGGATGGCACAGAGCATAGCTATAGCAGCTCACACTTCTTAATAGGATAGCTGCTTATATGAAGTGTCTAAGCAAGCTATAGATCACAGGCTGAGCTCCATGCTGTGACAACACAGTTTGCTATCTACCTGGGTTAAAGATACCATGATCTCACAGGCACACATTATCATGTTTAGTTCCAAGTCTAGTCCTACTCAACCTAACTTTCTTCCACTTGGAATTCAGAACAGGCAAATTGTCTATTCTTATATGTTCCACCTGATAATCTCATGTTCAAAGTGGAAAAACAATGAAGAATGGGATTAAATGCTGTTGAAAAAGTATTTCCAGAGTCTTACAAATTAGTAAATTTAACAGCAATCCCTCTAATAGAACTGTTTCACAGCATATCCAAAAAGCAGAACTGTGTATATATTAATTATCGGAACAGTATTTTCAGACCAGCTCTATGGTGAGAATATAAATAAAAACCCACATGATACAAAGTAGTAGAAAATAGCAGTTTTATCTGTGCAATGATGGGAATATGCACAAGTACACTGTCTGCATATTTAATATGCAGTTCTGTATAGGAAAAATTTTGCCGCCAAAAAAAAGCCAACCCAAAACCTTAAACAAAACACAGAACTGTAAAATTAGATTCTATTCACAAATTACTAGATGGGTGCTGTGGTTTCAAGCTTCCAGTGGAAAACATAACAAAATGAATTAGGTTTAAAATCTGTTTCTCATAACCTATCATCTAACTTCCTAATGAATAAAGGCATGTAAAACAGTTCAGATTTTAAACACAAACAATCATTTACCAATGTATTATGAGATTAGACATTATGAAAATGAAAAGCCGAGAGGCAAAATTAATTACTATAAATCCTCTATTGTGAATTCTAGCAGACTACATACATGAATTTTCACAAGTTTAGTCCTTCTTTAGTTAAGACAGAGTTATTTCTTTGATGAATTATAAACTGGGCACTTTGAAGATCATATCAGATTCCCAGGGATGTTATTAGGTGTTTCACAGGGCTCATCAAAGTTTCAAATTTAGAAGTCCAGAAGAGTGAGTTTGGAAGCACACACAGTGCCAGTTGTGACATGCTAAAATTAAGTATTTTAAGTTTTGCTACATCAAGTTGGTAATGCAAAAGTGCAAAACTCTCAGACCAGAGCCTTTTTCAAGGCAAAAATGTTTCTTTCTTAAGCAGCAAGTATGGATTTTCAAGGTTTTGCTATTTGTATCTGATTGCTCTGCAGGTCCACACAGATTCAGGAGTTCTAATAAGATAACTCTGCCAACTTCAGATAGTAGAATAAATGTTCAAGAAGTTAGACTGTTAAAGACAAATGGGAACCTTTATTCACTCCTTTAATAGATATACAACTTTCTCAGAAACCATTTCAAAAATCTTTTTTTTTTCAGGGGAATGGTAGAGAACAGATTTCCAATACCTGATTACTCAAGTCTTTCCTGGTTTATTATATTATTTGACAGGTGGAATAAAGCACTATTTCTTTAGCAAGATTATGCTTATTATCTTTTCCATTTTCTATGAAGTTTGGAATAAACTTTAGCCATTTTCCATATGGCATGCTTCAAATGCAGACAAATGAAACTTATGAAACATTCCTTTTAACTTTACTTTTATGAATTATTAGATAACAATTGTTATTGTCACAACTTCTTGCTGCTTTTCATTTCTGCTGGGGTAATGATAAGAATTTCCTGATGTCACAGAGCAAAAGAGGAGGGATGAGAAACAAAGCTGTAATGATACAGAGATATTTAGCACGGTGAAAGATAAATTCTTCAGTATGTTAGCTGCTGTTGTTAACCACTGAAATGTCAAGTTACCATCATTTTATTTCTTATAATAAAGAACCTTCATGATTATACCTCTTTGAACAATTCTGTATGGAAAAGATGAGAGAACATAGTGTTCTGATAATTTCTCATCTTCCACAGTAATAGTAGTCATCTTTTATTGTGTGTCCAACAGAGGGAGGGTCACACAACTAAGAGAAAAAGAAATAGATATATCAACTTATTAGCAGTGCTCAATAATGGAAGAAAAAAAGAAAAGATATTGAAGATCTCACAACAATATTTTTGCAACATGGCATTGCAGATCAGGAAAAGAAAAAAAAAGATAGTTTTTTCGGACATAACAAGAGATCCAAACAAATCACAGGGGAAAAAAACTCTCCTTTTCTGAGAAGCCCTTGCTTGGAAAGAAATCCTATTAAACTGTGATTGACAATTTTCTTCTCTACAAAGGTATTATGTACTATCACTTCCATATATCTCAGAAGAAGATGCAGAGCTCAATTTATCTCGAAAGGTTAGGCAACTGAGATCTCATCAGATTTCTTTAGATGAAGACTGAATAGAAGACCATCTGCTTCCCTCAGAATGGAGAAAATGCCAAAGACAAAGAAAAAATACAAGTCAGAAAAACAAAGTAAGAAAGATTTTTCTTAGAAATGCAGTCTGAAGATGGACATCTCTGGAATATCATTCCAGTATAAACAGACAGAGGCCTGGAATTATGTTGGATATTGGGTGGATATTGGCAAAATTTATGACAAGCAAAGTTGCTATGCTCAGTTGTATTTTCAGAGTGACAGGAGATTTCTAAAACTGAAATATTGTAAAGAGTTAAAAGAATTCCCTAAAGGAAGGTAGAATATATTCATTAACTTACATTTATATTGTTCAAAGTTATGACCAGGATGACTTCATTCTAATTGTAACACCAAATATACTTAAGAAATAATTAAAAAAAAATGAAATCTGCAATTAGGAGGCATGGTAATTGAATTCAGTTGAAGGCCAGTTGCCGGCCAGTTGCCCAGCTAAGCTGCTCTGTCACTCCCTTCCTCAACTGAAAAGGGGAGAGTAAATCTAACAAAAAGATCATGGATTGAGACAAGAACAGGGAGAGACAATCACCAATTACGGTCATGGGGAAAACAGATGTGACATGGGGAAATTAGTTTAATATATATTACCAATCAAATCAGAGTAGGATAATAAGAAATAAACCCCAAATCTTAAAAACACCTTACTCACACCCTTCCCTTCTTCCCAGGTTTAACTTTACACACATTATCATGGATTGCAAGTAGCACAGGGGCAAACACAGTGCTGCAGACAGCAGAGACTTTTTTAAAGGTTTTCATTACATGGTTCACTTCAGCTGTTGCAGTTGTTCAGAACTGCCTTTGGTATATTCCACACCTAAGGACTAGGAGGGAAGAAATTAAAGTTGTAAGTCAAATCTGTATTTAATTTCAGTCTAAAATTATTCGTGTGTGAATTATCCACTTTGAAAGATGTGAAAGGAAAACATACTGATAGATTTCTATTTCTTTGTCCCTTGTCACATTCTTAAGAGAATTTGTTCTGCATACAGAAAACAATTCAAATGTAATTTGAATTTATCTGATTTGTTTCTGCTGAAGTAATTTCATTTTCAAGATCATATTATATGCTTTGACTATGTTTGTTTCTTTCTGATCAAAATGCCATCAAGTGACACCTCTTTCGCAAACATCAATTAGCTATATTAATGTGCTGGAAGAACATGAGAAAGTGTAAACTCCATTTGCATTATGTTTTAATCAAGAATGAGTTAAGAGGGGTGTTTTTAACTACATTATAATCCATGTATTCATGCTTAATTACCTACTTTTAATATAATAAAACTAAGTTAGACAAGAAAATAGAAGAAACTAGTCAACTAAAGTATAAATATATTTGCATACTTGAAATTGTACCAGCTTGATATGATTTTAACTGGGATACCATGCAAATTTCACCAGTTCCAAATACATGAAAATATGAGAAGTCATTGATATGAATGTTAACACAGAACATAAAATTATTGCCAGTGGGATAGTACATGAAATGGTGTGAGAGGGGAAATAGTATATTCATATTTAATGAGTTTATGGGAATTCCTTTATGGGAAATCTCTTTCATTTAAACTTCAAAGATGGGAATGAGATCTCTGTTTCCACTGGTACTAGTCATAGTTTTTTCAGCTGATGGAAAGGTAAAAATACAGCTTTAAAAGTCAAGAAAAAGAACAAGATTCACTGGGAAGCAATTCTGTGAAAGCAATGTTGCTTACAAGGTTCTTTCATATATATGAAGCTGTTTAAAAATAGCCATTTTATATAGATCTGTGAAGATATATATGCAGTGAGCTGACTTATAATCGTGTTCCATACATCAAAGTCTCAGCATTATTTTGTTTTTCAGTGATTAATGTTAAGGAATAAATCATGAAAGAAGAAATATTTTAAATGTGTCACAAATAATCCAAGAAACTGTGGGTCAAATCTAAAAAGTGCAGTTATTTCTATAGAAAATATGGAATGAAAATATGTCTCTAATATTTGATACTTGAGAATTATGATTCCACAAAAATAAAAAAAAAAATCTGAATAATTCCTTCTCTTTCTTAGCAGAAAGCTCACAACCACAGAAAAAGTAACCTGCATCATGAATATGACAGAGAAATAAGAGATGTTTTCTGAGCCTCATAGGCATGCTGCGTTATTAACGAAAACCCCCTGGATGTTTAAATCTATTAAATCACATCATTAAACACTAAAGGCAAGAAATCTTTGGTATTACGTTTGATTTTTGATATTTTATCTATTTGTAAAAAGGAAACAATACATGTCTATTTTTTTGTATGACTCTCTTTCTACAAAACTACAGTCTTTCTACAGTCATACAAATGTGGTATAGAATCAACTTCACAGCAGCTTGAATTCAGACACTTTATAGCAAACTAACTGCTTTACAAAGTGGTAAGACTCCTAGACATTTTCCAAGGACAAAATCATAAAACTGAAAAACATTTTATGTTAGAGTCTTTAAAGTTTTAACTTAAAATTTCAAGCTAAGCCTGATACTGAAGTAGGTTACATGAGGATCTCTTGCACTGAAAAGTAAGGTGCGTTTGGAAACTGAACTGTCTACACCTCCAGGAATGAAGTGAAATCTACTTGTTGAGATCAGATTTTTTTATGTCTTGATTCCTGCTCTTTATGATTTCTTCAGAGAGCTCCATACCAACTTCAGTGGTGCAGCTATTTGACAAAAGAAGCAAGATTCAGTTGTCTAGATGTAGCTTCTTTCTGCTGTTTGAGATGTTCAGGGGTATTAAAGACATCTGCAAAAGATAAATGTCTTGGGGACCAAAACATCAGTAGATGTCTATATTTAAGCAATTGAATCCCCCGTTTGGAGCACCTGTGCAGATGTAAATATGACAGTACTGTGCACACTGTAAGCAAGGAGAAATCATGCAACTTCAGATTATACTGTATTTGCATGGAGAGGAAGACAGAGGATACCAGAAATCTCACTGGCAACATTAATTCTGTCTTTTTCAGATTTTGAAACCTTAATCATTCATTTAATACAGTTTGTGGGTATATGCATAATAGGCTTAATCAAATATTAATAAGGAAAGAATAAAGTCCCCAGTCATACAGGGAATACAATATGGGCAAACTATTTTGTTTCTACAAAATTACACTGACCTTCATAGGATGAGTTACTCCAGCTGAGACTGTCTCCAACAAATATACTTTCTGGTTACAGTACTAACCTAAAACTGAATAGAATATTGGAGATTAATCTAGAATTTTTAAGGGGTAGAACTTCATCTTAAAGATGTTTCAGTTTTCTAAATCTGCATCCAAATTATTTGCTTTACATCTTTGGCTGTTCAGGGTTAAACCATTACTAACTCCATGCAGTTAGATTGTGAAAGGAGACATCCATAACTTAGCTATCTTGTCTTTGCAAACCACCCTGCATCTTATAGGATTTCATATATTTAGGCGATTGGAAGGCTAAGCCTAAAATATCAAAATATCACAAAACTTCAGAACAAGGAGAGAATACACACATTAGAATTGTCTAATACAAGGATTAGAATCATTTGTACAGGAGATAAAGCTTTCTTGATAAACTTAAAAGGTTTAAGAACAAACATAGCAGAGTACATATATGAAAAAAAGAAAAATCCTTATATGATTCCCTGCAGAGAAAAATAAAGACAGACTTGCATGTCAGAGATGCTACTCACTCAAACCATAACTTGGGCTTAAATGGAAAACCATGCCCCCTGACAGAATGATTGTATAAAAACTGTGCAAGCTTAGGCTTCCTGATTTTTAATTTATGCTAAAGGAGGAGACCTTCCAGGCCTTTCTTTCAACCTATTCTAACTTTCAAATGTCCCATGATATTTTTGTTTAAAGATGAAAAGCATCAGAGTGATTTATTTCATTCCTGTAAAGTACAGCCTTTATTTTTTTTACACTTTTTATTCTTTTAACATTAATATCTGTTTATTTGAAAGGATGTCATCACTGCAGACAAATTTATAAAGCCACATCAAAGCTAAAGATGCATGAACACCCGAGTATCTCCCACAGATAAAGATATACAGATGCCAGAGCAGAGAGGTCAGTTCCAAGGAAGATGCTGAACATACCCGTTACCACAGTCAGCACAGGGAAAACTATTATTTCATTTCTATCTCTCGGCCTGAGAAACTTCTTCCTGCATTTGTGATTTTCATGACTTACAGCTTGAGTTAAAAGAATAACAGGATTTATTGATCAAATAAAAGAAATAACTTATGATGTGCACACAGGTGCAAGAACATGCAACACATCTATGTAGGCAGTATTTTCCCTGCTGTAAATGTATTAAAGGCACTATATATACAAAGATTCGGAGAACTGTTTTTGCTTGGAATTGTTGTGTTTGGGTTTCTGCTTTCCTTTCTTATTGTGTCTGTTATGGCAGGTTTGGTTTTTTTTTGCAACAATGTCTTATTCTATTTTATTTTTCTAACAGATTTTAAACTGAAATAAAATAAAAAAAATATTCTTGACTAATTCACTGTAAAAGAAATAGGATCGATAAATGACATTACAAATAATAATTGTACATTTGGACTTTAATAACCAAACGGGAACTTCTGTCTTCAACAGACTAAAATTCTCATGAATCTAACTGGGATATACTCATTCCCCAGCAGATGTACAACATGGGTGCCATATATCCCAGATAACTATCTCAGGGGATATGAAGCATTGTTAATCTCTTTTAAATAATTCGAAAGAATATTAATAATTCCACGACTCCTTAGAGTCATAACTCTGTTTAAATTAGTTGTTCTTAGAAGCAAAGTGTTCAGGACACAATTTTAACCTGTGAAGAGCTCAAACATAAGTTTAAAAATAGTCTGGAGACTAACCTTAAATCAAAGTAACAAATAGTTCAGAGTATGTAGCATTTGAACTAAGATTTGAATGTTAATTTTTGACTCTTGCTGGTAAAGCCTGCACAAATCCTATCATATAAACCAGTGAGGTTCCCCAATTTCCCATAATTTATAGAGGCAAAGATGCTGAATATGACTCCCAGTTTGGTTCAATTGACATCCTTGGTACTTGGTAACCATTCATCACAAATAGAAATCCTTAATGTAACTGCTGAAGGAAAAAACAAAACAAAAAAAAAACCACCAAAACCAAGCTTAAATTGTAAATGCAGCATATAAATGTGGATATAGTGAAATATCAAGTAGAAGCCTGCAACTTGTTAGTCATTGTGTGGCCTTATGTCCTGGGTTCAGCAGTAGCAGTCCTTCTCCTTCTTAGTAGGTGGTGCAGTGCTGTGGTTTTGTCTTTCAGCCTGGGAACAACACTGATAACACAGATGTTTTTAGTCGCTGCTCAGTAGTTCACTCTGACCAAGGACTTTCTGAGTCTCATGCTCTGCCAGGGAGGAGGGGAAGCTGGGAAGAAGCAGAGACAGGAACCCTGACTCAAACTAACCAAAGAGGTATTCCATACTACAGCACATCATGCCCACTGTATAAACTGGGGACAGTTGCATCGAAGGCCTAGACCACTGCTGTAGTCGGGTTGAGTATCGGTTGGCAGGTGGTGAGCAGTTGTATTCTCTTCCCTTGTTATTTCCCTTATCATTATTATTATCGGTGGTAGCAGTAGTAGTTTGCGTTATATTAGTTACTGGACTGTTTTTATCTCAACCCGTGGTAGTTACATTCTTTCGATTCACCTTCCCATCCCTCCAGGAGTGGAGGGAGGAAGGGGGAGGAGTGAGGTAGCAGCTGCGTGGTTCTGGGTTGCCAGCTGGGCTTAAACCATGACATCTTATTGTAAATTTTGGTAACATCTGTTAAATAAAAGTTGCATATCTTGAATCTTTCAGTTAATGGAGAGACATGAGAGACATGAGAGACAATCACCCATTAGTGCTTCTGCACAAAGGCTGTTTAGACTGAGAGAACTGAGGGGTTGGGCTTTTAGAAAGAAGAGCTGGTGCTCAAAAAGATGAGTTCCTGAAAACAAGAAGTGGTATTGTACAGAAAGGAGATCGTAAAGAGGGAGGTAAAGAACTTGGCTGAAGGAAAGATCTTGGAAGGGTGAGAAGAGCCTGGAGGTCAGAAAGATGTGTCAAGTGTCCAATTGGGTGAGTGTGTGGATTAACCAATTATGGTAAGAGCTGAAATCTGGTTATTAAATAATCCCCATTATCCAGATGCACTATGGGTGGTCACTTACACTGCTGCCCATGACAGTGGCTTGATTGATACCAATGACATCAGTTTGAAGAAACTGAAATATGTGTCTCTTGAAAGAGAATGGCACTTTAATTACAAGACACGAGGACTATACTAGGTGGCAAATTTATATCTAAAAACTTATATCAAGCTGACTACAGAAGTACTCTTTTCAAGGTTTTGGGGACTGTGTCACATGAGACACATTCATTTCCACACTGATAAAACAGACTACCCAGAATACAGCAGCTTATCAATGTAAATTGGTCATAAACTGTCCTGATGTTTTTGCTGCTGTCATTATTGGTCTTGATGGATGTTAACCCATGTTTGGATCATAGAATCCCAGAACAGAATCAAAAATCACAGAATCTTAGAATGGTTTGGGTTGGAAAAGACCTTTAAAGGTCCTTCCAGTCCAACCTCCTGTCATGGGAGACTGAGCTGCTCAAAGACCCATCCAATCAAACCTTGAACACTTCCAATGATGGCGCATGGACAACTTCTCTGAGTAAACTATTACAGTGTCTCTCTACTCTGATTGTAAAATATGACTTCCTTTTGTCCAATCTAAACCTATACTCTCCAAGTTTAAAAACTGCTGGCCCTTGTTCTGTCACTACAGGGCATAGAAAAAGTTTCTCTCCAGCTTTCATTAAAACCCCCTTTAAACGTGGAAAGGTGGCAATAAGGTCTCTGGTGGATGTACTGTTATTATCCTCCTAAGTATGAAACACCAAGATCTTCTTGTAATTCTTATCTCACGCCAGATTTCAGTATTACTTCAGAACTGAAGAGTAATGCTTGTTAGTGGGAATGGACCCACAGAGGCAGACCATTGTGGTAACATATTGACTGCTGTGTACTAAACAGGGTAAGTTCCACTACATTTCACTGTAGTGTCAGATCCAAGTTTTGAAGCAATTTTTTTTGCTTTGTGTTACATGTTCCTGTCACTGAAACAGTTGCTGCCATCACCAAGTTCAGCTTTCTATTTAATAAAAATTCCCAAATAGTGTAGAAGAAGAGTTGTCAGTGATATGTTTAAAAAAATAATAATGACAGAAATAGTCTTTATATATTTTCTAATGAGTTCTTACTACATTTATTGTGAACACAATTTTGCCAAACACAACAATTTAGTAAGTTTTACAAGTTGTCAAAGCACCACCATTATATTTCCAGCTCTATTACTAGTTGTTAATAAAATAGTTCTAAGAAACAAAATAATATATTAGTTATTTATTCTAGAGGGTACTCTAATAATGAATTCATAATTTGTACTCTTTTGGGTCCTTAAGAAATCCAAGTGTCTGACAGTCTGTGTAAACTCAATAATTGACTGCTTTCCAGAAGAATCAGGGAGGTGGTTGAAGGGCATTTTTGCTGAGTGGTTTTTGAAGTGTCAGAAACACATTTATCAGGGAGAAATCTAGCTTGTCTTAATTTCTTCTACAATTTATATGCCAGTTATATGGAGTCCTGCAACTAACTGCACTGAAGACTTAGAAGCCAAAGATATCATCAGCATCCTGAATAATTTAGTCTAATCTAAGGTGAGAGAATGGAATATCAAAAGTAAGAGAAAGCAAATACTGTGATGGTTCAAAATCCAATAAATAAATGGCAGAAGTATTACTTTTTTAAGTTCTACAAATTTAGATCACAAAGAAATATGAATAGGATAGTTCAGACATATGTATTTCTATATGCGTAAACCAAATTGTATCAAAATAAACAGGAAAAAATTTAATTCCCAGAAATTTAAAAAATCAGGTGTCTTCTGAAGGGAGTAGTTGAGCTATGTTAAGTATAAGAAATGAATAACAATAAGGAAAAAATTGCATATACTTTTAATGGCTTGAAAATCAGGACAAGCCAAAGTACAGGTACCTAGAAACATAACTATTGCCACAAGATTTAGTGCTGGGGTGGTAAAATATTAGTATCATCATTTTGAGACAGCTAAACAAGTAAAGAAAACGGTTAATCTCTATCATCACTTACTACTGAAAAATGTTTTCACCTCCCAGTCACGGATAAGAGAGTAATCGGGTTTTACAGAACCAGTGAGTAAGGGCAATGAAGTAGTTATTTTTCACAGCATTCAAGATGTACCATCACCATTTCCTGAAACATAGAATTTTAACAGTGATGTGACAGTTTAATGCAAGACCATGGAGACCAACTGCTTTCACTGCTGTTACAAGGTGAGATAACCATGACAAAGTGATTTCTGTATGTGTCTATAGGGAACCCATTATGAATCTATCATACTGTCATTACAATGTGAAACTATGATAGGGAAAAAAAAAATCATTCAAATTTGTACAGCATGACTATTTTGTTCCAATATGAGTTAATGATACATAGCAAGTGAAGTGCAAGCTTGTTTTTAACTTCTTCCTGTATTGTGAATAGAAATCTGCCTAACCACAGTCGTGATTCTCATATAGTTTAAGACAACTTGATATAAAATTAAATTATCAGAATTATCTTCAGCTAATCACGTTTTCTTCTCTACTCTGTGTAAAAATTCTGCCTTTAGGCTAAATTAGGATGTTTCTTTGTAAATTTACCAGAAAAAAAATTCAACTTGTACAGATAAAATACACAAACAAAATCACATAACCAGAAATCAATTATCCATGCTCCCATAAAACAGGGTATCTGATCCTCGCTTACACAAATTTCCATTTGTTTTCTCCAATCCAGTTATTTTTATGCACCTGCCAACTAAGGGTTCTTTTTTTAACAAAATAATTTTGAGCTTTCTCTTTCAGTACTATGTACTAACATATACATTTACGTGTATGCTTCCCAATATGTCATTATTTTCCCTTCATTATCAGTGATCTTCCTTACAGAAGCAGTATTTCCTTATGCACTGGTCAGTCTTTTTTCTCAAAAGCCTCCCTTTCCCTGAAGCATTTTTTAGTCAACATTATTGTTATTCAATTTATTATTGCACTCACCTTTTCTAAGACTTTCAATTAAAAATGTTTCATGCTATTTCTAAGTTGTGACTTTTCTTGTTCATTCCTGTCCTTTTCTATTTTCCTAGAGATTTTAA
The DNA here is from genome assembly GCF_033815535.1 of Pezoporus flaviventris. Taxonomy (NCBI): domain Eukaryota; kingdom Metazoa; phylum Chordata; class Aves; order Psittaciformes; family Psittacidae; genus Pezoporus; species Pezoporus flaviventris. The sequence goes on along the minus strand of NW_026892579.1, from coordinate 27,607,478 downwards.
TAAACCACTTCTTTTCATAATCCATATTTAGCCAAATTTATTTATGTTTTATTTTTTTTAGAGGAACACCAGGCTCAGCTTCTTTATTTACTGAACAACTATAAAGAAAATGATAAGAAGCCTGTCCAGTCAGGATAGATAAATTTACACTGAAAAAAAAACAAAGAAACCACCCTTATTCACCATTGTTTTGTATCTCTTGTGCCAGGTAACAAAAGAATTTTCTGATGTTGTCTGCAAGGATGCTTGCTAGTTAGAGTGCTTCAGGTGTGTTGTTCTACAGCACAAAGGTTTGGCGTTTGAAAAGTCAAGAATTCTATAGTCTCTTAGCTATATAATTAGAAATGTTTCATTTTAAAAGTGAGCATAGTGCTGGGGAAAATATTGAACAAGCATTGTCCTTCCATACAAGCACTTGAAACAAGTACAATGACATCCCACAGGTATCCTAAACAATGTGAGTCATTCAGGCTTTGGAGGGACCTCCTCTGAGAGTTAAAGTGTATTTCATTTTCCAATATCTGTTATACTTTATTATTGAAACTACATAGTGGGGAAGCATGACAAGGTAAATCAAAAAGCACATCAAAAGAAATAACTCTATGGTCATTTGAGTATCAGGAGAAAAAGATGACCTGAATGCTAATAAAGATTTGGGATGTGACAGGTGAAACTTAGCACATTACTGTCCACAAAATCTGACAACCTTCACTTCAGGTTTAGCATTTCAGGTTAATTCATTGTAAAATACATAAGCCATAGTGGAAATCAAGTCTACAGACTGTAACCTAATTTGGCCTTTCCAAACTGAACATGTATTCCTATCAGCTGCTTAAATATTTTTGAGCATATGCTTTACTTGTTATTAATCCAATTACACTAACAGTGTTCTTCAATTTAAAGAATAAAAAGAAACAGATCAAAAATGGTAACAGATCTTAGAAAGATAGTAGGTATTTCTCCAGGAAAATGTGGGAACCAGCTAGTTTTAGAAGCAGTATAAGTCACAGGAACATATATCTGGCAGGAACTGAAGTAATTGAATCAGTCATCTCCCTTCTCATTCCTGAAAGCTGTTGATCATGAAATAAATGCTTCTTTCAAAAGAGTTAATGGCTGTGTTTTTCACATCTCCTTCAGGAATCTTTTCAGGACAGTGTCATAAAATTAAGGCCTGTGCCAAAACATCAACTGTACTTGGGGAAAAGATCAAGAGGTAGACTGGAGTCTTAGATATAGTAACAGCAGAGAATTTGTTAAATTGAACTTCCTGATCATCTGAGGATCTGAGAATGGCCTGTACTACAGAGGCAGGTTAAGAAGATTTAATACTTACAAAATACCCAAGAGGGAAGAAATCTTGAGTGTAATTAATAAACTAAAATACTTAGATATGTGACCTGTGGTGTTACATTCAGTAAGACTAAATGGAAGGTACTCCTAAAAGTTACTCCCCAACTACTTTGTCAGGGGAAGTCAGGTATTTTAACTGCAATTAGCAGTCTGTGGAAATCAGGCACCTGTGTCCTTAAGGTGCTTCGGAAACTGTCTCCTTGAAGACAGAAAATGAGAAAAGAGCAGTTCCACATTTTGTCATACTTGACATTTCATTAAAGTTTTTTTGATAAGGTAAATTCACATGGTTAAGCTTAATATGAAGGCCATGAGAAACAGCAAGTATCAGCTTCCCAGGATATAGCTAATGTTTATTATCCACATGCTTACAAGATCACGAATTTTGTTTTGAGAATTTTCACTATAGTCTTTGAAAATAAATAAAACATTTAAAAAGCAGACAAAGCTTGAGGTAATGGCAGGAACTAAAACCCATCAAATGGAAACACAAGAGATATCCATGCAGGCAATTTATATATTCCATCTTTCACACAGGGCCTGGTCCATATTAAATTTAAAGACAAGACAACCTACTATTTTTAATGAACTTTTTTTCAAAGGTTTTATTTTTTCATTTAAAGACAAAATTTCTTTCCAGGAAATCAAATCTAAGTGCCTGTCTACTAGTATTCCTACCACAAACTTCAAGACAATTGTGATTATAGGACTGCTACTTTGTTTGTTTTACTAACTCATTCTAGCAGCAACTGCTTAGAAAGTAACTGACCAAGAATATAGTATTAGCTTAAATAACTTCTGAACAGGTGTTAGAAATAGTATTTGAATAGGTGTAAATTATTTACTTAGAAATTAACAGCACAAATATTCTCACCCACCATGCACATCCTTTCCTTTCAACAATGATTTAATGGTTTCTTGTATGGAACTAGTACAAGACAATTTAAAAGCTAATAAATAGTCACAGTGGAGGGTAAATTGCCTTTCAAGAAGCATGTGTGCACCTATAAGATGTTGTTAACCTGTTAAAAGCTCAGCATAATCCTTCCTCATCAGGCGTTTATAACATAGAATACTTCAACATCTTACTCTTAGTATTGAAAGTCATTCATCCCGATGTGTTATGCCTTGAAAGCATAAACAGAACAGTATTCCTTATGACAGTGCAAATATAAATTTTAATTTTAATTTTAATTGCATTAAAAAATCCCCTACTGTAAGACTTACCAACAGATCAATTTTTTGTCATCTGGGTTGAATACAATCATGAAGACACACAACTAAGAATAAGATTTTAATTATTCAGAAGTAAAATACTTAATGAAGTTATCAAAATACTGAAAATAAAAAATGGTTTACATATGGACAGATACAATATTTTCATTACTGCATGCAAATGTATTTCTCACTATCATTGTTAAGGTATCTTTAAACAACACTGTGAAGCTAAATTAGAGGCAAGAGCAGCTTTTCCTCTAACTTAAGAACTATTCCTATTTTTACAGTGATCGTGAAATATTTTCTATTTCATCGCTATTACAGATAATGCTAAAATAGGAATATCCAATTTGCCACGTATTCAGCCTGGGGTGGTGACAATGAAATCTCATTCGAGATTATTAAAAAAAAAATTAAGTAATCTCTAATAATTAAGATTAATTATAATAAAAACTTGGAATAACAGAACTTCAGAGGGTTGGAGGGGATAAACACACATATTACTCCCGCATTAAAAGTCCAAATAAGAGGGCTCTTACAGATTTAGATTTTTTATCTTGACTGTACTTCCAGAGAACAATTATAGTAAGATCTGGAAAGAACTGAGATACAATTTGAAGGACAAAAATGTAACTGACACCAACTATCACTATTTTAGGAAAACAGGCAGTATCAAATAAAATTGACATTTATGGTATGACCACAAGCACATCTGACACAAAAAACAAACAAACAAAAAACCTTCAGGTTTCTATGTATTTTTTTTACTTAGTATCAGAAAATAATATTCTGATTTATGCATCAATACTATGCAAAATAAGGGGTCCCCAGATTTATTGATATTAAAATTAATGGAGACAAGCAATTTTGACTATAGAAACTCTGCAGAGCAGGAATTTGTTAGTCAGATATGGAAGAGATCTATTCTTGGTCTAAAGATATTCCCTATTTTAATAATAAAAATAGAAATAAATATTAGTAAAGTTTGCACCTCGAATCAGAATAATAAACATTGATGTAGACATGCAAGTTATAAAAATGACACGGCTTTGTAAGAGGCCTGTTTGGACAAACTGTTTCAAGATCAAATGGTTAAACTAAGAAAGTGGGCCATTCTTGCAGGTAACAATTATGCTGTAGTTCAGAGATATGTACAATGGGCTTATGGATCACAGTAACTTATCACCTGTTGCAAAAAATATGATCTCATATGTAAGATGTTGACACATGAAGTGAGCAAGAAGATGAATCAAAGAACACTATCAGTGAGACTTGAGCTGGCATTTCTAAAACAATTTGGGAAAGCTTAAGGTCTTCAAAACTTTGTCTTGCAAAGATAGTCTTAGGAGCCACAGCCAATCTAATTTGTCTGAACAAATGTGAAGCACTGCATAGAATACAGAGATGTAGCAGGCAAACTCTATCAGCAGACTTCTTATCATGTATACTTTTTGCCCTTCCAGTAGACAGAGTAACTTGTGATTATCACTAATTATTTATTTCTAGATATCTACTTCTCAGATGGAAATTTGTAATGCTGCTTTTCAGCCAAACAGCAGTTCATGCTTGGGCTCACAAAAATGGTAGTGACAGTAAAGTGTATTATTATGTTCAGATCTGAATGAAATCTGTTTAAAAATCCATCCTAATTAATCTTAATTCATACAGAACTATGTAGCAAATATTAAATATACTAATATTTGTATTGAAAACAGGCTTTGCTGATTATTTAAGTGGAACAGATATACATACTAAATTGCATTTTGTTTATAATTTTTATTAATGTGATCCATTGACTTAATCTGACCTTAACAGATAAGCATGCATCTGAGATATGAAAATTTTCCAGAAATACCCTTTTATTGTTATATTTATCTAAAATACAAAGAAACATGTTTTCTAATGGCAATATTTTAGGCCTGAATCCAAGAAAGCACTTAAGTAGGGGTACAATTTAAGCATGTGAAGAATGGTATTGATTTCCTTGGAGGCACTTATATAATTAAGAGTTACTCAGGTGATTAAATGCTCTACTGGACTTGGACTCCATTGGCATGGCACAGAATTCACCTTTAGGCAGAAATGTGGAGTCAGCAGAAGGAAAAAAAAATCTCATAAAACTTTGAAAATGGGAACTCCAGTGTGGGCTTACATTAGGACTTTTCATTTCTGGAAAACAGAACACTAGCCCAGCTGTAAAACAAATCACCTGGCCAAAGAATTGTGTGGCTGAGTAGCATCTCTTATTTTTCTTTTAAAACTATCGTTTCTTCTACAGTCATTTTTCAAACTGGAACAGGCCTCTGCCAGTGTAACTCAGGGAATGAATAATCTCAACTAAACTTCCAGAAGACACTGAATGGGTGCAGGAAACTTATTTGTTACATTCCAAAGTGGGAGAATTTGTGGATCATGTGCTGGAATGAGACTATCAGTGTGTGAGTGAGTAGGTTGCAGACCAGAAGCCTGTCCACAGATAGGTGCCCCTGGGTGCACCCACTTATTTCAAGAATGGTGCAGGTGGGGCTTCTCTGAGGTTAGGTTAGGCAGCAACACAGTACTGCAGACTCCTACTGAACAGAGACAGTATGCTGCTCAGAAATGGCCAGAAATCCCTATGTGGCTGCACAGAGTGTGCGGGAAGACATGGCATAACACTGCAAATAAGGACAAGACAGAGGCAGGAGCTAGGGTAGGAGCTGGTTACGCAAACCTCACTTGCACTGTATGTGACTTGTCCCTTCCTAGTGTCACCATCATCAGTTCCCCATTTCTCCTCATCTAATACTCAGCATGCTGCTGTGAGAGTGGTGAGGCACACGAACAGGATGCCCAAGGAAGCTGTGGCTGCTCTGACCCTTCAAAGTCAGGTTAGATGCAGCTTTGAGCAACGGGGTCTACTCCCATACAGGGGAGTTGGAATTAGATGATCTTCCAGGTCCCTTCAAACCCACACCATTCTATGAAAATCAGAGATAGAGCTGTAACATAGACATTATAGCATTTTACAGTTATTTGACATCAGTAAAAACAGGCAAGAAACTAAGTTCTAGGTCTCTAAAGCTCTGTGTCAAAAGTGTATGCTAAAAACAGATCAAAGGGTGTATATAAACATTATCAGTGGCATTAATTTAGAATGCCATGGCATTTTCGTACATGCCTGCTTATAGAACTTGTAAGTAAATGACTTCAGCAAATGTGTGTGGAATTTACCCAACAAGCTTCTCACACATTATGAGAAAATCTAAAGTACTGGGGTTTTATCCAAGCTGATTCCACCTTGAATGCTTCCACATTTTTATTTCTTTTCAGAAACACTCACTGAATGCCTTACAAAGTCAAACAATTGCAGAAGCAGTGTGATGAGACAGACGTAAAGTTATGTTTCACAATGTAGCAATTAAATTGTTCTGATATTTTTCATTCCTGCTATTATAACTAATTTACATATCCACATAATTAATTATATGAGAAAATTACTCAGCACTTTAAACTAGTACTTAAAACATCTATGGCTTTGGTATGTAGACAAATCAGCTACAACAGCACTAGGGTGCAATTATTCCCTCTTGTGAGTTTGCAACTGGTCAGTCACTGAAGGACTAAATTATCTACACTTACTTTTGGGAGTTTAGCCATACCATACCTTGATTTTTAGATCTTTATAGTGAATATTTTTGTGATGGAATAGTTGTTTGAAATACTTTTCATGAAGTTAATCAAACTAACAGTTCTCACTCAAGGACTGACTACAGCCCACTGATTTTTCCTTTTTTCTCAGGTTTGCACCAGGACTTTTTAAATCCCTACTGTTGTGGGGTTTGTTTGTTGTTTTTTTTTGCTTTTTTTTTTTTTAATATGTATAGCTGTTAAAACTGATGACATATTTTTTAAATTCTTCCAGGCAGTTTTCATACCAAGTTAAAACCAACAATAAATAAATCCTATGAAAGAAAATAGGCTTCAGCTAAAAAGAAATAAGTTTGTTGATAAGAGATTTCTAAGTTGTGTCCATATTTAACCTTCCTTTCTCTTACGCTTATTGCTTTTTCATTGTTAGTTAGTTGTGTTGCCAGTTCCAGTTTGTTCGGATGTTTAAATGTGTTGGCCTAAATGCTGGTAAACTTATGGCCCATATGAATATGACTGTCCTAGTTGCTTAGAACCCACATAAGGAAGACAAAGTAGGAAAACAGAAACAGATATACAAATAAGAGAATTGATTACTCATATCTTGAGCAGATTTGAAAAGGCAATCCAGGGTTCACCTGTATCATTCATAGGTCTGACTGTGTTAGTTCTTGCTTTAAAACTCAGAACAGAAGATGAGAAATGCAATGCAACGCCTTCAGACAGAAAAGAGGAATCTAAAAGCCAGTAGGCTGCACTGCAGCTCATTAACCACTGATGACAATGATGCAGCTGAATCTCTCTGCAAGACACACAAAGAAGAAACAGAAATGGTTTGTATTTTCTGTATCTCGAAGATGAATGAGAAATGGTTCAAATATTATTTTCCCTGTCAGAGTTGTCCAGACAGGAAATAACGTGTAGCCATTTACAGCTGGACTCTGTCTCACAGCTGGATTGCAGCTTACAGCTATATACCAGTGCTGATATAAACAGTGCCCAGTAAAAATCAACATTTATCAATAGATAAAACGCCAGATACGTAACATGCCACAATTATATTTTATTTGAAGAAAAAAGGTAGGAGATATGTTATATTCTATGTGAACTGGGGCTATATTCTATTAAACAAGGAATGAATTGAGTACAGGGCAAAATTATTCAGTGTATACAGCGTGTGCTCCTGTGGCTGTAGCATAGCTGAACCAAATTTATAAAATCTTTGCACAGCAAAAAAGAGCTTTAAAATGTAAATATTGTGGAAGCAATCACTGAAGATAGCTTTATTCAGTTCATTGACCCATATGCAATTTTACTTTATTCCAGGATTTACACAGCTTTATTTTACAGTACTTTCTCTTCTATACCTACATCCTTGCTTAATGCTGGTTAACTATAATACAATTATCTTTCTTCATTTTACTTTTTATGTTGTAGATGAGTAGCATATTTGGGTTTTTTGAAAATTTGTAAGGACCTTTACAGCTTTTATTTTCTGCACATTGCTTTACAGTAGAGCCTTACTGCTTCAACTGAAATATTTACTCTGAATTTATTTTGCATTGCCAGTTCTGGATATAGCTACTGCTCTTGTCAGATCTGTCACTATGTTTACTCCCTTTCCATTTGTAAATTTGCTTTTATCATTCCTTGTAACTATGTATTATTATGTTAAAAATCAGAGTATAGACAGAAAGAGATGCAGTCTATAGCAAATAAAAGAACTTCAAGTTTTAAATGCATAAAAGCCTTAGAGTTTATACTTTTATCTAGATATAATACTGTACAGTTTGAGATAATTTTTTCTACAGGATTATTTGCAATATTCACAGAGCAACTCACCCCACTTTTGTTCTGTTTACACACCAAGAGCTGACATAAGCTACTTACTCTGTAATGTTGTATTTAGGGCACTTTTGTTCATACTCTTCAGAACAGCTGTAAGATTAAGACTTTTGGTGCTCAATAACATGTTTTGTAAGGGCAGAAATCTTAATTTTGGCCTGATTCCAGGAACACTCCCAAATAAACTATTTATGCTACCACATATTTTAACTGTGGCTAACATACCTTTTTCTAGGTATGCTACTAGGTCATTTTAATCTATGTATTATGTCTAAATATGAAACGATTTGCAATGACAAGAACAAATTTCAACAAAAAAGCAGTGAGGTTTACCTGAAGGTGTTACATAACTGAAAAATTGAGGCATAAACAGACCATCAGATTTTTGATGTATTTGTTTTTATTCTGTGTGCAAGAAGACTTAAAAATACCCTGTCAGGCAGTGAGAGTGCTAGCTGTCTCCCGAGTGCCAGCTAGATGGTTCTGCAGGAAAACAAAACCTCCAGCCTGGAGAGAAGTGGATAGCTGTGGGTAAGCTGGCTGGCTTTGGGGTGCTTCAGGCTGCTTTCCAAAGGCTTGGTCCCACTGAAGTCAATAGGATTTTCTGTTGATTTGAATTGTCTTTGGCTCAGATCTTAACTTCCCAAAGCCAAGACCTCCATAGTAAGGATTTTACGTGCTAGTCCGATACATAGCCAAAGCTGAGAAAGATGACATGGTACTTCACTGAATAGTATTTGTTCAACTTTGGAGAATAAGGACCCCTTTCAATTTGAATTGCTCTACATTATAATCACAACAGCTATAACTTGCATAAAATCATCTGGCAGACAATCGGATATTTCCCTAATTAAATGTTAGAAGATGACTTATCCAACCACATCTGCTAGACCTTTAACATTCTCTACATATTTTCATATTTATGACACTTTCTGTAACTACATACGGACGTTATAGTTAAGTCAGTAATTAAATTGATAATGACATCAAAATAAAAGGATTTGTAATAGAAAGAACTGGTCTACTGTTCATTCTTGAAAGATGTTGGGAAGGTCAATATTTTCTATTGCATATAGTTTTTCTTCTATTTTAACATGATATACTCAAGCATATGCACACAATTACCAATACACTGGTGTTTTTTTTTTTTAAATTGTCATGTGAAAAAAATGACACTTCAACACTCTATGATTAATATTGCAAGATAATTGCCTTAAAAATCAAAATAGCAACAATGAAAGTCTTTGTATCACAATATATCCTATCAGATATTTTATGTTTCAGTCATTTCTTCAGTTACAACAATTCCATTAGTTTAGTCCCTTCATGTACTCCTATCAACATGTTAAAACTATAAGAACTCATCTTAATTCCTCCTGACAGCTCAGTAGAAGATGAGTATCTAGAATAATCACAGCTTTTTGTGGTTTACGGCACTGTTCTGCATTCCCTGTTCAGATTCAAGTCAATTTAAGTCTCCACTGTATAATGACTGTAAAAACACTTAATGAAATACTTTGCCAGGATTTCTCTTTTCCTCATTTCATTTTATTTCTACATTGAATGTGCTTAATCAAGGGTGAAATACATTTCATTAGGAGTTTTGCATCAGAATATCAAAAATATCAAATTAACTAAAAAGGGGGGTACAACAGGTGCAAGCGAGAATATAAACTCGACAGTTAAAGTAGGTGCATGCTCAGATTAAAATGACAGAAAACAATTTAAATAAAAAACCATGACTCTTCTCCTTCACTGGGTGCTAGGAACATGTATCTTCATTTAATTGTTTATATGAGCAGAGAGAACAGATGACTGCACTATGAATACAGAGGCTGTCAGATTTGCCTCAAGCAAAATACATATAATCATAAATGCACTGAAGCAGTACTTACGAAATTTGTTGATCTAACAGTAAATCAGGAGTTAAAATACACTATATGTTTCTAATATGCTGCACTTGAAATTTTGTGTGGATAATTGTATAAACCATATGATTAATGACTTGTCTTGTGCCATTATTTAACACATCAGGTACCAAACTTTCAAACTTCTAATGTTTAGGGTTGTGGATCATTACCTAATTGGCAGTCAAAGCAATCATTACTGTCAATCCATGAAAGACATAAGTTTTCTAAAATACCCTCCACTGCTTAAACTCAATGGATACCTATATTCTTTTTTATAAACAATTATGATTTTTTTCAAAAAATAACTTTTGATTTTTTTTAATTCTCATCTTATTTGAATTTTAATTTCATATTAACCAAATATTTGACATTCTACTTGCTATCAGCAAGCATTTTATCTTGACACTGGTATTATAACTGGCAACTATAAAACCAGGTGTATATGCTTTTCACCAGTTTGAAAAAGAAAACCTGCATTTGATTAACAGATTTGATCTGAATTTGAAAGTTGGCTGCGGGCTCTCACATAATGTCAAATGTCTTTGTACATCTGAATAGGCTGTGCAACAGAACAGAGTTTAACAACAGAGATCAGCCATGAACAAATCCCAAGAGCGCATGTGTGGAACATCACTAATTTCAAAGAGCTGCTTTGGGGCAACAGGCTGTCAAAGGTCATCCTGGTGTGAACAGGAACTAATCTCCTGCAATCAGGAAGAGAGGTGGTTGCAACTCTGTCAAAACTGTGGTAAGTAGGTACTGTGGCATAAATTATGTTGACAAATTACAAATTATGCAAATTAGATTTATTAGGCAGGCTAAACAATTTACAGTGGTACAGTGTCCCTCTATCACTGCCGACATCAATTTGTGCCTAGGTCACGGGATGGGAATGTGTTTGTACTGCTGTTGGATGCCCTTTCCCTACACAAATGGCATTGCGACACAAGAGGCGCAATGGTCACTAACATGTGAATATCTAATTGGAAGAGACAGATCCAGACACAGTGGGCTGGAAAAAAAAAAAAAAAGAAAAAAGTGTCTGTGCTCACTTACGCTGGGATAAATTACGTGGAACTGATGTCAAGGTACAACAGAATGAGAAATGTTAGTCTCACTATTTGCAGGTTGTCTCTCTGCAGATAGTCCTGATCTGTTTGTTGGTACATAAAGAACATATGCATAAGGTACAAATCAGATCTGCCTTATTGATCAGAACAAAGAGCAAGTAGAAAGCATACTATATCATCACTAACCACTGACAAGGCAGGGACAGGCAAGGCATACAACTCATGTTCATCCTACCTCTATGTAGTAGAAAAAATGTGAGGCAGGAATTTCTTTTCTCCATGTGCATGAAACAATTTCTATTATACAAATAACAAATGCATTGAGAGAGAATCCATCACTGAAAAGCTACTTACTTAATGCAGAGTATTCCCATGCTAGCAAAATCATATTCACTTTAATAATGTGTACATATTTTCAGGAAATGTATGTTATGCTTGAGTGAGAATTAAAAACTAACATTACAATCTTAAAAAGTAGTTAACAATCTACTTCAATATTATTAATATAGACATAATAAGGACTATTTTAGACTATGTGACCTCTTAAAGTATTCTTTATCATAGATAAATGACAAAACTTCTAATCTGCAAGCAACTATGGTAACTGTAAGTAAACCTAACTTCTAATATATACATTTTGTTCCTCAACTGCCTACTACAAGTATTTTTGACAAGAGAATAATTCTTTTTTAGCTGTCAAAGTCATCAAAAGTAGCGATGCCAAAATTGAAGGTTGATAATCTGCCTATAATTTATCTTGAAAATAATAATTGAGTTAATTTCTTTCTTTTCAGCTATAACTGCAGATATCTTAATCTACATACTCTTTTGAAAACATTTAAATTTGCCTTTATCAGAAATTAATTCAATAAGGATTAATCTTCATTCCTTACCTCTTTGTCCTGAATTCAGAATCACGCAAACTGCTGACACAAATACCACGATACGTAGCAATTGCTATTATGCACAATTTTGCTTTTTCCTCTAACAAAGCTTGAGTGCTCCTTGGCAAGGTCTCAGCATGCACAATGTTACTCAGCACAAAGGGAAATCAATTATCTATTTCATAAAAGTGTTTATAATCACTCCTACCACTGCAAAGCACATGTGGTGTCCTGAATTCTTTTACACAGCTTTACAGGGACTGTATGCAGACAGAGGAAATTGTACCACAGACAAAATATATTTAGCACATACAGTAGAAAATTTGTGTGTTTAAATGGTAAGAATTATAGATGTAAATAAAATGAGAAAGAAAAAGAAAAAAAAGAATGGAAGAATATTATAATACTTGATGATAATAAGCATTAATCTATTACATAGCTATTGATAGTCATAGAATCACAGAATCATAGAATGGTTTGGGTTGGAAGGGACCTTAAAGTTCATCTACTTCCAAGCCTCTGCCATGGGCAGGGACACCTTACACTAGACCAGGTTACTTTCAGCCTTGTCCAACCTGGTTTTGAATGTTTCCAGGGATGAGGCATCTACAACATTTCTGGGCAACCTGTTCTGATGTTTCACCACCCTCACAGTGAAGAATTTATTCAGATAGTAGATGGCTGCTATAAGGTCAATAACAACTGTTGTGGTTTAAGCCCAGCTGGCAACCCAGAACCACACAGCTGCTCGGTCCCTGGCCCGCCTTCCTCCCCCTGCTCCTGGAGGGATGGGGAGGAGAATCGAAAGAATGTAACTCCCATGGGTTGAGATAAGAACAGTCCAGTAACTAAGGTATAACAGAAAACCACTAGTGCTGCCACCAATAATAATAATGGTAAGGGAAATAACAAGGGAAGAGAATATAACTTCTCACCAGTCACTGACCGATACCCAGCCTGACCTGAGCAGTGATCTGGGCCGTCCAGGTAACTGCCCCCAGTTTATATATCTGGGCATGACATGCTTTGGTATGGAATACCCCTTTGGCTAGTTTTGGTCAGGTGTCCTGTTTCTGCTTCCTCCCGGCTTTCCCTCCTCTCTGGCAGAGCATGAGACTCAGAAAGTCCTTGGTCAGACTAAACATTACTGAGCACCGACTAAAAACATCGGTATTATCAGCACTGTTCCCAGGCTGAAAGTCAAAACCACAGCACTGCACCAGTTACTAAGGAGGAGAAAAATGACTGCTACCGCTGAACAACAACAAAACCAGCTATACTACTACTAATTATAATAGGAAAAAGAGAAAGAGGGAATAAACCTCAAGAAATACAACTGATGAACAACACAATCAATCAACACCCACTGACCAATGGCCATCCCACCCCTGAGCAGCAACTGATGGCTCCCAGATAACTCCCCTGCCATTTATATACTGACAGCTTATAGTATGGAATACCCCATTGGCTGGCTTGGGTAAACTGTCCTGTCTCTGCTAAGCCTCAGGGCTTCTCATGCCCCTCCTCACTTGCAGAGCATGAGAAACTGAAAAGTCCTTGATTTAGAGTAAACACTAAGCAACAAATAAAACATCAGTGTGTTATCAGCACTGTTCTCAAACTAAAGCCAAAACGCAGCACGGTACCAACTAATAATGAAAAAAAAAAACTTTATCCCAACCACTGGCTCATGTCTAAATCTTTATCCACGAGTGTCCTCAAATCCTTCTCTTCAGGGCTGCTCTCAATCCATTTATCACTGAGACTCAGTGATACAGATCTAATACAATAACCTACAACTCTAATGAAATCTGCATATTCAAAAAATGTGTTCACTGGTAGATATTTGACCTTGAACAAGCTATTTTTCAGTGCTTACTAGCTTGTTTCTTTGCTCTATGCTTTTAGTGAAAATAATATAATCATCTTTAAAATCAAGAACTTCTTAACCTTGCCCTTCCGGAATGCGAGATTCAAAATGATTTTTTTTTTACCCTCTGGATAGGTCTAAAAATTAAGGCCTATACTGTAAATAGAAACCATGCAAAACCTATCTTAAATCACTTAGAGATATTATCTGTGCAGGTTTTTTCTAAATGAAAGCTTGTTTACCCTGTGTTTTTCTGCTCCAATAATTCCAAGACTGATAAAACCAGAATCCTTACTCTTTCATTTCATAACAATTAATACTTTAAAAAACACTGTGAAAAATAGAGAATTTAAAGATGTCTTTCTTATTCTTGATATGCTGAATACTTTATCACGATAAAGGTTTGGTCATAGCTCATTGTCATTTACACGGGCAACCAATAAGGCATTTTCATCTAGGCATGTCAAGACTTTTTGTCGCCAACTGCACTGATTAATAAGTATCTGCTGAATTAGTTCAAGACCCACAATCTACAGTATTATATGCTATATGTACAGTGTTATATTCTATGATTCTATGATTCCATATGGTATGAAGAATACAAAGACTGCGTAGCTTCAAAATTTCTTTCCAACTAACAAGCATTTAATTAAGCTTCTACCTTTTCAATAAAGAGGGTATTAGTCCTATTATGCACCAAATAGCAATAATTACAAAAATGTGTAGTGATGATAATAATACATAGAATTAAAATATATATAAAAAAATAATAATTCCATGCAGGTTTTTAATGTAACTGAGGAAGAAAACAAAAAGCTTTCGTCACAAAAGCCTGAGGGGGACCAACGGCTCCAAAGATGAAGGCATTACTGATGTGGTGCTGCAACTAATAATACACCCACTTTCTGATTTTCCAATTTTCTGTTTGTGACAAATACAAAGGATACACAAGTATAGATGTAAAATTTGTCCATATGCATACTCCCTCACACATGCATGTCCAAGTGGAGATCAGTGACAACTAGTGCTCCTCAGGGGTTGGTGTTGGGACTGTCACTATTTCACGTCTTTGTCAGCAACAGGGACAGTGGGATCAAGTGCACCCTCAGCAAGTTTGCTGACAACACCAAGCTGTGTGGTATGGTGGACATGCTGAAGAGAAGGGATGTCATCCAGACAGACCTTTGTAAACTTGAGACGTGAGCCAAGAAGGATGGAAGGAGACCTTTTACAAGGGCATGTAGTGATAGGACAAGGGGGAATGGCTTTAAACTGAAAGATGGTAGATTTATGTTATACATTAGGAAGAAATTCCTTACTGTGAGGGTAGTGAGGCACTGGCACAGGTTGCCCAGAGAAGCTGTGGCTACCCCATCCCTGGCAGTGCTCAAGGACAGGTTGGATGGGGCTTGAAGCAACTTGGTCTAATAGAAGGTATCCCTGCCCATCACAGGGGGGATGGAACTAGGTGACCTTTAAGGTCCCTTCCAACCCAAACCATTCTATGATCATTCTATGATTAATCCTTACTTTATAGTCACAACTCTCTGGCTTTGCATCAAGTGTTCTCATCTTATGAACTGCTCTTGGGCTTACTGTGAAGCAGTTATAGAAAAAATAATCCAATTTGAAATGTGCATCATTCTGAAAGATCACACAGTGAGAAGTACTCCTTGCTACAATATGCTGAAAATTGTGTTTGGAATTAACCTATACTGTTAATAAATGGTATTTTTCCCTTCAAAACTCAGTTTAAGATTCTAAGAAAAGATAAATTAGTATCTTGAACATTTACTAATTCAGATGTAAAAAACACAGCTTGAGTCTCTGATTTTTTTTTTTTTTTTTTTTTTTTTAACCTTGAGCAGATTATTAATTACATTTTCATTACTGGAACCTGGGTAAGTCATAATTTTCCCAAGTTTATCCTGTGGGGACATCACAGCATATAAAGCAGCATAGATCTGAGTATCACTGCTTTCAAACACACAAAAGATGAGTATCACATCTTAGTATCACTGCCTTCAAACATTGAAACTATAAAATGAAGAACTAAATTACAAGCAGAAAAATTAAGGAAAATTATTATGAAAATTTTAGAAATGGCATCACTGACAAGAAGAGTCATTTAAATGCTCCCTGTCCAAACAAACAAAAAAAAAATCTCTTGTACAGTGGTAAAAGCAGACAAATACGTATCAACTTAGCTTATGATACTACTAAATCCATAAAGGCAAGTTTCTCTTAACAAGATTTCGTAGTTTTTCTAAGACTAGTCTGAAAAACATTTCTTCATGAGATAAAAACAGGTACACATTTTGAAGCTCTTACAGCTTACCAGAGAATGATTAATCACAGTCACATTTCAGGTTCAGAAAATAATATTAAGTTACCCTAGAGAAATAAGTAGCTGATGCCAATTTCATAGTTAGAAATTGATGCTTTTACTTTGAATGGCCTTGTTATTTGGTGCATTGATGAAATATTAGAAGCTTCAGCAAGTGAAATGGTACATATGGAAAGCCAAGAGAGGTGTAAACATTGAGAAAGCCTAGAGAGCAAGCCCAGAGATCATCCTCAAACAGCTCTGTCTGTAGAAAAGGCTGAGGCTTTCATAACCAAGACTGGTTTTCCTAATATATATCCAACAATGAATGAGAGTAAGGCCATTTGGAACCTATGAACTATTTCATTTTCCTCTCAGGTCTACTCTTCACACTATATTGTAAACATGATCAGAAGCTTAGAGAAGCAGCAGCTAGCTTTGTTTCAAAGTTAGTTTCCCTGTGTATCTTCCAGCTGCTTTTTGGACTTCATGTGCACTTTAGGAAAGCTCTAGGACAACAGGCATTTTAATAGCCCAGTGAAACTTTCTTTGTGGGGTGCAGTTACAAAGTGAGCTTAGTTGAGATTCATTGGATCTGAATGAAGACAACACAATAGGAAACCTTCTTCATAGGTAAAAACAGCTACAAAAGAATTAAGTGTAAACCCACAGTGCATTTCCTCATCCTGACTTGCACTTGTTTTCTTCATAAAAAAATTTTTTAGTTCTACGTGGTTAGGGTATGACAAGGATAGAGAAATGTCCTCTCCTTATGGAATATCAGTTGATTTGTGCTGGTGCTAATCTGACAGCCTTTCAGTTTTATCTGTAAGTAGGGATAAGGTATAAAATAAGGACCTTCCATTAGAGTGATGCTCATTTCTCTTTGTCACAGTCCTGTTTGACCTACTCACTCTGATATATAGAGTATCTGTAAGACACTCATCCCTGTACAATACTTAAAAATAGAGGCGGCATTTTACTGATGGAGTGCATAATTATGGGATGCATGGAAATATGTGTAATTAATAAGACTGTTCTGAAGTGCTTGGAGTGAAAAATATAAGCAGGTGGAGAGGCTTGTTTTTTTTGGTGGATAGAAAGATTTAGGAAAGCTGGAATAAACAGAAAGAATAAATTCTTGAGTAGAGTTTAATAAAAAGACAAGAACTGTAAAGGTTTTGGAATTTAGCATTTTAGTACAAAATATATGGAACAATATGCGTAAAAATATGTGTGTGTTTTATGACATTTATATACTTGATAATGGCTGGTGACTTTCTAATATTCTTGCTATAATATTAATTGGCACTTCAAAACTTTATTTTTAAAATGCATTTAAACTATGGATTCTGAGAAAAGGGGGAGGATGGTTATCTGCCTTCATTACCATGACCTGTTCGTGCTCTGAATATGTGAATAAGTGTCTAAATGTGGTACTGCTTATACAGTGTAATTTGGATTTTCATTCATAGAATCATAGAATGGTTCAGGTTGGAAAGGACCATAAGATCATCCAGTTCCAACCCCCCTGACACAGGCAGGGACGTCTCACACTACTAGACCATGTAACTCAAGGCTCTGTCCAACCTGGCCCTGAAGGCTGCCAAGGATGGAGCAGTGCACTAAACCCCACAGCAATAGAGTTCTTGTAGACTCTGTAAATTTTCAGAGTTTTCCCATCACGGTCACCAGAACCACTCTCCGTAAGTTAAATTTTTGATACAACTTCAAGGTTATCCAATATAATATTACTGCAATTTTCTTTGCTTCAAAAGATGTCTTTTGTTTTGCTTTGAAGTTATGAAAGATAATGAAAATTATGGATATACTTTCACTGTTTAATTACAAAATAAACCACCTTTAAACGACTACCAAAGAGAAGGAAAAGTGCACATACATAAATTCATAAGAATAGTATTGTCTTCTACAAGCTCTGCTCATAAATAATATGTATAGCTGAACACTGGTGTGAACTCCATAACAGTCAGAAATAGTTTTGCATGTATTACTTGCTTTGAATATGATTTAATACAAAAATATTTCATAAGCAACTTCAGCAGAAATTAGATGTTGGGGATTGATAATAGGCATACAACCTTCTTAATGGAACAAATAATTTTTTTTAATAGACAGAATTAGCTTAAGTACCAATTCTTCAGTTGTATTTGACAACAGTACCCTATTTGTCTCACGGTATTATTAACACTTTGGTTGACAAGGGCTGGGGAGGGGTGTGGGGAGAGGAAGAAGAAACAATCAAGCACAAGAATAGGACTCTTAATAGCTACAATGTATAAAAACTATACAGACACTTTGACAACGAAGTCTTCCTTTACAATGTCTTTATATTTACTTTCAGGTGGGTATTTCATTTATTCATAGCGGTATATTTGGTACTGTTTTCAAAACAAAATTCTACCAATTTAGAAAAAAACCTTGAAGGGATAAGATAAAAAGCAATTCAGAAAAAAAAATCAAATACAGTTTAAGCCACACTGTTGTCTATGTTTTTATAATCGATTTCCTACAAGCTAAGTGGTGAATATGCCTTTCCTGCTGCCCTGCCTATCTATGGATGTCCTGAGACTAGGACGTGAGTCACTACTGACTCTGAGCACTTCAATACAAAACTGCTGTCACTTCCTGAGCTCCTTTCCTCTCCAGAACATTCTTGAATCTATTCTAGTCCTCTTCCAGAAGTAAACTGTATAAAGCACTGAAGTCTGCCACCTTTCAGCTACATTTAGGAATATAAACTGAAAAGCCAGCAGTGCCTTCATACTGTACAACGTTTAGAAGCCTTCAAATTCAACACATTTTGGTGTTATCCTGATGAACTTCATTGTTAACACCCAGGTGACTTTCTAATTATCATGCCTTCTGTTCACTCTTTTTCACCTAAAAAACACTTATTGAGAAAAAGGGGCACAAGACCCAATACCCATTAACTGTCCTAATCTTTATATTAGCAGTCAGATTCCCACTAATTTAATTTTATTTCTTTTCTTTGAACTCTTCTTCCCAGTGACAGCTGAGGTAAAACTGGTAAGACTGAACCAGGTTTGGCTCTTTAAGACCTACATAGTCCTCTGTGACTATACCAGAGTGGATACAACTAATCTGTGGTGTGTTGAAAAGTCACAAAGCTGCAGCTGGAGCAGGGGAGGCAGCAGCCACTCTCTGAGGTTAAACCAGCAACACCCAGCTCAGGCGATGATGAGGATGAGCCCCTGCATTCCTGTAACAGG
This sequence comes from Pezoporus flaviventris, assembly GCF_033815535.1. Classification (NCBI taxonomy): domain Eukaryota; kingdom Metazoa; phylum Chordata; class Aves; order Psittaciformes; family Psittacidae; genus Pezoporus; species Pezoporus flaviventris. Next base: position 27,588,121 of record NW_026892579.1, on the reverse strand, counting down.
GCACAGCTGGGGCATCCCTCTTGGGGACAGACATCATATTTACTGGTCTGCAGCTTGTGTCCTGGCACTGACTGAGAGAGGTAATTTCATTTGATTTATCTATATAGAGTCCTGAATATTTCAAGATGGCTACCTTTTAAAAAAAAATGTTAAGAGATGCCTACATATAAGCTTAGGAACATAGTTCTGGACTTTTGTTATAGTAGTAGAATATCAAATTATTAAAGCAGGCTTGTTCTCGTACACCCTTTCTCTGAATCAATCGCTACACTTTTAAAGTAGGAAGAATTTTTTTTTCAATTGTTATTGACGAGAAATTCTTCTACCTCCTAAACAGATTACTGCACCTAAATGTGGTAGATTTATAATGAGAAATTTGCTGTTTGTTTTCTTTATAGATCATGGATTTGGGAAGCATGAACTCTAGAAAATTAAATAACTCTAAGTGAGAAATACACGAGACCCAGAATACACTGCTGAACAAAATTCACAGCAAACCAAAGTTTGTAAAAAATAATCTAAACATACTTAGGTGGATAGATTTTGAATTTAAAGGATGCTCTGAGGGACAGATAGAATAATAATTAATTCTTTGCACTTACACGTGATCTATTATCTGAAGATCTTGAGTACTGCACATTATTATCTCATTAAACCTTACAACACCCCTATGAGGGAGGAAAGTGCTTTATTATAGATATTTTACAGATGAGTAAACTGAGGTATTCAATTAGAAAAAAATGTGGCAGCTCAGTAGCAATATTAGCCCATATTGCCACAACAGTTAAAAAGCAATTGTTAAGATTTTGCCCATTAAGGAAGAGCAGAAAAAAATAAAGAAGCAATTAAAGTTATTTTTCTAAAAAGAGGACAGGCCTTCATTTAAAATACCAATTTGATTTTAATAGCTTAAAATGAGCACTTTGGAACAGCCATTTTAAGAAGGGGAAGACAGAGAAAAGGCTTCTCATAGAAGTTAGGGATGTTCTGTTTTTAGAGATTTAAAAAAAAATTATTGCACAAGATTCGGAAGAGCTTTTCAAAGTAAACCTTTCTGTTATGTTTTTTACAATCAGTACCCTTCAGATATTGAAACTCTCAAATACATAAATATTTTTTATAAGAATCAACCATCATCAACATTTACAAACTACACATAATTAAAGGAATAATCATTCACAACTGTCACTCCAAAGAGAGAATAATTACCAGAATTGTTTTAAAATCCATTAAAAATTATGCTATTCTATTATTTGCCAAGTTAACAGATGCTATTGTAAAAAGCAGAAGTAAACACGCGCAAACAGAAAACCACAGACGTGAAATATTAACTCTTCTTCACATGTATCAGCAGAACTGTGTTCTTTCTATTTCAAATGAGTCTTGGTAACTTACTGGAGACCATTGCACTTCAGACAGGCAATTTATATCAGTTAGAAAACAGTTCTTAGAAATCAAAATATTAAGCTTAGGGTTTGTTTTTTTTTTTTTAATCTTTTTAACTTGCTAAAATCACATATAATTTTGTTAGACCTTCCAATTATCCTCTTTTAAACATATAATAGCTTCCTTAAAAATTTTATACTTAAAACTTTAAGACTATAGACTTATTTCCCTCAATAAAAATGTCAATTAGTTTTTCAAATAAATGTTTATAAAATGCAATGACAGCTGTCAGATGGTATGCTTAATAGGGAAAATCTCTAAGTACCTTTCCAAATTTTAATTTTCTTTTTTACCCCAACAGTTGGAGGAGCAGAAGAATGAAAATAATTTCCCCTGCTAATAGTGTAACTTTCTATTTGGCAAACATTCAATGTCCACCTAGAAACACTGAAAAATTCCTTCTGTTTACTACTCATACAGAACTACATAAGTGCAGTGAACAGTATGATTGTTTGCTTACAACATTTGCAAGGATATCAATGAGTAAGGCATGTTATAAGTAGAGTTTAAGGCCAGGTGGAATTTCAACCTGGTTTGACTTTCTGTAGACAAAAGGGCATCACAGTTCGCTTGGTCTTTCTAGGAAGATTCATTTACAGTTACAGAGCTAGACAATGCACAGATACATTTGAGGACTTTCTTGAGACCACTGCTGACTGTTTCTACATCATGGAAGTTTTCTTATGAGCAATGACACAACCCTCCATTATTTCTTCCTGATAAACTGCACTCTTACATCTCTCACTATAAACTGTTCTATCCATTTTAGATATTCAGCACTATCCACTCCAATTTTCCATCAGACTTTTTAAAATAAGCAGTGTGCTATCCTGTCAGTGTCTCATGGGTGAGGGAAACAGAATGTCCATACTAAACAGGCATTAGCTTATCTATCTTGTCTAGGCTAATAGATACATTTCTAGTAGACCGGAGAGCTTCATTACAATATAGCTATGTAAACACAACATAAATAACTTCCTTCAACCATGCTAAATCCATCTTCATCATTAGCTACTGGCACTACGTGTTTTAATATGACATAGTTTTAGCCTGTCTTCTTTCATTTTAGAGAATAAATAAAGGGAAAGAAGTTATTGCTGTAAAATTGATGTTTTGAAGCAGACTGACACACATTTTTAATTATAATGAGTTACAGTTCTTTACAAAAAACAAAACAGCATTGGATCACAGATAAAAGGATATCCTAAGTTAAGTTTCTAAAATGTATTTGTCTCAATATAAGACTTGGGCTTCTAAATTACTTAAGTGCTTTTCACGATTGCCTTTTTAAGCACCTATGAATTAATCTGTTTATTATACATGGTAAAGAGATGTCTGCCTATGAGAGGATAGACTGTGCTATTAGAATTGCTGCTACTCCAAGAGTGTTTAGGCCGTAATTCCACAAATTACACTCTCACTTCCTAAAGAAAGAATCCACATGGGAAGATAGGAAACAAGAAATCTTATTAATTCTGAAGAACTTTGAAGCACTGACAAGAGCAAATGAGTATTTTTGGTTTTTGTTGGGGTTCTTTTTCCCGGCACTGCTTCTAATATGTGCTGATGTTTCTTCCCAAAATTCTAAGATTAAACGAATACAAGTAATAAGGAGAAATACAAGATAGTGAAAGAAATACAGAGTTAAAATTCACAGACTTTATAAATATGGTGAAAGCTCTCCTGAAAATATAAAGCAAAATATTTTCAATTGACAAATTTTGAAATGCTTACTTCAATGAAGTATTTTTCTTGTCCTTTCTTTCTTTCAAGCCAGATTTCATTTTTTCCTCTTTTTCTGAGGGTCAAAACTGGTTTGTGCAGGTAAACAGTAGGAACATTTGGCAGACAGCAGAACTTCAGGTTTTGTTCAGGTACCTAATATCTAAATGCTTTATTTCTGCTAATTTTATATTTAGAAGTGTCACTGATAGGGGACCATACTCCAATAACTATATCATTGTGTACCCCTATACGAAATTTTAGACATACCCTCTTCTGACTCAAACTAGACTATGCAGAGTTTTTTAATGTGATGGACTATTTTTGATCCTTTCCATTAGGATCTATTTGAAGCTTTTAAAGACTGGGGAATTCCCCAAAGACACATGTAACAACAAAATCAGAAAGGAGAAAACTGCTCCTCCTGAGGCCCTGAAATAGAGGCAAACCAGACAATTTATATCTCTACTGTTTAGCTTCTGACAGAACAATCAAGCAACAACTCTCAAATATATTAAAATTCATAAAATAAAGCTACAGTGTTGGAAATGTAAACATACAGGTCTCTACACCTTGGATTATCCTGCCTACCAGTTATCAGAAATACTTTAAATTGTCTACAATGTTTCCTTCATAGAAACTTTCAGCTGGGTATGTTTTCTTACAGATAAGCTCAGCCCTCCAGCTCTAACAACCCCTTCTACAGTTTATGAGATCACCAGGGCATGAGATCAAGGTCCTTCCATAATTCTCTTTGTTTCAATTCTTATTGTTGTCTTTCTAGGACAACACTGTTAAACTGTGTAAGAAAAAAGCTACATTTAATCTGCAATAAAACAAACAAACATACATCAATCTGTATCAAGTCAACTTTCTTTTAAATTAGTTTTGACAGTGTAGGAAAGAATAGAGGAAAAGGCTGTTGTGACAGGGAAGTTCAAATGTCAGCACATATTACTTCAGATGTGTATTCATTCACTACTTCCAATTACCATGTGTATTGAAAAGAGTGAATAATTCCTAGGAGATCAAACTTGCTTGCTGTTGACTTTGGATATCCACTTTTTAGTAAAATAAGCTTTTTTGGTTAATGATCAGATGAACAGAAAAAGGGATAAAAGGTAGGTTAATTTCCCGTTTTTCACTGTTTGTTTGGCATACAGTAGAATGTTCCATTCTTTGAATAGTTACATTTTTGTGTGTGAGTTATGGCTTGATTCAAATCCTTCTGAAAACATAGCCCTTGCACTGGAACAAAAAAAAGGCAAGCCAAATTCCATTTAAATTAGTAACAAGCAAAATAATAGAGGCCATTGTACTCAGTTTCAGTTCCCTGGCATGATTGAACAGAGGATTGGAGGCTTAAGGTACTTTCCAGGAAATTGTATATCAAGACAAAATCTAGCATATAGATTTGGCACTACAATAGATGAAAATGTCTAGAGATAGATAATGCAGTCCCTTACAAATCTTGGAAGAGCAACCCTCATTTCTGTAAGAGGTTGATATAGCCCTTTGGGTATTTACTGATGTTTGGCATAATCATGATAATTATATCACTTTTAGCCTGAGATATTTGATGTTGTTCTAAAACGTCTAGATCTTAGTGTATGCAGTAAGATCATGCCAGCAAACAAAATTAAGAGCTTTATTACTAAAAATTACCCTTACAGGCAAAAATCCCAAGGGGTGTTATTAATAAGTCTTAATTCATATTCAAAAAATTCTCTACTACATAAACCATTCTGGCAAAAAAAAAAAGGCTAATTGTGGAGGTAGCTTGTAACCAAGATTAATAATGACAACCACATAATGAGTTCATATTAAGAAGTAAAAAAAAAAAAAATCTACTGAGCAGAGAGAGCAGTAGAGACAAAGTAGCATTGCTGAGAGAGATTATGTGGAAAACAGCATTTGACATTTATAAAAACTTGATAGCTTTGCATCTCAAGAAGACCTTTTGTAAGTAATATTATGACATTTATTGACAATAGCCTTTTATTTTATTAAATATCTTTTCTGACTGTGTAGGCATGGAACAGAGTTAGACACAGTATCCATCTAGCAAATATGTTTGGCATAGAATATGAAAAAAAATCATCTAAATTCCTAATTTTGATTCAGTGCTAATTAAAAACCTTTGATGATCTGTTGTTTCATCTCTTAAATCTATTCTTCCACAATCCATATGCCATCAGCTTTCTAATTAAAAAGCAAATACCTCTGAACACTGACACAAAGACAAATTTAATTTTTGTAGGTTGTTATGAATGCATTTTTAAAGTACATTTTGTATATTTAACTTTACAAAACCTTTCCAGTATTTGAAATACAAACTAATTGCAAACTATGGAGAATCCAGTGAAGTGTTTGCTGCTGTCACTAATATTGCACACTTACCTTTATTGACTAAAGTAACAGTTTTGTTTACGTGAATAGAAATCTTAGAGGGTTTTTTTCTTTTTACGATATTTATTTGAAAGTAGAAAGATGCTTCACGTACTTTACAGCCAAGTAAATGCTATGGGAGGACAATGGTCACAATTTTAAATTTGCAAGATACTGAAATCCTGTTGAACAGACAAATCACAATACCTCAGTGCAAAAGAGCTTAATTAGTATCTGGAGGCTGCATTGGCTTATTGGAAGTTTAAAAGTCAAATCAAAAGACTAGTAAATTTCTTCACAAATCAAAATATTTAATTCTTGTATCTGCAACTTTTAAAAGTTGCTGTACTGTAATTAAAGATAACTCTGAAATAGAGGTCCTGAAAAATGTTGTTGACTGCCTTTGCTCTGTCCTTGATTCAGTGCAACCGTTTGTGCTTATCTTCAAAATGTCCATGCTTTCCTTGAGAACTGCAGAATTTTGGAAAATCATCCATCATACAGTTCAATGGATGACCTTGACATTAAACTTCTGAAGTGAAACACTGAGGTTCCCACATCAGGATTCGGGGTGACGCTGGTACTGTGAAAAGGCAAAAGTCACATGCTGAATGGGGAACCACTTGAACTGGCTCATAACAAATATCCCCAGATGAACATGCCTTGAAGCCATTTCAACTTTTGCTATCTGTCTCCATCCCCTTCAGGAGTAAAGTCTGGAATTATTTACTGAGAATCAATACCTCTACTCATCTTCTTTCAAGGTTTTAAGTGAGAAGACACAGGAGACTGACAGTCACACGTCAGGGCCCTGATGGAACAAACATGTGGCCCTGCCCAGCCTCCCAGCTGCTTCCTCTGGCCCCTTACCATGGGTTCAGGAGACTCACTTTATCCCAATTGCGGTGCAGCAATGCTGTAGGAGACTCAGTCTTCAGCTCTGTCTCTGCTCTGTCTCCACTCTGTCTCCTGGACAGACTTCAGCTCTGTGCTGTAGGTAGCTGGACCCTTCAGAATCACCTTGAAGCCTTGTCTCTAGCATTGCCTCTGGACCCATTTCCTCCTGGCTGGACTTTGTCTATTGACCCTGGACCTGGTTCACTGCTCATTGTCTCTGGGTCATCCCCTGCTATCAGCACCTTCCTCTGTCCACCATGTTCAGCCCCTATTTGTGGAGCACTGCCTGTGCTGGGGTCACACTCACTGTTCTCTAACAGTGTTCCTTTTACTTTATATCTTTATGACTTGAATCCTAACCAGTGATTTGGGAAATTTTAATTCAGATTGCTTTAGAACCCCAAACTATTTGCATTGACATTTTCTGTTACTCTAAGTGTCCTAGACTCAAGGTCATCAGATACCTTGCAAGAGATGCAACCTTCACTTTTTTCTTTCCCACAGTAAAGAAAGAAAACGAGCAAAGAAAATGTGGAAATAGAGACAAAAATTAATGACTTCTTAGCCCAATGGTTAAAAAATTCATTAGAGAAACAACACTTTTGACAAGATCTGCGTCTTTGCAGGACATATATGCAAGAGGACATCACTAGTGTGAGTGGTCTAACCACAAGGATACAAAAGCATTCTTCACTTTATTTCTCAGGTTAATGCATTCTCTTTGTAACCACATTTTGGGGCTGATGGGCTCCTGTTTCGGATCAGTCTTGTATTTAGCTTCTTACAGATTTTAAGTCTTGAGCTGGTTCCTTATATGGGCAAGACTTGACACCTATCTTCCAGTGATACTATGACTTTTAAGTAATAAAGGAATGGACTTGTAATAAATGCAAAAGGTTGGTTTGCACACTAACTAAATACTCAAAGTGGAGCTACTTGAGGACCAAGTTTAAAGGTTTTTCTCTTGCATAAAGATATTACAAGACTTTCAGGTTAGCCTCTTATCAGCTTGCACCTACAACGAGCATTCCAAATGCTATCTACCACAATGTACTTCAGTGTAAGAGGTTAATAAAAACATACCAGTTTTAATAGGCATTATAAATTACCACCTCTGCTAATAGGTCAGCCATTACATGCATAAGATACAAGTTATTTTGAACTTACAATATAGCTTTATCAAGTCATTTTTGCATGAAGAATGGAGGTTCTTAATACCAGATTATCATTTTGAATTCTTTTCTGTTCACTTCACTTATGTGAACTCTGATGGTCTGAGAATTTAGTACCAGTAAACTCACAAAAAATTGAAGAGAAATACCTTACAAAGCCAGAAAGAGTGAAGGAGAGAAAGAGAGCATGAATGCTGATGCCACTGCTTTTACAATGCATTTGGTTCAGAACAGCAAATGCATCAGTGTTAGCTGATACACTGATAAGTATGAGGTAAGTACAAGCCAAGGAACAGAGCAAAATACATCTATCTGCTATTCATGCATATGGAGTCATGCAGGTGCAATCTTTTATTTTTTAATATATATGAAAAATTAAAAATTATCAGAGAAAGGTGCTCTTTTTTCTTCAAAAAATTCCCTGTGAAATTATATATCATGTAATATGAACATTTGTAGATGCAGAAGTGTGGAATAAAAATTACCAAACACAGACACTAGCTCTAAGCAACATCAGCTACCAAATCATCCACCTAAGATGCAGTGGTAAGGACATAATTTCAAGCTACATTGAATACTGCATGGTATAATACAAGCCATTTTGAAAGATAATTAGATGCATAATTTCCTATACAGACAATACAAGAAGTCAAATCAAACTAAATTTGTCATTCTAGTGACACATTTTTGCTATCCTTAATGTCAATTTGCTGCAGTTTTTAACTCCCACTGTGTTGTTATTTTTGGTGAGGAAGAGTGCCATAGAGCCCTAAGGTATATTTTGCACAAATCAATATACCAGAACGACAGCTAAGAAACTCATTTACAAAAAAAGACCACATGAAGTTTGAGGAAGAGACTGTAGTGAGCAGACCCATAAATTCATGTTTATAAACCCGTCTCTTGATTTTCTCACTTGCATTATATATAGTTTATAACAAAAACATGAATTTTATGATTTAAGATGACTGATAGATTCATAATCCTGTATTAGTAATGTCAATACTTAAAAGGCCAAAAGTTTTATTTATATATCTATGAAATATAACAATAAAGTCCATCTGACTTACAATCCCTGTATCTTCAGTGTCTTTTTCTGGTGGCCTTTACTGTAAAATCTGGGATTAAATGGTGTAAAAAGGCTGTAATTCCAATAAATTAACATTGGTTGAAACCAAATCAGTGTAACTTCTTATCTGCCTCCCGCCCTTCCCTCCCCCTCACCCTTACTCATAGAATTATCTTCAAATTATGTTCCTCTTCTTTATGGTGATAAATATGTGTACTTTACACTAAGCATAGTTTTCTAATTACAGTATTCATTATTTTTATTGGAGCTTTCAGTAGCCACAGGTTATAACTTCCACATGAGTAAGCAGGCACGTGTGGACGGAATGTAATTTATCTCTGCATTCCATTTTCTTCAAAAGATGAAGTTCAATGATTATCTGAAGTCTTTTTTTGTTGTTGTTTAGAGGTACAACCATAAAATTATGCTACTGCTGAGTTTTACTAGGACTAGTTATTGGGTATCTGACCTGCCTCAGTGACACAATGAAATCCATTGCTCAAAGCTGTATCTCTCCCTGTAAGTGGGAATCAGACAGCCTGTAGCTAACAGAGCACCAGCCAACAAGCTATGAAAACAAGTCAGTAGGAAACAGGAAAGCAATTTCTCTTCAGATTTAAAGGTGTATATGTAGAACTGGAATGTGCATACCAAAATGCGTAAATCCTGAAGTCACCCCCTCTTTTAAAGTGAAATATATATGTATGCATTATACAGTTCTGTAATGACACACTCATGAGACAAGGTGGAGATACAGCATCATGTCTCTTCTCTACTCAAGCTGTTTAAGCTTGACTGTTGCAGCAGCAAGCCCTGTAAAACAAGGTGCACTCTGAGTTCCCTGTACTCAGCTTCATTCTGGGAATGAGCAGCAACAAATGCAGTATTTGAGAAAGGAAAATGGAAAGTACAGGCTTGTGGCTGGCAGCTAACATAGTGTTTTGACTATACCTGTTCTAGCTCAGAACTGTTTCAAGCAGAGCACAGAAACATTCCTAGTAACAAGGGCTAAAGACAAGTTTATATTCCCAGTGGGAATATGTCAGTGTTAGCCTGCTGAGGAGCACAAACTCTCTTGCATGCTTTTTCTCACAGCTGAGAACCCTGAAACCCTCACTGTCTGGTAGCCTGGTTACTACAGAAAAGGTTTATACATCTTGCCCAAGTCAGATGTTAGTCCAGTAAGGAAGGCTTGGCATTGTTCTCAGTGGTGGGAGATGTAAAATGAGTAGGGAATCAAAATTTTGCACCCTTCTTCCTGTATGATCGTTCTAGTAAACAGTGCTGTTACAGAAAAGCAAACGAACTATTGCTCCTTTTTTTTTTTATTAAGCAGCAACGGAAGACGCCAGGTTTTTTTGATGTTCATTTTCAGAACTCATCTATCAAAACTATATCCTTCCTGTGCATGTCCCCAACTTGACTGTCAAATTAATAAATGCCTGTGGACATTAAAGCAACTGAAATGCTAAGCAGTGACTTGGCTCAGAAACCTATGGCTTAGTCTTTCTGATAGGAACAAGAATATTTGGTGAAACATTTATCTGCTTAATAGGACAATAAGAAGCCTATTTGTACAAGAATACTTTTACCACCATAAAACCTTCTCAGCTGAAACATGTTTTTAATTAATTTCTTTCTTGCTATTAATTTCTGCATGGATTTGCAATATCAAGTACACAAACACATAAACCATGAATGGAATAAATTTTCACCAGGGAGAGCTATGGTTTTATACAGTGAATACTGAGAAATACAGTGTAGTGATTTACTCAATAAATCACTAGACATATCTTCTTCCAAAACTGTCAGCAGTTGTTGTTTCTTTATTCTTTTTGCCTTTGTTTATAGGCTCTGCCTCTATTTGTGTCACACTCCTGCCAGAGACATTTTGTATCAGAGGGAAACTACTTCTACTTCATCTGATGTACTGTGCTAGTTTTCTTCTGCAGAATGTGTTAAATTGCAAGAATTCATCCCCTACTGCGTTTTCGGTTTCTATAACTGAACTATGTCTTAATTATATCCAGCAAACGGCCGACTATAGAGTATGGCTCCTTATCATCAGACACACAGAAGCAGAATATCTTTGTACTTACATTGTTCTATTCTAACCTCCCTCATAGGTCTAATTTGAAATGGTTCTCTACAGGGAGCCTAGAGAGATGCCAATATAACTGTTTGTAATTTGAATGTAAAGAAAATTACTAATAGGTTCATGAAGGCTGATCCAAAAATGACTGTACTTCTTATTACAGGATTCAGCATTTATGAATGCATCCTGACCTAGTTTGCTCTTCTGAGTTTTCAAAGCAAGGATTGTTGCATAATGGTAGCTTCATTTAGGACGTACTGGTCCAGATTCTATAGACTATATAAAGCAATGTATAGATCTTACTACTAGGAAAAGACCTGGCACATTATGGTTAACTTTCTGTAGGCTTTAAGAAATCAGCAGGCCTAAATAAAGTATAGGCTGAAGGGACTGTGTGACAGCAGAACCACTTGCCCCATTCTGTGCCTGGGAGTGAATGGCTTTTGAGGAGTAAACATAGGGGAGGTACATTCTCTAAATATCCACAGGTGCAGCCCTAAGAAATAATCTGTAGTATGATTTTCCTGTATGTAGAACAGACAGCAGCTCTTTTGCTGAATTGTAACTGAAATAAGGACTATATAAGCTAGCTTCTACTGGAAGTAGTAATCTGTGAGGTAGCATCTCCATGTGTCCTCAGTGTAACTAACATCAATACATACGTGGATGCATAGGTATGCTGTACCTTCTCTTACTGAAATCTAAATCCAGAAAACAACATCCAGTTCCTGAAAATTTACTGTATGCAGTGCAGTTAAAGCAATATTATCTTGCTGCCGCACACCCAAATAAAAAAACAATACGAGTAATTCTGAAGGAGGAATATATGCAAGCATAGAAAGAAAAATGCAAGGACATATATAATTCATGATGGAGCACAGTGAAGAAATCCATGAGCTAGCTATGGTCTGAAATCTTAGGACCCCGCAAGTCACTGAGGCAATGCAATCTCACATATTTAAACAGGAGTCCTACTACATTCCATTGTAATGCTCCAGGGGAACAGGTAGGCTGTGCCTGGACCAAAACAACTCCCACCAGCCACGTACTTCAGCTACAGTCATCTCTGATCTGGATGTGGAGAGAGTACCCATGAGATGAATCCAGATCTACCTGCTGTGGGTGTCTGTATAATACTACTATCTTATGAAACCAAGTGTAACAAAACCAATAGATCATCACACAGCACTTCTTTCTTTTACCTCATTTCATGCCTATCCTTGTCTCACTTTCTATTTCCCTGTTTTGGGATTATACTTTACAGAGAAGCTGTCTGGGTTCAGTCATGCATGGACATAATGAAAATGTGTTAAGACCACTGGGGGGTCTATACCAGTTGAAAAAACAGCCATGTAGAACTCTGAGAGCTAGTAAAAAAAAAAAAGTTGATTGTATTGTCTAATGCTAGCTGAGCAACTCATTATCTTCTAATGACACATCTGTGCCCTCCCTTCACCAGACTTCTGGATATGGAACATGAAATCTCAAAACCCAAAAAACAAAACAAAACAAAAAAGTAACAACACAATGGAAAGATACTTCTCCAGTGCTTGGATGTCAATGAAGTACAAAGAACTAACAAAGGCAACTATTGTGACCACTATCCTATTAATGAAGATTATGATTATAATGTTAGAACAACTTTAAAAAAAGCAAACCCTGCCATTTTATTTGTGTACAGTTCCATGTGATAGGCACCTTTTAAGATTATATACAAGCCAACATTTTTTTTCCAGACTGCACAGTCCCCTTGTATGATGTTGTTGGACTGTCATTGACTACTTCAGGCCCACAGTCTTTGGCAACACTGTGAGCAGAAATAAAATCCAACCATGCTTCTGATTTGGAATGTATGGAGGATATAAGATTTTCTCATTCCCTTGCCTTCCCTTTGTCTGCCTTCCCTTCCTTCCCTTTTCCTCCCTTCCTTCCCTTTTCTTCCCTTCGTTTCCCTTCAGTCATATATTTACAAGTCTAACCTTAAGCCTTATATGGGATATACACAATGTTGAGAATTAAATAGTAGTAAAACTATCAAAATTCTTAACCACACAGAACTGAAATCGCAGATCTTTTAATGCATGTATTCTGAACACACTACAAAGAGGAATTGGAGAGATGTATTTCTGACTCCCTCCTGTGTGAAATGTTTTCACAGTATCACAGTATCACAGTATGCTAGAGATTGGAAGGGACCTCGAAAGATCATCTAGTCCAATCCCCCTGCCGGAGCAGGAACACCTAAATAATGTTACACAGGAATGTGTCCAGGCGGGCTTTGAATGTCTCCAGGGAAGGAGACTCCACAACCTCCCTGGGCAGCCTGTTCCAGTGTTCTGTCACCCTCACTGAGAAGAAGTTTCTTCTCAAGTTTAAGTGGAACCTCTTGTGTTCCAGTTTGTACCCATTACCCCTTGTCCTATCATTGTTTGCCACTGAGTAGAGCCTGCCTCCATCCTCGTGACACTCCCCCTTTATATATTTATAGACACTTATAAGGTCACCCCTCAGTCTCCTCTTCTCCAAACTATAGAGACCCAGCTCCCTCAGTCTTTCCTCATAAGGGAGATGCTCCACTCCCTTAATCATCTTAGTTGCCCTGCGCTGGACTCTCTCCAGCAGCTCCCTGTCCTTCTTGAACTGAGGGGCCCAGAACTGGACACAATATGGTTTAAACTTACTATGACTGATTGTAATAATTTATTATCATTCTCTAAATTCTGTGAATGGAAGAAGCATATGTTTCCTGAATCTCATTTACAACTGTCAAGTTGAAAAGGTGTGTGAGATTGTAATAGATGCATCAGAGACTTCCTGTTACATGAATAAAACCCCAGCAAATTAATATCAGTGAAGTGAATTTGTGAATATTTCCATTGTCCTTAAAATCGATTATGAGGAAAATAGTCATTTATGTGAAATTTATCAAAGCAGACAGGTGGGAAAAGATGCTAAAATATATTTTTTAGGAATACAGGAATATATTTGAATGCAACTTATATTACAAGATAGCGTTTTCTTATTCTGAATATAAAGCCAAACTTTCATTTCAGAATATGCTGATAAACCTGGCAACAGTAAATGTCATGCTGAAATGCAAAGTCAATGGAAACTAAATGAAATGTTGGAGCATCCAATATGCAGTTATACTGGCATACAGCAAAATAAATCTGCTTTGAGTGCTGTGAAGTACAACTCACTTAGTAGTGTTTGTCAAGCAAAATAACGCATTTATAAAGTATGTAAGTGGAAGCACTGTATGGAAAAAATAGCTACAAGGTGCACTTAATAAGTTTTTTAAGAGTCTATCTCAGAAAAGTCTGAAGTTGAGTATTTTATGGCAAATAAATGAAACAGAAGCTTGATGATATTTATCTGCTTCCAACAATCCTGTAAGCTGTAAAATCATGCAATACATAAGCCAGTAATTAACATATTAAACATATGAAAAGTGTAGTTCATGCTTAGAAAAGAATTCAGAGGAACTCAATTTCACTTACAGTGGGTAGATTACAAAATATACAAAAGCCACCTAGTACAATCAGGAACACATTAGGCTTGTATTGGCATGTGAAACTGGTTGTCTCCTAGAGACCTGACAAGCCCAGGGCTGAGTCTATACATCAGCAGAACAATTGGATAGGATTTGGTCAGGATAAATAGCTATTGCTGGGGTGAGAGTAACTGTCTTTTATAAATAATGTTTTATATGAGGATCTAACTTAGGAGGCAAATCAGCACAAATCTTATCCCTTCATAAACTGTGAATTACTATATCTTCATTGACATCCATTTTATAAACAATCTATTCTTCATATGATGACCTACACAAATTATATAATTTTTCTGCCTGTTGTACTGATATACATAATTTTTTCATATATGTTAATTTTTTTCATATATAGGAAAAGATTATGTATATCAGTACAACAGCACAGAAAAAAATATTGACTTCCTTTTAACAGGGATTGAAAGGATCTAACTACATATTTGTAACACAAAAGAAGGACAATATGCTGATCTTTTCTCCTTAAAATTTATTTTCATGGAAAGGATGATACTGGCAGAGAAATAAACTGGTATAAACAGGCTGTGATTGAATAAAGTTGCAAGCCATCAAAATGATTTGCGTTTCCAGAATAATTTTACACAAGTCGTCGAAAAAAAGCTTTACTGCTTTTAAATGGAAATTCATAGGTTTGTGAAAAGAATTATAAAATGCATTCATCTGCAATAGCAGGAAACCAAGTTTATACCTAAAAGGCACTCTCTGATACTACTTCATAGGAACTTCCTTTACTTGTTTTTATGGAATGTCTGAGACAGCTGGTTACTGAGTAGCCAGTCAAACTCAGAGAATTATAAGATACCTGCAGATTTTCACAATGACCTGCTCTCAAACTAATTTTTCGTAAGCCAGCACATTTATTAATAAGTATACACACTCACTTTTCCTTGCTAGGCTTCTAGAAAACACCAGTAAAAGGATTCTCAATGCAGTAGCTTATCATTTCGTGATTCATTCAATAAGCTTTAACAATACTAATCAGCAACTGAAAGATCACATAATTCTACAGTTAAATTTCATGTTTAAGTGTAAATG
Source organism: Pezoporus flaviventris (assembly GCF_033815535.1). NCBI lineage: Eukaryota > Metazoa > Chordata > Aves > Psittaciformes > Psittacidae > Pezoporus > Pezoporus flaviventris. The sequence goes on along the minus strand of NW_026892579.1, from coordinate 27,572,729 downwards.
CTGATACTGGATTGATGCAGAGGGAAGGACAATGCACAATTAGTTTTACTGCTACTGGTGATTGGTTTTCCAGTTTAAAATATATATATTAAAATATATTTTTAAATTTCAAACAATTTCATGCATTTTTGTATACCTTTTTCCTGCATTACTGGTTTTCAAGGGAACGTCAGTTAATGATTAACTCATGTAATCAGAAAATAAGGGCAACAAAACAAGTTCCTAACTTCATGTTGTGTGTAAGGAAGAAATAAAATGGTTTCAAGTAAGATGGTGAAACATACATTTATTCTGAAAAACAGACTCATATATGAAAGAATCATGGGTAGTCTACTTTTAAATTAATCAGTGATCTGAATTACTCTGCACAAATTTAAGTGAAGCCATAACTGACTTCCATCTCTGGGACACCTGCAGAGCTCACAGCTACATTTCTTTGTGTTTTCAAGCCTTGACATTTAAGCTTTCTCTGAATTTTTCTTCTCATTATTTCTTCTGCCTGTTTCTTGAACTCCCAGTTATTTCACAGACTGAAGTGGCTGACAGGAGAGTTCAACATTATTTTTAACTAAGCTTTGTTCAAATTTGATCTTAGTTGTTATCATCAGTTATTGAAAAGCAGCATCTTGTCATGCTGCTACCACTGTCTGACCATCAAACAATAATGTCAATATATTTAGGCTAAGTATGTGTTTATTTAAAAAAAAAAAACAAAATTAGCATGAATGCATTTGGACAGATAAGGTACATTTGAAATAAGATTTAAAATGGATGAGTTATAAAGTTCTTGAAAATGAAGGTTAATAATGAAACCATGGGACGACATTAGAACACAGCAATAATGCATAATGGCTTCTTGATATATAAGGAAAACTCATGTTCTCTTTTAAAGTTCTGAATGATTTTCCGTTACATATTGCCATTATCCCTGGACTACAGCTTCATACCCCATGAAGTGCCATCTAATAAAGGCTTTATCCTATCATTACCTGTCATCATTTAGAAGGTGCCTCAGGAGAGGACACATTGAAATGTCTTCAGTTACTCTCACTGGTTCAAACCTTTACAGAAGCCCAGTTTTTAAAAAAAACTTATAATTCAAACAATATATATCTGCAGTATTACAGCATACAAGTACTTTACTTCAGCACGCAGGAAATCCAAATGAGTCATATTTACTTACACAAAGGTTTTACTTCAAAGATAAAATAACAAGGAGAGTTCTTTTATTCTTTCAGCTGCCATGCAAGGAGATTAAAAAACCTTCCATTTTTCCTTAAAAAAGAGAAAAGAAAAAAAGAAAAAAAAAAAAGTCTATTTAAATATGATAGCAGAAAACTACTCAACAAAACCATGTTCCCTGAAGAGGTATCAGCACAGGTAAATGAATTCTGTATCAGACATAGAAAACAGTTGTTTGTTAACTCTGTCTGGGAAACTGCATGAAACCATGGAGTTTTGCACTTATCATAAGAAGCAGATCTATGAGAGAAACAGTGTCAGAAACAGCTCAGAAAGCTTCAGAAGAGACTCTGAGCTCATGTGTTTACACTCATAATCTAAATAATTCAAAGGAGACAATCTTTAAAATAAATAAGGAAAAAAAAAAAAATCATGCAGAGAAATAAATCATGTCCAGTGGGCAAACTGGTGTGTGGTGGATAATAGCCAGTCTGTTGAATTGTGGAGTAATTTAGGTTAGAAGGTGAGGGGTCATCTGCTTCAGCCTCCTGCTTAAAGCAGATTTACCTTCAAAGGCAGATGAGGTTGCTTAGGAATGTGTCTAGTTATATTTTGAAAATCTCCAAGGATGGCGATTCCACAGCCTCTCTGGAAGCTCTGCTACAACTTTTGACAATCAACCCTGACCTTTTTTTGTACATGTCAGACTAAAGTCTACTCAACCTTCTCTGTAACCTCCCATTAAGATAGAATTAAAGATTCCCCTACTTGACTTCTCTTCCCTGGGCTACACAAAGACTGTGTGTCTCCTCCCAAGTTTTGTATTCCAGCTTTCTATCTGCTTTAGTGATCCTTTGCTGGATTTGCTTTACCTTATCCACGTATTTCTTGTACTGGGGCCCAGAACAATACATTTCACTTCAGATGTGGCTTCCCTAGTACAAGAACGGCTTCCCCTGGCCAACTGGTAATGATATTACTAAAACAACTGTACTGATCTGGCTGGGATGGAGGTAATTTTCTTCACAGCATCTGGTATGGTGCTAGTTCGAATTTCTGAACAAAACAGTATTGATAACACACTAATGTTTTAGCTATTGCTCAGCAATGCTTATACAGTGTCAAGACCTTTTCTTTTTCCCACTCTGCCTGTGCAGAGCAGGCTGAGGATGCACATGAAACTAGGGGACAACATAGCTAGGAGAGATGACCCCAACTGACCAAATGGTATTTCATACCATATGACATTGTGCTCAGCAATAAAAACTCAGGAAAAGAAGGAGGACAGTGGAAGATGTGTTCATGGTGTTTATCTTCCCAATTAAACATGTGTGCTGAGGCCTTGCTTTCCTTGAAATGGCTAAACATCTACCTGTCAATGGCTTGTAGTCAACAAATGTCTAGTTTTGCTTTGCTCACACAACTCAAGTTTTACTCTATTTTGCCCTTTTGATTCTCTCCCCCTTCCCCCTGCAGGGAGGCGGGATTGAGCCAGCAGATGTTTCTGGACTTACTGCCTGCTGGCATCAAGCCATCACAAAGCCTTCTGTGTGACTAGCTTTTATTACCACAAGAACGTAGTCCTGGCTCACATTAATTTGTTCAGCAAGACACCCACTCAGGACATTTCCATCAGCACTCTTCCCCAGCACATCAGTCCCAGCACTAACACATGTGCTGGGAACTTCAACTTCGTTGAACTTGAAGCTCCACTGGCTCATTTCTCCGTCTTGGATAGCTCACCCTAACTGACAACCCTTCCCTCCAGCATATCAGGTGTCCCCCAGTTTGTTGTCATCCATGAACCTCCTGAGGGAGTCAGACAGTATTGATATGCAATTTAATGAACAGGTCACTCAAAGAGGCTCTGGCACCTCTCTGAGTGGAGATTTTCAGATCTTGACTGGACAAGTCTGCTACTAACCTGATCTAACTTTCAAGTTAGATGTGCTCTGATGAGGAGGCTGACATAAATGAGCTCTTGAGGTCTTTCCATCCTAAATTATTGGTGCAAACAGAAAATACAGGAGAAAGTCTACACTTTTTCAATTAATCAAATCATATCAGAAGGAATAATTAACTATATCTAGAAAGAATAATCAGCTCTTCTAATTCTGACAATGTTTTGGTCACACCTAGGATGGGCTGTATTCACATACAAGTGATTCAAAAGAAGCAGTATTGACAAACCCCTGCCCTTCTGCAAGAAAAAAATGTAAGTGCTTTCTAATAGGAAGGCAGAAGTAAGACTCCATAATCACTTAAGAAACACCAGATATTTCAAATGCTACTGGCATACCATTATACAGTAATAATGACCACTACAGAGTAAACCAAATTATGTTATTTACACTTTGCTGTCAGCAGGCTTTCATTCCTGCAGTTTCTTCCTATGCTGATCCAGGAGATTAATATATGATGGATATAACTGTCACTGGTATATGAGATTTTTAAGCCTCTGTGTGTGTTATTATGAAACAGCCTTTTCAATTCAAACTTTCCTTTACAGGATAGTTTAAAGTCATACCTAAAGGCATGAGAATAAATTCTTATTCCTCTCCCACTACTCAAGATATGTTAGAATTACAGTTGTATTCATTAAGGATTACTCATGGCTCAAAGGACATCCTTTAATATTCTCAATCCCTGTAACTCCTTGAATTGGCTAAATAGCACAATCTCTTATCTTTGCAGTTCTACTCCAATGCACTAGAAACCCAGAGCAGTCCAAGTTAAAATACAATTTTGTATCTATGTACACACACAAACACACATGAAGCCTCAAGAGAGAGCTCAGAGAGATACAGGGAGATAAAATTATTTGCTTGCAGACATCTAAATTTTCTGAGAGGAAGCTGTTTGGGAAGTTATTGAACGTGATTGATTTTATCCAAAACAGACATCTAAAAATGATGAAATGAACTGTTCAGTAAAAGTACCCTTTTTCCCCTGCTTACTGTGCAGCTATGTCATTTATCCATGGCTATTTCAGAGAAAGATAGCTCAAGCTGAATGAAGCTAATACCGTCTCCGGCTAAGGACTTCATACTGGGAAATGACAAGATCGCTATTAGGGACTCTCCGCAAGCTTCCTGTTTCTGAAATCTTAAATACAAGGTCTGGTATGATTTGGGATATTGCTGGGGTGAAATCTTCAGTGTGGTATTCACCTCATCTTACTGAAGGTGTCTGCAGTATTATCATAGCATGTCATGGAATTCCAGTAGCAGCTAAAATACCCGTTGTTTCTTGGACAAATCTGGAATAAAAACAAGTCCATTTCCAGCACAACGTAAGGCTAAAAAGGTGCCATGAACTTGTTACTACAGTCCTCACTGTGGCTTAAACACAGACTTCCCAAGAATCTGATTTTAAAAAAACACAAAACTTTTAAAGTTTTAATGTGAAGTAAAAAAACCAAACACCTCCTGAATTCCTATTTTATATAGTGTAAAATCACTAAGTGAAGTAGTACACAATTCATGGATACATTTAAGCTAACAAACTGAAGTTAACATGGCATAGCATATTATTTGATCACTTTTTTTCCTCAGCATAGTATTTGAAAAATCTAAGTATCTTCCTCCATCTCAAAACACCTAATTATTTTGCAGTCAAGCTGAATGAAATTTGCAGTAAGCAGCTCAGTTACTGTGACTTGCCTCAGAATTGCCCTGGCATAGTAATTATCAATAAAATTAAGAGCAAGAGCCCATTGATAGATTTACGCATGTAACCTTTACTTGTGTTGGCAACATTTAAGAAAGTCATACGCACTACTATCATAAGAGACTATATATATGTTGACAGTGTACAACTGTGGATACATTGATCTCTATTCTTAGCATATACTCCCAAGAACAGACCCTACTGAAAGAAATGCTTGAAGTACAGGATTCAATGCAAAAAAAGAAACAAGCAACAACAACAACAACAACAAAAAGAACAACAAACCGAACAAACAAACAAACAAACAAAAAACTAAAACCAAACAAAAAAACCCCACAATAAAACACATTCACAACATAAGAAGGATGTGGACCTGCTTGAGCGAGTCCAAAGGAGGGCCACAAAGATGATCTGAGGGATGAAGCACCTCTCCTATGGAGACAGGCTGACAGAGCTGGGGTTATTCAGCCTGGAGAAGAGAAGACTCTGGGGAGTCCTTGTAACAGACTTCCAGTACATAAAGGGGGCTACAGGAAATCTGGAGAGGGGCTTTCTACAAGGACTTGTCCGGACAGGACATGGGGGAATGGTTTTAAACTGAAAAAGGGAAGATTTAGACTAGACATTAGAAAGCAGCAAGAAGCCCTGAAACAGGTTGCCCAGAGAAGTTGTGGATGTCCCATCCCTGGAAGTGTTCAAGACTAGGTTGGATGGGGATGTGAGCAACCTGGTCTACTGGAAGGTGTTCCTGCCCATGGGGGGGGGGGGGGTTGGAACTAGATGACCTTTAAGGTCCCCTCAAACCTAAACCATTCTATGATGCTATGATTCCAACCACCAAAAATCCCCTCTGTACTGTACATTTCTTGCACATGTCCAAATAGGGGAGGGAGTGGGTGTGCAGTCAATTTTCAATTTCCCTAGAAGAGCTGAAAAGGCCCTTCTCCTGGTCATAAGGGGCAAAGGTCAGAATTGAGATGCTGGATGAGAGACACGGTGTATAGAGAATTGGGAGCACACACTGGCCTGGCTACACCTGAACTGTGTATTTCACACAGAATTCCCGTCAAGTGCACAACGGGTTTCTGCTAACTAACAGCCCTGGGACAGAGGTCGCAGTACAAATAGTGATAACAGATGGAACATGTCTGTTAACTACTGTAAAAACCAATCTTGTATATGGAACAAATATTTCTCTTACTTGCCCTTTCCAGATTAGTCACAGCACCCCCTTTAGTTTTTCTTTGTTTGTTATTTAAAAAAAAATAAAAATTAACTTCAGCATAACTATTGCACCTACTTTGCATTGCCTTTTTACCTGAGGTGTCACTTTGGGTCCTTCCTTTATTAGCACTTTGGAAGAGGGCTGAGGCACAGGGAAGGGGGGATATATGTCTTCCTTTCTGGAATATTACAAAAGAGAAAACTTTCTGCAATTCCACCATTTATTTTTATATGGAAAGTATTTCCTAACTAATGCAATGGAAAATATTGCTACTTTATGAATGTTTTTATTGGATATATTTCTTCATTCATATTTGTATGAAATGTGTGCTCGCATAATTTATGAGATGCACAGTCAGATCACCAGATCCTCACTAGGAAATGGCCTGATGTAGAATGCACCAAATGATTTATTCATATTATTCACATTTATGCATGGTCCTCCTCCTCCATCCGTTATCTGTAGTTTTACCATTATCTGTTGAATTATTGTGTAATAATTGTACTGTCTTTTAAGATGCTTACTATTAAAAAAAAGAAATAAATCCATGTACTTAAATAAAATTGATTTTCAAATATAGCCTACAGGGTATTCTGTGAGAAATTACACCTTGCCTTTAGATCTTTATTGTTTTATACTACTCGGCTTGGCAAAATGCTCAGAAATTTATTTCAAATAAATGAATGTTTCAGTTAACAGATTAAATTTTAATAACTGACTTATAAAAATACATTTTTCTATCTTTTATCTTCTCCAAACAAGATCTTCCTTTCAAACAGAGAACAAAACAAAACAGCTGGTTGAGAGTTTCATCCCTATTATGAGATGAAATCTTCTATCTTCAACTTAGGTTTATTTTCGCAGACTTTAAAAACCAATATAGTGCGATAAAACCATGGATTATTATTTTTAGTTCATGCATAATGGTTGAGTAATTACAAAATTTATAGGTGTATGTATGCAAGATAATAGTGCTATCTGACTAACCAAATATTACAATTACTCTTTTCACAAAATATTCAATATCACCTTAAAAAGACAAGATAACACCTTCCAATTTCTTATATAGAAGCATCCCTGCAACAAAATATTTTTTACAGTGAGACTGATTGGAGACCATTGTAATTGGTTCTGTATGATGATGTGAGGTAAATTAATAAAATCATTTTACATTTATACATCAGTGAGACAATGACCTAGTCCATGCATTCTAAAGTATGCTGTAATTATAACTAGATTATAAGAACAGTAAACAATATATTGGCAATGGATTTGGTAATAAAATCTATTAAAAAGTCAGAAAAAATAATTTCTTGTATTTCTATATACTGTTCTGTTAATCTATAACAACTTTCTGGCATGTTTTTTTGCAATTCTTACAGTACACAGGACGAAAATATTTGCAAGTATTGCTCAAATATTAAGTGTATACATGATTCTGTAAATTATCTTCATCATTTAATTAATGTTTTAATAAAAATGGAGTCCTAGCTATGTATTTATTGTGTGAAAAAAAATGTAATTAAGTGTATTGTATGAAGTACTATGAAGTATACCACTGCAAATATTGCAAGGCCTACTGACCTTCTGCAAGTAATGCCTCTCTTTCATTATTCATATACATTGAATTACTTTGTGTAATATTTTGAGTACTGACCTCTACCCAGGGATACATTTTAAGACATAACTGGACATAGTGGTATCTGCGTATGTTGAGATACTCAGACAAAACATCTTTTAAGAGCATAAGAAAAGCTGTGCATATCAGTCAGTCCACCTCTACACAAGATCCAACTTCTCAGAGGATATTCATAAAGTATTGAAACTGCAGGACCGGTTATGAATAATGAATGGTACTGCAGCTCCAGGAAAAAATGTTTAAAGGGACGACTGGTATTCGATCCATTCTGAACAACTATATTTGGAAAGCAACTACCTCCAAACCTGTTAGTGGAATATTACCAAACAACCATCTGCTTTGTGAAACAATCATCATGAAAATATCATTTGTAAACACTCCTGTCATTCTGGTCAAAGCTAAGTTGCCAGTTTTATGCAATTCCAGCATTGCTGTATATCTGTTCTTTTCTGACATGACAAAAGCTTGGTTTTCATTTCAGAAACAGTAAATATAGTAATGTCATATAAGACACATTGTTAGATGTAAGATACAAAGTCCATATGACTTAACAAATTTGAAAAGATAGAGGGTATCACAGATGTCAGAACTGATGTGCTGCATTACACTACTTTCACATCAGATAACAGTTACCAGTGCTGATGAAGAATGCCATGTCTCCCTTTGACCCTTGAGATGAGGAGAATTTAGTTAAGAAAAGCTGATGATAGCAATGGGAAATATTTGAAATGCTTGTTCTTACAATGGAGACAGGTGGAAAATCACAGTCTCAGTGATTAAATAGTACAGCAAGGGACATTATGGATAAAAATACAAGTGTGAGTAGAAAAACACAGCCCATGGTCTTGAAAATCTTTATTTATACAGTTACTGTTACTAAAATAATCTGTCTATGCTACTTTATAAAATCAAGTTATAAAATCAAGTATAAAAGGAAGTTGGAAGTAATGTTTGCTCACAGATCTGCCCACTTTTGTGACACCTTGATATGCAGAAGTAGCCCTCACCCTACTCATAACCAACCTACAACCAGCATGTCTAGATGCAAACAGTGGTATAGAGTAATAGAAAAGTCTAGGTCAGAAAAGACCGCTGGAGACAATCTGGTCCTGCTTTCTGTCGGTAGCAAGGTGGTATCCAGTGCTCCGACAAGTCTGGATTATTTCCAGCATGGGACGTTCCACCACTGCTCTGAACAATTTATTCACATGTTGAACTGTTCTCATGGTGAAGACTTCTTGAATCCAGAGTTTGCCCTGAAGCTACTTATACCCACTGCCTCTTCTGTGACTGGGGCATCCTTGTGAAAAAAAAGAACCTTGATGGTCTCTGTAACTGCTTTTTAGGTAACGGAAAACTGGGACTAGATCCTGCTTGAGATGTCTCTTTTCTAAGCTGAATGAACACAGTTTCTTCAACCTTTCTTTGTATGTCCAGTTCTCAAGCCCTCTGTTCATTTTGGGGCCCTCTGTGGGACACTGTGCAACTTTCTTGTCTCTCTTGTTAGCTGGGAGGCTCATAATTGAACACGGTATTCTAGGCGCTACCTAAAAAGTGCCAAGTAGAGCTAAGTAACCACCTCCCTCAATCTGCTCACTATATACTAGACGTCACAGCCCAGGATGTGGTTTACTTTTCTTGTTGCTGAGGTACATACCACTGGCTCAATTTCAGCTTGCCATCCATCATGATCCTAGGGCCTTCCTGGCAGATATATACCCCTGTGTGCTTACAGGGGTAAAGACTCAGCTTGTGCTGCTCTGCAGAGTTATTTCAGTTACAGAACTATACATTTAAACTTGTTGAACTTCATGTGATTCTTGCTGGCACGACCTTACACTTGTCCTTGCTGAACTTCACCAAGTCTTGTTAGCCCACTCTTTCAGCCTATGCAGGCCTGACAGCAGAATAGCTCTCCCTTTCTGATTGCCCATTGCTCCACTCAGTTTGGTATCACTGTCAAACTTCATCAGGGTACTCTTGCTCCCATCACTCATGAAATATTAAAGAACATCAGGCCTAACATCAATCCCTGGGGACTCCCACTTGTGACAAGTTGCCAGAGAAGGAGCTATTTACCACTACCCTCTGGGTGCAGCCTGTCAGCCAGTTCCCCACCCACCACACAGGACATGTGTCTAGACTGTCATACATCCGTTTCTCTCGAAGGAGGCTGTGAGAATCTGTATCAAAATCCTTGAAGAAATGCAGGCAAACAATGTCCACCACTCGTCCAACATTGTTGTGGTTTAAAACCCAGTCAGCCACGCAGTCTCTCTCACTCCTCCCTTTTCTCCCCTCCCCCCCACCCCCAGCTCCTGGAGGGACAGGGAGAAGAATCAAAAGAATGTAACTCCCACCGGTTGAGATAAGAACAGGCTAGTAACTAGGGTATAACACAAATCACTACTGCTACCACCAGTAATAATAATGAGAAGGAAAATAACAAAGGAAGAAAATACAATACCACCCGTTGATATGCAGACAGACTGAGCAGTGAGTCAGCCCTTCTGAGTAACTCCCAGTTACCTCCCCGGGCATGAAATACCTCTTTGGCTAGTTTGGGTCAGGTGTCCTGTCTCTGCTTCGTCCTGGCTTCCACTCCTCCCTGGCAGAGCATGAGAGCATGTTTTGGTCACAGTAAACATTTAAGCAGTAACTAAAACCATCAGTGTTATCAGTGTTGATCCCAGGCTGAAAGTCAAAAGCACAGCACTGCACCAGCTACTAAGGATGAGAAAAATGACTGCTACTGCTGAACCCAGGACAAACATCAACCAAGCTAAGACTTCTCAAAAATTACAGAGAGTGGACCTACAATGACATCAGACAGGGTTTAACACCCTTGTGTGGATATTGTCAGGAACCATCGATTTGCTGGGCTCAAGCTCCTGTAATAGTTGCCATACCAACTCTTCTTTCCCTGATGGTGAGTCTGTGTTTGCATCAATCTGGATTTTTATTTCCAAGGCCTGAGTCTTAATGGTGATGGTAAAGACAGAGTTGAAGAACAAGTTGAGAATCTCTGCCTCTTGGTGTTACTGGTGACTTACTCACCTCTCCTGCTTAACATCAGGACAACATTTTTCTTCTGTTTCTGCTTGCTGTTTATGTACCTGAAGAATCCTTTCTTGCAGTTTTTCACATTTCTGGCCAATTTCAACTTGATCTAAGCTTTTGTTTTCCTAACTGCATCTCTGTACCCTCTGGCAAAGTCCTTGTAATTCTCAACAGGCATTTGTCTGCTTTTCCATCTCTGGTAGGATTTTCTGTCAGTTTTGAGCAGATTCAGAAGCTTGCAGTTCAGCCATGGTGGTCTCTTGCCCTGCCTGCTTTCCTTACCTTTAACAGGAACAAACTAGTTTTGTGCTTCCAGCAGAACGTTCTTGAAAATCTCCCAGCATTCACTATGTCCTTTATCTCCCATGAAAGTCTCCCCAGAATCCCTCCCAGCTGAGCTCTGAGGAAGCTGATGTTTGCTCTTCTAAAATCCAAAACCTTTGCCTTAGTGCTAACCTTCAGTGTTGTGGTTTAACCTCACCTGGCAACTAAATACCAGACAATTGCTCACTCTCTCTGCCTCTCTCATGGGATGGGGAAGAGAATCAGAAAAAAAGCAAACTGCATGGACTGAGATAAGAACAATTTAATAATATACTACTAATAATAATAATGAAAAAAGACTCCATGGTTTTTAGCTTCTTTTTGCTGATTCTCCTCCCTATCCCACCATGGCAGACTGTGAATAAGCTGCTGCTCAGTACTTAGTCACTGGCTGGGTTTAAACCACAACGCTGATTGAGATAAAAATCTCTAACCAAGCTGTCACACCTACAGGTGACTACAAAGACAATGCATTTGACAAATGGTTATTTGTGTTAATTTCAGAACTCTATGAGCCTGATTTGTTGGCAGAGGTAGTCAGAATATCGTATTTCCTCTCTTGCTTGTTACTGAGGAATAAAGTTATTGTATTGGTTTCCTGGCTCTAGCATCTTTTCTAGTTGAATCTGTTTCCAATGTTGGCATGTTTCGGCTACACCTCATCTATCTACTGATGGCAGCACACTCTCCTAACCATTCTTTGAATTGGCTCTCTGACATCTGTAGAGCTAACTTAAAGTCACTTCAGTCAGCTCTAACACCTCCAGCTTTATACATACTATTTACGCTCTCTTCACTTTTCCCAGACCTCTTTTCTCAATTGGCTTGTACTGTTTTTCCAGACAATTGTTCACCCTTCAATGACAGATGGTTCCTATTTAATTCTGTCATTTTGTCAGGGTTAGCATTCAAATTTTAACTTTTAATCATTTTATCAACACAGACTAAGTTGTTGAGAAAATTTCACTTCAGCTTCCCAGATGCATCTATGAGACTCAGAAGATGCAATGCATGTATCCCAAAACATGAAAGATATGATTTATTGTGGAAACACAATCAGAGACTGTAGATTATGAAAGACAATGGGGCATCACGGCAACAACACTTTTTCTTTGGTTTTGTTCTTGCTAAAAGACATTTCTCTTTCAAACCAAGTATTTCTATTAAAATGTTTGTTTTGTTTGTTTGGTTTTTTCTCTCCAGAAAAAGAAATGCACCAAAATTGAATTCAGTCTGACAGCCAATGCAGCATTTTACCATTCTGCTACTTTCCCAGTGCTTCCAAAGCTAGCAGTTCATAAAGCATACTCACCTTGGAAAATACATGTTTCACTATAAACGTCCAATGAAGTCCATATTATTTCAGTAGAGTCAAAATGTTACCTTGCCTTTCTGAAGTCTTTCTAATAAGATCCCATTTCTCTAACTACATCCAGTTGTTGAACACTTATTCTGTTTTTCCCATGTAAATAAATACTGCAGTAGAACCAGTTAGCTGCAATACAAAAAATTCCCAGTACTTAGGAGCAGTACTATTTTAATTAGTCTCTTGTGACCAAGCAACCTCCCTCTGGTATTACTAGGGCTGGTGGCATTTTGGAGGCAGGAAGGAGGATTGAAGCATGTATTACGTAATAGTGATAATCTTCATTGTATTCTACAGACTATGCTTTTGGAGAAACTTTTTGAGAAAAACAGACTTTTAATAGGTTTCAAGTGTTTCAAAGTATAGAAGTGAAAAGCCGGTAAGATCTTTATGACTTTTATAATTAATTTGAAGATCAGTTAAACCACAGGGTATTTTAGGTGTAAAGAACAAGAAGTCTAAATACTAGTTTCAACATAACAGCAAGCAGTTCCTTGAGAAACCTAATTAACTCACTCATAATTTTTCTTTCAGTGCTTTCAGGATTGTTCTGGAGGCATCTCACGTGCATTTCACTGCATAATCAAGTTTGGTTGGTAATGACTGGTCTTTTGATGACTTGAAATACATTAATTCTTCTGTAGAGAATGAATAATTAGAAGACATTTAGTATAGCTAATGAATTTTGTGGATTTCATTAAGCATAATAAATAATTATTTGACTCTTCACAGGCACAGCTAGCAATTGTGATTATCTGATAAATACACTTTCATGAATGGCAGTAACATTACAGACCTTGGCACTTTTTTTGATATTCCTTCAGATGTCTTGAAAACCAGCTGTCTTTATAGAAGGCAACAAGATAGCTAATGTATTCAACTTAATACCTGTCCTGGTAGCTTACCTTTTGTATTAGGTATAAATCTTCCTAAAATGTAAGATTATGCTGTTTTTTTTCTCTAAACTCTAGCAAGGCTTTCTATGAAACGTCAAATCTCATTATTTCTTTGAAGTCTTGGCAGTTAATTTCTCCTTCCAAAGCAAGATAGTATTTTGTATGCTAGAACGTGTACAAAAATATATTCTTTTTAACTTGTTAAAAAGTTTTCTTTGTTATAAATTTGTTAGATAATTAAAATCAGAAAATGGAGCCTAAGAAATGTTCTTATCATATCTTTAGAAAACAAACTTTATATGAATGTTCTTTATGAAACTTTATGTAATGCTTTTTGTATGTATGAAAAATGCTGATTAAGATCACTGATTTCAAAGTCAGACAAGTCACATGTCTAAAAGTGCTATTTCTATAAGTTCCATGAAAGTGAAAGTTGAGTTCAGATGATTCCAGTGACTGAAAAGCTTTACCATTAGCTCTCCTTTCCTAAAATTAGGCATGTTACCTTAAATGTCAAAAAATTAGGTTATGATAAAGAAGTCATAATACACAAACGCGCAAATACTGCTATCAGTTCTTCAGCTCTTGGTAATACAGAATAATACCTATGTCATGCTTCTGTACCTTACATATGCTGTTTTCTTCCAAGCAAAAACGGTCAGAAGATAAAGTTATTTATTTCATTAATATACCTTTCCAACATGTATTCTTTAAAAAAGTAAAAAGGACAACTAACTCGGAGATATATTAGAGAAGAGCAGATTTTGGGTAATTAACAATCAAGAATGGGATTTGTGTTAACCATAAATATTTACAGTGCAGATCATCACACAGCTGATCTAGCCTTCCTTCACATCAGTGGTGAAAAAGCAAAGGCATTTCTGGATTGTGAATTACCACTTTTTGTAGACATTTAACACATTATGTGAAATGGTCTTAAATTCCATTGGGAGGATAAGATTGTAAGCTGTGCTGCAAATATACAGATAGGACTCCTGAATCTTTGTCTATCCCAGGTAAAACAGTTAAACCAGTTGCTGGAAAGTTTCTTCTCATGATTAATGAAGAGTTAGAAATTGAAGGACTAGCTTAAAAGAGCTGGATAGGTAAATCTTTAATAGAATATATGGCATTAAGGTTTAAAGTTCTGCCTCAGTTCTCATCAAGTCACGTCTTTAAGCCTTTGGACTAAAGTAGCTAAGAATGTAGATACTGTATTGTAGAAGTTTTGACCCAGAGTGGAAAGGAGGGAGGAATATGGAAGTCTTTTTTTGAGATTTATTTTTGAGATTTTTGATTGGGCTATGTATGAGAAAAAGAAAATTGGTTACAAAATCTAAGCATGCCTTTTTCTACAAAGAAGAATTTCTGAAATACAAGAACTGCTTTTTCTAACAGTGCATGTGGCACCAAAGCCCCCTAAACATTGGGTGAATCCATCACTAATATACATGTCTGGTAGCTGAATGACCATGATTATGGTCATGTGTTGCTACAACATTTTTGGTGGCAACTTCATTTGAAGCATTCATATTACACTTTGGACATTACTGAGCGGATTTCTAATTCTAGAATTAACAGGGAAGGAAAAGTGGATATTTTGAGCAAGTTTTTTGCAGTTCTATCCCTGCTGAGCTGGATTCCAAGACTGTATGAAAGAACTATCATTATTTGAGAAGGTGGCTTCTAGTGTATCAAGAGATGTTAAAAACAAATAAAATAAAAAAAATAATTTAATGTTGCACTGGATTTGATACATTATTGAGACCTTTGAGAAAGGATGAAGAAGTGAGCCACATGTTATGTTTAAGGTGATCTAGATTCTGGAAGATTTGGACCAAATCTGACAAATTTTAGAGAAGAAAATTCAGGCATATATTAAAAAAAAAAAAAAAAAGAAAGCAAAGCAGTAATTCTATCTTGAGGACATAGTTTCAATAAAATCTAATAAATGAAATATACAGCTCTAGAGTAAAAATAAGACACAATATTGAATCACCTTTTTTTTTTTTTTTTTTCTCTTTGAGGATCATCTGTTTTGCACACTTCATGAGACAGTCCTGAGGGAGAGGAACAAAAACACGGCTGATGTGGTAATGTTGGTTAATGGCAGCGGGCAGCTTAGCCAGACAATCGCTTGCACACTCCTCCACAGTGGGTTGAGGGAGAGAACTGGAAGGACACCAGCATGAAAAACTTGTCGGTTGACATAAAGACAATTTAATAGGGAAAACTAAAGCTGTCCATTCAAGCAAATCAAAACAAGGAATTCATTCACTACTTCCCACCGACAGGCTGGTGTTCAGCCATCTCCAGGAAAGCAGGGCTCCATCACATCGAATGGCTACGTGGGAAAACAAATGCCCTAATTCCAAACAGCCTTCCCCTTCTGCCTTCTTCCATGCTTCTATACTTTGCTGAACATAACAGCATATGGCATGGGATGTTCTTTTGGTCAGTTAGCATCAGCTGTCCTGGCTGTGTCCCCTCCCGACTTCTTGTGCACCCCCAGCCTACTCTCCAGCAGAGAAGTGTGAGAAAAGAGAAAAGGCCTTGATGCTGTGCAAGCACTGCTTAACATGAGATACTGGCATGTTATCCACATTGTTTGGTTACAAATCCAAAACACCTCACCATATGAGGTGCTATGAAGAACATTAACTCCATTCCAGCAGAAAACAATACAGATAAAAAACAATGTGAAGGTTTGTTTTGGGTGACAGGGAAGATAATTCCATGAGAAGAAAGTTAAATGGACTTACTTGAAAAAAGAAACCTGAATTGTTCCAAGTCCAAAGAACAGAACTTTTTAAGCTAAATCCCAGTTAGAAAACTGAGTATTTCTCTTGGGATTATATGCAATCTGTACTGTGTGAAACTGTTGATGTACAGACTCCTCATCCAGCTGTCAGAAGCTGCTTTTTAATCTCTGGAAGTCCAGCTGACTCAGCTGGCACAGCCTGAGTTAGGAGCTTGAGGAAGCAAGCTGATGGGTATATTCACAGACTACTTGCAGATGGGTTGTGCACTGGATTCTTGCCTGCTATGTGAAAGAAATAATCAGATAGCCAATCTTCTATCTGACCACGGTTTATCTGAAACAGGCTGGAGAGAATAACCTTTTCTAATTATGATGACAGACTAGAAGTTCAAACAGATGTTCTGCAGTGCTACCTGGAATGGATTTAACTTTTCATCATGTGTTAGTGTCCAGCAAAGATAAATTTGCCATTCAAAGCTGGTCTGCAAGCATATGAAATATCATTTCCCACCGCTGTTACCAATTTCAAGTCATAAACAATTAAGAAGTGAAAAAATTGGCAGGGCTGCATTGTCATACAGGAATATAAATATTGCAATAAAAGAAGGTATATAAATAATGCAGAGTGATGATATATTTCCATGTAGTACAGCATGGTTTAAGCAAATAAACAGGCGCAAACAAATAAAAATGTATTTTTCATTCAATTAAAAAAAAAAACAAACATATTATGGAAGATAAAAGAAAACCATAGGCAGGGTGAGTAAATAATTTAATGTAGAGTTTAGTGAAAAAACATCTCATAATATTGTTCCCAATGAGAAAAATTCATCACTTACGGAAAAGAAAAAGTCGGTGTGCTTTGTTTTTAAATATTTCCCTGAAGAAGTACATAAAGACCTCTTTCATCAAGCTGTAGTTTTGTTTGTGAAATCAAATAGATTTCCATAAGCAAGTTTGATTACTTACATTAACAGTCATAAACAGATATGAATAACAGATAAAGATATTAGATTTTATATGTGTATTCTACAAATGAGTTTGTGTTTATACAAATATGGTTTTATTACTGATATGAAACTTGAATTTCTAGGGATCGTAAGAAACCTACAAACCCCAAACTGAAACTATGGTAAAGACTAAGAATGTTTTAAGGTTATATTGAACCTTATGTAGGAAAAATATCAGTAAGAAAGACACTAGGTGTTTAAAAAAGTCAATCTCAACCAACCTGTCTTGACCTGGACAGGCTGGAGAGTTGGGCAGGGAGTAACTTGATGAAATATAACAAGGGAAAGTTTAGAGTCCTGCATCTGGGCAGGAACAACCCCAGGTTCCAGTATAGGTTGGGGAACGACCTGTTAGAGAGCAGTGCAGGGGAGAGGGACCTGGGGGTCCTAGTGGACGACAGGATGACCATGAGCCAACACTGTGCCCTTGTGGCTAAGAAGGCCAATGGCATCCTGGGGTGTATTAGAAGGGGGGTGGTTAGTAGGTCGAGAGAGGTCCTCCTTCCCCTCTACTCTGCCCTGGTGAGACTGCATCTGGAATATTGTGTCCAGTTCTGGGCCCCTCAGTTCAAGAAGGACAGGGAGCTGCTGGAGAGAGTCCAGCGCAGGGCAACTAAGATGATTAAGGGAGTGGAGCATCTCCCTTATGAGGAAAGACTGAGGGAGCTGGGTCTCTATAGTTTGGAGTAGAGGAGACTGAGGGGTGACCTTATAAGTGTCTATAAATATATAAAGGGGGAGTGTCACGAGGATGGAGCCAGGCTCTACTCAGTGGCAAACAATGATAGGACAAGGGGTAATGGGTACAAACTGGAACACAAGAGGTTCCGCTTAAACTTGAGAAGAAACTTCTTCTCAGTGAGGGTGACGGAACACTGGAACAGGCTGCCCAGGGAGGTTGTGGAGTCTCCTTCCCTGGAGACATTCAAAGCCCGCCTGGACACATTCCTGTGTAACATTATCTAGGTGTTCCTGCTCCGGCAGGGGGATTGGACTAGATGATCTTTAGAGGTCCCTTCCAATTTCTAGCATACTGTGATACTGTGTGAAAGGAAAATATACCAAGGCAGGTTGTCTAAGATGCACAGGCTATTTAAGAAAATACAAAATGAAGGGTAGTCGACATAACTGGTTCTCACATTAAAGAAAAGTGAAATATTGTGATCAAATCAACCTTGCAAAGGAATCCAAATTTAATCAGGCAATTTAATCCTTAAAGTTGAGTATGACTAGTAGCATAGGTGGAGCCGCTCCAAGCTTGGGTGCATAATGCTGTAGTAAACCCCAGTGCAGTGCTTTTTCTTCAGAAAAAGGTATGCCAAACTGACCACTGATAGCCTTAATTCTATTGTCAATTACATCATCATTGCTTTATTGTCATTAAAGTGAACTGTGCAAACCTGGTGTAAGGTCTATGTGGTTGTGTTTGGCCTGAGTACCTGACTTCAAGGACTTCCTACTAAGGCTGGATGAAACAACTGATTAATAATGTGGCAGCCTAGACTGTAATTTGGCTGCAGCAAAACCATAAGTATTAATAAGTTTAAATTTTTATTTTCAATTGTGGAAGGCATAACATATGCACTCAGTGTGCAGTTTACCTCAGACATTGTCAGCGTACTGCAACAATTCAGGCAGTAGCATTACTATTGCCATCCTAAGTTATTCTTTAAAAAGAATATTATAATGCTGAATTTAATAAAATTGTGTGGGAGTTTTTGTAAGGTTTCATTTTATTTAACTTTTTAATGGTGCCTTCTTACAGCTTATTTTCACTGTTGCATATCAACTCCATTTCTGCTCTTACCATCCTGCTGCACTTCTTAACTTCCCACATTATTTCTTTGATGATTCACATTGTTATAATATATACACATTTTCCACTTGCCAGATTCAATGAGTTGATTATAAAAAAAAAATAAAATTGTGCTTTATTAAAGTAGATGAACCCTTCTGGGAACCTTAAAGGTGTAACAAGAATAACAATGAAAAAATCTGTGTGAATCAAAAAAAAAAATCCCATCCCCAGAATTCAGTTGTTAACATGGAAGAAAGTTGTCAGAAAAAGGCTAAGGAGACCTCTGTCCACTCGTATTGCAGTGTCTCTAGTCACAGAGAAAATCACTTCAGCTGGGATTCATTAATCTCTTCTATCTTCAGTTGTCTAAAACTTTTCTAAATCTAAACTGTCATTTAAGTTCTGGTACAAGAGACTTGTACAGTAGCAAAATGTTTGTCTATTTCACCTGTGTTCATGTTGTCCCTACAACTACAAAATAGGGAAAACAATACTTAATATATCCAACCATTTTCTATCATGTTCACAACAATGATGATTCCATTTTAAAAAAACACTGAACTTTTTGCATCAGATTAACGCCTATGCTACTGTAAAAGGAAAACACATACCTAAAGTACATTGTATAATTGTACCCAGTACATATCAGGCATCAAGGACGCTATTACAATACAAATAAAGAAATACCTTCTATCATGTATTTCACGTGATTTTTTTATATGGATAAAATATAAATATCTTTTCAAATAAGGTACAATGAAAATGATGAGATGCACAGGAGTAATGCAGGAATGGTTTCTGAAACTCTGAGAAGGGAAGTTGTCATGGAAACAGCGGGGTTAGAAATCTTTTTGTTGCCACAATTTTATTTAGCTGCTGCTTAGACTTTATGTTATTTCAATAAATTAATCATCCTCAAGTCATTCATGGTTTTATTTTTCCCAAAACAAGATGTTACTTTAAGAACTTTGAGATGCAAGGCAATGACTAATGGCATATTCATCTACACTGAAACATACAAAAATGACAACTTCCATTTTACTCCTACACTCACCTAACTGAAAGATTACAAGAGAAAGGTGAGCAAAAGAGTTAGTCACTGACTCTGTAAAAGACTATCATGGCATTCTGAACAAAGTTTTACCTACAGCAAATAAAGTAAGAAGAAAACATGTACAGGACCTTAACCATAACAAATGCAAGGTCCTACACCTGGGTCGGAGCAAGCCCAGGCACAGCTACAGGCTGGGCAAAGAAGAGATTCAAAGCAGCCCTGCGGAGAAAGACTTGGGGGTGTTGGTTGATGAGAAAATGAACATGAGCTGGCAGTGTGCACTCGCAGCCCAGAAAGCCAATTGTATCCTGGGCTGCGTCAAAAGCAGCGTGACTAGCAGGTCGAAGGAGGCGATCCTGCCCCTTTACTCTGCTCTTGTGAGACCTCACCTGGAGTATTGTGTGCAGTTCTGGTGTCCTCAACATAAAAAGGACATGGAACAGTTGGAACAAGTCCAGAGAAGGGCCATGAGGAAGATTAGGGGACTGGAGCACCTCCCGTATCAAGATAGGCTGAGGAAGTTGGGGCTATTCAGCTTGGAGAAGAGAAGGCTGCGTGGAGACCTCATAGCAGCCTTCCAGTATCTAAAGGGGGCCTATAGGGATGCTGGGGAGGGACTCTTCATTAGAGACTGTAGTGATAGGACAAGGAGTAATGGGTTAAAACTTAAACAGGGGAAATTTAGATTGGATATAAGGAAGAAATTCTTTCCTGTGAGGGTGGTGAGGCACTGGAATAGGTTGCCCAGGGAGGTTGTGAATGCTCCATCCCTGGCAGCGTTCAAGGCCAGGCTGGACGAGGCCTTGAGTGATATGGTTTAGTGTGAGGTGTCCCTGCTCATGGCAGAGGGGTTGTAACTAGATGATCTTAAGGTCCTTTCCAACCTTAACTATTCTATGATTCTATGAAATAGTCCCCCAAACTTTGAACTGCTTAAATTATTAAAATAACAAAATAATTACCAAGTTAATCAGAAAAAGTACACAAATACTCAGGTGACAAAGTGAAAAAAAAAAAAAAAAGCTTGCTACTCAGCCTGCCTGCAAGAAATAGAAGTTTAATTAGTCTATTTAAGCAACAAATAAGAGCTTCTAAATATTATAATCAAACAGAAGAAGTGTTAAATAACATTGAGAGCAGAATAGGAAGGACAACAAGTGGCACATGTTCAGAAAACAACTTGAAGCAACAAATGCAAATCAAACTCCAAAACAAAACAAAACAAAACCAACACACGCAAAAAATGTTTGAATGAGCAGTAAAAACATTAGAGCCAAATAAAAACATTCTGAAGTCTGAGCCACATAAAAGAAGGAGGATGTACAATGAAGCTGTGAGGCAGCAAAATATACAGGTAATGAATCCACAGATTTTGAAAGTTTGTGTATTATTTTTTGGAACAAGAGCAGATATAACACTTTCCACTGATTTTTTTTTCTCCTAAAAATGCTGATTCACTGATAGCTAAAATGTCTTACGAACACATTAATCTTAGCCAATCTTGGAACACAACATACATTCAAATATTATACTTTATGGCTTCTTCATCAGTCATCTGCCCTTCAGTTTTCTTGACAGACTCTGAAGAATTACATCTATTCTGTATGAAGCCAACAACATGTTAGCTCCAATATCACATATTAAATATCATGTGCTAGCTGTGTATATATCACCACTGAAATTTCCTCTGCCATTCCTCCCATTGATGAAGATAGCACTATTCTGTGCTTCCATTATGCTGAATTAAAAATCATGAAAAATTAATCAATACTGATCAGTCCTTATGGGTCTGATGAAAAAAGTCGCATAGGGACAGTGAGTGATGGAAAGAGACATACTGCTAGTACCTATCATTTTTTCCATAGCACTTTTAGTGCTGGCTGGAGGTCTTCTCAGCCCTAGTGAAAGAGGCAGGAGTTTCTTCCTACAGAATTGATGAAAAACGTCTTTCCAGAAGGTATTTTAACAACGGAAGACTTGCTGTGTTGGAACACAGATTTCAGATTCCTCAGAATTACTTGCTTCTCCAGTGTCATCTTCCAGGCTTATCTGTCATAATTGCAGCACTTGTTTCTGTAAAAGCACTGAGCAGGTTTTTCTAGGGCCTTTTCACCCCACTTATATGGCTTATTGTTATTATGTTTTCACCTTAATTTCAAGAATCCTAAACAGATTTCATGTTCATTTTAATACTGGATAACCTGGATTTAAATATTTTAGAACTTTTTTGTTAGAAACGCTGTTCTTAGGTGCAAGACACATCAAGAAGGTTAAAATACTGAAGGTTCCTGTTTTCCCCAGGACTGGTGCTTGCAGGTGTGTGGTGGGTTCACCCTGGATGGCTGTCAGACCTCCACCCACCTCCACCCCTCAACAGGATGGGGGTAGAAAATAAGATGAAAAATCTCTTGGACTGGGATAAAGACATGGAGTTCACGTACCAGTGAGCATCATGGGCCAACAGACTCAACTTGGAGAAAGTTAATTTAATTATTGCAAACTAAAAGCAGATGACAATCAATGACAAAAATGAAAACATCTCCCACCTAACTCTCTCCCTGCTTTTTCCCAGTCTCAACTTCACTTTTTTATTCCTGGCTCTACCACAACAGCAGAGTCCCAGAAGAGTGCATTACTTAAAGTAACCTATACGTTTTCGTGAATGGGGTTCTTACACTGTGATATGAAATCAGAATAAACAACAAGGAAATTAAAAAAATAACAGCCCACAGAAAAAAAATATCTGGTAAGAACCAAGCCTAAATGCTTAAAAGTCAAGAGTTTTCTGTAGATATGTATTTTTAAAAGTTAAGACACTGGTTATGTCAGGTTTCAAGCAATGCTGAGATATATTTATGTGAACTAATGATCTGTACGATTAAATTACTTCATTTCTTTGTATTTAGTGACAATATCAACAGCAGCATGGAGTACTGGAATAATTTCTAAGAAATACCATAGCTATACTATAGATAATTCTAATGAATTATTTTTAAAGCTGCTGAGATTGACAGCATATTAAGATAATTAATTACCTGACAGTAATTAATAAAGCATTAAGTGTATTTCAATAAAATTAGCATATACAAGTTAAATGTGTATATTTTAGACTTGCTTAATACATTTAGTTTTTCTGATTTCTTAAAAAGGAGGAGCAACCCTGCTTCTTAAGGGTGATAGAACTGTACATGTAAGTTTGAAACTAAAAATGGTCACTCTTTTTTGTCATTTTTAATTGACTGTGCGAGCTACAGAAGTATTTGGGGTAGATCTGGGTAGCTGTCCAGAGAATACACACTTGAACTGGCACCAAGGATCCAGATGAAGATTAGAGTCAGAATTCAGATTTGGATGAGCAGAAACCAGTGATCAGAAACCTCAGGTCAAAACTTTCTGCCATCATCATGGTTCTGCAGTTTCTACTAGCAGAATCAATTCTTTTATTAACTTGTGACTTTAAATATATTGTGTAAAAATTCACTCTGGAGCAATGTAGAACTTGCAGCACATTTCCTAAATCCAAGTTCATTGCTTTAGCCCTCAGGCCATGCTTCCTTTCAGCTTTTATAGATGACGAATTTCCTTACTGGTGTTCTCTTAGTTTCTAAAATGCAAGGTTTCATTCTGGAATGAAAAAGGAGTTTGCTGTCACGTTTAACCCTACTAAGTCAGTTTAATTTTTTACACTGGATAGGCAGATGAAAAAGGACTCCAGCATAATTTCCCCAAATTGTAGTTTTCCAGGAGTAAGAGTTCAAGTATTTACGTATGTCCTGGGTTCAGCAGTAGCAGTCATGTTTCTCCTCCTTGGTAGCTGGTGCAGTGCAGTGTTTTGACTTTCGGCTCGGGAACAGAGCTGATAGAGATGTTTTGGTTTGGCCAAGGACTTTGTGAGCCTCATGCTCTGCCAGGGAGGAGGGGAAGCCGGGAGGAAGCAGAGACAGGACACCTGACCCAAACTGACCAAAGAGGTATTCCATACCACAGCACGTCATGCCCAGGATGTAACTGGGAGTGAGCCGGAAGGGCTGGGAGACTGCAGGGTTGGAGGAGGTATCGGTCGGAGCTTGGTCGGGCTTGGGGGGGCGAGTTATCGGTCAGCTGGTGCTGAGGTGTTGTATTCTGTTCCCTTGTTATTTCCTTTATCATTATTATCATTGGTGGTAGCAGTAGTGATTTGTGTTATACCTTAGTTACTAAACTGTTCTTATCTCAACCCGTGGGAGTTGCATTCTTTTCGATTCTCCTCTCCGTCCCTCCGGGAGCAGGGGGAGGGCAAGAAAGGGGGGGAAAGTGAGCGAACGAATTACCTGACTGGGTTTAAACCACGACAGTTCTTTTTGGCGCCCAACGTGGGGCACGAAGGGTTGAGATAACGACAGATTTGACTGGATTAATAGTCATTCGTCACAATGCTGATTTATTGGGTATCAGAGTTGTTCTTCTTGATCTCACAGCTTCAGACCGTTGTAACTTACTTAGAGCCGGTATTTGCTGTGATAGTGTTTATCAAGTGTGGGGCCTGGGCTAAGGTTCTTGTCTCACTGTGCTTTATGGCAATGGCTTGTAATACGGGCGGGCTCCAGCAGCAGGGCGGGACGGACGTGGCCGTGGACTTGTACCTGGCCGTCCGGCTGCTCTTCACCGTCCTGGCCCTCACCCTACTCTCCATCTTCGTGAGGCTGCGGGGAACTGAGGGGGAGCGGTCCCGGGAGCCGGCGGCTGCTGAAGCGGCCCGGGAGAGCGGCCCCGGGGACCAAGCGGCGGCGGGAGCGGGGCCGGAGGCCGCGAGGGGACGGCTGCCGGTGGAGGAGGTCGGGGCGGTCGAGGAGCAGAAGGAAGCGGCTGCCGAGCAGCGGGATAAGGCGGCGGAGGAGCCGAGCCCCGCGGAAGAGCCGAGCTCGGCGGAGGAGCCGAGTCCGGCAGCCGAGCCGAGCCCCGCGGCCGAGCCCCGCCCTGAGACGGCCGAGAGCATCCCCCGGAAGCCGCCCGCCGAGCCCCAGGAGGATGCAGGAGACCACGCAGCATTTCCCAGCAAGGCAGAGGAGGAAGAGCTGGACTCAGGAAAAGAGAAGCTGGCGGTGGGAGAGCCGGCAAGCACAGCAGCTACACCAGCCCCAGTGACAAGCACAGCAGCATCAACTGAGAGTTCTGAAGGCTCTGAATGGCCTTTGGGTATCCTTGGGACCTGCCTGCTGATTGTGATGGGGATCAGCATGTTGGCACACACACAGACTGTGTTCTACCCACAACCATTTTGTCTGATCTCAAAAGTCAAGCAGAGTCAGGTTTGGGTCTTGCCTGGGGTTAGACGAGGATATAGGGGGACCAAGAGATTTTCCCCAAGGCTGGACAGTCATGAGTGGCAGGGTGTGTGGGACAGTATGGGCAAGTATCTAGTCCACTGGGCCCCTCCAGTGCTTTGGAAGCGTCGGAGATGGAAGGCAGCTGTATGGAGTCCCCAGCAACAAGCTGCAGAAACTGCTTAAGGGGACAGTGAATTATTTTAAGCCTGGTGGGCCCATGGCACTTCAGGCCATCAGAGCAGAGATGCAACACAGAGATGGACTCATGATCGAGGGGTGGACTTAACAATGGACACTATTGCCCAGGTTATGCACGAGTGTGAACACTGCACACAGTCTCTCCTGCTCTGGAAGACTGTTACAAGAGATGGAGCCTGACATGGACCAGATGGACGCAGTAGCTTTATAGGGACTGGTCCATGCACTAAGATAAGAGTGCACCGAGATAAGAGTGATGGTATATTGAAAATGTGGGATCTGAGCATGACGTGAATGGTATGGAATAAGGGGTGGATAATGTCCTGGGTTCAGCAGTAGCAGTCATGTTTCTCCTCCTTGGTAGCTGGTGCAGTGCAGTGTTTTGACTTTCGGCTCGGGAACAGAGCTGATAGAGATGTTTTGGTTTGGCCAAGGACTTTGTGAGCCTCATGCTCTGCCAGGGAGGAGGGGAAGCCGGGAGGAAGCAGAGACAGGACACCTGACCCAAACTGACCAAAGAGGTATTCCATACCACAGCACGTCATGCCCAGGATGTAACTGGGAGTGAGCCGGAAGGGCTGGGAGACTGCAGGGTTGGAGGAGGTATCGGTCGGAGCTTGGTCGGGCTTGGGGGGGCGAGTTATCGGTCAGCTGGTGCTGAGGTGTTGTATTCTTTTCCCTTGTTATTTCCTTTATCATTATTATCATTGGTGGTAGCAGTAGTGATTTGTGTTATACCTTAGTTACTAAACTGTTCTTATCTCAACCCGTGGGAGTTGCATTCTTTTCGATTCTCCTCTCCGTCCCTCCGGGAGCAGGGGGAGGGCAAGAAAGGGGGGGAAAGTGAGCGAACGAATTACCTGACTGGGTTTAAACCACGACAACGTACTTCTCCATTACTCAGTACTGAATTCTTACACATTTAAATATTTCAGCAGTTTGTGGTCGATGTGCATTTACTCCAGCTACATCCTACTTTAAAAGCATGTAAACATTCAGTACAAATTATTGAAGTTCTTGCAGACATTTATATTCAAAAAGCATACATTTTATTAAATCACTTTAAAAATTGTTCTTATATCCCCTCAAGGTTCTTCTTCTAAGAATATGTTGAACATGTTTATATGAACATGTTATGCTCAGTGGAAAACAACAAAGGGATTTCATATGGTATAACACTATACATAAGTTACTAGAAATTCCAAGTTACTAATACTGTGTTGGTTTAGCATCACAAATGGATAAAACATATCACAAAAGATGTTCATCATACTTTACTAGATAATCTTCATATGTGCACACTTACAATCTTGCCTTATTTCAACTGAGATAGAACAGATATAATGACAGATCTGCTGATTTTCCTCTTACTATGCACTTTATTATTTCCTACATTAACAAAGTGAGATTGAATTTGTATAACTGAAGTGAACACATGTCCATCCTAACAAATATTTATCTTTTGAAAAACTGATTTTTTCAAAGACTCTTTTTTTAAAAAAGTTTTGAGAATAAATATGATTTTGTGCTTTTGTATGAGGTTTAAAATATCTATGCTTTTGTATGAGGTTTTTGACTTCGCAAAAGAGGTACTTTATGAGCTACAAATGAGTCGAAGTAGTATTTCAGTACTTGTGCTACTGTTGTTAACTGCAGAACTTTTTCGATCATCAATGAGTCCAGCTAAGCTAATCTCTTGAGCCATCAGAAGGATTAATACTGAGGTTCAGCTACTAGGTTGTCCTGGGTTCA
Source organism: Pezoporus flaviventris (assembly GCF_033815535.1). NCBI lineage: Eukaryota > Metazoa > Chordata > Aves > Psittaciformes > Psittacidae > Pezoporus > Pezoporus flaviventris. The sequence continues at coordinate 27,545,489 of NW_026892579.1, read as the reverse complement.
GCAGTAGCAGTCATGTTTTTTCCTTTGTGTTAGCTGGTGCAGTGCTGTGTTTTGACTTCTAGTTTTGAGAACAGCGTTGGTGAAGCCGATGTTTTCGGTTGTTGCTAAGTGATGTTTACCCTGACCAAGGACTCTGTGAGGCTCATGCTCTGCCAGGGAGGAGGGGAAGCTGTGAGGAAGCAGAGACGGGGCGCCTGACCCGGGCTAGCCGGGGAGGTATTCCATACCACAGCACGTCATGCCCGGGGTGGGGGGTAACTGGGAGTTACCCGGAAGGACAGGAGCTTCCGGGTGGAACTCGTTTTCTTGGCCGGTGGTATCGTATTCTCTTCCCTTGTTATTTTCCCTTATCATTGTTTTAGCTGATAGTAGCGGTGGTGATTTGTTGCTGGACTGTTCTTGTCTCAACCCGTAGGAGTTGCACTCTCTCGATCCTCCTCCCCGTTCCTCCGGGAGCGGGGAAGGGGAGAGCCCCGGTGCAGGGAGGGGGGGGGAGACGAACACGGACCTTGATTGTTGTCAGCTTGGCACCACTCACTGGGAGTGAGTGAACAAGTTACCTGACTGGGTTTAAACCACGACAGTTCCTTTTTGGCGCCCAACGTGGGGCACGAGGGGTTGAGATAAGAACAGATCTGACTGGATTGATAGTCACTCGTCACAATGCTGATTTATTGGCTCTCAAGGTTTTTCCTCTTGATCTCACAGTTTCAGTATACCATATCTTACGTCCATCCGGTATTGGCTGTATTAGTGTTTTTCAAGTGTGGGGCTTGGGCTAAGGTTTTTATCCCATTGTACTTTATGGTAATGACTTGTAATACAATAGAATCATTGATCATGAAACTGATCTGGCTTATGTTCCCAGTGTGGTCACCACCTTTATACTTTGGGAGGTATATGATGGAGGTGCTTAGCAATTACACATCTTTTTTTCTCCTTCTCAGGTGCTCAACCTGTGAAGGAGACATCCTTTTACCCTCCTAGTCGTCCCCCCAGACCATTTACATTTGAGAGTTTCGAATTTTTTAAATGGCCTTTTAATGCTCTTGAGACTTGTTTGCTGATGGTGATGGGAATCACCATGCTAACACGCATACAGAGTGTGTTTTGCCCACTACTGATTTCAAGAGTTAAGCAGATTCAGGTTTGGGTCTTGTCTGGGGTCAAACGACGATGTAGGAGGACCGAGAGATTTTCCCAGAGGCTGGACAGCCATGAGTGGCAGGGTGTGTGGGATAGTATGGGCAAGTATCTAGGTCAGTGGGCCCCCCCAGTATTTTGGAATTTCACTACCGAACAACTGCAAAATCCAGAAGAATTAGTAAAACACTTAAATGAGGTGTGTGGTCATTCTGGCCATACCAGAGATGGACAAATCACGGCAACGTGCTGGGGCTTGGCCTATGCTTACAGGGCCTTGTTCAACACTATCCAGCACCTTCAAAAGGAAAAGAATGTCGGCGGATTTGAGGGCAAAGCGACAGTCGCTACTCAAACTTTGGCTGCAATGAACTGCGCAGCTACCCCAGTGGCAAGTACAGCAGCTGCTCAAACTTCAACTGCAACAGACAGCGCGGTTACCCCAGCTCCAAGCACGGTAGCTACACCACCCCCAGCAACAAGTACAGTCGCTACTCAAACCACAGTGATAATCACTGCAGCCAAACCAGAGGACCAATTCGTACCAATATCGGTTGCCCCTGTACGCAAGAGAACAAGCAAAAAGGAGGCAAAAAGGGTGAAGCGAGATGAAGAACCAATGAATTCACCACCCGGTCCAGAATCTGATCAGGAGTCATCCTCACATGACGAAGAAGAAGAAGAAGAGGTAACTTCTCGACCTCGGACCTCAACCGAGCTGCGGAATATGCGAAAAGATTTTACCCGTCAACCAGGGGAGCACATCATCACCTGGTTACTCCGATGCTGGGACAATGGGGCCGATGGTCACGAACTAGAAGGTACAGAAGCCAAGCAGCTGGGATCACTTGCTAGAGAAGGGGGAATTGACAAAGCAATTGCAAGAGAGAAAAAGTCCCTCAGCCTTTGGAGGAGGCTCTTGGCAGCTGTGAAAGAAAGGTTTCCGTACAAGGACGATGTTACGAGTCGTTCGGCCAAGTGGACTACTATAGACAAAGGCATCCAGTCTCTGAGGGAATCGGCCATCGTAGAGATGATCTATCACATCAAGCCGAATAACGGGGATACACCTATAGATCCAGATGAAGTTGAATGTACACGACCCATGTGGCGAAAACTTACACAGAATGCACCGTCATCATATGCCCATTCATTGGCAACAGTGACCTGGAATGACATAGTACCACTAACAGTGGATGAAATGGTTCATAAACTCCGAGAGTTCGAAGACAATCTCACTCCTTCCATCATCTCAGCTGTGAAAAAACTGTCCCAGGACCTCGACAAATTGAGGGACGATGTATCTGATTTATCCAGCTCCTCACGTGTACCAACACGCATCTCAGCTATTAACAAAAGACGTCCTATTGTTCAAGAGAGGAGATACAGAAGGTATACGCCACGGGGTACCCTATGGTTTTACCTGCTGGATCACGGAGAAGACATGACAAAGTGGGATGGAAAACCTACTTCAGCTTTGGAGGAACGGGTGAGTGAACTGAAGAGGGGAGCAAGGGCCAAGACTGATCGTCCCATGAGAGCTACGGCTTCAGTTTCTGGTGAGCAGTTTCCCAGATGGAGTGGAAGACCTGATTTTACTCCAGCTCCTGTGATAACGAAGAATAATCCCTTTCAACACGACTTAAGTGTCCAATGCTGTGACGACCATTAGAGGGGCCCTGCCTCCAGCCAGGTGGAGGTAGGGGACAATCGGATTTACTGGACTGTGTGGATCAGATGGCCTGGCACATCAGTCCCACAGAAGTATAAGGCTCTAGTAGATACCGGTGCACAGTGTACCCTGATGCCATCAAGCTGTCAAGGGGTGGAACCCATCTATATTTCTGGAGTAACAGGAGGATCCCAAGAGTTGACTGTGCTGGAGGCTGAAATCAGCCTGACTGGGAGGGAGTGGCAAAAGCACCCTATTGTGACTGGTCCAGAGGCTCCATGCATCCTCGGCATAGACTACCTCAAGAGAGGGTACTTCAAAGACCCAAAAGGGTACCGGTGGGCTTTTGGTATTGCTGCTTTGGAGACTGAGGAAATTGAGCAGCTGTCCACCTTGCCTGGTCTCTCAGAAGATCCCTCTGCTGTGGGGTTGCTGAAAGTTGAAGAACAACAAGTGCCAATTGCGACCACAACAGTGCACCGGCGGCAATATCGCACCAACCGAGACTCCCTGATTCCCATCCATCAGCTGATCCGTAGACTGGAGAGTCAGGGGGTGATCAGCAGGACCCGCTCACCCTTCAATAGCCCCATATGGCCAGTGCGAAAGTCTAATGGAGAATGGAGACTAACAGTAGACTATCGTGGCCTGAATGAAGTCACACCACCATTGAGTGCTGCCGTACCGGACATGCTAGAACTTCAGTATGAGCTAGAGTCAAAAGCAGCCAAGTGGTATGCCACGATTGATATTGCCAATGCATTTTTCTCCATTCCTTTGGCAGCAGAGTGCAGGCCACAGTTTGCTTTTACTTGGAGGGGTGTCCAGTTCACTTGGAACCGACTGCCCCAGGGGTGGAAACACAGCCCTACCATTTGCCATGGACTGATCCAGACTGCACTGGAACAGGGGCAAGCTCCAGAACACCTGCAATACATTGATGACATTATTGTGTGGGGCGATACAGCGGAAGAAGTCTTTGAGAAAGGGAGGAAAATAATCCAAATCCTGCTGAAAGCCGGTTTTGCCATAAAACGGAGTAAGGTCAAGGGACCTGCACAGGAGATACAATTTTTGGGAATAAAATGGCAAGATGGACGTAGACAGATCCCCACAGATGTGATCAACAAGATAACAGCAATGTCTCCACCAACTAATAAGAAAGAAACGCAAGCTTTCTTGGGTGCAGTGGGGTTCTGGAGAATGCACATCCCAAATTACAGTTCGATTGTAAGCCCTCTCTATCATGTGACCTGGAAGAAGAATGATTTTAAATGGGGCCCTGAGCAGCAACAAGCCTTTGAGCAAATTAAACGCGAGATAGTTCATGCAGTAGCCCTTGGACCAGTCCGAACCGGACCAGATGTAAAAAATGTGCTGTACACTGCAGCTGGGGAGAACGGTCCTAGCTGGAGCCTCTGGCAGAAAGCTCCAGGGGAGACTCGAGGTCGACCCCTCGGCTTTTGGAGTCGGGGATACAAAGGATCTGAGGCCAGCTATACCCCAACTGAGAAAGAGATACTGGCAGCCTATGAAGGGGTTCGAGCTGCTTCGGAAGTGATTGGCACTGAAGCACAGCTCCTCCTGGCACCCCGGCTGCCCGTGCTGGGCTGGATGTTCAAAGGCAGGGTCTCCTCTACACATCATGCAACTGATGCTACATGGAGTAAATGGGCTGCACTAATTACACAACGAACTCGAATAGGAAATCCCAGTCGTCCAGGCATTCTAGAAGTCATCATGGACTGGCCAGAGGGCAAAGATTTCGGAATGTCACCAGAGGAGGAGGTGGTGCGTGCTGAAGAGGCCCCACCATATAATAAACTGTCAGAAAGTGAAAAGCAGTATGCCTTGTTTACTGATGGCTCTTGCCGTATTGTGGGAAAGCATCGGAGATGGAAGGCAGCTGTATGGAGTCCTGGACGACAAGTTGCAGAAACTGCTGAAGGAGAGGGTGAATCGAGTCAATTTGCCGAGGTGAAAGCCATCCAGCTGGCCCTGGACATTGCTGAACGAGAAAAGTGGCCAGTACTTTATCTCTATACTGACTCATGGATGGTGGCAAATGCCCTGTGGGGGTGGTTGAAGCAATGGAAGCAGAGCAACTGGCAACGCAGAGGTAAACCCATCTGGGCTGCTGCACTGTGGAAAGATATTGCTGCCCGGGTGCAGAACCTGGTGGTGAAGGTACGTCATGTAGATGCCCATGTACCCAAGAGTCGGGCCACTGAGGAACACCAGAACAACCAACAAGTGGATAAAGCGGCTAAGATTGAAGTGGCTCAGATGGACTTAGATTGGCAACATAAAGGTGAATTATTTTTGGCCCGGTGGGCCCATGACACTTCAGGCCATCAAGGCAGAGATGCAACATATAGATGGGCCCGTGATCGAGGGGTGGACTTAACAATGGACACTATTGCCCAGGTTATTCATGAGTGTGAAACATGTGCTGCAATTAAACAAGCCAAGCGGTTAAAGCCTCTTTGGTATGGAGGACGATGGTTGAAGTATAAATATGGGGAGGCCTGGCAGATTGACTATATCACACTGCCACCAACCCGCCAAGGCAAGCGCCATGTGCTTACCATGGTGGAAGCAACCACCGGGTGGCTGGAAACATACGCTGTGCCCCATGCCACTGCCCGGAACACCATCCTGGGCCTTGAGAAACAGATTTTGTGGCGACACGGCACCCCAGAGAGAATTGAGTCAGACAATGGGACTCATTTCCGGAATAACCTTATAGATATTTGGGCCAAAGAGCATGGCATTGAGTGGGTATATCACATCCCCTACCATGCACCAGCCTCTGGGAAAATCGAACGGTACAATGGGCTGTTAAAAACTACACTGAGAGCGATGGGTGGGGGAACTTTCAAGCATTGGGATACACATTTACCAAAGGCCACCTGGTTGGTCAACACCAGAGGATCTGCCAACAGGGCCGGCCCAGCCCAGTCAGAACTTTTACATATTGTAGAGGGGGACAAAGTTCCCGTGGTGCATATGAAGAATTTGCTGGGGAAGACAGTCTGGATTATTCCTGCTTCAGGTAAAGGCAAACCCACTCGTGGGATTGCTTTTGCTCAGGGACCTGGATATACTTGGTGGGTAATGCGGGAAGATGGGGAAGTCCGATGTATACCTCAAGGGGATTTGATTTTAGGGGAAAACAGCCAGTGAACTCAATTGTATGCTGTTGCCTGCTGTGTAATGCTTTTATAGCCCATCAACTAGATGTCTCCAGGTCACCAGCGACTGGCCCTGACTTCCCTCCAGCCATCATCCCAACAGAGAATGAACTTGGAACATCATGGACCGAATGGACTCGGCAGCATTATAGGGATTGGTCCATGCACTAAGAAAATGATTTTTTTTCCTCTTGGTCTGTATGTATATGGATGTATATATGTGGGAGAGCGATGGTGTATTGAAAATGTGGGATCTGAGCACGACGTGAATGGTATGGAATAAGGGGTGGATAATGTCCTGGGTTCAGCAGTAGCAGTCATGTTTTTTCCTTTGTGTTAGCTGGTGCAGTGCTGTGTTTTGACTTCTAGTTTTGAGAACAGCGTTGGTGAAGCCGATGTTTTCGGTTGTTGCTAAGTGATGTTTACCCTGACCAAGGACTCTGTGAGGCTCATGCTCTGCCAGGGAGGAGGGGAAGCTGTGAGGAAGCAGAGACGGGGCGCCTGACCCAGGCTAGCCGGGGAGGTATTCCATACCACAGCACGTCATGCCCGGGGTGGGGGGTAACTGGGAGTTACCCGGAAGGACAGGAGCTTCCGGGTGGAACTCGTTTTCTTGGCCGGTGGTATCGTATTCTCTTCCCTTGTTATTTTCCCTTATCATTGTTTTAGCTGATAGTAGCGGTGGTGATTTGTTGCTGGACTGTTCTTGTCTCAACCCGTAGGAGTTGCACTCTCTCGATCCTCCTCCCCGTTCCTCCGGGAGCGGGGAAGGGGAGAGCCCCGGTGCAGGGAGGGGGGGGGAGACGAACACGGACCTTGATTGTTGTCAGCTTGGCACCACTCACTGGGAGTGAGTGAACAAGTTACCTGACTGGGTTTAAACCACGACATAGGTTCAGCAAAGGTTTCAGAGGTAATTTTGCTTTCTATTTTCCTGCAATTTAGATAGAGAAGACACACTTACTCATATTTTAGAGAGAATGTTTTCTGCACAAATGAGACACAAAATGTGAATCTGTAAAGTAGGAATTCAGTAAAAATAGTGAAAATTTCAAATTTCAGTAACAGGAATTTTTGCCTTAAAGAGAGAAGAATTGACTCTCTAAAAATAAGAAGCATATTTTTACATTTTTAATTTAATTGTGACTATAATGTTTTAAATTCATCAATGTGTCTTATGTACTTAAATATTTTTACGTGGTACACTGTTTTCCACAGCTACATTTAATTTTTTATGACGTACCTCTTACTACTCTTAAAAAATCAATAGCTCTTAAAAAAATATTTTGTTTTAGATAAGTAATGTTCATTTAGCTATTACTCACTGTTGTTTTAATGATCATTTATAGCACAAATATTCCAGCAATTAGATTTTATTTTGGAAGCTTCTTATTGAAGTTTCCTGTTGATTTATGATTTATTTAGTAGTGACAGAAATGAAGAAGATGCTTGCAATTTTGCATGGCATCAAGGTCTCTTATTTTTGTGACTGATGCAAATAAGATTTTTCACCAATATTCCATAGAGTAATTAAAATTTGTAGCAGTATCATAGATCATTCAAAAATAGGAAACATATTTCCTATGCTTCGCAAAAACTTTAATGCATCTATTTTTAGATATTTTTTTTTAATTTTTCTCAAAAGGAAAAAAAATCTGTGCTCTTACTGAAAAGTGCAGGTGTTAAATTCAAATAGTTCTGTCTTTTGAAACATAATATATACATATTTAATACACTGAAGAACATCAGTACTGTAATAAAATTCTCATTTGTCTGCCTGAAACAGAATGGGTTCAGTATTTTCTATACACTAATTACAGAGGTGTGCAATGTTAGCGTTCCTTGGTTTCTGTTAACACAGTGACTACTGGTAATGGAAAAAAAAACAAACAGTAACTTTGGAATTTCCAGTGGAGAAAGTACTGAGGTCTTCACAAGTGCATTTATAACAATTTCGAAATATAGATTCTGTCTTGGAAAGTTTATACAGACATAAACATGACAGACTGGAGATGGTCTGATGAAGGATTGCCCTGGTAAAGCAGAGGTCCCACTGTTCATTTTACATGCATTTCCCACTTCAAACTCTTCTTTAAATAAAATAAAAACAGAAGACCACAAGTCTCTATCAAAAGCAGTTTGATCCGTCTATAAAGCTTCTCTGACAGGGTAACTCTTTTAACTCCAGCCAATGGCAATGTGTTAGTAGCTCTGCACTTCATAATTATAGTACTTCATAAAGAGACAGTATCTGAAAGAGCTTACTTCAGTATCAGAAGCAGCGTTAACTATCAGCATAGCTTTCTTGTTGAGTTAATGATCCTTGGTTCTTAATCAGGTTAATTATCTTGCTTTCTTCAGACCCAAGCAAATGTCTACACCAAACAGTGCAGTGAAAAATCTAGCCTTTAATCCATCATGTTTGCATTCTTGTTGGGGCAATTATACACTTCCAGATACAAGACTATATATCATGTGTAAGAGGAGCTACTGACATATTTCTTGCCCATCAAAGGTATCTTAAGCTGCATCTGGTAAAATAGAGTTATAATTCCTTGTTAAATAATAATTTAAATTATATTAAAAAAAAAAGAAAGAAGAACTAAGAACTATAACTTCCACTGTATATATCCTCTATAGAGGAAAGTTCTTTATTTTTATTATTTGTAGCCATTTGATAATATTGAAAGGTCTAATTTGGGAACACATCACTATGAACCTAAAAATAAGATGCAGATAGAGACCGTTTCAGACAACAGCAAGCAAAGCAGAAAAGTGGAGAGGTAGCAGCCACCTATCTAATGAATAAAAATGTATTCCAAAGAAAGGCAGTGAAAAGCAATTTACTAGTGATCTAGCAGACAGACAGTTGCAGATGCAAGTATTGTCATTTACAAGAACTTGATCGCTGGGGCATAACCAAATTCTCTGTGCTGCCTTGTATCCTGTTACTGAATACATGTGATTTATTTGATGTTTTTATTATTTATTTGTTGTTATTTACCTGTTAAAGGCCAGCAACAACAGATCCTCTGATAAGAAAAACCTGTTTTCTTTTTAAGAAATCCTATATGACATTGCTTGTCAATGAAAGTATGAATTGTCTTTTTTTTCACTTAAGGATTAGATAGAATTAACTAACTTATCTTTTGAAGTGATACTTTTGTTAGACCCAAGCTAGCTTGTAAAAATATCCAGTAACATAACTACTTTTGTTTTAAGGCAATTTACAGACATTATCTGTTTAATTACTACAATATCTTTGTGAGATGGTTACATTTGTTTATCTAAACCTTCACCTAAAGAGTATAAACTGGGGTATTAATTTACCCAAGGGCACAAAGGAAATCTGTATCACATTTAGATTAAAATTCTCCTCTTTTTAAGTCATTGTTAGGTATGCACATCACCACATTTCCCGTCTCTCTAATTCAGCTTGTCATTGTGTTAATAATGTAGCTGCATATAGTAATACAGAAAATCTTAACTCTTTTAGAAACTAACTGATCATTTCTACAGATAACTGCTGGTTCACCATGAGTTACTTGACCCTTAGACTGATTATGATGAATAACCGCTGCTATGTACAGCATTTACTAGTCAACAGAATGAAACTCACAATTTCTTGTGTATATGTGTCCATTATACAAACCTCACTGTTCCAGACAAATACCTGATTTACCATAAGAGGCACAACATGAAGGAATGAATAGTTACAGACACTCAAACCATGCATGCACATAAGACACACTGAAAATGATAATAAAAACTAACTGTCTACAGAGTGACTGACCTTAAAGAAAGAAGCACAAATGACCTACTGAAACAGCATCACAACAATTTTCTTTCCTAACACTGACAGACATTCTGCAGTGTAAATAAGATCTCTTTTCAGATCTGTGGAAGGATATGCAGGATGTTTCTCTCTAAAATCCACTGTGCTTGAGAGTGTTAATGAACACCAATGACAGTTAAACTTGGTATAGCAAAGCAATAAAATGAATGTGAGAATCTCCATATCACAATATTTTTTTGTTTGTTTAGCTACAAACCTTGTGTCTACCTACCTCAAGTAAAATACTTGAACACATGCTGAAATTTGTCCCAGTGAAGCAACTAACATCATCTTACCTTTGAAGATACAACTCAGTATTGTCTTCAGTTCCCAACTCAGCAGGATTACCACCCTTAAAACTTTTAAGGATCCCTTGATATTAAGTACTTGAAAGTCCACTTAAAATCAGTTTATTTGCTTCAGAGGGATGGTTGGAGACTTGTGTTTTAGTACTCTGACATTCACAGGTTTTATTGATGACTATCAGTTTCACTTCTAAACACCCAAATACTGTAAGCTTTCTTAGACCACAGACATGTAAAATTCATTCTTCCGACCTTATTTTCCATAGTAACAATGAGCTTATAAATGCACATGTCAGAACCAAAAGCCTTCTTAGAATTTATCAGTAATTTCTTACCCATACTTACGAATTAATTTACCAGTTGCTGAATGTCTACCCCATTGGCCGTAATTGTATTCTGAGGAATTTCTAACCCACATTTTTCTATGTTTTCTTAGTCACCCTACAGTAACATACAAAATTCCAAATTATACAGTGCATATATAATCAGTAAAACAAAATCTTCAATACTATATTTCTTTCTCCTCTATTTTGCTGTGTCTTCTTACATTATGTGCTTAGTTCAGTTGCCACCATGGCCTGATCCGCCTTGGATGTCCCTTATATCCTGTATCGTATCTTCTAGACTCATGCAGTATCTTGGATACTTAAGGGCAATTCACATGACACAAAGTGCACATAGTCAGGCAACAGACTGAGGTCATACATACTTCAGAGCAGTGTTTAATCTTTTAGGTGTGAGTAGCGTGGCCAGCATAATAGGATTCCAAAGACTAGGATTTTGGATGTTTGCTCAATTTTAACATGTTTTGCTGGCTAAAACCTACAAACAGACACTAAATAATTGGAAATCTCCAGTTCTGTCATTCCTTCACCAATATGTTCCAGTACTAAACATATGTTTTAATTAAAGTAATCTACTATTATAAAAATCAGACAGAGAGAAAATGTCATGGACTTACTGAGAAAATTCTCCTTTAGTAGTCTAAATAACCAGATTTTTATCTTTCAAAATGTAAGCAAAATGCTTTCATCATAAAAGACATTATAACACCTGAGTAACAAATGTAGAACTCATACATTATACCAAACTAGCAACTGTATAGAAACTATAAATGCTTACCAAAGGGACAATTGCATTTGAAGCCATTTATGTCCTCTTCACAGGTTCCTCTGTTCCAACAGGGTCTGTCTAGACACTCACTCATCCGAACAGAACATGTTTCTCCTGAAATTTTAGATTTAAAAAAAAAAAGACAAATGTGCTGACGTGTTCAAATCACAGAGACGTATTTGTAATGAAAAAGGACTATAGGATTGTCATGGTCTAAATGCTGACCCCATTGGCCAAAGTGCACTCACTGAGTACACAGGGATACAGACAGACATCCTACGTGTGACGAATTTTTTGCCTTATTGGTTACAACACAGTCCATTTTGACAGGCAATGTTGGAAGCATGACAATTAGGAAAACAGAAAGCTTTCCTACTGAGAATATGCATAAACCTGGAGCTTTTTTTCCATTATATAAAATTACTATATTCAGGCAATTTTTATTCAGTTGTGTTGGTTCTTTTCTTTAATTTCACTCCCTGTCTCCTTTAAAAAAGAATGGCAAAGTGTTATTGAATATGAAAGCATATGAAAGTCAGGCCAATACTAATTTACAGATAGTTACATGTAACAGTAGAAATCAGCCTATGTTCTACAGAAAGTTCTCGGTACTATGATACTGGATAGTTCTTTTCACCATATAATGCAAAGGAAGAGAATGATCAAGTCACTGAAGAATATTTAATGAGGCCAAATACAGATGATAGGGAATGAAATAATTAGGAACAAAGGAAGTACAGCGAAATGTAGATCTGCAATACACAATAGGAGTTGCTTTGATTTGTAAAGGGAAAAGTTATTTCCATCCACAGAAATACGGAGGCAAATCAGATGTTCAGTACTTATCACAGGTCAGCAGTGTACAAAGCATGCTGGGCTTTCTGTGAACCTCAAAGAATTAGATAAAACCAAAATGAATGCTGAAATTCCTCTGAGCTCTTCTCACTGTGGAAAGTATTTGGTCTCTTATCTGCAGCACACATACATGTCCTCTCATACAATCTTACGAACCAAGACGATCAGCTCTTAAAACCTGTATTTTGGGAAACTACTAGATATAAAAGGCCTCCACTGGAGAAGCCCATAGTAGCACCAAGGTTCTCTTCCACAAATAAACTTATGACAAAGTGGCTCCTATTAGGGTTTCTCTCTGCTTCTAAACATGCTCTGCATTTTCTGTAAGTCTTCAAGATATCTGTATGAAAAGGGGGATGCACAAGTGGAGACTATGGAAAGTTCAGGTAACAGTGAAGTAAACAGCTATCTGCTTGCAGCAGGTGCTGAGTGCTGCTTGGAGTGTGCTGTGGCACAAGTAAGGAATGGACAAAATATGAATCTTTTCCTAGGTTACTTTTATTTTTTCTCTTTGAAGTGCTGCTAAGTTAACAGCACTGTGTGCAACCTTTCTGCTTTATTTCTGCTGTTTTGGTTTCATTATGTTTTCTAGTTCAGATCCATTTCCACAGTCAATTCCCTGATCATGGTAGGTCTCTTTTGATAAAGAGAAATGGAAGTATACTGGCATATGTTGTCTTCTGCATAGACAAGTGGGGAGTAGCGCACAGTTTCCTGTAAATCATCTGACCACAAGCCATGCGTAAACAACAGCATGTACAAGAAAAAAAAACCTCTTTGAAACAGATTCTTTCACATCCCTTTAGTTGTGGTGTACTTGTGATACATAGGATAAAATAAACCAACTGCTATTCTAAGGGAAAATATGGATTGAGATCATCCTCATTTATTCATATTATTGAGAGATTTCTGAACTTCTTGCTGCCTTTTTGTGAAGATGGTTCTGTTTTCCTCTTGATTCTAAGGCAGCAAAGGTATATTACTGACCTGGATAGTACCATAATTTTAAGATGTGGCTGTAACAGTTATAACTGTAATTCCCTGTGGACTGTTCTTAACCAGCTCCTTTGATTTTCTTTTAATTTTGAGAAATGGGTGTGGCATTCAGCAGGAAATCAGTCAAATACATGTAGGCTTCCAAATACATGTCCATACTTAAAAGTAAGCATCTAGGGTGAAGTTCATTTCCCTGGCAGTATCTAATGCAATATATGACATCCTGCGTTCAGTCCCAAGAAAACAGTTCTTTGGGGATGTCATGGTCTAAGCCCAGCTGGCAACCTAGAACCACGTAGTCATGCGCTCACTCCCCTCCTTCCTCCCCCTGCTCCCGGAGGGATGGGGAGGAGAATCAAAAGAATATAACTCCCACAGGCTGAGATAAGAACAGTCCAGTAAATAAGGTATAACACAAAACTACTGCTGCTGCCACTGATATTAATAATGATAAGGGAAATAACAAGAGAAGAGAACACAACTGCTCACCACCCGCCAACCGACATCCAGACCAACTCGAGCAGTGATCTAGCCCTTCCAGGTAACTGCCCCCAGTTTATATACTGTGCGTGATGTGCTGTGGTATGGAATACCTCTTTGGCTAGTTTAGGTCAGGTGTCCTGTCTCTGCTTCCTCTCAGCTTTCCCTCCTCCCTGGCAGAGCATAAGACTCAGAAAGCCCTTGGTCAGAGTAAACATGACTTAACAACAACTAAAAACATTGGTGTTATCAGTGCTGTTCCCAGGCTGAAAGTCAAAAAACACACCACTGAATCAGCTACTAAGGAGGAGAAAAATGACTGTTACTGCTAAACACAGGACAGAGGATAAAATGGACAACATGAAAAGATAACTGCAGCAGTTTTATAACAGTACCATAAATTGGTCATTCAGTCTGGAAATCCTGATGGGATGATAGGAAATAAGAGAAAAGATCAAAATCATAGAGGGCAGCTGTCTAATAAGGAGTGTTTTGAAAAGAGAACAAAAAAATAGCATGTACTGGGCAAGTTGAACCCTTGGAGGAATTCAAAAGCAAAATGACACCTGATCAAAAGGTTAATTCTGTGGCTATGTTTCGAATGAGCTATATGGAATGGTACAACACCTGAGGAGTCCCAAGAGGATGATGAAATAATGAAGGCTAAAAGAATTTGAGACATAAGATGAATAGTGGAGCCTTAGCTGTGTCAAGGAGAAGTGACAAAACTTGATTTTGTGCAGAAAACATGAGAAAGGAATCAAAACCATTCTGCCATTCTAAGTCTGACACAAAGCATAATGATTCCGTCAATATGAGAAAGGGTGCTGAAAAAGACAATTTATTTTGCATCTTCATTTGCAATAAATAAATATCTGCTATAATGTAGTGCAAAGAAATTCTCACCAGTGGCATCAGAATACTAATTTCATTTCTGATCTCATGACACTAACCCCCATTATTTTAAGACTTCAGTAACTGCAGTTTTTAATGTATTCACCTATATTGCAACTCTCCATAGATTAAAAGATTTAGTTCCAATTTAGACAATTAGTCCCAAATGTGCAAACTAATGCTGTACAGCAGAGATAGTTAACAGAAAACTTCTTGGCTTCAGAAATTTTGCTTTTATTTGCCTGTGACCATGCTATATGTGCATGAATTCCAATCTTCATTTAAGAGAACAAGGAAATGGGGGGAAAAAAAGCCCTGCTCTATTAACAAAGGTGATGATTTTATGCTGGAGGCTGTTATTACAGCTGAATTACTTCAGTTGACAAAGAAGCAATTACATGCCACTCAGCCTCATCTGAGTTATCAAGCACTGAGAATACCTCTCAGTGATGAAAATACTTGTGAAAACCACTGACTGATTTACAAGTCATGCTAACAGATATCTGAAATATTCCAGTTGAAAATGCTGTTAACACATTAAATACAGATCACTGATTTTATTCCTGACTAACTTACAGTATTATTGGCATACACAGCTAAGACTTTAGTTTCTATGCATCTCTGTTACCATTCCTTCAGGATCACTTTCGTTTTCTTTCTGATTTTTCTATTTGGGTACTGAAAAATACACTTTATGCAGCTATGAAAAACCAATACTGTTTTCCATCTAAAAGCTAACAATGCAGTCTTGGGTAGTTCTTTACATTTCAGAAAAGGCTAGGAGACGAGAATTTTTACCTATGAATCATGTTAAAACTTGGAAAAGCCTTCATGTTTTAGTGCGATTTCTGGCAGTCAAATGCACATGTAGTGAAAATAAAGACAACTGAATTTTGTGTGTTGTAGACAGTAACTAAGTCTTCTGGTTATGTGCCATAACATGGAGTGCCATTAAACTGGTAGTTGCACCTGACAAAAGGCATGTCCCAAATCTGCTTGCGAACAGTTGCTAGGGAAATGTAGCAATTCATGATCTCAGAGTACAAAGGCAATATATGGACAGAAGTTCAACAATATTTCAGAGAGAACAAAAAAAACTTATGAAGCTACCATGAGGCCATATTTTCTGAGTATTTGAGACATGAAGAAAGCTGGAAAAGTACAGAAAACCCTTTTTTTTCCCAGTATGCAACTAATCTCAACTGTTTGAAATGCGTGATGAGGACCTTCTTTGAAAATCTCATAAAAATCACTAATTAGCTACAAATTACTTTCAACATTAAAGTATGTTAATGTAAATATTTTCCACTTTTACACTTTTACGCTTAATATTAATGCAACACATCCAAACATAATTAGCAGTAAAATGCAATATTTAATTAGTTATTTAATAAATCCTAAATAAGGTCTGAATTCCTAAACAATTTACTGGGATCATTTCACCAAATTCTGAAGTACAAAGAGAATGTTAAAATTTATTAGGAGCCAATTCTAGTAACTCTACAGTGTGTCTTATCCTGTAAAAAAATGCAGTTCTTATGATACAAAACAAATAATTACAGCTGCTTAGGAAAGTCTGTCACTCTTACAAATTGCATAGCCTTATGCTTAACCGAAACATTTTATACAGGCACACTGATGACACACAAATGTTATTCTGCAGGAGCACAAAAATCTTGAGAAAAGCCTGAGGATCTGAGTAGGTACATGCTAAAAAATTTAGCAAAGATATTTAGTCCTCCACTAGCATTACTGCTGTAAATCACTTTGCTGTAAATCACTTTACTGTAAATCACTACTTTTGCTTAACTTAAAGAGCTTAAGTTCAAACTTTGAACCAATGGAAATATTTTTAGATTTTGCAGAATATCCACAAAACTGATTTTATATATCAGAATAAATTTAACTTCATATATAAGTACAATATTCAGACATTAGTACCAAACTGGAATTAATTTGAGAGCTTATTTTCTCAATGTAATAAACATTATATATAAGTATCTCACTGCCACCACTATTATAAATATCTCTATCTGAATTATGAAACACATTATGAAGTACAAGTATCAAAATAAAAACTTTACTTACTCTTTATACGAACTTTGGTTTTATAGACATAATGGAATACGAAGTTTGACAATGCAAAGACAGACAGAATGGGCACAATTAGTAAAAGGATGTCTAAGAATTTTTAATTTTTTTTTTTTAACTAAAACTCTATTGTTGAGGAGAAATTACTTCAAGACATAAGCTGAATTTTTATATTCCCTGATTTGATGAAAAGCAAATTATTTAGAATTCCACTTCATGTAATCTTAAACAAGTACCGCTAAAAAAACAGGAGCTTTTTAAAGTTCAACTAGTACCCAAACCAGTAACAATGTATTTGAAGGTTGAATGGTTGCCTCGGTGTCTACCATTCTGTAAAACATACATAAAGCATTCAGGTCATGTACCTGAGAACACATGTTATAACTCTTGTTTTTTAGGCAAAGTAAGTTACTGTGTTAGATAAGAAAGGCATCAACCTCAGTAACATAACATTGGGTTTGCAGAAAATGCAGTTGTGAAAAAGGGAAGACAGTTCCAAGTGTGGCCTCCATGAATTTAGCATTTCCCTTTCTTAGCTTTGCTGTACTACACACTTGGTCCTTTGTTGTTTTGGGGGATTTTTTCTTTAGTGTGCAAGAAATCACAGCAGTTAAAAATCCAAAAGGGTACCGCTCAAATAATTTTATAATTATTTATTATTATTTACCTCATATAGCGTAAACCTTTCTATGAACTCTTATTCGAGATTGAAACTGATTTATATGATCTTGTCTTAAACCACTTCACTGTCTTAGATTCCCTGAAAGAATTTTAACTTGGAGAAAGTCTGTGGCTCTTCAACTCCATAATCTGCTGAGAGCCCACCTCATCTCTCTCCATGGGATTACACTGTACATCTGACAGGCTAGCTGCACTGGCAAAGGGTACTAAGGATAATCAGTCTCCCCTGGCAGAAAAAGCCAGCCAGAGTGACCAGAGAGGCTGCACTGCCCTATACCCTGAGTCACACACCCAACTTAGACCTGTTTGGTGGTGGAGATGTGGAAGCAGACATGAGCTGTACTCACAGGATGGCCTCGCCCTATTCAAATAGGAACTGTATGAATGGAAATGAAGCAGGTACTTCAAACACAGAAAGAGTGTGTGAACTAACCAACTGAGCCCAAATGCCTTCCTTCGTGCAGCGGAATACTTTTATAGTATCAGGTGACTCTGATAATATAAGCAGATATCAGTACCTTGAGATCACTAGTAGTCCCTAATTTCCCTAAGCAGCCCCATGGGTGACCTTCCCATACAATCAGCCCATTGTCCAACGAGCATCACTTCAGCTCAGCTCCACCCAGCTGTAGGCACTCAGATCTGGCCTGAGCTGTTCTGTAGATGCGCTATTTCCTGACTTTGGCCCTGTCTCAAGAACAGACTTCAGCCCACACTATAAACAATTTTTCTTTTTGAATGGATTCCTTGTATGTATATCATAGTGTTGTCTCTGGTCTTGTCTCCTGTTACGTCTAACTTGCCTCCATCTACTCTGCTCTCCTGAGACCTCACTTGGAGTATCATGTGCAGTTCTGGTGTCCTCAACATAAAAAGGGCACGGAAGTGTTGGAACAAGTCAGAGGAGAGCCACGAGGATGATTAGGGGACTGGAGCACCTCCTGTATGAAGACAGGCTGAGAAAGTTGGGGCTGTTCAGCCTGGAGAAGAGAAGGCTGCGTGGAGACCTCATAGCAGCCTTCCAGTATCTGAAGGGGGCCTGTAAGGATGCTGGGGAGGAACTCTTCATTAGGGACTGTAGTGATAGGACAAGGGGTAACGGGTTAAAACTTAAACAGGGGAAGTTTAGATTGGATATAAGGAGGAAATTCTTTACTGTGAGGGTGGTGAGGCACTGGAATGGGTTGCCCAAGGAAGTTGTGAATGCTCCATCCCTGTCAATGTTCAAGGTCAGGTTGGACAGAGCCTTCGGTGACATGGTTTAGTGTGAGGTGTCCCTGCTCATGACAGGGGATTGGAACTTGATGATCTTAAGGTCCTTTCCAACCCTAACTGTTCTATGATTCTATGACCCTGCACTTTGTTCACCGCTTGCAATGCCTGGGGCTTATGAGGGACCTTGTTACTAGCCCTTGAATCTGCCTGACCTGTTTACATGCTGCCGGGCTATAGTTTCCTTAGTGACTGCACTGCCTCCACTAGGCTCACTCATTCACTTTGAATTCATTTATCTGTAATTCAAGGCCAGGTTGGACAGGGCCTTGGGCAACATGGTCTAGTGGAAGGTGTCCCTGAACATGGCAGGAGAGTTGGAACTAGGTGATCTTAAGGTCCTTTCCAACCTTAACTATTCTATGATTCTGATTCAGTTTTTAAACATCATACTGTAAATTTCCAGGTTTGCTATAGGCCAAATTCTTTTCCAGGCAGTGGAGAGCACTCCAGTCATGAAGTATATCCATTTTAAAGTTTCAATCACACGTACAGTTTATAGTTCAAAAGAAAATACTTGGTACATGATGTTATAAAGTACTTGTTTTTACTGTGCAAATAACCAAGCCTTGGATTTTTTATGAAAAGTGCCTAAGGGGTCCCTAGCTAATACAATGTAATGTGTTTTAGAAATGCTGATAGACATCAGATCAATCATCTAGAGAGAGAAGACAGCTATGAGTTCTCTACGCAAAATTTTGCTTCTGAAATAAAAACTGATTCTAATGTTATATCAAAGAGCATTCAGGGATTTATTCATTAGCAGGAGAGAAAACAAGCTGGTGACTGGGAACTCAGTGGCTTATTTGCAAATCTATAAATACTAGTTCACAAAGTATGATAGTTCCCCAAAGATTTACAGGGTCCTGGGCAACAATAACTTCTTTATTTACTATTGCCTTTAATATTTCATCTGAAAGTGAATTCACTATTTATGAAAGAAAAAAAAGTACTATATCTGGATATGTAAAACCTGAATTACAGATAAAGGACACAGCAAACACACACACAAAATAGATGAAAATAAATGTGGATTTTTTTTCAGAATTACATGCTCTTCACTGATTTGTAACATGCACCAAAGCTGTTCTATGCTGGAAAATGTCCCAGGATCATAAATCTTGAGACTATACGAAAATGGAATTGCTAAGATAGCAATAGAATCATAGAATCATAGAATAATTAGGGTTGGAAAGGACCTTAAGATCATCTAGTTCCAACCCCCCTGCCATGGGCAGGGACACCTTACGCTAAATCATATCACCCAAGGCCTCGTCCAGCCTGGCCTTGAACACTGCCAGGGATGGAGCATTCACAACCTCCCTGGGCAACCTATTCCAGGGCCTCACCACCCTAACAGGAAAGAATTTCCTCCTTATATCCAACCTAAACTTCCCCTGTTTAAGTTTTAACCCATTACCCCTTGTCCTGTCACTACAGTCCCTAATGAAGAGTCCCTCTCCAGCATCCCTATAGCCCCCCTTCAGATACTGGAAGGCTGCTAAGAGGTCTCCACACAACCTTCTCTTCTCCAGCTGGAATAGCCCCAACTTCCTCAGCCCGTCTTCATACGGGAGGTGCTCCAGTCCCCTGATCATCCTTGTGGCCCTTCTCTGGACTTGTTCCAACAGTTCCATGTCCTTTTTATGTTGAGAACACTAGAACTGCACACAATACTCCAGGTGAGGTCTCACAAGAGCAGAGTAGAGAGGCAGGATCACCTCCTTCGACCTACTGGTCATGCTGCTTTTGATGCAGCCCAGTATACGGTTGGCTTTCTGGGCTGCAAGGGCACACTGCCAGCTCATGTTCATTTTCTCATCAACCAACACCTCCAAGTCCTTCTCCGCTGGGCTGCTTTGAATCTCTTCTCTGCCCAACCTGTAGCTGTGCCTGGGATTGCTCCGACCCAGGTGTAGGACCTTGCACTTGGCATGGTTAAACCTCATGAGGTTGGCAGCAGCCCACCTCACAAGTGTGTCAAGGTCCCTCTTGGGGATGGCATTCCAGTGTATCCAGTGTATCAACAAAACCACATAGCTTGGTGTCATTGGCAAACTTGCTGAGGGCACTCAATCCCACTGTCCATGTCAGCGACAAAGATGTTGAACAAGACCAGTCCCAACACCAATCCCTGCACCACACCACTCGTTACTGGTCTCCAGCTGGACATTGAGCCATTGACCACAACTCTTTGCATGCAGCCGTCCAGCCAGTTCTTTATCCACCGAGTGGTCCATCCATCAAATTGATGTCGCTCCAATTTAGAGACAAGGATGTCGTGTGGGACAGTGTCGAACACTTCGCACAAGTCCAGGTAGATGACATCAACTGCTCTACCCCTGTCCATAAGGCCACCAAATTGGTCAGGCAGGATTTCCCCTTAGTGAAGCCATGCTGGCTGTCACCAAGCACCTTGTTGATTTTCATGTGCCTTAGCATGCCTTCCAGAAGAGAAGATGATGCATCATCTTTTATTAAATATGTTTTAAAATGCCCAAGAAATTATAGACTCAACTCCAGACCAACAAATCTGCAAATGTAATTCACATACATAAATGTATATAATGTAAAGGAATATAAATGTATTTAAAATTAAAAATGTTAGTGCTGAAATATTAAAAGTAAGTGTTGCTGGGCAGAATTTATAATGAAAATTTGCACTGAAGTTATAGTTACTTTGTAGCTCAGTACTGCGGCAGTGACCCAGCAAAATCCAAATACATGTGTTATCTCAGTGGTTTAACTGGGACTTACAAGTCTAGTAGTATGCATGTTCCCTGAATTGGAACAAAAGCCCTCAGCAGCTTGAAGAAGAAGCTGTAAGTAATGACTAGTTAGTACAGATGATACTGTACATACTATACTATTTATTTTTGTCTTTCTTGTGGTAGTGTACCAAGATTGTCAATAAAGATAGAGAAGCATTCAGAGCATTAATGCTTTTGTTCAATGATTTGGACTACAGACTGGGAATGCAACACTTCAGAATTGCTGAATCCAAAATTATTTTCTGCCTCCTACACATACTCTTTGTATCAGGGTATTCACACAAAACAGAAAACAGGAACTTAAGGTAAGCACATTATCAGATTGTGTGGGATTCGTTTACGCAATGCAGAAATCTACAGTGTATCTCATCCTAGAACAGATGTCCAAGATAGGCAGATGCCCTATCTCGGCTGAGCAGAACAGGAGTCTGAACAACTCACTCAAATATAGCTATTTATATTCCATATACGACAAGAGATGATACTGCTGATCTCATTCCTCCTCACACTTAGATTTTCCTGTTCAATACCAAAACATTTGTTCATATGAGTCTGTGCTGACTAAATCCATGAGACGGACATGGAGAGGCTGAATAACAGCAAAATCAAAAAAAATACAATTAAAACCATGGTTTGGAACTTGATCTTTTTTTTTTACAAAAGCACAAAAACTTATACTCAGAATTGTATATTTAGTGGAGGGAAAGTCACCTGAGAAACAATTAGAAGACACAATCTAAGCACCTCCATGCTAATTCATTCAAACTGATACATATTTTTACATATATTAAAAATTGTTATTATGCAATCATATATACATCTCTTACACATAACTGGACAATCACATCTGTAGCACAAGTCACTTCAAAAGAGAAAACTTACCTTTGAACCCAGCAGCACACTGACATGAAAAATGGTCAATTAAATCCATGCAGGTAGCTCCATTTCTGCAAGGTGAACTTGAGCACTCATTAATTTCAACTTCACAGAAGGGTCCTTCATATCCAGGCACACAAATACAGCTGTAATTATGCAAGTGGTCCTGGCAGAAACCATATTTGGAGCACTGGTTTCCAACGCAGTTGCTAGCATGTTCACAAAATGTGCCAGTGTAACCAAGGGGACATATGCACCTGTTATCGAGACGAGAGGAGGGTAAAAAGAAATCTTGAATATATGGGTCACTAATGACTAATGTTAACATTATTTTCACTTTGAATTTCTCACAAATTAATTGAAATTTTTTAATCTTCTTTCTTTACCTTTGATTAGTCAGTAAGCTTTGTTTTACATAGACTGCTTGCAATAATTAAAAGAAACTGCACAATAGTAAAATTTTAGCTATATAGCTTTTAATATGAAGCTTCCAATGAAAATATTTAAATAGAAAACTCTTATAAACAATGAACTTGATGCATCTTATGAATTCTTTTCTGAAAATTATTAGTTGCTTGCTATAATATTAAAAAGAAAAAAAAACAATATTACATCTTGCTTCCTCTGGACATAAAATCGGTATAAAAATGCTTTATCATTAGAAACCAAGTTTACAATTTCATTCTGTAACTGACCAAAAACCCCAACAATCTACAAATTTTATATAACTTAAGCAAGATATCTCTTCCCCACAATGTAGGATGATATACAAATTGTATAAGACTGGAGATGGCTTCTTTTGTGCTTCCATTTTTTTTATTTTTGAAGTGTGTGAATGAAAATTCAAGGTGGATTGTTCCACAGCTGATCCACATATCATAAAATAAGAAAATCCCTTTCTTTGATTGATCCTCTCCTTATCATGTCCAGAGGTCTCCTTCCAGGGGAGGAGAAAATCTTACAATAATCTTACATATTCCTGATCCACATAAATGTTATTTGGAAGCTGGAAAGAACTAACAAGTTAAGGAAGGCTTGATTATAGCAATGCTCCCTACTGATCCATCTGGCAGAAAGTTTCTTTTTTATTTATTTTTAACAGAAGATAATGTTCATGTGGCTGTTTGTTTCTTTATTATCCCTATATTTTTGTGTTAGAATTGTGGAAATCCTACTTAGGTAATTTATATAATTGTAATTAGTAACTGTAAGTCAGTAGGAGAAAGATACCATGTACAGAAAGGATCCTATAAAATCATAGACAGCATGGTAGTAGGAATGTAATTTCAAAATTAATGTCATGGATCTTCATGTCACATGAAACAAAGTGGCTGACCTATGCTGCTAGTCAAGCCCAAATCTGTGGCAATGGCCTAGAACAATGTAAAACTACAAACTAATAGTACAGAAAGAGGTTTTGTTCTGTTAGTCGTATATCAATGCAAACAGGAGAACTCTGGCCCCCTTAGTAACAATTTAATCTCTTACTATGTGTTGAGGATTAAACCAGTGAAAAATTATTAATTTGTTTATAATCCAGACTGAAGTTTAGAGGTGAGGGATCTAAAAGTCCAACAAATTCCTTATAAATATAATTTATAATAATCTACATAAAATTCTACTGGCATGCTTACACATAACTTTAGTACATAACATCATATACAGAAAATCCACAAAGGAAGGCTAAATAATATTTAAATGCATAGGTTATTATTGGTCTTTATTTAAAATCTGCACTTTATAATGTGTCTATTTTTCAATACTGCCATTTTTATGTGGTAAAAGTCTAAACTAGTCAGGTCTTTGAGTTTGGTGCATATTTTGTTAATGTAATAACATTAACATGTACTAGTTAGTACTTGCATTATATATTCAATAGTACTATGTACAAGGCCAACATGGATTGCTCTATGCATAGTTCTTAAATTTACCGTATAATAGTGTCAGTACTGCTCTGTAGGCTTTGAATATCAGCATCTGATTGCTCTTATTTTCAGCCTTAACATTTTTACAAGATTCTAAATGATACAAGGTGTTTAATAAATGTTATCATTTCATCTCTAAGTCAATCTATGAAATGGGTCTTGAACACAGTTTTGATAAAAACTCTGCTGGCGTAACACTGACACAGCTGAACTTCAAATATCTTTTCCTGCCTGTCTTAGAAATAATATCAAGACCAATGATCTAAAAGTAATTAAGTCTACTACACTTGTAGCAGGAAAAATACAATCACCACATTAGATTTTAATGAATATGACCTTCCATTAATATTTCAGCAGCACTAAAATACTGAACATGATGTCAAAAGCTTTGAATCATGGATTGATTTGCAGTTTTAATTTGCTGCAAAGCTAAACTGTTTCTCTACAATAAATTAAAAAAGAAAAAATATACAGATACCTATAATACCAGAGTTTCTATTTGTGAGTGAATCTCTAGCTCAGAAAACTTGTTTTTTGCCCTTATGTCATGGTTTAAACTCGATCAGCCACACAGTCTCGCTCGCTCATTCCCCCCGCCTTGCTTCCCCCCCACCCTGTTCCCGGAGGGACAGGGGGAATCGAAAGAATGTAACTCCCACGGACTGAGATAAGAACAGGCCAGTAACTAAGGTACAACACAAAACCACTACTGCTACCACCAATAATAATAATGATAAGGGAAATAATAAGGGAAGAGAATACAATACCACCCGTCGGTACCCAGCCCGACCAAGCAGTGAACTAGCCCTTCCGGGTAACTCTCAGTTTACATGCCCACATGACGTGCTGTGGTATGGAATATCTCATTGGCTAGTTTGGGTCAGGTGTCCTGTTTCTGTTTCCTCCTGGCTTCTGCTTCTCCCTGGCAGAGTATGAGACTCAGAAAGTCCTTGGTTAGAGTAAACATTACTGAGCAACAACTAAAAACATCGGTGTTATCAGTGCTGTTTCCAGGCTGAAAGTCAAAACCACAGCACTGCACCAGCTTCTAAGAAGGAGAAAAAATGACTGCTACTGCTGAACCCAGGACACGTTATCAGAAGGATGCCCCAGCTGTGTGCTGGGGCTCAGCCTCACTATGGCCTGATCTGGATTTCAACAGGGCTCAGTCACTGCTGCCTTCCCTGCTCCAGCTTCAGTTCTGGGAGTGACCCCTCTGGGGAGTGTGGGACACCTCCTACCAAAAGGCCAGGAGATCCTAATGACGCCGCCAACTACTTTCTTAAGGAAGACTAAAACATCAACTTTATAAACTGGGGACACATTGAAAGGATAAACATGGCACCAAGGAAAAGGTAAATATGAGGAAGTTTTGTATTAACATTAATGGGAATAACAGCAATTTTCTAGCTTCTCCGTAGTCTCTTTTGCCTGTATCAAGATTTTAACAGATCCTGGGAAGGGAAACCAATACCTCAATTCTTTTGCTACAAACATGGATTCTAGTATTTAGTGTATACCAAACACAAGCCACTGTTATCCTTCTGTAGATTGCTTTGCTCTCACATGCACCATGCAGATGACAGTATGTTGCTACTCCAATGCTTAAATCCAGTTAACACTGCACTGTAATTTGATATGCATGTAAAATAAATGTTAAATGGAGATGCAGATAAATAAGGCATGGAATTTAGTCTAAGAAGGAACGTTACATACATTCAGATGGTTATGGAATATCTGCAATACATTCCTAGCAATATGGAGTGGGATATAACTTAGCACCAGAGGTCTAGAACAGCAGGTGTGCAGGTATGCAAGTCCCTCCTAGTTAGTCCAGGCAGGGCAGCTGTCACAGTGTCACCACAGACTGCCTGCACTGAAGAGATGTAGTACGACTTGTGCGGTTGAGTAAGTAACTGTGTACAACAGATGAATGCTCAAAAGGACTAAAAAAAGACAAAAAACATTGAAGATTTGGTTACGTTGATTTGTGCTAGGAGATGACCCAGCTACCTATTGTGTATCTTGAGACAGAAGGCATATTGGCTCATTGAAGCCTGGTATTAGCAAAGACTTCCCAGTATCTCTGTACTTTGTTTTTTTAATAGATGTCTGGGGGTTTAAATTACAGTTGTCCAAAGAGATTAACTGCATTTACTCACTATTTAGTATTTTCTTTTCTAGTTGAAGTATGAACTCACACACATTCATAAAATGAATGAAAAGGTTATTTTTCAAAGTTTCACTTTGGCTTTTTGTAAGCATCTGTAGGCATTGCAGAAAAGCTGTTGTATAATTCATTACAGATATCCACCACGAAATTGAAACATATATTCACCTACCTTCTGGAGTTGTAGCAAAGCAAGGGAAAGTATTTTTCTTCTTTCTCTAGTGAAAGAACCCTGTCATTGCTACAGAAAACTGTGTATATCATAGTACTAACTTCAAATGACACTGTCAAATAGGTCCTGAAGTCAAATTGCATATATAATACAGGATGAATAAATTTAAAAATGGAAAATTAGGTATTAAAAAAACAATGTAATCTAACAGCCTCATTTATCCATCTGGCAGAAAATAGAAAAAGTCAAGGATGAATGAAGTAATAGAAGAGTTAAATTTTATGATACAGAAAAGTTATCTAAATTATGTTTATTTTTCATACTCTTGCTGGCATCATGCAAAGAAGTATCTTGCATTCTAAAACATTTTATTTAACAATGTGTCACTAGGTAAGGCTTTACTCTTTCCTAGTGAGATTAATTGAGATTAAATTATGCATACTGAAATTTATGTACTGAATACTGAAAAATGAGCTGGCAGTTCAAGCTGTACTGTACACCGAATCCAGCTTCTTAATTGGAAGTTTTCTTGTATAAAGGCTCATGAAATGCTGACTTCAGTGCTATAGCTATGCACTAAAATAAGTTTTAAAACATATTAGTTTAAATAGTGGTAAATTCCAGAATACAGCTTCTTCAAATGTCTTAATCTAATAGTTCTCAGTCCTTCTTGCAAGGCTTTCCTGGGGCTATGGAATGTCTAAAACTTGTCTGAATAGACTGGACTGAAAAAACAGGAGAAATAGGACAGGTAATTGAAAATATATTGAATTTTAAATTCTGTCTTTTCCCTCTGTTGTTCCCCCTCACTAAACAGACTACAATAAAATATCTATTAGGAGTTATTTTGGTTAGAATCTTGGTTGTCCAAACAACAGCAATAGTAAGGAATAAATTTACAAAGGTGAAGAAAACAGAGTAATAACCCCCTGTTTGGATTGCAAAACAGGAGTATCAACTCCTTGAAGAATTCTTTCACTTTAATTATTTATTAAATGCTTCTTGTTGACATATGTTAAATCAGTTCTTCTCTCATAACATAATGAAACAATACCAAGCTTTTTAGAAAGGAAAATTCAAATACTTTTTTATGTAGCAACATTGTCTATTTACTGAGGTAATGAATCTCTGTTTTTAGTCTGTTTTATATGTGACCACAGGTCAAGAGATTCTTTTGGCATGTGGATGCAGTCGGTCTATTGTATTGTATCTTCCTGATTCATCATATTGACAGCTATACCACCAACCCAGTGGCAGGATCAGTAACTTTTTGGAGAAGTTATCACTTTAAAT
The DNA here is from genome assembly GCF_033815535.1 of Pezoporus flaviventris. Taxonomy (NCBI): domain Eukaryota; kingdom Metazoa; phylum Chordata; class Aves; order Psittaciformes; family Psittacidae; genus Pezoporus; species Pezoporus flaviventris. The sequence goes on along the minus strand of NW_026892579.1, from coordinate 27,517,751 downwards.
ACATGCTGATTCACTTATGTCATGGTATCTCAAACAGCACAGGCTCAGCTGGCAGTGCAATAATTAATTTGGATTACAGGTTTTGTGATAGTGTGACTGAGTCCATTCTAGTTGTAACAGATGGTTCACCAAGCCAAAGGAGTAAAATTCCTAAGACTTATGTTGCTCTTATTGATCTTTCGAGGTCCCTTCCAACCTCTAGCATACTGTGATACTGTGATACTGTGATTATATAGTGTCGTGGTTTAAACCCAGTCAGGCAATTCGTTCACTCACTTCCCCCCCTTCTTGCCCTCCCCCTGCTCCCGGAGGGACGGAGAGGAGAATCGAAAAGAATGCAACTCCCACGGGTTGAGATAAGAACAGTTTAGTAACTAAGGTATAACACAAATCACTACTGCTACCACTAATGATAATAATGATAAAGTAAATAACAAGGGAATACAACACCTCACCACCAGCCGACCGATAACTTGCCCCCCTCAGCCCAACCAAGCACCGACCGATACCTCCTCCAACCCTGCAGACTCCCAGCCCTTCCGGCTAACTCCCAGTTACATCCTGGGCATGACGTGCTGTGGTATGGAATACCTCTTTGGTCAGTTTGGGTCAGGTGTCCTGTCTCTGCTTCCTCCTGGCTTCCCCTCCTCCCTGGCAGAGCATGAGGCTCACAAAGTCCTTGGCCAAACCAAAACATCGCTATCAGCTCTGTTCCCGAGCTGAAAGTCAAAACACAGCACTGAACCAGCTACCAAGAAGGAGAAACATGACTGCTACTGCTGAACCCAGGACATTATCCACCCCTTATTCCATACCATTCACGTCATGCTCAGATCCCACATTTTCAATATACCATCACTCTTATCTCAGGGCACTCTTATCTTAGTGCATGGACCAGTCCCTATAAAGCTGCTGCATCCATCTGGTGCATGTCAGGCTCCATCTCTTGTAACAGTCTTCCAGAGCAGGAGAGACTGTGTGCAGTGTTCACACTTGTGAATAACCTGGGCAATAGTGTCCATTGCTAAGTCCACCCATTGATCATGAGTCCATCTCTATGTTGCATCTCTGCTCTGATGGCCTGAAGTGCCATGGGCCCACCAGGCTTAAAATAATTCACTGTCCCCTTCAGCAGTTTCTGTTGGGGACTCCATACAGCTGCCTTCCATCTCCGATGCTTCCAAAGCACTGGAGGGGCCCAGTGGACTAGATACTTGCCCATACTGTCACACACACCCTGCCACTCATGATTGTCCAGCCTTGGGGAAAACCTCTTGGTCCCCCTGTATTGTTGTCTAACCCCAGACAAGACCCAAACCCGACTCTGCTTAACTGTTGAGATCAGACAAAATGGTGGTGGGTAGAACACAGCCTGTGTGTGTGCCAACATGCTGATCCCCATCACTATCAGCAGGCAGGTCCCAAGGATACCCAAAGGCCATTCAGAGCCTTCAGAACTCTCAAACGATGCTGCTGTACTTGTCACTGGGGCTGGTGCTGCTGCTGTGCTTGCCGGCTCTCCCACCGCCAGCTTCTCTTTTCCTGAGTCCAGCTCTTCCTCCTCTGCCTTGCTGGGAAATGCTGCGTGGTCTCCTGCGTCCTCCTGGGGCTCGGCGGGCGGCTGCCGGGGAATGCTCTCGGCCGTCGCAGGGCTGAGCTCGGCTGCGGGGCTCGGCTCGGCCGCGGGGCTCGGCTCCTCCGCGGGGCTCGGCTCCTCCGCCGCCTTCTCCCGCTGCTCTGCAGCCGCCTCCTTCCGCTCCTCGACCGCCCCGACCTCCTCCACCGGCAGCCGTCCCCTCGCGGCCTCTGGCCCCGCTCCCGCCGCCGCTTGGTCCCCGGGGCCGCTTTCCCGGGCCGGTTCGGCTGCCGCCGGCTCCCGGAGCCGCTCCCCCTCGGCTCTCCGCAGCCTCACGAGGATGGAGAGTAGGGTGAGGGCCAGGACGGTGAAGAGCAGCCGGACGGCCAGGTACAAGTCCACGGCCACATCCGTCCCGCCCTGCTGCTGGGGCCCGCCCGTATTACAAGCCATTGCCATAAAGCACAGTGAGACAAGAACCTTAGCCCAGGCCCCACACTTGATAAACACTGACACAGCAAATACCGGCTCTACGTAAGTTACAACATTCTGAAGCTGTGAGATCAACAAGAACAACTCTGAGAGCCAATAAATCAGCATTGTGATGAGTGACTATTAATCCAGTCAAATCTGTCGTTACCTCAATCCTTCGTGCCCCACGTTGGGCGCCAAAAAGAACTGTCGTGGTTTAAACCCAGTCAGGCAATTCGTTCACTCACTTCCCCCCCTTTCTTGCCCTCCTCCTGCTCCCGGAGGGATGGAGAGGAGAATCGAAAAGAATGCAACTCCCACGGGTTGAGATAAGAACAGTTTAGTAACTAAGGTATAACACAAATCACTACTGCTACCACTAATGATAATAATGATAAAGTAAATAACAAGGGAATACAACACCTCACCACCAGCCGACCGATAACTTGCCCCCCTCAGCCCAACCAAGCACCGACCGATACCTCCTCCAACCCTGCAGACTCCCAGCCCTTCCGGCTAACTCCCAGTTACATCATGGGCATGACGTGCTGTGGTATGGAATACCTCTTTGGTCAGTTTGGGTCAGGTGTCCTGTCTCTGCTTCCTCCTGGCTTCCCCTCCTCCCTGGCAGAGCACGAGGCTCACAAAGTCCTTGGCCAAACCAAAACATCGCTATCAGCTCTGTTCCCGAGCTGAAAGTCAAAACACAGCACTGCACCAGCTACCAAGAAGGAGAAACATGACTGCTACTGCTGAACCCAGGACATATAGCCTTACTGGGTATTATCCCCTATCATAGTTTTAAAGTCCCCCTCCTTCACACAGAGCAATTCCCCATCCTGTACTCAAAAGAATTTCTCTGCATGTATTATGTGACACTACTGTCTGCAAGTCATTTCAAAATGGGAGGAGAAACAGAATATGCCATGGTAAGGAGATAGAAAGTTAGAAAAAATACATACAGCTGAGCACTTATTTCCAATCTGGAAGAACGTGACAGCTTGTAAACATGAGACCTTTAAAAGAAGGATATGTTCTTGAAGCTAAGCTGGATACCTTCAAGGCTTTCCTGCTCTTAACATTATATAATTAGCATTATTATAGCAAGCTACCCCTGGAACAATAAGTTATGAATAAAGTTTAATAATTACCTTAGAAGTAAAGTTTTCTTACCTCAGAGAAAGTCTAGTTTTACACTTATTATACTAAATAAAACCATATAATAATAGATAACTAATACATAACATTTTGGCTAACTTAGTAAGTGAAGAAGACAAAGGCAAGTAATGTTTTGAATGACTATTACATCTTTAAAAATGGATCTCAGTAGGCCTGTTAATGACTCTTACACATCTAATTCTCCATACAATCTGCTGACAGTTTTCGTATGTCTTCCCAAAACTGCTTTGCATAAAATACAGTTCTTGATAACTGCCTTATCAAAAGCGATAGCCATTTTAGGATAAAAACGCAAATTGTAAGTCTCTTTTGAAAAATGTGGGTGACTACAGTAGTGAAGTTCAGCATTTCCTCTCCTATTATTTTGGTTTTAATGGTGTGTTGCAAATGGGAAATTAAAATTGTTTCACTTGCTGACAATAAATAACTCTAGGGAAATACCATTATTTCTATGGAAGGAATAGTTTAGTTCACTTAAAAATGCTTCACTGTCCTTGTGAAATAGCAATCCCCTGTCAACAGAGCAGGTATTACACATTAAACACTGCACATTGTCTTTGCAAAATAACCAGTTGTGTTCTTGTGAGGTCAGGTTCTCTGATAACAAAGTGTCGGCTAACACACCTAGGATCTATATCTCAGTGGTGTGTTTTCTTGTTCCTTAAATAAACGGACTGCTCTGCAAACCTTATTTGCCTTTCAAAGACTTTAAGAATTAAGTGTTTTCAGTCAGTAGCCTGAGTCTGGATTAGCAAGCTAAATTCAGAAGTTCTTGTTTCACCAGAAGTCTTCAGACCTACTCATTTCTCAGTAAATGCTAGTGGATTTTGTAAGGTAAGCGTGGCTTTGCTCATCTATCAGGATTCTCATTACGATACAGACAGGAAAATCAAAGATTTATCAGTGAAATAAAAGGCATTTTTGCCACCCTTATAAAGTATACATCCTTCTTTTTTCGCAAGCTTGCAGTCAACTCTAGTATTGAATCACTGGATCATATTTTGACATTTTAACTCCAGTATGTTGAGAATCATGTACTTATCTGTACTTTTGTGCTTATTTGGTGATTTTAGTTATTATTACAGATGATTGTATAAAAACAGAGGTAGAGTGGAAGAAATTTTTAATTACTTCTATTTTAATTTGGTCTGCTGTTGCAAACTTTTCTAAATAGAAAAAAATAAAGTATATTAATTACAGTTCTTATAAGTACAGGACACAGCATAGTATTAAAGCCCTTCAAAATACACTTACAGACATTATGGAGAGGTTTTAGTTATTCTGTTTTTTTATAGAGGAAAAATAAAAAATTCAAGTCTGATGAAAACAGCTGAACTCTGCTTATTGAAGAAATCCTTTTACATTTTTTTTCCCCATAATTCATAGAGTCTTATTTTCAAATATCTACAGCCTGTTGCAGCTCACTAAGGAAAGCACATACTTGACAGTTTTGTCAATACCTATGTTGTGGTTTAAGCCCAGCCGGCAACCCAGAAACATGCAGCTGTTCGCTCACACTTCCACCTTCTTCCCCCTGCTCCCAGAGGGATGTGGAGGAGGATCCAAAGAATAACTCCCACAGATTGAGACTAGTGTCTAGTAACTAAGGTATAACACAAACCACTGCTGCTGCCACTGATAATAATAATGATAAGGGAAATAACAAGGGAAGAGAATACAAACGCTCACCACCGGCTGATCGATACCCAGCCCAACCCGAGCAGTGATCTAGCCCTTCTGGGTAATTGCCCCCAGTTTATTTAGTGGGCATGACTTGCTGTGATATGGAATACCTCTTTGGCTAGTTTGAGTCAGGTTTTTCTGTCTCTGTTTCCTCTCACCTTCCCCTCCTCTCTGGCAGAAAGTCTTTGGTCAGACTAAACATTACTTAGCAACAACTAAAAACACCGGTGTTATCAGCGCTGCTCCCAGGTTGAAAGTCAAAAACACAGCACCGCACCAGCTACTGAGAAGGAGAAAAATAACTGCTACTGCTGAACCCAGGACATTATCCACCCCTTATTCCATACCATTCACATCATGCTCAGATTCCCACATTTTCAATATACCATCACTCTTGTCTCATGTATATATATATATATATATATATATACACACACATACACAAAGAGATATCATTCCTTAGTGCATGGACTAATCCCTATAAAGCTGCTGAGTTCATCCAGTCCACGATGTCTGGCTCCATCTCTTGTAACAGTCTTTCAGAAAAGGGGAGACAGTGTGCGGTGTTGGATTGTTGTCTGCTGATGACACCACAGAACTCGTCTGGTCACTGCTGAGCTCTTCTGGTTTAGATTCAATGATTATCACTATGGTTGGAGTGGCTGCAGTATCAGTTGTTGGGTTTGGGTAGCTGCTGTACTTGTCACTGAGGTTGGTGTAGCTGCTGTGCTTGGAATTGGATTAGCTGAGCTGTCTGTTGTAGTCAGAGTTTGAGTAGCTGCTGTACTTGTCACTGGGGTTGGTGTAGCTGCTGTGCTTGCAGCTGGAGTAGCTGCACTGTCTGTTGTGGTTGGAGTTTGAGTAGCTACTGTACTTGTCAATGGGGTTGGTGTAGTTGTACTTGGAGTTGGGAGTAGCTGCGTTATCTGTTGTAGTCAGAGTTTGAGTAGCTGCTGTACTTGTCACTATGGTTGGTGTAGCTGCTGTATTTGGAGCTGGAGTAGCTGCGTTGTCTGTTGCTTTGCCATCAAATCCAGAGACATATATTTTCCCTTTGAAGGTGCTGGATGCTGTTGAGCAGGGCTCTGTAAGCATAGGCCAAGCCCTAGCACGTTGCCAAGATTTGTCCCTCTCTGGTATGACAAGGATGACGACACACCTCATTTAAGTGTTTTACTAATTTTTCTGGATTTTGCACTTATTCACTGATGAAGTTCCAAAGTACTGGAGGGGCCCACTGGCCTAGATACTTGCCCATACTATCCTACACACCCTGCCACTCATGACCGTCCAGCCTCAGGGAAAATCTCTTGGTCCTCCTATATTGTCATCTAACCCTAGACAAGACCCAAAGCTGACTCTGCTTAACTTTCAAGATCAGACAAAATGGTCGTGGGTAAAACACACTCTGTATGTGTGCCAGCATGGTGATTCTCATCACAATCAGTAGGCAGGTCTCAAGGGTACCCAAAGGCCATTCAAAACCTTCAGAACTCTCAAATGATGCTGTCAATAGTCTGGTGGGGGGATTGGGAACCTAAGAGAATGTCTCCTTCATAGGCTGACCACCCAAGGAGCAGAAAAAAGATGTGTAATTGCTAAGCACTTCTATTATATACCTCCCAAAGTATAGAGGTGGTGACCATGCTGGGAATACAAGACAGATCAGTTTCATGATCAATAAGTCTACTGTATTACAAGTCATTACCATAAAATACAGTGAAACAAGAACCTTAGCCCAAGTCCCTCAACGGCTAAACACTAAAACAGCAAATACCGCTGTAAGTAAGGTATGAAACGCTGAAACTGTGAGAGCAGGAGCAACAGCTTTGAGAGCCAATAAGCATTGTGACGAGTGACTATGAATCCAAACCAATAAATGCACTGCACCAGCTACTGAGAAGGAGAAAAATGACTGTTATTGCTGAACCCAGGACAACCTTAAAAAAAAACAAAAACCAAAAAAAAACCACAAACCTAGAAGCCACGAATAACTCAGAATTTGAACTATTAACTTGAAAATTATAATTTGGGTTTTAATAAGAAAAGCCACTCCATGTCACACTACAGGTCATAAAGTGTTTACCGTTTACTAGAAGAGATGATATGTTTATCTGAGATAAAGAGTTTGTCTATCAAAGAGGAATATTTGTGAGGCCTTTCTCTGCAATACTTCAGACTAAGGAATTTTATTGAATGCACATGTTTATTCAAAATTAGTACCCATGGCATTTTATGATCTGACAAAAATACTCCTGCAATAACAATTCCCTTTGTAATTCTTGTTGAAAGGAAAAATACCTTAATTTGGCATAAATTTCTTTATGAAGCTTTGTATGGAAAGCATCTTGTTAGTACCTGTATTTATTAACTCCATCTTCACATGTGGCTCCATGTTGGCACTGGTTGACCTCACAATCATTAATATTCTCCAGGCATGCTTGTCCTTTCCATCCAAGAGCACAGGAGCAATGAGATCTCTGGTTTTCTTCATCATAGAAGCAGCTACCTCCATTTGCACATACCTGTATATGAGAAGTACAAATACATAAAGCAGCTTTTCTCTACATTGGGATTTTCTCAACGTTGTTTTTTTTTTCCCCTAGATTCTAACTGACTAAGCTGTTAACAATTAATACGGCTTTACACTATAATATTGCAAAAGATAGATCTCCAAGATAGATCTCCAAGATAGATTTTAGGTTCCAAAAGAACCTAAAATACTGAATGTCACTGAATCAATCCATCATATAATTGTTTAGCTGGAAAGAAAAATTTATGATTCTATTTAATAGTGCCACTTTCATAACTGACCTTAAAACGTGCGTGGTTTAGGAGGGGTAATAGTGAACTAGCCTGTTATTGTTCCACTGAAAATGGTTAAAATCAATGTATAATTTAACTGAATTTTTGGCTATCACCAGAAAGACTATTTTTTAAAAATTTTAATAATAATTCTGATTCACAATGTATACTTGAATCTTTTATATACAACTGTATCTATCTATACCTTTATCTGTATCTAATACATCTATGCTCTGGGAAGACCAGAAATTTCTTTCTTTTCTACCTCCAGACACTGAGAAATTTAGAAACTTAGTCTGGACCAGCATTTTATTTTTATTTTGTAGCTTTTATTTTCTAATATTACTTACAACATTTCTTGTATTCTTCAAAAATTTCAGAAATTTCTAGGTCAGAATGAATGTTGTTTTCTTTGTTTCACTTTTAGGGTCCCATTTAATTTCTATGAAAATTTTGCAAGTGTAAAAACGGATAACTACATTTTTATTTCAAACCAATTAAGACCCCTCCTTCTAATGAATTGGTTTCTAAAGAAAATTGAGCTAATGCACTAGTACTTCAGTTTGTTTGAGTCTCTTTATAATCATAGAATCATAGAATCATAGAATAGTTAGGGTTGGAAAGGACCTTAAGATCATCTAGTTCCAACCCCCCTGCCGTGGGCAGGGACACCTAAGTTCTGTAATAATAACAGTTCTTGACAGAAATCCTCTAATATTCATTTGTCTTTCATTAGGTTTTAAATTGACCTTAAAATGAAAGAGATTTTTTGCTATGTTCATACTACTGAATTTTAGACTCGAGATCCTCTTTCAATAGGAAAACTTATTTGAAAAAAAGCACTGCTCAACATAAATATAAAGAAAACAAATGCAAAGAAAACTTCTCTGTGTATAGTTTTGGAAGTATTCTCTTTTTGATTTTTATGTGTCTTCTTACTTTTTTTATTTTAACATTATTCCGGAAATGAGTCCCATTGTCTGACTCAATTCTCTCTGGGGTGCCGTGTCGCCACAAAATCTGTTTCTCAAGGCCCAGGATGGTGTTCCGGGCAGTGGCATGGGGCACAGCGTATGTTTCCAGCCACCCGGTGGTTGCTTCCACCATGGTAAGCACATGGCGCTTGCCTTGGCGGGTTGGTGGCAGTGTGATATAGTCAATCTGCCAGGCCTCCCCATATTTATACTTCAACCATCGTCCTCCATACCAAAGAGGCTTTAACCGCTTGGCTTGTTTAATTGCAGCACATGTTTCACACTCATGAATAACCTGGGCAATAGTGTCCATTGTTAAGTCCACCCCTCGATCACGGGCCCATCTATATGTTGCATCTCTGCCCTGATGGCCTGAAGTGTCACGGGCCCACCGGGCCAAAAATAATTCACCTTTATGTTGCCAATCTAAGTCCATCTGAGCCACTTCAATCTTAGCCGCTTTATCCACTTGTTGGTTGTTCTGGTGTTCCTCAGTGGCCCGACTCTTGGGTACATGGGCATCTACATGACGTACCTTCACCACCAGGTTCTGCACCCGGGCAGCAATATCTTTCCACAGTGCAGCAGCCCAGATGGGTTTACCTCTGCGTTGCCAGTTGCTCTGCTTCCATTGCTTCAACCACCCCCACAGGGCATTTGCCACCATCCGTGAGTCAGTATAGAGATAAAGTACTGGCCACTTTTCTCGTTCAGCAATGTCCAGGGCCAGCTGGATGGCTTTCACCTCGGCAAATTGACTCGATTCACCCTCTCCGTCAGCAGTTTCTGCAACTTGTCGTCCAGGACTCCATACAGCTGCCTTCCATCTCCGATGCTTTCCCACAATACGGCAGGACCCATCAGTAAACAAGGCATACTGCTTTTCACTTTCTGACAGTTTATTATATGGTGGGGCCTCTTCAGCACGCACCACCTCCTCCTCTGGTGACATTCCAAAATCTTTGCCCTCTGGCCAGTCCATGATGACTTCTAGAATGCCTGGACGACTGGGATTTCCTATTCGAGTTCGTTGTGTAATTAGTGCAGCCCATTTACTCCATGTAGCATCAGTTGCATGATGTGTAGAGGAGACCCTGCCTTTGAACATCCAGCCCAGCACGGGCAGCCGGGGTGCCAGGAGGAGCTGTGCTTCAGTGCCAATCACTTCCGAAGCAGCTCGAACCCCTTCATAGGCTGCCAGTATCTCTTTCTCAGTTGGGGTATAGCTGGCCTCAGATCTTTTGCATTCCTGACTCCAAAAGCCAAGGGGTCGACCTCAAGTCTCCCCTGGAGCTTTCTGCCAGAGACTCCAGCTAGGACCGTTCTCCCCAGGTGCGGTGTACAGTACATTTTTTACATCTGGCCCGGTCCGGACTGGTCCAAGGGCTACTGCATGAACTATCTCATGTTTAATTTGCTCAAAGGCTTGTTGTTGCTCAGCGCCCCATTTAAAATCATTCTTCTTCCAGGTCACATGATAGAGAGGGCTTACAATCGAACTGTAATTTGGGATGTGCACTCTCCAGAACCCCACAGCACCCAAGAAAGCTTGCGTTTCTTTCTTATTAGTTGGTGGAGACATTGCTGTTATCTTGTTGATCACAACTGTGGGGATCTGTCTACGTCCATCTTGCCATTTTATTCCCAAAAAATTGAATCTCCTGTGCAGGTCCCTTGACCTTACTCCGTTTTATGGCAAAACCGGCTTTCAGCAGGATTTGGATTATTTTCCTCCCTTTCGCAAACACTTCTTCCACTGTATCACCCAACTCAATAATGTCATCTATGTATTGCAGGTATTCTGGAGCTTGCCCCTGTTCCAGTGCAGTCTGGATCAGTCCATGGCAAATGGTAGGGCTGTGTTTCCGCCCCTGGGACAGTTGGTTCCAAGTGTACTGGACACCCCTCTGAGTAAAAGCAAACTGTGGCCTGCACTCCGCTGCCAAAGGAATTGAGAAAAAAAGCATTGGCAATATCAATTGTGGCCTACCACTTGCATGCCTTTGACACTAGTTCATACTGAAGTTCTAGCATGTCCAGTACAGCAGCACTCAATGGTGGTGTGACTTCATTCAGGCCACGATAATCTACTGTTAGTCTTCACTCTCTGTTAGACTTCCACACTGGCCATATGGGGCTACTAAAGGATGAGTGGGACCTACTGATCACTCCCTGATTCTCCAGTCGACGGATCGGCTGATGGATGGGAATCAGGGAGTCTCGGTTCAGGCAAAATTGCTGCCAGATCACTGTTGTGGTCGCAATTGGCACTTGCTCTTCTTCGACCTTCAGCAACCCCACAACAGAAGTATCTTCTGAGAGACCAGGCAAGGTGGACAGCTGCTCAATTTCCTCAGTCTCCAAAGCAGCAATACCAAAAGCCCACCGGTACCCTTTTGGGTCTTTGAAGTACCCTCTCTTGAGGTAGTCTATGCCGAGAATGCATGGAGCCTCTGGACCAGTCACAATAGGGTGCTTTTGCCATTCCCTCCCAGTCAGGCTGATTTCAGCCTCCAGCACAGTCAACTCTTGGGATCCTCCTGTTACTCCAGAAATATAGATGGGTTCCACCCCTTGACAGCTCGATGGCATCAGGGTACACTGTGCACCGGTATCTACTAGAGCCTTATACTTCTGTGGGACTGATGTGCCAGGCCATCTGATCCACACAGTCCAGTAAATCCGATTGTCCCCTACCTCCACCTGGCTGGAGGCAGGGCCCCTCTAATGGTCGTCACAGCTTTGGACACTTAAGTCGTGGTGAAAGGGATTATTCTTCATTATCACAGGAGCTGGAGTAAAATCAGCTCTTCCACTCCATCTGGGAAACTGTTCACCAGAGACTGAAGCCGTAGCTCTCATGGGACGATCAGTCTTGGCCCTTGCTCCCCTCTTCAGTTCACTCACCCGTTCCTCCAAAGCTGAAGTAGGTTTTCCATCCCACTTTGTCATGTCTTCTCCGTGATCCAGCAGGTAAAACCATAGGGTACCCCGTGGCGTATACCTTCTGTATCTCCTCTCTTGAACAATAGGACGCCTTTTGTTAATAGCTGAGACGTGTGTTGGTACACGTGAGGAGCTGGATAAATCAGATACATCGTCCCTCAATTGTTCGAGGTCCTGGGACAGTTTTTTCACAGCTGAGATGATGGAAGGGGTGAGGTTGTCTTCGAACTCTCAGAGTTTATGAACCATTTCATCCACTGTTAGTGGTACTATGTCATTCCAGGTCACTGTTGCCAATGAATGGGCATATGATGACGGTGCATTCCGTGTAAGTTTTCGCCACATGGGTCGTGTACATTCAACTTCATCTGGATCTATAGGTGTATCCCCGTTATTCGGCTTGATGTGATAGATCATCTCTACGATGGCCGATTCCCTCAGAGACTGGATGCCTTTGTCTATAGTAGTCCACTTGGCCGAACGACTCGTAACATCGTCCTTGTATGGAAACCTTTCTTTCACAGCTGCCAAGAGCCTCCTCCAAAGGCTGAGGGACTTTTTCTCTCTTGCAATTGCTTTGTCAATTCCCCCTTCTCTAGCAAGTGATCCCAGCTGCTTGGCTTCTGTACCTTCTAGTTCGTGACCATCGGCCCCATTGTCCCAGCATCGGAGTAACCAGGTGATGATGTGCTCCCCTGGTTGACGGGTAAAATCTTTTCGCATATTCCGCAGCTCGGTTGAGGTCCAAGGTCGAGAATTTACCTCTTCTTCTTCTTCTTCGTCATGTGATGATGACTCCTGATCAGATTCTGGACCGGGTGGTGAATTCATTGGTTCTTCATCTCGCTTCACCCTTTTTGCCTCCTTTTTGCTTGTTCTCTTGCTTACAGGGGCAACCGATATTGGTAAGAAGTGGTCCTCTGGTTTGGCTGCAGTGATTATCACTGTGGTTTGAGTATCAACTGTACTTGTTGCTGGGGGTAGTGTAGCTGCTGTGCTTGGACCTGGGGTAACCGCACTGTCTGTTGCAGTTGAAGTTTGAGCAGCTGCTGTACTTGCCACTGGAGTAGCTGCTCTGTTCATTGAGGCCAAAGTTTGAGTAGTGACTGTACTTGTCGCTGGGGGTGGTGCAGCTGCTCTGCTTGGAGCTGGGGTAACCGCGCTGTCTGTTGCGGTTGAATTTTGAGCAGCTGCTGTACTTGCTGCTGTGGTAGCTGCGCAGTTCATTGCAGCCACAGTTTGAGTAGCGACTGTCGCTTTGTCCTCAGATCCGCCGACATTTTTTTCCTTTTGAAGGTGCTGGATAGTGTTGAACAAGGCCCTGTAAGCGTAGGCCAAGCCCCAGCATGTTGCCGTGATTTGTCCATCTCTGGTATGGCCAGAATGACCACACACCTCATTTAAGTGTTTTACTAATTCTTCTGGATTTTACAGTTGTTCGGTAGTGAAATTCCAAAGTACTGGAGGGGCCCACTGACCTAGATACTTACCCATACTATCCCACACACCCTGCCACTCATGGCTGTCTAGCCTCAGGGAAAATCTCTCGGTCCTCCTACATCGTCGTTCGACCCCAGACAAGACCCAAACCTGAATCTGCTTAACTCTTGAAATCAGTAGTGGGCAAAACACACTCTGTATGCGTGTTAGCATGGTGATTCCCATCACCATCAGCAAACAAGTCTCAACAGCATTAAAAGGCCATTCAAAAAATTCAAAACTCTCAAACGTAAATGGTCTGGGGGGACGACTAGGAGGGTAAAAGGATGTCTCCTTCACAGGTTGAGCACCTGAGGAGGAGAAAAAAGATGTGTAACTGCTAAGCACCTCCATCATATACCTCCCAAAGTATAAAGGTGGTGACCACACTGGGAACATAAGCCAGATCAGTTTCATGATCAATGATTCTATTGTATTACAAGTCATTACCATGAAGTACAATGGGATAAAAACCTTAGCCCAAGCCCCACACTTGAAAAACACTAATACAGCAAATACCGGATGGACGTAAGATATGATATACTGAAACTGTGAGATCAAGAGGAACAACCTTGAGAGCCAATAAATCAGCATTGTGACGAGTGACTATCAATCCAGTCAGATCTGTTCTTATCTCAACCCCTGGTGCCCCACGTTGGGCGCCAAAAAGAAGCTGTCGTGGTTTAAACCCAGTCAGGTAACTTGTTCACTCACTCCCAGTGAGTGGTGCCGAGCTGACAACAATCGAGGTCCATGTCCGTCTCCTCCCCCCCCCCTGCACCGGGGCTCTCCCCTTCCCCGCTCCCGGAGGAACGGGGAGGAGGATCGAGAGAGTGCAACTCCTACGGGTTGAGACAAGAACAGTCCAGCAACAAATCACCACCGCTACTATCAGCTAAAACAATGATAAGGGAAAATAACAAGGGAAGAGAATACGATACCACCGGCCAAGAAAGCGAGTTCCACCCGGAAGCCCCTGTCCTTCTGGGTAACTCCCAGTTACCCCCCCCACCCCGGGCATGACGTGCTGTGGTATGGAATACCTCCCCGGCTAGCCCGGGTCAGGCGCCCCGTCTCTGCTTCCTCACAGCTTCCCCTCCTCCCTGGCAGAGCATGAACCTCACAGAGTCCTTGGTCAGGGTAAACATCACTTAGCAACAACCGAAAACATCGGCTTCACCAACACTGTTCTCAAGCTAGAAGTCAAAACACAGCACTGCACCAGTTAACAGAAAGGAAAAACATGACTGCTACTGCTGAACCCAGGACAATATGAAAGAAGCACTCTGCTTATACTTTAACTGCTTGTAGATTTCAGTTCTACCTGTGCTCTAGATGCTACTGAATTATTCCTTGTGAAGTAAATACTTAAAATCCTTAAGCCGCCTATAAGCAGAACCTAATGACTTTCTTGGTCTCCAGAATGTGAGTTAGGTCACCTAAGTTATGCAGTCTCATATGTTTCCACTATGTTTCCTTTTATTCAACTTTGATACTCTGGCTTCTGACAATTAAACATTATTTTTGCATTCTGCAAGTGAAGTGAGTATTGTGAGAGCAGTTTCTAAGACGCAAACTTTGTAGAGAACTATAGAGAAAAAATATTTCTACAGAGAAAAAATATTTCTACAGATGGCTATATTGCTTAACATCTAAAACCCTACCTACAATGCCTACTACCACTAGTAATTGAAAAGTCATTGAATCTCTTATCTTGGAGATTAATTTACCATAACAATTCTGAAGTTCACAGATGTCACTTGTAATCTGCAAATATACACAATAAATTCCATCCTATTTTTCAGATAATTTCTCCAAGGTGATGTCAGACTCTTTTGATCAGGAAACTACCCTTAAAATAGCATAAGTATCTTACCTGCTTTATACCAAGCTAGAACAGGTGCACTGTTTCACTAGCTTACTTATGAGATTACTGTTTGAGAAACTCATGTATTTCAAGTTTTCTAAAAGCTTTTTATTTTTGCTATTTCTATTCTTGCTACCAAAAGAAAATAAATTGCCTTGAAATTATTGGTTTCTGGCAAATTTTTATTTGTTACTTTATTACAAGTAACACTTTTCCCAGAAACTATAAATGAAGTATTATTAGTTTCCTTTAGAGAAATAAAAAAGGCTTTATTTCTAATTTTTTAATGCACATAACGGTAGAAAATATATAATAATGTATGCCTTATCCTCATTTTCCTGTCTTCACTCTCTTGTGCAAGGTTTTCAACGATAAACACATAGTGATTCAAAGCCAGCCTCCTCCAAATAGGGCAGCAAGGAGGTCACACAGCAAGCTCACTACCTTGGAAATAAGGAAAGCAGACTTTGGCCTCTTCAGGGATCTGTTAGATGGAGTACCATGGAATAAAGCCCTGGAAGGAAGAGGGGCCCAGGAAAAATGGTTAATACTCAAGGACTGCATCCTCCAAGCTCAGCAGCGATGAATCCCAACAAAGAGGAAGTCATGTAGAAACATCAAGAGGCCGGCACAGATGAAGAAGGAGCTCCTGAACAAACTTGAACATAAAAAGGAAGGTGGAAGCAAGAACAGGTAGCTTGGGTAGAATAGAGAAATCATCTGAGCAGCCAGGGATCAGATTAGAAACGCTAAAGCACTGACAGAATTAAATATGGCCAGACGTCTGTCAAAGACAAAAAGAAAAGTTCCTGTGTATGTCTGTGATAAAAGAAAGACTAAGGAAAATGTAAGCCCTCTCCAGAAGGGAATGGGAGACCTGGTTACCTGGGACACAGACAAGGTTGGGGTATTCTATGACTTTTTTTGCCTTCCTTCACCAGCAAGGGCTCCAGCCACACCCCTCAAATTGCAGAACACAAAGGCATGGACTGGGCAAATGAAGAACCACCCGCTGTAGAAGGAGGTCAGATTCAAGAAAATCTAAGGAACCTGAAAGTGCACAAGTCCATGAGACCTGACAAAATGCATCATGTGGGACCTAAGGAAACTGGTGAGTGAAGCTGCTAAGCTATTATCTATCATATTTGAGAAGTTGCGGCAGTCCAGTGAAGCTCCCATTGACTGGAAAAGGGGAAACTTTTTAAAAAGGGAAGCAATGAAGACCTGGGGAACTACAGGCTAGTCAGTCTCACCTTGTTGCCCAGCAAGATCATGAAGCAGATCAGGAGGCCATTCCTGACAGCAAACATGGCTTCATTAAGAACAAATCATGCCTGATCAATTAGGTGCCCTTATACAGTGGTGTTACAGCATTTGTGGATAAGGGAAGAGCGACTTCCGCCATCTAACTGAACCTCTAACTGTCTAAATACAAAGCATTTGACACTGTTCCATATAACATCCTTGTCTCTAAACTGGAGAGGCATGAATTTGACAGATGGACCATTTGGCAGATAAAGACTGGCTGGACGGTTGTTCTCTAAGAATTTCAGTCAGTGACTTGATGTCCGGGTGGAGAACAGCAATAAGCATTACTCAGGGGTCAGTACTGGGATAGGCATTTTTTAGCATCTTTTTCAGTGACAGGGGCAGTGGAATAGACAACACCAAGCTGTGTGGTGCAGTCAACATACTAGAAGGAAGGGATGCCATCCAGAGGGACTTTGAAAGGCTTGAGAGGTGGGCCAGTGTAAACCTCATGAAGTTCAACAATTAGAAGTGCAAGGCCCTGCAACTGGGTTGGAGCAATCCTAAGCACAGGCTGGGAGGAGACTGGATTGACGGCAGCCCTGAGGAGAAAGTCTTGGGGGTGTTGGCTGACAAGAAGCTCCACATGAGCCAGCAGTGTGAGCTCATAGCCTGGAAAGCTAAGCATATTCTTGAAAAGAAGCATGGCCAGCAGGTCGAAGGAGGTGATTCTCCTCCTCTGCTCCTCCCTCATGAGACCCAACCTGGAGTACTGCATTCAGCTCTGGGGCCCCCAACATAAGAGGGACATGGACATGCTCCAGCAAGTCCAGAGGAGGGCTACAGAGATGATCAAAGGGCTGGATCTTTCCTGTGAAGACAAGCTGGGAGAGTTGGGCTTGTTCAGCCTGGAGAAGGCTCTGGGGAGACCTTAAAGCTGCTTCCAGTGCCTTAAGCAGGCCTACAAGAAAGCTGGTGAGGGACTTTTTACAATGGCATGGAGTGATAGGACAAGGGGAATGGCTTTAAGATGGAAGGGGAGATTTAGATTAGACATTAAAGAAAATATTCTTCACTGTGAGGGTGGTGAGGCACTGGCACAAGTTGCCCAGAGAAGTTGTAGATGCCCCCTCCCTGTAAGTATTCCAAGACTAGGTTAGATGGGGCTTTGAGCAACCTGGTCTAGCAGAAGGTGTCCCTGCCCATGACAGTGGGGTTGGAATTAGATGATATTTATGGTCCCTTCCAACTCAAACCATTCTGTGATTATGTCAGTCTATGAAAAGAACTAAAACACAAACATATCACTCATTTATTTTAGTTTCTATCCTCTTTCCCATAAAAAGTCTACTATTTATTTCCATTTTGCCCCACATATATTTCTCATACAGTGGATGTATATAGATGCATACATATTATTTTTTTACCTCACATGACATTTATGACTATGTATGTAATGTCTGTATGAACAAATTAAATATGTCTTAGGGCTTTTAAGTGAATATCACAGTAAAATGTTACAGTAGCTCTCAACAGCATCCTTGGCACAACATCACTTCTCATCCTAACTAGCCATAATGGTTATTGCATCATTATGGTATTATGCAATGTATAATGAATTTGCACTCAGTATGACACTTTAAATAATGAGAACATTAAAACTTAACAGATGCTGAACAAATTTAAATATAAACCTTTAAGCCAGTGAGTATTTAAGCATTACATTTCATACTCATTGGTGAGTGTGTACTTGTGGACTTTAAGGTAACATAAATGTTGATTTCTTCTATGTAAACACATTGCCTGCTCTGCATAGTATGTTTTTATGGTGAATATATTTCAATAAAAGGATAGATTAAACCTTTGAAACACTGGTTACCATGTTTGAATAGCTGTTTGAAAGGGCTACACAGTATTGTGCTTTTAAAATAACATAATAAAGCAGTGCAACATTATTTTACTTTATCTTGCATTGCAATGTCAGTAACTCAAGGGCCTGGGTCTGTAGTTCACTCTGATGTGAATGAATCCTAACCAAACCAGTAATTTTATTGCAAAGGTCACTAAAGTTAAGTGAGAAGGGTATAATCAATGCATCTTAAAGACATCTAGATACAAAATGGATGCTACTTTGGCCTAAGCATTGTTGATATCTAACTTAAAGATTTCTACAATACCTTGTATGTACAAAAATCCAATTCATCACTATATTGTGAGCATTTAAGAATAACTTGCAAGGATAATCTTGACTTTTTTTTTCTAACTGCATTTCCAGCTCTCATTGCAGTGTAATATTACTCTTGCTTTAGTTTATTGTTGATTATGGTATTTATTTTTGCTTTTAATGGAAACTAAGTTTTTGTCATTCTTTCTCTGCATTGATACACCGTCAGCCTTCTTTCTAGTAACTTTCAACCACATCAAACATTTCTAGGAAATTTCACTTGTTCATACAAGTTTCGTAACATTGCAGTAAGCAAGGTACTGGAGATGTCAGTGAGTAAACCTATAAAGAACAAGAAGGGCAGAGCTCAGGAATTACACAGTTTGTTGGACAATAACAAGACTAGTCACATCACGTGCCTATGGATACACGTTATACAGGAAAGGGTTGGATTAGCATGATAATATAACAAGAACAAGTACTGTGTTTAGGAAACCCATGGGAAATAAGGCTTCATCAGCTAACTGCTCTTGGAATAACTTGTTTGATTTCCCAAAAACACTGGGGGAAATGTATCACTTCATCTTACCTCTGTATTTTCAATACATGGTGATAAACATGTGTAATTAAATCCATGAGGTTTATCCACACACAGTGCTCCTGGGGCACAGCTTATATTGGAGAACAGGCAGGCATCAATATCCAGTTTACATCTTTCACCTTCAAAACCTGCACCACAAAGAGAATGTTTAATCACAGTTCATTCAGAATATTGACATTACGTCTATGCAGGTGTCAGCAATTAACACCACTCTACTAGAGTAATTTGGCAGTTTTATTTCTGAAACAAATTGAAAAAATGGTATTCTTCATAAAACAAAATGTTTATTTATTGCATACATTAAAATATGTTGCTATTTTTATGATGTTATTTCTTAAATATCATATGATATTTTCTTTGTTCTGTTTAGAGAATAAAGTGCATTTCCAATGACTCACCTATAGGGCAAGAGCAGTTAAAATGATCTCCATAGTCAATACATGTTCCTCCATTTTCACACGGACTGGAACTACAGGTATCTATTTGTACTTCACAGAATTCTCCTAGGGTTGAAAAAAAAAAACCAAAAACAGCTAAACATGAACCATATTAGTAATACTTGTAAAATAATTGCTTTAAACCATCTGTCTGGAATATTGGTAAGAATTTAAAGACCCTGTGTAAGTTTCCAGACTCTTTTCTCTCCATTTCTATACATATAAAAAAGAATCTGAAATGGAGATAATACTTTACATTTTCTTTTAGGTCAGTAGAAAAAACAATTGAACTTGTAATGACAGTTCTAAATAAAATGTGCTGAAGAGAAATATAACTTTGGTGATAAGAGATAAGGAAGATAGTCAGCTTTACCATTTGTCATGGAAAACACAGAGGATTTAACGAAAAAAGCACATAGTAAGGTTTTCTCATTATTTTTAGTACTGAAAACAATATAATGAATTCTGTTTAAAGGTTTTTGAGGTTTATTTTTTTTTTTGTTAGGTGTGCTGTTATTCCTTTTTCCATTAACTTTTTTATTTTTTAATTTATTATTTCTACAGTGGGAATTAATCTTCACTGCCAATAAAACTAGAGGAAAGCGAAGAAGTTTTTCAAAGTTTCATAGCACAAAACTTCAGAAAAGGAAATAAGAGTAGATTACTGATGGCTTTACTATCAACTTCTTTGCAGTCAGTGATAGTAGCTTAAGCAAAACAAAACTGGAAGAGCTGTACAGGAGAAAAATGTTTGAGAGAAATGCACAGGGAACTGGGATACTTTTTTAAATCAGACAAAGGGTTCTGTAAAATGTTTTTTCAAAAGTTATAATTCAAGTTGAAATTTTTCACAGGGAAAAAAAAACAAAAAAAAACACAAAAAACCCCCCCAATTTTACTTCTGATAATGATGTAGCTTTAAATTTTTTAGTCAGCTCCCATTTGATCTAAAGCCAGAGACATCAGTACAACATGAACTAATAGTATAAAATCTGGTAAGTAAAGGATTATGTCTGTTTATGCAATGCATTTCTGCCATTTTAATTGACTTAGTCCAGCTGCTCCAGCCAATGAGCCAGCTTCAGTTGGAGCTTGGCTCAGATGCCTCTATACAAATGTCCGTAGCATGGGGAACAAACGAGGAATTAGAGATGTGTGCATGTCTACAGGGGTATGATATAATAGGCATCACAGAAACATGGTGGGATGGCTCCTATGACTGGAGTGTTGGAATGGAAGGTTACAGGCTCTTTAGAAAAGACAGGCCTTGCAGGCAGGGATTGGGAGTTGCCCTTTATGTTAGAGTTTGTGGGTCAGGGTCAAAGGGAAAATAGCGATGGGAGACATTACTGTGGGGATCTGTTACAGATTATCTGATCAAGGAGAACCTGCAGATGAAGCACTCCATAGACAGATAGGAAAAGCCTCATGCTCGCAGGCCCTTGTTCTCATGGGTGACTTCAACCACCCTGACATCTGTTGGAAGGAGGGTACGGCCCAGCACAAGCAATCCAGGAGGTTCCTCAGTTGTGTAGAAGACAACTTCCTTCTGCAAGTAATAGAGGAGCCGACAAGGAGAGGTGCCACGCTTGACCTCGTGCTCACCAACAGGGAAGGGCTTGTTGGAAATGTGACTCTCCAGGGCAGCCTTGGACGCAGTGATCACGAGACGCTCGAATTTGAGATCCTCGGGACAGTGAGGAGGCCATGCAGCAAGCTCACTGCGTGGGACTTGAACAGAGCAGACTTTGGCCTCTTCAGGAACCTGCTTAGTGAGGTTCCATGGGATATAGCTCTAGAGAGCGGGGGGGTCCAAGACTCTTGGTTGATGTTCAAGGATCACCTGCCGCAAGCTCAGGAGTGTTGCATCCTAACTAGAAGGAAGCACAGCAGGAGGGCCAGGAGACCTCCTTGGATGGATAAGGAGCCCCTGAGAAAAATTGAAATGAAAAAAGAGGCTTATAAAAAATGGAAGCAAGGACAGGTGGCATGGGAAGAGTACAGGGATATTGTCTGGGAAGCTAGGGACCAGGTTAGGAAAGCTAAGGCTCAGTTAGAATTAAACTTGTCTAGGGATATTAAGGATAGCAGGAAGGGATTCTACAGGTACATAGCAAATGAAAAACAGACAAGGCAGAACATAGGCCCCCCCAGGAGGCTCTCAGGAGAACTGGCTACACAGGATTTGGAGAAGGCTGAGGTTCTGAATGACTTCTTTGCCTCGATCCTCACTGGCAAAGGCTCTGACCAAACCACCCAAGTCTGGAAAGGCAGATGCAGGGACTGTGAGAATGAAGACCTTGTTCCCATTGGAGGAGAGGAACTAGTCTGAGATCATCTTAAAAATCTGAACATGCACAAGTCCATGGGTCCTGATGAAATCCATCCGCGGGTCCTGAAGGAGCTGGCAAATGAAGTTGCTAAGCTGCTGGCCATCATATTTGAAAAATCATGACAGTCAGGTGAAGTTCCCGACGACTGGAAAAAACGAAATATAACCCCCATTTTCAAGAAGGGGAAAATGGATGACTCAGGGAATTACAGATGAGTCAGTCTCACCTCTGTGCCTTTCAAAATCTTGGAGCAGATTCTCCTGAAAGGCATACTAAGGCACATGAAATACAACAAGGTGGTTGGTGACAGCCAGCATGGCTTCACTAAGGGGAAATCCTGCCTGACCAATTTTGTGGCCTTCTATGATGGGGCTACAGAACTGATGGACAGGGGTAGAGCAGTTGATGTCATCTACCTGGACTTGTGCAAAGTGTGCAGTTGATGTCATCTACCTGGACTTGTGCAAAGTGTTCGACACTGTCCCACACAACACCCTTGTCTCTAAAATGGAGAGACATAAATTTGATGGATGGACCACTCAGTGGATAAAGAACTGGATGGAAGGCTGCATGCAAAGAGTTGTGGTCAACGGCTCAATGTCCAGCTGGAGACCAGTAACGAGTGGTGCCCCTCAGGGATCAGTGCTGGGACTGGTCCTGTTCAACATCTTTCTCTGTGACATGGACAGTGGGAGTGCACCCTCAGCAAGTTTGCTGATGACACCAAGCTGTGTGGTTCAGTTGATAGGCTGGAGGGAAGGAATGCCATCCAGAGGGACCTTGACAAGCGTGTGAGGTGGGCTGATGCCAACCTCATGAAGTTTAACCATGCCAAGTGCAAGGTCCTACACCTGGTTTGGAGCAATCCCAGGCACAGTTACAGTTTGGGCAAAGAAGAGGTTCAGAGCAGCTCTGTGGAGAAAGACTTGGGGTGCTGGTCGATGAGAAAATGAACATGAGCAGTGTGCACTTGCAGCACAGAAAGCCAACCGTATCCTGGGTTGCATTAAAAGGAGCATGATCAGCAGGTCAAAGGAGGTGATCCTGCCCCTCTACTCTGCTCTTGGGAGACCTCACCTGGAGTATTGTGTGCGGTTCTGGTTTCCTCAGAATAAAAAGGACATGGAACTGTTGAAACGAGTCCAGAGGAGGGCCACGAGGATGATCAGGGGACTGGAGCACCTCCCATATCAAGATAGGCTGAGAAAGCTGGGGCTGTCCAGCCTGGAGAAGAGAAGGCTGCGTGCAGACCTCCTAGCAGCCTTCCAGTATCTGAAGGGGGCCTACAGGGATGCTGGGGAGGGACTCTGCATTAGGGACTGTAGTGATAGGACAAGGGGTAATGGCTTAAAACTTAAACAGGGGATTGGGTGGGGGGAAAAAAAAGTTAAAACAGGTTAAAACTTAAACAGGGGATTATAGATTGGATATAAGGAGGAAATTCTTTCCTGTTAGGGTGGTGAGGCACTGGAAGAGGTTGCCCAGGGAGGTTGTGAATGCTCCATCCCTGGCAGTGTTCAAGATCAGGTTGGACGAAGCCTTGGGTGATATGGTTTAGTGTGAGGTGTCCCTGCCAATGTCAGGGGGGGTGGAACTTGATGATCTTAAGGTCCTTTCCAACCCGAACTATTCTATAATTCTATGATTCTATAATTAAAAATATAAAACACTTAAATTTTGTGAAACATACATTATATCTTTTAACATGCTGGAATGGAGTGTCAAACTAAGACCAAAAGACTGCTTTTATGTACTTCTACAAATTTAAAGAGGAATATACTAATTAAGGTCTTAATGCTGTGATTTGCTGTCCAGAAATCTCATTTTTTTGGGCCACCAGGTGCTGAAACACATGTACAATCTTATGTATTTACAGATAAGTTGACCAGCATGCTATATAGACTGCAAATGTTTGTTTCGTTCTTTTGCTTCTCAGCCAAAAATAGCCCAGAATTAACATGTAAATTTTGAAACAACAAAGAGTATATTTTACTGAAGGTTTTAAAGCTTACTGTAAATATTACATTCATAGAGAAAATAGGAAACTAGATACTTCTTGCTGTTATTATTATAATATGTAATATTACATATTACATGTAATAGAATTATATTACATATTAAATATATGTATATTTATATATACAGATATATGTGTAGATATATTAAATATACATAATATAGTATATATATTATATACATATTAAATATATTTATACAGATTAATATGTAATAATGTGTATTATGTATAATTATTAATATTATAGAATATTAATGTTACATATTCGTATTTAATATTACGTGTTATATATTACATTATAATATGTAATATTACATGGGTAACTATGGACAACATGACCTTACATTCACAAGACTCACATTACAGTAACTGTAATGGCAACTTTTAGAAAGCCATGCTATGAGATGAGCTAGAAAAAGTTATAAACAGTCACTGCTTAATAGTGATTGGCAAATGGACATGGTGAAAAAAAAAACACAGCTATTTTAGTTGCAAAATCAACTGAATGCGTTGAGGAAGTTGGTATCTCCCACGAAATGTGGGGTTTCTTTTCATATTTTTCTTAATGAGGTCTGGAAAGCAGAAAGGTGGGAATAAACTTCAACTCAATATGCATTTTTGATCCAATTTTTCATAGTTATTCATGATGATGGAATTCTCTTCTCCAAGAAACCCTTATGAATAAATATGAGTATAACCAAACAGGATTAAAGAATTATTTTGCTACAAATCTTAAATTCCTGTAATAGATGTTATCCTTTAAGCTAACTTTACAACTGTTCCTTCCCACAATGAGGTCAAGAAAACCTAGTAACTTCAAACTGTTATAAAATTTATTAGAATCTGAATACTGCTGAGAAATGCATAATTTATGGTATTAATATCTGATTAAGTGTTAAATGGATGTCAGGAGAGATCTCCACAGTAATCCACTTAGCTTTTAATGCCTAATTATCACTTCATAGTGAGAGAGAGCTGAATAATTGAGAAATGCAATACTGGTTAAACTCAAATGAGATTTTTGTGTGCAATTACGCATGTTATTCTTCTATCAGGAATAAGTTCAGCAGGTACAAGGAACAAAGGAAAAAATAAATTGTATAATATAAGAGGGACTGGGAATAATTTTATATTAAAGTGTTTACTGCTGTACTGTTTATTTTTTAAAATTACCTTATGTTCTCACAAGTTAAATTGTTTAACTACAAATTCAATTCCTGAGATATCAGTGAAATAAAGTGTGACCAGAAACGAGCACAAACTATGGTTACAGATGAACACCACGAAATATTTTTTTACTGCAATGGTGACCAAGCACTAGAACAGATTGCCCAGAGAGGTGGTGGAGTCTCTGTCTTTGGAGATACTCAAAAATCCATCTGACATAGCCCTGGGCAGCCTTGGGACCCTGCTTGAGCAGAGTTAGACAACATGCTTGTCATCCAGAGGTCTGCTTCCAACCTCAACCATTCTGGACCTGGAGCTGGACAAAACTGGTCTTAAGGGTAACAAGAAATAGTATTTCATTTATGTAAGAGCAACCATAAAAAGTAAATTCAGATATAAAATATAATTGCAGCTCAATGAAGTGTAAAAACATTTAAGCAGATATACAGAAATGATCCCAAGCAGATCCTAGAGAGATGAAGAAACCACTAGTATGATCATATTCCACTAGTATGATCATATTCCTCCCAAGGAAGGACTGTAGATTCTGTAACACTGCCCCCAACACCACCACCATGAAATCAGACCTGCCCCAATTATTATATTTTTAATATTCCAGTTACATTACCAATAAATTCTTGGCTTTATAGACATATATTTTTCCCTTGCCTATAACCAAGATTGTGACCTGCTGTAGTTTAAGCTCATCTGGTCACTCAGGAACCACACAGCTGTTCGCTCACTCCCACCACCCCCACCCCCCCCTTCCCCCTGCTCCAGGAGGGATGGGGAGGAGAATCAAAAGAATGTAACTCCCACAGGATGAGATAAGAACAGTTTAGTAACTAAGGTATAACACAAATCACTACTGCTACCACCAATAATAATAATAAGGAAATAACAAGGGAAGAGAATACAACCACTCACCACTGCCTGACCAATATGCAGCCCAACCCAAACAGCAATCCAGCCCTTTCAGGTAACTGCCCCCAGTTTACATACGGGGCATGACATGCTCTGGTATGGAATACCTCTTTGGCTAGTTTGGGTCAGGTGTCCTGTCTCTGATTTCTCCCAGCTTCTGCTCCTCCCTGGCAGAGCATGAGACTCAGAAAGTCTTTGGTCAGGCTAAATATTACTGAGCAACAACTAAAAATGATAGTGCTATCAGTGCTGTTGCCAGGCTGAAAGTCAAAAACACAGCACTGCACAAGCTACTAAGGAGAAAAATGACTGCTACTGCTGAACCCAGGACATGACCACAACAGAGTCAGCTAGAAATGTACATACTAGTAGGCCTGATTTTAAAAACAATTTCCTGAAGGTCCTTATAAAGAATGCAACTTGTAGTTGCCTTCCATACTGCAGAGTACACAGAAGTCAGCACTTTTAATAAGGGTGTTTCGTTTTTAACTGACCCAAACATCTTAAGCAATAAAATCAGAATTTGCTTTCTTTAGGACTTTAGCTGCATTTCTAGACATGTTTTTGTTTTTTGCTTTGTTCCATTTTTGCACTTCTGCTCTCATTTTAATGAATAAGATGATCTCAAGGTCTTTTCCAACCCTAACCATTTTATGATTCTATGATTCTAATATGACCACTTTTTTGGCAGAAACTATGTAAAAAAACAGTATGCTAATAAAGAGTATATATATCTACACTGAGCATTTCCGTTTCCATATTTTATATGGCAACAAGCTTATCAAGCAAAATATCTTACATGACCTAATACTTTTCTTCAGTATTGGGTCTGCAACATAATTTTTTTTTTTCTCTAAAATTAAAGTCATTTTAGCGAACTACAACTTCTTTTTTCCGAGTGTAGTAATACCCAGTTAGATTTAGTGCACATCTGCACATGTGTGCAACTGCAGACATGCACATACACCCATTACTTTTGACCATTGAAATAAAGGTAGTAGGAGCTAGTGGGAAAAATCATGGCAGTCAGGTGAAATTCCCGACGACTGGAAAAAGGGAAATATAACCCCCATTTTCAAGAAGGGGAAAATGGATGACCCAGGGAATCACAGATCAGTCAGTCTCACCTCTGTGCCTGGCAAAATCTTGAAGCAGATTCTCCTGGAAGGCATACTGAGGCACATGAAAGACAACAAGGTGCTTGGTGACAGCCAGCATGGCTTCACTACGGGGAAATCCTGCCTGACTGATTTGGGGGACTTCTATGATGGGGCTATGGAACTGATGGACAGGGGTAGAGCAGTTGATGTCATCTACCTGGACTTGTGCAAAGCGTTCGACACTGTCCCACACAACAGCCCTATCTATAAATTGGAGAGACATCAATTTGATGGATGGACCACTCGGTGGGTAAAGAACTGTCTGGATAGCTGCATGCAAAGATTTGTGGTCAATGGCTCAATGTCCAGCTGGAGACCAGTAAGGAGTGGTGCCCCTCAGGGATCAGTGTTGGGACCAGTCTTGTTTAACATCTTTGTCGGTGACATGGACAGTGGGATTGAGTGCACCCTCAGCAAGTTTGCTGATGACACCAAGCTGTGTGGTTCAGTTGATACGCTGGAGGCACCTCGACACGCTTGTGAGGTGGACTGACGCCAGCATTATGAAGTTTAACCATGCCAAGTGCAAGGTCCTACACCTGGTTTGGAGCAATCTCAGGCACAGCTACAGGTTGGGCAAAGAAGAGATTCAGAGCAGCTCTGTGGAGAAGGACTTGGGGTGTTGGTTGATGAGAAAATGAACATAAACCGGCAGTGTGTATTTGCAGCCCAAAAAGCCAACCATATCCTGGGCTGCATCAAAAGGAGTGTAACCAGCAAGTCAAAGGAGGTGATCCTGCCCCTCTTCTCTCCTGACACCTCACTTAGAGTAATGTGTACGGTTCTGGTGTCCTCAGAATAAAAAGGACATGGAACTGTTGGAACAAGTCCAGAGAAGGACCACGAGGATGTAGATAGCACAAAATGACGAACCTGGTATAGACATTTACACTGTAGGCACTTAAAAATTAGCAATGATTTATTCCAAGAACTTTCCATTTAATTATTTTGAAAGACAAATTCACTCAGAGTAATTTTTATGGGATCTGCTAGAAACTGGAAAGTAGGTTTTCACAGATTCTGAGTATTTCCTCATTTTCATTTAAACTTGTGTAGAACTGAGCAGTATAAGTATTCTTAGAGAAGCCTAGGTATAGCAATTAATCTTTGTGCTTTTTAAAGTAAAGCAGTTACAGCGAATGAGGAAAGAGTAAAAAAAGGAGACACAATAATAATGATAATTCTATTACAGGCTACATGAAAGATCTGTCTTTAGTAAAGTTGCTATCATAAATATTAGAATTAAGATTTAGTTAAGATCAATATACATAGTTTTTCAATTCCTTTGGAATAAAATATAATTGCATACTAATAAAAACAATATCTTGCCCCTCTATAGGTAAACATGAAAAAACAGGAACATGTAATTCATCCTATTGGTGGAGAGGTTTCTGCTATAGAGGAGATGAGGTGATTACAACTGGATAATCTCCACTGGCAAAAGACAGAATCCAGACAACCTGTTTAGACCGAATTATTACTTTTTAGATTGCTAAAGACACCTCATACTGAATTACCTCATGCATTGATGATCATTACCTCTCTCAGTATTTAATTAAAAATAAATGAATGATACAGCCATCTCAAATGGCAATTGGCTTCACAATGTACATATTTATCTGCAGTGGTATTTGGAAAATAATGTTTTAATATTATTTTTGTCAAAATTTGAAGTTTTAATGATAATTTCTCACTTATTTTACCTCCAAAATTCCTTGTCCCTCCATTTTAGGACGGTGTTTTATATATGCCAGTGAAGGTGAATTTTTCTTCTGAAAGGAAGGGATTATAAAAGTAAACCCAAGACAAATGTGGTATTCATACTTTTCTAATGACACAGATTTTCTAATTAAGATCTAAAGCAAATAGTTTTCATTACGTCCTGAAAAACAAAAATTTGCTGGGGTTGGAGATAACCAGTTCTGAAATTGGAACTCCTCACATACTAAATCTGATTGAGTGAAAGATATTAGGCACATTTGCGTCATACAGCCATACAGTGGACCAGTTTTCTAGAAAGCTATTTCTCCTCTTATGAAAGCAGTGTAACCTTTTAACACAAAGACACACATGTCCCAGTAAGTGAGAGCAAAGTGAAACACCAAATACTGTCCCGGGGGGGTTGTTTCCTTGTTGCCAAAGTACCCTTCACATCTCACTAAGAAAGATGGTTCATTAAAGAAATCCCAAGATACTTGAATGTGCAAAATATTCTTGATGCCAGAAACAAGAGAAACTTCATCTAGCTTTATCCTCTTTCACTGTCTTTTAAATTCATCCTGAAGGGAATCAGTCAGTCATTGTATATGAACTATGAAGAAATCCAGAACAACCACACACACATCCATTCGCAGAGAAAGAGAGACTTCCAGAAGGAGCATCCTACCCAGCCTGGATAAACAACATCATCCTTGCGACCTCCTCTGGTCTCTGGAAGAGGCATGAATGTCACACTTGGGAGTTCCAGAAAGGTGGTGGGAATTTTTGAGTTTTATAGAAATTCCTTGGAAAATTTGTCCCTTATTATTTAGATATAAGAATTCTGGACTGAGAATAGGATGATATTATAAACCTGGAGTAAGCACTAATGTCAATGCACTGGGACGGCAGCCTGAATTTGCTGGGTGCCACAAAAATTAAACATAGGATAGCTTGGGTTGGAAGGGACGTTCAAAAGTCATCTAGTCCACCCCTCAGTCCTCTCCCCAGCAATGAGTAGGGACATCTTCAAGTAGATCAGGTTGCTTAGAGCCCCATTAATATTTCACAGGATGGGGTATCTACCACCTCTCTGGGCAACCTGTGCCAGTGTTTTACTACCCTCATCGTAGCAAATTTCTTCCTTATATCTAGACTTAACCCATCCTCTTTTAATTTAAAACCAATACCTCATCTTATCTCTACAGGCCCTATTAAAATTTTTGTCCCCCACCTTTTTTATAAGACCCCTTTAAGTATTGAAAGACCACAATAAGGTTTCCCTGGAGCCTTCTCCAGGCTGAAGAACCCCAGCTTTCTCAGCCTGTCCTCACAGGAAAGGTGTTCCATCCTTCTGATCATTTTCCTGGACCTGCTCTGGACCTGCTCTGGACCTGCTCCAACAAGTCTATGTTTTTGCTGTGCTGAGGGCTCCAGAGTTGGATGCAGTACTCTAACTGATGGAGTTCTAATGTTATTTAATGTTCTTATTAATGACTTAGAAAGCAGATGAAACTTCAATCACATAGTTTGTACTAAATTGGTGGCCAATACAGAGGAGTAAGATAAAATAAAAACATATGTAAAGAGATTAAATACTTGAAAGGAACATGTTTTAATAGTGAGATATGTCTCAGGAAATAGAAATTGAAACAAGTACATTTCAGAAAAAGTATACCTAAGCTATTCAGAAAAGTCCCAGAACGAAGACCAAAACATAGAAGTTGTTGAATATGTTTCCAGTGTAATACAGGTTAAAAAGAAAGCAGATAAGTCATAGGAAAAATACACATCAATAACAGTCATCAATAACACAGATGAAACTGTGTCACATTGTACTATCTGAAAGGAAGTATTTGAACAGAATGCTGGTTTGCTTTTTTGTTTTAGAAGGAACAAATAATGAACAAAGATTAAGAAATAGCTTAAGAAAGCCTTGAGTTTTTAATTCATATGTTCTCATAATTCTAGCTTCAATGGAGATACAGCTGACTATGTCAGCTAATGATGTGGTACACTGTGTTTGAGAAACAGTAAGTAATACCTGGTTAAGCATGATTATCCATTCTTTAAAGAGGAAATTTGATGTTCAGGTTGGTGTAAGAATACTGTAGTGGACTGGTTTAGTTGAACATAGTAAAACAGGTAACTTTTTCTTAATCATGTTTTCTACATACTTTCAGTCATGATAATTTCTTCAGAAACACTGAATTCCAACTTGAATACCTCCACGTTACAGAAAGGCTTCAGGAGCTAAACGACGTAAGACTAAGGTCTTCTAAAGAAACAAAATAGACCTACAAAGATCAGCTGTGTAATGAACACAGTCACTAAATCTACATGATAGTGTTTTTCAATTCTCCAATGCATTTTCTACTTTTAAATGTGTTATTTCTAAATCTATACTACACACTTTATCATGGTTTAAGCCCATTAGTGTGATAGGTGATTTTACAGTGCTGTCAACAATTTTTCTCTCTAGGTAAGGTCTGAAATGCTGTTCCCAGCTGAGCTAATCAGCACAGGCTCAGCTGAGGAGCAGAAAAAAATGTCTCTATGGCTATTATAGTTCATCAACTTTTTAAACCGCTTCAAACAACTTGTTCTCAAGGCTTTTTGACTGAATTTACATAAAACGTGTACTTCCCTCCTGTTTGTTATTGATGATTTGATGATTTTTTGGTGGTAATATACAGCTAATTTGAATGTACACTATCTCTCCAGCTGCCTCTCTGAATGACTGAAGAAAGCTTAAAATTCCTAGTTTCCCTTGTCACTTACAGCTGATTTACATGTTGGGTAATGAGAATGAATAATGCACTGGTGTTCTCTATGAGAGAGAGATGAATGGAGATCCATGGAGAAAAGACCTTTCCTTTTAGGTCTCACACTGAACGAGTAAAAAAAAAAACAAAAACAAAAACAAAACAAAACAAAACAAACAAACAAAAGAAAACCCACCAAAAAAGCAACAACAAAAAAAATACAGACACTAATATCTGCAAAGAGACACCAGAAGAGATAGACAAGCTAAAGCCAATCAGCAGAGGTCTGCAAACTCCCTGAGGGTAAATCTAGGAGTTCTGTGCCTTCATAAAATAAACCCTAGTAGGTATTGGAAAGAAGGAAAAGGAAGTGCTAGTTTCTTTTGTATACACCCAATTTTGAGGTCAGCCTTTCACGTGAACACACTGATGAGGAAACACTCCTACTACATCTCTGAAATTTTGCTACATTTAAAATAGTCAGTGATGCAGAGCACCACTCTGGTTTGAGTGCTGGTCTGACAGTCCCAGAAAGTAAAAGGTCAAGGAGTTTGTACTTTGCTCAAAAATAAAAAGAAGGTTTTCAGAGATGAGTGAAAGTTTTTGAAATACATGAGCAGCTGTAGACAGCTGGAGTATTTTACATGTCAAGCAAATTTTTAAGCATGTCTTCCAGATGAGAACTTTACTAATTATTTACTCAGCAATCCATACACATTGATATTACATATGCTTCTTTAACAACCTACAGCATCTTTAAGTTAAATACATAACTATTCGTGATGGACTAAAATTCTGTCAAAATTCATTCTTATTCATATGGGCAAAATATATTCACCGTACAGCGATTCAAACTGGAAACTGAAATACTAAAAAATATGAACATATTCATAGATATTCTGTGCATTGGGAACATTCTGTTCCATTTAAAAAGGAGCCAGAACTTCAATACTGATATTATGTTTCTCTTTGAAATATCAAGTAGAACATTTTTACAGTCTTTTGGCTTTTCATGCAATTGCTGGATGCCAAAGAATAAAAAGTATTTCCAGCATGAAAATTTCAGTAGTCTTAATATTTCTTGTGGAAATCAAGATCTGAAAATAATTGCTGACTTAACCTGTTTTAGGTCACAGTCTGCATGGAGTTCTCACAAGTATGGTACAATATCAGATATTAACCCTCGCTTAGTGTTCTAAGTTTATCTGCTTCGAGCTAAATATTATGCCACTATGTTTTCATGTGTTCTTTTTATTTTTTGATTGCTTATTTTTCCATCCTTTTATCTCAGTTACTAAAGTGGAATGCTTCAGATGGACTGGCACCATTGTGTTTTCACATAATTCAGCTTTCTATCTTAGGTGACAAATCTTTGTAAGGACCTGTGCCCTAGCTAAAATCATTTGCATTTCACCCTAATTAACGTTATTCAGCCACGCCTTCTAAAAGGCATTTTAAACAGCAGGAAACATTTCTAGACATCTGTTGAAGACTATTAGAGATTTAAGTATTTTGGTTGTTGGTTTTGCTTTCTGTCACTTATCACTGAAAGTTCTTTAACAGGAAATTGAATCCTCTGCAAAGCAGTGAAGTGTTCCCTTTTTCTTCATTTAATGAAGGTAAGTATTCCGAGTGAATTCCTCCAGTAATACTTAGAAAGTTACTTCTTTTATTCCATTATTTTAGTCTATAGTCATTGATGTTTGGAATCCATGTGCACAAACAATTTCTCTTTCAAAGGTGACAATGGTAATAACATAAAAAGTGCAATGAACAAAGCTTCAAATGACAGCATCTGTTACTCAGACATACTGCTTTGTAATTCCAGTGACATTCCTGTCACTGGACCTCCCATGATGCTACAAAAATTCCTTTACCAGCTCACCTTCAGTACAGGGGATAGAGCAGTAGAAGAAATGTTATTGTTCTTTTTATCTATTTGAGTTAAGACTTACAAGACTTCCACTGTACTTCAACATAAAATAAAGAACTTCCCCAAATATTCTGCAAACGGCTGAAGGCCTGCTTGTCAATAGGAAGCAGTGAATTAATTCCTTATTTTGCTTTGCTTGTACATGTAGCTTTTGCTTTGTCAATTAAAACTACTTTTAAAAAGGAGTTCAACTTTCAAAGGTTTTTCTTACTTTTACCCTCCTAATTCTCTCCTCCATCCCACTGGTGGATAGTGAGCAACTGGCTGTGTGGTTTAGCTGCCCACTAGCTTTAAATCACGTTTTCCCTGTATTCTGCAAAATAAAGTGATTTAAAAATCTGGATTTGACTAGATAGAAATGGTTTCAATTATGCCATGCTGTTGTTTTGTTCATAGTATAAATGTTGCCTTACCTAGATTGTAAAAGATACAGGAACTTTTATGCCACATATTTTCTTCTCTGGGCCACTAGCAGTTATGGCACCAGAACTACTTTCTGCAGAAGACTGTTATGAACCACCATAGTGCAAGCTTCATCCAAATCTCTTTATAGTCATTTCCAATGTACCTGTAGAAATTAGCAGCCCTGTCTCAACTCAATAAAGCAATGAGATAAAGAGGGGCGGGGAAAAATGTGAATAAATCAATGAATTATCTTGATGAGTATTCTAAAAGGAAAGTTTGAAGATGAGGAAAAATTATCTAACTGAAGCAGTACTTTAAATAATGGTTGGTGAGTTTGTTTTGGGTGTAGCTCATTTTAGCAGCAGTAAGATTATTTTAATTAAAAGACTTTTCTACCAACTAAATGAAGTGTCTAACATGCCCAATCAATTCCTGAGAATATGATTGCTCTACACACAAGGAAAGATAGTAGTTAAATAGAGGAAGCTCCTCCAAGGACAATTGGTCTCCTACGCACAATCTGAGAAATTGCTGACATGGGTTGTTTCATTTCAATGTCATAAACCATGTTACTGACATGTCCTGTTGTAGATACAAAGGCTTTTATCCACTTTCAGAGAAGAAAAAAAGCAAAAGGAAATAAGAAACTAACAGTAGAAGGAAGTCTAAAATACAAAAGCTGTAACATTTGTTCAAGGAAAATAACTATATTTTATAACCTTTTTATTGTCTCTTTTGACCATCTAAGCTGAATACTTGGATATTTTTCTGTGTCAACTATCCAAAACATATTTTACATACGAATAGAAATAAGTAATGCAGTTTAAAATTCCATTTTTATTGTGTGCATGTGCTAAGCTTCTACAAGGTTTCACTAAAGAGTATGAAACAAAAAAAAGAATTTTTTTTATTGCTTTTTAAATCAAAGTTCTGCTTTTCACAGCTGACAATGTTACATCATGTCATATTTCTTTTCTCTAAGGTAAATCTACTCCAAATATTATTTAAATGTTAATGTAAAGGCTGCAACTGTAGTGTGTATAATTTACAAACACAATTAAGAACAATCAGATGTGAAACTACAATAGCCTTTCTGGTTGCAGGTGTTATTTCATTCAGAGTCAAGTAAACATGACATATTTGCAACTGCAGTGTCCTTCCCTCTCTCCCTTCCCAAACACATAAATGAAACAGTAAACAGGTATAAGTTAAAATATTGCTA
Organism: Pezoporus flaviventris; assembly: GCF_033815535.1. Classification (NCBI taxonomy): domain Eukaryota; kingdom Metazoa; phylum Chordata; class Aves; order Psittaciformes; family Psittacidae; genus Pezoporus; species Pezoporus flaviventris. Next base: position 27,482,697 of record NW_026892579.1, on the reverse strand, counting down.
TGGAACAAGAGTGAAGATGAAAATTATTATTTAAGAATAGAAAGAAGTAAAAAAAATACATCTATTACAATATGAAGATCCTCTTACAGTGATATCGCACACAGGAAAAAAATCTTTATATTAAGATTTCCCTGAACACTGAAGTCAATTCCACTAGAACTCAGTAATAACTCAGCATTTAGTAAGGTTAAATTTTCTAAATTGCATCTATTTATTGTCATTTACTATAGTCTATCAGACTTTTGTTTGATGATTACGTTGTACAGTAGAAACCTTACTATTATCTTAAAAGCCTTGAAGCACTGTAGTCGAACATTATTTTTATTATCAAATCCATACTTTTAGCTGTTGCAGCAATAAAAAGTAACCCAAGATTAGTTTGAAGAAAGATCATAGAGGTGATAAGGTGGAAGTGAAAGAAGAAGCTGATAGTTACAACCCTCTGGGATATGATTCTATAATGTTTATCTCAATAGCAGTAAAGTCAATTTTCTCTTTTTAATACTAGCATTAATCTAATTTTCATTCTTTATGCAATTAAGTTTCTGTCTTTCAAGCTGTTATTTTTGTGAATTCTGGTAAATCTTCTTTGCCACTTATCTTTAAATGTATATACACATGACTAATACCTGTTTCCTTAATTTCTCCTAAAGCTGGAGTGAATTGTATTCAATGATCCTCTTTCGGTACCCTTCTTATGCAAAGATTAGTGATTAGAATCCAACCTAAATGAGGTTCTAGTTAAAGGGTAAGAATGGAAGAAAAACTAGGAATTGTATTCCTTGTAAAATAAAACCCAATATGGTTAATCTAAACTATTTTTCTAGGCTTCTTTTGTAAGCAATTGAAAGAGTAACACTCCTGAAGAAAGTGTTTCTACCACTAGCAAATATCCATAAGTGGTCCTGATTACCCTCTGAAAATGCTTATTCACTGATGATACACAGAGCCTTGAAGACTTGTTTACTAGGTCTCACATTACATTATAGACTTCTAAAGTCATGTGAAAGTGAATCATTTAACTCCACCCCAGACTAAGTTGCATAAATCATTGGTGGCCAACCAAAGAATTGAAACAGAAAGTGGGATTCATCTCTCAGAAAAGATAAGTAGATTTATGTGGACTAAAAAAGGTTGATACAAACTAACCACCTTCCTAGACTCCATTGCTTTATCTCCAGGAACTATAATCAGATGACAAGACATCTAGCTCGCATGTAGAGCTCCTATATGTAGAAATACACTTAAGTCTCTTAAACTGAAGCTAAAGCTTAATCTATGTCTATTCTTATTATAACCTTAACTGGAAGTTTCAAATGTAAACCTGCATGCTTTATTTAAATTTTGCAGACATCACAGCAGAGGCCAGAAAATGCAGAGAGTTGTGATTACTCCTCCAAACACTTCTTTATTTCTTATTTTTGAAAATTCAGCATTCCTATATTAAATATTTAAAAGGAAATGAAATTACAAACTTCTACATGCATATTCCTTACCTGTGAAATTATGAAGACACAGACACTGAAACAGAGGTTGCTCTCCCAGCTGGCTCATATCAATGCAAGTTGCTCCATCAGAACAACTATTCGGGTAAATCAAACATGCATTTTCAGCAAATTGGCAAAATTCTCCTGTCCATCCAGCTGCACAAAGGCACTAGATATAACAAACGCACAAACAACAACAGAACAACCACTGAGAGAACACAAAATTAAAATTTAATGTCAAAGTTTACTGAAATCTGTCTTGTATTTTACTACTGAACAAAAGTACAGCAGAATGCAGTGTTACACCCAGCTGAGACTATTCTACATGCCTGTATCTGCCGATGATAAAAGTCGAAAGACTCAGAATTCATGTACCATGTCTGTTAAAAAAGTGTGGGAAAAGAGGATACCTGAGCAGGAGAAAATGGCAAGATAATTACTGGCTCTTAAGGGAAGGAGCTGCCCCTAGGAACAGAAGAATTTAGCATGCAAAAGAGATTTAAAAGGCCTTGAAGTGAGGGAGAAACCAGGCAGTGATACTAACACAGCCTGCAAGAAAAACACAGTGGCCAACTGGTAATGAGAAAAAATAATATGGGGGTTCCATTATATGTTCTGACTCTATCTGTTAACTAAAATAAATAAAACTAATTTCTGCAGAGGAAAGCGGAAGGTTTAAAGCTATCTAGTGAAGTTTTTCAGTACAAGGTTCAATATAATATTTTCCTTTAAGAAAAAAAATATTTCTGGAGTAATTGAGAAATCTTTGGTCATCTTCACATATTAAAAATTTTTTGTTTTGGACCAATGACAATACAATCATGACTCATTGAGACAAAGAGTTTCATTTACAAAAAAAAAAAGAACTAAAACATAGGGACAAATATGTTGCATCATTATTCCATTATTATGACAGAATTATTATTAAGCATTACTAGGACAGAAACATGTTGGCAGAATCTTTTTACTTCAATAACCTTCAAGGACTAAGAAATAACATGAAAAAAAAACCAAAAAACACGCTAGATATAACTATAAACAAAAAAATAAAAGATACAGAAAATATTTTCTTGGAATACAAGCTTAATAGAGTAACTTCTCAAAAGAGTCCCATGATACCTATAAATTACAAGTGCTCTGATAACTATATAATTAATAGCTTGACTTGAATCCAATTATAAGGTCAATAAAACAGTATAGCCAACAGTAGCATAAAATTATTTTTCAACTTTTTGAGGGTGCTGCCAGCCACAATGTATAAGCATTTCACATGTGTACAATGGGACCATCAAAGGGATGCACAAGGGTGAAGTTGCACATCATGTAAGTAAAAAATGTTGCTAAAGTAGGAGATTAGCTTAAGACATGGAAAACAGGCAAGACATACTGCTGAATACAGGACAATCAAGACACAGAAAAGCCCCAAGGCAAGCAATATCAGAAGAGGAAACCCACCTTTTTTAAGGGAGGGAGGGGGTAAAAAGCATGAAATGTCAAACATGAAGAGGAAAGGCGGAGCAAAAGGAAAACAAGCTCACTTCAGTAATGACTTCTCTCATGAAATTGCTCATAAAACAGATTACCTTGACTTTGGAAGTAAGAACAACCAACAATGAGAGCCATCAGCAATAACTATATGGCACCAGCTCCATGGTATCGTATAATCACAAAGTATTTAGAATGTAAGTATTGCAGAATAACTATTTAAGTGTAGTGTGAATGGCTGACCTGTAAAAAGTAGATTCAATAAAGTTTTGTTTAAAAAACTTGCCCAGCAATTCAGTCTTCTTAACATTCACATTACAGTGATCTCTGATTCCCTGATATACATCTTTTGAAAAAATGAACAGTGTTCAGGTAGCCAAGTGAAGAAGACTTTAAGAGACCTAAACTGATGGGAATCCCCCATCTTGAAACTCTGAGCTCAACTAATGAAACAGCTGATAGATAAAGTGGGCTGTCATCTCTTGAGTGACCAACACATAAAAGGAACGTCATATGCAACAGCATTAGTGTGACTTACCTTCTCAGGGCCTGGAAAAACTTAATGTTCTTCAGTGGCTTTATATTCCTTAGTTCTTATTTTCTGAATTCCTAATCCCTGTACCTCTGTGTTTGACAACACCCACACATGATTCTGTCATTTCCCAATTCTATTCAATCTCCAGAAATACCTGCCACTTCCAATAAACCAGCCTTGTCCCTGATGTTATGTTTGGTTAACTCTGACACAACTATAAAAATGTAAAAACAACATGGCATGTCTTAGGTAGCTGTATCTATAGCAACGCCTACCTTTGTCGTGCAGTACACAAAGCTTCCCTGAACAAACCTATAAAAATATTATTTTTCCTATATGTTAATGTATTTTACCTTCACAGATTCCCAAAATAATATAGGTTGAGAGAGATCTTTGAATGTCATATAGTCCCATTCCTTGCTCAGAGCAGTTCAGCTTTAAAATCCAAGCTGGTTACTGAGGACCTTGTCTTGTTGAGGTCTGAGTATCTATAAGGATAGCAATTCCACAGCCTTTCTGGACCACCTGCTGCCGTGCTTAACTGTAGTATCAGTATATTATAAACAATTTCTTCTTCATATTTAGTCAGAATTTCCCTTATTGCAGCTTGTGCCAGTTGCCTCTCATTCAGTTGCTGTGCAATTCTGAGGAAAGTTTGGCTCTGTCTTGGCTGTGATCACTCGATAGGGAGCTGAAGAATTATATCCCCATTCTGCTTTCTGTTTCCAAGGCTAACCAAACCCAGATCCTTCGGCTTCTCTTCCTGTATTATGTGCAGCAACCTTTTCACAATATTGGTGTCTCTCAGCTGGACTTGTTCCAATTTTTTTCATTTTTTTTTTTTTTTTTCTTTTACACCAAAGCCCAAAACCTCATGCAGAGCTCTAGGGGTGGCCTCCAAGTGTTGAGCAGATGACCTGCTGGCTACACTTTTACTAATACAAGCCATTATAAAATGAAGCTAACCTTTATCACCTTCTGATTACACTGAGTCATAACAAGAATCATGTCCAGCAGGTCGAAGGAGATTTTGCACCTCTTCTCTGATGAGATCCCACCTGGAGTACTGCATCCAGCTCTGAAGCTCTCAGCAGAGGAAAGACATGGACTTGTTGGAGCAGGTCCAGAGCAGGGCCACAAAAATTATCAGAGGGATTAAGCACCTCCCCTCTGAGAGAAGGCTGAGAGCTGGGGCTCTTCAGCCTGGAGAAGACTCCAAGGAAACCATACTGTGGCCATTCAATATTTAAAGGGGTCTTATAAGAAAGATGGGGATATTTTAAAAGGTAAGATGATAAGACAAGGTAATGTTTTTGAACTAGAAGAGGGTACATTCAGACTAGGCATAAGGAAGAAATTTTTCACAATGGTGGTGGTGAAACACTGGCACAGGCTGCCCAGAGATATGGTAGATGGCTCATTCCTGGAAGTGTTCAAGGTCAGGTTGGATGGAGCTCTGAGCCAGCTGATCTATTTGAAAACCTGCCTGCCCATTGCATGGAGTTGGACTGCATGACCCTTAAAGGTTCCTTCCAACCCAAGCCATCCCATGATTCTGTGATCTCTAATATGATATGCTCGTTCATGTGAATCCCTGACTTCAGGTAAAAATCTTTAGGGGTCTGGGTAGAAAAATGGTGTATCTTGAATAAATTAATTCATTTTATAGGGATTATATTCTTTCCTTTTTCAGGTTTACATAAGTGGGGAAAACAGAAATTACTTTTTTTATAGTAACTAGTATTCCTCTGGCTTCCAATGAAGTAGAATTCCATCCGTGCACATCTCCTATAGAGACAAGGAAGGTGAACTTGACTTTTGTGTAGTTTGAGCATGTGCTGCATCTCATCACTTTAAAAAATACTTAAATTTTATTAATATTTAATTGTAACCTCTAAAGGAAAATTAAGAATGTGCATATTTTATTTGGTAGTAGATGAATATAAAGCAGATACTGAAAGATGAAAATTATTCTGCAAGAAGCTGTAGCATGTCCTAGAAAATTACTGAGCAGTGTTGGAAACAGCTGCTTAAGGCATCACAAAATTTAAGCAGCACATGGAAAATGTGTGTCTGATCTTACTGGCACTAATAAACAGATTAAAGAATTTAGTTGTAAGTTATGCACTTCAGAAATACACAGTGCTGAGCTGGCTGGCCAAACTTTCATGGAATCTTCCTACAGCAATCCTCCTTATCTCAAGGGGCCACTTCCTTATTAGGTAGAGAAGTCAGAAAAGACTGCCCAAATTGAGAAGTGGTTTAAACTTGAGAAGTGGTTTAAACTTGAGCACTGATTCTGTTAAAAAGTAATTAAAACTCAGCTAGTGTGATGTGGTGGTTTTGGCTAGGACAGAGTTAATTTTCTTCATAGTAGCTAGCGTGGGGCTATGTTTCGGGTTTGTGCTAGAAACAGTGTTAATAGCAGAAATGTTTTAGTTATTGCTGAACAGCCTTACACAGAGTCAAGGCCTTTTCTGCTTCTCACCCCACCCAACCAGCGACTAGGTAGTCGTATGTGTTTCCGCAACATGGAAGTGCATTACAGACACTTATTTTTGCATATGATGCATTTTTAATGAACACAACATTTCACCCAGATACAGGCTTTCATCCCCTTTATAGATTTCATGTCTTTCCATATGAAATAGAAGCATCTGGGCTGTAGGTTATATGGTCTCTGATATAGTAACTATTTCATAGTACAAAATTAGTAAGAAATACTGCTAGTATTCTTATGTGAACACTGTTTTCTCGAGATTATTTTTCCTTTCTCCTTGAAATTCTTGATGTGTTTTCTTGTCTTTCCATTCCTATGGTCTAAAACTCCTTTGTCTGTCTCACCATCTCAAAACAATCCAGTAATTTTTCCTTTACATACAATGCATAGGAACAGCATTTTATCAATAATAAACAGTATTTCAGACCTATCATGTAGCAAATCTTTCACTGTAATATTTATCAACTTTGTGTATTTTAGTTTTCATTATTTTTTTCTGGCTTATGCTTTTTTTCACTGACAATGAGTTAGCATGACTGTCATCCCAGAAGTTTTGTTTAAAAATGAAAAAAAAAACCATTCTAATTGGTTATTTTTGGTGTATTTTACTGTCTGCTTATATTTGATTATAATCTACTCAAGATCAAATGTGTATAAAGGTATTACATGATCAGAGCTTTAACTAAACATTTTTTGTTTGAATTAACTCTTGGAAAGCAGAATATTTAGTTTATTACTTGAAGATTTCTACTGCTTATTGACTTCTGCACTGCTCAGAGGTACTTAACAGCATGTATGAAAAGTACCTAGGGTGCTTTGATGCTGTTTATCACAACAGAATAAGAAAAATAGGAAAAGGTTGTTTTGATTAAGTTCAAACTTAATACTGAAGAAGCACAGAACTGTATAGGATATTTCAAAATTAATGTGATATCTTCTGTGGAATTACTGTTACCTTGTGGAAGAAAACGGACTAATTAACCTGTGCAAAACTAGACCATAATAGAAGTATCTGACTTTGAACTACTGCTGTTTGAATAGTCAGCTAGAAGGACAAATACAGGGGACACATCAGTGGAATTAATGATGGTGGCAGTTGCTTCACAGAGATGAGATTATATTGCTCAGACAGTCTACGGAGAGAAACTAATAGAAGAGACTAGATATTTTTTCTAAGGAAAATGACAATAATCTAGTTTATATATTGTTTGTAAGTATAAAAGTTGCATCTGAGAGCAGTAGATTTTGCAGTGCCAATTTTCACTGCTTCCAGCATTGCTAGTAGAGCTGTTATAAATATTCATAACAATTTTATCACCCCAAACAACAGCTTTAATATATAGTATGCCAAATATATTAAATGTTTATTTCCTTACGGCTTTTTTATACTCAGAAAACAAATATTGACTGATAGAGTGCAAAGGGCTTTAAAAGAGCCCTGGTGGCTTTTTTTTTGTAAAGAACTGCATTCTGCATTTGTTAAACAAGGTAACGTTTTCTCTCAGCTACCCTTCTTTTTAATTCTGGGTATGTTACCTAGAACTTACTTCTCCTCTCATGCAATACATACAAATGGCTGCTCTCAGAGTAAGTCTGAGGCCTAGTCAGGACTATGAGATCTAAGTTGATGTAGCTCATTTCTGGAGTTTATTGCTAATACTGCATAGAGATGCTTTATTTGGGGTTATAAATTCATCCAGACTTCTGTGGATAAAGTATTACCAAACAACATTAGTACTGAGAGCAGCTTCTCATGGAAGAACTTACAAAGTGGTAAAGGGGAGCAGTAGCAGCAGAGTTTCCACAAAGGCTGTTCAGGCTGGTGTAGGGCGTACAACAGGCCTGCAGGGCTTGGCAATGCTTGCCACTCTTCTGAAAATCAGCAGATTGATTCCCAGCCTGACAGCTGGCTGACTGGTCTGGTTCTGCACCCACAAGGGCAAACCTCATCTGGTTAGGGATGAAACTTGGAGCTTTGTCTGCCTCCCAGTCATTTCTGCACAAGTTCTTTTGAATGCATACCTCATTCCAGATTTCTAACATGGGGGGGAAAAAAAAAAAAAGGAGAAAGAGAGTTTCCCTCCTCTTTCCCTCATCCACACATAAGGATTATATTGGCTTTGGTGAAGACAGTTCTTTGTGTTAGTATTCAAGCCTCTTCTTGTAGAGAATATGATCATCTTCAGGCAGTACATATTTGCTGGCTTTTGGTGTTGCTTTTTGTGGTTTTTTTTCACTTAAACTACAAAGGTGTGATCCATGGGGTTACTGATTATTCATTTGTGCTCTCTATTTTATTTTATCAACCATATATCTTCTTGGTTCACACTTTGTTGTTGAAATATCTCAGGTTCACCAACAAACTCTAGATGTAACAGTTTTGATATATGGTCATATGGAAAAGGATCAAAAGCATATAACATGAACAGCCACAGAGCCATCTGCAGGGCAAGATTTTAGGTAACAATCTTTTCTATTACATAATGTTTTCTATACTATTACAGTGATCATACTATTTGATATACAGTATTAAATGCATGTCCATATTAAAAAAAAAGCAGAAACAGTGATTAGGGAACAACTCTCTGAAAGGTATGCATGTTAGTACATGTTTTCATTAATCGATGTTCTCCAGGCATATACAAACACCTGACGATTACAGAATACATAAACTGAAAATTACTCATAGAAGTTAAAACCATTATTTCTTTTTTGCCTACCTTCACTCCCCTTTTACAGCACAATCCCACTGCACCGTGTGAACACCAGCCAGGAATCAGCAGCAATTCCTGCTACTCTTTCGGAAGGCGCCAGGACATCCATTGACAATGATTCCAACATAAAAATTTCACATTCAAGTGTGAGTACAGCTTTTCAGAGAAAATTTTTAACACTTGCTTTGAATGGCCAACAGTAGGTGTAATTGTAAAACCCAGAATGGTAACACAGATTACTGTCTCTTTCTTTAATGCTGCTCTAGTGTTTACTTGCTTGCCAACACAGCCCTGCTATTCAGGCAACATATATAATTTCCTTAGTCCTTGTCTCAAGTATAGTGCAGGCAAATGGAAATGGACCTTACAATGGCATTGCCTTCACTTCATCTTTTAGCTTTATTTTTTTGTCTATATGACTCAGTTCCTTTGTTAGCTGTAAGCACATAATCTTGCATGAATCAGTGGTTTGTCAGGATGATGGGAGTTTGACAAAATAGACTTCAGTACGCTATGCAGACCATGTAAGTTCAAAGACAGTTGCTTGTAACATAGTAAGGGGCTGTTAGGAAAAAAAAACACAAACAACTATGAATGAGCGCTTTTACACCCTGCATTTTCACTCTGCATGCCCTCCCATAAGAAGTGTATGGCAGAGCAGAAACAGGAAAGAGTGTGTAGCTATTCCAGATTTCCTGCTTGCAACTCAGCAGGGCTGCACATTCTTCTCCCTCAAATGCCCTTTTCTGTAGGTATTCCTAACTAGACTGTGAATTCTGTAAATTTTATGTGATTCAGTCATTTCCCCTAGAAAGTAAAGACAGCTGGTCTGCCACAAATTTGACAGTCTGACATCCCCTACTTTCCCTAGTTTCAGAAACTGCACTTCTTTACAGGCTTCCAAAATTTGGTAATTGACAATCCTGTTATCCTCATAATTTACATAATTCATGTAATACATTCTTTCAGTATCTTTGGTTTTGTTGTTTGCTTGATTTATTTTAATAATAATGATTCAGGAAAAAAGCAGGTGATCTTAAACAGAGATAATTATTTGGCCTTAATCTAAGCCACTTCCTGTGAATAAACAATTGAGTACCTGATTCCCCCTTGAGACCTAGAGGAATGCTTTACATCCCCAGGTGATTCTTCATTTGTGTATCCTCTTTACCTGCTTTTACTGCTCCGTCTCCTTGTGCCAGAGGCTTTGCTGGAGTCATTCAAATTCACTGAGAGAACTCTACCAAAACCACTGCATGCCCCCACAGGTGGTTAGCATAAGGCAGCAGTGTGATTAGCACAAAAGAAACAACAGTTCTTTCTTTCCTGACAGCTGTCCTTTGGGAATTGTTGATCTTTTCCCTGTCTTCATGTAAAGACAAGGATAACAGACACCCGTAGTCATAAACTGGTTAAGACACTCACATTAAAAGCACTGAGAAAATAGTATGAACTTAAAATTAAGAACACTGTCTTTTCATCTAAAAAATCCATTGAAGAAAATTAAAGAGTTGCCATGAAAACAGATATGCCTATTGAAATGTGTTTCTGTAAGGCAGATCTTGTTAAAAAAAATACTTTTATGGAGCAGATTATCACACTGTCAAAATAATTTAGATGAATATTTTTATTGAATAAACTTCTGCTGGAAACTGCAACAGTTACACATGGTAGTCACTGTAGAAGTATGGTTTATTTTAAACCTGTTTTAATTTAAAATTTTCATTAAAACAGCAACCCCGTGTTTTTTAATACTGAGTAGTTGGAGGTAAAGTTGCCGAATCAGGATAACATCAATTAAAAATCTTACCTATGTAATGGGTATTGAAGAAAAATGAGCTATATTATATGTTCATCTATATAGGTTTCAAAAAGTGATTCCGACATTGCAATTGAAAACAGGGGAAATTCAGTAGCAGGGTTCTTGCAATAACTGACAAATCAATAGTAAATAATAGAATTTTACATAGCAGTATTTTTTGAAAGAGGAAGATCTGTAATGTTCAAACACTGTATTTGTTACCTGTCCAAATGATAACATGGTTTCTTAAATTGAGGCAAGGCTGCAATCTTACCTTTCTGTATTTTAGGATCTAGCTAAAAAAGTAAATGTATCTTTGACCATCTATGGAGCCCAGATAAAGTGAGTTGAGTTTTTTATGTTTTCACTATTCATGGAAACACTGGGAAATATAATCCTTTTCCCAACCTTTTAATTCAGAAGAATAAGAGCGCTGCATAGGCTACTACAAGCAATTCAGATTGTTTTCCAGCCTTCAGCCTGTGGTAATTTTGGGGTTTGAATCCCACAGCAGTAGGTCCTCATGAAATTTAATGTCTGGTGAAGTTTTTCACTAGAACAGGACAGATGTGACCTGGCACTGGTCTGATGGAAAAATGCTTATACATTGTACTGCACTATATTTTATTCTAACTATTTTTAAAAATGCTCCTGGTATAATCAGTAGCACACAGGAGAAGCAAATGAACAGAACTATGCACAACACTGTTAGCACGTCCTTGCTAATGCGGCTTTACCATTTTCTGGTACCCAGAATTAAATATTCCAAATACAACTATTCCTTTGTATTCCTTCTGCAGAAAACTGACAGCCCATTGACTGGCTTGACATGAGCCCAGTGAAAACACTCATAGGGATCACTAATTCCCAATTCATAATTATTTTCGTCTTTGACTATTCACTCTGTTTTTACTTAATTTAATATGGTTTACCAAAAAAGTTTTCTAATTTTAAATCAGAATAACTGCTTCACAAATTTTCAAACCTATAAGTCCAGTAATACAGTGATAACATTTTTATCAGTTTGAACTTCTTCTAACTCTGAAAATAAAATCAAAAATATATCTTAGGCAGAATTCTAGGTCTTTTACAGTCATCTTGGCAGTTAGCCGTGACATACAAACTGTGGTATCTTCTCTTTCAGCTGGATGGGGTGAGGGATGTGTGGGGTGTGTGCTGCAAAAAGCAGAATATTCAACTGTCTGGAAACAAAACTTTTCTGCGTCAATACAGCTGATTGGCTACGCCCACTGAAGTGTCATCAAGATCTACATTTTTTTTTCCTTGGAGTTGAACTTTCTCCACTAAACAATTAATTTTGCTTAATGAGTAAATTGCAGCAGAAAATGTTTCTCCATCACTACCTGTCAGGTTATTAAATCTCATTAAATCTGCTTTGTCTGATGTCATCTCTTTGCATTAAGCTATGTGAACAGGAATTAACTACACACTGTTTTTTCTAATGATAAATCTTCACAGTATCACAGTATGTTAGAGATTGGAAGGGACCTCGAAAGATCATCTAGTCCAATCCCCCTGCCGGAGCAGGAACACCTAGATAATGTTACACAGGAATGTGTCCAGGCGGGTTTTGAATGTCTCCAGGGAAGGAGACTCCACAACCTCCCTGGGCAGCCTGTTCCAGTGTTCCGTCACCCTCACTGAGAAGAAGTTTCTTCTCAAGTTTAAGTGGAACCTCTTGTGTTCCAGTTTGTACCCATTACCCCTTGTCCTATCATTGTTTGCCACTGAGTAGAGCCTGGCTCCGTCCTCGTGACACTCCCCCTTTATATATTTATAGACACTGATAAGGTCACCCCTCAGTCTCCTCTTCTCCAAACTATAGAGACCCAGCTCCCTCAGTCTTTCCTCATAAGGGAGATGTTCCACTCCCCTAATCATCTTCGTTGCCCTGCGCTGGACTCTCTCCAGCAGCTCCCTGTCCTTCTTGAACTGAGGGGCCCAGAACTGGACACAATACTCCAGATGCGGTCTCACCAGGGCAGAGTAGAGGGGAAATCTTAATATATACACATCATTATTTTGATTCTCAAGATGATGGTCAACCATGCAAAGAACAAAGGAAATTGTTATTAGTAGAGCTGTACTCTGAAGTATGACATATGAGAATTAAGATATAAAAATATGAAATGCAAGGAGAAGCTCTGTTTCCTAAGAAGCAACAATTCCGATGTTTATCTGACACAATAGCTTCATCAGTAAATGTTTCCTATAACTTCACATTACTATCGAGCATAAGCCAAATATGAATTAGAGGGATTTCCTAATAGAGGCAGAAACAATTTTAGAAACAGATATTAAATTACAAAATACAATAAATATAAGCAGAGTAGCTATTAATATTACAATTATAACTAGTATCAGTGATCAAGAATTTGTGCCAATAACTTTTACAACAATACTGAAAAAGAAACTATACTGTTTCAATTCTAAGTACTTCCTACTTTTTGAAACTAAATTAGAGGTTACTTTTAAAATAAAAATAATTTTTAAATTAGATTTTAAGTTTCAGCACCCTGATTTTTTGAAAATTCCTTTGTTGAAGGTGGGGTGGTTTGGGATTTTTTTTTTTTTTAGATTGACTCCTTAGGTCCACTTTTCTTTAAAAAAAAAAAAGGAAAAAAATAACAGCCAAGTTTCTCTTAGCTGGAATTCTCAAATTACTTGTCAGTATTTGACTTCCTGATAGTCCTGAAAATATGTACTTACTGTGGGAAAAAATAAATTATGATCAAGAAAGTTACCACAAAGAGAAGCAAAAAAAAAATGGCTGGACAGATTACTTAGTTATTTGTGTCTCTTCACAGAGAATTTAACTTACAACTGATGTACAACTGCTAATTTTCCAAATAAAGATCCCACACCACAAACTGAAAATAAAATGACAATAATTTTCAACTGTGGAAATGGCTTTTAACATCATGGAAAGCATTGTGGAGACAATATCAGCACCTCTTTAGCTTTTGTGACTACAAGAAAAGTGATGAAATATAGACTTAATGAATAATTACATGCAAGAAATATTCAAAGAAACTGTCAGGACTTTGAATGTGTCAACCAGCTCTAATTTGCTTAAACAGACTATATTCATCTTTCACTGCACTCTTTCTTGGTGACCTCTTTTCCCTCTCTCACAGATACAACTGCATGTGTTCAAGGTCAGCTCTGATGTGGCCCAGCACTGTCACCTCAGACCACCCTACTGTGAAAACAGAACTCACCTCTCAGATGTCTACCTTTTCATTCATTTACATGAATGAAAATGCATTTAAGCTCAGGCACTAGATCCTTTCCAGGGCTATTTTGTCAGGATGCATGTATCCAGTTTTGTACATTGCTAATCCTGATCAGCTGACTTCTCAGATTGACTGCAAATCACTACAGACTTGTTTGGTGGTCACCCGTCTTTTGGCTGAATCTGTGAATCTGCTGTGGGCATTGAGGAACTTTGTGCCCTTTACTGGTGAAGATATTGTCACTGCCAGCCTTGCTGTCACCCTTGGTTCCAGCTCTCCTTCCTTTACACAGGAGAGCTACTCTTCCCACTCAATGAAGCCAAGGAGTAACAGTAATCCTAATGCATTCTGTCTGAGCACCCAAACAGGTAAGCATGTTAGGACTGGATAATTGGCTGTAGGTGACGCTGTTTGTGTAGAGTGGTGGACAAGATGATATCCAGAGTCATTTCCAACCTCAAGCACTCTGTGATTCTGTAATCTTCTCCTGTTATTTGCAGAATGAGCACTTGTTTAGAATAACCTTTATGTTCCCAGTTATTGCTGTTGGAAAAACTCTTCTTTCCTCTCTTCTGACAAGCTATGATCAGGAGAATCTTGGTACATGATGGATGTTAGAACAAGCAGAATTATTTTATTTTTCAAATTGTCAGTTTGAATTAATCTTGCTGCATGGCAGTTTCATTATCAAGCTTCTAAGCTTTTAGCGAGTTTAAATGTGCTTATGCTTAAATTGCTAATTTGATTATGGTTAAAACAATGGCAACAGATGTTCTCAATTCAGGCAATATATTTTTAAAGACTCGTTCTCATTTGTGTGGACTGGCACTGGACTACAATTATAGAGATGGATATATCTCTATAATATATATATTATATATATGTAATTTTTACAATAAAAATACTTTTCAGTTCTCTTACTTGATACAATACAAAACATGCTCTCAGTAAGAAAGTAATAAAAAAAATCTGTATTACCCGAGTGATTAGTCCTTATGTTATTGATTTAAATAAATAAAACACATAAATGCATGTCCCTCTTGTCTCTTAAGAGTAATGAATGCATTGCAAGTTCTGCTTGTTTGAAGCTTTTATACTTTGGAGCACTGAATTAGTTTAACATATATTAAATTACTTACAGTGAATCCACCAATTATATTAAGACACAATCCTTCATTCAGACAGTTGATGCTGAGCAGCCTGCAGTAGTCAATTACTTCCTCACAGTTCTTTCCAGTGAATCCTGGCAGACAGCTGCAAATACATCCGTGTATCAGAGGACTTGTATTTTAAAAGTTAATTGTATTTAATTATTTTCCATAATTCTATTAAATAATGTTCTTGCAGTAACAAAACCAACTTCATATGTTATTTAAAGTAAACAGGACATGTTCT
Source organism: Pezoporus flaviventris (assembly GCF_033815535.1). Classification (NCBI taxonomy): domain Eukaryota; kingdom Metazoa; phylum Chordata; class Aves; order Psittaciformes; family Psittacidae; genus Pezoporus; species Pezoporus flaviventris. Next base: position 27,467,523 of record NW_026892579.1, on the reverse strand, counting down.
CAGGCAATTAAAAAACAGTTGCATGATTCTGGATATTTTTGCTTCCCCATAAAATATATTTTTGCATTGATTAAAACATTTTCATACCAAAACTTCATATAATCTTCCAGAAACATTAAATAATCTAGAATGAGGTAGTAAAAAAAGTAAAAAGTACAGTAAAAAGCTGTAAATGAGGTTTCAGAAATCTATTAGAAAGGACGAGTCAATTAAACCATCAGAGAAAAAAATTAGAAATATGATGATAAATAAGGTCTAAACTACTTAGCATCAATCATTACTAATGACTAACAAAGATTAGTCAATAATGACATGCTTTGGTATGTAAGGAACAATCTGTGGAGAGAACAACACATGGTTTAGTGTTTGCTTATTTGCAATTCAGTATTTTCATTAAAAGAGAAAACTAGCATTCTATTTTTATGACAAGTTTTTATTTCCACGTTATGCCAATGGAGCCATGGGTAACTATTCTATGGTAAAAGGAACTGCAGGCATTTCTTCTGCTTCATGTCAGCACTTGTCATTAGTAGGTGAAAATCTTTTTCTTACCTATCCTTCCAGTGATTAAAAATATCCTCTGTACACAAACAAAAGAGATGAGGTAGATGCAAATGTAAACAAGTCTTATTCAAAAGCAACAATGGAACAAAGTAGAAAAATATTTGAATATGTATATCTTGCTCAAAATGTGCAAAAAGTAAAATACAGACTGCAAAAACTCTCTTTTGTGTTTTAACAGATACATGATGCTTGTCAAATTCACTCAGTATTTACTTGCAGACATGCTTAGCATGTTCCCCTGTCTAAAGGCTCCTTCTTGTAGCATGGAAAAAAAAGATTTAAGTAGAAGAGAAAAATAATGGCCAATTGCCTGAAAATTTGTAATTGTGAAGGAACCCAAAAATAATAGATGGGAAGTTTCTTTATCTCTAATGACTCAGCACAGAAGCTGGAAATCAGGAAGATGACAAAGAATTGTTTCTGTTTGTTTTTGTTTTTTTTTTCCTATGCTCTTCTCCTACTGGATTCATGTTGCTTATGTTTCCCCATTTTTAGAAACAATACCATGGCTAGTTTCAGTATGAAGAAGCCTCTCACAGTTATATAGCGCAAGTAAAGGCTATATTACCAATAGCAAATCGTCAACAGCATTTAATAAAAACTAGGTTAGCTGCATTTTCTAACTCAGTTAAGGTGCCTAATCAGCGGGTGTGGTTATGCCTGTGAGGGATGTAGAGAGGCACCTAGCATGTCCAGAAGCTTAAGTCACTTATTAACCTTTGGTGAAGTGTCAAACCAGATAGATTTCACCAGAAACCCCTGGAAAGTATCCACACAGTCCATACGTAGGTCCATTTGGACAGAGATAGGTGTATATGAGAAAGCATCCTCTAAATAGTTATATTCTTTCAGTCTAGTATAACACAACCACAGGAGGACTCTCTATGCAAGTAGCAATCCTCACCCTTCTCTTGAAAAAATGGCTATATGTAAATCCTATACTTATATTGCTACCTTTTCAAATACTTAGAATCAAAACTCTTGCAAAGTCTATTCTTAACTCATTTCTGGTTCACATATTGTAGCTAAAAGAAGCTTTTCATTATACTTGACTGCCTTTATTTAGGAATAAATAGGATATTATTTAGGAATAAATAATTAGGATAGTTACACACTTATTTTTCCCTCTGAACAGAAGTAGTCATACAAACCGATGGCTTATTTGTTGTCCTCTATGTTACAGCACTATTCATCCATACATTATATTTATGCGTTAAAGGAATGAAAAAGTAAATAAAAGTCTCTCTTGTTATAATTCCATTTTTAATTAACACTTAAAACCAAATCAGAGCAACTCAATTGTAACATTTGTTTTACTGGTTTGTCTTTACCAAATATCCTGTACCAGGTGAAAAAGCTCCTACTTTTCTGGTTCAATTTATTTGGGTAATTGATGACTGTTCCATAAAACAAACTGTTTAGTAAGCTAATTGTGGAAGCTGCTTCTTCTATTTTAAAAATTTGCTAATTTTTCCCATTTTTGTTTTTGACGTCATTTTGCAATAGACGTACCAAAGTCAGAGGAGGTAAGAGTAAAGTAGCACTAACAAAGTTGACAGTAAAGTTTCGAAGAAGACACCAACAGAACAAATTTTCTCAGAACACCCTTTCATATTTTTTTGTGATATTTTACTGTCTTAAGAACATGCTACTATTAGAATCTAAGCACAAAGCTGTATATGATAGCAAGACTGAAAGGATGGAATTAGGATACAAGATAGTCATACATCATAACTGGAGAAAATTATAATGTGTGTTTGATTATATGTTTAGAATTTAAAATCACTGCTTTCCCAAAGAAAGGAGAAGTGGATAGAAGCCAGGATGGTGATGGATATAAGCAAAATGGAGCTTGGGTATAAGGAGAAGCACATAATGTAGGGACAAGAAAACAAAACAAGAAGGAGTAAAAAGGTCAGTTCAGCTATTACTTGAATTTGTATATGCATGTGACAAAAAAATGAAACAAAACTTCTGCTTAAAATTTTGAACGAGAAGCTCCAAACGTCCTGAATAAAGCAACATAGTTAATAGTAGGTTTGCTTTGTGTAAAATGAATTCAGAAACAACTCACAAACAGAAAGCTTCAGAGTCTGTGACTTAACAAAACTGAAACTATTAAACAACTGTTCCTATAGAACGTAGTTAATGTGAGACAGAACTACAAAGATAATCTTGAATCCTAGAAATAGTAAAATCTGCTGACTGTCGGCCCTCTCTAGAAGTCAGCATCTCCTCTACACTCTGATTTTGGCAATACTGTAGCTCCCACAACCAGCTACTGAATCTGGTATCCTTTTGAAAGGTATGCAATTCATACTCCCTGGAAATGCCTTCTCTCAACTAAATGCCTACTTCCCAGTATACAGGCAGAAGTATATACAGAATTTACATTTATTAAATATTGAGGATCAAGTGGTAGAAAATTGTAATTTAACAAAAAAAAGAGGAAATAATTTCATATTTATTAAAAATAAACACTAAAAAATATTGCAATCAGTAATTACAGCCTTCAGGTACTGAAAGGTAATACTACGCGTGTGTACTGGTTTTCAATATGTGAATGGACAAGCTGCTAAATAATCTCATGGAAGTACCTTTTCCCATGGAAGGCTGGACCAGATGATCTTTTGAAGTCTCTTCTAACCTGGCTCTTCTATGATTCTCTCATTCTATTGAAACCAATTTCCAGTGCTTCTATACTTATCTAACATTAGAAGTCTGCAGTTTTAGTATTTGGTTTGAGAGAGCAACCCAGGCTTTTTCTGTGCCTCTGTAAAGAGAAAACCCTAAACCTCAAGAAGGTGTTTCATCTCACCTGTCCTGAATATAACTCTTTGGAATAGGGGTAATTTTATGGAGTTCCTCCTTCACCAAGAAAGTGTGTCATGCAACTTGGATGCTAAGGAAAACTATGGGGGTCTAAAGTTTTTAAGTTTTTATGTAAATAGTCTGTAAGGGCAAGGCACTCAACATTGTGCAAAGCTGAAGGATGCATTCTCCATTATTCTATTCAGAGTGTTCTCCCTAGGATGTTATTCCCCTTTTTAGAGTGTTCTTAGTGCTAAAAAATAACAAGCTTGTAACCTACCCTGCTTCTCAAACTAGCTCTCTACAAATATCTTGCCTGTTTTACCAAATGCATATTTTACACACAGAAAAACTATACACTTATATACAAATGTAATATACAGATATTAAATGTAAAATCTAAGTGCCACTTATATTAATAGGATCTTAATACTTGATATTAGTAGTAAAGAGGATTGTATCACTTGAGCCTAAAATTAAAACCTCTAGTACCTAGCTTTACCACATAACCTAGGTGAATCTCTGAATAATCAGTATGCATGGGTTAATTGGCCATTTTTATTTTCTGTTATATTGGTCTAAATCATGACTTCCATTCTTATTCTTCCATATTATATCAACTGGAAGACTGTTAAATCACCATGCCTTTCCATGGCTATTTTTAATAATCAATTTCCTTGATACGATGAAGTTCATGGTACAGATTATTTCTACCAGTGGTTTGAGAAGTTATAAATTATTCAATCTGCATTGTACACAGGGCCAAGATTTTTTATTATTTCTTTTTTTTAAGAAATGCAATCTTATCTTGGTATTAATTGCTTATGTTATGCATAATTTTAAATGTAAACATCGGGCATCATTTCATACTTATTCCTGCACCAACATACCATGTAAAAGACTGGCTGTACAGTAGTAAATTATTAGCAGCATATGTCTTGTGTTAAAGTATTGGAAAATAAATGTTAACCCCATTGTTCTATGCTATAGATATTTATTGGGAAGATCTAATTTTGTGTGTTTCCATGTGTTTGTAAATGTATATATATATATATTTAAGTGTAAGTATAAATAAAATTTTTTTTTTTCTTCTTTGGGAAAATAGCCAACACAATTCTATTTATATTTTAATTTTCAGACTTCTCAACTGAATCGCTTCTGGTAGACTCTAACTTTATATCTGTACTTCAGTTATGCATTTGTGGTTTCTAAATTAATTCATAATGGTTTCAGGCTTTTGTGTACCACAGCTTTCAGTTTTTATGAATATCTTAAAATTTGAAAGTGGTTTATTGCACTTCAGTAGTGCCCAGCAGAACTTACTCCAGGCAGCAAGATAAAAGCCAAACAAATGGGAAGAGGACAAACTGTACTCTTTAGTGGTGTAGGAAAACTAACCTATTAGTTTTAGTTTAAAAATAGTTTTAAATAGCTTCTAAAAAGCTATTTAAAATAGAATAAAATGATATACCGGGTCATCTGTTATTTTCAAATGGATAATTTCCAGCATGGTCTTCCTGGATAAAGCACTTTTTACTATGCTGCTTGAAGGATCAATCTAAGACCTACTAATACATGTTTGTGAATCAGAAATTAAATGATTTGTCTTATCCTATCAGAAACAACAGAAATATCATATACCTTGAATGGGAGTGGTACCTGTAGTATAATTGTCTTACTTATCATCATTTTGTCAGGATTTATATATTTTATCTTACAGAATTGCTGATTTAAAAGTTTGTAACTTGTTAAATGTTTTAAATCTTTCTCTAGTACTTCACAAGTTTTTAAGAAGACTGACACAGTAGAACACCAAAAATACATAAACAATTGTTGAAAGGAATGTGTTTTTTTTCTGTGTGCTCTGTGACTGAAGAAGTCTTTTCTTTCTGCAATCACTGGGATGTCATCAAGTGATCAAAGTACTGAAATAAATTCATTTCTAATCTTACCGGCAGTTATAGTTCTGGTGTTGAGCTACACAAGTTGCGTTATTTAAGCAAGGCAGTAATTCACATGGATTCAGTATTCTCTCACAGAACTTGCCAGTGAATATTGGCAGACAGATACATGCCACATCCTATAGAAGAAATTAAAAATAATTATTTGTTGTAATCAAGGCAATACAGAAATTAGTGTTTAGTTCCACTACTATAGAGATCCTAACTAGGACAGAGTTTCATCATATTAAACAGTCTACAAAGACAGAAAAAAAAGCACTCCTAGCTTACAAACAGAATTTAGGACAAGTTGGATAAGCATTCCAGCACAAATTATGCAAGAGCTCAGTTTGCTAGCTGGAAATACACCAGCTCTAAATTTAGCTGGATTTGTCATTTCATAACTGGATTGAGAAGGAACTTTGCAATTCATTTAGGGTTTTTCCTAATTTCTGAATTTGTATCAATGTAATGTTTGCATCTTTCAAACAGTAACAGTACACAAGGTACATCAAATACCAAACAGTATTTGCTAACTAGAGTAGGAAATAAAATGTTTTTTCCCCTTTAATATGAAACACAGAAAATATGTTTCTCTATGATGGTGAAAGACATCTGTAATTTGCACAGTAAGAACAATAAGTTATTTTACAAACAATTTCTGAGAGCTGATAATCCCACCCTTATTTTTCTATATAAAGTAATATTCTTTACAGGTCTTCTGATGTCAGAAAGTATAGGAAAATTATACACGGGTTTATTCCCCCAATGAAATTGCAAGTGTTCAGGTGTTTCCTTAGAATCAGTCTTAAAGGCATGATCAAGGGAACTCTCAACATCTAGTGAAAGATTTATATATATGTGTAAAACAAACTACTTCATCTGTTTGACTATAGAAATGACTGTACAAATTACAATGTGCTAGTATATCTACTAAAAAATATTTAGACAGATTGTATAATTTAGAAATCTATCAATTTGTTTGGGAATTTAGATGTCTTTTTTTCTCTCTGTGAGTATGCATTGCTGGAATGTGATACTGAGCTTTTGAATCTTCCGCTATTTTGGTTCTGTATAATCACTGCTATTTGCAATAGTCATGCTAATGAAAGAGCACTGACAATGCAGTTTGAAATATGACCAGATATGACTCTATTATCAAGTCTGCATTAATTTATTCTATTTTACAAGAAGAAAAAAGAAGAGGGAAGGGGAAAGGGATGGAAATTAAAACCAAGTATTAAAACCAAGTATCACAGGCAAAGCATGAGAATAGGAAACAACCATTAATTAATAAAGATGACTGATGTATCATATTTTATATCAGAAGATTTTATTAGGGAGAAAGAAAAAAGTTAAGCAACACTGGTAGTTTCTTAAGTGACAAAAAAAACCCAACTGAACTGAAAATGTGGTATTTGGCCTTTTTAACAATAGGAATATTAGGAACACTGCACATTCAGACAAAGCTCGGTTTCTTCATGGATCATGCAAAACTCATTTTAAAATGTATATTAGAATTAAATGGTCTGCCACTTTCATGGAATAGATCCTCCTGGAAGCTATGGCAGGGCACATGGATGACAGGGAGGGGATTAGAAACAGCCAATATGGCTTCAAGAAGAGCAAATCATGCCTGACTGACTAATCTGGTGGCATTCTATGATGCAGTAACTGTGCTGATGGATAAGGGAAGAGCAACTGATGCCATTTACCATGACTTCTGTAAGGCATTTGACATTGTCCCACCAAACATCATTGTTGTTAAACTGGTGAGGTATTGGTTTGATGGATGGACTGCTCAGTAGATAAGGAATTGGCTGGATGGCCATTCCCAAAGAGTTGCAATCAACAGCTCCATGTCCAAATGGGGATCAGTAACAACAAATGGTATCCCTCATGGGCCTGTACTAGGACCACTACTGTTCAGTATCTTTATAAATTACACAGACAGAAGCATTGAGTGCACCCTCAGAAGTTTGCACATGACACCATGCAGAGTGGTGCAATTGATTCACTAAAGAAGGAATTCCATCCAGAAGGACCCTGACAGACTTGAGCAGTGGGCTCCTGTGAACCTCATAAGGTTCAACAAGGCTCAGTGTAAAGTCCTGCACGTGCGTCAGGGCAATCACCAGTATTAGTACAGACTGCATAATGAATGCATTAGGAGCAGCCCTGAGTAGAAGGACTGGGTAATAGTGCTGCTTGGAAAATTGGATGTGAGCTAGCACTATGCACTTGCAGTCCAGAAAGTCAACTGTATGCTGGGCTGCATAAAAAGAAGTGTGGCCAGCAGATCCAGGAAGGTGCTTCTCCCACTCTAGTCTTGTAAGATCCCACATGGAGTACTGTGTTCAGTTTCTGGGGACTACAGCATAAGAAAGACATGGACCTGTTAGAGCAAGTCCAGAGGAATGCCACAGAAATGGCCATAGAGAAAGGCTGAGTGGATTGGGGTTGCTCATAAAGGTAAAGAAAAGTCTCTGGGGGCTCTGTTGAGGCCTTTCAATACTTAAAAAAGGGCCTACAAGAAAGCTGGAGAGGGACTTTTTAAAAGGGCCTGTATTGATAGCACAAATAATAATGTTTTAAGCTGAAAGAGGGAAAGGGTAGATTTAAATTAGAAATAAGGAAGATACTCTTTATTATAAGGATGGTGAGACACTGGAAAAGACTTCCCAAACATGGGTGCCCCATCCCTGGTAGTGTTCAAGACAAGGCTGGATGGGGCTTTGAGCAACCTGGTCTCATGAAGGTGTCTTTACCCATGGCAGGGGGTTTGGCACTAAATGATCTGTAAGGTCTCTTCCAACCAAAACAACGCAATGATTCTACGAATCCTTGTTCAAATAGAAATCTCTGAAGCTTATACTTACATTTGGCAAATCGATGCATGTACCTCCATTCTGACATGGCCTTGAAGAACATTCATTGATATCAATTTCACAGTTGTGACCAAGAAAACCAGCAGGACAATCACAAACGTATCCATACTGGTTGTATTGGCATATGCCCCCATTCAGACATGGCTGAGATGCACAAGGATCACCAGGTTTCTCACAAAATGGACCTAAAAGTAATAAACACAAAAAGGTAGGGAGTGTTTGAGTGAATGATGCTTCCTGATATTCTGCCCATAATATTTTTTTATTTTTTTTTTTTAATAATTTTAGGAAGGATTGAGAAGCTTTTATTTATAGTGGTTTTCTGCTATTGTCTACCCTATGAGGCTCTAAGTTACTAACTGGGACATCTGAAAACTATCACCAATTTAATAGAAAAGAACTAAAAATATTCCTGTTGGTTTATTTCTTTTGGTGAATAAACATGGTAGAAGTATGTGGGAGTGAATGTGGGAGTGACTAAACTCATCTCTAACAAAAGGAGGAGAAGAATTGGAACCACAGTTCCAGGAGATACTGAATGGTCACTGAACATCTCTTTCACAGCAGTTATTACGAAGAAAAGCTGAATACAACAGACTTTCAGATCAAAGAGGTTGTTCCTATTCCGGTTTTAGAACTAGCCAGCAGTGAAGCTGACTGTAGCCTCAGTAGGTACATAGTCATGCACACACACACACAAGACAGACACACTGTCCACATGGATCAACATAAATACAAACACCATTCACATCAGCATGAACAACAATGTTCAACCTTTTCCTCCTCTCTGAGTAGTCAGTACTGAAGCTCATCTGCTAACATATGCACTCCTTTCTTTCCTGAAAGCGCAAATAAACCCACATAAATGGATCACTCAAATATCAGTGCAGGTTTTAAATTATGTCTGATATCCAGATCCATATCCTGAACCTCTTACCAAGTTGCTGGCTCAGATCTTAAGTCATTCCAGATCTGGGTATTATTCTAGTTGCAAAAGCCCACCCCTGCTAGCTAAGAAGGGTGGTAACACAGACGTAAAAAGACAGCCGTGGTCTGTGGTAACACAGAGACTCAGCCAGAGAAGCATAATGAGCAGAAGACTGCTTACACCCAACCAGCCCTTTTATCACCTTTTCTCTGCATTTTCCCATATTTGTACTCCTCCCACCCACCTTGATCCTCTTTCTCCTCCCAGATAAATAACCCCTACCTAAGTGTTTGTCCCCATGGTTCCCAGTTTTTTCACCTCCATACAGAAATTTGGTACTTCTGGTTGCTACCTAAATAATCTTGGCTTTATGTGGCATTACTGATACGGCTACCGAGGCTCTGTTGGCTTTACAAGAGAATAATCCACGAAATGTCCCTGATTCCTCCTCTAATTATCTGTGAAGTTTTTCTGTTTCTCACAAAATTCTCCCTAACCATCTATGAAATCCAGTCATCACTCATGACGCCATCTGTAACTTTCAGCCACTCTCTCAGTTACTTGTTAAAATTGGCAATTTCCCATGTTCTGTCCAGTAGTTAATGATGTCCTGTTCAGCTACTGTAAGCCCAGGCAGGGGTTTACTAATCTACCTGCATACCTCAACAGTTAAGAGCTAAGTATTCTGGTCAATTAATTTTTTTAAATTGTGCAACATCAAAGAGCAGAATTATGGCACCTAAGAATTTACTTCCATTTACTTCTAAAAAATATGTAGCAGATATACTTTTTACATTGTTTGTACTTTGGTACTCTACTTTAACTCTTTCCTAACACACAATTACATCAGATGCATTTTTTTCAGTAATTTGCTGTAGCAATAACATTACCGTCATAATAAATTCTGAAGTAGTAGTATGTATTGATTACGCATTTTGTTAGCCACTTGAATTAACTGCATTAAAAATAGACATTCATAAAAAAATTATACTTTATGAAAAGATGTATAATTCCATAATGGTAAGCACAGTATAGAAAATTCAGAATTGTAAACTACAAGGCAAACATACAAAATTCATTCTGAACCAATTAATAGGTAAGTATGCAAGCCTCCAGTGATTTTCTCATGAACAGACTAGTTATATAGAGAAACTGTAACTACGTGGAACAATGTTTACCAGGAAATCCAATTATTACACACTCTGTCTCTATTATTTACCAGAACAGCTGATGCAACAAACACTATACATGAAAATCCTATTAACAGAAAAAAAGGTCAAAACACAAAATCCTTTTCCTCACTCAGTTCATTGGAAGTAGTTGTTTCAATAACACAAAATGCACTGGATCTATCTTTTAGAATGTATTACTCCATTCTCCTTAGCATCAGAGAACATTCAAAGAATCCATAATGAACATGTTGCTATCCTTCATCACCATAGTAACCAAATTACGGTAAAAATACATTGCAACTTACAGATGTTAATAGAAAAAGCTAAGAAGGCCATTCCTCAGAACACGGCCATTGACTGGTGGTAGTGCACATACATAAGAGAACATTTGAAACATGAAGTGAGGTGAATTGGCCAGTTGTTTTAGATTATTCAGTTATGTATTTAGCTGTCCTGGTATACTTCAGTATTATATTGTACCTCAGCAGTACTCACAGATAAGCTTACATATCAACGCTTATTTTTTTAGGATTTTTTCCTTTTATTGGGCATATTTGACAAGGATGGGTGCTCTTGTCCCACCTATGTTACTCAACAGGAGACGTCAAATCAGCAAAACAGTGACTCCAACTGCTCTACTCAAAGGAAAGCAAAACAGTGTAGTTCCACAAGCCAAATGGTTTGTAAGCTGTTCCTGCCTGAGTCCATAAAAGCTTCCTCATTTGTCCTGCCACTGTTACACAGAATTTCTTAGCCTTTTGTTAAACCAGATAGGATTATTAGAATAGGGAAAGACTGAATGAACAAGCTAACACAGAACAATGAAGGCCAGCTGCAGAAACCCGATGATAGAGGTGCCTTTTTGATAACGATATGCTCATTTGCAGCAAAACCAGGAAAAGGGCATTTATCTGCAAAAAAAAAAAAAAAGTGCAACTTTGTTTTAGAGAAGACTAAAACTAGCTGGAAGAGAACTAGGGAAAAGCCTGCAAGGAGACAAGGAAATGTTAATCACAGCATGACAGATGTACCAAGGAAAAAGTTCATGGTACAAGGAAGGCAAAAAAGGTTTTTAACTTCTTTTCACCCTGCGTCTCCTTACAAGGGGCAAAAATTTGTGTATTTCTTTAATTTGGAAAAAAAAAGTGCTTTTAGTATGAATTGGAAGCCAATTACCTGACCAGGTCATGGGGGATCAATCTAAATGAAGATACTGAGCAGTAACTGGACACAGGGCCTAAACCACAGATAAATTTAGAGTAAATTCAATGAAAAACTTTACCAGCTGCCTAACAACTTTTAGGAAGAATTCGTTCTTGAGCATGAATATTTCCTTAATCATTGATGCTACTGTTGTGGTTTAAGCCCAGCCGGTAACTCAGATCCATGCAGCCGCTCGCTCACTCCCCTTGCCTTCCTCACCCCACTACCGAAGGGATGAGAAGGATAATCAAAAAAAAGTAACTCCCACGGGTTGAGATAAGAACAGTTCAGTAACTCAGGTATAACACAAACCATTACTGCTACCACCAAAAATAATAATAAGGGAAATAACAAGGGAAGACAATACAACCACTCACCACCTGCTGACTGATACCCAGCCCAACCTGAGCAGTCATCTGGGCCTTCCGGGTAACTGCCCCAAGTTTATATACTGGGCATGATGTGCTGGGGTATGGAATACCCCTTTGGCTAGTTTGGGTCAGGTGTCCTGTCTCTGCTTCCTCCTGGCTTCCCCTGGCAGATCAAGAGATTCAGAAAGTCCTTGGTCAAAGTAAACATTACTTAGCAACAACTAAAAACATCGGTGTTATCAGCTTTGTTCCCAGGCTGAAAGTCAGAAGCAGCACTGCACCAGCTACTAAGGAGGAGAAAAATTACTGCTACTGCTGAACCCAGGACAGCTACTCATGTCTTTGACATTCCTCTGTTTTATAATTTCTTGTATTCAGCACTTCATATGAAAAGCAAAAGCAGTGCTCTTTCATTTGAACATTCATTCATTGAGACAAGAACAGTCCAGCAACCAATGTACAACACAAATCACCACCTCTACTACCAACGACAACAGTGATAAGAGAAAATAACAAGGGAAGAGAATACAGTACTACCGTCCAAGAAACAAGTCTCACCCGGAAGCCAGTGTCCTTCCGGGTAACTCCCCGTTACCCCCCACCCTGGGCATGACGTGCTGTGGTATGGGATACCTCTTTGGCTAGCCTGGGTCAGGTGCCCCGTCTCTGCTTCCTCCCGGCTTCCCCTCCTCCCTGGCAGAGCATGAGCCTCAGAAAGTCCTTGGTCAGGGTAAACATCACTTAGCAACAACCGAAAACATCGGTATCACCAGCACTGTTCCCAGGCTGGAAGTCAAAACACAGCACTGCACCAGCTACCACGAAGGAGAAACATGACTGCTACTGCTGAACCCAGGAGAACAAATCAAGTCAATAAAAGGAATTCAGGAGTATTAGTGTTTTGAAGCTTTTTAGTCTATCATTTCCAAACCTGATATCACACTCTATCTATTTTCTTAATAAGATTGAAAGGTGACTTGATAACAGCCCTTGGATGGGGATAATATTAGACACTAAAGGGACCATTAATTCAGTGGAGAAAAAATGCAACAAAAGCAAAGAAAGAGAGAAGCAACACAAATGAAGTTAGAAAAGCCTCATATTTTTGCCAGTGAGTTCTCTGTATCAGACAACCATGAAAAAACTGGATTCTACAGCTGCTCATGTCACATCAATGCCTTTTGAAAGATGCTATTTTAACCATATACAAGACAGGAGCCTTAATATATATGTAAGCAATACAACAAACTTTGGTCAGAATAGATAAACAACTGTTCCTCTAAATTTGCAAATCTATTTATCTACTTGGACTCAAAATATATACAAAAACTCTTAATAGTTGTGTAAAATTAAGAATTAAATCCAAATTTGCATAATAAAACTGGTATGTTCTTGTCCTCATCAGTGCCCCCTGCTTAGGTATGTTAAAATAAAAACTTCATAGCCATGTTAACATTTACTGACCTCTTGAACGCTGTTGTTAGAAGCAAGGTAAAAAGTGACCAGGGTAAAAATAGATATGTATTATCTCAAATCAAATGTGAACCCCTGCAGGAGAATAATATTTAAGCAATGAACAATGCAGACATAAAGAATATACTGGTCCAAATTGCAAGTGATTATTGAAAATGTTTGTACAGATTATGGAGAGCTGAGACTTAAATTAAAAAAGGGCAAGGCAAATACTTGTAACTGCATAGATCTAATGCATAATATTCTATTTTACTTTTATATCAACATGGTATATAGGCATAGTATTTGACATAGGGGCTGGGTATTTCTTTTGCCAACAGTTTCAACAGAACTCAATCTTACCTCAGACAGCCCAAAAAAGAGACAACAGCTGAAAATGTTTACTGATAAATGATTAACTGTGGTTATATATACTATGGTATATTGTTCAAATTCTCAGGAAAATAACTGTAGAAAACATGTTTTAATGGGAAACAACCAGGAAACTTCCAACTTCCATATGAAAAAAAAAAAAAAAAGATAGTTCACCTTGACTGAATATCCTGATTAAACCAAAAATTAAAGAAATTAAAGACATCACCAGCAGGATCAGATCACCATGGTTTTCCAATACATCAACTTCCTGTTTTATTTACTTCAATGAAATAAAAATGGTAGAAGATTAAAGAGCAGTAATGGGGGAGCAAAGATTATCCTACAGAACAATATGACAGTTAATGAATTTTAGTTTAAGGATGTGAACCTTATTTTCAGCATTTTTTATTGCTTTGACATGTGAAGAGAATAAAACCCTTCACCAAAAACAAACAAATGAAAGAAAAACCCAAAACAAAACCCCACACCTTTCTTATTTAACTGTATCCCTGCTAATTTTCATTATTTTCACTACCATGTAACAATGATAATCCATTAGAAGTCAAAAGACATTCCTGACACCATTGATAAGCCACTGAATTTGTTAAGATACCACATAGTGCCCCTTACAAAATATCTGGGGTTGTTGATTAATACAGTTTCTATTTTTAATACAAGTCTTTCTGGGCTTCACATTTCTACAACCATTTCCATTTCCAAGGAGAAAAATATGTGAAAGATCATATAAGCATACTATAATATTATTTCAGTACTTCTGTTTTGTTATTCCTTTAACGAAATATCAGTATTTTCTAGAAGAGATATGCATAAGGCACAGCAGACTTTTTCAGGAAACAGCATATGTTACATACATATACTTCACTTATTTGTACTTCAATTAGAATGAAGCAATACTATTTCAGGGTTACCATAAAAAAGAAACTATTTAGTGGGAGAGAAATCTGTTTTCAGTTTAAAAGAAAAAAGTGGTTGCTAGGAGCTACAATCAAGGATCAAGATACATAGTAGGCGGTGAACAGAATAAAGCCTGGAAATGAAGACAAATATGATAATGTAATTTTTAAAAATATTGTTAGAATTGTAATATGTTCTGTTTCACAACTGAAATTATAGAAACCCACACAGCATGTCCTCACATCATGCCATTATTAATGTTTAGCACACTTGTTCACTTTAATGCCAAAATGAGGCTTTTTTAATGTGAGGTCCACCAGGTTTCAGTTGATTAAGTGAAAGTACTTCTTCAATTAAACTAATATATATCTTCATAGTTCTGTTAGCAACTTCTTTCAATTAGTCCAGTCCAATTCTCCCCTTTTTTTTTTCACTTTCCTTCATTATATCTGCTACCCTTCCTTTTAAATGTAAAACTGAAAGGTATTTTTAAAAGCCCTCTCTGTAAAAAGATATTTTTTCTTTTGTTTAAAAACATCGCTGAATCACATGGTCTGGTCTTATATACCTAGACCCTAAAATATACCAATATTTCTCCTGGTGCACTGAAAGTATTACTCTTTGAAATATGAATATTTGCATCTTCATATAGATTTTTAATCAAAACGAATGAATGCCACCTTTTTTCTGCATATGAAGTTTCAGTAAATTTTGAATCAAAATGACGTCTACTTAGGGCACTGTAAATCTAGGTCTCAGAAGAGAGCAAGTGCAAATCTTCATGAAAGATTATAAGGGCTATGATCTTAATTTTAGACTATATAGGCAGTATCAAATCTCACTGATGTGCTTTATACAAAAGCTCCAATCAGCAGACTTGAAAATAGACATTTTGGAAGTAAATGAATGAGAAGAGCATTAGCTGCCATCAGAGTAAAGCCTATTCGAGAGTAAATTACAGTACTGCTGGAAAAACTCATCAAGAGTCCTTGGAAACTTTTTATCTTGACTAAACACAGTGTTCAGAAATTCTAAAATAGCCAGAGCTGCACTGATTCTGAGCCCATGCCACTCTGGCCACTGCTAAGGCAGTCTGCATGGGCTGTCCAGTCACAACTTCTGGAAGGTTATTATTCTGTGGGGAAAGGGCAGGGCATCAACATAGTTCTAACAGATCAGCATGTACTATTCTTAGCCTAAAATCCCTTCCTAGTGCCTCGGTCTGTTGCAGAAAGAGGTGTTCAAATAGCTGCTAGGGGCACAAGAAGAATAGCCATAATGTTCAAATTGACAGTTATGACTTTTATCAAGAACATCAATGCTGCCCACTAACAGAAAGTCTGGATTTTAACTTGCCTCCCCCCTTGCAGCTAGCTGCTTGTGTTCACCAGACACCAGGTACAGAAGAAAATGTGTGTTCATTAACAGTGAATTCACTAATACTGCACGGTTTCCGCTACAGTAAAATTACATGATTATGTATCCATGTTTTGGGAAGCCAGTTTTAAAAATTCAGTGGTTAATCACTCCTTTCTCTCTAAGGCAACAGTTACTCCAGATAGCATTCTTTTAGTTCCTCATTGATCCTCAAGTGGCAGGACTGTTCTTATGCTGTTACGTCTCTGATGGCTCACATACATATTCCTGTGAGAGGTTCAGTATTTCTCAAGTATTCCACCTCTTAGAGATGAGGATGTCTCTCCTGACATTCATGGACTAGCACTGTGCCTGCAGATACTCAGTATGCTTTATAAAGCTATAAATGGGACATATACTTCTTAAGCTATGCATTCTTATGCATATAAGAGTGCTTATGCAAGCTAAGCATCCTAAATTATAATAGATGCACTGAATGGGCCAGATCAACTATCTTGAATAGCAGTAAGTTCATGGATAAAATAAGTGTAACGAAAGACAGTGGTAAATATGGCTAGACTTGATTATTAGTGAAAAGTGGAAAAGAAAATGTTTGCATTTATATCATCTTTATTATCTCTATGGTCACTGAATACCTGAGGTCAGTAAATAACAGAGCTTGTATGCTTCTGGTTGGGGCAATGTAGAAATTTCCTGCATTTTTCTTTACCTCTGTACTACTGCTTGAGTTTCACAAAATCACATGATAGTTTAATTTTATCAGATCAGTACAACTCTGAAAAGTAACATGTATGACGCAACTGAACATATAATTTCCTCATATCTTGAATACTCTGTCCTACTTACAAAGATTACCTTATAGCAATGGAAGCTAATTAAAGCAGTCTGAGGTTCCCGATAATATACTGGTGAAGTTAGCTGTCCAGTAGATTCTTTAGGAACATTAAAAATACTCTACATTATTAAGCAAAAGAAGTTTTGGAGGGACAAAACAGCTTTTGTTGACCAAAACTGGGGGTTTATTTGTTTGCTTTTTTCTGTCAAGTTAACAAATGTATTTTTGCTTCTACCATTCTTAATTTACTTATAGATTTTGTTCCCTGTATCTAAAAACCCTACTAATGCAATGCGGGAAATCAATATTTCGTAATTAAATTAAACAAATTAATTAATTTTCTTCTAGCTCTTATTTTTCTTTAAAATGGAGACAGAAGACCAGAAAGAGCAAAACCTCTTCATAAGGCTCTGAATGCACTGAGGTTTTAATGAGAGGCATAAAATTATGTATACCTAGGCCAGAATTACTCTGAACCTCTCAAAACACTTTGGGACATTCTTTTTTATAAATGTCCTCAACACAAGTAACAACCTTAGCCACATTATGTACAATCTGGTTATTTATGATTGTTAGTACTTACCTTCTTAGCACTGTAAAACTAGATGAGATTTGAAAGAACACATAAAGAGGCCAAATAACATTTCTGAAAATATCCAAATAATTGACATACAAAATAAATGTGCTATGCCTCTCCTATTATAGCTAGACTTTTTCACATCTGAAGGTATCTTATATGAAATCAAGTTGGCAACTGCGAATTCAATTTTAGATTTGATTTTTGAGGTGATACTTTGATATACTATTATGAAGTCCCATTTTCAAAAATTATCTAGGTATCTTTAGAATGGAAATTCTATTGCTGGCACTGTAAAATATGGTGATAAATGACAGCTTTAAGAAAATTATTGCTGTTAACTGTGCTAACAGGCTTACTTTAGTCGCCATAATAATTTATTCTTCCTTCTTGAGACACTTTTCTTTGGTAAAGTTGATATAGGTTAGATTTGCTGGGTTGTTCTTTATTCCTGTATGGAAACATTCAAAATGACACACCTCACCATTTTGGGGCAGTCATGACTGCATTCATTTGCTAATTATCTCAGTATCACCTCACATAACCTGGTGTAAATCAGGAGAAACCCTTTTTGGACACCAAAAGCTTTAGGCTAATACCCATTAAGAGTCAAATGAAGAAACTAACCCGCAACTGGAAATTCCCTAAAAGACTCAAAAATTGTCTGTAACAGACCTGTACTATATACCCCAATATTCAGCAATCATGATTACAACATAATAAATTTAAACCTTTAAGACTGTTTTTTTTTTGGGGGGTGGGGAGGGAGGGGGCGAGGAAGGAAGGTGTTGTTATAGTTATTTCACTGTCATGAGACCCTACCTGCAGTACTGCGTTTGGTTCTAGGGTCTCTAACACAAGAGGGATATGAACCTGTTGGAGCAAGTCCAGAGGAGGGCCTCAAAGATGCTAGGAAGCTTTCTTATGGACACAGGCTGAGGAAGATGAGGTTGCTCAACCTCAAGAAGGCTCGAGGGGGGCCTTAAACCAGCCTTTCAGTACCTCAAGCAGGCCTACAAGAAAACTGCACTGGGACTTTTTACAAGAGCATGTAGTGATAGGACAAGAGGAAATGGCTTTAAGCTTAAAGAGGACCAATTTATGTTAGATATTAGGAAGCAATTCTTCACTATGAGGGTTGTGACATGCTGGAACAGGTTGCCCAGAGAAGCTGTGGATGCCTCAGTTCCTGGATGCCTTCCAATTCCAAGGCCAGGTTGGATAGGGCTTTGAGCAACCTGGTCTAGTGGTCTAGTTCCTGCCCATGGCAGGGGGGTTAGAACTAGATAACCTTTAAGGTTCCATCCAACCTTAACCATTCCATGATTCTATGACATTATTGTTTTTGCTATTATTATTATTATCCATTGTTTTGACTAATATTTTTGAGACCTACCTCTGAAACTAGGATAAACGAAAGATGCAATAGTTTAAATATTGATAGTGAGCCATTCAGTTAGTTACATGAATCCAGAAATAAGCCATTTACATCTTTTTACATCAACTGTAATCAAGAAAAAACACTTGCAGGCAAATACAGTTCACAGCACTGATGTATTATACACAGCTGTTAATACTGAACTTGATGAAAATGCTGACATATTTGCACCACTCTCAAGTTTTCAAATGGAGTCCTCAGCAATGTACATTTTAAGCACTTTGATTCTCCCGAATAGCTTGAATCTTTTGAACTAATTCTTATGAATCCCTTAACAAAATTATTTTTAAAATGA
Organism: Pezoporus flaviventris; assembly: GCF_033815535.1. Taxonomy (NCBI): domain Eukaryota; kingdom Metazoa; phylum Chordata; class Aves; order Psittaciformes; family Psittacidae; genus Pezoporus; species Pezoporus flaviventris. The sequence continues at coordinate 27,448,382 of NW_026892579.1, read as the reverse complement.
GTTCTGACAGAAGTGAATAACTGAAGCCAGTGATCCATTTGTCTCTGTATAGTCCTGGAGTGAAATGTTAATTATTTTTAAGATTATGTATCTTATTTTACTATCTGTAGTATGTAGAAGCAGGTTTACAATTAATCAAGAAAGAAATTAACATGGGGACTAATCTTTTTGAAGAGTAATTGATTGTTCGAGTCGTTGACAAAAGAAACTATTCAAGATGCATACTTTCCACAACACACACATCCCCCACCATGGTCCTTGGAAATCACAAGTCTAAATGGCAAAGTCCTATTACAGTCAAAGAGGATTTTGGCTGAGCTTAATTCCTACTTGATTACTTAGCAATGTTCAGAAACATGACTGTATGTTTGAGGAGCTACTGAGGACTGGGGAAACAAATCTTCAGGAGATATATCCACCTGAAATTCAACAAGCAAAGTAAGGGTTTAGGAAGACATAAATTATAGGAAAATATTCTGGAAAGGTATGCTCTCAGACAACTGCAGAGACCAGGGATATGTGCTAAATAAGGGGAAGCCTGAGGCAGCAGTGAGGATTGAGTATAGTGAGTAGAGGAGGAGGAGGAGAGAGCAGGTGGTATAGAAAGTAAGTGCAAAAGGAGTCTTTGAATCCCAGGAACAGAGGAGCCCATCCCAGTAACGCAGAGCTATAGGAAAAGCTACTCAGTTACTGATACCTCTGTTTTAATATGTGCAGTAGCTACCCTAGGAGGCAGAGGAAGAAAAAAAATGCAGCTGAAAAGAGCTTTCTTTATGTTGTTGATGAGAAAAAGATGGGATTTACCTTGAGTATTTCCATATTGCTGATTTTCATCCTGTCTACCAAATTTTAAAATACGGTCATGAAAAATCCCAAGAGGGCTCAGTTGTCTTAATACTTAAAATGAAGGCTAATTACATGTATAAAATGTGTGATATGCTATCAAGTGACCACATCACACCATTTTATAGTCCAAATTTATCTTCTCATCTCCTAAATTATGCATTAATTTATTATGATCGACTAATCTGGAGAAAGAAAAAAACAATAATCCCTAGGAGTACCTATAGAAGAAAACCAGGAAAGCAAAATAAATGTTAATTAAAATTAGATAACTCAGTTTTGTACATAAACCCGATCATACCTAGTAAATTCAGATGTGATGTTGAACTGCAGCCCAGTGAAGAAAAAAAAAAGATATATAAGCATGTTAGCAAATATTTAAACATGATCCTAAGTAGATCCTTCAGCAAGGAAGATGAAACCATTGGCACAAACAGTATATTCCTCCTAGATTAGGACTTCAGATGCTCACAGTAGCACTCCTGCTGTCAACAGCAGTAAAAGAAGCATGGAAAGGGTCAAAACAGCATCTGGAAAGGAGTCAGAATCCAAGAAGTAGATATGTAGAAACCTGAGATATATAAGAACCATATCTGTATTATTATTGAAATATTTTTTGCACAGATTCTGCGCAGACTCTTAAGATCTCAATTACACTATAATTTTTTTTTGTCTTTATATGTGTAATGTTTTTTTGCGGAATCCTGTGTTTAAATATTGATACGTATTGACATATCAAATGGCAGCAAGATAACAAAGCCAAATGAAATTAAAGCCAGAGAAAATGGAGGAAAAAAAAAAGTCATTCATTTAATATTGAAGACATTTTCCAGGTTATTAACAAGATCCCTTCAATAGTAAGTTAAAACTCTACAGCATCAGAAGACCAATTTTTGTTTGGAGAAAAGACAATGAAATGGTATCCTGCATCTTGGAGAAAAAACAACTGAAAATGTGATGTATTCCTACCTATACATTTAGGGATTTCATTCACACATATACTAACTAATAAATTAAAATGAAGAGTGGCTAGTGGCATCTTTTCATTTTGCCTACAGAGTATTTTTGTTTTAATCTGTAATCTGCATTCATTTTGAAAAATGTCTTAAAATTAAAAGATTCATGTTTTCTTTTATTGGTATTATGCTTGAACAGTTAAGCATATAAGAACTCTTAGGATCAGATGTAGTTTTAAAAGGATTACAATCTACCAACAAATGAACAAAGGAATTGTCAAAGCTTTCTGAAAGCTGTGAAAAGCTTTTGAAATAGTGACTTTCTGTCATAATTCACAGGTTGTTACTGTCTCCTTGTAAGGTAAACACGTCTTCTGTTTATTTAATAGTCTGTATATCTTGGCTATGAAGAGTGGACTTCCCTTTAAAAGAAGACAGATGTTATTTTACTGAAATGTTTGCAATGGTATCGGTTCTATACACTGATTTATATCCCTCCTGGTGCTAGTGATGTTACTTCTAAATTCTGCTTTGCTGCTAATTCCCTAAAATGAGTAAATGAGTCTTACTAAATTGGAAATGTGTATAGTCATCATCTATTTAAAGAAAAAAAACAAAAACAAAACAACTTCACACATTTTTTCTAGTGTTTGAATTTCATTTATTAATGAAGAACATTAGGTATTGTCTTCTGCTGACACGATATGATGCCAATAAACAAAAAGCTATTTTCAAGACACATTTTGTCAAGCCATTGATTTCCAGATGCTGAAATAAATTATATGATAGTATTGCAGTCTAGAAGTCCTACTTATATAGCAGCTATGAAATGCATAAAATGTTAATGATCTTATCTCTTTCACATAAAGAGGACAGTCTTGTCCTGGTGTCCAGTCAGATTTACCCCCCTCTCTGGACTAGTGGAGTCCATGGAATATGTAAAAAAAAAATGTCGAAATACCTGTAAAACCACTCTCACTTTACATAAGCTATAGGCTTCTCTTAATGACACAGACCTGTCATGTGTTTTACTTCTGAAGTTATTTCTAATTTGAAATGGAAAGTGTTTCTAAATATTGTTATTTACACTTAAAGATTATTTCACCACTTTTATCATAGGGTGTAAAGACAGTAGGAAGTTTGCAGTCCAACCTCCTGCTGAAAGTAAGATAAGCTATGAAGTCAGACCAGGTTAGTTAGGGCCTTTATCAGGTCTTCCAAAACACCAAAGATGGGAGACTGTGTAATCCTGGTTAACCTGTTCCAGTCCTTGACTGTCCAAACAGTGAAAAAGATTTTCATAATATCCAGTTTGACCCTGTCTTGTTCCAATCTATACCTGTTGTCTCATTCTTTCACCATGCACTACTGTGGCGAGCCTGACTCCATCTTCTCACCCTAAGGTGTCCTGACTCAAATTCCAGACAAAACTGCAAAAATTCCTGAAGGTCTTAAAGGCATCATTTGTTAATGGTAGTAGTGAATTGTATCAAAAGCTGTAACAGTGAATAATAAATGAATTTGTTGTTTCTAGGAAAATCAATCTCAGATTAGTTTGTATCTTGTACTAAAACCAATATTTTGAGATATTAAACATGTCAGTCTTCATATTCATAAAGAATAAACTGTGCAATGAATTCCAGCATCTTTTCTCCACTAATGCTAATTCATCACTAGCCTGGGGAGGAAAAATTAGTATACTGAATAGTGGTGTTATCAATCCTGTGACTTTGTGTCTGGAAATATTTCCCAAAGCACAAACTTCTGATGGCATTTCATTATGCAAGAAATTTAACTTTAATTTTTAAGGGAGGTTTGTATTTCTGGTGGAAAGAATTCCAGATGAAGACTTGTTTGGTCATTTTTTTACTATATATAAAATGACAGTGTAAGTTAGTATATGTGAAATTGTTTTTAAAAGCATATGAATGAGCAGGATAACAGCACGCTGTTTGTTTTAACTTTTCCTGTTTACTACACTGTGGATTAGAAGAAAGCTGCTGGAAGGAAGGGGGTGAAATCACTCCTGAATACGACTGAAGCTGCAGGAATCCAGGCAGAGATTTGAGCAACAGGGAGAGCAACGTGAGCACTAAGCAAAGGACTACAAGAAGTGAAGGAAACAGATAGGGAACGAAGGCACCATGGTGGAGGGCACAGAGACATTTTTCCTTTAGTCCCATGAAGTAAAGTGTAGAAAATGTTTCAACCCAAAGAAGTGACTGACAAAAGAACTGGGGAACTGATAGCAAAAATCAAGGAAAAGACACAAGAAAGGCCTTTTTATTTTAATTTGTCATAATGTATCTTTTTTTGAGTTCTTTATTCTCATTATGCTTTTATAAAACACAGTTTAGCAATTCAAAGCCCTTCTGTATTGAAGTGCAGTCAGGTCCAATTCAAATCTCTGGCTGAGTCAAGTTTGTGTCACAGTTGCTGACTTCATTTTTTCTACTTCATAGCAGAAAAAGGTAGCATACTCTAGTATTGTAGAGAATTATTACAGCCCACATACACTCATCACAATTTATGTAGAACAAAAAAAGTGTGGTGTGGTATGCTAACAAAGTGTATTATTTACCATATTCTTGACTTGAAGGCTCAGAAAAATCTTTGAAGAAAGCAAAATTAAAAATTCAAGAATATAGAAGACAAAAATGCTGATAGCACTAGGAAATGGGCATGTGTTCACAAATGCTTTGCTTATATCTGCCTATGTGATTTAAAACTATTCAAGTTTCAGAATGAACAAAACCAAATGCTACCTTAATTAATTAATTCATGTCTATTCAATATACAGTGTTATCTGTCAGGACAGCTCCATTTAATCTGCTACATTATTTTTTACTACACAAATTCTTAGGAACTATGTCTGAACTGTAAACATTACCTAAACAAATTATTTAAGTGCTACTGAATAATGCCACTGTTTCTGATGCTGGATAACTAGAGCTACGTCTCCAAAGGCACTGCTCTTGAAGATGAAACCAAGAAGCATGATAGCTTCTAGCTGCAGTCTCACTTTATTTCACAGTCAGTGATACCCTTCTGTTGGTGGATGGATTTAACTAGATCAAGAACTAGAAGATATGACTAAGTGTCCTGGGTTCAGCAGTAGCAGTCATGTTTTTCCTTTGTGTTAACTGGTGCAGTGCTGTGTTTTGACTTCCAGCTTGAGAACAGTGTTGGTGAAGCCGATGTTTTCGGTTGTTGCTAAGTGATGTTTACCCTGACCAAGGACTCTGTGAGGCTCATGCTCTGCCAGGGAGGAGGGGAAGCTGTGAGGAAGCAGAGACGGGGCGCCTGACCCGGGCTAGCCGGGGAGGTATTCCATACCACAGCACGTCATGCCCGGGGTGGGGGGGGGGTAACTGGGAGTTACCCGGAAGGACAGGGGCTTCCGGGTGGAACTCGCTTTCTTGGCCGGTGGTATCGTATTCTCTTCCCTTGTTATTTTCCCTTATCATTGTTTTAGCTGATAGTAGCGGTGGTGATTTGTTGCTGGACTGTTCTTGTCTCAACCCATAGGAGTTGCACTCTCTCGATCCTCCTCCCCGTTCCTCCGGGAGCGGGGAAGGGGAGAGCCCCGGTGCGGGGGGGGGGGGGGAGGAGACGGACATGGACCTCGATTGTTGTCAGCTCGGCACCACTCACTGGGAGTGAGTGAACAAGTTACCTGACTGGGTTTAAACCACGACACTAAGTGTCACAGGGGACATAGAGGTCAATATGGTGCAGTTTTTTACTTCAGAAAAAATGCTTCTGCTTACCTGTGTTATAAATTTGGTAGAAACTGAGAGCTATATAAGATGCACAAAATACTACAGGCAAAAGGGAACACACAATATGATCCAATAATTTACTGTTAATGTTTTAACTGTCTAAGAGTTCATACTCTCTGCTTAATACAGAAACACCTAAAAGACCTAAAATAACTATAGAATGAAGTTTACTAATATTCCCTTTCTCCAGTGCTTTATTCATGCTTCCAGTGTCTCTCTGGAGCACAAGGTTGACAGTTTCTGCCTTTATCAGTAAGAAGGGAGTAAATGTTCAAGCCTTAGCTATGAGACTCATGGGCATATTGATGCCTTCATCATGCCAAGTATGATGTTCGTGGAAGGGGGTTCTCTCTCTGTCTAAAATCTAGAGGTGGTTTTGTGTGTGTGTGTGTGTTTTTAATTTAAAAAAAAATATATATATTTTCTAATCACAGACCGCTTCCTTCTCTCAGGCTGCCAGCTGAAGCCCTGGTCCCCAGCCTGGCACTGACTGTGGGAGGTGGGATGGGTGATGTCCCCCCCACCTCAGGAGCCATCCCCAAAGCTGAAGCTGGAGCAGGGAAGCAGCAGTTGTGAAACCCAGCTCAGGATGAGGTGAGGCCAAGCCCCTGTGTTGCCAGGTCAGCACACAAGCCTAAGGACTTCTGCTAGCAGCAAAAATCAGATATTCAGTGCACTACACAAAGATCATGCTCTCTCACAGGTGCAAGATACTGTCAGCCAGCTAATCAGTAGCATATTTACCCTCTAACTGGCAAAGAAAAAAAACAATCCGATGTATATATACTGAGGGACTTATGATACCCACCTTAGAAGGCACTTCAGATTGTGCGTCAAGCTATTGCCTTGCTATCCAAATCTGTATCTTATTGATTTTACTCATTCTGCTAAGGAAAAACATTTTGTCAGTTTATTCAGAACACTAACTTACAAGGTAAAGGGTAAAGAATACTGTAATGCTTCATCCATCCTCAAAACACACAAATAAGCCAAAAAAGTTGGGGGTTTTAATTCTTTCCCTTCATTCTGCCATATTTTCAAATTCTGTTTTATGTTCTGTCTTCATATCCTTGATTTTTGCTCATTTATAAATATACTATGCTTATCTTTTTCTACTGCTTTTGGCTAGGATGAAGTTAACTTTCTCTATAGTAGCTATGGGGCTGGTTTGCATCTGTCCTGAAAACAGTGTTGGAAACACATCACTGTTTTAATTATTGGTGAGCAGTACTAGCACAGAGTAAAGGCCTTTTCCACTCCTCATAGCAAGAGAGCAAGTAGGCTGGGAGTGCATGGTAAGTTGGGGATGCAGCCAGGACAGCTGATCCTAACTGACTAAAGGGATATGCCACACCACATGACATTATACTCAACAAGAAGTGCTGTGAGGAAGAAGGGAGAAATGAAGGGACATTTGAAGTTATGCCATTTATCTTCACAAGTAACTGCAACACATGATGGCACCCTGCTTTCCTGGAAACAGCTGCCTTCTAATGGGAAATAATGAATTAATTGTTTATTTTGCTTTGCTTGCATGCATGGCTTTCACTTTACCTAATGAACTGCCTTTATCTCAATGTGTGAGCTTTTTCACTTTAATCCTTTTAGTTTCTTCTCCATCTCTGCCCCGTCCCATGCTGGGGGGGATGAGTGAGCAGCTGTGTGGGGCTTTGTTGCTCACTGGGGATAACCCACATTAACCATTTGGAGAACTATGCAAAATTGTGCTGTAATGTGACTGAAAGCTTACTTCCTTATATATTCCTTTTTCACCTTTCCACTAAGTGTTTTTTTTTCCAGTAGAAATTGCTACACTATTCAAGTTTCACCAAGTTGAGTCATACTGCAAATCTGCAATTTTCTTTTTTTTTTTTTTTAACTAATATTAGAATGTGTTAGTACCTTTTCTGGGTAATTTGACCTCAAAAACAAAACACATAATTGCCTCTGGAAGTAAACTGAGTTCTTAAAATACTGTACTTGACAGTTTGGGTTTGGGTTGGTTTAGTTTGTCTAAGATAAGCGTGTGTACATCTGTGTACAAAGGCTGAATTTAGGAGATTCTGTTAAGCAAAGCTGTACAAGGGCTACAGTTATGAAGACTATTCAGCAATACAGTATACAGAATGTTACAGTCTATCTATGGACTTGGAGGCATACAATTTTGATTGGAGTCTTATGACTATTTAATATATTATGATTTTTCTGACTGGTTTTGACTAAGTAGATAAATCATCGTGAGTCAAAATTAAAACATAAACCAAATTATTTAAAATACATCAGAACTCCCATGGTCCAACTTCCTCTCCCTGAAGCATGATAAAGATAGTTTGTGTTTCTGGCTGGTCCAGAATTTGAATAATTATTCTGGAAAGTAAATTAAATAACCAATCAACAATCATTGCCTCTCTGACAATGAACTTTCAGCCTATTTTACAGGCAAAACCACCAGGAATCTAAGATGGATTCCAAATGAACCATGGGTTAAAAATAGTTTGCGAACTATTTAAACTTCTTAATTTGAAGCTCCTGACCTGAGCTACTGTACATAAATGAAATGTATAATCACAAATGTACAGGCCAATAATTTATCCACATAGTAATGGACAAATCATGAAAATTTTAAATTGAAATGGCATGGTAAATTACATTTTTTAATTATAAAATTATTCTTTAACACTTAACATTTCTGAAACAATAAATTGAATTGCTTTCAACCAAATTTACTTACAGGAAATGCTGATCTCTCTAATTGTATGTGCAATTAGCTTTTTTAACACTGCAACTTCAATCAGGCTGCTGGTTTTTTTGAAACAATGCTAAGATTTTTCTTAAAATGAAAGACTGCCTGACTGATAGAAAAATAAGAGGGTTTGTTTTCAAATGGAACTGTGCTGTATTTTCTTGAGCTTGGTTCGTTACTATATGGACAAAGTTAAAGCCAAGGTAGTGCTGAAAGTTGTACTATCCTTTAACTTCAGAGTGATTAATGACAAGACAAGATATCAGGTATCTCAGAGTTGAAAACCCATTAACTTTGAATCAAGCTCAAAAGCCAGAGGGGAAGAAATAAGTCATAGTAACAAAAGGAGATGAAGAGCAATGCAATTCTCTTGACCATAGATTGATATGCTCCTGTACCCATGCTTAGTGTCAAAAGGAATTTCAAATCTCTGCTCATGTGCACTCTGGCTTTACATTCAAACTAACGCAAGTTGACCAGAAAGCACTACAGGCTTAAGTAAGAGAAAAATAAGACATGCCAGCAGTAGGCTAAGGAAATGATTCTCTAGAGTGAGTTCATAAAAACAAGAGAAGTTCACATATCGGAAAATTAATACAGTGTTTTTTTCTGCCATTAACATAGTTTTTAAAAGGAGTTGAACTGTATTGAATGGAATTGCATGTGTACAACATAGTTTTAATCTATAAGATATGTATGGATTTTTTTCTTTTTTTCAGTCTCTGTTCAATTCACTCAGAATACTCTCAGAATAGACCTATTGCAAGTTTACCTTCTGCAAGGATATCTGCTGAACAAAAGGAAAATATGTGGAATAAATCAATCTCAACAGCAAACATATACAGGTTGCTTTACATTTCTAACTTCTCTGTGTTTGCAGTGATTTGCATCACTTTAAGAAACATTATTCCTCACACAGCATAGCACAGATAAGCTCCATGTATAATTTCTTGTGTTTATAGGCACCCATGCAAGCTGCCCTATTGTACAAGTTTTATACCGTACATCAAGGCTTTCTCTGTTTTGAACATAACTGCTTTCAGGAACGGTTTGGATTATGTTTTCTTTTTATAAAACAATAGCAACAAAAAAACATTACTGATATAAGCAAAATATTCTCTAGTTGACAATTGTCGATAAAATGGTGCTTGCTAAGACATCTTCAACAAAATTAATTGAGTAGAGAGTACCTGCTGGTTTTAAAGGACAATAATAACAGTAAGAACTGTGAAACTGTAGGTTTTTGTACTGAACACTTATTAAGCTCTTTATTCCTGCAGTGAAATAGATTACTTTTTGACAAATCAAATGGTGGGTATATGCCTACTTTCCATATCAACATACAGTGACAGAACACCTCACAGTACAGTGATCAAATCTTTCATGGGCAACTCAAAGGATTGACAAGTCTAAGCATGGAAGATGCAGTTTATGGATATAGAGAAGAGACTGCAGCCTAGAGCTCATGAAAGCTTCTATGTTGGTGGCAGGACTTTGGCAACTAAGTTCTCTCTCTATTCAAAACGGAAGTAAAATACCCTCTAAACAGCTACCACCTAATCACCAAGGCACCCACATTCTATAGGCATCATGATTTTGGTATTTTGCATTTGTCTAACATGCTGGTGCCAAATTTAGGCTCAAGCTCTGCCAATTTGGTGTGCTCACTGCCTCTCTTCACTAGTGTAACTTAGATAAGCTGATGTTCTTGTTGTATGTTACTTCAATAAGTATGAAATAGGTGTCATTTAGATATGTTACCTGTTTTTTGATACTGTAATGATACTATACCTATGTTCAGTGAAGACACAAGAATCAGAATCCTTCCTAAATTCCCCCAGAAGTTCAACAAGCTGTATAGGATTTGAGAAAATCTTGCCTATCAATCAGAAACAATTCACACCATGACAAGCAACAGCTATGAGCAGTCACAGTTAATTTAAATAACACTGAGCTACACCCACTGACTTTGGAGAAGATGGTATTACTTTCACAAAAACTTACTACAGAATACTTGTGTGTCTGGTTTACAAAATTTTCTCTTGTGTTTTTAAAAAAAAATTTCAGAAAATAGCTTTATCCAAAAGTCACAATTAGTGATATAGTACTATCAGTGGACATCATAAAAAATCACTGCACTGAGGAACGTAATTATTACTAAATTAATATAATTAAATTGAGTTTAATTTGTTGCAAATAATGCAATCACGAAGTACAAAAATGAATTTAAAACTGACATACAGAAATAAATGCAGTTTGGCTAAATTTTTTTCCATAAAAGTAAATATACTCTTAAACCATTTGTTCCTCTTAGCCACTAAAGCCGAGGTTATCTCACAGTTGCAATTCAGTCCATTAAAAATGTATTTCTGGCAATTTTAAATGTGTATTAATTTACAGAATGCTGTTTGATTTGAGGTTTTTGATTTTTGTAAATGATCACAGAAATGGATCCATAAAATCATGTTGGTCACATTGAAAAATTACTTTGATAAAAACTAAAGTCCATACTCACAAATTATAAAAATGGGGGGGGGGAACAGCTTTTTTCCTATGGAATATGGAAACAAAAAATACTTCAGAAAGGTACGATGCAATACAGTGAAACGTGCAGAGTCTGAAATTACATAGGAATACTCACCTATGCAATAACTGGCTAAATAACAGTTATTTTGAGCATCACAATCAATGTGAATCAGTAATTTCTTGCTGTTGCAAAACTTACTTGTATGAAAGGAATATTTTCTGTATAAATAAAGAAGGTTTCTTTTCAACAGGTGAAATGCTTTCCCCTCTGCTTTACATTTTTAAGCATAGTTTTTAATTTTGGGTCAGGGAATCATAGAATGGTTAGGGTTGGAAGGGTTATCTACAGGTCATAGAATCATAGAATAGGAAGTACCTTAAGATCATCTAGTTCCAACCCCCCTGCCATGGGCAGGGACACCTCACACTAAACCATGTCACCCAAAGCTCTGTCCAACCTGGCCTTGAATACTGCCAGGGATGGAGCATTCACAACTTCTTTAGGCAACCAATTCCGGTCATCTAGTCCTACGTGTTGTGCAATGTGCAGGGCATCTTCAACTAGATCAAGTTGTTCAAATTTCCATCCAACCTGACCTCGAAGGCTTCCGCACAACCTGTTCCAGTGTTTCACCACCCTCATTGTAAAAAATGTCTTCCTCCTATTGAGTCTGAATCTCCCTTTTTCTTAGCTCTGAACCATTACCCTTCGTCTTACTGCAACATGCCCTGCTAAAAAGTCTGTCTCAAATTTCCTTAGAAGCTCCTTTAAGTACTGAAAGACTGAAGCAAGGCCTCCTCAGAGACTTCTCCAGGCTGAATGACCTCAAATCTCTCAGCCTGTTCTCCTAGATTAGGTGCTCCATCCCTCTGATGATTTCTGCGGCCCTCCTCTGGACCGGCTCCAAAAAGCCCAAGATGCCTGCTGGATTTTGGATACAAATTATGGCAACAGTGATACTTTGTAAAGTCCTGAAGGCTCAGAAACCTAAACACGTGCTCAGCCATTATCCCTGTGTGGCACTACTGCAGTTCTGAGCAATGGACACCTGTGGCAGGTTTGAAATAAGGCAAATTTGTACAGGTTTCTACAATTTATATTATTAAATCTGAGAAAATTATACTAATTGACCAAATTCAGGCAACAATTTACACTTTACTACCCACTTTTTTTCAATTGGCTATGTCAACCGGTAAATAACAGCCACAGAAAATTTGAATGGGATTCTGCATTTTTTTCTTCCTCTGATCATACAATTTGAACGCATTTCTAAGGAGGTATACTGTACTATTCCTTTTACTCTTTACTATATTAACTCCCACAATGCAGAAAAATAGAAAAAGTGATATGCAGGTGTCATAGTTGCAATTTAGAAATGTTTGGTCAGCAAGTCTGATTTGGAAGGCTCCGAAGCTGCGCTGGTGGACAAACTGGAGTTAAGAAAAGACCAAGTACATGATTACTGACAAGAAAGTCCTCGACCTAACAAATTGGTAGGTGCTGGCGTTAAGAAGACCCAGCAGGTTATTTTGCTACTACTGAGGTAATAATCATGAAAGAACATAGGAGATAGGAAGACTGTTTCTTTACAGTGTCATGAAGTTCATGGCATGAAACAACAAGGCCTTGACTTCCTATTTAAACTAAGCATCTAAGTAAGCATAGTTTTAGGAAGAAAATAAATGTAGTATCTGACTGAGTTTCAGGTGATTATCATTATACAATACTTCAACAAGCTGACAAGCAAAAATTCTGGACTCATACACAGTCTAGGCATACAAAGTTGATAGTTAGATCACCGTGAAGCAATTCAGAATTTGCAGATGTCAGAACTGCCCATGTATCATGCAGTGTGATTGTCAGATGATCAACCTATGGGGTGCTGTATGTCACAGGATGCCTGACAATTGCAATTTAAATACCAGTTGTAAGAAATTAAAGGGTTCAGATTCAATTACTCAGAAGAGCAGAGAAGAAGAAATTAATGGAAGCCATTCTTAATGCTGTTTAGCTTTATAAAAGATGAAATGGATAATGTCAAATAACAAGCTATTTGCAAGCACCCAGAACACAATAAAGACAGCATATAATTAAAAAGATAAAAGACAACATGGAGTTGCAAGCTACAAATCTTGTCAAACCAGTCTAGGCTTATGAAGGACAACACCACCTATCATGTCATTTATATTAAATTTAATAGTGCATTTGACACTGATTTCCATAAATAGTTGAAGAAAAACATAATCTGATTCTATCTCAGTTAGAATACTGGGTCAGTTTAAAAAACAGAGGGAGAAAGTAAGTGTGTCATTACAGAAAGTCCTGCTTAAAGAAGTAAAGAGAAGTATCAAATGTTTAATGAAAATTATTTACAAAGTCAATTTGAATGAACTTGAGCTCGGCTAAAGAAAAAAAAAAAAAGTTTAGGGATAATGTGATGGCAATTTTCGAGGACAAGACAGATTTCAACATTTTCCTCCCAAGAAAATCCTGTAATAGCCTGAATGACTAAAATAGAGTAACTCTTTCCATGGACTGGGTCAGCATGGAGTGCTGCACACTGCTTGGAATTATACAGCAGTTATCTTATGGTAGCCTAACAGAAGAAAGTATTTTTGCTTATAACGCAAGTTGCACGTATAGCTGGTCCTGCACTGGAGTAGGATGGAGTAGATGTTGTTCAGACGAATTTATGTTATATTCCTTTGATTTTTGTCAGTCAGGATGCAAGTCAGGTAGCATGCACTACCCCAGAGAAGGTTCTTTGCTGTGTCAAAATCAAATGTGAGACACATTGGTTTTTGGGTGTTTTTAAAATGATTTTATCTGAACACTGCTGAAGTACAAATATTGTGCAAATCTCAAGTAAAATGTAAAAACTGGCAAACAAGAATACTGCCTACCATAAATGAAAGTTAAAAAATGCTTATGATTCATAAATGTCAACAAATGCAAAATGATATCACATCTAACACCTCTACCGTGGCTTTAAATTGCATATGCCCTATGATGGTGCTATTGCACATTTCAATGAAGATTATCAAATTCTGTCAACTGATGGATGAGAAATGCTGAATCACTGATGCAAAATGAACAATGCAATACCATTAAATGATTCATCTATCATTTTTGACAAAATACTAAATGAAACTTAAGCTACCCATAAAGAAACAGATAGTAGCAGTACCTTTGTAATATGCTTCAAACTCCTAAACAGCTGTAATAGAGCTATTCAATACAAACATACAGTGTTCGCACAAAAATATAGAAATATAGGAGACTTCATGCTCAGCATATAAAGCTGGGTGAACAGGGAAAGGGGGATATTCAGAGTTACAGAGTTTGTCTTACCAAGTAACAATCATGCATGATGGAACCATGTTATGCTGGACATGGCTGATAATGGTCCTGCTGATGTGAAGCGGTAAATGAATTTCTTATTTTACTTTGCTTGCATGGATAGCATTAGCTTTCCCTATTAAACTGTCTTTATCTTAAGCCATGAATTCTCACACTTTTACTCTTCTGATCCTCTCCCCTATTTCACCAGGGGAGCAGGGATAGTGAACAAGTGTCTGTGTGGTGCTTTGGTGCCTACTGGGCACCACAATGCTATAGTACCACAAGCTGCTATGACTTGTACAGCAAGGGAAATTGAACAAAAAATTTAGGTCATCAATCCAAAACCTTCAGTACTGTCAGCTATCAGGCTTTTACAAGTTTTCGGAAAAAAATTCCTTCATGCATACTTGAGTTGGCATAAAAGGATCTGTATTTGTCAGCATATACATGAGAGAGATGTTATGCTAAATCAAAATTTATATAATTGCTGTATCGTGGGCTGTTCTTTGCCAATGATTATACACATATTAGGACATATGCCATATATCATAAACTCTTTTGATCACAAGAACAAGCAACTAAGCCTGCAAGTGATCATAAAGGGAATTAAGGTCCTCATCCAGCTTCACAACACTGAAGAGCTAGAAGATGCTGAAAAAAACAGATCTATGCATTACCACTAAATAATGCGAAAATCTGTGGAAGAATTTAGCTGACAATATAGCTCATAAAATATGCATGGATGACAATACAGATTAATTCACATTCTGGTTTGGGACATAAAAACACATCCTTCTATTATGGAGAAATAAAACATTTTGAATGAAAGTGTGTTCTATTCATCTTTCAAAGCTAGTTTAATGTAACATGCAGAAGTTAAGAAACTTGCAGTCATCAGAATAAACATCTCAATACTTTCTGCATTAGTCTGCATGAATGATTCTGTTCATATAAAGTGACAGAATATAGTTCTGAATAGTGAGATTAGCAGCACAGCTGTGTGACACTTTAAGCACAAATACACTGGTCAAGGCATCTGAATCTTAGATTCGTATAATAGCTTGGGTTGGAAGGGACCTTAAAGTTCATCTAGTTCCAACCACCTGCTACAGGCAGGGACACCTTCCACTAATCAAGTTGCTCAAAGCCCTCACCAACATGACCTTGAACACTGCCAGGGATGGGCATCCAAAACTTCTCCGGACAACCTGCACCAGTGTCTCACCACCCTCACAGTAAAAACTTTCTTCCTAATATCTAATCTAAATCTACCATTACCCCTTGTAGTATCACCACATGTCCTTGTATATCAGGTAACTGATTGCTCAAACATGTTTTCATTGGCCAGATAATATATACATGAATGGCTGAAAAGCTGATGAAAATTACATGTATGCACTCAAGCTGAATCTTCACTGGAGTGGCAGCAGTACCACTACAATATGGAAAGCTAAAGGTAACTTGCTGAGTCAGAGAACCTATATTGATATTGCCAAGGCCTTCAAGGAAAAACTAATTCAGAACAATGGACAAAAGGCACTATTCAAAGTGACTGCAGTAAAGAGTACAGAACATTTTTATGGCATTTATTGTACTAATTGGCTACAAAATAGCACCACAAATTACTATGACTACAAATTACAGTAGCTACAAAAATGAGACTAATTTCTCAAGAGGAAGCCACAAAACTGAATCTTCCCATATTGAATTAGCAACATCTCTGTAAAAACATTCCTGGAAAGCCCATTTATCTAAAGAAACAAAAGCAACACTTTGAGATTTAGGATATTCTGATTGAATTCTGGCACTGCAGAACTTGGTGGGGTGGAGAGGAGAAAAGCCTTATTTTATTCAGAATGTGTAAAATTTACAGGAGTTGTGTCAGTGAAAGTCAGACCAATCCACCTCATTTTTGTGAACAGATTATTTGTGGACTAGTCCCATCTTCAGTTTAAAGATGTATTTTTCAACTGCTCTAGAAAAGCCTAGTAACCTATAGAACTGTGTGTGCTAAGACCCCATAGAAATTTGCATTAATTACCTAAATATTGTTACACTCAAAATCTTGTCTTGGGCAGAAGAAAATGAAATGAGCTGGCAGTGTGCACTTGCCCAGAAAGCCAACTGTGTCCTTGGCTACACCAAAAGGAGTGTGACCAGCAGGTCAAAGGAGGTGATCCTACCCCTCTACTCTGCTCTCGTGAGATCTCACCTGGAGTACTGTGTGCAGTTCTGGTGTCCTCAACATAAAAAGGACATGGAACTGTTGGAACAAGTCCAGAGGAGGGCCATGAGGATGATCAGGAGACTGGAGCACCTCTCGTTATCAAGAAAGCCTGAGCAAGTTGGGTCTGTTCAGGCTGGAGAAGAGAAGGCTGCATGGAGACCTCATAGCAGCCTTCCAGTATCTGAAGGGGAGCTATAGGGATGTGGCAAGGGACTTTTCATTAGGGACTGTAGTGACAGGACAAGGGGTAATGGGTTCAAACTTAAACAGGGGAAGTTTAGATTGGATATAAGGAAGAAGTTCTTTACTATGAGGGTGGTGAGGCACTGGAACAGATTACCTAAAGAAGTGGTGAATGCTCCATCCCTGGCAGTGTTCAAGGCCAGGTTGGACAGAGCCTTGGGTGACATGGTTTAGTGTTGTCCCTGCCCATGGCAGGGGTGTTGAAACTAGACAATCTTAAGGTCCTTTCCAACCAAAACCATTGTATGTATGTATGTATGCTGCAGACAAATAAGTTAAGCAAATGTAACTCCTACCTTTCTGTCTGTATACCATTTCTGCCTGGATGCTGAGGATGTGATTTAAAGTTAGTTCTGTAAGTCTGACTTAGTATGTGAATAAAGGCAGCACAAGATTCATTTGCAGGCATGACTCCAAGTGAAATAACATTTGTTCACATTAAGGGAGTATTTTACCTCATTATCATCTGTGCTGCTCTTATGTTATTTTCTTTGGCATACCACAACCAATGGGTAGTTCAGTGTGAAGGCTTTTGAAGAGCTAACTAACCTCATTACAATTTATAGATATGATACAGAGTCTCTCCTGTGAAGAAATAACTTATTTATTTTACTACTATGTACAAGTCAGCAGTGACACTACTTCCTTTTACATCTTATGGTCACCATAGCAACTAGATTATCATGTTAACCTTCTGTTACTCATTTCTTTCTTCTGTATTTTAACTAAGGCTCTTCATTTATTTTGTGTTTTTTTTTAAAAAAAGATTAATAAACTCTAAAATAATCTTTATTCTACAGCATCAACAGGTTCTTCATAATCCTTGGATTCTTTCACAGTAGTCTATCAGTTTTCATTAGTTTTATAATTTAGTTTTCTTTTTCAGTATTTCTTTCTCTCAAATCATTTTAACTGCCTTTCAGACTTCCTTTTTCCAGTTAGTATTTATAGAGGACTCATATGAGAATGATACTGAGCTGAATTGATAGTATTAACAGGAGCACATTTTACTAACAATGTAACACTACTTGGTGGCACAAATTTGCATTGGAGGTCCCAAAATAAAAAAAAAAAAAAGTCATACCAGTATGAGTAGCTGTTTTCCAGCAGTTTATTTGCCATAAATGCAGGTAACTAACAAACTTCTGTTGATAAATACAGGTTGGGGTTGATTCACAGGAATACATGAAGTAAAAGGACTTCTTGGGCTACAGAGTCCCATGCCCTCTTGAAAGCACTATGTTGCTTTACGCTAAAAACAAACAGGGGAGGGGAAGAGTTACCAGCATCCCTGTGAGTGACAGATAAATAGGTTTCACAAGTGCCCACAATGAAGTGAATGAAAGGGAACACAAAACCAACGAAATGTGGCTTAAGCAGATTCACCTCCTTGCATGAAAGCAAGGAAGCGCCTACAAAGCATTACTGTGAAGAAAAACAGACCCTTTTTGGGAAATCAGCATGTTGGGGTGTTTTGCTAGAGGTCCTGGGCAGAAAAGCACTCAGCATAGATAATAACATGGTATCTTGGTCATGGCTGGGATAGAATTATTTTTCTTTCTAGTAGTTAGTACAGTGCTGCAGTTAGGCTTTAATCTGAGAATAATGCTGGTAACACGGTGATGTTTTAGGTGTCGCTAAGTAGTGCTTACCCTGATCAAGGATTTTGCAGTCTCTCATGCTCTGCCAGTGAGGAAGGACACGAGAAGCCAGGAGGAAGCAGAGAGAGGACACCTGGCCCAAACTAGCCAAAGGGGTGTTCCATACCACACCACATCATACCCAGTATATAAACTGGGGTTAGTCACCCAGAAGGGACCAATCTCTGCTTGGGGATGAGTTGGGCATCAGTCAGTGGATGCTGAGCAATTTTTTCACTCCTATCATCAAGAAGGGTAAGACAGAAGAACAAAGTGTAGTTTCCCTTACTGGGGAACTACAGGCTGATCAGCTGAACCCCAGTTCTTATGAAGGCAATAGAGCAGATAATACCATAAAAATATTTCCAGGTACATGAAGGTGATTAGATGTAATCAGCATGGATTCACAAAGGGGAACGTTTGGCCAACCTGATAGCCATCTACAATGAAATGACTGGCTTGGTAGATGAGAGTATGTTGTCTACCCTGACATTAGCAAGGCTTTTGGCACTACCATCTGTGAGATCCTCATGAAAAATTTGATGAAGTATAGGCTGGATGAGCAGACAGTGAGGTGAACTGAAAACTGGATGAACAACAAGGCCCAGATGGAGATGATCCCTAACATGGAGTCTGCTTAGAGGCCAGAAACCGACGGTGTACCCCATGGGTCAATAGTGGTCCAGTCCTGTTCAACATCTTCATTAATCTGACTGATGGCCCAGCGTGTACCTTCAGCAAGTTTGCCTAAAACAGAAAAATGGGTGTGGCTGACACACTTGAGGTTGTGCTGCCACCCAGAGGTACCTCAACAGGATGGAGAAATGGGCTGACATCAACCTCATCATGTTCAACAAGGGAAGTGCCAAAACCTGTACCTGGGGAGGAATAACCACAAGCACCAGTACATGCTGGGTGACAACCTGATAGAAAGCAGCTTTGCAGAGAAGGACCTGTGGGTCCTTGTGGACAAGCAGCTGAACATTCTATGATTCACCAGCAACATATCTTTTGCCACAAAGCCTAATGTTATCCTGGGCTACACTCAGGAGTATTGCCAGCAGATTGTCAGCAGTGATCCTTTCCCTCTCCTCAGCACTGGTGCTAAGGCCACACCTGGAGTACTATGTCCAGTTCTGGGCTTCCAGTATAAGAGAGAGAGACACACACTGGAGAGAGTCCAACAAAGGGCCACTAAAACTTGCCATTCTGAACAGGTAATGAGTCAGGTACTATAATTTTTCTTGTTGCAGTGTTTTGTTTTTGTTTTTTTTTTTTAGTGTGCTATCAAAAAGTTTTCATTCATTAAATCTGATTTTGGTTAATCAGCCATTTTCTGTTTGTATGTCCTGTGTTATTATATTAGGACACAGTAATGTGGTACATACAATGCTAATCATTTACACATTCACAGTTCTACTGTGGTTACACTTATCTAGTAAATAAGCAAGGATTTATGTATGGCACCTGAGCTGTACTCTTCTCCTACAGCTAGAATTAATGTAAGATAGGAAATTGAAATTAAACAAATAAGAAAAAATAGGGAAGAAAAGAAACAGTGTCTATTGAAATCTTTTTTCAATTTTATGGCATTCTGACTTTTTTTTTTTCCTTCTCTGTATGGATATCAAAATCCATTATTATCACAACACTGTGAAATAGTAACAACTGCCTTTTTGTTTTTGCTCACAAACCATGGATGTGATTTCAAACCATTTTTTTTTAAATTTGTTGCTTGCTTAATGTTGAGAATTCTAACCAGTCTGCTGTTCAGAGTGGCAGTAACTTTATTAACTGTGACGCTTTTATTATTTCTTATAGTATTTGCCTTCTTTCTACAGTTACTGTTATTCTCAATATTTGCTTTGTGAGACTTTGTGTGACTTCAGTATGCTGTCTATACTTTTCAAATCACCTTGTGTTTTTTTCTCCCAGTAAATGTAATGTATAACCCTCTAAGTGAAATGGCAGGACAGGCAGAACTAAAAAGAAATATTACATCCCCATGTTTTCATCGATATTAACCCAATATATTGCAATGTATGCTTTGTCTTCACCAATCCAACTATGATTGCTAAATATGAATAATGACAGTCAAACAATGAGCAATCTTTTTTTTGTTTTATTATCTACCTGTCTGTTCATCCATCTCCCCAGTATCCAATTACTTCCATGAAAATGAATAGTGATATGTTTTGTGGTCTTAATGGAGCCTTTGGCATGTCTCCATTCCAGGCTCAGCATTGTGCTTGGGTAGAGCTCTTTTGTTCTTAGTATTTGCTGTGGCTTGTGGGTAACAAAGAATGTCACATTTGAGCTACCTGTCATTCATCAGCCTCTTTGGCTACCCTAGACTCCTTCACATTCACTACTGGCTCTTTGCAAATAATGGCTCTGTTTGTACTTCAACACCTCCCATTCCTCTTATTTTTCATTATTTTACCTCTTCATTTGTTTTCAATTATTTTTTCTTTAAATACTAATGACTACAGTTAAAATGCCTTTCCCTGATCCTTCATTTCCATTCAGTCTCTTAGCTAACTCCACCTTCTAAGCCTACCTTCCATGAAGTCTCACATTAAACTCATTTTTATAGAAACATCTCCTTTTCCTGGTTTTTTGTTTTTTTTTTTCTGTCATTCCTCCACTATGTTTTTTTTGTTGTGTCAACCTCTCTTAAGTTACATGGGGGAAGGGGTCTCTGGACACTGGGGTGTCGGAATGGAAGGATACAGGCTTTACAGGAAAGAGAGGCTGGGGAGACGAGGATGGGTTGTCACCCTCTACGTCAATAACCAGATGGAGTGCATAGAGCTCTGCACTATGGGTCAGGTTTAAAGATGATTCAGCCTCAAAAAGAGAAGGCACAGGAGAGACCTTACAGCAGCCTTCAAGTACCTAAAGGGGCCTACAAGAAATCTGGCTCTCCAGACTTCTTACAGAGACATGTAGTGACAGTACAAAGGGGAACAGCCTTAAACTGAAAGAGGTTAGATTTGAGTTTGATATTAGGAAATAATTCTACACTATAAGGGCTGTGAAATGCTAGAACAGGTTACCCAGAGAAGTGGCTACCCCATTCCTGAAAAGAGTTCAAGGCCAAGTTGGACAGGGCTTTGAGCAACTTGGTCTAATAGAAGGTGTCTCTGCTCATAGCAGGGTGGTTGGAACTAGATGAGCTTTAAATTCCCTTTTCTAACCCTAACCATTTTATAATTCTATGATATAAAAAGTTGTTATTAAGTCTTGGCTCTAAATCTTAGTTCTTCACTGATTATATGTATACTATGAAACTAGACATTGTTCTGGATAATGTAGCTGTACAAGACTATTAAGAAAAGAAAGCACATGCTCCCTTCTGGTCCTATGGAAGAAAGTAGATGTGCTCTTGCTGCTTTCTACTGCTTGTCATACTTTAGATGTATTTGATCAAATAAGTATTACAGCAGTGTGCTTTGCAGCTGTAAGAAAAGCACCATCTACCTTTCCAATAAAAATATTTTACAGAACTGGCTACTTCATATATGAATACTATGGTGATATTCCCTTTCATGATGCATCTAGCAGATGTTGAAACAATGAACTAAAATTAATAATTAACTGTACTGATGTCTAAGCATTTTCTTATTCCCTATATCCTTATTTGTTTATACTCTTTGACTCATACACTTTTTCTTCACTAATGAAATAAAAAGCATAGAATCTCTCTATCATCCCTAATGCATTCAACTGAGAAATGTAAGTTAATAGCTTGCTTTCTGTAAATATCTTTGTTGTCAGTGGAGAGACAAGGAATTCTAGGGCAGATTAAGTAAGGTCATAATGCAGGTCTCCGTTGACTTCATATTATTATGTGCTATATTCTGAAAAGAAGCACTTAATTTAAAACTGGAACAAAAAACGCAGTAGTTACTCAGTATTAATAATAATTAGTTGATAAAGTGATATATATATACAGTGACACACTTTTAAATATCAGTGTTTCGCACTGTGAGCCATGCAAACTAGGCAGGTATGTAAAAATGAGTAATCAAAAGACTGTAGCAGAGGTTCCTAAGAGGTCAACGCAGAGGCTTTGAAAGCACTGAAACTTATCAGACAGCAATATAAGGCACATAAATGGCCAGTTACTGATATAAAATTGTGAAACAAGCTAATGAAGCTGTCCATAACTCATAGCATGGCTGAAGTGCCTTTGTAGTGTACACAAGACTACATTAAAAAAACCCTGATTCTGCAGATGACATGCTTCAGAACTGGATATGCAGATCTGATCACTCTGGAATTCTACAATGTATTGCTACATACCTATGCATTGCTCTATTAGCTTTAAAGAAAATTTTATTTAGTCTGAAGCATTTCTGACTGCTTTTGGTTTAGACACCCATACTTAACAACTATTTAAACTGGATGTAATATCTGAGTTAAGTAGACTCAAAACTATGCAGCTCATTCTATCTTCTTCAAAAGAATTAAAAGCATCTGGAGGAGCATGACCAGCAGGTCAAAGGAGGTGATCCTGCCCCTCTACTCTGCTCTTGTGAGATCTCGCCTGGAGTATTGTGTGCAGTTCTGGTGTCCTCAACATAAAAAGGACATGGAACTGTTGGAACAAGTCCAGAGGAGGGCCACAAGGATGATCAGAGGACTGGAGCACCTCCCACATGAAGACAGGCTGAGGAAGTTGGGGCTGTTCAGGCTGGAGAAGAGAAGGCTGCATGGAGACCTCCTAGCAGCCTTCCAGTATCTGAAGGGGGCCTATAGGGATGCTGGAGAGGGACTCTTCATTAGAGACTGTAGTGATAGGACAAGGGGTAACGGGTTAAAACTTAAACAGGGGAAGTTTAGGTTGAATATAAGAAGGAAATTCTTTCCTGTTAGGGTGGTGAGGCACTGGAATAGGCTGCCCAGGGAGGTCGTGAATGCTCCATCCCTGGCAGTGTTCAAGACCAGGCTGGACGAGGCCTTGGGTGATATGGTTTAGTGTAAGGTGTGTCTGCCCACGGCAGGGGGGTTGGAACTAGATGATCTTAAGGTCCTTTCCAACCCTAATTATTCTATGATTTTATGATAATCTTATATCTTTTTAAATGAGGATAGTATCAAGTAACAACCCCCTATTTTGCAAGTATGAAAGCTGTTTGTAAAGATGATGTTTTCTTTTCTCCTTGTTATATGGGATTATATTTGTCTACATAAAAACTGTAGCTGCATTCCCTGCAGCACCATTGTTCACACTCTTCCACTTTTAAAATGCTTACAAATGTTGATTTCATGTTTTCTGTCATACATAGAAACCAATTGAAACCAATTCTGATCAGGTGAGGAACACAACTATTTATGCCTACATCTGAAATGTCAATCAGTATCGTTTTTACCTTTTACTTACTGCTAGGTATTTTATCACTTTACAGATGCTGTTATTTTCCAAAGTTCTAAATTTAGTGCATAAACATAAGGTTAGGTTTCTTCAAAAGATCTGTTTCCCAGAAGACAAGTGGTGTTAATTATATAGTCATTAAGACTATTGAGATATTAACCATATTCTTCCACTTCTTGTTTTTGAGAACTCACAGCCTTTATCAACATGCATGTCTTTTAAATCCCACGAATGAAACTATTTACAATCAGTTGATGAAAAAATATCATTTAAATATATAGTTTAGTCCAAAGCACATCACCAGTGTCAAATGAAATAGTTCTTTCAGTATAGATGACATATTTTCTACATTGAAAAAGGATACCTAAACTACCAGGACACAATAAAAATGAGATTTTTAGAGGATTAAAGCACAAAATGGTAAATATGCCTGACCTTATTAGTTATATTAAATCCATTTTATCTCTTCCATTAAAAAAAGATTTTTTCACACTCGAGTGCACTTGCTACACAGTAATTCACAAGTGAAATAGAAAGATGTGAAATTAACTAATCGGATGTAGAATTATATGAAGTCCTAATTAGTGAAACCAGGATACTGCAATCATTACCAGTTGTTACATGTGCTAAGGTTCTTCAGCCACTTGTCTGACTGGGACTGTGGGGTTCTTAGGAACATAAATTCTTCCCAGAATTTTTAAGAACTGCAAAACATATCTCATTACACAAATCTTGAGATGTTACAGCATGCCAAATTGAACAACAAAATGTTCTGATGAGCAGATGTGTAACATTAGCTTGCAGTCAGCTTTGGCACCATAGTGAGACCTCTGAGAAATTGCCTAATCGTTTCTTGCCACGCACCCTCCCCTTTCTTCCTTCTCTCCTTCACTCCCTCATTTTCCTTTCTCCTTCACTTTCCTTCTTTTCCTCCCTCTCTCATTTCTCTCCCTTCTTCCTCCAGCACCTATCCTTCAGCTGACAATATTCAGTACGTATGATTGATAAAATGAGACAACTGGGTTTCTACATATGCATATGCCTATGTGCTGGGACCTTTCACAACATCTGCATCAGGTGGCATTCATAGTAAGTCACTCATCCTTTAATTCTATTAAACCATGTCCATTCTCAAGACTTTGTGCTCTGACTGCTTTAAAACTATGGTCACTATTTGTCTGTTTGGAACTGTTCAGCGCTTAAGCTGCTGTTGTTCATACTGACTGTAAGACAGTGTGCCCTTATAATGCCTCCTGCTGATAACAGATGGGTTTGGCTTGTCTAGACATGATTATGCCTCCCAGAAATATCAAAAGTCTGTTGAGCTGTAATGGTTTTCGTATTGCAAGGGCCAGAATCTGTATCATTTCATCAAGACTTATGCATGAGTGCAATTTAAGTGCTAGGAACTGAAGGAAAGTGAATATGTCACTAACAGGTCTGTCTATCCAAAGTTCATTTGGACTTCCTTTAAACTGTATCAACTACAAATTAATTTTCAAGAAAAGACAAAAAACTGGTATTAGTATTGCCCCATACTACTACTTAAGTCATGAGCATTTTCAGACTGTTATTCCATGAAATAGAGATGAGAGTCAGTGTGTCTTGGTTTTTAGTCCTCATGCCTTACTACACTTTTCAAATGTTATATCCCACTTGGTTCATCCTCCACTGTAAATTTTGCTGGCCATGAAAGACTAAAGTATCATGGATCTCCATGGATTCCGTAAACTGTAAACACACTCTGACTGTACCTTAGAGCTTTTATTATTATACTGCTTGTCAAAATATTATGTTTGCATTGCTTAAATAAAAACTACTGCAGACCCTGGACTCTACAATATTGGGTTCATTTTTTTCCCTATTCAGAGCAATCGTAAAAATTCAGACAGAAATTCTATTTCCATCCTACGCAACCCACCTCTGCACTTATCTCCAGGCTGCTTTGAATAGAAAATTGTATTCTTAATATGCCTCCTTAACAATTGCTTCTGCCATTATTGTCTTAAACAGAAGTGAACTATAGATGCATTCAGACTAAAATGAGCAGACAATTTTGTAAAGATAAAATTGTTGTGAACAGCTATGTTAAGCATCTGAAGAAAACAATGGGACTGAGAAAGTCAAAGGAAACTAAACCAAATCTTACTATGCCTTTGCGTGAATACTACCTTTGAAAGTTAGTATGGAAATCCAAGAATATTGAGGCTATAAAAGTCTCTAAGTTACTATGGAACAAAATTGTAACAATATACCTTATGTGCTTTAAAACTCAAAACACTGTGGAAGTGTTTATTTTTCTACAGAATTTTCACTTTTGCTACTGAACTTGTCTTTACTTCAACCAGAGGCAACATTATGACAGATCTGTCTACAATGTGTTTGCATGCATTAATATATTTGGTTAAATGGTGAAGATGAGATAAACGGGAACTTTTGTCTTATAAAAATTGTCCCAAGACTTAGGATCTGGTCCTATCAAATAAAAGGCTAACCAAAAATAGATTATGTAGTAATCAGTGTCCCCTATTCATTCAGTTATGACGTTTGGTTTTTTTTTGTTTGTTTGTTGTGGTGTTTTTTTTAATGCATTTACAATGAAGGACTACAGCTGTGAAACCTCAAAATTTACCTTGAATTAATTTATACATCATGGAAAGCTGGTTAATTCTGATTATAAAAGAGGCAAATTCTCTTCATACACAAATGTCTGAAAGAAAAGGAACACCAATTTGACATAAAACAACCTAAATTGCATGCCCAGTAAATTTAAGCTTATAAAATCTATTTTAAGTGAATCTCAATGGGAAAAAAATAAATTTAGTTTCTTATATTACTTATATATAAAAATATAACGTTTAATTTCTACAGCTATTTTTTTTTTGCATACAGGCAAGTAGAAGAACTACCTGCACCTAGAGATACCATTAATTTTGTTTTTAATTTTATGAACACTTAGATATGCTTATATCTTCCAAGGCCCCTCTAGGAGGGGCAGAAACACCTCCCAGTAGACCACATTGCCAAAGGCTGTATCCAACCTGGCCTTGAACACTGCCAGGGATTTTGCTTTACCACTTCTTTGGACAATCTGTTCCAGTGCCTCACCAACCACATAGCAAAGAACTTCTTCCTCATATCTAACCTGAACGTCCCCTTAGTTTAAACCCATTACCCCTTGTCCTGTCACTATAGTCCCTAATGAAGAGTTCCACACCAGCAAGCCTGTAGGCCCCCTTCAGATATTGCTACGAGGTCTTCACGCAGCGTTCTTCTCCAGGCTGAACAGCCTAAACTTTCTCATCCTGTCTGCATGCGGAAGGTGCTCCAGCCCCCTTATCATCCTCGTGGCCCTCCTCTGGACTTACTCCAAAAATATATAATGAGATGGATTTCCTCCTGATTTCAGAAGGTACTGCCCAGGAACTAGGGAAGGGTATCTAAATGGAAGAGGCCTTAATTCCCCCTAGATCCTGAAAGAGCATGTTTTTGTCTGCAGACAAATAGGAGATTATCAATGTCCATTCCCTTCTCCAGATCATTGTTGAAGATACTGAATAAAATCAGACAGTGTTAGTCTTTAGGTAAAGTATGACTGACTTCTCTCTTTCCTGAAATAATGAGCATTAACTCCTGTCCTTTGTTCCTGTTCTCTAAGTGGCTTTTAATCCTTTCCTCCAGTTCCACATAACTGCGTTGCTTGGTGTTTTGTCTTGTTTTGTTTTGAGTGGACCACCACTAAAGGGTTGTTTTTTTTTCCTGAAAATACAGAACTATTACACTAATTGCATTTCCTTTTTTCATATGTTTAATGATGAGCTTGCAGAATTTCAGCAGAGTGAGGCAGCATTTCTTTTTATAGATTCCATGCTGACTACAGTAACATCCATATCTGTTTCCAGCTTTACTTTCCCTCACTATCCAGTAACAACTCCAGCTCTTCAGTGTTTTTTTTCTAGTCTGTATTACTGACCCTCCCACATCAGTACATCTATCTCCCACCAGTTTTCCATGTTATCCTCCATATCTTGTAAGTCAGCATTGAACATGGATTTTCATCTCTTGCCTGATCTGGTACTCCACACTCATCTTTTTACTAGTCTTCACTTACTGTAAATCTACTTTTAGACATGGCATGACACAAATCTGCTCCTCCCCTAGTTTTGAAGGCCTGTAACAGTCCATTTCCCAGTGACTCCTGCTGCCAATGGTTCCAGCTGTAAGCTGTTCATGATCACTAGTCACTTTAGGCCTGGCAGAGATAGAGGAAGTTGCTGGATCCAAAAATAAACCCATCCCTTCTGCTTCACACCTGTACTCTGGAACTGATGGGTCCATGGTTCTAATATCTTCAATGAGGATAGGCTAATATAAGGAAACTTGTATCTAAGGGTAAGATCATATCTGATCTGTCATTA
This sequence comes from Pezoporus flaviventris, assembly GCF_033815535.1. Taxonomy (NCBI): domain Eukaryota; kingdom Metazoa; phylum Chordata; class Aves; order Psittaciformes; family Psittacidae; genus Pezoporus; species Pezoporus flaviventris. The sequence continues at coordinate 27,420,281 of NW_026892579.1, read as the reverse complement.
TTGCCATTTTAAATTTACCTCCCTTGAGGCAAGGGGATTACAGAATTCAGTAAAAATTACCTTTGTAATACTGCATATAAAGGTTTTGTGGGATTTTTCTGTATAATGCAATTTACAGCTAGGACACTTAAAATGAAAATTTAAACCTGTAATCCTAAAAATGCTTTTAGCTAAAAATACGCTGCAGGCTAGTTGGTGAATTCTGTATAACTTTGCAGAGAGCATACACATTCTCATAAAGTAAAATGGTTAATTCATCATTTTAATAGATTTTTACAATAAAAATATTTTTGAAGACTACATTTCCTTTTTGAAGACAAATCTTTAAAAAGCAAACCATTAAATATTCATACTTTCCTAAAATTATAAATTCAGCTATGAACTATTTCAGCTACAGTGGCAGTAATTTCAAAATATTGCAATGTTTGTATGCAAACACCTGAACAAAAATGATCAAAATGCAGTGTATGTAGAGGGCTTCTTAATAAAGAATGTTAATCATGTTCAATTTGCAATGTGGAAAAGACGGGAATGAAAGCTTATTTCTTTTTCAAATTATAGACATTTTAACTACTAAAGATGAGACCAAACATGAGAAAAAGGTTCTTGTTTTCATTAGTAGAGTTAGGATTATTACCCAAGTTTAGATATCTAAAACACAAGAAAATACATGCTAGCTAAATATCTAGGCACTTCTTAGAATTAGGGCTAAGATCTAGGTTAAGATCAATTGCTCTGAGGAAATTGCTCTGAGGAAGTAAGATTTTTACCCTGTGGAGGAATGCCATGGATAAATTAATTTCTCAAGTTAAGACACCTAAACTTACATAACTGTGTGGTTAAATGGTTAGTAGCTCTATGCAGGCATGTGTGTGGTCTTCATGTCCTTGCTATTTTCAGCTGTAAAGGAATTTGTGATTTTTTCTGAATGTATTTTGAGGAAGTAATGAAAAACAACTTTACCATTATTATCCTTTTAAACAAAGCAGCTATTAAATCAGTTCTATTGGTTTGGGTTGACTGTATTATGTAGGAGTCTTTTATTTTCAAAAATAGTTTCAAATCACCATGTTACCATTAAAATCTTTTTAGTACTCCAGGTAAATAAACTTTGTTTCATTCAAATTTTTAAGATAACAATGCTACTAATATTGACAATGTGCTTTTGCAAAACTGAAAAGAAAGTACAAAAAAAATTTATTAACTGAGTCACCTTTTTAGTATTCTGCCCTTCATTTCATTAGCCAAATTGTTCACCTCATCAAAGCTCAATCATAGATCCCCAAATATCTTATATGCAATATACTTACAATCTGTACAGCACCCAAAAATATTTGAACACTGCTGTATACTTCCAACTTCTTTTAGAGCTCACAGTCTTACTTTTCTTCTAAAAGGGCAATTTCCATTTTTAACTGTAGAACTAAGTATCACTATTCATCTCATGGTCAGTGATTCTTTCCAATTTTTAGAAATATTTTTTTACTATTTATTTTAATGAAGGCATACTAGTTGACATATTGGATTAGAGTGTTCGTGAAATGTATGAGTGAGTTTCTGAGGTGTTGATTTATATTTAACCTTGGGAATGGTCACTGGAATTTGCCTTGATATAACTTTAATAATAGGGAAACTTGAGTGCAAGTTAGCAAATTCCTTTAAAAGGATCACTGACCTGCTCAGAGTTTGAAGCTACACTGTTTAGTAATTAACAGCGAACTACAAGAAGCATGCATGTCTGGTGTTGTCCCAGAGTAATTATACTTGCCTATTGTAAAGTGGTATCAGAGATATTTTCAGTCATTATACTGACTGAGGAGCCACTGGCGCGAGGCTACCATCTATGGGCTTGTTACTGAATTCCTTTAAGTCAGATTCCTGCCTAGACGCTTGATGCTGTGCTGTTGTGTCATCGGTCGCTCGAGACTGACCCAGGAAACGACAATCTTGTTCAGAATGAGTGGGTTAAAGCCCTTCCTGAATCTTCATTAGCGAAGACAGGCCTTCTTCATAAGAGAAGTAAAACTCATATCTTCAAACCTGGGCAGATGGAGCTCGTGTAGCCTTGTATGGTCTTCCATCAAAGAAGGACACGCTTACAAAACCTATGACCTGTGGACTTTGCTGTCACCGTCCTAGTTAACTAGGCCGTGGCAGTTAAACCTCAGGTGTAAAGGGTGGGGCCAGTTCTGCGCAAGCTGTGCCTCACCTAAAAAATCCATTGCACAGCTGGAAGGGCTTACTCTCACTTGTCTGTATGGACAGGTGAGGGTCGAAACGGTAGCTGACAAGGTGCATGGGAAGCTGCAGATCCAACCTTGCATGTATGCGGACTAGCGCATTTGTAGCTCGAAATCACTTGGGAGATGACAGTCCTGGTCGGACACTTCCTGATTGCCTAAGCACCCTTTTTTCCAACCAGATTTTCATATTCCACATGCCCTTGGTCATCATGCTTGTAGTAAGCATGGTTAAAGCCCTTCCCAAATTTTCGCTCACGAAGCCAAGCCATCAATCAATCAATACTGAGTATACTTAATGTTGAGTTGATATGCTCTAACAAATATGAAACTGACTTATAAACCAATGCTTTCTATTAATAAAGACAAAAAAAATTATGCGATGCAGGAAGATTATCAAAAGCAATAGGAAGGTTTTGAAAGATAGGATACTGGAGTGAGAAATGGAATCATGCCAAGGAGAGTACATTTAAGAAAACTTAGATCTACTATGTCAGACAAACTAATTTATGTCATTTACATACATACGTTTCAACATGTGTATATGTATTTATTACTACGTTATCTATATCATGTTTGTAAACTACAGCTAAACCGTGTTAGCCTCCAATGGTAAAGTCCCGCCACGTATTTCCATGACCTAATTTAAGGGCATTTACCTTAACTCTCAAACTAGAATATTCCTTCATTGCTGAATTAGTCTCTTCAGGGCCTCACAAGTCCATAGAAAACATCAACTTAATTAAGGTACACTACTCAAATATGTTGTGAGTGAAATGTTGTGAACTCGATGACTCTGAATTGAAAACAATTACTGAAGACATATGTATAGTAGCTAGATCAGAGAACAGGGAGATTTATTTTCATATCTGGGTCCTATGTGACTGACACATATTATGGTCTCTGGCAGAAAATAGGCATGTATTCTGGAGAAGAGCTGAGTCTCTCAATTATCTGATCAGTTTCGTCTGTCATTAGGTTGCTTCACTGGATACATAGAAAGTGAGGGCAAGTACTGCCTGTGAACCATGGTGAAAGTACAGTGGAACAGTGTCCAGTGATAATTTGCAACAGAGGTTAAATGTAACAAAGGATTCTGACAAAGACTAAAACTCTTAACTTTGGCATGTCTAAACTGTTTTAAAAGTAGCTTAAAAATAAGCTGTATAAATGGCAAAATAAATAAATTAAAAAAAAAATCAGCTAGAGTTCTCTTAAAAGATGTTATAATAAAAATAAGTATTTTTGTGATTCTTGAACCATGGGAGAAAAACAAACTCCTGTTCTGGACATGCTGTCACAGTTTTTATAGTACTTTTGAAACAACAATAAGATATACATGAAATGATGCAATTAAAAAAGTCATCATCGCTTCATTAAAACCCCAAATACAATACACATTTTCTCTCTTAACACTAGAAGTACTAAAGCTATTTCATCAGTGTCATTCATACAGATGGCCAAAAAGCTTGACCATACTTTCTTCATTGTGACAGCTAACAGTAATCACAGAACGTTTTACAGGATGTTTTTACAACTAAGGATCATAATCCCCATGATCTACAGGTTTCTCTGAGGAAACTGTTATCCTTGCCAAACTGTTTTATTAAACCATAGCCATTCATTTCAAAATGAAACAAAAAACAAATCACAAATGAGGTTAAAATATCCTGTAAAAACTTAATCTTCAGTTACCCTCTTCTCTTCCTCTAGAGGAGCACTAAGAAATACCAGATTCTGTAACAGGAGTATCTCTTTAGGCTGACCTTTGTGCTGACTTGACAGTGCAAGGGCTCAGGACTAGTCTAGTTTGCTTTAATTAATCCCTGTGTTTTTGGGCACAGTGACTGCTGGCTCTCCTGCTTGACCTCTGAGAATGGCCCCTATGTGGAGGTGGTGATCCAATCTCCACCTCCATCACTGCCTAACAAACCACAGCCCTTTGTGGGGGGCAGCTGGGGACCACTGCCAGGCTACTGCTGGCAGCATGGGAGAATGAAGGAGATAGATAGTGATAGGAAAACATGTAAAAGTAGGTTGAGATGGACCCTTGGCTGACAGGGGAGAAACTTCCAGCATGAATGTCTGATGAAGACCTCAGGATTCTGATAACTTGCTGCAAGTCTCACCCCCTCTTCTTGAGGGAGACTGATGTATTGCTCTTTGGACAAGAGGAGGGTGGAAAGCTGAGCATAATATCAAAGTAAGAAATATATAGTAGGAAAGTGTTTTTATATAGTATTTTTAAAGGTATTATTAATAAGGCTTTGGGTGTTAATTTGGGCTGTGCTAGTATTAGATAAATTGAACTATTAGGATGTTAAAACACTAATTGTACAAACAATGAAGTCTTCTCTCCATACATATATAGTGAAGTCCTTTTACAATTATGGCTTTCTTCAAAGTACTCTGTCTGTAATTCACTGATTAAGCAAATAGACCATTTTAAACTAAAGCACCTGGATGACGGAAGCTCTAGCAAAGTAGCTCCAAGCAAAACCACCTCATTCTTATACTATCTCATGTCCCGCAAGTGAGGAGGAGAACTCATTATGGCCTGTAAAGAGGCTAATTGGGCCATTGGAGAAGGCAGGAAATTTAGGTCTCCCTTGCACGAATATGTGAAAAAAACTAATAATCTCAAGCACTCTACAGAGGGTTGTTTTTAACCACTTCTCTTACCTCCCATATTCCTACCTAAGAAGTAAAAAGTCCTCCCAGATTCAACAAAACATACTCAAATGGAACACCACCAAACACTGTCTAGGGTAAGCACTACCAATTAAGATATTGATATTTCCTATAGGTTGCGAATGAGTCACATTAATTTTCTGTGAACCTTCAGAACAGGATCACAGCATCCATAAGAATTTCCAAAACATCCTTTCTGCTAGGCAATACATAAAACGCACCTCCAGGTACCTCCTCTGGTGAACTCTGGGGCCTGAGAAGCCTCCTTCCCAACTCCTGGAGCCCAGCCCAGTGCACCCAGAGACCTGAGAGTCCCTCTGTCCTAAGCTAATGAACACAGCTATTGCTTTCCTGTTTGAAGGCTCAGCCAGCAGCAAAGATGAATATGCATACCACACACATGTCCTCCACAAATGCAGAGGACAGTAACACAGCCAGCTACATACACTGCCCACAGAGAGGGCACTACCTTTAACATCACCCACATCTAACACTACCATAATTCACATAAAACATATGCACAAACAGCCAAAACCCAGTCCTCCTCTCTAACTGATCAGGAATGAGGTTTGCTAGTGAAAACACACAGTCCCTTATTCTCTTGTTCAAAAGGACAGACTCATTCCTGGGTGCCTTGAACATTAGCATGGGTCATTTAATATTAATGCCTAGACCCTGGACCTTCTCTCACCAGATAGTCCAGCTTGTCTGCTAATGAATTACACATGCACAGACATGCATGTGCACACATATACAAACATGCATGTGCTGGCATACACACAATGTGAGGGGGAAATATAAACATTCCAGTCTTCCTGGACCAGCTCATGCCCAAGCACACAGGCCCTATCTCACTTAGTCCCCTCTGCACTTGCCAGTTCTGGGCCTCTCATGTTCTCCAGTTGGCATGAAGCACAGGAATCACTATAACCCAAGGCCCAATGCACTAGCACTAAACTCACTCACTGCCAATACATAATCCTATGAGCTGTGGTCTCCCTGCAGCTGCTAATGCTGAGATCCTTGTTTACTCCAGCTGCTAGCACCACAGACATTAGGACCATTATTGCCAGTGGTCTAACTCCATTTGTAGACCCCTAGTTCAGTCACTTCCATGTCTCCAGATTCTGGCATCTAGACCTTACAGCACTTGCAGATGGGGAGAGGGTGAGATTACATTAAAAGAGAGTTCAGAAAGGATTAAATAAGACTGGACAGACTAGAGCGATTCAGTTCAGGCTCAGTCAGACAAGTATGCGGACCAGCTACTGCTCACACCCTACCAGACAATTTTACTCCTCCTTGCTCTCTACACTCACCCTATCCTCATTTTGTCTAGATCCCCTTCCTTTAAAAATTCCTTAGTAAGTCTAAGGGTGCAAATTCTGGTATTAATTGGAGTATTCAAACATAAGAATAACGGCATGCCCACTGTTAGCTGTTCGTTATTAAGTTATGCTACAAGTGTTCTTTCAGGAAAGAGTTTTGAGAGCTCAGTGAATGAACAATTAATAAAAAAGAAAAATACATAACTGACATGAACATATGCATTGCTAGTCCAATAGATCCATTCTGTCATTGTGAACAAACTTGGACAAATCAATGTTTACTTGTTTTTTAGAAATACTTGTAAATCCTAATAATTATAAATAAAAATATTATCATTTTATGTACATGCCATCAATTTATAGTAATATGTTACACTTTCCCTCAGATCATGCAAACTTGTTATTGCCAGTGTCTTATCTTATTTTGGAAAAAAGGTATGTCAAAGTTTATCAAATCTGAAACACCATTTGCACAGTCTTGGTATTAATATTTGCATCTTCTGTGCAGAAGTTCAATTTCAAAAGAGAGGAATGTTTTGAATTTGCTGCCATCTTCACACACTTTGAATAGCATTCAAGACACATGATTCATAATTGCACAATTCATCTTGTCTGAGAACACAATACAGCCAAGATGGTATAACAGTAGAAAAATGTCTCTTTTCATAGAAAAATCAGTTTCACAGGGGTTGGATTTTCTTCAGATAACTATTCTTGAAATTGCCTTTGTGCTAGCAAATATTTTTACACAGGATCACAAGAAGAAATATAGACTTAAACCAACCATATCTGGTCAGAATATAATTGCAAAATTATAATGTCTGCTGGTCAATCAGTCCTGTTTCGAGGTACGCAGATAGGCTACATAATTTCCTTTTACAGCAAGGACCTGATGTAGTTTGTATCAAAGCAGGAAAAAAAAGAGGTAAATTCCTGAAAGTCTGCCTCTCCTCCTGTGATACTTACATTATGCTTAGAAACAAGAAAGCATTGCCAATTTTCTTTTAGCTAACTGAAGAATAAAAAGGGAGCTAATTCACACTCATAGTCTCCTTTTCTCCGTCGCCATCCTTACCAGCTACCTGGAGAGTGGATTGCAATGATTGCTGCTATCCACTGGAGTTGAGTGTATTGAACTGTTTTAATGTCATTATATGTTTGGGCTTATAGTTTTTGGAAGGGTTTCCTCCTGTCTTTTACCCTCCTCTCCCTCATTAGATCAAAACTGCAAGGATACAGAAGACTTTTTGTGAGGAAAACTTCGAAAACAATGTGCCCACATAATTTGGGTGCAAAGGACAAGAGTTGTGTTTTTAAAACATACAGGCCATATGGGGGGAAAAGCTCATTCTAGAAAACTTTACTAATGGACTTGCCTTGTTTGAGGACAAAAAAGAAAAATTATTTTCCTTTTTCCAGTTTTCTCTGGATGATGGTGACCATGATGCCCTCTACAGTGATGGAAAGTGAGGAAAAGGAAATGAATACAAAACAAATTTACTGGGAGTATAGGATTAAGCATATCTATCCGATTTATAAATTATAATTCTACACAGACTTAACTAAAATGTCAATAAGATTGTTCAGCCTTTCACTATGAAAATAAAGATGTGCTCTCATTTGTTCTTGGATCCCTCTAACTCCCTTAAGCTCATTTTGTTTGTTTGTTTCCTTCTTTGTTTTGTTTTTATTTTTAACTCTACATCTCAATGTAGTATTTTGTTTATATTCTGTGGTTGTCAGGGATTACTGATGCTTCCAAGAAAAGACATGTTGCTCATTCTTAAAGAATGTTATGTGCATTGCTACTTCTGTTATACCAACATAGTGAATCTCTGCTGTGAAGCACAAGAATGGTATTTTGACTGTTATCCTGACCTTCAAGAAAAAGTGCTTACAATAGGATGGATTCAGATATGCTTTCTGATTCGAGCTTCTCTCATGACAACAACTTACTTGTCCAATATATCATAAGTAAACTGATTATCTTCTGAAAGTTGGAATTTTTTTAATCAAGACACAGCACTAAATCATGAGGCTCCTGACTCATGGAATTATTTCCATCTTATTTTTCTAGCACATGTGTAAAGAGGATGCTGAAATTATGAATAAAGGTGTCATGATCATTTTAAATCATCCAGCAAGAGTTTCTGATCCTATTCTTGCAAACTCTGTACTTGAGAACCAGTGAGTTAGTGTTTATGAGTCTTCCTTTGTTATACTGCCAAAAGGAGAAGGTACTCATGGATGGTATTCAATTATGAAAAGCTACCATCATTCATGTTTTACTTTAGTACATAAGTATTTTACAATAGTCACATGGAAGTTTGATTTCTTTATTTTAGAAAACCTACATAAAAAAAAGGAGGAAAATATTTATCTAAAATAGCTCTTTTAATAAAGCAAAAATCACACTATTATTACAACACAGGAAACCACTATTATAAGACAGGAAACAACAGTGTTTCTTACCTGTAAAGCCCTTGTCACATTCACAAATAAATGTGTTTGGAGTAACGTTGCTGCAGTTACCATTGAAACATGTAGGTGGCTGGCACTGTCCAACTATTTCTGTACAGTTTTTACCTATTTAAAAAGAATAATTTTATTTTTTTTTCTGAAATGTCAAATTTATATGTAAAATATTATTTTAATAAGTGGATGGATAGATAGGAATTTGTGCTAATGTTGGTTGCTATTTTTCCCCAAAATCACTGAAGTTCTAAAGCAAGGCAGAAAGATATACAGCTGCTGCAATATGAGCTACTGTGCTCAGCCTCATCTGCCATATAGTTACAAATCAACATACAGCTTAAAATGCAGTAGTGCTATTAGCACTGTAGTACTTTTCATTTTTACATGAATCTAGCTTACAATTTCTTCCAGCATTGTAAGCAAAAGATGTTTTCATATGGACTCCCATTTGACTAAATTTTTCTTAATATGCAGCTTTCTGGAAACTACAGTTTCAATTACATATTGTTTATGCTATTACAACATATGGATCTAAATAACATACAATTATGCTTGCCACTTGGATTGTTGCTATGACATTATTCACACTTCAAGTTTTCAAAATTCTAACAGACTTTATATTATGGGAAGCACATTTTTCCTCCCTTATTCTTGTGTAGCCACATCCATAATATAATGTGGCTTAATCTGCTAGTTTTTCTTGTTCACATACAGTTTATTTACTGTACCAGTACTGCCAGTAGAAAATAATGGCATTATCTAACACTATCTCATATAGCCTAACAGAATATTTTAAGCATTGCCTGTTGATAACATTAAGCATGATGATTGCTTTTAACAGAATTGTGAATCTCTCAATTAATTTGAATTAAAGTAGTACTAAATACTTTTTGATGTTATCAATTTCAAAGCATTTTACGCAGCCCTCAGAAAATAGGAAATCAACTGCATACTAATATCTTCCACTATTTTACTAAACTTCAAATAATTATAGAAATATTATTCTCATAATATTGACTTATTCATACCTGCATAACCTTCTTTTTGCAAATGCATTAGTAATCTAATTATTATGCAGTTTGTAAAGCAATTAAAAATAAATTACAGCAAACTTTATGCAACATAATCTCACTCATTCCTGACTCGTCAGCTGTGTTTCACAGCATAGCATCACTATTGTGAGAGCACAGAAGTGCAGTCCACCAAAGGAACATTTCTAGAATTCTGCTCTACAAGCACACAAAGAGCCACAACAACCCTTTTCATGGTATGAATGGATATTTCTTTTACTTTCTAAAGGATTTCCAAAGTCCATTGTTCTGAATACAGCAGGAACAATAAACCCATAATTTTCTTAATTCCCCTTTAAGAACATATCTATATTCTCTGGTAGTCCAATCCCAAACTCAGATTCAGTTTCTCCAGTGGGTTTTGGGTAAGTACTGCAGAATTTCCTGGATAGAATCAGGTGAGCTTTTTTAATTTGGTGATAACAGCATGTTTAGCAAACTAGATTTCAAAGAACTTTTCAGTGAAAAACAATCTGGAAGACAGAGTATTTTTTGTTTCCTTTTTCTCCTAATTAAATCTTTGTCTTTGAAATTAAAAACAAATTTTGTTTTCAAACACTTCTCTAACATAATTTAAAAGTTCTTTAAACTGAAAAGGGAAGTTGGGTGGCAGGTTGAATGAAACTCTCATTTCAACAAAAATGTTTTCCATTTTTCAGCAGTCTGGTTAACTATTTTTTGGGGATTTCACTCCAAACACTTCATGTTTTTTGGTGCAGGAACTTGAACTGCTGAACAAACCAACAAAAAATATCTATTACTTCCATAAGTTCAGAAGTACTTACCAATGTAAGTGGAAAAGAAGCATAATAAGAACTTATTCTGGTTTTCCCCACAATGCAGACATGAATGTAAACAACCACAAACTGTCTTCAAATAACTGCACAGTCTCATCAGTACAGGTGTAGTATTGGCAATGGACAACCAAATTATACAAAAACTTTGCTAATGATGTTTAAAATGTTTTATCATCAATTGAGGAAAATGTATTATCAATGTAACATTTATTCCTAGAGGGGAAAAGAAATACCTGAAAATTTTGGAGGACACAGGCATTCATAAGAATCTCCAGAACGTTCTGTTTTCTCAGTGCAGGATGCATTGTTGTGGCAAGGTTTAGTGGAGCATACATCAAAATTCTGGCAGAATCTTCCTGAATACTGTGAGAAACAATGGCAATTATATGATTTTTCCCAAATGTGGCTTAGACATTTTCCATGCCCAGAGCATAACGGTGCACTTGGAGACTGTTGACAAAACTGCTGTTTCACAGTTACATTCAGACGGAGGCCCATGTTGCACAGTAGCGGGCCTCTCTTATGAAGTTCTGCAAAGTAATGGGTTCCAACATCAAGCCAGTTAGGGTCAACTTGGTGCATTCCTTTTATCTGACATACAAAAATCAACTGTTCTTGAAGGAAACCAGCTTTAGGGCAGTTAATAAATTCTTCCTTGGAGACATTTACTAAATTCATTCCAAAGGACCTAAAAGATGGCTCGGAGGAAATGAAGAGACTATCACCTAACTGAAGCTGTAAAGGGCATATCTGAGGGATATTGAGGTTTTGTTCTTCTGAGATTTCCCCAGAAATACTTTTATTCATATTCCAGCATTCGGTATAAAAGTCTGAGCAGACATTTTCTCTTGGTGTCCATTTTATTATACTAGGTTTTGGTTCCACTCGCCATTCTGCGATCGTTTGCCTCTCACATATTACCTGCCCCTTTACAACACATAGCTGAATAAAGCACACAAATACGCGAACCGTTGATTTTGTATTCATTGTTTCACTTGGCAAATGGGAGATGTCTTTCACACCTGCTTCATTACTGAAGATAGCTTCAGAACACTTGTACCTTAAGGTTCATCTGTATTTTCCACAGCAGCCTAGGAATTCAGAGAAAATTGTGTTTTCACATCAAATACAGTTGAATATCAAAGCCTTATTACAAAAATAGAAAATACACAACAAAGCAACATCTATGTCTAATTACACTGATGTGGAACTAGAGTAAGTCCAATTAACTGATCAGAACTATACTACTGAAGTCATATTTTTCCAATTTCTATTCTTGCTAAAGATTTGATTTTCATTTAGTACATTTCATTGTACTTGCATATGGAAGAGAGCTTAAAATAAAACTTTCTATATTCCATCCCTCTGTTGACAAAAACTAATGATAACCAAGTTTAACATCTGTGGCAAAATTAATAATTAAAGCAGAACATCTAAGCTCTAGTCATGAGCTTTAACTGTAGCTGTTACATTGATGATTTATCATTAATTTTTGATAAAGGTAGATATTCAAAGATGTAGGCCTGTGAATCATAGTTTCAACGAAAACATACAAGCATATCCCCAACTTTATGATGTTCACTTGCACTCAGCAAAACAATCAATTAAATCCTTAATTTTCCAAGTACTTGTCCAAAAAACAAACCTTAATCATATACTTGAGGTTTTTGATGCATCACAGTCAAAGCTAGCAGACTACAGAGTCCTCTAAGACTGTTCAATTTATAGAAAAGCCATTCTTGGCCCTTCAATATATCTGGAAATTTTTATTGCATGGAGATCAGTGATTACAGTACAGAAAGAAAACCAAAGGAAAATTATGAAGTTTGTTCTTCAAGTCATACTGAAAACAATGAAAACACAATATGTCAAAGTCTTTAGAAAATGTCATTAATAGTTTAATTTGCCTTGGTGTTTTTTCTCCCTTTTAATTCCATAATGCCTTTTTTTGTCAGTATATTTATGTTACACTTTAAGATAGTGGTCTCTAAACTGACATTTACAAATGAGAAAATTATTGTGAAGAATAAACTGTATCTTTCAAGGGAAGCCATTCAGTATCAATGCACAATGGCATTTATATTTTGAAATTGGTTTACAATGTTTTCATTTTTACACAGCATATGGAATGACATCTGGATGTGTGTATTTCTACACCTACATACAGCTGTTCCATCTCTGAAGTGCACACAGATTATGATACCACTCTAATTACATCATTTCATTAAATGTCCTATTCAAAAAAATCTTGGAGCACACTACAGACTATGCTGGAAGATCAAAGAAAGACAGGAAAGATACTGTTTGTGAAAACTTTGAGCTGGAGAACATTATATGACTCAGCTGTAAAACTTTAAAGATAATATCAAAGGGTAGCACTGTCGCTCCTGTTGTCACCTAAATTGGGATGAAAACATCTAAAAATTAGGTATGTCTTACTAGTAAATTGCTGTGCATGTGAATCTGTCCAAATGACCTTTGTGCACCACAAGGACCAGCACTGTTTAAGCCTTTGAAGATACCAGAAAGGTGTGAACTATGACTAATAGTAATAATACTTGAGGGTTAGAATATTAAACTCAGATGTGGTAGAAACTAGATTTTGATCCCCCTTCCAGAATAGTTTTTGTTTTAATTTAATAACTGAATCCCAGTTCTGCCTCCAAATAGTTGAAGTACTCTAACCACCTAGCTCCACAGCCAGGCAAGCATGCCAATTTCTAATTCCTTTCTCTGTCTCTGTATTTCCACCCCTGGAAGCTAATTCCCCAAAGAAAAAAAGAAAGCACATGGATCTGCAAGAAAACTACTAGCTTTGTTACGGAATATTCATAGGTTTTCTATTTTAGACCATTCCATTATCTTCAGAATCTCATGATGTTCAATGATACCGTTAGATACTCTGTTATCAAATGTGTAGTTTGGATCATTTAGCATTTTTTCTTTTAAGGTAGCAGTGTTGAACTGTTATACCTATTATAGCTGCTATTACATTTGTCACTATTAGCAGGTGTAAAAGTCTGTGCTCTGTATTACTGGACATTTAAAATCCTACAATCAGCAAGCTATCTTTACATACCTTTTGCATAATGAGATTTCCTCAGGTGTTACTAAACTAGATGTTTATAAAAAGTTATTTTTCTTCTTAAGACACTTCAAGAAGGCTATTGCATGTCCAATGCAGAAGAATTCTTGCCCACTTACAATACATTTTGTCCTTCATTCATGTAAGTATGCACAGGTCTGGTATCATATACAGGCTTCATTTTTACTGGTAAAGAATACTGGCTTCCTTACAATGTTTGTACGGGATAAATTTTAAAATACATAATTAGGATCATTGCAACAGCTGATACTTTGTCTTCAGAGTTACTGCTTTTCATACAACTGGAAGATTATTATGGGAGTACTAGAATTAATTATGTAAACAAATACACCCTGTAAAAGCAGTTGCAAAACCAGGGAAAGATGGGAAAGAAATATCAAGAGAACAAAGATTGGGTTTTAGCAATAAAATCAAGAAGGGAAAAAAAAAAATGTTATACAGTGGTGAGTACAAAAAGTAAAGATCCTTGCGTGGAATAGAGTTACAGTATTAACATATCTGACTAAGAAAATCAGACAAGATATTAAATACCTGCAAAATGATGACCTGAGACCATGTCATGGGACAAAAATATGTTACAAAATGAAATTTGAAGGCAATTATGATAACTGTTCCAATTTAGGTCTGCTTTAGGTAAGAAGTAAATCTTCCTATGTATAACCCCAGATGCTTCCATGTAATTGATGAAGACTAAGTCCAAGAGTGGGACTTATATAGACACACAAAGATACTTGAAGAAAATCTAACTCGTAAAGTTGCATAAAGCTGGGGGAAAAGCAGCACAAAGCTCTATTTTGAACTAAAGGAGAACTAAAGCATCAAGGTTTATACAGCACCCAGAGAGGTCATTTAAAAGCAAAAATGAATCGCAAGTTATTTGCATTCTAGTCCATTATTTTCAGTATTATGTTTTCTTTCTATTAATAAGTTATTAAATGCTAATTAAAAAAAGTACATTTTAGGGAAGATTGGAGAAATGCTTACAGAAGGTAAACAAAAAAAAAAAAGTTTAGGAAAAATCATGTCACCATGTGGGGGACAGGAATCAACCTTCTCTTGCCACCACTGCAGATGTCGCACACACACTTTGTAGTCTGCTTCTGTGTGTTTGAGTTCAGCTCTGGCAGGATTGGACTGCGAACCTTGATAAAACTGCTGTGAAAAGAACTGAGAGGGAGCTGGGGAGGGCAGGGTTTGCTGTCAGCTTGCTTGCTCAGGACCGACATTAAGGCTCAGGCTCACCCTCCATCCTCACCTGGGCTATGATGCAAGTGGACTGATACCTGGCCTTATATTTATACCTTGCTTACCTAGGCGTTGGCCCTTATCCAAATATTTGACTTACTGGTTTGATCTCAGGACCTCTCTCCTCACTATGGGCCAGCCTGGGCACCAATGGGCTATTGACTGGCTCTGAGGGGCACCCCCAACCTGCACTCAGCTTCTCACATGGTGCTGTGTAGCTGTCTTGCAGGACAGACAATGTCTGCTGCTCCCTAGGACTGTGATATCATGCTTGCTTTATTTCTGATGCACATTTAAAAGCATCAGATTTAAGCATTACTTATGTACACATACTACAGGAAATGCCACAAATTATAGCGCCTGCATAATCTGACTTCCACACTCTCTATATGTTTTACAATATCCACTAACTGTCTCAATGACATACCAATTTATTCTTTGTACCTTATATTTTTCATCACAAAATTAATAATTCTCAGGAAATGATGCATTATTTATGTCAATCTTCATTCTTTGCAAATTAACCTTTCCTTATTTACTAAAGGCCATTCAGAACATAAACTGCTGAATTATTAATTTCTTAATATGACTTTCCAGAATAATGAATATGCTAGACAGTGAATTTACCTGCAACTTAAAATACAGAATCTTGATTTCTACCTTATACTACGTCTACTTTATCAGGGCTTTCTGCTGGCTAGTCTTTTATTTACCAATCCATACATCACTATAGGCATAACAATATTGAGTCAGGGGATTTTATTTTATCTTATTGCTAGCTGTTATAGTTTTAACCCCAGCTGACAATTCAGCCCTACACAGACGCTTGCTCACCTACCCCCTCCATGGGATAGGCAGGGGAATCACAAGGGTAAAAGTGAGAAAATACATGGGTTGAGATAAAGACAATTGAATGGGTAAAACAAAAGTCATGCACACAAGCAAACCAAAACACAGAATTAATTCACTGCTTCCCATTGGCAGGCAGGTGCTCAGCCATCTCCAGGAAAGAAGGGCTCCATCACATGTAACAATTACTTGAGGAAGACAAACACTGTAACCCTGAATGTCCCCTCTTCCTTCTTGCTTCTCCCGATGTTTATTGCTGAGCATGATGCCATACAGAATAGAATGTCCTTTGGGTCAGCTGTCCTGGCTGTGTCCCCTCCAAACTCCTTGTGCACCACCAGCCTATTCACTGGTGAGGTGAGGTGAGAGGCAGAAAAAGCCTTGAATCTGTGTAAGCACTGCTTAGCAACAATGAACACATCCCTATGTGATCTACACTGTTTCCAGCACAAATCCAAAAAAATGCCACATATAAGCTACTATGAAAAAAATAAACTCTATCCAAGTAGAAAACCAGCGCACTAACCAATATAAAATTCTTTTCAGTGATTCTGATATATAATCACACAAATAATTAAACAAACACGCACTCAAACACCTATTACCTCCACACCAAAATGTCTGGAGTCTTTCCAGTTCCTTCAGGGTGGTTATAGGAGATTGGCACATTGTATGTAACAATTCTCTGCTAGCCTGACCTTAATAGACTCCTGATGCTCAGTTTCCTTATGTCCCTGCCCTGGTATGGGTTGACAATGACTGCAGTCTCTGAGCATGTGCACACCTCTGTGGCACAGTGTGCATCTACCAACATGTATTCAACCCCTAGGAGCTACCAGTGCCTCTTGCACATGTGTCTGAGCAAGTCCATGAAGTCCTCTGGCTTCAAGACAGTTTGGTACAGGTGGATTTGCCCACCTCTCTTTGTCAGTCCCAGAACACTCAGAAATCGCCCAGGACAAGCAGAAGGTCAGTTGTGGCCTTGATCCCACTACAATCATGCTTACTCAAACCCAGACCTGTGTGTAAGTTTTTTACACACTCTACAGGTCTTAGTTATTTTGTGTGATCAACATGCACACATACCAACGTAAAGACTAGAAACCTGACAAAAAAGGCAGCCCAAAGAGTCATAGAAGCAAAACAGATGTTAATAAAAGTATGTCTTATTTCAACTGCCATGGTTTCACCTAAATAAATAAAAAAATAAAAAAATAAAAAAAGGACATTCTTTTCACCTATCTTCTTTATTGTAGCACTTTTCAAAGATCACCATGAAGACTCTTAACTATGATTGTGACCACAACTGTGACCTGCTGAGGTCAGAGAGGCTGTGAGTACAGGAAACTAAACTAATGGGAGATCACAGCTACCATGAACATTGGGCAAATAGCCCAAAGACATAATTAAAGATTAAAGATTATTTTTTCAGATGGGATCAGTGACTGTTTCATGGAGCAAGAGGTTAGAAGATACAAAGGCCAAAGCAATCTTTGTCATGATTTATGTTATTTTGCATGTCCTGATTCAGAATTGAAAAGTATCTTTTCAAGCTTTCAGAGACAGTGTCCATCAAGTACTTAGATCCAAAATGATTGCAGAGAAACAAAAGTGAAGAAGTACACAATTGTTGTAAGTTTCTATAAGAGAAACCATTGATGTAGTGAATTTACTAAAAGGAGGCTTAAAAGAGAGCAATGGTGTTAAATGATCATAGAACAAGTAGAGACTATCTAAGTATACTGTCTGGAGACAGAAAAAATGCATACCATTAATCAGGGCTTGAAAATAGATAAAAGGGAGCTGGCATGACTAAACTGCATGATGTGGGAAGGAAAGTAAGCAGCAGAGCTTAGAATCTGCAATTTCCTATAAATAAATGAAATTAAAAAAAAAAAAAAAACACAAACTCCGGTATGTTAAATGTGAAAACACAGATTCATATAAAAACACTAGAGGGGAGAAAAGAATTGAAGAGAAAATAACGACATCAAAATAATGACAACAAATCTCTAGAAAGTAACAGAAAGCCTAACAGAGCCTCCATGACAAACAGACATTCTGTGTACAAAAGAGACATTGAGATATTTAGAAAAATTAAATTATAGGGTTTTATATTCACTGTGACAAAATTTGATGAGGCTGATATAAGGATTTTTCAGGGTTTGAAGTGCTGATATTTAAATTGCTGATATTTAAAACAAAATTAACAGAGTCAACTGCAACAGTGAAACAGACTCTATGAAATACCCAGTTTTAAGGAAGTTTCAGAATTAAATAGATCCACTTATTTTTGTGTATAACCTCCTATGAAAACTATCTTGGTATGAAATGTTGGGGAAGAATCAATATGACTTACTGGAATTTCTGAGAATTCTTCACAAACAGAATATTGCAAAATCACTCTGAAAAAAATAGGATTGTGTCACTGCAGCAAGTATAGTTGCTGCAGGGTAAGAAGAAAATTATGTATTTTATACAATTTAAATGCAAAAACTATCTATAGAAGCATCAAAACACATTAGTCCTTTCTCCTAGTTGAATGCCCTACTACATTCTTTATGACCTGCTAAACTGGAGGTTCTTTCTGTTCAGTGTTACCAATTCTTTTGGAGAAGAGTTGGAAAGTGGATTCCTGTGAATCTAATTTATTTTCTCACTGGTAACAGGAGATGCTAGGATGAAGGAAGGTTTCATAACTGGGAAAGAAGGTTCAAGAGCCTGGTGAGACAGGCACAGTTGGGAGCTGTGGGCTCACAACTCTTAATAAGCAGTTACAGGCCTCCAAACTGATGACAGTATTTTCTAAAGACTGAATTACAGACTTTGAAGCAATGCAGAAAGTTGTTGAAATGACTGGAGGGGGCCCACAGGGATGCTGGAAAGGGACTCTTCATGAGGGACTGTAATGATAGGACAATGGGTAATGGGTTCAAATTTAAACGAGGGAAGTTTAGATTAGATCTTTATTGTGAGAGAACAAGTTGCCCAAAGAAGTTGTGAATCTTCCATCCTCAGTAGTGTTCAAGGTCAGGTTGGACAGAGCCTTGGGCGACATGGTCTAGGATGACGAGTCCCTGTCTATGTCGGGGGGGGTGGAATTAGATAATCTTAAAGTCCTTTCCAAGACTAACCTTTCTATGATTCTAAGATTTGCATAGTACAATAAGAGCTCTTAATAAACCCTTTCTGTGTATGCTCTTTCTTGATTTTCTCTGTTAAAATGCTTATTCAAACAGCATATTTGATTAAGACCTGGCTTTATTTCCTAGCTGACAACCCTTGGGGAGCTTGCTTGAATAGGTGGTCTAAGCAGAACATGCCTGTAGAAAGGAAATCTGCATCTCCAGATGATGGAGAGTATGTCAATATGCTCCATACAGCACCTTTTCCTACACTCTGAAAAACTTGCATTGTCCCACAATGTGCATGCCTTGATACAGTGGCACAGTGGATCATACATTTGCATGAAAACCATGAAAATACAAACCAGAGAGGAAAATCACATATTCAGAACTCTTATCTCAGCCAAACCTAAAGACAATTTCACAAGCTACTGAGAACAACAACTCCTTTTAATGCCCTAATAACACTAGAAATATTAACAATGGATGTTGCTGAGATTCATGTTGGGTTTTGTGATTATATACCTTTCTAATATCCCTTAATCGACATGTGAATTTACACTGCTCTACAACTGTATTAAAAGCAAGGAGGCAACAGCATTTTTAAATGTGTTCTGTCCTTTAACATTGCACAATAACAAAACAAAGTCCTGAAGGTGACCATCAGCTATGATGATGAGGAGTCAAAACATGTATGGAGTAGTTACTTACTCGAGTTACACTCCTCTCAACAGTTTCCCTGATCAGTCATTTATGAAAAATGAAATGAAAACAGATGCATTTAAAACAGAAGACACATTTCTCTTGCCCATCATCATACTACCTTTGTTTTTGGTGCTTAAAAGTTGAAAATATTTAATCATGTCAGTAAAGCAGGTGCAAACTTCTTAAAAATGAAAAAAGGATTTTCAATGAGAATGCACTAAACGCATGATGGGAAATGTAGTAGGAAATTATGGAAAATGTAATAGGATTCTAAATGTAAAAAAAAAAGATCAGCTTTGCTTATTTTGTGCAGAAGTAATATGTAGATTGGGAACCAAAGCTACCAGTACCTGAGTTCTGCCACGGACCACCATGTTTACTGCTGGATTTGCCATGAGGTTTCTGCTTCTCCTAAGTGCCTCTGCTAATGTATTTCCACTGCTGTCCACAGCTATGACTTATGTTGTTGATTTTATTGTTCAACAAGAAACAATGTTTTAGTAAAAAATACTTAGGAAGGTACAATAGATTTGACTTCTAGGTTGTTTGTTTTTTTAATCCTTTCATGTTGGTACTCAACTGTTCTTAAACATTGTTGCACTTAATAGTACAAGAATTCATGAATAAGGTGTTACTACTTTGAAATCCGAGACACAGACTTCAGAAAGGTTTTTCCTTCTTGATTACTTTCTACATACCAAAAATAAAAATATAATTTCATTTATAAATGTTCATCAGAGAGGTGAGAAAGCCAGCCAATAGTTCTTCATTTTCATTCTTTTGTTTGAAGAATGCACTTATCCAAAATAATCCTTATATGCTGATTCCACATTTTGAAAAAGTCACTTCAGTTTTCTTAGGGAAAGATTAATCTTTTCCTGTAAAAGGCTGAGCAATGAAACAGTTTGAGATAAAAAGTAGTACTAATGTAATCAAATTACCTATGGTGATATCAGCCCATTTTATAGTATGATGAATTACAAAACATGTGAAACACCTAACACACATCTGATTGGAATACTTACACTAGTTCCATTGAATTTGAATTGAGACCCCTGTGAACAACAGGTAAAAGTACCTCCCCCTCCCCCCCAAAAAAAAACCAAAAAAAAAACCCAAACACATTAAAAAAAGAATGTTTCCAACACAGATTACTGTTTTTTTCAAATTGCTAGACTTAGAAAAGATGATTTTCAGATAACATAAAATTTATTACAAATAAAATGCAATTACAGAGATTCCACACTTCTTTTTACCTTGAAATATCCAGGATTTTTCAGTACTTTTCTTCTTTTCTACTGAAAGTGACATGTTTCTAAATTTAAAAAGTAACCACTAAGACAACTTATACTAAATAAAGATCAACTGTAGATTAACTACTGTGTAGGTGAGTTTTTAAGAATCTCATACCTCTATGTCTCTCACGCAGAGCAAATTCATTTTTACTGCACTAGACACCCAAATAATTTTAAACTGATTATCACCTTGTTTCATTTCTTTGAAGGTTTTTGAGTTCCTACAGCATGTCTTTTATAGTTGAATTTACAGTAACCTTTTCATTAAGATTAGAAATACGCTTCTGAAGCCAATTCCAAAACATCCCCCTGTAGCATACTTTAGTTCACATAATGTAGCAATCTCAGAATAAGTGAACCTTCACATTAAATGAACCTGAAATAAGCACTTTGAGAATATACCCAGTGCACTCCAGTGACTAATGGATGTCTGAGCCACACTTGTAGGGTGAGTCTGCAGTAAAACCCCCAAAAGAAGAATAGAATGGATATCAGGTAGCAGCATCAGGTAACTGCACATTAAAAATATTTTTTTATTGCTCCACAGTGTTTGGAAACAAAGACAAATCTGGGAACTAAATGGGAAGTAAAATAGAACTAATTTCATAAACTATTTAAGGAGTAAAATTCTCTTGTATTCAACAGAATTGTTCCCTAATTAGAGCAAAGGAATTATGTCAAATCTCAAAACTTTCATAAATCTTGAAAAGAAAATTCTGTTTTGCCAACAGCAGGTAATCTGGGTCCAATGAATTGGCCTCAACACAGTGTTAGAGAAAGTATTAGCCTGATTTGCTTATTTATAAAGAACTGTATTAGTAAAGGATTACCTGACTACTACAGTCTATTGTAACTGTAGTTGAGGACAGAAAGAACAAGATTGTTAGAGGATCCTAGACACCCCACTTAAATGAAAACTGAATCAGCAAAGGAGCAAGCCAGAAGTTAAAAGAAGGCTCAATTCTCTTTTGAATTTGCATTGAAATATTCAAAAAGGATCATAGGACTATGATTTCACTTTTACCTTTTTTTTTCATTTTTTTTTCCTTTTTCAAACACTAGAATGCATTTTTGCCCTTGTAAGAAAGACCCTTATCCTATTAAATGTTTCAAAAAAAACCCAAAAGACTGGAGTCATTAGCAATACCTAAGAATCATACCAAGAACCAAAAGCATTACTTAGGAAGTAGATAAGTATTAAAATATAGTAATATTATAGGAGGTAAAAAACAACAGATACAATGTAATAATCAAATATCAGTTTATTTTTTCAATTCTGTAAGTGGAAAAATACATTGATCTTCTGTATTGTTAAACTGATAGGTTTGGTTTTGGAATGACCATGACCATTACCAACTCCTAACAGTCAGTTCTCAAGCACAATTTGTGACATGTCAGGCCAAGGATCATTCCCACAAGGCAGGAGGAGTACAGGCATTTGTTCTGGAAGCTGAGTGGTGGTTTGGATAGATCAGACAATCCCCTTAGGCATCAATACTAGACAACAGGCTCTGGTAATACTCAGTGTCATGGTTTAAACCCAGTCAGGCAACTTGTTCACTCACTCCCCCCCTTCTTTCCCTCCCCCTACTCCTGGAGGGACGGAGAGGAGAATCGAAAAGAATGCAACTCGCACGAGTTCAGATAAGAACAGTTTAGTAACTAAGGTATAACACAGATCACTACTGCTACCACCAATAATAATAATGATAAAGGAAATAACAAGGGAAGAGAATACAACACCTCACCACCAGCTGACCAATAGCTCACCCCCCCCACAGCCCGACCAAGCACCCACCAATACATCCTCCACCCCTGCAGTCTACCAGCCCTTCCAGGTAACTCCCCGTTACATCCTGGGCATGAGGTGCTGTGGTATGGAATACCTCTTTGGTCAGTTTGGGTCAGGTGTCCTGTCTCTGCTTCCTCGCAGCTTCCCCTCCTCCCTGGCAGAGCATGAGGCTCACAAAGTCCTTGGCCAAACCAAAACATCATTATCAGCTCTGTTTCCAAGCCGAAAGTCAAAACACTGCACTGCACCAGCTACTAAGAAGGAGAAAAATGACTGCTACTGCTGAACCCAGGACACTCAGTGACTAGAAAAATTACTTCAGGCTTTTAATGTAGGCTATGATTATATTATTTCAGGAAGTTGGGAAGCACAAAACAAAAGGCAATGTCTATGTCTACTTAAAAAAAACAATTGCCCAGAATACACATCCAGAATATATGACTGCTGTTTTCTTATTATTTTGAAATATATTAAAGTACAGTAATTTGACCTGTGAATAATGACAATAAATTAAAATGTGACTCGCAGTATTAAAGGGTCTGAATTATAATTATCAGTACAGTGGTGTTGTGTTTTACCTAACACTAGACATTATGAGTTCAGACTTAGCAACTATATTTTTTTGCAAGTATTCCATAGCCACCATACATGCTCTGTTAGTATGTACAATATGAAATCAGAAATAAATATTTAGGTTAACATGGTGATGAAATCTCATTCTTAACACGATATGTAAGTAAAAATCCTAGAATCATTTAGGAACAGACTTGTAAGACCAGCTATTAAGCTATAAGTCCAGCTATTAACCTAACACTGCCAAATCCATCACTAAACAATGTCCCTAAGTGCTACATCGACATGTTTTTTAAATACCTGTAGGGATGGTAACTCAATCACTTCCCTGAGAAAGAATTTAATTTAGGCTTTTTATCCAACTTTTTAGCTGTATTCTTGAAAGAATAATAATAAAAAAAGGTAATTAATGACACCTATGACAGTTATGTACCATTTTGTGAGGTTTTAGTTGTCTCTATCATAATTCTTGTAAGAATTCACAGAATAAAAAATATTTCAGGGATAACAATGAAAAATTAGAAAGCTCACAATTATCACTTTCAAATTTTATTTTGAAAAACCACAGTAAATAGGCAGATGATTAAATCCTGTCATAGGTCTTTCAAAGTCACTATTAACACTCTGAATATCAGCCAAACAGCAAGCCACTGTCAATAATCTGGGTTCTATCTATCTGTGATAAGCTGCAGTAGGTGCACAGCTTTTTCACATATGTCACAGAAAAATAAAGTAGTTTTCGAAACCAGCCCTTCTTTCAAAGGCAATTAGTCAAGATGAGATGAACAGAATTTTTCTAGACATTCTGAAGAAAGTACCATGTGGATTGTATAAGAGAATGTCAGTGTTGATGTCAAATTATATGAAGAGTTAACAAATACAATGTTAGAAAGGAACTTGCAGTTCTCCTAAAAGCTCACTGAAATGTACACCCAGGGAGTAATCAAGACTCTACAAATAATTCTCAAAAGCAGATTTTCGCTGATGGTGGGGCAAAAAAAAGGGGGTTAGCAAAAAAAATAAAAAAAAATTACAAAAAAAAAAAAATAATTATCAACATTATTCTCCAGATTCTCATCACAAATAATGATCATGATGAGTTATCTTTTGCTGACATAAATGTCTCAGTGCTCCTGGAACATTATTCAAACCTTCCACTTCTAGGGAAGCAGGTATCTTGCCACCTGTTCCCACTGCAGAAACACACTCTAGAACAGAAAGTTTTACAAAACTCTGATGAGATTGTGCTTGAATTTAATTGCCTGGAAAGATGTGGTTTGGACCTTCTGCTGCTTTTACTACTGATTTTATTCTTTTACACTGATTTTATTCAACTATGCTTGTGTTGCTATCAAAGCAGCAATATTTCCTGGCTCAGAGGAAAAAGGTTACTGATGCACCAAAATTAATTTACACTGGTATCTGGAGTATGATTTTCTGTTCTTAAAACCACACTGCTCCAATGGTAGATTTTGGATAGGTAAAATGCATATTTTACTCAGACTCTCATCATGATTTCAGAAAATTAATTTCTCACACAACTGTGATTCCTTGCTGTTCTCCTGATCACTCGTCTAAGAGGTGCATGTGCCAGAGTAGCTTTCAGCTCTGAGGGAAGCATGCAGGCTGCAATTGCCAGAACAATGCAGAAACTGGTTCAATGCTTCCTGCTGAGACCATGTCACTTTTTCCAGCAGGCTTCGGTAAAACTCAAGAGCTCAGGAGAAAAAAAAAAAAAGAAAAATAAAACAAAACACCTGAACCAATTGATGGCTCCTGAACCCAACTCACAGCTTTGAAACAGATACACTCCTTTTTGTTTTTTTCTCAGAAGTCAGCTGTGGTTTTGCATTTCTAGGATTACGAGAATAAGACACTTAAGTTAGAGGTGATCAGACAAGAAGAGAAGGATTTAAACAGCATTACTAATACCCATTGTGTAATTGAATGGTATACCCTTTCCTGTGGTCCAGCAGTTTTCAGAGGTCTTTTGTATTTAAAAGCTACACTGTTCTCTCTAGGAAAGCTAAAAAGAAAACCAAACCTCTCTACATTTCCAGCAGTCTCTGAAGCCTCCTTCTTGTTCTTGCCAAGATCTTCTTGGCTGTGTTCTAGACCTTGCACTTGCACTGCAAGAGCTTCTTCAGAAGTTCATACTGAGCTACAAACAAAGTACTGTCTTTCACTCTGCCCATGGAGGTATCCATATCCAAGGCATCAGTTAGGACAGGGAATACATAGCACTTTGTTCTCTGTCACACTCATCATTCTTCGGTTTTAGATGAACCCCTATCAACAAATGAGTGCATGAACTGGTGGTGTAAATGCTTCTCCCTGGCTTCACTGAAAGCACGAATGTCTCCCTGAATCAGCCAGGCCAGCATAAGGAGTGAGAATACATGGCTAAACCCAACGAAAAATGTAAGACAGCTAGAGAAAGAATTTTGAAGAGAGTAAGGGCCTTGATCCAGTTTCAATTCACATTTTTCTTCACCGTGACTGGGGACACCAGCATTGTGATTGAGTATATTATAGCAATTTTACTGGGATTGTGACTGAATAGCATATTGCAATTTTCACTTTATTTTGCTCTGTATATGTATGCAGTACATTTTATATAACTCTACTAAATCAAAAATCCCAAGTAACATCAAATATCTTTAAATAATTAAATTTTATATCAAATATTACACTTTCCACCTGTGGACTATCAAGAACCACCTGGTCAGAGTACTGGACTATGACAGTGGCTTACTTAATGAATGACTCAAAAATATCATTCAATATGATTTAAATGAAGACTTTTAATTTGTCTCTTTCTTAGCAAAAGCATGCTATTTTTGCTGTTATAAAAGCATGCTAAAAGCATGCTTGTCTTGGGTTCAGCTATAGCAGTCATTTTTCTCCTTCTTAGTAGCTGGTGCAGTGCAGCATTTTTGACTTTCAGCCTAGGAACAATGCTGATAACACCAATGTTTTTAGTTCTGGCTCAGTAATGCTTAGTCCGACCAAGGACTTTCTGAGTCTCACGCTCTGCCAGGGAGGATGGGAGTCCAGGAGGAAGCAGAGACAGAACACCTTACCCAAATGAGCCAAAGAGGTATTCCATACCACAGCACATCATGACCAGCGTATAAACTGGGGGCAGTTACCTGAAAGGGTTAGATTGTTGGTCAGGTCGGGCTGGGTATAGGTTGGTAGGGGTAAGCAGCTGTATTTTCTTCCCTTGTTATTTCCCTTATCATTATTATTGTTAGTGGTAGCAGTAGTGGTTTTGTATTATAACTTATAGAATCATAGAATAGTTAAGGTTTGAAAGGAACTTAAGATCATCTAGTTGCAACACCCCTACCATCAGCAGGGACACCTCACACTAAACCATGTCACCAAAGGCTCTGTCCAACCTGGCCTTGAACACTGCCAGGGACGGAGCATTCACCACTTCTTTAAGTAACCTGTTCCAGTGCCTCACTACCCTCACAGTGAAGAACTTCTTCCTTATATCCAATCTAAACTTCCCCTGTTCAAGTTTTAACCCATTACCCCTTGTCGTATCACTACAGTCCCTAATGCAGAGTCCCTACCCATTGTGGGCCCCCTTCAGATACTGGAAGGCTGCTATGAGGTCTCCACACAGCCTTCTCTTCTCCACCCTGAACAGCTCCAACTTCCTCAGCCTGTCTTCATACAGAAGGTGCTCCAGTCCCCTGATCATCCGTGTGGCCCTTCTCTGGACTTGTTCCAACAGTTCCATGTCCTTTTTACACTGGAGACACAGAACTGCACACAATGCTTCAAGTGACATCTCACAAGAGTGGAGTAGAGGAGCAGGATCACCTCCTTCTCCCTGCTGGTCACGCTCCTTTTGATGCAGCCTACAGTCCCTAATGAAGAGTCCCTCCCCAGCATCCTTATAGGCCCCCTTCAGATACTGGAAGGCTGCAATGAGGTCTCCATGCAGCCTTCTCTTCTCCAGGTTGAACAGACCCAACTTTCTCATCCTATCTTCATACGGAGGGTGCTCCAGTCCCCTGATCAACCTCGTGGCCCTCCTCTGGACTTGTTCCAACAGATCCATGTCCTTTTTATGTTGAGGACACCAGAACTGCCCACAATACTCCAAATGAGGTCCCAAGAGAGCAGAGTAGAGGGGCAGGATCACCTCCTTTGTCCTGCTGGTCACGCTGTTTTTGATGCAGCCCAGGATACGGTGGGCTTTCTGGGCTGCGAGTGCACACTGCCGGCTCATGTTCATTTTCTCATCAACCAACACAGAATCACAGAATCACAGAATTCTAAGGGTTGGAAGGGACCTCAAAAGATCATCTAGTCCAACCCTCCTGCAAGAGCAGGGTAACCTAGAGTACATCACACAGGAACTTGTCCAGGCGGGCCTTGAATATCTCCAACGTAGGAGACTCCACAACCCCCCTGGGCAACCTGTTCCAGTGCTCTGTCACTCTCACAGTAAAGAAATTTTTCCTGATGTTCACATGGAACCTCCTATGCTCCAGTTTACACCCATTGCCCCTTGTCCTATCACTGGACATCATTGAAAAAAACCTAGCTCCATCATCCTGACACTCACCCTTTACATATTTGTAAACATTGATGAGGTCACCCCTCACTCTCCTCTTCTCCAAGCTAAAGAGTCCCAGCTCCCTCAGCCTCTCCTCATAAGAGAGATGCTCCACTCCCTTAATCATCTTTGTAGCTCTGCGCTGGACTCTTTCAAGCAATTCCCTGTCTTTCTTGCACTGAGGGGCCCAGAACTGGACACAATATTCCAGATGCGGCCTCACCAAGGCAGAGTAGAGGGGGAGGAGAACCACTCTTGACCTACTAACCACACCCTTTCTAATGCACCCTAGGATGCCATTGGCCTTCTTGGCCACAAGAGCACACTGCTGGCTCATGGTCATCCTCCTATCCACCAGGACCCCCAGGTCACTTTCCCCTTCACTACTGTCCAGCAGGTCAGCCCCCAACCTGTACTGGTACATGGGATTGTTCTTCCTCAGATGTAGGACTCTACACTTGCCCTTGTTGAATTTCATCAAGTTCCTCTCCGCCCAACTCTCCAGCCTGTCCAGGTCTTGCTGAATGGCAACACAGCCCTCTGGTGTGTCAGCCACTCCTCCCAGTTTAGTATCATCAGCAAACTTGCTGAGGGTACATTCAGTTCCCTCATCCGGGTTGTTGATGAAAATATTAAACAGCACTGGTCCCAGCACCCACCCCTGAGGGACTCCACTAGTCACAGACCTTCAGCTAGATTCTGCCACATTGACCACAACTCTCTGCCTTCTTCCTTCCAAGCAGTTCTTGATCCACCTCACTACCTGATCATCAAGCCCACACTTCCTTAGCTTATCTATGAGGATGCTGTGGGAGGCAGTATCAAATGCCTTACTGAAATCAAGAAAAACCACATCTACCGCTCTACCATCATCCATCCACCTAGTTACTTGCTCACAGAAGGCTATAAGGTTGGTCAAACATGACTTCCCCTTGGTAAAGCCATGTTGGCTGCTCTTAATGACCCCCTCATCCTTGACATGCCTAGAGATGGTGTCAAGAATAAGTTGTTCCATCACCTTTCCAGGGATGAAGGTAAGGCTGACCGGTCTATAATTACCCTGGTCCCCCTTCTTGCCCTTCTTATAGATCGGCTTGACATTTGCCATCCTCCAATCCTCAGGCACCTCACCTGTTTCCCACAACTTACCGAAGATGATGAAGAGTGGCTCAGCAATGACCTCCGCCAGCTCCCTCAGCATCTGTGGGTGTATTCCATCCGGACCCATCAATTTATAGATGTCCAGATTACTTAACTGATCCCTAACCCATCTACCAAAACAAGTCTTTCTACCCCCAAGTCTTTCTCCGCAGGGCTGCTCTGAATCTTTTCTCTGCCCAACCTGTAGCTGTGCCTGGGATTGCTTGGACCCAGGTGTAGGACTTTGCACTTGGCATGGTTAAACTCCATAAAGCTGGCATCTGCCCACCTCACAGGCATGTCAAGGTCCCTCTGGATGGCGTTCATTTCCTCCAGCGTATCAACTGAACCACACAGCTTGGTGTCATCAGCAAACTTGCTGAGGGTGCACTCAATCCCACTGTCCATGTCACCAAGAAAGATGTTGAGCAAGGCTGGTCCCAACACCGATCCCTGAGGGACACTACTTGTTGCTGGTATCCAGCTGGATATTGAGTCATTGACCACAACTCTTTGTGTGAGGCCATCCAGCCAGTTCTTTATCCACCAAGTGGTTCACCTATTAAATTGATGTCGCTCCAATTTAGAGACAAGGATGTCGTGTGGGACAGTGTCGAACGCTTTGCACAAGTCCAGGTAGATGACATCAACTGCTCTATCCCATCCATCAGTTCTGTAGCCCCATCATAGAAGGCCACCAAATTGGTCAGGCAGGATTTCCCCTTAGTGAAACCATGCTGGATGTCACCAAGCACCTTGTTGTTTTTCATGTGCCTTAGCGTGCCTTCCAGGAGAGAATCTGCTCCAAGATTTTGCCAGGCACAGAGGTGAGACTGACTGGTCTGTAATTCTCCGGGTCATCCATTTTCCCCTTCTTGAAACTGGGGGTTATATTTCCCTTTTTCCAGTCATCAGGAACTTAGTTACTAGGCTGCTCTTATCCCAACATGTGGGAGCTACGTTCTTTTGACTCTCCTTCCCATCCTTCCAGGAGTAGGGGGAGGCAGAATGGGGTGGGGAAGGGAGTGAGCAATTGGCTGCATGGTTCTGAGTTACTGGCTGTACTTAGACCAGACCAAGCTTTGACTAAAATTCTTGAAAATTACTACATTAAGATTTTAATTTAGGAACATAACACTTGTAACTATCATACAGTATGAACTTCTCATTCTCTTTTTTTATTCTAACTTAGTACATGTCTTCTGTCTCACTACCACTATTAATCATTAAGTGTAATAATATTCCTACAGCTAATCATACAGCATGATTCTAACACATTGGCTTGCATAAACATAGAAGAAAAATTCCTATTCCTACGTATCTTCACCACCTCAGCCTGCAAATTAAAAAAAAAAGTTAGAGGAAAAATTTATAGCATATCTTCAAACTGTGGTCTTGGTTTTCAAACCTACTTACCTACTCTGTTTTCCATAGGGAAAACCACACATAGCTATAAATTATGAAGTCATTAATTAGGTACAAGTAATACCATCATAAATTTTTCATTTTAGCTTAGTGAACAGATGTAATACCAGGCAGAAGATGTAACTTTACTGGTAAAACTATAGAACTGGGCTATGTTTGTGGCAGTTCACATTTTTACAATACAAATATATTTCATTTTTTTCTATTATTAAAATTCTGTGATTTTTTTTTCCCCTAAAAACAGATAGTTTAATTAATATAAGCAACATATTCTCCTTTGTTACTAGGGGGAAAAAGGCAGAAATTTCTATTTCTCTCTAACAAATTCATAACTTCAGGATTGTAACTGGAAATCAGTGGAACATCTGAAAACATAGTAGAAAAAGAGGAAGGCAATTATATACAAATGTGCTGCTAGCTAACCATCAGACAGATATTTTTAAATGGTAATAATTCCTCATAAAGTAGTCAGGCTGAACAACTGTTCACCTAATTGCCAGTGATCAGTCTTACAGAACAGACCAGGGTATTATCCTCTATTTCACAGATTGCCTTGATGACTGAAATAGTCAAACGTAAACTTACGACCTATTTTAAAATTCCTATTTGTTCCCCTGCAGCATGCAGCAGACACTGCATAAGCACAATCACAGTAGCTACTCAGAGGCATATGCTCTAAGTAGGTATAGTCCCTACCCCTCCTGTGCTTGAGATTAAAATGAAATGCCCAGTATTAGGAACTTGGTGTACACCTACTGTATCTTTCTGCAGAAATAGATCAGTGATGTGCTAGGTTTTCCTACATTTGCTAAAGAGGGCAGCAAATGAATTCTATGTGAATGAAACTCTTTCAATTTAAACATGGATATTTGCAACGTAGGAGATTGCTGTGTAGGGAGGAGAAAGCTATGAACTTAAATGTTGAATATATAGGAAACTAATAAGAAGAAAAGATGACTTTTAAGAAAAATCTTAAAAGATTTTGTAGCGTGCAGCACTCGGGACTATGCGTTTACTGGTCATGTCTCCAATTTAAAACTCTGCTACCACCAGTATCATCTCAGTAAGTCCAAGGCATTTAAGTGTCGTGAGAGAGAAAGATTTATGCTCTGTTTCAAAACTGCCTATTCTGGAGTTTAACTGAGCGCACTTCTCCTGTGGTAGAAAGCATAATCCTTAAAGTAGAAGTCACTTTCCCACGACTATATGAAGGAGTGCTAATGATGCCTCATATATACAGGAGATCACTGTAAGAGATGAGTTTACAGAGGTAAGTCACAGACTTTAGGAAAATGTAAAAAATCTAATCATTCAAGCATTTCAGGTGATGATCATGAGAACAGTTAATGAACTAGAAAAAAAAGGTGTTAAGTCTCCTGAGTCAATCTCCTAGTGCCTGGGAGGTAATGATACATATTTGCAGAGGCAATTTCAATATGACATAGCAAAAGGAGAGTCAATTTAACTAATTATCAAAAGTGTTACAACTTGCTGCTTTATTATAAATACAAAAATATATTACTTAAATTTTTAAAAGTCTGAAATCCCCTAACATGTATGTTTTACATTTTCCAGTCTAAAAACCAATACATATCTCATCTCCCATCCAAGCAAACAACCATTGCAGGAGGTAAATTATTTCTGTTAATAGACCACAGATTACAAAGTACTGTGATTTTAGGAACAATAACAAATTCACAGATAATCCAGAGTCATTGTGCAGACTTCTGTGACTTTCAAAAAATTACACATATTTCAGAAGGAATCTAAATTAGCTGTTTATAAGAATCCCATTTAGGCATAAAATTCTCATTTAAAAAAAAAAAAAAATGTACTCCAGAAGCATATTCTACCTAATGGCAGCTGCACAAGTAAACCATAACATACAGTACCAAACCATTTAGTCAGTTTACAGCATCATTTAGCTCATGTAGCAAAGAGTTCGATTACAGTAGACATTACTGGAAGGAAAATTAAATTCCACTGAAGTTGATTTTCTTTGGATTTTCAGAGAATAAGAAAATTGGCAAGTATTAAAACCACTGACATTTTAAAAGCCAGCACCCTGATCCACCATTACTTCAGGTTACCCAGAGAAGTTATGGATGCCCCTTCCCTGGAAGTGTTCAAGGCCAGGTTAGATGGGGCTTTGAGCAAGCTGATCTAGTGGGAGGTGCCTCAACCAAGTATATTCGCATACTATTTGGCAACAACACTTCCACTACTCTTTTGGAAAGTGTTTTTTCCAAAATAATTTCTGAATTTTAATAATGCAATTAAGGGGTATATGTATATTAGTTAGAAGAAAATGCTTTATCAACAGGGAAGACCAGTCATTCTGAAGTCACCTGACTGTATTTCAACACATTCTCACATCCTTTTGATCAATAAATATTCTACTATTCCTCAGTCACAAGTTCTTGACCTCTGGAACTACATAGCTGATGAAAGTCCAATATTGAAAACAGGAGTGCAAGATCTGACAACTGTAAAGCAAATTATTCTGCAGCTTTCCTGCATATCACACTCCCCCCCCAACCCAAACCGCCCCACAACCACAAATCTTCACTGAGTAAGCCCATACAAAGCATTGCATATAATTTGTTGCATTTAATCCATACCATTACAAGTTTTAACTTGAGCAAGCTATATTCACCTTGGGAAATGAGATCTAGTATCCAGTTCTGAGTTAGACAGTGCTATCATAATCTAATATCCACACAGTCTGACTGCTTTAAAATAATTTAACATGCAAAGAAGAATGAGGCTTGCAAGGAGAAAAAAAAAAAAAGAAAGAACACAACATATATTAAAAGTGTATGAAAATTAAAGATTTTTGATCTCATCAATGATGGTGAGAATTTGAAAGAGGAATGTATTCTCAGCAATTTCAGGAATTGCTTTACCACCAATTAGGTAAGATATTACTAATCAAATTAAAGAGCACAGGAAATACTTCTATGTTATCAAATAACTAATAGAAGGCAGCACTACAAAGTCTTTTCCATTTATAGCAGAAATGTCATGCTTTAAATGCATATCAGCATCATTCCCGTAAAATAAAAAGACAGCTCTTCACAGAGAAGCCTCTTGCCACCTCACACCTTGTAGAAGCCTACATTTGTCTCTGTACTAGAATGTCTTCTCTGAAGCTGTGGCTCACCCATGAAAGAAAATACCTGTATTAGAAGAATGATAGCAAAGCAACTATCTACCATCACCTCCTGCATGGCTGCCTCAGAGTTGAATTGGTAAACTGTTGCAAAAGCAAAGCCAAAACTGGAGGATGTGCTCAAGAGTTTACTTGAAAAAGTAACACCAAAATAGCGGACAATGTATATGCATGCAGATGCTAAAAGAATTGTCTGCTGAAGAAGTCCAGCTATGGAAAGGAAAATGCCAAGCAGCATGGCAACTAACAATCTTATCCATACAGAGATGATACATACGAAGAAGCTCAAAGGAGCTTGAGTGCTGCAGTACCTTTTCTTCCATGTTACCTACAATACGGAGGTATTATTTCCTGCTTTTCTGGTCAACCCTCACTTTCTTTTCCTATTATGCTGAGCTAGAGTACCTGGCTAGCATTGGATGTCTTTCAGTTAAGTTATATCTTGTCCAGAAAATAATTCTATTCTTGCCCTATTTCTGAATTTCCCACTTTTATAGCATGCCAGGTTACTTAATGTAATCATGGCTTGCTCCAAAATGAGAAGCTGCAGCATCCTTGATGTGTTTCATACTCTATTCATACAACATATTCTACAGCATCGCAGTAACTCCCAGCGTGCAAGACATCTTTGTACTTGTAAGATAGTCCTTGTCAGGAAGATATTTTAATTCTAAGGACAAAGAAGGAGAAATGAAGGGGAAAATTATAAAAAGAAAGAATGGGATTAAAAAGAAATATAAATTTACTAGATTGAATGACTAAAATCTTACAGAAACAGGCCCCTAGAGGGCCTGAAATACAATCAGACTAGGGGCCTTGCATACAAACTGTGAGATCAGATGCAACACATAAGAAGCCATGTGAGTGAAGGCACTTGGAGATTCTGTGAGAAACTGACAAACAGGCAGCCAAGGGTGGAAATCTTAGAACTGAATATAAGAGCTCTTTACGCATGGTTGAGCAAGAATAAACTCTGCTATGAAACAACAGTAAATGAACAGACAGGATCTAAAATATTTTATATGTTTTTCACAAAAAAATACTGTTATGAAAAATTATCTAATTAAATAAAGATTGGGGGAAAGTATAAGGAACAGAACTGTATTTTCCTTTTTCACAGCTTTAACCTATTTAAACTGGAATGGAATAGGAAACAGTGTTATTTTGTTAACAGTAATATGGTTTTTTGATTTGTCAATATTTTCCTATACTAATTTTATTTTCTTTGTAAGCTTGATAAAGAAAACCACATAATGTAAGAAAAAGCATGCTGTTTTATAAGCATTTGGCACAATGTAAACATGCATTTGAAAATAAACCTACAATCAGAAACTACTTTGAATAACAAGGTGAAAACTTCAGTTATTTTTGCAAGCTTGAAACAGATTTGGTTTAGTGTTTGGATCTAAGTACCAAGGCTTGAAGATTCATTTTCGTATCCTCTTGTTATTTTACAGATTGGCAGGAAAGCGTCTTGTGTACAGACCTAGCAAATATTGCCATTTTGTGATTCTCTTTTTTTTAATATATAATTTTAATTGAAAAAGGCATTTTCT
The DNA here is from genome assembly GCF_033815535.1 of Pezoporus flaviventris. Classification (NCBI taxonomy): domain Eukaryota; kingdom Metazoa; phylum Chordata; class Aves; order Psittaciformes; family Psittacidae; genus Pezoporus; species Pezoporus flaviventris. The sequence goes on along the minus strand of NW_026892579.1, from coordinate 27,385,118 downwards.
CATATCACTATTTGACGGGACTACCTGCCCATTCTGACATAAAATGGCAGCACCACCAGTGTAACCTACGTACTAAATATTTTACAATCTTGTTATCTTCATTTGCCTGTACTGAATTATAACCAAAGGTAAGAATGCAAAGTCATTATCAGATAATGATACACAACAGATTTTAGGTGGTTCATAGATCCCATTGCAAAATCACGTCCTGAAGCCTCCTGAGGTAGCATCTGCTAGTGTACCTTGCTGGAGGATGCTCTTTAAAAGCATACAGTAACAAATCCATTTATAACAAAAGCTATCTTATTTCCCTGTTCTAGTCTGTTAAGCTTCATGTTTCTGTCTTCAGAAATAAATGAAACATCTGATTTGCAGAGGGCTATTTATCGGCTGTTAGCTGCTTCTCAGTCACTGAAAGAAGAGTAGAAAAACCACTTATCTTACATTGATATGCCTGAATCAAATCATACTCAGCTGCTTATTTTATCTGACTGATCTAAAGAGAGCCACCCAACAGCCACATTGCTTTAACTTAAGTGAAATAAACTATGCTGGAGAACCAGCAGTCATGATAAAACTCATTATTTTTACACTAGATACTGGGTTAGACTTCAATGTAAGTGCTAAATGGCATAAAGGGCAATGTTTGGGTAACACAGGCAGAGGAGTGGGGCTGCAGGGTACACAGCCTCTGTAGAAGGTTGTGGAGGCTGCCCCCATGTTGGGCACAGGCTGTTCAGGTTGCCTCCACAGCAGACACACCACAGGACACAGCTGATCCCATCTGCCAAGATAGTGCTCCTAAGTGAGCATGTTTAAGACAGATGAGGAAACATCTAGAAGGGAGAAATGGAGCAGGGAAACAGGGGAATAAAAGAATTTAACACGGGAACAAGATCAGGGTAGAAGAAGGTGCTCCACACCAGAGCTGAAAGGATTGAGGGCCATAGACAAGCTTATGCTGCTACAGGACACATGAATTGATTGCAGCCCATGGAAGACCTATGCTGGAGCAGAAGAGCCAAGTGAGAAGGAAAAAGCAGCAGACAGAAGTATTACCTGATCCTGCTCCAGTGGCATTCTCACCAAAGGCACTGCATGCAACCTGTGGCAGTAACAAGGGGAGTGGACACCAGGAGGAGGGGAAGAGAAGTGTCTGGAGTGAAGCTGATACTAGGAAAGGGAAGGAAAGGTATTTTCATAAGTGTTTTGATGTTCAGCTTCTTTGTTACCCTATATTTCAATCAGATATTAAATGTTTAGGTTATGTTAAGTAGCAATAAATTAAGTTAAATTCCCTGAGTAAGGCCTGGTTTGCCTGTGGCAATAAGTGGCAAGTGATTTCTCTGTATTTATTTAAATATTTATTTTAGGGTACAGCTTTGTTTTCTTTTGAAATTGGAAGGTAACTGTGTACTCGCTGAAATAAGACATTAATAGTCTGCAGAATCAAGTCCTTTTATATATGTAACAACTGAAAAAAAAGAATATTCTGACTGAATCTTATGAAATCGCAGGCTTTTTTCTTTTTTTTAAAAAAAAAAGCTTCAACCTCAAATTCTGACCTTCTTTTGAATATAAACCGACCAAGATCATAGGTTGCATGATCTTTGTAATATAAATGCCCTTCAGTCTAATGCAGGTATAGGCTATGCAACTTCACTGTGACTTGTGAAGAAGTGTGTGAGGGAGATCAGAAAATTTTTTTATATAGCATAAAGAATTTCTAATTTTGTCACTTCCCTATCTGCTGTGGAACATGCAATCATCAGCTAAATGTTGATCACACTGCGTCTGTCAGTCTCTTTTCCCAAGTAACAAGCAACAGGACAAGAGGAAATGGCCTCCAGTTATACTAAGGGAGGTTTAGGCTGGATATTAGGAAAAATTCCTTCATCAAAAGGATTGTCACGTGTTGGAAAAGGCTGCCCAGGAAGGTGGTTGAGTCACCATAACTAGAGGTTATTTAAAAGTAGATGTGGAACTTAGGGGCATGACCTAGTGGTGGACTTTGCAGCACTAGTTGAACTCAAAGATCTTTTCCAACCTAAATAATTCTATGACTCTATTTTTAAATAGGCAATTTGGGTTTGGGTTTTTGGGGTGGTTTTGTTTTTCAAAATTATCAATTTTCCATTTATATCTATCACATAGAAATGAAAAATGATATATACACTTTTTCAACAGAAAAGACAAATAAAAGAATGGTGTTCATTTTAATGTTAGGATAATTTTCCTTGCTACTTCTTTACAGATAGGAACATTGGTTTTTCTTTGTAGGGATTTTTTTTCCCTTTTTTTCCTTTCAGAGGAAATATGCTGATCTTTTTGTAGCTAAATGAAAATGAAAACAAAAGTCTTTACAGAACAATCCCCAAAGCCAGCAGTGAAAATTACTGTCACACCTTTTACACACAGATAGCTGAAACAGATGAAATATTTGAAATCTAGCATTGTAATAGTGCACATTTTGATAAAGACTATGATTGAAAAAGGAATTGATTAAATAATGGTATAAGGGACCAGAACCTGGTATAAACTCATTAGGCACTGACTGAGATTCCCTTTAGCACTGACTAAAAAAACCCAGCTGTTTCCGCACCTCAAAATAGACATTTTGTCTGCTCAGTCTGGCAGGTAGAGCAGCTGCTCAAGGACAGTAGTTCCCCTAGGAGGAATCTGATTAAAAGATATATGACCCTATACAACCAAAACATTCACTGAAGTGTGATCAAAAAAGTCTGAAAAAATTAACATGAAATTCTGATCATTATATAACTTTAAACTGCTCCCTTAATGATAACATTTAAAGCAAAATATAACCTCTTTCCCTTGCCCAGATCCAGCATTTCACTGTAAAATAAATATATATCTGTTTACATAAAGGATTTATATTCATTCAAGTACTAGGAGAAACAAATCAAACTGACAGTTATCTGGATTTCTGTGAAAACCTAACCTGCAGCATTTGATCAGTGTTGTTGAAATGACAAAATGCCATTCAGAGTGTTAAGACTATTAATCTCCCTATTAAGAGTGGAAAATCAAAATTAATGCTGTATTAATAAGAATGTAAATATGCACAATTTAATCAGAAAAAAAAAATTAAATATACTCCATGGTCTGAATTTCACACTTGCACAATAGAAGTGAACTGTATTTAATAAGATCTGCTTTGAGACAATGTTTGAAGTTTTGACTGCCTTCATGAAATATATTTGTTTATTTTATTTTTTTTCCAGATGTTTACTGGATTCTGAGCTTAACTTTTCAGAACTATTTTATTTATTCTGTATTAATTCATAAAAATGATCTAGCAAGCAAGTGCTGGGAAGTTACCAGAGTTCAGTGTTTATTGACCATGATCCTTCTGCTTTATAGAATCACAGAATCGTTAGGGTTGGGAGGGAATTCTGGAGATCATTGGCAGCGACCTGCATCAGGGAAGATGGTTGGATATTACGAAAAATTTCTTCATCAAAAGGGTGATCAGTTATAGGAACAGGCTGCCCAGGGCAGTGGTGGAATCACCTACCCTGAAGTTTAAAAAAAAACATGAACATGAGGCCTTGGGTGATATGGTTTGGCCTTGGGTGATATGGTTTAGTGTGAGTTGTCCCTGCCCATGGCAGGGGGGTTGGAACTAGATGATCTTAATGTCCTTTCCAACCCTAACTATTCTATGATTCTATGAGTCCCTTAGTGACATGGTGTAGTGATGGACTTGGCAGTCCTGGGGTAAAGGTTGGACTTGATGATCATAAAGGTCTTTTTCAATCCAGTTGATTCTATGATTCTATGATCATATAGTCCAACCCCGCTGCCAAGGCAGGTCCGCCTAGAACAGGTTACACAGGAGGTTTTACCCCTTTTGATGGGGTTTAAACAACTGCTATAGAAGCCAAATATATTTACTCCATACTCACTGGAGGTGGTGAATGAGAAAATACACTAAATTTGCTGATTGTTCTCCTTTTTCCACGGTGTACATAAAAGAGCTAATCAACTGGGTCACTCTAATATCTACTATCAGTCTTTGTATTGACAGAATAAAACTTATTACAGTCTAATAACTGGGCTATGACTATCACATTTTTCAGATTAGCTTTCAACTGTAAACTGGCTCTTGCTAAAGTCATCATGGAAATGAGAGCTTTGGTTTATGACAGCTTAAGTACCTCTTGCCAACTTGTCAGCAAGGTGTTCTGGCTTTCGTGTGGGGAGTGTGCTGGCTGTGACAAAAAATATTTGAGTATATGCTAAGAATGCTGACCTGGTAATTTAAATCTTAGGATAAGCAAAGATGAGCAAAGATGGTACCAATCATAAGCCTACTGTGATAAGAAATTGAAACACTGGTGGACCAGTAACAACTTCATTTTTACCATACCACATTGGCTATATGATTGTTCTCTTGACTTAAAAGTATAGCAATGAGCCACCCTTGGGTAGTCAAAGGCCCGTATAGTTTGATTCTTGTCTCTTGCAGTGGTCAATAATACTTATGAAAGAGCCCAGAAATAGGGCTCTTTGCATTACCTCAGCTTTCAGGGACATGCGGCTGAGGAACAACCTGAACAACAGTGACAAACTTTGCATTTCACAGCTTTCAACGGATTTATTCATTCACAAAAATAATTTTAATGTTCTTCAAGTCCTTCCTAAAAAAATAGATAGATTTGAATATACATGAATTCCTATATTTACTAATACTCCTCTCATTTTTTTTGAGATACAAATATGACTGTTTCTATACTAAACATCAAGAAAACTTCAGAAAGTGTATTGATGCAGAAATCAAATCATCATTTTGGGGTTCACAACAATTTCATGCCAATATAAACAGCTGTGAAAACAAAGTGAATATTCTGTCACTGCCAAAGCAGAAAGACACAAACACACTCAGAAACTCCACACCTTTTAGATGCCCAGTTCCAGTTACAAACTTTGTTAACTCTGAATTAAAGACAGAGCATTTGCTGAAGAAATGACAAGACACAAATATTTCATTTTCTTCTAAACAATTTACAGGCTTTATACACTGCATTTTAAATACTTCATGCTAAATAACTAAGCACAGAATTTTCTTTTCTGCGTAAGAAATTAGTTCTAAATTTAAATGTGAAAATGGGTTACACAACAGACAAATGAGGAAGTAGGCAAGGAGGATGTTAATTTACTAATTCAAAATACTGAGAAAAGGTCTGTATCAGAAACTATGCCATTTACAATACTTAAGCATCTGCCTATATGCTCAAGTTCACATGAGAGCTCATAAACAAGAGCTTCACCAGCCTATGTTTCAACAGGGCAGTTGCATTTTCCAGTATTCTGTCTCAAACAGCAGCCAGTAATAGACACTTAGGAAAAAAGTAAAAAATGGAGCTAGTGTGAGTAAATTACATTTGGTCATGCTATTCAGTACTGATTAATGATTATTCAGTAGTGGTTACCCATTGACCTATCATTAGATTGATCTCATTCTATTTCTACTTCCAGAAATATGCTATGGCAAAGTATTCCACAATTGTTAAATAGTACTTTGGTGGGGTTTAGCTCTATCAGTTATGAACTGTGAAATCTAGTGTCTTAGTTATCCATTCTTTCATTTGTCCCTTTCATGAAATGATACATACGGATTGTACTATGCCTTTGATAAAGATAACCTTTTTCTTGGGAAGCTCTATTTCAGGCACTCAGGAAATTAAAAGTGTAACTTTAGTTTCCACCGTAACTATTCAGGACACAAATCCCACCCCTTTCATTTCAAAGCAGAACATCCTGATAGCGAGGCTGCAGAGGAATCTTGATTCTTGTTTGAGAATACACTTGGAGCATTGTGCACAGTTCTGGTGTCCTCAATATAAAAAGGACATGGAACTGTTGGAACAAGTCCAGAGGAGGGCCATGAGGATGATCAGGGGACTGGAGCACCTCCTGTATGAAGACAGGCTGAGAAAGCTGGGTCTGTTCAGCCTGGGGAAGAGAAGGCTACGTGAAGACCTCATAGCAGCCTTCCAGTATCTGAAGGGGGCCTATAGCGTTGCTGGGGAGGGACTCTTCAGGGTCAAGGGGTAATTGGTTAAAACTTTAAATAGGGGAAGTTAAATTGGATATAAGGAGGAAGTTCTTTACTGTGAGGGTGGTGAGGCACTGGAATGGGTTGCCCAGGGTAGTTGTGAATGCTCCATCCCTGGCGGTGGTCAAGGCCAGGTTGGACAGAGCCTTGGGTGACATGGTTTAGTGTGAGGTGTCCCTGCCCAGGCGGGAAGTAGATGATCTTAAGGTCCTTTTCAACCCTAACTATTCTATGATTCTATGCATACACAGTCCATATACCAACCAAGTAAGTAAGTTTCTCCCCTGTATTTAGCTTTGCAAGAACTGTTAGACTGCCTCAGTTCAAAACCAAATACATGACATCTGCTGCATTTTAGACTTGAATGAGTTTATACCAAAATTAACTGGGAGATGTTGACAGCAACTTAACTATTTATTTTGTTAATGTCATATGCCATTACTGAGTATAGTCTTCAGCTAAAGATAGTCTGACTGAAGTCCAAAAAGAAGGCTGTCCGCTCGTTGGGCCCTAGTGTTCACATCCTGAAAACCTTCCAGAGACTAGATTAGGCTGAGCTCATTGGACTGTGCTCAGGTTTGGAAAACCTTCTATAAGCGGGAGTAAAGTGTTAAGGAGAGAGCCTGCCGCAGAAAGATGCACACAGCTGGAAACAAATTTAAAGCTAAGTCTCAGAATGTTTTGAGTTGGAAGGGACCTTAAAGATTATCTACCCCCACTGCCATTGGCAGGGACATTGTTCACTAGACCAGATTGCTCAAAGCCCTGTCCAACCTGGTCTTCAAAACTTCCAGGGATTGAGCAGCCACAGCTTCTCTGAGCAACCTGTGCCAGTGTCTCACCAACTCATAGTAAAGGATCTTTTACTAATATCTAATATAAAGGTAACCTCTCAGTATAAAGCCATTCCTCTTTGTCCTATCACTACATGCTCTGTAAAAAGTCCTTCTCTAGATTTCTTGCAGGACCCCTTTAGGTATTGGAAGACTCTTATAAGGTCTCTGTGGAGCCTTCTCTTCTCCAGGCTCAACAAGCCAAACTCTCTAAGCCTGTGATCATAGGAGAGGTGTTCCAGCCCTCTCATCATCCTTGTGGCCCTCATCTAGACTTGCTCCAACAGGTCCATGTCCTTCTTATGTTGGAGGCCCCAGAGCTGGATGCAGTACTGTAGGTGGAGTCTCACAAGAATGGAGCAGAGTGGGAAAATCCCCTCCCTTGACCACACTCCTTTTGATGCAGCATGGCATATGGTTGGCTTTCTGGGCTGTGAGCACACACTGCAAGCTTTTTGTCAACCAACACCCCCAAGTCCTCCTCAAGGTTTCTCTCAACCCAGCCTCTGCCCAGCCTGTAGTTGTGCCTGGGTTTGCCCTTAACCAGATACAGGATAATATATCTTAAAATAATTAAGGTATTAATGGAAAAATTAAGGGAGTCAAATAGGAGGAAAGCACTGAGGAAAAAAGTCAAAATCTTCCACTGATTTTTAACTTGTAGGCTTTTTTTTTTGCTTTTTTTTTTTTAAAGTAATTCAACCTACGCTTCCTGAAGAACTGCCACTGACAGATTAGTCCAGGTGTCAGACTGTCACATTGAATGCTATACACAGCCCAGGGAAACTGGCATTGCTCCATAGCTGAGAGGTTGTTTTTTTTAAAACCTCTTTCAATTATATAATATCCTCAGAGTCAATAATAATATAAAAAAGCAGTAGCTTTTCTCATATGGAGAACTTTCATCGTGTCCTAAATTAAGTAATAACTAACAAGTTCTTGCATTTTAAATCCTCAAAAAGCAAGTAACTGGATTAACTGTTTTTACAGTGAGATTAGTGTAGGTAGGGTCACAATAGCAATGAGTGGGTTCTAGTGCAACGTTTGTATGAACATTTTCACAGGTAATTCTCTCAAATGCAAACAGAGCACCTACCTAGCATAATTGACTTACTCCATACCTGGGAGATACTCTGTAGTGAAACCTGAAAACTTCTTGGTGTTTGCATTCATTTCTCAACAAACCACTTTTAATCAAGAATTTCCCTAGCTAGAAAATAAAGCAGGGTTTTGAATGACTATTTCATCTGGTCCAGTAAATGTTTAAATGTTTATATATCATTACATTCACCAGCCTTTACTCCCAGGTATGGGTGTATTAAGTACTCTGGGAAAATAAAATAATTTATCTCACATATTTTTATCTCAGATAAAAAAAAAAAAAAGATGCCCTACTTTTGAGGTGAGTACTTATATATATAACTGAATGGCAGAGCAACCACCAATAGATTTTTTATTCTAGTCTCAATTTTCCTTTGGTTTTCTTGTGCAAGGTAAAATTTCTTACCAGACTGAGTGGAATATATCCTTTAAAATGAAACTGGTTTTACTTTTTTCTTTTATCTTTTTTAAAAAAAAAAAAAACAACAACAAAACAAATGACTATCTAGCTTGATTCAAAAGGAACAAATACATTTACAGCTTCAACTTTTACTTCACTTCCTTTCTGTTTGTAGTTCCTTTAAGAAAGTAAAGTATTGGTTCTGCCTAAGATTATGAGAGTAAAAATCACACAAACAAGGTTTGTTGTTTTTTTTTCTGTTGGGAGCTTTTTACGTACCCTAACGGAAGCAGCAGTCATATTGATTATTATTACTAAATGTACTGCTTTGACCCATTATTATGCCTTAAAAGGTATGAATTTGATCTTAAAATCTGTATTCTGCATTTGTAAGTATACTGGGCCTGTCCTATTACCATTTGTCAAAGTCTTGACTTGCAAGTACCATGCACAATTTTTCGCACTAAGATTCAGTTAAGTTCAGATCGATACACTGTTACTGGGCATATTCATTCATCAGTAACAGACTGCTAATGATCCTATGCCAGAGGTTAGCAATCTGTACGCAACCTACAGAGTGTTGTAACTTATTTTTCTAATGTTTATATTGAACAAAATTTTGTATTTGCCAGTATTTTGGACTTAGTATATATCACTGGTCAATTCCTGTGTCTTTTAATTCACTACCTTTTCTTTCCTGCGCATCTCTTTAAAATATACCTGTATCTTTCTTTTGGACTGAGTATATTTTAATTTGCGTCTTTTTGAATAACCTTGAATTTAGTGTGTTGACTTCAGTTAAGAAAGAGTTTATGAAAATACGTGCAGAAAAGGAGACTGTTGTGTAGCCTCCTGCTTTGTTGTAAACAACCAGAGAATCATTTCTCTGTTCTTCTGCAAAATAACCTCTAGCTGTTAATGGGAGCTGTGTTAACAAAACCAGTATAGATGGTAAAGTACCTGCATGCTATGATACTGCAGAGATTGGTCAAAGAATATTGGTGGAAGTCACTATTTCATAAATATGTGAAATAACTGCAGGGTAATGTTCCTTATTTAATGGTTCTCATTTAAATTTTCTTTTCCCTGACAGTTTCATTTTCAATTTCCTTACATGCTTTTTGTCAGATGACCATTTTTTCACAAAGGTTTGAATTTACTTTCATTTTTTTTTATTTTGCTATAATCATATTTTTTACACAAATTCTATAGACTGCTCCTTTATAACCTAATCTGCAGTTTATACAGCTGTTATTTAATTTCAACTTTTTTTGGAGATTTGTTGTATTTTTTCCCCTTGAAGACTGTTTGTCTAAAGCCTGTTAAATTTATGACAATTTCTTCTTTCATATCAGAAGAGAGTGAAGCACCACTCAGCTTGATAATATCTGGAATGAGTGAAATGCTGTTTGTCTCTTCAGTGACTAGTGAAATAAATTAATAGTCAAACTCCTGATGATTGCTCAGAATGCAAATAAAGACAAAATTCAGAAACAGACAATCATAGAATGGTTAGGGTTGGAAAGGACCTTAAGATCATTTAGTTCGAATCCTCCTGCCATAGCCAGGGACACCTTCCTCTAGACCAGGTGGCATAATGGCAAGATATGCCAATTTCTGTCAAAATTAATTACAGTAAAATTAGAAAGATAAACAAGACTAATGAAACAGTATCCAAAAGCACTTGAATTGCACTTCAGCCAGCAGATGGCAAGTGATGTTCAGTGAAGAAAGACAGTGAGATTTGTACTATGCAAATATTCTATGTACTGAAGATCCAGATAAACCTTTTGTCTCACCTATCCAATTATACTGTGCTTTTGTTACTATAAGAAGGGAAAGGGCAGTATCTTATGCACCCTATTAATCTGAAGGATAAGTCGTAACTGATTCCTTTCTATTGAGCTTGAAGGGGTTCATTTGTATAATTTTTACTGGATGTTCCAATCTGAAATGGATTCATTTGCTTACATTCAGGAGTATTAACTCGAAGTTTAACTCAAGTATTTGCTTGAGCAAGCTCATGGAGAAGTAACATGAAAAGGGAAAAACACCAATAATTATTGAAAACAAGCTTGAAATATTGCCTATAAAATATTACTGCATCAACAAGGAATTATGAAAGACCAAGTATAGCTGAAAAATGAAGTAAATGTTGCAATAAAAATGACAAGTGGCAGATGTGTGGTCAAAAATACTGTGGAAAAAAGTGAGGAATAAAAGTCTTTTTACATTTTTCATTCAATGAATTCTGCTGAACTTAGTGTTAGGGAACAGCTTTTGATCCTAAAATTATAAATTACTAAATATACAATATATTTGGTAACAATGTAGTTGTAACTCTCACTGTATTTGTTATGTCATCTAAAATCACTTTTCAGAAAAGGAAAAAATATCTAAAAGGCAAAAGTCAAAAACGTTTCTTCAAAAAGTACTAGCACCTTCTACTCTACATGTATGTGGCCAGGCACCCATTGACTTATACATGTGCTACCCAAAAAACTTGAGAGACCTTCATAAAAAAAAATCCAAAGCATGCCAAACATCTGAAGGACACATTTTGATAAAAGCATGTAGTATTTTCATTAGTTCAGGTGAAAATTAAAGTTTCCATCTAACTTTTCCCCGCATTTGTCAGCAATACTAATTAATAGCCAGGGGTATAATTTTCTCTTGGCATTCTCTGCAGGGTGCTTGATAGCCCTCACACTCTTTCTGAAAATACGTAGTTAATCTTGGCTTTATAAACATGCTTACTAACAGAATATATGTTAAAAGTGCATAAATAATTCACATTAAAATTAGCCAAATGGAACTAAAGCAGGACAACACTGAAAGAAGAAAACATGCAAATTTACTTCTCAATTGTCTTAAAATAATTTGCAGTTTGTTTCTTTTGGTAACAGTCAAACCTAAATTATGATGTGGATATACCAGTAAACTGCACGGAGTAGAGTCAGAAGACTTTAATTTTGTAGAGATTTGATGTTAACTGGTTTAACAATCCTGCCAAAGCAATTAAAGCAGCAGTGGGTGATTTGAGGATGATGCACAAATCATTGATGCCCCATCAAACAATACAATTACAGCCATATTTTGCCTGAGTGGATCCTGAATGGACTACCCACACAGGACAGAGATTTCGGAAAACCTCTGTGCAGAAGATTTCTGTGATAAGCGAGTCACAAGTGTTAAATGTTGTACAATTTTTGGATTCCAGCATTGGACATAGAATAAAACCTTTCATTTTTTAAGTGTTATTTAAAAAAAAGGCAGAAAAAACTTTTTTTTTTTCAATGACCAAAATGATACTTGCTGGATTTCAAATATTGTTGCTTTTAGATTCCTAGGAAAACAAAAGCAAGATTTTATCATTTAGGTTTTCGAAGCATGGTTTAGGTTTCAGTCAAGTAACTTCAACTGTCATCAAATGAAGACACACAGCTTGAACTCCACTATCAAAATTGTAAAAGTGTATTCAAATGGTATGAAGATATCAAGGCAGAGTTATTAACACTCCTGGATCTCGTCAGTCTACCAGCAGCTGTAGCAGATGTCAGAATCTCTCGGCTAGAGAACTTTCCAACAGTTGCAGTTGCTTCAGTTTCTTTATTCCCACAGTTTAAATAATTTAAATTAAAATGTGTTTGCAATAACTTCAAACACCGAAGTGTAAATTTTCCATTAAATGTTTGCAAAATGGAAGATGAGTTTCTAGCCTCATACATTGTATTTTTATTCCTTAGAATGTTGTTTCAGAATCCAAGTTTCTGGACTTTAGCATCATAAGGAGACAAAATATAAGAATATAAGGCTTGGCTTTGGAAGTATATTTTGTGTATATTTGCTCCATTAGTCATCCTATCTGAGGGCCAGATTATTATGTAATGTAAATCAGAACAGATTTCATGTAACTGGTTTACTGAGACAATAATTTTGAGGGGAGTATTAGCTGGAAGTTACCTGCTCTCTATGTCCCCTATATGGCTCTTTGTAGTGCTGAAAAAACTGCTTTGGAATGAGGCTTGACCTAGATTTTACAGTGAAAAAAAATAGACTTTCAGATTTTGTCTCATGAAAATGTAAACCTCAGTCTTTGGCTTCAGAAAAATCAAATATAAAATTAAAACTCATTTTCTGCAAAGAATGTGGGAAATTCTTCTCATCTGAATACATTCCTTGTATTCCTTTCCTCAATATAATAAAAACTTTGCAACTTTCTATGCTATGTGAACAAAGTTAAAGTAGAAGTACAAGGCTAATCTGTACTGGCATCTTTATCTTGCTGAAGCTAATAAAAGCCTTCTCACACCACAAATTAGTTTCGTCTGTTTGTTGTTAATTTTGCATTTTCCGTTTGAATTTTAAAATACAATTCAAACAGGAAATATGGGGTTATTTACAAAATTGCATAGCTACATAAATCATAGATAACTACTCCTTTCTCATCCTTGGACTGTGAATTGGAACAGCACATTTATAATTAAAAAAATCTGGGACTCAATACAAGTAGAAAACATAGCTCCTTGAGATCTACTAGAAGTAGATAAAGCTGATATATGCTGCACAATTATAAGATGTATCTATAGAGGATGTATCAAAAATTCTTTGATCTGGATATCTTCGCCAAGCACTCTTTTTGAGGAAGTCTACTGTTCGTGCCTATCAAGTACATCTGTTTGATAGCTGCTTTTATAGATACACTTGATTATTTTTTTCTATGCAAGTTTTTTTTGCCTACATCAGAACTGTAATTTACCAAAGCACAGCACTTTCAAAGGTGTATGGCATTGACCCAGGATTTTTTTCAGAAGAGATGCAGAGTTCAGTTATGTCTACCATTAGTAAAGATTTTACAGTATTCGTATCCGAAGATTTCACCCTTTTGCTGTCTAAGCGATTTAGCTACATCTCCATTTCATGAGATCAGGAATCCTGAATTAATCTCTAACCTGCAGTAATGAGGAGAATTTCAGAAAAGCTGACCCAAATTATTTACTGTATGAGTAGGGTTTTCTTAACCTCTTCAAAGATATATCTTTGAGTTACAGACTGAAGTATTACTACATACATTTTGGTGCAAATATGTGTAGTTTCTTGTGAATATTTTTCTGTTTTGTCTATAATAGTGCAGAATTGGTTTGAAAATGTTTTAATTAAAAAAAAAAAAAAAAAGACAAAAGTCCCGTAAACCTTAAATAAAAGTCTGTAACTATATTCTCAATGCCCCCCTTGAGCACTGTTTTACTCATAGAAAAAAAAAATTTTTGGGGGGTGGGGAGGGAACAAAACAAAAAACACAAAAAGCTATGCACAAGTCAGAAACATACAAAATAAAATATGAAAATTAAAAGGCTTAAAAAAAACAACAAAAAAACCTAGAAAATTTAAGGAGCTTCAGTAAAACAGTGATTTAAAAGCTTCTCTTCTCACATATTAGAGGGAAGCATGGTTTGTTTAAGTTGGTTGTTAGGGGTTTTTAATATGGGGTTCCCCTTAGGCAACTATACGTATGATTTATATCTGCTGGAAAGTGAAAGAAAATAGTGAATTCTGAGAGAAAGCTGTCTCCAATCCTTTTAACATAGTTAACACTGATGAAAAATTGCATGCACAGCATTGTCCATCTATTTTACTTGTATACATGTACATATATATATTACACAAAGATATGCGAGTATGTTGTTTTTTTCAAAATCAGACTGGGAAAGAGCCATTTAGGTAACAGAGAAAAAGGTCTTGAAAATACGTTTTTACAATTACTTACAAATTTTGAGGTATATTCCTTTTGTTCTGCTGGTTAATACAGAAGTGGTGATACAATGCTTAGAACAGTAAGCATTGTATACATATTGAAACTATTTTTTTTGGCAGATAGCTTATTTAAAGATTTATTTCACTCAAAGGAGTATGTGTAGGGCATCTTCACTAAATCAGTTTTTTTCCTCTATTTATAGTGGTATCAGAACTTCATTTGGCTGTCATATTTAAAATATGCTGGCTAGGCAGAACCATTACTATTTTACAAAACCCCACCATTTTACTGGCTTACTAGTTTAAATAATCAAGTTATATCAGACATTTGTTGATGTCATGATAATGACATGATGCCAGTAAAATATATTTTGCCTTTCCATCAGCTATTACTTACACGCAAAAGCTTAAATTTTCCTCTTTTCTGCTTTCTTATTTGCAGACTTCTGAATGGCTTTGCATCCCATATGAATTCCTTCAATTGTGAAATACATATTGTGACAGAAAAAGAAAAGTGCAAAAAGTATCTATTTTCTTGATGTCTGACTTTTTGAAGCAACAAGACCAATTTTACTTTAAGTCACTAAAGTTAGATATATTTTAAGGTAAAAACACATTAGAAACTTAATCAATTGAAAGATTTTTTTTTCATTTTAGAATAGTTAAAAAGTATGTATATTGCTGAGATGTAAGAGACTTTTTCTAATAAGAGTTTCCTCTTTTTTTTTTTCCCCTCAGATATATGAAAAAAAAAAAACAAGCCCTACATACCTTTGGTGCAAATGTAATTTACCCATTACTACTTTGTACTTTGGATCTCTTTCTGGATGTGAACAGCCACCTGCTTAGCATAATAAATTTTCTTAATTTTACAGCAGATAAAGTAGTTCAAGCTGAAGAACTGGGTAGTATTTTTATGTATTTACTGTTAATCTGTACTGCACAGTCTAACTTCTTATTTGTGTCTAAAGATCAGGAGTGTAGTGGAGACAAAAACTGGACTCTGACAGTAACGAATTTACTCCCTCCCTACCTCCAAGAAAATCTAATCTCCTTCATCCATGGTTCTAAAAGCTAACATATTTTGATAGCATTTTGATTGAGTGACCAAAATGAAACCAAAAGAGCATAGTGAATTCCAAGTAACTAAATTGTACTTATGAACATTCCTTCTGGTTAACTGAAAGAGGAGGATTACATCAGGACTTCATGGTGTCTATCTAAATAGACAGGGTAGGTATTTGCTATGGCTGAGAGGCAGTATGGCGCCTTGTTCTGCAGCATTTCAGAAGATTATGAATTTTTCAGATCCAGAAAATTTATTTTAGTGAAACAAAGAATCTTTCTCAATATTACTTCTCAGCACTCCATTTGCAAGTATTTGTCAAGCTAGCTGTTCTGTATGCCTTCTTGTTGCACCACCATATACCTTACTTAATGCAATTATCAGGAAAGCTAATAGAAGTATTTCAGACATATCATTGGCTAGGAAAAGATGCAAAAGTACAGAAGTTATTCTTGACTTCTACTGAAGTGTATAGTTTTTGTAGTACTACTGATATGGCCAGTGCCATTTACAAATAATCCCGTTACAACTGAGAGGTTAATTCTTTTCCTAACATCATAAAGAACAGTGACAGATTTTGATTTAAATAAATATTACATACTCCTACAATTACCACTGTCCCAACTTCAGCTTCAAATTTTGTCCCTTTTATAGAGCCAAGAGTAGGAGTCTAATTGTACAAAACCAACCACTCTATTTTCCTGAACCCATCTTTTATTCCAAGATTTATAGCTCATTTATTACGATAATTTGAAATAAATTTGCTAAACTTTGGCATCCAAGAGACAAGCCATTTAAATTTGTAGATTTTTACTTTATATAACACCACACTTTAAAACCCTGTGGCCATCCACCAATTCTCCAAAGGAAGTCTAAGTCTTGTTAGTCACAGATTGCCTACACCAGAAAAAGCTCACTGTTAGAAATATGAAGAATGAAGTGACAGTCTAATTTTCACTCTTGCTTAGATCATATCACTCCCCTCATATTTTTAGAAAAGATTCATACACAGGAATCTCTTGATTTGAGTCTAACAGAACTGAAGCTGATGACTAATTTCACCACCTACTGTGCTATAAATCACTGTTATATCTCCTTTAAAAGTTCTGTACGATGTCTCCTTCGAATTAGTGCTGTGATTTACTGTTCCTACAAAAAATATTCCTAGATCAAAAAGAAACATTTCTACAGCCACCTTGCTTTTCCTTTTATCATCTTACATTATCTTTTAGTCTTGTCATCCTTTTTATTTGAATCAAATAATAACTGTCTCCCCTGCACACCTTTTTATAGATTTTTTATTTTTTTACCATGGTAGAATATATAGCAGCTTATTAGTTGCTATGATTTTTATTATTATGCCTCAAATTTGACTGTATTACTTCAGTCCGTACACTTTATGTAGGTAATTGCAATAGGCTAAATTCCAGAACTTAGACATAAGTATCTTAACATTTATTGTTTTAACTCACTGGAGACATGCAAAGTAGAACAATTTTCAATTATACCAAAGGAGATGCTTTATAATGTCCCTATCTGTGGTTGCATGTTTTGAGTCAATAAATCATTGTCAGGACTTGCAGATTTTTATAGTTCCTAGCTAACCTTTCAACACCAATTAGTTGCTACATTTTAGACTTTATATGGTTTTATAGGGAAGGTGGGAAATAACATGGCTGCTTATTGCTGACCACAGTTTGGGAACCAATAATTAGTGCATTTTTAATTCTGAGCCTGACAGCAACACCTTCCTCAGCAAGAAGGCTGACAGGAAACGCCTAGATGGCTTCTATGTACACAGTGACACATACCTTCAGTGGGAGTATTGTTCTGAGGCTCAGCTTTACCTGTGAACCAGTTTAAAAGAGGTGTAACATAGCCGTCATCTCAATCAGTATTTAAACATGCAAAACCTAAGTTCTGATATTTAAGAATACTAGAGTTCAATAAGATGACAGTCTATTTTCTCTCTTGAGCATGAAAATTGGAATGGTTGAGATTTATTATTTTTCAATGACATTATAGTGTTATGAGTTCACATTGTGACTGCAACCTCACCAAAACTTACCCTTTCGGCTTAAACAACCTTTACCATCTTAACTCATCTTAAGATGTCTCAGAATCAGCTGAGCTTATCTTGTTCTTGTTTTTTAAAATGCTTTTTAAGCATTGCATTGTACTATGTCTTGCACTGTTATCTTGACAGATGCTGCATTTTAAAATAATTGGCATTATTTTCAACAATCGCCAAAAAATTGCTTCCCTAATTCCTTTACTGTCCTGGAGGTGAAATTAGAAGCCTGGATATGTGGAAACAGCTTTCACACCTTTGATTACAACAGTTTATATAGTCCTGACAAGCTATGGCTAAATCATTAATTTCCTGGATGAAAAAAAAAAAACACAAAACAGAGGTAATTAAAGGCAGGAGAAAAAGAGAGGCATAAAGGGTAGAAGACAACAGGAGCCTTCAGCTACACAAATATAGTTGGATAGATATAAGTGGGGCTCCTGTAGAGCTCTTTTCAAGTCCTGCTCTTTTGAGGTAATTCCGTATTTTATGATTTAGTGAGGGAAATGAGATTTGTTACTTTAGCACAGGTAACACTGAATAGCAAAAAATGTATAGCAACTGAAGTGTCTGAAGTCAGCAAAGCCTAGAATTCTTACTTCCCAAAAAATTACTGTATTAAATGTATCGGGTTTAGACAACAGTAACAGTTCTTGAACTGGAAATTGAAAACTTCATCTTTTCCTCTCCAAAAACCCCACAGCTTTGACCTCTGAGTGTCATAAAATTTCTCCTTTCTTTGCAGGTCAGCTGGTAGGGAATGTTAAAAAAAAAAAAAAAAGTCTTAAGTGTTCCAAATCTACATTTTTCATTTAGTTTCATAGAACAAGCTTTTTACTAACCTCTACCTAAAATGCAGACAGAAGTGAAAGTATGAAAAGGTGGCAGCTTGTAGTTCAAGAGAAGAAACTGACAGAAAAAGCAAGTTACACAAGTTATCATGGTCAGTGATTCTAATGCTAAGGCAAATAAAATAGAAACAAAGTTAAGCAATGATGTCATTCAGATCAGTTAGTGAGACTGATGAATGAAAAGCTAAAATAAAACCCACCAGGAACCAAATTAAGCTTTATTTATGACAGATTAAGTTAAGTCTCAGTCACGTTGATTTTTCCCTCTATTTACACAAACTCTAAACTGCAGTATATCAGGACCCCAATAACAATGCTATCTATAGTTCTAGCTTATCTCAAGTGCAAAAAGATTCCGTGACACAATACTTATCATTTTGCCTTAATGTAGCCAGATGAATACATTCATTATTGTAGAAGGGTGAAAAACTAGCTTTATGCTAGAAGTCACATTTAGCCACTGTTACAAACTGCAGGATTACAGGTGAAAAAAGGACCAATATCAGAGTTTAAGCTAGTTAAGGTACAGGATAATCTGCTATCTGCAATATTTGTCCATAAATAGGATAATCTACTATTTGCAATATTCGCTGGAAAATTCCTAACCTTGAAGGCTTGTTAGTGCCTTCTCATGGTTGAGGTTTTTATTCAGGCTTTTGTCATGAAGAACTGTGCATTGTTCAATTTTGCTTAGGTTTGTGGCTTAGCAACCTCATTTTTTGGTTTTGCAGTCCATATCTTCACACTTCTAAGCCTTGGGTTTTGTATTTAAATGGAATAAGTTTCATTTCTGTGAACTGTTATTCCACTTCCAGCATTTTTATCAAGACTAGGGAACTGGTTGGAACCAAAATACTCCTGGATCCCCTCCTTCCCGTTCTCCTGATCACTGGAGCAGTTTCTTTATTGCCACTACTGAGGCAATTATTTTTCCCCTCAGTAGCTAAACTATAGAGGTAGCCCATTTTCTTTTACTATCAATCAAAGTGTTATAGAAGCTTGGAATAATGAAAGGAGAATAGAACTGAAGACATTAAAATAACAAACCCAAAAGACAGGAAAATTATCAGCAAATATTGAAGTTTTATTTTGTCCTGTAAGTTAGCTACAGATGTTCTGTTCTGGTTCTATCATACAATATCTTATGTCTGATAAAGCACTGTACACTAAACATTAGCATTCTACCTCAGGCTGTACTAGCACCCAACTGTAGTTGGCACTATTGGAAGTATTGTTGTCATTCAGCAAATGTAAACATATGTATAACCATTTTAGAGACTTTGCTTTCAATGTTTTGCAAAAGATTTTTCAGATGCACTATGAAAACTCAAAAGTTACCCAATAACCAAACAGGGGAGATTTAGGTTAGATAATAAGGAACAAATTCTTTACTGTGACTGGTGCGGCACTGGAACAGACTGGCCACATAAACTGTGGATGCTCTATCCCTTGAAGCATTCAAGGTCAGTTTAGATAGGGCTTTGAGCAATGTGGTCTAGTGGAAGGTGTCCCTGCCTATGACAGGGGTGTTAGAATTAGACGACCTTGAGATCCTTTACAACCCTAACCATTATGAGTCTAAATAGTACTATAAAGTATGTGAATATATTTATCAGGTGATAAAAATGTCAAAATCACTCTATCACCATTCCATTAAAATTGTAAATAAATGGCACTGATCAAAGTGAAACACAAAAACTTCAATGTGGTATCATGGTTTAACACCAGCGGCCAGCTAAGTCCAAGATGTCCCCTGACCTCTGGATTATAAAGTATCTTTGAAGATGCTGTACTATATCCCATCATCTTTCAACACTCTTTTCCAGATATAACAGCTACTTAATGCTTTCATGGTAAATCTGTTCCACTTCTCAAGTATTTTCTGTACCTTTTTTTTTTTTTTCAGCTTTTTAGCATTCTTTTGTTAGCAAATATGAAAATTATAAGAAGTATTTTGGGATTTGTTTTATGGGTTTTAAAATCAGCAGCCCTATCAATTTTACATTTGTCTTGTGCAGCAGTTTTCTGGGAGTCATCTTCTGTAGCTTTCTTTGTTTGGACTTTTCTTTCCCCCTCAAAACAACCACTGTTCAGTAGACAGCTCCTCTATTCTACATATATCACCCAGAGTAATTGTTTCTAAATATACAACTTAAGACAATGAGGAAGAGTATACGATACATCTGCCTCATCTTTTTTTAATATTTTTAATGCCCACTAACAGTTTATTTCTGGGACAATGAATTCAATAGCCTTCTTTATATAAACTATGGAGAAGTAGTCTAGAACCAGTAGTCACTTCAGCTACTTACATGAAGATAGGTGGGACCTTGGTCCACCTAGACTCATTCTTGTGTTAACAGAAAGAAAGAAGTACTTCCAAAAGATTATTCTGGTATTCAAGGAGCAAGACACCCCTTCTGTCT
This sequence comes from Pezoporus flaviventris, assembly GCF_033815535.1. Lineage (NCBI taxonomy): Eukaryota > Metazoa > Chordata > Aves > Psittaciformes > Psittacidae > Pezoporus > Pezoporus flaviventris. The sequence continues at coordinate 27,364,537 of NW_026892579.1, read as the reverse complement.
TTCTTTTCTGCCTCTGATGACTGAACTTCTAACTTGGACAGGTTGCTAAGTGGAATTAAATGGAGTTAACTGAGAATTTATTACTATAAATTTTGATTATGAACTAAAGGTTCTTAAAAATTAACTGTCAGAAGAAGGAGACAAAGATTAGTGGCCCATAGGATGTTCAAGAGACAACTATATAATGTGACTGAAAAAAGACAAATCTTATTTTAGTATGTATGTGTAGAGTAGTAGTATCTCCAAAAGCAATGGATAAGTAATAATAGCGTTGTGTAAGACCTCAGCTGGCATATCCCTCCATAATGAAGAAATAAGACAGGGAAAGTTAACACAGAAGTCACAGCTATGATAAGGAAACAGAAAATTGAACTATGGTTGGAAAACAGAGCTTAGCTTGTTTAGCTTAAGAAAATGAAGGATGAAAGAAATACTATTTGCAAATATTAGGCAGGAGAAAGCTAATGCTGGAAAAGGGTACACATCTACCATGAAAACACTAGAGCAGGTTTTTTTTAAAAAAAGATTTATAACTGATAATAGGGGACAACTTCAGCTGCACAGTAAGAGAAAACTTAATAGTTGTATGATGGAACTTATATCTGCATCACACGAAAGATGCATACAACAGCATGAAGTTGGACCAGGTTTCTCTTAGGTTTGTATTTCTCGGTACTATTATGCCATTTTCCAGGCGCATTAGGATTCTTGTATTACATGTCTTATATGGCTCTTCATTAATGCTGAAGCTGTATCAGAGGTATAAGAAAAAGAAACATGATGACACTCATCCTCGGTGGCTGATATTAAGGGGTGCTCCTGCCATGGTCTTCCGGATCACTCTGTACAGTTCTTTTTTTGAAAATAACTATCATATTCAGAATGACTCAGTAATACATTGTATTTATTAAAACATTTTGAAGGAATTTTGCTGTCCTGGGCTCAGCAATAGCAGCCATTTTTTCTCCTTCTTAGTAGCTGGTGCAGTGCTGTTTCTGACTTTCAGCCTGGGAACAGCGCTGATAATAACAACGTTTTTATTTGCTGTTCAGTAATGTTTAGTCCGACCAAGGACTTTGTGAGTCTCATACTCTTCCAGGCAGGAGGGGAATCCAGGAGGAAGCAGAGACAGGACACCTGACCCAAACTCGCCAAAGGGTATTCCACAGCACATCATGCCCAGTATATAAACCGGGGGCAGTTACCCGGAAGGGCTAAATTGCTGCTCAGGTTGGGCTGGGTATCTGTCACCAGCTGGTGAGCGGTTGTATTCTCTTCCCTTGTTATTTCCCTTATCATTATTATTATTGGTGGTAGCAGTAGCAGTCTGTGTTATACCTTAGTTACTGGACTGTTCTTATCTCAACCCATGGGAGTTACATTATTTCGATTCTCCTTCCCATCCCTCCAGGGTGGGGGGTGGAAGGGGGGTGGGGAGTGAGTGAGAGGCTGCATGGTTCTGGGTTGCCGGCTGGCCTTAAACCATGACAGTTGCTCTCTTATATCTGAAAGTTTAAATTTTAATTTTCTTACATTTAATACCCTATAGTGTTTGTGAAGCTTTCATTAGGAAAGGTGACACTCATCACAAAGGGAAAGATTTCTCATTATTTCAGTAGCCTAAAAGCTTTAGATTAGATTCTAAAACCAAGTGGAAATTCTGCCAGTTTTCTGTGGGTGCACTAATTGGCCCCATTGCTTTATGTCCTGGGTTCAGCAGTAGCAGTCATGTTTGTTTTTCCTTTGTGTTAACTAGTGCAGTGCTGTGTTTTGACTTCCAGCCTGAGAACAGTGTTGGTGAAGTCAATGTTTTCAGTTGTTGCCAAGTGATGTTTACCCTGACCAAGGACTTTGTGAGGCTCATGCTCTGCCAGGGAGGAGGGGAAGCCGGGAGGAAGCAGAGATGGGGCGCCTGACTCGGGCTAGCCAGGGAGGTATTCCATACCACAGCACGTCATGGCCGGGGTGGGGGGTGACTGGGAGTTACCCGGAAGGACACGGGGCTTCCGGGTGGAACTCGTCTTCTTGGCCGGTGGTATCGTATTCTCTTCCCTTGTTATTTTCCCTTATCATTGTTGTAGTTGATAGTTGCGGTGGTGATTTGTGTACATTGGTTGCTGGACTGTTCTTGTCTCAACCCATGGGAGTTGCACTCTTCCGATCCTCCTCCCCGTTCCTCCGGGAGTGGGGGAGAACCCCGGTGGGGGGGGGACACGGACCTCGATTGTTGTCAGCTCGGCACCACTCACTGGGAGTGAGTGAATAAGTTACCTGACTGGGTTTAAACCATGACACTTTCTTTCTAAAAAAATGTCTATACATACATCTAAAAGTTTATTTTAAAAGGTATTATCATGATGAATCTTTTCTGAGTTTAGTATTGTCCATCAACCTTGAACCTATGCACACTGCCAAGAAAATGATGAAACAAATTACTGTTTTAATTAAAATTAATCTAAGGACAAATAGTAAAGTCTGAAAAGGGAAACGATATGTCCATAAAGGCCTCCACTACAGATACTAAAAAAAGGTTTCATTTAACAGCAATTGTAATGTGCTAAACCTTTTCAATCTTACATCAATCAATAATGTATCATTTAAATACTCATGAAAGTTAATCCAGCTGCTGGGAAGGGTTTTTGTAACCAGAATGAAGGTGGAAAGGGTTCAAGAGTCCTGAACTTTAAGGATGTTTCAGAGAAGCAAAGTAAATTTTGACAATTCCTGAACTAAAATTCTGTCACAGGTCAACACAGACTTTTGCTTCAGCAGACCCTTTTTATTTCCACCAAGCTGGGATCTTTTCCCTATATCTAACTGTATTTAAAAAATTAACTATAACTCAGAATACTTAATTATTTCAAAAGAGAAATACCAGGGACATAGTGAAACCTCCATTTCCAGTTTGATGTTCAAATTAGCTCTTTAATCTCAAAACAAATGCAAATTTATGAAAGAATAAGAATGGCATTAAAATAAACAGAATAGACTACCACCCTGAGGCACTATGTGAAAATTCTCTGTCCTAGGAAAAAGCTTATTGAAGGGGCACAAGTTGTTAAAATTGCCTTTTCATGTAAATGTATTTTAAGGTCTTTCACGATAAGAAATGTAACTCTTTTTGCCCTTTATCAAATCATTGTAATCTAACTGAGAGTTGTAAGCCAAGATTTTTGGATCTGTCTTTAATATTACATACATTTCCTCATTTCTCTTTGCAAACGAGATAGTTTTCAGGCATGAAATGGGAGGGGGGGGGGGGGAGAGAAGAAGTATTATAAAACCACCAAATACGTGAAGATTTATTTAAGACATAATGAATACTTGGGTTGTTAAGACTATTTATTGCCCACTTCACTGCTTTTGGCTGGGACTAGATTCATTTTCTTCATAGAAGTTTGTATGGTGCTATGTTTTATATTTGTGACCTAAACAATGCTTATAGCATGAGGATGTTTCAGTTATTGCTGGGCAGTGCTTGCACACAGTTAAGGCTTTTTCTGCTTCTTACACAATCCCACCCGCGAGTAGGCTGGGGGTGCACAAGGAGTTGGGAGGGGACACAGCTGGGACAGCTGACCCCAATTGAACAAACAGATATTGAATGCTAACAGCAATAAAAGCTGAGAGAAGGAAGAGGAAGGGGAGACATTTAGAGTTACAGTGTTTGTCTTCCCAAGTCACTGTTGGAGGCCTACTATCCCGAAGATGGCTCTGAATACCACTGCCTATGGGAAACAGTGAAAGTATTGCTTAATTTGCTTAATTTGAACACACAGCTTTTGCTTTCCCTGTGTTTATCTCAACCCATGAGTTCTCACTCTTATGCTTCCAACATGACAGACTTGAAAATATCAATTTATATTTTCAGTTCTAATACTCAAACATTAACAATTTTTAGTTTGGAGATTAATTTTATTTGAACCTTTTTAATGATTTACTGTGCTTTCACAGTTTATGGCAAAATAAGGTTCCATTATAAGAAAGAAAACTAAATAAGAGAATGTCCTTGCCAAAGAAATTTCCAAGAACTGTTTTTGTTAAAAATTTGGTTTTAACAGAACCATTTTCGAGAATGTCAAGCTTTTACCCTGTCATTGGAAGTGATATAGACACTTTTGGGAATGGTTTGTTTTTTTTTTTTTACTGGATTAGCAAGAGAGTATTACCTCTACATATTCCTTTAGGTCACTAGTATTTTTTCAGTGTTTTGACACCAAGTAGTCTATGTGTACAATTAACAAAGAAAGTATCTTCTTTATTGTATCTATAGAAAAAAATACTAGTAGCACAAACTGCTTGCATTGTAATAAAGAAATTATATCCTTAACTGTCCAAAACAGTATCAGCTGAATTTCTGAACAAATCTGTGTGTTACAGATCAGATAATTTTTAATTAATCTTAAAGCCTCCTTAGGTATTTGCCTTCTTTTGTTTCCACTTATTTCCCATTACAAAATTGCAGTCTAATATTTCAGGTGTTACAACATACCTTCAGAACCTACAAAGAGAACACAATAGTTTAAAGAAGTACTAAAAAACTCACATAAACAAACCTCATCCAGGCAGTGCTATACAATAACAACAGCAGGTCCTGCTCACATCAGTGACCTATACCTGTCTCCTTAAACAATTGACAAAATAGAATTCGAACAATGCAAAATCCATACACTATTAGTTCCTTATCCTGACCCACTGTCACAGCATCAGGACTGATATACCTTGGCCATGAAAAGAAAATCCTAGCCTCTGGACTATTTCCAAAACAAAATAGCCATTTTCCAATTTTTCTTAAACTCATTAGAGTTAGGTACAACAATCGTTGAAACTAACACACCTATACAGTAAAACAGTATGCATTATCTTCTGCCCAAACTAAAAACATCTTTTCACCATGACAATCTGTTACTTGCTCATCAAAAGGGAAAAAGTGCTATCTGCTTCTGTCTACCAACAGAAGTTTATTGATGAGTTATTGCAGTGACACTCAATTTCTCTGCCTTCCAAATGAGATTAAGCCCATGTTTGTACAGCATTATGGGGAAGCTTCCACTCCTGCTGATACGTGCATGTTTCAGGATAAAGCAAGGTTTTAGTCTCTATGGAATGAATATACTATATTCTCCTTTGTCACGGAACCAATAAATGGAGGCTAAAAAAAATTTATTGTTGCAACTCAATTCGAGCTCCATCAATCGGGATATCATCTATGTACTTAAAAATGTAGACGCCTTCTAGCACCTCCACAGTACCAAGCAGATTGGCTAAGGCATTGTGGGCAGTAGTGGGAGAGTGTCTACCCTTGCTGGAGTCACAGTATCACAGGATGCTAGAGATCGGAAGGGACCTCAAAGATAATCTAGTCCAATCCCCCTGCCGGAGCAGGAACACCTAGATAATGTTATACAGGAATGTGTCCAGGCGGGTTTTGAATGTCTCCAGGGAAGGAGACTCCACAACCTCCCTGGGCAGCCTGTTCCAGTGTTCCGTCACTCTCACTGAGAAGAAGTTTCTTCTCAAGTTTAAGCGGAACCTCTTGTGTTCCAGTTTGTACCCATTACCCCTTGTCCTATCATTGTTTGCCACTGAGTAGAGCCTGGCTCCATCCTCGTGACACTCCCCCTTTATATATTTATAGACACTTATAAGGTCACCCCTCAGTCTCCTCTTCTCCAAACTATAGAGACCCAGCTCCCTCAGTCTTTCCTCATAAGGGAGATGCTCCACTCCCTTAATCATCTTAGTTGCCCTGCGCTGGACTCTCTCCAGCAGGTCCCTGTCCTTGAACTGAGGGGCCCAGAACTGGACACAAGATTCCAGATGCGGTCTCATCAGGGTGGAGTAGAGGAGAAGGAGGACCTCTCTCGATCTACTAGCCACCCCCCCTTCTAATACACCCCAGGATGCCACTGGCCTTCTTGGCCACAAGAGCACAGTGTTGGCTCATGGTCATCTTGTCATCCACTAGGACACCCAGGTCCCTCTCCCCTACACTGCCCTCTAGCAGGTCGTTCCCCAACCTATACTGGAACCTGGGGTTGCTCCTGCCCAGATGCAGGACTCTACACTTTCCCTTGTTATATTTCATCAAGTTATTCCCTGCCCAGCTGTCTAGCCTGTCCAGGTCTCGCTGGATGGCAGCACAGCCTTCTGGCATGTCAGCCACTCCTCCCAGCTTAGTGTCATCAGCAAACTTGCTGATAGTACACTCAATTCCCTCATCTAAATCATTGATGAATATATTAAATAATACTGGTCCTAGTACTGACCCTAGTACTGAGTCTGTGAAAGGTGTTTTAGAATAATAGAATCATAGAATCGTTAGGGTTGGAAAGGACCTTAAGATCATCTAGTTCCAACTCGCCTGCCATGGGCAGGGACATCTTACGCTAAATCATATCACCCAAGGCCTCGTCCAACCTGGTCTTGAACACTGCCAGGGATGAAACATTCACAACCTATCTGGGCAACCTATTCCAGTGCGTCACCACCCTAAAAGGAAAGAATTTCCTTCTTATACCCAAACTAAACTTCCCCTGTTTAAGTTTGAACCCGTTACCCCTTGTCCTATCTCCACAGTAATGAAGAGTCCCTTGCCAGCGTCCCTATAGGCCCCCTTCAGAGACTGGAAGGCTGCTATGAGGTCTCCATGCAGCCTTCTCTTCTCTAGCCTGAACAGACCCAATTTCCTCAGCCTGTCTTCATATGGGAGGTGCTCCAGTCCCCTGATCATCCCCGTGGCCCTTCTCTGGACTTCTTCCAATAGTTCCATGTCCTTTTTATGTTGAGGACACGAGAACTGCACACAATACCCCAGGTGAGGTCTCACAAGAGCAGGAGAAAGGGGCAGGATCACCTCCTTTGACCTGCTGGTCACGCTCCTTTTGATGCAGCCCAGGATACAGTTGGCTTTCTGGGCTGTGAGCACACACTGCCGGCCCATGTTCATTTTCTCATCAACCAACACCCCCAAGTCCTTCTCCGTGGGGCTGCTCTGAATCTCTTCCCTGCCCGACCTGTTGCTTTGCCTGGGATTGCTCCGACCCAGGTGTAGGACCTTGCACTTGTCATGGTTAAAATTCATGAGGTTGGCATCAGCCCACCTCACAAGCGTGTCGAGGCCCCTTTGGATGGCATTCTTTCCCTCCAGCATATCAACCGAACCACACAGCTTGGTGTCATCGGCAAACTTGCTGAGGGTGCACACATCCCACTGTCCATGTCAGTGACAAAGATGTTAAACAAGACCGGTCCCAACACCAATCCCTGAGGGGCACCACTCATTTCTGGTCTCCAGCCGGACATTGAGCCATTGACCACAACCCTTTCGGCATGGCCATCCAGCCAGTTCTTTATCCACCGAGTAGACCACCTATCAAACTGATGTCTCTTCAACTTAGAGACAAGGATGTCATGTGGGACAGTGTCAAACACTTTGCATAAATCCAGGAAAATGACGTCAACTGCTCTACCCCTGTCCATCAGTTCCACAGCCCCATCATAGAAGGCCACCAAATTGGTCAGGCAGGATTTCCCCTTAGTGAAGCCATTCTGGCTGTCACCAAGCACCTTGTTGATTTTCATGTGCCTTAGCATGCCATCCAGGAGAATCTGCTCCAAGATTTTGAACGGCACAGAGGTGAGACTGACTGGGCTGTAATTCCCTGGGTCATCCAGTTTCCCCTTCTTGAAAATGGGGGTTTTATTTCCCTTTTTCCAGTTCTTGGGAACTTCACCTGACTGCCATGATTTTTCAAATATGCTGGAGAATGGCTTAGCAACCTCATTAGCCAGCTCCTTCAGTACCTGTGGGCAGCCACCCCGACCTGGAGTTTATGACCAGCTCGTCGGGGCCTCCTGCTCCTGCCCGCGCCACTCACTGAATTGGCCTAGCCCATCTCATGCCTATGGGTAAATGTGCTGTGTAACATCTCCACCCGAGTCCAAACTTGCATGGGTGGTTCTGAGAGGCCGATTGTGCCTGAATTTCCTCCCCAAGAGACAAACAGTATTTTCAAGGCTTCTGGGGATCCTCTGAGGAGGGATATGGGGTGATTGGGATCTACCAGAGTGCCCATCGGTACTCCATGCAGCCCTCTCCTATACACTGCTTGGATGCAAGCAGCTGTTTGTACTCTGTTCCGTAGCTTCGGCTGCCCTTTCACTTGAGCAGTGACCAGCACTCCTCTCTCCCTTGGCTCTACTCCAAAGCCCAAGAAGCCACTTAGGGAGGCTGCCAACCACCCACTCACCAGTCTGTTTCTCAAAAACAACTCTGGACCCCCAAAACCGCAGTCTTTATCACTTAGTATCTCTTAACAATATCCAATCTCCCCTGTCAGAGAGACTCTGCAAACACTCCATTGCTGTGTTGCCCAGCTTACGTGAAAACTCCCATTTGCAATTCCCTGAGATCAGCTCCTGACCAGGAGTCACACAGACCATGGGTTCCCACTTTAGGTACCCATCTGCCTTTCAATTTTAGTAGGGGCTCGCACATCCCTTTCGTCCAGCTCCTCCACCTCCTCAAGAGCTGCTCTCATCAGAATCTCCCCAGATACTCCCTGTCCCAACCCTTAGGGTCTGTGCGCACAACCAGCTTCCAAATTTGCACAGTACTGGGGTTTCTGGTTAGGAATTTATTTTCTCGTGCCAGCACAGTTTAAATTCTTTGTTCCAACAAGCTTGCTCTCTTTCTCTTTTCAAACCCTCTTTTACGCAGTCCGTCTCCAATTGCCTCTACGAATCCTCCTTCGTAAAACTGTTCTGTGCCTGTACCAGGCATGTGCCCAAGGTGGTGCACACGGTCTCCTTATCACCTCCCCGATCTCCACAGCACTGCCTGAGTCCCTCTAGGACGGCTCCGGTATCGAACCACCTCGCCTTTGCCCACTGCACACCCTTGTGGGAGAAGGGGCTTATCAGTAGCGATTTGTCCACGGATAGTGTGCTGGCTACGCCGATATACATACAGATCCAATTAACAGAGGCTGAACCAAATGTGTTGTTCAAACTCAATTAAAGCTCCGCCAACACCAACTACAGATTCGGGATGCCCCATGCATTTGTCGCTGCACTGCTGAATCTTAAACTTTATGGTCAGCAACGCACTGTCACTCACCTAGTAAGAGGAAGGCTCTCAACCTCAAAGAGATCTCTTGGCCAGCATCCCGACCCAGTGGGAGAGTCCCTCATCACAGTTATGCTGCTTTGAGGAGCACCAACTCAGCATAGCGCTCTGGCGAGACTTCTTTTATGCCCTAGTCAAGTCTGAGCTGTGGTCAAATATGGTCAAACCCATTGACTGAGGGTTTGTTTTTTTTCGGTCCTGCACTTGTTGGCCACCACCATGTGAGTGGGACAACAGCTGCAAGCATGGGAGCTCTTCCGGGCTTTTGTCTGTGGGGGGAACCTTCTGCGGCCCTTTGTGAGGGCCTTTGTTGCAGAGGGAGCACCTGCCACATCCCTACAGCCCATTAACTAAAGTGTTGTTATCAGTGCAAGTATTTTAAATGGCAACATTTCATACACTGACTTAAAGCACAATGCAGGGTTCTGCTAATGCACATTGAATGGTAACATGAACAATGTGGGAGATTACGCTTCTGCCAAGCTGGATAACAGCATGGAGCAATTAAAATACTGATTTTTAGAAAGGTTTTCATAGCATATTACTGTGCTTTATGCAAGTTTATCCCATTGTATTCTCTACTGTTCAAAAGAGCTTCAATCAATACAGGCAACAGCAAATTTCTGCCAATAGACTGACGGTTTTTCTACTTACTCCCTTTGTTTTTCTTTCAGATGGTTTTCAGTTACATTTGGAGCAGAAAATGTGTTCTATTTCCTCACAAAGTATCATTCTTACATAATTTAAGGTCATCTAGTAAACTGGTGTAAAAGGTAAAACCACTATAAACAGTTACGCAAATTAAGTCTATTTAATTAATTACCGTAGATAAAATTTATAGATCATAGAAAGGCTATTGGGATGTTGAAGAATTAGCAGGATAGATCAATCATGAAGCGTCCATAACACTTGATTAGCTGGCACTAATCAAACACAAAACCAAAGGAAATAAATAAACAGGCTTTGGAGCAAGAAATTAAAGCCTGCAAGTACTGCATTCACAAAATGTAATGACCCCGGAAAAGATATATCAGAAAGGACAAGTCAGAATGAACAGTTCAGAATGATTGTATTCTAAAAAGTGTGGACAGAAGGAGAAGTAATTTTCCATTTGCAAATGTTTTCATTGATTTTTTATGACTGCATTTTTCAGGTAACAAATTACAGGAAAGAGTGGAAATATAAGCACAAGCCTGATATAAAAGCACTGGAGAAAACATGTATCAAAACCTGTAAATGAATTAATCTATATCAGTCAGAGAAAATTCTAACTTGATCATAGTTTTTAATTCCTTTCTCAAGCAAACCAAAATAAAAGCAAAAACACTGTAAAGAACTTTCTAGTGTAGATAAAAACACAGTAAGAACCAATTACTAGAAATAAGTTTAGAAAAAATTACTGAAGAAAACATATGTCTAAGGGGTAATTGATCCTTTAGTAAGAAGACGAAGTCTGTACATTTTTTGTGTGAACCGAAATTGAAAACATTAAGAGAAATATGCTTGCCTTGGAAAAAAAAAAAAAAAAGTAATGGGTCTTTTGTGATTGTAATATTACATTGTTAAACAGCTTTTGAGACAAAATCATTAGGCTGGATCTTTTAAATACTTTTCTAATATAAAAAATATCTATGGTATGATATCTGTACTGATATGATAAAGACATACATAAAAAGCTAATGCACTGAACTGTCTTTCAAGGATATAATTTCCTCTTAAAAAGTACTCCTGAAATTATTTTCTAATTGCTTCTGGTCTGTACCTATCAATGAGTTTGAACTTCTTCATAACAATAGCATGTTATGATAAAGATAACAACACTATTCACCATGTTAAATGTTATCAGTCAAGCATGTAATGTTGATGGATTTTTTCCAACTATTGAAAATTTTGCATAAAGTCAGCAGAAAATCAATTATTACACTCACTTTATAAAGTGTAACAGATGCAAAGACCATTAAGACCTTGTCAGAATCGCAAGGATATTGTTGCAACTTAATTGTCTATCATTCCATATGCTTATACCATTTTGACTTTTACAATAAAATGCATGTGACAAGAGAAAGCAGATGATACATTGCTGCCAGATTTGGAAGTATATCCAAATATGTGTAATAATGAAAGAAATGCAAGCATTTCAGCCAACTGTTATCTCAAAGTATCAGAAGATAAGTTTCACTGACAATGTGGAAACATGATGCTTAAGACAGATAAACATGAAAAAAACCTAACCAATAATGATGAACATACATTTTATATACATGTTCTTGAAAAAACTCCCATGAAGGGGCCAGTCTTTCTTACCCTGAATTTGAACAAATAATCTGAGTCACTCATGACATAAGACTTTGCAGTGCTCTGATAACAATAGACGATGGTCAAATGCAAGAAATAAAAAAAATTGTATTTGGTTGAAACTGTAAATATTAAAAAAGAGCTTTTATTGGAGAGTAATCTTATTTTGCAGTCATAGTGTCTACTATCAAAATTTGCTGTTGACACAAGAGCAATATACAAAGTCTTAACAGATTTCCTGCTATATCTGAATGTAGTATGCTGTCAAAAAGCAATAAAGTCAGCATAAATGACACTGGATTATAGAAGGGACAAAATGTGAAACACCTAGGAAACAGACTTGTAATCTAGTGTCTCTTGCTTCTTGTGGCACATTTTTGTTTTTTCAGGTTCTATTTGACAGAGAAGTTTACAGCATTAAATAAACAAGGCTTCATAGCCAAGGAGAAAAATAAAATGATTCTGAAAAAACTATATAGTATGATTTTAGTTCTTGAAAACTCAGATTTTCTTTCCAGAAACTGGAAGGTCATTAAAAACCAAACCAACAACCAACCAACCCCTTTCAGTAAGCATAAACGTTGCATAAGGAGACCTAACATTGTTATTTAAAAATAGGATGCCTTAAGTGTTTGGTGTTATTCATCACTGTGACCTCCTACCCTAAAACATTTACATCTGTGAACGACAGTGCTATCCTATTATGCTGTTGGTGTCATTGTAAAGAGATGTTGCAGAAAAAAACCACACTGGAATTATGAATCTAGCAGGTGAAGAGCATGGTGCAGTTAATGCTAGTGACAACCTCAATAATATGTCATTGATCTGTAGTAGCATTTATATTTTAATTGTGATTGCCAAATCTATTTGTCATATTAATAGTTTTTCAGCAACTTGAAACTTGAAATCTCACCTTTTCAGTTTTTAGATATATACTGTAGTCAACATTGCAAATGGATCTCAGTCAACACATCACACGAATCCCAACATCAAATGACGATGAATTACTTAAGGGATATTGCTATCCAAAATATGCATTTACATGGGATGCCAGAAATACTCACTTTTGTCACAGGAAGCTTAAGTTCAAATTCTCATTAGTGCACAAGTTAATTTTTTTTTTCTTGAAATAATGAAAGTGACAGTGTGCACATGTCAAGCTATCTATTCTCTACCACAGAGGGCAAAATAGAATAGAATAAACCAGAAATGTTTCACGTAATATTTTGCATAGAAAGAGATATGTAAGCCTCAAACTACATTGTCCTGTGAATCCAGCCATTCCCATATTACATCATTGTTTTGCCATTTCTCTTAAAAAATGCAACAAAGTTTTGCTTTTATTTCTTTTGTATCTGCATGGTCCTTTTTTAAACACAGTCAATTCACATTTTTGCCTAAAATGATCGTGCCAATTCCTGCTACTGAAAATATTAACAGAAGCTGTAATTAAGTTTAATGTGGCAGGTGTTTGAAAAACAGTAGTTTAGTACAGACTACAAAATAGACATAGAGGCTAGCAATATGTATTAGAATCCTAGTTGTGAGCATCTACTAATAATGTATAAATTAAATTAATTGGACAAGATAGATTTAAATAAAGGATAATCTCTGAGCGTTTGTAAGATCCATTAATACGATATCATGAGGATATTTTGGGTGGAAAGCTGCAAAGTCAAGCCATCAACATCACAGACTGAAAAGCTTGGCAGAGAACTGAAACTGGTGGATATGAAAAGTGCAAGAGAAGGATACGTGGCATTCTATGGGCGCAACGTTAATGGCTGAGGTCTGAAGAGCCTGAAAAAAGATACTGTGTCTGGCAATGTCATGAAATTGAATGTCAATTTCATGAATTTAAATCAAACTCTTGACTAAGAGATGATAATTGTTTGTCCTTCTCTCTGTATTGCAAGAACACTTTTAACCTTTGTGTCTACTTTCACACAGATCCTGGATATGAAATCACTGTTGTCTCTTTCACACAGAGAGAAGCAAGCAATGAGAACCCAAGTAATTTGTGGAAATCTTATAGGAAACCTCTCTCAGGCATAAAATCTTAACATGGTTTCTCTGAAATATGATTGAACAAGTTCTAATCATTGCATTAACTCATGTTGGGGTTCTGGTTTAATAATTTTATGAACATCTGTGGATATTATCAAAGTCATAATGGTTCCAGCTGCTTCTCGTTAATGTGATAATAATCAGTAAAATGTCTGCAGTGCTCAGAACAAATGCTGACACACTAGACCTCAACACTTCCTTTCCACATTAGGTGTCCATGAAGCTTTATCAGTGAAATGCTTGAATAGTGATATAACTTATTTTAAAATGTTGATGAACTATTTCAAGGAAACTTTAGGTACTGTTGATATTACTCTACAGTTTTGTGAGAAATTTAAATTCTTCTGGTTAATGCACCAAACAACTAAAATGAAAACGAAGCATTTGACATGCAATTTATTGATTTCAATATGTCCATTAGATTTACTGTTTTTATTAATGCTAATTCTTGAAAGCATAAACTTAAGTAAAATACTAATTTTTCAATGTTCATATTCCAAGATGTTCTTGGAACTTTAATAGAATGCAAAAGAGTTTCACATAATGATTGGATGTCTGAAAAATGGAAATATTTTCCTCTATACGCAGACACTGGTATATTCATCCGTTGTGAAATGTGACCTCTTTTTAGTTTGGAAAATACAAATTTCATTTACAAAATTATCAGAGTCCTAAATGGACATTATGTCCTGTTAGACATTACTTCTATTGGTCTAAAAACATATCTCCAACTCCAGTATAAAAGTAATTTATTTTTCAACTATTATATACATGTTTAAGTTAAGGATAATACAAGACGAAGGCGATGCACTGCATTTCACTTAAACTGAAAATCAGCTCTCCAGGTGAAGCTAGTTCTGTTGGATCTCCACCATTAATGTAAAGAAAGAAAGAAAGATATACCTCAACAAGATGCCTGGCTTCTGTCTGGGACATTTACATTAGAATGAAAAATGGAAAAGCTTTCAAGCATACTAGATTTATGTTATTCTCCACATTAAAATAATATTACCTGAATAATTCAAATATTGATAAAATGGAACTTCAAAAATCTAATCAAAAGTGTGTAAATGTATGAATATAAGTAATTTACATTCTGTAATTTTACTGTTGACCCAATCTGCAGGTTTCTTGATCAGTTGCTTACTGTAATAATCAATTAAAGTTTAAAATGATTAATTTAAATGTATGAAAAGGCAAGATAGGAACTCATTTATTTGCATGCAAGAATGAAGAAGAGGACTTCAGAATGATGTGATTCTCAAAACATGAGAACTAATTTGAATATGTAAGAAAAATCACACAAGAGACAAATGGTTCTAAAATATCTGTGAAATGAAAAAATATTATGCTGCTACCTAAACAAATAGCTGAAATATTAATTCAAATTAAGAATAAAATATAGACAATGGCTCTTCATCACTCATTTGAAATTTGTTCTGCACAGCTGATGTTTTAAATTTCCTGTGCATTACCTAATCTACAAGTACTCAACAGACAGTCCTCTATGTTAAAAGCTATCATAACAGTGATATGCATAACAAAATCACTTAAGTAAGAAAAAATAGATATTCTTCCCCCAGAGGTCCGTACTGGGACCAGTACTGTTTAATATCTTCAACAACATTTGAGTGCATCATCAGGTTTGCAGATGACACAAAGCTGAGAAGTGCAGTTGACATGCACGAGGGACAGGAAGCTATCCAGAGGGACTTGGATAGGTTCAAGAGGTGGGCCCTTGTGAATCTCATGAGGTTCAACAGGACCAAGTTAAACCTGCAGCTGGGTCAGGGCAATCCCCATATCAATACCATCTGGGGATGAAGGGATTGAGAGTACCCCTGAGAGGAAGTATTTGGAGGTACTGGTGGATGAAAGACTGGATGTGAGCTCGCAATGGGCACTCACAGCCCAGAAGGCAAAGCATATCTTGGGCTGCATCCAAAAGGGAGTGGCCAGCAGGTTGAGGGGGGTGATTCTGCCCCTCTGCTCTGGTGAGACCCCACCTGGAAGTACTGCATCCAGCTCTGGAGTCCTTAGCACAGGAGAGATACGGACCAGTTGGAGAGGGTCCAGAGAAAGGCCACAAAAATGATCAGAGGGATAGAACACCCTGTGAGGTGTTTCTATGTGCATCTTTCCTATGAGGAAAGACTGAGAGAGTTGGGGTTGTTCAGCCTGGAGAAGACTCCAGGCAGACCTTATTGTGGCCTTTCAGTTCTTAGAAGGGGCCCATAAGAAAGATGGGGAAAGACTTTTTACCAGGACCTGTTGTGATAGGACAAGAGGTACTAGTTTTAAACTAAAACAGGGAAGACTGAGGCTGGATGTGAGGAAAAAAGATATTTACTATGAGGGTGGTAAAATACTGGAACAGGTTGTCCAGAGAAGTGATAGATGTGCCTTCCCTTGAGACATTCAAGGCCAGGCTGGATGTGCTTCTGGGCAACATTTCTATTTGAAGATATCCCTGCTCATTGCAGGGGGGTTGTACTAGATGACTTTTAAAGGTCCCTTCCAACCCAAACTATTCTATGATTCTATGATATTTGAACCCAGTTCTGCCTATGAATAGAGCTGTTCAGAAATTTTATGAAACATTATGTGCTGTTAAAGCATGCTAATTGCTTAATTCTGAAATATTAAGTTGGAAACATTTTGGTTGCTTGAAGGCAGGACTTCAAGAGCCACAACAGTGTAGCCCAGACAGATTGACTGTTTTTCTTGCTGAAGTGCTTTCAGGAGCTGCAGCCCAGAAAATCCAGTCCTGTTAGGATTTCAATCTATCAGCTACCAACTTTGCTGATGACCTCCTTAGGAGTGGGCTAAAATTTCTGAAATAATTTTCCCAACAATTTTCAGGGTGTTTAGTTGTTTGGTTTGGTTTGGTTTGGTTTTTCTCATACTGTAACATACAACTTCCACTTAAGAAATTTCTCCAGGAAAACACTTCCCAGGTTTTCCTGATACTATATTCTATGGAACATAATGGCTGATTATTATTTTGTGTGCATGATATATAGTTTCTTAACACAAAAAATAATGACCTTAACCTTTCAGTCTGTGTCAGCAGAAGAGTTATGGACTGTGGGTATACTGGTAGTTAGGGATACATTTGAGGAAATGCAATTAGAACTTTTCTGATGGTACACAAGGATTACTTAGGAGATAACATCTTTTTGGCAAAGGAGACTGTAACCAGTAGATTTTGAAAAAGAAAAGAAACATAACTTATCCTCAGAAGCGCTAAATTGTAAGGAAATGAGAGAATTATGGCTAAGAGTCAGACCCCAAGATATATGTTTTACATAGTTGAAAGGATTCACTCTTGATAATCTCTTTTCTTCTGAATTCTGTAAAACAACTTTTTACAGCTAAATACTGTACAGATTCAGGTGAAAAGGCAACAAAACATCCTTAAAGCTATTAAATGTTTTCATTCTCCGCATTTAAATATTGACAAAGATTCGTCATTGTTTCACACTATGCTGCAGGTATATTTTACTGATAGAGACAAACAATTTAGTTCAAAGTTAAACCCAGTGGGTTCTTTTTAGTGTGATCCAACCATGGTCAATGCTGCAGAAATCCTGCCAAAGTGGACCTAAGATTTTCTTATGTGTCTGTCATATCTAAGTCACCCTAAAAGGCAGATTAAAAGTAGTCCCAAGCTTTCTGATGGAAAAGCAGCTTTTCCAGCTATCATCATGAAATATTTCAGATAGAGCGAGTTATCTTTCAGTAACTCAGAGAATTTGCTTTGTAGCAATCTCACTAACCTGCTAAAGAATGAAAAGCATTTCCTATTCCATGCTGGCTCTTCAAGGCTCATTCATGGGTTACTGGACACCAGGAGCTCTTGGAAGTATCCTGTTTGAATCCATGAGTTCTGCTCCCTGCTTGAACCTGACAGTCCAGGGATCCAAACAGATATTCATAGGGGTGATCAGTGGTGTCAATATGGCATTCAGATAGGATCTCTTTTGCAAGGATCTTCAGATCCCATGCATCATTTCAGTTCCTCCTTTTTGCTTCAGGAGAGGAAACAGGGCTTGCATGTGTATTGCTCAGTAAGCATTCTGCACCAAAGTCCAAAATCTCCTGGTCTCAGATATATGTGGTGTTAAAGTATTAATATATAGCAACAGACCCCTGAAAATAGACAGATGAAAGCACTGAGGAAAGTCTAATGTGCATGTTAATTCTTGTGAGGTTTGGAGTATTTGAGAAAATAAAAAAATAGTATCCAGCTGTACAGAAAAGCTGAAATATTTTCAAGATTCTGAACGAGTTATAGCTGATGAATTAACTAAATATAGGATGCCTGATTCTTTCCTCCTTTGAAAATTTCAGAAAACGGTTTCTCAAAGTATTTTATCCAATATGGTGCAATTATTGAGTTAAAGTATAATAATTATTATTTAATATGTATGTGTACTTTCTATTTTATTAGTAGATGTCTCTGCATTATTCTCCCCTTGAGAGTGAAGAAAAATTTTTAATGTTTTTTTTTGTGTACTGACTGAAACATGTCAAGCCACCATTTTTTGGATGATAGCAATAAAGTAAGTGTCTTTTACCTTTTAAAAATACAAAAGAAAAAGCTATAAACACTGTGTAGTTGGAATTTAGGTTTTTTTTTCCCCATATAATATTTTTGCCCAATATGTCAGATAAAAACAATATAAATGAGACTAGGAACCTTATAGTCATCTCGAAAGAATATATTTTGTAGAGGAAACCATCAGTATCTTTCGTATTTAGATAATAAATAATTACATTTTTGTATAAGCTTGCAATTCTGGCAGGGTAAGTACCTCACCAGAAGAATGTCTCTTAGGAAGAACTTATGCATAAATAAGAAGTATTATTTATAGATAAGAAATTAAAGAAGGTATATCTAGCTCTTGTTATAACTTTGGAGGACCATACATCCTTAATCTGCTTCTTTCATTTTTTTGAAAGGTTACTTATCCAGGTGCACAGTGTAGCCCACAATACTTCTGTTGATTAACAAATTTAAAGTTTCTGGAGAAAAATAGCTTGACTTATTCCTTAAAAAAGGAACTGCAATGATAAAATATATTCTATATTGTTACCGTCTTTCTTATTTTGAAGAAGAGCTATTTTTTCTGGGTCATCTAAAAATACTTGATAAGCTGCTGTATTATGAGTGCTGCAAGCTATGCTAATTAAAACCGTCTTGTTCTTTTGTGCCTCTTTGTTGGCAACAGTGGTCTGTTCCTATATTCTTGGAATCTGAGGCAACCAGAGCAAGCAATGCAACACTCACAAATGTTAAGATAATTCTCTTCCTATGGCATAGTAAATTATTTTAAATTTATGGTACATTTCTCAGATAAAAATATAAGATACTTTAAATTATTTATCTCATTTTTTTCACAGATCATTTAAAACATCAAAGTGTTTATCCTTCCTTTGAAAACATCATGCAATATGGCACAGATACTGAACTGAACCTCCTGAGGCAGGATCTATGCATCTAAATATTATGAGGTTGTACTTCTGCTCCCACGTGAAGTTCCTCATGAGAACAGTGTTGAGTATCATAAACGGGTAGATAAAACCACAACACTTGATATTCCAGCTATAAAAAAAATATAGTAATAAATGCCTGCTGGCATGCAAAACACCATTTTAAAGAAAAATGAATAAAATACCTCAGTTGTTACTACTTCCTAATAAAAGCCAAAGTGTTTCCTGAAAACTGTTTTCCAGTATATATACATCTAAAAGTCTATTTCATATTTTCAATTGTTATAAGTTATGTGAGCCCTGGATATTTAGTGGTCAGTAGAGCAACACTGAATTCCTAAAAAAGAAGAGTCTGCTGACAAGTTAAATCTTCACAGTCACTGTAGCAACATCTGCAGTAACACATTCCAGAAACCAAGGGTGTTTTGTAACGGACGGTAAAAGGACTTTTGTTACAGAATTAGTTAAAAATGGTCCTTTTAGGTTTGTCTGGGTAATTGAAAGCATTTTACCTTGTTTGTCATGCTAGTTTTTAGCACAGGTGGTCAAGACAGAAAAAGATATGGGCTCAGAACTGGTATTTTCTGGCTTTCTTAGCTTTCTCATGAATTAACTGTACTACAGAAAATTACTGACAAAGATGGAAAAAATAAAATCTCAGCTATGCAGTACTGTAATTCTCCTCTGAAATAGATAACCTTAGGTGTCCTTTAGGCAGCTTTTAACACCCTTGCAAGCTTTGGTTTTCAGTTACAGAAGAAAGCTACTAATTTGCTTACTTTATATAGAAGCTTGACTTCTTTTTTCCTATACAATGATTAATTTGTGTCAATATTGTACATGAGTGGGTCTTTTTGATTAGGTTTGGTTTTTTGTTCTTTAATTTTAATTCTTAGAAGAAAGAAGAACAAAAAGTATCACAGGACAAAACTGGAAAGCCTCACTTTCTTTCCATACACAAACATGAAAGACTTTAAGCATGGTTTGACACAGAAGTTGAGGTGAATTTCACTTCAGAGAGTCATGATTGAATCTACCTACTCTGATGTGTGTTTGCTGATATGATTATGTTTCCAGACATTTTTTTTTAGATAGTTGTTAATTGACATTTATTTTGGCTGGTAAACCACAACAGCCCTGTAAGTATAAATCCTTTGTATTCTACATTAGTTTATAAGGACACAAATTAGCACAAATTAAAAATTAGTCTTATAAGCAAAAGCCTTGATCATCTAACTATCAAGGAATCTTAGTTCCTCAGTCAATGGGTATTTTCTCTATTAAACTATGTATTGATTTCTTAGATCACAGAGCTTTCTGAACTACCTTGGGAATGGTTAAAAGATTCTTGAAATGAATGAGAAGCCTTTTTAATTACAAAAGCAAACCCAGTTAAACCTTTTGCTACAACTTACAAACTAACTTGAAACCTTTATTTACAAAATCAATCGTTACACAGTAAAAATTTGGTCTAACTTAATGACTTAATTGGGTAAATTTTATTTATGAAACCTCTGAGATTCATATGTAGAACGTGTATTCATCGGTCTTAATACCAACAATAACAGCAGTGGAGTTAATACAGAAATCGTTAAAACAGAAATTGCTTTCTTCTAACTTGTTTTTCACCATCTGGATTAAGTTTTAACAGTAAAGGAAATAAATACACTTGAGTAAAAAGAAACAGTAGAAAGCTGTTCAATACTTCAATTCTTGCCTTAATTATGAACAGAAAATGAAGAACTATGTTGCAGATAAAGATTTCTCAGTCAAAAACTACCTTTATTGTTCTTTACTTAAATAAACATAGTGATGAACTGTATGTAATTTAGGGAATAACAAAGCAGCTTTAGTTTCTATTGGTAAATACTGTTATCTGTTACCTTTTTCATGAATCTTACATTTTATTCCATTTGAAAGGTTTTTTTATGGCACATGACTGTCATCTTTAGAACATTACAGGAATCTTGCTCTTCAGACTAAAAAGTTTCTCTGAACTTTTCTAGTATCTATACTGATATTAAAGAAAAGGAGACTCAACAAACCTGATATTAGTGGATGAATTTTGGAAAACAGTAGGGCATATGCATTTAGAAAAGTCTAGGGTTTGGTGTTTCTACTTAGAGGCATAATACAGAACTGTTCAATACATATATTTAACTGCAGCACACCAAAAAAAATAGTTGGAGAGCAACTGACATTAACTCCATGGTACATCTTTTATGCATAGAAAAATTTATGTAGGAAATCTGGGTACAAAGCAAAGGCAGAATTCAACAAGTTTATGTATATTATTTTTGTGAAACCGTGGCTTTATATACTAATCTGTTGCTTGAATTTGTAAAAAATAGACATGTTTGAAAAGATTATTTATTAATGATACAGAATAATAGTTAAAGCTATAAAAAAATAAAATTGTGTGTGTAAAAAGGAACATACAATATCTCTGTTTTATTTTTAGTGGCATAAAATGTTCCTGATTTTGTAATGGCCAGGGAAAAGTAAAGAATCAAAATCATATTCAGGTTGCTGCTGCTCTTTTTCTCACTAGTGTGGGTATAGTAGAGGAATTTGGTATTCACTATCCAGTCAGAAAAGTAACAATGTTGCTTTTGGAAACGTAGAACTCATGATACAACACTGAACAGGCAGTCAATAATGAAAAAAATCTATGAATATTAAGATAATGTATTATTCAGAGTTATGTCCTGTTTCTAGTAGAATCAGCATTATAACTTAAGTAGGTGCATAATGGAATTCATTTGTCTGTTCATTTCTTCATGCAAATCTTTTTAATAACCCTCAAAGGTTATGTCATTTTATGCATTTGCTATAACAGCCCATAAAAGTAAATCTAGCAAAATCTTCCCTTTTGCAAATACATCATTTTTTAAAAACAAATTACTTTTGGAATTTTACCTACAAGTTGTGATTTTTTTTTTTTTTCATGTTGTCTAAGTCACTTTTTAAATCTTACATATGGAAAATGGTAAAGGAGTATGTTCCTGTGGTGTTATAGATGGGATCAAAAGGAAGATTTGTTGTCCAACATCTGTTTTTAAAAAAGTTCTTTGGTGCTCAAGGAATATGTTCAACTTTTCTCTCTTGGTGGAAGCAAAGAGGCATTTTCAGCTAGTGGGAGAAATAATCATGCATATAATACTTTGAACGTTAGAAACGCTAGCAAAGAGCAGAAGGTGTATATTACACACAAATCAAGAAGGCCTCCTTATGACAAGTTCCTCGGTACTTTTAGAAAGTTCAGATAAAGTTGTATAGTATGTTTACTGACAAGTATATGCCTCTTCTATAACAAATTCTAACAATTAGGAAACTTCAATAATTATTTATTTTTCATATTTTTCTTGTTATTGTTATTTTGAAACATTACATGGCTCTTTTAAAGAATTATGATGCAGTATGAAAATAAAATGAGTTTTGATAATATTACTCATTTGAAATGTTTGATGCTACTATAGTTCAACTATTCTCTAAGGGCTCAGTTAAATAATACATGTGTTGCATTAATAGGTTCATTACAACTTCTGTAGACAAGCAAGATTATGAAAATAATACAGTAGACAATAAAGACAGAACATATGTTCCAGAGTTCGAGGATTCCAGGTGAGAGATAGATACGAGACACAAATAGAGAACTCACAACTAGTTTAGTAATATAGGAAAATATAGAGATACTAACAGATACAGTAAAGGATACTTCTGTTGTTTGGTTATCTATCTCACCAACCCCAAAGACTGTGTAATGACAATGAGGAAACCAGCTCTGAGAAACATCATCGTAGTGCAAGGTGACACATTCAATCTTGGCAGGCATTCCCATGGAGGCAATGCTGACTTGGGTGGTAGGGGATTCTGCCTCTCCGCATCGAATGAGGCTCAGGCTTTTACACTAACAAAAACGCTCACTCATTCTGAAGCAGGGGGCCAGCCTGCATCAGCAGAAGTGGCCAGCAATATCTAGAAAGGTCTCCAAAGGTCGTGACGTTTCTGAGGAATTCTAAAGTGGAACTTTCCTGGGAGGAACCAAAGCTGCACTTTCTGGGGAGGAGCCAAAGCAGACAAACACTACTTTTCTAACTTTGTGTATTTCACCATGGACAATTATCTATTGTCCCTAACACAACATGCTTCCTTTTTCAATATTTAAGAAACTGGAACATATTTTAAAACTATTTTGCTTCCTAAATCTAGCTTGTATAACAATGGATAATTAATATTTCATTTACTTTAAATAAACTAAGTCCAAGGTAAGATTTTGCCTGCAAATTTACCTTCTGATCAAAATGTTCAAGCATATCTGTTTTGATTCACTGTTCAGATATTTCTATAAATAAAACTAAATGTAGATAACTTTTAAGAAAACATAAGGAATTAGTATTAAAAATATGTTACATTTTGGAATTCAAAATGCTGCATGTCATAAAAGTGCAATGTGACATTTTCCAAGCTGTCCTTTCCTTCAGAATAGCTATGGCTAATTTTACCATATTGTGTAGTAACACTGTATAAAGGAAAGTCTGCAGAATATTGAGTATATCACAGGTTTGCTTTTTGTCAACAAGAACTGAGGAGACCAAGGGCTGAATTCATGTGCTCGCATGTAGGCATTAATGCCCTTTGAGAAAACTTGATGTATTGGAGACAACTACACTGTATTCACAGATAGGTTAGAGACCTATAACCCTTCTGAACTGGCAGCTATAGACCAGTTCTCCTGGGTTCAACAGTAGCAGTCATTTTTCTCTCCCTTAGTAGCTGGTGCAGTCCTGTGGTTTTGACTTTCAGCCTGGGAACAGTGCTGATAACACCGATGTATTTAGTTGGTGTTCAGTAATGTTTACTCTGACCAAGGACTTTGTGAGTCTCATGCTCTGCCAGGGAGGAGGGGAAGCTGGGAGGAAGCAGAGACAGGACACCTGACTGAGACTAGCCAAAGAGGTATTCCACACCACAGCATGTCATGCCCAGTATAAAACCTGGGGGCAGTTACCTGGAAGGCTAGACTGCTGCTCAGGTCAGGCCTGGTATTGGTCAGCAGGTGGTGAGCGATTCTATTCTCTTCCCTTGTTATTTCCTGCATCTTTACTATCATTGGTGGCAGCAGTAGTGGTTTTCTGTTATATCTTAATTACTGGACTGTTCATATCTCAACCTATGGGAGTTACATTCTTTTGAGTCTATCCCACATCCCTCCAGGAGTGGGGGGAGGAAGGGGGAGGAGCGAGCGAACAGCTGCCTGGTTCTGGGTTGCTGGATGGGCTTAAACCATGACATCAATCAGGCAACCCTAGAACATCCCAAAGGACATTAGATGTCTATATGTTGGGAACTGAAAAATCAGATAATGCTCTTGGCTATAGGAGCAATATGATAAAGAGAAGAGGGGAAAACAGATTGTGATACATAGAACTAGTCAAGTATATTCAGTGATGACTTTGCCATACCCTGTTTACCTAGAAAGGGAGAAGTCTAAATCTTATGCTGAAACATCCTATTTTGAGGGTATGTAAACATCTGGTAATATTGCACATGTACTCCTGGAAGGACAAGAATCTCCATTAATGTCTAGACTGCCTTACATGGATGTAATAATGTAGACTATTTTTTCTTCCATACAGTTGACAGTCTATTAGTCAACTGAAAAAGCCAGAGTCCCTGAAAGGATGCAACAGCTGACGCAGGAATTTGAAATAGTGTTGAGCTTCTGGACACACTGAATCTCAAAAGAGCAGGATGCCTTTTTGTGTTTTCTCTAGAACTGGATCCATCAGCATTAGTCCTGAAGCAGGAGGGTTCATAGCATGGACAGTGTAGACAGAAGTGATCAATGAGGAGTACATTGAATTGTGCAGGCATATTAAAGGCACTTATTAAGCACCATCTGGCCTAACTTATTTGCATATATGAAGAAAAGAAGGGGATGTCTTTTTGTATTTTATCTTCCCTTATATTAGCTTTCTGGAGCAGAAGGTGATATTATAAAAAATAACAAATTAGATTCCCTCTCTTCCTTTACTCATTGCTAGAATTTTACCAGTTTGCCATAATTTTAGAATACTTCATTCCACTTTAGAGGTGAGTAGAAAATTGTAATTCAAAACTATTGTATGTCTCCACTACCACTGTTTAAATTTAAGACTATAAAATAATGGAAAATTAAGAAATAATTTAATTGACATATACAAATGAATGTTTTCAGCAAAACCTTAACAGTAACAGTACAGTCTCTGGAAGCAAGGTCAGGCTTTGCAGGAAGAGTACATAGCTACAGTTGATTCATTCAAGAAGAAAACACAGAAGGCCAACTATAGAAATAAAACTTTTGTTTTGGAACTGCAAAATATTTTCTGCCATATTGCTGTAGTATTGTCCTGGGTTCAGCAGTAGCAGGTATTTTTTTCTCCTTCTGAGTAGCTGGTGCAGTGCTGTATTTTTGGCTTTCAGCCTGGGAACAGCACTGATAACCCCAATGTTTTTTGCTGTTGCTAAGTAATGTTTACTCTGACCAAGGACTTTGTGAGTCTCAGGCTCTGCCAGGGAGGAGGGGAAGCTGGGGGGAAGCAGAGACAGGACACCTGACCCAAACTAGCCAAAGGGGTATTCCATACCACAGCACATCATGCCCAGCATATAAGATGGGGGCAGTTGCCTGGAAGGGATAGCTTGCTGATCAGGTCTGGCTGGGTATCAGTCGGCGGGTGGTGAGTGGTTGCATTCTCTTCCCTTGTTATTTCCCTTATCATTAGAGAGAAGAATTTGGCCTCTTCCCTTCCCTTCACTATTCTCTTCCCTTGTTAATTCCCTTATCATTTAGAGAGCAGACTTTGGCCTCTTCAGGAACCTGCTTAGTAAGGTTCCATGCGATATAGCTCTAGAGGGCAGGGGGGCTCATGACTCTTGATTGACGTTCAAGGATCACCTGCTACAAGCTCAGGAGTGTTTCATTCCAACTAGAAGGAAGTGCAGCAGGAGTGCCAGGAGACCTCTTTGGATGGATAAGGAGCTGCTGAGGAAAATTCAAATGAAAAAAGAGGCTTATAAAAAGTGGAAGCAAGGACAGGCAGCCTGGGAAGAGTACAGGAGTGTTGTCTAGGAAGCTAGGGACCAGGTTAGGAAAGCTAAGGCCCAGTTAGAATTAAACTTGGCTATGGATGTTAAGGATAACAGGAAGGGATTCTGTAGGTATGTAACAAATAAAAGACAGACTAGGACCAAGGTAGGCACCCTCCAGAAGCTCTCAGGAGAACTGGCTACACAGGATTTGGAGATGGCTGAGGTTCTCAATGACTTCTTTGTCTCAGGCTTCACTGCCAAAGGCTCTGACCACACCACCCAAGTCTTCGAAGGTAGATGCAGTGACTGTGAGAATGAAGACCTTAGGCCCACTGTAGGAGAGGATCTCATTAAAGTCCATCTTAAAAACCTGAACATACACAAGTCCATGGGTCCTGATGAAATCCATCCGCGGGTCCTGAAGGAGCTGGCGAATGAAGTTGCTAAGCTGCTGGCCATCATATTTGAGAAATCATGGCAGTCAGGTGAAGTTCCCGGTGACTGGAAAAAGGGAAATATAACCCCCATTTTCAAGAAGGGGAAAATGGATGACCCAGGGAATTACAGCCCAGTTAGTCTCACCTCTGTGCCTTTCAAAATCTTGGAGCAGATTCTCCTGGATGGCATGCTAAGGCACATGAAAATCAACAAGGTGCTTGGTGACAGTCAGCCAGCCAGCCACACACCTATTGTGTGCAGTTCTGGTGTCCTCAACATAAAAAGGACTTGGAACTGTTGGAACAAGTCCAGAGGATGGCCACGAGAATGATCTGGAGACTGGAGCACCTTCCACATGAAGATAGGCTGAGAAAGTTGGGTCTGTTCAGGCTAGAGAAGAGAAGGCTGCATAGAGACCTCATAGCAGCCTTCCAATATCTGAAGGGGGGGCTATAGGGATGTTGGGAGGGCCTCTTCATTAGGGACTGTAGTGACAGGACAAGGGGTAATGGGTTAAAACTTAAACAGGGGAAGTTAAATTGGATGTAAGGAAGAAATTCTTTCCTGTGAGGGTGGTGAGGCACTGCAATGGGTTGCCCAAGGAAGTTCTTAATGCTCTGTCCCCGGCAGTGTTCATGGCCAGGTTGGACAAAGCCATGGGTGGCATCGTTTAGTGTGATGTGCCTCTGCCATCGTTTAGTGTGATGTGCCTCTGCCCATGGTAGGGGGGGGTGGATCTGTATGATCTTAAGGTCATTTCCAACCCTAACTATTCTATGATTCTATGATTATTATTATTGGTGGTAGCAGTAATGATTTGTCTTAGCTACTACACTGTTCTTATTTCAATCTGTGGGAGTTACATTATTTTGATTCTCCACCCCATCCCTCCAGGAACTGGGGGAGGAAGGAGAAGGGTGTGAGCGAGTGGCTGTGTGGTTCTGGGTTGCCAGCTGGGCTTAAACCATGACATAAAGCAAGTAAATAATAGTGCTCTTTTGGTCATATAGCATATTTAATCGAGTCGTAGTAGTTATCAAGTAGAGTCTTTACAAGAAAATTAATAATATATTAAACTATTCAACTCAGAGATTCCAGTAATATTAGATATTGATCTTTGGTATAACCAACCTTGGGAATATCTAGCATTACTAAGTTCTCTTTTCTTTTTTTTTTTTGTTTTATAAAAATGCTATACAAAACGCAAACACACAGCAGGTAAGAGAGGAAAAAGTGCATTCAGGCTTACTTTAAACAATATAATAAAAACCATATACTGTTTATACTGGAAAAATACCTCTTGCTTAAAATTAAGCATTCATTTAGACAGTCTAAAATTCAATGTTTTCCATAGTAATTTTCCCACTTCATATGCTCCTTTCCAGACTGTAATATATATTTGGTTATAAAGACTCTTAGCAATTTATAGGAAGGATGGTAAGTTTATGCCTTTAGTAAGTGCAAAGAAAATAAATAAACACAACCAGGTATAATTTCAGAATACACTTCACTTATTTCAGAAGATCTTTGCTTATAACGAGACCTTAATCAGATATTTATTAGGTTGCCATGTTTTCAGTGTATGTTCCAGGATTTTTAGCACACAGTTGCATTGGATTAAGTATTTTATGAGTAAACCACCCTCCACCCAATGTGTCTGTATTTCTGTATCTGCTCATCTACAAATATAATTGAATCATCCAATCTCTTTATGGTTATCCTAACATATTACATTACTAATTAAATGATGTTTTGATCTTTGGTTATTTAACACAAATGCTGAAAGCTTATGAACACTATATTCATACCAGATAATACAAATATACATGGATATTAAAGGTAGTTGGGAATTACACATGCAATATTCTCCGCCTTGGGTAAGAAATATAAAAAATAGGTTTTTTTCTGAAACATTTAAAGCTTTGGATGTTTTTCTTCAGAGTGCTTTAGATAAATGCAAATGCTACTGGCAATATGTAGCAGATCTGTTTACCAACGCAGAAGTAATAGTAAATGTCGTTTTGTGTGTTAAACTTTCCTAACAGGTCCCTAGATTATTTGTAACAAAAGATTCTTTATTTCTCTGTCACTTCTAATAAACTGAAGGCATTGGATTTGTTTTGTCTATTGCTTATTTTCATCTTGTTTTAACTACTTCCAAGTTCTTGAATCACGTTACTTCGCTGTTATAAAAATGAGCAATTTCCAAGTTTTATCATTATTTGTAGGAAGAAAATAATGATGACAACCTTCTTTGCAAAATTTTTTCAAAATCTCAGATCTCAAAATACCACTGGACATGTTTTATTAGTAATGTAACATATACTTGTGTATATTGTATTGTTTATAGCCAAATCATCTGGTTTATCGAGGTACCTGTTGGAAACAACTGCATGAGCAATTCCGATTTTGTTTCTTCAGAATTAGTAACATTATTTTTTACTAATAACTAATAATTAATTAGTAAAAATCAGAAACATCCATTCTCTCATCTTGTATGGTAGCACTGCTTTCTGGAAACCATGAAAATGAAGATTACAAAAGGAGAAAGCCCTGCATTTTGTGTTTATTTCAAAGGTTTGCATAGTATAGTATCAAAATATAAAAAATGCAGAATACTTTCTTCAAGCACTGCCTTGAACAGTGAAGCTAGCTATTTATTTTTCATACATGCATTATAAAACCAAATTATCCCTTATATAATAGTCTGAATACGCATATATGTCAGAGTGAATAGTCATGCTAACAACTTCTTTCAATCGCTGTGAGTTTACTATCCCACAAAAAACAGTGACTTTACTAGTAACAATATACTATTAATTAGCACAATATGCCTGTATTTCTAGACTTCAGAGAATTCAAATTTAAATTTAGAAAGATGAGCGGTTACTGAAAACTAACAATTAAGGCTGATTTCAAAGCAAGTGATCAAATTTATTTTGAGATAATTATTATTTACAGTGAAATCACGCACTATTGCATGTAACATTATTCTTACCTGTTCAGAAGTTAGATCTTTGTGAAAATGAAAGTCACTGTAGTCAAAAAGAGTATCAATCACTATACAAATCAAAATCTGTGGCAACATTAATAAAGAAAAAGTTATCATCAGTTTTCTTCTGCATTATGCCAGCTAACAATCAAGCAACCTGCCTGAAAGTCTAAATATTTGTGTTATGAAGATACAAATCATTTTATATTAAGAAACTGGGCATTAGAATAAGATTTGCAGATGACTGTAGACAATGGTACTTCAATATGCAACAGAAAAAAAATTGTATGAAGCCATCTTTTACTCTAAATGAGAAGTCATTAGAGTTCCATTTCTATTTTTATGTGTATGGAATGCTTTTTAATTAACAGATATTATGAATACAATATATTTAACGGATGTAGTTTCTAGAGAATCAATTTGTCTCATATTAAAAGTAAATTCTACCATCTGAGATAGAAATAGAATTGTTCTGTTCCATGCAGCAATATATATTGAGAGCAACTGCACTTCTATACTCCTTGAGAGAATAACATCCTCAATGTAACAGGAACAATCGCTGAACTTCCTTTTCAAAACAACCTGATTCCAGACAGGTTAAAACAGAATGAGGCAGACACTCCTTGCGTAAATGAGCATAAAATATCTCTGTTCTAACTGCAGTCTATGGACATGGCATCAGCAATAGTTGCTGTCTTCCAAGGTATCAGTTCAATTCTTAAGCAACAGTAATCTCAAACATTTAGTATTTTTACTTTTTATGTTGTCTGAGTCTGAGGGAGGAAGGTCACAATTCACAGGAAAAAAGTTGCTTGGTGTTTACAGCACAACAGTGCCTTGAAGCCTCCAGTTATTAACCATGTTCCTATCATACCAGAGAAAATGAAAATAACCCAGACAGATAGGCCTTCCCACAAAGAAATTGTGACCAAGTAATCATTTGAACAAGTCACATAAAAATGTGTCTTATTGCACTTGTTAGACTACTAGAGGTGTTGTTAATAATGAAGCCATGAGAAGATACCTCTCCATCCTTTCCAGTTCTGTATCAAATGACACCTATGAGGTACTTTTAGATGCTTATGAGGAACTATCTGTTTTGTCAACCTCAAAAAAATCTAATGAATATGAGTTTCACTGCACAAGCTCTGATAAAATGAAATCACACTGATATGGTCTTTAATCTGAACTAGTTTTGTTTTTCATCTTTCAGATTATAATGCATGCAAGATTAATGATGTTCCTATGCTTTGTCAACCCACCTCTTCCTGGCATTTAAAATAAAAACAGGAAGAACACATTTCATTCATTTCATTTAACTACCTATCTTCCTTTCTGCTTTCCCACCTCCAGTAAAACTCACTGTAGTAGTGTGATTTGTCAAAGAACACCTTTCCAACAAAACATAATACATTGGTCAATCTATAACTTAGTGCATTAATTATACTTAGAATTTTAAATGTAATTACTCATACAAATAATTATCAAAACCTCTAATATTTTTAAATATTTTTCTGATATTCACAATGACAATAATACCCGTGCTGATTACTATAATTAATCACTGTAATCAGTCACAAAAACTACTGTTATACAAAGTAGCTAATATGACTAGAAATTAGTATTTATCCAAGTTACTTCTCCTTTCCACCTCTGCTACCTTTGAGTTTTTTCTGTGATTGAAACGTAGAAATAGTTCTCTTTATCATATGACACAATTTTTTTCCATTGAGTCAGATTACATGGCAAAGAGGAAACCTGAGCAAGTTTTAAAAAGAAATTTTTTGCAGTGGGTTCTGAGGTCAAATCTCTCCTGCTGAACTGTGCTTCACAAATTCCAGAAAAAGAGAAATTTCTTATGCTTTTACAAATGTGGCATGTGTTGGTACTTGGTATTTTGGGGTATGAAGGCAAGGTGGAACAGCTGGGTAAGAAGATTAGAACATCAAGAAGGCTGCAACTGTACAAGAGCTTCACTGACACGAAAGCTGAAAGAAGTGTAACATCTACAGATACTGAGTGCTAAAATCCATGGTAGACAACATTCTATTTAATCAACCAGTTTTTAACAAGTGAGTTGTGTAATTCATTGTCACCTATTTGAGTTACTAATTGTTTAATTTTTTGTTGTTTTCTTTTTAAATGTAGTAGCTTATATTTAGGAAAAAATATGTTCACCTTTAAAGAAAAGATACTTAGAACAATGGATTGTTATTCAATAGCTCCAATCTTAGCATCTCCATCTGTTTAACAAATGTTAGCTAATTAAACCCTATTTACACCCAGGTGTAATCTCTCCTCTTGACAGTGTGTCTAATGTACAACTATATATTCTGCACATAAACTCCCCAATTCATATATAACTCTAGTAAATTAAATTTTTATATTACATTTTTTATATAATATTTTAAAGAAGAAAGCCACAAGACTGACTGGATGAAAGAGGTAATTTTATATCTACTAAAAAGCTTAAGATCACTCTCAAATATGCAACGATTAGAGTATCGGTGACCCCTTTATTTGCCTGTGTGACAACAGCCTCTCCAATCAATGGCTTTGGAGGCTTTTTAGCTTTTTCCTAGCATTTTTAAGCAACTCATCAGGTGTCCTAATATTACTTTTTTTTCACATAAGTAACCAGTCAATACTAATCAATAGTCATAGACCTGTACCATAATACCATATTAAAGAAATAACGTATTATAATGAAAAGGATTAGACAAAGATGGAGAACAGTTATTATTAGCCAAACAGAAACTTCTTGAGCACTAAGCAAAAGTTCACTGAGTGATAGTGAAATAAAATGTCAGCTAAAATTGCGATAGTAGCTTCAAAGCATTGTATATAGGCAAAATAAATCTTAGCTCTATGTACAGAATGATGGGATATAAATTATCTGTTCCTACTTGGGAAAAAATATGTGGAATCATCTTGACCAGTTCTTTGAAAATAGCAGTTTATAGTTTAGTGCAGTCCAGAAGGTCAGCAGAATAATTAGGAATCATTAGAAAAAGAATTAAGAACAAAATAGAAATCTTAATTTTGACATTGTTTAAATATTTAATACAGTCTTAAATTGTGTAACAATTCTCTTGTAAGTGGAGTAATCAAGATTTAAAAGTAAAGAGAGCATTCAGAAGTGTAAAAAAGCTCCCATATAAGTACAGACAAAACAGCAGGACTGCAATAAATAATTGAAAAATTTAGTGAGTAAATTAAGAATATGTATTCCCAACTTTTCTTCTGGTATTGAAAAAGTGGTAATTCACAAGCTGAATTTAATTCTTGAAATTAAATTTAACTTTTGGATATTTTTTTTGGTACAGATATGAAAATACTAAATTCAGATACTATAATACAGATAAACAGAGAAGGTACAACATCATTAAGGATACCTATCTAGCTGGAAGAAACCAGAGCATGCTGCTAGTCAGAGACATGCAAATCTGATGTGATGTAGGTAGTTCCAGTCACAAACTTGAGAATAAAGAATGAATTCCAGGCTACTTGACTAACAGCTCTCTAGAAGTTTCATGTGATATCAGTCTTACTATTTGGGAGCTAAAATGTTCATATAGTCTCCTTCATAATTCCAAAGATCAACATGTTACGAGGATGCTGAAGTCACTTGAGAATTTAGATTCTCCAACCAATACGGCTCCAGGTGCAAAAGCCTACTTAGCTAAAAGGAGTGCAATAGAGTCTTTCCTAACTCCATGTAAAATTGCAACCTAACAATAGTTAGATGATTACAGTCCCAGGACCTCTCAGAAGCAAAAGTAATAAGTGAGAAGGCCTACAAAGCAAGCTGTCACTGTTATATTATGAAGGAATAGATACAGACTTCTTACCCAGAAACTGCTGATCAACCTATTCCCTGGTGACAGTAGTAACTTTGAAGTGTAAATGAAAATTGAAAATGAAGTTTCCAATGTCTACATGTCAAATAGGCAAACTGTATCAGCCTCCCTGTTGTCATTCACTTAATTCCAACCCACCACTTTCTCATTTCTATCCAAAGGCAACAGAAGCAACCAGGAAAGGTACCACTGCACTTCCAAGCATGGGAGGAAAAAGAAGCTGAAAGAAATGCTATCACTATCATAACATAAGCATTTGTCAGTGTCCTTTATACAGTAGGTGTAGAGTGTAACATTTGTCTAGTGGTGATTTGGAGGTACTTAAAGGCTTGTTGTAATGTGGCCAGTTCTGCAATCTCACCCCAGAATTTTAACAGGATTATTTCACAGGGCTTGCTACAAAATGCAAGGTGAGATAGTTCTGTTCAGAGAATGAAGCTATGAAACTTTCTCCTAACTCTTTAAGTCTAAATTTCTTCATAAATAAGCTTGCAGCACAGATTAGATAGCAATTGAAGTCCACATACAAGGAACTGAATACGCAAAAGCTAGACATCACTGCTCAGCCTGGAACTTGGAGCATGATCCAGTCTCCAAAGCTAGACACAAAGGCTTTTATAAATAACAGCAACACAGATCTGAATCCACAGCTGCTGAACACTGACCAGAAGTTAGCACATCATTCGGCAGTTTCCCACAGGTGTCACAGAATGGCTTGAGAAGAAAGAGATCTTCAAGACAATCTAGTTCCAAATGCACTGCCATGGGCAGTGACACCTTCCACTGGACTAGTCTGGTCAGTCCAACCTGGCCTTCAACACTGCCAGAAATGGGGCAACCACAACTCCTTTGTTCCACTGTCTCACCTCCTTCACAGTAAAGAATTTTTCTCCTAGTAGCTAATCTAAATCTACCTTCTTTCAGTTTCAGCTTAAAGACATTCCCCCTTGTCCCTGTTACTCCATGCCCTTGTAAAATGTCCCTCCCTAGGTTTCTTTTAGGCCCCCTTTAGATACTGGAAACATACTCTAAGGTCTCCACACACTCTTCTCCAGGCGAACAAGCCCAATTCTCTCTGCCTGTCTTCATAAGAGGTACTCCAACCCTCAGATCATCTTTCTGGTTTCCTCTGGACTTGCTCAAGCCTATCCATGTTCCTCTTGTGTTGGTGGCCCTTGAAGTGACCACAGTACTCCACGTGGTGTCCCACAAGAGCAGAATAGAGGGGGAGAGTTGCCTCCCTTTACCTGCTGGTCACACTCCTTTTGATGCAGCCCAGGATACGGTTGGCTTTCTGTGCTGTGAGGGCACACTGCCTGCTCATGTTGAGCTTTTCATCGACCAACACCCCCAAGTCCTTCTTCTCAAGGTTGCTCTCAATTCATTCTCCACCCAGTCTGTTTTTGTGCTTGGGATTGTCCTGACCCAAGTGTAGAACCTTGCACTTGGCCTTGTTGAACTTCATGAGTTTGGCACTGGCCCATCTCTCAAGCGTGTCATGATTCCTCTGGATGGCATCCCTTCCCTTCAGAATGTCACCATATCACACACTGTTTGCCTGTCCTGTTCACAGAGCTCTTGGTTGCTCCATCGGGCTGCCTTTTGTGGGAGTGGGGGATGGTCACAGTTACTCCTGGCCCTGCCCACACCTGGTCAGTGCTCTTGTAATAGCTGACATGATGGTTCCTAATGGGTTTCTGTGCTCCCGGGTTTCTCACACTCAGCAACCCCACAGTATGCCACGGTCCCCTGCTCTGCTGAGGAGCATGGCCTGCACCGGAGCTGACCAGCTTGATGAAGTCATAGGTAGGAAACAGGAAACGATGACAGCAGTGGTGACTTCAAAATCTATGGCTCACAGGAATCACACAATGTTCAGGAATGATGCTGTCATCCGCTGAGGATGTAACAGTCTTCTTATCAAAGCATTCATGCAGAAAGTGCAAGAACAAGGTTCAGTATCTTTTGTTTTTTAAGAGAATTCAAATATATATGTTCTTAGAGATTACTTCACGTAAGGAGATGATGGCTACCATGAGGCTTGGAAATTCTCTTCCTTTCCTTGTGAAAGTGAGACCCTATAGAATCAGCAAAGGAGCTCCAAGTTCTGATTCTTGCTCACAAACCTGTTATGTAATTTTTATGTCTAATGCCTAATTAATTAACAGTCCCTTGAACAAGGATTTCTATTTCATTTGCAAATCTGGTTTTTAAATTGAAACTGCTTGGTGAGTCATCAGCTCTGGGGACAATAGATTAGACATTTAATATAAATAATATTTCCCCCCCCCCTTTTTTTTAACTTCTTCTAATTACAGCAATGTATTTATTTCTTTATTTTACTTTTCCTTCTAAATACAGAGTTGTGTTCAATCTTTTTTTTCTTGGTCAAAAATGAACTTGAAGGTATTGACTATGAGTCTAATCAATAGGGAACGCTTTCACATTTTGTAAGGCAGGTGAACACCTATTTGCAGATAAGCAATTTGAAAAAATGAAACAGCACAGGCACAATGAAAACAGCACAGGCAGAGGACAAAGAATTTATGAGATAGTACTTTTAATGTGTTTGTTCCTATTCTTTTAAAAATATGTTGAAATACACTAGTGCCATGTCCTAGAGGCAGAGAAAAGGAGCTGTAGTGTTCTGAAGTCAATTTCTGGAATTACTGGTCTATAAACTATTCCATGAAAATGAAATGACCTGGCTAAAGTACAGTCTTGTTCAAATACTCACACACAGATCATGAATTTGGATATTATTTGAATACTCACACACAGTCCAACGCCAAAGCAGCTATAGAAGTTTAATAACTAGTAAAATTTTTGAAGCTAGGTCTGAAAGTAATGAAAGTTGTTAATATAAGCAGATATTCTGAATAAAAGCTTGCTCACTGTTAATTAGACCCCCGATATACCAGGCAGGATATTCAGAAGAATTTCTCAGCAAGGTAAAATCTCCAAAACCATTGATTTCGCATTGATATTATGCAAGCAGTATTTCCTTTTCCTAAAATTCTTAAAATAAACAGCTGAAACCTGTACCATGTAGTAAAGGGAACCCCATACTGTAATATGAAACTTGTATTAAAAACCAGAAGCACAGTAGTATTCAACTTAAAGCTATCTTGTTCCTTGGAAAACATATATGATACTCAGGAATTAAAACAAAGACAGGAAAGTAACATCCAGAAGGCCATGTGTAGGAAAATATAGCCTGAAAGGATTTGACATACCTTTGGAACAGCTAAGCACTCTTCAAGAAGTTTCTCAGAAGTAGGTAGTCAAGTAAATCAAAGTATATATGCCAACTTTTATTGAACATCTTTGAAAAGAGCCTGGGGCTTCTTAATCTTGAAAGGCATTCACAAGAGGATTACACAGTAAGAATTTGGAAATCTTATAAATTTCCCTTTCTATATGCTTACAGATACTTTCATTGGAAAATGAGGACTTTCCTTTAAAATTTGCAAATTCCTTTTTTTTTTTTCCACTCAAATTAATTGAAATAACCCAAACAAACAAAATACCAAAAAAACACCTTTGAGGTTTTGTTTCAATTTCATATGAAAAAGGCCACTTCTAGAAATAAGGAATCATTTATTTCAGTAGGCCATTCAATGAGAAATTAGTGAGTTCCCCTTCAGAGATAATTCACTGGTTTGCTTCAGGCAGTAGTCACAAAATGATCTCTCTCTACCTAGCTTTCATTTAATAGATTGATGCAGAGACTTAAGAAACTATGAAGTGGAAAGAACTAGATAAAGTAGAAGAGGCTCAACGCTTACAAGCTGATTATAATTAAAGATAATACCGATATCATGACTGTTTCTGTTTTCATTCACTTTTTTCTATTTAATATTAAATATAGCTTTATCATACTCTGTCCTATACTGCTTAGAACTTCCATACTTCATCAGCTCATCAGACATGACTTCAAAAAGGTTCCCAAAAAAGGGAAAATTTTTGTTCTGATTGCTGTTTTGTGTTAATATTAGCTTTTAAATGCAGCGCAAACAAAAGACATGGCAGTAGGGGCAAGGGTAAATTGTTCAGAAGACTTATAAGGGTACTTAGGTTTATAAAAAAATGCCCTTAAAATAATTTTGCTGCTAAACTTTTACAGAATTCAACTGATTTTTTTCTAATTCAGGTTATGGTATAAACATTTCAGCTATAGTGGGTTTACCACCTTGCTATGGTCACCCAGTGCATCAGCCTATTTAACAATCACATTCAATCTTTCTCAATACAGGAATAAAGACATCTCCTTATGTGGAAAAGGAAAGTTTCATACATTTCCACTTCCCAAGGTAAATTACCATGTAATCTTCCTTCTCCTTGTCAGGATATATTCTGGTTCTAATATGTGTAATGTCAATGATCATGGAATGTTGCTAAGCAGTTATTTTTGTACAAAAATATTACTAAATATTTCAGCTATCTATGTAATAGGGACCAAAACTACATTATGAAGAAAAAGTAAAAACAAAATTTAACTCATTCAAATGTCTTATAGTCAAATAGCACAATGATTTATCACATGAATGCAGAAAAGTATATACATAAAGGATTGTGTATGCTCCTTGAAGTACTCCCTCTGTTATTTTTTTAAAGTTCCACCCTATATATTCTACTACAGTGAAAACATACTAGATTTTATTTTTGGTTATAAGCAATAACTGATGGCTTATTGCCATAGTTTAAGTGTTTAATACACTTATCTGTGTTATAATTTCTGTGGCTATGTATTCCTTAATTTACATGCATGTGTAAAACTCTAAGTAGCTAGCTAAGTCATTTATAACCTATTCACTAGACTTCACTGGTATTATGTTTTGTACTTTCTATTGTAGTTGTTACAAATGACATTAAATTCTTTACTGGTATTGCCTCAGTAAGCATCACATAGGCTTAGACTATCCAAACAACTGAAACCTGTTTTGAAGTCTGCAGCTCTGTGAAAGTTTTACATATTCCTATGATACCAATGGGCCATGAAAAATCTGGTGTCTTTGCTTTCATGAGAAAGATTAACAGGAACAGAAGACGGCTTGGCATGAACCCATTTTGTGACAAAAATTGCCATGAGAATACAAAATAGCACAATATTAATCCATTCTGATGAAAATGATGGTAATGAAAACGAGAAATGGCATCAACTAAATCCATTTTCATTACTCTGTTATGATTGCAGTCTTGTAGTTTTCAGATACTGTGCTGAGTGAAAAGATCTATATTTCAGCCACATTTTTAATGCCTTTGATGAGCATCTCCTTACCATTACACACCATTTCATTCTATACTTTGAATTCTTGTTTTAAAAATGTTTTAGATCAGGTCCAGGTATCTAAACTTGACAGAATATTTATTAATGTTCCTTAAAAATGGCCCATAAAAAGCAGTCATGGGCCTCTGAAGAAACTGGCATTGCATTACTTCATTAGTGAAAATGTAGAATTCCCCATGTTTGTAATAAAATTATGTAAAAATGCAGATACATAGTACAAAACTGTAAGTGCTCAAATCAATCTCATTTTCCTTTTAAAATAGTCTTTAAAAGTGTGCTACTGAATGAAAATGAAAAGTATTCTTTAGATCCCAAGTGCTTTAAGATACTTAAGATGCTCAGGCTAAGAAAGTTGGGTCTGTTCAGCCTGGAGAAGAGAAGACTGCATGGAGACCTCATAGGAGCCTTTCAGTATCTGAAGGGGGCTTATAGCGATGCTGGGGAGGGACTCTTCATTAGGGACTGTAGTGATAGGACAAGGGGTAACAGGTTAAAACTTAAACAGGGGAAGTTTAGATTGGATATACGGAAGAAGTTCTTTACTGTACGGGTGTTGAGTCAGTGGAATGGGTTGCCCAAGGACTTTCTGAATGCTCCATCCCTGTCAGTGTTCAAGGCCAGGTTGGACAGAGCCTTGGGTGGTATGGTTTAGTGTGAGGTTTCCCTGCCCACGGCAGGGAGGTTGGAACTAGATGATCTTAAGGTCCTTTCCAACCCTAACTATTTTATGATTCTATAATTTAGTTTTAGACTATAATTACAATAATAATCTAATTATTATTTGTAAAAAAAACAGTTTTAACAAAAGTGAATTATCAATGTGTATGTGTGCCCCACTCTTTAGTATACTTACACCTAACATATTTTTAGCTCTCTATTGCCATGCTCGCATTTTTGCACAGCTTAAACAACTCCCTTTATTTTGATTTCCCAAGCACCACAGAACCTGATGCCCAGAGAATAGGATTAATCATACTCTATAAATACAGTTCAGTGTTTCAACATGAAAAACTGAGCAGCCTTACAGCTGCAGAGCTAATTTGAATATTACAGCAAGTACTTCCACATTCCTACCTTTGGCTTTTTGCATGACTTCTTTGTGTCCATGATCTCTAGGAATTCTTCTTCTGCCTACCATCATAATAAGGTTACTGCAGGACAATCTCTGTAATTGACAAATACAGGATTTTCAAATTCCTTCTCTGGCATTTTTTAAATAGAGGTGACAAAGTGTCCAACTAGCAAATGACCCCAGTAAATAAAAACCTTGCTTGTGATTATGGCTAAATTACAATAAATGCCATCCAAACACAGGGTAGTGACCCATGATACTCTCTTTTCACAGTTCCCACCATAAACCCAAGAAATTTGGTCACAAAATCTTGGTAAAGTGATAACACAAACCTCCTGCCATGCTACTGTATCACAAGCCTTCCTGAGACCATCAGACACAAAGATGATGTAGCCCTACTGCAACCTGGACACCTATAGCACTTGGCTAGCAGCTTTCTTCCATATGGCCTGTTCACTGCAAACCTATGCAGGTGTGCCTTTCTGTTGCTATAAACAAAAACATGAAGTGTGGGAGAGGAGTGAGCGAGTGGCTGCATGATTCTGAGTTGCTGTCTGGGCTTGACCAACATAAAAATCAACCTAAAAAGCAGGACAGTGCAGGTTAGTCAAAGGCACAACTGGAAGCTTGCAAAAACACACATAATACCTTAAAGATTTGGAATAAAACTTATTCCAGGAAGAAGTATTTACTTAGGCAGTTGGAGCCATAAGGTCTTCTTAAGTTCTGTTTCCCTTCTTATAAAAATCAGTGTATGCAAGTTAGAGTTTTAGGAAGTAATTAGTATAACTTATTGTATTATATATCTGTGTCTTTTCATGTGTCTGAATTTATTTTTTTTTCTTTATGATCATTTCTGTAAGTTATGGATCAGTGTGTCACTGAGTTTTTTTTTTATTAGCCTGAGTGGTGTTTGCCTTCGCTTGCAGTCAGAAACACTGGTACATTTGCATCAAAGCAGTATATGAAAAAAAAGAAGCACTGAACTCAACCTGATTTCACATAATTTATTGGCTATACAATTCTTCAGAGTTCTTCTGACAAAGAATTTAATGATAATAAAACCTAGCTTTATTAATCAACTTATTTCTGAAATATATTAGCATAGTAAAAGAAATCTCAGAAATGTTAACATAGTGCAATTTTGAATTAATTTTACAGTCTTGCCTTGTCCCCTGCGCCTTATCCTACCACACTACGTCTGCTGTTGGTCCTGTAATCCTGATAACATTCAGAACTGACCAGTTATCTTCAAAGCATAGTCATTGTTACTTTTTATTTTCCCCATCACAGTTTTGAAGTTTTGAATTAAAAGAAAGCAGATAAAGTATATTGATTCAAAATGGTATTAAGCAACAACTCTGCTCTGCTTTATATCATATGAGCAATTACCTATTTTTTTAAAGAAAGTTGCTTCATCTTCACTTGAGTAGTAATTTACATGCTCAACTGCAGTATCAGGCAGGACTAAAATTCTACATAGATTATATAAAACCCATTTCAAATTTTTATTCAAAAAGACCCTTGAAATATTGGATAAGTTGGCTTTGTCTCTCTTTTCTTACCCATGGAGTCTTTGTGCCATGTCTAGCTATCTGTCTGTTTAACAATGTCAGGATGCTGCCTCACAGGAGCTAGCTGATACAGTTCTTATGAACAAAATGATCTCTCCAGGCAGTGATATCAGACACTGTCTTCAAGGTGATCCAGGCTCTTATGTAGAGTTAGTATTATAAAATCACATTTATAGTTTTTTGAAAGTCATATCTAGGGCAGTTTTTGAAGAGATCTATGCCAGTGTAGACAGCAGGGAATCACAGCACTCAAATCTCAGCATAGTTAAAATAGAACTACTTGAACCAAGCAAAAGCTGAGTGGTCTGGACCATCTGAAAATTGGTCCTGAACACCCCAATACTCTGACTGAACTTCTTTGTGTAGGTTCAATGATTTTTCTAAGGACAGATGTTATATTAAGTTGCAGTGCCCTTCACAACATTGCTGTGTCAACTACTTGACAAAATACCATTCTTCTATATTCACTGTGCATTTCAACATGCAGCGGTTATCCAGAAGACATGATGGCTCCTGGCTAAAGAATTCACAATGAAACATACAGGTTTACAAGTGCTGTTGATATGATCAGAAGAGAAAATTAAAATTAACTAAGTAACTAAATGTAAGGCATTTAGCAATAGGTGGACTGAGCTCTGATACTTCCAAAACCAAAAAGAACAAAATGTATACATACAATTATGTAAATGTGTATATATATATATAAGATTAAAAAAAAAAAAAAAAAATTAGAAACTGGATTAACTTTAATTCAGGAGCACAAACTCTCTTAAATAGAACATGAAAGGCAAAGCACTATGTTTCACTGAAATGGAATTAGAAAGCACATTAATTACTTCTTACAATGTTTCTTCCAAAACAGATAATGAAAAATAATTTCCATAACACACATTTGACAGTATGGGGAATTAATCTGTGCATGTGTGTGTGTGTGATTAATGCTCTCTGATGTAATGAGTTCTTTATATTGTTTTCCTGTACTCCAGTCATCTATATTTTCTTAGATCGCCTGTTTTTCTATTAGGAGGAGTGGAACTGCTAGTTTTGTACCTGACTCTGAATCAGGCTGAGTAAACTTCACCTCAGTGGAACAATGAAACACATACAATACAGGCAAAGCCACTGGTCTGCAGGAAAGTAGCTGTGTGTTTACATTAAGCATCTGTAAAAAGGCACATATTAAAAATTCAAGAAAAGAGGAAAAGTGACTCTCTGCTTTTTTGAGCAAAAGCAATACTTTTCATTGTCTGTCCTACTGAGATTACTCAAAGGGAAGCAGTTAGGTTTCCGTTCATCTGGAATTCTGAAACAGTGCAAACAATTTTGCATTCCAGGGAAACTGAGGAGAAAGTGATCTATACATACACTTGAACATTTTGGTAGATCTGAAAGTTTCTTGAATTGTGCATGAGATTGCGTACATATGTATGTATATATTACATGTATTCATATATATATATATATTTCAGAAAGTCCTGCAAAACTCTTTCTACACAATACTGTTGCAATATATCCTTCTGTTAAGGTTAAAGCGGTAGCCCATAGTAACAAGAAGACTTGCAATGCATGTGTCCCTGAAACAGTAATCTACGATATCCCCAAGGTAAAAGAATTGCCCAAATTGTGCTGTAGCAGATTCTGTCTGCCACAGGTGAAAACTATGCTTTGTGTCTGCTTAACAGAAACCAAAATGACTGCTCATAAAAATGGCAGGCAAATGATGTCCTGTTCTACTGGTGATAATATCTCAAAGACTGCTAGTTGCTCTCCACCCTGGTTTTCATTACTGAATCTCACAATTCTGTGCTGCATTGTTTTGCAGCTTTTAGTAGAACACAGTGTATAAAGTAGTCTCTGTGTAAGATTATGGTTTGTACAAGCATACAAAGTGATTGCCATCCTGCTAATGAGCTGGGTATAAACAGTTTACATCTTGCGCTGAAGTACTACCATTTTTTAGGGCTAATAGCACACATATCATCTCTGAATCTGTCACAACAACACAAGCTTAATAAAAACAAGGAGACATAAAACGGAGACTACACCAAGTGGCATGATAGGGGGATAACACTACCGCTTCTAATTAACTGTGCTGTATTTGCACCCAATACAGGAATAGATTGCCATTGACATATTCTTTCACATTTCATGTCAGTGTGAGATGCTGCCAGTAATGTATCATGCAAATATGACATTACATTAAAACATAGTGTAAAAAGGACTTTCTATACAAAACAAAATACAATAAAAGGTAAGTATGCAGTTCAGTGTCCTGCCTTAATGACAGTATTTGCCTGTGTCTTTGCTTTTAATCCTTCTATCACACTGTGACTGACTCAATGTGTGAGGCACTTTACTAAGGCATGATTGTTTTCTTATTTCAGGTAGCCCACCAGCTGTGGGCCAGCACTTGGTCAAACTGATTTGCTCTTGGCAGGAAGCTAAGAACACATAACACTTTCAATTGTACATTATGACTTTGGGGCTTTGTGGTGGGAAATAACCAAAAATGTTAACTCAGGCCTTTCAACAGCATACCGTTTGGTGTCCTAATCAGTCACAACCTCTGTTCTTAGAAAGCCGTGGATTAATGGCAGTTTCCAGAAAATGCTGTCAAGTTTACAGTGGTTTGGTAATCTCTTACACTGCGTAAATACTCCCGTCAATTACATACTGATTCTCATTCTTATGACAATGATTGTAATGAGAAAAGGAAATTCTACAACATGGATCTTTTCTTTTAATAAAGATTATTGCAAGGATTTGACATAGTACAAAATTCAACCCACCCTTTTAATAATCTTGAAAGTGTCATCTGCTGTCCCCTTCAAATGCCGTAAGGGAGGTGAACGCTTG
The DNA here is from genome assembly GCF_033815535.1 of Pezoporus flaviventris. Classification (NCBI taxonomy): domain Eukaryota; kingdom Metazoa; phylum Chordata; class Aves; order Psittaciformes; family Psittacidae; genus Pezoporus; species Pezoporus flaviventris. The sequence goes on along the minus strand of NW_026892579.1, from coordinate 27,320,393 downwards.
GACGTTATCAGTCACAAAAATAGAAAGCAGATCTGTACTTCCTTCAACACAGTGAATCATCATGAAAAGATTATATTGTAAGTGATAAAGGCTGCTACTTATGCAAATTAATAAACAGGCAAGAAATCAATTTTTTTTTTAATTTAGCCAAACAGAAAGGAGAGTAGGGTTGAAAAGCAGAGCTTGGTCAAACTGAAATATTTGGCAAAATTCCTCCTTTTTTCATGTTGAGATGAAAATCTGTGTAATAGTTCAAGAGGAAAGATGTTCAGTCCATTCTGCCAGTCTCATTTTTCAGAAAGTTTGCTTTTTCAAACATGCTGCTGTCTTATACTCTCTTCTCTCATTTATTATTAAGGCTGCTACCTGTAATACGGTACAAAGCCAGCCTGAAAAATCTTTTTTGTTTGTTTTAATTAGATGTTTTGGCAATTAAGGTAATAGGCAACAATGTTTCATTGAAATTAAAAGAAAAGGAAAGAGTATAATAAATTATTCCAGTGACTAGTGTTATGTAAATTACTTACTGTAACCTTTTGTTACCATGGAAGATAAAAGTTCTGCAATTTAAAGAAATAAATTGGCATATCAAGCATCCTTTATGTTGTAGTCATGGGTTTTTAGGCTGTGTAGTATTCATTGATTATCATAACTGTTAACTAATGTAGTCATACTGCTGTATTGAATATGGCTGTATTGACTCAGATGCATAACACTATGGGATAAATTTAAAAAACTTGGGGGGGTGGCTCACAACCAAGTTAGCCTGACATTAGTTTAAAATAAAGTATTCAAAATGCAGAACTGAAGAAGAACATGACAAAATACACCATTATTTATATGATCATCCAAATATTGTTTCAAAAATTGAACCCTAAAATTTTTTTTTTTTTCTTGTGTAGACAAATGCACATCCCACAGGACTAAGAAAAACTAGACTAATTCTCCATGACATTATAATCTTTGTGTAAGGCACATGTAGGTTCTTTATCTTTACATACAGCTGATGGTTTTTTAATACAGTTCATAATACTGCAGCTAAAATAATCTGAAAATAATCTGAATATGCAAGATTGTGAGATTTTATGTTGCACTTGTGGTTATAGAAGGGGAGATAACATTTAAGAGCAAAAGAAGACAGAGTTTTATTGAAAAATGGTTAAGGCTATTCAGCACAAATGAAGCACGATAAGCTTCATTGTTTCAGGGTCTAATACCAGAAGCATCAGTTGTCTTTTAGGATAAAAAGTAATATTATCATCTATTTTAAAAACAAGAGAACAATTCAAGACTGTGACAAGGTCATAATGCCCTCATACTTTTGCCCTTTATGTTATAAATCACCATTTAATTTTCACTATATGTATATCCTGCCTGTGTAGGTGCAAAATCTGACAATAAATGGAAACAAATTATTTCCTAGGTGACAAGTGGGGAAAATATGGACACATCGTAACAAAAAGTGATTTATCCATCTAGTTGTATGATGATAAGGACATACACTTTTTAATAACAAGATGTCCTAAAGATGTCTTTCTTATATATACATGAGTATAAATAACTACTGTGCTTTCAGCAATGCATCATTTATCTGTAAAAGAACAAATACTGTAAAGCAGTGGGGATAGAAAAGAAATTCTAAGCAATAACATTACATATGAGCTAGTGTATGATTTCCAGAATGTCAGGACACTATCCAATTAGATTGTTACCTAAAGCAAGCACAGGGTAGCACTGCTCACTACAGAGTAAGAGTTAATGAGAGGAGTAGTCTCTAATGAAAATCTGCCTTCACACTGAGTTTAACCCCTACTCTCACGGATGAGAAATAATAAATTGAAATTAGCCTGAGAAATAGAGGGCATTACAGAAAGTAATGCTGATGTCCTTCTGAAATGACAAGGGACATTGCTTTCGGAATAAACATATAAATACAGCAGTTACATAGTCACAGGTTCATGGCAGTGGGGAGAGCAGGATCAAGAAGAGGGGAAGCAGGGGAACAGCTAACAGCTCCAAAATGTCTCCCTACAACTCAGCAAATGGAATTTAACAACAACAACAACAAACAAAAACAAAAAATCCCCACACAGATTAAACACGAGGACATGCTACTCAGTAAAAAGATCTCTCAGCTCTTGCTTTTGGTTTTCAAAACACTTTATTTCAAGCACACAGTACTGCATAAAGAAATTGGAAAACACAGGGCTAATTCTATAGCTGAAGGAGGAGCTGTGCTACTCAGCGTTTCATTTGGATCAGGAACGTGCTTTTTAAGTGAATATCCTCACTGCCCCCACTTACAGTGCTTCAGATCACATCACATAGCAGATAAAGAGAGCTCCTTTCAAACAAAATTAAACCAGAATACGTACTCCTGTTGTGTAACTAATAAATCCACCTTCTACAGGCATTCAAGTCCTCAAGTAGAATGCACAGTTAATCCAACCTATAGATTCTGAAATACATGTGGATACCAAACCTTCCACACAAAGGGTTTTGCTATGAAAACCCACTCCAGTTGGGACACAGTACTTACTGTGTTGGCCTGAATCTTTTTGGCCAAAGCTACCAGATGTGCAAAAAGGCAGCATGTCTGGCGTTTTGCACAACATGACCACTACTTTTCTGAAGTTGCTCTGAGCAACTACTGTGTTGCAGTCTGAGAAATAAGTATCCACTGTAACCACATTTCCCGTTTAAGAGCTGTAAGGCAGAACACACAGAATCTGGGTGCCTACAGAGCTCTACTTTAGACAAGCTCCCATGAATCCTCCTTCTTTTTGTGCCTGAGCAGTACTTTTATAGACCAGATTTTGCTATTTTAACTTCAAATTATGTTTACACTAAAAATGACCTCACTTGGGGGACTCATATTAAGAAAAAAATAAGACTCGAGATATATAAAAAAAAAAGAAGATACTAAAAGTTACATTGATTCTTCCTTCCACAACCACAGAAATAATTCTTCTTCAGTGTGTGAAACTTTTTCAGGTAAACAGCCTTACTTGATCTCTTATAATGCTACTTTCCCTAACATTTCACGAGGTACTTAGATTTGACAAAGTTAGGCTTTGTAAATAAAAATCCAGTCTTGTGGTGGACATCAACTAGTTGAAACTCCATTGCTTCCTTTTCTTTCACCCAGTTTCAATCTTCTACCTTTAGTTTCTGTACATTAGTTTCTATGCTATGTTTACAGTATCTGAAAAACATTTCACTAATATGAAAAGTTGCTGTTAAGATACTTTGAGGCAACCTGTCGGTCTTGCATTTAAAAAGCTACATTCTTGAATTCTATCTCAAGCAGTTCTCTTCAACAATGCTTCAAAGATTTTTTCAATTCTCATCAGCTTCCTTTTACAATTTTCAGCAAAAATGATACTACATCACTGGTTTCACCACAAGCATGTACGAGAATAATCATCCCTTTAATTTGCTTTCTTTATTTTATTGTTAATTAAGGAGTTGATCTGTTTCTATTTAAATTCCACATTAGAAAGAATTTTATGAATAAATGTATTTGCTTTAGAAACTTTGTCCTTTGAAATTTCCCAATTTTGATATGGCATTATATTTACACTTCTGTAATATACAGTATTATAAGGCAATAGAATTTTGCACGTCATAGACATAAAAGCATCACTGTGACAGTCTGCAAAAGTAAAATTACTTAGAGATTTAAACAATTCACAAGCATTGTATTAATTTTATGTCGTTAAATAGGACTTGAGCATTACACCTTTTGTCCAATAGCTTAACATATGCATGGAAGGAGTAGAAAAATCAGTTTGGATAGACAAAAAAAATCACTGATCATTTATTTGGTTTTCTTCATTGATATTAATGGAAACAAAACTGCTGTTGTTTGTTTTTTTTTTTTCTCCCTGGGACAAACTCTAAATTGTGGCCACCTTAAAACTGAATATATAATTTCTGCTTCATGAAGGTGGCATTAACCTTTTAGCATAAGTAGTTCAGGTATTTTCTAAGTGTTCTGCATCCTTATACAATTCTTTAAATACCACAATTTGAGTTTTTCTCAGTATTTCATTCAAGCTAACCCAAATTGTATGATATATGTAACAATTCAGTGAACAAGTAGACAAAAGTATAACTACATAAATTACAGGCTAAGTCCCTCCATAAGAAAGTGCAAGAAGTAGCTTAAGCCTAGTAAGAAGCAGGAGACTCCCATGGAAATCCCTGTTAATCACTTGACTACTGAAGAAGATAAACATCTCCACAGTTTCAAGATTACTACCTATCCTGGAAGAACCTAATATCCTTCCTTCCTTTTTTCACATTGAAATCCTTCAGACATTTTAAATTCCTATGAAGGTTGAGCTACAGAACCCTCATGTCCATTTCTTTATAGAACAGTGCTTTGTGCACCCACTGAAGGGTGTGTTTACCCCAGCAGTGACCTATTTATATGCTGCTAGCATCCACTCAACCTGTGAAGCACCTAGTGTTGAACAATTATAGATCCTTGAAGACTAAAAGAAAACAAAGACTATAAGCATCTAATGAAAAGAAAAAATAAAAAGGCCATAGAGTGCCTTCCTTCCAATCACTTATTTATGTGAGCAGCTTTACCTAACCACATGCTTCATAGAATATTTATCCTATTTATTTTTTCAGTATTGATGCACAAAATAATGGCAGCTACTGTCTTCCAAAGGAGCACACTGTCTGGGAGTCATGCAAAATTAGAAAAGCTAGTAAAAGTTTGGAGGACCAGAAGGGACCTACAGACACAGCAGCAACTTGACAATGTACAATATGACAAGATATTTTTACAGCCTTCATCAATGAATATCATTTATAGGAAAAAATGAATCTTTGTCACTTTAGATTTAATAAATAATTATTATGATTTTTAATTGCTGCAATAATTGGACTGATCCAGGAAGTCAATGTGCAGGATATATTTATAGCTCATAACAGCTTCTTCATCATGTACCTTGAAAATGTTTATTAACCTTAAAAAATCTTTCACACTTTAGTATGAAACTTACATTAAATACATTTTAGGATGAAGGTGACTTTTACTACAACTCTTGTCCAAGGCATGCTTAGCAATATACACACAGTCGTCAACACTTTGAGTGACAGATTATGATCTAATCTGGCATTCCATATGCACAGGCAGTTTTTCAGTATATTTGACATTGATCATCTGTCTATTTGATTTGTTGACTTTATAAAAAGCGGGGGTTTATACAAAATATCTAGAGGCTTGCAACTTAGTATAGAAAATGCTGTTATTTTATATTTTACTTCATCATAATGATCTTTTCCAGAGAAATGGTTTTGATTGGTGAAACCAGTTAGTTACATTATTTTTCTTTATCAACTCTCCTTAGCTAAATAAGCCTCAGGAATCTGGGGCTCAAATGTGACTAATTTGACTGGCACAAGAGAATGGATACTAGACTGACAGAATGGGGAGATAGTAACAAAATGCATCAGTATGGACATGAAATTATCACGCTGCTGCATCTATCATAGTCTTGTCAGCATATACACTCTATAACAGATCTTATTTCTTACAAATCTTCTATCTACCAAACATTTATGAAAAAAAAAACCAAACAACCCAGAAACCACAAACCAGGACAGCGTATGACAACAGAAAGAAAACCATCTCTCCCAAATGGTGTTGGAAACACAAATAGTTTAAATTCATGCTTGCCAAAGATCATATTTTTAACATTCATTACATAGCACTTTTACGGGGGGGGGGGGGGGGGGTGTCTTATAAAAAACAAAAGGTAGATATTAAAGCCTATATACTCTTTCCCTACTCATATAAAAGCTTGCTGATACTATTTTGGAATGTGTACAAAGAATAAGAACTGGAGGAAAACATGCATGAGCCTGTGTGAAAATGTCCACATATTTTCTGCAACATAAATGTGTATCATTAAAGCACTGATGCCAAATTTGGCAAATATGCTCATGATTTGTTAAAATTTGCACACATTTTTCAGATAAATTACTTGTCTATAATACAGATAAACTCTGATTTTTAGTTCTGCAGACCAAGCAGTTTATTAACGACTAAACAAATAAATTCTGCCTCCATTTATCCTTAAATACGCAGCTGTGCTCCCCTGAGCCATATTGTTTCTCCAGAAACACTTTTTTGAACAGGATTGGCTGCTTTGCGTTTACAGTAAAAATTATTCTTTTATGCATCTCAAATAATTACATTACCAAAGTATCTCCAAATGTTATTATCAAAACATTGATTACTTTATTGAAACATCAGTGGTACCTTAGAAAACTACCAACTCAATTTTGAAGAATAAAAATTTAACTTTAAAAGCAATCATTGATTAAGAAATTTGTTAAAATTCAGTGAAAGTGTGGCCTGAGGTCTACAGCTGATAATGTTTAAACTGGTGGGTCCAGGGTGCTGCCCAGCACTATGAGGACATACAGGGATTTTTACTAGTTGAAATACTTAGTATTGTGTGCTGTTTGCAATGCCTTATGTGTGGTCAAGATGTGTGGGGGTTTTGCTGCTGTTCCACTACTATCCTCATATATTTCAAAAGAGAGATCTGTACCAAAGGTTTGTCAGGTGTGGTTTTTCATTTCCTGCTCATCCTTATATCGGTTCACAGCACAATACAGTCTAGTCAAGGGACTGCTGATATCCTACGCCTTTTCTTGTTGGAAAATGTACTGACTAGACATTGGAAATGCACAATCTCCTCTGGTGTGTACCTCTTCCTTATTTAATTCCTTGTCTTTACAGTAAGTTAACTACAAATGTGTAGAAAGCAAGTGATACTTTTGTTGAGCAGTATTATGAACCAGAAATACAACCATGTTTAAACAAGGTGTATGTGTTTTGCTACATTTAAAGCATTTCAAATATGTCATGCTAAAATTATATTCTATGTTTCTAATACATTTTCAGTAAATATTTACATGTCTTTCACATTATTATCTCTTTCTCATAACACACCGTTCTTTAGTAAAGGCCAGATATCACTGCTGATACTTTGAAAAGACCTTTGGACAATGACTATCATTGTCCCTTTTACTTCAGAAAAGAGGTTTAGCCCTAAATTAGATGAACATTGTATTTTAATGAAATTGCTTAAAGACTTCTTAGTAATCACCATCTTCAGAAGTATAAAGGCACATCTCTTCATTTCATTTTAGTAATAAAGCTACAGTCACAACTGCTTTATTCAACCTATACCATAGCTTTCATGGTTAACATAGCCAAATTTTATACACCAAGAAATGACAGTAATTCAGGCTTACTTACAAAGGTGGTTTAACAAATGTACCAACTATACTTTGTACAAATATTGCTTAAAAAAAATGTTACTGTATCTAAGTAAAATCCCTTAAAAACATCATGCATTTTATCAATTATGAGATCAAATCATAAAAATATAATGAGAAAGAATGGGTATTTATTAAAATGAAATTCAAAACGCCACTGATCTGAGAGCTCTCCATGCTAGCTGGGTGGACTAGAATGTGTGTGTCTTAGAAATGAAAAAAAAAAATAAATAAACACAGAAGATATTTTCTTTGTTTTTAATGAACATAGAAAAGCTTTTGTTTAGGCTATGTTAGTAAGAACAAATATTTAGTCATTAAATTACTTTCAGAAACATTTTCCAGTTTTCCTGTGTGAAAATAACATGTGAGATCTGGATACAGTTTTTAATTATCATCATACATTTTAAGTCAAACACAGTTGTCTATTCTGTGAACAGTAACTCCTAAACCAGGTACATTCTATATAGTTTACATATTGCTTGCTATTGTCAGGCTGGAGAGTGACAACAATATGAAAACAGTAATATCAAAATTAACTTTAAACACCTTGGGAATATGTTCATCCTGCCAAATATATAAGCAAAAAAAATATATCTTTTTAATATCTGCTGTCTTAAATAAGCACTAAAAGCCCTGTAACCTTTTATGCTTTACAAAGTAAACTCAGAAGTATATAGGCCTACATATAGCCCAGACTTTATCTTTTTAATCTGGTGATGAATACAGCAGGCCACCATCTGGTGTGCGTGTACATCAGCAACTAAAATACAACCCTATAGTCTAATAATCACAAACTTTAACTGCTACTCACCACTTTTTTCCAGATACAGAAGGTCTCAGACTATATTTGACAAAAAAAAAATCCCGTAGAAAACAAGTATACAATTAACTGTTTTTGTTCTGGATTTCAGACTCAGACAGTGAAGCAGGGAGAGCTTTTCTGTTGCTAAGGAGACCTGACGCTGAGGATTTAATGACAGCATCAGGTGGCATTGTACTGGAGATTGTGTGCTTGAGGGACTAGACAGCAATCCTGCTGATAAGAAGTAAAAATTAATTCCAAATGTTTTCAATATGTTTTACCAGAAGAATACTTTCCTTGCTCAAATATTTTAATTAGTAGATGCAAAGAATTTATATTAGTGGTAGGAAAATATATAACAATGAAACATAATCTGTGTGGAAGCTCGTTAGACAAATAGTTAATCTTCCCAAAGCCTTTACTCCATATGTAAAGTTTATAAAATTAATATTCTATTTCAAGTTTTTAGGCTGAAGAAGATACATATTTTCCTCCCTCAAAACATTTGGTTTTAAACTAACATCTTGTAAAAATGAAGACTTTTTAATTCTTATATTCTTTATATAATACTCAGTCATTCATTTAGATTTGTAAATGTTTTTATTTTGTTATATGAAAACACTGCTATAATTTTAAAATAGTATTTCTGCTCACAGCCTACAAAGTATCACCTGTCAGAATGTAGGTTGATACATGTCTTTGGCAGTTCAAAATTTTCTTTAGTAAAGTATTTTTCTACTTTACAAATCATTTGGAGTTTCATTTCCACCTGCTGATTAGTTGATCATTGTTAGATGAATAAATATCATAAACAATATTATCTCAAAAAAAATTATTAAAATATCAAATATTTCTATTTTTTTGTTATTACATCGAAGTTCACAGAATCACAGAATCATAGAATAGTTAGGGTTGGAAAGGACCTTAAGATCATCTACTTCCAACACCCCTGCCATGGGCAGGGACACCTCACACTAAACCATATCACCCAAGGCCTCGTCCAACATGGTCTTGAACACTGCCAGAGATGGAGCATTCACAACCTCCCTGGGCAACCTATTCAGTACCTCACCACTCTAACAGGAAAGAATTTCTTCCTTATATCCAATCTAAACTTCCCCTGTTTAAGTTTTAACCCATTACCCCTTGTCCTATCACTACAATCCATAATGAAGAGTCCCTCCACAGCATCCCTATAGCCCCCCTTCAGATACTTGAAGGCTGCTATGAGGTCTCCATGCAGCCTTCTCTTCTCCAGCCTGAACAGCCCCAACTTTCTCAGCCTATCTTCATAAGGGAGGTGCTCCAGTCCCCTGATCATCCTCATGGCCCTTCTCTGGACTTGTTCCAACAGTTCCATGTCCTTTTTATGTTGAGGACACCAGAACTGTACACAATACTCCAGGTGAGGTCTCACAAGAGCAGAGTAAAGGGGCAGGATCACCTCCTTCTACTTGCTGGTCACGCTCTTTTTGATGCAGCCCAGGATACGGTTGGCTTTGGGTAGTTTATATAAATACTCAGAAATAATAATTTATATTTTACTGAGGGTCTTTCACTCCAAAGTATTTTACAAACCTTTGTGTCCCAACACTACATAATTCTGGGAAGCCTGCTGTCTTCACAGAAGCAGCTCTTTTTCTTCAAGGATAAGGCTGCTGCAACTTTACTCTCCAAACAGAGCAGCAAGATCTGACATTTCAAAGGTCTAAACCAAACATCACATAAGAGCAATTGATCTATCTGCCTTTGAAGGTTAAAGATTGATTCAGTCCTACTGAGATTTAAGTCTGTATCTCCAGGATACTTAGGTGTTTTAAACCTGAAGATAACACCATCAATAGGCCTCACCATTAGCATCAAGGGGAATTTCTGATTATGTCAACCCTGGGTCCAAGCCATACCTCTACCTGCTGTCCTTGAAAAAAAAATAAGGTAGGATAAAAAAAAGCAAAAAGCCAAGCACTAGGAGAATCTTGCTTAGCAAAATTTTATAAATTTCCCCATAATATTTACTCTTTGGATCTTAAACAATACTGGAAAAATTATTTCATGTTGATCTGTAAAAATTTATTTCATGGTCAAACTAAAGCTTCATGAAAAAAATGGTACAGGTTGAACCAATTTTTTTATTTTTTTAAATTGATTTTTGAGCAAGAGTGTGGAGGTTCAAGCTAAGGAATACGGTTGTCTTTTACAAAAAGAACAACAGCAACAAAATAATATTAAGATTAATTTGTATTAATATAGATAATCCTGGGTTAAACAGGCTGATGCCTTTTGAATTACACATTTCAATACTATCTTAAGAAAAATTTACCTTCAAATGAGCAATGTTGTGAATGCAAAAGAGCTTTCTTTTGAACAGAAAAATTAAATGTGTTAGCATTTCACAAATCAACCGTGTTCTAACTTTTTTTTTGAAAAATTAACCCATATTTTAGCCCAAGTTTCTCACCTGTTTCAATTTTAATTTCTTATTCTAGATAACTTCTTCCCAATTCTTCTTTGGGCAAATGTAATACTTGTCAGAACCAGCAAAAAAATACCACACAGATTATGCTGAGAAAGAGCTTTGAAAACCTCCTAGGATGAGCCTTTCCAGAATGTACCACTACAGAGTATAATATGAAAAAGAATATACAGAATTTGAACAGAAAATACTGCATGTACACTCACTTTTCTTATCCTAGAGTTAGAAAGAAGGGCCTTGGAGAGGCTCCAACAGTGGCTTGTAGGAAAACATAATTATTCTGAAGTTTTTTAATAGGCAAACTTATTAATGGAGGTTAACCAGCAACAAAAACAAACAAAAAAAAACAAAAGCAACCCAAACCAAAAACCTAACCAAAACCCTGCATTCAACATGACAGCAATTGAGAATATGTTAAAATATAATAAAATAATTTTAGGGTAATTTCATCAAAAACATACATTTATTTCTTGAAATTTCTTTTGGTCAACTGTGCAAAACACACCACACAGAGGGTGAAAATATCTTAGATGAATCTATGCTTTGAATCATTGTGACCTATGGTATCTTTTTTCCTTCTGATTTTAGGTGTGCATGTTATAAAAAGTGTTAAGAATGATTTTATTATTTCTGAAAAGACAGAAAGAACACTTCTTCTGAGAAGCAACATGATATACTCAGACAAGGAAAGTCCAAGGGGCTACACAGTTTTGCAAAAGAACATGAACTAAAAGAATCACATAGAGGGGGTGGAGATCTGAATTTTATACAGAGACTGAAAACCTACCTAGAAGACTAGGAAGCACACAGTCCTTATAGGCCACAAATGGGCCAAAGGAAGATCATGTAGATAGTATTATAACTTTAAAAGTTGCTGAAGACTGGAAACCAGGCTTAGGGGGGAAGACCTCCTAGTGGTGACAAGAATAAGAAGGTGCAGAGCTGCTTATAAATCTTTTTCATTTCTATCCTGTATGTGCAATTTACTCTGTTTCTTATTCAAAATATTCACTGTATCAGTGGCTTTTGAAAAAAGCCTTGATCTTTTTGGCTGAAAATCTTCTTTTGTTTGTTTGATTTTTTGTTTCTTTGAGTTTTTTTTTAATGCAACTCCTGAAGGAAAAAGAAACACATCCATGTTGTGAGTGAAACAAAGAATTTTTCAGTCTTGAACAGCTCCAGAAGGCCCGCAACGGTGAGCAGATTAAATAAAATAATAAAATATTACAACGAATCAGACATAAGAAATGATGATAATGATATGTGTTTTCTTCAGGTGAGTATAAAGTAGTTCCATTTTAATAAAATTCTTTATTTTGAAAGACTGTTAGGGCAGCTGGAAAATAACTAGACTGCTTGATCGTGCAGCTGGAGCAGGGCAATAAGCCAGACTGATTGTTCTGACCATACAAGTTGAGCCTGCTTCTGCTGTCAAGAGGATCAAAGTGGGAACAAAGTAAAGCCACTTCCCTGGCTGCCCAACTTGATCCAGGAAGGTGGTATCACAATGCCAGAAGCTTGGTATCACAATGCTGGTGACCCTTCCAGGCCTGACGGAGTTGGCAACTCTTTTTTCAAGCAGTCTGTAGGATGAAGTTCATCAGGAAATGAAGATGACATGTATGTTTGAAAAATGTTGATTGTATGCTTTTTTAATACCTATTTTTTCCTAAAATTTAGTTTAGCAGGCACTTAAAAAGAGTCAGCAAAGCCTGAAGGAACCTCAAGTGACTGTTAGATCAAATTAAGATCAATTTAAGATACAGAAAAATTATGAATGCCAAAATTCTTTTTTTGAATTAAAGCCTCTTGTTGCAATCTTACATCCACTCTAAAGATTCCATGCTATTCATAACCGTAATTGGACAGTTAGAAACACTTTCTAAAATATGAGAGAAAGGGCATGATGGTAAACCACACTAAAAGGTTTTGATTCTTGCTGTCACTGGACATTATGGCTGAATATCATGCTAAAAGTAAATTTTCCTTCTGTAGACCTGAGGCCTGAGGCCATGAGGCATGTGGTGAAGGGATTAAGGGCAGCACCCTGGTAGGGGTTTGTGCTACTGATGCAGGAGATTAGGCTATTCTGCAGAAGGGCCTTAATGACTGCCTTGGCAGGGTGAATGAGGGAGCAATGTTAACATGTTAAGCATGTTGACATGTTTCTGTTCCACCCTTGGGCAAGAACCACAGCCCTTGAACAGCTTGACTAAAGGTAATTGAAATTATCATTATCCCTCATTTAAAATAAAAAACACACCAAAATGAGAATGTCCCTGTCCTATGCCCGCCCCCATCTATGATGGCAGCAACACATAATTTGACTACAGTCTAATCTCCACTTCTCACTAAAATCAAATTTCACATTTGAACTCCTTAGTGGCAAGGATGAGAGTATGACCTCTGCAGGCAAGTAGATGGGCTTGCTCCTTTCTCCTCCCCAAAGCAAGGACGCCTCTTTGGTAAGATCTGTACGTCCAACGACGTTGGGTGATATCTAGGGTGGAAACTGAGCTCAATGAAGTACCAATTGGTTATTTTCCTATATGAACTCAGTTAATCGCTGGCTAGTTTTGGATTTTAGCATTAATGCAGTAAGTGAATTTACCAATGGAAATTCTGAATTTGTATTTCCTTTGCTTCAGTAAAGTGCACTATGTGTGACTCTGTAACCGTGAAAGTTCTTATTACCTGTGACTGGACTTAGAGTGTTGAACTGGTTATAATTAGAAATTGAACCTAGCTGCACTCAGCACATCCGACCTTTGAGAACTGGCTGGAATGCAGGGGTTTTTTGTTTTGTTTTGGTTTTTTTTTGCCAAATTTCTATTTTCTAACACAACACCTTTGAAAAAACAACTGCTTATTTTGGATGAAGCACCATTATGAAAAAATAAGAATCTCAGACTACTGCTGAATTCATATTGAAAAGGATGGAACTGTCCTGGTTAAAATATGTAATAACTTATGCTCTGTGATGGAATTATCCTACCTTAAAAGTATTATATAATACTATGTGATAATATACTGCCCAAATGCAATATGAAGGAAAAAATATGTGAAATATCAATATCTGGGAAAACCAGAGTTGTAGCAAATTATCCTCACAGGTAGCTCAATTTACCAAGATAGTTGGCATCCCAAGCTGTCTGGGAATCCTACCAAGAGTGTCCTAATAGAAAACTGTATCACATCAAGTGTATCACCTCATGAATTACTATAATTCAAAAATCTGGCAATTTTCTCATTCACAGCTACTACAGCACAGTTATACCAGTCCATGGATTAATGTAAAGTATGAAAATAATAGAGATCTAATAAAATTCCTAGGATAAGCAACATAATTCTGATACTTCAAGCTTTGGATATGTAGCTGCAGATGGACAGTAATCAATGAATAAGAGAATTTCTGTTTGAGAAATTAAACTTTGTTTCAGTTTATCTGTTTCAGTTACATGAATGCAGACCAATGCATAAAGTACAGTACAGCAGGCAGTTATGATTAGTAGTTTTCTAGTACTGAAACTTACAGCCAGTGCTATCACTAGTGTTCATGCAATTTATGCTGTTATATACACTAACAGATATTAAAATATACATACGTATGTGTATGCATTCTACTTGTATTTGATCTGGAGATTGTTAAACATATGCCTATTTACAGAAAGAATTACAAATAAAACTTTACCAATCTACCAGAATAATTCCTATTTTAATGGAACATCAAATACTTTTGGCTCCAACAGGTTCACATCCTTGTACTGGGGGCCCCAGAAGTGAGTGTAGTACTCGAGGTGGGGTCTCACAGAGGAGTAGAGGGGAAGTGTCACCTCCCTTGATCTGCTGGCCAGGCTTCTTTTGATGTAGCCACAGGGCTGTTCACACAGGTCAATCTCATATCAGCCTGTAGTTGTGCTTTGCCCTGACTCAGTTGCAGGACATTCCACTTGGCCTAGATGAATTTCATAGAGTCTGCATTGGCCCACTTCTCAAGCCTGTCAAGGTCCCTCTGGATGGCATCCCTTTCCTCCAGCATGTTGAGTATGTAACTGTATGTCAAATTAAATACCACAACCATCTCCTTTCCTGGGTAATTGATACCTCTGAAAAAAATAGCCTGTAGTAGCTACTCTGCTACTTCAAATAAAAAAGCTCATCCTCCTAGTTCTGGGCACATTTTTAATAGCCTATCAATGTTGAGAAGTGTATCATCACATACCTCATATCAGGAAAATCTTAGAATTCTCTCTGCCTCTCAATATTGTAGCCCATGTTGTCAGTCATTTAGTTTGCAACAGATTCATTCCTTCTCCCATGCTTCTCTTTCCCTTCAGCCTTCCTCACTTCTCAAAACACCCCCATACCTGGATTACATAGGAATTTCCTATAAATAATTCTATTCTCACTTTAACTGTGCATATTTTTTTGTTTCATTGTGAGAGCTGGTCTCTTTTGGGCAAGAACCATATATTTTCTCACTCCACTGTTAAAAGCATACATCTGAAGCTACACAAAAACATTAAGTAATGAACAATAGAAAATAATTCAGAACTCTTCCTTACCAAAACTTAAATCTGGCAAGATTTCAAGGAAACTTTATTGGAAGCAAAGTGGGAAAAGCCATCAGTAAGCTATCTGTAGGTTTACGTTTGGTAGTCGCTTAGAGCAGACAGTTCTTTTATCTATACAGATAGTACTTCACCCCATCTCTACCCTTCAGGATATATATACATATATATGAAGCCTAATAAATAAAATAAGCACTTCAAAGCACCTTGGTTCATGTTGTCGTATTCCATACTGTCACCACCTATAACTCGGACACTGTACAAGATATACATAATAGCGATATAGCATTTTATACATATGGCATAGTAATTAACATTTTTGTACATTTTGGATGACTATGAAGATCTAACAATAAACTACTTTAGTCATTTTACAGTAGAGTTGCATCTTTTTATTTTAAACCTAGAAAGAGACCTGAAAAAGCATAAATATTTTGTTACTGGACAGGCTATTTAATCCCTGGATTACAGTTTGATTTGTTGTTTGTGGATTGTTGCTTGCTTGTTTGTTTTTTCTTAAAAAAAAAAAAAATATTTCTACCATTTAAATTATACCTATATTTTCCATTTCCTGTGTTATTTTTTTCTCATAGCTTTCATCTAAATATCACAACTCCAATAGCTATTACTTTAAGAAAACTACCTAAATACCTGTCACACTATCCAAACAGTTAAGGCTGATGTGCAGATCAGTGGCAAATACTGGTTTATGCACAAGCAGGTCCAGATTTCTTGATCTGCATTCCCATAATGTCCTGCAGGACCATTATCACTTCTCTCAACTGCTCTGTGGCCCTGAATAGGACAATGTCAAGGCACAATGAAGTATAACACAAGATGTAATGAGAGCAGATTGGGATGCTGGCTAAAGCAGGAAGCAGGAGAATGGGAAAGGAGTACACTATGACAGGATGTGTAAGGAAATGAGGAATGCATTACTGGGTTCCAGCTATAGAGCGGAAAACTGATGGAAGCATAAGGGGTTTTGTTGCGATCTTAGTTTGAAGGACTAGGGTAAGCACAAAAGGAGAGCTAATTATTCTTATCCAGACATGCAACAAGAGCTGGGTTTATTGTTATTGCTTATACCTCTACTTGGCTACACCAGCAAAAGCTAGAAAAATTGAATCTGAAATCTCATTACAAAAATGGTGAGGTTCATAGATTTTCACTAAAGCAAGTGTTCTGTCTGCGTTTACCTCCTTACATCACAGTAAAATTTACTTTTTTCCAGTATACAGTCTCTAGTCTGATTTTACAGGGCAAGGTATTTCAATATTACTGATGTCTGAATGTTCCATCATGTCTGTATGTGTGACCTCAGGAAAAGGAAACAGGATCTGCTACTGCTCAGTTTACTTATATAGAAGAAACCTTATATGTCATTTATGCAAAAGAAAGTACATGAGCTCTGTGTTGTAGCTTTCTGGGAAGTGGAGAACTATAGCTATTAATTAATTATCTCTTTCAGAATGTTATAAAGACATGAATGTAGTTTTAAAGTTGATTTTAAATAAAATACATTAACTATTGTCCACAACATGGAGAAATGTATTCATTTTGGCTTCTTTCTACTGAATAATAACCAGTTAAGTCTTTGATATTAAACTATCAAGAATGTTATGCCAAGGTATTAAGGGAGATACTAATGTGACTTTCCTAAAGTCCTTGCATGATGTTGGAAAGATAAATTAACATCATTTGTATTCCTGTAGTAATTTAGTCAGGTTTTTTATTTCAGTTTTAGGTGCTTTTAAGCAAATAGGTTCTTACACTAAATTTTGACACAGATTGATATTTTTTTGCTGTGCTTTGATATTTTTTAAAAATAAATCTATTGTTATAATGAAATAGACTATATATAATCTCTTCCCTTATTTCATCTACAAGAGATCAGGATAGTTTCTCTTCCTCTGTGGGATGCCAGCTCACACTTGAGAAATAAAACCACAGGAAAAAAAAAAACAAAACAAAGCCCCAACAGAAAAAAAACAAACAACCAACACCCCCCCCCCCAAAAAAAAAAATCAAAAAACCCAAACCAAAAAAAAACCAAACCAAAACACCACCATCCCAGACATCCACCCAAATCTAGGCCTATTTCCTGGGTATGTTAGATGCTAGGTTTGAATAGCAGGACAGTGCACCTCAGGCATTCTCATTCTCCAGAATACGGGATCTTACAAATTGCACTATGATTTCTTCCCCCAAGGAAATAAAGCTGCACAGAGTGATGACGTATATCTGTCTCTTACCTTACATAGATGCAGAATGTTTTCAAGGTGTAGCACAGAGCATAAAAGGCATACTTTAAAATGTGTTTATCAATTTAACCCTGAGGACTTATGCGTTTGTTCTCTATGTCTCTTCCTTTTCTTGTGTCAGACCATCAAAACCTCCTATGTCACAAACACCAGTTGCCAGTTTGTGTCCTTATTACACATAAGATCCAACATGATTTACAAAATGAAAATTTCCGTCCTTAACCTACCTACAGGATCCTGTCTGGTGAGTACACTTAGGATATGCATTCTCTCATATAAAACACACCAAGCAGCAATTATGTTTTCTCCCATTCATTAGCCAAGAATTCAGTTCCACAATGTGGAACTGTTGTCCTCAAGTTGATTTTGGCTCCTCCAGCTACTAGAATTTTCACTGAAACTTAGACTATTCTCAGACAAAAACTCCTGCTGACAACTTCTACTTCTTATGAAATGCTGAAATTACCTCTATTATTTGTTCTGTTGCTTAGTGATCATTTAACTGATTTATATTATAGTAGGGCACCAACCTAAAAGCCTTTTGCACTTGCCCATCATAGTCACCTATCACCTTAGAATGTGCTAGACCTAGACTCTTTATTTGTAAAAGGTAGAGGCTGGGTTCAAATATTAATTTAACAAAATGTTTAAGAGGCTTGAAAATGGTGTCTTCAAATCTCTTTTAATTCAGGAAAATTAATGAATTCTCATGTAACAATTTTATGCATAGGAACTGCTCCTCTTTCTTTTTGAGGAATAACAAGTGTTTATCTGTTCTAAGTGATGGATAAACACTGTTTTTTCTAATGACTTCTCTGAGCTGTTAGCACAGACAAAAGGTTGGAAGTCTTCTTTGGAGTTGGGTAGATGTGGTTTTGCATCTTATTCAACGCCAGCAGGTAAATGGTCCACAACAGAATTAATGCAGGTTTCAGGCTGTTCAGTTGACCTTGGCTAAACTTACAATTTACATTCCTGTGTCACCATCTTTCAACTAAGCTCAGCTTCACTTGGGATGATTTTAGATTATTATCCCTTCAGCCACAGTCATTTCAAAACAGTAAAAACCACTAGAAGAGCAAATGTTATTTTCTGAGTGGCTTCTTTACTGCTTTGCTCTTTCTCTAGTTCTACAATATAAACTACGGCCATACAATAAAACTTCTTCTGGTTAGAGTTATATTGTGTGTTAAGGCTTTTTTTGCATTAAGAAGAAAACTTTTTCTTCTTTTTTTCTCTTTTTTATTTTTATTTATTTTTTCCTAATGAATTTATGACTTTACAGCTAGTTAATTTATGAATTTACACAGAATAAAATAAAAACATATAAATACTATATTTGCTGGATGAAAGAAAGATGTAAAATAAACTGTAAAATGTGATCATTACCATTATTCAAGTGCTATATTAGCAATACAATTTCAAGCAATATATGCTTCAATAACAAGTAGAAAATGTGAGGGTAGCGGCATAAGATAACTCTTTATATTAACACTTAAAAAGGATGACCCTAATGTCTAGGAGATTTTTCTCTCTTTTCAAATCAAACCTCTGGATCCTATTTCAACTGTGAGGGGACTTGAGTGATTAATAATTCAACCTTGAACAGTTCCCCATTGTTTTGGAAGTAAAGGCATATCTCTATCTAATATAATCTTTTTCATTTTTGCCACTTGGAGCTATTACGTTGGCCACTGGTCTTGGGCTATATGGCAAGAATGATGAAATGTAATAAAATAAAAAGAAATTCAGACATATTTAAAGTTCAAAACCCAAAGGATACATTTGCATCATGCACTGATGCAAATAGTTGCAGTTTTTAATTAGCTTTTAACCCAGAGGAGAGAGTATTTTGCTTTAGGGATATTTATTTTATAAAGACGTCTTAGGTCACTGAAGGCCACAGTATCAGAGTAGTGCTTTTTTATTTTTTAATAAATCCATCTTCAAATCCGCTAGTAGAACGGTAAAAAAATAATAAAAAAAGTTTATGTGTGCTTTCTCATGTAACCAGTTGTACAAAATATATTATTTTAGAATTTTCCTGACATATTACTCTGCCTGTACAGTATTTTCTGCTATAAAAAAAAGTACCTGTAAAATCCACGACCCGTAACTTTTAAAGTTCAGATTCATACGATATTCTCTCGTTGCAGTTTTAATTCTACTCTGATTAATATTATTATTTTTAAATACAATAAGTATAATATGAGGTTTATATATCTTTTAACTTGACTTCAATCTCTCTTCCAACACTTTGTAATTCTTCTGCTTTCATATCAGATCCTGTAAATGAAGAGTCTCTTTCTATATCCACATTGGTCCCATTAAGATTAATAGTAAATACACCTATGCAACAAACAGAGAACAGAACCTAAATCTTTTATTTCTCTCTCTAGAATATATTTCTGTAAATTCAGAGCGTACAAATAGGTTGATGACCCGTTTATCTGAATTTTAAGTGCACTCACACTATAGCATGGATTTGAGACATCCATATAACTGTCAGGAGACTAAAATAATTTTGTGCTAGCTAGTGGGAGCTACTTCCTTTCTGCTTGCTTGTTTTCGTATGTGCGTATACACCCTATGAAAAAAGGGTTGCTGATTTCAGTTGGATTTAGACATTCCAGCAGAATAAAAGCCAAAATTGTTGTATTTGTTGTGGTTATTAATACTTGGTAATTAACATGAATACATAACTAAAGAACATTTGGAAGGTTGTCATAAGTTTAGTGACAGACGAAACAAAAATGGCTATGACAGAAAAAATCTAAATATGCAAGCTTGGCCATGCCATGATTCTTGTCCACATTTTCTGGAGCCAATTTCTCATCATCTTCATATCTAGTTTTGATTACTGTGAAGGGACTGAGTACAAATGCCTAGTTTGTTGCAATTGCTATACCTCTCATTTTTTTAGAAACATTAGCTGAGTAGATACTATTTGATTGCAGCAAACGTCCATCACATTTTCCCTGTGGGAATATCTGCAATTCTAAGTAACAACTCACAGGGATATTACTCTATAAACACTGTTAGACCTGAAGACCTCAACACCTCAGGAACTCCTTCTATGCATCTGACCATAGAGACAATGTTGGTTTGGAAAAAGAATTGGACCTTTTGAAAATGTTGCCTCAGAATTAATTTATTTTATTTATTTTTTTTAAATCTGAACTTCTGACCAATATTTCACAAAAAAAAAAAAAGAAAAAAAAGCCAAAGCACCCCCCCAAACAAAAAAGAACCAAAAAAACCCAACTTTCAGGAACAACAGAAATGAAACCTGAGAATGATATATTTTTGTCTGCTATCTCTAAACATCTCAGTTTGGTATATTGCTGTCATACCTTAGGAGAATTCAAAATTCAGTGCCTCAGATTGCTATTCTCCTCCAAGGATTAGGTTCTCCAGCCTAGTTATTATCTTATTACAGACTGGATTTAAGAGAGGGAAGTTTTTCAGAAAAAAGTTGCTTTGTTTCAGGACAGAAATTCATTGCAGCTTTTGTCCACAGGGATTTGAACCCTATTTGTGTACACATTTTGTTGATGGAAGTGTTTTGAGAGCTGTTATTTAACATGATCTGATTCACTGCCCCGTAAGTCAAACAAAATCACCCTTTTATGGAGCTAAGAAAGACATGTTCAGCTGAAAGAAAATGGTGTTAAGTGAATTTACCATTAGCTGTCATCCTCTCTTTTTTTTCTTTTTCCTCATTTTAAGAAGGATTATCATCTGAAAGGAAACAATCTACAAGCTACTTGGAGGGTTCAATAATCTACTTTTTTAGTATGTTCAGTAACAAACATAGATCAAAATGGAGCTAGAAACCTTGTGTATTTGCTTAACAAGAAGGATGGCTCCTCCATCCCTCATTCGTGTTTATTATACAGATATTTGGTCTAGAGTGAGATGAAATATTCCCAACTGATATAGTTAACAATTTCAGATTTCTTATTCTTATATAGCCTCCCAGAATTCAGCACATATTTGATCTTCTTGCACTTTTCCTGTGAGGTGAATGAATTCATTAAAAAAAAACTTTGGAGACATCAATCAAAGTAAAAACATCTCTAAACCTGAGCTCCATGTACATGCCTGCATTTACTTTAAAGGCTAAGATTATAGTAGGCTCAAGGGGGGTTTAGCCCAAGCATATGGAATCTTGCACACAAGCTCTTACCCTTCATCTCAGTACCTGGCCATCTCTTTTTCAGGTAGGGAAAGGAGCTTTGCTGAAAACAATCAGTTTGCAAATGACATAAAAAAATACAAAGGCAAGAAGTTTTTTCTAATAATGAAAAAGACAAATATACTCCATAGGAATCCAAGAAGCCACAATCAAGTGTTTAAAATCACTTTAATTTTCAGTATATTTACTTTCCTTGCATATTTTAAAATCATAACCCTGCAATGCTGAATGTATAGTAGATGTGATTAACACGTGCCTTGTGTGTGCTGCAGGCGTTTGTTCACATACCCACAGTCTGTTATCAGTCAAAGCAACTCCACTGTTATGTTTTGTTGCTTGTTTATTTGACCATGTTCTTCATCCATCCCTTTCTATAAGTACATATTTATATATATCTAGCCAGAAAAAGTACAATGCCATTGGCTAAATTTTCATATACATTCTCTTTTAGAAAAGATTTATCTCACCTGATAATTACTAATTTTATTGCTCAGCCTCTGTGCAAATACAGAATGATTATCCAATTAATCTGTTTCCAGCAATGCTTGCATAGTCAGGCATGATTGTGATCACCAGAGCAAGCTGCTTACTTTAATATTCCAAGTCAACATAAGAAGGAAACCACAGGCTATTTTACCTCTTTTTATGCATTCCAATATAGTTAGGAAGTAGAAGAGAAAGAGACTGAAATTATAATTTTACTGTGCAATGTATAGATCAGGCTGAATGCTTATTTGCTGAAGACAATTGTCTTTAGACGGACAAAAAATATTTAAAAAAAAAAAAACAGTATTGTGTGTATCAGAGGAGGACAAGACTGTATTATTTTTGTTGGTTAGAAACCACTAGGGTCCTACATTACCTGAAAATTCAATTTACAATGCTTTATAACTCCATTTCCCTTCTTCTTCTTTGTTTCTTTACCATTCTTACTTTGGCTATGGTAGCTGTAGAAAGATTTGGGAGCAGGTTGGGAGGATGAGGGGTTTATATGTAATGTATGGAAAACCTCAATGAACATTGCTATATTTGTTTCTGTGTATACAAAACAGAGGAAAAGGACTCTGTCCCAGTCACAGGGTTTCTTTCTAAGAAACCCTGGTTTAAGAACCTGTTTTGACCATGGTTTAAGAATCCAAAATCAGTGAAGTGATTGCTGTTGCAGATGGTTAAAGCAGGTTGTGATCTGAACTTGATCAACCAATATAGAAATACAGAGGTCTGGACTATTTTATAATTGCCTGTAATTCATTTTACCACATTATTTGAGACAGAGATAAATTTATACTTCATTTTTCGAACAAGCAGCAACTGGGTACTCTGCAGTTTGTCATAGGCTGCCTTTGAATGCAATTCAGATTGTGCAGATGGCCTGCACAGAGATGACACATCACTTAAGTCCCAATTAGCTCCTCACTACAGAATTTAAATGGGATTACATGATACATAAAACCTTGGCACTGTCTGAAAAGTGATTTACAACCTCTGAAATTAAAGGCTAAACATTTAACAACTAGTGATTTAAGTACTATATCATCTTTTGGTTGTTTTTTTTTTTTTTTTTCCAGAATGTAAAGATACTGGAATAACAAATGTCTTTTCTTTGAAATTTTTACTGAAAAATATTTTGGCACATTCAGGAGCTCTAGTTCTCTAAGTCTGGCAAAAGACCAGAAGTATCACATCCTGTGTCTCATCTGTCTTTTCTGAGAAGCATGCATTTGCTTGGCAGCTGTAGCTTGCAACACGTTATCTTCCTTTCTTTTTTGTCTTGCTACAATATTTTTAACTCACAAAGAGCAAACTGAAGCCATCAAGTATTTCTCAACCCAGATTAAAGATCAACTATAATGGTTGCAGCAAAAGGCAAAGATGGATTTACAGAAAGGGTTTTTTGCATGTTTCATTTATAATATGGCAAGAGAGTTCTACAAAGGCACCAACAAAAAAAGAACATTTTATTTTGATCCATTAGAAGCAGAACAATTAATTGATTTTTAAATTACCCACCATTCTTAAAATATGCTTTACAGCTGCACTTTATTGACTTTTTCCTCAGTAAATAACTTGCCCCTCTGTTGAAGTCTACTGAAACAGTGAGGTTTACCCTTACGCTCAAAAGAGCAAAATCTGTTAGCTTGCTCTTGCTTGGCAGGGTTGTTTTCTGGAGGAATTAAACTACTATTAAAATATATACATTTATTTAAATCTATTCAACAAATCCTCTATCTCAGCTTCCTTTGAGTCTCTGATATTCTGCTGGTTTTCTTGCTGGTTCATTTTTTCATGCAAAAAACCTCCAGTGGTAACGTGTTTTAAAGGAAGATTCTTATATTAAGATTTTGTAAAATGTTATGTGCTAGAGTAATCTCTAATGTAGAACATCCCAGTTGGCAAAGATCTTGGAAGCAGAAGGTTCATTAGACTCTGAACACTTGACCAGTTTGAATTACTTTATTGGAGATTCTTCCTCTTGGAATGTGAAGAAGAGTGTCACAATTTTTTGGTAAAGAAACCCCATCAAGTTTACATTCTGAAAATGCTTTTTGTTTCAATATATCCAAAATGGACACTGAAGAGGCATAATTCTGGAAGAGCATTTATCATGAAATGCCAACTACACAAAATGTGATGCATCAAAAATAAAGGGCTAAATGCATCCACAGAAGTGTGAACAGAAAATTGTTAAGCAGGAACAAAAAGAAGCTATTACATGTGTACTCAGCATTAATAAGATTCCTGTTGGAATATCACAGTCAGTTTTCACTTGCTTGTGTATGGGGTTGATTTGCAAGAGTGGTACTAAAACTGAGACACAGTTTCATGGAAGTTTGGATTTAGCTCATGCAGGTTGGACTCCGTTGGATATAGACATGTATGTCTGTAGTGTAGATATCTACAAGAAGGTCAATTCAGATACTAGGAAAAAAATTCTTCAGTGCTTCACTCTGAGGGTGATGAGGCACAGGAAAATGATACCCAGGAAAGTTGTGGAAGCCCAGTCTCTGGAAGTGTTCAAGGCCAGGTTGGACTGAGCTTTGAGAAACCTGGTTTAGTGAAGGGTGTTGCCCTGCCTCCTGGCAGGGGTGTTGGAACTAAATGATCTTTAAGGTCCCTTCCAACCCAAACATTCTATGAGTCTATAAATGTCCTAAGTGGTTAAGCTTCCTTTATATTCAGTATATATCTTAGGCTTGACTGTATTACCTAGGTGTCTTGTGCATTTGAGATACTTGTCCTCTAGGTACCACTCTAAGTGTTCGTGTCTCTCCTGACACATTTACCAGTCCAGTGTGGATATCCCAGATGCTCCAGGGTGTTTAAAATGACACAGAATACTTACAATTGTGCAATTGGACTGTGACTTTAATCAATATAATTGATGGTATGCAGAGAGACATTTAGCTCATTCCAAATTGCACACATCTGCCTGAAGACTTTGCTAGGAGCCCTTGACTGTGTTGATTAGCTCTCCATGGACTGTAATGAAATCTTAGATGTTTACCTAGTCTACATGTAGATACCTATGTTTTAGAGAGCTAGATGTCTGAGTCTAGAGCTGGGTTTCACCCACAATCTGCCTTGACATTTAGGAGAGAATAACCTCTCAAAACGTGTGTAAAGGAAGAACACCTCTAAGAGTGGACTTTTCAGTGTAAGAGTATATGAAAGACAGCAAGATTCAAGGTATGCAAAATGAACATAGAAGATAATTAAACTTCAAATCAGACATATTTTAAGAGCAAAACCAATATAGCACTCAACAGTCAAGACTTTATAATCCTGTCAGGTAATGGAAATAACCTGGATCGACTTGATATCAAATCTGGTTTTGTTTTTTTTTTCAGATCTCTGCACTGGTTTCAGCTGGGATAGAGTTATTTTTCTTTCCAGTAGCTGGTACATTGCTGTGTTTTGGCTTTAGTTGGCTTTTGTAAGATATATGTCATATACTATTAGAAAAAATAGCGAATAATGAAATAATTGCTTGTTACCTAAAGGCCAGCATTAAGCAAAATTACATAATGTGTTATCATAACAGGTTTTTTTGGCCATAAAATCTATTTCTACATTTATACTTTTAATAAATGGGGGCATGAGATTAAGCTCTTGCCCATGACTGTCCATTTCTTTTCTTAAAACAACCCCTGGTGTGGCTTTGCCTTAGGCTAAATAACACTCTCCCAGACAATGTTGAGACACAGATGAGGAAATAATATATGTGAAACCTCCATTTCAAAGACACATTTGCATATAATACACATAGGAAGTCTAAATTCCCTTTTTGCCCTGCAGTTACATAATGATATGTTCTTTTAAAAAGAACTGTCGTGGTTTAACCCCAGTCAGGTAATTCGTTCGCTCACTTCCCCCCCTTTCTTGCCCTCCCCCTGCTCCCGGAGGGACGGAGAGGAGAATTGAAAAGAATGCAACTCCCACGGGTTGAGATAAGAACAGTTTAGTAACTAAGGTATAACAAAAATCACTACTGCTACTATCAGCTAAAACAATGATAAGGGAAAATAACAAGGGAAGAGAATACGATACCACCGGCCAAGAAAGCGAGTTCCACCCGGAAGCTCCTGTCCTTCCGGGTAACTCCCAGTTACCCCCCCACCCCGGGCATGACGTGCTGTGGTATGGAATACCTCCCCGGCCAGCCCGGGTCAGGCGCCCCGTCTCTGCTTCCTCACAGTTTCCCCTCCTCCCTGGCAGAGCATGAGCCTCACAGAGTCCTTGGTCAGGGTAAACATCACTTAGCAACAACCGAAAACATCGGCTTCACCAACACTGGTCTCAAGCTAGAAGTCAAAACACAGCACTGCACCAGTTAACACAAAGGAAAAACATGACTGCTACTGCTGAACCCAGGACACGCTGTTATTTTGCAGTATTTCACTTTATCTAGCTTCCTTGCTAATTTATACTTTCAACAGAACTATTGAATTTCTTCCCTCCAAAATGTGAGTTACCTTCTAGCACAACCTGGAGTACGTCTTGTAGCTGAGATATAGCAGAAGAGTCAATAGTGTGCTATTGTTAGCAAGTCAGGATCAAACTCATCTCTGCACTAATAGTCATAACAAAACAAGTACTGCTGACCCATAAGCTGAGGTTATGATAGATGTGAAAAATGAGTTGATTTCCTAATTTCTAGTATTGTTAAGTTTTATATGGAAAATAAAGTGGTATATTTCTATTAATTTTTAATATAATATGCTGTGAGCCTAAGAGCATATTTTATCTGAGGATTGTCCACTTGGTGGATCTGTTATATTATAAACAGATGTATATTGGCATGCATTTTAAAATATGTGTTGTGGTTTCTCCGCAAAATAGAAGTATTTCATGCTTTAACAAATAGTTTTCATTACACGGCATGTATAATCTCTTTATGTGTATCTGCTTCATAATGTGATTTATGATCTTAATGGCATCTATTCTCATACTCTTCCTTTCATAAAAATGAAATCATGTACTATCTGTTTATCTGTATCTGTTTTTTCTCATAAGCAGTAATAATTGGAAGATGTCATGTGGCTCTAGTAAAGCTCAGCCTTTGCTGCTCTGACACATTCCTGAATTTCGATCTCAGCATTTTACATCTCTATATTCCTATGCTTCCTGAATTTTGAATGGTCAGGAGCATTGCTTCTTTCTCCCATCTTTCTTCCTGTTAACCTTTCTCATAAATGAGACCAGTGTCTCTCTCTATTCTCCAGAAGTCTGTCTACTTCTATTCTTGCCCCTCAGACTAACATCTGTCTGGGAGGAGACCATGAGCTTTCGAGTCAGCAGTGGTTGAAAAATTTAGTAACAATTTTTTAAGTTATTATGGTCTGTCAATGTCTGTAACAGTAACAGAAGGGTTAAAATGCATTGTGACATTCTTATGCCTTGTGAAATCAGTGAATAACCCTTTCAAATCTCAGAAAAAAGCCCTTCTCATGCACACACATACCCACAAAAATCTTATAGTTACTTCTGTTCAATACTTGGTAAAACATGCCAGTGTATTGGCATATGAGCTTTTGTGCTCCCAGTTTGTCATCAGTGGAAGCTGCTTTTTTATAAAATAAATTATATTCCATGATTCAATGATATTAACATATATTTTAATACTTAAAGCAGATTAATTTCTAAGAAATAATTTACATTAATGTATTAGTGTTCTGATTATATGAACCACTACAGCAGAAATATGAGAGAGGGTCTTTTTTTTTTGTCTGGACGTAAGTACTTGTGAGTGCTTTTGTAGACAGCAGAAAGGTTCTCACTGCAAATTAATATATTTTTCATATGCTGCTTACCAGCTCTTCTTTTCAGTATATAATATGGTTCTTCCCTAATAGGATTTTAGGATTGTATCTTAAGTAGAGAGATCCTGTTTACAGAGCTATGACTTCAGCTCAGAATAATGTCGGAACTGTGACTATATTAGAAATACAGCCTTGAATTGCTTGTTTGCTTCCTGGTCTGCCTGATGACAGTGGTTCTTTGAGTCATAATCTTTAATAACTTATATTTTCAATATTATATATTCCTAATAACAAGAAAAAAACCTTCCAGCCTTTAGTAGATCACAAAGCTTTCTGAAAGCTTGACGTTTCTTTTTTCTTGCTACTATATATCATTGGCAACTATACAGAACCGTAAGTGCTATGCTACCCTCAAACTAGAGTGAGAGCAGACTCAAAAGACCTTTCAAAGATTCTCATTGCCTACTTTATATCAGACACCAAATCATGCTCCAGCTTCAACCATTTAGAGCCATTAAATAGCTAGTGGGATTTTCTGTAACAGTAGAAGCATTAACCTCAGTGTCCTGGACAATTTCCAACACAAGTAATTACACTGTGCCAGTAAATTCCCCCCTGCATTTTATTTGGACACTGCATTTCTTTTTCTTATAGTAAAATATTATGTGAGGTTGGATGTGCATTGTTAAACAGGTGCTGAGTTTTACCTAAAGTGGCTGTATTTCAAGGATGTGGGAAGTAATCTCTGTAAAACAGAGTACAGGGTTCAAATATCAGTTTGGAATGCATTCTCGTACCCTCTGGATGATAAGCATTATATGAGGTTACTTTTTATGATTTTATTATTATATTCATTCAGAGGACTGCTAAAGAAACACAAGAATCTTAAACAACTTTAAGTAGAATGCACTAAATTATTCTTCAGGTTTTTTTACCAGTTTTGAATAGCATTGGGCTGATCATTTTCTCCATAACTTCTCAGGATCTCAGCAATGCCCCTGTTTCATAGTATAATAAAGATACTGCTTTCCTAATTTTACTTATAGAAAATTTCTAGTGCTTATATGACAGAGCAGGTACTAGCTTACAGAGGAGCTCATTCTTTTCTTATTCCAGAGACTGGCATTCAGCTTTGTGCCTATTTTCAGCTACAGTAAGGGCTTAATCTCTTTTCTCACTGTGTCTCTCAGGACAAGCTGCTTAAGTATTTGAGTTCTGGGTATTAGTTACTCAATTATGAGTTGAAATGTCCCCCCCGAAAAAGAAGCCTTGAAGGTCTACATATTCTGGCTTTTTGTAATTTTTTTTTTTTTTCCTGTAACTGGCTTTATTCTTGATACTGGGATCATTTACCTCTCTACATATTCTGGGATGCTTTATAACTGTTGTGCAATGCTAAGAAAGCAAATCTGAACTTGTTCCAAGCTTGTGTATATGCAACAAATGAACTGCTCAAAATTCGTGACTAATTAGTTATGGTTTGCACAGTGCTTTGAATATATTGAGTACTTGGTAAATGCTAGTCATTATTACATAAGACATAGTCCACTGCAGAGATAAGAGATTCTTTATTGAGGCCGTACCTTCTGTAGCAGCTATGTATTATTGTGCAAGAACATGAAAGCTGTATGACTTACAAAATTCATTCCTGAATGCATTTCACCATATCAAAAGTCTTCAAATCATGGCATTTCAGTCACTTAGAAAAGAGGAAGTCTAGACTACTAATTGTATAGAAACTGAGCTGTAAATTTTACTACCTAAGAGCACTTTGATGGATATCTTTTAAGCAAGGTGTAGATATTCTAAAGTTTCTAGCAGATCATTTTTTTGATGTCTTCCAAACAAGACACTGTTTTGCTTTTTCTTTAATGTAAAGTAGGCATGCACTGGCATACTTCAAATCTTCTCACTCACCCCATGTGTAATTTCTTTAGTGAGTGTGTTTTGGAGTATGCCACAGGCTGTATTATTAAGCTTGAAGTAACCTCTAAGTTAATTTGAATTTCAGTTTAATAACACTAATCTTTAACCAAGACCCATTAGAAAACATATTTTCACAGAAATGTGTTGTGGTTTTAACAGTTGTTAACTGGTGCAGCTTCTCTTTTGCCCCTTTTATACTCTGCAGCCTGTGTAAGGGATATGTATGCTGCTCCCATTTAAAAATGTAAAGTAACAGTTGTTCCTGACCACACCTGTCTAATACTCCTGGTGGCACTCTATCTGCATCAACATCCCAAGTACCACATGGTTAGTGCTTTGTTTAACTTGCTTCATATGACAGTGCAGTTTATCCCACTCCTTTCACCATCTGCTCAAGAACTGTGAATGCTGGAAAATAGATTCTCTGTGTCTGATTCCTGAGGTACATTTCTACTAGCCCAGCTGTGCTATTAAGTATTTTAGTATGACTACTGTTACTAAGAATACTGTTATTACTGTTATTATTACAGCCGCTATTTACCAAACAAAGCTGATTTAGTAAAACACAAAGCATGATTAAATAATTTAGTGTCACAGTATAGTGCATTCCTGAAAAATCAGTGTTTTTCATTTCTTATTTGTTTTCATTTTGCACCCTCTTATTTCATCTACACTGTGTAAGAAGGTCACATCAGACAATTAGACCATATACAAGCAATTAAACTTCAAAATATGAACATACAGGATTGCATGTGACCACCTGCAGAGGTTAACCAGAATTAATGTTTGTCAAAATTTAATAATTTTTTTCTATGGATGGGACTTTTAAATCTGTGGAGCTGACAGTATAAACAACATAAAAAAGCAAACTTCATTTCTGAACTATGTAAAAGAATTAATAATGTAGGAAGAGTAAATAATTTGAAGACTTACTAATCAATCAAGGAAAAATATGCCAATCATAAACATGGGTGAAGCTTTTTTATTTCTTCCATACAATATAAACCAAGTGTTCCCCACAATGAAATCTACTGTTTGATGTAATTTTCTCTTTCAAAAGTATCTTCCACAATCAAGGTGGAATTAAAGATGGAAGGGTCCGTTCAACTTCTGTCTAACATTTTCAGAGTTAAACAAAAAAGCTTCCTACCATTTTGTTGCTGAATATGCGTAGTGTTTTTTTGCTCAGAGGAACTCCTTGCTTACACATAAACTATATATTTTACTTAGAAGGTTTCATACATGTCGCCTAGATCACAGGAACAAAATTGGAATAGGAGTGTCTTCAGGATGGATCTAGATCCAAAAGTCAGTTTATGAGGATAAAGAAGTTTGGCTCATGATTTTCAATAAGCATATACCAAGTTACATCAGCTGCAATTCTGAAAATGTAGGAATTTTCACAGTGAAGTCTTAAAGAGTTTCAAGTAAGCAAAAATAGCAGAGTAGAATACAAACAGTTATTTAGACAATTATAGAGTTAACTAGCACTCAGAAGAGATGCATTTTAGATTGACTCTTGAAATAGAGTGGTATATGTAAATAACTTGCTTAGCATGCTTTAAAGTGAATTATGAATATTATATTTCTGGCATGCTGTTAGACTACGCATCAGAAACTAAGAAATCACTTACTATATTCCTCAGCAAAACAACCTGTAAACCCTTGGGCATGGTCAGAATGTTACCAATTATAAAGCTAAATGCTGGACTTGCTTTTCAATTTGTTGAGCTCTCATCACTCTCTTTACAAAAAGAAAATGACAGACTGATAGAAGGTCAGGAAGATCCTCCAGGGATGGCTGTATCAGAGGCACCAATACAGTAATGGATCATTATCACAGCATTGTAAAGCAGTAACAGGTTGAAACATTGGGTGATTCACTGAAGAATTTGCTACGAATTTGAAAAAAAAAATCTATGCCTAAAACATTGTACAGAGAAAAATATTTTTACTAGCAAAGCTGTTGATTTTTTTTTGTGACTGTAAGTGTGGCAAACCCAAGGGAAAAAAACATTCTGTGGAAACTAAAACGTAAATATTTCTCATAGAAACCCTAGGTCATTCTCCTAGTCTCATCTGAAGCAGAAGGAATTTTACAAGCCTAAATAGCCTTTGTGGGGACAAAAAAAATATTTGATTGTGGTAAACACAGCAATCACAGCAATCCCTGCTTGTGAAATGCCCTTTTTGGTTAATTTTGAAGTATTTCAAAACCACATTTACTACCTCAAATTGAAATCCTCTGATGAAATCTAGAATGCTGCAGAACACGAAGATTTATGGTAGTATAACTCACTAAAGAGAGTCTTATGTGGACATAATTATCGCCCAAGTAGCTGTAATTCCAGTTTAAGTAATGATGAACTCTCAAACTGTCCAGGATTCAGAGCATTTAGGCTGCAATATTAGAAACTTTGATTAACCAATGTATCTGCTTGGGCTGGAAAAAAAACAACTCAAACCCACTTTGCTCCTCGGGGACACTGAATAATGGAATGGCTGGCACAATTAACAAAGGAGAGGAAAAAAACAAGCTAAAACTTTACAGATTTTTTTTTTTTTTTGTTAAAACACCGTCAAATTACTACAGCTAAAAGGCTTTTCTTTGCTCTGGTTGTCATTCTGGATATTGTCTCAGCTGAACAGGCACATGGCTCTCTCACACAATAGGGTAATAACAGGTTAATGAGGAGGCTGAGATTCTTCAGAAATCCATGCCAGGATGTATTAAACTGGAGGCAAGACACTATAATTGACACTGCCATGTATACTACTTTGCATCAATGCCCTCTAATTGTTTTCCAGTATTGTCTTGGAAAAGTGGGTATGATTACCTCAGTACTTGCTGTGTTAGAAAACACAGAAAACAGACCTGCAAAGAAACTTGAGGTATCATATAATCAAATTCTCTGCCTTAGGACAGAATCAGCTGTAGCTAAGGTATTGCTAATGCATTTGCTTTACCTGTTTGTTCTTTTTTTTTTTTTTTTTTTATTTTTAAATACCAATGGTATGGATTCTAAAAGCTCCCTAGACAATGTACTACAAAGCGTAATTACCCTTACCAATAGATAGCTCCTTACCTTTTTTATGTCTAACTTAAATATCCCTGCTTGCAAATTAAGCCCATTACTTTTGGGCCTATGGAATAAAGAGCAGTTAATTGTCTTCCTCTTTCCAATTGCTTCCTATTACTGGAAGGCTGTAACCTTGTCTCATGGCCTTTAAATTTTCCTGAACACAGAAGTAATATAGAAAGACAGCTATCAGGCACATTCAGAACTAAACTGTTGAGCAAGTGGTGAAGATATTCTGGAGTAAAAGTAAATATTCTATGTGTTCATTATGCTTGACTGAATAGTTTCTTGGTATAAAGGGCTAAGAGATCAAGATTCATCTATACTCATATATATTTGTCAAGCCAATTTGAGTTCTATTTTACTAAAATACTGAATATATTATAGGGAGTTTATCCTGTGTAGAAATCTTCTATCAGATTAAGCTAATTTGCAATGATGGCAAGGATACATTGGGTTATTTTATTATAGTTGCATTACTAGTAGCGTTTCATTTAAGGGAATCTAAGTTTATGAATGGTAATATAGTGAGAGAGGTAGAAAGAAAGGAATTGCTCTACTTCTCAGATGAGAATAATTCTTAAAACACATACAGAAATAGGCTTGAATTTCCCAGTACAATGAAATGAAAATATTCTAGAATAAATAACTGAATAAAAGCTGTGAAAAGAAATAGGACTCCACTTAGCTTGTTTGAAACCAGCAGTATGCAAGATTTGAAACACTAAAATATAGGATCACTAACATTCTATTTCTAAAAACAATTTACCTGGGTAAAAATAATTTTCAGTTTACAAGGAACATCTTTAAATGTTCAGAATATTAAAAAAAATTAAAATTAAAATAAGGAAAGCTTTAGTTATTAACTAGCTCTTCAGAAAACCACTATGTCAGTTTATGTCAGCTTTGAAATAATTTCACTCAATATAATGTTTATTTTCTCTTTCTATATATCCCTGAAAGGACATGGAAACAAAATATTCAAGCAAAAGTTTTCAAATCTTGCTAAAATCATACCAGAAAGAAGATCTTAACATTTCAAGTAAGTGAATAAAAATAAAAGTAAATGGAGATAGTTATAATAACCCCAAACTTTTTTTCCCATTTGTAACAAAAAATAAAGAACTCAAAGTAGTTAGAATTAGCATTGATAACACACAGTAAGTTTAGTAGGTGTTGTAACAAAAAAAAAAACAAAAAACAAACCAAAACCAAACAGAAAAAATCTACCCCAGAGAAAATCCAGATAATAAAACCCGTTTCACCTTAATGTACAGTACAAAATTAAGCTCAAATACAAGAAAAGATCAGGACAGTGTTGTGTGTAGTAGAAAGCATGGCTGAACTTCACTACAAATGGTGGTATTTAAATTGTCTTTTTCCAGTTTCTTTGTCTTTTTGTCTATCTATTTAGCAGAACTTCAAAGTTTCCTAATATGTAACTTCACTGACTAGTAATAAATGCAGAAATGCATTTTTCTGAGGTAAAAATGTTGGACCTTCTAAGCAGAAGAATTTCTGCTAAGGACACACACATTTCTCTTTGCTTAAATCACATCTGAATTTGACCCCAAGTCTTTTCATCCATAAACTGCTGCTGATGATGATGATTTGATCCCCAGGCTGTTACAACTCCCCACCCTAAAGAAGGGCTATGTGTGAGGTAGGTATTAAGACATAAAACTGCAAGGCAAAGGAATTCTAAGTATGAATCCCATGTCACTACAGTAGTGCTTAAAAGCATCTGTTCTAGAGAACAGGAAATAGTAGGATGAAAGACACAGGATGGTGTAATATTGTCTTTCTTTAAACCAAGATCTAAGCAAAATGTGTTTGCTTCTTCCAAGAGTCTTAAATCTTCTATAGCTGGGGGAATTGATGGTTCTAAAAGTCAGCAAGGACAGGAAGGAGTACCACAGCACACTCATCAGGGAAATATATACAAGGGTATTTGTATTCTTGGTGCCAATATCCAGTAAGAAGTGAAAAAATAACATATGCCAAGCACTTATTTATTGTGCTGTTTCCAGAGTTAATGCATAAATCAGGGGGCATGGCACATATATAATGGAGAGAAATCATTAAAGTGTGATTGGAATCAGATAGGGAACTGTGAAAATACTATGTGGTACTTCACACCGGCTTGCCCTCAATGGCATCCCTATCAAATTTACTTCTGTTTGAAGAGCCTAACTGCTGAGTCTGTATTCCTGACTTGGAATTTCACCTTTGTTATTTTTATATAATTCATAACCTGCACAAGGTTGGCAGCTGAGTGGAAGATAAGCTAAGAAAGTACCCCCTTCCTCTTTCGCATAGTCTTGGTCTGAAGTGCTGCCCTTAGAAAACATGTGTTTTGTCAGCTGAATTGTGATACAACTATGCAAACCTTTGTTTTGTCATTTAGAACAGAAAATAATTGATTTAATCTATTCTTCAAGCACAATACAAGCATTAAATAAGAACTGTTGGAAGCCAAACAAACACAGGACTAGGGAATATAATGAGAAACATACCACACTTCCACAGTGATTTTTATGACTTTTAAACTAATTGAGCTTCTGGCACAGAGGTAGGTTTGTCAAAATTAGGGCAAAGGCACATGGGCTACAAAGTCTGGAAAGGTTAAGAGTCAGGTATACTCTGCTATTATTTTTTGTTTAGCCTAATTGCAATGTACTTCAATGTAAGTGACCTCCAAGTCCTGTGGAGGAGTCCCTCACAGCAAATCAAGGCAAAGTGGTACTAGTTATGCACAGAGATGTCATTCACAAATGGCTCAGAATCTTTGTCATGGAACTTGCCTGCGTGGGGAATCTCCATGATAACCGTTGGACATTTGAGTGCAGATGCAATTACAGTTCTTCCTTCTGGAGCTGTACTGGGGGGTGTGTGTCTGGGTTTGGCAGTGGGGTCTGCAAGTCCCAGAGAGGAGAGGCTGGGGCTGCCCCGTGCTGGACACAGCTAGTTCCACCCTGATCCAACCACCCACAGCAGGGCACAGCTGAGCCCCACAGCCAAGGTGGTGGCATCTTGGGATGCATGTGTAAGAAAGGACAGAAAATGCCCACAGAGAGAGAGTGGGAGTGGGGAAAGGAGCAAAAAAAAGTTGAGAAAACAGAGAGATGATGAAATGATGAAGAGGAATAACACAGCTCAGTGGCCGAGTGCAGTGGAGCAGAGGAGAGGGAGGGAGAAGGACAGAGACTACAGAGAGAAACTGCTGCCTCCTCATCGCAATGCCCCTTGTGTTGCTGGTTGCTTCATGAAGCGACTAAGCTTAAATGCAATAATATAAAAAGGGGGACAAGAGGTACTCTAGGGTGATGAAGAGCCTGGGAAAGGGGGATGAAAGGTGCTTTCCCCAAGTGTGAAATGTTTGTTTCTTTTTTCTTGGCTTTTGTTTCCCAATACCTGATTCAGCAATTGAACATTTATATCAATTGTCAATAAATGAAGCTAATTTCCCAAAGTTGGGTCTGTTTTGTCCACAATAGTAACTGGCACTTTTCTCCTGTCGTTACTCCCTGTCATTATCTGAAGGCACAAGTTTTCTCATCCCTGTTTTTCTTCCCTGCTTCCCTTAAGAGAGGGAGTAAGATAGCAGCTGGGTGGGAGTTTGGCTGTTATCCAAAACTTACCAACCACAGGCGAAAACTTAGTATTTGTGTGTAGTGCAGACATGCAGCAAGGCCAAGAAAACAAACTAATTTGAGCATAAATATTGCTATATATCTATATATGTTTATATATACTATATATATAATTAAAGAAAAATCAGATGTTAAATCCAAACTTTCTTAAATCAGTAGAACAGTTTTACCAACACAGCTACAAGCAGGGATAATTTATTTATGCTTTATTAGAACCAACAGAGATAAGCTGTAACAAGAATGGCATCTAAGAAACAAGGTATATGATTTTATTTTTATTTTTTTTTACAGACAGTGTAGATTAGTTGGTCTAGCCTCATGATATTAAAGGCCACATGAGAAATATCACTTCACTTGCGTGATGGTATCTTCTCAGCAAATATTACTTCAATTTGGACAATTTAAATGTTTGCTTCTTCCCTGCTAAAAAGATGGTATCTTTTATTCCTGAGCCAATATTTATAACTATGAACAAATTCAGGAAACTTATCACTTGTTCAATTTAAATTGAATTTATGTTGATTATGGATGCACTTAAGTCCAAACTTTGGCACTGTTCTAGCTGTAAGCATACTTGCTATTAAAGGGGAAAAAAAAAAAAGGATAAACTTTGAAGCAGTTGTAAAAGCAAATGAGAGCTTAACATCTCATTGTGTTTATTGTTGTAAGGATATGCACATTATGGAAACAGCTATTCTGCAGAACCTGGGAACACTTTTCAACTACACATGATTTAAATTTTGGAATGTAACTAAAATATTTTATAATTCCTTCTTTTTAAGTGAACAAAAAAACCCAAACAAAACTGCTGTGTATTAAAGAAATCTTCCAAAACACTACACGTGTTTACTAATCAGACTCCTTTTTTCAATTTAAGTCCTTAATCACACAAATATGCATTGATACATCTTTGCTTTAAGGTTATAGGAAGGAAGATTAAATTACTCTTCTAAGAAATCATCTGACAATTTGAACATGCTGAGTTAAAAGATTATTCAAAGCTTTTGTGCAGGTATGTAAAATATCACATTATGAATGATTCTGACACATCTCATGCATGGTATTGTAACTCCTAGTTAATGAATGGAAGAATCTATCTCCACTCAATTCATACTTCAAATGCAAGAACCAGAAATGTCATATGCTACATGCATCCTTGCAATACTTAGTAAAAAACTTTACCTAGGATGAAAGCTGCATTTTTCTTCAGTGAAAAATGTAGGTTTTATAAAGAAAATAAAAGCTTTAGTAAAAAGTTTTGTTTGTTAAAAACTACTCTATAGTCAATCTATGACTGTATGAACACCAGTGATATTTGACATCTCTGTATGATCAAGGAAAACCAAAAAACAGTGAATACTAGGGTAATGACCAAAATCTGTTCTCAGTTCTAAAATCTTTATTCTCCATACAAATTGTATCAGCATCTGTTCTCTAGAGGTATAGAAGACTCCTGTCTTATATATTAATGAAAAAGAGTATCATGTAATTAGGTTTTCACATGGCCCTATAACTATACAACACCAAAGAAAAAGCATAATTTGACTTGAGTACAAGATCTCGGTTTGCAGTAGTATATGATAAAAAAATCTGACCAATCCCTAGTAATCCTTGGGCATATTTTGATAAAAGCACATAAAGGAAAAAAATAAGTAAAAATTGAAAAAAAATCTGAAATAAAAAATGTGCAATTGTGCAGAAAAATTCAGTTGGTTTTTTGAACGTTTCAATGAGGTTTGACATTTCCACTGAATTAAATTGTCTCATTTCTTTGGAAGTGACAGTGCTGCCTCAGCAGATGAAAAGCCATCTCCTATCTGCCATTTCCAAGTTCTTGTTTCTAGAAATGGGAAATGTATGCCCTCCAAATGAAGTGTGTGCTTCCGCGTAAAACACTGAGCATCATATTCAACCTTTACATTTGTAAACATATCAGAAAGCTTGTGCATTAGATGAAAGCATGTAGCCATTATCAACACTCTTAAGATCACATGCGTAAGTATTCCAGGTTCTTTGAATGGATTATGGATAAGGCTAGTTCATCTCTGTAATGAACTAAGCACGCCAAGCTCTGTAGTGGGTCCATGGAAGTTCAGCAGGCCAAGTGCAAGGTTCTGCACCTGGGTCAGAGCAATACCAAACACAGCTACAGACTGGGTGGAGAACGAATTGAGAGCAGCCCTAAAGGGGACTTGGGGATGGTGGTTGATGAGAAGTTTAGCATGACTTGGAAAAAGGATGAATAGATATATATAATGTTTTATATGATTCTAAGGCTCTCTAGAAAGATTTTGTCAAATATCCATCCAAGGCTAACTTTCACATATAGTTTCTCAGTTGAAACCTCTCTCTCATACTGCTAGTGCTTTTATTTATTTTTTCAAGGACATTACTCACAAGTTTGAATAAGCTTTACTTAGGTATTCAGGGAATTAATTCAAATCAGTAACACTATTATATTCTGTATGATTCTCTCTCCACTTAGTAGAATTCAACAGCTTACCTATTTTTGACAGTCACTGGCTTGTATAAGTTGCCCACAATTTTATCTAGATTTAATTTCCTAGAAAGACTTGTCACCACTAATTTTGAGAAAGCTAAGCAGGGTACTGCCTCAACAGCTTCAGTATTTGGATGGGTGGTAGGATAGATTGTGAGAAAATAACTGGAAACCTTATGTTCATTTTTTCTCTGCTAATGTAAGGGAGTAAGCTATTCCCTTTCAAAAAGTTAAAAAAAAAAAAAAAAGAAAAGATCCTTTCATGCTTTTTGTCTTCCTGTTTTAAGAGGACTGTTGAAAGGGCTTGTTTCCAATTCCAGAACATCATACTAGGCACAAGAAAAATTTTGAGGTCACACAACGGTTTGGTTTGGAAGGGACATTAAAGATCACCTAGTTCCAAGCAGCCCATCATGAGGAGGGAGGTCTCCCACTAGACCAGGCTTCTCAAGACCCTGTCCAGCCTGGCCTTGAACACTGCCAGGCATGAGGGAAGCCACAACTTCTCTGGGCAACCTGTGCCAGTGCCTCACCACCCTCTCAGTAAAGAATTTCTTCCTAATATCTAACCTAAATATACCTTCTTTCAGTTTAAAGCCATTTCTCCTTGTCCTGTCACTACACGCCCTTGTAAAAAGTCCCTATCCAGATTTTTTGTAGCTCCCCTTTAGGCACTGGAAGTCTGCTTGAAGCTCTCCCCAGAGCCTTCTCTTCCCAGAATGAACAAGACCAACTCTCTCTTCCTGTCTTCACAGGAGAGGTGCTCCAGCCCTTGGATCAACTTTGTGGCCTCCTCTGGACTCATTCCAACAGGTCCACATATTTGTTTTACTGGCAGCCTCACAGCAGAATGGAGCAGTCCAGGTAGGGCCTCATGAAAACAGAGTAGAAAGGGAGAATCACATCCCTCAGCCTGCTGGCCGTACTTCTTTTGATGCAGCTCAGAATACTGCTGGCTTTCAGGCCTGCAAGCACACAGTGCTGTTTCATGTTGAGCTTCTCTTCAACCAAAACCACAAATATTTCTTCTCAGGGCTGTTTTCAATCCATTCTCTGCCCCAGACTGCGTTTGTGCTCAATCAGACACCATCCATCAGGCCTGGTTTGGTCTTCGCTT
This sequence comes from Pezoporus flaviventris, assembly GCF_033815535.1. Classification (NCBI taxonomy): domain Eukaryota; kingdom Metazoa; phylum Chordata; class Aves; order Psittaciformes; family Psittacidae; genus Pezoporus; species Pezoporus flaviventris. Next base: position 27,280,235 of record NW_026892579.1, on the reverse strand, counting down.
GCACAAGTTTGATTAAACATTTTCCAAGTAAGGTCAGAGCTGTTACATGAAACCACCATTCAGTGACAGGTAATTTCTGTAATGCTACACTAAACTTGGTCATTGCTTCTCCAGCTACAGCTGACAGGTGTTGAAGAAACTGTTTATTTGCTAAATCATGCTTGCTTGCTACTGCTTCCTAGCACTGAGTTTCTTAACTCCCATTCAGACTGCAATTTAGAAATTCAAGACTCTGAGAAAGAACTGGAGTTCCTCTTACACCTGCTGCTGGAGGGTGCAGAAAGAAAGCTGACAGTACAAGATGTGATATCTCAATATAAGCTATGTCAACTCTGCCAAGCAAGAGCATGCATATATGTAGTTACTCTACAAAAATAACGGACAACTTTTATAGGATTGCCTCTTCTTCTCCAGTAACTTGCTTAGTTACCAAAATTGTTAATACTGTTTCTGCAAAATGCAGTGAAAAGTATTTATTTACCATGTGGAAGTCTTGTGAAGATAAAACACTGAAGATTTGCTGGGTAGTTAAGACAAGTTTAATGCCAGAATCTGTGACAGAACTTCAGAGAGTTGATTTTTTTTCCTAGCAAATCTACAGTTGTGCTCCAACTTCAAGAAAAATAGCATTTAATGGTATTCTTTTTGTTGTATCTGTATCAGGAAGTAGAACAGGCCAGCAACTATTTGCCTGAGTATGCCATGTGGCACAGCACACATATAACTCTGTAGTCCTAATGGAAATACCTTGACAATTGAACAGTATGGTCAACTTGATTTCAGTTTTTAAGCCTATTACCTGGTCTGGTTCAGTTTATTTGTATAGATGTAATTTCTCTGTACACTTTATTCACCTTTTCTAGTTCATCAGAAGATCTCTTACCATTTTATATCATGTAAGAGCCTAAATCCATAACCATCACATAAAATATTCATAAAAAACCACAAAGTGGACTTAATTAAAAGCAAACTAAAACCCCATGAACCACCTTTTAACATTTAATTAACTAAACTTTTATGGCACTGTAATTTGTAATGAGGGTTGAGATGATAGAAAATCTTAGTTTCCCAAGGGTCTATGATGATCAGAACCTAAACCAAACATACAAGTTTCAATTAACTTTCCTTTTAATAGCTAATTGTTTTAAAATATGAATGTAGAGCCTCATATAGGGTTTTGCAAAGTCTCTATGACAACAGAAATCCCTGTTAAATTCTGAGTATTTCACACAGAGTACTTTCCCAGTGTTTTCCAGCTCTGCAATGAATAAGCTTTTCCTGAGCTGAAAGCTCTCAGAAAGCTTCTCTGTAATAAAATAGCCAGTGTTTGAGGGAGTCCCTGTCAGCAGAATGTGGTTAAGAGGCAATTTTCATAATATAAAAATTGCCAAAATTCAAAATCAGTTTGAGCCACAAGAAAGTTTTCAAAAAATCCCTTAACTTATTAAATCTTTGAGTAGAAATTCCTTTTCCTTTCACAGTAACCCACTCACCCTTTGGGGTATATGGAATATTTGCATGGTAATAAGGTAGAAATACTTTCCCCAAGGCATTTAAGTGACACTATTCTTTATGCAGTGTGAATTTTCAGGAAAGTGTTTGGTCAGAATAAGGTTTGTCCCATATTTATACACCTGAATTTTTTTTAAAATACAACAGTACCTTAAAAATCCACATAGATGGCAGAAGAATAGGCATAAGTATAATTTAACAGCAGAAATATAAACATAACTTCAACTGTCAAGTTAAATGCCCACAACTTGCACAATAAAATTTTTAGAGTGACCAAGTAATCAAAAAAAAAAAAAAAAAAAGACCATTATTCCCTTATTACCAAAATAATCTCAATAGGCTAGCAGGGTAAAAAAAAAAAATAAAATCACTGGTATAAACTAGATTTTACCGGTAGACGGAAAAGGATTGAAAAAATGAGTTTATCCATAGAACTTCCATTTGCTTGTAAGAATCATATATTCCTTATTTTCATGTTCTCTTATGCTTTTGTGAGGCAGTCACTTTGAACAACATCTATAAAAACAAAATAAAAAAAAAGAGCAGAAACCTAAACCACATCTTAATACCAACTATACTTAACAGTTGTCACACGTAGACACTCAAGGTAGCTAAGCAGCATAGATTAGTTTAAGAGGGGAGGAACTAAAGCTCTAGAGGTGTGATCATTGCACAGGGCTATATAACACATCAGGAAAAAAAAACAGCAGAGAGAAAAGGTATCAAATTGTTAGTTTGCATTGCTGTAATATCAGGCTAATTTAATTTGCTCAGTTCTGATTTATGACACACCATAGAAGAGAAGAATTAGGACTTCCGTCTTTTGATCTACAGTGTCCTTTCTTGTTCAATGAAAAATATTTCTGTCGGTCTTAGTTTCTGTGAAGCAGAGCTCCAAGTCAATGTTCTGTCCTTCCTGGAAGAAGTTTTGCTGGAATACCATTCAACTGAGCTCTTCTGGCTTGACTGCACCAACAGGACTTGGAAGAAAAGGTTATTCATCTCCTCCTGCAGTTAGTTCAGATGCATTTGGTTGGGGTTTTTTTTATCATTATAGCCTGACATGCAACAGAAACAGATTCTTTGAAGTCATCTAAGATACATTGCTATGGAGTGGTTTGTGAGAAGTATGCTGAACACTTGCAAGCCATAAAGGTGAATTTTATCATACAGACTATTTGAAAGATTTAGGTAACTGGAAAAGATGTCTTGATACATGGACGGAAATCCCTAATCGCCATAGACATCTTGAAGCTAAAAAAGTGAAAAATCCCAGTAGGAAATGAAATTTACATGCTAAGAAGAAATTACTAATTTAGGTTTTAGCTACCCCTCCTTCTCCCTTGTGTCAGACTATTCACTTCTAATAATCTGAACTATTATACGCCACACCCACAAACATAAAAAAAATTCTTCAAATATATAAAAAAGTGCTCTACCAGGAAATCTGTGGGCCATGAAGACATTCAGGGTAAAATAAACACTATTCAAAAAAGATAAATCCATAATAATTAAAGAGTATCCTTTGCCTGTTAACTGTGGCAGAAAATTAGTAAGTTCCCATGTTTGAAAACTTTACAGGTTGAAGGAAAAGAAAAAAGAAATATGTAACATAGATTTTCCATGGAATAAGGAAAACCAAAACAAGGACTTTCCACTAAAATAAAAATAAAAAATTAAATCAATACAGCTCGACAGAGTAACGTATCACAGAACCATAGAATATCTCAAGTTAAAAGGGACCCACAGGAACATCGAGTCCAACTCCTCACACAACTACATAAAACTAAAACTTATGACTGTCATCCAGATGCTGCTTAAACTCTGGCATATGGAAAATAATTGTTAAAATGGCAAAGACAAGGATTAGTAGAAATATATGGTTGTTAAAGTACTGCCTAAAAGAATAAAATAAATATCAGTACCCACTGGAAAAATATTAGGCAGAGGGAGAAGTTTTCGAGGATTTAAAACTCGACTCAGCTGATGTTCTCCCATCACTAGTTATTTTAGGTAATTATTCTATTCTATAAATGTCATTAAGACCTTCAACTCAAATAAGTTTTAAATGTCTGAAATAATGGCTGAAGGAGGCAAATGTTAAGTTAGTTTCCACAGCTATATAAGAAGTGTCAAACTTCTCACACCCTCCTCTGAAAAAATAAAATAATGTTTAGACAAAGTTACTCATTGACAGACTCCTTGTTATAATAATAATTACAGTAATAATTACAGGCACTTTCAACACCATTTCTTATTTTAGTAACATTTCTCAGAATTAGCAGCTGTGAAGTAAGTCAAAGAGTCAGCAAAGAGTCCAAAGCTATTCTAAATGGAAATTCAATTTAAACAGAATCCAGAAAGACTTTGGGCAAAAAGAAATCAGCTGATGATAAGCGTGGAAGGATAACAAAAACATGTGCACTGTGTAAACAAGCCTGACTATCTTGCTATTTAATAAATATGCATCAGTATATATACTGCTGTCATCTAAAAATTTGCAAAGACATTTGTGAAGGTTATCACAAAGTCCACGCTATATGTTCCTGTTCAAATTTTAGTATAAGGTAGAGTTCATTTTTTTCTAGCATGATAATAATGTTTTAATATACAAACCACTACCAACTATATTGAATCTCACTTCAAATTTGCATACACATAACTCCTGTTACCTGATAAAGAGGCTTATATTAGTGTCATGAAAATGAACCTTTCTAACTTTTGAGTACATCAAACATATATTGAACTATTGTAAACACTCTGATGTAATTCTCTGAAGATCTGAAGATTTTCAAAAACTATTTTTTCCATAAACCAATCTGTAAAGTATGAAATTATAAATTTTGTTTTACATAAATAAATTTACAAACATGGCACAGAATGTGGGATGTGTACTCACAGCATCATACAGAATTCTGCGTACCACTTTCACTGTGCTCTTTTAAAACGTGTGTGGACTTTTGGAGTATACCATTATCTCTCTTGCCACAGTCATTAGTAACAGGAATTTCAACTTCCAGGTAAATTTTTACCATGTCTGCAATTTTCAATTATTTTTAATATTGATTAAAAAAAAAACAAACAGCAAAAATAATAAATCTTGATACTTCCATCCATTCCTTACTGAGGAAATATTTTGGTAGCTTCAACTAAGAAATTATCTCCTAATGTCAATTTCTTTGTCCCAACAGAAATTTTGCCATTGAATTAATGATAATTATCATAACTGTAAAATTATAATAGTTTTCAGTGTTCCCTATGTTTTCCAAAAGCTGGGTACAATGAGCCTTATAAACAGTGTAAGAGAGTTGATGCCTTTATATGAATACTCAAAACTGAAATATCTCACATGATTACGTAGAATGCTGAAATATTATTCGCTTTCCTTCTCTGTTTTCTACCTTGCTACTTTTGTTTGCTGGGTTTCATTGTTGGTGCACCAGGCTCATTTTAGGTGACAGTTGGTGTTACTCAAACCCGTGGACTCAGGTAAAACAGTTCGTTTAAATCATGTAGTTTGCACCGACATGCAACATTTTAGCCTAGAGTCCTTGCATAATTCTGCAAGAGATCTAGAAACTCTTCAGGCATCTACAGCACACTGCAGCTCTGTTGCTTCTTTCACAGTGTTTGAATATTTTAGTATTCTCTCTTTTCTCACATTTCCTTTCCTTGGACACAACTTGCTTGTCTCATATCTCCTAAAATGCAGACAAAATGAGGCTTTTAATGTGTGGAGTAATGCTGGGATATATAGGCATGACCAAAGGGAGGTTATGGTTATTTCCCCCCAGAGAAGGGAGAGAAGAAATTAACAAAAATGATCTTTCTGTTTCCCTTTGTTCATATTTTTAGAAAATCTTCAGACTTGGCAGAAGTAATATTCTCTCCATAGACAATCATTAAAAAAGACCCCTGAAGAGGACTTTTCTAATTGAAGAGATTTCATTTTTAAGGATAGGTTTGGGTTTTTGGTGGCTTTTTTTTTTAATGAAAGCATACATATATGGAATTCATTTGGAGAAACTTTTTTTCTGTCTGTCAAATGCAATACCACAAATCATAGTGTAATTTATCTTCTAAATTGGACAAAATCATAGTTTAATTCAAATTTGTGACAAAAAAAATATTTTGTGTAGCATTGAGTATCTTGTGATGATGCAAAATCACACATGCTAAAAAGAAGAAATGGGGATAATACAAGGGAGGGATCTTTGCATGGACTCAGGAAAAGAGACCAAACTAAATTATTCTCCAGGCATACTAAAATATAGATCTACGTGACAGGCTTTTTATGGACTGATACTGGTTTGGTTCCTAATCAGTAAAGAGTGTTAGTATCTGATCAACTTACTAATTTCATTTTTATGAAATCAGTTTTAATCTGCTGAGGATTTAATTGTGTCAGGGTGCTTGGAGCCTTGGACAGGCTTTTGAAATAAATGACAACTGATTAAAACAAAAAAAAACCCACACGACCACCATATTTTAGGAACTCAGTAAAAGAAAACAATTCTTTAAATCTGGAAGAAAAAATTATACCTCTGCTGCAGGATAAACACTGTTAAATACTTATTTTTAAATTACTTTTTTTAGTGCAAAGACAGTAATAGTGTTTGGGCTGAAATGTAATGTTTGCTGTAGAAAGACTATTGCTTCTAGCCCTCTGAATTTATTGTGATATTTTCAGGAGCCCTACTCTTGCTTATTCCTCCTTCCATGTATTTATTACACCTCACAGTATTTTAAATTGCCTTTCGGTAGGATGCCTTTGCCATATCATAAAGATATATATACTCAGCTGTGTTGGATATTTCTGGGATGGGGTTAACTTTACCCACAGCAGCCCAAAGAGTGTTGATAACACACTAGTGTTTTAGGAATTGCTGAGCACTGCTTATGCAGCACCTAGGCTGTCGCACACTCATACACATATGCATGCACGTGCGTTAGTATCTTCAAGAGGACAAAAGGCTGGGGGACATAAAATGGGATAGCTGATCCAAACTGACCAAAAGGATATTACATACCATATGATATGCTCAGCAATAGAAGCTGAAAGGAAAAACGTGCTAGGGGAGGGTCACAGGGGTTTCATTATTAAGGCATTTGTCTCCTGAAGACATTGTTATGTGTATTGAGGCCTAACTTAACAAGAAATGGCTGGACATCTACTGCTGATAGGAAGTAGAGAATAAATCTTCTTATTTTTTCTGTTGGTTTTCTTCTGTGTTCAGCCTTTATTTTCTTACATTAAGCTGTCTTTTTCTAGACCCATGAGTTTTTCACCTTATTTTTTCTCTCTCTCCTGCTGAGGAGGGGGAGCAAGAGAGTGGCCTGGTGGGCATCTGGCAGCCAGGCAAGGTTAATCCCACATATCAGTAAAAAAGAATGCCAAACAACCAAACAAAACCCCCTAAACCAATATCCAACTTTACTCCCTGTACAAAATTTACAGATGTAGGATTACCTGCAATATTAAAAAATTGAGCCCTTTGAGGAAATTATAGGACTTGGGGGCACAGAGTGGCCATCTACATTGTTCTGTTTACTGAAAAACATAACCCTTAAGACATCAGAAGCAGTCATTTATGGAGAGGGAAATCCACAGAAAACTGCTCAGGATATGAAAATTAAACATGAGACTTTAAATTCCCTCCTGCCCTTTCCATCTTGTGTTGTGGTTTAACCCATCAGGTAGATAAACACCACACAAACACTTGCTCACTTCTCTCCTGCAGGGGGATGAGGGAGAGAATAAGATAGGTGTATTAAAAAAAAAAAAAAGAAAATTTTGTGGCTTGAGATAAAGTTTATTTAATAGGGTTTATTTAATAGGACAGAAAAGAAAGATAAAATATAATAATAATGATAAAACAATTAGAACATACAAAAGAAATGATGCACAATGCAATTGCCCACTACCCACTGGCTGACACCCAGCCAGTTCCTGAGCAGCAAACCTCAGCCAGCATTTCCCCTAGTTTATATAGAGTACAACATCTGTCACAAAGCCAATATAGTGAGACTAAATGAAACTTATTGCTCGAATTCAATTAAAGCTCCATTAACATCAACTATAGATTCAGGATGTTGTATGGATTTGTCACTACACTGCTGACTCAATAATTAATTCTGAATCATCCAAAATGTTCAGTCACTCACCTAATAAACGGAGGGCTCTCAGCCTTGAGGAGTTTCCTTTGTTGGCATCCCAACCCAAGGGAAGTGTCCACAACTCCAAGCCCGCTTCTTTGAGCAGGAACAACGTAAAATGTCTCTCTGGTGGGGTTCCATTTATACTCTAGTTGAATATGTTCTGTAGTCAAATATGAACACACAGCCCCCATTGGCTGAGGACTCCAAATTCTTCACCTTCGTATATGCTGACCACCACCGTGTGGACATGACAAGAGCTGTGCAGGGAATATTTGACTGCTTTTGTCAGGTCTGTGGGTGCAGCTTCCACAATGTCATAGGGCATGGAATATCCCTTGGGTCAGTTTAAGTCAGCTATCCTGGCTATGCCCTCTCCCAGCTCCTTGTGCCCTCTCAGCCTCCTCACTAGTGGTGTGAGAAGCTGAAAAGTGCTTGACACTGCCTATCAATAACTAAAACATCGGTGTGTTATCAATATTATTCTCATTCTAAATACAAACCATAGCACTATACCAGCTACTAGGAAGAAAATGAATCCAGGACATCTTGCCATACCACAGCTGCAATTTCTTCAGGGAAACCAAGTATGTTTGTCAGTCTCTTTCTCACCTCCATCCTTTATCTGTGAACTGTTTCTGACAGCCAGATGAGACTGATTGTGCAATCTCTTCGCACCTGAATCAAATGAACTAACCAGACTTTTCAATTATATTATAATTTCCAGCCCAGTGAAACCTCATTTGAATGAGTATCAAGTCTGCATCAATTCATAGAAAATTTAGTTTAAACATTTTAATTGTTCCTTTACAAAAGTAAGCAGTACAGACTTCAGTACAAAAATCCATGAAAAAAAACACAAACATTAACAGATATTCTGATGAGGAATACAACATTTTACATTCTCATGCTATGAAAAATATCTCTATAGTTCAATCTGAGGACCAAAATACCCACAATTTAATCCCTTGGATGACAGAGACAGAATACGTTCAGTAAAACACATCTCAAGATTTCCGGTTATGCACATACATTCACTCTGTTTTTCTTCCTGTTTACCCTTTCATAATTTTTTGACTAATATTCTTTAATCTTTTCATTTTTAATAAAAAAGTGCTGCGATGCAGTGTAAGGCCTGGTCTTCATTTTATTTATAAGAACAGCACTGCCTGACACATCCCTCTTAGAAATCTCTTTCTTATGGGTTAGAGATCATACCTGCCACCAAAGCCACTCTTCCAGTGATCTATCCTGGTGTTTAATATGTGTGGATATCTTATATAGAGTTAGAGAGTAACAAAGACACTTTAGTGACATGTCCCTCCTGTACGCCTATCAAAACCAAACCAATCAAACACTCCCCTTCCCCTCCCGCAAAATACCCCCAAAACCACCAAAGTAAAATTGTTCTCTGAAGAACCTATGAAGAAATTAATACAATAGTAAGTAAATAATTCAGGGTATTTTTCAATTCAATTACTTACTGTCTTCCATGTACTTATTTTGAAATCAGTTTTATCATAACTTTCTTTGTTTTTGCTGATGTTCCTTTTTCTTTAACCAGATTTTACCCTAAAATTTGCTTTCTAAATGCATAATTTTGCACAGCATTATCTTAAGTCTTTAAGTGGGTATCTGCATTGGCTTGGGCTTTTCTCTATATTCCCACATCAAACCTATTCAAAGTTACTCTCATTGTTTTGCATAATGGCTAAAAGACATCTTTTCTATGGGTCCACATCACTAGCAACTTTGTGAATCATCTCTCTCATCTTGATTATCTAAAGCATTCCTTCCACTTACCTTCATGAAATACAATTATGCCTTTCTGACAGCCAGCCAAAAAGCTAATGCAAAGCTTCTCCTCCTAGTGTGTCACTTTTACTTTATAACCCCTCTTCTGCACTGTTCTACTGGCCGCTTTTCTGACAGCAGAACAGAAATAGACATCTTCACAGTCAAGGATCTTACAGACTATCAGCTCTCAATTATTAGTCAATATTAGGAGAATTATTCTTGCCTATCACTAGCAGTTCAGTCTACATTCACCATCTTTTTTGTAAGGAAAAATAAAAGCAACAAGGATTTATGAGACAGAAACTGCATGAGTTCCAAAAGGAGATAGGAAATTACCCTAACCTACTTTGCTGATGTTTTAACTAAACGATTCCCGTGAGCACTTGCCAACACATCACATAGGCTAGCACAGTGATGGTTTGACTCTCTTCTGACTAATTCAGTTTTCATGAAATGGGAATTAAGTCATAAGAAATATGCAAACTCTTCGATAAGTAAAAATAATTTAATCTTCACCTACTTTTATATCAACTGTGGCAGTACATGACCCATAAGATAATGCTTGCTGAAAAATGCTTCAATTTTCTAAATATACTCTGTGAAATGGAAACTCTTCCTTCCTACTGCCATCTTAGAAAAAAACAGTTCCTTGAGGGACTGCTCTAGTTATTTTTTCCTACCCATTAGACCTTTTATATTAATATTATATATTTAATCACTTATTTAAAGAAATAATTCTGCTTTCACTTTGTCTTTACACAGTTAATAACCTAGTACAAAGAGCTAACGCACTTTATCTTTGGCCACTTCAGGAACCTGCTGAGTAAGGTTCCATGGGCTATAGCCCTAGAGGGCAGGGGGGCCCATGACTCTTGGTTGATATTCAAGGATCACCTACTACAAGCTCAAGAGTGTTACATCCCAACTAGAAGGAAGTGCAGCAGGAGGTCAAGGAGACCTCCTTGGTTGGATAAGGAGCTGCTGAGGAAAATTCAAATGAAAAAAAAGGCTTATAAAAAGTAGAAGCAAGGACAGGTGGCCTGGGAAGAGTACAGGGATGTTGTCTGGGAAGCTAAGGACCAGGTCAGGAAAGCTAAGGCCCAGTTAGAATTAAACTTGGCTAGGAATGTTAAGGGTAACAGGAAGGGATTCTACAGGTATGTAGCAAATAAAAAACAGACTAGGGACAACGTAGGCCCCCTCTGGAAGTTCTTGGGAGAACTGACTACCCTGGATTTGGGGAAGGCTGAGGTTCTCAATGACTTCTTTGCCTCGGTCTTCACTGGCAAAGGCTCTGACCAAACCACCCAAGTCTTGGAAGGTAGACGCAGTGACTGTGAGAATGAAGACCTTAGGCCCACTGTAGGCGAGGATCTGGTTCAAGACCATCTTAAAAACCTGAACTTGCACAAGTCCATGGGACCTCATGAAATCCATCCGCGGGTCCTGAAGGAGCTGGCGAATGAAGTTGCTAAGCCACTGTCCATCATATTTGATAAATCATGGCAGTCAGGTGAAGTTCCTGACAACTGGAAAAAGGGAAATATAAAACCCATTTTTAAGAAGGGGAAAATGGATGGCACAGGGAACTGCAGACCAGTCAGTCTCACCTCTGTGCCTTTCAAAATCTTGGAGCAGATTCTCCTGGAAGGCATGCTAAGGCACATGAAAACAGCAAGGTTCACTAAGGGGAAATCCTGCCTGACCAATTTGGTGGCTTTCTATGATGGGGCTATGGAACTGATGGACAGGGGTAGAGCTGTTGATGTCATCTACCTGGACTTATGCAAAGCTTTCAACACTGTCCCACATGACATCATTGTCTCTTAATTGAAGGGACATCAATTTGATAGGTGGACCAGTCGGTGGATAAAGAACTAGCTGGATGGCTGCACGCAAAGAGTTGTGGTCAATGGCTCAATGTCCAGCTGGAGACCAGTAATAAGTGGTGTCCCTCAGGGATCGGTGTCAGGACCTGTCTTGTTTAATATCTTTGTCGCTGACATGGACAGTGGGATTGAGTGCTCCCTCAGCAAGTTTGCCGATGACACCAAGCTGTGTGGTTCAGTTGATACGCTGGAGGGAAGGAATGCCATCCAGAGGGACCTTGACACGCTTGTAAGGTGGGTTGATGCCAACCTTATGAAGTTTAACCATGCCAAGCACAAGGTCCTACACCTGGGTTGGAGCAATCCCAGGCACAGCTACAGGTTGGGCAAAGAAGAGATTCAGAGCAGCCCTGCGGAGAAGGATGTGGGAGTGCTGGTGGATGAGAAAATGAACATGAGCTGGCAGTGTGCACCTGCAGCCCAAAAAGCCAACCGTATCCGGGGCTGCATCAAAAGGAGTGTGACCAGGAGGTTGAGAGATGTGATCCTGTCCCTCTGTTATGCTCTTGTGAGACCTCACCTGGAGTACTGTGTGCAGTACTGGTGTCCTCAACATAAAAAGGACATGGAACTGTTGGAACAAGTCCAGAGGAGGTCCACGAGGATGATCAGGGGACTGGAGCACCTCCTGTATGAAGATAGGCTGAGAAAGCTGAGGGTGTTCAGGCTGGAGAAGAGAAGGCTGCATGGTGACCTCATAGCAGCCTTCCAGTATCTGAAGGGGGCTTATAGCGATGCTGGGAAGGGACTCTTCATTAGGGACTGTAGTGACAGGGCAAGGGGTAATGGGCCACAAACAGCAAATACATATAATTTTAGACCAATTATCATCATGGTGACTGCCCAAATAAGGTAAATTTAACAAAAGTAATTTAACAAAGAGCTACTGTTAGATTAGGGGAAAGAGTAATAATATTAAATATAGAAAGATAACAGATTTTTTTATAATAGAAAAACAAAAGCCCTCTGGATTTTTTCTTTATTCTGGAAACAATAGAATCATAGACTCATAGAATATCTCAGGTTGGAAGAGACCCATAAGGATCATTGTGTCAAACCCCATGCTCCTCTCAAAACTACCTAAAACTAAACAATATGAGTAAGAGCATTGTTCAGACACTCCATGAAGTGTGAAAGGCTCTGGGCCATGAACAGATGAAGTACAAAAAGATGTGCAAGATATGTGAGAGTGCCCATACTTTTTTATTAATTCTCCCATGCTACTTCAATTTCATACTATTAGCTCTTAATTTGGGGCAACCAATTTTTTATATAATAAGCAGTCATTAGAGCATTAGAGGTTCTGCAGTAAAAAAAGATGTTTTGCATTACCTCTTGCATATGTTGTAGCAGTAAAACTAAACTGTATTTTTTAATATTGTAAACATTGATATAAGCATCAGGTTCACTGACAGCATGTACCCTACAGCTCTAAGGTCCAGGGATGTAACTGGAATCCTACTGTTTTGATTTTGTTTGCTAAGTCATCAAAGGTGTTTTGAATCATCAGAGTTCTTCTGAATCCTAATGAATAATTTTGATGGATGCACTTGACCCCCTTAACCAAACTAGGTAGCTTGTAGTTTGGTACCTGCTCCAAAGGAGGTAAAGGCCTGAGACTTAGCCAGGTCAGTAAGTCCTCCATGAAACTAACAAAGGGGCAGAGTGACTCAAAGAGCATCAGTGCATATGAGCTTGGAACACTGATCATGTATTTAACACATGAATAGCAGATAGCTTTTCCAAGATTCGTCAAGGAACAAAAGATGTTGTGGGTACAGGAAGTCTTATGCATACCTTTTCCATTTCCCATTGTATACAATTTGCCAAGCACTTTATCCCCTAAATATGCCTTAGTGATCTAGGCATGGTGGTCTTGTGGCAGTACAGGTGGGAGACCTCTCAAGGTTGCTACTCAAGGCAAAGACTTTTCTACTAAAGACAGGTTTTTGGATGAGTCCAATTCAAGTTCTCTCTGAATTGCAACTGCACTGCTCACCAGTGATTCTGCCCTTTGCTGGGACATCTCTCAAGGTTTGAGATTCCTTACCTGAGAATGAGAGATCCTTTTATACCCAAGGTGGAGACACCCTTTATTTGAAAGAAAGTTGCTGATAGCAAGCTAAATTAATACTAATGAAATCCAGGTAGTTAATTCCTTTAGAAACAAACTGTTGTACAAGTCTGAGAATCATACTGGACCTAGCCACATATAAGCTCCATCAGGAGTTTAGAACGCAAGGGGGTCAACTCAGAACCTTGTGACTCAACAGGAGGGTCTCCCTTACACTTTTGCATCTTTGGTCTCTACATAAATAATTCCAAATCTATTTTAATTAGATTTTCCTTTCTATGTTTTCTAGAATTATAGAACCATAGAATGGTTTGGGTTGGAAGGGACCTTAAAGGTCATCTAGTTCCAATCCCCCTGCCACAGGCACAGACACCTGCCACTAGACCCTGCTGCCTTGAACACTTCCAGAGATAGGGCATGAGCAACTTCTCTGGGCAACCTGTTCCAGTGTCTCACCACCCTCCTAGTAAAGAATTTTTTCCTAGTATTTGATCTAAATCCACCTTCTTTCAGTTTAAAACCATTACCCTTTTTCCTATCACTATGTGATAGGACATTAATTCATGAATTAGGTAATAAAGTAAATCTTGCCAGCAAACTTTGTTTAGTTGCACTCATTAAACCCACTTTTGCTAATACCTTTGACAGTGATTCTTTAAGCACCCTAATCCAGTCATTCACAACAATAATTCACAGTTTTCTGAGTGATGGATTCTCTGACATTATCAGTCAAGCAGAGATACATGATTCTGTACTACAGCTTCAGGAAATGTCAGATGATATTTCAGCATAAGCCTTTACTTCAAGAGGGGGTGGGAGAAAGTACTCTTAGAGTACCTACTTTCATGAAATGATAATTTTCAAGGTTCAAGACTGATGTTCAGGTTTCTGTACAGCTATCCTGGAAGGGATCCAGGAGTATCGTAAGAGTCTCACTTCAGACTCCACACAGGGCAACCTAAAAGTTAAACTACATATCTAAGCATTGTCCAAACACTTCTTGAAACACTTACAGGTTTGGGGCCATTACCACTTCCCTGAGGAGCTTGTTCCAGTGATTGGCCACCCTCTCAGTTAAGAGTTTGTGGTGGTTTAAACCCAGCCAGTTAACTTGTTTACTCACTTCCCCCCTTTCCTTCCCCCTGCTCCTGGAGGGACGGAGAGGAGAGTTGAAAAGAATGCAACTCCCATGGGTTGAGATAAGAACAGTTTAGTAACTAAGGTATAACACAAATCACTACTGCTACCACCAATAATAACAATAATGAAGGAAATACATCACCTCACCACCAGCCAACTGATAACTCGCCCCCCCCCCCAGCCCGACCAAGCACCGACCCATACCTCCTCCAACCCCGCAGTCTACCAGCCCTTCTGGCTAACTCCCAGTTACATCCTGGGCATGACGTGCTGTGGTATGGAATACGTCTTTGGCTAGCTTGGGTCAGGTGTCCTGTCTCTGCTTCCTCCTTGCTTCCCCTCCTCCCTGGCAGAGCATGAGGCTCACAAAATCCTTGGCCAAACCAAAACATCACACCGAAAGTCAAAACACAGCACTGCACCGGCTACCAAGAAGGAAAAAAATGACTGCTACTGCTGAACCCAGGACAGAGTTTTTTCCAAATATTCAGTCTGAACTTTCCCTGATGCAGCTATAAGCTATTCCCTTAAACCCTATCACTTGACATCAGAGAGAAGAGTTAAGCACCTCCCCCTCCACTTACCCCCATGACAAAGTGGTAGACATCAACCTTCACCCCTTTTCCTGAGAAAACATACAGAGCACATTCAATATGACAAAACTTATACTGGGGAGATAAACAGGAGAGAAGAATAAGACTGGCAGTTCTGACATCATACCATTCACATAACTTCAGTAAGCTACCCATATTAGCATCTCCATGGTTGCCACAATAATTGATATACATAACAATTACCAGATTGTAATTCCAGGATCCTATACCTTCTCTTCAATATAGTTCCTGTTATTCTCAATGTCCTCTTGAAAAAAAAAAAGGAGAAAAGAGATGACACTAACAAACAGAATGACAAAAATGGCAGAAAAAGACAATTAAAGTCAATCTTTCTTTCTCCATTTCTGATCTCTCACTGCTGCTCCTCAAATGAGAATTAAAATCTGAAAGACCAGACAAAAAATGTACAGCTATTTTAAATGCAAAAGAGTTCAATATAGTTTATGGCATATCATAATTGTCCAAAACCTAATTCCCTGCCAAATGTACAGTGTTTTACACTGCTACTCTGAGAAGACATGCATTATACCACGAATTTAATTGCTGCCCTCAGTGCAACATCAGCTTTTGCTTTACAGGTGTGAACCCCCCTTTGTCTTCTGTTGTCAAATCAATTGATATTAATGAAATTAGTAAATTACTTTGAATTACAGTCAGGATGCTTTATATATGCAAAAACTTGAGGAGCAGATGTGATATAGGATTGCAATATATAGTATGTGAAGGTCTGTCCTGTGTGATAATCTTTATTTCAAGTGATTTCTACTGGAAATTACTTGGGAGTGGTGGGGAAAGGCAAGTAATTTAGAAGGGGTGGGGAAAGGTAAGAAATTTTGAAGCTTTAGAGGAGAGGAGGAAAACAAACATTTCTGGAAAGTGATCTATGTGTAACTGAAGGAATCATAAGAGATCCTTTTCACAGAAATAAAAAGGTGAAAAGATAAAGACAGTGTAAACAAAAATGACAAATTGAGAAATAAAGAAGCAGCTTGTTCCAAACATAACCTGTCTTGTCAAATTAAAAAATTAATTAAGTAAAATGGATTGAAAACACAATGTAAGAAACAAAAATACAACAAACTATGAGATGAAGGGATATTGCCACAGCAACATTAGATGACAAAAGAAATATCTAGCAAAATTCCTTGCCCAAAGTGGAGTGTGAAAGTGCATTATCAGAACCTGAGAGAAAAACAACAGAATCGTATCAATATTGGGCATTATTGTATCTATCACCAAGGAACTGCCTGATGCTGAAATATTTAAAACTTAAATATATAATTCTGAAAAAAAAAAAGCCCTTCTACCCAAGCCACAGCAGAATATGTCCACATCCACTACTTTATTTTTATTGCATATTCTGTATTTCTGTCCACTTTCTTTGACTACATTGATTTTAATTCAGTTATGCTGAGATTTACGTTAGCTAAAGATCTGGACTCAAACATTTTACACCTGGCATATGGCCAACAAAGGGGAATACAATAAGATGCAGAAACTTAACATGTTTTCATTAAATATTAAAATTGTCACTGATTTTAACAGAGGCAGAGATTTGGTCACAGTTCTTAAAAGTTTGACTTACCAACATTATTTCTGTGTATAAAAATCACCAGACTGTGACATAACTGTAAGTCAGGGACACCTTACAATGACTGATTAAAGTATGGATTTTTTTTTTCCTCTTCTTTCCTATAATGTGTAGCCAATCAAAAATAAGTATCTTTGAATTATATAGACAATAAGTTGGGCAAATGTTCTGATTTTTTTTTTCAAGTGCTTTTAGTATCTATTCTGGAAGTTTCCCTTAGAAACCAGAAAACAAATGGCTGTTGCTCCATTAAGAAAGCTCCACTTGTATTCTGTAGACACCAGTTTCGTTTGACTCTCAAATTCCTAATGGAGTTTAAAATTAAAATTAATGTTTCTGTTTACTTTCTAGTGTATTCAAAAAGCCTAATCAATGATGTCAGCACATCTCGGTAATAGTGTTTTGCTATTAATGTCTGATACAGGCAGTAAAGGAAGCATGAAGCACTGGTCAGTAGGCCCTTCACTGGAGGATTTTTTTATGTTGTCAGCTGTGAATCAACTGAACTGTAATAAATAGTACAACTAGTGGAAACAAAATAGCATACTGGAAAGACTGAGATTATAAATTTCAGCATTCATAAATGTTGATAAGTTATCACTTAAAGCTTTTTTTTAGAAAGATAATCTTTCATAGGTACTTCTCCCCCTAGGGCTGTGACTCCATCATTTAATTTTGATAGCTCTATGTATGGACCATTATGTCTCCTCCATTGACACTGCTTATGCAGCAGCTGTTTGATACAAATCTCTTTTGTTCTCATAGTCTTTGCTGTCCCTAGCACAGCTGTCTTAGTTGTACACTGGCCTTGTTGATTTCAGGTTAGCGAGCCTATTTAAATCAGTTGAGAATCTGGATCTAAACCTTTGTGATTAACACTTGACAAATATTTTCTAGGGAGAAACAAAGAACAGGTACTTGAGCATAAGCCTTCCTTTTAAAATATAATTTTAAACATAAACACTCATTTGCAAAACAGAAAAAATAATCTTTTCTTCTACACAGCAAATTTAAAGCAAGAATCCCCAGGGAATTTATCTGTATTACAACATATGCACATAAGAAGGATTGTAAATTAAATTATACTTTATTGCTTTATAAGCTAAGCATTTAAATTTCCACCATCTACAAAATGTTACAGATTACAACTGTAATTGCCATTTCAAATACATTCCTCTGTTAGTTTTAGGAGATGTGCATTTTTTCTATGAATCTTAAGTTTAGATGTCTTTTAAGTTACATATACAAGTCTCTTAGAAATACTGCATGAATTCATACATCAGATGCAGTCTGTGGTATCATTTCCTGAAATATATGAGTATTATGCATCATTTTCAGGATATTAACAAAATTTACAAGGTCAGAATACTGTCAAACTGTCATAATGCTTAAGAAAAACAGTCCCCATTGACATACCCCTTAAAAGTAGCTAAGAGGCAAAAGAGAACTGAGTTAATGCAACATATTCTTGATCAGTATACCTGCCTGCAATTAAGACTTTAATACTGCCACTAGTACATTCATTTTCCGCCCTACTATGGTCTTACGAAATTTAGTTTAGTGGATTACAAACCAAAATAAAAAAAAAAAAGAAAGTAAGATGTAACAGATGATTATTTGGCCTTTAATACTGAAGAGTATTGATATTCTGATTAAATTTCATTAGTAACAACCTCACTTGAAGATCGGAGCAACAGATTTGCACAAAGAACTTAATTACATTTATATTATACATGAGTAGTTGATAAGTATTTTAAACTTTGCAATAAGAAAAAAATTATAAAGTTATATATAAAATTTAAATTGTATTCAACCAATATCAAATGAATATGAAACTACTACCTACTAAGATCAGACATTTATTCTAAAACAATACACTGCAATACAATACAAAATAGAGCACTAATACTTTTTAGCAAGGTATTCACTATAAGTGGGACTTTAACTCACCAGCTCACAATAGACAGGAGAAAATAATAACAAAGTTGTCAAGTCCCAGAAATGAAAGTTAGAAAATGAATGTTTTCCTACAGCATGAAAGTAGAATTTTATAACCCACAAAATTAAATATGGTAATTTTCTATTTTCAAAATACAGCTCTCCTAACTTCAGTCAAAACTGAAACACATTAATGGAGGAGGAAATCAAAGTTAAGTTGTTACTGTGTGAATCCACCATTAGGGTCCAGTTTCCATCCACAAATTATTTTCAACGAGGTCACTTGTTTGGTATCAACCTAAAGATTGGTTTGGTAGCAACTGTTAAATTTGGTCTTGTTTTACCTGATTGTTGCACAGAATATGGTGCAAGTGCTTTCAGTAAACAGAATTATTCCCTAACTTCCAGGGCCTGTGATTTGTGACATGTCTTTCTGTGATTTGATGGCCATGTAACAAAGCAATTCTGATTCTTATACAAAGAATTCGTGTTTCCTCGTTCTGATTTATTTTTACCCTAACCTTTTTCTTATTTGATGTAGATCAAAATGAGGCAATCTGTACCTTATGGCCAAAAAGAAGATTGTGGTAGAGGGCTGTTTAACATTATAAATGATTAAATTCTCAGCCAACTTTATGGATCAATGACTGACAAGACTTCAGTTGGATAATGCTGGAAGGTCAGCTCCACCTAGGCTTACATGTTTATTTTCCCCTCTCTTCCAACTCTTGCTGTTAGAGCAGTAAGTCTTAAGAAATAACCTTGAAAACATCCTCTGGTCTTGTAAACAAAGTGTTGTTGATTTACACTGGCAATAAGTTCTGAACTTAAAAACCAACAAGGTTATACCATTTGCACTCAGTTTTCAGGAGGGATAATAAATGCTTGCTTTTTAATACTACTGTCTCATTTTAAAATCTCAATGCATTAAAATATAAAACACTAGGACCAGTTATTTTTAAAGTCTTTATTGAGGAAAGACTGAAACGCCACTTCCCTTGTATGCATGCTTGTCGGAGATTTGAGGCTAAGACAGTGGACATCTGTTCTGATAGTAAAATGTCCTCAAAGAGATACAATTATCAATAAGGATTTTGCTTTCTTATTCAGTTTGCAATATCTCAGCAGGGCCTGGATTGAGTATCTGAAAAGTAAATTGGTCTTATTATTAAAAAAAGCAAACAAACCAATTTGAATGCCTAAGGAGAGAAACATTAATTGTGGGAACTGTAGATTCTCAATTATGATATAAACAACAACTTTTTGTATGACCAACGTAATTTTGCAATCCTAATCCTAACATTTGCACACATTTATGCTTGATACTTCAGAAAGATGACTTACAAGATTTCTAGAATACTCCACTATTTCAAGTTGAGTGCTTCTTCACTGAAGCTCATCTTTGATTGCATATACATTACTTTGATCAGTTTCATATTTACATAATAGACTGCTTAGAAATGTAAAAGGTATCGTAAAGTTACTTTAGTCTAAACTCTTCTCACAAATGTCTGGCAATTTGTTTTTCTTGCCTGCGATTTTCTTTTAATACTCAATTTATGACAGTAGTGATAGAAATTGTATGTTCATGATATTAGGACAGGATATATGCAAAAATTTTAAGAAAATCATAAAGAGTTTAGCTATTCAGATCTTAACTGTTATTGAGCATTTCATTCATTCATTCAGATATTTAGATCTTAACTGTTAAAGAAAGTTTCCTTAGGCCTGTACTGAATACAGGGTTGGTATTTTCGATAATCATATACATATTGGAATTAAGAATAGACTCATTAAATTTGCAAACAATATGAACAGTTGTTGTAAATAAGGATTAAAATTTTAAATTATTTAAAGAAGTAATCTGAAAAAATATAAGTCAGAAATCAACAGGGACAAAAATTACTTGTTCTGCACATAAGAATAATCATCTTCATGAATGCAGGATAAAGACAAGTAGCAGTTTCACAGAAATTAATTTGGGGAACTAATCAGGCTCCACACAAAACAAATTATTGTTCTACCACCAAAAAAAGGTACACAATATATTGACAGATAACTTTGAAAACCTGTCTACAAGGTATGCAAAGAGAATTTTCTGCTCTACCCTACATTGCCATGGTCTGCGCTGGGAAACTATATTCAAATCTGACACTGCACTTCCTGAAAGAGCTCAGCTCATGGATCAAAATGAAGGAAATGTAAATCAGCAGTTGTATAGAAAGCAGAGAGCATGAAGATGGGTTTAGAGAGAGATTTATTTAATTTCTGAAACTTGAGACTGAGTATGGAAATGTTAATGCTCTCTAAATTCACCAAAGTCTACTGCTAAGGGGAGGGGAATTATTTGTTCTTTATGTTCATATCAAGTGGGTTTCAATCAGAGCAAGGGAGATTCAGATTATTGTCTACAAATAGCTTTCTGATGGTAACAATAATGAAACACTGGAATAGTTCAATATGGGGAGACTGTAGATGCCTTTAAAAAGAGGTTAAGTAAATATCTATTGGGAGATTATAGCTAGAGCTAATATTGCCTTAGATCTGGAAAGCTGACCAGGTGACATTACAGTCGTCTATCATTCTATGTGAGTAATATAGAAATATACACAGAAGAACAGAGTTTTCCTAAAAGTGTTTAAGACAGCCATGAGGGAGGAGAACTACCAGATGTACTGACGTATACTGTATGTAACAGCTGACATTTCATTATCAGATTGTTACACTTCCACTGGTGCAAACTCTTAGCCTTGGTGACTTGTCTGAATCTTGTTTGAAATGTAAGTATGTTTATGTCTATATGAGATGTATATGATGATAAGAAAGAATGTAGCTTCAGGAGCTACAGTAGAACAAAACCATTTTGAAAAGACTACTTCAAATGGCAAAGACAGCAGTGATCAAATATAGTTATTTCTTTGGAAGGTGTTCCATGTTCTTATGTTCCATAACGTTTTAAAACCCTGAATTCCATCTACATTTGAAAGATTCTTTATTTTTCCATGGAAAAATGTTAAGTAACTGCATTTCCCTTTTGCATTTGGAGATGTGCATGATTTGGCCCAGTTTGTAAATACATATAAATCTTTCCTACATGACAGTTATAACAGCCTAAGCAGAAGTTAGGGCCTATTCAGCAGTAAATTTCAGATGTTTTCCTAATGCTTCAGCACTAAGCTAGAGTTTATTTCTGATATAAAGTAGATAGAAGAAGTGCTATCAAACAGTTTTATTTCCTTTGTGACATAAAACCTCCATCACATGAATGAAAGCCTAGGTCTTTCTACACAGTAAACTTGCTGAATAATGGATTGAAGAACTTCACAATGACAGCCACAAGGAATAAAGGTAGTGCCTTGAGGTTGTGCTGCAGAGAGAAATACAGAAAAATCTAGTCAAACTTAATGGAGAAATAAAATGTGAAAACTCTACATTTTGAATGGGCAGAAGGGAAGACAAATTTCCCTACCATACACTTTTTCCTATCATGAGAATATAAGTTGCCTTAGAGAGCAAGGGAAGCACAGCCTTTCACACTGAGTAGGTTTAAAATGCTGTATTTGATGAACTAGGAAAAAAAAAAAAAAGAACAACAAAAAAGGGAGTAAGAATCAAGTCTGGAAAAGAAATCACTGAAAAATTATCATTAATTATAGAGTTACCAGCCAAACAATTGAAATAGAGAAGTAGCATAAGACAGGAGAGATAATGAATACAGCAGCCCATATTCATCCTTTCTAATTTTGGGTGCATAAATAATGTACCAAGTTAACAACTTACATGCCTAAGGATCTGTAAAAAGTCAGTGCAGAAAAATTGATGCCTATATATGGTGTTTCACTTCACCCTAAATCTTAAAAATACTTTATGAAAGTGCTGTCTCTTGCAAGCTATAGTGAATAAATTTTGAAGAGTTAAACTGGGACAACCAATATTATCTCAGTGTAATGAAAAAATAAGGCCTGCATGCAAATTCAATAGGAGCCAAAGAGAAAGGCTAAGAATAGGGTATTTAGAACATCTTTCTCAATCTTTGTTCATCAGAGATGAACAAAAAGGATTCCCAAGGAAAAAAAAAGTGTTAAAAAAAAAAAAAGTTTTACTGAGATGAGCAACTTGCACAGTTGCCTGAACATGACTTTCAACTGTACAAGATCTAAGAACGCAGAATTCCAGATATGTGTCCTTATTGGTCCAAGAAAATTAACCTTTAAGTAATTACTCTGCTTATTCAAAGCTTTCTGAAGTATTCTGGTCTTTCTTTGAAGTGTTTGAGGTGTCTCTCAAATTAATTTAGGAAATCTGAAAATGTGGGAAAAATACAATCAAAAACAGTAGGGAAAACATATGTCAGTATTTTATATTGCAAATTTATATTGGTTTAGAATATAAAACTGTCCTGGGTTCAGCAGTAGCAGTCATTTTTCTCCTTCTTGGTAGCTGGCGCAGCGCAGTGTTTAACTTTCGGCTCGGGAACAGAGCTGATAACAATGATGTTTTGGTTTGGCCAAGGACTTTGTGAACCTTGTGCTCTGCTAGGGAGGAGGGAAAGCAAGGAGGAAGCAGAGACAGGACACCTGACCCAAACTGACCAAAGAGGTATTCCATACCACAGCACGTCATGCCCAGGATGTAACTGGGAGTTAGCCGGAAGGGCTGGTAGACTGGGGGGTTGGAGGATGTATCGGCTGGTGCTTGGTCAGGCTGGGGGGGTGAGTTATCGGTCAGCTGGTGGTGAGGTGTTGTATTCTCTTCCCTTGTTATTTCCTTTATCATTATTATCATTGGTGGTAGCAGCAGTGATTTGTGTTATACCTTAGTTACTAAACTGTTCTTATCTCAACCCGTGGGAGTTGCATTCTTTTTGACTCTCCTCTCTGTCCCTCCGGGAGTAGGGGAAGGGCAAGAAGGGGGGGGAAGTGAGTGAACGAGTTGCCTGACTGGGTTTAAACCACGACAAAAACTTATACACTAATTTATATTGTTTGCAAAGACTACAAAACCAGAACTATGGGTATTTTAACCAAAATTTAATCTTCCCCTATTAACATTTTTCATTTAATTGCTTTGGGTTTTTTTCTTCTGTTTTGTTTGAGGGTTTTTTTGTGGATTTTTTTCATATTTATACACAATAATAGCACTGGATCTGCTTTTTTATTCTCTCCAGTATACAGTGACTCCAGCAGAATAACTGGACTGTTAAGTAGACTCCAATGGATCTAGGACTTCATAATTACTTTCCATTATTCTAGTTCTGGCAAAGAGTAGGATAGTTTAGAGACTGCTCTACTGTTAGTTATTGTCAGAAGTTCCCAAGATAAAGTCTTCAGTCTTGGTTTAATTCATACACTTTTTTTTTTCCCTCCGAAATGTATCAAAATTCATTGCTGCAAAGTGGAAGAATCTTCATCTCCACTTCATATGTACTGCTGGAATATAAATACTAGAGAATATTTCTATAGCATCTTTCATTACAACAGCATTTGTCTTTCTATAGAAGTACATAATTATTTTACAAACTTACAGATCAAGGTACCAGTTTACCAACTGAGAAAGAGGGGAAATATAATCCTGGTGATATCAAATGGTATTTTCTTATGAAAACACAAATAACTCAATACTTACTTATATATTTTTTAATAATATTTCAAATGTCATATTTCATATTTCAAAATGTTAATATTTCAGATACTTCTGACAGCTGAAGAGAAAAGAACTGTAGTAGAGCATTCGATAGGTTTTGGTAAAGGCAGCGAGCATAAATAGAGAAATACAGTGCTTTGCTTCTTTTGATAGCACTGTATATGAAAAACGAAAACCCCAAACAACAAAACAACTTAAACATTCTTCAATGTACTGTTGAATGTAAGAGACAGTCAATATTCCTTATGTAAACACAACTGTCACTAAAGTCAATACGTATTCTATTATGTATGGAGAGGGATATTTGGCCCTTAGTGGCTATGAGAGAAGTATTGTGTGGCAGTGATGCTCAACAAGCGTGGAAATGACAGCTGGAAGATGAGTATAAGAATAAATTGGAAGTGACAGTGAGTCTGACTATATGTAGAGTCTTTTTTGTAGAAAAGAGCTAAAAGTAACATCTCAAGTACTGTCACTTTTCTTGCCACTAGCAGCTATTTTTATAAATCCAGAATATCAAAGTGGCCTATAGGCCAAATATTTCTATGGAGAATAAAAATTGAATTATTTCCTGGAGCTGAATATGATACCAAATTTAGAGTACCAGTAATAAAACCAACTGACTTTAATGCAGAAGTCTGGGCACTGAGACTCCAAGAAGTAATACTAACACTATCCATTGTTTCTTGCTATTTGTGAGCAGACTCTTGATTTAATTTTGGAGGAAGAAAATGGAAATACTTAAGATACATATACATAAGTAATGACAGAAAATAAGGGTTTAAGTAGCTTTAGACCGCCATTCAGATCATTCTGATGGAAGTAGAAATTTTTTTAACAGTTTTTGTTCATGAAAATACCTAAAGGGTAAAGCATTTTGAGTCCTTTAGACACCTATGTTATTTTATAACTTAGGTGTATATAAGCTTAAATTAGTACAGCTGATTTAATAATTATTAAATTTAATCTAATTTAAATCATTTTAGTACTCCTTAAATCCACTGTGCTGCTAGTAAGGTTGATTTTTATTTAAGATTTTTTGTTTGGTTGGTTGTGATTTTTTTTTTTGTGAAAAGATACATACATAAAGTAGTCCAAGATATCTAATGAGGTTGAGCATCTTGTACCCATCATATTGATTTCAGTGCGTTTTACAACTAAGCAAAATTAATTATTGTTAAACGAAACGGCAATATAAATTTGGATGGCAATAAAGGTCTAAGACTTTTGGTTTCTAGATCTCACACCTCTAAAGAACATCATTAAATTAAAATTTGCCTGGGGCTTTTTGCATGCTGGTCATAAATCTCAAAAGAATAATCATTACCTGCTTCATAGGAGGAACTAAGGAAGTCTGCTTTGGGAAGGGTAATATTTCAGAGGGCCTTTTAGAATGAGCAGTGGTTGTTTTGGTTTTTGTTGTTTTTTTTTTTTGTTTGTTTTTAATTCTTGGAAGTGTAAGCTCCTCTTGGAAAGTCAGCCATATTCAAAATATAGGATAGATGAAATGTAGCACTCAGGTAACGTGGGAACCCAGCTCCTTGTAGGAAAGCATAGACATGAAAGAACTTTGTACACGGGGGGGGGGGGGGGGTGGTTCTTCTTCCTTACAGAGTAAGCCCTTAAAGTCCTTTTCAAGACTGACCATTAGGCTAACACTTGATAATTGTGCTTGCATTTATCTGCATTATTCAAAATGCTTTTACACATTTTGAGGATAACATCTTATTTTCTTGTAATTAGAGTAAATACCGAGAAAAATATTTTCACGTTTCAGTCATACAGAACTGCACAGAGTACCTGCACAGAGTGAACAGAATACAGGCTTGGTTAACAACCATTAACAATACATGAGAAAGGAGACAGAAAAGCAAACAAACAAAAAACCCCCAAACCACCAAGCAACCAGAGAAAAAAAAACAAACAACTAAACCAAAACAAAGCTAGATACTGAGTTTCAAAAGTGTTTTCAGGAAGTAAACTCAGTAGCAAAATAACTTTCTACATTAATTTTGAACACTGAGTTTTTCTTCTTTTTTAATAAAAATTGAAGACTTCTGGTAAGTGTTATTGCTTCAGCTCTTTCCTAAAATACTGTAATGTGTGCTCTTTAATAAAAGAGCTTCAGAATAATATTCCAGAAAGCAAATTTAATAAAGCTCTAGGGTGCATTCTGAAATCCTTCCTCCAGTCTGCAAATTAATGCAAGCTGCTTCCATAAAATACTAAAAAGCACAAACATGGAGCCATTCTGGGCTTGAATGGCTGCAGCTGAGAACAGTATTTTACTTTAAAAATTATAATTCAATTTGTACAATAGAGACCACTTGTCCTGGGTTCAGCAGTAGCAGTCATGTTTTTTCCTTTGTGTTAACTGGTGCAGTGCTGTGTTTTGACTTCTAGTTTGAGAACAGTGTTGGTGAAGCCGATGTTTTCGGTTGTTGCTAAGTGATGTTTACCCTGACCAAGGACTCTGTGAGGCTCATGCTCTGCCAGGGAGGAGGGGAAGCTGTGAGGAAGCAGAGACGGGGCGCCTGACCTGGGCTAGCCGGGGAGGTATTCCATACCACAGCACGTCATGCCCGGGGTGGGGGGTAACTGGGAGTTACCCGGAAGGACACGGGCTTCCGGGTGGAACTCGCTTTCTTGGCCGGTGGTATCGTATTCTCTTCTCTTGTTATTTTCCCTTATCATTGTTTTAGCTGATAGTAGCGGTGGTGATTTGTTGCTGGACTGTTCTTGTCTCAACCCGTAGGAGTTGCACTCTCTCGATCCTCCTCCCCGTTCCTCCGGGAGCGGGGAAGGGGAGAGCCCCGGTGCTGGGGGGGGGGGGAGACGGACCCGGACCTTGATTGTTGTCAGCTCGGCACCACTCACTGGGAGTGAGTGAACAAGTTACCTGACTGGGTTTAAACCACGACAGTTCTTTTTGGCGCCCAACGTGGGGCACTCGTCACAATGCTGATTTATTGGTTCTCAAGGTTTTTCCTCTTGATCTCACAGTTTCAGTATATCATATCTTACGTCCATCCGGTATTGGCTGTATTAGTGTTTTTCAAGTGTGGGGCTTGGGCTAAGGTTTTTATCCCATTGTACTTTATGGTAATGACTTGTAATACAATAGAATCATTGATCATGAAACTGATCTGGCTTATGTTCCCAGTGTGGTCACCACCTTTATACTTTGGGAGGTATATGATGGAGGTGCTTAGCAATTACACATCTTTTTTCTCCTTCTCAGGTGCTCAACCTGTGAAGGAGACATCCTTTTACCCTCTTAGTTGTCCCCCCAGACCATTTACATTTGAGAGTTTTGAATTTTTTGAATGGCCTTTTAATGCTGTTGAGACTTGTTTGCTGATGGTGATGGGAATCACCATGCTAACACGCATACAGAATGTGTTTTGCCCACTACTGATTTCAAGAGTTAAGCAGATTCAGGTTTGGGTCTTGTCTGGGGTCAAACGACGATGTAGGAGGACCGAGAGATTTTCCCTGAGGCTGGACAGCCATGAGTGGCAGGGTGTGTGGGATAGTATGGGCAAGTATCTAGGTCAGTGGGCCCCTCCAGTATTTTGGAATTTCACTACCGAACAACTGCAAAATCCAGAAGAATTAGTAAAACACTTAAATGAGGTGTGCGGTCATTCTGGCCATACCAGAGATGGACAAATCACGGCAACGTGCTGGGGCTTGGCCTATGCTTACAGGGCCTTGTTCAACACTATCCAGCACCTTCAAAAGGAAAAGAATGTCGGCGGATTTGAGGGCAAAGTGACAGTCGCTACTCAAACTTTGGCTGCAATGAACTGCGCAGCTACCCCAGCGGCAAGTACAGCAGCTGCTCAAACTTCAACTGCAACAGACAGCGCGGTTACCCCAGCTCCAAGCACGGTAGCTACACCACCTCCAGCAACAAGTACAGTCGCTACTCAAACCACAGTGATAATCACTGCAGCCAAACCAGAGGACCAATTCGTACCAATATCAGTTGCCCCTGTACGCAAGAGAACAAGCAAAAAGGAGGCAAAAAGGGTGAAGCGAGATGAAGAACCAATGAATTCACCACCCGGTCCAGAATCTGATCAGGAGTCATCATCACATGACGAAGAAGAAGAAGAAGAGGTAACTTCTCGACCTCGGACCTCAACCGAGCTGCGGAATATGCGAAAAGATTTTACCCGTCAACCAGGAGAGCACATCATCACCTGGTTACTCCGATGCTGGGACAATGGGGCCGATGGTCACGAACTAGAAGGTACGGAAGCCAAGCAGCTGGGATCACTTGCTAGAGAAGGGGGAATTGACAAAGCAATTGCAAGAGAGAAAACGTCCCTCAGCCTTTGGAGGAGGCTCTTGGCAGCTGTGAAAGAAAGGTTTCCGTACAAGGACGATGTTACGAGTCATTCGGCCAAGTGGACTACTATAGACAAAGGCATCCAGTCTCTGAGTTAATCGGCCATCGTAGAGATGATCTATCACATCAAGCCGAATAACGGGGATACACCTATAGATCCAGACGAAGTTGAATGTACACGACCCATGTGGCGAAAACTTACACGGAATGCACCGTCATCATATGCCCATTCATTGGCAACAGTGACCTGGAATGACATAGTACCACTAACAGTGGATGAAATGGTTCATAAACTCCAAGAGTTCGAAGACAATCTCACTCCTTCCATCATCTCAGCTGTGAAAAAACTGTCCCAGGACCTCGACAAATTGAGGGACGACGTATCTGATTTATCCAGCTCCTCACGTGTACCAACACACGTCTCAGCTATTAACAAAAGGCGTCCTATTGTTCAAGAGAGGAGATACAGAAGGTATACGCCACGGGGTACCCTATGGTTTTACCTGCTGGATTACGGAGAAGACATGACAAAGTGGGATGGAAAACCTACTTCAGCTTTGGAGGAACGGGTGAGTGAACTGAAGAGGGGAGCAAGGGCCAAGACTGATCGTCCCATGAGAGCTACGGCTTCAGTCTCTGGTGAGCAGCTTCCCAGATGGAGTGGAAGAGCTGATTTTACTCCAGCTCCTGTGATAATGAAGAATAATCCCTTTCAACACGACTTAAGTGTCCAATGCTGTGACGACCATTAGAGGGGCCCTGCCTCCAGCCAGGTGGAGGTAGGGGACAATCGGATTTACTGGACTGTGTGGATCAGATGGCCTGGCACATCAGTCCCACTGATAGTATAAGGCTCTAGTAGATACCGGTGCACAGTGTACCCTGATGCCATCAAGCTGTCAAGGGGTGGAACCCATCTATATTTCTGGAGTAACAGGAGGATCCCAAGAGTTGACTGTGCTGGAGGCTGAAATCAGCCTGACTGGGAGGGAGTGGCAAGAGCACCCTATTGTGACTGGTCCAGAGGCTCCATGCATCCTCGGCATAGACTACCTCAAGAGAGGGTACTTCAAAGACCCAAAAGGGTACCGTTGGGCTTTTGGTATTGCTGCTTTGGAGACTGAGGAAATTGAGCAGCTGTCCACCTTGCCTGGTCTCTCAGAAGATCCCTCTGCTGTGGGGTTGCTGAAAGTTGAAGAACAACAAGTGCCAATTGCGACCACAACAGTGCACCGGCGGCAATATCGCACCAACCGAGACTCCCTGATTCCCATCCATCAGCTGATCCGTAGACTGGAGAGTCAGGGGGTGATCAGCAGGACCCGCTCACCCTTCAATAGCCCCATATGGCCAGTGCGAAAGTCTAATGGAGAATGGAGACTAACAGTGTGGGGGGGGGGAGGAGACGGACACGGACCTCGATTGTTGTCAGCTCGGCACCACTCATTTCGAGTGAGTGAACAAGTTACCTGACTGGGTTTAAACCACGACACCACTGTAGTTATTTATTAGCTAGTACATGATCATTTTGTTTTGTAGTATGACAGCTCAGAAAGATTACCTTTGTTTCATTGACACAGGTTCCACAAATTCATAAAAATAACAGTGTTTTTAACTAATAAGTAATTCTAGTTAAAAAATAGGTAATTTTCTTATGCTTTTTCATTTCATTTGTAAAATAGGGATAATAATATCTGCCAAATCTGACAAAACATATTTTGACTATCAATGGTTTTCAAGGTTAAGTGGGTAAGGACTGTAATCAAAAAGACCTTCAGTAAAATATAAGATTTTCTACACAGTGCAATATATATGAATGAAGTACAAAAGATAAATAGGAATATCATGCTGAACAGTGCAGACAAAAAGCTACATGAGTTTGCCTCATTCTGAAAGCATTTTCTAACTCATGGTACTAATCTTGAACACAGGTATTCAGATTTCTAAGTCAATATAGCTATGAATGTGGAGAAATGAACACATGCAGTGTTAAAAGGGGAGATGTCTGAATAGCAAAGGGATAGAAACCGAAGTATTGCATGAGTAACTCTGGAGTTGAAAGGAATAAACACAAAAAAAGTCTGAACTGATAGTGTACAGAAAACTAGACAAAAATTTAATGCATCTTAACTTTTAAATAATTGAATTTGTAACCTTTACAACATTTCAATCCTTTTCAGTTCACACATGTTCACTCATTTAAAACACAGATTTATGTTAATGGCTTGGGAATTTTCAATTGAACAATATTCCTTCCTATTATACATTAAAACACATTGATTTCTGTAGCGTTGCCATAGTTGGGTAATTATTGATAGTTATTTTTTTCAAAAGAAAAATAACAGAGACATACCTTTTTTTTAAAGTATGCATGAAATTAAATTGAGTACAAAGACAAAATAAAATGAAATTAGTAAGTTGATTTAGTCCATGCAGTGAGAATTTAAATAGCTGATTTTTAAAATGTCTGGATCACGGTGCAGATTTTGACACAGATGTTTATGGAGAAAAAAACATCATTAAGGAACTCATATTGGTCCCAGTGACAGATTTCCAGCTTAGAATATAATGTCAGAACAAAAGAAACCTAATATAGATACATAGATGCCTACAACTATTCTACTCACTTAAGGCTTCCTCATTTTTGATACAAAGATTCACTTTGGGATGCATTTTGTCTGACTTGCTTACAGTGAGATCAATCACATCCCAAAATTGCTTATTTCTCTCCTCAACTATAAAGGCAGTCTAGTTGTTTAAATTTTTAAAGATAAAACCAGACATGGGAAACTGAAACAGATTAGTGGCATTATGAACATTTACCCTATAGCAAAGATTAGTTCCCCAGTCTTTGACTCAGAAAAGCACATTTTCTAGCTGCTGAACAGATAGCTAAAATTCTTTTTACAGCCTGTGAAAGAGGCATTTAATACAACCTTTCTAAGATTATGTCTTTACAGAAGACAGAATTAAGTGTTTCTAACTTTAAGAAATACATATGAGCAAGATGGCACTTTAATTACATTTGGAAGGTACAGTCTATGTACTAGCAAAATCTCTATTAGCAATACTTTCTCTTGCAGCTACTGTGGCTATTCCACATTGTGCAATTATCTTTGCTGCTTCCAATAACAACCAGGAAAAAGGAGAGTTTTGGAAAAACTAGAGAGTCAAAATGCAGCTCCTAGAAAGTATTGAGAGAATGTGAACATAATCACATCATCCCTTTGGGAACCAGAACAGTTTAAGATACTACCGTATGCCAGTGGCTT
Source organism: Pezoporus flaviventris (assembly GCF_033815535.1). Classification (NCBI taxonomy): domain Eukaryota; kingdom Metazoa; phylum Chordata; class Aves; order Psittaciformes; family Psittacidae; genus Pezoporus; species Pezoporus flaviventris. The sequence goes on along the minus strand of NW_026892579.1, from coordinate 27,248,252 downwards.
ACTAGCAGAAGTTGTTGAATAGCTAGAATATAAAACATTTTAGACAAATTCGGCCAAGTCTCCATGAACCATCTCCAGGACTACTCTAACACAAAATGATTTGACATTACACTGAAATGGATTAGGAATGCTCAAAGGGTTGTCTTATGTTGGCTTCACTATCTGAGTGGTACACTCCAGGTAGGTGGCCGTTATCAACAGCTGTCAAGAGTAATGTCTTCAATTACCTGCCACATTCATAAGAATATATGTATTTACACTGTGAAATCCTGACAAGGTACATTTATTTTCTACCTTTGATAAAAAGCTGAATACAAGTTGCTACTCAGTATTTCAGAAAAGAAAGCATATGCCATTCTGTGCAAAACTCATAATGATTTGATAGTGTACCTAACTCTGTTAAACGGAAATGCTTTTTCTTCAATGCTCTCCAAATGGCCTTTCTGGTGATAGCATACGGCATCCTAAAAAAAATGTAGTATTTAAATAGATCTTCACATAATATATGGAACATTTCATTGTTATTGCAAAATAAAGGAAAGAGTAAGAGCCTAACTAGTTATAATTGTTAGGTATTTTCCTGTTTGATGTTGCATACCTGAAGAACAAAATAAATAAAAAACTCCAGTAGAGGAATATAAAGAGTAGTGATTAAATCTGAATTTGTCTTTGGTGTTTATATCTTAAATAAGCTCTGAGCATACAAAAGTATGGAGCTGAAGCTGTTTAGTTATCATGAATACCTATAGTTTTTCGTGATTCTTAGTCACTGAGGCCTAGGAGATCAGTCTCAGGAGCTCACAGCTGAAAGAACTCAGAACTGAAGTCACCCTGTTCTCTTTCTTCTCTGTCTTTCTTTGCTTATACCTCCTGTTTCTCTACTGTTGAGCCCTTCACAAAAAGCCTGTGAGGGGGTCTTATCTGCTCCTGATACTGCTTTCATAATTTTTTGCCAGTCACCTTTCTTACATATGTTGCTGCAGGATGTATGCAGAATGCCTTGCTTATTTGAAATTTTACTTTTCTTATTCTGTCCTTATACTAACTTTTATTGCTTGAATGCTTCCTATGTGCAATTACAAGACTTTATTTGCCTCTTTGGTGGTCATGTAGATGATACATTTAGTCAAAATGTTCATACATTGTCTTTAGCTATGCCATGACAGTGTTACAGAATGCTTAAATACTATTGCTGTTTACACTACTTTATGCTACTTTACGCTACTTTACTATGTTTATAGTCATTTATATCCTAGTAAATGTAATTATAATTTCTTTGGGCTACAAACTCTCTCACCTGAAAAATAATAGTGATAATAAAAACTACACAGACTGCAGCAGTTTCTGATTTACTTTTCAGCGGCAAAATTATGCCACATTTCTATAACTATTTTAGGAGTTGAATAATTAGCCCTTACCATTATCCCTTCATACATTTTACAGGCCTGATTCATGAGCTCAGTAAAGTTAGTCTATCTTTTAAGCAGTTATTTAACAGTAAGTACACTTTAGAAGTTAGTGGGCTTGTTACAGAGTTAAAGTTAAGATTGGTTTAGGTACTTTGATGAAACAAATTTTGAGGCCACACCTACACTTTGCAACAGTGTACAGTAGAGGAATATTTATGCTTTTTTGATCTAGCACCCTCCAAACTGAGAAGTGGCATATACTCATGAGTGACTTTTTCTGGCTGAGAATGAAAGGTCTACAGTCAGTGTGAAAAATTACATCGTTACACGGCATTTTGGAACCCGACTTCAATCCCTGCATAGACTTGGAATGGTCAAATGTACCAGCTGGTCTTAGAACTGAGACAGAGTGAATATTCTTTCTCTTGAAATAATTTTATCTATGTGCTTTATGTTGTTTCAGGTAAAAAAATGTAACTCAGAAATCTAAAATACCTTCTCAGTATAATAAAATCCTTGGCTATACTAGAGTAGTAGGCCTTTTCCTAGTGAAGTGGAGCAAGAAGACCTTCACTAGTCAAGTGAGGTAAAACAGAACAGCAGGTCAGGCATTTCACAAATCTATCTGAACTAGCTGAATTTTGTCAGTTAGAATTGAGCTTATCTATTTTGCCCCTCAGATACAAGCACAGAATATGTTAGCTTTAACACTGCAGAGATTAAAAAAGCAAGTCTAAACCAGATAAGGAAAATTGACAGGCAGGCAACTGTTTTACACTGTAAGATGGGTTCAGAATGCTAAGGGATAGCAGCTGCATGAGTCTCACCTTTCTAGCAAACAATTTTCATGGAAACATAGTCATGACTGCAGTACACTTATGCTCATTAATTACATCAATATGAGAATTAACGTCTGTGATTTGCACATATAGTATTTACAGGCTGTTAATAAATGAAAGAAGTACAGACTGCATTCATATTAGTCTTCTCCATTGCACAGATTAACAATGATCATTAAAGACAGGGAAACCAATGAATTATGAGAATCCCACAGAAGAGGTATCTGAAATGTAGAAGAACTGTAGCTTTCTACAATTATTTGTCTCTGTGTTAATAATTTCAGTCTTGCAAATGATGAAAATAAACAATGCAAGGCTCATACTGATTTGTCTATGCAATAATTTAATAAGTTAGTAAAGCTGTGTGTTTACTCATTTGAAAGACTAGCTGTTTAGAGAATATTTTTGCACTGTAATGCTAAACATTTCACATACAGTTCTGGTTTAGGCTAGGATTCTAAGTATAATGAAGACTGTTGTTTTCTGTCAAATTGTCATCTATAAAAAAACACATTTATCACAACATACACGATGACATTTTCATAGCATTTCAGTCCTACAGTGTTAACAGTGGAAATGCGAGGAACTTGATGAGAAACATTCCTTTCTTTGCTCGTACTATTTACAGAAAAAAAGAAATTAAGAATCCTATGGTAAAGGTTGTACCGATATATTTTGAAGGCTACTATATTTTCTTAGGCAATTCTATCAGTTCTAGTTCAGATGTTTCAACTTCTTGGACCTAAAGTCTTCATGAAGTTCTATGACAGCTAGAGAAACTGAGCAAATATCTGTAAGAGCAGAATCTAAAAGCAATAGTACAGAATATGTAATACAATGCAGACACTATTTCCAGGTCATAAATGTCTCTGAGCAACTGGAGATAGACAAGAATATGGATAAAACCCAAGTTTGAGTTACACTGACAAATTTTAAAATACAAAATAGTCTTTTTTTTTTCTAAATCAAAAATGCGAAATGCAGATGCTTAAAGGGTTTTTACCAAACATAAACTGACAGTGATATTTCCAAAGAATGCCTGAGATTCAACAATACTTACATAGAACTGTTTAAATTAGACATTTTTTCTGTAAAAGGACTTAATTTTGCTTGTTTTGCTTCCAGCTAAACTTGCTGTTGCTTGTTGTTGGTTGGTATACACCATCTATGTTACGGGATTATTATTCCTGAGGCTTATTAAGTAGAGTTTATTATTTATTTTTAACACAGAAATATCTCAAGTATCTGTCCAACATCATGACGCTGTGAGAAAAAAGAATAGATTAAAGAGGAGTAGTACAGAAATAAATTCAATAAACTTCAATTTAGAAGTAGGAAAAGATAATTTGCAAAGGATAGTCAAAGACTTAACAGCACTTACACAGCATGAGCTTTTAACACTGCAAAAAATATGTTAGGTCTATATCTGTTTTCCCTGATAAATGTTTTCTTGAGTATGTAAAACCACACTGAATATAAAAAAAACATTAAAATATGCCCACTTTTTTTAACAGTCTAGGGAGAGAGTTAGTCCTATGAGTAATCATAGGAGAGGGAGATAGATTATGAGAAAAGGAGAGAAAATAGTAATGAAATGCAGAGAAAAAATAAAAAGAAGGGAGAATAGAAACCATTAGAAAGTTGCAGCCTGAATTATTCAAAGATATACCTTTAACTATACCATACTATTGTGATAGCCATGAATACAGGAAGTCTGGAATGGATCTACAAATGCTGGTGATTTTATTAAACTAAAATATTTGCTCACTGCATCATCTGTCGTATTTACCTCATGCCCAGAATGATTACTGAATCCACAAATCTAATAACCAATCAACACTGAGGAAAGATTACTTAGGATAAAAACTGAAGAAACTGTTTTGATTACATCACACATCTGCTGACTCCAAGAAGATGAGGTTTTACTGAAGACACAGATTTAGGTTCACGCTCAGACAAACCTTTGGCCCCCTGGAGCACTTTTGGTCTTTAAATTAATGTTTCTGTTCTTAAGCTTATATGGTTTAAAAGCTAAGGGACGCAATTTCAGTAGGACATTAAAACATAGCAGGAGAATACTCAACAACAACAGAAATGCATCATACCAAGCATTTTGTAAAACCATACATGTAAGCATTGTCAAAGCATCAGAAACAGCAATATCATGTATGAGCCAAAAAAACATACTGGGGCAAGCTGTGGCTGAACTTAGTAAAAAGAAAAAAGTGGTACAAAGATTACACACAGTGATAAATTTCATAAACAGTTCTGCATCAGAAACTGCATGGGTCTATAGACAAACCAATTTCTTCACTTAAGATGTTAATGAACACATCTAAGCATATACACTGTGCCTATAGTTATAATTCTGGTGTGGCTAGGTGTTTCTACTCTTTTAATAGAAATAGTCTTTTAGTCCAGAAATAAAAGACTATTTATGATAGCATGTGTTATCACAAATAACACGTTTATCTAGTCTTTCCATGGTGTCTTAGATCTGAGGGGACATAAAGAGAATGTCAAAAAGCAGACACAACTTTTTGGTAAGAGTTCCAGACAATGTGTTTTGGGGACAGATGAACAGTCTGGAGTAGTACAATTTCAGTTAATTCTAGAAGAAAAGAAAACAAAATTGTTCTGAACAGCTCTGAATAACTTTTTTTCTATACTTAGATGTTGGCATCTAAGTATGTGTGGTAGAACTTGACTATCCTATTATGAAGCACTATACCTTCACAAACTCCCATGTTTAAAGATCCCCTAAGAAGGGTAAACAACCTCTACAACTATCTATGTGTTATTAATCAGATTCAATGTACAGCAGTAGTGCAAACCCATAGTACTAATGTGAGATCTGGAACAACGAAGTAATGCATTATTATTATTATTATTTCAATACATTTTACAATAAACTGATACATTCACAGTGCTGTCTTTTGAGATGTTAGGACTTACAGACTTACATCTCCAAGATGTACTAATGTAAGATAACAGCATTCACTAGCATAGTTTTGCCAAGTTACACAGAAAAGATTTAATTAAATTTCATTGAATACTACCTAATATGTTGCTTAAAAAAATGTACTTTTGCACTTCATTAGAAATTAAACTCACTTGTTATTGTCTGTGACTCTTACAAAATGGTCCACTGGAATTTTTCAGGGAAAGAAACACATGAGGAGAAATGAAGAATGGACAGAAGTTAAAGCATTTACAGTCCAATATTATGTTTGAAGAAAATAACCTGGTATTTTGCTATCTTCAGTTTCACACTTTCTATTTCTCTCATATTCTCACACTTTTTCCACCTGTGAGGGTAAATTATATATTTTACTTTTCAAAGTACTTAATTTTCCAAAGTTTTTTTAAAACAATAAAATGTTTCTTAGAAGTTTCTGAAGTTCCCATTAGGGCATATTAACAAGACACAGCGTTCTAATTTTGTTTGACAATTAACAAAATAAATCTTTGCTTTCTTACTTTTCTAGCAAAGATAAAGTAATGCTGTTGATTATTTGGCACAATGGCAGTTGTGTTTCATATATGATATTTTCAGGCCACATAAAATACTGACATCACAAGTCATTAAAATCACTTTGCAGGATAAGTTTTGCTTACAGAAACCAGTGAACTGTAACACAAACCATAAAGACTAACTTTTGCAGAATAAGTGTGGTAAGAGAGTTGGCAAGCTAAAAAAACATAAAATCACTGTGATGTGTACGTAAATTACCGAAACAAAATTTGTGCAAAATCATCCCACCTCACTTTTTCATTCATTTCTAGTAAGAAATCTCTAAAAGATTTCTAAAAGCAACAGTAGACATATCTCAGCACTTTTATCTTTCCCTACCATTCTCTCCCTTTCACATTGTCGTGGTTTAAACCCAGTCAGGTAACTTGTTCACTCACTCCCAGTGAGTGGTGCCGAGCTGACAACAATCAAGGTCCGTGTCCGTCTCCCCCCCCCCCTGCACCGGGGCTCTCCCCTTCCCCGCTCCCGGAGGAACGGGGAGGAGGATCGAGAGAGTGCAACTCCTACGGGTTGAGACAAGAACAGTCCAGCAACAAATCACCACCGCTACTATCAGCTAAAACAATGATAAGGGAAAATAACAAGGGAAGAGAATACGATACCACCGGCCAAGAAAACGAGTTCCACCCGGAAGCCCCTGTCCTTCCGGGTAACTCCCAGTTACCCCCCACCCCGGCCATGACGTGCTGTGGTATGGAATACCTCCCCGGCCAGCCCGGGTCAGGCGCCCCGTCTCTGCTTCCTCACAGCTTCCCCTCCTCCCTGGCAGAGCCTGAGCCTCACAGAGTCCTTGGTCAGGGTAAACATCACTTAGCAACAACCGACAACATCGGCTTCACCAACACTGTTCTCAAGCTAGAAGTCAAAACACAGCACTGCACCAGTTAACACAAAGGAAAAAACATGACTGCTACTGCTGAACCCAGGACATTATCCACCCCTTATTCCATACCATTCACGTCGTGCTCAGATCCCACATTTTCAATACACCATCGCTCTCCCACATATATACATCCATATACATACAGACCAAGAGGAAAAAATCATTTTCTTAGTGCATGGACCAATCCCTATAATGCTGCCGAGTCCATTCGGTCCATGATGTTCAAAGTTCATTCTCTGTTGGGATGATGGCTGGAGGGAAGTCAGGGCCAGTCACTGGTGACCTGGAGACATCTAGTTGATGGGCTATAAAAGCATTACACAGTAGGCAACGGCATACAATTGAGTTCACTGGCTGTTTTCCCCTAAAATCAAATCCCCTTGAGGTATACATCGGACTTCCCCATCTTCCCGCATTACCCACCAAGTATATCCAGGTCCCTGAGCAAAAGCAATCCCACGAGTGGGTTTGCCTTTACCTGAAGCAGGAATAACCCAGACTGTCTTCCCCAGCAAATTCTTCATATGCACCACGGGAACTTTGTCCCCCTCTACAATATGTAAAAGTTCTGACTGGGCTGGGCCAGCCCTGTTGGCAGATCCTCTGGTGTTGACCAACCAGGTGGCCTTTGGTAAATGTGTATCCCAATGCTTGAAAGTTCCCCCACCCATCGCTCTCAGTGTAGTTTTTAACAGCCCATTGTACCGTTCGATTTTCCCAGAGGCTGGTGCATGGTAGGGGATGTGATATACCCACTCAATGCCATGCTCTTTGGCCCAAATATCTATAAGGTTATTCCGGAAATGAGTCCCATTGTCTGACTCAATTCTCTCTGGGGTGCCGTGTTGCCACAAAATCTGTTTCTCAAGGCCCAGGATGGTGTTCCGGGCAGTGGCATGGGGCACAGCGTATGTTTCCAGACACCCGGTGGTTGCTTCCACCATGGTAAGCACATGGCGCTTGCCTTGGCGGGTTGGTGGCAGTGTGATATAGTCAATCTGCCAGGCCTCCCCATATTTATACTTCAACCATCGTCCTCCATACCAAAGAGGCTTTAACCGCTTGGCTTGTTTAATTGCAGCACATGTTTCACACTCATGAATAACCTGGGCAATAGTGTCCATTGTTAAGTCCACCCCTCGGTCACGGGCCCATCTATATGTTGCATCTCTGCCCTGATGGCCTGAAGTGTCATGGGCCCACCGGGCCAAAAATAATTCACCTTTATGTTGCCAATCTAAGTCCATCTGAGCCACTTCAATCTTAGCCGCTTTATCCACTTGTTGGTTGTTCTGGTGTTCCTCAGTGGCCCGACTCTTGGGTACATGGGCATCTACATGACGTACCTTCACCACCAGGTTCTGCACCCTGGCAGCAATATCTTTCCACAGTGCAGCAGCCCAGATGGGTTTACCTCTGCGTTGCCAGTTGCTCTGCTTCCATTGCTTCAACCACCCCCACAGGGCATTTGCCACCATCCATGAGTCAGTATAGAGATAAAGTACTGGCCACTTTTCTCGTTCAGCAATGTCCAGGGCCAGCTGGATGGCTTTCACCTCGGCAAATTGACTCGATTCACCCTCTCCTTCAGCAGTTTCTGCAACTTGTCGTCCAGGACTCCATACAGCTGCCTTCCATCTCCGATGCTTTCCCACAATACGGCAAGAGCCATCAGTAAACAAGGCATACTGCTTTTCACTTTCTGACAGTTTATTATATGGTGGGGCCTCTTCAGCACGCACCACCTCCTCCTCTGGTGACATTCCGAAATCTTTGCCCTCTGGCCAGTCCATGATGACTTCTAGAATGCCTGGACGACTGGGATTTCCTATTCGAGTTCGTTGTGTAATTAGTGCAGCCCATTTACTCCATGTAGCATCAGTTGCATGATGTGTAGAGGAGACCCTGCCTTTGAACATCCAGCCCAACACGGGCAGCCGGGGTGCCAGGAGGAGCTGTGCTTCAGTGCCAATCACTTCCGAAGCAGCTCGAACCCCTTCATAGGCTGCCAGTATCTCTTTCTCAGTTGGGGTATAGCTGGCCTCAGATCCTTTGTATCCCCGACTCCAAAAGCCGAGGGGTCGACCTCGAGTCTCCCCTGGAGCTTTCTGCCAGAGGCTCCAGGTAGGACCGTTCTCCCCAGCTGCAGTGTACAGCACATTTTTTACATCTGGCCCGGTCCGGACTGGTCCAAGGGCTACTGCATGAACTATCTCACGTTTAATTTGCTCAAAGGCTTGTTGCTGCTCAGGGCCCCATTTAAAATCATTCTTCTTCCGGGTCACATGATAGAGAGGGCTTACAATCGAACTGTAATTTGGGATGTGCATTCTCCAGAACCCCACTGCACCCAAGAAAGCTTGCGTTTCTTTCTTATTAGTTGGTGGAGACATTGCTGTTATCTTGTTGATCACATCTGTGGGGATCTGTCTACGTCCATCTTGCCATTTTATTCCCAAAAATTGAATCTCCTGTGCAGGTCCCTTGACCTTACTCCGTTTTATGGCAAAACCGGCTTTCAGCAGGATTTGGATTATTTTCCTCCCTTTCTCAAAGACTTCTTCCGCTGTATCGCCCCACACAATAATGTCATCAATGTATTGCAGGTGTTCTGGAGCTTGCCCCTGTTCCAGTGCAGTCTGGATCAGTCCATGGCAAATGGTAGGGCTGTGTTTCCACCCCTGGGGCATTCGGCTCCAAGTGAACTGGACACCCCTCCAAGTAAAAGCAAACTGTGGCCTGCACTCTGCTGCCAAAGGAATGGAGAAAAATGCATTGGCAATATCAATCGTGGCATACCACTTGGCTGCCTTTGACTCTAGTTCATACTGAAGTTCTAGCATGTCCGGTACGGCAGCACTCAATGGTGGTGTGACTTCATTCAGGCCACGATAGTCTACTGTTAGTCTCCATTCTCCATTAGACTTTCGCACTGGCCATATGGGGCTATTGAAGGGTGAGCGGGTCCTGCTGATCACCCCCTGACTCTCCAGTCTACGGATCAGCTGATGGATGGGAATCAGGGAGGAAAATAATCCAAATCCTGCTGAAAGCCGGATTTATCCAGCTCCTCACGTGTACCAACACACGTCTCAGCTATTAACAAAAGACGTCCTATTATTCAAGAGAGGAGATACAGAAGGTATACGCCACGGGGTACCCTATGGTTTTACCTGCTGGATCACGGAGAAGACATGACAAAGTGGGATGGAAAACCTACTTCATCTTTGGAGGAACGGGTGAGTGAACTGAAGAGGGGAGCAAGGGCCAAGACTGATCGTCCCATGAGAGCTACGGCTTCAGTCTCTGGTGAGCAGTTTCCCAGATGGAGTGGAAGAGCTGATTTTACTCCAGCTCCTGTGATAACGAAGAATAATCCCTTTCAACACGACTTAAGTGTCCAATGCTGTAGTTGATGGACGTAAGATATGGTATACTGAAACTGTGAGATCAAGAGGAAAAACCTTGAGAGCCAATAAATCAGCATTGTGACGAGTGACTATCAATCCAGTCAGATCTGTTCTTATCTCAACCCCTCGTGCCCCACGTTGGGCGCCAAAAAGAACTGTCGTGGTTTAAACCCAGTCAGGTAACTTGTTCACTCACTCCCAGTGAGTGGTGCCGAGCTGACAACAATCAAGGTCCGTGTCCGTCTCCCCCCCCCCCGCACCGGGGCTCTCCCCTTCCCCGCTCCCGGAGGAACGGGGAGGAGGATCGAGAGAGTGCAACTCCTATGGGTTGAGACAAGAACAGTCCAGCAACAAATCACCACCGCTACTATCAGCTAAAACAATGATAAGGGAAAATAACAAGGGAAGAGAATACGATACCACCGGCCAAGAAAACGAGTTCCACCCGGAAGCTCCTGTCCTTCCGGGTAACTCCCAGTTACCCCCCACCCCGGGCATGACGTGCTGTGGTATGGAATACCTCCCCGGCTAGCCCGGGTCAGGCGCCCCGTCTCTGCTTCCTCACAGCTTCCCCTCCTCCCTGGCAGAGCATGAGCCTCACAGAGTCCTTGGTCAGGGTAAACATCACTTAGCAACAACCGAAAACATCGGCTTCACCAACACTGTTCTCAAACTAGAAGTCAAAACACAGCACTGCACCAGTTAACACAAAGGAAAAAACATGACTGCTACTGCTGAACCCAGGACACACATCACCACCACTCTCCATCACCCCAGCTCACCCTCTGCCTGCTCCTCATACATTCTCTCCTGCTAACAATTATTGTTGCCTTAGGTTTTCTGTGCTAAGTTATTGACAAGTACATAATGAGAGGAAGAAGACTACATTTTGTGCTGGTGTAAGGTAAGAAAGAAGGTGTGCATGAGGAAATTGAGCTTTGTTTTCTTCAAGACTGCAGACAGCTCTCTGAGGTCTTGTATACAAACCATGCCTGCCTGTGTCAAAGTCAAAGCATGGGATTCTGGGGGTGATTTGCATGTCAGAGTTTGGGTGGCATTTACTTGAAGGTACTTTCTTCATCAGAAGAGATGCCAAGTGGCCTAAGAGGAAAAGGTTTCCAGAAGAAGTATTTCATAAAAAAAACGGAAATAGCAAAAGGGATGCTTTTGAAAGTTAGCATTCACCTGTCCTTCACAGCAGCATACTGCGATGAATGGATAAGAAAGAGAATCAGGCATATATAGTTTATGGTGCAGACTGCAGACAGCCTTATCGGTTGGTTCTTTTGCTTGGTTGCTGGGTTTGTGTTTTGTTTTTGTTTTACCTCTTCTTCTCACCTCCTTTCTTCTCTTCAGTTACTCATTTAAATATAACTGCAAACAGCACCTCATTTAGATGCTAGATAGATTTCTGTTCAAAAACATAATGAGAAAATATTCTTATTTATTCCTGAAGCAGTTTTAGAGGAATGGAGATTCCACACTTGGTACTCCACACGAAGAAGGAATGGAGTTTGTTGGAACAGTTTCCCATATTTTTTTAGCCTCATTCTCTTTTTCTCAAGGTAAAAAAGCAAGGGAGGACAGGCAGGACCAGGTATGTGGTGTCAGAAATTGGTCATTAATATGCAGTGATATTAGTATATTACAAAGATGCACTTAAATTAGTGACTTTTGGCTGAGGAAATGACATAACCTAGCCATAAGGGTGCATTTAATGGGTTTGATGTTTTATTTTGTGCAAAATTCCTTATTTGCATGCAGCCAGTAAGAGAAAAATATTAAAGAACAATACCCTAGATTTAGAAGTTCTGCACATAGTAGCACTAAAATTTTTTTCAAAACAAGGAAAAGATAAGCAACATGTAAAATAATCTCATAGAAGTTTGAGTCCACCATGAACAAGAACTATAAGAATAATATTGCTTACAATAAAAATGTTCTGGTGTCCTCAACATAAAAAGGACATGGAACTGTTGGAACAAGCCCGGAGGAGGGCCACAAGGATGATCAGGGGGCTGGAGCACCTCCCATATGAAGACACGCTGAGAAAGTTGGGCCTGTTCAGCCTGGAGAAGAGAAGGCTGCATGGAGACCTCATAGCAGCCTTCCAGTATCTGAAGGGGGCCTATAAGGATGCTGAAGAGGGACTCTTCCTTAAGGACTGTAGGGATAGGACAAGGGGTAACAGGTTCAGTCTTACACAGGGGAAGTTTAAGTTGGATATAAGGAGGAAGTTCTTTATTGTGAGGGTGGTGAGGCACTGGCATGGGTTGCCCAAGGAAGCTGAAAATACTGCATCGCTAGCGGTGTTCAAGGCCAGGTTGGACAGAGCATTGGGTGAGATGGTTTAGTGTGAGGTGTCCCTGCCTATGGTGGGGGGGTGGAACTAGATGATCTTAAGGTCCTTTCCAACCCTAACAAGTCTATGATTCTATGATTCTATATTTGGGGGGATTAAAAGGGTGGGAAACTATGATATATACATCAGAAGCATGTTTTCATCTTGGACTAAAGCAGACATGAAAGCTATGAAAACAAATACATTTTAATTTATGTAATGATAAATACTCCTATACTTCACAGCTTAAATCCTGACAGGTTTCAGAAAAACATTTCTACCTGAGGGCATCTGCTACATACGTGTTTCTTCCTCCAATGATAGCAGTCAAACCACATATGGTCTCATCTAGTTTTATTAAACTTCCCATGTTAAGAAGATTCACCAGCTTGCAATTTACTTCTTAAAGGAATTCAAGATAAGCAAGCCATGTACCACTACTAGAGCAAGAATGAAATGTATTATACAGTTCATTGCATTCTATACAGTCACCTCTGCAATAATTTGAAATGCATAGAACCTATACAGACAGCAAAAATAGTCTTCTACTAAAGCTTAAAAACAACAGAAATTCACTTTTAAAGATTACCTGTTGAAAGTCACTCATCCGTGACAATAATTAATTGGTCAGATTACTTACAAAAAATGAAGATCAATTTAAGAAACAATATATATATATTTATAAAAATCTTAAGCTTATGTAAAACTCTATGACATTATCTGAATATTTCTATGTGTTCTGGTAATATTTTAAGACTGTATTTATATTTTCTTGTTTATGTTGTGAATTCGGGTTTTTTATTTTTATTTTTTAAATTATTACTCAAATTTAGTTTATCAGTGACTGCAACAAAGACAGTTAGTGTGGAATGTGGTTATAATAATCCAGGTATATTAGATGCTGTGAAAACAACCTGACTGATCTGAGTTTTCCAGATTTAGCAATGGAAAACAAAACAAAACAATCAAACAAACAAAAAGCCCATATCCATGAAAAAGAAATCTATCCAAAATCTTGGACCTTGATAATGATATACACTAATATGCTCACTAACATAATCTAATACTGCACATTTCTCTTGAAAATGAGTAAGTACAGACTTTATAAATAGTTTCCATTACTCCACATGCCATTATCTGATCAGCTGAATCTAAACTTTCTAGGTGCCAATAACTTAAGATGAAAGCAAATTCACACAAATTTTCTTTACCTGCTTGCAGCTATTTTTTACTTGGTTTAGCTCTGATGGCAATTTATCTAAATGACCAGGTGCCTTCAGCTAATTTATTTTAATTCTTTGTATGACACAACCATGGGTGATAACAGTAAACATACAAAAATGATACACAAATAGATGCTAGAGTAGGGAAGAGAACACCATCAGCATCAATATCATACCCACCCAGTGAAGGACTGAAAATGCTCACTGTAATATGTCTGCTGAGAACATAAGGATGAAAGCACCAACTTTAGGGTCAAGAAGAGAACAGGAAGAGTCAGCATCAAGACAGGAAAAGGGGTAGAAAATAAGAAGTATCTGTGTAACAGTTTATATTAGTAACCTTTCTTTTTTGTAATAGACTAATAATTATTAGATTAATGTTAGTATTTCAGTTATATGAAGAATAAGTCCTTCACTTTCTATATATATAAAGTGTGTTTCCTCTTTGCCCATACGTAAGATTTTGAATGTAACAGTATGGGCCATTGTTTAAAGTCTGCCACTAGGGCTGTAATAATAAGCAATCAGGTATTTATTACAGAATTCTTGTATATTGTTTTGTTAATCTGTTCAAGTAAAGATTATTTATGGATTGCTTAATATATATGTTATCATTTGAAGGATGAAAAGAAGGATACGAAAAGTAACAAAATAGAAAGCTATACAGACAGAAACGTTTGGTTAGGTAAGAATAACAATGAGATATTGTACATTAAACTGTAACTTATTGTCATGGTTTAAACTCAGCTGGTAAATCAGAACGGCCACACAACCCTGAAAAATCCTAATCTCCTCTGATCTCGGAAGCTAAGCAGGGTCGGGCTCGGTTAGTACTTGAATGGGAGACTGCCTGGGAATCCTGGGTGCTGTAGGCTTTATACTGGTCTGGGTTCAGCAGTAGCAGTCATTTTCCTCCTTCTTAGTAGCTGGTGCAGTGCTATGTTTTTGACTTTCAGCCTGGGAACAGCACTGATAACACTGATATTTTTAGTTGTTGCTAAGTCATGTTTACTCTGACAAAGGACATTGTGTCCTGGGTTCAGCAGTAGCAGTCATGTTTCTCCTTCATGGTAGCTAGTGCAGTGCTGTGTTTTGACTTCCAGCCTGGGAACAGTGCTGGTGATACCGATGTTTTCAGTTGTTGCTAAGTGATGTTTACCCTGACCAAGGACTTTGTGAGGCTCAGGCTCTGCCAGGGAGGAGGGGAAGCCAGGAGGAAGCAGAGACAGGGCGCCTGACCCAGGCTAGCCAAGGAGTTATTCCATACCACAGCATGTCATGGCCGGGGTGGGGGGTAACGGGGAGTTACCCGGAAGGACACGGGCTTCTGGGTGGGACTCGTTTCTTGGCCGGTGGCATCGTATTCTCTTCCCTTGTTATTTTCTCTTATCATTGTTGTCGTTGGTGGTAGCGGTGGTGATTTGTGTTGTACATTGGTTGATGGACTGTTCTTGCCTCAACCTGTGGGAGTTGCGCTCTTTCAATCCTCCTTCCCGTTCCCCTGGGAGCAGGGAAGGGGAGAGCCCCGGGGGGTGGACCTCAATTGCTCTCAGGCTGGCACCACTCACTGGGAGTGAGTGAACAGGCTGTCTGGCTAGGGTTAAACCATGACATTTTGTGAGTCTCATGCTCTGCCAGGGAGGAGGGAAAGCCGGGGCACCTGGGCAAACTGACCAAAGAAGTATTCCATACCACAGCACATCATGCCCACTATATAAACTGGTGCCAGTTACCCGGAAGGGTTAGATCACTGCTCGGTCAGGCTGGGTATCGGTAGGTGGTGAGTGGCTGCATTCTCTTCCCTTGTTATTTCTCTTATCATTATTATTATTGTTGGTAGCAGCAGTTGTTGTGTTATACCTTAGTTACTGGACTGTTCTTATCTCAACCTGTGGGAGTTACATTCTTTCAGTTCTCCTCCTTATCCCTCTAGGAATGGTGGGAGGAAGCTGGGGGAGTCAGAGAGGCTGCACCGTTCTGATTTTCCAGCTGAGCTTAAACCACAACATTTATATACGGATATATAAATCCTTGAAACTTAGGTGAGTTTATCTATACAGTTTTTCAATTTCAGGTCAGATAGATGACCCTTATGTATCCAACAGAATCAACAGGCCCAGGAAGATATTAATGGTAAAATGATATAACATGAAGATTATTAAGTTTCATTGGTCACAGTACCAGCACTGTGCCCTTGCATTTAACTTCTCAGTGCCAAACAACATCTACATAAAAAGTCTCTGTACAGCAAATACACAAGATGCAGTTCACCAAATGAATAAAAGCAGACACTCACAAACACACAGTTGTAAGTTTAAATTTATTTGAACTGCCTGACTTTGACAGCAATAGAGCTCATTATTGTTAGGACATATATTTTCTAACACTGACATTCGTGACAGGCTTGAACTACACAGTAAATCTGCTGTTGCAAGACAAGTAACAACGATTCTTTAATGTTGGCAACTTTTCCTAGAGATAGAATCCATCAATATAAACTTAACAAAAAAAAAAAAAAGAGTTCCCTATATACTGCTACGTACATCCACCTTTTCAGTTCTTCGTAGAATGTCACTTTTTCAGTCTTTTGTATAAATTGCTGTGCAGTAGCAGTGATAAAAAGTACTTATTTTAATGGAAGAAAATCTCACTAACATATTAACTGGTTTTGATGATTACTATTTGAAAGCCATTATGAATCTATCTAATAGAAGATGCAAATGTTGAACTATATTTGACTTTTAAAAAGTAAAATACTAAAACATTTAGCACTGCAAGATAAAATGCAAATTTCAACCAATGTGTTTGATTATTAATTTGGTCAGGTCTTAATGTTTATAGGTATGATTCCAAGCATTGATTATGTACTATTACCATAAACTATGTCTCACAAATATTCTATTTCAGAATACATAAGCAAGGTCATTTCCCTAATATTTAAGCCTAATAAATATGCTGGCTCTAATTTTTTAATTTTCCCCTTCTTGCAAATGTTACTAGTCTTTTAGCATCAAATAATATGCTGTGATAAAAGAGGCCAGCCTAAGTCTAAAATAAAACTATTGATTTTTTTCTTGGTAATTCGGATAGTTAATTTTTAAATACTATCTAATTTTGAAACATCTGTGGAAAAGGATTTTACAAAAGGATTTCTTCCTTCAGGGTTTGGAACTAGCATAGTGCAAAATATTGTTTCTCATAAAGTGATAGTTCTAATTATTTATTTATAGAAAGAATCAAAGTTTTAGATGGAATTCAGTGAATTACTGCACTGCTGGATCTTGCTTCAGTGAAGCAGAGTATGTAATACTTCAGTATGTTTCAATAGTAATGCTGCTTTT
The DNA here is from genome assembly GCF_033815535.1 of Pezoporus flaviventris. NCBI lineage: Eukaryota > Metazoa > Chordata > Aves > Psittaciformes > Psittacidae > Pezoporus > Pezoporus flaviventris. The sequence goes on along the minus strand of NW_026892579.1, from coordinate 27,231,271 downwards.
GATGAACAAGTTTTTCTGATACAGTAAAAATTTCTGGGCATTTGTGGTATGAGTGTGGAAAGTTTCTTTACACAGACTTATTTGTTGCCCTGGCTGCAGACTAAAATGTAACACTCATAATTTGCTTTATCTAAGCTAGTTTGCAATGTCCTTGGCAGCCAGCAAGCACTCAGTAATTTCCAAATTTCAGGAGCAATCACTTTGTGCCCTGAAGTCATGACAAAAATCTAACTGCAGACGAACTGACATTTCAGCCATTCCCCTATACAGGAATCATCTTAAAGTCACACTAGCATGGTAGCAAATCATTTGGAGTGCCACGTGACATAAAGAAAATAGGAAAATCTGGATCATTTTATACAATGGCATAACTGTGCTGACTTTCATTGACATTCATTGCTCATTGTTTGTCACATTATTTTCTCATGCTTTCTTCTCCCCTATGTGATAATCCATGGTTATTGAACAAGAAAACAAAATCACTCAAGTGTTTGAATATTCATTACACTATGCTGTTAAAAGCAACTTTTGCTTGGAAAAGGGTAAAATAAATGAAACCGTTTATTATACAGTCTAAGAGATGTTACTAATGATTGGTGAGTAGTGTATCCGTTACTTAAGACTAACTTCAGCAATTCCAAGTGCTACAGACAAACATTAAACTCCAAAACTGCTAGGTTGTCCTTTGAAAAACATTGGAAAATATCAAGCTTACAATGCAATTTCGCTTTACAAAAGCACATCCTGATTGCAGCCCTCCTATGCTGTAGTCATGTTAGCCATGTGCAGTTGCACACAACAGTCACTTTTAGATACATTCATCAGGTAGTGTTTAGGCAGGTTCCAGCTGTAATTGAATCCTTGGCCAAAAATGCTGTATTTTGAGTACATCCTGTTTTCTTTTGTTCTTAGACTTGAAAACTTCTTATTTGGGTTGTGAACATGTGAATTACCAATATTTGATAAAGGCGATTTAATAAAGATGAAAAATATCCTTGCTCACAGCAGTGGGATTGGACTAGATGATCTTTAAAGGACCCTTCCAACCCAAGTCATTCTAGGATTCCAGGATTTTAAGACTCTTTGAATATTAAGGACTCTCTAATACCTGCATACTTTTACCAGGAATTTTCATGCAGGTGTTTAACTCTTTCTTAAAATGGTTAGATTCATCTTCAAAGGCATGGATTTTCTCCTTGGTCAGCTGAGCTCAATACTTTTTATGCATTCTTTTTCTTCCTCCTTATGCTACTCCAATGTTGCAGTATCCTCAGTCAGAAAGAAAACTGTTACTGATGAAGTGCTTTAATAAACTGTGTACTGGAGGCACACACATGACTTGAAAATAGCTGAAAACAGGAGTGCAGTAAAGCAGTACTATGGTCCTTACTGATTGCAAATTTCCCTGTACCAACCTGATTGGTATCTCTTGACAATGTTTGGAAAATGCAAATCACTGCAACTCAGCAGGCAATATGCCCAATCGTGTGGAGTAAATGCATTCCTGGAACTACACACTTTATTGTTGGATTTAATGTATAATTGATTGAACCACCATATTTTGACAAGCTTTCATGATGGCATATTTAAGCAAAGACCTGTCAACTGCTACAGCACATTTATTTTAGGACCAAAGTAATTTATTTTAATGTCCATAGCTATAGCTGCTGAAGTAGAAGAGAAAAATTACCCAGGTACTCAAGAATTATCCAAGTACTTTCAGAAGATTGTATGGAGGATGAGGCACTTGTCTAGGACAGGCACAGTAAAATGTAAGTGTGCCAGCCTGCTTCATTCTTCTGCACGGAAGCAGTACCATTCCTTTAAGTTCTAGGCGCTGCAGAAGAAAATGCGCATGTAACAACACGTCCTTCTCCCAAAGAGCATATAAGGCAGGTTCAGCTACTACATTATAAAAGCAGATGGCTGAAAATTGTTCTTGGGGCTGAACTGATGATCAAGCTACTAACAGGATTAAGCTGGAGAAGGAACTAAATATGGTTCTTCAAGTCAAAAGGTCAAAAAAATCCTCACTGTAACCTCGGGAAAGTCACTTAACCTTTCTGAGCCTCCAGATTTCCAATTACTTCCACTGTTGTTCATTCTATAAATTTCATAAAACAGCAAAGGATGATAACAGTTCACTGAGGACCTTAGAGTTTCAAATAATTAATGTTATCAAACTTTTGAACTCATCAAGAAGGAAAAAGGTCGATCAATCAGAATGACACAGGATTACACTCCTAGTACATTCTGAAGCCTGTTTTTTCCTTAGAGGCAGGTTATAGCTACTTGTTATTGGAAAAGCATATTATTGTTAGAGGACGCTACTGGAAATGCTCCCCCATTTCTTCCCCGTACAATGTTTTAAATGTACAGCTAAAAGTTTTACACTGGAATAATTACAATTTTTTCACTGTATCAGCAACACTATTGTCATTCAAGTGATTAAAAACAGGATAGTTGGTCTACACATATGTTCATCTGCATTTTTATAGCTGGTTTGTGCTTTGCTTTATTATAATATTGTGTTACACACCAAAAAAAGAACATGTAAATAGCAAGAGAAAAAAATACAAAACCCAATGAAACAGTAAATGCAGTTTTGTTGGTTGTATTTATTCATAATCTTTGAAAAAATACCTCATCAGATTTTGTGTATAAAGTTTCATATTCTGGGCACTATAATTCCTTAGTTCATCATCCAGATAGTAACTAATGCACAGTCCTTTATAAATTTATGTATTATTTAACCATAATTTTTCAAGGAAAACATTTATGTCAATTGTGCTGCTTTTTCTCTATTAAGACTATATTAAGACTATAAACAGGAATTATTTTTAATAAAGCTGGATGATTCATTCTAACTGCTTTTCCAGAAGACGATTTGAATGCTTTTCAGAGAATCAAGAGAAAAAAAGGAAAAAAATGAATAGAAAGTTACTGAATGAAAATTTAAAGAAAGCTAACATAATTATTTTTAGATTTCTGTAGCTTTTTATAGTGTCCTCATGACCTTCTATGCATTAAATTAAAGGGAAGGAGAATAGGAAAAGAGGACAACCTAGGAAAAATATTTAACTTACTATTTTTTGTTTGGATTTTTTTTAAATGGCTATTCTGTTTCTTCTTTATTTTTCTCCCCTAATAGCCCTGTACTCAATGTGACCATGACATTAAAACAGAAAAGCTCAATAAATTATAGTAAGACTGTTTCCATATGTACACTGCATATAATACTCCTAATGGTACTGAAGATCAGCATATATGCATATTCTGGAATCTCGAATTATTATATAAATTCCAGTCCAAAGGTATAAAAATGGTAACAATTAGGATTTTTGTTTTATTTATAAATTTAATGAGTGTATGGTGCACAACTACATGCAGCAGCTCAAAGTAACATTAACATTTATTATTTTGGAATGGATATGAGTCACCCATCATTAGGTCAGATATTTTTGTGCAGAAAATAATTCTTCCACTATATTCCTTGAAGCCATAAAAGGAATCAGGCATATCTGATGCAGGAACATTAGTCCACTTTACTCTGGATTTACAGTGAGAACTGGGGTAGCTGAGAAGCATCAGGTGTTCAGTAAGAGACAAAGATTATGTAACTCATTGTGCTGGGTTTGGATGGAGTAGAGGTAATTTTCTTCAAAATACCTAGTATGAGGCTATGTTTTGGATTTGTGCTGGGAAGAGTATTGATATCACAGAGACATTTTAACTATTGCTGAGCAGTGCTTGCCCAGAATCAGGGCATTTTCTTCTCTTCACCCCACCCCACCAGCTAGTAGCCTGAGGGATGCACAAAAGTTTGGGAGGGACACAGCCTAGACAGCTGATCCCAGCTGACCAAAGGAATATCCCATGGCATCATGCTCACCATATAAAGCTGGGGGAAAAAGAAGCAAGGGGAAAAAGTTTGGAATTAAGGCATTTTGTCTTCCCAAGTAAAGGTTGCGAGTGCTAGAGCCCAGCTTTCCTGAAGATAGCTGACAGGAGTAGCAAATTCCTTATTTTGCTTTGCTTGCGTGCATGGCTTTTGCTTGAACTATTAAACTGTCTTTAATTCAATGCACTTTTCCGATTTTCTCCCCCATTCGACTGGCCGGATTGAGAGAGTGGCTGTGTGGTTCTTAGTTGTCAGCTGGGGTTAAACCAAAACACCCAGGGAGCAAGAAGTTTCCAACTGCTTTTGATGCTGTAAAAAGAAAACCTGTAATTACTTTTTTGTTGATGTATTTACTGGATCTAATTTATGGTAGTGTAGTTGATGGTTATTTGCAAACAACCATTGTCTTCTATTGAAGTATATTAATACTGAAAACGTGAATAATTTTCAAGTACAATGCTTAATGTGGGAGGTGATATAGAAAAAAAGAAATCTCAAAACAAACAGGACATTTTTTCCCATATTTGTTAAACATATGCTTTGTAGCTATGCTATCATGCCTTAGAGTCCCATCAGTCCCTTAGAAGTTCATTATCTTCAGACACAAACAACTGGAAAGTGGCTGATAAACAAAATCATTAGCCCAATTTTTCCATTTACTTTGAGGATTCAGAAGCAGGTGCTGCAAAACAAACCCCCATTAAACAGCTGTTTGTTTCATTTACAGTAGCAGTATAAACCACACTCCTTCATCTCAGAATTGAGTATGTCACTGTTACACAATTGAGTATAATTTAGTGTATAAGTGGCCATGTCCTTTCAAAAACTTCAATCTGAACTGCAATGTGAACATGAGTACTAAGAGCCTGGTCAGATTCTAATGTGTTTGCACAGTGTGTTGTTTACAATTTCCAAGGGGTATCCAGTAATATAACTGTAGTTGCTTCATCTATATTGTTGAAAGTCAAAACTAAGTCATTTTTTCATATTCTTTTCTGTTGCTTCTGCTGATTATATTTTTTCATCTTCTATAATGTATGCTACAGAACGTAAAACATGTTCCAGAAACCCAGTCTATGGGATGTTAATGAAAGATAGTCTACATTTATTTTGAGGCAGGCCTCCATTATTTCCCAAATATGTGGTTCTTCACTTCTGTGTAAAACATTTTATTGTAACAGTGTCTCCAGTGGCAAAATCACCTCAACAATCATCTAATTTCTACCATCTAATACAATTTTCACTAGAAGATCATTTTATATAACAATTCAAAAGATCTGGGAACAAACCTAATAAAGACCATTTCTAAAGAGGGGGAAAAAAAAAAAAGGAAAAAGCTTCCTATTCCTTAGCTCAATAAATGACTTATAACAATTTGAAATTATTTTTTAGACTGGCCTGTAGATGCAGGCAACTATCACTCTACCACTTTACTCACATTTTAAGGTTTGAACCGAAGGAATTTGTTATGTTGGAAGGAATTCATTCAGTAAAATTAAGAAAACTCAGTTTTTGAGGGTACAAATAAGACTACACTATCATCACACATTTTTCTCTGTAAAAAATCATACATCTTGGAGGTAAGCAGTGTCTTTTTAAAAATAGCAGTATTTCATAAATGTATGTTTTATATATTGTCTGACACACAAAAGAATGTGAAAATAAAACAAAAATAATTCAGTAAAACATAATTAGAATTTGACTGGGCCCTGTATCTCCAGTTTACTTTTCTGATCTGTCTTCATTAAGTTACTTTATTGTCTAGTAAGTTGTAAAATAAGCAAGGACTTCCTCTCACTAACTCCCTGCTATCCTACTGATAAAGTAGCAAAGTCTCCATGATCCTTGTAGTTACTCTTGTCATACGAAGATAAATATATTTTTCATGATTCATTGAGAACTGCTGATGTAAGAAGTTACATAACGGCTTTTCAGAAGAGAGTATAAAATGGGTGAGAATCAGTAGTTTGGGCCAACTGTTACTAATACAGGTAATGTCCCAGTGCCTAAGGCCTCCTGCCTAGGGTAAACAATATCATCATATATCTGCAGATGCTGGCTGCTTACAATTGCTTTTTGTTTCACTAAATGCTGAAAGTGAAAAAAATTGCAATATCCTCTGAAGGAAATAATTGATCTATATACAAAATATAAATCATTCTATATACAGAATATAAATACGAAGCCCACATTTAGTCTGACCAGAAGTAAATGTTACTCTAGATAGATGAAAGGTTATTTGCACTCCAACATTAATCTCATGCTAACACACTACATCTGGGAAATATTGCTATGATGAAAAATTTCAACAGTTCTTCTACGCTTAAGTTTCTTGTTTCCTCTAAGCATATACTGATAATAGCTAGAATGAAATCAACAACATAATAACGGTCAAAATATTTTTTTTTTCTTCTTTTATAGCTTTCAGTCTCATTGGATGCATCACAATCAGAAACTTGCTATGGGCAAAAGGGTACCAAACATGTATATGAAGCTGAGAATTTTTTATTAGTCCAAAATACAGTAAACAGATATTGCTAGCTCAGTAACACTAACGCTCATGGTGCAAATTACTGCACACAGGTCTCAAGAATACAAGGGTTAAAACTGTTGCACCAAAACCAAATCAAACTTCCTTTCCTTGCATCTACTCATTTTCCCAGACATGACACCCTGTGATGGCCAAGAGACCCTTTTCATGTGCATCTCGAAACAACTCAACAGATAGGAGGAACTCATCACGTGCTCTCGTTTGGGCAGACAGCCGGGGCCAGGGCAGAGCAGGATCCTGCTCACCAAGGGGGAAATGGTTTCCTGTGTTGTCTGTCCTGAGGCTGCCAAGATCAACTGCCCCAGCAACAAAGTGCCTGGAGACAGCGTCAGGACACTGCGGTGCCTGCCAGGCACTGAGTTAACTGTGTCAAGGGCTCACCCCATCTTCCGGCCACCAGCAGGAAAGTTCCAGAACAGGTCATGACGCATGTGCAGGGATGGAAACGAGTCTCACCTCAAGGAGGGTTTCAAGAGAGCCTGACCCTATCCAAAGGTAATACAGCCCCGCAAGTGTGTGGTGTGTTTCCATCTTGGGTTACAAGGACTGGAACAGAGAGAATTTTCAGTTGCTGACTGAGAAAATGTTGCTGGATGTACAGGGTAGTAGGCCTATTTCTGCTTTTCCTTCCTTCCTTCCTTCCTTTATCCTTTCTTTTTTTTTTTTTTTTTGTGTGTGTGTGTGTGTCTTTTATAGGAAGAAAAATGTGTGAAGACTTTTGTTTCTCTTGACATAGTTTTAGGGGAGTTACTGATAAAATTAATTGTGGGTTCTCCCCCTTCTCCCCTTCAATTTCTGGAGGGTTTAATTTGTGAACTGCACAGAGTTTGGTGTAAGTAATCACCTCTCCTCTGACCCACCTAGCTGGACAGGATGAACTCCTTAAGCCCAGGCACACCCAAGGCTATGATTTCTCAGACAGTGACTGCAGTGGGGAGGGAAAGGTGTCTCTTTCTTACCCCCAGAACTGAAGCTGGAGTAGGGGAGGCAACAGTCACAGGCCCTAGTGCAGGTTTTATATGAACAGCACCCAGATTAGAGCCGGTGGGACACAGCCCCTGCACTGCCATGTCAGTATGCAGCTGGGGATCTCCTAAGAGCAAAATCATATTTACTGTATTGGCTCATTATGAAATAAAAGATAAACTGCTATCTGACTTCTGCCTTCCTTCTACAAAACAAAACCAGTACTTCTAATACTTACAAATTGCAATTTCATTTTCTCCTAGCATTGCTTCCTGCCAGACTTCCCACCATTCAGTAATAAACTGTCTACTGACACAATGATCAATGAATCTACCTATCAGTGAGGGATAAAAGAAACATGATAAACTGTAACTTTTACAAGTTGAATTAATCTGATAATTATCCAGTGGTAATTTGTGTGCTGTTATTCATCAGTTTCCCTAGCTCTAGTGAAAGACAGGAAAAAATGTGAGTTTGTTTAAAAAAATGCTTGCCATGTGTCAATAATATTGCTACGGTAGCTTTTAATATAAATTTTTCTCCAGGTTTCATTTCCTGTGGGGCTGAACCTACTCAGCATTGTGCATAGAACGTGGCTCACACAGATGAACTGAAGAAGCCATAAGATCTTTTTGGGGTAACCTCTTAGTTAATGACCGCAGAAAAGACTGTTAGTACAAAATGTACCTCAATCAGCTTTGCCCAGTTCTGACACTTAGGACAGGATATATGTTACCTTCTCTCATGCTCCTCATGGCGCTAATGGTTTGTATAAGCTTTACAGGATCATTTGCAATAAACACCAGTCATCAGCATTCAGCCTGTTGATGGTAGTTGTGGTTTATGAAACAGGGTTTATATCAATGTTTTGGAAGTGAGTGCTAGTTACCTCTGCATTGTTATTAGATCTGGTGTACAGACATACAAAATACAGAGGGGAATTAAAAAAAAACAGAAAATTTTCACTACCTTGTACAGAAAAGACCAGCCCTTTCTTAACCCACAGTTCCATTTTTATATGCCTGATGCACAGAAGGGAAAAAAGACAATTAAACTCCATTCTGATTTTCTAATTAGAGAAAACTCTCTTTATTTCATCAGTATTATAGGGTTCCAAGCCATCTGCATTTTAGGTTGCTATACTGTATCATTCCTATGTATGGCATACAAAGTAAACAGATTCTCTATAATTTCTTATATAAATACCTGAAAATATCTATTTTCAAACATCATAAGTATCTTAGTGACTACTGGTATCCCAAAAGTCTCAGCTGTCTTCAGCACTTGAAAGTCAGTCACGTTTTCAGAATCCCTTCTTTCCTATGGTGTTATAGTGAATGCTGATACAGAACTGCTCTCAGCATTCACCAAGAAGCAGCTCAGTCTTCCTCACTGCAGCTTACAATTATTAGTAGCAGCATATTCACCCTGGCTAATGACAAGTGTCTGTCATTTATTCGCACAGGGCTGGCAATGGTAGTTGACATAAATAGGAATTGCATCTACTTTAAACGTCAGCAGAAGGGGGGTTTAGAAGAGCCTAGTTATCCATTACTGTGCTAAGAATATCAACAAACCCCACGTATCTAATGCTGAAAAAATGCTCATTTTTAATTATTGCCTCATGAAAGCAATTAGAATGTCTACTGGGGAAAACGTAGAAAAGCTGGGGTTTGTTGTTTTCTTTTTTCATTTATTTATTCTTTGTAGCATGATTATGCAAAACATCTGTTGAGTTGTAGGACAGACCAGAAAGGAAAGAATAGCATGAGAGAAGGATATACGTAACACTTTTAATTTATGTATTTTTAGGTTTACTTATTTTAAAAATCCCTTTCAAAAAGCTCATATCCATAGTATTTTCAAGAATGATCTCTTAACTTTCAAATTATAGTTAACCAGCAGCAAAGGAAGTGATGTAAATTAATGAATGCTATCTTAGCCTACAAAGTAAAGAAGCAGAAAGAAACCTCTTCAGTCACTTTTGCTTGGGACATAGCTTATAGTCCTTGAATATCTCTGAATTGGGATTTACATCTTGACAACTAATATGGGATGGATCTCTTTAGGTGTAGATCACCACTAGCTAAGGATCATTTCTGTAGTAAGAGAACTCTATTGACCGGTTCAGTTTATTTCTATGTTATACAACTTCTTGTTCAAAGAAGCTGCTAATTTATGTTAGTGTAAAAATGCATGCTGGCACTTGTACATAATTCCAAAGGGGGGGGGGGGGGGGGAAGTAGCTTTTCATGGTTCTTTTATTCCTTGCAAAACTACAGCATTAAACTCTTAACATTTGTAGGTTAGGAACTTTTGGCCTGATTCTGTAGCCTATTACATATCCAAACATCTCAAAGAAGGGAAAAATAAACAGAAAATACTACTGTATTGATTTTGCTAGTCTTTTATCTTTACTTAGAGCCTATGGAAGGGCCTTTATAAAATGGATCAAATAGGAAATCAAAGCCCTTCATTTCCCGTGTTCTGCACAATTCCTAAAATGTTTCTTCTTTGGAGAGCATTGGCCTAGAACTTTTTGTGCTTTTATGAATGCATTATCAAGAAGCAGACAATACAGCTCCGTACTACAAAGTTATCACTTTCAGTTCTCATTATCTCAGACACTGTGTTTCAAACTTTTGAAAAATGTAATGCATATAATGGAAGACATATAAAATATGTCATTTAGGAAAACTTAAGGAAAATGGTAAGCACTGGTTTCTGCCTATTAAATGAAAAATATATAGGAGATAAATCAGTAGAACATAATATATTTGTGTGTGTATAAAATAAGTATTTGGGAAAGCCTATTTAGAGAACTGTTGAGCTGAATGTGCACAATGGAGCTGTTAGAGAATTACAAAATGTATACAATTTTCAAAGCATTATGAAATACAGATTTTTGGTTCTAAACATCTGGGCTCCTTTCTAGTATCTTCCAATTACACCAAGAGCTTTGTACAGCAATATTGGTGTTTTTGGTTTTTTTTGAGGGTTAGTTTGCAAAATTAGAACAGGCGGCATGTCTGGAATTATTCATTGAAAACTATGGCTTTTCAGATTTTACTTTGGCAGCTTTAACATATCTAATGAATCAATGGATTCATATGAATGCGAAGGTGTGTTCATTGGAAAACTCAAATTTTTTGTTTGTTGCAGATTCTAACTGAGCCCTTACCTAAAACAATAACAATACAAAAAATAACCAGGTAACACTGTTTTTATCTGCTTTCACAAGTAATTCAAAATAGAATCACTACCTTTCTAAGTAAATAAAGGGAAAGTATTTAACAGAAAACAATGATAAATCATAGCTCAGAATTAATAATTACACTGAACAGAGCAGAAAATCAAAATTAAATTTGATACATCAGAAACGTTTTCTTACAAAAAAATTTATTAACCTACACATTGTGTGCTTAAAAGTGGTATAAGAATTCTAAGCAGCCATGCCTTTTTCTTTTATTATCACTTATCTTCCAAAATAGTCTACTGCTTTTGTTCCAATGTTCCAGGCGGACAGACAATCTTTTCATATTAGCAAAATTTGTCATCAGAAGAGGTTCACAGTGTGAACACCTATCTGTGTATATGAATGTATCATACATGTGAAAAGAATAAAGTTGTATAAGCAAAATTAGGCATTTGGGCTAGAACCTTTTGCATCAATAGCTCAATCTCTAGCCATTTCAACTACAGCTAAAGAAATGAATACATAAAATAATGGTAAGTATAATCATGGGGTTGGATCAAAGAATAATTCAGTTTGGATGGGACCTCAGAAGGTCTCCTCTCTTAACCTCCTGCTGAAAGCAGGGTCAGCTGTTTGTTCAGATCAGGTTGCTGAAGGCTGAGTTTTGAAAACCAGGGATGGAGACTGCACAGCCTCTATAGTCAACCTGCTCCATTCCTAAGCTGTCTTTATGGGGAAAATGCTTTTCTTTAGATCTAATCTGAATCTCTCTTTTCAGGTTATGCCCATTGCCTGTTATCTTCCTACCATGTATCACATGAAGAGCCTGGCTTTGTCTTCCTGATATTGTCAGACCCGGCTCTTTTGCATGTTAAATCCTAGAATGGTTTGGGTTGGAAGGGACTTAAAAAGATCATCTGGTTCAATCCCCCCTGCCATTGGCAGGAAGATATTCCACTAGACCAGACTGCTCAAAGCCATGTCCAACCTGGCTTTGCCATATGTAAATTCAATCTCAGTAGAGGGGCTATAATAAACATACTCTTAGTTCATTATACATACACATATGGTGTGTGTATAGGCATAAACCCATATAAGGTCTGTATCCTTCATGAATGCTAATTTAAAGCTTTATTTTCTCAGTTAATAAACAAGCAACAAATAGAATCTAGCCATCCTTCCAGTAGTATTTGTATACTGCTGTAAAAAAAAACAACAAAACCCAAAACACACACCCCCTAAATCCCCTCAAAAAAGAAACAAGCCTTGGAAGATTATCCAGTCTCTTAAACTATTGGGTTAAAAAGCTAATTCTACTGATTTGGAGACTAAGAAAAAAAACACTATTTAAAAAGTGTAAGAAAACTTAGAAGTGTTCACTGAGGCATAAAAAACATTTCTAATGGCATTTAAAATGAGTCCATTTCTTTGTAGCAACAGTAAGTCTGCTTCAAAGCCTGTGACGGAATTCTGGTACACATGTGATGGGAGTCTTTCATAGCATCATGGTTTTTATGTCTATAGTATAAACATCCACATAGAGCAAGTATTTCTATTGACCTTTATAAAGAAATAGGTACCCTCAAGGCATGAACCCCAGCTAGGGAGTATATAACCTATGTAGGATGGCAGTAACACATCTCATCTGTATGTATGAACAGGAGGCCATGACATGGTATATGCAGTCAGAAGCAAATTTTATTCTTGGAAATAAACTCTAAGCAGGGGTGCATTCTATGTTAATTTTGAATGTAAATTGGATAAAGGTCTGGAATGTGTGACATACAATAAAGTCAGCCATTTATATGATTCAATTTTCTTATGAAACCTAATTATTTAACTACTTAATGTTCAACGATGTTAATAAGACACCTGAATATAATTATGTAGTCTATGAAAACCTGACAGGATTTCTATTTCTGCAAGTTAGTAGTGATTTTATATTTCCTTTTTTCCTACTGGAACCACACATACATGAATCACAGGACTGATAGTGCATGCTCTTTTGTGTTAGACAAAACATGATTTCCACACATAGGGTTTTGTTGAACACCCCCCCCCCCCCCCCCCAGGTTTACATCCTTTATGTAATTCTCAGATTATTCTTGAGTGAATGGTAACTTCTCATCATTGTACAATTTCTCTTCAGCCCTTTATATTTCTCTTAACCAACTATGAATCTTCTATTCAGTAATCATTCCTTACTGTTAATTCCCTTTAATGACACAATTTTTCTTTTTTAATCTAATTATTGAATATTGATTGATCAATATTCAAATTTACTTCAAGAACATTAATAGATTTATGAAGCATGACTTTCCTTCGCCAAAGGTGTATTGATCTTTGCATTATGTTTATTTATACATTTACCGATATTATTATTATAGCATCTATTATGTTGCCTTGAAGTAGAGTTACATTTATTCATCTGTACTTCCTAGAATCATTGCTAGAGGCCTCAAGTTCAACTTGAGACTACTGCACAATTTATCTACAAAAAATTCTTGGTCTGGAATTTTCCATGGCTGAGATGAGTGTTACTGTCAAAAATAAAATGACTTTATCCTGAAATAGCCTTATGTTCTTGTCGTGGTTTAAACCCAGTCAGGTAACTCGTTCACTCACTTCCCCCCCGGAGGGACGGAGAGGAGAATGGAAAAGAATCCAACTCCCACGGGTTGAGATAAGAACAGTTTAGTAACTAAGGTATAACACAAATCACTACTGCTACCACCAATGATAATAATGATAAAGGAAATAACAAGGGAAAAGAATACATCTCACCACCAGCCGACCGATAACTCGCCCCCCTCAGCCCAACCAAGCACCGACCGATACCTCCTCCAACCCTGCCGTCTCCCAGCCCTTCCGGCTCACTCCCAGTTACCTCCTGGGCATGACGTGCTGTGGTATGGAATACCTCTTTGGTCAGTTTGGGTCAGGTGTCCTGTCTCTGCTTCCTCACAGCTTCCCCTCCTCCCTGGCAGAGCATGAGCCTCACAGAGTCCTTGGTCAGGGTAAACATCACTTAGCAACAACCGAAAACATCGGCTTCACCAACACTGTTCTCAAGCTAGAAGTCAAAACACAGCACTGCACCAGTTAACACAAAGGAAAAACATGACTGCTACTGCTGAACCCAGGACAGTTCTCAACATATTCCTGTTAGGCTCATGCCAAGGTATGACCCCATCTTGCAGCTAAACCCTACAGAGGTGTTTACTTTCTTTTCCTCAAAGGGATAGGGGAGAGAATCAGAAAGGTAAAAGAAGTAAACCCGTGGTTTGAGATCAAGTCAATTGAACAGGGAAAGCAAAAGTGGCACAATGCAAGCAGCAAAATAAGGAATTCATTCACAACTTCCAATCATCAGGCAGACACTTAGCCATTTCCAGGAAAACTTTATCATGTGTACCAGTGTCTTGGGAAGACAAATACTGTAACTCCAAATGTTCCACCACCATCACCTTTCTTTCTCTGAGCTTTTATTGCTGAGCATGTCATATGGCATGGAATACCCCCTTGGTCAGTTTGGGTCAGCTGTCCCTGCTGTGTCCCCTCCCAGCCTTTTTCCCACCCCTAGGCTGCTTGCTGGTGGGACAGTGTGAGAAGCAGAAAAGGCCTTGATGCTGTGTAAGGACAGCTCAATAACACCCATGTGTTATCAACAGTGTTATCACAAATACAAAACACAGTGTGATACAAACTACCATGAAGAAAATAGTGACTCTGCCACCTCAAACTACTGCTTTAAATAAGCTTTAAATATTTATCAGGCCTCCTAACAAAATTGCATGGTCCCTGCCTTGAAATGTTTGCTTGGGTTGGCCTATCTAATGACATGCATAGCATTCTGGAGTTTATTATTTGTTACTGTTTCTAAGGGTATGTGGAATGAGAGTGTTTGCTCCTTGAAGGCTGTCTGATCAAGGACTTTTTTCCATGTAGGGAAAGGAAGGGAAAATGTGAAAGAGAGGAAGCCATAGAAAGGGACATACAGGCACATAAACCTGATCAACAGCTAGAAAGGGAGGTGGTGGTGAGAACCAGACAGATTGATGTGGGTATGTGAGAGTGAGAATATTTATTCTAGCCAAGTTATCTGATTGGGAGTCTTTTCAGTTTAGGAACTAAGGAAAAAAAGGTGAAAATGGAAACAGACATGACAAAATAAGCATGGAGATAAAGACAGGAAAGAAACCCTTCCTTGCCTACTTAATGGGCTAGAAAGAAACTAAAGGTGCCACTTCCAGGAAGACAAACTTTGACACTGGTTGGGCTAGGGTAACAGACAAGTGTCCACACCAGTATGCTTGGGGAGACTTTTAGTGCTGTTTTTTCTAGGCGGTACAGAGATGGACTGGCTGGTGGTTTGGGGAAGTGTAGGCTAGGTGAGAGTGGCTGGGGTCTAGGCAGGTGTGCTGGGTGGACATGGGGGCAGTGCTCAAGGGTGGCAGAAGAAGAAACTTAAATCTTTGTCCAAGCCTTGGAAGATTATTCAGTCTCATTAAACTATTGGGCTAAAGGGCTAATTCTGCTGGATTTGAAGACTAAGAAAAAAACTCCAAATGTGTATGTGCTAAAACTGTACAGGAGATACAGCCTGAACTTTAGAATATTTCAGAACATGGAAATTAATTTTTCAGCAAATGACTTGTTTTTCCAGATGCCTCATCCCTATTCGTCTTCAACTGTTGTTCAGTAGTTTTGATTTGCTTAATGACTTATTTTAAACTAACTTTTTGTTTTATTATTTCTCCCTTAGGCTTTTGCATATGATATAGAAGGTGACATTGATTTTGCAAAATTTGGTGTGTTCCAATACTGTGTTAAATAGTAAGAAGTCTTCAAAGGAATTACTTTTTAATGGATGATTTTCTGATTTTAGGGTTTCAGTATCTTTATGGTACTATGAACTTAAGCTGTATGTAGCGTATTACATGTGGCATACAAAGAACTGCTTTGGTAGAAGAGTACTCTCAGTCCTGAGTACTTTACTCTGGGGTTCCTGTAGGCATTGTGATGTAAAAAGTGTACAAAGTGTAGGATTCTTCCAAAGCCAAGAGCCATCACAGTGACTTTTAGCCTGTGTATTAGTTCATTTTTTAATGATATCCTGCATATCTTTTCCAGTAACTTCTCTATTTCACACTTCATTTCCTTCACAACCCTCTGATGAATAATATCTGGTTTCAGTGATATACGACACATAAGTTTTTAAAGTTGCTCTATAACTTCCTCCATGAAGGCTATAATTTTGTTAAAGCCATAGCATAATTTCTAATGAAAAGTGCCCTTGGAAGAGTAATCTCCCCGTAGCCTTTGATAGTGAAGACAGATGCAAAAAATTAATTTAACTTCTCTTTTATTTTACCATCCTCTCTAATTGCTCCCCTCATTCCTTATTCCAATGCACCTTGTATAAGGTATCTTCTGCCTTTTTATGTGCTGCATAAAGTTTTATTGTTTATATTGATATACCTACCAGTGCACTGTGAAGTGCATGCTATACAGAAGGTGCAGAGCAGTCTTAATGTTACTCAGTGGACTACCTGTTATGATTCCTCAGTGACCTTGCATTTTGAGTTGTCACTTATATCCTTCCAAGGAGGGTAAAACAATATGAAATAATAAAGGTAACATTTTATAACCTATTCTGTGGAGGTAAATGTGTGGAGCAAAACAGAAAACCTGTTGCTGATGAACAAAAAGCCTTGTGGATGTAAATGTAGGTAAGCTTGACCACCAAGGATCCTCGTCCGAGTTGGAGAAATACACTTTAGAGTTCTTTTTTTCACAAAAGTGACTGCTAAAGGCACCTTCTTCAAAGTTTATTCAGTGGAGTCATGGTAAAACCTTCTTAATGCTTTCTTTCTGGCTTCTTATAAAGTGCCTCATTAAAGAGTACAGCAAGGTGAAAGGAAGAGAAGAGGCTGATGAAAGATGAATGCTGAAGTAACTAATATTCAGTCCCCTAATTCTATTGTCAAACTTTCATCCCTGGGCTGCTGTCTCACTGTGAAATGTGAGACGTTTCAAAGGCAGAAGAAACCTGTGTCTTCACTTGCAATGAGGCCTTATAGGCAGGACAGCAGGTGGAAACCTTGGCCCTGTAAATATACCTGCCCTCAGCAGGGGGAGGCTCTGTCTGGGCGCTGCTGGTTCAACCCCTGCACCTGTCCCAGTGACTGCTGCCTCCCCTGCTCCAGCTTCAGCTCTGGGTGCGGCCCTTCTGGGGAGGGGGTGACACCACCTGCCTGTCACTGCCTGGCAAAACACAGCCCTTTGTGTGCCTGGGGCTGGCAGGGCTGGGAAGCTGGGAGAAGGAAAGGGGTCTGTGACAGAGATGTGCAAATACAGGGACAGGTGGACCCCAGAGACACTCTGACAAAGGCCCCAGTATGCAACAGTTCCTCCCATTTTGTTATTGAGGTTTTCCTGTGCTAGACAGTTGGGAGTCTTCCACTTGTTAACCTGATTTGCTTCCTTTTGTCTGTAACTGAGTGAGACTGGTTTGCTCCGTCTTTTCTTTGCTTGGATGTGGGTCTGATGTTAGAGAAAAGGTCTGTGAATTTTGCAGGATAGGGAGGACAGCCTGGTGATACACCTACACTGCAGACTGAGAAGCTGAGGATAGTTCTGGAAACTATCTCTATGAATGGTGTGGCTTCAACACTGGTATAAAAACCAGTGTTATGTGATGGTTGCTTTATGCGGAGAAACTATGATCACTCTAAGGGAATCTGCTTTTAATCTGGAAGCAATAGATATAGGAAATTAATTTCTGCTGGCTTCATAGCTCTTTTCTTACTCATCTCCTTTCTCAGAAAGCTATGTTAATTACTGTGTATGAAAATAAGGAATGGATGAGCTCATGACACTGAAAAATTAATTTCATAGATTGCTGTGAAATCCTGTTGAATATGTGAAGTTAATTGAAGTATGTTACTAGGTTCAAGCTATAAAGAAATAAGGAATTTTGAAAGAGAAGAACTGGGCAAAGATTGAGTCTCATAGATGTATCTATAGCTTTTAAATTAGGTATATAGACCAGAAGAAAAATGTTTTAGATAAATCCTTTAGGTTCATGCTTCAGAACATACCTGCACAAGGTCCTGAGCAGCCTGATCCAAGTTGATCCTACTGTCAGTGTGGGATTGGACCAGATAAGCTCTAGCAGTCTCTTCTAGCCTAATTTTCTTGGTTTACACTGATACTTAATTTTGTTTTTTTTCTTTTTGCCTCTAAATGATATTTAGAGAAAACACAGATAGGACACTACTGAGTCATGAAGTGATTTCCCTCCTGCTAGAAACAAATATCGATGCTGTCTTTATTTATACCGCTCTGGAAAATGAAAGGGCAGGCTGCTCCTGAACAAGCTTTTGCTGTGGTAGAAGTTTTCAAATAATAATAAAAAGTCACTGATCACCCATAAAAATGATCCCTCTAGTAGTGTTTTTGGTCAAGGTCCTTTATTATAGGCCTATTTAATCCTAATTTATAACTGGTGAGCTAAGCATTTTTCTATAAATAATTCTCTAATCTTTATTATAAACCTGAATTACTCACTGAAAATTCCTTCCCTGACATGAGGTTTGAACAGACTCAATTGAATTTCCGCAATAATTACTGTAATAGTAAGAGAAATATAATTTCATTAATTGAAATCATTAAATAAAATGCGGTCTGGAACTTCTGAAGACATTGAGAAGAGGAATCAGCCATATACACTGAAATTTTTGATTGTCATTATTAAGTTTGTAAATTGAAAGGATTTTGGCAGTCTGATGATTGTCAAGCACAGAATCTACCGTGTGTAACGGCATTAGTATTTTCTTTAATGTCAGAGTTAACTATAGTGCTATATACACGGTACAATATGGTGGCAGTCCAGTGCCAAAAAGATAATGGGGCTTTCCTCTGAATGACAAAAAATCCAAAGTCCTATGTCACGTCAAATGGCGTAACACAAAGCAGAAAAGTCAAAAGGCAGCACAAGGTTTCTGACACTGTGTTCCTGCTAGTTTAATGCATGTACATCTGTTAAAATTAAACTCGAAATATATAAGGAGAAATGGATTTAATAGCACAGAATAACTTTAATGTAGATATTCCAGAATGCAACAAAATGAACAATAATGATGTTTTAGGTTTCTTCTGGACAGAAGGTAAATGTGTCATCGAACATGTGACTTGGAGAAATAGAGAACACTGTTGGAGAAGGAGGGAAAGCCCATATCCTGCTTCTTCTAAATGTTAAATATTTCTTTATTAAAAAAAAAAAAATCATCAAATTAAGACCAATAGCAATAGAATAGATGACAAAATATGATAGGTCTAAGTTCTAGAACGGAAAATATCCTCAGAAAATATTATTCTGTAATTCTCAGAGTTGATATGTTATGTAAATGCCCCAAACTCAACATTTGATCAAGATTTCCAAGTAAAAAGGTACTTCATACAAAATATCCTACTTCAAGAGACATTTGATGTAAGAGTTCGTAACTACTATTCTCAGCTGTACAGGCACATAAAAAAATTCCCTTTGGCAATAGAAAAAGAGGAAGTGTCACAAGAATTGTAATGTTATAAAAAAGTAGCTATTTTTTGTGTCACTGTGGTCAGTATAGTAGCAGTACTAGTCAGTATTCATTGCCTTACTAGCACTGACATAAAGAATTGTAGGAAAATTGGCCCTGCTGGATGGGAAGTCCCAGGGCATAGTGGAAAAGCTTTTAAGTTCTGCAATAAAGAAGATTCAGGTATTGTTGCTTCCACAATCAAAAGGAGCATTGGTGAGTTATCCACTGAGTCTGATAAACTTTAAGGGGGAGGAGGGGAGAAGTCTATTTAGATTTACAACCATCTGTAAAGGAAAAAAATCTGAAGTGTAAATTATTTTGTATTAGACTTCCACATGCATCTGTTAAGACTGTCTGAGCATGTCATGTACATAGGCACATGCACTTTGGGAAACAAAAACTTTGACTATAATAATAGCTCACTATACTCATATCAAACATTTATGTTTGGATCTTACCCGGATGGTTTCAGAGTAGAGTAAAATGTTATGCCTGAATTATTGTAGATCCAGTTTCTTGAGATTTATATATATTCTGGCAAATGCTTATTCGTAGTAGTGCTTGTGAGGGCTGATTTAATACATATTTTACAACAAAGTTTAAATATCCCTTTGGGTAAAATGAAAGACATAAATTAAAACAAAATCATTGAACTTATTGCCCTTAACTTATCCTTTTATGTATAAAAGAGGAATATAAAGGTCTGTATTGAATGTAAAGGTGAAAAATCCACATTTTTAAACCTTTGCCTTCTAAACCTTAAGTCTATAATGTCTAACTTTTCAAATCTCAGTTTCATCAAGTCAGTTCTGTGTAGGACAAAAAGGCATTCAGTTTCTGTCTTGCATTGTGTTTTCCAGCCTGTCAATTCAAGAGTTACAGAATTTAGATGGATTACAGCATTTATTGCTATGTCTGATACATTCTTTCAGAACTGAACATTATAAATATTAATTTGTAGCTGTTTCTCTCAGTGTTCAGCTGTAGTACTGGCCCTTAAGATCACAAAAAATTGTGACAAGGGAGTATGAGAGTTTATTTTTATAGTGCAGTTAACTAAGAAATGTTGGAACAGGTAGAATACAGAGAAAAGGGAAAACTATTTTAAGCAATAGCACTTATCTTGAGCATTCAAACAGTTAAAAAAGCAAATAAATTTAAATTTTATTTAAAATTTATTTTCAAATTTAAAATTGATTTGAAATTTATATTTCCAATAAACATAATACCAGATGTTCTTACTTTTCCATTTTGCATCTTTTCATATGCTTCTGTTGGTGGGGGTATTGTTGGGGCAAAACAGATCCCTGTATAACTTTGGACAACTCTCTCTGAAATTCAGGTAGATTTTATAATATAGATGTATATACTTACAGTGAAGATAGCTTTCGGTTCCACTCTACTCAGAGACCTGCATCTGGGCCCACTACGGTTATTTTTATAAAAAACAACAAAACCATGACAAAATTAATATCGTTTATTTCAGGCATTGAGTTTAGTGTTTTTAAAGCAGGTGGAAATGCTTCTCTTTATCCAGCTCTCCTCCTTTATTTTAACCACTGCCCTCCCCCTGTCTGTGTTCACTGGCGACAGGGAATGTACAATACCTAAGCTTTTAACTTTGGCAGCTAAATGGAGCACTTAAAGTTGGGTAGGGAATAACTTTTACTTCCTTGAAAATAGTTATTCTAACGAAAGGCTATGTTAAGCATTCGGTTTCTATTCTACAAAAATAATAGTGTGTGCAGTGTACACCAAGGCACTGTTACCTCAGCAGCAGTAACACAGTCATCATGAAAACGTTCTTACATTTGCAAGAGTTTTGTAGAATTTAAGTAGATAATAAATCTATTAAATATCCTGAATTACATTAGGAATCAAGCTCATTAAAACTACTCACATGTAATGTTAGTCTTTCTGTCAGTCATTGACTATGTTATTTTTAAAATACATTTTCATAATTGAGTATGCCTAAGAAGAAAATATTTGATGTTTTTTGTGGTTCGTTATGACTTAAGGCATCTAGAATGCTTCAGTAAGCACATTCCGTGAAAATTTATTCCAGCCCCTTCTTAATGTTTTTCTGCACAGAGCTGTAATCTGCTGAGTTGCTTGTTTAATTAAAAATCATAGAGAGAAAGTAAAATTTGATGCTAGACTTCAGAATTATGTTGCATTCTAATTAGATAGAAAATTAATATCATTCTTCATGGTGGAGAAAGAGAAAGGGAGCAACTTTCAGTTTGAAATAAAGCTGATTCATTTCAAGTTTGTCTAATACAGTTAGATGTTCTTTATATGAATTTCATCTAATTAGTTCAGATTAAGATTGTAGTAAAACTATAATAACATGACTTGTAAACTTGGTAAATCATAGCTTGTTTCTTGTGGCATGATTTAAATGAAATGAATCTTAATTCTTTGTTATGCTTTGTTTGATATCAAGAAGAGGTTCTATAAGTAAAGATGAAAGCATACATGCACCTTTTCCTTGTTCAGCAGGACAAATAAAAAACTTTAAAAAATATTTTAAACAGTAATTCAGATCTGGCAAAAAGGGATGTTATCAGTGGGGTTCTTCAGGGTTCCATGTTGGAACTTTTTCTTATTTATACATGATCTGGGAAAGGGAGTAAACAGGGACTTCAGCAAAGCATTCAACATTGCTTACCACAGCTTCCCCCTTGACAAACTGGCAAGATACAGACTCAATGGGTGGTCTGAGAAACAGATAGGAGAGGGTAGTGATCAGTGATTTTTACTCAGCCTGGCAGCCTGTCACAAGCAGGGTACCCCAGAGATTGATACTGGGCCCCATGCTGTTCAGCATCTTCATAAATGTTCTGGATGATAGGACTGGAAGTACTCTCACCATGTCTTCTGATGACAGAATACTAGGTAGTGAGGCAGACACCTCAGAAAGACCTGGACACATCATTTGACAGAAAGACCAGGACAGGCTGGAAGAGTGGGCTGGTGAGAACTGTGTGAAGTTTAAGACAGGCAAGTGCAAAGTCCTGCACCTGGGATAACATAACCAAGGATCCCAGTACAGACTAGGATCTGTGTGGCTGGGAAGCAGCCCTGCTGTGAAAGATCATGGGGGTCCTGGTAGTCAACAAACTGAACATAGGTGAGCAGTGCAGTGCTGCAGCAAGCAGCAAAGACACATCAGATCCTGGGCTGCATCTGCAGTGTCCTTAACAGCAGAGCTAAAGATGTGATCATCTGACCCAGTGCTGGTCAGGCTGCACCTGGGTTAATGTGCCCAATTCTAGTCCCCACAAGTCAAGAAAGACAAATAGGCTGGAGAGGGACCAAAAGAGGGTCATGAAGATGTTCAAAGGTTTGGAGAACCTGCCCAATAAGGAAAGACTGAAAGAGTTAGGTCTTTTCTCCATGAAGGAGAAGACCTGGGGAAGAGCCTTCACCACAATGTGCTAGCAGCTACAAGTAGGACAAAGTCTCTCACCTCAGTAGGCACCACATGAAGACAAGGGGCAACAGGTACAAGTTTTGCTGGAAGGCTTCTAATTTCACTGTAAGAAAGAAAATGTTTATATTAAAAACAACCCAGGTGCTGCAGAAAAAATGGACTCAGTCAGAGATCAATGTGATCAGACCAAAGCTGTTTAATACAAAGCATCTATCCTTTTTTATACTGTTGTCTGCATCTGCTTACAGTAGCTCACTGTATTATATTTGGATACATATACAATAGCTTCCTGTAGTATAATTAGATACATATTCAATAGCTTGCTGTATTATAAATGGTCACATATACAATAGCTTAGTATATTGTGCTTTGATACATATTCTTGCAGCACACAGCAACTAGTATACAATTCATCAAATAAGCGTATGGGAACTTAACCTTTAAAACTTGCTAACAGTTCACTATTTTGTATCTTAACACATTCCAGTTTCTTCTTAACCTTGCTTGCACCACTACTCTTGCTTCCTTACCCATGTCCTCCTTCATCCTCAGTTCATGTCGAACTCCACGTAGGCACTTGCTGACTTGGGAACGTGGCCATTCTTTGCTAAAAATCCATCCACTCCCAGGGACATGAGTGTGAGGTGTCTTCCAATCTCCTCTATCACTCTTCTCAGCAGGAAAGCAGGGGAGAAGATAAGATGGGGAGAAAATTACAATGTTCAAGGCCAAGTTGGATGGGGCTTTGAGCAGCCTGGTCTAGTGAAGGGTGTTCCTTCCTGTGGCAGGCAGGTTGGAACTAGATGATCTCTATGATCCTTTCCATGACCCTAACTATTCTATGATTCTGTAAGAAATCTATTCGAATAATTTCAGGTAGATGAAGGCACACAGAATCTAGATTACAGTGACAAGTCTTTCCTAGTAGGATAAGAGACAGGCACACTTAGATTTGTTTCATTTTTCTTGCAAATTTTCCAAAAAAGAACTTTGTATTTTTTGGTAAAACTTGGAGTTTCATGCTAAAATAGAAACATATTTTGATTTTCCTTTTGATGAGAAAAGGGGGACAATCTGCTGACCCCTCCATTAATTTCTGGGGTTTGTTGAGATTTCCTTCTGGTGGTGTTTTTTGTTTTGCTTTGGATGTTGGGGTATTTTTTTTTTCCTAGTTTAACAGCTGAATCAAAAAATTGTATGTGTTTTTAACTCTAATATATACACTGTCTTCTCCAGTTATTCGTGACACTTCCATCTAATGTACCATGGAGGGCTGTGGCTGGCCTAATTGTGTCTGATTTGTCCAAATGATTTAGACTGTTCATAAATATGTCACTTATTAGAAAATCAGTAGTGATAGAGAAATTGCAAAAAAAACCTATCCACAGGGTACTGTTTAAATCAAATGATAGAACACATTAACTCCTCAATTACTGCCTGTTCCTAAGTCAATTTGAACTTCACTTACTGAAGACCTATATTACTGGGAAAAAATGCAACCTTCTAAATGTCTTGCATCGCTCAGTCTATAGTCAGCTAATCAGAATAATGTATGTATGTGCTTTGTTTCTGCTTTTGGTACTGAGAAGAATTTAGAACTGGTAATGTTATCTCCTTAATTCTGTAAGCAAAATACAATCTTGCATTTCTTTAATGTAATATTCCAGTTGTCATCTGAAGAAAAGTTTTGAGTTTCATATCCAAAAATAAGGTTCTGTGAAATGAATAACCACAGCTGGAAATGTAATGACCTCTCACCAGATGTCCATGACATTTCCATTTGAGATAGTCTTCTTAAATCTTCAAATCCTGGTTCTTAATCTGCTGAACATATACAGTTATCTGTGCAATCTTGCTGGCTGTTCCTTGATATCATTTTCTTTCCTCAGAGATGGATGTGGTATGCCTCTGGCTTTTAGGGATCATATTGCAGTTTGAATCCTCAGTTTATCCAAAATAATTCCTCATGACTCGGTTATGTTGTTGTTTCTGACTTTAAATAAATCAGATTTTCTTTTGTCTTATTACTTAATGTAATTTAAACTTATCGTACAAAGACCCTAACCTTGCACACTGGCCAATAAAAGTAGTCTTTTCTTCTAAGTGGGTCCCCATTTACTTCAGTGGAACCCTGCATAGACTAAAGCTTTGGTTAATGAGGAACAGCTTGCTAGATAGCTCTCAAATAACACAGAATGAAAATTTCATCACTTGGTTGCACTAGATTTGATTTTGCAAAATCCTTGCAAGATAATGAAAATCTTGAGTTTTCAAGGAACTATAACCACTGAAGCTTTTAAAGGACCAGATCTAAAAACATAATTTAGAAACCCTAAGTGAAACTTAGAAATTTCAGTTTTGACCCTACTCCTCAAAAGTTACAAAAAAAAAAAAAAAAACCACCAAACCCCAAACCCCAAAACATTTATGATACCTCATTTTCCACAAGTACTTTCTCCAGATATGTAAAGTATTTTTGGCAATATTGAAAGTTTAACAGTGCTTTGGAATCACCACATTCTTTCACCAAAAGAGATTGTACTATTCCATTTTTAAGAGGATATCAAATGGTGGATGCCAAACATGTTGGCAAGACTTAAAAATGAATAATGATATCAACTAAGAAAACCTGTAGTGTTACTTAAGTACTCAATATTGAATGGCTTAAGAATTAATTTAAAAATTAATTTAGATCCTTCTGTCTGGGAAAGTTTTACAGTTTTATATTCTCTCTCCCAAATAAATATTTTAGGCATGAGTTGATACGCTAGATTGGAAAGTTGAGGAATATGGTCGATAAGCTTTCTCTTGAAGCTGATTTAAATGGCAAAAGAGAAACTACACATCTGATGAGCCAGGAAGAGTGTAAATATAAATGTATGTCTAATCTAGGGATGAGAACACCTGTGTGAGAATGATGTATAAACCCTTCTCCTACAGGCTGTTTACTGCAAGATGTATACGATAAGCAACGACTAAATAATAAATAAATTTAACCACTCAGGACATCTAAGATGAGGTGTATGTGAATTTAAGCCCAAAGGGCTTGAAAGGGCAATTAAAAGCACCTGTTTTACATCACAGGTGAATACTTTAACTAGAAAACTGTTGGACATGGTAGAGCAGGAGAGGAGGCAGATCCTTCTGTTTCGTTTTGGAAGTTACCATTCAATGTGTGTAAAAAAAAAAGGGAAGAAGAGTATAGTGGCTTAACTTCAGGAGAGATTTAAAAATAGGAATCCAAAGTAGGAGCATATACAAATACTCTCAGATGCTGGCACAGTAGCTATCCCTTAGAGTTTAAAATTTTTAGAATGCTTTGTACAGCAGTCATAATCACAAAGGATAACTAGCAGTTATTTCCTTCCTGTGGGCTACAGTGGGGCTGTGTCCTGGATTCAGCAGTAGCAATCATTTTTCTCCTTCTTAGTAGCTGGTGCAGTGCTGTGTTTTTGACTTTCAGCCTGGGAACGACGTTGATGACATCAATGTTTTTAGTTGTCGCTCAGGAATGTTTAGTCTGACCAAGAACTTTTCTGGGTCTCATGCTCTTGCAGGGAGGAGGGGAAGCCGGGAGGAAGCAGAGACAGGACACCTGACCCAAACTAGCCAAAGGGGTATTCCATACCACAGCACGTCATGCCCAGTATATAAACTGAGGGCAGTTACCTGGAAGGGCTTGATCGCTGCTAGGGTCGGGCTGGGTATTAGTCGGCGGGTGATGAATGGTTGTATTCTCTTCCCTTGTTATTTCCATTATCATTAGTATTACTGATAGTAGCAGTAGTAGTTTTGTGTTATACCTTAGTTATTGGACTGTTCTTATCTCAATCCATGGGAGTTACATTCTTTCGATTCTCCTTCCCATACATCTGGGAGCAGGGGGAGGAAGAAGGGGAGGGGAATGAGCAAGCAGCTGTGTGGTTCTGACTACCGGCTGGCCTTAAACCACGACAGGCTGACATTCTAATTAGTGATTATTAGGCTCCAGATTACAGTTAGGGAATAAGTAAAAACTTCTCTAGTATATTTGCTAAGGAATTCATTTTCATTTCCCACTGCTTCTTTACCTCAGGCATGCATAGTTTAGATACTGTTGTTCCAGTGTTCAAAAATATGGTGATCCGTTTCACTCATGAACTGTAGAAGGAATCTGAGGTAATCTACCTACAAAGGAAGAATACTGTCATTTAGACCTCTAGTTCTGAATCACTGAGCTTAATTCCAAAGGTCTTACTCAATATCGGTCCATTTACTATAATAAAAATTCATGGGAAGTAAATGAGAATAGCACTGGTGTCATTATATTTGTGCAAATTTCAGCAAGGATATTCAGTAGTACCTGTAACCTTACTAATTTTCAAGATCCAGCTTCTTTTAGAAAAATCATAGTAGGAATAGCTCTTCTTTATCTGAATTCTTAATTTCTTTTCCAGTCAAAGAAATAAAGAAAGATGTCTTTTTTTCCTCAGATCTTTCATATTTTCAGGGAGCCAAAGGAAGTTATGCTTGTCTTACTGCATAGCATTACGTCGGCCTGTTTGTCCTGGGTTCAGGAGTAGCAGTCATTTTTCTCCTTCTTAGTAACTAGTGCAGTACTGGGTTTTTGACTTTCGGCCTGGGAACAGCGCTGATAGCTTGCTTCTGAGAACATTTTATCCAGCATTAAAATATGTTCCCTGGTAGCAAGACAAAGTCTATCTTACTGATGCAGTCTTCAGAAACGTTTAAAAAACTGATTGAAACAGAAGTATGTATCATTTAAGTACAAACATTTTAACACGGGAAAGATCTATTACAGTGTGACTTTCCTAGGTCTATGGAGGTATCTGTTGTCAAAGAATGTTTCTGAGAACATTTAGCAAAGCTGCAGATTAAGACTTGGATTAACACAGCTGTACCTCTGTCATCCAATCTCTGTCATACAATTTAGCTGTCTAAATCCTCAAAACTCATTTCTAGCCCTAAAGATTCATAAATTCTCTACAGTAAAGTGAACACCTCAATTTCCGTTATTAGGCATTTGCAGAATTTAGCATATGTTTTATGGCTAAACTGAGTGTTTAGTTCCCTTTCTGCCTCACATACCTTCAGTAGCATGTTGCCTGTATTCTTCCCTGACTTATAAAAGGATGGGAGAGAAGGATGTTCCTGCTCAGCAACTCTTTCTCAGTGACCTCTCTGCTTTAAATCTCACTTTTTGCTTGACAGAAAATGGGGAATGGGAACAGAATGTATATTGCTATTTGGAACTGGGATGTTTTCTGTTGGATTTCCCTCTGTCTCTTTTACTGGTTTTACTGTGAGAGTAATTAATTTCTCACACTACACATATGCCAGCGAAGAGCACTGATGCACAGAATCAAGTGCTAGCAACCAATTGCCTGTACTGGTAACGTGTATTAACAAGAAGTGCAGGTCAGTAGCAACAAAGTAAAAGAAAAGAAATGACCACACTGGCAGCATTTTGACTGTTTTGGCAGTCCATTGTTCTCTTGTCTTGTTCATGGGGTAAATTCAAACTCTGGTGTTGGTTTCAGGAGACGATCAATTACTTTTGTGAAATAAGTAAGCTTTTGTAAGAGCCACTTAAAATATTGCTCCTTACACTGGAGAGAGTGAGCCAGTAGGGTTATTCCTCTTCTGAGAGCTGAGACTGAGCTTCCTGAGTGTCTCAGATCTTAGGTAAGCTCTCTGAGCAGCAGTGGGTTTTGGTGAGACCACATTCCTCTGAAAAAAGAGTGGTCTGCCTTTGGAAGTACCTACTTTCAAAGCAATTTTCTGCTTCATATCCTTAGTGGACGTGAGTTCTTCCCTTCAGCTCAGTAGCCACTAGTTAGTGCTGCCAAAGGAAGCTACTTCCCTGCTGGCTGAAGGGAATTCAGCTGCTTCCTGTGCTCAGGAGTTAGATGCTGACATCCTAAAAAATGAAGTCATCCCCACCATTGTACTACTATATGTGTAGAAAGAAACAGTGAGTAAATATTGCGCTGAGTTATGCTGTTGTGGATTAAACACAGATTGTAACTGCGCACCTCCCCCTCCTCTTCCTCACTCCAGGTGGGATGGAGAGGAGAAGTGAAAGAATGTAAACCCCACGGGTTGAGATAAGAAGAGTTTAATAACTAAAGTACAATATACTACTACTGCTAATACTAAGTAAATATCAAGGGGAAAGAATATAAAACTAAAAAGGGGGAAAAGCCACCCCAAACAATAAACCCAAGTGGTGCACAATACAGTTGCTCACCACCCAGTGACCAATACCTAGCAGTGATAGGTCCCTCCCGGGTGACTCCCCCAGGTTTATAAACTGGGCATGACATGCTGTGGTATGGAATACCCCTTTGACTAGTTTGGATCAGGTGTCCTGTCTCTTCCCTCATGGCTTTCTATGCCCCTGCAGAGCATGAGGCTGAAAAGTCCTCGATCAAGGCAAGGGCTACTAAACACACCAGTGGTTTTGGTTGCTGCTATCATCACTGTTCTGGGACTAAAGCCAAAACACAGCACTGCACAAGCTACTAGGAAGGATTAAAATAACTGTTACATCTGAAACCACGACATAAGCACAAGGTAGAAAACTGCCAGCAGTGTTTACCTTTTCCAATTTTTTTTTTTTATTAACATTTTTATGTGGTGCTATTAATGAATTAAAGGTGTTTTACATAGATTTCTTAGCTCTGAATACAAACCTCCAAAAGTCTACTGATTTTTCTGTTTATTCTCATAATCTTAGTTTTAAAATATTTATCACATTATTTAAATGTGATACTTACCTTTTTTACTAAAACTGTGGTTGCATTTGAGCACTATATCCACCTTCCGTGTTTTTAAACACAAGTTCATAATAAAGAATAAGAGCTTCAAAAGGGCCACTGAGATGCTCTTTAAAACTGATGTTTTACAACATTCTTGTTTTCCTCTGTTTTCTTTTATACATAACATTCATCTTAGTTCAGTAGTATTTCACACTGACTTGAAATACTTGTCTATTCTAAAGCTAAATAAGTAATTGAGTTTGAGACAAATTAGGATTTTAAATTCCTGACAATATGTTCAACATGCATTATTCCTTACAGTAGCAGCCCACAGTTTTTCCCAACATTTTATTCCTTCATTCCTTTTAAACTACATGGTAATTTTGTTTAAAGGCATTTTTCTTCTTTACCTTTTTTTTTTTTTCCTTTTTTATTTTATTTAGTATTTTGTCAGGGCTGGGCACAGCAAAATAATTTTATCGTTTACACTGAATTCAAACCCATATGAATAGTTGAAAATGACTTTTTTCCTGTTCTTTTTTCCCTTTCTCCATGATGTTGATATTTTTAGACAAAGTGCAGTATTGACTGATACATGCAGAAAATGGCAATATTACATTAACATTTCCTTTTAAGATGAGTGTGTTGCTATTAGCTCAGATTTTGAACCCATGGACTAATTTATATTTTCCTCACAGATGTTCATGTTTCCTGAAAGTGTAGCAAATCAGTCTACATTTAGAAGGAAAAAATCCTATACAATATTTGATCTAGAAATAATCAGTGTGCAAAAATGGCCAGCACAGGGATTTGTCCAACTCTGCCCAGTGAATAACATGTCACTGAACAGAGTGAATAAGGATATTGCTCACCCTCATG
This sequence comes from Pezoporus flaviventris, assembly GCF_033815535.1. Classification (NCBI taxonomy): domain Eukaryota; kingdom Metazoa; phylum Chordata; class Aves; order Psittaciformes; family Psittacidae; genus Pezoporus; species Pezoporus flaviventris. The sequence goes on along the minus strand of NW_026892579.1, from coordinate 27,200,996 downwards.
CCTATGTTAAATAATGGAGAGGCTGAAGCATAACGAAGATACTTTAGAAATATTAGTTTTGTTCATTTTTTCTATAAATACTCTTGGTTTATTATTGATTTCCAGTCTAATGTTTCCTCTCTTTCTCAATTAAGTGTTTCATATACTGATTTGGTGTTTACAGGGATGCTGACAAGAAGTATCTGAAAAATTATTTTGGGAAATTATCTGGTGATGGTAATTACGTTTTGAAGTAATTTGGAGATTTTTGAATTTTCTCCTTGGAAGCATCAAGCAGTAGGGTTGAACAGATACCATTCGTTGTTTCATAGAAAGGAATATTATATTACTGGCAGATAGTTGGGAATATTATGTGCCATATAAGAATATCTTCTAAGATATTGAGTACATTCATATATCTCCTTATCAAATATTCAGCAATCCAGTCATATAGAATCTATGTGACTCAGAAAATTGAACCAGGGCACATTACAGGGCTTTACCCCTATTTCATTAAACCACAAAGTGTATGAATGATGGCCACTTGAGTGAAGGAGTAAGACTTTCTGATACAGAATTTGGCACTTGACCAGTTAAGAAAGAAGCAGACACAAGGGGTTACAGGAAAAATTAATGGCAATTGTTGGAAATGACAAGAAATGCTGGTGACATGAATAGGGTCAAAAATCAAGATGCCACCCTCTGAAAAACCTTGAGATCCATCTTTACTGAGAACAAAAGATACACCTATTTGAACTTAAGAATCTGGATAACAGAGATAAACCCATAGTGTAGTCCTTTCATGTGGTGAATTTAATCTTGGAGGTGCAGCCTTGTAACACATTTGATTTTTTGATAAAATTAAGGGAAATGGTGCTTTATTTCAGTAAAGATACAGAAGTTCTAATCCAATTTTCCCCATCACTTATGAAGAATACTTAATTTACTGATTTTCTGATTCATTACTTTCTCCTTTTATACACTGACAAAAGTGGAGGTATATTTTTTCCATTAAAATATTTTGTGCTCATAAAATAAAAAATGATTCTTTATCCTAGGATATTTGTTCTTAGTTTTAAAAATGTTAACAAAATTTAGAACCTGAATTTCGTCTGGTCATACAGAACAAGACCACTAGCAAGTCAAGTTAAATTTTAGGGTCCATAAAACTAGGGCCATAACTTTTCTACTGATTCAGCAAGCTTTTGAAATGTCAATGTTAATCTCAACTTTCATACACTTTAAACTAGAGAACATTACCAGCCTTCTTTGTTGTGGATACAGTCTCGAAAATGTTAGCTAATTGCAGAGATATGTTCTCTAAAATGTTAGATAAATGCTACATCCCTGGCTGCTACTATGTTGGATAAATCTGTTTTCTAAAGAGGAATAGATGTTCTTCCTCCTCAACAAGTTCAGCACAATAAGAACCATAAGAGTTACACGTCTTGTAATACACTTTGTTCTTTACTGACACGAAATGTCTCACCATAGCACCAAGGCAAGCAGTCCTAGGAGTAGCCCTGTAGCTATCAGTAAGTCTCTAATATGGTTCCCTATGTAGTTTTCACTCACAGTCTGTGTAGATTTCAATCACAATAGCTTTTTGGATATCAATTTCAAAAAAAGTACAGGAGTGACATGACGCTACCTTCAATGCATACAAAGTTTTAAACAGCATGGCATTTTACAGATGTTCTGCTGCCTTTGATAATATTTCCTTTCTAAATCCCGATCATAATATTAGCAATAACATAAGCAATAGAAATTTTTATTATCATCTTCAGAATAGAGATGAACCCCAGATGTAAACATTCACTCATGAAATGGCAACACATACCAATAGACAAATTAAACTGAAATGTATAGAAGAACACAGTAGCTTTGGGGAATGAGTAAGATCATGCACAACAGTACCATAGTACAAGCACAACTGAGGTTTCTAAGGAATATTTTATGAGAAAAATAAAAACCCCAGTCTAAACCTGTTGATTAAGTTCTACATGAAAGTAATAAATTGTTCCACCCTAAACAGTACTTACTGTAATTTTTCTTCACACAGAATACCAATGCCATAATGGTTTTAGGATGGAAACCTGTCAATTGAATTGACAGGATGGAAACTGACAGGTTTAGGATGGAAACCACAACTGAATTATTAGAATGCACACCAGTTCTGGAACTGACTGTCTTATGAGAAAACAAAAAGGTCTACATCGATAAATATTGTAACTCTTTTTTTACCCAGGAATTTTTGAGCTTTCTGAATGACAGCGTCAAAGTCTGTTAGGAAGGTACTCTGCATCTCAAACACCTAGACACAGTTTTGATATTTTTTTCTTCATGAAGGAAAATGCTTTTTAATTTATGCCAGTATGGATGGTACAGCTACCTTTAACTCATGCCTAGTATTCAGACTTCAGTATACACATGATACAGGCATAGGGGGAATTTGGTAAAGCAGGCCTTATGCAACATGTTTTTCAAATGACAGAAACAAATAATTGAATGAAACTTGAAAATTTTCATTATAAGAGTTAAAAAAAAAAACCAAACCCACAAAAAAAAAAAATAATCCAAGAAACCACAATAAAATCTCAAGTCAGTATTCTTACTAAGAGCCATCAATATTTCCTCTGCAATTTGCAATAGCATTTTAGCAGCTTACACAGTTGTAGTGTGTGTGCGGCTTTAATTCAGGGGATGGAAGGTAAAATGCTATGATAAGTTGGGTAGGTTAAGGTGGTTTTGCTGCATTAAATGATCAGTCTGAAAGTTTATGTGTACTTTAAAATAATCCAGTGGAGAAAGAGAGGCACTGCAGTTCTACACATATTAAGCATGTAATATGGTTAAGCAATTAAGTTTACTGACACTAAAGACTTAGGCAAAAAAAATGAGTTGCTGTATTTTCCTAAGGTTTTTTTTTAATTTCTCTGCATGAAAGGAGCTTCATCAGTAAAACTATTGTGCACAAAAGTGAAACTGACTAATGAAGTATGCTAAAAACATGTTGTTCTACTTAAACATGCAAACCTGAAGATCATTTGCAATACTTTGGTATATAAAAATTTTATGAAGTCATCTATATATTTATTAAATGTATTTTACAAGCATTAAAATTCTTTCTTTAAATGCACTGCTTTATGTTAGCTTAAATGTTCATTCATTATCTCGGCATGTCTTTAAAAGGAGAACAGAATGGCAAAACCTTATCCAATAGATGAGTGTTTTTCAAAAGCAATTAATAAGAGACATTTTCACTGTTTCAAAGTATTAAAAACTACTCAGGCAATAAACAGCAGGCTATCATTGTATTAAATATACATGAAAGTCTCTAAAGCATTTTATATGTTTTGAAAACTGAAGTATGTTATTCAGTGTTGATTAGAAAGAAAATGTAAATTAGTTTAAAGCTTGGGGATAAGGAGAAATAAAAAAAAAAACAAACAAACCCCATTTTTTTGTTTCCTGCACAGCATACAGGAGAATGGATCACAAAAAAAAACAAACAAAAAACAACACCCCCCCCAACCCAACAGAACAATTGCAAGATTACTGTCTCAAAGAGAAATAAAAATACTAAAATGCCTTAGAAAAGATTCTGAAACAGTAAAAAAAAAAAAAAGATTAAAAAATATTCTGATTTTTTTTAAAAAAAGGAATAATGTTAGATTTCATGAATTTCTCTGCAATTTTGTAGCTCAATTGGCATTTCCTGGAGAGTATTTTCTCTTTAAATTACATGACCTTTTTGCATACATTATCAACTTTTTAGATTTATCCAGTCTCAAAATACTTGAAGCTAAAATCTTTCTAAGGAAATGAACAGAAAATTTAACACTTAGTATTTTTTAATACTAAATATTAAAATGGCAATTTTGGTCCACAAAGAATATCCTGTCAAGCTTTTATATAGGTGTCATTGAGAACTTAATTACAGCATAAAAAGGACATGGAACTGTTGGAACAAGTCCAGAGAAGGGCCACGAGGATGATCAGGGGACTGGAGCACCTCCTGTATGAAGACAGGCTGAGGAAGTTGGGGCTGTTCAGCCTGGAGAAGAGAAGGCTGCGTGGAGACCTCATAGCAGCCTTCCAGTATCTGAAGGGGGCTATAGGGATGCTGGAGAGGGACTCTTCATTAGAGACTGTAGTGATAGGACAAGGAGTAATGGGTTAAAACTTAAACAGGGGAAGTTTAGGGTGGATATAAGGAGGAAATTCTTTTCTGTTAGGGTGGTGAGGCACTGGAATGGGTTGCCCAGGGAGGTTGTGAATGCTCCATCCCTGGCAGTGTTCAAAACCAGATTGGACAAGGCCTTGGGTGATATGATTTAGCGTAAGGTGTCCCTGCCCACAGCAGGGTGGTTGGAACTAGATGATCTTAAGGTCCTTTCCAACCCTAACTATTCTATGATTCTATGATCATGATTCATACATTTTAACTCCAAAACATACAGTTTAACTCCAAAACATACTTGTATACTTTCAATCTTAATATCCTTATCTACAATTTCACCATGTTTTTGGATAACAGGATCAGCACCTGTTCTCTGAAATATGCTTTGAACAAGGAAATATGGCTTAGATTTTTCTTTATTCTAGATCCTAAAAATTCTATGTGAATTTCTAAAATATTTGTATTACTAAAATTTGAAAGGATCATTACCATATATCTTTCTGTGAGAACATTCTGAAAACAGACAGAAAGCGCTTTTTTTTTTTTCCTCTCTCTCCTCTTTTCCTGTGTGTAAAGGAATTCAATGGAATAATGTTGAATTACAAAAGTATGGAATATCTACTACTTTCAACCTGCTGAACTATGCACAAAATATTCATATAGCAGCAAGACACAAAAACTTATCATGTAGCAAACACCCTCCTGATAGATGTGTCCCATCCTCCCTAACAGAAAGCCTTACTTACATTACCTAACAAACACGTATGGCTCAAGAGTCACAAGTTGTTTGCCATTGATGTAGATGATGAGTAATGAGTCACATTATGCCTCAGATTATCCTAGGTTTCAACTTCAAATGGAAATCTTTAAAAAAAAAAAAATCAGGCATTGCTCTGATGAATAAGATTAATATTTGAGTTCAGGAAGATTAGAATCATAGAATAGTTAGGGTGGGAAAGGATCTTAAGATCATCTAGTTCCAGCCCCTTGCCATGGGCAGGGACACCTCACACTAAACCATGTCACACAAGGCTCTGTCCAACCTGGCCTTGAACACTGCCAGGGATGGAGCATTCACAACTTCCCTGGGCAACCCATTCCAGTGCCTCACCACCCTCACAGTAAAGAACTTCTTATATCCAATCTAAACTTCCTCTGTTTAAGTTTTAACCTGTTACCCCTTGTTCTGTCGCTACAGTCCGTAATGAAGAGTCCCTCCCCAGCATCCTTATAAGCCCCCTTCAGATACTGGAAGGCTGCTATGAGGTCTCCCATTAGAGAAAGTATTATTTCCTTTATGGGAAGTCCAATACCTACTTCATGTATCTGTTTCCATCTTGATCTGCAAAACAATGTGTATTTTCTTATGGTATAACATTATGTCTTAGAACACAATTTCCGTGGTGAAGACTATGGAAGAAACGCAAGACAATAATGAGAATCTCAATCCTTTAACTCTTAAATTCTGTCTGTATTTTTATGATCAAAGCATTTTATTTTACACTGTAATTGCTGCTACTTGTAGTCAGTGTTTCTTCACTTGCAAACCCAACTATCTTAGGTCTACGAAGTAGAAGAATATAAAATGCTTTTGTCTCTAGTGGGAATCATTAAGCTCCTTTCTGCTGCTGCCTTTGACAAATAACATATCAAAGAAAGTAATTGTAATGATATTGATCTGTCCTTAGTGAATTTGATATAAATAGTAATAAAGATATAAATCCTGATCAAGCCTGGCACATAATCATAGTGTGCTTTTTGCATATGAATGTTTATTTGATAAACCTACCTTCTGAGAGAGAAGAATATAAACCCCCCCAAAAAACCTATCATATCTGTAATTAACAAGACTAAACATAATTGCTGTAGAAAGAATTAAGAAAACATCAAACCCCACCAGACAAATAATTCTTTAGCATGAATGGCATTTAGCATTAGGTCTGTGTAAAAGATATAACTCTTATTTATGCTTCTGCCTAATAATCAAAATCCATTTCTATTTTGGTGGTGGTACAGAAATCTCAAACTGTTTTTCCAATTCATTTTTTTTCTCTTTAAACAAAACTAAAATAAATCTAACTGATTATAAAATGCATTTTTTACACAACAGTAAGAAGCCATTTCTCTCTGATAGTTCTGAAGCTTTACCTGGAATGAGTACTTGCTCATGTGGAGCTAATACCTGATTTAAATACAAATCCTGACACACCCATACTTGAGTGAAGGCTTATGTTATTCGTTCCATTTGCATTTCCACACTAACACATCCTAGTATTTTCTTTTTCTTATCATTAGCCTGACTTCCTTTTGTCCTTAAACCTGAGGTCAGAAGTACCTTTATTCTATAGGAAGTGTGGCTGTAGTAATCACAAAGCAATATGTATGTATTTAACATCTGCAATGTATACAAGATGCACCATTTTTCAATGCAAAATTATAATAAAGAATGCTAAATTTTATACTTAGCCTTGGTTAGAATACAAGAATTTGCTTCTTCATGCAACCTTTCCCTTACTTTTAAAGACTGGTTTACCTGGTTACCTTCTTTTACAGCAAAATTACACTAATACCATTAAGGGGTTGATGTAGGAGGTTTGTATACACCAACGTATCTAGTTACAGAATTGTAGACTAAACTAGGTGGAAGGCTATCTGGTTCACCCTACTGCTCAAATGTTAAAGCTACATTTGGTTCCTCAGGCTTTAAATACGTCACCTGTACGTTCTCTTGAGCTACGTATCCTGGTGCCAATAGTGGGGAACACACAAGAATAAGGCAACCAGATAGTTACACTTACCATAAATGTCCTCCCAAGATTAATGAACTTATAGTTCAGGCACTGAGACATACGTGGTCTTCTGACAGAGAATACTTTACATTGTCCACCTAGAGTTATTCTTATAGTCCTGCCATCTGCATATTTCTGGTGACGTGCAACAGCAATGCAGTAATTGCATAATTTAAGGACAAGTTTAAATGCTATGGAGTATGTGACAGAACATTTGCACTGACACAGAAATTATACCTGCTGCATTTCTTTCTTAAGATAATAGCAATATGAAGTTGTTTCAAAAGAGTAGGTGTCCTGGGTTTAGCAGTAGCAGTCATTTTTTCTTCTTCTTAGTAGCTGGTGCAGTGCTGTGTTTTTGACTTTCGGCCTGGGAATGGTGCACCAGGGACATAACACCAATTTTTTTATTTACCGCTCAAATGTTTTAGTTTGGCCAAGGACTCTGTGAGTCTCATGCTCTGCCAGGGAGGGGGGGAAGCCGGGAGGAAGCAGAGACAGGACACCTGACCCAAACTGACCAAAGAGGTATTCCATACCACAGTACGTTATGCCCAGGATGTAACTGAGAGTGACCCTGAAGGGCTAGAGGACTGCGGAGTTGGAGGAGGTATGGGTCGGAGCTTGGTGGGGCTGGGGGGGTGAGTTATCAGTTGGCTGGTGGTGAGGTGTTGTATTCTCTTCCCTTGTTATTTCCTTTATCATTGTTATTATTGGTGGTAGCAGTAGTGATTTGTGTTATACTTTAGTTACTAAACTGTTCTTGTCTCAACCCGTGGGAGTTGCACTCTTTTTGATTCTCCTCTCTGTCCCTCCAGGAGTAGGGGGAGGGCACGAAAGGGGGGAGTGAGTGAACAAGCTGCCTGACTGGTTTTAAACCACAACAGTAGGGTATGTCTGAATGCCTAATGGAACTGATTGCTATTTAATAAACTCTAAAGGAAATCAAAATGTGTTTGACTACACCGATAATAGAAAAACTCACATATGTTGTGAGCTTAGTTTTTCCAGGCACAGCTCTGCAAGCTGACACATAGGGAGGAGTCATGTCTAACTGTTTTAGAATCTGGGCAGAACACAGGACTGTTTGCTGTTCCTGTATAGAAATGTTTTCTATTTGCATAGCTCTTTCAGACACATACACAATTTTTCACTTCCTTAAGATACTTATGCATTCATTGCAAATATAAAATTTATATGTATATGCTTGCACATGTGATTTCAGTTACATTGTTAAAAGATGTCTGTCTTGGTACAACAAGCCAAATACAACTTTCCTTAAGGTTAGTGTTTGCAGATACTCTTCAAAGGCACAGTATGAAAATACTTTCTTTCATGTTTCAAAGTACTTCCCATTTTTCTTGACAGGAGAAATGTGAGTAGTAGAAATCTCTCTTGGATGCTTAGACTGCAGAAAAGAGAGTGTGGAAGAGTGTAAAAAATCCTGTGAAATATAAATTTGGCATTAGGAGTTATACCTTTGAATTATATCAGTTTTGATGCTGATAAAACTTTTTATCACTATTAAATTCAGACTAGGTTTAGCAATTTTCACAAGTACTTTCTAGAGGGAGAGTGATACAGCATAGTTGAGGATTTTGGATCAAGGACATTATATGATTTTTCTGTCACTCAGGTATTAAACATGAATTATAGAAGTTTATTATACATGTCACCTTGCCTGAAGCAATGATAATAAGGTTTTTAGCAGTAGCAGTCAACTTTTCTCCTTCTTGGTAGCTGATGCAGTGCTGTGTTTTGATTTTCAGCCTGGGAACAGTGCTGATAACACTGATGTTTTCAGTTGTTGCTAAGTAATGTTTACCCTGACCAAGGACTTTGTGAGGCTCATGCTCTGCCAGGGAGGAGGGGAAGCCATGAGGAAGCAGAGACGGGGTGCCTGACTCAGGCTAGCCAGGGAGGTATTCCATACCACAGCACATCATGCCCGGGGTGGGGGGTAACTGGGAGTTACCCAGAAGGACACGGGGTCTTCTGGGTCGGACTCATTTTTTGGCGGTGGTATTGTATTCTCTTCCCTTGTTATTTTCTCTTATCATTGTTGTCGTTGGTGGTAGCAGTGGTGATTTGTGTTGTACATTGGTTGCTGGACTCTTCTTGACTCAACCCGTGGGAGTTGCACTCTTTTGATTCTCCTCCCCATCCCTTGGGAGCAGGGAAGGGGAGAGCCCCCAGGGTGGGGGGACGCGGGCCTCGATTGCTTCCAGCCTGGCACCACTCACTGGGAGTGAGTGAACAAGCTGTCTGGCTAGTTTTAAAACATGATAGCCTCACATAAGCCTAAGTGGGAAAATTAATGACTAGGTCCTCATGGAAATTATTTCCCAGCACATGAAAGACAAAGTGAACAGCAAAAAGTTATGGGAAAATGCAGTGCAAATTTACCAAAGGTAAAATTGTGCTTGACAAATTCAGTTGTCTTCCGTGATGAAAATACTTGCTCAGTGGGTGTAGGCAGAGCTGTGAATGTCGTGTATCTTGATTTTATCTACGCGTTTGACAGGATTTCCCACAACATTCTTGTTGACAAGCTGGTGAAGGTATGGATTGGACAGGCAGATCACAGAATAGATGGAAAACGAGCTGAGTTCCTGGGCTCAAAGGGTGGTAGTTGATGGTTCAAAGTAGCACCCCTTCATAAGTGGAGTTGCTCAGAAGTTGATACTGCAGCTGTTAGCATTCAGTAAACAGTTGGGATTATGGGGTTGAATGCACCCACACCAACTTTGCGGATGATACCAAACTGGGAGGAGAGGTAGATATATCAGGAGGAAGAGTCACCATAGAGAGACCTTGACAGGATGACTGGGCCAACAAGAATTCCATGAACTTTAACAAGGATAACTAAGAAGTCCTGCAACTAGGAAATAATAATTCCAAGCATCAGCACAGGATGGAGTATGAAAAGCAGGGATGTAGCTCTGCCAGAAAGGTCCTGGGGTTCATGGAGGTGAGCATTCTGGTTATGAACCAGCAGCGTGTTCCCTGGCAATAAAGAAGACAAAGCATATCCTGGACTGCATCAGCAGTATAGCGAACAGATCTGTCATGGTTTAAAACCAGCCAGGCAGCTCGTTCACTCATTCCCCACACTTTCCTCCCTCTTTCTTTCCTTCCCCATACTCCCGGAGGGACGGAGAGGAGAATTGAAAAGAATGCAACTCCCACGGGTTGAGATAAAAGCAATTTAGTAACTAAGGTATAACACAAATCACTACTGCTACCGCCAATAATAATAATGATAAAGGAAATAAAAAGGGAAGAGAATACATCACCTCACCAACCACTGACCAATAACTCGCCCCCCCAGCCCAACCAAGCACCAACCCATACTTCCTCCAACCTCACAGTCCTCTAGCCCTTCCGGGTCACTCTCAGTTACATCCTAGGCATGACGTACTGTGGTATGGAATACCTATTTGGTCAGTTTGGGTCGGGTGTCCTGTCTCTGCTTCCTCCCGGCTTCCCCTCCTCCCTGGCAGAGCATGAGGCTCAGAAAGTCTTTGGCCAGACTAAAACATTTGAGCGGTAACTAATAACACTGGTGTTATCAGCACCGTCCCCAGGCCGAAAGTCAAAAACACAGCACTGCACCAGCTACTAAGAAGAAGAAAAAATGACTGCTACTGCTGAACCCAGGAAGGTGGTTGCTCAGCTGTGCTTGATCAAACCAGTTTTATTCTATCCAGTCCAAGAAAGGCATTGAAATACTGGAGAACATCCCAGGAAGGACAACCAAGGTGATAGGGTTGGAAAATTTTGCATATGATGAAAGACTGAAGGAACTGGGTTTATTCAGAGAAAAGAAAGCTTAGGGGGACTGTAATTACACTCTTCCAATACCTAAAAACAATTATAGAGGAGGTGGAGATTCTCTTTTCACAAAGGTACATGGTGATAGGGCAGTAGGCCTGAATGTAAGAAAAAAAATTCTTTACCATGAAAACAATTTAATATTGGATTAGGTCACACAGAGAACTGGCAAAATCTTCCTCCTTATAGTATTCCAGACTCTGAAATTCAGGACAGGACCATGGATAACCAGATTTCCCTTCTAACCTAGACTTTTCTATGGTTCTGTGGTATCTGTAAAAAATATCTCTTAGAACTAGAGATGACAAGAAGGTGAAAAAATGTGGTTGACACCAGGTGTGACCCTTGGAAATGAGGTCTTCTGAAATTCAGTATACACTTGCTCAGCTTTGTGTGACATAAACAAACTTCATGTAATTGCACCTGTGGTTCAAAAGAGGGCAAAGATGTTGGGGTTTTTGTGCTCTTTTAAATCTCTATGGTAACACTTTTACATAAAAAGCACCCCTGTGGTAGCAGGAGGAATGATAATCTCCCTGGCTTCAGTTTTCAGAAATTCAGCATCTAATCTAAACTAGGCATCCAGCATCTCATCATAATTAGTGCAGAGAGACAGATGTTTCTGGAAAGAAAGATCCCAGACAACTATCCCAAGCCAGATGCCTATCATTTAGGCATAGCAAAAATTGAGATGAATTGCTTTATAAGTGACATGCCCAATTATTTCTTATATAATAACTGGCTCAGAAATTTTCTGAAAAGGAGTAAGTTTGAAAAGGGATGCACCATGGACTGATTCATGTTCTAAGTGAGAAAATAAATTATTTCAGATGTTTAGGGGGTGCTTTTTTATGAGGTGGATGACACAATGGTCCTAAGGCCATTATGGGGCTGTATAGAATCTTCTAGTAATGGAACAGAAACCTCAGTGAATAGAAATAGAATGAGAGAAAATTTCAAAGCGTTTGATAAGAGAAATCTGTTGGGAATAGGAAAAAGAAATCACAACTGTTTTGTGCTCAATGTTGTGGCTAGGTTTAATTTGTGACATTCCAGACTTCAATGCCCTTGTATTACAATTTTTATACCTAGATTTGTATACCAGAATTTAATACTGTTTTATAGTATAATAATTTTGATTAGTTTTAAGGGGCTATTAATTTTTTTTAAATGATAGAATAAACACTTTAGCACAGAATATTTCAAGCCTTGTGGACTTCTTGATTTATTCTTTTCCAGCAGCAATGCACCTAAGGTCTTATTCAAAATACATTGCCCACCGTCACTGCCTGAACTCCTTTGGTGTTCTAATGTTATCTCCAGGGGAGCCAGAACTGTTTGCTTTGGTCTTTCCAGATGATTGTGGTCCTCTGCTTTTCAGATCAATTCCTGAGGCAGGAGATAGAACCACTGCAAATCTTAGAAACAATACTTTATTGGCTCCAGACATACCTGCCTTATTTTCAGGAATACATATAAGGCAGAGTCCACAGAAACTGTGGCTGCACAGATCACTTGGGCTCAAATGCCGTTATTGCTTCCCCTGATTTTTGGAAGAGAGTGTGGAGCATAGACAAAATGAGGTCTCTAAGTGCTGGGCAGTTTTGCTTATCATTTGTATCTTAGCTGCCTAAATAGTAATTCTAAGAAATATTTTTAAATGAGACCTGTTTTGTGGGTTCTATACTCTTGAAAACAGTTCTGTATTGCTTGTCAGCTAAGTGCAAAACAATGCTTAAAATTACAGCCATTGTAGTTCTCTTAGATACATAATCATTCTAATACTTGTTATTCAGTCAAATCAGATAAAGTTAAAGAAATTGGAAATATAAATAAAAAAAAGAAAAGAAACAGTGCATTTATACTGATTTTCTTAGCCTTTCTTAGTTCATTTCTTAGCCAGGACAGATTGTATTATGGTCTATCTGTTCTCATATATGTAAACATTGTTTTGTAATACCATTGCCACATAAACCAAATACATATGGATACAGCATAAGGACTGTGAGGACTCTTTAGACTTTAAGAAAGTATAATAAGAACTCTATAGACTAAAGCTGACATCAGATATAAACGTAACTTGTGGACCACTTATTTAGCCAATTTTGTATCTGCTTTTTTTTCAGCAATACAAAAATTAATTGAAGTGGTTTTACAAAGCAGGACCGCTCAGACAAGAATCTCAATTATTAAATAGCCAATTTACAAGAAACAAGATACACAGTTTCCACATCTCTTAGAGTCCTGTATCACCTCCTTTTTTTACTATTGCATCATACTTAGAGAAAATAATTCCTATTTACAGTGATCAGTGGTCATTAAGAAGACTTGCTTGACAGTGTAAAAGACTACTCTGTGATACACGAGTATTGTAGAAAAACTTTGTTTTAAAGATTTTCTTGTGTGTTATATTCAGTACATTTCTGAATATTTCATGGTATTTTTTTATTATGAAGTCAGAGTACTACTCATTGTAACAAACAGAAGCAGGCAGACACTGGGCATTCTTCTGGTTTGCATATATTACAGAGTGAACTCAGAAACACAGATGTGCACTTTTTACCAGCAAGAGATCACAGTTTATTTATTGACAAGTCTAAACCTAATGATCAGCCAAAATGAGAAGAGGTTTGTGTTTGTTTTCTCTGTTGGCTGCATCTGGTACTTGTAAGGTTTTTATTCTCAAGTGTTAATTTACATCAACAGAATAATTCATAATAGTTGTTGTGAGTTATTTGGTAATAGAAATCATTGTATTTGAATTTTGACACAGCCCCACAGTGCTGGGTGAAACTAAATATCATACATCTGTGAGCCCAATTTATGCAAATTGTGATAGGCTGTTAAAATTAGCTGTCTCTAGGCTACTTTATGCGACTACATGGGCTGCTTCAACAATGAGTCTTTGCTTTTCCTTTCTGACACATGCCGCTAGAAAATAGAAGAATACTGTGTTCTCTCATATATAGCACTGACACATACAATTGAATACCCACACTTTTTACTTTTTTCTGTTCTAGCTGCTAACAGCTGAGTGCTAATGTGATATAAAAGCTGTTTCCAGAAAACCATGCATATTTATATATCTGCCTCTTAGAGCTGGTAGTAAAGCCATAAGAAAAATTACTTTTGGAGGAAATAAATGGTAATACATGTATAAGCCTTTAAACTGTTTATTTTATTACACATTATTTTATCATCTTAGCATATTTAGTTTAAGATGAACTGTATTTTGTCAAGGACATTGGAAACATCCTTCTCTCTCTTCTGTCATATACAGCATTTCCAAATCTGCGGGGTTTTTGTTTTTAGGTGGGTTTGTTTTGGGTGTTGTGGTGGTGGGTTTTTTTTGTTGGTTTTTTTTTTGTTGTTGTTGTTGTTGTTTTTTGGTGGTGGTGTTGTTTTGTGGGGTTTTGTTTTGTTTTGTTAGGTTTGTTGCTTGGTTTGGTTGGGTTGTTGGTTTTTTTGTTTGTTTGTTTTGATTTTCCCCTGAGGAAATTCTTGAGGACTATTTATAAAAGTATTTTGAATACTATGAAAATAATAATTTCTAGATTTTGAGGTTCTGTCAGTCTCATCTGAGTGGCAAATATGTTATTCTCTTTATTAAACTCCTCTACATTTTATTTCCTGCTATTGCACATTTTGCTGGCAATTTAAAACTCCCGTTTTTATTGATCAAGCCTTCAATTAGTGAGTTTATTATAAAGCTCAGAAACCATCAAACAGAAAATAATTTAAAAGACTTTCTCACCGTGTTTAGATCCAGAAATAAATACTTCCTCCCCCAACACACACTAAAACCATCATAGAATGCAGCATGAAAGACTACAAGTTTCTTTTTACAAGTTTGCAGAGGTTTTTATAAAATTGCACAAGATTGCCTACAGAACAATAGTATTTATTACTGTTGATATCACAGTTGCATAGAGAAGAAAATATATTTATTCTAGAAAAGAAATACAAAAGAGAAAACACATGAAATGGGATGACTAAGCACTGGGCACCTAGATGGTTACATGTTAAAATTAGGCTTTATGAACTAGAAATAACTGTTCCCACTGACATGAGGGCTAGGATGCTACCCAGCATTTGAGAGTCGTAAAGATCCTATATTACTTGAAAGGATGGAAACAATTAATGTTATATTGTTTTCAGGCTTAGAAAGATAAAGAATATATACTGTACAGTGAAAGAAGTTGTCGTGGTTTAAACCCAGTCAGGTAACTTGTTCACTCACTCCCAGTGAGTGGTGCCGAGCTGACAACAATCGAGGTCCGTGTCCGTCTTCCCCCCCCTGCACCGGGGCTCTCCCCTTCCCCGCTCCCGGAGGAACGGGGAGGAGGATCGAGAGAGTGCAACTCCTACGGGTTGAGACAAGAACAGTCCAGCAACAAATCACCACCGCTACTATCAGCTAAAACAATGATAAGGGAAAATAACAAGGGAAGAGAATACGATACCACCGGCCAAGAAAGCGAGTTCCACCCAGAAGCCCCTGTCCTTCCGGGTAACTCCCAGTTACCCCCCCACCCCGGCTATGACGTGCTGTGGTATGGAATACCTCCCCGGCTAGCCCGGGTCAGGCGCCCCGTCTCTGCTTCCTCACAGCTTCCCCTCCTCCCTGGCAGAGCATGAGCCTCACAGAGTCCTTGGTCAGGGTAAACATCACTTAGCAACAACCGAAAACATCGGCTTCACCAACACTGTTCTCAAGCTAGAAGTCAAAACACAGCACTGCACCAGTTAACACAAAGGAAAAAACATGACTGTTACTGCTGAACCCAGGACATTATCCACCCCTTATTCCATACCATTCACGTCGTGCTCAGATCCCACATTTTCAATACACCATCGCTCTCCCACATATATACATCCATATAGATACAGACCAAGAGGAAAAAATCATTTTCTTAGTGCATGGACCAATCCCTATAATGCTGCCGAGTCCATTCGGTCCATGATGTTCAAAGTTCATTCTCTGTTGGGATGATGGCTGGAGGGAAGACAGGGCCAGTCGCTGGTGACCTGGAGGCATCTAGTTGATGGGCTATAAAAGCATTACACAGCAGGCATACAATTGAGTTCACTGGCTGTTTTCCCCTAAAATCAAATCCCCTTGAGGTATACATCGGACTTCCCCATCTTCCCGCATTACCCACCAAGTATATCCAGGTCCCTGAGCAAAAGCAATCCCACGAGTGGGTTTGCCTTTACCTGAAGCAGGAATTACCCAGACTGTCTTCCCCAGCAAATTCTTCATATGCACCACAGGAACTTTGTCCCCCTCTACAATATGTAAAAGTTCTGACTGGGCTGGGCCGGCCCTGTTGGCAGATCCTCTGGTGTTGACCAACCAGGTGGCCTTTGGTAAATGTGTATCCCAATGCTTGAAAGTTCCCCCACCCATTGCTCTCAGTGTAGTTTTTAACAGCCCATTGTACCGTTTGATTTTCCCAGAGGCTGGTGCATGGTAGGGGATGCCATGCTCTTTGGCCCAAATATCTATAAGGTTATTCCGGAAATGAGTCCCATTGTCTGACTCAATTCTCTCTGGGGTGCCGTGTCGCCACAAAATCTGTTTCTCAAGGCCCAGGATGGTGTTCTGGGCAGTGGCATGGGGCACAGCGTATGTTTCCAGCCACCCGGTGGTTGCTTCCACCATGGTAAGCACATGGCGCTTGCCTTGGCGGGTTGGTGGCAGTGTGATATAGTCAATCTGCCAGGCCTCCCCATATTTATACTTCAACCATCGTCCTCCATACCAAAGAGGCTTTAACCGCTTGGCTTGTTTAATTGCAGCACATGTTTCACACTCATGAATAACCTGGGCAATAGTGTCCATTGTTAAGTCCACCCCTCGGTCACGGGCCCATCTATATGTTGCATCTCTGCCCTGATGGCCTGAAGTGTCATGGGCCCACCGGGCCAAAAATAATTCACCTTTATGTTGCCAATCTAAGTCCATCTGAGCCACTTCAATCTTAGCCGCTTTATCCACTTGTTGGTTGTTCTGGTGTTCCTCAGTGGCCCGACTCTTGGGTACATGGGCATCTACATGACGTACCTTCACCACCAGGTTCTGCACCCGGGCAGCAATATCTTTCCACAGTGCAGCAGCCCAGATGGGTTTACCTCTGCGTTGCCAGTTGCTCTGCTTCCATTGCTTCAACCACCCCCACAGGGCATTTGCCACCATCCATGAGTCAGTATAGAGATAAAGTACTGGCCACTTTTCTCGTTCAGCAATGTCCAGGGCCAGCTGGATGGCTTTCACCTCGGCAAACTGAATCGATTCACCCTCTCCTTCAGCAGTTTCTGCAACTTGTCGTCCAGGACTCCATACAGCTGCCTTCCATCTCCGATGCTTTCCCACAATACGGCAAGAGCCATCAGTAAACAAGGCATACTGCTTTTCACTTTCTGACAGTTTATTATATGGTGGGGCCTCTTCAGCACGCACCACCTCCTCCTCTGGTGACATTCCGAAATCTTTGCCCTCTGGCCAGTCCATGATGACTTCTAGAATGCCTGGACGACTGGGATTTCCTATTCGAGTTCGTTGTGTAATTAGTGTAGCCCATTTACTCCATGTAGCATCAGTTGCATGATGTGTAGAGGAGACCCTGCCTTTGAACATCCAGCCCAGCACGGGCAGCCGGGGTGCCAGGAGGAGCTGTGCTTCAGTGCCAATCACTTCTGAAGCAGCTCGAACCCCTTCATAGGCTGCCAGTATCTCTTTCTCAGTTGGGGTATAGCTGGCCTCAGATCCTTTATATCCCCGACTCCAAAAGCCGAGGGGTCGACCTCGAGTCTCCCCTGGAGCTTTCTGCCAGAGGCTCCAGGTAGGACCGTTCTCCCCAGCTGCAGTGTACAGCACATTTTTTACATCTGGTCCGGTCCGGACTGGTCCAAGGGCTACTGCATGAACTATCTCGCGTTTAATTTGCTCAAAGGCTGCTCAGGGCCCCATTTAAAATCATTCTTCTTCCGGGTCACATGATAGAGAGGGCTTACAATCGAACTGTAATTTGGGATGTGCACTCTCCAGAACCCCACTGCACCCAAGAAAGCTTGCGTTTCTTTCTTATTAGTTGGTGGAGACATTGCTGTTATCTTGTTGATCACATCTGTGGGGATCTGTCTACGTCCATCTTGCCATTTTATTCCCAAAAATTGAATCTCCTGTGCAGGTCCCTTGACCTTACTCCGTTTTATGGCAAAACCGGCTTTCAGCAGGATTTGGATTATTTTCCTCCCTTTCTCAAAGACTTCTTCCGCTGTATCGCCCCACACAATAATGTCATCAATGTATTGCAGGTGTTCTGGAGCTTGCCCCTGTTCCAGTGCAGTCTGGATCAGTCCATGGCAAATGGTGGGGCTGTGTTTCCACCCCTGGGGCAGTCGGTTCCAAGTGAACTGGACACCTCTCCAAGTAAAAGCAAACTGTGGCCTGCACTCTGCTGCCAAAGGAATTGAGAAAAATGCATTGGCAATATCAATCGTGGCATACCACTTGGCTGCTTTTGACTCTAGTTCATACTGAAGTTCTAGCATGTCCGGTACGGCAGCACTCAATGGTGGTGTGACTTCATTCAGGCCATGATAGTCTACTGTTAGTCTCCATTCTCCATTAGACTTTCGCACTGGCCATATGGGGCTATTGAAGGGTGAGCGGGTCCTGCTGATCACCCCCTGACTCTCCAGTCTACGGATCAGCTGATGGATGGGAATCAGGGAGTCTCGGTTGGTGCGATATTGCCGCCGGTGCACTGTTGGGGTCGCAATTGGCACTTGTTGTTCTTCAACTTTCAGCAACCCCACAACAGAAGTATCTTCTGAGAGACCAGGCAAGGTGGACAGCTGCTCAATTTCCTCAGTCTCCAAAGCAGCAATGCCAAAAGCCCACCGGTACCCTTTTGGGTCTTTGAAGTACCCTCTCTTGAGGTAGTCTATGCCGAGAATGCATGGAGCCTCTGGACCAGTCACAATAGGGTGCTTTTGCCATTCCCTCCCAGTCAGGCTGATTTCAGCCTCCAGCACAGTCAACTCTTGGGATCCTCCTGTCACTCCAGAAATATAGATGGGTTCCACCCCTTGACAGCTTGATGGCATCAGGGTACACTGTGCACCGGTATCTACTAGAGCCTTATACTTCTGTGGGACTGATGTGCCAGGCCATCTGATCCACACAGTCCAGTAAATCCAATTGTCCCCTACCTCCACCTGGCTGGAGGCAGGGCCCCTCTAATGGTCGTCACAGCATTGGACACTTAAGTCGTGTTGAAAGGGATTATTCTTCATTATCACAGGAGCTGGAGTAAAATCAGCTCTTCCACTCCATCTGGGAAACTGCTCACCAGAGACTGAAGCCGTAGCTCTCATGGGACGATCAGTCTTGGCCCTTGCTCCCCTCTTCAGTTCACTCACCCGTTCCTCCAAAGCTGAAGTAGGTTTTCCATCCCACTTTGTCATGTCTTCTCCGTGATCCAGCAGGTAAAACCATAGGGTACCCCGTGGCGTATACCTTCTGTATCTCCTCTCTTGAACAATAGGACGTCTTTTGTTAATAGCTGAGACGTGTGTTGGTACACGTGAGGAGCTGGATAAATCAGATACATCGTCCCTCAATTTTTCGAGGTCCTAGGACAGTTTTTTCACAGCTGAGATGATGGAAGGGGTGAGATTGTCTTCGAACTCTCGGAGTTTATGAACCATTTCATCCACTGTTAGTGGTACTATGGCATTCCAGGTCACTGTTGCCAATGAATGGGCATATGATGACGGTGCATTCCGTGTAAGTTTTCGCCACATGGGTCGTGTACATTCAACTTCATCTGGATCTATAGGCGTATCCCCGTTATTCGGCTTGATGTGATAGAGCATCTCTACGATGGCTGATTCCCTCAGAGACTGGATGCCTTTGTCTATAGTAGTCCACTTGGCCGAATGACTCGTAACATCGTCCTTGTACGGAAACCTTTCTTTCACAGCTGCCAAGAGCCTCCTCCAAAGGCTGAGGGACTTTTTCTCTCTTGCAATTGCTTTGTCAATTCCCCCTTCTCTAGCAAGTGATCCCAGCTGCTTGGCTTCTGTACCTTCTAGTTCGTGACCATCGGCCCCATTGTCCCAGCATCGAAGTAACCAAGTGATGATGTGCTCCCCTGGTTGACGGGTAAAATCTTTTCGCATATTCCGCAGCTCGGTTGAGGTCCGAGGTCGAGAAGTTACCTCTTCTTCTTCATCATGTGATGATGACTCCTGATCAGATTCTGGACTGGGTGGTGAATTCATTGGTTCTTCATCTCGCTTCACCTTTTTTGCCTCCTTTTTGCTTGTTCTTTTGCTTACAGGGGCAATTGATATTGGTACGAATTGGTCCTCTGGTTTGGCTGCAGTGATTATCACTGTGGTTTGAGTAGCGACTGTACTTGTTGCTGGGGGTGGTGTAGCTACTGTGCTTGGAGCTGGGGTAACCGCGCTGTCTGTTGCAGTTGAAGTTTGAGCAGCTGCTGTACTTGCCGCTGGGGTAGCTGCGCAGTTCATTGCAGCCAAAGTTTGAGTAGCGACTGTCACTTTGCCCTCAAATCCGCCGACATTCTTTTCCTTTTGAAGGTGCTGGATAGTGTTGAACAAGGCCCTGTAAGCATAGGCCAAGCCCCAGCACGTTGCCATGATTTGTCCATCTCTGGTATGGCCAGAATGACCACACACCTCATTTAAGTGTTTTACTAATTCTTCTGGATTTTGCAGTTGTTCGGTAGTGAAATTCCAAAGTACTGGAGGGGCCCACTGACCTAGATACTTGCCCATACTATCCCACACACCCTGCCACTCATGGCTGTCCAGCCTCAGGGAAAATCTCTCCGTCCTCCTACATCGTCGTTTGACCCCAGACAAGACCCAAACCTGAATCTGCTTAACTCTTGAAATCAGTAGTGGGCAAAACACACTCTGTATGCATGTTAGCATGGTGATTCCCATCACCATCAGCAAACAAGTCTCAACAGCATTAAAAGGCCATTCAAAAAATTCAAAACTCTCAAATGTAAATGGTCTGGGGGGACGACTAGGAGGGTAAAAGGATGTCTCCTTCACAGGTTGAGCACCTGAGAAGGAGAAAAAAGATGTGTAATTGCTAAGCACCTCCATCATATACCTCCCAAAGTATAAAGGTGGTGACCACACTGGGTATTACCACCACTATTGTATTACAAGTCATTACCATAAAGTACAATGGGATAAAAACCTTAGCCCAAGCCCCACACTTGAAAAACACTAATACAGCCAATACCGGATGGACGTAAGATATGATATACTGAAACTGTGAGATCAAGAGGAAAAACCTTGAGAACCAATAAATCAGCATTGTGACGAGTGACTATCAATCCAGTCAGATCTGTTCTTATCTCAACCCCTGGTGCCCCACGTTGGGCGCCAAAAAGAACTGTCGTGGTTTAAACCCAGTCAGGTAACTTGTTCACTCACTCCCAGTGAGTGGTGCCGAGCTGACAACAATCAAGGTCCGTGTCCGTCTCCCCCCCCCCCTGCACCGGGGCTCTCCCCTTCCCCGCTCCCGGAGGAACGGGGAGGAGGATCGAGAGAGTGCAACTCCTACGGGTTGAGACAAGAACAGTCCAGCAACAAATCACCACCGCTACTATCAGCTAAAACAATGATAAGGGAAAATAACAAGGGAAGAGAATACGATACCACCGGCCAAGAAAGCGAGTTCCACCCAGAAGCCCCTGTCCTTCCGGGTAACTCCCAGTTACCCCCCCGCCCCGGGCATGACGTGCTGTGGTATGGAATACCTCCCCGGCCAGCCCGGGTCAGGCGCCCGTCTCTGCTTCCTCACAGCTTCCCCTCCTCCCTGGCAGAGCATGAGCCTCACAGAGTCCTTGGTCAGGGTAAACATCACTTAGCAACAACCGAAAACATCGGCTTCACCAACACTGTTCTCAAACTAGAAGTCAAAACACAGCACTGCACCAGTTAACACAAAGGAAAAACATGACTGCTACTGCTGAACCCAGGACAGAAGTATAAAAAAAGCTTTTGCAATTTAGAAAGGAAAAAGGCACTTTAGAGAGAAGAATATGTATTCATTTTTGTTAATTTATTGAATTTATTTCTTTGGCATTTTCTCAGTTTTTAAACTTTTAGCTTCTATTTATTCTTTTCTATTACTTAAGCTACTGTCATGTGTTTATTCTACATGTGCATACTATGAGCTAGGCTGATTTCCCTTTGTATTTCTGTGATGTCTTCTGAGACACTTTGAGGTAAAAAGAGCGATGCATTGAGAATGACAAGCATAATGTTAGTATCCAGTAAAGGTAATAAGCATTCTTTATTCCTCTCTCATTCCCTTTCCATTCTAAAATTTAGTAGAAGCTATTTGGCTTGATATTCTTTTAAACAAAGGCTTTACAATTTAAATTTAAAACAGGTCTTTGAAGGGAAGCTAAACAAAACTATAGGCAGGGTATAGGGTGTCTTGCAAGCTGGCGGCAGTGGAGGTGCAGGCTGCAAGTCTCTTCTGTGAGGAGAGGCTGGGGCTGCCCTGTGCCATACACAGCCAGTTCCAGCTGGATTCAACCGACACACAGCAGGGCATGGCTAAGCCCCACAGCTGAGGTGGCAGTGCTTCAGGGAAAAGGTATTTCAGAAAGGGCAAAGAATGCCAGGTGGTGAAGGGATGATGAGGATGAAGAGACTGACAAAATACAGAGGCAGCAACAAGGTGAAAGAGAAGTGAAGGAGGAGGTGCTCCAGGTGCAGAGATTCCCCTACAAGCACATGGAGAAGACCCCAAATCAAATCTGGTTTGCCTATGACAGTAAGTGGCAAGTGATTTCCCTGTCTTTATGTCAATTCATGAGTATTTCCATCTCATTTTCTCCCTGTGTCCTGTAAGGGAGGTGGAGTGAGAAAGCAGCTGAGTGGAGATCTGGCAGCCAGACCAGAGTCAATGAATCACACATACATAAGATGTGTTTTATGTAATATGTAGGTAGTCCTCTTAGGATGTAGAATTGTTTCAAGAAAAGATTAAAAAAGAGAAAATGAAAGAAAGACAGAACTAACCTGGGTCATTGATCATTTGAAATTACTATTGAAGGGTTTAATTTCACCCACATTATCCTTCTGAGTAATGTTCTATGAAAGCTACGTAACATGTCTTTCCTATTTTTATTACTCTGATGCACTGTCAAATGAAGACCTTGGGCATTTCTTGTTGACATACATTTATTATGATAGCACGAGAGTATACCAATAGTATAAAGATTGCCTTCATTCCATCATCTCTTACAGTTGATCTTCAGTCATAACAACTTAACAGTCTTAGTATTCTTCCTCTTGAAACTGGTTGTGTTAATTGATGCCCATCTAGTGCACAGATGAAAGGATAATTATGAAAGGAAATATTTTATTAACAATGTTCACATTCATTTCCTTTTCTTGAAAATTTATGTGTAAGTTTGTTGTGAGTTAACCTCAGTATGCAGCCAAGTGCCACATACGCGCTCCCTTTTCATCCCCAGTGGAATGATGGAAAATAAAAGGAATAATAAAAGTGGCACAAAATAGTGTGGTATCAGCATTGTTTTGGCCACAGATCTAAACCACTACCATATGAGAGGCAATGAACAAAATTAACTCTATCACAGCCTGAACCAGTACAAAGCTAAATGTACAAAATGGCTTTCAGATACCGAGGTTGTAGTACCTATTTATTGTTTAAGAGCTTAAATCCCAACACCAGTCTTGATTTTTTTTTATTTTTTTTTCTGGTATTTTTTCAGTTTGAGATTTTTTTTTTTTTTAGGTAGGCTGCCGTTTCCACTACTGTTTTAAAGTTATTCAACAACTGACAACTGTGGAAAAATAAAATTGAAGCTATTCGGTCATTTCCAAGAAAGTGATAATAAAGTATTTTTCTGCATGATGAAAGTATCTGGCTGCTTTCCTCTTAAATTGTTCCATTTTTAGCATGGTTCAGAGCAAGGGAACCACATTGCAACGGTGCAACAGTTCCTTTTGTATCAGCTAAATACTGGCCAGTCTTGAAAACTACAACTTTCACTTGCTTAATAGGAACTCTAATCTTTGCGCCTGACCTGCCAGAGCTTTTATTTTTACCAGGCACTGTCAAAGTTCTCACAAATCAGACTCTATCTATACTCTCTATCAGTGGTAGAGCACAATGAGTTCCTTCACGTCCCCAGTCACAAATACGAGCAGTGACAATTATATTTTCTCAGGCCAAAATTGTGTTCAGACCATTACAAAAAGGTGAGCTGGTAAGAAGATGTGGCCCCTGAAATACCTCTTGCCAAATATTTCAATCCTAATGAATTGGCATTTCCTGACAGAAAAGTACACCACTGTGTGTTAATTTGCTTCTGCCCCTCAGTTTCTATGTGGTAAAAGAACAAGTTGTTTAGCCTGAAGTTTTCACAAGAACTGTTTGCATTCTTTGGTTTTGGCTTCTCAGTCAGAGACCTTGCATTGTGATTAAAGATTCCTAGTGGTTTCACAAGTCCGGAGAATTCAGTGCAAACCATGCTTTAATATAGAAATTCTATAATACGTTACCATACTTGTAGAAATCTGGCTAAAAAAATAACCAGATATCCAATAAACTAAATACCCAAGTAATAGCCTTTTGCCTTTGGTATATTACTTAATGTTTGCTGCTTCTGTAAAATGCGGATAATACTCCACTTGATCTGCAGTCAATGAAAATTAATGAAGCACCAGAACTATAGGGCTGAATGTTCCAAGAGAAGCAGAATAAAGTGATTAATTTTGTGTATGAACTGGCTTCTCTCGCTTAAGCACCAAATTTCCCTGAAGTTTTAGAGGCCAAGTGAAATATTTCTCCTCAATTAGTGTTCATGTTCTCTCTATTATAAGTAGAAGGAATCTGAGTGCACAAAAGTGTTGAGCTACACAGAGAAATAGTGGGTTTTGATCTTCTGCCACATTTTTTAGTTATCTTGTTTGGTTTTCTTAATATATTATAGATTTTTTTTTGTGTGGTATGTAGTACCACAATATACAAAAAATATATGAAATCAATGGGACTC
The DNA here is from genome assembly GCF_033815535.1 of Pezoporus flaviventris. NCBI lineage: Eukaryota > Metazoa > Chordata > Aves > Psittaciformes > Psittacidae > Pezoporus > Pezoporus flaviventris. The sequence goes on along the minus strand of NW_026892579.1, from coordinate 27,176,115 downwards.
TGTCTTATTTTACTATTCAGTTTTATTACAGAAGCACAGTTGGGGTTTGAATGACTGAAATTGTAATGGATTTTAATGTAATGCATTGCCCTATACAATAATTTAATTTATCAAACCCGACTTACTTACTTTTAACTTAGTCTTTCTGCAAAGAACGTCTTTTTAACTGGATGGAAAAAACAAGTTATGCTGTTATTCATAAATCATATTTTCTTTCCATGTCAAATTAAACAGAAAATATTACCAGTATATTGTGAAAAGGTTATTTTTTTTTCTTGTACCTTTTCTCCTTTTCAGTTGTTATAAATGACCATATGTTTATTTTTTAAGGTAATTACTTTTTGGGACATGTACTTATTATCACATTATTATTTTCTTTCTTGTATTTGTTGGTATACTGATAATTTTGTTTTGGCTTGAGGATTGGTTTCTGTCTTATCTCTTTAACTGTTCCTGTTTCTTTATCTTTCATTTTTACCATTATTTTCTTCTTTTCTCAAATCGAGTATCAGTGTTGTTATGTGGCTTGAAATTTAAAGTACTAACTTGTAGGCTCATTAAAAATATGATTTTTTCAAGTGTCTTTCAGGGGGCTGTTGAGATGCTGTCCAGCCCTTGGGTTATAAAACCTTCTCTATCCTCCATGTGGCTATGAATGATATTGCCAAGGGAGACCTGGAGAGCATCAACAGTGAGCGCAGCTCTCAGAGGGCTAATGTGAAAGCCAGGGGAGTCCAGGTGATGGTTTCTGGATCCAGCAGTGACATGGAAAGGGTTAGGCAAGCCTGGATGAATCCTGTGAGTCAGTACCTGTCTATCCAGCCATTGCTGCTGAAAGGACTGTGGCTTAACAATCAGGAGACCCTCACTAAGTACTGAGAACAATTGAAGAGAGACAGGATCTAGCTGACAAGCAAGGCAAAGCCCAGTTAATGAGTCAATAACCTATGTGAGTTTCACAGTAGATTTGTCTAAAGTGACTAAATACTGAAGAGGAGTTAATGTACCAGAGGCAGTGAGGAAGTACCCAGGAACCCAAGAAATTGCATGATGAAGGTGACTGTCAGATCTCTACGAAATCTCTGCGAATGGGCACCCATTCCTCAAGCCTGTATGCAAATGTACATGCTGTGGAAAACAAAAGGAGAGAATTCAAGGTCTGTGTATGTTCAGAGCTTTCATCTCATTGGGATTACAGAGAAATGGCAGGGTAAACTGCTAGCAAGTGTACTGAAATGGATGTATTCAAGCTTTTAAGAACTTGCAGCCAGAAGAGTAGGTGTCAAAAAGGCATGGGTGAACAGGGAACTCCTGACAGAGCTAACACAAAATGGAAGTACACAGAAGGTAGAAGTAGGGATAAGCTACTTAGGAAGAATATAATGGCATTGCCTGAGCTTGCAGGGATTGAGTTTGGAAAGCCAAACTTCCACTGGAGCTGAAAGTCTGGAGCTGAGGGGTATAAATGGGCTTCTGTAAATACACTGACAGGAAAAAAGGAAAGAACAAAGAAAACAAGGGCCTGCTGCTCAGTGGGGCAAGGGAGCTAGGGACCAAGGACAAGAAAAAGGCTAAGGTACTCAGAATCTTTCCTCACTATTAACTGGTAAGGTTTTTTTTAAGGTCACTGGGCCTAAAACCAGAGTCTGTGGAATGAAGCTTTGCCTGCAGTAGAGTTAGTGATCATTTAAACAAATGTGACACAGAGAAGTCCAAGGTAAGGTAGCATCTGTATGGCCCACCCAAGGCAAATGATGTGGATAACAGCTGTTGATAAGAACATGAGTGCAAATGGCATGTCTGCAGGCTGAATACACAAAAGAATTTAGAGGGTGTTTGCCCCAAATCATGTTAAAGAGGAAGATGGCCATCAGCTACATTCAGCAGTAATAGTTAGGGGAAAAGGAGGCTAAAGCAGGGAATTAAAGGCTTGTAAAATGGTACAAAATAAAATCACATTTTTGCAGGAGATTAAAACACAGAAATATACATTTTCTTTGTCCCATTAATTTTTATTGCAGTACCACCTTGTTGATGAAAGCAAAAATTAGATTCTGATCAAACCACATAGGAAAGTCTTTTAAATGCTGCTTTCTTAAACTATCATTAATGTTTTGCTAGTTGTCCTTTCATGAGTAGTCCTCTCAGATCTAATCATAATAAAAAAACCTTTTTGCTCAATTATTAATTGTTCAGACTGCTGCAGTACTTCTTATAATTATTTGCAAATTTACATTTATACTGAGAGACATAATGGACATGGTCATACTACCTCTGACAAAAAAGTTGTTATCAGGTAACAGCTGGATTGCTTCAGTGGAGGGAGGGAGAACTCACTTTTGATGCTCTTCACATCATAAAACACCAAGAAGGATATAATTTGGCATTGGTGGTTTAATGATGGGGACACCTGTTCACTTTCAGCTACTGTGGATAGATAAAACCCCATAACTCACTCTTCATAGACAACAATGCAGAACAGCTGTCTGATGGTAATGACTTTCAGTCACAACTAACATGGATTTAATTCAACCCAGAAACCTAGTAGGAAAATCATGTACATGGTCAATCGGGGAGCTCATTAAACTAGATTAAAGTCATACAAGAAGACAGTTGCAAATTCAAGTACAGAGGCTTCTCTGAAACTTAGACTGTGTTGATTAGCGTTGAAGAAGGAACCAGAACATCAGCATTTATCTTGATTTTAAACTGGAAAACAAGTCAAAATTTTACATCTTAGTGTCCTTTATTTGATGAAGTTAGGAACAATATATTCATGTTTTCTTATGGAGTCATAGAAGTTACTTTTTTTAGGAAACAAGACAGCATATGCAGATTGTTTTTTACATAATTATATGGGCTATAGATTCTTCTGAGAGAAAACAGAACTGAACAGAAGTCAAGATAGAGATAAGCTCCCATCACTCCATGTAGTATCTTATATTTAGAAAAATGAAAATTAATAGAAGTGCTTTAAAGAAGTGAATTACAGGATGTGTTAGATGTTAGGTGTGTAAGATATGAAGGCCATCTTTAGTTGATGGAGAAAACTGTAACCCTCCTATTAATGTTATGTCCACATCCACAAAAGGGAAATACAAGCCTCCAGGGTTGTCATTTTGAGCTCCTGCTAGAGAAGTAACAAAGGTTAAAAAGTTTATCTAAATATTTCTGAAATTAGTATGTACCACTACTAAGAAGTAAGGGACTCATGTGGTTAACTAAGAAAGTAATAAAAGGTATCAGTGGGGGGAGAAAACATCTCATGACATAAAACAAAATATAAAAAGCATGAAGAAGAGAATGAAGTAAAGCCAAATGGTTTATAAAAGCTAAAAGTGGCAGGAGAGGATTGTTCAGGAAAAGAATCAACTAATAAAAGTTTTTTTTCATAGATAAAGTCTTCAACAGGTGTCCTGGGTTCAGCAGTAGCAGTCATTTTATTCCTTCTCGGTAGCTGGTGCAGTGCTTGTTGAGTTGACTTTCGGCTTGGGAACAGAGCTGATAACAATGATGTTTTGGTTTGGCCAAGGACTGTGAGCCTCATGCTCTGCCAGGGAGGAGGGGAAGCCGGGAGGAAGCAGAGACAGGACACCTGACCCAAGCTAGCCAAAGACGCATTCCATACCACAGCACCTCATGCCCAGGATGTAACTGGGAGTTAGCCAGAAGGGCTGGTAGACAGCAGGGTTGGAGGAGGTATCGGTCAGAGCTTGGTTGGGCTGCGAGGGCGAGTTATCAGTCGGCTGGTGGTGAGATGTTGTATTCTCTTCCCTTGTTATTTCCTTTATCATTATTATTAATGGTGGTAGCAGTAGTGATCTGTGTTATACTTTAGTTACTAAACTGTTCTTATCTCAACCCGTGGGAGTTGCATTCTTTTTGATTCTCCCCTCCGTCCCTCTGGGAGTAGGGGGAGGGAAAGAAAGGGGGCAGTGAGTGAACGAGTTGCCTGACTGGGTTTAAACCATGACAACAGGGAAATACAGTCAGCATGTAAATCATGGGAATCCAAATCATGATGCTTGGAAAGCCCTCAAAATCTTTTGCTATATAGGCAGTCATCCTCCCAGAGGAGTCCATTCTGTCACAGAGAACTCTTCTGTACTTTCGATTTGACTTCCTTTTCCCATGGCATTAAGTATCTCTCGGAGTTCTTATTTCCCATTTTGCTTTTCAACAACTGGTATATAACAATATCTCCAGTGTACAAGAAAATTCATAAAAAAGAGCCCTTAATATCCCCTTAAAACTAAGTGAAAATAAAGTAAAGTAAAATAAAATAAAATAATCAAATCTTCAGCATCTAGAGAGTGGAAGCAAGGACATGTAGGTTGAGAGGAATATGTCTGACAGCCAAGAATCAGGTTCATAAAGCTAAAGCCCTGACAGAATTAAATCTGGCCAGGGACATCAAGGGCAACAAGAACAGATTCTGTAGATACATCAGTGATAAAAGTAAGGCCAGGGAAAATGTAGGCCCCCTCCAGAAGAAAATGGGAAACCTGGTTACCCAGGATGTGGAGAAGGCTGAGATATTCAACAACTTTCTTGCCTTGGGCTTCACCAGTAAGTGTTCCTGCCACACTACCCAAGTTGTAGAAGGCAAGGGCAGGGACTGGGAGAATGAAGAACCGCATGATGTAAGAGAAGATCAGGGTTGGGACCATGTTAGGAACCTGAAGGTGCATAGGTCCATGGGATCTGAGGAGATGATGCATCTGGGGGTCCTGAGGGAACTGGTGGATGAATGTGACCAAGCCATTATCCATCATATTTGAGGAGTTGTGGCAGTGCAGTGAAGTTCCCACTGACTGAAAAATGGGAAATATAACCCCTATTTATAAAAAGGGTAAAAAGGAAGACCCAAGGAGCTACAGGCCAATCAAGCTTAACTGTGTGCCTGCCCAGATCCTCCTGGAAACTACGCTAAGATGCATGGAAAATAAGGAAGTGATTGGTGATGGCTAACATGGATTCACTAAGGGCAAACTGTGTATGACAAATTTGGTTAGAGCAGTGGTAGAGAAGGGAAGAGTGACTAGTGTCAATTCTTTATCATGAGTGTGGTGAGACAGTGGAGCAGGTTACCCAGAGAAGTGGTGAATGCCCATTCCCTGGAAGAATTCAGTGCCAGGCTGGATGAGGCTTTGAGCAATCTGGTCTAATGGAAGGTGTCCCTGCCCATGATCTTGTGGTTCCTTCCAACCCAAACCATTTTGTGATTCTATATTTATAGATCAGTTCTATTTATATATGTATGATGTTTCTATGTAATTTACTTCTGCTTTTCTTTCTCTTGGATATTACCAGTTTGCAAGCAGTTCTTGGTGTAGGGATACACGTGGCCAGTTGAACTGGATTTCACAACTAAAACTAAATTCTAATAGCAAGACTAGGAAGCCAGGATTCAGGATTAAGGGAAAAGTATATTTTATACCTTTATAACTCTGGTAATTCTCGTTAAGAATTCTGGTTATTCATCCTAAATCTATAAACAAATTCCTCCCCTGTGACCTATTGTGAAGATTATTAAATCCATTAGTGTACTGTCAGGACCTTCTATAGTTTCTATTATTCTGTGGTGGATAAGATGTCTGTAGAATGTGTGATAATGTATATGATAGTAGCAGAATCTTGGGCTATTATGCTGTGATATTACATGCTCAATTTCTAAGCTCATTTTCTTCCTTTATTATTTTCCTTTTTTTCCTGTTCATCCTTTCTTAGAGACAAAATTCATAATAGAATGGAGTTAAGGAGAGGAAGAAATATTTGTACTCTGAAGATTCTAAATCTTCATGTATTACTGTATGTAATTTAAAATACTAAACAGGCAGTCAAGGTTTAAAGTAATCCAAATATGATATGCTAAGAAACAATTATTACAAAGAAATTAGAATTTCAACTGCATATCTTGCCACAAAATTATGATTGGGTAGAACAGAAGATACTTTGTTGGGAAGTTTTGAAACAATATAAATTTATATGGCTAGGTCATGACCATACAAATAGGTATGACACATCAAATATCATCTGCCTTGCAGGCACTCTTTCAGAGAGGTGGAAACCATTTTTAAATGAATATCATTAAGACTGGAACCAGCTCATGTCTGTTAATATGTGAGTTAACGTGTCTGGCTGCACTATATTACTGTTCTTAGAAAAACCTTTAAATGAAGTATGCTGGAAATATTTTCACATTTTTCAGGTCTTTTCATAGAATTATAGAAAAGTTAGGGCTGGAAAGGACCTTAAGATCATCTAGCTCCAGCCCCCCTGCCATGGGCAGGGACACTTCACACTAAACCATGTCACCCAAGGCTCTGTCCAACCTGGCCTTGAACACCACCAGGGGTGGAGCATTCACACCTTCTCTAGGCAACCAATTCCAGTGTCTCACCACCCTAACAGGAAAGAATTTCTTCCTTATATCCAATCTAAACTTCTCCTGTTTAAGTTTTAACCCGATACCCCTTGTCCTGTCACTACAGTCCATAATGAAGAGTCCCTCCACAGCATCCCTGTAGCACCCCTTCAGATACTAGAAGGCTGATATGAGGTCTCCATGCAGCCTTCTCTTCTCCAGGCTGAACACCCCCAACTTTCTCAGCCTATCTTTCATACAGGAGGTGTTCCAGTCCCCTGATCATCCTCATGGTCCTCCTCTGGAGTTGTTCCAACAGTTTCATGACCTTTTTATGTTGAGGACACCAGAACTGCACACAATACTCCAGGTGAGGTCTCACAAGAGCAGAGTAGAGGGGCAGGATCACCTCCTTCGACCTGCTGGTCACGCTCCTTTTGATGCAGCCCATGATACAGTTGGCTTTCTGGGCTGCAAGCGCACACTGAAGCCGGCTCATGTTCATTTCCTCATCGACCAACACCCCCAAGCCCTTCTCCGCAGGGCTGCTCTGAATCTCTTCTCTGCCCAACCTGTAGCTGTGCCTGGGATCGCTCCGACCCAAGTGTAGGACTTGCACTTGGCATGGTTAAACCTTATGAGGTTGGCATCAGCCCACCTCACAAGCATGTCGAGGTCCCTTTGGATGGCATTCCTTCCCTCCAGCGTTTCAACCAAACCACACAGCTTGGTGTCATCGGCAAACTTGCTGAGGGTGCACTCAATCCCACTGACCATGTCAGTGACAAAGAGGTTGAACAAGACCGGTCCCAACACCGATCCCTGAGGGACACCACTCGTTACTGGTCTCCAGCTGGACACTGAGCCATTGACCACAACTCTTTGCGTGCAGCCATCCAGCTAGTTCTTTATCCACCGACTGGTCCACCTATCAAATTGATGGCTCTCCAATTTGGAGACAAGGATATTGTGCAAGACAGTGTCGAACGCTTTGCACAAGTCCAGGCAGATGACATCAACTGCTCTATCCCTGTCCATCAGATCTGTAGCCCCATCATAGAAGGCCACCAAATCGGTCAGGCAGGATTTCCCCTTAGTGAAGCCATGCTAGCTGTCACCAAGCACCTTGTTGATTTTCGTGTGCCTTAGCATGCCTTCCAGGAGAATCTGCTCCAAGATTTTGACAGGCACAGAGGCGAGACTGACTGGTCTGCAGTTCCCTGTGTCATCCATTTTCCCCTTCTTGAAAATGGGGGTTATATTTCCAGTTTTCCAGTCGTTGGGAACTTCACCTGACTGCCATGATTTTTCAAATATGCTGGAGAGTGGCTTAGCAACTTCATTCACCAGCTCCTTCAGGACCCGCGGATGGATTTCATCAGGTCCCATGGACTTGTGTACGTTCAGGTTCTTAAGATGGTCTTGAACCAGATCCTCTCCTACAGTGGGCCTAGGGTCTTCATTCTCACAGTCCCTGCGTCTGCCTTCTGAGAGTTGAGTGGTGTGGTCAGAGCCTTTGCCAGTGAAGACTGAGGCAACGAAGTCATTCAGAACCTCAGCCTTCTCGAAATCCAGGGTAGCCTGTTCTCCCAAGAACTTCCAGAGGGTGCCTATGTTGTCCTTAGTCTGTCTTTTCACTTGCTTGTTGTGAAAAAGCCCTTATTTTTGTTATGTTTCTAAGTTGTTAGAGTTTGATACATATCATATGCTGCACCTGGTATACATACCTCACTTTGTTCTGTTTGGATTTATTTTCATTTTCTTTTTTCCTTTTTTTTCTTGCACATATTATATTGAATGGAAATAGAAACCTCTTTATAATGAAGCTTAGAAAAAATTGCAATTGTTCTGGAGCATATGATTTTTCTGAATAATTTAATTTTTGCTATTTAGAGTATTCCTTCCTCCCTCTCTTCCTTATCTTCTGGTTCCCCACCCTTTCTCTTCTGCCCAGCCTCCCCTTCTCTTACCTGATGATTCACTGCCGTGGACCTGTAAGACCATATGAGACATTTCTTGTTTACTTTAAAAGTATTAAGATGTAAATTGAAACTGATGTTCTTGTAGCTTGAGTCATTTGCTGTAAGGTCTCCCATCTACCACCATGACATATATGTTTAAAAACACCTTTGTGTCAGTGTGATCTAATCCTTCTCAGAAATATTATGTTTTTATCTCTGTCATTCTTGTGGGTGATATAAAGGAGGTAAAATGACAGTTAAGAGTGAGTCATGAGCTGACTTTTATTTCTTTTTAAGCAACTACATTTACAACAAAGTATCCCTAAAAAACTATAAAGCATTATTGTACAGAATTATTTTTATATATTGTTCCTACTTCCTAAATAAGCACAGCCTAATTTCTGCATTTCATTAACTTAACCTTTCCTATGTTGTTTTAATCCACATAGAGTAACATAAAATTGGCATTCCAGAAAAATACCAGCTATCTAATCCTTTACTGGATTAATTACTCTTTCTTAAAGTCTGTAAGAAACTAGTGGACAGTTGTCTTCCTATAGCCTTTGCACAATTAAGCAATGTGTTTGAGAGCCCTTATGAGGTAAGAAACACTAAGTAGCACAGTAAAATCCTCTCAAGCCCGCTTTGCATATCTTCATGTCTCAGGATTTGCTTGCTCCTGTTACATTGTACTAGGGAAGGTACTTGTTTAATTTATTTAGGCAAAATTGCAATTTATAACACAAAAATCAAATTTAATGTTGATAAGAACACTTGTGATAGATTTCTATATATCCATATGTACATGTCTATATAAAGGTCTAAAGAACAGGCATTGGATCTGGAATCTTTTGCTTGTGTCTGGGGAGATAAAGTAACTGCCTAAGGTTAAAATCCTCAACTTACTTGTTTGAGTGATTTATTCAACAAAGGAAAGATACAATTACCTGATTTCGATTACAGACAATGATCTTTAAAGTGGAACAGTACAGGGCAGTCAAATTTACTCCTTCAGAGAATGGGCAAGAAAGATGTTTCTGAAAAGAAAAACCAAGAATGGAAATCTGTTTGTTTGGGTTTGTTTTTGTTTTTTTTTATTGTATGTGTGTGTTTTGGGGCTTTTTTTTTTTTTTCCCCTTTGGGGGGGGGGGGGGGAACTTTTTTTTGCTAGGGGGTGATACATGGCTTAAAGTCAAATTCCCACTGAAGCCACAGCAGTAAAACTTACTCAAACTAGATGACTAGATGACTGCTAGCAATTGCTGTTGTATAGAATTCTGTCCAGTGTATTTTGCCAGTGAAAATTTCATAGATAATTATTTAAAAGAATGTACAGGCATAAAGTGTTTTACATTAAATGTCTGTGAAACTTCTTAGAGAATATACCCTGAGAATGTATAGCAAGTTGAAGTCTGGAATTTTGACACAAAATATCTCTTCTGAATCAAACTGATCTAGTCTCTCCGTGAAAATACAGGAATACAGTCTTCATTATACTAGGAGTTGAAATGAAGTATCTAAAAAAAACCCAACAACCAAACCCACCAACTTAAAAGACACCACAAGTAAAGGATTCTGAAAAAAACTACTGTGAGAAAGAAAAAGCCAATCCCTAATTTCTTTTAAACTCAGTAATTCTGAAGAGCAGAGGAAAATGAAAGAAAGTATCTTTTTGCCTGTTTTCTCATTTACACATGGAATGGCTTGCTACAGTTAATTCAGAGAAGGAAAACATTTGGAATAAAAAGAAATAAAGCACAAAACCTTGCTACTTTTAGGTATCTAGTGTTGTATTTTAGAGATAAAATTTTCTAATAAAAAATCTCTGTTTAATAACAAATACAAATATATATTCTATAAGAGGTATCATAAGTTAAACATTATTTTACAAAATTTTCACTAGTATTCCTGTGGTTATACAACTCTCTCTGTATTCTTTCAATTTACTAATGATTTTAGTAGCATTATGCATGACAATATGATTAATGTGATCTGACCTTTGTAAGATGGAAGACTAAGAAAGACTTAATTCAGAGGGAGTATTGGAAGAACTCACTATAAATATCACTCATTATTTTCCTTCTGGTCTTCATGGTGGCTGTGGGAAAATAAATGATGTTTTATTTACAGTATCAAATTCTGCAGATATACAAGCAGCATCATTGTTCTATTTTTTGCTGTTTCAGCAAATTTAGCCATATAGTCTCCACCAGTGCCTTCTTATTTCTCATTTATGAAAAAAAAAAAAGTATATCACACTGAATTCAGTCCTTAGCAGAGAGGCAACTAACTTAGGACCTGAGCAAGACCCAGGTATTGTTCATAAATTCGATATACGAATGTTGTTGATTTGGATTAAGAAGTAAATAATTTATAACAAATAATTTGAGAGATGTTGACAGCCAATTAGAATATTGGGGTTCTTTTCTAAAGTAATTAACAAGCCATACTTGTGTTCTGTAGCTGGTTCAGAAGTGGTTTGGTTATTTGTTATTAAATAGTTTGGCAACACAGTATTTCTGAGTCTTCACAGGATAATGCAAATGATATGGAAACAAAAGTGAAGGAAGGCAGTGCTGGGGCTGAGAAAGGTTTAAGATTGTTGAGAGAAACTTTGCAGAAGTGAGAACTCAGAAAGAGGCGCAGGTGAAAGTATTACACTTCTCTATTGCTACCTTTTCCTCATTAAAATATCCCTTAAAGATTCACTGCTCCTGAGAGACACGCAAAACTAGATCTTTATATTCATGAAAATACAACACCCGAGGGCTTTAGTGCATATTGTCTTTTCTGCAGCTACTGCTTATTTTGCAAGCTCTTTGGGAAAGGTGTCCTTTGTCTTCTACAAGATAATGCATGTTATTGATCATGATCAAAAATAGAAACAATACATTTGATATACACAGTATGATATTCAAGATATCTTCCAATTATAATTACAATATGTAAAGTGAATGTGAAAGGTACCAGGGGACTTCAGTTTGCTCATGTACTGTAGCTTCCAGCTTTCAACTGTTCTGCTTGCCACTATAGTTAATGTCTGAGAATTAGCGACAAGCTGCCATGGAGGAGATAGGTAGGTATCTAAAATAGGATTTCACAACCCCTCTGGCTGCCTCAGTCAAAGAGCAGAAAATGAAAAGGAACAGACAGGGCATATGTTCCACCTCTTTGCATTCCCAAGCATCTGAATCTAGGCCAGCTGGAGATTTCTGCCTCCACTCAGCTACGAGATATCTCAGCTGTAAGTCAGATAAAAGGAGAATACAAGCCTAGCTTTTTAATGTCCCAGATAGGTTTTAATTGATGAGGTTTTGACAAATGCATAAAAATGTAACAAAATGTGCAGCCATGTCCTCAGTTGACTTTGTGTGAGGCTCAGATATAGTCTTACAAGATAATGCCATGGACAGCATACCAGTCCTGAGATACCTGCTGGGGTACCTTGAGCAAGGGCTTTTAATAGTGTAGGGGTGGATGGAGCTGGATCCATCTCCATCATAATGTAAGACAGAAGGAGGCAAAAGCACTGCTGTACAGTTTTAATTCATGTAATAGCTTTTAAGACAGGCCACTGAACCACATGGCACTACTGGTGGAGCTAGAATCACTTCATCAAATATACAAATGGAGATTCATCACTGTCAGAAGCTTGGTTACAAATTAAAGTAACTACAGAAGAGAAGCTATAAAGTAGCTGTAGGTACAAACAGTTCTGAGGATTTTATTGTCAAGTGTATCTATGTAAGTCCTCCTATCCATTTAGGTTTGAAATATCATTTTTAGGCAGAAAAGAATATAAAGGCCTAGAATGATTATATGTAGCACATGTAATTATTCTGTGGAATATTTCTTTTTTTCCTCTTATTTTCTTCTTCAAGCATTAGAACAGGCTGCCCAGGGAAGTTGTTTGCTCCCTGTCCCTGGAGGCAGTTAAAAGACATGTAGATGTGGGGCTTAGGTACATGGGTTAGTGGTGGACTTGGCAGCTAGGTTTACGGCTGGACTCAATGACCTTAAAGGTCTTTTTTCAGCATAACTGATTCCATGATTCTCTTCCTTGGATATTCATTCTTTATACACAGTATGGACTATCTATGTGTTGCTTTACGGAAAAAGGAAGATACATAGATGAAGCACTATGATGTGTTCCCTGTCAGGCAGAGAATTATTTCCCTGCAATTTGTGTGTTTGTTTTTCATTATTACAATTCAGGATCACAGATGTTTATATGTAGGCACTTCATCTGAATGCAATAAACATTTCACTGATAGAATAGAAAGCAGGCGTTGCTCTAGGCAGTGTTTAAATAGTTTGAGTCATCTATTTACAAGCCAGCATATGTGTTTCACTCACATGTTTCTGAAAACAAAAGGTAATATTTTTTTTAATTCCAGAACAGACATTATTCTGATGCATCTATATGTATTAAGAATGCATGTGCATCAGTATCATAGCATATCATTGGTTTTACCACCTTCCTTCCTTGCTACTTCTTTTTCTACTACATCAGTCACAACTAATTATCACTTTTAGCCAGATTTTGGGTTATCTTAATTGTCCTCTACATTTAATAGTTACTTTAGTTGGACAAATTCTACTGTATTGTAAGACTTGATAGCTTTCTACATTTGTCCAAGCATTGAATATACAGCAAGTAACCGGGCATTTTTGCATGCCAGATTTGTGAATGAGGGGAAAAAATCAAGCATACTTTGGCCTAAAGACTTGCACAAAAAAGCACATTTAAATATACAATTTTCTGTGATAGCTACTTGTACTAATTCTAATCATAATAATAATGATTGCATTACCTTTTGATTATATATTCCTTATATTGCCTTTTGTGCTGCAAATTAGATAATTTTTTTGTTCATTTTGCAGTCTGTGTGAAAACAAGACTTCCCTTTATACTTATATATTAATGTATTCCCTTTTTAATCACCAATGGTACTGAGTGCAGAAGCATGCATTAGGCAGAAGAGAGAAGGGGGTTAAGAGCACCTTTTTTTTTCAGTAATGAGGCTTTCAATCAGGTTGTATCTGAGCTTGAAGTGGTCATTAAGTACCTCAGACTTCTCCATGTGTCAGGTTACCCGGTCTGTTTCCTTCTGGAGGGCGCCTTACCCAGCTTGATTCTCCCGACAGGAATGTTAGACAAACGTTTCTTGTGTGGTATGCTATAGATTTCAGAAGAAATTCTTGCATCACCTCTCAACAGTTTTAAAAATAAAGAAAATTTTCAAGGCAAATTCCAACATCAGTTTTACACAACTGATTGTAATACACTGCTTGCTATAGGATGCAGTTATATAGCATATATCATAACCACAATGAACTTTAGTATAACACGCTGCGTTAATTGATCGGTATTGCCTATATCCTTGTATGCTGAAGAAGCTTCTCAGATTCCCTTTGTGGCCTTCCAACATCCTTTCATCACGATGCTGTTGATATAACTATTTGATGAAATTCTTTCAATTCTGAATAAGCAGATGTTAGCTCCATAGAAGCTATGTTATCCTCCTTGGTGGCTGGGCACATAAGTTCTAAGGGGAGGGGTTGTTCAATAAATAATTAATAACAAGAAGCCTTCCAAGGTAGATGAGAGACAGATCCTATTTAAAGTGATTTTGTCTCAGTGGTTGATCTGTTTAACTCCACGGTTATTTTATTTCAAACTTGTATTAGTTCTGCTTCAATTAGCATTTCAGACCCCGGTGTGACACTGCTGATTAATTACTTATTGTTCAGTAAGTTCATCTTCTGGCCCTGACTCCAGCCACTCAGTCTAGTGAGTATTGATCAATCTCAATCTGTGGAGTGTTCTTTTTAAGGCTGCTTAAGAACTGATCAGTCCAGATGAACTAGATACTGACCTTGGCCTTCGTTCAGTAGCATATTTAAGCATACACCCTCATCAAAAAAAGGAGAAAAATGCAACTAAACTATTTCTTCCTTCCTAAAGTTAGGCAGATACTTAAATACTATGTTGCTACCTGGTTGTCTTATAGATGAAGTGTACTAAGAGGTTGGGAATGTAGGAACACTGAATCTTGGACAATTTTTTTAATCCATCTTATCTATAAGATAGATATTCCCTTTCTATATTCCATTTTGTGATTTTGTGCCTTCCCTCCCCCTTTGTCTCACTATCTCAAACACTGACTCATACCATACACCTTTTTTGTACTTAAGAATGAGCAAAAATCTTTGCCACAGATAAATCACTTGTAGGAGATTCTTCTTTTTTTTTTTCCCCTAAAAGCCTGACATTTAATACTTTCCGAAGGCCTCAGAATGAAATTGTTTCAAGACATCCTGGATATTTAGAAATGTTTGGTGGTGGTGTAGCTGGTGTGATGCATTAACTGGGCATGTATGAACATGGAAGATTCTCAGATCACTTTTCAACCTTAATCATTCACAGATATTCCTAAGTTTTCTTGTAAAGAAAGGTATGAATATATAGCACTAAGTGTAAAATGCTTTTGTTTGAGTGGGACTGTGTAGGGAATGATGAGTTAAGATCAGTAATTTCTACTGTCCTAATATAAAAGAGCTCGCTATAGCTGTAATATCCTGTGCAAATTCAGGATGCTACAGAAAAGTGATCTTGTAATTTCATAAACTGTCGTTCTAAATGTTTGACATTTTCTGCTTTTTATGTATTGAGCAGATATCGTAAACTCACTAATGTTTTGTTCAAATTGTGTGATAACAGTTTCAGTTTTGTATTTAATGGGCATTATAGTAGTTAAGGAAGAGCATAGAATCCAAAGATAACAGAAGTTTAGGAAATGTCAAAGTACCGCTTTGACTATGCGCAGGATCTTTAATCTAGATCTATGGAAAGCTAGTTAAAAATATTTTCCTTTACTTCCTTGATGTTATACTCAAAATTTAATCTTTGGCCATGATTTGAGATAGAGAAGAAATTAAAAGTTTATATCCCAGGCAGAGTAGGCCTCATGTAATTTGGTATCATGAACTACGTAGGACCTGTCCAATCCAACTATGAAAATATCATTAAGACATCTCAAGAATCAGAGTGATATGACCCCTTATATAAACCATGCATTTATATAAAAAAATGAAGAAGTGCTCTGGGAGAGGCAGAGGGGAACATGACTTCTCTGTATGTGTACCTTTCTCCATCCACTATCCTTGATTGACAGATATGTCTTGTGTGCCTTAGTGTAAATGTCTACTACCACATACCCATAGCTTTAGAGAGAGAAATTGTTGCCAAAGCCCAGAAGACTGAAGTGAGAAAACCTGTGTGCTGACAAAGCAGTGTGTGAAAGTTTTCACAGAATTTATAAGCTCAGGAGATCTGCTGATTCTGCAGGAATGGATAGCCTCAGGAGACCAAAAGGCTGCTGACCACACAATGGCGTACCCTGGCGTCTGGTTGTGTAACTCAGGCTGCACCCAAGAGGGCAGGGACTACTGAATGCAGATGAAACCTGTAGGGTCATATATACATGTAAGATGAAACAGACCTTTAAGGGATTTTATAAACAGCTGTATAGAAGACACTGATGTGCCAGTGGCTCTTTGTTCTCAAATCCACTGTTGGAAATGGACTCCAAATTGAAACCTGGACAGATAAGTATGTGAGAATGCATGCACAAATAAAGTTTGTGTGAGTGAATTAGTGTATGTGTTTTGTTAATAATCATTTTAGTAATAACAAAAGCTTGTTTCTACTGATAATAACTACTTGGTGTATGAAATCTTTCTTAAGAAATACTGTCTGTAGCAGTGCATCTGCTCTGCATCATTTTCTAGGCCACTCTATGATCCCAGAAATTCCCACCATGCCTTGGCCTTTATGTAGTGAGCAGAACAGTGAAATTTTCCATGTCTAAGGAGTGAGTCACTGCTTGTACCAGGGACTCCTGACTCTTGGTTAAGGTGGGAAATGAGAATAAGGATAATCAGTCATCCCCTGGTAGCGTCAGAACATTACTTCCCTTGATTGTAGCTCAAGTGGTGTGGTACCAGTGTCACTGGATGGCAAATCTCCAGTAATTGCTGACTCGTGTTGTGGCCATGATGGCAATTCACTAATTACTAAAGCAAATCATCTTGAGAACCCATAAACAATGCTCTTAAGTGAAGTCCTTTGAGTCCTTCTGGGCTGCAGCAGGCTGTGATCAGCATCTCCCTCTGAGTGGAAGAACTCTCAGAGTAATGGGAGGACTGTTGCCTAAAGACCATACAGGGGCTGAAGTTTGCCACTCCTCAAGACTTAACCCTTGCCTGTTGAGAAATGCTGAGACATTAGATGTGAATGTTTCACTGATCTTGAGGGGAATTCTGGACAGGTATACCTTTATATGTCTTCATGTGTGTGTGTACAGATTACTATAGCAAGTGTGGTAAATTCTATTGACTCACTTTATAAGGTCCATCACAAACTGCTGCTAAATGAAAACTGTGAAAAATCCCCTTTGTGGTGAATTTGTACACTTGTAATCCTTTAGATATATACTGTTGACCAAGTCAAGTCAGAATTAAGACTAGATCCAGCTACACTTGGGCTCCTTTGGGAGTTTAGAAAGCAAGAGTGTCTATTCTGAACATTGTGACTCAACAGGAGGATTTCCTTATTCCCTGTATCTTTTCAATGAGACATAAAACCTTGTCCAAGTCTGAGACTAAGATTGAATTGTGCTGCACCTAGGCTCCATCAGGAGTTCAGAAAGCATAAGTTTTCACAACTTCAACATCTTGCTCTAATATCTACATTTAGGTGGAATGAATTTGGGCCTCGATACCTAAGAAACAACGTATTGGAGAAAATGTTGCCTTCATTTAGAACTGCAGTAGATAGGTGGAGGACAATCTGTCATCCACCTTTTTCTGATCCTTCTAGCCCCTATTAGTTTTAGAAATCACTTTGCACCTTGAAGTCTTAGTGGGAAAAAAAAAAAGATGTGTAAGATTTTCTAAATTGGTGTAGTATTTAACACTGAGCATCTGTGCTATCCATTGGAAAGTTCAACTTAGCTTGAGTATTTTCTAGCAAAAAATGTTGTTATAAGAGAAATTAAATGAAACAAGACTATTCAAATAAATTTTGATTATGTGTTTATCAAAATAGGTTTTTCATAATCAAGAACATTTGGGAATCAAGCCTAAAGAGAATAATTCATGTGCTAAGTAATTTTTTTTTTTTTTTTTCCTGTGAAGTGGAAAATCTAGTAGAAATCATAGAAAAAAAAGAAATCTAAATTTTAATATCCTGTGAGAAATGTCCTAAATGCAATTGAGTTACTGGAGAGTTTTTATTAAATTGCCTTTTCTGATTTAGTATAAAAAGTCTTAAATTACAGAGGAGAATGGCAACCTCATCCAGATGCAATCCAATACCAGGCTAAATTCTGCTGAGTCCATTTACTCAGTGACGTTGTGTAGAGATGGTTTTCACAGCCCAGTCCTGTCCTTTTGTATCCTGAACATTCTCCATTCTAGTTTCTCAAGCTTACCTTTTGTTTGCATATTTTACATATTTTTTTTGTTAAAAATGCAAACAAACTTTCCCTCCCCCCCTTTTATGCAACATTCAGAAAGAAAATAGTTATATAATTAAAGAATTCTCTCAGATTTTCAACTTTATTAGAATTGTTTTAAAGGTTCTTTAGGGATAGTTAGAACACACTGTAAACAGATGGAATGTTGGATTTTCATCCTATTGGGTTATTCAAGTAATTAAAACACCCCATACGTGAAGATTCTAGGAGAATCATTTAAATAATTTTCTTCTGCAGATACTGGCTTTGATTTTCTCATTGTCAATACACATTGAATTGTATCGGGGACACTCATGGCATATTAAAAAAAAAAAATTAAATTTGGGCTAGATAAAAAATTTGATAGCACAGCTTAAGTTAATAATACTTTACTACATATAATAGCTTTCCCTGTTCCAAACAATGAAAATTTTATGCATCTTTTTCATGTTACTGGTGAGTTTTTTTTTGTTTGGTTGTTTGGGGTTTTTTGTTTCATTTTTTTTTGTTGTTGTTGTTAAGTAATCATAGTTGAAAACTTGGCCTGCAATGAAGAACGTTAAGTGCATCTTTATGATTGCTGTGAGGAAAGCCAAGAAACAGCGTGATAAATAAAAATCATGTTAATTTAAATCACTGACGCTTAATCTGAAACTGCTGTGAGTCACTCTGGCATAAAGCAGAGCCACTAGGAGCCACAATATATGTTTTACTAGTCTACTATACAAAAATGCATGCAAAAATATGTTTCAAAATAAAGGTTAAGACATTCATCCACTGACCTACATGTAATTTGCTATAATAACAATATTATTTATGATAGTTTCAAAGTGGATTCTTAGTTTATAAATCAGAAGTGAAATTCTACAGTGCTGTTAGATGAGAGTGGTTAGTTTTATGGCTGGACAGGCAATCAACTGAGTGCAGGTTTTTTCCCTTCTGATTCAGTGAGAGCTGAAAATATATCTTCAATCTGCATAAGTGTCTGCAGATAGAAATACTAAAATAGGGATTTGGAGACTTCTTTGTATTGAGAAGCATGTTTCTACAAGCCTGATGGTCAGGTTCTTTTATGCTATAAACTGTGTTTTGATGGGATTTATCCTCTGAGGTTAGGGCATAGTCTTGCGGGGCTTAGCATTGTGGACACTGCTAAGTTTTTAAGTAATTGTTCTGTGATGTGATTACTTCCTGGAATGCAACAGCAAACCCCCAGAAATCTAGTTCTTAACCCACATGACTTCTTGAGACCATAGGGACTTACAATCTCCCCAAAAAGGTTTCAAGGAAACAACATTTCTGACCACTTGTTCTGCTTTCAGCTGGGAGAGAGTTAATTTTCTTCCTAGTAGATGGTGCAGTTCTGTGTTTTGGCTTTAGTCTGAGAACAATGCTGATAACACACCAATGTTGTTGCTAAGTAGCACCCTGATCAAGGACTTTTCAGTCTCTCATGCTCTGCCAATGAGGCATAAAGCCAAGCAAAACAAGGAATTCATTCACTACTTCCCATTTGCAGGCAGGTGTTCAGCCATCTCTAGGAGAGCAGGGCTCCATCAAACATAACAGATAGTTGGGAAGACAGAATGCCATAATTTTGAATGTTCTCCCTGACTTTCTTTTTCCCCCAGCCTTATACATTGAGCACGAGGTCATATGGTCTGGAATATCCCTTTGGTCATTTGGGGTCAGCTATTGCATTTGTGTCCCTTCCCAACTTGTGCACTCCCAACCTGCTCTCTGGTGGGGTGAGGTGAGAGGCAGAAAAGCCCTTGACTCTGTGTAAGCACTGTCCAGCGGTAATTAAAACATCCCTGAATGATCAACACCATTTCCAATGCAAATCCAAAATATGGCCCTATAGTAGTGACTGTAAAGAAAATAATCTCTCTCCAAGCCAAAACCAGCATGCACCACTATCATGAATTAACAACAGTGCAAATGGCAAACCACAAATGACTTTTGGCTATGCTCTCTCCCCATGATGTATCTTGTATGTATATGTGGATTCACTACTTACTTCTGGTCCTGTCCCACTGGTACATGTGCTCTTTATGTCTTTGTGAACTTTCCTTTAGAATTTTTGTTGTCAGTTGCAGTTTGAGGACCTTCTTGACAAAAGATTTTTTCCTGGATCATGGGTGTTCTAGGAGAAAACATACTGAAGTAAATAAACAAAAACCACCATAACAACTACAACATAAATTCAGACTATTTCACTTTCAGATTTTATTATTTTTAGTACCTGTTATTAAGATACTGAGTAATCCATGCTTTTATTTTTTTTGTCCTACAGCAGAATATTGTTTATGTAATGTATGTTTCACATTTGAGAATTTTAATATTTTGAATGTTAGCCTGTGAACAAGTTATGAAATAATGCAGTTTCTGCACTTCCATTTTTTTTTATACATTTGGCAATTTTATTTTTTCTTAAACTATGCATATTATAGTGTTGTTAGCACATTAGGAAATGTACATGCCCATGGATACTGTGAAGTAGCCCTTGGAAGTAATATTTTTCCACCCTCACATCACAGAATCTGTTTGTAAATTATTTTAAAAGTTTGCTGTTAAGCCAATCTCTATCAGATCCAACAAATGCCTTTATAAAATAGTGTATTAACAAAATAAGATGCCTAACAGAACAAAGTGTCTCGTCTTTGCTTTTATAAACATAATCTATGTATTGCTTTGAGTTTTAAGGTAAAGATCTAGTTTTTACTTTCTCTGCAGACTCCTGTTTCTCTGCACATCTGGATTATCAAAATAAGTGCTTGTGAAGGACACATACACACTTAAAAAATGTAGCTATAGCAAGTGAACTGGGGATGGAGTAAGTCACTCAGATGCAAAACATTAGGTTTCAGACTCCTGCTTTTTATTATTTTTTGTGTCTAATTATGAAGACAAATAAAGTAGGATTTATTACACAGTGCAGATATATCTTCAATAAGACATCTGAAGTACTCTCCCTAAGTTTCTTTAATAATCAACTGAAAAAAGTAGATGTTTCTTTACTGAGAATTACATGAACTATATTAAATGTGTATCTGAGGTAGCAATAAATAGGGCTTTGAAACTGTTTATTTCCTTCTCCTGAATGTAAAAGAAGTCTCTATACAAGTTTGCTTATTCAGCCTTGTAACTCTTCACAATAGGTTTGTGAAGTAAGACAAATACTGCTTTTTGTGTCAGGGGTTTTTGTTTGTTTGTTTTTTACATTGGAGGTGGCTAAAAGTCCATTTCTGGAAGAGTGTCTCAGTTAACACGAAGCTGTAAAACTTGCTTAGCTTTTGTTTCTAGCAAGACCCATTTCACATTCATACTTCAGATATTTCTGGACTTTTTTGCCATATCTTATAATGATGTTTTCAAGTTTAGATACTATACATCTTGCAGATGCCAGATATCTGCAAGACATAAATTTAGACCAAAAGGAACTGATTCGTCCTTCTTTTTCCCAGCTAGGGATATAGCGCTGATGAGATCTACTGCCTAGGAATAGGATCAATTTCCTTTGTTTTGAGGAAGTTCAAAATTTTATTGTTATCCACATCACCTTAATCACTGCATTATAGTGGAAAATTACATAATGAATGTTCCATCAGGCATGCAAACAGAGACTTGAGATCTACCAAATAAAAGAGAAAACAGTGTAAGATTTTATGTATAACCTAACCTTTGTAGTTAAGGCAACCATTTAGAAGGGTAGGATGAAGTATTTTTTCATTTTATTCCTGAAGTGTATCCTGTAAAATCCAGTTGCAGTGTCTGGAGTAAGAACAGACACTCAAAACTTCCTTCCAAAGTGGATGCTCTAACCTCTAGTCATACTCAACTGTTTCAACCACATTCTGTCCCCTGCTTATCTTTTTTTTTAAGACGGAATAGGTATATTGAACTACATTAAGGCTAACTGTGCCCCGCAGTATTTTACAACATGTAGGCTGCATTTCTTTTGCAGGAGACTGAAGAATTTGCATCAGTGTCAAAAAGAGGCTCTGTATTGGCTCTCTCTCATGTACTTGTCCCATCCATGACCCACGTTGACTGCTGTTGGAAAGATGGTGTCTCATATAGCCATTTAAGAAAAGAAAGATACTGATGCTTGGTCTTTGAATGTGAGATTGTACCCCAGTGTCAGAGAACTATGCAAGACCATGCATCCCTAAAGATGCAAGCCCTTTCAGATATCTGACTAAAGTCAGCTGATCCCCAGAAATACACCCGTACTCTCTCTCAGTGTGCTACGTATTTTCGTTCACAGACATTTCCAAGCAAGCCCAAGCCCAATTTTTCCCTAAACTTTTTCAATCTGCCTACTAAGTTCTTTTTCTTTGATGTTCTTAATTAATCCAAATTTTAAAATCATTGGAAGGAAAATCAAATGTGTATAGGACCCCAGTGAAACAAATCTGCTGTGTCTACACTGACTACATGTAGTTCTGCAAAAACCAGCATGAAGCGGTACGGTTTCAGAACATTGTTATCATACATAGAGATGGATATAAACAGGATAGACAAGCAATGATATTATCATATTAGCATATCTTATTCATGAAGGTTAAAGCAGTGCTTCACTGAAGGGTACACAACTCTTGATACAAGAGCAAAAACCTCAAGTAAAGACAAGTTGAACCCAGGACTACCTCATTTCTCTCATGGACTTTACAAACCATGGCACTACACTCCTATGAAAGCAGATGGATACTGAGTTTCTCTGTCCCTAAATAAGAAAGTCTGAACTTTCAGTATCTGTGTAATTTACAGTTATACTTGTTTCATTTCTGTCTTATATTTACTCCTGATTCATAGAGAGTCCTCTGTCATTGCTGATACGATCTGCATAGAAAAAATGAGATCTGTTAATCCCTCAACTATTTTAATGGTACAGTGTGGTATACATATGACTTCAAATACTGTTTACTGAACTGACTGGATGTTGGTTCACTGATTTAGTTTCACAGCCTAAGTTAGATAAGGTAAAGGCATTTTCTGACACTGAACAAAACACATTTGTTCTGATAACAGGCAGGGTACTAAACAAAACAATCCTGCAGTAGAATCATAGAATCATAGAATAGTTAGGGTTGGAAAGGACCTTAAGATCATCTAGTTCCAACCACCATGGGCAGGGACACCTCACACTAAACCATCTCACCCAAGGCTTCCTCCAACCTGGCCTTGAACACTGCCAGCAATGCAGCATTCACAACCTCACTGGGAAACCCATTCCAGTGCCTCACCACCCTAACAGGAAAGAATTTCCTCCTTATATCCAATCTAAACTTCCCCTGTTTAAGTTTCAACCCGTTACCCCTTGTCCTATCACTACAGTCCCTAATGAAGAGTCCCTCCCCAGCACCCTTATAAGCCCCCTTCAGATACTGGAAGGCTGCTATGAGGTCTCCATGCAGCCTTCTCTTCTCCAGGCTGAACAGCCTCAATTTTCTCAGCCTATCTTCATACGGGAGGTGCTCCAGTCCCCTGATCATCTTCATGGCCATCCTCTGGACTTGTTCCAACAGTTCTATGTCCTTTTTATGCTGAGGACAAGTAGCCATATAACAAGCAATTTATTAAACAAGCACACTAAAGCAAACAAGCACACTAAAGCAGACAAGCACAGTAATCAGGTTTATATCTATCTATATATAGTAAATAAGTGCAATATAGTGAATCAGATATATATATAGCACAGAGAAATTAGCAATGCATCGGATCATTACTGCATAGAGATAGCAGAGATTAAGAAGAAATACGTCACCAGTTACCACAGAATCATCATCCAGGCCCACAGTTCAAGCTGGGAAGGTCAGTTGCTGCTCATTCTGTGTAATTGGGAAAGTTCCTGGGCAGTGCATCCACCCATAGGTGAGGCTTCGGGTTCAGTTACAAGAGGGCTCTTCTACTCTTAGAAAAACAACTGACACTATGCCAGCTTTTGTTTACTCATGGAGCAGTGCAGTTGCTTATGATCTGTTGTCTGTGCTGAGAGTGCTGGCCAGGCGCCCTAGTGTGGCCAAGTATGAAGGTCATAGAACAGCTGCACCCTTAACATTTTCTGCCTCTTTCTGACATATAGCCACAATGAACATAAGTAGATATACTTTATCCAATACACTCTGTCAGAAACATACCTTATGTCTCTCAGTCATGAGAGGGAATCAACTGTCATCTAGGGTCCCATCTATTATATCATTTTAACAACTTCTATTTAAAATCAGAATCCCTTTTAAAGACAAGTACTTCACATAGGTGGTGAGAAGGAGAGAAATATTTCTTCAGAATTCAAACTTAAGACAAAATCTCTCATAAATAATACATCGAAGATACTACAAATAAGCATCTGCATGAAATCCAGTCAGATTCTTTATCTAAATCAGAAGAACTGGTGTGTATCAGTATCTGTATAAGCAGATAAGGGAGATGGCAGGGAAAACAAGTTACATAAGGTTAAAAAAAGAACATTTTTTTATGAATGACTTTTTAATTAATATTTTCATCTGTATGTCATCAGGTGCATTGGGTTTTCATGGCAAGGTTTAGGTACTGGGGGGGACTACAGGGGTGGTTTCTGTGAGAAGCTGCTAGAAGCTTTCTCTGGGTCTGATAAAGCCAGTGCCTGCTGGCTCCAAGATGGATCAACTGCTGGCCAAAGCCAAGTTCATCAGTGATGGTGGTAGCGCCTGGGGGATAACATGTTTAAGAAGGAAAAATAAGCTGCAAGACTGCTGTACAACAGCAACTTCAGCCACAGAGAGAAGTGAGAATTAGTGAGTTTGGGTTTGAATTAGACGATCTCCAGAAGTCCCTTCCAACCCTAATGATTCTATGAAACATCTCTGCAGTCACCAGGTTGAGTGCAGAAGGAGGTGCTCCATGCAGCAGAGTAGAGATTCCCTGCAGCGGGAATAGAATAGTTTTGGTGAACACCTAGAGTGCAGACATGGTCAACCCACTGCAACAAGTTAGCAGAAAACTCTTCCTGTCTCTTCAATAATGCCAATCAGTAGAACTGCTTATTGATTTAGAAGAATTTTTAACCATAAAATAAAACTGAATGTATAATATATGGCAGAATTAGGCCAAAATTTCTGTTAGTGAATCCTTAGGTACTGTTAAGTACACAGAAACAAAACCATACCCAAAGCAATTTGTTTAGTTGAAATGTTTCTAAAAATTCAAGTATCTTGAAGAAATATGCCAGAGATGCAATTCAGCTGCATTTCTGGACAATGCACAAGAAAGCTGATTTTGCACAAAGGTCTTTGTGTTGAAGACCTTGATGTTTGTTAAATAAATCTGGCTCCTTCAACACTAATATGCTCTGCTGTGTTCCTATACTGCTAATGATGTGAATTCCTCATACACAGTTTGTAGATAACATCTAAAACATTTTAAGCACCAGAAAGGATATGGCACCAAAGTCAGACCTAGCTGGATTCTTTTCTAACCACTTTGAGCCAAAATAATGCTCATGAGTTATTGCACCTGAAGGTAGCAATTGTGGCAAAAACAAGTATGTCCTCAGATAGATAGCTTTTTTTTCACTATCAAGTTCAGCTGAATTTCACTACATAGTACCCAGCGATAATCTATGCAAAGGTTATGGCCTGTTGGTGTTCTCTAATGGGTGTTGTGATTTATTAATTTCTAACTCCATGTACACCTAAATGAGAATGACCCATGGAGTCATTTTAATTAAAACTCTCACTGCCCACTTGTTTGCCTCTCTGATTCACACATCTTTACTAGTCCATTGACAAGACAAGCGAGATACATGTGTGAATGCAGATTTTACAATTTAAATTTCATTGACATAAAACTTGCAAACCAAAATCTCTAGAATAAATTCCTGCTATTTCCAGCCCTAGGAAACAACCTGCTTAACTCAGAATTGGACATGATTATTTTACTGTTCCTTTGAAGATATTTGTCCTCCTTTTTAAAATATTTTCTTTCATAGACTGCCTTAATAAAGCCTTTCATCTAGACAGATAAACAGATCACTCCATTTTAATTATTAGCTTCCTTATTCCAACAATTTTCAGCAGGGTAGGATGTGTATTCTAAAGACTGAAGTTAAATTAGTACCACCTCGTCCACCAGTATTTCTACATGTAACAAGGAGCAGCAGATCATAAGCCCTTTCAAAAACTCTTTCAGAAAACAAATTCTTCTAGAAAAAAAACACTTGACCTGAGTAAAAAACATTCAGAGGATATGTGCAGAAAGTAAGAAATTTTCAGCTACAACTGGAGCTACACTGGAAAGAGAGACTTCTTACAGTTATTGAGGAAATAGTTTTTATAGCACCTGAAATACTGTTGATACTCTTGTCTGGTAACAAAGCTCATCTGTAATGTAAATCTATTCTGTGTACCTCCAGTTGATGGTAAAAAAAAAATGCAGGAAAGAATGATAGGAAAATAACTGGAGGAAAATTTTAATTCAGCATCTACAAAGAGACAGAGAAAGTTTTGTCCTACTGAGAAGAAACTTGTATAAATTGTCTTGTTCAAAGTAGCAGACTAGGTCTCTTAGCTCAGATGTTAAAAAGCCAACACCGCTGATTAAAACTAATATTGAGGAATAATAGAGTACATAAAGAATATCAAACATGCCACTATAGGTCACAGAATGGTACTGCTAGAGTAGGGGGATTAGACTAGATGATGTCCAGAACGTCCCTTCCAATCTCAGTCTTTCTGTAATTCTGAGATTCTGTATGGCTGGAGGGATTTGACTTTTATGACTATGGAACTCTTTCTCAGGATCAGAGGATCCTAGAAAGAAATAGTATCTGCCTGACCAAGTGGGACATGAGCATTTTTGCTTACAGGCTAGGCAACCTCATGGGAAGATCTTCAAACAAAGTAAGGCTACATCAATGGACAGGGAAAGAGCTACATATGTCATCTATCTTGACTTCTGTAAGGCCTTTGATATAGTACCCCACAATATCATCTCTCTAAATTGGAGAAATACAGATTTGATGAATGGATAAGGAATTGGCCGATGTTTGCATCCAGCGGGTAGTGGTCAATGGCTCAGTGTCCAGATGGACCTCGGTATTAAGTAGTGTCTCTCGGGGGTCCATACTGGGCCCGGTACTGTTTAATACTTTCATCAATGGCATAGACAGTGGGATTGAATGCACCATCACCAAGTTTGCTGATGACACCAAGCTGAGTGGTGTGGCTGACATGCCTGAGGTTTTGGATGCCAATGTGAGGGACTTGGACAAGCTCTGACATGCCTCTGAGTCACTTGGGTTTGTTGAGCTTGCTGAAGAAAATGGTTGAGGGAGGAATTTATTAACATGTATAAACATCTGATAGGGGAAGTAAGGTATTTTGAGCTAGATCCTTCTCAGTGTTGTCAAAGGAAAAGATAGGAAGCAATGGACAGAAACTGAAATACAGAAAAATCCATTTAAATGTAAGAAGATATTTTTACTGTGTGGGAAGCCCAGCACTGAAACAAGTTGCCCAGAGAAGCTGTGGAGTCTCCATTATTGGAAACTCAGTCTCAGTCAAAATCTGAGTGGATTCTGTCCTGAACAATCTGCTCTAGCTGACCCAGATTTGAGCAGAGGATTAGACTGGATGTCTGATTAGTCCAGATGCCATTCAACTTCAGTTCTGTGATTCCATGATACGATTAAAGAACAGGTGTAACCTTACAGGGAAAAAAAAACAAACTTATGAGGGGCTTCCTGAAAGTCTGCTTTTTTTTAAAAAAAATTCTGAAGGTTCTATTTCCTTTCAAAATAAAGGTGTGGTCAGAGGAGTTAAACAGAAGGGCTGGAGCCAGAGGACAAATTCCTTATAATGGTGGCCAAGCACAACAATAATTAGGCCTCTTCTACCTTGCTTCAAACATCAACAAAAAAAAAACCAGTAATCCGGAGCACCATGAAACTGGGGAGATTTTACCAAGAGCAAAAACCCAACCATCTGGTTTTGCTGCAGGTAGTCATATTAATACTGTTGTAGCCTTTTTTCAAAACTCACTAAAGAATATAAATGAATCCTTAAAATCTACATAATTTTTATTTTAATCTTTCATAGGCAAGGTTGGACAGAGCCTTGGGTGACATGGTCTACAGTGAGGCATTCTTGACCATGGCAGGGGGGTTGGAACTAGATGACCTTAAGATGATCTTTCAAACTCTAACCATTCTTTGATTCTATGATAGGAAATACATGTGACTTTACTGATACTCTCAGTTTATCTAATGGAAAATCTGACTTTTTCTTGTACTGGAAATGACACTAGTTTATACATATCAGTCAAATATTAAAGAATGCAACATACATTTTTTCAAAAAAAAACCCAACAAACCCACTCATTTTGAGTGCTACAGTAGGACATTCATCACAACTGTAACTTACTTGATATTAAGTTGGAGTGCTTTCAATATTATTGAAAATATTTTCATTCTGACAGGAACAGCAAGCACTATTTTATAACAGACTGCAAATATACACAAGTATTTTCATAACACTTTCTGATAATAAGACCTGTTGAAGTGATGCCCTGTGGTTTGCTTCCTAATGTAAGACATTAGTAGTTGTGGTCCGGTATTGCCAGTGAAGATGAAAAATCCTTAAAGATTCAACCTGATGCACTTCCCCCAAGTGAAGTATCTCACTGAAACTGTGTATAGAACTACATAGATGGGAATTATCTGCCTGGGAATGCAAGAACTGAATTATTGACCCATTAGTGTAACCACTTTTAAGAAATCCTATTAATGTACACTACAACTAAAAGGATTCTGCTACAATCATAGCTTATATAGCTTATAGAGCTTATGTAGGATGACAGATGAAAATATTTTAAAATTTTCCCTTGAGCTGAAAAGGAACAAAAGCTTACACAGGGGAAAGACCTGAGTTACTGAATATTCAGATTTTTATGATCTTGTTTTTTTGTTCCCTGAAATGCCTTGTATTTTGAGTGTCTTCTCTTTCACTCCATCCCTGTCCTACATGTCCCTTCACTTCAGCCTTTCTTACAGTAAAATTTTATTTTGAGAATGTCCCTTATGTTTCCCAGTTTTATACTTCAACTTTGAATTTGTTGGATGCAGAAGCTAAGCATACAAAAACCTCTCCCTTTGTATCTGAGAGTGTATTATCCAATAAGAATAAATGGTGGCAAACATTCCCTTACACTTTCCTTTAATTAGAAGTTTGATCAACATAGGACTCTAAAGAGGTTAATTGCAGCCAGCATTTTCAGGTGATCTTCTAGAACACTGAGCATCAGAGGTTCAACAACAATTCAAAGATTCGATGGCTCATTCTTGCATTTGTGAACTACCAGTTCTGCTTAATCATAGGTTTTCTTTTCACTTTTTTTTTTCACTAAGACTTAATTAAGAATAAACCCTATTTTGGGTAGTTAATGAAACATTTATATTCAAATATTTTTATCTGAAACGGAAAAAAAAAAAGATCTATCCCTTTCCTGTTATTGAAAACACAATTAGTGAAGTATAATGTTAATACCAAATACATATTTTTGACAATACATTTTTTCCCCAGCATGCTTGACTGGAAAGAGTGACCCAACACAGCTAAATAACAAATCAAACCTTCTAAACATTACACCTTCCACCCCTCATACCCCGACATGAACACACGTGCACACAGACACTTTTTAAACTAAAAAAATTATTCTGCATAACATAACATAATCTATGATTGACTTTCCTGGGACTTTTTCATTCCTACTCAAGACTGACTTTTTAGGTCATTGTAGTCCTTGCTTTAGCACAAATTAGTATGTACAACCACAGAAATATTTTCCCTAAGCACTAGTCAAAGTAAGACTCTTAAAAGCCCTAACGAAGACAGGGATATTTCGAACAAAGTTGAGAGAGTGATAGGTGATAAGTGGTCCTAGAAAATCCCAGGGAAGATGGAAAAGAAAGAGAGGAGTATAGCATTGCTTAGTAGTAAGTATGGTAGTGTAAATGGTAAGAATGAAGTGTAAACACTTAAGTGAAGAGGCTAACGTAAAATTTTATTTTGCTGTTGTTTTGACCAGTCTGTAAAAGGAAAGTAATGCCTTACCTTCATCTGGAATGTGTTAGTGTAATGCTTTGCACACAATAAAATTATTCTTGTCAGAGCCTGTGGTCACTTCATAGAATCATAGAATAGTTAGGGTTGGAAAGGACCTTAAGATCATCAAGCTCCAACACCCCTGCCATGGGCAGGGACACCTCACACTAAACCATCTCACCCAAGATTCTGTCCAACCTAGCCTTGAACGCTGCCAGGGATGCAGCATCGACAGTTTCCATGGGCAACTCATTCCAGTGCCTCACCACCCTAACAGGAAAGAATGTCCTTTTTATGTTGAGGACACCAGAGCTGTAAACAATATTCCAAGTGAGGTCTCACAAGAGCAGAGTAGAGGGGCAGGATCACCTCCTTCGGACTGCTCGTCACGCTCCTTTTGATGCAGCCCATGATACAGTTGGCTTTCTGGGCTGCAAGCGCACACTGAAGCCGGCTCATTTTCATTTTCTCATCGACCAACACCCCCAAGTCCTTCTCCGCAGGGCTGCTCTGAATCTCTTCTTTGCCCAACCTGTAGCTGTGCCTGGGATAGCTCTGACCCAGGTGTAGGACCTTGCACTTGGCATGGTTAAACTTCATAAGGTTGGCATCAGCGCACCTCACAAGCGTGTCAAGGTCCCTCTGGATGGCATCCCTTCCCTCCACCATATCAACCGAACCACACAGCTTGGTGTCATCAGCAAACTTGCTGAGGGTGCACTCAATTCCACTGACCATGTCACCAACAAAGATGTTGAACAAGACCGATCCCTGAGGGACACCACTGATTACCGGTTGCCAGCTGGACATTGAGCTGTTGACCACAACTCTTTGCGTGAGGCCATCCATCCAGTTCTTTATCCACCGAGTGGTCCACCTATCAAATTGATGTCTCTCCAATTTAGAGACAAGGATGTCATGCAAGACAGTGTCGAACGCTTTGCACAAGTCCAGGTAGATGACACCAGCTGCTCTACCTGTGTCCATCAGTTCCGTAGCCCCATCATAGAAGGCCACCAAATTGGTCAGGCAGGATTTCCCCTTTGTGAAGTCATGCTGGCTGTAACCAAGCACCTTGTTGGTTTTCGTGTGCCTTAGCATGCCTTCCAGGAGAATCTGCTCCAAGATTTTGACAGGCACAGAGGTGAGACTGACTGGTCTGCAGTTCCCTGTGTCATCCATTTTCCCCTTCTTGAAAATGGGGGTTATATTTCCCTCTTTCCAGTCGTCGGGAACTTCACCTGACTGCCATAATTTTTCAAATATGCTGGAGAGTGGCTTAGCAACTTCCATTTGCCAGCTCCTTCAGGACCCGCAGATGGATTTCATCAGGTCCCATGGACTTGTGTACGTTCAGGTTCTTAAGATGGTCTTGAACCAGATCCTCTCCTACAGTTGGCCTAGGGTCTTCATTCTCACAGTCCCTGCGTCTGCCTTCCGAGAGTTGAGTGGTATGGTCAGAGCTTTTGCCAGTGAAGACTGAGGCAACGAAGTCATTCAGAACCTCAACCTTCTCCAAATCCAGGGTAGCCAGTTCTCCTGATAGTTCCTGGAGAGGGCTCATGTTGTCCCTAGTCTGTCTTTTATTTGCTATGTACCTGTAGAATCCCTTCCTGTTATCTTTCACATCCCTAGTTTCTTGGGAAAGAACTGGAATCTTCAGACAGCAAATTTGCTGGCACAGAAGCAATCTGTGATACAATACAGACAGAAAGAACTTTAGAACCCCAGGGAAACAATGGTCATTATACACAACACAAGGGTAGTCCAGGGAATATAAGTCACAAATAAGCATTACCATCGCTGTTCTTAAAGAAGAAAAAAGGACAATTTTAAAAAAGATCCCAGTGTCCTAACTTTGCAGGAAAACCATTACTCTCGTATATGGAAGCTGTCATTAAGTATAACAGACAGATATATTTCTAATATGCTGTCTTTTCCCAACAGACTATTTATATTTTGATCTTTGAGGCAGAATGCATTGTTTACTTGGTCAGAAGCAGAACTGGTAAAAATGTAGTTGTCTTATAATAAAGCAAGCTCAAAAAAATCCACCAAAATTCATCTAGGCCTTTTAGATCTGCTTCTCCTATTGCTCCATATTGCATATAGTTCACATCTGAACAAAGAGAGTGAAGAGTCTAATAAGCCTCTAAAATTAGACTTTGCCGAAAGGACAGACTAAACAACAAAGCAAGCTTGAACGCAAAGCATGATTTTTAATATTCTAGCTCAGATTCTAATGAATTCTAAATGTGTGAATGCAAACCCCAACTTAAGGAAGAAAAACTGAACCTTTTTTTTCTTTGCTTTTACAACAATCCCTGCTTTTTGATAATGCTTTGATTAGAGTACCGACTGACTCAGGCTAGTTCAATTTTTCAACACTGTTTGCAGCAGAAAATATTTAAGCTTCTTCTCCAGGTATTTATTTCCATGTTCCTCTTGCAGTTCAATATTTCTTCAATTGAACCTGTGAAACTTACTGGAAGACTCATAGGACTGTGACTTTAACCCAGATCCATGAAATAAGAAGTTAAAAAACCCACCGTCCACAATTTTTTTTTTTTTTCGGTAGAAACAGCATTCTAAATTTACTTTCATTGACAAAGCTATTTTAAGAGATACAGATCCCCACTCTCAGTGAGGGAGGTGATTGTCTCACTCTACTCAGCATTGTTTGCCCATTTGGCTGTAGTACCAGAGAACGGTCCTGGTACATTATCATTTCTATAGAGACAAAAATTAAAGAATCCCATCAATTCAAACAGCCAATAGTCTAGTGGTGTAGGCACTGGAATATTAGCAAGCCAGTTCATCGGGAATGTTTATGTCTTTTGGCATAGACATCCCATAACCTGGAACTAAGCTCATTTTCACTGCATACTCATTGATTTGATGATACATTATTTCACAGTAAATGTGAAGTAGGTAAGAAATAAATGCGGTGACATTAGCAAAGTCTAACTAAACCAACAATTCAGCCATAGCACCACATAGCACCATAATTATTTTACCTTGGAGATCAATTTAGTAAATCTACTTGATGAACATTACTTCAAATTTACTCAAGTTGACACAACAGGGAATTTCCTCACTAAGTAGTTGTGTCACAAATGGTACTGGAAACAAATAAAAGTATGTTTGGATTTGATTCTCCTGCTTTTTTAAGGTGTTTTATTTCTATTTTGGGTCTGGACTGAAGAAGTCTTTCTTTTCAAGACAATTTTTCAAAATCAGAATATTTTCAGTAAGGAAAAATATTTGTGAGAAGTTGGATTTTTCTGATGAAGACAACTTCATTGGTATATTCATAATGAGCACTGTTGGGCGCTTCGTTCAGAAATCATGTAGCATATTAAGGAAGGAAATGGGCTGACTGGAGATGCAAAACTACTTAAGGAAAAGAAGCCTGAGAAGCAAACGGAGAGACAAGGACACATAGAACACAAAAATATAAAACTTCTGAGACAGGCTGATGGTGGATGAATTCAGTGTTATATGATCCAATAACTCTTACAATACCAAATATCAGAATTGAGATTTGGTTTTACTCTGGTATGCTTTAAAGCATAATTCCCAAAAATAACTTCCATTCCCCACTGATGTAATTAAGTTTGACCTATATTTTATATATTAAGAAATTCAAATGAAGACTAAACATACTTGTTAAAATGGTTTTCCTAAGCTACTCATACAGTACTAAAGGAATATTTAAATGGAGAATGAAGCTGTACTGTTAACTGTATTTTTAGATTATAGTTGTAAAGTTCAAAGAAAAAACATCTTAAAAAAAAAGTAAACTATACAAATTCAAAGAATATTTCTTATTCACATGAGTTTTGGAGGAAAATATTCTCTGAAGAAAATGCGTATCCTAAAATCACTGACTGCCTTGAAAATGCATGGTAACAGTATCCTTGTAAGGAAGGTATTCTTCTTGGTTCTTACATGGATACTGAGAAATGCAACATCTGGAATATGTGTTAAAATTATACATGGTTTATTGCCACATAACACAGACTGATTTAAATGAATTTGTAAAGTGAAACAGTTGGTGCTGAGGACCAAGAATCCACATTATATACATTTCAGAAATTCCTTTGGACCAGTTCTATCTTGGTTCCGTGCACCAAATACTCATGATCTGCACTCATTGAAAGTTTCTTAGTTTATTTGAAAGAAACACGTTTCATTCTGAAAGCACTCTTAACTCTAAGTTGTGTAGAGTAGGAGGTGTAAGGAAGTGGGCATGACTGGAAGTTTTTTTCAAAAGCACACTAGGATTTGGTCTAAAATGCTAATGTAGAAGCATCTATGAAGAACACAGAGAGCAAGTAAGAGCTTCAAGCAGAGTTCAAGTCCAAACAATAGGTTCTCCTTTCTTAGGAGAGAAGTTCTTCTGATTAAAAATGTTAATGCTTACTTCATGTACTTTCTTGATGTCCTAGTTTCAGTGTTTATACTTCGAAGATTTGCTTTTTACTTCCTATTAAACTCAGTTGCAGTGGCTCTGAATATTTCAGAGTCACTAAACTTAATTAAACTCAAACTCCTGTTTATACTCAATCTCAGGACTGTCTGCGGTTACTTTCTGGGGCATCCTGCCATATGCAGCAGAGCTCATATAACTGTAGGTCAGTTGCATGTAGGACTGATTGCAATTTCCATTCCAATCACAGACCTAAGTTTTGTCTCTTTGGAAGCTGCTGTATGGAAGATTTTTTATATGTGCCCAAGCCAGGTATGGAATTGAGTGACAAGGCCCTGAGTGTACTGCTCTAGCTTAGGGGGTTTGGCTGCAGGTGTCTGCTCAGAGCTCATGTCATGGAGGAAAGCAGCACTGTCAAACTACTATTGTGGCTGTTCGGTGCATGGGAGTAGTGAATTTACTGTAGAATTTAGATGTGTACATAAGGAAACAAAAAATACATAAGGTTGAGGAAAGCTTATCATAGATCTTCAGCACATTGGGGAAGTAAATTTCCCTTCACTGTTTTTTATTTGTTTTTCTTTTTTTTTCCCTCTCCCTTCCTTCCCCCAAGTTGTTTCTAGGAGTATTTCTTGAAAATCCTACAGGTTTCTTTATTGTCCTAAATATAATCAGCCTTAATCATTTGATTTTTTCTTTATGATTTATAGGATAAGCTTTTATTCATACCTCTTCTATTCTTCATAAACTTTTCTTTAGAAGAATAGATTCAACAAATCATCAGTTCACCTACCTTGTCTTAATGGCTGTAAATTCATTAATAAATTGTTGCAACAAACAATTACAAATTAAGTCTTCAAAATAAAAGGACTAAAATTATTTTGCCTTTAAATAATTGCTATCTTGTTATTAATAATGATACAGCATAAACAACTTCAAAGCATTCTGCAATTGCTAATTAAACCTCAAAAGACTTCTGTGAATTCTTTCTGAATTATTAATACTGTTATGCAAGTTTTCTAGCTAAAGCCTTAACAACTAGAATCATAATAGGGATTTAGGCACCAAGAATCTCTTCAGGCAACAAAATTAGTCAATATTGCTGTTCACAGAAGTCCCTTCCTGCCTTGCATATGAAGTCTTTAGCTGCTGAAATTTATGCTAATAATTTTTCCAGATGCTGGCTCACCTTTGTCTGCAAAGGTAAGAGGAAGATGTCGCCTGTTCCACTACTCTGCCTGAAGTTATCAAGCTGAACTGATAGTTTATCTTCTCCCTATCCTTTGAAATGTTAATAATTGATCTTAATTACCAACTCCTTCAATTCTGATTATTGTTCTAGGCTGTAACAGAGGAATAAATAAATGTTCTATTCATACAAGTTTAATCAGCCACTGCAAAAAGTTCTTAACACAGTTTTAGAAATATACATGGGTGCAACTGCCTGAATCTGTAAGAGAGTCAGATCAATCTGTGAGTCAGATCTCTGTGCTTTGATAAAAGGAGCTAGCTTCACTCATTTTACCTGCTAGATAAGCATTCCAGCAACAACCAGATGACAGCAACTGTTAAAGTCTTAGATTGAAACTGCTTATCTTCTTGCACAGTTAAGGTGTAAATTAATGAAGAGCAAGAACACTGGTCTCTTTCAATGCCTTAACTACTGAAGGAGATGATTATTTTAACAATCAACATATTTCGCCATTGAATACTTATTTCGAGAGTTCATTCTCTTCTACCATTATGCTTTCTTAGAGCTTCTGAAAATTTGGTCTTGCAACAAATGAACCTTACAAAAATTAAGATCTGTGGTTCTACATCACATTCTCAGAAGATAAATTTCAAGTTACAGATGTTCAAGCATGAAGAATTGCATCAGAAGTCATCATTATGATGATTGTTCTAGTGACTGATAGAGATTTTAGAAGGTAGCATTTCAAAATGGTTTAGCTTGTTTGGATATTATCCTTATTAGAAAATTTAGACATCTAGTCTAATGTTTTGAACCTTTTTGATATTTTGATCCCATGTCATCAGCTGTCAGTCACTCAGGACCGGGGTACACAAGACACAGGGTCATTGCGGATTGCATTATTGAACTTGGGTATATGCTACTATAAATAGCACAGTCTTGTTAAAACCATTATTTAATTCAATATTATCATTACCATCGTCATAGAATGGTTTGGGTTGAAGAGATGTTAAAGATCACCTGGTTTCAATCCCCCAGCCATGACCAGGGACACCCTCCACTAGACCAGGTTGCTCAAACCCCTATCCAACCTGACCTTGAACACTTCCAGGGATGGGGCATCCACAACTTCTCTAGGCAACATGCTCCAGTATCTCACCGTAGTAAAGAATTTCTTCCCAATATCTAACCTAAATCTACCCTTTTCCAGCTGGAAGCTATTACCCCTTGGTCTGTCATTACATGTCCTTGCAAAAAGTCTGTCAAAACTATTCCTTTTATTACCTATTTAATATTTCCTTAATAATGTCTTTACAACTAATAATTGCTTTAAAAAATATTACTTAGTTTTTCTAGGCTATGCATGTGAAAAAACACTGCATGCAATTCTTATGTATAATTCTGAAAAAAAAAAAATGGGGAAATAAACCATGGATCTAATTGTGTTAAATTTCCTAAGGTAGAGAAAACTTTGGCTCAAGTAGTTTTTTGATACACTGAGCAGAAGACAACTAAAGATCAAAATACTTTTTATCTCATATGCATGTCAATTATTTACTTCAGAAAACCCTCAGAGTTCTTAAAACTCAAAACAGTTCATACACTTTCAGATTATAATATACTAATAGTATATTATATTTCCTACTTTATAGAAAATCAGTTGTATGACTGGTAATCAGCTGTTCCTTACATTCCCTTTTCCTAGCAATATCTTTTACATGATCAGTGTGAATGCTTTTTTTTTTCTTTTACTAAGACTGCTTTTCCCTAATGAAATCTATGAATTCTTAATCATAGGATGTGTAACTTCTTCTATAGTCAACACTATAGAACTGCAAGTATGGTGTTCATAAGTGCTTAGATTGTACTTGTATTCTATGTAGATTAGCATGCCAGCAGATAGATTGCACTGTCTATGTAATCAAAGTTCAGTACTGTCTTTTTATTCACTGATGCATAACTATCCTTCACAAGCTTAACTTGAGTGAGGTTTTAAAAAGGTTAAGCAAGAAATTCACAGTAGATAATATCTTTTTTTTTAATCTAATTCAGAACAAATGTCAGATCCTTCTTTGTCTTCTTTGTTCTTCTCAATCCTTTCCACACATACCTACAGCCTTGCTCAGTTTAATGATCAACATAACTTCAGTGAACCAGGAGAATTTGTATGGTAATCGTTAAACTTGATGACAGTATCATAGTCTGGTGCAAATTTTCCTTTTCATGCCAATAGCCAACAACCCACCTTTTCATCTCCAGAATTACCGGAGAAGCAGAATGAGAACATTGCCAGAAGAGATTGTAGACATCTAGGTAAAATGAGGAAAAAAAAAAAGGCACTTAATCTCCCTGTCTTTCCTTAAACGTAGAACATAAACTTGGTTAGTCATCAAGCAATCTTTAGAAAGAATGAGAAGTTCATTTCTCTCATGATTTCATTATGAAGACCTTAAATAAAAAGACCCACATTTAGTTCTAAGGCCAAAATCTGTATTTTCTCATCTCCCAGTGAATTACATGGTTTACAAGTTCATATTTATTTGCACATACGAATGCACACTTTTGCACTGATGAAGTTAAACCAATACACTCTTTCCAGTTTCCTTTTTAGATTTAAGGGTGAAATAATATGAACAACTTCAGGTCAAAGTCAAACTAAGACTCTTCAAGAGTATTAAAATGTACATGTCTAAATGAATTGTTTGACATGATGCATATATAATTGGTATAAATTAATAGAATTATCCAGGAGTCTACTTTATAAAAATCGTGAAACCATATTTCCTGAAAATTTTCTCTCTAAAAGTCACAAACATCCCTTTGTTGTGTTGTTTGGTTTTTTTTTTATAATTAGTAATTTCATATTTTGATGATAAACATCTTCATAAACAATAAGCATTATGACAATTGCTGAGGTGAGTAGCTCGAGAGAGGACGCCTTCAACACCTGAGCGGGTGGAGATCAGCGTCCAGGAGCCTCAACTCAGAGCGACAAGAGCCACCTAGGGAACCTCAAGTCCTCGACAGGACCTGCCCAGGAGCAGGCAGCTCAGCTGACGAGAGCGAGCATCTGACTCACAGGGGGCGGAGCCTGAAGCAGCGGCACCAGCCATGACTGGGTAAAAACCTGCCCCAGGGAGATCGGTGAGTAGGGTGTGGCTCGGTAGTTCGCGTGGGCGGGTGAGCGGGATGGTAAGCGCGATGGTGAGCGCTGGCCTCATGACCAGGGCCCGCTCTGGGAGATCTGCTGTGGCTGCCCCGGCGGCGGCCAGCGTAGGCACCCAGACAGAGCCGATGGGAGGGGAGGCTGCAGTGCAGGGCTCGGGGTGTAGAGAGTGCCTGCGCTGGTCTGGTGAGGGGAGGGTGCACAATGGACAGGGCTGCACTCGGTGCTCCCTGGTGGAGGTCCTCCTGCAGCAAGGGCTGAGCTGCGGGATGCTGTCAATAGGCTGCAAGATGCCAGGGAAGCTGAGAGGAAGCAGGAATGCTTGCTCCTGGCCCAAACTGTGCAGGGGCCTCAACGGTCCGTTGTAGCTCATGGAGGAAAGAAGGAGGCTGTTAACCCGGGAAGCTGGGAACTAGTAGCAAAAAAAAAAGCAAGGGGCTTCCCCCTAAATCTGTTGTCCCCACCCAGAACTGCTTTGCTGTTCTCAGGGGCTAATGAGGGAACACACTCACACCATGAAGCACTGGTAAAGAGGATTGCTACTGATGCTGCCAGGGAAAAGAGGCGGGTCATAGTATTAGGGGACTCTACTTTGAAAGGCACAGAGGCACCCATCTGTTGGCCTGATCCAGTCTCAAGGGAGGTGTGTTGTGTACCAGGGGCATGGATCAGGGATGTTGCAGAGAGGCTGCCTGGCCTAATAAGTCCCACTGATTATTACCCAAATCTGGGTGTCCATGTGGGTGCTAGTAGCCCGGAGAACATAAAGGACTACAGAGCCCTGGGAGAGGTGGCTAGGGGCTCTGGAGCTCAGACTGTCTTTTGGTCAATTCTCCAGGATAAAAGGGAGGACCTTAAAAAGGCTAGGAGGATTTGCCAGGTTAATAAATGGTTAGAACAGTGGTGCCATAGTCAGGGGTTTGGATATTTAGAACATGGAACTCTATTTGGGAGGTCAGGTCTACTGGAGGCTGGTGGAGCTGGTGACAATGAAGGGGAAGAGCAGTTTTGGTAGGAGGCTTGCCGGTCAGGTCAAGAAAGCTTTAAACTAGATGTGTTGGGGGAGAGGGGGATCATTCCATCCCAACACTTCTGTCAGTTGCCAGCACCTGTAATAAATGCTTGGAGCAATGTAGAGATATTTCAGCAGCTCCAGCCAATGAGCTGGCTTCATTTGGAGCTTGACTCAGACGCCTCTATACAAACGCCCATAGTATAGGGAACAAACAAGAGGAATTAAGAAATGTGTGCATGTCTATGGGTATATGATATAATAGGCATCACAGAAACATGGTGGGATGGCTCGTATGACTAGAGTGTTGGAATGGAAGGTTACAGGCTCTTTAGGAAAGACAGGCCCAGCAGATAGGGAGGGGGAGTTGATATTTGTGTTAGAGACCTGTCTGGGGACAGGTGAGCAGTCAACAGAGAGTTTGTGGGTCAGGGATAAAGGAAGAACAGCAATGGGGGACATTACTGTGGGGATCTGTTACAGACTTCCTGATCAAGAGGACTCTGTGGATGAAGCACTCTATAGACAGATGGGAACAGCCTCACACTTGCAGGCCCTTGTCCTCATGGGGGACTTCAAGCACCCTAATATCTGTTGGAGGGATGGTACGGTCAGGCACAAGCAATCCAGGAGGTTCTTCGATTGTGTGAAAGACAACAAATCTTTTGGGGGAAAATGATCAATCTTGCCCATGTGCATTAAAATTATTGGTTAAAACCCCTAAAAGTATGATAGAATTTTTTAATTTTTTCTGAATTGCAAAATTTAATGCTAAAGAGATTAAACTGTTGAACTTGCCATTTCTGAGACACACTGCCAAAAGGAATATTCTGCTCTAGGCAGAGGAATATGTCTCATGGGAAGAAGGTACTGTATGCTTTGCCTCAATTTCTAAAACATGCGTTTTTAATATGCTGCTGAAGGGTAAAATATGTCTCCCAGTAGAACATGACATGATGCTCCTCACTTTATTTTATGCTTCCAATCTTGTGTTTCATAGACTGTTCAGAATGGAGCCATGTAGAAATTTATGGCTTCACTCACCTGTAATTGTAATAAACTAGCTGAGTGAAGAGATTCATCTGAGCGTGACTAAATATGAAATATAGAAGAATCTTTTTTTAAGAAATAAGTGGTATAAACATATATTTGTTGACTTCACAATATTGTGGGAATATACCTGTAATAAATGTATTGACTATTCTATAAAAGCACCATAATATCACAATATTGCTGTTATCATAATTTGGCAGTTTGTTTTTGGTTTTGGTTTTGTTTTTTTTTTCTTTAAATAGGGTGAAAATGCCCATAGCACAATGGTATCTTTTTATCTCATAGTTAAGAGATTATTAATAAAGCATCTATTGTGGATTAATATTTCTGTAGGGAATAACTATCAAGGATAAATGTTAAGAGCAAAACAATGTTTCTGGACCTCTGATTAGTGAAATGTAATCATACTTGTGAGCATCACAGACTCCTGAGTAAAACAAAGCACTATGTAAAACAGGCTCTTGAATTTAAGGCAGCCTCAGTGGCTATGGTGAGTCTTGTTTCAATATGAAAGAAAATGCACACATTTAAAATTGAATTGCACATAAATGGCTTGATAAACCAACAAGACTGGAAGGCTGCCATCTAATAATAGTACTGCATATTAAAAATGTAAGAAAAACTAAGGTTCAGAAAATTACTATGTCCAATGTTGTATAAAGGTAAAGGCAGCACAGGAATAAAGCTCACTTCCATAATAGTATCTTGCTGACTATTAGTGAATCATATTGCTTGTTCAGATTACATTTATTTTTCACAAGATACAGATTAGCAGCTAACTGAAATTCCTGAGACCAGATCTGGGAAAATACTTGCAAGGGGTGATACTCACCTTCTATATTCTCTATATATTGTCTATGGAAAGTGTAGGTAGAATTAAGGATTTTGTTCTGATAGCCAAGTTTTGCCTGCTGAAGTAATAATTTTTATTGCACTTGCTAAAATAGTTGAAAGAACAGAGTGGTTTCTCTGTAGGTGAACTCTTGGCACTAGAGGATTGAAACAGAAGCAACAAACTTCAAGACAAAGCATGAATTAAGAGCAGTTGCTCCAAGTTGTCCTGGGTTCAGCAGTAGCAGTCATGTTTCTCCTTCGTGGTAGCTGGTGCAGTGCTGTGTTTTGACATCCAGCCTGGGAACAGTGCTGGTGATACCGATGTTTTCGGTTGTTGCTAAGTGATGTTGACCCTGACCAAGGTCTTTGTGAGGCTCATGCTCTGCCAGGGAGGAGGGGAAGCTGTGAGGAAGCAGAGATGGGGCGCCTGACCCAGGCTAGCCAAAGAGGTATTCCATACCACAGCACATCATGCCCGGGGTGGGGGGTAACTGGGAGTTACCCGGAAGGACAGGCGCTTCCGGGTGGGACTCGTTTCTTGGCCGGTGGTATCGTATTCTCTTCCCTTGTTATTTTCTCTTATCATTGCTGTTGGTGGTGGTAGCAGTGGTGATTTGTGTTGTACATTGGTTGCTGGACTGTTCTTGTCTCAACATGTAGGAGTTGCACTCTTTTGATCCTCCTCCCCGTTCCTCCGGGAGCGGGGAAGGGGAGAGCCCTGGGGGGGGAGGGGGGAGTGGGGGGTGGCGCTCAATTGCTCTCAGCCCGGCATCACTCACTGGGAGTGAGTGAGCAAGCTGTCTGGCTAGGGTTTAAACCACGACACAAGTTTAACCAGATGAAGTGATCTGTCTGACCAATGAGAGAAGAAAACCCAAACACATTAATGAGCATTATCACTCTTATTAACATTCTCAATAAAGCTGATTAACCCAGCTTCAGACCTAGTCGATTCTATGCAGAGAACAGCCCCACTGTTTGGTTTCTTCTAGGACTCAAAACAAGCTTTGCTGGAGATGCCTCTCTGAACACTATGTGAACTATTCTCAATCTTAATAATAATTCTGCAGCTACACAAGTTTTGATTTTGCCTTAGGACCAAAATATTTTTTCCTGTTAAAAAGTCCCTTTAAGGTGGTTCCCATGAGACAAATTTTTGGCTCCACTGCCCTGATTTATATTCAGTATTATGTTTAATGCTTGAAATGTCAAATGTGGTTGGAGAGAAGATATTTGTGTTGAATAAAGAAAGCAAAGATCACATGTTGCCAAAGCCTTTTCCTGGCACACTGCAGCAGAAAGCATTCGTAAGTCATGAAGAGATTATTTGCTTTGACTGGTAGAGAAGGCTTCCATAAAACACTGAAGTAATTTCTGCACCTAAAATGCTTTAAAGAGACTTGTCAGTGATAAGGTGTTAAGAAAAAGTTAATTTATCCCATTTCATATATGACAAAAATACATGTATTTTATTTCTGAATCCTTTCCTTTCATGTACTTTTCCCAGGGTTACTACAGAAAAGGCAAAAAAGACAAAGCCATTCCAGGACTTACAAAGTCCATTACATGTTATCAGCTTCTTCTCTCTTCAGAGTGATTTTTTAAAATTAAATATTTAAAGTAGTGCTTTTCCAAAGTGACATGTAATAATGAATGATCTGGAAAGAATCAGAAGACCAGATGATCATATTATGTTTAGTAAATTCCTTAAAAAAGAATAAGGACAGATTGATGGTGATTCTGATTCATGAGACATAATTAGTAGGCACAAGTAGGTAGTAAAATTGGTAAGATGTTCAGTTATTCCACTGTTTCACAGTCATCATTAAACCTGTCTTACCAGTACTAAAGTAGCCTGTTTCCTAAAAAAGTATCCCTGATGTAAGTATGAAAAAAAATCGTATTGGTACCTCTTCAGAATATCTGTTAAAGGTGTTAATGAATTAAGTACTTAGATGCTCTATGAAACTTTTATCTTACCCTAAAATTAATCCTTAGAGAAAGGAACAAATCACTGCACTGCTGAAATAGCCTGGAAATAGAGTTAGAAACTGAGACGTCAGTTTGGAAGCCATCAGTTTATTAGCTAAAGAGCAAAAAGGTAACACATAATACTGTGATATTACTGATAAAAAAAAAACAAACTTGCTTGTGTCCAGAAAATGTAATAGATGGCTCAAGAGTTGTTATCCCTTAGATGTTAGCTGAGTAGCTTAGACCTGTCCACAACTAATCCAAGTTATGTAGTGGACTTAACTCTCACCAAAAATTATGAAACTTTGCTTCATTGTATATAGTTTTTGAACAAGAATTAGATAGCATATTGAATTAATTTATATGTGTTATAAGGGATAAATGATACCTTGCTGTTGAATGAGTGTGCAGGGGATGTGAATGCAAGAGAATTTCTCTTTTAAACAGCCAGAGTTGTTACAACTGTCAAGTACAGGTTATGTCCAGGGAGTACAGAGGAGACAAAGACTCTTGGGCTGCTTGTTGCCTGACTGTTCTGCGTGTCCAGTTGTGCAGGCCTATTAACTTGGCCAAGGATCCTAAATTCATTTTGCACAGACTAGTATTGGTGTGAATTTATCACCAAACCTGGAAGAAGCTAAAAGCATTAATCAACTGTATCTA
Source organism: Pezoporus flaviventris (assembly GCF_033815535.1). Classification (NCBI taxonomy): domain Eukaryota; kingdom Metazoa; phylum Chordata; class Aves; order Psittaciformes; family Psittacidae; genus Pezoporus; species Pezoporus flaviventris. The sequence goes on along the minus strand of NW_026892579.1, from coordinate 27,131,857 downwards.
TACCAAACTCCATTCGTTCTAGTACCTAATGTATATATTTTTAACCTTTATAATGTTTAGGCACATAGGCTATTTATGTCTACTCTAGTAAATTAATGGCTTCAGATGATAAGACAACCTGGCAAAACTTAGCTTTTGTTTGCACATCTAAACTCAGTTCCGTCTGAAAGAGGGTGACTGTATCCAAATTGCCTTTGGGAATTCTGTCTGACTTGTGCTAAGTCCTGACCCCTGGCTGGGCATTGTCTGGGAGACTGCTAAAGAGCATGAGTCAAAATAGAATATGCTAAAAGTTTACCAGCTTTCCATGATAAGAACCCAGTGTAGTCATATCCCAAAATTAATCCTTACCGTTTCTGATACTTCTGCATCAATCTGTAAATCTGGTGCCAGCTTGAAGAATGAAGAATTAAGCAATGCTGAGTTACTTCTGTGATAAGGAGAGGTACCAATTATTGTGCAAAAAAGAAGAGCAAGTTATCCTTCTTAAAGAACAAAGAGAATGTCTGACAACAGTAACATTAACAGATCTTTGCATTGAGCAGGGAAAAATTCTGCAATGTGGTATAAAAGCCCATGAGAATTTGGTAATTCTGGTAAAAATTCTTTATAGATTCAGGGATTCTCTGTAGTAACATTCTCTACCTATTTAAGACCTCTGGGGAAGCTAAGTACATCTTTTTAAATAGAAATTAACCTGAAGTCAGTGTTCTTTCAATGGCATTTATGCCTACTGAGAGAAAGGGATTTAAATGTTAGCATCATTTTTTCATGTGAACAGTACAATTAAATAAGTGAGGCAGTAGGAGCAATGACATATGCAAAGCAAGTCAGAGCATAGCAAGGTGGGTTTTACATTTGTGTAAATTCTGAAATACATACTCTTTATCATGAGTAACTGTGAAGAAGAGCTACACATATAATTCATTTGTATACTCAAAGTCAGAGGGAAGACTGCTTGTCATTATGTGGTGGAGTTGGCCTGTCAAGCATATGAACACTGTTTACACAGAAGTGAACAGTGATGAGGAAAATTGGGCAATGGGAGAGAAAAGCCAACAGAGAGAGAGTGAACGGCCATGTGAATCAATTGGAACTATCCTTGAAAATATGTTCCTAATTCTCAGATTTAGAAATTTTCAGGCCAGAGCAGTTGCTAGGTGATCAGATTTCCTTCCTTGGCAGCTTATTATACCACCAGTGTACTTCTATAAGGAAATGATAAGTTTATTTTCACTACGAATCTTTTGCCATATGCTATGAAGGATTTTATAATTTCATAGACCTGATGCTTTCTCATCAGCACCTAGTGCTGACATGCCATCTATGGGGCTTTAGCTGCTTCTTCAGAATGGCACAAGTCTTCTATACACTTGTTGTCAGCTGTATACAGATGTCTTGAATACCTTTACTGTTTGAGAAAATTAAGCGAGCTTGAATAGCTAATGCAAACGAATTATGTTTACTGAGGATGATAAGCAAGAACTGATCTATTTTTTGTATCTTGCACAAGTCACTTCCAGTTTTAAAGATTCTTCATGTTCTTTGCTCTGCTACCTGCAGCATTAATTTGATTAGCTAGAGGAGTAACTTACCCATCATGGCTAAACATAAGATTTAGAGCCAGAATCTATGATCCATAGGCTTTTACTGGGGAATGCAAGTGTCTTGTTAAGTATTATGCGGAGTCTTACTGAGAAGTAACTTTTATGATGATGCAGATTGTTCTTTTTTTTGAAACAATTACTGGAAATCTTTCTTACAGGCTTTCATATTTTTAAATACTGACAAATCATATTAATTTCCATTGGTATTTTCCCATGGGCATTGCCAGCCATCCATGACTCAATGGGAAACATTGTGTGTTTTCAGGGACTATTAAATGTGCAGGACCCCATTCAGGGCAGAGCTTCAGTTCTTACCTGATATGCCAGCTTTTCTGATGATTGTTGGGTGATCATTCTCTGTCTGACTGGCATGGCCACAAATTGTGTAAGTGCCAGAAGGAGCAGTTAGAAATGTCAGGATTATTATTTCACAAGAAAAAGAGAGAGAAATGCATTTGAATAGGCAGTGCTCTGGTGAACCTTATCTCCTGGCATGCTATCACACTCAGTTACAAAGACTGTTTTTAATACTGTGTCTGCCTGAATAAGCAATACTGTCTGCTCTGCACACTACCTATCATAATACAGAGGGACACAGCCTATTTTTTTGTAGCAGATATCCTGTAAATCAGTAAACTAAAGTTTATAAATTGATAATCCATAAGAAATCTCTGATTTTAGGAAACACCTCTGTTCAATGATTTTAAAGCAACTTCTCTAGCTAAAATCTACAGTGTGCCACACTCACATAAGAGCTGCTGCTGCTGTCTCTAAAAATTTTAACCAGAAATTTCTTCATATTAAAAATTTGTCAAGTCTTAATTTGAAAATGCAAAATGGCTAATTTTTGAAATTAAATTTATAAACTTAAGACATCTTCAAAGAAAAGGGAAAAAAGTTCTCTAATTGGGAGAATGGGAAATGAAACATCACTGGGCAAAAGTTCTGGGAAGCATCTGCTTAAAATAGTAATTTCCAAATGAGGAAAATAGATTGAATATTATAAATAATTAATTAAAGTTTTTGGTGGACATAATAGAATTGTCCAAAAAGACAGTGATTAGTTGGGCAACTATGTATGAAAAAGTGGTGTGTGACTTTAAACAAACCTTTTTAAACAGAATGTTTTTTAAGATATTTAAAAATACAACTTAATGTTTACTGTTGTGTACCACTAAATTCTTTCCATTGTTATCTGTCATCAGTAAAATGTAATTAAGTGACAGTAACCAGGACACAAACCCTTTTCCACTTCCTCTACAACATTTTTTCATTTGCTAACAGCAACACTGCTTCCTTTGGATGTTGCTTAGGATCACCTGAAATAGGGAGTCACCATGCACAATTTATAAATGCATTGTGCTGTACTGAATAATGCTTTTTCATGATTCTGAGTCTACATTCATACAAGGAAATGTTTTATGTTTATATTTTTAAGAGTGAAAATATTGCAAAAATGCAAGAGTAACTGTTTTCTATAATGAGCTGTATCAAGAAAATAGTGCCCAAACAGACTCTTAAATATATCAAATTTCCAGTAACATGACAATCAGGAAAATAATCTGAGTCATACTGTTTTCTGTTGGTTAGTTGAGAAGGGAGTTGTTTCAAGAGTCTTCTTCCTGTCCTCAAGAAATTAAGTTCTAATATATTTTTAAGGATTTATATAAAACTTTTAAGTGTTTCATAGCAATCTTTTGAAAACATTACTTTTCATATGACTTTAGTGCATATTGAGAAGTTGTATTGACAGCTGATGCTTAAAATATGCAATGTACTTCTAGCTTCTCATATGCTTTTCACAGAATATTATCAGCAAATATTTAATAGTTTATATGAGCAGAGTTTTGCTAAGTATTCTGTCAATTTTATTTATTGTCTGAGTGATTAGAAAGTTGACCAGTAGAGTTCAGTATTATGAATTTATGGGGAAAATCCCAATTTTTTTTCTTATGCAGAAGTCTTCCACTGAAACATTAATGGAAGCTCTCCCTACTGATAGTACTTACTGCCCTTCAGGGACTATCACATAATTTATTTTGTTTTTTTACCCACCATTTCTTGTCTTCTGCTGTTAATGTATCAACTTAATCTTACAGTAACACACACTTTGCAGTTTTCCCAGCATTTTCCACAACAGGTTCCTTGTTGAGGTCTGGAGATTTGCCTGTGCATTTGATACAGAATGTGTTTTGGGCAGCAACTTCTGTGCATTTTTATGGACACTGCTTACTTTCTTGTAAATTTAATGAAAATATAATCTAGCCAGAGAATGAGATATATTTGGTATTAAAGGTAGCTTTAGCTGCTTGATGTTTATATTAGGAAAAGGAGAAAGGAACTAATCTAGAGACATGGAGGCAGATGGGCAAATACTGCCTGTCTGGTAAAAGTAAGAAAATATTTTGTGCTACAGAACTCATCTTTCTTTATCATAGAATCATAGAATAGTTAGGGTTGGAAAGGACCTTAAGGTCACCTAGTTCCAACCCCCCTTAGGGTAGTATATTCTTTTTTCTGGCTAGCAGCCAGTTGCTTTTTTCTACTTCATACATCAAGACATTTGCAACCACACTGACTATATTTTGTCTCCCATTCTCTATTTCTGAGCACTCATGATTATTGCATCCTAATTGTAGTGTCTTTTAGAATTCCCTGGCGGGGGCATTGGTTCAGTGCTAACTCACATAGAAGAGTGTTTCCCACTGATTCAGTACCACTAAAAAACTTGCTGTAACACTGAAGTGTTCCTTGGAGGTCTCCAACTCTACTATTAATTCAACCTGTATCTTCTTGGCTTGTTAGGTCTGATAGTATTGCAGTCCATGGTGGCATGATTGCTTAAATTCATAGAAGACACTAAGAGATTTGACTGTGTTTTCTTAAGAGAATAATCTTCTAGTGAAAGAATGGTCAGTCTGACAGGGATCACCTGAAAATATCTATTGCAAATAAATTAATAACAATATTTGCAGTAATATTTTTTAAGTTGTGGAATGATAAATTACTTGTTAAAATGTATTTAATGTGCACATATTAATGTAATTGAAACTTTATGAGAAAAATTGTTTATTAACTTCTTATACAGTGCATACCTAAATGTATAGATTTGAGATGACAAGGAATGAAGAAAACATCTTGCAAATGAGAGATTTCATATCACATCTATAAACACTGAAGTCATGTACATTCTTTTAAAAATGTCTTAATATTTACTATTGCATCTAAATTAAGTAGTCATTCTCAAGAATAGTAAGAATTGCTACAGTTTGATCTGAATAATCTTGATAATCTAGTTCTAAATTTGCACAGGCTGAAAGATATTTTCCCTGTCATTTTACAAAATTGAGTACTTGATGCACTCTTTAAGAGCATGGATAGTCTTAGTGATTTCTGTACACTGAAACACTATGCATAAAAGGTTGAAGAAAACCTTAACAGTCTTTGATAAAACCTTAAGGATCATTAAGCTTACTAATGTATGAAGCAGAAGGAAAAACAGAAGCAGCAGTCGTAGTCTTGGTTGTGGTAGGACTTGCTGGATCAAGAAAGGCAACTTCTCGGCACACCATGAACTAAGCTGTGCTCATTGTATTTGGTAATATTTATTATGGATTAATGATTACAGTAACAGCAAGGGGCCACAGTTCTGGAGATGGACTTCTCTGTTAGGTCTGTTAAGCATGATAGAAAGAGAATTCATCAGTATTTTTCAGAACTTGTTCCTTGACCTCAAGTTTCTTATGCATTTTCACATTTATGATAACTTTCCTCAAGTATGTGACAAAATACTTGAGCTAGCTTGGGAGCTCCAGTTATCATTTAGAGTATAACATATGAGTTCACGTACCTTACAAACCCTTGAAATCCAGTCATTCTTCTTGTCTACAATTGTAGTTACAATGCTTATCTTTTATAACAACACTTTTTATCTGAAAATCTCAAGGTGTGTAACAGAGGAAGACAGTATTAGTTCTTTAAATAATTGTTGTACAAAACATGTATCTGAATTTATGGGCAAATGAAAACTGCCTTTATGTCCACCTTTTCTCCCACATTATGGGTAATACTCATTGCCCTGCAATATTGACACACTGGCTATAGGTTCTGTAGAGTCTTTTTATATTGTCTTTTCTTTTTATGCATTTGAATATCCATTAAGGAACTCCAAGTAATGTCACATGAATGATTGCTACTTTCTAGCAATGGTATACTGTAATGTGTACCATTGTAATGAGTATACTAAATGGTATACTCATTTGTCTGCTATTGTAGTGGCTTCATACCCTTTATTGATTTCACTGTAATGAGTAAAGGTACTACACCACCAGGATCTTCAAGACACTATTTCTCATGTAAAAGAGAATATGTACTTATCCCACCCCTTCATTTCTATCTTCCGCTTAATGTATTTTAAGCACCATTAAGATTTAAGCACCAGAAGTGCCTTGTAGAACAAGACAGACACTACAAAGTAGGGTTTTTCCTATACAGACCTACAATGTATTCATTCTTTTAAATGTTTATCCCTGTTTTTGTTCTCATAGTACTTTTTACTTCTGTAAACAGCAAAAATAATTTTATGCATGTCTAACAAAATATACTGGTGAGAAGGTTTTACTCCATGTTTGCTGAAGTTTCTGATTACATGTTTTTTCTGTAGAGATGTATTTTTTGTTGTTATTTGTGGTTTACCTTTCTTCCTGCTTCTGCATTTTAAAGCATATGCAGTGGTGTCATAGAATGGGCAATGCTGTAGTATTAAAGGAAGAGTAATGAGGTTGGTTTTGAAGTCTGACATGTATGTCTTGTTCTCTTTTAGAAAGATTATTATTGCTTTCATAATACTCAAGCAGGTTGCCTGAAATAAAAAGGAGTTAAAAAGTCTTTTCTTGAATGCTCTTCAGCTGCATCACTGTTTTATTGGAGGGAGGACTGAGAAAAAAGACATGTTTTAGAGGAAGATCTAAATTGTTTTAGAAAGAAAGGAGGAAAAGGAAAATTAATTTTTTGTCAAAATGCGCATGATAGTGTATTTTTCAAAATCTTCATTGAGTTAGGAGGTTATATGCTTGCATGGAAATTATCTAGAAAATTTTGATGAATACACAGACTATGAAACAAAAAGGATTAGGTCTCTCATATAAAAATGCATGCACTAAAACCAACTTCCAATTTATCCTTGTCAATGATAAATTTCCATTACTAACCAAATGACCAACCTATATCTATCCTTCCTTGATAGTCTTCAGCAAGAAAGTCAGATCCCTTCTGTGGTGTGATGCTGAGGTCCTTTTTTTCTGTCATGAATATATGAGGTCTGCATCCTTTAGTCAGGGGAATAATTTCTCCCTGGTGCTGTATGTATTGGTAAGTTTCTGAACAATGTGCTTCCATATTCTGTATGTTAGAATCAAACATGCTAGAGAATAAGCTATTTTTTTTTTATTTTTTTTTTAATTTACTTTAAGCTAAAGTGAATCATACAATCATAGAATAGTTTGGGTTGGAAGGGACCTTCAGAGGTCATCTAGTGCAACCCCAATATCAGACGTAGTTAACTGGACTGTACATTTTGAAGGAGAAGAACACTGAAAAAAACCTTCATGTATCATTTTTTGGTAAGTTTCTGTCTCCCATCTGTGTAAGGCTAATTATGATTGGTCTTTTTGTGATCTTTTTGCGGTCTTGTTTTTTTAAGCCTGAATATTCAAAATAGAATTTCCATATTACCCTTAATCTGACATCCATTTCTGAGGATTGATATACGGTCATTTACATGTTAATTTGCTGCTTGTGGGTGTTGCTAAAGATTTACATTTCTACATTCTGGGCTACAGCAGTAAATAGCTGCAGGCTATTTGGAACTATGCTAAAATAGTTGATGGGACCATTTCTTGAAAAACGTAGACCTTTGAGCAAAGACCAGTGAAACAAGTAAGAATAAACGCATAAAAATGTCAGAAACTCATAACACTCATTAGCATAATACAGTTTTAGAATCTAACAGAACACGAATCAGTATAACCTCTCTGAATCAGATGGCTTTCTCTTTTGCATGTCCAAATGAGACCTTAGTAGATCCTAATAGCTCTGGTGTGACCAGTAGCTCTGAAACAAGGGCAGATCATTATTATTTTTTTTCTTTTTTCTTTTTTGTTTTTTTTTTCTATTTTAATGTTGCCATCATGTCCACCATGAATACTACAGATCACAGAGGGAAGGTTGCTAGTAACTGTTGGATACCAGCTCACTGTAGAAGAAGCTATAGCCCAAGAGGGTAACTTCCGTATAACAACCATGAAAGCATTTTAGGTACTAGAATAAGATTACAACCGTGCAGCAAATAGTGTGGGAAGCTGCTCATTTGCCCAAATAGTAGTGCTGTCTTAAGCACCTATGCTATGCTGTGTTGTTTTGGAAAGTAACTCAAAGTATAAGGATGCCACTACTTAAGTCTCGCAGCCTTGAACAACTCTTTCAAGTTAAGCTTTGTCACCAAAAACTAGTGAAGCTAGTTGCAAATTTTGAAACTTTATTCTCATAAGATTTTTTTCTCCTCTTTTAATAGAATTTCACAATGGATGTTGTGAAATTCTGAGAGACAGGAAAAAGATTAGGAACAAAACTTATCTGCTTATAAATTTTCAAAGGTATTTTGCTCATTAAATGTGCTTTGCAAAATCTTATTCTCTCTGGAGTTCAGTGTGCAGTTTCCTAACCCTGGAAACACATGCTAACACTGTCCCAGTGGGTGGATTTTAGCAAAAAAATACATAGAATCATAGAATCGTAGAATAGTTAGGGTTGGAAAGGACCTTAAGATCATCTAGTTCCAACCCCCCTGCCAAGGGCAGGGACACCTCACATTAAACACCGCCAGGGAGGGAGCATTCACAACTTCCCTGGGCAACCAATTCCAGTGCCTCACCACCCTTACAGTAAAGAAATTCTTCCTTATATCCAATCTAAACTTCCCCTGTTTAATTTTTAACCTGTTATCCCTTGTCCTGTCACTACAGTCCCTAGTGAAGAGTCACTACCCAGCATCCTTATAGGCCCCCTTCAGATACTGGAAGGCTGCTATGAGGTCTCCATGAAGCCTTCTCCAGGCTGAACAGCCTCAACTTTCTCAGCCTATCTTCATACAGGAGGTGCTCCAGTCCCCTGATCATCCTCATGGCCCTCCTCTGGACGTATTCCAGCAATGCCATGTCCTTTTCATGTTGAGGACACCAGAACTCTGCGCAATAGTCCAAGAGAGGTCTTATGAGAGCAGAGTAGAGGGGCAGGATCACTTATGCTAGAAAAATCAGCAAACACATTTTATTCTTAGTTCACTTTCCTTTGGTATTAAGTTTTACTAAGCAATTAGGTATTTCTCTTTTACAAGAAAGAGTTAATTTAATATTAACAGATAGTTACTCAGAAAAAAATCCGTCCCCAGTGACTGGGAAGGAATACATGAACTGAAGCCACCTCAAGCCTGCTGTCCTCTTCAAAGTTCATTCTATTGCTTGTTCAGTTTTTATACTGTGTTGGGCTGAGCCACTCAGTAACCTCCCCCCATGCTGGTCTGGCTCTCTCAGGAAGATTGTTACACTTCTTTGATTAACTTGGGGAAGGCCATTTACACAGCCAGCTTGATCCACTTAACTGACACAGCCCTTCATCTGAAACAGTGATTGCCCTCTGTTCGTCTGGTCAGTTTTAACCACATTATTAATAAGCTTGTCTGTATTATCCAGATAAGTTAGATTATTGGCTTTTTAAGCTCTTAACTGGACTAAAAGTAATGCTCTGGCTCTGTACATATGGGTTTTAACCTTTTTGTCTCTAACAAGATTTTGGGTCTAACATTCCTGTAGACTTTTATCCTTTGAGATACAGGTCATTATTGTGTTAACTGGTAGGACATTGCATTTAGTGTAATGGCAAGTATAATTGTTGGAATTCTGGAAACTGAATTGTTTCATACTAAAGCTTAAATGAAGCATTCTGAATGTTAAATTTTCACACAGCCTTTCCACCTAAGTGGTATGCTTGAGGAAGTAAATCATACACTTTCTTCTACATGTAATCTCATCTAAAACATATCCAGAGGAGTAGGTCTGAAAAAAAATTTCTTTCATCTTGTGAAGTGGTGCATTATTAACCATTGATCAGAAAAAGTGTATATCATTCTGGGTTATTTTGCATTAAGACAAGACTCTAATGTTTAGTAAGTTGGGGCTGCATATTCATAGTACCTCTTTCCTTAATGCATGTGTCAGTGACAGAAGTGAGTTAGAAAATGACAGGAGTGAGTTAAAAAAAGAAGGATTAAGGCTGTTTGACCTCAAAGAATACTCTAAAGATACAGTACCTAAATCAGAAACTTAAGCATCTCCAGACAATTGTAAAACAGATAACCTTACATGCTATGAGCAGGCAATTATGTTTATAGGGATAAGGACCCAGCTTTCACCGAGGATTAGTATTAATATCTCTAAATTGGGTTAGGTGAAAGTAAAAGAAACACAACATGCATTTCGGTTTTATTTCTGTTTATAGAGAAGCTTACATAAGGTAAACATTATAATACAAATACAAATAATTTGGAAGTGGTTTTGTTGGCATAGTATAGTTCCATGAACTTCTTCCTCTGCCACAGGTCTCATGATGGCAAAGAACCTAAGATATTTTATAGAACCTGCAATTATATGGTTTATCATCTATGTTTTTCTTGATTGGAAGAAAGGGAATTAATCAACTTAGCAAGATACTATAACATGTTAGTGCAGTCAGCAAGAACCCTGAACTTCTAACCCATCCCTTTACTTTTTTCCATCAACTGAACTGTATCCAGTAGTTCAATCTGTCAGGAACTGCAGAACAGCATATATCTGTATCCTGTGTGACTAGTAAGTTGTTATTATCATTCTCTGTAATGATTAACTAATTACTTGGAGAAACAAGATGAAAATAAATGTACTCATGTTTTCTACATCCAAAAGCAGATGGCAATTTATCTCTGCATCCTTCATTTTAGAACCAATTTTTTAGAAAAGTATAGAGATCTAGCAAAAATTTTCACACTCTGTGTAACTATTCCATACCAATCAGTGGAGGCTTTACTAGCCTCTGAAGCAAGATAATGTCAGGATTTTTTTATTAGGCATAACAGCTTTAACAGCTAGTGCCTGCTATGCTGGGTTTGATGATTGCTGTGGTTTAAACCCAGTCAGGCAATTCGTTCACTCACTTTCCCCCCCTTCTTGCCCTCCCCCTGCTCCCGGAGGGACGGAGAGGAGAGTCAAAAAGAATGCAACTCCCACGGGTTGAGATAAGAACAGTTTAGTAACTAAGGTATAACACAAATCACTGCTGCCGCCACCAATGATAATAATGATAAAGGAAATAACAAGGGAAGAGAATACAACACCTCACCACCAGCCGACCAATAACTCACCCCCCAGGCCCGGCCAAGCACCGACCCATACCTCCTCCAACCCTGCAGTCTACCAGCCCTTCTGGCTAACTCCCCGTTACATCCTGGGCATGACAAGCTGTGGTATGGAATACGTCTTTGGCTAGCTTGGGTCAGGTGTCCTGTCTCTGCTTCCTCCTGGCTTCCTCTCCTCCCTGGCAGAGCATGAGGCTCACAAAGTCCTTGGCCAAACCAAAACATTGCTATCAGCTCTGTTCCCAGGCTGAAAGTCAAAACAGAGCACTGCACCAGCTACCAAGAAGGAGAAACATGACTGCTACTGCTGAACCCAGGACAATGATCCATCCATTCACTGACAAACTTCAGCTTGTGGAACTTCAAATTAATGTAGGGAAGGAAGATAACAAAAAGCATCTTCTCATGAGTTTTAACATAGACATACAGAAGTGTTCTGGATCTAAAAAAAAGCACCAAGGACCTTCCAAATACTCTTTGAGAGGTAGGTAAATAAAGACTGTTTTAACTGCAACAGTAATGTGGGTAATGACACAAAAAAAAAGCTAAAGAAATTTTAGTGTACAAATTTGATCCAGGTTAACTAAGTTAACAGAAGTAAGGATTTTACTCATTATTTCAGTGTTTTGGAATACATTTGGTGCATATTTCAAAGGGTCAAGTTACTATGTTATTTAAGAAGTGGTTTCATCAGTCCACAGAAATATTCACACTGTTTTCATTTAACTCACATAATTTGCCCAGTCCTATGAAGAAATAAAAAATTTCAGAAGCTGCTTAACAAGGCTAACTACTGAGAATACAGAGGTCATATTCTAAGCAATACACAACTTTTTGAAAGCACACTAGCCAATAGAATGGTAAAATAAGAACATAATGAATTATTTATATCATTTCATTATTTTGGAAAAAATAATGCTGTGATTGCATGTAGTCATAAAGGACATTGTTTTCTGTGGCTTAAGTCATGGAAAGCACAGTTGGTGTAAGAGACAGTTAAAGTAGTTGGTATTCAGAAACAAAAACCTTGTCAGTGCTAATGGGTTGCTGTGACATTTACTTAGTACAGAAATAAGACAAAGAAATATTTACTTTTCTTGGTAGCCCAGTTACTGAGTAGGACACTGAAGTGAGACCAGCTGTGATTCTGATAGTGAGATGCAGACCTGATTTCTGCTTCCTTCACACTGAATAGTTGGCTCTGACTCAGTAACACTACTTGCATACAAGTCACTGTGAGCAAGGGTAAGAGAATTATGCCTTTCACTGAACTCAATATTAATGACTTAATGACCACTTAATGACCACTCCAATAAAATGGTCATCCTCCTCACACCATCATTGTTCTCACACCATCACTTCCACATCCATAGTAACACAGAATTTCACAAGTGGTGACCTCAGCAAAAATGCCTAATTTTACTGATTTGGACGTTTTGGAGAATTTTCCTGCACTATGCCGTATTCTTAACAGTTGAGTGCTTCACTGGGAATGTCTCAGACTTTCAATTCACCTATTTGGTTTTCACCCAGTATCACAGGGTTGGCAGAAATAGGAGTATTCAGGTCAATTCCCTGAGGATAAGAATAAGGAAATAATCAAGAAACTATTAAGTATTAGGAGGAATAGGGAATATTCTTATGAATCAGAAGAATAAGAGAGTGTCATAAGGAGAGAGAAAGGCTTGTGTGTGTTGAGACCCAAACCATCTCTCAACAGTTGAGTTACAGATGCAGTCCTGCTCATACTTGCCCTATCAGCTTTTGCTCTCATGAGGATGTTCAGTTTCATTAGCTAAAGTGTGTACCAGAGTGTGGAGGACAACAGAGCAAATGTGGTACTGTGGCATTTGATCTTGTACCTTCCCACTTTCTACTTTTAATAAAGAAAAATGCAGTGACGAAATCACACTATTGGTCTGAAATGAAGCAGAACTCTGCTCAACCTTCCCAAAGTTAGACAAGTTAAAGGTACTTTCTTTCCCATTCCATGGACCTAGACTGCAGAATAAGAAACTAAAATTAAAAATTAATTGACTTCTAACATATGTGTTTGTAGACATCTAGAGAAAATGATGTATATATTCCATTAAACAAACAAACAAAAAACGTGAAACCAAACCAAAAAATAATTTTAAAAATCTTTGAAAAATAACCTTGCGGTAAACATAGAAGCTGGAGTAAATAGGTAAATAAAATTTGAGGATCCAGAAAAAAATAAAATATATGTGAATGAGAAGTATCTCTATGTTGTGGTAAATTTATTTTAAAATACATTTTTTCTTGGAACAAGGAAATCTTTAAGAGTAAGAATGGATTTTTGAAGTTATTATAGGGAATTGTCAGAGTTCAGTACTCTCTGATTAGGATCTTTCAGATATTCCATGCATAGAAGGTATAATGTTTCTTATCAAATTTACTTATTTGATGATAGTTGATGTTATACAGGATTTCAGATTTAGCAGAGTAATACAAAATATACTGCATAACACAATACAAATGTAATTTAAACTTAGCAGAATAAAGCAATTTCAATACACAGTGGAACCAGAGTATCATGTTACTGGTCTCTATAATATGCTCACTGTCGGAACAATGGGCATCCCCAGTTGCTAGGAAGGAAAATGTGAGTTGAGCCCAGATCAAATTTGTTCTCATCATTTAAATTCCTATGACAGTTGTCTTGTTTTATACTCTATGTTAAGCATATTGACTACTCTGATGCTGGTCTGGCTAACTCAAGGGGACATTCAAACTGTGGGGAATGTTACTGAACTAGGGAGAAACATTTATACCCCCAGTTGATCTACTTAACTGTTGATAGCAGTTCCTCTAATACAAAGACTGGTCCCCTTTGTGAGGAGGTAGAATCAGTTTCTTAGCTTCTTTGAAACTTCTGTGGTCAGTTACACCCTCTGTAATTCTCTGACCTTCATGGACACATCACCCTTGCCTGTCTCCTCTGAGCCTTCTTTGATTTTAGAGGCTATTCAGTCACAGAAATATAATGCCAGTAGCCTCACAAAGAGAATGAATATGCTGTCTCACATAGTAATAGATATAGTCAATTGGATCTAGAATCTGACAGATAGTTAAGATATATAATTTTCAGAATGAAAATAATAAAGAATAAATTGCTAAATATTTATTTCAGGTGCTATGAACTAAATGATGACTATTATTAATCTTTAACATGGTTTTAGGAAATTAATTAGCCTAGAATTTTCAGCTGAAAGTGAGCAGAGTAGAAATATCCTGAAGGGAGCTGCCTTCTGCTATGCCGAAAAAATAAATGGGATTTTCACATTGCAAGTAGGTGATGGCTATGTAGCACTTCTCATTGCCTAGTTACCGTACTGATTGGAGGGTTGTTTTCTCTTTTTCACTGCATGGTATCAAGCAAACATGCCGGGAGATCATTTTAAACATGAGGCTGTAGCTTCAGGTATAGTGAGTGAGATGCTTACCTGCAACTGTGTAGAAATAATGTAATATTCATAGAGGGCACTGAAAGATCCAATAGTTAGTATGGCTCTCATGGTTAAGGTATTTACTTGGGACTGGAAAGGTCTAAGTTGTTCCATGTGCTACTTATACATGTTATTCAAGGTCTGTCTCATGTAAAATGTGTAGACGTTGTAACACGGGACAGAATCCGTGTCTCTTTTCTCAACTGAGATTTTGAACCAGTAGGCTACTGAGTCATTGTTATGCTTGCTCTCTTTCTGATCCTGTAAATTTGTAATTCCTTTCTACACAGTGAAAAAGCTTAAAAAAGAAGAGTATTCTTAACCTTAGTACAGCATAGAGCCCAGGCATCAAGAGGCTTGGGTGTGAGGTTGAACGTTTTGTTTGCTGATTATTATACTACCGTCGCTGTGTGTAAGTGAGAACATAATTTATGTAACTATACGTGACTTTTTTCTTCTTCCAGGTGTGCTCTAGAAAGGGAACAACTGATGCATTTTGTGATCAGTCTGTTCCTGTAGATGTGTCTACATTCACAGACTATCGAATGACTGTGGAAACTTAATTGGAGAACTGACTGTTTTTTCCATTCTTATTGTACTTAACTATTATGTGTTTCATCAGTTCTTAAACCGTATCGATATCAAGATATGTTTGACTGTAAAAATCCAGAATGTGAAATTACTGGGGAATATCACTGTCAAAAAATGAAGTGTATATTGAGTTTCACATTATGAATGGGTAGCATTTTGCATGACTAACAGGCTGAATTACATCCACTACTTACTTGAGTCATCATAGAATCATAGAATAGTTAGGGTTGGAAAGGACCTTAAGATCATCAAGTTCCAACCACCCTGCCATGGGCAGGGACACCTCACACTAAACCACGTCACCCAAGGCTCTGTCCAGCCTGGCCTTGAACACCGCCAGGGATGGGTCATTCACAGCTTCCCTGGGCAACCCATTCCAGTGCCTCACCACCCTCACAGTAAAGAACTTCCTCCTTATATTCAATCTAAACTTCCCCTGTTTAAGTTTTAACCCATTACCCTGTGTCCTGTCACTAAAGTCCCTAATGAAGAGTCCCTTCCCAGCACCCTTATAAGCCCCTTCAGATACTGGAAGGCTGCCATGAGGTCTCCATGCAGCCTTCTCTTCTCCAGGCTGAACAGCCCCAACTTCCTCAGCCTGTCTTCATACAGGAGGTGCTCCAGTCCCCTGATCATCCTCGTGGCCCTTCTCTGGACTTGTTCCAACAGTTCCCTGTCCTTTTCTTGTTGAGGACACCAGAACTGCACACAATACTCCAAGTGAGGTCTCACAAGAGCAGAGTAGAGGGGCAGGATCACCTCCTTTGAACTGCTTGTCACGCTCCTTTTGATGCAGACCAGGACGTGGTTGACTTTCTGGGCTGCAAGCACACACTGCCACCTCATGTTAAATTTCTCATTGACCAACACCCCCAAATCCTTCTCCACAGGGCTGCTCTTAATCTCTTCTTTGCCCAACTTGTAGCTGTGCCTGGGATTGCTTGGACCCCAGTGTAGGACCTTGCACTTGGCATGATTAAACTTCATAAGGCTGGCATCAGCCCACCTCACAAGCGTGTCAAGGTCCCTCTGGATGGCATTCCTTCCCTCCAGCATATCAATGGAATCGCATAGCTTGGTGTCATCGGCAAACTTGCTGAGGGCGCACTCAATCCCACTGTCCATGTCAGCAATAAAGATGTTGAACAAGACCGGTCCCAACTCCGATCCCTGAGGGACACCACTTATTACTGGTCACCAGCTGGACACTGAGCCATCGACCACAACTCTTTGCGTGCGGCCATCCATCCAGTTCTTTATCCACCGTTGGGTCCACCTATCAGATTGATGTCTCTCCAATTTAGAGAAAAGGATATTGTGCAAGACAGTGTTGCACATCTTGAGTGAAAGTCTTGACCTCCTGAGTGATTAGCTTAGGGTTTATCTTTTTCTGCTCTTTAGGAGAAAATTTGCTTAGCTACTTATTTTCAGCTACTAGAGGTTGTTTGTTTGTTTTTTTTTTCAGTAACTATACTGCTAATTAATAGGAGATGCTGATTAACCTGAGTGGCTAAAATTTTATATGACATCACTTTCAGAACTAAATGCCAACTACAGAATTTTATTCATGTAGTTTTACCAAATTTCTTATCATTTATATGGACTTGCATATGTGTGTGTATATATATATAAATTAGACATTGTATGACCCTATCCACTGTCATACAGACATGTACAATTAAAAATATAAAAAAAAAACCTTTAGTTAAGTAGTTGAAAACAAATATGCAGATTTTAAAATGATTAAGCTCCATAGTATTACCTGAGAACATTGGTCTCCTATTTTATTCTTACATTTATTCTCCATATAAATTACAATTTTATTCTTCCTTTTCTTAAGTCTAATGAAGTTAAAACTTCATTTAGTAATTTCTTTCCTCATGATCTATTTGTATGTTTGTATTATGAATTTTTTAATTTTATTCTGGCTTCTTAATAGGTCATTTGTTGAATTACATGGACAAAGAAGAAAACAAAAACAGAACCCACTGAAGAGAAAGAGGATAAGTGTGTCTGCTTTAGGACTCCTTCACTGCTTACTACACAGTTTACATGATACCATTACTTCTTGTCATTCATCAGATCACACAGCAAGGGAAATTGAAGTCTCTCAGTCCTTCATTACCGATTACAACAGTGCAGTAGACCCAGTAGAGTATTTGGTAAGTGAAACAGCTTTTACATAACTCTCGTGTGCTACAAAAGCTGGCATTCAGAGTAGAGTAGTTTTAAAAATGAGGCCATTTTTTACAGGTCATTCTGAAACCAAATTGATTGGTGAATATCTTACACACTACCTGTGAAAGACCTCTGGATGTCACTAATTCACCTCCTGCTCAAAGCAGGGTCCACTACAGGTTCAGAACTTTTTCCTGAGACTTTATCACTATGATATTGTACCCTTTATGTTAAGAAGCTTAGGTCATGATTAAGTTGAAAAGGCTGAACATGTTATTCAGTTTATCATCATTTTCCGTCTGCTCATTTCAATATCATCTTACAGCTGATATCCCTAATATAATGTATATATCTGTTTTCATTTATTCTTCTGTCCTTCTGTTTTTTAAATGAAAGTGCTAAGTATTAGGTATAAAAGTAATGGTGAAATAGTAGAGAATGACGTTATGAAGTGGTATAGATTTGTAGGGGCAGTAGCAGTGCTCCTGTCACTTCTTGGTGCTTGTTGCTTCAGGTGATTTCTGAATACATCAGACCACAGTTGTTGAGATTATGGAGAATTTGAAAAATTCCTTGATACCTGTTTTAACATGTCTTGGGTATGGGTATATCTCTATTCATCTTCTCTGCCACAGAAAGGAACAAGCAATAACTCTGTAACCCACTCTGTCCTTGGGATTTTAAAGATTGGAAGTTCTGAGCTCTTTTCAAATATTTATGTCCCATATGGACGCACAGAATACTGGTGCAATGACAACCAGCCAACTAACATATATTTTCAACAGACAGAATGTGTATCTCCCCTGCTGATGTTGCCCAGAGCCTTTTTCATTCTTTCGACTTTCTACTTGTGTAAGTTGATAATTAGAAAACAAGATAGCAATTATTAATTTTATGACACTAAAAAAGTATTATTACAGTAAAATATTATCTTCTTTTCTGTCTTAATATCTATAATTTCAGTTATTCTGCTATTTTGTAATTATTCCTATGAGGTTCAGTGTACAAGCTGTTTACATGAGATGAATGGAAGCATGAAAAGTACATGCTCCATTACACTCATAGTGTATTGCTTCTTAATTTACATCTTGCTTTGGGCAATGCACGAGATTATTCTGGCAATTTCTATATGGCTATTTCAAATTCTGTAGATTTATCTCCCAAGGCTGCTTTTACTTCTGATTTGAAAAACATTTCGTAGGCAGAAATTTCACCATGCATTTGTCAGATAAATTTCCTACTTATTTTGCTTATGGCAACATAGTGGTTTAAGGGAGGAGAGAAGCATAATGACCATGACTTATTCTAATGGGACAAGAAAATGTAGGGCTTGAAGACAATGAATATAATTACATTTTTATGAGCAATCATATAAATATATTATTAAAGTATTAAAGTACTTTTTTAAACAGCATACTCAGAATGAGAATAAGAGGTAATAAAATCAGCCTGAATAAATCTTTTGTATACTTCCCAGAGTAGTCCTTCTGCCTAATCTAAACCCAGTACCATTGGAAATCATTAGTTAAATGAACCTTCATTATAGCAGGCACATACTTTCTTATACAAGTGTGTTTTTTCAGCATGACCCAATGATACATGTGAAAAGCAGTTTTGACAAGAAATAACAGACTGGCACAATGCAGTAGCACCTTGTGCTGTTTTTGGGTATGATAGAGTTAAATTCCTTCATAGCAGTTTGCATGGGTCTGTGTTCTGGATTTGTGTTGAAAACAGTATTGATAGAACACTGATGTTTTAGCTACTGCTGAGCACTGCTTAACTAACGTCAAGGCCTTTTCTGCTTCTAATGCTGCCTCGCCAGCCAGCAGGCTGGGGTTACACTAGAAATTAGGAGGGAGCACAGGCAGGACAGCTGGTCCCAGCTGACCAGAGAGATCTCCTATAACATATGACATCATACTCAGTGATAAAAGCTGCAGATTAGAAGGTGGGACATTTGAAGTTATGGCATTTGTCTTCCCGAGTCACTGTTACACATGATTAAGGCCTTCTCTTCTGAAGATGGCTAAATATCTGCCTGCCAATGGGTAGTAGTGAATTATTTTTTTAATTTGCTTTGGTTTTGCTTTAGCTACTAAACTGTCTTTATCTTAAACCCATGAATTTTCTCACTTTTCCCCTTCTAATTCTCTTCCCCATCCTGCCAGAGAGGAGTGAGAAGCATCTGTGTGGGGCTTACTGGCTGGGGTCAAACCTAACCATTCTATGATTGTGTGATTCTGTGACACTCCTCTGTAACTACAAAAATGTAAAGAAGGAAGTAAATGTTAAAAAGTCATAATTACATTATGAAGACCAGTCTCTCAATCTATGATTCAAGGAGAGCTCATTTTCAGAATAGTTTACCTAAACAAACACAACAGCCAAGTTAGAACATCGTGTTTTGGTACTGACCTAATTGAGCTGACTTAAGATCTCCAAATACAATGATGAATTATCCACCAGTATTCCTAAGCTGTTCTCCATAGGTAAACAATTCAAAGAATGTGGAGTCCAACTGTAGTTTCCAGTGCTCAGAGTAACACAGAATTTACAGATCAAAGTTTATGTGTACTCCTAACTTTTTTATTCACAGTAAGTTTGTGAGTAGCGTAAATAACAAAAAAAAACCCACATTTCCTAGCATTTCCAGCTGGTTAGAAGATTCTAGCATATGATGAGCTGGCCTTGGTTACACATTTTCATCTATCTCTTGGCTAGGTTACAGAAATGTGATATACTTGGGCAAGAAACCTGGTGTGTTTAGGAAACTCCAACTAAATACAGAAGTACAGACCACCCAAAACATATCAAAACTGTTTTGTACTTTCTATACTAGTTACCATAAAATTATGTTCATGACACATCGTAGCTCGTTTCCAGCATCCCTAAAAGATCTCCAGAAGTTCCAAGTTAAAGATTGACACCTTGGCTCTTCTAAAACAACAGACATTTTTGCAAGTACATAACTAGCATATTTTAAGCAGCAGATTTTCCTTAGGCGCTACTTCTAGTCTATGGAGTAAGTTCTAGAGGCAGGAGGCTATCACTGAATATTATTGGAATCCCATAGCTATGACATTTTGAGACCTTTATTGATAGTATGCTCCCCAGGTCAATGCTTAACTGTTCTTCTTGATAGGAAGATTTTCTATAAATCTGTTGGATTTCCCATATGTGCTATTTTAGTGAATTAATTCTCACACCACTGTCTCCATCTTTATAAATATGTCTTCATATTAGAAGTCTCTTCTGCTACCTCTTCTTTCTCTTCTTTAGTCTTTTTCCTTCCACCCCCTTCCCTTCCCGCATTTTCAGTCTTCTTTTGTAGGTTATATACTTCTGATCATTCTTGTACTTTGTTAGTCTCTTTACAATTTGTTCACATACTTCTTAAGCTGTAATGTCTAAAGCCAAACGCTATAAACCTCTCTCTGTGACCACTGCTGTAATTTCTTCCCCAAAGGGTTTAGCTGCCCTTGTTCTGGGATCCACCTCTGATAAGACCCATCTGTGTAACCTTGATTCAGACTGCTGAAACAGAGCACTGAGACTGACTGTAAAGAGATAAGAAAGGTCAAAATTACAGAGTGATAGGACTGCTGATCTGAGATTGTTATTAGATTAAGAGAAAACGTTGACATGAAAGATAAAATCTTAAGAAAAATTAATGCAGAGAGGGTAGCTGGAGGCTGCTCAGTCAGGGACAGTCAGAAAGCTGCCAGGCTGGGGTCAAGCCAACAGGATTGTCACAGTTGATGGAGCTGGAGGAAGGGGACAGCTCCACAGCCCTGATGATGGCTCCCAGGAGTTGTGATCACTGACCGTTCTCTCCCTACTGGCACCTCCCCAGCTGGTGAAAGCTTTACTGGTGCTGTACCGGAGTGTGGGCACACCAGCGCTTAACTAAATACTATCTGGTTTTTATGTGTGTTGGCCACTAAATAAATGGTTTAGACTTATGAGTCACTCATACTCTGCTTACAATCTTATTATGTCCAGCTAGTGATGCCTGAACAAACCAATCTAAAATGGCTCTAACAGCATTGTCTACAAATAGAGATCTTACAGGTTTTGACTAAAGACAGATAATTACAAAACACAGTGTCTTTCAGACAACTGCTTCTGTCTTTGTCTACATAATGTTTAAATTTGGAAATAAGCATACACTAAGCTACAAAAAAGCATTACTAATATAAAGCACCCACTTTATTTTACAAACATGGACCCTAGATAAAGGCAAAATGACAGTATGGCACATGTCTGGGCTTTATGAAAAAGTGAATACGAAGAATGGACACAAACCATACTTCATGCGTTTTGAAACAAATAGCTAATTTTAGATACTTATCTTCAATTACTGTTAACACAGGCTGCTTTTTTAGTCTCAGAATCAAGTTATGCTCATTTTTCATTTTTCTTTCCATCATGGTGTGTCTGGGAAGCTCCTAATCACTAAGGAAGCTCCTGTAAGGGCATTGTTTTCTGCTCCTATTATATTAGCAATGATGGAAGATTTTGGCCATTTTGATAAAGGGCATTTATAACAGCTGGTGGCAGCTTTTGTAACCTCACTGCTTTGAGAACAATAGACATTTTGAGAAGAGTATTCTTGGGGGAATTAACTGTAGTTTAGTCACTTGCTGCTAAATAAAAAAATAAGACTTCTAAAAGTACCTGTAAAGATCAAGGAAGAAATACTGACTCACAAGTCTTTGTTATACAGGTTAATTTATTATTTTTTACTATATAGCAATTTTAGATTATAGCTGTTAATTGCATTTGAGACAAAAATAATGTGTTTCAGAGAGGTGTGTTTTTTTTTCTAGTAATATATTTTCATTACTTTTATTCAAAAATAATTGCTTTGATTAGAAAAATTCAGGAAATTCTTCACAAAAGAACAAATGCAGGATTCACAATATTTTGTATTTTTTTAGTCATTTTGTCAACATTTAGGGAGCTCTTATCAGTCTTTAAGACATTAACATTCCTTCAATGCCTTGTTTCAGCTGTTAAAATAATGGTGAGATATATGAGCCTCTGAGAGGGCAGCAACATGTTGCTGCCCACCAGGCGCAGGGAGGAACAAGCAGGTCCAGGTCGTGTTGCTGACCCTGTTGCTGGTGTCCCATACTGCTGACCAATACGGTCGCCTCCAGAAAGAGAACTTGCAGTAAGAAGACTGCAGCAACTCAGACAGAGACCCCATCCCAAACCGTGGCTGTTCAGGTCTCTGGATGCAGGGAGTGCCAGAGCCTGCTGCTGCCGGGGGAGGGAGGACAGCATTCCACCCGCGTGAGGTGTGAGCAGGTAGAAGATCTGCTTAGCCTGGTGGCAAGACTTAAGGAGGAGGTTGAGACGCTGAGGACCATCAGGGAGTGTGAAAGGGAGATCGACTGGTGGAGTAACTCCCTGGTGTGCCAGTCGGAACGGTTCCAGGGAGATACCCCCCAAAAGGGGAAGGACCCCCTGCCTTCTCACACAGAGGGGGATGGCCCGAGGCAGCCCCTGCCCTGTAGCTGTTGCGCAGAGGTAGGGCACCAAAAAGACGACGAGGGTTGGAAGCGAGTTCCAGTTCGACGTCGTGGGAAACCCTCCCCCCTTCCTGCCCTGCTTCCCCAGGTGTCCCTCCGTAATAGGTTCGAGGTCCTGGATCTTGAAGGAGAGGTAGGTGAGAATGTGGTGCAAGGCCAGCCTACAAGGCCACATAGGAAAGGGGGGTCGACTTTGCACCTCAAGACTGCCTCTGATAAGAAAGAAAGAAGGGTCATTGTAGTAGGCGATTCCCTTCTGAGAGGAACAGAGGGCCCGATATGCAGTGTTGACCCTCATCATAGGGAAGTGTGTAGTCTGCCTGGAGCCCGGATCAGGGATATCACTAGGGCGCTCCCCAACCTGGTGCACCCAACAGACTACTACCCGCTGCTGGTCTTCCAGATAGGTGGGGGGGAAGCTGCTTCCCGCAGTCTGAGGGGGATGAAGAAAGACTACAGGGCCTTGGGGCGGATGGTGAAAGAGTCTGGGGCTCAAGTGATCTTCTCCTCACTCCTTCCATCTTCCACTGATGATGTGGGAAGGAATGGGAAGATTCAGTTCATAATCGATTGGCTTCGAGACTGGTGCTACAGGCAGGGCTTTGGATTCTTTGATAACAGCTGTTATTCTTTGATAACAGACTGAGCACCAGTCTGGACAATGACAAGTGGGAAAGGTTTATCTCACAGAGGCAAAAGGATGCTGGGGCACAAATTAGCAGGGCTCATTTGGAGAGCTTTAAACTAGATTCGAAGGGGGATGGGGTTGTAGCTGGGCTTGCCCCAGTGGGGCAGCACTCCAGAATTGATGAAGACTGGGAGGCCTCCTATAATCCTAGGGTGAAATCGGTGTGCTCAGCTCGCTCCCTGGAATGTCTGTACACCAATGCGCACAGCATGGGAAATAAGCAGGAGGAGTTGGAAACCTGTGTTAAGTCAGGAGACTATGATCTGGTGGCAATTACAGAGACGTGGTGGGACAGCTCACATGACTGGAATATAGTCATGGAGGGCTATGTCCTTTTCAGGAAAGACAGGCCAGCCAGGCGGGGTGGTGGGGTTGCTCTTTATGTGCGGGAGCAACTACAATGCACCGAGTTCTGTCCAGGGACAGGTGACGAGCGAGTTGAGAGTCTGTGGGTGAGAATTAAGGGGCAGGCTGGCAGGGGCGATACTGTTGTAGGTGTCTGTTACAGACCACCAGATCAGGGTGAGGAAGTTGACGAGGCCTTCTACAGGCAGCTGAGAGTGGCCTCACAGTTACAGGCTGTGGTCGTCGTGGGGGATTTTAACTTCCCTGATGTTTGCTGGAAGGACCACTCAGCAACCCAGCCACAGTCCAGGAGGTTCCTCCAGTGTATGGATGATAACTTCCTCCTGCAAATGGTGGATGAGCCGACCAGGAGAGGAGCGCTGCTGCATCTCATCCTCACTAACAAGGAGGATCTGGTTGAAGCAGTAAGGGTTGAGGGCTGCCTTGGTTGCAGCGATCACGAGATGGTGGAATTCAGGATCTTGTGTGGTAGGACTAGTAGAATACCAAGTAGAATTGCAACCCTGGACTTTAGCAGGGCAAACTTTGGCCTTTTCAAGCAATTGCTAAGGGAAATCCCATGGGCAAGGCTGCTTGAAGGTAAAGGGGCCCAAGATAGTTGGTTGACATTCAAGGACTGCTTTTTCCGTGCTCAAGATTGGAGCATGAAGTCAGGTCAATGGAGCGGTTTGCCTTAGTCGATGAGGAATGGGTTAGAGACCAGTTGAGCAATCTGGACCTCCATAAATCCATGGGTCCAGATGGAATGCACCCGCGGGTGCTGAGGGAACTGGTGGAAGTCATTGCTAGACCACTCTCCATCATCTTTACCAAGTCTTGGGAAACGGGAGAGGTGCCTGAGGACTGGAGGAAAGCAAATGTCACTCCAGTCTTCAAAAAGGGCAAGAAGGACGACCCGGGTAACTATAGACCGGTCAACCTTACCTCCATCCCTGGGAAAGTGATGGAACACCTTATCCTTAGTGCCATCTTAAGGCATGTCAAGGATAAGAGGGCTATGAGGGGCAGTCAGCATGGCTTCACCAAGGGGAAATCATGCTTGACCAATCTCTTAGCCTTTTATGAGCAAATAACACGGTGGATGGATAATGGCAGAGCGGTGGATGTGGCCTACCTTGACTTCAGCAAAGCATTTGACACAGTCTCCCACAGCATCCTCACAGCTAAATTGAGGAAGTGTGGTCTGGGTGATCAGGTAGTGAGGTGGACTGTGAACTGGCTGAAGGAGAGAAGCCAGACAGTTGTAGTCTACGGGGCGGAGTCTAGTTGGAGGCCTGTAACTAGTGGAGTGCCTCAAGGGTCAGTATTATTTAATATATTCATCAATGATTTAGATGAGGGAATTGAGTGTACTATCAGCAAGTTTGCTGATGACACTAAGCTGGGAGGAGTGGCTGACACGCCAGAAGGCAGTGCTGCCATCCAGCGAGACCTGGACAGGCTGGACAGTTGGGCAGGGAATAACTTGATGAAATATAACAAGGGAAAGTGTAGAGTCCTGCATCTGGGCAGGAGCAACCCCAGGTTCCAGTATAGGCTGGGGAACGACCTGCTAGAGAGCAGTGTAGGGGAGAGGGACCTGGGGGTCCTAGTGGACGACAGGATGACCATGAGCCAACACTGTGCCCTTGTGGCCAAGAAGACCAATGGCATCCTGGGGTGTATTAGAAGGCGGGTGGTTAGTAGGTCGAGAGAGGTTCTCCTTCCCCTCTACTCTGCCCTGGTGAGACCACATCTGGAATATTGTGTCCAGTTCTGGGCCCCTCAGTTCAAGAAGGACAGGGAGCTGCTGGAGAGAGTCCAGCGCAGGGCAACGAAGATGATTAAGGGAGTGGAGCATCTCCCTTATGAGGAAAGACTGAGGGAGCTGGGTCTCTATAGTTTGGAGAAGAGGAGACTGAGGGGTGACCTTATTAGTGTATATAAATATATAAATTGGGAGTGTCACGAGGATGGAGCCAGGCTCTACTCAGTGGCAAACAATGATAGGACAAGGGGTAATGGGTACAAACTGGAACACAAGAGGTTCCACTTAAACTTGAGAAGCAGCTTCTTCTCAGTGAGGGTGACGGAACACTGGAACAGGCTGCCCAGGGAGGTTGTGGAGTCTCCTTCCCTGGAGACATTCAAAACCCGCCTGGACACGTTCCTGTGTAACATTATCTAGGTGTTCCTGCTCCGGCAGGGGGATTGGACTAGATGATCTTTTGAGGTCCCTTCCAATCTCTAGCATACTGTGATACTGTGATGTCTGCTCAACAAACCCAGTAGATTTCTATAAGTTTGTTATGGGATCATCCGTGTGCTGCTGTAGCATTACTTCAGACCCACTTTGAACCCCTTTGTTATTTAACACTTTCGGGGAAAATGCCAGCTAGCAGAATATTGTTCTGATGCTTTAGCAGTATTTGGGCAAGTTTATCTTTACTCTTAAATAGAAATCTACCAAATGCATGATTTTCCTTTATTATTTTTTATGGTGTCATAGCAAATAACCCATATTCTAGATTGCTGATTTTACTATTCAAATACAACAACTTTCTGTGAAAAAAATTAAAACCCTGTAATTTATTTGCTTTTCTCTCTTCTCCTGTACCTAGTGACAGCTTAGACAATTGCTATATTCATCTTGCATATTTTCATTCCCTTTTAAAATAACATTGAAAAAATAATCATGGAAGTATCTTTTTACTGTCAACTTACACTACAGCAAAATTACCATCCTGAAAAGCTACAGAGAAGATTAGATGACACTGTCATGGAAGGCATTTATGGGAACAAATGCTATTTGCAAGTAACCCAGAAAACATGTCACTCTGGTTAGTTGGCTCTGAGTAGTCTTACGGGGAACATAATGATTCAAACATAAATGATTTCTGGTATTGCATATTAAACTGATGCCAGATATTTAAAGTCTAAAATATGAATTTCTTCTAAATCTCAGATATACCCTGATACCTAATACAGTGTGCTCTCAATTCTTTTATTTATCAGAGGATGAGTTCACTTCTGGTATTTACTCAAGATTTACTAGAACTGTATGAACTTCTTTTTGACCTGGGCATTTTGTTTAGAACATTTCCAAGGTCTAGTTTCCAGCTTGCTCACATGTGTAGAAGTCTACAAATCTGGTATCTTACACTGCAGTGGCAACTCTCCAAATCCCTGATTTCTTTAGTTCCATCCAAAGTCTTCCGCTTAGGAAAGACTAACCTTTCTAAGTATATATTAGTCTATTAGCAACATAATACCTTCTTCCATGGGGCATATAGATAATTCAGTGTAAGGAATGAAACAGCAAAGAATTTTCACCTTTCTTTTAAGAAAAGGTTACTCTTATTTATAGCAAAAGTTCCCTAATAGAAATGCAGTTTCATGGACATTAAAGTTACAGCAACAATAACTGCTACTGCCATCCTTTTTTGCTGTTAGACAAACACAACTACAGATTTATGTTTAGCTGCAAAAATGCACAGTTTATCTACCTCCAAGCTCTTATGGTCCATTAAAAATAGCTAGTGGATGCCACACTAGCTTTGATTACGTCCTTTATCAGAAAAAGATAAAAGTCATGGATTGAGATAACAGTTTAATAACTGAAATAAAGAAAAATATAATAATAATATTATTATTGTTAATAGTAATTAAGTGGAGAGATTGGAATAAAACAAAAGAAACACAACTTCTCCCAGGTCATCCATCCCAGTTATGATCCTGTCTAGCTTCTTGTGCTCTACTCACTGGCAGAGCATGAAAAACTGATTTTTTTTTGACTGAGGGTAAGTGCTACTTAGCAACAACTAAAACATAGGTGTGTTATTAGCATTGTACTCAGACTAAAGCCAAAACACAGCACTGCGCCAGGTACTAGGAATAAAATTAACTCTATCCCAGCTGAAACCAGGACACTTCCCCTGATGTTGTTATTGAGATTTTCCTACACTCCAATAGTATACTGTATTATTTTTCCTTTGATACTAGATAACTATTAGAACTGTTGTAAATTGCACTGTATACTAGCATTTGCATGTGGGGAAAAATAGAAAAATAAAGGTAGGAATTGACCAAATGTCTGTGATCATTCCTTTTACAGATAGTTGAACAGCTGAGGCAGACTGTGCTGATCTGGTATTATCTGTCCACATGCATCTTCTGGATTCTCATTGATGTTGGTGATGAGAGGAGCCCTCACCCAGATCACTTATGTAGTTGGTGACTGGAACTCTGATGATATTCTGAAAAATGTCAAAGTGCATAAACTGATCTCTTGCTAATATATGTTCCTTAATTCTAACTGTCTGTAGAGTTTGAAAACAAAGATAGATTCACTCACTATTAGAAGAATGATTTTGTTTGTTAGCTGTCCATGAATACACTTAAAATTTGGAAGGCTATGAAACCAAGCATTGATAGGAAATGTACTGATTTGCAGCAAAGAGTAAAATGCTATGTGTTTATGGAAAGGACAACCAGTTTAACCATAAGATTTACTGTAGAAAGCGAAACCAGTCTGGCTGTAAGTCAACCTGGAGCAGAGATAGAAAGCTGTAAGAAACAAGCTCAGTGTGCTGGACGTGTCAGAGGAGTATGACCTCAGGACAGAGCGTATTTCAGGTTAATAAAGATGTTGAAGACAAAATAATGCAGGGTTTATTACTTTATGATTGTGAATTCATTCTATTTCCTAAGTAAAAAGTAGATTATTTTTAGACTCACACAAAGCTGTATGAGTTCTATATCACAACTGTTAATGTACAAAATGAGCAAAATTATAAACACAGAGTACCCTTACAGATGTTTCAAGGCAAGACTGTTCACAGTGTTCGAGAGGTCCTTATTGTAGAAGTATAGGCACACAGGTTTTAAGGCTTCATTTCTTCACTGTGTGTCCAGGCTACAGTAAAGTAGCTAAGGGAAGAGACACAACTTAAAAGAAATTTAAAAGTATATAAGTCCAATGACTTGTACCCTGCACTGAGAATAGGAAGTGTGTATAATTCTTAAACTAGTGTGATCTTGACTTTCAGATGAAAAACAGTTGATTCAAAAGTTGCAATCAGTACACTGTGAATGCAATTTGTGATGGAAAAGCACCAGAATATCAGTCCAGGGAGAAAAGAGTTCATCACACTATCACATCTTCTCTTTGATCAATTAAATTTGCATTCTACAACTCTGACATGTGGATATGTATTGTTTTTTAGTGTTTGGCACATTTTTTCTTTTGTTCTTTCTTTTAGGTTTATCTGTAGAGTTTTTAAAAGCAAGAAGCGATGAAGACATAATAGCTGTCTGTTACACTTTCTAAGAGTCTTCAGAAGGGCTAGGTTGTGACTTGATCTAAGAGCTGACCTTGCTTGGAGCTGGAGGTCCTTGCTACTTGTATGATTCTATGATGGTAGGTAATTGTAATTCTGAAATTTATTTTTTGTCATTACAGTTCTGACAAGAAGGCTTGATGGGTTGCTGAATCTGTCACATTAGAAGTACAGACCAAGAATGCAGATACCCTTGAACAAACATAGCTATTTAATATTACTATGTTTTATGTAAAGTTTCTTTTTTTCCCCTTATTTTTCCAATGAGCATTTTTTGCTTAAAATGGATGCTATGATTTAGCCCATGGCTAGGACAGATTTAACATTTCAGCATATATTCCTTTGCATGGTTTTTATCATGACTGTCAGAATTTATCCTCACTTGAAGAGGTGTAATACAAAAATGCAGGAATCTCTGTTGACATTATTCTCTTAACCAAAGTCTATGGGGAAAGTTATGAAAAATGTAGTATGAAAATAACTCTTTTCCTTTGCAAGGTCGTTTTTCTCCCCAGACTTTTCCTAGGACAGAATTTAGAATTATGAAAGTGTTATTTTTAAACACTGTTTTTCAGTCTGCTAAGATTTTATCCTCAAGGTACGAAAGAAGATTTTGGTGCCATATGGCAGTAGGGGTTGCTATGGGAATTATTCGTTGTTACTGAACTGTAGGGTGATCACTCAAAGCAAATTCCAGTGAACAGCTTTAATTCATGTGCTTCTTCTTCTTTGGGATTTAATCAGACTTTCTTAATATATGTGCTATAACCACAAAACTCAGAAAAGTACTTTGGATATAAAAAAAATACATCTATTCACTGAGTAGTTCAGATTGCTTCTCTGTTCACTTACCTTTTATTTGTGAAATCTGAGTCCAGAATTAAAATGACAAAGTCAGGGAATGTGTCCAAATTTATCTACGGTATGGTGTTGATAAATGACAACACTACAGCTTTCATGAGATTTTACACAACTAGGAGAAAATGT
This sequence comes from Pezoporus flaviventris, assembly GCF_033815535.1. Taxonomy (NCBI): domain Eukaryota; kingdom Metazoa; phylum Chordata; class Aves; order Psittaciformes; family Psittacidae; genus Pezoporus; species Pezoporus flaviventris. Next base: position 27,101,667 of record NW_026892579.1, on the reverse strand, counting down.
GATCCAAAAAGACTGTAGGCCCAGAATCACCCTAGAGGAAGGTTTTCTTTTTAGGGCAGTGTAATTCTGCTCAGTACTTATGGAGGCAGTATCGTTAAAGCAGTTCATAGTAAATACAATAAAATTCAAATTCATTTTCTTTCCAGATATGTAAGTAATTTACCCCTTTTGGAAAATTACCTCCTTTTAGATATAAAATATCTTTTGTGTGTGACAAGTTTAAAAAGTTGGGTTGTTGTTTTGTTTTTTTTTTCCAGTTAAAATTTATCTGTTATTTTCAATGAAAATTATGTATAGCATTGATATGCATCATGAACCTGACTCAGATATTGGTGAGAAAGTGATATATGCAAAAAAAAGAATTAACACTCTTGGGTTCATCTATTCTGTCAAGTTGTTTCACTTAACTCCAGACCCTAGGCACCTAGTAATCATCTGTGCACACTTGCTTTTTTACTGCTGTTTTAAGTGGCAAATTTGTTGACTTTTGAAGTGACCCAGACACATAGGAACTTAAGCAGCATGCCTGCTTAAGTACTAGAAGTGTACCTCTTGGCTAAAGGAGCAGGATTCACTCGCTAGCATATATATCAAATACGTAGTTCTCTCTTGCAACACTAAAAAATAAAACATACCTACACTGCATGTAAGAATGAGTCTATAAGGCATGAAATACCTATTTACAATCATAGCTTTCATTGTTAATTTACAGATACACACTGAATCTATATAATCTACCCTGATTAATTTATTCAAACAAAATTCCAGAATGGAACTGAGTCTGCATATACTCAATGCATTGCACACCACATTGCTAGTATCTGTTGATATGTAGTTGTGGGGAAGAATGAATCTTCAAATTAGTATCCTAAAGAATCCCAAATTTCACAGTGGGCTTCGTTATGAATGCCTAGCAGAAAGAAGAGTCTTTTTCATTCAGATTGAACAATCTTTCATTATCTTTTTCAATTCCCTTTTCTAATTCTGGAACTGTACATGAAAGATAATCTGAACACCCACAAATATACCTAATTTGGTAAGTATAACAGCAATAATCAAGTGGGTGAGTAAATGTTTACGAGCCAGGATAAAATATATGATCTCATGGCTTTGGTGAAGATTTGAACTTAATTCCTTTTTTGACAGTGAAACCTAAAGGGTTTTAAACATAGTTGTCTCAGGCAACTGGTTTAGTTATAATGTAAACTATGGACACCTTCTGTTGGGTTATTATTCCATTATCCTCCTACATGTGGTGTGCTAAAATGATGTCAATAAGTTGAGTAATAAAAACCTTGTATTCCTGCATGAATTTACAGGGCTCTACTGAGTGCCATTTCTCCTGAATGCCATTTTTCCTGTGTGCACAACCAATTTTAAAATTTGACCAAGCAAATTGTTCTAGCTTTAGAACTGACACTGGTAGCAGAAAGAGGAAGGAAAGGTAATGATTATGGAAGTTTACAATCAATAAATAATGAATAGTAATTATGTATTAGACAGGAAATCAATGAAAGAAGCTTGTGCCCATTTTCATGTTGTCAAAAATGCAACAGATAACTAGGCGTAATCAATACAAAGCTAATTTCTAGACAAACTTAAGAAATTATTGATTTTATTAATATTTATGTGCTCAATGCATCAGAGGCATGAACTCCTTCTGAGAAGGTAAAAATTTTGTACATTTCTCATGCCTACCCTTATTTCAAATATAGTCCCTGCATAAAAAAAAGAATAAATAATTCTACAATGTTTTAATTTTTTTTTCTCAATTACTGGGCAATTAAAGGAAAATCTATCATAATATGTTATTAATAAAATCTCAGTTTCCACTTTAACCTAAGGTTTTGGTTTTGTCCATGTATTCTTTTATAAAGAGAAGTTCCTAAAAGTACAAAAGTTTGGCTTATTCCTTTAACCAGGTGTTCAACAACTCTTTTGTAAGACTTCTTATTAATCAGTAGGTAACTGTGTGGATGTCAGTAAAAGGATGTTCATGTAAAGAGCAATGAAGAAGTGTGCTAAATGATATTATTTTAAAGCACTCAGCAACGATACTGGGAATTATCTTTTTTTTCCCTGTCACATGAAGAGGAACATAAAAAGTCAAAAGAACTAAAGAACTTGTTAATTAAAAAAATGTATTTAGGAGATGTATTTTTTCCCATCCCTCTCCCTTTTTTTTTTGTTTTTTTTAATTTAGAGATTTATAGAGGGTGTTACACAGCAAGAACTGCAATTTACATAGAAATGTATGCTTGAGAATCACCTGATCCTACTGTGTTATATCAATGTCAGCTGTGTATATTTCAGTAAACTGTGATTTTTAAAATAGTTTCTGGATTTGATCAAGTGAGTACATTTTCCAGCTGTGATATGGACAGTGCAATGTGGTATGGTTCTCTCATATCATCTGAAGTACTGCATCTGGGCTACTGCATTCAGTATCCCCTCCCTGAAGTACTGCATTCAGCCCTGGGGCCCCAGCAACCCTAAGAAGGACCTAAACCTGTTGAAGTGAGTCCAGAGGAGGGCCATAAGCATGATCAGAGGGCTGGAGCACCTCTCCTATAAAGACAGGCAGAGAGAGTTGAGGTTATTTAGCCTAGAGAAGAGAAGGCTCTGGGGAGACATTAGAGCAGCCTTCCAATACATAAAAGGATCCTACAAGAAATGTGGAGAGGGATATTTTACAAGGGCATGTAGTGATAGGACAAGGAGAAATGGCTTTATGCTGAAAGAGGGTAGATTTACCTTAGATATTAGGGAAAAAATTCTTCAGTGTGAGGGAGGTGAGGCACTGGAACAGGTTGCCCAGAGAAGCTGTGGATGCCCCATCCCTGGAAATGTTCAAGGCCAGGCTAGATGAGGCTTTAGCAAGCTTGTCTAGAGGAAGGTGTCCGTGACCATGGCAATGGGATTGGAACTAGGTGATCTTTAAGGTCCTTTCCAACCCTAACCATTCTATGATTCTATGACTGGACACAGAATTTGGTCTCATTTCTGGAAATATAAAGGATGAGAAAAATGTGATGGTGCTAATTGATGATTTTTGTCTAAAGAACTTCAGTGTGTAATTTCACTTTTTTTCTTTTTTCACTGGTCTATATTCACTGCTGAAAAGAAATGTGTGTGTGTTGATTATAAACGAAATTCTGCAAGCCAAAAGAATTCGTATGCCTTATCCACAAAAGAAGAGAAAGGTCAGTGAGATGGATTACCTGACTATGCTTTACCTTAATATGATTGAGAAAATAGAGTGCACTATTTCAAACTGGTTAGAGTCATAATATGATTTGTATATCATGACTATATCACTTTTTCAAATTATTTGAATGCGTTAGGCAGTAGGTCATACCTAAATTGTAATGACTCACTTTGCATTAACATCTATCTTGCTAGCTAGGAGTCATCACCATTACATTTCAAGGGCTCTCAAATAGAGTGATTAAAAGGAGAACATTTTTTATGTATAAGCTGTGATGTAGCTTTGTAATATAAAAGAATGAGAATTATCCATAACACATTTTCCAGTTGCCTCAAGTAAAAGCTCCTATCTGTCAACAACTTGTTGCAAATAATCATTTGCGATAAGGCAGAATCTTACTAACAGCAACAGGAACTTCCCTGACTGCAGTTTCTTCTGAAACTGGTGTCAAAGGGGATTATCCTCTTTATGTGTTATAACTAGATTCTATTTACCTGAATGTAATTCTACAGTGAAATCTGACTACTGCTGGGACTGCTACACCCTCTAATGTGTACTAAAAATACATCTTTCCTTTACATATGCCACATGCACAGTCCACTGCTGGTGTCTGATCTCATTTGGCCTTGAATGTCTTCAGGGATGCCACATCTACTACCTCTCTGGGTAACCTGTCCCAGTATTGCAACACCCTCATAAAAAAAATGTTCCTAAATCTAGTGTGAGTCTACCCTCTTTTAGTTTAAAACCATTATCCCTTTTCCTATTGTAATAGGTCTGTCCCCATCTTTCTTATAGGCCCCCTTTAAGGGGGCAACAGTAAGATCTTTCCAGAGCCTTTTCTTCTCCTAGTTGATTATCCTCAAATCTCTCAGCCTGTCTTCACAGAAAAGGTGCTCCAGCCCTCTGATAATTTTTCTGGCCCTCCTCTGGACCTGTTCTAACAGAGCTATGTCTTTCCTGTACTAAGGCTCCAGAGCTGGATGCAGTACTCCAGGTGGGGTCTCACAAGAGCAGAGTAGAGGGGCAGAATCACCCCCCTTGACTTGTTGGACACATTTCTTTTCATGCAGCCCAGGATACAGTTGACTTTCTGGGCTTTGAGCGCACATTATTGTCTCATGACCAGCTAGTCCACCATGTCCACTAGTGCCCCCATGTCCTTCTCTGCAGGGCTGCTCTCAATCCCTTCATCCCATAACCTGTATTGATGCTGGGGGTTGCCCCGACCCAGATGCAGGATCTTGCAGTTGGTCTTGTTGAACCTCATGAAGTTCACGTTTCCACTTCTTGAGTTTGCCCAAGTCTGTCTTCCCTCCAGCGTGTCAACTCCACCACTCACCTTGGTGTCATCAGCTGTTTTCATCATTCTGCAATTGAAGGTACACTCCACCCTACTGTCTATGTCATCGATAAGCATACTAATCAGAGCTGTCCCACTACAGTTCCCTGAGGGATATCAGTGGTCTCCTCTAGCAGGGTTGTTGAACCTTGATACCATAGTTGTCCCTCTCTTATATTTGCCTAGCAGTTTGACAATTTCCGCTCTTCCTTTAATGCAGCATCACCAGCACTTAATTCATTTATACCTGACTTTTTTTTTTCTTTTAAACAGTGATGAAAGAAAACAGCTGATTTCTTGTATATAAGAAGATTTGTATCTTGCATGGCTTAGCTGGTGTAGCTGCAAATGGATAGCTGTTGCTTCATCTTTGTTTTCCCATTGTTTTTCTCCTTCCTCTTATGAATTTAGAATTTTTGATGAAAGATAATAGTGTAATTTGGAGTAAATCAAAATTACAGTATATAACTTTTTTCAATGGTATATTTGTATGTTTTTGTAATAGATAAATGTAACACTAGTGTGTCAGCTGGAGCAACAGAAGGATTTCCATTTACATGGACTAAGTGTCTGCTTTGCTTGTATGTCCAGAGGCAGTGTGCAGGAGATCTAAAGGAGAAGGGGCTAAATTAGTTGAATTGTCTAAATTCAAGTATTTCTATAAATAAGTTTAGTCACCCTTTAAAAGTGCATTATGAGTATTACTTAATTTACATTTAAATTTTATGGTTATTTCTGCCTTTTAATTTGACAGTTGTTATAGGCCTCATATTTGAGAAGCTTGCTTTCTCATAGACCTTCTCCTCCTGCTGTTTGATGACTGTAAGGGGTCATAATTCTTTATGATCATCCACTCTGTTATTTGGAGTATTTGTAATGTCAAAAATAAAGTATTACATGCATGACTTATCAGTACCAACAGCTAGCAGACAGATGATACAATACTGAATATCAAGGCTGAATAATTACCAATTCTATGAAAGTAGAAGAAGTATAAGTAAATTTATTAGGCTCATAGTTTAAAATCTTCCTAGAAAAATAATGATTATTTTTTCCTTATCTTATAATTGCATGGATTAGCATTAAAAAACGGGAACTTCAGTAAATTACAATGTACTTTTTGTCTTGCAGAGAAAGATAAACTAAAATATTAAAGACATGAAAAAATTAATTTCTTCATGACCAAAGTCTTGCAGGCTATTTGGAAGTGCTAGTAAGCTGATCCACAGAAAACCTAGCTATTTATTGAATTTTCACAGAGATGTGAAGATCTAGCTCATAAAAAAAAAGATGTTCCAAGATCAGGATTCATCTTAGTAAAAGAGCACTAGATGTGCTCTATGAAAGCAGCTAAAAGACAAAACCATGATAAAACATTGTAGTTTATCCTCCTTTTCTTGTACCTTCATTGCTCCTTCTTTAAAATCTTAACATCAGCTGATGCTGTATTACATGAGATAATTCTTAATGGCATGGTCAGTAAAATCCCAATTGACAAAACATGAGGAAAGCAGAACAAAATTTTAAAAAATACGATTATCATTCTACAGGAAAAAGAAATTACTGTAGAGTTCACCTCTGTCAGAATACCTAGCCATTTTACAATAGTTTACAATCACATAGGATTTCCTTTTGATACCAGTTCAAGCCTGATCTACAGTACTTGTTACCATTTTCTCCTGTTAAAAAATTTCCTCAACAATGTTTAAGATCTGCTGGCATTGTCAGTTCAGTGCTGTAGCATACTGCAGCCCACCATACAGCAGACTTGGAGAAGAGAACAAAGCATTTGGTCAGTTCATCTTCATGTGATTTTTGCACAGAATTTTGTATCTCCAGATACCTTCATGCCGTGCAGCCCGGATCCACCAATTAGATCCATCAGTAGACTTTTCAGTTTTAGCAGTAACTGGAAAGCAGGGTTTCATTGATACTAGAAAATATCAAATCATTAATCACCTATATAGACAGCAGTTATTTCCTCCAGCAATGACTTATTTATTCCTGAGGTAATCAGTTTCTTAAGAATCACTTAAAAAAGCGTAAGTGCTTTCTTTGAAATAATTTCTTTTCAAGAAATATTTCTCAATGAGGTTAAGCTTATATAACAGCTAGATAAAACTACACAAAAAATAAAACTATAATTAGCAGTGAACAATGACAGAGCTTGGAGTGATTGTGAGGTTGTTCCCTAATCAGTATTTATCACTGAATGATGATTCTCATTATAACTATGCAGTAGTCACTTCAATATGCTCATACTGATTATGAGACAATTTAGAAGAGTATGAAAAGGCCAGACTCACCTCTTAAGTAGCATATATAAAATAATTTTTTTGTGTAATGGCAGCTAAAGTGAGCAATATTGCAAATACAGATACCTGGTATACAAAGAAAAAGTCCATGTAAATAAAAAGGTTGGCATTTGATTGGCAGACTTGCAAGGATGTATGACAATTCTTAGAAAACAGAAGCCACTACTGAGTATTTCTGGGGAACAGAATGTTTTTGAAATTATTTGTCTTATTCTGAGATTTTGATACTTTAGTTCTTAGTAATTTCTTGATGTGGAATTACCTGGTTGGATGGTTATAAATTTATTCTCTTTAGAGATGTAAGTGGAGATTATACTCTCAGTGTGAAGTAGTATGGAAATTGCAGTGTATTTCATGGTTTATCATTCAATTATACCTGTTTGAGAAAAACTGATTTTTGCCTTTACTTAGTATCATAGAATCATAGAATAGTTAGGGTTGGAAAGGACCTTAAAATCATCTAGTTCCAAACCCCCTGCCATGGGCAGGGACACCTCACACTAAACCATATCACCCAAGGCCTCGACCAACCTGGCCTTGAACACTGCTGGGGATGGAGCATTCACAACCTCCCTGGGCAACCCATTCCAATGCCTCACCACCCTAACAGGAAAGAATTTCTTCCTTATATCCAATCTAAACTTCCCCTGTTTAAGTTTTAACCCGTTACCCCTTGTCCTATCACTACAGTCCCTAATGAAGAGTCCCTCCCCAGCATGCCTATAGACCCCCTTCAGATACTGGAAAGCTGCTATGAGGTCTCCATGCAGCCTTCTCTTCTCCAGGTTGAACAGCTCCAACTTCCTCAGCCTGTCTTCATATGGGAGGTGCTCCAGTCCCCTGATCATCCTCGTGGCCCTTCTCTAGACTTGTTCCAACAGTTCCACGTCCTTTTTATGTTGAGGACACCAGAACTGCACACAATACTCCAGGTGAGGTCTCACAAGAGCAGAGGAGAGGGGCAGGTTCACCTCCTTCGAACTGCTGGTCACACTCCTTTTGATGCAGCCCAGGATACGGTTGGCTTTCTGGGCTGCAAGTGCACACTGAAGCCGGCTCATGTTCAATTTCTCATCAACCAACACCCCCAAGTCCTTCTCCGCAGGGCTGCTCTGAATCTCTTCTCTGCCCAACCTGTAGCTGTGCCTGGGACTGCTCCGACCCAGGTGTAGGACCTTGTACTTGGCATGGTTAAACCTCATGAGGTTGGCATCAGCCCACCTCACAAGCATGTCGAGGTCCCTCTGGATGGCATTCCTTCCTTCCAGCGTATCAACCGAACCACACAGCTTGGTGTCATCGCAAACTTGCTGAGGGCGCACTCAATCCCACTGTCCATGTCACCGACAAAGATGTTGAACGAGACCGGTCCCAACACCAAACCCTGAGGGACACCACTCGTTAGTGGTCTCCAGCTGGACATTGAGCCATTGACCACAACTCTTTGCGTGCAGCCATCCAGCCAGTTCTTTATCCACCGAGTGGTCCATCCATCAAATTGATGTCTCCAATTTAGTGAGGCCACCAAATTGGGCAGGCAGGACTTCCCCTTAGTGAAGCCATGCTGGCCGTCACCAAGCACCTTGTTGTTTTTCATGTGCCTTAGCATGCCTTCCAGGAGAATCTGCTCCAAGATTTTGACAGGCACAGAGGTGAGACTGACTGGTCTGTAATTCTCCAGGTCATCCATTTTCCCCTTCCTGAAAATGGGGTTTATATTTCCTGTTTTTCCAGGTGATGTTGCGGACTTCACCTGACTGCCATAATTTCTCAAATATGCTGGAGAGTGGCTTAGCAACTTCATTTGCCAGCTCCTTCAGGACCCGTGGATGGATTTCATCAGGTCCCATGGACTTGTGTACGTTCAGGTTTTTAAGATGGTCTCGAACCAGATCCTCTCCTACAGTGGACGCAAGGTCTTCGTTCTCACAGTCCCCATATCTGCCTTCCAAGACTTGGGTGGTATGGTCAGAGGCAAAGAAGTCATTCAGAACCTCAGCCTTCTCCAAATCCTGTGTATCTTGTTCTCCCGATAGCTTCCTGAGGCAGCCTATGTTCTCCCTTGTCTGTTTTTTATTTGCTATGTACCTATAGAATCCCTTCCTGTTATCCTAGCCCTAGCCAAGTTTAATTCTAACTGGGCCTTAGCTTTCCTAACCTGGTCCCTAGCTTCCCGGACAGCATCCCTGTACTCTTCCCAGGCCACGTGTCCTTGCTTCCACTTATTATAAGCCTCTTTTCATTTGAATTTTCCTCAGGAGTTATCCATCCAAGGAGGTCTCCTGGCCCTCCTGCTGCACTTCCTTCTAGTTGGAATGAAACACTCCTGAGCTTGTAGCAGGTGATCCTTGAATACTTCTCCTGCAATGTATAAATTCTGGGTCAGACCTTTTTTTCTCAGTTGCTACATGTATGATTCTTTCTCTTTACGTACCTTTATGTTATTCTGGAGCCAGCTAGAACTGCCACACCAGAAACATCCTCTTGCCTTTCTGCATAAACTCAATGCAGTAATTTTGACAGTATCTGACAATTTAATCATCCAGGTATTTATTCTGAGAAACTCAATATCTGTATTTGAATTGTTTTGGTATTACAAATGACAGAGCTCTGAAACACTGGATTTCCAACCTTTCAGAATGGAAAAGTTAACTGGTAATAGTTACTGACTGGGAGACTAAGAATTTAACAGATAAATATGAGAAAATAGCTGAGGGGAGCTAGCAGTAGAGTTGGAAAGACATGAATCTGTAAATCAAATATACTTGAGAAATTAAACGTAGATAAACTTCTTATGTGCTCTGTAAAGAATGCAGAAACTTTGCATGTCTTTGCATAACAGTTCACTAGCATGATAATTAAAGCAAAGGATTCAGATGTGTATAATAGGGAATGCTGTGCAAGTATCTGTCAAATTTTTACATTGTTATTGTAAATTTTGTTAAATTTGTAACTCATAACAATAAATACAAAGAAGAGGCGGCAACGACAGGGAAGGGGAAGACCCAAAAGCCTGCATGCACTGTGTCAGAGATTTTCCAACAGGATATTTCAGTGGAATATTCAGTGAATATTTGTCAAATATACTTAAATTTTCCATTGCCCACTTTTTTACATTAAAGCATGTCTTTAGTAAGCTTATAAATTGAACACAAAATATTCTCATCTTCTACTTAAATATTGTTGACAAATGGACTTAGTACTTCTGGTGTCCAGCATTTTTTATTCCAAAGTTCTAGTACTGTTTATGCTACATCTCCTGTTCTGACTGTGTTTTAGAGCAGGTGGAACATGGCATTTGTCTCCTGCCCATGTGTAAATATTCATCTGAGAGCTGTCCACATATGAAAGTTTCTAAGAATCACGATGAGTATCTCAGAAGGATATTTTGCTGTTACTAAAGTGACTGGGAATAATGCTATATTATTCCATTGCTTGTTTTGATTTATCTCTAACCTTTAAGAGGCAAGAATTCCCTCATGTCAATACACTTTAATCTGGTGCCTTACATTTCATAATGAAAATGCTGCACATCGCAACATTAAGGTTTTACATAACATCTTTGCATCTGGGCAACAGAGAGACCACAATGTTTTTAGAGATTTGATATTGCTAGTAAAATCTTTTCATATGACAAATTTAGCCAGAAACAAAAAAAAAAACCAAAACAAAATAACAACCCTCTTAATTTAGTTTATTATGAATTTCCTTAGTGGCTGATTGACAGTTCAGTTTTCTGCTATTTAAAATACTAGTAATGAGAAGCTGAGAGGGTTGTGTGAATAGAGAGAGAGAATAGAGAGAGAAAAGAGACCAGGCCCCTTGTGAATACACAGTCATTCAAGCTCCTTTCTGTAATGACACAGATACTCTGTTTCATCAGAAACTATCCTGCATCTAATACGCTTCCCCAAATAGGAGGGTTTCATTAAAAGGCAGCTAGATGTGAAACCAAAAGTAAATAATTTACATATAAAAACCACCTTTTTTTTTAAATTTCGATTACTTTCAAAGTATCCTTCACAGATTAACAGATTTAATTGCCTACAACTGATGATACTGGTAAATGGCTTTGGAGACAAAGTGGAAAATGACAACCTTAATCTGTATTTTGGGATGCCTGCTACCAGTTTTCAAGGTAATTACTCAGCCTTAATTCCCAGATCGCATCATTTAATTCAGTTTACACAGCTGCTGAGGCTCCTGTGAGGTGATATGGTTCAAATAAAGGACCAGGCTTATCCCTAATGTAATTCAGCCTACTATGCTAGAACTCATATAAAATATGTCAAACACTAAATTAAATTAATTCTATAACTAGTGTCCAATGGACATAAATTTTCCCTTACATTAAAAAATGTATTATTACAGTGTATGCAACTACAGTTAAACTTTTACTGCATCTGTAATAAATCAATCATTAACAAAACATCTGAATTGTTTGTAGCATAAGTCTACTGTTGTTCATCAGTTATCATAAATATCTTATAGGTGTGAGCTCTGCAAGTGGAATCAAGTGATGATGAGGATAATGGTACAGCTAGGTTGGAGGTGTTGCCAAGGTTAAGCTGGCTTATGCCCTGCATCAAAACTACTTCATGAATTAAAAAGGATGGGTCATTGTCATAGGAGACTCCTTTCTAAGGACAACACAAGGCCCAGTAAACACACTTACGAGAGAAGTCTGCTGTGTCTCTGGGGAACAGGTTAAAGATGTGAAAGTAAAATTTCCTACCCTGCTATGACCCTTGGATTATTAACTGTTACTGATTTTTCAGTTGGGCAACAAGAATTCTGAGGGCAGTGAAGAGAGACTTCAAGACCTTGAGACAGCTGCTTAAGGGGTAAGGAGCACAAGTAGTGTTCTTTATCCTTCCACTTACAGGAAATGGAGAGAGAGGAAACAGGCAGAGCAGCAGATCAGACCTGTCTCTGAGCCTGGTGTCACTGGCAGAATTTGGTTTTTTTTCTGCTTGATATACATAAAACCCAGCCTGCTGGCAACAGATGGGGTACACCTGTCTCAAAGGGGAAAGTACAATTCTGATTTTCTATGTTGCATCACTCTTTCTAGAAGTCCTAAATTAGTTTTTACTTTTACAATTTATTATTTCTGTTCTCACCATTTTTGTTAACCAGTGAACCAAAGATACCTTGGTAGCAATGAACGGATTACACATTGTCAATTCCTCAGGCATAACAGCAGGCTTTTTTGACATTATGCATCATGGTCTTAATGTTCAAATTTTGAAGCCTCCAATTGCTTTCTTTGTTCAAAAACTTTCAGTAACTTTCAAAATATGTTATCTGCACACACAGAGGCTGATACTCCATAACTGTATTGAAAATTTCACTGAAATATTCCAATTCAGCTATTTAAGCAGACCTTCTTTACTTATACTAAGTATTTTGTCTTATGTTTCCAAACTGCTGCATGTACTCTTTTATATAGATATATTTCCCAAAGATCTTTATGAAGTAAGTTAAGATTATTATATTACTTATTATCTTATTATGATAGCTTTTATTACTTCTAAATTATTTGTTATATTTAAGAAGGCAAACATGCAGCAGGTTCAGCTTTCTCTGTTTCACACACACATATATATATTCTCGTAATATCTGATCAACTAAGGTAAACTGTTCTGCTTTTTTAGCCGTATTTCTTAGATACAAACTGTTACAATTACTTCATTTAAACCATATTTTGAATACCAGTTAGATCGTAGACTAAAGTCTATGGAATTAAGTATCTAAGAGAAATCTGATTAAGAACTTTCAAATATGCTTTCTACAGGTTCAAAAGTAATACAATTAATTTAAAATATTTTCAGTTTGTCCATATCTTTTAAGCTATATTTCTCTACAGACAATTCACTTCTGTGAAACTTTTTATTAAATTTTTAATTATATTGACAGATATCCTTGCCAGCTTCTGATGTGTGAGCTGAAGATGTAATTTTTCCAAGCAAAATATCTGAACAAGCTTAACAAGCTGTTTCTCTAGCAGACAATTGGTTGCAAATGTTTCCAAATGGCCATTTAAATGTGATATTGGTTCTAGTGGTGTACCTTAATTATCCTGCTTCTTCTAGTTTTAATTAAAATTCTACAGTTCTGTGATACATGTTCCGTGTTTTAACAATGCTTGTGCATTCCAAATTTAAAAATCATGGGATTTATGAGGGCATAAGAGCAAGAACAAAGGAGCTTTGAGAAAGCTTTTGTAGAATTCTGATTAGCTGTATTGTAGTAGGCAGATAGATATTAGGTATTAATATTTCAAGGCTAAATATTATTAATATTTCAAAGGCTAACATAAAGTTCAGGAGTGTGGCTCTAGGAATACACCCTTTGTCACTGACAAGGCTCAGAAATCAGATGGAGACAGGGGAAAATAAAAAAATTAATGTAACTGTAGAAAATTTCAGTTGTATTTTTGTTTTCCCTGGCTAGCATATTGCTATTTAACTCCACGGGCTATAATATATTTAGAGAATATGTAGATGGAAAAGTGCATAATGCAGTAATCTCTAGATACTCATGAGTAGATATTCAAAGTTCAAACGTGACTGAGAAAACAGGTAAGACTTAAATTTACGAGGTGACAGTTAAGACATAGAAACTGTGATTGCTCTTAGATTCAAAAAGAGTGAGATAACATTTCTTATCTTAAATTTCCATAGAAGACATAGCTTTGTAATAAACCCACTCCTTTACATGAGGCTTGAATACCTGCCTTTGCCATATGAATTTTGCCTAAAATCTGTTTAAAAAATAATAGTCTCTCTTATAAGAGGTCCTAATGTGGGAGCAGAATCTAGGACCTAGATGTGTTTGCACTCTTCCATTGAAGAACTCCAAATTACAGAATGAGATTTTCTTCATCCCCCTCAGGTCTCATAAATCTTAGGATTTTGGCTGAGCAATAAGTCAACATGAGAAGCTATATAGTGTCTTTTCTCAGTCTTACTTCTGTCAAGACAGTTTTACACACCTTAGAATGAGGAGCAGTATGTTCAACCTCCACGTATCAAGGTCTGCCCAGGGTTATGGGCTTCAGCTACTAAGCTTCTATGAAAAGGGGCATAATCAAACTATCTCCATTGTAGTGATAAGGAGTGACAGTGGCAGGGTTGAATCAATATGAATATCTGAAGGGGGCCTGCAAGGATGCTGGAGAAAGGCTTTTCATCAGGGACTGTAGCAAAAGGAAAAGTGGTAGTGGGTTTAAATCAAGACGGGAAGTTCAGGTTAGATATAAGGAAGAAGTTCTTTACTGTGAGAGTGGTGAGGCACTGGAACAGGTTGCCCAAACAAGTGGTAAATGCTTCATCCCTGGCAGTGTTCAAGGCCAGGTGGACAGAGCCTTGGGCAACATGGTCTAGTATGAGGCATTCACAACCTCCCTGGGCAACTCATTCCAGTGCCTCACCACCCTAACAGGAAAGAATTTTTTCCTTATATCCAATCTAAACTTCCCCTGTTTAAGTTTTAACCGGTTACCCCTTGTCCTGTCACTACAGTCCCTAATGAATGAACCTAAGAGCAAACACAGGCCCAGCATCCCTATCACCCCCCTTCAGATACTGGAAAGCTGCTATGAGGTCTCCATGCAGCCTTCTCTTCTCCAGGTTGAACAGCTCCAACTTCCTCAGCCTGTCTTCATACGGGAGGTGCCCCAGTGCCCTGATCATCCTCATGGCCCTCCTCTGGACTTGTTCCAACAGTTCCATGTCCTTTTTATGTTGAGAAACACCAGAACTGTACACAATACTCCAAGTGAGGTCTCACAAGAGCAGAGTAGAATCACCTCCCTCAACATTCTGGACATGCTCCCCTTGATGCAGCCCAGCATACAGTTGGCTTTCTGAGATGCAAGCATACATTGCTGGCACATGTTGAGCTTTTCATCAACCAACACCCTGAGGTACTTTTCCTCAGGGCTGCTCTCAATCCAGGCTCTGCCCAGCCTGTATTTGTGCTTGGGATTGCCCTGACCCAACTGCAGGACCTTGCACTTGGCCTTTTTGAATTTCATGAAGTTCACACTGGCCCACCTTACAAGCGTGTCAGGGTCCCTTTGGATGGCATCCCTCCCCTCCAGCATGTTGACTACACCACACTGCTTGGTGCCATCAGCAATGTTTAGAAACTGATGAATTGAAGTCAAAACGGAAATGCTAAAAAATGGTTGAGAATAATAATTTTGAAACATTTCCTGAAGGTTAGCCACCCACTTACACTGGAATTTAGGTGGAATAGAGCTAAACTTAATGTAACCTTGTACATTTTATTAATGCACACATTACATTTAAAAGTAGACTTTCTGATTTGTAGCTGATGACATGCTGGAGAGATGGGTTTAGTTTGGGGTTTTTCAACTCACAGATGCAATTGTACAGCAATGTCATTTATACTCAGTCTATTTTATTTTACTACAGTAATGAATTATTACTGTGCATACACCTTACAGAGATTAGTCTGCCTAGTCCATGTATGAAGAAGCACAATATTATGAAAACTTTATTTAATAACTTCATTTATTTATTTGTTTAGATTTATTTATTTAATAAAGAAAACTTTATTCTTTCCTCAAATTGCTTGTTAAAGATTGGTCTGCCTCGCTACTATCATGATGTTTATTGCAAAATTTGTATTTTTATGGCATACACACTTACAGAGATACTACTTTTATTACAACTTAAACGTTCTTGCTGCAAAATTTGTATCTGGTTTCTAGAAAATTTTGTTCGTAGTTTAAAAAAGTTCAAAATATTTTTTGCAGTAAAAAAATCATTCACTTGATAATAGATCCTACTGATTCAGTGCTCTACAATGGCAGTATTCAGCCTGCTAAACAATGCTGTGCTTTGGTGAAAATCCTCTACCCAATAAAGGCAGTACTGCTAGATTCAGATGAAGTTTTTATGAGCAAAAGGAGAACGAAGAGCTCTTTAAAAACCAAAAAAAAGCTAGTGCAACAACAACAACAACAAAATGACATTAACAAGCCTTACAAACCTCTTTGCTTAAAATTAGCAAAGGGTCTAATCCCCTCAGATACATATGAAAAGGTGAAAAAAAAAAAGAAGGCAGCTAAATTTAACATGGTGTTTTCTAAAGGTGAGGAGATTCCAAGTTTTGAAGCCCATGTGGTGTTTCATTCCCGTGTTTCAGGGTGCTTAAAACGTTTTTTTTTCTGTTTAACATTTACTTCTACTAAATAGCTTTGCAGAACCAAATTATACTTTGGGATATTATAGTAATTTAGTTCTGGGGTCAATAATTACATTTCCATTGTTTAATGAAATGTCTTTTCTGTATAACATAAAAGACAAATACTGATTGAAACATACAAAATAAACATTAAAAATGTATGTATACATCTTCTTAAATAAACTGTAAGTCCAGTATGTGCTAAATATTATTGTACATCTAAAATAAGCTTTTTTCCTTTCAAAATTTAATACAGTAAATGAATGTCATAAAGGTTTTTTTATAAGATCTTATTATTAAGTAAGATCTTAGACATTATACTTTTTTACACACATACACCCCTTAGTGGAAGATAATGTTTGCATAATCCTCAAAAGTGCGCAACAGTTTCTATTGAAAAAGCCTAGAGCCCTTTAGGATATTTTGTTGAAGAAATTCTCATTAGCAAACAAAAATGTTGATTTCTTGTTGTAAAATAAATGTTTTGCAACAAAATTATCTTCTGAAATAGAGTTTAAATGACGTTTTTGACACTATACTATAAAAATCTACACCAGAATTTGTTACTTAAATTTCTACCTTTATATTCATTGTCAAAAAGCAGACACTTCTTCAGGAAGACTCATCCTGTTTTGAGGTAAATGCTTATACATGTCTCATCTTTAAAGTAAAGTATCCGTTTCTCTCCATTGAGCATGAAATGATCCTAGTGTGATCAGCTCAGACATAACTGTCTAAACTGAAGGCATCTAGAGTGTGTCTATCATCTCTCTTTTCAATGTACTAATTAAATTTATGTGCCTACTTCGGATAGAAGTCTTAGCTACCATTGTGCCCTAGGTCAGTCAGTAATGCTTAGGGTGAGAATCATCTCGAGAGTAAGTTTCAATTTAATATAAGACTAACTATTCTTTGTACTCAATTACTGTACATTGACTGCCAGGATCCAAAGACAGTTAGTTTAAATGTGAACACCAACACTGTAAATAAGAATGATGTGAATTAAATCCCACAAGTAAATTTTGATGACCCTTTTCCCTTTTTGTCTAGGTAAAATTCTCAGCTTGTAAAGCAATCCTTTCTTCTCAAATTCGTTCAAAATACTGTGCTTCCTGAGTTTCCTACTTTAACTCAGTATCATTCTTTAAGCCCACCCAGCAACCCAGAACCACGCAGCTGCTTGCTCACTCCACACCTGTGCCCCCCCCTCCCCCCCAGGGGAATCAAAAGAACATGACTCCCATGGGTTGAGATAAGAACAGTTCAGTAAATAAGGTATAACACAAAACCACTACTGCTCCAACCAATAGTAATAATCATAAGGGAAATAACAAACAGAGAGAACACAGCCACTCCCCACCTGCCGACTGATACCCAGCCTGACCGAGCAGTGATCTAATCTTTCCAGGTAACTGCCCCCAGCTTATATACGTGCTGTGGTATGGAATACCTCTTTGGCTAGTTTCGGTCAGGTGTCCTGTCTCTGCTTCCTCCCGGCTTCCCCTCCTCCCTGGCAGAGCATGAGACTCACAAAGTCCTTGGTCAGAGTAAACATTACTGAGCAGCAACTAAAAACATCAGTGTAATCAGTGCTCATCCCAGGCTGAAAGTTAAAAACACAGCACTGCACCAGCTACTAAGACGGACAAAAATGACTGCTTCTGCTGAACCCAGGCCACTCAGTCATGGCTTTTTTTAGCATTTACTTACTCTCTCTTCCCCATCATATCAAATGTGACCATTTTCTTTTAAATATGTAGTCTATTCACATCTTACCCACCATCTTTCATTTAGAGTGAATAGGTTGGCTAGTAAATCTGATAAGCAATTGGTACCATGCCTTCTAGTCCACTTGTTTTTATACAAAACAGGCTCAGAGTTGGGCTTGTTCAGCCTGGAGAAGGCTCAGGAGAGACCTTATAACAGTCTATTAATACCTAAAGGGGGACTACAAGGAATCTGTAGAGGAACTTTTTACGAGGACATGTAGTGACAAGGGGGAATGGCTTTAAACTGAAAGAGGATAGATTTATATTAGGTATAGGGAAGATAACTTTTTATTATGAGAGTGGTGAGACACAGGTTTCCCAGTGCTAAGTTGTGGGTGCCTTATCTCTGGAAGTGTTCAAGGCCAGGTTGAAAGAAGCTTTGCGCAAGTTGGTCTAGTGGAAAGTGTCCCTGGCCCTGGTAGGGAGGTTGGAATTAGATGATCTTTAAAGTCACTTCCAACCCAAACCATTCTATGGTTCTAAATTGTTCTCCCCATTCTCCCCCTTTGCCTTAACACGCTTGAGAGGCTAAAACTTCAAATAAAATTTAGTGATACAAAGTAATACTAGTTTCTTCCCCTTAATATGCCTCTTTAAAACTCTTAAATGAATTTAAGTAGACCACCTCAAAACTAAGAAGTTAAAAACAATTGGGCTACTGATACGCTGACTTTGAAGCCCATCATAAGTTACTGTCTTTTTGTACTCCTTTATCAGCTTCTACCAGTTGTTTATTGCTGTAAACTGCAAAAACCCCAAGGCAGCTACAATATTTCTGCTAAATGTTTATCTGGCAGTAAGAAAAAGAATTAAGCTCCTCTGCATAAACACAAATAATAATCATCATAATCATCAATAATAAATGAATTAAAACCTAACCATTTTTCTGCCAAAGGATCTTGTTTCTACTCTGCAGAAGGTGAAACAAAAACTTAGGTACCGAGTCTGAGACTGAAATCAATTGGAGCTGAAGTGCCTTAGCCCCTTTGCTATCAACACCTCTAAGTGCTGAAGACTAAATTAGTAATTCCTGAAAGGACTTTTATTTTGTGTCCATCATTTTTTTTTTTTCTGCTTTGATGTCTGCGTATAACTACCTTTGCCAGAATGTTACTTCTAAGTAATGTAATTTCTCAGAACAAATAATATGAAGGCATTTCCTATTGCCAGTGCAATAAGGCTTCACAGACATTGGTATTCAGTTTAGGTTTGTAATCCAAAAGCAATTGTGACACATTCAGCATTTCTAATAACAAAGCCTTTGTTTGGCGCTGGTTTTGGGCTTTAAACAAATTAGAATGACATTTTTTTTGTGTGAACGACAATGGCAGTATGAAATCAAGGTGTTGCACTTATACCAAGCATTTCAAAGCTTAAAAAATAATTTTCTGCTACAGAGTCTTCAGCAACTTACTACTACAGAAACATAGTATCACACAAGCAATGGCTAACCTACCTGTGAGTTTCATGTATATAGAGTTCCTCTGTTTTAGAAATGGAGGCTAAGTACTGTCCAAATCACTACTTACTCCATTACAGTCTGCAGAGATTTCCTTCCTGTTATGACTTTACGATATTTTTGGAAACTATGAACAGAGTTGAAATTAAGACAGCTTTGCAGACTTAGCATTCCACAGATTCCTCTATGACTCAATTCTGTATCAGTTGTAAAACTTCTTGAAAGAAAAGACAAGAACTGGGCAAGTTACTGCTGTTGGCTATGAGGAAATATTCAGGCAGAGACTAACTAGACTAAACAGCTGAAAAAAGGGATGGAGTGAGATACAGTGTTCTGTGGTTTCAGTCTGAGCAGCTGTCTAACACAGAATGTAATAACTATAATATTAATAAAATTCTTACCTAGTATTTAAGTCAGGCCTGACATTTTTCTCAAGGAACTATTTAATGATAGCAAACAGGTATGAAGTTAAATGTAGGGAATGTACAGTTTATGAATGGTTCTATTTTTAAAAGTAAAATATCAGGAAAAAAACTCAAATTTCATTCTATTAAAAAATGTTAATATTTTGTCCCCAAACTAAAATATCTAAACATGCTTTTATGTTTCAGGAAAGCTGAAATTACAAGTTGATTTTTATCTCCTGTAGCCTGAACCTAGGACACCTGGACATTTTGCTATGTGGAAGCCCCCTATAATTATTTTCAGTTATACAGTGTCCCTGAAGCAAGACAGAAGATGATGTATATTCTTGATACTCTAGTCCATCCAGAAGGCTCAATCAGCACAGGCTGGAAATACAGATCTTCAAACCAAAACTTTGATTAGAAGTGGTAGTGGCTCTTAGTAACTTTAAATATTCTATTCCTTTTCTTCAATAATTAATATTTTCAGCAACAACAATAATTTTTCTACTGAAAGAATTTAAATAATACAATACTAGCAAGTTCTGTCTGGTGAACTTGTTAGTAACTTGAAAATATGAGAAA
Source organism: Pezoporus flaviventris (assembly GCF_033815535.1). Classification (NCBI taxonomy): domain Eukaryota; kingdom Metazoa; phylum Chordata; class Aves; order Psittaciformes; family Psittacidae; genus Pezoporus; species Pezoporus flaviventris. The sequence continues at coordinate 27,081,366 of NW_026892579.1, read as the reverse complement.
AAAGGTGATAGCTGTAATAGTTCTTACAATACTGCAGCAAGGAAGGGTAGATGTGAGAAGATAACTTTGAAATATATATACATATGCTTAGTTTCTTTTTGGTCAGTTGCTGAAATCATGAATGTATAATGCATATATGCATATAAAAATACATACATATGAACAATGTATGTGATATGTGCTGCAGTGTTATACCATGTATCAGGGAAAGTTTAAACAGGAAAAATACTTTGAGACAGTTTTGCCTGCTTAACAGTTTGTTCATGTCAAGCATTCTGGCGTTCAGTGTATTACCCTACGCATCACCAGTGCATAACAACGTCAGAAGCTAGAAGAGAAGAAAAAGAAAGTAGATGACATTAGCCCTCAGGGTTACCTGAAGCAGACAGATGCAAGAACAGCACTCAGGGGACTGTTTGTTAGCTCTGAGTGAATCATTTGCGGACATTGAAGATAATAAGAGCTCCTGAAGGAGAATGTTTTGGTTTTCTTACAAAAGGGGCAGATGGAGAAGAAAGTGACCTTTCTAATGTTGGTATTTAAAAGCAGAACACCTGGCATTTGCCAGAATTCTGTGTTTTCTTGATAAAAAGACCAATTTCTGGCATTAGCTGAAGACAGAAAAAAAAAAACAACAAAAAACAAACCAACAAAAAACCGAACAACCAACACACTGGATTTACTTTTAACTCCAGCAAAAGTCTACTACCTGTTTTCTGGAGTTCAAAGGCCATTAATGATTAGTTCTTCCCTAGCACTTCTCATTAAAAACAAGTAAGTTGTGGATATTCACTGGGGCTTGGGTGATTGTGGATTGTTGGAACTATTGAGTTATTTCAAGATGGATCTTTTTATTTGGATATTGGTTATATGGGCTTTTTTGTTGGAAAGAATTACTAAACTTGATAAAGCAAACGACTTTTTTTCTATAACCTAACCATTAAAAATTATTGATTTTACTAATACTTGGCTTTGCTAAAAACGCATCACATTTATAACACTATGTTCTATTATATTGAATGAAGTTATAAGATTTTTCTGCCAATAACATTTTTATGTAACCCCATTTATTACTGTATCTATGACATTTTTTTTTTTTCGAATCTCATAGCAGAAATGTCTGGATCTACTTGATCAGCTATTTTAGTAAATATAGAAGGAAAAAATCCCAGGTTATTTAAAACTTATGCTTGTTAGTATTTTTTGAGGCTTTTTTAATTATTTTTTACTGTAGTACAGGTGTTTGTGAAAGCTGGCATATTAATGCTAATATTATTCACTACAGTATGAAAAGATAATTATGGAAATTATATTTGAGCACCCCTTCCCACCTTCTGCCCCATCCCACTTGGCGGGTCCAGGGAGGTTATCTTTTACCATAGGTAGGAGAAACCACGGGCCCTCCGGAGGCTGAAAAATGAAACAATTAATTTCATTGTAAACTTCCCTAAATCTGGCAGGAGGAGCAAAGGTCTGGGTAAGTTCTTCTTCTTGTAAGAGATCTGAAGTAGAGGAAGAAAATAAGAAAGGAAAGAAAGAAGAGAAACAGAAACAGAACCACTACCTTATAAATCTGGCAACGTCTTCTCAGTGAGTGAGTGAATGAGTGAGTGAGTGAGTGAGTGAGTGAGTGAGTGAGTGAGTGAGTGAGTGAAAACCTCTCAGGTGTAGTCCTTTTGTTGCAGAGGGTTGACCAATGCACAGGGGGGTTGTACAAGGGGGTCGTACAAGGGGGTCATACAAGGAGGTCATACAAGGGGGTAATACAAGGGGATTGTGCATGAGGGGATAAAGGATTTTTGCCTCTTTAACAGAAAGCATTGTTTGCAAATAAGTGTCAAGCTTGCCATTGTGACAAGGAGGCACAAAAGCACAAACTGTAATCCGTTCTAAGCAACCTTAAGTGTGATGGCTTTGTAATGGAAAATAACTGCGGTGCTTGAAGGTAATTGACATAATTTCAGGTCCTTAGTACAAAGGTCCTTACACCTTAGTACAAAAGGTGTAAGAAAAGCAGAATAGAAAAGCAGGACCTGGGGATGGGGAGTGTCCTGGACTAGCAGATGTCCAGGGTGGGCACAGATAAACTAGCTGACAAATAGAAGGACAGGATGATTGCTATGTTTGTGGTGTTAATAAAGCCATTAAACTGGTGTAAACATCTACTGGGGAGTATCCTGGACTAGCTGATGTCCAGGATGAGAGCAGTTAAACTAACTGATAAGTAGAAGGGCAGGATGATTGGTATGTCTGTAATGTTAATTAAGCTTGTTGGGAAAAGAAACGACCCTTAAAGACCACCACATTTTTGTATGCATGCTGGAAACTTTCTGGAAAATCATGTAGTATGCCCAGTGATCATATAAGGATGGCCTGCATGGCAATACAGGAACACATGTTAGGAGGAGCTATCCCTTGTGTCTTCTGGCACCGCAATAAAGAATACTTGCTTGTCAGCTTGAAACTCTGTTAGTGAGTTTGTTCCTGGAGTTTTCTCCGAATCACCATGCTGTACCGGGACAACAGGCTATTGATAAGGGGGAGAAACAGTCTGATAAGGGGAGGAAACAAACTAAGGGGGAGGAAAAGTTACTTAGTTCCAGTGAAGACCAATTTTGTGGTTTGGACTTTGATCAGATTCCTGAAGAGCATGCGTGACAGCTAGAGGTGAAAAGTTCAGGCTCGAGGAAGACTCATTTACTTCATCTTGAAGACCCTACTCACAAGAGGAAGACTCATTTACTTCATCTTGAGACCCTCGCCCATGACTGGGGGGACACTGTGCAGGTGCAAAGGACCTTCTAGATCATTATAATACGAAGCGGGGATAGGACATTAATATGTACAGGTGTATTGTGCAACCTTATGTATTTATATAAATTTAGAGAATAAATGTAGAGGGAAACAACACTGAAGTGCGCATGCCTTTGGAGGAGCTATCCCCCATGCGTCTCAGCTCTGAATAAAAGCATATCTACTTTACAACTTCAGCAACTTGTGGAGTCTATCTGCGTATCACTTTGATGTACTTAACGATCTTTGGTGAAGTTTTCTGTGGACAATGAGACCACCAGAGTTCAAAGTCCAAGAGCACACAGCTGGTGCAGAGATGCCTTTTTGCAGGGACAGGGTCTCTTGGGACCCTCCCACAGGTGAGACTCTTCTGCCGCAGAATTTAGTGAGCCCCTGACCAGGTTAACTCAGTGCTTGGCAGGTGCTGCAGTGTCTGTGCCGCTGCCTCCAGGCACTTTGTTGCCTGGGCAGTTGGTCTTCGGCCTCAGGGCAGACAGCACAGGAAACCACCCCCCCCTCTTGGTGAGCAGGATCCTGCTCTGCTCCCTAGCTGTTTGTCCAAACCATAACATGCCGCTCAGCAGGAACAGGCGCTCAGTCTCCAGTTCTATGAGACATGCACAAAAAGTCTCTTGACCATCACACCTCCTCCAAAAAGGCATGACTGGTCTGAAGATATGCCCATAATATGTAAATCAGTATTTATATTTTTATTGTCTGTGAATTTTCACTTTGTATTCTTGAAGAAACATGATGATGACACATTTCCCCTTCACTCCACAAAGCATTTAAAATGTTTAATTTTCTGTGTGCTTGTAACCTGGAATGTCACCAAGGAGTGAGGTGCTAACTTCTCACTTGCTCTTTGATTAAAACAGGAAATAAAATTCTAAAAATGTGCTATTGATGTTCTAATGTCAAGTAGTGCTTACTTTGGCTGCTTGCTAAAGTTTAATAATAGCCACCTTCACTTGGCACAAACCATTAGACCAGTCACGTTGCTTCATGGTAGGCAGAATTTGGTATTGCAGAATGGTATTGCAGCAGATCTAAATTTTGCATGCCAAGAATTTGATATGCCCTTTAGGTGGCATCTCCATATATTTTTGTATCAAAGTTTTGAAACAATCATAAATCTACAAGAATAATTAATATTGTGTCTTATGTTTCACCTTGACTGCCTAAATGTGTCTCTTCAGGTTAACTGGTGCCTCATTTTTACTCTGTGAGGATATTTCTACTCACAAGTGGATGTTTGGCTTATATCTAAATCAGACAGCCCATGTTATAATTAGTTTTAAAGACATGCATATTATGCATATTTATCATACCAGTGAAAATATATGTTTACTGCATTGGTAAGAATTAATCTCATTTCCTCCCCCTCCCCCCTAAGTTATTAAATACTGGTGTTTCATAGGGTTGCAGGAAATTTCAACATACATCATTAAAAAAAGGTAACTATTTTTTAAAGGGTACATACTCCCTGGTTAAAAGGAGTTTTCTATTTTTTTAATTATTTTTGTTTGCAATGGTTGTTCTGAATTGAAAATTCCATGCCATCTTAGGCTATGCTTTCTCTTCTTCACAGTGGTTGGTATGGAGTCAGTTGTAGTTTCATGACAGATAAACTGGTTTAATTTTTCAGCTTCCATCTTTCAGCCATAAATGTTTTCTTCTGGGCTAGAGTTGCCCTCCTCAAAGCTTTGCCAGGCTGCATCATTGCTTCAGTCTCAGTCCCTTCCCCCACTGTCCCACTCCAGCATGACTTTGGCAGTTAAAGCTGCAGGGAGAATATCACTTAAAAACCACCAGCTGTATTAACGCTACTAAATGTACTACTAAATCCTAGAAAAGACAAACATTTTTAAGTGCAGCAGATCTTTGGCCCTGAGTAATCTTCTGACACCTAGTGGTAAGGATCAGAGGATAAAGGTCTGCAAGAAGCAGAGCTCATTTATTGCATAGGTCATAAAAATGCATAGATGCAATGATTAGTGGAGTAATGATTTATTTGGACTACTGAGGCACATTCAGACAATCAGGAAGGAAAGTCAATTATAACTACAATTATAATAGAACAGTGTTATAATAGATTCAATTATAATAGGACAGGGTTTGGCTTTAAAACGGTGTGGTGATAAGTGTTCAGAACTTGGGAAAGAAGCTGGACCATTTACTCCGCTGAATTGACTTTATGTATTCACATAAAAAATTTGACTCTCATTTTGACTGATATATTACAAGATAGTAAGAAAATCCCATTTTTTGTTGAGGTGACATTTGATCTCAGGTATGATTCAGCTGCCTAAAAGATACCCATTGTCATTTGCCCTGTCCCTCAGTCTCTGACTTATCCTAATAGTTATGACACAGGGTTAAAAAGAGATGTGTGTCCTTCTGAGCTGGTAACTTGGAACCAGGAGGAATGCCTCAAGGCATCTCAATGATCCCTACCTGCCTATTAAATCAGAATGAACCGTGCTGGTAGAGCTCTCCTTTGCATGTGAACATTTCAGTGTGGATGCTTAACTTATTTTAATGCTTGTTAGTTTCAAACATACAGGTAAACTCCTGATGCTGTTATTTTAATGAAAATTTTGCAGTTTTACTGCCTGATATAAAAAACACTGTTCTGAATTGTTTATTCAGAAATGCTAGCTATTTGTGATAGACTGAACAAAGTTACTATGGTACAGCAATATAAATAAAACAGAAGCAAGCCTAACTTCATACGTAAAATGAGAAACTTTGTGATAACCTTTATCACTCAGAAATGAGAACTTGAACAATGGTAGATAATTCATGAAGATGTCAACTCACTTCTTATCAGCAATCACAAAAACAAAGCAAATATTGAAGCAGTAATAGAAACAAATCAGTAAGAGAATAAAAAGCCTAAAAACATTCTTATTTTGTTGTAGCAATCCATAGTTTCTCCACCTCAGAGAGTATATAACTAAAATGCAAAGGTTTCAGAAAAGTTGACAAGCATGATCAAAGGCATATCATGGATTTAGATTAAGGAATGGCTAAATAGCCTAGAACTGTTTGGTCTAGAAAAGGGATGAGTGATAGGAAATAACAACAACAAAAAAAATCAGGAGTGTTGTGAGGAGATGATAGAGATTATTTTTTTCTGTCTTTTCCAGTACAAACACTAGAAGACAACAAAAAAGCATGTGAGAGAAGCTAAAAAAGGAAGCTCTCCATATCACTTGAAATTAAACTGTGGCACACCTTACTTCTGAATAATGGGGCTTGATTGCTGAGATAGCCTAAAGGGAGATTAGCAGAGTCCATGCAAGTCCACTTAGGTTCTGAAATGCATATCTATAACCTTTGGTGCAGGATGTTCTTCAGGTCTTGAGCTTTAATTGGCTGGATGCTGGCAGAGGATCTCACCATGTCTCACCCAGGGCATCTCCATCCTGCATCTGACCCTGGTTCCCCTCCCCAGGGCTGATCCTGACCCCACCTTCAGGCTGACCTGCTGGCCTGGCCTTGTCTTGTCCTGCCCCCCGGGAGGTGCATGACACCCAGGGCCAGTGCCCCCCAGCTGGCTTGCTCCTGGCTGGGGTAGTGGGACAGGCATGACTTCAGGCCCTGCCTTGATGGACGGTTGGGGGCTTCTCTCTGCTCCTGGCCCAGGGAGCCCTCAGAGAGGATACAAATTTGAGGGGAGAAGTGCAGTTCCAACCTCAGCAGGAGTGCTGGAGGGCTGAGAGGAGATATTGGCACTTGGCCCACTGACAGCAAATACGCTCTAGGGTCTTCCTTTCATTGCAGAAATCCCCCTCTGACCCATGAGTGCCTGTGAACCACACTGTGAACAGGGCTGCAGTCACCACTCCCGCACTATATATCAGGATCAGAAACCAACTGGGAGCACAAATGAGTCTAGTATGCTCTACATCCTCCTCTGCTGATGACACACAAAGTCAAGGAAGCACAGCAGGTAAGGAGCAAGTGTGTAGCAACATTTCTGAGGGAGGAATTTCTGGCCCAGAGGAAGAGCAGGCTGCCTACAGAGTGGTGTGCTAGGAGGTCTCAGACAGCAATGAGTGCTACAGAGCCTGGGCTGAGGGCTGAGCAGGGGTACCTGCCCACATGCTCAAGATAAAAGGTGAATGCGGGTTGCAAAACAGCCCTCCTACCTGGGAAAGGTGAGGAACACCTTGGGAGGACCAAGCTGTACAGTAAGCAGAGTAGGTGAGATCAAGTCTCCAGTCTTTGTGCCCTCAAGGACCACTCTCCTGCACATGGGTAGGGTCTCCACAGAGGAAGGTGGCGGCTGTACAGCAGAGACTCTGCTAGTAGATCTTATTCTATAGCAACTGCAAATAGCTTGCAAGTCTTGAGGAAGCCCTTGTAAAAGATGGCCATCTCTGAGAACTTCTCAAGTTAATGATAAAGAGCTGCCAGTTGCCCTGAAGTCTTAGCTTGCCTGAAGTCTTAGTCCTGCTCCGGGCTGGACTTATAGCCACAGGAGTCTCCAAGGGCCACACAGCAAAAAGTGTAAGCATGGTGGCATGTTCTGTGTTTGGTTTTGAAAATGATTAGCATAAAAGGAAGGATTTTAACCTAACGAAGAAGTTGAAATATTGTGGCAGTAACCGTTTTCAAAATCTCTCAACAGTTACATTGCTTTCAGTTTTCCTCATGCAGATGGGGAAAATTAAATATGCTGAAAGTACAAACTGAGTCATCATGGCATGACATGTCAATGACTTGGAGGAGCTATTAGGATGTCAGTAGGTGTACTGCAATGAGTATGTTGAGGCTTTTATTATCTTTATCATTATTACTGTTGTAAAGCTTTTTTACACACTGTAAAATCTTTCTATTTCAATTATTTATGTTAAAAGTATTAAGTAAGCAGGGAAAGCATAAACACTCTCCCTCTTCCCCTAAAAAAAAACAGCAATCCTTCATCATGTGTTCTTGAAGTTTGAAATAAAGCTAAGTGATACCTTATTTGGAACAAACTAATTCCTTAGAGATCAAATGACATTTGACATTTATCTTTTCAATAGTAGACCTTTTTTTTTCTTTTTTTTTTTTAATACTGTCTTACTGGCTATGTAAATAATGATTTCTGCCGAGAGCTAGCAATCCAAATACATATGACAGAGAAAACATGGAAGAAAAAATGCAGTCAGCAAGAAAATTTCATAGTTATGCATGTGCACAGATAATATTGATGCCAGATAGAAAAACAGTGCTTAAGGTATATTAAAAGAAAAAAAACAAGCACATAAATTTTGTAGCATGACATTCAGAATCCTTTTAGAAACAAAAGGAAAGACGTCACATATTTAGAGTCAAGCGTTTATTGTTAGACCAATTAGTGTTTTAACAGTTAATAGTCCAAACTGCCGAGTTAAAAGGAATCCATCTTTGTTGCTATTTATTTTAAGTTTGTCCCAAGCCACTCATCTGAACACATGCAGTGCAATTTAAGGTGATATTGGATATCTTACTTGATTTCCAGCCACCACCAGAAGACCACAGTCTCCTGTAAGACCCAGTCCTCTCCTATTCATTTATAAATGTCTTGCATACTTTGAGACATCTCAAATGACACTAAAATTTACATTCACATTACTGAGTAAAACAATTTATGCCATGTTAGAGGCTGCATATCCAACATGATGTAACTTCTATATTAACAAAGCATTTTTGCATTATATGGGGGCTTTTCACATTACACATATAAGTAATAAGAATCTCCTTCTCTAATGGAACTTCTGTTCCTCCACTGATTAAACAGTGACAGATAGCTTGGATGAGATACACAGCCTTTAGGTAATTAAATTAAATCTCCTAGAATTTCATATTAGACTTTCTTAACTAGTTGAAACAGCAGATGAATGCAAAAATGCAACATTGTGCTAAAACCAAGGTGTATATTACTCTTTTGTCTGTGCAAAATTTGCATAAGGAGAGATATATTCAAGTACCAGATTTATTCTTCCCTCCCATGTCTCAGGAATGCTGGGGGTATAAACCTACAAAGCCACAATAAGAATAAATTTAATGGTCTTTTAAAACTTCGGGCTGTGACTGGATAGGCCTAACTTGGAAGATCATAGACTCATTCACAAATTAAATTCTGTAATTTCATAGATTTTGCTGGGTGGGCAGATGAGCCTCTGCAAAGAAGAAAGAAGGGTAAAAAATGCCACTATTACTTTCTAAGAAGAGAATTAGAAAGAAAAAGAAAAAAAACATTCAGAAATAAAGGTAAAGTAATGCAGATGTCTGTTATATACCTGCAAAGTCTTCCAAAGGCTCTGGTTATTTAGACAGAAGATTGAGAGAGACTTACTGATGATCACCCTGGGAAGCTTCTTAAAAAAATTTTTTTTTTTTTTAAACATTATTACACTGAGAAATGTTAAGGAAACATCAAAATAAGGGATCTTTAAGTCTTCCTCCATCAATTGCAAATATTGAGTTCCCAGAGCAGACACAATGAAAGAGAATTGTAAACCAGGCTAATCTTATTAATCTATGAAAATCATCCACTCTTTGATTTTAGTATTCAAAGAAGTAGTTGAAAAAAGGTTTGGTTAAAAGTGGATTCCACAGAATCCAAATGTCATTTAGAGGCTTGCAGATAAAATAGATATATTACTGTGGTTACTTCAGTAAGTGACTGTTGATTTCTAATGAAATGTGTGTGGGGAAATTTCACTCTATCTTTTTTGCTGCATATAGCAAGACTATATATCCACTGCTCATATGCCAACAGCAATTTTTGATATCAGTTTCCAGCTAAAAATTTTTTTTTTTCAACTAGTGGCTCTGTATAAATATTTTCCCCGTGTCAGTTTTCAGCTACCGAATGTTTAGACAGTTTTCAGCTACTGAATGTTTAGAACAGTATACTACTGGTCTTATTACAATGGTTCCTTTTTACTTTCTCTTGGCATATTGAAATATTATATTAAAACCAAATAATTAATATTATCTATTCTATTGCAACATAAATATAACACTAAATAGTTCATTTTGTACTGGTTTGACTAATGATATACTATGTTATCCCAAATATCTGCATTTAGAATTTTTAATATTAAGTATTAATGGGGAAAAAGAAACAATTTTTAAGACTTTATAAAGGGCTATATGCCCTTAACAGGCATAGGATGATGCCATCATAAATTATAGCCTAATGATTTTCGTAGAAGAAACATGGGCCAATCCTCTTTCCAGTCCTTTAAAAGCTGGTAAAATAGGACACATAATGGGAATAGTAGAAGACTACTTATGATACTTTCTTGATGAAGATTCACTTTTCTCTGGATACTTAGCCAGGCTTATAGGAACTTGAATCAGCCCAAAAGCTGTATAGGAAAGCCACATAAACATGTAGCTTAAGCTAGCAAATCTCAGAGATAAGCTTAGATATATCACTCTACTTGGTGTGGGTGACTGGCTTTTAGTAGCTGTGAAGGGTGAGCTGCATGGGTGGCCTCTGAGAGCAGAGACCAGGGCCTGCTCTTGTGCTAGATAGCTGGTTATTGGTGACAGTGAACAAGGCTTCACCCATGCATGACAACTTCAGTGGCCACCTATGGTGGGGACACAGCATTGGTGCATACGAGAAGAGTGACTGATGTCATCTACCTGGACTTGTTCAATATATTTACACTGTCCCACATGGCACCCTTGTCTCTAAACTGGAGAGGCATGGATTTGACAGGTGGACCACTTCACATTCTATAGTTTTATGTACCAACATATGAACCAGACAGAACATGAGGAAATTCTAGCATCTCGGAAGGATTTTGATAAGCATTCAGCAGGTGATAAATAAAATGTATTTTTCTTTCCTGATTTACCACAACTTGTGACACATTTTGAGAAAAAAAAGCACCTTATCTGTGCATGCAGAAAACTATTTCCTTTTTTTCCACTGGAGCAGAAATAACTTTTCTCAGACAGAAATCATAGAATCATATACATACCTGTCTTCTATACTGTTTGATTGCAGCACAACAGCAGCCACAATGCAAAAGGGGGGGGGATTGACCTGCACAAGGAGGTTAGTGTCATATAACCAAGGTGTCCTACTAGGGTGGGTGCTCCTGCCCCAGTTCAATAATAGATCTTGTGCAATCCCCAGATATTCTTACCTTGCATTCCATAATGTGTCCCATACTCATTGCAGTTACCTTGCCTCTGTTTCCAAGGTGTTTCTGCACTGACTTCTTGTGGTGGTATTGCAACTGATCAATGGGGCTGAGGGTCTCCTGAGACATCCATGGGAGAGGCCCCAGAAGACTTCTGTTCCTCTGAATCTTTAATATGGGTTCTCACCTGCTTTGTGCTCCTTGTTCCTCTGGGCTTGTGGAGATAGGCCTTTGGTGGGATAATGGCTCCTGGGATGAGCGTGGGAGGATCTAAAGCAGGATATTATGTGGGCTTCTCCCACTTCCCACTTTGTGTGCTCCTTTGTGGGTGTTCAGGTGAACTTTTTGCTACATAACCTAACAGAAAGTATGAAAGTAATACATGAAAATATGATGTAAATCTGATCTTACTTTCATTAAAGTCAGTAGAAATTTTATTTGTTCCTGTACAATGTACACTCAGCTGTATGGCTGAGATGAAAGCCTATGTAATATACATTTTAAAATGGAAAGAAAAATTGTTGGAGTATGCAATTATCCTTTATACCTATAATTACTTTGGCACTCTGAAGAAGAAAAAGAAAATCAGACTAAAGTATAATAGTAAAATTGATTAGTTTTCAATTTTGGGAGATAATTTATTGCAAAAACTGAATGGCTGTTAAGGAACAGCTCATTTAATCTCCAAGCAGTGTGCTACTAGGACATTTAATTGCTGCTTATATGAACATTTGTAGAGGATATTATGAAAGACTTATGAGCAAAATCCCATGTTTTTGTGATCGCTCTCACATCACATAGAATTATTTTTTTCCAAGTAAGAAAAGGCACTGAATAATACACAGAGAAAAGAAATTGTGGTGATGTGACCTTAACTCATTTGCAGAGTATTAGTGACTTCCTTTCTGACTGGCTGGCCGTTGATCTGTTCCGCATCACAGAGCATTTTCCTGCAGGTTAAAGCGTAATCCCAGAAGTTAGGAAATTGCAAAGTGAGAGGAAAATATAACAGGGAGCCTTGTGGGGCAGTAGTGAGAAATATATGGTTTACTTAATCATTTTGCTTGCTTATTCCTTCTACAATGATATGCATTAGGTGGTCAGGAATTAATTTTCTAGCCCTTAATCACAGGACAGAAGTAATTAGAATTGCATTGCCATTGCTACAGTACTCTGCAGTATGAATAAGAATTACAGAAGGAGGACAGTGTAGTCTTTCTTGTGAATTCATATAACTTGACAGTATCAACAACTGACATGAGCAGCTTTAAGTCTTTAATGTGTGTATCCTCAGTACAGCACCACAGAACACTTTGATGCTCTTTTGATTGTTTATTGCTGGATAATTAGCTCTAAAAGGGTATTTCTAGGTTTCTGGAGTACGGATGTACTGATTTACCCTACTTTCCGTAGCACCCCTAGTACAAGACAGTTCAATACAATCCATTCTCAGCATGTTCCCTGTGAAGATTAAGGATTAAGGTTTGCCATCTGACCCTGCAAGCAAGTGACATGGCACAACCCACAACCATATGGCGCTTTTCTTCATCAAGCAAGGTAGGTTTTGTTTATAGCACATTTCCCCTGATCTTTTAATAATTTCAAATGCTGCTCAGGCATTATTTGGGAGGATGCTTCTTGCCTGAGCCAAAATCATCTCTAGTGCTGCCCTAGAAATCAGGAGATGTAGGTAGTCCTGTGCCAATGTGTGAGGACGTCTTCTGGTCTTGGTAAATTGAGCTAATATTAACCTTGTGAATGAAACAAAGAAAGGCTTGGTAATCATTTTTGTGTCAGAATAAATCAGTGTTACTGAGACAGATTCTTCTATGACACACACTCTTCTGCTGGATGTGTCGTATCTCTTTGATATTGACACCATCATCTGGGATGCTGTTTTTTAAACAAAACATTATACATGCATAAATTATTGTAATTTAAATGCTAAGTTAAAAATATACTCATTAAAGCAAAAAGACTGTCTTTCTTTAGTGTGTTTACACAGTATTAGCCTCACACAGATCTTCATGAGCATACAGATTTAGATTTTGAAAAAAGGCACTGTTTATGTGCTCTTCTAAACTAACATGTTCTTATGAACTAAGGGTTTCTAATTTCTAAACATCAGAATGCAAACATGAATGTGCTTTTTCTGTTATTTTAATCACTTTTCAAGGTATTTGAAATCATTAAGACTACAACGAGATTTTGAGTTTAATTTTTTTTGGTCAATATTACAAAGGTCTTAACATATTTAGTCACCAGCAAATAGTGATAATGATATCTGTGTTCTTCATATGTGCAATTAGTCTTCAGTATGCTCATTCTTCTATTTCCCTTACTCTTTCTAGCTGTGTTCAGATACAAAAGCTGCAGGAAAAGTTATATTTCAGTTTCCTGTTCTTACAGGTAGTTTTAAATGATTGATCTCCTGTACTTTATATGTGATGCTACTGATTTCAACAGCAGTTTAATCAAGAACAAAAAAAAATGCAGGATAATGGTTAAATACTTTGATTTCTCAGGTTTACACATTAGGTTTCATTTTAGTGCTGTTTCAGGAAATTACAGCCTACCTGCTTTGATGAGAAATATATTTATCAGACAAATGCTAGATCCATATTTTGTTTAATATTTGTCTTGTATCATTAGTTACTGCATTTGACTTACCTGCCTATGCCTCATATCCTAACCCTTCAAGTGTTGCAAATGCACGCAAGATAAAAATTTTCTTGATTTATGGTCAGACATTATCATACTGAAGGATCAAGTGTTTATTTCCACCCCTTAATTGCAAAACTTTTATTTTATAAAAAATGGAGAAAAATAGATCTGTGAACTAATTTTCCAACTATAATTATGTCAAATTACATAATTATCAACATAAATACCTGAAATCATTTTCTGACAGCTTGTAATTGTGTAATTGCAGTCAAAATTTATGTGACTGCAATACATAAAACTGTGTAATATGGAACAATTATTGCCTCCTTACAGAATTCACTTATAACCCTGGTCATTGTTTTTCAGAAGAGGTACTTTATAACCACAAGATTGTTTAGCATTTATGTTGTTGTATATATTCTGTACCCATGCGTACAGAACAGTATAAATATTTGTGAAATTAAAATTCTAGCCCTTCCTAAAATACACCTGTGTGCATACCTAGAGCACATGCCAAAAGCCATAGGCAAGTTATTTAAAATATGTATATGTTTAATATTACATTTCACAGATAGTATCACTTGAATCATCGCAGTCATTCTTGTGTTTAAATTCTGATAGGCATTTAAGTATCCTAGAGAATTCAGGTGTCAGAAATTGTCACTGTAGGCTTCTAAAGTACCTTGCAAAGACTATGGTGAGAGCATTTAAAACAAGAAAGAGTGTGTAGTTGTTCTTAGTCTACTCTTTTCATTTCTTTTATTTCATTTCAGACTTTATAATTTTAAATCAGTGTTTTTGCAGATCACAAGAATAAAACGAGATTTTCATATTCCTTAATGTATCTCAAGTTGTTATAACTCCCATGACTGATTGCCATTTCTATTTAAATAGGATTCACTGTACAAACATAAAGTACCGTCCTTCCCCCTAAAACTAACTTTTACATATGAGGAATGGTTAGGTAAAATAATATCTTTGCATAGCAAGTTTCAGTTGTAAGATTCAAATTATTTATATCCAATGAAAAATTATGTTGGAATTTATTCAGAATAGAAAAATAACATAAAATAAAATAACCATAAAATAACATAAAATAAAATATTCATAAAATAAACCATAAAATAAACTAAAAAAAAAAGAGATAAAATAAAAAGATAAAACCCCAAACCTTTCTCAATTTCACATAAATTCTGTCCAGAAAATACTGCCTTAAAATATCTGCTGCATGTCATTCTACGTACATTTCTGGTTATAATTCAGCTAAGAGATAGGTTATTGAAAAAACTCAGGCTTTGAGAAAATATTTTTAAAAGTATCTGAGACCCTAATAAATATGTATATATTGCATCTTTGTCTCTTGGAATCAGGTTTGTATGAAACAATCTGTTCCTGTTGTGCATCTCGTATCCTGCTCTATTTCTTCAGGATAAAAAAGGAGGAAAAAATGAAAGCAGGAAAAGAAAAGAAAGAAGCAAAAGAGGGTAGCAAAAGAAACAAATCGGAGCCTTGTATCTAAACTGTAAATGAAATTATGCTGAAATGAAGATACTACTTCAAGTGAAGTATACATGAGTCAGCCTTTTGAACAACAGAGGTTTTTGATAAACTAAGGGAAGCAGGGCATGCTTTTCCTTTTTTCTCCACATAGATAGGGTAAACTGTATTCAACAACTGTGCTAAAAAACTTGCAGGTTTGTTTTTTGTTTTTTTTTTCATATATTTAGTATTAAGGCATTAGCATGTAGCAGGCAAGTTTTGTTCATGAATGATTTTACAGGAAACCAGGGAATCTAGAGCTTGAGATAAATAAGAAAAAAATCCAATTTTAGATACTACATATCTGCTTATTCAAAATTGCAGTCAGCAAGCACTCTACTGATCAATAGTCTCTTAAATCTGAGTTCTTTTAATAGTATAAATCAGACTTACTATAGTCTTATGAATATTAAATTTTCACCATACCTAAATAATTTCAGTCATTAGTGGAGTTTCATTGTTTCATTCATATGAATCCATACTAAAAGAATTATTGTAACTTCTTGATGTCACATACTCATTTATACATGTGTAACCTCATGATTACTAGGTAACATGACAGAATGCAGACCAGCTACTGATAATAAGTATCAGCTAACGTAATGATGCTTAGCTACGACATATGTATTAATAGCATTAATAGTCAGTGTATCCTTCAGACCTGGCTGATTATCCTCCTCAGTAAAATTTACCATGTGCAAAACTGCTTCCTGGGATGGAGCACAGCATAAAGAACACTTTCTTCCCACATTTTTTCTTGCTTAACATTCCTCATTCAAGCAATCTTTTCTATGAGGTACAAAGTGCCAAATATAACTTTCTGGTGCACTTTAATGTATTATTCCTGTTTATTATTCTCTGTGAACCTCCAAATACTCTGTGTTACAGAAATGAAAAATGAAAGACCTCACTCACTTTAAGTGCTTACAAATTCAAAGACAAACACAGTGAAGAAAAAACATACATTGAGCAACCCAGAGGACACAATGTTCTCAGTCTATACTTTCCTCTGCAAATGGAACATGACCTTAAACAACAATTGTTGTGGAGGCAACATTAATTGTATAAGTGCTTTGAAAATTAGCCTTTAATGTCTCTTCTTACAAGTCTTTTTCAAAATGCTTTTCTGTCCCTGCCTATTCAAGGGGTCTACTAAGCTATGTAGTTCATCACCTAACATATTTTTCTCATCTTATTTTCTAGTTTCTTCTTATAAATGTCATATTTTAAATGTGTGAGCTATGACAGAAAGTACTTTATTGTACCACATGGTTTTATTCTTAATATTCTAGCAAGAATGAATGGAGTTTTCATCTACATTAGGCTCACTAAACTGAATAGAAAACAGGAGACTTGGTCCATTCTATTTTCTTCCTCATTCTGAGATGTTATTTCCAGATGTCATGACCCCAGCTTGCACATAAAATACATTTTATTATCCATTAGCAGTCTTAGCATCTTTAATCCTGAACTGCATTCAGTTTATGTTAGTGTTTATAACCAGCTGAAGAATTATACTTGAACTGGGCTTCAGATTCAACATACTTTGTCTGTTGAAATGTTTCCATAAAACTTAGCTTTCAAAATTAATCACTTCAGAGTTTACAAGTTGTCCAGCCCTGTAAGTTCCTGCAGAATCCATATACTATGATTCCGTTGAAAATTTCAGGGAATAAGATTGTTCAGAGTTTTGCAGGAAGCTCAGAAAGCTTTAGGTTGCAAATGAATTTTCCTTTATTAATCTATTTTTAACAGGTGAGATTGGATCTTGCTATAAGAACAAGTAGAACACTTTATTCACATTTCATGTTCTTGCTTCAGTAGGATGTAAAGTAATCTTAGGTAAAGAACATATATTCTTTCCTTGTTTAAAAAAACACATGGCCAAAAACACGACAATATCTGTAACAAATAAGAGATTCTAACAGAATGTTTGGCTGTTCCATAGGACAGACTCCTTCAGCACAGGAGTCATAACTGTAGTCTAGGACTGTAATCAATTGAGTCGGAGTACATAACTAATCACAAATACAGGGAAATGCAGCATCACAACAAATAAGACTTAATGAGACCTTGTAATTGCTAAGTTAGGTTTTTTACTAAAAGCTGTCTCAAATTATTGGAAAGTACACGTTTTAGAACAAGGTTTCCAAGATCTGCAAAGTTGCAGCTTTAAAAGTGTTCAGCAAGTTCATCAATCACCTAAATTTACATTGCCTTCTGCAGTAGAGGTCCTAGACTCGTTGCAGCCTTTCTAACTGAAGGCTCATTTACCAGATAAACAGTTGTCTGCTAAACTGTGCTGCAGTGGTTTAGACCACTTTGTACATAATACAGTAGAAATACAATACAATAATATACAGTAATACAGTACAGTGTATTATGTATATTCTGAGTAATCAGTAGCATACTTGGTTGTAGATTTGGGTCACTGTGTTTCTAAAAATGTTTAGAATCATAGAATCATAGAATCATAGAATTGTTAGGGTTGGAAAGGACCTTAAAATCATCTAGTTCCAACCCCCCTGCCATGGGCAGGGACACCTAACGCTAAATCATATCACCCAAGGCCTCGTCCAACCTGGCCTTGAACACTGACAGGGATGGAGCCTTCACAACCTCCCTGGGCAACCCATTCCAATGCCTCACCACCCTAACAGGAAAAAATTTCTTCTTTATATCCAATCTAAACTTCCCCTGTTTAAGTTTTAACCCGTTACCCCTTGTCCTGTCACTACAGTCCCTAATGAAGAGTCCCTCTCCAGCATCCCTATAGGCCCCCTTCAGATACTGGAAGGCTGCTATGAGGTCTCCACGGAGCCTTCTCTTCTACAGCCTGAACAGCTCCAACTTCCTCAGCATGTCTTCATACAGGAGGTGCTCCAGTCCCCTGATCATCCTCATGGCCCTTCTCTAGACTTGTTCCAACAGTTCCATGTCCTTTTTATGTTGAGGACACCAGAACTGCACACAATACTCCAGGTGAGGTCTCACAAGAGCAGAGTAGAGGGGCAGGATCACCTCCTTTGACCTGCTGGTCATGCTCCTTTTAATGCAGCCCAGGATACAGTTGGCTTTCTGGGCTGCAAGTGCACACTGAAGCCTGCTCATGTTCAATTTCTCATCAACCAACACCCCCAAGTCCTTCTCCGCAGGGCTGCTCTGAATCTCTTCTCTGCCCGACCTGTAGCTGTGCCTGGGATTGTTCCAACCCAGGTGTAGGACCTTGCACTTGGCATGGTTAAACCTCATGAGCTTGGCATCAGCCCACCTCACAAGCGTGTCAAGGTCCCTCTGGATGGCATCCCTTCCCTCCAGCATTTTAACCGAACCACACCGCTTGGTGTCATCGGCAAACTTGCTGAGGGCGCACTCAATCCCACTGGCCATGTCAGCAACGAAGATGTTAAACAATGTTCGGTCCCAACATCGATCCCTGAGGGATGCCACTCGTTACTGGTCTCCAGCCGGACATTGAGCCATTGACCACAACTCTTTGCATGGTGCCATCCAGCCAGTTCTTTATCCACCGAGTGGTCCATCCATCAAATTGATGTCTCTCCAATTTAGAGACAAGGATGTCGTGTGGGACAGTGTCGAACACTTTGCACAAGTCCAGGCAGATGACATCAACTGCTCTACCCCTGTCCATCAGTTCCATAGCCCCATCATAGAAGGCCACCAAATTGGTCAGGCAGGATTTTCCCTTAGTGAAGCCATGCTGGCTGTCACCAAGCACCTTGTTGTTTTTCATGTGCCTTAGCATGCCTTCCAGGAGAATCTGCTCCAAGATTTTGAAAGGCACAGAGGTGAGACTGACTGGGCTGTAATTCCCCGGGTCATCCATTTTCCCCATCTTGAAAATGGGGGTTATATTTCCCTTTTGCCAGTTGTCGGGAACTCCACCTGACTGACACTATTTCTCAAATATAATGGCCAGCAGCTTAGCAACTTCATTCGCCAGCTCCTTCAGGACCCGCGGATGGATTTCATCAGGACCCATGGACTTGTGTATGTTCAGGTTTTTAAGACGGACTTTAATGAGATCCTCTCCTACAGTGGGAGCAAGATCTTCATTCTCACAGTCACTGTGTCTACCTTCCAAGACTTGGGTGGTTCGGTCAGAGCCTTTGGCAGTGAAGACCGAGGCAAAAAAGTCATTCAGAACCTCAGCCTTCTCCAAATCCTGTGTAGCCAGTTCTCCCGAGAGCTTCCTGAGGGGGCCTACATTCTCCCTAGTCTTTTTTTTATTTGCTATGTACCTGTAGAATCCCTTCCTGTTATCTTTAATTTAACATTCTAGTAGTTTATCATGAAATTGGCTACACACCACTTTTTTTGAAATTTGTTTGAATAATACACTTTAGAGACACCATCTTGACTATGGGTTGGTAGTAGTAACTTGCCTTTATCTACAGTCCAGATAGTCAGATAATGAACGGTAAAAAGTTGGGTCTGGAATCCAGCAGAGAAGCTCAGTCAGCAAGTTAGAAAAGCAGAAGATAGTGCTGGAGGTGGGATTTGAGATAGAGCCAGAGGTAGACTTGGAGGCAGGTACCTTATAGCATTGGCAGTGATTAGATGCCTGGGCTGAAATGGGCCCCTAGGCAAGGAGTAGAAGGGAAGACCAGTGAGGGCCATTAGAGCCTAGTATCCTTAGGGTCCTGATGTTATCTTTCCTGCACTTAGATTTATCTTCCAGAAAGATTTGCTTATTGGTCTGTTATTGCTTGGAATCTCTTTTAGCTGAAGATGAGTGCAATATTTGCCTTTTTCCAGTCCTCAGGAATTTCTTCTGATCACCATGGTCTATCCAGAGCAATAAGAAAGTTACAATATAAAGCCGCTATTCATACCCTCAGTATTTTGGATGCATCTCATCTGGGTCCATGGATTTATGTAAGACCAATTTTCTTTCCTAACTCAGTTTTTCTTAACAGTGGATGCTGCTTTTCTTCTCCTGATTCTGTTACTGAAGCAAGGATCTGTGAGGCCAGAGACCAGCAAAGACTGCAACAAAAACCGCACTGAACACCTCAACCTTTTTTATGTCCTTTGTCACTTAGTCCTTTGCTGTAGTGAGCTGAGGACCCATTTTCCTTAACATCCCTTTTGCTGTCCATGTGTATGTAGATGACCCTTCACATCTCTTGCCAATTCCAGCTCCAGCTGAGCTTTGGCTTTCCTGGTATCGTCACTGTACTAGGCACTGCACTACACATTGCCTGCACAATATATATGTATTCTTCCTGGCACCTGGAGCACCTCCTCCGCTTCGTTCTTAACTGACCTTAGTGTCCGCAGAGTTGTTTCTTACACACATTTTCACTTGTCTCTTCCAGCAGCTGTTGTGCACCATTTTTACCCTTTCTTAAATATATTATCAGAAAGGTGCTACCAACACCTCTGACTGGCTCAAGCTTTGGGCAGTGGTGGCTCTGTCTTGGAACTGAGGAACTGGTTAGAACTGTCTCTGTCAATCAACCTCACAAACCAGGACATCTTGTTTGCAGATGAGTGTCTTGATCTACAGTCTCCAGTCATGGTCATCTATGGCTTTCTCTTGTTTTTTGACACGTGGATCAGGTTCAGCTGATCAAGATGTCTTCTTAGAGGGAACTTGTTCATGCCTGCTTTGAAGGCTTTCTGCCTATTCTGTAAGGGTATATGTGTAGGTAAAGAAAAAAACTTCTGCTGCTGCCAGGAAATAGAAATAATTTGCCAGTTTGCTTAATATCAAACCCTGGAGAAGAAAAATTTGCTTTTCCTTGAAAACATACAGTATAGTTGGAGCTGAATTTAATTCTATTGCAAGGATTCTTACTAGTCTGTTTGGATTTTTCAAAATGATAAATATGTTTACTTGTCCTAACATCCACTGTGAGGTCATGAAATACTGAGTAAGGAATGAAAACAGGATGAGTGTCAATGTATGTGCTCTTACAAGTTTTATTAATATGAGAGTATTATTAATATGATGCTGAAGAACTTAAGAGTTTAGACATATGATTTTTCTCCTAAAGGAGTATAATAAAGACGAAATGAGAGAATGGGTATAACTGAGACAAAGGTTATTTCACCAATACATTAGGTATGTTGGTAAAGAAATTAAAAACCTTGTTGATTTTGAAAAAAATGTTATCTCTGTCCAGATTTTATTTTCAGCTATTTTTCTCCTGTCAGACACAGGAGAAATAAACTCAGAGAGATGTGTGCTGTGTTTTGTTTTTTGACACTTTTTCCTTAAAGATCATGGTCTAATATGATCAAATTGCAAGAAATTATATGAGTACCCACCTCACCAAAACGTTCTCATTGTGGAACTAAATGGCCTCTGTGGAAGACGGACAAAAAGAATTTAACTGAATATGAAGAAATCTCCAGTCTTTGGGTGAAAGCTGGAATTGCTTGAGGGGGAACCAGGCCTCATCTCTCTTCCCTTACCTCTTTGGGTTGTTCTGTGTCTTTAGTACTTAAATCTAGGAAAATGTCCAAAATCTGTAGACGTAGTCAAAAGGAAATAATGGGAGATAAAGAATATAACTGACCCTACTTTTTCTTACACTTTTTCTACCATCCAAATAAATGTAAGAAATGCTGCCAGTTTCTGAAGTACAGACCAAATCCTCTATTAGTCACATCATAAAATTACTTCATTCCTTATTTTTTGCAGAGGATAAAGTTCACAGAAGGAAATTTTACTTTGTGCAGCACATATCTCATTTGTGAGACAATACAGCAGAGTCTGGGGAGCCCTTAAAGCCATACATTTTATAATGTCTATCAATTAAATAATGCATACATTATGCATCACCTTGTATCTGTCAGCTATGCACATGTGATACATACCTACTCAAAATATTCATGTCCCTCTCTTGTGCCATCCATGCTTCATTAATTTTTTATAATTTCTCTAATTCCCCTTTTAACACATCTCAGTTTATGGCCGTTTAGACAGAGGTACTCAATAACTTCAATATGTCTAGAGTTACTAGTACAAAAAAAACCCCGTAACAACATAATCTGTTACCATACTTCAAGGTGTGTGTGTTACGAGTACAGAGCTGTTACCTTACCTCTTAACAATTCCATTCTCACCTGCTTACAGAATACAGGCAAATCTGTGGCAGTAAAGACTGCCATATATATAACCCCATGATATTTGCAGCACCCTAGAGCTTAAAGATCACATTTTCTTTGGGGAAGTAAGATTATTTTTTAATCTGTAGCTTTCCTGGACTTTTTTTTCTTCCTCTGTTCCATGCTGGAAGTTTTTCTGCAATACTGCTATTGAAAGTAAATCCTGTCTTTCTGGACACTTCAGCAAAATCTTTCTTCATGCAGTCCTAGCATTAGGAGTGCCCAGGGGATAAATCTGATCCATTACAATAGATATTTCAATGTTAACTGGTTATTACTAATCTAGCAATATTTATATTGCTATTTAATGATATTTAGTTTCCTAAAATGACTATAAAAAGCTTGCGTGAAATATAAACTTTCTGATTATTTTTTTGCTGGGGAGCTTTTGTCTTATGCCCCCATGCATAGGCATTTTATGTTTATGCTGTATATAGATATGTAAGGTTGCGAAACAAATTTTCTTAAGCTTCCTTTCTACTGTCACTGTAGAAGTAGTAGTGAATCCTTAAGCAGTCTAAGGTTGCTGTTTTAATTTCTGCCTGTTTCTCCCCAGTCTACCTCTTCCCCTCAGCTATTAACAGCAGAGTGATGGGGGGGGGGGGAGGGGAAGGCAAAATAATCATTATGTCTGAATGTTTAGTTTTGTAGTTACTGTTTAGGGTTTTTTTTTTACATTAAAAACAAATCCCCAAATATTTGGGCCCAAAAGGTAGCAACATATAGCTTTGTTACATTTTTACAAGTTTTCTCTCCTTCAGGAATAGGAACTTTGCGGTGACTTGAACACTAGCGTAGTTAATTTACTTTAGGATACCAAATAAATAAATCCGGACACATGTTATTGATTCAATTTACTCTATTTCATGTACAAATTCTTCACATAGACCTTGAAAAAATTGAAGTCACACTACTGTCAAGTTTCCTTAAATAGATGTGAAATTCTATTTCCAAAAGAACTTTAATTTCCTTTTGAGTATTGGTCAAAATTTAACTCTGTACTAACCTCATTGATTTCAGGTTATCAGTTCAGTCTTTTGTTAAGTGACTCCACCAAATGGACCAGCTAAGATTTAAAATCATCTCTCCTCCTAGAGTAAACAGTAATTTTCTTAGAAGCTGTAGTAACATAGTTCATAAAAGCCTATGGAGCTCTGTGTTGAATACTGTCAATTTGTTTAATACATCAATTTGTTGACGTATTAAATGCCCCACAGTCTGAGCCAGAGTGATACCCTTTGTCTCATAAAAGACATCACTAAACTAACTGCTGTTATATGAACCCCAGAAGCCCATATATATTGCTCTTCTAAGATGTGTTTAATTTGAAAAAATACATGCGTATATATGCATGAGTTGTACTGATAACTCTATGCAAGGCTTTAAAATTTATTTTCCATTTTTAATTTATAAAGGCTTTAAAATTATTCTAAATTATGTTTATTTTCAGAAAAAAAAAAAATTAATCATCTCAGAAAGATTCTCAACCAAAGTATAGTGGGTCACATTGGGAGGAACTTCATCAGTAAGTGTGTATCTCGGCTATCATCCAGTTGGTTTATGAAACTCTCTGTAAGGGCAAGCAGCTTGGAGAGTGGGAGGACTCCTTAATACTATGCTGAGTATCACAGGGCATCATTCCAAAAATAAAATGGAGTGTCTGCCTACTAGTACCAGCGCAGGTCAAAATGAAGGTCTAGTGGGGACTTGCAGAAGAAAATCACTTGATCTTTGTGTTTTCAAGTGAGAAATTCAGGAACAAGAGAACAAACCCACTGTTGTCAATAAGCCATAGTTTTGCATGACTTCTTTTCACACATTTGACTACAGCCTCTTGAATATATGTAAATTATTTGATATGTATAAGAAAGCTTGTTCAATAGAGTGTGAATGTCTGGCAGAGGACTTTGGAGATACTAGGTTTAATGTTCCACTGTCTTAAATTTACATTTAATTATTTTGAAAAAGTAGCAGGTCTTAAAATACCCTGAATGTCATTAAATGGAGTTCCACTTAAAGGTTTTGAGGTCTTTCTCAGTCAAACAACTCCGTAATTTTCTACAAAAAGATAAAAGTGTAGCAGCACTGGAAGTTACTAATTTCCATTCAGTCAAACTAGAAGTAGGTTGTATTATGCTTCACATGACCATTTCCTGAACATAAAGGCCCTCCTCTTCAGGAAAAAGATGTAATTCTCTGTTCATAAAATCTCATATCTGAGCCTTTCCTGATCAAAAGAGGCAAACACTGTTAGATGTGTTGCATCTGTGATGTAAATTATATGCTAAGCCCTGAGCAGTTATCATCAGATTTAATTAGGGACTTAGTAGGTAAACTGTCAAAATCAAAATGATGAAGTTTAGTGTTTGAGCAGGCAAGCTACCCTGCTTCTGAAAAATCAAAATAAAATTATCTTTGTGTAGTCCATTAATAGTGACACTAGAAGGTGAAAGGGGAAGAAGAGAATGAACCAGAGCTCCTGATTAGAGACCATTATTCCTCACTTTTTGTATGCATAAAGAATACATTTATAGGAGAATTAAGTAGATGACGTAAACCAGAGAATAACATGTAATTTCATTTAACAATAAACCCCTAGATTTTTCATAGTGCAACAGATTGTATTTATTTCTATGGTCTAATTAAGAAGTTAAACATTAGCACTTTGTTGCTATCTCAGCCACAAAATTATGCAGCTTGAAAAATGATAGTTAAAGGGAATCCTAGTGTTTGGTATTTCCAAGTGACAGGAAGCATATGTTCCCAGGATTTCAGTCTTCTTGCACCATCATTGTCTGCAGTGTGAGCAAATACAGAAATATACCTATGTGTTCTGTAATGCTTGAAAACCCCTGTGTGCAGTAAACAGTTGGCAAAATACAGATTTTTCAAGAACTATCTTGATATTACAATGTTTAGATCAGTGTGGAGCAGGTTTTATTGCTGCTAACACCTGCAGGTGGAATAGCAGCTCTGTAACTTCAAGTTTTTTTCTGTTACCATTCTCCTCTAACAAAGACAACCTTTCTTTTTTTTTTTTTATTTTTTTCCACTGATTTTTTAGCTGATATTTTAAGAAGCGGTATGTACTTAGGGACACATATGTGAACATGAACACTGCTGAGAAAAATATGGCTTTTATAGAGTAAACTTCTATGATTAATTTTCAACAAGTCATGACAAGACTTCTGGACACACAGGTCATGTAAATAATGTAAAATTTAATTAATTTTGCATTTCAAGGGCAGCATAGTAGATGACAATTAGAGTAGACTGTGTTTGAAAGTCAAGGGTGCAGAATGCCTCAGAATTGCCATACTGCATTGCCCATCTAACCCAATATATACTACCAGTGATGATTGCCCAACCAGATTAATCAGAGACAGATGCAAAAAATTCTGAAACAAGGACTAATCTGTCCAAGGGAAAAAATTTCTCTAACTGCTGTCAGCTGGTGGTTGATTTATATGTTAGAGCTTTTGGGTATATATATATATATATATTTTTTTTTTTTTTATCCTATACTGCATAACTGTGAATTTACTATATAGAATACCTGTGTATAAGTATTCCCGTTGATGTCAATGTTATCTTGTGGCAATGAATTATACTAGTCAAGTAAAAATCATAGTATCTTTTATCAGTTTTAAATGTATTGCCAATATATCTTGTCAGTAATATTTTTATACGAGATGAAATATGCAAAACAGCTCTTTGCTGATGAGCATTTTGCTCATCATCTTAAATATAGAGCCCCACACTTTTCCTTTTTTTTTTTTCTCTGTTCTCTACTTGACCTGTTGGTGACTGCTTTTGTTATGTGTTGTGATCGTATTATTAAAAGGCAGAGAAGGACAAAGCCTTGAATAGTCCAAAATAGCTACAAGTCTGCCAAATATTGGCAAGGCATATAATAATATTTATTGCATTTTTCATTATCAGTGAGGTGGCAGATAAGTTGTAAAAACAAAGAATGAAAGTTTTCCTTCTTTCTTTTTCTGCTACATTTTGCATGCAGATTTGTGTTGGTTTCCCTTGAAATTCTAACTTCAATAAGAAGAGTTTCATCTTGAATCAAATAACCTTTTTTATGAGACATTCTGAAATACAAAGGTCATGTACCTTGAGATAATGTGTCCAACCAAAGTCTACTTTAATATGAAGGCAGAACAGAGTTACAAAAGGATTTAAGAGTATAATAGATTTTCTGCAGAAGATGGTAGCTCCAATTCATTCTCTACCTAGGATTAAGGTTGAGATTTATGGAGTAGAAGCTGGATTTAGGGAATGAATCCAAGTTTCTTTATTATTGCTATCTTATTTTGGGATGCTGCGTGTAATGCTTGAAACAGAGATAAAACTTGAATGCCAGAACCTGGTGGGGTGTTTTTTTGCTTTGGTTTGTTTGTTTTGTTTGTTTGTTTGTTTTTGTTTTTGTTTTTGTTTTTTTTTAAAGACAAGTACAATTCTAAGTAAATACAGAATAAAAAAGTCTTTTCTAACAGTATAATAGAACTTGTATTGATGACTTCTAGGGCATATCTCTGATCATGTTTGAGGAGAATCTGCTAAAACAGATTTGTGTATTCAAGCTAGGTGGAATCTATTTACTACCTGATTATTGCTGTTGCTAGTCAATTATTGCTATTGTTAACTAGTTACTAACTTGTTACTACAAAGTAAGAATATTGTGCAGTTTGTAAAAAAAGTAATGTCTTATTTAAGATAACATTATATATTTTGATTAGAATGTACTGTTAAATGTAGTTTGAATAAATACAAATTATTTTTTGCTCATCTGTTTTCTTAATCTGAAGAAACAAAAAGTATCAAAATGGTGAGGACAGGCTATACAATAACCAAATTCACAACTGAATCACAAAGTCATTGTTAGTTTCCCTAACATACAAATGGATTTCAGAAGACTTAATACAGACTATAATTTAAGCATACTGCTAACAGTTAACAAAAAGAATGGAAATAATTATTTTCATTGCTGAAGGTACATTTAAAAATACTATATTTTACTGCATCTTTTCTTTTATTTTTGCTCCTTTCAGCTTAATTTCTTATAGTATGAAAAGAGTATCTTCAATGGCTTGGTCCATTGGAAGACATAGGTGTACAGGAGTACATAAACAGATGTTACTAAATAATAAAGATTAATTGTTATATGTGCAACCTATGTGCAACAAAGACACATAGGTTTGAACATAGAAGAAAGCTGTATGTATTCATACATGAATAATTATTCATAAAATATATAATATATATAGTATATTTGATGAATGCTAATAGATTTTAGTTTGAGCATAGTCTATTCATATAAAAATTGAAATATTGTGAAGACTGCTACACTTCAGTCTACAGATTGAAATCTTCAACACCTATTTTCTGTATTTTGTAAGTAAAGCATGCTGCAAAGACAGAAAGCAATGGGACAGTTGTTTGGTTTTTTTTTTTATATTATATATGCTACTCCACACCTTTCCCTCTCCTACTTCTTTTGTACTTTTGAACCCCAAATGAATCTTTCATGCATCAACACAGTCTCCAATCTGACTGTTAGGATCACTGGTTAACTTTCTGACATTAGTGGCCTGTTAAGTATAATAATTTGTGGTCAATAAGGAATTAGAGAACTCATCTAGGGTTGAAAGATGGCTTCAGAGTCTTTGTTCCTGCTGTTTCTAGTGAATCATCTGAGTATCAAATTTCCATGCTTCCAGGCAGTAGCCTGGCTTCCCAGCAGTTGTTATTTCATGAGTATCTTTGCTATCATTGCCTCCCTCTAGAAGTGTTCTATTTTATACAAAAAGGTTAAAGCTTGACTGAACTAATGTCACAGACCTGGAGTGTCTGCTGTAGAAAATTCTCTACACAGAATACTAAACTCAGGAAAACAAAAATTCTGACTCTGTCTCTCTTGGTCCTTCTAAAAATAGGCAAATTGCTGTGGGTGCATCATAAGTATTCAGATGTGCAAACAACACATTTGCATAAGGTAAAACTTCAAACAGTTTGCTAGGAAAGACTCAGACAGCTTATTTCTAGTCATACATGCATATCCCGTTGTGAAAAAATAGTTTGCTCATTCTTTCAGTGAAAACAAACAATAAACCTCTAATTTTTCCTAGTTACAGAGTCACAGGAAAATTATTATGGAATAGCTAAAACATTGTAAATTAGCACCCTTATTCAGTGTGAGATAATCGTTTACATATCTGTGCCCTGAAACTAGGACCTGGCAGGTGGCTGCAGAAATATCAGCACAGTATTTTATTTTATGAATGTTGTCTAAATCAGTATATTCGAAAACTTGATACTGTCCTTACTGCAAGATTAGATGGTACTAAGACTAAAATACCCTGACCATTGAGGGAAAGTATGAGAAATCTAAAGAAATTGCAAACTTGAAGTGCTGCAAGGTATGGTGTTAACTAAAGTGACCATAAAACTGACAGCTGTTCATCTAGTGCTGTTAGTAATGTCAGTTTCTCTACTAGCTACCAAAGCCACGGGAGTACTGAAGAATCTCAAGAAGATTCATTCTGCATTCTGAACTGCAAATAACACTAGAAAGTACTTATTAATTTAGAGACCACATGCTGTCTGAAAAGAACTGCACTGACTGAGTCGTTTTTGAGTTAAAAGAACACATGTAGTTGCAGATATTGCTATGATCTAGATCAGGCTGACTTTCAGAATGGGGCAGCAAGGTGACACTCTTGCAATGAACTCAGAAGTGTATCTTGAGCTTCTGAATTTACTTCAGAACATGCCAGTGGTTATTGTCACCTCCAGACCTTTGCATCTAGGATGATCATCTTTGGAATCCTCGCATCTCTTCAGAGTAATAAGACAAACAGGTTGGATTTGTTTCACTCATTTTTATGCATATTTTATGTAGATTTCTGTTTATAACTTACTGATCTCTCCTTGTCAATTGAAATACATGGGTACTTTTTCATATTTTGAGTGTCATGCTGCAATGAGAGCAATCATGTAACAGGACTATATATCTGACCTGATAGGCACTGGTATTCATGATTAGCAATAAAATCAGTGTCTGAAAGTATCTTAATTATCTCTTTCTTAAAATGCTGAAAGTGCAGAAAGCTAGATCTGTGGTAAAGTCATGTATTTTTTATTTATTTAAGACTAGAAACTGTACTCATAGCAACTAAAGGCAACTTCCCACCAGATTATTTTGGTTCTCTGATTTGCTGAATGAAAACTCTTAATCAGTGTTTATTCATCACAAAGCAGATTTTCCAATTACGCTTGGGATGTAATATTCATAATTTCTACTAGAAACAAGATTTCCACATACCTTTAAGAGAAAAAAATAGTGAAACCCTGACTTATCAATACATCGGTTCATTTATGTCAGTAAATGTGACATAAAACTAGTAAAAGCATGTCAGTAACCACTTAACCAGAATTTTATATCTAGGCTACAAATTTCCATCAGATATATTTCAGCAACTTGAAAACATTTCAGTTAAAAGAAAAAGAAAAAATCTTAAAGAAAAAAAAGGGTGGATTTTAAAAAATCTATTAAACTTTTAAAACATTTTTTTCAGAGGTGAAACCCTCCCAGTTTTAGAAGACTCTGAAGAAAGCCCAGGGTGCTGATATTTGCAAGGGATGTGGAGAAATACTGCTGTGATCCAAGCTACTCAACAGTTTCAGAAAGGAAAATAAATAAATGAACAAATACATTAATAAATAAATATCAGTAAATTAAAGACAGAGGGATCTAGAAAGGATGCTGATGTAGCCAAAAGGAAATAATGTCTTTGGGAATTAGTGAGGAGAGATACTCATCTACAGCACAACAAATGATGTCCCTTCTAGCATCTTGGTGCCTATCCTGGTAATTTGGCACTTCTCTCCTGCAATCCAAATCTTCTAGTGAAGATAACCTGATTGTTTTGAGAACTTCCATCTCATTGGATTGCGTTTTAAATACCTCACATTTTTTTCCACTAAGCATCTGCAATTCCAGAAGTAATCTTTGAAAATTAACAGTTGTGTAAGATTTTCTGTATCACCTGTATGGATTAAGGTGAGGTCATCAGCATCCAAGTCTTGATCTATCTCCAGATAAGCATTGTCAAGGAAATGGAGAATGTTATGCCACTCATACAGGTCAATCAGCAGGGCGAAGGAAGTGATCCTGCCCCTCTACTTTGTTCTCATGAGACCTCACGTGGAGTATTGTGCACAGTTCTTGTGTCCTCAACATGAAAAAGCACATGGAGCTGTTGGAAGAAGTCCAGAGGAGGGCCATGAGGATGATCAGGGGACTAGAGCACATCCCATATGAAGATAGGTTAAGGAATTTGGGGCTGTTCAGCCTGGAGAAGAGAAGGCTGTGTGGAGACCTCATAGCAGCCTTCCAGTGGGGCTATAGGGATGCTGGGGATGGACTATTCATTAGGGACTGTAGTGATAGGACAAGGGGTAACAGGTTAAAACTTAAACAGGGAAGTTTAGATTGGATATAAGGAAAAAATTCTTTTCTGTTAGGGTGGTGAGGCACTGGAATGGGTTGCCCAAGGAAGTTGTGAATGCTCCATCCATGGCGGTGTTCAGGGCCAGGATGAACAGAGCCTCAGGTGTCATGGTTTAGTATGAAGTGTCCCTGCCCATGGCAGAGAGGTTGGAACTAGATGATCTTAAGGTCCTTTCCAGCTCTAACTATTCTATGATTGATACATTACTGAACAGCTGACAGGTGCCATTAAACTATCCCAAATGAGATCAGGCTTCCCATCCGGTGTAAAGAGTAGAGGTACACCAAAACACCAACAGGCATCCAGCTGACAGAATCGTAGAATCAGAGAAGCAACTAGCTTGGAAAAGACCTTTAAGATCATTAAGTCCCGCCTTTACCCCAGGACTTCGACGTCCAGCATTTCACTGAGGACCTTGTCTACACAGTTTTTGAGCACTTTTGGGATGGTGATTCCACTACTTCCCTGGGCAGGCTGTTCCAATACCTGATCATCCTTTCAGTGAAAAAATGTTTCCTAATGTCCAGTCTAAACCTCCCCTGGCACAGCTTGAGGCCATTACCTCTTACCCTATCTATCACTTGTTACCTGGGAAAGAGACCAGCCATCTCCTCTCACTATCCTCCTTTCAGGTATCTGTACAGACTGATAAGGTACCCCTTGAGCCTTCTCCTTCAGACTAAACAACCCCATTTCCTCAGGTATTCCTCATAAGACTTACAAACAAACTATACTCAGAGAAAGAGGCTTTATTTTTTATTTTTCTCATTTTTACTTTTCTTGGTTTTTTATTTATTTTTCTCCTATCTTATTATGCATTCAGCAAATCTTTGCATTAGAGTAATTTCAGTGCCAGTTGCCCTATTTATTTGGATGTTCCCTAAGTGAACTCTCAAGGATTCATTGCATTGCCACTGATAGCCAGCTAACTAGGGAGAAAAAAACTGTATCTAATACCTGTGTTAATGTGTTATCAATTCTGTTGTATTTTGTTCTGCTATATCAGAGATTGTTTGTTAGTAAACCCAAGAAAACATATATATTGTATCTTAAATGCCTTGCTTAGTGCTTTAAGCCTCTTGGTAGTGTGTCAACCTACTGTTTGCCTCTCCTAAGTGTTTTCCTGTTGTTCTAACAATCTGTTAAATCTTACTGCTAATTCCAGAGCTCTGTTTCCCTCTCCCATGAGAATCCCTTTACCTGCACAGGTGTACTGCTGCTTTTGGTGATCATTATCCTTAGAAGAGTTCTTGGGAGACTGATCTGTTAGAAATAAAGGATTTGTTTAGAGTAATAAAACATGTTACTAAATTTCCCATTGCTGTGTAATCTTAGTACAGAAAAACTAAGCAGGGAGTGATCCTGGGCAGCAGAAATGTGTCAGTTTTCTTTGCTAGACTAGTAGTACTAAGAATGCTGGTCCCTAATCCACCAACTTCTAAACTTAGCTTTGTTATAAGCATACCAATGGTGTAGGTACTATTCAGAATAAGTGATTTGTATGCATCCATTCTTTTTTAGATGGGAATACAGTTTAATAGAATAATTTTTGCTGTGCTGGTGGGCTTCAGTGTTAGCATCAGCTGTGCTAACTGCAAAGAATAAGTTACAACTCTCTATTCTCTTTGACTCTTCTTCTACTGGATGTATGTTTTTCATCAACTATTTCAGATAGCAGCCTGATCTCAGACTGCTTATAAATTATGGAAAGACAGCAGTTATACATAGAAACACTTTTCAGAACAGGGCATTTATCTGCTTGACAATGTCCAGGCAACTGGTTTTGAACCAGTATGTTGTTTAAAAAGGTATTATAATTGGTTTTGCATTTTATTTCCACGGATGGCAAAGTAACTAAAAATTTACAGTATTAAGACAGCCATGTAGGTCTTTCATCCAAGAGTGGAATTCAAAATACGCTGGTGTGTGGGTAGGCTCCCCATAAAATGCTTGAAGAATGCATTCCTAAAATGGCAAGTCCAAAACCACTATGCTGAGGAGGAACTGTCTCGGCTAATCATATAAAATGTAATGAAATGAAATATAAGTAGATTCAAAATACTGTCTCTCTACAGGACCTCTATGCCTAACTACAGGTTTCTTAACTCAGATTTCAGTCCTGATCTTGAGCTCTCTGGTAACTCTTTCTTCTCAACAAACAAAGTAGGAGAAGCTGGTCCTCATTTTTCCACATGTATTTTATCCTGTATATCAGTCATTTTCATAATTTCTGGATGTAGGTATTTTCATGTCGTTTGTTTGTCATAGCGCACAGTGTGCTTGAAGCAAGAGTGAACCTCCTTTTCTGTGAAACCCAACTGTGCCAGTATGTGCTCTTCATAATATTTATTATTCTCATGTAAACATGCATTTCTGTTGTATCAGAAAGTTTGCTCTAAAGGCTGTTTATTATATTTCCTGCAGCTCTCAACTATGTTTTCAAATTTCTACCAAATAATCTTCTATTGAAACTTCCTATTATATCATGTTTTCAGTGCTGAAAAATTATCATTTATATGCATGCTTATTTTTTCTCACAGTGTAGTGTCACCTAGAAAGACCTACTTTTTTTTTGTTATCTTAGCCAAAGCTATGAGAACAAAACATAATGAGATCTCTCCTCATTTTTTTTGTGGAAAAAAAATGTATTTTTTTCCTACTAGAAATCCCTTGTTCTTGTAAAAAACAGGGCTGCATGACAAAACTAGTGTAAATTTCTGATTTGCTAGACTTCAAGAAGAAAAAAAAGACTTTAAAGGCAACAGATTGAATTTTTTGTGTGTGTGTGTTTTAATATACAAAATATATCTTCAAAGAGTGGTTAGTCTGATGTTATGCCTAACTCCTGTTTTCTTCCTTGTAGTTTCTCATCCAGATACATAAACCTAATATCACCAATAATGAAGCTTTCACATAATAATGGAACAGTAAAGCTCCATTTAAGTCACACAGGAATTAAGGAAAATGAGGTGTAATACATAAACCCTTATTTAAAGAACTTGATCGGATGTTAAGAAGTATGAATGTTACTAATATTGAGCTATTCTTTTCAAGTATTTTGTTAAGAAAACATACATATCCCAACACAGATTTATTCTTATTTATTATTGACACACATGCTCAATCCACAGACAGACTACAACAGACAAAATATTAGTATGAATTTGTGGCCATCAAAGGGTGATTGCAGCTAGCAGCTACTTATACCTTGAAGGTGAGAGAATTGCTTCTAACTGTGATGAATTATTGTGAATAAGCACCTGCTAGTCGGGTACAAAACAGTCCTGTACAAACACTTGTATAGAAGTGAAATGTGCATGAAGTATGTCAGGTTGTTTTTATCTTTCAGGTGTATTTTTTAATAGAGATCAGGGCATAGGAATAAATGCTGAAAATATATTGATTTTTAGTTCAAACATTTCATGTGGTTTTGCCACGCTGAATATTCTTTATGTTATGGAAGAATGGTCTTATTTTTTTCAATATTACTCAAAATTACTTTGATGTTCTTTGTACTGTTAACTGAAAGGACTTTTTATTTCTTCATAGATATCTGTTACATGAATTTTGCCATCTGATATTGAAATCCACAAGCATAGTTAGAAAAAACTAAAATAAAGCTTTTGATTACTGTGGGATTTGCAGTGATGCTGAGTAAAAAAAGGCAGTTTACATCTTTTATGCATAAAAAATTATGAGAATATTAACCCATACAGTTCATAACAGTAATAGAACTAGAATTCAAAAAATTTGTTTTATTTCAACAAAAACATCACCAATGTTAGTCTGATATTCTAAGGTAAGTCAATGACTGTCATGTATATCCAAAGTACTGCAAACAACAATGTTATAATTTTGTGTTTTAGCAGAACATCGTGTAATTTGATATGTATTTCATCAATAAATCAGATGTTGACTGTCATGGATTTCATTAAGAATGGTATCAGCAGTCAGTGGTGAAACTCAGGAATATATCTTAAATAACTTGCAGTTTCACAGTTTTGATTCAGACATCCAGACGTCTTATATGTGCTGAACTAAAGATTGTTTTATTGAATGTCACCCATCTCTTCTGGACACTGAAAAAAGACCCCACTGGATAATGCAGTGTATGTGTATGACTAAATCACAGGTTGATCTGCATTCATATGGAGATAATACTTAAAACATTTCACAATCTCAGCAGTAATGACATGATAATTCATCTGGAGCATGAAAGAACAAAACTATTTGGCATGTTTTGTGAGACAATGCATGTGGTGGAAGTTGAAACAGCAGTTTTTTAGTGATACACAATTTCAGACAAGCTTTCCTTGGAGATACAGGGAAAATTCCTTTTTCTGCCTCAGAAAGTTAAAATTCATGTCTCCCATGAGTATGTTCTGGGCAGCATATGATAGACTTGCTACTCCTTTTGAACTAGAGAAACTTAGTTTGAGATTCACTAATAATATAGCATTGGAATCTCCTGATTAAGAGAGTACTCTGGTTTAAGTTCTTCAGGTCACTGTTTTCAGGGTTATTGTTAATTAAGAAGAAACATATATTGGAATGCAATATATTTCTGTTCCTAGGTGATTGCTTGGTGTAGATGAATTATACCACACTAAACTTTTCGCTTCAGAACAGTATAATATTAAGTTGCTCTGCCTTCCATTGCACTGCAAATAGTTTATTGATTTGTTTTACTTATGTTTTTCCAGACTTTATCTTTCAAAATATAATGTAACTGATATGAAATTTAGCCTGTGCCTTTCTTCCTTCACGAATCTCATAAAATAATCTCTATGTATTACAATCATTCTATAGTGATACAGAAAAAAACACCTTGCCATCCTGAAATTTCATTTCATGCTTTATGTTTGAAAGAGATAGTGTTTTTTTTCCTTAGGAAACCAGTGACCAGCAAAAAAATTATGTCTGCATCCATATTATGCTGTGTTTCACTTACCTCTGCTTACAGTGATCTCTTCTTTCACAGTAATATTCAAATTAAAACTTTTTTTTTTTTTCCAGTAAGTATTACCACACTTTCACAGTATTCATTTTAGGACAGAATTTCTGACATACATGCGATACTGCGTGTTCTTCAGGTACAAAAAGAGTCAGATCCACATATTCAGATATTCAAGAATTTATACTGCAGTGCTTCTGCTTAACACATCAGGCAAAAGAAGGGAAATGAATATTAGAAATTTAATTTTCCATTATCACAAAGAGAGGGGTGACTTAACCACAAGTCTTCCACTCTTATATGGTATGACTACTATGGGGTATTTCCTTTATGCCTGTCTGCTTGCATTTTTAAATGATAATGATGTCTAGCTCCTAACTTGATTATTTAACTTTCTGTCACTTGGCACCATTATTAATCTTTCTCCACCAAAAAAAAAAAAAATAAAATAAAAAAAAACAGATTGCGAATAACTTCTATTTTCTTTTATTTTTTTTCCTCAATTTTCTTGATGACACAATTTTAGAATGTAAATCTAGAATTTAGTATTACATCCACTGCTATCAAACTGCAGTTCATATATCTATACTAAAGAGAACCCCAATAAAATCAAAATAAATAATGAAAAATGCAAAGTATCAACATATGCTGGTATGAAAATGTGGTCAAAATGAATAGAAACATCTATGCCTACTTGAATGTAGTTGCTGTGTCACTTCTCAATAGGATCACTATTCAGAATGCAAAATTCAGTTCTGGTGTCCTCAACATAAAAAGGACATGGAACTGTTGGAACAAGCCCAGAGGAGGGCCATGAGTCTGATCTGGAGACTGGAGCACCTTCCGTATGAAGACAGGCTTAGAAAGTTGGGGCTGTTCAGCCTGGAGAAGAGAAGGCTGTGTGGAGACCTCATAGCAGCCTTCCAGTATCTGAAGGGGCTTATAAGGGTGCTGGGAAGGGACTCTTCATTAGGGACTGTAGTGACAGGACAAGGGGTAATGGGTTAAAACTTAAAGAGAGGAAGTTTAGATTAGTTCTTTCCTGTAAGGGTGGTGAGGCACTGGAATGGGTTGCCCAGGGAAGTTGTGAATGCTACATCTGTGGCAGTGTTCAAAGCCAGTTTGAAGAGAGCCTTGGGTGACATGGTTTAGTGTGAAGTGTCAGTACCCATGGCAGGGGGGCTGGAACTAGATGATCTTAAGGTCCTTTCCAACCTTAACTATTCTATGATTCTGTGATTCTAAGGTATCAGTTTGCTCTCTTTTTTTATCTGTATTGTTTCAGATTACCTAAGGTATACATGAATTTTGCATTTGTCCTTAAATATTAAGAATGCAGGAATGATTGTATTAAGATTTTAGGTATCTCATCTTAAAGCCTGTGAAGGCTCTAGCTATTTCCATTCTTTTCTAGTTTATCCTTGTTTTTCTTTTCTTTCCTTTTTTTTTTTTTTTACCAGTTAAGATAGTTTTCAAGCAAATTTTAGGACAACAGTTAAAGATACTCTTTCTCCCAGTGTGAGAAAGTTTCTTCACTGTGGAGAAATGTAGGACAAAAAATTGAGAGTGAAAATGAGGTGGTAACATTTGTATTTACAATATTTAGCTAAAGCAAATGCAGTGCAAAATCTTAATTCTGGTCTTTTGGAAAGAATTAATTCTCTCTTTGGTGATTAAAAGTACCTTCTAAGTGAGAAGGCAATATCATACCAGGAAAAAAATACAGAAGCCAAAGATGAAAGCTTACATTTTTCTGTGTAGTTGAAATCGCACAGATGTTCCTATTAAATAAATAAGATTTTTCCTAATTTTTCATCCATAGAAACTATCTTTACAAGACATTTTTCCTAATTTTTTTTTAGGAAAAAACGTTTAGAACCCTCCTAAATTCCAAGGCATTTTTAATTTGCTAGGACCTTCAAAAATACCTAAACAAACTGATTGCAGTAAGCATTTTTCTGATTATTTCTTACTGTTATTTTGTTCCTTATATATTTAGCTCATGAGACATTTGTATTCAAACTTCCTCCAGTACCAGGGTGTACAGGGTACATCTAAACACACCCTACTGTTAGAAAAAGTGAAATTTTACGTTAAAATAATTATATAGAGCAATAGAAATTACTATATTTGAAAAGTTTTTGAATCAATAGTAGACTTCTGTATATTAGAAGAATGTTGTAACTTTGCTGTTCTGTATCTTAGTTACTTTATAACCAAACACCACAATGGTAGCCTTAGCAGTAGAAACTAACATAAC
This sequence comes from Pezoporus flaviventris, assembly GCF_033815535.1. Taxonomy (NCBI): domain Eukaryota; kingdom Metazoa; phylum Chordata; class Aves; order Psittaciformes; family Psittacidae; genus Pezoporus; species Pezoporus flaviventris. Next base: position 27,043,353 of record NW_026892579.1, on the reverse strand, counting down.
CACAAGAAGAACACAGGTTGTCTGGCCTAAGACTTTGTGGTTTAGAACAAGGAACTGTGTGTCTTGATAATACAGACGTTCATAATTTTTGTATTGCTTAAAAGGAAGCTTTGTTTAGAAATAGAAACCATGTATCTTAAGCAGCAGAAAATTTCATCTCTGCAGTATTGGTAGTTTTGCGAAATCATTGCAACATAAAAGGACAAACCAAGTGAGGAAGTGAGAATGCTGGCGTCCACATAATGGTTGAGGCCTGTCCAAAGAACGGATAGGTGAAAAGAACAAGTGGAGGAAGACTTCTTACTTCATCTGAAGACTCCTTACTTCATCGGGACGACCACCAGAGGGCGCTGCACAAGCGCAGAAGAGGCTGATGTCCTAATGGCCTAATGAAGTAATCCTTGATGCATACGTATTAGTTAATGTAGCAACGCATGTTGAATATGCATTAATTGCGAAACTTTTATGCATAAATTGCGAACGCGATGTGACAGGGTTGGAACCAGATTTGGGTGCGTACCCCTGGTTCCCAACGCCTCAATAAAGCACCTCATATAACCATTCCGGTGGTTATGTGTTTGTCTCAACGCTAACGCTACTACTGATAAGGTTAGGTACTAAGTACTGTAAGTGGGTTTAGCAGATGTCAGTGATACCATACAAAATATCAAAGATCTGGAGGATGACAGACATGGGGGTTCTTCATAGAAACATCCCCAGATGAATATCTAAATCCTTCTAATTCTCTGTTTTCCCAAGACATATACAGGTCTCTAATGCCAGCAAGCTCATATGTATGACGTCTGCATGTTTTTCTTTGTCCACAAGCAGGTCAAGTTGAAGATAAGTAAGTTATCATGAAAGGAACTGGTGTTCCACATAAGTGTTTTAAATGCTCTTCCTTATGCAGATTCCAAAAGAGCTGGGTAGGGATGTCAAGCAGAGATTTTATGACTTGTGGCTTGACTAATAATTGAAAAAAAGGAACCTTATTTTCAAAGCTCATGTTCTACATGTTTCCATGGTAACCAGAGCATTCACTTACACTGAGGTTTCTATTTTGTTGTGTTTTAAAACTCAGTTTTTATTGCTAGTATTTTGCCCATGTTTTGACTTGAAAGTGATACATTGTAACATTTACTAAATTATATGTTGGGTGTCTCAAGGGACCACCTTGTCAAGAACATTTATTTAATTTCATGCAACTTGTTTAGTCACATAACAAGGGGAAGGAGGAAGAAAAAAAGTTTTGATTTCCTGTAAAAAAAACCACCAGCTTTGCAAGAATTACTGTCTGGTTAACCTATTCATACTGGCACTCTTATGCCTGCAGTGTCTCAGGGTTAATGCATTTGATCAAAAGGCCAAACACATCATCATGGTGTCATTGGCAAGTGGGTCATGGGGAAAAATATGGCTCCCAATCCTCATAATTGTAAAGAATCTGCCATTTTTACCTTCTGATGTCAGTAGGAACACAGCATTCACCACTTTTCAATGTAGTACAATTTTTTTTTTCTCTTTGTTTCTTAGTATGTTTTGAGATTTCTAATATTTAATTTTGAAATTCTGGCATACTAGAGAGATACCTTTTTATCTTCTTCTTTACCAGCTGCTGGAGTTTGAAAATCATGCTGATGACATTTTTCTTTAATATCATGCCAGATTTTTTTAGAACATACATTGACATCTATCACATAAGAGGGAATAGGAGGACTGCAAAGGATACTATCCTCTTTGTGCGAGAGAAGGCTGATGTGACTTTCATGACTAATTCAGAGACAATGGCAGTAAATCCTAGCAGAGACAAGAGGCTTCCTTTGTTCCAGATTTGCTTCATGAGTTCCTGTAAAGCAAAACTCTGGCCTTTGAGGTTTCCTGGCTATACTAAGTCTTCCTCTTTCTACATGATACTTTTTATGAGTGCTTTACACAGGTGTGTTCCCTCTTATTCTTCAGGGAGCCAAGATGTTAAAAGGCATGTTAATAGCCTATGATGTACTGAAACATCAGGCATTCAAGTTAGATACTGCAATGCTAAATTTTAATTATTTTCTGTGTTTAGCTTACAGTTTTTTTCTTCAGCTGTGGCTTAATCACTGGCTTACTCAGTGATAAACACCAGGAACATGCAGAAACTATTTATTAGAAGAAATATAAATCCTCTTGATATACAGTCGATCTAGTGATATGCAAAACCAAGCATTCACTGTATTCTTTTCTTGGTATTAGGTTGTTCTTACGTCACTCAAAAAAACACTTTATTCTTCTTTCACTATATCTTCAATTATAACTAGATACAGATTTTATGGCTCCTTCCCAAGGAGGCCAAATATGTGTGACTCCTATGCTGGTCACTGTCCTCTTCCTATATCCTGTATCTTCCCAGAATATATCCTATGATAGTTGCTTTTCTTACATGTAATGAGGCAGTATTCAGCTGTCTTCTCTCATGCTTCATATTTAAGAAACAGTACTTTTTAAATGTCTCTCTCTGTGTTTACATTAAAAAATGGAAACTAAAATACAGGAACTCACAATGTCCATGTTGGAGTACAAAGCTTTATTATTATTATAATTTTCTATTCAGGACAGATGTTACTATCAGACCATGTCTGTGTTTCCTTGTCAGATGATATTGTGCTTGCTGAGGAAACCTTCAACCTAGGCACATGCAATTTGCTTGAAAGTTGGGCTGGCACCCCAACAGTGTAAATCATAATAAAAATATGTCATAGAAGACAGATGTTTCTGCAATCTAATTATCACCTTTTAAAAATATATATATATTAAAAAAAATCAACAAAAAAGCAACCCCAAACAAACCCAAATTTATTACTATAAGGAAAGAGGAGAAAGATTGGAAGACGAGGAAATAAGGGAGGTGAAGTGCATACTGACATAGTAAATGCCAAAAAAAAAAGAAAGGGATATCCAAAATGAACACATTCATAAATATGAACCCTGGGATTAGATGAGAAATAAAAAAAAGAGAAACAACCCAAAACCTCTAAGCATTTTTTTTCACATCAAAATTTACCTGTCATTTGGTAGGCATGTTTTGAAAGTGTTATTGCAGTGTATGTTATGAGCTGAAAATCAGAGGGAATTGCATTCTAGGCAGCATTCCTTATTGGAAGGGTATTAATCAGACTTGCAGAAGTTAACTCATTAAGGAGCAATGGATGGGGTTAAAAAATGGTGAAATGCCTTTGAATGGCTTCAAGTACCCTAAATGAAAAAATATGATAATTAAGAAAGTTTTCACTCTTCATAAACTTTCATTAAGAGCTAGTGACCTTAATGGCTATTGCACTGAAATGTAAAGGAATCATAGTTATCCCTGCTGACTATGGAAAGAATTGTTAAAATCAGATAAATTTTGCTTTCCTAAAATGTAAATAATGTAACATAGAAGAATTGAAGGAAGAATTATTTTTCTAGATCTTTACTAAAGGCATAGATGACAGTTCTTCATTCACAAATGGCTGAATTAAATAGGATATAAGCAGGTCTCAAAATGCTAGGTTCCAGTGGTATTCAGACTCAGAAGTGTGAAGACAAAGTGTTCATTTAATTTCAGCCAAGTAATTGAACTCATCTGTTAAATTTGTATTAAAAAAACTGAACAGACCAATGGGAAATGGAATCTGTCTGAAACAGACTAAAATGAATGAAGAACAGCAGACACCCCCCTGCACCCCCATTTAAAACTCCAAACCAAACCAAAATTATTCTTGTTTAGATACAGTAGAATTTTGGAAAGAAGCGAAATGTACATGACAAAGTAGAAATCTTTATAGAATGCTTATTTATTCAAACACTACACAGGGCTGGTACGAAATACTGAGAGCTAACAAAGGTGTTACATATCCCAACAGAATATTATGGTGTTTTTTCTTAATTAACCTAACAGGTGTGAATAGTTAATGAAATTAATTAGGCAACATTCTTGGGTTCTTAAATCATAAAGAAGAAAAAATTATGGCAGAAAACCAAATTGACTTCAGTGAGAAAAGGCATGAAGGTGGATTTACTTATTGTTGCAGAAAATGTTGTTCCCCACTGTGAAACAGTGAGTCAGCTAACAAGAGAATGTGTTAAGGTACACTGCATGAAGGCTGCTTTTCTGACTTAACTGCAAGAGATCATACATAATCCAGTAGGGTTTTTCATAGGAATTCTTTATCAACTGGATATTGTTGTTCAGGAAAGATGGAGTAAAATTGAAAGTTCAATTGCTTTTACAGTCTATTGAGAAAGCTTTCCTTCATCTAATGTTTTCTCTGGACTGGCTGTTAAAGTCTGGACTAAAGTAAGCTCAGATTTTTTTCATGTAGAGAAGTTATTTTCTAGTATGCCTTTTGCTGGTTAATGCATTTGTGACATTGTTCTTTCTTTTTCTTTCTCTTTCATCCATTATTTTTCTTCTCTCTTTTTTTTTTTTTTTCTGTGAGAATTCTTGCTACTCTCCAGTTTGTAAAGCCTGTTTCTTACTGGAAAACTTCAGTAGGTAGCACCTAAGTGTTGCGTCATAAAGCTGCTCTAAATATGTCTTTGTTCTAGTTAGCCTGTGCATTTTAACAAAGAAAAGGAAGAAGTTTGTCCTTTTTTCATTACTTTTCTTCCTTTTCTTAATTTCCAAGAAGCCAAAACATTGCACCAGCAAGTGTGTCAACAAGCTGTTTAAAAGAAGGGATTCCATTGACTACTTGTCATGTACACTGTTGTACTGTGTTGACATCAGTTGATGTCTATGGCAGGTTGTGATTTTTGCTGACTTACTTTTGGTGCAAAGCTGAAGTGAATTGTATTTTATTTCACACATACAATACATCACCTTTCATCATCTACTCCATTCTTTTCTTTTTGATTAAATGCAAGTGGATGCATAGAACTTAACAAGCTTTCTGTCATCTCCTTCTGAGACTATCTTAAACCATAATATGTATATGTTTTCTTAATTCAGACATAACTTCACCACAAAATATTTTTAAGTTATGTATATATGTATGTGCACATATAATTATTAAATGAAATAATTATTACATGTACAATATGTTTGTTTAATCTGGTCAAAATAATGTCTAGTGTAGCTTAGTAAAATAAAGTGCTAACTGAAGCCAAGAGAATCCTTAGTTAAAAAAAAAAAAAAAAAAGGCTTTAATTTCTTTAAGTACTGGGCAACAGGTTAATGTACAATTTTCAGAAGACATCTGAAAATATCTATTAATTTTTATTATAACTAACTATAACTATTAAAACTATAATTTGTCTGCTTATCTACAAGTACCATGAGAACAACTTGTACTGATTGCATGACATCTTGTTAAATTTAATTAATTAAATACAATTAACACTGTAGATTTTCCCTCTATTTAACTGTTCAGTAGGATTTTAAATGTTCCATTATGAAGTACTTATCCCATTTATTTTTGCTCATTTCAGCTCTCTTCTAGTTTGTTAGTGTCAATGGCTTTCAGTTTCTTTGGCCTACATATACCTTCATCTAGTTTGGAAGTATCAAATATCTTGCTGTCAAAACTATTCAGATTTATCATCTGCTAATTATTATTTTATTCTAAAGAAAAATCAGGGCTGGAATGGTGGTGTGTTTGCTTGCTTTTTTTTTAAGAGAAGTATATGATTTTGCTTTATGTAGACATGTTAAGTTAGGCAGAAAATGAATTCTAGCCTGCATAGTAGTAATGCGATAACTGCACAGCTGGGCACAAAGCAGATTGCTCTGTGTCTCTGACCATTTGGATGTGCAACATTTGGGTATATCATTGCTTTCAAGCAATGTCCCATTGAAGTGAATGACGCAGGTCCCTTTTTCAAATCAAGTGAAATTTGCATCATGCAAATAATACGTAATGGAGGAATTGCCCAAGCTGCTCCCTGAGCAACATGCTGATCCTGCAATTCACAAGAGTAAAAACTGTATTCTTTTTGCATAGTAACTACAGCACCTACTCACACAATTGGGTATTACACACAATGACTTTCATTACAGGAATATTGTCAGAACATTGCTGAAACATGCTCACTGTCCTTGTTTTTGAAAAATGCTTGAAAATAGTTGATTTGAGGCAGATATCAAAGGGGCAAATTTCATTACATCTGATTCATTGAATTTTGGAAAGTGTATAAGCAACTAAAGTGAGTCTTATCATGGAAAATATTAAGTAACCTTGTTAATAGAAAATACTATTGCCCTGCCTATAAGACTGTGATACACATAACTGATTTTGCCATGCATAGTGCAGTTATCAAAATAATTCATATTTATCCTTTACTTTCCCAGCATAGTACAATTCTATGTATAGTTGTATTCAGTGATATTACTCCTATCCTGAAAACATTAACTTCTCTTATCTTTCATTCGGTCTATCCAGACTACCAACTGTGCAAAGCATATGGTTCATGACACCTGCAAATAATATCACAAAAACTCATGGCATCATCAGTTGATTTTATGACCCTTAACTGCAGTTTAATTGTTTTATTTGACTACATAAAGCCTTAGCTGAAATTAACAGATTCAAGAGTTTTGCATTTTTCCAAGGATGTTTGTTTCCAGGGTATCAATCAAGATACGTTATAATGTTTTACTATCAGAGAGATGAATCGAACTGCCTGGATCACACAAACTGCATCATCAAAGGAGGTATATTTAGATCTGCAGTACAAGGTACATTTCCTATGGCAAGCAGTGAAAAATGGGCTGGTAAACAATTCACACTGATGCCTGAACACCACCCAGAAGGAAAATCTGTAGGAAAGAAATCAATATTACTCAAAATGAATCTGTTACCTCTTCTTGACCTTTTGAGAAACCACTGCTTACATCCTCTTTAGTTGATTGATTTTGAGGGTGGAAAGAACACTTATAGCAGGTGTCTCTTTCTTCAGTTTCTTTACCATTTTATGAATGTAGGCTTGACTATGAAATAATGCTGCACAAAATCTTTGAGTTTAGATCACCCTTGAGGCTGGCAATGTCATGATTTCCAGGAAATGTGGATAATGGGGCAAGCTGCCATCCTGCAGAAGCCAGAACTGACAATGTATTGTGGGGTTGTGTAAGCCAGGTCCATAATGGTCCAGAAGATTAAGGTCAGCATTGTCCTTGAGTCAAGACAGTGAATAAATGGATGTTTTCTGAAATCAAAGAAATGTCCTAACAGTTTTCTAGCCACACTGAATGAAATAATCTAAACTTGATGTCACATGCATATTAGATTTGACGATGTCCCTTTTTTCAGACTCCTAGTCTGTTATATATGAAAGTACTTGTACAGAAGCTGTGAGCTGAGCAAGACATGTATCCCCTAGTTTAGCTAACATGAGATAGTCCCCTTTAATGGCAACAGCCAAATGACAACAATTATATTTTTAAAATCTTTCTTCTATATAGAAATACATATTAACAGGCTAATTTTAAGCAAAAAAAAATCAAAGCAGAAACAACTTCCCCACTACTCCTTCCCCTCCAACAGAAAATCTCAGGCTATGACAGGTCCTCATAAGGGTAGAAGATACAGCAATGTTGAGAGCAGATACTACTTGTCTTGCATTATCTGTTCGGTACTAAGTTGACAGTTTTAATAAAGTATTAGACCTTCTGAGAGACCGAGTATTTCATCTTCAAATAATTTCACAAAATTAGGTTTCAAAATATTTATTTTTACATTGGAACAACAAGAAATACTTTGAGTGCAACTGAGAATCAGTTTTGTCAGAATAACTATTTTCACGCTGAAAATATTGCCTTTTAAATTCAATTTATTTTGGTCTGTCTGTTGATTTTGCATTCTTGTTTTGTACTCTCTAGAGAAATACTAGGGAATTGACACTTTTCCTAAGAAATCATCCTGTTTACAATTCTTGTTGAAACTGTTATGTCTCTGTAAAATACATCAGCTTCAATAAAATTTCAATTTCCATTCAGTCTTAAGTAGCTTAACTGCTTTAGTGACTGTGTGGTAGCAACAAAACCTGTTTCCTCAAAACTCCTTGCCTTGCCTCGCCTCAGAGAACCTTTGTGTTATTCTTTAATATAGACACAATCTGGCAATAAGAGAAAAAGACTTGCCAAGGTTTGATATAAAAATATTTTGGCCTCTAAACTTTTTTTAGAGTGATAGAACTTTGGGGACAGTTGTTGTTTTGGGGATTTTTTTAATTACGTGTTTGTTTGTCTGTCTCATAGAATCATAAAACAGCCCAGGTTTGAAGGGACCTTAAAAGATCATCTGGTTCAAACTTCTGTGGGAAAAAGAAATTATCTAGCAGCGCGTCTGTCATGGTTTAAGCACAACAGCACTTTACCAGCTACTAAGAAGGAGAAAAATAACTGTTGCAGCTGAACCTAGGACAGTATGCAATCATACCTTGAACACCTCTGGTGGTGGGTACTCCACCATTTCCCTGAAGAGGTTGTTCCAGCAAATAATTGTTCTCAATATAAATTTTTTTTCCTTTCAAGATGAAACCTCTCCAAGTGCAACTTGTACCTATTGCCCCTTGTCTTCTCTGTGTGGCTCCTTATGAAGAGAGAGCCTTCATTCTCTTTTTAGCTGCCCTTTACTAGCATACTGTTGTAAGGTACCCCTTCAGCCTTCTCCATGGAGAAAAGATCTAACTCCTTCAGTCTTTCCTGATTGGGCGGCAATTTCCTAATTCTCCAGCACTTTTGCCATCTTCATGGCCTCCCTTTGGACCCTCTCCAGACTTTTTGTGTCTTTCTTGAATTACGGGGACCAGAACTGGGCACATTACCACAGGTGCAGCCCAACCAGCACTGAGTAGAGTGGGATAATCACATCTCTAGCTCTGCTTGTAGTCAGATGCAGTTGCACCCCAGGATCTGATTTGTTTTTGCGACTTGCTGCAGCACTGCATTGCTGACCTATGTTCACTTTGTCACCCACCAGGACGCCCATGTCTCTTTCATCAGGGCTGCTTCCCAGCCACACAGATCCTATCTTGTACTAGCATCTTTGGTTTTGTCGTCTCAAGTCTGGATTTGTCATCTCAAGTTTTTAATCTCTTTTAAATTTCATACTCTTTTACCAGCTGTCCAGGTCTCTCTGTCAGATGGCTTTCCTTGGGACATGTCCACATCACTACCTAGTTTAGTGTCATCAGCAGACACAGTGAAGCGGCTTTCAGTCCCATCATCCAGGTAATTTATGAAGATGTTGAACAGCGTGGGGCCCACTATCTGTCCCTCATGTACCCCCCTTGTGACAAACTGCCACTCTAAGTAAACTTTGAGTGTGACCTGTGAGCCAGTTTCCGACCCATCCAACCTGTAACTTCCTAGTTTTATGGGGGTTTTAATTAAATTAGCTTTTAAGGTATCTGAAAAAAAAGAACAACCCAACAAGAAATCGAAATCTTTTATATCTAGGAATACTTCAAATATCAATCTTGCCTGAGAGGTGACAATGAACAAATAAAAGTATATGGTTATTTCACTTACTGGTGAGGATGATCTTGGAAAGCTTACACAACCCTAGAATTTAACCCGTAACAGTTACTGCAAAGTTACTCTATTGGAAATTCTTACAAGTGAATGGAGAACAAAAGGTTCATTTACAAACATTAAAAAAAAAAGCAAATATATTAGCAAAACTAAATGTAGGTTTTCATATTCTGTCATTAAAGAAAAATATTTTCACTATGTTAAAACTACACTCACTTAACTTTAAAGTAATCAAGCAATTTAGCATTAAGTAGGTTGCAGAGTTTAAGTGTATGTTTTAAATCATATAGTCTCCTTAACAACTGATGAGAGCACCTATGAAGTACTCTTCTTAGGTACCAGGACTATACGAGTGTCTATATGAGATTAAGACATTCAGAGATCTGCTGCATAAACTCTGAGTGTTTAGGACTGTGCAAGCTGAAGTTTTGCAGTCGTATAAAACCCCTTTCTCCTGGACCTGTTTGAAAATCATTTATAACACTACCAGGAAGATTAAATTCATTGAAGAGGAAATGTACATTAAAAAAAAAATAAATATATATAATCTTTTAGCTTTCATTGAAAACAGAATTAAAGGGAAAAAAATAACCTATATATCCCCTAACTCCCCCAGAAGAACACTAAGGAAGACAGTGTATTTTCTGTGTCATTTTGATTGCTTATTTAATATTAGTTCTTTTGCCCTTAGAAGATAATTTCATTTTTAAAAGGTTTAATATGCTGTTACAATTTTATTTCGAAGAAAGTGTTAAAAGCAGAGGTCTTAAAAATTTCTGATATTTTCATATTTGATATTAATATATTGTATTTAAAGCTTCCAGCTTTTACCATTATTCCACTTCACTACACTAAGTTTGAAGTCTTGTTTATTCTGTTCCTGTTTGTGTATGTAACATAAAGTTATTAGAGTTGTCATGGTTTAATCCCAGCCTGCAACTAAACCTCACACAGCCACTTGCTCACTCTCCCCTAGTAGAATGGAGGAAAGAACTGAAATAGTAAAAGTGAGAAAATTTGTGGGGTAAGATAATGTAAGTTTAATAAGTAAAGAAAAGGCTGTGCATGCAAGCAAAACAAAACGAGGAATTCATTCACCACTTCCCATCAGCAAGCAGGTGTTCAGCCACCTCCAAGAAAACGGCTCCATCAGGTTTAATCATTACTTGGGAAGACAAAACACCATAGCTCCAAATGTTTTCCCCTTCGTTCTTCTTCCCCAGATTTATATGCTGAACATGATCTCGTATGGTATAGAATAGCCCTTTCGTCAGTTGGGGTCAATGGTCCTGGTTGTATACCCTCCTAAATTGTTATTCACTCTGAGCCTACTTGCTCGTGGGATAGGGTGAGGAGCAGAAAAGGCCCTGACTCTGTGTAAGCACTGCTCAGCAATAGCTAAAACATCCCTGAATGATCAACACTCTTTCAGCGCAACTCCAAAACATAGCCGTATACTAGCTACAATGAAGAAAATTAACTGCATACCAGCCAAACCCAACACATTTGTTACCCCTTATTCCGTACCATTTACTTCATGCTCAGATTCCAGACTATCAAATACATCCTCATTAACCACCACTCCCATTCACATCCTTTGATATAATACGCAGATACCATTTCCCTAGTTTATGGACCACCCTTGTAATATGTCTATAAAATATCCACAAGTGTCCAGAAAATGTCCACTGAATCTATTTAGTCTGTGAATTTGGGGTCCATCTGATATGATGGTCGTTCAGGACAGGAGAGGTAGTGTGTTGTGTGGAGTTACTGGGCACCAAAGCCAGCTAGGTCAGGTCACTACTGTACTTGCACTGCTTCTTGTAAGCCTTCTCCTACGCTAGTCCAGGTGGTTCCTGCTGTAGTAATTCATATAACATAAATCTTACATCATGGGTTACAGCAGTTAAAAGGTATTTCCACTGCACTCTCCACCCCGGTTCCTTTGGACTAGACCATCAGGTTTAGCTTTTCAATGAATTCCTCCCCTTGCCCCTGCTCTGGCTTGGACTTACCCACAGACTGCAGTCCCCTAGGGTTGTGCTTGCTCTGAGTAGAGCCTTGTTTGTGAGTAACAGTCTCATCAGGGATATACCTGCTGCATCCTAGACTTATCCACAGTTGCAGTTGCTTTGAGGTTTTCCTGTTCTGGCATGACCTTATCCATAGTCCACAGTGCCTTCAGAGACATACCTGCTTCAGGTGGCCTTACCTGTAGCTGCAGTCCCTCCAGGGGTGTTCTGCTCTGTTGTAGTCTTATCTATGTTCACAAGCTTCATGGCTCTCCAGCATAACCTCATGCACAGCCACTGATGCTTCAAGGTGTACATGCTGCGGCATGGACTTACCCACAGCCAAAGATGCTTCGAGATGCATCTTATATTTGGACTTATTCTTGGGCCACAATCACTTCAGAGGTATACCTGCTGTGGCACAGACATAACCGAGGCCACAGACACTCTGAGATATACCTGCTCTGGCATGGGCTTATTTATCCATGACCTGGCCATCTGCAAACCCAGATGCGTCACCACTGCAGTAATCAAAATGTTCCTGGGGACATCAGAAGATGATAAGCCATACACCAGTACAGCAGACAGCAAAAGCAAAAAGCAGCCACTAATGTGCACTTGACTCTAATTTTCAGTAAGGCAAGCAAGCTCCATGGCAAGCACGTGAGCCCTCCAGTTAATAGCTAAACAGCAGTAAAAGCTATGAAATCAATCTAGCACGTTCTAATAAAATTTATTGTTATTTTGAGCACTTTGAGCCCCACATTGGGCACCAGAAATGACTGTTGTGGTTTAACCCCAGGTGACAACTAAGAACCACACAGCTGCTCCCTCACCTTCCCCGGTGGAATGGGAGAGAATCAGAACAATAGAAGTGAGAAAACTCACAGGCTGAGATAAAGACAGCCCAATAGGTAAACCAGCACAGAGTAATAAATTAAAATAAAGAACTATTGGTTCTTTATGTTTTGCTTAGTCAAAAAGTTTTAAAAACACATAACACACAGCTGCATACATAAAGACATATGGAAATTATATTCAAATGTACTTAAAAGAAAAAAAAACACAAAACCAAGCCACACAATATGTCTTAGATCTACATTTCAACATAACTCACTGATAGCAAATGGGACAGTGTCAAACTTACTTGCTTTTCTTCAAGGACTTGTCATCTAGGCACAATTTTTTATTCCCTAGGTCTGTTTTTTCTCCCTTTTTCTTTTACCTTGAATTGGTGAGAATAATGAATTTTGTAGTTTCTGTTGCAAGCTAGCAGACTAGTGCCTTTGTGGTCCAAATCTTGAAGTGCTCTGGGGAAAAGTATATGCAGCTGAGGCTTACATTAGCTTAATTGTGGTCATTTTATGTGACCATTAAAAGGATCCTTTTTCTGTACAGAAGCACAAGTAAGGGTTACAGGGCAGCCATAGGGATAGGTGCTCTCAGTGGTTTCGTGGCTGTCGTGGTTTAAGCCCAGCCAGCAACCCAGAACCATGCAGCCGCTCTCTCGCTCCCCCCCTTCCCCCCCCCTTCCCGTTCCTGGAGGGATGGGGAGGAGAATCGAAAGAATGTAACTCCCACAGGCTGAGATAAGAACAGTCCAGCAACTAAGGTATAACACAAATCAGTACTGCTACCACCAATAATAATAATAAGAGAAATAACAAGGGAAGAGAATACAAATGCTCACCACCAGCCGACCGATACCCAGCCTGACCTGAGCAACAATCTAGCCCTTCCTGGTAACTCTCAGTTTACATCCTGGGCATGAGGTGCTGTGGTATACAATACCCCTTTGGCTAGTTTGAGTCAGGTGTCCTGTCTCTACCTCCTCCCAGCTTCCCCTCCTCCCTGGCAGAGCATGAGACTCGGAAAGTCCTTGGTCAGAGTTAACATTACTTATCAACAACTAAAATCATCAGTGTTATCAGTGCTGCTCCCAGGCTGAAAGTCAAAAGCACAGCACTGCACCAGCTACTAAGAAGGAGAAAAATGACTGCTACTGATGAACCCAGGATAGTGGCTTAGACCACCTAGGATTCTTGAGAAAGCAATGATAATACAGGCATATAATCATTGCATATTTTCTGAACAACTATGAAAGCACATGCATAGCTTTTTTAAACAAAAATTTTCACTAGAAAATATACGTCTTTTTAAATTCTTTTTCTTTTTTTTTTTTGGGTTTTGCTTAACATGAGTATAAATTGCAGTTACCCTTTTAATAAACTTATTTTATTAATTGCAGTTGCTTCATTTGAGTTAAACTCTTTCAGCAGTTTTTTAAAATTTCTTACAGAGAATTAAAAAAAAAAAAAAAATAGCTGGGGAATTCATGACCAGATGAGCCCATCAGATCTCCACTTGGACATTGAACCATTGTTCACAACTCTTTGAGTGCAACCATCCAGCCAATTCCTTATCTACTGAGCAGTCCACCCATCAAATCCATGCTTCTCCAATATAGTATGAATTAATACTAAGTTACTACTCCCTAATTAATAGATTATAATAATACAAAGCTGTTTCTATGGATGTATTTTTAGCTATGTTTTTGTGCCTAAATTAGCAATCTGTTTTTTGTATTGTTATTAAAATTCTTGTTAATGGAGAAATTGTCTCAGTAACCTCTACAACTCTTTATAACTATGTTGGACTGTTTCTCTGATTTCAGAATCCTTAAGATTCCCTGCAACATCAGCAATTGCTTACAACCAAAAGTAATCTTATGGAAGTATTTAATGTATTTCTAGCTGTCTTTAGTGCAATGTAACAGCTGGAAACAAGAAGGAAAGCATGACAGACAGCTCTCCATGGGACAATAGCAAGTGATCAAGTGATCCATGGTTCACTGGCAGTCCACAGACCCAGTTAGCCTTAGGAAATGAATGACTGGTCTCATTATCCTGTTAAAGGCCTTGAGGCAATGCAGATACAAAGAATCATTCTCTTCAAGCAATGCACTTTGGGGAAAATATCAATATGTGGAGTGCCTTGGACTCCTGTAGAAATCCTTTCCTCAAGAGTCTACCTCATTACGTTTGTGACTGTACTGTCGCTGAATTCCACAGAGGAGCCTGAGCTTGAGCATCGATGAGGAGAAGGAGTAAAGAAGAGTCAGGACTCTGCCCCTTTGAAATTCATCCCTTGTTATGAATAAAATGGCCCATACATAGTGAAATTCAGGGTTTATTATAAAATTATTCTTTCAAAACCACACATGTAAAATGGACTATATTTGCAAGTGTACAAATTTGGAGAAAAAACTTATCAGCTCCTGTGTGTTAGAGGTTTGTAAATTTTCTGGGAGAAAAGTTTGTGGAATAGCAGCACTTCTATAGTTTTATTTTCCTGAAAATATTTATCTACATTTATAGATTAACGTTTTCACATTAAAAGTCTGATTTGGCAAGTTATGTAGGAAAAAAAATGAACAAGCTTAAAAAAACTTATTTTAAAACTTTCACCAAAAATTCTGCCACCTTGGATGGTGGAGGCTGTGTCTTATATATAAATAGTTATTCACACTCAGAATTAAAGACACTGAGATTTTTTTTTTAGTTACGTTTCTGAGACCCTCATTCCAAGACTCCCCTCATCTAATTCCACTAAGCAAGAGAAAGACCTTCATGGAAAGTGTGAGCTCACACCTACTCCTGTATTCAAACAAACTAATGAACATATTCCAATACAGGTGTGAAACCAGATTTTTGTATGCAAGACACTGATCTATTTCTTAAACTTTTGTCCGGAAAGTAGCCTCACAATTACTTTCCAAATTTTCAAACCTTGGGCATGGAATTAACCCTAATGATTTAATGAAGGACTATGTCAATGAGAATGGATGTATAGGTAACGTTATCTGTAGTTATCTGTAAAGATGCTGAGAGTCGATCCCTTGGCACGCATAAAATTAGGTTTCTTACACAGTTTCTGAAGTATATTCTTGGACACTATGCAATACATATTCGTGATATGGTAACTTGCAATGAAGGTTTTTTTTTAATTTTTGTGTTCTTTTGTTCCCTTCCCATCTCCCCCACTTCTTTGTTCTTTGTTAAATGTCCAGGCATTTAGAAAGGAAACTTCAGCCATTCGTTGTAATACTGTTCCATTGCTGCTCCCCTTCCATGTACCCCTAGCCCTGCTAAACTGCCTTTGGTCAATTGGCATCTAAGATTTCAGGCAAAATCTTTCTAGCTATAATCCCTGGTGTCACTGAAATAACTTCCTGGGACCTATCTCTCAAGGGCATTTGTCATCCCATACTAAACAGCATTTGCCAATGTCGTTGTTGAAGCAAACTATAAGCCACTTCAGTGTGACAGTGTGATTCACAAACCTAAATCATTTCTCAAATCCCAGACACATTTCCAGGCTACTAAATTATGGAATAAGCAAAGCGTTTCTGCTCTCCACTTCACTGCTAAAATTATAAATGAGGACTGAAAGACTGATGTGTCCAAACTCAGTATAAGCAAACTGTCTTAGTAATTACTGAACTGAAGTGTAAATTAGCAATCACGCGCTAAAAGCACTTCAGATATTTAGATTGTCTGAAATCTCTGAGCTTGATAAGTGATTTCTGATTTTTTTTTGAAAACTTATTAATTCTTCTAAATTTAGGATCCTAGTTAATTTATGGAATCTAGGATTAGAATCTAAAATCTTAATTTCACAGTAGCACCGAGATAGTCCTCTGAGGCCACAGTGCAGTTTCAGCTATTTTTTGCCTGACACAGATGTCCCTCCCACTCAGTACATTGCTGCTGTGATCTTCCAATATGGGAGAAAATCCAGATCTAAATTCACTATATATATATATTGAAATATATGCACAGTAAAATCTATAAAGTCCAAGACCACACAGAAAATAAGTGCGCTGACTTGGGCTGTAGAAATGTCTGAAGTTAAATGCCGCTTTCTATCCTGGACAATTCATTAGGAGAAACGATAATTAGAAGTCTTTCTTCTTCATACATATCACTCTGTTACCTGAGAGATCACACTCAGTTTGAGATTTGCAGCAATTCCAGTCCAGTTGCAGCCATCACTATAAAGACAAGAAATAACCTGAGAAAAGTCAGAACTCATTCTCTGCCTCTGAGTTTTAGGAAAAGTTTTTATGCTTTCATCTCTCTATGAATCTGTGAGGAACATGAGTGTATGCATATATCTTTGTGAGAAAATAGTGTCTTTCATAAATCTCCAAAGTGTAACTGCAAACACCCAAATCTTTCATATGTTTTAATGCATCCATCCTTTCCTTCAAAGGTGCTATGGAGTTTCTGTTGTTTGGTTTATTAATAAACTTTGAGTTAGATCTTTGTAAATTTTGTTCTAATATGTGTGGAGGGGATTAAGAGGAGCAGAAACATAACTGTCGGAAAGTAAGACTTATGAAAAAACTGTTGAGTGGTAAGCAGCTGAGAAACCATGCTTGTGACCATTTTTTTCTATAAACTAACCAAAAGAAGTTCACAGTCTGCCTCAGGCTATCTTGTTCAAAGCTCAAAGACCAAAACTGACATCATGTCCTTCAATTCTAAGATTGTTACTATGATTACTAAAGATTACCCAAAGTTTAAGAGTCATATTATTTAGAAATTATTTAGAAAACTTGGATACTTATCTCTCATTTGAGACACCAAGGGCTATCAGAAATCAGGAAAGATGAGGTTTACATCTTTGTCTGAAAATGATTCAATAGGATTACCTTATCAAGAAGGGGAAAACAAGGAATCAGAACAGTACCCATTTAGAATGCATGGTACTTTTTCAGCCTATGTTGATTGCTGCAGTCAAATAATTTGGACAAATTGTCAACATCAGGTTTGCAAACATTAACAACTCTATTTTAGAATAAAAGTTGCTATATAGATCCTCTGTGAAAATCAGAGCATACTGAAAAGTGCTGTGAAAATTCTGATTGATAGAAAACATTTTTAGAGTGTCTCCTAGGAGCAGAATAAAATTTAAGATCAAGCCCAGACTGATTTTAGGGCTGCCATGTATCTAGATTCTTATTTGGCATAGAGAAGAAACATTCAAAGAATACTGACTGAGTTACATAAATACCATATAAGTTTTCAAATTAATCACTAATTCAATTTTCAAAAGCTCTTCTATTAGATTCCATTTGAATAGATAATCAAAAAGTTGTTATAATACATAATGTAGTCCTTGCTCTTCCATAAAGCGAATAAATTCTGTAGATATTGAGATATTCTAAAAAGTATTTCTTGGAATGGTTTTTCACAGAAGAATTCTGAAATCTTGGTTTCCTCCCAGAAAAGTATTTAGAATCTATGCACAGAAAGAGAAAATATCTCTCACTCAGCTCTGCTGAAAACTAATACAGTCATTGCCTATAGTTTCTTAAAGTGAACTTTTTGGGCTGAGAGTATTATCACAGTTTCATAATCTGCATAAAGTTACAAGTGCCGACTATCTAGCCAATAATTCTGTAGCTCACAATTAAATTACTATCCTCTGCTCAAAAAATTACATGAAGCCAATAACTCATTCAGAATGTCTGCCTCCCAACTCACTAATTATTTGCAAAGTGTACATGTTTTTAATTTAAGCAATACATTTCAATGTCAAAACAATTCCAGTGTCACTTAGGTATTAACTTACTTGTGAGTATGGTAAGACAGAAATTTAAAGAGTTATAGCATTCAGAAGTTTTATGATTCATCCTGCTGTTCACTGAGTAATACCTTTGCTGGGTTAACTGCAGCCTTGAAATGTAAGAAATATCATTCATGAACATGTGAACAAAATACTGAAACATTTTCTTATTACTGCAGTTTACACTGCTTTCACTCTGATGCTACAAGATGAATGCAGAATAATATATAGTGGTCTAACGATATCACTTGTCTTGATTTACTTGGGATTGTAATGGCATTTTGTCCTGGGTTCAGCAGTAGCAGTCATGTTTCTCCTTCTTGGTAGCTGGTGCAGTGCAGTGTTTTGACTTTCAGCTCAGGAACAGATCTGATAACAATGATGTTTTGGTTTGGCCAAGGACTTTCTGAGCCTCATGCTCTGCCAGGGAGGAGGGGAAGCCAGGAGGAAGCAGAGACAGGACACCTGACCCAAGCTAGCCAAAGACGTATTCCATACCACAGCACGTCATGCCCAGGATGTAACTGGGAGTTAGCCGGAAGGGCTGGGGGACTGCGGGGTTGGAGAAGGTATCGATCAGAGCTTGGTCGGGCTGGGGGGCCGAGTTATCAGTTGGCAAGGTGGTGAGATGTTGTATTCTCTTCCCTTGTTATTTCCTTTATCATTGTTATTATTGGTGGTAGCAGTAGTGATTTGTGTTATACCTTAGTTACTAAACTGTTCTTATCTCAACCCGTGGGAATTGCATTCTTTTCGATTCTCCTCTCCGTCCCTCCGGGAGTAGGGGAAGGGAAAGAAGGGGGGAAGTGAGTGAACAAATTGCCTGACTGTGTTTAAACCGCGACACATTTAGAGAAAACAAACATTTTATCAAATAGTTCACAAAGTACTGATAAAAACTATAAATAGTTACCTTGAAGGATTTTAATGGAATGGAATGGAATGGAATGGAATGGAATGGAATGGAATGGAATGGAATGGAACCAAACAGAATGGAATGGTACAGAACAGGATCTACAACAATCATTTAGTCCAACTGCTTGACCATATCAGGTCTGATCAAAAGTTAAAGCATACTACTGAGAGCATTGTCCTTATGGCACTTGGACAATGACAGGCACAGGACCTCAACCACTTCTCTAGGAAAGGTGTTCCAGTGTTTGGCCACCCTCTCAGTAACAGAATGCTTCCTTATGTCAAGTCTGAACCTCCCCTTATGCAGCTTTGAAGCATTCCTGTTTGTCCTGTCACTAGATACAAGAGAGGAGATCAGCATCTCCTTCTCCAGTTCCCCTCCTCAGGAAGCTGTAGGGAGCAATGGTCCAAATTTGGTGACCAGTCAGACCTGCAAGCAAGATAAGGCAAATAGGACCCAAGTGACTGTAAATAACTGTAGTAAATCTAATATATAACATAATATGTGTCATTAGACATATGTCAGAAGAAGACAAAATGTCCCCTTCCTTTCCCTCAGACTTGGCATCAAGGATGGGGATGGGAGCATATTTTTTCTTTGGTATGCTGCTTTTCCAGAAGATGTATTAGAGTATTATTTGGAAAAGCAAAATATGAAGTCAAAACAAACTATGTATCAGCACAGTATTTCACTGTCAAAAGATGAGAGGGAAAAGGGGAAAGGGTAATTCGTAATTTTTTCAGTCTTGTCTTCTGTTCAGCTACCTAAGGCACACTAGAGTTAATTAGACTGTTTTCATGAGTGAGTTGAGAAAGGTGGCTCACAGAGGGTATGGGTTTAGAAATGTTATTAAGTTTGGATTCATGCTGGCTTTCTTGCTTATGATGTGCCTTTCTAAAGCTTTAGTTTCTAACAAAATTGGAATTGCAGCCACAGCAATTGCAGGAACAGATTTCGAAGTGCAGAACAGCCTTGCTCCTCCCTGCTCACAGCTGTGTGTTTGCTGGCTTTAGTACTTGTATAGCTGTGATTTGAACAGAAATGCAGAAAATATAAGAAAGCCAGCAGCACAGACTTTAGGGAACTGATTGGGAATCAAGAGTAGCTATGGAAAATCTGGAAATCTATGGTTAATATTCTTTAAAAATGGTTATGGTCCCTTAAACAGAGGGGGCTGTCAGCACAGAACCACTGCAGAGGACAAAAGTGGGTCAAAAGGGATTCACAGTAAGTAAGGATTTATGGAGGAACTGACAGGCCCCCATCACCCTGACAGTCTGCTGGCATTTATCACACACATAGCATTACACTAGAGAATCTCTTGTTCTTCAGGGAATGTGTAGGGCATGTATGCTGGCCACATACTGACCCAAGGAAATGTGTGGTGCTAGAACTGCATCCTGGATGTGGGAGGCATCAGCTGGCCAGAAGGAATGAGGGAATGGGGCTGGTCTCAGGATGATGGTGAGAAACTCAGTGTCCCTGTACTTGCAGTCTGTGTCAGGAAGGACAGGAATCCCACAATGGTTTGAAGCACTGTATATGAGATCCATTTCCTCAGTCTCTGCTTGCTGACTCCTAAAGGAAATAAAAATTATGACTGAAACATTCAGATGGCTATGGAGAACACATTCTCTAAAGTCTAAAACAGAAAAGAGAATGGAAAAATAGAACTGAAAAGTAATCATGCAATACATGACTCTGTAATCTATAATCTATAATTTAATATATAATATAGACTATATAATATATAATACATTATATATATAGAATATAAAATATAATATACCTGAACTAGAATGAGGGGACAGATACATGTTGATACTCCTCTGTGGCTCAACTTGAATATTTGCCTAGTATTTTGACTTAGCAGGTAGTCACAGTCAGACCAGAGTTGTCCAGATTTGATGCAGCTGTGACCAGGAAGCCATAAAACTGTATAACCTCAAGCTCATGTATCTTGCCTCTCTACAAAGCTGATTAACGGGCTCAGCATCTGATGTTCAACTCATCTCAGACAATGAGACTTCAGGGCATACACAGTAGCAAAATTTCAAAGTTTTAGATAAGTTTTCATGTAAACGCTTATGTATCCTGAGTGCTGCTTACCTTTTTTGGAAGGTTTTTCTTGACTCCTCTGTTAGACATATGCACGTAAATCCACATAATTTGTGCTTTTATTGCTTGGTCCTGCTTGGCTTTTATCTGTAGTAATTTGTTTATAGCCTTTAAATATACTGTATGTCATCTGGAACTTAAGACTATAGTTTAAGGGTTGTAAAAAAAGGATATAACACAGAATGCAGCCCAAGAAGTACTTCTTGACCTTGCTTGGAACAAGCTACATCTGGAACTTGAATCACTGTCATTGAGTTAGTAATAGACATTAGAGTGCTCAGTTGAGACATCAGCTTCGTACAAAATGTTTCCCAGATTCAAAACCTACAGTGTTAACTTCTCTCTGCCATTTTGGATCCAAGCTCAGCTGCTGTGCCATCCTGAAACAACCAGAGCTGATACCAGAATATCAACTTCATTCATTTGCATTAGGTTCAAGTATTTAAGAGTAGATATGAGCTATTCTGAGCTGCTAATGTTGCACAAACATTAATGAGAGATTGTTGTGGTTTAAGCCTCGCTGGCAACCCAGAACCACACAGCCACTCTTTCACTCCCCTCCCTCCTGCTTCCTCCCCCTGCTCCTGGAGGGATGGGGAGTAGAATCAAAAGAATGTAACTCCCATGGGTTAAGAACAGTCCAGTAACTAAGGTATAACACAAAACCACACTGCTACCACCAATAATAACAATGAAAAAGGAAGTAACAAGGGAAGAGAATAAAACCGCTCACCACCCGCCGACCGATACCCAGCCTGACCAAGCAGTGATCTATCCCTTCCAGGTAACTGCCCCCAGTTTATATACTGGGCATGACGTGCTCTGGTATGGAATACCTCTTTGGCTAGTTTGGGTCAGGTGTCCTGTCTCTGCTTCCTCTCGGCTTCCCCTCCTCCCTGGCAGAGCATGAGACTCGGAAAGTCTTTGGTCAGAGTAAACATGACTTAGCAACAACTAAAAATGTTATCAGCGCTGTTCCCAGGCTGAAAGTCAAAAACACAGCACTGCACCAGCTACTAAGAAGGAGGAAAATGACTGCTACTGCTGAACCCAGGACAGTGATATTTTTAAGCAATTCAAAAGGAGCAAAATTAGTGCATTTGTGATATGCTATGAAAAATATTTCCTAAAGCAAATGATCAGAAAATTGCAGTTACTCAGTGTTTTAACTATGAAAAAAATGTTAATCTTCATGGTATTAAATCTGGGACCATACAGTATCACAGAGTCATTTGCAAGGACACCAAACTCTTGATTTAGTAAAATTGTGAGTGAATCCTCAGTGGAACATTTTCATTTTACTTATGGTTGTTGGTTTTGGGTTTTTTTTTTCTGTCTGCAGCAACTTGTCAGAAAATGAACAATCTTGCTTAGCTAAAAATTTGTTAGATTCTTCCTGTATCTGCAATACATCTTGTGGTCAGTTCTTTCCACCACAGAAAGACAGGGGTTTTTGAGGTTGATTATCATGGGTAAACCTCTTTATGTGACGTGGGGCTCAAATCAGAAGCAAATTCCTAGATTTTTTTTTCCTGATATGGCTCAATTGCATTTAGCAGCTCCTAAAGACAAGAATTTATGTTTCCCCATAAAAACTGTTTTATTTCTAGACTAAAATATAGTGTTCTGAATTTTTCTAGTGTCAAAAATAAGGACAGGAGGTTGCAGGGTCTTCATTCTTCAGCTTCAGATCTGAACCTCAGCATTTCACAGAAGCCAAGTGTGGATTAAAATACCCTCTCATGTCACATGTAGAAAAGCTTTATGAATTTGCCAAGAAGTTGAAGTCGCCAAGCACTGTTTGAATTTGATAGAATAAATACTGCATTATAAACTGCTGCTTGGATGATTGCACCTATCAGCTGTGATCATGGAAGAGAAAACTGAAGACCTTAAGACACCATGTAGCCCAAAATAGGTTTGCACTTTCTGTACTCTTGTAAGTCCTCCTGAATTTTTATGTCTTATCTTTAAAAAATATAATGTCAAAAAGTAGACAACCTCTTTAGTAAAGTACTTTACAGCCCAATTATCCTTGTTAGAAAAAGTTCTTACTGTTGCAGTTTAATCCCAGTAGGCAGCTAAGCCCCAAACAGCACTGTTCAACAATAACTAAAACATGCACAAATGGTCACTTGGTCATAAATCCAAAACAAAGTACTACACAAGCTGCTATTAAGAACAGTATCTCTATCCTGTCCAAAACCAGTATGCGTGTTAACAAACCTTAGCTATATATTTAATGTATCTAACACATGATTTCTTGTTTTGTCTTATGCACAGTGGATTAAAAGTAAAAAATAAATAAATGCAAAGCAGCTTTCTTTTACTTCAGCTCATAAAACTGGAAAACATTTTCATTTTTATGTTTCTTTTCTGTTTTTTTTTCTAGATTAAATAAAGCTGGTATTAGCTTTTTCTTCAGATATCTGGTCTTTTCACACTTTCTAAAACTGAAGAAAGAACTTCTACTGTTTCCCTCTATTCTTTTTTTGTCCTCTCAAGCAAAATAAAATTACTTCCGTTTTAGAAAATCAATTTCACGCCTCGAGAGGCGAAACATTTAACCTCACAAAAAAGTTCAAGGGATCTACATTGAACAGATTTTATTATTTTTTTAATCGAGACTTTATGACTCAAACATTTATGAATGAGGATCAGATTTCAAAGATACTTTTTGTTAAAAAAAACAGGAGGAATTTTGTGAGCCAAACAAAAGACTCACACAGTGTGCTTTTCCTTTCATACCTGACACTGGTTACTGATTCTCCTTGGCAAGTACCGAAAGACTCCACTCCTTCAGTGTCACCTAATGGCTAAGGTAATTTAAGATACAGTTAAAATCTGAACTCAGGAGTGGAAAGAACAAACTCTGCCAGTCACTTGAACCAACTCGCAGTTACCTGTTTTCCCCACTCATTTGTTATTCATTCCAAACTGCACTATTTTCTCTGCTTTACTTCAATTTTTTTATTTCTTCCAGAAAAATGATATGTGTTTGTGCTTTAAAATAGATTAATACTTGTCATTTGATCTAAGATATATATAAAAATATATTTTACAAAAACATGTAATATACCTGTATCCATTTTCATGTAGCCATGTGGGTTTGGGACTTTTTGTAACCCTTATTTTCCTGAAGCAAAGAAACCTTAAAGTTCCAGTATTTAAAACAAATCTCACAGATGAATGATTTTCTAATTTAAAAAAAGTGTTTGAATAAAAATACTTTAAATAATGTAATAAAAAATTCCTAATGTTTTCAAAGACAATAAAAGTATCTTAAGCACTGTCCCTATTTTTTCAACTGTCATTGTAGACAAATGCAGTAAACACATGCAATTACAGCCCTTTTATTGGATTTCTTCTGTAATCCTACTATGTAATACTACTGTGTAGTACTACTATTTGTCCCTACTAAGGAACAAATAATGAATTTAATGCTTAAATTGATCTCTACCAATAGTGGCTACTCTGACATTCATGTGTACATAGTTGAGATTGAGTATAGACCCTGGCACATAAAAAAAGAGGTCCTAAACAGCTGACAGACTTCTTGTTTGACCTGTGTGACCTTAGGAAAATTACTCACATATTTTATATCTCAGTTTCCCTAACAGCAAAATAGGATAACAGTGTATATAAACTTCAAGAGGACAAACACATATTTCAGTTGTTATGTTTACAGAGGGGCAAGAGCAGGCAAAAAATCGAGACAGGCAGAGGCAGTAAACACATGCAGGAAGTCTAAGCATTAGCCTGTAGCCTGCAATAAGTGAACCTACTGTAACTATAACCAGTAATACAACCTGATCAAAATTTAGAATGAATTATTTACATCTAAATCACCATGAAATATAAAATATTTCATAAATAATATAAAATAAAGAAACACCACCCTCTGCTTGATCTTGACTACAACATGTCCACTAGAGTGGTGGAAGAGAATAATGCAACTTACTGAAGAAGGAGAGAGGGAAATGGGCAGTTTGGGAGTTAACCATAATGAACAGCAGTGGGCCTCAGAGAACCTGGAGGTACCGACAGTACTGCGAAAGTGGTACTTCATTAGCCAGCAGTTTCTGAGACACAGTGTATGCAAACATGAGGTTGTAGAGCAGACTGTATTCACAATATTTGAAACTTTGATTAGATCAAGAAATAAGAATATTTGATGTCCATAGTCTAGAAATGTAGAGTACTTTGCACCTGTCTTGGAGGGGTGGAAGAGAGAAGGAAGGGCAGAAACAGGAAAAAAACAAAGCAAACCAAAAGCAACCAAAACTCCCTAAGTTTAAAAATCTTTCTAAATATTTCAGATTGAAAATCTGTGAAGCTCAGGTGCAAAATATAATCCATTACAGTAATGCTACAGGGATATTTTTTACACTGGTAACAACCAAGGGAAAATAAAATGTGTATAAGTCATGTGTAATATGTGATATGTATAATAGAATGTATCTAAGTACTTTTTCTAAAAGACTTCTATTTAACATCAATGTCATTGATGTCAAGTGGCCAATTTTAGCTGATTCAACCATAGTATCATTACAGAAATTCTGTGAGAATCGCATAATATAAATGAGACTAAAGGTCAAAAAGAATTTAAACATGTTAGACTGAAGCAAGTGGACATATTTAACATAAAAGTGTTTGGGTTTTTTTTCCTCTCCTTTCAACTGAGTAATCAAATCAGTATGTTAGATTTAAAGGTCACATCAGTATCTCCTAAGGAAATACACTACAATTTGCATCCTTCTTGTGACTTTCAGAGATCAATTTATGAATTATTCATACACTGTTTACCAAGAGGTATAAGAGATATAGTCAAACAGCTCACGTAATAAAATGTAGAATCATAGAATCATAGACTGGTTAGGGTTGGAAAGGACTTTAAGGTCATCTAGTTCCAAACCCCCTGCCATGGGCAGGGACACCTCACACTAGACCATCACTCACCTAGATCATCACTCACCCAATCAAAATGAGTTTGAAATTGTCTAGACATTGGAAGGCCAGATTTGAGTAAATATCTGAGATTCCAAATTTTCATAGAAGCTTGCCATTGAATTCACTTTTGATTGTTCCCAATATTTCTTCTAGTCAGTTGCTTTAAGAATATGTAACATAAACTAAGCTTAACAATGCAATGCTGTTTTTACATGTTACCAAGGAACATGTTTTACAATATAAAATGTACCAACAAAGTTATCGCCTTCTATGGAAAGATATGGTTTCATGGACTCTGTTCCATATAAAATTTTTCCCTAAAATTTATCTTCTCTATCAATTTCACTGGTTAGAATGTAAATGCACTATAATTATATTTTAGAGTTTGAGAAGGAGTGTCCCGAAGACAAAGGAATTAAGAGAAGCAGCTAAAATGGGGTACAAATTGGTTAAAGATCCTTGTTCTCTATTTCACAAGTAATGATACTGCTATTGACACTATTTTAAATGAATCTGGTAACCATCAGGACTTAAAACATAGCTGTATGGCACATGACAGTAAAGTCAGACATGCTGTGCCAGAACACAAGGATTCCCTAGTACTGTAACCTGTGTATAATAAGACAGATTATTAATGAGCAACTTTGACGACCTCTGTGATATTACAGGGGGTTTAGTTATGGTTTGTTTTTTATTATGTGGAAGATGCTCTTAGATCTCTTTCTAATTATACTGGATAAAGGTCTATGTTGTGTATGGCACAAATCTGACATCAAGAAGGAAGCTAGTGATCACTGTAGAAATTCAACAAATAACACAGGCAAGACAACATTCACAGGTTCTAATTTATGAGAAAACTGAAGCGTGATGTACAAATTTGATATCTGGATGGTGACTGCCATGAAATCAAAATCTTAGCTATAGTTTCATCTTGAGAAGATGTTCAGAACATTTTTAGCAGTTCTCAACTTGATGAATGGATAAATAAATGAATCCAAAGGAAAATTTATCCCTCATAAAATAGAGCCCTAAACATTTGGGTGTGACTGAAGCCAACAGAAGAATCATATGAGATAATTTACCTAAACTGCTTATTATCAGCATGATTGATAGTCAGCCAAAATTAGAGATAACTGCAGGATAATTATTAATTGAAAGTCATCTTTAGGGAACTTCAAGTAAGTCTAGATTTAGGAATATAGTTCTGAAATTTAGAATATAGTTCTGTGATTTGTGCAAAGCAAAATGGCTTTACTGGAACCTAAATTTTAATAGTCCTCAGTGTGGGCTACAAAAACAACGATGGAGGAAAAGAGAATGCATTTCAATATATCAAGCGAAACCTAAACTAGAAAATTGAAACTGTTATAATATTAGAATTTTAGAACCTTTGGGAATGATCTCAGCATAAATTTCAGGTACCAGTAGCTAGCGAATTTTTAGAACTAATTAATATAGTGTTAAAACTTAGGGGAAAAGCTGCTGGGTTTGAATGCTTTACTGGCAAACCCAAAAAGAAAAAAAAAAAATCTACTATACACATGAAATCTGTTAAACCAGTAACAAAACAATTCTGACAATATTAGAGCCAGTTAGATACTCTTCAACTAAATACTTTCTTGTCAGAAAAACACAGCTTTCAATAAATGAAAAAATTAAATGAAAGTGAAAAATGTTAATTTTAGTGGTTTCAATTTTCTATTCAAGTGCTATAATATTTGAAGAAGTAGCTTTCATAAGCCTGAAATATTTAACTTCTATGTATCTCTCGACTGGCTTTCATTCTGTTATCATACAGAGTATAAGTTATTTTTGTTTACTTTCATGGTCCCTCTTTTTACCCATAATCTGTCACAAAGTGATGAAAGGTCAACTCCTACATCTGTATGGCTCATGATATCAACATTTATTAGCCACTGGTTAAATTTATAAACCAACTCCTCTGCACTTTCTCCCACTCCAAGCTCCTATAACCACCCACAAAACTACCTTATTGTTGTCATAGAGAAAAATTGTTCAACTCACATAGTTTAAATTAAATCAAGATCAGAGAGGTATAGAGATTTATAAATTACACATAATTAACTGGCAATCAGTGAACTGTACATTCAGGATCAACATCAGCAATACAATCCATAAACCACAATCCCTGACAGTAGGAATACCTTTCTGTAGCCATATGCCTCTCTCAGGCATTCTGCACCCCCTCAGTCCCCAGCAATACGGGTTACAAATTAGTGGCTCATAAAGAGATTCTACTATTTAATTTCATTTTATGAATTAAAATAACACTTTCGTTATTTGTAAAAGGGAATTTGCTACTCATGACAGATTTCTGCAGCTACAACTGTGTTTTCTTAACACAGATCCTAGAATTTACGTAGAGGTCATTACTACGTAGATACGGTGCTGCTGCTAACTGCATCTTTTCTAAATTCCAGTCTGCTTTCCTATCATCCATTAGAAGTTTGACCACTGACAAGTGGAATATTTCGGAAGTGAAACTCAAAGGATCACAGAAAATTTATTACATGTGTTTAAATTTTAAACCTACACATGAAGATTTTCTTCAAGGATATTGTAATTGATATTTCATTGTTTAGGATTTCTCTCTATATTCTTCAGCAAAACAGTCTGTTAGAAAACCAAGTGAAGATAAAAAGCAATTTTATTTTTTTTATCACTAAGTGGAAAACACGTATAATAAAATTATATTGTATCTTTGAAGAAATATCATGAAAGAATAACTTCGGAAGTTTTTCTTAAGGAAATGGTATAAGGTGTGTTGAAAAAAAGTGCAAGAATAACACCAAGGTTTTATTTTGCTTGTATAGGTAGCAGAAATTTTCAAAGCACATGGTTATAGATGACCAGAAAATTATTTGAAAGAATAAAAATTTATAAAATGTAACATACCCCCCCCCCCAACCCCAGAATCAACCAACCAACAACAACAAACCAAACCAAACCAAAAACAACCCCCAAAAGTTTTAGCTGATATTAGTAAAACATTCTTGGCATTTGCTAATCATAATGATTTCTACAGATGAGAGATATAACAATATTCAGAAAACAGAGATTTAATGAATTAGAACACATAGTTAGTTGTCTAACGGGCTTAGCATCATACCCACAGCAGTTAGTGCTACAGCAGCTTGGGGACATAAAGGATACATAGAGGGTGCCCAGCATAATTTGTTGCATAAACAAGCTACGCATGCTAGAAATAAAGTACATATATATATGGGAAAAATATTATTTAAATTATATGTTAAATTATGCTGATTAACAATATGATAAAAAAGGGGATATAACTGTGATGACCTATAGGCACAGAAAATTATTCTGCTGGCAGCAGAACTCACGACAAGTAATTTCCTAAGCATGTAACTTGAAGCTCCATTACGTATAACTCATCTTTGCAATGCCTCCTAAGTCTAAATGTGATATAAAATTAACTTTTCTCAAGAAAGTTTTCCCCAAAATTTTGTTAAAAAAAATATAAAACATGCATAAAAAAGTCATTCTCAGAGCTAGTTAGAGATGTCTACTATGTTTAATCTGATTATTATGTCTTATTAAAAACTGTTTCTGCTCGGTTTTCTGCTCATCAGTTTCTGCTCATTTTTCTATGACTCCAGAACATCAGAGCGTAGAATTCAGCAAGCTGACTATGAAGCATCCCTGTGCTTGCCAGAAGGGGGGGGGGGGGGGGGGGGGGGGGGGGGGGATGGGCTTGATAAGAAAAGTTATTGCAAAATAAGTTAGTTTTCCTTAAACCTGCTTTCGCTCTATGAAGTCTAACCTCCAAAAATTCTAACTTTGACACACACAGGCTGGTAATTCCTATGAATATTGTCAAGTCCATTTTAAGAACAAGAATATTTCACAAGATAGAGCAAAAAAGAATTCAAAAAGAATAGTCTTTTGGTGATTGAGGTCCAAGAAGTTGAGATATATTAAATTGTTAAAAATGTATACTACTGAAAACACATTTTTCACTGAACACAGAACGTGATGTTATTTCTAAGATGATTCTAAGCTCAGTCAGCTAAAGTAATATTAGAGGCAAAATACTGGTTCTTATATGTGTGCATTGGGAAGACAGTACCAAGTGTAAGATGGTTGAACCTCTCTTTATTCCTCAGTCACAATCTTTAGAATTCTAACAGTCCTCCACTGTACAAGAAACTATATCCTGACTGTGCAGATATTGTTGGAAGATTAATTAATTTAGAAGATAAAGAGTCATAGCAGACTGTGGCGACAGGTAGCAGACAAGGGATACTGCTTCCATAATCTTTTAGACGTCAGTATACTCACTACTGCTGTAATAAGGTGTGCTTACTTCCAAAGAAATGTTCAAGAAGTTACATGTGGATTTTAGATGCTTCAGTTGTGCATCTTAATGCATGATAGTATATTGCCTATTATGAGAGATTTGGGCATGGGCAACAAAAAGAAAAGAAGTATCTTGAACACTAAAGAGTTATATGGAAGCATGCATGAAGGGAGTCTTCAAAAGCATGTAGTGATTTATATACGGCTGCACGTGAGGATATGTCGCATTAAAATCTTAGAGGGTTTAGAGGTCATAGTAGGATCATAGAAGGGTCTGGGTTGGAAGAGCTCTTTAAAGGTCATTGTAGGTTCACCTAATCCAACCCTTCCTTACATGGGCAGGGGCATCTTTCCATAGGTCAGGTTTCTCAAAGCCCCATCAAACCTGACCTTGAACAATCCCATTGATATAAGACATGCTGTTAAATGGTGGTGTAATTGACACATGTGCCCCCTACTTTAATATTAATTTACATGACTGAAAGACTTCTCAAAACTGTTCAAATCTGTAGAAATATTTTTAAAACTGCTTTTCTGTTTTTCTGTTCCACAGCGTAAGATACTTTGCAATCAAGACTATTTATTGAAAATGGAAAATGTGTAAAAGTGCATATCCATGAAAACAGAGAATAAATGGAGAACAGCTGCCCACTTCAGTTCATTAACTGAGCTCTGTCAATCACTAAGCTGTCTGATGGCTGCACTGAGTGCAGGATGTGAAAACAGAGTGAAGTTCTCTTGTCAAAGAAGCTGGGTTAAACTAAGGCTGTTGACTTGTGGTCACCAAGAGAAGAAGATCCTTCTGCTGTTATCTTTCCTTCATGGTTTCTCTCACAGCTGCTACCTCTACTGACAGAGGACGTTTCCTTTGAAACTTTCCATATATTTTGGATGCATGCAATGAAAGTATACTGTAATTTATATAGTATATAGATATATTTTTGCTGATTTCTCAATTTAAACTTCAAGGCATTTTTTGACATATTTTTTTTTTAGTCACAGAAACTCGTTGTTTTCTTGTTTGAGCAAAATACTGTGGAAACTAAAATTCTGGTGATAAGAAAAGACAAGGGAAAAAAATAAAAAAGCATGTCTGAGACATCTTCAGCCTCATGGCCAAAGAAAGTCAGGCATACATGAATCATACATCGCCATCCATATCATACATGAATCACACAGGGGCAGGCTGGGTAGGGCTTTGAGCAACATGATCTAGTGGAAGGTGTCCCTGCCGGTGGCAGGGGGACGGAACTAAAAGATCTTTACAGTTTCTTCCAGTACAAACCATTCATTGATCTGTGATTCTGTGAAAATTAAAAGATAAGGTAGTACATACTCCTGAATTAATATTTCTTTTAAATTTAAGTTTCATGATAATTACATTTTCTCTAATTTAGTTCTGTGTCACAGTGAAATATGGATTATAAATATTTGCTGTGTACTTTTTTTTTTGGCTATGATGACTGCTACCTAAGTAGGTCTTAATTAAAGTTGGCACTCTGACATGATATTTCAGTTACAGAATGCCACTGTGTAATTCACTTTATGTTAGATAACTATTTATTACCCCTTTTTCTCCACCCAGCCCTTTAGTTGCTACAATGATTCCAAAGGTTCTTATTTTATTAGGAACCATGTTCCTAAGGCAGTGAAGTTACTTTTTCATTTGTATAATTTTCAGTAATAGGTTGAGAGGAATGTGTAAGTAGCTGCTTTATCTTTCATTACTTAAAGTATTGAAGGTGCAGTAATTCCAGTGTTGAGGAATATTTTAAAAAACTTGCTGGTGTTCCATAATTTTGCCCAGAAATTTGTAAAACAGATCATATTTAATCTATAGAAATATGGATATTTAACTAGAAAAATAGTCTCCATGACCATGGAATATGTTCATACTCTTATACCACATGCAAATAAGAAATTTCCTCAATTCAGAACATTATCATTTCAAAGCCAAAACCACAACCCATCTTAGAATCATAGAATCATAAAATAGTTTGGGTTGGAAGGGACCTGCAAAATTATCTAATCCAATCTCCAATCATACAGTATGAAAAAATACACAGAGATTAAAAAAAATAAATTCATAAGAGTACCAATGGCCCAACAAAACTTTATGCTTAATTTTATTCATATCATAGCACCTTAAAAATTTCCCAGAATTAATTCTTGAAATATTATGTAACTAATCTAGACCTGATAGATTCAAAACTGCACTCAGAAAATATCATCAACTGATCACTTTCAAACTGGAAACATACTGAGATTCTCTTCCGCTGTTTTCTATTTGGTACTAATCAATGCTAATCAATATTCTTCAGAGTATATTGGATGTTGGAACAGAAATTTAAGATTTATTACATCCATATATAGTACCACATAGGGGGAACTGCAATTGCAAGAGAACTGAATTAGAATTCCAGTGATTTTGAGAAACTGGTATATAAAAAAGAAACAGTGTTTAATGAAGTCAAAGACATAAATCTACACTTAGAATCATAGAATAGTTAGGGTTGGAAAAGACCTTAAGATCATCTAGTTCCAATCCCCCTGCCATGGGCAGGAACACCTCACACTAAATCATGCCACCCAAGGCTCTGTCCAACCTGCCCTTGAACACTGCAAGGGATGGGGCATTCACAACTTCCTTGGCAACCCATTCCAGTGCCTCACCACGCTTACAGTAAAGAACTTCCTCCTTATATCCAATCTAAACTTCCCCTGTTTATGCTTGAACCTGTTACCCCTTGTCCTGTCACTACAGTCCTTAATGAAGAGTCCCTCCCCAGCATGCCTATAGGCTCCCTTCTGATACTGGAAGGCTGGTATGAGGTCTCCATGCAGCCTTCTTTTCTCCAGGCTGAACAGCCCCAACTTTCTCAGCCTGTCTTCATACGGGAGGTGCTCCAGTCCCCTGATCATCCTCGTGGCCCTCCTCTGGACTTGTTCCAACAGTTCCATGTACTTTTTATGTTGAGGACACCAGAACTGTACACAGTACTCCAAGTGAGGTCTCACATGAGCAGAGCACGGGGGCAGGATGACCTCCTTTGACCTGCTGGTCACGCTCCTTTTGATGCAGCCCAGGATACGGTTGGCTTTCTGGGCTGCAAGCGCATACTGCCAGATCATGTTAAGTTTCTCATGGAGCAACACCCCCAAGTCCTTCTCCGCAGGGCTGCTCTGAATCTCTTCTCTGCCCAACCTGTAGCTGTGCCTGGGATTGCTCCGACCCAGGTGTAGGACCTTGCACTTGTCATGGTTAAACTTCATGAGGTTGGCATCAGCCCACCTCACAAGCATGTCAAGGCCCCCCTGGATGGCATTCCTTCCTTCCAGCTTATCAACAGAACCACACAGCTTGGTGTCATCAGCAAACTTGCTGAGGGCACTCTCAATCCCACTGTCCATGGGAACTAATGATTTCACAAACTGGAAGAATAGTGTGAGGGTATACTGCCATTCTCCAGAGTATGATTTTTGGGATTATGATACAAAGTAAGCTATAGTGAACTACTGTTGAACTAGCCTGCTATTCTGAAAAAGACAAAAATTATGTTGGGTGTACCCTTAACGTGGTGTCTGTAAAGGTAATGTCTCCTCTGTACTTTAACATGTTAAATTGTAGTGTATACTCTAACTATTAATATAGATCAGATGGCAGCAGTCAGGGTAGAAAAATGCGATTAACAAGAGCAGTCTGAAAACATTCAGACACAAAATACACAAAATTATGTTTGCAAAGACCAAACATAAACTGTTGTGCATGCCTACAGTGAAGTGAACAGGAAGTAATGGATATAAATTGCATTAAATGAGGCTTTAGTTACATACTTTTTTAAAAACTGTGATAGATTGCTGTATGGACTCTCCTCACTAGAGTTTTTTATGAACATGTTGATCCATCAGAATCATTCAAGCAGATGAAGAGGTATAGATCTGATACCATTAAAAACCTACTTGTCATATTTTGTGAGCCTTTTGTTTTCCATCATTTATGTTGCAAACATGCTAATTATGAATGATGCTTATCTATAACAGTGCTAACCAATGGGATGTGCCAAGCTACATAGACTGAGAATGAATGTGGTTGGTAGAAGTTATTTTCAAGGACTGGAATCTTTAAGGTGTTGTTGGCTTTGTTATTGAGTAAGTGGAATGATTACTAATCAAAATGTATGAATTAAATAACTGATTTTCATAAAGTATATGGAGAGAAAAAAGAAATCCAAAATTTCACAGCTGTGGTCCAGGAGATAAAAATAGATATCCCAAACAGAAAACTATCAAAAAACGTTGGTTTTAAAAATTCAATTTTCTAAATTAAGAAAAGCATCTGCCAATAATTTAATATTTTAAATTGATATTGGAATATTTTTTTTTCCATTCAGAATCTCTGTTTATTCTGTGTGAAATTCATTCCTGTGCAAGGGTGCAAGGAAAATGGGAAAGTGTTTTTCTCTTATAATAAGTGGTATTTCCTTTCTCCTACTCATAGTAATGCAGGAAACCTTTAACAGAAGATAAGTGAAATATAAGACCAAGTACTCAGCAGTGAATGATAATGCTATATTTCTGCATCCTGTTTTATAAAGGAAATTTAGAATCTTGGCATTTTAATATAAGCAACAAAGGGTTACTGTTGAATTCTGTCTCAAAAGGTGCACCTTTTCAAGACATTTTTCTTGTGGGAGGAAAAATGCCATATTTAGCATCTGAGATCGTGACATTATTTCTGTGCTTGAGAAATACACTAAAACTTTTACTTGTCTAGGCAAAGAAAAGCTTTGACCTTTTTTCAGATGAATTAACCAAATAATATGGTGATGAGGACTGCATAAAGAACCATACTATGAATAGTCACTTTCCCTGAGGGAAGAAACTGATCTCACAGGTTACTTTTCCCAGATCAGAAGCAAAACTAAGGTAAAATCTTTTCCAGGTCTACTGTGTACTTATCTGTCTCCTTTGTAGTTTATGCTGTTAAATACAACTTTTAAACCTGAACCTTTAGCTTGGGTCTTTAGTTGTTATTTAATATCCCGTGTAGCAGAATTTTGAATAAAAGAGTTACATTAACATTTTAACCCTTTTTCAAAATTTCACTGCTCATGGAAATGGTTTAAGGAGTTTAGTTCATATTTTACATAGGTATGTGTCCCGAGTTGAGCAGTAGCAGTCATTTTTCTCCTTCTTAGTAGCTAGCGCAGTGCTGTGTTTTTGACTTTCAGCCTGGGACCAGCGCTGATAACATCCATGGTTTTAGTTGTTGCTCAGTAACATTTAGTATCTGACCAAGGACTTTCTGAGTCTCATGCTCTGCCAGGGAGGAGTGGGAAGCTGCGAGGAAGCAGAGACAGGACACCTGACCCAAACTAGCCAAAGAGGTATTCCATACCACAGCACGTCATGCCCAGTATATAAACTGGGGGCAGTTACCTGGAAGGGTTAGATCACTGCTTGGGTTGGGCTGGGTATCAGTTGGTGGGTGGTGAGGTGTTGTATTCTCTTCCTCGTTATTTCCCTTATGATTATTATTGCTGGTAGCAGTAGTGGGTTTGTGTTATACCTTAGTTGCTGGACTGTTCTTATCTCAACCCATGGGAGTTACATTCTTTCAGTTCTCCTCCCCATCCCTCCGGGAGCATGGGGGAAGGGGGGTGAGTGAGGGAGTGCTGCGTGGCTGAGTGAGTTTAAATCGTGACAGTATGCAGTAAAGGAATCTGTATTTTCAAAATGTTTCCTAACTGCTGACATTATATGTTGGATGTCTGTAAAAGTATTACATTAATGGAGCCCTTCACTAGAGAAGAGTGGAAGCTCCTTTTATGAACTTAATCCTTCAGCGGACCAGAAGAAAACAGTGTGTTAATACAGAAATATTTTTATTTTACTTTTCATTAATGCTTTTCAAAAAAGAGTTAGATTATTGAGTATTTAGACAACTGTACATAGTAAGGATAGTGCGTATTTTACTATTTAGGCTAAAATAAAGTAAGACATTTACAGGTATAAAAAATAAGTGAATTCCTGGTCACGATGTAAAGTTAAATTTGCAATGTCCTTATAGTTCTACCTTTTAAAATGCTTTAAAATCTTTACAGTGCTTGTTGATTTTCTTCTTTCTACATTTCAATTATAACTTCTACTGTATTTCTGTTATATGTAGCTTATAATAATATAGTTAATTGTTAGTAGCAAATGTGTCAGTATCATGGGGCACAAATGGCTATAGATCCTTTAGAATAATTTAGGTAGGATACTTACAGGCAATGATCAAAGTAATATATTGATCTTTTGTGTTCTGTGACATTCTCCTGCTACCAACTTGAGAGTAAATCACATTAGCTATTTGTGTATGATTTAGCTATAAATATGAGCTAAACTTTAATATGATCTGGGACCCTCTGTAAACCTCTATTACTTAGTATTAACTAGTCTTCCCTGTTTTCCAGAAATGTGGTTCTTAGCACCTTGTCTTCCATGCAGCCTAATTTCAGGGACTCTGAAGCAACGCACAGAGTCGTTTGCTGCTGCGTCAGGCACTACTGTTAGGAGCGCCAGCTGGCCAGTCTCATAGCGGGGCTCCATTCCTGTTGAATAAGTATCCTATGGCTCAAGGAGGCCTCTCATGCTGCTGTCAGTGATTCAGCAGCCTGTAAGTGACAATCAATACACAAACAAAAAGTTGTTAAAGTTGTTGTATCACTTTGCTCATGAAAGGGAAGTTTGACTCATTGTCCTGGGTTCAGCAGTAGCAGCCATGTTTTTTCCTTTGTGTTAACTGGTGCAGTGCTGTGTTTTGACTTCTAGTTTAAGAACAGTGTTGGTGAAGCCGATGTTTCGGTTGTTGCTAAGTGATGTTTACCCTGACCAAGGACTCTGTGAGCCTCATGCTCTGCCAGGGAGGAGGGGAAGCTGTGAGGAAGCAGAGACGGGGCGCCTGACCCGGGCTGGCCGGGGAGGTATTCCATACCACAGCACGTCATGCCCGGGGTGGGGGGTAACTGGGAGTTACCCGGAAGGACAGGGGCTTCCGGGTGGAACTCGCTTTCTTGGCCGGTGGTATCGTATTCTCTTCTCTTGTAATTTTCCCTTATCATTGTTTTAGCTGATAGTAGCGGTGGTGATTTGTTGCTGGACTGTTCTTGTCTCAACCCGTAGGAGTTGCACTCCCTCGATCCTCCTCCCCGTTCCTCCGGGAGCGGGGAAGGGAGAGCCCCGGTGCGGGGGGGGGGGGGGGGGGGGGGGGGACACGGACCTCGATTGTTGTCAGCTTGGCACCACTCACTGGGAGTGAGTGAACAAGTTACCTGACTGGGTTTAAACCACGACACTCATGAAAAGTAGTGACATTGATTGCGTTGATATATCTGAATTTTGCTCAAGGTCTTCTCAAAATCGCTCTGGCTATGCTGGCTCAATGCATAAGAAAAAGATAAAAAGTCTAAAGAAGGTCACGTTATATTTAAGTTAAAATTCTATTTTATCTGCTTAATCTGGAAATAAACTTCTCACAGTTAAATGAAAACATTTATTTTCTTAGTGAGAGACATACAGAAAATCAGTGCTTGCTTCAGACATTCTTCAGGATTCTTTCCACATTTGTTAGTCCAACATGATCAAATTTTACACTTTAACTTTTTAGCAATCATCAGTTAACAGGCCATGGGAGCATTATAAATAATTATAAATACATAAGTATGTAGAAAATAGTATTTATAATTATTACAAACATATATTCTGTAATAAATAGATCCACCTTTCTGAAGTCATAGCTGGCTGCAAACAAAATTAACAAATACTTTTTGATTCACATGGTAGTTTATATTTAAGTGTTGTGGAAAAACACTTCTCACTTGTCTGCAGAGGCAGCAGTAAAGAAGATCTGCAGTACGTGAAAGACTTACTGATCCTGGGAAAGGAAAAACACCACAAACAAAATTATATGTTGAATTGACATAGCCAAAAGATGGCTGCATCATTAAAGTAACTGAACTCTTAAAAAATAATGTTTAGTGCTAAGATTATTAAATCCTTAGTCCTGTATGTATTGGAGTGCAGAGTTAGTCCAGCCATCCTGTTACTTACATTAGCTCTATAATATTGTTCTAGATTATTTGAGCAGTGTAGTGGGAAGTAGAGATGAATAAGACTTCTTGTACTGTCTTTTCTCTTTACACTTTCCTGGAACAGTTTATCACGACTGAGTCATAAAGGGAAAAGATTGTAATATTGCCTTGTAAAAATCCATTGACCTTGGTAGAACATCTTGTGAAAAAGAACATAGCTTGGTGGTGAAGCATAAAAGTGGGGGCACTGAAAGGGTTTTCTACACAGAAAGAAGTGTTCATATTTGGTTGTTTTTATTTTATTTTAATTTTACTTTATTTTATTTTGTATTTTATTTTATTGCATTTTATTTTATTTTATTTTATTGTTATTTTTATTTTCCCCTAGAATAGATCAACCAAGCAGTATCTTTCAATTAATTCAACTATTTTGAATTTGACATAAAAAAATTATGTTGAAAAAAATTAATCCCTTGTGTTCTCATGCAAACAAATATTCTATTTGCCTACCAGAAAACAATTTATCAGATAAATAAAAATATGAACCATTTATTCCTGAATCAGTTACTTATGCAGATTTTACTCCAAATGATCATTAAAAAAAAAAAAAATCCATGCCATTGTAAAGTAGAAAAAGAGAAATAGAAGTGTTCATCACATTAGTTTTGATTAAGGGATATACAAATCCTCATCTTCAATCAGTCATTTCAAAATTAAACCTAAGCAAAATAACCCAAAGGCTGCCCTGCAAATGTCTCATTACAGTGCCATTTACAAATGAGATTTCCAGCTGAACTCCAATTGTGTTTAGTTAAACAAGCTGTCAGACTACAATTGGTATTGTCAATATGGAAGTTATTCAAGGGTAGCATTCTGAACATATGTAATAATTACCAGAAGGAAAGATATGCATTAATGTAGTTTCTGTTACAGCAAAAGCAAATGTGAACTACAGTAAACAAAGGAGTTTAATTTGTCTGGAGTCGATAATTTGTTATCTGTAGAAAAAAAAGAATACACTGGACACTTTTGATCATTAAGTCACCAGTCACCAGTGTAAATGGCTTTCTGTGTTAGGTATTCACTGATGCATGCGAAGTTGAAACTGCATATGATTATCACTGGAGAAAATACATGTTTTACTGTAACAGTACCTATTTCACAGTTGGAATTTTGGTGCAAAACCATCTAAACTTATCAAAATTTTAGAGCATGTCTAGAACATCTCCTAAATAATTTATACTAAAAAATGACAATTATCCAAATTCCAGTATTTTGAAACCAGGTTGACCAACACAGCAGCTGCTTCTCTCTTCAACAAACAGGAATGTAAGCCCAATATCTCTCTTAGTGTTTAAGCTCCAAAATGAAATCAATTAACTTTTATTTTAAATAACTCCAGAGTAAGAGTTTCTCTGAGGTCTTTTTTTTCCCTGGTTTTTGTTTGTTTGCTTTTTTTCATGTGATATAAGTGGCTCGAATTTTTATCTGAAATTAGAAAGAATGAAGTCTATAGCTGTAATTAGTATAGTTGTAAGTTGTCTTTTTTTTTTCAAATTTACAGAGCAGAAGACCCAACTATTTTATGCATTTCTCAAAAAATCATAACATTTCCTGTTTTCTTACAAATATTCTCAACAATGGCACTTCTAAGGTAATAATAAGAAGTAATAATATTTATATCAGGTTATTACGATGTCAACACCTAAAAAATATGTATTGCTCCAAAATCAACTCATTCACATGAGTGTTTCTTCTATTACTTTGAATTTCATATAATAATTTACAGAAAGCTGAACCATAGGTTGATAAGCTTTGATACTGTGATATTGAGTTCATGTACAGATGTGGCAGAAAAGCTTTTCTAAATTTGCTTAGATGAAGCTTACAACACTTTATTGCATGCTTCCCCAAGTTAATATAACAAGTATTAACAAGACACCAATAATGATCAGAGACGCATCTAGCTATAGCAGACAAGTGAAAGTTTTAAGGACAAACACTGAAGTTCTATGTCTCTGGAGTATTTCCATTTCTCTGAAAAGTAAATTCCATTTGCTTATCTTTTTGTAACTTCTGCTTTTTAATATAAGCCAACACATTTTCTGCATCAACTCAAGTTAGTAAGATGGTTTTCTAGGGCTGAAGAATTGAATAGTTCCATTCTTTCCTCAATTTGGACCTGATAAGGTGCTTCACTTTGAGGAAAACAGATTCAGTAAATGAATATTATCTTGGTGAGCTTGTGGATTATTTCTTCTGAGATGTATAACAACTTTTAAAATCTTCCAGAACTCAATTTTCAAACAGGGAAGTTTGATTTGCTAATAAATTTAGAATCTGTTACCTTCAAATGCCATCTGAAAGAAATGTTAATAGTATATTCAAATGTAGTTTTCCCATATCTGCAGTAGTCCAAATTCTAAAGACCTTGTTCACTTTCATAATTAAATATTCAGGGCTATAGCTATACACCAATATGGTGGGGTTTTAGTTTTTTTTGTTGTTGCTTTTTTTTTGGGGGGGGTGTTTTTTTGTTTTGGGGTTTGTCTTGTTGTTTTTTTTTTGCAATGACAGTATTATAAAAAAGAAAGCTGCATTTATTTCTGTGTGAGACGAAAGGGAGGGCGGGCAAGAGGAAATACAAAAACCAGATAGCACCTATTTTGATTAATTAGAAGAAACAGAAGATTCTTTCCAATTATGTTCTGATATCCAAATACTTCCCATCTAAATTTAAGTATTTATTAAAGTGTGATGACTAGATCTAATATTATAAAAATATCACCCTCCACTGATTTATAATTTAATTTTGTCCTGGGGTAAGATATCTGTAAGTTGGTTTTCCCTTCTAAAATCCTCTTTACGGACAATTATTAATTCTCATTTCCTGCTGCCACTTTTTCTATTCCATACATCGTCTGTGTTTTCTTCTCTCTCCCTGTCTGTGTCTACAATCTTTGCTGTCACCTGAGTAAATTTCTACTTAAATGTTGGAGTGCTTATATACACACGATTGGTTGTCGCAAAACATAAAATCCTATCATTTCTTTAAAATGGATAATAGCCCTGTGTAATTACAGGAAGCCACAAGCAAACAAACAAACAAAAAAAAAAGAAAAAATTTTAAAATATAATGAACACTGAAATACACTGATCACATTATTTAACCTAGAAATAGTTTGTGAACAGGTAATAATAGATGTTTTAAAATTTTATATTTTTTCCAGTAACTTATGCAAAAATAAATCCCTAATAATAGTTTGTTTAATATAGTATCTTCTTTAATTTGCATATGATAGTTTTACAGCATGAAGTCATGCAATTTCTGTTTGGGGAGAAAGTAAGGGTTTACAGTGCTGCTGTGTCCCTGCTATAATGGTCAAATTTATTTTGAGGCTGTTTCTTCTATTAACATGTCCTTTCTTACAGTAATAAATGAATTAGAATATTCCTGCTGTTTTCCTATTGTACAAAAATGGTGATATTTACTTTTTTATGTGATAAATGAGTACAATACTTTATATGAAGCTTTCATTGGAGCCAATTTTGTTACATTTAGAGTTCAACAACTACTATTGTCTACTTTGTCCATTCTTTCAGTTTTATTAGTCAGGTGCACATTTTTTTTTTTAACTTCTGAAGAAAGGAATCGAAGTAGTTTCTTTCTGTATAATATGAATGAGAAGTTTTCTACAAATCATATGAGGTTTGAACCCTATTGGTTAGTAAATTACATGAAAAAAATTAAAAATTTGAATTTGTATATGTCTTGGGTTCAGCAGTAGCAGTCATGTTTCTCCTTCTTGGTAGCTGGTGCAGTGCAGTGTTTTGGCTTTCGGCCTGGGAACAGAGCTGATAGTAATGTTTTGGTTTGGCCAAGGACTTTGTGAGCCTCATGCTCTGCCAGGGAGGAGGGGAAGCCAGGAGGAAGCAGAGACAGGACACCTGACCCAAACTGACCAAAGAGGTATTCCATACCACAGCACGTCATGCCCAGGATGTAACTGGCAGCTAGCTGGAAGGGCTGGGAGACTGCAGGGTTGGAGGAGGTATGGGTCAGAGCTTGGTCGGGCTTGGGGGCCGAGTTGTCAGTTGGCTGGTGGTGAGGCGTTGTATTCTCTTCCCTTGTTATTTCCTTTATCATTATTATCATTGGTGGTAGCAGTAGTGATTTGTGTTATACCTTAGTTACTAAACTTGAGTTCTTATCTCAACCCGTGGGAGTTGCATTCTTTTCGATTCTCCTCTCCGTCCCTCCAGGAGTAGGGGGAGGAAAAGAAAGGGGGAGAGTGAGTGAACGAATTACCTGACTGGGTTTATACCACGACAGTATATAACATATATGTTTTGAAGACTGGATTTCATAAAAGAGTGTCCTGATATAATCAGTCTGATATTATGTCTGATAAGTCTGATATAATACTGTGAAGAAAGAAAACACTTTTTCCCTTGATTAACATTAGTAGAAGATTTCACAACCCATATATATATACACACAAAACTAAAAAGGGAAATAATAAGTGTAATATTTTTTTCAGTTAAATTCGCATGCATTTCTGTGAGAATTTTGTTTTCTTAAACTCATTTCATCACATGTAGGTACACAGTTAATCACAGAATCACTTAGGTATTCTTTTTCCCTGCATAAATTGTCCATTGCACCATTATACTGAGTCCCAAAAGCAAATCACTGATATTGCTTGCTAAAGTGAAAAGAAATTTTGTTACTTTCCTTCATAGAAGTACTATTTCATATTTTTACCAAATTTCCAAACTAAGTAGTTCATAATTTTATCAAATATATCTACTAGATGGAAGTCTTTATTTTAGGGAAGATATTCTTCATGTCTGAGTAGGTATGTATGTATGCAGTGTGGAATATATATTTTTTTTTATGTGTTCTGGGTTCAGCAGTAACAGTCATTTTTTCTCCTTCTTAGTAGCTGGTGCACTGTGTTTTTGATTTTTGGCCTGGGAACGGTGCTGATAACACCAATGGTTTTAGTTACTGCTCAAATGTTTAGTCTGACCAAGGACTTTCTGAGTCTCATGCTCTGCCAGGGAGGATGGAAAGTCGGGAGGAAGCAGAAACAGGACACCTGACCCAAACTAGCCAAAGAGGTATTCCATACCACAGCACGTTATGCCCAGGATGTAAACTGAGAGTTACTTGGAAGGGCTGGTTCACTGCTCAGTCAGGCTGGGTATCAGT
Source organism: Pezoporus flaviventris (assembly GCF_033815535.1). Lineage (NCBI taxonomy): Eukaryota > Metazoa > Chordata > Aves > Psittaciformes > Psittacidae > Pezoporus > Pezoporus flaviventris. The sequence continues at coordinate 26,999,600 of NW_026892579.1, read as the reverse complement.
TGGCGGGTGGTGAGTGGTTGTATTCTCTTCCCTTGTTATTTCCCTTATGATTATTATTACTGGTGGTAGCAGCAGTGGGTTTGTGTTATACTTTAGTTACTGGGCTGTTCTTATCTCAACCCATGGGAGTTACATTCTTTCGATCCTTCTCCCCATCCCTCCAGGAGTGAGGGAAGGAAGGAGATGGGGGGGAGTGAGCGAACAGCTATGTGGTTTTTCTGGGCTGCTGACTGGGCTTAAACCACAACATTATGCAAGCTTTTTTTTTTATTATTGTTCCTTTTCATTCTACTGTCTGATGCATTGCCTGAATTTGTAAGCTTGAAAGCAAATGAAATACACACAGTGTCATGCTGAGTTTTCTGAAGAAAATCTATTCAGTCACCTGAGCTGTGTGGAAAAGTAGAACAGCTTGTAAAAGCACACAACAGTTCATTAATGAAAAATAAAGCCAATTCAGAAAGTTTTTTGTCCTTTATAATATTCAAACTGCTGCGTATATGCCATTTTTTTTCTTAACTTTCAGTATTTTTGGTGAAATTTCCCCTCTACTATACATATTTGTTTAGTTTTATTATAATATCTTTAATCTTATCTTAATGTAATATCTTTTCAATGAATCCCAATGATTCATTCAAGAAACTGATGAAACATAATAATAAAACAAAACAGCACATTAATGAGATACATCAGCAGAGATAGAAGTTACTGAAATTTAAGAATACCAAGACAGGAATGCACATAGCTGGTTGCAGAAATTGTGACATTGAAATATGTGTCTTCTTTACCTATTTTGAAAGGATGGATTCCCACAAGAGACTATTTTCTTTGACATAAAAACCATGTGCTACTACACACCCTTAATCCTTTAATAAATTTTTAAAAAAAGGAAAAAAACCTCTTTTTTTGTATCGTTAGAAAGAAACCCTATCATTTATGATAATGATCAATGTCCCAAAATGAGATGGGGACCCTAACTTTTATGTGTGTTCTTGCACAAAATCTCACTGGGCTCATGAATCCTAACAGCTTTAGTAGGGTTCATTAAGCATTAGTTCAATTAGCCATAACTTCTTTACATTATTGGAAAATTGCTTTGTGAATCTGAGGTAACTCCAGAGTTACAATAAACTTGAACTTCTCAATATGATATCACACTATTTAAATACTGATTAATGGTTAATCTTCAGAAGATGGAATGGACTTTATTCAATTTCTAAGTAGGAAGAACTGAATAAGAGAGTGAAGGTTTTATTGCCTGGTCCAAATATAGTTTTTAGTATGCTGAAAATACTGGTGAAGGTGACCAGATGAAATTGCAGAAGTTGCTATTGGAAAGTATTCCAAGAAAGATCCTCCCTCCCTCCCCCTCTCCAGCCAAATACTACCAATAATAACACCTTACGTTATTTGTTGACTAGAATATTGTAGGTTTTTGCAGTTGCCCTGGGTTCAGCAGTAGCAGTCATTTTTCCCCTTCTTGGTAGCTGGTGCAGTGCAGCGTTTTGGCTTTCGGCCTGGGAACAGAGCTGATAGTAATGTTTTGGTTTGGCCAAGGACTTTGTGAGCCTCATGCTCTGCCAGGGAGGAGGGGAAGCCAGGAGGAAGAAGAGACAGGACACCTGACCCAAACTGACCTAAGAGGTATTCCATACCACAGCACGTCATGCCCAGGATGTAACTGGGAGTTAGCCGGAAGGGCTGGGAGACTGCAGGGTTGGAGGAGGTATCGGTCGGAGCTTGGTCGGGCTTGGGGGGTGAGTTATCGGTCAGCTGGTGCTGAGGTGTTGTATTCTCTTCCCTTGTTATTTCCTTTATCATTATTATCATTGATGGTAGCAGTAGTGATCTGTGTTATACCTTAGTTACTAAACTGTTCTTACCTCAACCCGTGGGAGTTGCATTCTTTTCGATTCTCCTCTCCGTCCCTCCGAGAGCAGGGGGAGGGCAAGAAAGGGGGGGAAGTGAGGGAACGAATTACCTGACTGGGTTTAAACCACGACAGTTCTTTTTGGTGCCCAACGTGGGGCACGAGGGGTTGAGATAATGACAGATCTGACTGGTTTAATAGTCACTCGTCACAATGCTGATTTATTGGCTCTCAGAGTTGTTCTTGTTGATCTCACAGCTTCAGAATGTTGTAACTTACGTAGAGCCGGTATTCGCTGTGTTAGTGTTTATCAAGTGTGGGGCCTGGGCTAAGGTTCTTGTCTCACTGTGCTTTATGGCAATGGCTTGTAATACGGGCGGGCTCCAGCAGCAGGGCGAGATGGACGTGGCCGTGGACTTGTACCTGGCCGTCCGGCTGCTCTTCACCGCCCTGGCCCTCACCCTACTCTCCATCTTCGTGAGGCTGCGGGGAGCCGAGGGGGAGCGGCCCCGGGAGCCGGCGGCAGCCGAACCGGCCCGGGAGAGCGGCCCCAGGGACCAAGCGGCGGCGGGAGCGGGGAGGGAGGCCGCGAGGGGACGGCTGCTGGGGGAGGAGGTCGGGGCGGTCGAGGAGCGGAAGGAGGCGGCTGCCGAGCAGCGGGAGAAGGCGGCGGAGGAGCCGAGCCCCGCGGAGGAGCCGAGCCCCGCGACGGCCGAGAGCATTCGCAGGCAGCCGCCCGCCGAGCCCCAGGAGGATGCAGGAGACCACGCAGCATTTCCCAGCAAGGCAGAGGAGGAAGAGCTGGACTCAGAAAAAGAGAAGCTGGCGGTGGGAGAGCCGGCAAGCACAGCAGCTACACCAGCCCCAGTGACAAGTACAGCAGCATCGTTTGAGAGTTCTGAAGGTTTTGAATGGCCTTTGGGTATCCTTGGGACCTGCCTGCTGATTGTCATGGGGATCAGCATGTTGGCACACACACAGGCTGTGTGCTACCCACCACCATTTTGTCTGATCTCAGAAGTTAAGCAGTGTCAGGTTTGGGTCTTGTCTGAGGTTAGACGACGATGCAGGGGGACCAAGAGATTTTCTCCAAGGCTGGACAGTCATGAGTGGCAGGGTGTGTGGGACAGTATGGGCAAGTATCTAGTCCACTGGGCCCCTCCAGTGCTTTGGAAGCATCAGAGATGGAAGGCAGCTGCATGGAGTCCCCAGCAACAAGCTGCAGAAACTGCTAAAGGGGACAGTGAATTATTTTGAGCCTGGTGGGCCCATGGCACTTCAGGCCATCAGAGCAGAGATGCAACATAGAGATGGACTCATGATTAAGGGGTGGACTTAGCAATGGACACTATTGCCCTAGTTATTCATGAGTGTGAACACTGCACACAGTCTCTCCTATTCTGGAAGACTGTTACAAGAGATGGAGCCTGACATCATGGACCAGATGGACACAGCAGCTTTATAGGGACTGGTCTGTGCACTAAGATAAGAGTGATGGTATATTGAAAATGTGGGATCTGAGCATGACGTGAATGGTATGGAATAAGGGGTGGATAATGTCCTGGGTTCAGCAGTAGCAGTCATTTTTCCCCTTCTTGGTAGCTGGTGCAGTGCAGCGTTTTGACTTTCGGCCTGGGAACAGAGCTGATAGTAATGTTTTGGTTTGGCCAAGGACTTTGTGAGCCTCATGCTCTGCCAGGGAGGAGGGGAAGCCAGGAGGAAGAAGAGACAGGACACCTGACCCAAACTGACCAAAGAGGTATTCCATACCCTCCGGGAGCAGGGGGAGGGCAAGAAAGGGGGGGGGGAAGTGAGTGAACGAATTACCTGACTGGGTTTAAACCACGACAGCAGTATAAAATAGTATGGCATGAATTCCAAGCTGACATTTCAAGCAATAAAATGTGTTATTTCTTTCTGAAAAATGCGTTGCAGCTTGTCCAGAAGTTATGAACTTGAGGAAGAAATTACTGAGTGAATAGTCTGTTACACAGGTAGACAGGGAAAAAAGTTCCTTTAATGAGAGCTTGGAACACCAGGCACCAGGACACCAGAACTGCACACAATACTCCGAGTGAGGTCTCACAAGAGCAAAGTAGAGGGGCAGGATCAATTCCTTTGTTCTGCTGGTAATGCTCCTTTTGATGCAGCCCAGGATACGGTTGGCTTTCTGGGCTGCGAGCATACACTGCCAGCTCATGTTAAGTTTCTCATGGAGCAACACCCCCAAGTCCTTCTCCGCAGGGCTGCTCTGAATCTCTTCTCTGCCCAACCTGTAGCTGTGCCTGGGATTGCTCCGACCTAGGTGTAGGACCTTGCACTTGGCATGGTTAAACTTCATGAGGTTGGCATCAGCCCACCTCACAAGCATGTCAAGGCCCCCCTGGATGGCATTCCTTCCCTCCAGCTTATCAACAGAACCACACAGCTTGGTGTCATTGGCCAACTTGCTGAGGACACACTCAATCCCACTGTCCATGTCACCAACAAAGATGTTGAACAAGACTGGTCCCAACACCAATCCCTGAGGGACACCACTCATTAGTGGTCACCAGCTGGACATTGAGCCATTAACCACAACTCTGTGAGCAGCCATTCAGCCAGTTCTTTATCCACTGAGTGGTCCACCTATCAAATTGATGTCTCTCCAATTTAGAGACAAGGATGTCATGCAAGACAGTGTCGAATGCTTTGCACAAGTCCAGGTAGATGACATCAACTGCTCTACCCCTATCCATCAGTTCCGTAGCCCCATCAGAGAAGGCCACCAAATTGGTCAGGCAGGATTTCCCCTTAGTGAAGCCATGCTGGCTGTCACCAAGGACCTTGTTGGTTTTCATGTGCCTTAGCATGCCTTCCAGGAGAATCTGTTCCAAGATTTTGAAAGGCACAGAGGTGAGACTGACTGGGCTGTAATTCCCTGTGTCATCCATTTTCCCCTTCTTGAAAATGGGGGTTATATTTCCCTTTTTCAGGTCGTCAGGAACTTCACCTGACTGCCATGATTTTTCAAATATGCTGGAGAGTGGCTTAGCAACTTCATTTGCCAGCTCCTTCAGGACCCACAGATGGATCTCATCAGGACCCATGGGCTTGTGCACATTCAGATTTTTAAGATGGTCTCGAGCCAGATCCTCTCTTACAGTGGGCCCAAGGTCTTCATTCTCACAGTCACTGCGTCTGCCTTCCAAGACTTAGGTGGTGTGGTCAGAGCTTTTGCCAGTGAAGACCGAGGCAAAGAAGTCATTAAGGACCTCAGCCTTCTCCAAATCCAGGTTAGCCAGTCTCCCGATAGCTTCCAGAGGAGGGCTACTTTGTCCCTAGTCTGTATTTTATTCTCTACGTACCTTTAGAATCGCCTCCTCTTATCTTTAACATCCCTAGCCAAGTTTAATTCTAACTGGGCCTTAGCTTTCCTAACCTGGTCCCTAGCTTCCCAGACAACACTCCTGTACTCTTCCCAGGCTACCTGTCCTTGCTTCCACTTATTATAAGCCTCTTTTTTCCTTTGAATTTTCTTCAGCAGCTCCTTATCCATCCAAGGAGGTCTCCTGGCCCTCCTGCTGCACTTCCATCTAGTTGGGATGTAACACTCCTGAGCTTGCAGTAGGTGATCCTTGAATATCAACCAAGAGTCTTGGGCTCCCCTGCCCTCTAGGGCTATATCCCATGGAACCTTACTAAGCAGGTTCCTGAAGAGGCCAAAGTCTTCCCTCTTGAAGTCCAGGGCAGTGAGCTTGCTGCATGCTCTTCTCACTGTCCTGAGGACCTCAGATTTGACCATCTCATTATTGCTGCATCCAAGGCTGCCCTGGAGCATCGTATTTCCAGCCAGCCCTTCCCTGTTGGTGAATACAAGGTCAAGCATGGTACCTCTCCTTGTCAACTCCTCTATTACTTGCAGAAGGAAGTTGTCTTCCACACAATCGAGGAACCTCCTGGATTGCTTGTGCTGGGCCATGCCATCCCTCCAACAGATATCAGGGTGGTTGAAGTCCCCCATGAGAACAAAGGCCTGTGAGCGTGAGGCTGTTCCCACCTGTCTGTAGAGTGCTTCATCCACAGATTCCTCTTGGTCAGACAGTCTGTTACAGATCCCCACAGTAACTCCCCACAGTAACGTCTCACATTGTTGTTCTCCCTTTAACTCTGACCCACAAACTCTCTGTTGACTGACCACCTGTCCCCAGACAGAATTCCATACTCTCCAGCCTATCGCTAATATAAATAGCAACTCCCCTTCCCTGCCTGCCAGGTTTGTCTTTTCTAAAGAGCCTGTAACCTTCCATTCCAACACTCCAGTCATAGGAGCCATCTCACCACAGTTCTGTGATGCCTTTTATATCATACCCGTGTAGATGTGCACACATCTCTATTCCTCTTGTTTGTTCCCCATGCTACGTGTGTTTGTATAGAGGTATCTGAGCCTAGCTCCAAATGAAGCTGGCTCATTGGCTGGAGCAGCTGGAATATCTCTACGTTGCTCTGAGCACTTATAGGTGCTGGCAACTGAGTGGGTGTGTTGGAATGGAATGATGTCCCCCTCCCCAACACATCTAGTTTAAAGCTTCCTTGAGCAGCCCAGCAACTCTCCTACCAAAACCACTCTTCCCCTTTGTTGTGACCAGTTCCACCAGCCCCCAGTAGACCTGGCCTACTAAATTGAGTCCCATGCTCTAGACACCCAAACCCCTGACTATGGCACCACCCTTCTAACCATTTATTAAGCTGGCTAATCCTCCTAGCCTTTTTTAAGGTCCTAGGATAATAAATAAAATACATGGAATAAAGCTTTGGAGCTAGAAGCCTGGTAACCTTTAGATGAGAGGCAGGAAATTTTTATAGTTCAGGAAAACCAGTGTGGATTTCTGAGTGTGGCAGATAATTTCTAGCCTGTTTGGTCCCATAGTTTTGGCCTACAGATAGGCATTTTACATATGTAATCTATTTTTCTGTAATATGAGGTATGTGTAAAGTTGCATCCTGTTGTTTTATTGCTGAGACATTTTAGTATGAGTCTAAAGTAGCCAAATTACTCAAATTTTGACATCCTACAAAAACAAAAAAAATTAAATACCATGTTGGGTTGACCATGGCTGGCTGCCAGGCCCCATCCCACTATTCTCTCACCCCTCTTCCTCAACAGGACAGGAGGAGAAAGTAAGATGAAAAAGCTTGTGGGGCAAGATAAAGACAGTGAGATCACTTACCTATTACCAGCATGGGCAGAAAAAATCTTGACTTGAGGGTCATTAATTTAAATGAGGCTGCTCAGGTCAGTGTGTCCAGTGGTGGTGTCACAGGCGGAGTACCTTGTATTTCTTTGTGAATTCAACCTCGAATAGCAGAGGTAGCTTCTTCTTTGAAGTGATAATGAAAAATAGATTTTGGCACTGTAATGGCAACCACACTTTTTTTATTGTTTAGGTGTAAATGCGTGTTGAATTCAATATGTAGCTTCAATATATATTACAGTGTTCAAAAATGACTTTTCCCCCCTATATGGCCAACAATTTACCAAAATTATCAGTGGACGCAAGTGTGTACTTACATTGATAAATATACCTATTAAGTTATACATGAGACAAGTTACATATATATTAAATGTATATCTAAATATACATTTTTTCTATCAAAAAATTTTCCTTAGTATTCTAGAGTATGCACATTCTCTATAAGAAGCAAAATAAGTACAATGTATGGAATTTTATAAAGAAATCTAATGAGATTTTGGATAAGTTTCACTATGCCAGTACAAGTCACATTAGCTTCTGCTAGAAACTGGCAGTTCTGAAGAAAGCTTCAAGCTAGTGTTGATATTATTTTTTTACATATGTGATTTTTTTTTTGGCAAAGGGCAAAGAAGTAGAAGCGTGCTTGTCTTTGTTCTTATATATTTTCTATTTGTCAACTGAGCAGGCTGCAGCTATTTATCCATTTAAATTGGCAAAATATAAAGATGCTGAAAGAAGTGAAAGTTTGCGACATTCAAACTGGTAAATGGGAAGGCCCCCAGCTTTCACTTTCCTCTCAAGAATTTAATTGAATAACCATTTTATTGCAATTTCAATCTTTCAAATCCTTTCCAGAGACAATATATTTACACGATAATCTCTCTGTACATTATATATAAACCTGATTTTATAAATTGGCAAATGAAAATATTCACATCAATTTTTGAAGAATTCATATCTTTATATAATATGCTAAGACTTAGCACTTACACCTATGTCCTAAAATAATATTTTCTGCCTTATGAGGAGTTTACAATGTAAGGGTAGATAAATTAAAAAGAGCGTTGAACAAGCAGGTTTTACTTAAATAGAAACCACATTGGACACTATAGCTTTAAAATCTGTGTAGCTTTTTTCATGATACTCTGCAGTAGCAGGAAGTAGGAGGAAGTGAAAAGCCACTGTGATGCAGAAGCTATTCCTTCAATACCACATTGTAGGGTTGCTCAATAAAAAAAAAAAAAAAAAAAACCTACTCAAAATGTTAGAAATACAGAGTGTTTCTGTGAAAAAAATAAATCTCAGATGAATCAACAATTCTGTTTCTCAAAGCAAAACAAACCAGTAAAAAGTTAAAATGGTGAGAAATTTAATTATTAGGTTAATACATTTCACTATCTAGGCTGCCTGGAGGTCAGTCTTTCCAACAGATCTTCAGTTTGAGATTTTATAAAATAGACTTTCAGTAATTTGTGAGACTAGGATGAGTAGAGGATTAATGCACAAGACTTTGGACTCTGAAGAACTAGGTTAAGAGATCTACTTTGGGTCAAAAGAGAAATGAGTTTGATAATCTCTGCTTAGTCCCTGGGAAACATCTGCATGATTCACAAAACCACCTTCAAGAATTTATTACTATTGAAATTCTTTACTTACAAAGGTCAAAGCTGGTGTTACATGCAAAGAAAATCATTCAGCAAGGTCATGTCTTTCTGATTGAGCTACAAAGCCAAGGCACACTGAGACACTCAAGCTGTACTCAAATGGATTATAACTACTCGTACAAATCAAATATCTCTTGATAAATATTCACATTCTTTTTTTCTTTTTGTTTTATTAAAACATCTATATCACACTTCTTATTTTTCAGTTCATGCAGTGAGGCAGCCAGTGGAGGTCACTCAGTCTGTAATTCTTGCTAGAAAACTGGCATTACTACTTTTCAGTGTAAACTAAAAAAAATACCCAGGCACCGAAATAGAGATTCCCCTGCACCCATGGAGGGCACCACACTGGCACAGGTGAGTATTTCCTAAAGGAGCTCTGGCCTGTGAAGGGCCCATGCAGGAGCAGGACTATAGGATTACATCTTCTGGAGAGGACCCAAATAAAAGTGTGAGGAGGAAGGAATAGCAAAGACAAATTGTTACTAACTGATCACAGCACCCCATTCCACACTCCCCTGAGCTGCTCAGGGTAGAGGTAGTGGAATCTGGAATGAAGGAGTGAACTTGAGACTAGGAAGAAGAGGTGGTAGGAAAAGGATATCTTTAGTTTTGTCTTAATTTCTCAGCATATTACTCTATTTTAATTGGCAAGAAATTAAATTAATGTTCCTCAAGTCAAGTCCGTTTTGCCTGTGATAACTAGCAAGTGATCTCCCTGTCTTTATCTCATCCCAAGAGGTTTTTCATCCTATTTCCCCTCCATGTCCTGTTGCAGAAAGGGGGTGAGAAAACAGCCAGCCATGGTCAGCCCATCGCAATCTATTTCTGAATTTTGTGAGTCCAGATGATGATATATTGAGACCACAGCTATGAAAACAAGCCCAATCCCAGGAGTTGTTCTCAGACCACTGAAAACTTATTAAAATGCTCTTTTATGATGGAATTCTCTATCACAGATACAGGACATGAATCAAATTAAACTAAGACCTGCCTAGATTTGGAAGTCTTCCCAGATCTGCATGTGGAATCTATTTCAAAATCATTATATTCTCAGGATGAAATACTGTTTTAAATAATTATTAATGATCTGTTATGTCAATAAATTTGATAGCTTCAGACAAGTCCATACAGGCCCACTTTTTCAGAAAAAAATATTTCTGGAATCATTTCTTTAATCAACAATGAAAAAGTGAATAGATGCAATGGAATTTAAATTTGCTATATGGTACGACAGGAGCAGTTACACCAAAATGACATTAATGCCAAAACAGCTGTTGTCATCTGGGCTTCAAGTGTAGTAACAACTTTAGTGGTTTTATGAAAACCAACAAATGCATCAGGACATAATCCCAAAGCTTTCTGAAAGAATTGTGTTGCTATTGATTTTACTGGGCACTGAAAAACTTGTGATTCTTTGAATATGACAACTAATTACAACATGTGATAGCACTAGAAATAGTTTAAACCTGCGTTACACTGTAGCAGTGAAATATCAGCTATCATCATCGTTATAACTGTCCAAGAAAACAGTCCATTTTTCTTTAGAGATGATTTTTTTTTCTAGCTGTGTTTTTATTTGCAATTCAGTAAGAACCAAAATAAAAATGCATTTAGGCAAGTTTATTTAAATAAAAGAAAAATATTTTTTGAATAAAAATATGCTTCTGCTCTGAACTGACTGTTGCATCACTGTGGGCCAGATGACAGTTTCAGGTTTGAGTCTAAATAAGTGCAAGAAGTATTACAGAAACTGAGCTTTATATATATATATATATATATATATATTTTACAAAACCATTTTGCTCTTAAGAATTCCAGACTCAGCAAAATCACCTACTTTCTGAACACACATTTTTAATTATTTTAGGAGAACAAAAATGTCTGCACTTTTTTACAGTACCTTTTTATGCCTAATATTTTTCTTCATAATCTTGTCAGTATGCTGGTAGGTTTATTAGGGTCTTCTCAGTTTTCTATTTTCTCCTAAACATAAATTTGTAAACATTCTGTTTCTCAAATATCCCTGGAAAATCAGCCATTTCAAAAAAATTAAGCACAAATATTAATTTACTTATTTTTAAACAATATTAAAATGGCAAATAATACTGATACAATAATACGTAGCAAAATTATATCACTGCAGGAAATGCTTCAAAAGAACAGACTAAAATCATAACAGTTGACTTTTCAGCATCACAGTCTAACGTACCGAAATTGAAATGTGCTGGTAGCAAAGCTGGAAAATAATAGCTACAGTAGCAATACATCAAAGAAATTGTGGTATCTTTCATAAGAACATAAAATTTAAAGTGGTCTTTGAGGTCATGTAGTCTGGTCCTTGGCTGTGGCAAATCTATTAGAAAAACTACCCTTGTAGAAGATAGTTCCAAGACCATTCTTATCCTAATAAAAGTTGTTATCATAATGAGTTCAAATTTCCAAACTGAATTAATTCATGTTTATGTTATAACCATTTCGCTCATTACATCATTTGTCTGCCAGTTTAAATAGGTTTTCCTCTTCAGTATTTGTCACCTTCATGATTTAGGGACAATCATCATGCTTTTTTTTTTTGGCTGAACAGTCAATTTTTCTTTTTTTTTAGACTGCTCTCTTAATGAACAGTCTTCAGACCTGTTCAGTAGATTACCTGATTACTTGTTTTAGTTTGATTTTTTTAATTTTTTAATTTTTTTTTTAGCTTTTTGTCATGGTGTAAGCCCAACTAAGTATCATGCAGCTGCTTGCTCACTCCCCCTATCCCTGTCCCCCCCTCTGACTCCAGGAAGGATGGGGAGGAGAATAGGAAGAATGTAGAATCCACAGGTTGAGATAAGAACAGTTTAACAATTGAAATTAAGTAAAATTTAATGATAATAGAAAAAATACCAATAACAATACAGATAATCATAATAATAGGAAACAACAAAAAAGGAGAAATTAAAATTCAGAAAACACAAGTGATAAGCAATTGCTCACCACCCACTGACCAAAACCCAGCCCAACCCAAGCAGTGATCAGCCCCTTCCAGGTAACTCCCCCCCCCCAGTTCATATACTGGGCATGATGTGCTGTGATATGGAACTTTGGCTAGTTTGGGTCAGGTGTCCTATCTGTACTCTGTCCTGGCTTCTTGTGCCCCTCCTCACTGACAGAGCATGAGAGACTGAAAAGTACTTGATCGGGGTGAGTGCTACTTGGCAATATCTAAAACACTGATGTGTTATCAGCATTGTTCTCAGACAAAAGGCAAAACACAGCACTGCACCTAGGAAGAAAATTAACTTTACACCAGCTGAAAGCAGGATACCAGTCCACTCCTTATTCCATACCATTTGTGTCATGCTCAGATCACACGCAATATACCATCACCCTTGCTGTCTCTGGATACATGTATAAATATAGGCACATACAGATATCATTCCTTACTCTAAGGACCATCCCTATAAAAGTTCATTGATTTCATTTAGTCCATGACTGGGCTCCATCTGTCATAAGAGTCTTTCAGGGCAGTGTCATGGTTTAAATCCAGTCAGGCAACTTGTTCACTCACTCCCAGTGAGTGGTGCCGGGCTGACAACAATCAAGGCCCTCCCTCCGCCCCCCCCGCCACCGGGGCTCTCCCCTTCCCCGCTCCCGGAGGAACAGAGAGGAGGATCGAAAGGGTGCAACTCCTACAGGTTGAGACATGAACAGTCCATCAACCAATGTACAACACAAATCACCACCGCTACTACCAACGACAACAATGATAAGAGAAAATAACAAGGGAAGAGAATACAATACCACCGGCCAAGAAACGAGTCCCACCCAGAAGCCCGTGTCCTTCTGGGTAACTCCCAGTTACCCCCCACCCCGGGCATGATGTGCTGTGGTATGGAATACCTCCTTGGCTGGTCAAGCGCCCTGTCTCTGCTTCCTCACGGCTTCCCCTCCTCCCTCCCTGGCAAAGCACGAGCCCCACAAAGTCCTTGGTCAGGGTAAACATCACTTAGCAACAACCGAAAACATTGGTTTCACCAACACTGTTCCCAGGCCAGAAGTCAAAACACAGCGCTGCACCTGCCACTATGAAGGAGAAACATGACTGCCACTGCTGAACCAAGGACAGGCGGGAAGGATGGTGTGAGGTGTTGGGATTGTTGCAGGCTGAAGCCAGTTCTGATTATATCACTGCAGTGCTTTTCCAGTTTCACCAAAGTTCATTCTTTGCTAGTATGATCATAGAACCGTAGAACAGTTAGGGTAGAAAAGGACTTTAAGAACATTTAGTTCCAACCCCCTGTTCTGGGCAGGAACATCACATACAAAACCATGTCACCCAAGACTCAATCCAACCTGGCCTTGAACACTGCAGGGATGGAGCATTCACAACTTCCTTGGGCAACCTGTTCCCGTGCCTCACTACCTTTACTCTAATAAAGAACTTCTTCCTTATATCCAATCTAAACTTCCCCTGTTTACCCCTTGTCCTACCACTACAGTCCCTAATAAATAGTCCCTCTCTAGCATCCTTGTAGGCTGCTGTGGGGCTCAAAAGGGAGCTGGGTTCAGGCCCTGACATTGAGAGTGGCAGAGATAGGCACTGAAAGATGCCCGGTGCGGTGATAGAATTGTTATATAGCACTCAACAGCATATAAATGGAATCATTGACTGCTTTCATCCAAGGTATATACTGGATTTCTCCACCTTCAGACATTACCTGCCAAGTACACCCATACCCTTGAGAAAAAGCGATTCCATGGACGGGTTTGCCTGTGCCTGAAGCAGGAATAACAGAGACTGTTTTCCCCAGCAAATTCTTTATGTGTACCTCAAGAACTTTATCCCCTTATAGAGTAAGTGAAAGTACTGGTTGGGCTGGGGTGTACCCGTTGGCAGATCTTCCTCTGTTGGCTAACCAGGAGGCTTTTGCTACATGTGTGTCCCAATGTTTGCTACATGTGTGTCCCAATATTTGCTACATGTGTGTCCCAATGTTTGTAAGACCCCCCATCCACTGTCCTCAGTGTAGCTTTTAACAGCCCATTGTACCATTCAATTTTCCCAGAGGCTGGTGCATGGTAGGGGATGTGATATACCCACTCAATGCCATGCTCTTTGGCCCAGGTGTCTATAAGGTTATTCCAGAAATGAGTCCCACTGTCTGACTCAGTTCTCTCTGGGGTGCCGTGTTGCCACAAAATCTCTTTCTTAAGGCCCAGGATAGTGTTCCGGGCAGTGGCACGGGGCACAGCGTATGTTTCCAGCCATCTGGTGGTTGCTTCCACCATGGTAAGCACATGGCGCTTACCTTGATGGGTTGGTGGGAGTGTGATATAGTCAATCTGCCAGGCCTCCCCATATTTATACTTCAACCATCGTCCTCCATACCAAAGAGGCTTTAACCGCTTGGCTTGTTTAATTGCAGCACATGTTTCACACTCATGAATAACCAGGCAATAGTATCCATTGTTAAGCCCACCCCTTGATCACAGGCCCATCTATATGTTGCATCTCTGCCCTGATGGCCTGAGGTGCCATGGGCCCACCGGGCCAAAAATAATTCATCCTTACGTTGCCAATCTAAGTCTATCTAAGCCACTTCAATCTTAGACGCTTTATCCACTTGTTAGTTGTTCTGGTGTTTCTCAATGGCCCGACTCTTGGGTACATGGGCATCTACATGACATACCTTCACCACCAGGTTCTGCACCCGGGCAGCAGTATCTTTCCACAGTGCAGCAGCCCAGATGGGTTTACCTCTGTGTTGACAGTTGCTCTGCTTCCATTGCTTCAACCACCCCCACAGGGCATTTGCCACCATCCATGAGTCAGTATAGAGGTAAAGTACTGGGCACTTTTCTCGTTCAGCAATGTCGAGGGCCAGCTGGATGGCTTTCACCTCGACAAACTGACTTGATTCACACTCTCCTTCAGCAGTTTCTGCAACTTGTCGTCCAGGACTCCATACAGCTGCCTTCCATCTCCGATGCTTTCCCACAATACGGCAGGACCCATCAGTAAACAAGGCATACTGCTTTTCACTTTCTGACAGTTTTTTATACAGTGGGGTCTCTTCAGCACACATCACCTCCTCCACTGGTGACTTTCCGAAATCTTTGCCCTCTGGCCAGTCCATGATGACTTCTAGAATGCCTGGATGACTGGGACTTCCTATTTGAGCTCCTTGCGTAATTAGTGCAGCCCATTTACTCCATGTAGCATCAGTTGCATGATGTGTAGAGGAGACCCTGCCTTTGAACATCCAGCCCATCACAGGCAACTGGGGTGCCAGGAAGAGCTGTGCTTCAGTGCCAATCACTTCTGAAGCACCCCTTCATAGGCTGCCAGTATCTCTTAGTTGGGGTATACCTGGCCTCAGGTCCTTTGTATTCCCAACTCCAAAAGCTGAGGGGTCAACCTTGAGTCTCCCCTGGAGCTTTCTGCCAGAGGCTCCAGGTAGGACCATTCTCCCCAGCTGCAGTGTACAATCTGGCCCAGTCCAGACTGGTCCAAGGGCCACTGCATGAACTATCTCATGTTTAATTTGCTCAAAAGCTTGATGCTGCTCAGGGCCCCATTTAAAATCATTCTTCTTTTGGGTCACATGATAGAGAGGGCTTACAATTGAACTGTAATTTTGGATGTGTATTCTTCAGAACCCCACTGCACCCAAGAAAGCTTGCGTTTCTTTCTTATTAGTTGGTGGAGACATTGCTGATATCTTGTTGATCACATCTGTGGGGATCTGGTGAAGTTCATCTTGCCATTTTATTCCTCAAAATTGAATCTCCTGTGAAGGTCACTTGACCTTACTCTGTTTTATGGCAAACCAGCTTTCAGCAGGATTTGGGTTATTTTCCTCCCTTTCTCAAAAACTTCCACTGTATAGCCCACTACACACGATAAAGTCATTGATATATTGCAGGTGTTCTGGAGCTTGCCACTGTTCCAGTGCAGTCTGGATCAGTCCATGGCAGATAGCAGGACTGTCTTTCCATCCCTGAGGCAGTCCATTCCAAGTGTACTGGACACTGCTCCAAGTAAAAGTGAACTGTGCTGCCAAAGTGAACTCTGCTGCCAAAGGAATTGAGAAAAATACATTGGCAATATCAATTGTGGCATACCACTTGGCTGCCTTTGACTCCATTTCTTATTGAATTTCTAGCATGTCTGGCACAGGACCATAATCTTGTCAGTATGCTGACTAAAGCAAAAACACAGCAGTGTACCAGCTTCTAGGAAGAAAAATAACTCTATCCCAGTGGAAATCAGGATAGTTTTGTACATTTCAGAGTGATCACAGCCTTGTAAAATGGCACTGTACTTCTGTTTTTCTTGGGCTTAATAGCACCCTAAGATCATTTGTGTTTTCATGGCTTTGATTTAGTCATGGCACTAGTAACTGATAACATGCCCAGATTTTTTTTTGTTTCCTTTGTGTGTGTGAATCCCCAGTTCATTTGATGCACAGTGCTTGAAACCACATGTTGTATTAATCCTTGCTTCAGTATGATACAGTTTCCTTAGGGCTATATTATTCCCTAGTTGTCTGCTACTCTCAAACTTTATTATTACAAAATTAAAGATTATGTGAAAAGCAAGTCAACAAAAATAAGAACTGCTCCATAGGGTAAGAACACTTTCTTTACTAAGAGAGCAACTGTTTGAAAATTATTGTCATCTCTTGATTTCTCCTAATTATACTAATCCTTTTTTTCCTAAGGAACTGTGATTTTTCATCCTTACAGTATCAGAAGTCCAGCTGAGATATGCGGTAGTAATCATATGTAGTAATCAGGAAAATATTTTAAATTAATCAGGCACAGAATACCAAATATACTAAACCTCATATTTTCTTCTGTTCTATTTTCACTAATGTGAAACCTTAAGTGACTCACACATATCTCTCTTGTTTTAAATGTACCGTTGAAGAAATTATGTATTTGAAGGTGTTTTAAACATACAGATGCATTATTACTAGTATATTTAAATATATGGTATATTATATATATACCAGTATATATATATATATACCAGTATATATTTATATACTGGTAAACATATTACCAGTATATAAATAATATATTATTACCAGTGCAGATGTTTAATAACTCAGCATTGTACATTACTAAAATAAGTATCTGAAGGGGGCCTATAGGGATGCTGAGGAGGGACTCTTCATTAGAGACTGTAGTAACAGGACAAGGGGTAACTGGTTAAAACTTAAACAGGGGAAGTTTAGGTTGGATATAAGGAAATTCTTTCCTGTTAGGGTGGTGAAGCACTGGAATGGGTTGCCCAGGGAGGTTGTGAAGGCTCCATCCCTGGCAGTGTTCAAGGCCAGGTTGGACGAGGCCTTGGGTGATATAATTTAGCGTAAGGTGTCCCTGCCCACGGCAGGGGGTTGGAACTAGATGATCTTAAGGTCCTTTCCAACCCTAACAATTCTATGATTCTATGTTTATAAACATAAGAAAAAAACGTAGTGTCCTGGGTTGGGCAGTAGCAGTCATGTTACTCCTTCTTAGTAGTTGGTGCAGTGCTGTGTTTTTGACTTTCAGCTTGGGAACAGCACTGATAACACCGATGGTTTTAGTTGCTGCTCAGTAATGCTTAGTCTGACCAAGGACTTTCCGAGTCTCATGCTCTGCCAGGGAGGAGGGGAAGCTGGGAGGAAGCAGAGACAGGACACCTGACCCAACTAACCAAAGAAGTATTCCATACCACAACATGTCATGCCCAGGGTGTAGAACTGGCGGACTTACCCGGAAGGGCTAGCTCACTGCTCGGGTCAGGCTGGGTATCAGTTGGCGGGTGGTGAGTGGTTGTATTCTCTTCCCTTGTTATTTCCCTTATCACTATTATTATTGGTGGTAACAGCAGTGGTCTGTGTTATACCTTAGTTACTGGGCTGTTCTTATCCCAACATTCTTCAGATTCTTCTCCCCATCCCTCCGGGAGCAAAGAGGAGGAGAAGTGGGAGAATGAGCAAGAGGCCTGCGTGGCAGCTGGGCTTTAAACCACCACATGTAGGTCTCAATGATTAAGGCCTCATCCTCTAAAATTCTTTTGAATTAAGCTTCCAGAAATTTGACCTGTCCTTATTCACATTCCTAATTCTTCAAGGCAATATGCGCCTAATTTCAAGCACGTTAAACTTACCAAAGTTAGTAAAATGGTATCAATTTTAAGTTAAGTATGTGGGATAAATATCTTCCTGGATTGCAGTTCCTTCTATTGTCATGGAGTTTTTGAATGAGGTCTCTTTAAACTAAGGCTTAAAATTAAAGGCTGTTCAGTTTTCCTGGGTTAAAAACACACACCTTTATATGCAAATTAAAGAATTCATTGCTCTCTTATTAGCTTAATATTATTGCAGCTACAATGATACTAATACTGATAGTCCAAGTTATCTGATTCTTAAAGAAAAAGCCTCACCAGTTATGCAGTTTGCATTGCTATACAAATGATGTTATTCTCAGTCTTTCACTGCCCCTCTGCATCTTCAGTTTAATGACAATTTTCTTTAAGAAGATGAGGCTAAACGCAGGCTGCAGTAACTTGTCAGCACTCCAACTTCTTAATTATGGAGATCATAGAATCATAGAATAGTTAGGGTTGGAAAGGACCTGAAGATCATCTAGTTCCACCCCCCCTGCCATGGGCAGGGACACCTCACACTAAACCATGCCACCCAAGGCTCTGTCCAACCTGGCCTTGAACACCGCCAAGGATGGAGCATTCACAACTTACTTGGCAACCCATTCCAGTGCCTCACCACCCTTACAGTAAAGAACTTCTTCCTTATTTCCAATCTAAACTTCTCCTGTTTAGGTTTTAGCCCATTACCCCTTGTCCTGTCACTATAGTCCCGAATGAGTAGCCCATACCCAGCATCCCTATAGCCCCCCTTCAGATACTGGAAGGCTGCTATGAGGTCTCCACGCAGCCTTCTTTTCTCCAGGCTGAACAGCCCCAGCTTCCTCAGCCTGTCTTCATACAGGATGTTCTCCAGTCCTCTGATCATCCTCGTGGCCCTCCTCTGGACTTGTTCCAACAGTTCCATGTCCTTTTTATCACCTCCTTTGATCTGCTGGTAATGCTCCTTTTGATGCAGCCCAGGATATGGTTGGCTTTCTGGGCTGCAAGCGCACACTGCCAGCTCATTTTTAGTTTCTCATCGACCAAAACCCCCAAGTCCTTCTCCACGGGGCTGCTCTGAATCTCTTCTCTGCCCAGCCTGTAGCCGTGCCTGGGATTGCTCTGGCCCAGGGGTAGGACCTTGCACGTGGCATGGTTAAACTTCAAAAGGTTGGAATCAGCCCACCTCACAAGCATGTCAAGGTCCCCCTGGATGGCATTCCTTCCCTCTGGCATATTAACGGAACCACACAGCTTGGTGTCATCAGCAAACTTGCTGAGGGAGCACTCAAGCCCACTGTCCATGTCAGTGACAAAGATGTTGAACAAGACCGGTCCCAGCACCCATCCCTGAGGTACACCACTCATCACTTGTCTCCAGCTGGACGCTGAGCCTTTTTCTATTTTCCCGTTAAAATGTATAAACCTTTTTTTTTTCCCCAGCTCACAAAATGCCATTCTTTCAATGATCAGTAATTGTTCCTTACAGATTTACTTACAGACCTGTGCAATGAAACTTTCAAGGTCCCACCAAACTTTCAAGGTCCCTGCTGTCATCCACAACTGAATACCTCTGTAATACTTTTTTATTCCAAAGCACTAAATAATTAATTCCACACCAGAAAATTACTTCGGTTTTCCATCAGTTACTGAACTACACTGAAATTGTTACAGAACTACTTTGTAGACTAGTGTTATGTTACAATGGATTACATTGCACAATCATAGAAAGCTAAGCAAATGACACCAATAACCTTGTAGTTAAGCAATTACTGTTACTGCTAAACAAACTGAAACATAGATTCAGAAAAGCCAAACCAAGTCAAGGAAAAGCAAGTCTGGTAAGTTATATATCTGAGTCCTTGGAGGTTTCTTACAAAGCTCATGGTTCATTACCAGCAATGGCATTATTATATTTTCTGACCTACAGAGCTAGAGAAAAATGTAATTAGGTTAAAATATTCTCCTATATATATAACAGTAATCACCAATGATACATGGTCCCAAAGTAGATTGTGTCTCTATAAAAAGAAACTTTATAATGTACATAATACTATATATCTGTCCTGGGTTCAGCAGTAGCAGTCATTCAGCAACATGACTGCTACTGCTGAACCCAGGACAATATCACACACATTTAAAGATAACTGCAGATTCTATATTAGCAAGCTACAGAGTTCTTCAGCACTGGAAGCAGTGTGCTTTAGCTTTCAGTTTAACAGAAGTTAAACCACTTAATTCTGGCAAAAATCTTGGCTCCCAGATTACTTCCATGTGCTGATTCCCCAGTATATCATCCATGCTGCAGGTATATAATTTTACTTTTAGCTCTCTTTTGTAGTCAGCCAAATAGATCTATCCAAGAAGATGTATAATACCCAAGCACAGTTCTGAGATTTCTGTTCCTCCTCAGTCAATGCTCTGTTTATATCACTGAATCAGCTGTGCCAGTAGTGGCTACTTCTGAGATAACTTTGGTAGATTATGAAGCAGAAGTACTTTCACCTCCAAGTACATCCTTATGCGACTGCTCTGTCATATGTGATGTATATTCTTAACAAAACAGAAATACCAAAATAGAAATACCAAAATAGAAAGCTGTAACATATCTCTGACATTATTTAAAGTCTATCCAACTGAAAAAGATAGACCAAAAATATCTCAATCATCACAAGGGTTTGAAAGAAAAGTGATCCAATATCATAATAGCCATTCTGCTTTCTCCATGAGACTATGAACATGAGACCCTGTGCAGCAGCAGCTTGAGAATAGGACATTTCTCTGGTGGTACTGAAAATGAAAATATTTTAATATATTAATATTACAGCAGTAATGCAGGTTGCTACAGTAACCTACGTGTCTCAGAATGATCATGGATTTCATTGTGTCCACATTTAACTCCAATGTGGGAAAATTATAACTTGTATTGCTCTTGAAAGACAAGCATTAATATATTCCTGACTGTGGCCTGTAAGTGACAGTATTATTATATTATTAATTGTTCCAGACAGATGACAGTGTATAATTAGCAAAATAAAAAATATAGCACATCACAATTTTTATGGGAATATTCATCATTGAGCACGTGTATCTGGGCAAAAATATTTAAATGAAATTTAGATGTGGTCTTTTTCCCTTCCCAATATTTTCATTTAGAAGAAAACAAATGGTTGAAATTATTAAAGTATTATAGAATGTCATTTATGCTATTTAATTCTCCAAAATTTGTTATCAAAGTTTTAAGACAATCAAAAAGGTCAGAAGAGGAAAATTTGCTTTCTGTGGAAACTCTTTTTTTTTTTTTTTCTGTTATACAAGATACCATTGATTTATTTAGAAAGCAGGGAATCCAGATTAAAAAATGGATATAGAAACAGTCGATAGTAAATTTATTTTTCAACAACTTTGACTCATTTGTATGAGGAAGTCTTTTTCCATTAAATCAGCATTCTCAAAGGAAAAATATTTAACTGCAAAAATTTCTATTAGCTCTATTAGAAATATGTGGTTCTTTACAAGTGAGTTTTGACTTTCAGTTTTTGTGGCATGAATCAAATAGTGTTCTACAGGCAAATGTAATAACACAGCAAATTCTTAGATCAAACTTAAAATTGGCACCTGAATCAATATATACATATTTGGAGTGTGACTTCCACCATCAGTTTATCTAATGAAAAAAGAAACCATTTCAGAAGCTGCATTTATCTCAGTATTTCAGCTACCTAGTTTAATTAAAACTTTTGGGTAGTCTGATATGAGGACATGTTAAGCAACCAAAAAAATCTGATTTACAGTTAATTTTGGACTCCTTTAAAAATCTATAAGAAATGCTCGGTCTTATCCTGTTAAATGTGGGAGGCATGAGCTTTAGGGTATATCATTTATTTCTTAAATAAAGCATCTGTTTTGGATTAGCTATTTTTATGTTATTAGTTTACAGAGCCTATGGAAATACTATCGTCAGTAAATACTCACTTTGTTCTGAAATTTCAGTACACTGGTGTTTAAGGAACAAAGTTATGATGAAGTGAGTTCATTGCATATAATCTCTTAAATTTTTTACATGCCTGTAGGCACTCTGTGCTCACTCTGAATCTCAAATTGACACTCAAGTGTATCATCTGCTCAGAATATATATCAAGAGTGTTTGGGGTGCAAAGGCAAGGCTATCTATAAGGACTATTTATTTCAATTTTACATTCCATACTTAAAGTTTTCTAGAAAAAAAAAAAGTCTTGATTCTGCTCAATCTTCTTGGAAGAATGTATTGCTCTTCTAATAAGCAGACAAGTCGACTAGTCATGATCTATCAAAATTTGATGTGATGCTTCATTATTAACTGATAAAATTACAAAGCCTAGAAATAACTGAATGTAACTGAATTGCACACATAATAATTAACTTTCTTTTCTGTTGTATAGCTTGAGAAATAAGTACCTGTGTCAGTGACGATAGATAATGGTCCATGGTGAAACACACAAGGACAGAAAAGTACTGTTTGCCTGCTTTGGCTCCTCCCTGGAGAGGTCTGCTTTGGCTGCTCCCCAGACAGTCCAGTTTTGGTTCCTACGCAGAAAGTTTTTCTTTAGAACTCCCCAGAAAAGTCTTGACCCTTGGAGATCTTTCTAGATATTGTTGGCCATTTCTTCCAACATAGGCTGGCCCCCTGCTTCGGAATGAGTGTGCATTTTTGTCAGTATGAAAGCCCAAGCCTCATGTGATGCGGGGGAGACAGAACCTCATACTAACCAGGTCAATGTGGCCTCCATGAGGAGGCCCGCTAAGGTTGAGCCTGCCACCTCACACTGAGATGATGATTCTTGGTGCTGGTTTCCTGATTGTCTTCACAGGGTCCTTGGGGTTGGTAAGATAACCAAACATCAGAAGTATCCTTTACTGTATCTTTTGTTACCTCTAAATTTTCCTATATTAATAAACTAGTTGAGAGTTCTCTATTTGTCTCTCATTTTCTCTCACCTGGAATCTTCTAACTCTGGAACAGTACTTAACGGCTTGTTTCTTTCTTTTTTTTTTTTTTTTTTAATTATACACATTTGGATAATATATCTATAAATGGCTTTATTTAGGATTATATTTTCACTTTTCTCTAACATTCTACTGTTTTTTTTCAATTCTACCAGCTGGGCAGCCAAAACCCTATCATTGCCAATGAGATCTGTTTTCTTGGGATTACAAAGAAATGGAAATGGTGAAAATATGAATAAAACAGAATCTAAGCACTTTTTGGGGTTATGAAAAAGCCAAAAAATAAAAGCTTGTGTAAGTTTACACAGATCTGCCAGATAAGTGAAGTTTAGTGACCATGTGTAAAAATGTAAACATAAAAATGTTTAATAAATCCACCCAATTAATAAAAATTCTCTACACAGGTAGACTATTGCCAGTTAGAATCAATATAATACAAGGACCAGAGAGTTATAAGCTGCAAGAAATAATGTAAAATTTTCTAAATTACATCTTTTCTGAATGGACAACAAGTCCTTATAAAGACATGAAAAAAATTAAAATATTGCAATTTCATTGAAAATCACCAGAATTTTTGTCTTTTCATTCAAGAAAAGCTCCTGTAACTTCAGAATGTGAACAGTTCTGAATCCAAAAATATAAGCGCATGAATATGATTCACACCATTTATGGATATCACACAACATTTATGGATATCAATGCTCTATGTTCATTTCTTATCACAGTATCACAGTATGCTAGAGATTGGAAGGGACCTCAAAAGATCATCTAGTCCAATCCCCCTGCCGGAGCAGGAACACCTAGATAATGTTACACAGGAATGTGTCCAGGCGGGTTTTGAATGTCTCCAGGGAAGGAGACTCCACAACCTCCCTGGGCAGCCTGTTCCAGTGTTCCGTCACCCTCACTGAGAAGAAGTTGCTTCTCAAGTTTAAGTGGAACCTCTTGTGTTCCAGTTTGTACCCATTACCCCTTGTCCTATCATTGTTTGCCACTGAGTAGAGCCTGGCTCCATCCTCGTGACACTCCTCCTTTATATATTTATAGACACTTATAAGGTCACCCCTCAGTCTCCTCCAAACTATAGAGACCCAGCTCCTCAGTCTTTCCTCATAAGGGAGATGCTCCACTCCCTTAATCATCTTAGTTGCCTTGCCCTGGACTCTCTCCAGCAGGTCCCTGTCCTTGAACTGAGGGGCCCAGAACTGACACAATATTCCAGATGCGGTCTCACCAGGGCAGAGTAGAGGGGAAGGAGGACCTCTCTCGACCTACTAACTACCCGCCTTCTAATACACCCCAGGATGCCATTGGCCTTCTTGGCCACAAGGGCACAGTGTTGGCTCATGGTCATCCTGTCGTCCACTAGGACCCCCAGGTCCCTCTCCCCTACACTGCTCTCTAACAGGTCGTTCCCCAACCTATACTGGAACCTGGGGTTGCTCCTGCCCAGATGCAGGACTCTACACTTTCCCTTATTCATCAAGTTATTCCCTGCCCAACTCTCCAGCCTGTCCAGGTCTCCCTGGATGGCAGCACAGCCTTCTGGCGTGTCAGCCACTCCTCCCAGCTTAGCGTCATCAGCAAACTTTCTGATAGCACACTCAATTCCCTCATCTAAATCATTGATGAATATATTAAATAATACTGGTCCCAGTACTGACCCTTGAGGCACTCCACTAGTTACAGGCCTCCAACTAGACTCCGCCCCATGAACTACAACTCTCTGGCTTCTCTCCTTCAGCCAGTTCACAGTCCACCTCACTACCTGATCATCCAGACCACACTTCCTCAATTTAGCTGTGAGGATGCTGTGGGAGACTGTGTCAAATGCTTTGCTGAAGTCAAGGTCCACATCCACATGAAGACCACATCCACCGCTCTGCCATCATCCATCCACCGTGTTATTTCCTCATAAAAGGCTAAGAGATTGGTCAAGCATGATTTCCCCTTGGTGAAGCCATGTTGACTGCCCCTCATAACCCTCTTATCCTTGACATGCCTTAAGATGGCACTAAGGATAAGGTGTTCCATCACTTTCCCAGGGATGGAGGTGAGGCTGACCGGTCTATACTTACCCGGGTCGCCCTTCTTGCCCTTTTTGAAGACTGGAGTGACATTTGCTTTCCTCGAGTCCTCAGGCACCTCTCCCGTTTCCCAAGACTTGGTAAAGATGATGGAGAGTGGTCTAGCAATGATTTCCGCCACTTCCCTCAGCACCCGCGGGTGCATCCCATCTGGACCCATGGATTTATGGATGTCCAGATTGCTCAACTGGTCTCTAACCCATTCCTCACTGACTAAGGCAAACCGCTCCGTTGACCTGACTTCATCTAAGGTCTCAGGGGTACAGGGCTCTTCAGGACTGCCTGCAGCAGAGTAGACAGAGACAAAGAAGGCATTCAGTAACTCTGCCATCTCTGTATCTTCTGTCACAAGGGCACCCATCCCTTTCATCAGTGGGCCTACGTTGCCTCTGGTGTTAGTTTTATCTGCCATGTATTTGAAAAAGCTCTTTTTGCTGTCCTTGACTCTTCTTGCCAGGTTTAATTCTAAGGAGGCCTTAGTCCTCCTAGCTGCCTTCCTACATCCTCTAGCAGCCTTATATTCCTCCCAAGTGGCCAGCCCCTCCTTCCATGACCTGTAAACTCTCCTCTTCCACTTGAGCATACCCAGCAATTCCCTATTTAGCCACGCAGGTCTCTTGGCCCTCTTCCTTGACTTCCTACGTGTCGGGATGCTCCGATCTTGAGCTCGGAAAAAACAATCCTTGAATGTCAACCAACTATCTTGGGCCCCTTTACCTTCAAGCAGCCTTGCCCATGGGATTTCCCCTAGCAATTGCTTGAAAAGGCCAAAGTTTGCCCTGCTAAAGTCCAGGGTTGCAATTCTACTTGGTATTCTACTAGTCCTACCACACAAGATCCTGAATTCCACCATCTCGTGATCGCTGCAACCAAGGCAGCCCTCAACCCTTACTGCTTCAATCAGATCCTCCTTGTTAGTGAGGATGAGATCCAGCAGCGCTCCTCTCCTGGTCGGCTCATCCACCATTTGCAGGAGGAAGTTGTCATCCATACACTGGAGGAACCTCCTGGACTGTGGCTGGGTTGCTGAGTGGTCCTTCCAGCAAACATCAGGGAAGTTAAAATCCCCCACAACGACCACGGCCTGTGACTGTGAGGCCGCTCTCAGCTGCCTGTAGAAGGCCTCGTCAACTTCCTCACCCTGATCTGGTGGTCTGTAACAGACACCCACAACAGTATCGCCCCTGCCAGCCTGCCCCTTAATTCTCACCCACAGACTCTCAACTCACTCGTCACCTGTCCCTGGACAGAACTCGGTGCATTGTAGTTGCTCCCGCACATAAAGAGCAACCCCACCACCCCGCCTGGCTGGCCTGTCTTTCCTGAAAAGGACATAGCCCTCCATGACTATATTCCAGTCATGTGAGCTGTCCCACCACGTCTCTGTAACTGCCACCAGATCATAGTCTCCTGACTTAACACAGGTTTCCAACTCCTCCTGCTTATTTCCCATGCTGCGCGCATTGGTGTACAGACATTCCAGGGAGCGAGCTGAGCACACCGATTTCACCCTAGGATTATAGGAGGCCTCCCAGTCTTCATCAATTCTGGAGTGCTGCCCCACTGGGGCAAGCCCAGCTACAACCCCATCCCCCTTCGAATCTAGTTTAAAGCTCTCCAAATGAGCCCTGCTAATTCGTGCCCCAGCATCCTTTTGCCTCTGTGAGATAAACCTTTCCCACTTGTCATTGTCCAGACTGGTGCTCAGTCTGTTATCAAAGAATAACAGCTGTTATCAAAGAATCCAAAGCCCTGCCTGTAGCACCAGTCTCGAAGCCAATCGTTTATGAACTGAATCTTCCCATTCCTTCCCACATCATCAGTGGGAGATGGAAGGAGTGAGGAGAAGATCACTTGAGCCCCAGACTCTTTCACCATCCGCCCCAAGGCCCTGTAGTCTTTCTTCATCCCCCTCAGACTGCGGGAAGCAGCTTCCCCCCCACCTATCTGGAAGACCAGCAGCGGGTAGTAGTCTGTTGGGTGCACCAGGTTGGGGAGCGCCCTAGTGATATCCCTGATCCGGGCTCCAGGCAGACTACACACTTCCCTATGATGAGGGTCAACACTGCATATCGGGCCCTCTGTTCCTCTCAGAAGGGAATCGCCTACTACAATGACCCTTCTTTCTTTCTTATCAGAGGCAGTCTTGAGGTGCAAAGTCAACCCCCTTTTCCTATGTGGCCTTGTACCACATTCTCACCTACCTCTCCTTCAAGATCCAGGACCTCGAACCTATTACGGAGGGACACCTGGGGAAGCAGGGCAGGAAGGGAGGAGGGTTTCCCACGAGGCCGAACTGGAACTCGCTTCCAACCCTCGTCGTCTTTTTGGTGCCCTACCTCTGCGCAACAGCTACAGGGCAGGGGCTGTCTCGGGCCATCCCCCTCTGTGTGAGAAGGCAGGGGGTCCTTCCCCTTTTGGGGGGTATCTCCCTGGAACCATTCCGACTGGCACACCAGGGAGTTACTCCACCAGTCGATCTCCCTTTCACACTCCCTGATGGTCCTCAGCGTCTCAACCTCTCCTTAAGTCTTGCCACCAGGCTAAGCAGATCTTCTACCTGCTCACACCTCACGCAGGTGCAATGCTGTCCCCCCTTCCCCGGCAGCAGCAGGCTCTGGCACTCCCTGCATCCAGAGACCTGAACAGCCACGGTTTGGGACGGGGTCTCTGAGTTGCTGCAGTCACCTTACTGCAAGCTCTCTTTCTGGAGGCAACCATATTATTCCGCAGTATGGGACACCAGCAACAGGGTCAGCAACACGACCTGCTTGTTCCTCCCTGCGCCTGGTGGGCAGCGGCATCGCTGCCCTCTCAGAGGCTTTTTCACGGCAAGCGGCAGGGGAGTGGTCACCGTCACCGTGGGAACGCCCCCCGCCACGTCAGCCTCTCTCTCGCAAGGGCTGCTGGGGCTTCGGGGATCGGGAGTTGTCGGGAATCGCGATGTTTCTGCGCTATCCCCTCTGATTTTCCTAATCTCCGTTGACCCTCCCGGTCGCTGAAGAGTGCCGGCTGCGGCTCTTGCTAGGCTAGCTCCGATCAGCTGACTGATCTATGCATATGTGAATTGGACACTGGTATTAAAGGATTTATTTCTCTAACAGGTTCAGGGAACACCACAGCCAGAGTCTTTTATTCTGTCACAGCTTTTCATTTCTGTCTGTAGGAGAAAAAGTTTAGTATTTAAAGGGGCAGTAAGAGCATGGGAGAGAGAGAGAAAATGCATCAAAAAGGAAACCCATTTCAAGACTGACTACTGTAGAATATCAGCTTTAAAATCTTGCACTTGATTTAGCAAAATTGTCATTAAAAATATTTTCATCTTCAACATGAAATGTATGTACAGAATTAAAAAAAATCAAAACTCATTTTGGTGTTCTGTTCTTCCTTCAACATGAACTAAATACTGTTACTGGAGCATTTTATGTTTAACTTGCATGACTTGAGGATACTAGTCTGAATTGCTCAGCGTTCATATTCAAAAATGAAAGATCCTTCCTAAAAATCTTTAACATTACCCATTGTTCAACTTGCTTCTTTTTAAACATATAACTCTTATGTACTGACTTGTTTCAGATTTTTTTTACTTCACTGCTTCCCTAATATACATATAATTTTCTGGTTTAATGTTTGATATTTTCATGTGTACTGGAATATGAAATATATGAAATAGCTGGCTTTTTTTTTCTGTAACAATGTTCATTGCCAAAAATATTTTCAAGCATTTCCAGGATGTATTCTTTATAAAATAGAATTTCCAGTCCACCTTGCTGCTACAAGGCTAAGTATTCATATTTTAGAGCTTCCACATTCAAACATTATGCATAATCCAGGAGTTATTTCTTTTTTGGCACACCAATTGCATTACCAGCTACAGCACTAGAGAAAACATTTACTCATATGGTTTTCTATGCACCTTTCTTCAAACCAGGATAGAGCATAGCTGTCTAGGATATTGGTCACTGCACCATCTCTCCAATATCAATAACATAAATGTCAAATTAAACCTAGCATATTTTGATACCAACTAAAAATTAAATATTCAGTATTCTAAATTCTTTCAGACTGTGGCACACACATTCTTTTGACATTCTGCAAAAAGAAGAACAGAGTATCAAATGATTATAAAATACATGTTTCCCTTAACATTCTTGACATGGCACAGCCTTACGTAGTAATTTAGCATTCCTGCAGCCGTAGCAAAGGTATTTATCACAATCATTATTTTTGGCAAAAGTGCTTTCAGTTGAAGAAAACAAAGAAATCTGTTTTCCTGTTCTATCAGTTTCAAATTTTATTGACTATTCATGCTAACATCATTAAAATATTGAAACTTAATTAGACGTTAACTGTATTTTTTAATATTTTTTGCTTATGATATCCTTGTTTTATTTTTATTTTGATAGCCTAACTTGCACAATTTTTTTTTTTTTTTGTATTTTTCGTCCACACTTAGGGGTTGACTAAAGTTTTTTGGTTATTACTTTTTTCAAAGATGTATTAGAAAATTCACTCTAGTGTTACTTGTCTTAAAATTAAAACAACCAGATGGAAAAGGAAAACATCAAACCAAACCAAACCCCCCAAAACACACAAACAAAACCAACAAGAAAACAAAGGAAAAAAAAAAAAAACAAACCACCCGAACCAAACCAACCAACCAACAAACAAGGAAAAAGAGAATCTGATCCAGTGATCTGAACTGAACACAGGAGTTCACATCCTTTGTCAGTTCTGCTGCCTGTCTTGTGTGAATGGCTTGTATAATCTTCCACAGTTATCTCTGTAAAATAAGGGTAATTGTACAGAGCTTTTCACACATAAGGTGTTTGCTTCATAATTCAGGACATTGCAAGACAGTGAATGAAGCACAGATTCCAGATTTTTTTTAGATATATTTCTTCATGACAAGGTCTACAGCTTTAGTTCTGTAGGAAAAACACATCAACTTCTGTTCTCATAGTGATTTATATCTGGGTTTATCTTTTTTTCTGGGGAGTCATTTTCCTGAAATCAATACTAAGATTGGAACCTTGAATAATATTTGTCTCTTGGTGGTATCCTTTCATCTTTCCTTAACTTTTGGAGATTAAAACAATATATACTGTTCTCTTGAGATAAGCCATAAAAGTAAGCTTTTCTCATTTTTAAACAATACCAAGCACTGTATACATGTTGTGTAAGCAAAATTTAAAAGGTTTATTAGACTTGGGAGATCAATACATTCTATTTCTCTATATCTCCTCTGTGATAGAAGAATTACATCAGAAAGATCATAACATCCAGATTAACAGCTGGTCGCACAAGTACCCATCTTCAATGCCTTTCTTCATCTGAAATCTGTCACTTAATAATTTCAGACAAAAGATAGAGATAAACTGAGAAAAGTATACACCTGTAAGATAGGAAGAGTCAGAACTGATGCAAGCACAGAATAGAATTTGTTTTATAGAACAGGATTAATTAAGGCAAATATTACCACCACCTGGTAGAAGAGATAGGGCAGGGTGTCATAGTTTAAACCCGCCAGTAACAGTTCAGTAACACTGAGTTTCTAACAGTTTTGGCCAATTTAAACATGTCAGGTAAAGTTACCAAAGTCAAGTATCTTTTTTACCAATAGATTTTCTACTGCTAAAGTTTATCTGGATAATAATTGGTATCACAAAAATAACTTGCTTAATCCGTAGACAACATAATATATTAAAAAAATCCCCAATCTGAAAAAAAAACCAACAAATTTGTTTTGAATTATCATTTGCTTGCTTGCAGAATTTGCTTCCCCAGGTAGAAGGTGACAATAGAAAAGAAATGAAAGAAAGAAAAAAAAAGAATTACTTCCTCAAGTTCTACCTACATTCTGTGCTTTTGAAAAGCTGCAAATTTTCCATAAGTATTTCTCCATTTAGTAATTTCAAAGTGAGAGAATAGCTATAAATCACTCCAGAAAAGATGTTCCACTTCTGCAGAGCAGTAAATAGTGTAGATTTTACATAACTTGTGTACTTGTGTTACAGTTCCTCAGATATTATGTCATCCCCAGAGGCTAATAATAAGACAGGAAAAATTAGGTTTATTCCAATACTCTTTTCCAAAGTCATGGGTTATGACTTAATTAATTATTTAACGAGTTAATTGAAAGATATAACATTTATGTTAGAGAATATGCATTTACCTAGAAATAGGTTCTGTGCTGCTGTGTATTTTGAAATGAAAGAAGGCTAACATTGTGATACATTTATTTTATTTTTTAAAAACAGAGAAGCTAGTTCTGATGCCCAAGTAGAAGATACTGAGAGGCTGCAGTTGTCACGCTTCTATCAAATTCCTCTCTCCCCAAAATGATTTTTTAGTGTAATTATTTGCTCTCTAAGGAGTAAAAACAAAATTCACAAGCCCATTTAAAATTTCTTTTTGACAAGAA
Organism: Pezoporus flaviventris; assembly: GCF_033815535.1. NCBI lineage: Eukaryota > Metazoa > Chordata > Aves > Psittaciformes > Psittacidae > Pezoporus > Pezoporus flaviventris. The sequence continues at coordinate 26,968,205 of NW_026892579.1, read as the reverse complement.
AAAAAAAATGCTTGAATACTTGTAATGCCTTGTAAGTAGCATGCTAATATTATGTCCTGGGTTCAGCAGTAGCAGTCATGTTTTTGCTTTATGGTAGCTGGTGCAGTGCTGTGTTTTGACTTCCAGCCTGGGAACAGTGCTGGTGAAACCAATGTTTTCGGTTGTTGCTAAGTGATGTTTACCCTGACCAAGGACTTTGTGAGGCTCATGCTCTGCCAGGGAGGAGGGGAAGCTGTGAGGAAGCAGAGATGGGGCACCTGACCTGGGCTAGCCAGGGAGGTATTCCATACCACAGCACGTCATGGCCGGGGTGGGGGGGTAACTGGGAGTTACCCGGAAGGACACGGGCTTCCGGGTGGGACTCGTTTCTTGGCTGGTGGTATGGTATTCTCTTCCCTTGTTATTTTCTCTTATCATTGTTGTCATTGGTGGTAGCGGTGGTGATTTGTGTTGTACATTGGTTGCTGGACTGTTCTTGTCTCAACCCGTAGGAGTTGCACTCTTTCTATCCTCCTCCCTGTTCCTCTGGGAGCAGGGAAGGGGAGAGCCCCGGTGGGGGGGAGGGGGGGGGGCTCAATTGTTGTCAGCTCGGCACCACTCACTGGGAGTGAGTGAACAAGTTGCCTGACTGGGTTTAAACCACGACATATTGATATACAGTTTTCAAATAAAGAGTAATTTTTCCATTCTGCTATTACTGAGCATGAAAAGGGTGTGATAGACATTTGAGTTCTGGAATGAAAATGTTTTCTTACCTTTAGTGTGTTTCTGAGGAGACCGCTACATCTCTAACTGTTAATAAACACTATATGGGAAATTTTGGGGACACTACCTGCTAAATATGACTGTTCATATGCATCCACCTACACAAAACCTGCTGATAAGGCCATGTAGTGAAGCTGAAGGACTCCCAAAAGAAAAGACCTGGTGTACACAAATGTAATTTACTTACTGTGCCTGAAAATATCAAATATCAAAATCATTGTCTCTGATAAAATTAAAAAGGTTTTTGCATATAATGAAGAAGCAAAAAAAGGACAGTTTATAAAGAATAAAATTGCAATGGAAGTTAAATTTAGAGACAGAAAAATACTATGTTAAATGAAAAATGTGATTTTTTAGTGAAGTGTTAGTCATTTTACAGAGTGCTGAGTAAAGTTTTATTGTATGTGATCTTTTTATTACTTCCTTTTTTTGATTCATATTTTAATGGCTAGTGTGTGAATTCAAGGAAATAAGATTTCTTCTGACATTTATAATCAAATGTAAATGTTAGAAGAAGTAAAGAAATAAGGAATAAGTAATACGGAGATTACCTTTTCTTTTTTGCTGTTTAACAAAATCAAAAAAGTGAAAGATACATTGTTTCTTTTGCAAGTGTGTTCCGTTTAATAACAGAAACTCATCTAGTTGCAAATTTTAATATCCCTGTGCATGTCAAGAAGTACTTATCTGCCACATGGAACCTTGCTATATATTCCTAATTTCAGCAAATACTTCTTCCCATTCCAGAAGATCAAGACATGTCATATGTGGTTTGTTGTTTTTTTTTTTTTCCCTGTTACTTGTTTCCTACTTTCATTGACTATGTTTGGTAAATCTAAAATTAATGGTTTCTATGGAGAAGAAATTGATTTTATTTTAGGTGCCAGGCACAGTGTTAAATAATCCTGAGAACAAAAAGAAATTATTAAAACATATGTGCATAAACAGAGAAAATATCAATCCTTGAACTGTCAAATCTAATATGAAGTAAAAGTGAACTAAAACTATAAGATCTCCAAGGACTTATATATCTGTTACCAGGCTTCCTTGCCTTCTCTGATTTAGGAAAAAGTTGTTATCTGAATGGAACTCAGGTCAGTAATAAGAACTATTTCAGAAACTCAGAATCTTCCCTGTAGTGAAGTTGTTAAGTGGCACCTTTGTCACTCTATCAAGGAATTACACCTTTGAGCATAGGACTCCAAATCAAATCCCCTTCGTGATAACACAGAGTACTGCTACAGTAACAGTAAAGCAACATGAAGCTTCAGGTCAAGGCTTCAGTATTTTAGAGATAAGAGAATGGAATTAAATTTTCCCTGTCATCTTCCAAATTTTTGCTATGAAAATTGAAACCTGGTTTATAACTAGTGCTGTAAGAGTTCGACAGAAATCTGAACCAAACTGAGAAAGTACTCTACAGGTTTATCTGTATACAAGCCTAAATTTGCAAATTTTTATATAGTATGTAGAAATCAAAATATTCTAGTGATCTAAAAAATATCCAGGTTGACAACACCCAGCTGAACCAGAATGCCCTATGATGTGCTCTTGCTGAAATCCAAGTCAAAAACATTTGCCAAAATTTAACCCAGTAAAATATTAGTTCTTTGTAATTTTTTGTGACAAAATTACCTTGTCATAATATGCAAGGTAAATCCAATATATTACAATAAATATTTATTTTAAATATTATTTTATATTAACTGTTTCCACAAAATAATTTAAACTCATTCTACCCATAACACTGTTGAAAAAAGGACTTTATTAATAAAAATGTGAGCATTTCAAACTATTTTGAAGTTACAAGAAAAAAACTCTTGGAATATTACCCAAATTAACATTATATCTATGTTCTTATTAATAGTACAGATAAAATAGAGCTAATCTTAGTGCCTTCCCCAGAATTTAGTACAACTAAAAGAAATTTAGATAAAATATTGGGAATATGAGCTTCAACACGACTAGAAAACAGCTGAAAGGATAAACATGTCTGAGAATAATTTCTTCAGTTCAGTGGTGTTTATCTTTGTGGAAGATCCTTAGTTTTCAAGACTGCTGATGAGACCTACTGGGAACTAAGAAGATGTGAATTCCAGAGCTCAGCTTTTTCTCAGTGGCTCTTCATATATCGGAAGATAAAACTACTCAAATCTGTTGCTAGACTTGGTATAAATTAACTCATTAGTATAGACTAAAAATAAGTTGAGAAAAAGGTTTAAACTGATTATTCCATCCACATGAACCCTCTACAGCCTTCAAATTAAGATACCCTAGATAGAAACAGGACTTGAATCAAGATTTTAGACACTTTCAAGTAGAGAAGAAAACAGAAGCCAAAGATCCTTTAATTCTCATGTCCTACTTTTGAATGGGTAAGTCACAGAACCTATTTAAATGTTATACATTTAAATAAAGTAGTTGATGATCTTAGTATTTAAAAAATGTGGATCTCCCAGAAAGAAATCCTTGTCTGCAGGAGTGCTAAGTTCAGAATGAAGAAATTACTTTTCTGTATTTATGAAAAAAAATATTCTGAAAAGTACATTTTCTTAGTTCCTATTTATAAAGTAGCTTTTGTGAAACATATTTTGAAATACATAATTTTCAACATAGCTTAGGTAGAGAATATGTAATTAGCTTATTGTAGCAACAGGGGAACAGATTCCTAAAACTTCGTTTGTGGAGTAACTAACATCACCAGAACTAATCCACAGGTGAATCTGATCAACTGCCACATTTTCCACATATTTCCTATTTTAAGAGAGTTTAATTTGAGGAACTTGGTCCTAAGTTGTGGAAAAAAAACTGCACTCAACTCAATCAAAACAACTGTCTAGGTTTGCATAAATAATCTCTATATACTAAAAAACAACAACAACAAAAGAAAAAAAAAAACACCAAAAACAAAAGTTGTGGAAAAAGACTGTACTCAACAATAACTCAATCAAAACAACTGTCTAGATTTGCATAAATAATCTATATATACTAAAAAACAACAACAACAAAAGAAAAAAAAAACACCAAAAACAAAAATCAAAGCCAACCCAACAAAAAAAACCAGAACAAACCAAAACAAAAGAAATTGCAGCTCCTAATCTGTGAAAACGGAACACTCTAAATTGTTTAATGCTAAAATTTTGCTGATTTATTATATTAAATTATCCATGCATAAAAGAGCAATGATATGTTTCATACTGAAGAAAATATGAATGTCAGTTTGGTCACTGAATGTGTCTACTGCACTTGTGAGCACATATGCATTAAACACTGAACTAGTCAACCCCAGAATCCTACAAGCTGTGAACTACGTATTGTAGTCCACAGGACAGAAAAACGAAACAGCACAAAAGCTTTCTGAAGAGATCAAAAGTTCATCCAGTGCTTTAAAACCCAGAATAAGAGGAACATATGCCCAGATGATCCTTGGAAGCAAAACATGCTTCACAATATAGATAAAGGCACAAAAATCTTAGTCATTCTGCAGGTTTCAAGAGGAAGAAAATTCTTTCCCTGTTCTGATCATTTTAACAAAGTGCTCAGATTAATGTGTCTCTTGAGATAGATAATCTTTGAACTGTCAGTCTTAATTTCTGAAAATAGGAGCTTTATTTCCTTTCTATGGTATGCAGCTTCAATAACCCTTAAGATAAATTAATTCATAGGAAATAAATATGATTCAGCAAATACTGCAAATTCAGAAGTGGAGAAGTGTTCTAATATTGATATTTATGAAGTACAGACTAAACGTCTGTCAACAACTTCATGACAAATAACCCCCCCCCCTTGATTTTAGATCAGGGCCAAACCCGCAAACTGCTCCATTCTAATTTCTTCTCCACAGCAGGAAAGTGGAAGAAAACAGATTGGGAAAATTCATGGGTCCAAGTAAAGACAGGGTGATCAGTTGTCAGTTACTGTGAGGGACAAGAGAGACTAAAATTGGGGAAAATGAATCTAATTTTTAGAATCATAAAATCATAGAATGGTTAGTGTTGCAAAGGACCTTAAAATCATCTAGTTCCAGCCCCTTTGCCACGGGCAGGGACACCTCCCACTAGATCAGGTTGCTCAAAGTCTGGTTCAACCTGGCCTTGAACACTGCCAGGGATGGAGCATTCACTACTTCCTTGGGCAGTCTGTGCCACTTACCCCTCTGTCTGCCTTACCACTCTCACAGTAAGGAATTTCTTCTTCATAGCTAACCTAAATCTCTGCTGTTTAAGTTTGAACCTATTACTCCTTGTCCTGTTGCTACAGTCCGTGGTGAATAGTCCCTCTCTGCTATCCTTGTAGGCCCCCGTCAGATACTGGAAGACTGCTATGAGGTCTCCACGCAGCCTTCTCTTCTCCAGGCTGAACAGCCTCAATTTTCTTGCCTGCCTTCATGTGAGAGGTGCTCCAGCCCCATTATCATCCTCATGGCCCTTGTCTGGACTTGTTCCAACAGTTCCATGCCCAATTATTGCCAATTAAAATAGATTTGGGTAGTGAGAACCAAAGAAAAATGTTAAAACAACACTTTTCCTTCTGACTCTCCAGAGTTCAACTTCAGTCCTGGACTCCCAGCTTACCTAGTCCTCGCTGAGCAGCATAGCGACTAGGGGGCATGGTTAGTACACTGCTGTTTCTTTTCTCTCTCTCCTCTCACACCTTTCCCCTGCTTCAGTAGTGGCCCTCTCCTCTAGTTGCACTCCCTTCAGGCTAAAAAATATCTGCTCCAGCATGGGTTTTCTCTACAGGCTATAGTTCTTTCAGGAAACGTCCATCTGCTCTGGTGTTACATTGTCTGTGCTCTGCAGTGTGGCTATCTGCTCTGGCACAGAGAGCTTCTCCTCCTGCTCTGACCATGGTGTTGCTTCTGCTGTTTCTCACTCTTTTCCATCCTTCTTCCTCTGTTGTTCCTTTGTTTCCTCAATTTTAGTGTTAACAAATCTTACTTTGGGTTTTAGCATTCAATTTTAGCATTAAGGTCTGCACTAAACATTTCATTAACAGTATTTTCCAGGACTGAGCTAATTTGCTGGTATTGTAAGAATGTTATATTTCTTTGTATTTCACTTAGTTCAAAGCAAAGCATGTAAAGAAAAAATATATAAATTGTTGTAAAAACGGTCAATATAAACTTTATTACTAGAATAAGCAAAGTATAGGATCACTTAATTTCATTTTCTTCATGCATCTGGACTTCTGTGCAAACTATTTTATTAAACTGTTTTTGTCTAAAATCAAAAAGAAAAGGAATGAACACCAAGAAAAAAAAACCTTTTCTAACAGTGACAGGACTTTTTTCAACAATTTCAGATTCAAATTATAGGTAAGTTCAGCACACACAGATTTAGGTCACATTTCTCATGTAGTTAGTAAGCTATAATGTCTTGTAATGTTCTTTTGTAACATTTTGTCCTGGCAGGGATTAATAAAAATAAAGCCTTCTTGAATAACTTTTATATATTAAATTGAACAAGAATCTGAGTTTTAGGGCCAAGTCTTTATTCCAGACACCATCAGAAACTGTACTGGCACACTTATATAGTCAGATGAAGTAACAATTTTGAAGATTAAGCATAATGTGTCATAAGGTATGTTTCACATGATGATGAGTTAAAATCTTTTGGACTCAGGGCAAAACAATATTGAGTTCATCCAGAAAGGCCAGGGTAAAAATACTTGACTACTTTCTTAGGTTCTTAGGGCTTGAAAGGTTTATTTTCTTTCTTTGATATAAGAGCAAGAGTTGCAATTTGTCTATAATAAATGGTCATTAGATAATTTTATTTCTCCTATGATTTCAGGCATTACTGTTGTCTTTTTTTTATTCTCTGTTGCTGTTCAAATTAATAAATATATCGTCTTTACAGATGTTCTTAATACTATCAGAATTATGAGGTCTTTATATCAAAGAGGCTTAGAAAAAGCCACCAATTTAACAGCAACCTAAACAAGGAAGGGCAGATACTTAGAAAAGTGATTGTCATACTTTGTGATAAAAGGTAAATAGTAAGAAATGAAATTTCTTTTCTTCACCAATTTGTTTCCAGACTGGTAATTTCTACACCAACAAAGAATGAAGAGGGTTTGTAGTCAGCCCCAGAGAGCCAAATTAAACAATGCTTGTTACAGCAACGTCTATTATTTTCTCCTCCAGTTTGTTTCTTTTCATTGAATATTATCCTTCAGCCAAAAAGAGCCTCTGCAAGCCTAGCAAGACCTGGCAGTTAGTGAGCTGAAATACAGGAGATATTCCTTCTAGGTAAATAATGAAGGAATTCAAGATGCTAAGTCAAACAAGCCAAGGAAATTGTGTGCTCAGAATCTTAATTGCCATTGTCTGCAGTCCTCACTCAATCACAGGGAAGGTTCAATCTTTTCAGATAGAGGGAGTAAATAATGAAGACATTGGTGTCATATTAAGACGTGATGGGTAATAGAGAATTAGTCTAAATATATTCCCTATGTGAAAAAAAATATCCTAAGCAGCTTGACAGAAGAGAAAAAGATGTATTTATTTGAAAAGTATTAATGTCAGGAAGCTTTTGATGAGTAGTACCAAAAGAACTAGGGGAAGAAAAAGTGCCAAAACAAAGAGAATTGTTGATTTACTGTGGTATGTGCTTAATATACAGCATCTGCTGTTGCCAATCAGCACAGTCATTTCAGAAAAAAAAAAAAAAAACATCAAAAAGGTATCCTTTTTCTCGCTGTCATGAATCTTCCTTCAGATCTGAATTAACAATAATGTTTTCAAGTTTTCAGTTTATTAACAAAAGATCTAAAAAGATCAAGAAATGCACCAGGATTTCAACTCTATTATACCAGTGACCTTGCAATTCCCCTCCCAGATGTGTCTGAATATTCTAATGGACCCCATCTGATAACAAGCTCATCAACAGTTCACAGATAGCGCTTTCATCATACAGATGCACAGTGATTGTGCATCTACTCTATCTCATCATGTAAAATATTCAGAGTATTTAGAGATAAATCTCTGAAACATGAGTGTATTGAAGCATATGCACCCACACAAAACCAAAGGCTCTTTCTCTGCATTTAGTTGTCACACCTTCACATAATAACTATGATTTTCATTGCTTTCTACAAACAGTTGAATATATCTAATGTAATCCCGTAAAGTGGGGCATATACTTTCATACCATTTCTTCCCTCAAACATCAGCAGAGCTTTATTTCCATATGTAAATAAGTTATTTTTTTCCAGATTGAAAAAATAAAAGTTCACTTTTTCTGCAATGTCATGGGGAAATTGTCAAAGGAAGTTGACTTATTGTTCCCCTTAAAATACGTGAAATATTAATGGAGCAAATGAAGTATCACAGTTTTCAAAGCAAAATCTGCTTAATAATATTAAATAACAATGTGATTAGTCTCTAAATGAATACGCAGTACTTCTTGCTATTTTTTCTGTAATGCCAAGTTTAATTACAGTATTTACAGGACATAAATAACAAAGTATGGGAAGAAAAGAATAGCAGGGATGACGTTGCACTAGCATATGTTACACAGTTACAATCTTAAAACAATGATGAAAATATCTAAAAGATGAAAAAAAACCCACAACAACAACCATGAACAATGCTGTGGACTATTGCTTCTGTTTTCACAGACCATTTCTTCATTTTGAAAAGTCATTGATATGCATGCAAAATGCTATGATAAAAAGCCTGGGTTCCACCTTATACCTGGAGAAACATACAGTGCAGCCTGATACAGACTCATAAATATCATTTCTGCATCAGAGAAAATTCATTTTTTTAGGTAAGAGCAATATTTTTTGTTCTTTTAAGGGGAAGCATCATGGACCTGCATACCAATTTGTAAACACTCTTGTGTAATGGGGTGCATCCTTACTTGGCAAAGAAGTAAACTGAATCACGATTATAATGATTTCTTTTTTTTTTTTTTTTCATTACATGAATGAAGCCCTTCTCTTCATAACTACATCCTTAAAGGCCCTGAATATCTATATGGTAAGTCAGTTGCTTGACCATTCAGCCCTTAGGTGAATAATGAAAGATGAATGAATAATGAAAAGTGGGAGAATGACAGAATGATATCTTTTTTTTTTTTTCCTCTCATAGGAATGCTTTTCTTCTATAAGTAAGAAGTTTAGCTATCACATCATTTTACATAGAAATGCACAGAGCACTGACTTTCATTTATTGCAAATTAGGAATGCTTTTATCCACTGACCTACTTAGTCCCACTTACTATTGTCATAATTTCTTCTGCACAGTAATCTTTCTTGAGCTGTTTCTTCACACGTTTCCAGTGAAACAAAATTTCTAATGGTTCAACTCTTCCCCCTAAGGGTTCAACTCATCCCTGTTCTCCCTCCACATCTATTTATCTTATTAGTAAGTGGCTTTTTTATGTGGAGGATACTTGTACGCATTAGCTGATAATTTCATTGTAATAGTGCCATATTGTGCTATGGACATTGTATAGTTGCATACACTTCCTTTTGTAAAGACCATGTAGCTTCCATTTTTTTTTGTGGGTCAGACACCAAAAGCTATAACCAATGAACTCAGCTGTCATTTAGTCACTTTAGTAAGCAAATGGCTGCAGCCAGATTAAAGTAATGAAGTTTAGGGTTCTGACATATTAGTGAGCGTGACATTCTACAGGATGGCTGTGATTGCTTGCTACCCCTCATTTTTTTTTTCATTAATTTCATACTTTAACCTTGCACAGTGTAAAATTAGCTCAGGAGTTCATCTAATAACTTCTGAACCGCAGCAGTTTGAATTGAGACTGTAAGAGGTGTCCCAGAATTGTTGCCCGCTTTAATACTTTCACTTGAAAACTGCAATGGAATGGCGCAACATGCTGCTTTACATTTTGTATACCCCTGCAGAGGAATGAAAATTGCAAAGCAGGTGGGAAAGCTGAATACTGAAGGTATGATATTCATACATCTGAGTAGTTGGGTTGATGAGTGGGACATAGCTCAGAATAGCTGTGGAGAGCTGATGAAAGTTATTCCTTGCTGCAGTCTACCCTACCTCTGATGCCTGAGCCACCCAAGAACATTGACTTGCCTTTGTTTTAGCCATTCCTGGCTATAGCTTTCCAGCAGTGAAAACCTTACTAATACCTGCTATAATAATTCCCACCTTGTTTTACCCATGCCCACCTTCTTTTACATCCTGACATAGTACCTGACATCAAGGATGTGTGGTTTGCATGTGTGTATGTGCATATACAGCATGTTCATACCTTATTTGGGCTTAATTCTGTTGCCTTACATGGGCATCTAACAGCAACTCTGGTATTGTGTGGAATCCAAAATTTGTGGACAGGGTTGGCAGGCATGACACAAGACCTGCAGATGACCACTCATGTTATGTCTGAATGACAGGTGGAGTTCAACCAGGGTACACTAGGACAATTCAAATGGCACTCAGTTGTCTATGTCAGCAGCTAAATTAAGTTTTACGTGTTCAGCATGGGATTTCACCGTACTTTAAGACACTTACTTATAAATGCTTACATTTGAACAAGCTTTTAAGTTCATATTAGAATCAGTGAAGATATAAGATTGGATTTCTTTGCTTAAATGTAGACAGCTATCATCCTTTTGGTTGAGGCAGTACCTCCTTTCTGGCTACTAGATTTTACTTTAGAAAAGTACAGATCTCCTGTAAGCCCTGTGACATATATGACACCCTGCAGAAACATTTTGAATATAGGCCATCTCATTTGACACTGAGTTCCCATTTATGTAAGCAGTTGAATTCCACTCCTAGTCCTTTTAGTTAGTGGAGCCCGAGGAGTGACTGAGCTCATTGCATGGATGACACCAACTGGTTAGTCAGATGAACTGCTGTCTAGGATTGTACTGATGGTGACTTTTGTTGCCTAAATAGAATGTGGTGATATTTTAGGTGCTTTATGATGTCTGATGCACCAGCATCAGGCTGACAGGTAGGATACAAGAGCCGTAGGAAATCCATACTGTTTTGCAGCTGGGAGTGACAGTATATGCAAAGTCATTTCACATAATTTTATGTTTCTATGTGCTTAATGTTGAACTCGGTTCTGACCATAGTGATTTACACTCCAGGAAGAGGTAGCTAATAGAAATTATTTTGGATACCCAAGGATTTAAACTGTGCTGGTAACAGAAGGCTGAACACTAGCTATAGGACGCTATGGTAAAGAAGATCCTGTAATTAAAACAAATATTTTTATTTGCTTTTAAAACATTATTAGGAAAAAAAAATATTTTTTTCTAATTTTAAATAAGATTTTAAATAAGAAACTTTTTCCAAAGAGTCTTTGTCTACATTCTACTCATCAATAAATTTCAAAAAATATATGTTCTGAAGTTAATTGGAGATTTTTCTTTCGAAAGAATCTTACCCAAATTAGTAATGAAAAGGTGATAAAGCATAAGGTAGTGATCCTGAAACATTGCTGAGAATGACAGGACATTTTAAGCAGAGTGGTCTAGATAAGTACTATAAGCTAGTTTGCAGCTACTGCATGAGTTCGTTGGCTGAAAAATTCTGAAATGTGAATCTTAGACAAGTAAGTGCTACCTTTTTACATCTTTATAATGAGGCAAGCACTATAATATGCCACTGAAATATAGCCTTGGAAATTTGGCCAACAGCAATTTCTCTTTTTCTCTTTTCCAAACAATTTTTACTTTTATGTATTTGTGCTACTTATCCATTTTTATGGATTATTTCTTTTGATGAAAATTAGAGATGCAGGATGATATTTCAGTTCATATTACGAATTCTACTCAACTGTTCAACAGTGGTACTGACCTTTAATAATAATCTGAAGTCCATATTTGCCACATAGTATCTCTACTTAAAACCAAGTTTGTTTATTGCAGAATAGAATCATCTGTGTTGGAAAAGACCTTTTAAAATCACCAAGTCCAACTGTAAACCTAACACAGACAAATCTGCGACTAAACCATGCTCCTAAGCACCACATCTATGAATAGTTGAAAAATATTTTCATTAAACCTTCCCACAGTCCATAGGAATATGTAATATAAAAAGCATGAAGTGCTACAAACACAATGCAAATTGTCTCTTCTCAAATATGTAAGCAAACTGCAGCTGAATCAAATGAAAGCAGAATACCATTGTAAAGTAATATGCAAATACTATTGTGAAGACATCAAAAGAATTTATTTCTTGTGCACTGTAACATTCATAATTCTATGAATATTTCATCCTCAAAGGCTGTGAAGATAAATGGAACAAAATTGAAGTATATCTTCCTTATATTTATTGCAAGTATTTGTAAAGAAGTTGAAATTGTTGTATTATGGTATAAACCTGTTAATATTTATAACTCTGGACATGATCACAGAATAAAGGCAGCAAATGAAGTGCAAGTGTAAACAAGATGGTCGTCTCCTGGCAAATTATCCAACTTTTTTAGTGTATTGCCATAAGCCTTGTGCTGAACTTGCAAGCCCTTAGGACTGAGTCTCATCAGGCTTATTCTGCTTGAGCTTTTCTTGACCCGCCTGCAGCTTGAGAATTTTCCAGAACAGAACATGAGGGGATGTTCTTGGTTTAGTTCTCTAGATGTACAGAGTTAAATACGATACTATTTGATGTCATTTCTTAGATATTCTTTCTGGTGTAGTTGTTGTTTTACCTTGACTCTTCTTGTACTCAAAATCTACCCATTCTACTCACCTATCTAGCAGGTTGAAGGCAGTACAAAGAAGGGTTCTTGAGCTGATGGTATATATAAACTCAGAAAGAAAACAACAAGTAAGAAAAGTACCTGCAACAAACAAACAAACTAAAACATACAAACAAAAAAACAACCATGACAAGCACCTGCAGCCAATTCAAGAAAAGTAAAGAGAAGTTTAAAAATAGTCAATCTGAGAGATCTTATAAAACACATAAAATACAGTTAAATGTCTTCTAGACCTATAAATGAAAATGAAATAGAAATATCTCATCAGAAAAAATGGACTAGAGGTGAACAATAACCAGAACTAGCTTGAGGGTTTTAGGGAGAGTAATGCAAATTACTCTTGTCTGGACACTAAAGGAAATAAGTACATGGAAGGAGAGCTTGTTACATTTAATGAGAAAAATGTTAATTCAGATGAGGTAGGTAATAAACTGTGCCCCCCCTTTCACAAGTAACTTGAATCGCAGAAATGAAGCAAATTATTTTATAGGTACCATTTTCCTAGACTATTCATGATGTGAATGGAAAATATGCACTTATGTTTATAAGATAAAAAACTGTGATCTAGGTGTCGTGGTTTAAACCCAGTCAGGTAATTCGTTCGCTCACTTCCCCCCCTTTCTTGCCCTCCCCCTGCTCTCGGAGGGACGGAGAGGAGAATCAAAAGAATGCAACTCCCACGGGTTGAGATAAGAACAGTTTAGTAACTAAGGTATAACACAAATCACTACTGCTACCACCAATGATAATAATGATAAAGGAAATAACAAGGGAAGAGAATACAAGACCTCAGCACCAGCAGACCGATAACTTGCCCCCCCTCAGCCCAACCAAGCCCAACCGATACCTCCTCCAACCCTGCAGTCTCCCAGCCTTTCCGGCTAACTCCCAGTTACATCCTGGGCATGACGTGCTGTGGTATGGAATACCTCTTTGGTCAGTTTGGGTCAGGTGTCCTGTCTCTGCTTCCTCCTGGCTTCCCCTCCCCCCTGGCAGAGCATGAGGCTCACAAAGTCCTTGGCCAAACCAAAACATCGCTATCAGCTCTGTTCCCAAGCCGAAAGTCAAAACACTGCACTGCACCAGCTACCAAGGAGGAAAAACATGACTGCTACTGCTGAACCCAGGACACTAGGTAAGTCCGATTATGTTAATACAATATTAACAATATGCCAAGCTTTAAGACCATTTTGAAGGAAAAATAAATATAGATAAGTTTAACTAGAATTCCTCAAAATGGACCATCGTATTTAAAATTAATTAAAATTATGTATTGATAAGCATTTCTGAGGAAAAATTGTTAGATGGCAACCTGTAGAATAGGACTGCATACACAATCTAATATCTACTAAAATATCCTGAGAACCTTTTATAACAGAATTGAGTTTTAGCATGCATATAGGCATAGATACAGTAATATAACTTTTGCTATATCTACCTACCAATTTCAAATATGTGATAAAATAACCTACACCTAGCCACTCATATCCAAATTCATAATTTGTTTGAAACTCAAAGTATGGTGCAGTCAATGCACTGTAAAATATATTCAATAAAAAAAGGATGAGCATGCATAAATGCAACAAATCAAAATAAGGTTATCCTCAGGATAGAAATGGCTCTAGCCAGAATCTTTTCTCCATTCACTCTTTGTAATTTATTTTAATCATCCTGTATGGCAGCACCCAGCAGAGTTTCTATGCTGTACTTAAAGCTGACTTGCTGTTTCCATCATAGCACTTTTTTATTGGTTTTAGCTTTACTGTTATATTCATCTTTTTGTAAAATTAGGCACATATATTTTCAGGTTTATAGTCTTCATCCTACATCTCACCCTTCCCACACTTCCTTCTAAATCATTTTACTAGTGCTTAGCAGTAAAATGGATGTTTATCATAAATTGACTTAGCATTTACTGTTGTTGGAGTTGCACATGCAGAGAGAGGAGGTGAATGTAGTGATCACCACAGCTACTTTAGAGTTAAAAAATACACCCTCCCCCACCCAAAAAAAAAAAGGAAAAAGTGCAATATTTTCAGTTCTCTTCATTTTGAGTATATTAATATAATTGGATCAAAGTTCTACCTCATATGCTTGACGCAGTTCTGGTGCATATGAAGAGGTACCTGCTTCCTCTTTAGTGAAACCTACAAGAATCACTTAAAGACAGATTTTGATTAATTTCACTAGGCTGATTAAAAATAGCAATTACAATGAATAGAAGCTTATGCATAATAAAATCATTATCCAATTGATTGCCTAAGAAATAAGATGCCTCAATCTGAGATTTTTCTCATCTCCAGCACTTATTCCAGGAGTCTTTGCCTAACTATAAGGATAAATGATATGCAGGATTTCAGTACTCCCACTCTTGCTGTTTAAATTAAGCCTGTTTTTAACCAGGAATGCCTAAATACTGGAAGCAAATAGAGTCAGATAAGTGGAAAACTAACTTTGACCTACTAGACAGGTGGAAGTAAAGGAATAGGTAGGTCCTGAGTATAAGAACTGTCAAGAATCAATGTAAAATAGAAACCTTTTATAGCTACCCCCAAAAGAATACTTAAGAAATAAAGTCAAATAGTAGTCCTATTTAATACAATCTGTCTAGAGAACTAAAAAGCTCTGAGCACATCCCTTCATGGTTTGTTCTAGAGACTTCTCAAGATAGTACTTATAGCATTATGCCCAAGACCACCATCTCAAGTTCTCTGTAAGAGGTTTCATGATAAACAGAGCTATTCAAACTTAGAATTACCTCAGGTACACCACGAGAGCAACTCGGGTCACTTGCAGCTCATGTGCTATATTGTCCTATTGCTGCCCATTTATATTGTTAAATTCCTGCTCTGGGTTGCCACACAACTAAGCTTCTGAAGAGGGTTTCAAATAGAGCTGGATAAATCTCCACCGGGTCATGTATTATCTCTCCAGGATTTTTATGCATCCTATTTAAAGTTACTTTAACACACCTTTGTTTATGTCATGGTTGAAATCCAGCTTGGCAACTAAGTACCACGCAGCCACTCGCTCACTCCTCCCCTTCTAGCAGAATTGGGGGGAAGAGAATTGAAAGGGTAAAGGTGAGAAAATTCATGGTTTGAGATAAGAATGGTTTAATGATTGAAAATTATTGCTAATAATATTAATGACAATAATACATTGTAATGAAAAGGAAAATAACAGAGAAATAACCCCAAAGAAAGACAAGTGATGCAAATGAAGACAATTGTTCATCCCCAACCAACCGATGGCAAACCAGTCCCCAAGCAGGCCTCCCTGCTAGAATAGTTAGGGTTGGAAAGGACCTTAAGGTCATTTAGTTCCAACTCCCCTGCCAACGGGCAGGGACACCTCACACTAAACCATGACACCTGAGGCTTTGTCCAAACTGGCCTTGAACACCACCAAGGATGGAGCATTCAAAACTTCCCTGGGCAACCCATTCCAGTGCCTCACCACCCTCATAGTAAAGAATGTCTTCCTCATATCCAATCTAAACTTCTCCTGTTTAAGTTTTAACCCATTACCCCTTGTCCTATCACTACAGTCCCTAATGAAGACTCCCTCCCCAGCATCCTTATAGGCCCCCTTCAGATACTGGAAGACTGCTGTGAGGTCTCCATGCAGCCTTCTTTTCTCCAGGCTGAGCAGCCCAACTTTCTCAGCCTATCTTCATATGGAAGGTGCTCCAGTCCCCTGATCATCCCTGTGGCCCTCCTCTGGACTTGTTCCAACAGTTCCATGTCCTTTTTATGTTGAGGACACCAGAACTGCACATGATACTCCAAGTGAGGTCTCATGAGAGCAGTGTTAGAAAGGCAGGATCACCTCCTTTGACCTGCTGATCACGCTTCTTTTGATGCAGCCCAGAATACGGTTGGCTTTCTGGACTGTGAGTGCACACTGCCAGCTCATGTGAAGTCTCTCATCAGTCTCCATCCATTTTCTGAGCTATAGTATTTTGCAAACAGCAGTGAGTACTTCTGTTAACGCTAGCTGTGTTTTGACATGAACCCAATACTCTGTCTGTGTGGTCAGACATTAGCAAATCTAGAGAATCAATCTTCTATGACAGTTACCTCTAGCTCTCAAAGTACATATAAGAGGTAATAGATGTCAATATAAAACAGCCACAAGCTAGTCTGAAAGGCTGTAAAATTTTCATAAAAAAATCATAGAATAACAGGATGGAACTGACCTCAAGACCATCTGGTCCAAACTGTCTTGGCAAATGACAACACCATTTGACCAAAGGACCTCAATACCATCTTGACAAGATGGCCCAGCACCTTGTCCAGCTGAATATTGAACGTTTCCAATGTTGGGGAATTCACAGCTTCCCTGTGGAGATTGTTGCAATGACTGATCCCATCGCAAAAAAATTTCCTCTGGCCCCAAATTTCCCTGGAATAACTTGTACCCATTAACAATCATCTGTTTCATGTGACTCCTTGTAAAAAGGGAGTATCTTCTTTGTAACCACCCATTTTAGATAAGTCAAAATACTTTTGCTAGAAATATTTAATTATTTAGATGCAGAATTTGGCTAAATTAAAGTCTGTTGAATTAGTCTTCTGATTTTAGAGACTCACTTTGCCTAGAGTGTTTTTTAGATGTCAAAATGCTATTTGGTATTTTATTTAAGGCTCCTGAAATATTTTATTCTTTTCAGAGTTCAGACTCACAATTCACCTACTCTGTTTCCTCCTGGATTTTTTGCTTTGTTTTGTTTTCCCTAAGTATTGTTGAGATACTTCATAGATGATGTGGGTTTGATTCTTCCTGACATTACTGTCAACTTGCCTAAATACCAGTTTAATTAAGCAAATTTCATATGCTGCTTCAAGAAGATATAGCCTTTACTGATCTGTCCTATTAAGGATAGAATATGAGAGCAAATGTGCTAGAATAGTAATGCTAATTATTATTCTAGTTTACTGGCAGAAATCTTGAATATGCATATACCGCACTGTGTTTTTTTTTCGATTGTTAGATGTTTTAAATGACCTGTAAACCTGCACATCTGTGTTTTACAATTAAGTTTAAACATTTTGAAGGAAACAGATTTTGAAAGTAAAGGAAAAAAAAAGGAAACTGATTTCTGAAAAACTTTTAAAAATTACTTTCAACTGTTAATACTTTAATATGTCAGAACATATTTTCAAAATGTGTGTTACATTTAGAAACATGCACTTAGATGTTAAAATGTGCCTTATACAAGAAAAATCCCATAGAGCTGTGCCACTGCCATCTCCTTGTATTGAAAATATATATCATAATATATTTCAAAAACTACCTTGTAAGATACTAGGAAATTATTCTGACAGAATTTACAACTAAGAGGTCCTTTCCTTCTGGCTTCTCATGTAAAAAAAAAAAAACATGACAATTTAACAATTGAAAAAAGAAAAAAAAAAAAAGTATATTTTGGTGGCTCTAAGCTTAGAGCTTTAATGATGGACATTTCCTTATCAGGAATTTTAAATTATTTGAAAAATAATCTATAAACTTAGGAGTTCCAATACCATAGCTATTAAACAGAAACCTTTGGAAGGAATGCATTTGTTGTGAAATTGATAAGAGCACAGGTAACAGCTGACTTTTAATATAGAGCAATCAGAATTATAATTTTACTTATCAGCTTGTTACGTAGGATAAGGGAGGACTGGTCTGGCCCTCTATACTTTTTTTTATACATTTCACAATTAAATCCCTGAATAAAAAAAAAAAAAACTAAATCAAAGCTACTAAGTCAAAAGTGTATCTTCCTTTTTTTATGTATACTACTTTGTGCTCAAAAATCTTTTGCTTATTTCTGAAATTTCAGCTGAATACTAACTGCTTCATTTTAGCCTTTCTCACAAAGCAGATGGGCGTTTCTGTTGTAGGGATTAAATTTTAGTTAAATTAAACCTTGAAATTCATGGGATGTATTCTGAGTATAGTTAGCATCGTAATTCAGCAAATTTAGAAAATAAGTCAGTATTTAAAAAAACATACTTACTGGCACCTTACCCCTCTAGGAAGAAGACACTTTCTTCAATTCTTAATTCAGGCACTGGGGCCCTGGAAAGACCAGCATTTAATGCTCATCTTTTTCCTGTTGAGTAGTTATGCATTACTCCTACTGCTGATTTTTTCTGATCATCTTTCCAGGACAGCTATTTCTTTCAGTGTAGGGTAGCTTGATTCCATTAGCTAAATACAGGCTCCAAATTGTTCTGGGCATCAGTCACTTCACTCATAACTGCAAGGAATCTAATTTTGGTTACAACACCTGGAAGTGTCAATAGCTCTTAATAGCTATGTGTGTAAGGATCGGAAATGAGCTATACATTAAAACATCATGTAATGAAAACATCTGTATTATTCACCTCAACAATTTTGGCAGAAAAAAGAGAAATTGAGAATAAATCTAGAGGGAATAATGGACATTCAGTTGTGGTTGGCCAGAAAGTGCTTTCTCATTACAGTTTAACAAATGTTTAATTAATTAAATGTTCTTGAATACAGATATAAAATTACATATTAGAATTTAGAGATATCTACGTTTAATCAAATTATGTCAAAGAACTTAAATAATAGAAGCAATTTCCAGTTCATTGGTTAACTCTATGCTTTCAGAACTGCTGTACTTCCATAGTAATATACTATAGAGAAAGGCCAAAGTATACCAAAGAGAGATATAAAGTAATTCATTTCATTTTATAGAAATGAGCTCTTAATTATTCTGGACATTTTCAAGATCATGTACCCAGCCCCCATCATCTCTGTGTAAGGAGCTGAACTAGCTGGAATTAGTATCCTCATCAGCTGACCTGCGTATTCTTCTACAGCTGTAGAAACCTGATTAACCCACTTAACTGGATTTGAAATTTCATCTCTCTTTCTGGGTGATGCAGATTAATTTAGATTTTGTAGTGTACTTTGTGATGTGCAGATTTATTTTGCCTGATTTGAGGTCCAATCATCTGATAGTCTCTTGAGGAAGTTCACACTACTCTATAAAGCTGTACCAAAATACTGCTAGTTTGGTTGAGGGGTCAAGTACATCCATCACAGATAACAATGCAATCAACTGAACTATGAAGAAATAGCAACTGATCCTAAAATTATTAAAGATCAAAAAAGGCAATTTCATATCCTGTGTGTTGTTAAATTAATTGAATAATAACTTGACATTAAAATTGTAAATAGTCAATTTCTATCTGACCCATGCCTTCAGAAAAAACAGAGGTATAACTACAGAAAGAAAAACATTAATCTAGATATTATTTTCATGTGTGTTCCTAAAAATAACATTTCTAAATTTAATATATTTTATTATATTTTTAATATTTAAATTAATTTTTAATCAGTACCTCTGTCAGGTTCTTTGAAAAGCAAGCGTGAGGAATCTTATGTCCTCCCATTTGTAGGAAGAAACAAGAGGAAATGAGAGGTAGGAGACTATCTCTAATGATCTGTCTCGATGCCGTTAGATGAGTTCATGCAGATCCTCCAGTAGAAAATATAGCTTACGTCACCCTCTAGGATGCACCTGTCTGCAGCCGACATTGTCAGGGCATAGCTGGGGCCATTGGCTCTCTGAGGTTGAGGGCCAGGAGTGGGAGGGGCTCCCCAAGGGTCACCAGGGCAGGGTCTGGAAGCCTATGGCCCCAGCCATGGGCGGGCAGGTAGGGCCCTGTGGCAGCCCAGCCCAACCCTGGGGATTGTGCACATCCCTGGGATAGGGATGGGCCAAGGTTGGGCTGAGACACAGGCTCACAGGTGGGGTCCAGGATCAGGTGGAACCAGGATTAGACACAACCCTGGAGTTGCTGGGCATGGCTGTGGGAAACAGGACAGGCCAAGGCTTTCAGCTCACAGGTCAGGGTCAGGGTTCTTCTCAGCAGCATGATTTAAGGGCTTTTCAGCTGAAGCTGAAACAGGTATCTGCTTTTTCATATATTAATTCTTGGATGATTGGCCTTTTACATAAAATGCATTTGCCCTGTAAAAGATTTACAGGTCTCTGATTAATAGTCACAGAGTGGGGAAACTTAATCGGCCATCTGTAGGTAACCATATACATCCCAGAATTAGTGTCAGTGTTTGTTTAACTTCAACTTGCCATGTATTGTCCATCTGCTTGAAATATGTCACATGTTTCAGTCTGTCAATAAGAGGTCATGGTAACTGTCACTTGATCTCATGCCCATGTGAATCTTCTGCTTCAATCACCTCTGTAGACTGGCCTCCAGTAGAGCATGGTCTGTCCTTTTGACAGCTCTTGTAAACTCCAAGCATGCAGGCTTCTGTAATTTTCCTAGTAGAATGGATTTTTTTGCATTTATGTTTAGCTATTTCAGTCACGAGTTATTTTATATTTTCATAAATTAACGTTAGGATTACTCAGAACTGGCCTTGAAGAGAAACTTAAGTCAAGAAGGTCACTGGTTTACTGTTTGCAAATTGTAGCTTGGTTGCAGATATAGGTGCTAGTTGGCTGGCAGCTGCCTTCTGCAAAGCATATTTGTTTAGTAAAGGATCAATTAGAGGCACAGTGACAATCATACTTTCTATTTAAACATTTCCATCCTCAAGTTGTATTTCAACTTGTGAATATTCTTTCTTTTTCAGAACCTTCACACTTATGTCCTTTTTCTGAGTACTTCTGTATATGATATTAGTGCAGTATTCACAAGCACTGTTTTATGATGCATTGGGCACAGCTTAATCAGCTTTGTGTTATTGCCTCTTTTGCTCTAGCTTCAGCTTGCACGTGCATTCTGTAGTACCCATTGTTTTCATACTTTCCCAGAACAATTCATTGGTTTAGGGAATATTTTTTCCTGGTTTTTGAGAAATAAAACAGACATCTCAAATTTGCACATTAGAATTTCTTCAGTATTTTAATGTTACATATGGTTGTAAGCACTGTAACATAAGCATCTGTTCTCTCTTCTAATCTTCTCATCTACTATCTTTGATGCCACATTTAAAAACATACAAAAACCTCCAAAAAGGTTTACATCTGAAGTATCTTTCTGCTGTGACTCACAAAATGTATCAAAATACTTCCATCAACTGTTTCAATGTCTGAAGGAGGATTTTTCAGAAAGAAGTGCCTCATGTAATGGAGGAGTTTTGCTATCTCAGTTTCAAACCTCATAGCCTACATTAAACTATGTAATGTTACTTTCCTTCATACACTCTTAACACGGAAAACAGGACTTGAGGCTGATTAATAATTCTTTGTAAGTAGAAGCCCATCCCATTACAGAGCCTAAGCTGTTCCACATTTCAAACTTTAAGAAGCTTTCAACCCTCCATGAAAATAACTTCTTGTTCACTTTTGTGCTTTTTTTTTTTTTTTCCGGAGCAAATAACAATAAAGTTTTGACTATTTTTCCTATTTCTCCCATTCATCAGTTCTGTGAAACTCATTTTTTTTCCTGACAGTGCTTCTATGCTTATGCAAGCCTTTTTGTTTGGTTGTTTTTTTTTTTTTTTTAGAATGATAATTCAGCATTCCCTATCCTCCAAGTTTGACCGAGTTCTTTGTTCTAAGAGATGATTTATTTGCCTACTGTATTCTTTTGCACTGGGCTTAACTAAGAATAACATTTCTGCTGTAGCTTAAATAATGTTTACTAAGAAATAAGATAAAAGTTTTCTGGGTCCTAAAATTAACAGGTTCTTTATTAATTGTTCTTATTACGCATATGCCACAACTGCTGATTGTTTCAGGCCACATCGAAACTTACTGACTTGCTATTACACACTACAATATTTTTCTACATAATTTTACAAGGTCTGAAGGCTGAGCCCTGGTGAGAGAACGTAGGTTGCCCAGTGCAAAGTTCTCACCAAACACAATTTCCCCACTGTGTGGCTACATTACCACAGGGCACGATTCTCCATAGGAAGCTCCTTGGCCTGATTCACATTGAGGTCATTTTGATCTAAGTAACAAGCCAGTGAAAATTATGACAATAAAAATGTTGTATCAGCCTTCTATCAGAAGGGTTTGTGATTTCCTGACCCCTTTTTCTTCTTTTGGGCTACACACAGTTTCTCTCCTGAATGATAATTATGGTATATCAGTATTTATTACAGCTTATAAATGTCATTAATTCTCTAACAATTAGAAATGTTAAGAAAAAGACATGATTTTCTGAGCTGCTGACCTCTACTGAAACACAATTCAGTGTGAAAAGATAGTGACTGTAAAAGTCATAGCAATCCACCCTTTAAATTTGATAGTAGCTTTTCCTTTTGATTATTGTTAAAGAAATACCAAAGTCAGAGTGTGCTTTATGTAGCAACAGTTATAGCGGGGAAACTGTGATGTGCATATGCAGTCAACCTTAAAATAGCAGGAAGAATTTGTCAGAGCAGCAGCCAATCATCCAGCATGGTTCAGAAAGATGCCTCCAAGCTCCAGCAAAACCAAGATCATTCAAATTTGATTTTCAAAACTAAGAACAGACTTGTGAATTTTCTCACATTTTTCACCTCTAGAATGAAGAATCAACCACACAGTATTTGTAAAACTATAAATCTTCCATGGGCTCTTTGAAGTCTTGGAGATGGATGTATACACACTTCTTTTCCATCTGCTAAATGTTTAGCAGGAAAATTTTAGACAAGTTCAGCCTGTGAACACATATAAAGTCAGAGAGTGCACTGTTGAAGATTATGCTGCTTGAGACTGAACCCTGCCTTCTCTTACTTTGTCTTTTTCCACTACATTGTTGTACGTTTGAAAAATCGTTTTGGTGGTATAACAGATCGTTGCCATGACATCCTTATTATTTGCACTGCTGAAGAATTAGCAGAAAATAACATCCCTGTGATTGCTATCGCTGCAACATAGTAATCCTTCCATTGCACTTCAAAGCACTGATAGAAGTGTGGGCAGGGTCTTAAATTCTTTCACTCTAGACTTCAGACCTGTTTTGTACTTTGTATTTTGTATTTGCCATTCTTTCATTCACCTCTGTACTAGTGGTGCAGCTGAGCCTTCTCTCAAATTCTTACTGCGATTTTGCATGATATGGCTAGTACCTTATTAAGGCAACCTTTGTCACACAGAAATTAAAAGCAAAAATCTGAAACCCACAACTCTACAATGAAGAATGATTCAGGCATGATGAGCAGGTGGCAATAAATAATCTGGTATTCTCTGTAGTTATCTCCTCCACTTTATTGTGTGTCATGTTTTTCCACTCTATTTTATCTTTATCCATATTAGTTGTCAAGGTGTGCAGCTATGACAACAGTAAGTTCTATGACTGAGCACTGAGTTGAGGTGTACAGGGGGTTCCTGGAACCAGAGAGATCCAAGGAAGAGCAGAGAGGACCATCAGGAGCTGGCAGTTTTCATGAGAGTGCAGTGTGCACAGCTCACACAGAAGGGCATGTGAAAAGGGCTGTGCACACTGCTTGTAGGCACACAGCACAGGGAAGCGCTCTAGGTCTCTACCATAATGGTGGACTAACATATTGGAGTTAAACCCAGTGTTTCTACAGAGAAAGCCCCTGACATCTTGAATGCTTCCACCCAGAATGTACTGGTAAGGACGGAGACTTCATTACAGATGGCAATACAATTGCAATGAGTGCCCAGACCCTTCTCCTGAAGGAAAGGTAAGTACCTGCTAAAGATATACACAGGTTGATGATATGCTGCATGAGATCGCTGAGTTACTGGAAACAGTATTAGAGTGGCCAAGATGGAGATAAATAAGCAAATACGTGGTTTCAGAACCATGTTCCTGACTTGGACACCATACAGAATGAGGCATCTTGGACCCAGGAGACCCATGAAAGCAGGACTCTGTTTCAGTCCACACCATCCAACATTACAACCCAAAACCAGATAAGAAACTTTAAAAGCTGCAGACACCCGTGAGCAAGGTCTGTAAGGAGAAACAGTACCAGTAGCATACAGTGGATACCACAAAAAGAAATGTTGAGTACTCATGGTGGGTGACTGTTATGGGGCATTGAGACAAGCACCTGCTGGCCTGACAGGGAGTCATGAGAGCTATGCTTCCTTGCAGGACCCAAGGTCAGAGGTGCCAAGAGGGTGTCACAACTTGTCAGGAGCACAGACTAATATTCGCTGCTGCATTTTCATGTGGGCACAAATGACTGCAAGCCAGAACCTGGGCATAATCAAGGAACGCTATAAGGCCCTGGGGTGCAACCAAAAACTATATGCACCTAAGTTACCTGTTTTTCTGTTTTACCATTTAGAGGAAAGAGTGCAGCCAAAAGTAGACATATAATACAAATTCACTTCTGGCTTCTTTGATGGTGCCATTGTGAGGGTTTTGGCTTTTATGACAATGGGACATTCTTTGATGACTATAACCTGGTAGGTAGTGATGGGACCTGTCTAGAAGATGCAAGGGAATCTTTGGCAGCAGATTGGCCAACTTGGTGAGGCAGGCTATCAACTGAAGGCCACCCCAGCTGGTTACACCAATTGTAACCAACTGGCGAATATGCCAGGCTAACCAGAGCAGCGACAAATGTTCCTTAGCTACCTCTCAAGATAAGAACCAGAAGACCAATCACATCAAGTGTATGTGTGCCAATACACACATCCTGGGGAACAAGTAAGAGAAACTGGAGCTCCATGCCTACCCAGGGAGTTATAATATCATAGGAATAACTGAAACATTGTGGGCTACCTCACTGAAGGATCACGATGGATGGCCATAGGCTGTTTCTTATGGACAAGTAGGGATGAAGAGGAGGAGGAGTCATGCTCTATGTTGAAGAGAGCCTTGAATGTATACAAGTCAACGACAACAACTGTAGAAACACTATTGAATGTCTTTGGGTCAAGATCAGAGGGGAACTTACAGTAGATGTCTGCTACTGACCTCCAAACCAAGATGATAAGGTCCATGAAACAATATTTGGGTAACTTAAGCAAACTTCAGGTCAATGGAACCTGGTTCGTATGGATGACTTAAAGTACTTTGACAACTGTTGGAAGAACAATGCGTCATCTCATATGTCATCCATCAAGTTCCTGGAATGAGTAGACGACTGCTTTCTCATACAAATGTGAGATGTGCCAACCAGGAATGAGGTTCTGCTGGACTTCTTACTCACAAACTGGGAAAATATACTTTGTAATACCTTGGTGAGTGACAGCCTTGGTTATGTGATCACAATATTGTAGAGTTTGGGATCCAGCTAAGCATGCTGAAGGTTAGTAATAAGGTTTTAAATTTTAGAAGAGCAAACTTTAGCTGGCTCAAATCTCATCTGCGAGAGATAAAGTAGCTAGCGAGTGCAGGGAGTCTTTCAACAACACTTTCCTAGGAGCACAAAAGAAGTTCATCCCCCTTAGATATAAGGGAAGCAGTCAGAGAAATAGACCCCATTGGCTTAACTGTGAGCTTCTGAGTCTGCTCAAAATCAAAAAGCCTTCTAGAGATGGGAAAGTGGACTAATATCCGTTGAGAGCTCTAAGGGCATTGCCAGGCAGTGCAGAGGTGCAGTTTGAAAAGCAAAACAAGAAGCAGAAGGGGAATACTGGCCTGCTATTAGGCAGGAGAGGCAAATTAGTCAACAACAGCACTGAAAAGGCAGATTTTCTCAACAGTTTCTTTACCATCACTGTTGAGCCCTAGTCCTTCGGAATAAAAATCCAAGTTGATACATACGCAGACCCACCATCGGTGAGGGAAGAGTTGATATGTGAACTATTACAGGATTTTGGCCTTTACAATCCAAAGGGCACTGACAGTATCCATCCAAGGGTTTCAGCTGGCTGACATTATTGTGAGACTGCTCTCCATAATCTTTGAGAAGCTGTGGAGGTCAGGGGACATCCTGGAAGTCTGAAAGAAGGCAAATGTCACCCCTATCTACAAGAAGGGCTTAAAGGAAGATCCAGGAAATTATAAAACCATTTGTCTTACTTCAATCCCTGGGAAGATAATGGAGCTAATACTAATGGGGGCTATCAGCAGTCAAATCAGATGTGATTGGGAAAATACAGCATGGATTCACCAAGGACAAATTGTGCTTGTCAAACTCAATCACCTTCTACAACAAACTAATCTGCTCGGCTGATGTAGGGTGAGTAGTGGGCATTGTCTACCTGGATTTCTCAAAGGCTTTTGTTACAGTTCCACAGTCTCCTTCTAGAGAAACTGAGACATTAGAGTCAACAATTCGACAAGTGGTCTGTGTGTGGGGAAACTGGCTGACAGACTGCAGCCAGAGGGTGGTGGCAAATAACTTGTTTTCAAACTGGCAACCTGTCACAAGTAGGGTTCCTCAGGGATTGATATTGGGCCCAGTACTGTTCAATGTCTTTGTAAGTAATGAACTAGAAGATGGGATCAAATATATCCTGTTGAAGTTTTCCAATGATATGAAAATGTGGAGAAATGGACACTTGTGGACGGGAGATATACCCTGCAGGAAAACCTGGATTAGTTATAAGAACCTCATGAAGTTCAACAAGGACATAATCCAGTAGTGCATTAGAGCCTCAGATCTACCCAGCTGGGGAGAAGCACGGTGGAAAGGGACCTGGAAGTCCTGTGGACAGCAATCTCAATATGGGTGAGCATTGTGCAACTGTGGCAGAGAAAGGCAACAGGATGTTGGGTTTCATCAACAGAAACATCACTAGCAGAGATAGAGATGTCATTACCCCACTCTACTCAGCACTTTTCAGGCCATACCTGGAATACTGTGATCAGTTTTGGTCCTTGCTATACAAAACAGGCTGGAGAGGGTCCAGAGAAGGGCCACAGAGATGATCAAAGGACTGGGAAGCCTGCCATAGGAGGAAAGCTGAGAGGACTTGGTTTGTTTAGCCATGAGAAAAGAAGGCTGAGGGAAGACCTTATCATTATGTTACAGTATTTAAAGGGTGGCTACAAAGAAATGAAAATCACAGTTTTACAAGAACTCACATGGAAAAGATGAGGGGTAATGCATACAAGAAACCCCTGGGGAAATTCCAATTGCAAAAAGAGGAAAATTTTTCACAATGAGAACAATCAGCCATTGGAATAATCTTCCTAGGGAAGTGGTGGATTCCCCAGCACAAGACACTTTTAAGATTCAGTTTTGCAGGGTGCTGGAACATCTTGTCTAGCCTGTGCTTTTGTCAAGAAAGGTTGGACTAGACGATCCTTGTGATTACTACCAACCTGGTAACTGACAATTCTATGATCCTATCATTATTCACAACTCTGAGAAGAGCTTTAAAAACAGAATACTGAGTGGACAATTCTTCTAAAATGTCTCAGTCTAACTTATGCTCCCATAATCTGATAATGATATGGGTCCATTAGCTCAATCTGTAGCAGTCATTAACAACATGAATGCCACTTCTTTTTAATGTTTGTGAAGTTAAGTAGAAAGGCTTAGTCCATCTGCATGAAAATTTGTGATGACTGTGGACTTGCAACTATATCATATAATCTGCAGTATGTGTGCCACTCCAAATTTTTAATGGAAATATTATAGCCCATTTAGTCTCATCTCTGTCTTTGTGGTGGTGCATCCCCAAATCCATCCTATGGGCTGCTCTAAGATCCAAAGAATTCCGGTCAGGCCTTGCTTTCGTGTAATGAGTTGGTTGGTGAAGCATCCCTTGACTGCACCAGGAACTCTTTAATGACTAAGAAGTGAGGTACTGATCATACCAGAGACTCCTGTTCCCTGGCTAAGATGGGGAGCAAGAACAGAGATAATCAGTCATCCCCTGACAGACTCAGAACATTACTTCCCTTGATCGTAGCCTGAGTGGAACAGTACCATTGTTACTGGAGTTTTGAAAAATTTCTTGTAATTGCCTACTTGGATTGTGGCCAGGATGGAAATTTACTGATGACCAAAGCCAATCATGTTGTGACCCTATAAATTAGTGCTCCTAAGTGAGGTCCTTCGACCTCTCCTGGACCACAGCATCTCCATCTGAGTGGGACAGCTCTCTGAGCTTACAAACTTGAGAATTAGTGGTAACTGAAGAATCATCTCCCAAAGCTCGCAATGGGGCCTGTGCCAAAGAATCCCCGCTCCTTAAGGCTCTATCCTCACTCATTGAGAAATGCCAAGACATTTGAGATGAATATTTCACAGAACTGGAGGGGAATTTTTATCAAGACATGCCTTGATATGTCTTTATGTATGTGTGCATGCACATATGTGCATAAATTGCTGTAGCAAGTGTAGTAAATTCTATTAACCCATTTATAAATGTTAAGATCCATCTTACAACTTCAGGCTGTTGCTAGGTGAAAGCCATGTAAAAATCCCACCTGTGGTAAACTGGTACACTTGTAACTCTTTAGATATAGACCATTGACCAAGTGTGAGACTAAGACTAGACCTAGCCTCACATAGACTCCTTCAGGAGTTTAGAAACCAAGGGGGTCTGTTCTGACCCTTATACTTCAATGGGAAGGTTTCCCTTATGCTTTGTGCCTTTGGTCTCTATATCAATAATTTTTAACTCATTTTTACTTCAGTTTTTCTTTATATGCTTCATCCACGGAATAAGCAATAGAGTGAACCTTGCCATCAAATTCTTTTAAGTCGTGCTTTATAAATTCATTTTAAAGGTATTCTTGATATTAAAACGCTTTAATGTTCATTCCTTGTGTGACCCTACATCACTCATTTCACTACAGTGCTCTACAGAATAAACGAGAACTTGGTTACAAGCAAGGATAAGACAGACATGAAGTTTTTCTGTCCACCAGACAATTCTGAGTTTTAAAAAAATCTCTCCCTTTTTATTGCAAAAATAAGGAGGTCTTTTCAGAATCTGAAGGACACGTGTGCCGTATTCAGAATATCTGAAATAAACATACTGGGTATTAAAGGATAAGAGAAATACAAGTGTGAGTTCCTGTTTCGTTTACTTGGATGTAATGAAACTGATGAAAGTGTGCCTTCTATATGCCAATGTTCTCTTCTCTCCAGGTTAGTGAACTCAATGGAATTATGCCTGTCTTTGCTGATGAAGCTGTTTCACTAGGTATGAATAATTAAATACTTAGTACTTGAGAAAGAAAGGATTCAATAGCATGGAAGTTAGAACAACTAAGTAAAATTAAGGTTAACATCCTTGTTTGAAAAATATACAATCCATTTTCTTGAAAACCAACTCAAATATGAGGGGTTGAGATTAATCATTTGGAGCTAGTTCTTGTTCGTTGTTACCAGAGACTAAAAATAGCATCAACTGTAAGATGGGAACATGTGCTTTCTACATCCTGTATTAGGATACAGGACTTTTCTAATCAATTTTTTTTCTAGTATTGAGAAAAAAAAAACCCTCATAATTTTTTTAAAAAAAGGAAAAATATTGAAAGCAGATGTTACACTATCTTTTAGTAAAAACGTTAGGAGGTCATAATCTTAAATTCAATATTACTGCAAATGTTTAATTAGCATATGGTATTTCATATCAATATCTATGTCCCTTCTACCACTAATAAGCTTTTTTTTTTTTGAGGCTATCAAGGTAACAGATTGCTAATAACTTTGTCTTTGTACAACAGTCTGGCAAATAAACAATGAACATACTGGGACTATGACAACTGTGCAAACTCTAAACTGTGTTGTTCCAAATCTTTGATAAGCCACATTTTCTTTCCTTGGGTTTGGTTTGTTTTTTTTTGTTTCTGGTTTTGTTTTGTTTGTTTTTTTTCATATTACAACAGTAAGGCCAATGTAGATCAACCTGAGAGGTTCTTTTAGTTTTCAGAAGAGCACTAGCGGATGAGAAGACTCTGTCACATGGATTTTGGGATGGCATCCTAACCCCTACAGTTCATGAGAAGTTTCTGACGTATGTTCCCAAGGAGCATTTGGGTTTGATTAATTTTATTTTTAAAGTATTTTTTTATAAAAACCGTCTAGGTTGATTCCAATTACAAATTCATGTGGTGACATGTCCAGAAGAGTGTAGGAAACAGTGGGAATTAGGGCCTTCTTGCTAAAAGGTTAAGTATTTGTGTTTGAATGTATGCAAGTGTAAACATGAAGATGACCTAATTTTCTGGACCTGAAATATACTGTACTTCATGAAGGAGTTAAGGCACAGGAAGTTTATGTTTTTCAGAAGGGATAGTTTTTTACTTTAAATGAATATGAAGAAAAAATTTCTCATAAAAGAAAATGTGTACATCATTAGTCTGAAATGTGAATGATAAAAGTGAAGACAGGAACATGTAAGAAAGTTTTTCTTTAGGAAGCTTCAAGGAAGTAAGAGGTCCCACCTTCATGGATTTTACTGAATTTTCTTAAAATGTCTGAAATAAAACCAAGTCTGCCAGCTACTACTTATTTTAGAACTTGTGTCACATAGTTGGAAACTTCCACAAGATTAGGTTGCTCAAAACCCCATCCAACCTGGCCTTAAACACTTCCAGGGACCACCCTGTCGTGGTTTAAACCCAGTCAGGTAACTTGTTCACTCACTCCCAGTGAGTGGTGCCGAGCTGACAACAATCGAGGTCCGTTCCCCCCCCCCCCCCCCCCGCACCGGGGCTCTCCCCTTCCCCACTCCCGGAGGAATGGGGAGGAGGATCGAAAGAGTGCAACTCCTACGGGTTGAGACAAGAACAGTCCAGCAACCAGTCCAGCAACCAGTGTACAACACAAATCACCACCGCTACTATCAACTGCAACAATGATAAGGGAAAATAACAAGGGAAGAGAATACCATACCACCAGCCAAGAAACGAGTTCCACCCGGAAGCCCGTGTCCTTCCGGGTAACTCCCAGTTACCCCCCACCCCGGCCATGACGTGCTGTGGTATGGAATACCTCCCTGGCTAGCCCGGGTCAGGTGCCCCATCTCTGCTTCCTCACAGCTTCCCCTCCTCCCTGGCA
Organism: Pezoporus flaviventris; assembly: GCF_033815535.1. NCBI lineage: Eukaryota > Metazoa > Chordata > Aves > Psittaciformes > Psittacidae > Pezoporus > Pezoporus flaviventris. Next base: position 26,936,859 of record NW_026892579.1, on the reverse strand, counting down.
GAGCATGAGCCTCACAAAGTCCTTGGTCAGGGTAAACATCACTTAGCAACAACTGAAAACATCGGCTTCACCAACACTGTTCTCAGGCTGGAAGTCAAAACACAGCACTGCACCAGCTACCACAAAGGAAAAAACATGACTGCTACTGCTGAACCCAGGACACACCCTCACAGTAAAGAATTTCTTTCTAAAATCTAATCAAAATCTACCCTCTTTCAGTTAAAGCCATTTCCCCTTGTAAAAAGTCCCTCTCCAGCTTTCTTGTAAGTCCCCTTTAGGTACTGGAGGACTGTTATGTGGTCTCACCAGAGCCTTCTCTTCTCCAGGCTGAAATCAGACATTTCTGCCATTCATGTATCTTTTCCTAAAGGAAAACTCAGAATGGTCAGCTATGACATCTACCTCACCTGAGTCTATAAATTTCCTCTGGAATTCTCCTTTTTCAGGTAGGAAGCAGATAAAATAATTATTTTTTTTTTCATTCAATACATTTTCTAGTGTGTAACAGTACTACATTTGTGATACTTACATAGTTGAAGAATTGCATTTCTTTACTGACAAATTCTTTAAATATTACAAAATAATTTTTATCTAAAAAAAATTTACCCAGTTAAATGATAGTGCAGCTTATTTAATTGTTATTATGCTGTTTTATCATATTCTTGGATCCACACTGGTTACTTTACGTTACAAAATTAAAAAAAAATGTAATTTTTCAGGTTGGTGTAATCTCTCATATTGCCCTACTGTCATACTAATTCTTTACTTTCTATAATGTTTGGAGAAAATCACATCTAGGTCAAGAATGGAATGTTGGTATGAAAAATAACTCAGTTTTATTTTTAAAAAATTTAAATAAGCTAAGCAATATCTATATATAAGTACATGCATAAATTAAGTACGCATGATTGATAAGAATGATTCAGCAACCTGGACAGCAGAAATTGTTCCAGAATATGATTGCTCCAGCTCAGTTACCTCACTTCATTTCATTTCATTTCATTTGGAATTAGAAAAAGTCCTCATTTTAGTAAATATGCTGTATTTTAAAAAGGTATTAAACATTCTATACTCTGCCCATGACCTGTGTGCAGAAAAAAGTCACCACATTTTCTATGTGTATTTAAAAACAGTGTTATGTGTATTCAGATACTTACATTGCCTAATCCAAGAATATAGCTAGGGATCATATCACTAATACCTTCAGAAAACAGTGGCATTTTACCTGAGAGACATTTTGCTTTAGATTTCACCTTATGTTTTGTTCCAACAAACTTTGCCTGTTTATTTTTTTTTTGAAACTTGCATTGGACTTTATCAGTTTTAAATCATCATAAACAATTTAAGATAGCCACCTCTGGGCTCCATCTGACAGTGATGTAAGCAATGTTGTATGTGTGATAGTGGAGACAGATAACCCAAAAATAGTTGGGGCTATTAAAGTGTGTATTGTAAATCAGGCAGGGCTTCCTGGATTGTGTACAGTAGAGGTAGGATTTTTTTTTTTCTGACTGAAGACAAAAGAGAAAAAGGGTGTAGCAGAAAAAGCACTGATCTTCTATACAGAAAATTACAGAGCAGTATTTCAATTATCACAGAACTGAGGTTATGTCCCTGCATATCCAGGGAAGGGCCTGAAGGACAGTGACACTTTGTTGAATTAAAATATCTGTAAACCTAATAATCTAGGAAATTCTTGAAGTAAGGTTGTTTTTCAAGGCTGCACCTCCTTGTAAATTTGCAGCTATATATAAATTGTGCAGTTGTATGCTGTCCTCCCTCCAGGACTATCTCATGAAGTGTATAAGATGGAAAAAAAAAACAGTATTCAATATTTTGTCTTATCTTTTTATTTTTACTCTACAGCCGTATATTTCATTTATTAGACTTTATTGAAACCATGTCCTCGAGACAGTGCTACTGCTTTTCTCATAGCTTTTTCTATCACAGTCATCACTATAGCAACAGAGTACTTCACAAGCATGAAGAAACTCATTCCACAAATTTCTGCAGAAGTGAGGGTTGTGGCTGAGCTTCTGTTTTTAAATAGAGAAAATTGATAGATTAAATGAACTAATAAATGAGGTCAGCTGTACTAAAATCTTAGTCAAATAAATACAAAGACTTAAGGTTTTTCTTTTAAACTGAAATTTGAACTGTTTGTGTCTTCAAGAAATAAAACTTGAACATTAGAACTACTTGAATACTAAGAGTAGTCAGAAACCTGTAATAAGCACAAGGAAAATCAGGAAGATTTCATAAAACTCTTAAAAGTCAAACTGAATTTTTTTTTTTTTTTGAAGATGAAAATAAAAGCAATAGAAATAAAATTAATATGGTTAGTAATACACATACAGTGGGAAAAGTAGTGTAGCTGCTATGCATGAAGTTAGTAAGGGCTAAAAGGACAGGAGCATGTTATAGACCATAGAGTAGCATAAGCAGAATAAGAATGAGACATGGAAATGGAAAGTATTATTGCTTAGTGAACCTCAGAAGCATAATAAATCCATATTCATTACTGAATTTTGCCTAGGAAGCCATCAGAATGGAAGGAAGTTAACACAGCAATGCTTCAAGAAATATTTAAGAACAAATTTCGTTAGACATTTTCACTAATTTAATGAAGAATGAATGAATGAGATTTAAAGACAAAGTGTTATCAATGCCAACTCCCTCTGTTATAATGTAGAACATGTAGACTGGTTTAAACCCAGTCAGGCAACTCGTTCACTCACTCCTCCCCTTCTTTCCCTCCCCCTACTCCCAGAGGGATGGAGAATCGAAAAGAATGCAACTCCTACGGGTTGAGATAAGAACAGTTTAGTAACTAAGGTATAACACAAATCACTACTGCTACCACCAATAATAACAATGATAAAGGAAATAACAAGGGAAGAGAATATGACATCTCACCACCAGCCAACCGATAACTCGCCCCCCCCCCCCCCCCCCCCCCGCCCCAGCCCCGACCAAGCTCTGACTGATATCTTATCTCCTCCAACCCCGCAGTCTCACCAGCCCTTCCGGGTAACTCAGTTACATCCTGATCCTGGGCATGAGGTGCTGTGGTATGGAATACTTCTTTGGCTAGCTTGGGTCAGGTGTCCTGTCTCTGCTTCCTCCCAGCTTCCCCTCCTCCCTGGCAGAGCATAAGGCTCAGAAAGTCCTTGGCCAAACCAAAACATCAGTGTTATCAGCTCTGTTCCCAAGCTGAAAGTCAAAACATAGCACCGCGCCAGCTACCAAGAAGGAGAAAAATGACTGCTACTGCTGAACCCAGGACATTATGTGATGATTTTAAGGTTAAAATAGTAGAATTAGTTTAAAACATGATAATATGAAGTGAAAAGCCATGGAAATAGGCATTCAGAGAAAGAATAGATAGTCTTCTTGAAAATAATTAAGAAGCAAAAGATACGGAGGAAGATGTGACTTACAAACTGTGAATCACATTGTAAAAATATAAAAACAAAATAGAAATTAGAATTATGAATTTGTTTCAGAAGAAGGAATTCTAGTTTAAGGAAATGAAGCAAATATTCAGTGCTTAGAAACATTTTCATTTAAGTCGTCTCAAGGAGCAGTCCTGAGTCTTTCTTAGGGAGGGGGAGAAATTACTCATCTATAGTTATCAGATTGTGCTCTAAAAACACCTTGATTAGGAGTCTGGAAACTATTCAGTGCCTTTTGTCATGCTCACTTTCAGGAAAGTGAAACTAGCCTTTGTGAAGCTTAGTGTGATACCTGCTTATAAAAAGTGTAGGAACAGGATGTTTACTTTTAAAATGAAGTCTGAAGTATCTGTGAATGTAAGCCTCCAAAAGCATGCCCTTAAGCTGGCTGGCTCTTCCAGTCCTCTGTGTTGCTTCAGACAAAAAGAACTATTTAGCTGACAGATGGAAATTTCTTTTATTCTTATTCAGAGTTTTATTACATTTTGACTTCTTTAGTTAAAAAAAAAATCCTCAAGAAGTAATAGAATGCTGGCATAACACTTAACTCCTAATAATCAGAGAGGATTCAAAAATGCAGTGGAATTTCCATTAAAAAGAGTTCTAAGTCAGTATGAAATGCTACATAATGCCAGTTGGAGCTAGTTTATAGCACTGATAGCAGCAACAGAGGCAAAATTCCATGTTGCTGTTAAGAGATGCTAGAGGTTCTGTGTGGCAACCCACTTCTACCACAGCAGGGAAAAGAGAGGAGAAAAGAGCTTCAAATAGACTGAAAGGAGTACAGATTCCTGCTGATTTTGGCTCACTTTTCCTACTGGCCTCTAGGAAGGGGTAAAGATAAGATATACTGAAGGGAAAGCTGATTTTAAGCACTTTCTACCAGTACATACTCCCTTCTTGGGATTCCTGGAGGGACATACCAATGGTTATTATTCCTTAATAATACCCTTCTTTGCCTATGCCTTTTTGTTCTGATGCTAGGATAATTGAATGATTGAATTGTGAAAACAGCAAAATGTAAGATGTAGTCTAGTCTCCTTATTTATACTGACTAGAATAATAGCTTTCCGGTTCTGGTTTGATTTTGGGGTGGGGACATTTGTTTCTGTTTATTAGAATAGCTAGTAAATACTGGCATATAGGCTTTACGCATCCTGGAAAGCTTCAGAAAATCCCTCTCCCTGACATTATTTGTCTTCTATATTCAAAAGATATTTCTATCAGTATAAGTTCTATTTCCCTAATTAAACTATTACATCAGAAGGACCTGAGTGTCTTTGATAGAACAGTATCTATAGGAAATAACAGTTTATTTCGGGCAACTATGTTTGGTGATTTGCAACTGTGATTTTTTATTTTTTTTTTTAATATATCCATCTGGAATACTGATTCTCCCTCCAGTTTAGATTTATACTGAGACCGCATGGAGCCTAATGGTAAGAGGACCAGGTGTCTCTCTCCTAGATTAGCTGATTTGCCAGAAAATTCCTGAGCCTTAATCATTTTCTGGCTTCTTAGAGATCATTCTTATTAGCTGTTTGACCTATTACTAACAATAAGAGTCTTAAAGCATTCATTTTTACCACACTTCTACTTTTGATTATATATTCTTCTACAATACTGTCCACTTTGTCATTTACTAGAACTGTCCCTAATAGGGCTTTCTTCCCTGGTAAATAAAAAGATCCATAGACATTATGACTGCAATTTTGATTTGCCCTCAGATGCAGATTGTCTACATGAATGATCACTCACTGTCTCCAGCTCAAAGGAAATAGGTGGTTGATGAAACAAATTATTGGAATAGGCCAAAACTAAGTTCTGAACCTTGTTCACAAGAGCCATTCATGTGTTTTGTTCACTAACTTTTAATATAAAATAACCCCTTAAGCACTTAATGGAACCAAGGTCTCCTCTCTCGAGTGAATGCCTTAGTTGCTTCACATCCTCTTCTTTTGCCTATTTTTTTTATTCCTTTTCCTTATTATTTTTTATTCTTATTTTTTATTCAGATTTTCTTATTCTTATTTTGCCAAGGGAAAATTATTTAGACAGAGAATAGGAAATATTAGTCCCAACCTCGTAACAGCATAGAATTTAATTCCGCTAGTGTTTTCAGAAATTAAAGATGAAGGCTTGAAATCCAAAAGACTGAAGAAGGTTTTAGTACTCAATCTTCATATGTTGTACATATACTTTAATCACTTGTGCTTTAGGTTGCAACTGGAGTAGTACTGCTATTTCTTAGGCCTGTTGTGAATCTAGGCTTGGGATACCACAGTTATGAGGTTTCTTGAGTTATGTTAGAGCCTTACAGTTATGAGAAATTCCCTCTTGAGAAACAACTGTAGAGCAAAATTTTGATAGAATTGGTGATATTCTTTTACTGCTTTTGAACTGCCTCTTACACTGATAAAATCAACCAGTGATTAAAACTCGATAATTATAACATGTTTTAGTGTTATAGTGTAATTGATGGCATGTTCTGGCAGTTCAGAAGCATAAAACAGGTATGTTTGGAAATACCAGATGATATGTGAAAACATATGAAAGTACAGGATGAACAAGCCCAGAAGATATTTTTGTACTTGCAGAAATAATCTGCTTTTACTTTATCACTGTAGCCCACTTTGAAAAGGCAGAAAATCCCTTATTGCACTGCTGTAGAAAAACATGTCAAAACATCAGCTAATGCAAAACGTCAACTAATGCATTGAAAAATCTACTTATTACATGCTCAAGTGACCTTGGAAGTAAAGGAAAGCTGCAAGTACACAGAGTAGCACAAGATAGACAAGGATGGCAGTGTACTGACATCTACTCTTTTTAATCTGTTTGCCATTTTGGTTATCTCTTCTATTGTTGTGATGTATGTTTATGCTAGGTGTTAGAAGACCTTTCATGACATAGTTTTATTTCGCAAAACATGGGCCTTAGCTGAAAAGGAACATGGCCCTTTGTCCTGGGTTCAGCAGTAGCAGTCATGTTTTTTCCTTTGTGGTAGCTGGTGCAGTGCTGTGTTTTGACTTCCAGCCTGAGAACAGTGTTGGTGAAGCCGATGTTTTCAGTTGTTGCTAAGTGATGTTTACCCTGACCAAGGACTTTGTGAGGCTCATGCTCTGCCAGGGAGGAGGGGAAGCTGTGAGGAAGCAGAGATGGGGCGCCTGACCCGGGCTAGCCAGGGAGGTATTCCATACCACAGCACGTCATGGCCGGGGTGGGGGGTAACTGGGAGTTACCCAGAAGGACACGGGCTTCCGGGTGGGACTCGTTTTCTTGGCCGGTGGTATGGTATTCTCTTCCCTTGTTATTTTCCCTTATCATTGTTGCAGTTGATAGTAGCGGTGGTGATTTGTGTTGTACACTGGTTGCTGGACTGGTTGCTGGACTGTTCTTGTCTCAACCCGTAGGAGTTGCACTCTTTCGATCCTCCTCCCCATTCCTCCGGGAGCGGGGAAGGGGAGAGCCCCGGTGCGGGGGGGGGGACGGACCTCGATTGTTGTCAGCTCGGCACCACTCACTGGGAGTGAGTGAACAAGTTACCTGACTGGGTTTAAACCATGACACCCTTAAGCAGTAGCTTCAGCAGGGGTAAAAAGCAGAGGGAAGAATAAAAGAAATACTCTATGTATTTACAGGAATTGTGACCTACTTATCTACTGGCAAGACTGATAAATTTGGTTTTAAATAAGAAAATTAAAACCACATCTCAACAGTAAACAGTTTTCAATCCATTTTTGTCGAAGTAGTGTAGGCCATGACTGCTTCCTCTAGCTCTTCCTTAAGAGGAAATAAATGCATTCATTTCAGACAGGAATTTCCTGATGCAAGACATGAAAAAGTTACACAGAAATCAAATTGGATCTGTTAAAAATACAGAGTGGGTTTACAGATGTATTGATTTCTAAGGAAAAGTGGTGAAAGAAGTGATTGTAACCACTATTAGGTAAACAGAAAATGTTTACTCTTCCATTTTAAATACATCAGGGCTCACTTTCGCTGATGGCACCATCATATAGGAAATCTTTAGCTGTTCTGTGGGACCCTGTAGAAAGGTTAACATTTGCTATTAAGTTTTCTAAGTGGCTTAGAACAGGCTTTATACAGAAAAATTGAGTTTATTACATCCAGTATGATAAGTTTGCCTGAAAATGCAGCTATTTTTTAATAAAATTCCATTGAGAGTTAGATTCTTTTAAAACCTAGCCTAGCTTGCTGTTGCTGAGCCTAGCTGAATAGTTGGTATATTTCATGGAGTATTCCATAGATATGATAAAAGGCTGCAGGACCATGGCAGCTAAATTACTAACTCATGAGTGTCCTAGGTTCAGCAGTAGCAGTCATTTTTCTCCTTCTTGGTAGCCGGTGCAGTGCTGTGTTTTGACTTTCAGCTTGGGAACAGAGCTGATAACACTGATGTTTTGGTTTGGCCAAGGACTTTCTGAGCCTCATGCTCTGCCAGGGAGGAGGGGAAGCTGGGAGGAAGCAGAGACAGGACACCTGACCCAAGCTAGCCAAAGAAGTATTCCATACCACAGCACCTCATGCCCAGGATGTAACTGAGTTACCCGGAAGGGCTGGTGAGACTGCGGGGTTGGAGGAGATATCGGTCAGAGCTTGGTCGGGCTGGGGCGGGGGGGGGGGGGGCGAGTTATCGGTTGGCTGGTGGTGAGATGTCATATTCTCTTCCCTTGTTATTTCCTTTATCATTGTTATTACCTTAGTTACTAAACTGTTCTTATCTCAACCCGTAGGAGTTGCATTCTTTTCAATTCTCCATCCCTCTGGGAGTAGGGGGAGGGAAAGAAGGGGAGGAGTGAGTGAACAAGCTGTCTGGCTGGGTTTAAACCACGACAATGAGAAAAGAGCAAGCAAGGTGTATCTATTAGTTTGTCAGGTTGCAGGGATGTGAAGGCTCACTATCAAGACTTCCTATTTTGGCTGCATATTAATATCTCTAACATTCTGTGCCCCCACTCATTTTCAATGTAATTCATCTCATTTACCTGTCTTGAAATTTGTAATGCAGCTGATTTAAGCTTTGCTTGTGTTGTGGTTTAAACCCAGTCAGGTAACTCGTTCACTCACTTCCCCCCCTTTCTTGCCCTCCCCCTGCTCCCGGAGGGACAGAGAGGAGAATCGAAAAGAATGCAACTCCCACGGGTTGAGATAAGAACAGTTTAGTAACTAAGGTATAACAGAAATCACTACTGCTACCACCAATGATAATAATGATAAAGGAAATAACAAGGGAAGAGAATACAACACCTCAGCACCAGCCGACCGATAACTTGCCCCCCCCAGCCCCGACCAAGCACTGACCGATACCTCCTCCAACCCTGCAGTCTCCCAGCCCTTCCGGCTAACTCCCAGTTACATCCTGGGCATGACGTGCTGTGGTATGGAATAGCTCTTTGGTCAGTTTGGGTCAGGTGTCCTGTCTCTGCTTCCTCCCGGCTTCCCCTCCTCCCTGGCAGAGCATGAGGCTCACAAAGTCCTTGGCCAAACCAAAACATCCTTGTTATCAGCTCTGTTCCCGAGCTGAAAGTCAAAACACTGCACTGCACCAGCTACCAAGAAGGAGAAAAAATGACTGCTACTGCTGAACCCAGGACAGCTTGGCATTCTATTTCATGTTAAATAGTCAAAAAACACACTCAGCCCAATAATTCCATTGTTTTCATAATTATTCCTTTTCTTTAATTCAAGTGAAATAACAAAATTAGATCTGCCTGTCATGAGAGTATTTTTCTTCTAGTTCAAATAGATGAAATGAATATAATTGCCAGCTGTTCTTTCAAATTCAAATTCCATGTACGTATCCTGAAATCTCTAATACACTGGTTTCTTCAAACCAAATTTTTACAAAAAATCTTTATGAAAAATTGCAAGCAATGTTTTCAGTTATATAGACTTTTGATGCCATACATCCATGCCATACCCAAATCTATTGTAAAGCTCACTTGTTTCTTTGATGCTTTAAATATATTTTCTATGTACACTCTATGTTCATACATGTACACACACATGCTTATTTCTCCCTCTACAGAATTAATAACAATCCAGTTTATGTGTTTTTTTCCTGTTGAATTCACTTTTTTTTTCTTTTTTTTTTCTTTTTTTTCCCTCTGATAGTTTTTTTACAAAGTTTTCCTGTCACTGATGATTTCCTCCTGAAGGGTCTCTGTGTTTAGCTGTTTTCTTGCTGCCAAGTCTGACTGTGTGGATTTCTGACTGCCATCACAGAGTCTGCTGGCAGTTCTCTTATCACTGACTATACTGTAATGATCCTAGGCAAAACATGCTTTACACACTGTGTTTGCTCTTTTTTAATGAGTGCTTTCATGCTGTCTGCCCTATAAATGATAAATTGTTCCAATGTAAATAATAAGAAGAAAATTTACTATACATGAACTATTTCATTAAAGATGAAGTATGGTTTTCAAAATAGTAATTAATTACAGTTAGTGTCTGGGACAGCCAGTCATTCACAGTCTAGGAGGTTCCTCCAGTGCATTGATGATAACTTCTTAATGCAAATGGTGGACAAACCAACCAGGAGAGGAGCACTGCTGGATCTGGTACTCAGCAACAAGGAGGGTCTGGTTGAAGTAGTGACGGTCAATGGCAGCCTGGGCTGCAGTGACCATGAAATGGTGGAGTTTAGGATCTTGTGTGGGAGGAATAGAATACCTAGCAAGGCCGCATTTCTGGATTTCCGAAGGGCAAACTTTGGCCTCTTCAATCAATTGCTAAGGGAAGTATCATGGCAAAGGGTACTAGGTGGTAAAGGGGCTCAAGATAGTTGGTCAGCATTCAAGAACCACTTCTTCAAAGCTCAGGATCAGTGTCCCAATGAGTAGGAAGTCAAAGTAGGGGAGCCAGGAGACCAGCATGGTTAAACAAGGAACTGCTGGGCAAACTCGTATGGAAAAAGAGAATCTATGGATTATGGAAGGAGCTGCTGGCCACTTAGGAGGAATACAGGACAGCTGTTAGAGGATGTAGGGAAGCTAAGGCCTCCTTGGAACGTAATCTGGCAAGTTGGGTCAAGGACAATAGAAAGGGCTTCTTCAAATACATAGCGAATAAAACTAACACAAGAAGCAGTATAGGCCCACTGCTGAATGAAGTGGGTGCCCTGGAGACAGAGGATATAAAGAAGGCAGAGGTGTTGAATGCCTTCTTTGCCTCTGTCTTTACTCCTGCAGACTCTCCCCGGGGGACCCAGATTCCTATAGCCCCAGAAGGAGTCAGGATAAAGGAGGAGTGTGCTCTAGTAGATGAGGATTGGGTTAGGGATCAGTTAAGTAATCTGGACATCTATAAATCGATGGGTCGGGATGGAATACACCCGCGGGTGCTGAGGGATCTGGCAGAGGTCATTGTTGAGTCACTCTCCATCATCTTTGGTAAGTCGTGGGAAACAGGTGAGGTGCCTGAGGATTGGAGGATGGCAAATGTCATGCCAGTCTATAAGAAGGGCAAGAAGGAGGACCCGGGTAATTATAGACTGGTCAGCCTTACCTTCATCCCTGGAAAGGTGATAGAACAACTTATTCTTGACACCATCTCTAGGCATATCAAGGATGAGGGGGGTCATTAAGAGCAGCCAACATGGCTTTACCAAGGGGAAGTCATGTTTGACCAACCTTATAGCCTTCTATGAGCAAGTAACTATGTGGATGGATGATGGTAGAGCAGTAGATGTGTTTTTTCTTGATTTCAGTAAAGTATTTGATACTGTCTCCCACAGCATCCTCATAGATAAGCTAAGGAAGTGTGGGCTTGATGATCAGGTAGTGAGGTGGATCAAGAACTGGTTGGAAGGAAGAAGGCAGAGAGTTGTGGTCAATAGGGCAGAATCTAGCTGGAGGCCTGTGACTAGTGGAGTCCCTCAGGGGTGGGTGCTGGGACCAGTGCTGTTTAATATTTTCATCAACGACCTGGATGAGGGAACTGAATGTACCCTCAGCAAGTTTGCTGATGATACTAAACTGGAAGGAGTGGCTGACACACCAGAGGGCTGTGTTGCCATTCAGCGAGACCTGGACAGGCTGGAGAGTTGGACGGAGAGGAACTTGATGAAATTCAACAAGGTCAAGTGTAGAGTCTTGCATCTGGGGAAGAACAACCCCATGTATGAGTGCAGGTTGGGGGCTGACCTGCTGGACAGTAGTGAAGGGGAAAGGGACCTGGGGGTCCTGGTGGATAGGAGGATGACCATGAGCCAACAATGTGCCCTTGTGGCCAACAAGGCCAATGGCATCCTAGGGTGCATTAGAAAGGGTGTGGTTAGTAGGTCAAGAGTGGTTCTCCTCCCCCTGTACTCTGCCTTGGTGAGGCCGCATCTGGAATACCGTGTCCAGTTCTGGGCCCCACAGTTCAAGAAGGACAGGGAATTGCTTGAAAGAGTCCAGCGCAGAGCTACAAAGATGATTAAGGGAATGGAACATCTCTCTTATGAGGAGAGGCTGAGGGAGCTGGGACTCTTTAGCTTGGAGGAGACTGAGGGGTGACCTCATCAATGTTTACAAATACGTAAAGGGTGGGTGTCAGGATGATGGAGCTAGGTTTTTTTCAGTGATGTCCAGTGGTGGGACAAGCGGCAATGGGTGTAAACTGGAGCATAGGAGGTTCCATGTGAACATCAGGAAAAATTTCTTTACTGTGAGAGTGACGGAACACTGGAACAGGTTGCCCAGGGGGGTTGTGGAGTCTCCTACGTTGGAGATATTCAAGGCCTGCCTGGACAAGTTCCTGTGTGATGTACTCTAGGTTACCCTGCTCTTGCAGGAGGGTTGGACTAGATGATCTTTTGAGGTCCCTTCCAACCCTCAGGATTCTGTGATTCTGATCATTTCACTTCCCTTTCTTCCTCAGGGATGAAATAATGAACTCAAATCTTTCAAGTGAAGTTGAAACTTGAACCAACCAAAATTACTGTATGAAGAAATACAAAACCAGTGTTTTCTCAGTATACAGAGAAGACTCTGAAGATGATTGAACAATCTTATGAAGACTTAATTCTATATTATGCTTTAGAATTGTTTCACTAAACGTTGTTTGGTTAACTAATATCTATACTTAAAATAAACAATTCCTTCAAAATACTATGTGAGAGTTGTTTAATTCTCTATTCACTATAAAAAGAGGCTGAAATGATCAGATTAAAATGCTTAGGTTACATTATGGACTACAGTTTATTTCCACAATAAATTAGTTTTAAATATGTAATGTAAGTTGATTTGTAGCAACTTGGTTGTATCAACTGAGTTTTTTGCTATGAGGGGTAATGATTTTAAAACTAAAAGAGGGGAGATTCAGTCCTGATGTGAGGAAAAGATTTATTACTATGAGGATGGTAAAAAACTGGAACGTTGCCCAGTGAGGTGGTAGATGTGCCATCCCTGGAGACATTCAAGGCCAGGCTGGATGTGGTTCTGGGCACCTGATCTAGTTAAAGATGTCTCTGCTTACTGCAAGGGCATTGGACTAGATGACCTTTGAAGGTCCCTTCCAACCCAAACCATTCTATGATTCTAAGCACTTTTTTCAAAACATGAAGTAGACACCACTAAGGACTCATGAAGACTTAATAGGCAATAAATTGTCCACAGGCTGCTTAAGCCAGCAATGAAATAATTGGAAGTTAAAGCAATTTCTGTACACTTCATGCTATAGGAATAGGAATGTTTTCATTTTATTAATATTTCATTGACTGAAGAAGAACAATAATGAATGAGATTTTCATGACAGGAGACTTGCTTTCTTTCCAAGACTGATTTTTTTTCCCATAGAAATTAATAAAGCCCTAGTCAGTCTGCTGGCCTATCAAAGATAAAAGATTTAATTGTCTGTTCTGGCCATATTGGCATAGTGAATGGAAAACCTGCTGCTCTGGGAAAGAAGCCCTTGGCAGGGCAGGGTACTGCTTCACTGTATTAGTTTCTTTCTCCTGCCTGACCCTCTTAGCTTCTTCTGTTGAGAGCCTGTGAAAAGGTATGAAAAGTAAGAAGGCAATCAAAGGCAGTAAGAAAAAGAGTTTGGCAGTTCTATGTGAAAATGTCCTAAAGTTTCAGACCTTGATGGATCAGCTAGATCTGACTTTATCTGGCAGCCTTACCTTTCTTATTGGATATAATAGCAAGGTTATTAAGACAGTTATGCACCAGATGTTTGTGTTTGTTTCTGACATACTAGTCCTGCATGGCATTTTACTGGGAATGTTTAATTGTGGAGAAAATGTCAAATATGATGACCTTCAAGGCACACAAAAATTGACCTCCGCTACAATGAAGGAACCTATGCTTGCAGGTATTTTTATAGTATGGTTTGATGACTATAGGCAACCTAAAGCATGGTTACAGCTTCTGTGTAAAACAAGCGCTGACCCATTTATTTTTTTTTTCAGGAGAAATAGTTTTGAAATAGCTAGCAGGAGAGCATACAAAGGAGGGGCTTGGAAATAAGAGTGATGGAAAAAATAGAGTAGATAAAATGTATTGCTCTTTATATATTTGCTCCTTCACTATGTTTTCTTCTAATAAAGAAAGTCGCTTCTCAGAAGAACAGAAGATTTAAAATTAAGTGCATTTTTACCGCAAATCCATTTTTTATCCTTCAACATAAATTATATAACACATGCCACTCAAAGGCATAAAAACTCTCCAAGTTGCTGTTCAAAAAACAGAATTGCCAACAGGAAATTATTGTTACCATAGAGTATAATTTCTAGGAAAAAAAGCAAATAAAAAAAACATTTAAAATAAGCGCCTTTATTTTCCTCTTTTTAAAAATGCATTTCTTTTTTTAGAGTTTTCAGAAAGAATTTTCTTATTTCTTGTTTATCTGAAAATTACTATAACATTGAGGTAGATGTGTAACCACAGGATAAGAGGGAATTTTTCAGGAAAACCCTTTCAAAAGTATTGGCAGCACATCACTACCTTTTTGTATACCCTCTGAATTCATCTTACAAAAAATAAAATTTTGGGGGGATGAAAAAAATGAAGAGACATAGGTAAAAAAAGAATGCCACACTAGTATATTTAGTTCTCTGATTTCTTTGCACTTGATGAAAAAACCTGTGATAATCCTGAATGGTTTATATAAATTCCTCACTATATCAGAATCTCTATAATCTGATCCACATATGTAATCCGATGCAATCTTGGCCACTTTAGATGGGTCTTTGCGCAACCTCGTCTAGTGGCAGGGAGATTGGAACTAGATGATCTTTAGGGTCCCTTCCATGGGACCATAGAACCATTCTATGATTCTATGCTTCTTTGATATATTTGTATATATACACATATAAAAGTGAAACTCATAGGAGACAAGTGGTTTAAAAAGAGAATATGCTTCACATTTTCAATATAAACTTTAAAAATTACATCAGAAGACCAGTTTGAGTTTTATTGCTTCTAAAGTACAGATTCCTTCTGTCGTGGTTAAAACCCAGTCAGGTAACTCGTTCACTCACCCCCCCCCCCCCCTTCTTTCCCTCCCCCTACTCCCGGAGGGACAGAGAGGAGAATCGAAAAGAATGCAACTCCCACGGGTTGAGATAAGAACAGTTTAGTAACTAAGGTATAACACAAATCACTACTGCTACCACCAATGATAATAATGATAAAGGAAATAACAAGGGAAGAGAATACAACACCTCAGCACCAGCTGACCGATAACTCAGCCCCCAAGCCCGACCAAGCTCCGACCGATACCTCCTCCAACCCTGCAGTCTCCCAGCCCTTCCGGCTAAATCCCAGTTACCTCCAGTTACCTCCTGGGCATGACGTGCCGTGGTATGGAATACCTCTTTGGTTAGTTTGGGTCAGGTGTCCTGTCTCTGCTTCCTCCCAGCTTCCCCTCCTCCCTGGCAGAGCATGAGGCTCACAAAGTCCTTGGCCAAACCAAAACATCGCTATCAGTTCTGTTCCCAGACCGAAAGTCAAAACACAGCACTGCACCAGCTACCAAGAAGGAGAAAAATGACTGCTACTGCTGAACCCAGGACATTATCCACCCCTTATTCCATACCATTCACGTCATGCTCAGATCCCACATTTTCAATATACCATCACTCTTATCTCGGTGCACTCTTATCTAAGTGCATGGACCAGTAGCTATAAAGCTGCTGCATCCATCTGGTCCATGTCAGGCTCCATCTCTTGTAACAGTCTTCCAGAGCAGGAGAGACTGTGTGCAGTGTTCACACTTGTGAATAACCTGGGCAATAGTGTCCATTGCCAAGTCCACCCCTTGATCATGAGTCCATCTGTATGTTGCATCTCTGCTCTGATGGCCTGAAGTGCCATGGGCCCACCAGGCTTAAAATAATTCACTGTCCCCTTAAACAATTTCTGCAGCTTGTTGTTGGGGACTCCATGCAGCTGCCTTCCATCTCCGATGCTTCCAAAGCACTGGAGGGGCCCAGTGGACTAGATACTTGCCCATAATGTCCCACACACCCTGCCACTCATGACTGTCCAGCCTTGGGGAAAACCTCTTGGTCCCCCTATATCCTCGTCTAACCCCAGACAAGACCCAAACCTGACTCTGCTAAACTTTTGAGATCAGACAAAATGGTGGTGGGTAGAACACAGTCTGTGTGTGTGCCAACATGCTGATCCCCATGACAATCAGCAGGCAGGTCCCAAGGATACCCAAAGGCCATTCAGAGCCTTCAGAACTCTCAGTTGATGCTGCTGTACTTGTCACTGGGGCTGGTGTAGCTGCTGTGCTTGCCGGCTCTCCCACAACGACCTTCTCTTTTCCTGAGTCCAGCTCTTCCTCCTCTGCCTTGCTGGGAAATGCTGCGGGGTCTCCTGCATCCTCCTGGGGCTCGGCGGGCGGCTGCTGGGGAATGCTCTCGGCCGTCACGGGGCTCGGCTTCTCCGCGGGGCTGGGCTCGGCCGCGGGGCTCGGCTCCTCCGCCGCCTTCTCCCTCTGCTCGGCAGCCGCCTCCTTCTGCTCCTCGACCGCCCCGACCTCCTCCCACAGCAGCCGTCCCCTCGCGGCCTCCGGCCCCGCTCCCGCCGCCGCTTCGTCCCCGGGGCCGCTCTCCTGGGCCGCTTCAGCCGCCGCCGGCTCCCGGGGCCGCTCCCCCTCAGCTCCCCGCAGCCTCACGAAGATGGAGAGTAGGGTCAGGGCCAGGACGGTGAAGAGCAGCCGGACGGCCAGGTACAAGTCCACGGCCACGTCCGTCCCGCCCTGCTGCTGGAGCCCGCCCGTATTACAAGCCATTGCCATAAAGCACAGTGAGACAAGAACCTTAGCCCAGGCCCCACACTTGATAAACACTAACACAGCGAATACCGGCTCTAAGTAAGTTTCAACATTCTGAAGCTGTGAGATCAACAACTCTGAGAGCCAATAAATCAGCATTGTGACGAGTGACTATTAATCCAGTCAGATCTGTCGTTATCTCAACTCTTCGGGCCCCACGTTGGGCGCCAAAACGAACTGTCGTGGTTTAAACCCAGTCAGGTAACTCGTTCACTCACCCCCCCCCCCCCCCCCTTCTTTCCCTCCCCCTACTCCCAGAGGGACGGAGAGGAGAATCGAAAAGAATGCAACTCCCACGGGTTGAGATAAGAACAGTTTAGTAACTAAGGTATAACACAAATCACTACTGCTACCACCAATGATAATAATGATAAAGGAAATAACAAGGGAAGAGAATACAACACCTCAGCACCAGCTGACCAATAACTCGGCCCCCAAGCCCGACCAAGCTCCGACCGATACCTCCTCCAACCCTGCAGTCTCCCAGCCCTTCCGGCTAACTCCCAGTTACCTCCTGGGCATGACGTGCCGTGGTATGGAATACCTCTTTGGTTAGTTTGGGTCAGGTGTCCTGTCTCTGCTTCCTCCTGGCTTCCCCTCTTCCCTGGCAGAGCATGAGGCTCACAAAGTCCTTGGCCAAACCAAAACATCGCTATCAGTTCTGTTCCCAGACCGAAAGTCAAAACACAGCACTGCACCAGCTACCAAGAAGGAGAAAAATGACTGCTACTGCTGAACGCAGGACACCTTCTCATCTAACTTAAAAAAAAAAATAATTTGTAGAAACATTGAAATCTGTGAAACAGAGTTAAATATGTCATATTTAGGAGCATTGAACAGGTACACAAAGCCAGTACTCAACATACCCTATAATTCAATAAATTAGTGAGAAATTTGTTCTACTTGAATACTTTCCCAAAGTGAGCGCTGCAGCTGACAAACCCTCTGTTTATCATAGAAATAGCCTACAGTCAAGCACTTTTCTTGAATAACTGAAGATAAAATACTAAACCAAAGCAAGCTGGTGATATGTGCTCTAATGAAATAATAGAGATAACTTGGAGATGAAATAATTAAAAGCATACTGGAGATGTTAATACCAGTATGTGTTATTAATTTTAAATACCACATGCTATAACTGAGATCACCTACTGTCACCTTCCTGCAGATAAACACTAATTGCCACTCCCCATTTTCATACATTGTCTTCAAGATGTCTCCTTGTGCTCATTTAAGGTTGTATTTATATCGTCTAATGATACTAGGCACTATGTACAATGTCAGAAAGGGACCTGAAAGTTGGTGCACAGCAAATGTTATGGCCTTGTGGTAAAGGTGGTTAAATTCATTCTGGTCTGTGCCAGCAAAAGCACTGCCAGTTGGTCAAGGGAAGTGATTATTCCCTGCTATTCAGTGGCTGTGAGGGTGCATTTGGAGTACTGTGTCCAGTTTTTTTTCCCGGTGCAAGAAAGACATTGATGTACTGAAATAAGTATATCAGGAAAACACCACAATGATTAGAAGGATGGATCACAAAATGTTTAAGAGACTGAGAAACCTGAGTTTATTCAGTGTTAAGAAGATAAGGCTTAGGAGAGATATTAATGAAGTTTTATGCAGAGAACAGAGACAGACTCTTCTTGGAGGTGAACAGTTGTGGACAATAAGCTCTGGATGCAAACCACAAGAGAAACTCTGATACTAGGGCAACTAAACTTGATATGATAGATAGGATACAGTTTTTTACCACTAAAATGTTAAAAAACTGTCACAGGCTTCCTGAGAGATTGGGGTGTGCTCTCTATCCCTGAAGAGATTTTAAAATCTACTGGCCAAGCCTTCTAGTAACTTGATCTAGTAAGTGCTGCTTGAAGTCAGGTCTTGAACTAGATGACTTCCAGAAATTCTTTCTAAATGATTCTGTAATTCTGAGAAGCATCAACTTAGATGTCTAAATTAGGAAAACAGCTTCACTGTAGAGTGTCTTGAAAAGCAGCTATCTCTGGAGGGCTTAAGAGAAATGTAATGTAGATGCCCCAGAAGTCTTTCTGGAGGATTAAGTGTCTCTTCAGGGGCAATAAAGGAAGACTGGGAAAAGTATTGCCCTAATTTAGGAACAGAGATTTTTCTGTGATTACTAAGGAAAGTACAGCGCACAAAGCATTTTTTAGACTACTTTCCAATTCTCTGTATTTTTGTGTGTCCGTTCTTTAACTGCTTCAGTTGGTGTGAATATAGCATCAGTAAGTGAGATAGTGAATGGCATATAGAAAGCATACAGGGTATAAAACATATGATACAGAGTAGAGGAAGAAGACTATAAGAGAGACAATTTCATTTTAGAATTTTTTCTGTACTTGGCAAGGAACCTGTCACATTCACCAAAAAAAATCATGGACAGTATACATTTTTTCTCTTAACAGGTGGATAAATCACTAAAGGAAATAATGGAAAATTTTAAATTTTCCATTCAACACCACTGTTCTGTATCACTGGTTATTAGTTGTTGTCGTGGTTTAAACACCACCACCACCACCACCCCCTCCCCCCCCAAGGCTCTCCCCTTCCCCACTCCCAGAGGAAGGGGGAGGAGGATCGAAGGAGTGCAACTCCCACGGGTTGAGACAAGAACAGTCCAGCAACCAATGTACAACACAAATCACCACCGCTACTACCAACGACAACAATGATAAGAGAAAATAACAAGTGAAGAGAATACAATACCACCAGCCAAGAAACGAGTCCCACCCGGTGCCAACGGTGCACTGTTGTGGTCGCAATTGGCACTTCCTGTTCTTCGACTTTCAGCAACCCCACAGCAGAAGGATCTTCTGAGAGACCAGGCAAGGTGGACAGCTACTCAATTTCCTCAGTCTCCAAAGCAGCAATACCAAAATCCCACCGGTACCCTTTTGGGTCTTTGAAGTACCCTCTCTTGAGGTAGTCTACGCCAAGGATGCATGGAGCCTCTGGACCAGTCACAATAGGGTGCTTTTGCCATTCTCTCCCAGTCAGGCTGATTTCAGCCTCCAGCACAGTCAACTCTTGGGATTCTCCTGTCACTCCAGAAATGGGTTCCACCCCTTGACAGCTTGATGGCATCAGGGTACACTGTGCACCGGTATCTACTAGAGCCTTATACTTCTGTGCCAGGCCATCTGATCCACACAGTCCAGTAAATCCGATTGTCCTCTACCCCCACCTGGCTGGAGGCAGGGCCCCTCTAATGGTCATCGCAGCGTTGGACACTTAAGTTGTGGTAAAAGGGATTATTCTTTATCACAGGAACTGGAGTAGAATCACCTCTTCCACTCCATCTGGGAAACTGATCACCAGAGACTGAAGCCGTAGCTCTCATGGGACGATCAGTCTTGGCCCTTGCTCCCCTCTTCAGTTCACTCACCCGTTCCTCCACAGCTGAAGGAGGTTTTCCATCCCACTTTGTCATGTCTTCTCCGTGATCCCTCAGGTAAAACCATAGGGTATCCTGTGGCGTACACCTCCTCTATCTCCTCTCTGGAACAATAGGACTCCTTTTGTTAATAGCTGAGACGTGTGTTGGTACACGTGAGGAGCTGGATAAATCAGATAGATCATCCCTCAATTGTTTGAGGTCCTGGGACAGTTTTTCCACAGCTGAGATGATGGAAGGGGTGAGATTGTCTTCGAACACTCGGAGTTTAGGAACCATTTCATCCACTGTTAGTGGTACTATGTCATTCCAGGTTACTGTCGCCAATGAATGGGCACATGATGACGAAGCATTCTGTGTAAGTTTTCGCCACATGGGTCATGTACGTTCAACTTCATCTGATGATGTGCTCCCCTGGTTGATGGGTAAAATCTTTTTGCATACTCCGTAGCTTGGTTAAGGTCCGAGGTTGAGAAGTTACCTCTTCTCCTTCTTCTTCGTCATGTGATAATGACTCCTGATCAGATGCTAGAATGGGTGGTGAATACATTCTTTCTTCATCTCGCTTCACCCTTTTTGCCTCTTTTTTGCTTGTCCTCTTGCGTACAGGGGCAACCGATATTGGTACGAATTGGTCCTCTGGTTTGGCTGCAGTGACTATCACTGTGGTTTGAGTAGCGACTGTACTTGTTGCTGGGGGTGGTGAAGCTGCTGTGCCTGGAGCTGGAGTAGCTGCGCTGACTGTTGCTTTGCCCTCAGATCCACTGACATTCTTTTCCTTTTGAAGGTGCTGGATAGTGTTGAACAAGGCCCTGTAAGCATAGACCAAGCCCCAGCACGTTGCCATGATTTGTCCATCCCTGGTATGGCCAGAATAACCACACACCTCATTTCAGTGTTTTACTAATTCTTCTGGATTTTGCAGTTGTTCAGTAGTGAAATTCCAAAGTACTGGAGGGGCCCACTGACCTAGATACTTACCCATACTATCCCACACACCCTGCCACTCATGGCTCTCCAGCCTCAGGGAAAATCTCTTGGTCCTCCTATATCATCGTTTGACCCCAGACAAAACCCAAACCTGACTCTGCTTAACTCCTGAAATCAGTCGTGGGCAAAACACACTCTGTATGCCTGCCAACATGGTGATCCCCATCACGATCAGCAAACAAGTCTCAACAGCATTAAAAGGCCATTCAAAAACTTCAAAACTCTCAAATGTAAATGGTCTGGGGGAGGACTGGGAGGGTAAAAGGATGTCTCCTTCACAGGTTGAGCACCTGAGAAGGAGAAAAAAGGTGTGTAATTGCTAAGAATTTCTATTATATACCTCCCAAAGTATAAAGGTGGTGACCACACTGGGAACATAAGCCAGATCAGTTTCATGATCAATGATTCTATTGTATTACAAGTCATTACCATAAAGTACAATGAGACAAAAACCTTAGCCCAAGCCCCACACTTGAAAAACACGAACACAGCAAATACCGGATGGAAGTAAGATACGATATACTGAAACTGTGAGATCAAGAGGAACAACCCTGAGAGCCAATAAATCAGCATTGTGACGAGTCACTATTAAACCAGACAGATCCATCTTTATCTCAACCCCTCATGCGCCACGTTGGGCGCCAAAAAGAACTGTCATGGTTTAAACCCAGTCAGGCAACTTGTTCACTCACTCCCGGTGAGCATGAGCCTCACAAAGTCCTTGGTCAGGGTAAACATCACTTAGCAACAACTGAAAACATCGGTTTCACGAACACTGTTCCCCGGCTGGAAGTCAAAACACAGCACTGCACCAGCTACCACGAAGGAGAAACATGACTGCTACTGCTGAACCCAGGACAGTCAGGTGTCCTGTCTCTGCTTCCTCCCAGCTTCCCCTCCTCCCTGGCAGAGCATGAGGCTCAGAAAGTCCTTGGCCAAACCAAAACATCATTGTTATCAGCTTTCTTCCCAAGCCAAAAGCACTGCACCAGCTACCAAGAAGGAGAAATATGACTGCTACTGCTGAACCCAGGACATATGTATTATTACAATTTTATTTTTCAACATTTTCTATAGCACTCCACTACCATTTTCTTCTACTTTCTGATCCTGTTCTTATAAACTAGAAATTAGGGCATAATACTATTATTCATTTTGGCACTCTAAAGCTCCCCTTCAGGCCCGAGAGGGAATTAAATCTAAATCTTTTACTGCCTGGGTGTTTTAGCCTCTAATCTGCTTTATTTGAAATAATACACAATAGAAGCCACAGCTTTTCTTCTGCCTGCCTTGTTTTCTAAAAATAAGCTTCTATTGTAAGAAAATGTATACTATTACTTTCATTAGGCATGCTTTGAGCACACACACAGCAAATAGAGCACTTCAAATCCCTTTGTGCTTCAACCCAAATCACAAGCAATTGTAAGGTAGGTACTAGACTGCATGCAATTTGGATGGCCTTAAGCTATGCAGAAAAATCCCAGAATACGAAAGGCATGAAATACTAATTCCATAAAGTAAATCTCTTTGATCTAACTTCAGTCACCTAAAATTTAGACAAGGAGTCTTAAAAGAAATCATCTAGACTTCCCTTAGAGTCTTAGATACCTGTCTTTGAAGAAGGTGACTTGGTGACTAGCTGAGAAAAATGTGTAACTGTTTAAAGATTAAAATAAAATTATATCAATCCCATTCATAAGGTCAGGGGAGTATCTAGTAGCTCCAGATGTAACGGGTTGTTCTTGGCTTATGGCTTTGGTTTTTTGCTTAGTCTTCCAGTTCTGTCCAAGGCCTGTTTTGTTTGCTTGGTACCACTTTCAGTAAAAGACAAGCATATAGAAGTGCTTACAGAATTACCTATTGGGAGGTTTCTCACTCCTTCTTTGTACAGAGCTAGTTGCTAGTGTTCTATATCAAGTAGGAAATCCAGGTTTGATCTCACAGTATTCAAAGCTACAGCTTTCATGATGAAAGACTAAAGCTGCTTTGTGTGATCTGTTCATCTGTACAGAAGAAAATGAGTTTCCAAGAGCAAGATGAAAAAAAACCAGAAATGAATGATGGCAATGGCTAGGTCACACCATCTGTGAGTAGGCGACTCAGGTCTGCAATTATTTCTAACTTTTCTATGGTGATTGTTTAATACAAATATGTAAATAATCTGGGCAATAGAAAACAAGACCCTCTTATCTTGACAAAGAGTCCTATGGATAGGCTTCACATTCTTTATGATTACTTTCTCTAACCTCTTGATTCTTATTTGGCAGTACTTTGACAGGTAAAATGGAAAATTCATCCAGATATTTCAGCCTGATAAGAGTAATTTATAAATTAGGGCTGAAAATTTCTATTACCTTTATTTATTTTTTTTTAATTATTTTTGCAGCCTGCAGACTAGCAGCTGCTAGACTCTTACGTAGCTTGAGCCGTCCATTATTTTAGATTGAGGTCATTCTGACAGTTATATTAAGCATTGTTTTGTGTGCATTAGGTATACTGAGAATACAGTAAAAGCACCAAAAGTTAGGAAAAATGTACTGCTGCCTAACTTACGAAACTTCAAGAGTCTTCTTAGCTATGGAATGGGTTCTGAGCTGCTTAGTTCTACTCAAATGTCAGTGCCTTGGGCATGACCTGTATCAGAATGTTAAGTATCATAGTGTGGAATAATTAGAAATTAAGCTTATATTTAAAATGCAGCATTGTTCACACATAATGAGAAAATGGACTTTGAGGGGAAGATGCAGCTACACCTGACGTGCCAAGAATGTGCGCTCCACAACGGTTCCTATGGCAACACTGAAGGAGGATGGAGCAGAGTGGAGATTCTACGGCCACGCTCTGTCCTAACACCACCAAAGATGGGAACTAGATGGTACTAGAAACCGATTAACTGCATAATTGCTACCCTGAGCCAACAGTCTGTAATCTTTTGACAAAATGCTGCCCTTTGTGTGAGCTTTGCTTCAATATAATGCATTTTAATGCATTATAATACAAAACCACACCTCTGTATCTAATGGTACCCATCTCAAAATTAGAGATCACCCTTCTTTGAGCATGCTCTTTGAATTCTTTGTGGCATAGACCTTTAAAAGCAAAGCGAGAGAATTTTACACCAATAATAATAAAGGTTTATATGACTACAGTCACACAAGCTCAACCTTGAAGGTGATAGATAGTATAAAATGGCCCAGCAAAGGGGGAATACTGGGGAAGACATCATCCTGGATAAGTCGAGTAAAATACCGTCAGCAGGTTACCCTTGACTCTTGGGACTGGTAGATGGGCTAATCATCCTCCTGCATAGGGATGCCTTTGGGTAAGACTTGCACTGTGTTAAGTGCTTCCCTGGTGTCGTGGTTTAAACCCAGTCAGGTAACTTGTTCACTCACTCCCAGTGAGTGGTGCCGAGCTGACAACAATCAAGGTCCGTGTCCGTCTCCCCCCCCCCCCCCCCGCACCGGGGCTCTCCCCTTCCCCGCTCCCGGAGGAACGGGGAGGAGGATCGAGAGAGTGCAACTCCTACGGGTTGAGACAAGAACAGTCCAGCAACAAATCACCACCGCTACTATCAGCTAAAACAATGATAAGGGAAAATAACAAGGGAAGAGAATACGATACCACCGGCCAAGAAAGCGAGTTCCACCCGGAAGCCCCTGTCCTTCCGGGTAACTCCCAGTTACCCCCCACCCCGGCCATGACGTGCTGTGGTATGGAATACCTCCCCGGCTAGCCCGGGTCAGGCGCCCCGTCTCTGCTTCCTCACAGCTTCCCCTCCTCCCTGGCAGAGCATGAGCCTCACAGAGTCCTTGGTCAGGGTAAACATCACTTAGCAACAACCGACAACATCGGCTTCACCAACGCTGTTCTCAAACTAGAAGTCAAAACACAGCACTGCACCAGTTAACACAAAGGAAAAAACATGACTGCTACTGCTGAACCCAGGACATTATCCACCCCTTATTCCATACCATTCACGTCGTGCTCAGATCCCACATTTTCAATACACCATCGCTCTCCCATATATACATTCATATACATACAGACCAAGAGGAAAAGATCATTTTCTTAGTGCATGGACCAATCCCTATAATGCTGCCGAGTCCATTCGGTCCGTGATGTTCCAAGTTCATTCTCTGTTGGGATGATGGCTGGAGGGAAGTCAGGGCCAGTCGCTGGTGACCTGGAGACATCTAGTTGATGGGCTATAAAAGCATTACACAGCAGGCAACGGCATACAATTGAGTTCACTGGCTGTTTTCCCCTAAAATCAAATCCCCTTGAGGTATACATCGGACTTCCCCATCTTCCCGCATTACCCACCAAGTATATCCAGGTCCCTGAGCAAAAGCAATCCCACGAGTGGGTTTGCCTTTACCTGAAGCAGGAATAACCCAGACTGTCTTCCCCAGCAAATTCTTCATATGCACCACAGGAACTTTGTCCCCCTCTACAATATGTAAAAGTTCTGACTGGGCTGGGCCGGCCCTGTTGGCAGATCCTCTGGTGTTGACCAACCAGGTGGCCTTTGGTAAATGTGTATCCCAATGCTTGAAAGTTCCCCCACCCATTGCTCTCAGTGTAGTTTTTAACAGCCCATTGTACCGTTCGATTTTCCCAGAGGCTGGTGCATGGTAGGGGATGTGATATACCCACTCAATGCCATGCTCTTTGGCCCAAATATCTATAAGATTATTCCGGAAATGAGTCCCATTGTCTGACTCAATTCTCTCTGGGGTGCCGTGTCGCCACAAAATCTGTTTCTCAAGGCCCAGGATGGTGTTCCGGGCAGTGGCATGGGGCACAGCGTATGTTTCCAGCCACCCGGTGGTTGCTTCCACCATGGTAAGCACATGGCGCTTGCCTTGGTGGGTTGGTGGCAGTGTGATATAGTCAATCTGCCAGGCCCCCCCATATTTATACTTCAACCATCGTCCTCCATACCAAAGAGGCTTTAACCGCTTGGCTTGTTTAATTGCAGCACATGTTTCACACTCATGAATAACCTGGGCAATAGTGTCCATTGTTAAGTCCACCCCTCGGTCACGGGCCCATCTATATGTTGCATCTCTGCCCTGATGGCCTGAAGTGTCATGGGCCCACCGGGCCAAAAATAATTCACCTTTATGTTGCCAATCTAAGTCCATCTGAGCCACTTCAATCTTAGCCGCTTTATCCACTTGTTGGTTGTTCTGGTGTTCCTCAGTGGCCCGACTCTTGGGTACATGGGCATCTACATGACGTACCTTCACCACCAGGTTCTGCACCCTGGCAGCAATATCTTTCCACAGTGCAGCAGCCCAGATGGGTTTACCTCTGCGTTGCCAGTTGCTCTGCTTCCATTGCTTCAACCACCCCCACAGGGCATTTGCCACCATCCATGAGTCAGTATAGAGATAAAGTACTGGCCACTTTTCTCGTTCAGCAATGTCCAGGGCCAGCTGGATGGCTTTCACCTCGGCAAATTGACTCGATTCACCCTCTCCGTCAGCAGTTTCTGCAACTTGTCGTCCAGGACTCCATACAGCTGCCTTCCATCTCCGATGCTTTCCCACAATACGGCAAGAGCCATCAGTAAACAAGGCATACTGCTTTTCACTTTCTGACAGTTTATTATATGGTGGGGCCTCTTCAGCACGCACCACCTCCTCCTCTGGTGACATTCCGAAATCTTTGCCCTCTGGCCAGTCCATGATGACTTCTAGAATGCCTGGACGACTGGGATTTCCTATTCGAGTTCGTTGTGTAATTAGTGCAGCCCATTTACTCCATGTAGCATCAGTTGCATGATGTGTAGAGGAGACCCTGCCTTTGAACATCCAGCCCAGCACGGGCAGCCGGGGTGCCAGGAGGAGCTGTGCTTCAGTGCCAATCACTTCCGAAGCAGCTCGAACCCCTTCATACGCTGCCAGTATCTCTTTCTCAGTTGGGGTATAGCTGGCCTCAGATCCTTTGTATCCCCGACTCCAAAAGCCGAGGGGTCGACCTCGAGTCTCCCCTGGAGCTTTCTGCCAGAGGCTCCAGGTAGGACCGTTCTCCCCAGCTGCAGTGTACAGCACATTTTTTACATCTGGCCCGGTCCGGACTGGTCCAAGGGCTACTGCATGAACTATCTCGCGTTTAATTTGCTCAAAGGCTTGTTGCTGCTCAGGGCCCCATTTAAAATCATTCTTCTTCCGGGTCACATGATAGAGAGGGCTTACAATCGAACTGTAATTTGGGATGTGCATTCTCCAGAACCCCACTGCACCCAAGAAAGCTTGCGTTTCTTTCTTATTAGTTGGTGGAGACATTGCTGTTATCTTGTTGATCACATCTGTGGGGATCTGTCTACGTCCATCTTGCCATTTTATTCCCAAAAATTGAATCTCCTGTGCAGGTCCCTTGACCTTACTCCGTTTTATGGCAAAACCGGCTTTCAGCAGGATTTGGATTATTTTCCTCCCTTTCTCAAAGACTTCTTCCGCTGTATCGCCCCACACAATAATGTCATCAATGTATTGCAGGTGTTCTGGAGCTTGCCCCTGTTCCAGTGCAGTCTGGATCAGTCCATGGCAAATGGTAGGGCTGTGTTTCCACCCCTGGGGCAGTCGGTTCCAAGTGAACTGGACACCCCTCCAAGTAAAAGCAAACTGTGGCCTGCACTCTGCTGCCAAAGGAATGGAGAAAAATGCATTGGCAATATCAATCGTGGCATACAACTTGGCTGCCTTTGACTCTAGTTCATACTGAAGTTCTAGCATGTCCGGTACGGCAGCAGTCAATGGTGGTGTGACTTCATTCAGGCCACGATAGTCTACTGTTAGTCTCCATTCTCCATTAGACTTTCGCACTGGCTATATGGGGCTATTGAAGGGTGAGCGGGTCCTGCTGATCACCCCCTGACTCTCCAGTCTACACATCAGCTGATGGATGGGAATCACGGAGTCTCGGTTGGTGCGATATTGCCGCCGGTGCACTGTTGTGGTCGCAATTGGCACTTGTTGTTCTTCAACTTTCAGCAACCCCACAGCAGAGGGATCTTCTGAGAGACCAGGCAAGGTGGACAGCTGCTCAATTTCCTCAGTCTTCAAAGCAGCAATACCAAAAGCCCACCGGTACCCTTTTGGGTCTTTGAAGTACCCTCTCTTGAGGTAGTCTATGCCGAGGATGCATGGAGCCTCTGGACCAGTCACAATAGGGTGCTTTTGCCACTCCCTCCCAGTCAGGCTGATTTCAGCCTCCAGCACAGTCAACTCTTGGGATCCTCCTGTTACTCCAGAAATATAGATGGGTTCCACCCCTTGACAGCTTGATGGCATCAGGGTACACTGTGCACCAGTATCTACTAGAGCCTTATACTTCTGTGGGACTGATGTGCCAGGCCATCTGATCCACACAGTCCAGTAAATCCGATTGTCCCCTACCTCCACCTGGCTGGAGGCAGGGCCCCTCTAATGGTCGTCACAGCATTGGACACTTAAGTCGTGTTGAAAGGGATTATTCTTCATAGCCCAAGCCCCACACTTGAAAAACACTAATACAGCCAATACCGGATGGACGTAAGATATGATATACTGAAACTGTGAGATCAAGAGGAAAAACCTTGAGAGCCAATAAATCAGCATTGTGACGAGTGACTATCAATCCAGTCAGATCTGTTCTTATCTCAACCCCTCGTGCCCCACGTTGGGCGCCAAAAAGAACTGTCGTGGTTTAAACCCAGTCAGGTAACTTGTTCACTCACTCCCAGTGAGTGGTGCCGAGCTGACAACAATCAAGGTCCGTGTCCGTCCCCCCCCCACCCCCCTGCACCGGGGCTCTCCCCTTCTCCGCTCCCGGAGGAACGGGGAGGAGGATCGAGAGAGTGCAACTCCTACGGGTTGAGACAAGAACAGTCCAGCAACAAATCACCACTGCTACTATCAGCTAAAACAATGATAAGGGAAAATAACAAGAGAAGAGAATATGATACCACCGGCCAAGAAAGCGAGTTCCACCCGGAAGCCCCTGTCCTTCCGGGTAACTCCCAGTTACCCCCCACCCCGGCCATGACGTGCTGTGGTATGGAATACCTCCCCGGCTAGCCCGGGTCAGGCGCCCCGTCTCTGCTTCGCACAGCTTCCCCTCCTCCCTGGCAGAGCATGAGCCTCACAGAGTCCTTGGTCAGGGTAAACATCACTTAGCAACAACCGACAACATCGGCTTCACCAACACTGTTCTCAAACTAGAAGTCAAAACACAGCACTGCACCAGTTAACACAAAGGAAAAAAACATGACTGCTACTGCTGAACCCAGGACACCTGGGAAAATTCCAAATCTCTATATAGAGTTATTTTTCACTTTTTACTTTTATATTTTAAAGCCAGGCTGTGTTATTCATAACTTTACTGAGCGTTTGTATAACCTATATTATTTGCAAGTGCTTTTACGGACAGTGTATTTATCACCAGCAATCAAAAAGAACCTGTATCTGTTGCTTTAATAAACTGCACAGTTTAAGTACCCAAGAGTAATAGTTTTCTTATTGAACACGGCCAAATCCTTCAGTGCGGCCATGTTAGTTCATGGGCATGATTAGACTGAAGGTGGAGTGCGCTATTACTGCATCCAGAAACGTAACAGTTCAACATATTGAACATGACTGGACCGATAGTGGTAAACTGGGCAGCACTCAGAATCTGAGCCTATCCACACCCAGACCCTCTAATATCTGAGGACCAGCTGGAATGCCAGGGCGTTTATTTTCTGCCAAATTGTCTTGCCTTTTAACGTGACACATAGGCAAGCTTATAGGTGAAAGTTCTATTCCAATGGACAATAGAGGAATGGTTAAGAGATAATTTGGGGTTCTGTGGTTGCAACCTTGGGTTTAGTTTGTTAAGTCTAAATAAAATCTAGTGCAGGCATTTATGTTCTTCGTCATAATATGTCACTTGAATCTTCATATTAAGCTGAACGATCTGTCTTTTAAATTCTCATACAGATCTGATGCTGGATGTTAGTTTTCCTGTGTAAAGCATCCATATATATTTCAAAATATCCAAGAGTGAAATTAATGATCTAATTAAAATACATTTAATTACTCTTTAAAATGTCATTTACAATTATCTTTTGTAATGTTCCAGTAAAGTAAGAATATATTAGGTACTTATAGAGTAATTGGTGAATAAATTTATATATGGTCCTGCTTAGAACCTTTATAAGGGAATACTTGACATTCGAAATTATTTGTTCAGATTGGAAAATTAAAAGTGGCAAATGTCTGTAGGTGTGCCTGCTAGCATAATTCTAAAAATAATTACAAACATACATTAATGGAGAATTTGGAAACTGGATGGACAGGAAGCTGTGGGTGTTGCTTAATGAAGAAACAAATTCCACTAAAATGGAATATTCTCTGTCATAATGTTTTAAGACTCATTTTTAATAAATAAATAAATAAAAGTAAACATTCAGTTATATTTCCAAAGAAAGGAAAGACTAAGATAACATTTAGACAAAAATTTGCCTTATCTCCTTTGATATACATACAAAAATCTTATTTCCCGTATGTCCTGAGTGCAGCAGTAGCAGTCACTTTTCTCCTTCTTAGTAGCTGATTCACTCCTGTGTTTTTGACTTTCAGCCTGGGAACAGCACTGATAACACCAATGTTTTTAGTTGCTGCTTGGTAATGTTTACTTTGACGAAGGACTTTCTGAGTCTCATATTCTCCCAGGGAGGAGGGGAACCTGGGAGGAAGCAGAGACAGGACACCTGACCCAAACTAGCCAAAGAAGTATTCCATACCACAGCACATCATGGCCAGTATACAAACTGGGGGCAGTTACCCGGAAGGGCTAGATCACTACTTGGTCGGGCTGGATATCGGTTGGCAGGTGGTAGGTGGTTGTATTCTCTTCCTTTGTTATTTCCCTTACAATTATTATCATTGGTGGTAGCAGTAGTGGTTTTGTGTTATACCTCAGTTACTGGACTGTTCTTATCTCAACCCATGGGGGTTACATTCTTTCGATTCTTCTCCCCATCCCTCCGGGAGTGGGGCAGGGAAGAAGGTGGGGGGAGTGAGGGAGAGAGCTGCGTTGCTGACTGGGCTTACAGCATGACACCATAAAACAGCAAGAAATATTTGTACAGCTATTTAATACACGGAATCAACAGATCTGTAAAACTGCTCAAAATGTGCAAAATATTTTCTGCAAACTTCAGGGCTCCAATGGGATTTTCAGGAAAGTGTGTTTTTGTCGTCATGAAATGTCTTTATTTTAGACTTTTTCAATTTCAAACAACAGTGTGAAAGTGGAAAAAAAGTAAAATACTACAAGTATTGAAACTATATATGTATTTTTAGTGCTTTTATACAGTTACAGAATACGAATTTCTTAGATTTTTTCTACAGTTTTGCAAGCATACAATTTTTAACTTGTTGGTTTACTACTTTCAATAATAAATTTAAGTAACTGTTCATTTCTCAGGTCACGTACATACACAATTAACAAAAAGCGCTAAAGAAATTCCGCCTTGATTTTGGATAGCAAGTGCTGTCTTGTCAGTGCGAAAGTACTTGCTCTTGTATTTTCCCTGAGTTTTTTTATTATTATTTTATTTTGGGATATTATTAGTATATTCATTTTAGATAGCAATAGAAACTGTAAATACAACAGTGGTACACCTTCTCAGGCTTTGAAAAGATGTATGTGTTTCTCAAGATAGTTTGCATGGGAAACACCTTTACTGAATTATTTTCAGTACAACTGCTATTTCAGAGTAATGTATTTGTCATTATGCTGGAGAAAGAACTGTTTATTTTGTCATCCTCTTTTTTGATGGTGGCTTTGTAAACAAGAGTTGAAAATCAATCACAACCAAACTTTAATCCAAGCGTTTGATCAATGTCCCTTCTACTGTTCTCAGGGGATTTCTTTCTGTTTGATTTTTCGTGTCTGTGACTGTCTGTGTAGGTGTGTATACCTGTACTATTACCAGACGTTAACCTGCCAGTTTAGCTCGATAACATTCTAAATATAACCCTCCGTTTGAAAATTAAGGTACAAGTATTAGATTCTTCCAACACATTTTTATCAGTAAACTGGCAAATAACTATTGAAAATTACTTATATAGTCTCAATAGGTCTCCAAAATTAGCTAATCTAACTGAATTTTTTGTACTGCAGACTTCAGGAATCAAGTTGGATTTTTCAGTGAAGCATGTTTTGCCATCAACAAATTTATTTGCTCCATAACTTTTCCAATTTAATGCAGTCTGTAAAATTTCTAAGTAGCAAAACTATCCTATCATTATGTCTTCAAAGCACCGAGCTAGCCTTGCTCTGAGTATTATAACTTTTCAGGTTGCATTTGTCATTACAGTCAGCAAGAATGCCCTAAAAAAGTAACCCCATAGCCGATTCTAATTCGCAAAGCTCTTACCTATTTCATCCTGCTTTGAGCTTCAAAATAATGGAAACCTCTGACTTCAATGTGTCACCCCAAAAATTTATGTGATCATGGTTTGTGTTCTTGTTGTGGATTAGCTAAATGGATCTTAACATCTCCTATCTTCTCCTGATATTCCCAGCATTTAGACAAATTGCTTCATACAAAACTCTCATTAATAGCCTATTCAATATGGGTCTCTGATGCGCGCCTATATACTGATATACTTACTTTGTATACCGTTTCCCACTTGCCTGAGATTGGTACTGGTCTGATCACAGTAGACATCACAGACAAAGTTAAGTGAACAAACCTATTTCATAAACCAATTTATAATACGAAAAAATAATTCTTGTGGCATTTCTCTACTTGCTTTCTAAAAACAAATGGAAAGAGAGAAAAAGAAACTATTCGCTGGAGCAGTTTCTTGTCCACCTTTATAGATGTTCTACTTCTTATTTATCCTTTTGTATTTTTCTGTTAACAGATGTCCTTTAAATCACTTTTGAATCTTTGACAAGGTACAACTTTCAAAAGTATTGTGCTATTTATTTAATGATTATGGAAGCTCTTCTCAGCCTTTTCTGGAACTGTAGGTTCCTTCTGAAATCATGGACTACAACTTAATAAATAAAAGTAGTAGAATTCTACCTTTTCATTCTTTCTTTCCTTGATAACTACATCTCAGCAACCTCACCTTAGCAATGCCCAGCTCGAGTAAGGATTTTAAAATCACACTGGACTCAGATAATTATATAGGCCCATTTCCTCTTTCCTTCTAAAAACAGGCTATGCAGCATGTATCTGTCCTTCATACAGTCTTATTTCTTCAGATGTTGCGACTATTCTATTCCATTCCAAATAAGATGATAGGTATAGTCTGTGTTACACTGAATTAAGTACAGAACAATTTACAGCAGTAAAATCTATATAACTTAAATTTTCAGGTTAGCTGAGATGCCGCATAAGATGATAAACAGAAAGTAAAAATTGTCTGAAGGACCATCATTTTATTAATATATAAAGTGCATCTGCTTTAAATATCAAATTTATGTAACAAGTAAAAATAAATGCAAGGAGTAAAAATTAACTCCATATATTACATTCAAACTTTTAAACTCTTCTTTTTTTTCAAGCCCTAATCAAAGTATTAACTTTTTTTTAAACTTTGGGTATGTGGTCGTAACTCATAGGGAACATCCTCTTATCCTCTATGGTACTATATGAAAGTCTATGTAATTGCACTCTAGTATAATGCAATTGTGGTTTATTTGCCAAGTCCAAGAGATCTGCCTCGGCTGGAATAATAATGTAGCAAATCAATAGTCTAAAATAATTGCTGCCTTTTGAAAACTGCATATGAAAAGACAGGGCAGTTGATATAATATTATTAATCATTCTTCAAAGCTTGGCATTTTTGGAGGTGGAGGATCTTGATAAAACATTATTTTATAGAAGGAGTTAAAGCTCTAGCAACATTTAAGAAAACAAACATATGCTTTTAATTTTCAGCATGTGCCTCTGCTGTTTTGGTGGGACTTAAATATTTGTTGATATACAGTAAGAATCTGCAACTGTTTTCTGACTTTGATTTGGAACATGTCACCATCTAGAATATCAAGAGAAAAGAATTAAAAGTAACATTTCTAGTTCTGTCTATAGCAGTATATGTTAAATGTAGAATAGATTTTGTTTTTTCATTGAGCTCACCATAAATGAAAGAAAAATAACCACAGCTCTTTTAATGTATTAAGCTAAAATATGAAAATTGTCACTTATTAAATGAAACTTGGTAATCTGTTTAAAACTACTATGCAGTCATACGAGTTTGCATTTATAATGAATAAAAAAAAAAAAAAGTCAAAATAAACCCCATACAACTATGTCATATTTTTTGAAGACTGATTTTCCACAGGTCTCCCTAGGAATCATTAAAAGGACTTAAATAAAAAAGATATTGTCCAGATGTGCTTGAAAGTGGATTTGTGTCAGAGATGGAAACAAAGTTGACAGTAAATACCAACCGCTTTTTGAAAACTGCTGTTTCTTTTCCTAAGGGATTGGAGGCTGTAGAGCTGAAAACAAACAAAATTGTTAATATAATGTATTTTGATTATGTTCTGATGAAAAACAGAAGGAGCATACACTTCCCCCCCCCCGACGAAAACTCCATTACAGATAACAAACTATTCAATGTCTATTCCCCTCTAATATGAACAGCACTTAATTCAATCTTCTTTTCTAAGAAATCTATAGAATTTTCTATGTAGCCAAAAGTGCCGAAAAATGTTATTTAAAAGTGTTTTGTGATAAAACCACAAATAAACAGCAGTAATGTATATAAATACTTCGGGTCTTAATGTCATGTTTTGACAGAAATGGCTGTAAAACCACAAATGCTTCCATATGTTGTATGATGTATATTTAAATAGGAATACAGATAGACATGAATCTTTATACTGTGCAAATGAAGCTCATTATCATAGCGTTAGCGCTGGAATGTATGATCTTTTTTGTTCACTATATTAATGGCTAAGTTTAATAAATCACAGGCTATAATCACAGCTACATTCTCTGTGTCTACAGGAAACTTTGGACTGGCAAATATGGTATAAGGACTAAAAATAAAATCGCATGAAATAATAGTAGATGGAAAAATTAATCTACTCACTGAATGCTCTTCTATTTATAGCCTAATTAATGGAAGGAACCAATTGTAAACTCTCTAAGGCTGCTAAATTATACTAAACTGATAAAACAGAGAACCAGAAAGCAAGCAGCAAGTGAAATGATACGCAGTATTAGTAATTAAGTATAATTCTGGTTAAAGATGTTGTGTGCTCACCCAAAAGGAGTTTGTAATTTGTGAACACAGCAATTCCATGATAAGCCTGAAAAATACATGTGTGGGCCCATTTCAGCAGTGAGCACTGTCTGCAGAAGTATCTCTTCATTTTACTTTTCAGTAGAGGCAGAAGTTTAGGGAATTTTCATTATCAGCACATTTGTAATAATGAGTAGGATTACATTAGATAGACACACAGTGTAAAACTAATATAGGGGAAAAAACCAAGACCAAATCAGACTATATCAGAATGCAAATTCTTCCCATCAATATGGAGACCTTGGCTAGTATTCATAGGTAAATTGGGGTTTGTATTGTTAATTTTTTTAAGGTGACTTCTATTTAATTATTGAAAACTGTGAAGTTGGCAAATAAGGACAATGAAATGAATCTAAATGTCAGCAGAATACTTATCACAAAGGAGTAAGATTACACAGCTCTTTGATAAGGGGCCCCTTACAGAATATTATGTTCCAGCCTGCTCCAATAATATTTTATTTACTGCACTGGAGATGTACAATAGAGCATATACAAGGGGTACAAAACATGAACTGTGCTTTGAATAACATATGTATCCAAGAGGAAGACAAATCATAAAGAGCTTTAAAAATTTTTCAAGACTGCTCAGACAATAAAATGCTACCAGTTGTAACTGATAATTTTGAATTCCAAAATATAGCAAAAGAGGATATAATTAAGCTCTTCTAATAAATAAATTTCAGAACATGATATATTTATCTATGTGGATATATGACTAGCTTAAATAAAAAACTAAATTATGAATTGTTCATACTGCAGAAGATAGTCTAGTGGAAGGTATCCCTGCCAATGGCAGGGTTGCTGGAACTACATGATCTTTAATGTCCCTTCTAACCCAAACCATTCTGTAATTCTATGATGTGAAGTATTCTAGTTGTAGAAACCTCATTCCTAGCTTCAATGCACTCAGTAGGGTTATGGTTTGCTTCTTTTCTTGTCTCTCATTTTTTAAATGTGTAAAGTGATTAGATACAGCAGAACAAATTGTGAAACCTATTAGCTACCTCAACCTTCCCTGCATCCTATGTGACCAGGTCTCCAGTCTCCTTCTGGAAGGGGCCCACATTTTCACTTGACTTCTCAAATGTACCTATTGAAGTTTTTCTTGTTCTCAGTGTCCTTGGCCAGATTCAGTTCTGTCAGGGCTTTAGCTTTTCTAACTTGATTCCTAGTTGCTCTGACTATTTCTATGTTTTTTTCTGAGCTAACCATCCTTACTTCCACCCTCTGTAGGCCTCCTTTATATTGTGGAGTTTGTTCAGGACATCCTTGTTCATCCATGCATGCCTCCTGGCATTCTTGCCAGACTTCCTGTTTGTCAGGATATATTGTTCCTGATCTTGGGGACCTCACTTGGAGTATTGTGTGCAGTTCTGGTGTCCTCAACATAAAAAGGACATGGAACTGTTGGAACAAGTCCAGAGGAGGCCCATGAGGATGATCAGGGGACTGGAGCACCTCCCGTGTGAAGATAGGCTGAGAAACTTGGGGATGTTCAGCCTGGAGAAGAGAAGGCTGCGTGGAGACCTCATAGCAGCCGTCCAGTATCTGAAGGGGGCCTACAAGGATGCTGGGGATGGACTATTCATTAGGGACTGTAGTGACAGGACAAGGGGTAATGGGTTAAAACTTAAACAGGAGAAGTTTAGATTGGATATAAGGAGGAAGTTCTTTACTGTAAGGGTGGTGAGGCACTGGAATGGGTTGCCCAGGGAAGTTGTGAATGCTCCATCCCTGGTGGTGTTCAAGGGCAGGTTGGACAGAGCCTTCGGTGGCATGGTTTAGTGTGAGGTGTCCCTGCCCATGGCAGGGGGGTTTGAACTAGATGATCTTAAGGTCCTTTCCAACCCTAACTATTCTATGATTATATGATTCTAATATTAACCAGCTTTTTTGGGCTCCTTTTCCATCCAAGCCTTTATCCCATGGTACTCCACTAAGCAGATCCCTCAAGAGGCCAAAGTCTGCCCTTCTGAAGTCCAGGTTAACGAGCTTTCTGCACACACTCCTTATTGCCCTAAGGATCTTGAACTCTATCATTTCATAGCCAATGCAGCTGAGGCTGCCCTTGAGCTTCACATTCCCCACCTGTCCCTCCCAACAGTTGGTGAGGTCCAGTCATAGCATCTCTCCTCGTTGATTCCTCTGTCACTTGGAGAAGGACGTTATTGTCAATGCATTCCAGATACCTCTTGGATTCCTTCTGCCCTGCTGTGTTGTCCCTCCAACAGATATCAGGATGATTGAAGTCCTCCATGAAGAAGAGGGTTTGTGAACATGAGACTGTTTAGAGAAGAGGAGACTGAGGGGTGACCTTATTAGTGTATATAAATATATAAAGGGGGAGTGTCACGAGGATGGAGCCAGGCTATACTCAGTGGCAAACAATGATAGGACAAGAGGTAATGGGTACAAACTGGAACACAAGAGGTTCCACTTAAACTTGAGAAGAAACTTCTTCTCAGTGAGGGTGACAGAACACTGGAACAGGCTGCCCAGGGAGGTTGTGGAGTCTCCTTCCCTGGAGACATTCAAAGCCCGCCTGGACACATTCCTGTGTAACATTATCTAGGTGTTCCTGCTCCGGCAGGGGGATTGGACTAGATGATCTTTTGAGGTCCCTTCCAATCTCTAGCATACTGTGATACTGTGTGATACTGTGATACTGCACCTGCCTGTCTATAGAGGGCATCATCCACTTAGTATTCCTAGTTGCGTGGCCTATACAGACTCTCACTGTAATGTTGCCTGTCCCTGCATTCCCTTTCATCCCGACACATAAACTCTCAGTCATGTCCTCATCCATTCCCCAGCGAAGCTCCATGCACTCTAGCTGGTCACTGACATAGAGGGTGACACCGCCACCTTGTCTCCCCAGCTTGTCTTTCCTGTAGAGCCTGTATCCTTCCATTCCAACACTCCAGTCACAAGAGGCATCCTACCACATCTCAGTGATGCCAATGAGGTCATATCCCTTCACACATGCACTCCTGTGACCCCTCTTGCTCGTTTCCCGTGCTATGTGCACTACTGTAGAGGCATTTCAATTGGGCCCCTGATGATGCTGGTTTACGGGCTGGAGTGGCTGGAATTCTTTGTGCTGCTGTTCAGGTGCTCTCTTACTTACCTGTCATCCCTCTCCAGGCATCTTCAACTGGCACAAACTGGTAGGAGTGGGATGGATTGAGGTTCTCTTCCCCCGGCAACTTTCTTCACCAGCTTGGAAGTCTGTGACAGAAGACACTTTTCCCTTTCTCTGTGCCGTGGACCTCATCAGACAAGGTTTCACAAAATGAGTTCCAAGGTCAAGGTCGCTGAACCCTTGCCGGTGGCACCAGTCCTGTAACCATTCATTGATTTGCCAGAATCTAACCGGCCCTTTCAAACCCCCTCTGTTCAGCTGGGAGTACTGATGACAAGACTACCTGTGCTCTGGCATCCTTGTCTGCCACTCCCAGGGCTCGGTAACCTTTGGTAGTTCTCACACTGCTCATAGCTGTATCTGTGTTGATCATATGAAATAACAGCAGCAGATAATAGTCAGTGGGCAGTATAAGGCTTGGTAGTCTCTCTGTGACATCCCTGATGTGAGCTCCTGGAAGGCAGCACAACTCTCTGGAGATCACATCAGGTTGGCAAATGAGTGTCTCTGCACCTCTCAGAAGTGATTAACCTGCTACTATCACCCATTGTTTTTTCCTGTTTACACTTATTATCTGTGGCGCAGACTGGACTGCCGTACTTAACTCTAGTGTGCCTTCTGCTGTGACAGGTCTTTCATAAGTGGTTTGCAGAGCATCAAATAAGCTTCAGGGAAGTTTCTTCCTCCTGCAGGTCCTTGCTGTTCTTCCAACTTTTTTCATCAGCACTTGGTACTTTTCAGGACTGATACATAGAGGCTGAAGTATTTATATGGGTCAGCTCTTTCTTGACAATTCCTATGTGTAACATGTCGTCTCTGACAAGAAAAAAAAAGAAGGTACATAAAATATGAGAATAAATGCTAATACAGTTGGCATCAGGTAGCTTAAGGGATTTCTTTTATCTTTTTTTTATACAATATAAAGATTTATATATATTCTGTGTGTGCTTGTATATGTAAGCACATGCATGTGTGACAATGTGTCTCTGTGTGTGTGCAGGTAATTTTTAAGGTCCTGAGGGCAGCTTAGGCTTCAGACCTTCAGAATAGAAGGATGAAGGATATAACTTCAGGATAGATGTATCCTTCAGTAGGTAGGATATATCCATCCTCCAATGTACTTTTTATTTTAATAGAATATCTATATTAGACTCTATTTCCAGTGTGCTGTATCTCGTAAATTAAGTAGAGTCATATGAGTGAAAGGAAAAAAAAAACCCAAA
Organism: Pezoporus flaviventris; assembly: GCF_033815535.1. Classification (NCBI taxonomy): domain Eukaryota; kingdom Metazoa; phylum Chordata; class Aves; order Psittaciformes; family Psittacidae; genus Pezoporus; species Pezoporus flaviventris. The sequence continues at coordinate 26,897,038 of NW_026892579.1, read as the reverse complement.
GTAACAATAAAATAAGGTTGGCTATTTGTTTTGGTTTTGTTTGTTTGATTATTTCCAAAATCTATATTCTCTATTCATCATTCTAAACATCTGGCTAATTTAGGGGACACTATATGACAATGTCAGGTTTTCATTTGAATATGTCATTAAGATACTATACCTGAATTTAGTCACTCACCCACCACAAATATAAAATGTTATTTTCATTAAAGTCAAAATGAGCTTTGGGTTTTCATCTTTCTTGATTGGTTGGAACTTTCACAAAGTTTCTCTGTGTGATGAAATTAGATCTAATTTATCCTGTTTGATATACCTCCCCAATCACATTTACAAAGGAAGAACTATGCTGAATGAGTTACATAGATGAGGAAAAGAGAGGTCCCTTAAGAAATTCCCCTTGAAGTATATAATTAAGTGTCTTGTTACAGACAACTCTAGCAATTCTCTCCTGGTAAAACAATATTTTCTCCTAATTTATTCTAATTAAGAAGATTGTCATGAGGTCACTTATTTGGCTGTTCATCATTCTTTGAAGTTCTTTCTCTGAACCAAATACAAAGTGGCACAATTATTCCTATCAAAACTAAGATTTTTTTTACTTCAATATTGAACATATTGAAACTATTCTTTTCTATGTCCATTTTTTCAGCAGAAAAATAACTAGTCGGGTGAAGTGGTGATTAATTTAGAAAGTGAATTATATGACACACATTACATAGGAATGGACATCACATCCATCATAGGAAAGCTTCAATAACAAAATGGGAGGAACTGTTGCACAAAACACCCCTTTTCAGGAGGATGCCTTTGGGCTATCCTCATGCATCCACCATCCTTAGTCCCCCACCTCCAGGCTCACAAAGGGCAATGATTTGTCAGGCAGTGAATGGGAGAGGTGAGTGTCAGCCCCTCCCTAGTGGGGCCACACCCCAGAGCTGAACCTGGAGCAGAGGAGGCCGCAATTGCTGGCCCCAGTGCAGGGTTTCAACCAGTGAAACCCAACTCAGGCCACCATGAGACTGAGTCCCTACTCCGCCTGGTTAGCACATAGCTGGGCCTCCTCCTGCTGAGAGCAGAAATTACATTCACTGTCTAAAAATTATGTGTGGGAGATATTCCTGAAAACCTTATAGAGAAAATTATGCATACCTGAAGGAAGGAACTTAATTTGTGGGCAGTCACAGTTAGCTAGACTGGTTTCCACAGAACTTCTGGTTAATTTGCAACTGAACTAAAGTGCTAGAAGAAGGAATAGGAAAGGCAAATTCAACTGAAAAATACCAAACATTTTCTTGCCTCATAATTAAATTGCTACTAATTCAGATTAATGCTATTCCTGTAAGATATGTAATTAATCAGAGAAGCAAAAAGTAATTAATGAAAAAAGTGAATAAAGTCATTCATGAAACTGTGCATTATTATTTATCAGTAACGTAGCCATATAGGTCTTCTTCATACAGCATTAGCATTCTTTCTTTGGCGAAAGAAATAACAGGTGTTCACATGATGAGTAAACTTAGACATTGCACATTGCAATGAAGCTTACAATGACATGAATTTATGATTGCTGGAGAGTGTACTAACTTTTTAATGTCAAATATCTTGTAATCTAACTTCTGCAATGAAAATGATAGTACTTTATCTGCCTGCTGATTGAAGAAGCAAAATCATCAGCATTTTTCCAACTGCCTTCTTGCTAATCTAATGAGAAAAGAAAGATTTCTCTTCCTCATCAAAATACTTTTCCACTCAAATAGTAACTTCTAATCAAAAGAAATGAGACAGAACTCGAGATAAAGGACAGATGAGGTGAGAAGAATAGATAATGTTAATATTCACATGGAAATATATTATGCCAAAAACTGTTTGATGTAGATTTTCCATTCAGATAAAGGTCTGAAAGAAATTTTATCTTCATCCATGAGCAGTCCTCTTTCATTGCTCACAAACATATCATGTACTCCATTTAGTCATAATTTACTCAAGCTCCACTTTAAAAATAGTAAGGATTTTTTTCAATACTAATCCTGTAGGAAAATTATTTCTAAAACATGTTTATACAGTGCTTTAAAATTTTGCTTTAGTTTTTAGCCTAATGCAGACTTGGTAATTTGTGTTCAAGACGCCTTCTTTAAATTGTCCCTTATTCCACTGATTGCTTTGAAGTAGGTATAGAGAATGGTGGAACTGAGTATTTGCAAAAAGATATATCTGCATGTGTCAGAAAATCAGAGATTACTGTGATAGGAGTGATTTGAACACTGATAAGTGACCCTGGTTTTCAACTTCAAACTTTAAGTTCATTCTTTAACAGCATATTCTGTACTGAAGCCTAGTTTTTGCACAATATTAATCATCATCAATACATACACAAAACTGTTAACAATTTTTGTCCAAAATCAGCTGTTAGTGTACAGTACCATGGAGCTGATAGCATATTGTTAGTGAAATAGCAACACTCTTGGTGGTTCTTAGTTGTTAAGGTTAAAATTATCAGACTTGAGAAATCCTTAACAAATGAGCTTGCCTTCTTTTCCTCTTCATGAATGGTGTTTTTTATTCTTCTTGCCCCCCCTCAAAAATGAAAGCTTAGTGGTTCCCGAAAGGGAGGCCTCAGCTGCTTCCATTATTGCTTCTCCTTATGGTTCTGCCAATCATGCTTCTTAAGTATTCATCAGGATGTTCTACCTATTTGCAGTACATTGGGATTTTTTGTTACTGTTATCCTGTTCCTTATCTTGAACTTCTTGCTGCTTAGGTGATTCTATATGCAAGCTCACATCCCTCTTTGCTCCACTGGTATCCAGTTTAGTGATATTCTTCAGCTAGAATGGTGGTGTTATGCTAATTTATCTGATCTATTAGCAGAGCATAGTGGTAGGAAATTATTTAACTATTGTTGGATATCAACATAATCACATAGATTGCACAACTGTCCTGGGTTCAGCAGTAGCAGTCATATTTTTCTCCTTAGTAGATGGTGCAGCTTTGTGTTTTTGACTTTCAGGCTGGGAACGGTGCTGGTAGCACCGATGGTTTTATTTACTGCTCAAATGTTTTGTCTGGCCAAGGACTTTCTGAGCCTCATGCTCTGCCAGGGAGGAGGGGAAGCTGGGAGGAAGCAGAGACAGGACACCTGACTCAAACTAGCCAGAGGTATTCCATACCACAGCACTTCATGCCCAGGATGTAATTGAGAGTTACCCGGAAGGGCTGGGGCACTGCGGGGCTGGACAACGTATTGGTCAGTGCTCGGTTGGGCGGGGGGGGGGAAGTTATCGGTTGGCTGGTGGTGAGGTGATGTATTCTCTTCCCTTGTTTTTTCCTTTATCATTATTATTATTGGTGGTAGCAGTAGTGATTTGTGTTATACCTTAGTTACTAAACTGTTCTTATCTCAACCTGTGGGAGTTGCATTCTTTTCGATTCTCCTCTCCATCCCTCTGGGACTAGGGGGAGGGCAAGAAGAGGGGGAGTGAGTGAATGAGTTGAATGACTGGTTTTAAACCACAACAGTTCTTTTTGGCACCCAACGTGGGTGGGTCACGAGGTGTTGAGATAACAACAGATCTGACTGGATTAATAGTCACTCGTCACAATGCTGATTTATTGGCTCTCAAGAGTTGTTCCTCTTGATCTCACAGTTTCAGAATGTAGTACATTACTTAGAGCCGGTATTTGCTGTGTTAGGGTTTATCAAGTGTGGGGCTTGGGCTAAGGTTCTTGTCTCACTGTGCTTTATGGCAATGGCTTGTAATACGGGTGGGCTCCAGCAGCAGGGCGGGACGGACGTGGCCGTGGACTTGTACCTGGCCGTCCGGCTGCTCTTCACTCTCCTGGCCCTCGCCCTCGCCTCCATCTTCGTGAGGCTGCGGGGAGCCGAGGGGGAGCGGCCCCGGGAGCCGGCGGCAGCCGAACCGGCCCGGGAGAGCGGCCCCAGGGACCAAGCGGCGGCGGGAGCGGGGCCGGAGGCCGCGAGGGGACGGCTGCCGGTGGAGGAGGCCGGGGCGGTCGAGGAGCGGAAGGAGGCGGCTCCCGAGCAGCGGGATAAGGCGGCGGAGGAGCCGAGCCCCGCGGAAGAGCCGAGCCCCGCGGAGGAGCCAAGCTCCGCAGCCGAGCCCAGCCCCGCAGACAAGAGCATTCCCCGGAAGCCGCCCACTTGAGCCCCCGGAGGATGCGGGAGACCACGCAGCATTTCCCAGCAAGGCAGAGGAGGAAGATCGGGACTCAGAAAAGAGAAGCTGGTGGTGGGAGAGCCGGCAAGCACAGCAGCTACACCAGCCCCAGTGACAAGTACAGCAGCATCGTTTGAGAGTTCTGAAGGTTTTGAATGGCCTTTGGGTATCCTTGGGACCTGCCTGCTGATTGTGATGGGGATCAGCGTGTTGGCACACATACAGACTGTGTTCTACCCACCACCATTTTGTCTGATCTCAAAAGTTAAGCAGAGTCAGGTTTGGGTCTTGTTTGGGGTTAGATGACGATACAGGAGGACCAGGAGATTCTCCCCAAGGCTGGACAGCCATGAGTGGCAGGGTGTGTGGGACATTATGGGCAAGTATCTAGTCCACTGGGCCCCTCCAGTGCTTTGGAAGTGTCGGAGATGGAAGGCAGCTGTATGGAGTCCCCAGCAACAAGCTGCAGAAACTGCTGAGTGGGACAATTAATTATTTATTTTGAGCCTGGTGGGCCCATGACACTTCAGGCCAACAGAGCAGAGATGCAACATAGAGATGGACTCATGATCAAGGGGTGGACTTAGCAATGGACACTATTGCCCAGGTTATTCATGAATGTGAACACTGCACACAGCCTCTCCTGCTCTAAAAGACTGTTACAAGATATGGAACCTGATATCATGGACCAGATGGAGTCAGCAGCTTTATAGGGACTGGTCCATGCACTAAGATAAGAGTTCACTGAGATAAGAGTGATGGTAGTTTGAAAATATGGGATCTGAGCAAGACGTGAATGGTATGGAATAAGGGATGGATTCTGTCCTGGGTTCAGCAGTAGCAGTCATTTTTCTCCTTCTTAGTAGCTGGTGCACTCCTGTGTTTTTGACTTTCAGCCTGGGAACAGTGCTGATAGCACCAGTGTTTGTAGTTATGGCTCAAATGTTTTGTCTGGCCAAGGACTTTCTGAGCCTCATGCTCTGCCAGGGAGGAGGGGAAGCTGGGAGGAAGCAGAGACAGGACACCTGACTCAAACTAGTATTCCATGAGGTATTCGATGCCGCAGCACTTCATGCCCAGGATGTAACTGAGAGTTACCTGGAAGGGCTGGGGCACTGTGGGGCTGGACAACGTATTGGTCAGTGCTCGGTTGGGCTGGGGGGGGGGGGGGGGGGGGGGGGGGGCAAGTTAATCGGTTGGCTGGTGGTGAAGTGATGTATTCTCTTCCCTTGTTGTTTCCTTTATCATTATTATTATTGGTGGTAGCAGTAGTGATTTGTGTTATACCTTAGTTACTAAACTGTTCTTATCTCAACCTGTGGGAGTTGCATTCTTTTCGCTTCTCCTCTCCGTCCCTCCGGAAGTAGGGGGAGGACAAGAAGTGGGGGAATGAATGAATGAGCTGCCTGGCTGGTTTTAAACCACGAGAACCACTCTGTGCAAAAATTATTTGTTAGCAGATTTGTCATGCTGAATCAGACCAAATGTTCATCATGCTCTCATGTTGATTCCTCCCATGATCAAAGCTATATATATGGAGAACAGTATCAGAAAATGTTAAGTCTTACTTCTATGCATCTAATTCAACCTCTAATCATTTGTGTACTTCAGGGAGTTTCTGAGTCAGATTTAGTATCTGAGCGTTCACTGTCAGACAATAGATTTCTTTTCTATGAATTTCAATGCCATCTCTGGAACCCATTTATACTTTGAGTATCCATGGGACAAATGCACTTTTAGACAAAGGAAATTTACACTTGCAAAGACTTATTCACATGGAAAAACATTCCAGTAGTAGTAGTAGTAGTTGCTTTGATTATATATATTTATCTCATGAACCTATTCTGTGCTCTGGTCGATAGATTGGAAAGATTATTCTTAAAAAGTAATACATTCTTTTCTAAATATGTCAGTATCCATTGTTTTAGGGGTGAAGTGAAAGTTTTGAAATAATTATTTGTCAAAGTGTCAGCTATACTGTTAATTTCCCAACTTATTATCTTCTAATGTAAACATAGTAAGTAAAGAATTATTTGTTTTTCTGTCTTTATATTTTTTCCATCTTGATTCATATTTTTGACATATGGCATGGTTTAAGCCCAGCCAGTAACTCAGAACTACGCAGCTGCACCCTCACTCCCCCCACTTTCTTCCCCACCCCATTCCTGGAGGGATGGGGAGAAGAATCAAAAGAATAACTCCCATGGGTTGAGATAAGAACAGTCCAGTAACTAAGGTATAACACAAAACCACTACTGCTACCATCAATGATAATAGTCATAAGGAAATAACAAGGGAAGAGAATACACCCACCAACCGATACCCAGCCCGACCTGAACAGTGATCTAGCTGTTCCAGGTAACTGCTCCCAGTTTATATACTGGCCATGATGTGCTGTGGTATGGAATACCTCTTTGGCTAGTTTGGGTCAGGTGTCCTGTCTCTGCTTCCTCCTGGCTTCCCCTCCTCCTTGACAGAGCATGAGACTCAGAAAGTCCTTGGTCAAAGTAAACATTACTTAACAACAACTAAAAACATCAGTGTTATCAGCACTGTTCTCAGGCTGAAAGTCAAAAACACAGCACTGCACCAGCTACTAAGAAGGAGAAAAAATGACTGTTACTGCTGAACCCAGGACAACCTAGAAAAAATAATTTGTAGAGGGAAGGCAAGCTAAAAGTCTATTTTTAACTTTGTAGCTGTCAATTAGTTACTTGTTTGGGGCTGGTGTTTCCTAGATCATAGTGAAAAGTGTTTCAAAATTTTGTTGGTGATGCTATTTGTTAAAATACTGTATTAGCTATTTCCTTTTATTTCTAACTAAAGGAATAAAATTGGTGTTTCTTTCTGCTTCCAGTATATTTTGTCTAAAAGACATTAAAAGTTCAAGGGGAACTGAACTATCACAAACCAGTGTTAGAGGCTATGGATGGAGAGACAGCAGTTTGTGTATAGCTTGAAAGTAAGTAAAAAAGCTACTTTTGAAGGCAGTCCATTCCAGACTACTGCTTGTTATTTAGCAGTTCTTTCTAGATAGCTATGCTGATCTGTAACCTGACCTAATACCCATAAAGGTTATTTGTACTTCCTCAATGTAGACATTAGATGAATTCTTTATGGATCTTTTGCTGTGGAAGAAAGCCTAAAGTTTGAAACTGGGCATCTCTGATGAACTGCTAAGCAAATACTGGTTATGTTACATACCGGTGGAAAGAGAAAAATATGATCAGAACCAGCCATAAAGAAAGTCTAGGAAGAAAGATAACCCTAGAAAATCATGAAGGCATACTGTAGGTCATAGGTGAATTGAGTCTATTGATTTTTATCTTTTTGCACTGTAACTTTTGTTCACAGGTAGATGGTATTTCCCAATATGGAGTGAACTATTTGTTGTCTTTCTTTTTTTTTTTCTTTTTTTTTTTTTCTTTTTACCTTAAGATCAAGAAAGATTATTACATCATGATGTAGTATGTGATTTCTTACTCATTAATGTCTGTCATTTTAAAATGTATAAATTAATGACTGAGAGAGTGGAAGAAAGAATAACAAGCTCTTGCACTCACTTTAAATGCTTGAAATGGTAGATTCAGTTCCTTAGGGTCTGTATAAGAACTTTGGCATCGGATGTGAGACAAAGGAATGAGACAAAGGAATGAGACAAAGGAATGACTAATCCCTGGGTTACAACACAGTAAGCTGTGAGATGCTTAGTGAAGTGTGAGAAATTCTTGACAGATACACAATCGCAACTTAATTCCTCAGAGAGCTGCATGTGAAAGAAAGCAAGTATGTTCCCTGTCCCTATGAGGACAGAGAAAGATGCCTGGGCACAGAAGAAGTTTTAAACATATTAATGTTTAAACATACTTCTCTATCTATTAATTATTACACTGTGATCCACTGCTCTTCATTTAGATATTTTAAAGACCTCTCTTCCTGTGCTAAAACCTTAGGCAGGGTTAGATTTTTTTTTTTTTTTTTTTTTTTAAGGGCCATGTGCTAAAAAGTTATTGCAGTGCCTATGATTACTATCTAAGTTGTTTAGCAAATTTAGCAACCATAATTCCCTCTATTAATTCCAGTTTATATTCCAGCCCGATATCTTCAATTATAAGAACTTTCTTAATAGTTTAATTATTCATAACTGAATTCTGATACTAATTGCAATGAAAAAATACCTCAAAATATCATGACACTGATGTTAAAATTGTGAAAATATTAAATGTTTGCAGCCTTTTACAGAAAGTGTTATATGTATGTTGCATGTTCCCTTGAAAGAATGTTTCAGTCCAATCTGCTATGTGTGCACTCAGGCTGCCATTCAGGATGGGACCTGTCTGTATGCTATACTACCATATGTATTAATTTCTTCTGGAAGGCAAACCAAACACCCAGGCAGTGTAAGTGCATGTGTACAATCCTTTTTTTAAATGACAGGAGGAAAAACGCTGTGAGGCGCATTGCACAGGACACTTGCATTGCTCTTATAGACATGTTGTGCAGGACAAAGCTAATTAAGATGTTGCCAGGAAAAAGAGGCGGGTCATGGTAGCAGGTGACTACTTTGAAAGGCGCAGAGGCACCCATCTGTCAGCCTGACCCAGTCTCCAGGGAGGTGTGTTGCCTACCTGAGGCTCAGATCAGGGATGCTGCTGAGAGGCTGCCTGCTCTAGTAAGTCTCACTGACTATCCACTTCTAGTGGTCCATGTGGGTGCTAGCAATATAGACAGCAGTAGCCCGGAGAACATTAAGAACTACAGAGCCGTGGGAGAGGTGGTTAAGGGCTCTAGAGCTCAGATAATTTTTTCATCAATACGCCAGGTCAAAGAGGAGGACCTTGAAAAAGCTAGGCAGATTTGCCAGGTTAATAAATGGTTAAAACGATGATGCCGTAGTCAGGGGTTTGGTTATTTAGAACATGGGGCCCAGTTTGGGAGGCCAGGTCTACTGGAGTGTGGTGGAGCTGGGGGTAGCTGCTTTGGTAGGAGACTTGCCAGACTGGTCAAAAAAGCTTTAAACTAGATGGGTTAGGGGAGGGGAGCATCAATTCATCCCAACACTTCCAGACAGTTGCCAGCACCTCTAATAAATGTTTGGAGAAATGTGGAGGTATTTCAGCTGCTCCAGCCAATGAGTCAGCTTTATTTGGAGCTTGGCTCAGATGCCCCTATACAAACACCCTGAATAAGCAAGAGGAATTAGAGATGTATGCATGGCTACAGAGATATTATATAATAGGTATCACAGAAACATGGTGGGGTGGATTCTAAGTTTGGAGTGTTGGAATGGAAGGTTATAGGCTCTTTAGGAAAGACAGACCAGGCAGGCAGGGAAGGGGAGTAGATGTTTGTCAGTGATAGGCTGGAGAGTATGGAACTTTGGAAATGGGTGATCAGTCAACAGAGAGCTTGTGGGTCAGGATCAAAGGGAGAGCAGTGATGGGGGACATTACTGTGGGGATCTGTTGCAGACCTCCTGATCAGGAGGACTCTGTGGATGAAGCACTCTATAGACAGATAGGGACAGCCTCACGCTTGCAGGCCCTTGTTCTCAAGGGGGGCTTCAACCACTCTGATATTTCTTGGAGAGACGGTATAGCCCAGCACAAGCAATCGAGGAGGTTCCTTGACGAGCTGACAAGGATGGGTGCCATGCTTGACCTTCTTCTCACCAACAGGTAAGGGCTGGCTGAAAATGTGATGCACCAGGGCAGCCTTGGTTGTAGTGATCATGAGATTGTGAGTTCGAGATCCTCAGGACAGTGAGAAGAGTGTGCAGCAAGCTCACTGCCCTGGACTTCAAAAGAGAAGACTTTGGCCTCTTCGGGAACCTGCTTAGTAAGGTTCCATGGGATAAGGACATAGAGAGCAGGGGTGGGGCAGGACTGTTGGTTGATACTCAAGGATCACCTGCCACAAGCTCAGAAATGTTGCGTCCCAACTAGAAGGAAGTGCAGCAGGAGGGCCAGGAGACCTCCTCGGATGGATAAGGAGCTGCTGAGGAAACTTTGAGGAAAAACAGAGGCTTATGAAAGGTGGAAGCAAGGACAGGCAGCCTGGGAAGAATATTGTTCAGGAAGCTAGGGACCAGGTCAGGAAAGCTAAGGATCAGTCAGAATTAAATCTGGCTAGGGATGTGAAAGATAACAGGAAGGGCTTCTATAGGTACGTAGCGCATAAAAGACAGACTAGAGACAATGTAGGCCCCCTCCGGAAGCTATCAGAAGAACTGGCTACCCTGGATTTGGAGAAGGCTGAGGTTCTGAATGACTTTTTTGCCTCAGTCTTCACTGACAAATGCTCTGACCACACCGCCCAAGTCTTGGAAGGCAGATGCAGGGACTGTGAGAATGATGACCTTAGGCCCACTGTAGGAGAGCATCAGGTTCAAGATCATCTTAAGAACCTGAACGTACACAAGTCCATGGGACCTGATGAAATCATTCCATGGGTCCTGAAGGAGCGGGTGAATGAGGCTGCTAAGCCACTGTCCATTATATTTGAAAAATCATGGCAGTCAGGTGAAATTCCCGATGATTGGAAAAAAGGAAATATAACCCCCATTTTCAAGAAGGGGAAAATGGATGACCCAGTGAACTACAGACCAGTCAGTCTCACCTCTGTGCCTGTCAAAATCTTGGAGCAGATTCTCCTGAAAGGCATGCTAAGGCACATGAAAACCAACAAGGTGCTTGGTGACAGCAAGCATGGCTTCACTAAGGGGAAATCCTGCCTGACCAATTTGGTGGCCTTCTCTGACAGGACTACAAAACTGATGGACAGGGGCAAAGCAGTTTCTGCCTGGGCTTGTGCAAAGTGTTTGACACTGTCTCACACGACATCCTTGTCCTCAAATTGCAGAGACATCAACTTGATGGATTGACCACTCGGTGGATAAAGAACTGGCTGGATGGCTGCACGTAAAGAGTTGTCCTCAATGGCTCAGTGTCCATCTGGAGACCAGTAATGAGTGGTGTCCCTCAGGGATGGGTGTTGGGACCGGTCTTGTTTAACATCTTTTGTCGCTGACATGGACAGTGGGATTGAGTGCACCCTCAGCAAGTTTGCCGATGACACCAAGCTGTGTGCTTTGGTTGATAGGCTGGAGGGAAGGAATACCATCCAGAGGGACCTTAACACGCTTGTGAGGTGGGCTGATGCCAACCTCATGAAGTTTAACCATGCCAAGTGCAAGGTCCTACACCTGGGTCGGAGCAATCCCAGGCACAGCTTCAGGTTGGGCAGAGATGAGATTCAGAGCAGCCCTGCGGAGAAGGACTTGGGGGCGTTGGTCAATGAGAAACTTAACGTGAATCAGCAGTGTGCACTTGCAGCCCAGAAAGCCCGCTGTGTCCTGGGATGCATCAAAAGGAGTGTGACCAGCATGTAGAAGGAGGTGATCCTGCCCCTCTACTCTGCTCTTGTGAGACCCCACTCAGAATACTGTGTGTAGTTCTGGTTTCCTCAACATAAGAAGGACATGGAGCTGTTGGAACAAGTCTAGAGGAGGACCACAAGGATGATCAGGGGACTGGAGCACCTCCTGTATGAAGACAGGCTGAGAAAGTTGGGCTGTTCAGCCTGGAGAAGAGAAGGCTGTGTGGAGACCTCATAGCAGCCTTCCAGTATCTGAAGGGGGCCTATAGGGATGCTGGGGAAGAGCTCGTCATTAGGGACTGTAGTGATAGGACAAGGGGTAATGGGTTAAAACTTAAACAGGGGAAGTTTAGCTTAGATATAAGGAAGAAGTTCTTTACTGTGAGGGTGGTAAGGTACTGGCATGGGTTGCCCAAGGAAGTTGTGAATGCTGCATCCCTGGCAGTATCCAAGGCCAGGTTGGATGGAGTCTTGGGTGATATGGTTTAGTGTGAGGTGTCCCTGCCCATGGCAGGGGGGTTGGAACTAGATGATCTTAAGGTCCTTTCAAACTGTAACTATTCTATGATTCTATGAGTCTAATTTTTCACTGTGGCTAAGTGTGGTTAAAGAGCAGATCTGAGAAAACTGTATGTCATTTTGCACCGGAAAATGAATCTCTCTGCTGATATGGGAAAGATAAAGAAATAAAAAAGCACCTATATGTAAAGAAATTCCAGTCTCTGTTCACAGAATGGATTATAGACAGACTAGACTAGAAGGCAGACAAACTCAAAATATTAAGAAAAATCAATTTCAAGAAAATCACACTACAAAGCAGGAGGAATATAGCAAATATAATACAAAGGGGCAGGCAATCTAAACCTACCAGTTAGTTATTGTCCTGTCTTCAGCAGTAGTAGTCATTTTTCTCTTTCTTAGTAGATAGTGCAGTGCTGTGTTTTTGACTTTCAGCCTGGGAACAGCACTGATAACACTGATGTTTTTAGTTGTTGTTAAGTCATGTTTAGTCTGACCAAAGACTTTCCGAGTCTCATGCTCTGCCAGGGAGGAGGGGAAGCCAGGAGGAAGCAGAGACAGGACACCTGACCCAAACTAGCCAAAGAGGTATTCCATACCACAGCACGCCATGGCCAGTATACAAACTGGGAGCAGTTACCTGGAAGGGCTAGATCACTGTTCAGGTCGGGCTGGGTATCGGTCAGCAGGTAGTGAGCGGTTGTATTCTCTTCCCTTTTTATTTCCCTTATGATTATTATTATTGGTGGTAGCAGTGGTGGGTTTTGTGTTATACCTTAGTTACTGGGCTTTTCATATATCATCCTGTGGGAGTTACATTCTTTGAATTCTCCTCCCCAACCCTTCTGGGAACAGAGGGGAGGAAGGGGGAGGAGTGAGAGAGAGGCTGAGTGACTGGGCTTAAACCACAACAAGGAAAATAGCAAATATAACACAAAGGGGCAGGCAATTTAAACCTACCAGTCAATTATGTCCCTTCCTTCTCCACTGCCAACCTGGGAAGGAGTGCCAAGGAATTTTCTTCTGCTTCACTCTTGTTAAAACATAAGATAGTTTCAAACACTTGTATGCATAGATACCTAGAATAACTAGGGCTGTTGCACACCACTTCTTCAACATTGGGAACTGATTCCCTAACAAAATAATCAAAGGATAGGGAAGAAAAGAATTTAATCTCTTTCACATAATGTTATCAATCTTGCTGGCAGCAAAGTTTAATTGTAGTTGGATTTAGAAATATCCAGTTTGAACTTTCAATATTTCTTTTCCTTGTTTTATTTTTCTGTCTTCTTTTTTCTGGAAAGTTACATGGAAAAGATGTCACTGGAAATAATTTATTCAGTTATCCTGCATAATTTACAGGAAACTGTTTCATTTGCACAGATAGTTTTCTCTTGCTGTTAATGGGCATCAGATAAACAAGGGAAAGAAATTATAAGAAGCTCTTATCTGTATGGATACAGAATTTTCATGACGTCTTTGTAAAAAATGAAGCCTCAGGTTTTCAGGAAGATCACAAATGAGTTTATTGATCCCAAGGACATTTAGAGAAAGTAAAGTGGTGCAATTTATGCCTCCTCTTAAATCATGTATCTGTTTCTATATTACTGTTTATCATCTGCATGGCAATATATCTTGGTTACGATTTTTTTATATATATATTTCACACTGGGGAATGCAAAGAATGAATACTGTAAGCTATTGCTTAAGCATTTGCCTGTACTGTTTGAAAAAAAAATACCACATTCCTGTATAGAAATTGCAGAGCAGTGCACTAAATTTGTTTTCATGATCCCTAAAAATATATGTAGTAGTTTTATTATATAAAGATATCCCAGAGAAAGAGACAATATTTTTGTCTTTATAACTATAAAACTTTATTTCGATAGAAGGCAAATATTAACTGAAATGCAGTAAAGGAAGAATGTTGACTTAATCTTTATCCCTCTCTACTCAATATCTGCATGACTCTTACCATGTCTAAAGGTACATGCCTGTCTATGTCTACAGTGTCCTTTGCACTTCCAAAGATTTGCTTGACAATGTGCCTCCAACCTAACTGTAATGCCTCTTTTACTCTACAGATGTCTGTCTTTACTAGTTCTAAAATCACCCCACCCTATATTTCAGGCAAAGACGTTTGTGTTAGACAAAACTTTGAGGCTATTTCCTCCCTTTCCAGAACATACAGCCTCTCCTCAGTAGAGGGGAATAGAAATATTGGAAGTAGTTCAATTATAAGGGCTCTGTTCTCCTCTCTATATACCCTGTCACTGCTTAGCTATAAGAACATGTGCCTTCCACTATACACAAACATATAGAGTAATATGGTTCACTTAGTAAGCTGAGAACGTGAAAAGTATGCTTTAATATAGCATGTATAGAGGTATACAACAAAGAAAATCAGATTGGGAGTCTGTAGTCTGCTTTACATTGCCAACACAGATGGACATTAAAGGGAATTAGTAAAAGACAAGTTACTGTGTGGATACATAGGTGGGAAGTAGGAACGCAAAGATTATTTTACTTCTATATAGAATGCATGTGTTACATTCAGTGCCTACATTTTAAAATGTTGGAAAATTAGAGAAAAAGTTACAGAATAAAGCCATATAAATTATTTAGGGACTGCAGGAAATGTCTGACAGTAAGATCATTAAAGAGTTCAATCTATTTAACTTATCTAAAGAAGATAGAGAACTGAATTGATTATGGTGTATAAAATACCTTGAGGCACATAGGAGTGAAAATGAAAAAGGATTTTGTTTTCTTTTTCTTTCCTTCAGTAAATTTCATGTACCTCTCTACTTGTTCACTTTAAGTAAAATCTCACAACTTTGTGTAATATATCCTAAAATAATCATTATGAAATAGGATCTAATTTTGCAAAATTTTAAGCCCTTTATTCTGAACACTGTGATTTTCCAGAAAATTTGATAGGGCATGTATATTATTTAAGAATGTCTTTAAACAGACGACAAGCTAGTCTGAGACCAGCAAGAAAAGAGATCACAAACCTTAGCGAAGAATACTTTAGTGATAGCTGGAAACTTACATTAAAAAAAAAGAGAAAAGTCAAAAAAGGAAGCAGAATTTGGAATATGAAGTACTGCAAATTTGAACATTTGCTGAACTGTGGAAACTTTTATGAACAACCTAATTAAAGCAGTTAGTGTCTTCAAATGGTGTGCCAGCTCCTAGGCTGCCGTGTCTTCAGCAGGGACCCTGGGGCCTTTGCCTCTCAAGAGTTTTATGTTGCTGAATCTGCTGCAAGCAGTATGGGATCTCTGAGCCCTGCCTGAAGCCCGGATAGGAGTAAATATCATCTCCCTGGGTCTGAATGAGGAGCCAAATCCTTGTGAAAGCAGAGGTTCCATAGGACTGTATGACAAGAAATTAAAAAAAAACAAACCCTTACCCAAGGCAGACTTTAGAGCATATCAGTCCTGGCACCACAGATCTCAGAAGTTTCTTTTGTCATCTGACAAGTGATCTGACATGAAAACAAACATAAAACTTTTGGTTTTCTTGTGAACATCTCCTTTGAATTTGTCCAAGATGATGCTCTATGAAGTGTTCAAACTATAGTAAAACTTCAGTATGTTTTTCACATTAGAGTTTTGGAACTAATTTACTCAAAGACTTCATGCTGGTTTTTTCTATAAACCTAGCAGTTACCCCTGGTTCAAGAAAGAACAAGGCTTGTTTTGTTTGAGATATACAGCTTGTTTGAACATGCTTTTCTTGTTCCTAGCTGCAAGGGGGGTGTGTGTGTGTGTATCTTTACAACATTTTTCAAAGAAGAATGACTTATTTTCCTCATAGTTGTTACTTTTTTATAGACAGTCAAAGCCTATCAGTTTGTCTTGAAACCCACAGCATGCCAGTCAGAGTTTCACCAAGAAATACAACCCTTAATCTTCAAGGCCACAGTGTGGATCTATCCCATATAAAATACAGTCTGTATTTAAACCTTATAACTTTGAATTTTAAGAGAAAAATGGTCTCTGTTCATATTGAAAGTTGCAGCACTGACACAAAACCCACCTTCTGTGCTGAAATTCTTCATTCTAGATCCCTGAAGTCAGTTGATACTTTCCATTGAGTTTGCTTGTTAAAGAAGGCTGTGAACAATAACTTGCCAAAAATGTATCTGATCATGACTAGTAGAACAGAAGTAAGGCAGCTACTACCTCTCCATTCAGTGTTCTCTCCTCTTTCTACTATGTAAGAATTTTTTTTTTTTTTTTTTGAACGTGTTCCATTTTCTTTTTTTTTGAACATGTTTTTGAACATGTTTTTGAGCATGTGCTCCGTTTCCTGGCATGGTAACACCAGCATAGCCATATATAATTTGCCAGTTCATCAATGATTTGCTCACAAAAGCTATCCTGAGTAGTCTAGAAGGGTCACAGGATGTAATTATGTCCAAAAAAAAAAAGACACGTGGGTCTGAAATGCCAAGTAATGCTGCTTCAGAAGTGCAATGAAAGCAATAAATCTGGTATCATTGAAGGGCTCTTTCTGAAACCTGAATAGAAGAGAGCCTAATTAAAAGTTTATCTTACAATCTTTTTCACCCCCATTTAATGCTCATTAAGGATCCTGAATGACAAAATTAAATTGATTCCTCACTAAAATTCTATAATCCTTTACAAAGTTAATCTAATTATACCATATTCTTCAGATTTTGGGCACCATTAACACAGTAACACAACTAAAATGGAAGTTACATATTTTCTACTCTGTATTTTTAACCTCAGGAAAACCTACTAAAACTATATCCCGAGGAAGTGAAGTGTAATTCTGCCGCGTAACTACAGAAAGTTGTTTGTCATTGCCCAAACATTCAATGTCCCAAGTACTGAGTCATTTCACAATGGATGTGACACTAAGCATAGTCTACACTGCTTTGCTTAAAGGTGTGAGAATGCCAATAATCTATCAATGTCCGATGTGACTACATGATAAAAGACCGATAACTGGATGAGATCATTGTTCAGCATTGCTAGAAAATTTTTGCCATGGTTCATTAAGTAAACAATAATCCCTTCAGCTGTAGAAGTGTGTGTGCATGCTAAGAGCTAAGGTATTTTACCTGTGAGTAGTCGTACACAGATACATAGATGATTTGGTAGAAGACACTAAGTGTTTGATGTACCTGAGCTAATTTGACAGGAAAGCTGGGATACTAAAGAGACCACAACTCTGAATTGGCTATTAAACTGAGAGAGGGAAAATGACAAAAAAAGCATCATGAACATAAACAGTATTAAAAAACTCTGGTTCAATAAAAAACTTTGAAGAAACAGTTAACACAGAAATTAAAAGAAGGCATAGTTCAATTAGCAAAGTCACCTGCTAGAGAAACTTGAAAACAGAAAAATAACATAATTCTAAGGACCTACTTCTACTTTGAAGTTAATGGCCAAAGTGCAGCTGAATTCACCCTGAGCAAAATCAAGCCCTAGAAAATGAAAGGAAAAGTCTGGCAATATGTCAGGATTCCATTAGTTTTAATGATACATGCAATGCCAAGTGTTTGGGTATGTGGTACTGAAAAATAAACAGTTTCTAATCTTACATGTTACTGCTAAAAGTACATCTAGGAAGGACTGGAACACATTCATATGTGTAGAATAAGTATTGTGAGTGTGAAAATTCACCTGTTTGAAAAATAGGCTGATTAGCTCAGAAATACATTAAAGCAGGGGAAAAAAAAAAAAAAAATCAGAGAGTTAAACCAACCCAAAATTGTAGAATAAGATCTTCTAATTGAATTTATCAATAAAATGCTGTATTTTGTTTTTTTTGGACTGTTTGGTGGTTTTTTTCACCTGTGCCACTGTCCTGGGTTCAGCAGTAGCAGTCATTTTTCTCCTTCTTGGTAGCTGGTGCAGTGCAGTGTTTTGTCTTTCAGCTCGGGAACAGAGCTGATAACAATGATGTTTTGGTTTGGCCAAGGACTTTGTGAGCCTCATGCTCTGCCAGGGAGGAGGGGAAGCCAGGAGAAAGCAGAGACAGGACACCTGACCCAAACTGACCAAAGAGGTATTCCATACCACAGCATGTCATGCCCAGGATGTAACTGGGAGTTACCCGGAAGGGCTGGGATACTGAGGGGTTGGAGGAGGTATGGGTCGGTGCTTGGTCAGGCTTGAGGGGTGAGTTATCGGTCGGCTGGTGGTGAGATGATGTATTCTCTTCTCTTGTTATTTCCTTTATCATTGTTATTATTGGTGGTAGCAGTAGTGATTTGTGTTATACCTTAGTTACTAAACTGTTCTTATCTCAACCCGTGGGAGTTGCATTCTTTTCGATTCTCCTCTCTGTCCCTCCAGGAGTAGGGGGAGGGAAAGAAGGGGGGGAGTGAGTGAACAAGTTACCTGACTGGGTTTAAACCACGACAGCCACTCAGTATTTTAGGTAAATGTAGCTTCAAGAAAAGAAAGGGTTCTTTCCATAAATCAACCATACCATGAACAGGAACTACCTGCAGCCATAATTCTTAGAAAATCCATTGCAGATTACCTGTCTGGTTTGACAGGAGGTTGGCAACATTTCTTCTGATATAAAGGGTGGAAAAAAGTCTGATTGCATGGTTATGATGATGATATCCATAATTCAGAGATAAAGCATCTAATAGGCAGGTCATTTATGCCATAAGTATGTCTGTTTACTTAAGAAAACATTATTTAAACCCTCTTATAAAATATTTAGACCTTTCTCCTGGGTTCAGCAGTAGCAGTCATTTTTTCTCCTTCTTAGTAGATGGTGCAGTGCTGTGTTTTTGACTTTCAGCTTGGGAACAGCACTGATAACACTGATGTTTTTAGTTGTTGCTCAGTAATGTTTACTCTGACCAAGGACTTCTGAGTCTCATGCTCTGCCATGGAGGAGAGGAAGCCAGGAGGAAGCAGAGAGAGGACACCTGACCCAGACTAACCAAAAAGGTATTCCATACCACAGCACATCATGGCCAGTATATAAACTGGGAGCAGTTACCCGGAAGGGCTAGATCGCTGCTCGGGTCAGGCTGAGTATCGGTCAGCAGGTGGTAAGCCTTTGTATTCTCTTCTCTTGTCATTCCCCTTATGATTATTATTATTGGTGGTAGCAGTAGTGATTTGTGTTATACCTTAGTTACTGGACTGTTCTTATCTCAACCCGTGGAAGTTACATTCTTTCAATTCTCCTCCTCATCCCTCTGGGAGTGGGGTGAGGAAGGGAGTGGTGGAGTGAGCGAGTAGCAGCATGGTTCTGAGTTACCAGCTGGGCTTAAACCATAGCACTCTTCTAAAGAAGGAAAGATGAAGAATATGGCCAGGGTTATTAGTCTGTTAAAATCTTAATGAAAAATAATTTCTGAAAGCTTTGTCTTTAAAAATAGTATCAAAGCTTTTACTGGCTTAAGTTAAATCTCTCTCTCTTCATTGCAGAAATAATTAATATCTACTAAAAATTATATCATGATTTTTTTCTGGTTTTTGACACACCCTGAAAGGAAATACTGTAGTTCAAGAGCAAGGTGAATGAGATTCCTGCTTGACCAAAATAAAGGCCATGTACATGACAAGAAACATCTATATTGGGTTAGATAAATATCTGCTCTGATTTAATGTAGAAATTCTGAGGGAAGATTATAGTAATACCTTCTTTATGGATTGCATTATTCAGGAATAAACAATAAAATATTTGGATGTACTAGTTTGACTCCTTTTTTACAGTATTGCAATCAGTTGATTGGTCTGGATCATCCCTTATTACTGCATTCTGATTGCAAGTTGTGCTGAGATTCAGTTTAAAGAGGTAAAGTCAGCCAAACTGACATTTTCCTAATAATAGATTTCATTGATATCTGCCATTCATTTTAACTATTCAATAATAAAGTTGCTTGTAGAGAGCTTAACAGCGGAATGGCTAAGTAACAGAGGTCATGATACTGTGCAGCTGGTGGAAAGATAGGCCTCAGGGCTGCGCCTCAAGGCCGCAATTATCTTGTGGTTGATGCTTATTCTGAGTTGCTCAAGAAACAGGATGTACATCTTGCTGAGATAAGCGCAACGGTAATGCTTGAGCAAGCTGGGATATGTCAAAACAAGTTGAAACAAGAAGTGGTTACAGTTACTTAGAGACCCCTGCGTCAATACCGATTAACCAATGATTTTGCTGTATCCTGGCAGACAATGTACCTAACACCGCGGGCTATAAAAATGAGTGTATCACGCTAAATAAACGAGACTTGCTGACCATGATAGCATGAGGCTTGTCTCCCGCGACTCCCGGGGTCACCAACATATTGGCGCCCGAACAGGGACTTGGGACCAACCGGAACAAGGACCCAAAGGAGTTGCGTTGGGTGCAGGTCTCGACTTAAAGACGGCTTCTGCGGGACAGCAGTGACACATCTGTGTGCTGCTTGCTTTCTGCTTTGGCCCGGAGTGCAGCATCGGCTGGCTCTGCTGCTACGCGCTGCCGACGCCTGGAGGGTGCAACGGAACCGGTAAATATGGACAGGCAAGCGGCGTATGATCTTTTCACTGCCTTCCTCCGTCGTCGGGGGTTAAAAGGCTTAGATTTAGATAAGGACCTCCCTTCCCTTCTTTCCCACGCTCGGTCTCTCGGTATTTTCGATGATCCCCATTCAGTCCACCAGTTATCGGAATGGCGTCGCTACGGTGATAAATTATGGGATCTTACATTAGATGATGATAAAACTGCTAAAAAGTTATCCAAATTATGGCGTTTGATACATAACGAACTCTTAATGGTACAGGCGGAGAAACGTGCGGCCGAAAGTGCCCGTTTGGCACAAGATCTAAATCGTCACTACGATCCCTCTGCCCCTAATCCGCCGACCGTTTCGTCAATCGAGATACCCCCCCCTCCTCTTCCTCCCCCCCCCTCTCCCCCGTCTGCCCCCGTTCCTGAAAATGGACCGCCTGAGTCTCCTCAAAACTCCCTTCCCTTGTCTCTTAATGCCACGGAGCCGTTCCCCGGAGCCCTTTCGGACCTCGCGGAGGCTATGGCAAGTCAGAGACGGGAAGCTTGGGCTGCTCTGGCACGCCACGGAGTCGAAAACGGAGATAGGGTCCTTGCCGATGCGGCACAAGACCATGTTGCTACTTCCATGGCTTTTCCTGTTATTTTTCACCCTCGGCCTGGCGGCGGTTCTAGGGCAGAGATTACTCAAATTGATTGGAAGTTATTGGCGCAACTTCGTGCCACAGTCGCTCAATTCGGTGTCACCAGTGAACCGGCCAAACAGATGCTTGATTACTTATTTAATTCAATGATTCTTTTGCCTGTAGACATCAAGGGTATCGCTCGTTTAATCTATACCCCTCACCAAAAACTTACATTTGATGCCCGATGGGGGGAAGAAGCTGCTGCTTCAGTAGCTTTACCCCGTACTCAAGGAGACCCCCTTTTTGGAGTAACAATGAATGAATTACTAGGAAATGGTGATTATACTCGAACAGATGCCCAGGCTGGCCATGAAAATGGACCGAGAGGTATCCCTGAACTTATTACAGTGCTTTTTATAAAAGCGGGGAATTGAGCCTGAGACTCTAAAGCAGCTAGCAGGTCTAGTGGCTAGGGAAGACTAATATTTTTTGCAGATCCTAATACAATATTTGAGGAGAGTGAGTGGCGAAAGTTTGGTGATGAGTTATTTGACTCAGTGCTTAATGATTATAAAAAGGCAAAGAAACTCGGTAAACCATGGAGAGAAGTAATAAACTGTATAAAAAGAGACAAGGCGGAAAAGAAAACTGCCGCGGTAGCAACGGAGAAACTAGGAACAGACGTCCCCGGTCGGTTGAAACCGGGGGAAGATTACAACTCGTCCCCCCCCCCCCCCCAACTCGCGGGAGCACAGGGTTTCCCACCCCCCCCACCCCGCACCCCCCCCTTTCCTTTTCTCCCCCTCCATCGGAAGGTGCCGCGGAGGAGGTGTAACCCCCTGCTCCCCCACCACCCCAGTTCCGAAAGTAGGGACTTTGAAAAGGACAGAGAAAGTGTATTAGAAGGGATACGCATGATAAATGTCGAGGAATCCGAAAGAAAGAGGGCGGTGCCTCGGCGCCGGATCGATTGCGGCGCCACTGTGAAGCACGCAGTAGAAAATAGGGATCATGCGCGAGCGGGAGATTTAAAGGAACTGCGAGCCTCTCCAGCCCACTACGCCCTAGAGTGAAAAAGTTTTTAACTCAGTTACGGAGGAGCCAGGTCTGCAGATGGCTACATACCGAACGAGATACACCTGATAAGAAAGACACAGCTGCGAGCAACGGAGACCCCGAGTTCGGCGCAGGATCAGCCCCCGAATCCCCTGAATCCGAGCCAGATTTATATCCTCTGCTTCCAGACCCTGACTCTTCGTCTCCCGGGTGGGTCTGCTCAGACTTACTGGCCCTGGAGACGCTCAGTTGTAACAATGGGTAACCAAATATGTGATCATTACTGGGGAATTTTCTGCAATGGGCATCTTTGCATATCCTATGTTTACTACACAGCAGGGGGCTAAAGAGTGGGAAGCTCTATATGTTATGATTTTTTCTTGCAATTGACAGGGAGAGCTCATACAGTTTCTCTGTGATACTCATGTACTAGAAGTTGGTAAATATAAGTATGTCCAGGTTTCTATCAACCCTTGGAGACCTTTATAGATATTACTGGCCACTTCTTCCAGCACAGGCTGGCCACCTGTGTCGGAATGAGTGTGCATTTTTCTCAGTATAAAAGCCCAAGCCTCATACGATGTGGGGGAGGCAGAGCCTCTGCAGGGACGCCCGCTAAGGTTGAGCCTGCCACCTCGCACTGCAATGATGCTTCTCGGAGCTGGTTTGCTGTTAGTCTCCACAGGGTCCTTGTTCTGTACGTGGGACTGTGTAGTGCGAGTAATAATTGTCTTTTTATGTTTCAAATATTGAACTTATGTGGAGTGTGCTTGTGGGATCCCACACGTGCATGTGTGTGTGTGTGTGTGTGTAGAGGGCAATCAGTGTTTTGTGTATTGTTGGGTTTATTGTAAAAGTTTTTAAGGGGTAGCTGTTTAACATTTCAGGCATGAAAGAGTTAATGTAAAAGTGCGGCTGCCGGCAGGTATTTATGGTTGCTGCTGAAGCAGGCAGGCCGCTATAGCTGCTGCCGAGCAGGCCGGCTTTTGCAGGGACTAAAAAAAAAAAAAAAAAAAAAAAAAAAAAAAAAAAGAGAGAGGGAGAGAGAGAGAGTAATGATGTTATATTTAACTTTAACATGTCTACTTCTGAAGAACTGATAACCTGGGGGAGGGGGTATATTTGTGTCCTCCTGCCTACAGGTCCATGAGTGACTGTCTGCAAAGTTTGTGAAGCCCTGCCATGAGCTGGACAGACGAATGGATAAACCTGATGCCTCACCTACAGAGGAAGAGAAAGAACAAATAACTGCAAAACATCACTTGGGGGCAACTGAAAAGTAACATCCTGAATATGTGTGCTTGTAAAGTAGCTATTATTAGAGGTTGTGATTTTGTGTATAAAACCACCTGTATTTACTAGCTAGTTGCTAATAAGAAACTGCACCTTGTATTGTATAGATTTGTCACTTGTAAAAGAGATGTCAGAATATGGAAATTTGCAGTAGCCGCTAGAAAATGCTAAGGCAAAAGCTAGAAAAATTTTAATACAATGGTAGTGTTATAAAGCAGGTGACATCGAAGGCAATTCCTGATTTGTTTTAATGTTGACTCTGTAAGACATGCAACACTGCAGAACCTTTTGTTGTTGGAACAGGGACATGGATGTGAAGAGTTTGATGGAATGTGTTGTATGAGTCTCTCTGATCACTCTAATTCCATTCATAAACAATTGGCACTGTTAAAAGACAATATGAGAAAATTACAAGAGACAAGTGATCCTTTCACAAACTGGTTAGCGTCCTTTGGATTATCTCCCTGGTTAATCACTTTGATAGAAAAAATTGTTTTGGTGTTGGCTATAATTTTGCTTGCGATTTTGCTTTTACCATGTATTATGCAGTGTTTGCAAAAAATGATATCGAATGCTTTTAATCATAACATGGCTATGCTTGCTACTAAAGAAAACGGGGGAAGTGTAGAGAGCTTAACAGCGGAATGGCTAAGTAACAGAGGTCATGATACTGTGCAGCTGGTGGAAAGATAGGCCTCAGGGCTGCGCCTCAAGGCCGCAATTATCTTGTGGTTGATGCTTATTCTGAGTTGCTCAAGAAACAGGATGTACATCTTGCTGAGATAAGCGCAACGGTAATGCTTGAGCAAGCTGGGATATGTCAAAACAAGTTGAAACAAGAAGTGGTTACAGTTACTTAGAGACCCCTGCGTCAATACCGATTAACCAATGATTTTGCTGTATCCTGGCAGACAATGTACCTAACACCGCGGGCTATAAAAATGAGTGTATCACGCTAAATAAACGAGACTTGCTGACCATGATAGCATGAGGCTTGTCTCCCGCGACTCCCGGGGTCACCAACAGTTGCTTTTAAGAACATTATTGCCTTAACTGAAAAATGAATATAGGGTATTCTGAACTTTAAAGGTTTTCCACAGATTCTCCAATGTTTCTCCGATATTGCCACTGTTTCAATACAATACACTTTTTTTAAGTTTAGCACAGTACTGGACTCTGGCTGAAATAAGTTATGGTCACAATAACATTGAAAGGGCTGAAAAGACTAGTGTGGCTTCATAAATAATCATAGTGCTTTAGCATTTCTCACATTCATCTTGGGTGACATTTTAGTGAAATTGATATTCTGAGTCTTTTACAGTCAGATCTAAAAATGATTAAAAGTTTGGATGGATAGGTGAAAACACCGTAGCTTGGCAATTTCTGAATGGTAAGGCAAACTGGAGTCAGTGACAGTTTATTTTTAAATGTTACATTGCAGGACAGTTCAGATGTCAATTCACAATTCAGCCATCCATGCACCAGGGATTCAGTTCTGTAAAGTCAGAAATAGTGTATCAATCAGTCAGCACAGACAAGCCATTTCTTTTCATAGATCACTATCTGAGAGTACCTAAGGAAGGAATTAAGGGAAATTCTCAAAGCCCTGATCAGATTTAACTTTGAGGAAACTGTTTTCAAAACAGAAGTTATGAGGTATGTAAAGTTCTTGTTACGGGTATGGTCAGACTTGCCTGTACTCTTGACTTCACAGTAAGTTGATGAGAGAAACAAACTCAAGGAAAAGCCTTAAGCCATTTCCAAGAAGTTTGATAGCTACACAGACAAGAAGCTCCTTTGCATAGAGAAGAAATTACTGTAGCATCAAAGGGAATCAAGGAAAATTTCCTCAGGGCAGACTAACTCAAGGTTAGAAGTTAGAAGAGACAGTCTTTCTGTGGTCTCAATTTCAACAAAATGAAGATTTCTAAGCAAAAGATTGTCAAACTCTTTAGTGACAGGAAGCAGAAATATGAATCCAAAACATTTCAAGAAGGTAAATTATGTTATACTGTATTCTATTGAATTTGGAAAGAGTACCATAGCATTGACATATGTTATGACAACAGAAAACTTGGTTTCATGGGAAAAAAAACCACTCAAACCTGAAACTATTCTCTTGTGGAAGAACTGTTATGAAAGACACTAACCACTAAAGCTGTGGTAATACTTGTGATAAATTTTTCCAGAGGTATTTCTGTAGTTTCTTCTTTCTCTAGGGAACTACTTGTTATGTTTGGAAGTTGACCTGGGTAGGCTTTCAACTCCATTCAGATATACCTGAAAGCAAGAGAACAGTGAGCTTTGAAGAATGTATAAAATTAAATCCCTGACATAAAAATAATGAAAATTCCTAAAGTACCATTTTATCTAGTAAATATGTTGTGATCGGAAGTCAGTAGTCACTTCTTTAGCATATCTTTATAACTTAAGAAGTATATAGATATCATTTTCTGCATGGTATGCAGATTATTATATATTAGAACATCAAAATTGGATAAGTTAATTTTATAAATAGTCTTTTCCCCTTTCAACATCTTTCCCACCATTAGTCTGAAAAGCAACTTACATATAAGGTTGAAGCTTGGCTTTTCTTATACCTGTTGTATATTTTTTCTAGCACTATGTACAAGCCAAGAAACAAAAAGTTTTATACCAACATTCTCCTTTCAGGAAATATTGCTTCATGTATTTTAAGAATCAAACCTAAGCTGAATTAATGAGCCTGACATTATTTTTCTCAAAGCCAATTCTTGTATGTTTGAGTTGGATCCATGTATGGGGATATACATATTTTGATATATAATACAAAGTTTTAACTGCAAATTTTTTTCTAGGCTGGAGTTGACACCAGCTAAATTGTTCTATTTCTTTTCTCACATTTTGTGAATTTCCATCTGTTATTCATTGCTTAAAAGTTTTGTGAGCATGAAAATAAGAAAATTTAAAATAAAGCTTTATATGCCTTCTCACCTTGTGTATTCCAATGAAAATTCTGGATTTTTCTTCTAGAGATTTTAAAAAGTTAAAAATCAAACAAAGTTAAAAACTAAACAAACAAAAAAATAGTTGGAAAGACAAGGGGAAAAGTAAATCAATTTTATCCTAAAATTTATATTTTTCTTTCTTCTTCTTTTTTTTTTTTTTCCAGCAGCAAGGAATATTATTAATACATGTTTCCTTAGTAATAGGGGTTTGCTTAGAAATTTAGCTGTTCATATAAAAATTCCCTTCCATTGGCTCATCTATAGGCATAATATATACATTCTGAGTAACCTATAAAAAAATGTCCCAGCTCATGAATGCTGAATAAAGTGTTTTCTATTCCACAACTATCCTCTCCTGCTCAGCTAACAAAGCAGACTCTATGAATGAATAGGGTCATCAACTCCTAACTGTTCGTTGTTTTGTTTTTTTTTCTCAGGACACTAAAGCCTGTTTATGTCTTTGGCTTTGGTAGCTAAAGAGTCTGCAGCATTATGTATGTGAGGCTTCAGTGGAATGTTAATGTTATTAGGCATTTTAGACTAAATTACATCACAAAAACACAGCACAAATTTCTGATAAGCTATGGTTGCACTGACTGGTTTTAATACACATCTACCAGAGCTGAATGTAAATGACAAAGATATAGTCATGCTTTTTGTAGTCATATATAAACCATGCACAGTAAATAAATGTCTTTGATTTCTTTGATTTGTTGCACAAACAGCAAATATATGCACAGGAAGGTTAAATTGATGGGGGGAGAAAAAGCTAAAAAAAAAAAAAAAAAGAAGAAAGCTGGTTTTCAGCCTAATGTTGCCACCTCCAAGAATTTACATATAGTTTGAAACATGATTGCTTGTGGGGATGTTTCTATAAAATGTTAATGCTTTCCAAAGGAATAATAATATGCTGCTGCCTTTTTAGTGATACAAATTCAGCATTTCCTAATTTCGTGACATCATTTCAAGCATGGATTGTCAGATCTGTTTAAGCTTTCTGTCATGGATGGCAGCTTTCAATCACACTTCTGAGCAGAACACCTTGGTGGGTAGGTGACACTGTAGGTGAATTCACAGTTTTTTGTTAAGTATCCTTTCCTGTACATATAGCATGCTATTAGATTTAGCAACAACCTTTTCTTTAGTGTTTTTTTTTAATTTAATATTGTATTTTTCTTTCATCGGGACATTGAGTGTTTGGTCATGCTGAAAGTCATGTTATAAACAATGACAGGAGTAATGACTAAGATCCATAGACATGTCACAGCACCACAGCAAACTCTTCGAGACTCATGATGATGTTCAGAATACAAATTAGGTGAAATAAAGGTCTATTGGCCAAGACAGAAACCTATGTAGATTTGAAGGTATTTTACTATGAGATTTTACAAAATATGCTAAAAATGTAACTGTGAAATATATATATTTATATAATAAACATTGATTTATTCATCAAATTCCAACAAAGGTGGTTACAAATTTAAAAAAAAAAAAAAAAAAGATAGATTCATTCCTGTTCAAATTTAAAAAGCTATAAAATCAATGGAAACAAAACAAAACAAACAAACAAAAAAAACCTTCAAACCAACCAAAACCCCAAACTTGATTACCTTATGATCTGCAGCAATTTTAGGTAGTTGAGAGAAATTTATGACATATTACCATAGCAACAATGAACTATCTCAATAGCAGTATTGCTTGTGAAGAGAATGAATTCTCAGGATGCATTATAATGATTATAATTATTGCTCAAAATTCTACATGTTCTGTAGAAACTGAGAGCTGTATTTTTCTTTTTTTTTTTCTCCATTTTTTTCACTTTTGCTACAATAGGGATATTGCTTTTCTTGACACATAAAAGGGATTCTGTGATAAGTTTCAACAGTGCTCAATTAGTCCACCAGATGGAGCATTTACCATTTCCAGGGAAAAAAAAAACAAAAAACAAAACAAACAACAAACTCCAACAAACAAAAGGAAACAAATCACAAAAAACAAAACAAAACCCTAACAAAACCTAACCTCAACAAAACCCCAACCAAACAAACCAAAGCCCCCCAAAACCAGAACTATTGAGGAAGCTAATTTTCAAACACGTGTTAAAGCCACTTAAAGCCACTGAAAGTTTAGGGGACGGAGGAAGAAAACTGCAATCTATTTATTAAAACTTCTGTTTACAAGGCAGTCTTTTGATTCAGCGTCATTTCCTAGGGTAAAATTTGATTCACATGTACATAATGTATGACAGAACCTCTTTGAGGAATGATTGAATAAAAAACCAAAACCAAAACCAAGCCACAACAAAACACAAACAAACAACAACAAAAAACAAAACAAACCAAAACAAAAAATAAAGAAAGCTGTAGGAAGAGGAAGGGAGAAGAGAAATGCATTCAAGGTTACCCAGTAAGATTTTGGTGTTTTCCTCAATTCTGTGTGATTTCACAGTATCACAGTATCACAGTATGTTAGAGATTGGAAGGGACCTCGAAAGATCATCTAGTCCAATCCCCCTGCCGGAGCAGGAACACCTAGATAATGTTACACAGGAATGCGTCCAGGCGGGTTTTGAATGTCTCCAGGGAAGGAGACTCCACAACCTCCCTGGGCAGCCTGTTCCAATGTTCCGTCACCCTCACTGAGAAGAAGTTTCTTCTCAACTTTAAGTGGAACCTCTTGTGTTCCAGTTTGTACCCATTACCCCTTGTCCTATCATTGTTTGCCACTGAGTAGAGCCTGGCTCCGTCCTCGTGACACTCCCCCTTTATATATTTATAGACACTGATAAGGTCACCCCTCAGTCTCCTCTTCTCCAAACTATAGAGACCCAGCTCCCTCAGTCTTTCCTCATAAGGGAGATGCTCCACTCCCTTAATCATCTTAGTTGCCCTGCGCTGGACTCTCTCCAGCAGCTCCCTGTCCTTCTTGAACTGAGGGGCCCAGAACTGGACACAATACTCCAGATGCGGTCTCACCAGGGCAGAGTAGAGGGGAAGGAGGACCTCTCTCGACCTACTAACCACCCACCTTCTAATATACCCCAGGATGCCATTGGCCTTCTTAGCCACAAGGGCACAGTGTTGGCTCATGGTCATCCTGTTGTCCACTAGGACCCCCAGGTCCCTCTCCCCTACACTGCTCTCTAACAGGTCATTCCCCAACCTATACTGGAACCTGGGGTTGTTCCTGCCCAGATGCAGGACTCTACACTTTCCCTTGTTATATTTCATCAAGTTACTCCCTGCCCAACTCTCCAGCCTGTCCAGGTCTCGCTGGATGGCAGCACAGCCTTCTGGCGTATCAGCCACTCCTCCCAGCTTAGTGTCATCAGCAAACTTGCTGATAGTACACTCAATTCCCTCATCTAAATCATTGATGAATATATTAAATAATACTGGTCCCAGTACTGACCCTTGAGGCACTCCACTAGTTACAGGCCTCCAACTAGACTCAGCCCCATAGACTACAACTCTCTGGCTTCTCTCCTTCAGCCAGTTCGCAGTCCACCTCACTACCTGATCATCCAGTCCACACTTCCTCATTTTAGCCGTGAGGATGCTGTGGGAGACTGTGTCAAATGCTTTGCTGAAGTCAAGGTAGACCACATCCACCGCTCTGCCATCATCCATCCACCGTGTTATTTCCTCATAAAAGGCTAAGAGATTGGTCAAACATGATTTCCCCCTGGTGAAGCCATGTTGACTGCCCCTCATAACCTTCTTATCCTTGATATGCCTTAAGATGGTACCAAGGATAAGGTGTTCCATCACTTTCCCAGGGATGGAGGTGAGGCTGACCGGCCTATAGTTACCCGGGTCCTCCTTCTTGCCCTTTTTGAAGACTGGAGTGACATTTGCTTTCCTCCAGTCCTCAGGCACCTCTCCCGTTTCCCAAGACTTGGTAAAGATGATGGAGAGTGGTCTAGCAATGACTTCCGCCAGTTCCCTCAGCACCCGCGGGTGCATCCCATCTGGACCCATGGATTTATGGATGTCCAGATTGCTCAACTGGTCTCTAACCCATTCCTCATCGACTAAGGCAAACCGCTCCGTCGACCTGACTTCATCTAAGGTCTCAGGGGTACAGGGCTCTTCAGGACTGCCCGCAGCAGAGTAGACAGAGACAAAGAAGGCATTCAGTAACTCTGCCATCTCTTTATCTTCTGTCACCAGGGCACCCATCCCGTTCATCAGTGGGCCTACATTGCCTCTGGTGTTAGTTTTGTCTGCCATGTATTTAAAAAAGCTCTTTTTGCTATTTCATATGTTTTGCTTTAGATATGCAGCCTGCAGAAAATTTTGGAGAATTGTTTACGTTAATGCTGCAAAAGAGCAATATCTGTGGAAAAGAAAAAGAAATTATAATGAAGCCTGTGTAGACTGGCATGGATGAGAAAAGCAGGGTAAAAAGGAAAGATGCGCTTCAATGAAAGGGAAACAGCATTGGACATTGTACTGCCATGGGATGGCTGTGAAAATCAGGCAAGAGCTGCAAAGCGTTTTTTCAATTCAGTGAGCACTGAGAAAGTAAAGCTGAGCAGCTGTGAGTTTGGAGGTAGTAGGTCAGTGCTGATCTGCTCAATCCACAGGCTTGGGGGAACCAATGACTTGTGAAGTTCAAATCAATCAGATGCTAAGTAAGAGTTCCCTTCCTCCTCCTACCTTCCTCCCTTTACCCCTGGAGACAAGACATTTACTTTCAGCAGCTTAGTAAGAATGAATTTCCTAAAAGTTGGCTTTTGGCCAGATTAATTTATGCACAAGCAAACTTATGCTTCACCAATTTATTAAAACCCATCATTTAAGCCTGTTCAAATGTGCAGCTGTTTAAATGAGGTTGGAAGCAATTTTGCCACATGATGCTGATGTCAGTTAAAAGCTCAGTATTAGCAAAATGGGAAAGCATCAGCGGAATGTGTCTGCTACGGTGATCTGTGTTCCCCAGTGCCTAATGGATCAGGGAGACAAATATGCCTAGCTCATTGGCCTGTAAAGTTAAATTCAGATCTATTGCCTATTACACACACACATGTATAAGACAGCAAGCATTTTAAGTGGAATGAGAATTGTTTTGGTTCTGGAGAACATCCAGGATGAGTCTGAATAGAGATTTTCAGGAAAAGCAGGATGCAAAACTGACAAGCGTGAAAATGGTTACAACCAACAGTTTACGTGTGTGTGTGTGGGAAACATGAAAAAAAAATAGATAGATATGAAAGATAAGAAAGATACAGAGATGGAAAAGGGAAGGAAGAAAGGAAGAAGGGAAGGAGGGAAGGAAGAAAGGAAGGAAGAGAGGAAGGGAGGGAGGGAGGCAGGCAGGAAGGCAGGAAGGAGGAAGGAAGGAAGGCAGGAAGGAGGAAGGAAGGAAGGGAGGGTTAAGGAGGGTAAGCAAAATGGTAAAGAGATGGAAAGTTAGAGGAATATTTTTTCTTAACAGCTCCTGCTCTGTGTAAGAAGTATTTTTCAATTCCTGCCTTACAGTACAGCATTCATATCTATGCAATTGTTTAAGTATTTAAACATGGCTGATCTGAGATGTAATCTTTAAATCCTTCTGTTTTCCAGCTTCTTTTGAGGTGAATTAGAAAAAATGAAGTAAAAACTTCTGATTGTCTTTGGCTTACATTTTGGGATTTCTACACGCACACACACACACACACACACACACACACACACACATTCCCCCATTCCCCGTCCTTCTGTCGTGGTTTAAACCCAGTCAGGTAATTCGTTCGCTCACTTCCCCCCCTTTCTTGCCCTCCCCCTGCTCTCGGAGGGACGGAGAGGAGAATCAAAAGAATGCAACTCCCACGGGTTGAGATAAGAACAGTTTAGTAACTAAGGTATAACACAAATCACTACTGCTACCACCAATGATAATAATGATAAAGGAAATTACAAGGGAACAGAATACAACACCTCAGCACCTGCTGACCGATAACTCGCCCCCCAAGCCCGACCAAGCTCCGACCGATACCTCCTCCAACCCTGCAGTCTCCCAGCCCTTCCGGCTAACTCCCAGTTACATCCTGGGCATGACGTGCTGTGGTATGGAATAGCTCTTTGGTCAGTTTGGGTCAGGTGTCCTGTCTCTGCTTCCTCCTGGCTTCCCCTCCTCCCTGGCAGAGCATGAGGCTCACAAAGTCCTTGGCCAAACCAAAACATCCTTGTTATCAGCTCTGTTCCCGAGCTGAAAGTCAAAACACTGCACTGCACCAGCTACCAAGAAGGAGAAAAAATGACTGCTACTGCTGAACCCAGGACATTATCCACCCCTTATTCCATACCATTCACGTCATGCTCAGTTCCCACATTTTCAATATACCATCACTCTTATCTTAGTGCATGGACCAGTCCCTATAAAGCAGCTGAGTCCATCTGATCCATGATGACAGGCTCTATCTCTTGTAACAGTCTTCCAGAGCAGGAGAGACTGTGTGCAGTGTTCACACTCGTGAATAACCTGGGCAATAGTGTCCATTGTTAAGTCCACCCCTCGATCATAAGTCCATCTCTGTGTTGCATCTCTGCTCTGATGGCCTGAAGTGCCATGGGCCCACCAGGTTTAAAATAATTCACTGTCCCCTTCAGCAGTTTCTGCAGCTTGTTGCTGGGAACTCCATACAGCTGCCTTCCATCTCCGATGCTTCCAAAGCACTGGAGGGGCCCAGTGGACTAGATACTTGCCCATACTGTCACACACACCCTGCCACTCCTGGCTGTCCAGCCTTGGGGAAAACCTCTTGGTCCCCCTGTATTGTCGTCTAACCCCAGACAAGACCCAAACCCAACTCTGCTTAACTTTTGAGATCAGACAAAATGGTTGTGGGTAGAACACAGTCTGTGTGTGTGCCAACATGCTGATCCCCACCACAATCAGCAGGCAGGTCCCAAGGATACCCAAAGGCCTTTCAAAACCTTCAGAACTCTCAGTTGATGCTGCTGTACTTGTCACTGGGGCTGGTGTAGCTGCTGTGCTTGCCGGCTCTCCCACCACCGGCTTCTCTTTTCCTGAGTCCAGCTCTTCCTCCTCTGCCTTGCTGGGAAATGTTGCCTGGTCTCCTGCATCCTCCTGGGGCTCGGCGGGCGGCTTCCGGGGAATGCTCTCGGCCGTCGCGGGGCTGGGCTCCTCCGCGGGGCTCGGCTCCTCCGCGGGGCTCGGCTCCTCCGCGGGGCTCGGCTCTTCCGCGGGGCTCGGCTCCTCCGCCGCCTTATCTCGCTGCTCGGCAGCCGCTTCCTTCTGCTTCTCGACCGCCCCGGCCTCCTCCACCGGCAGCCGTCCCCTGGCGACCTCCGGCCCCGCTCCCGCCGCCGCTTGGTCCCCGGGGCCGCTCTCCCGGGCCGCTTCAGCAGCCGCCGGCTCCCAGGACCGCTCCCCCTCAGTTCCCCGCAGCCTCACGAAGATGGAGAGTAGGGCGAGGGCCAGGACGGTGAAGAGCAGCCGGACGGCCAGGTACAAGCCCACGGCCACGTCCGTCCCGCCCTGCTGCTGGAGCCCGCCCGTATTACAAGCCATTGCCATAAAGCACAGTGAGACAAGAACCTTAGCCCAGGCCCCATACTTGATAAACACTAACACAGCAAATACCGGCGCTACATAAGTTACAACATTCTGAAGCTGTGAGATCAAGAGAAACAACTCTGAGAGACAATAAATCGTCATTGTGATGAGTGACTATTAATCTGGTCAGATCTGTCGTTATCTCAACCCTTCGTGCCCCACGTTGGGCGCCAAAAAGAACTGTCGTGGTTTAAACCCAGTCAGGTAATTCGTTCGCTCACTTCCCCCCCTTTCTTGCCCTCCCCCTGCTCTCGGAGGGACGGAGAGGAGAATCAAAAGAATGCAACTCCCACGGGTTGAGATAAGAACAGTTTAGTAACTAAGGTATAACACAAATCACTACTGCTACCACCAATGATAATAATGATAAAGGAAATTACAAGGGAACAGAATACAACACCTCAGCACCTGCTGACCGATAACTCGCCCCCCAAGCCCGACCAAGCTCCGACCGATACCTCCTCCAACCCTGCAGTCTCCCAGCCCTTCCGGCTAACTCCCAGTTACATCCTGGGCATGACGTGCTGTGGTATGGAATAGCTCTTTGGTCAGTTTGGGTCAGGTGTCCTGTCTCTGCTTCCTCCTGGCTTCCCCTCCTCCCTGGCAGAGCATGAGGCTCACAAAGTCCTTGGCCAAACCAAAACATCCTTGTTATCAGCTCTGTTCCCGAGCTGAAAGTCAAAACACTGCACTGCACCAGCTACCAAGAAGGAGAAAAAATGACTGCTACTGCTGAACCCAGGACACCTTCAAAACTGAAGATTTTCAGATTATGTTCAGTTTTGGCAAAATTTAATGGGGCTATTTTCATTACCTTCAGCTACAAATGCGCTGATACTCCTTGAAATCTGACACACTGTTATACTAATAACAGGTAGCTTAAAATAGTGTTTAGATGAAAAATTAATTTCTTTGTAGAAACTGAGTTAACTGAGAAGAATGTAACATTTTCTGGACTTCTTAAACATGGGCCGTTGACTTCCTAGGTCGCAATTGCTTCTTTGGAACCATTATGCTTTCATGTAAATACATATTTAGAGGCATTTCAGAAATGAGATTATTGGCCCAGTAGACCATGACTATGCTAAAGTATTTACAGCAACAAAGCTGACAAAAGTTATGTAGAAAGTATTATAAGCCACTCTGAAAGTCTGTCTTACCTGCTTAACTTCAATACAGCAAAAGACAGAGAAAGCACTGTGACTTTGGACAAAATCATGTTTATATTAATCATATAAAAAGTTCTGCAAGCTTTAAACTATGTAATTCCCACACATTCACAAGGGCAGTAACTAGTACTGAAAGCTATTTTCCATCAGAAAGCTAAATTAAACGGAAGTAATATAGCAGCAGCAAACTCAAGAGCTTTCTTGTTTTTTAGGTAGTTACTCTACAAGAATGTATTTGGAAATGTGGGAAGAAAAAGAGTTTAGCAAGCAGTCATTGTCTTGATAGGACAAATTTATCTGTAGAGAAGAAGGCTGAGATCACAGTTAAGGCACTGTACTAGGGTTCTAGGGCATCAATAAGCCTTAAAATTTTGTATGTCTCAGGACCATTATCATTCAAATGTCATAGAATAACTGGTAATTATACACTCGAATTTAAGTGGCTTGGGTTTTTTTTTTTTTCTTTTTCAATGGTAATTAAAGTTAGATATGATAAAATAGTACACCATATTGTTCCTGACACAGTTCACAAAACTACAACAGAGGATTTGACTTAGCTGCTTAATGATTTTTTTTGTTCATGAATATTTAATTTAAATGAGCCTCATATGAGCATTTAAGTGATTTTTACTTTTTTGATGACAACCAAATAGGTGAATGACATAGCTAAGTTGTTATTTCTTTTTTTTTTTTTTTTTTTTAATTTTCTTAAAAGGAAATAAAGGCAATTTAGGTGATTATCCATTCATGAAGCACGAGTCAGTATCATGTGACTTGTACAAAAATTCAGAAACTGACCTGATCAAATCTAAAAAGCAAAAATTATCAATTTAAAGGAGGCTTAGTTTCGAAAAAAAGTTGATCAATTAAACAAATGGTTATAATCTGACTTGGGTTGCAAATCCATATGTAAGGGAAGATCCATAGTTTGTCAGCTGGCTTGATTTGCTGGTATAGCAGTGCATGAGAGATGTTTCTTAATGCACTTAGTATAATGGGCTAGTTAAGCAGTATGGTTCTCTCTCACAGTTGACAGTTGCATTTCTCCAAGTTGGAAAACAAGACACTTTAATATGGCATCAGATGTAATATTTCTGTATGCATGTCTCTAAATAATATGCACCAACAAAGATGAGGAACTAGGCCAGGAACTGCTGGAATACTGGTACAACCATAGAATCATAGAATAGTTAGGGTTGGAAAGGACCTTAAGATCATCTAGTTCCAACCCCCCTGCCATGGGCAAGGACACCTCACACTAAACCATATCACCCAAGGCCTCATCCAACCTGGTCTCGAACACTGCCAGGGTGCTATAAAAGGAGAAATAAAAATAAGAAAACTAGGAAAAGACCAGCGAACCAACACAGACATAAAACAGAAACAAAATCACAACCCAAAGCCAAACACTTAAAACCCCCTAAACCCCAAGGACATGATGAGAATTCCAAGAGGAGAAAACAAGAGGTAATTTTGTGAGTGCTCAACTAATGAATCTTGATTTCCACAGATTTGATCCTTATCCATTTCTAATGGGAGTCCTGAAGTACTTGATTTCATTTCTGTGTGGATTATACAACATCAGATAAAGGTTGTGCTTAATTTTAGCTTTTCTCTCAAAAATAGCTCAGCTGGGGGTATATCCTCTGTTTGGTTGTCATCTTTCACAAAAAACTACAGAAACTTAATAACCTTTTCAAGACTAGGAATTTGCCAAATTTGACTGAGAATTTGATTGAGATTGCCTATTTGTGCAGCAGTTATTTAAGGTGCAGACAGGCATATAGCTAACTAGGTAAATGTACACTGGGATGAGATTATATAGCACTCATAGGAAAGCAGCTTAAAAAGAACCAAGTGGAAGGGCAGCTGAGATAAGAAAAGAGAGGGCTTTGACAAATGTGGCAAAAAATGGCTTGATAGACATGTTCAGTATTGGAAGCAGTCAGGTCCAGGAGGCCAATTTTAACCAGTTTGTAAGGGTAGAATCTATGAGTTCAAGAGCATGACATGAAACTCCTACCTTCACATAAAATGGTTGTCAAGGACAAAAAAGATGCTACTTTACTTTTGCAATATAAAATAGGATATATCAACTTCTGTCAAGACTGCATTTCTTAGGTCCAAAGTGTGTCCAGAAGCAGTATGTGGTAAATTTTATTAATTTTTGATATCTTTTGATCTATGAATTCTATTAATTATTGATCTTTGCTAAAGCAAACATTTGTTAGAACATCTCATGTTATGCATACTTCTGTCAGTAGAATAAGTAACCAGGTTTATTATGAAACTAGAATAAAGCTACTAATTTTTGACGAGATTTAATTTGGCTTTTTTGTAAATAAACCTTTGATTGAATTTAGTTCTAAGAGGGGTTTGTTACTGTTGTTGTTGATGGACTAAACCAAGATTTTTCACAATTAATTGAAAAACTAAGCAGCCACTCGTTGCTCTGGAAGTCTTCATTTAAGAATATTGTCACACTGCTTCTTCCTTTATTCATATCAACTACTAAGACAAGGGACATTAAGATGCTATGAAAGCTAGGTGAACAATCAACTAAATGTAGTCTGACTACAAAGTTAACCGAACTGAGGTATTACAGAGCATTTCCATAGTAGGCAATTTACTTATTTATTTTGCCATATTGCTCAATGATTTATGTATTTATAAAAATCAGAACTGTCTCACAAATGATTAATAGGGAAAAATAATGAAAAAAAAGGTACTAAATTGCTCAAATAGTGAAAATTCCAGAAAAAAAAACCAAACCAGTTATTATTTTTATTGGGAGAAAAAGATATTTTACAAGTAGCAGAGTATTTTTTTGAAGTTCACCCACAAATGGTTTAAATTAAGTTTGCAAACTTACTTCAGTTTGCACTTTAACATAACATTTCATTAAGTAGTACTGAGAATGAACCAGTCTGCCTCTTCTATTTATATGTTAGCATCTGTGAAGCTATGGAAAATGTAAATTGTTTGCCTGTTCTTCTGTTTTGTAATAAAGCAGACACCTCCAGAAGGCAAATTCCCGCCCCCCCCCAAAGGTTCTTAGCTAAGAGGGGATGCCTTCTGGGCATCAGCATCTCTCTCCATCGATAGTGAATAAAGCCTTGATGACTATCTGTGTCCATATGATAGTAAGGCAGCTAAAGCTGGATGGTTGAATCTCACCTCTAGAGTCTGTACTTGGAATGTACATAGAGAAAAAGATGGATTTGAGGAGGGAAATGTCTAGACCCTACAACCTCCACATATACTTAGATTAATGACAACTCTTCAGCGACTCCATTGCAGGAGGCAATTGTTTGTCTGATCCAAATCTCACAGACAGCAGCTGCAAGATTCTTAGTGTCTTCAGCAGAATTTGTATTATGCCACAGCTTACAATGTTTTTTCTTTTTTTCATTTGTATGAAAATGTTTGCACCAAACTGTAAAGCAAACAAATAAAAAAGGCATTATAAGCAGGATTTATCTTACCTATGTTTAGACATCAAACAATTAGCTATCATAGGCTAAGATAGTAACTCTAGAGTCTTTTTGTAGCTTAGTGAAGATAAATAGACACCTGCAAAGGGCAATCCATCTCACTAAGTTTAGACAGTCATATTGAGCCAAGAAGAATCTCTCCTAGATGTATCTATCTTTCTCCACTGGATAAAATGGGATCAGGCAGTGATTAGTTTAGAATTTGACAATTCACTGTTAAGAATCTAAGCCAGCCACATCGAATCCCATCATAGACTGGATAATTCTCTAGCTCTTTCCCTAGCACTTTCATTAATGGTCATTCAGTAAAATGACCAAGTATAGAAATAGAGCAGATTTTGTCAGCTAAAGGGTCATGTTTTGCTAGCTTCACAGGGAAAAAAAAATAGATAATGTAATCTATGAAAGGGGATTAAAGGAATGCTTCCTCCACACCACCACCCCTCCCCTCTGCCCCCCAGAGACTGACATTTCTCATAGATAGCAAAGTTTCCCACAAAGCAGGGTCCTTTCAGTGGAGCCTGCATAGCACAGATCACCTCACCTGTATTCTGTTGAACAGGATTTTAGGCTATGTTTAATTAAAAGCTAGATGACTAGAAATTTAACAAGTCAGATAGGTTTAAACATTCACATTTCAGTTCACTGTTTTGTAGAACTGCTGAATGCAAAACAAATGTTATTTATGCTTGCTCTTTCTCCTCACATTCAGTTCCCATCTACTGCCAACCCAAGTGTATTTGTTCCTGCTGCTGCTGTTGCGTCCCTCCCCCTGATAGTTGGTGTGCCCCTAAATGACGTTATGACACAGATGTCGACAACTGTCCACTGTTCTTCCCATTTAAAAACACTATGCAACAGATGCTTCAAATAGCTCAGCATACATTTTATGGAAGGAGGTAAAAAAGAGCTGCCAGATTGCTGACTTTTTCGCTTTACGCCTCATGATATGAATGACAGCTTGGTAAAACAGAGATTACACAGAAAATTATTTTTTAATGATGATTTGCCACTTGGCTTGGTTTGTTTGTTTGCTTGTTCCCTTATCAAGACTATAATGACAATATCCCATGCCAGCAGTGACAGATTTCTGATCAGTTCTATATTTCTTAAGAAATAGAAGGTACACTTCATATCTTTACTTCTATACAAGTCTTCCATGCTGTCCCTTATTGAAAAAAATGGATACACAATTTCATTTTAATTAAGTAACTTTAAAACAATTCAGAAACTTAGTATCATAGAATAATTCAGATTTGGATTAGCCTCAGGACATCTTGAATCCAAACTCCTGCTCAAAGTGGTCAGTTATGGGTCAGACCAGGTTACTCAGGATTTTATCCTCTTGGGTCCTGGTCACCTTGAAGGATAAAGACTGTACAACCTCTGTGGGTAACGTACTGTCTGCATGATGAAAAGGTCTTCCCTGCATGCAGTCTGATACTCTACTTTTTTTTCAATTTATGCTTATTGTCACTTGTCTACCCATCAAGCACAGCTGTGCAAAGACTGGCTACATCTTCTAAATTACCTTTCTGTAGGCAGTGGTGGATTCTTATTAGATCTCCCTCAAAGCCATGTTTCTTTCCAGGCTGAAAAAGCCCAACTCTCTCAGCCTTTACAGAGTGTAATACCTGCGGTAGGATCAGAAGTGGCTGAACTAGCTTTCTAGATGAGGTCTAACAAGTGTTGATCAAACAAGGACAATATATTCATCGACCTGCTGGTTCTGCACGTGCTGATGCAGCCCTGGATGCTGTTGGCTGTGCTGCTAGGGCCACTACTGGCTCATGCTTAGCTTGCTGCCTACCAACACCTTCCCACAAAGCTCCTCCCCAAGCAGGCAGTCCCCAGCCTGTATTGTTGCTGAGGTGCTTCCTTCCCAGATTCAGGATGTGGCACATTTCCTTGCTGAATTTCAGGACATTCCTGTTGTCTCCATCGTGTCTAGGCACATCTGAATGGCAACTCTGACTTCAAGTTTTAATAACTGGTGCCTCCAAAATGATAGTTTAAAAAATAAATGTGTTCACTTAATATAGGTGAAAAAAAAATATCTTGTTTTCGAGTTGAGTGGTTCCCCTTTCTGATTTTCATTCATTGAAAAGTGTATCTGTTTTCAGCAAAAAGCATTCATGAAAATGATATTTAAATAGTTTCAGTTAAAGAGGAAAGAGAATTTGCAATGTTTAGTGTTATTTCCTTTCACTCATCATGTTCTTACAATAAGGTTGAATACACTGCCTACATGTTTTTAAAGGTGAAGGTGAGAGTCTGATGTGCCAGAAGTTTGATCGGGGGATTTGTTTCAGGAGAAGGTATGTTTTCTTCATGCAGCTTTGTTGGGTTTCATGCAATGGTTGCAAAACTCACATATTATCGCCATCTTTCAAACACTAAATGTGGCAAGATATCTGCTCTTTCTCCCATTGATATTCTTCACTTACAAAGCTCTCCTTCTTAAGACTTACTTGCTACTGCACCATGTATTCCCCATTAATCAGCACCAATTGTGTGAGTCCAATGGGCTGACACTGTTTTTCATCACATTTTGGATCTGGCATCTTCTGAGTCATGGAGGTGAATTTTGTCACTGCTTCTTCCATTACTGTTCTGAACACTGACAAACTGAATTTGATCTCAGAACTACTATTTAGAAATAGAAGGAGAGTGGAATAAAAAGATCTGTCTGTTTTGTGACATTTGTCACAAACCCATGTTTACTTTCTCCAAGCAAATACAAACAAAGGCTCCTATCATCTAAGCCAGTATAGGTGTATTGTCATATGATATGATACACTCCAGAATATGTAGCATACCTGGAAGAATCTGTATTTCCCTATCTAATTATGTATCTATCTGCACCTACCAGTAAAAGGCTCTAAGTCTGTCAAAGAAAAGTGGGTTTTCAGGAATTATTTGATTTCACTGGAGCACACAGAAAATGAAGTAAGCAATTATGGCGCTACCTACTTTTTTTGCCAATTTAGAGTATGTTCTATTCTTTATCATACCACAGGCACGCTATCCAAGATTGTACCAGTGTCTTTTGCACAATGAAGATAATATGTACCTAGTGAAGGTATTTTAAAGATGAATATATTCCATTTCTGAACATTTTCTGTACAATTATTCTCATATTCTGCAGCAACCAAAAGCTTATGAGTACATTAGAAAGAGGATACAATGCAAGCGTTGCTATATTCATATGTCTAGTGTGCTGGAGAATTTGAGCTTCTTTGAGGCTTTTTTAAAGGCTTAAAGACAAAATACATCTTCAAGATACATTTGAATAAGGAGAGAGAAGTAAATATCACACATGGCAGATAGGTGTGTGTGATTAGAAAGAAAAAAGA
Source organism: Pezoporus flaviventris (assembly GCF_033815535.1). Lineage (NCBI taxonomy): Eukaryota > Metazoa > Chordata > Aves > Psittaciformes > Psittacidae > Pezoporus > Pezoporus flaviventris. The sequence goes on along the minus strand of NW_026892579.1, from coordinate 26,854,921 downwards.
GAAGTCTTTTCAGTGATACAGATGAATTCTCACTTACTGCTGTCATCACAAAACACCATGACAAATGTAGTAAGAATTCTTGAATAGCTGAGCAGTTTTTTCTTGAATAGATGATTATTTTCATCATTTTTTCACTATGTTATTCATTAATACTTTTTAACACAAAAAGTTTAGAGGTTCTTGAAAAATACCCATCAGTTTTTGGTTTGTTTTTTTTTTTTCATTTAACTGATGAATGACTTCATTACTCATTCACTTTTAAAGATGCACATTATATAGGTTGCCTTGGTGCCTTGATTTTCCTTTAGCTTGTTTTTTGTCACTCTGGGTAGAGGAATGTTTTTATCAGTTTAATAGTTTGCATATTCTCATGATCAAATTCATAACAACTATGTACTGATAACTGGAATTCTTCACTCAGTTCAGTTTCAGATACTTTTATTACATTTTCATCTGAGAAGATTCCTCTTCTTAAGCTCTGGAACTGCTCTGCAATGCAAACTGGTGCATGGGAGTTTGGGGATTCCTGAAGCTGAGGAGAAACTCTTGAGTCTGTTCATGTCATGCAACAGATTTTTCCCTTTAGCTTCACTATCAACAGGATTTCACTAAGTAAGTGTGAGGAAGTCTTTGGCTTATTTCCTAAGTCATATAATCTCATTTAATTGTTTTGAGTGCATCTATATTTATTCATGGCTTGTTTTTATTTATATATACTTCTATATTTATAGATATATAAGTAAATTCCCACTCAAATTAAGTGTTTGGGTTTTATTTTGTCTGCAGATGGAAACACCAGCTGAACTGTTTGGTTCTGGTTTTCTTTTTTTCTCGTTTCTTCTTGTGTTTCTTGGTAGTTTTCTCTGAAATAAACCTTAGTAAACTAAGTAATTTTTCACTCTATTCCATGATTGACAAATTAAGTAAGGGATCTGAAAATTTTAGTATTTTCTAATGCTGATCAGAAAACAATTTTTCAGTTCATAAAAGTGTGCAGTTTCAGACTACTTTTATTATGTGTTCTGATATAGAATCAAAATGACAGTTTTGGAGAATGTATTTATAAGAAGGCCATGATCTCAGGCTACCCAATGCCCAGACAATAACCCATTGACAAAGTAAACCTGAGCTAATATTGAAAGCTGGAAGCTTTATGAAAGTGAGAAAGTGATAATTCTAAATATTGTTAACTGATACATATACCATAAGAAAAAATATTTCCTGGAATGCCTAATAAGTGGAAATGTGATTAAAAATGTAATATTTATAGTGAATACCACTGTGTATGTTAGCAAAGGGGCATTCCATTGCAAAATACACATAAATTGGAAAGGGCATAGGAAAGTCAATTAAAACAGACACAAAGCAGAAGGTCTTCAAAAGTAAAACATTTATCTTTAGAATTAAAAGATTGCAAGTCAGTCAAATTAGTTCTACAAAATATTGCAAGAAAACAGAACAGAAAGACAAGGAAATATCTTACAAATGCATAAATGGTGTTGGATAAGTTAATGCCTAGTACATGCAGGATGATTAAATATAATGAAGATATGTAGAACACACAGAGTAAAGACAAAATCCATAGTCCTGAAATGTCATTTCTGTTTTCAGCGTACTGGTAACTGGCAGCAGAAAATTAAAATTTAAGAAAGAATAATCATAGAATCATAGAATCATAGAATAGTCAGGGCTGGAAAGGACCTTAAGATCATCTAGTTCCAACCCCCCTGCCATGGGCAGGGATACCTCACACTAAACCATCTCACCCAAGGCTTCGTCCAACTTGGCCTTGAGCACTGCCAGGGAAGGAGCATTCACAACCTCACTGGGAAACCCATTCCAGTGCCTCACCACCCTCACAGTAAAGAATTTCCTCCTTATATCCAATCTAAACTTCCCCTGTTTAAGTTTTAACCCACTACCCCTTGTCCTGTCACTACAGTCCCTAATGAAGTGTCCCTCCCCAGCATCCCTGTAGGCCCCTTTATGGTTAAGGCAAATAAAACTAATATTAAGGAATACTGAAACTATATGTAATTCTTTCCTAATTACTCAGTGTAAAACATCTTACTTGAAATGGCCTTGAGACAGCTAGCTGAGGTGTGTTTTTAATATAGTTGTACAATAAAGAAAATACAGATACATTACCACCAGTTTAAGTTCAAGGAATCATAAGAGAAGTCAGTTTCTGAACTCAGTTAAGTGGTGAAGAAGATAAAAAAACACCATTCAAAGGGAACTAACTGGTATATTGTTCAGATACCTTTGTATCCTGAAAAGCACAAAGGCCCATTTTCCACCTGTTTTCACACTGGCTTTATGTAAGTCTGAAAAATAAGCAGGCCAGTTGTGCTTTCTTTCTCAGGTAATAGCTTCTGTCTACAGAATTCAAAGTGAACCAAAGGGTCTTGGCCAACATAGAGGGCTATTTTCAGGAAAGACGGGGGTGCTGGACATGTTACAAAACTGCATTCTAAAATGTGCTAAGGATTTTATATTTATATTTCAATTATGAAATTTTGTTCCCTGCTATAATGAGGACTGCAAATACTGCCTCTTTTTAAATATATCCATCAGGGTGAAGTCTGAGTTCTTCAAAGCACAAGGACTTACAGTAATTTCTTAAATATTTAATGTACAAAGCAACAGATTGTCTTTCTATTTCAGAAACTAAAGTATTTAATTTAATTTTAAGATTTTTTTCACTAACATGTTTTTTTTAATGAAAGAAATGTCCATGGGAAAATTTCAGAGATGCAAAAGTAATCATATCATTACCATGACTTTTATGCCCAGCTAGGAAAAATGCACTGACATCTTCTTGGCTGCCCTCCTAGAATAGTCTTGCCACTTTCACTCTGTGCATGCAGGGAAAAAACAAAGTGAACATAAGTCTTCAAGGCAGGGAGCCACACAATCAAAACCCACTTTGAGTAAAGGAAGCTGGAGGGAAGCCCTGTGCTGGCACTCAGGCTGCTGGCTTGGCAAAGAGGCAGTGAGCCTGTGTGCTGGTCATGGTACTGACTGTCCTGGGGATCCTGCTCAGTCTGATTCTGCATCCCTGAAGCTAAAGAGGAACTCACCAGAGTTTTCCAGGATGGTCCTTATCAAACTACTAATTCATTCTGGCTTTCTCAGGAGTAAATCTTTTTTTCTTGAAATACCAGCTTCTGCGAAGATTGTAGATTTTTTTTTCTTTTTTTTTTTTTTTTTTTTCCCCACATCTCTGATTGATTTTAATCTTTGCTCTGGATTAGGGATCTAGTTCTTTGATTAGGTTTTTGTGTTTTGTTTTATTTTTTTTTCCTCCCTCTTCCTAATATAGAAAAGTCCTTTAAATATCAGAAGTTTTTCTATTTGTCCAATTTTATTTTGTTTTGGGAGACTACTTATTTGTGTGGGTATGCAAGTATACACCATGTCACTCAGTATGTGCATAGAACTTCTGGTGTAATGCTTGCTCCATTACAGTTTATGTAATTTTTGCTGCTGGTTTTAGTGCAGGCTAGGTTTAAGAGTTTTACATTACAGCTGAAGAAATAATACTATAACGAGTAAAACTAAAATTTATGTTGAACAGAAACAAAATTCCTTACACCTTACTAGACCAAATTCAAAATATATGGATAAAACATGGAACTTTCATCCTGAGAAGAAAATAAAATTGGCCAACTCCAAATATTCTTGTTCTTGTTTCACAGCTTAAGGATGACTTTCAATATTAGTATTAGAAATCATAGCACTAAAAGTAAAAAAGGAAAAGTCACATTTCACAATATCAAAATGAAATGTTTAAGCATTACAAACATGAAACATTTACTTAGAATATGAGAAAATTAAAGATTTTGAAATAAAAGTTTTTGCTGGGTGCAGTGAACTTCCAGTGATAAAATCCAGATTGTCTGGGTAGAAAGTTAGATTCCAACTGTGTCCTTCTGAAGGAATGTTTATATTTAGCTGTTTACTATTCTAAGTATCTGTGCTTTATAGAGAAATAGGAAAGCTGTAATCATTATTTTTAGCTCCATTTTTTGTATTGTTGATTTGAGCTCTTTATGTTCCAGTTCATTTTGATTAGAAGTAATTTTGCTCACATACAGTATATGAGTAATTTCAGCTTATTTTTAGGTTGGTAAGCTAGAAGCACTTCCACATTTTACATGAAATGTTAACATCTGAAAATACTTTCCCTTTGTTATCTATAGGTCAGCAGTGGCAAGAATCATTTACCATCATCAAAGTAATAAAAATATATTTATTCTTACAAAATTCTGTAATTTTGGAAGTGATGGCACTGCTCTTTCTGCAGTTAAGCAAAATCCAATTTTTTATGCAACTGGCCTTTGTTATCTAATCTATTCAGAGAAGGAACAAGATTAGAGAAGTTATAAAGCATTATCAACAAAGTCCTGAGAGAATAAGGAATAGCTCTTCCATACAGTAAGATGGAGGAAAAATTTTTATATTTTTTGTTCCCACATCATTACATTTTTTTGTTGCTTAGGGTATTAGCAGATTAGGTGGAAAAAGGAAAGCTGAATTTACACCATATGTTGAACACAGGCTCAGTTCCTTGCTTGTTTCTAAATTCCCATTCCTTTCGAATGTGTGGATGGAAGTCTATACTTCTTGAGATTATGACATCCTTTAACAGGATCATAAAGAGTGCTTATGACCAACTATGGACATGCTGGGCACTCTATGACAAGCTTGAGTACCACTTTATCATATCCATCTGCAGTGAAGCTCTAGAAAGCCTAGTGCCCTTTTGGAAGAACACATATGCTTTGTCATCTGCAGGCATCACATAACAGCATACTAGAATTTGAGCTTCACAGCATTTTTCAGTAATATGTTCAGATCATGATAAAGTATAATTACAAAAAAATAATTTCATTTATTGCTGGTAGAAGACTCAATTCATACATTTCAGCACTGCTAACACAATTGTTGACAAGGCTGTAGACACTTTAAACTTCAGTGGAGTACAGTGGGCTTCAGGACACTTTTTAACCTGCTCTGGATTCTCTGAAGTCCTTGGGTAATATCTTCCTTTTTTAATACACATTATATTTTTACTGTTATCAATATAACATCCAGAAAAGCTAAAGGAAGCAAGTGAAGCAACAGAGTTGTCTTGCTTTATTCACAAAATAGATACAGAGGCCATGATAACCAGAAACAAGCAGGTGAATCTGTGCTATTGAGCTTTTTTCAAACAGAACAATCTAAAATTGATGCACTAGTCTTTTTTTTTTTTTTTTAATATTTTAGAAAGTGTCAAAATTTGACAGGTGGATCCATTGTACAAGCCCACTCTGAACCATTTCTTAAGTATTCTTTGTTAAAAAAAAAACATCTTTTTCTCTGAGTTAAATTGAAAAGCTTGAAATTCTTGGAAGCAATTTTGATCAGAGCAGTACTTTGTGAGGGAGAGTAAGTCAGCCAACTGAACAGAAAAAAATGATAGCTAGCAAGCAAGCTAGCAAGAAAGATAAAAAGGAAAAAAAAAGGATCTGTCTTTCAAATTTAGAAAATGTCCACCAAACCCATATTTTTCTTATTAATAAGTATTTTATGTGATTTTGTATGTGTGTATTCATGATCTGTGAAGAATATATATATATTTAACTGAGAAAAACAAAAAAAATATTAGTGGAATTAAGTCTTTAGAAAAGCATTTTCATTTTAAATATTCAAAGAGACTCCACAACCTCTCTGGGAAATCTGTGCTAGTTCTTAGCTACCCTCCCAGTGAAAAAGTGCTTCCTGTTGTTCAGAGGGAAGCTCCTGTGTTTCACCTTGTGCCAACTGCCTTCTGTCCTGTCACTGAGCACCACTGAAAAATCCTGGCTATGTCTTCTTTGCATTCTCCCTTAAGGTGTTTGTATACATTGATGAGATTCCCCTGAGTCTTGTCTTTTCTGGCACTAACAGTACCAGCTCTTGCAGCCTTTCTTCATAGGAGAGATGCTCCAGACTCTTCATCTTCATGGTCTTTGCTGGACCGTCTCCCATATGCCTATGTCTTTCTTGTATTGAGGAGCTGACATCTGGACACAATACTTCAGGTGTGGCCTCACCAGTGCTGAGTATTGGGGAAGGATCACCTCCCTCAACCTGCTGGCAATAATTTCCTAATGCAAGCAAGGGTACAAATAGCTGCCTTTGGCAAAAGGACACATTGGTGGCTACCTTTCCAGCATGTACTGACTTCATGATGTTCCTGTCAGCCCATTTCTCTGGTCTGTATTTCTTTTTCTGATGGATATATTTTATTATATATTTGGGAAAAAAAAAAAGAAAAAAAGAGAAAAGGTCAATCCTGTTCATTTCAAGGCATTCAAAAAAGTTTGTTTACACAGATTCTTTTTATGGGGTACATGAAATGAAAGTATTTTTAAAATATATTTTTGAATTTTCAAAATATAAAATTCAAAAGCTAACACTTGTTATTGTTTCAAGAAATTCACAGCAAATATCTTTACAGTGATATATTTAATCACACAGTCTTAAAAAGACTACATATCTGCAGTATAGGAGTCTTAAAGTGGATTGTGCAAAGAAGTGTCTCTATTCTGAATTCTGTGATCCTTACATCTGCAATGAAACTTTCAATATATTATGCTAAGGTCTGGGAAAGCTACCCCAATAACAAGTCAACAAACACACATGAAAAAAAAATTACACTAGTTTATGACTGAACGTAGTCTTCCATTTTTTTTGAGAGTTTAAATTATTTATAATAATACTTCACAGTATATTAATACATGTGTGATAGCATATTTTGTACAAGTGATGAACCCAGAATCATATTGAGCCTTTTCACAGCACCATGCAGTTAACTAATTGCTGAAGAAAACACTGTGTAGGCCAGCTAGTAAAGGCTACTAGAAGAGAAAAAGAGAAGCTTTTAAAAATTTAATTTCCATAAAACTTAATAGATCAACATGCTTTACTTCTTTGCAGGTTAAATAGAAATTCTAATATATCATATCCTGTCAAAATCTGGACCAGGTATCTTAAAAACATTTCTTAAAACCATTACTAGAAATTACATGGCATATGTCTGAGCAGTTTCAGTCAAGAATTTTTTTTTCTATAATAATGTTGATTATTTCTAAATATCCTTTTTCTAAAAATCTAAGATCTTTTTTTTTCTAAAAAATGAGAATCTAAAGATTCCAAAATCTAAAAATCTTTTTTTTTCTAAAGATACAAAATTTTAGAAATTTTGTATCTTTAGAAAAAAAAAATAGGTTTCTCTTAAAAAAATAGTGGTTGACAGCAGCTTACTTCAGGCACTGAAACAGTTACCTGTCAAAGTTACACATTTAGTGTAATGAAGGTTAGTAATTTTTTAATATGCTCATTCTTCTGTGAGACACTTTTAGAGCTGAAATGATTTACTCAGTTTTAAAAGACGTATTTATATTGACAAATGCACAGTTTAAAGGGAGTTACCTTGAAAGCAATGACATAGTTTGTAATTCTTTAGATCTTCCTTCTGAAAGCCGGTACCTATTGCTCTTAAATGTCTGCAAAGGTTTTCAATAACTACCCACCCAGTTATTTATTATGATAACAGGCAGAATATGAAATACTAGAGACAGAATTTCAAAGGTGTACATAAGATACATTCACCCAATAAACTTAAAACTGAGTTGAAACCCCTTTGAACTCACTTCAATCTTAAGGCATTAGCAGTTCAACCCATTCTTAAATCAGAACTTATATGATTGAGAAACATACAGGGAAATGCAAAACCCTGAGCGTCAAGATTTGGCAAAATTGATCTGCAGTTATTTTGTTTTGAAGATATGCATTAATATTAATTGCAACTCATGTTTCCTTCCCTGTAGACATATGGAAAGCAAGAAAGAAGAAGAAAAAAAAGAAAAAAAAAAGGAATTATAAAGAACTCTAAGAACTCTCAGCCTATAGAATAAGAGTACTTGGAAGAATAAGATCACTGTTTTGTTTAATTGTACTGAAGTCTAGATGTGGGAATTTAGAATAATTGCTAAAGATATGGTGGAAACACAACGGGACAAGACAGGTACTGTGTCAACCTGAACTTGGGAGCTATGGAAAACAGGGCTTGCACTGAACAAAAGGATTTAGTTGAGGCATGGTCTGCAGATGCATGAACAGCCCCAGAAGATGCCCCTGAGCCTTCTCTTCTCCAGACTAAACAATCCCAGTTCTCTCAGCCATTCCTCATAAAATATGAGTGATGAGTGGAAAGCAGACAGAAATCTTTTCCAGTACACAGTTAATGCCAATAAGATTAACCCTTGATTTCTCAAGATGCTTGATCCTTTTTCTAGTTAATGAATCTGAGGGCTTTTCTTTCTCTCAGACACTAAGATGGATACCAGTGAAGTTTCTGCAGATTCTCAATTGATTTTCTGTTTTCTTCTGGATTTCACTTTAGCAGAAAAAAAGAAATATTATGTTTCATATGTTCATACATATGTGTACCAAATGATGGTTGCATTCATTTGGTCTTCTAGTTATATGCTTTAGACAACTAATAATTTTACTACTGTAAAGGTAAATGACATTTAGAAATCAAACTGCAGATGAGTTTATGTGAATGCCACATCATTAATTTTCTTTTGAAGACTATCAGCCACAGAAGTAAAGCAAAGCTGAAAAATACTCCAGCAAGTATACTATGTATCTATCTATGAGAACTTACAGAAAATGTCATAATGTCTTATCCACTGCAGTTAGTAAATGAATCAATATCAAAAAAGTCAGCTTTTTTTTTTTTTATTCTGCATAGAACAATGTTATTCTGAAATCTAAAAAATTTAAATTGTCAGAAAACTATTTATAAGGTAATTAATTCCCTAGACAGGTGAGGAGAACAAATGAATTCCCTTAACAAATGGAAAAATCATTACAGGATTTTCACACTTTGAATTCAAGGCCTTTAAAATACATAAATATGTATTAAAAAATGTCTTAAAAATACTGCCAAAATAACATTTTATGAGTAACTTTTTTCTAGAGAAATTGAAAGTAAAGTGCACAGAATTCAATGAAGCTTTGTGGCTTTGTTTTTGTACTTCGGAAATACGTCAATGTGAAAAATTACATTGATATCTCATGTGTCCGTTGCCTGGGCCATGCTATTTTTTGTCTATGACAGCAGGATAAAATAGATAAAAAATAGATTTTTTACATTTTTTTTTCATTTTTTTGTTTTTCATTTTGGTATGTAAGAGATATTTGTTCATCTTTCCAATATGTGTTCTGTTTTTTATGAATACAGCTCAGATATATGTCTAAAGTAACCCAAACCTTCTTAAGTACAGATATTCAAAGTGGCTTGAATTTTTCAGACTGTTGAAATGGATAAAAATATATCTAACTTTAACAATAATCCAAGTCCTTTCCTCAAATGATGTAGTGTTTGTGCACCATGAATATACAGAATTTTTTCCTTGCTTTCAAAAAACTTTTGTGTATTAAAAGTTTGTGTATTATCTTTATAGTTTATATTGCTAGTCTTGTGCTTCTTTTTTTTCATCATATTGACCAACAACCTAGACCTGAAGTGCTGCATGTTTTACTGTGGTAATTCCATGACTGAAAATACAAAATGCATAAAAAGAAGGAAATAGGAAAAATCAAACAGCAGAACATTGCATTTATGAAACTCTGTCTGTAGACTACTGGTGGCTTTACTCATTAAACTTGGTCTCAAATGTATTGCTGGAAGTTAACGTCGCACTCACAGGCCTGCAGTATGAGACATTTACTTGCATGATTTGCTATACTCAGCTGTTAAGATATTCGTTGGACTAGCCATAATTGCATAGCTCTGTGTGTATGGCACATTCACTTTTGCACATTACAAGCTTTCAAGTGTAACAGTGATGTTCCCTGTGCTGAAGCTAAAGCAGAGGACATAAAAGTTGCTCATATACCAGCAAATTGTTAAAGCAAGCTGAAACCTGCTCAGGCCATGGCACATCTTGAGAACCTCCACCGCCAGTGCAGAGCCTACTGCCTTCTACTAGCAATAACAAAAATCAGATCTGCTGAACTAAAGTGCAAACAAAAGATAGTTTCTGCCCCAGTGATTTTATTGTCTTAGAAAAGAAGAAATGACAGATGGATACAGATAATTGGGAGACTAGCAGGTAAACAAACAGTCAAACTTTCCCTTTCAGTGGGGTAGTTAGTGGTCCCAGTGCACCATCTTTCTAACTGTTGTCTACTCAGCTATTGTTTTGGTTTATCTTGTTTGTTGTGTGGAGGGGGAATAAGTTCAGTTCCTGAGAGAATGTGAAATATTTCCAGCTCCAGGCTGTGGAAAAGAGCTCTCATCCAATGCATGTTGGTGCCCTGATCTGTACAATGCCCAAGGAAGGAGTATGTTTTTGCTTATTGTTAAAGCTAGGTCTTAGTATCAAGAACTGCAAATTACTTTATCCTAGTACTTCCTTTATTGTGTTAAACTGATAGGCTGTGAAGACCGAACTTCATATCTGCAACCAAAAGATTAAAAATGTACATTAAATTCCAAATGTGCATACATATGAAATACTTTTTCTTTCATATGTTGTCATTTGATACCATGAAACATACATATGATACGACACTTTTTCACATGGGATGACAGAAAAATTTTGTCTCACTTTTAAATTCAAAGAAAGAAAGATACCCATCTTGTATTAATAAGCAAAACAAAGTTAAATAAATACCTGGTTTGCCCATTTTAGCTACTTCAATACACAGGTTATACAGAATAACAGATAAATATCATATTCAAATAATATTTGAACTTGTTTGCTGTATTATTTCTAGTCATTTCCTAAAAATGATTTTCATTAAAATTATTCTTAGTAATGCCAGGAAGAGCTAGTATTTTTGTCTGTACTTTGCCTGGTACATTATGATTATGTCTCAGCAGTACCTGGTACTTTCAGTTCTGCATGCAATATGAAACTAATTCTCAGTAGTATGAGTATGTATCTATGAGAATACTAAGATAACAGGCTGGCTGGATTTATCATTGCAAAGTACTTTCATGACCAGTGACTCTGATCCTATATCGCGGTTTAAGCCCATCTGGTAACTCAGAACCATGCTTCCACTTGCTTACTCCCCTCTGCCTTTTCCATCCCCCTCTCCTGGAGGGATGGGGAGGAGAACTGAAAGAATGCAACTTCCATGGGTTGAGATAAGAACAGTCCAGTAACTAAGGTATAATACAAACCACTACTGCTACCACAAATAATAATAATGATAAGGGAAATAACAAAGGGAGAGAATACAACTGCTCACCACCCATTGACTGATACCCAGCCTGACCCGAGCAGCGATCTAGCTCTTCTGGGTAACTGACCCCAGTTTCTATACTGGCCATGACATGCTGTGGTATGGAATACCTCTTTGGTTAGTTTGGGTCAGGTGTCCTGTCTCTGCTTCCTCCCAGCTTCCCCTCCTCCCTGGCAGAGCATGAGACTCACAAAGTCCTTGGTCAGAGTAAACATTACTGAGCAGCAACTAAAAACATCGGTGTTATCAGCACTGTTCCCAGGCTGAAAGCCAAAAACACAGCACTGCACCAACTACTAAGAAAGAGAAAAATGACTGCTACTGCTTAACGCAGGACATCCTATTAATACAGTTACAAGGAAATTTTGCCAAATTGGTTTTGTTTTGTTTTTTTTTAAAAAGGTTTCCATTTGGTAGATTGTTAAAGGCTTATTCCTTTCTCTGTTTTTCTTAATAGAAGTGAAACAAATCACTTTGAACCAATGAAATCTAATTAGATTTTTTTCATTAATATCACTGTAATTTGGATCAGTATTTGGCAACTTGTTTGTTGATGGCCCATATCCTCATGAGGCCAGCGTACCAATACTTTCACTTCTTGAATTACCTTTCTGACCTTTTCTCAAGCACCCTGTTGCAAATTAAAAGAAACAAAACACAACTACAAAACCAGATCAGAATACACGGGGTTATGTTCCATAATAAAGTGCTATGATTAAATTTAAAAAAATGGCATATATGGCTACATTGCTGGATACAGTACTTATACAGAAATGTTTTATTTACTTCTCATGAAATGAATCAATTCATGGTTGTTGGACTTTTGTGTTTTTAAATCACCAGGTGATCATTGTAACCCTGGGAAAACAAATCACTGAACTAATTTTTTCTTCATATCTAGATCTATTTGTACAGTCCTGTGTTTGAAAGAAAAATAATTTATTTCTGATTCCTATAGTGGTGACTAAATTCCCTTAAGCATCAGATTTAATTATCTGCATCTAAAAAAGTCTATCAGTATAGGAAATGTAGCATTAAACTGAATAAATGCTTATGTTTTCAAAAGTAACCCTTAAATTTGTGTATATAACTTTACAGATCCTTCAGTATGATTTCCGCTACCAAGTCCGAGTGTTTGCACCACAGTTATAAAGATGGTAGTAACTACTTCTGTATCTGTTATGGCATCAGTGGATTTACAGAACACCTAGAGAAGTACATTATCTGCAATGATATGTAGCAAGTTATGTGAGCTAAGACATAATGATATTTCTTTGAAAACCAAACCTAATTTATTAAGGAAAAAAGTACCAGGTTTTTATCACCTTTTTTTTCTTCATTCTGAAGTACTTTTCTGTACCACTTAGTTCAACAGAAATGTAATGCATAATGTGTAGGAAAGGAAGTCTTGTGGGGAGTGAAGGTGATAAGATTTGCATGAAAAACAGTTTGGAAATGAGCTCTGAGGCCTTAAGGCTTAACAAGCTCTGGGGCAATAAGTTGGACTGTTGAAGAACAGGCAAGGTCAAAAAACAAGCCTTGGGGGCATGGGCCAGGATGTACTTGTGGGGGTTGTGAGAGGGTCTGCAACATCGTGATTGGACTATTTAACTGGAGGTTTTTGCAGGAGCCAATGAAATTGAACGTGGCATGTTTGTGCAGGTTGGGAAAGTACCAAACAGGGGAATAAAAAGGGCTCGATTGTAATAAAGTGGGATTTGAGTCTCCTCATCAACTTGATTCCATGTCATGAAATGCCACAAAGACTAAATTATGGAAAACCTTGACCTATTTTATTGGAGAAATTTTTACATATCTATTCTTTAAAGGTATATTGTCATAAAGGTATTCTTATCAAAAGGCAGTATTCTTTCATAAGTGACACTTGGTAAGAAGTTCAAGTTAATGTTACAAAGTTTCAGATGCATTTTTGTATTTGAATTTTTAAACTTAATTAATGGCTATTTTGTCACAAAATTAAAAAGAACCACACTTGTTAATACCATATGTTCTCTATCAAGAAAAAAAAAATCCCTAACCTGTAAAAATTATAATTAAATTTATTTCCTTAAAAAAAAAAAAAAAATGCTTTAGCACTTCTTTTCTCCTTTTTTTCGTGTTGAAGAAACTTCTTGCCAGTCTTTTTTTTTCAGTACATTGCAATGTGCAGTGAAAATCTGATTGATAAGCTAGTAAATATATTTTTTCTAATAAAATATAAATAAATACTTAAGAGACGAGGTAGCTGAAGAGCTAGCAGCTTTCACTCAAAGTTTAACAGAACAATATAGCAGTTGCACATGAAATTGTGGCTTGAAAAATCATAACATCCCTTACCATTATGTCTTTTACTACTTAAGGTGTTTCAGGGTTTCTGAGGGTTTTTTTTAATGCTGACATAGTTATATACCGCAAACATTTTGATTTGAGATAATCAATACCCTCAGATAAGAAGAAAGAAATACATGTGAATATGTACTTTAGAATGAAATTAATCAAAAATGATATTATCTCTTTCTGTCCACTGTCTGAAAAGGATTAGATCAAATGTAAATATCTGTAAATAATAAATCCATACTTGATAAGAAGACCAAATGTTATATCTCAATAAAAATTAAAATTTCCAGATATTTTGGTAGCAGAATTCCTTCCTTGCTGGATGAGAAGCAAATAGCTTATGAATCCTCTCAACCCAAAACCACAAAGGAAACCACTTCTTAGATTTGAATTTACCTATTATAAAAATTACAATTCATGTTTTCAGATAATGTCAACCAAATGCTTTTCACATCTTCGTCTCTCATCAGGTATTCACTGCCCCAAATCTTGTGTTCCAGGTTGAGCTGAATAGCATTTTGCACCCTGCTAATCATATGGAATTCTCCACTGACTAATGAGAACTTAGATATTTAGCTTTTTATGTACACACCTTAATATGCAAACTGGATCCTATCCATGACCCTTTACTCAGTATATGCCTTATGAAGAAGTTTTTTATGTGTTACCAAACTACCAGAGAAAAGCTTAGAAGATTTTGCCATAGCTGAATGTTGCATATTTAAGCAATCTTTTGCATTAGTTGTGTTTGTGTCCATTTATCTATTCTTGTTCTTCTGAATATATTCAGTTCTATTGCATTTCTCTTCTTTCTTTCTGTGGTGAGACAAACTGTCTATTGACATCTTTTTCAGATCTTCCATGATTTGACTTCATCTGAGATTTTCTTTGTATTTTAGGATTTGGAAGAGAAATGGCCATCTTCCTTACAGTATACACTAAAACCTTGGTTACTGTACATATCTAGGTTTAGGAGTTTAGTTTCTGGCTATCTTGTTGACTTTAAACTTACTGCTGTTATCACCTGATTAATTCCTTCTCCATGATGGTTATTTTTTTTTAATGAGTTCTCAAGTATTCTCAGATCCAATATTGTTTCTTGCCTAATTTCCTAAATAATTATTTAATTTTTATTTTACCCTTAGAATTTATTTCTGTCATTTTCTTCCTTACATTCCTGTTGTGTTTGTTCATTTGGAAAGTTGTTCCCCATTGTGATGTTTGGGGTCAAGGCCCCCTCTTAACTGAGTCACTAATTTTAGATTGATAGCATCTTATATGTTATTTGTCAGTATTTTAGTGAGATGTTTAAAGAAGGACTTTGTACATTAATGTAAGCAAAGTCGGGACACAATCTAGTTTCTTGAATAAGAAGAAAACATCATCCATTAACAGTAGAAGTCTTACTGAGCTGACAGACTGAAATTTTCTGTTAGGGATTGTGACAAGTGTCCTTTGCAGCATAGATACAATTAATACATAAATCCATTACTTGCCCCTAAGAAAATGCCTTAGTGCAACACCAATCTCTCTTTCTTTAATTAGCTTCTTCAGCAATTCTCTTTCATTTATAAAGAGAAATGTATTAGGTATTTTGTATAACCTCTGGGTTCTGATCTGCATACATTTTAAGGGAAGCTCTTAAAAAATTGGGTAGGACATCTACTAATGTTGTTATTGGAATAATGCCCAGGACAACTCATGACTGTGAGTTTTGGGTGCTATCATAATAGCAGTAAGTTTTCCTTCTGCAAAATAACTTCTACCTGATTTGTTACACAGTACTGCATTATCCAAATCTGTTGAATTATATTTAATTAAATTTATATTTAATTAAATCCTTTAGTAGACTCTGGATTTGATGATGTGATTAAACAAAACCCTATGCTGCATGATCCTCCCAAATATAGGGGTTTTTTATTCTTCAAATAGTTACTTCAAAAGGTACTCCTAGTACCATTTTTTTTTTTTTTTTTTTAAGAGACGTTAGAATTGAAGACAGCAGGAGACACCATGCCTCTTTTGTTTCACCTTATGGTGTGGCAAAAGGGGAACTCACTCAGTGAAGATCTGCATGTTTAACTAGCTGTTAAAGAGTTTTACTTTTAATCCACCCTCATGTTTTCTCCAACAGTCAAACATCAAGTAATAACAAAGTACTCTTTCTAAAGTTTCTATCAATTGGTAGAATTGTTCTACAGATTTTTTATTCTAGCCTGTCTTATCAATGGCTGTGCCTCTGTTACATGGCATTGGTGATAAGGCAAATTTTTTGAACAGTAATAATATTAAAGGGAAAATACCTGTCTAGACACAATCCTAGAGAAAATGTAAGGGTTTTGGTTATAGCAGCAGCTGACCAAAGATTTCTTTGTCTTTTTATGGCCTCATTCTTCTTCTATAAATAGGTATATTTACCTGTTTTCAACTTGTCCTCAGTTAAAATCAAAGGACAATACAAAAGGTAAGTGTATGGTGTGAGATATGAAGCTTGTTTCTGCTTTCCTGGTGTACATTCAGTTTGCCATTCATACTTAAGCTCATTGAAAGGTGAATTCCTCATGCAGAGTCTTGGACCTGAGTAACTCCAGAGATTTGTCTGTCAGTACTTCTGATTCTGGTTTGCAAAGTAATCATGGAACTGCCTTTACCATTTGGTATACAAAACTATGCCAACTTCATTTTAAATGGTACTATGCTTCAGTTTTATGTGGCAAATGCAGTTTCAGAGGCAAGGGGGAGAGACACAATGTAGAAAAGGCTGTAGGTAACTATTAAACTCTGATATATTGAGATTTGATAATTCATTATCTAAAATATTTGTTTTCAATAGAATTTCAACTCAAGAATTCAGGTTTTGTTTTCCACCACTGCTAGGTGCAAGCTGACAATATTGATTAAATAAATCTTTCTTTTACTGTTAGGTTGGGTTTGTTGTTTTTTATTTGTTTGTTTGTTTTTTAAAGCATTTCTCCCACATCCGCCCAAGATTTATAGGACTCCTAGTGATGCTAGTGTTTGCTTTTAAAATTTAGATAGCTATAGGATAATTTTTTGAGGAATGTCATTATCTAATGCAATTTATCTTGAAACAATTTGACAGATTAGACGTGGTCTTCATGTGTGTCAGCTCCTTTTCAATTATCTCCTTTTCATTTAACATTATTAATTCTTTCAAGGTGGTGCAAACTATCTATATCTTTCAAATAATTTGATTATTTTATGTTTGAAACAGTCCTATTCCTTATTAGTACCTTTAAACTCTTTCTTGAACCTACTATAGAGAGGTTAAATCATTGCATCATTAATATTAAGGCAGACTAAATGGAAAGAGGTGCTTATAAAGTCCAGACATCTTTGTCACTGACATAATAGTACAAAAAGACAATTTTCTTCATAAGAACAGGAAGATAGTTCTGTCTGTTCCATGTTGGATCATTTGTCTCTGTTACAGTGATGTATTCATTTTGGTGACAATACTTTGTCTGAATAATGAAAAGCTGGATAAGAGAGTCTGAATGTCAAGATGGAATACTTAAATTTTCTCCCAATTACAGAAAAGCTAATTTTTAAGATTCACTGTAAGGGTAATCCGTCTCATTTTTCTCTCTCTTTTTCTCTGTACATTCTGGCTCCTTCATCATGCTTCCAGAGAATTTATTATCATAATGTTTATAGCCATTGTTTTACTATTTTGTTAAAAACCAGCTCTCCTCACCCTCATCAACTAATATTTTTACCTATGTTAACAGAAATTCTTGGAAACCTGGTATTTTACTCTAGCTTTGGTACAAATTTTTTTATCAGTTACATTAAATTTATCAGTATACCCTAGAGCAGAATTTGGTGACAATTTTTTCTTTTGAAGAAACTAACACTTCACTGGAAGTGCTAACTGTTTGATTTAATGTGATGATAAGTGTATTTATATAGTCAACGAGTGCTTAATTCTAGAAGACACAATTGGGTTATCCAATTTGACTTGTTGATTAACATAAACTGTAGAATTGGATGCCTTTGGTCCTGTATTAAACTCACTGACTTATGTATGAGTAAAGCATTTCTAAAGAAGGACATCCATTCATAAATTAAAGGTGTCAAGAGATATGTAGCTGGACAGAACTGATCAAATGCTAAATTAGCAACTCAATTAAAAGCTTGCTTCCATGTGAATTTGCCCGACTTTCACTTTGTTATGCTTTTCTCTCACGGACTGCAGACTCTTTCAGTACTCACATTTGTCTCTCCTACTAGATTTAGTAGTAGTCAGTAAAGTTATTAAATGTACTTCACTGAAATGAAAAGTTGCCTTAAGAAGCTAATTTTTTTACATACCCAAATTGATTACATTATTGAATGTGGAGACCTAGAATAAAACAGGACATCTTAAGACAAGAAAAGTCCCCACAAATAACCACACTTGCCTGTTTCCACTGATTTAACTCTTGTGAGGAGCTACTTTCATAACAAAGAAAAATAAACAAAAACAAACCACATTTGGAAGCATTTTAAATCCATTATGTTTTCATTGGTAGGAATACATAACTTCAGTAAATCTTTGTAGACCTATGTAGCTAATATCTATGTATAATTGCATAGTCTTAGCCTGTTCAGTAATGACAGAGACTGCTTTGCCTGATGTGACAGTTTTCCTCCACCCCTGAATTCAATCTTCAATAATTTTAATTAAACTGACTAAGAATTATAAATCTGCTAATGTATATAAATGGGACAACCATAACTGAAGACTTGTAAATGAAAGATAGAAATTCATAGGCAGAGTGAGAAAGAAGACAGGGTGATTTACAGATGTCATATTGTTCTGCAGTGTTGGAACAATAGTTCTGCTAGTAGGATTGAAATGTACAGACTGAAAGATTTCACAAATCTTAAAAGAAATCTTAGTCAGCAGCAACTGCCTAACTGTATTAAAAGCATTCACAGAAAACCAGTGCCACAGTTGCTTTTGGAAATAATAAGAAAAGATTTACTCAACCCAACTAGCTGTATTGGGTTTGCATAGGAAGACTTTTGTCATAGGGGGGCTACAATGGTGGCTTCTGGAGAAGCTGCAAGAAGCTGCAAGATGAGGAAGGCAGTGATAGAGCAGATTTGGTGAGCACCTGGTATCCAGCCAGGGTCAACCCACTCACCATTTTTGACTGAATGTACTTTGTACAGGATTACCACCATGTTTTTAGTTAAATTTAAATCATTCTTCAAAAAGGACTACAAATTCTGCTGCTTTTATGTGATCAAATATATAGGCCTCCCTTTAACTCATTATTTTGACTTGTTTCTGTATCCAGAAATATATTTAGTTCACATAGTGGGTTATTAATAGAACTCATGACCTCATGAGAGCCCTGCACTGAACAATTTTCTGTTAAAACCTGGATTTAGCCAACTGTGGCTGAAATAGGCTCTTACTCTAGGCTATTGAAGGGTATTCGTGTAGTCAACAAGGCAATTCAGATTCTCAAATAGAAGAGTATGCTCTGCCAAACATGATTCTAACAGCTGTTTTGTGTTGAGTAGTTTATGGTTTCATATAACTGGTTCAATCCCACTGTTTCATGAAAAAGGAATTTGAACATATGAAAAACTGCATGTAGCCTGCGAAGCGACTTTTAAACAAATTGTCTGAGTAGTGTCAGTGCGTGCTTGATAGGTGTTTTGGAGTTATAGGGTATGTTAAGAAAAGAGATAATTAAAATACCTCTGATGCTCAGTTTCCTGGAGATGAAGTTTAACATACCAACTAAACTCCATGTTTTCCCTGTTTAGGAAGATTAATGTGTTCCTGATATTTATCAAATACAAATTTTCTCTTGTGTAATGGTTGTATACAGTACCTTGAGCATTTTTTTTCTTTTCTTAAGCAGTTAGTAGAAGTTTCAGATAAAAACCTAGAATGCTGTCATTAAAGTTTTGGCAAAATTACAGGTAGATGTTACACAGAAAATCCCTTGGATTTTTTACCTTGTGGACAAGTAAAAACTTATTCTGAAGGAAATCAATGCATATTGATTTTTAAAAGGTCTGAGCATGGCATAACCCATACAGTCAGTACCATTTCATTCTGTTTCCTGAACTGGTCATGCCTACATTCTCTCATCTGTATGAAGATCCTACTGTATTATTTGTCACAAACTTAATTTTCCTGTTCATGTAAACTACAGCAAATAGTCACCTCATTCCTTCCTCAGTCAGACTGAATTGACTATAGGAGAATTTCAGTAGATTTAGGTTTAAAGCTGGAAAATTCTTCTCTCTTGACCAAAAAGAAATGAAATTATACCTATAGTAAACTTTTTCTCACTCACCCCCTCCCCCCTTTTTTTTCCCAGGTAAGGACGTACATATAGTATTGAATTTGTGAAAAAACTTGAGAGCAAAGAGCTGTACTTGGATAGCATGTATTTTATGGGCAGGTCATGCTAGTGACATACTTGCAGAAAGACTAAATAATTTCATAGTATTAAAAAAACATGTGCTAAGTATAGCATATGCATAAATTGTCATAAAATGGTGTTCCACTACCCAAAAAAAGGCTCAGGTCTTTGCAGGAATTATGTTCTAAATCCTAACAGAAGAAAATGCTAAGTGAGTGGGGTTTTTTTGGGGGGTTGTGGTTTTTTTTTGTGCGTTTTTGTTTGGTTGGGTTTGGATTTTGGGTTGGTTTTTTTTTCATTGCTTTTGGTTTGTTGTGTTTTTTGTTGTTGTTTTTGGTTGTTTGGTTGGGGTTTTTTTCTGGTTGATTTGTTTGTTTGTTTTCTTAATTTCCTTCCATTTGGACCATCCTATAACACATCTGACATCACTGCCATGCATTTTGCCTATCAGTCTCAACAAATGAAATGCATTGTCTCTGTCTGTCAATGTACATTTACAAAAGGTCAGTACAGAAAATTGTATAAATTCCCCAGATATCCTTACTAGGCTTGTCTTAATAAAAAATACTACCAACATATTGATATCTTCTGCTCAATAATCGGATTTTAACACCATTTTATGAGATGCCTGATCAAGCTGCTGCTTCATTTCTTACTGCATAATTTTGACAGAACCATTTGGAAAATCAATGCCTCAGAGCTGTGTTTGGATTTACTGTTGAATCCAATTACAGTGTTTTATCATAAAGAGCATCAAAGAGAAATATATTGATGGGGCTTGTTTAGTGAGCACGTAATTGTTAACTCTAAATATTGGAATGGCGTAATTTCTCACCTTAAAAAAAAAGAGGAAAGAGAAACCACCTCTATAATCTGGCACAACAAACGGCTTACTTTCAGATATAAGCAAAGACCTCAGGAGCACTGTACTATATAGAAGTCTACTCTTACTTGACAACATTCCCAAACAGAAGCACAAGCCTTAAAAATGTTATAATTGTTGTTTTTATTATTACTGCTATTGATTTTATCTAAATAAGAGATATCTACTATGTGCTAGTATTTATACCACTGAAAAAGTTACTTTTTTATATTTATAGATTCAAGAGCACTTGAAGCAATGTAATTTTCCTGTCCAAAGTCCCAGATGAGATTACATGCCTCTGCCTCAAACAGTCGTCAACCTAACTGCTATTCCAAATTAAAAATTAGATTACAAGAATCACTAGTATTTTATGTTAAGAAATTGGGCTGCTGAATTTCTTTTCATGTACCTTTGAGGTGCCTCAGGGGTCTGTTCTATGCTATCTTCAATTCTGTAAATTATAGAATCATAGAATCCATCTTTACAAAGGACAGGTGGTCACATTTTCATAAGGATATACAGTGAGAAACCTTATAGAGCTTCCATATCAGCATTAGAGTGAATGAAGGATCTTGCACAAATGGATGCCAGAATAACCCAAGACTTTACAGAATAGGAGCAAAATAAAAAAACAAAAGCAAAGGCAAAACTTAAATTATACAGTAATTTTTCCATCTCTTCTAGCACCTGTATGGGATACCTTTTTGGGTGAGTCTCATACTTAGGATTTTCCTTTTTTTTAAAAAAAAAAAATCTTATAATAAGAAGAAATATATTGGGGAGGTGTTGTTTTCTTTTTTTATTTGCAATAGTCTGTAAAGAGCTTTACACACTAGTATATATATTTAAAATTATAATTTAAAAGTTTCAAAGATATAAATTGATTTTAAAACTGAACAAACAATACATTCTGATGGCTTGTATAGTTCATACTTTTTTCTTAAAAAACATTAATTTGGTATGTTATCAGATGAATAGGGTTTAGTAAATCTTTTGATGACTAGATCCTTTCTTAGTTCTACTCAAGCATATGTTCATTTCAAGGTTAGGGCTTTTGTATTTAATTTTCACTTTTTTTTCAGCTTATTTTTAATTTTGGTGTTGCTATTCTGGTCATCAGCTGTTGTAGTAATTATTTTAGATCTTTGTTGAAGATTCTTCGTAGTTTTAGATTCTTTAGATGGAGATGTGGAATAAATTTTAGCTTCAAAAATCCTTTCAAACTTCCTGAAAAATCTAAAATCATATAATTTTCTCACCTGATAAATAGAACATAATAGGGCATTGAAGACAACTAATAGTAACTCCGGCTGTAATTACACACATAAAGATAGACATGAAACTGGATGGAATTATCTGTAGACTTGAAAGCAAAATTCTTTTTCCTTATGAGTCACTTTTTGACTACAAAACTGTAGTACTTTTCAGAGTATTATCATTGTCCAGTGTTAGGGTTATGAAACCCCTGCTGAATAATACAGCATATATCTCAGAGTAATTTTCCAGTTTAAAGCTTCCAGTCTAAAGGTTTACATTTGCAAAAAAATAATAATTTTCCTAGGTTAACATATTTTACAGATTTTATTGATTAGTTTATGCTAGCAATATTTGCCTATTTTTTAGTTACCAAGGATTACCTGAATTCAGACATTGCTTGCCCAGTCTATGCTTATGGCTATTAAAACACAAAACTACCCCCTCACTTTTGTGCAAATGTTTTAACTTGCTACATATTGTTTCTCCCAGGGGATTGTATTGATTAAGGGAAAGAAGACAGATGTTCAAGTCAGGAATGGAATAGCACTTCTAAATTAAAATAATATGTCACTGCTGAAGGTACATAGTTACTTCTTTAGCAAAATCAGCATTTAGAGAATTTGAGCAAGTCACTTAAATGGCAGTAACTTTAAAATGTTCTAAATACCTTAAACACAAATAATTGAACTCAAATGTACTTTCTGCCTTGTGTAGGAGTTTGCATCCTCATCCATAACAAAAAAAAATTCGTATTCAGTCATCTGTTGAGATTTATCAACTTCAAGCAATGTCCACTAGCCAGTATTTATTAATTAAAACTGCACTACAAAACAACTGCAGAAGCCAAACAGCTTCTCATTACTTCCTTTGCAGTGTCACATAACAATAACTAGTCAGTGCACATATCAGATCAAAAACATTTATCCTCTTGTTAGTTCCACCAAACATAAGCAGAAGTGCTGGTTTTGATGTCAGCAAATACTAATATTTAGTGGTACGTAGTGGTGAATGAGACCTTAGCATTCATCTAGATCTAAATTTATAAAATCTAAATTTATATTAAGATGGCGGTGTGGTCAATGGCTCACTGTCCAGCTTGAGACCAGTAACAAGTGGTGTCCCTTAGGGATTAATGCTGCGATGAGGATGATGAGGCACTGGAATTGGTTGCCCAAAGAAGTTGTGAATGCTCCAGCCCTGGTGGTGTTCAAGGCCAGGTTGGACAGAGCCTTGGGTGACATAGTTTAATGTGAAATGTCCCTGCCCATGGCAGGGGGATTGGAACTAGATGACCTTAAGGTCCTTTCCAACCCTAACTATTCTATGATTCTATGATTCTAAATTCCATAGAAGAGTACAAAGTGAAAGTGATCCAAAGTCAAATGAGTGTGACTGCTCAAATTGTGAATAATGGACACTGAAAACACTCACCACCTCTGCAAGAGGCTTTGGTTTTATTTTCACACCAATGAAAATAGAGGATACTTGAATTTTAACGGTCTAAGGTCAGTGACCTCTCTCTCTTTTCTCTCTAAGTTCATCTAATTACAGACTTTTTACCACATTTCATGAAGTAAAGGTTGAAATACAAAGCATTTACTGCATTCTGTAGGCATGACAAGGTACAGAGACATAAAGGAGGGCACAAAACCAGGAATCTCCCATATCAGGATAGACACACCCATTGGGTTCCACCTATTTTTAGCACATACAGAGAAGATAGATACAAAGCTAGAGATTCCTTACCTTACAAGAAACATATGCTGTAGGAATTTGTGGCTTTAGCATTAAGTTAGAGTCAAAGCCCATTATTGGATGTTGACTTGGAATTTTCACTCTACACCACTTAACAAGTAGCAGTTCAGGTACCCAAGAGGCTATGTTTGCGGCTAATTTCACCAATGAATAAAAGACTATTCTGATAAATTCAGAGGTGTCTTAGTAATGCTCAATACATAGGATGATCAGAGTTTTAGGAGCAATCTTGTCTTACAATAATCGAGACAGACATCCCATAGTTTTGTTCATGACGCCATGATAATGAAACCTCAAGGAGGACATTGAGCTTGAAACACAAATAAATCTGTTAGGTACTGCTTCAGTAATAAATATATTTAATACTTGCTTTTCCTTCAGCAGTTCTAGGCTGTACAGGTCAACCATAAACTCCACAAAGCAGAAATAATCAGATACCATGTAGTTCTGGATCAAACCTTGCTATACCACCACAGTAAGTTATAGCTGAAATATTGCTGTGTACAAGGACTCCAGTTTCAAAAATATTTCTGGGTGACCTAATATTTTCTTTTCTTAGTCGCTCAATAAATATTATGTCTAGCAGTGATAGTTTTGAAATCAAACACCACAGGAGTGTTTTTATGAACAACTTGAGTTCAGTCAAAGCAATTAACTGGAAAAATATCAACTTTTATTGAATCCCACAACACTTTGTGCATAATACTTTATTTTTATTATATATTCATTTATTTATGTGTTTCTTATTTATTAAGAAACAACAAGATTGATTGTTTCTTGAACACCAAAAGCTGTACATTTAGAGGAGTCCTAGCTTGTGAAAAAACTGTATTAATATCTCACATGAATACATATTCAAACAGACCTGATTAGTGATACATTAAACCAAACAAACTGACAGTTATATAAAATATGCCAATGAAATATTAACTTATTTATCTAGGAATTTTACTCCTACTCTCTGCCTGTATAGACTCCAGAGGTCCTTGGTTGCTCTTCCAATTGGCTCCAAGGTTCTTTTGACACACATATTATTAGGAACTCTAGCTATTGTCCTGGGTTCAGCAGTAGCAGTCATGTTTCTCCTCCTTGGTAGCTGGTGCAGTGCAGTGTTTTGACTTTCGGCTCGGGAACAGAACTGATAACAAGAATGTTTTGGTTTGGCCAAGGACTTTGTGAGCCTCATGCTCTGCCAGGGAGGAGGGGAAGCTGGGAGGAAGCAGAGACAGGACACCTGACCCAAACTGACCAAAGAGGTATCCCATACCACAGCACGTCATGCCCAGGATGTAACTGGGAGTTAGCCGGAAGGGCTGGGAGACTGCAGGGTTGGAGGAGGTATCGGTCGGAGCTTGGTCGGGCTTGGGGGGCGAGTTATCGGTCAGCGGGTGGTGAGGTGTTGTATTCTGTTCCCTTGTTATTTCCTTTACCATTATTATCATTGGTGGTAGCAGTAGTGATTTGTGTTATACCTTAGTTACTAAACTGTTCTTATCTCAACCCGTGGGAGTTGCATTCTTTTCGATTCTCCTCTCCGTCCCTCCGAGAGCAGGGGGAGGGCAAGAAAGGGGGGGAAGTGAGCGAACGAATTACCTGACTGGGTTTAAACCACGACAGTTCTTTTTGGCGCCCAACGTGGGGCACGAAGGGTTGAGATAACGACAGATCTGGCTGGATTAATAGTCACTCGTCACAATGCTGATTTATTGGCTCTCAGAGTTGTTCTTGTTGATCTCACAGCTTCAGACCGTTGTAACTTACATAGAGCCGGTATTTGCTGTGGTAGTGTTTATCAAGTGTGGGGCCTGGGCTAAGGTTCTGGTCTCACTGTGCTTTATGGCAATGGCTTGTAATACGGGGGGGCTCCAGCAGCAGGGCGGGACGGACGTGGCCGTGGACTTGTACCTGGCCGTCCGGCTGCTCTTCACCGTCCTGGCCCTCGCCCTACTCTCCATCTTCGTGAGGCTGCGGGGAACTGAGGGGGAGCGGTCCCGGGAGCCGGCGGCTGCTGAAGCGGCCCGGGAGAGCGGCCCCGGGGACCAAGCGGCGGCGGGAGCGGGGCCAGAGGCCGCGAAGGGACGGCTGCCGGTGGAGGAGGTCGGGGCGGTCGAGGAGAGGAAGGGGGCGGCTGCCGAGCAGCGGGAGAAGGCGGCGGAGGAGCCGAGCCCCGCGGAAGAGCCGAGCCCCGCGGAAGAGCCGAGCCCCGCGGAGGAGTCCAGCCCCGCGACGGCCGAGAGCATTCCCCGGCAGCCGCCCGCCGAGCCCCAGGAGGACGCAGGAGACCACGCAGCATTTCCCAGCAAGGCAGAGGAGGAAGAGCTGGACTCCGGAAAAGAGAAGCTGGCGGTGGGAGAGCCGGCAAGCACAGCAGCTACACCAGCCCCAGTGACAAGTACAGCAGCATCAACTGAGAGTTCTGAAGGTTTTGAATGGCCTTTGGGTATCCTTGGGACCTGCCTGCTGATTGTGATGGGGATCAGCATGTTGGCACACACACAGACTGTGTTCTACCCACAACCATTTTGTCTGATCTCAAAAGTTAAGCAGAGTCAGATTTGGGTCTTGTCTGGGGTTAGACAACAATATAGGGGGACCAAGAGATTTTCCCCAAGGCTGGAGAGTCATGAGTGGCAGGGTGTGTGGGACAGTATGGGCAAGTATCTAGTCCACTGGGCCCCTCCAGTGCTTTGGAAGCGTCGGAGATGGAAGGCAGCTGTATGGAGTCCCCAGCAACAAGCTGCAGAAACTGCTTAAGGGGACAGTGAATTATTTTAAGCCTGGTGGGCCCATGGCACTTCAGGCCATCAGAGCAGAGATGCAACACAGAGATGGACTCATGATCGAGGGGTGGACTTAACAATGGGCACTATTGCCCAGGTTATTCACGAGTGTGAACACTGCACACAGTCTCTCCTGCTCTGGAAGACTGTTACAAGAGATGGAGCCTGACATGGACCAGATGGACGCAGCAGCTTTATAGGGACTGGTCCATGCACTAAGATAAGAGTGCACCGAGATAAGAGTGATGGTATATTGAAAATGTGGGATCTGAGCATGACGTGAATGGTATGGAATAAGGGGTGGATAATGTCCTGGGTTCAGCAGTAGCAGTCATGTTTCTCCTCCTTGGTAGCTGGTGCAGTGCAGTGTTTTGACTTTCGGCTCGGGAACAGAACTGATAACAAGGATGTTTTGGTTTGGCCAAGGACTTTGTGAGCCTCATGCTCTGCCAGGGAGGAGGGGAAGCTGGGAGGAAGCAGAGACAGGACACCTGACCCAAACTGACCAAAGAGCTATTCCATACCACAGCACGTCATGCCCAGGATGTAACTGGGAGTTAGCCGGAAGGGCTGGGAGACTGCAGGGTTGGAGGAGGTATCAGTCGGAGCTTGGTCGGGCTTGGGGGGTGAGTTATCGGTCAGCGGGTGGTGAGGTGTTGTATTCTGTTCCCTTGTTATTTCCTTTACCATTATTATCATTGGTGGTAGCAGTAGTGATTTGTGTTATACCTTAGTTACTAAACTGTTCTTATCTCAACCCGTGGGAGTTGCATTCTTTTGATTCTCCTCTCCGTCCCTCCGAGAGCAGGGGGAGGGCAAGAAAGGGGGGGAAGTGAGCGAACGAATTACCTGACTGGGTTTAAACCACGACAGCTGTGTATAAATAAAGTTTTAAGCCGTGAAATTTATGATATGGCAAAAACTCCCTCAGTTTCTTACCCATTTCAGTTATTTTTGGTACTGTTGTCTTGGTATGTTTTTTTGAACTTCATGGAAAAGCTTTGGAGAGGGAATATTATAAATTCTTCAGGATATATGTAGGTAGGTCAAAGACCAAAGCTCTGAGCTTACAAAGTGCCATGATCAGTTTGCTACCCAAGGCTTGTTTATGTCTCAGTTGGTCTGTTTTAAACAAAGGAATTAGAAGTGTGCATCAAACTATAGGCATTACTGTAGAAGGATCTGGCGAACATTTTAGTATACTATTTATTTGCACTGCAATTGTTATTCGACTGTCGTTCTTCGCCTAATACTGCTGAACAAACCGTTGACACAGTTCCAAATTTGAGCTTTGATGATGGAGACAGCCCATGGGGATGGGCAAGGAGGAGCATAGAATGCAACTGAAAAGCAAGGCAGATGGTGTAAGTAAAAAAGTTTTAGCCAGTCTTTCTTTGTAAAGTCTTGATTCTCAATGCTTTTCTCAAGGCCACATGAAGGTGTATTACAGCTAATTTTCAGAGGTATGTTAACAATTTAAAGCTTCACAGATGCTTTGTTTTCACATGACTTGAGTAATTTTTTAATAGTTTTTTGAAATGACATGTGAATACTGGAAAGAATGAGCTAGCAGCTATCCAAGGGGAAGTGGGAAGCAGAGGAATGGGAAGTACTGCTTATGAATGGGAAGCAGAAGCAAAGCAAGTCACTGCAAAAGCAGATTAGGTTAGCATATTCCAGTTGCAAAGTAAACTAAGGAACTTTGCAGAAGTTTGCCAGGTCTGGGAAGAAACAAAGTTTTGAAATCCATCCTCATGATTGTGACTCAAGTCCTAGATACTGAGCTGGCCATACATAGCTGTACTGGTATGAGAATGATTATGGGGACTACTTTCTTGAATATGTTTATATTATATGTTCCTATTTCCCTGCTTAAGTAAATGAGAAAGCCTGGCAAGAGAGTATACATACTGCAAGCTAACTGTGAAGCAGGTAGAAATTACTGGAAAGCAATAACAAACTATGCAACTTAAACTTTTTATCAGGTAAAATATGTTTTCTATTTAAATGTCAAATTTTAAAATACTATTTTTTATTCTTCAAAACTATAGCAGAGAGATCAAAATGAGAGTCCTGTGATAAAATCCACATATAGAAAACAGAAAAGATGTATTTGGACAGACCTTCATGAATGTTAAACTTTTTGCATATAAAAAAGGAGCTAATTCAAGAAGATTTTGATGGTTTTGTTCTATGTTTTCATTATAGATCTAGATTTACATTAGATTTTTATGTTATTTGTTATTATATCCTACTTGTATAGATGTCCACAGAGAATGTGTAAAGGCAGGAACAAACACACAACAGCATATGCCTTCTATATTAAATCACCACTGTCTCATTAGATGAGATCTGCACAAGCCAAAATAACAGAACTTGGAAGCAGAACTAAGAACGTAAGTGATGTACATTTTTTATTAGTCCAAATTTGTATATCTACTAACTCAAATCTTTTTGGCCACACTGACCATGAGATTCAGAAAAGAAGAAAGTATATAACAGTCTACAATTAGGAAGAGGAGCAGAGGTGAACAGGAGGTCATCACTTTCTATCCTGTTTTGGTTCTTTGTTCTGTTTGGTTTAGATATTTAACATGAAATGTTAGATGGTTCCTGGCAGTTCTCACTGACAGAGAATTAGGGTAAAAAGAGAAATGCTGTCTGAGGGCAGATTAATAAAGTACAATTTTCCCAATGCTGCCATCCAATTAATGCTATTCTAGTATAACTTCAGTCTTGGATTGAATCTCTTATTGTCAGATAGTCATGTAAAATCAGGTTCTCTACAAGGTAAGATACATAGATTTCACATTAAAACCATATTAATACATTTAGAATATAGGATAAACTTAAAATATAGGATATCCACTAAATTTTTATTTTGTACATTTTGTAACAGGACAAAAACATTTGATAGAGAGTTTTTAAGTGAATATCCTCAAAATGATTTTTTTCGGTTTTTTTGGTTTCTTTTTTTCATATATTCTCACAACTTTGCCTTTCTGAGTTATCTTGTTTGGACAACTTTTACTGTGAACAAAAAGGCTTTACAGGTAGGACATATGCTACTTTAAAGACCAAAAAAAAAAAATATTTTTTGACAAACATATACAATAGATAGTGATGATTCACAGGCTAAGTGTTAATATGCTGTCGTGGTTTAAACCCAGTCAGGTAACTTGTTCACTCACTCCCAGTGAGTGGTGCCGAGCTGACAACAATCGAGGTCCGTGTCCGTTCCCCCCCCCCCCCCCCTCCCCGCACCGGGGCTCTCCCCTTCCCCGCTCCCGGAGGAATGGGGAGGAGGATTGAGAGAGTGCAACTCCTACGGGTTGAGACAAGAACAGTCCAGCAACAAATCACCACCGCTACTATCAGCTAAAACAATGATAAGGGAAAATAACAAGGGAAGAGAATACGATACCACCGGCCAAGAAAGCGAGTTCCACCCGGAAGCCCCTGTCCTTCCGGGTAACTCCCAGTTACCCCCCCACCCCGGCCATGACGTGCTGTGGTATGGAATACCTCCCTGGCTAGCCCGGGTCAGGCGCCCCGTCTCTGCTTCCTCACAGCTTCCCCTCCTCCCTGGCAGAGCCTGAGCCTCACAGAGTCCTTGGTCAGGGTAAACATCACTTAGCAACAACTGAAAACATCGGCTTCACCAACACTGTTCTCAAGCTAGAAGTCAAAACACAGCACTGCACCAGTTAACACAAAGGAAAAACATGACTGCTACTGCTGAACCCAGGACATATGCTCACCACCTATGGTAGGACACCTAATAAGTCTTCAGACAGATGAATAAAGGTTGGCTGCCCCTACTTTTTGAGCTGCAGTGCTTCTTTTACTTCTGCTGAGTTGCTATTTTCCAGTTCCTTGTTTTTTTTTTTCCTTAGGATTTTATACCTTTTCATATTGGTGTTTTCCCTCCTGAATCCTTGAGCTGCCAACTACCCAGTCTCAACAGTCTCTGAAATTTTACCTTTCTTACCGTGAGTGGCTGCAGTTTATGTACTTTCTCATGGCTCCACCTGACATCTTAGCAGTTTTCTCAGAAATCTAAGCCAAGGTTGCTTAGGTTGCTCAAAATCAGACTTTGTACCACAGCCATCTGAACCCCTGGGAGGAGGGTTACATACAGTTTACACTTATACTGGTTTAACCTGGTCAGGAAGCATCCCAAACTCCTGGAAGACAACCAACTGTATTATTAAAATGCTGCTACACTTCGTAGCACAGTTTTGTTAGGGCTAGCTAGCACTCCCCAGATAATGTCTGGGAATTCTTTGAAGGGTTAATATTGCACAAGTACTTTTGATGTGGTCTCCCAGTAATGGGATGTGAGAGAGTTTAATAATACAGGCTCCAAAGCCACAGAGTAAATATGGGCATGCTTAATTTATTAATGCAGATTTAGCCTATCATTTCACCAATCTGGCATCAGCAACTATATAAAAGAGGAAAAGGGCACCCAACCTAAAACTGGAATTAATATATTATCCTTATCACTTATCCTACAGTGAATATATATGTTATAGCAAGGTACTTTGGGATATAGGGGTAGTGAGAATATTCAGTTGTCCAAAATCAACAATCTCATTATAATTCAATAGCAAAATCCACAAAGCTATAAGAAAACCTCAGTCTGCCAAATGAGGACAAGTTTATTTTAAACCATATACAACTTTTTTTGCAGAACAGATATACATGAACATGCATGCATGCTCACATGAAACTGAGTATGTTCTGGTGATGGTTGCTAACACATTCCTCCCAAAATAATTTCAAAGAATTAACATAATGAATGTGTAAATTAAAGCAGAACACGTTACATTTTTCACTACCCTAACAAGCTGAAAGCAGCTTGGCTGATTTGCTTTGAACTTTCAAAATATTAATCTTTTGTAGTTTCAAAGTAGGCAAAAGAATTTGCAGGTCAGACAGAATAGGTTCT
This sequence comes from Pezoporus flaviventris, assembly GCF_033815535.1. NCBI lineage: Eukaryota > Metazoa > Chordata > Aves > Psittaciformes > Psittacidae > Pezoporus > Pezoporus flaviventris. The sequence continues at coordinate 26,823,280 of NW_026892579.1, read as the reverse complement.
GTTTGTTCTCTAAATAATAACAGGTGCTGAAAAGTAGGCCAACAATTGGAATATTGGTTGCATCCTTAACTAGTCCCATTCTTTGAAGTTCTGCAGACTCATTTCATAGTCTATAGAAACATGAAACATTTAAGGTCTTACGTAGGTTTGCTGAACATTGACACAAACTGAAATTGGAACATTCCTCTCAAATTGCAATGTGTTTTACCCCACTAGAATACTCTGCATAGTTTCTATGCAGGAACATAATTTTATGTTTTCTTTCCTTGTACAAGTTTTACTCTATTACTGGGAAAAAAGTATCAACAGGGGATGAAATATCATTCTGAATGGGTTAATGAATGTTCTCCTTGGTATAGGTGTTTCAGTGAGCTTCCCAAAATGTGTGTTTTCCATTATATGCATACTTCTTTTCTCTCAAGATAAAGAAGCTGCTACAGGAGAACATTCACACGCCTAATGTTAATGCTGGATAAAACCTTTTGGGCTTACTGGCCCCAGACTCTCAAGGGAGGAAAGCTGGTTTAGTCCAATATGTTACTCCATATTTCTCAATCCTGAAGGAAAATGTTATCCCTTCTAAAATCTTATAGCTTCCACAGAGGCATCTTGTCTTCCTATTTTGCTTTGGTTGTGGCATTATTTATTTCTATTCAACTTGTCTGTGTTAACATTGCAGGAAAGAAAAAGGAAAAGGGGAAAAGGAAAATAAATTAAAAAGAAAAAGAAAAGGAAAAAAGAAAAGGAAAAGGAAATGCAAAAGGAAAAGGAAATGCAAAAGGAAAAGAAATTAAAGGACTTTTTTTGTAACTATTCCATGTTTACTTGATAATATATATCACACTGCAATTTACAGAGAAGGGAACAGAAGTAAAGTAAAGCCAAACAGTAGAAACTCCATATGCTACAGACTGTTGAACACCTGCTTGTCTCCAACACCCTGGAATCTAATAAGAGGGTAATGTTAAAGCTGGGAAGGGGGTGGAGCTGGTGGTGTATTTTAATCTAAAGATAATAGGTATAGCACAAAGTATATTTCATAAACATTTCATTTGTAAGGGTAGAACTGGCACATCATCCTATTATGAGACAAAAGAGCAGAAATGTGAAGTGCACAGGTCTATGATGTCTGGTTGCTTATTATTGTTATTGGTCTTATCGATGCTATTGTTGTTGTTTTATGCATTTCCTTATTTTGATTCCAGGCAGTTTTTCCATTGGTGTCTTTATTGTGCTTTTGTACATAGCAATCAATGATCTTGCTTCCTTATCTAGCCCTACAGGAGAGCTATATTCTTTCACTCCATCTGCTGTCAGCCTCTCTCAGGTAATAAATGAGAGGGATGATGAGCACACTGCTTGCCTCCCTCAGGTGCTGTGACTCACCCTCCTGAAAGTGCTTTTTGCTTGAGGGATCCTGGCTGCTGCTACTTTCCTGCTTCTTTCTCTTGCATCAATGAATAGCCAAAAGCAGACCGTAGGACCATAATTGCTAACCATCTGCTTTCTCTGCAGACTAGAAAAAGCACACACACACACACAAAAAAAGAAAAAAATAAAAAATTCACTCTGATTGTGTCTTGATTTATTAAAAGTGCTATAGTCTGATTACGCAAAAAGAAAGGGGAACGGGAGAAATAGAGCACAAGACATAGTTATTGTTTATCACTGCAATTTTCTAACCATAAAGGAATCAGAAAATAGAAAGAAGAATCAAGTAATCCCAGCCAATTCACTGTGAGTTTTGCAAACAGGTAGTCTCTGTCAGTTTAGTCTGATCATTGCCATATTATTAGCATTATTTTACAAACACATGTGCATGCATCTTTGAAAAGGTACAGAAGGTACCTATGAAAGATATTAGCAGAGGATTTTGTTTTTTCTTCATGTACAATTCACATCCAGAAATTTTTACAAAATAATGAACAATACAGAGACACATTAGAAAGTGAACATTTGCTCATGATGTATCAATGGAATACACATCGCTGGCTAACCTTCATGAGGGGCAATGCATACTTTTTGGTTGATAGCTCAGCTTCAGCTGAACCACTCATTTGGCTATACTGCTAAATAAAACTGGCCAAAGAACCTTCTCTGCACTTACTAACAATTTCAGAATGTTAAAATTCACCTGACTGCAACAACAACACTTTTATGCACAGAGGAACAAAACCAAACCCTTTCAAAGAAGACTGGGTTTTGGTTTGTTTGGGGTTTTTTTGTTTGCTTGTTTGTTTGTTTTGTTTGCTTGTTTATTCTTTGTACTAGTATGCTTGATTACTGTTAACAAGCATTATTTATCTGTCTCCAGGTGACCTCACAGTAAAAGCTGCTGCTTACACTGGTGAAATCACAAACAGGTGTTCAGGAAAGTTTCAAAGATCTGGTTATTAGCAGATCTCAGGCCAAAGAAAGCTCATATGTGTGATGTGCCCTTGTGTTTCAAAATAAATTGCCTAGGTGTTTGAAAAGTGGCACTAATAGAGTGATTATTAGATACTTAAGAAAGATTAGAGCAAGATATTGCTGGATGAACATTTACCAAAATTCTTCTTTCTTTATCCCAAATTCCATTGGGATAAAAGTGTTGATCTGCACCTGTGGGCTCTGCAGTGGCATCAGTTCACTGCTCATTGGGAGTCCCTCCTTGAGACAGTTATAATGACATAAGGCAAAACATCAGAATGTTGTGTCTCTCATCAACAAGAAAAAAAGGGAATTGCTTTTTCCAATTTCTGGTTTCATTGACTATACGAAGATGAAAACAAGTATGGTCAAAAATGCCTAATGGAACAAAACAATGCTGTTTTTGCAGATTGGTTATGACATCATTATGTAATAATACTTGAAATAAAGCTGATTCTATCTCCCATTCTTTTGAGAAAATACTGAAAGTTAAGGTGTCTGGTTTTGTTAAAAATGACAAAAGGAACATGTAAAATACACTACAGTGGAATGGCCAATTAAACTGAACATGGTTGCTTGTTTTAATATAGTGATCTGAAAACGAGTGCTGTGTGACCAAACTGATTTTGTAATATTCCACACTTCAGAAGTTTCATTTCTCTTCATTCTATTCTGCATTTTCCAAATGGCAAATAATGCTTTTGGAGCACTGAAATAGTTTCTCAAACACTTCAGTTTTGAATGATTTGTACTACCCAGTGAATTTATTCATGTGCATAGACAGATATACTGACATACAAAACCTTCAGACACCATTCCACATGTTGTTCTAGCAATGGACAGAGGAGAGAACAAACTGGAAAACAAAGAAATTGCAAAAGTAAGCATGATGACATCAATCGCTAAAATTTTTGCAGTGTTACAATACTTGGCAATAAAGGCACAACCTTGAGAATACTGCAGCTTGCACAGAATATATCTATATGTTAAAATGAGACAGTTTACAATGAATTTATCAAGTATTTAATTTACTCATAAATTTACTAATTCATAAAGCCTAAGGCCATAAGAAATTATTAAATCATCCAGTTTGACCAGTATTTCAGAAGCTATTATATTTTGCTTCACTAATTCTATATTGAAAACAGTAATTTTTTGTTCTTCTGAACTGTGTTTTCTAGAACAGTAGCTTGCTCGTATCTGAAGTCATCAAGGTACTTTAAATATCTTTATGTTATCATGAGTGCTTCTATTTGTTTTTCAATTAATTTTTCTTTTTTCATTTACCCAGTTTCAACCATCTTGTTTTTTTTTCATTCTAATACAATATTGCTTATCTTCTTATTCTTCAGTGTTTTCACTGCTTATGAAATATTACATCAAAAGTCAGTGTCTAGAATAAAAATATACACCTGCACGAGTATATATCAGGGCATGAACCTGACCACTTGCATGTGATTGCCCATTCTGTTGCTGGAAAGCTTTCAACTGAGGACAACTAATATTCTCTGATACAGTGTCTGAATATAGGACAAGGATAAAAAGCAACAACACAGGATCTTTTCTAATGCACAGTTTGTATGCAACATCCCTGTTCCAGAAGGGAAATAAGTGTAATTGTATGAATCATACCTTACCAAGTGATACGGATTATCAATAACCTCCTTGTGCGATAAAATGCATTTCTGTGCCTGTGATGTGAGTTTGTAAAAATGATGAGGAAAGATTTGAATTGGGTTAAAAGAAGTTAGGAAAGTGAACTTGATTTTTTTTTTTTGTCAAAATTAAAAGAATCATATTTTCCACTTGAGTTACACTCATCATATAATGAGATATCCTGGGGTTAATTTCTCCTGTTTGAAATATGATTTTCAAAGGTATCTGCAAAATATAGGATGTGAGTGTTGCTGATGTGGTCCACCGGAGGAAAAAGAAATGTTGTCTTTAGCTATGATTTCAATATTTTCACACACATCTTTACAATTCTAAAACATAAAATTAATGGCAGCTTTCAGACTTCACAAAAGGGCATTTTTGTATACTTTATTTTCAGTTTAAATATTTTGCAAATCTTTAATGAGAATTTCATCTGTTTAATGTTAAACCAGGGATAGGAGATAGAGCTAAATTTTAGGGTAAAGGTTTGCTAAGGCCAAGTGGCCTTTTCTTGTCCAAGAATTTTAAATGATCTTATAAAATAGATATTTTGTTTATATAATTTCAGCAAAAGACACACTGGGAGACCTGCCAAACTTACAACATTTCCATGAGGAGACCTGATGGGTTTGAAAGATAAATGACGCCCAGTATAACCACAAAATATATAGCCCCTACTACAAAAAATATTTTTCTTCAGTTTGAGACCTTAAAATGTCCAGAATTAAGTTTCCTCTTGTGGTTTAAGCCCAGCCAGTAACCCAGAACCACACAGCTGCTCGTTCACTCCTCCTTTTCTTCCTCCCCCACTCCAGGAGGGGTGGGGAGGAGAACTGAAAGAATGTAACTCCCCTGGGTTGAGAGGAGAACAGTCAAAAACTAAGGTATAACACAAAACCACTACTGCTACCACCAATAATAATAATTGCTCACCACCCGCCAACTGATACCGAGCCCAACCTAAGCAGCCATGCCTTCCGGGTAACTCCCACAGGTTCATATACTGGGCATGACATGCTGTGGTATGGAACCCGTTGGGCTAGTTTGGGTCAGGTATCCTGTCTCTGCTTCCTCCCGGCTTCCTGTGCCCCTCCTCACTGGCAGAGCATAAGAGACTGAAAAGTCCTCGATCACAGTAAACGTTACTTAGCAGCAACTAAAAACATTGGTGTGCTATCAGCGTTGTTCTCAGGCTAAAGTAAAAACCACAGCACTGCACCAGCTACTAAGAAAGAGAAAAATGACTGCTACTGCTGAACCCAGGACACCTCTTATGAAATATGTTAACATGATTGACAGCATGGAAAATATCCCTTAAGATTTTTTAAGGAATTTGCCCCTGAACTCTAAAATTAAATGAACTCCTACTGTTTACTGTTTATGACCTGTCACAATTATAGCTAACTTATTTGAAATAAATATCTATTTACATAAAAAATGCAAAATGCAGAAAAATATCACCCACTACTAGAGTTTTTTTTTAAATGTGTATATTTTTTCAAAATATTGATTCACCCTTCATGTTGTTGTTTAACAAGCATCCTCTAAAAGAAAATTAAGGGCACAACATACTGATATAACTTTGCACAATCAGTTCTTTATAAATTGTTCTCATAAATGTTTATAAAAAAATCTCAGATTTTTGTTTGTTTGTTTTTTTTTACATTACTTTCTTTGGAAGATTTCTTTGGTAAAAAAATTAGGTAAGTCAGTCTGTTAACATTTTAGTAGCATGTTTTTAAATATTAAACGTTCATTGGAATAATTTCTTCTATTAAATTTTAAAAAGTATTTACAGAATGGTTCTATTTTTTCCATGAGAAAAACAACACTCAATATAGAGGTTTGATACGGTTAAGATATATAAAAACAATATACCTCTGAAGTTTATTACAGTGATCAACAGGACTTGCCCAGGAGCCGGCAGCTCAGCTCTCGCGAGCAGCTGACTCACCGGGGCGGAGCCAGCAGGCTCGGTGGCAGATTTAAAGCGGCCATAATCGACCATTCCTGGTCAATTGCTGAGGTGAGTAGATTGAGAGAGGACGCCTGCAACACCGGAGTGGAGCGGGGAGAGATCAGCGTCCAAGAGCCTCAACTCGGAGCGACAAAAGCCATTGAGGAGGGAGCCTCAAGTCCTCAACAGGACTTGCCCAGGAGCCGGCAGCTCAGCTCTCAGGAGCAGCTGATTCACCGGGGGCGGAGCCAGCAGGCTCGGCGGCCGCTGTGAGCGGTTAAAAACCTACACAGGGAGCACGAGCAACCAGGAGCGCGGCAAGGCAGTTTGCGCGGGCAGGCGAGTGGGGTGACCGCCTCATCAAGAGGACTCGACTGAAGCGCAGGAGGAGGAAGGACTGCTTGCTCGTGCAGAGAGACGTAGACGGGCCGATCAACCGGATAGATCATGGTCACCACTCGATCAAAACCTGTAGTTAGGAATAACGTGGGTACCCAGACTGAGCCTTCCTGCAGACATGCGGCCGTGCAGGTCTCTGGCTGCAGTGAATGCCTGAATGGCTGTGTCCTTTTTAGGAAAGATAGATCAGCAAAGCGAGATGGTGGAGTTGCTCTTTATGTGAAAGAGCGACTAGAATGTATTGAGTTCTGTCCAGGGGCAGATGAGGACCAAGTGGAAAGTCTGTGGGTGCGAATTAAGGGACAGGCTGGTATGGGTGATACAGTTGTGGGGGTCTATTATAGACCTCCTGATCAGGACGAAGGAGTTGATGAGGCTTTTTACAGGCAATTGAAAGCAGCTTCAAGACTACATGCCTTGGTCCTTATGGGGGATTTTAACTACCCCGACATTTGCTGGAAGACTTACACAGCCAGTCATTCACAGTCTAGGAGGTTCCTCCAGTGCATTGATGATAACTTCTTAATGCAAATGGTGGACAAACCAACCAGGAGAGGAGCGCTGCTGGATCTGGTACTCAGCAACAAGGAGGGTCTGGTTGAAGTAGTGGCGGTCAATGGCAGCCTGGGCTGCAGTGACCATGAAATGGTGGAGTTTAGGATCTTGTGTGGGAGGAATAGAATACCTAGCAAGGCCGCATTTCTGGATTTCCGAAGGGCCAACTTTGGCCTCTTCAATCAATTGCTAAGGGAAGTATCATGGCAAAGGGTACTAGGTGGTAAAGGGGCTCAAGATAGTTGGTCAGCATTCAAGAACCACTTCTTCAAAGCTCAGGATCAGAGTGTCCCAATGAGTAGGAAGTCAAGTAGGGGAGCCAGGAGACCAGCATGGTTAAACAAGGAACTGCTGGGCAAACTCATATGGAAAAAGAGAATCTATGGATTATGGAAGGAGCTGCTGGCCACTTGGGAGTAATATAGGACAGATATTAGAGGATGTAGAGAAGCAATTAGGGCAGCTAAGCCTCCTTGGAACGTAATCTGGCAAGTTGGGTCAAGGACAATAGAAAGGGCTTCTTCAAATACATAGCGAATAAAACTAACACAAGAAGCAGTATAGGCCCACTGCTGAATGAAGTGAGTGCCCTGGAGACAGAGGATATAAAGAAGGCAGAGGTGTTGAATGCCTTCTTTGCCTCTGTCTTTACTCCATGCAGACTCTCCCCGGGGAACCCAGATTCCTATAGCCCCGGAAGGAGTCAGGATAAAGGAGGAGTGTGCTCTAGTAGATGAGGATTGGGTTAGGGATCAGTTAAGTAATCTGGACATCTATAAATCGATGGGTCGGGATGGAATACACCCGCGGGTGCTGAGGGATCTGGCAGAGGTCATTGTTGAGTCACTCTCCATCATCTTTGGTAAGTCGTGGGAAACAGGTGAGGTGCCTGAGGATTGGAGGATGGCAAATGTCACGCCAGTCTATAAGAAGGGCAAGAAGGAGGACCCGGGTAATTATAGACCGGTCAGCCTTACCTTCATCCCTGGAAAGGTGATAGAACAACTTATTCTTGACACCATCTCTAGGCATATCAAGGATGAGGGGGGTCATTAAGAGCAGCCAACATGGCTTTACCAAGGGGAAGTCATGTTTGACCAACCTTATAGCCTTCTATGAGCAAGTAACTAGGTGGATGGATGATGGTAGAGGGGTAGTTGTGGTTTTTCTTGATTTCAGTAAGGCATTTGATACTGTCTCCCACAGCATCCTCATAGATAAGCTAAGGAAGTGTGGGCTTGATGATCAGGTAGTGAGGTGGATCAAGAACTGGTTGGAAGGAAGAAGGCAGAGAGTTGTGGTCAATAGGGCAGAATCTAGCTGGAGGCCTGTGACTAGTGGAGTCCCTCAGGGGTGGGTGCTGGGACCAGTGCTGTTTAATATTTTCATCAACGACCTGGATGAGGGAACTGAATGTACCCTCAGCAAGTTTGCTGATGATACTAAACTGGGAGGAGTGGCTGACACACCAGAAGGCTGTGTTGCCATTCAGCGAGACCTGGACAGGCTGGAGAATTGGACGGAGAGGAACTTGATGAAATTCAACAAGGTCAAGTGTAGAGTCTTGCATCTAGGGAAGAACAACCCCATGTACGAGTGCAGGTTGGGGGCTGACCTGCTGGACAGTAGTGAAGGGGAAAGGGACCTGGGGGTCCTGGTGGATAGGAGGATGACCATGAGCCAACAATGTGCCCTTGTGGCCAAGAAGGCCAATGGCATCCTAGGGTGCATTAGAAAGGGTGTGGTTAGTAGGTCAAGAGAGTTTCTCCTCCCCCTCTACTCTGCCTTGGTGAGGCCGCATCTGGAATATTGTGTCCAGTTCTGGGCCCCACAGTTCAAGAAGGACAGGGAATTGCTTGAAAGAGTCCAGCACAGAGCTACAAAGATGATTAAGGGAATGGAACATCTCTCTTATGAGGAGAGGCTGAGGGAGCTGGGACTCTTTAGCTTGGAGAAGAGGAGACTGAGGGGTGACCTCATCAATGTTTACAAATATGTAAAGGGTGAGTGTCAGGATGATGGAGCTAGGTTTTTTTCAGTGATGTCCAGTGATGGGACAAGCGGCAATGGGTGTAAACTGGAGCATAGGAGGTTCCATGTGAACATCGGGAAAAGTTTCTTTACTGTGAATGACAGATCACTGGAACAGGTTACCCAGGGGGGTTGTGGAGTCTCCTACGTTGGAGATATTCAAGGCCCGCCTGGACAAGTTCCTGTGTGATGTACTCTAGGTTACCCTGCTCTTGCAGGAGGGTTGGACTAGATGATCTTTTGAGGTCCTTTCCAACCCTTAGGATTTTGTGAAAGCAGAATATGAACGATGACACTCAGTCTGAAGTTTCTATTTCTAACTCTGTGAAGTGTAATGATTTGGAAGTTATTATTGTGCCATGTATTGGACAAACTCTTCCAGATCCCAATTTAAAAGTGTCTTCATAAATGCTTTAGATTATCAAGAGAGCTAGGAAATGGAAATTTTGAGACTCTGAAAAAGAATTTATAATGCCTTGAGTTTGACAACAATTGTGTATCTACTCATGCCCAGTATGTAACTATAGCCACAAATGACCTCACCTTAAAAGCTGAAATTTAATTTAATCTTCAAATATAATATTTCATCTACTATCCTATAATTTCAGATGTAAGTCAGTATCATTTGTAGGAATACATTGCTATTTCATCATCTCCTCAAAAGCTGACTGAATATTATGAATTAGTTGAGCTTACTCTTATGAAATTAATACAATTTTCCTGTTGCAAAATCTGCCCCTCAAAAGAGAAATGAGTCCTGAAGAGCAGTAAAAACTTTGGCTTGCTGAGTGGCAAGTACTAGTATTTTGTCCTTTAAAAAAAGTTTTATAGTAGTTAATTAATTGGTGGACGCGCTCTAAAAACTGGGTAGTTTCAAAATGCAAATTGCAGTACTGATGGATAGCAAAGGAGAATAGAGCATGCTCGTACTCCAAAATCTAAAGAGACAAGTAAGCAGCACATGCTTGATTTCATATGAGAGAATGACCTTGCTTAATGACTTCCTTTGTTCCCCTCCACCTATTATTTTTTTCTTATATGAGGAAGAGATGAATATGGGATGATAGATACCATTTCATGAACACATGAGTATCATCTTTATTCTTCCTTGTAGTTTTAATGCTTGTTCCTTTCTTCATTTTTTATATCCTTCATGTCCCTACCCATCTCTCCTTTCTTTCTTCTCCATGTGGGATCTTGGTAATGAAAGATGTCCAAGAAGTAATAGTCAATAAAGTAAAATACCAGTCAAAAGATGATTTGGGCATAAGTGTCCAATATAGTGGACACTTTATATAGTCCATATATAACTGGACTCAGGAGAGCAGTTATATCAGTTAAAAACAATACTATGGAAATCATTATTAAGATGGCTTGACAGACAATTTTTTTAGGAAAAAAAATGGCTTGAAGAGATGGATTCAGCAATGTTACCTGGATTAGACAGTATTAATATGTGAGGAAATTTACAAGAATAGCGCAGCTAACGAACGTGACCAATTTCTTGTCTTTAATTTAGAGTAGCTCACTATGTATAAGTGCCCCTATAGAATAGCACATCATTTAGCTTTTATATTATTTTGCTTTCTGGTATATGCCTATGAGGGTCCTGAAGGCACTACCAGTCCTTAGAGGGCCATCCTCTAGCCTTGTCTTCTGGATGAGCATCAGACTTATGTTGCAGGCCTGACTCCAGTTTCCTTTTGCTTCAGACTGAACACTCTGGCTCATGACTTGTTCCCCATGGAGCAGCCCTACACTTGCTGCTCTTGGCAAGGCCTGTCTCAACATCACCACTTTACTACAGTATTTAGATGGTGATTAAAAATATTCTACATTTGAACTCAACCTAGTTTTAACCAAACTTTGAGAAAAACATGGCTGAATTAAATTTATTATGAGCCTTAAGTTGCTTTAGTCACATGTTTTGGGGAAAGTTAAAGGCTTTTTGTGTAGACTTTGTTCTAGTTTAGAAGTTTTTTCTACATTGTGGGTATGGGTTTTTTAATTAATTTCGAATTTAAGTAGGTAATTTTATCTTTAAGCTATTCAGATTATATGTGAAAATTTTGGTTTGATGATTCCAGCATGGGGCTCTTAGGATTACAGATGTCTTTGTTCTATAACTATAGGACGTTTGAGTTTCTATAACATGGGATCCATTAATATGAAATCGATGTGATTTCATGTATTAGCAGAGGCTTTGGCTAAAGTGTACAAGTCTATATACCCTGTGAAATTTGTAGCTGTTGAGCAATTATGTAAGTAAAATCTCACTGTAGGTACTATTTGGAAATTACACTATTGTTTAAAAATATAGCCCCTGTGATACAGTCAGCATGAACAAATCTCAATATATCTTTCCTGATAAGGTTCTCTTTATGACTTCCTTAGTAAAAAATTATCATCTTTTAAGGCAAGAATCATTGAAAATTATGGCAAATCTACCTAGGAAGAATTTGAGCTAATGGATTTTCAGGTAGCAGAACATTTTCTGTATAGCTTTACTTCCATGTAGGTTTTTTTTTTCTATGTAATATTTATAGCCACCTAGCATTTGTGTGAAATTACATGGGATATGACAGATGGTAGTAAACACAAAGCAAATGTTCAAAACACAATGGAATATATTCTACTTATTACAAGGGCATATAAATTCTCTCCAACATCATCAATTACCTGATGAAAAAAAAAAATAAATAGATTTTCTGGTTACTTTCTATGGAGATTTCTTTAAAAGAAAAATCCTTTATTCTATTCAATATTCTCTAAAAAAAATAAAGAAAATATGTTCCTTTTAACATAATGAAGTGATTCCTTTAGGGAATGCCACGAGGTTTTTAATAATATCACTAATGGAGGAGAGCTGATTCAATTGCTTTCTTATTAAATCAGACTACTAGTCTCAGATTGAAAACTTTTCCAAAACTATAAGTTATTCTCTGTATATATTAGCACAGCTACAAAATGCACATATTGCTATCTCTCTGGTTTTGCAACTATTCCACCCTGTTCCACCAGCTCTTTCTAAAGTAAGATAAAGAACAGTAGCTGTATGGTGGTGAGGTTACACGGAAGTAAGTTGGGCAGAAACTAGTCTATGATTCTATGAAATGGGAGGGCCTAAAAAAAAACAGTAAGGAGGACACTGTCTCTTACCTTTTCCTTCACTGATAGAGGAAAGTCCCATAGGGTTCCTGTAGGTTCCCATAACAATCCAAAAGGATTGCTCTCTGTTAAGAAGTGAGTCCATGAGCAAGGTACTTAGTATGTCCTGAAAATACATTTTACAGGGCCTGAATATGTGTGTCTGGCCAGGTTTTCCTACTGATACAGGCTCTTTTTTAATGATCCTTTTTGACTTGTTTTCAATGGAACCAAAATAGATTTAATTATTTCTTTTCATCAGACATAATAAACTGAACAGTGAATTGAAGTCAAAGGAACAAAGTATTAGAATTATTAGAAACTATTTACAGGTAATTCAGTGTGTATGAAACACTCTCATTTTTAGGACAGTATCTGTTAGGGTACTTGACCAAGACTAGCATAAGAAATGTATTTAAATTCACTTAATGTTGACTAAAACATAAACAGTGATGAAGACAGAGAATGCTTAGCCAGGAACCAGTGGGATATACATTATGTTTATTAGACTAAGGACTTTCCTTTTTAAAAAAAATCAGAATCCTTGGTTATAAAGAAACTTATTGCAAGGTCACCTAGCTTAGTATTCAATAGAGCTTTGTAGAGCTTCTTCAGGGAAAGTCATAGGGACCTCTTTTCCAAGGGTTTAATTTCCTTGGAGCAAAGAAACCCAGCATCCTATGACACCAAGATTCCTTCTGCTCTCCATGCTGTCTATTCTTTTTGGAGCTGTATGTTAAAGCCATGCTTCAATTCCCCCAAAAAATGTCTCAAATTATAACAGCTAAGAATTCATTTTTTCAGCCTGAATGCAAGAAAAAAAAAAAAGGTAACAATTTTCTTCGTTTATGGAAAGCAGAATCAAACTGAATGAATAGCAGACATGAGCCTGTGGCAGGAAACAATAACCTTTTTATAGCCATGGTCAGTCGGGAATGTAAATACTGAAAGAAGATCAGCTAGTAAAATGGGAATATACAGGTTTGACAATGCTCACAGCTGCCCAGTTTTGTTTTCATTTTTCCATTAGAGCCAAAGGCATTATGAAATACACTAGTATGTTAATTGGAATTTGCTGAGTAATTTAATGTGGAGTTTTTTACTGTATCTTCTTTCATGTAAATTTATTTGTAAGTTTCAATCATTTATTTTCATATCAGGGCTTGAATTTCATTGAAGCATAGCCAGTACAGAAATTACTTTCTTTGTTTCACATTGTGTTGAGTCTTTCCCGCTCACACTAAATGCTGCCATGTTTGTGGACTTCTTGTATTGCAATCCTATATATAGATAAATTTTCAGTTCCTGTAATTGTTCCTGTTTTTTTTTTCTACTTTGTTTTCTTTATTTTAATATTTTACTGTGGCAAATTACATTTGTTTTATTTTGTTTTTTTCTAAATGTTTTCAGGAAGAATTGTTCAGGTTTTTCAAATGACTAGTAAAAGATTATTTGTGTGCCTGTTCTTTGGGGGGGGGGGGGGGTTGCACTTTTTCAAGCTTAATATTAAAATAAGGTTTTATGGTAAAATAACTTCTCCATTAATCCTCATAACAGAATGTGCTTGGGGGGGTTCTCTCTTCTTTTTTTCTTTTAAATTACATTGTTTTTATACTTTCATTCTCTTCTTTCAGATTCTCTATTTTTTTTTCCTTTCACAGCATTTCAGTTAGGCCTACATTTATCAGGTAGGTACTATAATATATAATAGTATTACCAGACTTGAAGAATTTGTATAATGAATCTTTCTTTAGTGTAACATGACATGAAGACTATTTCTATGAGTGAAATTGTTGTATAGATCACTAGCATATATCACTGCAGAAATTCTGAATTATATTGAGAAAAATCATCACAACAGAATTTTTAAATCTCATTGTATTTTCAATGACGCAATCATCTATTTTTTTTTTTTTTTTTTTTTAGGGCTGTGAGTTTATCCACATGATTGGCAATTCAAGTTAATTTAGAAAATGTTAGAGTCCTGTTTTCTAAAAAAGCTTTTTGTGACATATGCGACCTAAGGAGGTTTACTACTGTTAAAAAAATCTAGTAATTTCATAGACATGATTTCCTGTTAGAACTTTCCCAGATTGCCTTTTTTTTCAGTATTACATCACATCACAATTTACCCTTGAGATGTCATATCAAGCATAGAAGACATACTCAAAATTAAAAAAAAGATTTTTTTATGTGAAATGCTTGAACAAAACGAGGAAGAGCACACTGAAAAAATATTCTGAGGATATAATTCTTTAACTTCACATAATCATGAGTGGCCCCAACACAAAAGGGCATGACAGGAAAAGGTTGTGATTCTTACTGAGGCAGCTTGGTAACCTATTGTCCTAGTTTCAGCTGGGATAGAGTTATTTTTCTTCATAGTAGCTGGTGCAGTGTTGTGTTTTGTATTTAGTCTGAGAACAATGATGATAACACACCAATGTTTTAGCTGTTGCTAAGTAGTGTTTACCCCAGTCAATGACTTTTCAGTCTCTCATGCTTTGCCAGTGAGGAGGGGCACATGAAGCTGGGAGGAAGCAGGGACAGGACACTTGACCCAAACTAGCCCAATGGGTATTCCATACCACAGCATGGAATGCACATAAACTGCCCAGTTTATGTACTATGCCCAGCACGTAAACTGAGGAGGAGTTGCCCACAAGGAACTGTCATTGCTCAGGTAGGGCTGGTTATTGGTCAGCAGGTGGTGAGAAACACCACTTCTGTTCTTTTTGGTTTTCTGCTTGTTTGTAGATTTTCCTTTTCTGTTTGTAGGTTTTTCTTGTTTGTTTGTTTGTTTTCTTTTTAGTTTTATATATCTTTCTTTGTTATTTCCCTTTTGAATATTATTATTATTGGTAGTATATTTTATTTAATTTTATTCATCAAACTGTTTTATGTCAACCCATAGGGTTTAATTATTTTTTTTTTTTTCCTCAATTCTCCTCCCTGTTCCACTGCAGGGGGGAGTGAGACAGTGGCTGTGTGGTACTTAGTTGCCTGCTGGGATTAAACCACCATACCAGTCCAAGTAGCAGAAGTATTTTCAAGGTTTCTCTAAAGACTAATGTGCTTCCAGATTATGTGCAGTCCTGTCCCCCTTTCCAAATATCTTACCCTGAAGATGACCAGCTGCAGATCAGTAACTACATTATCTTTCACTGAAGTCCTCAGGAAGCAATTTCAAAGATATGTTCCTCTATTTCAATGTCAAAGAAGCCATTCATTTTGACAAACTGGACATATAACCACTTTACCGTATAGTAGGACATTACATAGAAGTATTGCTGACCTGTATTATTAAAACCAGCAAATAACATCATCATTCTTTGTTATTTGCTACACAGATGTGAAAGAATAAAATGCTCTGTTTGGATGTACTCTTTTACTCAACATTCAATGAAAAACAAAAGATAAGAAACAGGAAAAACCCTGGAAAAAACAGAAAATATCTAATCTAAGATAAATATGTATTCCACAAAGAAACAACAACATATTTCAGCAGTTTGACATTTGTCAACAATCTTACATGGGAAAGATGATGATATAGTGATAGGCAGGATTCGATATAGTATTTGACAAAATTAAATAAAATTATTTCCAAGGAAGTTTGGGAATTACCTTGTTATCACTTAAAACTATGACTTAAAGCTGAAGAATACTTAGTTAAAAAAAAAAAAAAGGCAATGGCAATGATAATCATAAATGCATGTAGCTTTAAACTAGTTTTGAAGGGGGAAAGGCATAAAACCAGATTTTCTAGAGATAAGCTTGGGGCACCACATCAGTGTTTGAGGAGCAGTGTGCTGTTAAGGTCTTTCAGTCTGCCAACTCAGTGAAAATAGGGGATGGAGATCCATGCTGCAGCAAAGATGCAAGGGTTACTGATGTCTTAGAAACCATGTTAGTATGATAATTTTGACTATTATTAGTCTAGAGCAAGTAACAAGAAAATTATTAAAGTTTCTTCTAGATGAAAATTCTATGTTATAAAAATATAACTAGAATAAACAGGAAAGACAAATTGACTTTTGAGTGAAGATTAAAAGAGCTAAGTTTAATAGTTAGGTGATGACAAAGTAGGTCATGATATTCTATAAATATTTGAAGGCTGTTAAAATGTATAAAGAGTGATTATTTCATGTGAAACATAATAGAAGACCTAATAAAAAATAAAAGTATATTTCTAGTTAATACCTGGGAGCACTTACCAATAGTGATAGAGATGTCTGTGAAGACCTTTAAAGATAGATTTTTGCAGTAGGAAAAAATCTGACAGGCTGGTCTACAAATCTTTTCTCTCTCTCTTTCACAATCCCCTCTAATTTTTGTTTCAATAAGTAGGGTAATGTGTGAACACCCTTCTGAAGCCAAAGTCTGAGATCCCTGTTTGCCAATATTTGAAAACCTTTGGGAAGATACTAGAATGTATTAGTATTATGTCTGACACCATCCTAATGAATCTCTGTTAATTGAATCCTCATCTCCCTTTCCTGCTTTCCCCTCAGTATCCCAGAAGAATTCTGCAAGCTGTCAGCCAGATAGCTGTATAATTTACTTGGGACTTGAAAGATATCTGATGGCTGAAGCAGTACAAATTCAAAAGGAATACTCATGCGAATCAGTAATTGTTTAATTCTCATCTGGATAATGAAATAATGTACCTAGAAAGACCGACACAGCAGGTGGATAAAATCTGGGTCTTTGGCATATCTGGAGTCGAAAGCATCAGTAAGAAATTATCTGTAAGGTAGCAAGCTCTTATTCATTTTATTCTGATTGTTCATTGACATATTTCAGTTCTCCTAGTTACGTTGGCAAGAGGATCCATTACAGCAATAAGGAGAGACATCCATAATGAAAAATTATTTTTTCAGGTCCAAATTGCAATTCAGGGAAGAAATGAAAAATTGCAAAGAGCCTTGATTGTTCTCCAATATCAGAAAAACATGATATACAGGGACTTGAGCTATTGTCTTCACTGGGGAAAACATGGGTTTGTTCCATTGTAGCAGTTTCTAATTTACTTCTCAGCTTTTTTATATAAACAAATTACTGCTAACCATATCTTCAAAAATGCTATAACAATGTATTCTGATAAATTTCCATCATTTTTCTATGGTTTCTGAAATTCTATTATTCCTGACATTCAAATGCAGTCTATCCTATCTCATTAATTTTAAGCAATATATTCACTGGAGTTTTATAAAATAATAAAATTAAAAACAAAAACAAAACAAACAAAAAAACCCATAAATTTTTAAAATATATTTTACTTACAATTCTCCTTAAAACAAAGTTGTGTAGTTTATGTTCTGCTGGTTTTTACCCCTTCCCCCAACTCTTTTGTTTGGTTGGTTGTTTTCACTATTTTCTTTTTGCTACGGGTTCATATAAGACACCAGAGAATATAATAAGTTTTCTTTAGACTGTAATTTGAAAAATTATCATCATTACCCTTCCTGAAGGAGCTCACCCTACTGTTGGACAGCTTCTGAAAATGTTTTCCCCTGTTGGCCCATTTTAAGCTTTTAAAATTTCATGTGTTTAAATGATTGTCCTGAAAGTTACCAAACAGGTTATGGAATCCCCATACTTGGAAATTTTCAATATTTGTCTGAATAAGCCTTTAAGCAACCTGCTGTGACATTGAAGTTAGCCTTCTTTGAGCAGGTGGTTGTACTAGGTGAAATTCAGAGCTCCCTTCCAAATTTTTTGCATGCTTCTGTGATAAAAGTTGGCAGGAGGCTAGAGATTGTTGTTTTCACATTAAAAGTCAAGTTACTGTTTTGAGGGCCCAGACACTGGCAGAGCTCACAGGCAAGTCCTGCGGTGCTGGATACTGGATACAGAGAACAACCAGGCATGTATTGAATACGTAGAAACTGAAGCCTCCTAAACATGAAAAGTGCTATGCTTTATATACCTCACCTTTATATAGTAGTTGAGGATTGGCCCTCTCACTTTTCCAGAGTGATAGAAAACACTGATCATGACCATTGCTGTGTGAGAGCTCAGCCAGGAGCTCCAGTATATCTTGAAACTGTGGCTGGTACTTATCAGCTCTGTGCATGAGTTTAGGCAGCTTTTAGGAAAATATGTCAGTTGTGGGCAGCCTGTTAAGCTGAAATTGGAAATGATCCATGGACCATTTGGAAGGGTCTTTGCATGTAGTGTTACCCCTAGGACCCATTGTCACCAACATTGTTCCAGTTTTGGGGTCAGGTGTTTATGAACATCCAAGTTTATTCAAGTTTAAGCCAGGCAGATCTTCCATTTTGTCAGAGGTTATCCTATTTTGTATTTTTTTTACTTTTTTAATGCTAGAAGAACAAGATTATTCTAGCTCAGAAGTCTGTATTTCTAGTGATTTGGGCTTTTACATCCAGATTTTTTACTTTTTTTTTAATAGCTCCTAACTAGATCTAATAATCAAATAATTTCCCCAAGTCAAGTCTGTTTTGCCCATGACAATAACTGGTGAATGATCTCTCACTGCCCTTACCTCGACCTATTTCACTATATTTTCTCTCCCCTGTCCAGATGAGGAGGGCAATCATATAGCAGCCAGGGTCAACCCACCAGTGTGGCAACTTGTTTGGAGGTCCCGTCTCATTTCACTGCATACAGAGGATGACAAGATGAATAGCTCAAGGCAGATCTGTGATGCTGGATAATTAATGTAGGTAGGAGAAATATTACCTATCATGTATTTCATTCTGAATTGCACTCCTAAGCTTGATTCACCTATTTTTGTTAGATAATTAAGGATTGACAAGGTTCGTTGTTTAAGGTGGCAACTTTAAAAGTCTTTGCTAAGTCACGGATGTTCTTTTGTGATGCTCTTCTGCTAGACTGAAGAATGAGATTTCCTGTCTATTCATTTTACCATTATCAAGCCTTAGTTTTGCCTATGTTGAAGAGAGGCTTTGGTCTTAAAACTTAGAGGAATACTGTGTTAATTTCTTCAAATACTGGTTTGGGTTTTTTTAATGCTAGTTCTCTAACTAAATAATTCAAAGGCGGCAACTGAAGGCACTGTGGTCTCCAGAGAGAGTAGTTTCAGAAGATGGATTTTCTTCCTTATTTCCTTTCTCTCCCTGAGGGTAAGAAAACTACATAAAAAAAAAAAGTGGTAAACTGAATTTCCATAAAGAAGAAGATCCTACTTCTATGATCTGTAACCAATGAATGAATACATAACATATTTCTACTGCTTTACTTGTATTTTGTGTTAGATAATGACCTATAACATTTATTCCACTGTCTTTCATAACTATGTTGAAGATGTTCCTTCTTTACTGGAGTTTCAGTCAGGATGGGGCATGTTCTGCTAATTCCAATAGTAATTTAATTTGATTCTCCTGTGTTACTGCTGCTTTTTTGTATTTTGGGCAAGCTATGCTAGATTCCTTCATTCTTTATGAATTTTAAGTATGTCATTGTCTCTTTTCACCCTTGGAACATGGAGGCTAACATTTGTTCATTAACTCCAGGATGAATTCCACTCTGAACTCATGCCACTATCTTCTATTCATTTTTAAGACAGAAAATAAAAAAAAAAAGACACTAGAAACATTTTAGAAACACTATAATTTTAAATATGAATATGCTGTTTGAATTTTTGCAAGTTGCAGAAGATAGAAAAAAGGAGATGGAAAAAAGGAGACTATGAAGCACATCTGTAATGAAAGAATCTCCAAATAATTGTTCATCTGTGGGGTTTCTGTGTTAAAAACCACTGACCTATGATATATAAAGTTATAATTACAAAGACACTCTATGTTATTATGACTGTTATCTAAATTTTGCAGTCAGTAAAACCTGTGAAGATTGCGTGTGAGCTGAACATCTATTTCTACATCAAGTAATCAGAATGGAATGCAATTCTTCAAAGTATCAGGGAATACGTTTAATTCCACTGCTTGCTAAACTGACTGCAAAGGTTTTCATTGACATAATGGGTCGATAGTTTAGGCTTTGCTTCCTTTTAGGAAATATTGCTTAATATCTTAATTTGACATTGGGCTATCACTTAAATCAAAAATAAATAGCCATGTGACTGAACTGTAATAAATCCAGAAAAAACAATACCTGTGTCTTTTCAGTATTCTACCAAACAGGTAGGTTTAAGGCAAATCTCAAGAGTGTTACTGAAGAAATTAATGGAATAGATTTCAAGGACTATTGTTTTAACAGCTTAATCAAGTTCTGTTCCATTAGTAATTTCATCTATTTCTGCTTTTAAAACTCTCCTATTGCAAGACAAGACAAACTTTAATATATGTGCAAGCGTGTATGGGCGTACAAGTATGAACAACATTTGTTAATTTCATAGTGTCAACTGCAGATTCCTTTCTGCTCTTTGTACTGGATTTTACCTTTCCATTTTTATTTGACTTTTTTAGAAATATGTTTTCTTTCTTTTGCCTTTTTCTCCAGGCTATTGTTTATCCTGATGGAAAAAATACTTAGAATCCTTTAACATAAATACTGACAACTTGTCTATGACTATATTGCCTATAGAAACAATTATGAAATGACTGGATTGCACATAAGCGGTACAAAAATTTTTACTGCAAATTTATTTTAAATAGAAATACAGTACCATTAAAACAATGTTAGTTTTGGCTGCAAAGTTAAATGCAGCACATCAATAAATTTAAAATGCTTTCCACCCTGAGAGAATATTCCATTTCATGAAATCAGAATGGGGAAGTTTAAAAAAGCAGCTCATAAAAATCACTGACTGACCATGTCTGTTTTCCCATATCCAGCAACATCTCCCCACTATTCCTCCCCCTCTGAACTGAAACAATGCTTTCCATCTATTTTTTTCTATTTTGGGCAATCATATCCTTAACCCATTGTATTTTTTTCCTCTAAAATATCTGAATGCAGTGCTAGTTTTCTTCAAAACTGTTTAGAACAAAAACTGATTTCTGCTGTGCCTTTTTGCACTCCCTTTGTGCCAAAGCTCCCCCTTACACCTCTGTAAGATAAAAAATAAAAAGATGACAAAGGCTTACTTTCACCACACTACAAACACAGAAGTGATTAATATTATAGATAAATGCTTCAAAGCATGAGTATTTTTTTAGGAGACACTGCAAAGCCAGATCTCTCATCTTTTAAAGAATTCAAAGCATTTAAAGCATTTCGAAGGTGCTACTTATGCTGATGAAAAATAAATAAATTAAAAGTAAAAAAAATTGAATTCTATTGTAAATGCATATCTAGTTTCAATTTTTTTCTGTTTAATTTTCTTTTCAGAATGATTTGTTTTCTTGAAATTTGTTGTCAAGAAACATGATTTAATTTTATACACCTAATTTAAGTTTAATTAATATTTCTGTTTAAGACTGTCCTGGGTTCAGCAGTAGCAGTCATGTTTCTCCTCCTTGGTAGCTGGTGCAGTGCAGTGTTTTGACTTTCGGCTCGGGAACAGAGCTGATAGAGATGTTTTGGTTTGGCCAAGGACTTTGTGAGCCTCATGCTCTGCCAGGGAGGAGGGGGAGCTGGGAGGAAGCAGAGACAGGACACCTGACCCAAACTGACCAAAGAGGTATCCCATACCACAGCACGTCATGCCGAGGATGTAACTGGGAGTTAGCCGGAAAGGCTGGGAGACTGCAGGGTTGGAGGAGGTATGGGTCGGAGCTTGGTCGGGCTGAGGGGGGCAAGTTATCGGTCGGCTGGTGCTGAGGTGTTGTATTCTCTTCCCTTGTTATTTCCTTTATCATTATTATCATTGGTGGTAGCAGTAGTGATCTGTGTTATACCTTAGTTACTAAACTGTTCTTATCTCAACCCATGGGAGTTGCATTCTTTTCGATTCTCCTCTCCGTCCCTCCGAGAGCAGGGGGAGGGCAAGAAGGGGGGGGAGTGAATGAACAAGTTATCTGACTGGGTTTAAACCACAACAAAGACAAATAAATAAACCTGGTAATTATAGCTGAATACAGTATTATCTTATTTTAAATTAACATTGTATGACTATGCAAGATAGGGAACATTGTTTATATGCAGCCTGTTTTACTTCAGTTCAATGTTGAGCAGAAATTGCTGATGTCCGCATAAAGACTGTTGAAGGATAAGGATATTTGAAGTAGATTGAAAGCATTAAATTCCATTTAGGTAATTTCTACTTTTATTTATTAGGCAGCTAGATTCCTCATATGAACACCTACATATGTTCAAGTATATGCATCTGCTTTTGGCTGGATGAACAATTAAGGAGAGAAAGAGAATTTGGAAATTACTTTGTGAGGAAATTTTAAGACAAAAGAATTAGATTCAACAAGCTTTTTGAACTGTACTTCAATGGCTAGAAATCTGATTTTTTTTAATAACAAGGCCAGAAAATGCATGATAGTTGAGATTTTATTTTTAAATATTATTTTATATAAATTCCCCTAACCAGGTACAAACCCATAATTAAAATATTTCTGCTAATAACAAATCCTATGTAGATTAGATTAGATCTTGTCAATCAGCACTGAAAAGAACAGTCACAAGCTTGCATTTTAAAGAGCAGTTCTGTGAGTCCAAGAATTCAGCTTTCCAAAACCCAAATGAGAAACAGGCTTTTTAAGGAAGGATGAAGTCCTAACGGATTTCTTGCTTTTTCAATTATTTGTAACTTTTCAGACATTCATACCCTTCATTTCATATGTCTAACTCTAATTTATAATTAATACGCATAACAGATCTAAAAAGAAACCCCAAAACAAATAAAGCACCTTATGTGGGTTTTTTGGTGGTTTTGTTTCGTTTTTTGTTGTTTTCTTTTTTCCTGTATTTCACTGAATCCACTGTCAATGACTCATTTTAGGGAGAGAAGTCAATGTTCTTCAAGTATTAGAAAATTTCCTCTGTTAGCACAAATTCCAACTCTATGTTGAATTATGTAGAGAGTTTCATTTGTGGTTACTCTGGATACTATCCAAAACTCCCTGAAAAGACTGTTTACATGATATTTAAAATCTCCATTGCTTCCCATTTAATTAAACACTTTATGTTTTATTTCTGAAAGTATATCTCATAGATAAGACTGTCACTTAAAATATCCATGGATTTAACCAAATGTTAAAGAAAATTTCCAAATCTAAATAGTAAAGATTGCAGACTTTAAAAGAATTGCATACGTAAGATTCTGCTACTTCTCGTAGAAATTCAATTTCTATACTTTTTGTAGTTAAATTACATTTTTGTACAGTATTCAGTGGAGAAGAATGTACATTTTTTGCAGACTTCCTGATATCATTTCAAATAATAAAAACATAAGAGATTGATATAAATACTCTGTGCATCACAACATTCCAGCATTTGGTCTCAGAGAGAAAAGTTGTTTCCCTGTGTTAAATACATTTCTAGTACAATGCCTCCTACAGGATCCCTGCCTAGAAATAAATATAGGATTGAAAAAATGCAACCACTGAGGGACCCAAGCAAACTGCCCACAGGTACATATGACACCTGGAGATGTTTTTAATTACTTTTAATGAACTAATTTGTATTAGTACTTGTAAGTAATTACTTAATTATGTTTTACTTAGAAATGCTGAGAGGCCCATAACACAGAGCTGGTTTTGCGATACACTTTGGTGACGCCCGAAGAACTTGCTTTAAAAATTCCTTTTCCTCTGCAGCAGTCCAAAGTTGTGGACCTTCCAGAAATTGTGTTCAACTACAGTTTACAGTGTGTTTGAGAGACACACTGTCATACTCAGATGGTTGATAAGGGCTTGAATCTCTTCAAACACTAGAGAAAATCAAACTTTGGCCTGAACTGTGTTTAACACAGTTAAATAAATCATATCCTGACTTAGGTACAGCAATGGAGATATTATTTAAAGTGGACATCATATCCACCCTGTGTATATTGGCAAAGATTAAATATAAAATAGATCACGGACTGTCTGATGCTGTGAAGACTGAAGTCCTAGTAGCATATCAAGATAAAAAGTTTTGGCACAAGGGAAGTTTAACACTGGAACATGAAAAGGCATCCATTTATCTCAGGAGATTTCAGGAATAGGTAGCAACCAGGCTGTGGTCATGAGGATCCAGAATTGGAATTTAGATATCAAAGTTGAGCCATTCTTTTTTTGTTGAAGCACCAGAATGCTTGCTCATCCGAAAAATATTTAAGTAAAATATCAGAAATATCATCTCTATAAGAAGTATACTTATTTTTATATTTGAGTTGTAGTCTTTTGTAGTTTACTTCTTTTTATTTTTTTTCAGATCATGTAGTTATGCCTAACTCAAGAAGTATCTCATTATGTTTTATCCTCTAAAAAAAGACCCATAAGTTTCTCACAATAGAAAGAATGTCAAATATTTTCCAGAAAAAAAAAAACACTAAAGGGTATCTCAAACCTAAATTAATTTTAACATTAAATCACTTGCAGCTACGGTACTCTACAAAAGACCATTCTGTTATGCTTAAGTCACTACCAAACAAAAATTATTGTACCATATTGGTCATTGTTCCTTGAGGAAAGGTAGTATGTGTTTTCAGAGCTCAAAGATGTTACTGGAGAAGATAATACAATTCTGAGCCTTAATGGTAAATTTTGAGAGAGTAATTCTTCCACTTTCTCAATAAATAGTGGCTTTGGCCTAGAAGCAGCTTAAACAGACCATAATTAAGTATGAACTTTGTATTTAGGCATGTGTCATCTAGGAGTTATTTACTAAAATGTTCTGCAGACAGAATATAAAAGAAAAAGTAGAGGAGAGATAATACTTTTAAATAAAAAAACAGACTGTGTTACTCTCTGACACTGTGTTCCGCAGTCCTAGTCTGTGCTCAGCATGTGGCACTTGAAACAAACTTTGAGTTCTACAAGTTCAGTACAAACTAGTAGCCTTCATAATTTGAAATATTATCAGCTATGTATTAAAAGTATTTTTGATTTATCCAAAGTAGTACGAATGTAATTTTTCAGTGACACTTGATGCATACATAGAATACTGATATTTTCTTCAGTGATAAACTGCATAGGTAAGTAAGAAAAAAACTTGTACTTTCAGTTTATTTGTTCTTACTTACTCATCTAAGCTCCTTTCAGTGTGGATAAAATTTATTTTATTACACATGTCAGATGAATGTTGAGTAACTGCTGTGGATCACAAATAATAATAATGTGTCAAAATAAGTTTTTAAATGACAGGTTTTGACTGTGATGTTTAATTAAAACACACAGACATAACACAAGGAACTATTTCAAGGAAGAGTTTCATCCAGAAATCCCTATCAGATAAATGAATTATCATGTTTATAAACTGAAAGCAAAATTAGAATTCACTGTGAAATAATATGTCAATACTTGGATTAAAGTATTCCAGAATTATTCCAAATACACTTTCTGACAAAAAAAAAGAAATCCAAAAAAAAACCCAACAAACCAACATCTCCCCCCCCCAAAAAAAAAAAAACAACAAACAAAAAAGTCAAAAAAACAAAAAACCAAACAAGGAGTTAGGGAAAAAGTAAATTATACAGAATAAAAACATTAAAGCCCAAGTAATCCTTAGCTCAGATTTATTTTCCTATAGAAGGATGTTGAAGTATTACGGATTGCATCAGGGTAACAACTCTTGTCTCAGCAAGAAATGCATTGCAAACATTTTCCATTTAAGTGGTTTGATGCCGATCAGTATTCAATCTTGCTTGTCTTGTGGCTTGGAATGCTCATGAGGGAAACCTCTTTTTGCTCTCCATATTGAATTTTACTGATGCTGCTGAAATTTTTCTACACAAAAGGTGGCCACAATATTCTTGGCTACATATTGCACGCAAATATGGACAGATCAGAAGCTACTTACAGTCATCTTGAACATCAGAAAAACAGAAAATAAAGTTGGATTTTTAAAAAGTCTACAGGATTTTTGATGAATGTCCAGTGATTTTCAATGGATATTTGCTCTTAAGAGTGTATCAGATTGCATTAATAACAGTTGAGCTAGCTTGGGGACTGGGAGTAGTATAGCTCCGTTAAGCTTAAGCTAATTCATGCATCTGATAATAGGTTTGCTAATCTGAGTGAAGCGTGATAATAGACATGGCACTATAGTCTGGTGGACAAAGACCCTGCGGCACATATGGCTCAGAGAGCAGGGTGACTGAAAGCAGTTAACAGTTCCTACAGCATTATTAGTCCGTATGGTGGGCTGCATCAAAAGGAGCATTGCCAGCAGGTCAAGGGAGTTGACTGTCCCCTTTCTACTCTGCTCTGGTGAGACTCTGCCTGGAGTACTACATTAATATCTGGGGCCAGAAACACAAAACGGACGTGGACCTGTTTGAGTGAGTTCAGAAAGGGCCACAAAGATAACCTGAGGTCTGCAGCACCTCTGCTGTGAAGACAGGCTGAGAGAGTTGGGCTTGTTCAGCCTGGAGAACAGAAGGCTTTACAGAGACCTTATAGGAGTCTCCCTATACCTAAAAGGGGCCTACAGGAAATCTGAAGAGGGATGTTTTACAAGGGCATGGAGTGATAGAACAAGGGGGAATGGCTTTAAACTGAAAGGGGAGATTTAGATTAGACAGTAGGAAGAAATGCTTCACCATGAGGGTGGTGAGACCCTCTAGTGAATAGTTTGCCCAGAGAAGTTGTATATGCCCCGTTCCTGGAAGTGTTCAAGGCCAGGGTAGATGAAGTTTTGGCCAACCTGGTCTGGTGAAAGGTGTCCCTGCCTGCGTTAGGAAGTTTGGAACTAGATGATCTTTAAGGTCCCTTCCCACCATAACCATTCTATGATTCTATGGTTATTATTCATGTAGTGCCCAGTTATCAAGAATGTCCTAGATCTTCATGTCATATGTTCCTTTGGCCTGGCAAGTATCTCCATAGAAGACTAAAAGTGGAAACAGCAGAATTCCCTCTTCATCATGAGCATATACCGGCTCTCTGGCAAAAAATGCGCCCCACTAACTTATTCAGTGAGAGTAAGAATGAACTCTAACATCATATATTCCAAAATGCTATATATATTGCTCTTCAGATTAATATTTATGAATTTCCTGATTTTTGTTTTCTGAGAATATACTCACAAACTCCAATGCATTTGGCTGTAATACAGTAAATATGGTTCAGTGTAGATTTATGTGTGATATATGAGATCATCCAGAATGTACAGCTTTAGTGACTATTTCCAAATACATTTTACCCTGAACAACACTTCTTTCTCTACCTTATATTATTATTGGATATTATAAAAAGAATACATATCTTTATTTTCTTTTTGTTTGCTCACTTCCAAGGTAGAATACAGAATTTTGCAATTGAGAAAACTTCCTTAATTAAACCTTACTCTATTTTTTATTTTCAATAAATTAAATTAAGGTTCCCCAATTTGAGTCTGATTTGCCTATGATGGTAACTGGTAAGTGATGTCCCCACCTTTATCTTGACCCATGAGTTTTTACATCCTGTTTTCTTCCCCTGTCCTGTTGGGGTGGGTGGGTTGAGAGATCAGCTGGCAGCCAGCAAAGGTCAACTCTCCATAGTCCTGTTAATATTGGTGCTCATATCTGGAGATTTTGAAATAAAACAATTTAAAAATCAAACCAGAAAATTTTATTACAAAATCATACCATGCACAAAGAATACTTAGGTGTTGCTAAGATATTTACTTTAAATTTGATGGAAATAAATTTGGATAAAATAGTAAAAATGTTAGATGACATTACTATGCCTACCAATTCTTCTCTAATGCACATTGACTTTAGAAGTTTGTGCATTGGGATCATTAAACAAACACTCATGTTCATTACTCTGTTGCAACTATACTCTGCAATAAAATAGAAACATATGTTCTTTGGGATGTTAGACTTTCTTTATGCATGATAGATTAGTAATTATGATATTGTTTCTGTAAGAGCACTAGTGATAAATGAAACTTCTGCACGAACCTATAAAGATGTCTTGCAAATTCACCATAAAAAGACTGAATTATAGTCTGTGTAATTACTCTAGAAATAATCCAAGAAGAATAAATTACTACTATAAAGGAATAATAATCAAGAGAAAGATGGTTGATCTTGCTTTTGAGACATGGCTGTGTCTATGTTGTAGATTATTTGCATCTGAGATATAGTAAGAGGATCCTTAGGAATAAACTGTCTGAAAGCAGCTTAGTGGTCTTTAAATTAAATAGTAACCATATCACATGAAGTAAATGTCAGTATTCACATAAAGCACTGTGCCATGACTACTCACTCACTGTGCATCTCACCCCGCTGAGCCCATGCACTCCCCTACCTCTGCCAGTGATGCAACAAGCAGTCGTAACCTCTTGGTGTGTCCCTAAACCCAGGGCCCTGGTTGCTCCCCAGGAGTTTGGGGCTGTGCCTTTGCTGATCACCATCTTCACAGCCCTCCATTGCTACAAAAACACACCCTCAGTTTTTCTTTCTACCCAATACCCTCTTTACATTTTTTAGTGCCTCTAAGTTTTCAGTTCTGAACACCAACATGCAATTTCTTTCTCCTGTCTGTGGAGAAATTACATTTTCTCAAGCACTGTTTTTTGTAAATGAGAGCAAAACCTGGTTTGTTTTTTTTTTTTTTTCCAGTGTCAAAAGAGGCAGAACAATTCAGATAATTGGCTTCACTGCTTACACATGAACCATGCATTGCTGAGAGTGCCCGAAAGAAATGAGGCACATGGCTTATGACAAGCTGCTGAGGAGCAGAGATATCAAAAGATCAGAATATAGGCCTTAATCTGTTAGTCAGGAAGGAAATGATGAGGTTGGTAGATACAAAACTTTAAACTGAGATTCTCTGTAATGAAATCCCAGCAAGATCTATTCAGGTACTGATTTTAAGATTCATGCTTTCGTATGTCCCATTGAGGTGCTGAACTGTGTTCAAAGAAGGGCAATGGAACTGGTGAACAGTCTAAAGCACAAGACTTATGAGGAACAGCTGAGGGAAACAGGGTTGTTGAGTCTGGAGAAAAGGAGGCTGAGAAGACATTGCTGTCTACAACTACCTGAAAGGAGGTTGTAGCAAGCTGGGAATTGGTCTCTTCTTCCATGTAACAAGTGACAGGACAAGAGCAAATGGCCTCAGGTTGTGCCAGGGGAGATTTAGATTGGGTATTAGGAAAAATTCCTTCACCAAAAAGGTTGTCAAGCTCTGAAGTAGGCTGCTCAGGGAAGTGATTGAGTCAACATCCCTGGAGTTATTTAAAAGACATGTAGGTACGGCATTTAGAGACATGACTTAGTGGGGGACTTCGCAGTTTTAGGTTAGTGGTTGAACTCTACGACCTTAAAGGTCTTATCCAACCTAAATTATTCTATGGTTCAGGGATTCTGTGATTCAAGAACTTTTAACATACTAGTCCATCTTCTGTTATAGAGCAAGAAAGTGAAACAGAATGCTTATTTTTCTTTTCTTTTGTAAAAAAAAAAGAATTTTCTGTGCTTTATCTGAGTCAATGAGTTATTTTTTTTCTTCAATATTTCAAAGCACTTCCTTACAGATGAGAAAAGCACAAAAACTGACTTCTGAAAAGCAAATAAATTAATGACATTAAAAGACACTAACAGTTAAAAATTCAGAATTATTGCTCTCTAATGTGCTACACACTATTTGAGAAATTATTTAATATTGATTTAATTACTATGTTGCTTGTAAAAAAAGCTGCCAGCTGTTTTATAAGTAAGAGTATAGCTCACTCCTGTGATTTTTCTAACTGAATACTATGATACTGCAATTGTACATGCATAATTACATACATCACTAATCTCTGCCTTGCTCTCAATAAGGCTGTTCATGTGACTGATGTTTATACATTTTACTTCTAAATAGGAAACCAGACAATAAAAATAAAGAAGGCATTGAAATAAAAAATTATCAAAGAAACAAAACAAAAAGACCACTAGAAAGAGCAGAAAACCTCAAAGCCCTTGCTCCAGGATCTGAGTTCATGTTTATAAACAGCTGGTTTTTCATTCTTTACTATTTTTGTCCTTCCATCTTTCCAGCATGTAACAAAGTTATTAGCTACCCTTTGTTAAGCCTTGACCCTGTAAAAGCTTGGCAATAGTAATAAAATTAATGGAAAAACATATTACCAATAAACTTAAAGCAGGGATTTTTGCAATTGCCAATGTTCTGGTGGTTTGTGGTTTTTTTTCCTACAATTGATTTACACACAAATATGAAAGATCATCTGATAAAATAAATATTTGTAAAATTCTTTAAGAATAGCCCCACCTGTGCTGCACTAACAAGAAGTTTACAGCTGAAAAAAAAAAATTATTTGGGGAAAGGAAAATAACAGAGTTACAAGAGGGGGGAGGGGGGGGCATGGAGGGAGGGGAAAGAGGGAGTGGAGAAAGAAAGAGCCCAGTTTTATAACAGCTATATATTTCTTGTGTAAGATTTGAGATCCTGCAGATGCAAGTGCATCCTTCACGGCTATTTGAAAAATCCTTCGTCTTAAATCCTAAATCCCTAGTAGCTCTGTTGTGGTTTAAACCCAGTCAGCCACACAGTTTCGACTCCCCACTCTCTTTCTTTCCTTCACCCATTCCCCCCCACCCCCCCAACTCCCATGAGGAGGAGAATCAAAGAATTTAACTCCCATGGGTTGAGATAAGAACAGTCCAGTAACTAAGGTATAACACAAATCACGGCTGCTACCACCAATAATAATGATAAGGAAAATAACAAGGGAAGAGAATAATATACCACCAACCAAAACGAGCCTGACCGAGAAGAGAGTGCCCTTCTGGGTAACTCCCAGTTACCTCCCCAGGCATGATGTGCTGTGGTATGGAATATCCCTTTGGCTAGTTTGGTTCAGGTGTCCTGTCTCTGCTTCCTCCTGGCTTCTCCTCCTCCCTGGCAGCACATGAGACTCACAAAGTCCTATGCCCAGTCTAAACATTTGAGCAGTAACTAAAAACATCGGTGTTATCAGCTCTCTTCCCTGGCAGAAAATCAAAACCACAGTGCTGCACCAGCTACTAAGAAGGAATAAAAAATGACTGCTACTGCTAAACCCAGGACAAGCTCTTTCCAAACAAGTGGGAAAGTAGTAATGACTGGCTAGTTATTCCAATTGATATTGTGATTATTCAGGTGGACGCAAGTGTCTGCAGTATATAAGTGTCTGCAGAATCAAATTAGTTTTGAACTGAACCATGGTTTGATCATGACTTTAAGTATTCATAATTGGAGGCTTGTTTTTAAGTTTCACAATACTCAATCAGATGTCTGTCCCCGCTGTAGAGCGACCACAGAAACAATCCAGAAATGCTACCCTTTGTTCAAACCAAGAGCTCATACAGTCTCTCTACTTGTGTTTTCCTGAGTATCATCATGTTTCTGTGGGCCGTCCCTCCACATACTCTCTGTGTGCTTCTGGACAGCAGCCCTAACCTTGTATATATTTACTGATACCCACCTCAATTAACAAGTAGTAGTTAGCAAACTTTATGAGCAAGTACTCCATCGCCTTCTCCAGATCATTGACAAATATGTTGAACAGGACAGGTTTTAGAACACATATTCTTCTATAACATAGCTGAACACTTTTTAAATCACAATTTTAATATGAAAATGGCAGACAATCTTTGGTATTTCTTTCTTGTATTTCTTGGTAGATTTTCATTTGCAGAAAATATGTAATGAAATAATCATACTCATGGAATTAATGTTATACAAAGAGGGAGAAAGCAAGCTGTAGAATGTGCTTGGTGGCTTCCTTTAAAGATTTTAATGAAAATAACGGTCTTTGATTTTACATGTTATTGTACAGATTAATTTTTTTAAAGATTATTACACTGATCAACTTTGTTCACCTCAAATATATTGTCAGATAAAATATTAATACACTTTGCAACATTTAAATCTCAGTAGAATCGATGTTGGTGTCTTTTAGAGCATCTTGTCCTTTGGCCGAAACCAACTGATCTGGTCAAACTGAAATTATAATCTGCTGATATGTTCCTAAATGAATTATCCACTGTCTTAGAAGCATCTTGCATGCACATTTATATTTAACTCAGGTCATTTTTAGAGCATTCAGAATATCAGACGTACAATGAGTGATTCTCGGAATGGACAAATCCTTTCGCTCAAGAACATTCTTGCAGATTGGCAAATTGCTTTCATTTTACTTCCCTTATATTTTATTTTTTTCAACTCATTAGTGCATCTTTATATTCCTAGCATTTGAACAGTAGAGATGAAATTCAAAGAAACATACAAAACAAAGACTTTCATGCCATTATTCCACTATTTAATTTGACATTTTTTCTTTCAACAATATGCAAACAGTGTTCTCTTCTGATCAGAAGATCTCCAAGTTATTGTCTCAAAACCTACAGGTGATATTCAATCTCAATATAGTTTTATCAGATTATTGACACCATTCTGATACATCTATAACTGTGTAGACCAAGCGGATAATGAACTTTTCATCTGAAACAGGATGCACATACTGTCAGCTCTGCCTTTCAGTATTTTTCTGCATTGGCATTTCCCAGTTTTCTACGTAATTTATGTTAATTAAACTGAAATAATTTTTTTTCCAAATTAATCTCAGTTTATATACTGGGTTTTCTTCTACTGTACATCTTCTATTTTTATTTCTGTCCTGGGTTCAGCAGTAGCAGTCATTTTTCTCCTTCTTAGTAGCTGGTGCAGTGCTGTGTTTTTGACTTTCAGCCTGGGAACAACGCTGATACCACCGGTATTTTTAGTTGTTGCTAAGTAATGTTTACTCTGACCAAGGACTTTCTGAGTCTCACGATCTGCCAGGAAGGAGAGGAAGCCAGGAGGAAGCAGAGACAGGACATCTGACCCAAACTAGCCAAAGAGGTATTCCATACAGCACATCATGGCCAGTATATAAACTGGGGGCAGTTACCCGGAAGGGCTAGACCACTGCTCGGGTCAGGCTGGGTATCAGTTGGCAGGTGGTGAGCAGTTGTATTCTCTTCCCTTGTTATTTCCCTTATCATTATTATTATTGGTGGTAGCAGTAATGGTTTTGTTTTATGCCTTAGTTACTGAACTTTTCTTATCTCAACCCGTAGGAGTTACATTCTTTTGATTATCCTTCCCATCCCTCCAGGAGGGGGTGAGTGAGAGGAGGGTGAGCGAGCAAGCGGCTACATGGTTCTGGGTTGCCGGCTGCGCATAAACCATGACAATTTCCCATCCTAGAAGGCATTTGCATTAGCTCAAAGTCAGTACCTAATGTGATTTGATTAAATTATTTTCCATAGGAAAAGACATTATTGATGTGATTAGAATATAATTTAGGGCATAGTACACTGTTAAAATTATCCCTGTTATTAGAAGTACCTCAGTTTCAGCAACATCATGTACACAAAAGTTTTGTTATAATATTGTGCAAGACAGGCCTGAATTTCACCTGGGAAGAAGTGTGACTTTTAGAATCATAGAATAGTTAGGACTGGAAAGGACCTTAAGGTCATCTAGTTCCACCCCCCCTGACATGGGCAGGGACACCTCACACTAAACCATATCACCCAAGGCTTTGTCCAACTGGGCCCTGAACACCACCAGGGATGAAGCACTCACAACACTCTTGGGCAACCCATTCCAGTGCCTCACTACCCTCACAGTAAAGAACATCCTCAATTGCCTAGGTGAGTAGCTCGAGAGAGGACACCTTCAACACCAGAGTGGGGGGGAGATCAGCGTCCAGGAGCCTCAACTCAGAGCGACAAGAGCCACCGAGGGATCCTTAAGTCCTCGACAGGACCTGCCCAGGAGCCGGCAGCTCAGCTGACGAGAGCGAGCAGCTGACTCACAGGCGGCAGAGCCTGAAGCAGCGGCACCAGCCATGACTGGTTAAAAACCTGGCCAGGGAGAGCAAGTGATCAGGAGTGCGGCAAACAGAGCGGGTCAAGGCAGTTTGCGCGGGCAGGTGAGGGGGATGGTGAGCACTTGTATGACCAGGGCCCGGTCCAGCAGCTCTGCTCTGGCTGCTCCAGTGGTGGCTGGCATAGGCACCCAGACAGAGCCGATGAGAGGGGAGGCTGCAGTGCAGAGCTCGGGGTGTAGAGTGCCTGCACTGGTCTGGTGAGGGAATGGTGCACAATGGGCAGGGCTGCACTCGGTGCTCCCTGGTGGAGGTGCTCCTGCAGCAAGGGCTGAGCTGCAGGATGCTATTAATAGACTGCGAGATGTCAGGGAAGTTGAGAGTAAGCAGGAATGCTTGCTCCTGGCCCAAACTGTGCAGGGGCCTCGAGCTTCACCTCTACCTCATGTAGGAAAAAAGGAGGCCATTAAACTGGGAAGCTGGGAATTAGTGACAAAAAAAAAAATCAAAACAAAAAAAGAAGGAAAAGGACAACCAAAAGCAAGGGGCTTCCCCCTAAATCTGTTGTCTGCTTTGCTGTACTGCAGGGGGCTGAGGAAAAGCACTTGAGCCAGAAACAGCCGGCTGATGCCCTGGTAAAGATCTCTACTGGCGCTGCTAGGAAAAAGCGGCGGGTCGTTGTAGTAGGGGACTCGACACTGAAAGGGACAGAAGCACTCGTCTGCCAGCCAGACCCCATCTCAAGGGAGGTGTGTTGCCTACCGGGGTCACAGATTAGGGATGTTGCAGGGAGGCTGCCTGCTCTAGTAAGTCCCACGAACTATTACCACTCTTGGTGATACATGTGGGTGCTAGGGATAAAGACAGTAGTAGCCTGGGGAACATAAAGAAGGACTACAGAGCCCTGGGGGAAGGTGGTTAGGGGCTCTGGAGCCCAGATAGTCTTTTCGTCAATTCTCCAGGATACAGGGGAGGACCTAAAAAAAGCTATGAGGATTAGCCAGGTTAATAAAGGTTAAAAGGGTAGTGTAATAGTCAGGGGCTTGGGTGCCTTGAACATGGGACCCAGGTTTGTAGGCCAGGTATAGTGGGGACTGGTGGAGCTGGTCTGATAAAGAAGGGAAAGAGCAGTTTTGGTAGGAGGCTTGCCAGACTGGTCAAGAAAGCTTTAAACTAGATGTGTTGGGGGAGGGGGGGCATCATTCCATCCCAACACACCCAGTCAGTTGCCAGCACCTATAATAAATGCTCGGAGCAATGTAGAGATATCCGAGCCTCTCCAGCCAATGAGCCGGCTTCAGTTGGAGCTCGGCTCAGATGCCTCTATACAAATGCCCGTAGCATGGGGAACAAACAAGAGGAATTAGAGATGTGTGCACGTCTCCCTGGCAGAGCATGAGGCTCACAAAGTCCTTGGCCAAACCAAAACATCTCTATCAGCTCTGTTCCCGAGCCGAAAGTCAAAACACTGCACTGCACCAGCTACCAAGGAGGAGAAACATGACTGTTACTGCTGAACCCAGGACAGATATAATAGGCATCACAGAAACATGGTGGGATGGCTCCTATGACTGGAGTGTTGGAATGGAAGGTTACAGGCTCTTTAGAAAAGACAGGCCTGGCAGGCTGGGAGGGGGAGTTGCTATTTATGTTAGGGATAGGCTGGAGAATATGGAACTCTGTCTGAGGACAGGTGAGCAGTTAACAGAGAGTTTGCGGGTCAGGGTTAAAGGGAATATAGCTATGGGAGACATTATTGTAGGGATCTGCTACAGATCACCTGATCAAGGGGAACCTGCAGATGAAGCACTCCATAGACAGATAGGAAAAGCCTCACGCTCGCAGGCCCTTGTTCTCACGGGTGACTTCAACCACCCTGATATCTGTTGGAAGGACAGCACGGCCCGGCACAAGCAATCCAGGAGGTTCCTCGATTGTGTAGAAGACAACTTCCTTCTGCAAGTAAAGGAGGAACCGACAAGGAGAGGTGCCATGCTTGACCTTGTGCTCACCAACAGGGAAGGTCTCTTTGGAAATGTGACTCTCCAGGGCAGCCTTGGATGCAGCGATCATGAGATCCTCAAATTTGAGATCCTCAGGACAGTGAGAAGAGCGTGCAGCAAGCTCAGTGCCCTCGACTTCAAAAGAGCAGACTTTGGCCTCTTCAGGAACCTGCTTAGGAAGGTTCCATGGGATATAGCCCTAGAGGGCAGGGGGGCCCAAGACTCTTGGTTGATATTCAAGGATCACCTACAGCAAGTTCAGGAGTGTTGCATCCCAACCAGAAGGAAGTGCAACAGGAGGGCCAGGAGACCTCCTTGGATGGATTAGGAGATGCTGAGGAAAATTCCGAGGAAAATTCCGAGGAATATTCCAAGGAGGCTTATAAAAGGTGGAAGCAAGGACAGGTGGCCTGGGAAGAATACAGGGATGTTGTCCGGGAAGCTAGGGACCAGGTCAGGAAAGCTAAGGCTCAGTTAGAATTACACTTTGCTAGGGATGTTAAGGATAACAGGAACGGATTCTATAGGCACGCAGCGACTAAAAGACAGGATAGGGACAATGTAGGCCCCCTCAGGAAGCTGTCAGGAGAACTGTCTACCCTGGACTGGGAGAGGGCTGAGGTTCTGAATGACTTCTTTGCCTCACTATTCACTGGCAAAGGCTCTGACCACACCACCCAAGTCTTGGAAGGCAGACGCAGGGACTCTAAGAATGAAAACCTTGGGCCCACTCTAGGACAGGATCTGGTTTGAGAGACCACCTTAAGAACCTGAACATACACAAGTCCACGGGACCTGATGAGATCCATCCGCGGGTCCTGAAGTTGCTAAGACACTGTCCATCATATTTGAAAAATCGTGGCAGTCAGGTGAAGTTCCCTACAACTGGAAAAAGGGTAATATAACCCCCATTTTCAAGAAGGGGAATATGAATGACCCAGGGAATTACAGACCAGTCTCACCTCTGTGCCTGGCAAAATCTTGGAGCAGATTCCCCTGGAAGGCATGCTAAGGCACATGCAAAACAACAAGTTGCCTGGTGACAGCCAGCATGGCTTCACTAAAGGGAAATCCTGCCTGACCAATTTGGTGGCCTTCTCTGATGGGGCTACAGAACTGATGGACAGGGGTAGAGCAGTTGATGTCATCTACCTGGACTTGTGTAAAGCGTTCGACACTGTCCCACACGACATCCTTGTCTCTAAATTGGAGAGACATCAATTTGATGGATAGACCACTCCGTGGATAAAGAATTGGCTAAATGGATGCATGCAAAGAGTTGTGGTCAATGGCTCAATGTGCAGCTGGAGACCAGTAATGAGTGGCGTACCTCAGGGATCGGTGTTGGGACTGGTCTTGTTTAACATCTTCGTCGTTGACATGGACAGTGGGATTGAGTGCGCCCTCAGCAAGTTTCCTGATGACACTAAGCTGTGTGGTTCCGTTGATATGCTGGAGGGAAGGAATGCCATCCAGAGGGAACTCAACATGCTTGTGAGGTGGGCTGATGCCAGCCTCATGAAGTTTAACCATGAGAAGTGCAAGGTGGGTCAGAGCAATCCCAGGCACAGCTACAGGTTGGGCAAAGAAGAGATTCAAAGCAGCCCTGCGGAGAAGGGCTTGGGTGTGCTGGTTGATGAGAAAATGAACATGAGCCAGCAGGGTGTGCTTGCAGCCCAGAAAGCCAACCGTATCCTGCGCTGCATCAAAAGGAGCGTGACCAGCAGTTCGAAGGAGGTGATCCTGCCCCTCTACTCTGCTCTTGTGAGACCTCACCTGGAGTATTGTGTGCAGTTCTGGTGTCCTCAACATAAAAAGTACATGGAACTGTTGGATCAAGTCCAGAGGAGGGCCGTGAGGATGATCAGGGGACTGGAGCACCTCCCGTATGAAGACAGGCTGAGGAAGTTGGGGCTGTTCAGCCTGGAGAAGAGAAGGCTGCATGGAGACCTCATAGCAGGCTTCCAGTATCTGAAGAGGGCCTATAGGGATGCTGGGGAGGGACTCTTCGTTAGAGACTGTAGTGATAGGACAAGGAGTAACAGGTCAAAACTTAAACAGGGGAAGTTTAGATTGGATATAAGGAGGAAATTCTTTACTGTGAGGGTGCTGAGGCACTGGAATAGATTGCCCAGGGAGTTTGTGAATGCTCCATCCCTTGCAGTGTTCAAGACCAGTTTGGACAAGGCCTGGCGTGATATGATTTATCATAACATGTCCCTGCCCATGGCAGGGGTGTTGGAACTAGATGATCTTAAGGTCCTTTGCAACCCTAATTATTCTATGATTCTATGATTCTATTCTATGATTCTATATCCAATCTAAACTTCCCGTTTAAGTTTTAACCCATTACCCCTTGTCCTACCACTACAGTCCCTCCCCAGTATCCTTAAAAGCCCCCTTCAGATATTGGAAGGCTGCTATGAGGTCTCCATGCAGCCTTCTCTTCTCCAGCCTGAAGAGACCCAGCTTTCTCAGCCTATCTTCATACGGGAGGTGCTCCAGTCCCCTGATCATCCTCGTGGCCCTCCTCTGGACTTGTTCCAACAGTTCCGTGTCCTTTTTATGTTGACGACACCAGAACTGTACACAATATTCCAAATGAGATCTCACGAGAGCAGAGTAGAGGGGCAGGATCACCCCCTTCGACTGCTGGTCACACTTCTTTTGATGCAGCCCAGGATACGGTTGGCTTTCTGGGCTGCAAGCGCACACTGCCAGCTCATGTTAAGTTTCTCATCGAGCAACACCCCCATGTCCTTCTCCACAGGGCTGCTCTGAATTTTTTCTCTGCTCAACCTGTAGATGCACCTGGGATTGCTTTGACCCAGGTGTAGGACCTTGCACTTAGCATGGTTATACTTCACAAGGTTGGCATCAGCCCACCTCACAAGCATGTCAAGGTCCCTCTGGATGGCATTCCTTCCCTCCAGCGTATGAACCAAACCACACAGCTTGGTGTCATATATATATTTTGCTATAGGTTATTAGGTTAATCTGTAAATATTATGCTTTAGTGCTTTATATTACACTTTTATAAAATGTTATGCTAGAATGCATTTAAAGGCAATATTGATTCACAGCTCATTGGGTTGATCAGTGTTTTTTCATGGGTCATTGCAAGTAAGGCCATTTACATCTTGTGTGATATTTAAGTATATATGATGTATTTAATATATATTTACTACAACTATTAGAATGAAAAGAAATGTAGCGATGGAATTTTACAAATTTTAATTTAGCTACAGCAAATTTTTATATAACTACTCTACAGATCCACTTTGCATAGATATCACCGAAGTCTCACTGATAAGATAGAGCTTTCCTATCACTCAGAAACTAGTGAATGTTTCACTGTGTGGGAAAAGATGCACTGCCTTGTGAATGCACGGCATTCTATTAAGTATTCATTGAAGGCAAAGCTGTGTATCGGAGCAATGTTCACACTACTACTTTGG
The DNA here is from genome assembly GCF_033815535.1 of Pezoporus flaviventris. Lineage (NCBI taxonomy): Eukaryota > Metazoa > Chordata > Aves > Psittaciformes > Psittacidae > Pezoporus > Pezoporus flaviventris. The sequence goes on along the minus strand of NW_026892579.1, from coordinate 26,783,834 downwards.
AATTTTTATTTAGTCCATATAAATTTAAAATATGCATACAGCCTGAAGTTGCTCAACTATATGAAGTTAGTTGGCAAAAGTAGTTACCAGAATAAGATTCAGAAAGAATATGCTAGAAGAGTGGTGGTGATAGTTCCTGTGGTAGGTACTCCATCATCCAGTCAAGATCAAGGTGTTGTCTTAAACTTGGATTCTAGGGTATATAGAAGAATGTTCTATGGTTGTAGGATTTTAATGAAGAAATACGTGAATGATGACAACTTTTGAATAACTGTTGACAAAAGTTAGATACTGAAATAATATTAAAAGTAAAGCAGAAAATGAAAAATCCATGCATGTTGATTGAGCAGACACAAAATTCTGCACATACCCAATACAATGGGTTGCATAGTTCACATAAGATACCATAATGTATCATACCTGGTTATTTGTATAAACATGGAATATTTTCCACAAAGAAATATTTAGTTAAGCATTTTGACAGATAGCCTTTGCAGGTCAGTAAAATACCAGTGTCTTAAAATGTATGACAAGAGAAATCACCTGCAAAGAATGATCCAAGTCACACCCATAACAGAGATATCCATAATGGGGGGATATTTAAGAACAGATTTTCAAAACCTGTAAGGAACAATAAAACTCGTCCTTTTGGGGGTCAGGGATGCTGCATATCTTCATATCTCTTTCCAGTCCTATCTTCATATAAATAGAAAACCACTGCATATCTCACATGACTACATTAAAAGGGCACTCATAACATTACAAACTGTTACATTCCTCACTACAAATGATTGTAAATTATTACAGAAACTTAAAATCTGATCTTATTGATTAAGAACAATGTTTAAAAAAGGTAGATTATAAATAGTTTGCATCTACAATAGCATGTCCTGGCTTGGCAAAAGTTTCATTTTTTTTTGACTGCTGTAGACTGAGGAAGGAAGAAGAAAATGGATTCACACTAGTCTTTTCAACAAATGAAAAACACCTGCACAGCCTGCATTTTACTACTGTGCAGAGAAGTCCTACAAACCTTCAGCATTCATCAGCTGGAATGAAGCATCTGTTTTTCATTCACTGCTACTGAATTCTGCATCATCTCTTCCATAACTGACACTGCCTGGTGTCAGTCCTTCTGCATCATCTCTTCCATAACTGACAGGTAGGTCATCAATATTTCAATCCACAACAAAAGGTAACGAAAAAGAGAAAGCATTAGGACTGAAGAACTAGACTTTCTTAAAAAATAAAATAAGTTCTACTCAGTCTAACAAGACATGTTGTGGTCCCTCAACCATATTAGCTAACTGGGTTGAAGGCTGGGCAAAAAGGAATCAATTTCCTTTTCACAGCTACATACAAGCAGATGAACTCAAAAAATCATAGGTCTTGAGCATACATATCTGTTACATTTCTGTTAAATATTGCTTTTGAGAGTTCATGGGTAGAAATGGTGCACAAATCTGTGTCCTGGGCAACCAGGTGGCATCTGGTTAATGACATGAAGATAAAGCAGTCTAAAGAAGCAGATTAAGGGAAAGGTGATACTATCAACACTATTTGTAGTCTCTTCCTGTGTCTGAAATCATCTTAAATACCTTAACATACATATTTTATGTTTTAAAACAAAAGAACATTTAATGAGAAATATTTCCTTCATAAATGACCCATGGATAGAGCTGGAGACCAACATCCTACAGCACTGCTGGAGCAGGGACTGATGTCCAGGGTTAGGCTGAAATGAGTCTTTTGAGCCCATGGGCTGCATGGGGAGAGGTCCCAGGGAAAAGGACCAGAAGAAATAGTCAGGCCCCTATATTGCCTTCAGGGCCTTGTAAATGTCTGAATAAAAAATAGGAAGTAATTTCCTCAGCTGGATGTCTTGCCTTGAAGTTAGTGAAGCTCTGCTAGATCTATTTTATGACTCTCCTTTGTAAGTGTAAATCTCTATTGTATTTGTTCAGTGTGTCATAGGGGTTTTTCACTTTGAACAGGCTGATGTTTATATGGTTTCTATCATGGAACAGTTTACTGAGATTAAAGAACAAGCTGTGGTAGTATAGTGAAGTCAGTTTTGTGCATTTGACTGGTAAATTAAAAAGTACAAACTTTACATCTTTTTCTCACTTTCACTACAGGAACATGTTACTATAGGAAAATATTATAAAGACAAAAAACTCCAAATTTATTCCCAATTATTTATTTCAAGACTATAAAATATTAATTGCTAGCATTTTAAATGGAAAGTTAAGGATCACAATAAATATAGACCTCTTCCACTGTTTACTAGACTTTTAAAAAATCATATTTTATGAAAGTACATTTCAATTTTTATTCTTTTATACACTTCTCATTTAAAGGTATAAGCTCTCAGGGAAGTTTAAAATCTTTGAAAAATAAGCATATAACCTTTTGTATTTATCAGTCATAATTATGAGATTAATGGCCACCAGTCACGTACCTCTGTGACTAAACAATTCAGTTAATAATTAATAATTTCTTTTGCCTTTCAGAAGTACAAAATCTAAGCATACTATCAAGGTTTTCTAGGCCACATATTTTTTAGTAAAAGGACCAGAGGAGAGACTGCTAGGACATTACCAGATCATGTGCAGAAACAAGGCTCTGTAGTGTTAAAAGGAAGGTACTGTTACCTTTACCTATTCATCAGTAAGGTAAGATGAAGTCTATTATCTCCTTATATTGTTGATAAAATGAAAATATGAAAGCAAAATTACTTTGACAAAGGGCATTCTAGTCACAAAAAGTACTGACAGAAAAATGCTTTGAGTAGTCTGGAAGCCAACTGCACTCCATTAGTGACATGATTACTGTATCTTTTTTAGTGTTTAGATGAAATGTCCTGAGACTCCTTTGCCAAGTATCTTGAACTTGGCTCAGTAGACCTGCTCCTAACTCTTTCTGTGATGCTGACTGCACAATTTACTCAATTCCTGTTAATAGTTCTTTTGCAATCTAGTTGAAAGAAATAGGATTATTTGGCTCAGTCTGTACAGAATATGGTTGCTCAGGGCGCAACAAGACATTGTCTTGTCTTTTGTTTACTGTGGGAGTCACCTTCTATGTTAAAATACCTCATTATCATTATATTCTGAGACAAAGTTTATAGGAAGAGTAGTAGCTGACAAACTGATAGAACTGGAAATAAGCTTTCAGGAACAGAGACTTTGTTTAGGTCTTAAGAAGCAGCAATCACACAAAATTTCTGTTTAGCTTGACAGTGCTTATTAGTTAAGACATGTTGTACAAAAAGTTAAGTAGTAGCTACAGCTTAGGGACCTTTGGAAGGTGAAAATAATAATGATATTAGTTCCTAGATATTAGACAAGAAACAGAGATCAACTGTCCAGAGGAAGAAACAAGTAAGGAATAAAGTCTGAATTTAGGAAACAAACATGAATTTTAATTATTAGGATCTTTTGAAGATGTTCTATTGAACTCCACTGAAGATACTAAGAAGTCAAATATTAAATATATATTTTGCAAAAGATGTTCTTCCATTTGTAACTAGGTATCTTTACCATTTAATGCTTATTTTTTTAAGTTCATTCGGATGTGCAATGTTTATATAGTTTAATCTTTAACAAAACACACTGTTGTATTCTCATACTTTGTATATACTGATTCCGAAAATTATTTTAGTAAAAAATCAGAGATACTTTGAATGTTAGGAGAAAGCCTTATCCCAAGACATGATCCGCCTTCATGTATGTTATCACTGATTTCATTGGGAGAATATAAATTCTAGCATACAGCATACAAAACTTAAATTTAGCAAAAAAATGGTTTTTTTCTGCACTTCTGCCAGTTTACAGAGGAAGTATAATTTCTTCAAAGGTGATGCCATAGAGACATTTATGAACAAAACTAGACATTTTAGACTTCTGAAACGAACTAGTCCTAGCTCTAGGATATGTCATTAGCACTGTAGCCAAAATTAGAAGAGTAACATGTAAATTACTTCGAGTAGCATTGACAGAACAATACAAGATACTGAAAAAAAAAAAGGAAAAAAAATTGTAACGTATAACTAAAGACTTAGATACCAGTAACTTTCATTTGAGGCTAATAACCAACAAAATAACCCTTGCATTTTAATTCTGTGTCATGGGTTGTTGAAACTAACTTCCTTGCTCTTGATAGCAATGTGGTATGTGTTACTTACAACCTAGATAGCAATAGCAACCTTACACAAATAACTATTATAGTCCTTGACAATTAGCTGTGACATTTTTTGAGATAGAAACTTTAAAAGTCTTGCAATTGCAATTTTAATGTTAGGCCAAGTCTCTTCAAATTATTTGGTAATCCCATTGTGGTTTTCAAACTTTAAGGACTTAAAGTAGCACAAACCTTTTTGCTACTTGAAAAAAGGTAATTTCAGATAAACAGCAAGCCATAAACATTAATTGCCATGGCAATGAATCTCCTTCAATTAAAATGAGCAGAAAACCATTGGAGAGTTTTGATTTTGTTTCTGAAGTATATACAAAAATTAAAATCAAGAAATACTAAGTCAAAATAAGCTCACCAAAAAATTCATTAAAATGAAAAAGGAGAGAGAATGTCCCTATATGTTTTGGTTTTTTTCAAGTAAATTAAAATACAATTAAAGTAGATATTTTTTCCAATGAAAATTTGTATTTTTAACTTGTCAGTCGATGATATTGCTCATCAAAGTAGTAATTTCTTCAGAAAAAAGGAAATCTGCAGTTCAGATTTCCAGAAACCACTTCTGTTATGAGAGATTGGGCTAAACGCCAGTGTAAATACAAACTTTTTATTTAAATTTTTTCTCTCACTCCTTGCAAATATCCAAACATGTTCAGAAAGCAAAAGTACTGAAATTATTCTAATAAAATCTACAAGTAATTTCAATATAAATGTTCTCATTAATGAGCTTATTTAGTAATTTTTAGGATACCATTTTCATTTATGCCCATTTGCACTAGAGACTTTTGTTGTATTAGAATCATAGCATCATAGAATAGTTAGGGTTGGAAAGGACCTTAAGATCATCTAGTTCCAACACCCCTGCCATGGGCAGGGACACCTCACACTAAACCATGTCACCCAAGGCTCTGTCCAACCTGGCCTTGAACACTGCCAGGGAGGGAGCATTCACAGTTTCCCTGGGCAACCCATTCCAGTGCCTCATCAACCTCACAGTAAAGAATGTCTTCCTCATATCCAATCTGAACTTCCTCTGTTTAAGTTTTAACCCATTACCCCTTGTCCTATCACTACAATCCCTAATGAAGAGTCCCTCCCCAGCATTCTTTTAGGCCCCCTTCAGATACTGGAAGCCTGCTATGAGGTCTCCATGCAGCCTTCTCTTCTCCAGGCTGAACAGCCCCAACTTCCTCAGCCTGTCTTCATACGGGAAGTGCTCCAGTCCCCTGATCATCCTCACGGCCCTCCTCTGGACTTGTTCCAACAGTTCCAATGTACTTTTTATGTTGAGGACACCAGAACTGCACACAATACTCCAGGTGAGGTCTCACAAGAGCAGAGTAGAGGGGCAGGATGACCTCCTTCGACCTGCTGCTCATGCTCCTCTTGATGCAGCCCAGGATATGGTTGGCTTCCTGGGCTGCGAGCCCACACTGCCAGCTCAAGTTAAGTTTCTCTTTGACCAACACCCCCAAATCCTTCACCAAAGGGCTGCTCTGAATCTTGTCTCTGCCCAGCCTTTAGCTCTGCCTGGGATTGCTCCGACCCAGGTGTAGGACCTTGCACTTGTTAAGTTAAACTTCATGAGGTTGGCATCAGCCCACCTCACAAGCATGTCTAGTTCCCTCTGGATGGCATTCCTTCCCTCCAGCATATCAACTGAACCAGACACTTGGTGTCATCGGTAAACTTGCTGAGGGCGCACTCAATCCCACTGTCCATGTCAGTGATGAAGATGTTGAACAAGACCGGTCCCAACACCAATCCCTGAGGACACCACTCATTACTGATCCCCAGCTGGACATTGAGCCGTTGACCACAACTCTTTGTGTGTGGCCATTTAGCCAATTCTTTATCCACGGAGTGGTCTATCCATCAAATTGATGTCTCTCCAATTTAGAGACAAGGATGTTGTGTGGGACAGTGTCGAACGCTTTACACAAGTCCAGGTAGATGACATCAACTGCTCTACCCCTGTCCATCAGTTCTGTAGCCCCATCAGAGAAGGCCACCAAATTGGTCAGGCAGGATTTCCCCTTAGTGAAGCCATGCTGGCTGTCACCAGGCAACTTGTTGTTTTGCATGTGCCTTAGCATGCCTTCCAGGAGAATTTGCTCCAAGATTTTGCCAGGCACAGAGGTGAGACTGGTCTGTAATTCCCTGGGTCATTCATATTCCCCTTCTTGAAAATGGGGGTTATATTACCCTTTTTCCAGTTGTAGGGAACTTCACCTGACTGCCACGATTTTTCAAATATGATGGACAGTGTCTTAGCAACTTCATTTGCCAGCTCCTTCAGGACCCGCGGATGGATCTCATCAGGTCCCGTGGACTTGTGTATGTTCAGGTTCTTAAGGTGGTCTCTCAAACCAGATCCTGTCCTAGAGTGGGCCCAAGGTTTTCATTCTTAGAGTCCCTGCGTCTGCCTTCCAAGACTTGGGTGGTGTGGTCAGAGCCTTTGCCAGTGAATAGTGAGGCAAAGAAGTCATTCAGAACCTCAGCCCTCTCCCAGTCCAGGGTAGACAGTTCTCCTGACAGCTTCCTGAGGGGGCCTACATTGTCCCTATCCTGTCTTTTAGTCGCTGCGTGCCTATAGAATCCGTTCCTGTTATCCTTAACATCCCTAGCAAAGTGTAATTCTAACTGAGCCTTAGCTTTCCTGACCTGGTCCCTAGCTTCCCGGACAACATCCCTGTATTCTTCCCAGGCCACCTGTCCTTGCTTCCACCTTTTATAAGCCTCCTTGGAATATTCCTCGGAATTTTCCTCGGAATTTTCCTCAGCATCTCCTAATCCATCCAAGGAGGTCTCCTGGCCCTCCTGTTGCACTTCCTTCTGGTTGGGATGCAACACTCCTGAACTTGCTGTAGGTGATCCTTGAATATCAACCAAGAGTCTTGGGCCCCCCTGCCCTCTAGGGCTATATCCCATGGAACCTTCCTAAGCAGGTTCCTGAAGAGGCCAAAGTCTGCTCTTTTGAAGTCGAGGGCACTGAGCTTGCTGCACGCTCTTCTCACTGTCCTGAGGATCTCAAATTTGAGGATCTCATGATCGCTGCATCCAAGGCTGCCCTGGAGAGTCACATTTCCAAAGAGACCTTCCCTGTTGGTGAGCACAAGGTCAAGCATGGCACCTCTCCTTGTCGGTTCCTCCTTTACTTGCAGAAGGAAGTTGTCTTCTACACAATCGAGGAACCTCCTGGATTGCTTGTGCCGGGCCGTGCTGTCCTCCAACAGATGTCAGGTTGGTAGAAGTCACCCGTGAGAACAAGGGCCTGCGAGCGTGAGGCTTTTCCTATCTGTCTATGGAGTGCTTCATCTGCAGGTTCCCCTTGATCAGGTGATCTGTAGCAGACCCCTACAATAATGTCTCCCATAGCTATATTCCCTTTAACCCTGACCCACAAACTGCTCACCTGTCCTCAGACAGAGTTCCATATTCTCCAGCCTATCCCCAACATAAAGGGCAACTCCCCCTCCCAGCCTGCCAGGCCTGTCTTTTCTAAAGAGCCTGTAACCTTCCATTCCAACACTCCAGTCATAGGAGCCATCCCACCATGTTTCTGTGGTGCCTATTATATCATACCCCCATAGACGTGCACACATCTCTAATTCCTCTTGTTTGTTCCCCATGCTACGGGCATTTGTATAGAGGCATCTGAGCCGAGCTCCAACTGAAGCCGGCTCATTGGCTGGAGAGGCTCGGATATCTCTACATTGCTCCGAGCATTTATTATAGGTGCTGGCAACTGACTGGGTGTGTTGGGATGGAATGATGCCCCCCCTCCCCAACACATCTAGTTTAAAGCTTTCTTGACCAGTCTGGCAAGCCTCCTACCAAAACTGCTCTTTCCCTTCTTTATCAGACCAGCTCCACCAGCCCCCACTAGACCTCGCCTACTAACCTGGGTCCCATGTTCAAGACACCCAAACCCCTGACTATGGCACCACACTTTTAACCATTTATTAACCTGGCTAATCCTCATAGCCTTTTTAGGTTCCTCCCCTGTTTCCTGGAGAATTGATGAAAAGACAATCTGAGCTCCAGAGCCCGTAACCACCTCTCTCAGGGCTCTGCAGTCCTTCTTTATGTTCTCCAGACAAATGCTATGTGTATCACTAGCACTCACATGGATCACTAGAACTGGGTAATAGTCCGTGGGACTTACTAGAGCAGGTAGCCTCTCTGCAACATCCCTAATCTGTGACCCTGGTAGGCAACACACCTCCCTTGATACTGGGTCAGGCAGACAGATGAGTGCTTCTGTTCCTTTTAGTGTACTGTCCCCTACTACTATGACCCGCTGTTTTTTCCTGGCAGCACCAGCAGAGATCTTTACCAGCGCACCAGCTGGTTGTTTCTGCTGCAGGTGTGTTTCCTCATCAGCCCCCTAGAGGACAGCAAAACGGTTTTGAGTGGGGACAACAGATTTAAGAGGAAGCCCCTTGCTTTTAATTGTCCTCTTCCTCCTTTTTTGGTTTCCTTTGTTACTAGTTACCAGCTTCCTGGGTTAATGGCTTCTTTCTTTCCTCCATGAACTGCTGGGGACGCCTGAGGCCCCTGCACAGTTTGGGTCTGGAGCAAGCATTCCTGCTTCCTCTCAGCTTCCCTGACGTCTCACAGCCTACTGACAGCGTCCCGCAGCTCAGCCCTTGCTGCAGGAGGACCTCCAGCAGGGTGCACCGAGTGCAGCCCTGCCCATTGTACACCCTCCCCTCACCAGACCAGTGCAGGCACTCTCTACACCCCGAGCTCTGCACTGCAGCCTCCCCTCTCGCCGGCTCTGTCTGGGTGCCTACATTGGCCACAGCTGAGGCAGCCAGAGCAGAGCTCCCAGACCGGACCCTGGTCATGCGACACGTGCTCGCCTTCCTGCGCGAACTGCCGCTCAAACTGCCTCGACTTGCCTTAGTCGCCGCACTCCTGATCACTTGCTCTCCCTGGCCGGGTTTTTACCCAGTCAGGGCTGGTGCCGCTCCTCCTGGCTCTGCCCCCTATGATTCAGGTCCTCTTGTCAGCTGAGCTGCTACCTCCTGGGCAAGTCCTGTCGAGAACTTGAGGCTCCCTCGGGTGCTCTTGCAGCTGAGTTGAGGCTCCTGGATGCTGAGCTTACCTCTGCTCCGGTGTTGAAGGTGTCTCTGTTTTTTTTTGCTAAAATAACATAAAATTTTGGAGGTTAAAACCTCCAAAACTACATCTTGTAGGGCAAAGAAAAACAAAGAAAACCTAGTTCTATCCTTTTCATACCTAGGTTTCAACTGTTCAAATGTCAGTAAGTCCCAGTCATCCTAGTTATTGATATTTCCTGAGGGAAAAAAGAAACAGATTATACTTCTGTAATATGCTTTCTGTTTGTCTGCTTGAGATTCACATCCATCTCTTGTTTTCAGCCTGAGCAATATCTTTTCCCTCTGAAGAAACCTTTAGTGGTTTTAGTACTACTCTCTTTCAGGCTTGCCCGGAAGTGTGACTTCCAAATAAAGAGATTACCTTCTCTGATAAGGCTCCCTCTTAAAGTAGTTGCTGCCATCCTCTCTCTGTTTGCTTTCTGCTTTCTCTAATCACATCCTTTTATTTATATGTGTACAACCAGGCAGCATAATACTAATCAGCTAAAATGCAGGTGATGTGTGTATTAAATGGAACACATTCTCCTCTTTATTTTTGTATAGTCTCTTTCCTTACACTGGGGCTGAACAGCAATTTCAGTATTTGGAGAGGTGTTCTGCTGTTAAAAGATAGGAGTGACACACAATGAAGTCCTTATATTGTTATTATGGGTTATATAAAGCAGATATCAACATTGAATACTGCCTGCAAAAAAGCCTTCTCCACAGGAACAGCTGGAATCAGAAGGTAAAGGATGCTTAGGGTAACATGCTGCAGACTAAGCAGTGATATATTCCCACTTCGTGACCCTTGGGAATAGGGTTTAGCAACAGAGTGGCAATATATGCACAATTAAAATATTTTTCTTTTATTATTATTCCCTCTTTTCCCTATTTTTGTATATTCTTCTCCTTCAAGAACAGCCACAGTAGGGGTTCTAGCTCAGTAAGGCATTTCAGCAGATGCCTATGTATAAGTACTTGAGTTGTCCTGCTGAAGACTACTGGTGTATTTAAAATTAGGCACCTGTTGAAGAAGTGTGTTGAATTAGGGCCTAAGTGATTGCACATGGAAATTTTAATTAATACCAACAGCAATGACAGGAATCCATCTTGGCAGCCAGCTGGTTTATCTATTCCTGAAAGCTCCTTCTGATTACTATACTCATTATATAGATGCAGACAATGACAGTTACATTGTTTTGGACATGATGACAAAGCTTTGAGTAAGAAACAGAATTATTGTGCCCTAAATTTCTATTTTGAAAAGTTAGAAAATCAGTGCAACTGTATAAATGTGTTACAAATTTTCCCTGGGTTTCAGCAAATGACTGTTCATGAAAATAAACTGTAGAATATGTTAAACATTATTGTCACAAGCCAGCATCACAACCCATATTTACAGTGGGTTACATAAGCATGTTAACATCCATTTTGTTACATTTATACAACAAAAAGGCCTAAGCCCCAAGAATGTTTGTCAGATTTTCAAGATTGAGTTGAATCAGAAAAGACACATAAGGGAACATATGAACTGGCGGATAAAATTCTTGCAATTAGGCAATTTTAGAAGAAAGAACCTGAAATACTCATCTCAACTCCTATAAAATTACATATTTCATGTTGTAACCTTGCTGAGATGAAGAATGTTTGGATGGCACATGGAGGTAGGAAGTATGGAACAATTTACAAACACATGCTGCCTTCAAATTATAACACTCTCCTACTACTAAGTAATTATTTGCACATTGTCTCTGTCAGTATTGATTACACTAAATATGTTATTAAAAGACTGCACTTTTTGAGAAGGAGAAAAACATGGCTCAGTGGATAAGATTTCTACCTTCAGAAACAGAAGATCATTATGTGAGTGTTTGGAAATGAATATTAATATTTTTTGACTTTGTTTGAAATTTAACTATAGTGTAGAATCCCTACAAAGTTGAAATGATAGCTAGCAATATGTTTTTGCAATGATTATAAGGTTATGACATAGTAAGTACAGAAATACATGACATACAGATTAACTATATATTTCTGAGAGATTAAGAAACATGAAATAGTATTCACAGAACTGGTGATCTCTAAAATCCATTTTAAAACATGCATTTTTTTTTCTTTCAATTATTTGTACATAGGTTAACATCTGATGTGAATGCTTCCCATATTACCCAACTAAACTGAAATTATTTCACTGAATTCAGTAAAGCTAAGACTTCACCTCTAAGAAATAAAAACCGATTTATTCAAGATGTCCCTCGTGATTGTAGTAATTGAGTGTATTTTAGGTTTAAATAACAAACAAACAAACCAAACCAAAAAAAAACATACTCCAGCTGTCTTCATCGAAAAATTGACCCTTGTTTTCAATAAGAAGCAAAGCCATTTTTGATGACTTTTTTTGGCTGTAGGAATCAGCTCTCTATAGAGCTTGTAAAGCTCTCAACCCAATGAAAATTTGGTACAAGTCTTGTGTAGAATATTGCATATAGGTATTTGTCTATTACACTCTGTGGTGCATTTGGTCATCTCAGTGTCAGGTACATGTTTTTTCCTGGTGTGTTCATATTGATGCCTGAATGGAAAACACCAACCCGTGTGCCTGTTGCCTCTGGAAGATAATATACCAGGAAATTTCCAAAAATTCTACAGATCACTCAACAGGTTCTAGAATGTTGAGCAAATCTACCCTAAAATGAATATACTGCGATTGAATTCATAGATTCTTCAAAATCCTTTTATGTGCAGTTTAATTTATGTGAACACATCTAACATTATACAGAACTTGATCTTTCGTCCTCAAAAGACTGCATTCACTTCAACCACTGATCCATTTGTGCTTTTCACTAGTTTACATGACATTAGTTCTAAGTTGCTTTTCTAGATACTTCTGACAGAATAATTCCTTGAAGCTGTCCTCTAAGGTTGAACGATTGCAACCTAAGAATACCCTGACAACAGAGCTGATCAGAAAAAACTCCAAGGAATACTAGTAGATTTATCAGAAAAGGACAAATATTTGAAAGTGAAATCTTTACCAAACACTTACTGTTAGCTTAAAAGCAAAATTTGCACTATGTGACAGAACTCATTTCTGACATATTTAAAACGTGTACTTTTATACTAAATAGAAGTAAGTTGAAATCCAAATTATTTGTTCAACTTCTTGGTAATGTATGACTTGGATCAGATATTATTTTAAGTTAAGTTTTACAAGGGATTTTCACTTTTAGTTTGGTTTCGTTGTGCACTAGCATTAAAAAAAAATGCACATTGCAGAAGACTACTTGGAAGATGGAAAAATGTTATTGTGTTATGGTCAACTAAATTATCTAAATGCACACTATTTCTTGTTATGTCTCAATAGCACACAAGTGTTAGCAAGTTAGAATTTAATGTAACTGTTTATCCTATTCAATAAACATTTGCAGCTGAATACTTGTCAAATGAAGCATTAATTCTCAGTAATTACCACACAACTATTTAATATTTATTGCTCATTAAGTTTTCTTAATTAATATGGGTCATACTGATAACAGGTAATAACATACATGTAATTGAATTTTTAAAATCCGTTTTAAAGTTGTTCCTTAATGCTAATAAACAAATGATTTCTTAAATTTCTCCTTCATGTATGTTTTCTTTTGATGAAGAAAATGGATTGCAGTAAACAGCAAGGGAAATTACCTGATTCTGAGTTGATTAACAATTTCATCAAATATACTGGCTGGACTTGTTTATGAAACAGGTAATGGTCAAAGCATCCTACATCTAACTATTTGCTCTTGATTCTAAGTCTCAGAACTCTCCCAGGACCTGGGCATCTGACTGTGATAGAACCAAATACCGTAGCTGCATATACTTGATCAAACTCTCTCAAATCTCATTTAAAGACATGTTAACTGTTTCTGAACTGATTAAAGCTGAAATGTGGCATCTCTTCAGGAGATCTCTACACTACCTTAAGGTTCTTGATTAAAATACTGTAGAGTGCAACGTATTTTTTTGCAGTTTCTGTACATATTCATATTTATTCTCCCAGAGTAACATTGGTAACCTTTACAAATGCTACCAAAATATGGTAAAATTTTTATTCTGCACACGCAAACTCTGCTGTTCTTGAAGTTTATTTATAAATGCATCAATTTTCCATCAATTTCTATGAAGAATGCACATTTTCTTCCATTAATTAATATTAATATTCTTAAGGCACTAACTCTTCACAGTTGTTTCTTTGTTGTATACGTTATTGCTATTGTCAGTATCTTCAAAAGTCTGTATCAATCAACTGCATGTATGAAGAACATACATGTTTTTCAGCTTGAAAAAATAATAGCTTTCAAATGGCTGAAGTTAGAATTCTGCCATTTTTCTTTCAGTTAAAATCAACACCAGTCTTCTTACTGAATTGTCTACCTACATTACCAAGAACATATACCCACAAGCCAGAGGATAAGAACTCCTTTGGTCTGAAAGGCATGAAAACTATATGGACACGATAAAAGCATGGTAAGTTTTTTTGTACAAACTCATATTTATGAGCTAGTCAAGATGAAGAGAATTGTGATATGGGGAAAGAAACAGAATTTTGTGATGTACAGTACCCTGTACATAGGTGGAGTAAGAAAACTCTCCTGTAATTGTGTTTTAATGTTGAAGTGTTCAAATTTCTCATGGTCACTTTGTATCGTTAACTTCCAGTAAAATGCAATTTAGAGAATCAGCTACAAAAATCCCTTGGATATGAAACTTAATGAAAATTACTTTGAAATACAAGTAACATGAAATGCAAAAGTTGAATTAACTGTATAGAAGGTGACTGTACCTAGAAAATATTTACACTGTCTAGGCTTTTCATGTCTGTGGAATAATGATGTTGCATTTACATGGAATGGGACATAAAAAAAGTTTCACTGTTTCAAAATGATTTTCATATTTATATTAATATTTGTGACAGAAAATGTCTTAGAACTACAAACACTTCAGCTCTTGAGATTTGATATCCATTTACAAAATCAGATGTTTGATATCCTGACCACATCTCTTTAACAGTCATGGATGTGGATGGAATTTTTAAAGATTCATTACACTGAAAATTTTCTTTAGTGCTGTTAATTTCCTAATTATGTAGCTAATTTTGATTATGATGTGTGGAAATTGCAAGAAATTGGTGCTTCTGATGTCTTTTATGCAAACAAGAAAAGCTAATATTTCATAGAAGCACAGAATCATAGAATAATTAGGGTTGTATCTCCTTTTTTGGAAAGGACTAAGAATGGAATAACTAGTTTAGCTACCCTCTTCCCATATAATTTTGAGGGTGTTCAGTGAAAATATGGATCTGAAGTGTATGACTTCTGGACATACATTTTCTTGTTTCTCATCTATGTGGAGATGATGGTGACTTTGACTACACACATCCATTCAGTGATAGGTACGGCGTTAGGTCTCTACATACTAGAAAGAGCTCATGGGTATGATGGCAAACAGGGTGTATTGGGTTTGCATGGCAACGTTTTAGTAGCAGGGGAGCTACTCAGGGTGGCTTCTGTAAGAAGCTTCTGTCATCTCTAATAGACCCAATGCCAGTCAGCAGCAAGACAGACCCTGACCAAGTCTGAGCCCATCAGCAGCAGAGGTAGGGCCTCCGAGATAAAATATCTAAGGAGGCAGAATACGTATGAATAACAGCTCTGCAGACACCAAGGTCAATGAAGAAGGAGAGGGGAAAGGTACTTCAATTCCAAAGCAGAGATTCCCCTGCAGCCCAATTCTGCTTGATCAGCAGTCTGTCCTTTCTTCTCATTAAATTTTATTTCTTCTTTTATTTTTTCTTGATTAGGTACAGTCTGTTCTGTATATGCACGCATTTATGGAGGTCTAACAACTAGACTACTAGGTAGGACAGGGTCCCTTTTGTTTGGGTAGCAGGAACTGGGGTTTGTGCATATTGTGTAGGTATCTATACCAAGGACTTCATCATTAATGGGCATCAAGGTGGCCTAGCTGGCAAATAAGAGATTTGGGAGCCAGGTACCTAAGTTGCCGAATACTGGCTACTTGAGAGACTAGCAGGTCCAAGCCAGCTACTAAGGAGACTGTAAGGTCTCACAGTCAACTGGAGGACCTGTTTGCACATTGTCTGCACCTTAGGCAATCAGAGATCAGAAAATAGAGAGGTTAGTTACCAGATACACTATCCTGTCTGTCCAGGAGAGATCAATATTGTACATATATAAATATAGATAAACTGTTGCAGAATGGCTCTAAGAGCAAGGCCATGGAGCCTTAGAGGCCTTGTGCGAGCAAGGCAAGGGGTAGGCCCCACAGGTTTTTGTTATAAAAAAGAAATCAGGAAAATATAGACTGCTACAGGACTTGAGAGCTGTGAATGCACAGATACAAGCAATGGGTGCCTTGCAGCCAGGATTGCCCAACCCTGCTATGTTCCCTGAGGGTTGGCACCTGCTGGTTATTGATCTTAAAGACTGTTTTTTCACAATTAAGCTGCATCCACTAGATACCTCACGATTCGCCTTCACCTTGCCAATGCCAAATAAAGCAGCACCTTTTCGCCGTTTTGAATGGACTGTACTGCCACAGGGCATGAAAAATAGCCCTGCCCTGTGTCAACTGTTTGTGGCCAATGCGCTCCAGCCCCTTCGCCGGATATGGCCAGGAACATTAATTTATCATTATATGGACGATATTCTATTCGCCCAAAATCAACCCTTCACCACGGACCAAGAGACTCTACTGGAGCAGCAACTGAGCAAACAAGGACTCATTATCGCGGCTGAAAAAATTCAGCGCGGCCCTGCTTGGAAATATTTAGGTTGGCATATTACAGAGGGCCAGGTACAACTGCAGAAGCTGCAACTTTCGACCCTACATGACGCACAGCGCTTACTTGGAGATATACAATGGCTGCGTCCTGTCGTGGGCATTTCAAACGATGATATTGACACCTTGAGACCCCTGTTGCAAGGCACCGACCCAGCACGGCCGGTGCGACCCACGTCACAACAGCGGCTAACCATTCAGCGCATCAGCACACAAATCGTACAGAGATGGGTTGACTGTCGAGACCCAGACTTTCCCATAGACCTTACAATATTACAAGGCCCTAAGCAACTCTTGGGTGCACTGACACAGTGCAAAAAGAAAAGGGGGGAGGAGGTGAAGATATTGGAGTGGCTTTTTACTGCTGTCCGGCCCAAAACCACTATTCAACAGAAAATAGAAAATTTAGCAGAGTTGGTCCAAAAGGGCCAAATGAGGGTGTTGCAATTAACGGCCCAGGAACCCGGAACTATTTACCTGCCAATAAAATGGCAGGATCTTGAGTGGTATCTCCAGCATTCACAGGCGTTATAAGTCAGCCTGCTGTCTCAGGCTGCGGAGCTTAAGGTAGAGCAACTGCAATCCACCACCTTGCGCTGGATCAGCCAGCAAGAACGGATCAAGATACCAAAACGGAGTGAGCGCCCGCTGACCAGTAACACTGGAAAGAAGTTTTGGCATGCCGCGGTGACCTGGATGCAGGATGAGAAATGGCACCAGCAGATATTGGCCGCAGAAGCAGAGGACTCACTGCAGACTTTAGAGCTAGCGGCGGTTGTCTGGACCTTTTTGAAGTGGCATCACACAGAAATAAATGTAATCTCTGATTCTATGTATGTCACAGGTGTGGTTCAGTGCATTGAGGATGCTCGACTCAGAGAGTGTCGAAACCGGCGGTTGTTTGACCTGCTGTGTCAGCTGCAGGAGGCCATTCATCAGCAGGAGTGTGCTTACACCATCATCCACATACAGAGTCATAAATGGTCACAGGGGTTGGGGGAAGGCAATGATAGAGCAGATCAATTAGTTTCATTGCTGCACCCCTGAGCAACTTCGTAAAGGCCAGGGAGGCCCACAACACTTTTCACCAGAATGCCAAGGGACTATTCCGTCAATTTAAGATTACAATGGGGGAAGCGAGAGTCATTGTCAGGGCCTGCCCCTGCTGCAGCCATCATGGACCAGGGCTGCGAATTGGGGTGAACCCTTGGGGTTTGGGCCCTTGTGAAGTATGGCAGATGGATATCACACACGTGCCGCAGTTTGGACGCCTAAAGTATGTGCACGTCACAATTGACACATATAGCATATTCCTGTGGGCCACAGCCCAGACAGGAGAAAAGGGTTCCCATGTAGTACGGCATCTAACTAGCTGTTTTGCCGTTATGGGAGTGCCTCAGCAAATAAAAACAGACAATGGGCCTGCCTAGGTAGGTGAGAGAATGCACCAATTTTGTCAACAATGGGGAGTCAAACATGTGACTGGCATTCCCCATTCACCAACGGGACAGGCCATAGTTGAGCGGGTGCATCAGACCCTGAAACAGTATCTTGAAAAGTTCAGTGACGTTCACGATGTGCAAGAAAGACTGTCTAAGGCATTGTTTGTTCTGAACTACTTGTGCATTTTTGCAGATCAAGGACTCTCCCCCTGCTCAAGTGCACGGCCGAGCCGTGGCGTCCGAATCTAAGGCACCCATGATGGTCATGTACAGTGATCCCAGCACAGGCCTATGGCAGGGCCCGGCAGAAGTGAAGTACATGGGGCGAGGTTATACGTGTGTGCTTACATCCGCAGGTACACAGTGGGTCCCTGCGAAGTGGACCAAAACAGTGTCCTTATCTTCCCCTGCTTTTCCTGACAGTAACGAAGACTCCAGAAACGATCAGCCGTTTGCCTCCGCAGCCCAGGAACAACGGGTGGGCGATGATGGTTAAGTTTGCGGGGCAGAACACCATTTGCCTCGCCTTACCTTCCCTTGGTAAACCGTTTCCAATATGTTTGGTTGATATTCTTATAGGCAACTGGCCCTTGCCCGTCTGCCATGTCGTATGTAGCACTGCTAACCTCAACAGCACAACAGACAATTGGGACACTTGGGTACCATATTCGCCTATTGCCCTAAATGGACCGCGGGAGTAGAACTATTAGGGGCCGTGCGAATGGGTACCTGCGTAATATTTAGTTGAACAAGCACTTAAGCCAAGGTGAATGGTACTGCGACAAATGTAAATTCTAGTCCTTTAGATTACAGAAGCACCAGCGTGTGTTTCAGGTATGCTTCCCGCAACACTTCCCGCTCTACCGATCATCCCCTGAAGTCGTTCAGCAGAATGTTCCGATCTGCGGCAATCCAGTTACTGGAAGACCGACCCTGTTGACCCCTAACACTTCAGTGACAGCACCGTTTAAGGTGCTTAAAACGCTTTGTACTTAGTCTTACTGCTAACTGTAGATCTGATGTAAGTTTTGGTCACCTGGCACTATTGTAACAGTTTCTTTCCTCTCGCCAAGTATGGCGTCGGCCGGGGCCTTGGCGCAGCTAAACAGACTGGGTTGCTGAGTTGCTAAGCAGACAAATCCTGCATCAAAGGCAATCTCTGATTTGTTGTTTAATGTTGACTATGTAAGACGTGCAACACTGCAGAACCTTTGTTGTTGGGACAGGGACATGGATGTGAAGAGTTTGGTGGAATGTGTTGTATGAATCTCTCTGATCATTCTAATTCGATGCACGCACAGCTGAGAACCCTGGCTCAGCTTACCCAGCAATCGTAAGTGAGCAATAACATAGGGATAACTAGATGGTTGTCCTCACGGGGCATTACAGGTTGACTTAAACACTGCTGTTTGAAGGACTGCGCTTATGTATCATTGTTAGGTTAATCATTGTAACTATTAGACTTGCTTATAGTTGTGTGATAAAACAGGTGAACAGAATAACCCACAATGTCTTGCTTGCACAAAGAAAAAGGGGGGAATTGTTGCAGAATGGCTCTAAGAGCAAGGCCATGAAGCCTTAGAGGCCTTGTGCAAGCAAGGCAAGGGGTAGGCCCCACAGGTAACCGGAAACCGGATGTGGGAGGAGAATGTGGAGGAAGCTGTGTGGATCTAACCAATACTGTTGTGCCTAGGAGGCGTGGCTAAATACCACGCCTATATAAGTGAACTGCGTCACAAATAAAGTAGAAGTGTGCTTATTACCCATATTGGGTTGGCGTGTCTTGCTTCTCCTCGCCGCTTACAAAAAACATGTTTTCTATTAATGAGCATTCATCCTGAGCAGCCAGAAATAGGAAAAAATTAGGCTATTATTTCTGTTTATGTTTCTCTAAAGGCTGTGTGTTCCATTTCTGTTGGTCTGTGTGGCCAGCTGTGTGTATAAGCACATATGTATTGTGAGTATGTATGCATGTGTGTCTGCTAGGGATATGCACTCAATGTCATTAACTACTATCAACCTGGGACAAGGGGCTGCTACAGCCTTGTGTTCATTGGGCTACTGCATTCCGCAAGTCCTAGTGGCAGGCATGACAGAAAAGATATTGATGAATTTGATTAACTATGTTCACAACTTAAATGTTAAACGAATGAATATAAAATAGTAATAGATTCTAATGCCCGTTTCTCTTCCAAGATTTTTTACAATCTGTTGTTATGACTCTGCATCACTGTGAACTACATATTGTCCTTCCTCATATCTGGCAGTGGCCTTCTGCAGGATAATTTGTGCTATTGCAGAACGAAATTGTGCAACTTGAAGCACACCATTAACATTGGACAAAGTTTTCCAGATGTCCAAGTATCAAAATGATTTGTACGTAGTCTGTGGACATTGCAAGCCAATTGTTATTCATCAGCTGTAAAGATGACATAGATGAAGAGATTGTGACCAGATTCTATGGATATATTTGTGTAAGTGGCGAGGAGAAGCAAGACACGCCAACCCAATATGGGTGATAAGCAAGCTTCTACTTTATTTGTGGCGCACTTCACTTAAATCCGTGTGGTGTTTAGCCACGCCTACTAGTCAGAACAGTATTGGTTAGTTCTACACAGCTTCCTTCACATTCTCCTCCCACATCCGGTATCTGGTTACCTGTGAGGCCTACACCTTGCCTTGCTCGCACAAGGCCTCTAAGGCTTCATGGCCTTGCTCTTACAGCCATTCTGCAACAATTCCCCCCTTTTTCTTTTGTGCGAGCAAAACATTGTGGGTCGTTCTGTTCACTTGTTTTCATCACGCAACTATAAGCAAGTCTAACAACTACAATGATTGAAATAACAATGATACATAAGCGCAGTCCTTCAAATAACAGTGTTTTAAGTCAACCTGTAATGCCCCATGAGGACAACCATTTAGTTATCCCTAGGTCATTGCTCACTTGCAATTGCTGGGTAAGCTGAGCCAGGGTTTTCAGCTGTGCATGTATCGAATTAGAATGACCAGAAAGATTCATACAACACATTCCATCAAACTCTTCACATCCATGTCCCTGTTCCAACAACAAAGGTTCTGCAATGTCTTACAGAATCAACATTAAACAACAAATCAGAAATTGCCTTCGATGTAGTATTTGTGTTCTTAGCAACTCAGCAACTCAGTCTGCTTGGTTGAGCCAAGGCCCCGGCTGAAGCACTTACAGTGATTTGGCATATTATAATCAGATACGTGCCTTGAAGACCCTTAGTGACTAGCATATAATTGCTTAAACACAGGTGTGAGAACTCAACCTTGAAGGCTTGCCAGCAGTCCACAGTTCTCACTAACTTGGTGAATTCCAGTCTCTTATCTTACTTGCTTAAGCTTCTTCGGTCCTCTCATGGCCTTGCTGTCTCTTTCAGGACTATTCAAAGTTTATGTACCAATTATGCACTCTCCCGTGAGAACACTGTCTCCACATCTCCCCCCTTTTGTTTTTTCCAGTAACAAGTCGCTACTACAGCAAGGCACACACACATTTACATTAGCAGAGTAACTATTACAGGGTGCAGCAGCATGTTGAAGATGCTGATGGCAGTGAGGGACTAGCCAAAGAAATTTCTTACCAGTGGAATTCTCCCACCCTCTTAATTTGTTCTATCACCTGCTTTATAAGACTACCATTGTATTAGAATCTTACCAGCTTTTGTCTTAGCATTTTCTAGCAGCTACTGCAAATTTCCATACTCTAACATCTCTTTCACAAGTGACAAATCTATACAATACAAGGTGCAGTTTCTTATTAGCAACTAGCTGGTAAATACAGGTGGTTTTATACACAAAATCACAACCTCTAATAATAGCTACTTTACAAGCACACATATTCAGGATGTTACTTTTCAGTTGCCCCCAAGTGATGTTTTGCAGTTATTTGTTCTTTCTCTTCCTCTGTCTCATTCTGCTTGGGGTATTCACGGTCAGCTCCTGTAGCTGAGGCATCAGGTTTTTCCATTTGTCTGTCCAGCTCATGGCAAGGCTTCACAAACTTTGCAGGCAGTCGCCATGGACCTGTAGGCAGGAGGACACAAATATACCTCCTCCCCCAGGTTATCAGTTCTTGAGAAGTAGACAGGTTAAAGAGGTTGAATGCAGCGTCATTACTCTCTCTCTCCACCCCTTTTTTTTTTTTTAATTCCTGCAAAAGCCATCCTGCTGGGCAGCAGCTATAGCTGCCTGCCTGCTTCAGCAGCAACCATAAATACCCGCTGGCAACTGCACCTTTACGTTAACCCTTTCTTGCCCGAAATGTTAAACAGCTACCTGTTGAAAGCTTTTACATGAACCCAACAACAAGAAAAATACACAGAACACCGTCTGCCCTCAGCACACACACACACACTCGCGTATGGGATCCCCCAAGCACACGCCACACAACTACAATATTTGAAGCACAAAATCCAGATAATCATTACTCCCACTACAGTTCCACACACAGAACGTGGCACAAGGACTCTGTGGAGACTAATAGCAAACCAGTTCCGAGAAGCATAATTGCAGTGCGAGGTGGCAGGCTCAACCTTAGCGGGCGTCCCCGCAGAGGCTCTGCCTCCCCCACATCGTATGAGGCTTGGGCTTTTATACTGACCAAAATGCACGCTCATTCCGACACAGGTGGCCAGCCTGTGCTGGAAGAAGTGGCCAGCAGTATCTACAAAGGTCTCCAAGGGTTGATAGAAAGCTAGACATACTTATATTTACCAACTTCTAGTACATGAGTATCACAGAGAAACTGTATGGGCTCCCCCTGTCAATTGCAAGAAAAAATGATAACATATACAGCTTGAGTATAAGAGGATTTTAACCCATACGTGGTCACTGCTTGTCAGGCCTCCATAACTATTTTGAGATCAAGAGCTTCCCACTCTTTAGCCCCCTGCTGTGTAGTAAACACAGGATATGCAGAGATGCCCATTGCAGAAAATTCACCAGTAATGATCACATCTTTGGTTAACCATTGTTACAGCTGAGCGTCTCCAGGGCCAGTGAGTCTGAGCAGACCGACCCGGGAGACAAAGAGTCTGAGTATGGAAGCAGAGGATATAAATCTGGCTCAGATTCAGGGGATTCGGGGGCTGATCTTGGGTTGAACTCAGGGTCTCTGTTGCTCGCAGCTATGTCTTTCTTGTCAGATGTCTCTCGTTCGGTATGTAGCCATCTGCAGACCTGGCTCCTCTGTAACTGAGTTAAAAATTTCCACTCTAGGGCATAGTGGGTTGGAAAGGCTCGCAGTTCCTTTAAATCTCCCGCTAGTACATGATCTCTATTTTCTACTGCATGCTTCAAAATGGTGCCCCAATCGATCTGGCGCCGAGGCACCGCCCTCTTTCTTTCGGATTCCTCGACATTTATCATGCGTATGCCTTCTAATACACTCTCTCTGTCCTTTTCAAAGTCCCTACTTTCGGAACTGGGGTGGTGGAGGAGCAGGGGGTTACACCTCCTCTGCGGCACCTTCTGATGAAGGAGGGGGAGAAAAGGGGGGGGGGGAACCCTGTTCTCCCGCGAGTTGGGGGAAACGAGTTGTAATCTTCCCCGGGCTTCAACCGACCAGGGATGTCTGTTCCTAGTTTCTCTGTTGCTACCGCGGCAGTTTTCTTTTCCACCTTGTATCTTTTTATACAGTTTATTACTTCAAATAGTTCATCACCAAACTTTCGCCACTCACTCTCCTCAAAAACTGTATTAGGATCTACAAAAAATCCCTTAGCCTTCCCTACAGCCACTAGACCTGCTAGCTGCTTTAGAGTCTCAGGCTCAATTCCCCGCTTTTATAAGAAGCACTGTAATAAGTCCAGGGCTACCTCTCGGTCCATTTTCATGGCTGACCTTTTCCGGATCGTCTTCTTCTGGATCGTCCCATAACCTTGGTCTCCGGATCGGCCTCCCGACGCAGCAGTGTCTGGTTCGCCCCAGCGGCGGACTCCTTTTGGTTAGTCCAAGCAGCCGGGTCCGTCACGCCACCGCAGCAGCATTGCCTGCACTCCCCGGCCGCTGCCGCCAGTGCTGCTCACTCGCCGTTCCGGGTCCCTGATACTCAGGGCCCTGTATTCCGCATCCCCCTTAACCGGGGCCCTGTAATCTGGGTCCCTGTTAACCGGGGCCCTGTAATCTGGGTCCCCGGTAGCCGGGGCCCTGTAGTCCATGGTCCCTGTTCCGGCGCCATTTGTAAGCGGCGAGGAGAAGCAAGACACGCCAACCCAATATGGGTGATAAGCAAACTTCTACTTTATTTGTGGCGCACTTCGCTTAAATCCGCGTGGTGTTTAGCCACGCTTACTAGTCAGAACAGTATTGGTTAGTTCTACACAGCTTCCTTCACATTCTCCTCCCACATCCGGTATCCGGTTACCTGTGAGGCCTACACCTTGCCTTGCTCGCACAAGGCCTCTAAGGCTCCATGGCCTTGCTCTTAGAGCCATTCTGCAACATATTTGTTCTTCCTTGTGAGAATTTGAGTCCATCCTGTCTATCACAAATGTAAATAGCATCTACAGCTGACTAAATTTATAGGTTCTTGAAGGAAATGTCTAATTAATTCATATTTCTAACACAGATGGAAGATGTACACTTATTAGATGGGATCAAGGTGCTTGCCTGTTAACAGCAAGATTCTTTCTTTGGCATTAGTAAGGATTTTTCTTTTTCGACTATTTATATTCATTTATTACAGAAGGTAAAAATAATGCTTTTGAGCATAAGATGCCACAAGAACTTGCAGCGAGCAAGGAAAAGAAACCAAATACCACTTTGCCGCACAGTGTGGATTGGAAAATGTCATATTAGCAACAGAGAAACAGTAGCCAAAGAGCAAATATGTGAACAGACTTGGTAACAAATGAGGGTAGGAGATTGCAGGTGTGTTGTTACTTCTTTTTCAGACCAAGAAAAGCATGCAAAAAAAGAGCCTAAATGCTATGATTAGCAATAATGAGAATGAAAAAATCTCATAGTAAATGCTAGGTTTAGGAATTAAAAAAGAAAAGTACGGGCTTTGACTCCCAAAATAGCTGTGGAGCAAACATGCTGCTAACAAGGTCATTCAACCAAACTAAGGTCTGAGCCATCCTTCAGAAATGTCTGTCAATGTGTATTAACTATAAAAGCATTCTAACATGATTGTGTTCCAACCTGGAAGACTCATTTTAATGCCATAATTAGATTAGATGCATACTGAACTCTTCACTCAATTCTTCTCTAGAGGGAGGTGATGACAAAGCTCTTGTCTTTGCTGTTGACAGAGCTATTGTTTTCATCCTAGGATCTTCAGATATATCCTACTAATTTTTTGTAGTCTGCACTTGTAATGCTGTAATTGAGATGTATCTTTGAAATATATGAAATCTCACTGGCTCTGTGGAACAGAGCATACACACCTTATCTTGTCCTTTATTATTTTACCATTTAGTTGATAATGCAAAATGGAATAAATTGGTTTGGATTATGTGGTTATTTTGCACATACTGATTGCAAAGAACCCAGTAATTTTTTTTATGTAAATAAAACACACTTTTAGACAATAAATCATGAAGCATGGGAAAAAAATCATGGTTTAAAAAAAGATGAAACAAATTCACACTAACCGGATTTTTAAAATAGAGCAGTGGGGAAGAAAAGAGCTATATCATTACATTCTTTTAAGTGTCATGCCCACTGAATACATTTGCTCATACGGAACAGAACTATTTCTGAATATTGCCTGGGAACATATTTTTAAAGTGTCACATGCCAATTAACACAGTACATGTGAACAGAAGCATAATGAATTTGAGAGGATAATATTCCCACATGAAGAAAATGTCAACAAGAACATAATCACAGCTATAGCATATGGTATATTGAGCACAAAAACTTGTTTATATAATCTTAAATCTCCCACTAATAAGATCTCACTTTATTAACAAAATACAAAGGAGTCTAGCTGAAGTGCCATTCAGAAGTGTGACTTCCCTTTTGAGATTCAGGCATGTAAAGTAATTGATGTGCTTTCTAATGTCAAGCTTGATATTATATAATTCAATGAGTTTGTACAGCATTAATTCTATGGAGTTTACTTCCTAATTTACTAAAGTTGCATAAAGCTGCTCACTAGCTAAAACAGATGTTGACCAAGGCATTTATGTGTGTGTGCCTGTGGATACATATTTCTGAGCTCAGTATCTGAAACTGCAAGAAGCAGTACTTTCAGAAACAAATATGCAGAGCTGAATTCATAACTCTTCTGGACTGTACTTTAGTTATAGTTTGCTCATACTGAACATAAATGACCAAAAGAATATTTCTCCAGTGTTCTAGGGAGCGAGTTTCAGCTGGCAAAGCAGGTTCTTGAGCCAAACTATTTTTTAATTCATTTACATCTGGCTGGAAAGAGGATACGGATTTGATGGCAATGAAATATCAGTGTTACATTGGATGATCTCTCTTTGACCTTCCTTGATGCTTTCAGAATGTTTGTTGTCAAGGAGAAGGTGAGCATACCGATGGTGTCTTAAAATCTCCGAACCTATGGACAAAGAAAATAAGGAAGTACTAGGTGGACATGAAAAAGTTGACCTTAAAACCAGACTGTTAGCAATTTCTTCTGCATTTCTGACTCTTTTATAACTCACTAAGTGATATGAGCTTAAAATCAAGTAATTTCATGTATTATAATATTTTTCTTCTTTTATATGGCTGAAATGAAACAAGCTTTATTCAAAACCCTGGATTTTTTCCTTCTAATTTTTCTGGAAATTTTTGTTGAACCCTTTTCTCCCATTTTCTGTTCCTCCTCTTCAAACATACTTATTAATACTATTAGTAAAGTGTATTTATTAGTTCTTATTAAAACGATGCAAGCAGCACTGTAAATCACTCAGTTTCCTTCCAAAGATTCCTGTTTGTGATAGGATCAGTCAAGTTGACTTTGCACATAATCCAAGAAATACGGTTCATGAAAGTGAATCCAGGCTAGGCTCAGATGCATTTTATATGGATTTAAACACTCTGTTTAAACAAAAGTACTCTGCTTCTCAAATTTGATATAAAGAGATGAATAGTGCCAGAAGATAGTGTAGATTAATTACATCTACCTCTAATGCTTAACTACAGTGCCTTTTTCTGAATTGGGATGTCCAAAAGGCCATCAGATCTTAGAGACTTTCAAATTTTCCTCTAGAAATGTTTATCTACCTCCACTTAATACAGAGAATCCTAAGGCTTCTTTCTTAGACTAAGCTCTTCATTTAACAATGTCAGATTGTGAATAATACAAGTTGGTTGTTTGTCATTCATGTTCTCACTTTCATTCTGACAATAGCTTGCTCAGAGAATCCCTTACCTTTAGAAACTTAATTAAAAAATACTATAGCTTTCTTTTGCTCTGTGTCTGCTTTAATGTCTTTTCTAAATAAACATATTCAGAAGTATCAAAAAGACAAAGACTTGTTTAAGCTATGAAAATAAGCACAGAAATATAAATTTAGGTCTACAACAAATTTTTAAATTACAAACAACCAATTTAAATTACAGCAAAATATGTTGATGACAATCACAATGATTTTGCAGATATATTTATAAAGGAAATACAGAGGCTCCAATATCCAGTTGAAATTGCAGGTAATCTGTAATTACTTTGAGTTTGCCTTTTTTAAATTTATGATGAGGATAACACTGAGGTGAAGAGTATTTGAACTTTTTAAAACCTAAAATGTTTGCTCCTACCAGTTTTACACGTCATCTGATATTCCTTACAACTTCCTTGTTACATTGACTAATTAAGAGCTGTTTAAGAAAACAGTATAATTAATGTCTGTCATGGTTCCTGATAATTTTTCCAATTTTTTTTTTGATAGTCCTGCATCCATATAGTAGCTGTAACACAACCTAGTTTGTGAAGACTACCTAGAAAATATTTGAAATTATTCCAAAACAGAAATTTCTATTTTTAAGAAATGCCCCTAGTCCTATATGAGCCAAAGACTTTGGCAGCTTTCATCTGATGATTAGCTCCACCAGGATACATAAATGCCAACTTTTCCTTATACATTCCCCACTAGACTGGAGACAATCTAGTATGTTAGTGTAAAGTTTTCGTTGCAGGTTAGATTCTCCCTAAGTAAAAGAAGAGCAATGATATACTTCAAACCAAAAGCTAAATAATCAAAGGGTTCAGCCTGCTGATGATTAAAATCCATATTTTCCCTGAACAGTATAGTTGAAAACCTCAGTGAGTTCTGGTGAGTCTGTTCTCCTTTGAACTTAAAAAAAATCAAAGTTAACTGGGCAGGGGAAAAGTTCACACAAAGAGGGAAACTCCACAAAGAATACTGTAGGCTCTGTTTAAATATGTAATTGTTTAATGCTCTGTTTTCAGTGGAGCAGGAAATAAAATTGCTATCCCAGGATTGTGTCTCAGGTAATTTTATTTTTTGTGTTTACTTTCACTCTATGGTCCTCCATATCACAGCAGTTTATCTTCATCCTTATCGTGCATATAAAATTTAAAAAAAAAAGAAGTTTGTAACTAAGGATTTATTATTCAAATTGAAATGTATTAGTAACAATAAAACAACTCTTAATTTACACATGAACAACCAGTTTTGGCTGGTGAAACAGTGTGATAAAACAAATTATTGACATCTGTTACAGTTGCTCTCCAAGGGCTTTTGCCTTTTCAGTTTATGCTGGTTCTTTCAAAGTTTAATCATTGTGCTTTTTTTCTCTTGTTTTCATCAAATAAAGATTTTATACAGGT
The DNA here is from genome assembly GCF_033815535.1 of Pezoporus flaviventris. Classification (NCBI taxonomy): domain Eukaryota; kingdom Metazoa; phylum Chordata; class Aves; order Psittaciformes; family Psittacidae; genus Pezoporus; species Pezoporus flaviventris. The sequence continues at coordinate 26,755,473 of NW_026892579.1, read as the reverse complement.
TTGAAAATTAGTAATTTCTCTAAACTGTCTCAAGTTTTCCTTGGGATTTTTTTTTTAATTTCAAACAGTGGCAGAAATCTCATTTCTGTGATAGTTCTGGAAGCTTAACTAAGACATTTTTATCACTGTGCTGGCTTGACCTTACCATTTTCTTGTTCTTGGACTGCTTATTTGATGGTTGAGTTCAGGTCTCTGTCCCTTTTTAGTGTCCTCCCTTGATAATAATTTGAATGCACTTTGCATGAACAGAGCCTCTCACAATTTGTGACAGTGTTCTCTTAGACTTTTTTGAGGATTTTGATGAAGCTCTTCAAAGTAGCTGGACCCTCACTGCTGTGCCTTGAAGTGTGCAATAGATTAAATTATATTGTATATTGAATATTACTAAATGTTCTGAATGTTGCAAAAATGATAACTCCAAATGCATTATATGTACTTTTTATACAGTCATATGCCTTATACAGTCATATGCCTGTAAGCAGACAGGTTTCAACCTTTCTCAGCAGGCAGAGATTTTTCTATTAGATAAGGAGAAAAACTGTATTAAAACAAAGTCTCAGAGAAGCCTGTCATTCAAGACAGTCTCATAAGAGGTATGGATTAAAATCTCCCTAAAGAAAACCAATTCTGAGCCCAGGACTTTCATATCAAGTGAAATTTTTAAACACTGACCAAATAGCACAGGTGTTTTGAAAAAATGTCTGGATCTTTTTCAAAAGATCCAATGCCTCAATTTTGCAACAAGTAAATGTTTTCAAAAGACAGTTATACTTCCATAAAGATTAATCCTTGAGTTGAGGAAGGTCCTTCTTTCAGCCTAGGAGGAAAGTATCTTAGTCGTGGAGAATGGTAGCTGTTGAAATATTCCATGCCTCAGCATATGCAAGCGATTAGCATAAACAGGGTTTTTGGCAACCCTTGTGAAGACTATTCTGAAATTCTTGAACCTACCCAGGTTGATAATTTAGGGCTAATATGGTAGAGTTATACTTTACCCCTGCAAGTTCATAAAGACAGACTGGATCTATTTCTGACTGCACAAATCAGGACGAATGATGCAGAACTAATTAACATGTCCTAATTATTTTTTAAGCTTATGGTTCTTGACAGTTATTGGCCAACGTGTCCTCAAAAATAAGTTATTGTAATGTAAAAAACCTCCAAATGTATTTGAAAAAGAATCTCAAGGATAATAGAGTCTTGATTCTATTTTAAGATGGTACCTTTAAATGGATTGACTGTACATGCTTACTGTACTGTTTGTCAATTTGATTTGGCATGAAAATGATTCTCAGAGTCTAATTTAGCATTGACTATGTAACAGGGATTTTTTTGTCATGGTGAGTCTTCTGTTCCCTGTGAGATCCTTCAGCCTAAAGAGATAGTTTTCTTACAGAAATGCCATATAATTCTCTAGAGGATTGTACATGTTGGCAAAAGCAGTTGTTTGCACTGTAAATATTTTGCTCTTAGCCAAATTATTGCTGACGTATTTTTCTTTTTTTTTCAAAATTTAAACACAAAGACAAAATAGATCAAAAGAAGCATGAAAGAAAAAGATTATTTTTTGGTGATATTAATAGGTTTTGTTCTCTCCTCGAAGCTGATGTCTCTCAGACCACACTGAACTTCATACTTAAATAAAAAATAAAATATCACTGGGACTGGAGAGTAGCTCTCACACTGACATCTTCTCTCTCAGTTTCATCACATTACACTGGTAATCTCCGGTTGCAATTGCTCCTGGGGACTTATCTATTCTTTTACTGAAGACCATACGTACTAAGGTTCAAAAATTGAAAGAGACTTTGCTGATCATTCTGTGCTATGAAGACTTCCATGATGTGGTAGAATTAGCACATGCCTATTAATATAATACTGAGTTCTGATAATATGAGTCCAACAGTCACTTTTTTTACTAAATATTCATAATCTTGAGTCCCTGTCTGGATCTGATTTAAAAGATGAAGAATACCCACAAATATCTCTGCTTCTGAAAAATATATTTGCAGGTAAGAAAGAAAGAAAAAAGAAGTGGCATAAATATTTAAGCTTAATTGTAGCTGAAATATTTATATGGAATATAAATTCACAGTATCACAGTATCACAGTATGCTAGAGATTGGAAGGGACCTCGAAAGATCATCTAGTCCAATCCCCCTGCCAGAGCAGGAACACATAGATAATGTTACAAAGGAATGTGTCCAGGCGGGTTTTGAATGTCTCCAGGGAAGGAGACTCCACAACCTCCCTGGGCAGCCTGTTCCAGTGTTCCGTCACCCTCACTGAGAAGAAGTTTCTTCTCAAGTTTAAGTGGAACCTCTTGTGTTCCAGTTTGTACCCATTACCCCTTGTCCTATCATTGTTTGCCACTGAGTAGAGCCTGCCTCCATCCTTGTGACACTCCCCCTTTATATATTTATAGACACTTATAAGGTCACCCCTCAGTCTCCTCTTCTCCAAACTGTAGAGACCCAGCTCCCTCAGTCTTTCCTCATAAGGGAGATGCTCCACTCCCTTAATCATCTTCGTTGCCCTGCGCTGGACTCTCTCCAGCAGGTCCCTGTCCTTCTTGAACTGAGGGGCCCAGAACTGGACACAATATTCCAGATGCGGTCTCACCAGGGCAGAGTAGAGGGGAAGGAGGACCTCTCTCGACCTACGAACCACCCACCTTCTAATACACCCCAGGATGCCATTGGCCTTCTTAGCCACAAGGGCACAGTGTTGGCTCATGGTCATCCTGTCGTCCACTAGGACCCCCAGGTCCCTCTCCCCTACACTGCTCTCTAACAGGTCGTTCCCCAACCTATACTGGAACCTGGGGTTGTTCCTGCCCACATGCAGGACTCTACACTTTCCCTTGTTAAATTTCATCAAGTTACTCCCTGCCCAACTCTCCAGCCTGTCCAGGTCTCCCTGGATAGCATCACAGCCTTCTGGCGTGTCAGCCACTCCTCCCAGCTTAGTGTCATCAGCAAGCTTGCTGATAGTACACTCAATTCCCTCATCTAAATCATTGATGAATATATTAAATAATACTGGTCCCAGTACTGACCCTTGAGGCACTCCACTAGTTACAGGCCTCCAACTAGACTCCGCCTCATAGACTACAACTCTCTGGCTTCTCTCCTTCAGCCAGTTCGCAGTCCACCTCACTACCTGATCATCCAGTCCACACTTCCTCATTTTAGCCGTGAGGATGCTGTGGGAGACTGTGTCAAATGCTTTGCTGAAGTCAAGGTAGACCACATCCACCGCTCTGCCATCATCCATCCACCGTGTTATTTCCTCATAAAAGGCTACGAGATTGGTCAAACATGATTTCCCCCTGGTGAAGCCATGTTGACTGCCCCTCATAACCCTCTTATCCTTGATATGCCTTAAGATGGTACCAAGGTAAGGTGTTCCATCACTTTCCCAGGGATGGAGGTGAGGCTGACCGGTCTATAGTTACCTGGGTCCTCCTTCTTGCCCTTTTTGAAGACTGGAGTGACATTTGCTTTCCTCCAGTCCTCAGGCACCTCTCCCGTTTCCCAAGACTTGGTAAAGATGATGGAGAGTGGTCTAGCAATGACTTCCGCCAGTTCCCTCAGCACCCGCGGGTGCATCCCATCTGGATCCATGGATTTATGGATGTCCAGATTGCTCAACTGATCTCTAACCCATTCCTCACTGACTAAGGCAAACCACTCCGTCAGCCTGACTTCATCTATGGTCTCAGGGGTACAGGGCTCTTCAGGACTGCCTGCAGCAGAGTAGACAGAGACAAAGAAGGCATTCAGTAACTCTGCCATCTCTGTATCTTCTGTCACCAGGGCACCCATCCCGTTCATCAGTGGGCCTACATTGCCTCTGGTGTTAGTTTTGTCTGCCATGTATTTGAAAAAGCTCTTTTTGCTGTCCTTGACCCTTCTCGCCAGGTTTAATTCTAAGGAGGCCTTAGTCCTCCTAGCTGCCTTCCTACATCCTCTAGCAGCAGCCTTATATTCCTCCCAAGTGGCCAGCCCCTCCTTCCATGACCTGTAAACTCTCCTCTTCCACTTGAGCATACCCAGCAATTCCCTATTTAGCCACGCAGGTCTCCTGGCCCTCTTCCTTGACTTCCTACGTGTTGGGACGCTCTGATCTTGAGCACGGAAAAAGCAGTCCTTGAATGTCAACCAACTATCTTGGGCCCCTTTACCTTCAAGCAGCCTTGCCCATGGGATTTCCCCTAGCAATTGCTTGAAAAGGCCAAAGTTTGCCCTGCTAAAGTCCAGGGTTGCAATTCTACTTGGTATTCTACTAGTCCTACCACACAAGATCCTGAACTCCACCATCTCGTGGTCGCTGCAACCAAGGCAGCCCTCAACCCTTACTGCTTCAACCAGATCCTCCTTGTTAGTGAGGATGAGATCCAGCAGCGCTCCTCTCCTGGTCGGCTCATCCACCATTTGCAGGAGGAAGTTATCATCCATACACTGGAGGAACCTCCTGGACTGCGGCTGGGTTGCTGAGTGGTCCTTCCAGCAAGCATCAGGGAAGTTAAAATCCCCCACGACGACCACAGCCTGTGACTGTGAGGCCGCTCTCAGCTGCCTGTAGAAGGCCTCGTCAACTTCCTCACCCTGATCTGGTGGTCTGTAACAGACACCTACAACAGTATCCCCCCTGCCAGCCTGCCCCTTAATTCTCACCCACAGACTCTCAACTCGCTCGTCATCTGTCCCTGGACAGAACTCGGTGCATTGTAGTTCCTCCCGCACATAAAGAGCAACCCCACCACCCCGCCTGGCTGGCCTGTCTTTCCTGAAAAGGACATAGCCCTCCATGACTATATTCCAGTCATGTGAGCTGTCCCACCACGTCTCTGTAATTGCCACCAGATCATAGTCTCCTGACTTAACACAGGTTTCCAACTCCTCCTGCTTATTTCCCATGCTGCGCGCATTGGTGTACAGGCATTTCAGGGAGCGAGCTGAAATATATATATGAGTGCATCATAATGAGATGGCAAGTAATATATTTCAAATTTAAATGTGGTTTTGAGAAGATGGTTTTTCACTTCTTTTGAGAAGTTAAAGTAATTTCAGTTTAGTTTTATCAATACATTCTGAACATGGTTTTATTGCCAAACAGAAGCATCTAATTGATCAGCTGCACTGGACACCTGAATGCTTTTAGTTAATGTTTGATCACAAATGTTCCCTTTTCACCAATAAATTTCTTTCCTATTTAAGGGTTAAGGTAACAAGCAAAATTCCACTTTCTTGTAAATTACATTTGCTATTGCTCCTTTGTGTTATGGTGACCAGTAATACTCAGCTACGTTCTTTTGGTCCCTCTCCTGAAGTGAAATCTTTGGCTCCATTAGAGGTAATTGACACTTCTCATTTTTCAAGGTATTGTTACAATTTGCTATCAAGAAAGAAAGTAGAGAAAAAGTTGTGGCACAGATCCATTACATTATCTCAGCAATTACTTAATTCCTGTAACAGACAATATTTAGATGAGTGTTTGAGGAAAGGAAAAGTAATGGGAATGCATGTTACAAAAAAACATCTATCATTTGATGAATATAGTCATGATCATGTGGAAGGTGGATACAATTTAACCAGTATCAATTGATCAATTCTTTATATCCCCTAAAGAATAATTGTTGTGCATATTCCATTCCATTATTTGTCTCTCACTATTGTCCACTCTTCTGAGGTAAAATTAATTGGGCCCAGCCATGTAAAATACTGTTAACAGCAGTCTTTTGAATAAAAATAATCTAGACAATATGCAAAAAGGTGAAGATAGATAGCCCAAATCTAAGCAATACCAGAAAAGCCTTTTCAGAGGCTCTTTGTGTGTGGTGTGGACTAGACATGTTTGTCATTATGAGTATAAGCAGGGTTAAGTTGTAAGAAACATGGTCTTATTTTAATACTAGGCCAAGTTGTTGAATTGTTTTCTTCACAAGACAAAAAAAAAAAAAAAGAAAAAAAATCCCACAAAACACAACAACAGCCACAAACCCCCCAAAAAAACACATGGACAAGTTTGTTGATATGCTCTACACATAATGCGAGTCTTCTAAGTCACTGGAGTCTTACTTATTAAAGGATCAATTGTTTTGATTGCAATTGTTTTAAATTATATTGTCCAGCTACAGAAGTTGCAAACATGCTGGCATGGGCAATGCATTTCAAAAAAATGGCTCCACCAATAACATTGATACTCACAAGAAAATTCATTAAAGAAACCCAAGTTGCAACTTCTGAGCAATTAGCAGATTAATGGCATTATTGTCACAGTGCTGTGATTTTAGAACAGCTTGAGAAAGAAGAAAATATAAAGTAAAGTACTACTTTCAAAAGGTTTCCGAATGGGAAAGAGGAACACCAGGCATGGAATGAAGATCATAAGAAAAGCCTAAAGACAAAGCACATACACATAAAATGGGTCAAAACCTCCTCTTTCCAAAGATGAAAGTTCCTCTAACTGATGAAAAAAAGCAGCCCACTGTAAATAACTTCCCCACTAGTACTAAATATCCATATAACCACGATCTTCACACAACCTGGATGTGGTTACTTTACAAACCAATAGAAAATCAGAAGTAGTGACTGCATGATGTGATCTAGTAGCGGTTAAAATGTTTTTTATGGAGGAAAATAAAATCAAGAAAGTAATGACCGTCACTTCACTGAGACCAGTGTAGGCATTACAATCTTCCTAAAAATCAGAAGCAGTGAGATTACAGAATAACAGAAAATGATATGTACTTGACTATTCTCCCCTGACTCAAGAAATATTTATAATATGAAATCCAGATCTTTCTGATCCATATGGCCCCAGGACATACACTTTCAAAAGTTACTACCATGGATATTGATCGTATATGACCAATTATCCAGATGCAGGGTTTTTTTCATATTTTTCTTTGTTCTTTTCCAAAACTGCATTTTATGTATTTCATTTAAATTATACAAACAAGGTTATTTTTTGTTTATTTTTTAGTAAATTAATCCAAGTATGTGTTCTTGATAAATAAGCAAATATAAACATTTGAAAAAAATAACTTTATAGTGTTCTGTCACAGATTATATCAGTATTTAAAATACATACCAGATGAACTATTTAAAAAAAAAATTGTATCCATTCCTTAATCAGAACTGTCAATTATTAACAGAATAGTATTTGGTAGTGATAACAACCAGCACATAATGTCCACAAAGTATCTTTATACTGTTTTTTTTCATTGCAATTTTTTTGTTGTGTAAAGTAATGAAGGTACCCAGATCTGTGTTCTCTTACACTGGACATGAAATTTTACTGTATTTTAATAGCATAATTAATTGGAAGCTGGAAAGATATGCTGTGGGAAATACTGTATGCTTGTCCCATTCTATATATTTCACAGGCATTTATTTCTGAGCATGGTCAGAAATAGAATATAGTGCTAAAGTGATCTTTAGTCTTATCCCTTAACATGTCCTTATGTGTCCGTATTAAGCTCATAATGTGTTTTGATACACAACAAAAATATGGAAAATATAATTTAGGCTTGAATTTGCAGTTAACTTTGAACTGTTGTGACATATTTCTGTGAATCTTGATATAAAGAAAACTTTCTGATAATCTTTAAAAAGTGAATATGTGCCATTTCTTTACTAATATTTTTACTGGGTTGAGCAGCAGCAGTCATTTTTCTCCTTCTTAGTAGCTGGTGCAGTGCTGTATTTTTGACTTTCAGCCTGGGAACAGCACTGGTAACACCAATGTTTTTAGTTGCTGCTCAGTAATGTTTAGTCTGACCAAGGACTTTCTGAGTCTCGTGCTCTGCCAGGGAGGAGGGGAAGCTGGGAGGAAGCAGAGACAGGACACCTGACCCAAACTAACCAAAAATGTATTCCATACCACAGCACATCATGGCCATTATATAAACTGGGGAAAGTTACCCGGGAGGGTTAGATGACTGCTCGGTTGGGCTGGGTATCGGTCGGTGGGTGGTGAGCGGTCATATTCTCTTCCCTTGTTATTTACCTTATCATTATTTTTATTATTAGGGGGAGCAGCAGTGGTTTTGTGTTATACCTTAGTTACTAAACTGTTCTTATCTCAGCCTGTGGGAGTTGCATTCTTTCGATTCTCCTCCCCATCCCTCTGGGAGTGGGGGGGAGGAAGAGGGGGTAGTGAGGGAGTGGCTGTGTGCTTCTGAGTTACCAGCTGGGCTTAAACCACGACAGTTAGGTTCATGGATATCAGCTGATTTTTTTTTTCATTATGTTGTTTGCATGCGTGCATGTGTATGTGCATCTATTTGTATTTACAGCTACCTCCAAAAAACATAAAACAAATTCCCCCTTATTTCTTAAAGTATTAAAAAATTTCTGAAATATTTACAAAATATGTCATTTGATTTTTATATTTTTTCATTATTAAATGTATTGCTCTAAAAAAATTGTCCAACCTTATAGATTAGCAATAATTTCTCATTTTTTTTTATCACTAAGGTTTTGTTCACTTTGTATGCTTTAAATGTTGTACTACTGTATGATACTTTAATAAAAATCGGCACCAGTTGTATAAAAAGGAATAAAACTGTGAAAAAAGTATAAATATATGTAAGCATGAATATGCTAAGAATTAAGATTCATTAATATTTATAACATTGGAAAAATCTAATATTTCAAATAACATGGAGTTATTTACAAAATATTAGTTATCCCTTTATTTTTCCTACGCTTTTTTATGGATCAAGGATTTCACCTGAAATATTTGCTCCATTTCTGAGTAATTCTGAGAACTGTCATAATAAATTTAAGATAGCTTTGATGAAGACTAGGTTGAGAAATCATTCCATACAAAACCCCCACTGATTAACAGACAAATACTGTATTTCACCAACAAGGCAAATGCCATTTACAATCTTTTATCTTTTCTACTTCTTTCAAACACTTGCTCTGATGTTGAATTTTGAACACTTGTCACCAGCATTGTAAAAGATTAACATGGTTGGTGTGTCTGACATATAAAAGTATTGGTACCTCTTAGTGATAAATATCACGTTCTTTCCTTTCCTGATGGACTATGTTCTTTCATTTAATGTAAAGGAAGAATGACAGGGACAAGCAGTAATCTAGATATTTCTGTTAAAATAGTCCTGGCATTTAAGGTGTTTTTTTATGGTTTTCTAAAAGAAAAAGTGTCATTGGTAATTGATTCTGTTGAGAAAAGTATGTTAAAGGCCATTCTACTCCCTTGGCTTAGGAGGCTGTCACATTGTGACTCCATCAATCCTCTTCCAGACTTGTGAGACAGAAGTGTTAACAAGGAAATGCTAAATAATTTAAACTTTTGAAACTATTATTTAGGGAAAGAAAGGTTGTAAATGTCAGCATTGACCATACCAATAAACCAGAAATTTTAGATTTGGAGGTTTTTGTGATTACAAGATTTTAAAGAACTCACAACAAGTAAGTAATTTAATGTAATGAACCTGGTGTGGAATTACAGCTCTGTATTGGGTTTAACAATTTTTATTGTGAATCTAGAAAATTTAGAACCTTATTATCAAGGTAAAATTTACAACCTTAGAGAGCAGTGTAGGGGAGAGGGACCTGGGGGTCCTAGTGGACGACAGGATGACCATGAGCCAACACTGTGCCCTTGTGGCCAAGAAGGCCAATGGCATCCTGGGGTGTATTAGAAGGGGGGTGGTTAGTAGGTCGAGAGAGGTCCTCCCTCCCCTCTACTCTGCCCTGGTGAGACCGCATCTGGAATATTGTGTCCAGTTCTGGGCCCCTCAGTTCAAGAAGGACAGGGACCTGCTGGAGAGAGTCCAGCGCAGGGCAACGAAGATGATTAAGGGAGTGGAGCATCTCCCTTATGAGGAAAGACTGAGGAGCTGGGTCTCTATAGTTTGGAGGAGACTGAGGGGTGACCTTATTAATGTATATAAATATATAAAGGGGGAGTGTCACAAGGATGGAGGCAGGCTCTACTCAGTGGCAAACAATGATAGGACAAGGGGTAATGGGTACAAACTGGAACACAAGAGGTTCCACTTAAACTTGAGAAGAAACTTCTTCTCAGTGAGGGTGACGGAACACTGGAACAGGCTGCCCAGGGAGGTTGTGGAGTCTCCTTCCCTGGAGACATTCAAAACCTGCCTGGACACATTCCTGTGTAACATTATCTAGGTGTTCCTGCTCCGGCAGGGGGATTGGACTAGATGATCTTTTGAGGTCCCTTCCAATCTCTAGCATACTGTGATACTGTGATACTGTGATACTGTGATCATCTTATTTACTGCTATTTTTGTTCCAGATTTCCCTTGTTTGTCCTGGGAATATGTCAGAAGTGTAATTTTGGGGAAAGGGACCTAGCTTAACTGTATTTCTTATTAGATGAAGCATCTCAGCCAATTTCATTAAGATAAAGGTTGTACATTCTAAATTGCAAAATTGAGCATAGCTAAAAAAAATCTAATTCTTTATGCAGCTTTGGCAGTTATTCCATACTCTAGTACAAAGTATGTCATCTACAATTTTTTTAGTGTAATGGATATTCTGTTGTGCAATAGCACCATTTACCTCTCCATTTACTCTAATTGAGGACAGTTTAATTTGAATTAAATTTAATTTTATGACTGAAGTGCCATGATAGCAGAAAAGTCAAGGTGAACATGGTTCTTCTTTTTGTTTACGTGACTAGTGCATTCCTAAGCACTTCCAACTAAAGAACAGAAGTACTATATGCAGCACCTACTAAAGGCAATACTAATAAAGCAGAAGCCATTTGAGCAGATTCCCATTAGAGAAGGGAGACCTAGAGGAATGTTTTACACAGTGAGGTTTTTTCCCCCACAAAATGTCACTGCTACTCGAATGGTTAAAGGAGATGATTAATAATAATGATTGCACCATATATTAACAGGTAGAAGTAGCAATTAGCAGATAGAAATGTGCTGCTTATCCAAATCCATCTGCATTTAAATATACAGTCAATATCAGTATCACTAAATGCCTATTGTTATTCTAATTGACAATCTTCTATCTCCACAGTCACTTCTTTCTTTTTGCCTTCTCTTGTTGTTATCAGACACTATGCCACATCCACTTTTTTTTTCTTCCCGCATTGTTTTTGAAGGAAAATTAAGAATAAATTTGCCACTGCAGGACTCCTCATGAGGAAGCTTGAAGATCCCTCTGGTTCAGGATGATGAGATGACACATTACTATATCAAGCTAAGCTCTGGAAGCAAAGATTTGTGATTCTATGCCAAGTAAAGGAGTGGGACGGCTAAAAATACCAGCTGGCTTTAAAGGTCTTTCATTGGCTTGTTCAAGTAGCTTGATATCTTTACCCTTTCTGGCTGTTTTTTTTTTTATTTTTTTTTTATTTTTTTTTTTTAAATCCTGTAAGTTTTTCCAGGTCTTAATCCTCCAGTATCACTTCATCTATATGATTTGAACTTCTGCCTTTTTCTATCTTGTTCAACAATATTTTTTTTCTTTCTCAACATTTATTTCGACTTATCCTCCACCAATGTTGTTTCAGGCTCCATCTGCTTTTTCCTTACATCATTTTTCCAGATATTTGTCTCAGCTCGCTCTCTTCCAAATTTCCATTCACCAGTTGTCATGAAGCAGTGACCAGGAGTATTTCCTATGCAACCTACTGAAAAATAAACACTGTGTATAGTGAGCATATATTAATGTTTTTTTTTTCTATCCTTCTTACCAGAGGACTTCAGCTTGCAATATTTTTTTTCCCTCTTTCTACATTTAAAAAAGAAGTTAAAAAATATAAGCTTTCAAAAATTAATTTTCAGAAGTATCTTCATGAGGAGTAAGTCCCTTAGCGCAAACCAGAAGTGATCTCTCAGATACCCTTTAGAAAAATAATTTTATTGCAGACATATGCTTACAGCAGGTCTCCTCATGCTACAGTGGAGGGACTGGTGAGCCTGTGAGAGCCTCAGTATAAGAGGCCATAGTTGAAGGTCATGCTATCTGGAAAATTATGTATTTTGCAAGGAAACTTTCAAATATTTTTGTGAGCTAAAGAGATAATTCACAAGGTTGGTTGGAATTTTTTATATCCACTTTACAAGTGCAGTTATCTCACTACTTCACACACTGGAGTGACAAAACTGGGTATATACACCACTAAAATTGTACATGGAGACCTAATCTCTTTTAGTTGTTCTATTGGCTTTAGGGGATTATAAATGCAGTCTTCAGGAGAGATTGATATGAAGTTGAGGCTTGTAAGATAACTTGTTCCCCGGTAAGAAGTGCACAACACAGCACACTATGGTAATTGGGAAGAAAGCAATAGTGAAATTGTATACCTCTTAATTCCCCTTAGCCATGCCTGACTTTGGTTCCCCAGGTTCTCCACATACAGAAAAATCTGTTGTGTTGAAATATGAAAGCGATATTCATAAAGGCTATTTGTCAATGCTTTTTCTCTTGCCTTTAAACTCAAGTGATGTGCCCAAATAAGCACTTTATCATATCACTGGAAGGTGACTACAGTGCACATGCAGATTGTCTGATAAGTTATTGAGGTCAGCAAAATGTAAGAATCAGCTTCAACATGGCCTATGTAATTTTTTTCAATAAGCTTTAAAATCTAACAGAATTGGATAAGGATATTTAAAAAAAAAAAAAAGGAAGGAAGGAGGGAGAGAAGAAGAGGAAGAAGAAGAGGAAGAGGAAGAGGAAGGAGAAGGAGAAGGAGAAAGAAGGAGAAGGAGAAAGAAGGAGAAAGAAGGAGAAGAAGAAGAAAGAAAGAACTAATTCATAAGAAAGAACTAATTCATAGGTGTTCAGCAGCAGGCACTGTCAGTCTAGGATTGCCAGAATTACTCAATCTGTCATGACTGAAAACAGAAAATTTGCACAAAAAGGAAGATGAAGGAGAAAGATATCAGCTTTTTGCCAGAAAGGTGTTTGCAGTCTATGCATTTCAGGACTCCTCTACACTTGTCTCTTTGGTATGGGACTCCTTATCTCCAGTTTACTCTTCAGTTTGCTAATCATGATATATACTACTAACAGCAGTCTGGACACTGGTTTAAAAATCTCAGACAACTGTCCTAACTTACCTGTGATAATTAAAGCTTGTCACACAATGACATGTGACTTCTCTACTGGGAAGCAAGTTATAGGCATTGTTTCCTGCTCAGTCACTTGGTTACCTGTTATTCTGCTGCTGTTACCTTCTGCCTACCTTTGTTATCCTTGAATGAGCTTTCTATCTGTAACCATGATTTACATTGAAGATATAGAGACTAAAAATATCTGGTAGTCAACTTTTACTGAAGTGACAGCTTTAAATGTCCTGTGCCTGACAATTGCTCTTCTTTTAAAGATACTAATAATATTTATAGTAGCAATTGCTACTGTTTGGGACTATTCTTGAAACATGATGAAAATGAGCAATTAGAAGGATTTTAAGGAATATATGACTGTGACTTTATGTGTCCATTTGGGAACAGGGTACCAGGGAGCTGATGAGATCATTTATACTGAGGCTCTAAAAAATGCAGCGTACAGGAAGTGCAGACCTAATGCACTTGGAAATCATAGGAATTATACAGATACTTTCAGATTTCTGTTGTAAACTGCTGGTACATAGTGTTACCTTAAAACATGGATTTGTCAAGCTTTATAAATTCTCTACATTTAATATTACTCCTCATCTTCACTTCTTGCTGCTGTATGCATTCTAGGCTTTTATTTGTCTTCCTGGCTTTCTACTCTATCCTGCTTGTCAGGATGTACTTTTATTTCCCTCACTCTCTGTTATTCCTCTGGCCTCTTTTTGTCTCTTTTCTCTCTTGGTTTTATTTTTCACTCCCTGGAGATACTCCCAGATCACTTTAGAAATGTAGGTTGCATTTCTGATGTCATTCTTAGAGAAAGGAAAAAAAAAATAAATTACAAACTTAGTGCTTAAGGCTATATATGGAAATCCTCTTACATATCTCTGTAGCAATGCTTTTTCATGATCCTGAGATGCTTGAATATGTATTTCTGGGTAGGGAAAAATGCAAAAATTTAGGAAATTATATCTTTCTGGTGTCTTACAATTAGACACAGTTGCTTGTCTGATTATAGAGTTGGTGTTGTCTAGACATCCAGTGGGAACAGATTTCAGAAATGTCACTTAAAAATAAATAAATACACTGAGTTTGGGGTTTAAGATGCATTTATTCCCTCATGTCTTCATTGTTTAGGCAGTGCTGTGTGCTATGAATCCCCTAATGAGATGCTTCAATTCCTGCAGTTACTTGGGGGAATGCTGGTGCCTGTTTCAGTTTCATAGATTCTATTGCAGAGCCTAAAGGAACGAAATTTAGGGGAGTCAGGCTCATTCTGTGTTGGACATCTTTCTGAATAGAAATAGCTAGTCTTCAGAGACTGAGTTGTACAGACATTTTTGGTCAGGTCAGGGTCAAATCTTACTGTTAAATGATACAAGATTTTTTTTATTACTGTATTTCTATAGCATATGTATGCTTCATATGTAGAAACAACAGTCCCATATATGTTAACACAACTCTTTTCAAAACCAAAGATCTCTAATTAGGTTTTTTTTTAATGGTCATAATTATGCATTAGTCATATGGTTGTTGCATGGGTTATCACAGTTTACAAAAGATATTGAAAATTACTCTCTGATCTACACAATGCAAAACATTTTTTCCCATTATCTTTTTTAATTGCTGAAGTCACTTGTATAAGAACAGGATCTTTGTTTCCAAGAATTTACCTGCTAGACAGATGCTACTTTATTGTAGAAAGTAATCAGGTTAGCATGGTATGTTTTGCTTTTGGTCAATTCATTTTTTTCCAATCACCTTCTTCACCTGGTTTGTATGGTGTCTTGAGAGTTTAGAATGGGAAAGCTTTACATCTCAGACATATAAGTGACTATGAAGAGACTTTTTTTTAATGCTGTACAGTTTAAACACTTATAACTTTGACTAAAATGTATCATATTCACCTCCATGACATTTTAAATCATGTCTTTTGTATGTAATGTCTTGTTTATTTAGTCTGGTTGCATCTACTCAGTGGGGTAGCTCTCTCTGTAATCAACTGTTGTCCCTATAAATCTATAAGCTTGATTTCCAATTTCTTATTTCACCATCAGTAGTAAATTTGGATGCACAGGGCAGAACTGTAGTTTATTCTACACTATCTGGTCTGGACAATTGCACTATGGATTACTTTATCTACCCTATCAATGTCAGCTATATGAACCACAAACCCCACAAGCTGTAGCAATGACAAAGTCAACAGGCTTTTCAGAAATCTGTTCCTAATTACCACAGGCATTTTTATTAATTGCTTCTACTATTGGAGAATCTTCTAATCCTAAGTGTATTTATATATGCAAAATCCTATGTGATAGATTAACGCTTTGTTTAATTTGTTCTCTCAAAGATCTAGTGGTGGAAAGAGACTATGGTCACACAAAATGCCTCTGGAGGAGCTTCGATGTTGTCCTTTTTTCAGGAGGCCTTCACAAGAGTGCAGACTCTCCTCAACAAAATAAACTAAAAGAAAAATTGAGAGGAATCCAGAAGAATCTGCTCATATGGCTTTTTTTCGCACTGACATTATAATAATAATGGTTGTGAAGTTAGTGCTATAGAAAGTAACATACAATGTATTTTAAAATGCTCTGTAGGGGATTTTAAGTGTCAGGGAAAGAAAAGACAAAAATGTCACTAAACTTTTGTCACCAATATTTTTAGCTAATCCAGATCATGTTGCTTTTGAAGCAACATTGCTTCATCCTAGTTTGAGTGAAATACTATAATGATGCATTGATTTATTAATTGATCACAGAAGCTCACTAATTTTCTTCTTCATTTATGGTAGTAGGGGAGAAATTCTATATGTCAAGTTCTCTGAAACAGTGGAGAAAATGTAGGTAGTCATTATAAAAAAGATTGGTTTATGAAGCATTAGAGAATTCCACATTGTACCCACAAACTGCTGAAACCAAAATTACTGAGATAATTGGACTTATTAGTTATAAGGTCTCATTTTTTGGTGCCTTGATTTCTGTCTAGATATTGCTTTGATGTCAAGAAAAGATTTCAGCATGACAGGAAGAGTATGAGTACTTTTTAATGCATTTATGGAAGCAACTTCCAAGAGAAAGGAGGGAAGAAAATGAATTAAGGCTGTACATATCATAGCTGGATTTCTACAACAGTTTTAAGCTATAGTCTAAACAAGATTGCGGAAGTCAAGCTTCTCACACTACCAGTTTTCCTCATGCAAAGATACTTCTAAGTTGTCACAGAATATACCAGAACAACACATGTATTCAGAGATGTTTTCTAACTAGAGAATTTAATTCATATATAGTGTGTAGCTGTTTTGGATTGCCTGGTAAATTTAATTTTCTATATGTCTGATATTAACATTGGATAGAAAATCTACATACCGGAAGAAGTAAATAAGGAAAATTACTTGGAGTGAATAGATTTATAAGGTTCAGCACTAAGATGAAAATGGGGGTAGGGTGAACTATATTTCTTGTTATATATGGAGCATAGAGATATTTTAACTTATCTCCTTAATATAATTTTAAAACAAACTTATCAGTAACTGTGGAACTGGAAGTAGAGGACAGGAAGGCAGGAGGTGGACTTACTAAAAGCTAACATGAACAAGTTTGAAAAACAGTACACTAAAATTTAATTAATCCTTCCATTTGAGAGAAAAACATATCTACCTACATTTAGCTGGACAAATAAACTTCTAAAGAGTTGATTTGTTCTACTTCTCTGTCAATTGTTAAAACAGAAGCCAGTCTACTAAACCAGTAACCAAATAAACTTTTTTTTTTCTAATTGTAAGACTGTTTTCAGGAAAGAGGCATTCAACATTTTACTTCGTTTGATAGTACTGCAGCTGAAAAAACGATCTCATTAAATGTTTTTCAACAGTCATCAAATCAGTCTTTCATGTTAATGTTCTTGAGAGTGTTATGTGTAGATTTTCAAGACTCCTTGGATGTCATAAGCTTATAAAGATGAAGAGCTAACCATGTATTCAAGGTTCTAGACAAGATGAAGAAAAAAAATAAAATTTACTCAGCTAACATCAGCTACTCTTCAGGCTGAGGAAGAGAAAATATTTTTAGAGGCAGCTATAGGGTTTAGAACTTTACAATAGTGTTTAACCTGTTGTGGTAATCTGATACCTAACTTTTACAAAAGACTTCAATATGGCCTTGAGTTGACGCTCCTTTCTGCTACTTTTCTTATCTACCTGCATACATAAAATATAAATTATGGTTTTGTTACTTTTTTTTTAATAAAGTCAACTTAAGCAGATTTTTAAAAAAATAGAATGCCATGCTTTTTATCCCAATCTGAAGCATTTTGAAATGTCTGTAATATCTCTGTTGTTAAGGGATTTGAGTTTTGATATTCCTGAGACAACTCTTGCGAGAAGCCAATAGAAGCCATTTCTTTTTAGCATATTCTTTTTCATTTTACTGTATTTGACTGAAAAAAAAAGAATAAAAACTGAATGTAATTTACCCTCTTAATTTACAGCATAAGACTACATAAATATGTACCTTTTTGTTAATGATTAGTTTTAAATCAGTCCTAGTGTCTTTCTATGAGAATATAATTCTCTTTTCATTGATGTGAAATATTTCTTGAAACTAAAAAACATATTCTCTTCAAATGTCTCTTTTCCAAAGAGGCATAAAAATGTGTTTTGGATTTTTACGTTCTTGTCAATCCCAACAATGTTGGCAAATATGTTACCTGCTGCCCAGTCTGTCTGATGGGAAATAAAATAGGTGCTAGCATTTCCATAAAACAGTAGTTTACAGCAGTTTCAACTTTAAGATAAGTAATTATTGCAATATAAACAAACTTCTCTGATAACATAGTTATAAGCAAGTCACAAAAGTGCTATAAAACATAGTGGAAAACTGTGTTTGAATAAATTGAATGCTCTATGTTCTGACTTTAGAGAACAGCTGTTCCTAGTGGCCACATGGCTGGAAAATCCCATTTTATTTAGGGATTTTGACAGCAGCCAAGCATGAAGATGAAAAAGTAGCAGCTACTGATTTAGTTTCCCCTAGCATCTTCCAGGGGAAGATCCAAGGCTCCCTTAGCATGTTTGGTAAGTTATGACACCTTAATAGCTATAAGTTGTGAAGTCCAGAAGGCGCTTATCAATGATCAGACTGCAGTCTTACTCTGAATTTATCAGGATTTATTATTTTAATGAGTCTAATAAAATGTTTTAGAGGAACGTGTAAATTCCAGCCAGCTTTTTAGTGATCAGCCTATGTAGCACTTGAACTTAAGATGAGAAAGGGATTTAGTTCAGTTTAGTCTGTTGTAATTCAAGGTATAATGGTCCAGAATAGCAAGTAAAAAATGAACAGCTTTCTTTTAAAATGCGGAAATTTGTGAATGGTTTGAAAATGTTGCACTGTGCTTTCTGTGACACATTCAAACAGACTTGGAATGAAGGTGTTTAAGCAGGATGCTTCAATGAAGAATAAACCTTAATGATAATTTTGGATTTCTGTGTGTAACTGTCCAGCTTCTGAGTTACCGGCTGGGCTTAATCCCTCACAATAACACAGGTCTGAGCACTGTGAAGTAGATCAGCTCAGCTCTTTCATCTGCCAGTGGTTTCCTAAATCACCTCTATTTTTTTATAAGCATATATTTTTTATAATGAGCTATAACATGATGCTGTAGAACTCACTTTTCTTATCTGGTGCTTTATTTTTTATTATGATAAAAATATTATGTTATATGGCTAGCATACAGTGATATTGTTTTTACATATTTTAGGTTTCTAACAACTTGAAATATTTAAAAAGCTATGATGTTGAAAAAGCCTGTAAAAGAGGGTGACACCTAGGGGGTGTGGTTAAGATAACAAAGAAAATGTCATTCAGCTAACAAAAAAGAACTCTAAAACAACTTAAAAAAAAAAATTTCTTCACTTCCATGAGTAATTTCATGCCGTGAGGGTGTACAGGGTGCAGGTACCCAGCTGTTGGCTGCAGCAGAGCTGCAGGGAAGCATCTGTGAGGAGAGGCCAGGGCTGCTCCATGCCAGAAACATCCAGTTCCAGACAGCTCTAACCCATCCACTGCAGAGCATGGCTGAGCCCCACTGCAGAGGTGGTGCCATCTTGGGAAAAACATGTTTAAGAAAGGGCAAAATGCTGCTCAACAGAGAAAAGTGAGGAAAAAGAGTGAGAATCAACTCTGCAAACACCCAAATCAGAGAACAAGGAGGAGGAGGGCCAGAACAGGGGTTCCCCTGCAATCCCTGAAGAAGACCATGGTGGAACAGGGAGCCCCATCCCTGAAAATGTTCAAGGCCACATTGGAAGGGGCTTTGAGCAGTCTGGTATAATGGAAGGTGTCCCTGCCCATGGCAGGGGGTTTTCAATTAGATGATTTTTAAGGTCTCTTCCAGCCCTAAGCATGCTATGATTCTATCATCTTCTGCACTCCTGCGTATGTGTGTGTGTGCGCGCGCACGTGCAAGAAAAGGAAAAAGGTGATATTGATGTCTGATGCTTCCTTAGGCACCTCTGGTAGTATTTAATCATTGATCAGACCATGGGAAGATGAAAATTTAGCCTAATCCAGACTAAGTCATCCGTACTTAGGAACATAACTTTTATTGTCATTGTAAATATGTTGCCACAGTATCTGGATATTTGTTGAAATTCTACCACACTACCTACAGAGCCCTTACAACTCGAAGATAATTCTTTTAATGGTAATAAAACAGATTTTTAAATCTGGTAATTAATTCTTCTAATACGAAAAAAGTGAAGACTAAAAATGGAAATAGACCACACAGTCTCTTATCAGGAAACAGTGCAGAGTCTGGGCTCTCATTTAAGATAAAGCTGGGTATGGACATATTTTTATAGATGACAGTAAGCAAATCATTTTTTTGGGAGCTTCCAGTTCTTGGTAAATTAAAAGACCTTGGCATGCAAGCTGTCATTTCTTTTAGACAAGAGTATTAATACTTTTTATTGAATTATTCCACTTGCTAGTTTAAATGAGCATTTGCTACCACTAGTCTGCTCAATAAAATTGCAAATAAAGGTTAAAAAAAGTGTCAATGAGAAATTTGAAAGCCCTAAGCTTTCAAATCTGGAAGCAAATTACTATTGAAAAACCATGGTTTACATCCTAGGAAAAAAAAGTAAATTAAAAATAATAATCTCAGTTCTCCTGTATAGTGTTATGGCTTTGGGCATGCTTTTCCACAACCAACCAAACGAACCCTTTTTGCAGATAAAATTATCTGTACTCCATCTCTCCATGCCGAAATTGTCACTATGATAATACCAGATCTGCACTTTCTAAACAAACTGGTATTTCACTGACATTAAAGTTCAAATGGAAATTCTGAGTTGTTTCGAAATACACATTCTTTGTAGCATCCAATCCTTCTTGAAGTGTTCCATCACAATGTTCCTTCAGTTCTATGCATTGTACATGGGAAGCCAAAAACTAGATATGCTCTAACTTATTTCAAATATTTGATGCTGAATCTAGAGCATAATTCTTTTTTTTTTTTTCTGAACATGATGTGTGATTTGAAATGAAAGCTATTTTTTCTGCCATCTGTGGAATTGCATGCATACTGCACAGTGTGTGTAACCTGGATATTATGTGCAAACAACATTGAAAATGAAATTACAAACATACTAGAAATGAAAGTATTTTAGACAAGAAATAGAGCTGTGTTTCTACAGCATAGTCAAATAAATAGTTTTAACATACCTCAAAACAAAAAAAAAAAGAGCAAATAGAAGTAAACCAATGTTGCAGTTCAATTGGTCACCAGCAGACTTTATAAAGCAGGGGAATGGGGGATGTATTTCCGATGACAGTAACTAGATTGTAGTCTGACCTGAAACATAAAGTACTTGAAATTTCATGGCTCTGTCCCAAACTATTAGTAATGGCAGCTTGTATGCAACAAACTCAGCATGTAGCAAATGATAGATAAGCTAAAATCTGGGCACCTGTCCACAACTGAATTGTAAATACAATCCTCCATCTGCCTTCAGGAAAGCAGCGTCTGGCTAACACTTTTTAGCATACAATTTAGAGATGGCTTTTAATTAGTATCTCCCATGGTCTGTTGCATTCCATCTCTTTGCTGATAAATTGATACTATAATTGTAGAATTTATAATGTAGCCTGAGTAAATATTAAATATGTTTACTGTGGATATAGTTTACTTTGGAATACATGAAAATGTGGTCAATAACATTCACAATTCACATTGATTTGAAAATTATGTTATTTTACTTCAGAAGTGTACTCCGAAGCCTGATATCACTTTTAGTGAGATTTCTCATAATATTTACTTTAATAGTTGAACTTATAGCAGCTAAATTGAAGGTCATATCCTTGACTTCTCTTCATTGAATTTAGTCCATTCTGAGGTTTGCTTTGTGAGAGGTTGGTGCTTGGTTTTTGTTTGTGATTTTTTGGGGATTTTTTACCTAAAAGAATCTATCTCTTAATTTCTAAATGGCAATATATTTCTTTAATTTACATGTTTTGTAGGTTTTGTTTTGATTTATTTTGGTTTTCCCACGATAACAAGTTTGTCTTTCAAACTTTTTACTTTCTTTTCAGCTTCCTTTGCTGATTGCATAATGTTAACACTGGAGGCATGGGAGGGAAATAAATAAATATACCCACCCCCCCCAAAAAAAAAAAAAAAAAACACAAAAAAGAAAAGATCTATTCCAGAGCTTTAGATTTATTTTTTTCTTTCATTACTGAAATACAGTGACGTTATGTAGAATTTAACAGATTCTACATTTGCTCATATACCTTTTTCCAATTTCAAAACATTGTATAAAAGATATTGATAAGCATTTTCTTCATGGATTACAATTTGTCCTGATCAAGTTTTTTATCTGCATACTGCATATGCCAGCAGACTGATAAAAATTCAAAATTTGGATAATTGTTTCATCTTTACCTATTTGCAGAATCTCAATTTAATTCAGTTACAGTAAAGCTAAAATATCTTCTTCCTTTCCTGAAAAAAAGTAGATGCAGATTGGATTCAGGCAAGATTCACCAGGTCTGTACCTGTTTTACTGAGACCTTTTATTTCAGTAATAGTTTTGGCATGAAAAATTATTCCAGTGTATCCAAGATTTTCCACAACCCTTAATGAATGTAAAACCACACTTTTAATTCAATTCTGCAGTATTTTATCCCAGTGATAGCTGTAACATTTAAATGGGATGATACATACAAATGGCAAAATATTCAAAGTCCAATAACAATAATGTAATTTGAGAATAAGTAAGGAATGATAGGTATCAGTAACAACAGAGCTAAACCAAAGCTTATACTCTTGACAATCCCAGCTGAAACCATTCTGTGATTGTTCCAAGTTAAAGTTTCTACTGATATGCAGTAAGTGTATTAATTTTTAAGATCTCTAGAATACCATTGACAGAAAAAAAAATCCCTTGTATTCAGTGAGGTGAGAAATCTAGATATTAGGAATTCCTGAAGAGCTGTGGAAGAACCAAGGAAAGCTTTCATCAGCAGAGAAGGCATTTTCAGCTAGAGAGAGCATCATTTTAAAGCAACAAAGATGAGACAAGCTTCATCTGTTGAAGAAAAATAACTAATTATTCCACTTGACTGCAAAATAAATTACACATTAAAGACAAATTCTACAACTACAGTATATAGGCTTCGTATAGCTGCAAGGCAGATAAATATATTTGGCTTATGTGAAGGAAAAAAAAGTTGAAGGGAAGAGTATGGGGTCTGAAATTTCTATAGAAACAAGAAAAAATCCTACATTAGAGAAGATAATACAATTGTAAACTGGAGTGAGTTAGCTGTACTCCATTTGTGGGTGTTTTACAAATTCAGATACAGGAATATGCAGAAATATTTTAATTTGCGTAGGCTGAATTTTATGGGAAAGGCAATTACATTTATTTTAAAGCAGCTAGTACCTTTATTGTGATTGTCAGCTACCTGGTTTCTTGGTAGCATATAATTTCAATGGGATGGTTAAACAAAAGACTGACTGATCAGACAAAACCCAGACAAAGCAAGAATTCTGAAGAAACAGATTACAGCATTATGAGCCTAAGTGAACACTTCAAGCAAAATAAAATTACCTACCAGCTGTGCAAAATTATCCAATATCTATATTTGTGTGTTTATTAAACTGTTCTCCTTCAGAACTTTGTGAAAATGTTATGTTCAAATCTACATAAAACTCTGTCCTCTGCTTAACACAATGTCAGATGTGATGATTGCAGCAGTTTATTTGGCCTTATTATTAATGAACTTACATTGAAGGAAGTTTTTGATGCTAAATGATTATTATACTAATGACTGAATGTTTATCTACTCAGAAAAAAAAAAGAACCCAAAAACCTAAATGTGCATTTAGTTGGAAATAAAGCTAATACAACATCTTTTTACTTTAAACCAATATAGGTATGTACACACCTATCAATGAACTGCCTTCCTCCTTAGTGTGATAAAGGTCTCGTCCCATTTCTTCCTTAATGACTTCACCGTATCAAAGGACAATGGGTTCACTATTCACTATGTAGAGAAATACATAATGTATTTTAATACATTATTATTAATGTAATCTTAATACAGTAATCTATAATACCGTAATGTAATACAGCCTTATACCAGCTCTGCCATAACTAGGGTCTTAGAAATTGTCTTTTTAAAGGCAATTTCTTAGACAAAATCATATGGGAAATTCTCTCAGTCCCTCGTAACCAGTGTATTCCATGTCCAAAATGCCTGTTTCAATTTGTCCCTGGGCAGACTCCTGAATTATGTACAAGGTATACCTTGAAGGGTGCTAGGTTGACTATCCCAGGTCCAAGACCGTTCTAACAACTTATCAGAGCAAAGATGAAGCTCCAGTGCATAGAAGGAATCCAGAGCCTGGCACTGTTTTGTTTGTTACTGCAGATTTTTCTGAAAACTCTGCTCTACCTGTGGTTCTTCCTGAAA
This sequence comes from Pezoporus flaviventris, assembly GCF_033815535.1. Lineage (NCBI taxonomy): Eukaryota > Metazoa > Chordata > Aves > Psittaciformes > Psittacidae > Pezoporus > Pezoporus flaviventris. The sequence continues at coordinate 26,731,407 of NW_026892579.1, read as the reverse complement.
CACCAATATTACAGTAAGTGATGCTAGTCTTTGGCCTAGGGCTCAATGATCGAAGTGTGATTTTGTTTTGTTAAAGCTATTCTGCAGTTTAATTGCATTAAATAAAGGATTTCTGACACTACAATTTATTCCCATACTTAAAAAAAAAAATATATTGTTTAACCAGGTTTTATTCTTTTATTAAGAATAAGAAATTTTATTAATGATTAAAATTCAATCCAAATAAACTGTCGACTGGCTGTACATCACTATGTCAAATGTAAATATTTTTCCAGGCTTATAAAGGATGGATTTAGAAATCAAGATAAGCACCAGTTTGTATTCCAGCTATTTCAAGAAATCAATAACGGAAACAATATGTGCTACAGAAATTGATTTTCTTTTTTTTCTCACTTATATATTTTAAAAAAAATGTTTTTTTTCTTCAAGAGACCATTGTTTTCACTGATCCCCTCCAAATTATCTTTTTCATGTGACCAATCTGTTAGTGACCACATTTTTTCTCAGCATTTGTAATCTTACACTTGGTAAAAATTAATGAGGCTATACCATTCACAGCTCTGTGGTAAAACCTTAATTACTTTCTCCTAAGTTTTACATTGTGGAGTAGATCTGGCAATTGCCATTCAAATCAAACCCAAACCCCAAGAAACCTCTCTTATTACACTGATACGTGCAGTGTTTAGATGGATACTTCACTCGACTATGTTTTTTCAATTCACAACTGTCTTGTGAATATCAGGAACAGTACTGAAAAAAAGTAATCTCTCCTGGTTTGCTAATCCTCTTTCATAATACTAGTGTTTTGGAGTCAGTTTCAGTTGATACACATAACCCACAAAAAATAAAACAGTAATTTTTTTATACATTAAGAATTTAAAAAAAAAAAAAATCCTTATTTATCAAGCATATTTTCATTCAGCTTTTCTTTGCTGTCATTATAACTTATTTGATTAATTCCTTTCAGCTTTTGCAAATGCATATTAAAAATGTAAGCCCTTGTCTGTTTAACAGCTCTGCAGAATAGTTTTCCTGGCTTGAAGATTCACTTAAATGCAGTACAACTAACTCTACTTTGTTTTCCATACAGAAGAAACTTGTTACCTTTATATCCCTTTCAGAAACCAGGCAAGTAAAACGCTTACTTTGACTCTCTTCCTCACTTTGGTGTGTTAACTCCATCCCACACACAGTTTTAGTCCTTTGCATTTCACACTTTTGATTATCTTTAATGCAGGTGGTTGTTAATTTTTCCTCAAATCACTTTGAAAAAGCCTCCTCATTTTCTCTCTTGTTTTTCACACAGTAACAACAAAAACCTGCACAAGTCTTAGTGCACAAATATTAGTTTAAATAATCCAAAAGGTAGCTTTCAATTAAGTGTCCTGCAGCCATATTTCTTAGAATATCTTCTATTGAGTCTGTATGCAATTGAATGTCACAATATTTCAGTCTTTTATCTAACATACTGATTTAGTCCATCTTTTAATGTGTGTCTTAAGGTAAGAGGAAAATTAATAAACGGAAAAGAGTGAAGCGGTTGTTTACTTTTAGCCTTGCACTAAGTTGAAAACTTTCATATCTCCCTCATTCTGCCAGGTCCCTTGATTCGCTAAACAACTATTTCTTAATGAAGGCTTTACACATACATTAATTCACATGGTCTTCTAATGGAAACTTTATCAATTCTCTATTCCATTCATTACTTATATTATTCTGGTACCACTGTTACTAGCACCACATCAGTTTATGCATCTGTGCCCAACTTTGAAAAGAACAAATATTTTGTTTTATTTCAGGTGGGTAATCTATTCAATTTATGCAGAAATGTTTGGTATGGGTGCTGTGAATTCCTCCTCTGAACGAATGATGTCATTTAGATCCTTTTTGTTCTGTTTGCCACACTGTCATGGCACTTGCACATTCTCCCTACATTTCCTGCTGGACATTGTCTTGGGTTCCACCATTTCCATCTCAATACAGTCATACATGCTTTTTTGTTGTTTGGAAAACCGTAATTTGACTCTCTGCACACTTTCCTGCTTCAAATTTCTTTTCTGTTTCTATTCAGAATTTGAAGTAATAGTCACATTGTCGGAATATAGTCCATATTTCACAAGATGTGAAACCAAATGAGTCCTTTAAAATGTTTGAAACAAATTAGCTCATTTTTGCAAGTTTTAATTGGCTTGCTCATTCTGTGTTAGTAAAAAACTAGCTTAGTCATAAACTCTTTGTTTTTATCTTCCCCTTCACTATGTACTTAAAAACATAATGCATGTATCACACTTCAGAATAAGTGAAGTTCTCTTCATCTGTCTTCTAGTTTTCTTTTCCTATCTTCCTGGAAGCTCCTGAAAATATCAAATACTTGGAAATAAACTGTCAGCTCTGGACATTTTTTTAACATTTTGCAAAAAGTTTTTAAAACATTTCCAATTTTTTTGACAGTTCTTTAAGATGTGCATCTCTTTTATCTTTTTCTCTCCCATCTAAAGGATTGTCCTGGGTTCAGCAGTAGCAGTCATGTTTCTCCTCCTTGGTAGCTGGTGCAGTGCAGTGTTTTGACTTTCAGCTCGGGAACAGAGCTGATAGAGATGTTTTGGTTTGGCCAAGGACTTTGTGAGCCTCATGCTCTGCCAGGGAGGAGAGGAAGCTGGGAGGAAGCAGAGACAGGACACCTGACCCAAACTGACCAAAGAGCTATTCCATACCACAGCACGTCATGCCCAGGATGTAACTGGGAGTTAGCCGGAAGGGCTGGGAGACTGCAGGGTTGGAGGAGGTATCGGTCGGAGCTTGGTCGGGCTTGGGGGACGAGTGATCGGTCGGTTGGTGCTGAGGTGTTGTATTCTGTTCCCTTGTTATTTCCTTTATCGTTATTATCATTGGTGGTAGCAGTAGTGATCTCTGTTATACCTTAGTTACTAAACTGTTCTTATCTCAACCCGTGGGAGTTGCATTCTTTTCGATTCTCCTCTCCGTCCCTCCGGGAGTAGGGGGAGGGAAAGAAGGGGGGGGGTGAGTGAACGAATTACCTGACTGGGTTTAAACCACGACAAGGATATACTTCTGTTTTCCTTGTTTTGCTCCTGTTCTGTCTTGTGGTCAGAAGTCACTCAAAAAAGGGTATTATAAACCCCATTTTCAAGAAGGGAAAATGGATGACCCAGGGAATTACAGACCAGTCAGTCTTACCTCTGTGCCTGGCAAAATCTTGGTGCAGATTCTCCTGGAAGGCAAGCTGAGCTGAAGCACATGAAAACCAACAAGGTGCTTGGTGACAGCCAGCCTGGCTTCACTAAGGAGAAATCCTGCCTGACCAATTTGGTGGCCTTCTCTGATGGGGCTACAGAACTGATGGACAGGGGTAGAGCAGTTGACTTCATTTACCTGGACTTGTGCAAAGCGTTTGACACTGTCCCACACGACATCCTTGTCTCTAAATTGGAGAGACATCAATTTGATGGATGGACCACTCAGTGGTTAAAAAATTGGCTAAATGGCCACATGCAAAGAATCATAGAATCATAGAATATTTAGGGTTGGAAAGGACCTTAAGATCATCTAGTTCCAAACCCCCTGCCATGGGCAGGGAAACCTCACACTAAAACATATCACCCAAGGCCTCATCCAACCTGGTCTTGAACATTGCCAGGAATGGAGCATTCACAACTTCCCTGGGCAACCTATTCCAGTGCCTCACCACCCTCACAGTAAAGAATTTCCTCTTTATATCCAATCTAAACTTCCCTTGTTTAAGTTTTAACCCGTTATCCCTTGTCCTATCACTACAGTCCCTAATGAAGAGTCTCTCCACACCATCCTTATAAGCCCCCTTCAGACACTGGAAGGCTGCTATGAGGTCTCCACGCAGCCTTCTCCAGGCTGAACAGCCCCAAGATTCTCAGGCTGTCTTCATACGATAGGTGCTCCAGTCCCCTGATCATCCTCATGGACCTTCTCTGGACTTGTTCCAACAGTTCCGTGTCCTTTTTATGCTGAGGACACCATAACTGCACACAATACTACAGATGAGGTCTCACAAAAGCAGAGTAAAGGGGCAGGATCACCTCATTTGACCTGCTGGTCACACTCCTTTTGATGCAGCCCAGGATACAGTTGGCTTTCTGGGCTGCAAGTGCACACTGCCGGCTCATGTTCATTTTCTCATTCACCAACACCCCCAAGTCTTTCTCCGCAGGGCTGCTCTGAATCTCTTCTTTGCCCAACCTGTAGCTGTGCCTGGGATTGAGTTGTGGTCAATCGCTCGACATCCATCTGGATACCAGTAATGAGTGGTGTCCCTCAGGGATTGGTGTTGGGGCTGGTCTTGTTCAACATCTTCGTCACTGACATGGACAGTGGAATTGAGCGCACCCTCAGCAAGTTTGCTGATGACATCAAGCTGTGTGGTTCGGTTGATATGCTGGAGGGAATTAATGCCATGCAGAGGGACCTTGACATGATTACGAGGTGGGTTGACGCCAACCTCATGGAGTTTAACCATACTAAGTGCAAGGTCCTACACCTGGGTCGGAGCAATCCCAGGCACAGCTACAGGTTGGGCAGAGAAAAGATTCAGAGCAGCCCTTCGGAGAAGAACTTGGAGGTGCTGGTGGATGGCAAAAAGAACATGAGCTGGCAGTGTGCCTTCACAGCCCAGAAAGCCAACCATATCCTGGGATGCATCAAGAGGAGCATGACCAACAGGTCGAAGGAGGTCATCCTGCTTCTCTACTCTGCTCTCGTGAGACCTCACTGGGAGTATTGTGTGCAGTTCTGGTGTCCTCAACATAAAAAGGACATGGAACTGTTGGAACAAGTCCAGAGAAGGGCCACGAGGATGATCAGGGGACTGGAGCACCTCTGGTATGAGGCCAGGCTGAGGAAGTTGGGGCCTTTCAGCCTGGAGAAGAGAAGGCTGCATGGAGACCTCATAGCAGCCTTCCAGTATCTGAAGGGGGCCTATAAGGATGCTGGGGATGGACTCTTCATTAGGGACTGTAGTGATAGGACAAGGGCTAACAGGTTAAAACTTAAAGAAAGGAAGTTTTGATTGGATAAAAGGAGGAAGCTCTTTATTCTAAAGGTGATGAGGTACTGGAATGAATGGGTTGTCCAGGGAAGCTGTGAATGCTCCATCACTGACAGTGCGCAAGGCCAGGTTGAACAGAGCCTTGGGTGATATGTTTTAGTGTGAGGTGTCCCTGCCCATGGCGGGGGGGTGGAACTGTATGATCTTAAGGACCTTTCAAACCCTAACAATTCTATGATTCTATGGTTCTAAAAGTCAACTACTTGTTCTGGATTTTTGTATTAGCAGACTAGCATCGTTTAAGACAATCCTCTATATAATACAATAGTTTGTTCTAAGTGAATCTCACTGTAGTCTCTTAAACATTCATAGATTCCCCGTAATTCCCACAACAATTTACTAATGAAGAATCATTAAGTTTTCCATATCTGTCTACTTTTTTGAACAGTAATCTTTCAGCATGCACAGTGGCACAGTGTATTGACCAAACCACATTTCTACATATTCAGAGAAAACTTTTGCCATTTACTTATTTATTAGATAGAATACATTTAAAATTTGTAAATATCTCTTAAATATCTTGTATAAATGAATAATTAAAATATTTTAGTAAGCACAGAATTTCTTGTTAAAATCAGAAAGGTGAAATAGATGCCTTTTACAGAGTACTCCACAGCACATGAGACAAGATATTCTATTGCCTACATTGATCCCAGCCAGTAACTTTAATTACTGCAATGAATTTTCAGTAATACAACCATTGTAATGAAATAGTAATTTGTAATTAATTTGCTCCATAAACAATTTTAATCCAAATTGCTCCCTAAAAACATTCACTAATGCAGTTAAGAAATACTATGAAATGAATAAGTAGATGGAGTAAGATATGGTATGGGCATTGTTTCTTTTGCAAAGAGCTGCTTTGGCTCTAGCAGTAGAGAATGTCGGTTCTGCCTCTTGATTGTTCCAGAAAACTCTCTATAGTCTAGGCAGCACTTACACTGGATTTCCTTAGACTGAGCTGACTTGATGAATATGTCTCATATGAACTCTTGGAACATTCCTTATTCTTTTGTTCTCATATCTTGACCAGTGCTTTTCTGCTACTTAAAATGAGCTACATAACTGGTCAAATTAACTTTTCTGTAAAGACTCAAACAAAGACGAATTAAAATACTTCAACTCTCTTATGAATATCTGTCTCTGATTTCATTTCCTAAGAAGTAACAAATGCTTTTTTTTTTTTTTGCCTTCTTACTCTAAGGTTCAATGTGCACAATAAGACAGTTGGTTCACAATTGGACTTGCAGATACCCATTTTTTAATACCATTTACAAAATGTTAATGAAAAATAAATCTCATTTGTAGTTTTTTATATAATAATGTTGGAATTTCTAGGCAAAACCAGAGAAGGAATGCAAGCCCTTTACACAGCAAATCAAGCCCTGAGGGATAGATCCTTTTTTTCCCCTACTCTAGCTCAGACTAATGACTTCAGTCAAACTTCAGTGTATCTGCAAACCATTAGCCCTTGCCTATTTTTCCACTATTCTATCTCTCCCTTTCCTTATCCCCAGCCCTGAAAAAAAAAAAAACCTACCTTTGAAGAGGAAGGGTAAAACTTGTGTATTCCTGACATATCTAATCCCTATTAGCCCTTTGTAGTGTACGGGAGCTATGGAAATAAATTAATTTCCTCATGATACTCAGTAAATATAGTCTATATTTTCTTTAATATATTTATTGTTTAGTGGGAATGTATTAGGTTTGATCTGCCTGTGCCTATATTCCTCCAACTTCTAGGAAAGCACAAATCATGCCACTTCTCCCAAGTAAAGTATTTTCTCAATGTACTTTAGTGGGACTGTGTTGCTACCAAAAACTGCTGCTAACAGGAATTACTCCCTTCCTGCTACTGAAAGTCTCTGTAAAAATATAATTGCAACAATTCTGTCAGTTTATTTAGCTGGGCAAGTAATCAAGGATGGCAGATTGTGGCAGTCCAAAATGAGCACATTATAGCCATTCAGCAATACCTCACTACATGGACAAAATACTAGAAAATGGAATGGCACAGCTGATAAGTGATTATATTTGAAAGCAGAAATACAGACGAAAAGAGATTTGGGAAGTGCTATCAAATGTTATTAGGGAAATATAAATTATTTTTGGATTAATATTAAAGTCTTCATATGATTTGAACTGGCAAGATGAAATATACGACCCAAGAAAAAGTAGACTTACCACAAACAAGTGTTTAATTTTGCTGCATTAAGTGGACTTAGAGAATTTCAGTTGTGAAGTAGACATTCTTCTAATGCTTAAGAAAAAAAAGGTTGCATTCAATATAATTTTGCTTCATAGGTCCCTGCTTGCATATTTTAATGGTTGGATCATGATCTTAAAGTTTTTTTTCCAACCTAGTTGATTCTATGATGCTATGATCAATTAATTTCAAAACTGAAAATTTGAGTGGAAATATTAGAAGAAAAGGCTTAAGCTTTTCCTTGGTGACTATAGGAATGAAAGAGTAATGTTTGAATTCACCCTAAAACAAAAAAATACGACTTTTTTCAAAGTGTTTGTATACATATGTATGTTACAAGATAGTGCAGAAACAAGAGCAAATACAAATGAGCTTTTAGTGACTCCTCACAGAATGCCAAAATGGTTGAGGTTGGAAGGGACCTCTGAAGGTCATTTGGTCCAACTCCTCTGCCAAAGCAGGGTCACTTAGAGCCAGTTGCCCAGGACCGTGTACAGATGTCTCTTGAATATCAGCAGGGATGGAGTCTCCACAACCTCTCTGGGCAACCTGCGCCAGTTCTCAGTCACCCTCACAGTGAAAAAGTGTTTCCTGATGTTCAGACAGGATAATCTCTGATTTGTTTTGTGTCCATTACCTCTGGTCCTGTCTCTGGGTGCCACTGGAAAGAATCAGGCTCCATGCACCCTCTATGCACTATCCTTTCGGGTATTTATATACATTGGTAAGATCCCTCCAAACCTTCTTTTTTTTTTTGTGCTAAACAGCCCCAGCTGTCTCAGCCTTTCTTGTATAAGAGGTGCTCCAGTCCCTTAATCATCTTTGTGGCTCTTCACTGGACTTTGTTCAGTGTGTCCCTATGTCTCCTGTACAAGGGCGGCCCAGAAGTGGATATAATACTCCAGGTACAGCCTCACCAGTGCTCAGGAGAGAAGAACGATTACTTCCGCCAACCTGCTGGCAATACTTTATCTAATGGAACCCAGGCTTGGTGTATACCAGGACACTCGGGTCCTTTTCTGCCAAGCTGCTTCCCACCTGGGTAGTCCCTTACATATATTAGCACTTGTGGTTTTTCTTCCCTGAGTGTAGGATGTGACACTTCCCCTTGTTGACCTTCATGAGATTCCTGTCAGCCTATTTCTTCCATCTACCCAGGTCCCTCCGGATGGTTGTATGACATATCAGCCATATCAGCCATTCCTCCCAGTTGTGTTGGTTTTGGCTGGGGTAGAGTTAATTTTCTTCATAGTAGCTGGCATGGGGCTATGTTTTCTCTTTGTGCTGGAAACAGTGTTGATAACTCAGGGATGTTCTCATTATTTCTGAGCAGTACTTAAAAATAATCAAGGTTTTTTCTGCTCCTCATATGCCCCTGCCAGTGAGTAGGCTGGGGGTGCACAAAAAACTGGGAGGGGACAAAGCCAGAACAGCTGAACTCAACTGACCTAAGGGATATCCCGTTCCAAATGGCATCATTTTCAGTATATGAGAAGTGATGAAAGTTTTGCTTTGCTTGCATGCAGGGCTTTTGCTATGGGTTTTCTCACTTTTACCCTTTTGATTTTCTCTTCCATCCTGCCAGAGGAGAGTGTGCAAGTGGCTGTGTGGTGCTTAGTTGCTGGCTAGGGTTAAACCACAACATCAGCCTTGTGTAGTCATCAATCTTGCTGAGGTACACTCTGCCCCATCAACCAAATCCATATAAACTGTAGTTTCTGGGACTTGGGATTCTGGAAGGCCAGTCTTGCTAGTACTTCAGCCTTTTTCATGTTTTGTGCTACCAGATCACCTGTCTCATTGAACAATGGGTCTGTATTTTCCCTCATTGTCCTTTTGTCACCTATTTACTTGTAGAAGCCTTTCTTGTGATCTTTGACATCCTTGTCCATATTCAGTTCTGTTTGGCATTTAGCCTTCCTAAGTTCATCCCTGGATGCTTGGACATGGTTTCTGTATTCCTCCCAGGTTACTTTGCTTTCACACTGTGTATGCCTTCTTTTTTGTTTGAGCTTGGTTAGGAGCTCTTTGTTCATCCACACAAGCTTCATGGAATTTTTGCCTGACTTTGCATTTGTTGGGATGGAATTCTCTTGAGCTTGGAGAAGATCATACTTGAATATTAACCAGCTTTCTTTCCCTCCTTCACCTTCCTTCTGGGGTCTTATCCCTTGACACTTTTCCAAGCAGCTCTTTGAAAAGGCCAAAATCTGGCCTCCTGAAATTCAGGGTTATGAGCTTACTTTTCACCCTCGTCCCTGCCCTCAGAATCCATAACTCCAGCATCTCATGGTCACTGAAGCTAAGGCTCACTTTGATCTTTACATCCCCACTAGCCTAAGCTTGGTGAGTATGAGGTCCAGCAGAGCACTTCTCCCCTACTACTTGTAGAAGGAAATTATCATCAATGCACTCCAGCAACTTCCTTGAAGAATCTCCTCATTTATTTGATCTCATGCTTATCTGTTAAGTTCTTTGGGCAAGAACCAGGCATCTCCCACGTAGACAGAAAATGTCTAGCTGCTGCTACCCACATATATAGTTAAAAGGCATATAATGCTCAGATCATTTTTTCCAAGCAACACAGTCCTTAGCAAATGAACCTTCACAAATAATTTATTTTAGTGAACATATCTCCATTGGAGCTAGATTTCAGATTCATCAGAATCCCATTCTTGAAGAAAAGATGTAAGGATGACCATTTAAAGACCTCTGGAGTAATCTGAGAAGATACAAGGACAGAAAGGAAGAGAGAAATAGCCATACCAAAATGACAAAATGGAGTCTAGAATATTATTGGTAATTTTATTCTGTTTGTTTGGAAAATCCACATGATCTTGGATAAAATGGAGGAACTGGAAGAAAAAGAAAAGAAGGGAAATAGAAGAGGCAGAGTTCATAAAGAGCAGTGTTATAGAAAGCAAACATGTTACATAAATATGAGGTTTTTTATTAGGTAAGAAAAATGCAGTGCAAGAAAATAGGTGCTCTCACAATGCTGGAGAAAAATTCCTTTGCAACAAGTCTTCACAAAAAAAAAAAAACTGAGAAGGGAAACTAGGTTTCTTAGAGCTAACAATCATTAAGACTAAATTAATAAATAGATTAAAATGCTACAAATACAGTATCATCTGGCAGGTACACAAGGAGTCAGATGAACTTTTGAAGGACAAGAGTGAGATGTTAATGACAAATGAGGTTCATATGGCCAAAAGGCTGAACGAATCTTCTGCTGTTGTATGCATGAAAGAATTTGAAGGTCATGTTCCACAGCCTGGGATAAATTTTCCTGGTGAAGCAAGTAAAATGCTAAAAGGCTTTATGGTCAGAATGAAACTGGGAGTTAGGAAATTAGACCTATTAAAACTGACATAGAACCAGGCCAGGATAAATTACATCCTGGACATTTCCATGAAACTCTGTAACAAGCAGCAGGAACATTTCTGGATAGGTGTGTGGCTGAATATGAAAAAGGAAAAGATTAAGAAAATCACCGTGAGCAGCTAAGATAATTTATCACTTAAGTAAAGGATTTAATATTACATGAGCACTACCAATCAAAACTAAACATTAATTGTATCTAATGTGCTGGAAACACTGATATGAGAAATACTCCATCATAAGAAATTGCAACTTACAGAAATTGCTAACTACAGTAATAAATATATGTATGGCTTCTCTTTGATAGCAATTTTAATTCATCTGTGCTACACTCTGCAACGTATTTTATCTTAAGCTCATGAACAATTATCTCTGAACGTTGTTTTAATCAGTGTTATTTTGAGGGATTGGTGGCTGAATAGTTAAATTATTTGTTACATATTGCAAAACAGAACTTTATGCCTTGGTCTGTTCACTAGAAAAGACTGTTTTAATCAGTCTAGTTGTAAGTGGTTACTGGAGAGTCAGATACAGCAGTCAAAGGCAGCAAAATATAACATCCAATTCCTTTGTTACATACCACTAACTTCAGAGGTGGCTTCTGGGTTGTATTAATCTTGTGCTTCTGAACCACATAGGTTAGAATTGCATTTGATCTAATGGGGGGTGTGTGGACTATTCAGTTTTACTAGTCAATAAGCACATTTTCTGGCAGAAAAGAGGTTTGAAGACCTAGAAGTCAGCACTTTGGCTATCATGAAGTATCACGCAGGGTGGTGAAGCACAGCAGGTTACAAATATTTTTTAAAGAAGAGTACAGCATGGGCAAGCGAGGAAAGAAAAAGGAGATTATTTAAATTCAGATGTAATGTTTAGATATTTGTCAAATACAAAAGTGGAAATTTGGTTAGAGGTTAGGATTTGGATTGTCTTTTGTGTTACTGGGATGAGATGGATTAATTTTTGTGGGAAATTTTATGTCTCTCTAAAATAGAATTTGTGACAAAATATTGACACATTTATTTAAAGATATTTTAGGCATTGGAAGGTTGAACAGCAATGTCAAATAGAAAAAATATACTTTTCAGTATTTCCAAATCCAGCACTGGCCCAAGGGTGTGATCACTCAACAGTGATAAACGGGTTTGACCTCAAAGTTACATAGGTGGTTTGCATACCACTCCTGGCTGGAGGAATCAAGGTATTCTTATGGTTCTGGGGGCTCATTTACAGAAAATATGATAAGCATACAGAATCAAAAACTGACTGAACAACTGTGCACTGGAGCAGAAATTACTGCTCTGGAGCACACTTGTGAAGATAACTAGCCTGATAACTTTTGATTAACCTATATGGGTTAATATGTGCATACTGTTTTGAATATGTGAAATAGCTCATTCAGAATGATCTCGAATATGTATTTAATTACAATTTGCTTAATTCTGGACCTGCTAAAGTTCTCAATAAAGAAAAGCCTCTAGATGTAACACTAGAAATCTAGAGTAAAATCAGTGGAGTTTTCATAGTAGATTTCTGAACTTTATTTCCATTTCTGTAGGTAATTTAAAGCCTAAACAATTGAAACAAAACTTAGAAAAATCTTGATTTATGAGTCAGTTCAAGACAGTTGCAATCTCAAACTAGTTCTTCCCCTGGAGATTTGGGCCCTTTAAAATGTGGTCATCTCATTCATCAATATGAATCTTCACATTCACATTCAGTTGGTGAAAGAATTGTCAGCTGTAAAAACTGATAACAGCTAGTTTAAAGGTGAAGCAAAGATCGAGCTCATCTTAGAAACTGGAAACCAACTGGAGTCTTAGCCTTGGGCTAGTGTAGACAGAGGAGTAAAAATGAGAAATAGATGGGTACTTAAAATCTAACCTGCCTGAGAGAAAGAGACCTTTAAAAAGGTCTCATTCCCATTCTCTTCACATAAAACCACCTGGAGATGTATGCTGCATGCCCCTGGTAAATTTTTCATTTTATATTCAAATGCTTACTTTCTTTCAAATTTTAAAAACTATTACTGCTACAGAAAATCTAAAATTTTAACATCAAAACATAAGCAAAAGTGCACCATATGACCAACATGTTAGAATTTGTGTTTTCCTATGTTGTGTAAAAATTGCCAAGTAATTTTGTGCCAATTGTATTGACTCCTGAGACTTTTTTTGTATATTATTATAGAGTTATGTTTCTTGATTCTTTAAGTTTACTATCTCTTTTAATTTAATTTTAATTTACTACTTTTAATTTACATATTAGTGATGTTATTTGAGGCATAAACTCCAGCCAACAATACAAATTCGAATCATTGTGGTGTTGCACTGAAAGGAAAAGAAAAATTAAAGGAGCTATTTCCTCCTACTGAAGTCATAAAGCATTCTACAAACATGAGTAGAACAATTCTTTAAAAATATAATTTAAAACTACTTAGACAGAAATTGAAATCCACAATCCTTTCCTATTTATGCCATTACATTATTTTCTCCTTGTCAGTGTAAGACTTGAAAGACTCTTGAAAGTTTTCTAATCAGAGAAGCTTTGAGCTGTACCTCAAATGAATCCTCATCAATGTTCAGTTTTTGAATTAGTGATCAGTTGAATATCACCAGATATCTGAAAGGACCCTAATTTCAAAACATGTGCAGCATGTGCTAGGTTGTAAGTTGCAGGCTTCTAATGAACTGTTGATTTACTTAAAGAGATTCTGAATGAACTCGTTTTTGATTAATGTCATATGTGTTTGTATTTAAAGACCTATTCCTTATCTATGACACGGTGTGCTTTAAACCACCTATAAATTGGGTGTCTGCAAAAAAGGCAATATATACATAATTATGTAGAAATATAATGAGAACATTTAGACAAAACTATGGCACATATCTTTCCTATTTATTGCCTCTTTCTCTCAGTAGCAGAAGCCAGAAATATCTCAACATGTACAAAGATTAAAGATAAAAGTAACTTTATTTATTCAGCAAGTTCAGAGAGCTTTTTCTAGTGATATGGGCATGCAAAGATTTGTGTTGTGTCTTAGATTCTTATCCTATCCAAATAAGTTTATTTACCTATTATAAAAAATAGCAGTCTCAAATAATTAAAAATACTTGCTTCATCAACTAGCAAATTATGCCACCTTCTACATGTTGATCAAAGAACCAATGAGCAATGTATATTACTAACAGAAAAAAAAAAGGATAATATCAATTTAAAAAAGTATTTTCATATATGAATGTGTTTTTTCTCTCTTACTTAACATGTAAAAAAGAAAATTAAGGAAGATAACGTCATGGTTGCTTCTGGTGAGGGGAGGTGTGTGACCTTTTTGTCCTTGTGTTTTCCTTCACTAATTAATACCTACTAATGTTTTGGGGATGTAGTCCATCAAGAAGTCATGTAATTGTCCAGGTATTACACGAACCAGAACTGAAAACTGAATGAAAAGAGTAAGAAAGACTACAAATCAAACCAAAACAACAACCCACCCTCTCCTCCTCTTTCCTGTTGGGCTTCCTGAAGAACCTGTAACCTTCCATTTCAACACTGCAGTCATCGGAGGCATCCCACCACATTTCAGTGATGGTGCTAAGATCACAGCCCTGCAACTATGTGCATATCTCTAACTCCACTTCTTTAGTCCCCATGCTACATGTGTTTGCATAGAGGCATTTAATTTGGGCCCCTGACTCCAGCTTACTGTCTGGAGTTCTTTTGTGCACAACAGGTATTTCAGGTACTGTCCTGCTGAACTGCAATTTATCTCCTACCTCTGGATATCTCTTGCTGGTGCTGGCATCAAACTGGTAGGAATGGGATAGATTGAGGTAGCCTTCCTCGGGAACTTTAATTTATTATCATACAATAAGAAACAAAGAAAGCTAAGCAGAGTTGAAAGGAGAGGAGAGAATTGTGGCTTTTGAGTTTTGGCTTGTTTGCATTTTTTTTTGAGGGAGAACTAAGCATGATTGCTACTGGACATTAATAGAATTAATGATGGAAGTGAAAATAAATAAATATGGAAAGCAGCAGCTGATATAGGACGAGATTTTGTTGTCTTTCTACACAGTTCATTTATCCCAATACATTTAAGTGAGACTGTGGCATAAGTTGCTACTCAGTGTGACTGATATTATCACAACCTTGTGTTTAAAATTTATTTTAAAAGCCTTTGACAAATAGCTATATCAACTGTGTAAGACAATAGATTAAAATTCCGTGGAGCTACAAAAATTCAAGCAAACAAAGCTTCCTAGTCCTGCAGCACTGTACTAACAAGTCTGTACACAATTTAGATCCAAGTTGATTCAAATATATTGCTTTTAAATTCTGAACCTGAATAAACAAAAAAGGAGCATGTTAAAAAGCAAGTAATTTTCTCTGTTATCTTCATTTTTACATTAAATTTTATAAATCAGATGTTATCAAAGGTGTCAGTATTCAATTCTTGTAGAGAAACATGATCATAATTTCTTACATTGAAAGGACTCAACTCTTTGCACAAAGGGCAATTAAAATCCATTTAATATAAGACTATATTCACATGTCTTTAGGTAAAATAAAGCACAAATAGATGATTCATGTGGTGCCTTATGATACCATATAATTTCTATCATTTTAAATAACAGGTCACTGCCAGATTATGTGCGCTAAATTAGCACCTTCCTTGCCACATTGCCAGCAATTATTATTATTCAACAAACACACTTGAACAAGCATGCAGAAGATCAGTTAAATCTTGCATAATTTTAAATTACATTTTTATTTTGATCACACATAAAAATCTTTTTGTGCTACCTCCAATATATTTGGAGACTGCAAGAAATTAAGTGGTTTAGGAAAGAAATGTGAACTCTGATGTTTAGGGTCAGATAACTCTGATTGATATAATACTAAAGAAGCTTGAATGGCTCTTATGACTGGCAAATATTGGTAAAACAGCAAGTGTTCTCACTTTGTACTAAGAGAACAGAGAGGCACAGAAATGGGATGTGGAAAAATGTGTCACCAAAGAATTTTGAGGAATATTCTCTATCAATAATTGATTTAAAAAAAACACATGGAACATGTTTCTCATGACAAAAATCATTTAATGAAAATAAAATATTTGGGAAAATCTATTAAATATGTTTTCTATTGTGTACATATACCATTCCTTAGTACTTATTTTGCAAAATATATATATAATTATTATGTCAACATGATATGTAACTATAGAACTTTACTATATAAAAGTCATATTGTTGTATTATATTAAAATTTTTTATATATTATGTTTATCAGACATTTTGAAATGCCTTGGTTGAAAGCTAGGAAGCAGAGAAATTTCCTGCCAATCCAAAACCTCCTGACATCTTAACTGAAATATTTGAGATTGCTTAGAAACTCTTTGTCTCAAGTGAGTGCTGCAAAGATGCTGTAAGTGAACTGAAAATCTAAACCCCATGAGCCCAAAATTATACTTAATAATTGAACCTACTTGCAGCTTACATATTGGAAGGAAACTCTCTCTGTAATAAGTGCGTTTTCAATATCGGCCCATAAGGAAATCGATCTAGAAGGTAAAGTAGTAATTGACTAGTACCTTATCTAACGCAAAAAAGTTATCATTAATATGACTTAAACTCAGAACGCTAAAAACCCAGTAACAGTGGCTAAACCATCATTTTTAATTAGCATGTAAAAGAAAGTGTCCATTGCTGTAGATAAAGGATTCATGGAATTCATTAATCCTTAGAAAATCTTTTTGATGAAGCTGTCAGTTCTAAACCTGAAAAGAAAGAGTGGGTCTATTAGATCATCTGCCAGAAGAAAGGCAAAATCTGAGCAAAAAGCAATGTGTTCAACAAGTTTTTTTGAGAAGGGCACAAAGAAGCATACACAATAACAAACTGAGAATTGAGGAAACTGCTTTTCATTTGTTTTCAAGCATGTACACTAATACATGTTTAAGCAGTTGGAACACTGATAGAAATCCAGCTCTATTGGTTATAGGAAGGACTGGTATAGAAATTCCTGTCCTTAATCCTAGGTTTTTTTTTCAAATGCAGTTACATGACAATGGCAGATCACATATTGTAAAGAGTGCAACTTAAGTTTGACAAAGTAATGCATTAATTATAAATATTGATATGTGACAAAGGCTATTAGCTGTTTT
This sequence comes from Pezoporus flaviventris, assembly GCF_033815535.1. Lineage (NCBI taxonomy): Eukaryota > Metazoa > Chordata > Aves > Psittaciformes > Psittacidae > Pezoporus > Pezoporus flaviventris. Next base: position 26,714,562 of record NW_026892579.1, on the reverse strand, counting down.
TCTTTGCAAATAAATACCTGTCAGAAATTTCATGTAATCACATGAAATAGGAAGTCCTCATAAACTCTACACTACATCAAGGTTCCCCTGGGGCTTAGACTTGTTTAATACCTACTTCCTTCCATGTTGCCCTCTGAAATTCTAAGAGAAAAATCTCTCTGAATCACACCCCCAGATTGCAGGTAACACCAGCTTTCTGAGAAATTAGGCAGACCAAATTACAAGACATGCAGAAGGGAGGATAAAATGAACACAGCTGAAAATACAAAAGATAAAGGAGGAAATTAAAACAAATGAAAGCATCTGTAAGTTGCTCTGTGCAATCCTCATTCAGACTGGTCAACAGCAATGATACTGTTCATGGCTAACAAATTTTCATTTTGTACAGTGAATCATGATGGCTGGAAAAAATCTCAGAATTATAATTTGTTCTACAAGAGATGAATGCAAAACTATTTCAGAAGTAAGCAATAAGAATCCTCATAGAATTTTGTTTTAGAAATGCTTCCTGAACACTTACTATGGTTTGCAGATTTGAAACCTCATGCTATTATTTTTCCAGGTTGCTTTTCCCTGCACATTTGCTAGCTGGACTAGATTTACTGTGAAAAATGATTTGTGTACATGGACAAGTAGGAAACTGCAGTAATTATGTGAGTCCTTGGCCACGTTTCATCCTATTAATCCAGCTGAAAATTTAACTTAACTGGAGAATGAAAACCACAGGACATAGACAGGGGCAATCAAATTTCTTTTGTTTGAGGAACTCTGTCATCTTAATAACATCGATATATTATCAGTCTAAACATTTGATTGCTCAGTTCATCATCAATATAAACACACGGAAAACAGCCATGAAAAAGAAATCACCAATGTGTTTGCCTTCTGCTTAATATTATGTGTTAACCCTCAAACTTGCATGCTCTTTAGACTTGTGTATGTACAGCTGTAATCCCTTACCCCACACTATATGAACATACAGCTATTTTATTGGCATCATGGAACTAGGGAAAAACAGCTCTATTTCCCAGACTGCATTTTTGCATTTATTGCTTGAAATGTGACTTCCCTTACTGGTCACCAGTTAACTGAAAGTCAAGATCCCTAAACTAGTCATCTATGTCATCTGTTGTAGTGAGGAACTGTCTTCTGCAGGTACTGATCCTCTGTGCCAAGTAGAGAAAGAGTTTAGTCAACTGCTTTAAATGTCTTCCTTTTTTTTTCCTTTTTTTTTTACTAATTAAAAAGGGGGGTTTATTCAAATATTTCTATGAGCATCTGGAATGACAGTTCTACCCATTATCTGTTTCAAATATAAATTTGTGTCCTGCCAAAGCCAACTCTAAAAGTATGTTGTACTTTAAATGACAGGAATTTGTCTAGAGTGCAAATGCTCCTGTCCCCTCAAAGCCGTGACAATATCTCTCCTGGTATCCTACTCGATAAGTGAGAACTTGTCTAAGAAATTCATGTAATTAAGTAAAATCAGCATAGGTTTTGAAGATGTTATAGAATTTAATAGGTGTAGTTGGCGTTACCATAGCAAAAGCCACTTTCTGCACTCTAGTTCCCTGTTTCCCTAGTGTAAGCTTCATGTCTTTTAAAAGAGTTGCTGATTCTTCTTACTGTTTTCCATGGTTAAACCTCATGGGCTTGGCATCAGCCCACCTCACAAGTGTGTCAAGGTCCCTCTGGATGGCATTCCTTCCCTCCAGCGTATCAACCGAACCACATAGCTTGGTGTCATCGGCAAACTTGTTGAGGGCGCACTCAACCCCACTGTCCATGTCAGCAACAAAGATGTTAAACAAGACTGGTCCCAACACCGATCCCTGAGGGACACCACTTGTTACTGGTCTCCAGCTGGACATTGAGCCGTTGATGACAACTCTGCGTGCGTGGCCATCCAGCCAGTTCTTTATCCACTGAGTGATCCATCCATCAAATTGATGTTGCTCCAATTTAGAGACAAAGATGTCGTGTGGGACAGTGTCGAACGCTTTGTACAAGTCCAGGTAGATGACATCAACTGCTCTACCCCTGTCCATCAGTTCTGTAGCCCCATCAGAGAAGGCCACCAAATTGGTCAGGCAGGATTTCCCCTTAGTGAAGCCATGCTAGCTGTCACCAAGCACCTTGTTGATTTTCATGTGCCTCAGCATGCCTTCCAGGAGAATCTGCTCCAAGATTTTGCCAGGCACAGAGGTGAGACTGACTGGTCTGTAATTCCCCGGGTCGTCCATTTTCCCCTTCTTGAAAATGGGGGTTATATTTCTCTTTTTCCAGTCATCGGGAACTTCACCTGACTGCCATGATTTCTCAAATATGATGGCCAGCGGCTTCACAACTTCATTTGCCAGCTCCTTCAGGACCCACGGATGGATCTCATCAGGACCCATGGACTTGTGCATGTTCAGATTTTTAAGACAGTCTCGAACCAGTTCCTCTCCTACAGTGAGCGCAAGGTCTTCATTCCCACAGTCCCTGCATCTGCCTTCCAAGACTTGGGTGGTTTGGTCAGAGCCTTTGCCAGTGAAGACCGAGGCAACGAAGTCATTCAGAACCTCAGCCTTCTCCAAATGCCGTGTAGCCAGTTCTCCCGAGAGCTTCCTGAGGGGGCCTACATTCTCCCTAGTCTTTTATTTTATTTGCTATGTACCTGTAGAATCCCTTCCTGTTATCTTTAATACCTCTAGCTAAGTTTAATTCTAACAGCCTTAGCTTTCCTGACCTGGTCCCTAGCTTCCCGGACAACATCCCTGTACTCTTCCCATGCCACCTGTCCTTGCTTCCACTTATTATAAGCCTCTTTTTTCCTTCGAATTTTTCTCAGGAGCTCCTTATCCATCCAAGGAGGTCTCCTGGCCCTCCTGCTGCACTTCCTTCTGGTTGGGATGTTATACAGTATTAAATGATATGACAGAAAAATTAAATACAGAAGGGATTTTCAGCACAAATAATATTTTCAGAGTGATGAAGAGAGTTTGGAGACATTAAAATATATTATAATTTATTTTTTAAATTAACCCAATCACAAATAAGAACATAAATTTACTTTGTTATTGTTTGACATACTTTTATTATTTTCCTTGGAGCACTTCCAGGGGTGATTTTTGTTTCTTCACAATGTTCCCAGAAAACAAATATAAGTTGAATATTTAGACATAATTGTGCACATTCTTTATTTCTAAGGAGTTTCTTTCCTAGAAATTTTCCTAGCAACCAAGCAGTACAATATTATATCATCAGAGGTATCAATCAATCTTCACTCGATCCTGTTTTTAGAGGGACATGACAAAGGAAGAGAGTATCAAAATGAATTAGGCCAGAGGAAGGAAATAAAAACAATTCTAGACAAATGCATTGCCCAAACAGTTGTAAAGAGAAGTCCAGCATCTTATTTTCCTTGTGCTGTGAGTGCTTTTTTTATGGAATGAACTTGGAAACATGCAAATGAGTTTGGAAACAGGAACAGGATTTAACTTAATGGGTTAAATCATATTACCTATTGCTTCTTTTTCTACCATAATTTGAATTATATTCTCCACCAGAAAGAAAAGTAATACTTTCAAAAGGAAGGATAAACACAATCCAAGAGTGCAGCATAGGCTGGGATCTACTTGACTGGAGAGCAGCTCTGTGGAAAGGGACCTGGGTGTTCTGCTGGGCAACAAGCTCATGATGAGCTAACAGTGTGGTGCTGCAGCAAAGAAAGGCAACAGGATGCTGGGTTGCATCAACACGGACATCACCAGTACAGATGAACAAGTCTTTATCCTACTCTACTCAGCGCTTGTCAGGCAACACTTGGAATATTGTGCTCAGTATTGATCCCTGCAAAATGAAAAATATGTGAATAGGCTTGTAGAGGGCCCAGAGAAGAGCCACAAAGATGATCAAAGGACTTGGAAGGATACCATATGAGGAAAGGCTAAGAGAACTGGGTTTTTTCAGCCTTGAGAAAAGAAGGCTCAAGTGAGACCTTGCCACCATGTTCCAGTATCTAATGCATGGCTACAAAGCGATGGAGACATGGAGCAAAATGCTTTCTGTAGTTGAAGAATATTTTCTCAACAAGCTCCCCTTGATCAGTTGCCCTGTAGTAAACACCAATCATGAGGTTTCCTTTGTTGGTTTGGCCAAAGAGGGAAACCCCCTCCCTCCCCATCCCTTCTTCCTTGCCTCTCCCTCCTGAACTCCTATTACAGATTATTCCTATAATAACTGTATATAACTGCAGAGCTCCAACCACATGATTCATCTCACCAAGTTTCAGTGCAGTGATAATATTTTTCCAGCTTCACCATGGCTTCCAGTTCTTCCTATTTGTTAACCATGCTGTGTGCATTGATAGAGAGAAACTTCAGCTGCAATGTTGACTGTACCACCTTTTTGGTGGAAGCTTTTTGGAGGGTTGGGGAATATTCCTCAGTACTTTGATAGGTGTGTTTGTCCACCCTGTTGCTATGAGTAGACAAGCCTTACAGCTTTGGACTCCACCCCTCAAGTTTATCAGTCTAAAGTGTGAAAAAACAAGTCAGCCAATCTGCCAGCAAGGATTCTCTTTCCTCTTCTAGATAGGTGAATCTAGGTAGGATTCTGGATTCAGGTAGGCCAGTTCCATGCCTTTGTCTGTTCTCTCTGTGATTTCAGGGTAAAACTGGCATTATAAATTTATGTACAACCCTAAGAAACTCTGTTCTCTGTGGAATCTTTGATAGTACTTCCAGGAAAGATATTTCAAATAGGTATAATAGTGGAATATACTCTTCTGTGGCATAAGATTTTTAACAAAGATCTCTCAACCCTGTCTTGTATTTAAAGGGTTTGTGTGGGGCATTTGAGTGAATACAAATAATACAGAAAAAGACAGAATAATATGGATGTATCTGTTCATTGCACTGTACAATAACAGGTTACTTTTAACGTGGCCATTTTCTATCTATATCAGAGGAAAGCCTTCCCCTTGATGCACTGTGCATAGAAAGAGGCGTACGCTGTTACTCAAAGATACTCATTATATAATAGCAATTCTATACAATTTGGTTACTTCTTTGCAAACTCTTTCAATCCCACAGGCCTTTATTGATCTTCTTTTAATCAATTGACCGCGGTCTTACAGAAAAACACAAATAATTGACACACTAATGAGAATTCCTGACCCCTTTCAATTGAATACTTGACCAGTCCCTGGAATACTCAACAGACCTATAACTTCATCACTAGCAGTAATTACAATCAATAAAGAGGTTAACTTCTAACACTGTTTGAAAGATGGAGACAAGGGTGATTGCTTAGGAAATGCAAAAAGAAATACATACACTCATTCCACATTCAGACAAGAAGGTTGCTGGTTACATAGACCACTTGAATCATGTAACTTTCTGTAAAGGCACTCTTTCTGATGTTTAAAAAATAAAAAATAATTAAAAAATAAAAATAATTTAAAAAAAAATTATACTTCCCATTTCTTTCACCCTGGAAGCTCAATTTCATATAACTCTGATGGTACAATGTGTGAATATGAATATTTAGTTTGAACTATTAAACATCAGATCTGTTCCACCTTCATGAAAGGTTAGATATTCAAATAATTTAGCAGACATTTCTTTCATCTCCCTTTTGCTCTTTAAGTTTCTTTCTTTTGAAGGTTAATATAAAGAATAAATTTAAAAATACTGTGGACTTTTAGTAGACATAGATAATAGGAACTAAATCCATAAAGGAAGAACAAAGGAGAGAAAATAACTTTCTTGAATGTAACAGAAAACATATCAGCACAGTCATTCATATTTCTCTTACCTTTCTTTTTTCCTTTGGAATATGCAGAAATGTTGAAATGTCTATATGCATTACTATAAACTTCCTCAAAAAAGAAGTCATGACTCTGTTCTTTTTAAACAGATTTGCACCGGTTTTCTTGGTGCCATTAGGAAGAAAAACATTTTCTTGTGCAATGATGGATGTCTAATGTTTCTTTAATGTTTCAGCATTTCACCTTTGTGGAATGACATTTATGACAATGTATGAAGCATTTTCTATATGCACTGATAGTAGGATATTAATTTAATTTGACCTAAAAACTATTTTTCAGATGTGTATTAGGGGAAAAAAGTATATTTTATTATTGTTATAAAAGAGATAGCACAACATGAAATTAACCTCACTGATAGTTCACATGTTAAAAATCATAATAGTCACAAGTATGAGTCCTGAAATGTGGGGAAGAAAGAATTTAACACTCAGAGGTAACAAATTTTAAGCATTTTTAGCCTGCTGTTGTTAACTATATAGAAATTATCCTCAAGAAAATAATCACAGGCATTGTACATTGTTCTGTATGTTTTCTGGACGTAAGAATTTGTCCTCACTGATTTTAGCTTATCATAAACTGAATGTCTCCTATTCTTTTGTTTCTCAGTCATTGCTTTTTCTGCTACTTTACAGTCAGCATGAATGCATATGTCCTCTTTATCTTTAGGTAATACTTTTTGCAGCACTTTTGACCATTTCTTCTTTAAATCCTTTTCACTATGTATTTTCTTTATTGAACTCATTTACATAGTCTTATATGTAAATTATTTTGTTGGATTGGCTTTGGAGAACTTAATTTTCCCTTTCCCTCTCCTTTTTTCAACTTTTTCTGAAGGTCATTCAGTATTTTGCTTTTTACTTCCATGACTTTTCACTGCTTAAAAAATAAATATTCAGCTACCATCTTTAGGCACACAGGCAATCCATAAAGTCCTCAGTTTAAGAGATGTGTCCTTTTTATTTTAGAGTAGGATTTTTGTTTCCTTCTCAAGGCCTTGTCCTCATGGGGGGCTTCAATCACCCCGATATTTGTTGGAGGTCCAACACAGCAGGGCATAAGCAATCCAGGAGGTTCTTGGAATACATTGATAATCACTTCTTTCTCCAAGCAATAGAGGAGCCAACAAGGAGAGGTGCTATGCTGGACCTTGTTCTCACCAACAGCTAGTAGCTAGTAGGGAATGCAAAACTCAAAGGCAGTCTTGGTTGCAGTGACCATGAAATGATAGAGTTCAACCTTAGGGCAATGAGGAGAGCACACAGCAAGCTTGCTACCCTGGACTTCAGGAGAGCAGACTTTAGCTTCATAAGGTATCTATATGCTTGGTAGATACAATGGGATAAAGTCCTGGAGGGAAGAGGGGCCCGGGAAAGCTCATTAATATGAAAGGATAACCTTCTCTAAGCTCAGGAGCATCCCAACAAAGAGGAAGTCAGGCAAAGATGCCAGGGAGCTTGCATGGATGAACAAGTAGTTCCTGGACAAACTCCAGCATAAAAAAGAAGCTTACAGAGGGTGGAAGCAAGGACAGATAGTCTTGGAAGAATACAAAGAAACTGTCAGAGCAGCCAGGAAGGCTAAAGCCATGACAGAACGGAGGACATTAAGGGCAACATGAATGCCAAGGACATTAAGGGCAACATGAAAAACTTCTATACATTGTGGTCAAAAGGAAGATGAGAGAAAACGCAGATGCTCTCTGGAAGGGAATGGGAGACACAATAAGCCAAGACATACAGAAGACTGAGGTACCTAATGAGTTTTTTGTCTCACTGGCAAGTGTTTTAGCCACACTGCCCAAGTCACAAAAGGCAAAGGAAGGGACTGTGAGAATGAGGAACTGCTGTAGGAGAGATCACGTTTGAGATCATTGAAGGAACCTGAAGGTGCACAAGACCATGGGAAGTGATGAGATGCATCTGCAGGTCCTGGGGCAATTGGTGGATGAAGTTGTTAAGCCACTGTCCATCATATTTGAGAAGTTGTGGCAGTCCAGTGAAGTTCCTGCTAATGGGAAAAAAAAAAGAAACAACGTATTTTTAAAAATGGAAACAAGGAAGACCCAGGGAACTACAGGCCACTCAGTCTCCCTTCAGTGCCTGGCAAGATCATGGAACAGATCCTCCTGGAAACTATGCTAAGGCACCTGGAAAATAAGGGGGTGATTGGAGACACCCAGCAAGGTCACCTCTGTGCCTGGCAAAATCTTGGAGCAGATTCTCCTGGAAGGCAAGCTGAAGCACATGAAAACCAACAAGGTCCTTGGTGACAGCCAGCCTGGCTTCACTAAGGGGAAATCCTGCCTGACCAATTTGGTGGCCTTCTCTGATGGGGCTACAGAACTGATGGACAGGGATAGAGCAGTTGATGTCATCTACCTGGACTTGTACAAAGCATTCGACACTGTCCCACACGACATCCTTGTCTCTAAATTGGAGCAACATCAATTTGATGGATGGACCACTCAGTGGATAAAGAACTGGCTGGATGGCCACACGCAGAGTTGTGGTCAATGGCTCAATGTTCAGCTGGAGACCAGTAACAAGTGGTGTCCCTCAGGGATCGGTGTTGGGACCAGTCTTATTCAACATCTTTGTCAGTGACATGGACAGTGGGATTGAGTGCACCCTCAGCATTCTTGCTGATGACACCAAGCTGTGTGGTTTTGGTTGACATGCTGGAGGGAATGAATGCCATCCAGAGGGACCTTGACACACTTGTGAGGTGGGCTGATGCCATCCTCGTGAAGTTTAACCATGAGAACTGCAAGGTCCTACACCTGGGTTGGAGCAATCCCAAGCATAGCTACAGAGAAGAGATTCAGAGCAGCCCTTTGGAGAAGGACTTGGGGGTGTTGGTGGATGAGAAACTTAACATGAGCCACCAGTGTGCATTCATAGTCCAGAAAGCCAGCCGTAGTCTGGGCTGCACCAAAAGGACCAGCAGGTCAAAGGAGGTGATCCTGCCCCTCTACTCTGCTCTCATGAGACCTCACCTGGAGTACTGTGTGCAGTTCTGGTGTCCTCAACATAAAAAGGACATGGAACTGTTGGAACAAGTCCAGAGAAGGGCCACGAGGATGATCAGTGGACTGGAACACCTCCTGTATGAAGACCGGCTGAGATAGTTGGGGCTGTTAAACCTGGAGAAGAGAAGGCTGCTTGGAGACCTCATAGCAGCCTTTCAGTATTTGAAGGGGGCCTATAGGGATGCTGGGGAGGGACTCTTCATTAGGGATTGTAGTGACAGGACAAGGGGTAACAGGTTCAAACATAAACAGGGGAAGTTTAGATTGGATGTAAGGAAGAAGTTCTTTACTGTAAGGGTGGCGAGGCACTGTAATGAGTTGCCCAGAAAGTTGTGAACGCTCCATTGCTGGTGGTGTTCAAGGCCAGGTTGAATAGAGCCTTGGGTGACATGGTTTAGGGTGAGGTGTCCCTGCCCATGGCAAGGGGGTTGGAGCTAGATGATCTTAAGGTCCTTTCCGACCCTAACTATTCTATGATTCTATAATTCTAAGATTCAGGTTCATGCTAGATATATTTTCCCTTTATAAGAATACTTAACACTTCCTTTGGTACCTAGAAAATTTTCCACATTAATAAAATCTATATGAAATGGATCTTTGCAACCTTTCTCCAGAGACCTAAAAAAAGATGGCAGATTTTAATTTAGTGAGAATTTCTGGATTCTAGTTTATTGTTTTCTACCCATATTTGTTCTTTAATAACATTTTAGGTAAAATGTCATTACTGACTGGCTAGTCCTTTCCAAAATATGAAGATATTTTATTATGGCAGCTGGTAAAATCTTTGTCCAAACATTTTTCATCCTGCATCTGGGATATTATAAACATGTCTTGGCTAGCCTTCCTACCTCATCTATTTCCCATTTATATTCCATTTAAAACATACCAGCATGGCTGATATTTTCCACATCTTACAACTCCCATGTTATGCTTTTATGCAGTCAATTAAACTTCTAGTCTTGGGATAAAATTTAAACTTATATTATTTACACTGAAAGATTTTTTTATATATATATATTTTGATTTATGTTTATAATTCTTGGACATGGAATTCTGGGTTGGGCATTTTGCTTGCTGTACCATCTGTACCCCGTTAAATTTCTGGGTATAGGATATTTTCACATCTGGCTGATAGCTGATGATAAGCTTTTGCACATAATTTCTGCTCCAGTTAATTTAACGCTTTTAAGGAAAAGTGTAAATGTTTTTTTCAGGTTTGCTTGCTATTTTTGCTTAATATTGTATGTAATGTTGTGGCTGGGATTTAGATAAAGTGACTATGATGACAGTTTTCAGATTCTGTAAAAAATCCACAACAATGAGCAAATTTTGAATTTGAACAAAGGAAGGTGAATAATTAGCAACTTGCCTCTGTAACTATACTTATTATTTCATATATGTACATTTTCCATTGCATATTTTCTATAACTATGTGCCTATGAAGAGTATAGGCTACTTAAAGTATACAATGAACAACATCTGATGAATATAGCAAATATCGTTTCTTTTTCTTAGGTTGTTAATTTTGCATATTAGCTCAGCAATGGCTGTCCAATAGTGATATCAGGCTCTCATTCGCTGTCACATGGTAAACCCTGAAATATTCTTTCAGTCTCATCCAGAACATCGACTCTTCTGATGATATTGATAGAGCAGTAATCTCTTTCATTTAGGGCTTCTCACTTGTGACAGTTAAAAAACTTTACAAATATTTAAATAAGAAGAGCTACTACAGGTCCTTCTTTTGATTTTGTATGGACTGGGGTTGTCCCATTCTCCACTGAAAAATATGCTAATTCTGGTGTTCTTTATATAAAGAAAAAAATATCTGCCTTCTGAAATAAATTGTTCTGTACTAAATATGAACATTCTTTAATATTTTCTATATCTAGTCCCAATATTTATGAATTAAAAAAAAAAAAATCAAATGGACAAACAAAACAGCAAAAAAGTGACTGCACTCAGTAACTATTGATAGAAAATTTTTGGTCTCTGAAATACTTTTGGATTTTTTTGACTGAACTGTGGCTACAACAATGTATGTCTATTATTGCACATGACGTTCAAACACACATCAGTCATTTTCACCAAACTGACTAATGGGTAAAAATTAATAGTGTCCTCCATACAAGCTGCAAGTGCATGTCTAGATGCTGGGAAGAGGGAGAGGAAGGGGTAGAAGTAGCAACATCTGAAGGGTGAGAGATAATTATAGAATAGGAGAGAATGAGCCCAAAGAAGTGCAGTCATGCAGAGGAAAATACTCAGAGGAGTATTATCCTCTGCATGACTGCAAGAAGTTCCCCTGGAACTGTTGCTAGGGTAGGTGGGCTCTCCCCCACTCACTTGTTTAGCTGGTGGCTGGTATCTTTCAGAAGAGGCATTTAATTTCTGAACACAGCTTTCTCAGTGGGACTGTGATTTTAAACTTACTGTCTAATGGAGCGTATTACTATTTACCATATGATGAGATGGCCTTGTCTGTCAGCCAGGAAGCCGCTTAATGTTATATATGGGTCAAATGAGCCAAAAAAAAAGAGAGGGAGGAAAAAAATCAAGAACCTTGAGCCCTCTAGCAAAAGGGGAAACTTCCCCTATGGCAAGCAGCCAGGTCATTTGTTTAAAAGATCCATTTTCTTTTGAAAATTGATTGAGCAGCACTAAATAAGATAAAGGGATTCAAAGGACAGGGGGATTTCTGCTGAATCAGCCATTGCAGTGATCACAGTAGCAGGTGTTGTCCTTTTGGCAGAAATAATTTTTTAATGTTTGCAGATGCATTTTTTTGCATGAAGATATGGCTATTCTCCAAACATATCAGAGCACTAAAGCCTTTCTTTGTGAATATTTCTACCCAATAAATGAGGGAGTATTATAAAAGCAAAATCAATCAGATGTTCAGAATCTTACTGGTTGTTCCCAAACATAGTTTTGCAGTGGTTGAATTGATCCATTTGAAGGTGTAACAACATTTGAAAGCTTACATGACATCTGGCTATGTAAAAGCAAATAAATACTCAAGCTAAGGGTTTGCATAGGTTTGTTGAACTAATTTTTATCTCAGCTTGATAAAGTGAAGGCGTTTATTTTTCAGCAAATCTGACCAGGAAAACAAAACAGTAAGTTCATTTTCAGTCCTTGAAGAAAGCTCTACAGTGACCAAGAAATGTACTATATAGACACATTGGCAATTGTTCCCATTGTTCTTAACATTGTTCTTCTACATGATAAGTATTTAGATCCAAGCTAAGTATCCCAAAATAATTTTACAATCAATGTTGAGCAGAATGCATATTTGAATGCTTGGATAGTTGAAAAAAATAGTATCTGAAAAGTTCCAGAGCATGATTAGTCACATATTGCACCTTATTGACTCAAAAGGAGTCTGGGTGATGGATTTAAATGTAGAACATCTTTCTGGCACTTAAATTAAATTACCTTAATTCCATCCTAACTATATAAGCCATCTGATAAGCATATGGGAACACAGAAGTTTGATAAAAAAAAAAAATAAATTCAAAGACCTTTTCCATCAGTCACATGGTCAGCCTGTTTTTGTCAGTGGTCTTGGCCAGTAACAGACAGCTTCCCCCCCCCCCCCCCCAAGTTGTATATTCCCAGATGAGTGCAGCACATGTAGAAATTATCCTTGGAATCTGTTTAGTACCTACCTTTAACTAAGTCTGAGAACCACAGGGCTTGAACTAATGCCTCGTGTTTCTACAGCTAAACTGGCAGAGCAACATTTATGATTAATTTATTATCTATAATGTATTCTATTGTATATATTACTTTTAAAAGCAGGTTCATGGTTAGATGGAAGATCTGCAACAAGATGTTGACTAAGTTCTGTGTGTGGCTGTAAGATCACTTTTTATAATACCACATCTTATTTTTAAGGACCTGCATAGTCTCATAGTTCTCTCTTACGGTTTTGCTGCAGGTACAAGGCAGCCTCTAAAGCCATGTTGTAAGTAGATCTAAAAATAACTGTAGACACAAAAGAGGCACTGGAGAAATCTGAAACAGACACAAAATAGGAACAAAGTAAATGACACTTGGTATTTCCCCCTGGATGTTTATCAAAAAAAAGACAACAGCTACCATTTTCATCACCCAGATCTGATTTAATCAGATCAATATACAATTGTGATGGAGCTCAGAGTGAGCATTATGCTGTGAATTTCCCCATCTTAATTCTTACTATTAAGATTTTTTTTTTATTAAAGTCAAAGTATGCCTCAAGAGAGAAATTTCTGGAATGTTCCTATGCATGATGGTGAATTTTCAGTACCAAAGATGAACCAGAAATTCAGGCCTTCTGATCAGCCTCACTGATCCTGAAACCATATCCATATGTTTCCTATGATGTTACATTTTCTCGTCAGTTTCCTGTTTTCTTGACAACTTCTGTGATTTGCTTTCAGTGGGAGTATGTTATCATTTAACCAGCAATCTGATGTCATCTGAGGTTCTCTGATAGGAAAAAAAATCTTTCCTTTTATGCTGCACTAACCTAATGGGGAAAACTGCTCAGGAAAGTGCCCAGTTTCTAATCCACAAATGGTGGCATTGTCTGGTGTACAGGCTTTTGATTTTACTTTTTCCTAATTATTATTTCTTGGTTCTCCCCCCCCCTTTTTTTTATGATTAATATTTGAAACATCAGGAATACCATGTCTTCATACAGTCATTTTGCAAGAGAAAGCTGGTCAGATAAACCAGATAAACAACTAAAACCATCTCTGACACACAAACCTGTAACTTGTGCTGCCACACTCTCTTTGCTCTGCTCAGTGAAGGCATGGTGTTAAGTGTCCTCTCTCCCTCTAGTAAGTGTACCTTTGATGGTAAGGACAGAGCTACAACTCATGTTAGAGCCCTTCTTAATATAATATATAAGTTCTCTGAAGGGCTAACACAGAGCTGCCAAGAAAGCTACCAGACTGATGGTTTGATAAGCTGGTGGCTCATCTGGTGTTTAGTTGGACAGACTCATCTGACTTGGCCTCACAGAAGAACCCTTAATTTGATAATAATAATACAGAAAATAAACAATGATGAAAATAATAATTATAAAACCAAACAGCAAAAGCCAAAACAGAACCAACCAAAACCTTGAGGCATTCACATACATTGTAAAGAATTACAAAACTGCAAAACTTTTCTTCATACTCTTGTCTTACTGTTTGTTGTGAAATACAAATTTATGGAGCTGTGGAGTGGTCTATTGAAGAGTTCAGACAACTGTGTAAAAAATATAATTGTGTGAGTGATTCAGTTATTTGGAAGCCTGGATTAATAGTGGGGAAATAATTAGTTCTGGTCATAAACTAGAAATGAAAGCATAAACACTCTGTCATTTAAAACACCAATTCTATTATTTTGAATCTAATAAATGGCGTCAAATTAAGAAAGTTGCCCAATATGACAAAATACAAATTTAGGGGATGTTATCATACACCTGAGATTTACTGTTCCTGTTTAATATTTTACAAGCCATTTTTATTAGCATCTCCCACAACATCAGAACAAATCTGCATCTGTTAAGGTGAACTATATTTGTAATTCCTGAGTCTAACTGTTCTCTTGTTCTTTTTTCATATTGAAAAAATGATCCATTATAGAGCACATGGCAAATACTTATTAAGATTTTTTTTTTTTTTAATTGCCTTTGCAACATTTGCTTTTAACTCTGGTTATAAAACCTTGTATCTTCTTCAGTTTGGAATTTGACATCTACCAATAAAAGGGCAAAATGAAATACAAGCTAACTAAGAATAAGGTTTATGTTAGCTTATGTTTTCTGAAAAATCACACAGTAGCAAATATTCAAGGCACCACAGAATTTCCAAGCCATATAATTCAACTATAATCATTATGAACTGTAATCATTCTGAAGTAATAGAGAAAGCGACTGATGTATATGTATGCAGGAATACACAGGAGCTTTTGAAGAATATAATGTACACAGAAATTTAAAATTAAAATCATAAGCAGACAATTATATGTTAACATATACATGTGAATACTTCCAAACTTGGTTACTTTTCATTTTTGGACAAAGAATATAGTTACCTTTTAGAGAGAGATGTCAAGATTGAAGCTGCCAGAATTAGAAACCACTATAAAACTTACATGCCTCTCATTTTATACTACTGGGTTAATGTTATGGGTTTGGTCACAAGGTTCACAGAGGTGTGTGTTTGGTGGTTTTGGTTTTGGTTTGTTGTTGTTTGTTTGTTGTTTTTTTTTCCCCTAAGTGTTCAGCATTTGCATTTCACTTCCAGGACTCCTGGAAGTAATTAATTGTGTTGACACTAGCATTAACTTCATTAGTGTTGCAATAAGCAAGCCAGACAACAAAGTACCTAACTAATTATGCCCATAATTTATCGAGAGCAGAAAATGGAAACTGCTTCCCAAAATCAAGCTCTAAGGAAAAAAAGGAGTATGGAATTTTCATAACTGTTTATCAGCATTGCATGTGTTCATTGTTTAACTAGTCCACAGTAGTCACAAAGTTGTGAGAATTAAAATACTCATCCAGAACTTAAATACTGTCACAGTATCTCAAAAACTGTCACTGAAGTTACTCAAAACAGAGCACTGAAAAAAAGTAAGAAAATTTGTTTCTCCCAGAAACTGCAGAACATGTTAAGCATTAGAAACAGGAGGAACTAAAATTCTGATTTTTTTTTTTGCTTCATTTTTAGGCAGAACTAAATGAGAACAGAAAATAACACAACTTTAATCCATTCTTGTGACAGACCTTGCAACATAAATGGGGATTGATACAAATTGATATGACCTTGTTATTGTCTTGTAATGCTATGATCCTCTATAGTCACCCTAGTGCAAAGTCAGACAAACCATTAGCTTTCAAATCAAATGGTATTGTTTGCAGTGGGTCCAGTTAACTGAAACTAAATTTTGTATTTCACTAAAAATGAGTAATGAAATACAATGTGCTGAACCATTCGAATTCAGTTAACAGTAATGGATAGTACATAATTAAGTAAAGGTCTAACTTTAACTCTTGGGTGGCTTTTGATTTCAGGGCTGAAATTTCCACAAAGGTTGTGTGCATGTCACTGTTATGTCTGGAAGCTTTGGATTAATTAGAAACACAAAGAAACTCTGAATTACACCATTTATGCTAATTCAGTTGTGTGGGATGTAGTAGACATTTAAAAACAGTCTATGTGGCAGTATATCACAGGATTGGAGATTCAAGGTTATTTCAATATACAGTAAGAATGCTTCTGCTTAAACGCTAACATCAGAGAGGCCACACTGATCAGCTGAAGGCATGTCTCTGAAGTATTCCAGCTGATTAACTCTACTGAGGGTTGCTTATGCACCTTGAACAGTCTCTAATAACTTTGTGATACTATAAAAAAATGTTAAATATTCACTTCTGATTCTTTGCCTCTTCTGAAGCAAAAGATACCCTATTTTTCAATATCACCTTTTTTTTGAAAAGTCAAGATCACTAAGAAATATTACTCAAGATTTTAATTTTTATATCCTTGATGAATAAAGAGGAAGAATTTAATGTGGGTTTTTATCATTTCCAGAGAACTTTAGCACAGTCCTGGGCATACTAGGACTCTCACCATGTTAGGGTAAAGTATCTCACCAAACATTCTCTTTCAAGAAGCTTACCCTTGCCATTTTTCATGACTTTCCTATGATCCACAGAACTGCAGTATCTGATTAAAAGGCAAAACTAATTTATTCGGATCTTGGTAAAGGATAACACTCCAATGTTACGTGAAATCTCCTGAAAAGCATGATCAGCTTCTCTCTGATGGCAATGGGAGTCTCCACTGCAATGATTATTGCAGCGGCATCTTCAGCTGTATTGGCTGAGATTCCAGGAGCTCCATAGTCCTATGTGGCAGCTCCAGCATATGAATAATGCACTGCTATTTTTTAATAAACTACATGCAAAACATCTCTCAAATATCTCAATCAAGTACAGAATGCTGTCCCACATGACCATTTTTCATCTGCATGAGCAGTTTTCCATTGGCTCTTTATAAATGTTTTGTCCATGTACATTTTGATCAGTTCTGCAGCAGGAACTGGCTGGGAGACTTTGGGATACTTCACATGAAAATGCTTTGGCATATGTAAGTTTAAAGAATAAATATACAAATCCAAGGAAAATAAGATTTAAATAAGCATAGGGCATGATTAGGTTGGGGGGGGTTTATTCTTCAGCAGAGCAGGATCTCCTTATCACTGGCAAACAGGATCAGTATATATATGTAAGTGCAGAAAATCTCAAAACATGTATGCAGATTCGAACAGCACTTCCAGTTCTCTCTATCTTGTATTATAAAAACTGCATCCCCAGAAAATCTTTTGTGTAGGCTAACATTTGCCTTCCTTCTTGGAATGGAATGTGGTTTTTGTTAATGTTTTCTGGCATCTGACCACAAAATACAGCATACATGATGCACCGCAAAAGAACAGTCTTTGGGAGGATGGAAATGAATAACTAAGCATTTCCTAGCACTAAAAGTAGGAAAATTGTTTCTTACATTTTGACTGTCTGTTCTACTGAGATTTGCTTTTGCTGACATACTTTTACATTTATTTCCTCTGTAACGGAGAAAAGATTAAGGCTACAGGAGCAGTATATTATTGCATTTATTTATGATATTATTATGCATGTAATATAATGACCACTAAACAATCAGTTGAGATCTAATAAAACAGTCCTAGTGTATTGGTTAAGTCCAATTTGCTTTTTTTTTTTTTCCTTAATTTGTTTTGCTTGTGGCTTTTATTTATTTCCTTGCCATACATCTTTGTCTGCTTAGAGATTTGTGTGGATAAAATAAAACCCCTGTTTTGCTGTCATTGGTTTATTCTATTTCAATCTTGTCCAGGACCATGGAAAATCCAGCTAGAAGGGAAATTGTTTTAATCATACAGTGCATCTTTCCCTTAGCCTCCACCAGTTATGCAAATTAAAGAAATCTTAAATAATTTTCTACCCTATCAGAGCATTAAGCAACTTGTTTCCTAGGGCAATGACACTTTCATTCCCCGTGAACTGCTCTTTTAAGCAACTTTCATGCTTAGTTCTGAGCAAACTTTACCTTCTACTTCACCTTTCCTATTTTCTTAGCTATAATTGAAATCCATCACACAGAAAAACTTTATCTTGCTGTCTTCACACAATTTTAACTTTGTGTCTGTTTTCCAAATTTTAAAAATCTTGTCAAGCATACTTTTAGTTTTTCACAGTATTTTTATAAACATTTCAGGGATGTATCTTCAGTTCATAGCTCTCTGCAGTTCTGTGTTTCCCCTGGGTCTGTTCACTTCACAGCATCTCTGTAATTCTGTTCTCTTAATTATATCTTAGCATGCAAAAACAATGGGAGATAAAGTCTCCTCAGATGTTACACAAAACCAGCTACAGATCCTACTAAAATTTCCTTCCAATAATGATTTTGCTGATAAGCCTCATAATTACTAAGACAATATGCTGTTTCATATCATGTGTGAAAATTATCACAACCTGATTAAGATACTGACAGTTTTACAATGCTGCTTGCATTCATTATGGAAGCTGGACAAGCCACCTAAGTGACTGACAAGTAGTCTGAGGTCTCCATTATCTAGGAGACCTCATGCTTTTTCTAAGGCAAAATTATATGGGGCTTGAAGATTGCTTTCAGGGTAGAATTCTACGTATTTCACTACCTATGAATCCCACATGCCAGAGCAGCTCAGTCCTCAGAGCATCCAAATACTTTACACATAATTCAGCCTATTCATTTCTACATTAAGTACCGTATTTCTTGGAGAGTGATTGTATTGCAGAAAGTAGAGGACTGCCAGTGTGGCTGTTTTTCTAATTAATCCCTAAGGTAACTAAAAGTGCTGTGATTTGAAATTTTGACCAGTCTAAGAAAGAAACAAACTTTTAAACAGAAAAGCTTTGTTATCAGTAAAATGTGGGTATGCAACATGACATGTAATGCTTTTGGTATGACTTTACAGATAATGAATATTAAGAGATACTTCTTCAATACCCATATTTCTGAAGAAGTTGTACAGAACTTCTTCAGAACTTGTTCAGAGGTTCTTCAGAAGTTCTGTGATTCTGTGAGTTCAATTTTGATCTGCTAAAAACCTCCAAAAAGAAATGACTTCTGTATGACAATTAGTAAAATTTAAAAAGTTTGGTACTTGAGGAAGGCTGTTCTCTTGTAATATGTATGTGTTATATCATGCTTAGGGACATCTCTGAATTTGCAGCTGAGGCATTCCACTGTCTAAAATGCCTCCTACCAAAGGAAGTCCTTGCTGAACAAGGAGCTGAGTTTGCTGTTTTCAAACATATTGAGGCAATTCAACACTTTCAGAGTATTCAAGTGAGTGGACTTTTTGCTATTTCATGGTCCCATCAAAGTTAGGAAGGATAGTGAACCCACATAAAAAAAAATTGCCAGACAGGAAGACAGAACCTTTTTAGAACAAATTGAGGGAGACAAATATTCTTCTGGAATGGTAACTACAGTCTAGGCCACTTTTAGTGGTGGTTAGAGGCCTAAATTTAGGTTGCTGATTCAAGCCTTTAGGTGGACAGGGCTTAAGCTATCTGTAACATAAAGCTCAGTTCTTTGCAGAATGGTTGTGCAGTTCTCTGCAGAATGGCTGTGCACCATTCATCCAGTTTTACCACAAACGTTGTTGCTCAGCTGTGAGAGACTACGGAAGCTAAAGCCAGGCAAGGTAAGTAGAGTGAAAACATAGAAACAGAAGTGTTGAGATGGTAACAGCAGCTCAGGGATCTAGAAGAACACCACCAGCACAAAAAATGCATAAAAGCCTAAGTAAACAAAGCAGGAAGACTGGAGACCTCAACTTGGCAATACCAAGGATTAGGCTATTCTAAGGAGTGATGGAAGCCAACTCTTCCCAGATGACTGATGACCGATGAAAGCTGAGGTACTATAAGGCTAGGATAGGGAGAGTATTAATGCTTATCCGAGTATCTTGCAAGTCCTAACTCCCAGCTGTATCTGTTAGCCAGTAAATAGTTTCAGGGTGCATATAAGAATGTGCATCTTGCTCTCAAGAGTCTCTTTATGCACAGTAAAATATGCCTGGAAAAAAGCATGGTTCAGTAAGGGAAGGTTGCACCAGGAGACTACTTTAGAATGAACTGAATCACTCCCCAGAGGTTGACTTTCAGGCAGGTAATATTGAAGATAGGTATAGTCTGATCTTTACAGCAGTCTTAGTGCTGCTGTGAACAGATAATCTATGCAACCAGCCAGCAAACATGGGACCTTTCATTCTTTGATATCCATATCTTCCAGTCTAGTAGAAGTGGTTAAAAAAATCCCTTACAGTAATTCCTATCTTTGGAAGAGAGATTTTTACTCTGGTTGCCTGCTCAGAGAAACATTGCTTTATTACTTGTTAGATCACATTGTCAGTTTGTCTTCTTTGCAGGGGCTGGGTGTAGGTCTATATTTTTAGTTTATTTTTTTGCAAACAACAGATGAAATTCTTATTTTTTTGTGTAGCAACAGAAAGTCAGGACTAAACAAACATACACAATTATTATGCTTTTATGCAATCCTGTTAGTACCTTCCTAATCAACTTGCCATGAGTCTGAAGGGTTTTGAGTCTCTATTTGCTTAAAACAGCACAAAATCTATATTTATGCAACCTCACTTCAAGCTTCAAACTAAGATATTTGTGGTAGGAGCATAGCCACTCAAGGCTCCCTCTATACTTGTTGGAAAGAAGTAGGTTCTCCACAGGGTGATTCAGATCTTAGCTCATTCAAATTTCTCTCTTGAGGTGTCATTCTGTTAAGTACAGAAATAGCCTGTGCCAATTTTGTGCCTAGGTTAGGCTCCTTATGAAGGTGCCAAAAGCTAAGTGGAATGAATCTAGATGAAATTCATTGACAATTAATTTAGGTTGAAAGAAAAAAATAATAGCCCTTTGAATGATATGCATCATGTCTGAAAACTGCTAACTTACTGAAAAGGGAGAATAAATACTAGATTTCCTTTCAAGCTTGCTCCCTAATTTCCAGGAGTGTATGGCCTGTTAACTCACCCAGCTGCAACTGTGTTCAATACAAACTTGTATGCCTGTGTTGCCCTGTCAACCAACAGATTGGTACTACATTGCTTGAGAGTTACATGCCGATGTGCTATCAGTGTTCAGATGACATTTATTATTTTTGTTCAGTTCTTCTACGGCTTACAAAGTTAACTTAGGGCCCTGGTTTTGATTCACCTCCCCTAAGGTCTGAACAGGCAACACTCTCAGCCATCTAATCCCATGAAAGCAAGGAATGCAATCAGAACTCAAACTGCCTGAAATAATGGTATATTTGATCTGACTTACAAAAGAGATGTGTTTTTCTGAATGTTATTGCAACACTTCCTCGCAGTGTTACAGTTAAAGCCAAAGTGTCAGAATGCAACACACCTTGAGATATCAGTGCTTTGTATAACAAAACAAAACAAAATAAAACTAATAAATAGAATGGGAGTCTTCCCAGCTACAGTTTCTATATGTGCCTAAAGATCTTTGGGTCTACAAATAATATAACTCTTCATCAAAATTGGGGCAGAAATTCTACTTTGTTCAGATCTAGGACACAGAGCTTACACTGTGTAGCTGCCACAACAACTAGATGAATTATTAGTGAGTGAAACCAGAATATTAACTCACACAGGAGTAAGATATTTTTGGTTTCAACTTCTCCTGCCAATGATAAAATATCCTATATCTTTTGATATATCCTCTAATGAGATCTAATCCTATGCTTTTTGAAACTCAAGCTTTAATGTTTTCTAGCCTCTATTTAGATTTAAATGCTGGCAGCGAAATAAAGTTCCATGAATTATCAAGAGCAAAGGTTTTGCTAAAATGACAGGGCATTCAGTCCCCCTGTCTGGCATTCAGAAGTCCTTCTAGTCACACAATTTCCAACCTTACAAAAGCAATTAACACAGAGATTTCAAACGAACTTTTGTTTTTCTTCCTGTGTGTTTTGGTTTGTTATTTAATTGTAGGCTTTTTTCTGGACTGCAAAAAACATAAGAGACAATAAGCATTTTGCAGATCATTTCTCTAGATGACAGGAGATCGAGGTCCACTGTCTATTAGAGTTGATATTCACATTGCCTAGTTAGCTGCAAAGTGTCTTAGTTACCAGACTAAAAAATTGTGTTTGTTTTTTTTTTTTTTTTTCCATCCTTCCTCCTACATTGGCAATGGAAAATGAGAAAGAAAAATAATAGTAAGACAAGAATGTTTAGTATGTCTTTATGTTGGGCCCCCAACATAATAAGGTTGTGGACCTGCTGGAGAAAGTCCAGAGGAGGGCCATGAAGATGATCAGGGGGCTGGAGCACCTCTCCTCTGAAGACAGGCTGAGAGACCTGGGGTGGTTCAGCCTGGAGAAGTCTCTGGAGAGACCTTAGAGCAGCCTTCCAGTACTTAAAGGGCACCTACAAGCAACCTGTAAAGGGACTTTTTATGAGGGCATGTAGTGATAAGAGAACAGGGAATGGCTTCAAACTAAAAAAGTGTAGATTTAAATTCAACATTAGGAAGAAATTCTTTATAATGAGAGTAGTGAGACACTGGCACAGGTTACCCAGAGAAGTTGTGGATGTCCCATCCCTGGCAGTGTTCAAGGTCAGGTTGCATGGGGGTTTGAGCAACCTGGTCTAGTGAAAGGTGTCCCTTCCCATTGCAGGGGGGTTGGAACTGGATGATCTTTAACATCCCTTCCAACCAAAACCATTCTATGATTCTATGATCCTATCGGGGAAAAAAAAAACAAACCCAAAAAACTTATTTTGTAGCCTAGTAAGACAGCATTGTCCCTAAGATGGTAAAATTCAGGGATTTGTTTCATGGCTGAAACAGTGTGTCTAGTTGACCTTAAATGAAAATTCAGAAACCATCTTTAAGTCTATGTGTTCTAACCCGTACTTAGTGGCACTGAAGTTTTGTCTAAAATGAGACTTGCCTAGAATTAAAGAGAATCAGCTACTACTCTCAAGATCTGTTGAAACAAATGAAGTCCAGATAAGTGGGTTGGGGAAATAAACTTGGACTTCCTTGCCATTCAAAGTGTTTCACTGAAAACAATGAAACAATTTTTACAAGCAATAAATCAATTTAATGGAATTACAGAACGAAAAAATATTCAGGCCAGAAGGGACTACTTGAAATCTAATACAACATACTGCTCAAAGCAGGATTAATTAGGTCAGGCTGTGCAGGGCTGTGTCCAGTCAAGGCTTGAATACTTCCACAAATTGACACTCTATTCCTCTCTGTTCTCGTATCCCCTGATCACGTGCTGCGGACAGCAATATGGTCTCCTTCATCTTTTTTTTCTCCAGGCTGAATAAACTCAGTAGGTCTTTAAACTTCACTTTCTCTGTCATGTGCAACAGCCCCATGACAATCATGGTGTCATTTGTTAGACAAACTCCAGGATGTTGCCCTTTTCTAATGGGGAGCCCAAAACACAGCACTGCAGTCATGGTCTCACTAGTGCTGAAGAGAGGAAAAGGATCACTTCTCTCAGTCTGCTAGCTACAGTCTTGCCTCTACAGCCTACAAAGCAGTTGGCCTTTGCTGCAAGGATGCTCTTCTGGTTCATGGGCTGCTTAGTGTACATTAGCTTCTGCAAAGCTGGTCAACCTCCAGCAAGTACCAGTACATGGGTTTATTCCTCCCCAGGTCCAGATTTTTGCATTTGCTTTTACTGAACTTCCAGAGGGTCCTGATAGACCATTTCTCCCATCTAACCAGGTCCCTCTCAATAACAGCCCTGCCCTCTAACTGGTAAGCACTCTTCCCACTCCTTGGGCTTGTCTGTAAATTTGCTTAGAGCACACTCTGTCCCACAATTCAGGTGGTTAATAAAGACATTAAGATGTATTGGTTCTAGTACTGATTCCTGAAGGACTCTGGTAGCTAAGTGGTGGACTTTCCACTATTCGTGACAGGGTCTTTGAGTCCAGCAGTCCAGCCAATTTTCCACACACCTTACTGTTTATATATCCACCCCATATCTTAAAAGTTCAGTGCTTAGGAAACTATGAGGGATGGTGTCTTAACACCTTCTTAATGTTAATGTATGCAACTGTCCTGGTTTCAGCTGGGATATTTTTCTTCCTAGTAGCTGGTGCAGTGTTGGGTTTCGGCTGAGAACGATACTGGTAACAAACTGTTGTTTTGGTTGTTGTTAAGTAGTGCTTACCCTGATCAAGGACTTTTCAGTCTCATGCTCTGCCAGTGAGGAGGGGCACAGGAAGACAGGAGGAAGCAGACACAGGACACCTGACCCAAACTAGCCACAGGTGTATTCCATGCCACAGCACGTCATGTCCAGTACATAAACTGGGGAGAGTTACCCAGAAGGCCCAGATCACTGCTTGGGTCAGGATGAGTATTGCTTAGCAATTGCTGATGAACAATTGCATTGTGCATCACCTGTGTTTATTGGGCCTTTTTCCCTTTTCCCTTTTAGGTTTATATTCTCTGCCCTTGTTATTTGCCTTATCATCATTATTATTAATAGTATTATATTGTACTTCAGTTATTAAACTGTTCTTATCTCAACCTGTTTACATGCTTTTGATTCTCCTCCCCATCCTGCCTAGAGGGAGAAAGTGGGGGTAGGTGTGGGTGCTGTGCCAACAGCTGTGTGGTTCTGAGTTACCAGCTGGGTTTAAACCATGACAGCAGCAGCCACTGCCCTCTCCCCGTTCACAGCAGTAAACAGTATCACAGTATCACAGTATGCTAGAGATTGGAAGGGACCTCAAAAGATCATCTAGTCCAATCCCCCTGCCGGAGCAGGAACACCTAGATAATGTTACACAGGAATGTGTCCAGGCGGGTTTTGAATGTCTCCAGGGAAGGAGACTCCACAACCTCCCTGGGCAGCCTGTTCCAGTGTTCCGTCACCCTCACTGAGAAGAAGCTGCTTCTCAAGTTTAAGTGGAACCTCTTGTGTTCCAGTTTGTACCCATTACCCCTTGTCCTATCATTGTTTGCCACTGAGTAGAGCCTGGCTCCATCCTCGTGACACTCCCCCTTTATATATTTATATACACTAATAAGGTCACCCCTCAGTCTCCTCTTCTCTAAACTATAGAGACCCAGCTCCCTCAGTCTTTTCTCATAACGGAGATGCTCCACTCCCTTAATCATCTTAGTTGCCCTGCGCTGGACTCTCTCCAGCAGCTCCCTGTCCTTCTTGAACTGAGGGGCCCAGAACTGGACACAATATTCCAGATGCGGTCTCACCAGGGCAGAGTAGAGGGGAAGGAGGAACTCTCTCGACCTACTGTCGTGGTTTAAACCCAGTCAGGTAACTCGTTCACTCACAACCCCCCCCCTTCTTGCCCTCCCCCTACTCCCGGAGGGACAGAGAGGAAAATCAAAAAGAATGCAACTCCCACGGGTTGAGATAAGAACAGTTTAGTAACTAAGGTATAACACAAATCACTACTGCTACCACCAATGATAATAATGATAAAGGAAATAACAAGG
Source organism: Pezoporus flaviventris (assembly GCF_033815535.1). Lineage (NCBI taxonomy): Eukaryota > Metazoa > Chordata > Aves > Psittaciformes > Psittacidae > Pezoporus > Pezoporus flaviventris. Next base: position 26,689,137 of record NW_026892579.1, on the reverse strand, counting down.
GAAGAGAATACAACACCTCAGCACCAGCTGACCGATAACTCGCCCCCCAAGCCCGACCAAGCTCCGACCGATACCTCCTCCAACCCTGCAGTCTCCCAGCCCTTCCGGCTAACTCCCAGTTACATCCTGGGCATGACGTGCTGTGGTATGGAATACCTCTTTGGTCAGTTTGGGTCAGGTGTCCTGTCTCTGCTTCCTCCTGGCTTCCCCTCCACCCTGGCAGAGCATGAGGCTCACAAAGTCCTTGGCCAAACCAAAACATCTCTATCAGTTCTGTTCCCAGGCCGAAAGTCAAAACACTGCACTGCACCAGCTACCAAGAAGGAGAAACATGACTGCTACTGCTGAACCCAGGACACCTACTAACCACCCACCTTCTAATACACCCCAGGATGCCATTGGCCTTCTTGGCCACAAGGGCACAGTGTTGGCTCATGGTCATCCTGTCGTCCACTAGGACCCCCAGGTCCCTCTCCCCTACACTGCTCTCTAACAGGTCGTTTCCCAACCTATACTGGAACCTGGGGTTGTTCCTGCCCAGATGCAGGACTCTACACTTTCCCTTGTTATATTTCATCAAGTTATGCCCTGCCCAACTCTCCAGCCTGTCCAGGTCTCGCTGGATGGCAGCACAGCCTTCTGGCGTGTCAGCCACTCCTCCCAGCTTAGTGTCATCAGCAAACTTGCTGATAGTACACTCAATTCCCTCATCTAAATCGTTGATGAATATATTAAATAATACTGGTCCCGGTACTGACCCTTGAGGCACTCCACTAGTTACAGGCCTCCAACTAGACTCCGCCCCATAGACTACAACTCTCTGGCTTCTCTCCTTCAGCCAGTTCACAGTCCACCTCACTACCTGATCATCCAGTCCACACTTCCTCAATTTAGCCGTGAGGATGCTGTGGGAGACTGTGTCAAATGCTTTGCTGAAGTCAAGGTAGACCACATCCACCGCTCTGCCATCATCCATCCACCGTGTTATTTCCTCATAAAAGGCTAAGAGATTAGTCAAACATGATTTCCCCTTGGTGAAGCCATGCTGACTGCCCCTCATAACCCTCTTATCCTTGATATGCCTTAAGATGGCACCAAGGATAAGGTGTTCCATCACTTTCCCAGGGATGGAGGTGAGGCTGACCGGTCTATAGTTACCCGGGTCCTCCTTCTTGCCCTTTTTGAAGACTGGAGTGACATTTGCTTTCCTCGAGTCCTCAGGCACCTCTCCCGTTTCCCAAGACTTGGTAAAGATGATGGAGAGTGGTCTAGCAATGACTTCCGCCAGTTCCCTCAGCACCCGCGGGTGCATCCCATCTGGACCCATGGATTTATGGATATCCAGATTGCTCAGCTGGTCTCTAACCCATTCCTCGTCAACTAAGGCAAACCGCTCCATTGATCTGACTTCATCTAAGGTCTCAGGGGTACAGAGCTCTTCAGGACTGCCTGCAGCAGAGTAGACAGAGACAAAGAAGGCATTCAGTAACTCTGCCATCTCTGTATCTTCTGTCACCAGGGCACCCATCCCTTTCATCAGTGGGCCTACATTGCCTCTGGTGTTAGTTTTATCTGCCATGTATTTGAAAAAGCTCTTTTTGCTGTCCTTGACCCTTCTTGCCAGGTTTAATTCTAAGGAGGCCTTAGTCCTCCTAGCTGCCTTCCTACATCCTCTAGCAGCAGCCTTATATTCCTCCCAAGTGGCCAGCCCCTCCTTCCATGACCTGTAAACTCTCCTCTTCCACTTGAGCATACCCATCAATTCCCTATTTAGCCACGCAGGTCTCCTGGCCCTCTTCCTTGACTTCCTACGTGTCGGGATGCTCCGATCTTGAGCTCGGAAAAAGCAATCCTTGAATGTCAACCAACTATCTTGGGTCCCTTTACCTTCAAGCAGCCTTGCCCATGGGATTTCCCTTAGCAATTGCTTGAAAAGGCCAAAATTTGCCCGCTAAAGCCCAGGGTTGCAATTCTACTTGGTATTCTACTAGTCCTACCACACAAGATCCTGAATTCCACTATCTCGTGGTCGCTGCAACCAAGGCAGCCCTCAACCCTTACTGCTTCAATCAGATCCTCCTTGTTAGTGAGGATGAGATCCAGCAGCGCTCCTCTCCTGGTCGGCTCATCCACCATTTGCAGGAGGAAGTTATCATCCATACACTGGAGGAACCTCCTGGACTGTGGCTGGGTTGCTGAGTGGTCCTTCCAGCAAGCATCAGGGAAGTTAAAATCCCCCACGACGACCACAGCCTGTGACTGTGAGGCCGCTCTCAGCTGCCTGTAGAAGGCCTCGTCAACTTCCTCACCCTGATCTGGTGGTCTGTAACAGACACCTACAACAGTATCGCCCCTGCCAGCCTGCCCCTTAATTCTCACCCACAGACTCTCAACTCGCTCATCATCTGTCCCTGGACAGAACTCGGTGCATTGTAGTTGCTCCCGCACATAAAGAGCAACCCCACCACCCCGCCTGGCTGGTCTGTCTTTCCTGAAAAGGACATAGCCCTCCATGACTATATTCCAGTCATGTGAGCTGTCCCACCACGTCTCTGTAATTGCCACCAGATCATAGTCTCCTGACTTAACACAGATTTCCAACTCCTCCTGCTTATTTCCCATGCTGCGCGCATTGGTGTACAGACATTCCAGGGAGCGAGCTGAGCACACCGATTTCACCCTAGGATTATAGGAGGCCTCCCAGTCTTCATCAGTTCTGGAGTGCTGCCCCACTGGGCCAAGCCCAGCTACAACCCCATCCCCCTTCGAATCTAGTTTAAAGCTCTCCAAATGAGCCCTGCTAATTCGTGCCCCAGCATCCTTTTGCCTCTGTGAGATAAACCTTTCCCACTTGTCATTGTCCAGACTGGTGCCCTATAAAACCAGCTGTTATCAAAGAATCCAAAGCCCTGCCTGTAGCACCAGTCTCGAAGCCAATTGTTTATGGACTGAATCTTCCCATTCCGTCCCACATCATCAGTGGGAGATGGAAGGAGTGAGGAGAAGATCACTTGAGCCCCAGACTCTTTCACCATCCGCCCCAAGGCCCTGTAGTCTTTCTTCATCCCCCTCAGACTGCGGGAAGCAGCTTCCCCCCCACCTATCTGGAAGACCAGCAGCGGGTAGTAGTCTGTTGGGTGCACCAGGTTGGGGAGCGCCCTAGTGATATCCCTGATCCAGGCTCCAGGCAGACTACACACTTTGTCACAGAAAGCAGTTAGGTTGACCAAGTATGAGTTACCCTTGGCAAATGCATGATAGCTGCTTCCCGTTGCATTATTAACTTTCATGTGTTTAAAAATAGCTTCTGATAGGATTTGCTTCTTAGGGATGGAGGTGAAACTTTTACCTGGATCATCCTTCTATGGATGTGATGTTAGCCTTTTTCCAGACGTTAGAAAACTTTTCCAGTTTCCATTATCTTTTGAAAATTACAAAGGTTGGCCTCTCAGCAACATCAGACACCTCATCTGGTACACTTGGATATATCTCATTAGGTCATTCGGCCTTGTCTATGTCTAATTGGCTAGCACTTAAAAACTAGAAATGGTAAGTCCATGTTGAAACCATGTCCGGAGACATCTAAAGGCTAAGAGAACTTAAATATAAATGTAAACCTTTGTTTTAAATTTAAGCAGAGCAAGTTTTTCTTATCAACTATAAAGTTGTTTGAAATATTTTGTTCCATTGGCCAATAGCTGATCTATTTTTCCCATAGATCTTTGAGTCCTCTCAAGTAGAAAGGAAGTCCTATCTAAATGGGAATTTCCTACCTCTAAAAATTTTGACAACTAGAGAAAATACATTTTTTAATTAAGCTTTAAACTATTCTCAAGACTTTAAACAGCCTTAGCTTCCACACCATATCATGCTAATATATTCAATTCCTTCTTCTGTCATTTTTTCTCTTATGACATTCCCAAGTATATCAACTGCCCAGAGCACTTTTCAGGCTTTGCAGTGTATTTGTTTGACAAGGCTTTGTTTTTGAATCTTTTTCTCTTACATGTCTTTGGTCATTCATATGTATTGCCACATGCTTTCACTAGGTCTTAGATTAATCAAAAATATTTTCTGAACTTTGATATGTAGACCAAAGAGTTAATGATCTCTACAATAAACCCCTGTTTGAAGCCATAATAAGATGTATTGGAATAAGTCTATATTGCATCAACAGATGTCTAAAATGAGATGTCTTTCAACTCATGTCATGGCTATCAAAGACATTCCAAGCAAGTGACTGAATTCTATTATTCCAGCTTTGTGACCATATTTGGTTTATTCAGTCAGGGGAAACTAAAGCTGTTTGTAATGCTAATTTATTTTGCAAAAAACCACTTTAATTAAAGTGGAATATCCATTGGAAAGTAAAGAGTTATTAGATTGCATGAAATGAAAAGAAGGGTAAAGCATATTCTGCCCTGTAATCAGCTTTTGGTAAAGGATATAAGTTTTGCCTTTGAGTTATTAAATAAAAGTTTGGAATGAAGTGTAAAGGAAGAGAGAAAAAACAATCTATTTACAGTTGATTGCATTGTTTGTTTTCTATGAGAATATAGCTGTGAATCATTACTTAGGTTCCACTTGACAGAAAAACAAAGGATTAAAAGCATGTAGGCACTGGTATACATTTAAGTCACAACATTTAATGTGATTAAGCTCCCATATCTTTTTTCTGTAGCCCAATAAATATGATTTCTGCCCTTAGCAGGGAGAGGCCCTGCTGTGTGTAAGCTGGCAGTGCAGGGGCACAGCCTTGTCATGGCCTGAGCTGGGTTTTGCTAGTTCAGCCCGTGTACTGGGCCCAGTGACTGCTGCTTCCCCTGCTCCAGCTTCACCTCTTCTGGTGGCCCTACTGGGGTGGGGGTGACACCCCGCTATGTACACCCAGTCACTGTCTGACAAAGCATAGTCCTTTGTGTGTGTAGGACTGGAGGGGCTGCAGCTGGCAGCCCAGGAGGAAGATGCAAGCTGGATGAGAAAATTGATAAAAATAAACCTAAACATAGACAAAAACAGAGGGGGAAGTTCTGTCCAGCATCATGCCCCTCCCAGTGGAGGAGGCAGGATACTGGCAGCTCCATGTGCCCCCCCACCTCTCTAAGAACTGACACTGTCAACCTTAGATCCAGTGGATGCAAAAAGGTTAAGCATAACCTCAGAGAAAATGGTCAGCTCCTAGTTAATTGTAGCAGCAACTGTGCTATAAAATCTCATAGTATTGTTGTGACCGGACTACTAAAACCTCCTTATCTTGAGTTGTTGAGATTTTAGTTAGGCTAATAAATTATTTTTTCCATATATATACACTGTGCTCAATTATTGTCTATAACAAGGTTTGGAATATAACATGTCATAAACAGTCACACAGAAGGAAGTGCTTTTAAGTAGTATCATTTGCAACTATGTTTAATCATTAAATTAATCAATTAAATTTAATCATCCCGTGAGCAATCTTCAAATCCGCATTTCACAACTAAATTTTCTGTTCTTTTTTTGAATAAAGGGGACAAATCTGGCTTCAGAATAGACCTAAGAAGCTGAGATAACTTTATATGAAAGTCTACAGGAACACATCCTGAGCTGATTCTGTTGTTTTGTTGTATTTTTTTCACTGCTACACTAAGTGAAATAAAGGCAAATTATCAGGTTGGGTCAGACCATGTCTCTCTATCCCTATTTTTGGCCAGTTTACGTTGAGACTTCAGAAATAATTTACTGAAATTGTTAAAACAGATTTTGAAGAATCTCAGTAACTCCTGGTGTTTTCCTGCTTCTCTTACAAGTAGCTTTTTGCCTTTCTTTTCAGAGCTTGCATTCAAGAATGAATAATAGATTCCAGTCATTGGGGAGTATTGTGTTCCATTCGGATTATTTTTTACTCCTTTCGTTGTCAACAGTTAAGACAGAAAGCACATTCAGCTGGGAATAGCTTTCTCAGCTTCTCTTCATGTGAGATGCACCAGTACCTTCATCATCTTTGTGACTCCACTCCAGTAAATCTATATCTTTCTTGGACCAGGAGCGCAAAAATGAGCACAGCACTGGGGATGCTGCCTCACTGGTTCTGTGTAGAGAAGAAGCATTACTTCCCCCAGCATTCTGGCAGGTCTAGGATACTGCTGGCCTTTTGTGACATGAGGATGTGTGAGGATTGCTTTTGGTTAGTTTGTTGTCCACCAGGATGCCAAGGTCTTTCTCTGCAATCTGTTTTCCAGCTGTTCAGCACCCAGCATGTACTGGTACTTATTCTTCCCCGTGTGCAGGATTTGGCACTTCCTCCTTCTGAATTTCATGAGATTCCCCATGGCTCAGTTTTCCAGCTTGATTAGTCCATCTGAATGACATCACACTCAACTGGTGTAGCCACTTCTCACAGTTTCATACCATCTGGGAAGTTGCTGAATGTGCACTCTGTACAATGATTTAGGTCATTTATGAAGCTTTTGAACAGTACTAGCCCCACTATTGACCCTTGGGGCATACCACTAATGACTTGCCTCCAGATGAACTTAGTGCTACTCATCACAACCCCCTGTGCCCTGCTGTTCAGCAGCTTTTCAGTGTACATCACTATCCACTTATCTAACCTGCATGTTGTCAGCTTGACCGTGATGGTGGCTTTACTAAAATCAATGTAAACAACATCTACTGCTCTCCCCTCAGCTATTGAGAGAGTAACCTCATTATAGACATCAGCTTCTACAAGCATCACCTCTTCTTTCTAAGTACAAAGCAACTAGGTCCTAATCACCTCCTTGTACCTCATATGTTTGGGAATGCTTTCCGAGAGGAAAGGGCAGAAAACACTGGACAGAGAGGAAGACTGAACAGAAAGTGATAAATGGAAGAAATACCAATGTGAGGAGGAGAAACTTCATGGCAGAACAAATACTCTCTGCATCCTGTGAGGGAGTCCATAATGGAACAGATAACTGGTCCTCAAGGAGCTGCCACCCATAAAGAACTATACTGGAGGTTTTTCTGACAGGAGTCCACTCCATCCTCATGAAACTCCATTTGGAGTACTATATTCAGTTCTGGGGCTCCCAACATTAGAAGGACCAGGACCTGTTTAGATATTCCTCTGTTTCACTGATTGCAATGCTTTTTTTTTTTTTTTCTTCTCATTTCCATCACATTTCCATTCATTTTAAACCTTTCCACCATGCTTTGCCATGCTATCCCATGCTATCCCTAGCTTCCTTACTTGTTTGTGGATGAGTGACTGCCTCTGCCATCATTTCTAGCTCAAAGCTCTCCCTACCAGGATGATCAGACTGTTGGTAAATATACTTTTACCCTACACAGTCAAATGGATCGTATATCTTCCAAGAAGCTGTGGACTCTCAAAGAGATTCCCACAGTTGCAGTAGTCAAAACAGCATTGCAGATATCATCAATGGAAGCAGTTGTTAACTTGGAAGATCCTTTAAAGGCCTGGGACGATTCTACCTCACCAGCAAGGAGAGCATATCTCCCATATCCTTAGCCACTCCCCCAGAGCACTGTATTCACACTCGATACTTCCCAGGTTACCCTTATCAGTGTCTAGGGTGCCTAGAAGAGCAGCAAGTGGTAATTGTCAGAAGGTTTAATGAGGAGACTTCACAGCCCCTCCACAACTTTGAATTCATGATCTTGACAAGAAGCAGGTTTCCCTAGATGAGGAATCAGGTCAGTAGACAGGAGTCTCCTACCACAGTATTTCACTGCTTCCTTCTGATGGTTCCAAATGGCTCACACTCAGCCACCAGAGAGGCTCCATTTGACAGTGATCCACACTCCTTATGAACTATGGGGGCAGTGAACCTATTCTGTAACTGCAAGTCCCAAAGTGGGACAGGAGATGACTTCCTTGTGGTTTCCAGCATTTCTCATGAAGGGAATTTCCATTTTCTGTCTTCATAAGCACAGGTTCTTTCCATCCCTCTGCAGCTAAAAGTTCAGGCTCCTGAAGAGGTAGGTCTTCTCAGAAGACTATCAGCCTCTTTCTCATCCTGTTATTCTATACAGTCTCCTGACATCTTCATGCAGACCTTTCACCCAGCAGCACAGTTCCATACCTACTGCATGCCAGATCACATGCCCCAAACAAGAGGCCCCAGGCACTCCCCACAGCCTGAGGCTTGCAAAGTTTCTCCTTCTGAAGATCCACCCCGGGGGCATGAGTTGAGCAGCAAAGGGACAGCATCTCCAGCAGCATCTGAGAACTACACCTTGTTATCACCAACTTTAGGAATGTGCATTCTGGAAAAAATAAACTTACTGGCCTCTTCCTCGTGCCCTACTGCACAAAGTGCTCTATTCATGAGCTGCTTCTGAGAGCTGTGCTCTGAACCCAGCTGATATACAGGCATCTCCCTAGAGTGGGCTAAAAGGGTGCTTAACCCTTCCTAATCAGGGATCAGCTATAACAAAGCCTCCAGGCTTCCTTTGATCAGGGACAGCTGTCAGAGTTTAGTAGAAGGTGTGAGAGATATTTTTACCTTAGTCTTGTTAAATGGAAAACATCAGAAAGGTGTTAAACTGTTAAGTAGACCAAAAGTATCCTGGGGTTTAGTAACAGGGCATGTCCTGTAGATTAATAGAAGGGATTATCCTTCTCTACTCAGTACTCAGTAGACCACATCTAGAATACTGTTTCAAGTACAGTTGGAAGTATTTTATCTTCTCCAATACAATAAAGACATTGATACACAGGTGTGAGTTTAACAGAGGACACCAGGATGCCTGCCCATTAGAACACCTACCCTGTGAGGAGATACTGAAGGAGCTGAACTTGTTCAGCCTGAAGAAGTGACTAGAAGTGTTAGACCAGCACATGATGTTTATGGGAAGAGGGAATTGGGCTCTTCAGAGGAGTACATGGCAGGAGGACAAGAGAATGGTCTAAAAATTAAAATGGAGCTGTTAAGACTGGGTATGAAGAAAAACCTTTTTTCTCATGAGTATGGTCCAACAATGAAGGTTACCCAGAGTTATTGTACAGTATCCATCTCTGAAGGTTTTCTAGATCCAATTGAATAAAGCCCTGAGCAACCTAGTCTGACCCCATCACTGACCCTGTTTGGAGCAGGAGGTTGGAGACCTCCCACTAGACCAGTTCTCCCTTCTCACTTGAATCATTCCATGGTCCTATGTTTATAGGATGTTTATCCAGACCTGGAAATTTCCATTTCTGTAAGTGCAGGCATAGTCTAAATTCATAGCTATGTGTCATAGTAGCTTTAGGATGTGTCATCATGTTCCTTTATTGACCCTGGTAGATTTAATAACATTAACTAAATATAAAGAAAAGTGACACTTCAGTGGTGACTAAAAATAGTAAAAAGCACAATAGTAGTGTTTCCTTGTCTGAAATTGAAGAAATACTGAATAACTTCTTTCTCTGTATTAGTAAGAGCATATGTTCACAGCAAAGATTAGTATAAGACTTTATTTTAGATAGAGAGATAATAGGCCACTAGGTAATAAACAGGTATGTATTGATCAGGAAAAAGAATTAGTTCAGTCTGAAAATCAGTATCTTTATATAACTAAGTCCCCAAATTGTCACCGAATGGTGCATTACAGTTGAAGAATGAAGAATACCTTATTATAGACAACTGTAATATCATTATACTTATTTTTTATACAGGCAGTATGTATTGAATTATTTCTTGTCTTTTAAAATCTTATATGATGACAGCTGCGTTAACACATGCAAAACTCCCTATTTCTTCATTGTCACCAGAATTTCTGTTATTGTGATATTTAATGATAATTTGGAAATCCTGACTATACTCAGGTATGTAGATGTGTCCTGGGTTCAGCAGTAGCAGTCATTTTTCTCCTTCTTGGTAGCTGGTGCACTGCAGTGTTTTGACTTTCAGCTTGGGAACAGAGCTGATAACAATGATGTTTTGGTTTGGCCAAGGACTTTGTGAGCCTCATGCTCTGCCAGGGAGGAGGGGAAGCCAGGAGGAAGCAGAGACAGGACACCTGACCCAAGCTAGCCAAAGAGGTATTCCGTACCACAGCACGTCATGCCTAGGATATAACTGGGAGTTAGCCGTAAGGGCTGGGGGACTGCAGGGTTGGAGGAGGTACGGGTCGGTGCTTGGTCGGGCTTGGGGGCCGACTTATTGGTTGGCTGGTGGTGAGGTGTTGTATTCTCTTCCCTTGTTATTTCCTTTATCATTGTTAGCAGTAGTGATTTGTGTTATACCTTAGTTACTAAACTGTTCTTATCTCAACCCGTGGGACGTGCATTCTTTTTGACTCTCCTCTCTGTCCCTCCGGGAGTAGGGGGAGGGCAAGAAGGGGGTGTGAACGAATTACCTGACTGGGTTTAAACCATGACAATCTGTTAAAAGAAAAGATGAAGTTAGACAACTTGAGTTAAATAAGGCTTTCAAATAGTATCAACTAAGATTTTAAGTTGCATTAGAACTTTTAGAGAGTTCTGCTGAAGACGAAATGTTAATATTCAATGCAACTGAAGCAAACAATCTATGGAAAGATCATGTCTTAATGAGATGAAAAAACCCAACAACAGCCTAAATGTTTAATTTGCATTCATTGTTACTCTAAAAAAAGTTCTTATTTTACTCTTTTATGTGCCTTTTTTTTTTTTTTTTCCTGCTGCAAGGGTTTGATAGTTATAAAGAAATTGTATATTTACAATACAAGAGTGTATGTTTCAGGAGTAGCCTCGAAGGAAAGTGCTATTTCAGTCCTATTTGGTGATATGTAATTTCAAATTGCCTGTATTTCTCCATCATTTCTCTTACTAGCATACTTTTTTTTTCCCTCAAAGTAACAACTTTTCAAAAATTTTATTCTCATTTTAAGGTATTCCTAGTCTATAATTTGAAAATCAACAGCAGTCATGCTTCAGTAAGGTGGATGTGTTTGTGACACAAGATTTCATAGGATTTATTTTTTTTTATCTTACTAAATAGATTTTTAAATTACAAAATAATTGTATGCTTAAGGCATCTGGCTGTTATTCATACTCATATTCTTCAAGTGTACTCAAAGTAAATAAGTGCACTTCTTTAAAGAAGAGTGTTTTGTATGGGGTATGCTGGATTTGTCAAAATCCATGTGCTGCATCTGTGCCTTGTAAGCCAACTACCAGCAATCTGTGCTAAATTCTGCTTTTGTTGTTGCACAGGGTCTGCCTTTTTTTTCATAGCAGGTCATACACTGCTGGTTTTGTATTTGTGACTAAACCAGTGTTGATAATACACCAGTGTTTTGGCTATCGTTGAGCAGTATTTGAACAGTGTCAAGGTTTTCTCTGTTTATCATGCTGCCCCTCAGTGAGTGGGCTGGATGTCGGTTAGAAGCTGGGAGGGGGGACAGCTAGGCCAGATGATTTGAGTTGACCAGAGGGATATTCCATGACATACAACATCATGCTCACCAAAAAAACTGAGGGGACATGTAGCCATTGCTTGGAGACTAGCTGGATGTTGGTCCTCCTGTGGAAGGTTGTGACTAGTTGCATCTGTGCATCACTGCCCTTGCATCACTTGGGTCTTTTTGTTTTGTGGTTGGTTTCTTTTTTTTACCCTCTTTCTTTCACTTATAAAATTATCATGACCCATGAGTTTTCTCTCTTCTTCCTATGTTGTCCCTTATTCTGTTGAGGTGAGGAATACGCCAGCAGCTGTGTAGAGCTTGGCTGCTGGCCAGGGTCAACTCACCACAGCTGTCTTTATTGCTGAAATAATTCAGCAATAGCTAGTTAGTTTTACAGGATTTGTAAATTTTTTGTTTGCATGTTATCACTTTCCCCTTTTTGTATATTACATATACACATGTCTTTTTATGTCAGTACAGATACAAATATACAACAAAGCAGAACACAAAAAACACCTCTATTTTTTCTCTTTTATCCAATTCAAAAAGATATTCATGCTAATATGGAAAAACAAAACAAAAAAAGAAACACCAACCAAACAAAAAAACATGAGCAACCAAACAAAAACAACCAACCAACCAAAAACCCAGGCACATACTCTTGTAACATAAAAGCAAGAAAATGCTTTTTAAGTATTTCAGTTCCATAACTTCTGCGATTATGGGATTTTAAGTACACCTAGGGCATACACATAAAACACTAAACCCAAGTCACACTGACAGTATTTTAGATGTTTACGTCTCATAACTTTATGAAATATGAGTAGCTGCCTGAGAATCTTCAGGCCCTAGGAATTCCAATTATTTAAAATAAACATACTGCAATGAAAACTAAAACTGCTTGGGTTTTGGTTTTGTTGTTTTGTTTTTTTTTTCAATTAGAAGAAATTATATAATTTATGAAGATCTGTGTCTAACTGTTCACGTTTTAAACTCCTTGCTAAGTGCCAGTTTGTCTTACATTGTGTCAATCATGGATAGGTTTTGTATCAGACTCATCGAGCCAAAGTTAATGTGTTAATGATCATAATCAAAGGCTTGCTGAAGTATTTGGAAAACTATGAACTGATTCAATGATTTATGAAACATGCCTGTAATATGCTGGAATGGCTCTCATTTAAAAAAAAACAAGACCACCTAAGTGATAAAAAGTCAGGTATTTCTTTATCTGTTGCTCATTGGTAGCTGACAGTAGAAGCTGTGTCACTATTTTGATGAGATTATTTAATTTTCTCAAAATGTATTTTAAAACTCAGTCAAACAGTTCTCCCGTGGCTTCCCTTGTGCTGGCTTCAATTCTCAGGCGATAAGAGACTTTGTTTATAAACTTTTCTAAAGCTCAGAACATTGTCAGCTCTGTTTAGTTTGATTGTTTGTTTTTTTGTTCTCAAAAAAAAGCCCTATCATACCAAACTTCAAGCTTTGTTTTTCAAAGAAAGGAATGAAATTGTGTTAGCTATTTTGCAGCAGATCCCTTGTTCAGAAAAGATTGCTGTACTGCTTCTAGCTGAGCCAGAATACTCAGTCTTATTCTATCTAGCGAAAATAAAATGCATAAAGATTTCTGCAATGTATTGCACAAGTGTGCCTAACCTTTATGGACAGTATCACACCCTCAAGATTCTTCCTAATGATTTCTTCCACAGCCAGACTGAAAATGTAAGCTTCCTTTGATATTCCAGCTTCATTATTCTCATTTTCTATAATTTAACAACTTCTCATATCATACTTAATGGAAAAGTCATGCAATATTGAGTAGTAACTGCTCTTAATTTCCTGTTGTATATCATTCGCATTTTTTGTTGCTAGTGGAGAGTAATTAACATGTTCTAATTATCATCCTGATTGTCTTCTTTATCTTATGAGAATATAGTCGTCTCAACCCTCCTTGATCTTACAATAGTATGTTTTACCACCTTCAGTAATAACATCCAGGGATATAGAAGGCTTATTTTTTTACTGAAAAACGGTGTGATGTGGCAGTAACAGGTTCCCTAAATGGTTCCATTTGGAACACAGTAATGTGAATTTTTATAGTGCCTATTGAAAAGTGTAGAGCCCTGTTTCTGCAGTAGTACAATGCCATTGCTTTTAGTGAACAGAATTGCAGTTGTATTACTGTTACCATCAAAAAGAAAAGTTTTTTTGTGTTCCATTCAGATTGTTTTTTACTCCTCTCTTTGTCAACAGTTAGACAGAAACACATTCAGCTGGGAATATTCTTACAAGCAATATTGAGTGGGTTTTTTTCTTGCAAGGGAGCATTTTATGATAACAGACATTTATCAATAGGAAAAATGTTTTCCTTAATGCAAAAGTTATACCTAATCAAAGTCCTTAGTCAAGTTCAGGATCATCTATAACTATCTTATAAAAACATATTGCAGATATGAAAATCTAAGTAAAATAAAGTCATCTGTTGGAATTCTGTAAACAAGAACACTGAGGCTTTGGGTTTTTAAAAGAGAAGAAACATCAAGTACGCTAGGATACAACTACACATACAAATAGATCACATTTATTTTCAAAAGATTAAATCAAACAATTGTTAAAATTCAAATGAGAGATTTTGTATGAGTCCAATCTGCATTTAAGCATAACCACTTAGGCTAGGAGATACAGATTTCAGCAGTCTGCATTGTGTCTTATAACTTTCTGGGAGTCAGAATTCCATTTGCAAAAGATCCTTCTAGGGAATAGATAGCTCTGTGAATTTATGCCTTCATTGTAAATGTTCTCCATAAATGCTGAAACGGATACAGTCCCTCTGGAAAAAGAGTGCCATATTTGGATTGTTTTTCTTTTTTCAGGACTATCCATGGCATTCACTGCTTTTAGAATGCCTATAAGAATCTGCAAATATAAAGAGACTGGGAATGCTAGTGTAGGAGTGGGACAAGCTGTGTGGTTTTTCTTATTTGTAAATGGTAAAGTCTGTTTTGTATCACAGATTTTCTGTGCAGTCTCAGGATAGCTGTGCTCAGAAGTGATCAAAATACTGTTTGTGAATGCTACTAAAGACTGATAGCTGTTAACAAAGAAACAAAGTAAAGCAAGCCCAAAATTCCCAAGCAGGAATTTATTATGAGTTTTCCATACTCATGGTATGTAATTATACAGCTTAGAGAAACGACCCACAATGCTGTTAACAGCACAAAAAACTGAAGCAATTTGCAGCAAAATCATAGAAGACATGTATCATATTGCGTCAGTGGCAGAAGACAGATAGACATCACACACATCCAGAAAATACCTGATCATGAATGTTCTTGATTTATTGTAGCATTAAGTAGAGGGGTCAAACATTATTCAACCATATTGTTCTGGATGCTATCAAAATTTTAAGGAAGACATGGTGCCTGCTAATTAATCAAATGCAAAATGAAGAACTAACTAATTTACTGGGAATCTAATTGCTTGCTTCCATGAATGGAAAATTCAGGATCACAGAATGGATAAAGAACAGTAATGCTTATCAACACTTAGAATTCTAGAAGTAAGATATAATCTTTTCTTAGTTTAATTTGTTTTCTTTCTTTTTCTTTTTTTTTTTTCTTTAATTTCGTCATCCCTTTTCAGTCCTCTTTTCTCCTGTAGTACTATATTTGGGATTCAGGAAGAAGTGGTGAGTCATTCAATCGAGGCATCTACTCCAGGACTCCATCAAAGTAGAGGAAAAGAAGTTTTTAGTTCAGATAAATTATAGTTGGTGGATATGTTGCAAATAATTTATTCCCAATAATTATATCTTTTGTTCTTTAGTATTGACTAAAACATCTTTTATTTTGGATCTTCTGTGGCCTTACTAAAAGAGGACATGTGGGACTCTTACAATAACAATTTTCTTTCCTCCCGTCCGGCAATTAGACTTAAAACAAACAAAAAAACCCAAAACAACCAAACAATAAAAATAAAAATAAACAAAACTCCTATTATCTGAATAATAGACATGAAGATGTGAAAGCCATCTATGAGCATCTTTAACATTAGATGCAAATTTATCTCCCTTGCATTTACATGGTTAAAATTTATTAATTTAAGCTGAATTAGTTTAGACTAACTATATAGTTAATATGAACAGGTACCTCTCTATTTAACTCACCTCTCCATTCTAGGACTTAGCCTCATCAGCTGTCCTATAGCTTTCTTCTAAAGGCAATCAACTAAATTTCCTGTTACTCAATCATTTTAGTTTTTTTTTTGTTTTTTTAAGTCATTTCTCATCATGCTTTATTCACTGGGTTAGCCTAAATGGCTTTCTGTCTCAGTGCTTCCTTCCCCAAATTCTAGTGAAAGGAGTAGCCACTGTCCTAGAAAATTACTTACTAAGTGCCATATAT
The DNA here is from genome assembly GCF_033815535.1 of Pezoporus flaviventris. Taxonomy (NCBI): domain Eukaryota; kingdom Metazoa; phylum Chordata; class Aves; order Psittaciformes; family Psittacidae; genus Pezoporus; species Pezoporus flaviventris. Next base: position 26,673,385 of record NW_026892579.1, on the reverse strand, counting down.
TTATGAAGCGGTGTAGCCAAAAGGAGTTGTAGGAACCGGGCTAAAAGGCCTAAACTAACCTTTTGCATGCACGTGCACAGCTCATCCCAGTTCTGGTCTAGGCTAGAATTTTTCCCAAAGGTCTCAGGATCTGTAGTTGCATATAGTTATGATTCATGTGAATGAAAAGATTAATTTTCCCTTTTTTCTCCTTTAAGGTACAGGGAGAGTAGTGTGAAGAAGTTTCTGTGTCAGTGTATCAAAGGCCCTGAGTTAGCTGCAAAGGTGCTTCATTCTTTACTTGTCCAGTGACTTGTTGAGGACCGATGTAATTATATCAACTTTGGAAGCTATCAGTTAGGTCCAATGTCTCTAGTATTTATTGCCTTCCATATGTTTCGCCCATAATACTATAATTGCCATCCTAAGTCTATAAAGAAGATTTCAGCTGAATATAATGAATACCGTATAAATATCTGTCTCAATAACAAAGGATGTTTTACAGTTAATAATTCTTTAAGGTTATGAAACAATTCCCTGGTATGGACTATTGGCCAAATTAATTTCCTAAAGGACTGAAGATTAAACACAAACCATGGCTTTGAATGTGAAAGGTCATATTGTTTGACCACAAACATATAGTTGAAAATGTGACTTTATGACTTCTACTACTTCCTCCTGCTCTGAATTATTCATCATGTTAATATTTACTATGATAAGTTTTCTTACCCTTTAAACTTAGAAAACAAGATTTAGGTGCTTATGCTAATAAAAGCAATTTTAAAGAATCATTTAATAAACCTAACATTCCCAGGGCACAAGAGAAAATAAAATCTTAAGTTTTAGGTTAAATATAAATTCTCTCCATCCAAATAATTTTTTAAAGTTAAGAAAACTTCAGAATTATTTACATGGATTACACAGAATCACAGAGGTTCAAGGGACTTAGGGAGATGTCCAATCTCCTGCTCAAGCAGGGTCCACTAGAACAAGTTGCTCAGGGATGAGTCTAGTCAAGTTCGGAATTCCTTCAAGGATACAAACACCACAACCTCTCTGAACAGCACAAACTGTTCCACTGTTTGACCACCTTCACAGTAAAATACAATTTAAATAGAATTTCCCATATTTCAGTCTGTGCCTATTGTTTCTTGCTCTTTTATTGGACACCACTGAGAAGAGTCCAGCTTCATATTTTCTACTACCCACCCCTAGTCTGGTATTTGTATGCTTTGATTTAAATTGCATATATATATGTATACTAACATACACATTTTTCTAATATTAACAAATGAAATAATTTGTATGGTGTCTGCGGAATATTTAAACATTTTATTTTCTATAGCTGGACAAAGTTTGAGTATGTCTAACATTAATAAATTTTATAAATTAGCGAGAAAAAAAAATTACAGTAGAGACACAGACTAAGTGAGCTGTCTGTTTTTAATTGTTTGTTAGACTTGATCTTAAAAGTCTATTCCAACATAAATGATTCTATGATTCTTCTTCCTAAGGATTAATGTTCCTTTAAGAAACTGTAGAGGAAAAAATATCCATAATGGTTTTCATAATTTCTGTTACAGATTAAAAAGAAGAAATAGAAATAGCTGTTTTGAATATAAAACTATTTCTTCCATGTAAGAATGCAGTGACGTAATCATTATTTAAAACCCTTATTAACCTGAAGCAAGATAATTTTAATAGTTACTGTGACAAAACTTTATCAATGTAGTTAAGTAAGAAATAGATTATTTGGAAAATCTGGAAATGTATAAATTAGTAAACTTAAGTCCAAAATGAGATATGAGCAGGAGTCTTGAAAGGATTAAATAATTAATGGAAAAATTTCCATCATTTAAAAAATTAACATTTAGTATACATACAGTACACTGCTATCCATACTGCTGTAGAAGTTTCTAAGTCACTTCCAACAGTGATGACACCAATGCTCAATTACTACTGATAACTATGGGATGAAAATTTCACCACTAAACTTTTCTAACTACTGAAGGAGTTATAAATAGTAGTCCTATTAAGTGAGCTACCCAATATTCAATTAATGGTTAATGATGTATAGGGAAATTGCTTCAAACACTCTAAAATGGACTTGAGATGATTTGCAAATTTCACATGAGACTTCTGAATCCTGAACTGTGATTAGCACCTAGTCATAATATTTTTATACTTTCCATCATGTACTTAGAATCATAGAATGGTTAGGGTTGGAAAGGACCTTAAGATCATCTAGTTCTAAACCCCCTGCCATGGGCAGTCATGCCTCCCACTAGACCATGTCACCCCAGGCTCTGTCCAACCTGGCCTTGAACACCACCAGGGATGGAGCATTTATGACTTCTCTAGGCAGCCTGTTCCAGTTTCTCACTACTCTCACAGTAAAGAACTTCTCTTATTCTAAACTTCCCCATTACCCCTTGTCCTGTCACTACAGTCCCTGATGAGTTTCTCTCTGGCATCCTTGTAGGCCCTCTTCAGATACTGGAAGGCTGCTATGAGGTCTCCATGCAGCCTTCTCTTCTCCAGCCTGAACAGCTCCAACCTTCTCAGCCTGTCTTCGTACAGGAGGTCTCCAGTCCCCTGATCATCCTCATGGCCCTCCTCTGGACTTGATCCAAAAGCTCCATGTCCTTTTTATGTTGAGGACACCAGAACTGTGCACAATACTCCAAGTGGGGTCTCATGAGAGTAGAGGGTCATGATCACCTCCTTCTGCCTGCTGGTCACACTCCTTTTGATGCAGCCCAGGATACAGTTGGCTTTCTGGGCTATGGGAGCACACGGCCAGCTCATGTTCAGTTTCCCACCAAACAGCCCCCAAATCCTTCTCCACAGGCCTGCTCTGAATCTCTTCTCTGCCCAGCCTATAGCTGTGCCTGGGATTGCTTCAACTTTATGATATACAGAATGAACTCTAGAAAGGATTAGTTGAGTAACTCACTGGATAGTCTGAGAGTCCTCTGAAAGATTAAAATAAATAAATAAAAATAAAGAAAAAAAATAAAGTCCAAGTGGTTTGATTTCTCATAGAGTTTTTATTATCTTGGAATCATAAGTCTCTGAACACTTTTTATTACATTTTCTCCTAATTCATTCTATTACTGAAGCTATTTGATTACTTAAACCCACATTTTTTTAATGAATATTTGAATGTGTATTTAATAAAGTTGTTTTTCCAGGTAGAAAAATCATGATGAAAGCATAGAATCGTAAGCAATGGAGGTTGAAATGCCATTTGTTCCATGCTAATCCATGGCATAAAGTAACAAGTCTCATTCTTGAGAGATATTTTCTATGATTTTTTTCTTTTTTTTGCTGATTTCTGACCGTGTTGAAATCTGATACAAATTAAACCCATCATACTTCATCTTCCTTATCACAAACATATTTTTTTTAGTAGTACCTTTTGACTATTTGAATGTTGTTGTTGATTCTTCTCCCAGTCTTCTCTTTCTTAAACTGAATTAATTTTTTTCCTGGGTCTTGGCTCCTGGATCTTTCATTACACTTGATGTTCTTAGCCTGTATCTGACTGGTTTGAATCTTTCAAAATATTCACTGCCCAGTTCTTTAACAAGAGGATCCAGTTGAGACATTGTTAATACTAGCAAAAGTGGAAAAGTGAAGTCACTTAATGCAGAAAACATATTCTTGCTTATTCATATTGTTGCTGTGACTATCTTTATTTGGAATGTGATGCTATTGCTCAAGTTCATCTTAAGATCTGAAGTAATAACCCTGAGATTCTTCTCACCAGATCTTTGGTCTAGGGGTTTGTTTCCCTTCTTTTATTCAGGCTATTCCAGACAGAGTAAAGAAATTTAAAATTTTTGTAACTGCATTGAATCATATTTTTTTTCAAACCATCCAAAAGAGTTTCTGGGCACTATTTTAATTTTTAATCCCATTATTTATTGGTATATTTAATGATACTATTTTCTATGTGATCATCAAAGTCCTGTGAAGTATTCAATAGTCTTTTAACTGGGGCACACCTTGGAATATTTCCTGTGAGTTAGTATGAAAAAGTCACTTTCATCCTTCTATATCCTCTTCTGCTTGTATACTAAAATATCATAGAACTTGTAAGTTCACCTATATAGGAGTTATTCACTTACATTATGGCTATATCCACCATAAAACCATCATGACAGACACTCCTCCATTTCTGTAAGGGGTCATCTATGACTGCTTGCTTTGTTTCTTTGATGGATTATGAGAATTCCAGAAGGGAAAAAAAAAAACAACCAACCACAACAATGAAAAACCTCAACAGCAACAACAAAAAACCCCAAACAAACAAAACAAACAAACGAACAAACCAACCGAAACAAAACATAAAAGGAAGGAAAGAAAAGTTAACAATGTAGAGAACAAAAAAGAAATCCATCCTATGATCTGAGCTATGAACTGTTATCCTTTCCCCTACCATTTCTCCATCTGTTGTGATTTGTGAATTTTACCTCTAATTTTAGACTGCAAATGGCTCAACAGGACATGTGGTTTTGTATGTACAAGAAAGGATAGAATAGTTTCTGTCACTGTAAAAACAATTAGTACAAATTAATACTTGGCAATATATGGTTTTAACAAGTGTTAACACTTTACGAGCTGAATAAAGGGATATCTTTATTAGTAAGGAGATCTATCCCTGAGCATAATTTATGATTGTCCAATTAGGTTATAGATTAAGGATACTTGCCATAGAAGATCTTTATGATTCTGAATCCAGTAATCTAATTATTCATATTTAATTAAATTGTCAGCAGTTTTTGGTTTAAAATGTAAGATCATTTAATTGCACTTGAGTCATCAATTCCCTGCTATTGATTTGGTATATAAATATTTCACACACACCCCTTCATCAGCAAGCCTGCAATTTTCTTTTTAAATTTTGCCCACCCTAATATCAATAAATTTTTAGAAAAAAAAATCAAGATAAAACCAATGGTATAAGTGTCAGTCAGGAAACAATGCAGCATTTGGTCTCAGAACTGAGTTTATTATCAAAGGATAAACCCTTTCAAAACCTTCTTATCATGATTAAATTGACAGAACACTTTGAAAGTTAAATCTAGGACTTGAAGTTAATTTAAAAAAAAATCTTTTTTGTGAATATCACAGTTTGCAAAAATCTTTTCCTTCCTTTAACAGATAAATGCATTCCTCTGTGCCCAGGAACTGCGTGATGGATATTGGGAGATATATTCTTAAAAGGAAAAATACCTGACCTTTGGTATTGTTGGGCAAAGAGCTATACAATCTGCTGTACACCACTCACTGCAACTCTGATTCCTGATCCCTGCCATGGAGTCAACAAAGAGTTTAGAAGTAGTCACTGTATTATTCTTAGAAATGTATTGAGATTATTTGCTTTATATTAGCACACAATGAAGGCAGGATTCTTTGGTTTCACTTTCATGCTTGTTGAGTTCTGCCAATATAGCCTATAAAGTAATATGTCTGTGGGTGTTTTCCTTCAGGTGGCAATAGCCTATGTCAACAGATATTCCTGTTTCTGTTCTTGAGAGCTCCATTGTGTTTTATGCATTTCACATGTTTCATCAGCAAAGCTCTTTAGAGTACAGTTCACACTCAGATATTAATTATAGACTCATATGCATGGCAACTGCTATTGTGAAAACTTTCATAAAAATGTGAAATTATTGTGGTGTTGTTTACTCTCAAAACATTGCCCAGAGCCACATCTTTTCTCACATCACATAATAAGACCAGAGCAGTGCAGCTGCACAAACTATGAAACTGGGCATATGTCCTGGATTCAGCAGTAGCAATCATTTTTCTCCTTCTTAGTAGCTGGTGCAGTGCTGTGTTTTTGACTTTCAGCCTGGGAACTGTGTGGATAACACCAATGTTGCTAGTTGTTGCTAAGTAATGTTTAATCTGACCAAGGACTTTCTGAGTCTCATGCTCTACCAGGGAGGAGGGGAAGTTGAGAGGAAGCAGAGACAGGACACCTGACCCAAACTAGCCAAAGAGGTATTCCATACCGCAGCACGTCATGCCCAGTATATAAATTGGGGGCAGTTACCCAGAAGGGCTAAATCACTGCTCAGAACAGGCTGGGTATTGGTTGGCAGGTGGTGATCAGTTGTATTCTCTTCCCTTGTTATTTCCTTTATCATTATTATTATTGATGGCAGCAGCAGTGGTTTTGTGTTATACCTTAGTTACTGGAATGTTTTTATCTCAACCCATAGGAGTTCCATTCTTTTGATTCTCCTCTCCATCCCTCTGGGAGTGGCGGGATTAAAAAAGGGGGGGAGTGAGTGAGCAGCTGCATGGTTCTGAGTTACTGGCTGGGCTAAAACCATGACAACATGCAAAAGCACCTTGAACTAAAAGACAGAAGATGGTATTCAGCTTACATCAGTTGGAATTTTAAAGGAAAACCTATCTCCTGAACATCAAAACATACCATGAATTGGCTAGCTAAACAAATCCAATGTAAATACTAGACCTAAGGGTTTCATCTAGGGTTTTGGAGCAGTGAAGCAGGACAGTCATTAGATAGAAATAGAAAAAATCGGACGCTGTAGAGGCAACTAAGGGAGGAGTAGCAAAACTGCAGGCCAAAGAGACAGAGATGTTCTATTCATGACTCTATTCCCAGCCTTCAGCAATGGCAAACAAGTTTCTCCAAGCATTCTCCTTGCAGAGAGAGTGAGGATAAAAAAGCCTATTGAGCCTAGCAAAGATATGAATGCCTCACTGCCTCGGTTCATAGAATTCCGTAATTCTGAGGGAGTGAAACTATGTGCACAGTGGCTTCCCTCAGCAGGTGACAAGGTAGGTAAACAACTGGAAGCAAGTTATGTTCTCCTTAGCATTTCCTTGTAGCTTTGCATGCCATGAGTCTACGTATTGTATGTTGCTCTAGTGAGTTGAAGAAAGTACACAGCAAGCCACCCCAGCTGATCTGCAGGGCTTGGAGTTCACTTGATCTTAGTTCCCTGAGCTGCTGAAGAAGGACAGCACTTGGGGAAAACAGGATGCAGTCACGAAGGGATGAAGATAAAAGAAATTAATGCAAGAAATTTGTATTTGTCTTTCTTGTGAAAGCCTTTGAGTTAGTCTTTCTATCAAGTTGATGAATGAGTCAGTTTATCAGAACTAAATTTCTTAGGCTTCCCTTAAAATGCTCTACACTGAAATCAGTAGCTTAACTTTTATAAACCTGGAAACATTGAGAGCGGGGAATTGAATTCAGGCTGACTACAGGCAACTGTTTTGAAAATCTTGGTTTACAGTTCTGTAAATTGCAGACCTGTATTTAGTTAACTGAGGATCTGATGTTGCAGCACTACAGTTGCAGAAGTTTTAGCCATGGAAATTAGAGGAATAGAGTCTGATCTTGCAGCCAATGGCAGAGTGAAATAGGTCAGATAGGTCCATCTAATGATTGCTACCTGCATAATCAGCAATCTGTTAAGATTAATGAGGATCTCATATGATATTCTGTACTCCATCTGAGCACACATTAAAATCAGATTAATCAGAAAAGGCTTTGTATCTTTTTTCATATTTAAAAATATTAATTTTAAGCCTTTTTTATTAAAATAAAAAAGTTCAATAATCATAGTGATAATGCCTTATGAAGATCAGCTTTTAATTTTGTTGTTTATAGGTTATTATAGGCTTTAAAAAACTCTCAGAAAGGGAAGTGTCAATTCTGAAAAAGCAATCTTAAATCACATTCCATATGTGCAAAGCTCCCAGTCCAATATTTCTAAATGTGACCTTATACGTTGTTACCTAAGCTTATTCATGGTGTGATGGTGCAGAAGTAAGAGTCTTTGTAAGACTTTGACCTTACCACTAGCTTTTCTACTTCACTTCTTTGTGATGTTATAATTAGCAGTAGTGGTAGTAAATGAAGAAGAGAATATTGGCTAAATTGTTGGTAGTATATAGAATCCTGAAACCAAGAAACTGCTGATTTATAAAATCTAAATTCTTACCAAATGCTGAAACATTATTTTAATTCCGAAATGCAGTGATCAGTTTAAGGTTCTGTAACTGGCATTCACATATATTAAGCAGAGAGCATAAGTGGAAAAACAATGTTGCCATGCTACTGTCACAGATTAGCCTCAAATCTTAACACTAGAACAGCAGAAATAAACAGTCTGATTTTTGTATGATTGCTAATTTTCAAATACAAGCACTTATTTTGAAAGGAATTATTCATCTCGTAACAGGAACTTTGCTTTGTAGAGGAAAGCAATGTTATAAAAAACTTTCGTGATTTAAAACCAGGCAGACAGCTTGTTCACTCACTTCCCCCCCCTTCTTGCCCTCCCCCTACTAATCTGTCTACGGTTTCATAAAATGAAGTAGACAGATTATGCTAAGGATATTCAGAGAGCAAATTCAACACTCTGACTTTGTCAGCATCCAGAGGTCACAGAACCTTATTATTATATTGGTTGTGGTTTATAGTAATCCATCTAATATAGTTCTTTCCCTTTGGTAACTTAACTTTGTAATAAGCTGCTTTCCAAATCACTGTTACTTCTCATAAATCATCTTTATTTTGCAAAAATTGTGTTCCTCGGAAATTGATGCAGAGACCTGCATTCAAAACCCCCTACTTTTTCAGTTGCCCTAAACAGTTGAAGGAGAGGTTTATCAAAACTACAGAGAAAACTATGCTTCATCATGTAAAGCAAAGTCACTGATGCTTCATAAGCAGAGAAGAAAATATTTGTGTATTGACACACTCCTTATTTACAATGGAGTCTAACTGTACTTTCATTTTCTGCTTCAGCCTACTTTTTTCCCCTTTGTTCCCCTACTCACTCTTATTTTTACTGAGTAATCAGAGAAATAATTTTGCCAGTCATCTTGTACATTTCTCAACAACTGTTTGACTACAGTAATTCGCTGATGGTTGACTCTTTAAAAAAGTCTAAACGGGAGCAGGAAATACAAGGCTTCCCTAGATCTCTGGACCTGTCTTCTGCTCTATGCAATGCTATTAGTCTGCTTTGACTCACCCCTTTAACAGTAGGAGTGTTCCCTCTGCCATCCCTTGATCCGTCTCCATTGAAAACAAAACATATCCCTGCAATTGCACCATCTAAAGCAAGAGGGCTCCTAGTTACAGAGCTGAAAAGGAGGAACTTCAAGCATGTTAAAGGTTGACAAAGAACTGGGGAAATAAAATAATTGTGCTGGGGCCCATTAACATGCACAGCTGCTGGCTGTGTCTAATGGAAATATTGTTACTTTTGGTGGTGGTGGTAAGTGAATAAAACAACCAGTAATTGTTTACATGCTGGCCTATCTATTGAGAGCTTGCTCAAGAAGTGGTGCTGCTGTGAATCTTCACTCATGTATCTGCTCTCTATCCTTGTTATGGTATGAAGAGTCTTTAACACATTATTGTTATTTCAGTTTATCAGCTGTATTATTATTAATTATTGACAACTGCATATAAAGTATCTGAGATATTGACAAACCACTGTTTTTTCTTAGAAAAATGAAATATTTAACCCATTTTTTTTTCTGTAAGTGTGTAAGCTGCACTAGATTTGAGCTGGTTTTATTTAAACTATTAATTATGAAATTGCTAAATATTTAGCTTGCTACAGTAATGCTTCATTGCATTTATTGATCATGGTCAGCATTTGTCATACCAGATGGATGACTGAACAAATTGTGTTTATATTCCATATACCTAAGAAATGGAAAATAAAATAAAAAATTAGTGATATTTGTTGTCAAGGAGTCCTTGCACTGTAATCACTTCAATGCTGTCATAGGAGTTTTTCTCCATTTTGCTCCTACTTTGTCACTTCTCTGTCTCAGTAATCCTTCAAGCAGAAAGGCTTTCTGAGGGAAGAGCATCTCTTTCATACTGTTGCCCACTTTCCAAATCTTTTCCCACAGTCTTGTCTGTGTAGGTCCTAAAGGAGTGCTCATCCTCTTCCCACATTCTCATCCTCCCCTGAATTTCCCCATCCTCCTCACTGAAAAAAAAATAATAATTTTTTCTAATGTTAGCAGTTTCGCCCACAAATGATAGAATTGCAGAGCTATTTAGGTTGGAAAAGACCTTTAAGATCATCAAGTCCAGACATAAATGAGTTTTTCTGGACCCTGAGACAAGAAAATATTGACACATCTTTGTAATTTTATTTCAGTGGGCATCTTTAGTAGCTTTGAGCTTATATTACTAGTGATAATTTGTTAAGCCAAAGCTCTGCATGGTAAGTTTAGTATTATTTAATATAAAAAATAGAGTAAAATTATTTATTTCCATTTCTTGGACTCCTTTACCCTTCCTCTCCCCTCCCTTGCCAGATACTTTAAAACTACACTGTAATTTTCTTTTTTATGTGTGCAGAGTTTGTGATCTTGGAGGTTGAGTCTCTTCAAGATACAACTTGGTACAGGAACTGCAGAGCTTGCATGATTTTATATTTTGCACTCATACTTATTGCTGACACAAACTGTAATTCAAACGCACAGCCAAGTCCGTCCATGAACAATAAATAAAGGATATTAAAAATAAAACCACTACGGTGACCACATACCTTTTACCCTAAGGAAAAAAATAATCATAAAAGGCACAAAGCCTGATAAGGAAATCTAGTGGGGCCATTCTGTTCTTATAGAAAAGCAAGTAACACAGGATTCTTACTGAGATTTTGTATTTAATGAAGCTTTCTTTCAGGGCTTCATCCAGTTCCCTAAAACACCCTCTGCTATTTTAAGCTCTTATTTATCATGCTGATAAGCTTAAATCTTCTCTAGCATAAATTAAGCTGTTCTTTGCTTTGCAGGTCACTTGACTCTGGTAGCGCAATATGCTACCAGTCCAACTACCTTACTTATGTCAGACAGAGAAAATACATAGTATTATACAGTTTAAGGCAATTTGTGGACTGTATGTAAATATTGAAGCTGATATAATCAGAACAGAGGCATCTAACACTGATCACAAAGTTGGCATTAGGCCATCTCTCTCTCTCTCCTGATCTCCAACAACACTGATATAACTTAGATAATCTAGAGAGGAGAAGGTTTTGGGGACACCATAAAGCAGCCTCCCGGTGCTTAAAGGACGCCTACAGGAAATCTGGAGAGGGACTTTTTACAAAGGCATGTTGGGATAGGAGAAGGGGGAATGGGGTTAAACTGAAAAAGCATAGATTTAGATTAGACATCAGGAAGGAATTCTTTACTATGAGGGTGGTGAGACACTGGCAGAGGTTGCCAAGGGAAGCTGTGGATGCCCCATCCCTGGCAACGCTCAAGGCCAGGCTGGATGAGGCTTTGAGCAACCAGGTCTAGTGGAAGGTGTACCTGCACATGGCAGGGGTGTTGGAACTACATGATCTTTAGTATCCCTTCCAACACAAACCATTTTATGATTCTATGATCTTCTGAAACATAGCTTTTAAAATCTGTTATTAAATATCTTGTCCAAGTCTTGTCCAAGTGCTACTTAAACACATGCTAAAGAATATATGTATTTGTAAATACGATTAATGTTCCAAAATCATACTGTTCGTATCATGCTGATCAGAGATGTATAATTTGTTTCCCACGGACCTATTACTATTTAGCTTCTAGAATGATTTTCTTCCTTGCTGTTTTTGGTTTGTTTTTGTGTGGGTTTTGTTCTTTGTATATATATATATATATATATATATATATATAAGCTATTGTCATAGAATTAAGACTCATTTCTACTTTGTCAATGAATTAAGCTTACATAGGTTTAGGTTTCTTATCTACTATGAAATGGAACTAGATGGAGCTAGATGGATCTAGTTGGATCTAGCTGATCTTAAGTTCCTTTCTAACCCTAACTATTCTATGATTCTATGATTCTACGAAATGGTTTAGACAGGACTGGCTACTAAAATGTTAAAATTCATATGTTACTAGTCTGGAAAAATAAATGAGATGCAAAGGTTCTCCAGGGGGTCCTAATTATAAGTTAATGTTATCTACATAGGGTAAAAGAGAGGAGGCAACAGGTGTCACTTAAAACCTCCCTGACAGAAAACCTGGCAAGCACTTAAGTGTTTAGTCAGCTGCCAGAAAATGATTGACAATTTCAAGTGCAAGCTTTATGACCTTGACAAAAGATGAAACAACCAAAAAAAAAAAAAAAGGCAAAACCAACACCACAGCCTTGTGCTTTTCTCGTACCATTAAGAAAGAAGGAAAGAAACATCATGTGGTAAATTCAGACCTTTCAACTTCTATGTTTATTGTTGACTACTTCCTACAAATGCTTCTGAAGACACATTTTATCACCACATTATCGTATATTGTAAGGGGAAAATTATAATTAGCTATTTAACATTTTTGACAGATGTGTGTGAGAACATTTTAAATTACTATATAAAATTTTCAGCATTAAAACCATATCCTGTCTCAAATATAATTTGTTTCACTTTTCTGTTTAATGAAGTATAAAACAGTGATAAATTATAGAATTCTTTGTAAAGAGTGTTCATATTATTTGTATAATGCAGTTGGTGAACTAACTGTGTTTCAAAAAGCAAATGAGTTGATGGGATGGAAATGTAATTTGCAGGTTAAAGATCAAAAAATAAAGTAATAACATGGCACCACTGATAATTAAATTAGTGTGCATCTCACTTAAAGAGGCAGCTTCAGTGCTTCAGCATCAGTAAACGCCTTAGCAAGCCAAGTACAGTAGACATGTACTGAGGTACTTAGAAAGTGGAGAGGGCAAGTTTGTCTCCTCAGGGAATTGCTGGTGCACACACGGAGCTTCACTGCAGTTAACAGGGTCTAGGAATCAAAAGGACAAGCAAACAAAAAGTGCCAAAGTCAGTAAAAGGAAGAAAACACACTTTTGTTTAAGCTATGCCCTATTTTTCTCATCTGTACTTCAGAAGAAGTATAAGAGCAAATGTGTGAATAGCATTATAGGAAACAACGTGAACTGGTGAAACTGTAGAAATTCTTGTTGATTTTAAAGAACACTCATCTCCTCATGTACTTGCACTTATTATAAAACTAATATTGTTGCATGCAGCTTACAGATTTCATTTGCAGTTTACAGCAACAATTTAAGATTTATTACTTAAAAGAGTCTCATCTCAGTGTAACAAGATAAATGTAATTCAGAAGAATGCTGTGTGTGCTAGAGATAGGACTGGAGGTACAGAAAGTCCCTAGCTTGACATGCAAATGAGTTAGAAACATTAAAAGAGAGTTGCTCACTGAAGAATTTTTGACAGCTGAAACAACTGAAAGCTGCATATTGTTGCCATCAGGGGGAGAGGAGAATGAGCAATGAATTTGAAACCAGGAAAACAAATTGAGTTCCTTGAAAGTTTTTAAGTTACATGTCATGTAGAAGATAAAATAGAGATATTATGTAAAAAAAAAAATATTTTTTTCTCAGATGAATGAGAATTTTTTTTTAACAGTAACAATTTTTATTTTCGGTTATCCCAAATATCTAATTTAATAAATAAACTGTTCCTAAAAAGGAATTATGTAGTTCTCCCAAGTGTCATAGAGGATGAATTAGTAAGAATTATCTAAAAAAGAGTAAACATTAAAGCAAGATGATGGCAACATAACTTTATTAAGAACGGTATGATACCTTTGTTAATAAACATTTTTGCTGTGGCTGCACTGTCATGACTTTTTACTGCCTTTTTCTGGAGTTTCTGGAAAAATAAAGCTCCTCATCCCTGGTGTAGGCCTTGATGTTTTAACGCTTTTTAAAAGCCTGCTAAAAGTTTAGCTTCTTTGAATGGTTATAGTGGTAATTCTTTTGGGTACTGCCTCAGCTTGCATATTTGGGAGGACAGCTTTAATGCATGAGATAATGTGTCCTATGATGGCCTAAAGAGTATGTCTTCAATGCAGTGTTCAAGATGCAATGTTTGTAAGCCTTTGAGAACAGCTGCTGAAAAGCACACAGACTCTTAGACATGTAACCAAAAAACGAGGAGGCCATTTTACTTTAAATCTCTTCCTTCCCCAGAAATCATTTTTGCAACATACAGAGGGTTAATATTCCTTATCCATGACATACCCACTATCTGCACTCCCAAGGGTGAATTAGAATCAATTGTATTTAAATCAGAGACAGCAAATATATCAATTTAGAAATCTGTTTTATCACAGGCTTTATTACAGAAAGATGTGAAGATACTCCTTATGTCTTTAAAAATGCTGCTAGTATTAACGACATGACTACATGAAAGTGTCATAAGAATGTAACAACAATCTCATTTTTAATCTCTAGAACAAACAAGCTTAGCTGCTAAGGACAAAATATGTCCCCCAGAGGAAATCTGTATGAAAATGGTAATTTCATAATTGTAAAAAGGCCAAACACTGATTCCTGAAGAGATTGCACTTTGTGTGTTGTTGCACAGATGATAAGAAAATATTCCTTCTATTCATAGCCAGTAAACAAAGACCAGTCTATCACTTTACATGCATTTAACTCAGAAGTGGAATTTGACCCAGTTTGTCCTTGTCTCTCTAATGCTGAAAGGTTAAAATTGATCCTTCATAACACTGGGGCTTCAAGGCAAATGATTCCAGAATGGCTATTAACCTCTGCACTTTGATCAAGATTTATGAAAGAACATTAAAGAAATTGAAACAGCTTTAATGCAGCCTGTCATGATTTTTTTCTGTGAAACAAAGAAGCTACTAAAAGGCCACTTTGAAGTTATGCTGTCTGTTCCAAGACTCTTCCTATACTTACTAAAAACAATTTCTGCTCTGAGCCACAGGAATGCCAAGTGAGTAAATTGGTTACATGTCCATTTTTATTAATACAAAATCATTCGTTTGAATAAGAAAATTTGGAATTGGGTTATTAACCTTCTATATCTTTTCATAATTTATCTTATATTCTTTTAATGACACGCAGTATATGTGTTATGTTAATTTTAGTCTTGAAGTCTCCATGGTTAAAACTCCTTTTTATTTTATGAGAGACTCAGCATATCTACTAGTCACAGAAAATGTAGAAACATAACAGTAGTACTAATAGAAATAAAATGCCAACAGTCTGAATACTTACACTAAATAAAGCCAAAAATTACATTTCTATCACTCAAGTATTTTTTGTTTGCTGAAGAAAAAGGTGACCACCTACTGAGGAAGTGATGGCATAGTAACATTCGAAACTTCTTGAAGTATACTAATATTACAGTGTCAATCTGTTTTATGCGTGTTTCATCTAGTTTTGTTTTTCTTATAGTACATTTGATTTACATTCAGTTCCTGACTTTTCTTAATCACTGCTGTATCCTTCTTGTCTCACTTAGAATTTCAGACAGCCATGGTATCCAGGCTGGGAAGAGACAGATTGCATAGCAATAGGAAGTAAATGGAAATCTGGGGTGTTTTGACGAAGTAAATCCTAACTTATAAAAGTGGTGTTATAATTACTGCATAATCTGACTAAACATGGCAGACTCAAGTGTCTATTTATGGCTAGCTTTATTCAGAAAATCACATAAAGTTTATGTTCTCTGAATACCAATCTCAGTAGCATATTTGTAATTTTTGCGAATACTCTGTTTTGCAAATAACATTCGTATGCTTAAGTATTATATATATGAGATCACTAATATAATGAAACTAATTTCCATACTAATAAATACTGTTAATTAGGAGAGTAAGTGAAGAATTAAAATTGTATATCTGTATGAAAAATGATACCTATTCATCCTTTTTATTCAAAAGATTAAAAATCTTCATCAGATTTCAAAAGCTCTGCCTTTCAGGATGGCTGATTTTGGGAACTATTAATGGTCTATAGGGCCTTTTTGCAGAACATTAATGCTATCTATTGACCTCTTCATCAGCAGACTTAAACTTATTTGGAATTACAATTCCTGCTGTGAAGTTGTCCACATTACAGTATTCATGCCTTTGGTAGTCTTAGCAGCCAGATCAGGTACTAAACGGGTCATAAAATATACTAACATATCTTAGATAGCGCAGAAGAAGAGAGGAAAATAAAAATGCAAGGCATTTTCAAGATTACTGGAGCACCTCCCGTATGAAGACAGGCTGAGGCAGTTGGGGCTGTTCAGCCTGGAGAAGAGAAGGCTGTGTGGAGACCTCATAGCAGCCTTCCAGTATCTGAAGGGGGCCTATAGGGATGCTGGAGAGGGACTCTTCATTAGAGACTGTAGTGACAGGACAAGGGGTAAGGGGTTAAAACTTAAACAGGGGAAGTTTAGGTTGGATATAAGAAGGAAATTCTTTCCTGTTAGGGTGGTGAGGCACTGGAATAGGTTGCCCAGGGAGGTTGTGAATGCTCCATCCCTGGCAGTGTTCAAGGACAGGTTGGACGAGGCCTTGGGTGATACGATTTAGCATAAGGTGTCCCTGCCCATGGCAGGGGGTTTGGAACTAGATGATCTTAAGGTCCTTTCCAACCCTAACAATTCTATGATTCTATGATTCTATGATTATCAAGGATAACAGTGAAGATACGAACAAAACACACTGCATTTGCCCAAGCTGTATTTGTTCCAAAGCTTTTAATATACATAAACATTTTGAGTTCAATTCTACTATTAAGAACTTTTTTATTGGCAAATATGAAATATAGTATCTTGGTAACTGATTGAAAACTTCCTGTTCAAGACTGAGAAAGTGGTGGGGACTCAATCATTTAGCATTAAAAACTCTTAATGTATTTTACATAAATGTGGGTTTGGATTGAGGCAACCTGCAGTGCTTAGGCTCATTAATCAAGCCTTGCAGACAGTGTGCTTAAAAATATATATTATATTCCTTAATCCTGTGTGCTTTTACTTTGTCTAGTATTTATATTCTTGTGGATTTTCTTGTGGATTTTTTTTTGTTGCTTTTGTTGGTTTTGTTAACCCTGCCTACTTCTACAGTCACTTATTTTTTAGCAGTATAAAATCTGTATGAGGTATGGTTTTAGACAACTATTGATATTCACTCCAATAATTTATAAGAATACATCAGAAGTTCAAAACATGACAGAGGTCTAACCATTAAAAACAAAAATTTGAATTTTTTTAAGAGTTCAATTTCTCTGTACAAGGTTAATTACTTCCAAATGAGGAAAATTTTACATAACATTTCAGAATTAATGAAGCACCCAAAACAGTTGTTATCATTAAATGCACTTGTCACTATTTAGAAGCAAAGAAACAAGAGTTATAATGTTCAATTACTGAAGTTCTACAAGAAAAATATCCTGTAGTTTACTCCTTCTGCATGTCTACATGAGACCCATCTGATTCTCAAAATGACATTAAAGAAGCTGTCTACCCTAGAATGTTAGTACTTAATTAAACATTTTTGGCAGTACCTCAAAGATAAATGGAGTTATGCAGTAGCAAAAGATTTTCACTGAGTATATCAGACTGGTAGCTTCCCAGTTCATTTTTTGCATGATCTCTAATCATGGTTTCAGAAAAGACAGATGCATTGAAAAAATCCCTGTCAGAATCTGAGAATAGTAAGAAGTTTTAGGCATCTGAGAAAACTTTGAAGGACACCAGTTTTCACTTCTGGCATTTAAAAGTTGAGATTAAAGGCTGTGAATGGCTAACACTTCTTGCTAAGATACCTTTATTCCCTCAGAGTCTGTAATGACAGCTGTACAAATGGGGTTACAGCAGCCTTATATATATTTTGCAGGTGGTCGTCTTTCTCTAGCACATAACTCAGAAGAAATGGGCTGTGATTCATACCTTTATTAACTATAACAGAAATTTTAGTATTGAAGCTAGGTTGGAAGGATTTCTTATAGTCAAGGCATTAGATAATAAAGATTAAATGTATTACTACAAATTAGCAACATTTTTTACTCATTTTCATTAGATAGATTTTATCTCATTATGCTTTATGAGAAACTTCAGAATCAGGTTAAAAAATACCTTTTTTATTAGTCAGCTGTCTCTTAGACTTTCAGTTTTTCTAGACTTTCTCACTGTATTTGTGTAGCACTTAGTAGAATATGACCATGGAATTGATTAATTCCCTTAGATACTGTTATGATAATGAACATCTGTTTCTAGGCCTAGATATGAAGTCAAAAACATGTTCTCCAAAGGCTACAATCTTTGCATTTTTTTTTTTTTTCTTCTTGCAAACTCTTCAGTGGTTGTTTTGTAACTTAGGGTTTGTATTTTAATTGCCACATCAAAAGTGCATAGTTCTAGTATTAAATCTGAGAATTAATTCACTGGAAAGCCAAACTTGCTGAAATGAATGAAAATTTCCAATGTGGATAAAGCTACCACAGCCTTCAGTAAAAAAAGGAATACTACTGTTAAGAGCAATGAAAATTTACCAATAACTATCAGTTGTAGAAAGTGTTAAAAATACACTCTTTCTATGGTAGTTGTTGTAAAAGTCATACAGTTGTGGCCACATATAACATTGTTAAAAGTGACAACCAACAATAAGATTAACAAAAGAGAAGGCAAATCAGTCATGTCATGAATGGTGCACACATGGTAAATTTATCAGCACAGGCATAGAGAAGAGTGAATCTCACAAAGTAACCTGCCAAACTCAGTTTCATTTACACTTCCCTAATGCTCAAGTTTGATTCAGACAGTCTGTATTTAAAGTCAAGTGTTTGGGTTAAACTGCGCAGTCGACCATAAATAGTCTGGGTTGTTTCAGTCACTCTCAGCATACAAATAAATGGATCCCCTACAGTGACATACACAAAGGAAGCTAGGGATAGACAGACCTGTTTGGTTTTGTATACCAGCCTTACCATGAGCCTGGAAAGCTGCTGTAACAGGTATAGCAGTCTCTCATTTATTCAACATAGTTCTAAAAAAAAATATATATTTATATCTTTTTTTTTAAGAGAAGCAAACTAAAAGACATGAGAGAAAAGAAGTTACAATTTCATAAAAGCTCATATCCATTATTCTCATTCTGAGATCAGCCTTAATGATGCCCTAGGTAAAGAATGTCCCTGTTGTGAGCAGGAGGTAGGCTTTAACATTACAGTCCCTGTAGCCTGAAAATTTAGGAGTGCAAGTATTATAATGGCTTGGAGACCAATCAAATCTTAAACAGTGTATTGCAAATATTATGCCAGTGACTGAATATTCAGCTAAAGTTCACAAAAAATCTCAAAGCTCGAATCTATTTGCAGTAACTAATGAAACAGTTCTGAGAAAAAAAATGTATACAAATTCCCATCTGTTCACAGAGACAGAATAAAGGGCTACATTCAGCAAATACATATCTTCTGATGAATATTTCAGTTAAGAATAATAATGCAGCTTCAAATGTCTTATAATCCTTCCTACAGGCTTCTATCTCAACAAGATGTGGACTTTCACATGATCCTGAGATTCTTAAGAGCAGGCTGGTTTATTTGGGTATGTGCACATGAATGTAACTGAGTAATTACAAAACTATATGCACAAAAGACAGTCCAAATGACACAACGGAACTCCCAAAACTGAGTAGTTGTGGAAATATATGTAGGTATTTTGGGAAGTAGACTACAAAAATGGTAATCCACTGCAAATCAAATTTACCTGACCTTTATTTCACATCAGAGTTTCTATAATGAAGAATTTGTGTATAGGATCTTTGAGGAGAGATTAAATAAAAAATATAAACATATCCGACCTCATGCTCCAAAAATTGCCTTCAAAAACTGAATGTAACGGGAAATCACATTTAAAGTCATACAAGGTATAAAATTCTAAGGTATTGTGAGAAAAAAAACAAACAAACCAACATAATTACACTTGTAGTCCATTTAAAAAGCTTTTTTTTAATTGATCCAAAACTCTAAAATATTACAGAGCAACATCTCATCTCTTTATCCCTTGGGCAAAAAAGAAATAGTGTAATAATACTTAGCAATATTTTAAAGTCATTTTGGTGAGTGAATAAAGCCCTGTTTTCACTACCTCATATAACTTCCTGGTGGCTGTCAGTATGTGTGAAGCTATTATTACTTCATTACATTACCGGCTTGACATAGGCATTAAAACTACTGTGAAGAGACACAACACAGAAAGGAAGGCACATGTAAGTAGCAAGATTCACTTTTAATCATATTTCATGGAGAGAAGCATTATATCTCTATGCAGTAAGACTAAGCTGCTTTGTGACTTTTCAAAACAATGGCTCTTGTATTGTTTTGAGTTACTTTAAGTAAGTGTTGAGAATCTTCTTGCACTAAGAATCATGAAGTATTCAATTCCAGCTGTGTGAAAGACAGTGCAGATATTTATACATACAAATTGCTTGCATGTTGCTTGAAAAAATTTGGCACACTTGACACCAGCCCCTAATCTCTATGTTTATATTAATATTTAGGATTTAGTTTTCAAAAAGTATTGATGTGGACTATTGTACAAGGGCTTAGGTGAATTGTACAGGGGGGTTGTAAAAGTGGGTTAGGTAAATTGTACAGGGGGGGTGTACAAGGGGGTATTGCTTAAGTTACATAGCTTGCTTAACAGATATATTGCTCAGCAAATACCTATCGTGCTTTACCAGGCAGTACCAGAACATAACCTCCTAATAAGGAAAACAGTTACTTAAGTTTCAGCAAAAAACATTTGGACATAGACCAGACTCATCCAGGCTCCTAAAGAGCATGCATGAGGACCAAGGGTGAAAAGTTCAGGCCCGAGGAAGACTCATTTACTTCATCTGAAGACCCCTGCCCACGACCACCAGGAGGCACTGCGCATGTGCAAAGGACCTCTGAACTCATTATAATACAAAGCAGGGATAGGATATAAATATGTATAAGAGTATTGTGTAACCTAATGCATATGTAGTACTTTAGAGGATAAATGTAGAGGAAAACGACACTGAGGCGCACATGCCTTTGGAGGAGTATCCCCCATGCGCCTTCAGCTGAATAAACGCATCCCTACTTTACAACTTTAATGAGTTGTGGAGTCTATTCCAGTATCAGTATTATCAGGATTGAGGAATCAAATGCTTCTTTTTCAAAGAGATTTCTTTTCGTGTTTTCAGTGGGAAGTGACAATTTAGGATGAAATGAATCTAATCTAATTTTCTCTGGTAAAATTAGGCATCTGGCACAGTTACACCTTTGGCATTACAGTACTGGTTAGTGCTCTACAACCTGCAGACAAGTCTTCAGTGTCTCTCCCTAACAAATGGTTACAGAAAAGCACTTGCAGAGAGAGATTCATTCTCCCTGTCTCAGACCATGATGCAGGTGGAGTGACTCATCACTGCAGGTTCCTGTTTCTCTCATACTGGGGAAGAAATGAGAGACTTAACTGTGACCTGACATTTAACTGTTAGATGGCCAAAGGTACATCCAAAAAGTACCACCCCCACAGTGCATCCCTTTGATGATGTCACTGCCAAACTGCTTTTCTCTAAATGAAGGTGCTTTAGGGTTGTTTTGGTTTTGAGTTTTTTTTCACCCATTTTTGTTTGTTTTTTTGGGGGGGTGGGGGGGGTTGGGGGTTTTGTTTGTTTCTGCCTTTTTTTTTTTTCATATGAAACAAAAGTCAAATGCAGATGTGCTGGAGACAAAGGATAACAGTGCTCTGGAAAGGCATTTTTTCCCACACACATATTATTCCCTCATAAAAATAAATGTGGGACTGGATTAATAAAAACAGTGGAACAAAAGGGGAGATTTTAGGAAATCCTCTTCTCGTTTTTTTCCCTCACTTCATTGCTGCATTTGTTGAGGTGATCTTTCCCAGGACTGAAATAAGGAACACTTCTCTATATAGGTGCTGTAGGAGAAACTCTTGGTCACATTGTAAACAGATATTAAAGCTGGTAATTGCTAACGGAAGTTAAATGGCTGTCACAGACCTTATGCTTATTACAAAAATGATATTTAGCAACACGATGAAACATGATTTCTTTCAGGAAGCTTCATATGACTTCTTCATATGACTTTCCTTCTTTCTCCCATTTATTATTAACTTGATACTACTTTTTGGTTTTTTAAGAATATAAATATTCATTTGTGGGTAATGGGACAGAAATAGTTAACGAAATGGATCCAAGTGTTATTGCCCTGGTTGGCTTAAGCCTTGAGAACCATAAAGAGAACAATGAAGAGTTGAGAACTGTTAGCAAAACAAAGCAGGCAGTTTGCAAGATAGATAAAGCAGGATGTACAACTCAAAAACAGACCAAACAATGTAAATTTTTGCAACCCTTAGTGGTTTTGCTGAATCAGGATGACAAGGAAGTAAGATGAGTGGAAAATTACTGCTTAGCGCTTAGTAGACTATAAAAGGATGCGAGACATGTAATAAAGGTCTTCAGATTTCACCAGAACTGGAGTCCATCTTTGATATGCCACATTCATTTGGATATATCAGTGTAAATATAAGTAAATATTATTTAATACTTTGTCAACCTGTTATTGTTTGCTCTTGACTTACTAGATTTATCTCACTTATTATAAAATCAAGTTATAAGTAAAATACTTATAAAATGTATATATAAAATGTAATAACCCATCTCCTAATTGAAACAATCATTTATGTCCACAGTATGTATCCGAAGTTTAAGCACTATTATGTCAAGTTAACTCAATGTCAGCAGTGTATTTTCACATATTCATAATTTCTATTACCTCTGTTTCATTTTGCTTTTAAAATTATTTGAAAATGGATTGTAAGCTATCACAAATATAGAAGTTTGAGGGTGTTTGAGAAGTGTGAAGGTGGTGAGGCACTGGAATGGGCTGCCCAGGGAAATTATGAATGCTCTATCCCTGGCAGTGTTCAAGGCCAGGTTGGACAGAGCCTTGGGTGGCATGGTGTAGTGTGAGGTGTCCCTGCCCATGGCAGGGGGGTTGGAACTAGACGATCTTTAAATCCTTTCCAACCCTAACTATTCTATGATTCTAAGTAGTAATATACTCTGAAATCAATGTGCAGAAAAAAATCCGCCAGTAAAATATAACAAGATATCAAACTCTAAGTGACTCTGCAATTTTAATTTTGCTTACATTTTGTAGTCCTAGTTTAAAGGTGAAAACTGAACTGTCTCCAGAGTTTAGAAAAAAAATACAAATTTATGCAAGCAAAAATGTATGACAGCTCAAGTTAACTGTATAGTAAAATTGCTGAAGCCTGAATGATTTGAGGTGAGAACACATTAAAATAATTACTGGACTTTACACCTACCAACAACCTGGGTACTTGACCAGGGCTTCAGACTGAAAAATATCACAGTAGGGACATTATACCTTACATGATGAGAAAGAAAGCTTGATTTCAAGGTAGTATCTGTTTATATGTCGGAAACGTGCATGTAAGGACAATAATGGGCCCAAAGAGATGAAACAACATTAGAGGGAGGTAGTGGTAGTGCCAACTGATTTGGATGTCAGAGCCTCAGAAGAAATATATATTGCTGTAGACCACGTTTGTCTCACAACTGTGATCTGCAGCATGTGGTCATAATGGATTTACTTATGTTCAGAAGAGTTTCATTTTTAAAAAATCTTGGTTTTGTTGAAGATCTTTATTTATTCTCCTATAATTCTAGATATTTTCACAGGTTTTGTGAGAATAATATTAGCATAGACCTTGGGCAATTTCATTTACTAAATCCTCAAATTCTGTTTAAAGCAAATTAGCAGCCTACCCCATCCTCCCCTCCTGAAAATACCAAACAAAAAACTAAACATAAAACCAAAGAAACAAATCCAAGAAAAGAATCTCTACATATTTGAAGAAGTTTTTACATAACATTTAGAAAATGTTATAATGCACATTTACGCGTGGATTCACCATGCTGGCTCAAGGTTCTTAGCTTAAATATCAAAGTACAGATCTCACTTGGCTGGTGCTTCCTTCACAGAGGCAAAGAAGAGTAACTCCTGAGGAAGACCTTAAGTGAGTTGAACAACTCTCTGGACTCAGTCAGAGATCAGTGTGATCAGACCAAAGCCATTTATTACAAAGCATCTATCCTTTTTATACTGTTGTCTGCATCTGCTTACAATAGCTTGCTGTATTATAATTGGATACATATTCTTGCAGCATACAGCAACTACGGCTACCTATACAATAGCTCGCTGTATTATATTTGGATACATATACAGTAGCTTGCTGTAGCATAATTGGATTCATATACAATAGCTTAGTATATTGTGCTTAATACATATTCTTGCAGCATACAGCAGCTAGTATACAATTAATCAAACAAGCGTATGGGAACTTAACCTTTAAAACTTGCTAATAATTCACTATTTTGTATCTTAGCACATTCCAGTTTCTTCTTACCTTTCTTACACCGTTACTCTTGCTTCCTTACTCATGTCCTCCTTCATTCTCAGTTCATGTTGATCTCCACGTAGGCACTTGCTGACTTGGGAACCTGGCCACTCTTTGCTAAAAATCCATCCACAGCACCCTCTCTGTCTCCTCTCAGCTTGTTCTTTGACAGCTTTTCATAAATATCACTACAGCTCTGAAAAGTGCATTTTTCCCTCTTTTTCAAAGATTTCAGAGGATTTATGCCGAGACAAACTCTTAAGGAAGAGCTAAGTATGACAAATCTGTCTCATGTTCCAATTAATCTGATAAATATGTCTGCAGTACCTGAGTCCTTTATTCTTTTCCCTGCTTTTTTGCCTCTTGCTGCCTGTAAATTGTGACACTAACAATCAGAAACATCAGGAATAACTAGTTATGGCTTGTTTAGATTTTAGTTGTCATTCAGTCCCAAGGAACAAAACATGGCTGCTTTTTGTTGTTTTACTTTTGTTTGGTTACCACTTAACTACTGAATCTCCACAAAAGTTCTAATAATGACCTATCATTAATTATTCAAAATGTTTTAATTTCAAATAGTTTTCATACTATATTTAATCACATATTGTTATTATTTTAGAAAGGATTTAGTGGTTAGTTATAAAAATATCACTGCATATGCAAAATACATATATATATTTTTGTTTTGCACATATGCTGAAAATCAAGATTAAAATATGCATGCTATTAAATAGGTGTGTTATCAGTTAAAAAATGTGAGTTTATTTATATACAATGAAAAATTGAATAATAAATAGAATTTTGAGTGGGAAAACATAATTCTACAGCCACTTTTCCTGCTGAAATGTGTAAATATTTATGATCCCACAAAATTAAATGATCAACATCAGCTAGACTAAGAATGGTCAAAATCCTGAAAAGGGATAATATGTCATGAAGCTAAATTCTGAACAAGAAATGTGTGACAATGTGCCCATAATTTTCCTATATTTTTTCTCTAATTTTGAAGTACTATCTAGATGGCTTTGTTACAACTTTTTTTTTTTTTTTCTGTTTTGCTTGTTACAGCAGCAGCTGGTAGTTCCTTTTCTGCATTAGATCCTCCAGTATGATGATGACACTTTCTACAGCAACTGGATTACATAGTCTCCAAAGGCCAATCTCACCACTCCCTGTCACTGTGGATTTATTAGATGCAGAAGCGCTCGGAGGGCCCACAGTTATGCCAATCCCCACTTGACATTTTAAACCATTTTGCCACTACTTCAAGCCATCCTAAATTTCACCATCACACTGCATCATCAAAATACTGTTAGCTATCAAGTAGCACCATGAGGATTAGACATGTGCAATATCCAGCTATAAATGGCTAATATAACAGCTCTTCCATCTTGTACTTTTGACCATAGACAGGAAAGCAGACGTATTGAATCTTAGTGATAAAAATTCAAATTAAGACCTCAGATTTCTTTTCTTTTTGTTTTTATTACGGTTCATAATCCAAGTTATCATTTTACTTCTTATTAACATATAAAAATTCCATTATATGAATTCGTTTTACACATTCAGTGGAATACTTTACTTCAGTGCTGAACAATAACAGTCCAACAGATAGAATTTTAATTCCATATAGAGAAACTGCATATTTTGCCAAGGCTGTTTACCACTGTATGTAATATATGAACTACAATAAGAAAATACCCACAGGCATAAATGCTGATCATTATGTATGTACTTTGTCAGTAGCAAGCTTGAGACAAACATAAGTATTAAGAATGAGGTGTTCAGTGCTTTCCATCTGTATATCTATATACAATAGAATGAATTCAATAGAAGTCACTTGTGTGGATATGTATAAACCCCAGATACTCAAAATC
This sequence comes from Pezoporus flaviventris, assembly GCF_033815535.1. Taxonomy (NCBI): domain Eukaryota; kingdom Metazoa; phylum Chordata; class Aves; order Psittaciformes; family Psittacidae; genus Pezoporus; species Pezoporus flaviventris. The sequence continues at coordinate 26,647,248 of NW_026892579.1, read as the reverse complement.
ATGTAGGTTTCCAGTTTCAGCAGCAAAACCTGAAGAGAATGGAATTATTCTAATATTCTACCTCCTGAAACTGTCAGTTAAAAAAGCTGTTTTTGTTAGAGTTGCTTGAGACATGAACAACTGAGGAAGCTTAACTTTCAAAGTTCTCTTTTCATTTTACCTGACAATGGAAACACAAATTCTAATCAGAAATATTTTTAGACTTCTTTTAGTAGAAAACACATTTGGTAAACATGACCTTTATTTTGATTGAAACTGCATAAGCTCCTGCACCTTTTTTCTGGTAAATGAAATACTTTGATGATTCCTGCTATATATTTTCACTAAAAATTAGGAAAACCAATGCCCAGCTGCTAAGAAAAATGAAAAAAAGTAAATAATAAAAAAAAAAAGCCCTCAACTTAATTCTGTGGAAAGCCTTTCAAAAAGCTGCATTAGCTTTTTTTCTACCCCAGGGGATGGACCATATGCTCAAAGTTATGCAGTTCCCAGGTGAATCAGTATAAGTCCTCTTGACTTCTATGAGACCTGAATCAAATGCAATGGGACAATCTATTGATGCAATTCTAGGGCTCTGATAACACAACAGAACAAAAGCAGTGAACAAAATACAACTCTTAACACAGTGCAGTAAGATAAACCGTATCTTATGTGTTTTCTCACCTATGACCTAACCAGTGGTTGTTCATGAACTGTTACCTCCACAGCATATCAAATTAAGTAAAGTCAAGGTGTCAATTTTCACTTTCATTTTTTCACTTTTTTGTCCATAAGTGAAGTGAAGGTGAATTTTCTGGGACCTTTGGGATAATATACTTGAAACAACTTCATCTTTTCTGCTCTTCCCTAACATTAATAACAAGTATCAGATACTTGCGATAATGAATGAAAAGAAATGCTGGTGAGAAGAAAGAGAAAACTTGTCTTTTATATGTGTTAGTTCAGCCTAGTCTTCCTGCTTTGTCACGGTCTTTAATTTCCCCTCTAGCTCTATAAAAACTTCTAGCTGTCTCTTAAATTCATTTATAGTATGTGCTTCAGTAGGCTTACCTGACAACTTATTCTTCACGTTTATTACTTTTGGAATGAAATAGTTGTGCTTGAATACTGCTGCTGTTTGCACTTAAAGGGATATTGTCTACTTATCAGTTGTTTTTTTGTTTGTTTGTTTTAAATTGACTAATTTTTAAAAATAGACTTTTTTACTGACATACCCTCCTTAAACCTTATATCCAGATCTCAGTATCTATAATTGTATCTCTGCTGTGCCAGTGAGGTATAGTACAGTCTTATGGTTAGGTTAGGAAGATTCAGCTTCTTACTCAGTGCAGTAGGTGCTGCTGCAGTAATAAAATCTTGCAGGCACCCCTATAACTGGATGTCATCTTTCCAAAGAGCAAGTCAGAGAGATGACTGCATGTTTGCCACAATGATGAAAGTAATCACACATCAGAAGAACAGTAATGTTATCCAGTCACCTAGCAATCTAAGAGAAGCTGACACACTAACCCCATATGTCTTTCAGCAATGGAAATGTTCATGGGCATTTGCAACACTCATTGAATTTCTTCCCTCTCATCCTTTTCTAAAATAACAAAATAGCAGCAATTTTGGGTTGGTTGGTTGTTGCTTGGTTTTTTTTTTGGTGTTTTTTTTTTTTTTTTTCCTAAAATAATCCATAAACAGGGCTTAAAGTGGTCAAAGACTGTGGCTAAGCAGTGTAAGAAAATTGCTCTAGAAATTTTTTATCAGAGCTTCTAGCTAAGTTTATATATATATACCTTTAACTTTGAGAAAACAGGAAGTTATTTGCTATTTATTAATGCTGAATATATTAATGAAAAAAACTCCTTGGCTGAATGCCAGATAGGAACACTCATGCTTGCAAAAAGAAGGTCTCAATTAGTCAGATGCATTTTGAAGTTCTGAAATCCCATGTGTATGTTTTTACAAGGCTGACAGGAAATTGGAGAAGCACATAGCACAGAGCAAAACTGTTCTTTTTAAATTTTTAAATTATTTTTAATATATTGAAAAGAAATGGAAGATTTCCAGTGTAACTTACTAATAAAAGTCTTATAAAGGGAAGAGCCAACTGCTTGAGAAACAACCAGAAATGAGCAATAATTAAGTTCTGGGTTCACAAGGATGGCTGGTATGACCAATTACAGCAATACTTTTAAGTTTGTTTCAGAGGTCATCATAAATGAACAGCTGCTTTTAGGCGAGGGCATTATACTGATGCTAATTAATGCTGAATGGCTCTTGAGCAAGAATGTGAAGATCAGTCTCATACTTCACAGTTTGTTACAGCTCCATGTTTTAATTTACTGCATGCAAAGCAAGGACATGAATATAGTTCAACTTCCTTAAACTGGTTTCTAATTTAAGGAGTGGTTGATGTCTGGAAATCTAGCCATGTGCATGAGATTAGCCTTCTGGCACATCTAAACTCTTTCTTTTTGCCAGCAATAGTTTCAAAGTCAAAATCTGGTTATCACACCAAAGAGAAACTGGACTGGTGGACAGATAACACTACTGTTGATATAAGTACACTACAATACTCAGTAGAAGATATTAAACGCTTCCAAGTCTATGCCTCCTCACTCTTGACTTTTTAAGCTAGAGCTGATATGCATGGTGAGAAAAAGGCAATTTACCTCAAGGAGAAAAAGGCAATTTATTCTTATTCAGTCCTTGTTCTTCTACACAAGCCAAGGCACCTTTGCACTTTCAAAAAGTCAAGACAAATACCAGAAGCTCACTGAAGTAGCTCTACATGAAAATAGCTTTCAAATCATCAATATTTGAATGTCTACAGTTCAAAAGGATTATATGAATCTTCAAGAATGGACATCAAAATAAGGCAAAACAAAAAACTTCAAAAGACATATAAAAGATATCTTGTCCTAAAATGGACAATGTCTTCATTTTCTTAAGTAGTAAAACTGATAAAACTTTCCATCAGATTTTACAGAACAATACTATGATATTTCACTTTTTTTTCTCACCTATATAAGCTTTACTTGTTAATCAAAAAAAATGTGGGTTTTGAGCTATATTCCTGGTTTATTAAGATACTTTACATGTATATATAAGCACATATATATATATGCATATATACATACAGCTGCAGTAATCCAGCAGTGATGACGTTAATCTTTTAAGAAGAAAGGGTAAAGGGAAGAGAACATATCTATTGAACAACTGTTGAAAGTATGTCCATATTGCTCTTTATAATTTGCATAGTTTATAGAAAGAGAGAAAAGCTTTTCCAAAAGGACACTGTATTTACATGTTGCTTGAAGGCGCTACTCCTTTCCATTGACTTCATCTCTTCTCTCAGTCTGAAGTAGCTGGGATGAACGCTGAATATACTCACTACAACTCCTGCACAAAATTCTTCCCAGTTGATACAAAGAAACTCACAGCCTTCTGTAGGAACTAGATTTGAAGTTTATTCTTCAGCATTTAAAGTCAAGAAGTAAACAAATATAATTTACCACTTTGCAAGATTATTATTGATTTAAAGAGTAACCATTTTTCAATGCAAGTTTTGTTTGTCAATTATTGACATACTAGTCCAAAATTGTAGAGCTGTTTTCTCAGCATATTTATATGATTCCAACCTTTCTGAAAGATGAGGAAATACTCGCTGTTTATGCTTAGACAACTGCAAGGAGAACAGTATTTCACCATTGGTGAATGCATGTTTTAAAACTTCTTGGGAAAATACAAACAAATAAATTTCTCAAATTATTAAATGAGATTTATCTATTCATCCCAGCTAATGAGTTTCTGGGCTAGTTCCTAATATTGGCTGACAATGCACTGCACAAAGAGCCATGTTTTCATCTACCAATGAGGGTTAAGCATGTTATAATCTTAAAATGGATGTCCTCAGGCATCATCTCTACAGTATGAGTTTTATCATCTTTTAGATGTTGTTGCCATAGAAAACTCTAATATTGCTCTAAGGACTCTTTCACGTATTCTTATGCTGTGTGTCATTCTGTCTTTAAACACATGGAAGGAAAACAACATTGCCTTGGCTAAATATGAAATCTATACAAATTTGAATACCTAGCATGAACCTCAAACGCACAGTTGTCACACAATTAAAAGGATCTTTTGTTTTGGAATAAAATATTTTGGTAAGAAAACAAGTTTAGTGCTGGATCTCAGGGTGGAATCTTTTTCATTTGACCGTTCCATGTGTGCTATTCCCTGATACAACATGTGATCCTAAATCTATTTTACATTTCTGTATGTAAACATGCATATAGCATTTTTATGTGTTCATAAGACCCTTCTGATTTTCTATTTTCAGGCTAGCTGGATCAAACATCTGTGTGGTTTTTTGGTTTGGGATTGGTGTTTGGTTGTTGTTCGGCTTTTCTTTAGTAGCTGTAGTACCTCATGAGTTGGTAACCTCAAGTAAGAAGGTTCAGTTAGGCTTTAATAAAAATTAACCCTAATTATTTTTTCCTTCTCCCGTATTCTTTGTGATGCAAAAGAGAAAAATTAATGGCTTATTTAAGGTTGTTAAGATCACTTTTACATTTACACAGTTTTAGAAGGCAATTCTAGTCTAAAAATAATTATGTGAAGAAATGTGGAAACATTTTTTTTTAATGTAACTGTCAATGTAAAAGACCATTTTGCCCCAGAATCAACAGTACTATATCTACTAAAAGTAATCTTTCCTCACTGAGTTTTCCTTAATGTTTGAAGGGCCTATAAAAGAGAAATACAGCATCATTCTATTTCAGCTTATGAATCTACCAAGAGAATATAGCTATGATGAGCAACATACCTTTGATCATAAATACTATGTGATTCTTCTCTGGAATCATCTTTATTCTCAATTGTTACACCAGCACTAATGCTGACATTAGTGACTTGCTGTTCTGTTAGGACCCAATTCAGCAAAGTGCTTGAGAAGCGCTCAGTTTTAAACACTGGAGTAGATCAATCAAGTTACTTATATATTTGGAAATTAAATACAGTGAAATGCTTTCATGAATTCCCATTCAAAACAAAGAGTTAGGATCAAAGGTCTTCTCACATCCTTCATAATCACCACCTGCATAGGTGGAGTGCTTGCAGGTGGTTGGCAAACCTTTTTCTTTTCCCCCTTATAAGACTGCAGATATAAAGAAATACAGTCTGAAAAAACAGATTTTTTTTTTTTTTTTTTTTTTTGCACATTGCATGATTTTAGATGTGTATTTTGACAATCAAAACATTGCGAGTTGAAGGTGTGTGGGTGAGAATTAAGGGGCAGGCTGGCAGGGGCGATACTGTTGTAGGTGTCTGTTACAGACCACCAGATCAGGGTGAGGAAGTTGACGAGGCCTTCTACAGGCAGCTGAGAGCGGCCTCACAGTCACAGGCCGTGGTCGTCGTGGGGGATTTTAACTTCCCTGATGTTTGCTGGAAGGACCACTCAGCAACCCAGCCACAGTCCAGGAGGTTCCTCCAGTGTATGGGTGATAACTTCCTCCTGCAAATGGTGGATTAGACAACCAGGAGAGGAGCACTGCTGGATCTCATCCTCACTAACAAGGAGGATCTGATTGAAGCAGTAAGGGTTGAGGGCTGCCTTGGTTGCAGCGACCACGAGATAGTGGAATTCAGGATCTTGTGTGGTCGGACTAGTAGAATACCAGGTAGAATTGCAACCCTGGACTTTAGCAGGGCAAACTTTGGCCTTTTCAAGCAATTGCTAGGGGAAATCCCATGGGCAAGGCTGCTTGAAGGTAAAGGGACCCAAGATAGTTGGTTGACATTCAAGGATTGCTTTTTCCGAGATCAAGATCGGAGCATCCCGACACGTAGGAAGTCAAGGAAGAGGGCCAGGAGACTTGTGTGGCTAAATAGGGAATTGCTGGGTATGTTGGTTGACATTGCTGGGTATGTTGGTTGACATTCAAGGATTGCTTTTTCCGAGCTCAAGATCGGAGCATCCCGACACGTAGGAAGTCAAGGAAGAGGGCCAGGAGACCTGCGTGGCTAAATAGGGAATTGATGGGTATGCTCAAGTGGAAGAGGAGAGTTTACAGGTCATGGAAGGAGGGGCTGGCCACTTGGGAGGAATATAAGGCTGCTGCTAGAGGATGTAGGAAGGCAGCTAGGAGGACTAAGGCCTCCTTAGAATTAAACCTGGCGAGAAGGGTCAAGGACAGCAAAAAGAGCTTTTTCAAATACATGGCAGACAAAACTAACACCAGAGGCAATGTAGGCCCACTGATGAAAGGGATGGGTGCCCTGGTGACAGAAGATACAGAGATGGCAGAGTTACTGAATGCCTTCTTTGTCTCTGTCTACTCTGCTGCAGGCAGTCCTGAAGAGCTCTGTACCCCTGAGACCTTAGATGAAGTCAGGTCAATGGAGCGGTTTGCCTTAGTCGATGAGGAATGGGTTAGAGACCAGTTGAGCAATCTGGACATCCATAAATCCATGGGTCCAGATGGGATGCACCCGCGGGTGCTGAGGGAACTGGCGGAAGTCATTGCTAGACCACTCTCCATCATTTTTACCAAGTCTTGGGAAACGGGAGAGGTGCCTGAGGACTGGAGGAAAGCAAATGTCACTCCGGTCTTCAAAAAGGGCAAGAAGGAGGACCCGGGTAACTATAGACCAGTCAGCCTCACCTCCATCCCTGGGAAAGTGATGGAACACCTTATTCTTGGTGCCATGTTAAGGCATATCAAGGATAAGAGGGTTATGAGGGGCTTCACCTGGGGGAAATCATGTTTGACCAATCTCTTAGCCTTTTATGAGGAAATAACACGGTGGATGGATGATGGCAGAGCGGTGGATGTGGTCTACCTTGACTTCAGCAAAGTATTTGACACAGTCTCCCACAGCATCCTCACGGCTAAAATGAGGAAGTGTGGACTGGATGATCAGGTAGTGAGGTGGACTGTGAACTGGCTGAAGGAGAGAAGCCAGAGAGTTGTAGTCTATGAGGCGGAGTCTAGTTGGAGGCCTGTAACTAGTGGAGTGCCTCAAGGGTCAGTACCGGGACCAGTATTATTTAATATATTCATCAACGATTTAGATGAGGGAATTGAGTGTACTATCAGCAAGTTTGCTGATGACACTAAGCTGGGAGGAGCGGCTGACACGCCAGAAGGCTGTGCTGCCATCCAGCGAGACCTGAACAGGCTGGAGAGTTGGGCAGGGCATAACTTGATGAAATATAACAAGGGAAAGTGTAGAGTCCTGCATCTGGGCAGGAACAACCCCAGGTTCCAGTATAGGTTGGGAAACGACCTGTTAGAGAGCAGTGTAGGGGAGAGGGACCTGGGGGTCCTAGTGGACGACAGGATGACCATGAGCCAACACTGTGCCCTTGTGGCCAAGAAGGCCAATGGCATCCTGGGGTATCTTAGAAGGTGGGTGGTTCGTAGGTCGAGAGAGGTCCTCCTTCCCCTCTACTCTGCCCTGGTGAGACCGCATCTGGAATATTGTGTCCAGTTCTGGGCCCCTCAGTTCAAGAAGGACAGGGACCTGCTGGAGAGAGTCCAGCGCAGGGCAACGAAGATGATTAAGGGAGTGGAGCTTCTCCCTTATGAGGAAAGACTGAGGGAGCTGGGTCTCTATAGTTTGGAGAAGAGGAGACTGAGGGGTGACCTTATAAGTGTCTATAAATATATAAAGGGGGAGTGTCACGAGGATGGAGGCAGGCTCTACTCAGTGGCAAACAATGATAGGACAAGGGGTAATGGGTACAAACTGGAACACAAGAGGTTCCACTTAAACATGAGAAGCAGCTTCTTCTCAGTGAGGGTGACGGAACACTGGAACAGGCTGCCCAGGGAGGTTGTGGAGTCTCCTTCCCTGGAGACATTCAAAACCCGCCTGGACAAATTCCTGTGTAACATTATCTAGGTGTTCCTGCTCCGGCAGGGGGATTGGACTAGATGATCTTTCGAGGTCCCTTCCTATCTCTAGCATACTGTGATACATGCAAGGTTATCTCATCAGACAGAGATGGAGAGACAACAATTTGCTGAATGGACCACTCGGTGGATAAATACTGGCTGGATGGCTGCATGCAAAGTGTTGTGGTCAATGGCTCATTGTCCGGCTGGAGACCAGTAACGAGTGGTGTTCCTCAGGGATTGGTGTTGGGACCGGTCTTGTTTAACATCTTCGTTGCTGACATGGACAGTGGGATTGATTGCGCCCTCAGCAAGTTTGCCGATGACACCAAGCGGTGTGGTTCGGTTGATAACGCTGGAGGGAAGGAATGCCATCCAGAGGGACCTCGACACACTTGTGAGGTGGGCTGATGCCAACCTCATGAAGTTTAACCATGCCAAGTGCAAGGTCCTACACCTGGGTTGGAGCAACCCCAGGCACAGCTACAGGTTGGGCAGAGAAGAGATTCAGAGCAGCCCTGTGGAGAACGACTTGGTGGTGTTGGTTGATGAAAAAATGAACATGAAATGGCAGAGTGCGCTTGCCCAGAAAGCCAACCGTATCCTGGGCTGCATCAAAAGGAGCGTGACCCGCAGGTCGAAGGAGGTCATCCTGCCCCTCTACTCTGCTCTCGTGAGACCTCACCTGGAGTATTGTGTGCAGTTCTGGTGTCTTCAACATAAAAAGGACATAGAACTGTTGCAACAAGTCCAGAGAAGGGCCACGAGGATGATCGGGGACTGGAGTACCTCCCGTATGAAGACAGGCTGAGGAAGATGGGGCTGTTCAGCCTGGAGAAGAGAAGGCTGCATAGAGACCTCATAGCAGCCTTCCAGTATCTGAAGGGGGCCTATTAGGATGCTGGGGAGGGACTCTCCATTAGGGATTGTAATGACAGGAGAAGGGGTAACGGGTTAAACCTTAAACAAGGAAAGTTTAGATTGGATATAAGAAGGAAATTCTTTCCTGTTAAGGTGGTGAGGCGCTGGAATGGGTTGCCCAGGGAGGTTGTGGATGTTCTATCCCTGGAAGTGTTCAAGACCACGTTGGACAAATCCTTGGGTGAGATTGTTTAGTGTGAGGTGTCCCTGCCCATAGCAGGGGGCTTGGAACTGGATGATCTTAAGGTCCTTTCCAACCCTAACTATTCTATGATTCCATGATCAGAAACATTCATTCAGAAGCCATTTAGAAGGCTTCCTTGTATATTTAAATAAATAACACTTGCTTGTCTTCTCTATAATATTGTCTACTAATAGTAATACATGCAGAAAATACAGAACTGGGAAGCTGAGGCAACAGGAAAAAAATCTTGCATTTGGGTTTTTTTTTTTTACCTTTCAAGGTTGATACTTTATCAACATTTCTGTAGTAATATATTTTCCATATACATAAACGAACACTCAAAATAAGGCTAATAAGCTTTTACAAGATGAGTCTTGACCCTGACAGTTTCTAACAACGCAGCCACATCTCGTTCAGGAAATTGCAGCTACTGCAAACATTGAGCATCCAATCACACCGAGAATTATCTTTTGAGATAAATAAGGAAACATACTGGTGAGGCATAACTATGAGCCTTACAACCACAACCAAACTGTTCATATTTGATGTGTAATGGATGAAAATTGATCTCTAGTCACAATACAGGTATTATTAAAAAAGATGAAACTAAAATTAATTTTACCAGTGCCATAGTTTTTAGTGTTTCTAAAATTTCAGATCTACGCTTCCTGTAGCAAAATAGATCACTATAGTTCTACTCATCATTTAAAGACAGGATGACAGGTGCCTTGTACATTGATTGCATTTCCCAATCCACTCAGCAACCTACATGTTGCAATAATATGAGGAAGGTTGCATCGGAGTGAAGTTGTGAGCTTCTGATATCACTCATCTCTTTGATGGTCTTTGTTAGTTAAATGCACTGCAGTGAATCTCAGGAGCAAGGGAGCAAATGTCAGACGTTATTTTTAACCCTGTTTGCAATATCTCTCTCTAAAAAACACACATACAAAAAAGAAGAAACTTGCTAGAGTATTGTCAGATAAAAGATTTTGGAAGTCAATCATCTGAAGCCTATAGTCATCCCAAAATGATAGGATACTGCTATATCAGTCTGTCATAACTGTCAATAAAGGGAAAGTACTGAGTCAATTTTAACCAGTAGACAATTGTAGTGGACAAGTCCTTATCTGGCAACTGTGACTTATGCTATTCTAAACAAGTGAGAAAATGCTCTATTTGGTTATAGGAGTACAAATCTTTTAACTTGAATTCATTTGAGGGAGATACAGTTGGGAATTTTTTTTTTTTTTAATTTTACACAAGGATGGGAAGAGGAGATTTAATCTGCGCAGAGTTCCTAAAGAAAACCAAAGACAGGAGCAACTGTAATCTCTCAATCTTTTATTAATTAAACTTAAAAAACAATATATGCAGAAACAGAGTTGGACTAGGTCATTAATTTATGTACTTTCCAACTGGAAGTATTCTATTGTAGAAAGTTCATTCCTGAAAAGGCCATGTCAAGAAAACTTATACAGTCAGTTTATTGTTAAAAAGAAAAAAAAAAAAAGGAGAGAGACTTTCGGGGTGATTTTTGTATAAATAATCAAAAATTCTTTAACTTCATCTTGAAAAACAGCTTGCATTTGCGTTTTCCCTTATTTGAAATAGAGTTAGGATGATTTCAACTTGACAGTAAAGAATTTCCTATCTCTAGGTATACCAAATCTATAGAATGAAATGCTTAGACTCTTCAGTGTGGGAATGTCTCTAAACAGCATAAGTGCATGCTTCAACAGATGTTGTGCAAGCTATCTTGAATGACAGTATAAAGTAGAATAGAGAGTATTTTGCAGTGGCTGTGGATAAACAAATTTTGCAGGAAATAATTTTTCAGCAACATAAGCTTACACATAACCTTTGATACTATAAAGTAAATGAATACATGAATAACTTGACAGCTAATGTATTCAATCCACTGTAGTTCCCAAATTCAACTCTCCACACAACTGTTACAGAATTCATTATTCAGACATGATGATGCTGATCAAAAATGTCCAGAAAGTTTGCTCTGAATTGATCAATTTAATTCAGGTACCATGTCTCACTTGCTTGTTTTCCTTTCTGTGCTCATCATAACAAATTCCTAACATTATATTTCATCAGCTTTTATTGATGCTAACAGGAAGAGAATTCATATTTATTTAGCTTTGCTCAGATGGTTTTAAGAAATTATTAAATCTCATTAATTTTCAGCAGAATTTAGAACTATTTTATTTTATAAATCATTAATGTGTAGAAGTTTCCTTATACAACTAATCATAGTCTTATTTATTGTATGTTATTTATTTCTTTGTGAGCAACTTTCAGTGCAGATTTTCACACTTGTCCTATGAGCTGTTTTATATTATATTCATATTTGCAGAAAAAGGTGTATTGTGTATAAATATGATCTGATGTGACTTGTTAAAAAATTAAGTGTTGAATATTGGGTTACAGATCCAAGGAGTTCAGATTTTCTTGTAACACTGCTGTATTTATACTTTAGGTTCAAAGTGCAATCTGAAAGTTTTGAAAGGTTAAGTAATGCAGCAGAATAAAAAGAAAAAAAAACAAAACAAAACAAACAACAATTTACAAACTAAGAAGGTTTTGAGATTGTCCACTCAGTAGACAAGGTCTGTTGCCCTGTCCCTGGTGCCCATCTATTTCAGTGTATGAGCTTGGAATTTTAGAGAGCCCTAAACATGATTAAATTTATTCTTCTTTCATGATATTGTTTGGTGACCTTGAAAAAGTAAGGCAGTGCAGGAAGCTGCTAACAGAGGGCAACTCCTTTGGGGGGTAATGGTCATGTGATGTATCTTTGAGAATGATGTAAGATCTGATGGGCTTTTGTCTTCTGTACCCAACTTCTCTGCTCTGCTTTTCTCTCTACCCCATCCCCTGCCCCAAAGAGAATCTCTTTTCCCCAGCAGCCGCATGGGAAAGAGGAGAACATGGCTGGAGTCTCTCCATTAATACAGCTAGCTGGTGTAGTAATTCTGAGCAGCCTCTCTCCTTCAGATTAGGCGATACCCTCTTTATGCTTATGACCCAAGCCAGCTTTCTGTATATGTATCCAAGTTGTTTCTGGTCCTAGGGAAAATGTTACCATGGCAGTACTGTATTCGGATTTATAAGACAAAGTTAATTCAGATATTATGGGGCTGAATTACATTATATAAACATACCCTTAATTTTAGAATTAAACCTGCATCCACATGAAGGCTGATTTATCAGTTTCCTGATACCTGAATCCTGTGCTTGGGAAAGAAGAGTTGAGCAGTTCAGAGAGCACTGACAAGAACCAGCATCTTAATCAATGAACTACTTCTACTTAGAAAGTGAGGAAACTCAGGGAAGATTTGTCATTGCTAATGACCTCCTGAGGCCAACTGCCTTATTCAAGGTTTTCATATGAGATAAGCTCCTCAAATGCATCAGCTTTTGTAATATGCTACATTTTGAATCAGCTTTCTGAACTTCTACCTCCAACTTACCTCCCTAGGAGATTTGGAAAACCAGAAATCCTTTGATCAAAATCACTTAGGCCGTGTAGGACTTTTCAGGCCAGATAAGGCAATACTGAAATATTATAAGGAGAAAGCTATATTTCTGTACTTTCTATTAAAGCATCACCAGGGTAAAAAAAAAAAAAAAAAAAAAAAGAAAGAAAGAAAGAAAGAACTTTTGAAGTTAGAAATAGCCTATCTTTCACCTGTTCTTCACGAGTCTCTGCTTTCATGCACCACAATTTCAGTAGGAAAGGAAGAAAATATATTCATGAAAATCTCTTCTTTGTTTGATCTGTGCGTGGAAGAAAAGTTCTCATACTCCAGGATTGCTGAGAATTTAACCCTTTGGTTTCTAGGATAAATATCTTACCAAGTGAGAAACCAATACTTGACACAGGTTGAGTCTCAAAATTTCACCCATCTAAGATCAAATGAAATTCAAATCATAATAGCACTTGTTTCTAATCACATGCAGACACTGGCTGACACTTTGTGATGGAGTTGTGATGTGGTGTCACAGGGCATCGATTTGCTCATTTTCATGGAAGCATAGCATGAATGATGATTTATAGATGTAGGCTGGAGAAAAAAATTATGAACCCAAACAAGAATTTTGAAGCTTACTGAAATGCTGACTGGGGCTATGGGACACAGCTGCTTTTCATGTAAAAGTCTGGATGTAGATCTCTATATTAGAAAGTATTTCAGCAGAAATATGAAATTGAAAGATCTGTTTTTACCATTAGCACTGTTAAGAAAGCATCAATGAATCCTCTGTTTAAAATCTTCAGTCCAATATATCTTCAAGTCATTTCTGACTTTGAAACACTTTAATTTCATTTTATAGTCAGCAGTATCTAGCAGACCTGAGTTAAAAATAGAGAGCAGGGGAGGACAGGAACAGATGAAATTTCCTGATCCGAGGTTTCCCTGATTCTAGTTAATGTTCATTTAAGAAAAATGAATGTAGATGGGTAGTCCATGTCATACACAGCCAGGTCCAGCCAGCTCCAACAGACCCACCACAGGTCAGGCTAAGCCCCGCAGCAGAGGTGGAGGTGCCTTGGGAAAAATATATCTAAGAAAGGATAAAAAACATTGCACTGGAGTTATGAGAGAGAAGTGAGAATATGTGAGAGAACCAGCTCTGCAGACACCAAGGTCAGTGCAGAAACAGAGGAAGAGATGCTCCAGGCACTGGAGCAGAGATCCCCCTGCAGCCCATGCTGCAGCCCATGATAAGGCAGGCTGTGCAGCCCAAGGATATCCATGATGGAGCAGACAGACACCTGCAGACCGTGGAGGACCCTATGCTGGAGTAGGTGGGCATGCCCTGAAGGAAGCAACAGCCCATGAAGAGGAGCCCTGCTGGAGAGGAGGAAACGCAAAAGAGAGAATGAGCAGCAGACAAGAGCTGTTATGGACTGACCGCTACACCCTTCTCCATCCCCCTGCACCACTCAGAGTGAAAGAGTGAAGTTTAGACTGGGAAGAGAGGGACGTGAGGTTTAGTTTTTATTTCTCATCATTCTGCTGTTTTTTGTTGGAAACAAAATTATCTTCCCACAGTTGAAGCTGTTTTGCCCATCATGGCAAACAGTGAGTTATCTCCCCATCTTTATCTTGACCATAAGCTTTTCCATCGTACTTTTCCCTCTGTCCTGTTGAAGAGGAGGAGTGAGAGGGTGGCTGTGTGGGAGTCAGGCAGTCATTCAAGGTCAGCTTACTTTGCTAAATGGCTTAGCCAGACATATAGCATATCCAAGCTTACAAAAAAGTTCTCCTTCCTACATAACTACATGTTCCCACTGAAAATAGCCAACACCTTTTGTTCAGGCAATTATTTTTCTAGAAGAACAGTAATTTTGAAAAACCTGTATGTGTCCCATTTAGATAAAACATAATATTTGTTTCTAAGATATTACCTTACTCACTAACTATTCTTGCACTGGGTGTCCCTCTCTTCTCTTCTATATCACATTGAACATAAATTTCAACAAAGACTTCAGCAATGGCTCCTTTCATAATATGCACGATGGCAAGAGTTCCTGCTTCTCTTTTTTTAGTCTTGCTTGTTAGGATTGTTAAAGATGATAGTTCAACACCCCACACCTTCATATATGTTATAAACTCAGATGGATGAAGGACTGAAGGAAAACCTGACAATATCCAGACAGAAATAATGATGTCTTGGCTGTTGTGCTACTTGTCTGAATCAAGTAGTGAAGACATTTGAATTTGATGCTTTCACATGTTAAGCAAGTGCTCTTAGAACCATAATGTTGCTGGACAAACAGCTGGCCATGACTGCAGGAACTCCATATTTGTCCTGAACTGTATACATGAAGGCCAAATTTTTTGGTGAGTCAGTCTGAAAAAAATTGTAAGAAATCCACAATGCCATGAAACTGTGATAGCAAATGAAGGCAAAGAAGAACAAACTTGATTTCAGAGGGTAGTTAGCTACCTGAAAAAGCAGGCAAGCCTCCAAGAACATTTTTATTATGCCACTAGCCTTTCATTAGCCTTACTGCTCTTGCGGTGACGGTTAGAAAACCCTGAAAATCTCACCAGGCACTTACCTGCCCATTTAGACAACTAAGTATGTCTTATAAGTCTGTGCCAGAAGTTGTAATTGTAAAACCAGCATGATCTCAAGTTGCACATCATTATTAAATAGGCTGCACAGTAGTAAATCAAGTCAGAGTTAGGTGTCTTTTTATCAGACTTTTTATCTATTAGTGATAGTACACATCACAGAAAATACAATGTACATGAGAAGAGCACTAGACTTCTTAATCAGGCTTCTTGATGGCAAATGCACCCAATAGACTATAATTATACCAAAATATGTATACATTTCCTTTACAGTCACGCCTCTACATCTCTACAATGTCTATTAATCCTGTCAGAGGACAAAAAGAAGGTGAAAGGAAGTGTTAAAAAAAATACAATCTGTTCATCCACTAATGCAAAATAATTTTATTTCCTAAAACACATTCTTCAATGTGTTAAAATGTGTTCCAGTTTTCAATTTAGGAAATTGGTAGTGTAGTTTTAACCACTTAATAATTGAGAGGATTATCAGGCTTTGGAAAATAAGTGATAGGAGGGAGAAAAGAAAAAAAATAGAAAGTGTTTTGAACACAGCTCTGTAATCTGTTAAAAATACATAGTCTATTTATGTTTTAAATTTTTGAAAATTCAATAACCACAGATTTTGTCTATTCGGAAAACAACACATTCAGCAAGAAGGCCTAACCATTCAGTGAAAGATTTTTAACAGATATTTCGCTCACTAGAAATGAGCCATGGGGTAGCAAGCTGCTGTTGGAATCCAGATCCATAGGACAACTTAAATGCATTTATGCCAATGCCCACAGCACGAGAAACAAACAGGAGGATCAGGAAACCACTGTGCAACAGGGAAATCATGACATAATCACCATCACAGACACATGGCGTTTCTGTTCGCATGATTGGAGTGCTGCAACAGATGGCTACAGGCTTTTCAGAAGGGATAGGCAAGGAAAAAGAGGTGGTAGGGTTGTGTTGTATGTCAGAGAGTACATGGACTGCCTTGAACTCAATGTTGTAAGTGAGAAGGCTGAATGTTTGTAGGTAAGATTGGGGGAAGGCCAACCAAGCAGATATCCTGGGAGTCTGGTGTAGACCACCGAGTCAGGATGAAGCTACAGATGAAGTGCTCTTCAAACAATCGGGAGAAGTTTCATGATTGCTTGCCCTTGTTCCCGTGGGAGACTTCAATCTATCAGATGTTTGCTGGAAGTATGATACAGCAGAGAAGAAAAAATCCGAGGAGGATCTTGGAGGGTGTAGTGAAGGGTGTAGAGAATAAGCCTTATGAGGAAAGGCTGAGGGAACTGGGATTGTTTAGCCTGGCAAAGAGAAGGCTCAGGGGGGACCTCATTGCTCTCTACAACTACCTGAAAGACAATTGTAGTGAGGTGGGGGTCACCTCACCCCACTACAAAGTGGATGAGGCCCTCAGTGATATGGTTTAGCTGTGGTCTTGGCAGTCCTGGGGTAATGGTTAGACTTGATGATCTTAAAGATCTTTTCCACCCTAGCTGATTCTATGATTCTATGATTTAATGATTTTATTTAGATGATAAAGGAGATTCATCAGTATTAAATGTTTTTCAATTATTTAATAATCTGTAGTTTGGGTTTTTTTTTAATTTCTTTTGGGAGTCCAAGAAACCTTAGATTTTCACCTGCGTTTTATTCAGTAGCAGAAGATTAAAAAAATTATGAACAGTAGATTTTCCGTGATATTTGGTGGCATAGCTTGTATGACTCAGTCAGGTTAGCAGCCTATACTAGTAGCATTCTTTTTCATGAGTCATGTTTTGATGAATAATATTCAACAATACAATAACAAAACCTCAACTACTGTCAAAATCAGATTTACTTGCTATACCCTAAGAACTCATGGTTTCTATACAAGTAGAACCTATAGGAGTGTCTAGCATCAGCTTCATTAGTTATTTTTGTTTTTTCATTATGTTTGACATGGTGAGACTGATGTTTGCTATGGATGGCCAGCCATATTCTAAGGAGAGTAAGATTTCAGTGAAATATAAAATATACAATGAGTCTACAGAATCTTAAAATGAACATGACTGTATTGGTAGATTATCCCAGAGCTAATTTATTATTTGCGACCAAGCGCAGAAGATACATATCTGCAGAAAACTTTCACACTAAAGATTCTTCTTCGTTATCACAAACAACTGAAAAAAATCATAGAACTTAAAATGTTTGAGATTACTCGTTAATTTCATGGGTCAAAAATTGCAGTGCCATTTGAATAAAAGTTTTGCTTTAGTCACACATGCGTGTTTATTTTTCATTTGTGTGTGATGTATCAACTTTTTAAATTAAATTTAGAATTAGGAACTTAAATGAAGTACATATTTGTGTAACCCTTACTTGTAAATAACAATTTGGCAGCAAAGTATTTTATTTAGTCATAAAAAGCAAATAGTATCCTGGAGGAAGGCTATTCAAAGAGGACTCAACAGACTGGAGAAGTGGATAGAAAGAAACACTATAAAGTTCAGCTAAAGGAAATGAGAAGTCTTGCACTTGGGATAGAGTAAGTAGGTGACAGAAAAGGTTGGGCACTGAACAAAGCAGAAAGCAGTTTTGTAGCAAGGGACCCAGATTCACCCAGATGGTGAGCATCATGCTGAACATGAGCCAGTAGTTCACCCATGCAGGGGTGAAATGAAACCACAGATGGGGCTGAATTAATAAAAGCATAGCTTGCAGATCGACTGATGAGACAACCCAGCTTTATCCAGTCTGTGTGAGACCAAATCCAAAGATCCATGTCCAGTTTGGGGATTTTCTGTAAAAGAAAGATACTGGAAGACTGCAGGAATCTCCAAGGAGGGCTGCCAAGGTGATAAAGAGGCTGGAGCACAGGAGGAATGAAGCGAGGCTGACTTTTTACAAGGGCATGTAGGGACAGGACAAGAGCTAATGCCTATAAACTGAAAAAAAAGTAGATTTAGATTTGTTGCAGAATGACTCTAAGAGCAGGACCATAGAGTTCTGGAGGACTGTGCAAGCAAGGCAGGGGGTGGCCCCCACAGGTAGCCGGAGACCGGACATGGGAGGAGAATGTGGAGGAAGCTGTGGGGGGCTAACCAATACTGTTGTGCCAAGAAGGAGTGGCTAAATACCACTCCTATATATGTGTGAACTGTGTCACAAATAAGGTAGAAGTTGCTTATCACCCACATTGGGTTGGCCTGTCTGCTTCTCCTCGCCGCTTACAAATGGCGCCCGAACAGGGACGTGGACTACAGGGCCCTGGTCACTGGGGACCCGGAATACAGGGCCCCGACTAGCAGGGACCCGGATACAGGGCCCCGGTCACTGGGGACCCGGATTACAGGGCCCCAGTTAACGGGGACCCGGAACGGCGAGTGAGCAGCACCGGCGGCAGCGGCCGGGAAGAGCGAGCAATGCTGCTGCGGTGGCGTGATGCACCCGGGTGCTTGGACTAACCGAAAGGAGTCCAGCGCTGGGGCGAACCAGACACTGCTGCGTCGGGAGGCCGATCCGGAGACTGAGGTTACAGGACGACCCAGAAGAAGATGATCCGGAAAAGGCTGGTCATGAAATGGACCGAGAGGTAGCCCTGAACTTTTTACAGTGCTTTTTTTAAAAGAGGGGAATTGAGCCTGAGACTCTAAAGCAGCTAGCAGGTCTAGTGGCTGTAGGGAAGGCTAAGGGATTTTTTGTAGATCCTAATACAGTTTTTGAGGAGAGTGAGTGGCGAAAGTTTGGTGAAGAACTATTTGACTCAATGCTCAATGATGATAAAACAGCAAAGAAACTCGGTAAACCACGGAGAGAAGTAATAAACTGCATAAAAAGATACAAGGCACAGAAGAAAACTGCTGCGGTAGCAACAGAGAAACTAGGAACAGACGTCCCCGGTCGATTGAAACCGGGGGAAGATTACAACGCATTTCCTCCAACTCGCGGGAGCACAGGGTTCCCCCCCCCCCCTTTTCTCCCCCTCCTTCATCAGAAGGTGCCGCGGAGGAGGTGTAACCCCCTGCTCCTCCACCACCCCAGTTCCAAAAGTAGGGACTTTGAAAAGGACAGAGAAAGTATATTAGAAGGTATACGCATGATAAATGTCGAGGAATCCAAAAGAAAGAGGGCGGTGTCTCGGCGCCAGATGGATTGTGGTGCCATTTTGAAGCACGCAGTAGAAAATAGGGATCATGCGCAAGCGGGAGATTTAAAGGAACTGCGAGCCTTTCCAACCCACTATGCCCTAGAGTGAAAAAAATTTTTAACTCAGTCACAGAGGAGCCAGGTCTGCAGATGGCTACATACCGAACGGGAGACATCTGAAAAGAAAGACATAGCTGCGAGCAACAGAGACCCTGAGTTCGGCGCAGGATCAGCCCCCGAATCCCCTGAATCCAAGCTAGATTCATATCCTCTGCTTCCAGACCCTGACTCTTCGTCCCCCAGGTCGGTCTGCTTGGACTCACTGGCCCTGGAGACGCTCAGTTGTAACAATGGGTAACCAAGGATGCGAACATTACTGGGGAATTTTCTGCAATGGGCATCTTTGCATATCCTGTGTTTACTACACAACAGGGGGCTAAAGAGTGGGAAGCTCTTGATCTCAAGGTAGTTAAGGAGGCCTGACAAACAGTGACCACGTATGCGTTAAAATCCTCTTACACTCAAGCTGTATATGTTATGATTTTTTCTTGCAATTGACAGGGGGAGCCCATACAGTTTCTCTGTGATACTCATGTACTAGAAGTTGGTAAATATAAGTATGTCTAGCTTTCTATCAACCCTTGGAGACCTTTGTAGATACTGCTGGCCACTTCTTCCAGCACAGGCTGGCCACCTGTGTCGGAATGAGTGTGCATTTTGGTCAGTATAAAAGCCCAAGCCTCATACGATGTGGGGGAGGCAGAGCCTCTGCAGGGATGCCCGCTAAGGTTGAGCCTGCCACCTCGCACTGCAATTATGCTTCTCGGAGCTGGTTTGCTGTTAGTCTCCACAGGGTCCTTGTGCCACGTTCTGTACGTGGGACTGTAGTGGGAGTAATGATGGCTTTTGCAGGGACTAAAAAAAAAAAAAAAAAAAAGGGGGGGGGGGAGAGAGAGTAATGATGCTGCACTTAACCTGTCTACTTCTCAAGAACTGAAGAACTGATAACCTGGGGGAGGAGGTATATTTGTGTCCTCCTGCCTACAGGTCCATGGTGACTGCCTGCAAAGTTTGTCAAGCCTTGCCATGAGCTGGACAGACAAATGGATAAACCTGATGCCTCAGCTACAGGAGCCGACCGTGATTACCCCAAGCAGAATGAGATAGAGGAAGAGAAAGAATGATTAACTGCAAAACATAACTTGGGGACAACTGAAAAGTAACATCCTGAATATGTGTGCTTGTAAAGTAGCTATTATTAGAGGTTGTGATTTTGTGTATAAAACCACCTGTATTTACTAGCTAGTTGCTAATAAGAAACTGCACCTTGTATTGTATAGATTTGTCACTTGTAAAAGAGATGTTAGAGTATGGAAATTTACAGTAGCTGCTAGAAAATGCTAAGGCAAAAGCTAGAAAAATTTTAATACAATGGTAGTGTTATAAAGCAGGTGATGGAACAAATTAAGAGAGGGGGAGAATTCCACCGGTAAGAAATTTCTTTGGCTAGTCCCTCACTGCCATCAGCATCTTCAACATGCTGCTGCACCCTGTAATAGTTACTCTGCTAATGTAAATTTGTGTGTGCCTTGCTGTAGTAGCGACTTTTTACTGGATGAAGCAGGTGAAACTGTGCATTGACAACAAGGTGTAAGGACTGAGGCTGACCAAATGCCTGCTACCACAATCAAGGGCAAGACTGGGTTGGCTTCTGTGTTTGCCACCAAGAAGAACCTTTAGCTCCGCTGTTGGCTGCAACCCAGCAGGCGTGGAGCAGTGGGGACACATGCCATGCCAGACCTTGATGTGAAGGATCAGAGAGCTATACAGCCTGTTATCAGAGAGCCATACAGCAGAAAAAAGGGGCAGGCCCAGGCAGCCTCTAGTTGGCATATGTTGGAAATATAATGTAGCCCAGATCCCCTGCTCAAGTAGGGCCACCCAAACCATATATAAAACATAAAGGGGGAAGATGTGGAGACAGTGTTCTCACGGGAGAATGCATAAGTGGTACATAAACTTTGAATAGTCCTGAAAGATACAGCAAGGCCATGGGAGGCCCGAAGAAACTTAAGCAAGCAAGATAAGAGGCTGGAATTCACCAAGTTAATGAGAACTGTGGACTGTTGGCAAGCTTTCAAGGTTGAGTTCTCACACCTGTGTTTAACCAATTATATGTTAGTCACTAAGGGTCTTCAAAACATGTATCCAATCATAATACGCCAAATCACTGGAAGTGCTTCAGCCGGGGCCTTGGCTCAACTAAGCAGACTGGGTTGCTGAGTTGCTAAGCAGACAATTCTACATCGAAGGCAATTTCTGCTTTGTTTTAATGTTGACTCTATAAGACATGCAACACTGCAGAACCTTTTGTTGTTGGAACAGGGACACGGATCTGAGGAGTTTGTTGGAATGTGTTGTATGAGTCTCTGATTATGCTAATTCGATGTACCCACAGCTGAGAACCCTGGCTCAGCTTACCCAGCAATAGTAAATGAGCAGTATTCTAAGAATAATTAGATGGTTGTCTTCACGGGGCATTACAGGTTGAGTCAAACACTGCGGTTTAAAGTATTGCACTTATGTATCATTGATTAGGTTAATCATCGTAGCTATTAGACTTGTCTATAGTTGTGTGCTAAAACAGGTGAACAGAATAACCCATAATGCCTTGCTTGCACAAAGAAAAAGGGGGGAATTGTTGCAGAATGACTCTAAGAGCAGGACCATAGAGTTCTGGAGGACTGTGCAAGCAAGGCAGGGGGTAGCCCCCACAGGTAGCCGGAGACCGGACATGGGAGGAGAATGTGGAGGAAGCTGTGGGGGCCTAAACAATACTGTTGTGCCAAGAAGGAGTGGCTGAATACCACTCCTATATATGTGTGAACTGTGTCACAAATAAGGTAGAAGTTGCTTATCACCCACATTGGGTTGGCCTGTCTGCTTCTCCTCGCTGCTTACATAGATTAGATATTAGGAAGAAATTCTTTACTGTGAGGATGGTGAGACACTGGAACAGGTTGCCCAGAGAAACCCTATCCCTGGCAGTGTTCAAGGCCAGGTTGGATGAGGCTTTGAGCAACCTGATCTAGTGGAAGATGTCCCTGCCTGCAGCAGGGAGGTGGGAATTAGATGATCTTTAAGGCCCTTTCCAACTTAAACCATTCTATGTTCCACAATTCTATGATATCTAGACAGGACTATCAATATTTGTTGAGAGAAATGGTCTTTGATGAAACATTTATCACTGATATTTGTTATGTGGGCTCTTCTAATGTCTTTAAAATAGTTAGAAGTCTTTATACATGCATATGAGGACGTATACACACTTGAGTGATTTATATGGACATGTGCACTTAAGCAACAAGTAGCACGTAACTAAACATGGGATAAATATCATGATATAATAAGTCAGAAAATATTTTTATCTTACCTTATGATCTCTACTCAATAGTCTATCAATCCAGACTATGTTCATGCATCAGACGTCCACCTAGCTTGTAACACACTCAGTAGAAAGCAAAATAATCAGTTTACAGTTGATGTTTCACTGGACTGAACTGCCCAGAGATACCACTTCCTGTTAAAGGAGTAACAGTGGTCACAGATTTCTAGAGTTCAGGACTTCGTAATGGATATGGCAGTGGGCACTGCTCACCCTAACCATGAATGTCTGGCTTTTTTTTGTTAGCTATCAGAAACATGAAAAAAAGCACGCAAAAAATGACACAGCTCATAGTGATAGTACTAGAAGTGATCCAGAAAAAGATTTTTGGTTTTGAAGTGTTATTCTTCTTGATTTAATTTAAATATTTATGATCTGGGGAAGATACGTGCTAGACGAAATCATTTGAAGGCGTGTTGTTACACTCAAAGTCATGTTATAGGCCATAGTCTTATTAATAATGCAGTTAAATTGTGTTCATTTTTGTTTGATTGGAGGTTTTTTAAGTCTTCCTAATGCCTATTCCTTTCTTCTGATGCTACGATTATCCTTCCAGGGTCCTGGGTCCTAATGTTGATATTTCAGCCCCTCTCAAGAAGGATGGGAGACAGGGAGTCACAGTGGCTTGTCAGCTTATGCACGTCCCTGCTAACAGAAGTGTGACATTAAAGTATTCTTTCTACTCAATCTTGGACTTTGCTTAGTGCTATATTTATAGTTTTCCCTGTCACACCCCACTTTCTTCTCCTCAGGCTGCAGCTGCAACAGTGGCCCCCAGCACCCCTAGCAGGGGAGCAGCAGTGACTGCCTCTGGTGCATGGGTTAAACAAGTGACACCCAGCTCAGGCTGGGTAATTCTCAATTTATGTGCCTACTGAGAGGGTATATGAAGTTGATGTGTGTTGGATACTGTCGTAATCATATACTCAGATAATACCATACAAAATTATGACCTGAAAGATGAAATTAAGAATTACTTATACAGGGAAGGTAGGTCAATAAGCAAGGAGTCTGGAATTCAGGATTATAAGAACACAGAAGGGAGAGGCACAAGTATTTCATCTAGGTGTACTAGATTGACTTTCACTGCAGAATGTAACTGAAGAGTTGCAGTGGATAAGAAAAAAAATACATGTTTACCCCCCAGAAATAAGGTGGGAATGGCCTCAGGTCACTGTTGATTCTATCCCTGTTTCATTATGAAAATGGACAGACTTCTGTGTCATCCTTTACTAACGTTTGTCTACTTTGTTCTGAAAGACCTTGAGTAATAAAGGCTTTCTAGGCTCTCTGGAGAATCTGTTCTAATGCTTCACTACCCTTCTTTTTATGGTGGTTTATCTCATGTTTGAACTTCAATACTCTTGGGTTTTTTCTCTGTTATTTAACCCCTTTTTTCTATATTTTCTATTATTCACATGGAGCATATAATTTTTTTTTTGCAACCTTTTATGAACGTATAGACCCTTTGGCATGCTTTTCCTCGTATACTTGCAAGTCTTTTTTTTTTTTTTACAAGATAGCAAAATCAGTTTTTCTGGTCTTTCTGGGCTACTAACAGCTCAAGCTGCTTCAGATAATCATTACCAAAGCAATGTTGGTCCTGGGATCACTGGGATGTTTCTATGAGGAACCTAGAGGCTAATAAAATTGGCATTAATCAAGTTATGCTAGGACTTGGCTTTGTAGCAATCCAGGCTGTTTCTGCTGTGGGCTCCTGTAGAGACTTTGCTAACTCCGATCTATAAGATCCCACAAGGAGTCCTATCCTTCTCTTTTCAAGGTAAATAGTACATATCTTGCCACTCTTCACTGCAGAAAGGGATGAGATGCAGCAGACTAGAGGCTAACTAGTGTTATAATAAAGTGTATAACTCTGGGGCACAGGAAAAAAATAACTGATCTGTCAACCCAGCAGGTCACAGACCTTCTCACTGGAACTCAATAACCTCTAATGTTAACTTGTTAACTACAAACATAACCCTAAGCTTTCTTTGAGTTGGTCCCACTAGTCTTCACCAAGGAAATTCCCAGGCACAGTTTTAGGGCTAGAAAGGGTCAGGTACCATTCCCAATAGGCAATTTGGATATAGCAACCCTGTTACAAAGCCTTGGGGAATTAATTAGTGTGAGTACCTAGATTCTTGTGGGTGTACCTCAGGGTCATGAAATGAACACTGGTTCTCTTCAGTTGACTAACACAGACACAAGTGTGATGCAATTCTTCTTTTTTAACCTACCAACATATGGGCACCTCACTTCAAAAACATGTCGGATTAGGTACAGCAGAAAACTGTATTCTAGAAAATGTGTCCTATGCAAAATCTAGTATTAGATATTGTACCTAGTGTAAGAGCTGGTATTATATGACTCAAAATAGATTTCAAAATTATACAACAAATTGTGTAATATGTTGTATAATTCCTTTGTTGTGGCAAAGGAGCAAATTACTTTATACACTAAGAACAAGTCAAGAAATAATAGGCAAGGAAGATTAAGCCTGGACAATAAGAAAGGTATCCTGATGTGAAGATAGCTAAGCACTCGAGTTACTTAAGCAGTCTATGGAAATAAGATAGTTAAAGATTTTTAGATATAGATAAGAAAAAACATTTCTCTAGTTCAGTTTAAGCAGAATAAGAAGCATAAAATATCCTGGCTGATATCCAACTATTATCAAGTCCAACTGCTGACTCCACAAATGGCAACCTAAAATGATATATTTAGGAGCACTTCTGAAACATGGAGAGGCCATGCCATGATTACTTCCCTGGATAACTTATTCCAGTGCTTGACCACACTCTCAATGAAGAGCTTTTTCCTAATATCCAATCTGAACTTACCCTGGGAAGATTTAGGCAATTTTCTCATGTTCTACTAGCAAACACCTGAGAGAAGACATCAGCATGTCCCTCTCTGCTCCCTCACAGGAGGAAGGATAGACAGCAGTAAGGTCACTCCTCAATCTCCTTTTCTCTAAGCTGAAAAAAACTTAATATCCTCAGCTGTTTCTCAGACATCACGCCCTCTAGTCCTTTCACCATCTCCTTTCCCTCCTTTGAACATATCCTAATATTTTTACATCTTTTTCATAGTGTGAGACCAAAACTGCACACAGTACTAGAGGTGAGGCTGTACTAATGCTGTGGATAGTGGGAAAATAATTTCTTTTGACTAATTATCTATACTGTGCTTAACGCACCCCAGAATACCATTGGCACCTTTAGCTGCCAGAGCACATTGTTGAGTGATATTGAGCTTAATTAATCCTGATTTGACATAGGGGATGCAGCAGATCACCTAGGAATTCTTCTTCCTGTCCTGTTTTCTATGGTACTAACAACACAACTGTGAAAGGGACACTAGGGATGATGCAAGCCCTCCAGCTCTACTGATGTACTTCATGAGAGATTACTGACCAGCTAACAACGCAGTGTTATGCCATTCCAATACTTCAGTTTATGCTTTGGATCTGATAGTATGCTACTATAGACTTAAGACTATATGAGATTATCTGGTTATGTCTTGCTAGTAACCACTCTTAGTGTGGAATTTCAAAGACAAGAACAAAGTGCTTTGTTAGATAATAGCAGGGAAAATATTTAATCAATGTGGAGGAACAAGAGAGGAGGCGTGGAAGACCAGACAAGCCTGTAATTAACATTGCTATGGCTGGAATCAAGAAAGACCTGTTAAGCCATCATGTTAATCTAGGTTTCAGGAGAATATGAAAACCTGGAACAGAAACTTGAAGTAATGTCGTGGTTTAAACCCAGTCAGGTAATTCGTTCACTCCCCCCCCCCCCTTCTTTCCCTCCCCCTACTCCCGGAGGGACGGAGAGGAGAATCGAAAAGAATGCAACTCCCACGGGTTGAAATAAGAACAGTTTAGTAACTAAGGTATAACAGAGATCGCTACTGCTACCACCAATGATAATAATGATAAAGGAAATAACAAGGGAAGAGAATACAACACCTCAGCACCAACCGACCGATCACTCGCCCCCCAAGCCCGACCAAGCTCCGACCGATACCTCCTCCAACCCTGCAGTCCCACAGCCCTTCCGGCTCACTCCCAGTTACATCCTGGGCATGACATGCTGTGGTATGGAATACCTCTTTGGTCAGTTTGGGTCAGCTGTCCTGTCTCTGCTTCCTCCTGGCTTCCCCTCCCCCCTGGCAGAGCATGAGGCTCACAAAGTCCTTGGCCAAACCAAAACATCCTTGTTATCAGCTCTGTTCCCGAGCTGAAATCAAAACACAGCACTGCACCAGCTACCAAGAAGGAGAAACATGATTGCTACTGCTGAACCCAGGACATTATCCACCCCTTATTCCATACCATTCACGTCATGCTCAGATCCCACATTTTCAATATACTCTTATCTTAGTGCATGGAACAGTCCCTATAAAGCTGCTGAGTCCATCTGGTCCATGATGTCAGTCTCCATCTCTTGTACCATTCTTCTAGAGCAGGAGAGACTGTGTGCAGTGTTCACACTTGTGAATAACCTGAGCAATAGTGTCCATTGCTAAGTCCACCCCTCGATCTTGAGTCCACGTCTATGTTGCATCTCTGCCCTGATGGCCTGAAGTGCCATGGGCCCACCAGGCTCAAAATAATTCACTGTCCCCTTAAGCAGTTTCTGCAGCTTGTTGCTGGGGACTCCATACAGCTGCCTTCCATCTCCAATGCTTCCAAAGCACTGGAGGGGCCCAGTGGACTAGATACTTGCCCATACTGTCCCACACACCCTGCCACTCATGACTGTCCAGCCTTGGGGAAAACCTCTTGGTCCCCCTATATTGTCATCTAACCCCAGAAAAGACCCAAATCTGACTCTGCTTAACTGTTGAGATCAGACAAAATGGTGGTGGGTAAAACACAGCCTGTGTGTGTGCCAACATGCTGATCCCCATCACGATCAGCATGCAGGTCCCAAGGATACCCAAAGGCCATTCAAAACCTTCAGAACTCTCAGTTGATGCTGCTGTACTTGTCACTGGGGCTGGTGTAGCTGCTGTGCTTGCCGGCTCTCCCACCACCAGCTTCTCTTTTCTTGAGTCCAGCTCTTCCTCCTCTGCCTTGCTGGGAAATGCTGCGTGGTCTCCTGCGTCCTCCTGGGGCTCGGCGGGCGGCTTCCGGGGAATGCTCTCGGCCGTCGCGGGGCTCGGCTCTTCCGCGGGGCTCGGCTCCTCCACCGCCTTATCCCGCTGCTCGGCAGCCGCTTCCTTCTGCTCCTCGACCGCCCCGACCTCCTCCACCGGCAGCCGTCCCCTCGCGGCCTCCGGCCCCGCTCCCGCCGCCGCTTGCTCCCCGGGGCCGCTCTCCTGAGTCGCTTCGGCTGCCGCCGGCTCCCGGGGCCGCTCCCCCTCGGCTCCCCGCAGCCTCACGAAGATGGAGAGTAGGGTGAGGGCCAGGACGGTGAAGAGCAGCCGGACGGCCAGGTACAAGTCCACGGCCACGTCCGTCCCGCCCTGCTGCTGGAGCCCGCCCGTATTACAAGTCATTGCCATAAAGCACAGTGAGACAAGAACCTTAGCCCAGGCCCCACACTTGATAAACACTAACACAGCAAATACCGGCTCTAAGTAAGTTACAACGGTCTGAAGCTGTGAGATCAAGAACAACTCTGATACCCAATAAATCAGCATTGTGACGAGTGACTATTAATCCAGTCAGATCTGTTGTTATCTCAACCCTTCGTGCCCCACGTTGGGCGTCAAAACGAACTGTAGTGGTTTAAACCCAGTCAGGTAATTCGTTCACTCCCCCCCCCCCCCCTTCTTTCCCTCCCCCTACTCCCGGAGGGATGGACAGGAGAATCGAAAAGAATGCAACTCCCACGGGTTGAAATAAGAACAGTTTAGTAACTAAGGTATAACAGAGATCGCTACTGCTACCACCAATGATAATAATGATAAAGGAAATAACAAGGGAAGAGAATACAACACCTCAGCACCAACCGACCGATCACTCGCCCCCCAAGCCCGACCAAGCTCCGACCGATACCTCCTCCAACCCTGCAGTCCCACAGCCCTTCCGGCTCACTCCCAGTTACATCCTGGGCATGACGTGCTGTGGTATGGAATACCTCTTTGGTCAGTTTGGGTCAGGTGTCCTGTCTCTGCTTCCTCCTGGCTTCCCCTCCCCCCTGGCAGAGCATGAGGCTCACAAAGTCCTTGGCCAAACCAAAACATCCTTGTTATCAGCTCTGTTCCCGAGCTGAAATCAAAACACAGCACTGCACCAGCTACCAAGAAGGAGAAACATGATTGCTACTGCTGAACCCAGGACAAGTAAATACAAGGAAAAGATTAATTTGGGCAAAATTTCAAGGCTTTTTTAAAGAAAATGGTTTCTTAGATTGCTGTGGTGGTGGCAGTATAGACTAGTGGGTCTTAAAACTATAAAGAATAGCTTGTTTTTCTGGGTGTCTAAATTAAAAAAAAAATACTTTAAATAATTCCTCTATCCCTGTTTTTCACCATGGAGAGCAGCATGCCACTATCTGACATTAAACTTAAAAAAAAAGGGGAAAGTGGATTTTTCTTAGCTTCCTGAAAAACTAAATATACACCCATATTTTAAGGCAGTTACTAATTCTGAGAATATTTAAACCATAGCAAGAGAGACTATTTTAGCCTATTTAAGGTTTTCATCTGAAAACCAAAGATTTCAATGAAATTTCTTAAATAAAATAAAAAAGTTTTTCACCTTCAGAACAAATATATATACATCTTATTTTCTTTGACTAAAAGGTTTGTACTGACTTTGTGGAGACACTGAAACAAGTTATAAATGATGTATGAAATGAAAGCTCACTGCCCATTGCACAGAGAGAATACAAACACAACTTTTCAATCATTGCTGCCTTAAGTTTTATAATTTATTATACTGTTGGATTTTTAGATTCTGTTTTTTTCTCTTCTGAAATGGAGCCACAAAACACCACTGAAAAGAGTCTGAAAAAAAAAATCAGTAAAGTTATTTTTTAAAGGTATATTCTTATATATTTCTTTCCATTATTTTTCTAAGGGCCAGAAGAGCTAGTTCTATTTTAAACCACTTCTGATGTTGCTGTTACTAAGGGAAGTTATAATTAATCATACACATAATTTTTCCACATTCATTGAGAATAATGCCTATTAGTTGACTCTCATAAAATGGAATTTCTACAAGGCATTGGGGAAGTTGATGCCTGACAGATCATATGAAAATATTTAAGATAAATTTTTAGAATACTTGAGGCATTTCTTTTGTACAGAAGACAAATACACTTGTACTGTATTGTTGGATTTTTCTCAGTTAAATGAAAGCAAATCAAAAGTAAATCCACTGAAAATGAGAAGTTTCTAACAGGTTTGGCCTGTTGTATAGCATACGAATCAAGTCCTAGCAAGAGTTAAACTAAATATCTATCACATGTGACTTAAAAGTCTAATGTGCTTATTTTATCATTTGATTCCCTTTTATTTAATTTATGCTTACATAGGAAAAAAAGAATAGAGAATATTCAGAATGAACAAATCAAATGTTTGCTTCCACCTCTCCTATGAATGCATTAATTAGCAAGTTCGGGTGTCCTCAACATAAAAAGTACATGGAACTGTTGGAACAAGTCCAGAGGAGGGCCACGAGGATGATCAGGGGACAGGAACACCTCCCGTATGAAGACAGGCTGAGAAACTTGGGGCTGTTCAGCCTGGAGACGAGAAGGCTGCATGGAGACCTCATAGCAGCCTTCCAGTATCTGAAGGGGGCTTATAAGGATGCTGGGGAGGAACTCTTCATTAGGGACAAGGCGTAACAGGTTAAAACTTAAGCAAGGGAAGTTTAGATTGGATATAAGGAAGAATTCTTTAAAGGTGGTGAGTCACTGGATTGGGCTGCCCAGAGAAGCTGTGAATGTTCCATCCCTGGGGGTGTTCAAGGCCAGGTTGGACAGAGCCTTGAGTGACATGGTTTAGTGTGAGGTGTTCCTGCCCATAGAAGTTGGAACTAGATGATCTTAAGGTCCTTTCCAGCTCTAACTATTCTATGATTCTATAAGTATTTTGTTGCTAGAAAAATGATTACTTATTTTATATAATGTAAACTGCTTTCTTATATCAGGATAATTACTTTAAATAAAAAAATATAAAGAATGTTCACATAATCTTTATTGGTTTAGGCACCATGTTAAAACGAATTCCACATTGAAGTTTTTCAATACAATACCAAGTAGGAACTTGAAGAAGAGAATAAAATACTTATAAGCATCTCTAATCTATATCCTATAGTGAACCTCCATATTCAATATTTAAATTCAGGTGGTGTCCTAAAAAAAGAAATCCAGGCAAAAATATTTTAGTTGTAGAAAGCCTTCTAGAAACATCTACTTCACTACACAAGAAAGCTATATGCTAATTTCAGAACCTCAGTAAGGCGTCTAGGTATAGGCAGAATGGACTCAGATCTTCCCAGAATTTTTGAATGATAAGTCACTTTAAGTACCATTGTGCCCTTTATGGTATATAGAGTTTGGATCTTTGTGGAAGTAATTCTTTTTGTAGATCTCTTGGGTATGTTAGGAATAAGTATCTTTTTCCTTGCAGCTACTATATATGGCAGACAGGTCTTTTAAGTAATACAGATCTTGCCCATCTCATTTAATACTTATAAAGCATCCAGAATAATAAGGAAACTAGTATTAAGCAATGATATGTGTGATAAAAACTAAAAACTAAGCTGCTCAGAAGTCTAGATTGTCCTTATTTCTTCCTTTGCCATCTAACTCAAAAGGAATGTACCCTGCTCCTGAAACTGGTCAAAAGAGAAGATAATAAAACACTTGATGTGTATGGATTAAATGTAGAATGGAATATATGATCTTGGTTAAAAAAAAAATCTGTAACATTTGTCACACCCATAGAATCAGAAGTGTTAGGCTCCTTATTAGCAACAAAATAAAGAAATTTAAAGAATTAGATCAAGTACCAAAACAAGAATAGCCTTTTTTCACCAGCCTGGATTAGATACTTACACAAGCTATAGTATTTGAATAGCAATGTCAATGACCAGCTGGATTGCATGGAGCTCCACTTGGGGATGGATGAGGACCTGACTGAGGGTTTATGGGTCAGGATTAAAGGGAGGGCAAGGTAGGTGACATTACAGTGCATTTCTGCTACAGGCCATATGACCAGGAAGACTCAGCAGATGAGGCTCATAAGGAACCTCAACCACCCGGATGTCTGCTGGAGGGACAACACAGCACTGCATAAGTAATCCAGGAGATTCCTGGAATAAATTGTTGATAACTTCTTTTTCCAAGTGATAGAGGAGTCAAGGAGGATAAAAAGAATCATAGAATAGTTAGGGTTGGAAAGGACCATAAGATCATCTAGTTACAACCCCCCTGCCATGGGCAGGGGCACCTCACACTAAACAATCTCACCAAGGATCTCTCCAACCTAGACTTGATACTAAACCATGTCATGCAAGGCTCTGTCCAACCTGGCCTTGAACACCGCCAGGGATGAAACATTCACAACCTCACTGGGCAGCCCATTCCAGTGCCTCACCACCTTTACAGTAAAGAATTCTTCCTTATATCCAATCTAAACTTCCCTTGCTTAAGTTTTAACCTGTTACACCTTGTCCTATCACTACAGTCCCTAATGAAGAGTTCCTCCCCAGCATCCTTATAAGCCCCTTCAGATACTGGAAGGCTGCTATGAGGTCTCCACGCAGCCTTCTCTTCTCCAGGCTGAACAGCCCCAACTTTCTCAGCCTATCTTCATACAGGAGGTGCTCCAGTCCCTTGATCATCCTCGTGGCCCTCCTCTGGATTTGTTCTAACACTTCCATGTCCTTTTTATGTTAAGGACACCAGAACTGCACACAATACTCCAAGTGAGGTCTCACGAGAGCAGAGTAGAGGAGCAGGATCACCTCCTTCTCCCTGCTGGACATGCTCGTTTTGATGCAGCCCAGGATAAAGTTGGCTTTCTGGGCTGCAAGCACACACTGCTGGCTTATGTTCATTTTCTTATCAACCAACACCCCCAAGTCGTTCTCCACAGGGCTGCTCTGAATCTCTTCTCTGCCCAACCTGTAGCTGTGCCTGGGATTGCTCCGACCCAGGTGTAGGACCTTGCACTTGGCAAGGCTGGCAAGGTTGGATGCTATGCTGAACTTTGTCCTCACCAACAGGAAGGGGCTGGTTTGGAATGTGAAGCTCAAGGGTTGCCTTGGCTGCAGTGATCATGAAATGGTGGAGTTCAAAATCTTTAGGACAATGAAGAGGGTGTGCAGCTAGCTCACTACCCTGGACTTTGGCGTCTTCAGGGATTTGCTTGGTGGAGTACCATGGGATAAAGCCCTGGAGGGAAGAGAGACTCAAGAAAGCTAGAGAAGAACTTTTTTACAAGCACATGGGCTGTTAGAAGGGCTAATGCCTTTAAACTGAAAGATGATAGATTTAGATTAGATATTAGGAAGAAATTTTTTACTATGAGCATGGTGAGACACTGGAACAGGTTGCCCAGAGAAGCTGTGGCTGCCTGGAAGTGTACAAGGCCAGGTTGGATGGGGCTTTGAGCAATCCAGTGTGTAGGAAGATGTCCTTGTCCATGGTAATAAGTTTGGAACTAGATAATCTTTAAGGCCCCTTCCAAGCCAAACCATTCTGTGATTCTAAGATTCTAAATCAGTAAAGGATAACCCATTCTATGATTCTAAGATTCTAAATCAGTAAAGGATAGCAAACAGGCATGTGAGGCAGTCTAATAAACGAAATTTTTTTTCTTCTTTTAAGCATGGATTTTAACAGGTACATTGGTGAAGCTCATCATACATGAGCAGTGAGAAAAAGACAATGGACTACCAGGGAAGGGAGAGACTAACAAAGGTTTTAAACAAATATTATCAAAGCCAGAAGGAAACAAATAGCCTACACAGGTGCTTACCTGCCAAAAAAATGCAAATAATTAGGAAGCTTCTATCTAACTTTTGTGCCTTTTGTTGTTGTTGAATGTTCTTTTATTAGCTCTTAGGAAATTATATCACTAAACAACCAAAGAATTGCTACACAATAGCTGAGCATTGTGTAAAAAGTGGAAATGTAATTTAACATTTTACATAACAAAAACACTCCTGAAAGGAGATAAAATGTACTCAGTAATTAATTTTTTGTTTATATACTTGTGCTGCATTCCAATGCTTTATTAAAAAATGCAAAATAAAATACTTCCAGAACAGCTATTATGGAACTAATGGAAGATACCAAAAAAAGAAGCAAAAAAATAAACAAGGGGTACAGAGTAGCATTGGTCATCCTATTTTTACTTTAAAATGTGAACCATCTAAGAAAGACAGAAAGGTTTCATTGCTAAACACGAGGAGGGCAATACAAAGTGAAAATACAGCCAGGTGCTTCAAAGTTCAATGTAAAAACTATTCATTTATTTCAGGAATTAAACTTGTCACAGCAATGAATGATGTCCATTGTCTGGTGCACCTCCCTCTTTCATTCATTAAATGAAAATCTAACATGAATCAAATCAAGGATCTTCAACATGGAAAGAATCAAATCAAGGGATTCATTTGGCTTTCTGGCAGATTAATTTCAGAAGCTCTGTGGATTCAGGTTTAAGGAACTGAGCAACATACTGTTTAATATTGGCAGAGAGCACATTTCTATAATTTCCCACGACAATCATATCTTTACCAAACTTTGATTATGTTTCAGTTTGGATAGACTACTTGAATGAACAACTGCTTAATATTATCTATAGAATGTGCAAGGCCACAGGTGGGAAAGGCATGTGGTCAGCCATCCTTTGTATTACTGGATTCATGTGGCTATTGAGCTATTTGAAAACTGCTGCTTTTTGTTAGCTACTCAATCATACCATATTTAATTTT
This sequence comes from Pezoporus flaviventris, assembly GCF_033815535.1. Taxonomy (NCBI): domain Eukaryota; kingdom Metazoa; phylum Chordata; class Aves; order Psittaciformes; family Psittacidae; genus Pezoporus; species Pezoporus flaviventris. Next base: position 26,612,672 of record NW_026892579.1, on the reverse strand, counting down.
TTAAGAAATAGCATACACTCAGAAATAAACTGAAAAATAGGTATTACCATGTTCTACTGTCAATGCTGTCAATGCACATAAGTACGTATGTATTTTTAAATTTATTTATATGTGCCTGAATGTATGCATACATTCCCTAAAAAAAAAAATAAAAAAATTAAAGGTTACAGCATTTCATTATAATTTCTCAAGTATGATACAGATTTTTGGTCACTTCACTGCAGTGATGGGGTAGTTAAAGTGAAATGATTAACATATTTTTTTATTAAACTAATCTGCTTTCTAATGATGAGGTACAGCTGAGTACCAGAACATTTAGTGTTTTGAATGGACCACTATTAAGCATAATGTACCCTCTGTTTACAATAATCAAAGACATTCTCATTGATAATATATATATAATAGATAATATAATAGATAAATTATTTTTCACGACTGATCTCCATATATCAGCATTCAGTACTGATAAGTCATTAAGTCAGCAACTCAGCATGAACTCAATACAGAAGAGCAGATGAAATGTAGCTGCCTTATGATGAACTTACAAATGAATAATTTATTCTGTTTATTGCCTCTTCCAGTTTAAGTCACTCCACAATAAATTATCTAGTAACTCTTTTACAATTCACACAGTTTAACAGCAAAATATAAATGGGCTGTATTTGCAGTGTTATTTTCTTCAGTTTAATTTCCATGGCTAGAGTCAAGACACTGTATTTTATTAGTGACTTGTACAAAAGTGGGAGAAACAGATTAAAAAAATCATGAAACCACATTACTTAGATTAGTTCTTTCTTAAGAATTTATTTATAAATCAATTTCAGGACTTGGAACTAAATTGTTTCTAATTGTTTAAAATTCTTCCAATTGTGAAAACGAGTAAATTTCATTGTTCGATTGTTAAAACTGATCTAGCTGCTTTCAGGCAAGAATGCCAGGAGGCCTGCGTGGGTAAACAAGGATCTCCTGAACAAACTCCAGCATAAAAAGGAGGCCTACAGAGGGTGGAAGAAAGGATGGGTGGCCTGGGAAGAATACAAAGAAATAATCAGAGCAGCTGTGATCAATGGATCAATGTCCAAGTGGCATTCTTCAGGGATCAGTACTGGGACCAGTGCTGTTTAACACCTTTGTTGACAACATGGACAGTGGGATTGAGTGCACCCTCAGCAAGTCTGCCGATGACACCAAGCTGTGTGGTTCGGTTGATACGCTGGAGGGAGGGGATGCTATCCAGAGAGACCTTGATATGTGGAGAGGTGGGCCAATGCCAACTTCATGAAGTTCAACCAAGACATGTGCAAGGTCCTACACCTGGGTCAGGGTAATCGCATGTACAAATACATGCTGGGCAGAGAATGTATTGAGAGGAGCCTTGAAGAGAAGGACTTGGGGGTGTTGGCTGAAGAGAAGCTCAGCATGAGCCAGCAGTGTGCACTCACAGCCCAGAAACCAATCGTATTCTGGGTTGCATCAAAAGAAGGCGTGACCAACAGGTAGAAGCAGGAAAATCTGCCTCTCAACTCTGTTATGGGGAGACTCCATCTCACTCACCAAGTGAGTACTGCACTCAGGTCTGGGGTCCCCAACACAAGAGTGATATGGGCCTACTTGAGTGAGTCCAGAAGAGGGCCACTAAGAAATGTATTACACATGATGAATATCATGTTCTTTATTTTATGGTTCCAATGAAATAGCAGATTAATAAGTCTTTAAACCCAAGGAAATTTCTTGACAAGAAGCTATCAGCCAATGCAGTGCTTTATATATTTGAAAATGAGACGAAAATGCGCACAAGAGCATTATTCTACTTTTCTTTCCTTAAATGATCTCAAATACAGTTTAACACCCATTATGCCTTATTTATACTGGAGTATATTACTTTGTCAAAAAGACAGATGTCTGTCTTGAAGTGGTGCACAAGTCATTGTGTTCAAGTATGAAGGTGTCCAGCCCAATTGTACTTTCACTGTATTGTCTTCAAAAGGATTACAGAAACGCAGGAAAGTGGTATGAGTTGGACAAATATAAATTGCTTATCATGTAAAAACATCATAGAAAGACAATTTGAAATTAAATAAAATATATGAGTTCAAATGTATTTGGCAATCTATTAATAGTCACTTATGAAATTTTTCAAGAAACAACCAAACATGTAAAGAACACATCCCTCCATAATTCTCTTCTGAAAGGCATTCTGTCAGTTAACTAGAAGGCTCATTTTTCAAGTCTATGTCAGTGATTTTGAATATATGAAACCAGTATTTCTTCTCTCAGTGAGTGATGGTTTATGATTTCATACATATATATAAGATACATACTTCTTCCATTAAAAGAGTATATTTTGTTTCCACAACTAAAAATATTTTTCTTATAAGCAGTGCCTAAGACGATGTGAAAGTGCTCTGCTTTCTTTCCTAAGAGTCTAATATAAATCTGATTGAAGTTAAATCTTTAAGCTGGAAGAAAATATATAAAAGGAACTTTCAAGTTCCTTCCTGATTTGAAGGAAGAAGGCTTTACAAGTGCTTGAGCCTTGGAAACTTCTTTCCATAGAGCATGAGACAGATAGGAATATATTTTCAACTGAACCAATGGTTCTCAAATCTGATGTGGCCTTCTAGAGTTAGTCAATGATTATTTGGTCATAAAAGTTATCAATAAGAATCCTAATCAGAGTAAATTACTGTGTGCAGAAATTTATTTGCAAATATCTATGCTTTACATATGTAATGGTCTCAAGCTCCCACTACCCAAACTGCAAATGTGAGCCCTTGTTAATACTCTGCAATCCAAATATATTCTAAATATAAAACCATGTCCTCAAATTGAAAACAGCTCTCATACCTATCTAGCACCCACTTGTCTCAGTTGATACTATTTCCAAAAGGCGTTTGCAGTAAGATCCTTGCAATCCTTTTTGTTGAGCTGAAGAACTGTAAACTATCTTGGATCCATAGTAACTGGCTTTCTCATTTTAGGTATTTAAATCTACCTTCCAAAACTCAGCCAGACCACGTTTTGCCTTTCTTTTTACTGTTAAGAGAAGAATTAATGATTTATACACTATTCATATGGAGTCTTTTAGAAACAGTGACTGTACTGCATGTCAAGCAACACACTTTACCACTGGTTTATTATACATTCATTCAAATGCTGCATGCTTACTAAAAAGTTGAGTTTCCATACACTCTTTTTGTTCTGGGTAGCTCAGCAGTGGGTAGTTATTATACCATGACACTTTGCTCAGTAAATTTGAAACCAAGCTTCCAAAGTATGCTGAGAGCTACCATGAGTCTTAACAGTTTTTAGAACAGTGGCCTTGCAGCGTAATTCTTGTTCATATTCATATTCACATTCACATACTAGAAGAAACTAAAGCAGGTTAGTAAGCAGGATGTTTTATAGTTTCATTGTTATGGTCTTATATTTAAGTTTGCTTATGCACACAGTAAAATGTGAATTAAAAATATTCTTCCTTGAAAGTATTCATTACAGTAAATTAAAACATAATTAGAATCAGGAGCTCAGTGAGAGTTCATAGTACCTGTGAAGTGGTAAAAAGTCTGAGGAATTTTTCCACCCATTCTCTTTCAGATAGAACACCATTTGTGAATTTATCCTCTGGTGTGTCTCTTTTTTTCATAGCTCTTTGTCGCTCAGACTGTACTTTCCAGAAAATCCTGTAACAGCACCTGCAAAGTCCTGCTCACAGAACCATCTTATCCTGAATACACACATTTTAACAAAAAAATCTGGGAATGTCATCCAGGGATAATGAACATTAGTCATTCCCCCTTGAAACAAGTGTCTGGAGGCATTTCTTAGAAGAAGAAATTCTTGCTTTATAGAAAAAAAAACCAAAATAGTGCAAGTATTGAAAAAGACCAAATATTTCAAATGTCTATATCTACTTTAAAAATGGCAATCAGATAGAAATATCCTTGTGAAATATTTAGGAAACATGCAGTTTGTAACCTTAGGTTTATCTTATGGAGCTCCATGCATGCAAGACCTCTAATAGAACAACAATTTATGGTGTGAACTTGTTTACACCAGGCAGATCATCCTAATTCAGATGAAAACCATGATGTTATTAAGAGATTTCTGTGCTGTTGAGACAGAAAAATAAAAAATAAATGTTGTGTAAGTTAAGGAAATTAAAATTATGGCCTTTGAAAAAGCCCCTCATGAAAAGAAGTCGTAAAAAAATCACAGTTATATGGCACATGCAACATTTATCCTAACTTCTTTTCCAGGTTCCAGGCTCAATATGCACGAGTTGGTTAATTAGCCATTATTATTGGTGCTTTTTATAATACATCATAGGAGGATCCATCAATCCTGCATGGTAAGCATACTTCAAATGCTGAGATTTCTTTTTTTTTATTTTTTATTTTTTTAATTTTTTAGTATCTAGCTATCTGTATTTTCAAGAAAGACAAAAAGTAAGAAATACTGTACCACTTCCTGATAAACACTACTTTGTATAAGCTGAATTAAACAATAGCTGCAGTATTTAAAGTCATTGCAATCCTCAGGCTAATAGCCTCTGGACTGCAACAATGCAACATTAAGCCTTGAAATCACCTTTCCCTAACCCTGAACCACCTTTCCTAACCTTCATCACCTTCACCTTTGTTATGGCATTTTACCTGTAAATTTACGAGGAAATTCCAAATCTAAGCTAAAGTAGCCTTTACTTACACTAAAAGCTAACTGATCCACTTAACCAATGATAGATGCAGCATAAGGCTAAGTAGAAATAAGAAAATAGACATACTGATAGTCATGTACTCTCATATTCAGATTTCATCCTGTTTATCTTTTTCATAGCTCTTTGTCACTCTGACTACACTTTCTATGTCCGGAAAATCCTGTAACAGCATCTGCAAAGTCTTGCTTGCATATGAACCATTGATTCCACCAAACTTGTACATGCATATGCACATAATTCCCATTCACATATTTTTGTAGTCAATCGTATTGCTAGGTAGTATGAATTTATAGCATGTAAAATATGCCTTTTTGATAATAAAAACATTCTTTAGCACAAGAATCTTGAATTTATAATTTAGAATTTTTTTACCCTTGTACAACATAATCATCTCTGCCTCCATCTTTGTTCTTCCTGGTGTACAACATTATTAAAACATTTCCAATTTCTATGTATTCTTACTTAGGAAAGAGTGTCTCAGCATTTCCACCAAATTAGCCTCAGATTAAATTAGTGAGAAACCTACATACTTTGTAATGCAAAATAAAAAGAAAAGAAAAAAGAAAGAAACCCCCTCATAGGTTTTTTAATGGCTGTACTAGATGATTCTACTGCTTGTTCTATTAGCATTTAGACAACAGCTTAATGTAGTGGATTGATAGTATGACTCAAATTAGCACAAAAATTTAGATTTATAAACTAACCACATTTAGCAGTCCCCAAAATATTCTGCCAAGATGGAAGTGTATTACCTTTCACAATAATCTCACTCCTGTACTGCTGAAGGGGATAATCTAACGTTAGAGTATATCTTTTACAGTTACTTTGAAAAATCAATTCTTTTTTGCAAATGTGCGATGGAGAAAATCATCATATTGTCAGGGTTGCATCTATAGATGCAGGCTGCATGGAGACCTCATAGCAGCCTTCCAATATCAGATGGGGGCCTACAGGGATGCCAGAGAAGGACTCTTCATCAGGGACTGTAATGACAGGACAAGGGTAACAGGTTAAAACTTAAACAGGGAAAGTTCAGGTTAGGTATAAAGAAGAATTTCTTTCCTGTGATGGTGGTGAGGCACTGGAACAGGTTGACCAAAGAAGTGGTAAATGCTCCATCCCTGGCAGTGTTCAAGGCCAGGTTGGACAGAGCCTTGGGAGACATGGTCTAGTGTGAGGCATCCCTACCCATGACAGGGGTTTAGAAATAGATGATCTTAAGGTCCTTTCCAACCCTAACTATTCTATTATTCTCTGTTCTACCCAAACGGCAGAAATTTTGAAATTAATCCAGAAGCTATGAGCCCAGTCCAGATAATGATACATATTTTCAGGCTAAACTCCTACAAGTTTCTAAGATCAATTTATTCCTGTTAGCATCCTAGAACGATATATTACCTCCTCCTTTGGATTCTCTCTTTGGTCAGTTATATTTACAAAAGAAAACCCAACATTTTATTAGTGTTACTTCTTTAAAGTTGAAAATGTCATTCCACTGGAAATCAATGTAATTACTGTAGATACCATTCTTAAATTATTTACTTACGGAACATACTGTTTTCCAGAAAAATGTTGAAGAAATTGCACATACAACCAGATGTGTAGTTTTCTTATGTCATATTGATATTTTATATGCTATTTATTTATTTAAGCTTAAACACTTGAAAAAAAGTATAAAGCTGTATATTGCATTGGTTTTACGTACAAGTAAGCAGTCATAAATAGATTTTGCTGAATTATTCTATTTAAGTTTGTGGCAAAGAAATCAGAACCTCACTTATTTTATTTTGCTAGTCTGATATAGCATTTATTTGAAACATTTCATTTAATATAGCATATTCCCCCCACCCTCCATAGTCCTCCGGAAGGGTGCTCTGCTGTGTTACATTCAGCTTGTCTGCCTGGAATCTGGCTTCTTTCCTGCAAAGCTACTTTCTGTCTGGTCCCCAGCTTTTCCTCTTGCATGGCATTATTCTGTCCCAGGTGCAAGATTTTATATCTACTTTTGTTGAACTATATGTTTCTTTCTCCCTACTTCTCCAGCCCATTTGATCCCTCTGAATACCAGCCATACTCCGCAGTGTTATCAGCGACTTCTCCCAGCTTAGCAAGATCTCCAGATTCACTGTTGGTGTGTTTGGTCTTATCTTCCCGACCATTAATACGGATGATAATAGTTTGATGGCTGTCACTACTTGTCATCAACTGGATAACAAATCTTTGAGCCCAGTGGTACAGCCAGGTTTCTACCAAGCATGCAGTCCACATCTCGTCAACCTGGATGTAAGAATACTGTGGGGGACCATGCCAACAGCCTTGCTTAAATCACAATAAAGATTATCCACTGCTCTCCCCTTGTTCACTGAGCCCGTTATCATATGAAGCTACCACATAGCTTCAGGCTTGACTTGGCCTAGGTAAATCCATATTGGCTATTCCAAATCACCTTGATGTCCTTCACTGGCTCAGAAATAAATTACAGGATGATTTTTCTAGAATTAATCTTCCCAGGGGCTGAGGTCACTCCTGTAATTCCCCTAAACCTTCATATTTCCATTCTTGAAGACAGGGTGATATTTTCCTTTTTCAAGTCTTCAGGTGCCTCGCTGGTTATTATAGCTGTTCAAAAAGGATAGACACGAGTCTTGCAGTGACAATGGCCAGCTCCGTTAGCATCCTCAGACATACCCATCTGGTTTCAAATCCAGTTAGTTTAAGAAGTTTCTAAATCAGTCTTCCTCTTCCTGGGGGCAATGTTTTCTTCTCACAGACTCTGGAAACAGCTCAGGACCTGAAAGGTTTTCAATTAGAGACCTTACCAGGTCCTAACTAGAAAAAATACTTTGCTGTGAATCAAATGTCAAGTAATAAACCATTTCAGCAAGGGGTTCATTTAGGTTTTCCACTTCCCTAGGTGCCTCACAGGAGATGTACTGACACAAACCATTCTTCACCTCTATTCTTTTTCAAGTGATTGCGTTAGCAGCACTGCAGTTAGTCTGACTTTCTTATTGTGCTTTATAGAATACTACTGTTCAGTTTGTAAGCAAAACATTAGGATTATATTTCAGCTTGGCTGAAATATGGGAATCAAGAGGTAATACACATTTTATTTGAGATGTTATCCTTTGGGTTCACTGTTAGGAAATTAAATACATAGATACACATAGTAATGCATCTGTAAAATATATGCAGAGATACGCATAAAAAGTGGTAGTTTTATTACAAAACCTTTTTTTTTTTAGTACTTCTGGTATGCTCTTTGTTTAGACTACGAATATCTTTTCTGGCTTGCTTTGTGTATCTTAAGGTAAAAGCGATTAGTCTACAGAAGAAGATATTTCACATATTGTAGAAAAATATTCAATAACATTATTGATTACATAAAGTTGAGATATCCATGCAATGGAGCTCTTTGAAAATCTTCCTTATTTTACACTTCAAATACACAGATAGCATAGTCTCAAATCCATTACACTCATTCACTGAAATTGAGTGAGCAGCAGGGATGACAGATGAGATAAACATCTCTGAAACACAGTATTCGCCTGAATACCTGCATTATTGGGATCCAGGAGATCATGCCTCACACACAGACAAAATACTTGTGTATTATCAGATCAGGAGTAATTTGACTCAAATTCAGCCTCTTGGAACTCCTGTTGACTTGTTATTGGTGTGTTTAATTGAGGAAAGAAAAGTACAGGTTGGTGTACCACCTGGGAAAGATAGGTGACCCCTGCTTTGAAGGGTGAAGACATAAAAAGAAGGAAGTCTGCAGCATAATGCAGTCACATTTTATACCTGTCTTGGAGAGCTATAACCTCTCTGAAGCAAACATTCATTTTGATACATTTCATACGACTTTTTCAGGTAGGAAATTCAGTTTGTCAAATGACAGCCACTTTCCCTGATGACATAGTTTTATTCACCCTCCTTAAATGCTCAGTAAGGAGCTGGAGGTTTGTCAGTTAAATATATGACATTGTTATGACTCTTGATGACATGTGCAATGACATGACTTACCTAGGGTTTTAAAAGTCATCTGTCTGTCAAGGATGTGAAGCGACGCAGTGCTCGTTCCACTGCTGGTCTTGCCTTTCCTTAATGAGTATTTTTGCACTGGTTGTGCCAGTGATATGCTTTTGCACCTTTTATGCAGCTCTCATTCAGGTCATGTGATGGCATTGTGAGGCACCATCATGAGTATTTACCTTGCAGAAAAAAAAAGAGGAGTAACTACTCCACTAAATACCCACCATAAAAATTTCAATTTCATCTGGCCTTTACTTATTTAAACAGAAGTCTCAGAGACAGCAAGGTCAGACTTTTTCCTTCAATGCCAATGTTTTAACACTTAAATCTTAGGAGAAAAACTTCAATTAAGATTTGAAAGTATCTCTAAATATTGAGTTTGCTGTGGGTGTGCATATCCCACAGATAGTTTTGAGAATGTAAAAAACATTCTATTATAAAAATTCTACCTTAAATAATAAGATAAAACCTTAACCTAAAGAATAAACATTTTCCTTATAAAAACAATAGAATATTTGATATGCTTACAGCTATAAGAAATCAAAAGGTTTGCTGTTTATTTTTGTTAATGCTATCTGATAGATGAATTAAAATAATTAGAAAACTTGAGCTGATTCACATAGGAGGTAAAAGTAATTTTTGTGCAATAACGGAGAAATGGTTAAAGGATTACGGAATAAACTCCTGGGAAAGGGAGAATCATACCTGCAGTTAATCTGCATGTTTATTGAGGATTTCATCAGTGCTTTTGGAAGCACACTGCTTACTACTTATAACTGTCCTTTGATGTAATGTGCATTGGTAAAGATCCCAAAACATACGTAAGCATTGTGATGCTCAGCACTGAAATATCTAGAAGTCATGTTTTTCTCAGCAAGGATGGAATTTATAACTTTTATTCGAAGCTGAAAAGAGAGAGGTGCCTAAGCATGGGACTCATTTTAGACAGAATACAAAGTGGAAGGGGAAATGTTCCCGCATATCTGATTTTCACCTGCATTTAAACATGTATCTCTAGATTCTAATTAGGAAGTAAAGGAAAAAGTTGCAGCATCTACTTTCTAGACAATAGCAGAACAATAGTAACCCTGTAGATTTCACAGACTGATACTGACTCATGTTTTGATTATGTATTTAAATTTCAATTTGCTTTAAAATTAAGAGAAAGGTTAGAGAGAAGTTTAATAGGTACACTGAAGAATGCATTTGTATTTAGATATCAGAAATATCTTCAAACATTTACAAATATTGTAATTCTGTTCTAACATAAATGTTTGTCAAAAGGTAAAAACACCACAGTGTACCAGTCAACACATATTTACATTTTTAAAACTAAATGGTGTGGTAGATATACAACATGATGTCTAGTGTAATTTGATTTGAACAATGCCCTTTAGCAACACTTGGCAGCAGCTACATAAAAGACAGAAAGAAACATGGTAACTTCTTTCAGAGTTATTAAACAGCTTTCCATTAAGAAAATACAAGTGTATTCTAAGTATGGATCAATCTACTCAGAGGTAAAGTGGTTTCTTGAAACATAAAAGGAAATAAAAGCCTATTTTATTATTACATGGTTTCTATTTATACAAGACAAAGCAAATGCCAAAGACAATATGAAGGGGAGGCCTTTTGACAGTTAAATAATCTGTGATAATAATAACATGAATCAAAAATGCTTTAAAATTATTATTCAGGCATGAATACTGTTGATTTACAGAAAAGATATGTCCCAGATATTCTGGGAAGAGGTACATAATGTGCTATAACACAGGGACCTTGTATAATTTGAGGAATAAAATCTGTTCTGTACAAGGTCAAGTGTGACTCAAACTTGTTCAGAATTATTTTCTAGCAGATATGTTTCATCTCTCAAGATATAGTTAACTAGCAGTTTAGTAAAATTTACTGAAATATTTGGAATATGTTAAGTAGAACCAGGTGGCCAATATTATACAATAACTGACTGCCCTTGATTATACCCTGTAGTTCTTCTATCTCTCCCCAAAATTAGAAAAATAAGACCATGCATTTCACCTTTTGTTTTTGTTATCTATCACATGGAGAGGTATTCCATGATTTTTTTATATTTTTCTGTGTAGGCAGAATCCCTGAGTTAATCCATGCATATAGATCTTAAACTTATTTACCTTTACAGTTACAAGGTAATTCAACCGCATATAGTGCTTAGTGTTAGTCTTATTTACTGTGCTACAAATGTACTTTCTGTACAGGTGGATATAACTTTATTTGCAGGCATGTGAAAACAACATCAAAAATATTAATAAATTCTGAAAGTGACTTTCACTTTCAAGCTCAATGATACATGTTAAAAACTACAGTAAAAGACTACTGTAGCTGCAAAAAAAAACACTCAAAAGTTGGAATAGGCTAGAATGTTAGTATTCTCTGAAATCTTAATTTGTGCTCCTCTGCATTAGTATAAGACAGATTTTAATTAGATACTCATGTACTGTTTTGTCTATGGGACTGTTGCATCATTCAGCATACGTAATTAATTGTATTCAGTAAATAAGTAGCTATTCAATTTTTTTTTTTTCATCATTAGTCACTGTGTTGCCTTAGGCGACTATTCAAACATTGTGAGGGAGAGAGAATTATTAATTTCCTCATGTTTTTTTTTTTTGATGGCAGTGATCATTGTAACATCTAATGCTTCACAAATAGCCATTAATTTACTTTCACAAAACTCCTGTGAAGTGAGAGGGTATTCCTGTTTAATAAGTGGGCAGGTGAGGCACAGATGCAGTGAGAGCTGTACATTACTGGAAAAACAGATTCTAAGGCTAGAAATCAAATAATGAAATACAGATGTCTATACTGCAGATGACAATAGTTGAATTAGTTACATCTGACTTTTTCTAGTTGGTAGAGAGATGTTTAAGGTTTGGCTCATCTCATCTTGAAATAAGTCAGATAAGTCAAATGTTACAAGTGCCTATTTTTCTCTATCTAAGATAGAGTTCCTTTGTAGACAGCTCAGATGAAGATGTCTAAATGTGAGATGAACACAATTAAGTGACAATAAATCCACTACAACACTTCTGTCTGTGATGAAATGATGAGAAATATACCCTGAAAAACTTTATCTGTGATTTGCTTGTCTTGTGGTGCTTGTAGCAAAGCTTGCTCTGCTGGTGATTGTTGTAGCAAAGATGTTAAAACTACTATAGAGTTTCTCAGAAAGGGCATGAGAAAGGATATTCAAGTGATTTAGTCATAATACCTATTTTTCCCCCCCTCATTAAATTTCAGGGGTTTTGCCTTGGTCTTTACTGGCAAAGGCTCTGACCACACCACGTAAGTCTTGGAAAGCAGACACAGGGACTGTGAGAATGAAGACCCTAGGCCAACTGTAGGAGAGGATCTGGTTCAAGACCATCATAAGAACCCTAACGTACACAAGTCCATAGGACCTGATGAAACCCATCCACGGGTCCTGAAGGAGCTGGCAAATGAAGTTGTTAAGTCACTCTCCAGCATATTTGAAAAATCATGGCAGTCAGGTGAAGTTCCCGATGACTGGAAAAAGGGAAATATAACCCCCATTTTCAAGAAGGGAAAATGGATGACCCAGGGAATTACAGCCCAGTCAGTCTCACCTCTGTGCCTGGCAAAATCTTGGAGCAGATTCTCCTGGAAGGCATGCTAAGGCATATGCAAAACAACAAGGTGCTTGGTGACAGCCAGCATGGCTTCACTAAGGGGAAATCCTACCTGACCATTTGGTGGCCTCTTATGATGGGGCTACGGAACTGATGGACAGGGGTAGAGCAGCTGATGTCATCTACCTGGACTTGTACAAAGTGTTTGACACTGTCCTGCACGACATCCTTGTCTCTAAATTGGAGAGACATCAATTTGATAGGTGGACCGCTCAGTTCAGGAGAACTGGCTGGATGGCCACACACAAAGAGTTGTGGTCAATGTCTCAGTGTCCATCTGGAGACCAGTAACGAGTGGTGTCCCTCAGGGGTCAGTGTCGGGACCGGTCTTGTTCAACATCTTTTATGGGTGAAATGGACAGTGCGATTGAGTGCACCCTCAGCAAGTTTGCTGATGACACCAAGCTGTGTGGTTTGGTTGATACGCTGGAGGGAAGGAATGCCATCCAGGGGGACCCCGACACGCTTGTGAGGTGGGCTGACACCAAGCTTATGAAGTTTAACCATGCCAAGTACAGGGTCCTACACATGGGTCGGAGTAATCCCAGGCACTGCTACAGGTTGAGCAGAGGAGATTCAAAGCAGCCCTGTGGAGGACTTGGGGGTGTTGGTTGATGAGAAAATGAACATGAGCAGGCAGTGTGCGTTTGTACTTCAGGAAGCCAACTGTATCCTGGGCTGCATCAAAAGGAGCGTGTCTCTACTCTGCTCTCGTGAGACCTCACTTGGAGTATTGTGTGCAGTTCCATAAAAAGGACATGGAACTGTTGGAACAAGTCCAGAGGAGGGCCACGAGGATGATCAGGGGACTGGAGCACCTTCCGTATGAAGACAGGCTGAGAAAGTTGGGGCTGTTCAGCCTGGAGAACAGAAGGCTGCATGGAGACCTCATAGCAGCCTTCCAGTATCTGAAGGGGGGCTTATAAGGATGCTGGGGAGAGACTCTTCATTAGGGACTGTAGTGGTAGGACAGGAGGTAACAGGTTAAAACTTAAACAGGGAAAGTTTAGATTGGATATAAGGAAGAAATTCTTTACTGTGAGGGTGGTGAGGCACTGGAATTGGTTGCCCAGGGAAGTTGTGAATGCTCCATCCCTGGCGGTGTTCAAGACCAGGTTGGACAGAGCCTTGCATGACATAGTTTAGTGTGAGGTGCCCCTGCCCATGGCAGGGGGGTTGTAACTAGATGATCTTATGGTCCATTCCAACTCTAACTATTCTATGATTCTATGATGCTATAGCTTTTACATCCCAATCTCTTAAAAAAAAAAAAAAAAGAACAAACAAAGAAGAAAAAGAATCAAAAAAAAGACAAAGAAAGAAATAGACAGGATTTCTACAGGCAACAGCTTCTACTTAAATACATCACTTGGTAATATGTACTCCATCTCAGCATAAAAGATTAATTTCAGTATCTCTTGTACTCTCTTGTAGATCAAGGGCCTGTATGGACAGCTTTACCTCATCATCATATCCTAGCTCATCTTAATGCTCGTTCTTTTTGCCTCTCTTATTCTAATGCCTTGTAGAATCAGGGTTATTACCCTGCATATTCACTTCCTTTTGTCTAATGAACAAACACTGACAGACCACATAACTTCCGTATGCTAAGATTCTTCACTCAACAGATACCGGTAATCAGTAGTAATAAGTAAGTCATTCACAATGCTAAATTACAGAAAAATTGATAAGGATGGAATTAATTACATAGTTCGCTAAAAGTATTTAATTAATTTTGCTTCTAAGCTTAAAAAATTAAGGCTGTGACTATGCTAACAGATACTTTGTCATAACTTAAAATAATAGGGTAGCTTTTCATGGTAAGAAATGCCTCCTTGTTTTCACAGTTCCTCATGTAAAATTAGTCCCATAAAAAAGCTTCAAAAAATGATTCAAAATAATCTAGAAATGAATCTTTAAGTTCAACATAAATTTTAATTCAATAAAATCTATAACTCCATGGGATCAAAGACTTAAAGTTTATTTCTAAAAATTAAATTTCTAGCTTTATGGTTTATACTTCATTAAGCAGGTTACAATGTTTAGTTCTATAATCCTCTTGTTATATCCGAAATTTGAAACCCAGAGTGTAGTCTAAATGTTACTGAATCTAGTTGCAAAATCTAACCAATCTAATAATTGTTTGAAATTCATAGAATCATAGAATAGTTAGGGATGGAGAGGACCTTAAGATCATCTAGTTACAACCCCCCTTCCATGGGCAGGGACACCTCACGCTAAACCATGTCACTCAAGGCTCTGTCCAACCTGGCCTTGAACACTGCCAGGGATGGAGAATTCACAACTTCCTTGGGCAACCCGTTCACTGTTATACTTACTGTAAAATTCACTGTTATACTTACACATGAATGTTTCATGCCTGTCTACCTTAACTTGCCAATTAATGGAATTAATGGAGCAATCAAGAATTACATTTCTTATATTGAACAGCAATTTTTAGGGTGGCAATTTGTGCTGGTTTTGGCTGGGATAGAGTTAATTTTCTTCATAGTACGTAGTGCATGGCTATGTTTGGATTTGTGCTGAAAACAGTTTTGATAATTCAAGGATGTTCTAGTTACTGCTAAGCAGTGTTTACACAGAGTCAAGGCCTTTCCTGCTTCTCTCCCCACTCACCATTGTAGACAGCTGAGACAATATTGAGTCTTTTCACGAAGTTAACAGTTCTAGCTGTGAATAGCAAATGGAAACATTTTCCTTCATTCTGGATTTTATGTTCTGAAGTCTTCCCCAGAACACAGTTATCTTTGATACTAGATTCCAATTACTAATTCCAAAAAAAGTATTGGAAAATGAAAAATTAACAACATATAGAGCCTTAAGAAATTTAGTGGCTTGTATAAATACAGATAAATGACATAAATTCAATCCAAATAGTCTTTCAAATGCATTACTAAAATGAATATTTAACACTTCAAAACAGGATTGTATATTTGGAATATGAAATAGATTAATGAAGACATAAATAACCTAGGTGTTTTTACCTAAAAAAATCTACCCAGAAATACTGAGTAAGTATGAAAAAATATTCACCCTAAAGCAGAAAAATAATAGATGTTTTTGTACACTGAATTGTTTAGGAATATCATCTAATCTGAGGGTGAATATACTTAAGACTGATCCCTAGATATGCAGAAACATTTTGTCTGAGTTAGCCCTATTATGTTTTAGTATTTGATTGACCTATCGGCAGTTAAATAAGAGACCAATAAAGTGCGCACTTCAAGAATACAGAGGAGCAGCTAGCCTTACTGTATTAGAGACTAATATGTAGATGTTGGTAAAAAATGGTGACAGATTACCAGACATTGCCAACTTAAAACAGTGGTTTTCCTGCTAGACCTGGAGAACGCCATGACTACTTCGCCACAGACTTTAAACAATGTCAAGCTTGTTTTGCTTTGATAATTTAGACTCTTTTATTCAGATATGAATAATAAAATTAACTTGGGAAACTAAATGGCTCGAGTATCAGTTTATACTTGAGCTGAAACGAAGTGTGACTAGCTGACAACAAGTTACTTGTATTTAGAACTCCTACCTGGGGTAAAACACAGTCTGATGTTAATCAAATATCACAGTGATAATGTCAGTTCTCCCAAGACAGATCCACTATTTCTATATTCTTTACTGAGGCTGTTAATCCCTTAATCACTCTACTCTGATTTTCATACGATCACATCTAAAGCAACACTACTCCTTATATTATGAAAGGAAACCCATCATTTTCTTAAATTGTACTTTTAATTCTATTAACATGTGATAAATTAATTCACTGTTCACAGACAAAAACAAACAACTGTCAAAATGGTAACACACAGCAGTGAGGTGAATGTGTTGGCAGATGTCGGAAATAATGTTCCGATGTGTCTAATCAGTTACTGAAGGGCAAAGCAGAGTGAGACTACACTAAAGGAGTATTTATAGCCTTCGACAGTTGTATCAGAATTTAGAGTACCTTGTTTTTTGGACTACAGTGCTGTACATTTGTGAATGATTGGAAAAACAATAGTGAGGATGAGGACAGTGGAAATTCTAAGTAATTATTTGATGTGCTTTCACATTTCACACGACTATGACATATTACATGTTGAAGTCTTACAAATCTACATAAAGCATCGAGAAACATAAAAAGAATATGAATTCAGCTGTATCTGTAATAGGAAACTCAAAATTGCTACCTCAGTTGAGCATACATATCTATTCATGGTGCCTCAACTAATATTTGGACAATACTGTTTTCAGAAAACTACGTAGAAGGTTCAGGCTTTGTCCAAAGGTAATTTATAGTACCTACAATTTCATCTGTTGATCACCAGAGATTATGTTTATTATAAGATAACAGCAACAATAAAATTTTCTCAATGCAGTAAGGATATTTATACTTTTAGTAACAGTTTACATTAGAGCTGCTTGAATAAATCCCTTTTAAAGGCCTTTAAATCATCAACATTACTAAATCAGAATTTGCACTATGACTGTTTTAATAGCATTCTAAGTACATCGAATAATCATGAGTGAATGTTGACATAGGAACCAGGAGTGAAAGACAAGATAGGCACCATCTCACTAATACTAATACTGCTATTTTTAAAGACAGGAAGGTAGAATGAACTAAAAGAAAGAATGGTAGAGCCTTAAATCCCAATCATTTTCTTTGAACCATTCAGAAGGTTAAGGCAGAGATTTAATAACTTCTTTTTTTGTAAGGATGAAAACAAAATCTCTACAAACATTCATGACAGTCACTTCTGAGTACAGCATAGATTTTGGTGTTGCAATTTTGGTGCTACATGTATTCAAAATCTAAACTGCCCCTGACTTGGACAGGACTTAGGAGTTCTGAATTTTAAATGAGAATCAGATTTTGCTTGCATAGGTTTGGTTTATAACTTACAATTTTGCAATGGTGCCTATAGACTCTGACAAAAAAAAAATTAACACAACCCTTTAGTCTGTAACATTACAGTTAAAACAATATAACCTTCTTATTGTAATAATTTTATAGCTCATTCTCATGTGGGAAGATAATATATATATATACAGTTATTAAGTACTTTTACTTCTGTTTTACTTGACTGTGAGAGTAGTGAGATACTGGAACAGGTTGCCCAGAGAAGCTGTGAATGCCCCATCTCTGTAAGTGTTCAAGGCCAGGTTGGATGGGGTTTGGTTCAACATGGCCTACTGGAAAGTATCCCTGTCCATGGCAGAGAGGGCTGGAACTACATGATCTTTAATGTCTCTTTCAACCCAAACCATTTGATTACTACATTCACAGCAGATTTTGTATTGATTGTGGTTAATTTCATTTAATAGTATTGTTTCTCTATGCATATATCTCTGCTATCATAATAAAATATCATTTAAAACCCAAAATGTTTGGGCCAACAAGAAACCCTTGTGTTTGGCTGCCATAAGTGTTATGAAGACAGTGGACCCAGGACTTTTTGTTGGAAACAAGAAGGTAAGGTTTCTTTCAAACTATTAGGTGGGGTTAGGCAAAACAGATGCATTTCAGGGTGTTCATGAATTCCTAACTCGAACTGAATTGAAATAAACAGTGTGGCTCATCAGCAGAATAAACTATAAATATTTCTGATCCAAAAAGAAGATTCAAACTGGTATTTAAACATATTCATTATAGGCAATATAAAGTTTAACTTTAATGACACGGCACTGATTTACTCCCATTGAGCATCTAACACAACAGTTTACACAACTTTGCATATATGAAGAGACTGTGTCCTGAAGATTTTACACTGGCAATATGAAAAAAGTAACGAGTATCACAGAAAAAAGTAAACAAAAAAAAACCAAAACATGTTTTTTCGTCAGAAGTCTGTTCCTGGATGAGGTAAAAATCAATAATTTAGCAGCACTCAATTAAAATACTGGGTTTAGGCAATTCTTGTATTTTAGAGTTATCAGGCCTCTTGCCATCAGTGTGATACCATAAATACACAGGACCTATAGATGTGACATGCATTAAATTTTTGCAGTGTCTTTTATGTATTTGAAGCATCCCTGATTTTCACTTATACAGAATTCTTTGTAGGGATTACTAGATTTTATTATAATTTTTCTCTCTGAAGATGGATATTTCAACCAAAGAACTGTTGGTCAAAAATACAGGCAAATAAGTATACTAAATCAGACATTTAATTAAAGCTCCTCACCAAGAAGGTGGAGAAACATTGGTCCTTTTCCTCTTTAAATTCTATTACTCCACAGGGAGCATTGTAATGGATTATTCAATGGCTTCCCTTTCTATTTTTCTAGCCCAACTGGGTTGAACACCATTATGTAACACTAACACAGCTGTAATTCCCTGCATGAAGAAATGGTTCTTGATCTTTCTTCAGAATTTCTTTTCTTTCTTATCAATTTATGTCATTATCCTGTCCTCTGTAAATAATTGAGTAAAATAACTCAAGCACATATGTTTCCTAGAAAAAAAGCCTTTATTGTGCAGTTCAATATTCTTTTAAATGTCTTATTCTAAGGCATTTTCAGGTGTTTAAAAAGGTTGACTACACCAAGGAAAGAAAAATTCCACACCTTTTACTACATTTTGCACATTTTTTTTTACAAAAAGTTAATAAAATAGTGAGATATGTAACATATAAAAACAAAAAGCTGGGAAATATAAGACTGTAATTTTTGCTTCTCTGATATGAAAGTATTAATTACAATGTTCTTACAGTCTTTCTACCCTCCTTTTTTTTTTTTTCTCTCTGTGCAGACAGTAAAAAGAAGGTTCAAGAACAGTGTTAAAGGAAAAATTTTTAACAGTGTTCTATGTCCAAGTTGGAATTATATTGTGCTACTACTACTAGATGCAATTTAACATATTCATATATCCAAGAGCTTCTGCTGCCCTAAGTGGCACTTTATTTCATGGGGTTTTCTCATCCCTTTGACTACCTTTAAAAATAAACTGCTGATATACCAATACGAATATATTTATTAATGCCCTGATCTTGATAATTATATATTTGCATATTTAGCTATTCTTGTCCACTGAGCATAGCTGTTTATGTAATCCTACAGTGAGAATTAAGCTACAGGGAACTAAGGCCATCTTATGCAGTGCCCCTAGGCACAGATGGTCTACAAGGAATCAATGAAATTGAAAAACAACAAATGCCAATATCTCAAAAGAATACATTCCATGAAGTCCACAGTAAAACTCTTCAAAAGGTTTCTGCAGGTTACAAAATACTCTGTCAGTATCCAAAACATGTTGTATGATTTGTAAAGGTAATAAGCATACAGTCACATTCATAACCAGAAATTACTTTGGTCCCATCTTGCTGATAAGGAAGAACTGGTTGAACTGATGTAATGTGTCAGTCTTGCTTCCTGAATCCCAATTTTCTAAATCAGTATCAAGGTTTCAGAACCATCCATCAAAAAGAAGTGTGATCCTCTGAGATGTTTTGTTGGTCTCAATAAATTTGCTTACAGATTTAAACTCTTTGCCAAGTGGGACCAAATTAGCTATGGCTGGCCTGCAACAGATGAGGACCTGACAGATAAATTCTGAAGAACTAAAGCCAGGTGCAAATAAAACAACAAAAAACCCTCAAGCAACAGACCAAACCAAACAACCTTAAGGTTAAATCTGCATTAATGCATACAATTCAAATCTATCCCTTCTGTTTACCTTCATCTACTTGTGATTCATAACCATTGTCCCCTTTCTGAAATTAATTAATTGACAGAGTCAATTTCTTGTATTAAAAGATGCTTATGTTCTCCTCTTCATATCAGAGTAACAATGAAGGCTGAGTTTACACTAAAAATGTGAGACATCTGCTGAATTTCTCCCTGTACCTGATAGATACCAAGCCACCACAAAGGTTCCCTAAGGATGAATCCTTAGGCTAGTGTGAAACATTATCCACTATGAAGGAAGGAGAACAAAAGAATACAGCTAGGGGTCAGGGCCCTCAAAGGACGTAAGAGTGCTTTGGATTCCAGTCATTTCTTGTGACTAAGTCATCCTTCTTTTAAAGCTTTGCTGTATGTTTTAGTTTCCAGGGTCATGCAAAGTGCATGGAATTACATTGCCTGCATATGCAGCAGATTAATAATACTGCTCAGCAAGCAGCATATCGCTGAAACTCATTTTGTTCGGCAAAAGCAAGTTTATTTTTTATAGAACTGTCGGAGATAGAGAGAGCAGACTAGGCTATTGGGTTTGGGGGGAGAAAGATTTTTTTTTTTTTAGTTGTAAAACATTTGAAGTATTATCTGAAGAAATCTTTCATATTTAGTTCAGATCAAAATAGTCATAAAGGCTTGTGGAAAAAAATTGACTGAGGCAATGCAAAAAATAACCTTGAATGGTAATGTTTTAAGATGAAATGAAGTGTCATACACTGCCACAGGGGTCAGAATCAGTTCTTGTCTTATTAAACATCTTCATTAACAATCTGAAAGTGAGAGTAAACAGCATATAAATGAAACTTGTAATTGAAAGTGTAGTAAGTATCCATGAGAAAGAACACAAATGTAACTAGAAAGGTACAGAAGCATTAGAAGAAAAAAAATGAAAAAAAATCCAAAGTTAAACTGGAAAAAATCTGAAATAGATAGTTTGTAGGAAGATGACACATGGATGATAATAGTAATGTTAAAACAAAGAAATAGTTAAAAATTCATTTCCAATATGATTAAAGATCATCAGAAAATTTCCACTGAATTTTTTTCTTTAGATGAGTTGAATTGTTGATTCTATAAATGTCCTGGGAAAAAATGACTTTCAACATCTTATTGCTTCATACATCTTCCAGAATTATTAAAATATCCTATTTTGACCTTTTACGTACATTCAAAAAGATTATTTTTCTACGTAAAAATGATAGTTAATTATAGCTGGCTTGTCATTTAGAAAGCTAAAATTGCAACATTTGGAAAATGTGAAAATGAAATATTTCAACTGACTTAAACCAGTATGGGGGGGGAGGGGGGTGTTACTGGTTCATTTTTTTAATTTTAATTACTTGATTTTTAAAAAGAAAACCTTTTTCTTTTGAAAATTTTCTGGGAGTATTGGCATTTCTCCTCCAACTCTAAATGTGATATTTAAGTGGAAAAAATAATACCAGTTTTTGAACTTTGAAATTGTGTAAAAAAAAAAAACACAAAACCAAAAACCAAACCAAACCAAACCAAACCAAACCAAAAACAAACAAACAAACAAACAAAAAACCAAAACAAAATGCAGTTTTTGGTATCATATGCCAAAATGTCAAGTAATCAATCATGAAGGTATTAGTCACTGTCTATCAGATCTGTTATGATTGTGTCTAGAATACTTTATACATTATCAGTGTCTTGGTACCTGACTGGAAAGGGAAGTGAGGGAAAAGGAAATAACTGAATGGAGATCAGAGAAGAACAACCTACATGGCTAGGTTGCTTGAGAAATTAATTTAAGAGGAAAGGTCACAAACACCTAAATATTCACAGTTTGACCAACAATATGCATAGCTTGGCAACAAACTAAAAAATTATAAATAGAAACACTTATTAATACAATTGCCTAATTAACCTATAGGTCACACTCTAACAAGATAATTGATGCTAGATGCCTGAAAGAAAAAGGAAAGAAAGCCCAACATTTCTTGAACAATATTTTACAGCACCAACCATAGAAAGCATACTAAAAGCAAAAGATGAAAAGATTGCAGAATTTCTTTATGTAAGCCTGGAACTTCTTTAAGTATCTGATCCTGGCTAAGGGCAGGAAAAATATGTTGGACTAGAGTCCTTGGTAGGAAATGTCTCTGTTTCTGCAAAACAAAAAGAGAGACACTGCAATGAATATTAATAGACACTGTAACAAATAGTCACTCTAGTGATTATAGTGATGGAGGACAAGGTTTTCTGCAAACCCATAAAGGGAAAATACAGGCCTTGTCAGCCAACAGGAATTCCTGAGGCTCAAGGGCTTCTTTAGGCTCAGTTTTACAAGGTGTCGGGGAGCTACATAGTGTAACAGTGTGGCAGTGTGCAAAAGAGTGTAGACTTTCCCCTGTTTACCCCTTTCAGATGCACAGAGCTATGTTATTCCTTGTGACATTAATAACCATGAACCTTCTTTTGAAAAGAAGTCCACAGAACACAGCTACCTTTCAGTGATGAAAGCTTACTTACCATTCCCTTGTGGTTACAGTGAGCTAGAATGTAACCCGTGATTTGGAAAACCTCACTTCCCATTTCCTCCTTATCTACTAGTTAAACAGGATTGTTTGTTTGTTTTCTTTTTTCTTTTCTTTTTTTTTTCCTCAAATCATTATCTTGGATTTGGAAA
This sequence comes from Pezoporus flaviventris, assembly GCF_033815535.1. Lineage (NCBI taxonomy): Eukaryota > Metazoa > Chordata > Aves > Psittaciformes > Psittacidae > Pezoporus > Pezoporus flaviventris. Next base: position 26,589,889 of record NW_026892579.1, on the reverse strand, counting down.
AGGAAAGTTCCACCCAAGTCAAGTCCATTATTTCAATTCATTTTAAGATTTGGCTGCTTGTTCCCAGGGAATGAAAGTTGCTGTAGGTGCAGTTGTGCTGATTTTTAAACATTCAAAAGACAGTCAAAAAAAAAAAAAAATTATAAGCACAAAATGCTAGAAGTAAGTTTAGGTTTATATCCAGTTCCCTCCCACCAGCTGAAAACTGCTCTTTTCTTTAACTTCCTGGTTCTCACACTTCTGTATGGTATTTTCTGAACGAACTGTTCCCACATATACAGTGTACTATATATTTGGCATGAAATAAATGCAAGTCAGAGACATACACCCGGCACAGGTGCTTTTCTTTTGCAAAATTAATTGGTCACATTAGAAACACATTGGATTCATACTGAGAGGCGTTAGTAAGATTTTGGCCTGAAGGAACTGGAAAATAGCAGGTGTATTGCATCAACACTTGTCCTGGGTTCAGCAGTAGCAGTCATGTTTCTCCTCCTTGGTAGCTGGTGCAGTGCAGTGTTTTGACTTTCGGCTCGGGAACAGAGCTGATAGAGATGTTTTGGTTTGGCCAAGGACTTTGTGAGCCTCATGCTCTGCCAGGGAGGAGGGGAAGCCGGGAGGAAGCAGAGACAGGACACCTGACCCAAACTGACCAAAGAGCTATTCCATACCACAGCACGTCATGCCCAGGATGTAACTGGGAGTTAGCCGGAAGGGCTGGGAGACTGCAGGGTTGGAGGAGGTATCGGTCGGAGCTTGGTCGGGCTTGGGGGGCGAGTTATCGGTCAGCGGGTGGTGAGGTGTTGTATTCTGTTCCCTTGTTATTTCCTTTATCATTATTATCATTGGTGGTAGCAGTAGTGATTTGTGTTATACCTTAGTTACTAAACTGTTCTTATCTCAACCCGTGGGAGTTGCATTCTTTTGATTCTCCTCTCCGTCCCTCCGAGAGCAGGGGGAGGGCAAGAAAGGGGGGGGGGAAGTGAGCAAACGAATTACCTGACTGGGTTTAAACCACGACAGTTCTTTTTGGCGCCCAACGTGGGGCACGAAGGGTTGAGATAACGACAGATTTGACTGGATTAATAGTCATTCGTCACAATGCTGATTTATTGGGTATCAGAGTTGTTCTTCTTGATCTCACAGCTTCAGACCGTTGTAACTTACGTAGAGCCGGTATTTGCGGTGATAGTGTTTATCAAGTGTGGGGCCTGGGCTAAGGTTCTTGTCTCACTGTGCTTTATGGCAATGGCTTGTAATACGGGCGGGCTCCAGCAGCAGGGCGGGACGGACGTGGCCGTGGACTTGTACCTGGCCGTCCGGCTGCTCTTCACCGTCCTGGCCCTCACCCTACTCTCCATCTTCGTGAGGCTGCGGGGAACTGAGGGGGAGCGGCCCCGGGAGCCGGCGGCTGCTGAAGCGGCCCGGGAGAGCGGCCCCGGGGACCAAGCGGCGGCGGGAGCGGGGCCGGAGGCCGCGAGGGGACGGCTGCCGGTGGAGGAGGTCGGGGCGGTCGAGAAGCAGAAGGAAGCGGCTGCCGAGCAGCGGGAGAAGGCGGCGGAGGAGCCGAGCCCCGCGGAAGAGCCGAGCCCCGCGGAGGAGCCGAGCCCCGCCGAGGAGCCCAGCCCCGCGACGGCCGAGAGCATTCCTCGGCAGCCACCCGCCGAGCCCCAGGAGGATGCAGGAGACCCCGCAGCATTTCCCAGCAAGGCAGAGGAGGAAGAGCTGGACTCAGGAAAAGAGAAGCCGGTGGTGGGAGAGCCGGCAAGCACAGCAGCTACACCAGCCCCAGTGACAAGCACAGCAGCGTCGTTTGAGAGTTCTGAAGGCTCTGAATGGCCTTTGGGTATCCTTGGGACCTGCCTGCTGATTGTGGTGGGGATCAGCATGTTGGCACACACACAGGCTGTGTTCTACCCACAACCATTTTGTCTGATCTCAAAAGTTAAGCAGAGTCAGGTTTGGGTCTTGTCTGGGGTTAGACAACAATATAGGGGGACCAAGAGATTTTCCCCAAGGCTGGACAGTCATGAGTGGCAGGGCGTGTGGGACAGTATGGGCAAGTATCTAGTCCACTGGGCCCCTCCAGTGCTTTGGAAGCGTCGGAGATGGAAGGCAGCTGTATGGAGTCCCCAGCAACAAGCTGCAGAAACTGCTTAAGGGGACAGTGAATTATTTTAAGCCTGGTGGGCCCATGGCACTTCAGGCCATCAGAGCAGAGATGCAACACAGAGATGGACTCATGATCGAGGGGTGGACTTAACAATGGACACTATTGCCCAGGTTATTCACGAGTGTGAACACTGCACACAGTCTCTCCTGCTCTGGAAGACTGTTACAAGAGATGGAGCCTGACATGGACCAGATGGACGCAGCAGCTTTATAGGGACTGGTCCATGCACTAAGATAAGAGTGCACCGAGATAAGAGTGATGGTATATTGAAAATGTGGGATCTGAGCATGATGTGAATGGTATGGAATAAGGGGTGGATAATGTCCTGGGTTCAGCAGTAGCAGTCATGTTTCTCCTCCTTGGTAGCTGGTGCAGTGCAGTGTTTTGACTTTCGGCTCGGGAACAGAGCTGATAGAGATGTTTTGGTTTGGCCAAGGACTTTGTGAGCCTCATGCTCTGCCAGGGAGGAGGGGAAGCCAGGAGGAAGCAGAGACAGGACACCTGACCCAAACTGACCAAAGAGCTATTCCATACCACAGCACGTCATGCCCAGGATGTAACTGGGAGTTAGCCGGAAGGGCTGGGGGACTGCAGGGTTGGAGGAGGTATCGGTCGGAGCTTGGTCGGGCTTGGGGGGCGAGTTATCGGTCAGCGGGTGGTGAGGTGTTGTATCCTGTTCCCTTGTTATTTCCTTTATCATTATTATCATTGGTGGTAGCAGTAGTGATTTGTGTTATACCTTAGTTACTAAACTGTTCTTATCTCAACCCGTGGGAGTTGCATTCTTTTGATTCTCCTCTCCGTCCCTCCGAGAGCAGGGGGAGGGCAAGAAAGGGGGGGGGGAAGTGAGCGAACGAATTACCTGACTGGGTTTAAACCACGACAACACTTGAATGTTAATATCTATGTGCACGAGGAGTGTGTTTAGGATTGTTGGTTCATAGATGTTAAGCAATTGTTTATATATTATTGGCCTGGTTATTTGGTGCTGTAATGATTAACCTACTTGATTACCTGACTGGTAGTATTAATCATATTGCACCATAATGCATTCATTTCTTTCCCCAAACAGATTACTGTACTCAGAATTTCAAACTCCTTTTTTAACTATAAAAGTTTTCTATCTTGGTTGTTAAGTGAATTTCTATTGCATCCTTGACCTTGCTTTTGTGTACTTTTCAACCAGATTTCCATTTTATAAACCTCAGAATGCCTGCATCAAAGTTGAAAATCCTGGCCTCTATGACAGTATTTCACATTGATAGATCTTAAGTCTCTACAAGAAATTAGTGACTGCCCCTACTGTGATAGGAGTACAGAGAAAAAAAATTCTAGATTGAGGCCTAAGATTTTACTATAAGTCTCTTTTCATCTCTTGTGAATACTATTTTAATTAATTCCTTCAGGTTTCTTTTTTCTCAGATTTTATTTATTAGGTTATTATGCTCTTAGACTGATGTATTATGTCATGTAATACATAATTGAGTAACCTTAAGGATAGTAGTAGTAATGTTATAGTTGAAGTTAAATTGTCTGTTATATACTGGAAGTGTGATTAATATCTGGGCAATTTCCAATCTCATTTGGAAGAAACTTGAAATAGAAACTGAAAATATAGCTGTAAATCTACATAAAGAGAAAATACTTTCAATCTATCACCTTTTCTAAGACCTGTCTAGGAAAACTTTTCCCCTCTGTGCAGACAAGGAAACTCCCAGCCAAGTTCAACTTTTTTTACTTCCTGGGTTCTTTGGAGCTATGGAATGCTCACACTAACTATATATTTTCTTGGGTCATGTTTTAGGACAAGTAAGATCTCACAAACATGACCTATAAAATTAGAAGGACTTTTGAAATTAAAATAAGGGACGCTAACAGTTTTCCTCTATGAAAGGAAAAAGGAAAAAAATATCTTCCATAAAATTTCATGTGAAGAAAAAGTATAAAATTTTCTTAAACATTGGTAGAGCATATTTGCCTAAAAAGTTCACTCATCCTAAAAGAAGAATAAAATAAAAACTTATAAGTTACTACATATTACAGTACTTTATGATTTTTTTTAATAAAACTTGGAAAAACTTTGAGGTCTTCGTAACACTGTTGAGATTTTAGCAGTCATGTTCTACTAATTATACTAAGAAATAGGTGTAAAACTAAAATCTATAAGGCCTTTTTTTTGAGGAAAAAGCCAATTCCTAAAGTCATGATAGCTAGAGAAAATAATAAAATAATTCTTACGCAGTGATATGTAAGTGATATACAGAGAAGTTGTCTAAAACTTTTTTATTTTGGCTTCTTCTTCAAACAACAAATCAGGAAGATAACCAATATCCATATTTCTTCTCTTCTGTCTCCTTTCCTTGCATAAGGAAAGGCTGCAGATAAATGCACTACAGTAATTCTAAAATCAGACCCATGTAACTATTTTTTTCCCTTTAAAAAATTCTATAATTTCAAATAACCTTTAAAAAAGGAGTAAGTAGGAAATTGTTTTCCTTTCTTAACTGCTTAAGTGTTCAGAGAGTAATCCAAGGAAATTATTTCTCTGAAATGTTTACCTCTAAATGTAAGTTTCCTGTAACTTTGCTATATATCTAGTATGTGTGTATTTACAAATATAACAAGATCATTTCCTATTGCTAATGAGTAACTGATCCCAGTATAGAATATTTAATCTAACATAAGAAATAGTCATGTACCTGTAAATCATAAAGTATTTCTTATAATTGAAAAATAAAATTATAATTTTTAAGAAAACAAACCTTTAAAATAATTTAGGTAGTGTCTCTGGGACTCCCATAGCATACGCTCATTAGGCTGGAAAGCTCTTATATAAAAATCCAGTGTTTGGAATATTTTTAAACAGAATTTTATATCTTATCGGTAAGTGCATTGGATTAAAATATCTTAAAACAGAGATAATGATAAACACTGTAAAGATTTCTTTAGACTTGATTTCACAAGAAGTCATTCTCTTGCGTGCCTATTAAGAGATTAAATTTGTATGAGTTGAAATTGCAACCAAAACTGTCAAACACATGTTCACCAATAAGAGTGACAGCAATAAAATATTCAGTCCAGACCCAGTTTAAAAGAGTCATGTCTTCCTCTTCCAGTGAAGATATGAAAGGAAAGCAAATAAATCTCTCTGAACCAAGGAAGCAACTCTGCCAGTACTCTGATCCTGTTTCTGAAGTGAAAGCTCAAAAGTCTCTCTCATCTTCTGATCTCCTTTCTTTTAGAGAAGAAAACAGTTGAAATAAGCAAGAGGCAAGGAAGATACCAATAAAACATAAGAAACAAACATGGTCAAAGCTCTTTTGCAATTTTGGGATTTCACCAAGCATTCAATGTGTTGGTGATATGTTTGTGGGAAAACTTCTGACAAACACTTCTTGTTGTTCTTTCCTGTAATGTCTTCAATAGGAAATTGATTAAAATCAAATTGCATTTAATAATGGAAGAATAAATACTGGGAATACTTGTTATTTGTGGCAGACCTGCTTTATGAAATTTATTTTTAGGAATAACATCTTCAATAATACACTTTTCTCATTCAAAAAATCCCCACCTTTTAGCATTTTTCTGTATTATAACAAATAGATTTTAAATGCCTACAAATTAAGCTCATCTACATCCTGTTTTAACTGTTCAATATACACTTAAACATATCTGACTTCTAAGGGTTAAGGTAAGATACCACAAGTTTAAGTGGGAAAAAAAACTCCTACTGTTCAAGACCACTCTTGACATGTAATTCTGAGGTCTTTATAAAGACATATTCAGAAAATTGCGAAACCGAATCATGATGTGGTGCAATTACTCTTCTTGACTTTCAGTGTAGTGGCCTCACAGGCATTAAAAATCTTCAGGATTAATCATTGCATTAGCAATTACATTCATGACTCAGCATGCAGAGACAATAATTTTGATTTGGTTGCCATAATTTACATGTGTTTGGGTAAAATAGAAATATAATATACAGCCACTTCAGAAAGGCAAAACTGCAGACGCTGCAAGAAAAGACAAGGTGGGCAAAGAACAGCAGATTGACGTCCAGTTACCCCAGTCAGGAAATTTATTTCTTTTTGTTTCCCTTCCCCTCACCCACCCTCCCTCCATCCCCCCCCCCGAATCAACATTGAGTGAAGGCATTCTAAGGCTTTCTTTACTGAAGTGCATGTTCTTGCTTGAACAGATCATTACAGAGTAAATAGGGGGGCTGTTGTCATAAGTAGGAATTAATTGACAATGATTATGCCAATACCATATTTCTATATGACTAACAATATAAGAATCAATGTGAACGCATGACCTGTCAGGCTAATGTTGAAATATTGAGCCTGGAGGGAGGAAGACATTTTGATGTGGTCCTCTGCATAATACTTATTGCAGAAGTTTTGTCTAAATCTAATATTTGAATTACTTCTATGAGGTTTTCACCAGTCTGCCAATTGCTAACTCAAAGCATTTGCTCTGCCTCAGAAAGAAAGAGCCTGAGGGTCATCCACCACTCTCATCACACATGGCTTTGAAGCAAGACTAGCACAGTACACATGACCAGTGTCATCTGCAAATTCTTACTTTCCTGTGTACTAATGATTTTAAGATAATTAAATAATGGGTTAAATACACCAGAAGATAGAACAATACTCTGATGACCTATGTCAAAATCTTTAAAGAGGGTAAATTATACATTATCTGTGTAGAATTGTAATGGGTCTATAGGTTACTAGCTGAAAATTCTGTATTCTATTTCTATTATAAGCAAAGTATAAGCAAAACATGACTGAGATTGCTGTAATGATCTATTCCCATAAACTAGTTTATAGGTTTACTTCAGACAAAAAACTTTCAAACCCATAAATGGAAGCATCTAAAAAATCAGCCACGATCTACAGATCAAAAATTACTTTTGTTGGTCCAAATCTTACCACTGGAGGTGGGTTGCATGTTTTCTCAAGTTGCTAGATTAAAATCAGCCATGCAAAGGCAACTTGCTTTGTACAAATACATCTCAGTATTTCTCTCCATTAAACATTTAAAAAGAGGGTCTTTCATCTTTTCAGGAGATTGCCTGTATTCTGCAGTTGTAAATATGTAAAAGCCTTGAGGATAAGGTTTACTTAAGATAGAAAGGGTATATGAGAGCATTCCAGGGAACTTCATATCTCTCCTGATGGTTCTCTCATTTCAGACTTCTATTCAGCTTTTCAGTGTGCCGATCAGATGCTAGTTTGATCTTATGAACCAGTTTAACAGAGTACATAAATTAATCCCCACACATATCCCCAAATCTGATGTTTACATTCACAATCATGATATACATATTTGAGTGACATATTATGAGCTATATTTTGAAAAAAATATAAGTTATACAAAATCCTGAGGAATGATAGAAGAATTACAGTGCTTCTTATTCTTGGCATTTTGTTGCAGTTCGTAGTGTCTAGAGTTTGTGATGAGGACAGCTCATGCAAAAGAGCAACAGTTCTTGATTGCAAAGCTTGACAGTCTCAATGAACTGCATGTGTAGAGGAGAAAAAGAGAGTAAACAGTAATAATTAACAAGGTGATTTTAAGCTAAAAAACTCGGAAAAATACGTTAGAGATAAATGACTATTTCAAGTAAGACTGTTTAAAAAAAAATCCTATCATTAAAAGTACTTTGGTCAGTTTCCTTCACCCTGCCAAAAAAAGTTCCTTTTTTCAGCTCAATATTTCATTTTAATTTCAGATAAGAATTTTTAAACCAAACATCTAAAAGAAGTTAGGTCTATAATGATACCTACATGCTGTGTGATGGATCTATTGAATTGGCTAAAGATGTAAAATAATTATTGTTATAACTTTTGACACAATTCATCTGTAATAAAAGAATCCATTTCATAAGTTTCTGAAAGAGTATTTACAAGTAAAAAAAAAATTTGTAAAATACCTTTATTTACCTTTGAACATTAGAACAACATCCCTCAAAGTATTTTTAGATATGAAATTAGAGCCTAGTAGAACCCAGATATGACAAAAAAAACGTTAGTGTCATTGAGCCAGACTTCTTTTCTTTCAGATGAACAGAGGAATTTGGGATGTTTCTGCTGTCAGTGAGCCAGATTCACTTTTTTTTTGTTAACAGCTATTTGAACACTCAGAGAGTGTGAATACATTTCCTGGTTTTGTCAATATGGAAATACTCTTCAGTAGCTCCCTGCTCAAGTTTCTTTTATTCTTTATGTAAAGAGAACTGTAAAACCTGATTTCTTAAAAGTGGTCCTATTTCTTCTGGGTATGACTGTAGAAACTGAGCTTGAAAGCCTTTTTTTTTTTTCTTACACTTTTTAAAACTATGTGGTTTTGTGTTTCTCCTATTTTTTCTCTCTCCTTCACTTCTCTCCTGTCCTGAAAGGTGTTTGGGAATAGCCAGCATGCCAGCATGTATTCACTGAGGATAAATCATGCTTGACTGTGTCTAGATTGCTATGTCTAGTTTTGAAACACAAATAAAAAAAAAAATTTATAAAGTGTAATGAGTTCAGCCATCTGAGGTGGTCAGGGAGTGCTTCAATAGGACCTAATTGCAGCAACAAGGCTCTAAGATGGCGACTGGAAGGTTGTAAGAGAGAACGGTTGCTGGCAAAAGGCTGGGTGCAATAAAACAAAGCCTAATATTGCAGTACCAGGAATACGGCTAATGTTAGGAAAACCGTCATACACAAAATATTCTCCAATATTCTGTGAACAGAGTTACTGCTCTCATGATCATAGCAAGTAGATTGAGGGAAAATTTTATCCTCATAACTTAGCTTTTTTTTTAAAATACTGTGGCGAGTTTCAGGCCTCCCAATATATGAAAGACATTTATCAGCTGGAGCATGTTCAGTGGAGAGCTACTGAAATGGTTGAGGATCTAGAGCAACTCTTGAACAGAAAATGGAGCTTCATTAGCCTTAATATTAGCTTTTCAACACCTAAAAGATGCTTATAAGCAGATGAAGTCAGACTCTTCACAACAGTGTACGGCAAAAGGATGAGAGATGAAGGGTATAAACTGAAACAAGAGAGGTTAAAAGTTGTACTACTGTTGTACAGTCATAAAAAAGTTGTACATCAGTCATAAAATGTACATAAAATGACTGGTGTATATTACTATAGCTTTTAGACAATTATATATACCTATGCTAGATTGCTTCAACACAGTTTACCTGGAACTAATCCTGAAGGTCACTCAGAAATTCTAGCAACCGAGAAATGAAGCTGTCCACATTCTGAGCAACACAAATCACACACGCATTTGCCATTTCACGCTGAATGCAGTCATATTCCAGGTGAATTTTTTATCATCTTACCTATTTATTGATAAACGATACTGAATATAGCTTTTTAATAGGGTGCTAGCTACGAGTCTAATCATACCTCTAGAACAACAGTGTTGCAAACAGTATTTTTTGCATAAAGGTGCTTTCTAAAGATTTATGTCAAGCAATTAAAGTTAGCGTATTCTTTGAGAGCTCACCAGTACATGAGTCTGGTAAATCAATAAGCATAAAAAATAAAACTAGAAGATTTTAAAAAAGTCATAAAAAAATTAGAAAATTCACTTCTCTATCAAGTCTTTCTTCATGCTTGGGAAGAAAGGGCAAATAGAATGAGTTCTTTGAAACAAAAGAATGACTATTAGTTTTGCAGGAGCCTCATCTGAACATCGCAAGAGCCTTAATTTCACAACTTAAAATTATATACCGGAGATGCATCACCTGAGGTATAGGCATAGGTATAACTGGAAAGCAGTCGTATTCACAGCAAAGTTTGAAGCTTTCACAGTTATTACAAAACAAGGATTTTTCCTGTTAATATGTACATTTTCTAATCTGTAAATATTTAAGCCTGTACATGTGTCTATAAAACTTCAGAGGACTGCCTAAAAAAGCATAGCTGAACCAAACTCTTCCAATTGCAAATGCTGTTTTCAAGATGTTATCAATAACAAATACAACCTTAAGTGTGTACTAAACAATAAAGAACAAACAAATCATGATCCTTGCAGCTGTATACTCAGTTGTTCATGGAAATTTTACCATCTTTAACTTTTTTTCATCCTGCCAATGTAACAAATGATAGCAGTAGGTGCAGTCTCTCTTGATAATGTTCCTTTGTTCTTTGCTATTAACAAGAGTTCCAAAATACATCTGAATGCTCTATTATTTTGAAGTATGGGAAGACCATTGACTCAGTGCTGCTGTTCACTGGTTTAAACCACAACAGTGGTATGTAACAGTAAAGTTGTGATATTTTTAAAATGTTATAGCCAAAATTCTGTTTCACATGAGAAAACGCTATTATTCTAAAATCATAAGTGATTCTCATGAAACAAGTATGTTTCCATAGTGATTCAAAATGTCATAAGGGACTGTTGTGGTTTTAACCTCAGCCAGCAACTAAGGCCCACATAGACAACTGCTCAACCACCCTCCTCTTCCCCCTTCCTAGGCAGGATGGGGAGGAGAACCAAAAGAATGTAAACTCCACAGGTTAGGAACAGTTTAATAACTAAAATAGAGTACAACATAACGCTACTACTACTCAGAAAAATAAGGGGAGAGAATACAAAACTAAAAGGGGAAAGGGAAAGAAAAACATGCCAATAAACACAAGTGATGTACAACGTGATTGCTCACCATCCACTGACAGATACCCAGCCCTTCCTGAAGTGCAATCCATCCCTTCTGGATAACTCCCCCCAGTTGATATACTGGGCATGACATGCTGTGGTATGGAATACCCCTTTGGCTAGTTTGGGTCAGGTGTCCAGTCTCTGCTTCCTTGAGGCTTCCCATGCCCCTCCTCCCTGGCAGAGCATGAGAGACTGAAAAGTCCTTGGCAGGGGTAAGTGCTACTGAGCAACAGCTAAAACATGGGTATGTTATCAGCATTGTTTTCAGACTAAAACCGAAACAGAGTACTGCACCAGTTACTAGGAAGAAAATCAACTCTATCCCAGCTGAAACCAAGACAGGAACTTAAACAGTGAAGTTACATGTGCACAGACCAACAGGTTCCCTGGCAGCAGTAGGGGCTTCCAGAAGTCTAGCGTAGGGTCTGGCAGACAGTGCCTGTTTTAGCACCCCAGACAGGGCCAGGGTAGGTGGGGCCACCAAGGACAGCCCCATCCTGAGCATCAGGTAGCTACCTGGGGATTGGGATGGACTGAGACCTGGCTGGGATGTGGGTCTACAGGTAGGGTCAGGATCAAGCCCCATGAGGGTACCCAGGGTCTGGATCTCACATACACCCAGAGTTCAACTGTAGATGCTTAGCCTTAATTAACTCCCACAGGAAAGGGGCTGGCCCTGGCTGAAGACTACAGTCCCACAGCATTCTCTGGGAGTCCCTATCCCAGGTAAGCAAAAATGTCCACCCTCAGCCTCAGCAGCCGCATTGCCAGGAGGGCATGGCTGTCCAGGTAGTGTGAACAGAGTTGAGGTTCACTTGACACTGGTCTGCGTAACTGTCCCATAAGTTTTTGTAGTCATGTTATAATGTTAGGATGATGTTCTGCTTTCAATACTTCTTAACTAAGCTGAGTACAGTAGAGGCTTGATGCAGCAATAGCTGCAATTGCCTGTTCATGATGCTGGAACTGACATCCTATCTCCATGCTGATGACCTGGAGTCAGAAGAAGTAGCCTTCTAACATCCTGGCAGACAGAAATTTTATCAACTTTGCCAGTAGGACTTGAAAAGCTGCTCACCCATGGCTGTGTGTGTGTGGAGCTGACTCTCATCTGCACTACCACAAGGTTAAAGTCTCAACAAAACTTGTCCTAGGCTACAACCTCTCCATCCTCCATATAGAGGTCTCAAATCTACAGCTTTGGAGGCAGAGAGGTTTGTGGAGTTACCTTAGTTTATACAAGTTGCTAGGTTTTTCTGACCATCATCTGTTTTGTATTGATGTGTATCAGATATAATTTGTAGAAAGAAAATTTCAACTTAAAAGTGGGTTGAATGTTTAAAGGTCAACTTTAAATTAATTATCCATGCATCTTTTTCTCAGATAACTGAACACTTTGAGGTCAGCAGACAATATGGAGATCTTTTTTATGGGCATGTGTTTGTTGCACAGCAAGTAGTTCTCCAGGAAGAATTTCAAGGAGAAGTGTAGATAAGTCTTGATTTTTTATTCACGTACTGGAATAGCATAGAAGAAAAAACAGCAAGAGCTCAACTGGGTGCAAGACCTGAACTTCTTCAAAACTGTTCATAATCTTTAAATTGGATGTACAAATTATGCACATGATGAAATGGATAAAAAGAGTAATGCAAATTACAAATCAAAGACGAGAAATAAATTTATAGCCATTTATAAAGCCATAACTTTGAAAAGTTTGATTAAACATTTTTCAAGTGCCAAAGTTGAATGAATAGAAGTACCTCAGGGTATAACTTGACCTTTATTTTCCTTACAGCTGTCAGAAATACTGAATGAATTTGTATGCTATAAGATAGAAAAACTGCTTTAATTTTGCCCATAGGAAGATAATGCTAGTTTAATCTGTTCATAGCACATGCAGTACTACATTCAGAGCTTTAGGGAAAGTTATATCATAGAGCTGAACTATGACTTATGGTAAATTAAACAGCTTTATACTTCATTAGAATTCTCCTAACATTGTGAAATATTTTGCAGAATTCATTTGGGCATTTTTCAGTGAAAGATTCAACCTATGGGTAAGATTTCTTTGTAAGTGTATTTATTAAGCATAAGATTCTTGTAGTGCCAATGGCTCAGTGGGAGCTTTGCCTGAGTAAGGCTCGTGGAATCAAATCACACTGTAGTGGAAATACACACATGTAAACAAAAATAGGTACATTTCATTAACTATAAAAGAGATGTGTTATATCAAGGGTAAGGAATGTTTTTAGTTACATATATTTTCTATAGTTTAATCCTAGTTTTTTTCTTCATCTCCACATTTCTTTAAATAATATATGTGCATTTAACTTACAGAGAATCCTAAATCTAAAACCAAATTATATAATTTCTATAAAGCTCCTGAAGCACACCTGGCACAGCTGAAGTCCCGAGAGTAATGATTTTTAGTAGAAATACTGCTTTTAACAATCTGAAAAATGTAATAAGTGTAACTGAATGAGATATGAATGGAAAGAGGCTCCTAAAGTGTGCACAAAACTAATTGTTATATTGCACTCAATTTCAGTTTAGTGAGAAAACTAAGCTACAAAATATCTTCCCAGTGAAATACTTGACCAGAATAGAAACAATAATGAATGAATGAATGAATGGATGAATGGATAGGTGGGTGAATGGATGGATGAGGTAAAGAGAGAGAGAGAGATGTCTATGTAAATCAATGCAAAATATATTGTTCAATATTTATAAAACAGTATTGAACAAATAAAGATTTCACTAAATATACTTTTTATGTAAAAATCTGAATTAAATTTCACCAGATTCTGAATGTTGTTTCCCTGAAAATTCGATTTGCTGCTGAAAATTAGAACACAATGGAGACTTTATGACAAATACTGCTAAAGTCTTTATCTTGGTATAACTGAAAAGGCATTTTAACAAATTTCTTTTGATGCCCATCTGATGTTTCAAAATATATGCCACCTAGTTTTCTAATAACTTTAGAGTTACTAATGGAACTTCTCAAATTCTTATTCCATGCTTTCAACATCAATATATTTCTTTCACTCATGTTTCCATGACACTTCAATTTCCTCCTGTTCCTCTTTTCACTTCCAGGAACTGGATCCTATATTTTTTCACCTCAGCATGTTTTCTTTCAATACCTGTCTTAGAATAAGCTCTCCTGAATCTTAAAATTGAATAACACAAGAAAACCTTTCTTTTCTTTCCCATGTCACAAGTAAATGAGTATGCCTTCTCCATCCACCCTTAGCACGCACACACAGCCCTCCTTTCTTTTCCACTCACCTTCAGGAACCAACCCATTTTTTTTTAAGGTGTAATAGCATTGGAAAAAAAAAATATATATATATATATACACACGGTGAAGCCATGGTTATTCTGACATACAGGTACTTGAGGGATCAGGGTTTTAATGAGTGCAACTACTTACAAGGAACATTCTTCAGTAACACTCTTTCTTCTTTAAATGTTGTCCCTTATCAGAAAGGAAGAATGTCTATCTGAACCTAAATCCTGCACTTCCATTTGCACAAGCTAGATAATCATCTTGCAGTAATAGCTTCTCTTACAAGCCTCAAACACAAGATTTCAGTCTTATGGGGATCTTCCTTGTTCACAAACTGATCAGTAGCAATCAACAGTTCTTCATAAGGCCTCACACTGTTGAATCACCTCTAGCTTTTACAGAAAATTCATGCAGCAGTTCTCTTACTAATGATCATTCCAGTTGAGGTGATGGATACCTGGCTCACTTTCAAAATTCTTTTCATGAAAAAGTTAATTGTAAGCAGAAAATGCTGCTCATCTTCTGAATACTAACTACGGAAAACCCACATGATACAGGTTTATTCCCTTTAAATTCTGTGAATGTGTATTTATACATTGTTTTTTTGTTATTATTACCATAACGATATAGTGTCATTTTGTCTACCTATGTGTATTTACAAATAAGTTTAGTTTATCATTTCCCTGACTGGATTAGTAAACCCCTAAAAAAAACCCTGTATGATTACATCAACTCTTGAAAATAACAATGCTACTGGCCACAAGCACAGAAGGAAACAAAATAATAAATTACTTAATTACCACATACTGGAGGAAAAAGCTGCACTGTCAGACAACCTCTGAGGGATGAATACCGAGGTGTCCAAATGCCAATTCAGAAAAGTTCTTGAGATTTTTATATTAAAAAAAAAAAAGAAAAAAGGAAACATCTGAATCTTTAATAGGTAAACATCTCATCTTAATAAATAGAGAAGATTAAGTCCTCACAGCTAGAAAAAAGTACAGGTAAAATTATTAACGCCTTGACAATTTTAATTATGTAATCAACTACACTACAATAGTGTGGCAAGAAATAGCCAACATAAATAGTAAAAAAAAAAAATTGCATCAAAGAAAGATAATGTTCTTCTATGACAGAAAAACTAGTGACTAAGGATGAAGCAGCAGGCATGACACAGATTTCATGTAATAAAAGGCAGTTCAGGCAACATTGCCATATGTTGCAAGCTAGTGAAATGTGAGATTGATTAAACTGCTCTGTGGTGGGTATGAAAGTGATAGAAAAGCCATCTGTAAGAAGTGATTTAAAAAAATCATTTCTTAACAAATTCTGAGACCATTTCAACAGCAAAACCAGGAGTCTGTATGACTCTCGCCTCTATTTAAAATGTTTGATTTGAACTTTGAAACACTGCGCTGAGAAATTTTGTCAGTCGCTCCAAGTTACACACATTCAGGAAGACTTCTGGATGACAGAATAAGAATTCAAAACAATCTCACAGTGCATTGGAACGATGCTAACAAATCAACTAAAAATTTTGAAATAAAGGGAAATATAGAACACTGTATTCAGAAAGAGAAATCAAGTGTCCACATATAAAGTGAATAATGACTATTGTGGCTTGCAAAAAAATGCCATCTCATTCCAGGATGAGTTAATAGGAATGTTTAAGCAAGACACTAAGATAATTATTTTTCTGTTTATCAGTGTTCCTGAGACCACGTCTGATGTTCTAGATCCATTTTGATCCTATCCACTTAAGAAGGATATTAATAATATATAACTACAGAAACTAAGACAAAATTTTTTTGAGAGCAACTGGTTTGATCGAAGGTTAAGAAAGCATAATCTATGAAGAAAGTCAATTAATATTTGTTTTCTAAGGAAAAAATACTGAAGGATTAATATAACAAGCAAAATACTGTAATAAGAAAGTGAAGAAGTTTTATCCATTGTGCTATACAGATCAATAAATAATTATCTTAAATTTCAGCTAAAAAGTTACAGATTAGAAAATTGAAAATATGTTCTCACTGTAAAATTCATTACGTACTTATGAGGAACATACAGTTATGGAATCAAAGCTTCATTAGGTCTTTCCATAAATAGCTTAGACAAGCATTCATCAAGTATAATCTAGGTGTACTGATATTACAGTGCAGGTGTTGGACTAAATGACTTGAGATTTTTTTGAGTCCTCCATTTTCCTTATTCTTATGTTTTATCAATTTTCATAGTAAAGGGAAAACCGTAGCTAGGAGCAATGAAGAATGATAATTCCAATCAGAAAAGAAATTCTCTGTGACACATTTAAAAACAACCCCAAACACTCAAAACTAATCATGGGCATTCTTATTCTCCAATTTGAAATGGATTTGCTTAGAAAGAATATTTAATAATTTGTACTGTTCCTAGAGCAGTCTGTCTGAAATACAGGCTATTTTCCTGTTTTCCAGATGAGCACTCTATACAATTAATGGGAGAGACAGCGTCTTCCTACTCTTTCTCTGTCCTTCACCAGTTCTTTCCTACATAAAGTGCTATCACTTTATTCATCTGAGGAAATGCACTACACTCCTTCCCACTTTCCAATCTAGTCTCCAGCTTGCTAGTTTGTTTGAAACTCCTAAGGCACAGGAAGCACTCTATTTTCATTTCACAGATGGGAAAGATTGCTCCAGTGTCATGACTATGATACTATTTCCTTATTCATCTGTGTTTTAAAATGAATGAAATAATTTATAGCATGTTGTGAAACTTTTCATCTGCTTTTTATTTTTTTTTTTTTTCTGGTTATACTCCAAGAAATCCTGCTGATAGGACTTAGGAAGAAAACATTTTAGCTATTAAGAAAAGATCTGGAGAAAATTATACATATGTTCTACACATGGATATTCAGGTCAGAATGGAAGCACAGAAAGGGACCATGCCTGTTCCAAATGGCTAAGCTATAAATGTATCCAAAAGTACACCCGAAGACCATACAACCTTAAACACCTCCTTCACTTCACACATCACACTGCTGTATATACAGGTTTACTTAGCTATGGAAAAAAAATTATAATTAAAAAATGTGTGGGTTTCAGACTATTGCAGGATGAGGTTGAAAACAAAACAACTAATTTTATTGTAAACTTCCCTAAAGCTGTGTCAGGAGGCGGCACATTCATATAGAAAACGCAAAAGAGGAAAGAAAACGGAGAAAGAGACTCACTACCCTGTAGATCCAGCAACATTTTCTCAGTCAGTGAGTGGTAACACTTTCCATTATGGTCCTTGGAGTCCTTGTGATGCACTAAGATCCAGGATGAAGGAACACATACCCAACACCTGCAGGACGGTTTTGACAGGGTCAGGGTCTCTTGGGACCCTCCCACAGGTGAGACTCATCTGCAGCAGGATCTGGTGAGTCCCAGACTCAGTTAACTCGGTGCCTGGCAGGCGCTGCAGTGTCTGCCGTTGTCTCCGGGCACTTTGTTGCAGGGGCAGTTGATCTTCGTGGCCTCAGGGCAGACAACACGGAAACCATGTCCCCATTGTGAGCAGGGTCCTGCTCTGTCCCCGGTCCTGGCTGTCTGTCCAAGTGAAAGCACGTGGTGAGTTCTTCCTATCGTTTGAGTTGTTTTGAGATGAACAGAAAAAGGGGCTCTTGACTGTCATAGAGGTCACACAGAATTATGCTTATAAAAGGTTCCTTCTCTTCTGAAGTTTATTTATTTTTTGTAAACAAAAAGAACTTATATGTACCTTTTTTTTCAGACTTTGAAACCTATATTGTTTTATCCAGAGGCTAAAGTAGTTCATCCTCAGAACTGGACTCTGTGTAGTTTTAATTATCTTAGTGTATGAAGTCCGATTCAATAATTACTGGAGAAGTACATTTCTTTATAAACTGAGGAAGATGTGCTATAATAACACAAGGTTTTATTCTCTTCTTCCATTAATCAGTCATGTACTGATCTGAAAAAGCAAACTATTGGAAAGTTTTCAAGGCAAAAAAACAAAAAAAATATTCCATAGTAGTGCTTATTTGCAATCAGACTTGGTCTATTTCAGTGGCTTTGTTTTTAAGTATATATTCTGAGGAAGTTAAAAGCCTTTACTATTTCATAGCATGGAAATTAGATTGGTTATAGATGAAAAAAGTTAAATATTTTGAGTAAAAACAAATTTTTGCATTCACTGAATTGTCTTTGTCCATCAAGTAGTCAACTTGAATCAAACCAGAAAGTAAGTAAAAAGCTAAAAACAGTCCATGATAGCTATTTAGTAATCTAACGAGTTTGTGGTTTAAAGTTTTTACCACAGTTGTAAATGTGATCTTGTAAATGCCCATCTGATGCAGTAGGAAAATTGGACGTTGCAAGAAGTTTGGAATTGAAGATCTGCTTCATTTATGCACACCTCAAGCTCATCTCTTACTTCTTCCATCAATCATAACATCAGTAAAATTGTGACATAGTTTGAACTCCTAAATGATGTAATATACTATGAAACACACAAAGGAAATATGTTTGCATTCACTAAACCTATAAAGCCAAAGAAGCTATAGTGTCAAATGTGATCCTGTATTCAAGATAACTGACTTCTTTGTAACAACCTGTCACGTAATGCTATCTCTTCAACTAACACAGAGATACCAGTATGCCTTCTCTGACCACTCTTTCTGCCAACTTTCTTCTTAAAGATTACAAGAACTTTCATTTGGTCTTCATGTTCAATTTTTCAGCAAAACTCAGCCAGTTCCAGATACACTACTTTGTTAAATGTCATTCTTTAGTTATCAGACTTAATACCCAGCATGTCACTGACAGCATCAGCTATAATAGTGTAATTTACTGGATCCAGAATTGCACAGTAAATTTGTTTTCATTACTAGGGAAAAGAATTCATACTGAACCAGCCAAATCAAATACAGATGGTTGGCCAACCGTACAATTAGAAGTCATAAGCACGGCAGACTTCGGTGTTCACCCTTCTGTCCACTCTTTGAATTTCAGAATGGATATTAACTAAGTAGTTGATAAAAGGTGTCTGCTCTGGAAACCGTTATGCTACTGTATCAATATGTTCCTTCCAGGCTAATTTAATTCAGCTTGTTACAATAATGTAATGTCAGGCATTATGCATTTTGCAACAGAATTAATTCTGAGTACATTCTCTGACTTTACATAGAAAACATATGATCCAAATATTTGGCAGGTGGCAGTGAATCCTATGAATTATTCATGAATGGTTTAAATACATGAACTATTTATTACCTGCTTGATACAACTCTATTTAAGTAGAAATTGTAATTACTTTTTCTTCATTTAATGCCTTCCTCAGAAAAAAAAAAATCTTGTGCCTAAAAGTAAGAGCCTGGTTGGTTGTTGTTGTATTGTGTGTAAGCTTTTTATCTAATAAGAAAAAGAAAAATATGTGGATGAGAATTTGTATGTGCTTTCCCTTTCTGTTTGTATTTTGAACAGCTTTCATGGGCACTAGACCAGACTCAGAGAGGTCAGTGACGCATGTAACATAAAGATACTAAAAAGGTATACTAAGTCATCTTCTAGTTCCAAAATTTCTCATATGAAACAGTAATTTCAAATGTCATAATTACAGTTCTAAATATCAGTGTGTCAATTTAGAATGCAGTCATTTTTTTATTGGAAATCCAACATGCATGTACCATTCCTCTGTGGAACTTTATCTACTTTATTGACAGTAAATCAGTGTTGACATTACCATTGTCCCTAGTGATGCAAAGTTATTAAAAATAATGTCAATAAATCTCTCACTCTCTGTTATACTATAACCAGCAGCTTCAGTTGAGCAAACCTCTCGATTGTGTATACAATGTTCTGTATAGAGATTGTTGTCGTGCCTTTGTTAAAGTCAATGACATGTCTCTTGATGAGCTCAAAGAGCATCTGAGAGAGTCCATATGAATTTTAAATAAATTAATGCTATTACTTGGGTGACTTAAAGTAGGGAGAATTTTCTGTATTCCTCCAAAACCATATTTCGGAGAGTGCAATATTATGGTAGTAATTTGGCAAAACACAGGCTTTACTCTCTTCAGAAAGATGAAGACACAGAAGATAAAGTGGATTTGGGAGTTTCCAGAAGAAATAAAATCCCCTAGCCTAGCAGATATAATAAAGTAGGAACAAGAAAAAGTCTCAGTCCTTACACCTTTTAAGGTGAGGACACCAAATGAACTGAAATAAAAATTCTAGTTTCAATTAAGGTGAGATTTCAGAGAGTATTATGCGGAAAAAAATGAGTACAATTTTCCTTTGTGCTTTTTTGGTTACCTTCTAACTCAAGAATATTAAAAGAACTCTGCAGTGTAATATAAAATACATTCTAATCTCTACATTTAATTATGAAGGGTAGTAAATTGATAAGAATAGTCTACGATTAATAAAAAGAAGAATTAACATTCAACTAAGAAGCTGCCAAATTTGCAATCTGAGGACAAAAGTACTTTGAGACATCAGAACTAAGTCTTTTGATTGAAAAAAAAAAGAATAATGCATTTTCTGCTTTCAGAAATAACCTAAAACCTTTTTGAAAACACATTTTTAAGGATCTATATTCTCCTTTAGGTTTATTTGGAAAGTTCCTAAAAAAATTACGTCAGTTTGATGTTCTTTTTGAACTTTAATGTAGTAATAGTGAAAAACTTTGTGATGTTTGTCTTCAACATTTTTTAAAATTTAGCTGACACTAAGCCTATGAACGTTGGTATTCATACTGCAGTTGATGATATCTGCAATCCTATATCAATCAGGGAATTTTAACCCTTGGCTAGAAATATGTAAAACTGACAAAAGAGTGTACTGACAGCTGAAATTAAAAAACGGAATCATAAAACTTACTTCTTAGACACCCTTTTCAAGCAAAATCCTGTCCATATTTTCTCACTGTTCTAAAGAATGTATTTTTTTTGCTTATTAAAATATGTGAATTCACCTGTATGAAACACCTGTATGAAACATCTATTGCAGGTGCAAATAGTGAGACTGTCCATGAAGGAAAGCAAAGTATGTATAAGTTACATTTTGGTTACGCAAAACCTCACTTTTCAGTAAATTTAATCTGTGTTAGTATTTTATTCAGAATAGTGTGGGGTTTAGTAGTTCCTACTTTGAGTATTTTTTTTCTCAGACTCCAGAAAGTATTTTAGGCAGGAAAACTTGATATCTTTAGGAGGAAAAAAAGCTGGAGGTGCCATATCAGATATAAAGAAAATGCTCTATAAACTGTGACAGTTCATGAGATTCCAAAATGACTGGTCTTTTGATCGGTATCAAATTCCGTGTTACAGGGAAAACAATGGTTCAATAAACCATATTAAATCTAGTTTAATCTAATCAATATCTGTTTCAATCCATTCCTGTTGTGCCACATATTTATAATATAGTAATAACCAGGTTTGTTCACTTGCAGAAACATGCAGACATGAATGGCATCTGTAGATAAGCAGTTTTTGACTGCTAGTTCGAAAAGCCTTTTAGTTTTCAAATCAGTACTACAGAGTTGAGAGGAAGAGAGTGCACAAAGATAAAAAAAAGTGACAGAAGGAAAGCGGCTAGTGGTATATTACTACCTTTATATTTATCAGTTGGCAAGAAATGTATATAGGTATGGCCAAGGTGATGTTATTCTTTCTTGTCCATACTTTGTTTGAAATAAAAGTGTGAGTCCATGGGCTGTTTGCTGAATCTGTGAGGACATCATTTTCTGCAACATTTCTTATGCCTAATGTCAGTCTTCTTTAGAATACCTTTTTCCTTTTCCTTTGTCTGTTCTTTTTTCTTTTCATTTTCACTATGATTTGGGAAGCAACACTCAGAAAGCAGTCAGTAAAGTGAAACATCTGTCTGCACTTACAGTGTATTTGTTTCACAGCTTGAAGCTTAGACTGGAAACATCTCTTTATGTGTCAACAGCACAACAAAAATTATAGCCACCAATTTACATCTCTTTAACAAATAGATATATTCCTGTTGTTTACAGGAATCTTTCTTGGAAATATTTTAGTATTCTTACCAAGGAAACATGTCTTCCTATACTTTTTTTTTTTAGTATAGAGAAAATTTTCTATAGCTTGTTTTGAAAGGTTACCACTTACCATTTTCTGTGCTTCCTACCCCTAAGCAAACCAGTAGTTTTGTAAGCCAACACAGATACATCATCGTTTTTGTCAGAAATTTAGATACCAAAAACAGTACAAATGGCCTTCAGAACTAGTAGAGGCTATCATAACTCAGTGTTGTGGTTTAAGTTCAGAACCATGCAGCTCTTTGCTCATCCCTCTCCTTCTCCCCCATCCTGAGCAGGATAGGGAGGAAAGACAAATGTAAACCCCACAGGCTGAGATTAGAACATTCTGGTAATTAAAGTATAATATAAAACTACTACTACTAATGATGATATGGGAATTAACAAGGGGAGAGAATATAAAATTAAAAGGGGAAAAGTTCACAAGTGATACACAATGCAATTACTCACCAAGCACTGACTTGATACCTAGCCCAGCCTGAGTAGTGATCTGGGCCGTCTGGACAGCTCCCCCCAGTTTATATATTGGGCATGATGTGCTGTGGTATGGAATAGCCCTTTGGATAGTGTGGGTCAGGTGTCCTGTCTCTGCTTCCTTGAGGCTTCCCATGCCCCTCCTCACTGGCAGAGCTTGAGAGACAAAAGTCCTTGACCAGGGTAAGTGCTACTGAGCAACAGCTAAAACATGAGTGTGTTATTCAGCATTGTTTTCAGACTAAATTCAAAACACAGCACTGCACCAGCTACTAGGAGGGAGAAAAATAACCGTTACAGCTGAAGCCAGGACATTCAGCTAAAACACTGAACAGTTCTTATTATTTTACCATTTGAGAAAAGACTATGGCATATGTCACAGCTACTTTCATTTTCAGGAAACAGAGTTTATAAGAAAAACAATGCTTTAGCTCTTCTAATGTTAGCTCTTCTAACACAAAATATGAAATAATGCAGATAAAGATTAAAAATTAATAGTTGATGTGTTCATTCATGTAACCCTGGATGTCAGGCCCGTATGTTCAGTTTTCAGAATGAGTATTATCTGATTTGAATAAGGGTTTCTGGTGAGAATCTAAACCCATAAACTCTACAAAATACATATTTCAATGCCGCATAAACTCTACTGAAATTTACAGCAAACTGATACCTCTAAAAACACTAAAGTATTTCACCTACTTTAATGGGATTATCTATATTTATTTTTCTGGAATATCCAAGGCCATGGAATGTCTGGCTGTGGCACTTCAGTGTGAATAAAATGAATGTTAGTTTAATAATTCCAAATGCCCAAGTGGGTCATCTAAAAACCAGACATTTAATTCTGAGCAATTCAGCACAAGTTTTCTGAGTGCCAGTCAAGAGAAATAAATCTTCTAGAACTACTTTTATAGATTATTATGTTAAATCTCTTCTAAAACAAATGTGTAGGATAGATCAGGTGAGTAATCCTTTTGAAGTGTTGTTTTCCTCACTGATCATTCAAGCAATAGAAGATAATGAGGTACCATGTGGGCATCTGAAATGATGTATATCAATATAATTCTAAAAAAATTGTTTTCCTCAAAAACTAGGTACCATTAATAAAAGACAGTTTGTAGTTTACGTTCAGGGGTTAAATATGCTTAAGACGAGCAAAGTATATTGTTAATGAAAGTATTCTTCACAAACTGAAAGTATTTTTTAAAAATGAAAGTATTCTTAATAAACTGTTAAAAACATGTTTAAACATCTGTGAAGAGGCTCATGAACATCAGTGAAGAGTCTGAGCTAAGATTTAGTTAAGTTCTGTTAGCTTCCATGTACATCAACAATGGATTTGAGTTTGTGTGTTGACTTAAGTTACTTGTGTTACCTCTGACATCTCCGATGTACAACTTACCTTCTGCCTCCAGCAACTTGACTCATCTTTTTTAATAATTCTAATGTAATTAATATTGGATATTATTTTCACAATGTTTTACATAGAAAGCACAAAACCCTTGCATTTTCATAAACCAAGTAATTCATTAAAGGACTTCTCATCATTTGGGAAGCTGTTCTCTCTTTCTGATGAGCACATTCCACAATCTGGTTGTCCTCTTGAATATTTTACAGCAATGAAAGTTTTTTAAAGATGGAATACTTTCATTTACATAAACGTGTTTTTCTATCACTTATAAATGTTAACTGTATTCTCTCGACTTATTCTTCCCAAAATTCTTTTCTAGGTAATCAGAAGCTGTGATTACCCAAGCCAAGATCTAAAATATAGTATTTCTGACTTAACAGACAACACCACTTGGTATTCAGGTTGCTTTTGGCAAAACCTGGCATATGTCTCCTTTGTGTTAATTTATTTCAAAGAGTAGTGTTTATTCATGTCAAGAAGGAGGAGACTGGAAACATTTAAAAATATTTATGTCTGCAATGTTTTTGGGGAATCCAAATTAGAACCCAAATGGCCCAGATTCCATGCATGAAAATTAAAAAGCGTGGGTCACCCTGAAAGTTTTTGAGAGAAAGGTCACTACAACTTTGCATACAGCCCACAGTTACTAAGCCAAAAAGTTCAGATGCTCTAAGAAAAAATAAAAAATGTTTAATATGGTGCATTTAGTAGAAATATTAAATCAATCTAAGCCTAAGTACGGGAGTCCAATATTTAGGTCTCTGAAAACTTTTCTTCTGTTTTAAATAGGACATGAATTAGATTGCTATATCCTTTATAAAAACATTTTTGTTATTTTGATGCTGCAAAACCCAGCCTTCACTTTATTATTTCACAATAATTATGATCAAGTAAAGCTTTTTGAAAGAAAAGATTTTGGGTTTTGTAGTTGGTTTTAATTGCAAAAGTATTTAATACTTATTTCTATATTAAAAGTGCAAAGGAATAGCAGGAGACCTACACAAGCCAAATAATGTATGAAAAACATATCCACAAGTAAAAACAACACAAAAGAAAACAAATAGACAAGCAAAAAAAAGTGAGAGTTTCCCAGGTGATTCAGTTACATAGAGAAACCATGATTCTGGTGTCACAGGATTAGAATTGGAGAGGAAGATAAGGCATGCTTATTGTGAATATGACAATTGACAGCAGAATCATTTATTTTTAGTAGCCTGGGAAATTAAAAACTTACCCGAAGTTGACTCAGTAAATTGTTGTTGTTATTATATTATTTTTCCTAAATGTAACATAATGAATATTGACATCAGCAATTTATGTTTGCCACCATTATCTAATAGCCACGGGATGTGTAGTTCCCCAAACTTCCATACAAATTTGGACATGTGAAAAATCAAATATAAATGTTGAATAAGATGAAGTAAAAAGCCTTACCTATAACATACACGAGCACATACATATCATAAATATATGATTTATCAGTTTTATTTTGTACTGAACACCGGGGAAACCATTTTGTTCTTAAGTGCAGCTGTACAAAGTGTGTAATCCAAACATAATTTTTTCCCACTGTTTATAATATTTTTGGTATTATGCTGTCTATATACTTTCTGGTTCTGATTCCTAATTGTTTCATTCAGATGCAACCTGATGATATATCAATGACATTTGAGGATTATTGTGTACATGTATTAATTTGTGTTTAATATGTGACAGTATTAAACACATTTTTTCCTCTCAGCTTTGATATACATACATATGTATATTTTTATAATTTGTGTTCATATCATTTCCTTCTGAAGTGTTGTTGGTTGTGTTTTTGTTTTAGTTTTTCTTGTTTGTTTTTTTCTTTTCCTGGAGAAAAGCAGGATATCTGAGATCTTCAGCTCTTCCTGGTAACTAAGTGAATGAATGAATATCTTACAGATAGGGATCCATTTTTCTCTACTGAAATAGTTGTTCTAAACAACAAGACAAAATTTAAAGGAAAAAGAAGTAACCTAATGTGTAAAGAGGGACAGAAGACCTTTTGAGGAAGGACACCAAAACAGGCAGTTCATGTCAGAGTACAAGAATTGTCCATTTTACAGAGAGATGCAAGACCAGTGTAGCTATAAATGATGACATGGACAAAGGCCATCATTTAATATAATATAAAGATGTCTTATACTGTGCTTATTAATCATGGGAATGAGACCTGAGAAATCTAAAAAACAGTCAAGCTGCTTCCAGGTTTACTTGACAGTGCCTGGACAGCAAGACAGTAAGCAATGCCCAGAGTTCCCACATATAAGGATGTGGTCAGAATGGGAAATTCCACAATGTGGCTCCACAGATAACTCACAAAAGCCAGAGAGGAGTAACTATTTGGGAATATTTTCTCTTCTGTTGGCACTTTTTTTTTTCCATCTAGAGAAAGAAAATCAATACTCATGGAAAGATGAAGGATATATCCCTGACAAGTGCTAGTACACAGGGAAGTCTTAAGCACTCAGTGAGAACATAACATCTGGGTGAGTTGTGGATCAGTTAGGAGAATTATCTGAGTGGATTGCAAAACTAATTGCACCATAGTTCTGGTAGGTGATACATGAACTGTTATTTGGTGACTAGTGGTATCTTCACTGCTCTGTTTTGTATAAGGCCAATTATGTCTTTATC
Organism: Pezoporus flaviventris; assembly: GCF_033815535.1. Taxonomy (NCBI): domain Eukaryota; kingdom Metazoa; phylum Chordata; class Aves; order Psittaciformes; family Psittacidae; genus Pezoporus; species Pezoporus flaviventris. The sequence continues at coordinate 26,563,155 of NW_026892579.1, read as the reverse complement.
ACATACCTGTTTAAAGCCATTCAAAATAGCATTCTATCTGTGCTAATTAACAACAGCCCCTTTCCCCTTATTACATATCCACCACGTGTTCCACTAAATAAAACAGTGGTGTCCCTTAATAAATTTTCATTCTTCAAGTACATTTCTTTTCAAAGATTATCACTGTTGGGGGGGGTGAGGGGATTTGGAGGGGGGTAAGAAGGATTTAGAGGGCGAGGGGGTGGGGAAGCAGTGGAAGGAGGGAAGTTGTATCCAGGCATAAAATTCTCCTTAAAGTACATAATTTAATGTGTTTTAGAGATCATCATAAATTCATGGTGTTCACTAGAGAATTATCCTGAAGAGCACTTTCAAAAGTTCTATATTCAGAAAATAATGACAGTTAAAGAATAAAAAGAATAAGAATAAAGTAACGGAGAATGTATTTTATTAGATATCCATTTCATTTTCTTCCTCCTAACTTTTACAACAGGAATTTAGAAAACTTGCAAAAAATGGATTCTGTTCACAGCTATGTGCAATTGCAGGTAATTATGACCAAGTCATAGATTTTCAATTTGCACTATATTTTCTGGTTTACTTCAGGGTAAGTCAGGGTTGTGCAGTATCATCTCATATGGCGAGACTGGCTACACAAATGTATGCTTAAATATTTCATAAATACGATACAGCAATTCATGCAATTCATAAAATACGAGCTTTTCAAAATGCAAATGTATCTAAAGAAAACTTAGAAAGATATGAAACAACCTATCCACTTTTTTATATTCAATAAATAATGAAGTATCTCATGATGGTTTATAATACAGCACAGTGTTGTACAAATGATGCTTCATTCCACCTTTTTTTTCATCAGATAATCAGTTTGCAACATGCTTTGCATTAAATTTTATGCTATTATTCGACAATGAACTGCACATTTCTGAAAGGTCCTGCAGACAAATATCTCACAGTCATTGCTGAATATCAGAACTATGGCCAAGAAGGAAAAAAATAAATCAGCTACCCATCCAAAGGTAACACGAAGTCAGCATAAATATGCACAAGTTTCATAGGTTCTGCTATTACTGACTTCTCCCTGAAAGAAAAACCTCAGAAGGACATGTAAAAGAGAAATACTAATGTTTGTGGTTGAAAGAAAGGCCTGAAAGTCTTAAGGGTAATCAGAAGCTGAACCACTGAGTGAAAGATCACTTTGAAGGCATTGGTTTGTATATGTGCTTTGTACAATTTGCATATGAAGTCATTGTGCAAATTCTTGTAGCTTTAATTGCAAAAGGAATTTTGCCTGGGGAACATGGGGAGATCTAAAATGAATGGGAATCTGGAAGGTCAAGGGGGCTATAAACATTGGTTATTCACACCTCTATCAACAGGTAATACTCTTTGCTCACTAACAGTATGTCAGTAATTTCTGGGAATTTATTTGACCTGTACAAGGTGATGGGAATTGGAGACTAGAAATGTGTAGGATTTAGCTTCAGGTTCACAGTGGGTAAGGAAGTAACTAATAATGGCAGCAATTCAAATGTCCAAATTGTTCCAAAAAGCAGAAGCTGCATGACAGAATTAACATGTCACAGAAGCAACTTGATGATTTCCTTTATCCATATACTGAGGTAACAGACTCCTGGATAGATAGAAATAGCTTAAGTAGTTCATGTCAGTCACTGCTGATCATCTGATGAAGAGTGGTACAAATAGATCTCTCTAAGCAGGAAACAGATTTTTCTTTCTTGTATGACTGTTCCTCTGTAGATACAATACCCATTTGAGTTATAAACTACTAGGTAAGGGGCTCTCTTAACCCAATCAAAGCCTTTACGTGATGGCTCCATCTCCAGATTAGGACATATAACATGATGTCTCCCAAAATTTGTCTACTTGTGAATGAGCAAGTCAGTCTATGTAAATCCAGTCAATACAGTCAGTGTATTCCACTAATAAGCCAGAACTATTTCACTAATCATCCATCAGATTAATTGCCCAAAGTCAGGGACTTAGTGCCAGCTGAGACAATCTAGAGTATGCAAGACATACATGGGGCATAGGTCTTCTAGAATGGCAACTGACAGTCAGGTGGGACACCCTAGCACATTTCAAACAAATCAGATGCCAGATTCTGTACAACTGATTCACGCATTAAGGTACTATTTTTTGATAAACTCAATTACTTTCCAAGTTCCATGGACTGTACTGAGATGTGTAATGATTGTAATGGGGTTTATATGTCACACAGAAGTTTTAGAGAATTGGAAATATAAATGTGGATGCTGTAATCTTGAACCAAATCCAAAATGGCTGTGAATCATGTGTCTAGAAACAGACACGTAGTGCCATTTCAGTATCTTGTCTAGCTCCCAGTTGCCACTTCAAAGGAAAATCTATCTGATCATGACCTGTGTTACATCTGTCATTTTCTCATGGCTCTCAGACACCTTCAAATATATCAAAGGATATTAGATAGTTAGGAGACAGATGCCAGCATACTGTTGTATCTTTAACCTCTTATGTGAAGAAAGAAAAAAAAGCAAATTCAAGAAAAGTAGTTACAGATTGCTCTAGAGCAAATTCTGGTAGCAAATAAAGAAGAAAAGTAAAATAGTGTGAAATGAAAACGATAATGATATCTAACATCATTATGCTAGATATCTTAGTACATCCAGAAGTCCTCTAGAAGGATTTGTGAAGTTCCTTTTGTGTTTCTTCCTCTCAGATAAAAGAAGATGTTATGCAGTAATCAGAATATTTAAATACTTTACATATTTTCAGTACTGTGAATTTTATTATTTTTATTAGTAATATTAATTTAAAAATATTCCATATATTAAATAATAAATCTGATATTAGTTATATAATTCTTTCAAAGCTTCTTAATTTGTAGCTCGTAATAATGAATGACATTGTATGGTTGGAATAAAGCTATACATTGTTTTATTCAGAATTTCATTGTTTTGAGAATTTTTTTTCTTTAAAGCTTTTACAAACTGTGTTTGGATTACAATCAATGGTATATTAAAGCACATGTACAAGGCAGTGTTACAAGCTCTTAAAAAGTACAGACACTAGTCTTAGTAGATAAATTATACATGCTTGATGATACTCTACATCTGTTGATTTGCCAAATAGCTAATTAAAATGCTTTAAAGCCATTATACCTTTTAAGGCACATTTTGTGATTTCATAAAATGACATTTATCTGGTGAGAACCATGCTTGTATGAAAATTCATTCCACAAAGTGACAAGGACATAGTTTCTTCATGCAAATGAAACTCTCAGGAAAGGTGCCTCAAACAAGTTTGACCTAGAGTGGATAAAAGACAGTGGGTTACCTCCACCTATGTACAATAAAAACCATTGTAACACTGTAACAAGATAAATTCCAGTGATGTATTCAATACGGCTTAAGGGAAAAAAAAAACAAAAAACATTTGCTTATATTTACCTAGAAGCCTTTAAGTTCCCAATAATGGCAAATTCAATTATGCTGTGACACACTTTCTCCTCTCAGGAAAAAAAAAAAAAAAAGAAGAATTAAAACCCCACAAACCACAAACTGAAATAGGTTAAAAAAAATAAAATAAAAGAAGGAAGTGTCGTCCACATTCATCCAACAAAACACAGCTTATGCTTTCAGGAAGAACATATATGTGATAATACTTTCCTTCATGTAGTATTTTAATCTTCAAAGGACTGCAACAACAATAACTAATTAGTCTCCAAAGTAATCCTGGGAATTAGAAATTGATTTCTTCATTCCAGATGTACAGAAAGAAGACTTGGAGTCAAGTAACTTAATTTGCTGAAACTGCAGCAACCTACACAAAGCTGAATTTGGACAGAAAATATTGAGAGCCAGACTCTCAATGGGTTATAGGAACTATGACATGCAACACTACAGCATACTAAAAATAACCATCTGGTTTTGGAAGGACAGTTCATAGTCATAAGTAAAAACCTGCAGGGAAAAGTTGGAGTGAGATTCACAGAACCCAAAATGAAAAGTGAGAACATGCAAATAGGAACTGAACATAAGGGAAAAAGGGAGTGTCTGAAGTTACCAAACCATATTCCTGCAGAGAGCAGCTGCCCCGTTTTGCAAGACAGCCTCTTGATTATGGAATTTAGCTGGGAAGTGGAAATATGAGTATATCTTAGTCTGAAGAGATTTGGACTGATGGCCAGCAGCGTTCTCTAATGCAAGCCAAAACTAGAATAAAATAAAGCTCCTTCCCCTTAGTTGATGTATAGCACTCTGCAAACAGAAATGCGAAATTCATAGCAGTTGAAAGTGAATAATAATAGACATTCTTATACTACAGTCCAGCAATGAGGATGATTTTTTGCTTGGATGTCAGATTAGCTTAGCTAGCTACTACAAAGTTGAAATTGTGGGATTTGATGCAGTCCTACCTGAAGAGCTGTCATTTCAAAGATCCTGTTTACAAGAAAACTGAAGACAAAATTTACATGTGTTTATTTTACAGATTACAAAATTGCCTTTGTCTGAGATAGCTGTTAAGTACCTGACACACAGGGTGGGGTTTGTTACAAACTGTAATACCTAATTTTAGGAGTCTAAGTATCTATATATGTTCTAAATAGCCAGGCTTTCAGTGGAATCAGTAGATGCTCAGTTAACACAAAAAAAAATTAACTCACTCTAAAATAAATGCCTAGAACTTCACTCAGCTCCTGAAAGACAGACATCTATTCCCAAATAAAACTCAGTAGGATAGTTAAGGTATTAATATAGTTCTGGTAGGAATGACGCTGAACCTATGTGAAAACATGCCTTTCTGGAATGACAGCTGAAAAACTGTTGGGAGACCATAGGTCACTTCAAATCCTATTAGTATGCCCATATAATCAAGTCCCTGGTGGTTAGGCAGATTAATTTCTTTTTAGAAATTTAGTCACTCTTGACTGTATTGATTAGATCCTATTGACTATAAGAGAAGCTTACAGTCAATAAGATGACATCGAAACCTGTCAGTAAACACTTAGGCAATAAAATTTCACCCTAGTAGACACATTCACTAAAACAAAAAATTGGTGTGTAAGGAAATCTTGGGGAAAATACTTAACAATTGTCATTTCTGTGAACAGTAGGGCACCTATAACGCTTTGTGGATCTGAACATAAGCTTTACCGAAAGACCAGTAGTAAGTTGTTGCTGGGAAAAACTGCTCAGCAGTTCTATTTAAACTCATTTTACAGAGTTTAAATCTCATCAGGATTGATTCATCCATTTATTAATGACATGTTATTAACTGGCAATCAATGAACTATATATTCAGGATACAGCTGATAATCAGCAGTACTTTCACTTAAAAAATTATAATAAACACCTACTGTTTGCTAAACACCTTTATATAACTAATCCCACATTACAGTCATGCACCATAAACACACACATTTATATGCAAACACAATAGATGTGGGTTACACATACCCTGATTGCAGAGTGCAGAGATGCGACAGGGTGACACCCAGCAGTGTCTAGTCATAAGGTTCAGTCTTGGCCACTCAGTATCACTAAACCTGTATCATTTCATTCTACTGTGTTGGTGAGACAGTATATTCAGCTATATCCATCTGTTTCACTACAAGGATAGAATGCAAGTTAAAATCACGTTCTAATTTTTCCACAGTATCAGTGAGGTAATGCAACAGAAATTCAAGCTGAGCTCTTTTCAGTTAGAAATGGCAATGAAGACATCGCACTCTTAATGTACTGTGATTTAAAAATATATCATCAGAATATACAGAATTATAACACTGCACATAAAGAATTTACACATCCAACTCATTGAATCACAGCAAAAGTTTATTCCTCAAATTAAACTTATAAAACCATGGATTCTAATTCCATCTCTAGCAGGATCATATTTTCCATCTGTTTCTTACTTATTTTACTTAATTTTATAATGTCTTCTCTTGAGGTTATTCAGGTAATTTTAATCAATTATTCATATTAATTTCCTATAAAAATGGGTTTGGAACCTGTACATTGTAAGATTTAATTCTCAGACATGCATTTCTCTCAGTTTCTCAATTTGGTCATATATGCAGTGCAGAAAACTGGACTTGGTAGCATAGATGATATCGTACCAGTGTTAAAATAGAAAAATTAATATGTAGTAATAACATGTTGACCATTTCACTGCTTCAGGACAGGATCACTTTAGTGATGCAAGATCGCAGATATTGTGTAACTTCCAGTCCTTTTATAGAGAAAGCTATCAAGTCGCTTTTCTCTGTCCCTGTCTTTATGGAAGTGATTATTCTGAACTGTACTACACTCCACTTTTTAAATTTATTTCAACCTATCTTTACAGATATTTCTTCACTTTTTAAAAATTGTGTTGATTTCCAGCAGTGTACTCACATATGGCATCAGCTAACCCTAGTACTGACAGGTCAGGGACTGATTCTGCCTGCTAGGACCAACTGCCCATGTATGCTGTTTCCAGCTTTCAAGCAAGGAAGTAAATCGAATTGTTCTGAAATCCCATTTCAGAATATGTGTCAGAAAGTGTTAGCTTACCATAATCATATGCTTACTATCAAATAAACTGTTTTAAATAATACTCTTCTATTAATTTCAAATCATGTGGATTAAAGAGCTGAGAAATGAGTTACACTATTTAACAGAGGTAGAAAGTTCATGGGAAGTGTGTAAATCTAATACTAAAGTGAAAAAACTTAGAAAAAGTAATAAAGAATACAGTCAAATACAGACAGAGCTGGTTAATGAAGATTTCTTTTTTCTTACAAATTCAATAATGATGTCCTCTTCCAGAAATAATAATTAAAAAAAAAAAGCCTAAACACTATCAGTGATGTTGGAAAAGCTTCGGCTGCACTTCGTCTTTAACTATGCATTTGTACCTGATATACAGTACAGTCCTTAGTCTCCTGTATCCAGCAGAGACTAACATGCATTAGTTTTAATGAGAATGAAAGCAATTACTCCTACTGTTGGAACAGCTCATTAAACTTTTTTTCTTCTTTTTCCCTTTTTTTAACCACAGAATTGAGTGGTGTACCATTAGAACAATTAAGACTTTGGTGTATTGTATGCGATTATCTGAAACCTCTTTGTACAGACAGATATAGCAGGACATTCTCTCATTTTTCTTTTCTGTCCATGTTAATACCTCCTATTTCTGTTCAAGCATTGACTTGATTCACTTAATTAACTGAAACTTTTTTAAGGCCTCAATAGTTTCTGTATAACAGACATGACACAGTGTATTTGATTTGTTATTCTTACATTCATTCTAATTAAAATGTACTTATTCCTTTTCTAAGAGGTTACTGTTATATCTTCACATAACTCTTATTAGAACACTATCCACATGTCACACAGACACAGGTTTAATGACTTGCAACTTAAAAGAGCTGTTCAAGCGTGTTTTCAGTGTATCAGATATGTCATGAGTTTAGTTTGCCCACTGTGAATAAGAAAACATACCAAAAAAAGAAAAAAAAAGCATCAAAGAGACTCATAATGTTTACAGTTACATTTAAAATATCATTTGGCATAAATAGATGATCATATTTTCATGCTGATTTCTCTTGGGTACATATGGGTTCCAGGAATGAAAGACATTACATTAGAACACTAACAATATTTTTGACATGGAGGAAACCTTTGAATTAATAGTACATACATTTTAATTGTAAAGTTAGTCAGTTCTTTCCATAAATGTGGGAAGTTTCCTACTACGTTATCATTAATGGGGTGAATTCCTTATGTCCTAGAGTCTCACCCTACAATTCTTGCCTGTAAAGCTTCATTACATATAAAGTTGTACAGAGATGCCTACACTAGCATAAGAATCAGTCTCACTTAAGGCTTAGACACCACCTGTCTGTATACACATACACATTCTACGTACACATGCCGGTAATATTCTCATTTCATCCTGTATACTCACAAAACTTGATTATTTAAATTTGGTGGTTCTTTTGATTTCTACAAACCTAATAATGGGCAAACTCCCAAAACCTAAGCTAGAATGACAGTGGTTTGGCTTCATACTCCTCCATAAGGTGTACACTATTGTTACTGGAGTACACTTTCTGCAACTCCAGAAAGGAAAAGGTTGATTTTAGGTCCTTCATCATGTTAATACCTTAAATCACAGATCGAGACAGTGGGATTGAGTGCACCTTCAGCAAGACTGCAGAAGACACCAAGTTGAGCAGTGCGGGTCACATACCTGAGGGGTGGGATGCTGTCCAGAGTGACCTGGAAGAACTCAAGAACAGGGCCCATGTGAACCTCATGAGGTTCAACAAGGCCAAGTAAAAGGTCCTGAATAGGGCAATCCCTGATATCAATACAAGCTAGTGGATAAAGGGATTTAGAACAGCCCTGCAGAGAAAGACTTGTATGAAAAGCTGGATGTGAGCTGGCAATGTGACTCACAGCTTGGGAGGTCAACCACATCCTGTGATACATCAAATGAAGTGTGGCCAGCTGGTTGAGAACAGAGATTCTGCCCCTCTGCTCTGTTTTGGTGAGATCCCACCTGGAGTACTGTGTCACACTCTGGACTGCTCAGCAGAGGAAAGACAAGGACCTATTGGAGAGAGTCCAGAGGAGGGCCACAAAGATGATCATATGGCTGGAGCACCTCTTCTATAAGACAGGCCAAGAGACCTGAGCATGTTCAGCTTGTAGAAAAGAAGGCTCCGCAGGGACCTTACTGCAGCCTTAAAAGGGGCTAATAAGAAAGAGAGGAACAAAATTTTTAGTAGGGACTGTTCTGAAAGGAAAAAAGGTAATGTTTTTAAACTAAGAGAAGGCAGACTAGATATAGGCAGAAATTTTTTATGACAGTGGTGAAACACTAGAATGAATTGCCCAGGGAGGTGATAGATGCCCCACTCTGGTCTGAAGGTCAGGCTGAATGAGGCTGTGAGCAACCCCATCTGGCTCAATTAGAACTAGAATTGTCATAGAATTGTAGAATCATAGAATGGTTTGAGTTGGATGGGACCTTAAAGCTCATCCAGTTCCAACCCCCCTGACATGGGCAGAAACACCTTCCATTAGATCAGGTTGCTCAAAGCCCTATCCAGCCTGACCTTGAACGCTTCCAGGGATGGGGCATCCACAACTTCTCTGGGCAACCTGTTCCAATGTCTCACCGCCCTCACAGTAGTGAACTTCTTCCTAATATCTAATCTAGTATCTAAATCCTCTTTCAGTTGAAAGCCATTCTCCCTTGTCTTATCACTACCTGCCCTTGTAAAAAAATCTGTCTCCAGCTTTATTGCTTTATTGCCATTATTTATTACTATTTAAGGCTATTCTAAGGTCTCCCAGGAGCCTTCTCATCGCTTCTGGCTGAACAAGCCCAGCTCTCTCAAGCCTGTCTTCACAGGAGAGGTGCTCCAGCCCTCCAATCATCTTTGTGTCTCTCCTCTAGAACCACTCAAGCAGGTTCATGTCACTCTTGTGTTGGGGGCCACAGAGCTGAAAGCAGTGCACCAGGTTAGATATCAACAGAATGAAGTAGATGGAGAGAATCATGTCCCCTTGGCCTCATAGCCATGTTCCTTTTGATGCAACCCAGCACATGGTTGGCTTTCTGGGCTGCAATCACACACTGCCAGCTCATGATGAGCTTCTCATCAACCCTAGTCATTATAGACTTCCTTTACAGTCAGTAGAGAAAAAAAGGACATCTAAAATGAGAACAATTCTGCTGATAGCGGTGTCCAGAATTGGTCAGACCAATCACAGCCTAAAAATGCAAACTTCTACCGACTATAGGTAATTATTAGCTCAGTCCAGAACATCTTCACAGGGAGTATCTAAAGGTAAATATGCTAATTCTCTGGAAAAATTCAAGTATGGAGCTGACTTTAAACACTTGATTAAAATTTATCTGCTGTTTCTGACAGAACAAGTTGATTTTCTTAAGCCAGTGTCATAGATTTTCTTCATACATTTCATGAGAATATATTGAAATGTTTGAATATCAATAAATTTTAAATGTGATCAGTCATCCTCATAGCAAAAAAAGTGTTTCCTGATATTCAAAAGGAATCTACTGTGTTTCAGTTTGTTTTCTGTGCTTCTGGTTCTGTTACTGGGCTTCACTGAAAAGAGCCTGCCTGCATTGTCTTTGCATGCTCTCTTCAAGTATTTATTTCCATCAGTAAGATCCACTCTGAGTCTTCTCTTCTCTAGGCTGAACAGTCCCAGCACTCTTAGCCCTTCCTCACAGAAGACATGCTTCAGTCCCTTAATCATTCTTGTGGCCTTTTTGTTGAACTCTCTCTAGAAAACTGTAGCATATTTAATGACAGCAGTATTTTGTTTGCATTTGTCTTATTTCAGGGTTTTTTTTAATGACCTGTGTAACAGCCTGATATTCCACAACATAATTAAATTCATTAAGTTCCCTGTTTATAAAATCTCTTTGTTCATATTCTTTGTGCAAACCTTATATAATGATTCAAAAAAGAGTCTTTTGAGTAAGTTATCAGCATCCTCACAAATTCAAAAAGGATACCAATAAGTATGGATGTCAAACTTTTTCAAGTTTAGTTGTCAGCTACTTGTTCTGTCAAGATTATGGAATTTACAAAGAAACTGAAAAATTGCACAGTCAGTTCAAATAATTATCTTTTTTTCTAGACAGGTACTAATGAAAGATTTCTATTGCTTTATGATGGCCAATGACACTTCTTGTTTTCAAAGCTACAAAAGGCTGAACAAAGTAGGAAGTTAATTTTATTTATGACATTCTGAAAGCCCAGAACTTCCATCTTTACCATGTTTTGAAAAAGCAGAGACACACACACACAAAAAAAATTGTCCAATGCCATTGATGTTCCGTGATTGCAGTGACATGAAAAGGAAAGGTAAAACAACCAATTATATTATTAGCAGACCAATATACTTCAGAATCTTTCCTTTCTAGACCATCCAGGTAGATATTTATGGTAGCTTAACCTTGACTATCTGCCAGAAGCCCACAGAGCTTCTCCCTCCCTCCCCTTCCTCAGCAGGACAGAGGGAGAAAATATGATAAAAAAGCTCCTGGGTTGAGATACAGAGATCACTCACCAGTTACGGTCACAGGGAAAATAGACTCAACTTGGGGAAGATTAATTTCATTTATTGCTGATTAAAAATAGAGTAGGATGGTGAGAAATGATAGCAAACTAAAACACCTTCCCTTCACCTCCACACCTTTTTTCAAGTCTCAGCTTCACTCTTTAGATCCTGACTCCTCTACCTCCTCCACTCCCAGCAACACAGGGGTGAGCAGTCAGACCCTAACAGCTCTTTGCCATTTCTTGTTTTTCACACGTTTCCCCTGTTCCTTTCTGGGTCCTTCTCAGAGGATACAGTCTTTCAAGAACTACTTCAGCATATGCTATCTCCATGGACTGCAGTCCTTCAGGATAAGACTTGCACAGTGTGAGTTCTCTGTGGGCTGCAGCTCCTGCCAGGAGCTTGCTCTTGTGTGGGCTTTCCAAAGGCTGCCACTTCCTTCAGGATACAACCATCTTCTCCAGTTCGGGCTCTCCCATAGGCTACAGTGTGGATATGTTCCATAGTTGTCCTCCATAGGCTGCAGGGGTCTAGATCTACTGTGATGGATCTTATACATTTATGAGATGATTATTTTGTATTACTTGAGTAGTACTGCAGGATGCAACACACTGATGCTAGGCTTAGGTTAGTAACTCTCACTAAATTCCTGATAAAACTAACCTCTCAGATGTCTGTGAACTCCCAAGCGCAGCCAAGAGTTTATTCTCTTCCCATTTAATTCAATTTGATACTGGATTATGCTTCGTCTTAGGAAATCATATTCATTTCAAGCTTAAATTTCCTTGACTTCAAAATCAAGCCTTCCACATCACCTCAGAAGTCTGTAAATAGTGACAGGAGAAATTTTCTAAAGCCTAATTAGAAGGGTAAATAGGTCACAATTCCAAAGTCTCACACTTTTCCCACAGCTTTTCCCACTTTTTTTCCTCACAGCTTTTCCCACTGTGCATACTGAACTGTAACTATGTTTCTAGCATAAATATTTTCCAGGAGTTTCCCATTCATTTCAGTGAGCTGGCACCACAAGCAGGGCCAGTATCCTAGAGGCTGTCCATTCAAGTGCTACAGAAGGAAAAGCAAAATTGCTATCTCCATTCATTACCTGTTTCTCTTTTTTTCAGCAATTTCATTAGTGTTTGTTGCCATTGCACATCACTCAGTCTGAGGAAGATATCAGACTTCCCATAAAAATTCTTACATAGACAGCTTTATCTAAGACTGTGATCAAATTACCAGATGATTCAAACCATACTCATAACAATAATCTGTTCTTTTCAATGTTTACTATCCCACTGGCTTAGCTTTAAAAGCAAGTACTTTCTACAATCACCTATAATTTTTATTACAATTACATTCAACTGTGCTAAGGAAGAACTCTCCCTAGAGTACTGCTGCTTCTAATGATGTTCGATTTCCTTGATTCGATAACTGATGTTTTCCCACTTAAAAATGACATTTTGGGATCTGCCTTGTGTATTATGAGCAACATAACTGTGCTTTTACCTCTATTCACTCAAACAAATCTTATCACTAGGTCAAATGTAAAGTACTAATGATTTTGAAGTGAGTACGGGAGACATAGAGGGTGAGAAACAGAATATCATAATAAAATGCCATCTTTTTGTCAGCTATTGAAGTTTATCATTATGGAGGGACTTCCTAACAAGTTGTGTTTCTAAAATACAGAATAACTGCCAGGGCCCTGAGGGCACTACAAGGACATCATGTCCCTGCCCAGCTCCTGTCTCAGGGCTTGCCCACCTGCCCAGGACCCCATGCCAGACCCACTCTGGGCTGATCAGTCCCTGCCCCAGCGATACCACAGGAGAGCCTGTCTACCGCTCCCCACAACCCTGCCCTCAATAGTCATGGGCCGAGCTGAGTTGAGCCCACCTGTAGGCCCATCCCTGGTCCAGCCTCATCCCAGCCCCATCCCCAGAGAGCTCCCCTATGCCCAAGGCTGGGGTTGCTCCAGTGCTCCTGGCTGCCCTAGTGCTCCTGGCTGCCCTGCTCCTGGCTGGGGCAGTGGGATGGGCTCTGATGCCAAGCTCTGCCCTGATGGACCCTCCACGGATAGCCCCTAACCCCATGCAGCACCTTCCAATGTAAACTATGACAATAAACTGACATACTGTACATCCCTTGCAAAAAAAGTTTCTTAAGTGGAGTTTGGCAGAGAAAAGAGTAGGAAAATCATAGCTGTTTTGCACAATCCAATAATCAATTAGTTCATCAATTTTTATTTATATTTTTATTTCATTCCAGAAATAGTAACTTTGTTTCAGATCATGAACATCTACCACTGCATAAATAGAATTCTACATTTATAGTTTGTCGTGGTTTAAACCCAGTCAGGCAACTCGTTCACTCACTCCCCCCCTTCTTTCCCTCCCCCTACTCCCAGAGGGACGGAGAGGAGAATCGAAAAGAATGCAACTCCCATGCATTGAGATAAGAACAGTTTAGTAACTAAGGTATAACACAAATCACTACTGTTACCACCAATGATAATAATGATAAAGGAAATAACAAGGGAAGAGAATACAACACCTCAGCACCAGCCAACCGATAACTCGTCCCCCAGGCCTGACCAAGCACTGACCCATACCTCCTCCAACCCTGCAATCTCCCAGCCCTTCCGGCTAACTCCCAGTTACCTCCTGGGCATGATGTGCTGTGGTATGGAATACCTCTTTGGTCAGTTTGGGTCAGGTGTCCCGTCTCTGCTTCCTCCTGGCTTCCCCTCCTCCCTGGCAGAGCATGAGGCTCACAAAGTCCTTGGCCAAACCAAAACATCCTTGTTATCAGCTCTGTTCCCGAGCTGAAATCAAAACACAGCACTGCACCAGCTACCAAGAAGGAGAAACATGATTGCTACTGCTGAACCCAGGACATAGTTATACTTTAAAAAACCTCTGGGTTACACTGAGATTAAGCAGGCTGAAGGGCTCCGTGCAGCAGTTAACCACCCTCCCCACAGGTTAGAAGAGGAAACTTTAACACTGTACCTAGAAACACTGTCTCTGTGACTTGTTCAGGATATTCCATGTAGCACTAGGTTTTCCTAACAAGTAAAACTGTTTGCCTGGTATCGTGGCATGAGACTTTATTTTTCTTTCTTTTCAAACTTCGTACAAACCAGTTTCCACAGTGAGCAACCAGTATCCACACTGAGCACAGTGAGTCTCCACAGTGAGTATCAGTGAAGGATAATAGTTATCAGTTTCATCATAAATAGGGCATCACTGGCAATATCCACCTTATCTTGGATAATATTTTTAACTTTTTTGGAAATAGTAGTGACTGTTAGAGGTCCACAGTGCTCTAGAGCAGAGTTTGCCTCGGAAGTTAAGAACTTTGATATGAATATAAGCTTCACTATAAATATCCAGGGAAATACCAATAGTTGTTGCTTTAGCCATACACTACTATGAACTTCCTTACCAAAACATGATTCTCACAGCCATGGCTGGGATGCTGAGCACAAATACTTAGGATTACAACCATAACACCAGTTCTGACCAGTCTTGTGAAAATCATAAATAAAAGCTACTCTCTTCCCACTTAAATCATATACTGACCTGTTAACAGATCCTGTCACTGACATGATATTATTTAAAAAAGGTGAAAAACCTTACTCTCTACATCATTTGGAACATCCAGAAGAAGGTAGCATAGGTATAGGAGTTGACTGTAAAATTGAAAACTACAGCTTTAAAGCTTTTTTTGTCTTTGGAGTAAAATGAGGGGGGAAATAACCATTCCTCCCTGCCATTAACAAGAATGTAATCAGTGTGGTAGTTTAATTCTATTCAGATTTGTTCTGTAAGGCCAGGTTTTCCCCAGCATGTAAATTGTCTTCTCTTTTTTTAAGTTGGTGCAAGAGGAGGCATTGGGGTATGCAAACATGCCTTACTGCTTCTAAGCTCAGAGAACACAGGGGTTACCTCTTCTTTGGATGAAGAGCCATCATTACTGATCATAGAATTATAGAATAGTTAGGGTTGGAAAGGACCTAAAGATCATCTAGTTCCAACACCCCTGCCATGGGCAGAGACACCTCACACTGAACCATGTCATGCAAGGCTCCGTCCAACCTGGCCTTGAACACCGCCAAGGATGGAGCATTCACATTGGAGATATTCAAGGCCCGCCTGGACAAGTTCCTGTGTGATGTACTCTAGGTTACCCTGCTCTTGCAGGGGGGCTGGACTAGATGATCTTTTGAGGTCCCTTCCAACCCTTGGGATTCTGTGATTCTGTGATTCACAGCTTCCCTGAGGAACCCATTCCAGTACGTCACCACCCTTACAGTAAAGAACTTCTTCCTTATATCCAATCTAAACTTCCCCTGTTTAATCCTTACACAGTTTCATGCAAGCAAGCTCTTGCATTTTAGTCCCTTTGAAAACCAGTCCAGGTTCAAAAGGCACAGCTAAATAGGAAAAGTAGCCATGTATTTGGCATGTTTTAGTGTAGAAAAACCACTCTGGTTCAGGGAAGATAAATGAAAAATGTAATGTTGTGATAGCGTGTGGAAAGGACCAGAGTCTCATTTTAAACAAACACAGTTCCAGTCAGATTTCTACCAGAAAACTTGTGAATCTAGCCCAAGATACTGAACAAATTAGGTGGGTACAATACAATAACATAAGTTATTCATTTCACATTATGAAAAAAAAAATAGTCACTCATACACTGGTGACTTACTTAGAAAAGCTGTTGTAAGTTTTTATTATGGTTGGGTTAATCCTCAGAGGATTTCCCCCCCCCCCCCAAATTTATTCAAATATTAAAATTTCTGGCATGTTTACATTTAAAGTGACTTTGAAAAGCAGGCAAACATACCCTTCTCTAAACAACACTATTTTGTTGCTCTTGTGTCTTGGGGAAGTTCTTTAAAGCACAGTCACTTAGAACCGAAAGAGCCAAATGAGCGTTCAGAATTCAGTGGAGGATACCAGTGATCAGTTTCATCATAAATAGTGCATCACTGGCAATAACCCCAGAAAGAGGTGCTAGATAGAGATATGTATCAGTGCCAAGAAAAACACTTATAAAGCACAATGGGACAGGAATATTTCACAGGCTTTGTTCTGTTTTTACTGCATGTTTGGGAAATTAAAATGAAGGGGTAAAAAAGACAGCCAACCAAACAAACAAAAAACAGAGCAGTGAAAAAATCAAACACAGATTTGACAGTGAATAAGTTTGAGGTCTGTACACCAAAGAAACAGTTTTGGGTTTTTTTAGTATTCCTCATAATAAATTGAAACAAAGAACCACTGTTGGTTTTTTTTTGAAAGCAATGCAGAAACCTGCAGTTTTAACCAGATGTATTAGTGCCTTAGAGACCAGGACATGGTTAAGTCTTGTGGAAGAACTCTCTCAGCTAGTCATGACGTATGACTCAGTAAACTCTAATCAGAAACCATCTGGTTTAAATTCATGACCCAAAGTATGCAAAATTCTCCCCTTTACTACATATTTGCATCAAGCACAGTATCAAGGTGCAAATTAGCATTGACAGAATCAGATATCCGTTGACTAAAAAAAGAAATGGCTAAGAAGATTTTCCTGGAGAAAAACTGAGATTCCTGTGCCTAGATATTAAAACTGGGAGATTGATCCCAGCCCCGAAAAAACTGTAAAAAAAACTGTAGTAAGATTAATTTTAAATTAAGCAAATATATCTTCACAGAAATTAGGAATTGAATCTATTAGTACTTGTATATCCATTAAATATATTTTTCAGCTCCTCTGCCGTGATACAATGTTATTGCTTACTGTGCATTATAACTAAATTAAATGTGGTAGTGGTCTGATCATGTCCTCAAATAAAATGTAAAAATAAGCAAAGACAAAATATGCTTTTTAGCCACAGTGATTTATGTGATGGTGATCGATCTCAACTTATCCATAAGAAAAAACTACCAAGAGTAAATCCCCAGCTAATTACTGTAGAACTGTAGATTTATAAAAATAACATGATGTCAGCTACAAAAATATTCATTCTTGTTATATACTTACTTGCTTTTTAACTGCATCTGTTTCACACAAAGTTTTTAATGAGGAATAAAATCTGTGATTCATAGATAGTCAGTAAAACTTCAGAATTTAGTGTGCAATTCAAATTCCTGCAATTTAAAAGAAAGATTATTTTTCTGAGAGGCTGGAAGAGTCAGGTTATTTTTAGATTTGCAACTTCAGATTCTGAAGCTTGAAACCTGATGCAGCTTTACAGTTTCTAACCCAACATCCTTATTTGCACATTGGTCATATACTTCAAGTACTTTGAGTGAACTATAGTAGGTAACGTAACAACTATCTAAGGCAAAGGGTAATAATCTTGTCACTCCCAAAGGTAAATGAGTACCAGAGATAATGTCTAACCAAAACCAGCAACAAAAATAAACTTGGTAAATCACAGAATTTGCAAAATTTACAGTTCAATATAAACTAGTTCCTTTATCAAATGAAATAACATTATTGTATGGTAACACATAATTGTGTAAGGTATAATTTGACTTATTTTCAGTTTGAGTGGATGCTTGGATATATAAACAAGAAATATTAACTCTCTGCGTGACATAGTGGGTCTGTTCCTGGAATATTTTGTTTTGTTCTAGTGCCTTTATATTGTAATGGAAGTAAACAAATTGGAAAGGAATCTGTGAGCAGTAAGAATTGAAATTTAAGATTTTTACTTTTAGTTTCTTCAAGAGATGATGGCAATTGTGATCTTATAAGATTATTTTTTGCTGCTAGACAGGGTTTTTATTAGAATAAAAGGCCGTTATATAGCCAAATAGCTGTACGTTCCAGTTAAAAAAAAAAATCCTGGACCGGGAATTAGAAACTTTTAAACACTCAGTGGAATCAGAACCTGGAAAATCTTTATGGAGAAAGAAGTAGACATACCATTAGTCAAAGACTTTAGAGAAAAATTATACACCTCAGAAAAGATATGCTACAACTGAAACCTAAGTTCTGATACTGACAACATTTGGTACTGAAATTACTGCATGATGGTTTGATTACTCAGGAGGTCATGCAAGATTATATCATAGCAACTTTCTCTGCCAGTAAGACCTGCCACCCACTGTATGAATTAGCAGAGGATGCATGTAGAAAAATAAAACTGAAGTTTAGGTATCAGCTGCTTTCAAAAGCTTCAGGAGGATAAATTACTCCATATATTCAGGCCTAAGCTTATATAGCTAACATGTCCTGAGTGATAAGAGTTGTATATTCTCACAGCCTGGTGAATGAATCTGCTTTGCATCAAAGTAAGAATAGAGGCTTTTAATTTGGTCTTAGGAAGTTAAAAGGATGATTAGTTAGAGTAACAGCTAAACCTGCCAGATAGGCTTTCCTTGTTAGCCAAAGGCAGGAAGAGTTATTCAGTAAAACCATTTATGGGTTATATTACCTAAACTGAAAAATGACACACATTCAATGCTACTTTGGATGAATTTGTAGAAGACTGTGAATGTAAAGACACTATCAAACAACTGCTTGATGTTGATGAATTATGGCTACAATCACAGTAAAGAACTGGATTCATTTGGACATTTTTAATTGAATTTTGAATATTACATTTGATACCTTCTCAATATTTCATATTATCATTTGTAGATTATTGCTACAATTCAGTCATCTTTTTCTTGTACAGACTGTAAACAGCTCACTGGCATTTTCATTGCCACTGGGCCAGATCACTGCAGAAACATATTTAGCTCTCTGTGAGCATATATAAATTCAATTTTCTCATACTTTCACTTAGAAGGGTGTTACTTATACACTGTACCGAGAAGCAACATTATTTATCATCTTTCTACTTGTTTGTATAGGGAAACAAATTTTCCCATCTGACAAAATTTAAAATAAATCCATAAAACAGCTACAACATAACTGCTGTGAGTAGCAGCTATTTTCTTCTATACTGGGTTGCTTCTTAGGTGAAAATGTGCCTTACAGATCTTTTCAGCAGACTGGGGAATTATTTTCTATGCCTTGGAAGTCAAAATAACTATTCTTCTACATATTCTTGGGTATGTACTTCAATACTTTTCTTGACAGAAAAGTCTAGTTACAAACTAGACTTCCTCCACTAGTTTGGAGAATGTTGCATTCATGAACAGACAAACAGATTGGTTGTACAGATTATTTTTTTTTAATTTTCAAATTAAAAAAATATCTATTTTACTCAAAGAAGGGTAGCAAGCATCTGACAGGTGAGAGAGATATCAGATTCTCTTTTGATATATCTTTGAAGAAAGATCCCTTCTTAATATGCAAATGGACACTGACTCAGTTTCCTAGCTAATTCTGATATATTATGTGCCTTGAAATACAATGTTAATTGTAGGCTTGACAGTGAACAGCAACGTAACTGCCATCCCATCATCTAACTCAAAGGCTACATCAAGGAACTTCCCTGAGGCAGTAAGTGTTTGGAAATGCTATCTAAATGAAGAAATAATAATAGCACCTTATTTCTATACAGTTGAGAGAATTAACTTAATTTCATTAAATGTCTTGGAAAAGACAGACTTTCACACTGACAAAAAGCACTCTTAGGATACATTTACCCTATTTAGTGATATTTATAGCTGAATTAAAAAGAAAACTATTATAAAGTCATTTTAACTTGTACAAAAATAGGCAGAGAATAGAAAATACTGCCCTGGCTTGAGAGACATGTTATCCCACCATATTTACATGGTTCTATATGACATAAAGCTTAGTACAGTGTTGTCCATAATGATGAGTTTTAATAAATCTGTCTGAAGTTAGTGCCCTTGAAGTTACTGTGTCAGTTTTACAGAAAGTAAAGTGCATGATAAATTCAAGTTGGTGTAGAGTTTTGAGCTATAACCCACTGAGAGACTGCTATATTTTCATGGAGTTTTGTTTGGGTCTTTTTATCTTCCTCTGAGTTTACAAAACGTAAAGCTAGAACTTGGGTGCAAAATTCAGAGTTAATGATAACTTGTGACAACAGTTTTCAGAATGGAAGGTGTCAGGACCTGAAGATATGGTTCGTATCCACCTCTGAGACATTGTGTTAACATCACTCTAACAGGAAGTAATCTAATAGGAATTTTTACTTTAAGAACTACTGGGCACTGCTAAACATAGTGGTAATTTTTTCATTTAAGTGAATTTATCTGACATGATGAAGTAGTTTAAATTGAAAGCTTTTAATTGATAGCTGACAAATTTTATTTTGCTTCCTCTGTTAAAAGCTACAACTATATACAAACAACTGGGCTTTTACAGGAAGGATTAAGAAAATATTGTCTGACAGAAGTCTTGATGCTGTTTGGCTTCCTCTTGATCACAATAATTAAATACTTTATTTAAGTATTCAAGTTAATGAAAACTGGATTAGGTTTGGTAGTGAAGCAGTGAATTTAAGATTAAGGTTATACAAATAAATTCTGGTCTTGCTGTGTCTTTATTAAATCAAAAAAATAGCTACAAGTGTATACATGTGCATATAAATTTGTTATTCAATTTGAAATTTTTGACATTTACTTTTACAAAATATCCAGAAATAATTTATGGAACAGCCTTTGGGCCTAGCAGTATCATACATATGCATAATAAGAAAGATTCATTCTAGATTAATTTTAACTATTTTCTAGGTTGAGACTTAAGGAGATTTTTTTAATTAAACATTTCTAAGTTACAAAAAAAGGAGGAAATTACTACTGGATCAGATTTAATCTACAATAGAAAACTATACATATATATATATATATATTTCCAGCTAGGAAGGTCCTGAGATGTGAATTTCAAATTTCTCCTCCTATCACAACAGGCCCTGCTGAAAAGTCTCTCCTCATCCTTCCCATAGGCCCCTTTTAAGAACTGAAAGGCTGCAATGAGGTCTTTTCACTCTTCTCCAGGCTGAATAACCCTAACTTTCTCAGCCTTTCTTCATAGGAAAGGTGTTCAATCCCTCTGACATTTTTGTGGCCCTCCTCTGTACAGACTCCCACAGGTCTGTGTCTTTCCTGTACTAAGGGTTTCAGAGCTGGATGCAGTACACCAGCTGGGGTCTCACCAGAGCAGAGGGGCAGAATCACCTCCCTCGACTTGCTGGCCACGCTCCTTTGGATGCAGCCCAAGATATGATTTGCCTTCTGGGCTGTGAGTGCACATTGCCAGCTCACATTCAACCTTTCATCCACCAGCACCCCCAAGTCGTTCTCCTCAGGGGTACTCTCAATTCCCTCATCCCCAGCCTGTATTGATACTGGTGGCAGCCCTGACCCAGGTAAGGAAGGCGTTGCACTTGGTCAGGATTTTAACAGTTAATCTGGGATCCTAAGAGTTAATCTGAAATTGTCAACCTTTGAAACTCTGTAGAGTATATGCAGAAGTTTGGAAGTAGGTCAAATATCATATAAATCTTTTTCATGGCTCTCCATCCAATTATGCTATTTAGGATTAGCTGTCAGGACTCTAGAGCTTCAAACAAATATTGATTATTTGTCAGATTATGCTAATACAGTCAATGCTATGGCAGATAAATATTTGTACAGCCAAATAACAATTGACAGCAAATACACACATATTGTTTAAGACATAAATGTCAACAAATTCATTCTGTTGATTGACATGGAAGTGTACAGATCATTAAGATGCACCCTTCCCTAATGGTGATGGGAAAATAAAATGCAAAACATGATCAAATTCCCATTTTCTTATCTAGGCTTGTCTGAGACCAAAAAAATAAACTGTAGCTCAACAATGTGGAAGCACAATATTTAAAAGGGAGAGGGAATGAAGCATGTATTTCATACGTTTACACTGCTGCATAGTTAACCAAAGCTACCTAGATCACTTCTTTGCAAAAATTAAATCCTCAAAAATACATTATGTATATTTTTAATTGCCTTTTTTTTTTTTGGTAGCCCTTCATGAGAACTACATTAACAATCCTGCATGTAAAAAAATTTAAATGATACTTCCTTCTTAATTTTTTTCATAGGTTCTAGATTACAGGTTACTATCTTGAAAAGATTTCTTTAGCAGCACTGTACAGCAGTGTTTCACACCTTACAGTAGACATACTTTTCTAGGACACTTTAAAGTTTGTACTTTCCCCCCTCATGAAAAAAAGTATACTAATCAGGTGGTACCTCCTCTGTAACCCTGTTTTTTAGTGTGTATTTTGTACAGTATAAGGTAACAACCAGAGCATGTATTGACTATATGCAATTATTCACTAACAGTTAGTGTAATAAAGCATTATGTAGACTGAATAATATACCTATTTTTGCAAAATATAACTTTTAAAATAGGAAGATATGAAACCAGCAAAACACACAGAAATGCACTAAAAGTTCAATGAAGTTCTAGGCCTCAAAAGTCACTGCAAACAAAATTATTCATAACAGAGACATTACTTTTGCATTGTTGAAGATTTTACCCTGGACTTTTAAATAGTTCTACTAATCGACTGAAATATAAAGCTAAGAGTGAATTAACCAGAAAGAACAACATTGAACAAAAGTAGAGAATGCAAAACTGTGATCTTGGTTCTGAAAAAGATTTGGCACTTGTACTGAATAATGAGATGAATATGAATGAACTCCTACAGTAAGGTTTAGGCCCAAAGAGATATAATGATCGTCGGATGTACAAATTCTAAAATATTAACAAGCCTGGACATTAGCTTTGGCTTTGGCTGTGGAGTAACCATTACTGGAACGCTGTTGCAGTGTTCATAGTTCAAGAGGGTGTTAATAAACAGGAGAAAGTTCAAAGAAGAATGCAATAACATTTGATGGTTGAAAAGCATATTTGATACTGAAAGACAATGAGCCAAATCATTTAATTCAGTAAGAAGAGTGTCTAGAGTCTGTTTAGTTCAATATCCTACAAATATTTTTTTTTAAATACCCGAAACAAAAGAGACATGAGGCTCATAGAATCATAGAATCAAAAAATCAACTAGGTTGTAAAAGACCTTTAAGATCATCCAGTCCAACCATTACCCCAGGACTTCCAAGACCACCACTAAACCATGCCACAGAGAATGAGTAAAATGATCCCTCAGGGATCCGTGCTGGGATCGGTCTTGTTTAACATCTTTGTCGCTAACATGGACAGTGGAATTGAGTGAGCCCTCAGCAAGTTTGCCGATGACACCAAGCTGTGTGGTTGGTTGATATGCTGGAGGGAAGGGATGCCATCCAGAGGGAACTCAACATGCTTGTGAGGTGGACTGATGCCAACCTCATGAAGTTTAACCATAACAAGTGCAAGGTCCTACACCTCGGTCAGAGCAATCCCAGGCACAGCTGCAGGTTGGGCAGAGAAGAGATTCAGAGCAGCCCTGCGGAGAAGGACTTGGGGGTGCTGGTTGATGAGAAAATGAACATGAGCAGGCAGTGCATGCTTGCAGCCCAGAAAGCCAACCATGTCCTGGGCTGCATCAAAAGGAGCGTGACCAGGAGGCTGAGGGAGGTGGTCCTGCCCCTCTACTCTGCTCTCGTGAGACCTCACCTGGAGTATTGTGTGCAGTTGTGGTGTCCTCAACATAAAAAGGACATGGAACTGTTGGAACAAGTCCAGAGGATGGCCACGAGGATGATCAGGGGACTGGAGCACTTCCTGTATGAAGACAGGCTGAGAAAGTTGGGGCTGTTCAGCCTGGAGAAGAGAAGGCTGCGTGGAGACCTCATAGCAGCCTTCCAGTATCTGAAGGGGGCCTATAAGGATGCTGGGGAGGGACTCTTCATTAGGGACTGTAGTGATAGGACAAGGGGTAACGGGTTAAAACTTAAACAGGGGAAATTTAGAGTGGATATATGGAAGAAGTTCTTTACTGTAAGGGTGGTGAGGCACTGGAATGGGTTGCCCTGGGAAGTTCTGAATGCTGCATTGCTGGCAGTGTTCAAGGCCAGGTTGGACGAAGCCTTGGGTGAGACGGTTTAGTGTGAGGTGTCCCTGCCCATGGCAGGGGGGTTGGAACTAGATGATCTTAAGGTCCTTTCCAACCCTGACTGTTCTATGATTTTATGATTCTATGTTGTTTTCTGGGAATTTCTACTCAACAGGAATTATTTAATTTATTTTTTTTTACTTATTTAAAAAAAAAAACAGTAATACAAACCTAGATTACCAATGCTTCTAAGGAAAAGCAAAATACTGACAGGAAAATAATAAGAGCTTATTATGGAAATGCATCCACATTTATCTAAAACCTTCAGGCTATTATAATCGTGACCTTATGCAAATTTAACTGTTAATCTGATAACACTGTGACTAGCATATAATCTCAGTAGAATATTTTTTTGATTTCTTTAGAATCACAGAATTATAGAATAGTTAGGGTTGGAAAGGACCTTAAAATCATCTAGTTCCAACCCCCCTCCCATGGGCAGGGACACCTCACACTAAACCATATCAGCCAAGGCTTCGTCCAGCCTGGTCTTGAACACTGCCAGGGATGGAGCATTCACAGCTTCCCTGGGCAACCCGTTCCAGTGCCTCACCACGCTAACAGGAAAGAACTTTCTCCTTATATCCAATCTAAACTTCCCCTGTTTAAGTTTTAACCAATTACCCCTGTCCTATCACTACAGTCCCTAATGAAGAGTCCCTCCCCAGCACCCCTGTTGTTCCCCTTCAGATGCTGGAAGACTGCTATGAGGTCTCCATGCAGCCTTCTCTTCTCCAGGCTGAACAGCCCCAACTTTCTCAGCCTATCTTCATATGGGAGGTGCTCCAGTCCCCTGATCCAGTCCCTTTTTTTGATCCTTGAGATAAAAATCACTTATACGTTATGGTTTTTGAATCAAGTAATAATAATGTTTAGAGCTAGCTTCCTCAATCAAGTACACATTTATTTTAGAATAACCCTACTAGGCTAGCTTTTATGCTCATGACACTGTTTCCCCATGCATTTCCCCTACATCACCACCTCTTTTACATAGTTCTGTAGAAACAATTCCATCAACAGATGAGATTAAGGAGTCCTGTGACACAAGCAACAAGACCTATTGTCTCTTCTTTATGGATCTTACTTTATAATACTACTACTACTACTAATAATAATAATAATAAATATTTATTTGCCAAAGTTACAAAGCTATAAAAAAAATGTTCTGTGTAAGAGTGTTTAGGAGCTTAACTTTCAGTTTAATTCTTTTACAAGGCTTTCCTATTTCTCTGCTCATTACCAGAGAAAGACAAAAAAAATGTCTGGCAAAATAAAGTGTGTTTCATGAAGAAGATAATGAAGAAGATCCCATACTTTACGAAGTAAACAGTAGGACTCTCATCCAGTGAAGTACTTGCAGTGATACCTATAATTCACATAAACCAGAACAGGTCATACTGCTCCTTTGAAAGGAGCATTAACTCTCCCTTGTGCTAAACTTTTCAATTGAGAATCTCAAAACAGGTTATGAACAGGAATTAATTCAGATTTGGCTTTTGACATTTTGACAGCCAATGTCTGCTGCAAGAGCATAAAGCAGATGAAAATGTTTCTCTTTGTGCAGAAGGGTTAGCATTCTGTATAAGCAGTGCTGTTAATGTCAGCCTTTGGTTTATCTGTCATTCAGATAATAGAAGTGCCTGAGTACTTGAAGGAAGCCATTTACAGCTGGCTTTAAGTTGTAAAATACTATGATGTTGGGAAATAAGAATTTACAAAAACTCAAACAGTCGTCCTCTACTGTAGTAAAACTACAGTTCTCTGTTTAGTTGGGGAAAAGAGTCTTCGGCTTTCTCATACTGAGAACAGAAGGACCTAAATAGCAGACTCCTTTGGACAGACCAAAACCCACATTCTAATTTAAAGTTTTACTAATTAAAGTTTGGAATAAATTAGATACTCAATATAATTTACAGGCTTACTATAAGACATATAGTTCTGACATGCAGTTCTGAGATCTAAAGGTGGTTTCTCCATGGTTGAGATTCACATGCTATGAAATGTTAAGTACCTGCTTCAAGCATTATATATTTGATATTCACAAAGAGAACACTTCAGACCATAGGAGGTGTGATACTGACAGCTCTCAAGCATGAAATTCTCTAATTAAATATAAAAGCCAGTACTGTTGCAAATAAGAGGTATCCAAAGAATAACTTACCTACATATTTTAGCTTCTGTGACCCATTTTATGGGAAGACAATAGCACCATGCCAGTAGATCTTTAGTATTTCTGTCATGCTGATTAATATAATTGGAGAAATACGGATGAGCCTCCCCTGAGGAAAAAACAAGTACAATCTTAATGAGTTTCCTTAATACTGCAACTTGGTTAAATAACATAGGAATATAATTAAGCTTATTCAAATGTAAGACTAAATCAGAATGCCATTAACTATTGTTCAGTGCAGTGAAGTGTGAAATACATGCTTTTATGTTTGCTGCAAAAACATGCACTTTTAACATTAAAGACATGGGATGGAGTAATACAACAAAGAAAGGAAAAGATAAATAATAGATAAAAATATCTTCAGTCTGTGACTTACATGCGTAATATAATACATGAATGCACATGACTAAGGGGAAAATAAGAACCCCAACAAACTACTTTGAAATTGTCGTGGCTTAAACCCAGTCAGGCAACTTGTTCACTCACTCCCAGTGAGTGGTGCCGGCCTGAAAATAATCGAGCCCCCCCCCGGGGCTCTCCCCTTCCCCGCTCCCAGAGGAACAGGGAGGAGGATCAAAAGAGTGCAACTCCCACGGGTTGAGACAAGAACAGTCCAGCAAGCAATGTACAACACAAAGCACCACCGCTACCACCAACTACAACAATGATAAGGGAAAATAACAAGGGAAGAGAATACGATACCACCAGCCAAGAAAACGAGTCCCACCTGGAAGCCCGTGTCCTTCAAGGTAACTCCCAGTTACCCCCCACCCCAGGCATGACGTGCTGTGGTATGGAATACCTCCCTGGCTAGCCCGGGTCAGGCGCCCCATCTCTGCTTCCTCACAGCTTCCCCTCCTCCCTGGCAGAGCATGAGCCTCACAAAGTCCTTGGTCAGGGTAAACATCACTTAGCAACAACCGAAAACATCGACTTCACCAGCACTGTTCCCAGGCTGGAAGTCAAAACACAGCACTGCACCAGCTACCACAAAGGAAAAACATGACTGCTACTGCTGAACCCATGACAGAAATCCCAACAGAAAAAACAGGGCAGAAATCCTAACTGAGTTATTTGGTCAGCTAAGCTTCTGATACTTCCTGAATTTTATATGTATAACACTTCAAACAGAAGGACATACAATTCAGTAAAGACAATCCCATCCTGCCATCCTATCCTAATGCTCATCAACACCTACCCAGCTTAGGTTTAGACTGGTTTAGCATCTGTGCTCAATATCAGGCTGGAATTATCAGAACTAGATATTGATATGGTCATGGGTCTGTTATAAACAAACAGGCACAAATCACACACACAGAGCTAAGAATTTATTATTAGCCCAATTGATGTTTTACAGTCTAGTAACACTAAAAGTGTCAGTTTGGTTACACAAACATTCACTCATAAGGAGGAGCTGGGGAACAGATGGCCACCCACTTCCCAGAGAGTCCGTCCCTAGAGCTCCAGAGCTGAAGCTGGAGCAGAGGAGGCAGCAGTCACTGGCCACAAGCAGGAGTTAAACTACTGACTCCCAGCGCAGGCCAAGGTAAGGTGTAGCCACTGCACTGCTAGGCCTGCACACAGCTGGGAGCCTCAGACAAGCAATCATATCTTATTTTCTGGGTTACAGTGTCTCAGACCACTTACATTCACCTTATCAGCATAGCTCAAATGTGAGCTGTTTACCTTTGATTTAATATCTCTGCTTAAATTCTCTAGTTGGCCAGCTCCATCCTGATACCTTAATGAATGTCAGCACAGAAACTGCCAAGAAGTGTGAGCTGGAGGACAAGCTTGATCTTTAAGCTGCCATGACATTATAGACACAGTTTATGATGGGATAGAAATCCATCATCCAAATGAAAAAAGAAAACATCAGATACTAAAAGATAAAAACAGTGATGCACCTCTAAAGACATCCATTGCAGGTAACCTGAAACTAGATACATTTTTCAAATAAGTCATGATGGATGGCAACAATAACAATTACAATCATAGGCTACGAGAAATTAGAAAATGGTAGTCTTAACCAGATATTTAGCATAAATGTTATGAAGCTTTTTGCTTGAATTTTAACATGGCCTAACATCTAAAGATGAAGAGTCATGAAGTTCTAATAAAAGCTACTTTAAAAGAGGTTCTGAATAAGTAGGTATTAATTTTATGCATCCATATAGTTTGAGAGACTACCCTTCTGGTTTAGAAAATCCGGTTTTAAGTCTCTGGGAATGAAAGGACAGCTTGAGATTATTTTTGAGTGAAGACACAGGGAACGGAAGAGGTAGCTGGAGTCATGCCACTATTTTGAGAAGCAGAGGCAAAAGAGATGGCTGACATGAGGACAGAAATATTTTGCATCTTGTAAAAAGCTGTAACTGTTACATCTCAAAGAAGAGGTACCTGTGGGGTGTACCTTAAATCCATTATTTCTTCTGCTACAATGCTGAGACATCAACAGACCAACACATATCAGTATATTTTGCACTACAGTCAGCAGAACTTTTCCCATTGACTTGAATGAGCACTAAATTCAGAAGTTCAAGCTGAAGCCTTAGATTATGTCAGGCAATTATTCCACATGTCTAATTAACATTAGACATCTAGTAATTACTTCTCAATCAGGTGTGAATTTGCGGGAAAGAGATGCAACTGTTTTGACTTTATTTTCATGTATTACTTGTAACCTAAACATTAATTTCTAAGAAAAAATTATGTCTGCTGTTGATTTCTATAGACTGGTATGGTCTTAAACATCCAACTGCAATATACAGTACAGCGGTAGATAAGAAAACTAATAGGAACTTGGAAGAGAAGGGAAAAACATGGCATTCAGTATATACACAAGTCTGGAAATAAGATAACAGCATAAAATTCTTGAAAACGAAGAGAATAGAAATAGAACTGGCAAGGAAAAGGTTAACAGCAGTTTAGGACTTTAAATGAGCTCAATAGAAAGATTAGCAGAAAAATCAATGTACTGAAATCATTGCCCAGAAGAAACTCCTCTATTTACATGGAGAGGTGGCAGGAAATGTCTTGCAAAACCATTCTGTATTAAAAACATTAACATTAAAACAGTAGGAAGCCAATGTGTGGTGTTTAGCACCCTTTTTTTTTTTTTTTTTATTTTTTATTTCCCTCCTCTGACTGATCAGAACCATCAGGTTCTCAAGAGGCCTCAAATTTTTTACAAAGCATATACTTTACTGCTTGCACTTATGAGGCAGCACCAACTCAAACTCCTCCAGAGCCCCAGGTTGGCATCCACAAGAAGGACTATGTTGACACGCCTTGCTGCCAGGTGCCCTCCAAGCCATTCTCTTACTTCCCCTCCTCAACAGGACAGGGGGAGAGAATAAGATAAAAAACTCATGGGCTGAGATAAAGGCAGTTTAAGGGAAGAAAGCAAAGGCCACATGTGGAAGAAAAGCAAATACAAAATATTTATTCTTTACTTCCCATCAGCAGGTGATGTCTGACTGCCTCCAGGGAAGCAGGGCCTCATTACAGCAGTTGTTTCAGAAGACAAACACAGAATCACAAAACAGTTTGAATGAAAGCCTCAACCACACACATCACCACCACCACCACACCGCCCACACCCCCCCCTTTCTCTTAGCTTTTATTGTTAAGCCTGACTTCATATGGTATGGAATATCCCTTTGGTCAGTTTGGGTCTGCTGTCCTGGCTACTAATCTCTTGCCCACACCCAACAGAGTAGCCTGCAGGGGGAAGGTTGGAGAGGCAGCCTTGATGCTTGTGTGAGTGCTGCTCAACAACAGCCTAAGCATTAGTGTGTAATCAACAGGATTCTAGCTACAGATAGAAAACAAAGCACTATATGGTCTGTGATGGGGAATATTAACTCCATCCCAGTCAGATCCAATACAGTGACATTTTAATTCTTTGATTCCTCCTTCGTATTAAAACCACTCTGAACCCCAAGAAAAAGAGATAAGAGTATTACAAGCCCAACACTTCTTTTGCAATTAAATCAGAGTTACTGGGACTTTGATGTATATGAGATTTTTTAAAGAAATTTAACCAAAGTGCTTTAAAAAAAAAAAAACAAAAACACACGTTAGATGTGATTATATTACACAAGGATAGGATAGCTTCTAGAAAACTGAGTTTGTAAAAGTGTCAGGAAGTAAATTACATTGCATTTATTTCTACTTACTGTTCTGTTTTATTTGGGGATAGAAGAAGTAAGATATTAATTTTAAATACCCTTCAGAGCTGTGGATTGCAATGCCAGTTGTTTTATATGTGTATCTTCTTTTTCTTAAGTGTTAAATTATAAGCATTTGGTAATGTGGTTTGATTCTTCAATATAATTTCTAAGTATATGGGGTAATTGTGAAGTAGGGCAGAAAGGGAATGGCACAAAGCTTTGATAATCCAGGTGAACTAAAGATCACAAAGACGTCTGCTTAACACATTCCACCTTCCTCCAGTCTCTCACTATTTATTTTGTCATTTGCCAGTTTTTAATCTGTATTTGATTTTGAACCTATTTATGCTATCACCTCACACCTGCATCTCAAAACATGGACTAAGTACCTGCCTGATTAACTCCCACAGCCACTCTGAGACCCTGAGAAGCCCATTTCCATTAGACTCTCCTGCTGGGCCTTACCCTTCTGCAACCCCCATCCCTCCCCGTGTCACAGTGACTTCACAGTGACTCACACAAGAGCAATGACTCAGTGAGCTCACAATGACTCACAGGAAAGACATAAGGAAATTTTACTCAGCAGAGACGTAAGGAGAGTGCTGCATTTCCAGCCAGCTCCTGTGGATGCTGCAGAAAAATTGCACCAGACTCCCAGCGTATCATAGAGAATTAGACTAGAAAGGACTTTGGGGATTATCTCTTCTGATCTAATGCCTATCTTAAACCTGTAGAAAAATCAATGTATTACAGCATATTTACCCCCAACCCTTACCCCTCTTTTCTGCAGCAGCAGAAACCTACATGTACTTCTCACTCCAGCAATAATTTCCCTGTACTTTCATTAGAGTACTTGCTTTCCTGAGCTGATTACTTTTTGTCTCATAAACAGCAGATTTCCTTTCTGCTCTTTCTCTTAGGGAAGGGAAATGAAGAAACATCACATATAGAAATAATACAGATTTTTTTTTTTTTTTTTCCCTGGGATTTCAGTCTTGGTACAAATTAATTACATCAGCCCAAGTATCTTTTTCTGAGTCCTAGCTTTGTTGTTGTTACAGATGGATACAAATGCTTTTGGACCAGAGGGAATATTCTTCTTTAATCTCTTACTTCAGTCTGAAACCCATTCTCAGTGTCTGAAACTTTACTTTGGAATTGCTTTCCTCTGGCTATGGTATCTGTCACCACAACCTTCACTAAATCCACAACCTTCACTAAATCTACCAATAGTTAATCCTATTTCCTATCGATACCAGTGAGCTTAACAAAGGAAAAGGAAGCTTCATTCCTGCAAGAGAAATGAATAATGGAGAAGCTCAAGAGTTTGGGTCTCTGTTGTTTGCTTTGCTGCAAGTTTGTTGTATAACTTCGTGTTGTCTTTTTTGAGACATTTTGCATGTTTGAGTTTCTCTGTAAAAAAAAAAAAATAAAATCTTGATATTTACAGTGGTTTTTAGACGACCATTTGCTTCTCTGTTTTCTAACACTCAGCAATATAGAACAGTTTAATTTGATGGCTACATGTCATAAACACATATATAGAATAATGCTCTTTCTAATAACATTAATATCTCAGCTATCAGAAGAGTGGACACATTAAAATGTATTAAGCTGCAAATAATATAACTGTGAAAGCCATTTTTCACATTAAATACTTCACAAAAATTCACAAACTTTTAAAGGACTTCTAAAATGTTTTCTATGTTTAATCTTTACTTAAAGACACAAAATATTAGTAGGACACAAAATTAATAGAAGCATCAGGAGTAAGGTGAAAGACTGTAAGAAACTGGAAAAAAGATTTAACAAAATACTCTTATTACAAAAACAGAAATAAGGACATACTTGGCAAGAATGGAAATAACTCTTTGCAAAAGAAATTATAACATGGCATCTTTTGTTATTTATTCTCCTAAGAAAATAAGGAGAAGAGAATTGGGTTTGATTTTTTTGAGAGTGGAATGTTGTGTGAATAAGCCATGTAGTAATGATAGTCTTCCTCTAAGTTGTCTGAAGATAGTTCAACAACTTTGTCTCATATTTTAGTAAGGAGAATAACACAGAAAAGACAAATGGGCATTGAGTCCATATATTAAATATGTAATGAGAATAGAATTTAAAGGGTTTTAATAAATTTCATTTGACGGACCTGAAAATCTCAATCCTATAGTATTGTAAGAATTGGCAAGCACAACCACAGGTTTAGCAAGCAATGATCTTTAATGTGTCTGCTGAACCGGGGTAGTTCTGTATGATAGTAGAATAGTATATATGCCACGTACATTTATGAAGCACCAGACAATTCATAGAATCATAGAATAGTTAGGGTTGGAAAGGACCTTAAGATCACCAAGTTCCAACCCCCCTGCCATGGGCAGGGACACCTCACAATAAACCATCTCACCCAAGGCTTCGTCCAACCTGCCCTTGAACACCACCATGGATGAAACATTCACGATTTCCCAGGGCAACCCATTTCAGTGCTTCACCACCCTTACAGTAAAGAACTTTTTCCTTATATCCACTCTAAACTTCCCCTGTTTAAGTTTTAACCCCTTACCCCTTGTCCTATCACTACAGTCCCTAATGAAGAGTCCCTTGCCAGCACCCCTGTGTTTCCCCTTCAGATACTGGGAGGATGGTATGAGATCTCCACGCAGCCGTCTCTTCTCCAGGATGAACAGCCCCAACTTTCTCAGCCTATCTCCATACGGAAGGTGCTCCAGTCCCCTGATCATCCTCGTGGCCCTCCTCTGGACTTGTTCCAACAGTTCCATGTTCTTTTTATGTTGAGGACACCACAACTGCACACAATACTCCAGGTGAGGTCTCACGAGAGCAGAGTAGAGGGGCAGGATCACCTCCTTCAACCTCCTGGTCATGCTCCTTTTGATGAAGCCCAGGATACTGGGAAATCCTGCCTGACCAATTTGGTGGCCTTCTATGGGGCTACAGAACTGATGATCAGTGGTAGAGCAGTTGATGTCATCTACCTGCACTTGTGCAAAGAATTCGACACTGTCCCACACGAAATACTTGTCTCTAAATTGGAGAGACATCAATTTGGTGGATGGACCACTCGGTGGATAAAGAACTAGCTGGGTGGCCGCACGCAAAGAGTTGTGGTCAATGGCTCAATGTCCGGCTGGAGACCATGACAAGTGCAACATCCTACACCTGGGTTGGAGCAATCCCAGTCACAGCTACAGGTTGGGCAAAGAAGAGATTCAGAGCAGCCCTGTGGAGAAGGACTTGGGGGTGTTGGTTGATGAGAGACTGAACGTGAGCCGGCTTCAGTGTGTGCTTGTAGCCCAGAAAGCCAACCGTATCCTGGGCTGCATCAAAAGGAGTGTGACCAGCAGGTTGAAGGAGGTGATCCTGACCCTCTACTCTGCTCTCATGAGGCCTCACTTGGAGTATTGTGTACAGTTCTGGTGTCCTCAACATAAAAAGGACATGGAACTGTTGGAACAAGTCCAGAGAAGGGCCACGAGGATGATGAGGGGACCGAAGCACATCTCGTATCAAGATAGGCTGAGAAAGTTGGGGCTGTTCAGCCTGGAGAAGAGAAGGCTGCATGGAGACCTCATAGCAGTCTTCCAGCATCTGAAGGGGAACCACAGGGGTGCTGGGGAGGGACTCTTCATTAGGGACTGCAGTGATAAGACAAGGGGTAACAGTGGAGGTTTAGATTCAATATAAGGAAGAAATTCTTTCCTGTTAGCGTGGTGAAGCACTGAAATGGGTTGCCTAGGGAAGTTGTGGGTGTTCCATCCCTGGCAGTGTTCAAGGCCAGGTTGGACAGAGCCTTGTGTGGCAATCTTCAGTGTGAGGTGACCCTGCCCATGGCAAGGGGGTTGGAACTAGATGATCTTGATGTCCTTTCTAACCCCAACTATTTTATGATTCTATGATACGGTTGACTTTCTGGGCTGGGAACACACACTGAAGCCGGTTCATGTTAAGTTTCTCATCCACCAACACCCCCAAGTCCTTCTCCAAAGGGCTGCTCTGAATATCTTCTCTGCCTAACCTGTAGCAGTGCCTGGGATTGCTCCTACCGAGGTATAGAACCTTGCACTTGGCATGGTTAAACTTCATGAGGTTGGCATCAGCCCACCTCACAAGCATGTCAAGGTCCCTCTGGATGGCATTCCTTCCCTTCAGCGTATCAACCGAACCACACAGCTTGGTGTCATCGGCAAACTTGCTTAAGACCCCTCAATCCCAATGTCCATGTCACCGACAAAGATGTTGAACAAGACCGGTCCCAACACAGATCCCTGAGGGACACCACTTGTTATTGGTCACCAGCTGGACATTGAGCAATTGACCACAACTTTTTGTGCGTGGTCACCCAGCCAGTTCTTTATCCACCAAGTGGTCCATCCATCAAATTGATGTTGCTCCAATTTAGAGACAAGGATGTCATGTGGGACAGTGTCAAACGCTTTACACAAGTCCAGGTAGATGTCATCAACTGCTCTACCCCTGCCCATCAGTTCCGTAGCCCCATCATAGAAGGCCACCAAATTGGTCAGGCAGGATTTCCCCTTAGTGAAGCCATGCTGGCTGTCACCAAGAACCTTGTTGTTTTTCATGTGCCTCAGCATGCCTTCCAGGAGAATCTGCTCCAAGATTTTGCCAGGCACAGAGATGAGACTGACTGGTCTGTAATTCCCTGGGTCATCCATTTTCCCCTTCTTGAAAATGGGGGTTATATTTCCCTTTTTTCAGTCATCGGGAACTTGACTGCTATGATTTTTCAAGTATGATGGACAGTAACTTATCAACCTCATTCACCAGCTTCTTCAGGACCTGATGGATGATGGATTTCATCAGGACCCATGGATTTGTGTACGTTCAGGTTCTTAGGATGGTCTCAAACCAGATCCTCTCCTACAGTGGGCCCAAGGTCTTCATTCTTGCAGTCCCTGTGTCTGCCTTCCAAGACTTAGGTGGTGTGGTCAGAGCATTTGCCAGTGAATACTGAGGCAAAGAAGTCATCAAGAACCTCAGCCTTCTCCAAATCCAGGGTAGCCAGTTCTCCTGATAGCTTCTGGAGAGGGCCCACATTGTCCCTAGTCTGTCTTTTATTTGCAATGTTCCTATAGAATCCCGTCCTGTTATCTTTAACATCCCATGCCAGTCTGCCTTTAGTAGTAAAATAGGCTAGATGTAGCCTTAAGTCCCCTGTTTTTAATGAAATGGGCCGAGGGATAGCATTTGCTTTTTGGTCAGTGCTATGTATTTTACAGTTGTGTATGACAAGAACACAGAGCCCACTCTTGGCAGATGGCTTTCATAACAGCAGCTGATATGACAGAAATGTCAGGGTAAGACTGTATGCGTAAATCAAAAATGAAAAACTGACAGGAGGCTTGCCTCTAATTTATAGAGATAAAAAGGAAGTTGATCATCAGCCATATTCAGTATTAGCCAGGGAATTACAAAGAGATACAAAGGATTCAACCTGAAAACAAGTATAAGAGAAACAAAGAAATTTGCAAAATGTGGGGGGAAATGCCTTGGAGCAAGATGAGGAGCAGTGATCCTGGTTAGGCATTGCTGGGCATCACCCTGTGGCATCCCCATCCCTGCCTGGGCCAGACCCAGCACTTCTCAAGGCACAGGAGCAGCTTGCACCTTGCCAGTGACCCACAGTGTGGGAATGGGTTCACATGGGGCTCCTGCCCAGAGCAGGTGCCTTAGGGGGTGCCAGCAGCAGCAGAGGTGCATGCTCAGCTGTAGCACCCTGATCTCTGCAGACCAATTTGCATGTAGTGGATGCTCACCCACACACTAGGTGGGTTGCATCAGTCTCTGTGTGTGCATGTGATTGTACCTTTTGGGGATGATGTACAGAGGGGTTGTCATAAAGCTGAAGGTGTCTAACATTTTATGTGTCAAGTATTGTGGTGTATCCTTTGTACTGCTCCTATTTGTCCTAAAAATATAATTCACTGATTGAAAGATCATTACATGTTGTGACTAGAACAACAAATTACCTCTATACTGATTGGACTGAGCTATATGGACTATTTTTTTCTGTGAGAAGCAAATTCCAGGAAAAAATGTTGCATATATTGTTTGCTTTTCCTTCTCCGCTTTCCATTTCCCCCTCTTTGCTGTCTTTCAGGAACAAAAGTAAGTATGAAGGGCAAGGAGAGCAACTGCAGAAAGGATCTGACATGTAAAGGCATGACTGTGTCTAGGAGAGGTTGAAGGAAACCAATGACAAGGAACAGAGGTATACTCAGTGATAGTAAGTCAAAGTTCTTTGTGGCTTGACCTCTTACCTGCGTTGTAGGCTCTGGCTTTAGAAAAGGTTTGAACTAAAGGTTGAAGACATAAATGAAAAATGTCATGTAGATTAGTGAATGTGGCTCACAACTTACCAATTTAATTCATCTTTGAAGGACACCAGTGACCTTTTTTAGATAAAAGGAGGCAGCAGATCTTATCTGTCTCGATTTCAGATAAACACTTGCTATGGTGTATGCAGGAAAAACTAAGTGAAGCTGGAGAAAAGCACTGAAAGGGAAAGGGAGCATAGGGAAAGAATTAACTAAAGAATATGCATGGATATGTCATACTGAAAGACAGCTACTAACATGGACAGATAAGTCAAGTGAAGTTTTAATAGTTAAAATTTTGTTATGGAGAAATATGAGTAAAGATGAGAATTCATTTTTAGTCTGCTTAAAAGTTTTAACAATGTAGCCAAAATGCAACAAATACTGTTATTAGTCCAGTTATAGTGATATCGACACTGTGAAAATTATGTAATTAATACAAACCAGATCTTATTAGTAATACTGAAGGTAGAAGCTGCTATAGTTGACAATCTTCCCCTTTTCTGTCGCTTTCCTCTGGTGGTGTGTTCATCTTTCCAATATTCCTCTATTTCCTAAGGATATTTAGCTGGGGGAGGAGGCATGTAGTAAGTTTTCAGTATCCTGATGTCACTACAAGGAGGCCTATGATAATCAGTGTGGAGATTCCTCCTGCGCACACTTGGGCTTTTCCTGGCGGTAGTTTTCTAAGGTTCTTCATCACAGCCCACTTACCTCTGCCACTGCAGCCCGCAGTGGCTCCCACACCCCCTTCCCCAATAGTCACTGTTTGTCCAGCAGGGACTGGGTATGATGAGGAGGTGTGTGTGTCACCGCCTTCCCAAAGAGACCATATCCCAGAGGGAACAGGGGAGGCAGCAGTCTCTGCACGTCAGGGCAGGGGTTGAATCAGTGAAGCCCAGCTCAGGCCACAGAAAGGCTGAATACTGGCACTGCTGTATTAAAAGACATGCTTTTTTATTGGTAATGGCAAACCTGTATCTCCTAGCCATGGAACTCCTTGAGAAATAGCCACAACATAATTATATTCTGCTTTCTTTTTAATTTTCTTGGCACAAATTTTAGATATGGATTGATAAAATTTCCTGATAGATTACATTAGGAGGAAGAATCTGTTATAGCTGAGAACTGAAGAAACAGAATAGAAATAAACACTGAAGACTACAGTGTCTTTCATTTAGGAACTAATTAAAGGAGTTTTTTCAGTAAGTTGTGATCTCATTAGTTGGAAACTGCTGAGAAATAGAAAAGTCTGCTTGTATTAGTCACTGAAAGTCTACAAGATGCCGGTGTGACATAATAAAAGTGAAAAAATGATCCTGCAATTTGTCAGACTAGGTTTTTCTTACTGAAATGAGGAACCATTAATTTCATTGTCTGTAGCATGAATCTTTTCTGCAATACCATACACAGTTTTTGACCTGCCAAGTAGTTTGGGAAGATTACTGCAAATTGGAACCAGGGTAAGAACACCTCACGGTTGCAGCGGGAGCTTGTGACAGTCAAGTGACCCTTTTTGTGTGCATCTCAAAACAACTCAACCGATAGGAGGAACTCACCGCATGCTCCCACTTGGGCAGACAGCTGGGGTCAAGGGCAGAGCAGGATCCTGCTCACCAAGGGGGAAATGGTTTGTGTGTTGTCTGTCCTGAGGCTGCCAAGATCAACTGCCCCAGCAACAAAGTGCCTGGAGACAGCGTCACGACACTGCGGTGCCTGCCAGGCACTGAGTTAACTGAGTCAAGGGCTCACCCGATCTCCCAGCCACCAGCTGGAAAGTTCCAGAACAGGTCATGACACATGTGCAGGGATGGAAACAAGTCTCACCTCAAGGAGGGTTTCAAGAGAGCCTGACCCTATCAAAAGGCAAAGATGCCCTGCAGGGGTAGGGCTGAGTGTGGCTGTGGCTGTGGCTGTGGGTGTGGTTGTGGGTGTGGTTGTGGTGTTTGTCTGTCTCCCTACATTCACTGGCCATAACGATGTCACTAAGGATTGTTAAGTACCTCAAAGGACTACAACCGAATTTCAACGGAAAGAATTTCCACTCAGTGACCAAGAAGATACCACTGAATCCACAAGTTGGTAAGCTTATTTCTCAGTTTTCTTTCCTTCTTTCTTTACTTTCTCCTTTTCTACCTCTATTTCTGACTTTTTATAAGAATAAGAGCTTGCCAAGGCTTTTGTTCCCCCGGAGCAGTTTTAGGGAAGTTTACAATAAAATTGTTTTGTTTTCAAACTGTTGAGAGTCTGTGGTTTCTCACGCAGTGTGCAGTAAAAGATCACCTCCTCCCAGCCTGCAGAGTGGATGCGACAGAACTTGATCTTGGGATCAGGGACTGAGCTCAACATGTTGGCTTGGTGAAGTTGCTGTGCAACCACCTATGAATCTGCATGGGAACACTATTGAGTACTGAAATGTGCTGGGAGTTGGTAGTTGCAAGACTCCCTGAAAGGAGCAGCCTCTTTCACCTGCAGGTAGATGGGCTAACTGCAGGGGAGAAGTACTCGGTGACAAACACTAGCCTTGAGGCCTCTCACCTCCCACCTGAAAGCAGTGAAGACCTGTGAGAGTGTGGTGTTTTTCTCTAGTCTCTGTGCAAGCAAAGGCTGCCTGTTTACAGGCAGTTGTTCCCGGCTGCTTTCCATAGCTGAAATCACTACCTATTCCCTTCCAGCTGTTAGATACTGTTGCAGCGAGCCATGTTATCAATATCAAATTCTGCCTGAGTGTAGAAAAGCTGATTATGCTAGTGGTCAGCAGTCTCAACCTGGAAAATTAACAAAACCTTCTGAAATAAGACCCCATGGAAATGTTCCTCTTCTCTGTATCTGGTAGGGAGCAATGAACAGCACTGCTTTTCACTGAGACTTGTATCAGACTATGAATGGCATGATGTTCGGATATTTAACAGCTGCTTAAACAGATGGCTAAGGAACAACAGTTCTTTGAACAGTGCTCAATCATAGTTTTTCTTAATTATTCGCCATTGTGGCTACAGTGTTTATCAACACAGTCCTCAGCACTGCTCAGAGGAGGCTACAACACAGTGCCTCTGACCTGCAAGGATTTCATGTTAGGGAGCATCTCAGATGAAGGTAGAGGCACAAAACTCTTGGGCATAAGCCTCAGTCAAATACACAGTCTAGGAACAGCTCACCTTAAAAGAAGAACAAAAGGCTGACATAAGGTTACTATTTGCAAATGCACAAGGACTTCAAAGAGCTATTTCATGCTGACAAATGAACAAGTAGGTATAAAATTACCAAGAGGAAACTTACCCAAGAAATTTGTACCCTACAGCAAGCCTTTAAACCATGTAGGAAATGTAAAGTCTTATATGCATGAAGACATCTATGGGTCAGACAGCACCTGAGTAGGAAACTTTCCTGAAATGGTAAGGTAAGATATGGGAGATAAAATCCTTTTGTGGGTTTAATCCAAAATCCTTTTGCAATTCTCTCTGAGTTATAAGTGGGGAAAAAATTTAATTCCCATTGCAAAAGTGATCCAAGGGCTGTCATGCTTCTGAGAACAAAGCTAGAGCAAAACCACCCTCAGTTCAAAAACTTGACATGGGCAAAATCCTAGCTGATAATTTTTTGAGTGGATTAGAGGGGATTAGAGAAGAGAGAGAGGTAGAATAAAAATAACAAGATAAGAATTTTTTCTTTCAGTCACTTCTGAGCATGGTAAATTGGTAGTGCTAAGATTCTCACAGTGCCAAATGAAATGCTGTCCTTTTTGACACTTCACAATCCAAATGTCCAGACTGAGTAGCACTTGCATGCTATTCTTAGACTGCACCCAGGGCTCAAGAGAAGGGATTGAAAGTGAAACTGAATACTGGTATTTAAAGATTTTGAAATGACTGCTTGTGCTCTTCTGGTATTGTTTTTGATATTTTCTTGATTTATTTTCTGTGTATGATTAGATAAATCTTAATATTGTGCTGGATGTAGACAGTTTTTTGTCTTAAAATCCCATATTGCAGTCATTAAGGAATGTTGATCTTCCATTCATCATGATAACACGGAAAATTCAGTTCATAGGTCTGCTAATACTGATTTCTTGTTTTCTTTGTGTATGTGTCAAGCCTACTTGGTATCTTTAAACAGTTCCTTTCTATTTGTATGTATGTGAATTGTGCATGTGTTTAGCAAATGAAACATGCTTTTCAAATGTAGACAGACCTTTTTTCTTTTTTTTTTTTGTTTTTGTTTTTTTGTTTGTTTTTTTCCCCTTCTAAATATTTATTTCTATTCAAGTTATGGTATTATTTCTTTTCTTTAAAACTGGTGGAGGCCTAGGCTTTGCAATAAATGGAAGAAAAATAATAAGCTGTGGAAGGATGTATAGCAGGTAGATGATATATATGAGGTTTGATATTGGTTAGAAAATACAGAGAAACTTTTTTTTTTTTTTTTTTGTTGGGAATCATACAATGGTTTGGGTTGGAAAGGACCATCCAGTTCCAATCCCCTTGCCATGTGGAGGGACACCTTCCACTTGACCAGGTTGCTCAAGGCCCCATCTATACTGGCCTTGAACACTGCTAGGGCTAGGGTGTTCAGAACTTCCTTAGGCAACCTATTCCAGCTCCTCACCACCCTCACAGTAAAGAATTTTTTCTTAATGTCTAACCTTAATCTCCCCTGAGTTTGAACCCATTACCAGACTGGATGGTGCTTTGAGCAACCTGGTCCCTGGCCATGGCAGTGGCGTTTGGACTAGATGATCTCTAAGGTCACTTGAAACCCTAACCACTCTACAATTCTGTGATCAAATGGTAGGTCGCTCTGGTGAAGGTGTGCTTGGACTAAATTGAAGTGGTTGAATGGGAAGCCAGGATCCAGCTCTGTTGACTTGGTTCAGGGCAACCTCTGGCAGAAGAGCCATAATAAGTAGCAGTAAAGCAGAAGAAAACAAAGCTTCCAGTTGTCTTTTCAGGGAAAATGAATCAGAGTAGCCTGATGGCTAAGAGTATGTTCAGGAATTTTTATTGTACTCCTTGAGATGAATTAACACACATTTTTGCTTAAATGTTCATATTTGACAAGTACGAGTGAATGATGCATTGGACAGAGTCTAGAAGGAGTCTGGAAAGGTATGTCAGAATCCATTCCAACACTTGCATTAGTGTCAGTCCGGAGAGTGTTAGCGTAGGGTGCCTCAGCCTGGCATTGTGTCCATCCCCATTACCACTTCTGATGCCTAAGGGTGGCCTCTGAACTCTTGCATTCCAGAATGGCTACAAGACTATGCTGTGCCCATTTCTTATCACCAAAGGAAACTTCACTGTTACAGGGAGTAGTTCTATCTCTGGCTTTCCTGATTCCAGCTTGTTTAATTCCTTTTACAGTTGGGCCCCCTTTCTCTCCCTGCCAGATGATTTCTTGGTCAGAAGTTACTACTGCTACTGCTACTACTACTACTACTACTACAATTTTAATTTCCCTTTCAGGTACCCGGTGTGTACTTCCCTGTTGGTTGATTCCAGTCTTAAAATAAGGATTCCTCTTATATGGCATTGTGTCTGATATTAGCTACACCTGATAATCAGTAAGGACTGAAGACAGGTGGAATTTATGAAGCTCATTTTGTGTCATGTGGAGCCTAGTACTTAATTGCACACAGACCACTTGATACTGAATTAGGGTTTCATTTGTGGTAGAGGAACTCCCTTGCTGTGGTGTATTGAAATCAATCATTGACAATGGTCAGGGGCAGAAGCCTAGGCAAAGACTGTAGGAGATAGAAAAGTGTATTTGTTTGTTTCCTTAAGTAGTTCTGTGATTAAAGCTGCCCGTCAGATTTTTTTTTTTTCTACTATATGTTGACAGCTTAGAGGTGCCTTAATAAAGGAAGTCCAATACCCTTATTCTTTCTGCTTCTATTAGAAAGGACATTGGAAACACTCAACATCATATTGCAGTGCTCTGGATTTAAAACCTATGCAATCGTATTAAGAGCAGTGAATAGCACATGGGAGCCTTTCCTATGGAAAGGAGACAACAAAAAACCACCACCTAATAAACAAAACACACATTTGAAACACGCTGTAGGACATCTGCAAAGCAAAATCAGAAAACCTTGAGCAATGCAGTGAAATGGTAGGCCTAATTTGTTTGTTCATAAAGAAACAGAATTATTGACTTTTGAATAAAAATTCCAAATGTGCTTCTTTAATTTATGAAGATTTTTATTGTTCCCACTTTGCAGTGGTGGTGTTATGCTAGAGGGAAAAGAAACAGATTTTAAATAGGAAAATAAGCCTTTTTTCTTTATTTCTGCTTGGCTGAATACTTACATCTTGCTAAAATTCACCCAGTGGGAGAATACGTACATTTTAACTTTAATCTTCAACACAATAAGCTATTTCAGAGAGAACTAACATTTGATCTAACAATCTATCCATCCAAGTTTGTATCCTAAAATCTTCATTAAAGTATCCAAAAGCCTCTTTCCAGACATAAAAGTGTAACTATTATGTTTTCTCATTCTGTCTTTTTCCATACCCACTTCATTGCAGTATCAGTAATGGCTATGTAGTTATGAATCATTTTGTTGGGTGGTTCAGATTATTAGATGGTACAAACGAAAGGACTTAGTAGAGCCTTTACTCATAAAACTGCTGAATGCTATTTATACCTGGGGAGGTGGCATAACTAATGCGTAAATGTTTTTCATCATCCATCTATAAGTTCACATATTGGCAGTCTTCACCATATTATCTGAGTGCCTTCATAATGCCCGAGCACTCCTTACTATATTAGGTTATTAATCCTAAGTGTCTGCAGGTTAGATTCCAACCTCACTCTATTTTTTAGGCGTGTTTATTTTTGCAACTTTACTTCAGTAGAATTGTTCCAAGTTAACGCTTGCCTTCACTGGAATAAGCTCTGCATGGATACAAGTGAGAGCAGAAGCATGCTACCCAATATCTTTTTAATTACTCTCATGTAGTACTGCACTCTGAATTTTTTTTTTCTTACTTATCTAGAAAACGATACATAAAAAATACTAAACTAACAAATAAAATGTTATTTTATGTAAACAAAGTATGTGGGAACATGTGTCCTACAAGGACAGTAGATAATAAAAGGGTGTCCTGGGTTCAGCAGTAGCAGTCATTTTTCCCCTTCGTGGTAGCTGGTACAGTGCTGTGTTTTGACTTCCAGCCTGGGAACAGTGCTGGTGATACCGATGTTTTTGGTTGTTGCTAAGTGATGCTTACCCTGACCAAGGACTTTGTGAGGTTCATGATCTGCCAGGGAGGAGGGGAAACCGTGAGGAAGCAGAGATGGCGTGCCTGACCCAGGCTAGCCAGGGAGGTATTCCATACCACAGCATGTCATGCCTGGGGTGGGGGGTAACTGGGAGTTACCCGGAAGGATACGGGCTTCCGGGTGGGACTTGTTTCTTGGCCGGAGGTACTGTATTCTCTTCCCTTGTTATTTTCTCTAATCATTGTTGCAGTTGATAGTAGCGGTGCTGATTTGTGTTGTACATTGGTTGCTGAACTGTTCTTGTCTTAACCCGTCGGAGTTGCATCCTTTTGATCCCGTACCTCCGGGAGCGGGGAAGGGGAGAGCCCCGGGGGGGGGGGGGGGCCTCGATTGTTGTCAGCCCGGCACCACTCACTGGGAGTGAGTGAAGAAGTTGCCTGACTGGGTTTAAACCACGACAGTTCTTTTTGGCGCCCAATGTGGGGCACGAGGGGTTGAGATAATGACAGATCTGACCGGATTAATAGTCATTTGTCACAATGCTGATTTTTGGCTCTCAAGGTTGTTCCTCTTGATCTC
The DNA here is from genome assembly GCF_033815535.1 of Pezoporus flaviventris. Taxonomy (NCBI): domain Eukaryota; kingdom Metazoa; phylum Chordata; class Aves; order Psittaciformes; family Psittacidae; genus Pezoporus; species Pezoporus flaviventris. Next base: position 26,518,591 of record NW_026892579.1, on the reverse strand, counting down.
ACAGTTTCAGTATATCGTATTTTACTTCCATCCGGTATTTGCTGTGTTCGTGTTTTTCAAGTGTGGGGCTTGGGCTAAGGTTTTTGTCTCATTGTACTTTATGGTAATGACTTGTAATACAATAGAATCATTGATCATGAAACTGGTCTGGCTTATGTTCCCAGTGTGGTCACCACCTTTATACTTTGGGAGGTATATGATGGAAGTGCTTAGCAATTACACATCTTTTTTCTCCTTCTCAGGTGCTCAACCTGTGAAGGAGACATCCTTTTACCCTTCCAGTCCTCCCCCCAGACCATTTACATTTGAGAGTTTTGAATTTTTTGAATGGCCTTTTAATGCTGTTGAGACTTGTTTGCTGATTGTGATGGGGATCACCATGTTGGCAGGCATACAGAGTGTGTTTTGCTCACGACTGATTTCAAGAGTTAAGCAGATTCAGGTTTGGGTCTTGTCTGGGGTCAAATGACGATGTAGGAGGCACAAGAAATTTTCCCTGAGGCTGGAGAGCCATGAGTGGCAGGGTGTGTGGGATAGTATGGGCAGGTATCTAGGTCAGTGGGCCCCTCCAGTACTTTGGAATTTCACCACCAAACAACTGCAAAATCCAGAAGAATTAGTAAAACACTTAAATGAGGTGTGTGGTCATTCTGGCCATACCAGAGATGGACAAATCATGGCAACGTGCTGGGGCTTGGCCTACGCTTACAGGGCCTTGTTCAACACTATCCAGCACCTCCAAAAAAAAAAGTGTCGGTGGATCTGAGGGCAAAGCAACAGTCAGTGCAGCTACTCCAGCTCCAGGCACAGCAGCTTCACCACCCCCAGTGAGAAGTACAGTTGCTACTCAAACGTTGGCTGCAATGAACAACGCAGCTACTCGAGTGGGAAGTACAGCAGCTGCTCAAACTTTGACTGCAACAGACAGTGCGGCTACCCCAGGTCCAAGCACAGCAGCTACACCACCCCCGGCAACAAGTACAGCTGCTACTCAAACCACAGTGATAGTCACTGCAGCCAAACCAGAGGACCAATTCGTACCAATATCAGTTGCTTTTGTACGCATGAGAAAAAGCAAAAAAGAGGCAAGAAGGGTGAAGCAAGATGAAGAAACAATGTATTCACCACCCGGGCCAGCATCTGATCATGAGTCATCATCACATGATGAAGAAGAAGAAGAAGAGGTAACTTCTCGCCCTCGAACCTCAACCGAGCTGTGGAATATGCGAAAAGGTTTTACCCGTCAACCAGGGGACCACATCATCACCTGGTTACTCTGATGCTGGGACAATGGGGCCGATGGTCACGAACTAGAAGGTACAGAAGCCAAGCAGCTGGGATCACTTGCTAGAGAAGGGGGAATTGACAAAGCAATTGCAAGAGAGAAAAAGTCCCTCAGGGTTTGGAGGCGGCTCTTGGCAGCTGTGAAAGAAAGGTTTCCATACAAGGACGATGTTACGAGTCGTTTGGCCAAGTCGACTACTATAGACAAAGGCATCCAGTCTCTGAGGGAATCAGCCATCATAGAGATGATCTATCACATCAAGCCAAATAACGGGTATACACCCATAGATCCAGATGAAGTTGAATGTACACGACCCATGTGGCGAAAACTTACACGGAATGCACCGTCATCGTATGCCCATTCATTGGCAACAGTAACCTGGAATGACATAGTACCACTAACAGTGGATGAAATGGTTCATAAACACCGAGAGTTCGAAGACAATCTCACCCCTTCCATCATCTCAGCTGTGAAAAAACTGTCCCAGGACCTCAAACAATTGAGGGACGATCTATCTGATTTATCCAGCTCCTCACGTGTACCAACGCACATCTCAGCTATTAACAAAAGGCGTCCTATTGTTCGAGAGAGGAGATACAGGAGGTATACGCCACGGGGTACCCTATGGTTTTACCTGCTGGATCACGGAGACGACATGACAAAGTGGGATGGAAAACCTCCTTCAGCTTTGGAGGAACGGGTGAGTGAATTGAAGAGGGGAGCAAGGGTCAAGACAGATCATCCCATGAGAGCTATGGCTTCAGTCTCTGGTCAGCAGTTTCCCAGATGGAATGAAAGAGCTGATTTTCCTCCAGCTCCTGTGATAATGAAGAATAATCCCTTTTACCACGACTTAAGTGTCCAACGCTGTGATGACCATTAGAGGGGCCCTGCCTCCAGCCAGGTGGAGGTAGGGGACAATCGGATTTACTGGACTGTGTGGATCAGATGGCCTGGCACATCAGCCCCACAGAAGTATCAGGCTCTAGTAGATACCGGTGCACAGTGTACCCTGATGCCATCAAGCTGTTAAGGGGTGGAACCCATCTGGCAGAAAGCTCCAGGGGAGACTCAGTGTCAACCCCTCAGCTTTTGGAGTCGGGGATACAGAGGATCTGAGGCCAGCTATACCCCAACTGAGAAAGAGATACTGGCAGCATATGAAGGGGTTCGAGCTGCTTCGGAAGTGATTGGCACTGAAACACAGCTCCTCCTGGCACCCCGGTTGCCCGTGCTGGGCTGGATGTTCAAAGGCAGGGTCTCCTCTACACATCATGCAACTGATGCTACATGGAGTAAATGGGCTGCACTAATTACACAACAAACTCGAATAGGAAATCTCAGTTGTCCAGGCATTCTAGAAGTCATCATGGACTGGCCAGAGGGCAAAGATTTTGGAATGTCACCAGAGGAGGAGGCGGTGCGTGCTGAAGAGGCCCCACCATATAATAAACTGTCAGAAAGTGAAAAGTAGTATGCCTTGTTTACTGATGGGTCCTGCCATATTGTGGGAAAGCATCGGAGATGGAAGGCAGCTGTATGGATTCCTGGATGACAAGTTGCAGAAACTGCTGAAGGAGAGGGTGAATCAAGTCAGTTTGCCGAGGTGAAAGCCATCCAGCTGGCCCTGGACATTGCTGAATGAGAAAAGTGGCCAGTACTTTATACTGACTCATGGATGGTGGCAAATGCCCTGTGGGGGTGGTTGAAGCAATGGAAGCAGAGCAACTGGCAACGCAGAGGTAAACCCATCTGGGCTGCTGCACTGTGGAAAGATATTGCTGCCAGGGTGCAGAACCTGGTGGTGAAGGTACGTCATGTAGATGCCCATGTACCCAAGAGTCGGGCCACTGAGGAACACCAGAACAACCAACAAGTGGATAAAGCGGCTAAGATTGAAGTGGCTCAGATGGACTTAGATTGGCAACATAAAGGTGAACTATTTTTGGCCCGGTGGGCCCATGACGCTTCAGGCCATCAGGGCAGAGATGCAACATATAGATGGGCCCGTGACCGAGGGGTGGACTTAACAATGGACACTATTGCCCAGGTTATTCATGAGTGTGAAACATGTGCTGCAATTAAACAAGCCAAGCGGTTAAAGCCTCTTGGTATGGAGGACAATGGTTGAAGTATAAATATGGGGAGGCCTGGCAGATTGACTATATCACACTGCCACTAACCCGCCAAGGCAAGCGCCATGTGCTTACCATGGTGGAAGCAACCACCGGGTGGCTGGAAACATAACGCTGTGCCCCATGCCACTGCCCGGAACACTATCCTGGGCCTTGAGAAACAGATTTTGTGGCAACACGGCACCCCAGAGAGAATTGAGTCAGACAATGGGACTCATTTCCGAAATAACCTTATAGATATTTGGGCCAAAGAGCATGGCATTGAGTGGGTATATCACATTCCCTACCACGCACCAGCCTCTGGGAAAATCGAAGGGTACAATGGGCTGTTAAAAACTACACTGAGAGCAATGGGTGGGGGAACTTTCAAGCACTGGGATACACACTTACCAAAGGCCACCTGGTTGGTCAACACCAGAGGATCTGCCAACAGGGCTGGTCCAGCCCAGTCAGAACTTTTACATATTGTAGAGGGGGACAAAGTTCCCATGGTGCATATGAAGAATTTGCTGGGGAAGACAGTCTGGGTTATTCCTGCTTCAGGTAAAGGCAAACCCACTCGTGGGATTGCTTTTGCTCAGGGACCTGGATATACTTGGTGGGTAATGCGGGAAGATGGGGAAGTCCGATGTATACCTCAAGGGGACTTGATTTTAGGGGAAAACAGCCCCTAATATCCATCAAATAATGAGAGTGCCATATGAGTTCTGGGTCCATGTCAACATAGCTTGAGCAGAAGTTTAAGGAAATATTCACAAAATGGAGCAGTCACTGTTTTCCAAATATAATGTGCAGACTTACACAGGACCCCGTCATACAGTTCTACTGCTGTTGACATCCTCTTAGAAAAATAGAACTGTTTTTCTGGGTAAACTTTTGATAGCAGAAGAGCTTATTTAGCAAGCTCTTAAGCTATATTTGGCAGTAATTCCATAGTAAGATTACCAAAAGACTAGTTTGGGAGCACAGCCTGGTCCTTGAGAGTATCTGGGATATAAATAATAGAACAGCCTGCACAGATAAATGTAAACCCAAAAAGATCTCCTTGGGTTTGATTGTTTTGGTTTCCACAAGTTTTCTCAAGTACAAGAAACAGTTCTGAAGCAGTTCAGAGAAAGGTAATCACCACTAATGACTTCTTCACTCTAGTTCAGAGGATGTAATTTAACTTAGCCTTCTCACTTATTTGGGAATTGCTTATCCTCTGGGTTCTCAGACTAGTTTTTCTAACTGTAGAAGGTCCAACTCACTTAAATATTTAATAGACATCGACCTCATAACTATAATCCTTTTTGAGGACTAACTGTGAGAGAAAGGCAAAGCTGAAAGTTACTTTCCTATTATCCACTTCTACCTCTCCGTCACAAGCCATCGTTATTAGGAGAGGAAATGGTTTCAGCAAAGTAGTTTTTTTTCTGTTCTCTCTCAGTTGAAGGTTGTAGGCACCAACACATAGTTAAAAGGCTAAGATAGGTGTAGTATTTGCTTTCTCATGATAACATCTGAAGTGTTTTGGTTCTGTTTCCTATCTCACTGGAAAAAAAATAAACGAACCAAAAAAAAAAAACAACTCAAGACACCCCAACATATATTCACAATATAGAGAATATTCACAATCTAGAGAATGATGTAAAGCAGCTAATTGATCTTCTGTAAACAACAGTAGATAAAACTTCATTATATTTATTTGAAACAGGATTACTAAGTAGGTATCAGTGCTTTTGTGCAAACTATGCTCAGCCTTTACCCAAAACAGAAGTCTTCACCACTTAGTGTTGCCCCTACAGGTTCTAGCAAAGCAAAGACTTCAGGAGAGTAATTGAAGAGTAATTACTCTTCAACGTAATTCCTACATACCACATTTGGAGAGAGAATCTGATAAGCATGCCATGGTTTTCTAGAAGCATGACAGTTACAGCATCTGTTCGTTGTCCCAAGATTATTTTTGATCATTATGTGTGTACAAAAAATACTGTACTTTTGGAAAGCAAATGGGATTCTAGTAGTTTATGATGTCACTCAAAATAGAAAAACAGTGTGTATCTCTACAATCACAAAAAAGGTCATTTTAATCTTTCTATTGAAGATGCCTTTTCCCAGGTGCTCAATTGCACTTGTCATCTGTTATTTTGGAAAATGCACAGAATTTAATAGATGAGGTATATCAAACTAACTACATTAGGAACATACCAGCTGTCAATATGGCTTCAGCCCAACAGCATCTTTTGGGAAAAGCAGATTCTGAAGTGCAGACAGTATACTATTAGTCTGATAGAATGATTATAAGTTTTGCCATCTGTTGCATATTTCACAATTGATTGTGATTTGTATCAACAGTTATCTTCTAAAATCCACATTTTCTTTTTTATATAAGAAATAACAAAGCAGAACAGCAACACATTGTTTCAAGTAATGATTTACCAATGCTGGAGCTAAATCAGATAAGCTTCACCCTGATTTAACAAGGTATATATCTTGGACACTAATTACAGTAGATGTATCTAAAAACATCAGTATCAGCGCAGAAAAATTGCAAACCAGAATTATCCATCGTTGCTTCAAAATTTACTGATTTTGCTTTTCAAGGCTATTCCATTGTGCAGTCATACACTGCTTATATTTAACATTTTGAAGTTCATCAGTTGAATGCTATTAGATTTTAATTACAGGAACCTCTTTAATCAAGCATAAATGTAAAAGCTGCAAACATTTCAATGTTCCATAGCTGTATCTAAACTATAGGGGAATCGCTTGCATGTAAAAATAAATGCCTTGTCAATGCATTTAATACAAAGTATCATGACAGTGTTCAAAGTTACATCAGAAAAAAACAAAACAAAACAAAACAAAACTTACTTAGGTTTGAGTTTGGGGGATTTATTTGGGGTGGGTGTGTGTTATTTTTTCCTTACAATTTTTTCTTCACCTCACAGCCCTAATTTGTTTCTTTTTCATTCTTTATTTCTTTCAGTGTGATCCACATCTGTTGCCAAGTCAAAGGCCTGGTTCTAATCCCAGCCACTATTCTTTGATTTTGGCTTTTTGCCTATGACATTAACAGGCTCTGTACAGGGCAATAGGTCCATTGCATTTATGTAGACATGAGAAAAGATTCATAGAATCAGCTTGGTGATCAGACAAGTCTAAAATTGTAACATTGAAGCCGTAAGTTGTAAAATTTTGAAAGAAGTCCTACAAGTGTTGTTTAAATTGTTTCATTCTCTTAAAAATAATATTTTGCTTCACCTGAAGATAAACCATCAGTCATGTCAGCTTTGTGCAAAAAGCAGGACTTAAAACTAAAGGAGAAACTGTAACAACAGATGCTTCATATTCCTAAGCCTTAAACTGCATTTATAAAAAAACATTTACTTTTCTCTAAAGCTTCTTAGGAGAGGATCCAAGTTACCTCAAACATGGATCAGGGAGAAGAGTACTAATGTCAGACTAAAATGCTATCAGAGATATGCTGTCATTTTACCAAGGACTTCGTATGAGTTCTGTTTTTTTTACTAGCACCAAGTTATGTAGAGCTTTACACAATAAGAATAACATCAGTCTTACCCATTGGTCCATACGTAACTGCATCACTTTCAGGTAATAAAAAAAGAAAGAATAAATGTGTATGGTATGCACATGTGTGTGATATCTTCCTTAATAAGCAAATCGGTGCATTTCACATAGGCCTTAGTTTCCAAATTACTCAGTGCGTAAACTCAAGTAAGGGGACACTATAATAATCTAGGCAGATGACAAAAGCAAGAAATGCCGTACCAAGGAAAGGACGTCAGACAAGAGATCACATCATCTAAGCCAAATACAAGTATTTAAAGCTGCCACATCTATTTTTCAACAATAATTGTGAAGGTTATCTGAAATCTGATTTGCAGATATTACTTATGAAAGAGGGGGAATCAGCTGGATGCATTCAACCTTTGTGATATATTTCTGTTGCTTTATCACAGGATGGTTGAGGTTGGAAAAGGACCTCTGGGGGTTATCTGGTCCAACCCTTAGAGCCAGCTGCATTGGACAGTGTCCAGACTTTTTAAAATATACTTAAGAGAGGAGATTTTGCAACCTCTCTATTTTGCCCATCAACCCCACCTCTATTTTCTCATTGAACTATAGGCAGCTGGCTTTTATCTGTGTTCCAGACAAAACTATAAATGGAGGAATCACTCAATTGCAGTGCTCCAGAGATAAAGAAAAAAATCATTGTCTTGTATTGAAAGAACTGTAATTTCTGCTTCTTCCCCTGTTATTCTCATAGTTCATTAACTGGTTAACAAAGTGAAAATAAAACAGAACTTCACAGAGCCCAATATGAGAGTTCCTTCACTATAGGAAGAGACTGTCCAGTATTCAGAAGTCTATGGAAAATCCAAGAAATAAAAATGAAGCCATCTTAACACAGTAAATTCACTTGTTCTCAACTCGACAGCCATATCAATTTGTGACAGCTCAGATCATTAGACACATTTGACATTTAAACTAGTATAAGGATTTTTTTCATTGGATTTCTTTTTTCTTAGTTTTTCTGGCACGGTTTGTTTTCTTAGATTCTGATATGGTTTGTGGTTTTTTCTTTGCTGTTTAGCAGTCAGTGCAGCAAGTGTTATCTTTTTAGGACACCAGTTATTAATCTAACAACTAATAGTTAGAAACTCAGAACCAGATGAAAAACAGGCTTTCAGTTCGCTGGTGAAAAAAAGAAGTGTCCTTTCCAAGATATATGATGAAAGTAGATATACTGACATTAATAGAATTTTTGAGCATTTACTGTGACAAGAACTTCATAAAAGTTCGCATAATGTCCATTAATACAGACCTAACTTCCCCAATTGGTCTTTAAGCTCCATATGATGTTCTATAAGAAATAGAGAATTTGATAGGAAATACATAGAGAAATATCTATATTCCTTTATGGTTTCCTTTACGTTTATAAAAGATTTGATTGACAGAGGAAATTAAGAGGGGTGGCAGGTTCTTGCGTAAGGATCTGTGGTTTCTGCAGTGGTCATTAGGAAAAGTGGTCATTAGGAAAGATCTGTATGTTTCACAAGGAAAGTCACCAGGTCACTAGTGTGTCTGAATGGATGTGGAGAGCTTATTACAAATGCACAGCGGATTTTTGTCAAGCAAAGTTACCTAGACACATTTCAAATGAATTGCCAAGGTTATGGCATTGCTGGCATACAATCAAAAAGCTTTGCTTTTGCCCAGTACTATAAAACTATCTTATAATATTAATTATTAAAATACAGCATCAACTAAAATTCCATATATGTGTATTTTTGTTTTGGAGAAGATACATTTACAACAGATCTTGAATAATTCTACATTCTGGTGACAAATTGAAACACTATAGATAATATTCTATATGAACGAGACTCCTACTGTCATGCTCTGTTTCTCTAAGGCATTTTGTTTCCCATTGATTGTTGAAATGTCACATCTTTCTTTTTAATTATCAAGGCCTTTAGATTAATATTTTAATTCTTGGTCATTATTAGAGCTACCAGTCAACTGAGATTCATATTCTGGCAACAGTCTTCTCTTTCTGTTCAAAAGCTCTTGAATTCAAAGAGCTGTATCTATCATATTTTCAAGACAGTTACATTAATCTGCTCCTTTTGAATGCCCTTAACATATTTCTGAAAATGAAAATATGTCAGCCTCCTAGGAACTGAATCCAGATTCCTTACTTAATGAGAGAACCTGCCAGGGACTTTGCTGCCTCTTGTCACTCTTTTTATCCTTTGCTCAAAAAGCAGCTCCAGTAATGTTACTTGTTCTTTTCTTTCTGTACCTGTCCCTGCTTATGCTACATGGGAATTTCCTTCTTGCCCTTTAGTTTGACCAGCAACTCTCAACTCAGCCCTGCTGGTCTCCAGCCTTCCTTTATTTCTTAAACCAGGGGATTGAGAGCTCTTGCTTTATGGAAAACCTCCTTAAAACATTTGTCAGCTTTGCTCTGCTCCCTTGTCCCTGAGGGCAGTTTCCCAGGTGGTCCTATTGATTAATCCCTTGAACATCTGTAAATATTCTTTCAGGGTCCTGACTTTATTCTTTGCCTGTCCCACCTCCCTCAGGGCTGTGAACTCCACCAGTGTGTGATCACTGCAGCCCAGGCTGCCTTCAATGTTAACATCACCAATAAGCACACTTGTGTTGGTGACCTTCAGGTGCAGTATTGCATCCTCCCTGGTAGGGCTATTACCTGGCTTAAGAAGTTACCCTCAATGCACTCCAGGTGTCTCTTGGATTGGCTACAGCTCGCTGCACTACATTTCCAGCTTATGCCAGGGTGGTTGATGTCCCCCAGCAGGATAAGAGCCTGCGAGTGTTATGCCTTCTGTAGATGAGTGAGAAGGCTTAGTAGGTTCCCCCTGATTGGGCTACCTGTAGTAGACACTAACACAAGGTTCCATTTGTTGCCTTGATCTCTGATTCTTGGCCATCAGCTTTCAACCTGCTCATGGCTGGCTATTCTTCAGAAACAGGTCTTCACACTCAATTTCTCAATATAGAGCGCACTCACTTCTTTGCCTGTCCCTTGTGAACAGTCAATATCCACCAATAGCTGCACTCCAGTCACAGGATTCATCCAGCTTCGTGTTGTTTTCTGTTCTTTGAATCTGTTCTTCCAGGGATTCGCAGCAGCCTAGGCTTTAATTTTAAATGCAGAATTCATGCTTAGGTAAGGCATAAAACTAGTGGCCTAATTATAACTCTGTCTTTTTTTACCTGAAAATCCAAGTGTCCTGTCATTGTCCTAAAACATTTTAGTACTATAACCATGTATCTCACCCATTCTATTTGCAAAGAAATTACAGTGCTACTGAATTCTTGTCCTAAATCACAGCAAGATATTAAATATTTTATTTCACTCTGTGATGAAACGAGTTCTGTAATATGCAATTTAACAGGTTTTGCAGAAAAGGGGACAAAACCCCCCAGACAACTAGGTAAATATAATTCAGAATAGTAACTTAGTTCTTTGAAATTTGAATTGTAAATACTTTTATACCTGAAGTCCTTGGTAATGATTGCTCTTGTATTTTCTGCTATTTTTCAAATTTCTTGCCAGAGGCTGATGAAAGTCCAACTTGAATGAACTGTCAGAGTGAACTTCCCTTCCCTACAGTACATTTCCTGTCTGTCACTGTTATAGCTAGCAAGGAGGTGTAGCTAGTAGGAGGCGCAGCCATTCCACTTTTAAATGCATGACTCCTGAAACTGAAGTAATTTTGTGCATGGCTGCCACTGTATCTGGTGGTGAATCAGGGAGCTTGGATTCCCTGGTCAGAGCTAGAGAAGTTTATGTGTCTGAGTAGGATCAAAAAGTCAGCATGACTTACAAGCAGCTTGTGAATTAACACCAAAACCAAACTGTTGCAGAGCTTCTACTATGGCAGCTATCTCTTCTGCTCCAGTTGCTTAGGAATAAGCAGGATCTGTTTTTAAACCCTACTGCTGGTGCTATTCTGCATTTTTATGCAGCAGATGCCAGAAGCATTTCTGCGGGGGTTTACCTCTGCTCAGTGGTATTTTCAAGACGTGTATTTTCAAGCCTACCCGGGGAGAAGCTTGAGCACTCAAGTGCTGCCAGTGCACAGGAAACACAACATCTGAGTGAAAAAACACAAACTGTAAGACAGAGGCAGAATCTGGAAATAAGGAATCTTTCAGCCAAGCAAGGGCTCAAGACAATATGCTTCTATTAAGATTCTTCTTATGATTGCTGTCCTTGATCTGAGGATTCTTGAGCTGATCACTGTGCAACAACAGCTCAGGTTCAATGAAGACAGGGACAGAAACTGATCTTCTCCCCTCTTCAAATAACAGCCTTAATAAAATTGCATGGAAAATACTCACTTGAATGTTCTCCTCTTTACATTGCATTGCTTTCCATCAAAGCTATAGGAAAATACAGACCTAGACTTCCTGACTGAACTTCTCCCCTAGTAGAAATACAAGTGCTTTTTATTTAAGGATGAAAGAAAGCTGTATGTTAAGTACTGCACCATGATATTCCATAATTCCTCAAAAAAGTGCTGTCTTCCAGGAAAAACATGCTCATATCAGTTTTGGTCCTTCATTAAGGTTGTCAGGGCTAAATTCAGCTGGGGTCAACATTAGGGGTGGGGTAAACAAACGTGGCATTCAACAAGGCCAGGTTGGACACGGCTTTGAGCAGCCTTGTCTAGTTGAGGGTGTCTCTGCCCATGGCAAGGATTTTGGGACTAGATGGTCTTTAAGGTCCCTTCTAACCCTACCCATTCTATGATTCTACCAAGATACAGTGTGGCTTTAACTAGTGATCCAGTGTAATCTATCCAGTGTAATGTGGAAAAAAAAAAACACAAACAAAAAAAAACCCCACAGACCACCTACCTTGATCATTATATCAGCTTTTTAGTCTAGTGTAGTGCCTTAGTGTTTTGTCTATCCCATGAAGTGTCAGTTTCATATGTATTTCTACAGTCCTGTGTTGTCACCAGTGTTGCTTTGATACCTCCATATCATCATTTTCTCCCTGCATTTGGTGAGCAAAGTGGTCAGTGGGAGCCCTTTCAGCCAGACTTGCTAGACACACCTCCTTGTGGGTTTTGATTTCCAGCAGGGATAAATATGCTGTTGAACCACAGACCTGGGACAAAGCCTTCTATTTAATGTCTAAACAACCTTTTGATGTCCCGGTATTTATCTCCATGCTGTCTTTAAAACAGAATGACTCCATGATATTGCTCTTTGATTTATAAAACAGGCTGAAAACCAAATTGAAAGTGAAAAAGCTACCAGCCCAGTGGATACTGGCTTTTCAAACAGAAATTTCATTTAATTCTAGTAGTTCCTGCATACTTGTCTAAGTACGTTTAGAAGTAAAGTTTTGCAAATGAATAGAGAGGCATGAATTGTGACTATTTGCAGAAGCTTCTATTTGTAGAAGTCGCTATTTGTAGAATTCTTGCTGTATGCATTCTTCTGATCAGGAGCAACAGCTGCCAATCTACTTTAAATGTGAACTTGCATATTACTCATTTAAATAACTAAAATGCCTAGCATTTTCCTGGAATAAATGTGTATAGCTACTTAAAATGCTATTTGTAAGAAAAGATTTCTATTTTAAGCTTGTTTACACCTTTAACAGAGTGCTGTGGTATTATGTGTTTTCTTTATATAGGACTTGATTTATCAGTTCCTGAAGCTTCTGTATGATGGAGATCTTACAAATATCATCAATACATCAGGTATTGAAATGATAAAGATGTCCAGCACACCTAAATAAATTCTCTTTGATGTTGATTATAGGAGCTGGAGAATAGAACTCTTGGAGACAAATTTATGAAAGCTCTTCACAGGGCAGTGAAAATATGCTTTAAATATGTAATAAATTCTCCTCACAGATGGTAAAAAAAGCTGCTGCTGCTGCAGAGATAGAGCAGAATAGTTGCTGCTTTTGTCATTCCTTAGAGCCAGCAGTTGTGGTGGGAATGGCATCACCAGCAGTGTCGCCACCAACACTGCTGATAAACATGTGGAGCTGGAAGGAAGCATGACAATATTCAGAGGGAGAAAGCCTTTGAAAAATTAACAAGCCCCTCAACTGTTGGAAAAGGAAGTTTAATGAACATGACATTGCATGAAGGAAGCTCTTATGAAACAGATTAAATTTAGTCTTCAGTCCATGTTTCAGTTTAAAAACCAAGAAGCATGTGTATTTGCAGATGAGGTAAAATACCACAATTTTAATGTTTTTCATCAACTTCTGTGGTTACAACTGTGATGGCTTAAGGGTACAGCAGCGTAGGGTTTGGAGAAACAGTAGTACTTTTTGCTAGACCAGTGACAGCTTGGAAACAAAAAAAAAAACACCAAATAAATCACCACCATCACAGTTTCAGCCACTCAAGACTTTCTCTGAGCTTTCAGATCTGATTTTTTTTTTAAGACAAGAAACACTAAAATGGGCTTGAACAAAATACGCATGGTACAAAATTAAATATGGTGTTTGTAGCTCATTACTAAGTTTTTTTTTTAACATTTTTAGGATAAGATCCTTCTGTGTTCTGACATATAACTATGCACAGAACAACAAATGTAAGAAAAATGAGAATGTAAGTGTCTAGTATTTAGGTACAGTTGCCTTTAAGAAATTGTTCTTACTGCAAGACTAGCTGGGATAGTAAAAGAAATGCTGGTGTTTTATATCTGTGAAATAAGACAAAGTTCTACTATTTTCCTGTTTAATGTTTTATTAATGTAAGGTAATGTTGTGGTTTAAGCCCAGCCATAAATCACAGCTGCGCAGCCTCTCCCTCAATCCCCCCTCCCCCCACCTCCCTTCCTCCCCCCTGTTCCCAGCAGGATGGGGAGGAGAATTGAAAGAATGTAACTCCCACAGGTTGAGATAAGAGCAGTCCAGTGACTAAGGTATAACACAAACCACTGCTGCTACCACCAATAATAATAATGATAAGGGAAATAACAAGGGAAGAGAATACAACCACTCACCACCCACCAACCGATACCCAGCCTGACCCAAGCAGTGATCTAGCCCTTCCGGGTAACTGCCCCCAGTTTATATAGTGGGCATGATGTGCTGTGGTATGGAATACCAATTTGGTTAGTTTGGGTCAGGTGTCCTGCCTCTGCTTCTTTCCCACTTCCCCTCTTCCCTGGCAGAGCATGAGACTCAGGAATGTCCTTGGTCAGACTAAACATTACTGAGCAACAACTAAAAACATTGGTGTTATCAGTGCTGTTCCCAGGCTGAAAGTCAAAAACACATCACTGCACCAGCTACTAAGAAGGAGAAAAATGACTGCTACTGCTGAACCCAGGACAGGTAACAATTGTTTATTTATCTTGTCATCTGCAAGCTTTTTTTGTCAAGTACAGCCGTCAGCAGCAGCTGTCACTGCAGATCAGTTGCAAGCAGTGATATCAGATATACAGGAGCAAGAGCAACTCTCAGCTATACAGGACTTTGAAGCCTTGCTTTCCCCAGTAGTACCTGTACTGCAGTTTGGATCCTTCATTCTAGCCCATTCAGTCTTTGTTGCACCTATAATATCCCTCATTAACCAGCATGTGACACCTTTCTAGAATTATGTTTGGCGCTGTGTAGGCACTTGATATATGAGTAGTGTTATTTATACTTTTCTTCATTTCCCTCAAGGTCAAGCTTTTTCTTAGCATTCCAGCTACTTTCTGAATTCATAATCCATCTTTCTAGCCACTTAGCTGCCTTTCCAAGATTTTATCTTGGTTCTTACCAGTGCAGTATTAGAATACATCATGAGGGTATTTATAAATGATGCATATAACCCTGTTCTTTCCTTAGTAATATGAGGGTCAATTTTTATTTAAATGCATATAGGTGAAATCGAAGCTATGGAAAAAAAATAAATAAAAAATGTTATTACTTAAGTAAGGTTCCAGTGAGATGGACAATTTGGTTATTACTTAAATAAGGTTCCAGTGAGCGATGGGATTTGCATTTAACTGCTTCAGCTTTACCCATATTTTACAGATATTGAAAAATCCACAAAACTAGAAATTTATCTGTCTAAACAAATATTGTGGTAAGTGGTAGTTGTTAATTTTGTTCTTGGATGGTTTGGGGCTTTTTTTTTTTTGTTTGTTTGTTTGTTTTCCTCGGGGTGCAGGATGGAGTTTTCGGTTTTGCTTGTTTGTTTGTTTGTTCGCTTGGGGTTTGTGTGTGTTTGTGTGTCTGTGTGCTTTGTGTTTGTCCTAAGCAACCTCATGGGGCATGTACATACCTTAGCTACATTGGATGTAGGTGTGCCTGTGTTCAGCCTTCTCTCTGGCTACTGTCACTTACTGAATGGCCTTCTTGGATACCATTCTTGATCTGTTACCTTGCCTTACTAGGACTGTGATAGACCCCATCCATGTCATGGAGACAGGGGGATTAAACATGGGTGTCCTGCCCTGGCCTGTTTCGGAGTGTTACCCTTAGCTTCTGGCTTTCCTGTCTTTGTGGAGCCCCACTCTTGCTTCTCCTTGACCCTTGTATGTTCTGGTTTCTTCAGAGCAAACTGACAGATTTCTGCATTATACACCAACTGGAAGAAAAAAAAAGGCAATATAAATGTAGAGTGTATGACAGGAATTCAAGAATAATGTCCCACAGATATAGTTATTAGTCATTTACTGGAAAGTAAATAAAATAGCTAGCAGAACCTTTCCGATCAAGTCAGTCACCCATAGTATTTATTTTGAAATAATTACTGAGGCAAAAAGAAATAATCCTTTTTTGTATTCATACTTCTAGCAAGTAAATGTCATGACAGATATAATGATGATACAAACCACAATAAAAATAACAAGATGATAGTATCACTAAGCAATGCAAAATTAAGTCAGTTATTCATGACTACAAAGCACTAGTAGGTCACAGAAATGTTCTGACAGAGAGTGACCAAAACAGTAGCAAAAGAAACTTAACAGACAGTTGCAAGTACAAGTACAGTCAGAGCAATTATGTTGCTTGCAGTCTTGCACAAGGTGCTCTAGTTGACTGTGCTATGTGCGGGAAGGTGAACTAGGTGATTTCCAGAGGTTGCTCGAAACTATTCCTTTCTGTGATTCTATGATTTCAAAGTTTCATAAGGAGATTCCTCATCCTTCTGACTCTTCCAAAAACACTGGCCTCTGACTACCCAGGTTTCATTTCACTTCTGCACGTACTGTGATGGATATGTACACCTCATACACGTGTATGAGATGTGCGTGTAATCACATGTGCATCTTGTATGTTTCAGTTTCTCCTACCAAGCATGTCTAAAGATCTCTCCCTACATCACACCCTTACATTCACGTTATTTCTGTACACCTGATGTGCTGCTTGCTTGCTTTCTGACCCCACCCCTTCACATTAGCTCACATTCAGGACCTAGATATATAATCTTAATTCCACTCAAAGAAAAACTGTGGAAGCTCTGAAATGAATACAAAAATATCTGCACATAATCTTAGCAGTGATTTTTATTTCAAGATCCAGCAGTAACAAGGCTTTATTTATTTCTTACTTGACTCATGGGTAGAGGGAGTTTTCATCTGTTCAATCTTAATTCACAAAAAAAAAATAAACCAAAGATGCAACTTCAGTCTCAGGATTTTGCTGCACTACAGATCACTAGTAAGTCAGAGACCATTCTAGACATATGTCACCAAAAGTTTTCCATGTTCTTATAAACCTGTAAAGTTATGTTTTTTGGCTACTGTTTAATGATAGGATACTGGACTACAAGGACCTTTGAATTATCTTATGTAATTGGTTTTACAAGGAGAACTTCTTAAATTATAATATGTATAATGTATATGTCTTTGTTTATATATGTATATACCTCTATATAGGTGTAATAATTAATATCTATTCTACTAGTAACATGAGGCTGTCAATACCTTCCCCTAGTAGTACTGGAAAGAAATACCTGTAGGAACATACAGACAACTAGAGGCAATTTTTAAAAAATAAAATCTTCTTAAAGTCCCAGTATATTGAATAAATGTCCATTCCTTTTTTATTAATTTCTCTATTATAAGTTTATTTAAGATAAAGAGATTATGATTTTATCATCGTTGTGAAGTACTTTGATATCTACATATGATAATGAGAGATACCACAAAAGACTGTCAACTACATATGAATATCTTAAGTCTAAAGATGCACAATTGTTTATGAGTTCAGCCACCTATCCTTCAGTAAGGAAGATTTTGGATCAACAGGAGCACCCTCACTCACTCAAAACTACCAATCAGCCACATTGCTTTAGTTACCTCAGTTAAAATAGAAGTATACAACAAATTCTGCCCCATTAATGGAATATATAGTTAGAATTTTGTTTGTAGATAATGGATTTAATCTCTGAGTGTAGGACTAATTTTGCTTAGCACCTATCTTCTGAGTTAAATGTTTCTATTCTCATTGCAGAGAAGAGGAAACCATCTGTTTTTAAACATTTGTTCTTGGATGGGAAGAATAACACTATAAAAGTACCAGATTCTCTCTACTGAGTGTGAAAGGTCTAGCCAACTAACAGAAGTGTGTGTACCTTGTAGATGTTAACATCTGTTCAGGTAATAATTTAAAGGCCAAAATAGAAACAAACCTGAAATTAGATAAAAATATTTTGAAGGTGTTTGCTATTTATATACTGTGTCCTTTGCTCTTATGCGAATACATTCAAAACAATCAGCACACAGTTTTATTTATTACTTCTTAGAATAAAGACTGTAGTACTCATTGATTTCCTGTGGAGATAATTAGGACCACCTTGTGTACTACCCAATACCTAGTTACTCCTATGTACACAGAATTAAATGGAATACTGCAGATGAATAATATAAGCAAGGCTCCATTCAGTATTTTATAGAAACAGTTTGAGGTCCTAATTTGAGTGACTAATTCATGTAGACTGTGACTTGAGTTTCAGGTAGTCTCCCAGGTTCACCAGTATACAATGCCTATCTAGCAAAAAGGGCAGGAAGGAGGACCCTAGAAACTACAGGCCTGTCAGCCTGACTCTCAGTGCCAGAGAAGGTCATGGAGCAGATCATCTTGAGTGCAATCACAAAGCACGTACAGGAAAACCAGGGGATCAGGCCCAGTCAGCACTGATTCGTGAAGGGGAAGTCCTGCTGACCAACCTGATCTCCATCTATGATATGGCAACTGGCCTGGTTGGTGAGGGAAAGGCTGTGAACATTGTCTATTTGGATCTTTAGTAAAGCATTTGACACTGTCTCCCACAGCATTCTCCTGGGTTTGCTGGGTTAAAAATTGGCTGCATGTCAGAGCCCAAAGAATAGTTAGAGAGGAGTCTGGTCTGGACAGACAGGTGTGGCTGATTGTATGAGGTTCAACAGATAAAAGTGCTGGGTCCTGCATTTGGGCCACAACAACTCCGTGCAATGCTACAGGCTTGGGGAAGAGAGGCTGGAAAGCTGCTCAGCAGTGCTGGGGTGCTGACTGATGGCTACTGAGCATGAGCCAGCTTGTGCCCAGGCAGCCAAGAAAGTGAACAGCATCTTGGCCTGTATCAGCAATAGTGTGGCCTGGACACTGGTGAGGCTGCACCTTGAATCCTGTGTTCAGTTTTGGGCCTTCACTACAAGAAAAACATTGAGGTGCTGGAGAAGGTCCAGAGAAGGGAAACAGCTGGTGAAGGGTCTAGAGAGTATGTCTTATGAGGAACAGCTGAGGGAACTGGGGTTGTTGAGCCTGAAGAAGGGGACTGTTTCAGTGTCTACAACTGACTGAAAGGAGGATGGAGCAAGGAAGTGGCTGGTTTCTTTTCCTAGGTGGCAAGCGACTGGGTAAGAAGTAATGGCCTCAAGCTGTACCAGGGGAGGTTTAGGTTGGATATTAGGAAAACAAACATTCTTCATTGAAGGGGTGGCCAGGCATTGGAATAGGCTACAAGTGTTCAAAAGCTGTTACAGAAGAGACCCTTAGTGACATGTTCTGGTGGTGGACTTGGCAGTCCTGAGGTAAAGGTTGGACTTGATGATCTCAAAGATCCTTACCAGTCCAGCTGATTCTATATTTCTATGACTGGATTTTAACATCCTAGTGAGGAGAATTTCTGATAGAAAAATGTCATTAGTAATTTGTACACAGTAGGAAAATAAAGCATGTTTCTAACTGGCATAATCAGTGTTTCATTATGACTGAAAGCAGCAAAAACATTTAGGCATCTGAATACTTACTCATGTACTTAAACCTTAAAGTGTAGGAGTGTCAAGATTGTGATTAGACATCTTAGGTTCCTATATTTATGTGATTCCAAATATGCCTTTGATAGCTCATCTTGGTTTCACAAAACTTAAATAGGCAGCTGTCAAGAGTGGTTTTGTACATCCTACATACAAAGGATCCCTGATTTGTTCCTATTAAAGGCATATTTCAAAATGTTGAGCAGTCATACTAATCTGATGTATCAGGATTGTTCATTATCATAGTCTGTTATTAGCATATAATATGATTTTAACAACTTCCTTAGTTTAATTTTAAATTTGGATGTTCGTGGGCTGTATTATAAATTCTAATCAGAATGATGACTATTGACACACTTGTTCACCTCCCCATATCACAATTTCTGGTGTTTGCTTTTGCACCACTTACAGAAATGAGGGGAATGATGTGCCTTCACTTGATGCTCTGGCTGTAAATGTCCTATCATTAAGCACCTGACACTCTCCATTTGTGGTCCAAAGAAGGTGCCAGATATAGGACTGTGAATTCCATGTGTTTTCAAAACCAGGTGTCTTTAAGTTTTATGCTCATCAGCTCTCAGATACTGAACTAATAGGCTATACATTTATGGCACACGAAAAAATCATTATTTGAAACACTGACCATGCTAATGTCACTGAAGGAGAGTAAGGGTGATTTGGGGTATAGAGGAGTATCTAGATATGTAATAGCCAGCATGAAAGAGGATGAACATGTCAGAAATTGCGCAATTTTTGTAATGAGTGAAATTATAAAATTCCCATTGACTCCTATGAAATGAGATTTTTTGCTTGTTTGTTTTCTAAAGGTTTCCCCAAGTAACTAAGTTTCTCTGGAAATCATCAGTTCTGAATGTTTTTGTACATTCATAAAATAGATTGATATTTAATATTTGGGGAAAATACATCTGTTAACATTTTCTGCAAAACATTAGTGAAAAGTGTTTCCCAACTGAAGTTTCTAGTTTTCAGAAGAAGTAATGGAGACACCATAGATAATTTCCAGAGACTAAAAATCTCAGCAGGTGGAAAATGTTTGGTTTGTAATTAACATTATGTAGTTATTGTTAAGGAATGTGATATTTTTTTCCCCAAAGCTGACAATTGCATTTGCATATTTCCATTTAAATTTTCTAGTGGGAAAAATTGGATGCTTAGATAAGGATTTGATTCTCATCGACAGAAATTGTTTGCCTGAAAAGATTTGATTTTACTGGTGATATTACATGATGAATAATGGAAACATTCTCAATATACCTTGAAATATATGGTAGCATGTAGCAGGAAATCCTACTTGGAAAAATTCAAATGGGCTTGAATAGAAGAGTAATGGGCTTAGTTGTACTCTACAATCGCTGTAAGAAATGACAGAGTATAGTCAAATTGCCTAACATAGAATTGAATCAGTTAAATTCAAAGGTGATTTAAGAAGCAGATTATACATCATAGAATCATAGAATCATAGAATAGTCAGGGTTGTAAAGGACCTTAAGACCATCTAGTTATAACCCCCTGCCACAGGTAGGGACACCTCACACTAAACCATCTCACCCAGGTCCTCGTCCAACCTGGTCTTGAGCACTGCCAGGGATGGAGCATTCACAACTTCCCAGGGCAACCCATTCCAGTGCCTCACCACCCTAACAGGAAAGCATTTCCTCCTTATATCCAATCTAAACTTCCCCTGTTTAAGTTTTAACCCCTTACCCCTTGTCCTACCACTAGAGTCCCTAATGAAGAGTCCCTCCCCAGCATCCCTATAGGCCCCCTTCAGACACTGGAAAACTGCTATGAGGTCTCCACGCAGCCTTCTCTTCTTCAGGCTGAACAACCCCAACTTTCTCAGCCTATCTTCATACAAGATCATCATCATAACGTCATCATGTTATAGAGTGGAAGAAATAAAAACAATAGTACAAAAGTACAAAATACAGCTATTGCTGATTTGATCTGATCTTTAGTAGAATTTGACATTGGTCTAAAATCTAAAGATGTGAATTTTTGTCACTGATGTCTAGTTTACAAGATTCCCAATTTTTAAATATTTTTTTGGTTGGAGGGGCTGGGGGGAAGAATATCTTAAGTATATAATGACATAGCTACTTAAATTTCACTGGAATTTCACCTTTGTTGCACTCAAAATATATTTTTTTCTGGAGGAAAGCGAGCAAGCCATTCATGCAGAGAAAAGATTGTAAATCTATTTAAATTCATACTACTCTAACCAAATTGTAGAATCATAGAACAGTTTGGATTGGAAGATACCTTTAAAGATCATCTAGTTCAATCCTACTGACACTGATGGGGACACCTTCCACTAGACCACGTTGCTCAGAAGCCCTGTCTGTCCTGCCCTTGAACACTTCCAAGGATGGGGCATCTACAATTTTTCTGAGAAAACTGTTGTAGTGTCTCATCACCCTAGTCATAAAAAAAATTCCTCATGATGTCAAATCTAAATTTACCCTCTTACAGTTTAAAACCATTGCTTCTTGTCCTGTCAGCAGAGGCCTTGGTAAAAAGACTTTCTCCAACTTTCTCATAAACCCCCTGTATATGTTGAAAGGCTGCAACAAATTCTTCTGGAACCTCCTCTTCTCCAGGCTGAAAAAGCCCCAATTCTCAGCCTTTCTTCAAAGTAGAAATGCTGCAGCCCTCTGGTTGTTTTCACAGCCCTTACCTAGATCTGTTCTCACAGCTCCATGTCTTGCTTGTACAAGAGCTAAACATGGTACTCCTCATGGGGTCTCAAAAGAGCAGCGTAGAAGAGCAGAATCACATGCTTCAGCTTTCTTGGCCACACTTCATTTTATGCAGCACAGGATATGGTTGGCTTTCTGGGCTGAAAACACACATTGCTGGACCATGTCCCATTTTTCATCTGTCAGTACATCTGAGTCCTTTCTTTACAGGGCTGTTCTCTATACACATCATCCAGTCTGTACATATACCTGTGGTTGTCTTGAGGCAGGTGCATGACCTTGCACTTGGCTATGTTGAACTTCATGAAGTGCGCATTGCCCTGTTCATCAAGCCTGTTAGGATCCCTCTGGATTGCATCCTTTTATTCCCTCTAGCATACCTACTGCATGATCATAGAATCATAGAATCTATGATCTCTCTAAATTGCATCCTTTTTTTCCCTCTCGCATACCAACTGCATGATTCATGTCATCTGCAAACTTGGAAAAAATAAACCAAAAATGTACATAGGAAATATAGAACAAAGTTATAATACTGTTTATGTAGAAAATATACAACAAAATTTAAACAAAATTGCATGTGTTTATCAAACTGCTATAGATAATATACCTTTTTTTTTGGAGATACTGTCTTTCTGACTTGGAATTTTATCATCAGAGCTAAGGATGTGCTTTCCCAGATAACTCTCAGCTGCATCATAGTAAATGGGTCCTCATTCTAGTTTTTTTCTAATCCAAGTTAAGGTCCTAGCCTCCACTTTGTTAGTATTAATATAAATATCTCTGGAGGCTCAACTAATAGTACTCTCAAAGAGGGTTTATACATTTGGGTGATACTATAGTGGTCTATAGTAGACTTCTACTCCAGCCCCCAGTTTTAAGTGTTTAAAACTGTAATGTCCCACAACAAGAAGAAATTACTATTGTTTCAAATTTTACAATTAAATGGTTTGTATAAGATTAGTTCTTTATTTCTTTAGCTACTTAGACTTTCTAAGCATATCTCTTTCAGGTTCTAGACTTTTTGTTGGGAAAGCAGCCCTGTCTGATTTGCAGCATGCTCAGTTTTTCTCAAGTACCTCAGCCTTTCAAAAGACTGATAAATTCTGATCTCACATTTCAGCATTTGCAGAACAAAGCTCCTAGAAGAGTGGGAGCTAGAAAGACTCTATTCATAGCCACAAGCTACACTGCCCATCACTTCAGTCTTTTACTTTGTTGATAGTTTTGTTTTTTCTTTTAAATACAGATAAGCCTTCCTGGTTATAGATTAAATTAATTAAAATTTAATAGAGGCATTTCCTTTTTCATAGGGGACTTTAATAAGCATAAACAAGGACATTCTCAATAAGATCACTCTTCAGCTCCTCTGTAAGACTACCTTAAGGTAGCATATGAAAATCTAAAGTGTTTAGCAGTTACCTGGTAGTGGAAAAGCCACATATATTTTTTATTTGTTGGCATAGTGTATGTTAACATGCTGATAAATAGCATCTTAACAGCTAATAAGATTTTTTGTCTCTCCTTCATAACATTGAAATATTTTAGTATATAAAATATGAGGAGGGTTTTTCAATGTAAGAGTGAAATAGATTAATGAAACATGTAGAGTTGCCAAACGTAATTGAATAAGAAAGGATTTAGAAACCATATAATAAACCCTCTTTTTAACAAAGCAATTTTAACATGATAATACCATCAAGTCATTCGTGTAGCATTTTATTTAAATACCTATACTTTAAATCTTAAAATTGTACCAAGTTTTGATATAAGACTACATAATAAAATAGAAAACTAATTTATTTTTTCAAATTGTAATTACTCCATGTTAGTTGAATAAATATTATTAAGCACAAAAACATAAGGTGGGAGCATATAGTATTAAATATGTCAATGGAAGTTAAAATAAAAATCCCAAAAAGCATCACCTTAGAGTTTTCTGCATGCCTATAGAACACGCAAAAGGAAACATTAGTATTTTTGACTTGATGGTTTTGCAGGTCTTTTCCAATCTAGTTGATTCTATGATTCTGTGATCAATGGAGATGGCAAAGTTATGAAGTTATCCACTATATAAATAGGCATATATTCTCTGCCGGAATTAAAGGAAATATATTTACTTGGTTAATGTACCTTTTCCCTACATACTCAGTTGCACCAAATTGCTGAGTAAGACGTATACATGACTACTTCTAGAAAAATGAAAGACAGTAACTTTGGTCTGCTAATGTTCAGTGAATCTAAGCTGTAAGCTTAGAAGAAAAATTGCCAGATATGGCTGCAGGCCTAGTGGAGATAAAGAAAGCAGAACTATATCATCTATGTAAAGCAAGAAAATAGCACAAGTCATTGAACAGCTGTGATAGAAATAAAACAAGAAATATTTCATAATACTTGTGCTTACATGCTGTTCAGCTTCAATTTCTATGTAAATGATAAGAAACCTGCATGAGGTAGTTACAGATTTGGAAACATGCATCATTGAAGAGTCTGTGAAGAATCAAAATGATAATAATGTACCTAATGGTTTCAACCTCCAAATCCTTCAGTTATTGGACCATAGAAGCTACAGGCCAAAGCCCTGCCAGTATGACCATCTGAAATGAATTATGTTTTGTTATCACAGCATTCCCACATTTACTAGAACAGTTCTTTCAAGCAGTACATATGTAAATATGTATACTTACTTTTGTGTACTTTTGCTCATAAGCAAGTCATGAGCAGCTCTTAAGTTACTGTTTATTGTTCTATACCCTCCAAAAGGACTGAAAAGCAGATATTAAGTCAGTTACCAGTTTTTTCAGTGATTCCTTTCTTCAACACATGAATCCTGTAACTTACTTGGTATGTGTGACCTTTATCCAAATTCTGCAAAGAAATTGCCCATCTAAATTTCCCTTACTTGGACTTTGATGTTTCATGTGTAGGCTGCTTCTCTGAAGAAATTTCCTGATTCACTGGTTTTTACTTATCTAACTTTTATAAACAAGAGTACAAGAAAAAAATGAAGACTTTTTGGATGTCTTGAGGGCATAAGTGAAACCACCTTTTTGGGGATAAATTTATCTTTACTGTCTTGTGAAGTATTTTGGCTGAAAGTGCAGACACTCCAGATTGTGGTGCTCCACATTTAGAACTGAAAAGAGAATGAAAATAGTTTCAAAAGGTGGGAAAGAAGGCATGAAAAATAAGGAACTGTGATTTGTAATATGGCTTGTAATCATAGAAATATCCAAAACTAAAGAAAGCTATGAATAAAGGATTAAGACAATTCAGCAGTGGAAAGTAATATACCAGCAGATTATGAACACAGTACTCCCAAGAGACTCTATCATAAACCAGTTTTCTTAAAACTGTTTTTAGGATTTTGTGTTACCTTTGGAATTGCTTTCAATTCTATTATGATCTGTGTAATTTAGAACTGCAGCTTTTCCATCTTATCTTCTACTCTATTTTCCACGTTGACATCACTGTAACCGTTTTCATCACATTGACTCATACTGTAATCTGTTGTGCTTTGTTCCTTCAGTAATAGCTATTTCAAAGAGGCTATGAATTATGTTTCACTAAAATGACAGGTAAAAATGTTAGGATTTTTTAATTCTTTAATGACACTTAAATGACTCATTTACTGGCCTTCACAATAGTAGCCAGAGGTCTCTTCCTTGTGCTGTATTTGGATAAGCTTCAAATTAAGCTTAAGGCTAAAGTCATGTTTTGTGTAGCCTAGCAGTTGCCAGAAGAAAGTTGCCATAGTTCTTAGCTGTCAATAAGAAGTTCTTACTTTTCTTTTTTAGTAAACATGAGTTTCTTTACTGGAAAGCATGCAAAATAGAACTGGTTCACAGTGGGTTGATATTAGCTGGCCTCCAGGTACCCACCAAACTGCTCTACCACTCCGCCCTCCTCAACAGGACACAGAAAATATGACAAAAACCTCATTGGTCAAGATAGGGAGATCACTTAGCATTTCCTTCATTGGCTAAACAGACTCAACTTGGGGAAATTAATTTAATATGCTGCCCATCAAATCAGAGTACAATAATTAGATAACAAATCTAAAGCCACCTTTCCACCCACCCTTTACTTCTAACCAGGCTCAACTTCACTCACAACTCTTCTACCTTCAGAAGCAGCGCAAGGGATTGGTGAACAATCGTTGTGATCAGTGCGTAACACATTGTCTCTGGCATTCCTTCCTTCTCCTCCTCCTCCTTTCCTTTTCTGGTGCTCTAGTTTAGGGTCCCTCACACAGGATACATACAGTCTTTCATGAAATTCTCCAGTGTGGGTCCTACCCACTGAGTTGCAGTTCTTCCACAGCTGCTCCATTGTGGGTCCTTTCTGTGGGGTGCAGTCCTTCAGAAACAGACAGCTCAGTGTCGGTCCCCTGTGGGGTCACACGCTCTGTCAGAAAGCCTGCTCCTGTGTGGGCTGTCCATGGGCTGCAGCTTCTTTCAGGGCACATCTGCCTACTCCAGCATGGGGTCCTCCACTGGCTGCAGGTTGGATGTCTGCTTGACCATTGAGGGGACTTCCTTCATCACCATGGTCCACTCCAGAGGATGCCTGGAGCTCCTCTTCCACTTCCTTCTTCACTCATCTTGGTGTCTGCATAGTTGTTTCTCATATATTCTGACTCCTCTCTCACAGCTGCTATTGCATGGCATATTTTACCCTTTCTTAAATATGTTACCGAAGATGTACAACCAGCACCATTGACTGGCTTAGCTGTGGCCAGTGGTAGGTCCATCGTGGAGCTCTGTGGATCTGGCTGCATCTGATATGGGGGCAACTTCTGTTTTTTTCTCACAGAAACCACCCCTGCTACTCTCCCAACCGCCTGCAACCAAAACCTTGCCACATAAACTCAATAAAATAGTTTGGGGGGGGGGGGGCAGGGGGGCAGGGAAGGAAA
This sequence comes from Pezoporus flaviventris, assembly GCF_033815535.1. Lineage (NCBI taxonomy): Eukaryota > Metazoa > Chordata > Aves > Psittaciformes > Psittacidae > Pezoporus > Pezoporus flaviventris. Next base: position 26,491,780 of record NW_026892579.1, on the reverse strand, counting down.
CACAAAGCTGTTTTTTTTTCTGATTTTTAAAAGAAAAGCCCAAACTTTTAAGTCTTAAACTCTTTTGGAGTTAGATTAGTATTTATCCTGCAGCTTGGCAAATAATTAATAAATTTTAGCTTTCAAGGAATTTTATTAACAAATATTGAATGTGATTATAAATATTTGCAAATTAAAGATTGTGTAAGAATTTGGAATCTTTTACTTCCCCCTCTCCTTTTTTAAGTGTCAGTCCTTGCTTCTTGTATCTTTGTATGTTGATTTTCAGAAATAATTGTAATGGAAGAAAAAAAAGCCAAAATGAATATAGTGAATGTACTGTATAATTGCTAAATACATAATTCATTTGTTAAAACCAGTTCAGTCTAAAACTAAAATATTTTCCTCACAATCAGCTTATGCAAAGATACAGAGGGTAACTACACAGGTGATGCAAATATATCATAGGAAACATTTATGAGCTTCAGCAGAGAAAATGTCAAATAACTCTAAAGCAAATTAAAATAAATGTGGATTTTGGCTATTTTTTGTTTGTTGTTGTTTTTTTTTTGTATTAAATAATTTCATTACATGGTGGTATTTCTAGAGCGTGGCAAAATTGCCCATAATTTGGAGAGCGTAGAGATATTAAAGGAAAAGTGGAAACAAGTTAAAATTGCTCCTTTTCCTCATACCTTATAGCAATTTTGTTTTTAGAGCTAGAAAACTTTAACTACTATTTTAACATCCTTTCTTAATATATATAACATATATGTATACGTATGTGAGAAGAATAAGCAGACTGTGTCTTTTACATATGGATCTTTAGAATATACATTTTTCCTAATATGAGATTTGGGCAATGATTCTTAAGTAAATATTCTTAACTTCATAAAATAAAAGTACATTATATATAATACAGTATTTGCAGAATTCATATAGGAATAACATTTTTAGGGGTGCTGTTAAAAAAAAATAGAATTACTAAATAATGAATGTTCCATCTTCATTTCACTGTGTTTTTTGCTGATTACCTCAAAGGAGCATTTTGGTACCACTGAGAAGCTTTTTAATAACAGTGATTTCTGGCTGGTCCTTAGAATGTTCGTTTCATGTGCAAAACGGCATTTAGCGAGAGTCTAATGTATTTCCTCCTTGGAATGTAATGGAATGTATTTTGCTTAGAAATTATAAGAAGATGTGACTCTAATTTGCAGGATATATTATTGGAGTGAACTGCAACATATTTTGTTATTTGTGGAAACATCTACACCAGATCTTCTGAGCATGACTTCATGATATTATATAACAATGTGGGAACAAAAAGCACAACTGCCCAAGTATGATAATTATTGAATACCAAAAGGACAACAGAAAGATTTTATAATGTGCTTATGTGAACAACTTGTTGTGAATAGCTTTTTTTTTTCCCTTTGTTTCTGAAGAGCACTGACTAACATTGAAATACATAAGAGACAGTGAGTATCATAGGATGCCTACAAGCTTTGAAACTTTAAGATGCTAGAATATTCCTTCTGGGAAAATTTCTGTGAACTACAGATTGTAAATTTAAGTTTACTTTGTTACAAAGAGCAAAACCAAACAATGCAATAATTTCTGTATCATCAAATGTAATTTTGTTAAACGAACTACAGCTTCTTTAGTTGGCAGTGGCAGGCAAAAGTGATGTTTACGCAGGTAGCCTTGAGAAACCTTCATGTTTTGGTTAATAAAGGCACAAAGACATGACATAGCTGCTGAACTCTTTGACAATAGTCAAGCCTTTGATATGTCTAATGGAGAATACATTTGGTTACAATGCTGTGCTTTATATCATGACCTTAAGTAAGTGGAAGTATATTGTTTGACCAGGATAACGTATTTGAAAACAAAGATATTAATAGCAGCTAATTAGAAAAGCAGGTTGAGTAGTGAGAAAAGCAGATTAATTATAACTGAAGAATTTAGGTATAACCTCAGAAAACGTAAGTAAAATTCATAGATGAATTCATTAATACATTTCAGTTGACCAGTGCTTCAAGCCCTTGGTTTAATCAAGGATTGGTCAGTATTTTTCTGAACTTCCTTGTTAACATAGCGGTGCAAACATGTTTCATTTTGTTGTAAATCAAGATGAATTTCATGTTCACCTTCCCCGCTCCTCCCATTTGTTGTTTTGTTTTTTTTTTTTTTCCTTGTTCTTCATACCCTGCCTGTTCTCTGTTGGGAAAAAGCAACTGTGTTATGTCTTGAATACCTTTAGGCTGACTGATATAAGTTGTATTTGATAGGATATTGAAGCTATATGACAAACAGGATTTAAGTTTTTATTGCAGTTAGGTGGGATTCTTTTTTTTGTTTCCTTATTTATATTTGTGTAGAATTAAGAAGTTGTATGTTCTACTTCAAGGATGTGTACTTAGTGTATAGGACAAACTAGACAGTGGTCCCTGCAAAACAGGGTAAAAAAATAGGCCCGAAGTATTTTTAACACACTTGACAGTGGCAAAGAATAGAACACTAGGAAAAAAAACAACCCCGCAACATTAAAAGGACAATAAGTTACTCATTGTGTACAAAGGTTAAATACCACACATAAAGAGCTAATTAGTGTGTTACAGTTTTTAACCAAAATTTGATAGTTCTAGAGCAAATAGTGATAAATCTAGTGTAGAACTCATTCTTCCAGACTGAGAAAACAGCATTCAGAGGCACTGGAAAAGTAAAATAAATTAAGAGTTCAAGAACAATTAATACAAATGAAAATATTTACATTACAGCACTAATCTTTCTTAATGTACATATGAGAGGTTGCAAATCACTGAACATTTCTGAGCAGTGATTTATATAGTTGCACTGTTCCATCCACTGAGCAGCCACTCCACCTAGCATGAGTGAAGGGTTTATAATACAGCCTCTAATTATTACTTGAAAAACTTCTGTCTCTTAAAGGTCAAAGTTAGGACTGTGAGGCAGAAAAGATTATCCTAATATTTTTTTATTAGTGAATCATAGTTAAGTTAGCATAAGAACGAAACATTAAAACTGGTGCTCCAAAAAATAAAACAAACCAAAGGAGAAATGAAGGAAATGGCTGAGAAGGGAATGAAAATGTAGAATAAAAATCAGATTATAAGAATGCCTTTTCACAGCTTTAGTTCATTGGTTTTGTAAAATTGCCTGTTTACTATTTTACATAAAATAATACAAATCAGAATTAGGTTTCACGAAATCAATGCATTTTCAATAACGTTAACTTAGTTAAAAGTGACCATCAAAGTCAGTAACTTAATTTGGTGTTCAAATTGACATTACAAAACAAATTTCAGCATAATTTCTGTTTAGGAAGAGTAGAATTTTTGACTTGCAATTTGCTGGTTCACATTTACAGCCCTGTCTACCTGCCATTTTTGCAGTCCAGACTTAAATCTCAAATATTACAACTAATAACTTTAGTAAGGGGGAAAGGGGAAGGAGCAGGAAAGATTAAATTTGTGATACTGAAAAGATACTCGCATAGGAACAATGTGCTCATGCTAGGCAGAAGGAAATAATATAACTAAACAAAATATGTAGAACTCAAACTTCAGAGAGTTTTTTGAGAATTTACAGATGAAATATTGACTGTGCAGAAATTCAGAAAATTTTGAAGAATATTCCAGTCAGGCCAGAATTGCACCCATTTTTAGTAAATAAAAGTAAACTGTTTAGTTCTCTATTGCCCTCTGCTGAAGTGAATTCAAGACTGGCACACATATGCTAATGTCTTGCCTACTATATTACCTGCAATATAGATAACAGAAAATTATATTATCTAATAGAGACTTTCCAAATAATGTTTAGATTACCATTTATCAGATGTTTGGTCATCACATCTTGACATTCAACCAGATATTTAGGGACATTACAATTAAATCTTGCAATAAACATAAATTTATTCTTATGAAAAAAAAAAACAAAACCAAAAACCAGTATCTCTTTTAGGCCTTTGTGAAAAGTGTTATTTTATTAAAAGGAAAATATTTAACTCCAGTTTCATCATTTTGAATTTTTAATATTCTGTGTTATGGAGCAAGAGTTTGCATCAAGGAATAAACCCTGAAATGTTCTAAAAATGTTGATGTGAACACTGATGATTTCAAAAGACTTCATTGTTCACTAAACAAAAGTGTCAGTAATCTCAGCTCTATTAAGAAAAAAAAAGATATAAACCCTGATTCAAGAAAATTATTCCATTGTGTATATATATATACTGAATCACAATTCAAAGTCTAAACTTACAGCACACTTTCTTTTGTGCTTCTTGTATAGCATATAGGTATTCTACATGGGTCATTTTCAAGTATGGCTGCTGAAATATCCTAAACATATATATTCAATAGTAAACTTATTAACTCAGATGTTTCATAAGAAGATACACTAGACATCAACAATGGTGTAGTAATTTGCATTATCATAATGTCCTGGGTTCGGCAGTAGCAGTCATGTTTTTCCTTTGTGTTAGCTGGTGCAGTGCTGTGTTTTGGCTTCCAGCTTGAGAACAGTGTTGGTGAAGCCGATGTTTTCAGTTGTTGCTAAGTGATGTTTACCCTGACCAAGGACTCTGTGAGGCTCATGCTCTGCCAGGGAGGAGGGGAAGCTGTGAGGAAGCAGGGACGGGGCGCCTGACCTGGGCTAGCCGGGGAGGTATTCCATACCACAGCACGTCATGCCCGGGGGTGGGGGGTAAGTGGGAGTTACCCGGAAGGACACGGGCTTCCGGGTGGAACTCGTTTTCTTGGCCGGTGGTATCGTATTCTCTTCCCTTGTTTTTTTCCCTTATCATTGTTGTAGTTGATAGTAGCGGTGGTGATTTGTTGCTGGACTGTTCTTGTCTCAACCCGTAGGAGTTGCACTCTCTCTATCCTCCTCCCCGTTCCTCCGGGATCTGGGAAGGGGAGAGCCCCGGTGCAGGGGGGGGACGGACACGGACCTCGATTGTTGTCAGCTCGGCACCACTCACTGGGAGTGAGTGAACAAGTTACCTGACTGGGTTTAAACCACGACAGTTTTTGGATTAATAAGTCCCAAGTTCTAGTCTGTTTTTGAAGGCATAACTCCTGTGTGATACGGGGTAAATTATCTCATCCTAGATCTTTCAGTCTACTTAGACATCCTTCTTAAGTTGCAGAGGACCTGATTTTACCTTTCCTGTGTTTGAAATGAAGAAAATATAAAGGTTCTGCATTACAGAAGAAATGGTTATAAGGAACAATTATCTGCAACAATTGAGAGAGATTTAAAAACTATTAACGTACGCCTGCATAATAGTTAAAATATATTTTACCTTCTCTACTTCTCTATCTTTCTGTAAGTACTCACGTACCTGTGTACACATTTACTACAACAAATTAACTGTAAAACAGGTTTAGCCTTTCAGCTAATGTGGATGTGCTGGGTTTAGCAGTAGCAGTCAATTTTTCTCCTTCTTGGTAGCTGGTGCAGCGCTGTGTTTTTGACTTCCAGCCTAGGAGCAGTGCTGGTGATACCAATGTTTTCGGTTGTTGCTAAGTGATGTTTACCCTGACCAAGGACTTTGTGAGGCTCATGCTCTGCCAGGGAGAAGGGGAAGCCAGGAGGAAGCAGAGACGGGGTGCCTGACTCAGGCTAGCCAAGGAGGTATTCCATACCACAGCACGTCATGCCCGGGGTTGGGGGGGGGAGGGGTAACTGGGAGTTACCTGGAAGGACACGGGCTTCTGGGTTGGACTCGTTTCTCGGTGGGTGGTATTGTATTCTCTTCCCTTGTTATTTTCTCTTATCATTGTTGTCGTTGGTGGTAGCGGTGATGATTTGTGTTGTACATTGGTTGCTGGACTGTTCTTGTCTCAAAGTTGCACACTTTCAATCCTCCTCCCCGTTCCTCCAGGGGGGAGCTCAATTGCTTTCAGCCCGGCACCACTCACTGGGAGTAAGTGAACAAGCTGTCTGGCTAGGGTTTAAACCATGACAGTGGATTAATTTTTTAAAAAACCTAGGAACTAACCAAGTCCATTTGAATATGTTCCTCTGAAAGTTAATCTATCTCTTTGATTTTCTTCCCTACAAGATCAAGGAAAAATTTCTTTACCAAAAGTGTGGTCGTGCACTGGAACTGGCATCCTAGGGAAATGGTGGAGTCACCAACCCTGAAGGTATTTAAAAGGGGTGTAGACGTTCGAGTGTACTTTGCCGTTGAACTTAAGTCAGGCTTTTACAAATCCATACTAAAACTATTGTCTCTAATACCTTTGGTGAGACATGTAGGCTAAGTTTTAAGACCTTAAACCACTAATTTTGCGACTTCCTTAAGGATGTGGTTTAGAGGTGGACTTGGTAGTGTTAGGCTAACTATTACACTCGATGATCTTAAGGATCTCTTCCAACCTAAATACATGATTTTAAAATACAGACTTGTTAGTTTATATTATCCACACCTACTTCTTTTGGTTTCTCCTTTTTGTTTCTTTTTCCAAAGAAAAAGACCTTATTTTGCAAGGTCCATCATTTTATTCCTTTCCTTCTGTCATTTCTTCCTTAAAACATTCCTGAAATATAACGTACAACATTTTTTTTTCTTTATATCCAGTATCTCTAATGCAGCCTGCCAGTTTGTGTGTTAATTGGTGAACAGAGATGCAGAATTTAACTTCTAGGTACCTCTTTTCCATTTATCAACAAACTTCAGCAGTGTGTAATATCAGTTGCACCAGGTAGCTGTAACTAGACTCTTGTTTTTATTTTTTCCTTAGTTCTTTTCCAGCATCTAGTTTTGTTTTCCTTCTCAATATAGGGTTTTGTTTTTTTTTCTCTCTGTTTCTATTTAAGAGTCAATAAATCAAAATATTTCAGTTTCCATGCTGAAAACAAAGGTCTTAATAATGTACACAAGACTGCCGTCTATTTTCACACCCTGAAGCTCTGGGAAGCTATGAAGAACAGTAGGAGCACTGTAGCCATCTATTCTGATTACTTCCTAATTCTCACAAGAAACAGGAACCATTAATATTAAGGTGAATAGTTAGTGTTTTAAGACTAAAGCGTCATAATAGATAACAAGCTGATCTTTGATACAGAAGAATATTTCAAAACCATATGAAATTGTTGGTTTTTTTTCCAGAAATTTAATACAAATAATTATCTTTTCCCAGGAATCTGAAGCTGCAAGCAACTTTAACCAACAATACAAATGTTTAAGTCTACTTCTGAGAACTGATATACTGATTTTAATAATAAATAAAAGATCAGTTCTGTAAGAGCTAAAAGCACCAATTAATATATAGAAAAAAAGGGTAAATTATGGAATTATGGAAAAAATGCTATACAGGTTAAAGATTACTTGCCTGGTTTCTTAAATAAGCAATAATTATTTTTATCAGTTGCAGTCTTCATTAATTTAACAGTGAATGTTGAGTCTCCAGAGGGAAGCAAACATATTTCTAACTGCAAATTGTAGGATTAACTGAATCAAGGAAACCTGTTAATTAAAAAATATTTTTGCCATCTTGTCAGTTACAAAAGTAAGCCTAAAGCACCCTTGGAGAGTGCAAAAGAGAAGAGAAGAAAATCAGTAAGCTTTGAGTAATCAGAAAGAGCTCCAAAACAAATCAATCTGAATAATGTTTTTTTTACAAAACTTAGAAAAAACAAGCAAACCACTAAGATGGAAGGCTTCTATAATTTTATTTTTTCACTCCTTTGACCCTATAGTTTTATAAAAATCATTCCAAAATTGGACCAAAATGAAACCCATGCAAATACCCACAAAAACACATCCTGATTTCAATTGGGATAGAGTCAATTTTTCTCCTAGTAGCTGGTACAGTGCTGTGTTTTGGCTTTAGTCTGAGAATAATGGTAGCACTGATGTTGCTAACAGTGCTTACCCTAATCAAGGACTTTTCAGTTCCACTGATCACTACTTGTAGGAAGGTTGTGTCATTGGTCAAATGGTGGTAGACAATTGTACTGGGCATCACTTGGTATTTTGGGGGTGGAGTGGCCTTATTCTTTCCCCTCTCTATTTCCTATTATTATTTTATATTTTACTTTTATTTCAATTATTAGACTGTTCTTAACCCATGGGTTTCTGATTCTCCTCCCCATCCCTCTGGAGAGGTGGAGGGTGGGTGAATGAACAGCTGTGTGGTGCTTAGTTTAACTGGCTGGGCTTAAACCACAGCAATGTAATACAGAGGCACAATGGAAACACAGACCCACAGATTCAGTCATTAAAGTATTTAAATAATTGAAGTAACTCATGCTAAATAGCATACTCCTTACATTAAAACTCAGTGATGAAAGAAAAACACCGATTTATATGGAGCACCAAGAAAAATCACTAGGGTTTAAGTCATATCTCCAAAGGTATAAATGTGTTTAATAATGCACATACAAACTCAGAAATAAATCTAGTATGAAATTGTTTTACTTTTACCTTGTGTAAGATGTTTTGACCATATACACTAAGACAAAATTTGAAACAGTATTGTAAAGGTGAGTTATCAAAAAAGCTAATTATTGTAATACAAAGAGAAGACTAATAGGATAAGCCATCTGTACAAAAAATATGCTTTTAGGATGAGGGCAGGTGAGGGCATTATAGCCGTTAGTATATTTTTAGATAAATGTATTTCTGACTGAGTACTTAGTGATAAACAAACTTTTAACATAGCCCTGGATCAAAAGGAGAGAGAATGTTAACAGGGTCATAGACAAAATCTTACTGAGTAAACATGCTGCCTGAGGTAATCTGGTATGCCAAATGGTAATGTTCAGCATTAACACAGTGCTTACATTTCTCACATATGCTGCATTCAAAATTATACTGTGGGTAAAATGGGACCACCTTATATGTATACTTTTAATCTAATCAGCGCTTTGTTGCAATCAACAAACAGCTAATTAAAGTATAACAATACAGTTATTATTAGTCCTATAAAGATGATATTAATACAGTCTGAATTATACAACTAATGAACTAGTGTCACCTTCAGCTAAGTTTATCACTGTCATACATAAGCAACCCTTTTCCTATATTTACCTTTTTGTCTCTGGTGCTATATTCAACATTCCACTGCCTGAGGCATCTGATGATACCTGTCTTACCCTAGATGAATACAACGGTTTGTGAAGAATTGCAAATGCCAGAGCTTCCTCACTGGGAGATTTCAGGTTTGAGAGAAAGGGATTTCTTCCCTCTCTGTCTTTGGTATGGTTAGGGTTTTTTCTATGTTTTTGCTAACACAGACTGCTTACTTGCTCTTTCTTCACTGATCCCTTACACAAATTTGTTAAACTTTTATCTTATATGGTATTCATGAAGATAACCAAAACCCCAAAATAGTCAGTCCTTACCTGATCACTAAGCAATTGCTATGACAGCTTAACCAGTCTAAAGTCATCTCAGACCAAGACAAGTCTAGACAATTCTTCAGGCTTCAATGGTTGTCAAAAGCCTTTATCTTTTATTAGTCACAGAAATGACATATTTCTTGGGCTAAAAGAATACAATTCAGATATTAATGAATCCTTTAAAATACCCATTTTTCCTCCTCATGAAACATAGGAAAAAAATGCATTACTAATGGCCTGCATCCACAGGGCAGTGCTGTTAGTATTTTGTGGGTTATTTTTTATACAAACAATGCAGAAGAGTAACAGCTCTTTGAAGTACCATTGCTCATAGCATTATTTGGAGTTAATCTGGTGAATTAAGTCCATATAAAGTGCTTTGATTTGAAAGTTTGTCTTATCAAACTTGATGTTCCTAATAACATCAAGTCCCTGAATTTTGCGGGTTTCTGATAACAGAACTAAAACTGAAGCTTTTGTAGTAGTCTTGCAGTCATGGGATCATAATTTTAGATATGCAAATACACTTAAAATTTTTATCAATCACACAGAATGATTTATCAATCCTATCTCATCTTCCATGTCTTTAATCTGCAGATCGCAGTAAGAAATTAAATCATTAGGAGTAACAGTCTACCTTATTCTGTACACATAAAATTCATTGAGGAAGATAGGAGTTTATGCTGGCATCTAAAGAATGGCCCTTTAGGACTGAATTACACGTTATTTTCAGTCTCTTTTGCCATCACAGTCTCAATGCTATGATTGTAATTAGCCTTCTTTTTACTCTTGACAAGTTATAGACCATGTGAAATCTGATCTCCAGCTAAAAAGCCCAATCCTCTATCACTTAATTAAACATTTTACTCGCAGTTTATATATTTGCATTCTCGTGACTGACCTTGAGAGATTAAATTTAACTCAGTTTAAAATAAAGCTGTCCTGAGAATAACAAGAATTCAAGAATAAGCAGGGGTTTGTGTGTTTAAAGAACTCTAGATTAGGTTTGTAATAACCTCAGGATTTTTGATGTTGGTGTTTCTTGGTTTACATTATATAGTCATGAGTAAATAGGGTTGTTTTTTTCATAGTTTTTAAGGACGACTTATTGTTGACTCAGTATTATTATATAATTATATCTATTATTAGATATATATTAATTAGTAGTGATTAGTTTGGAGTGAACAAAGCTGATCTATATAAATAGCCAAATAAGACAGAGTCTAAGTGCAGTAAATCTGTTACATACAAATCACTAGCTCTATATTCAAAGTAAGTTTAGGTTTTGTTTGGGTTTTTTTTGTCATTGTTGTTGGGGTTTGTTTTTTGTTTGTCTTTTTTTAAGAATATAGTAGAGAAACAATGTTATTACATGCAATAAAGATCCACAGTTCATAGGCAAGAGATCCTTCCATACAAAAAGAAGATACGATGTATCAATATATGACAGAAAAATAGAGTAAGATCAATTAATTAAAGACATCAGCCTCATGTTGTCTGTATTCTGTGAGGTTCTGTGATAACTCTTCCCTCTTTTAGAACTAATGGATTTTTAATCCATTTTTAAAAGTCCTACAGACCCATCGCTGTATCTTCGTTTAGGCCATGGAACCATGTACTATGGCATTATATCCGAGACAGGTTATGACATTGTCTCAATAATACAATCTGGAATACCATAAGCGTAACTTCAAAAGAGTGAAGGATAACAAGCTAGTAAGTTAGCAAGAAATTCAAGCATAAATTGGCAAGTAATAAACATTTTCTTTTTTCCTTTATTTTTTGTCTTCACACTGATTGTCATCCTTAATAATTATGACAAAGAAAGGTCTTACAGATTATAGTAATCAAAATTGGTGCATTCAGTCTTGAAAAGGTAGTACTAAAGTAAGTGACTGAATCTTGTTTCACGAAGCAAGAATAGAGAAAATGCCTTTACTTGTTGCAGGTCTTTCAACATTTATAGGTTGAAGTTCTACATAAAGCATTGGATAGAAAATTATTAGAGTCTACTGGAAGATAAGATAAACTGCTCTTTAAATATCTGTCCATAATATATGAGAATAATACCAGTAGTGAGATTTAATCCGCTTTATTCAAGTATGTATCTTCTCCATTCAGTCAATGAAAAGATTGTTGTCTTTTAGTGCCTTCAGACCTGGACTTAAGCAAACACAAAGGTGTTTTTTAAATAATTGATAAACTTATGAAAATAAAATCTACAAGCATAGGAAACTCCTACCCTTATTTGTAACTACTAGTTCATTAATACTAGTGCCTAATTTATACATTTGCCTATAGTGTTGACCTGTCACACTGCTTTCAGATTGTGTTTGTACTAGAGGATCTCCTGAAATCCATTCCAACCTGAATTATATAAACCTTCAATTTTACTCTGCAGAATAAGGTGTGTATTATAGGTGCCTACACCCTCACTGTAGTCCATAAAATCTGGTCATTGCAGCCTAAAAACTATTTATCTTACACCAAATTGGGTATCTACATTTGGTCAGCTTAATAGTTCCTTGAACTCCACTCACTATACTGATTAAATCTCCACTGACTGTAGTAGACAGATAATAAGCATGATCTCTCCCTGTCCTTATCTTGACAGGGACCATTCCTTTTTTTTTTCTCCCCTGTCCAGTTGACTAGGGGGAGTGATAGAATGGCTTCTCTGGAGACACTTGGCATCTAGCCAGGGTCAACCCTCCATGTTGCTCAACATCATTGCTTTCTAAATGTGGGGACAAAGAGCTGTGGCAGCCTTGTAACTGTCAGTTTACTGGGTTTGGTGTCTCCTAAAATAGATGACCAGTGAAGGGAGATAGAAATATTGTATTTTAATTCTTTACGAAAATCAATATATTTAGCTTTTAAAATGATAAAAACATACCCATACTATTGCATCGTAAAATATAATATGCAATTTAGCACAAACCATACTAATTCTTCTGAGTTATAAAAGAAACCCAATATAAAATTCTATTCAGGAATGGCTCCTTTGCTGTGCTGTTCCTCTGGAAATTTTTAGATCCACTTTCATTTTACAAATATGAACACAAACACATACAGGCTACGGCTAAAATGGTAGTGATAATCCTGTTTTAGCTCATCCACAGCTTGTGAATATATCTCCCATTTCAAAGCATTTTATAGATGGGGAATCTTCATATTGCAACTGGGGACATGAGTAAGTTTATTCTGTGATTGGTAAGATGTGAAGCTTGAATATGACTAGACTTTCAGAGTCTCTGTACACACTTAACTATCCTCTTAATCCTTAGGGTCATAAAAAAAGACAGCTGGCAGAGGTCTTAAGAGAAAATATTATTAATTTACTTATTTCCTGCCAGTAAGCTGACACATCAAGAATTTGTATTCAGCAAGGACAAAGGTCAGACGTGGAACTGAAAGCTAAATATTTGGAAACTAGCTGAGCAGTGTACCATAAAGGTACAGTGTGAATATTTAAGGCTTTATTTATCAATACAAAATATAAGCTGTTTGGTTTAAGTTGGCTTATGTATGATGCAGGACATAAGGACTGCTGTACAACAGATAATAAGTCCACAGGGATCAACATAGTATCTCTGATAATGATCACTGAGACAGCTTAGAGAATTCTTTAAAAGACAGAAATGTGATGATACTTCACCAGAAAGTTTTCTCACTCTCAGTATTTTGTGGATCATGAACATCAAGGAGAGCTTCTCTTTCTACCTGGGAAAGTTAAAACGCTTTTCATCTGTCTATTTGTCTAGCTTTTTTTCCTCAGAATTTCTTGAAACATTAGGGACATTTTGTTGGGTTTTCTTTTACATATAATAAAACTTAAATGAAATAAATGTAATTTTTAAATATCTGGTGTTATTGCAGTAGAGTATCTTTCTGCTAAAAACATGCTGTGAACTTTTATGATGTTTGGTATGGGCAGCACAGTTAGATACTTTGTTTCCTGTAGTAAACTCATGCTAGAGTGAAGCTACTGAAAGAGTAATATTTAAAGTGAAGAAAAGGGAACTCGGTGGTTTACTAGAATGATGAAAGTAGTGTTAAGTGAAAGAACATGGAAAGTTTCACTGCGCAATGGCTAGTACCAGTGTATGGGTTTGTAACTATAACTTCATATATTTTCTTCATGTAGATCAACTATACATAATTTGGTGACGTGAATAATATAAGTGGGAACAATAAGTGCTTCAGAAAACCCCATCCCTAAATCCTTCTGTGAAATCTTCTGTGTCCTGAATGAAGGCAACCCTCCAGGCTGAAAGCAGATTCAGATACAGCAGGCTGCTCAGGACCATGTTCAGCTGGAGTTAGAGTATCTACAACTCAATGACTTGTTCCTGGGCAACCTGTTCCAGTGCTCAATCAACCTTAAAGTAAAAAATTACCTTCTTAATTTAAATGGACTTGTGTTTCAGTTTGCGCCCATTGCCTTTTGTCCTGTTACTGAATACCACTGAGAAGGGTCTATTTCCATCTTCTTTACCATCCCAAAAGGTATTTGTACACATTTCTCCATGCTTCTGTTTATTCCTCCCTAATCATAAATAAAATTTAGGAACCTTGTTGCTCAGTGTTTTTACAGGTTACATTGTTATTTTATATAAATACCATATGGTACGTTTAAGCAACTCTATCCTGTTCAGATCAAGGAGTGATTAGAAGGTTTAAAAAGTGTTGTGAGAAAATGATACTGGTCCCAGGATTATGTCCTGTAGATGCTCCATTCAAACTTTATTTATATACTTACTATGTATTTATGTACATTTATTGATGTTTTAATTAGTGAAACATTTGATACAATTTCTGTGATTACTTCCACCATTTAATGCTGAAAAATGCACCTCCAGTTCAAAACATGTTCTTTCATTAATTTTGACAGAAATTTAGCACAAAATTATTTCAATTAAGCAGATCTACCTTAAAAAAATAGTAAAGAGAAGATGACAGACTGTAAAAATCTGTAGGTTTTTGAAAATTTAAATAATTATTTTTTTGTGCTTGGGAATGTTAAAGAATGCTTAAATCCAATTATAAAAGCTTGAAGGTGCCATTTGAAATCTTATATTTTGCAGTATTTAGCATTTAATTTGCCTAAAGTAAACCAGAGTGCTGTCCTAGACAGGTATGATGGATTCATTTACTTAAATGTATTAGGAGGTGTCTGTAAGTTTACTGTATTCATAGGCAGTTTCTTATGTATCACCCTTTCTCCACTGAAGTTACTCTATTTGCATTTTTATTAATAAGAATAGAATCACAGAATGGCCCTCTGCAGGCTTCCTATTTTGTGTTCAGGGTTATCTAGGAGCTCCTTGTTCATACACGTAGGCTTCCTGGTGGTTTTGCCTGACTTTGCTGGTATTATTAGCTCCTGAACTTAGACAATGTGATCCTTGAATGATCCTTGAATATTAACCAGCTTTCTCAGATTCCTCTTCCCTCCAGGGCTTTATCCCATGGTATTAAGAGGCCAAAGTCTGCTCTTCTGAAGTCCAGGGTAGTGAGCTTGCTGTGCGTCCTCCTTGGATTTTGAACCTAAGGATCTTGAACTCCACCATTGCATGGTCACTGCAGCCAAGGCAGCCCTTGAGCTTCACATTCCCCACCAGCCCCTTCTCCTTGTTGGCTTCTCTAACAGAAGAGAATCACAGACTGCAGGTTCAAAGGGACCTGAAAGATCATCTGGTTCAACCTTTCTAGGCTGTACATGGCCTAGCACCCTGTCCAGTGAATCTTAAAAGTGTTCAGCACTGGGGAGTCCCCCACTTTCTTGGCGAGATTGTTTCAATTGCTGATTGATCTGTAGCAGACCCTCACTATAATGTCACCTGCCCCTGCCCTCCCTTTATGCTGACCCATAAGCTCTCGGTTGGCTTCTCATCCATTCCCAGATGGAGTTCCATACACTCCAGGTGGTTCCATACCCTCCATTGACACAGAGAAGGTGGCACCCCATCCTTGCCTTTTCTTAAAGAGTCTGTACCCTTCCATTCCAACACTCCAGTCATAAGAGCCATTCCAGTACATTTCTGTGATGCCAGTAAAGTCATAGTAGTGCAGGTGTGTGCACGTCTCTCATTCCTCTTGTTTATTCCCCATGCTATGTGCATTTGCACAGAGGAATTTAAGCTGCCTGTTTCTGCCCCAAGAGAAAGGTCTGGGCACTCCCTGTAGCCTGAGGTCTGCACTGCAGCCTCACCCTTCAGCAGCTTCATCTGGGTGGAGACCTTGGACGCTGCTGAAGTAGATGGTGCAGACCCTTCAGCCAGAGCTGTATCCTTTGCTCTTAGATGAGTGCCCACCATTCTGCCTTGAGGGTCAGATAGAAAGAGTGTCCTTGACTGGTGCAAATGGTCACAGAATGGTGCCTGGTTGCTGAATTATATGGTCTTTAAGGCTCTCTACTTGAGCAGTGGAATTTCCCTACTTCAAAGAGGCACCCCCTGTGTGAACACTTAGAGAAGGCACTTTAAGAGGTGGGAAAACAGGCTTATATTTAGCTGTAAATATGTATTTATATTTATTACAGGAAAATCCAACCCACATCTGATTGTTGTTTCTTTTTCATGCGTCTATGTGGAGACAGTGTTCTCACAGGAGAATGGATAATTGGTACATAAACTGAATAATCCTGAAAGATACAGCAAGGCCATGAGAGGCCCGAGGAAGCTTAAGCAAGCAAGATAAGAAGAAGCTGGAATTCACTGAGTTATGAGAACTGTGGACTGTTGGCAAGCTTTCGAGGTCAAGTTCTCACACCTGTGCTTAACCAATTATATGTTAGACACTAAGGGTCTTCAAGATGTGTATCCAATCATAATATGCCAAATCACTGTAACTGCATGTAAGAAATAGTATATAAGGAGTTAAGGCTTTGTAATAAATTTGGCAATCGCTTGATAACATTGATCATCTCAGTGTTGTCTGTGACTCCTGCATCAAAATGTCTAGACCCTCATGTCTCTGGCACAATCTTAATTAAAATGTACAGCAAGGTGTGCTAGAAATGACTGCTTACCTTGTATTAGTTACCAGATATTCACTAGCAAACACATGCTTTTTGGTTTTTAATCGGCATGTGGGGAAAGGGATAGCCTTTCTAGCATTCATAGAACAGAAAAGTAGGCTTTGATGAGTCACAGTAAGAATGACAACTTGTCAGTAATTTCCTCCCACTTAAAACTAGAAATGCCAGTTGCTACTGGCATCAACTGTAAGATTATGTTCATGAGAGAGTGAGCAAAACAGAGAAGCTGGGACATAATAGGTATATTATAGATTAATACAAAGACCCTGTGTAGCTTTTGGAAAGCCATTACTTTTCAGAAAGTGATGTAATGTAATTAGAACATGAAACTGCAGTGAACAAACATGATCAACAGGTTGCTTCATTCTCCAAGTAGCCTCAAGTTGGTGACCAATGTGTATTTCATTACACATGTATAATAAAAGGCTAAAAAAGACATGGGAACATGTGACAGGGTTTCAAATAGACAAGATGCATTCTTGTCACTACACAGATTAAAAAAATTGGGCTTGCCTACAGTTATTTCACCATGAAGGAAAAGTCCTGAGTACATCTTGCAATACTACTTCATCAGCTTAAGCCAAAATAAGGCTGTCTTTTTTTGTCAAAATCATACCCTTGTTGTTCTCAGCTACAGCTTTTGCTGCCTCCCTTCAGCCAATACTAGCAACCATGTGGCTCTACAGCAAGCCAGTATTAATTATGATTGAAAACTAATTGTGGGGAAAAAAACACAATACCAAAGCTAAATGATCTGATTCACCTGATGGCAACTGCTGATGCAAGACTGAGAACAGTAAAGAGCCTTTTTCAGCTTCAGGCAGAGTTTACTTAGCTTAAGACAATTTTAAACTGATAAGTAGCTTTTAAAATGGTATATTGTTAAAAATCTACCAACTCATATATCTGTTTTTCCCAAATTACCCCCACAGTATCTCTGTTGTTTCAGAACGGATAGATCTCTGGGAAGTTCCTACAGGCTCAGGAAGATTTCATAGATGCCTGGTCTAAATTGAATGAAGAATTTCTTAAGTATAAATTCCAAACATAAGCTTAGCTCTTCATCAGGAAAAGAGATAAACCCATATCAACATTAGACATACGAACTGAAGATAGCTATATGCCAGGAAGAAAAGACAGAAAACAAAACTGTCATGGTTTAAACCCAGTCAGGTAACTTGTTCACTCACTCCCAGTGAGTGGTGCCAAGCTGACAACAATCAAGGTCCGTGTCCGTCTCCCCCCCCCCTGCACCGGGGCTCTCCCCTTCCCCGCTCCCGGAGGAACGGGGAGGAGGATCGAGAGAGTGCAACTCCTAGGGGTTGAGACAAGAACAGTCCAGCAACAAATCACCACCGCTACTATCAGCTAAAACAATGATAAGGGAAAATAACAAGGGAAGAGAATACGATACCACCAGCCAAGAAAACGAGTTCCACCCGGAAGCTCCTGTCCTTCCGGGTAACTCCCAGTTACCCCCCACCCCCGGGCATGACGTGCTGTGGTATGGAATACCTCCCCGGCTAGCCCGGGTCAGGCGCCCCGTCTCTGCTTCCTCACAGCTTCCCCTCCTCCCTGGCAGAGCATGAGCCTCACAGAGTCCTTGGTCAGGGTAAACATCACTTAGCAACAACCGATAACATCGGCTTCACCAACACTGTTCTCAAACTAGAAGTCAAAACACAGCACTGCACCAGTTAACACAAAGGAAAAAACATGACTGCTACTGCTGAACCCAGGACAAAAACATAAAGATGGATTCCACCAGTGATATAATGACTATGATGGTTACAATTAAAATATATATCTTTTTTAAAATCCCTGAACACTGAGCTATGGAGGTGGTCTATGAGCAGTCCTTCTAACTCACCCTTCTTCCAGAGCAGTTGACAGAAGTTTGAACTCTGCTAGTATTAAACCTAAGCAGTTTTGCCTGTGTTGCCTGACTTAAATCTTCACATGCAGACATACTCTGACATACTCTGACTCTTCACATGCAGACGTACTCTGCTGTCTGACAGCAGACAGCAAAGAATTTCATCCAGACAAATTTCTAGTCAGGGTCAACCTGTGCAGAGTCAAAACAAATCCATGTATATCCATTTTTATCTGAACAGCAGAGTGGTATAAATTACACAATCCAATGTAATGCTTATAGCAATAATAAATTAACTATGCAAAGTATTACATTATGTACATGTATAAATTCACTTCATAAACAAGCAATCTGTCATACAAACCTTGAGTTCCTTAGCTTTAATTGAGCTGTCACAAGCCATTAAATTTTACACATAGACAACAGCAGAATATCGTGGACTGATCAGGCCATGAATTCCACTTTTCTGTAAGCCACTAGTTCTCAGTGGGGTCTCAGACATGGCAGTAAGGTCAAAAAGAGCTTCTGAATACAAATAAATCCATATACAGGTATCTAAATGAATCCATCAGCTTTTCAAAGAAATCACAGATTCCTCAACTTTGACTAATACTGCTTTGGGTTTCTCGTATAACTGTCAAATGCTGGAAGCTCTAGGTAGTCAAAACATTTAAAAAATAAGGTCATTTCATTATATAATATGGATATTAGTGCCTGAATTCAGATAGTTGGGGGAATACTGATCTTATTATTAAATCAGTGTATTTATATATTAGAGGCACTAAGATTAAACTGGCTTATTTGTTTTTAGTAAATATATTTATCAGTATTTAATCTGTACTAATTTTTATCTGTATTTCATTTCTTTTATCTGTATTTCTGAGGAACCTGTACAAACACGAGTCCACAGAGCCCAAAGAGATGCATCCCAGGGTCTTGAGGAAATTGGCTGATACAGTTGCAAAGCTGCTCTCTGTCATATTCAAAAAGTCCCCAGTGACTGGAAAAAGGGACACATCATACCCATTTTTAAAAAGGGTAAAAAAGGAGGACCCTGGAAACCATTGACCAGACAGCTTCACCAGTGAGAACCGTTAAGAACATGAAACGGATTCTCATGGAAGCTACGTCAGGTCATGTACATGACAGGGAAGTGATTAGAAACAGCCAACATGGCTTCACAATGGGTAATCGTGTCTGACTAATTTGATAATCCTTCTGTGATGGAAAGACTGTGTTGGTCAATAAAGGAAGAGCAACTGTGATGTCATCTACCTTGACTTCTGTAAGGCCTTTGACATAATCCCACACATCTGTGTTGCTAAATTGGAGCTGTATGGAGTTGGTAGCTGGGCTATTCAGTGGAGCCCATGCTGGCTGGGCCTGATGCTCCAGTTTTCCTGCACATGCTGTGTTATCTCACTTGGGATGATCTGCTCCATGACCTTCCCCAGCATTGAGGTCTGTACTTCTGGAATCTTTCTTCCTGTCCTTTTTTTAGAGAGACGTCACATTGTCCAGTGTCTAATCCTCTGGGACCTGCCCACTGGACCAGGACTGCTGATAAATGATGGAGTGTGGCTTGTCAAGCTCCTCTGACAGCTCCTTCAGTGGCCTTGGATGTAACCCATCCAGTCCCATAGACTTGTGTATGTCTGAGTGGAGCAGGAGGTCACTAACCATTTCCTCCTGGATTATGGGGACTTCAGTCAGCTTCCCATCTCTGCTATCCAATTCAGGAAACTGAGTGCCCTGAAGATGCCTAGTGTGACTATTAAAGACTGAGGCAAAGGCAGCATTAAGTACCTTAGCGTTTTCCTCATCCTTGGTCATTAGGTTTACCCAGTAAAGGCCAATTCCCCTTGGCTCTCCTTTATTGCTAGTGTATTTGTAAAAATATTTATTTTATGGCAGTGGTCAGATTAAGTTCTAGTTGTGCCTTTGCTTTTCTAATTCTCTCCCTGAATAACCCAACAACATCCTTCTAATCCTCACGGGCCAGCAGTCCCTTCTTCCACAAGTGATAGATTCTCCTTTTTTCCCTGAGTTCCAGCGATATCTCCCTGTTCAGTGAGGCTGATCTTCCATGCCAGTTTGATTTTCTACACATGGGCGCAGCCTGTTCCTGCACATTGAAGATTTCATCCTAGAAGAACATCCTGCCTTCCTGGACCTGTTTGTCCTTCTGTTTCCCAAGAGACTCTCTCAACCAGCATACTAAACAAGCCAATGTCAGCATGCCAGAATTGTGCAGATTGTCCCTCCGTGTTTCTGTGATGGCAACTATGTCATCATGGCTTTCCTGCTGCAGAATGGTTTCAGGCTCTTCCTGTTTATTACCCATGCTATGGGCATTAGTGTAGATGCATTTAAGTTGCCCTGTGGATCTGGCCTCCCAGTTCTGGGATGCAGTCCCGCAGCTCATTTCAAGTGAGCCTGGTTTTATTCCCTTCCCCCCTTAAAACCTAGTTTAAAGCCTTCTCTATGAACCCTGCTGGCTAGGATCTTTTTCCCATTTTGGGACAGGTGCACCTCATCTGCTGCCAGAAGGCCTGGTGCTCTGTAGACTGACCCATGGTCAAAACCCCCGAAATTCTGGCAGTAATACTAATCCTGGAGCTGAGAATTAATTTGCATGATTTTCATGATGCTTCCATTGAATGACTGACTCACCCATGGCAACTCTTCCAAGCTGGGTGATTCCTTGTCTACTTCAGCATCTTCCTCATTTTCCTGTTCTTCAGGTACCAGAGCCTTGTATCTGTTGTAGGTGGTACTTGGGAAGATGACATAGGCTGGGATGCAATACACCATCCACTCTGAGGACTAACCTGCTTCCAACCTCCCCTGTCTCCTAGGTCCTTTCCATCTGCCTGGTTACAAGAGGGTAGGGGATCCTTAATTTATTTTGTCTTGGGTGGCTGGCTTGCTGCTCTTAGGGGTGGTGGAGTACTGGTACACTTAGTCCAACCGAGCTGGATTTCTGAAGGCTAGATCACTGAATATTAATATTGGGACAAAGAGATGATGATGAAAGCTATTTCTTAAGTTACTTCTTGCTTCCCTTCCTTCTCCAACTGCTTTTTATTTTATTGAACCTTCAATATTAAATGTATCACTATGATATTTAATATATATTTATGTACAGCCAAAGGCATTTCCACCGACACTTCTTATTCTTTTCTTGTGCTTTTAATTTCCCCCCATATCTTCTCACCACAGAGAAATCAAGGAAAGGAAATAGTAGTAGAAAACCTTTAAAGATTAATAACCTAAAAGTCACCTACATTATTTTCCCATTTATAATTTTCTTATGTGCTTTTTTCTGTTGAATTCCCAGCAAGTACTTTCACATCAATCACTTATAAAAAGTCAAAATTTACTTTATGTTAGCAAGCACTGGAATTTGAGTTACTGCAGCTGTTTCAAATACCAGTATGTCTTCGTTAACTTTTGTCAGACATTGACTTTCTAGTGACAGCATTATTTATTTCAGAGAACAGGTCATGCTTAAAAATTCAAATTTGGATTCTGTTTTTCATTTTGCATAGTTTGGAAGGGTTAAAATGCAAGATACAGCTTTGGCAGATTATAAGGATGGTGTTCAAGCAACAACTAAGGATAAGTTCAAACAACAGAACAACTAATCCATAAACTTAATAACTGTCTTTGGAACACTCTAGACAAATGTTAGGTGATTCCTGTTGACTTACGCCTATTGCTGTCTGCTGTAGCTCACATATGTTTCTAAGAAATAACTGTGTGTTCCAGAAGTCTAGAAGAATTCGTTTCTGTGAAAAAAGAAGGCCCTAAAGGAACCATCGCTTTTTAAAGCTGAAGGCAATGGTTTTAAGACTGTTGTTATTTTTAATTCCTAGTTTGCTCTTTGAGAAACCAACAAATTTCAAACTAATTCAAGGTTTTCTGGTTCTGTTCATTACACAGTAAGCTATCTTTTTTTATTTCAGAGACCGTTAACAGAATTTCACTGCTGACCGCAGGCTTGAATTTATCCTATCTCTTATCAGACACATAAAGAGCTATGGTACTTACAGACAAGGACAAGTGAGTAGAAGAGGACTTTCTGGTAGTGTGAGTTATGCATAGGATATGTTAAGTTTGAAGTCACTCAAATCTCATTAGTAATCAAAAAGAAATAATTTTGTTTTTTATTGTTATTCAGATATAGTTACAAGTTGATGACCAACAAGTATTCTTTATCTAGGATACTGTGAAGGCCATGAGAGAAAAGAATTTGTCATATCTGCTTCTCTGCTACATCACCAAGAAGATATGCACTCAGGCTGAACCGAAAAAAATATTGAGTTTTTACCACTATATAAAGACTAAATAGCAGTGGTCTACTGACAAGCAAATTCTTCTTACACCTTTCTGCAGTATGGTTTCCAATGTCTGTGGTGGTAGTCCTCATCTCCATTCAAAAGTTTTGTAGCAGCTTCCTGAAGATTCTTGCTCATATGACTTAGGGTGTTTTAGAAAAGAAATATTTTGTATTTTTTATTAATCTTTTTCAGTGATCTGGTTCTCAATGTTTTTAAAGTACCTACAGCAAAATTTACAACTAATCAATATCCATTGCTATTTTACTTCTGCAAGGATTGTTTCCTCATCAGGTCATACTGCACTGTTCTATTTAATTTGCAACTCTGTGGAAATTATTATAATTTTCCAGTATTGAGTCTAGTTTACTTATGGAAAATTAAGAATTTTAGCATGGTTGGTTAATGTGGGAGAACTTGCTCATGCAACCCTGCGTGTAATAAATGCCACAATAAGCTTTGCATTTAACCATCATATTTTGTAATCTGTCATAATAACAGTTTTCATAAAAGTGTAGTATGTCCTGAAATCACAGAGCTACATTTAGAATATTTTAATCATTTAAAATAATTTAGCTTCAATACTCCTTTGCGTATTTAGATTACTAGGTTTAAAAGTTTAGTTTAACGAGATCTGCTTCTTACAGTATATCCACTGTATGCACACAGCATATAGAATGTATAGAATGAGCTCCATTATTGCAAGTGCATTTTGAAATAGGACTTAAATATGCAGGATTATTTTGTTACTCAGTTCTGATGATATAAATGTCCTACCTGCAAATATATATTTTTTTTACTTATTATGATCAACACAATATAAATGGATTTTAATGTATTTTTTCTACTATTTTACTAAATGAGCATTAGTACAAACATATAATTATTCAATAATTTTTTATTCCCTCTACCACTCTCTACAGAATATCTTGCTATAACTTAGCTAGTCATTAAAATTAACTGTGTGTACACGTGAAAGTGAATCTCTGAATCTTCCAAATTATATTGGCTGAAAACGCTAGCAAAAAACCAAAGGTGATAAAGATGGCGTTGAAAAATTAGTCTTTGCAACCAGAATAGCATGAGGCCATTTAATATTGTAATACACTACATGTAACTACGGATGCAAAGGTAGAACAGGAAGGATTGTTTTATACCATTTTATCTAAAAAAATAAATGCCACAGTACCATGAAGAGCATGTTTGATATAATTACCGGTGCAATCTTCTACGTCATTAATACTTACTGTAATGATTTGGGAATAAATGGGAAAATTTATATTTAGGCATCTTAGAAGTACAGCAAGTTTTCATTCCCAGTAGATAAAATATATGTATATGCAGTGATTGAGTCAACGCTCAACTTTTTCTCTACAAAGAAAGTAGAAAGTCTTGACAATAGCAAAATATAGATGATATCCTCCACTCAGGACTCAGTGGGGATTCACATAATTGCCAAAATCTGTGCAAGCACGTCTGATTGAAAAGTCTGGGCCAGATTAATAACAGTAGGACCTGATAGTATTGATTTGGTAATTCAACAATGCCATGTGTTCTACTACTAAGTTTGAACATATAAATAACACACTAATTCATGTGGATATCTTCAGCAGCTGTCAGCCACTGGCAATATAAATATCTAAATTAAATTTTTCTTTAGCAGATGAATACCTGTAATTTTCAAAGAAATTCAAGTAGAGAGGTAATGTAGATATACATACATCCCACAAGAGAGTCTTTCTTATCAAGAAATCTAGAAGAGTCTGGGAAAAAATGGCAAAATTTGCTCAAAAGGCATCTCCTTTGTCCATCATAATTATATGGAATCCCTTTTGCAAGAACTTTGTTAACATTATTAGTCTCTGTCATATCAGTATAGGGAAATTGCCCTTTTCACAGTGGCAAGAGCAGAATCATTAGAAACTGCTTAACCTCTTGTTTCTTTTCTACAGCAACAAACTGTCAGAGTACATATGTATTAGTTTAATCACAGTCTCTAAAGACTGTGTTTCCTATGACACAATATTAAAACAAAAAAACGTTAGCACAGAACTAATCATGTAAAATGGTTGTTTTTTCCTGCAAGAGGCATTGGAGGAGGTGAAGAATTATGGAAATTCCAATAAACTTACTTGTTTCTTAGAAAGAAAGGGCAAATTCTTCTGACCTAGGAAACACAGTCTGAACTGCCCCTTTATTGACATCAGGGAAAAGAAACTGACCAAAGTTTTAAACAAGATACAAGAGTTTTTCCATTGCCTCTATCATCTACAATAGATGCATATACACCTGTAGTTGAATCTACCTGCCATATCTGTTTTTCCAGATTTGTTCTGATTTCTTTCCAGTTGCAGTAATTGGATAGACTGTGAGGATCTTTATAATAGAGACATATACAAAGGAAATAATTGATTGAGAAAGACTCAAATCTTGGAAAGATAAAAGACAAAAAAGGGAAGAAAAAATAATCAGCCTGCAATTTAAATCCCAGCATTTATTACTAGTAGATCCTTTTCATTTAGGATCACAGTTCTGCAGAGAATATTGAATGACTCGTTGGCCAAACATGCTTAAAGACACAATAAACATTACGTAAAAGCTAAGAAAAAAGTAAGGACTTATTAATTTATTTAGTTATTTAGCTACAACATGAAGTTTAAGAACATAGAAGCTACACTGATTCACTCCCATGTCCTGTAAGCTGCTTGACTATGGTAGTCCAACTGTTTATGAACTGTCCTGAGAAAAGAAGTAAGCAATAAGTGCAGTAAAAAACCTTATTTTTCCCCCTTTTCTTGCAGATTTTGGAGGTACACTTTCTAAGCTAAATACTCACCACCCTTGGGATGAGTATTCTAAACTGTAGACACATATTTGTTGGCAACATGGACAGTGGGGTTGAGTGCACCCTCAGCAAGTTTGCCACCAACACCAAGCTGTGTGGTACTGTTGATATGCTGAAGGGAAGGAATGCCAACCAAAGGGACCTTGACACACTTGAAAGATGGCCAGTGCCAACCTCATGAACTTCAACAAGGCCAAGTGCAAGGTCCTCCTCCCAAGCACAAATACAGGCTGGGAGGAGGATGGATTTAAAGCAGCCCTGAGAAGGACTTGGGGTGTTCAGAAGGCCAGTGTGAGCTGGCAGTGTGCGCTCACAGCCCAGAAAGCCAACTATCTGCTGGGCTGCATCAAAAAGAGTATGTCCAGCAGTTAAACTATTTTATGATTCTATCCTTCTATGATTCTATGATTCTGTTTCTCTACTCCCCTCTCGTAAAACCCCACCTGGAGTACTGCGTTCTGCTCTTGGGTACCCATCATAAGAAGGACAGGAACCTATTGGAGTGAGTCCGTCAGAGGGCCACAAAGATGATCAGAGGGCTGGGGAATCTTTCCCATGAAGACAAGCTGAGATAGAATCATAGAATAGAATCATAGAATAGTGAGGGTTGGAAAGGACCATAAGATCATGAAGTTCCAACCTCCCTGCCGTGGGCAGGGACACCTCACGCTAAATCATATCACCCAAGGCCTCGTCCAACCTGGTCTTGAACACTGCCAGGGATGGAGCATTCACAACTTCCTTGGGCAACCCATTCCAGTGCCTCACCACCCTAACAGGAAAACATTTCCTTCTTATATCCAACCTAAACTTCCCCTGTTTAAGTTTTAACCCATTACCCCTTGTCCTGTCACTACAGTCCCTAACGAAGAGTCCCTCCCCACCATCCCTATAGGCCCCCTTCAGACACTGGAAGACTGGTATGAGGTCTCCACGCAGCCTTCTCTTCTCCAGGCTGAACAGCCCCAACTTTCTCAGCCTGTCTTAGTACAGGAGGTGCTCCAGTCCCCTGATCATTCTCGTGGCCATCCTCTGGACTTGTTCCAACAGTTCCATGTCCTTTTTATGTTGAGGACACCAGAACTGCACACAATACTCCAGGTGAGGTCTCACGAGAGCAGAGTAGAGGGGCAGGATCACCTCCTTTGACCTGCTGGTCCTTTTGATGCATCCCAGGATACGGTTGGCTTTCTGGGCTGCAAGCGCACACTGCTGGCTCATGTTCATTTTCTCATCCACCAACACCCCCAAGTCCTCTTCCAAAGTGCTGCTCTGAATCTCTTCTCTGCCCAACCTGTAGCTGTGACTGGGATTGCTCAGACTCAGGTGTAGAACCTTGCACTTAGCATGGTTAAACTTCATGAGGTTGGCTTCAGCCCACCTCACAAGCATGTCAAGGTCCCTCTGGATGGCATTCCTTCCCTCCAGCATATCAACTGAACCACGCAGCTTGGTGTCATCGGCAAACTTGCTGAGGGCGCACTCAATCCCACTGTCCATGTCAGCGATGAAGATGTTAAACAAGAGCAGTCCCAACACCGATCCCTGAGGGACACCACTTGTTATTGGTCTCCAGCCAGACATTGAGCCATTGACCGCAACTCTTTGTGTGCAGCCAGCCAGCCAGTTCTTTATCCACCAAGTGGTCCATCCATCAAATTGATGTCGCTCCAATTTAGAGACAAGGATGTCGTGTGGGTCAGTGTCGAACGCTTTACATAAGTCCAGATAGATGACATCAACTGCTCTACCCCTGTCCATTATTTCTGTAGCCCCATCAGAGAAGGCCACCAAATTGGTCAGGCAGGATTTCCCCGTAGTGAAGCCATGCTGGCTGTCACCAAGAACCTTGTTGATTTTCATGTGCCTTTGCATGCCTTCGAGGAGAATCTGCTCCAAGATTTTGCCAGGCACAGAGGTGAGACTGAGTGGTCTGTAATTCCCCGGGTCATCCATTTTCCCCATCTTGAAAATGGGGGTTATATTCCCTTTTTCCAGTCATCGGAAACTTCACCTGACTGCCATGATTTTTCAAACACAATGGCCAGTGGCTTAGCAACTTCATTTGCCAGCTCCTTCGGGACCCGTTGATGGACTTCATCAGGACCCATGGACTTGTGCATGTTCAGATTTTTAAGATGGTCTCGAACCAGTTCCTCTCCTATAGTGGGCGCAAGGTCTTCATTCTCACAGTCCCTGCATCTTCCTTCCAAGACTTGGGTTGTGTGGTCAGAGCCTTTGCCAGTGAAGACTGAGGCAAAGAAGTCATTCAGAACCTCAGCCTTCTCCAAATCCTCTTTAGCCACTTCTCCCGAGAGCTTCCAGAGGGGGCCTACGTTGTTCCTAGTCTGGTTTTTATTTGCTATGTACCTGTAGAATCCCTTCCTGTTATCCTCAATATCCCTAGCTAAGTTTAATTCTAACTGGGCCTTAGCTTTCCTAACCTGGTCCCTAGCTTCCCGGACAACATCGCTGTACTCTTCCCATGCCACCTGTCCTTGCTTCCACTTATTATAAGCCTCTTTTTTCATTTGAATTTTCCTCAGGAGCTCCTTATCCATTCAAGCAGGTGTCCTGGCCCTCCTGCTGTACTTCCTTCTAGCTGGATGCAACACTCCTGAGCTTGTAGCAAGTGATCCTTGAATATCAACTACCAGTCTTGGGCCCCCCTGCCCTCTAGGGCTATATCCAATGGAACCTTACTACGCAGGTTCCTGAAGAGGACAAAGTCTGCTCTCTTCAAGTCCAGGGCAGTGAGCTTGCTGCACGCTCTTCTCACTGTCCTGAGGATCTCAAATTTGAGCATCTCATGATCGGTGCATCCAAGGCTGCCCTGGAGCTTCACATTTCCAACCAGCCGTTCGCTGTTGGTGAACAAGAGGTCAAGCATGGGACCTCTCCTTGTCGGCTCTATTAATTGCAGAAGGGAGTTGTCTTCCACACAATCGAAGAACCTCCTGGATTGCTTGTGCCAGGCTGTACCATCCTTCCAACAGATAGGGTGGTTGAAGTCACCCATGAGAACAAGGGCCTGTGAGTGTGAGGCTTTTCTTATGTGTCTATAGAGTGCTTCATCCACAGGTTCTCCTTGATCAGGTGATCTGTAACAGATCCCCACAGTAATGTCTCCCATAGCAATATTCCCTTTAACCCTGACCCACAAACTCTCTGTTAACTGCTCACCTGTCCCCAGACAGAGTTCCATACTCTCCAGCCTATCCCTAACATAAAGAGCAACTCCCCCTCCCTGTCTGCTGAGCCTGTCTTTTCTAAAAAGCCTGTAACCTTCCATTCCAACACTCCAGTCATAGGAGCCATCCCACCATGTTTCCATGATGCCTGTTATATCATACCCCTGTAGATGTGCACACATCTCTAATTCCTCTTGTTTGTTCCCCATGCTACAGGCATTTGTATAGAGGCATCTGAGCCAAGCTCCAAATGATGCCAGCTCATTGGCTGGAGCGGCTGGAATATCTCTACATTGCTCCGAGCATTTATTATAGGTGCTGGAAACTGACCGGGTGTGTTGGGATGGAATGATGCCCCCTTCCCCCAACACATCTAGTTTAAAGTCTCCTTGACCAGTCTGGCAAGCCTCCTACCAAAACTGCTCTTTTGCTTCCTTAGACCAGCTCCACCAGCCCCCACTAGACCTGGCCTACAAACTTGGGTCCCGTGTTCAAGACACCCAAGCCCCTGACTATGACACCACCCTTTTAACCATTTATTAACCTGGCCAATCCTCCTAGCTTTTTTTAGGTCCTCCCCTGTATCCCAGAGAATTGATGAAAAGACTATTTGAGCTTCAGAGCCTCTAACCACCTCCCCCAGGGCTCTGTAGTCCTTCTTTATGTTCCCCAGGCTACTACTATATCTAGATAGTTGGGCTTGTTCAGCCTAGAGAAGAGAAGGCTCTGGGGTGACCCTATATAGCAGCTGCCCAGTGCCTAACGGACCTACAGGAAAGATGGAGAGGAGCTTTTTAAAAGGACATGCATTGATAGGACAAGGGGAAATTGATTTAAGCTGCAAGAGGTAGATTCAGATTAAATACTAGGAAAAAAATTCTTCAGTGCTTCACTGTGAGGGTGATGAGGCACACTGCCCAGGCAAGTTGCGGATACTCAGTCTCTGGAATTGTTCAAGGCCAGGGTGGACTGAGCTTTGAGCAACTTGGTTTAGTGAAGGGTCTCCCTGCCTCTGGCTGGGGTGTTGGAACTAGATGATCTTTAAGGTCCTTTCCAACCCAAACATTCTATGAGTCTGTGATTCTGAGATAGGCAATCTATGTATGTGAGCGATGCCATTTCAGCTTTTTGAGTTTCAGTGAACACCATAAATTGTTGATTTGATTTTTGATGATGGAAAGGTCAGTAGAGGAGTGGAACTTCAGAATTCCAGCTCCCTTTGGTGCTTCTTATGGTCTGTCTGCTTTGGGGAACCCCACCATGCCTTCACTTTCCCACTATTCCTGTTGGGAAAACCCATCTAAGTGCTAATGCTCTCACAGTTAGGTGTCAAAGCCAGCACTGACTTTTACTGACAGATCTGAATGCTTTATTTTTAGGTATTCCAGAGCTTAACATCACAATCCTTAGCTTTCTGTATTAAAAGTCTGTTTAATGCTTATTTAACTGGTTGTAGCTCCTGGCATGAAATGGGAGGATAGGAGTAGTGACATCTCAGCCTGTTTACCCTGTGAAATAAAGATAGATGGGGTGAAGAAATTTGCCTGTAAGGGAAGAGCCGTAAGAGTCTTTCCTGTGCGTTTAGGGATAAAATTATTACATGCTCTTCCATAGCACAGGTAGCTGCTTGCAACAGTGAGCTCACAATTTTCACATTCTTACTTTTAATTTGCTTAAAGTACCTGTTTACTCAATATCCGTCTTGACATATAAGACAGAATTCTGCTAAGAGGCTGGCATAACGAAAGGTAAAGCAAATACCTGGTGGAATTATTCTGTGGTTTACTCATGTCTTAGCTACTTGTAAAAGATTTCATTCACATCTCTTGTTAATAAGTCAGACTGAACACTCTGGTAGCTTAAACAAATTTGTTCCATGTCCTTCCTGTAGCCTTCAGTTACTAGATTTTTTTTCTCCCTTCCATATAAAGCTGGTACCTCATCTTTGGCAGAGTACATCATGTATCTGAACACTGTAGAGGAGTGTATATAACGTAACTTACATTTTTTTCTAGTTACCATTTCAGGTTCAAGGTCATTTGACTAGTAGGAACTTGTATAATGCCATCAACAGCCTCAGCTGACAGCACAACTTGTACCAAGTATGCTGGCGTTTTCAACATCTTCTTAACAGCAGAAATAGCAGAGATATTTTCTTTTCATGAAACAAAGTAAAAAAAAAAAAAACCCTCAAAAGGAACCTGGAGATGTTGGTCCCATTTCCCAACAGATCTATTTGTTCCCTTGCTGTCCAAACTCCAGCTGAAATACTGCCTTGAGATTGTCAACACCCTGCAATTCCAAACTGTCCCTAAGATCTGTGAAGCAAATTCTCTCTTGGGAGAATCACCCTTTTCTTTACTTCTTCACTGCTAGCTGGTAGTTTACGGTATCAGTATAAGACATCATTGTAGTCAAAATCCCAACACACATAGAAGAATTACAATTTGAACTCATGCTTCACATACAGAGGTTTAATTTTCCAGCACAAAATCCCATGTAACCCTGGATATTAAGCAATTTAATTTCTTCAACTAAGTGATAGTTTTTTAAAAAACAAAGCTTTAGAGCTCACCCTCAATAAAATCAAATAAGTATCTCATGGTTTAGAATGTTCTATTGTAATGCATAATCCTACAGAACAGCAGCCTATATAGCCTGCTTGAATTCAGCCATAGTAAATTTTCCCTGATATATGAAAAAGAGAAATTCTACTGATATAAAGTACATTAAGAAACAAATTCTGATTTAATTTTGGCTGAGAAAATAAAAACCAGCAAAGAATGAAGAATGTTTACAGTGAAACTTCCTTATGGATCTTACTTTTATGATTGACAAAAGTTTTAAATCAAGAATCATTGCTGCTAAAGGGACTGCAGCTCAACAGTTTATTACACAGAGCAGTTTGTATTACACAAAATGATTAACCAAAACAGAGTTTCATGATCAGATTATCTGCTTCTGGAGTACTGTAAAGACACACCCTAAGGACATAGCTTCTTAGCTGGAGAGACACAAAAAACACCTGTGAACAGTCGATTAAATGCTTGCCTTGCCCATAAATGCTATGTATCTCAGTGTTTGTACACAGTATGTATGTAATATGACTGTGCATGCCAGATAAATATTTTTTCTTATGTTAAATCAGTTAGGACAGTAGTAGAAATTACAACACAATCAATACTATATTTTCATCAGATAACTGTTGAATGCTTTCCCCCAGCTGTTTTTCATTGCATTACATACTTGTTACCATCTAAGCATTATGATACATAACACTAAAGTATCCTTACCCTTCAGTGTGCTTTTTCAGTCATGAATGGGAACAGAAGCAATCTGAAACTAAAAGGACTAAATGTCCTTTATTGTGCATGTAATTCAAAGCTATCAGAATGTAGGCTGTGCCTTACAGGCCTGTCTGAATCACACAGAAAAGGATGCCCAGTAAACCATACTGTGTTACAGTCTTGCTGCCATCAACCATGTAATGCTCCTCATCCAAGAAGAAGAAACAGTTTTCCTATTTGTTTCCTAATGTTATTTCAGGGCTTGCTGCCTGAACCCACACCTAATTCCAAGCTGGTCAACATCTGTATGAAAATGCCACTGTTAGGGGAATGGTGGATTCTTGGAGAATACCCCAAGTGAACTTATTCTGGTAATCTTAAACTGCCTTTTGGAAGAGAAAACCCCAATTACTTTATGGA
This sequence comes from Pezoporus flaviventris, assembly GCF_033815535.1. Taxonomy (NCBI): domain Eukaryota; kingdom Metazoa; phylum Chordata; class Aves; order Psittaciformes; family Psittacidae; genus Pezoporus; species Pezoporus flaviventris. Next base: position 26,459,428 of record NW_026892579.1, on the reverse strand, counting down.
AATTCCTACTTCTGCGTGTCCTGGGTTCAGCAGTAGCAGTCATTTTTTTCTCCTTCTTAGTAGCTGGTGCAATGCTGTGGTTTTTGACTTTTAGCCTAGGAACAGTGCTGATAACACCGATGTTTTTAGTTACTGCTCATATGTTTGGTCTGACCACAGGCTTTGTGAGTCTCATGCTCTGCCAGGGAGGAGGGGAAGCCGGGAGGAAGCAGAGACAGGACACCTGACCCAAACTAGCCAAAGAGGTATTCCATACCACACAGCACGTCATGCCCGGGATGTAACTGGGAGTTACTGGGAAGGGCTGGTTCACTGCTTGGTCAGGCTGGGTTTCGATGGATGGTATTGTATTCTCTTCCTTTGTTATCTCCTGTTTCATTATTATCATTGGTGGTAGCAGCAGTGGTTTGTGTTATACCTTAGTTACTAGACTGTTCTTATCTCAACCCATGGGATTTACATTCTTTCGATTCTCCTCCCCATCCCTCTGGGAACGGGGACGGGGTGGGGAAGAAAGGGCGGGGGAGGGGTAGACTGCGTGGTTCGGATTTATGGCCTGGGCTTAAACCACGACAATGTGACAGCTTTGAAGGTGATAAAGAGGGATTCTGGATGTAGGATACAAATTCAGGCTGGTAAGATTGCATCAGAGTGGGACGGGCGCAAACTTTCATGTCTGGCACACACTGAAAGACTTCATTTCCCTATGGATCACTCATGTTTTTCAGCCTGCTTAATCAAGGATTGATGGTAGATTTGATGCAAATCAAATGAATCTAGCTTTTGTGCCTCAGAACTCCTTTGTGACTCAAGAAGTATCTCTGTAAAGAAGGCCACTGGGCGGCAGACATTTTGGAACAGCTCCAAAACAAAACATAGCTATCGATATATAATGAGAAAATGGTTTTGAAGGGCTTTCTTCATTATTTTTGTTTGTTTTCTGAAGAAGCTGGAGTGTTTGTCTTCAATTATTAAAAATGCATGCAATAATCCCACACGACATCCTTGTCTCTAAATTGGAGTGACATCAATTTGATGGATGGACCACTCGGTGGATAAAGAACCGGCTGGATGGCTGCACACAAAGAGTTGTGGTCAATGGCTCAATGTCTGGCTGGAGACCAGTAACAAGTGGTGTCCCTCAGGGATCGGTGTTGGGACCGGTCTTGTTTAACGTCTTCATCGCTGACATGGACAGTGGGATTGAGTGCGCCCTCAGCAAGTTTGCCGATGACACCAAGCTGCGTGGTTCGGTTGATAGGCTGGAGGGAAGGAATGCCATCCAGAGGGACCTCAACACACTTGTGAGGTGGGCTGATGCCAATCTCATGAAGTTTAACCATGCCAAGTGCAAGGTCCTACACCAGGGTCGGAGCAATCCCAGTCACAGCTACAGGTTGGGAAGAGAAAAGATTAGGAGCAGCCCTTTGGAGAAGGACTTGGGGGTGTTGGTTGATGAGAAAATGAACATGAGCCAGCAGTGTGCACTTGCAGCCCAGAAAGCCAACCGTATCCTAGGCTGCATCAAAAGGAGTGTGACCAGCATGTAGAAGGAGGTGATCCTGCCCCTCTACTCTGCTCTTGTGAGACCTCACCTGGAGTATTGTGTGCAGTTCTGGTGTCCTCAACATAAAAAGGACATGGAACTGTTGGAACAAGTCCAGAGGATGGCCACGAGAATGATCAGGGGACTGGAGCATCTCCTGTACTAAGACAGGCTGAGGAAGTTGGGGCTGTTCAGCCTGGAGAAGAGAAGGCTGGGTGGAGACTTCCCAGCAACCTTCCAGTATCTGAAGGGGGCATATAGGGATGCTGGAGAGGGACTCTTCATTAGAGACTGTAGTGACAGGACAAGGGGTAATGGGTTAAAACTTAAACAGGGGAAGTTTAGGTTGGATATAAGAAGGAAATTCTTTCCTGTTAGGGTGGTGGGGCACTGGAATGAGTTGCCCAGGGAGGTTGTGGATGCTCCAACCCTGGCAGTGTTCAAGGCCAGGTCGAACGAGGCCTTGAGTGATATGATTTAGCGTAAGGTGTCCCTGCCCCTGACAGGGGGGTTGCAATTAGATGATCCTAAGGTCCTTTCCAACCCTAACGATTCTATGATTCTATGATTCTATGATAATAAGCAGCTATGTGAAGTTCTGTTAAACAGTTCTGGTAAATTGAGGGTAAAATGCGTTAGAGTGCACTGTATCATTTAAAAATTTGTGAAAATACACAAAGTCTGGAGCTTTTTAGAATTGCACTGTAATGTATTTGTATTCAAAATCATCAAATGGAAATAATAAGTAAGCATGTTCTATCTTTATTTTCTTTTTTTTATAGTTATTACTTCTGATTTATGTATTAATTTCAGCACAGTCTACTAAGATGCATCTTTCTATGTATGAGTTTCAAGTTTGATGACTATTTCTGTGCTGTCATGATAATTTTGTGGTCTAGATAACTTTGTAGTGATGCCTGTAAAATAGTTTAGGATTTCACTTCACTTGCATGAACATACTGATAAAAATCTTGTAAGTAAAATTGATAGCAAGTTTGAAAAAAAAAACACCAAACCAAACACAAACTACCAAACCTACAAATAATTGACTTCTTAATTTATTAGCGTAGTTCCAAGAAACTCTCATCCTAAATAAATACTCTTCTTTGTAAGCCAGAACAAAATTTTGTTTCCTTCAAAATACTGTGACTGTGTAAAATGAGAAGCAGCTGTATGGGACAATACAGAGTAAAGATGATATTGGTTAATGTGAGTCATAGTATCAATGAAGAAATGGGTAAATGTTCTTTGTTTCTCTAAATACTGTTGTAATGGAAAATTTCAGAGAGATTTGTAAGAGAATACCAAAGGACATTTTTGTGTGTCTTTTCAAGAAATTCCACACAACTCTGAGGTTCAGCACCAAAACAGTGTTTGAAGTTAAGAAAGTGATCAGTTAAACTATATCTCAAGGCCAAGGAAAATAATATGATAATATATGATGACTAGCAAATTATTTGAACATAAACCCTAAAAGAGATCTAGAAATCATAAAATCATAGAATATCTCAAGTTGGAAGGGACCCATAAGGATCACTAAATCCAACTCCCTGCTTCTTGTAGGACTATCTAAAACTAAAATATACGACTAAGAGTATTATCCAGATGCTCCTTGAACTCTGACAGGATTGGTGCCATGACCACTTCCCTGGGGTGCCTGTTTTAGTGACTGACTGCTTTCTCTGTGAAGTACCTTTTCCTAACGTCCAATCTGAAATTCTCTGACACAGACTCATTCCATAATAGATCCTTCTAGAAGCTGTCTTGGATCTAGAGTAGACTGATCATATTAAAGGTATTGGCAGAATTCTGTGGCAAGATTTCATTTAAACAGTTTATGAGACTGCACAGGTTATCTGGAATAAAGGCTTTGTAAGGAAGTTTGTGAAAATACTTCTTTGAACAGATCCTTAAAGCAGTCTTTTATCTGAAGACAGGCTATTTTTTCTCATATCTCCTTTAGCAATCTAAACCCGTTCAGCAACAATTTAAGTTCTGCAGTAATATATACTTAAGGAGAAGAGGAAGAGGGTTAGAGAAAATTACATGTAGAAATAAGAACTGGAACTGTGAGTGTGCTTATAAATCATAAAAATGTTACCATAACACTTTTCTTTTTTCTATATATTCATAGTTTTGTTCTGTATAGGAGCACAGTGTCTACCCTAATCTATCTATAAAGTCACTTTTATAATAATTGAAACTGACCTACCCTCCCCATTTGTCTCCACGTGACTTATCCATAGTTACTATATTAACACTTTCTGGGGCAAGCCTCTGTTGAATAAAAAGACAATTACAAAACTGCTTCCCAAGTCAGCTCTAAGAGAAAGAAATTCACAATGCATTGATTAGTGAAGCTGCTGCTAAAATAAATGGAAAACAAAGAGAAAAGGTTTAACTTTTAATATTATTTTATTCTAAAATTGCTTCTTAAATAATACTTTATTTCTGTGTCAGATGCACTGACCCTAACAAAGCCCTAACAAATATTTGACAAAAACCTGTGAAAACTTCCCACTAGAGTTACCTGACACAAACCCACAAAATCTCCCAGCACAGCTCTTGTCACATCCACACAGTGGTCAGACTCAGGTCAGATTCAACCAGAGTGTAAAAGGAGCTCTGCCATAGAGGCATTTTGAGTTGTTCCTCCTTGGAGCAGCAGTTCTGCAGCTGGGAACTCTTCCTTTGCTCTGGGATGTCATCCATAGGAACTCCTTAAGGCTGAGAGCCCTCCCTTTATTAGATGAGTGATTGAACATTTTGCATTGTTTGCCGTAAATCATAAGAATTAATTACTGAGTCGGCAGTACAATGAGAAATCCATGTGATATCCTGAATCTGTAGTTGATGTTGATGTAGCTTTAATTGAGTTTGAACAATAAATCTTGTTTGGTCTCAATTAATTGAGACCAAATTGTTCTTAATTAATTAATTAATTGTTGGTTCTGCAACAATTTCACAATGAAATTGAATGATGAGTAAATGTGCTAAATTAACTGATCACAAGTTTAGTGTTTTGATACCTTCAGTAAAAACAAAAAGTCAGTATCTTGTAGAAAGCTAGTGCTGCATGTATGTGGCAGGCATCACAAAAAAATTCAAATCCATACTAAAACAATAAAATCAACCATATATAAGACCTTCTTTATGTTGAGGGCAGCAGAGAATTGGAACAGGCTGCCCAGGAAGGTTGTGGAGTCTCTCCAGAGACATACAGAACCTGCCTGATGTGTTCCTGTCTAACCTGCTCTAGGTGGCCCTGCCTTATCAGGGGGGTTGGACTAGATGATCTCCAGAGGTTCCTTCCAACTGCAATGATTCTGTGATTCTATGATATTTTACAATATGCTGCAGTCATTGTATTTAACTTTTCCTAGAATATGGATGTTGTCATGGCTATGACTATAGACTACAAAACTCCTGGATATTCTTGGGTGAGTGTCAAATTATACCTAATTTCCCGTTGTTTTTGTCTTTAGAATATGTTATGCATGCCTTATGAAAATTAAAAAGAGCATGTGTGTGTTTACTTAGAAAACAATAAAGAAATGTGGTCGTAACTTTAATATTAGCTAACACAAATGTATTATTCCTACCCCTGTACTTGAAAAATATTTTAAAATCTCTTGTACATAAAGTAATGAATGCGCACATATTGTGTGTTTGTAACATAAGTGAGAATAGCTGCGGCTCTGTGGCTTGCAGGTGTTTTTAAGGTGGCTAAAAATTAGTTGTGTATTAAAAATGGTTTAGGTATATTTCTGCATTCTTGTTTTTGAGTAACATGCAGGTGGTTTTGGTTTGTTTTGGTTTGGGTTTTTTTCCTAAATAAAAAGCACAAGAAAAAAATCTGCACAACACACAAAATTGAAGAAGAAAATGTCTTCATTGGCTATTGGGAGTTAAATAGATGAGGACTGAAAATTTGAAAAGGAGCTGGAGGTAAGAACTGATGAGAAACAGAAACTCCAAACCAACTGGAAATACAGCCCAAACAAGCAGCTGCAGTACAATAACACAGAGAAGTAGAGATCATCGGGAACTCAGTTTTGTCTTATCCTATTCAGGACATTAAACAATTCATCATTACACATCACATATCATGCAGCACTAGCAACGTCCTTGGGCAAGATGTGAGACTGCTGACTCATGTATTCTGCTTCCAGGAGCTCCTTGGAGGACTCTAGTATAAATACTGCTCACACCAGCTTGTGTAGCTCATGGTTCTGCCTGGCAAAACTTGACAGATATTGGCTGAAACAAATCCTATTCCAGCTACTGTGTTGTCAAAATTCAAATGTAAAGACACTGAAGTTTATGACACTTTTTAAAAAACATATTTTATCTCTTTTTTTTTTTTTGCTGGTTACTTTATTGAAGGCCAGCCAGAGGTCTGATCTGTGCATTACCAGACAATAAGACTCTCTGAACAAGATGGTAGCTCTCTCTGCTTTATATTTTGCCAGCTTGCAATATATTCAGGAACTTCTTATCAAAACTCAGTAAGCACTGTGTGAATCACTGTGTTTTCAAAATTTGATAAAACCTCTCAAAAGCCCTGCCTCCTAAAAAAAAAATAACAAAATAAATAAAATGTCTTTTAACAAATAGATATTTCTTTCAGAACATACTATATGTACCATATATAGGGACTTACTATTTGTCTTCCTTGGCAAAGTTTCCTATTTAATGAAATCATTGTTTATTTTGCTTTGAGAATTATTTTCTTCATAGAATAAATATTGAGGTATAAAATGCTGATGTCACTATAAAGCATTTGAGATACAGCAGATCTGGGAAAACATCCAAAGTGCTTCAGACTGACTTTTCTGCCAAGCTCAGACTTTTTTACCCGAAGCTCCCAGTCTTCAAAAACACAGAGTCATCTTCAAAGATAATGCAGGTGTAATCTGAAAATATTAGACTTGATGTCAGCTCCTTTCATCACAATAGAAAAATGACCTTTCCAAAATCCACTGCTTAATAATTACGTGGACATTTATGATCTAGAAACATAATTTTGAAGCTGTTTGTTTTCCTCACTAATACTAGGTGTTTATAAGTCTCTCACAGCACTGTGCATATTTCAATGAAGGTATGTGTATGGGGAGGTAGCAGGGATACCTTTCATCAAGCACTTTCTCTTTAGGAAACAGTTTCAAAGTGCAATCAGCAAAACTACATGCAGAAAGCAATTATTTAAATTCTACCATTAGCAATAAAAGGGATGTCAAGTAGGGGTCTCCTGAGAAAAATGGTGCCCTACTAGATTTCTATACTTCAGTTGTAAGTCATGCAGCCAGAGAAGGCTTCAGATTTTAAGCTAACCTGTAGAAAACTGACACAGAAAATGCAAAAACAGTTATAGACTGATTCTCAACCAAGAACTTATTTTTTCTGGCTTTAGTGAACAAATTAAGAAGAAAAAAAAAAAAATCCTCAACTGTGAAACTAGGAAATTGACAAAAAAAAACCAGAAAAATAAATAAATAAATAAATCTCAAGATCCATGAGGGAAAAAAATGGAAAAAGAAAGTTGAGAAAAATATGTTCCTGTGGAGCATGTTTCTAAACTGTGAATTTTTAGCAGATTTGGGCGTACCTGTAGCTGTTACTACCTTTCTTCTAAGGTCTTCTTCTCAGAGATGTCTAACACCCTACCAGGATCTCATGGGAAATGCTACAGAAATCTGCATTGGGCTCAGTAGTCATTCCCTGAAGTGGTAGCATTTATTTTGTTTGTTGCTTCTGAAGAGGAATTGCATTTGTAGTCAGAAAGGATTTCACTTTCTATCCAGTAGCAGATTGGGTCAAGACATTTACTTAATGTAGCTTATATAGAAGGGATGGGGAGGAATTCAAGCCACAGTCTGCCTGTGGTGATGGCACCATCACTCTAACTTTAGTTCAGAGGGATTTCACCCACGTTTGGGAGGTATCTCATACTGGAGCAAGGCTTCATGTTCTGAAATCCTGGGTGTGCAGTGGGCACCTGCTAGATTCAAACAGACCTGTGTTCCTTGTATTTTGTGTTGACTGACAAGTGGCTGGAGCTGTAAGCTCCCAAGATTGTCCCAGAACAGAAAGTTCAGCGTCTTTCTTACTCTGAATTGATCTACCAGGGCCGCTGTATAAGCTCAGTATGCAAACAACTGCTAAACAAATGTGAGAACCTAGGTCAGACTGCCTGCCTGGGACTTACTTTCTGGCATTACAAAATCTGGGATACTTAATTCATCTGGCTTCTAACCCCTCCAACCATAAAATCTAAGGGTGCTCCCATGTTCCATGCTTCAGGTAAATACTAGCGGAAAAAAACGAGTGCTGGGTGCATTGTAAAAGGTTCAGAGGTCTAGTTTAGTTCCGCAGAGCTATCAGAAATCTGCATCCTTCTTTGCACAGTGAGCCTGTGCATGGTAAATAAGTATTTGGTAAGGTTATATCTGAAAGGAAAAGGTTAGATTTGTTCTTTTTTTGTCTCTTTATGATGAATAAAAGAAAAATACAGGATTTTTTGTTTTAATCTTCTCTTTGACTTTTAAATTAGAAAATCACGCCTTTTATAGTTAGTCAACTAGCCAACCAGTGAAGTAGCAACATCATAATAGCAAGAGAGTAAAATTTGAATTGCAAAGTAAAAAAGCTCCAGTCAGGAAGTTAAAATGCAGACTTTTTTTCTCATTTGTTTGTTTATTTTCATCTACACTTAAATAAATTTTGGAGATTTAAAACTTCAGAAAAAGTTTAAATACTCCAACTATTCATTTAAACAGGTAAAATTTTAAACTTACCACTCTGAAGTTCCTAAGAACTTCTAAGAAGAGAAGGGAATAGCAGAGCTGCTTGGCACTCCTGTTAGATTTCAAGGATTAAAAGCTGAAAAACATAATATCCTTTAAAAAAATTAAGTTCTCCAGATGTGATATAAAGAACTTTGAAGGAAAAGGACCTAAATGTAGGTATAAACTTTTATAAGCCAACTTTCATATTCCTTGTCTGCAAAGTCAGATTGAAAAACTTCCTTCAACAGATTGTCATAGGAAAGACTACAGTGAACATGAAGATATTTAAATCAGGGGCTTAATCACTATCTCTCACAGCTGACAGCCAAATTGCCCATAGACTGTATTGGTATGATACCATCTCTGCTGATTATAAAATATTACAAATGTAGACATATTCATTTGGAGTCTTCCTCTCGAAATGAATTTCACCCTTTGCAACATTATCTGAAGGTCTCTGGCCCACTTACCACCTTAAGCTCTTCCTCTGGAAATACTGAGGGAGAGAACCAAACCAGAATCCTGAAAGGCTCCATATACCTTATAGGTACAGAAGATCACGAGCAGATTCAATTCTTAATCACACTGTATTTATATTCAGTCCTAGAAGGCAAGCTTCCACCAGCCCATCTCCACCCACACTGTTCAACTGTATATGTAGAGGCTGTTTTTTCCATTTGCCTTTCTCTAATTTCTATCTCTTGAGATCAGTTTTGTCATCATCTCCTTTTTTCAAATCTTAAAGTACAAAAACTCCCTGAACAAAACCTCCTTTCCTCAAGTGGGACCCACAGACTACCTTTAGAGTAGTAACTTAAACATTCCTTGCTACATCCCCAGGCACTGAGTGCAGCTGGCAAAAAGCAGTCTGTATCTATGTTAATAAAATGATTTAACCTCCAGAAGAGTGTAACTGCATGCTAAATGCACTGGAAATGGTCTAGAGTGTGTTCTAGCTTCCAAGCTATGTCCAAGAATCATTTTGAAGAGTTCTAGTTTGCACAGACTGAAAACATCAGAGCTTCTTAGCAGTTTAGCAACAAAAATGACTGAGTTTCAGCACCCAGGAGTATTTTAGACAGTGTTTAATCTACAAGTAGAACCACAGCCATATGGTCTCCAACAAGAAGTAGTGCCTAATCATTCTGTCTTGTTAAACTGACATGTAAATCTGCTTACACTGACCAGAAAGACCTGGAGTTTGTTAACCTTATGTTTCAGAGTAGTCTCTGGAAGACTAGAATAATCTTCAGCACCTGTACATGACTAGATAGACTTTAAAAGGCAATATAAAAGTAGCACACAAAGAAGACAAAAGGGAACGGGTGAAAAAAAAATACAAAGCAGAACCAACAAACAACAAAGAATGCTCTGAAGATAGTCCCCTGAAATTACTAAGAAGGCAGCTGAAGACACTTTTCCTTGCCTAGCTGAGCTTAATATTTCACTGAGCTCATTAGAGGAATACAAAAATGCTTTAAGTTCTAGAAATTTACTGGCAATTCCTTCTGCTTTAATGAAAACATTCAAAAGAGCATATCTGAAAATGGAAGGTGAGCTTCCTATTTTTCAAGGGATAAGCATGGCATATGTATCTATACATAGCCTAAGGCTGTACTTAATCTGATCAGTTACATACTTGTCACCAGTTTGTCATATAATTCTTTTCAAAGAAACAGTACAATTTAGGTTGATGTTAGCAACATAAATTTTCCTATTGAAGGCCCCATGCTAATTCTAGAATGTAACATTTTACTTTAAGCATGTGGGACACTTGTACAATAACTTAACTTCTCAGGTCACCACTGTGTCTCTGGTTGTCTGAGGTACCTGTGTTTTCATTTACAAAAGGAAACTTTGGGAATAAATGAATTAGTTCCCTATACAATGAAAATACTGTATTGTCCAGGGACAGTTAACATCTCCCAACAGAAGGATGAACATAATTCTGCCAATTTTACCTCTCTGCTCTAGTCTTTCAACATAGGAGGATGCAACATATATCTTTTTCTGTGGTACAGAAATACTGCTCTTGTAAACAGCAGCCTATTCCTGAATTGATCAGGAAATCCCTACAAATTGCATTTTAGGGAACAGCACATAAACTCTAGAGGAAATCTGAATGAAGTGCTGCACTGACTTCCTTAGAGAATGCAGAGAGTAGCCACATTTTACACATTTTAACATATGGAGCCAGGAATCCCAGAGTATCAACCCCTAAAATACAAGCATTGCCTGAATATTGTGAAGTACAATATAGATGGTTCACCTTCAGTGACAATGAAAGAAATTATTCTTAATTAACAGCCAGGCTGGCATTTATGGTCTAGTAAGATATTAACTTTATGAAGCCTTTTTTTTTTCCAGCTGAAACAAGATGTATATTTTAAAGGACTGGCTCCAATCTGCTTCAGTATCAAAACAATTTATCTAAATATGCATCAGATGCTTAGTTAAAAAAGAAAAGCAAGATGTGTATATTTAAAAGTTCAATTACCATCCTGATAATTTAAAAAAAAAATATTTAGTATATTTTTTTTTTCTAAGACTGAGTATTAAATGAAACTTGTTTTCACCATTCTTTCACAATGTACTGGCTACAGCAGTTTTTTTGAATGCTGTATGATTCACAAAAGCAATGTTCCTTTTTCTTTTTAGGTAATGGAGTAACAGCACTAGTCACGGAGAAAGTCTTCAATCCTAGAGGAAAAAAATATCTCGTCTGATATTGAACAATATGAGGTTACTACTGATGAAAAAGGAAGTGTTTAGTTTTCAGCAGCATTGCAAATCCAAGTAAATATGAGCAAGCAAACTTCCAAGTATCTTGCACTTTTAATAGTGTAACATTATATATTGTGTTTGTTAGGGTTTTTTTCCCTGTGTAAAATCAGGCCTATAAATGCTCAGTTCTTGAAATATGTGCAATTTGAAAAGGAGAGACAAATCCTAAGCATAGTATGTTGGTCTTTCTTGTTCTCATCCAATACAGGTGATTTGTTCTGATAGTTCTTTGGAAGTGGGGAGGAAGGTCATTATTATTAGCATTTTAAGTAACTTTGGAGATGCAGTCTTTTCACTTTCCTAAATGTAGGGACTTCAAATGTGCTTCAGGCTATGGAGGTAGAACATGGGGAATTGAACTCTCTTACACTCTGTCCTGTCATACATGACATTTTAGCCTCAACCCATTTTTAACTACTAATCTATCCTGCATCTGACTAGTACTTTTTTGTGATACTCTTTCCAGCGAGAAAAGGTTTCTTGTTTTTTCTGAACTTCCATACTTGTATAATTACTATTATTTTAGTTTTAAGTAACATGAAGTTAGTAACATCTAAATGTTTTTAGTAACATCTGAATGTTTTAGGCAACCTACTAAGAAAACCCAGAAATACAGTTTGTTTACATGTATTTCTGAAGCTTCAAGTTGATGTCATCGATTCATAAGGTTGATCCTGGTAAAATCTTGATGCAGAAATGCATCAGTCTAATTACTTAGATGAAAAGGCAGTGCAGAATCTGCTGTTCCAAGTGAGAAATTCCAAAGACAGATCATGGCACAGCATCCAAAATATGAATGTGTAGTGAAACTATATTTGTGTAGACTTCAGTTTATATTCTTTATTTACATCAGTGTATATGAGAGACGAAGTTGAATCACAACTTGCGCCTTTGAATAGGTGAGTATAAATGAATTCTTGCAACAAGTGAAAGGAAAGCCGTTCAAATACATTTCAACACTTCTCAGTTTGCAAAAGAATAGATGTGCCCAAGTGCAGTGGCAAATATTTCTGATTCAAAATTCATCTTAATATTTGAAGTCTATCTGATCTTGCTCATTAATCAGAAATGATTCCACACGTTCTCAATAATTTATTGTAGTGATATATATTCATCTGATATGTGGGTGCCACAGTGCAACCTATTAAAAATTATTGTACTGTATGTTTAACATTTCCTACAGCTATATACCCTGAAAACAGCATAAAGGAGTCCTCATTATCTTCTGTTTCTCCATATCATTGAAGCTTTAATTTTCCTTTAGAAAGAGTCTTTTTTTTTTTTTGTTAAACAATGTTTGTTTTGACAGATTCTTGTACATCATGTTTTCTTTTAGAAGATTTAACTATACAATGGAAAGTATTAAATGGCTTTTTAATGCTTCCTCATTCTCATACCATACCTAGTATTTCTGGCGCTTTGAAATACGTGCATGGTTTTGGTTTGCAGTATCTTTCTTCTGGGGAAATATTTTTACCTACTATTTTAACATACAGTTGATTTGATTATCTCATAGTCTCTAAAATATTTTAATATATATATAAAAAAAAAACAAACAACCCAACACAACCTCCAGAAAACAGCCATAGATAGCTCGTATAAGAAAGTAGCTTCATAATTATAAAAAAACTTTTTAATAATTGAATTTATGAAGATGATTCATTTAGCCTTTGGGAGACATCAGTGGGTTGGAAGGCAGCACTTGTATTGTCTTCGTAACTATATGCAAGTGACAGAATCCTGTACCACTGTACCTCAAGAGACATGGCAGAGTACACGTGGCAGATGTGCTGACAACTGCACAACATCTGGATAAATATGTTGGTACTAGGGAAATGATTCAGTTAACAATGTAAAAAGACAGCTTGCTTGGTCTCCTTGTGTACGGGTGGTCCTCTATTGGAAATCTGTAAGTTGAATCTCTGGGCATTTTCCGAATTATCCCACCACTTTTTTGTAACACTGGAGAATAACATGTGCCCAGGAGCCTGGCATTATCCATCATCCAGACAGTGTGTAGTTGGGAATGACATGGATTTGGTGCCCAAAACCAGTGTCTGACTAGAATAGAACCTGGTTTCCATTCGTCAAATTCTTAAAGCATTATTCTCCACTTACTGAGCAGGTGGGTGAAGTATAAAGGAAAAAAAAAAAGGCACAGATTCTGTGCTAGTTGTATTTTAGCTGTGTTATAAATCCATATAAATAACTTTCATCTCTCAGTGTGGCAGGAATAGGTGATGGTGAGATAAATTTCCAGCACAACTGTTTGCACTTAAAATCCAGCTTTACCACGATTCAATAAGCAGTATAAGAATTCAGTTAGAAACAGCAAAAAAAAGTGGGAGAATAGGTATATGAAAATGTAAATTATTGTGAACATTTGTCTTCAAAAATAGCAGAAAATTCTTAGCACACTTTTTGTGGATAAGGAAACTATCCAAACCAAAAATTTAACATTTATTGTTCTTGCTTTGGAATGTCCAAGACGGAGGTTTTTTTACATGTAGAAACATGTAGGAGCTTTTTGGTTTTGTTTAGGTTTTTTGTTTTTTTTTTCAGGACAAATACTAACTCTTCATCTCTGGCTGCTTGTATCCTGTAGAACTGAAACTTCCAGAGACCTAATGAACTTCATCAGGTTCTTCTCAAGCCATTTCTCCAGCCTATCAAGGTCTATCTGAATGGCAGCACAACCCTCTGGTGTTACCAACCACTCATAATGGTTTTATATAATTTGAAAATTTTAAAACTAATTCCTATAGAATCATAGAATAGTTAGGGTTGGAGAGGACCTTAAGATCATCTAGTTCCAACCCCTCTGCCATGGGCAGGGACACCTCACACTAAACCATATCACCCAAGGCTCTGTCCAGCCTGGCCTTGAACACTGCCAGGGATGGAGCATTCATCACTTCCTTAAGTAGCCTGTTCCAGTGCCTCACCACCCTTACAGTAAAGAACTTCTTCCTTATATCCAACCTAAACTTCCCTTGTTTAAGTTTTAAACCGTTACCCCTTCTCCTATCACTACAGTCCCTAATGAATAGTTTCTCCCCAGCATTCTTGTAGGTCCCCTTCAGATACTGGAAGGTTGCTATGAGGTCTCCACACAGCCTTCTCTTCTACAGGCTGAACATCCCCAATTTTCTCAGCCTATCTTCATACAGGAGGTGCTCCCGTCCCCTGATCATCATCATGGCCTCCTCTGGACTTGTTCCAACAGTTCCATGTCCTTTTTATGTTGAGGACACCAGAACTGCACACAATACTCCAGGCGAGGTCTCATGAAAGCAGAGTAGAAGAGCAGAATTACCTCCTTCCACCTGCAGGTCATGCTCCTTTTCATGCAGCCTAGGATGTGGTTGGCTTTCTGGGCTGCGAGCACACACTGCTGGCTCATGTTCATTTTCTCATTGACCAACACCCCCAAGTCCTTTTCCGCAGGGCTGCTCTGAATCTCTTCTCTGCCCAACCCATAGTTGTGCCTGGGATTGCTCTGACCCAGGTGTAGGACCTTGCACCTTTCTCGTTCTCCAAAGGGCTGCTATGAATCTCTTCTCTGCCCAACCCGTAGTTGTGACTGGGATTGCTCCAACCCTGGTGTAGGACCTTGTGCTTGGCATGGTTAAACTTCATAAGGCTGGCATCAGCCCACCTCACAAGTGTGTCAAGGTCCCTCTGGACGGCATTCCTTCCCTCCAGCGTATCAACCGAACCACACAGCTTGGTGTCATTGGCAAACTTGCTGAGGGCATACTCAATCCCACTGTCCATGTCACCGACAAAGATGTTAAACAAGAGCGGTCCCAACACCGATCCCTGAGGGACACCACTCGTTACTGGTCTCCAGCCAGACACTGAGCCATTGACCACAACTCTTTGCTTGCGGCGATCCAGCCAGTTCTTTATCCACCAAGTGGTCCACCTATCAAATTGATGTCTCTCCAAGTTAGAGATAAGGATGTTGTGTAGGACAGTGTCGAATGCTTTACACAAGTCCAGGTAGATGACATCAACTGCTCTACCCCTGTCCATCTGTTCTGTAGCCCCATCATAAAAGGCCACCAAATTGGTCATGCAAGGCTTCCCCTTAGTGAAGTCATGCTGGCTGTCACCAAGCACCTTGTTTTTCATGTATCTTAGGACATATTCCTGTATAAAATTTAGAGTTTTTTTTACATTAATAGTCAACAATCTTCAAACAGAACAGCACTCATTTCTCTCAGTGGGCAACAGAAAAGGAGCGTTATGCAGCAGCTTTTAAAAAATTCTGATAGCAACAATGTAAACTGCCTATTTCTCCTGTCTTAACCACTAAACACAAAGCTGTGAGGTATTCTATCAAGGATTTCTCTCTTTCCTAGCTCAGCAGGAGTATTTACATCTGCTGTTAGAGCTGGCCCATTCTGGATGAATTCACTTCAGTGTCTGTAAGTATCCACAGTGCTCTTGGTATATGCTTGTTCTAGCGACACAGGATTGTATAAAATCGGTATCTAAGTGCATTAAAAACATAAGCATGGCAAACGAGGTGAATATTTTTTTCTTTTCTTACCTTTGTACTTAATAGAAGGTTAGAAAAACAAAAGTCACAAAATTTACATTTCATATTGTTTTTAAGCAGAAGTCATCTATATACAAAGGGCTACCTCCAGGTCTATGCACACATTCTTATACAAGTCATGTAAGTGAAGTTTGCTGTGCTTTGTGTCTCATGTGTCTCATTTCTTTATTGCTTTCTTGGTGGTGGTTCTGTGCTATACTTTATAGAGAGAACCTTGTTTTCCTGTCACTTCCACAGTATAGAGAAGGTATAATTGCAGGTATTTCAGTAGAGGTATTTCTGATTTATCCTGCCACCAATCACTATTGTTAAGCTCTGAATTTCCCTTAGAAGCAAAAAACTGTCATGATTTTTTTATCTCTTAAATCAGGGTAACTAAAGCTAAAAAGCAAATTTCAGTAAATAAAAAGGCAGACAAGATTCTTAAAGGATTTCTATTTTTTTTCCCCTTTTTTTCTTTCCTTCCAGAAAGAGCAGCAGTTAGAACAGTTGTTACTTTACTAGGGAAATAGGAAGCATGGGAATGTAATCTAAACACAATTTTCAATATCAAAAATGCTGTGGTGGGTTTTTTTTTTCTTTCTTTCTCTGCCAGCAATTTTAATGTAATAAATGTTCTTGGTTTTGTCACCTAGGTGTGTAAAATGATGGCACATTAGTTTATAACTTCAGCAAATGTTTCACATTTTTTTGCCTTATAGTTATGACTTGCTATTTGTATTTCAAAATGTAGAATGCCATTTATATATTTAGCAATACCACTTCTGGTTTTGAATATTATTGGGGAAGTTGGCAGGTAGAGAGACAACTGATGTTGCTGATAATTTGCTCATAATTTAGTAGAGCTTGATCCATAATAGCTTTTAACAAGAGTAACTGAATAATCTCGCAAATCATATCTTAATGCTAACCATGTGTATGAGAGATTATTCTGGAGGTGGATTCTACAAAACTTGTGTATCTTATTGGAATTATTATTTTTTTTTTCTTTTAGAAACAAAAAAAAAATTTCTATCTTTTTAAATGTTGTTGTTTAAATAATTTTTTGTGAACTCTAGCTTCTAATAAATGTAACATATTAGTATTTCTTTCTGAAGCAGAAATGTTTACAATTTAAGATTTTTTTTTCTAGAGAAAAAGAAAGGATTCTGTGAAATATCAAGCAATCAAATTACATCTGTGCATATTTAGTATGCTGGATATCAAAAATATCAAAGATATAAATATCTTTAGAAAAGTTTTCAACAAGCCTACTGACTTCAGAATTTGGAACCCATTAGATACTAATAGGTACTGCATGTTAGAAACAGATATTGGAAAGTTTGTTTATGGCATCCTTCTGACTGTATTATTTTTTTGCAACTTTCTTGTTTATCTTAAGAAGTCAATCAATGTAAGTTGAATTTACGAAATCTTAAATGTATTTCTTTCAAATTTTAGTTCAATTATAATGTTTTACAACTTAGTTTTTGCCCTGAGACATGTTCTAGACATTAAAGGATGAATGGACAGTGTAAAGTGTAGGAAATCACACTACCATTCCCATTAACAGCAACAGCAGCTACACATTTAATTCCTCATTCACCACACTGAAAACTTCACCCTCGAGTCATGAAAGCCAAGAAACCTACCATGAGAATAAAACCCTTGTAATGGACTATATAACTAGGTTTTGATACCCAGAGAGAAAAGAAAATGAAATTTCAGGAGCTGTATTTAACAGATAACATACTACATTCCAAAGAAGGCTATACAAGAATAAGCAGTAATATTAGAAAAATGGTGCTAGAAGCAGTGGTTGTAAAGAAAGATAAAATACAAGGGATAAAAAGAGCCAGTTGTTACCTTTGGGACTGGAAAGGTACATTACACTGCTGAGGGCTAAACATAAGAGCAGTTATTCTTGGATCCCCATTCATGACAGGAGGGTCTCCTAAAGGAGCTTATTTTAAAAAGAGGAGGAAAAGGTGGAAAGCTAGGGAAGGAGGTACAGCAGCCTGTAATGTTGATCCACAAAGAGAAGGAAGGTAAAATGATTCTGCCGATCTCTTATAGGTATATGTAGAAAGGATAAGCGTAAGCAGCAGTAAAGGACTTTACCTGCAAGTAAAAGTGTTAGGATGGGCAATGGGGACCTGCAGTAATGTCTCTTACTTTTACAGACTTTGGATGGAATGCTAGTCCTGTGAAAGTGTAAAGCACTTTTGTAGGTAGGATTTCATCTTATAATTGCTCCTAAGTCTTGCTTTTATCTACACGCTCACTGCATATTCACCCTGTGCATTCTTGTCCAGATTGGCACAAGAACCTCTCCTTTGCAGTTGCATTCTTACATACCACTTCTACCTTATCTCAGTGTTTGAGTTCTACTCATTTAAAATGGCAGTGCAAGTATTTTTCCTTTGTCTTTGATTGCACCATCTGTTTTATTCATTCTGTTTTATTCATTCTGTTTTATTCATACTGTTTTACATTTACTGTTGATACCTATTCTATTTTTTATATACAGTTATCTGAAAGTTACTAGAAAAATAAGTGCAGATGTGCTCATCTATACATAGACATAATTTATTAAAACATAAAATTACAGAGACCAAGACCCATGATTAACCCATCAAAGTATGTTCTTACTTTAAATCTTGAAGATCCTTGGAGTTAACGGCAATATTTGATAGGGGACTTAATAACCAGATTAAAGGTCATTTAAAATAAAACCAGTGCCCAAAATTCATTTGAATTACATTATGTAATAAAATATGTATTATGTTAAAAGAAGAGGAATGTCAAGTCATGAGTGTAGGAACCTCTGATAAGCTCCTGGTTTATTTTAAGGTAGAGAAACTTTATGAGTACCATACTGTATTTATTTTGAGATTTACTATAATTAGTTTTAAATTTCCAGAGTATGCTGTGAGTATCCACTAGTTTCCCACTAGACGCTGTATCTACTAGACAATGATGATCAATAAAACATGCAGATATATACTTCCCTGTTGATTCTCAGCAAGGTAATCACATCATGCAATTTAAGGCATCTAATTTATCTGCTTGGAGTCAACTGCTGATTGTATTAGAAACAAAAACTTCTTAATTTAGGTATTCTGCATCGCATTGAAATGAAACACAAAGTGGGTGATAAGAATAACCTCACTCTTTGGTTTGATTAAGCCAATTTTAAAAAGTCAGTGAGATACCATCAAAAGCATTCAATAAATAACTACCTTACTTCATGTAAAAACCTGTTCTCTAACATTTGTTTAACAGTGAGAAAATTATTTTTTCCTTAAGAGTGTACAGCTTTCTTAAGTTTATCTAGAGACTGGTGTCTGACTTGACACTGGTGAAGTTATCACTGGTTTTAGGTGATAAGTTCCATGGGTTTTTTTCTGAATAAAATTCTGATTCCACTGAAGTCTCATTATTTTGGTCATTTATTTCATCTTATGTGTTTTTAAAATGTGTTACTCTTTGCTTTTAGTTCAAGAGTAAATACTTCCTCTGGGATCAAGATGGAGCTCAATATCTAATTCTCTCCAAGCAATGGAGGTTTCATCAGGAAACCAAAGAATTCAGCTTAGCCACATGGGAATAAAAATGTCATTTTTTATTTTGGCACATACTGTGCAATCGGTTCCACTGTTTTTGTTACAGATAGAGGAAAGAATCCCTGTATGGATACAAAACAAATCATTCCTATTAGGTAATCAAGATGGGGAGCTGATGCTGTTGCTTGTTTTAATCAATCCGTGAAATGAAAACGATTATAAACCACACCAGCACAATGTATCCTCATGAGCCTCTTGTAATTGGAATGATCATTTAATTGGCACATTCTGCTTCCACTGGGATGTGCCATTTATGAGGAATCTAGTTTACTCTGCAGTTACAGGGCTTGTTATATGAGCTCCTCAGCTAATATTACTTGTACTGAAGAAAGATGAAAAAGATGTATAGACAGTTCATCTTTATTTTGTCAGCTGATTGAACTACAGGAGCTTTGGTTCTCACACTGAGCTGAGAAAAAAAAAAAAAGAGACAATTATGCTGTTGAGAAGGAATATACATTTTCCCACTGTGTTAAAAGGATCAAAATCTTCAGTAGCTGCACAATCAGCATAGCTGTATGGCTCAGAAATGAACAGGGATAAACTCAAAGAAAGAGTAATATAAGGGAAAATTAATGAAAAATAGGTAATTTAAGGTAAGTACTGATTCTTGTGCATAGGATTGGATTTATTTATTTTTAGAATTAATATTTATGGTAATAACAATCTATTTTAGGTATGTTCCAATAATGTTAAAAGCATAGGGTTAGATGACTTGTTCTCCTAGCAAGGTGGGTGATGGGGTATTAGGATAACCAAATTAATCTCACTTGTCAGCTTTCAAGCTCTAGTGAATGGACAGGGACTTCTATAGCTAACATAAATTCAGGTATTCAAATTGCCTACCAAGAAGCTTCCAGTTGACAAAATATATATGTAGCACACACGCACTTTCTGTTCTCTAGCTCACACATTCGTTGCAAAATTAAAAAAAAAACAACCACAAACAACAAAACAAAAACCCCAACCAAACAAAAAACCCACCACAAAAACAAAAAATGCATCTTCTTAAAGTACTTTTCATTCATTACATTCCCCAAGATATATCCTTCTATAGAACTGTGATGACTTACCATTCTATTTGTGATGGAAATAAATTACAGCTAAAAATGTCTGGAATTTGGCTTACACAAAAGGTAAATTAAAAGTAAAGGAAATAATAACATAGCCATCTACATTTCCTTTATGGATAAATTTCAACATTCCTTCAAATGTTTATCTTTTCATTGTGTGTACTACACTTTTATTTTGACAAGTTAAAAGACACCTTTTTCCAGAGCTCTATTGTGAATTGGGAGAACTCCACAACAGTTTATTTTATATGCAATCTGGATAATCTGTTTCCAGGAATACAAATAGAAAAGAGAGTTTTTTTTTTTTACATGCTTATATGACTCAGTAAAGTAATTATGCAATTTTCAGCTGAAATGAAAGTTCAGATCATCTCTTGAAGAAATATCTCTTGGTAGAATTAGTATGGTATTGCCAAACAGACTATAAATTCCAGTGTGTGAAAGGATAAATGCATCTTACAAATACACATTTGGTATATACTTCTGAAAGGTGTATGCTAATGTTTTTAATCAATTTCAGTCTCTAACTGTCACTGAAGCCTATTAACCAGGCTCGTGTCACTGCAACACTATGTCATTTGTGGCGACTGAACTTCAGTGGCTCCCTATAAGCCAGACTACTTGTCTCTTCTGCTCTGAAGATATGCTGGTAAGGAATTCGATTTCCCACACTTCCAGTAGCCTACTCTGCCCTGCTTACATTTTTAAGCTTAAAAACACCCCAAACCCTTCACTTCCCAGTGTTGGCTTCTGTCTGCATATCAGTCACTCCAAGGACTTTCACATTCCTTCTCCAATACATGTAAAAGCCATTATACAGATTTTGTATTGTAGCAGCCTAGAGCTTTATGTGTCATGTTTCTGTAAAAGTAGGTGATATCTTAGCAATATGTCTTTAGTGGATGTTATTCACATGATTTTCATCTCTGTCTAATTCATACCTAACTGCAGGGTACACCACAAGTCCCTTCTTTGTTGCCTTGATTGTCACTCTCACCTTCCCTCATTTCAGGTTTTCCCTGCCATTTCCCATTTGGACACACTGCCTTTTGCTTTTTGCTTTGTTTTTCTTTCACTTGCTTCACTACACAGATGCTTTCCCAACTATCAGTTATTTTGCCTGGTCCTGACATTCATTAGCAAAGAAAACATATCTGTGAAGGCCAGACTCCCAGAATCTATGCAATCTAAAATTTCCAATGCTTTAACAAAAATGTCATTTCAGAAATGTTGAATAGCAGCACTGAAATCATCATCTATGCCTTCTCAGTAGCTAAAAATCAAGCACTGAAGGTAGATTTATGAGAATAAAGCTGTGTATATGGCTTTGTAAACAAAGAAACAAACAAGACCGGAAAAAATGTAAGATGAAAGCACAAAAAAAATAAAATATCACTATTGTGCCAGCCTTTATTTATTTCTCAAAGTTATGCCATATGTTTAGTTTTTAAGTGTTTTCTTCCTCACTGTCTTTAATTTCAGCCTTTACATTTTCCAGTACATTGATGACATCCTATGCCATTTGGAGAAAAGTAGTTTACTGCTAGATTAATATCAATGTCAATATTATTTTTTACAAAAGGTTGGATTGGTCGCATGAAATGTTGTTTATCAAGAGAGATAATAAATACAAGATATTTTCTCAGTTCATTAATATTAAGAAATAGTTTTTATTACTTAAACCAGGTGTACCAGCATTTTGTTAAATAGTTCCGAATAATTTATCTTTTAAAATGGAATATTATTTCAGATTGATAGGGATTAAGTTGAGTCATATTGGTAAATATAGCACATAATGACCCGATGATATTAGATAGAACTATTGATTCAGCAATGATGTTCACACTCATACTGGAAGGAACAATATTTCCTTTGTATTTTTGCACCTGTTCCAAGGTAAAGTGTCCTTAGCAAGCAAGTATTTTGCATTTTACATGTGAATACATGTGATGTTTACTATTTATGAATTTGTTAAACACAGATGAGCGCACATATTTGTACAATATTTTTTCTATACCTAGACTTTCATTTAAATTTTATTATATTTTATTATTAATTTATTATGAAAATTTATTATATATCTGTTAAAAAGTTTTATTAACTTTGACTGAACCTCATTATTTCTCCAGGAGAAGTTGCCCATTGTGTTTACTCACTCAAAAGCACTCTTCAACTATTTGTGTGATTTATTTATTTATTATCACTAAGTAGTTCAAGCATTGAAACGTTCTTCTCTCCCTGCCCTCCCAGGTTGCAGCTTTTCTCCATATCCTTGTGAAGGAAAACAAGGTTGGATGGTGTGGGAGGGAGGTTGCCTTTCAAACAGTCCAGTATCTTCTGCTGATA
This sequence comes from Pezoporus flaviventris, assembly GCF_033815535.1. Lineage (NCBI taxonomy): Eukaryota > Metazoa > Chordata > Aves > Psittaciformes > Psittacidae > Pezoporus > Pezoporus flaviventris. The sequence continues at coordinate 26,436,719 of NW_026892579.1, read as the reverse complement.
CAGACATCTATTAAACTGCCTACCTAACTTCTCTACTAAGCCATGTTTTCATAGGGCAATATAGACCAGCTCAGGTCAGGCAGCATTCTGCCCTGCAGTTACAAAACTCACTTCAAAGAAAGAGAATAATGCTGGCACTGTGGCTGTTTTATTGGAAAAGGCAAGACAAGAGACCTTGGAGTTCTATAAGAAATGGTAGAAAATTTGGATCCACCACTGCATGCAATGACTTAAGGTGACAGCTCCTTTACTTCCAGGTCATCAATAAGTTTTAAAGTTAAGCTTTCAATGTGGTATTTTCCTTGTCAACTGCAGTGATGCAATTCTTAATTATTGGGCAGACTGAATAAATATTTTGCCTCCAAGTAATGCAGGGATAGGAGTGGTTTAGTGAAAAGGCTGTCAATTATCCATCACTAGTCCTACCAGCAAGCCAAAACCCTTACAGTGTCCTTTAAGATTTCCAATATAACACACCATTCTGCAACTTGAAGACATGTCTGTTAACTGCTGCATCTCTGCTGGAACTCAAGAAATGGTTGAGAGAATGCCTTGTTCTGGTTAAGGTCAGTGAAGCCAGAATTTGCTCAACTGATTTAATTATCAGATAATTTGATTATACTTTTCTCACGGAATACATACAAGCAACAGTCTCCAGATACTTGTAACTAAAGGAAATTGGGTAGGTGTACCACTGACAGAGATGTTCTTTGCACTGGGGAGATCCACTGCCACATTCCAGATAAAAAATACAGATGTGCTAGAACTCCATGTATAGATGCAAGACATCTAATACTGAGAGTAAATATATCCTGTCTGTCTGTCTTCTCACTAATAATGAGTTTATGGGATGAAGAAATATTTTTGGTGATTTTTTTTTTTTTCCTGTAACAGCGCATGCTAGCGATCAAATGCAGAAAATGTTAGCTCAATAGATTGAATTCTGGTAAAATAATAAGCAAATAAAAATTAATTATGCAGTTCAAAACAGGACCTTTTACAGTCATTTACTGGCCCAAGTACAGAATCTCTATTGTTTGGAGAAAAGTGGAAGTTACATTCTAATAAATTTTTCAGTTGGTGAAATTATTGAAGTTCAACCTAACAAAATTATTCAAAAGCAAAGTGTGAATCTGGAAGGACTGAAAGGGTTAAGATAAAACCTGAAACTTTGAATTCTATCGCATTCTGGGACAAAGGGTTTATTCATATCAGGCATTGCTCCCTCTGTGTTGAATATCCTTTAAATAACAGACAAGCTTCTTATTTTATGCAGTTTTATCAAATATCAGTATTAGTGGTTAATATTTTGAGAACTGTTATTTAGTGACTGGAATCTGCCATGACACATTATATGGAGATGTACCCATTGAGTTGCCTTTGACGGCAGCAATTTCCAGAAGGGCTTTAATAATTTTATGACCTCAGTGTATTTAGGGTTCTGGTAGACACCAGCTCTTAAGCAGAAATGCATGGAAATTTGGCAACTATTTGTTGATACATTTCTCCCAGCCACCCCTTTTGTTTTTGAAAAACATGTTGTGTCTTAGAACTGTTCCTGACTACCAGAAAAAAACCTTTAAGTAAAGGCATGAGGGAAGCATAGGCAAGCTCTAGGTTATGATCTGTACTGCTAAATAATAGCTGGAGTGATTAATAAAACCTTGCAAAAGAAGTATATATATATATTATGTTTGTCCCATTAGAAGCTGTGGTTTATTATCCTTCAGAACAAATATGACCAAATACTAATGTTTAGTTTGATTCTCCACAGGATCTGAATGAGCTGAACATTTCTTTAAAATACCCACCAAAGATAGCAGAGCCCCATTTATACACTCTTCATATGTATTTGTACACATCTATGGTCTATTAAATTTCACTAGGCTTTCACACCATGGCATAACAGTGAGAGAGGCTCTGAATTTAAAGCACACCGAAGACCTTTGTATGTGTTATTAGATATTAATTCGTGGACATTTGTCACTTTCATCTTCACCAGCTAATGTCTATCCCTTATTCTTTGGCCTTGTCCCTAGCATTTTGTCCTTAGTCCTTTTGATTACTCTTTAATGGGAAAGGACACCCCCATCCACAGCAGTTTTGGCTGGGGTCATATACAGAGGGGAAAAGGAAGAATTAGCACTCAGAAATTTTTTACTTTTCAGCATCTTGGCTAAAAGGCTGTGGGATTTTCATGACTTTTGAAGCAGTCTGTGAGAATATGATCCAACTGGGTACAATACGGTGTTTAGTAAGAGTACTTCCTTAGATGCCAACCTATTAATTTTGGTGGTACTGTTTACTCCTATAACGCTTCAACATTTTTATCTCTCATTTATTAAGTTCGAGACCCTTTCCTTGTAAGTCTGGTGTGTGGGATCAGAGAAAGTGGCATTTCCCCACTTTTTTTTTAGTTAATTAATTAATTAATTAATTTAATGATGAAGGATTCACTTGGCATAGACAAGTAATTTCAAGAAAGCTTGTTTACAGAACCGTGGACCTCTTTTTCCCTTACAGACTGATTCTTATCAGTTTGGTAGCTAAAGCTTGTAAAAAAAATCCCAGCCATCTCCTTGATGTTTTCTGTTAGTTAATACAAAACTGGAAGGAGTGGCTGACGTACCAGATGGTTGGGCTGCTATTGAGAGGGACCTTGACAGACTGGAGAAACAGGCTGACAGGAATGTCATCAAGATCAGCAAAGGGAAAATGCAAAGTCTTAAACCTGAGGAGGAACAACACCAGGCTCATCATATTCTGGAGGCTAACAGACTGGAAAGCACTTTGCAGGAAAGGACCTAGGGATTGCAAGCCTGATGGAACACAAGCCAGCTGCATGAAAGAAGGTTAATGGTGTCCTAGTCTGTATTAAGAGGAGAGTTGTCAGCAGGTCAAGGGAGGTGATCCTTCCCATGTACTTCGCACTGGTGAGGCCATACCTGGACTGCTGTGTCCTATTCCAGACTCCACAGCACAAGATAGATATGTGCATACTGCATAGAGTCCAACTAAGGGTCACAAAGATGATGAAGGGACTAGAACATCTCTCCAATGACAAAAGGCTGAGACCTGGGACTGTTTAGCCTGAAGAATAGAAGGTTTACATGGGATCTTATCAATGGATATAAATACCTGAAGGGAGGATGCAAAAAAGACAGAACCAGGTTTTTTTCAGTGACACCAACAGAGGTGATGGGCATAAACCAAAAGAAAAGAAGTCCTGTCTGAACATCAGGGAACACTTTTTTACTGTAAGGGTGACAGAGAACCAGAACAAGTTCTTAGGGAGGTTGTAAGAGATATCTCCCCTTGGAGATATTAAAAAGCCATCGGTACATGATTGCAAGCAATCAGCTGTAGGAGACCCTGTTTGAGCAGGAAGGTTGGAGCAGGTGGCCTCCATAGTTTCCCTCCAGCTTCAACCATTCTGTGGTTCTGTGATTCTACGACTACAAGGCTCCCTGATCAGTTTATGGATTTGTTATTGTTGCAGTAAGGACCAAAATATTTCCATGCATCGTATACAGAATTTCAGATGTATATTTACCATGGTAGATAATATACAAGAAAGGAATAGATTTCCATGCGTTTCCACCTCCTACTTGCTTACTAGTTCTAGAAACTCGTATTCTCCCATCAGATTAGTATGATTCCTTCTGACTGACCTACCTGCTTCTTGAATGCAAGGGACCGGTTACATTTCACTGATCAAAATCAAATAAGGACTACATGAATGTTTGTATTGGAAGGCAGTGGCTAAGAGACTTAACAATCTCAGCATAGGCTTCTACTTTAATATTAAGAGCATTAATGAGATTACTTGATATAAAAAAAGATGGGAGAAACATTTATACACAGGAAAATACTCCTATTTTAGTAATTTGTAGCAAAGCTATTGCATCCTCTAAAATACCATACGATACCATAACTAATTTTTATGCCCATTCTGTCAAGGAAATATGGAATATCAGAATGATTTATTTATGTTATGAAAGAAAATGTTCTTGGACTTACAAGTCTTACAAGTTTGATGTTACCAAAGAGAACTTCAAGCAGTGACTCAATAACTAAAGGAACACACAGCAAAAAATACTAGTGAACAGAGATTCTCTGTGGCGATGACAAACATGTAGCAAGATCCAGGGGCTGAAAACTAAAAATTCTACAAACTCAACTTTGAAATAAGATGTTATTTTCTAGCTGTGAGCTAATTAGATATTAAATAGAGTGCTAGGGAACTAGTGTTATTTTCAGCTGAAATCTTCCTAGAACAGATAATATCTCTTTATCAAAGAATAAATTTTATTCCAGTTTGGGAATAAAAAATGTTTAAAGATGCAAAGGATTTGGGTCCTTGATTGTGATAATCCCTTGGTCTTCAGCTGTGTGTGTGCGTAGGTATTAATCAGATATTCACTGTTTTGTATAAAAGCAATTACTGTAAATAAATTTCCTGTTGAAATGTCTTCTAGCTGTCTGTAAGTTTCAGAAATCATTTTTCTCTTGATGCAGAATTGATCAAATAGATCTTATGTACTTTTCTCCGTCCTCTTTCCTAACAAAGTCTAGTCACTATCAGACAGAAAACATTTGCCAGAGGTAACTAATATGCGGGATTATGTAGACAATCCTGTTTCACAGAAACCTAATCTTGCTTACATACTAAGGCTTATGTTAATCAGTTAATTTATGGTTATGAAGGGATCTTTTAGTCTTGAGTAAGAAGTTGCCTTCAACAGAGAATTTGTATTGCAGTTTAGGATCATTTTTGCATATCTAGTATAAATGAAACCCTGCCATAGAGAGATTCTGGGGATTAGTAGCATCTTGATCTTTCATTTAATTGACCAGACAGCTGCTACTTTTTTTCAAAAAGGAATATACAGTGGTTGGTCAAATGTGAGCACATTAGGGACCTTGGTGTGTAAGAGGTCAGTGGGACTTTGATGTATAGAACATCAGCTTAGATGATCTAAAAATGTTTTCTAACTAGTTTTTGTGAGCTATGGACAGATAGTTTAAAATTTAGACTTGCTCTGACATACATACTACATTCCTTGAACAGACTAAGGATTCAAAGTGTAAGTATGTTGAAGAACCAACATTAGTACAATGATCATATATGTTGAGTATTGAAAGAATAAAAATGCAGAGATTTTTAATAGAAAAATTATGCAAAGCTATCAAAGCAATAATGGAAAAATGTCTAATTCCATTAATTACATTATTTTATTTAAATTTACTATTTTTTTTTTTTTGGCAATAGTAAAAAAAACAATAAGTAGAAAAAAGAGCGGAAAGTAAAGGATTTAAGAAAGCTTTTTTTTCAGTTAATTTCTTTTGAAATTAACTTTTGACTCTTTAAAAGACTGTAAAGTTAATGCCATAAATATTTTACTGGTTTTGACCCAAAATATAGTGAAGCCTTTACAGATGTTTTCTGTATTGACATTGACTTCTAATGGGTAACTGTTGGTTCACCACAGTTCTAAATAATGGCAAGCATGCACTTTGCAGTGTTGTAATTTTAGTTCAGAAGCTTGCTGTCACTAGGCCCTCAGGCTTACTCTTCATGTGGAATTTAAAGTGTTCTGTTAGCACTGTTAAAAACAATCTGAAAAATGTAAAGAATATCAAAGCACTCAAATGGCTGAAAATTTGTATAAAAGAGTTGCTCATATATATTATCACTGAGAACTCTTTTTAAATGAATATGTTTTTCTTTATGGATTTAGGGTTACTGAGGCACATTATCACATAGGAGGAAACGCAAGAGAAGAGGAGATGGTGTACATGCATAGGAGGAGATGGTGTACATGAGTAGGTACAGAACTGCATCCCATCACCTCACAGAGTTGTGAAGTAGAAAATCTGGAATTACTCATTACAGAAACTACAGGGATTACCTTGGACACAGGTAAATACGGTTATCTGAACTATATAGTTTACATACCATTTCTGGGTAGCAAATATAAAGATAGCAATTTTTATCAGAATCTGTAAGCTTCTCTTCAGTCTCTCTAAAGTGAGAGAAGAAGGAAAGAAAGGAGCTGAAATTAGTCCCTCTCATATTTATAAGAGGAACTTCTGACCATCTTTAATTTATGATTTATGTCCAAATTATTTTTATTTTTTTTTGAGTGAACAATTGAGACTTGTAGACTGCCTTTCTTCCATCATAGATGAATTGCACTACATCCTTATCCAGGGAGTATTGCAACAAGAAATAAAGAAAGGATGGCAAGGCATAATGGAAAGGAATGGATGTACCCTGAAGAAGATTGAGAAGTATCTAACAGAAATAGATAAAACCAGGATTGAATGTAAAAGCATGGAAAATTAAGAAAAACATTATTTTTTACAGTATCTTCAAGTGATTAAGAGCATATATCTCAAATGAGATATTCTTACTTTGAGAAAGAGGGAATTAAAGTGAGTATTAAAAAATTTGCTGAAATTTCAAACTCTCACTGTTGGGTAACTATGCTAAAGAAGGCAGAAGGAGGACAGGACTTCCTTTTTTTTCCCCCTCAATGTCCTTTTGAGGACGTTCCTCAAAAGGAGCTAGAAGACCAGAAATATACTGGATCTTAAACACAAAATTTATAGTAGATTTAAAAATTAAGAAATTTCCTCTCTTTCTTTCTCTGTCCCCTATCAGAATGACATCTTCAGTTTAGAGTTGGCAGTAATAGCTGCAGAACACTAAAAGTTACTTTATCAAAAGCAACAGGGGAGAAATGTGCCTGACTGTGATAGACAGTGAAGAGACTGCATAAATTCTAAATCTAAAAAAAGACCGCAGCAACCTAGTAACACAGGTAATAAAACCCAAATGCATGGTGTAACCACATCCAGAGCAAGGAAAGATGAAAGGAGTATAAAGTGGCAAGTATATCCCACCTCTGGTGGCAGATTTGGGGCAGTCAGGAAACAGAGCATCTCATGTAGAGATACTCACCCTGACAGATACTTAACTCTTCCTTTTTCTTTGAAAATGCATGGCCCTGTTCTACTGAAACAAGTTCCCCTTATCTGCAGGGAAATATGTGAAGAAGTTTACAAGCTTCCCTACATTTATAGGGTGTACCAAAACTATCCAGAAAGGGAAGCCCTTTCAAATCAGCCAATCACTTCAGATAAGGTTATTTCATTGCCAGGATATAGACTCAGCTCAAAGACACACCACCAAACAGCTAAGCGCAAAACTGAGCTATGTAACCTTAGGATTATAAGAAAAGGTTGTGCTTCTCCAAAGAGAAATGGTAATAGAGTTGCTCTCAGGAGGAAGCTGATAAAAGTGTGCTAGAGAACTAATAAAGCAGTGCTGTGCAGAGACTTTCTGTTGTAGAAATCATCCTTAAAAGATCCTTTTTTAGGAAAGTCTGAAGAGACTAAAGAGACTGTAGCTGTGTATTCTCATTGCAGTAATTTCATGAAAGGAAAATGTAGGGTGGGTCTCAAGGGCTATTCAATCATGACTTTTTTTTATATGCACTGAAATTGTCACACTTGGTATAAGCTCATAAAATAATGTATACTTCTGGGAATAACGTTGCATTGTACTTGGGATGTAGGTTTTTTGCTTATATCTCAGAGGGATCAGCTGACAAAGAATCTCTTGAGCATCTAAGCATCTCAGGCAGCTTGCAGCTTTCTCTTAAATTTTATTTATACACAACAAGCAGTTTGAGCCTGAATTATTTACACTGGATAGGGAAACAACAGGAAGGATATACAAGTAAAAAGCCTTTGCATACACATGGATACTGGAGGACCTTATCAGGAAGACTATATTCACCTGGAGAGTTCATTATCATGAAGATGACAGAAAATGGATCAAATAGGTGTGCATCCTCTTGCAAAGTTGTTGTAATTCTGAGGTCAAATATCTGTCAATCTCAAACTCCATACAATTAAATTATTAATTGAGAAATTAAAATGGGTAGTAAGTATACATTGCTGCAATGAGGCCTCGTTTTAGCTGTCTTTGAAAATAAATCTTCCCAAGACAAATACCCACTCACCCTAAGCAGTCTTAGTCTCATCAGTGACAGGACATATATACTCTTTCTTCCCCAATAACTGATGCCTACATTGACCCTGTGGAGGAAAACTAAACTACTAAATACCTTTATGGACTAGGCCCTTGGAGACTTAAAATCTTGCTTTAAATCTAAACCCCCTCTTCCTGTTTGTATGTGCATTTCAGCCAGCTATAAATTGCCTCAAAGTCTCTGAAGTCATTATTTACAAGAAGGGATTTCTGGTGAAGCAAAGATTTCTCAGCATCTACGTAAAAACAATTTACAAGAAATTCTTCTGTTTTTTCTTGGAAGGAAGGTAATAACATTTAAATTGTACATTTTTCCCATGGGTCTTAACTGTTACAAGTTGCTGAATCTGGTACTCCAACAGAAGCAAGGCTGCCACAGCTCCATGTCCCCAGCTCCAGCTAGGAGTAAATCTGAGTGTGCGTTCCCAGCAGGCACATGTACACATATGCACAGTACATATATACATGGTTAACTGCACAGATAAACACAGACAGAAAACATGTAACTTGTTCAAATGAAGACAGCACCAACACCTTTGTGTTATTCCCTTCTCTCAGCACAGAGATCCACTAGTAGAATATATATTCCTATATGAATATATATATAATGTGGGTGCCTTCAGTAACCGGCCTCAGAGATGCAGCAGCTGGCCCCTGGGTCCTCTGGTCTCCCAGTTCCATGGATATTCTCTCCATTATCTGTCCCAGACCTGTGGCCGTACTAGGAGCTGAACTGCATATTCCACGGTCTCTGGTCCCTTCAGTAGCCAACAAGCAGGCCTTTTGTTCTGTCCAGCACCCAGCCCAGAATTAGGACACCTCCAATATCTGACTCCCAGGTCTCTCTTCCTGCTTGCTGGATACTCCACCCTGATGTTTCCCAATGCTCACACACTGACATAAGCACCCACACCATGTACATGCACCTCAGTCTCTCCAGCTGCTGACTCCCAGACACATGGTCTCATTGCTGGCACTCAGATCAAGCCCCATCTTGTGTGTCCCTTATCCAGGAAATTAGAAATGGAGTTTATAATAAGAAGACAATGCCGATCAGGTTCAGGCATAGCCACACATAAAAATCTCATTACCAATCTTGTTCAGTATCCCAATCCCACAGTACCCCAAGTCAGTGATGTCCCACAGCTTGAGAGATGCCTTTGAAAGCTGTCTCTACTAAATAACTGATGCGGAGTGCCCCCCAGTCCTTGGGGCTGAGGCTTCTCTAGGATAGACCTGGGGGTCAAGTGCAGGGGCTCACAACTCTGGGACATCGGGATGCCCCTGCTCACCACTAGAACCATGTGCTCCTTCATGTGTGTAGATGCAAGCCTTTTATCACATAACCTAACAGTGTTAACCGTGGTGATGGGACCTGCAAACCATTTGTTAAGGTCTCTAAATAACTCAGTCAAGAAAAAAAAAGATGCTTTTTATGGTAGCTGACTTGTTCTTATTTCAGAATAATTTGTTAGTTGGCATAGTATAATCACCACTCCCTTGCCTGCTATATTTTTTCCTAGTAAGTATAATAAATTAATTTAACTTTATATCTTTGGGAATTTTTTTGACTTCCATTCAAGCTGCTGGTTTTGGGTTTTCAGTAATCTGGAGATTAAAGCACACACAAGAATCAAGTTGTGATCACAAAACTGAGACTACAAAAGAATTTTCTTAAAATTTTTGGGAGGCTGAAATAAAATCTGAATATTCTTATTAGCTGCAGAAAAATATTTTTGTACAAGAAAGTATTTTTACACAGACTGTTCTACTCAATGAGGCTGATACACTCATTATCACATCTTGAGTGGTAATGGTGCCATCTCTGACTCTGCAAAGCCTGTAAAGTTCCCAGAGTAAATGCTTCACTTCCATCCCAGAGATAAAGATTCAGAATTTCTGAATATGGTACATATGATGAGCAAACTTCTATATCTTTAAGAATATGTATTTCAGATTATTTAGCATCTCCATAGGATGATCAATAATTTTCCCATTGGTAGACAACATTGCCATTAAGTTTCTCAGAAGACCCTCACGCACTGACAAGGACCACCTGACAGCATACAGAGAGCTCTTTCCTCCCATACGTAGTGTATGAAAAAAGTTGTGCAACATTCCCAGTACAACAAATCAATTCATGTGAAAAAAATATATCTGTAACAATACAGGAGTTGAGAGAACATGTCACATCAAAGGTTCAGCAACAGTCTATTGAACAGTCACCAGTAAAAACTACTTCAAAGGAAGTTGCAATAACCTAAAATTATCAGTTGCGAAATAGCACATACCCAGGAAAGTTTAGTGTGATTGCCAAGGTTCACATAAGGATGAAGTTGTGCTGTAAAATATGAGCAAAATAGAAACATAAAAAGTTTTAAAATAGTTCATTATTTTTTGCTTGTCTGAAAAACATTGTTTGAATTTAAAGTATAATCAGGTTTCTTCATGTTTCTTCATAAATTATAAGATTAATAAAAATTTCACTGAAATGCATTTTTCAGATCATAATTTATGCATTTTTTACTAAAGACACGTTTTCCACCAGCTGAGAAGATTAAAAGGGGAGAATAGTACAAAAAATACTGCAATATAAGACTTCACTCTTTTTGTAGGACCACAGAGAATCTGAGCAAACCCATGACCACTCAAACCTTCCCCCAGATCACTGCTAACTTTTTATCCAACATTAATAGCACGATATCAATTAACAATTATTGAATTAAGAGTTGTTCTTTGTCATCATTATCAAGTTAAGACTGTTATTAATGCACTTTCAGCTGAATGGCAAAGACTTTTAAAAGGCCCACAACAAAGTCTTTAAGATAATGAACCTGAAGTACTGAAGTAGCTCTTGCCTGCAATCATGTTCATGATACTTGGAGGTATACATTCCTAGAGATTGCTTGGACTTTTGTATTTGATTGTCCCTCAGTATAATGCATTCAGGATTCACCATCAATATGTCATTATTTACCAGTTGTTACCATGGAGTCACTATAGGTACTTTTTGTTCATGAACTGATATAGGGGAAAAAAACCCAAAACTCCCTCAAAGAAACTACCCCAAAAACCCCAGCCACAAAGACACTTATATATTGTAGGAATTAATGTGAGGAAATGCTGGCTTTTTAACAGTGATGTTAAACTTTTTTTTAAACAATATTTAGCAGCTACCACAAGTCTAAGTGGTAAGCACCTGCGTGTGATGCTATGCAAGGGCATTCTGAGGAGTGTTTAACACTTCCTGAAACAGTAGTAAAATCTAAGAAAAAACAGGTGTTTTCTGTTCACTTTATAATATTCATCTAATAAGCATGGACAATTGATTTCTTCCTTTTTTTCTTTTGATGATGCTCACTCTAGATCTTAAAAAACAGGAGCGCAATGTCATCAATCAAATTGATTTTCTTACTGCATAATTATAAGGTAAGAATTACTACTTGTATGGTTTTTGAATCATTTTCTTTATCTGTCACTTTTTTTATTGTCAATTTGTTTTTGCTTTACAACATGCAAAAAAAAAAATAATCTTCCAATCCATCCGGTTTGTGGACAGCTCTAACTATTCTTGGTGAGGATTTTGGAAGTAAGCATGTTGGGCGTGGGACTGTCTCTCTCAGCTAGAAGAGGGAGCAATGCCTCAGCCATTTTCCTTATCACTGACAGTGCAGTTGGTGGACTGTGCCACTGAATTAATCAATACATATTTAATGCTGTGTACTCTCCACAGTGGGCTATCACTGAGCCTGAGGTGCAAGCCAATGACTTGGCAGATTTCCCCTTTGCTCTCATGTTAGGCTGTCAGCCTTCTTATTTGAAAAAGATACTAATAAATTATAGTACTACTGACAGCTGCTTCTGCCTACTGCTAGGCTTGTCAGACTCCGTTATATCATTGACAGATAAAAGAACTGTACAGTTTTCAAAATAGTTTCCTCCAAATAGAAACCACAACCACTGCCACCCACTCGTCCTTCCTGATTTCTCGTCATCCTCCCCTTTGCAAACTAGCAAGTAGGCAGAAATGCAAAGCAGTGCACTGAGAGCTATGCCGAAGCAGGCCCTTTTTGAGTCATCCAGTGCCGTGGGGGAAAAGAAAATGTATCGTTCTTATAAAATAGTGGATTTTGGATTAACACTGGCTGTCATTTAAGCCTCTGGAAGTGCAGGCAGGAGTGTGCATGTGCATATATGTACATGTGTATGTGTGTAGAGAGAAAAAGAGGGCACAACACAAACACAACACAAACACAAGGGGAAAAACATGTTTCACAAAATACCATTCTTCAGAAAGACTGATAAATTTACTGAAAAATTACTTCAGTGCAAAAAAAGAGAAAAAAGCATACTTCTCTGTATAAACCTTATCAAAAACATAATAATAATACATCAATGCAGTTGACAACTGCTTCTGTTTATACTTTAGGCACGTCAGAATTTTTTATGTCAAAAAGTGAGTTGAGGAGCTAATCTTTTAACTGTCTGTTTTTCTTGAAAGCCGGCCTAAATAACCCTAGCAAGGAATTCCCCAAATACAGCCTTTTTTTCACTGGAAAATATTGATTTGTCAAACAGAAATGTGTTGTGAGAATGCTCTGGAGTCCATTAACTTCTGTAAAAGTGAAAACTGTAAACAAACCTCTCCTGCTGGAGGAGCACATTTCTTGGGATGCTAGGTCTTGAGATTGTTTCTTGGTCTCCCCCTTAAAAGTGCTTTCCAGGTCCTCTAGCTCTCAACAAACCATTCTGAATCTTTTTTAGCCCAAGGGAAAAGTGGATGGAGAGAAGGGCCATAGTCACAAGAAATATGATTGCATATATCTGATGCTGTGGAACAGACCTACAGCACCTGAAGTCTGTTGTGGTCTCAAGACTCCTGCTGTTGCAGTGGTACTATGTCATGGTGCTGTTTCTGATTTGGTAAATGCTGTCCTTACTTAATATTTTCTTTATTTTACAAAATATTCTTTATTCTTCCTTCTTGTACCTGAATTTCCTGCTATCTTGGTATTCTTTCCTTCAGTTAGATGCAAAACAGACGGTCAGATTAATTTTTCTTCCCATGTGTGTGCTCTTGTTCTTATGATTCAGATTCCCTGCTTTGCTTGAGGGCAAGGTAGACATTAAGAACAGCCACAGCCAGTTAATAACTTGTGTCTTGATTTTTATTTTCGCATACACTTTGATAATGTGATCCATCTCCTAGGAGACAGTGAGCACTATCAAGAAAGAAAAGTGTACCTGTTCAAAAGCCAGTAGTAGAAAAACTGTTATACATTTTGTTCGCATTAACAGTAGCTGCAAAGCAGGAATGATCTCCCTCATTTGTGTTCCACTACTTAAAAATAAAGGCTTCTTTTTCTGTGAGAAATTATAATATCAAATGTTGGTGATAGCATAGATTTTGAAACTGACTTTAAATTTTCTTTCTTGTTTGTAAATTAACATTTAGTCTTAGTGAGCACACTCATGGTGCTAGTGAACACCAAGTTCTGCTAAATACAAAATTTTCAAGAGTTTTGATAATATTTTTAAATAAAAGCACAAAAACATAATGAAAATAGAAAAAAAAAAAACGGTGAATTCTGATACCACAGACTTTTAGGCAAAAAAAATCTTTCTGAAATAAACATTTTTTGATGAAGATACTTTATGAAAAAATTCATAGTTGCTGATGATATTAATGTACTTTTTTCATTTGCTTAAAATTGAAGAAGGAGTCATAAAATGGAGTTATACCCCATTTATTAATTTTTTTTTTTTACAGTATCTGAATAGCAGAGTCTGACCAGACCCTTCACTGACAAGGAGTTTCTTTAAAACGACATGCTGGAACAACATCTTGGTCCCATGATCAGGAAGTTCATAAAATATTTGCATTCTTACAATGTGAATGTTTCTGTAAATAAGAAATTGGGATTTAAATGCTTGTGAAGTACTTAGCAGCTGAAAAAAAAGTCCCCAGATTTTATTGACAAAACTCTCAAAATTAGTGGATTAGTCTTCTGTGATTTTTGTTACCTAAACAGCAGGGTAATGAATAAAAGTTTTGTTCAAATAGGGAAAAAATCCCCCCCACACACACATTCTTTTAGCATTCAGGAACCCTGGTCTATGTAAGAAAATGTGGTACAGTTCTGTGTTGGATGGACCCAAATGTGTTATGAAGTGTTAAATATTTTAGGGGGGAGAATTTTTAATCAGAAATGTATGTCAACCACAGAGGTTTACATAGATGTGTAAAAAGGCAAAATTCTTACATTCTCATGTATTTCAAAAAGTAGTAACTTGGAGTTACATGGGGTTGCATGGGGACAATTTGTGCCTGTAGTGCAGTATAAAATTTTACTATCAAGAAATTAAAATCTTTTTTATATCTCTTCCCTTCCTAAGCTATTGCAACTTAAACTTCATTTACTGGTGTATTTTATAGCTGCCTTAGCAAATACTGAAATATTTTAGCAGGTACTTGAACATATTGAGCAGATTCATTGCTATATGTAGAAAACACATAATGATGTGACATGGCATACTGTAAGCGTTATGGAATGAGTCCTGTAGTGGTTTCTGCCTGCAACATCTCACCATTTCAGAGTGTTAGAATAATAATAAATACAGTAGTCTATAACTTACTGGAGTTATAGAATGGAGTTGTGTAAATTAAAGAAAATTACAGAAAATGTAGACGTGTTTACAGTGGGCAGTTTAAGATTTTGCCACTGTTCATAAATATTGACGACAATAGTAAAACATTAGAAAGTATAAATAATAACACTATCGTAAACTTTGAGATTTCAAATAGTTTGATATTTAGATGATGCAACTTTACAGTTCTATATAATGCATGTCAAAGAATGTAAAATAATTGTTTTCTTCAAACTATATAAAAAACTCATACTTTGATTTAGAAATTTAGAAATATGAAGAATATTCTATGGCCAACTAATTTACTGGTCTGCTGTGCTCATTGTTTCAAATATGACTCTAATTTTAGTCTGAGATTATCTGCTTCCTACTCACAAATCTTCAGTCTTGGTGTCATGGACTGTTTGACTTCTCAGATGAGCGTTGTATCCTAAGGACCAGAGGAAGCTGAAGAGACTTTTCTGAAACCTAGAAGGGCCCTTATTTGACTGAAAAAAGAACCTATAAGAGTGCATCTCACAGACTTCATTGAGAGACATCACTGCTAGCTCACAATGAGTCCTTCATCTGCCTTGTGAAAAAGGCAGGATGAAGACTCCTAAGTGATTCACTGTGAAATAGCTCTGTAAGTATCCAGCTTACACTTCTCAAAGGAATATTTTTTTATTTGTTGAACTAGCATGAAAGAGAAAAGGTTTAAACCAATCTGAAGATCTTTAGAAACTTTTTGTATGTGTTCAAGAATTTTCTTATGGGTTATATTTGGATAAGTATAGCTCCCTCTGATATTATTCCAATGCTCATTCTGTCATGCACAAATAAGAAAATGTCAATTTATAGACTATTATCTGTTAAAAACAAAAATATTTTTTCTGTGCTTTATATAGGAATTGTTACCTTAGAGTCTTAAATGCAACTATTCTTTCTCTAGGCCTGTCTAGATTTTTTGAAGTGGAATATCTTTATATTCGCACTTTTACAATTACCCAAATTAACTATTCACTTTTAAAAAAGTTTTCAGAAGGAAACTGGTCCTACAAATATATAATCAACCAAGAGTCAATTATTTAATATATTCCAGCCAGTTTTAAATTTATCAATACCACCAAGAGGAATCTCAATGGGGTCTGTAATGACTTGATACCACATACTGCTTTTCTTCCTCATGCAGCTTTTATTCTTGTGCTCTCTTACTGTATTGACTTCCATGGAGCACAGAAGGCATTTAAGCCTTGCTCATTTTTTAAATTTCCCTCCAAATGCACCTGGAGTTAATAATATTCTTAATTGTGAAGCTGTCAATATGTTATGTTCTTTATTCTCTCCCCTCTGTAGTACTGGATAGTAAAAATCATGTCTTCAAACACAGAAATTCAGTTCATACAGCCACCTGTTGTTGTTTATTCCTTCTTTTGTGAACAAAATTTTACTGTTTAGTATTATGTATCCTGGAAGTCATACTAAATCACATTTGATATATTAACAAATGACCATTATTCAACCTCATCTTTCTCACTGCAATACTATTTATAAATGTAAATTACTGTGTGTTAATACTTTTCTGTCCACTGTTTTGCCATTTCTCAATATTCCTCAAAAAAGATATGCATATTTTTCTCCCTCGGTAATGCAGATAAAGTCAGTTAAATAAAATACAGCTCTAGAATCTGTACAAGATTTATCCCTTAATAATCTCTGTGACAGCTTACCTCAGTCAACATGTAGTATTTTCTGTTGCTAAGACAGCATGAAAAAAGCTTGACATAAAAAATGAGATAACTATGATGAAATAATGTCTTCTTCCTTTTTCTATTCCTCTCAGATTGTGTTACTGTTGAAATGAGATTATGGTGTCCCAGTTGTGTACCCTCCTAACTTTTCGTGCACCCCCAACGTACTCACTGGTGGGGTGGGGTGACAAGCAGAAAAGGTCTTGATGTCGTGTTAAGCACTGAGCTGTGAGCAGTGTAAGCACTGCTCAACAATAACAAAAACGTCCTTGTGTTATCAACACTGTTTTCAGGAAAAATAAAAAACTGTGGTGGTTTAAACCCAGCCAGACAGCTTGTTCACTCACTTCCCCCGCTTCTTGCCCTGCCCCTACTCCTGGAGGGATGGAGAGGAGAATCGAAAAGAATGTAACTCCCACGGGTTGAGATAAGAGCAGTTTAGTAACTAAGGTATAACACAGATCACTACTGCTACCACCAATAATAATAATGGTAAAGGAAACAACAAGGGAAGAGAATACAACACCTCACCACCAGCCAACCGATAACTCGCCTCCCCCAGCCCGACCAAGCACTGACCTGTACGTCCTCCAACCCCCCAGTCTACCAGCCTGTCCTGGGTTCAGCAGTAGCAGTCATGTTTGTTTTTTTTTTTTCCTTTGTGGTAGCTGGTGCAGTGCTGTGTTTTGACTTCCAGCTTGAGAACAGTGTTGGTGAAGTCAATGTTTTCAGTTGTTGCTAAGTGATGTTTACCCTGACCAAGGACTTTGTGAGGCTCATGCTCTGCCAGGGAGGAGGGGAAGCCGGGAGGAAGCAGAGATGGGGCGCCTGACCCGGGCTAGCCAGGGAGGTATTCCATACCACAGCACGTCATGCCCGGGGTGGGGGGTGACTGGGAGTTACCCGGAAGGACACGGGCTTCCGGGTGGAACTCGTCTTCTTGGCCGGTGGTATCGTATTCTCTTCCCTTGTTATTTTCCCTTATCATTGTTGTAGTTGATAGTTGCGGTGGTGATTTGTGTACATTGGTTGCTGGACTGTTCTTGTCTCAACCCGTGGGAGTTGCACTCTTTCGATCCTCCTCCCCGTTCCTCCGGGAGTGGGGGAGAACCCCGGTTGGGGGGGGGGGACACGGACCTCGATTGTTGTCAGCTCGGCACCACTCACTGGGAGTGAGTGAACAAGTTACCTGACTGGGTTTAAACCACGACACAGCCCTTCCCAGTAACTCCAGTTACATCCCGGGCATGACGTGCTGTGTGGTATGGAATACCTCTTTGGCTAGCTTGGGTCAGGTGTCCTGTCTCTGCTTCCTCCCAGCTTCCCCTCCTCCCTGGCAGAGCATGAGGCTCACAAAGTCCTTGGACAAACCAAAATATCATTGCTATCAGCTCTGTTCCCAGGCCGAAAGTCAAAACACAGCACTGCACCAGCTACCAATAAGGAGAAATATGACTGCTACTGCTGAACCCAGGACAAAAACATGGCTCCATATTAGCTACCATGGAAAAAAATGTAATACTCCCGTCAAAACCAACACATCTTACCAGAATTAGCAGTGTTGTATTATCCGCTGTTCTCCTATAAATAAATAGTATGGCTAATTGGGCTAGGTAGAAATTGTAAATAATATAATTAAAGACCATTTAATCTTTTATCACCAGGTTTGGGAAAAAAAACCAAACATTTAAATTTCTGTGGAAGGTTATCTCTATACGCAATAAGTATGTAGTGTTTCTATCTTTAATTCTACTGACTTTGTTTCTGAAAAATAGCTGAGAACTGCAAAGACAAATCTGTTTTTCCTTCTAACATTCACATGTAAAGTTCCAAACAATAATCGTTGTATCAACTTGAAGTTCTGTTATCTAAACTCAGCATTCTACTGTTTGGAAATTAGGTTAGATGATAAGGTTTGCTTTTTTTTTTGTTTGTTTTCTATTTTTCCTCTTGCCATATGGTACTGTAACCATTTCACATATGAAGGTTACATCAAATAGCATTGTTTTATAGCTCTTTCTGTAAGGTAATCTGTGAAGTACAGAAAGAGAAAAAAATAATAAGAGAAACTTTTTCTTCTGACTTTAGTTGATTTACATGGAGTTTCAAGGAAGTAAATCATCATGCAACTAAGCCTCTTCTCATTATTAAATCAAGTAATATCGATTGACTGTAGTAATTAGAGTACTCTAGGTTCATTCCAGATACTAAAGAAGGAACAATATGTGGAAAGACAAGCATTGATAGGTTGGGAGAGAAAATTATGTTTTTCTTGGTTCACTGTTACCAGTAGCCAGGAATACATATTTTATTAAAACTGAACTATTAACTACGATGGGACTGTGGACACTGATCAGAAAGATTGAATCAGTAAAAAAAAAAAAAAAAAATTAAATAATTTTTCAGATCAGATATCTGTGATATCTGTGAAAGCAAAGAATAGAGAGGTATAGAGTGTTGAGTTAAATATATAATGGCAGATTAGGTACTAGTAGAGAAGTTTTAATAGAAGACAGTATCATTCAAACTGACAGGCATAGGGGTTTCTGATGAGGTCATGAAGTGGGGATAAGCTTAACTTTAAACACAGGTGAGATAAGCAGCATAGCAATTTCCATTCATACTTTTATGGTGTGAATAAAATATTCTGATCATATCTTCAGATTCCAACAGGGAAAAAGTCTTGCTCAGCCCTCTCAGACTTTTTAATCCTCTTCACTCTTAGTCTGTTCAGCTGAGAATAGAGTTTATAGAAACATAGAAACTACACAAATCATTCATCATTCATTTCTCCAATGTGACGAAGAAAAGAACAACAAACCACAAAACCAACCAACCAAAACAAAACAAAAAAGGAGAGTATTGTCATAAAAAGAATTTTAAAAGAGTTCAGCAACATCTTCAAGACCTGCCCTGACAATTCAGTTCAACTGGAACTGCAGTAAGGTCTGCTGGATAACCTCTTCTTCATAAGATACTGAACATTAGTTCATGTAGGGCTACTTAATAAATGAGACATAAGACTTATGACTCTAAACACTTTTTTCTAATTTCAGAAGTTACATGGGTAACAAGAAGTAAAGCCTGACATAAGTAGAAATTCTGTGCACGATTTGCATATGCCTTGGAAAATCCTGATGGTCCCATTTCCAATAACACTTTGTCCTTCTCCATCACATAGTGTTTAAAACATAAGTCTTGTATATTTGAACACTGGCTAGCTTTACACAGAGAAATACATCCTATCAATCAGTTATGACCAGTCTACCCTTTGGTGAAATTCCCTATTAATCTACAAAAGCAAACACGTTCTAAATTATAAATACCTATTTTTGAGGAATAACACATGATTTATTTTTCTGATGTCAGTTTATTTTTTGCTAATATATTACATATGTTAAGTGAAATTATTTGAATTTTAAGTTTTTACATTTTAGCAACATATTGTGGTCAACTATCAACTCTGATTTATTTATTGACCAGAAAAAATCTTAGTGAAGTTCTAAACTATCTTTTTTTTTAAAAAAGTATTTCATATATGGTATAGATGCAGAATAAAACTTTTATTGAGCATTATGAACACAATTAAGTAAAAAGAAAATTAAACACATCAAAAAGTAATAGCTGTTCACCTTATTCTTGAACCTCTTTCTTCATACAAAGGATTTTCTAGTATCCTTTGTAAGAAAAGAAAAGAAAAGAAAAAAGAAAAGAAAAGAAAAGAAAAGAAAAAAAAAAACAGCCTAACTTCCTGAAGATATGTGTATATAAAATAAATTCAATTAATCCAACTAATTTCTCCTTCTTTCTTCCATCTAATAATATTCCAGGTAGACTTGAATGAAACTTCTTTCATAGCTCCTTTCAGACTGTGAATGAGCAGTAAGACAGCTGTTCATTTTTTCCTCCTAGTATCTGTAGTTTACATTATGCCTGGCATACAAACCATATTTGTTTATTAGTCCAGGAAAAATAAAGTGTATGTGTTCTTTGTTTATGAATATGTTGCTGCATTTTTCTGAGTTCTTCTGTAAAGAGATTATTACAAATTCCAAGTTGGAAAAAAAAAACAAAAACAAAAACAGAGAAAGAGAATTAAACCTCCAAAGACTGTTCCGTAGTTGACAAACAAAATGCATTTACAAGAAAAAAACAGAATCCATTATGTTTATTTTGCCAAGGTAGGGTCATCTGGATTCTACCTTTTCTGGGACCTGGGCACAACTGAGTGCGTATGTGAAATGCATGTAACACATGCATCACAAAGAGCAAATAGGAGGAATTAGAGGACAGTATACTGTGGCAGGGCTACATTTTCTTGGGATCAGGGAGGTGTGGCTCATATGGTTGGAATGCTACCAGAGATAGGTATGAGCTTTGAAGGAAGGAGAGACCAGACAGCCAAGGAAGGGTGTTGACCTATATGCGAGAGAGCAGTGTGGCTATGTGTGGACTTCTGCCCAGAGGCAGATGATAAGCCAACTGAGAGAACAGGGGTGAGGAATGAAGAGGAAATCAAGGTTTGGTTGTCTGCTATGGATCACCTGGGCAGAAATAACTGGAACAACTGAAAGAAGCATCATGTTTGCAGGGCCTGGTCCTCATGGGGGAGTTGGACCATCCTAATACCTGAACAAAGGACAGTATAGAAGGGCAAAAGTTGTCCAGGTTTCAGGTGTACATTGATGGCAAGTTCCTAATACAGGTGATAGAGGAGAGGACAAGGAGAGACTTGCTGCTGAAGCTCATGCTAACAACAGAGGAAAAACTGTTCAGCGATATGAAGGTAGGCTGCAGTGATCATGAGATAATAGAGTTGAAGTTAGAGGAGGGAACAAGATAAAAAGCAGGATAACAACCTTAGATGTAAGGAGAAAGACTTTGGGCTGTTCAGAGGTCTGCCTGGAAGAAGTCCAATGAGAAATGTGTCTCTTGACTGGGTTATCAGGGTTCTCAAGCCTGCCATTGTGCTTCTTGCCCCTGGTGTTTTTAATCATGTAACTTCACTGTATTTCCTTTTTGATAGGAAAAGTGATGGTTTTGGAAGTATATGTTAACTGGCAAGAAGATGACAAACATGAAAATGCCACTTTCCATGGTTCTCTGAAAGCCAATAACTTTAATTCGTACCTCACCCAACTTCACCGCTAGTTAGTTAAACACTGCCAATGTGGTCATATAATTTGGGTGGTGCTACATACAATATTTTTCCCCCACAACATTCTTGTGGTAGAGTCAGAAGAAATTCAAAAAGATTCCTCTTACTGCCTATCTCCTTTTCTTCCCACCCCTCTCTTAGGCTTGTAAATTAATAGAAAAGAAATTTCCCTGTCATATTTCAAGCCTTTGCGGATCAGCATGACATCTTATTGCTGTCATTAATTCCTGTGCCAGGTTTTTTGATGCTCTTATTCCCACAAGTCTTATCCAGCCAAAGAATGTACCCAGACAAACATATGCCCTGTTGACAGGGATTTCCCATCCAAAAATTTATCTCACTATATCATCTTTTTCATGTTTGCAATATAACTAATACAAACCCTGTGTTGTCCATGAGCCCTATAGAAAACCAGTGCAGGCACTTGTACATTGTCTCCACTGTGTTACGCAGTAATAGCACCTATTGCATGATGCCATAAATGAAGTCATTCACTGGGAACATCATTGACTTCCACAAGAACTTCCTCAATTACTGCTTCAGCTGTTCTCCAGTGTCACAGCAAAAATGTTGTGCAGGCATTTGAAAACAAAGTGTTATGTTTTTTTCTTGTCGGGCTCAAGGTTGGTCCTGTTCATATGCTATTTCCTGCAGAACATAAGGGAGCAGGTGGCAGAAAGCTGGGAGCAGGAAGTTGTTCTGAAACAAGCAAGGCTTCCTGCCACTCATTCTTGCGCTTAGGAGGCTGGCAGGGCCAAGTTTTACTTAAGGCTCTGGCAGTTTATTCCATTCAAGGTCCATGACCATTGCTATGCATTTTATTGGTTCTTAAGAAAAAAAGGGTTAAGAGTCTTTTGCACCTTCCTGACTAACATCTTCTGGGTAGACAAGCTTTAGCTCTGACAAGATAATTACCTATTGTGTTTAATATGAATCTGTATGTACTTCAGTATTAAGATTATTTAATGGCTTATGAAATCAGAACTGTTCTTTCATACAATATTTCTGGTTGGTTTGTTTCACTGAATGAATTGCAGAATAAATGTGGTCCATAAAGTTATTTTAAAATCTTTTTTCCTAAATCATTTTTGTTAGTTTTCTTCCTGGTAATCATTCCTCAAACTCTTGGTTCCTGGCTCAGGTCCAAGGGTCAGCAGTCTGTATACCAACAGAAGATGTTATTCTTCCTGCAATACAGACACAACATCCTAGCAGTCCAGATTTATCAAATCCGTATCCTAATAACAGTGTATAGAGACAACATGTCGTGGTTTAAACCCAGTCAGGTAATTCGTTCGCTCACTTCCCCCCCCTTTCTTGCCCTCCCCCTGCTCGGAGGGACGGAGAGGAGAATCAAAAGAATGCAACTCCCACGGGTTGAGATAAGAACAGTTTAGTAAATAAGGTATAACACAAATCACTACTGCTACCACCAATGATAATAATGATAAAGGAAATAACAAGGGAACAGAATACAACACCTCACCACCCGCTGACCGATAACTCGCCCCCCAAGCCCGACCAAGCTCCGACCGATACCTCCTCCAACCCTGCAGTCTCCCAGCCCTTCCGGCTCACTCCCAGTTACATCCTGGGCATGACGTGCTGTGGTATGGAATACCTCTTTGGTCAGTTTGGGTCAGGTGTCCTGTCTCTGCTTCCTCTCAGCTTCCCCTCCTCCTTGGCAGAGCATGAGGCTCACAAATCCTTGGCCAAACCAAAACATCTCTATCAGCTCTGTTCCCGAGCCGAAAGTCAAAACACTGCACTGCACCAGCTACCAAGGAGGAGAAACATGACTGCTACTGCTGAACCCAGGACATTATCCACCCCTTATTCCATACCATTCACGTCATGCTCAGATCCCACATTTTCAATATACCATCACTCTTATCTTAGTGCATGGACCAGTCCCTATAAAGCTGCTGCGTCCATCTGGTCCATGTCAGGCTCCATCTCTTGTAACAGTCTTCCAGAGCAGGAGAGACTGTGTGCAGTGTTCACACGCGTGAATAACCTGGGCAATAGTGTCCATTGTTAAGTCCACCCCTCGATCATGAGTCCATCTCTGTGTTGCATCTCTGCTCTGATGGCCTGAAGTGCCATGGGCCCACCAGGCTTAAAATAATTCACTGTACCCTTCAGCAGTTTCTGCAGCTTGTTGCTGGGGACTCCATACAGCTGCCTTCCATCTCCGACGCTTCCAAAGCACTGGAGGGGCCCAGTGGACTAGATACTTGCCCATACTGTCCCACACACCCTGCCACTCATGACTCTCCAGCCTTGGGGAAAATCTCTTGGTCCCCCTATATTGTTGTCTAACCCCAGACAAGACCCAAACCTGACTCTGCTTAACTTTTGAGATCAGACAAAATGGTTGTGGGTAGAACACAGTCTGTGTGTGTGCCAACATGCTGATCCCCATCACAATCAGCAGGCAGGTCCCAAGGATACCCAAAGGCCATTCAGAGCCTTCAGAACTCTCAAATGATGCTGCTGTGCTTGTCACTGGGGCTGGTGTAGCTGCTGTGCTTGCCGGCTCTCCCACCGCCAGCTTCTCTTTTCCTGAGTCCAGCTCTTCCTCCTCTGCCTTGCTGGGAAATGCTGCGTGGTCTCCGGCATCCTCCTGGGGCTCGGCGGGCGGCTTCCGGGGGATGCTCTCGGCCGTCTCAGGGCGGGGCTCGGCCGCGGGGCTCGGCTCGGCCGCCGGTCTCGGCTCCTCCGCCGAGCTCGGCTCTTCCGCGGGGCTCGGCTCCTCCGCCGCCTTCTCCCGCTGCTCGGCAGCCGCTTCCTTCTGCTCCTCGACCGCCCCGGCCTCCTCCACCCGCAGCCGTCCCTTCGCGGCCTCCGGCCCCGCTCCCGCCGCCGCTTGGTCCCCGGGGCTGCTCTCCCGGGCCGCTTCAGCAGCCGCCGCCTCCCGGGACCGCTCCCCCTCAGTTCCCTGCAGCCTCACGAAGATGGAGAGTAGGGTGAGGGCCAGGACGGTGAAGAGCAGCCGGACGGCCAGGTACAAGTCCACGGCCACGTCCGTCCCGCCCTGCTGCTGGAGCCCACCCGTATTACAAGCCATTGCCATAAAGCACAGTGAGACAAGAACCTTAGCCCAGGCCCCACACTTGATAAACACTATCACAGCAAATACCGGCTCTACGTAAGTTACAACGGTCTGAAGCTGTGAGATCAAGAAGAACAACTCTGATACCCAATAAATCAGCATTGTGACGAATGACTATTAATCCAGTCAAATCTGTCGTTATCTCAACCCTTCGTGCCCCACGTTGGGCGCCAAAAAGAACTGTCGTGGTTTAAACCCAGTCAGGTAATTCGTTCGCTCACTTCCCCCCCCTTTCTTGCCCTCCCCCTGCTCGGAGGGACGGAGAGGAGAATCAAAAGAATGCAACTCCCACGGGTTGAGATAAGAACAGTTTAGTAACTAAGGTATAACACAAATCACTACTGCTACCACCAATGATAATAATGATAAAGGAAATAACAAGAATACAACACCTCACCACCCGCTGACCGATAACTCGCCCCCCAAGCCCGACCAAGCTCCGACCGATACCTCCTCCAACCCTGCAGTCTCCCAGCCCTTCCGGCTCACTCCCAGTTACATCCTGGGCATGACGTGCTGTGGTATGGAATACCTCTTTGGTCAGTTTGGGTCAGGTGTCCTGTCTCTGCTTCCTCTCAGCTTCCCCTCCTCCCTGGCAGAGCATGAGGCTCACAAATCCTTGGCCAAACCAATTGTCTTATTCTTCAAACTCTACAAAGTTTTTCTCTTTAAGTAGGTCTTCTTCCAGCGCCTGTTATGAACTAATACTTGAGTCTAGATGGAATAATAAGGGTGCTCAAATCCTTTAGTGGGCAATTTCTGTTCTGGATGATTCTGGCTGTTCATATGGGCAAAGCAGAAGTAGTATTATGCCTTTAGGTTATAAAGACATATAGGTCTGGCTGTTGAGCTCTGAAGCAATAGGCATTGAGACAGTTTAGGGAAGAAAAATCTTCCTGCAACAGAAAGAAAGAATTGGACCCAAGTGAGTGAAGATGCAGAAGGAATATGTTCTTGCAAATGAGGGCAACAACATGCTGCTGATGTAAGAGGACTAGATTTTTGAAAAAAGGAAGTTATGATGCAACAGGCCTGCACATACCAGGGGAAGTTCCAGCTACGAATTAGGATAAGCACATAATGGATAAAGTGTTGGACAGATCAGCCCTTCAAGAAACTTAGATCAGTTTTGGTTAAGCAGAACTCCTTAGCCCATTTTGCATTTGCATCAGGGCTTGATCAAACAACCTGGTGCCATGACTGCACATGGACCTGTGACCTTCTTTTGTAAGTAATATAAAAGGCCCTGATTTTTGTATCTTCCTAGAGCATTGATTTCTGACCAGTTAATAGCTTAACTTTATTTTCAGTAACCTATTAAACCATTTGTATGCTGCAAAGGTTTTATGCAAGCATATTTTACCTTCATATTTATTTCTTATTTATCTAAAAAAAAAATCCAACTAGTACAGTATAATTTCTCTAAACTTCCATTATTAAGCATGTGTATACAGTTTAAAAATGTCAGTTTTATTTTAGTTTTCACTTATCAGTACTGAACTTATAGGCTAGGTCAAATAAAGGTATAACAAAATTAAATTTCAAAGAAACTTCTTTTACACCTTATGTGACCTTGGATTAAGTTGGTTTTATTACACTCATTAAAACCTGAGTACAAATTCAGTTAATATTATGAAACTGCTGAAAACCCTGGAAGAATATGGATGCACCTAAACCCATGTTTTAGCCTGTAATACCTGTGAAGAAAAGAAAAATGGGGTTTGATTTCTTTCTTCTTTTTTTTTTTTTTACCATTGTTTTCCCTCTGCATAGTGATAAAAACATGCAGTGGTCCCAGGAAGAGAGGCATTATACATATTGGAACACCACCCTTTCAAAAGCCCTGCAGGGATTTATTGAAGGAAAACAGAAGAAACACTTTATTCCCACCCTTAGTAATATCACCTGCTTTCCCTAGATCATAAACTGCTTTAGAAGTTTTTTTCATTTGTTTCCGTCACATATTAAGCCCCCTCTTTAATTACCCATTAATTCCCTGTGACATTTGCACAGCAGGCCCTTGCTCTAGTCTTTATCTGTCACTCTAAGAAAGAATAGGGATCCACCCTCCTATCCTGGAAAGCCTACCAAAGCAGCAACCTGAAGGAAGTAGTTCCTTTCATCTCCTGCTTAGGAAGAAAAAAATTAAATGAAAAAATACTTAGATACAGAAAATCTGACAATTGGAAAGGACTCATCGGGACAGCAAAGGGAGCAGGAAGGAGAGGTCCACAAAAAGCTTCAGGCAGACTCTAGAAGACTGAGACAGCTCCAATCCTCTGAAACAGAAAAATCAATTAGATACATCAAGCAGAGATGCGATGCACCAGGGGAAAAGGGAAAAAAATCCTTTTTTACACAGAGATAGATGCAGAGGCAAAGGGAAGTAAATACGCACCCGCATCTTTCTCATCAGGAGCAGTCTGAGGGAAATCCACGCTAATCACTCCAAAAAACACAATCAGATTCTTGTGGACTTCTGCCTGAGTCTCAATAAATTCACAGTTCAAGATTTCAAACCCTGAAAGGAATGAATTCCTTGCAGCCATCACATGCCTTCATTCTTGAAACCACAGAAAGACAAGCTAAACTCTTTATTTGTGGAGGAGGTGGTAATAAAAGTAATTAGATCAGGCAGACAAAAAAATCACTCAGTTGGATAACTTGCATGGCATGCAGAATTCTCTGTAACTCCCTTCTCTACTCAGAAGCTGTACAAAACCATGTTAGAGCCATTATCCCCTGAAACTTCAATAATAACAGAAACTTGGACAGAAACTTAAACAATAACAAAACTGCTACTGACAATTGTTCAGTCAGGTATCACAAAGAACTGAATGAAGAATTTGATAATAATTGACCCAGTGAATTTAGCCCTCTTCTACATATTGAGAACAGCTGCAGAAAAATGTTTCAATACTGAATGTTAAAGAGACTGGAAATGGAATGGAAATATGTAACCTTAGGAGGAACTCAGGGATGGAATGGCATCTCCTTATAGCTGGAGATGGTAAATTACTACAGACTCAAGACATCTAATGCATCCTGAAACTCCTTGGGCTACAGTGAGAATTCATCCTTCACCCAGTATAGAATTCTGCATAGAGTTTGGATTCTCTGTGATAGAGACTTGCAAAAATTAAGATGCAAAGTCAGCAACTAAGTTTCCTGGGCAGAACACAGCTACCTACAGTCTCCTATGGCACCAAGTGGGTCTGTTGTTCCTAAGAAGCATTCTTTTTAGGTGTCAAAGGTCTGTATCTGCAGATAACCTACTGCACAAAAAAGCTGATGCAACTATCTTCATAAGGATGTTTGAGGTTCATAGTTTAGGCATTTGTTAGTTATGTTAGTTATGCTCCCTCATGGGCCCCATTGACTAGGAATGCTCTGAGCAAAGCTAACACATATTGACAATGCTGAGTTCGGCAGAAAATGCAAGTCACAGTCCATTTTATTCAAAGTATGGACGGACATTCTTGTGGTAAAGGTCTTCCTGCCTTGTGAGCAGAAGCTATTTCCAAAATGAGTTTAATAGGAGAGAAAGCCACAGCAAACAGCATTCCAATTTTGTGCTATAAGCACTTTCTTTTGAGAAGGAGATAGTACCCATGTTATGGATTGTAACTGGTTTTATCTTGTATTTGCTTAATTTAAAATACATAAAAGACATTTTTGGCACACAAAAAGCATTTACACTTTTAACTAGATATCCTAACTTTAAGGTTTCTTTATCAGCGTTGTTTTGTTTTTGTCCGTGGAGGGTTGACCTTGGCTGGCTGCCAGGCACCCATCAAGCTCTATTACTCTCCCTCCACATCTGGACTGTGGAAGAGACAACATGACAAAAGGCTTGTGGATCAAGAGAAGGATGGGGAGATCACTCAGCAATTACTATCATGGGCAAAACAGACTCAACTTGGGTAAACTAATTTCATTTATTACCAATTAAACGGAGTGGGATAATGAGAAAAAAAGCCCATCTCACTCCCAATTTCACTCCTGCCCTTGAACAGTACAGGGCAATAGGGAATGCGAACTGTGGTCATTTCATCACATGCTGCTGGCATTTTTTCAGAGAAGCCACCCCTGCAGTACCCCTGCTACCAAAGCCTTGTTACCTAAACCAAATATGCTCTCAACAGAAAATGCATTCATTCTTTAGGAGGACAGTGTCTCTTCCCAGTTCCACTAGCTCTCAAAATGGCATTTAGGGTGCTCTCCTGAAAATTTGAACTCGTGTATTAAAATTCTCCTGGAGTGGGAATTAAGACTGCTAGTTGAAAAGCACTTACATTATTAAACATGTACATATACATATGTATGAATATGCATACACATCTATATTGCAAATACCTGAGGATATTTAAAATATGCAGGAACAAACCCATATTCAGAGGTACCAAATTGTCCTTACACCTATTCAAGAGAGACATTTTAAATGCTTTCACCTTTTTAACGGTTTGGGGGGGATTTTTTTTTTTTTTTTTTTTTTCTTTCCAGTGTCTCAACCCACAGCTTGCAACTGTTGCTGAGAACTGTATTCAATCTGAAGGAAAGAGTCAGGCATCCAGCTGAGAGCTGTGAGCTCTGTTACCAATCCTGGAGACCTAATTAACAGTTTAGGTGAAAACTGGCATAGCAACATCTAAATCCCCTTTTATATTTGGCTTAAGGCATTAAGGCAAAGCAAAGTGTCTCACTCCATTTTTAACTTCTGACATTCACTCCTTAATGACTTACGAAAGTGTATCAGGAATGTACTTTGCACACAGTAGTGTATAGAAACAAAAAGCAGGAAACATTTCAAGGAACAGTCTACTCAGCCTAACAAGGTACCTAACATTCCCAGTCTTCCTCATTTTCCATTTACACGTTAATATCATACATAAGATGTAAAAAAAAATACATATTCTTTGGCAGCTTTGTGCATTTAACTAGTGTTTAAGGGGCCTCTAGTACTAATGAATGTATGATTTTTAACCACTGTGGTAAGTTTTAGCATTTATTGCCTGTATGACATAATATTTTGCAATACTTTGCAAACAATTAATAATTCCTCAAAATTAAATTAATTCATTGTCTTAGGAGATGTAATACTGAATCAATTTCCTTTTTCAATTTATATTTCTCTACTTAGCCTGTATAGATTCCAGACTCATTTATTGTATTTATAACTGAATAACTACCAATTATATGTGTAGTATTTGAATTCATTTAATTGGCATACAAAATGTAAACCAAATTGTAAACCAAATATTAGTAAATTAACTCACCAAAAACATTTCAGGATAAGGCCTGACTTATATATAAACATATAATATGTTTCCTTTTATTTTTTCCCTTTTTTTTTCTGCCTAAATAAAAGGCTGAAGTGAACTTTTTTAAAGGTAATTTGAGTTGATCTGCCAGCTGTGAATAAATATTTGCTATCTGCTGTACAGAAATACCTATATCTATATCTGCCCTTCTGTAGTTTTGTAGAATGAGACGTTACTCATAAATGTGACAGCTGGCTTGAGTAGCTAAAATATGGGTTTTTTTATTACTTGCTAGGCAAGACAGAACATAAAACCTCCACATAAGTCACCAAGAGATTAGTTACTTCAGCTTCAGGTTGCAGCAACTTCTGTTACTAGCTTTTGTCAGAATCCTTCCACCTTCTCCCTCTTTCCCACACACATATACACTTTATGTGGGAACAAAAGCTTCATCCATTTTTTATACCTTTCAACTCCGAGAATTAAATTTGAGCAGTGAATACATGATCTTCAGGAGTGTTGAAGACAATTATTTTTTGCACCCTGATAAATGAAGGGATCAAAATAAGGATGATTCTCCAAAACCTGGTAATTAAGTTAAATGTTTACAATGTTACAGTGGCAGTGTACATGTGGGATCCTCCCAGTCTGCTTGCCATTGCCTCTTGCTTCATTGAAGGCAAGTATCTGTTGTCCAAATGTATTTTCATTAAATTGCCATCTAAAGAAACACACAAGGCTATAATACCATTATCAGTGCAAACATATACTTGAAATTAGGACACTATTTCCCCTTCAATAACAAGTTTAAGGAAAAGTTTCGGGGAACAGAAGGTGTTAAATGGTGATTTGGAAATACACTGTTGAATTGTCAGAAAAAGTCAAGTTTCTTTTTGTGAAATTTGCACTAGTAATTTGCCCTTTGCTGCTTTAGACTGAATGGTGTGGAGAGATGAAAACTACTTTTCTTTCACTATAACCTGGTTCCCATTTAGCATCATCTCACACTCTTAATTTCAATTGCTCCTTATAAAAGTTTAAAAGTTTGTTTCTAGGGAGGAATAAAATATTCTAGAGATCTTTTTACAAAGAAGCTCCACAGAAAAGGAGCAAGCTAATCAATAAATTTATAGTTTCTTTTTATTATATTGGCAGATAGATTAAAAAGCTTTACCGGCAAAAGCTTATAGCAGTGGACTGATTTTAGTTAGGAGTCTGTGTTTTCCTGCTTCCTACACTGCTGAATAGATGGTCTAGAATTGCTTAGCAATCTCTGCCTTTACTTCTTAACAGAACATTATTTTAGCTAAGATTTCTGCACTTTTTTTCTATTGTCTGTGTGATATAGCATTTTATTACATGACAGCATCTTAAAGAAAGCCACTAGAATTTATTTGTAAGCTTATTTTTATGTATGTGCAACTCAGATCCATACAGCACTTCACAAATCAGATATTAGGGCTCTTACCTTCTTCATTAGCACTGTTTTTTTCCTCACCTTGTTCTCTTTTTGTACCTTTTCCCACGTCCCCTCCAACTTCATGATTATTTTCCTATTTATTGCATTAATCCTAACCAAAGCCACGTATTTCTTAGATATTTCCTTTCATAGGTCTCCTGGTCAACTTAAAAGTAATAGAGCTCCAAACATTATCATACCTTTTTCAGTACTTTTTGCATTAATTGACTTCTGCTGTTCTTGACAGCATTGCATCTTCTCTGTTCTGTTGTCTTCTTTTAAATTCAAGGAGCCCCTACTCAACAGTAGATCATATCATACAGCCTGCTGCTAATGCAAGAAAGCTCAATGAGCCCTGGGTTGTCCACTATTTATACAGTAAGATAATTCGCAGTCATATTTACCTTTCTTCAAAACCTGGCTTGAGTCAGACCTTCACCAGCACTATGGTACATGGGCATGTTATTCAAATCAGCTATTGGCTGTTATGTTGTTACCTGTCTCCCCTGAATCCACTTTGAGTTAGGTGCAGCCATCATGACCTGACACACTTGATACCACTCGTGGTTATCACTTGAGCAGGGTTATAGGAAATAAAGGTCAAGCTGGGGGCAAAGGGATAGCATACTGCTGTAGTAGCATGGACTAATACTCTGCACTAACACCTCCCCCTTTCAACCCAGAGGTGGTGTTTATTTTCTTTGTGTTTCAGTTCTATCTCTAAAAAAGAGGGATGAAATTTGTCCTCTACACCACCAAATATCTACAGCATAAATATATATATACATAGTATGGAAATGATAATATATAAAAATATTGTAAAAGAGGTCATACAGATATATTAAAATTCAGTTAACATCTTTTCTTAATGCCACATCTGACCCAATTTTTGGTCGGTGTCATGGCAACAAAAAGATTAAATTCTATATTTCTGTGTTTCGAAGTAGAAAATAGCAGCATGGTATCCATTAATCTTCAGTTCTATAGAGGAGGATGGGATGTGTAAAATAAAAACAAAACAAAACAAAACACTCCAGATTTCACCTCTCTTTCCCTTGTTTCCTGTTTGGAAAAGATCAATTTAATAGCTCTTGCTCATTTAAGAAAATATAGGAATTAATTATTTACAAGAATGCATTTTAGAAAGAGAAACTCACTAATAGAGTAGTAAATGACCCTTTAGAGATCATTTGGATTACCCTGGATTAACCAACATGTTATTATTTAAACCATAGAGTGGAATATCAGTCTGTCTCACACATCTCAATAATCTGCTCAAACAGAACTGTTGAACTTGGTTGGGTTAAACGGGACAAAAAAGGAAGAGATCTGTTAATTATTTGGGAGCAATGCTTACTCATGTCAGAATCCTTCCAGAAAGACAGAAAAATCACGTTTATTTCAGTGTCTTCAGCTCTGTTTTTGTAGAGGAGTTCTTGTCTTCTTACCCTTCCCAAGGAGCTCCTCAGCACTGGTGTATGCTCTCAACTTTTCCTGGTTCTTTAGTACTTCAAAATAGTGTTACTCCAAGGATGCTTGTGAGAAATGCCTGAAGAAGTGATTTCCCCTGGAATTTTTACCTCAATATTTTACATAATTATTCTAGCATACAGCCTTTACAGTCTGGCTGCATGAAAGGGCTTAAGTATAAATTTCCAATTCATCCTGTTCTTAATTGCCATTATAAATGAATGAGTTTAGTCGCTGTATTTAAAAAAAATAGGTAATTAGTTATAATATTCAACAAAGTATGAAATAGTGTCCTGGGTTCAGTAGTAGCAGCCATTTTTTCTCTTTCTTAGTAGATGGTGCAGCATTGTGTTGTTGACTTTCAGCCTGGGAACAGCGCTGATAACACCAATGTTTTTAGTTACTGCTCAAATGTTTGGTCGGAACAAGGACTTTGTGAGTCTCATGCTCTGCCAGGGTGAAGGGGAAGCCGGGAGGAAGGAGAGACAGGACGCCTGACCCAAACTAGCCAAAGAGGTATGCCATACCACAGCACGTCATGGCCAAAAGGTAACTGAGAGTTACCCGGAAGGCCTAGATGACTGCTGGGTGGGGGCGAGATATCAGTCGGCGGGTCGTGATGTGTTGTATTCTCTTCCCTTGTTATTTTCTTTATCATTATTATTATTGGTGGTAGCAGTAGTGATTTGTGTTATACCTTAGTTACTGGACTGTTCTTATCTCAACCCATGGGAGTTACATTATTTTGATTCTCCTCCCCATCCATCCGGAAGTGGGGGGGAGGAAGTAGGGAGTGAGTGAATGAGCTGCATGGCTGGGTTTAA
Organism: Pezoporus flaviventris; assembly: GCF_033815535.1. Taxonomy (NCBI): domain Eukaryota; kingdom Metazoa; phylum Chordata; class Aves; order Psittaciformes; family Psittacidae; genus Pezoporus; species Pezoporus flaviventris. Next base: position 26,402,992 of record NW_026892579.1, on the reverse strand, counting down.
AGCACGACAAAGGGTGTATTGAGTTTTTGTGACAAAGTTTTGGTAACAGGGGGTATTACAGGGGTGGCTTCTCTCAGTAGGTGCTATTAGCTTCTTGTATGTCAAATAGAGCCAATTCCAGCTGGCTCCATGAAGGACCTGCCACTGGCCAAGGATGAGCCGATCTGTGATGGTGGTAGCACCTCTGGGATTACATATTTAAGAAGGGGAAAATGCCACTGTGCAAGGGGAGTTACAGCCAGAGAAAAGAGTGAGAATATGTAGGAGAAACAGCTCTGCAACCACCAAGGTCAGTGCAGAAGGAGGGCAGGAGCTGCTCCAGGCATCAGAGCCGTAATTCCCCTGAAGCCCATGGTGAAGACCACAGTGATGACGACTGTCCTCCTGCAGTCCATGAAGGTCCACAGTGGAGCAGATCTGCACCTACAGCCCATAAAGGGCCCCACACCAGAGCAGGTGAATGTGACTGAAGGAGAAACTCTGAAGATCTGTTTCCCCTGGGAGTGGACCCATGCTAGAGAGTCAGAAAAAAATGTGTGATGAACTGACTCATTCCCCATCCCCCTGTCCTGCAGGGGGTAAGGAAGTAAAGAAGGGAGTAAAGTTAAGCCTGTGACAAAGGGAGGGGTGAGGGGAAAGTGTTTTTAAGATTTGCTAATTATCCTACTCTGATTTGACTGGCAAGAAATTGAACTAATTTCTTCAAGTTGAGTCTGTTTTGCCTGTGAGGGTAACTAGAGAATGATCTTTCCCTGTCGTTATCTGGACTCATGAGCCTTTGGTTATATTTTATCTCCCTTATTCAGCTGAGGAAGGGAGTGATAGAATGGTTTTGCTGGGCACCTGGCAACTGGCCAGGGTAAAGCCACCACAAAGGAAAAACCATAAAAGACATTCAGTAAGATACTAGGCAAGGGAAAACATTCCTGGAGTTACCATAATATGTCGTGACTTTTACTACTTTTCAGTTTTAGTACATCCACATAAATCACAGTAGCACCAACAGCTTCAAGAACAAACCTGAACTGCGCTAGGAAAAAGGAGGCCTTGGATTTTCTAGGGGTATAATTTTCCTTTTAATGCATCATCTGGTTTATAAAAAATGCATATATATATATGTATAAGAAACACGTCTAGTTATTTTCCCCTCTGCAATTACCAACTTCAGAGAATTAAAAATACCCAATATAATTCATTCCTAGGCTAATCAGGAATCCTTACTTCTCTTGCCCTCTCGAGCAACATCTCCACTCTATGTCTACCTTGTAACTCACTCAAGTCTCTCTAGAGCTTGGAAAACAATGTTTTCCTAGCAGTGTTCAAAAAATAATCAGGAACAAAGAAAGAAACAAAAGAGAGAGAGAAAGAGTGAGATTTATAATGGTCCCTGAGACCAGATCTAGAGACTGGAACTGTAACTATATCCACTTGAGTGATTTCAGTTCAACTCAGAACTGGTGTAAATGTGTTCTTAAATTGATTTATTTGGAAAACTTTGGTGTATCATTAGACCACCCTGTGCCTTGTTTATGCTTTTAGATTGTGGCTGTCTGCAGTTAGGGTCTATGTATGTTTCTCAGTCATACAAAGCATAGAGCATGTTTTTGGTCCACAAAGGTTTACAACTGAAAGGGTACTTTAACCCTTAAATTCTGGCATCCAGATTTTTCATCTATAACCCACTAGTGATAAGAATGTCTCTATAAATGAGAAATTTGCCTTAAGAACCCAACAATCAAGTGAAAATAATCACTTTTCATAGGTCTTCATTTTGGTCAAACTCTCAGGAGCTGTGGTATTTTAATAACTGGATGACATTTAGAGCACAAGTTTACTTTTGCAGTGATATATGATTGTGCAGTATCTTTTCAATTGAACTAGAGTAGCCTGGTGGCTTCAGAACACTTATCAAAATCTGCGTGTATTTCTACAACGTGTGTTGAACATCAGGCTGTGAAGCTTTTAAAAAACATTTTTATTTTCTAGGTGGAGAAAAAGAAGAGGAAAAAAAAATTATAATGAAGCCTTGGGTGAGATATTTTAGCGTGAGGTGTCCCTGCCCATGGCAGGGGATTGGAACTAGATGATCTTAAGGTCCTTTCCAACCCTAACTGTTCTATGATTCTGTAACACTTCTGTTATGCCCAGGAAGATTTTGCTTTTGTAACTGAAAAAAAAAAAAAAAAAAAGATCAGCTTTTACAAAAGGGAGTACATTTCAAAATGGCTTTTTAAGTTCACTTGAGAAAATCTATGCCTGATATTAAGTAACACATTATGGCAGTTATACAGAATGAAACTGGATTTGTTTTACTTAATCTCTATTGGTATATGGCCAGCTTTTTGGAGGGGTGGGCTGTTTTTTTTTCCCCCATTCTGTTCTTGTCTTCACTCTTGCCTGTCAAAGGGTGTCAGAATTCATTCTGATGACCTGTTTCCAGATGGTCCTCTGCTTGGCAGATTTGATACGCCACGTCACATAAAAAGCTCATAAAACTGAAGTGGCATTCACTCCATACAATGCTTTGATTATCAGCATACTTACAGGGAAAGGCACAGCATCTCACTGCCAAGCACTTAGTGCCCACTGGTTCCATCATCCAAGCTGAGCACAACACAGTTTAACATTTTAAGCGTTTTTGTCACACTTGTATCTACTTGGCTTCTTTTTAAATCTAAGGACAGATATATGCAAATAAATGTTTGGCATACAAAAAAAAGAAGAAAGAAAAATATATTCCAAAGAAATGTCAATTTAAGCAATGCCATTTAAAACAAAGAACTATGAACTTTCAAATTTTACCTCCATTTTCATTTTGTTTTAATATTTATTGTAATGTTTGGTTATATACCTCAGTTTGACCAGCACATAATTCTGCAAACCTTATAGACAACAGGAATACTCTAATAAAGAACTTATTATTTTTACTGCTGACATTTGAATTAATATTTCAACATACAATAACAGTAAGAGAGTTCTTTCTGTTGACTTTACTTAAGCACTATCAGCAGTAGGCTGGTTACAACAGCCTGGAATTATTTAAGCAGTATAATTCACTACAGATACTTTTTAAAAATATAAGCCCATTCTTTATATGCAGAAACTACAATCTGAATTACATTCTGCTGCTAGAACAACAGCGGGTTTACCATTTTGTAGATGTACACAGTCAGTGCCATATTTAACTACCCTTGTCAAAGCTAACAAGAATTAAAACAACAATGAAGAGTTAGCTTTCCAAGTGAATATAATAAGTACATGAATTTTAATTCATCTGAGTGGGTTTTCTGTGTTTTATAGGTCTGACCTGGAAAGTAAGAAATTTAAATGACATCAGAAGATTCCTTCTGAAAAACACTTGGATTATTAGCCCCCAGGATTTAGCTACCTGCCTGCTTCTTTCTCTTTTCATTTACCTCTTTAGGCTATGAGCAGTAGCTCTAAAAATAATGTCTCGATTTGGTGGATTTGCAGGCTTTTTGTCATTTTACCTTGGACACAGACATAAATGCCTAATCTGGGAAAATGACATATAGCGCCCCTGGGAAGTTCTCTCTAATATTACTCAGTTCCTAGAAAGTCACACACCTTGTTCTCTCTGACTTGACTATGTGCACAGCAACTGGGCTTCTAAAGGAGGTATTTCAATAAAATGCCTAAAGTTAGAGGCAATAAATCTAAGTTCTGGAATGTGAAAGTTTAAGCAAAATTATATCTTTCATATCTGATTGTAATCTGCAAGTCTGAAGAGGGAGACAAATAGTCTGTGTCACTGAAATTTTGTCACGTTCATGCTTATGTAACTAAGAAGAAATTTATTTATTTATTTGTTTATCTTTTTATTTACTTAACTGTATTTTGGGAGGAACCCACAGGGGATGATTTTTGAGGTTTCTGTATATCAAGGAAGCTCTCACAGAGCCACAGTGAAACAGCTTACAAATAAGCACTATATTTTGCCCAAATAAAATAGTGACTGGGACAGCAGGAAAGAATAAAGCAAAAAAAGCAGAATCTTAAACGACACTGAGAAATAATTATGTGAGCAAGAAGTTAAGACTAAATCCCTGAGTTCTGTTATTTGTATGTTGCCTTGAAATTACACTATAAATTTCTACTGCACAGAATGGAGAGAAAGAGCTTCAGTTGGTTAAAGTAGGTGGATTGCAGTTTTTGATTTCAAAATTATGGATGGGTGGCTACCCAAGAGGTGTTGCCAGCGATGTTAAGAGTTCTATGCGCAATGAAGTCACCATGCAGATATGAGATCAATGCCTCATCCTGCGCTGTTGTTATTACGATCTGAATGAATCCATTTCCAAAGTTCTGAAATCTATGTTGAGGTAACACATTACATAATAAATCACTGTTATTAAAAATTAACTACCTATTTCTCCTCCCCTTTCTTTTATGTAATTGGATGAACTGAAGAAGACCAGTATTTATTACATGACCAAAACCTAAAAATAAAACAATGCATAGCTAGCAGCACCATCTGTGTCCATCAATTCTAAGGCAATCTAGTCTTTTCCCTGAAAGTCTCCAGTTGTGGATAACAGAAGGCAATCTGATAATAACCCAGTTATAAGCAGAGAGAAAGAGCTGCAGCCTTGGCTAAAGTGCTTACGTTCTTATTGGTAAGAAACATTGCAGCTACTGCCTACAGACATAATTTTATTCCTGTCTGCATCAGCTTTCACTTGAAAATTTGGCTGTGTAAAAAACTTACAAGCAGCTATATACCAGACAGGCACAACTGTATGTGTGCCACTGCTGATATATCTGTCGATTGTTCCTTGTGCCAGCAGAATTTTCAAAGCTGGATTTGGCATCAAGAGGCATAATACAAGTATTCTAATGGACAATTAAGAACACAATTTTTCCTCTTCCTCTTTCATCCATAAGTTCTTAATGTACCAATGGATGCTTAGGCTCACAGATATGCTTTAATTCCCTGTGCTGATAATTCCACATGTAGGAAATGCCCATGGTTATTAATCAGTTATTATGCACGGGGGATTTTCCCTTTACCCTATCTTTTTCTTGTCATTTCCTACAAGAACCTCTTTAGTATTAATGATGGTTGCTCCCCAAATTTTGGCAGATAATTCCACATTTTCTCAAGTGCGTATACAAGAGGAATCTTAAGTTCCTGCCAAAGATAGCCATCAGCAACAGGTCTACAGTAGTTTGTCTGACTATGTTAGAGTAAGGGAGCCATGCTTTAACTCTGGCTCATAATAGTTCCCACTTGACATTCCCTATCTGTAGTATATCCCTTGTCTTACATCAGTAATGACTGTCTTCACATGCCTCAGGCTTTTCTTAGACTACTTTCAACTCCTTTTTTTTTCATTTCTCTCTAAAACTTTTTGTGACTTTCAAAATTATCTACTGACTGCAATTACATGACTTCAAACCTTTTAGCCTGTTTTACCTGGAAAGACTTTGTGATTGTATACAACTACTTTACTTCATTAGGTGTTTTAATATGTAGTGTCAGATATACCTGTCAACACAACAGTTATTATTACCTTCAGAAACAGAAAAAAAAAAAAAGCAGTAGGAACTAAGGCCCTATTATATCAGTGAGTGACTTTTAGATACAGAATGAGAAATGTAGAAGCCAAATAATCCAACATTTAAAAGGCAAGTCCAAAAAGCTCCGGGAAGGATTTCACAATACAATGTTTCTGTCTACAGGGTATTTCACCTATGGAAGTGAAATTCAAGGTAGATTACATAAAATATTTCCATATTTGCCATACCTTTCTAAAGAATAATCTAAAAGAAATGCAATTGTGTCAAGAGACATCCAGTAATATTTGAAAATTATATCCAATTTTGGTTTGGTTTGGTTTGTTTTGTTTTTTTTTTAGAAAACTATATATTAAAGAGAGCTGTGAGTTTAATAAAGAGAATGAATACAAAACCAGTGAAAGTATACAGTATACATGTCTATAAAGGCTGCCACTTTTAAAAAGCCATTTTAGCAGCAGCGATTTTTACCAACTCTTATTATTAAACTATTGTAATGTAAGCATCACTTTATGGCAGTCTATGTTACGTATTGTTCAGATTTGATACCAACACAGATAGTCTTCTGCTCTTTTTGATCTGTGGAGACAATCTTCTTTCTTGTTTTGCTCAGCACCTGTAGAAAATGCTTCAGATTTTGAAGTGATGAAGTTCTATCTGATGATTATTACTATTAATCGATATTATGGAAAGATTTAAATTATTTAGCAAGATATCAAAGTCTGTTTCTGCTGCTCCCTGCACATCATTGTCATTAAATATATCCCTTGCACCCCAAAGTTATGAAATTAGAGTAAAATTGGGTGGATACAAGGAATAGTTGAGGAAAGCACAAGGTAACAGCACGACAGTTATGAGAAGGGTAAGAAGCAAAGGTCACAGAACTTCAGCTGCCTAGATAGTTATACATGTCTTCTTTCCCCATATTTCTTTCTCTGTCTTTTAATTAAAAATAAGTGGCCTGATTTTCAAAGGTCCTGAACACTCAAAAATTGCACTGATTTCACAGGCAGCTGTGTGTGTCAGCACATAGGAAAATTAGACCAAAAGTATTATTATCTTTGGAGACTTCATAAGATTTATCCTTTAAATGTGACTAAGGGAAAACCTTGATATCTATAACTTAGAAGAGTAGAATAGTGCAGGCTTCTAAAAAGCATAGTAACTTTAGTATGACATAGTCATCTTTTCTCTCAGGTCTCTCTTTCTTTCCTGGTGTTGCATCTCCTGCTTGACACCTTTCTTATCCATTTTGATTAAGGAAAGGGTCTAATAATCCTGGGCAAAGTTCATGTTCTCTCCCATGTCAGGGCAGTGTGGTGATAGGGTCATCCTATGTGTTTTCTAACTAGTAGAACTCACCAAACACTGACAATCAATGTTCATGATTATTCATGCAAGTAAAACATAAATTAATTTCAGTTGCACTTGAGTCACTTTTGTGTTCACTTTCTCTAAACATTGAAGTAACTAGTCATTGATTAATTTTTGGATGTGAAGTTACTGATAACCTGTCTAAAACAAGAAAGAGACCCATATTTATATTTCAGCCTTATGCCATGTATTTTCAATCTTTTCATGTATGCTGCTTACAAAGTGTCTGTTTTACTTTCTTATTTCAGATACATACTAGTTGATTGAGCAATCTAAATAAAAAATATTTGTTTGTTTAGTGGCCTGGAAAATTCAAGTGGCTTGTTTCTTTAAAGTCTGTAATCAAGAAAGGAGCAGGTATCTCCCAGAACTGAAGATGAAAACCCACATATCTCTGTATACAAAGTCTAATTCCACGACGTTATTCAAAGCTATAAATATAATTATTTTCAATATAGATTATTGAGGACTAATGAGAAATGTGGTTTGCAAAGAATTTTTAACATTGACATAAAAATCTGTTGAACTCAGGCAAATGAACAAAACTTCGGTTAAATTATCATCAAACTTTTTATATTGTTCTCTATTCAGTTATTAAATGTCATAACATGCCAGTTCTCATTACACATTTGAATTTTTCTTTTTTCATCTTAACTGCAAACAGGATATACTGAAAGGTCACAGAAATCAGCTGATCAGCATTACCAAAGGCCAATTTAATTCCTTCTGCAGTCAAATGAACTTAGAAGAGAATGGTATTTAAAGCCCATAACCCTTTGTGATTCTCTATCCATCCAAAATGAGCATCTACTACTTTACAATCAAAAAATACAGAAATCTAAAACACAATTAAAAAATCTTGATATGTGTTTATATAGTGCTTTGAACAAAATGTCAAAGAATTAGACGATGTTACAAACATTGATGAAATTGGCATGTTTTGTGTCATAACTTTTTCAAAAATACAAAGAGGTGAGTCACAAAGTTTGTTTTGACTCACAAATACTGTAGAATGGGTTCACGTTGGAATGCCAAAGGCAGGTGGTGCATTCATGAGAATACCATAGAACTTACACAGTTTTCAAAGAATTAGAACTATTTAGATGTTTTTGTTTTATTTGCTTATAATCCCCACTCTATCTGGAGAAAGAAATTCAGATTAACAAACTGGAGTTAATGGTGGGTATTATATTGCCTTGTGCTTTGGCCATTTTCTCAGAGCAAGACATTAAACCAATTTAGTAAAAAAAAAAAAAAAAAGCAAAAACCAAAAACAACCAAACAAAAAAACTCCCAACTTTTATCCATCCATCCATAAAAATATTTTTTTTCTATTTTACAAAATATGTATTCAGTTACTGAGAATAAGCTTCATATTTTCACAGGTGAGAAAACAAATTAATTTAGTACTTGGAACTAGAAAAGTGAGCATAGCAGTATTCATAATACACATAATTTGGCACATTCTATTTATTGCAACAAGAAATAATCTTTGAGTTCCTGAGAATGGAATTTTGATGTTTCATGCAAATGTAAAAAAAAATTGGAATAAGGGAAAGTGAAAAAAATATTCTGCAAGTATCTTTTTTTGTTAAAAGGTGCTTAGATAGCATTTATTTCAGACACATATTGAATTTAAATAGATTCTAATGTCTGTTTCAAATCCACTCTTTCTCAGGGGTATTATTAGTAGTAGTTCCACCAAGCAATATTTCTAAAATTTAAGTTTTTAAGAATCCAGCATTAGATCAGTTTGATGGTACTCAAAAGACTGAAGAATCCTGTCTAACTGCATGCACTGAACTGAGTAATTTTGAAACAAATAAAGGACCATGAAGGAACCGAAGATGACTTTATTTCTGTTCCAAGCACCATTGTTAGCTGCCTAAAACAGAGATAGGATAAACTGTCACCAGGTGTTTCACAGTACCTGGAATTCTTCCTCTTTGAGTCTTACTGTTATTATTTAAAAGTTCGGTGTGCTTCCCCTCTGATTTATCCCGCATGATATGCTGTCTTCCTTTAACAGATCTTTCCATTATCAGTTGCTGTATCATAGTTGCACCAGTCTATCTTCTCACATTTGTTCACACATCTATTGTTTGAGTACTGTTTTAACAGAAAAGGAGAAGCAGTAGATCTACTAAGTGCAGTAAGACATTTATTCAATTGTTAAAATAGCACAGGATATTATAACAAATGTAGTGATTGGTAATCTCCACAGTACTTCAGTTTGATGCCACAGGCTTGTACAAGTCATTATATGCTTGAATAAAAGTTAGATGCCATAGAAATTGTCTGTTCTATGGCTATTTTTATTATACTAAAAGGACAGTGACAAAGTTACTGAGCAGCACTCATATGCTGGTGAGAGACAGTAAACAAAAAGTAACATCTTAAACTGTTATAATTTGGATTAACATATGGATGTGCAAAAGTTCAATACAGAATCCAAAATACTCAGGAAACATATAAAAGGATCACTTTAATATGACTTCTTTTGGTTTGATTTATCCCCAGTTTACTGTTTCATTGAACTGAATGGCCCTGTTCTGAGGTTTTGTCTCTTTAGTGTCACCATTGATACCCAGACCACTTTCTCAAGAATAATTATCACTTCTGATTTAAATTAATGCAGAACTTCCAGAATACACTTGAATAGTATGTATGTCATCAACAATGCATGCCTTTGGACTTCTATCCTGGATCTGTAATTGTGAGAATTAGACTAGTATTAAAAATGACATGGTGATTTTTTCATGTTGCTTGATTAACTACCATCAAACTTATGACAACTAGAAAATGTTTTAGCTTTGATAGAGGTGATGATGAATCATTATGAGGTGGCAGGGATCCAATAATGTCATACTGTGAGTTTGTATTGATTTTCTTACATTTAGTGGCTTGTGTTGCTCCACTTATTAATTTCTGTACTTTGGTCTGTGTCAATGTGTGCAACAATTTTATATCTCCCTGTGTTCCTGTTCTGACCACAAAATATTTCTGTGAAATATCATCCTTATATGACACACTAGCATTCTGTTTCCTGCTTTAATTATGGTTCCTGGTTCTTAGTAGGTGCTTGTCACATCTCTTATTACTTAAACTCTGCTTGAATTCCTGTGTAGGGCCTGAAGTCAGAAAACATGACATTTAACAACAAATGCCGCTGCCCCATTTCACAGTAAACAATAGTAATAATCTGACCATCTTAATCAAGAATTATTCAGGTATTTTATGCAGTCAGACCTAGGAGAACTTCTTTTTTCTGAAAGAGAAAATTTATCCTTGTCATCACTAAAAATCTTCTGTATCTTCATAGCACAAGTTTCCCAACAAGATGGTCAGACTTCTGCTCCAGAAGTCTGTAAAGGAAAACATAAATTACCTTCGCCTCTTAATTATTTTCATCATTATTTAGCATGCAGCAGTGTGATACAACGTAGGTTTATACACACAAATTAAGGTGTCTAGATATAAGTGCCTACAAACACCACAGGTACCTGGGCTTCTATTACAGTCAGTAGGTCTCACTGGAATTTCCTACTTGTAAGTATTTTAGATGCAATTTTAGATGCCCTTCTTTATCAAAGGTGTGCACATGTTACAGTGTGATACAAAGCAAGATCTGTACCATCCCAGTGTTACAGCTGGAGCTGTATTCTATGGCATCTTAAATGTCACTAGACTCTGACGGGTGAACAGTGGAAGACAGCACAAGAGACCTAGTCAGCGCAATCAAAAAGTCAACAAGTCTCGGGACTTTTTCAGCAGAATAGACTCCAGATGTGTGGTTCAGTTGCTCACACAGTGTTGTCTAATGCCATTTGAGCTACTCCAGACTGCCTGTCCTGTGTTCAGCAGTAGCAGTCATTTTTCTCCTTCCTGGTAGCTGGTGCAGTGCTGTGTTTTTGACTTTCAGCCTGGGAACAACGCTGATAACACCGGTGATTTTAGTTGTTGTTAAGTAATCTTTATTCCGACCAAGGATTTTCTCAGTATCATGCTTAGCCAGAGAGAAGGGGAAGTCAGGAGGAAGCAGAGACAGGACACCTGACCCAAACTAGCCAAAGAGGTATTCCACACCACAGCACGTCATGCTCAGTACATAAATTGAGGGGAGTTACCTGGAAGGCCCAGATCACTGCTCTGGTTGGACTGGTTATTGGTTAGTGGGTGGTGAGCAGTTGTATTCTCTTCCCTTGTTATTTCCCTTATCATTATTATTATTGGTGGTAACAGTAGTGTTTTTGTCTTATACCTTAGTTACTGGACTGTTCTTATCTCAATCCATGGGAGTTACATTCTTTCAATTCTCCTCCCCATCCCTCCCGGAGTGGGGAGAGGAGGAAGAGGGGGAATGAGCAAGCGGCTGCGTGGTTCTGAGCTACTGGCTGGGCTTGAGCCCTGACACTGCCTGAGGTGTCACATATGTCAGTCAAATATGACACAGGGCCTGTGGGAGACTGCTGCCTTTCTAAGTTTCTACTAAAAGCTAGGCAGCATGCTTAAAGAATTTCAAATTATTCTAGACACCTACACATAGGCAGATGAACCCCTGTGTGCCTGAGGGCCAGCTGAAATTCTTCCTGAACTGCACAGAGTTTAATGACTAGTACTTTCATGACTATGACAGCATGTTAGACTCCTACACGTTTGTAAACCTCTACAAAGAATTAAAAAACTGCTTTATGCGTGTATCTGTTCTTAGACACCATCCTGGTAACATTTTAATTTGCTTAGGTTTTTTCAATAGTCTGGATAAATACTAAACTCTTGAAAATATAAAAATAATAATTGGCTGAGAGAGAAAGATTCTGTTATTTTCTACTGAAGAAATTTTTTTTTTTTTGCTTTAAAATCTTATTTAATATCAGGGAATCATAGAATGGTTAGGGTTGGAAAAGACCTTAAGATCCTCTAGTTCCAGCCCCTCTACCATATAGGCAAGGATGCCTCACACTAGATCATGTCAGCTGAGGCTCTGTCCAACCTGGCCTTGAACACTGCCACAAATTCACAGGAAACTGAGCTGGTTCTGCTACTCATGGTCCTACTTGCTTTTCATATGGCTCTGGAAGTGCTACAGTGCACCTAGTTGTGTGTTACTGTTGTGTCTACTTTGCCATCACTTTAATGCTAGCTTCCCTACCACACAGTATAATGAATAGCCTCTTACAGACTTGATTCCTTATTTGCAAAATTTGCAGCTGTTGCAAGATCTTTGTATTTCTGTGGTTTCCAAGATAACAGTCTCACTTCAAATACATAAAACAAGAGCAATCATTGTTGTGCAGTATGAGGAATAATAACTGATTTTTCTGTAACAGAGAACACAGTGATGGATTAATATTCTTTCTTGGGTTTCTTGAAGAGTTTGTTCAACGTAATGAAACAATTTTTGCACAACTTCTGAAATATCAAGCTGTGTGTATTCTTGAATTCCAGAGTTAAAATACTTTGCACAATTTTCCTGTATGAAAAACACTCAAGTGTTCTTTTATCTATTGTTTTACTATAATACTTCTCAGAGAAAAACCCCTCCGCTAACTGGCTTTGTCATTTCACAGAGAATTTATATGAAGATATTAAAAATCCTAATCAACCCACTAGAACACTAAGCATTTTGAATAATGTTTGTCATTAATGCACACCGTAAGATGTGCCAAAGTCTTCTAAAATATGCATTGTCTGTGTGTATGTTTTCATAGATCTGGTTTCAGCAGTTATTAGAGTGGTTCACGTTAGTGCTGGTATAAAAGTTCAGTTTCCTATTTCCACCATGATGCTTTTTTTGTAAGTTTATGACATGGCTTTTTCCCCCTGGTTTCACACATAGTGTCAGCTCCTTTCAAAACTAGGTGATATTCAGTGAAACAATTACCTAGGTAAAGAATTGGGGGGGGGGGGGGGAAATTCTATAGTTTTAAAATGTCTACAAAGAAAAGACATAACATTAGTATATTGAAAATACTACTTTTAGATTTCATTCACTTCTCCTGAACCATTGATTTTTATAGATGAAAAGAATTAAGGTGGCTGTTATTTAGTGTCGAAAAATAGCTTCTGGGCATAACAAGCAGATAGCTTTATGCTTTACCTCCTGCTTTAATAGTTACAATAAATCAGAATGGAACTGAAATAATTCCAATGACATGAATTACCCACTTACTCTAAATCTCAATGGAAAAAGTATGTTTTCATTTTAAATTTCAATTATACAAATAAATGTACAAGAAATAATTGCACTGACTAGCCAATTATTCTAACAATAAAGGAACACAATATTGACTTTTTGATTGAAGGGGGGTCAGTATGCTAACAGTAACAGAACACAGTTCTTATTCTGAGATGGTCCTTTTATTTCATTTTGTGTTTCATACTTTGGCATTGTTAAGACATAAAAAACAGAATTGTAAATGTTATTGTGTAAAGTAAGGTTGGGCATGATTAAGAGTGAAACAAACACTCAGCATAAAACTATTCTCTTACTATGTAGATGATGCTTCCTTGCCCCAAACATACTTGTACTCATGCTGACTGACCACAAGAAAAATAAAACATAGTGAGGTAGTTTAACATAGGAGGTTAGAGGGTGAGGGAGTCAAGATAATTTTTCTCCAGCAACCACTTTTGGCTCCCTGGCAGATTTCTCTGGCAATGATGTAATTTTTCTTTCACTATGACTTTTCCTCTTCCATTTTTTGATGGAGGCTTACTTGCAACTACAGCTTCATAAGATCTGTGTGTGAGATAATTTTTATCTGAGCTCTTTAATAGCCTCATACCAACAAAATACAGCTAAAGTGATCATTTGCTCACCTAGTTTTCTTGAGAGTCAGGAATCTGGTCTTCCATTGCATATTGAGATGCCTGTGTAGTCGTGTAGTCAGGTAGTCTGCAGAAATAAATTATTTTGCTGTGGGCAGAGGCCCAAATCTTAGTAGATGTAGTGTATTTACATTCACATTTTGGACTGGATGAGTAGTCTGATGTGCTTCTGACCACTTTTGAACTTAAAAAAAAAAAAATTAAATTTGGAAGGATCATTTGCAGGGACGTAGATAATACTGAAAGATGTAAATAATGTAAGTTTCCTAGTATGACTGCATCAGTTAAGTGGAACTGTATACATCTATGTTTCATAGACATGACAGAAAGGACAACCCTAATGGAAAGGTGGAAAACTGTAGCCATTTTCTAACCATCACTTAGGTGGTTCAGTCATCTTCATAATCTTTTCTCGATTTTATTCTTAAATATGTAAATTCTGTTGCTCTCTTCTTTTTTGTATATATATATATATATTTGTTTGCTACTTACATTAGATTGTGGTTGCATTAGATTGTTATTTAATGTTAAACTCAGTAATAGGAGATAAAATGGTGTGTGAATCCAGAACAGAATAACAAAATTTCCAAATAGATGCCTCACAATCCTCTGCATGTCTTCTTTCTTAAACACAAGAAATCTCTTGCTAAAGGTTCAAGTAATAGCATGTTCTGATGTCAGGATCTGATTCAGATGAGAGAAAACCATGTTACAAGGATGAAGATTATTAATCTTCTACACAAAGTATTGTAGTAACAATGGAGAGGTTAAATGGACTTTTGTTCTTCTACTAGAACCTGTCCTTCCTTTTTTTTTTAGATTACAAAAATAAAATTTTACTCATACTGGCTGTTGTGGTTAAATCAGTTAAATTCACTGAAAATCCTGTGGTAAATTTTGGTGGTTTGCTACAAATTAGTACTTGGCTGAATATCTGAGACTGTATCTGACAAGAAAGATAAATAATAATAATGTCTTCCTAGAATCACTGAAGCATTAGAGAGGCTTTTAGCCAGCTGGTCCACAGGATTAGAGCAAAGGAAAAAGAAAATTAAAAAAAAAAAAAAAAGAAAAGAAAAGAAAAACACATGGTCTTTTTGAGGCAAAGTGGAGAGATATAACAAGGGTAGCAGATCTAAAGGCTATGGGGAAATTAAAGGTTAAGGAGATGGACTGTAGGTCACATACAGCTTACTTGGGGAAAACGTATCAAAACAGTACTGTTTAACTATGTTGTCCTAATTTAACTTTAAAAATGTGTGCTTCTATTACAAAAAGAAAGGATTGCTTGATCCAAAGAAGAGATTGTAAAAATTGGGAATCTAATGAGACAAAAAATGATGGGAGCAGAGGGCAAACTGAAAGACAACACTCAGCATGAGCTCCAAAGTTAATGTTACAAGGAAAAGATTAATTTAACTCTTTTATATGTTAGTGGGAAAACAGAGTTTAGAAAGTAAGTCTTTTTGCCCAGCAACAGAACTTCTGAGCTGATATGTAAAACCCTTTCAAGATCAGTAGCAAAAAATTTTAAAGCCTGTGCTGTCACTAAGGAAGCCCATTAATAAATACAATTACAGGTACACTTTAGGGGGTGCAGGAAAATCTTTAAGGTTTAAAGAATTGATATAGTTTGATAAGTTTTCTTTAATAAGCATGCAATTTAGAAGCGTCATGATAGCATAAACAGTCTAAAAAATTTCAGCATTCAAAATCTAAACAAAATATTTCAATTTTTTTTCCCATTGTGAAGCACAGTTGGTTTTGGTTTTATTTTACATTTCAGCCCCTTTCATAACATCATTCTTTTGAATTTTTCAAAATGATGAAAACTTTTGTGAAATAAGAAAACAATTTCCCTGCCAGGTCTAATAACAGTGCAGAAGCACTTCCATGTGTAGAAAGCACTAAAGCTTTTATTAATGAAACAGAGAAAAGTGTAATAAGAATCTAGGGCTGGAAACTGAAGCCAGACAAATTCAAATACATGAGAAAACAGAGTTTTTTAGCAGTGAGGATAATTAACTGCTGAAATAAACAGTCAGCAGGAGCAAGAGATTTTCCATCACTTAACAGTTTTTTAAATTACCATTAAGGTCCCGATTCAAACTGCCTCCTTTTTTTTCCAAGCCTGTAAAGACAACCTGCCTTGTGCACCATTTTAAAACACCCAACTGATTGTCCTTTCTATAATGGGTAAAAATACCACAGCCTTAGATATGATTTGATGGACTTCACACAAGCCTTCAAGTTTTAGCCTCGTGATCCAGAGTAATATTTAACATGAATATGTAGTATGTTGCATGACTTAGTCAAACAACACAGTACTGATGTGAGGGTTCATTTTGCAGAACTGAGAGGAGCTATTTGATACGATCAACAGAAAACTCAGAGGTGATTGTGAGCATCATGCTAAACTACAAGATTTTCCACCCACTTCAGATTCAAAAGACCAAAACCCTAACCCTTTCACTAGACCAGGTTGCTCAAAGCTCCATTATTGCTTTTTGTTGTTGGGGCTTTTTCTGAGTATAAATGCCCTGTACGATATGAAATAACTCTGGGAAACGGAGACCCGATACCTCAAAGACTGTTTTTAGCATGAAAATATAGTGTTTTGTCTTTGCCTCCTCCCTAAAACATTTCCCTCCTGCCTAAATTAGTTGGTAGACCTCCTACTGAAGAACCTTTAAGTTTCCCCTAAGTAATTTAAAAGGGTCTTTTTATTTTCTGTATCTGTTCTGATATGATTTTCTGTTGAGGCTGCTGAGGCAAATGTCTTCTGTTTTGCTTTAGAATTTATTCACTAATAGCATCACACCTTTATGTAGATGAGGCCAAGTCAGGCTTCTGCATCCTTTTAACTATCATCTGAGCATTGCACTTCAGATTTTTCTCAGCTAAATCCGCTGATCGGAGTATGCCTCAAAATGACTATACAGCATCTTTGAGATGCATTTTACTATGAGTTAAAGGTTAAAAGGCAGGGATTTTTAAAGGAAGTAGGAAGCCCCAGTGAAGAAGAGATGGTTAAATATTGTTTTTCTTTTGTACTATATTATTGCTGTTTTTTAAAAAATGTATTGAAAAGTAGAGGTGTTTAGATCATCAGAGTGAGCCCCTTCAGCATCTACAAGTTCAAAAACTACTCCAAATCTCTAAAGTGAAAACTACTTTCAACATTAAGGACAGCTCAGAGGCCCAAGCCTGACTTGCACTACACATTCCTTTAAATTTTTCAAACACAGCTTGTCTTTGCTGTTACTAATGAACAGATTACTGTAGGATAGTTGCACCCAAAGGCCCCAGTGAGGATAGTGTAAAAATACAGACAAATAGACAGCTCTCACCCAGCACAGTTTATGATCTGAAAGGCACAAAGAGGTACAGGGTTAGGTACGGAGATGCAACTTCCAAGCAAATGAAAACAGTAATGTTTGGCAGAACTCTGTTAGCTGAATCCTTTCTTGCTCATTTGTCTTTTGTAATAGCATCAGAGGTCAAATAAGGAAATGCAGGAATATGAAGGTTAATAAAAGGACAATAAAATAGGAAAAGGAAGGAATAATTACAGTATGCTGTCTGTCTGGTCTGTTCTACCTACAGATTAGGTAGACATGAAATCAGAGGGAGTTTTAAGCAATTCAAAGAATTTTTTCAAGTTAGTCTTCAGATGTGAGCAGATTCTTTCTTCAAAATTATGGAGGAGATGTGGGAACAGGTTATCCTGAGCATTCAAAGCTCTATGCAAGTATTTCCTTAAATACATAGTTTGGTAAAACAATGGGTAAAAAATGTGTCTAACCAAACCCTCAGACTCTACATATGAACTTGCCATATAGCTGAATAACACACTCCTTCAGGTAGTCATTTACTCCAACTCAGTCTACAGTTAAAACCAAAAGTAAAATAAAAAGTAGAACTGATGTAATTTTTAATATGCTTGAAAAGGCAGAAACTGTTAGCCTAGAAACACTAAAGAAGGGCAAAACCTTCTAGAGTTAATTCAGAAACCTGTGAATGCCAAGAGGGATTGCCATCTCTTCTGTCTTACCATCTGGTTTCTGTTATAATTTCTTTAAAGACACCTCTTCTGTTAAATTGAAGATGTGGATTGTAATTTAGAAATATATCAGAAGTGGGAGGGCATAGAGCACTGCAACCCACCTGGCATTCAGAGGAGAAATCTACTTAGAACTAGCCAGTAGAAAAAGTTTAAAGAGCACTTCCATTCACTACATAGGTGCCTCAGTGTATTCAAGTGACAGTAATGACTCTGTCCTTGGCAAAGGTCTATAATCCCCTAAGTGAGGTTTATAATTTTTCAAAAGCTATTCATGCCTATCATTTTAATATGACAGTGGCCACAGTAGCCTGTTTTCCCACTGCTTAGAGTGCCTGTTTAGGATGTAGTGCACAAGAGCTCAAGCACTTCTCATGTCTGAAGGGATTTAAACCCATATTCCCTTCTTCTCCAGTGAAAACACTGTACATTGTCATAAAATTGCTTAGGCTGATGTGACAAAGAGGCAATCTCAGTACTTTCTCTAAATCTTCTTCACCATGCAGAAAATACAAAGACAAAAAAACGTCACTGTTAAGTTGGACTGAAACTAGCATCTGGTGTAAAATTTCAGGAGTCATTTCAATAGATATACTGTTAAAAATTGGATTACATACATTTTGAAAAATTATCTACTTTAATACAAACAATAAGCACATTGATTTATTATGTTAAATAGCAATAATTGCATATTAGCTACCTTGTCTCTGGCTTTAATTTAAATTGTTAATATTGACAGTAGAGGAATGAATTAGCAATTCCACTCCATAGTAAAATTGCCTTAAAAGGGATCTATTTACAGAACAAATAAGCAAAAGAAGAATTCTACCTTCTTTTGTACACATTCTTGTGAAAACATATAACGTGCTCTGACACTGTTGAAATCTTTGTTATCATGAGTGGGTATCTAAGGTATTTCCTTATAGCCTTCCTCTCTCTACAGGAAGCTAACCACTGGCAGGGCAACCATTTAAAATTATGTTACAGATAAAGGAGCAAGGGTTAGAAACAATAAAGAAGTTAAGGGAATTGGACATACATCATGTTAAGTGCTGAAGAGTCTGAAAGTTAGACACCCACCTTAGGAAATTAAATCCGTAAACCTGAATTAAGAGCCTAAGGGTGGTGTTCACTGGTGCTTTCCTCTAGTGGCAAAAGCTGTAAGAGCTTTCTGCTTCCTCCTCTCTCCCAGTTATTCTTAGCGTATACAGCAGTATGCTATTTTCTCAATCTGTTCAGACGCAACTGTCTGCAGAGAATATTGTAAATGGATTCACTGGATTTTAAAAACACTGGAGCTGAACAACAGTAAAGAAGATCCTGTTTTTTAACCTAACCCAGGTCATTTCAGTGATCCTATGTATAAGAGAGACCTTAGACCATCTGCCAAGACAGTGAACTGCAGTCAAGATTCATGGCATTTTTACTTTCTGGGCTGAAAGAGAAAATACGTTCCTGAATCCACACCTAAGAGTGGGATTTAAAAGAGGCAGACGTATGAAGGTGTGGTCCTGTAGTAATTTGTGTTTTGTCATTTCATAATAATTTCATACTACATCTATTGCTGAATCAAAGAACTGCAGAAGGCTTGGAGTATAGGACTGTATTTCTGTTCAGGTAATCAGAGCAGATGATGTGAATTTTCTGCTGACTTCATACTTTTAACCAAGGTTTATGCTTGCTTTAAGTTGGTAGATGACACCTGAAGCAGCATAAAAACAGAGTGGTACAGACAGGTAATATTTTATCTAGCATAAGGCCAACAAAAAAAAAAGTTATTCCTTCAAAGGCTTATAAACCTGCTTGTCGATATAGTCATGTGGCTGAAGTCTTTTGTAGTAGGTGCTGTAGAGTAGTAGGTACTCTAAAACCATATTTATCATCACATCAAAATCCAGCATGAAATGGCTTAAGTCAGCACTTAGCTCAGCCAGTCCAATGTGTTAAAAAGGGATCTGGTTGACTTTTCCAACACACACAGCAAGCTAAATCAGCCCTGTGACTGTGAAGAATTTTTTCACTCTTTTCTTTGTAAAAATAGACATCAATGATATGCTTTTCCTCTGCTTTGCATGTAGCCTAGCTGTTAAATTATTTGATTAGAAATTTGAAACTCTGTGCTCCAGTATATCCTCTTGATAAGTACTAAAACTCTTCAGCTGAATGTTTACCTACAGCCCTAACAAAGATGCTGCTGAAGATTCTGAATGGACTGTTTCAGAGTGGGACAACTGGGCACCCAGAAATTATTCATTCAACCAGACAGGAAAGCAGATCAGATAGCATGCATCCATAGCCTAAAGATTAATGAGCTCTGAATGGCTACTTGGGAGTACTTGTTCTTGCTCCTAACAGACTTTGTGACTTTTAATACAGTGATTTTTAGAAGCATAAGGCAGTCTCTGGATTTTCATCCTTTCCTTTCTGCAGTGCGTGACCTGCTAGTATGCTGGTACTCTTTGTGCAGGATTCAGGAAGTCATACTGTGCCTGTTTTCAAGCAAACAAACAAAATGCACGAAACCAAACCAAAACTAAACTAAATTAAAAAAAACAGCAACCTAACACTTTTTATTTTTTTTATTATTCTTTTTTTTAATTTATTATTGGGCAGTCCTTAAAGGACCAATAATTTACCACATGACAGAAGCAAAAGATGATCTATTCTTAGTACAGACAAAATTACTTTCCCAAGTTGTATTCAGTGTTCTTCTGGACACAGTAAGGGTGGATGCAATGCTAATCCCTTTTCCTGGCTAATCCCTTTCACAAAACTACAGACAGTTATTTTAGCTGCAGCCAGAAGTGACTCCTTCCAGACCTCATTAGCGCCTTCATAGGTTGGACAGGGGTGATCCATAGCAATACATAGTGCTTATTTCTGACACAGACAATGTGAAGATAATGCTTTTCTTCAAAAGGCGATTTATGACTGCCTAGAGTCACTATCTTAGACAGCACACCAGTGCATATGATATGAAAGTTCTGTATTAATACGATAATAAAAACTTTATTCAACCTACTTACCTGTTCTTTCTTAACTACAGCAGTACATGGGTCTCTCTCAACCTCACAAAATCTTTGCCCAGCTTTCTCGGGCAAAGAAATATAATCAGCCCAGTTTACAGATGAGAGCTGCATATCTGTTTCTACTAGAGTGAAATCCATAGCCTCATGTCAAGTATCTAAACTCCCTATTGTGAGTTAGATGCTCAAGAGTAAATTTAAACATTAATTTTGCAACTTGAATGGTAAACAGGAAAACATGCAAGAGGGCGATGGGTCAGAAAGATCATAGAAATTTGACTTTAGCATTAGCATGAACCCCAGTAACATGTTGTTCCTAATAAATTCAATTTACATTCAGAACATAGCTCAATCTGCAACTATTTTGTTGTAGAGTACAAGGCATTGTTCTTAACTGTTAATTCAGTGATCTGAATACTCACATAGTTTGAAGGAAAATTGAGTACATCAGTTTCCTCTACCAATGTACAGCTTTAGTTTCCCAGAAAATAATATATAACTTCAAGACTAGACATGTTCTCTGTTCACCAAGAACGTGTGAGAATTCTTTCAATTCTCCTCCCCATCCCACTGGGAGGGGGTGGGAGGGAGAAGGTGGAGAGTGAGTGAGCAGCTGTGTGATTCTGTGTTAGTGGCTGGGCTTAAACCATGACATACATAAATCTTAGTTTTCAGTAAACCTATGACCAATGTTTTCTACTATTGGTATGTTTATTGATGCCAATAAAAGGAAAGCAAGTATAAACTTGAGCAGAAATTAAAATGACTAAGAGGACATCTAAAATGCAATTTACAAAAAAGCACAGGATTTTTCTAGGCAAAAGTAGAGTCCTATATTTGAGATAGTCACCTTAGACTCTATTTGTAGTCAGTGGAGAGAAACTAGTACTTTAGTGGAGAGAAATTAGTACTTTCAAGTAAGTTTTGTCTCATAATTACCACAGAATTGTAAAGTACCTCAGGTGATTCTTCTATTTACTGTGAAGGTGATTGCATCAGATGTAAATGCCATCATTGCAGACATCTAAATTTTGTTGATATGAATCACACCCAAAAATGAATTGAAAAAGCACCATATCTTCTACTATTTCTAGTATAAACAATAAGATATTATGTTAACATAATATGATGTGAAAAGATTTGCTGTTCACTTGGGCTACCAGGGAGAAAAATGAATAAGGAAAACACAGGAGCACTACAGAGACTGGTACTGGAAACATGAAGCACCTGGAATTACTCTTCAGAGGTAAAATATATGGGCATTATATCAAATACTGAATCAGCAAAAACATTTACTGTGAGACATTTTCATTCATTTCTGACCATGATGTTGATGCAATTAATGAATTAGTCAGTGCTGCTGGTGTTGATAAATCATTTCTTTGGGCAACAGCCATCCTCTCAAATCCCCATGAGTTGCTGATTAGACAGGTTCCCACTTATTCAAGCCTTGACAGCTTTTCTAGAAAAGTTCCAAGGAAGTTTTGTTGCCTAAGGAATGTGGATATAGATACTTTTTCGTCTGTCACAAAAATGTTTTCACAAAATTCTGGGAAAAAAAAAAAACAAACAACAATCTGGAATTTTATCACATTAGCAAGCCTTAATAAAAAAAAAAAAAAAAAAAGAAAACAGTAGTGATTTCTCAAGTCTATCTAGATAGTTTCCAGAGTCTGAACATTTCCCACCACTTGGGTTTCATAGAATAGAGCCACCTCCTACAAGCAAGTGCTTTTGACTTTTCTTTCAAATGAAAACCAAACAGTATTTGCTGGTGAAGTAGAATGATACGTGGAGCTGACACTAATGCTTTTTTGATTCCACACAGCAGTTGAACAGTAGCATTCTATTTTAGATCATGGAAATGCTAACTTAATATCTATCTTTACCTTACTGGATTAAAATTCAGTAACTCAAAAAGCACTTTAGCCACCAGCTTTTTGACTGAACTCTGGAAGATGGACCAGGGCATTTTTTTCACTTCCTTTGGAACTGATCTAAACCAGTTTCAAAGAATGGCTTATCTTTTGGTGCTGGCTTTAGTGGATACTTATACGTTTTACCTGTCAGTCCTCAGATGAACATACTGAACAACCATTAGACAAGATAGCTAGGTTTACATCACCTCTGCTTCCAATACAGAGGACAACAGACTTTATTTTTTTTTCCCTGATGTTGACTTAATAGTATTGCCACCTTAGAATAAGACATTTGGAGATGTGGAACATAAATATTTGAACTCCTATCCACAGCCAAAAACTGAGCTTAGGTTTCTTGTCTGACCATAAGGCCATGGTAAAAAAGGAGCCCTCCATATCTTTGCTTTGAAAAGACAGGTTTACACTTCATCCACAAGGACAAATATCTCCTTATCCTTTGAGAAAGAAAGACTTTTCAATTTAAATTTAAATTTAAATTTTCAATTTAAAATAATCTGCAGAGTTTACTTTTGATACAGCCAGATTACTCTGTTGTCAAGACCAAGGTATTTATATATGTAGATAGCGTTTCTGGAACCTAAGCAACTCCAATGTAAACCTGTAAGAATTTATGTGCCTACCAGATCTCTAGGCATCTACGTAAAAACTCCTAACAGTTTTAAATACTTTGGTATCTTGAAATCATGAATCTTAAACTTGAATGGTCATATGTAGCTGTCTTTTGTTTCACTGGATGTTTAAGCTTTTATTGATGCTCTCTTTACATAATTCCCACCTTTCTCATGGGCCACTTTGCTTGGGCATCTTTAGCCAGATATGAAGACAGTTTGCAAGTAAGATGTATACAGTCTAAAAGTATAAAGTAACTATGTGCTGGTTAATACACATAACATAAAGAGGATCTAATAAGCTATGAGCATACACTCTGGCATGACACTCAGTGAGCTTTCACTGGCTGGATAAGCATCAGTGAAGAGGGCAGGATCACTGGCCACAGCTCTTGGGAACCATCCTCAGGGGTAGCTTTAATGGTTTGACCCCAACCCAGTAACTCCTGACTGCTTAGTCCAGTGATTCACCCAAGCCACTGCTAGTTGATGGTAAAAAGAATCAGGGAAAGGGAATAGCAGGAAAAGTCTACAAGTTCTGCTTGGTTGCTGCACATAACTCTTAAACAAAATACCACCTAATACATACAAACACAGCACTGTTCATCATACTGAAAGTAGTAGTATGTCCAGAGCCCAGAAATGGCTCACTAGTAAGGCATGGATTGCACAGTAATAAAACCTAAATAGCAAGACAGTAGTTCCAGTGCTAGCTGTCCAGGCCAAAAGGGGAAGAGAAAGGAAATACCATGTTTGTGATATTACCACTGTGGCTTTCTGTAAATGTGTAATTAATGTAACCTTTTGCTCCATTGGGAATTTAGCTCATGAGCTTTTCTTGGAAATAAATGCTAGTCTAGCAATGTCATTGCTCCAAAAGTTGAGAGATCACCACCCTGTGTGTCCAGTAGTTTGTGAAGCCATACATCATATGTGAGGATACAACAATGAATCTTTCATGGCCTTGTAAGGTATTTGTTAACAGACTGGACCAGCTCCCAGCTGAAATGCTTTCAAACTGTGTTTGCTAAAATGGACTGTGAAGAAGTCCTATTAGGTCCAGTAAAGTAATCATTACTTCTATCTGTTGTTTACACAAGTCTGCACTAGAAGAGTGTTCACTCTTTGGATAAGTAATAAAAACTCTTTGGAGTGTCCACTCCAAAGATAAACACATGAGCAGGGATAGACTGAGAATGGGGGATACTCCTCAACCCCTCCTGCAAGGAAAGTCTATAAAACCTTTTTCCCCACCTAATTTGTATGGTAGTTTATTAATTTTTCCACACCAACATACACTTCACTAAGCTGCTTAGACTCAGTGTATTTCTATCCCCCAAAGCTGTCACATTTAATGGGAAAGAATTTGTTTCATTCTAGACAGCTACACCAAATGGAAGTAAACTACCCAACATGCTTGCTGATAAGTTTTTCATCTCAGTGTATTGATTTTAAAGCTTGTACCTATTTCTCCCAAATTCACCTTTTATTTTCTTGAGTTATATAAATAAATAATGTGAAAGAAAGCAAGTGAAACTGAAGAGAGAAAAATCAACAGCACTATTTTGAGATACTGAGCAAACTACTTTGAGCTTTCTTCAAGGAAAAACACTTCTACGTCTCTCATCTCATTTTGCTTTTAGATGCATCAGTTTTACTGATTCCAAGAATATTAACCTGATCAAAATTTAACTAAGATAAACAGAGAGATCGCATCATACATAATACATAAAATAAAAATGCATAAACTACTCTACTGGAATTCTTTTATTTTGATATAATTCTCTGATATTCTTTAACATGCTCATTTCAAATGTGGGACAGATAAAGGATTTATGATCAAAACTCTAAACCTTGGCTCCTACGTCTTCTGAGATACCCTTAAAGAACTGATTAACAGCACTTTATCTTGAAATAGTCACTGAAATATAAACAATCTACTCAATATTGTGTCCAGTGCTGCTGTAAATTCAAACTAAGAAAAAAAAAATGGTGATTATGTTCTCTATGGTATGCTTGGTAGAAAAAAAAAAATAAAAATGCTCTGGCAAAAGTAGTTTAACCTCTTACATTTAACTCAGTGGTGGATCCAAAGTATCTGCCATTTCTTATAGACCTCCAAGGTCTCTTGTCTTGCCTTTTCCAATAAAAGAGCCACAGTGTCAGCTGTCAGCATTTTTCTTCTCTTTCTTTGAAGAGAGTTTTGTTACTGCAGGGCAGTATGGTGCCTGACCTGAGCTGGCCTTATTGCCCTACGAAAACATGGCTTAGTGGAGAAGTAGGTAGGCAGTTTAATAGCTGTCTGCATCAGCAGAAGATACTGCACTGTTTGAAAGGCAACCTCCCTCCTACACCATCCAACCTTGTTTTTCTTCACAAGGATATGGAGAAAAGCTGCAACCTGGGAGGGCAGAGAGAGAAAACCATTTAAACGCTTGAAGCACTTAGTGATAAATTTGAGAGGAACCAAGAGTTCAAGAAGTAAGTGAAGGCAGAAAAAAAAAAAAAAAGGATTTACTTGACTGGTCAAGAATCAGCCACATTTTATTATTTTTATTCTCCAAATTACCTCATTTTTTCCTGTCTTTTTGCATCATCTCTCAGTTCTGCCTCGTTCTTATAATCATTCCCCTGCCAAGTCTGAAGCACTTCGCACAAGAGGGTCATATTCATATAATTTTACCCTTTGCCTAATGGTCTGAAAACTTTTCTGCATCTGGCTCATTTCAGGATCCCCATATATATTTTCCTCTCTGAGGTAATTTCCAGACTTGCAACCACACTCCTGTTTACATGGTTGTAATCATTACCCTAAGTGGGATCATGACTCCTTGTGTTTGAGAATTCCTGTTCTAGGAACTATTGCAATTTAAAGGATAAGTAATCATGAGGTGAAAAAGGTAATGACAAAACTGTCATTGAAAAAAGCAAGGTCATATTAGAACAGAAAGAAGAAAATTACTAAATGAACCAAAATGCAAGGAAGATGAACAAAAAATTAAAAATGAAAAAGAAATTATATGGAGGAGAGTATGTAACTGTCGTGGTTTAAACCCAGTCAGGTAACTTGTTCACTCACTCCCAGTGAGTGGTGCCGAGCTGACAACAATCAAGGTCCGTCCCGTCCCCCCCCACCGGGGTTCTCCCCTTCCCCGCTCCCGGAGGAACGGGAAGGAGGATCGAAAGAGTGCAACTCCTACGGGTTGAGACAAGAACAGTCCAGCAACCAATGTATAACACAAATCACCACCGCTACTATCAACTACAACAATGATAAGGGAAAATAGCAAGGGAAGAGAATACGATACCACCAGCCAAGAAAACGAGTCCCACCCAGAAGCCCGTGTCCTTCTGGGTAACTCCCAGTTGCCCCCCACCCCGGGCATGACGTGCTGTGGTATGGAATACCTCCCTGGATAGCCCGAGTCAGGTGCCCCATCTCTGCTTCCTCACAGCTTCCCCTCCTCCCTGGCAGAGCATGAGCCTCACAAAGTCCTTGGGTCTTTGTTACCCTTGGTCAGGGTAAACATCACTTAGCAACAACTGAAAACATCGGCTTCACCAACACTGGTCTCAGACTGGAAGTCAAAACACAGCACTGCACCAGCTGCCACAAAGGAAAAAACATGACTGCTACTGCTGAGCCCAGGACAGTAACATTTTTTAAAAGTGCTATGAAAATATCTCATAATGTAAAATGTTTTCTAATTAGCTCCCAAAACAAAGAATTGCGCATCAGTATCCATAAATATGAAACTTCTTTCATCTTATTTACATAGAAATAAACTATATTACCTTGAATGAATTTGATTCTTGCTCTGGAAAGTGTTTTTTTTCTGAAAGTAAGATGCCTGTAATCCATCTTAATTCTACATCACATCACTTTTAAGAACAAATATATTTTTATTCATCCTTTATTAACTGATACATACTTTATTGACATATTTACAGTATGTTTCTGATTCTGATCAATATTTTAAAATCTAACCCAAATGTGCGCCTTGACTGAATGAAGTTAAGACACTGTTTCACCTCAACAAAATGCAGATCTCTTCCTGAAAAGAGATATTCTGAAAGACAAAAGCCCCTCTGCATCTTAATCTGCACCGTGTAAGAATGTGTGCTGGTTTGTCTTGTTCATATGCATTTCACACTGGACAGTGTGTTAGCTCTAAAAACTGACAGTATCTTAGACTGACCTATTCTCAAAACCTGAATGCTCAAGGACCATGAAAAGGATGAGAAGGATCCCATCAATGTTGTATAGAAAAATTTCTAAATGAACTGTTGTGACTGTTCTCCCTGCCATACTAAATAACTGTCCAAAAGGGTGAGATTTCAAAACTCTGTTTTTTGCAAAGGAACAGCTAGCTAGGCATTGAAAGGAAATCTTAACTGAAGGAAATCTTGCCACATGTTCCAAAGTTTGTTGAGCCTGTGCTTACTTACTAAGTAACCTTACATTTTATTTAAGGAAGACACAAGCAAAACAGAAGGAAAGCAATAGTGAATGAATAAATTTATCATTCCTGCAAGCAGTTACAAGAAAGTGATCTCTATCCTTAACTAATTCTAACAACAGCCAGCTCTTGAGTCTGACCCCATCCTCTATTTAACAGCCTTGGAAGGGAAGCCTGCCCCTCTTGTGCAGTGACCTGCAGAGTTGGATCCTAAATACTAATAGACAGGAAGAAAAAGAATATGCATAGATGATAGTGAATTTTGTTTATGTTGAGAAAAGCTGGTCCTATTATACATGCTGCTTCAGTTAACAAAGCAACTGAGAGCATGACAAAAGCCTTGTCCAGCCTGCAAATGAATCTTCTCAGATTAAGAGGTGAAATATATCTTGTCCAGGCCAAGGATAATAATTAACAATTCTAGTCATAATATTGCAATAAGTATGATTTACAACTTTATATGCAGCTCTCTACATCTTCAGGTATTCAGATAGTAAGTAATTAATTCTCCTGGCAATCCTTTGAAATAGACAAACAGCTCCTTGCTACATATAGGGAAACCAGCAGACACAGAAGCATGATATGATCAGCTAGACAGAAACAATGAGGTTTTGTAGTTTAAGAAGTTACTGGCCACCTCATCTCAGAAGAGATAATTTTCTTCATCGACACTGCTCATTGATTAAAAGTATAAAGTTAAGCTCTAACTCTCACAAAGCTAAGATGAAAAACAGTGAACATTGTGGATTATTCACAATGACAATGACAATGAGCATATCTTAATTGTAAGGTAATAATTTCCATTTGAGGTACACTAACCTCCTGAAATAGTTCAAATGTGATCTTATAAATTGATTGTGTATAACCTATGTCAGGTCTTAATGGTAAAAATAAGAATTCATTTCTGCTACCCTTCATTTTCATTATTAGGCCATCTAAATGACAAATGTAGTTTTAGAATTAAATATAAAAGTATAAATACAAATGGAAAAATAAACATAAATAGAAATAGAATCATAGAATCAAATAGGATGGAAAATTTCTTTAAGATCATCAAGTCCAACTTTTACCCCAGGACTGCCAAGACCACCCCTAAACCATGGCGCAGAGGGTCTTGTCTACTCAGGTTTTGAACACTTTCAGGAACAGTGATTCCACCAGTTTCCTGGGCAGCCTGTTCCAATCAGAGATCACCCTCTCCATGAAGAGTTTTTTCCTAATATCCAGTCTAAAAATAATAAAATCAGAAACAGAAATAGAAATAATAGAAATGACACACACATATAATTTAAAAAAAGGACAAACTAATTCAGAGCTAAAAGTTGTTCATTTACACACACAACATACACTAAGAAAGTTTCCAGAGAAGCTTGGAAATTATGAGTAATGCAAGGGTATAGAGTATGGAGTATGCAGTATGAAATTAAAAATTACATATAATTTCTATTGCATAATGTGTATCTCCATATTTACAAATAACAGCACTGTGCCTTGCAGCCTAACTTATACAAAGCCAACTGTTTAATTCGGTGTTAAGCACTGGTGAATCAAAACTAAGACTAAATTTTAAAGTACCTTCCTGTCCAGAGCTGAAATGTAATGTCTTTGTTATTTCAGTCCACAAGTGCAAAATCTCAGAGGTTTGTAATGTCTTTCGTTATCTTGTTATACCTTTCCAAGCAAGCTCGCAAACTGATCCAGTGTCTAAACAGAGCAATGGCACTTTGGAAAATGGTGTTAATACACAAAAATTATATGTACCTATGTTGTGATCCGGATCAGTACTGACCTATATAACACCTCAGCATTGTATTTTTGGTGCCTGTTCCCCTGCAGCTAATATATTTTGGAATAAGTACAAAGAGAAGCTCGGCATTCCTTGGTGTTTTGCTTAAGACAGAGCATATTATTCAGCTGTTCCAAGACCATGTGCATTCAGAAAAACCCCAAATATATTCCTGATATATCCTCTTATTCAGTTGAACAGAAGAAATCTGCCACATTTAACCTGCATTAGGCTACAGTTCAACTGCAAGTGAAGTGAAACTTAGGTATTCTTTATCCAGTCCACAGAATTAACTTAAGTTTCAATTAACAGATGCTAGTATGTGACTGAGAACATTAGGAACTATTGCTCTACAGATGAAGAAATGATGACTAATTTACCATAACAGCTTTAAATACTAAGCAATATTATGTCAAATGTATAGTTTGATCCATATATCAAGACACTTGCGAGTAATTTATGATGTGATATGTCTTCACCTACACTTTTAGTTATATATTAAAAACAACGCCAACAAAAAAAGCAACCCCCAGAAAACCTGCAGTTACCTGCACAAATTCAAAATTGCATTAGTAAGAACAGAATATGCTTTTTTTTTTTTTAATATAGATACAGACTTTGACAGTATAATATTGGAGCACTAATAAGTGAATGTTACTTCTAGTATTTTTTATTTTAAGGAAAGAATGCCTCATTCCCGCTGTTGTAGATATGAGATACCAATGCTCTGAAAGAAATTTAAGAATGTCTAAGTCTAACCATAGGAAAAATCATGTTCAGTACACTTGACTATCCAGATATGCAAACATGGATGCTCAAGAATCTGGATGAGTCAGAAGCTAAATGATCTGATAGTAGAAAATTTATTTGTCATAAAGCCCATTTACTTTAGATACTTCTGTGATCCACTACCATTTTATCTGAGTACCTCACAAAACTTAATTATTGTGGTGTCCACTCAGATTCGGAATACTTCAGTCACATTCACACAACATTGTATTTAGAGAAAGTCACATTTGTGTACTCACATCAGTGCGGCTATAAGGTTCCGAAGCTCAGAGTCATGACTGCTGGATTGATTTCAGTTGTTGATTTCCCCACTATCAACTGACAACCACATAATCAACTTTTCACAAGTGAATTTAGCACTCATTAACTGAAAAAGAAAAAAAAACAAAACAACAACAAAAAAAAAAAAACAAACCAAAAGAAGAGGAAAAAAAGATTCTATCCACATTCACCTCTGATACATTTTCTACCGCCAGTCTTCTGATGTCTTGTTATCTACCTGTAGGATTAGAACTCTTAAGAAATGCCATTAAAAGGCTTTTTGGCATTTTAAGTAATGCTGCCTATCAGGTTTGGTGACCCGCTGATGTGTTTTGCTCTCTGCTTGACATACAACTGTTACTTATGGAAGACAGTATAAGTTGTTTACCCTAGTGTTGTCCTGTATCAACACCGTTTCATTCAATAAAATGATTTGAAGAGGGTGTCAATAACCTAATGCCTAGACAGCTACCATTTGTGCTTTACGCAGTTTTCTGCTATTTTGTTATGAATAGACAAAAGACTCATGAAATTAAAAATTTGTCAGAAGACATCCACATTCCAGACACTGGAAAATATAAAAAGTTTTATGGAGAAATTACAGATTCTCCATCCTCTGTAAGAGGAGGTCCTAATTCTCTTTTCACTTGTGGTGCGGTATTTAGAAACAGTTTAAGGGAATTTATTTATGCAGTAATAAAAAGAGAGCAGATTCCAGCTCAGTTTCCTCCTGTCAGTTCCTTCTCTAGCCCATATACTTTCCAATGGACTTTAAGACACATAATAGAGCTTACAATGTATCAGTTCCTAAGACCTAAAGCTATCTGGAAAGCAAACCTCTTATCTCTTGACTAATTTTGAAGTTTGTTTTCATTCCACCTCAGAACAAAATGTAGCTCTTTTGTAATTTTCTAAAAAGAAGGCACAGAGAATGTAAAATGGATATGCATACATACCAGCAGCTCAGCTGCCATGGTATTCTGAGAAAATAATGAGTCTTTCACTGAAAACTCCTGGAGCAACCAGTATGGATTAATATCATCAGTTTGTTGAATAAGTCTCCATGAACAGTTTAACCCTGGACCTGTAGCTGGTTTGATTTCAATGTCATTTTCCAGCACATATTTGTCAAAGAGGTCTCATTGAGGGTTTAAACATTTTAAACTCCTGTCATAGCTAAAAGAATCTAATCACATTACAAAAGCCTTTAAGTAAGTGTAATGATAGGTGGTTCTTTAAGTGTCTGGTCTCTATAGAATGATGAGAAGGTAACTGTTTATTTTGAATTATAATTACATTTACATATTATAGAGCTAGATTTATATTCACAGCTTTTTCTTTTTTTTTTCTTTTTTTTTTCTTTTTTTTTTTTTTTAATAGATAAATCCTTGGGGAATTTGTTTCATTTCACACTGGTTTCTTCCGCAAATATATTCATTAGTGGTTTTGAAGCATTTTGCTGCAAAATAATTCTCTTACTTCAGTTAGTGAATGAGATTCTATCAGTGATGTTGAAAGACCTGAAAGCTAATTTCAGGGTGGAAATGCATGTTATTCAGAAATGTCTCCTTTATAAAGGCTTTGTAGCAAAGCATATCAAAAAGATCTAAGAGTCAGTGTAATGCCAGCATGTAGTGTTTATGTGTGCTGCTCCAGCTTTTATTCAACAGCCTTGGGCAGGTTTGCTGTAGACAGCCAGACAATGGTCCAGGCAAAAAAGAGAAAATCCAAAAACCATGTAACCACTGTTATTAGTTTCTCATTCCAGAATTGTAGCAATAAAGCACAAAAATATTTCAAAAACTCCTAAGTTCTTTTTTGAATGCTAACATCTGAGTTGAGCAGTTGAGTTCAATGAAGTTAACATCTTAGGAAATTTTTTTAAGGCTTCTTTTATGGCTAGACAATTAGAAGGTTTCCATACAAGGAGGAAGGTACAGTATATAACAGCTAACAGTTACTCAGCACTACTCATTAAATAACCTATCCACATAAAAAAATATAAGTTTCTAAACAGCATTTAAGAAATACAGAATGTAAGTCCATTGATTCTCCCCTCTGCATGGGCACAGTTCATTTCTGAAGTGGATGGCTTTTTATGTGAGAAATGCAAAACATTTTTAAGAATTTGTTTGTATTTACAAGCAATTAATTGATAAGATATTAATTATCTATTTTCTGATTTATTTTTGTCTGAATGACCACATCAGTTTTACTTATGACTGCCTTAAAAACTTAGTAAAGATTCAAAACACATCTTTTCAATGTATAGAGATTTCCATTTTGAGTCTTATTTACCATCTGCTGCAGCAAGACCAGAAAAGTCAGAACACAGAGAAAATAGAAAGGGGAGCATTGTTTCAATATTTTTGTTACATTTTTTAATTCATCCTTAAGTGAAAGTGCCACTGGTCTCCAATGCGACGCTACTGCTGTTCATTTTGGGAGAAAAAACTTTATATTGCCATTTTAAAGATGGATGAACACCTAAACTGGAAGATTGATATGTCTGAGCCTTTATATTAGAGAAAATGATGGCCTAATGGTAGTTCCAGCCACATCCCAAACTGTATAATGTGAATAGTACATGCTGTAGACCCTAGACTCAGGCTGCAGATCTTTCAAGTACTCTAATACACATATGGCTTTTTGAGCTTCAGCTTGAGATGCATGAAGCATGTGGGAAGTTTAAACCAGCATGCACTGAGATGTCTGATGCTATGCTATAGTCCTCTATACCGTAAATTCAGTGATTCAGTGAGAGTAAAGTGCCCAGGAAAATACCAGACAAACTTGTAATTATAATTACAAAACAGTAAGCATAGAGAGAAAAAAAATGGAAAGAGGATATATTTCCCAGAAAAAAGAACACTTACTTTCAATACACTGCCTCTTATGCATCTATCTTCATGTTTTGACAATAACTTACAAGCCACAAAATTACCCAACCCAAACTCTGTTCCACAGTCAACTTTGAACTAGTGAACACTAGTGTCAGAAAATACTTTAAAAATCCTATACTTTTACTGCTGTTTATAACTTTATTAGCTACCTTAGACACAAAAGCTTAAGGTCTGAGATACGCTTTGATTAGAGGCTGAACATAATATTTGGAGGGGAAGAACACATTAATAAGGAGCTTTATTTAAAGGGCAGAATTTATATGTCAAAACCATGTAGTAATTGATCACTTGGAATATACGATCTTAAATAAAGTGTTAGAATGCCTCTCAAACCTTCTGTCTAGAATGACTTTTAGTAAAATACAGAAACATAAAACAAAACTACTGAAGCAATTCTATTGAATAAATAATTCTGCAACGGCACAGACTCTAAAGGGGAATCAAATCAAAGCAGAAAAACTGATATAGTCATGGTGATTTTGATTTGGTTTGGAAGTAAATGTGCAATTCTGGATAATTTTAAACCTTGTAAGACAGCAAACAAATAAGCTTTCTCTGTTCCATTGATTTAGAAAGAAGAAAAAAAAACAACCCACAAACCCAAACAAGACCTAAATAAGAATCCTGTTGTTCATAAAGGAGATTTGCCAAATACGTAATTATTGTTTCCCATTTTCCAACTTTAGAAACTAGAATTTATCTGTGTTCTGTATCTCCCTTGCTTCTCTTCAGCACTTCAAATGGACATGGCAGATGTAGTTAATCCCCCTTCCAACCATCTGCATCCACAACCATGTGTACTTCTGGAAGAGGACAGAGATGTTTCCCTGTCATTGGAATATGATCATAGAATCATAGAATCAGCTAGGTTGGAAAATTCTTTTAAGATCATCAAATCCAACCTTTACCCCAGGACTGCCAAGACCACCACTAATATAGTATTCCTGATATACAATGTAAACCCCTCTGGCACAGCTTGTGGCTATTACCTCTTGTCCTATTACTTGTGGCTTGGGAGAAGAGACCATGATGGTGATCACATCCTTTCATCTTCTCTCTTGCACTTCTGCTGCATCTGCTCATCAGTACAGCACACTGTGAAACTGGCATTAAGCCATCACAAAGAGAATGATACTGTAGAATTGGAGGTTATCTGCCAACCACTTTGTACACACATACAGTATTAATATTGCTGTCACCGGCCCTAAAGCCAACTCTTTGGGCATTTGTGGTATATATTGCACATACCACTTCTGAGAATCTGGGTTGGTCTATACATTTGTTCTTGTAGTTCAAAAGTCATTAGATGAAGTAAAATTAAGAAGTTTGTGATTGTCAGTAGGTGATATAACACTTGAAAATCTGGTGCCTATATAAGTAAATATATGGAAATTATTAAGCTGTACTTGTCTGTACCAAATAAAATATCTGTCTGGAATAAGTTGGGAAAGATACCATTTGTTTATTTGACTTCAGATGAGCAGAATACCTTTCCTATGATGACAAGCTGAGAGTTTGGCTTGTTCAGCCTGGAGAAGAGAAGGCTCAGGGGAGACATTAGAGCAGCCTTCCAATACCTGAAGGGGAAATCTGGAGAGGGACTTTTTACATGAGCATGTAGTGACAGAACAAGGGGGAATGGCTTTAAGCTGAAAAAGGGAAGATTTAAATTAGATATTAAGAAAAAAGTTCTTCAGTACAAGCGTGGTGAGATACTGGAATAGGTTGCACAGAGTTGTGGTTGCACAGCTCGTTGTGTTTTAGCTCCCCTGCTAGAACCTCCAAACAAGCTCAAGGTCCAGTTGTGGGAGAACGTAGGGGAGTCAAGCTTCCAAAACTGCAGACACGTACAAGTGAGGCACTGCACATGGCAGTCTGCCATTCTCTCTTTGGCTACTTTGTGTCAGGTGACCTGTCTTTGCTTCTTCCCAGCTTCTGCTCCTCCCTGGCTGAGTATGAGACTCGGAAAGTCCTTGGTCAGAGTAAACATTACTTAGCAACAACTAAAAACATCAGTGTTATCAGAGCTGTTCCCAGGCTGAAAGTCAAAAACACAGCACTGCACCAGCTACTAAGAAGCAGAAAAATGACTGCTACTGCTGAACCCAGGACAATGCCCCCTCCCTGGAAGTATTCAAGGCTAAGTTGGATGGGGCTTTGAGTAACATGGTCTAGTGAAAGGTTCCATTTCACGCCACTTCTATGAGTTATCATTGGTCCCTTCCAACCCAAACAGAATTCTGATTCTATGAAAAGTAAATTAAATTCCCATAATTAATTCTGTTACTGGCACAAGTTACATATTTCAGTAAAAAATTTCCTCAGGTACAAATCAAAGAAACAAAACAGAACTAAATGAAACAGGCACATGTTTTCTAAAGTTAATACTTAAGTACTTAAAGTGAATGACCTAACTATTATTCCTGAGCCTTTGAGGTTGTGTCAGCGACTATATGACCTCCAGAGTGATCACATGGATGATTCTGCACTACTGACTTTTTAAGCGCTGGTATCTACTACTGCACCTATAACCAAGTAGCATTTTTAATACCCTCTAGCAAATCAGTGTGCTGGGAGGCTACTTGAAAGCAGTAACAATAGGGAAGTTAGAAGTGGCAATGATTTCCAAATTTCTTGAACTAAACAAAAAGTAATTCCAAAAGTGTTTTTACATCTCGGTTGTGTCTATGTTCACTCTTTTTCACTGTTACACATTTGCTAATAGATGAAATGAGATAATCAACTTAGCTTACTGAAAATGCATGTTTTATGGATGGAATGTGGAATTCTCTATCTTTCACTTTGTATAAAATATTACTTCCTAATAAATATTAGGTTTTCATAGTTAATACTTGTTTTAATTTTCTTTTAATGTAGACCTCACAGATGTAAATTCTAATTTGTATTGCATCCTATAAAATTAATGTTTCAAAGCTGTGATTATAATAGCATGTTACTTATTAAATGATTTTTTTTTGTGTGAATATTCTTAGCACAACTATGATTAGGAAACTATACTTTACATTGTCACTATGTCAAATATAACCCATAAAATAATTCAGTGAAAGCCAGAATTATGATTTGCCTTTGCTCATCCTCTTTGTCCATTAGTAATGCAGAAGCTTCCGGATTCTTTTAACAAATTAACACGCCAGCTGTAATACCTTGTGTAAATATAGCAGAAAAAAAAAAAAAAGAGAAGAAAAATAGTCATTGTGTATGAATGTGTAGGAGGAGGGAATGATAATACCAAAACTATGTGACTTGAAATTGGCTGAATACTTATATCAAATGACATGGAGAAAAGTCCAGAAAGCCTAACTTCTTAACCTCTGGTGCTTGGAGATTAATGCAAAACAAATGCTACATCACTGTATCTCTGTGGACATTGGATCTCTGAATACTCTATTTGTCTCCCACACTCTCTGTAAGGGTGGCTGGCTCTGTGGCTGCTGTGCTGTGGTTTGCAGTCCACATGATACTCAACAAGTCCATGGGACCTGATGAAATCCATCCGCAGGTCCTGAAGGAGCTAGCAAATGAATTTGCAAAGACACTGTCCATTACATTTGAAAAATCCTAGCAGTCAGGTGAAGTTCCCGACAACTGGCAAAAGGCAAATATAACCCCCATTTTCAAGAAGGGGAAATTGGATGACCCAGGGAATTACAGACCACTCAGTCTCACCTCTGTGCCTGGCAAAATCTTGGAGCAGATTCTCCTGGAAGGCATGCTAAGGCACATGAAAAACAACAAGGTGCTTGGTGACAGCCAGCATGGCTGCACTAAGGGGAAATCCTGCCTGACCAATTTGGTGACCTTCTATGATGGGGCTGTGGAACTGATGGACAGGGGGAAAACAGTTGACGTCATCTACCTGGACTTGTGCAAAATATTCGGCACTGTCCCACACGACAACCTTGTCTCTAAATTGGAGAGATACCAATTTGATAGGTGGAATACCCAGTGGATAAAGAACTGGCTGGATGACTGCATGCAAAGGGCTGTGGTCAAGGGCTCAAAGTCCAGCTGGTGACCAGTAACGAGTGGTGTCCCTCAGGGATCGGTGTTGGGACAGGTCTTGTTCAACATCTTTGTCGCTGGCATGGACAGTGGGATTGCATGTGTTCTCAGCAAGTTTGCTGATGACACCAAGCTGTGTGGTTTGGATGATATGCTGGAGGGAAGGAATGCCATCCAGAGGGACCTCGACCTGCTTGTGAGGTGGGTTGATGCCAACCTCATGAAGTTTAACCACAACAAGTGCAAGGTCCTACACCTGAGTCTGAGCAATCTCAGGCACAGCTACAGGTTGGGAAAAGAAGAGATTCAGAGCAGCCCCTTGGAGAAGGACTTGGGGGTGTTGGTTGATGAGAAAATGAACATGAGCCAGAAGTGTGCGCTTGCAGCCCAGAAAGCCAACCGCATCCTGGGCTGCATCAAAGGGAGAGTGACCAGCAGGTCAAAGGAGGTGATGCTGACCCTCTACTCTGCTCTTGTGAGACCTCACCTGGAGTATTGTGTGCATTTTTGGTGTCCTCAACATAAAAAGGACATGGAACTGTTGGAACAAGTCCAGAGGACGGCCTTGAGGATGATCAGGGGACTGGAGCACCTCCCGTATGAAGACAGGCTGAGAAACTTGGGTCTGTTTAGCCTGGAGAAGAGAAGGCTGCATGGAGACCTTTCTTGGTTTAAACCCAGTCAGAAAGCTTGTTCTCCCCCTTCTTTCCCTCCCCCTACTCCCAGAGAGACAGAGAGGAGAATCGAAAAGAGTGCAACTACCACAGGTTAAGATAAGAGCAGTTTAGTAACTAAGGTATAACACAAATCGCTACTGCTACCACCAATAATAACAATGATGAAGGAAATAACAAGGGAAGAGAATACAACACCTCACCACCAGCCAACCGATAACTCGCGCCCCCAGCCCGACCAAGCACTGACCCATACCTCCTCCAACGCCGCAGTCTACCAGCCCTTCCAGCTAACTCCCAGTTACATCCTGGGCATGACGTGCTGTGGTATGGAATACCAATTTGGCTAGCTTGGGTCGAGTGACCTGTCTCTGCTTCCTCCCGGCTTCCTGTCCTCCCTGACAGAGCATAAGGCTCACAAAGCCCTTGGCCAAACCAAAACATCATTGTTATCAGCTCTGTTCCCGAGCTGAAAGTCAAAACAGTGCACTGCACCAGCCACAAAGAAGGAGAAAAATGACTGCTACTGCTGAACCCAGGACAAGACCTCATAGCAGACTTCCAGTATCTGAAGGAGGTCTATAGGGATTCCAGAGAGGTACTCTTCATCAGGGACTGTAGTGACAGGACAAGGGGTAACAGGTTAAAACTTAAACAGGGGAAGTTTAGATTGGATATAAGGAAGAAATTCTTTCCTGTTAGGGTGGTGAGGCCCTGGAATGGGCTGCCCAGGGAAGTTGTGAATGCTCCATCCCTGGCAGTGTTCAAGGACAGGTTGGACAGAGCCTTGGATGACATGGTTTAGTGTGAGGTGTCCCTGCTAATGGCAGGGGGGTTGGAACTCAACAATCTTTAGGTCCTTTCCAACCCTAACTATTCTTTGGTTCTAACAGCAGGCAATAGTTCAAAATAATCTCATCTGATTCTGGTGTTCTGACTGTATTGTACTGCCATAGCACAAGAACTGTAGGCACAACAGAAATGTTTGAAATCTTAAATTCAGGAAGTGAGACAGAGTCCTGAGTGTTATGCCAGCTGAGATATTCCTGAAATATTCCTGAGAGACAGAGAGAGGGAAAAAAAACCAACATCTGCTTAGCTTGTTAAAATCATCAATAAAAAAGTGAATGCTACAGGAACAGAAAAATAAAAATTAAAACCAAGATTGGGTGATGTGTCTGGCAAAAATAATAAAATATGGAACTATTCCAGAACAAACAAACAATATACTGCATTTTATTAATCAGGAAAAGTATTCAGTGTATATAGTACTGAGACTGAACTTTGAATCAGTTTGTCAGTGTTATCCACTGTGAATAGGTTAGACAATTCTCTGAAATGATTTTTACCTTTGGTTGATTTAAAGTCCTGAAGTGACATTTCAAGTATTTAATGTGTTGTGGATTTAAGCACAAGGTGACACAGATGTTAACATGTCAGTTAGGCATGTGTTTATGTCTTTTTTATTGGATTTAAACCTCATGTTCTATGACTGACTTGAGAAATTTCATCAGTTGTCTCTGAAGCATGTTAAGCAATGTTATTCAGTGACAGACCCTTTTGCTGTAAGAGCTATCAAAGAAATCTTTCTTTTCAAATTGCCATGAAGATGAGTTATTTTCTGTTTGTCTAAGTGTTCAGTAGCTCACTGAAAAATAATGTTTCCTAGGCAGGGCAAACGGGGTACATTTAACATCCTGACCTTTTCATTTAAGAATGAAGAGTTTTAAATTGATGGTAGGTTTTTTTGTATAGGGTCTCTGCTTCAAGTACTGCTTTTATGTAGTGGAATACTCCAGACCCTTGTCTCTGAGGAGAATTTGTAGAAGGAAATATAAAGCCTGGACTCTTTAGACTAA
Organism: Pezoporus flaviventris; assembly: GCF_033815535.1. Classification (NCBI taxonomy): domain Eukaryota; kingdom Metazoa; phylum Chordata; class Aves; order Psittaciformes; family Psittacidae; genus Pezoporus; species Pezoporus flaviventris. The sequence goes on along the minus strand of NW_026892579.1, from coordinate 26,362,857 downwards.
TTTCCCTGGATCTCTTCTTTAAGCAAAGGGAAAAGATGTGTTTTCCAGGACAATTCTTAGTGGTTGATTTATATGCCTTCTCTGAATCACTCTTCCAAGGACTTATCCTTGTCCATGGATTACTGAGGAAGCCAAGGGAGGTTAGCCTTATGAGGCCAGTTAGTCTTTATGATTACTGCCTGTAGCCTTATATTATATCTATATATCATGAATCACAGCTGAACCAGTACTGCCAGGTGGTAAGACTTGGAACATTAGTTCCGAAGACAATAAAATACTTACACCTCAGATAATTTTCTTCGTACCATTTTATGAATGACTTCTGAATAAATAAATACACATTTCCTTTATTAAAATATATACTGTGTTACAGTTTATGCAGAAATTATGGTAATATACCGTTCTGCTAATGTCAGAGTATGCTACATGGTTTAACACCAGCTGGCATGTAAGTACAATTCAGACTCTTTCTCACCTCCACCACCACCACTGGTGAGATAGGGAGAACAAAACAAAACAAGCAAACAAACTGACCTTTGGTTCTTACAAACTCTTGGAAAATACAGTTTTTTCATACCATGACACTGATAGAGTATCTCTATTTTTAGACATTGTATTGTAGCAACAAGCTACAAATGTGGAAAGTATCTCTCCTCTTTGGACGCCTATATATTTGATTCAGATAGCTACTGACCTGTTCAGGCAAATTGTCAACCAAAATCATGCTGCCCAGTCAGATGATCTTTTCCTTAATCCTGGTAAAGTCAAGAAATAAGAACCAGTACAGACCATACTGAATAGTGATGGAAATAATTTCTAATGGAATGTACTTATGAGATATTGCAGAAATATGTACATCATTCACCACTAGAAATATATTTTTTTCCACAGAGCAAACAGCATCCTTTAATGAGAATGACCAATCCACTTTGATCTCTCTGTATTCCGTGCATCACACAGCTGCAATATTAACTTGATATCAGAAAGTATCAACACCTTGAAAAACAGTGTTTGAAAAAAAAAATAAAATTGTATTCTTACCTGCAGGACAGGTAATCAAATGTCACAGCTCATTCCTTGTGTATGAGGTGTCCATGAAAAGGAAGACTGTTATTTTTTATTTTTATGCAAAGAGAGTGCACAAAAAAAAAACACACAAAAAAAAACACATTCTGTACAAGCTGGACTGATATTAGCAAACAGTTTAGAATTACTTTTGCAAACCATCCAGCTGAAGTGTTTGCAGTCTCACATTGATTAATGTCCAACGTCTGTGTCAGGCAGGCTGTAAAACAGTCTTCTGTTCAAGTCCAGCTGTCATACTGACATGCAAGATAAGAAAATCATATTCCCTGAAAAACGGCTTTATCAGTGGTCACTTGAACTGGAGTTTATCTCCCCACAGAATCCAGAAGTTGATAATAATGTTCCATATTACAATTCCACATGGAACTTCACAAGTGGGAGTAGTAAAAAACATTTTTTCTTTGACATAATCTGATAGCTTGACCTTTATTTAAGATGAAATTTACATGAATGACCGCAGTACTTTGGGATTCCACTTTATCCCACAGCTTCTGTGCATATTTTAAAATCTAACTAATTCATTCTGTTTCAAGTTACTTTGTCATAGCTTGAAACTCCACAGGAAAATTGATTTACTAACGTAAGTAAAAGATAAACAAATTATTTTAAGTTTTTGCAATAATTGGAGTTTTAAATCAGAAACTATAGAGATTGTGGTTAAATTTAATGGTCAACTCTGTAGCATGGAATTCAGTAAGCTACAGAACTGTGTTTTAAGTTCCAGAAGTCTGTAAATTATTTAAAATGAAGTGAAATAGAATTAATAATGACCCCTACAATTGACATTTCCTTCTAAACACTAATATCCTTTGCAGTTAATGTAATATTAGCCCAGCTTTTAAATTATCAGATGTACTCTTTGGTAAATGATTAATCACTTCATATTAAATTACCGATATTCAGAAAAAACAAAATTCCACCTGTGCATATGAAGAAAAGATTTGACTGTAAGACAGAATTTAATTAAAAATAAGAGAACAGTTTTACTTTTAAGTCCTTTTTTGCAAATTAAGATTGATTTTTCATAGAATCTGCCGACTACTCATACAGCTAGTTTATTTGCATTGGAATCTTTGTTAATACCAATAAGAGAAACCTGCTAAGTCATCTCCTATTCTGTTTGCATTGAGATTTCTGCAGAATTGAATCCTGACCCTGAAAAGAATCCGAATGTCAACAGAACCGCTCATAGTAATGTCATTAGGACCATTCATTCAGAAAGCCAAGCATGTCCATAAACATCTGTAGATTCAAATCTGTAAAAAGTCAAAATCAACCCTTCTCCAATTTTTAGCATTTTGCCTAGCAGACCATCAAACACTCAGAAAAAAACGATTTATAAAGTGTGATGGTGGAAAAAAAAACAAAACATAAAAACAAACCAAACAAACAAACAAACAAAAAAAAACACAAAAAAAACCAGAAAATAGTGCTTGCAGAATGATTAAAATCCTGTACTAAAATTAATTTATATTCAGATAAAGAGAAAAGAATTTGAGAATAAAGAATCTATATGCTTGAAGAGTCAAAAAATAAACATTTAGACATCATCATGAATTTTAGAGGGGTGTTGAAGTTGGTTTCTTGAACATATGAAGTTCTTCCATGCTGGACAATATGAATTTATCTATTAGCTGATAAAACTGCATCAAATAAAAATACCTCTGTCAAGGACACTTTGTCTCCTTTGTGCAAGATAGCACAGAAGTGAGACATTCCTAAAAACTGCAGTGTGTCCTGAGTTATGTAGCTTCAGGTTCATGATATATTACCAGTGTGTATGGAATGGCTATGAGCAATAAAATTTAGAAATTATCTGCAAATGGTTTTCATAGTGTTTTATTGGCAAGTGATTACACTTCTCAACTTGGGGGGAGAAAAAAAACAAAAACAGAAACTACAATTTTTTTTTTGTAAAAGGACAACAGTCAGTTCAGCCTTTATAACCTTTTTTTGCCTAATTTTGCTATCAGTAGTATACAAACCCATTATAAGATTTTCTATTTTATTTATTTTTGATTTTTATGACACTGTTGCATTTAAAATGCACTCAAACCTCAAGGGTGGAATGTTAAAGTAAACACAGGCATTAAATGTGCATCCCTTTAAGGATAATTAAATTATAAATAAACAAATATTGCAAGATAGCAGTGTCATAGTTTCACATAACCATTTCTGGAGTGGTTACACCTGTACAATTAAATGTTGTTGTCTTAAATATTTCCAACTATGCTATCAGGTATGGGCAGCTTCATTAGGTTGTTACACCATTCTGTATCAGTAACTGACCATTTGTAACATCCTGAGATGTCTGGCACCATCCCTTGTCTGTGTACTTGTCTGCTACTTTACATGCTGGGTCCTCAAGCACAGTCCTGAGATGGTTCACTTTCACATTTGTCCTTATTCTGGAGTATTTTACTCCAGTTTCATCCTACATACTAAGGGTTTCTAAACTTTTTTGTGTGTACGTCTGTAGCCCTTTCTCCACTAACTGTTATTTATATGTAATTACAATAATATTAATGGCAATCATCAAAGTTGTTCACTTTAATTAATTTGATTCTCTTCAAGTTTGCAACTCGCTTTATTAACACATTGAATTCACAGTACTAATGAAAGAAATCATAATAATCCTATGGGAGTGAGCGCTGTATAATGAATACTGAAGCAGCTGACATTTGTAATGTTATAAAACTACTGTCTAAAAGCTGCCATTTCTCCATTCTCAAAAGATTATACTTACACTCATTTCCAGCTGATGAAACAAGAATTGGATGCTAATGATAAAACAAAAACCAAACATTAGGAAGATTTCACTTTTGCTACAGAATTACCCCAAAGCATCCAGGATACCTGACCAGTCTAAGATATATTTTAAGAAATACTTGCAAAATAATCACCTAACTAAATCCACATTTTTTTTGTTTCTTTTCTTTATGTCTACATCATTTGTTTTGTGAAATAGTTCACCATAAACTGCATGAGTTGTTGTTTCTAATTAAAATTGTGATCCAATCCCTCCAAGGTTAGGAAGACCTATAGGTATTTGCTGCATAATTCTTGCTTTCTACAAGATGGAACAACCTGAAGGTCAATTAGTTTCTGAAGCTCATTTTATAGGACCACTATATACTGTATATTAGAAAATGTAACCGGCTTATCATAGGTCTAGTACTACTCCCACTCAGCTAGGCATTTACCCGTTGACTCCAGTGGGAGTTCAATGGGACTTAAAATAATTTTGATTCTATTTTCTTAATTTTTCTGTCCTCCTCTTAGGTCAGATCATCCTCCCTGCATAATGAGAAGCTGAAATACTTTCAAAAGTGTAGGAGAGATGCTACAGATAATGTGCAATTTAAATACCATGGTCCTCTGATTTTAGATTAAATCTTAAGACAATGTCAATTACTTCAGAAAAGAGTAATTTTAACTCTTGTTTGAATACATTAAGTTGACTAAGTAAAGATTTTATCTTTTTTTTTTTTTTCTGCTTCTCTGTTTTGTAAGCATTCACTTTTTTATGATTTTAAAATGAGTTTAAAATTAGGGAATTTAAATGTTTCTGTTTTCATAGATCATTTTTAATTACAATACTGATGGAGAGAGTACACGGGTTATCAGTTTATTTGCACTGATTCTGATCTCAGAAAAGGCATGGAAAGAAGTAGGTTTTTCATCTTTCCCATCTACAAAGTTTTTATATGGCACAACCCATTCTCATTCTAATTCTGCAGGAATAGCCAGTGCAATTTTCTTCTGTTTGCACAATTACATAAAGACAGGCATTTACATTTTTCTCCAGTTATAAAAGAGCAAGGAGTATGGGAAATAGCCTAAAACCATTGAACCATAAAACCTAAAACCATAACACCAAAATCCTCCAGACTGCCCTAAACATGGACTAGTGGTTAGTACAGGCCAAGTGGTGAGCTGGATGCAGCTGCCCTGTTTTGACATACTAAGACTTTGGCTCACGGGCTATGTTGTAATGTTGTGCCACTTGGTCTCAACATAAGTGAGCAGTACCTGACCCATTTAATGTAATAATCCAAATGTATCCAATGCGTAGAACCAGGGTGGTGTCCCCTGGTCGCTGCTGTCTTCCCTGCCTGGTGGCACAGGGTACTCGGGGTTGTTGAGCCCCCATATCCTCTCCTTGGGGGCGAATGGGGTCTGCTGCCTGACTGCAGAGCAAGGTCTCTGCCCCAGGTGAGTTCCTTTTGTGTACCCCTCAGGTATGGGTGCTCCAGCTCAGGGGGTCCCAGGGCCAGGCAGCACCCCTAGGTGCCTCTGGGCAGGATAGGGGGCACATATGCAGAAACAAAGCAACATTGCAGGTGTTGTGGGAAGCATTAGAACTGCAATGTTGTGGGGATTTGGTGCTGAGACCCTTGTGGGGTTCTGGTTATCCACCCCTTATTCCATACCATTCACGTCGTGCTCAGATCCCACATTTTCAATATACCATCACTCTCCCACATATATACATCCATATACACACAGACCAAGAGAAAGAGAGCATTTTCTTAGTGCATGCACCAATCCCTATAATGCTGCCGAGTCCATTCGGTCCGTGATGTCAGGTTCCATCTCTTGTAACAATCTTTCAGGGCAGGAAAGGCTGTGTGCAGTATTGGATCGTTGCCTGCTGATGCTGGTCGTTCCTTTACAACTAACATCTCTTTTACAAGTGACAAATCTATACAATACAAGGTGCAGTTTCTTATTAACAACTAGCTAGTAAATACAGGTGGTTTTATACACAAAATCACAACCTCTAATAATAGCTATTTTACAAGCACACATATTCAGGATTTTACTCTTCAGTTTCCCCCAAGTGATGTTTTGCAGTTATTTGTTCTTTCTCTTCCTCTATCTCATTCTGCTTGGGGTAATCACGATCAGCTCCTGTAGCTGAGGCATCAGGTTTATCCATTCGTCTGTCCAGCTCATGGCAAGGCTTGACAAACTTTGCAGGCAGTCAGCATGGACCTGTAGGCAGGAGGACACAAATATACCTCCTCCCCCAGGTTATCAGTTCTTCAGTTCTTGAGAAGTAGACAGGTTAAGTGCAGCATCATTACTCTCTCCCCTCCCCCCTTTTTTTTTTTTTTTTTTTTTTTTTAGTCCCTGCAAAAGCCATCATTACTCCCACTACAGTCCCACGTACAGAACGTGGCACAAGGACCCTGTGGAGACTAACAGCAAACCAGCTCCGAGAAGCATCATTGCAGTGCGAGGTGGCAGGCTCAACCTTAGCGGGCATCCCCGCAGAGGCTCTGCCTCCCCCACATCGTATGCGGCTTGGGCTTTTATACTGACCAAAATGCACACTCATTCCGACACAGGTGGCCAGCCTGTGCTGGAAGAAGTGGCCAGCAGTATCTACAGAGGTCTCCAAGGGCTGAGAGAAACCTGGACATACTTGTATTTACCAACTTCTAGTACATGAGTATCACAGAGAAACTGTATGGGCTCCCCCTGTCGATTGCAAGAAAAAATCATAACATATACAGCTTGAGTGTAAGAGGATTTTAACGCATACGTGGTCACTGTTTGTCAGGCCTCCTTAACTATTTTGAGATCAGGAGCTTCCCACTCTTTAGCCCTGGTGGCCGGAAGATATCGCGCTGTACGGAAAGATAGGGCCCCCCGTTTGAAAGCCAATAGTATGTAGCTTGTGATGTAAGCAGACGGAAGTGACTCTGTAAACCCAGAGTATATAATGCTGTGTTGCGCACTAATAAACGCCATTTGCCGTCCACCACACTGGTGTCTGTGAGCTGATGGCCCGAGCGGCCTGGGATTGGTCGCCGTGCTGCTCCTGAACCAGGTCGTCACGCCTTGCGAAGGCAACAAGTGGTGCCGAAACCTGGGAAACTCGCCTGGACGGGTGAACGGCGGCTAGAGCGGCAGGACCAGCCCGGCGGGGAGGACGCTCCCAGACCAACAAGGAGGATGGAAGCCCTTGTGAAGGTCGTATCACAATTACATAAACACTGGGGTATTGATTGCAAGTCTAAAGATTTTTCTCTCGCTGTTGCGAGACTCTTGCAAATCGGAGTCATTGACCAGCTGGTGGATATACTCCACCCTGAAGTGTGGGATAAATGTACTAAAGCGCTAGCTGAGAAGACGAAGTCCTCGGGTTGTGGGAAAAACCTTAAGTCATGGGGAAAAGTAGAACGGGCCCTGCAGAAGGCAATACAAGTGCAGGAGACCTGGAAGGCGGCAAAGAACTGTTTATTGGCCACCCCCAAACTGGGAGTCGGGGCGGCCACACAGACTTTGCACTTCCCAGACGTCGATGATTCTGCTGAGCCCTGAACTTTTTACAGTGCTTTTTATAAAAGCAGGGAATTGAGCCTGAGACTCTAAAGCAGCTAGCAGGTCTAGTGGCTGTAGGGAAGGCTAAGGGATTTTTTGCAGATCCTAATACAATATTTGAGGAGAGTGAGTGGCGAAAGTTTGGTGATGAACTATTTGACTCAGTGCTTAATGATTATAAAAAGGCAAAGAAACTCGGTAAACCACGGAGGGAAGTAATGAACTGTATAAAAAGATACAAGGCACAAAAGAAAACTGCCGCGGTAGCAACGGAGAAACTAGGAACAGACGTCCCTGGTCGGTTGAAACCGGGGGAAGATTACAACTCATTTCCCCCAACTCGCGGGAGCACAGGGTTCCCCCCCCCCCTTCCTTTTTCTCCCCCTCCATCAGAAGGTGCCGCGGAGGAGGTGTAACCCCCTGCTCCCCCACCACCCCAGTTCCGAAAGTAGGGACTTTGAAAAGGACAGAGAAAGTATATTAGAAGGTATACACATGATAAATGTCGAGGAATCCGAAAGAAAGAGGGCGGTGCCTCGGCGCCGGATCGATTGCGACGCCATTTTGAAGCACGCAGTAGAAAATAGGGATCATGCGCTAGCGGGAGATTTAAAGGAACCGCGAGCCTCTCCAACCCACTATGCCCTAGAGTGAAAAAATTTTTAACTCGATTACGGAGGAGCCAGGTCTGCAGATGGCTACATACCGAACGGGAGACATCTGATAAGAAAGACACAGCTGCGAGCAACGGAGACCCTGAGTTCGGCACAGGATCAGCCCCCGAATCCCCTGAATCTGATCCAGATTTATATCCTCTGCTTCCAGACTCTGACTCTTCATCTCCCGGGTCGGTCTGCTCAGACTTACTGGCCCTGGAGACGCTCAGTTGTAACAATGGGTAACCAAGGATGCGAACATTGCTGAGGAATTTTCTGCAATGAGCATCTTTGCATATCCTGTGTTTACTACACAACAGGGGGCCCTATCTTTCCGTACAGCGCGATATCTTCCGGCCGCCAGGCCCTAACTAAGTACAGGGGTGTCGGGTCACTACAAAATCTGTTTCTCAAGGCCCAGGATAGTGTTCCAGGCAGTGAAATGGGGCACAGCGTATGTTTCCAGCCCCCGGTGGTTGCTTCCGCCATGGTAAGCACATGGCGTTTGCCTTGGTGGGTTGGTAGCAGTGTGATATAGTCAATCTGCCAGGCATCCATGATGACTTCTAGAATGCCTGGACAACTGAGATTTCCTATTCGAGTTCGTTGTGTAATTAGTGCAGCCCATTTACTCCATGTAGCATCAGTTTCATGATGTGTAGAGGAGACCCTGCCTTTGAACATCCAGCCCAGCACGGGCAACCGGGGTGCCAGGAGGAGCTGTGCTTCAGTGCCAATCACTTCCGAAGCAGCTCGAACCCCTTCATAGGCTGCCAGTATCTCTTTCTCAGTTGGGGTATAGCTGGCTTCAGATCCTCTGTATCCCCAACTCCAAAAGCCGAGGGGTCGACCTCGAGTCTCCCCTGGAGCTTTCTGCCAGTACATTTTTTACATCTGGCCCGGTCTGGACTGGTCCAAGGGCTATTGCATGAACTATCTCGCGTTTAATTTGCTCAAAGGCTTGTTGCTGCTCAGGGCCCCATTTAAAATCATTCTTCTTCCGGGTCACATGATAGAGAGGGCTTACAATTGAACTGTAATTTGGGATGTGCATTCTTCAGAACCCCACAGCACCCAAGGAAGCTTGTGTTTCTTTCTTATTAGTTGGTGGAGACATTGCTGTTATCTTGTTGATCACATCTGTGGGGATCTGTCTACGTCCATCTTGCCATTTTATTCCCCAAAATTGAATCTCCTGTGCAGGTCCCTTGACCTTACTCCTTTTTATGGCAAAACCAGCTTTCAGCAAGATTTGGATTATTTTCCTCCCTTTCTCAAAGACTTCTTCCGCTGTATCGCCCCACACAATAATGTCATCAATGTATTGCAGGTGTTCTGGAGCTTGCCCCTGTTCCAGTGCAGTCTGGATCAGTCCATGGCAAATGGTAGGGCTGTGTTTCCACCCCTGGGGCAGTCGGTTCCAAGTGAACTGGACACCCCTCCAAGTAAAAGCAAGCTGTGGCCTGCACTCTGCTGCCAAAGGAATGGAGAAAAATGCATTGGCAATATCAATCGTGGCATACCACTTGGCTGACTTTGACTCTAGTTCATACTGAAGTTCTAGCATGTCCGGTACGGCAGCACTCAATGGTCGTGTGACTTCATTCAGGCCACGACAGTCTACTGTTAGTCTCCATTCTCCATTAGACTTTCACACTGGCCATATGGGGCTATTAAAGGGTGAGCGGGTCCTGCTGATCACCCCCTGACTCTCCAGTCTACACATCAGCTGATGGAAGGAAATCAGGGAGTCTCGGTTGGTGCGATATTGCTGCCGGTGCACTGTTGTGGTCGCAATTGGCACTTGCTGTTCTTCGACTTTCAGCAACCCCACAACAGAAGGATCTTCTGAGAGACCAGGCGAGGTGGACAGCTGCTCAATTTCCTCAGTCTCCAAAGCAGCAATACCAAAAGCCCACCGGTACCCTTTTGGGTCTTTGAAGTACCCTCTCTTGAGGTAGTCTATGCCGAGGATGCATGGAGCCTCTGGACCAGTCACAATAGAGTGCTTTTGCCATTCCCTCCCAGTCAGGCTGATTTCAGCCTCCAGCACAGTCAACTCTTGGGATCCTCCTGTTACTCCAGAAATATAGATGGGTTCCACCCCTTGACAGCTTGATGGCATCAGGGTACACTGTGCACCGGTATCTACTAGAGCCTTATACTTCTGTGGGACTGATGTGCCAGGCCATCTGATCCACACAGTCCAATAAATCCGATTGTCCCCTACCTCCACCTGCCTGGAGGCAGGGCCCCTCTAATGGTCATCACAGCGTTGGACACTTAAGTCAGGGTAAAAGGGATTATTCTTCGTTATCACAGGAGCTGGAGTAAAATCAGCTCTTCCACTCCATCTGGGAAACTTCTCACCAGAGACTGAAGCCGTAGCTCTCATGGGATGATCAGTCTTGGCCCTTGCTCCCCTCTCCAATTACTGTATCACTGTATGCTAGAGATTGGAAGGGACCTTGAAAGATCATCTAGTCCAATCCCCCTGCCGGAGCAGGAACACCTAGATAATGTTACACAGGAATGTGTCCAGGCGGGTTTTGAATGTCTCCAGGGAAGGAGACTCCACAACCTCCCTGGGCAGCCTGTTCCAGTGTTCCGTCACCCTCACTGAGAAGAAGTTGCTTCTCAAGTTTAAGTGGAACCTCTTGTGTTCCAGTTTGTACCCATTACCCCTTGTCCTATCATTGTTTGCCACTGAGTGGAGCCTGGCTCCATCCTCGTGACACTCCCCCTTTATATATTTATAGACACTTATAAGGTCACCCCTCAGTCTCCTCTTCTCTAAACTATAGAGACCCAGCTCCCTCAGTCTTTCCTCATAACGGAGATGCTCCACTCCCTTAATCATCTTCCTTGCCCTGCGCTGGACTCTCTCCAGCAGGTCCCTGTCCTTCTTGAACTGAGGGGCCCAGAACTGGACACAATATTCCAGATGTGGTCTCACCAGGGCAGAGTAGAGGGGAAGGAGGACCTCTCTCGACCTACTAACCACCGCCCTTCTAATACACCCCAGGATGCCATTGGCCTTCTTAGCCACAAGGGCACAGTGTTGGCTCATGGTCATCCTGTCGTCCACTAGGACCCCCAGGTCCCTCTCCCCTACACTGCTCTCTAACAGGTCGTTTCCCAACCTATACTGGAACCTGGGGTTGTTCCTGCCCAGATGCAGGACTCTACACTTTCCCTTGTTATATTTCATCAAGTTATGCCCTGCCCAACTCTCCAGCCTGTTCAGGTCTCGCTGGATGGCAGCACAGCCTTCTGGCGTGTCAGCCGCTCCTCCCAGCTTAGTGTCATCAGCAAACTTGCTGATAGTACACTCAATTCCCTCATCTAAATCATTGATGAATATATTAAATAATACTGGCCCCAGTACTGACCCTTGAGGCACTCCACTAGTTACAGGCCTCCAACTAGACTCTGCCTCATAGACTACAACTCTCTGGCTTCTCTCCTTCAGCCAGTTCACAGTCCACCTCGCTACCTGATCATCCAGACCACACTTCCTCAATTTAGCTGTGAGGATGCTGTGGGAGACTGCCAAATGTTTTGCTGAAGTCAAGGTAGACCACATCCACTGCTCTGCCATCATCCATCCACAGTGTTATTTCCTCATAAAAGGCTAAGAGATTGGTCAAGCATGATTTCCCCTTGGTGAAACCATGTTGACTGCCCCTCATAACCCTCTTATCCTTGATATGCCTTAAGATGGCACCAAGGATAAGGTGTTCCATCACTTTCCCAGGGATAGAGGTGAGGCTGACCAGTCTATAGTTACCCGGGTCGCCCTTCTTGCCCTTTTTGAAGACTGGAGTGACATTTGCTTTCCTCCAGTCCTCAGGCACCTCTCCCGTTTCCCAAGACTTGGTAAAGATGATGGAGAGTGGTCTAGCAATGACTTCCGCCAGTTCCCTCAGCACCCGTGGGTGCATCCCATCTGGACCCATGGATTTATGGAGGTCCAGATTGCTCAACTGGTCTCTAACCCATTCCTCATCGACTAAGGCAAACTGCTCTGTTGACCTGACTTCATCTATGGTCTCAGGGGTACAGGGCTCTTCAGGACTGCCTGCAGCAGAGTAGACAGAGACAAAGAAGGCATTCAGTAACTCTGCCATCTCTGTATCTTCTGTCACCAGGCCACCCATCCCTTTCATCAGTGGGCCTACATTGCCTCTGGTGTTAGTTTTGTCTGCCATGTATTTGAAAAAGCTCTTTTTGCTGTCCTTGACCCTTCTCGCCAGGTTTAATTCTAAGGAGGCCTTAGTCCTCCTAGCTGCCTTCCTACATCCTCTAGCAGCAGCCTTATATTCCTCCCAAGTGGCCAGCCCCTTCTTCCATGACCTGTAAACTCTCCTCTTCCACTTGAGCATACCCATTAATTCCCTATTTAGCCACGCAGGTCTCCTGGCCCTCTTCCTTGACTTCCTACGTGTCGGGATGCTCCGATCTTGAGCTCGGAAAAAGCAATCCTTGAATGTCAACCAACTATCTTGGGCCCCTTTACCTTCAAACAGGCTTGCCCATGGGATTCACTCACCCGTTCCTCCAAAGCTGAAGTAGGTTTTCCATCCCACTTTGTCATGTCTTCTCCGTGGTCCAGCAGGTAAAACCATAGGGTAGCCCGTGGCGTATACCTCCTGTATCTCCTCTCTCAAACAATAGGACGCCTTTTATTAATAGCAGAGACATCTGTTGGTACACGTGAGGAGCTGGATAAATCAGATAGATCATTCCTCAATCGTTTGAGGTCCTGGGACAGATCTTCCACAGCTGAGATGATGGAAGGGGTGAGATTGTCTTCGAACTCTCGGAGTTTATGAGCCATTTCATCCGCTGTTAGTGGTACTATGTCATTCCAGGTTACTGTTGCCAATGAATGGGAATATGATGACGGTGGATTCTGTGTAAGTTTTCGCCACATGGGTCATGTACATTCAACTTCTTCTGGGTCTATGGGTATATCCCTGTTATTTGGCTTGATGTGATAGATCATCTCTATGATGGCTGATTCACTCAGAGACTGGATGCCTTTGTCTATAGAAGTCCACTTGGCCGAACGACTCGTAACGTCGTCCTTGTATGGAAACCTTTCTTTCACAGCTGCCAAGAGCCGCCTCCAAAGACTGAGGGACTTTTTCTCTGTTGCAATTGCTTTGTCAATTCCCCCTTCTCTAGCAAGTGATCCCAGCTGCTTGGCTTCTGTACCTTCTAGTTCATGACCATCGGCCCCATTGTCCCAGCATCGGAGTAACCAGGTGATGATGTGCTCCCCTGGTTGACGGGTAAAACCTTTTCACGCATTCCGTAGCTCAGTTAAGGTCCGAGGTCGAGAAGTTACCTCTTCTTCTTCTTCTTCATCATGTGATGATGACTCCTGGTCAGATGCTAGAATGAGTGGCAACATGGTGATCCCCATCACGATCATCAAACAAGTTTCAACAGCATTAAAAGGCCATTGAAAAAATTCAAAACTCTCAAATGTAAATGGTCTGGGGGGAGGACTGGGAGGGTAAAAGAATGTCTCCTTCACAGGTTGACCAACCAAGAAGGAGAAAAAAGATGTGTAATTGCTAAGCACTTCTATTATATACCTCCCAAAGTATAAAGGTGGTGACCACACTGGGAACATAAGCCAGACCGGTTTCATGATCAATGATTCTGTTGTATTACAAGTCATTACCATAAAGTACAATGAGACAAAAACCTTAGCCCAAGCCCCACACTTGAAAAACACTAATACAGCAAATACCGGATGGAAGTAAGATACAATATATTGAAACTGTGAGATCAAGAGGAACAACCTTGAGAGCCAATAAATCAGCATTGTGACGAGTGACTATTAATCTGGTCAGATCTGTCATTATCTCAACCCCTCGTGCCCCACGTTGGGCACCAAAAGAAATGTAGTGGTTTAAACCCTAGCCAGACAGCTTGTTCACTCACTCCCAGTGAGTGGTGCCGGGCTGAGAGCAATCAAGCCCTCCCCCCGGGCTCTCCCCTTCCCCGCTCCCAGAGGAACAGGGAGGAGGATCAAAAGAGTGCAACTCCCACGGGTTGAGACAAGAACAGTCCAGCAACCAATGTACAACACAAAGCACCGCTGCTATCAACAACGACAACAATGATAAGGGAAAATAACAAGGGAAGAGAATACAAAACCACCGGCCAAGAAACGAGTCTGACCCAGCAGCCCCTGTCCTTCCAGGTAACTCCCCATTACCCCTGCCCTGGGCATGACGTGCTGTGGTATGGAATACCTTTTTGGTTAGTCTGGGTCAGGCGTCCCGTCTCTGCTTCCTCCCGGCTTCCCCTCCTCCCTGGCAGAGCATGAGCCTCACAAAGTCCTTGGTCAGGGTAAACATCACTTAGCAACAACCGAAAACATCGGTATCACCAGCACTGTTCCCAGGCTGGAAGTCAAAACACAGCACTGCACCAGCTACCATGAAGGAGAAAAATGACTGCTACTGCTGAACACAGGACAATTGCTGAAGACACCACCTATCAGACATGACTTCTTCAGAGTGGGGTTGGTTTTTTTTTTAGCTGATTTAAGAATTGCAGAACTAAAGAAGTTGGTTGTTTGGACAAGATTCCAAAAATTCTTGGCAAATTCTACAGAAAATCCTGTATTTTATACTCCAGATCTGCAGCATAGCTTTCACATTTGAGTGTTGATTCTGGGCTCCATTTATAGTAACAAAAAGAGGGACACTTTATGACATGAACCATCTAACGTCTAGATTGGGATGTTTTGAATTGTACCCTAGAAATTCTACTTTTGCTTCACTGGTTATAGACAGAACGGAAGTTATCAGCTCAGCTATCAGTATCTACATCAACTGTCACTTAAGCTTTTGAAGCTAAGAACCTATGTTCTGAATTTTACATGCCTTTTGTTACTTGTTGACTTTGTTCCTCAAAGCTCACAAGAATCAACAAGGTCACACACAGACTTCATACACAGACTTTGGCTGTGATCATGTCTATGTACCATGAGCTGTGAAAATGTGAAAATACTAATGCATTTCTAGAACTTAAAGGGTTTGCCATTTTTATTGAAATAATGTGCTTAGGAATTGAATTGGAATATTAGAACATAAGTGAAAATGAAAACACACAAGTTGTATCTTTCCTATTCTGTCGAAACCAGAGCTGCTTAAAAAAAATACCCCAACATTTTGAGGAAAGTGTTAAATGTCATTATTTTTTTTTTACCAAAGGAGGACAAGGAGTATCTTGGGAATAAAAATATTTTAAATAAACTCTCCTGTTGGAAGCATAAGGTGATTTTAGTCAGGGAAGGAAGAGTTAATTTTAGTGTTTTTATGATTCAGTTAAAGTAGTGACAACAAAATTTGCACTCCTGATGTTTGAATTAAGTGTGCTCTTTACACTCTATCAGTCATATTCTAACTCAGTGGTTTTAATTGTTTGGAGTAGCATTTTATTTTTTTCACATAACTGTATTTTGCATTGTGTAGGTTATTTCATTTTTAAAAGATCCATTTCTGTGAGCTCAAGTTTCTCATAAAGCCAATATCCATAAAGCACTGGTTTCAGTCCTTCCGTTTTCTTGCAGAAGGATACTTCCTTTATAAGGCAGAAGAAAAAGAGGAAACATTCCTTTGCACTGTTTTTTTCCTTAGCAATCTGGAGTTTCCCTCCAGAAGAATTATGTAAACAGGCTCCAGACATTTTGTGGAGAGTCATTGCCTCTTTTCCTTTGTGGCTCAGTTTTACACAACAGTGCTTGGAGCCTACATTATCGCCTTTGTTTCTTTTTAATGAGATTAACATAAATGGGCTCATGCACGACTTGTCAATCTCCTGTCTCTTGTCCCTCATCTGAATGGAAGCTAAACTCTTGCATACATTTTATATTTTAGTTAAAGTGGCAAGATTATTGAGAATTCTGATTTTTACATTTAATCCTCAGTAAATTACTGTCTCTTTGGAAGACAAAATGGTCCGATAATCACCCTATAACGTCTCATTGGACCACTTCACAGTTTCCAGAAGATTGGAGATTCACTGTTGCTTTCACTAATGAGCATCTCTGAAGTAGGCAAATGTGTGCACCAGTGTTCAGTTATGAGGAAAGCAACAAAGTGAAAAGAACCCTTTGGCTCATTCAAGAAACCCCCAGACAAGGTGGAGCCACATTTTTAAAATATGCTGAATGAGCCACAACTGGGATGGACTTATAGAGCACCATATCTTTGTAGGGAAAACAGAGAGAAGAAGTTTCATAACTTCATTTTGGAAACAGTAATGCTTTGGATGTGTTTCCAAAATGTAATCACTCAAACTTCTCCAGCTTTCTATCATCCAATGGTATGGCTATAGCCTCAAATGCAGGAAATACTTATTTCAGAAAATTTTTATTTCCATTGTCCTACCTATGTCTGTAGGGCTGACTAACAATGAATTTAGTAATTCACAGTCCCAGATTCTATATAAATACTTTCTGAATATTTACACTGCAGTTGAAAATCCAGGGGGGAAAAAATGTATTTACATAAGGAAAATAACATTACAACAGAACTATAGCAATACTGCTACAGTAAATACTGCTATTAATAATAACCCATTAAAGACAGCTTTGTTTATGAGTAATTTCAGTAATTTCACTTTTCATGGGAAATACATTGCACCAACAGTATCTTACCTAAAAGCTACTGTCATATACTGTGGCCTGCCATTTAATAATTCTAACCCCATGCTTGTTGCATGTTACTTTGATAGCTGACACCATATTGTTTAGAGATAAATCTAAAAATATCTTTCTCCAAAGCTCATTGTCTTTTTGAAGAATATAGCCTCTCCTCGATGCATGCATGTATTTCCTGGTACTGTTAATGGTATTTTGTGCATTCATTGATAAAGAATATAATTTTAGGACATTAAATATTTTCATAGTGTATAGATAACTTCCATAACTCAAAGTGCTTAATCTAACTTTATTTACAAGGCAGCTCTGAACTTAAAGTAGTTTGACATTAAGATGCATTATTCAGCTACAGAAGGAAAAATACTGGCTAGGCTATCTATAGAAAATATCAGCCAGCCTGATTATCATGACCTCTATCACAACCATCTTTCAGACAAATTCTTAATGTCATGAAACTGGAACACATCCTTAGCTTAGGGGAATCAGTCTTTTTCAACATAACACATTTCTCATGAGAATATAAAGGAGAGAAAAGGGAATCCAAAATATGGTAGTATTTCATGGTTTTTTTGATCCTTCCCAGACTGCTTCTAAGCTCAAAAATTTGATTTTAGGTGCATGAATATGACTCCTGTTGAAGTCTGTGGGATACTTCAACTCCACATACACTAAGGAGCACCCTTTGCTTACTGTCTTATCTTTACTTTTCCACCTCTTTCTCTTTATATTAATGGACCTTTCTCATGCTTATGCTATTCCTTCTCCTACCTGTGAATCAGAAATTCCACTTCAACATTATTTAAAATGCCACGACTTAAATACTGCAGATACAGTAGAATTCCTTTGGATACATAATGTACTTCTGCATGGTTGTGCATAGGTGCATGTCTGTGGTTGAGGGGAGCCTGCAACTCGACTGGAACTATGGGTCTTGTGGACTCATGATACACAAGATTCAGCAATCGGGAGTCCTAGCATCCAGGGGCCAGTTATTGGGCAGACATCTGTGTGGTAGATGTGGACATGTATTTCCCTCAAAAGGATCTTCATTCTCATCAGCTACAGAGAGGTACAGGATGAGGCCATTGGTGCTATTTGTGTCTGTGTGAGTGCTGAGTGTGTCATCCATGTTAATCTGTGTGCTTACTGGGAACATACTCAGTCTCACTACTGGCTGGACCTGGAGACATGTGATAATCTCGGCTCATCAACCTACTGGGTTCAGTAACTCCTGACACTTTTTATTATTGATTTTGCAGTATTTCTATATAAGCACCTGTAGCGCCCATAGCCCAATCCTAAAGAATTAATATTTATCCATTAACCTCTGCAAGAAGTGCTGCAACTTTTGCATCTGAATAACAAGCATTTTTCAGTCACCATAGGTTATTTCTTCTTAAGAAATAGCCATAAAGTAAATCAAGAAAATTGCTTTTCACTAAATTATTTTTCCTTTCAGTAACAGTGTTAAGTTGATCTCATTACTCTGAACCTTCTTTAGTTATTTACCTCAATACAATCTGAACGTGATGTAGATTATACATGATGCTAGATCAGAATAGCAGCAGTCTGTACTTACTTTGCACAGCAGATGAAGAAAAATGGAAATAGAATCTATGTGTTCATACTTTATTCAATAATTATGAATCCAATTTACCATTTGTTTTAATAGTAGCAGGCAATTTATTTAGCTATTACAGCCTTATAGTTGTTACAAAAGAGACCTCTAGCAGCATCTGTAAATATTTATGCAACTAGTATGCACTTGGGTTTGATGTAAACAGGTCTACTCAAGCCAGCCATGGATATCTACTTCTGAAATTACATATTATTTCACTATTTTTTATAGCACTCTAACAGTCAAAGCTTGAGTTCTTCTGAAGATACATTAAATCAAGATTAAAACATAAGTATTTTTTGGTAATGAAACGTATGATGACTCCCTACATAAATTTTACAGTGTGGTGAATTCTGTGCTGATGGCTAATGTGAAAAAAAAAAAACCCTGATCCCGCAACAACAACCAAAAAACAACACACAAACAAAACCCCGGGAAAAAAAAACAAACAAACAAAAAAAACCCAAACAAACAAACAAATAAATCAACAAAATAACGACAAAACCCCCAAAACCAACAAAGCACACATGCACACAAAACAAAACAGAGAAACATCTGACAGGTTAGGAGGACAGCACATTTTTCCTTCCTACTTCTCTCTGGGAAAGTAAGAGAAAGATAAAAAACACATTCTTGAAGTACAGTGTATTCAGGTAATATTTAAAGTGTCAATCTATTCGTAATACTACTGCAACCTTGTTGATATAAAGTTTTCATGTAGCTCCATACCAAACCTTTAGGAGCTATTTATTTTATTCAAAAGTCTTAAGACAGCAACAGCTATTTCTTCAATTTTGTCTGTTTGTTTGCTTATTTGTTCCAGTTGCAACTTCTGGGGTTTGTTTGTTTTTTTTTGATAGGCTGGCAAAGCCATTAGCTCAGAGCTCTGTCCTATACCCTCTTACATCCTATTAAAGTATCTCTATTTGCCTGTATTACAGCTGTGGAAGTACAAAACTATAGCTTTTATGCACTGACCTCAACATTCCACCCCCTCCTGTACTTCCGGGGGGGGGGGGGAGGCAGAAGGAAGTAGGAGAGTAAATGAAGGAGTGAAGCAGAGCCTAGAAAAAGAGGGGCAGGGGGAACAAAGAGGAGGTGCAGGCACGGTCTTTTTGCCACAGAGTGCATGCAGCCTGTGGAGAAACCACACCAGAGCAGAAGAACAGAGCATGAAGGATGGAACAGCAGAGGGAAACCTCTACATGCTGGCCTCAACCACCCACTGCACCATCTGTTGTCTCACTGAAAGCACTGAGCATAACTTGTGGCAATACAAGCAGTGCCAAGAGGTGTCTGGACCAAAGCTGAGCCTGGGAAAGGAAGAGGAAAATCTATTTTCCGTAAGGGTGTAAATGGGTTGCAGTTTTTGTTTGTTTGTTTTTCCTGTTTGTTTTGTTTCCCACTACCTGAATCAGTAATTAAATATTTATTTTAATTGGCAATAACTTGAATAAATTCTTCCAAGACTAGTCTGTTTTGAGTACAACAGTAACTGTAATCTCCCTTTCTTTATCTTAAGCCACAAATGTTCTCACTCCCTTCCTTCATATTTTCTCCATCCTGTCTAGCTAAAAGAGAAAATGAGTAGATGGATGGGTCCTTGGTTGCCAGACAATGCTAACCTACCACAGAGTAAGATTTTTCTTTAGAAGAGGTATCATTTAAAAAGCAGACGCTGAAATATTTTGCTTTGATACTCTGCTGAAATAAATTCAGCTACAAAACACAAGGCAAATGAAACTGTCTGGGGAGCAACTTGGCTACTTACCTGTCCTGGGTTCAGCAGTAGCAGTCATTTTTCTGCTTCTCAGTAGCTGGTACAGTGCTGTGTTTTTGACTTTCAGCCTGGGAACAACGCTGATAACACCGATATTTTTAGTTGTTGCTAAGTAATGTTTACTCTGACCAAGGACATTCTGAGTCTCATGCTCTGCCAGGAAGGAGTGGAAGCCAGGAGGAAGCAGAGACAGGACGCCTGACCCAAACTAGCCAAAGAGGTATTCCATACCAGAGCACGTCATGCCCAGTATAGAAACTGGGGGCAGTTACCTGGAAGGGCTAGATCACTGCTCGGGTAGGGCTGGGTATCAGTTGGCGGGCGCTGAGCAATTGTATTCTCTTCCCTTGTTATCTTCCTTATCATTATCATTATTGGTGGTAGCAGTAGTGGTTTGTGTTATACCTTAGTTACTGGGCTGTTCTTATCTCAGCCTGTGGGAGTTACATTCTTTGGATTCTCCTCCCCACCCCTCTGGGAGCAGGGGGAGGAAGGGGGTGGGGAGTGAGTGAGCAGCTGTGTGGTTCTGAGTTGCTGGCTGGGATTAAACCACGACATTACCCTAATCAAAGCATTCTTACTAATGATAAGCAATAGAAGAAAAAGAATCAAACTAATTAAAAAAAACCTTTAAACAATGGAGAAGTGATACAAAACACAAATGAAACTTTCAGACATCCAGCTTCTGATTAGCAAACACTGAGTAGACTGCCCAAAACAATATATGAAACACCAGTATTTTTTGGATAGACTGTGAGAAAGCCTCTAGGTTTGCTCTCAAACTTATGGAAAGAGGAAATAATGAGAACAGGAAGGACTGCAAATAAGATCACCAACTACTAACCTAATTGTAAGCAGCGAGGAGAAGCAAGACACACCAACCCAATATGGGTGATAAGCAAACTTCTACTTTATTTGTGGCGCACTTCGCTTAAATCCGCGTGGTGTTTAGCCACGCCTACTAGTCAGAACAGTATTGGTTAGTTCTACACAGCTTCCTTCACATTCTCCTCCCACATCCGGTATCCGGTTACCTGTGAGGCCTACACCTTGCTTTGCTTGCACAAAGCCTCTAAGGATCCATGGCCTTGCTCTTACAGCCATTCTGCAACACCTAATTATGAGCAACTGGACGATAGATACTTTGCCATAAGTAGCCACAACATAAACATTGCTTATATATACCAGTGACCCATGGAAAGTGCAGCATTTTGCTCCAGTGGATCTTCCTTTTGTCTATGTTGTTGAGTTTATGCCTCCTATCAGTCTTCACTGCTTCCGATTAAAGCAATCTGGGTTTAACTGTTAAGAATATCACTATTGTCCACATCTCTTGTATGAACAATTCTTGTAATGTGTAAGTCTTCCATGTTGTATCACTCTGAGGACCTGGCTGACTCAAACTACAAGAGGAAAGATTGTCATCAGAAAGACCATAAGAATAGCTCATTAGATCAGTGAGGATGGTACTTCCCTTAGGATACCGATGGTTTGCATTTTCCTTCATTATTCAGAGCTGAGCTTATTGATTCTTGCTAGCACGCTAGAATAGCTGAGTTCTGAAGTTAAATGTATAGTTTTCTATTCTTATTGTATTTTCACTAGATATACTCTCTACTATTTTCCCTTTTTCCTTTTTATTTATTATCTTAACATCAATCCTCGAAACCAAATGTCTCGTAATACTGCTCCATGAATTCCATGTATATCAAATAACTCCATTTTATATATAAATTAAAAAAGAAATGCTGTGAAAACCTAAAATATTTTGCATTAAATAACTGTATCATTGTATTCAAAGATATGAGTGTTTTCCCAAGATTTTACTTTAGAAGTATCCTGTGTGCTGTTCTTTTTCCAAAACACACTATTAGGAAAGTGATTACTTTTTCATGCTTCCCTAATGAAACAATAGGCAACGGAAAAGCTACAGATGTCATCTACCTGGACTTCTGTAAAACCTTTGATACAGTCCAGCCCCCACACCCTTCACCCTAAACTGGAGATACAGATTTGATGGATGGACTATTAGGATGAGGAATTGGCTGGACGGTTACATCAGAGAGTAGTCATCAATGGCTTAATATCTGGATGGAGATCACTGACAAGTGGTGTCTTAGGCGTCTCTGTTGGAACCAGTACCATTTAGTATCTTCATCATTGACATAGTGGGATTGAATGCACCCTCAGCAAATCTGGAGATAACTCGAAGATGACTGATAAGGTTGACATGCTTGAGGGATGCAGTGTCGTGCAGAGGGACCTGGAAAAGCTCAAGAAGTGGTCCCATGTGAACCTCATGGGGTTCAATAAGGATGAGTGAAAGATTCTGCACGTGGTTTGGGGAAACCGCTGCTCTCGGTACAGGCTGGGGGACTGATGTATTTATAGCCCTGTGGAGTACGTGAGGATACTGGCGGATGAAAAGCTGGGCATGAGCCAGCAATATGCCCTTGCAGCTCTGAAAACCAACTGTATCCTGGGCTGCATAAAAAGAAGTGCAGCCAGCAGGTTGAGGGAGGTGATTCTGTCTGTCTACTCCACTCTCATGAGACCCCACCTGGAGTACTGTGTCCAGCTATGGAGTCCTCAGCCCAAGAAAGACATGGACCTATTGGAGTAGGTCCAGAGGAGGGCTACAAAAATGATCAGAGGGTTGGGACACCTCTCCTATGAGGACAGAGTTGGGGTTGTTCAGTTGGTGAAGAGAAGGTTCTGGGGAGACCTCACTGAGGCCTTTAAATATTTAAAGCGGGCCTTATGGGAAAGATGGGGACATAATTTTTAGTAGGGCCTATTGCAGTAGGGCAAGGGGTAATGGTTTTAAATTAAAAGTGGGTAAATTTAGACTAGATATAAGGTATTTTTTATGATGAGGGCAATGAGACACTGGACTAGGTTGCCCAGAGAGATGGCAGATGCCCCATCACTGGAAATAGTCAAGGTTAGGTTGGATGGGGCTTTAAGCAACATGATCTATTTGAAGATGGGTCCACTCATTGCAGAGGTGATTGGACTAGATGACCTTTAGAATTCCAGTCTAATCCAAACCATTCTATGATTCTATGGAATACCTCAGGAAATTGTCACTTTCCCTCTGTGCATTGCTCCTGCCTGCTATATGTTCACTAGTCTACTCACTATATGACTACTCATGTTTATAGGGTCATAATACAGACTAATACAAAAACTATCCAGACTAAAAGGTGTATATCTACCTGTGCCTGGAAAATGGCCTTCACAGATTGTGATTCTGAGCTCAGACCAGAACACACACATGATTTTTTCAGAAAGCACGCATTTTAAGTTTGCAAAGCAGAAGTTATTCCCATTGTCTCTTCTAAGATCCAAAGCAGCAATCTGTGAACACTAAGGAAATATGAAACATATTCTTAGATCCTGATCCTGCCAACAGTTCTGCATAAACCTAATGCTAAAATTGTGCATAGTTCTGTGTATTGATGAGTAAGTTTTTTACAGACTGAGAGCTTATATTCCACTGCCTACATCACTTGCAAAGGGGAC
This sequence comes from Pezoporus flaviventris, assembly GCF_033815535.1. Lineage (NCBI taxonomy): Eukaryota > Metazoa > Chordata > Aves > Psittaciformes > Psittacidae > Pezoporus > Pezoporus flaviventris. Next base: position 26,339,170 of record NW_026892579.1, on the reverse strand, counting down.
TATCTCTCCAATAATTACTCTATTTTTAAATATTTACCATCTACCATTTCCCTAACAGAAGAATTAGTCTGATTGCATTTTTACATTACATTCATTCACAGCAATAGACCCGTCGCCAGCAGCTGAAGTGATTTTAAAGGATAAGGTTTGTGGAAAAGTAGGTCTTTACGGTTATTCTTTTTTTTTTCAGTACAGTTATTCTTTTTTTTCTCAGTACACAAATCAAATTGTCCTCCCAGTTACAATTCTTTTTGATACCCCAATGAGAGAATTACTCTTAATTATGGAATGCAAGGATAGAAACAATGTAAAATATAAATGTGTAATACACATCATTATTATCCATAGATCAAACTGTTAGACAGGATTTATGTTAATCAATACATGTGCTTTATATAGTACCTTCCAATGTAAAATTGAGCATACTGCAATAAATCACAGTCTTCATTAATTACAGGATTTTAAAGTTTTCTTCTGAGGCATTCATCTTCACAGAATGCTATCTTTATCAGTTTGGTATCCATTAGCGTTGCTATTTCACTTGTATTATGATGTTGGAAGCCAGCATTCTTTGTGGGGCTTATAAGTCAGCTAGACAAGTTAAGTTAAAGTTAAAAACCTGTCATCAGAGCCACTTGCCTGCTAGATTATCTATTTTCCTTGTTGATTTTTGCTCAAATTGGCTGAAGATGTAAAATTCAGGAGTTGATCCTGACTGCATTTATCTTATATAAGAGACACCTTATATGTCAAAAGTCAACCTGATTTCAATTTACATTTTAAAACATTAGAATTAATTAATTCTGATTTTCCTAGCTTTTCATTTAACCCTTTTCAAAAGTAAAAATGACAGATAGCGAAACACAGTATATTTTTGGACTTTTCTACAACATCACTATAAATAGGTTCTTATTTGGTGATTTTTCTTTTTTTTTGTCTTCAGCAATGCTAAATTTCAACTGCAAAGAGAAAATACCTGTCATTAGAAGTTTGTGAAACAGACAGGCTGCATAAACAGGCTGTGCAAAGGACAGAAGGGATATAGTAAAAGTCTACAAATCTGTGAGTGGCGTAGTGGCATGGAGAATCTGTTCAGCTGTCCACTCAGTTTTATTGCTCAAGATTGCGACCTTCATTTGAAGCTACTAGAAGCAAGACACAGAATAATCAAAAGCAGCTGATTCTCCACATTATAACAAGCATATCTCTAGTAATCTTTGCCAAATCAAGCCAAAATAAAAAATAATGTATGTAATTATAAGGGGAGATAGAATATGTATTTGAGAAATGCTGAAGGCAAATTTAGGTTGGCAAAGTGTTGACTGTCCCATTACAGCTGTACGTTTTCCCAATTTATGCATCAGAAACAATACACAGTCAATTGCCTTAGTTGAAGTGCATTTCCAATAAACTTTTTCTATTATACAAGAGCTGACTGCTGTTTCACTAGCAGTATCTGTTGTTATGCAATTCAAACATGGTATTTATTAGCTCTTTTCACTCTGAAATACAGTACACTGAAAAACAATGAGCTCAGACTGTGAAAGTTGGCTTATCTTTAAAAAAATTGCAATTTCCACTTTTAGCATACTGGCACTGCTACCATAATTTGTAGTTGACTGCTTTCCCCTTGAAACCTGTGACTGATTTATAATCTGAAAGTCCTAGAGGTTCAGAAGAATAACCTTTCAAACTTGAAATTTTAAGGTTTTATTTCCCAATGTGAGACATATGTTTCTGTATCATCACCTTTTGAACTACTTCCAGTTGTAAAAATTTTCATGTGGTCACCTACATATTATTAAGTGTTTTGGAGGTTAAATTTACTTTCCGTTTCCACCTTCTGTTATTTTGTTATCCATTAATACTATTAACTGGAAAAATTATTTTTTTCTCCAGTTCTGAAATGAATAAATGTAACACTCAGATTTTTATTTTTTTCTTAAATTTGGTAATCTGTACTTACTCTCTGTATAATTTTTTAAACATATTTGTGTTAATTAATTCCAATTCATTGCTCGGGTTCTTGAAATTGATCATTTTTGGCTGTTTAATTCTCTTTAGTCTACCTCCTTGTAGCCAGTTCTGATCCATTTTTTTTCAATAGTATTCCGTAGAATGGCCAAATAAAGAGTTTTCTTACTGTTGAACCAAGACCTCTATTTACAAAATCTTTCTTTTACTCAAATAGGGCTAAACCAGTGTAATCCCAATACAAAATAAGAAAAACCTACAGCCTTATTCTATATCAGTTTTACTTTCCTCTTCATGTACTGTGATCTGGTTCCTACATTTCATGTTGCCTCTTTGCTGTAAGATTACTTTTTGTCCCATATCCAGATTCATAAAATACTGATTTATGTTTCTTAGTATGTAAAATACTTGTATCCTGGATTTCCTTTTTCCCTGGATTCCATAAACTCTTCATTTTGTAAAATTCTTAATAAGTCATGAAAAGAGCAGACATGGAAAAGGTCATAATAATAATAATTTTCCCGACACTTTTTTAATCATGTTTAGTAAGGGATGATTAACACAGTGTCATAAAAGTATCAGGAGAACTATGGTCAGAATGAGCTGGATATTTAATACACCCTAAATATAATCCTTAGGTACTTGAAATAGCAAGAAATAGGGGTTTTGCTAACCATGTCCATCAGCCAAAGAACAGATTTCCTACTATTACCTACAAATCTCAGCCTGCTTTGGAATGTGAAAGTGCATTAAAGGATTATATGTTTGCTATTTCATTTAAGTATTCTTGGTCACAAGCAATTTATATTATGCTGTTCTCCAGACCATTTTGAGTGGCACTTTCTAAGATCAGAGTTGTTATTATTGTATTTCATGAACAGATTGTGATTTGTAGAAAAATGTAGCCCATCAGATGTGTCAAAAAATTGATTTCTCAGAATGTTAGGAAGGTAGAAAAGCCTACTTGAGTTTTGTTAAATTCTGCAAGTTCTGGCTGGGAGATTGGAAAGGATAAGAAATATACAAGAAATAGGAAAAGTCACTAAATACAGGGAGCAGACATTTCACATGGAGATTATACAGCAAGGAGGGAAAAGTTGGAGGATATTTGTTTATTGACTTCAGATTAAGGAAAAAAAAACCAAAATGGTTGACAGAAATCATAAGGGAAGAATCAGTAATGATGCAGATGTAAATCCTAGGTTTTGGTGCACTAAAGGAACTGAACCAAAACCAAGAATCATTGAAAAAAATGGTTTCTATAAGTCTTACAAAATTACACTTGATAATGTAACCAGGGAGCATTGAGGATGCATTTTGACAGCCAAAAAAAAAGATGACAATTTCTTTGTTCAGGCTAGATTTGTACAGAAAACCAAACCCAAACCCAAACCCAATACTTATTTACTAAGCAGAAAACCCATTTCTACCAAAAGGAAAAAAGACTACAATTATATTTATTTATTTACCATTTTATTTATTCACTTTCACAATTTCTTCTGACACTGATAGAGACTATCCAGACTTTGTTTTTATTGATAACTTATGAGTTGTCGTAGAAATCATACACAGTCACTGGTATTTCAGAATCAGCACAACTGACAATATCTAAGATCATGCATACACTCAACGTAGGAGAGCTGACAAATAACTATTAATTTACCGTAGTGCAGAAAGACATCTGAATTTTAACTTGCAACTGTCAAAAAGGTTTATATTTAAAAGTAAGTCATGTTACTTAGTTTCTAATAAAAGAAGCACACTAGTGAACTGAAACATTGCTGCATTGAAGCATATGGCTTCAATTATATATATATGCATATATATAATCATACAAAACACATGTGTCTACATAACAGTAGGTCAGCTAGTTCACCCCATTAGCCTGGAATGATCAGCTAGTCCATATTGTTCCTATCTTCTTAAAAATATTCTGGCAGTGATAGCCTGTCTAGCAAACGTATCCGAATTCTTAATTACTCTTACAAAAAAAATTCCTCACAGAAATAGTGCTTGATGTAATGTAAATCTCTTATTTCTTAGCTTATCTACAGGTGACATAGAAAAAAACAGTTTATCACCTTCTTCTTGGCACATACCTTCTATATATAAAGGCTGTTATACTATCTCCTTTCTTTCTTTTTTTTGTCTAGATAAAATAATCCATTTTCTTCAATAACAACCAACTGCTCTTCATCCTCATTTCATTCAGCTGATTATTTTCACCTTATAAACACCCTTGTAGAATTGCACCTTTTTTTTTTTTTTTACTGTTTTCTTAAAATTATTCTGAATTCAACTTCAACATTCTTACAGGCTCCAGAAGGTTGATGTCATCTATAAATTTAATCAGTGTATTTGCCATTCATCAGCCAGGCTGTTAATAAAACTGCTGAACTCTACTAGAGCCATCACAGACTCCCTTGGAATTCTGCTCAGTCTACTCTTCAAGTTTAGCAGTAAACCTTTAATAACCATTCTTTTTGTACAGCTTTACAATCAGTTTTTTGCTCACTTGATAGGAAACCTATGGGCAAAATATTGTATGCAGTATCAAAAGAATTGCAAAAAGGAAGCTGCATGGCATCTCATACTTCTCACCTGCGAATCCCTCTTGCTCATTCTTTGAAAGAAAGTAGCCAGAGCCTGAATAGTTGACAGAAGGAAATTAGTCACGTAGTCATCTTTGAAATGATCTGAAAGTTTGATTATTTTGGGTTGTTTTTCTTTTTTAATCATAGGCACAACACAATGAACAAAGCGTTCTTGTATAAATATGCTCTTATAACTTAACATTATAAATTATAGGATCCTTATAACTAAATATAGAGCTTCCGAGTATGTATTTCAATAATATACTTCCAATATGACAACTCTCCCATTCCTTTTTTTAAAATCAATTTCCTTTTAATTATATGTACTACAAAGGCCTTTCCAGACTTTGCTACCTTGCTAATCTTCCACATTTTCATAGGTAACCATTAAGTATCATCTTATAAAATAGTCTGTCAACACAATATGTCATATTTGACCCTTAATAGCAGGTTGTTATAACTCCATAATTAGAATTTATACTGCCAAAACTACAAATGCAGCAAATTCACTTAGCTTACATATTATGTCATTATATGTCATTATTTTCTCTTTGTTGGTCTGTGTATAAACCAGAGGAAAAAAAATAATTAATATGACATATTTAATATGACAGAATATTCAATTATTCTTTGCAAAATGTACTCTAGAAAAGTTAAAACCACTTTTGGAAAATCCAAAGTTTTTCAAGTGCATATTACCACATAGAATGCTAAGGTGCTTTTTAGTCTTTTAAAAACTTGGCTTTTGTTTTTTTGGTTTTTGTTGGTTTTTTTTTAACAGATAAGTAAATTATTTCTATATACTTTCTGGATTGTTACTTATAAGATTGGTTATCTCACTAATATGGACAAAGAGAAAGCAAAGAATTTTAATGCCTTCTTTACTTCTGTCTTCAACACAGATGATGGGCCCTGGTATCTCTAGAGCCCTGTATTGGAAGACCATGACTGGGGGGATGATAAATTCCAGCCAACTCTGAACTTGTTCAACACTTTCTGCTCCATCTGGATGCACATAAATCTATAGGCTCCAATAGGAGTCACGCCAGGGTACTGGAAGAGCTGGCTGATGTCATTACATTATTCAGCAGCCCTGGGAGGCTGGTGAGGTCCCAGTTCAATGGAAGTTGGCAAATGTCCCCATTTTCAAGAAGGATAAGAAGAAAGACCTTGGTAATTACAGGTCTGTCAATCTCACTTTAGTGCCTGGTAAAATTATGAAGAATGTTATTCTGAAAAACACTTGAGAGACAACATAGTCATCAGTCACAACCAGCAAGGTTTCATGAGGGAAATGTCCTACTTAATTAACTTAATTGCCTTTAAGGACAAGGTTACCCATTTAGTTGACCAAAGGAAGCCAGTAGATGTGTGTGTGTGTGAGGGGGGGGTCATTATTGTAGTAAAGCTTTTGACACTGTCTCTCACAGTATCCTTCTGCGCAAAACGTCCAGCACACAGCTAGACAAGTCTAGAATATGATAGGTGAGCAACTATCTGATTGGTGGGGCTCAAAGTGTTATAGTAAGTGGGGTTATAGCAGACTGGCAGTCAGAAACCTCACCACTGAGGTTTCTCAGGGCTCAATTTTAGGGCCAGTGCTCTTTAATGTTTTCCTAAAATATCTGAACGCAGGAATCAGATGTACAGTAAATTTGCAGATGACAATAAATGAGGAAATGCTGTAGACTCCCTTGCTGGTAAAGAGGTCTTACAGAGAGGTCTGGATGGACTAGAGCACTGGGCAGTAACCAACTGCATGAAATTTATCAACAGCATTTGATGTCGAGGATCATCTGGATGACGGTCCTAGTCATATAGTTTATTTTTAGGGAGTCCTGCAAGAAACAGGAAGCTGGACTTTATGATCCTTATAAGTGCATTCCAACTTGAGATATTCTGTGATTCTAACTGCAAAACTTTTAGGGACAGTTTGTGATCACTGTAACATTTAGGAATAAAATAAGATGAAAAATCATTTTGTATAATGTATATTCCATAAGTCAGCTCATAGATAAGGTCCCCAGTTTTGTTACGTGTAGCCCTGATTGCACCCCCGAAGGAGATTACACAAAGAGATTGCCTGCTTTTGTAATGTTCCAGCTCTCAATAATTTGCTACATTATAACATAGGTTTCCAGATTGATTCTCAGTATTTTCTGTCTTTATCTGAACTCTACACTGAGTCCTGTAATTGGATTTCTGCTGGTGTCTTCTTTTTCTTTCCTTATTCTAAAATCATTAACCTCAGTCAGAGAAACTGTAGTAAAAATAAGGTATTATATCACCTACTATTTAGTAAAAGTTTATTTGTAATACCCTACAGAGAGCCTCACTGTATAATTAAGAGCAGAACCAGCCCTTGGCATAGATTAACTAAAGAGATGAAAACCTCTGCACTGTTCTGTGGCAACTTACAGAATGTCTGAAAAAATGTAGTGGTCATGAACTCTACTGGATAGTACCTTTTCAAATTTTCTGTGCAACATCAACTTGGCATGATAAATTAACTCTAGATCATGGAAAATTTATCAGGCACTTCATTGCTCAGTAGGAAGCAACTGTTCACATCACCATCCTTGTTAATGCTTGACTTATTGATCAATATAATTCTTTCTGGTTTACTTGTACTGAGAATTTTTTTATGAAACAGGGTTTTGTGATACATTTTTTTATTGCTCAAGCAGATTATGAATCCATTCTGAATGATATTAAAGCCATCTTCTGTTAGACTAGCACAGAAACAGAAGTTCGCAGTCTCACTCTCCCATTTTCTTGAATAATGCTAGTGCAGTCTTAAACTAAAATTTTTGGTTCTTCAAGATTTCCTTCCTTCCAGACGACTTTTTTTTTTTTTTTACCTGTATTTCTGCTAATACCAATACAAATACTTACAGAAAAAAGTAACCTAAAGTGTAACTCTTATATTAAGTGATTTATAATACATGCTAAACTCTGTACAAACAGCAAATAATAAGAGTATTAAATCTACTGAACCTCTTCAGGCATGCTGACATGCTCTGAAATTAAAGATATGGAGAAGATAAAGTCTGAGGGATATAAGGACTGGAACAGACTGTGATGAAAGGCATTTTACAAATATCCTGACTCTAGTCAGATATTATACAAGATTATTCATTGTGAACCAAAGCACCATAACGTGTTCAAAAGACAATGCACTGGATTTAAAAAGGAACATTTTAAATACTTAATAGATAAATATAGGGAACAGCTTGTTGATACTAAATCATACAAGACTAATTTGGTCATGTCTCACAGGGCATCTCTGTGAATATTAAATACACTCTTCATATGCTCTTTAGAAACCAGTTGAAAAAAATTACAAGTCTAGAGCCACAAGAGATCCTATTCACTCCTTTCCCACTGGTCAAAATATGTTCTTGTCTGAGCACCACTTTTAATTCTGCTATTCCTATGCACTTGACAGAACAGCTATCCCCAGATTAAAATGCGCACTATACTAGACACAGATCTGTCAAAATAGACTCTTTCCAATAGGAAAGAGACCATAATCTCCCTGAGTTACATTTTCTTCCTGAGGGGCACTGAAAGCAATGCAAAAATATGGTGGTCCTCACATGGCACACACCATAATCTTTCAAGCTGGCTAACAAATCATAGAGGAATATATCTGGGCACATATTCAGTGCTCTCTTCTGTGTATATTGGCATACAATTTTAAATGTGTTCACTACAGCTGCTTTCATGCCCCTGCCTGCAAAAACACTTGAAAAAATTAGTAAATGTTGGGCAAATATTAATACCATGAAAGAAAGAGAGGAGTGATTTCATAAAATTTCTTGGTTGGTGGCTCTTCCACTCAAGAAATTAGTCTCATTTAACTTGAGAATAGAAAGATGCCATGTGACCTAAACCATTGAATCAAAATTAGACAACGTAAAGCAACATACACACTTAATAAATTAGACGGTACTAAAAAATAATTAAGAATTATCTTACTGTTAAAAAAAAAAAAAGAAAGGAACAAACAAAAGATCAAGACAGCCATACAGAAGAGACATGGACATCCTGGAGATAACGGACCAAGTCCATCAAAGGGACAGGAATATGGTCAAGGGTCTGGAACATCTTTGATATGAGCAGGGGTTGACTAAGCTGGGACTCTTCAACATAGAGAAGAAAATATTTGTGAGAAGCAAGGAAGACAGACCCTGAAATTTCTAAGTAGTGCCCAGTGACAGGACAAGAGGCAATGAGCACAAACTGAAATACAAAAAACTCCACCTAAAACTTTGGAAAAAATAGATTTAATGTAAGGGTGGTCAAACACTGGAACCGATTGCCCAAACAGGTTCCTGTTTGGACAATACCTGGACAGTATGTTTTTCAACCTTCTGTAGCTGACCATGCTTGAGCATGGGAGTGGAATGAGAGGATCCCTCAAGTTATCATCCAGTATTAGTGATTCTGTGAGTAGAGTTGCACCAGAGCTACCAAATTTCCTGAAACAACAAAAAAATTAGGTCAGAAGTAGAAAACAGATATACTGTTGAAAATTAATGTCAGTGAACATAGATGAATATATAACAGGGGCTTATCTGTAAGGGGAAGCAGCATATAGTCTGCTCTGCCATGTTGTGTTAGAAAGCAGTGACCCATGTGGGCCACCAGACTGTGTAAGACTATTGTATGGTTGAGAATCTCGTAAAACATGGTGACTGAACATAGATAATCTAGATCTCAGGAATTATCCAGAGGGTTTTTTTTCTATGAAAAATTGTATATCACAAGAATACCTTGGGTTTATTGCAGTTTATTTCAACTGAAACAATACATGAAGAAGGGTCTGTTTTTACAGTTCTCATGTCCAGCTCCTCAGTAAGTTCTTTCAGAAAGAGGTACACTACTTTGGTATTTTCAAAACGGAATATTCATTTTTCTGTTCAGTAGTTCCCAACTTCAAAAACCTGAATAAACATAACAAATAATGAGATAGTAAAAACCAAAAATGTAACTTCCCTGACATTATTTTTTCGAGATAACTAGTATTTTAGTGTATGTATTTATATTTGTTGTTGTTCCTGTTGCTACTTAGATTTCAGTTTTGATACAACTTTATTACATAAAATAATACTATTGCAGAAAATCTATTTCACAGAATTACAGAATCTCTGAGGTTGCAAGGGACCCCTGGAGATTCTTTAGTCCAACACCCCTGCTCAAGCAGGTCCAGCTTCAGCAGCTTGCCCAGGGTTATGTCCAGTCTGGTTGTTAATATCTTTCAAGTGTGGAGACTCCATAAACTCTCTGGGTGGTTTGTCCCGGAATTTGACTACTCACAGTAAAAAGGTGGTTTCTTGTGTTCAGACTCAATATGATTTGTTTTAATTTGTACCCATTAATGAGACATCCCTCCAAGCCTTCTGCAGGCTAAGCAGTCCCAGCAGTCTCAGCCTTTCCTCAGACTGAAGATGCTTGTGAGTGCATTAGGCCCTGTAGATTTATGTCATCCATATATAAAATAAACTAGTTTCTGCATAAACAGTTATGAATTACTTACTCAAACATAAAAAATAATGAGTAAATGAAAAATATTAGTTTAATTGATATAGAAAACCTGTAGAAAATATAATATGATACACTTTTTGGCAACAGATTATTTCAATTCCTCGAAATTATGTTGCGGGGAAAAGAGGTGGTTTGTTTTGGTTTTCGGTTGTTGTCTTTTTTTTTTTTTTGTCTTTGAGATAAAAGTTTCGATTATACTGTAGTTTTTGTATATGTGAAAGCCTGTGAATACAAATTTAAACTTGGTAGGCTATCATATCATTTGAGGTCATCCTGAATAGAAAAAAAAACACCACTAAGATTTGCTTAAACCAGCTTTAAATACTTTTTTTATAAACTCTTTAAGAATAATCCTAAAAAAAATATTATATCAAACTTAATTATATCACATTTACATTTTATCAGGAACTAGAAGTGACTGATAAGCACTGGTACTCACTAGGCAGTGATAATCACTGATCTGAGCTTATCTTACAACCTGTATGTTAAAAGTCTTCCAGTATCTCAGCCAAAACAAAAATGTTCTATGACATGTGAGTGTATAATTACCCCCAGTCAGCCAGATTTCAGACTGCTCTTGACTTGATCCCTCCTTATCCCTGCATATTTCTTTCTCACACCAAAAAATTCTCTTTATTTTAGAATCATAAAATCATAGAATGGTTAGGGTTGGAAAGGACCTTATGATCATCTAGTTTGAATCCCCCTGCCATGGGCAGGGACACCTCACACTAAACCATGTTGCCCAAGACTCCTTCCAGCCTGGCCCTGAACACTGCTAGGGATGGAGCATTCTTCACTTCCTTGGGCAGCCCATTCCTGTGCCTCACCACCCTCACAGTAAAGAACTTCTTCCTCATATCCAACCTAAACTTCCCCTTTTAAGTTTTAACCCATTACCCCTTGTCTTATCCCTACTGTCCCTGATGAAAAGTACCTCTCTGGAATCCCTATAGGCCCCCTTCAGATACTGGAAGGCTGCTGCAAGGTCTCCACGCAGCCTTCTCTTCTTCAGGCTGAAAAGACTCAAATTTCTTAGCCTGTCTTCACACAGGAGGTGCTCCACGCTCCTTATTATCCTCATGGCCCTCCTCCGGACTTGCTTCAACAGCTCCATGTCCTTCTTATGTTGAGGAAACTAGAATGGTACACAGTTCTCAAGCAGAAAATGGCATGGAGAAAATACAAGGACAGAAAAATATATATGAGACAAAAGGGATAAAAATGTGAAAGACAGAATGACTATCCCAATAGGAATGGGGCCCAAGATCTCATGGGAACAGTAACATAATATTTCTTTACATGTTGGCTTCTTCTCTATTACAGAACAATTACCATACAGATACCAGTCAAGATTTCAGGTATAAAGTGCTTAGAGTTTTGGATATAATACATGTAAAATGTCTGAAAGACAACAATGGCCACAGGCAGATCAGGCAACAGAAATGATGAATATTAAAAAAAAAAAGAAGAAAACCACACACAGTTGTGCTGTCTGGTACTGGGCTCTTTGTTTCTGCGTGAACTACACCGATTCACTTCTATCTCTGCCCAATTTCATGATTCATTGTCCTTGCTAAAAGAAGACTGGTTCCAACTTCAGTGTCCTGTACAAAAGAACAGTCCCTCTTTCCAAACATAACAAATGACTGTTAGCCCTTACTGTAAGTACTAACATTAAAGACACTGGCAGGTTCACAGTTGTGGAGCAATGCAAATCTGTCATAGTCATACTGGGGTTGGTCAGTAGCTGTTATTTTTTCTATCACTGTCAATCCTAACACTCTAAAGCAGATGATGAACACATAGCCTAAAAGCAAGCCAACATTAATTTACAGTTTCTCCTCTATCTGTTTCTATTCTACTATTACATCTTCTGCAAGACAGTGCATATTTTGAGATAGACGTAATGGCTGGTGGATGGGGAGTGCAACATTTGGCTGTTTGAGACTGGGTCACCATTAGTATCTTCGCAGAACAGAACCATATCAGGGAGATGGTGTCTGAAAGAGGTTCAGATATACCAGGAAGAATTGAGGATCTTGGACTATTGTAAGAAATACAAGAAAATGGAGATATGATTGTTGCCTGGGAGAAACTTTTTCCTTTCTCATTCTTGAAAGAAGCAGACAGACACTGTAACAGAATTGAAACAAGTTTGGAAAGAAGAAATGTAGCCAGTATCACCACAGTGTGGACATGGGAGGTACAGGAACCTGTCTCCACATGCATGTGATCTTTCAATGAATAAGCTGTTCCTTCCTGTGCAATTTGCATATGGCTTTCCAACATGACCGATCCCCTTTTTGAAGAGATTCTGGTAGCCTCCTGTGTCTTAGAACAATTCGGAGGCAGTAGAGGGTAGCATGTCTCCTGCCCCCTCATTTGTTATAATTAATATAACTGAATAACTTCATGTGTGAGGAACAAAATAAGTAACGTATTACTACGAAGCAGAAAGCAGAAGAGCAATGTCAGAGTTGAATTTCTGTGGAGAGAGCAAAAAGTTTCTTATTGCTAAAAATGGAAGAGTGTTTCTGTAAGAGCATATTTTTACACTGTGGTATCATTTTTTGTCATTGTACTCTATATGTTCTCTGCAAAACTTTGGTGTGCACAAAGTTAGTGCACTCACTTTGGTGTTCCACAAAGTTAGTCCATCTCAAAAAAATATGTAGAAAATTCAGAATAAAGAGACTGCCTCTTCTTGGCTTTTAAAGAAAATAGAATAACAATGTTTTTAAACTCACTGGTGCTAGACATTGTCACTTGGCACCAAACTGTATACATAAAATGCGTTTGAGTTAGTAGAACCTTTTTAAAATGTGTATATGTAACACCAGCAACAGATAAGTTGGATCAGAAATAACAGTGCAACATTGAGATTGCTTTTTAAATTTTTATTTTAAGCAAGGGAAAGAGTTTAAATAGCAATATATGAATAAGAAAGAAGATGAAAAGATGGATAGATGAACTACAGCACAGATTAAAAGTTTTGGATTTAGTATTTCCATTAACCTAAAAAACCCTTATTCCAGTAGTTCAGAAAAGCAAATGTTTTGTGTTAGGGTTGTTTTTTGTTTTGCTTGTTTGGTTTTTTTTTGTTTATTTGTTGGTTTGGGTTTTTCTTTCTCTCATCTATAAGGATATATCTGAGAAATTATCCTAAGCAGTGTAGTGTATAATGTATTGGACTGCATAGTACAACCTAGTGTATTCCCTCTAAAAGCAAGATCTGTGCCTGAAACAATGCAACAGCGTAAAAAATAATCTAGCCCACATTGATGAGGTAGTCTCAGGACCCCAAACATATTGAGGTCTTATCTAACAAAAGAAATGAAGACTGCATAAGGAATTCTGGAAAGACAATCTGATTCTGTAAGGAGTGCATAGTATGAGAAAAAGGAGGTGACACAGCAGTTGGCACAGTACTGAAAAAAATCTGGAAAAATGCTGCAATATGATAATCACTTCGAATATGTAATTGAACTACTTATTCTGACCTTGTCCTCTTTCATTTTAATTCTTTTGGAAATCCTTAAACAAAACATCACTTTCTCTGTGCAGTTAAACAGTCCTCTAATATTAAATGGACACTAGTGTTTACTAGAGTGGACCAATGGCTTGGCTTAGAATTGTAAATATATTATTATATAATCAATAATATGACATTTAAAATTTCAGCTTTTGTTTCCATTTGTGGACTTAGAAAGCAAAGAAACATTGCAACACATAAGCCGGAGTGGCCAAACATTAAAATGTAAAAATAATGTTTTCCTGTTGCTGTTATTTGCATCATGTAACCCACACATTCCTACCTAAATCAGTACATCATTAAAAGAAGTAAGCTGAAGGTATTTCTACAATCTATTAACATTTTGGCTTCATATATCAAGTAGAGGGACAGTTAGTCAAAGATGGGTTCAACTAATAAAGAAATAGAAATTTCTCTAGGTTTAAAGTTTCAGTATTGGTAAGTAGTGCATGTTAACTGCTGAACTGCCTAGGTAGCTTGCAAGCAGGTATGAATCACACTAATCTGGACAAGGGGAAGAAATGGTTCACTGTGGATAAGGTAAAGGATAATTTAATCTACTTTATGGAAGGTTTTAGTTAGAACTTCCAGTGCCTGGCTGGAAGGACTGCTAACTTGTGCAGACAACTGGGTGAGGAATCACTAGGACAGGATGATTTTTAAGAACAGATTAGACAAATATCAGACAATAATTTATACCAAATGCTTTCAAATAAAGACAAAGAATTATTACAATCACTCAAAGATCAAATGATGAATCAGCCCTCACCTGGCAAGTTTTACACAAGTTTGGTAATGTTGATTCATGGAATATGTGTGAAGAAGATCTACTGGGAAGATTTGCACTGTGAATAGAACACTTCTTTTAAGACAGGAGAGGTTGTCCTGTGTTCAGCAGGACCCCATCCCTCTGGGAGTGGGGGAAGGAAAAAGGAGGGGAGTGAGCAAACAGCTGCGTGGTTCTGAGTTACCTGCTGGGCTTAAACCATGACACAGGTATTCATCTTTCTGAATGGAGAAGAGAGAGCTTAGGGGTATCTTAGCAATGTGTATAAATATCTAAAAGGAGGGAGTAAAAAGATGGAGACAGGCTGTTTTCAGTGGTATTCAGTAACATGATAAGAGGCATATATAGGCAAGAGGCAAGAGGCATAAATTGAAACACAGAAGTGCCACCTGAACATAAGGAAACACTTTTTTACTGTGAGGATGACTGAGTACTGGCACAGAGAACTTGGAGATATTTAAAAGACATCTGGGCGTGATCGTGGGTAAATTGTTCTAGGTGGCCCTGTTTGAGAAGACGGCTTGGACAAGATGACCTCCAGAGGCCTCTTCCAACCCCAACCATTCTGTGATTCTGTGATACATATCTAGGATAAAAGGATCCATTTAAATTAGAGAATTAAATATGAATATTATTATAAGGTCAAGCAGATGGCTGTAAGAAAATGCAGACTGAAAACAATTGTCAACAACAAAAAAAGTTAAGTTCTGGAATGATCTTCCATACTGGACATTGTAAGCAAACAATCTACTTAAATTTAAAACAGAGTTTAACAAGCTTAGGAAAGAAACTATATTAAAAAGGAGTATTCTTTGGATTAGAAATTAAGATATCCAATATATCAGCATCATCAAAGGAATCTGTTGGTTTTAGCCCTACTTACACTGACTTAAACCATGATTTGGGATTTTTACTAATCACGTATAGAGGCCATAAAATACTTTATTTCCCCTACATAGTTTTCCTTGTATCTCTCACCTTATTCTGACATCTTCACAGAAGTTTTCACAGATGAAAAAAGAATAGATGGACAGATGTATGACTATTTCTGGTAGCACTTACATTTCTGAAGTCTCTAATATTCTCTCCTGTTAATATACTTAAGTTAAAATATATCATTAATGTGGGGTAAATTTTTGCCTTCCAGACAAGATTGACAGGGTACAATAGACTATTTTGATTCCACGATTCTATGATCTGTTGTGTATTGCTGGATATGGTTTACTTTAGGACCAAGATTGCTCATGATTCTGTCACATCTTTCTGGCATTTTACAGTTTGGTCTTGTACTATAGTTCTTAATATTGCTAAAGGATCATAGGTAGAATTTGATGGTCTGCAGTATATCACATAGCTATGAACAACATAATGAACATCTATTTTGTGTTGTCTCCAATGATAAAGACAGCCCTTTTACCTCCCAGTCTTATGTTCCAAGGAACAGCAAGGAGTGGACTACATGGCCTCTGTTAATCATCTCCAGCCTTAGCTTGTAAGACTTCGAAAGACATACAAGAATTTCAGCATAACCAAATTTGGTCTTTACTCTAAAGAGTCCTGCTTTGTGCTCTTCTCTTACATTTCCTTGACCATTAAAGACCTGTAGCAGTCCTTCATAACTGGAATACTAAGGCTTACACTAAATGGGAGGTGTTCATTAAAAAAGAAGTATCTGTGTCCAGTCTTGAAACTCATATACAAGTTTCTGTTGTACCAGACCCTACTGATGTTACAGCACCCACACTATTTTTTATTTCTTCCTCATAAAGACTACACAGCTTATAGTAGGAAAAAAAAAAAGGCACAAAATACACTTATGTCTAGGTAAGTGAAATATTGAGCAATCAAGATTAAAATGGTGCAATATAGTTTTACCTCTCAACTCTACTACTGTAAAGAGTACTTGATACATCCACAAGTGTTATTCAGTTAATTAATTTTAAAGTAATGTTTTTAACTACTAGATTTAGCTGTATTTGCCAGAAGGTTGTTTTGTAATCAGATTACAGTCCCCATACTGACTCTTATATTTGTACAAATTTTCTGATTTTGAGTAACACAAAACTTACTTTGTGTCTACGATGTACCAAAGTACAGTACTCTATTGTAAATGAGACCTATGTCATATAATCATTAAATATAAGCCTTTAATGTTATCCAGGAAGTCACACAGTTTAGTGCTCAACACAATGTCTGCAAAACGCTATCATCTAGTGAATATAAAGCCAATATTGACTTACAGCTCATTGAGCTCATTGGTATTTGTCCATGGGTCATTGACAGTAAAACAATTTACATCTACTATGATTGTGTTTGGATACATATTTATATTCAACAGTTTATTGTTACAATTACATGGAAGATTTAAAATTATACTGACTTTTAAGCAGCCTGTGTTAAGGAAATTCATTTAAAATAAAGTGGTAGCCTCATCGGAATCTTACAGCAGGAATCTGGTATCCCATACTGCACTGCTCTGTAAACGGCGAGGAGAAGCAGACAGGCCAACCCAATATGGGTGATAAGCAACTTCTAGTTTATTTGTGATGCAGTTCACATATATATAGGAGTGGTATTCAGCCACTCCTCCTTGGCACAACAGTATTGGTTAGCCCCACACAGCTTCCTCCACATTTTCCTCCCATGTCCGGTCTCCGGTTACCTGTGGGGGCCACCCCTTGCCTTGCTCACACAGTCCTCCAGGGCTCTATGGTCCTGCTCTTAGAGTCATTCTGCAACAATTCCCCCCTTTTTCTTTGCACAAGCAAGGCATTGTGGGTTATTCCGTTCACCTGTTGTATCACACAACTATAAGCAAGTCTAATAGCTACGATGATTAACCTAACAATGATACATAAACACAATACTTTAAACAGCAGTGTTTGACTCAACCTGCAATGCCCCGTGAAGACAACCATCTAGTTATTCTTAGGATATTGCTCACTTACTATTGCTGGGTAAGCTGAGCCAGGGTTCTCAGCTGTGCATGCATCGAATTAGCATAATCAGAGAGACTCATACAACACATTCCATCAAACTCTTCACATCCATGTCCCTGTTCCAACAACAAAAGGTTCTGCAGTGTTGCATGTCTTACAGAGTCAACATTAAAACAAAGCAGAAATTGCCTTCGATGTAGAATTGTCTGCTTAGCAACTCAGCAACCCAGTCTGCTTAGTTGAGCCAAGGCCCCGGCTGAAGCACTTACAGTGATTTGGCGTATTATGATTGGATACTTGTTTTGAAGACCCTTAGTGACTAACATATAATTGGTTAAACACAGGTGTGAGAACTCAACCTTGAAAGCTTGCCAACAGTCCACAGTTCTCATTAACTTGGTGAATTCCAGCCTCTTATCTTGCTTACTTAAGCTTCTTCAGGCCTCTCATGGCCTTGCTGTATCTTTCAGGACCATTCAAAGTTTATGTACCACTTATGCATTCTCTCGTGAGAACACTGTCTCCACATCTTCCCCCTTTATGTTTTATATATGGCTTGGGTGGCCCTACTTGAGCAGGGGATCTGGGCTACATTATATCTCCAAAATTGGCCAACTAGAGGCTGCCTGGGCCTGCCCCTTTTTTCTGCTGTATGGCTCTCTGGTAACAGGCTGTATAGCTCTCTGATCCTTCACATCAAGGTCTGGCATGGCATGTGTCCCCACCGCTCCACGCCTGCTGGGTTGCAGCCAACAGCGGAGCTAAAGGTTCTTCTTGGTGGCAAACACAGAAGCCAACCCAGTCTTGCCCTTGATTGTGGTAGCAGGCATTTGGTCAGCCTCAGTCCTTACACCTTGTTGTCAATGCACAGTTTCACCTGCTTCATCCAGTAACAAGTCACTACTACAGCAAGGCACACACAAACTTACATTAGCAGAGTAACTATTACAGGGTGCAGCAGCATGTTGAAGATGCTGATGGCAGTGAGGAACTAGCCAAAGAAATTTCTTACCAGTGGAATTCTCCCACCCTCTTAAATTTGTTCCATCACCTGCTTTATAACACTACCATTGTATTAAAATTTTTCTAGCTTTTGCCTTACCATTTTTCTAGCAGGTACTGCAAATTTCCATACTCTAACATCTCTTTTACAAGTGACAAATCTATACAAGGTGCAGTTTCTTATTAGCAGCTAGCTAGTAAATACAGGTGGTTTTATACACAAAATCACAACCTCTAATAATAGCTACTTTACAAGCGCACATATTCAGGATGTTACTTTTCAGTTGTCCCCAAGTGATGTTTTACAGTTAATCATTCTTTCTCTTCCTCTGTCTCATTCTGCTTGGGGTATTCACAGTCAGCTCCTGTAGATGAGGCATCAGGTTTTTCCATTCGTCTGTCCAGCTCATGGCAAGGCTTCACAAACTTTGCAGGCAGTCGCCATGGACCTGTAGGCAGGAGGACACAAATATACCCCCTCCCCCAGGTTATCAGTTCTTCAGTTCTTGAGAAGTAGACAGGTTAAGTGCAGCATCATTACTCTTTCTCTCCCCCCCTTTTTATTTTATTTTTTTTTTTTGAGTCCCTGCAAAAGCCATCCTGCTGGGCAGCAACTATAGCGGCCTGCCTGCCAACCATAAATACCCGCCGGCAACCGCACCTTTACGTTAACCCTTTCATGCCCGAAATGTTAAACAGCTACCTGTTGAAAGCTTTTACATGAACCCAACAACAAGAAAAATACACAGAACATCCTCTGCCCTCAGCACACACATACAAACACACACCACACAACTACAATATTTGAAGCACAAAATCCAGACAATCATTACTCCCACTACAGTTCCAAGTACAGAATGTGTCACAAGGACCCTGTGGAGACTAGCAGAAAAGTGGCTCCGAGAAGCATCATTACAGTGGGAGGTGGCAGGCTCAAACTTAGCGGGCGTCCCCGCAGAGGCTCTGCCTCCCCCACTTCGCATGAGGCTTGGGCTTTTATACTGACCAAAATGCACACTCATTCCAACACAAGTGGCCAGCAGTATCTACAAAGGTCTCCAAGGGTTGATAGAAACCTGGACATATTTATATTTACCAACTTCTAGTACATGAGTATCACAGAAAAACTGTATGGGCTCCCCCTGTCAATTGCAAGAAAAAATCATAACATATACAGCTTGAGTATAAGAGGATTTTAACCCATACGTGGTCACTGTTTGTCAGGCCTCCTTAACTACCTTGAGATCAAGAGCTTCCCACTCTTTAGCCCCCTGTTGTGTAGTAAACACAGGATATGCAAAGATGCCCATTGCAGAAAATTCCCCAGTAATGTTCGCATCCTTGGTTACCCATTGTTACAACTGAGCGTCTCCAGGGCCAGTAAGTCTGAGCAGACCGACCCGGGAGACGAAGAGTCAGGGTCTGGAAGCAGAGGATATAAATCTGGATCGGATTCAGGAGATTCGGGGGCTGATCCTGCGCCGAACTAGGGGTCTCCGTTGCTCGCAGCTATGTCTTTCTTATCAGATGTCTCCCGTTCGGTATGTAGCCATCTGCAGACCTGGCTCCTCCGTAATCGAGTTAAAAATTTTTTCACTCTAGGGCATAGTGGGTTGGAAAGGCTCGCGGTTCCTTTAAATCTCCCGCTAGCGCATGATCCCTATTTTCTACTGCGTGCTTCAAAATGGCGCCGCAATCGATCTGGCGCCGAGGCACCGCCCTCTTTCTTTCGGATTCCTCGACATTTATCATGTGTATACCTTCTAATATACTTTCTCTGTCCTTTTCAAAGTCCCTACTTTCGGAACTGGGGTGGTGGGGGAGCAGGGGGTTACACCTCCTCCGCGGCACCTTCTGATGGAGGGGGAGAAAAGGAGGGGGGGGGGGGGAACCCTGTGCTCCCGCGAGTTGGGGGAAATGAGTTGTAATCTTCCCCCGGCTTCAACCGACCGGGGACGTCTGTTCCTAGTTTCTCCGTTGCTACCGCGGCACTTTTCTTTTGTGCCTTGTACCTTTTTATACAGTTCATTACTTCTCTCCGTGGTTTACCGAGTTTCTTTGCTGTTTTATCATCATTAAGCACTGAGTCAAATAGTTCATCACCAAACTTTCACCACTCACTCTCCTCAAATATTGTATTAGGATCTGCAAAAAATCCCTTAGCCTTCCCTACAGCCACTAGACCTGCTAGCTGCTTTAGAGTCTCAGGCTCAATTCCCTGCTTTTATAAAAAGCACTGTAAAAAGTCCAGGGCTACCTCTCGGTCCATTTTCATGGCCAGCCTTTTCCGGATCGTCTTCTTCTGGGTTGTCCTGTAACCTCGGTCTCCGGATCAGCCTTCTGACGCAGCAGTGTCTGGTTCGCCCCAGCGGCGGATTCCTTTCGGTTAGCCGAAGCACCCGGGTGCATCACGCCACCGCAGCAGCATTGCCCGCGCTCCCCGGCCGCTGCCGCCGGTGCCGCTCCCTCGCCGTTCCAGGTCCCAGTTAACCGGGGCCCTGTATCCGGGTCCCTGCTAGTCAGGGCCCTGTATCTGGGTCCCCGCTAGTCGGGGCCCTGTATCCGGATCCCCAGCGACCAGGGCCCTGTAGTCCGCGTCCCTGTTCGGGCGCCATTTGTAAGCGGCGAGGAGAAGCAGACAGGCCAACCCAATATGGGTGATAAGCAACTTCTAGTTTATTTGTGACGCAGTTCACATATATATAGGAGTGGTATTCAGCCACTCCTCCTTGGCACAACAGTATTGGTTAGCCCCACACAGCTTCCTCCACATTTTCGTCCCATGTCCGGTCTCCGGTTACCTGTGGGGGCCACCCCCTGCCTTGCTCGCACAGTCCTCCAGGGCTCTATGGTCCTGCTCTTAGTCATTCTGCAACACTGCTCCACAGAAAATGAAATCCATCTTTTAATCAATACTATATTTATTGACTAAACAAACCTTAAAACTGAATGAACAGCTGTTGAAAACGGTAAATGATGGAGCACATTTTATGGATCAGGCCTCTCATATGTTTTAAAGCAGCCCCACAGAAGCCTAAAGTCTACTGGTTCTCAGTGTTTTTTAAAAGCCCTTTTATAAGCCAAATTAATGCACTGGAATAGGAGGATTTGTATGTGTATCAGTGCTATATTTCTAGTTTCAAAAGACATCTGTGTAAAAAAAGCCTTAAAATATTAGTCATTTGATAGGACTTTATATCACCACATAAAGTAAAGCTATTAGTTACCATACAATTACATACAAAATTTACCCCTAACTTCAATAAGGTACAGAAACAGACAAAGACTATCTTCAAAGACTAATTAAGATAGAGTGTAATAGCTTTAGGAAGTGAAAATCACTTAGGTGTGTAGAAAGAAATTATAAAGTTATCTCAACTGTGAAAATAATGTTTTCTTCAGTTTCGCCATCTATTTTATGAATCAATAATGATCTGCTTTCCTGATACAGGTAAGTCTAGTCCATCAACTGCCAAATCACAGTCTGAAAAATACTTTAATATCAAAAGCTGTGTTTTCAAACTTTGGAGGGCTAACAAAAGATAAAACTCTATCAGTGAGAAGCTTCACTTTGTTACATTAAAGTGACTCGGTACTAATGGACTGACTCAAATGACTGACTCAGTACAAATGGAATTGGACGTAGAAACTTGTCCATCCAATTTATCTCCACAAAAATGACTGTTATTTACAGAACTGCCTCACAATTCTTACCACAGAATTAAGAGAGAGAATTCTGGCATTTTAAATAAAGACAAAATTGCTTTTCCTCTCTCTAGTTGAATAAAATTCTTGGGAAAGTTGTATTTCCTCATAATTAACAAATGTGGGACCAACACATTCAACTCTCCTAAATTTAGTTGCTTCACTTAGACATTTGAAGTAAAATCTGTAGTCTTAGTTGGAATGAATCTAAGTTTGGTAAACATTTTTAGTTATAACTGGAAACAGAATGCAGATGAGTTTTACTTTCTTCTCTCTGTGCTTGAACAATTTTTATGTGCAAATTTACATAGCACATAACGCTTCAATATAAATTAAATGTATATGTACTACCATGCCCTTTTTCACCTCCTTTTCTTGAGTCAATAAGATCAAGAACAGTTTTCATGCAAATTACAAGAAAAACTGTAAAAGTTGAAAATACAGCATATCCCAAACAAAGGAAGTGGTTTTCTATTCCTGCAATCATCCATCCTGAATAAAAATGACAATATAGTTTTTTAAAATTTCAAAGCCTTAAGCTTTCTTGCTCACTTGAATTCCCTTGTATGTGTCTCCATTCCAGTTTAAAAGCATAGTCCCATTGTACAGAGATAATAGGCTTTGTATCAGTCAGTCCCACCCAGATGGTTCCATAAAACTAATTCTCCGACTGAATACTGAGCCATCTTCTCTCCAGTTCATCATTTATTTTCAATCCCACACCTGGTTGTTTACAAGCAGATATCTAACTGAGGGGCAGCACTGTATCATTATTATATCTCCTAGTAGGAAGTTTAAGCACCTCATTAAAGCTGTCTCCCCACAGTCTGTATAGCAGTCCAAAAAAAGGATTATGACCAGTCTCCAAAGTTTGTTTTTTTTTTTTTAAATAAAAATCTCAATTTCTTGTTCCTTCTTCTGAGCTTCACAGATGAAAGTAATATCAGCATTCTTCACTGAAGCCCTATTTTCAAAGAATTATTCTTACAGAGAAAATTCTCCTCTAAGCTAAAACTTTTCTCACAGGTTTCCAGTCCAGATATGAAATTATTCTTTAAAATCTAAACTATCACTACATATTAGAAGTGAGACTATCGCTGCTTTTCTTTTAATTCTCCAAATCCATGTAGCAGAAGAAAATATTTGTTTCAATAAACTCTATACATTCGAGTCCTTATTTTGTGCTCTTGCATTTTCAGTAATATAAAATCAGTTGTAACAATGGTAAGCTGAAGTTGGCATAGTGGCCAGTAAGAACACATCACTGATCACTAGTTAAGAATTCTTTTCTCTTGTCCTCATATATTTTTTCTGCTGATTTTAATAAATGTTTCTGTGATCAAAAAACAGATCATACATTAGACCAAAACACAATTCCTGCTACTAACAGAATGCCTTTGGTTTATGACTGAACATATTATAGAATCAACTAGGTTGGAAAAGACCTTTGAGATCATCAAGTCCAAGTGTTATTACCATAGGATTGCCAAGACCATCACTAAACCATACCACTGAGCGCCTCATCTACACAGTTTTTTGAAGACTTCCAGGGACAGTGATTCCACCGTTTCCCCATTTCAATACCTGATTACCTTCCCTGTGAAATTTTTTTTCCTAATATCCAGTCTACACCTCCCCTGGTGTAGTTTAAGTCTGTTACCTCTTATCCTGTTGCCCATTACTTAAGAGAAGAGACCAATCTCCACCTCACTACAACCTCCTTTCATGCAGTTGTAGAGAGCACTAAGGTCCCACCTTGAGCCTTCCGTAGACTAAACAACCCCAGTTCCCTCAGCCATTCTTTATCAGACTTGTTCTCCAGACCCTTCACCAGCTTTGTTCCCCATCTGTGGACCTTCTCCAGCACCTCAATGTGAGGGGCCCAGAACTGAACACAGGATTCAAGTTATGGCCTCAACAGTGCCCAGTACAGGGGGATGATCACTTCCCTGGCCCTGCTGGCCACACTATTGCTGATGCAGGCCAGGATGGTGTAGGCCTTCTTGGCTGCCTGGGCACAAGGTGGCTCATATTCAGCTCTGCCAATCAGTACTCCCAGGTCATTGTCCACCAAGCAGCTTTCCAGCTGCTCTTCCCTAAGCCAGTAGAGTTGCATCGGATTGTTGTGGCCCAAATGCAGGACCCTGGCACTGAGCCTTCTTGACCCTCATACCATTGGCCACAGCCATATCACCTTTCCTTAAACAAGCACTCACCTGCCTTCTCACACAATGTTTTTTCATTCATTTTATTTACTTCAGGGCTTGAAGTGTAACATTTACACTTTATATTGTGTACCAATTGAATGTTCCTGCACTAGACCATAACACCTTTACACAAGTAGGTATTTTCTTTTGATTCTATTCACACCACCTGAATCTTTCACAACTCACCAAAGCAATGAATGTTTTCACAGTCTAATACTATAGAAGGATTTTAAAGTCTACTAATTTTCATGGTTGCAGGAACCATCTCATACTACATGCTTTGGTCCATTCCTTTAAAAGAGGGAAAAAAGTTTCATTAATATTCCATTACAAAAAAATAAGTTAAGTGGAATTATTGCAACACCAACACTGCTAGGCATTCAAGTATCAAAGAAAAAGGCATATTGATAAACCATATTCATATTTATACTTTATTTAACAGTGAAAAATTTATCAACTCAGTTCTTAATATTTGCACATTTAAATGTATGAATGTATTATGAATTGTATTTTTCTCAAGCATGGTGTAATTTCTGCTATTTGCTCCTATGAAAGTATAAAACACTAATAACTCACATATTCTGATGCAATTCTATTTGTAATTGATATGGCTCTACAGTGTTTTTTATCTTTCTATTCTGGACTTTTTTATTTCAGATATGTAAATATCTTTCAAATACATTTTCTTTAAGATCTATATAATTAAGAAAATTAGTATTATTTCTTCTCAATTGTAAATTAGATGATACACACAAAGAGAACTGTGATTGTTTTGTACATATTTTAATGTATAAATTGGGTGATATCCTGTTTCTGGTCACAGATTTCAAAATTCAGCACTGGATCACACAATCCTGACTAACAAAAAGCTGAGTTAAGCAATGAACATTTTGTACCTAATAAGTAATTTGAAATTTGAGATCATAGAATCATAGAATGAACTAGCTTGGACCTTTAAGATCATCAACCTCTACTCCAGGACTGCAAAGACCACCGCTAAACCACGTCAATAAGGGCCTCATCTATGCAGTCTCTGAACACTTCCAGGGACAGTGATACCACCACTTCCCTGGGCAGCCTGCTCCAATGCCTGAGCACCCTTTCAGTGAAATTTTTTTTCCTAATACCCAATCTAAACTTCTCCTGGTGCAGTTTGAGGCCATTACCTCTTGTCCTATCACTTGATACCTGGGAGAAGAGATTGACTCCCATCTCACTACAACCTCTTTTCATGCAGTTGTAGAGAGCACTAAGGTCCCCCTCAAGCCTTCTCTTTTCCAGACTAAATACCTCAGTTCTCTCAGGCATTCTTCATAAGACACATTCTCCATACCCTTCACCATCTTTGTTGCCCTTGTCTGGACCCTTTCCAGCACCTCAATGTCTCTCTTGTTGTGAGGGGCTCAGAACTGAACACAGGATTCAAGGTGCTGCCTCGCCAGTGCAGTACAGGGGGATAATCACTGCTCTGGTCCTGCTGGCCACACTGTTGCTAACACAGGCCAGGATGGTGTAGGCCTTCTTGGCTGCCTGGGCACAAGGTGGCTCATGTTCAGCTCCGCCAATAAGCACCCGTGGGTCGTTTTCTGCTGAGCAGCTTTCCACTCTTCTCCAAGCCTGTAGCATTGCATGGGGTTGTTGTGAGCCAAGTGCAGGACCCAGTGTTTTGCCTTGTAGCATCTCACTCTTCTCCAAATTGCCACCATATTCATGATTTGCTCTGTGTAAAATAACTGACAGTCTCCCTACGACATTGTCCAATGTTATAATTTAGTTATTACTTTTCATTTTGAATTTAATATGGTTTGTAATAGGACACAGAACCATCCAAATGCAATTAAAAGAATCTTAATGGTTAAAATAGTCTAAAGATTTGTTTTTACTCCTTTTTTTTTTGTCCAGGTGAAAGAAAACAATTTTGACATATTATCTAAAAAATGTAATACAGTTTACATAACTTATGATGAGTAATGTGGAATTCTTACATTTTGACCTCTTCAAAAATAGGGAAAATTCATTAATGCATTTTATACCTACAGAGATTGACACAAAGTAAAGTTACTCATACGGAAAATGCACTCTAAAAATAGAATTCACACTCTCACTCCTACTCACTGCATCACAGGGACTTGTGCTAAATAATGTCAATATCCTGTCAGCAAGACTGTTTTAAGATTATTCAAATGGTAATGATAAATACATTTAATTTATGATAGCTAACTTTTGAATCATAAATCAACAGAAAAAAAGTGCAGGCATGTTTGCACCACAAGAAGGGTACAAAATCCTGTAAAACCACTAAACAGGTTTTTTTTGCACAGGCTTCAGTGCACAAAAGTTATGCATTATGCTAAAATATGGCAGTGGAGCATCTGAGATAAAGATTTTCTGAGTGTTTCTTAGGACATGGATTTGCACTCGTAGAGTGACTACTGACATAGCAGCTTAACAGCTGAAGTTCCTTTCCCGTATATCCTTTTGATTGTACTTTCTAATTACAGAGGGGTTTTATTTGGCTTATATGAGGATTTGCACCAACCAAGTATAGTTTTTTTCACCTGTTACTAGTTTATTTTCTTAAGTTAGGAATAATTTGCTAAAGTAAGCTTTTAAAAGCTCAAATACAGGATGTGTGCAAACTCTCCAGACAGGCTATTTTACAACCTGAAAGGATGCCTTGTCTTTTGTAATGTTTCCTTGTAATCAGTCTACTCCTTTCTTTGTTCAGTGTTATCCAGCTTAATCCTACACAATCTCCTGTTCTTGCTACTGTCATGTTTATACCCTTCAATTACATGCCAGTCTTTCTTCATTGATTATGCTGAGGTTTCACAGTGCAGGTGTTGTGATAATATAAAATTGCCCCTTATTCTGAAAAGCTTCTGTGAATAAGTAACTCCAGGGCACAATAAAAATATTAATAGATTATTTCTTACAACGTTCTGGTGGTCAGTCAATAAATATCGTTGTTTTATCAAAAGAGAAGCTAAGACACAGGGTGTCAGATATTTGTTGAGTTCCCTGAACAGAATTTTTCATAACTTTGGATGGTGTGAACAAGACCAGAATCTAGTCCCAGGATCTTCAGTTACTAGTTCAAAGCAGTCAGTAACATAGACAACTTGAGGATACTTATTCTGCAGCTAATTCACAGCCCATTTTACCATGCTGCCACTAAAATGTCTCACTAAGAAGAAAGCAATTAAAAAGAGTAAGAAGAAATGGAAAAAGGAAACAACAAGTGCTGTTTTATATTTTCAAAAATAGTCTTTGTCAGTTTATGGACCCTTCAAAAAAAATTTAAGATTTCTAAAATTGAGCATGTGGAGGGGTTTAATTTTTTGCTTTCTGTTCTTTTATAGTCTCATTGCTTTATGGACAGTATAGCGAATGTACTTGAGATTATCTTTGGTTAGTCTGAAGTATTTTATGAACTGACTCAAAGCAATTAAAGAGAGTAAGTAGCATGCTTAGAGCTACATAACCTGTTTATTTGCTTTTATTACATATTCAATCAAGGTTTTGAGGACAAGAACTTCTCCCTTGAAGAACAACCAGGTGGCTAGTTGTGTCAAGTCAATGTAGACCAAAATTATGCTTATAGACAATGTTGGGAGAGAGAATTAAATTCAAGAATCTCCATGCTGCTCTTTTCAAAGCAGAATAGAGTTATTCATTTGTCTGCAAAGTAAGGAGTTTCTGTACAATACTGTATCATTATAACACTTCATTAAACTATTTTGTCGAGTTTAAAAATGAAATTTTATGTGCAGAGAGGTATTGAGATAAATCAGAAAGGGAGAGAATGAAATAAGCATGAGCTTAAACTATTACTAATATTTTTATTTGCATTAGTCTCTCTACTATTAGTACAGGAGTAACTGCAGAGCCTAACAAATTGTGCTACATTAATGTGTTACACTTGCAAAGTACGAGACAAAAATATGTAGAACATCGGTGCACTTTACGTCTAAACTAAAAGCATCTGCTTGGAAATAAAAGAAAAACAAAGGAAAATACTAGTAAATCCAGCAATCTTTACCTCCAAGTCCTTATTAAATCAAAAATTCAATTTAATCTGTAAGCAACACACTGGACACAATTACTTTGTCATTCTATGAGCCTGACTGATGACTGTTGAAGTCTCTAATGGTGACAGAATTATTATTGAATGATTTCTTCTGAATTAGGGCTGATTCAGGTACATATTGAAATTTTTTTTGCCAGTCTAAACAAGAAGAAAGGCCTTGACAATAACCCAAATTACTTTTCTGGACATTTTTAGCCAGATAGAAACAAGTACTCCTGCACAGAAATTAAAATTCTTTCAATTACACTATTTCCTCTCATTATGAGTCTTGCACCAAGAAAGTCAGGAATAAAGAGCATGGTTTTTCCACTTAAGTATATATTTTATTTTACAATCTCCTGTAATATTAAATAAGTATTATGAAAGACAAGGATTGCTGCCAGGAACAACACAAAGTGAGGATGTACTCAACTGTGATGACTCAGTAGCCCACACACAGTTGTCTAATGCCGTTTGAGATGCCTAAGGTACTGTGCCTGGACTTCATGTCCTGCTTTCGAGTCATGTTTATTAGCCTTCCTGATATAACATCTCAAATGCCACTTAACACTGACATTTCAATAAATGTATCAATCAATCAAGTTTGTTCTGTAGCCTGTACAAAAATTCCTGGCATGAGTTCTAAGCCAGATGTCATTTGTGTATGTTTAGTAACTTCCCACAGCCTCAGTGGCCAGTAAGTCAAGGGACGTGATCCTTCATGTCTACTCAACACAAACCTGGAGCACTGGGTCCAGGTCTGGACTTCCAAATACAAAAGAGACATAGACATACAGGAGTTAGCCCAGCAAAAGACCGCAAAGATGATGAAGGAACTGGATTATCTGTAATATGGGGACAGGCTGAGTAAGCTGGTACTGTTAGGCCAGGAGAATCATAGAATCATTTAGGTTGGAAAAGACCTTTAAGATAATCAAGTCCAACTATCAACCTACCACTGCCAAGACTACCACTAAAACATGTCACTAAGAGCCACATCTACACATCTCCTAAATACCTTCAGGGATGGCGACTTAACCACTGCCCCAAGCAGCCTGTTCCAGGGATTGACAACCCTTCCTGTGAAGAATGTTTTCTTAACATCCAATCTAAATCTCTGGCACAATTTGAGGCTGTTGCCTCTTGTCCTATCACTTGAAAAAAAAACTGGTAAGTATTCATAAACTAAGCCTATCCTTAGAAAAGTTTTGAAAATCACAATACAGTTATTGACTACAATGATCATATGTAAAGAAAGTAAAATATGTTTCTAAATGCCTGAGGAAAACTTTGCAGTTCAGCTCACTATGAAGACAGAGCAACTCAATTGACAGTAGACCAGAATTTGGCACTTGGTTTAGGGTTTTTCAACACCCAGCAGCATTTTTTAATTTTATTTTTAATTAACTTTCTGATGGAAAATTTGATTCAAGAAAATAATTCTTTTGCTTGATTCTTTGCCATCTGAGTCTGCCATTTGACAATGGCTCACCATATTCATCACAAGGGGTAAAGCATGTGTAATGAAGCAGTTACAAGCTTGCTGGAAACTACTGTGCCAGCATTGTTAGTGAAATGTAGGCCAATCCTCTGATTACAGTTGTCTGTATTAGGGCATTGAATTTGTTCAGAGCCTCTGTCTTAGCTGCACCATTATAGTTCTCAATATTACTATAATAATACTACAAATGTTTTTTCCTCAAATCAAACTATGAAGCCTTGCTTTGTTCACATGCCAAAAGAAAGTTTTTGCCTCAAAGAGCGCACCAATAAAGACCAAGGACAGAATGAAAATTAGTTGATCTACTCATGGAATACTGACACATATTCAGGTTCAACTTCTATCATTTCAGAATCACTTAATCTTTTAATAATCAAAATTGTTTGCAGATCATTTACTCTTACCTTCCCTATTTTAATGAAATCAGAATTTAACTAAAAGAAACTTTAATTCTGCAGAAATATTAAGCAGGGAAAGATTAAGGCAGGAGACACTTTAGTTAAGTGTTGTAGTTTGAGATGGTCTATGCAATAGACAGATTCAGCAATGATCTCTTCTGAGCTGAGGACAGTACATAAAGGTAACATTTTTATTCCCTAATCCTACTACTCTTCTGAATGCTGTTTTCTGTTGAAACAGTTTTGAGGGACATGTTACTTTTACAGAGACTTTGTAGTCTAATGATTATGAATCCTATATATGTTGCTGTACAATAATATTTACTGATTCAATGTTTCGTTTGAACTTCTCCAAAAACTAGGGAGTTTTAAAATGAGATTCTTACAATCTCCTGTACTATTAGGTGCATTCTTTGAGGGGAAAAGATCATCTGAGAAGGCATCTGAATTACCAGTTTTGCTTAATCTTTTGTGATTAAGTATTCAGTAAGTACTACAATGATTCACACATTACCAAATATAGTAAAAAAGTCACACTTCTGACTCATTAAAAAGACCAACAAAGCATTATCTGATATTTGTTAGAGATAAGACACAAATTAATGCCCATTGATATTATTTTCTCTTTTTAACACTTTGCCCCACCAACATTCAGTCTTTTTTTTTTTTAAGAGCTAGCAGCTAATTCAGCCCATTGCAACATTTTTATCAGTTAGTTTCCAAATGAAGCTCAGATTCTGATGAAGATGAGCATTACATAATCTAATAAATTTGTCTGAGTGTACAGTAAATAAGATAAGATCTCCAGCTACTATTAATCACTGCCAAGAGAAATGTTGATTTTTATTAAGCATGATTCTGACTAATTATTTGATTTTAAGAGGTGAACAGCAACTACCAGTCTACATCATGCAATGGTACAAGACAAAATAGTGCTACCCTTTTATAGTCTGATTTTGGGAACCTATTAAAATCTCTTACAGAGATAAGAGAAAAAAGAACAAATATTCAATGTATTTAAAGCATAAAATATAGCACAAATTCAGATATGATATCAAATGGCAAGCCAATGAAGAAAAAAACTAGTAAGCAGATTTGCTATCAAAAAAGTATAAAAATTACCTCAACATGATCCAAAATAATCAGTGTTAATATCAGACTCCTCCTGGCAAAGAACTTGAGATGATCATTTGCTATGATCTGCCTCTTCTTCCTGAAAAGAGAAACTGGTTTAACCTACTGTACAATCTAAGGAGTATGAGAAGCATGACCACATTTTACCAGTACCCCCTGCTCCTGATCCTTGCTAATGTGGTTAGCATAACTAACTCTATTATATAAGGCAAGCAGCCATTCTCTGTGAAGGAGTGAGTCATGTATTAGTTCCTCTGCCTCTCACTATCCGTCCCTGAAGGTCCTGTGAACCAAGTAGACAAATCAAACATATTTCTTCCTCCACTCTCTAATGGCCTCAAGACTGCAGGGATCCAGGACGATTACTCCATTCTTTACCAGCTTGGAAGGTCCTAGGCACTCGGCCAGCTAAGTGGTGTTGATGACCACATCACAGAACAGGGGAGTGTAACAACACCCAGTGCACCCTCTATAAAATCAAGCAGTTACCAGTCCCAAGTGGAGAACTTGGGTGCCTGGAGGCAGCCTTGGGGGTAGCAGTCAGCAGAGGGGAGGTTAGCTGAACTACAACCTTGGACTTCCAGAAGTCAGACTTTGGCCTGTTTAGGAGACTGGTTGACAGAGTCCCTTGGGAGGCAGTCCTAAAGGGCAAAGGACTCCAGGAAAGCTGAGCATTCCTCAAGAAGGAAATCTTAAAGGTGCAGGGGCAGGCTATCCCAGTGTGCCAAAAGATAAGGTGGTAGGGAAAACCTGCCTGGCTGAACAGAGAGCTTTGCTGAAACTGAGGACAAAAGAGAGAGTTTATCACCTTTGGGAGAAACTTCAGGCAAGTCAGGAGGACTATAAGGATGTCATGAAGGTATACAGGCAGAAAATTAGAAGGGCTAAGGCTCAGATAGAACTTAGTCTGGCTGTTGCCATAAATGATAATAAAAAATGCTACTTTGAATACATCAGCAACAAAAAGAGGGCTAAAGAAAATCTCCATCCTTTATTGTGTGTGTGTTGCGGGGGAACCTAGTGACAAAAGATGAGGAAAAGGCTGAGGTACTTCATATGTTCTTTGGCTCAATTTTTAATAGTAAGACCAGTTTTTCTCTGGGTACAGAGGCCCCTGCAGAGACAGGGAGCAAGAAGCCCCTATAATCCAAGGGGAAACAGCTAGTGACCTGCTACATCACTTAGACACACACAAGACTTATGGGGCCAGGTGGGATCCATTCAAGGGTACTGAGGGAGCTGGCAGAAGTGCTCACTGAGCTGCTTTCCAACTTTTACCAGCAGTTCTGGCTAATCAAGGACGTCCCAGTTGACTGGAGGTGAGCAAGTGTGATGCCCATCTAAAAGAAGAGCCATAAGGAGGATACAGGAAAGTACAAGCCTGTCACTCTGACCTCATTGCTGGGAAAAATCATGTTGCAGATCATCTTTAACTCCATCATACGGCATGGATAGGACAAGCAGGTTATCAGGCACAGGCAGCACAGGTTTATGAAATGAAGGTCCTACTTGACTAACCTGATCTTCTATGACAAGGTAACCTGCTTAGTGGATGAGGGACAGGCTGTGGATGTTGTTTATGTGGACTTCAGCAAAACCTTTGACACCATTTCCCACAGCATTTTCCCAAAGAAACTGGCTGTTTATAACTTGGATGGGTGTATTCTTTATTGGGTAAAACTATGGCTGGATGGCTGATCCCAGGCAGTAGTGGTAAATGCAGTTAACTCCAGTTAGCAGCAAGTCACAAGTGGGGTTCTCAGAGCTTACTGGGGCCAGTTCTGTTCAATATCTTTATCAATGATCTGGACAAGAGGAGTCAACGCAGATGACACCAAGATGGGTGGAAGTGCTGATCTACTTCAGGGTAGGAGGGCTCTAGAGAGGTATCTGGACAGGATGGATCACTGGGCCAAGGCCAATTGCATGAGGTTCAACAAGGCTGAGCGCTGGTTCTGTAGAACAATCTGTAGTTTAAGAGGCAAAGGCATATTTTCTAAATAGTAAGTTTCTTTAGAAAGTGTGGAATTTCAGGACATATTTTATGCTCTTAAAAGTGATCCTTAAAGCGATCTTTAAAATGGTCACAGTATGACCAACACACTCTGCAGGAAGGGATCCTTATAATCAGTATGTGAATTCTGCTCTTTCAATTTTTAATCTGGAAACTTTCATTGCACCTAATGAAACCCAAGCATAAGTTGTTCAAAAACAAAACAGAGAAGTTGAAGCAGAGTAATGAGTTAGCATTTTCCAGGTGGTCTGTGGTACCTGCACATGTACTCAGCTTCAGCCTGTCGTCTCAGTGAAGTAACTGAGGTAAACATTTGCCCCAGTGGTAGAAGAGTCTGTTACTCTGACAATCCACAGTGAATCGTTATTTCATATTGATCATTATGTGATACCAACTCCTGTGTCTTGACCTGTCAACATCATTTTTGGCCTTGTCCAGTGACTGGGAAGAAAAGACATATACAGAGACTTCCTAATCTAATAATACTTTCAAGTGAATTTGGCTAAGAATGTGACTCAGATAATAGCAGCTTTTTCTGTTAGATTCAGAGACTCTGGTTTTAATACCTGCACATAATCCAGCTAGAATCAGTGTTGTATTCATAAAAGAACCTCAGAATTAGCATACTGCTCAATACTGAATATTTTTACATCTAAAATCATTGGTAGATGACATATAAAATATTTATAATCACCTGTCATCTTGATTTCAATGGGCCATCTCACACCAAATAGAACTTGTAAGCATTTAGGATCAGCCCCAGGCTCTGTCTCTAAACTTTTGTTATGCATAATCAGTGTCTCACAGGCAGAAACATTAAGAGGTTTTTCAATTGCTGCAATGTGTGAAGTAGCGTACATTATTTTTTAATCTTGTTTCTAAGAATTATAAAATCAAGGCCAACTTGTAAAGCTAAAATGTAAATAAGCATTGAACGGATTGCTCAAAGAAGTTATGCAATCTCCATGACTGAAGGCTATTAAGAATAGGTAACACAAACAAGCTTTGGCATAGCTGATTTTACCCTGGGATGAGAGCACTGACTACATGGATTCCTGAAGTCCTTTCAAGAGCTGATCATTTTGATTCTGACATTGAGAGAACCAAAGAAACATAAAGCACTTCTTGCTTCCCCTGTCAGGGCTGCAAACCTGCAGATTTCAAGACATCATTGAGGAGAACAGTATCTCATGGTCAGCAAGTTGTCATGAAGAAGCAAGTAACTATCAGAGACATAATTCAGTTGCTGGCTGTTTCCTCCCTAGAGCAGGAAAGAAATAGAAAATTTATTGCAATTCTGAATCAGAACTAATTCTCTAGCCCGGTCTTGAGCTCTGGTCATATTCTCATTGCTGAAAAAAGCTTTAATGTTGCAACCTATCCCATAGAAAGAGTGTAAGGGGATTAAGGATACATTAAATAATGGTTATATATGGCCTTATAAAGGATGAGAGTAGATATTTGACTACATCTGAAATCAGATTTATTGGAGATGGATGATTAGGAACTAGGATATGTACTGACTGTGTCAGATAGGGTTATTATAAGTTGAAGTGGCTTTTAAAATTGATAGGGCCACGACCAAACAGTATATGTCCAAAAGGGTTAAGGAAGTAAAGAGTGAAATTGAAGAAGCATTGGCAGACATTTTTATATACTTCTGCTCTTCAAAATATATCAAGTGAAATCTAAGAGGACTGGAAAGTAGCCAACATAATGGCATTACTTTAAAATGGCCTAAGGAGAGAAAAGGGAGGTAAAGACTCACTAACTCATTGGAATTCTCAGAGGATATGGCTGTCAACCTAGACAAAGGGGATATGCACATCATATGCACTTTCAGAAAATGTTCAGCAAAATACTGCATTGTAGCTACTGTCTCGGTTGTAGTCAAGAAATGAATTAAAATCAGACATATTAAACTGAATGGGGTAAACCAGCTATAATAAATGCATACTGAAAACAGAAAACAAAGTTCATGAGCAAGTTTTTGACTAAGAAGACTGTTAAAAAAATGCAAAAATAGAAAGTGACACAGACTAACTGCACTTCTCCTTTCAAAGAGTCTTCCCAAAGGCAGTTACTTGCTTGAGATTGACTTGTTAATGTAGCTCCTTTCAGGTTTTACATGTTTGCAACACTGTTGTTCTACCCGCTGATGTCAGAGCTCCCTCCACCATATTGTTCTTCTCCACTTTATTAAAACAGGTGAATTTTCATGTTCATGAAAACACTTTCCTGTCATCTCCAGAAAATAATTACTCTTTGTTTGCACCATGGGGAGCTGCAGCATAAAGTTCCCACACTGTCCAGTGAGACTATGAATTAAAAAAAAAACAATCCTCTATCTATATGCATTTGTTCCATGACAACTTCACTGATAATACTAGCAATGGAATAATTTTACAGGTGAAGACTGTGCCATAGGCTGAGGTCACAAATAAACATAACAAATAAACATATTCCATTGAATTGTTCTCTAGCAAAAGACTCCGGTAACAAGTCAATATAGATTTTGATTAGTAGGAAAATAAAAAAAGGGCTATGAATCTGGCTGCAAATTCCCTGAGTTATCCACTCCTACTATGTTGGTTACTTTTGTTTCTAGACTGCTTTTAAAAGTGGAAGAAATGAGTGTGATACATCAGAGTGATATGTCAAAAGCTTTTATACCTAGTCTTGGTATCACCAGCCTTGCTTACCAAATAAACTAGCAACAAAGAAAGGAATTTATTATCTGCTCAATATCTTTTTATGGCGGTATGCTTGACTTCAGCCTAAGCTTCATTTTCTGTAAGTCTGCTCAAGTGACAGCCATCAGTGGTGGTGGTAATGGATGCATCTGTGTCATGATGGCTGCATTTGACTCAGTTCCGGGGGGACAGGTAACACCATAGACAAGTACTAATATGAACAGTGTACATTGCCACCTCCAGCCATAGTCCTGGTCAAGGTCTGACTCAGGCCAAGTTTCTGCAGTCAATATGCAAACATGACTATGAGTCGATCATCTTTCTCCATAAACAGTGTACAGCCTAGGGCCCATTGAGCTCTCCTGCATGACAGCAGGCTGCATGCCAGGATATCCTCTTGAGTACAGATGCCTCTCAAGGCTACTCCTCAAGGTTGAGAAAATAAAAATATTTTTGCTGGATTTGTGCTCTGAGATAGCTATCTGTCCTTTATAACAGTAATATCCTTTTTGAGGATGGTCAATACTGGTTAGAGAATCATGCTTTTATGGAGGTCTTCTTTTAACATAACTTTGCATTGTGAATTTTAACATTCTGTTTGTATCAGAAACTATAGCAAGGTAAAAAAAAAAACAAACACATATAATATATATCAGTTCCCATTCAAGTGATAAATCATATGTTCTTCCATTCCCTTTGAAGAAACTGTGTTACTGACACCAGCTTTTTTGATCTGCAAAGTCATAGAATCATAGAACGGTTTGGGTTGGAAGGGATCTTAAAGACCATCTAGTTCCAATCCCCCTGCCATGGGCAGGGACACCTTCCACTAGGTGAGGTTGCTCAAAGCCCTGTCCAACGTGGCCTTGAACACTTCCAGGGAGGGGGTATCTACTGGGCAACCTGCTCCAGCCTCTTGCCACCATCACAGTAAAAATTTCTTCCTAATATCTAACCTAAATCTAACCTCCTTCATTTTAAAGCCATTACCTCTTGTCTTGTCACAACATACCCTTGCAAAAAAAGTACAATCACCTACATGCAAAATAAATGCATGGGTTAAACTTTTAATTTGGCTTTAATCTAACAGTTTCTTTTTGGCTTTAATCTTACATTTTTTGTGGAGCTGTGTACATGCTATACACATGCAAGTATAGTTCTATGGCCCTAAAAAGTCCTCTCTACAAAAAAAAAACACCCCATCACATACATGTTTAGGGACTCTGTCTCTTAGAAATTTATTCATGTTACCTATCTTTAACCATCAAGATATTATGTTGTACTGAACATAGTTGGCAGGTATGAGCAGTGGAGGGGCTGCAGAGCAGTCTCTGTGAGAACAGCTGGTTCCAGACAGCCGCAAGCAACACATTGCAGGGCACAGCCTAGCCCCGCAGACAAGGTGGTGGTGCCTTGGGGAAATACATACAAGAAAGGAAGAAAATACCACAGAGAGAAGAGGTTGGGAAAAAAAGTGTGAGAAACAGCCCTCTAGACACCAAGATCAGAGAAGGAGTGGCAGGAAGTAATCCAGGTGCTAAAGCAGATGTGGGGAAGACCATGGGGAAGAGATATCCATTCACATTGCAGCCTGCAGAGTACCCTACACCAGAGATAGTAGGTATTTCCTGAAGGACTGACAGCCAGACAAGGTCGACCCACCACATGTGTGTGTAGCTTAAAGTGAACTTCCTGTACTGACAAGAGAGAAGCAACTCTGACTACATGAATAAGCAGAAGAAATGACTCCCTTAAGCATTTCTATCTCTTTTCATTGTCCCTAGAGGGAGCTAAGATTAAACAATCAAATTATAAAGTCTAAGGTTAGGCGATGTGAATTCTACTGTGATTAGCACAACGAGGGTTAGAAAGGAAACAGAAATAGAATGAGTAAATATAAAAAGTGCTTCAGATTTACCTGGTAAGATATGATGTAATTTTCCTATAGCTGACGAATGTTGTAAGATTACATTAATAAGAAAAGTGTGCTAGGTAATGCATTGAGATGTGTCAATAGAAGTGATAAATCAACAGCTAAGAGATTTTCAGTCAGAGAACATACGCTACATTGTCATGGTTTAAACCCAGTCAGGTAACTCGTTCACTCACTCCCCCCCTTCTTGCCCTCCCCCTGCTCCTGGAGGGACAGAGAGGAGAATCAAAAAGAATGCAACTCCCACGGGTTAAGAACAGTTTAGTAACTAAGGTATAACACAAATCACTACTGCTACCACCGATAATAATGATAAAGGAAATTACAAGGGAAGAGAATACAACACCTCAGCACCAGCTGACTGATAACTCGCCCCCCAACCCGACCAAGCACTGACCCATACCTCCTCCAACCCTGCAGACTCCCAGCCCTTCCAGCTAACTCCCAGTTACCTCCTGGGCATGACGTGCTGTGGTATGGAATACCTCTTTGGTCAGTTTGGGTCAGGTGTCCTGTCTCTGCTTCCTCATGGCTCCCCCTGCTCCCTGGCAGAGCATGAGGCTCACAAAGTCCTTGGCCAAACCAAAACATCATCGTTATCAGCTCTGTTCCCAAGCAGGAAGTCAAAACACAGCACTGCACCAGCTACCAAGAAGGAGAAAAATGACTGCTACTGCTGAACCCAGGACATACATACAATGTTTTGTGGAACACCAACCAGCAACAGAAAGTTAAAATGTTTCTCAACTCCAAACTACTGCACTGAAATAAAACAGCTTGTGCTCTTTACAATGGAGAGATCAAATACTGGAGTTAATGCTGCAGTAAAACAGAAGATTAAAATTTAGTTCTATTTCAGTCTGTCTTTGTCATTAACTCCTCTTACTAAGCAGTTATTTTAGGAATCCCACACTACCACTCATGCAGTTATTCATGTCTTGACCATCAGTGTTCCAACACCCAAACTGAAAAGAGAAAGGTTATTAAGAAAGTTATGTAGTTTTGTAAATCAGCCTTCTACACTGGAATTCTCAACTGCCTATGAATTGCAGATCTCTTTTTTATGTTTTCTTTTTTTGGCAGATAACTATCAACAGATGTGACTATTTTTCTTACTTGTTTAAAAGGGTCTCTCAAGTGATAATTTTTAATACTTTCTGACCCAGTTATTATGTCTGCTTGCATCCTTCTGATTAACTCTGTGGTTTTGCAACCAGTTTTCAAATCAGTCATCCCCTGAAGATCAATTCACCAGCCGTGAACTCTGCTAATAGAAAATCCCAATTCAGTAGTGTTGCAATACCAAAATGAATACAGTGAAGGAAGTGAAAATAATTTCTTAAAGAATGCCACATTTCCAAAAGTGTATTTCATCACTGTTACCCACGCCTTCTAAGGTCTGACTGTTAAAAAACAGTATTTCTTTTCAAATTATCTTGGGAATTTACCCCAAAAGAACTAGAAAACCAGAAATATCTCTTTCCAGTTTTTCTTCAATGTGCTAAGATTTGTTTGTAACTCATTCATAAACATGATCTTTTTGTACACAATACAGAAAAAGATAAATAAAACTTTGTCTTCAGCCATAAATATATATAAATTGTTAATCATTAATTCCCAAATGGTAGCCTTTCAGTGCTGTATGCTTAAAAATGTGTCTGAACCTCAAACATTATAGCATTATAGCCCTTGGGAAAAATATACTGACTTTTTATTTTTATAAGATAATATTATCATTAAAGCAATGACATAATAATATCATCTTTATCTAAATGGGAGCACTGGACTGCAAAAAGGGATGAGAAGATGGGTCAATTGCTGAGGTGAGTAGCTTGAGAGAGGACACCTTCAACACCGGAGCGGGGAAGAGATCAGCACCCAGAAGCCTCAACTCAGAGCGACAAGAGCCACCGAGGGAGCCTCAAGTCCTCGACAGGACCTGCCCAGAAGCCGGCAGCTCAGCTGACGAGAGCGAGCAGCTGACTCACAGGGGGCGGAGCCTGAAGCAGCGGCACCAGCCATGACTGGGTAAAAACCTGTCCCAGGGAGCACGAGCGACTAGGAGTGCGGCGAACAGAGCGGGTCGAGGCAGTTCGTGCAGGATGGTGAGCGGGATGGTGAGCGGGATGGTGAGCGGGATGGTGAGCACTCGTCCTATGAGCAGGGCCCGGTCCGGGATCTCTGCTGTGGCTGCCCCAGCGGTGGCCAGCGTAGGCCCCCAGACAGAGCCGATGAGAGGGGAGGCTGCAGTGCAGAGCTCGGGGTGTAGAGAGTGCCTGCACTGGTCTGGTGAGGGGAGGGTGCACAATGGGCAGGGCTGCACCCAGTGCTCCCTGGTGGAGGTGCTCCTGCAGCAGGGGCTGAGCTGCGGGATGCTGTTAATAGACTGCAAGATTTTAGGAAAGCTGAGAGGAAGCAGGACTGCTTACTCCTGGCCCAAACTGTGCAGGGGCCTCAAGCTTCACCTCTACCTCATGAAGGAAAGGAGGCCGTTAACCTGGGAAGCTGTGAATTAGTGACAAAAAAAACCAAAAAAAAACAAAAAAACAAAAAAACAAAAAAAACAAAAAAAAAAGAAAGAAGGAAAAGGACAACGAAAAGCAAGGGGCTTCCCGCTAAATCCCCTGTCCCCACGCAGAACCACTTTCTGTCCTGCAGGGGGCTAATGAGGAAACGCACTCGAGCCAGAAACAGCCGGCTGATATCCTGGTAAAGACCTCTACTGGTGCTGCTAGGAAAAACTGGCGGGTGGTTGTAGTAGGGGACTCAGTATACTAAGGACAGAAGCACTTGTCTGCTGGCCAGACCCCGTCTCAAGGGAGGTGTGTGTTGCCTACCGTGGTCACGGATCAGGGATGTGACAGAGAGGCTGCCTGTGCTAGTAAGTCCCGCAGACTATTACCCACTCCTGGTGATACCTGTGGGTGCTAGGGATATAGATAGTAGTAGCCTGGGGAACATAAAGAAGGACTACATAGCCCTGGGGGAGGTGGTTAGGGGCTCTGGAGCTTAGATAGTCTTTTCATTAATTCTCCAGGATACAGGGGAAGACCTGAAAAAAGCTAGGAGGATTAGCCAGGTTAATAAATGGTTAAAAGGGTGGTGTCATAGTCAGGAGTTTGGGTATCTTGAACACGGGACCCAAGTTTGTAGGCCAGGTCTAGTGGGGGCTGGTGGAGCTGGTCTGATGGTAAAGAAGGGAAAGAGCAGTTTTGGTAGGAGGCTTGCCAGACTGGTCAAGGAGGCTTTAAACTAGTTGTGCTGGGGGAGGGGGGCATCATTCTGTTCCAACACACCCAGTCAATTGCCAGAACCTATAATAAATGCTTGGAGCAATGCAGAGATATCCCAGCCGCTCCAGCCAATGAGCTGGCATCATTTGGAGCTCGGCTCAGATGCCTCTATACAAATGCCCGTAGCATGGGGAACAAACAAGAGGAATTAGAGACGTGTGCACATCTACGGGGGTATGATATAATAGGCATCACAGAAACATGGTGGGATGGCTCCTATGACTGGAGTGTTGGAATGAAAGGTTACAGGCTCTTTAGAAAAGACAGGCCTGGCAGGCCGGGGGGGGAGTTACCCTTTATGTTAGGGATAGGCTGGAGAGTATGAAACTCTGTCTGGGGACAGGTGAGCAGTCAAGAGAGAGTTTGTGGGTCAGGGTTAAAGGGAATATAGCTATGGGAGACATTACTGTGGGGATCTGTTACAGATCACCTGGTCAAGGAGAACCTGAGGATGAAGCACTCCATAGACAGATAGGAAAAGCCTCATACTTGCAGGCCCTTGTTCTAATGGGTGACTTCAACCACCCTGACATCTGTTGGCAGGACGGTACGGCCCGGCACAAGCAATCCAGGAGGTTCCTCGATTGTGCAGAAGGCAACTTCCTTCTGCAAGTA
Source organism: Pezoporus flaviventris (assembly GCF_033815535.1). Taxonomy (NCBI): domain Eukaryota; kingdom Metazoa; phylum Chordata; class Aves; order Psittaciformes; family Psittacidae; genus Pezoporus; species Pezoporus flaviventris. Next base: position 26,297,227 of record NW_026892579.1, on the reverse strand, counting down.
ATAGAGGAGCCGACAAGGAGAGGTGCCATGCTTGACCTTGTGCTCACCAACAGGGAAGGTCTCGTTGGAAATGTGACGCTCCAGGGCAGCCTTGGATGCAGTGATCATGAGATGGTCGAATTTGAGATCCTCAGGACAGTGAGAAGAGCGTGCAGCAAACTCACTGCCCTGAACTTCAGAAGAGCAGTGTTTGGCCTCTTCAGGAACCTGCGTAGTAAGGTTCCATGGGATACAGCCCTAGAGGGCAGAGGGGCCCAAGACTGTTGGTTGATAGTCAAGGATCACCTGCTGCAAGCTCAGGAGTGTTGCATCCCAACCAGAAGGAAGTGCAGCAGGAGGGCCAGGAGACCTGCTTGGATGGATAAGGAGCTGCTGAGGAAAATTCAGATGAAAAAAAGAGGCTTATAATAAATGGAAGCAAGTACAGGTGGCATCTGAAGAGTACAGGGATGTTGTTCGGGGACCTAGGGACCAGGTTAGGAAAGCTGAGGCCCAGTTAGAATTAGACTTAGCTAGAGGTATTAAAGATAACAGGAAGGGATTCTACAGGTATGTAGCAAATAAAAAACAGACTAGGGAGAATGTAGGCCCCCTCAGAAAGCTCTCAGGAGAACTGGCTACACAGGATTTGGAGGAGGCTGAGGTTCTGAATGACTTCTTTACCCCGGTCTTCACTGGCAAAGGCTCTCACCAAACCACCCAGGTCTTGGAAGGCAGATGCAGGGACTGTGAGAATGAAGATCTTGCGCCCACTGTAGGAGAGGAACTGGTTCGAGACCATCTTAAAAATCTGAACATGCACAAGTCCATGAGTCCTGATGAGATCCATCCGTGGGTTCTGAAGGAACTGGCAAATGAAGTTGCGAAGCCGCTGGCCATCATGTTTGAGAAATCATGGCAGTCAGGTGAGGTTCCCGACGACTGGCAAAAGGGAAATATAACCCCCATTTTCAAGAAGGGGAAAATGGATGACCCAGGGAATTACAGACCAGTCAGTCTCACCTCTGTGCCTGGCAAAATCTTGGGGCAGATTCTCCTGGATGGCATGCTAAGGCACATGAAAATCAACAAGGTGCTTGGTGACAGCCAGCATGGCTTCACTAAGGGGAAATCCTGCCTGACCAATTTGGTGGCCTTCTATGATGGGGCTACAGAAATGATGGACAGGGGTAGAGCAGTTGATGTCATCTATCTGGACTTGTGTAAAGCGTTTGACGCTGTCCCACATGACAACCTTGTCTCTAAATTGGAGAGACATCAATTTGATGGATGGACCACTCGGTGGATAAAGAACTGGCTGGATGGCTGCACGCAAAGAGTTGTGGTCAATGGCTCAATGTCTGGCTGGAGACCAGTAACGAGTGGTGTCCCTCTCTCAGGGATCTGTGTTGGGACTGGTCTTGTTCAACATCTTTGTTGCTGACATGGACAGTGGGATTGAGTGCGCCCTCAGCACGTTTGCGGATGACACCAAGCTGTGTGGTTCTGTTGATACGCTGGAGGGAAGGAATGCCATCCAGAGGGACCTCGACATGCTTGTGAGGTGGGTTGATGCCAACCTCATGAAGTTTAACCATGCCAAGTGCAAGGTCCTATACCTGGGTGGGAGCAATCCCAGTCACAGCTACAGGTTGGGCAGAGAAGAGATTCAGAGCACCCCTGCGGAGAAGGACTTGGGAGTCTTGGTTGATGAGAAAATGAACATGAGCCAGCAGTGTGCGCTTGCAGCCCACAAAGCCAGCCGTATCCTAGGCTGCATCAAAAGGAGTGTGACCAGCATGTAAAAGGAGGTGATCCTGCCCCTCTACTCTTGTGAGACCTCACTTGCAGTATTGTGTGCATTTTTGGTGTCATCAACATAAAAAGGACATGGAATTGTTGGAACAAGTCCAGAGAAGGGCCATGAGGATGATCAGGGGGCTGGAGCACCTCCCGTATAACGACAGGTTGAGAAAGTTGGGGCTGTTCAGCCTGGAGAAGAGAAGGCTGCGTGGAGACCTCCTAGCAGCCTTCCAGTATCTGAAGGGGGCCTATATGATGCTGGAGAGGGACTCTTCATTAGGGACTGTAGTGATAGGACAAGGGGGAACGGGTTAAAACTTAAACGGGAAGTTTAGGTTGGATATACGAAGGAAATTCTTTCCTGTTAGGGTGGTGAGGCACTGGAATAGGTTGCCCAGGTAGGCTGTGAATGCTCCATTCCTGGCAGTGTTCAAGACCAGGTTGGACGAGGCCTTGGGTGATATGATTTAGTGTGAGGTGTCCCTGCCCACGTCAGGGGGGTTGGAACTAGATGATCTTAAGGTCCTTTCCAACCCTAATTATTCTATGATTCTGTGATTCTATGATTCTAATTACCATAGGGGTTTATGTCAGGTATTCTTTTGGGTTTTGTTTTTCATCTGCAAAATTTAAAAAAAAAATAGATATACTGCTGTATTGGTGAATTGCTTAGGAAAAAAACAGCAAAGGAACTGGATATAATATTAAACAAATATCAGAAATTCAAGTAGAACTTTAAAACTACCTCTCAAGGTTATTTCTCCCTTAGCTTTTTCACATTCCTAATATGAAAATAGGAAAAATTTTAAGAGTTTGCATTTATTATGTTCAATATTTATGAATACTGGCACAGAGTTGCCAAAAGTCTCCAGCCAGAATGATTAGAAAGAATCCTGAATAATGCTAATATTCTGTCAGTGGCTGTCATCCAGCCCCTTCTCACTCTTGAAGTATAGACTTTATATATCTTGACTGTGCCCTTGAATGTTTTTCACTTGGAGCTTTGACTTCTCAGCTATTTGAGTAGCAGATACAGGGGTTATTTTCCAGCACACTGAAAGGTCCATATGAGCTATAAAGAACCCATGTATCATAATAACCCCTGTGAAGTGTTATAAGACACAAGACAACACCCCATCAGGCAATTAGGTTATCAAGGTGAGTCAGCAGCCAGCTGAGCATGATGTTATGTGTTTGTTTATTTTCAGCAATGACAGTAAAAGAAATTGATCTCATCCTTGTTCCAGGAAGCAATTAAAGCTCTATCACATTCACATTGAAAACAGTACTCAAGAAATCCTGCGGACTACTGTTTTGTTCTTTGGTAGCCATTAAATAATTTTACTAATCTTGCCTTCAATGAAAAAGTGAAAAGTGAATAACTTCATCCTTTATTATACCCTGAATACTTAAAACTAAAAAAAAAAAATAAAAAATATGAAAGCTCATAAAGCTCACCAAATAAACAACTGCTAAGAAATAGTACTTTAGTCGAAATGATACATAGAAGTGAATTTCTGTAGAATATAGAACACAATTCTTCATTTGTCAAAAATGTCTACTGAGTCTAGTAATGTGCTATATTAAAAGTGTCCTGATATTACTAATATTCTCACAAAATGAGCATTTCCTATGTAATTCTAAAATACAAAAACAAAAGAAAAAAAAATCCCACACAAATCCAACCAACCCCCCAGAAATGTCAGACAGGCTTAGGTATTTCTAGCTCACACATAGATAGGCTTAATTTTATTCCAGAGCTTGCTAAATTTCTAATAGTTGAGTTTTTGACAACTAAAGATGTTCATGCAGTTGTGTCACTATGGTATGAATTTTTTCCAAAAGTTTAATAATTTTATTCTTATTGCTTGCTTCTACTGCTGTCATATTTGTGTGTGCTTGCCATAAAGTTTTTGTAAAAAGTGAATCATTTACAGTCCATTGTGAATGGCCACTTCAGTTTTTTCTGCTATGCTATGCTATGCTACAATTTCAAGTTCCCCTCTCCTATTACCCTACATGAATCTTATCTTCAGTATACCTTAGATGTTTACTTAAATTTTCCAGAACATCAGCACTCATACAAGGTCAGCCCATCACCTGAATGTGAAGCTGAACATCTCCCACAGAGGCTTACACATCATATGTGAACAACAGAAGTTGGAGATGTAACTGTAGTCTATTTCAAGCCTTTCAACTCTTGCTCTAGTGGTACAATTCAATGATTTGGCTCATCATCTGATAGTTATAGCTCCTCCAACGTACATCTGCCTCTTCACATGCCTTGACAGAAGAGTCATCCTTTATTTAGGCAAACAACAAATAAAAGTATTGGCATGCAACTAATCAAATAGAAAGATGTAGAGTTCTATCAATCACCCATCAACAATGGCTTTCCTTATGCATAATTAAAGTCATACATATACTCTTAGATGGGTTTCTTACCACATTTTTTCATCTGTCTTCCACCATCTCACTGAAATTACATATGTGGAAAACTTCTTACCCTCATCATTATTTCTTGCTTTTTTAAACTCCAGGTGCAAACAGCTGGTTGGTTAATTGGAGAAGGCATATAAGGAGTTGATCATATTTGGAATTCATGTCCTATCAGCAAATACACCTCATGTTGCATAGACTGCTACAGGACAGCTTCTAATTTTATTTTATTTAACTTGGACAAAAATTTTAAACTGCCTTTCAAGCATGGTCTGTAGCACAAGTGACATTAATATGTCACTTCATAATACACCTGACCTACACTAACAACTTTGTGTAAATATGAACATTTATTCATATTCTCATGAGTGCTCTTTTCTTTTGTGGGCACAGTATAAGATGCATCAGTTGATAATGTTTTCAGTAGAATTAAAGAAATATTAATTCTATCGAATATATGCACCAGAGTACAGTCCTGGTCAAGCAAGTTTATGAAACAAAATAAGTCTAAAGAAATCAAAGAGTGGAAAGAGATGGTGTAACCAAGGGAATGGAAAGAGAAGAGAAACTTGGCTTGTTTAACCTACTAAATGAAATCTTAAGAGTTGTATGCCACACGGAGGTAAGACAATCATTTAACTCAAAATAAAACAGCACCAAAACCAAACCAAAGAAGCAACCAAACTCTAGCTGCTTTTAACACAGAGATTTCTGTGTTTATGGGAAGGATAATTTAATGCCAGAACAAGGAGATAGATACAGTGAATTAAGCTATCCCTTCGAGGTTTGAGTTACCAAATGGAGAGTCTGTAGAAATTTGAAACTATTAAATAAAATCACGCTGGATATGTGTACTTAACCATCACTGTATAGCAAGGATGATAATCAGTTTTACATACCATGTGGAAGTTCTAAGAATATTTTAAATCATGGCTTAAGACTTAAGTTACAATAGCATCCGTGTGGAGAACTTAGGTAGGAGATGCATCAGAAATGCATAGACTTTTGACAGCTCTCTACAATGAATTCCAAACAAACCAAGCATATTAAATAAGCTTCAATTGAGAGAGGTTTCTTTAGAGTGTGTTCTATAAACACCTTCAAATCTTTCATTGAGGAATGCCCCTTTTTAATTTGCTTCATTTTGCTTTATGTTTAATATGAAAAGAAAGCTAGAGAGGTAAGTCAACAAGATATGTAATGGTTTTATGAGCAGAACCATAAAGAAGGTCTGTAGGGGAAAGAGTCATCTCAAGTAAGTTTACAGTGCTAAAATTATTCCTTTGCTAAAATTATTCAAAATGCTGAGCAATGCATTATTAACTGTATTCAGCTGGGTGCTCCATAAAAACATTCTTCTAGTAGAAATAATGTTACCCATGACACACCAGTCTATAAATTGCAACCAGCTTTTTTGAATGGTTATATGATTTGGGAAACATGAATCCATGCTGCAGTGAGTGAGCTATTTCTTCTTTTTATGGGTTTGCTGAAAAATGACCACATGAAAAATACAGGTGGAAATAAATTGAGTCATAATGGCCTAATCTGATAGGTTCATCGAGACACCCAAAAGATGCTATGGGAGAAGACAAGGCTAGAATACACCATTCTGCTAAATCTTCAAAATATTAAAGCAGGTTGGGGAATCTCAACGTAGGTTTTACTGGAATACCAAATACATTGTAGTTATTTGCACGATAGTCTTTTGCTTGAAATTATAGAGCACGTCTAGCTCATTCAGGTGCTGTTCCACCTCCTTTGATCTTTATAGGAAAGGCAAAACTGTTGTCAAATAAGGTATCCTCAGGGAAAGTTCATTTTCTCTTTATTTTCATCCTGTCAAAATAGCTTTCTAGCATCTTCCAGAATCAGAACCTTCATCTCTCCTTCTGGTCTAAACAGAACAGATATGTCTAACAGGCTGGAGTCTGAAAGAGAGCACTGGACAAAGGATTCAGGTGAAACTGAAGGTATATTAAAGGAAATAAGCTGAGACTGGAAAAAAAGGCATGATAGACTTGTCCAACTGATGTTCCCAAGTAGATATATATGGTACCAACGAGATTTTTTTAACATATATATTAAAAATGAAACCAAAATACAACCAAACACAACAACCGAAAAATGCCTCACTCAGGAAGATGATGAACATGCAGCAGATTCTTTTCATTTAATCCTTTCCTTTATGTGTTCTTTCTTTCATGTGAAATAATATACATACCTTTGTTTTGAAGATACTGATACACATTTTTCGTAGAATCATAGAATGGTTTGTGTTGGAAGGGACCTTAAAGGCCATCTGGTTCCACCCCCCCTGCCATGGGCAGGGACACCTTCCACTAGATGAGGTTGCTCAAAGCCCCATCCAACCTGGCCTTGAACACTTCCAGAGAGGGGGTATCTGCTGGGCAACCAGCTCCAGCCTCTTGCCACCATCACAGTAAAAATTTCTTCATAATATCTCACCTAAACCTACCCTCCTTCATTTTAAAGCCATTACCTCTTATCCTATCACAACATGCCCCTGTAAAAAAAAAAAAAGTTCCTTTCCAGATTTCTTGCAAATCACCTCTGGGAACTGGAAGGCTGCTCTAAGGTCTCCCCTGAGCCTTCTCTTCTCCAGGGTGAATAACCCCAGTTCTGAGACTGTCTTCATAGGAGAGCTGCTCCAGCCCTCTTTCTGGTCCCCCTCTGGACTCACTCCAATAGGTCCACAACCTTCTTGTACTGGAGGTCCCAGAGCTGGACACAGTATTCCAGGTCTCACAAGAGCATAACAGAAGGGAAAAATCACATCTCTCGACCTGCTGACCACTGTCCTTTTGAAGCAGCACAGCCCATAGTTGGCTTTCTGGGATGCAAGTGCACACTGCCAGCTCATGTTGAGCTTCCTGTCAACCAACACACCCAATTGTTTCTCCTCAGGGCTGCTCTCAATCCATTCTCCTCCCAGCCTGTGCTTGTGCTTGGGATTGCCCCAACTCAAGGTACAGGACCTTGCACTTGGCCTTCTTGAACTTCGTGAGGTTTGCACTGGCCGCTTCTCAAGTCTGTCAAGGTCCCTCTGGATGTGTTGTGGTTTAAGCCCAGCCAGCAACTCAGAACCATGCAGCCACTCGCTCACTCCCCTTCATTCTTCCTCCCCCTGCTCCCAGAGGGATGGGGAGGAGAATCGAAAGAGTGTAACTCCCACGGGTTGAGATAAGAACAGTCCAGTAACTAAGGTATAACACAAATCACTACTGCTACCACCAATAATAATAATGATAAGGGAAATAGCAAATGAAGAGAATACAATTGCTCACCACACACTGGCCGATACGCAGCCCAACCCGAGCAGTGATCTGGGCTTTCTGGGTAACTCCCCCCAGTTTGTATACTGGGCATGATGTGCTGTGGTATAGAATACGCCTTGGGCTATTTTGGGTCAGGTGTCCTGTCTCTGCTTCCTCCTGGCTTCTCCTCCTCCCTGGCAGAGCCTGAGACTCAGAAAATCTTCGGTCAGAATAAAAATTAGTGAGCAACAATTAAAAACATTGGTGTTATCAGTGCTGTTCCCAGGCTGAAAGTCAAAAACACAGCACTGCACCAGCTACTAAGAAGGAGAAAAATTACTGCTACATCTGAACCCAGGACAGAATGGAATTCCTTCCCTGCAACATGTAAACCACACCATGCAGCTTGGTGTCATCAGCAAATTGCTGAGGGTGCACTCAATCTCAATGTCCATGTTGCTGACAATTATTTTGAATGGTGCTGGTCCTAATGCTAATCCCTAAGAGGCACCACTTGTCACTGATCTTGGACATCAAATCAGTGACTGCCACTCTAAGTGTTGCCATCCAGCCAATTCCTTATCACCCAAGTAGTCCATCCATGCCTCTCCAACTTAGAGACAAGGATGTTGTATTGGACAGTGTCGAATGCTTTGCATAAGTCCAGGTAGATGACATCACTTTCTCTCCCTGTATCCACCAATGCTGTAGCCCCATCATAAAAGGCCACCAAATTTGTCAGGCATAAGTTGCCATATTGACTGTCACCGATCACCCCCTTAATGTCTATGTTCCATAGCATAGTTTCCCGGAGGAATGTATAATAATATGTATTTTAAATGTATAACCTTAGCAGGAGGCAACAACAGTACTTTGTCCAGTAAGTCTCAGCTTGTGAGGAAGATCACTGCAAGATAAGATCTGGGAGTAGGAATCTCCCTTCTGAAACTGAGCTTGAGTTGTTGGGGAGTGGTGAAAAGGAGGAGCCAAACAAGGTTGCTAGATTGATTTTTAGAGTTTTTTAAGTGTCAGTCCTAGTGCCTCTCAGATGAAACCAAGATGAAACCACTTGCGGTAGTTATGGTTCTGCACCTATATATAATTAGGTAAGTATTTTAAACATGTTCATCTGATGAAATGTACATGGGTTATCTCTGAGCTATTCAGCATAGCTCCTTCTACCTGTAAGCAGAGATCTAAATCATATTAATGACATCTCAAAAGCAGGTTTTTAGGATTTTTTTTTTTACTTGGCTGATAAAAAACTATAGTGTGATGGAATTCAATATAAGTATTTATACAATTAAATTAATATAATTGCAATTATATAATTAAGTCATATCAGTCCCACTGCTTTGGACCTTTGTGTTCAAATCTTGAAATGTTCAGTATATATATATATATTCAGTCCTATTTCTCAGTTACTGGTTTGAAGAGTTATGCTTTTAATTCTTACAATCTCTGCCTCAGGTCTTTATGTAAAATGGTGTAATTAGTATTTTATTTAGTATTTACAGTGTGATAATTTAAGAAAAATGTAATATTCTTAATGTCTGTCAATATTGGGATGGGGTTAACAATGCAGTGGTTATAACCTTGGAATAAGTATATGCATGGAGTTTCACTCAGCATATTCATATGAATATAAATAGAAGTAGTAAAACTTGAAAAATATTTCTATGCATTCTTCATTTTTTAGTTCGTTTAATATGATGCACACTGGCTTTTCTTGTTATGTCTTGAAACAAGTCATGATACTCTTTTTTTATCCTTTTGCTTGTTCACCTGAAACACTGCTGGTGCCAATATTGCTTCAAGATCTTTAAAAGCAATTGTTGAGGGCCAGAATAGCAAAGACAAGGACAAAATACCACTGCTTCAGGGCTCTGGTCAATTCTCTTTAATCAGGCAGAGCTGCCATTGAAATCACTGACAGCTTTGCTTGAATAAGAAGGGCCAAATAGGGATTTCAGTACTTTTAGTGTGTAACTTAACAACCTGCCCTACATGGCAGGAAAGAACTACCAAAGGAAGTACAAAGAGCTTTTCTGTGTTAAAAGCCACTGCATCCATCTTCTCTGGAATTGAAATAAATTATTACTTTGTTTCTCTTTTTTGTGGATCATGTTCTTTTCTCCGTTACTCCTCTGCACACATACAAAGTTCCCATATGGTTCACAATTTATTGTAACTAAGCAAAAATCCCTCGCCCCATCCCCATACATCTCCTACCCACTGCCATGCCCACTTTTGCACAGATGAGTTGCCCCATGTAAGCAACAATCCTATCATGACTTAGTAAAGGCTATGATGAAACCTAAGTGCGCTAATAACATGACCTGATGTAACCAAAGTATTCTGATTATGTACCCCATAACGTTATGCAGGAGATATAGTTTTTAAATCTTTCTTCTTAACAGAAAAATAAAAAAGCTTTTTCCTAAGATATCTTTTGAAGTCTGGGGATATTCCCCAGCAGATTGCTTTGAGTGTCATTGAGTCATAATATTTGAGTCACTTCTTTAGAAGACTCCTAACTGGTAACATGGGAATAAACCACCAATAATTTATTGCCAGAAAATACAGATAGAAAATTGGTACTCTTCTGGGTTTAATATACACATTTCTGCTACCCTTATATTTACTCAGGCATAACAGGATTTGGTGAAAAATATAGTAGCCATAAAACACTGAAAAAGAGTGTGGAATCCACTCAAGTGTGGATTTCCATGCTGCTAAATATATTGTCCTCATTTACTGAAATGACAAGTCACTTGACACTCTCTGGTGCAATATAATGACAGATTTTGCAATTCTTAATCGGCTGTGTAATGCACCGGTCTTCCTCACCCAATTGTACCAATTCAATTTAGGTCATTAAAACTGCCACAAGGAAGCTTTCTTCCTCTGGCATTGACTCACATCTGGAAAACCATGATTTTCTAGCAGTACAAGTAGACAGTCACCTACTGAGAGAGCTGATGTAGCTTTTAAAATCTGGTTCAGCACAAGAACAAAAAGACAGCTGACACTAGCTGTAATTGTCAGAAACTCAAGCACTGTGCTTTTAAATATCTGAGAAAGCCAAACTGGAAAGAGGAGAAAAAAGAATAAAATAGGAGAATAAAAAAAAAAAAAAAAGTGAAAAAAAAAAGATGTCTAAGAAAGACAACAGAAGGAAAAAAAATTTTTAAAAAAAAGAAGAAATCAAAGCAGAAAGTCCAAGTCTTTACTCCTTGATAGCAAGATTTCAATAATGCAACACTGACTTTCCTCCCTATTTTTTCTTTTAGTCACTGTCCCTTGAGATAATTTGGTTTCCTCCCCCCCCCCACCTCCCCCTCCCGTGCCCCAGTATTTTTTTCTCCTCTTCACTTGGGGACAGAAGACATTTAATATTTTGTTGAGATGATCTATTGTGTGTTGCTGCTAATGGGCATTAGTAATGGGGACTGTCAAAGGCATTCTGCCTAGCCCTCTATCTGGTACCTTCATCTGGGGGTAAAGGTCCAACTTTATGGACTAAGGGAAACACCCACATGAACACTAGTAAATGAAGGTGGCAATGTGAATGAAAAACGATTATAATAAGGAAAGACAAATACTACTCTGGCTCTGTCCTCCCTGTTTACACAGTCTGTGGCTTAGGGTCCTCCACCCTATTCCCAACTTATGTTTAATAACCTGTAACAAACTTCATTTACCTTCCAAAAATTTTAGCTCTGGAGAGTGTTTGCATCCAGTCTTTGTATGAGAAAACGTCTCAAAATCTAGTGTCACCTTTTCATTCAAGAATATTGAAGGCTAACATGCAAAGAAGTTCAAACAAATCCATAAAGTTACAATGCTAAAATCACCTAGCAGACCTGGAAATATACAGCGCCTCTTTGATGTTTGCAGATGATGCACTAAGCTGAAGAGAACGGACTGGGGCATCCAAAGGAATCCAGTGTATATATAAATCATTCTTTGTTCTTTTATTTGTAATTCATCCTGGTTCATCCAGCAGATCAGTAGACTAAATTTGCTGTAATGGGCTAAAGATAATAGAAGCTTCCTGATGCTGAGGTCTTTTATTTAGAATAAACTGCAGCTTTAAGATCTGTGTAGTGTGGTGTGTGCACTGTGGTGTCCCAGGTTCAGTTGTAAAAGTTATCATCTCACAGAATACCATAATAGCATTTTGACGGCAATGAAAAAAAAAAATAAAAAAAGAATTAGCACATAGAAGATGTTAAAAACAGACTTCAATAACTATCTGTGTCAACTACAAGTTGATTCTCAGGTGATGACATTTCTCGATATGTTTAACCATTTAAAGTTTATAGAATCAGAGAAAAACTAAAAAACAAATTTTCTACAGTTAGATATTAGCAATATATATATATATATACAGAAAATTTTATCCAAAGAAGAATGAAGCAGTATCTTGTGTAAGTAACAGAATGCATTACAGTCTATATGTTTCAACTTTTGCCCTGAGAAAATAGCAATCAACATTTGTTGCAGTAAAATTTGTTGTTCCACAAAATGGCCCTAAATTTACTTACTGACTAACAATCATATCAACAGCAGGAGTTTAAGGGACCAGTTTTGGGCTTTAAGATATCAAGGAGAAATCTGTAATCAAATAATTTGTTGAGATTCTAAAGAATAACAAACTTACTTCCACAATCCAGGAGGTAAAAATAGTTAGCTGAATATTGTGATTTAACCCAGTAGGCAGCTAAGCACCACACAGCCACCTACTCACTCTCCCAGAAAGGACTGTGGGGAGAGAATTGGAAGGGTAAAAGTAAGAAAACTCACAGGTTGAGATAAAGTCAGTTTAATAGGAAAAGCAAAAGCTGCATGCTCAAGCAAAGCAAAACAAGGAATTCATTCACCACTTCCCACTGCAGGCAGGTGTTCAACTATTTCCAGGAAAGCAGGGCTCTGATGTGTAATAGTGACTTGGGAAGATGAATGCCATCACTCCAAATGTCGCCTCCTTTCTCTCTCTTTTTTTTATTTTATTTTCATTACTGATCAGGATGTCATTTGTCTTGAATATCCCTTGGGTCAGTTGAGGTGAGCTGCCCCAACTATGTCAACCCCCCAGCGTCTTGTGCACCCCAGCCTATTTGCTAATGGGGTAGGATGAGGAGCAGAAAAGACCGTGACTCTGTGTAGGCAATGCTCAGTAATAACCAAAACACCTCTGTCTTGTCAACACCATTTTGGTTAGAAATCTAAAACATAGCACCCTACAAACTGCTATGAAGAAAATTAAATCTATCCCAGCCAAAAACACACTACAATGGAGTACTGCTTCGGCCAAGTGCCTTTTTAGGACAGTACCAAGAACACTGGCTCCAGAATCTCCCATCCCTCCTAGTGATTTATAGAACACCAATAAATAACACCAGCTTTCTGAAGCTGTGGGTATAAACTACCTCAATCTATCAGATCTTGGCAAAGAAGTAACTCTTTCAGACCTAACCAAACCAAAACCACAAAACACCAAGCCAACATCAAACAAACCAATCAACCAAAAGCAACAAAAAACCCACCACCACTAAAAATACCTCAATATGTTGCTAGAGAAAATGTAATGCTGCCCTCAAAAAAATATTACATGGCTCCGAAACAGAAAACTGGCCTGGCTCTTAATTAAAAGAATCAGAACCCTGTCTTAGATAAATCGTGAGAGTTACTGGTAACCTACTGAGCTGAACAATTTCTAACTTAGCTACGTTTTGATTCAGCATTTACTGCAACAGATAACCATGAAAACAGCCTAAGTGCCAGATGGATGTAGCACTGACTTCTGAACTTGAGCTTGGATTCCCTGAAAACTGACATATCTCCTATTCTGACTGGAATGGATGACATCTGTTTTATACAAATCACAAAGGACCTGACATTTTGTTGTGGTTTAAGCAAAGCTAGCAACCCAGCTCCACGCAGCCCCCTTCATCCCCCGGCTCCTGAAGGGATGGGGAGGAGAATGGAAAGAATGTAACTCCAACGGATTGAGAAAAGAACAGTTCAGTAGCTAAGGTATAAATCAAACCACTACTGCTGCCACCAATAATAATAATGATAAGGGAAATAACAAGGGAAGAGAATACAACCACTCACTACCCGCCGACCGATACCCAGTCCAGCTTGAGCAGTGATCTAGCTCTTCTGAGTAACTGACCCTGGTTTCTCTACTGGGCATGACGTCCTGTGGTATGGAATACCTCTTTGGCTAGTTTGGGTCAGGTGTCCTGTCTCTGCTTCCTCCGAGGTTCCCCTCCTCCCTGGCAGAGCATGAGACTCACAAAGTCCTTGATCAGAATAAACATTACTTAGCAACAACTAAAAGCACTGACTGCTAAAGCTGAACCCTGGACACATTTCTAGATGCTTATTAAAAACTCTTAGTCTTTAAAAACAAATTAGGAGGAGGCAAACATACACAGAATTTTGGTTCCCAGGGGTTGACTGATTTGGTAGGAAAAAATAAGTAAACCGAGAAGATCCTGTAATAGATAAATCAAATACTACTCTTTATCCATTCTAAGTTATTAAGGCTTATATAATTTTAAACACCATAATCAGCAGATGTGTCATAAGTGGTCACTGTCTATTGGCAAATCTTTGGCATGTCCGATATATCCTTGGTATTAACTAGTCAGTCCTCTTCAAAGTTAACTGAAAACACTGCAACTTCTTCACTTTGCATAGAGGAAGCAATTGTGATAACTTACAGAATACACAAGGTATATGGGCCCTCTCCGGAAGCTATCAGGAGAACTGGCTACACAGGATTTGGAGAAGGCTGAGGTTCCTAATAACTTCTTTGCCTCAGTCTTCACTTCAAATGCTCTGATCACACCACCAAAGTCTTGGAAGGCAGACAAGGGACTGTGAGAATGAAGACCTTGGGCCCACTGTGGGAGAGGATGAGGTTTGAGACCATTCTAAGAACCTGAACATACACAAGTCCATGGGACCTGATGAGATCCATCCGCAGGTCCTGAAGGAGCTGGCAAATGAAGTTGTGAAGCCGCTGGCCATCATATTTGAGAAATCATGGAAGTCAGGTGAAGTTCCTGACCACTGGCAAAAGGGAAATATAACCCCCATTTTCAAGAAGGGGAAAATGGATGACCCAGGGAATTACAGACCACTCAGTCTCACCTCTGTGCCTGGCAAAATCTTGGAGCAGATTCTCCTGGATGGCATGCTAAGGCACATGAAAAGCAACAAGGTGCTTGGTGACAGCCAGCATGGCTTCACTACGGGGAAATCCTGCCTGACCAATTTGGTGGCCTTCTATGATGGGGCTACAGAAATGATGAACAAGGGTAGAGCAGTTGATGTCATCTACCCGGACTTGTGTAAAGCGTTCGACACTGTCCCACATGACATCCTTGTCTCTAAATTGGAGAGACATCAATTTGATGGATGGACCACTCGGTGGATAAAGAACTGGCTGAATGGCCACACATAGATTTGTGGTCAATGGCTCGATGGCCAGGTGGAGGCCAGTAACGAGTGGTGTCCCTCTCTCAGGGATCTGTGTTGGGACTGGTCTTGTTTAACATCTTTGTCACTGACATGGACAGTGGGATTGAGTGTGCCCTCAGCAAGTTTGCCAGTGACACCAAGCTGTGTGGTTCGGTTGATACACTGGAGGAAAGGAATGCCACCCAGAGGGACCTTGACAGACCTAGGACACAGATATTGTGGGGTACTAAGCATAAACCGTAAAAAAAGGATATTGTGTACACATGTTCCTGCTGGTGTACTGAAAATCAAAAGGAGCTGTAACCAATAATTTTTAAATGAAAACATATTTTTTTTTGTGTAAAGAAACCCTGACAAATAAAATACAGCTTATACAAAAGAAATCAGCTGTGATACTTGCAAAATGCTCCCCAGGTGGGTGTTCTTCAGGATAAAGTCTGTAGACATCTTATGGCCTGGGGAATGCCCTTGATTCAGAGGAAATGCCTCTGAAAATGGACATTGCTGGTGAGACAGCATCTAATGTGACCCCAAGGTCTCCATAGAATCATAGAATAATTAGGGTTGGAAAGCACCTTACGATCACTTATTTCCAACACCCCTGCCATGGCAAGGAACACCTTGCACTAAAAAATATCACCCAAGACTCCATCCAACCTTACCTTGAACACTGACAGGGATGGAGCATTCACAGCTTCCTTGAGCAACCCATTCCAGTGCCTCACCATCCTCACAGTAAAGAACTTCCTCCTTATATCCAACCTAAACTTCTGCTGTTTAAGTTTGAACT
This sequence comes from Pezoporus flaviventris, assembly GCF_033815535.1. NCBI lineage: Eukaryota > Metazoa > Chordata > Aves > Psittaciformes > Psittacidae > Pezoporus > Pezoporus flaviventris. The sequence continues at coordinate 26,281,438 of NW_026892579.1, read as the reverse complement.
CATTACCCTTTGTCCTACCATTACAGTTCCTAATGAAGAGTCCCTCCCCAGCATTTTTGTAAGCCAGCTTCAGATACTGGAAGGCTGCTATGAGGTCTCCACACAGTTCTCCAGGCTGAACAGCCCCAAATTTCTCAGCCTGTCTTCATATGGGAGGTGTTCCAGCCCCTTTCAACTTTCATTAGCTGCAAGTATGGCACACTGTCTTAACAGTAAAAAATACAGATCTAGAACCAAAGTTCCCCTTCCTAGCACTAAGAGACAGAAACTGAAAAGGAACTACTGCTTGCACACCCTCTCTGTGACTCTGGAGCACTCTGAGAATATGCTGTGCCAAGCACCTCTGGGGTGCTTCAGTGGGCAACACTCATGACTTCTCTGCACATGGACATGTTTGAGTCATCCTAGATACATTTGTGATACATCATGAACTGGATTTTGTCAGAAAGTCAAATATGAAAGCATCTCTGAAAGAGAGAAACCTCTTTCACAGACCATAACCAGGTATCTTAAATGCCTTGGTTTGTTCACTGACTGCATAACTTTGAATGTGCAACAACACTTCTTCTATACTCTACAGAGGTTCCTTATCAGCATGGCTGAAAAGACCCTTAAGCAGACTTCTGTGTTTAAATCAGGTAGCTGTACATGGTTGCTATGTTGTCACAACTGTTCAGTGGGTAAACATACACAAGAACAACAAATAATACTTGATTATGCAAATAATTGTGCCTGACTCCTCCCTTTCATCTGAAGGTCCTCCTGGTGTTTGTGATCACTACATTTTCAAACTGACTTGCATATCTGTGTTTAAATAACAATGTTAACATTAAAGAGGTTTACCAACATTAAATTACAAATGTGCACAACACTGCAATGCAGCAAGTTTGAGCATGTACAAAGAAAAAAGGATACTTGTAAATTAAAATATTTATGTAAGAACAGAATCTGCAACATCCTTTAATAATATAGATTCACAGTGCCTTATTTTTATGACAAAATATTTCAAATGTTTGTTACAGAGAATAAGTCTCATGTTTCAGACTTTCAAAATAGTATTTTTTCATCCATTTTTTTGATTTTTAAAAAATCCTACAGTATATTTACAGTAAGAGAGCGTTACAAGTGATTCTTCAGTCCCTATTAAAAATACATGTGAGATCAGGAACCCTCAGATACTGTCAGTTTTACAGCCTGCAGTCAAATAAGTCTCTACTAATCTTTTATGAAGGATCCTGTTCCATGATGCCAAGTCCCTCATGATTTGAGGAGTTTCTGAAACACATGCTACTAGTCCAAAAGGCATCACAGGCAAAGCTAAAAACAAGGACCTTAAGACCACCCTGGAGAGTCTCAGACTTATTGACTGCATTATACGGATCAAAAGGCTTCTCTAGGATCCATGAATTTCCCTGGTGGTTTCACACTTAAGCCAAAGCCTCTTAATGGATTCTTTCCATTTAACAATTACAAAAAATTCAAACTAACAAACACACAAACAAACCCCAGCATTCTCCCCTGCTCCTTGTTTGTTGGACTAGATCCAAACTAAGTCAAATAGCACTTAAATGGTGGAATCAGTTTCTATTAAAAAAAGCAAGATAGCAACTAAAAGCATTAAACATGTACTCACTAATTTTTCATTGTATATAATCATCAACCTTATTGTCAAGAGTATTAAAAGACTTTTAACCCAAACATGAATGTTTAAGAAGCAATCCAGGACTGTAAATTTGGAAGTAATTCATAAGTTCATTTATTTATTTTGTTTATTTTGCAGACTCTGTCTTTTTCCAAGGATTTTGACAAGGCTTTTTCTCATAAAGATGCTTTTAAGTAAGCTGATAGCATGTAACTAGATAGTCAACATGGACACTCATTGCTTAAATTTAACTGACTGGAACAATGAAGAAACAGTAATCCAACAATGATTTTATCCGCATGATCTATTTCTTGTCTGTCTTCCATTTCATGCCTTTTTATTGCATATTTCCTGTGACTTGCGAGAGGTCAGACTGTAAAATTTTCAAGATGCAAACTAATTATTATTGCTAATGCTACTCTTACCTTACTCTTACTTAACCTCCAGTAACAGCATTATCTTGAACTTCTAAGCAAAATTTAAAGAAGTCATTCTTCATTCATCACTTTCTGTAAGTGGAGTTTCCATTAATACTGCTATGAGGAAATTCTGTTAAGCCCTCACATGTATACACAAAGAGCTGCAGAGAATTTTAAAATTTCAGTTCCATTTTATTTTGCTTAGCTTTGTCTAAAAGATATTATCTACCTTGGTTGGAGGCATAATGTAGGATCTGATGTCATATTGTATTATAGCTTTACATATGGATCAGACAAAGTAATTACAAAGATCTCTTCTGCTTTTAAGATCTCCCTTAATTTATATACTTTATATATGCCAAAGATATTGATACATTTTCTTGCACCACTTTATCTTATCCCAGAATACTTACAATATAGGGACCTGAAAGAGTCCTTTGAAGTCATCAGTTCTTGGGCAAACAACAAATAAATACTGAATTTCATGTTCTGTTCCAGCACTATATGTAACTAGCAGGACTAATGATAGACATATTGTTGTCATCAGTGATGCTAAAGCACCAACAAAAAAATCAAATTATCCAAACAGCCTTTTTTTTTAATATATGTAAGAATTGTACCCTTGCAGAATCTGTTCTTTATGTCTGTGCAATGTTCCTTAAGTTTGGAAAAAAATCAGATTAATGTCTGAAGGCAGTCTCACTTCTCTGTGTGTATTCAGTCAGCATTCTGTAGCAACACCATATCCAAAGGCTAAATAATGAATCGCCCTGCTATCTGGAAATCACAATGCATATAATATAAAGACATTTTCCACAAGAGCTCTTTAAAAATTGCCATGAGGATGTCAACAGGAGATATAATATTCTGCATGTTTTTGTACTGATTGGACTGGAAAAAAACCCTCCAATATGTATTGATGCTTAATAAAGAGAAAAATATAAAAATGTGTGGCTTAAAAATGGCAACTCAAAAACCTACTGTTTTGGTGAAGCCTGTCTTTAAATTATGACTTTTTTATGCTCCATATTAATAACTGCTTGCTATTCACTAGAAACATTATTTTCTTCCTTTCTTTTGCATGCCACTGCCTTCTGGTTTTCTATACAAGTAGTTCACAGCTCTTCTAAACTCCAATGTTGTATAGCATTCAAAAAATTTGTGTGGTTATTTTTGGAATTCCCATTTGAGAGGTCACTACTCAGTTGCTTTATGCAAGATATTCCTAAATCATGACATTGAGTAAGAGGATTTGGAAAATAAAGAACTGAAATAAAAATGTGAGCCCAGTTCTTAACTGGCGCAGCTTCATTGACCAGTCTCTATGATAGTCAGAGGTATCAAATACTACATTAGTGTCGTCAACACAGTGTCTTTATCTGTGAAAGAATTCTGGAATTTAACTTCAATGTCTAGTTATCCAGATCAAAGCAGTATATTGCATACATATATTTGCTTTATGTAGCAACAGTTCACACATGTGACCAGATAATGGGCATAAAGGCCCATGCAGCTGGAAGCTGAATGAAATCTCTGCATAGTAATGGAGTAGCAACACTCACAGTGTTGTTGCAAATTGAACAGTCTGCAGAAGGTTGAAAAGCAAGCCCTCTGGGTATGAATTCATCAAGCCATTTCTCTCACCATGCCTGTGTCTGTCTCATATTCTCACCTTCGATGCAGTTAAGATGCAATCTCTTGTATTCATAGCACTGAGATGGAACTAGGTACTATGGCACAAATAATTACTTCTGTAGACTAAAATTGTACGATTTCCATTCTTTTTTGAGGGTAAAAAACCCAACCAAAACAAAAAATAAAACTTTGCACATATACAGTTCTCCCTCCAGAGTAATAATGGCAATTAGACATGTACATCAAAACAGCAATTCAACTCTGGGAATAAATGCTTCCATTTCCCTCTTAATTTCTACATAAGCTAATAGAAACCTACATGAGGCCTTAAGATGGAAATGCACTGTGCCAGACTGGAACTATGGCTGTGATAAACTGCAACACTTGAAAAATATTTGCCACAATACAATTTTTTTGTTGTTGTTGAACTTGTTCCCCAACATATTCTACATACAAATCTGCTTGGTTAAAGGAAAAACAAAACTTACAAGCAGCAAGCACAAAAGCTCACATCTGCAAAAGCTATTAAGGCACTTAATTCCATTTGTTTTGACAGGTGTTAAGTGTTTAAACACTTGTGTGTACCTTAGACTTAATATTTACATAGCACTCTACTTGTTCAAAAGTACCTCAGAATTTTCACCTAATTAAACCACAAAACACACGTATATTTTCCAACTGATAGCCAAGTAAACTGTAGCACAAAAAAATTACTTGAAACATACACAGATAGGTAGCAGGTACAAAATTAGTACTCAAGACCTGGTTACGCTAACCAAGAACATTCTCCCAAGTCACATAAATTTCAATCATTATCTTTCAATTCTGTAACTGAAAGATAAAACCAATAAAAGCTACAAAAAAAACCCGACACCTTCCCTGCTTCGACCAATATCTAGGCACAGCAGACTTCCATGTTAATAGATTTCATAGCGTGTAGAGTGACGTTTACAAGTTAGAAAACACATGGAGTGTTTCATTCATGGCTAGATTTCCTTGGGTTGATGTTTGTTTCAGTTGTTTTTCTAGCACTCAGCTTTAAAAGTCTCCCTCTGTGGGGTGCGTTTTGGTTTGGTTTTTGTTTTTTGGTTTTTTGTGTATGTGTATGTGAAGATAATTACAGACAGTTTTTGTTATCTGAGACTTTATATTTCATCTTCTGTAATGCAATTCAATTTACAGTTCTTAACAGCAAGGGGTGAGTTTTCTCAGCAGCTAAGTAAAGAGGCTGATAGACATGATTACTCCTAAAGAGAAGGAAAGAAAGAAGAGATTCTGGGAGTGCAGTTGTTTGTTTCTAAACAAGGAAAGTCATGATCCATAAAGCTAATCCAACACAATACAGTTATGAAGAAAATACTTTTGATCATGTTTATGAAGAGTTTGCTTTAAAATTTAGAGCACCAACAGAGAGAATCTCATAAAGCAGGAAACCAAGTTAATTGCAGCAAAGAGAATAAAAGTCGTTCTTGAGCAAAAGACACTAGGACATGAAAGTGCCATTTCCCGACATCAAGAGAATTACCTATTCTGCAGTATAGAGCAGAGACATCTCACCTGGTAGACTACCTAGCACAAGTATGAGGGTTATCATAACCATAGCTACACTGAGGTCTGCACAGGTTGAAAAAACCTGACTGAAGAGTAAGTAGATCAATCCATCCTTAATGCTGTATACATACGGTTAGAGGGCACCAAGACATCTGGCTTCACTTCTTTAGCACTGTTATGTTGGTGTTAAACAGATTTCATTGCTATGACTGCACTAAGGTTACGCATGCTAATTTTTGTAATACAAACATCCCTCTTTTCTGGTAGCTGAATCAAACTGGGATCAAACCATACAGAATCTACAGCATCACTAAATGACTGAGTGAAAAATGTACTGAGGAAGTATCAACCAAATCATCCATATTTTTTCAGACCCTTCTGAATATTGCATTAATTATACCTAAAATCTAGAACTACAGTCTTCTGTTTGATTTTTCACAGCCATAACAGCAATGCTGATCTAAAGGATAATGGGTGATCTGTCAGTGACATAGCTAAGCTGCCAGAAACCCTTAGCAAAGATAAGTGGTATCACCAAACCGCACTTCATGAAGAGACCTTGTTTTATTTGAAGTGGTATAATTAACAATTACAGGGCAAAGTGCAGATTTCCTGATAGAATTTCATGTATACCAAAAGACTTCTTTGCTTGTATCACACACTAGTGTGTTACAGTGTATTTCTAGTGTAGGTCTGTCCAACAAACAGCAGTGATTCTGAAGGATGAAGTGGCTGTGAGGGAAAAATATCAGAACACGTTAAAAACTGTGAATATTCTCAGTTTTGCAGTCCACTGTTTCACAGCTCAAACAAACTATAATTTTTGAGCAGTACTGATGAGTTTATTCAAAAAGTCACAAACGTAAATATTTTATATTCATATATGTTTAATGTTTTGCACATCTCTTACAACACTTGTGAGAAAAGATGTGGAGTGCAGAAACAAAAAGTCCTGATCCAAAAAGATCTAATAGGTACCTTAAATAGGGTTAATGGTAAATTAGGTAAAAACGCTTCCTAAAATCTTAAGAAGAGTGTCTCACCCAAAGTCTTTGACAGTGACCAGTAGGAAGGAAAATGATACAGTGCAAGTATAAACACATTCATTTCAAAGAGAATTCTCTCAATTCTTAGCCCTCAGTCCAGACTTCATTATGGAAATCACCAAAGCCTATAATCAGAAATGCCATTAACTACTTAAATTTTGAACTGAAAAGCTCTCTAGGCCCCTAGATTTAGTCTATGTATGAAAGAATCTTATTTTGGTGGACTGGACACCAAGTGCTTTCCTAACTTCTGTTACAGTTCAGATATAACACTGAGTAACACACAAAGTGCCCTAATTGCAATGGCAGGCATTTTGATACATATTTTCATATCATATCATAGAATCACAGAATATCAAACACACTCCAATAGGACAGATCCTCCCAGAAAAAAAATATCTCTAGGCATTGCTTTTGAAAGCACATTGCCCCTGATGTCACCAAGACTTTTGGAAGGTAAGACAAGTTTTGAAATATTTAGTTGCAAGAGACACAAGAAATGCAGAACAGTACAGAACAGTACTCTTTCTCATATATACACAGTTTTGGGTTTGTTTTTTTTTGTCTTAAGTCAGCATTTAGGTAAGTCAAACACATCTGTCCTGTCCCACTTGGCAGGTTTGGGGGGAAGCTGACCTTTTCCCGTACTCCGCACAGCTCATAGGAGAAACCACCAGCCTTCCAGAAGCTGAAAAATGAAATAATTAATTTTATTGTAAACTTCCTTAAAACTGTGTCACGAGGTTTCAGGTTCTTATTGTTATAAAAGATATGAAGTAGAAGAAGGAAAGGAGAAAGGCAAGAAAGACGGAAAGAAAATGGCTCACTCACCACCCTGTGGATCCAGCCATGCCCTCTCCGTCTATGAGTGGAAATTCTTTCAATTGTAGTTCTGTCCTTTCAGTTGTGTTCTTTTTGTCAGATAAGGCCACCAAAATCCAGAGTAGAAGAGGGCATATCATGTAGCTGTGGAACCATTTTGCCTTTTTACAAGGTCAGGGTCTCTTTGGACCCTCCCACAGGTGAGGTTCATCTGCAGCAGAATCTGATGAGCCCCTGACCCAGTTAACTCAGTGCCTGGCAGGCATCGCAGGATCTGTGCCGCTGTCTCCAGGCACTCTGTTGCCGGGGCAGTTGGTCTTCAGCCTCGGGGCAGACAGCACAGGAAACCATCCCCACCTTGGTGAGCAGGATCCTGTTCTGCCCCAGCCTGTCTGTCCAAGCGAGAGCAGTTTCTCCTGTAGTTTGAGTTGTTATAAGATGCACACACAAAAGGTCTCTTGACCAACACAACGTTAAACAGTGTAGTGGTTGCATATCAATACCAGAATTATTTTTTTTCTGTGTTAGTTCTACCCTTTCCAACCCTAACTATTCTATGCTTCTATGATTCAATTCTATGATTCTACTTTATGCAAACACTGGTGCAAGAGCACGGATATGCATGTGCTTGTGAGTACTGTTCAACCTTCACAATTTTACCATATGTGCCACTTGGCATTTTATAATACTGAAAGTGCAAGACATTGCAGTCTAAAGTAATGTGTTGGTCTATTCTGCAATCCACCCAGGCTACTCCCTCAATGTTCTGCTTAGGAGAAGGGAGAAGGGCCTTGTAACAGTTTTAAAATGCAAAGTCAGGAATAAACGCTTTGAATAAGTGGTACTTCTACTAAACTGGTATAATGTATGCTGTAAAGTGAACAGCAAATCTTTATTTTAGGTCATAAGCTTCTGTAAAATATTTACTAAATGGGGGACCACTTGTCTTTTGACAATGTTTAAAACTATTTACTTAAAAAAATTAAAGTCTTTAGTGTGATTTTTTTATATTTAATTCAAAAATAATATATGATGTGCTCAGTACAAGCTACATATTATAAATAAGCATCTATTTTATCACATACTCATACACGAATGATGAGCTGAGAGAAGCAAAAATGGTTCGATAAGGTGACTTCTTAGTCATTTGTATTTCAGTTCTTTTGCCACAAAAGCTACGATTTCTTGCAGTGGAAATAAATGGGGGAAACAGACAATCCACCCACTTTTATCCATGTGTATTGCATTTCAGAAAGAACCTTCTGTTCCCTGGGGCAAATTAATTGTTGTTGGCAATATGTGCTGCTGTTGTTGGTACAAAGGGCAAGGTAATGCAGTAATATTTTACTAGTGTCAGATAGTGTTGTGCAGTAAGAAGCTAGGGCAATTTAATGCAATGCCATTTATTTATAATGTAGGCCTCCATCCACTAAGCTATAAACTTGTATTTTGCTGGATATTGAGTCTATTTCCCTAGATCACTGAAGCTATTAAAATCTGAAGACTAAGTTATTGATATGGAAACCTGTTGCTGAGTTCTTTAGATCTATTTACTTCCCTAGCACGTATATTTTGGAGGTCTTAAATGTTTGTTTCTTTTCCAGGCTTTATGATATACTTAAGCCTGCCATATAGTCACTGTTTATCTTATTCATGAAGTAATAGAATCATGATGTAATAGCTTAATGGGATAGAAGTTCTTAGATGGTACAAACTGATTTCAAAATTAGCACATTCACACTGACCCTGCATGTTTTAAGGAAAAGGTCAGATATGATTTTGCAAGACAAATTTTCACTGTCAGAATCATATTTGTATTCTACAGTGGAAACTGGCATATAATTGTCATCACTGAATTGAAAAGTTTTGTATTAAGTAATATCTAGAAACAATGAAATAAACAATCAAAAACTGTTTTTGCACTTTATAAAAATTTAAGTTATGTAAACATGTAATGCTCTCTCTCTCTTCAAAACACATTGCTACAGAGCATCATTCAAGCACCACAGAGAATAGAGATAAATACACATCTTATTTTGATAGGTGTAATGTACTCATACCCACTGGACAAAAAACTGTGGCTACAATAAATCACACACCGATATGATTTACTAAAAGAGTTTTATTGTGTCTCACCAGATCCTTAGCAATACCTACTGCCTATGTGGTTTTCTTTCTCACTGCCAAGGAAACTGTTCTATCAGGTGATTCGCAGAAAACTCCAGGAGCAAACTTGCCAACAAAGTTTTCAAGCTCACAAGCAGGTATTCTTTATCGCGGCGCTGGGAAACACAGGGGATAGCTCCTCCTAACGTGTGTCCCCCTATTGCTACACAATAGTCCCTGGGCATACATACATATTCATGAGGCTACATATGGATTCCATCATCTTCCAGAATGTTCCTTGCATGCGCACAGAATTGTGGTGGTGGTCTCTGAGGGTTGTTTACTTCTTCCTGTAAGCGGCGAGGAGAAGCAGACAGGCCAACCCAATATGGGTGATAAGCAACTTCTACTTTATTTGTGACGCAGTTCACATATATATAGGAGTGGTATTCAGCCACTCCTTCTTGGCACAACAGTATTGGTTAGCCCCCCACAGCTTCCTCCACATTCTCCTCCCATGTCCGGTCTCCGGCTACCTGTGGGGGCCACCCCCTGCCTTGCTTGCACAGTCTTCCAGAACTCTATGGTCCTGCTCTTAGAGTCATTCTGCAACACTTCCAACAATCTTCATCACTTCTGACTGTCTTTGGAGCATGCACAGTAGATGCTTATACCAGCTTAATTGGTTTGTTAGCACCAGAGACATAATAATCCTCCTGTCCTCCTACTTATCAGTTAGTTTAACTGTAGCCCATCCTGGACACCTGCCATTCCCAGATACTCCTTATCCCTGTGTCCTGTTCTTCTAGACTGTTTTTCTTAAAACTATGTCAACTATAACGATTTGTCTTGTACAAGAATTCTCAGTATATTCTCTAGCTGTAGTCTACTTTTATCTCTGTGTACCATGCACCTCAGTAATTTTCCACTGCTACTGTTACAAAGCCATCAAACTTAACATTACTTAAAACTGATTCTAAAGGTTTATATATTTCATTTTGTGATTTTGTGCTCCCCCTTGTCTCACAGGTCATTTTTTTTACTTAAGGCAGGGTATGCTTCTTTAAAAATGCCTGCGTGAAACAGAATCTATATCAGAATATGTAATAGGTAAAGATTTACTGAAGTGGGTTTAATTCACAGAGATACTAAATATACCAAGGACAGAAAATTTCAAAGAATGGAAGTAGTAGCAGATGTGTGTATGGTATGAGGACAAAATAGTCCAAAATGCTTTTCCTACAGGTAGAACAAAGGTTTTTCCTACAATGCCAGGCATATCACAAACAACAACATTTTGGATGTTCTTCCACTAGTTCTCCTGTCAGCTAGGTAGAATTCATCCAAATCTGCCCACAGTCTTAAATTTAAAAGCTGGCTCAAATTCCACCTTGGCGAGACCAGAAAATATACCAAAAACTGAGCAAAACTATCTGTTATTACTACCTCCGATGATGCAGGTGGCAGATTGTCCTCAGATCCTATTGGGGTCTACAGTAGTTCTCTGCATGGAGAAAGTATGGGGAAGAACTGTAAGCAAATACATACAGTGTATATTCACGCTCTTTCTTCTCTAGTTACAAAGTTTTTTCCTATTGAAAATGTTTAACTTTTGGAGCAAGTTAATTTTTGGTCTAGGACCATTAGACTCAAAAGAACTGGAAAAAAAAAAAAAGATGAAAGTTTGAAAGCCTCTTAATGTTATGCCTAAGGCTGAATCATAGTCAATTGTTACAAGAGAAAACAGAACTCCTACATTTGTCATCATGAGTCCTTAGCTTTCAGCCAACATTAAACAGAGCTGCCTCTTCCCCCAAATATTGGTTAATGGGCTTTTGTTTTCACCAGGACTTTCCATGTCTGCATATTCCATGTCAATGGTTACAGCGCAAGGATGTTGCCCAGAGAAAGGTAACATATACTCCTGGATAATACAAACCTATGAAAATTAAGGACAATATCATTATGAGGGGCAAACTGTATCTGTGGAACCATTTCTGTTTATATCAGATAAGAGCTAGTCTAATGTGCAGCGATATGATTCTATTATTCTATCATATTCCCAAAGGCAATTACCAGCTGTGAATTAAGAATGTATATTCTGTTCATGCAGTGCTTTGCTCCCGCAAGCAGAATTTGGGGTTACTACTCTTTAAATACCTTTTCAATTGTTCATAGCAATTACAGTAATAGTGGTATGGACAAAACGAAAAGCAAATGGAAATGTTATTATATCCAAGTGCATATTTAGCAGGGAAGTAAAAGGGCTACAGATACTTTTCCTCTACCCCTAGGTAGTAACAAGTGGTTCAATATTACTGCTCTCAGAAATTTACTGTGGCTGTACTCACCAAATTTTGCAGCTTTCTTCTTCTTATCTATATTATAACTTCATATACACTATTATAAATCATAAAAGTTATAAGTCACAACCATGCCACCTATTCAGTAAACAGACTTCAGTCCTATAAGATCCAAGCTGTGAAACAGACTGCATGGTTATCATGCCCTGCAATTTTTACTCAAGGCTGGGTACACCTATTTAAAAATGTTTAAAGCCTTTCAGTTGCTGGCCTTGCAATTTCTTTGGTATCTCAAGTTAAGCACAACTCTCCAAAACTGATAGTGGTGAAACTCCTGGGTTTTGTACTCGATCAGCACATGTCAGAAGAAAAAAAGGCCTGACATCTCCCTATCAATGGAGCTGAGACAATAGATCCCATACCTTGGCAGAAGGAAGAAATCAGTAGCGCAGAAGATATGTTAAAATTAAGTAGGTGCAACTATTCTGATTAAGTTAGGCCATCATGTGATCATATATGCAGGGAACACAGGACAAAATGGAAAAAAGGCGCAAAGGAGCAGGGACTCATCCCTGAAAGTTAACTCCTTCAGTTAAATGATGAAGATTCCAGTACTTTCTCACTTTACAAGGAGAAGCAGGCCATCATGTTCTGGGATTGTTTCTGTTTTCAGTGAATACAGACAAAAATCCAGGATTCCTGCCTTTTGGGCCTCCAGACATTCTAGGAAGATATGAATTGATATGAACATTATGAATATTATATCACATGGGGCAGAACTGCCTTGTATTCAGACCCTAAAAAGCAGGACACTTTGTCTCTAATGAAGACTGTAAGGTATGATATAAATGATTCAAGTAAGAATTATTCAGTGTTCCACATTCATTAAAAAAAAAAAAAAAATCCCAATATTGTTCAGGCATTTTTATTTGAGACATTGCTTAAGATGAAGGACTTTGCATAGTGTATTCTTATAAGATCAAGAAGTTAAATCCATTTTTATTCATGCTTAAATGAAAATGAATCAGTCCGTGCATTCTTAATTTTATTGGCAGAATGTAATAACTCTGTAATCTTAAAATTTACAACAGGAATAAGGCCAACTATTTAATAATAAACATCTCAATTGGCATTATAATTTTAAAGACCAGAGACAGCTGTATTCCATCAAATTTTCTTTTGTGTACAAAGAAAGATGTTAATAAAGAAGAAAAAGAACAGTTTAAAATCAATGCTTGTCTAATTTTGTGAAACTATTGGGATCTCTCAGTACTTTGATACTTTATGCATGAAGTCACTCTAAAAGATCACAATGCTTTGTGGGACATTTCAAGGACATAGTGAAGGAGAATTAAATTATCAAGTAACGTTACTGCTTGTTCTTATGTTTACAAGGGGGGGAGGGGGTAAAGAGAACCATACATCACACTAATGCAAAGTCCATGAAAAATTTGTCCTTCATGGTGTGACTGGACACTGTCAAGCAAGGTTGACAACCTTTTTATCTGTATCTAAGCAAAGCTGCAGTATTTAGTTACCTCAGTTGTCACTACTTAGAGTATTTTTCCCTTGTTTATATTTATGAGGAAAAGGAGGAAAATAATTCATCTGTTAAAAAGAAATAACCTCTAAAGCATAACCTCCAGAATCTGATGTACTGATTCTCTTTCCCCAGACGGCAAAGTGGCGAAACAGAATGAAGAACACCCAGAGGCAGTTGCTGCGGCTCCTCTGTGGAGGATTGCAGGAAGGAGAAACTTATGCTTTCGTTGTCCATAGTATTGCTTGGGTTCCTTTTACATTATGTGCATACAAATTCCCCTGTGAAATCTATGAGAAATGAGATTTAAAATAGACTGCAGTGGTGACAAAAGAGCTGTCAGTGAAACCTCTGGTCTTAGTGCAATGCTGTAGAGTAGGTACACACACTCAGATTGAAATTGCACTGACGTAGAACAAAACAGCACTGTAGAGCAGGCTGCTGGACAATAAGATTATGACAAATCCATGATGTTTTATTTTGCAACAAGGAGTTAATTTAAATTTAATTTCAAGAAAATTTCCTATGCAAAAACTTAATCTTATTTTTACTGATATTCTACCTATTGTAGAAAAGGCCTCAAGCCACATTATTTCCCACTGTTTTTTCCAGCAGCATTTCCATCTCTGTCATTTCATTGCAATAGCTCTGTCTGTTTCAAAGGCAGGAAAGGCTGTTTTATCCCTGCTGCTCCACAGAACTCTCAGCTGTATGGATTGTCCCACAGAGACCCCTATGGGCTCCTAGAAAGGCTTTGCAGCCCACATATGGTCTTTTTAAAGCTATTCTGATCCTTTCTAGACCCACAAACCTCATAGGTAATAAGAAAAAAAAAAAAAAATCCTCAGTGCTGCTACAGATCATAAAGGAATAAAAACAGACGTCTTCATGAATATCCTGTTTATTAAGAGATATGGAATCAATAGGATCAGTTCACCTGTTAATGAATCTGGAAGATGCTTGCTTTTCTTTTTTCCCTTTTTCCTTTCTTCTAACAGGGCAAAGAGGATAGTAACAATAGTGAAAACATTCAGGCATTATACATTGGGTACATTTTCTTGGCCAGAATTATGACACAGTTCTGAGCAAAACCTATTAAAATGTGGGAAAAGGGTCAAAAGGATGCAATATATCTTGTGAAAACACTTTGGGGAATTTACACTTTTTAAAAATATTTTCATTAAGATAGGATCACCTTTTATTGAAGCATCTGTGCTTAGTGTATTTTTTATCTAAACTTTATTGTGGAGCATCACCTTCAGAAATGCAGCCATGTATCAAAATGTGCAATACAGGGAACTGCTTAAGGAGTTGATAACTAGTTGTAAAACTCAATAGAACCTGGCACTCCTGAAATTTAGCAGGTTCTCCCTTAGCTGTATTAGCTTACTGGTTATGCAGAATTACTATCACCTTTTCCAGGGATTGCATACTTCTCTTACTAACTCCTTTTCCTTAAAGTTCCTTCCCAAGTAAGTATCTGGGTTCCCACTCCCTAATACTTTTTATCTCTGTTTAATACAGCTCAGTATCAGACTGTAGAGGTTCTGTATCAATTACACTTTTCAAAAACAACACTTACTGAAATTTTACCTTTATATTTCATGGTGTGAAGTCTTTCATAAGTATTTTAGTAAACTATTATCCTGGGTTCAGCAGTAGCAGTCATGTTTCTCCTTCTTGGTAGCTGGTGCAGTGCAGTGTTTTGACTTTCGGCCTGGGAACAGAACTGATAGCGATGTTTTGGTTTGGCCAAGGACTTTGTGAGCCTCATGCTCTGCCAGGGAGGAGGGGAAGCCAGGAGGAAGCAGAGACAGGACACCTGACCCAAACTGACCAAAGAGGTATTCCATACCACAGCACGTCATGCCCAGGATGTAACTGGGAGTTAGCCGGAAGGGCTGGGAGACTGCAGGGTTGGAGGAGGTATGGGTCGGTGCTTGGTCGGGCTGAGGGGGGCAAGTTATCGGTCGGCTGGTGCTGAGGTGTTGTATTCTCTTCCCTTGTTATTTCCTTTAGCATTATTATCATTGGTGGTAGCAGTAGTGATCTGTGTTATACCTTAGTTACTAAACTGTTCTTATCTCAACCCGTGGGAGTTGCATTCTTTTCGATTCTCCTCTCCGTCCCTCCGGGAGTAGGGGGAGGGAAAGAAGGGGGGGAGGTGAGTGAACGAGCTACCTGACTGGGTTTAAACCACGACAACTATACAGAATAATAATTTTGATCCTTAATCAGTTTTAATACTGCTTATCTATCTCTAGATTACCAGTAATTGTCATGGTTTAATCCCACCCTGTCACTCAGGAACCACGCAGCTGTTTGCTCACTCCTCACCCTGCTCCTGGAAGGATGGGGAAGAGAATCGAAAGAATGTAACTCTCACGGATTGAGATAAGAACAATAACTAAGGTATAACACAAACCACTGTTGCTACCCACCAATAACAATGATAAGGGAAATAACAAGGGAAGAATATAACTGCTCACCACCCGCCGACTGATACCGAGCCCGACCCAAGCAGTGATCTAACCCTTCCAGATAACTTCCCCCAGCTTATACAGTGGGCATGACGTGCTGTGGTACGGAATACCTCTTTGGCTAGTTTGGGTCAGGTGTCCTGTCTCTGCTTCCTCCCAGCTTCCCCTCCTCCCTGGCAGAGCATGAGACTCAGAAAATCCTTGGTCAGAGTAAACATTACTGAGCACCAAATAAAAACATCAGTGTTATCAGCGCTGTTCCCAGGCTGAAAGTCAAAAACACATCACTGCACCACCTACTAAGAAGGAGAAAAATGACTGCTACTGCTGAACCCAGGACAATAATCTAGCTACAAAACATGAAACAAAAATTGTATTGGCCAGAGCAGATATTTTAGGAATCTTGTATAAGGGATGCTGGAGCAATTCTGTGGGAAGTATCACTAATCATCTATCACCCTTCTGGACAGACAACACATGTAGATGAACATCACAGCCTCATGGCCTTTCTCATACTGCACAGCAGTAGTACAGCCATAGGAATAGTATAGGAGCACAGACTTACCAACAGGCAGCCATTCTCTGATCCTTTGAGCAAATTTTTTACTCTAAGAGAGTTTTATATCAGCGGTGGCACCAAGAAATCCTGTTGTTTTAAAAGTAAATTCATCAGACCTTAAAAGTCTTTGGATGTAGACCTACTATAAATTCAGAATGTTCATTTCAAATTCTGTGTTTACTTTTAATGTAACAGTACCATGGAAATTTTAGCTTGATATTTTTGCTGTCTGACACTTCAACAAAGTCCTAACTTGCTGTGCATCAATTTATATAGAGTACCGTTCCTTCATGACCTGTGTGCAGAATTGTCTTAATAGACTGCACTCACTGCTATCAAGAGAATATCCCCTTATAGAACCTAATGCCATAAGTGAATGAATGAAGAACTTCGTATATCAAAATACTAGATAGGTCATATGTACCTATGCAATATGTAAGCAATGTTTTGTATAATTAGCTGTCATGACATTTGCATATTTATATATAATTGTCTCATTGTCTTGGATTTTTAACTTATGCTCTTCTGTGGACTCCTCAGACATGTTGAGAAGGGAATAGATAAGTAGATGTGGTTATTCCACATCAGAACATAGATCTAAACCTAAACCAAGGCAGAATTTTTACCCTCCCATTCTGTAACACCAAATTATTCTCTATCATCTCTGTAATTCGGAACCTTAAATTTCAAATATTCTCTGCATGAATTAATTAGCTTTAAAAATGCCTCTGAATCTGACTTGTGGCTTGAGTTCTTCTTCAGATAAAATTTCCATTTTGTACAGCTTGCTTTAGTCTAGTTAATAATACAAGAATGATCTCTAAGATGAAGATATAAATTAGGATTGAGCTGCAATATAATTGTACAAAGCTTTTAAATATACTGCACTGTTTCCAAAGTGTCATAATGAGATCATATAGGAAACAAGAGAAGATTACAGATGATGTATCAGCAACTGGAGCAAAAATAGATACTCTTCTCATAAACATATGGTGGAATCCCATATAGTATATTTAACCCATCTGAGAATTATAACATGAACTAGACTGTTTTCCAACTTTATTAGAACTTTATTAGTAACTTTGGTAAAAATTTCTCTATTCACAGTGTAACAGGTATGTCTGAACTCACATGTGAATCTTGAGCTATGTGATGTGATTTTTACACAGGTAGGTAGATAACAATTTCAAAATATATTTTATACTTCTCTGTAAAAAAGAAGAAATAGATGCCTGATTATAGAAACCCATGTGATAATACAGTCAAGGTCAAATCTTATCTATTGCTCTAAAATGCTAAAATAAGTTTTTTCTTGTTTGTTCTTTATGGTTAACGGCAGCCAGCAGGATATCCCTTCTTCAGTTTGGCACAATGTACATTTCCATCAGAAATAAGAAAGCACATGTTAACACATATTTCAGGGTGGCATTACTGGGCTTTTCATTGATGGGTGATCAATTGTCTTGCCCACCTCTCTCATCTCCACTAAACTGAAACACTTTTAAATCTCTTCTGATAAACTTTCAATTATTAAATTGTTTGCCTAGAGAGGACTCCGGATTTCCACCAACCATCCAGACACTAAATACTGTCAGAGCAAGCAACAAAATAGTTCTGGATGTGTTTATGCTGTGCTTAATGCCTCCTGAAGCAAGGTTGCCTCAATTGGATCAAGTAAAAGGAGGAAAACTTTGGAACGGTCAGTTTGACCTGATTCTCTTTTCTGAGTTTCTTGTAGTTCCATATTTTTCTACATCTAAATAGTATTCACACCATTTATGTAAGTTCTTTGGTATATAATCCCAAAATATTGCTTAGGAATAGGCATAGCTAAATAATTTCTAATGTTGCCATTGAATGAGCACATAAACCAAGTAAAGTGAACATATCCTCACTGATTTACCATGCACATCACATAAGGCTGATAAATTTAATGAAATTCTGAAAATAGTTACTCAAAACCACTATGGTGAAAGATCATTTTATTTGAGACAGATACATGGTGTGACTCTTACAGTCCCACAGCTGTAATGAGGATGCCAAAATGTCCTAACTCCACTGTGTCCTAACTCCATGTCCTAACTCCATATACAAGTAACAGGACAACAATGACTCATGCAGACAGGACAGGACTTGTCTGTAAAATAAGTGTCTTCAGCTCTAAGGGAGCCCCTAAGTATCAAAAGTATCCTTATGGGGCTAACAGATACAATAGAGAACCTGTGGATGACCCATACCTAAAATGGCATGGGATGTCCATATTTAGGCACCTGAATCATAGAATCACAGAACCATAGAATAGTTAGGGTTGGAAAGGACCTTGTGGAATGACACACAAGGTGTAGGAAATGCCTGGACAAGCTCCTACAGTAATAGATTTTATTATACATATACAGGTTTTAAAACTTTAAATGATTCTATACAATTGCCTGAAATGTATCTTTATAGCTAATAGACATCATTACAAAAATAAACCTATTCCACCATTTCTTTAGGAAAATATTTGCCAACCTTGATCGCTTTTGTAGCAGTTTAAGTAATGAAAGTGAATACTAGACTTGAAAAGCTAGAAAATGCCAAATTTCCCACTGGAAACAAAAAAACCAGAGCAGGCCTTTTATGGAATTTCTGTTTCACATAATTTTATTAATTCTTCCACTTTTTGCACAATATAACTACTATTTTTGTGCACAATGTACACAGAACATGGATGTATTTCATCTCTGCTACGAAAGCAAGCAGTTCCTAATACATTCCACTTGTCTTGCCAACCCTAAGCCCCTTAACGCTAAAATGGTCTGCTAAATATTTATTATTATAGTCCAGTTTGGTATCTATACTCCAATTCTAATTTTACTTCAAATGTGGTACCTTTTGGAAGGTACTAAGTAAAGGAAAAGAAATTAATCTCCTAGCTGCAGACTAGAATAATTTATTTAGCTTTCCTAATGGCAGGTTCTCTTGTAACCTTTTGTTTCTAGGAGGTGCAGGGGGTATGAAGTCTGAAAAGACACTCAGCATGAGGACTGAGAATTAATGGTGGATCTACTACCTCAGTTTAAAGTCTAGATGTTGTATTTATCTTAAATATATATAATTGTTGAGCTTATTTTGAAGACTTGTATAAAAATGTCTTCCTGGATATATAACAACTGAATTTTCTTTCTGTATTATCCTAATGTTTACAATAAAGACAGAATTTACATTTATTTGCCGTGGTGTGCCCTGTTTAATTTATGCTGATTATTATATATCTCTATTCATATACAATTATTAGGCAACATTTTCTTTTTCCTGGCATAAATTGAGTTTAACTCCTCTTGCTTTGATAGACCTTTTTCTGCACATACCGTGGTGGCATAGAGAACAGCGGTTTGCTCAGCGACACGCTGCAGATGCTGTCAAATCTCTTCCTGTATGGAATCAGGACACGGGCAGAGCTTGCAATCTGCAGTTCGGGCTGGAAAGCTTTTGTGGTTTCTCCAGGAGAGAAAGCTTTAATGCTCCAGTTGAACCCTCTCTCCTGACTGGCTTCGAAAGTGCCACAGAGCTTAGAGGTAAAGAGTCCCGACGCACTGAAAATATCCAAAATATTACATGGAATATGATACACACAAAGGCTAACCTTTGGAGATTTCTATAGAAAGGAGTCAGACATGGGTTTCATTCCAAACGATAACTTTTCAAGCCAAACTAATATCAAAGCTTCGTCCAAATGTTGAAAAATAGTAAGTTACCAGAAGAGAGTAAAAGAAACTTAAACAATTTGAAACTGTCTACCTGCTCCATAGGAAACTGCCCTCCTGAGATATTAAAACGGATGTGAGAAATACAGATGTGAGAAATACAGCTCATGCCAAACACAGGACCAGGCTATGAATTTGAAGTATTCATTTTCTAGTAGAATGCAAATAAATTTAAAATAAATAATAAAATCAGTTATTGTAATCTTTAGGATTATTCTGGTTTTGTTGCTTATTGGAAGGAAAGGATGTTTATGCTGCTTATGTCATGGGATGGTGTCCTGGGTTCAGCAGTAGCAGTCATTTTTCTCCTTCTTGGTAGCTGGTGCAGCGCTGTGTTTTGACTTTTGGCCTGGGAACAGAGCTGATAAGAATGATGTTTTGGTTTGGCCAAGGACTTTGTGAGCCTCATGCTCTGCCAGGGAGGAGGGGAAGACAGGAGGAAGCAGAGACAGGACACCTGACCCAAACTGACCAAAGAGGTATTCCATACCGCAGCACATCATGCCCAGGATGTAACTGAGAGTTACCTGGAAGGATAGGACTGCAGGGTTGGAGGAGGTATCAGTCAGTGCTTGGTCGGGCTGGGGGGGGGGGGGCAAGTGATCAGTTGGCTGGTGCTGAGGTGTTGTATTCTCTTCCCTTCTTATTTCCTTTATCATTGTTATTATTGGTGGTAGCAGTAGTGATTTGTGTTATACCTTAGTTACTAAATCGTTCTTATCTCAACCCGTGGGAGTTACATTCTTTTTGATTCTCTTCTCCGTCCCTCCGGGAGCAGGGGGAGGGCAAGAAGGGGGGGAGGTGAGTGAACAAGCTGTCTGGCTTTGTTTAAACCACCACAGTTGGTGAGAAACAAAGAGAAAAACTGAAACACCTTAATCCCACCTTCCTTCTTCCCACCCTCAGCTTTATCTTCCGAGCAGAACAGGTACATGGGGAATGGTGGTTTGTAGTCAGTCCATAACATCTCCTCTTTACTGTTCCTTCCCTCTCACACTTCCCCAGCTCTGGTGTGAGCTCTTCATGGGCCACAATTCCTTCAGGACATACTCACATGCTCCAGCATGGGGTCCTTCCTGGCTGCAGTGTGGGTATCTGCTCACTGCCATCTCTCCATGAGCTGCAGGGGAATCTCTGCTCTGTTGCCTGAAGCACCTCCTTCCCTCCTACTTCACTGCCCCTGGTGTCTGCAGAGCTGGCTCTCTCACATATTCTCACTTCTCTCTCACAGCTCTAGTGCAGAGTTTTTTTATCCCTTCCTAAACACATTTCTCAGAGGCACCCTCACCTTGGCTGTGGGCCTCAGCCTGTCCTGTGATGGGTGGGTTGGAACCGACTGTGTGCAGCATGCAGCAGCCCCAGCCTCTCCTCACAAGAGGAGACCTGCAGACCCCGCTGCCATTGCCTGGGCACACGCACTCGGTACAGGCCTCACAAACTTCCTTGATTTCCTCTAATAAAAGGTAAAGGTTTTTTCTTTCAATAGTCTCCTATTTAATAAGTCTCCTAGTTAATAAGGACTAGCTTTAGATCTGTGCCTACAATCGGAGGATCCTGTTAGCAATCTCACTGAAATTAGGGAGGACTTAAGCATCTAAATTTGCATATAAAGCTACTTCATAAAAAGTACCTATTTTTTTACTATTTTAAAAAATATTAGATCCATTGCAATTAGCAAAGAAATCGCATGAAACTATGCATATGTCTTGTGAGTCTCTTGGTGGAGACCTGATTTATCAAGGTCTTTTGTCCCATCAGCTGAGTCATAACTGTGATTGGGAAGATGGAGTCAGGGAACAGTGTGAATTCCTTAGACACCTGGGCTAATTGGAAAGTTCTTGTATTTGCTGATTAATTCTTAAAATGCATCATTACATGCAGCATTTTTTATTACAACCATAAAGTATAATGTTGGCCTGTCACCAGAGATGAAGAAATATTTTAAGTCCAACTGGATAATTCTATTCTCCCTAGAAGTATCTTCTTCTGACATGTCTTCATTATGCTTTATGACATTAATTAGAGATGCAATATAGAAAAATATTTCAACTGTCTCAGACACTAGACAAAAGTAACACACTTTTCCCACTAATGTGTACTAACCTCTATATTGAAAGTGCTGCTGGAGCATATGAGAATACTCCTTGGACTATCTAGTCTCTTAACTATTTAAACAATATAGTACAGGTTGTCACTGTTTTACTGGATGGATGTCTTTTACTGTGAAGCAATAACCTACAATATTTCATATTTCAGATGAAGGAAAAAGTCAATTTATTTGGATGAACTTGGTGTCTTTCATAACAATAGAAATCTCAAACACTTATTAACAATAAATCAATTAAAAGTATTTTGAACCCATGTTTACTTAGGGGAATACCTCCAACTTGTGGAAACAGGGCAATTACAAGTAGTTTTTGGTCAGAATAAGATAAAGTACAGTTACCTAGCTGAGCTAATCAAACCTTCAGATACAATACTCTTTCCCTTTAAAATATAATTGGTCTCTAACTGTGTATCACAATGTTAATTGTCTGGCAACTAAGGTGAAAATATCCACAGGGCCAAAGAACTCTCTGCAGTGAACACTTTAACCTTTTGCAGCTCTCCCCAGGCTATACCTGCAGAATAGCTGCTATAGTCCAAGTGACCTTAATGCTGGATAAACCCAGCCAGCCATAATTGCTCTTTTGCAGCTGGAAGGCTTGGCTCATTTTTTGCTAGAAAACATTCAGTTATTTGTGTGGCAGATTTTATGTAGAAATTAGCTGTCAGATGATCTGGACTGTGTGGCACAGACACAGACAGAGTGTTAAAAAAATAAAAACTTTTTTTTTGTGATCTTGACACTGGACAACTTTAGCACAGAGAATGAGACTTTGAAACAGGACAGTCAGTTGCTTTACAGGTGGAAAGAGGAACATGTGTTGCAATGCATCTTTGCAATGGAGTCTTCAGCTGGATGGCAGATGTCTTCCTGAATTCCTGTTCTGCTTAGTTTGTAAATTCCAGCTGGTCCATGGTCCTACACCACCACTCCAGCTGTTAGCTATCTTAACTACACATATAAACTCTTCTGTCTTCCATATGTACAAAAGGATGCCCTACATGACTATTTCTGTATCTGCTGCAATCGTCTCTAGTGACCATTTACAGGCTCCTTATCTATGTACAATTTGGTTAGTTCTACAGCAGGAAACACCCAAGAGAATCTCTGGAAGGGTCAGATCCTCCTCTTGGGATTTCAATCAACTTATTTGAGCAGCTGAAATTAGTACAGTCAGAGCAGGGGCTGCCTGGGGGAAATATTCCTGAAAACCTTCTTGAAACCACTTTGAAATCTTCTGCAAAAATTACTCAAATACTTTGTTTTGAAGGATGTGGGATCTCAATCACATTCACGTTCATACGAATATGAACATTCATATTCACTGTATTGTTTCCGAACAAGAATGGCTGGGGACATTTCTCACTCCTCAGGGAATTAAAGATACAAGTTAACTGAGTATGTAAGAGGTACTACTCTGATACCAGGTTATACAGCAATTATAACAGAAACTTGAGTTTTGTACCTTTAAAATTTATGTACTGTTTGCTGTATTTGCAAATGCCTCATAAAATAGACTTGAAATAACATCAGTATTCCAAGTTGGTTTATAAAGTAGACTATAACTACTTTTCTAGCAGAATTAGAAAATTAGAAATTAGAAAAAAGAATTAGGAAAAAAAAATCAGAATCAATTATCCATTCCACCTCCTAGATGCATTTAGCTTCCATTTGTAGCATATTCCTAAAGTTCTGCAATCCAGTCTTCTTATGCCTATAGAGAGGATATACATGGACTCTCTGCATAAAAACAGAGGAATACTTTGCAGAAGACAATGGACATGAAATGAGGTTTAGCTCATACCTTAATTCCAGTAGACTTGGTACATGTACATGTTAATAACAGGGACATAGTCACATCTCTGCAGGTCTTTTACATCCAGTTCTTTAACCTAACAGTACTGCATACTGAATACTGACAACAAAAAAGCTTGAGCCATTTAAGTTCCAGTGGCAGTCAGTAAAATAAATTACATAACACATGAAACAAGCATGTTAACATGAGGAACTCTTACATTATGTCTGAGCTGAGAAGTTCTTTTCTGTTCTGATTTTTTTTTCTGGAAGTAGCTTGTGATCCTAAGGCCAAATGCTTTGCCTCTCCCACAGTGATATTTTTGGTCTCACCCCTGTCATGGTTTAAATCTAGCCAGACAGCTCGTTCACTCACTTCCCCCGTTCTTGCCCTCCCCCTACTCCCAGAGGGATGGAGAGGAGAATCAAAAGAATGCAACTCCCACGGGTTGAGATAAGAACAGTTTAGTAACTAAGGTATAACACAAATCACTACTGTTGCCACCAGTAATAATAATGATAAAGGAAATAAGAAGGGAAGAGAATACAACACCTCACCACCAGCCAACTGATAACTCCCCCCGCCCCTCCCCCCCATCTCCCCCAGCCCAACCAAGCACCGACCCATACCTCCTCCAACCCTGCAGTCCCAGCCCTTCCGGCTAACTCCCAGTTACATCCTGGGCATGACGTGCTGTGGTATGGAATACCTCTTTGGTCAGTTTGGGTCAGGTGTCCTGTCTCTGCTTCCTCCTGGCTTCCCCTCCTCCCTGGCAGAGCATGAGGCTCACAAAGTCCTTGGTCAGACCAAAACATCAGTGTTATCAGCTCTGTTCCCAGGCCAAAAGTCAAAACACAGCGCTGCACCAGCTACTAAGAAGGAGAAAAATGACTGCTACTGATGAACCCAGGACATTATCCACCCCTTATTCCATACCATTCACGTCATGCTCAGATCCCACATTTTCAATATACCGTCGCTCTTACATATATGCATCCACATATACCCACAGACAGGGAGAAAGAGATCATTTCTTAGTGCATGGACCAATCCCTATAAAGCTGCCGAGTCCATCTGGTCCATGATGTCAGGTTCCATCTCTTGTAACAGTCTTTCAGAGCAGGAGAGGCTGTGTGCAGTGTTTACACTCGTGAATAACCTGGGCAATAGTGTCCATGACTAAGTCCACCCCTTGATCATGAGTCTATCTCTATGTTACATCCCTGTTCTGATGGCCTGAAGTGTCATGGGCCCACCAGGCTCAAAATAATTCACTGTCCCCTTAAGCAGTTTCTGCAGCTTGTTGCTGGGGACTCCATACTGCCTTCCATCTCTGATACTTCCAAAGCACTGGAGGGGCCCAGTGGACTAGATACTTGCCCATGCTGTCCCACACACCCTGCCACTCATGGCTGTCCAGCCTTGGGGAAAATCTCCTGGTCCTCCCATATTGTCGTCTAACACTAGACAAGACCCAAACCTGACTCTGCTTAACTTTTGAGATCAGACAAAATGGTTGTGGGTAAAACACAGTCTGTATGTGTGCCAACATGCTGATCCCCATCACAATCAGCAGGCAGGTCCCAAGGATACCCAAAGGCCATTCAAAACCTTCAGAACTCTCAAACGATGCTGCTGTACTTGTCACTGGGGCTGGTGTAGCTGCTGTGCTTGCTGGCTCTCCCACCACCAGCTTCTCTTTTTCTGAGTCCAGCTCTTCTCCCCTGCCTTGGCAGTAAATGCTGCCTGGTCTCCTGCATCCTCCTGGGGCTCGGCGGACGGCTTCTGGGGGATGCTCTGGGCCATCATGGGGCTCGGCTCTTCCGCAGGGCTCGGCTCCTCCGCCGCCTTCTCCCGCTGCTCGGCAGCCGCCTCCTTCCTCTCCTCGACCGCCACGGCCTCCTCCACCGGCAGCCGTCCCCTCGTGGCCTCTGGCCCCGCTTCCACCACCGTTTGGTCCCCGGGGCCGCTCTCCCAGGCCGCTTCAGCAGCCGCCGACTCCCAGGGCAGCTCCCCCTCGTCTCCCTGCGGCCTCCCGAAGACGGAGGCGAGGATGAGGGCCAAGACAGTGAAGAGCAGCCGGACGGCCAGGTACAAGTCCACGGCCACGTCCGTCCCGCCCTGCTGCTGGAGCCCACCCATATTTCAAGTCATTGACATAAAGTACAGTGAGACAAGAACCTTAGCCCAAGCCCCACACTTGATAAACACTAACACAGCAAATACCGTCTCTAAGTAAGTTACAACATTCTGAAACTGTGAGATCAAGAGGAACAACTTTGAGAGCCAATAAATCAGCATTGTGACGAATGACTATTAATCTGGTCAGATCTGTTGTTATCTCAACCCCTTGTGCCTCACGTTGGGCGCCATAAAAGAACTGTCGTGGTTTAAACCCAGCCAGCCAGCTCGTTCATTCGCTCCCCCCCTTCTTGCCCTCCCCCTACTCCCAGAGGGATGGAGAGGAGAATTGAAAATAATGCAACTCCCACGAGTTGAGATAAGAACACAAGTTTAGTAACTAAGGTATAACAGAGATAACTACTGCTGCCACCAATAATAATAATGATAAAGGAAATTACAAGGGAAGAGAATACAACATCTCACCACCAGCCACCCGATAACTTCCTCCCCCCCCCCCCCCCCCCCCATCTCCCCCAGCCCGACCAAGCACCGACCCATACCTCCTCCAACCCTGCAGTCCCAGCCCTTCCGGCTAACTCCCAGTTACATCCTGGGCATGACGTGCTGTGGTATGGAATACCCCTTTGGTCAGTTTGGGTCAGGTGTCCTGTCTCTGCTTCCTCCTGGATTCCCCTCCTCCCTGGCAGAGCATGAGGCTCACAAAGTCCTTGGCCAGACCAAAACATCAGTGTTATCAGCTCTGTTCCCAGGCCAAAAGTCAAAACACAGCGCTGCACCAGCTACTAAGAAGGAGAAAAATGACTGCTACTGATGAACCCAGGACACCCCTCAGAAAAGGTAGATTGGATCTGGCTATTGAGAACAATCTTTCACGTAAGATATCACTAAGCTGTGCATGGTCATTGTCCAGAAAAGTGGGAATTAATAAAACAAAACAATACCAGGAACTATTTAAGAGCTGAACATACACAGAAGTATTAATTAAAGAAAAAGAGATGGAAGTTTTTAGAGGACTGATAAATTAAGCCAGTTTCAAACTTTCCTGGACTAGCACTCACTAATAATAGCCTTCCTGCTAATGGCTAGTTCTTATTATCAGTCATTATCATTATCACTATGTATTCAAAGTAGTTGGTCCTTAACCGTCACAGCTCACACTAGCTGCCAAAATGCAATACCAAGGACCTGATGCCACCTAATTATCACTGATGACTACAGTCCTGGATATTTTAGTCTCCACAGTGAGGGTAAAATGGATATGAAGTAGATCCTATCCATCAAATTTGCAATCTTTTATAAGGCTAGCTCTTTCCCAGCCCTCAGCCTCCACCCCAGACAACATGCTGCCTGATCCTGGGGGGTATGTTGCTTTTCCAGGCTGTGTCAGGTGCCTTATCCTTCTGCTCATCTGATTCTTTCCTTGCTCACCTGCTGCTGCTTTCCTAAAGCAAAGGAAGTCTTTTCCTAGTTCTCTAAGGTTGAATTTCTTCAGTGAGCAGTAACTGCCCACCAGTTGTTGTTAGTAGCTCTGGGGGTGCTGTTCTCAAGCAGTGCTCATATTTTTAAGGTCTTTGCTATTAACCCACACTTATAATGCACTTCATAAAGAGACACCTGGCATCAAGCTGAGTTCACCTCACAGTTTCTTGTAACAAGCTGATAACAAGCCTAACAGGCCAAGACTGGAACTTCACACTGTTTGCATAAGGCATAATAAGCATAAGGCTCTTTGCTAGCAATGACAGTACTATTTTTACTGGACTGGGTAAAAAAAAATGTTTGTGTGTTTTTGCTGTATTAGTGTGTTCCTGTTTGGGTTCAGAACAAGCTACTATTAACGTCTGCTTTGTGTGCTTCTACATTATAGGTGCAATATGCCTCTGATTTAGCTACAGCTGTTTTATTGATTAGTATACTGTAGCACTGGGGACTAAATACTAGTCAATTTTGTTAAACTTATAGATAAGATCATTTAGGAAAAGGAGAAGCTTCTCAGGCTGAGTTTACCAGCAGGGCATCCCTTGATTATATTGGTGGCGTATTCCCAGTGTTGACTAGGTCATCTTCAGAAATAAAGCTGATCTAATTTCATACATCTCTAGAAAATCCTGTAAAAATTAAGTCTTATTCCAAACCTCAGGTTTGGACTTTTCTCTAGGTCCTGCTATACCTTTATCAAGCAGCTACAAGTGCCTTCTGCCTCTTCTGTTACTCACTATTAAGCAGACAAACTTTCACAGACATCCTTGTACACGTTAGTTGGCTTCAAGGTACATTCTTCACTTCTCTGCTGTGTTTCAGTGCCATACCTAAATTCCATACTATACATACCCTTTTGTGACTGAGATTGTCAACAGCTATTGAAAAAGCGAGTAATGAGCTGCTACTCTTGTTTTTTGAGCTACATATCCTGCATGATAGTTATGTCACATTTCAAGTATTCACTAGTTGTATCCAAGCATTTTCTCAGCCTCATATATTTAAAACTCTGTGGAATGGCTTAGCACTGTGCAGCTGCTTAGGACAAATTCCAAAACCATCTCTTTAGGGTTCTAAAAATAGGCATTTAAATTTACCTAATTACAAAACATTAGAAACCCCACAGTACTGCAGCTATGTAACCCTGAAGGCAACAGAAATTCCCTATGCAGGTTGATTTAAATTCCCTCATCAGATCACCCAGGCAGAAAGTATGTAGAGGAGTCCAGGCCATTGAACTGTTTCCTCTTGCTTTCCTGCAGACTCTCTCTCATTTGATTTATAATTTCACAGAAAACAATGACCTGGCTTTCATACTCAAGCTTGAGAGCATTTTTACACACAGACTCTTTGATTGCCTACTTGCCTGCATCCAGTGTATTGCTTCATCACTGAATCACTGTACAAAATATGTGCTTTTTTTCTTAGTTTTACACAAAGGACAGAGGGGCTCATCTAGTTAAGGATTTTTCCTCAGAAGACGAACTTCCACATGCTGGCTTCCCAATAGACACAAGTTTTTAAGTCAAGGTTCAGGCTCTGGAGTTGAGTTTCTCTGAAATTCAGTCACACCTTGCTCGTAGTAGTCTTGGCTCCCCAAGGAAGCTCATGTATCAAGAGGGACAATTAATCTCTTAGAAGTATCTATTTTTTTCCATCCAATTTAGCCACCTTGTTTCATCATTTTGCCTGGACAAGCTGGGTGGCTAACACTACCATAGTACTAAATATGGAAGTTGGGGGTACTCATTTTATGAGTTATATCATTAAACAGGATACATGATCTGAGTAAAGGCAAGAATAGCCACAGAAGGAGCATGCTGCAAGCAGCCTTGCCATTAATCAAAGAATGGTGTATTGCATGTTTTCTTTTGCTGATCAATGCATAGCCCATCATTACTGCCTCCTAATGAGTACTAATAATCTTATTCACTACTTTATCTCCACTCTCCATTAAATAACACAACTTGGAAAACATTTAGTCTGCTTTAACTTAATCTCATGTATATAAAAATGACCTTGATTTAATGTGGCAGTCCAGGAGACATGTTAGAAGTTTAAGAGGAAGAATTGTAATGGTCAGCAAAAGGAATCATTCCACACATGTGTTTCACTGACATTAAGCCTATTTTCTTTGTAATCAGGATTGTATCAGAATCCTTTTGTTCTTGTTTTGTTATGGCTCATCTTAATCAGGCAGTCTTTTTAGTATTCACAGAGATCTAGTATCAATGTTTAGCTCATGCCAGATAAAAGTAAATGGATTTCAGTTAGCTTCTCAGATGCCAATCTAATTAAACACTTACTGTAGAAAATTAAAGTGACATATGTAACAGAGCATAGAAGTCTTTATGTAGTTTACGTAGCAGTTTTCAGGTGTAAAACAATGATTAAAGCACTACATTGTGTATTTACTCAAAGTTAAGTATCACTCAATAATGAGCATACAGAAAAAAACCTGCTAAAACAATCCAGCTACAAATTAAACAATTCAATTATCCTTTACAATAGCTGGGTCAAGACCAAGTGTTAATGGGCACTAAATGAGAAGGTGACTTTTTTTCACTGGCTTTGTTGGTCATATTCCATTACTCTTGTACTTTGTTGTTCAGGAATACTGAGGTTGATTGCTAGCAAATGGTTAAGAGTTTAGGCAAAAATAAGAATATCTAGAGTCTCAAACTTGAGTCACAAGCTGCCTGGCATGTCAAGTGGCTTGGTATGATCTAGCCATTACTGGTTGTATAAGAAGCAGAGACAGGAAACCAGAAGAGATTAATAGATGCTCTTTAGAAAGGAGCAGATTGGTTCTAGTTCACTACCATCTGGGTCTCCCCCTTCTTTTAGACTCACAAAATATTTTGCATATACAGCAAAATCCAGTCATATTAAGAAGGAGGCTACCCTTCTGCATCTTTCAAACTCCCTCTTTCCTTTTGCCTTTGCTGAAGCATGTATTTTGTTTGTCTCCATCAGGAGTCCTACCTGTCTCCAGCACAGCATCTTGCTCTCCAGGAATACACTGGGTTCATTTCCACTTTCTAATCAAAAGCAGCAATTTAAGACACCTGATCTTCTCTCCAAACTATGCAACAATTCATTGCTAGTTAATTTGTTCTTCTCATTTATGGCTAACCATGGGACTTTATCCTTACTTTTGTTTTCTGGATTATTTAAAATGATGAATGTCATGGTGCCCAGTTGTCTCAGAAAATTTGTCTCTTATACTCTGCAATCTTCAAACAAAACCAAATGGTCTACATACAAAACTGACCTAGAACTCCCCATTAGCCTTTGAAATTCACAGGCGTGTTTTCTGCTGCAGCTTGTCCCTGTAGAAACAATTTTACATTTACACCTATTGCATCTTTTCTCTTAGAAAAACTGTTCCCATGCTGATTCCTGAAATATTTGAATTGGACTATGCACAGAGCCAACAAATCTGTGCTCAGAAAGCCTTGCACTCACAGATGGTTATCTTCGTTGCCTGACAGGGCTAGCTTATTCATTTCTCCAGATCACCTTCAGTTTGAATAATTAACACATTAAATATAGAAAAATTAAGAATGAATATTCCACACATTCTTATTTACTAATGACTTTTTACAGTGGGCTATCTAGCATAGCTTGGGCTGTTAAACATGAGCACCCCTTCTTTTAGTAGAAAATACAGATTTAATTTATTTTTGTTCCTCTGTACATCAACCTAAATTTAGTCCAGTCTTGGATCTCTTGGAGCATTCCTTCCAGATGTTCTAGAAGGTTTTTTTTTCTAGTGCAAATATAAAGGTGAGTATGCAGCTGATTACTCTTCATATCTATTCAAAGAATATTCATTAGTCAATGGAAGATTATTGAAGTGCCTTGTAATCCAAATGAGAGGACAGTAAATAAATAGTGCCCTTTCCTAACTCTCCAAGTGTTAAAGGCTAAAGTATTTTGACACTTGAGAGATAGGAGTCTATAAGTAATCTATATTTAAATTCAGAGTTCTGGACCTCCAATCTATTCAACTACTTGTCTATAAAATTTGGACATTCTATTTAAAGGCTCTTCATCATCATAGTACATTGATGAGTAATCTATACTTTTACGTTTTTTGAAAAACATCTCCCTCATATTTTAGTGCTCCATACCCCTCCAGGTTTTCAGTTGCCATTTAAGTTTGTTTGCTTGAGATGACATGGCAACATGCTAGTCAGAAAATGCTTCAAAATAATTTCTGAACGTTCAGGAATCTTTCCTATGACTTCTGAGTTCTGACTTTCTGCTTCCTGATCCTCCAAATGATATTATACCTGTTTCAGGTACAGGCTCCTAACACTGGACTAGATCTCTTTCATGATTTATACTACACTTTACAGCCTTCCGGAGCTCTCATTCCCTGGGTACAGACAAGCAGAAGAAGCAAAGAAACAACTCCCGCCTTCCAGTCTCTAACATGTTAATAAAACAAATGCCATTTAATACTGATGGGCATCAAACAATTCTTCCATGTTCACTTGTTTTTCATTTGCAGCTGTCTTCTTTCTTCTGACTTTCATAGACCTTTATATATATATATAAAAAAAATAATCAGAACCATTTCTCTCATTTCACCCAGATGAGCTCTCATTTTCAGATGTTAATTATATGTCTGTTCTACTCATCTGGCCTTAGCCTCCAAATTTCTCCTTAATCTTTTATTTAATTTTTTTTTTTTAATGATACCAAATGGAGTTGACACTGGCCAAAGATAAGTTCGAGTAATGAAAAGTTTGATCACGCTTATACCTATATATAAAAGTGAGAAATAACTTTCTGCTTGTGTAAGTTGATCCTGTGTGAAAGCAATGTTCAGTGATTTTAATTTATTTACTTTTCTATATGTGTTTCTCCTTGAAGAAAAATTAGATGATCTCCATGAGTTTTTGAGAGAGAGCAGGAGGCTCAGAATGGGGGGGGGGGGGGGGTGTGCTGTGTAGGCTCCTAACACGATTATACTATGAAGGCTTTCCAACTGATTACTTTGAGCATTCTCTGGTGCTCCAGCCCAGTTAAGATTACCTCAACATATTGGTGATTTATGTCTCTCATAGGATATTCTTCAAAGTATGAAATAGCATAGGATTTGGAAAGTAAATAATAGGAAGGCCTTTCGAGCTCACTTTTAGACAAATTTGCTACAGATGATACTTTATTTTCATACTGTAGTAACTGCTCTGTCTGAAACTGCAGAGAAAAGAACAATGGAATAAATTTTGCTTACTGGGGCTGCTTTTTGATGCATAAATTATTTCCAAAAACCTACCAGTATAGGTATGTGCTGAGTGATGAAATGTTATGTTTGCATCAGGTTCCTTTTTTCCCTATATATTGCAAGCAAAGAAGTGTATGTCCTCCTGTAGGGATTGTTTCTGCATGTACTTTTGTATGTTACCATTGTGATGATTCTACATTAAACCATTTTACTTGCAGAATAGATTCCTGTTTTATAGTCCCACTTATTATATTTTTTATTCATAGCATGAATATTTGGATTTTCATCGCTTTGAACTCTCGTAGTTTGAAAGGAGTACTCTTCACCTTAAAACCCTTCTTGTAATACCTGATTCCACAGAAATTCTGCTTCTCAGTTTTTTTGCCTTAAAAGATTTTTTTTTATGTTTTTACACCTGTATCTTACTCTTTCCCAGTTGTTCCCATACTCCCTCAAAAGATCCTTGCTTAATTTGTTTTGAGCTTTATTTCAGTCACCATACAAAGACAATTTCTCTGCTAAAAGCTTGAAAATAATGTCCTAAAACACAAGTCCTGTGGGAGATCTGCAAATGACAATCATCTGCTTAAAATATCAGACTTCTTATGCTAAGTGTTTCAGTTCTGAATAATGTACTCCAGTCTTTGAGCATGCAACTCAATTTGTTACTTCTTTCTTGTTTTAAGTCATTCACAGGAATCCACTGACCAAATTCTGTTTCTGCTTTCTTGCCATTCAGTTATCAGAGCGAAATGTCATTATTGCATTTGTGCAAAACAATTTCTTCTTGGATTGTGCAAAGTAACCTTTTTATTTTTTTAATAAAAATATCATTCTGTACATACAGCAAGATCCAATAAATCATTAAATTAAAAACTAGATACTCCAGTATACTCTGGTGTTAGCAGTGCTACTGAATATTCAAGGAAATATTCAGGGCTCAGCTCTGATTAAAAAAATTACTTCTTGTGAAAAAGTGAATACAGGCGTTATACAGATGGGTTACTACAAAGCAAATCTTATTAGGTATATGCCTCTATAGTCTGTTTTTCTGATGGTGCCCACAACATAATTTAAGAATTGGTGACGGTGTCTGGTAACTGGCAGCTGCCTTCTTTTCCTTCTTTTTCTCCTTTGTTTTCTGACTTACCCCAAGGCTGTACAATTACTGATCTACTTTCCTATCACCAATCGTTATCTATTTATTTCATGATTAACAGCTTTTTGCCATTTACAACACTGTACATGTCACAATTTTACACAATCCTTATTGCTACATTTTGCCCTGGAAATTTCTTAGATTGAAATGGGTGCTGAAGTAATTTAGGCTAAGGCAGTAACAAAATGAAGGGAAGATGATGGAGAGATATCATAATGAAGACAATTGTGAGTAACCTAAGGTCAGACTTATTAAATCTCAAATATCACAATAGACAGAAAGGAACCTTGGGCACAATTCAACTTTTATTTCTGTTTTTTCTTAATCATCCTTATATGGAACATTAAATTTTTCATACCACAAAAACCTGAAGAGAACTTAATTAAATGCTCATGCCTATTTATACATATTTGTCTTCATGTGTGTGCATGTGTGCATCTACCTTATAACTAACAAAATCTGTGTGCTTAAAAATATTTGTCTGTTTCTCTGTCAAATTTAATTTCTCTTGTCTTGAGTGAGGCATCATCCAATCTTTTCATCAGTGATCTGGTTGAGTAAGCACAGGGTGTTCTTATTAACTGTTCCAAAAAGCTTAAGCCAACAGGGGTAGTCTAAATGCTGCTGGATTGAAATTAAATTCAAAATAATTTTGAATTTGAAGAAACAACTGGATGAAATTCAACACAACTAAGTGCCAAGTGATTAATCATCTGCATAAACTTATTTCAAAGGCATCTGGTTAGGTAATAGTTCTGCATAAAAGGATGTAGGGGTTGTAGTAGATCATGATCAGAACATGAGTCAAAATGCTGTCAAAAAAAACCTGAAAACAAGCAAAACAAGCTACAACAACAAAAATCCAGAGATTATCATGAGGTATATAAAAAGCAGAATTGTCTGTAAGATACATGTAGTAATTTTTTCCCTTTGTTATTGTTAGACCTCAAGGCTTAAACACTGCGTTCAGAGGGTATGGAGGAGATCAATGAGAATGATCAGATGTCTCAAAAACATGACCTAAGAGAAAACATTGAAAAAAATTAAATTGTTTAGCCGGAGGAGGAGGAGGACTGGGTGGTTTGAGATAGCCCTCTAAAACATAAAAGGCTGCTGTTGAAAGGAAAGGAATACTCTGTTTATAAACACAGTGGTTAAAATAACTAATAATGGGTTTCAGTTTTAAAAAAAAAATAAATTAAATTTAGGAAGAAAGTGTTTCACAGTAATATTACTGAAGTCTCTTGTGGGACTGTGGCATCTCATCACTTTTTTTTTTTCTTCTTTTTTTTTCTTGTTATCTCTTAGAAATAATTGAGGAAAAGTTGCTGCTGTCTGGGGTATTAAAACCCCAGATGACCTTCTTTCCCAGTGATGAAGTTCCTTCCATCACTATGAATGCACAATTAAAGGATGATTATTTTTCTTTTTACACATTTGTTGTTTCTCTGAATACAATAGATATAACATGCAGAGATGTTTTTAGTAGAGTAGCAGAGCCTTTAAAAAGAACTGCTTTGGGACAGGTGAATGACAAGAGCATTTAAATGTTTTTGCCAGATTAATATGTGTGAGCTTTACTTTGTGTTGTACCTCTTAAAACTCAAAAGATCAGGCTGCATCCACAGGCTGGATAGTTCACACATTAATACACAGCACTAGAGTATGTAAAACTTTAAATAAACCAGAATTTACAGGAAAGAAGTATCAAGTCAATCCTTTTCTATCTCATGAATTCTCAAGCTTTTTTTGAACTTCTTTAAAAGTTCACAAGCCTTTGAGCCAGGCTTACATGTCTCCATTTAAGTCCCTGCTGTGTTGAGCATGTCAAAATCCATTGAACTTCTGATGCTTTTGGCTTGATAAACTGAGCTGTTTGTGAGAATTTTATGCATTTGACCAGTTTCGCATTTTTAATGAAATGCCTATGGCTTAACACAGCAGAAAACAATAAAGTAAATGACGCTGATTCTCATACTGCTTACATCAGTTTGTGTCTGAATTAACTTCACAAGTGTCAGTGGAATTTCTTCTGGATTACGCTAATGAAACCAGCTAGAATCAGGCATGCCTTTTAAAACAGAATCAATCTGTGTTTTTTTTTTAAAAAGTCTTCATATCAGCAAAATGCTGTAAATACATAATTAAACACCAAGTTAATAGCACACAGCATTGTTCTTCCAACCCCTGGCTCAATTTTCTCACTCTGATTAGCTCACAATTTGTACAATTACACCTAAATGGATGCAGTGCTGATTTCACTGCTTATTTTGCTATAGACCAAAGGCAGGTAGAGAGCTATATGTAATGCTTGTTTACAATATTACTCATATACTCAAAAATAAAGAATTATTTTTCATCACTGTTTCAATTTCCTAGCTTGATTAGCTACCAATCTGCATTAAAACACTGAAGTCAAAAGGAAAAACTAATTGCTCTGAGTTTTTCCAATCGCTTACATGCAACACAATTTATTCATGCTAATGAACTCCAGAACAGGATGGCTTCTCTCTCATAGCTTTTTCTGCCCTTCTACTTAATAATTAAAAAATGCCAATATGAGAAAGTGCTTGTAGATCTGTAGAGTAACTGATCAATCTGACAATACCCTTAAGTCTGTGAAAAAAAAAACACTAAAATCAACGGAACTTTAGGAACTCTAACTGAAAAACATATTTCAGCATTAATTATTCAAAGAAAAAATATGCAGTTTCAGAAAAAAATATCCTCTCCCAATTCTAGCATATGAAGTTGCTCTTCCTACCAAAATTCATCTGATTTTAATGTAAATCAGACTTATTAATTCAAAGCTTCCTGGCTCATGGCTCAATTTTACAGTGGTATCGATGAGTTTGGAGGTTACATTGCTTTTTCCTTTTTTTTTTTTTTTTTTCTCTCCTTCCCCCCACTCCTTCCCACCCAGGGGAGAGAAAAGTTGGAAATGTTAAAGAAGAGCTCATGAATACAATTTTTGCATGTTCTAGTTGCTGTAGTTTGAAATATCCCCTGATAATAGTTTGCTCACTTCAACAGACTATTTTCCTTGCCTAATGGTTCTTCCTGTTTTCTGCCTTGCCTAATATGCAGTGTTCTGCAATGCACAACATATTTTTCC
This sequence comes from Pezoporus flaviventris, assembly GCF_033815535.1. Taxonomy (NCBI): domain Eukaryota; kingdom Metazoa; phylum Chordata; class Aves; order Psittaciformes; family Psittacidae; genus Pezoporus; species Pezoporus flaviventris. Next base: position 26,244,550 of record NW_026892579.1, on the reverse strand, counting down.
TGCTGTGCAATTTCATACTGGTTCAAGAGAAGGGACATAAGCCTCCCACCAGCCACAGCAGAGTTCATGGCTTGAAAAGGAAAGGCTGCTGAGCCTGGAAAGGCAGAGGCTGGGGAAAACACAGAAATCAGGAATTGGACAAATACCCTAATCACTAAGCAACCGTCCTAAAGCCTTGTACTGATCCGTCTTGCAACACTCTATTTGTGAATCCACAGGCTAAAACATATATAAAACCAAGCCAGTTTTCTCAGTGTTTCAGCTTGCCGGAACAATGCACATGTCAGATATGCAGTCCAGATATAATGAGGGAGAAAACCAAGAATACAGTCCAAAAATGTGAAGGGGCTGATCTGCCTCTGAGATTCTCTGCAAGGGAATTAATGGGGAGGCCACCATTTACCTGGTACACTGTTTGCCTGAAAAGTGTGAGACATGACATCTAGAATCATCTTGGGCTGATGAAGTTAAAAGCTGTAACTTCCTGCAAACTGTCAGCTGTCAGTTGTAGCTACCTTCTACTTTTCCTAATGGAGATGGAACGTTATGAATCAAAATTTTTAATAATCAGGCCCAGAGAAAAATAAGGGAGAATTTTACTTTTATCTTGGATCTGGCTGGAATGGAGCTAGTTTGTTTTTTTTTTTTTTCATAGAAACTGTTATGTTGCTGTGTTTTGGATCTGTGACCAGATTGGTGTTAACATTTTTTTGGTTATTGCTGAGCTGAGTATCAAGGCCTTTTCTGCTTCTCACATTCTTCCCTCCCCAAAGAAAACCTATCTTCTTTTTCCTCCTTTTTTTTTTTTTTCACTCTGTTCCCTGAGCAAGTAGGCTGTGCGTAGGCAAGATATTGGGAGAGGACACAGCTAGGACAGTTGACCTTAATTAACCAAAGTGATATTCCATATCATGTGACATCATGCCTAGAAAAATAAGCTGGGGAAAGGAAGAAGGAGGAGATGTTAGTGGCTTTCCAAAGTGTAAAAGCTTTTTAAAAAAATATTGTGATGGCATTAGAAATTAGTATGATGCATTTTCAGTAAACTTCATCCTGTTTAAAGGTCAACAGTTAGGCAAAGAAAACTAACCTATACATGTTCTATAATGAAATTCTACCCAGAATGAAACTTTAGAGTTTAAATATATTTCAGAATAACTCTTTTCAAGAAAAACTAATTGTAATTCTATTTGGAACCCTTACTTTTTTTACGCTTGTCATGCTTTTTCACTTACATTAAAAAATGGGCATTCTTTTAAAAATCCATAATAAAATTAAATAATGATAAATATTCTAAGCAAAGACTAGTTAAAGATGCTATGATAAAGAATCTTATAAGAAATGGGCTATGGCATCTATTATAGAAGACATCAAAGTAGAAATTACTTGTTTCCCCAACCTTCAAAAATCCCATGATTTTATTAATCTTTAAGAAAATGTAAAAGGAGCTTAAAGTTCCAGCATGTTGAGGTTGTTTCAGGAAGCATACAATCATACAAGAAACAATAGAAGCTAATATTCTTTCTCAAGTAATTCATCACAAGTTGTACAGAGCAACAGACTTGATCTACCAGTTTTATGGAAAGAAGAGTCAGATGTAAGTAGAACTCAATAATGTTGAGATGCTAAGTGTCAATAAGAAAAGATGAAGAAAAGAATATAAATAGAGTTATTGATCCTCTGTAATATCACCTTATATTAAGTCATATAGGGAATTGAACTCCATGGAATCTGAGCTTTGCTCACTAAATGTTAAATTCGGACTTGGAAAATAAATATATGCAGCCACCCCTCTTCACACGTACCCTAAAAGCAGAGAAATTTTTCATGTTAAAAAAAAAAAGGATGATTATAATGAAAATAACTAATAACATTGAAGACTTCTGAATTTTTCATTTCCGTATAGAAAGGGATTATGAGAAAGTAGGTTTGTACCAAGAGAATGAGAAGTATAACGGGATATTATCAAAAGGCCTGTGTAAATTAACTGACAGCAAGATCAAATAAGCTTGGGAAGGAAAAGTTGGAATATATCACTGAACTGGGTGTCACAAAAATAATTTGCTTAGACATTGTAATAGCACTTTACAAGCATCTTAGTCAAATGGCACACATTCAAAAACAAGGTTTTCTTTGAGAAGAGGCCCCTTCATTGTGATATAGATCACAAATGGAGTCAAAGTTTGTCAATGAGAAAGAAATAATCACTTTTTCATATTAATTACCCAAATAGTGTAGAAGATTATATACATGCAGCTGGGCTACTTCAGCACCCCAGGACAGAAACAGTGTTATCCTAGAATTTGCTTCAGGGCCTTAGTTTCAAGATCCAATTTATTCTTCAAACAGAACAAATCCAGAAGGAATACAAATCAATGCAGTCTCATTAAAAAAAAAACACAAAAAAAACCAAACACAAAAAAAGGCTGTAGTCTCTGCAAGGATTTTCCACTTGTTTGTGGTGTCCTTTCAAAATAATATATCTTACTGTAAGAGTTTATAGCATCCTATGACAGGCAGGGAGAGCTTCATCTTCTTTGGTGCTATTTTACCCTGTGCAAGAGGGTATGTCTTCTTTGCAAACAAATGTAAAGGTGTGCTTTTAGCTTTAAGTATCGTAACTGCATTATGTAGCTTAAGCTAAATTAAGAAAGAACTCTTACTTGAAGCTTATAGTATCCTTAAGTATTAAAGAATCTAAATATAGAAAAGATATTTTAAATTAACTCTAGCTGTTAACCCCCACAGATGATCCCCTAGTGAACATTTTCTCATCTTTTGTCCATTTTAATTCAAACACTCCAAAATATAATGGGTTTCCAATAGAATATATATACAACAAAAAGTGTGGAGTTGTCCTCCTTAATAAAAGCTATTGGATAGTAAAATGCATCTCCATGTATTTCAGAGGCAGGTGCCTAAAACCCAATAGTATACTGATAAGGAATATTTCAAAATGAGAAGAATAATGTGAAACAGCATATCTGTGTTCAGAATATGATATCACTGAGTGTTCTTGAAAACATTGTTTATCTACAGGTCACTGAAAAGTAACAAGATCTCCAGTGTGTGTGACAAAAGGCTGTTAGAGACTTCTTGGCATGATTCAGTGCACCATGCACATGGAATATGTGTCTGCTAAGAGCCTGATGCTGCTTCTCTGGTATTAGGTGCTGTTGAATATGATTCATCTGGGAACCTTAGAAATGGTTGTGGAAATGAATACTTACACTAATGCACTGTTAGTTATCTCACTGGTATCAAACTATCTGAAGACAGAAAAAGACACAGCACAAATATGCCGAAGTTATATTCTTTGCACATTTAAGACGGGAGGAAAAAAGCTTTCAGGGTATAATGCAACATTATTTCTTCAGAAACAGGGCAGTTGGTCAACAGAAATACAATAAATTTCTTTTTGATATGTTTGTTATTATAGTGAAGGAGAGGGAGGAAAGGAGTGTGAACATTTTAGCTGTTTAAAAAGAATTGCTTTTAGTCATCTTTTAAACTGCTGGAATTCTAACTTTTGATGAAAAAAAAAACAAAAAGGGAAAAAATATACATTGGGAAATAATTCTAAAACAAAAAATTGTTGGCTGTTTTTTCAAGAAAATCAGTCAAGCCAACATAGCCAGGAGAGTAACAAAACTGACAAGAAATAGAAGGCTGTGGATATAATTTACACATGAAATTTAAGCTTTGTATCCTCTGAAGGAAGCTCTACATGCATTGCTTGGCCTAATCGTAGATTTAACACCTCCTAACTAAAATAACTGAAAACTCTGCCATTATTTTCTTTAAAAAAGAAGAGAACAGAAGGTTAGGAGTGGTCTTGTGTTTTAGTAAATCTTCTGTATAATGGAATGACACAACTATTATAGAAACCAAGCCTTTTCTTTGGACATTCAATTGTATTCACTTAATATGTACAGTTTGATGATTATATTTTATATTTACTGTCCACTAAACTGTAGGTTTTATATTGACAATATAGAACTGCATAAGAAAGTTTTTTGAAAACAGGAAAACTGGACATCTGTCAAAGAAGTAGGAGATTGATGGATTTTATGAAATTATGATTGTGTTATCCAAATGGTATTCTCAAAATAACTGACAGTAATTCACAGTACTGGCTTGTACTGCTGAAACTTTAAAAGGTGGCACTGGGATTAGATTCCGAGTTCCCATTGATACCCTTATACCAATTTTTTCAACTTCTTTTGAATTTTTTTATTATTTACAGTCAACTTTATACAACAAATAAAATAAATGAAGCATCCCATAAGAAAATTCAAGTAGATGGCCTTCATTGATTTTTTTTTCCTTTTAATTATCATTTTCAGTGTTCTCTATACAACCAGAAAGAATTATATTTTCCTGATTTACAGGGTTTCTGATTAACAGCTTTCTCAGCAGTGCAATATGTAGACACACGTTTTCAGAATTAGAAAAGTTTTAGTCCTGCTTAGCTTAATTGGTAACAGAACAAGACCAAAACACTTGAGCAAGTCAGCAGAAGTAGCTCTTGAACACAACCATTGTATAAGTACAGATGCAAACTGTATATTGGAAGAACAGTTTGATGGCAATTTATCATTCCCAGCTCTCAAATTCCTATGAATTTTCTGCTTTCCTAATGGTGTTTTCCTGTCCTTCTCCAGAGACATTATGAATGGGATTTCTTCCACCTAATTATAGATCTGTGTACTGTTAGGCATGTTAGAATCACTCCACTGCTAGTAGACAAAAAAATTTAGTTTTGATAAAGAACTTTAATCTCTGCTTTTAAATAAGATGATTTTTTCCTTGAGTTTTTCTGCTGATGCTCACCACTGATCATAATGAGATCTTTATGTGACTAGTTCATACACAAATGTCTGTGTTTGACCAGATGTGTATGTCCAACCTTGATCCAAAAGAACTGCAGTTTCTAAATAACTAGATCCAATTGCACTTTCAAGAATCAGATGAAAACATGACATCATCCTTCCTCTCCAAGTGCAACAGGTCATGCTCATTGATCTTACTTGTTGCTCCTGGCAGCAGTTTTTCTACAACACTGTGATGCAAATATTTGTGTGGAGGATACAGGATGCACTCAGAAGGACCCTCAAAAGCAGGTCATATGCTCTGTCAGTACAGAGTAGATGAAACAGTAAAGAAAATTTAAGCTTTTGAGAACAGTAAATAATTAAGCAGAGATTGATTTTTTTTTTTTTCCTGGAAAATAGATTAAAAAATTGATTTTGAACTATTTTGTTACAACTATTTGTAGTGTTGCTTCTTAGACAGCAAGCTTTCTGGAAGCTATGAGCCGTACTTAATGAGAATAATAAATTATATTCAAGAATTTCAGTACAATATGATAGAAATATCCTATTTGCTTTTAAATAAAATTAAATAATTTGCATTTCTAGAATGCGTGCAGCTATAAGCAAGAAAAAAATTAACAAAATGGTAAATTGAGTGGTATCAGATTAGACATACTAGAGAATGAGCAATGCAAACCAATTTGTTAAGTAGCTGCATGATCCTATAGCGGATGATAGTTTGGAAAGAAGAAAAAACTAGACAGAATATCATACAGAAACTGCATAACAACAAAGGTTTTAATTTCCCTGTCATCAGCATAATCAACTAAATTCACTCAGGTTGTTTCAATGAAGTTAATGGAACTGTTCATTGAAGACTGCTGTCTGCAAGACTGGGGCCATAGAAGGCAATTCTATTTTTTTAATAGACCAGAGAACAATTTTATTACACAGGCAGAAACTGGTTCCAAAATAAGTGAGGAAGACTAGTCTTCAGTTGCCACCAGTTAACATGTTATAAGTCATCTTGCAAGACTGATTTTATTTTTCTCTGTGCTTTTTGTAAATATTATTTAGTTATTATTTAAGTTTTTCAAAGACCAACTCAGAATTTTCTGGTATAGTAACTGCTGCAGAGAGGCATAAGGAGATTCATTTCAAAGAGCATATAGTCCCCTAAAGCAGAGAATGAAACAGAAGGAAGAAACATACAAACATATGGGCTGATAAAAAATTGCCAAAGCCTGCACTTAATAGAATAAAACCAGTAAGTGACTAAATGAATGTGATTGAGCAAAATATTTCTACTGGAATAAATATTTATTAACAATATTCAGAAAGTTTGGAATTGATGCTAGAAGTGATTTCTTGCAAGAGAAGCTGCAGGAGCATATGATTTATTTACAGTAAATACTTTTTTTTCAGAAAATTTATAAAGTAAAACATTAGAAGAGCTTATAAACAGTTTCTTTAGTGGTCAGTAAATAAGGTTGAGATAATTCTACCATTACCTCCTGGTTTCGCTTTCCAGGGTGGAAACTGAATGCATCACACTTAACTCATTCATTTTGAATGATGAACATCAAACCCCAAGGCTTTAGTCATTCTGTCCTTTCAAGGTAGCGGAGGTAGAAAGCCATGCCATGAGTAACTAGTGCCATCTTTCGCTGAATCTGCTGCTGCCTAGGATGATTTTAGTAGCACAACACTGTGAATCTCCAAAAAGCATTGAATTTTAGCCAGGGAGTAAACTGTTTTTCTAAATTAAGGATTACAGAAAGGGTGGGTGTCATAGACGTACTTTCTTAATGCTGTCCTGGTGAAAGTGCATTCCTCCGTGCAAGCGGAAGCAAACTGCCTAGGAAGTCCTTGGGCCTGTTCCTTCTAGGCCTGAAGTCTGGAAAATAAAAAAAAAAACTTTATCTACTGTTTTATAATGGAGATAAAGTTGTGCAGTGTTCATAACAGTTTGCCAGTACTGGAATGCAGCATGAGGACTTACTGCAGCTTGATTGCTCTGCAGTTTTTGGGGGGAACTCAGGAGTATCTTTCATTTTTAGGTTGATCACCAATCATGCACGCTTGTCCGGGATAAGCACCCTTGTGGTGTTACCCCCTGACATAACAGTGATGGTGTTTCTGTACCCTTTCAGCAAACTTATAAGAACCTTGGAAACAGTTCCTATAAGACAGATGGGCACAACCCTTGGGCCCAAATTCAAAAACGAGAAGATGCACCAGGTAGAAAAATTATTTTTTTAGATTTTTTAAAATAAACCTCCCCTAAAGCTAGAAATCACTTGAGAAAGTTTTGACTACCATCTATTTTTCCTGGGTATCCCAGGAAGCAGTATCCTGGGCTTTGACAAAGCTATCTCTAATGCTCCCTGACTTCAAGGGTCTCTCTTTGTCTTTCCAACTGTTCTCTGATTATTCTCAATGCTTGACTACTTCTCTTAACTACTCGCCACCATCCTTTGTGATAGACCCTCTGTCTTTGAAAGTGTGATTTTCTGCCATGTCTGTTTTCACCTTTGTGCCTTTCTCACCACTCTCAGTCTCAAGTACTAAACTCCTCTCAGATTCTACCAGCAGGGATTCAAGGTTTACATTCAAAGAAAATTATACTCAGATGAAGGTGAAGCATCACTTAAGCTCTTAATGTAGACTAAAAGCTACATATGTGTAAAAAGACTTTCCCCCACACAACCAAATGATGCTTTCAGTAAGCACCGCAATAGGTAATTTAATAGGTAGCATAAGTTAATGAACAGAAATTATGTGGTTTTGTTTCAAAATGCTAATCTTTCATGCATTGGCCGAAAAAAGTCCCAAAATCTCCTAGAGGATGTATCTTCCATTAATTGCAAAATGTTTCTTTCTTTTGCAAACTTCTGAAAGCCAGACAAGGAATCAATATCTCTCTCTTTACCCAGCCTTTCCAAATTCTCTCCGTTGTCATGATCACGTTGCTTCCTCAGCTGCAGCTTTCAAATACTGATAAGCAAAGTCTAGCCCCATGAAACGGTTATTACTGTGTAACAGACAGGGCCTAGGGTTACCATAAAAACACTATAGGGGATTGCATTTATATTTTCAAGAAAATTTAAGTAATTGTAGTATTTTTACTGTGCAAGAGAGGCCATGTCCAATCAATGTCAAAGGTAATTTTAGGGCTGCTACAGGAAAGGATTGTTTACACTTGTGTATACTTATAGCTGATAGTTACAAGTTCAGTTTATTTCCCTTGTAAGTAACTACTCTACCTGTGCATGAAATTTTTTCATAAAAGAGAGAGACAAATATGTTTTTATCTTGACCTACTTTAGCTCTTAGGAAAATGAGTAACTTCTCTAAACACACTTTTGCCTGTCCCCTGACAAACTGTTCTTGCATCTGCTAAACTTCATCCAAACTTACTTTTTCCCTGTGCCTTGGATGACTGCTAAAGCTTGTGTTTGTGAGATCAAATGACGTCCTCCACAACTGCACAGTATTATTTTCTTTTTCTTTTTTCTTTTTTACCTTCCTGCTTGGAAGGTTTTTGTAGTACTGTGTTACATACTTACAATTGACGCTTGTAGTGTACACAGGAACACAAAAGGTAACAGTGGCTCCCTTTTAGCCATTTTTTTTAGATTTAATTACTCCTTCTTAAAAAGCAATACTTTTGAGAGGAATTTTCAAGTTTTGAACCTGACACACAATGGTGTGGATTTCAATCCCTGCATCCAAACTTTCCTGTGGCTGCCATGGGAATTCTTACTGTACCATGTTAGCCAATGTCAGCAGTAGTAAAAAAAAGAAAATACAAAGTCAAAATTTTATTTAAAATCTGCACTCACTAGATATTCAAGCTCTGTCAGACATCTGGGGAAAACAAACTATCCCTGGGCACGGTTAGCAGGCAACAGGTTCTCCTTCTCCTGGCGCTTGGGACATTCTTTACTTCGCAAACTGTTATCATCAGAGATTTACTCTTCCGTGAAATGCAGATTTTACTTTTTTTTCCCTCTCACACTGTTTGCTTGATTCCTTTTTAAGCTTCATTTACCCACTGATACATAACTAAACTTCTGTTATAGAGCATGTTTATTAAAATGCAGTTGCCTTTTATTAGGGGTAGTAATATCTCAGGATCTCAATGGTCAAAAGCTGCACTTATTCTAGCCCACATCCTCCTCTGTGTAATAGATCTTGGTCCTTTAAACTGAAATGGTTTAGTTAATGTATGGTTATAGATTGTTTTTTCTCTGTAAGAGCTTTAGGTCACAAGATTATACAAGGAACACAGACAAAGCCACAAATGTTGCTTCAAGAAAAAGAATACCATTAGCATAATGGTATAGGAACATGCTATTTTTAAAATGGAAATGATCTATAATTGCTGAAAGAATAGTTAGGATGTTAAGTGCAAAAACATAGAATAATTTCTGATCCAGAATAATTCAGTTCACTTTGTCCGACTGCCTTGTGCCCTATTAAATAGCATCACACATCTCTCAGATTGGCCATTTTAGGATAGCTACATACTTGGAGAATTCTTGACAAAGGCAAAGACTGTGTAAATAACAGCCATTTCTAAGTCCTCCAGAAAGCCCACAAAAATGATGAAGACATGATTTTTTTCTTGAGTTCCTGTTTCTCTCTACTGCCCACATAACAGATTTAGTCTCCATCAGGTTCCTTGTTTTCTTTCTTCTTCCCAACATTTATTTAAGATCATCCTGAATGAGCTACCCTCAAAATTCATTCTTGTTTCTTCTGTCTTACATCAGCTTCAATCTGTCCAGAAACACTAGTATATTTCTGGACCTTAGTATCTTTTCTAACCCATGCACTTAGAACTTCCCTTTTCTCAAATCCTGTTTCTATCTAAAGAGATATTTTCAATTTCCTTTGTTAATTTGATTCTGTGTTCTTGTATGTACTGAAAGTAATTTATTTCCTTCAGATGTTCCTCTATGATATTCTTCCTCAGTTATTTAGCTATGCTGCAAACCTTGAATGTGATTATGAAACAACATTTATCTGTGCATCCAGTCTAATTTATAATCCACTCATTATTTTAAACACCCAAACCTGACAGTAAAAAGAATCCCAAACAAAAAACCCCAAAGAAAGCCCAGAGTTTACGAGCTTTACTTGGATTATAAATAAGCGTTAAGTGACTTAGATAGTATTTTTTTTTCATTTAAATGGCTCAATAGAGTCTGACCCAAGAAGCAAGCAAGGTATAAATGAAGAAAAGCACTATAGTTCCTAAGTCTGGTAGCTAAGGGAAAGGAAAACAAAATACACGCCAGTTTCTTCAGATAACTCTGAACTTTTACCCCATTCTGGAAGAAGACAAAAGATTGAATGTAGAGAGAATGTATTTCTACATCCATGGGCTTGAGCAAAGCATCATGGGGTTTGTGTCCAGCTTTAATAAGAAATTAAATATGAGAACCTTATCAGAAGTCAAAGAGGAAACAAACAAATTTTCAGTCCCCTGTTTTGCATACCTCCATTACCATGAGCTCATATCCTCAGACACTGCCCTTGTTGTGTCCCTGCCTTCCAATAGGCTACAGGTGACCAATCCCCCATGGAGGTGAAGGCTCCACTGACCATGGCGAATTCTGTACAGAAATCCAGTCATAGATAGTGGTTCTGTTTTCTCCTGAAAACAGAAAAAAAAGAAAGAGTTCTTAATGAAGGCTTAAGCACATATACCGAATGATTTCAAAATGAAGACAAAGTAGTATCATCAATTATGATTTGTAAAAGTTGCAAATGTGATAAAGATTATGATATCAGCACAATAACCTAATGGTACTACACAGCTTACATCGTTACCAAAGTTCAGTTCCTCAGAAATAAGAATTAACTGGAGAGTGTAAAATAATTGGAAAGAACACGTATACGCATGCCCACACAATCACAAACATACACATACAGGCAGTACCCATTTGTTTCACTTACCTTCCACTTCCCTGTCTATCCCTGTTTCTGAAGAAACTGACTTATATTTAGCCATGGGAAGAAGAAAACGATACTTTTGCAGGATGACATGAGCCTTAAGTGACTTTTTAACAGTGACAGCAGTATGTGTAAAGGAGACTCTAATGTGAAACTGAAAACAAGATGAGTATGGGTTTAGCTGTGGGCTGAGTAAAAAGGAAACAGGGAGTCTGTGGCTCAGTGGTCTGCCAAATACAAGGCACATGCATTCCTAGAAAAAGAGAGCCAAGTGTGGTTGACCTACTTATATCTGATCTGTTTTGATACTGTCTTGTATCTAGTTCTTGAAAGTGTAGATGCTTTCAGGGCCCTGAGTGGCTTGCCTGCAGCCGCCAGGGTCCAGCTGTAGCTTTGTAGATGCTGCTCTGGCTGTGAGAAGACCCAGAGCTGACCTGTCCCCCTGCACCTAGGAGTTACTTTTAAGTTCAGGCTCTCGCCCTTGATCTCAGCCTGAACAGTGCTGCACATATGCCTATGCCCAGTCCTGGACCACCCTGACTCCAAACAAAAGCTTAACTTGCAGGTGTGACTTCATGACTTTTTAGCTTGACCTTGGACCTGCCTCATCACTATGGACCTTCTTGACATTTCAGACTCTTGGCTGAACTTAATGACCACTGCTAGAGCTGCTTGCCTTTTTTTGTCCTGTGTGGCTCCTGCACTGACACTCTTGCCTGCCTTCAGGTCACCCACCCTTGCAGGAAGGTCTGTCTGCTCTTGATGCTTCCTGACACCTGTAATAGCTGCGGCAGCATAAGCATCTGATTAGCAAGTGCCACCACTTACAGAGCATAAATGTCCTATAAATGGCAGGTGGAAGGTTAATAATAAAAACCCTATAAGAAAAAATAACCTGATTTACTGTAAATAGAGCACTTGAACTTTGTGCCTACTCTGTGGCTGACTAGCCAATAGGAATACGGTTGGGTCGGTTTGGTCTGATTTTGCTTCATTTTCTACTTGTCATACTGCCTAAATTAAGGAGACTTAGCAATGAAGTCATCGTGGAAGTGTTCTGGTGACTGAATGTTTTGGGGTCCCTGAAAGAGATGGGAGACCCTGGAGCTGTTGGCCATTGCCCAGTGTATTGAACAGCTGTGCTCTGGTGTAGGTGGCAAATAGAAAGGTGCCTGCAAGATGCTGAAAGGAGCAGCATATTAGAAAGGCCATATGTTTCAATGTATGGCACATTCTGCATCATGCAATTATATCGTATCTAGAAAAAAAGAGATTCTGGCAGCCCCGACATTTGCAGTATTGAAGAGCCTATGACTCAAGAATTTATACAAAAAGAGAAAAGAGAAGCCTTCTTTTGAGAAAAAAAAAAAAAAGGTGCAAGTATAGAACACCCTGTGGCAAAATTGTCTCATTAGGGCTGTGTCCTCGATCCAGTTGTGTAAAACTATTTGATTCTCAGGGAATTCCCTGCAGTCCTCTGCAAGCTCAAAGTCTTTTAACTCATGGGTCTTCTGCCAGCGTACTCACTGGAGTTGTCTAGCCTAGATCTGGGCAGTAGTCTTCATTTGGCTGAGATCGCTGGCTGTGATCTCTGCTGCTGCGCAACCATAGTGAGGAGTTCAGTGAGAGTGACAATAGTTCTATATTCAACCTAAAGAGGAGAAAATATGAAGAAGTTACCATAATGATAAAAGAGTAGAGAAATCCAGGTAGGTAAAGCCTGCAAGGGAAGGCATTTTTTGTTTCTTTATTCTGTTCAGGGCTATTGTTTGGGAGAGAAGAGGATATTTTCCTGCCTTTGGACAATGTTACAATGCTGACATTAAGAATAAAATATCTTTCTCATGGTAGTGATTCAGCCTAGCAGTCTGACGAGTTAGGCACACATATATAGTGCAGTCTCTGGAAAACAATCCATCTGATGTCAGGTCACATGAATGAGTCATGAGTATTTATCAACATGTCTGAATATTTGTAGTAGAAAAACAAGGTTTGTTTTATATGGTACAATGGTTTTTGTCAAATAAACCTATAAAAGTAATATTGTCATTGCTGTAGATACCTAATTTTACGCACAATGTGCATGCTATATGTTACTAAAAATAGCATTCTATTGTCTGGCTTCAGATACAACTTCTGATGTAGCCTGTAATGGATTTATATGAAACCTGAATGTCACTTCCTTTAATCCAGCAGTAACCTTAAATTACTTCATGTCAAGTATGTTGAGAGTCCTCTATGGGTTTCATTTCATTATTTGGCTGTGTATATACCTGCAGCAGAAGCAGTCTTCAGTTACCTGGGGTAATTTTCATTCATAGGTATTCTGTAGACCTGTCATTTATAAATATCTTGGGTCCTTGTACACTCAAGCATAAACCGTTCATTATAGCCTCAATCATTTCACACTTATTAAAGTCAATAAAATGTTGTGTAAAAGATATTGCCGGAGAAAAATGTACACCACTAATATACTTAAACTTATTTATAGTCTTTTTAAACATTCAAATAAGCACTCAGTGCCTGAATTAAATATATCTTTTCTAAAGGCTTCAGAGACTTTTAGATGTCTACATGAAAAACAGAAAATTCTAGTTCAAATTCATGCACAAGTTGCCTAGGCTTGTCTTTGAGATTTAAAATCATAATCTACTAAATTAGAATCATAGAATAATTAGAGTTGGAAAGGACCTTAAGATAATCTAGTTCCAACCCCCCTGCTGTGGGCAGGGACACCTTACGCTAAAATATCTCACCCAAGGCTTTGTCCAACCTGGTCTTGAACACTGCCAGGGACGGAGTGTTCACAACTTCCCCAGGCAACCCATTCCATTGCCTCATCACCCTTACAGTAAAGAATTAGAATACAATCAAAACTTCCCCTGTTTAAGTTTTAACCCATTATCCCTTGTCCTATCACTACAGTCCCTAATGAAGAGTCCCTCCCCAGCATCCCTATAGGCCCCCTTCAGATATTGGAAGACTGCTATGAGGTCTCCACACAGCCTTCTCTTCTCCAGGCTGAACAGCCCCAACTCTCTCAGCCTGTCTTCATACAGGAGGTGCTCCAGTCCCCTGATCATCCTCGTAGCCCTCCTCTGGATTTGTTCCAACAGTTCCATATCCTTTTTATGTTGAGGACACCAGAACTGTACAAAATACTTCAGGTGAGGTCTCACAAGAGCAGAGTAGAGGGGCAGGATCACCTCCTTTCACCTCCTGGTCACGATCCTTTTGATGCAGCCCAGGATACGGTTGGCCTTCTGGGCTGCAAGCACACGCTGACGGCTCATGTTCATTTTCTCATTGACCAACACCCCCAAGTCCTTCTCCACAGGGCTGCTCTGAATCTCTTCTCGGCCCAACCTGTAGCTGTGCCTGGGATTGCTCCAAACCAGGTGTAGGACCTTGCACTTGGCATGGCTAAACTTCATGAGGTTGGCATCAGCCCACCTCACAAGCATGCCAAGGTCCCTTTGGATGGCATTCCTTCCCTCCAGCTTATCAACAGAACCACACAGCTTGGTGGCCTCGGCAAACTTGCTGAGGGCGCACTCAATCCCACTGTCCATGTCACTGACAAAGATGTTAAACAAGACCGGTCCCAACACCGATCCCTGAGGAACACCACTTGTTACTGGTCTCCAGATGGACATTGAGCCATTGACTACAAGTCTTTGTGTGTGGCCATCCAGCCAGTTCTTTATCGTCTGAGTGGTCCATCCATCAAATTTATGTCTCTCCAATTTAGAGACAAGGATGTTGTGTGGGACAGTGTCAAACACTTTACACAAGTCCAGATAGATGACATCAACTGCTCTACCCCTGTCCATCAGTTCCACAGCCCCATCATAGAAGGCTCCTCCTGCTGCGCTTCCTTCTAGTTGGGATGCAACACTCCTGAGCTTGTAGCAGGTGATCCTTGACTATCAACCAACAGTCTTGGGTCCCCCTGCCCTCTAGGGCTGTATCCCATGGAACCTTACTCAGCAGTCTCCTGAAGAGGCCAAAGTCTGCTCTTTTGAAGTCCAGGGCAGTGAGCTTGCTGCACGCTCTTCTCACTGTCCTGAGGATCTCAAATTCAACCATCTCGTGATTGCTGCATCCAAGGCTGCTCTGGAGAGTCACATTTCTAACCAGCCCTTCGCTGTTGGTGAGCATGAAGTCAAGCATGGCACCTCTCCTTGTCGGCTCCTCTATTAATTGCAGAAGGAAGTTGTCTTCCACACAATTGAGGAACCTCCTGGATTGCTTGTGCCGGGCCATACTGTCCTTCTAACCGATGTCAGAGTGGTTGAAGTCACCCATGACAACAAGGGTCTGTGAGTGTGAAGTTTTTCCTATCTGTCTATAGAGTGCTTCATCCACAGGTTCTCCTTGATCAGGCAGTCTGTAACAGATCCCCACAGTAATGTCTCCCATAAATTGTATTTAGAAAGTTCTACTCAAAGTGAAGACTAAAGAAATCAGCTATAACAATTAAAATTCCATAAGACCTTGTCATTTTTCCAGTGCTTAAAGACAAAAAAATGCTGAAAGTCAATTAAGCGTAGGGAAATAGTTTAATAGAATTAGGGTAGATGTGTTCAGTTCTTCCTGAGATCACTATTTGCTTGTGAACACTATCCAAAACTCCCTCATATCAGTATTTCAGCTATTACTATTTGCCTTAAAAATAAGAAAAAAAGCCTGCATTGCAAAGAAAAGTCACATTTAAGCAGGAAAATTTGTGAACAGCTTTATTTATTAAGCTTTAGACATACTGTCTCCAAGGTATCTTAAAACATATGCTTTTACAGACTTTCAACAAATGACAAAACAGATTATTAAAAAAAAAAAATCACCATACTTTTGTGTTCTATTCATACCTTCCTTTGGCTCAAGATAAGCCTTTCATACTACACACAGGTTTTATCCATGACCAACTGCTGACAACAACCTATTCAACCTCCCCACAGGTTTTTCTTCTTCCTTACCATTTTACTTCCATAAAGAATTATCTGCTATGAAAAAATTCAGGCTTTCTGCTTTGGTCTTTGTTTCCTCTTTTTGTTTTGTATAACATAACCATGCTAAAGAGGCATGGTCACTTATGACTGCAAAGTTCCACCTGGTAGATAATACATTCATGGTTATAAGGACCATTTTAGGACATCTCATTCGTTTCACAGTAGCAGAATTTCCTTATTTTGCTAACAGCTGCGTTGCTACTAGTTTAAACAAGACACTTCTCTTCTTCAAATATCAGGCTTAATGCTGCCTCAACACATATGTCCAAACCCTGTATTTGGATAGGAAATTATAAATTAAACCCTAGATTTCTAAACATAATTTTAAACACAATTTTGTTACACCTGTAAATGCCATGTCATAGCCATTGCACTTTATTTCATTTCATAGGTTGTGGGGTTTAGGGTGTGTGTATTGGTTGTTATTACTTACTGTGTCTGTCAGAAAAGGGAAAATGTGAGTGTAAAATGGAACACATTTTCTGTATTATCTTATGAATCATAAGTTAGACTTTACGTCTTAACTTTTCTGTGGGGGTGGTCAGTCCCAGCCTTAATTCTTCTTGATCATGGCCTAGCACAGCTCACATACTGCTTTTCTCTCAGTCCCAATGACACTTTTCTAAATGTCAAGTTTGCCATTGGCTATAGAGAATTAACATGCAGATGCTCAATATCATTTGTAGGACTTTATGTAATATGATGATAACAACAGGAGAGGTTTTTGCAAAATCTTAATTACCTGCTGCAAAAATACACAATAATATAGGCTCTTCTAGGTTCCTAGAAATCTGTATAGAATTATTGCTAAAGGACAAAAGTTGAGAAGAGTGAAAAAAGTCTGCTTAAGGATAACTTTTGAGAAAAAAGCCCAAACAAACTCTGTACACCACAGAGGTTATGCCTACTGTATGTCTAGAAGCAGCTGCAAAACAATGAAAAATTTGTTTCCATTCTTAGCCAAGATATCAGATCTGTTTGTCTGGCAAAATGTGGATGTTCCACTTTCAGGCTTGGTTTTCCCCTCTGATATAAATTAAAATGAAATATTGTTCCTGTTTGTAAGAACATCTTAAGGCATTTCTTAACTCTATATATTATAATATGAAGAATCTTGCCATGGTTTCTTATTCTAGCTCTATTATTTTTCTTCTGTCTGCATCTTCTTTGGTGTTATGTATTTCATTCTGTTTACACTTTAATTGTAAAAGCATTTGTCAACATTATCTTAAGAGTGTGGGTCAAAATAAAGTAAAACCTGTAATGATTAAATTAATACTGTGGATAATATTTGTAATTTGAACAATAAAGGCTGAGCATAAAGAATAGCTAATCTCTAGCACTGTCTCATATGGACAATAGAATTGTATATGTAGCATATGTGCAAGGCAGATAATAGGTTGATGAGACTGGAAATTATTATATTCTCTTCCATTAACACAAGGTTATTTATTACTGTTGAACACAGAAAGGAGTATGCTTAAATACCTGTGAAACCACATACACACACACACACACACACACACACATACGCACAAGCATTCCAAAAGGCAAATCTACCCATATCCAGTCACAGCCATCTGTTCAACTTCAGAATTACTGAGTTTGCCTGTAGAACCATTTTGATCCTTCTTTGTTTTCTCTCCTAGTCAAAGGCATAAATTGTTTTCCCCAGGAAAGAACTCACTGTCCAAATTCACTGTGCAACAAACTTATTTTAAGGTGAGTCCCATCACTGGTAAATGAAACAGCTGCAAGAACAGAGACTGAAGCTGTTTTCGGATGCTTCTCTGAAGGCAAGTAAGCAGCAGGACCAAGAAATCTGTCAGTACTGTTTCTAAGTGAGTCTTACAGAGATGTCTCAGTAAATATTGGAGTGTCCCAAAAGGAAATTACATAGGAAAATGTATTAGTTCTGTTTAGCTGCCTCTCAAAGTCAGTGCTTTTGTGGTTTCCCCAACTTCTTTGACTGTAAGCTACAATTAATAAACAACTCTGGTGTATCGTGTTGTTCATCCTACGTGGTTATACCTGTACAGAAAGAAGATTAGAGGATCTGATTCAGGGAATCTTCTTGCGTCCTAACAAGAAGGAAATGGAGCAAAAATGCTAGCAAGCCATGAAGGAAGTTTTTAAGGTTCTTTCCAACCCTAACCGTTCTATGAATCTATGATTTTGTAACATCACATCAAGAGCACTTGGTGATTTCCAGCTTACCAAGGAAATAGCTTTTTTCTTTTCCTAATCAGAGTTATTTGAAAGTAAAGTTCCATTTTTTCTCTGATGTGCTGGATCTTATTTGGGAGTCTGCCTCTGGCTCTTCCTTGCTCCTTTACTAGTAGTCATCACTGAACAGTGTTGATGCCATAGGGGCAACAGTTACTTACAGTATGGCTCTGGATGAAGTTCGATTTATACAGACCACATTCGGATTGTTATGGTCTTCCTGAATGCATCTCTATTGTTAGGGTATTTCAGATTTTATTACTATGCATATATTATCAAAGAAAGTGAAAGATAATGTCAGCTAGAGACTGAAACTGACAATTTTTTTTTAATTATTAATTTGGAGCTGCATACCTTTTTGGTTTTTTTTTTCTTTAATATTGTGATTTTAAATATGTAAGAATAGGTGTCAGCTTTGCACTGAAAGTAGCATCCACTAAAACACGCTGCATGTTACAGAGGAACATATGCAATGGTTTCTTCTGTAGCTACTCATCAGTATAATAACCCATTAAAATAATGCGGCATAGGTAGAGGTCATTAATATGTGCAGTTGTCTTTTATATATAGGAAGAAGACTGAAGGAAGAAAAGCCACAGCAAAGATAACTGTTAGATGCTGATGGTGGTAGTAGGGGAAAGAAAAATATTTAGAATTTATATATGTAAGACCTAGGCACTAGAATTGCACTTTCCACTTGAAAGTTGCATCATCTAAAACATGGACTGCAGGAGCAGGTATTTCTAAATTTCTGCACTACTGAGGTGATCACTGCATTCCTTGGCACTTATTGCTACTTTACATGCTGCTACAATGATGTGGAACCTGATTTGGGAAAGGTTGCTCAACACTCTTAAGAAAAATATCTTGTTGGATGATAGATTGAATTGAGAAATAAGCTGAGACTGTATCCATAGAAGGAGCTGATTAACAGCTGTTTACCAACTGACCATCTCTGTTCTTTATATGGGTACCTGGCTCCACCCCAATAATTTGTTTCTATGTTTAGTCTATCAGCAGTTTATATTACAACTGTTCCTGAAGATGATTTTCAGAAAGAGAACTCTGCATTTCCTCTTCTTGGAGTTTCTTGTCTGTGCAAGAAAATTCAAGTGTTCAGGAAATGCTTGCAGTATTTCTGTAGACCAATGCAGAGCAAAGCCATTTTTATTTCAACTGACTGCAGCGTCTTTAGCTTAAGTTTCAGTATATCTCTTTTGAGAAAAAGAGAGCAGTAATTTACTTTGTCATTATTCCCTCTTGTTCGGAAAAATACACCACCATTATTACATATTCTTAATATTTTCCTCAAATGGGCACATGTCCTTATATAAAGTAACCTGCACATATACATATCTTTTCCTTCTTTGATACTTGAATCTGGCTTAAACCATATTTAAAACAACATTGACTGCCTGTCACTGGGACTAAAAGCAGGGGTGAAAGCTCATGGAAATGGTGTTTAGCTTCAAAATGTGGAATGCTATCTGATGGAGCTGTTCCTGTTTGAAAAAATAAAGATGTAAATGCAAAGGACACACATGGATTGAAATGCTGGATACAAACACATGCAGACTTGAATAGTACCCTGAGAAAAGACCTTTGGGTAAGTGCTGGCTACAAAATGTCTTGGAATCTGAGGAAAGAAATGTTCTCCAGCTGTTTGATTTTTCTTATGGGAAAGAAACGGGGTTTTGTATATACATTTTTTTAGAATATAATAAATATCAAAGACCTACCTACTTTTAGCCATTCCCTCCAGCAATGGGCAGAACAAAACACAGGAAACCCACTTGGATGTACATGTCAGAATTCTGGAGGATAAATGCCATGTATTTTTTACCTC
The DNA here is from genome assembly GCF_033815535.1 of Pezoporus flaviventris. Taxonomy (NCBI): domain Eukaryota; kingdom Metazoa; phylum Chordata; class Aves; order Psittaciformes; family Psittacidae; genus Pezoporus; species Pezoporus flaviventris. Next base: position 26,224,691 of record NW_026892579.1, on the reverse strand, counting down.
ATGGTATTTTGTGTCACATTTTTGTTTGTTCGTTTCTTTTGGTGTTTGTTTCTTTAATCTGGATTCTTATACTGTATTTAGTAGGTAATCACATCTACCAAAGACAAATTTAAGTACTGATTAAATACATTTATACGGAAAAAATTGTGATCACAGTTCGCCTATGTCAGCATGATAACTTCAGAAATAAAGCCTACAGGAACTACAAGTGAGAGGGTTCTGTCAATTATCTATGTTTCTAACTCAAACACTGATGGCTTGTCCAAGACCAAAACAGTAAACAGGGATCAAAGCTACAATCAAAATTCAGGAATTCTTGTTATTTCTATGCTCAAGCAGGAAATTACAAATTCATGGCAAAAAAAAACAAGTAGCGGCAAGTTAAACTATGGTCTTCTGTTTATAATGCGTTGAATCTGTAACAAGTGGAATTAGACTCTAGATTCCAGATTGTAAAGCTGCACATGGCAGTGCCAATATCTTATTTCTAATTATGTAAACAGATTTACAGCTTTGCATGATACGAAAATAATTTTAGAAAGTCTATCTCATATGTTTGGCTATTATGGACATCCAGTATCTGTTGACTGATTTGAGCTGCAAATCTGACCCTTTCAAAATGTTTACAACTGGCACAGAAATTATGGATGCCTCTTGGATGCCTTGTTGTTGCTCTTTAGGTGGCCTGACTTCACAGATGTTTTTTGCTACCTCAGGAAAAAAAAAGGAAATTATAGGGATTCTGAAGCAAGGGCTCAGAAGTTAATAGAATATTTTAGAGCACAGAAATATACTTCCTGTTAGAAACATGTGTTCAGACCAGATAGCTGAACAACAGGACAAGACTACTGATTTCTTTGGGTATGCATTTCGTCCCTGTGCTATTTAAGATCACCATGTTGTATCAAAGATTTGCACAAAAATAAACTAAGAATTTTCTCTAATACATCTTTCTGGAACAACATTTCTGAATTGCAATCATATTTTGGAAAGACAGGCCACACCTGATATAAAAGAAAAAAGTAATATGTAAGTAAAATTATTGTGTCAGTCTATTATCAAACTACTTGTACTCAAAATTTTCTCTTAAGACTATGATGAATGGACAATAAGGCAAGCATTAAGGAAATTAAATGTGCAAGGTTGAATTTTGAAAGGCAAACTTTTTGGTCTAGCATATTCAAAATGGGATTAGTTATTGCATATGTTTTTAAAAATATTAGAACAGAAAAGTTCAAGGTAGGTATATTAAGAAATGTTAAATAGCTGATGTGCTAAAAATGTGTATGATACAAGAGAAAAATATACTTCACTGAGAAATACAGAAATTAGATTTGTGAATCTTAAATAATATTACAGCACACATTTCAATTTGCCAGTTAACTCCTGTGTCTTTTCAGCTCTGTAACTGATACTTACTTTTAGGAAATTCTATAAAGCAAGGTTTAACAGAATTAAGGAATGTGCTTTGATGACTTTTCTTGTTCTGTCTTTCCCTTAGTTTCTTCTCTGCTTCCTGTCTGCTCTTTTTATCTAGTTCATTTTTTTTCCCCCTTCATTCAGATCACACCACCAGAATAGATAGGCTATGTGACACGTTTCATTGTGTTCTTCTCCACCCTCTATTCCCACGAAGCTAGTCTTCACTTATCCTCCATTTTTTTATATTAATAAATTCATTGTGGTATTTTAGGTCATGGTTCTAGTTTTGTGGTTCATAGCTCCTAAATTCTAGTTCCTCTAGCCAACATCTTGTTTCAAATACACCTTAAAAATGGCTTCCTAAATACTTCTTCAGTTAAATGACCATAACATAATATAATCAATTTGAACACGATGATCAAGATGTGTTCATATCATAAATGTGGAACTGTGCTGTTTTACTGATATTTCTTGTCCTTTTCCTGGGTTCCAAAACCCATGAACCGTACTGACTCTTCCTCTGGACAGGAGGCAGCTTCCTACATGTGGCACTGATACTAATAACTTCTTCTTCCTTTGAATCTGTTCAAATTTCAACAGTGCAGATGTTCATGCATTTTCTAAGAAAACAAAATCTTTTCATAAAAGAAGAATTATTTTATTGTTTGCTTTATTACAGTGAGAATATGTCAGCCCCAGAAGATGTCCCCACATTCAGTTCAAGGTTCAAAGTTTAGTAGATCAGATCAGAATAACTCAAAATAGGGAACTCCCTCACTTCCTCAGTTAAATGGGTATTTTCAGCTGATTAAATTTCACTTTCCTCAGGTCATGAGGATGTGCTTAATCAAGTTTTGTGGTGGGAGAGCAAATAGAGTAGCAGATAAAGTGGCACAGGTAGAGAGTCACATGTGGTTAAGTGATGAGAGGTTTTAAGACACACAGCGGGCAAATAGTATGTCTTCTAAGGGATTTTTTTTTTTTTTTTTTTAGCATAACCCCTTCCATGAAATGCAGTGCCCCAGCTGTTGTACAAAGCCCTGGTTTCTTGTCCATCCCTTGACCATGTGCAAGGAGCAGCTGGTTACCAGATTAACAAACCACCAACTAACTCTCTCTGGCATGTGAAGTCATGGAAAAGGAGAAAGGCCAAGGCACTATGTTAGAAATACAGGAGAAAATTATGAGAAGGGAGTCAACACTGTGCATCTGACAATCAGTGCGCGCAGTTTGACAGGTTTTGCATACTTGCCAGTATCACAGCTCAGAGCTCATTTCTCTGAGCATCTGCAAAGTTTGGAAAGCTTCCAGCTCACACAGAATTTCAGATTTTCTTGTTTGTTCATTTTGAGTTGATTCAGAACTAAAAACTTTTTTTAGAAGAAATTTTCTGGAAACTGTAATGCTGTGTTTTAGACAGCTCTGATTCATAAAGTACTACATGGCAGCATGGTACACCAATTATTGATACCCTCAGTTTGGCTTGAAAGTGGAATCTAAGTGCTGATGACTATAAATGTCACTCTCAGGAAACACTGCTCAAATAAATTTATCCAAACGAACTATCTAGGCTGCCCGCAGAGTGTTCATAAATTTTAATAGGTATTTTCTCTTGATGATTTAAAAAAAAGAAATATTGTCAGGTGCTCAAATGGAAAAAAAAAATAAAATCTTATCTTTGACATAATGCTTTTAATTTATTTTATCACAGGAGAGTAGTCTAGACATACAAATTCAGCTTTGCTGTAAATTGGTTATTTATAAGTAAAATAAAAAAAGAATATATTGGCATAGATTCTCCAGCAGTTTTGCCCAGGCCAACAGAAATACAAAGCAGAAATGTAAAACTTTCTGGTATATCACCTTAAAATTTTACAGGATTTGCACTGGAACTTTTTTCTGCAACCTCTCTTTTGAATGGTTTTACAAGAGTAGAAACACTCATCAAAATTTGCCACTTACAGGGTAAATTCAGTGTGTTTTATCACAATTTTAAATCAATTTAATTTACCTTGATTCTGAAAAGTCACTGGTGCTTGTAGTGCCAATGTCATATATTACCATGAAAGTATTTAAACAAATGTGCATTATAACCCCAAACAAGTACCACTACCATAGCACTTGTGTAAGACATCGAAACTGCTAAGATATTTTGACAAAAACTAATGTAGTAATTTTCAACACAGCCCAGATGAACACAACTGAGCTTCTTAAAGTATGTCCTGCAAATGGGAAGGTGAATCAGAGAATAGTTGAGGTTGGACAGCATCTCTGGAGATCACCTATTCCAACCTTTTTGCACAGTAGGGTCAGGTACAGCAGGTTGCTCAGGGCCATGTCCAGTTGGGTTTTGAATATCTCCACAGATGGGTCAGCCTTTCAGGGCAGCCTGTTCCAGTGTTTGGCCACACTCATAGGGAAGAATTTTCTTCTCATGTTTAGGTAGAATTTCTATATTTCAGTTTGTGCTCATTGCCTTTTGTCCTATCACTGGCCACCTCTGAAGAAAGTTTATCTCTCTCCCCTTTACTCCTTCCATCAGTTATTTATAAACATTGATAAAATTTCTCTGAGCCCTCTTTTCTCCAGAATGGTCTCATCTCCATCTTTATATACCAGGTGCTCCAGTCATTCAGTGTTTTAGCAGTACTTTGCTGGGCTTACTCCACTGTCTTTCACTCTCCACTGCTAATATTTCTCTTGTACTGATGAGCTCAGAATTGGACACAGGACTTCAGATGTGTCTCACCAGTGCTGAGCAGAGGTAAAAGATCATCACCTCCCACAGTCTGCAGCAACACTCTTACAATAGGTGTCACAGTAGCATATGTATCTTAGTTTGGAAACCACTACTACTTCCTTTGTTGTAAAACAGTTCCTACAGCAGAAGTTTTCAAAATCAACTGATGTACAGTATTTTTATTAACTGTAATAAGAATTCAATGTCTATGAAAAGTAGGACTACTTACATTGTAACTAAACATGTTGTTATTGGAGTCTAGACAGAGGCATAGAAAACTCATGTTTGTAGACCTCCCTAATCCTCCAAACTCTGCCTGCCTAATATTGGCTTTATTTTAGCTTAAAAAATAGGAATTAGCTTCAAGCTTACATAAGTGTAGAAAATTTAAATCAAATCATAAAGTTAAAATTTCTCACTTTTCTTTTTTTTTCCTCATCAAATAAAGATATTCCTTCCACAGTCCTTGAAGCGTATGAAATCTGCTCAGCAGTTCCTGTTTTGGCTGGAGAATGACCTCAGATTATTCACATCACTAGAAAAGTGAGCAAGATGTAGCTGTGGGTCACACTACCGCCATAATACCATGGCCACTACCACTCCTGACATCATCCTGGTCCCAGTCTCAAGTGTGCACATGATCTCAGTCATCTCCTGATTCGCTGTTACTAAATTGAAAATGCTGCTACACCAGAAAGCACATATCCCAGGTGCAAGTTAAGACTAACAGGCATGCAAAGGTTTTCTAAACTTTCACTTGGTTATCCTATCTTAAACTTGCCTGTATGTATTAGAAGTGCTTGCATTACTAGACATAATTTTGCATAGCTCAGCATTAAATAGCAGATAAGAGGTAGGATGCTGTACATGCCTCAGTTCTAGTGAAGTGGTGACCATTTCAGCCTGTCACAAAAAATCAAGCAGATTTGGTTAACCTGATTAAGGTTTTTCATCAGCTACCTTCAAAATACTAGGTGTTTTCCCTTCTATCCATTAGCTCTCAGGGAACTAAGTCCAATAAGCTTGGCATATGAATCATATTCTTGAACATTCTTCTTTGGATTCTCCCTAATTAATTGTGGGATTTTTTTCAGAATAATTAAAAATTCTGAAAAAAGTGAAACAAAATATGCCATTATAGATTGGGATCATCTACTGTGAATGTAAATTTTTACAGGAAAAAAGAAGAAATGGGCCCTTTTTTGTTGTTTGTTTTGTTTCTCTAGTGAATATAGTGATTTTCCTTTCCCTGATGTATATTTCTCTAGTACAATTACAGGGATTTGGAAATGTCAGTTTTATTTAGTGGGTTCTCATTTTATCACTGATAAGAAAGGAAACAAACAATTTTGATTTAGTTTAATTCTATTCCCATTGATTCTAGACAACACTCGCATCATTTCAATAAGCTTTTGTGCTGTTTTCTAGTGTCTTGGTTACAGGGAATCAAATTTTAAAAAGAAAAAAAAGAAAACTTTTATAAATCCATAAAAAATAATATACTAGAGAAGAACCATAGTCAACCATAGAAAAAATAGTAACCCTTAGAAAGCCAAATTAAGCAACCTGGTCTAGCAGAAGGTATCCCTGTGCACGGCAGGGAAGTTGGAATTAGACCTTATTTAAGGTCCCTTTCAACCCAAATCATTCTGTGATTTTGCTCCCTTCCAACCCAAACTTCTACTTTCCCAACTTTTAATGCAAGAAGAGTTGGGTCTGAAACTTATGTGACAACTTTCAATACTGTTATAAATATTCATAAAAAAAAAAGGCTGATGTTGATAGAATTTTAATTGATTTAATGACTTCCAAAGTCTGATTACACAAAAAATAAACAAAACCCCTGCTTTATTTAATACATTTTGTATTTATTGCTTTTTATTTCCTTTGAGTGTATTCCTTTGTTCGTACTTGACATGAATAAATATCGAATTTTCCTCTTTTTTTTTTCTATTTTGTGCATTAGTACTGTCATTTCACATTTTTATACATAAAATAAACAATCTCAGATTTTTATGAGTCAGAGAATAATAACATTTAAATGCTATTTATCTTTATTTTAAAATGCTGTACAAATACTTTATGTACTGGCTGAGGACAACTCAGATAAACTTTCATACAAGGCCAATTTTTTTTCATTTTCTTATCTTTCTATTACCATATGGTGTTACAATTCAGAATGTAGTAAATTGGGTAAAGAACCAAAGGGGAAAAATCTCACTTCTGAAACAGTATTTAACACAATGAAACTAATTGGTAGAAGTTAACTGAAGCAGTATCCTTATCCTAGATTGTTAGCAAGATATTCTTGTTCAGGATTTTGTTAGTATTTCATTTGCTAGTATTTCAAATTTTGTGTTGACAAGCATTTACACTAGGCATGATTTTACCTAGTGGGGAAACAAGCCTCTCTTGTTTAAATAGACAGATTTGTGCTACTGTATGTTTCTCAAAACAAAAAAAAAAACTAGAAACTCTGATAAAACCTGTCAAGCGTTCAAGCTCTCTTTTTTTGTTTGTCAAATAAAAGTATATTTTAGTTTTTTTATTGTGCTTGCAGTAAAACAATAATTGATGAACACCAGAAAGGCTTTCTGGGACACATTACACATTGGACAAAGTCTAAGTAAGCAAAATAAGAAACCACAGAGCATATTGATTTTCTCTGAAAAGACAAGACAGATATTTCTTTATTTGAAGGTTTTGCTTTTCCACCGAATACTGCAAAGGAAATCCATCATATAAGAAAAGAACTTAAGAAAATGGTATATCATTTAAAAAAAATATTTCAGAACTAAACCACTTCACATGCCACCCTACTGCCCTTAATGGGAAGAAGCCCATTATGTACTTCAAAAAAGACACTTAACACAGACAAATTAAGCCACTTCACATGTGTAAAATTATTATCTTTTCTCTGCTTATGTCTGGACTAACAACCAAGGAGATGATTCTAAAGTGTTCAGAAGTGTTTTCCTTTAAGTAAACAAATATCAGAATTATGAATGGCAACTTTAACACCTCTAACGTGGTTCCAAGCAATGTACTTTTTCTTGGTAAAGTTTTCATAGGTAAGGTAGAATGTTATTGGAGAGACAAATAACAAGACTGTTATGTCTGATGTCTAGGATACAAACATATGGAAGGCTGAGAATCAAGTTCTTACACTGCTCAATTCAAAATAATTAAAAACCCCTCAGACACAGGGGGATAAGTACACTCACCCCACACTGAAAGCTCTGGATTTGTCCTGTATATCAATCTAATATTGTGCTCGACAAAGCTTTCTGTTTTCTATCCAGTGGAGAACAAAAGCAAATTTCAGAATCTCAGAAGTCACCATGCAACAAGATAGTCACCCTGCCATCAGTTGCATAGGGAACAGATTTTCAAAGTCAAAAAGTAGGACACCTTATGCCATCTCCTTTTATAGTCATGAAATACTTACATGCTTGGTCTTTTGGTTCATTTTTTTGAGTTGGTTAAGGAAATCTTCAGAGAAGCAAAGGCATCAAAGACAGTCTCAGCTCTCCAATTTTTCCAAATTTTTTCCTGGGTCCCTGTTGTGTATGAAGTTCTTAGTGTCAGGGAAGAAGAAAATAGAGGACATGGAGATCAGTGTCCTTTTTTAGTCTAGTTCTTCTTTTTCCTTACTGAATGGCCACATCAAGAATTCTGATTAAACTGAGCTTCATCACCGTACTCAAATGCTAATGTTTAGCAGATATTTTTCAGGTATGAAAAGTTCTGAACAAAGCCTGATGCAAAACTTAAACTTGCTACATGATGAATTGTTGCTGTAGGAATACAATAACATAATGGATGATCACCCCAACTAATTTTTAGGAAAAGTAAAATGAGCAGAAATAGAAAATAGGGATAATTTAGCTAGCCTTTACTTACCATAACCTCATATAAAAATTGGAAGTGACTGTAACAAAAGTAGGCCATAGAGCTTCTATGCCTATAAATAAAGTTTCATATTTTCATTACTATTTATCATCAGAACGGCCTTTAAGTTACAGATTATGCTTTCTTAAAACACTCAGCTCTGGCCTGTAACTGTAAAATACTTTCTTCAGCATGAGATCAAACAAGCAAATAAGTTGATTGGGCTATGGTGAAGAATTGCTTCTAGGTAGTCAAAAAGAATCATACTAATTATTTCGTACCTGGCAAAACAATACATTCTTTAAGACATAAATCTGAACGGTATCCATAGCACACTGAGCTGGTGCTTACCCAGTGCTTTAAATGAGGAGACTGCTTTTGAAGCGAATCTGCAAATCTTCCCCACTTACTGGGGGGGAATACCATATCACCCTGTAGTCTTAAAATAAATGGACTGGATCCTCTTCAGATTAAACTTAGCTACATACTCTAGCAGTGCACCTCCAGCCACTAACGAGTGTGCTGGCCACGTGGCCAGACTAGAGCTAGTATAAGCACGACTACTGGAACATGTGCATACTGTAGGTGTCAGGTACTCAGTCCCAAATGTATCACTCAATGTATCAACTTCCACTGCACAGCCCAACTTACTGCTGCAGATACGGCCAGAATCACTATTTCTTTATTTTCGTATCCATCTGAATTCATCATGCTTTCTGCAGCTTAAACCTCCATTGATCACAGTCACAGATTCCTTTATAAAAGCACCCAATGTATCTCTATACTATAGCACAAGAAGCATTATGAAACCCAAGAATTCAGGAAACTGGTTTGCAAACTAAATCTTTCCCTCTGTCAGCTGCTTTGTGATGATACCTGCAGAACAGCATTTGATGTACAATTTTGTATCATTTTGACATACCCCTTTTTCATAAAACCAATTGCCTTATTTTAAAACTTATTATAGTAGAATTCCTGCATAATTTAAATTTCAATATAGGGGGAAAATGTTGCAATCTGTATAAGTTTTAAGGTGTGCATTTACCTGAAACTAGGGGGAAAAAAAAGAAGGAAAGAATAAAAAAAAAAAAAAAGGCATTTTTTAAATGCTATGCACTAGCTTGCTTTCAAAACTGGAATTCATGTTGGTATGATGTTTACTGGCTTTTCTGTAAAACTCAGTAGCATTTGCTGAGTGCTTATAAAGATTTTCAAAGTTACACTCAGCAATAATATAAATGAAATATCACCAATTTTACCTTAAATAGCAATTTTTCATGCATGATCTCTGCATAATTCTGTCATGTATATGTAAAGAACACTAACTGCTCAAAATATTGCTATGTTTATGCAAGACATTTTGAAAAAAGTCAATAATGTAAGTTTAAAAAGTAATTACAAAGCAATGCTGTATTTATTCCACCTCAGGGATTATATAATTTGAGAGAAAATATATTTTACAAAATTATGATTTTTTTTTTCTTTACTATGTAAGTACTAAAGGTTAACTACATTTAAAAATGGCATTTCCTATCTCAGATTTCTCTTGGACAGTTTTGAATTTATTTTTACTTAAAATGTAACAAGCTACATATGTAGAAGGCAACTGCATGACCTTTCACTGCTGTAACAGCTAGCTTTAGTACTTCATTCTCATCATTGTTTATTAATATTACACTGATTCAACCTAAGAGCACATCTCTCTGCTCATGCCATGTGCACACAAGTGAGCTAAGGTGCTTTGAGTCACCATTCCTGGAGATATTTAAAGGACATATAGACATTGCGCTTAGGGACATGGTTTAATGGTGGAGTTGGCAGTGTTAGAATAACAGTTGGATTTCATCTTAAGTGCCTTTTCCCACCTAAATGATTCTGTGATTCAATGAGAAAACTCACCTTATAAAAAAAGAAATAAAATGAAGTAAGTCTCTGAAGATTTCTGCAACTATTTCCCTGCTTCATTTAAGAATATGGAGTCTTAATGAGTTTTTGAAGTTTTTACAAAAGGCCCAGAAAAGTCTGAATGTGTGGCACCTAACTTACTGTGCAAACTTATTTTGAGGCTGCTTATATCAAACTTACTTATCCTTATTATTATATTCAGAGGGATACCACTAAGTAACCCTGTACATCTACTGTAAAGAAACTATGCTGATCCTCAAAAAGCCTCTTTCTTAAGGCTGCTTCTACATATGGAAAGTACAAAGTTAACCTTACTTTTGCCTATAGTAGTTGAAGAGATCTTCCAACTACTCAAAATCCCCATGATTGTTATAATTATAAAATTGGCATAAAACAGAAAGTCTTGGATTATTCCCTACAAATCAAGAATGTCCTGGGTTCAGCAGTAGCAGTCATTTTGATCCTTCTTGGTAGCTGGTGCAGTGCTGTGTTTTGACATTCGGCCTGGGAACAGAGCTGATAACAATGATGTTTTGGTCTGGCCAAGGACTTTGTGAGCCTCATGCTCTGCCAGGGAGGATGGGAAGCCAGGAGGAAGCAGAGACAGGACACCTGACCCAAACTGACCAAAGAGGTATTCCATACCACAGCACGTCATGCCCAGGATGTAACTGGGAGTTAGCCGGAAGGGCTGGGAGACTGCAGGGTTGGAGGAGGTATTGGTCGGTGCTTGGTCAGGCTAGGGGGGTGAGTTATCAGTTGGCTGGTGGTGAGGTGTTGTATTCTCTTCCCTTGTAATTTCCTTTATCATTATTATTATCGGTGGTAGCAGTAGTGATTTGTGTTATACCTTAGTTACTAAACTTGAGTTCTTATCTCAACCCAGGGGAGTTGCATTCTTTTCGATTCTCCTCTCCATCCCTCTCGGAGTAGGGGGAGGGCAAGAATGGGGGGAGGTGAGTGAACAAGTTGCCTGACTGGGTTTAAACCACAACAAAGAATTATTCACGCTTAATATCAGCATCCAGAAATGCACTGACTTGTGTTTACCTTTCTCTAGAGCACAAAAAAGTAAGCTGAGTATCTAGGAGTGCTACCAGGACTGGCTAGAGCAGGACTCTAAAGAATCATTCAAAGCAGCAAAAACTGAGCAAGATTTCAGAGAAATCTATTATCAGACACTGGGAAAAGAGACCTGAAACTCTACCTCTTCTACAGAAATGACCAGGGGTTCTTAAGGAAGTCTGGAAATGGATATTACTGTATTTTATGATATGTAGACTTTATCTCACAGGTAACTGAGAATTTTGATGACAGAACCTCCAAAATAAGAAACAAAACCATGAGTACTCAAATCCCAAGACCTAATTTGAAAACAAAGAAAATTATGCATGCCCACCACACACAATCTGAAGTAATGAAAAACTGAAATTAAGCAATTGGATGCAAAGTCCGTAAAGTGAGTGAATAGTATGATTCACAAGTCTAGCAGCTATACTTGTGCAAAACAGGGGCATTCGTTTGAACTCACTGGGTTTATGACAACTTACATCAGATGTTATCTTTGGTATATTTAGTTACTATTGTTTAGATTGAGAACAATTTTTTTTTTTCAATACAGAATAATGATAAATTTAAGGCAGAGAACATGTACCTATGATTTTTGCTTAGTTTTATACATCATTCCTATTATCACTTTTGATGGATCCATACTTAATAAATGAAGTTCTCTCATAGATAGGCAGATAGATGGATGAGTGGATGGATGGATGGATGGGTGGATGGATGGGTGGATGGATGGGTGGATGGATGGATGGATGGATGGATGGATGGATGGATGGATGGATGGATGAATGGTTTCTGTGTGCATGTGTGTGTGTGTTTTTGCAAAGTAAAACCTAATACAGCTATTGAAATAGGTAAATCTATGTAACGTTACATATGAAAGTTACATATGGAAGTAGACATTAGCTAAGAATGATATGGAACTCACTGAGGATCTGAGAAAAAATGTAAGTCCTTTTAAAATTTACTACCATTTCTGTGTTATTTTGAGTTAAGCTTTGAAAATACATGACTGTATTTGAAAACACATGTTTTGCTGAGATTTTAAGTAGTGTATAGAATTTATTGATTTTTACATACTTGGAAGAACTATGAATCATTTTTAAGAATAAATAATTCATAATAATGAACAGCTCTCTAATACAAATGAACAGGGATTATTTATTTAGGGAGAATACCAGTATTTGGTATTATGCTTTTTTTTTTTTTTACCTGGTCTTGCATCTGAATTCAAAAAAGACTTAGGTATGAAGAAACTATAGTGTATTGATCTTACCTTTCCCCTTTTTATGCATTATGGATATAAAATCCAGCATCATAGCTGATGGGAGATCATTTTAAGTCTAGTACTTCACTGAAACTGGCAACCTGTTCAGGAATGAGTAATAGTTTATTTTGACTTTAGATTCTAGTAAACAGACATCAGGAAATTTAGAAGTTGGAATAATTTTTGTGCTCGTCTGAGTTTTTCCTGTGTAGTACCTCCATCTAGTACTGTTGGAGATTTATGACATAGTAAAGGAAAATTTCTGAAAAATTGTGGACTGTTACTATTACAATGTATACAGCAGCTCCATATGTTGAGGCTTTAATGTTAATGACTACTTTTATATACTCCATTTTTTTTTACATCTGAAGCATAAGAATTGGCAGAAATATTAGGGTCCTGATGTTCCCTCTTTCTTAACTGTATTGCTCCGCTGGTAATTTTTTTTTAATACTAATTAGTGTACTGTGTTTTAAATATTTATTAATAACCTTTATTTTCATTCTCCTCCAAGAACCTATGAATTGTAAGATCAAAGACTGGTGAAACAATTTCATTTTGAAGGGACCTCCTGAGACTATCTAGTTCAACCTTTTTAAGCTCATCCTGAGATTAAAAGTCTCATTTTGAAATTATTTTTATTTCTCAGTATTACTTAGTAGTTCAATATGTATATGTTCATATTGTTTATTTGAATTTTAAATAAAAATATTTATTACAAAGTACCTATAAGAAGAAGATATGCTTTCTCCTGATGACTAAGTAATGTTTTAACAACATTAATGTGAATAAATAAGGCAAGATTCCACATCAGCCTTTGTCCCTTTTAAAATATTTTTTTGTTTATGGATATTGTGCAAATATCAGATAAAGTTACATATTTTAGATTTTTTCCTTCATAAGTATACATATAAAACTCTTTACCTTTTACACATTAAATGTGTTCCAGATCCACATAACATACAGCAGAACTCAGACCTAAAATACATTGTGTCATTTTCTTAGAACTGTACTAATGATCCAGACCAGTAGACAGGTAAAACACTAATTGGTATAGGTTAAAAAAAACAAACAAACCACCAAACCCAACCAAACCCAACCAACCAACCAAACACTACCCCCCAACAAAAAAACAACAGAAACTTAGGCATTTTGCATGTAAAATATACATTTGACCAAGTAAAATTTAAGCATCTAGTCTAGACTAGTCACCCTCTTGCCTCTGGTAGAAAGGAATTCCATCTGCAGGGTAAGTATTTTTCACAAAACTTGTCATTCTTTGAGGCTGTTACTGTTCAGTAAATGAACTCCTAATGATACACAGTGATGTCATATCTGCATAACTGATTTAGAAAATTCATGGTGTGTCGTATGTTTAATACAAGGGGAAGATAGATTCATCATCATGCAGAAAAGTAAGTCTATTAATTATTATCCATTTACAAAGAGTACATTGGCTTCCTAAGGATTTCCCACAGGATTGTTTTCAGTAAGTTCTAGTTACACATGTATACAATTCTTAGCACTGCCTCATCTTTACACATCAAAGACATTTGTAGATTTTTTTTTTTCCTCACTGAATTGCTTTTTAAAGAAGTGTTATTTAGTAAATACACTTTTTTCAGACAGGAAACAAAAGTACTGAGTAAAATAGATTATTACTCCAAAGCTGCTCTTACGTCTGTGGATCAGGTGGGTATGACAACTTAGTTTTCAAAATCACTAGTAAATACATTGATTTGCAAATGTCTCACCCTTCATCCCAGGATTTGAAAAAACATTCACAGTAATATCAAAGCAGGTTAAAACATTTTCTTATATTAAGTCCTTTGAGCACTTCAGAAGCCAAAGTAGAGAGAACTAAGAGGATGAGGCAGAAGACAGGTGCAATACCTGAGAGTAAAGGAGGAAATTTCTGTGTGAATCAGCAGAGCATAGGAGTGTCTGTTTGTTTATTTTTTAACATGTTAGAAGGTATTGGTTTCAAATTGAGAAAATCCTTCTCAGTTCATGAATCATTGACTGGGTAGATTGTAACAGCTCCTTTGGAGCCATTATGGTGTGTCCTTTCAATCCAGCCACTGAAAGACAACATTCAGCCTCGCTGTTCCAACTCCACAAAAAGTGTCAGTGAAATCATTGCTCTGTGTGTTCAGCATATTGTTTTCAAACTTTCACCAAATATGCATTTATTTTTTTTAAATATCATAAGCAGTTAGGCCAAGCTGTGAATAAACTGTTAAAAATGCATGTTTTAAAAGCAAAATAAATTGTATAACTCAAAAAAAAACAACCCAAACCTCTAGAACAAAAACAATCCAGAAATATTTTTAAATTGTTATTTAAATTTAGAAGTATCATTAAGAAAGTAGAATCACCTTTTTTAGACTAGAGGACTGCCATGGTTTAAGCCCAGCCAGTAACTCAGAACCATGCAGCTGCTCTCTTACTCCCCCAACTTCCTCCCCCCTGCTCCCAGAGGGATGGGGAGAAGAATCGAAAGAATGTAACTCCCATGGGTTGGGATAAGAACAGTCCAGTAACTAAAGTATAACACAAATCACTGCTGCTACCACCAATAGTAATAATGATAAGGGAAATAACAACAGAAGAGAATACAACCGCTTATCACCCACCGACTGATACCCAGCCCTACCCAAGCAGTGATCTAGCTCTTCGGGTAACTGCCCTTGGGTTATATAGTGGACATGACATGCTGTGGTATGGAGTACCTGTTTGGTTTGTTTGGATCAGGTATCCTGTCTCTGCTTCCTCCCAGCTTCCCCTCCTCCCTGGCAGAGCATGCGACTCAGAAAGTCCTTGGTCAGAGTAAACATTACTGAGCACCAAATAAAAACATCAGTGTTATCAGCGCTGTTCCCAGGCTGAAAGTCAAAAACACACCACTGCACCAGCTTCTAAGAAGGAGAAATAATGACTGTTTCTGCTGAGCCCAGGACAAAGGCCTTGCCAGGCTACATGGATATGGAGCTGGTTGTTGTTAGCATTCTGAACATGCCATAGCTCTGACCTTTTTGCTAAACCTTACAACTAAAGGTAAGATCAGTTTCAACAGAGGAAGCTTAAAGTACATGAGAGAAGCCTCAGAGTTGATGAGCATTTAGGAAATATTAAAAAAGTAACTGAACAGTATTTTGGGTAGAAATAATGCTCCATTTGCAAGCAGTGAAGACTGTCCACAAAAAAGATAATTCAGTCTAAACTAGGCCAACAATATGTGTAAAGTATATTGCATGAAATAATAATTCCCAATTTCGTCTCCTAGAACACCTATCTCAGGGAACCTTTCTGTGGTCCAAGTTATATTACAGGATAGCAAATTTCCACTATGACAGAAAAATCAATCACAGCCCAGAATTTATATTAATATTTCCAAGTTTTAGCATGCTATCTTAGGATGCTTAAACAGCAATTGAGTTTAAATTCTTTTTCTTCTCTTAATAAAAAGAAAATGAAAGAGAGAGCATTAACACCAGAAGTGTGTGGAGGTTAAGTCTTCCCATGCACATGTTCATTTTTTCAACTGTTAAGTAGATTCTGGTTTCTAACTGACAAATATACCCAGTACAAAAAAAAAAAAAAACACCAACTATGAAAATTATGTTTTATAATATGAATAAATATTTTCTCATAAAATCTGACAGCAAAACATAGAAAAATAGAATCATAGAATCATAGAATGGTTTGGGTTCAAAGGGACCTTAAATATGTAATTCCAAGCTTCCTGCCATGGGCAGGGACACCTTCCACTATACCAGCTTGTTCCAAGCCCCATCCAACCTGGACTTGAACACCTCCAGGGACAGGGCTTTCACAACTTCTCTGGGTAACCTGTTCCAGTGTCTCATGACCGTCACAGTAAAAATTTCTTCTTAATATCCATTCCAAATCTACCTTCTTACAGTTTAAATCCATTCACCCTTGTCATGCCCTTATGTGCACATGTAAAACTTCCCTCTCCAGATTTCCTTTAAGCCCTTCTAGGAACTGGACGGCTGCTCTAAGGTCCCCTTATAGCCTTCTCTTCTCCAGGCTGAACGAGCCCAACTCTCTCAGCCTGTCTTCATAGGGGAGGTGTTCCAGCTCTCTGACCATCTTCATGGCCATACTCTGGACTTGCTCCAACAGATCCACATCCTTGTGTTGGGGCCTCCAGAGCTGAACGCAGTTCTCTAGGTGGGGCCTCAGAGGAGTGGAGCAGAGGTGGAGAATCACCTCCCTTGACCTGCTGGCCACACTCCTATTTGTGGCAGGTGCACATTGCTCAGTGTCATGGTTTAAACCCAGCCAGATAGCTCATTCACTCATTTCCCCCCCCTTCTTGCCTTCCCCCTACTCCCGGAGGGACGGAGAGGAGAATTGAAAAGAATGCAACTCCCCTGGGTTGAGATAAGAACTCAAGTTTAGTAACTAAGGTATAACACAAATCACTACTGCTACTACCAATAATAATAATGATAAAGGAAATTACAAGGGAAGAGAATACAACACCTCACCACCAGCCAACTGATAACTCACCCCCCTAGCCTGACCAAGCACCGACCAATACCTCCTCCAACCCCCAGTCTTCTAGCCCTTCCGGGTAATTCTCCAGTTACATCCTGGGCATGACGTACGGTGGTATGGAATACCTATTTGGCTAGTTTGGGTCAGGTGTCCTGTCTCTGCTTCCTGCCGGGTTCCCGTCCTCCCTGGCAGAGCATGAGGCTCACAAAGTTCTTGGCCAGACCAAAACATCATTGTTATCAGCTCTGTTCCCAGGCCGAATGTCAGAACATAGCACTGCACCAGCTACCAAGAAGGAGAAAAACGATGGCTACTGCTGAACACAGGACACTGGGTCATGTTGAGTTTCTTGTCAAACACCAAGTCTTTCTTCTCAGGGATTGTCCTGACCCAGGTGCAGTACCTTGCACTTGGCCTTGCTGAACTTCATGACTCCTGCTGAGGTCCCTCTGGACGGCACTCCTTCCCTCCAGTGTGTTAACCCCACCACACAGCTTGGTGTCGTTGGCAAATTTGCTGAGGGTGCACTTGATCCCACTGTCCATGTTGCCAACAAAGACATAAAACACTGGCAGTTGCAATATTGACCCCATGAGGAGCACTACTCATCACTGGTCTCCACTTGGACATTGAGCCATTGGCTGTACGTCTTTGAGTGCAGCCATCCTGCCAATTCCTTCTGACAGAAATTGCTATCTTCAATGAGTCTGAAATAAAGAGCTTTAGGAAAAAATAAAAAAAAAAAAATTCAAATTTTATAGCTTTTGCAAAACAAAGCACCTTAACCAGAACACAATTCAAATTCAACTTTGAAATAGTTTATATTTTCCATTAGCTGCCATATCTTTTTATAATCCATAAGAACTGGCCTTGTGATGTGGTTCTAAACTGTTGTATTTACAAATGAATCATGTATTTTCTATTGATTAGAGAAAAAAATCCTAATAAAACACAATCTGAGTTACAAAAAAAGAGCTGGCATAAGCTGTGTATGACCTGTCTGCTTCCTCTCTCTCCCTGAACTTCCCAACCCTTCATCCTTTCACGGAACAAAGGCAATGCTATTAGATTCATATTCTAAAGAGTTAAAAGTGTACAAAATGTTATACTCTCAGAAAAAAAAAAAAAACAGGGCTTTTACTTGTCTAGAATTTAGAGCAACATTATAAATGTGGCTGCTTTTCTGAAGCTGTTACAGATACAACTTCCGATATTCCTTTGAGACTACCATATTATTTCTGCTAGACCTTAGAGCAGAAGCCCAGAGTCATTTATCATCTCTCAATATGACACCTCTCTGACCAATAAGTCACTTAGCAAAATGTCCCATCTGGTTGGGAGTGTTATATGCAAAGAGAGAAGCAAATCCCAGGGGGAAACAAATTCTTTCCTTCCTTTTCTCTTGTCTGAGCATAGATTGCCTGGAAAACAGTTCTTAGGCATCTGTAATTGAATGTGAGATGAACTTCCACAAGCTTTAATGAGGAGTAATATTACTGCCCAGGCAGCAGAAGTTAGTGTACTGCTCCATGTTCCAAATTATTTCATTAATATTAACCAAGGTTTCCAACTCTCCCCAGGCACCAATGCTGTAGCATGGAAGAAAGATGCAAATAAATCTCACAGCTGCCCAACTAATCACCAGAACATGCAAGAATAACAAGTATATAGAAGTGATGTTTTTCAGGTAAGGGAAATAGGTCTTTTCCACAAGGAAAAGAGCTCTTGTTACTGTAGTTATAAATAATATCCTTTTGTACAGTATTTTAGCATTGAAAGTGTACTTTTCTTTTGTTCCCTTTGGTACTTCAAGGAAGAAAAATAATTCCAAATAAAAAGAAGTCATTAATACTATAAACCTTATATTGGAGAGTACAAGCAACAAGAAAATTCTGTTTCATGGCCTGCCAAAATACTCAGTTCAATGATAGAGTGATATAATTTAATTTCAAAAGTAAATTTGAATGTAAATATAAATATATAAATAAAAAAATTATAAATACATTATTTCAATAGATGAAGATAATACACTGTATATATTATTATCTTCATATATCTTATGTATAAAAATATTGTCTTCATATATATTAAGTATAAAATCATAGAATCATAGAATAGTTAGGGTTGGAAAGGACATTAAAATCATTCAGTTCCAACCCCCCTGCTACAGGCAGGAGCACCTCTCACTAGACCAGTCTGCTCAAGGCTCTGTCCAACCTGGCTTTGAGCACTGCCAGGGATGGAGCATTTACAACTCCCTTGAGCAGCCTGTTCCACTGCCTCACCACCCTCACAGCAAAGAACTTCCTTATATCTAACCTAAACTTCCCCTGTTTAAGCTTGAACCCATTACCCCTTGTCCTATCACTACATTCCTGGATGAAGAGTTCCTCTCCGGCATCCTTGTAGGTCCCCTTCAGATACTGGAATGCTGCTATGAGGTCTTTCCATGCAACCTTCTCTTCTTCATGATGAAGAGCCCCTATATATATGTATATATAATGTATATATATTTTGAAGTCAGAAGTCAGGAAGTGCCATGAAAAGTAATTTGACGGGCAAGCAAGTGAGCTCTCAAGGGCAACAGAAGACCCAAATTTGTAAAGTAGATGTACAAGTTGTTCAACGTGGGTCTGAGACATCCTTGTGCTTCTGAGGGCCCAAATATACACTGGTACTGTATATGATTCATGCCACACTGAATAGTTTCACACTAATCTCTGTGTGAAAGTGAAAATCCTCAGTAATTTATTAGTATAATTTTATATAGATATGCATACTTCTTTAAAATTCTCTTTCTTTTGTCATCTTTCTTAAAACGTGTTTGTTTTTAGACAGTAATATGACTGCAAATCCAGTTTTTGTGAACAGCCTTAATGTCTTACAATTTTGAATAGAAATATTTGACACTAGTGGTAACCAAACATCATATGTTTATAACGCAAAGTCTCAGCATGACAGGTTAAGAGTATCTATCCATAGCATATAGCAAATATATATTATTTGTATAGTGAATGTATACATACATTGCAAAAAACTGAGTATAATAGGCTAATATTTATTCCATTCTAGTCATAGAGGGCTAATTTTCTTTGGCATTAATATCTAATTACTTTCACTGTTTCAGAAGATTCAAATATGTAAGGATTTTAAAAATTCTTTTATTGTACCCAGTTAGCCTGCCTTGGAGGAAAGAAGTGGTGACCCTACACAGTAGCTGGCCAGATCCACTGGATATTTCCAAGCAGAGTCTGATTTGTCAAGCCATAAATTAAACCAAGACCTTCTTCCACCAGTTCCTGGTGACTGTCCAAATCTAAAAAAAAAAACCAAACCAAAAACCAAAAAAACCCCACCAAACAATTAAAAAAAAAAAAGCATGATTTGTCACAATAATTTTTTAGGGTTTTTTTTTTAGTTTAATACCACTGAAGCCGTTGTCAGGAGTAAAAAGTTTTGCTTTTCCCCCTGCATTCATTTTTCTTCTTAACTGATTACAAAGTTTGGCAATGTTTTTATAGAAATGGCTACTAAACCATTCTACACTCCTACCCCCAATTCTCATTTTCCATGAGAATAGACTGGGTTTGGGAATAAAGAGAAAGGGGAAGGATGTATTATCAAAATGTTCTTCAAAATGGATTATCATATATGTTAGATAAATTGTCAATTATTGTGAGGTCAGTGTATAAAACTAAATGACTCTTGGTTAGACCAGGAGCAGCAGGAAGCTGTTCTAATTTTGCATCTCATACAGGAACTGTGTGTCTCACACTGCTGTTACTGTCTCGCAGTTTCCCTTAGACCCTCTGATTCCTACGCCCTTCTGAACACTCCTTCAGTTCCTTCTCTTCATCCTGTCCCAGCCACATTTTCATCACTGCATCTCCCTGCTGATTTCTACGAATCCCCTGGCAGCATATCACCCTTGCACATGTAATTTCTTACCCTCTCCAGTCTTTAGAGTGGATGAGTATACCGGAAAACTTCCTTCTTGGAACAGATGTAATAAAACACTTTGTTAAAACATAGAGAAATACACATATAAAAAGATAAATATATCAGCAATGAAGAACATAATATTTAGCTTAAAACTGTTGGTCACTGTGATGCTGTGGAAACACCTAACCTCTAGGATCTTCGCTCAGTATCTGAATTGCCAGCTTTCAGTCAGGTGTGGAGACATGAAGCATGAAAAACATCTAGAAGAAGCCACTGTGCTAAGATGGAAGCCAACAGTAAGGAAACGTAAAGGAAAAGGCCAGAAGAGACTTTTCTTCTACGGACAGAGTCCCCCCTCTCCCCAGTGGTACCTCTTTCTCCCTCACCCTGTATTTTTAATACAGAACTAAACAAATTGCCATGGTCATTCTTTTAAAGAGCCTCTCACCTGGAAGAGGACTGGAGGGTTGGGACACTTATGCTTTTGTCCCCATAAAGCTTTGCATGACGCTCAGTATGATAAAACTTGCTCAGACTATGCTCTCTTCTCTAAGCAAGGTGAAACAGCTCTGATTGGAGCAGGTGAAAATGTTCCTGTTTCCTGAGCAGTTTGTAATCTGGTAGTTGGACTACTCTCCAGAGCATTAAGAAATACAGGTTTTCTTGCATAGAAGACTTCAGCCAGGCAAATTCTTTTTTTTTTTTTTCCCTTTTCCTTTTATTCAGATTTTGAGTTGAGCATTTCCTTCTCTATTATTAAGCTAGCATCCTTGCTATTTCATCCCACAAAATCTTCACTCTACTCTAAACCTAAGATGAAACTATTTCTCCAACACCCTTAACAGCTTTTAATCTATTATTCATTATTAAACCACATAATTGTATTATTTATAGCTTTTCTTGTAAAGTACTGTGGGATGCATTTGTATGAAATACAATTCAAAATAAAACAGTACTGCACTATAGAACAGTTCTCATTTATTTTTTAATAATTATTTGATCTTGCCTTGATTTACTGAGTCACTAAGGTATCTTATTCCTGGTGATTTAAGGGATGCTGTGAAGTTAAAACTCTCATAAACTCACATCCTCAGCTAATGTAATCGGCGAAGTTCCAATGCAATCAATGGAGGTCTGCCAATCCACACTAGATCTGTCTTACAGTAGTTTTTAAAAATCTCTCATCTATGCTTTAAATGACACTTTAGATGCCAAATAATTTCTTTTAATCTACATTGCTTAGCACTATGTAGACTTTATTTTTTACATTTCATCATACTTAGGTAAAGCAGACTGGTTTATTTCTAAAATCCTTCCAGTTCCGCCTCTGATATAATACTATAATTTTGAAATGTTTTCACTGCTAACTCTGCAAGGAAATGTTATAAAATTGAATCTATATGTTTTGCAAGTTTTATGGGAATGCTTTCATCAAATCATAGTCACTGAGAACTTCCTTATTAATATAACATTATAGTGATCATTCTCAAACACTAGAAGAATATCAAATAATATATACCTATGTCAATCGACATTATTGAGTGAATTAATAATTTTAGGTGCTTCCATTTCCATATATGCAGGTTAAGAAATCATGGGGACACCTGATTTAGCAAGGTTCTGAAAAATGACATAAACTGTGCATGCAAATAGAGAAGCTCAATGTGGAAAAAATAGTGAGGAATCTCTGATTCTGTGCATGAGAAACAAGGCAGGTACTATTCAAATTTTTTTCCACCCAAACTGTTTTTTACATTTTTTATTAATATTGACAGTAAGTTGGTCCTAGTAAGAGATGGAAGAACAGAAATCCTAACTAATCAAGACATCTAGTGATATGAACTACAGCTTTGCATCTTGATAAGCTACATAGCTACTTCAGCTGAGCTCTACATCTCCCTCCAGTATTAATCCTTTACTTTCAGTAGGATCCCTAATTATACCCTGACTCACTATGACTATGCATTTGTAATTTCAAGTGATATTATTTCAATTGTACTTGTGAATTAAAAATAAACAAGTTCAGGTAGATAATACACACTTCACATGGAGATAGTAAAAATTCTTCACTAATAAAGTTGCTTCCTGGTTATTGTTATTTTTAAATACTTTAAATATTTTATTATGCTGAAGTGCCACAGTTATGTATAATTGGAGTTGGTGTTTCAATTTAACATAAGGCAGGAAAGAAACTAAATTGCACCATGTATCTTCAGACTAGTTTCAATACAAATATCTGGGGGCTTTTTGCTTTATAGAAGGCATATTCTTGCCTTCAATTGTATCATGGTTTAACTCTAGCCCGAAAGTAAGCCCCACACAGCTTTGTTCACTCTCCCCAAGTGGGATGGGGGAGAAAGTTACAATGGTAAAAGTAAGAAAACTCATCGGTTGAAATAAAGACAGTTTAATAGGAAAAGCAAAAGCCACACACACAACCAAAGCAAAGCAAGGAATTCATTCCCCATTTCCCATTGGCAGGCAGGTTCAGCCATCCCCAGTTAAGCAGGACTCTCATATCTAGTGGTTTCTTTGGAAGACAAAAGCCATCACTTCAAATGTTCCTCCCTTCATTCTCCCAGCTGTTATTTCTGAGCCTGACTTCATATGGTATGGAATACATTTTTGATCAGTTGAGGTCAGTTGTCCCAGCTGTGTCCCCTCAACACTTCTTGTGCAGAAGAAGTTTTGCACTTCTTCTGTTTTTTGCACTTCTTCTGTTTTTTACACTTCTTCTGCACCCCAGAATTTTTACACTCCTGCACCCCTGACTGCTTGCTGGTGGGGTGGTGTGAGAGACAAAAAAGGCCTTGACTCTGTGTAAGCACCGCTAAACAATAGCTAAAACATCCCTGAATTATCAACACTCTTTTCAGCACCAATCCAAAAAACAGTTTTACAATTTTAATAATTTGCTTTTTTTAAAAGAAGATTAATCATAGAATCATAGAATAGTTAGGGTTGGAAAGGATCTTAAGATCATCTAGTTCGAGCCCCCCTGCCATGGGCAAGGACACCTCACACTAAAATTATAATACATTAATGTCAGCAATAGTGCATTTCTGCATTTGTTGCTTTTGTGGGTAAGGTGGGCTGCTGGTACAATTTTGACTAGCTCTTTTAACTGGTTAACATCAAATGTAAAAATCTGGTAAAAATCTCAGTAGGTCATTTTTCAAGTAAGAGAAAATGGTAGAGAGCAGAAATATGCATCCAAACAGTAGTTCCTTTTGGTCTTGCAAATTCTGTGGCGAGAAAAAAAATAAATTAACTTTTCATATTTTACTTTCTAGCGTATTAGTGCAGTTGGGAATGCTATTAAAATTAAGATTGTGAGCCATCTTAATGATAAAGAACCACTGACATGGTAAATTTCAGGAACTAGTAGATATTAGCAGCTAAGCTAGTCACCCCAAGGTCACTTTACAGTAAAAGAGAGAAATAGGTGCTGCTGGCACATGCTTCACCTAATCAAAAGCAGAATTCTAAACTAGATTTACATTTTCCATTCACTATAAAAAACCCTGGGGTGACTAGCACAGGTGCTAACATCTAAGAGTAAATATCTAGGGCAGGATACAGTTCAAGATTAAAACATTTATATTTAGGTGTCTACATTAATGTGTCTACAAGCACATGAGGTATGAAGACTTACATTGCAGACAATGGAGATCTAGTAAATGCAGCTGATGCATTCAAGAGATCAAGCTAGCAGTAATATGGTGTTTATTTTAGGATCACTTTTACAATTGAGCCAAGCTGCTTTCCATGTGTTCTTTACTGTCTGATAAGGAAGCTTACTTAACTAACTTGTATGACTACCCACTATCACACAGGTACTTACATCACTTTATCTCAGATTGAATCTTGTACCTTGGAATAAGGTTCAGTTATCTAAAGATGGGTGTTTATGCCATTAAAGCACCCTTGAATATACAAGTCTAGCTGCTGATGGACTGCAAGGTGCAATTCGGGACTTGTGGGGGTCTGTGTCCTTTGGGAACAGCATCTGGAAACCAGGAAAGTACCCACTTACATGTGTACCTACTACACATCTGTGTTTAGGCAAACTCTTGAGGTCTTTGACTTAAACCACACACTGAATCATTGTATATTATTGATCCCCATATATCATTAGATGAGAGCTGTAGTAAAGGATAAGCGTTCCAACTCCACTTCTGAAATCAAACTTTATAGCTTCCCTGCTGAGAAACCTGAGTCTCAGTAGGTCTAGCCTATGCTATGGAAAGGGTTAAGCTATATATCTCACAACCAGCATTCAGTATTATAAAAATGGCTTTATATATTTTTTTCTTTTTTTTTTTTTTAACTACGGCTGATTTTCTGCATTCTGTGTACAGAAGACTGGAAGAATGAATGAATGACTGTAAATTGTAGCTGTGTGAAGCAGCTACACATAAATAAAACCCAGCATACTGGGGAGGAAGAGGGGGTCCTGATGTGTATTATAGCATGTTATTTCCATATTTGAAGTGGGTTTAGATTTCATCAACTGAGACAAATATATTTTAGTTCTTCTGTCTCTAGAGAAGCAGCTAATTGTCATTTACGGAAGGAGATAATAATGGAAAATCAGATAAAAGCGCTGCTAATATATTTCAGAATTACATATCTAAAATTTATAGTAAAGTGGCACAGTCAGTTATTGTCGAGCAGAAAGAAGTAAAATGTCCAATTGTATTGGGTACTGGACAGGAACTTCTCGCTCCAGGCTCTGTTTCTGCCTTTTCCTTAAGTGCTGAATAAACCAGGGTCTTAAGCTTTGTTGGTGCACTAGCACAACTTCCAGAGTAATCTTAAAGTTTGTGTACACATATGTACACCTGTTTTATGCTGCACATACTATATATATATATATATATATATATAAGCATAGCCAAAATTACTTAGAAGCTTATAACTGAGTCATCAGCTTGTAGCTAAGCATTATGTATGGTGGTATCTAAAACTGTGATCCATGTGTGAGTTGTTAATCTGCAGAAAATATGGATGAGAGAAAATGTTTCTTGCCAAGTTTTGCCTCTACCTGTTCTGATTTCCATGAAACAAATTATTCTCTTTCAGTATTCTCTACAAACAAAGGTGCAAGATGGAGCCCCTGCAGACATGTCTGTGCTACCTTTTGGTCAGCTAATCCAGGTATCAATTAGAATAAATATTAGTCTAATATTAGTATAAATATAGCCTAATAAAATAAATTCAGCAGAATTCTAGTGGGACTTGTTTGTTTTTTAGTTAACTATCTCATGATGAGTTCTCTTCTATTAGGCAAGACTATATCTGGTACACAGACCAATAAAAACTAAGTCAAGATATCTACACAAGATTCAGGCACACATTTGACTGGATCATTAATATGATTTTAATTTTGCCTACTGATAGTGCTCTACTTTGCATGAAGAAATGAAATATCCTTTCAGAGAGTGTGAATTATTTATTTAAAACAGCCAGCTGGCAGGCATGGGTTCAGCCCCTACTTTTGCAGGCAGTGGGATGCCTGTTTCGTGAAAGGGTAGAGGTAAACACCGTAGTGTTCAAAATTTAGCATCTAACTATTCAGTTTGACAGATGCTTAAGAATATAAAGTGCCATAAAAGCTTTTCCTTCGAGGTAAAGGGACCTTTTGTCTGCTTAGATGTAGACAGCCTCTGAGTGATGATTTAAAATCTCTATGTTTTGGATTTAGAAGTACAGTCTGTACTTTATAGGTACCTCAACCTTTTTTCCCTTTTCATCCTCTGTCTCTCCAAACTATTTAAACAATAAAATTTCTTGTTTAGTCAGCCTTCACCATATTGATAGATATTACCACAGTAGCTGATAATGGTAAGAATTCCATTTATCTCTGGTAGGGATCTAAGCCCAAAGCCATAAATTTGGCCCAAAGTGACCCCAAAGATGACTGCAGTCTGAAGTTCCCAAACAGTGTTATAAAAACCGTTAAGTGTCTACTAACTCCCAATTAATCTTTGATTAAAGCAGAATATCAAAACAGATACTTGTGGGAGCAGCATTACTACAAAATTAGTTCAGTCAGATGAGTTCTCTTGCTATGCTTATAAAATGAACTCATTATGACAGGATACTTAAGTTGTTACTGAAGTATTTCTGGATCTGACTAAATACATCAAGAAAACAAACAAAGGCACCTATAGCATACGGAGTAATTTAAAGTTTATCACTCAAGGGAGAAGATGTAAAGAACAAAGGGCCATGGTCAGCTTTCAGTGATATCAGAATGAAATTACAAAAGTTACACCAACTTTAGGGGTGCTACAACTGTATTACACTAATGATTACACTCCTTATTTTCTTATCCCAGCAATGCAAGCAATACTTTAACATGTAAAATTGGAGCACTGAAGCATTGGCACTCCCTCAGAGGTCCTTTCCAGGAATCCCAATTTTCAGCCTGGAAGACTGGCTTACTTTGAGAGCCCTGAGTCTGCCCATCTGTGGTCCAGAGATGGCATGACCTGCACAAACTTCCGTTGCACTCTGTCTCACACATGGTGTCCATCTTCAAAAAAGGGCATGGTGAAGATAGGATGAATGACATTAAATTATATTTCCCATTGTTTTAGCCAGGACATGATGGGTTTTGTTCTAAAAAAGGAGCAGAATATATTCCAACTAATGTTTCCATCTATTTTCCAAAGGGGGGCATTGCCTTTCCCTCTTCCTCTCTTCAAGAAGCCATGCTTCCAGGGAAAAAGTCTGAAAATTCTTTTTCCAAGCCACTTGTACATCAAACAAATGAGCAGGTAGAGCTTTATTTGTTTACTTGAGAAGAAAAAATTTATGAATCAAAAGAAAGCTTGCTCAGAAATTTCTGTGTTCACTGTAGAGTTCTAATCCTCTGCTAACAAGGAATAACAAAGTTAAATTTGACAAAATTTTAATTATAACAGCACTGCAAAAGCCCCCATCTATTTCACTAATGACTGTAACTGAAAACAGTGTTTGCTTTGCTCTCACTATAATTGTACTTCTTAACCCCAAGGAGATAGGCATTCAGCTTGTGAAGATGTGTTTTAATAAAAGAGAAATAATGTCAGAAAAGGGAATAATACATTTAGCTTTAGATAGATAAGCTATGCTCCAAGAGCTGCCCAAGCCCTTGGTTAGCCTGGGTACTGCAAGTAAGAATCTCTTGGCACTAAAAGAAGTATAGTTTCCTCAATGCTCTGCTTGAGCATTGCTCAATGCAACTGACTCCACCAGTAGCTTATTTTAAGGGCATGTTTGTAAAGGCACCTTGCTACAACAATGGAGGTTTCAAATCCTTTGTAATTTTACCATAAAGTCATATGCTATAATACATTTCACAAAATTTTGTGCTCCTAAAAATTCTCAGATACTAACAGCGCTATCATGATAAAGATATTTTTTTACATAACGACAATGCCATTTGACAAAGTGAATTCACAGGATTTTCTATTTATGTTTGTAAAAATATATATTAGCAACATTTATGATTACAAAAGCACATGTCCTATTTGTAGGGCATTGATAAATAGTATATAAGTACACAAGTGAGAAAATGCAAAGATCTGTGGGGTTTTGCTTCCCCAATCTATTCTGCAATTTATACTTTGGAATCCAGTTATAATTCAGCAAGACCTGAAGTTTTATACCTAAAAGTTCTTTGCAGCTTTCTAAATACCAAAGTATATTTTAAAGGATGGCTTTTAGGAAACTAAACAGTTAATTATGACTTAGTGACTTCAAGACACTGATGACCACAGTACTCAAGGGGAAAGTAGTTTTTAAGACCTTGAAGTCATAATTACCACAAGATTGCAGACCTAGTCCTGCTCTCATATAAAATAAGTGTCAAAATTCTGCTGAGAGGTAATGGGAATCTAATCGGGTCCTAAATTTACTGGTTAGGAGATTGGCTGGGTCCAAGAAGCATTTTTATAGAAGAGATAACAGAGCAAAGGGATTTTCAGTCACTTCAAGGAATTAAAATTTAAATCACTTAGAAAATTCTGCCTTTCAGCATGGCACATTTTATACTGGTTTGTAAAGGGGACAGGATTCTTTGTTCAGTAGCTTAATGACTTCCTGGGTACAGTTATCCTCCTGTGCTTCTCCCCCCCCCTTATTTTCAGTTCTTCTAGAAGATAAACTCTGAAACAAAAATCCTTCTGTTCAGATTTTCTAGACAGTAATTTCCATCCATCACTTTTTTTTTTTTTAAGAAAACAAAAAATATTCCAGGCATTCTGGCTTTTGAAGAAGCCAAGATATGAGTGAATATATTAGGCAGTGCATCTAACTCAATATCACTTAAAATAAGGTGAAGTTTCTTTTTCCTCTGTAGGAAAGCTTTCCGATGTTCAGTTACTAGTTTTTTTTGATTGTATAAAAAGCAGTTCATGTATTTACCATATTATTCTTGCAGTAGAGGTTTGCTCTTTACACTTCTGAGGAACCTTCAAGCAAAAATGGGAGGAAAAATGAAAAGAAGAGGGAGCTGGAATGACTCATAAATGCAATGCTTGTTTTCCCTCATGATAAATTAAAAAAGAGGGTCGCATAAATTGTTCATGTGTGCTGATGGGATACCAATACAAGCAATGTATCTTATAAATGTACTTTAATTCTTGTAAAATTTGTTCATTTATAACACCTTAATTTTTTTTACAATTAAGAGTAAGAAATGTTAGGCAGACTAGATTTTAGGTTTAAGGAGGAAGAAAGACAAGCCCAACCTGGCATTAGACCAATATTTTTAGATGCTATTTGTCAGTAAAAAAACCTTTTTCTTTACGAGATACTGTTTTTATTGTTTTCTCTTCATGTCCATCCTGTCTGTTACATAGATACGTTAACATATGAGCTCACAAAGTTAGTTCATCTGACCAAGTGCTCCACTTTTCATCAATGCAGTAATTTGAGTTGGAGTGTTAAAATGTAATAGTTTTGTATTAAGAGCTGATGAAAATTATATTTAAAAAAATATAGAAAAGAAGGCTCCAAGGAGATATTTTTGTAGCTTTTCAGTACTTAAAGGGGTCCTATAAGAAAGATGGGAACAAGCTTTTTAGCAGAGCTGGTTGCAATAGGACAAGGGGTGATGTGTTTAAACCGAAAGTGGGCAGGTTTAGACTAGCTATGTGGAAGACATTTTCTGCAGTGAAGGTGGTGAAACACTGGAACAGGTTGCCCAGAGAGGTGGAGACATTCAAGATCAGATGTTCCTCCTCATTAAAGTTGGGTTGGACTAGATGAGCTATAAAGGTCCCTTCCAACCCAAACTATTCTATGATTCTATACTATCACTGAAAATGACCTTCACTTACTTTAATCCTTTTAAGTTGAAATTCAAATATTTTATTCATAAAAAAAACTATCTGAAAAAGCCCTACAGAGTTTATATCGCTAATATCACTTGTCTCCAATCAGCAATAAGTACCATTCACACTCCTCCTACACTGTGACCGTCCCCTCCCATTACTATTTCAGGCTTTTGTTCTAGTCATAAGGTTGTTATTCATCTTGTTTTGATCTTATACAAATTTATTAATTTGTTTTATTCAGCTACTATCATGTGAATTGCCATTCTTATTTCACATTCTTTCTTGAAAGTTGGTTCTATTTGATTCATTCTTTGCCATTCCTGTCAGGGTCCAACATTAGACTGGTATTAGATGCAAAAAAAGCAGCAAGGAAAGTCACATTGTATATTTCTCCATAAAGGTTTTAAAAAATACATGTATGTGATGAAGCTCAGGTTCTGGTCCTCCAAGTCAAGGCTAGTTTAAAGCAAAACCACACTTTATTATACTAATTTATTCTTATGTTTCCTTAGTTATTCATGACAATGTTCCTACTGCTCTTGAAATTACTATATTATTAAAAAAAAACACCTCAGGTTCTCTTCAGGGACATTTTAAAATGAAGGCCTCATGTATAACTACAATTAGTAATGTATCAGGCAATCTCTTAAAGACAGTAACAGTACCCGATTTTTATTTAATCTGTTTCTAA
Source organism: Pezoporus flaviventris (assembly GCF_033815535.1). NCBI lineage: Eukaryota > Metazoa > Chordata > Aves > Psittaciformes > Psittacidae > Pezoporus > Pezoporus flaviventris. Next base: position 26,193,912 of record NW_026892579.1, on the reverse strand, counting down.
AACCATTAATTTCTGAAATTGCTCACTTGTGAATTACTCTCAGAGCTGAAATTTCACAGAGCACCTCAAAGACAGACTCTATTGGATTTGCGTGGCAAGGTTCTGGTAGCTGGGGTCTGCCCAAGAGGTTTCTGTGAGAAGATGCTAGAAGCTTTGCCCATGTCTGATAGGGTCAATGCCAGCTGGTCCAAGACGGACCTGCCACTGGCCAGGGACAAGCCCATCAGCAGTACTGCTAGCACCTCTGGGATAACATATTTAGAAGGAGAGAAAGTTACTGTGAAGGAGCAATTGTAGGTGAGAGAGGGTTGAGAATGTGGGAAAGAAACAACTCTACAACGGGCAGTGCAGAAAGGGGGGAGGAGGTGCTCCAGGTGCCAGAACAGAGATTCCCCTGCAGCTGCTGGTGCAGCCAGTGGTGGGGCAGCTGTGTCTCTGAAGCCCATGGAGGTCTATGGTGGAGCAGATCTCCACCTGCAGCCCAGGGAGGACCCCACACAGGAGGATGCCTGAAGGAGGCTGTGACCCTGTGGGTAGCCCACACTGGAGCAGGCTCCTGGCAGGACCTGTGGCACCGTGGAGAGGGGAGCCCACACTGGAGTAGGTTTGCTGCAGGACCGGTGACCTCGTGTGGGACCCACCTGGAGCAGCTTATGAGAGAACTGCAGCACACTGGAAGGACTCGCATTGCAGAAGTTCATGGAGAACTGATGCCCATGGAAGGGATTAAATGTTGAAGCAGGGGAAGAGTGTGAGGAGTCCTTTACCTGAGGAGGAAGGAATGGCAGAGAGAATGTGTGATAAGCTGATCGCAATCCCCATGCCCCATTCCCCTGTGCTTCTGGATGGGAGGAGGTAAAGAAAGTTGGGAATGAAGTTAAGCCCAAGGAGAAGGAAGGGCTGAGGGAAAGCATTTTTGTTTTTAAGATTTGGTTTTATTTCTCGTCATCCTGATCTGATTTGATTGGTAATAAATTAAACTTATTTCTCCAAGTTGAGTCTGTTTTGCACTGATAATAATTGGTGAATGTTCTCTCCCTGTCCTTATCTTGACCAACAAACATTTCATTGCATTTTCTCTCCCCTGTACAACTGAGGATGGGGAGTGATAGGCTTGGGGAGTGCCTGGTGTCCAGCCAGGGTCAACCCATCACATGTGCACTTGATCAACTGATATTAAGCCCTTTATCATTAAGGGTTCAGAATTTGCATAATTCTGATTCCTGATGCTCAATGACAACAAAATATTTCCTGAATGCAAATTTCAGTATTTTTCACCATTAGTGAATTGTCATTAAATTGAATCCATCATGGAATGGAATATGAGTTATGCTACTAAATCAAAGTGAAAGGGCCCTACAAGAAAAAGTAAAGGTGCTCAAAAATGGGAGACTGACATGTTTGATAACCCAAGTGACTAATTTTCAATTTGCAAGGTACTGATTGCAATATCTCCTGGTGGTAATAGATAATTATACTCAAAATAGAAAGTGCAAATATATTACAAATCAGTGAAAATTTTGTGGTTTTATTACATTGTCCTGTACTTCAGAAACTGTGCTAGTGAAATGGATGGAACTATTTTTTTAATCATAGAATTGGAACTTAGTTCACAATACACACATTTCTGGCAGTGTGAGCTCTCCAGCAGCTTTGCAAAGAAAAAGCTGGGAAAAACCAAATAGAACTTGTTAATATACTCTATATATCAAATACACTGTTATCCAAGAAGCCATCACAAGCTGGGATATATGACAAAGTACTTTGAAAAGGTTGTTCATCTACAAAAAACTATTCAAGGGTTTATAAAAATACTAAGTATTATTTCAGTGATATTAATTTCATTCAGTGTCCCCTGACCTTGAGAGAGAGGTTCAGATTCTTGTCTAATAGAGTCATAATTCTGCATCCCTGTTCGACATTAAAAAAAAAATTACAAAGGTAGAGTTGTATTATAGACAAAGAGATAGTAACAAATCTCAGAAAGTTCTGGATTTTATTTAAAATGGTTGAGCTTGCAAATATTTTCCATTTCCACACTTTCTTTCTGACACACATCAGATAATGAACTGTTCACTCTTGGCAACTTCATGAGTGAAGAATATTGGACTACTGGAGGAATACCAATAACTCTTTTTTTAACCTCATAACTCATCTTTTAAAATAATTTTCAGAGGTGAAGATGGCCCTAGAGGTAGGTTGAAGGGTGCTAATTTGGAAAGTTTACAAAGTAAGCAGCCACTCAGTCACACAGACAGCTCCAAGGCCATTATCTCTGCCATATCAATGAGAAATACTGCATTTCCCAAGTAAACCATTGTTCAGAAGTTGGATCAGTTGTGTAAGATGTGCTCACCACCACTGCCATGCTCCTGACTGTGCCACACATAGCGGGCATACCTGAGAAGGGCAGACAGAGGGATATGGGACAAATATGGATGAAAAAAGCCTGTTATAATGGCCACTAAAATCTGCTGGTTTTTAGAACAGTGCTGAGAAATTGAGACTAAATATAGAGGCTGTTCTCACTTCTTCCCTAGCAACTTCCACTGTTCATGGCTCTTCAGAAAAGGACTTGTGAAATCAAAGCAACAATACAAGGAGAGCTGTGTAGGAGCATAACTGACTAATGAAGTAAAATGTTTTATCAGTTAAGCATTTAGAATGAAAAATTGAAACACTGATATAGGGAAAAATGAGACAAAACCTTTGTTCTTTCAGAAGCTGAGATGTTTACTATAGAGGTTTGTTTCCTTAACCTGCTAAGTGACTCATTGCAGCAGAGAACTGAGCTCTTCACCTTAAACCATCTGCAGTGTAATAGAGTGGAAGAATTAATAGCTGGATGCTGTGATCCAAAGTGATAGTTTTCCCTGTAGTACCAATATATAGGAAAGTTTTTTGAAAAAAAGTTTTAAAATAGCTGAAATTTTCATGTCAAAAGTCTCCACATAAAAGAAAATTATTGAGTACCCTAAACACAGAATAGATAACAGTTATTCAAGCATTGCTTGAATAACGTTTCTTGCCAAAAAAGAGAATGAATATAGAGGAATGTAAGGTAAAACCAAAACTTGATCCTAATCTATACAGTCTAAAGAACTGATCAAGAAATGTTCTTTTTTAAAGAGTGTGTATTCACAAAAAACAACAAATGAGCCAAAAAGGAAGCTTAATTTTAAGCTTAATTTTTTATTTCTTTTGTTTAATCTCTTTTGTTTCCAGGAATTATATGCTTCATATAGAAATATTACTCAGTAGACAAACATATGCATTACAGGGAAACACTTTAAAAAGTTATTATGATTGTAAAAAATATACAGCATATGATTCTTCATATTTAAAGCTGATGTTTTATCTTATTATTGCATCATTCCCTCTCAGTAATCAGCTTTTTTTTCTCAGACTAGAAATTACCCTGGTGCTTTATCTCTTTATATAGTTTGTATTTAACAAAAGTATCATGTAATAGGATTGTATCATTAAAAAAATAATTTCCAGAGGAAATATTCCTTCTTTAAAAAGCATTTCTATCTTCAGATGTTGATTGCTTTCCCCAGATTTGCCATTTGCTTATATATACTCCTAGCAGTAAGCCCTGCCTAGAGAACTTTTATGTGCAAAGAACTTGAAAATATTCCTCCACATGAAATCCAGTCACAAAATATAATTTAGAAAGTCTTCTGATTTTTGCAGTTGATATTCAAATGACAAATTCTATTCCCTTTTTTACCTGACTCAAAAAAAACCTGTAGCATTTGCTTTGCACAAGAATATTTGATCAAAAAATCTTAAAATGTAAAAAGAATAAATTCAGTATGTGTTATGATTTCAACAGAAGGCTCATGGCAGGCCTACTCTTTTTTCTGTGTTAGTGAAGGCCTCAAAATTTAATTTCATATAATTACATTGGAATTTAGCTAAAAAAGAGTTTTTCATGATTCATTAACATCTATAACAATATTTCCTCATATGGACACGAATATATGCGGACAATAGAAAACAGTATGGGTGATAATAATTCCTTTGGAATTACTAAATAACTGGCAGTTATTATAGTCTAGGACTGTCTTGTCTATTGTACTGGGTGTAGGATTTAAGGTCCTGGCAGTGGGACGGTAGAGATCCCATGCTGGAGCAGAGGAAATGCATGAAGAGAAAAAAGTGGCAGAGAGGAGCTATTATGAAGTGACCACAACTCCCATCCCCCATCCTCCTGTGCTGCATGGTGGAGGGAGGAGGTAGAGGAATCTTGAGACTGGGAAGAGGGAGATGGGGAGAAGATGTTTAGATTTTTGTTAGTTTTATTGTCATCAAAATCTGTTTGAATTGGCAATATATGGCAAAATAAATGAATTTTCCCCAAGTCAAATATGCTTAGCCCATGACAGTAACTGGTAAGTGATATCTCTCTCTTTTGTTGACCCAGAAGCTTTTCCATCCCATTTTCTCCTCCTGTTGTGTTTGAAGAGGTGGAATAAGAAAGCTCCTGGGTGAGCATCTGGCAAACAGCCACAGTTAACTCACCAAAACTGCACAGCCAGGATTTGTGAATGGTTCATGCAGGCACCAAGTCAACTGGATGATGCTATGGCAATCACAGGAACTTTCTGGAATTACTGTGTGATGACAGAGCTACATCAGAGACCCACAGGATATCTAATGACCAGTCATGCTCCAAGGAAAATGCCGTCGCTTTCTGTGATGCATGACTTCTTAGCTTTGTTTGAAGATCTGTTGTACCACCTCTAACTCCTATCCTGAAAAATTCCTTAACACTGAGACCCTAGAACCTCCCTAGGTAGTCATCAAGATGCCTGGTAAATTCAAGTTAAAATCTAAACAAAATAATGAAATAATTTTGTTGCAAAATAAGCGTTTTTTCTCTTGTTCCATTAGTAGACATGAGGTATACTTAATCTAACCCCTCCTTTCCTTTACATTTTATATAATATTTCAAACCCAGTGTCACTTCTTTCCCTTGATGTTTTTATTTTACATCTCTAATGATTTGTATTGCTGTCCTCTAAACTCTCACCTATTAATCTTTTTTCTTAAATCCACTGTCCAATCCTGAAGGCATTATGCGAGATGTCTCCCACACCAAACAAAGTGTCATAATTACCTTCATTGTCTTACATGCATTATTTCACTTAATGAAGCAGAGGTTGTAGCGAAAGGTGTTTTATTAGCCTCATGAATATAATTTAGATTATCACAGCTGCAATATTACCGTTATGCACTTTTGTAATGCACTGCAGAGATTTCCCCTGTAAAGGAATTATTCCTGATTTATTTGGGCAGAAACATAAATAATGCTGCTAATTTACAGTAAGTTTGCAGTTCACTGGAACACCCTGTTCTTGTCTGCCATAATACTGTCTACTCAATCTCCACTTTTTATTTTACTATTGTATTGCACATTTTTCCCTTTCTTTTTTTTATGTGTTTTGGCTTTTTGTAAGTCTTTTTAGTCTCCCCCCCCGCCCCGCCTCCAGCTGTGTTACTCTTTCTTACTAATCCTTGCCTTATTTAAAGATCATTAGGAGGTCCTAATGCACTATTTAGTTTCTCATTATCTTTCTCCATGTCTGCATGCTTTTGTACGTTCTCGAGCTTCTGAAACTTTTTATTTCACTATTCTGTAGTATTTGCTGATTTATTTCTTCTATATCACTTACAGGCAAGGTATCTTCAGGTCAAAGATTAACCCGTCCTGCCTTTCATTTCAGGTAATTACTCTGCTGTCTGAAGCAAACTTATTTCATATGCAGTGCAAGAACTCATTGAACAATCTTTCATTCGTATTGCCAAATTTTAGGAAACCAACATAATGTCCTTGAGTTGCCTTCTATAGCCATTAAAGGGAGTTTAGTTGCCATTGTGCCTTCTGATCTATCTCTGTGGTAGATATCCATAGTAGATGAAAACGTGTTAAATTCCATTCTTATTGGGCTATATTAGTTTCCTAGCAAATATCCATAAGAAACAGATCCTGTCCTTTGGAACTTTCGTTCAAAAAGAAAAAAAAGTCATGATAGGTAGGTATGACAAGCTTTTCAGGAACAGACAAGACATTGTAAACTTCCCCAAAATGACAATAGCCATTTAGCATTTTTCACCTCTGAAATAGACTACTTTGTCTCCTACTAGTGATACAGGTAGTCACAATCAATTTATTGACTGTTATTTGGAAGTTTCTTTCCCTCAGTAAAACAATAGTGCTCCCCCAAGCATGATTTTATGTCTCTTTTTGATGCCATTAAGAAAAAAACACCCTGACACAACCTTACACAGTTATATTTCAACCTGAAGTGTAGTACTTTTCAGGCAAAGAACATTAATAATTCTGAAAGTTTGCAATACCCCTAATCTCTGACGATGCAGGTACATGAAGCGTCTAGATCTGCAACTTTAAGCTTTAGTGGTTTTGCTCTGGAACCACACTCAAGCTTATAGGTTCAACTATAAATGAGCCTGGATGAAGTAACTAAATGTATCTCCAAATTTTTTTGAATGACTCATAATCTGGACCTATAAAATTTTTCCTGTTGAAATAATTTAGCTTTAATTTTATTGCAACCAATCTATTTCAATCTTTTATCTTTTTTAATATGTATCTTAGTGTTTCTCATATTATATCTGTAAGATAATTAGTTCTGTACATTTGCAATTTTTTTTTAGAACTTTCAATCTGTTATGGATTATTCCTAGTCCAAGAACAGTTTGTCCTACTTGAAACTTATGTTAGAGTCTCTCATTTTTAAATTGGGATGTTTCTTTAATTAAATCATATTTTCAGAGATGCTTTCATATATGAACCCTTTACTACATTTACTTTATTAACATCACCTTTATATTAAATAAGGATATTTGAAGTAACATATTCATGATAATTTATAATAAATACCGCTAAATAATACGTTTACATATTACTATAAATATAGCACACTGCTTTTCAGAGAATAGAGGTACAGCCTGCCATCTTGTTGAGCTGTGATTCTTCTGCTATTTTATTCAAAATAGCAGCTACACAGATATTAATATACTAGGTTTATGAGGATATGTATGAGCTTGTTTTATGTATAATATTTATATGTATATTTTTGAGAATATTTTTAAGAAGTACATGCTTTGTGAGGATTTTTTTTAAACAATTTTGTAGTCTGAGCCTCAGCAGATGAAAGGTAATGTGTATCCAGTTTCCACTTTTAATTGATAACCTAAACCAAATGCTTTGAAATTTTCAGACCACTTCTTGCTATACGAAAATGAGGCTAAACTCCAATTGTATACATGTCAGTTGTATTTTACCATTGCAACACACCTATATTAGACTAAATTATTTCCCTCTCCCTTTCATTTTTTTTAATTTTTTTTTAAATCTCAGTAGGCAGACTATTTGATCAAGCCATCCTCTATGCAGACCCTTTTAAATTTTTTTTTGGGGGGGAAACCACTTATATTTCAAAATTATCTTAATCATTATGCTAGGTCAGCATAGCTCAGTATCCAGTCCTTTTTTTAATAATGGGTGAAGTTACATTTATATTCAATTCCTGTCCATCTGTTATGATTACCTGGCTTTATATTAGCAAATACTATTTTACTGAAGCCAGCAGAAACATTACTATTCACTAGACTTAGATCATACAGTCATCAACTATAAAACACAGCAACTGGGTTTTCTTCCATTGAAAAACTCAGATAGTAATAACTGTATTTTACATAAACAGTTATATGCAAAGAAAGCAGAACACCAAGCATGCCCACCTGACAAACGCATATTTTTTTCACTTTGCAAGAGTATTGTTCAATCAGAGGATATAAGATATCTCCATGTTTGGTTCAAACTTAAACAGGGGACATTTAGGTTGGATATAAGGAAGAAGTTCTTTACTGAGAGTGGTGAGGCACTTGGAACAGGTTACTCAAGGTAATTGTGAATTCTATAACCCAGACAGTGTTGAAGGCCAGGTTGTATGGGGGCTTGAACAACCTGTTCTAGTGGAAGGTGTCCATGGGAGGGGAGTTGGAACTAGGTGATCTTTAAGGTCTGTTCCAACCAAAACAATTCTATGATTCTATGGTTCTGTATTTTTCATTTCACCACTGGAAGAATCATGTAGAAGAATAATGGCTTCTACATCTTGCCTAGTTGTTAGACTATTTAGTTGACAATGAAAATCTCTATTCTGAGAGCTCTTCTTTGAGCAAACTTCAAGTGATAATCAGAGGAAAGAACATAAGAATGCTCACTGGACTATAGTGTGAAGTTCACCATTGCTAGTACTTTCTTAGCCCTAAAATACTTCTTAGAGTACAAAACTATACAACTGTAGAAGATAATCTTCAAATATCGAGTGACGTTGTCCTTCCTGTCCAAAATTGGTATGACCTAACTGGTAGTCTACAGACTTTCTCTTCTGTTCCATCTTTCTGTTTGCTTTCTGACCAAATGTATTTGTATTTCCTGCTGCACATAGACGTATCTTCAGCACGTAACACATAGAGTTTATTCTACTTACTATGTGTAGGGAAAGACAGTAGGAGTAGTTAGTTTTGGACATTTAATATATGAGTTTTGTTACTTTTCAGTAAGAGAAGCATTTGTCTACCAGCTTCTAAATAAAGATTTTTAACAAGCAAATCATCATTTAAAATACATATTCATGTAGCAATTTTTTTTATGGATTAAAAATTGTAGTACCACTGTAGAATTAGACCAAATTTTATCAATGTATGTGAGAAACGTTTTAATAGATTTGTGCCTCTGGAAGCTTAGGATAAGGATAAATACTGTGTCCATTGATGACAGCGCTACATGATGAGGATGTGCAGCACCTACAAATGGGATGAATTAAAGATTCCTCAATTTACACATATAAGGATCTTGCAGGAGGAAGAAAAATGTATCTCAGGTCTAAAGAAAGCAGCAGTGATAGTCTTGCTGGACTGAGAGAGCACGCAGGCACTTGAAACAGGCTTCAAGTAGCACAGTATGGGCTCTGGATCTGTTCAGTAGTACTACAGAAAGTAAATTGACAGCAATATAGTTACAGAATTCTACAGTATGAATTCACAACATGACTTCTTTGCCATGCAGAGCTGACCTCAGGGTACTGTGATTTCCCTGCTATGAAAGAGGTAACTACAGAGCTGTAGATTTCCATGAGAGAACGGTAGCACGCTGGAAGGACTCACACTGGAGAAGGTAGTGGAGAGCTGTTTCCCCTAAAAGGGGCGCTATGCTGTAGCAGGGGAAGTATGTGAAGAGTCCTTTACCTGAGGAGGAAGGAGCAGCAGAGTGAATGTGTGATGAAATGACCATAACTCCCATTCCCCATACCCCTGTACTACTCTGATTGAGGAGGTAGAAAATTCAGGAGTGAAGTTGAGCCCAGGTGGAAAGGAGGGATGGAAGAAAGGTGTTTTTAAGATTTGGTTTTATTTCTTGTTATCCTAATCTGATTTTTTTTTGGTAATAAATTAAACTAATCTCCCCAAATCAAGTCTGTTTTGACTGGGAAAATAATTGGTGAATGATTGTCCTGGGTTCAGCAGTAGCAGTCATGTTTCTCCTTTGTGGTAGCTGATGTAGTGCTGTGTTTTGACTTCCAGCCTGGGAACAATGTTGGTGAAACTGATGTTTTTGGTTGTTGCTAAGTGATGTTTACCCTGACCAAGGACTTTGTGAGGCTCATGCTCTGCCAGGGAGGAGGGGAAGCTGTGAGGAAGCAGAGATGGGGCGCCTGACCCAGGCTAGCCAAAGAGGTATTCCATACCACAGCACGTCATGCCTGGGGTGGGGGGTAACTGGGAGTTACCCCGGAAGGACACAGGTTTCCGGGTGGGACTCGTTTCTTGGCTGGTGGTATTGTATTCTCTTCCCTTGTTATTTTCTCTTATCATTGTTGTCGTTGGTAATAGCGGTGGTGATTTGTGTTGTACATTGGTTGCTGGACTGTTCTTGTCTCAACCCATGGGAGCTGCACCCTTTTGATCCTCCTCCCCATTCCTCCGGGAGCGGGGAAGGGGAGAGCCCCGGTGGGGGGAAGGGGGGGGGGGGGGGGGGGGGCTCGATTGTTGCCAGCCCGGCACCACTCACTGGGAGTGAGTGAACAAGTTGCCTGACTGGGTTTAAACCACGACAGTTCTTTTTAAAAAAAGGGTGGGATACAAACCCACGCGTGCAGAGCACAATCGATTTTAAGGAGGGGGTGGTGGTGAAGCTGCTGTGCTTGGAGCTGGAGTAGCTGCGCTGACTGTTGCTTTGCCCTCAGATCCACCAACATTCTAATCCTTTTGAAAATGCTGGATAGTGTTGAACAAGGGCCTGTAAGCATAGGCCAAGCCCCAGCACGTTGCCATGATTTGTCCGTCTCTGGTATGGCCAGAATGATCACACACCTCATTTAAGTGTTTTACTAATTCTTCTGGATTTTGCAGTTGTACGGTAGTGAAATTCCAAAGTACTGGAGGGGCCCACTGACCTAGATACTTGCCCATACTATCCCACACACCCTGCCACTCATGACTGTCCAGCCTCAGGGAAAATCTCTTGGTCCTCCTACATCGTCGTTTGACCCCAGACAAGACCCAAACCTGACTCTGCTTAACTCTTGAAATCAGTCGTGGGCAAAACACACTCTGTATGCATGCCAGCATGGTGATCCCCATCACGATGAGCAAACAAGTCTCAACAGCATTAAAAGGCCATTCAAAAACTTCAAAACTCTCAAATGTAAATGGTCTGGGGGGAGGACTGGGAGGGTAAAAGGATGTCTCCTTCACAGGTTGAGCACCTGAGAAGGAGAAAAAAGATGTGTAATTGCTAAGCACCTCCATCATATACCTCCCAAAGTATAAAGGTGGTGACCACACTGGGAACATAAGCCAGATCAGTTTCATGATCAATGATTCTATGGTATTACAAGTCATTACCATAAAGTACAATGAGACAAAATCCTTAACCCAAGCCCCACACTTGAAAAACACTAATACAGCAAATACCGGATGGAAGTAAGATACGATATACTGAAACTGTGAGATCAAGAGGAACAACCTTGAGAGCCAATAAATCAGCATTGTGACGAGTGACTACTAATCCGGTCAGATCTGTCATTATCTCAACCCCTCGTGCCCCACGTTGGGCGCCAAAAAGAACTGTTGTGGTTTAAACCGGGTCAGGCAACTTGTTCACTCACTCCCAGCGAGTGGTGCCGGGCTGACAACAATAGAGGGCCCCCCCCCTCCCCACCGGGGCTCTCCCCTTCCCCGCTCCTGGAGGAATGGGGAGGAGGATCAAAAGGATGCAACTCCTACGGGTTGAGACAAGAACAGTCCAGCAACCAATGTACAACACAAATCACCACCGCTACTACCAATGACAACAATGATAAGGGAAAATAACAAGGGAAGAGAATACCATACCACCGGCCAAGAAACGAGTCCCACCCAGAAGCCCGTGTCCTTCTGGGTAACTTCCAGTTACCCCCCACCCCGGGCATGACGTGCTGTGGTATGGAATACCTCCCTGGCTAGCCTGGGTCAGGCGCCCCGTCTCTGCTTCCTCACAGCTTCCCCTCCTCCCTGGCAGAGCATGAGCCTCACAAAGTCCTTGGTCAGGGTAAACATCACTTAGCAACAACCAAAAACATGGTTTCACCAACACTGTTCCCAGGCTGGAAGTCAAAACACAGTACTGCACCAGCTACCACAAAGGAGAAACATGACTGCTACTGCTGAACCCAGGACAATGATCTCTCCCTGTCCTTATCTTAACCCAAGAGCATCTTGTTACCTTTTATCTCCCCTGCCTCACTGGGGATGGTGAGTGATAGAGGTGGGCACCTTATATCCAGTGAGTGTCAACCCAACACAGAAGGGTAGAGGAAAAAGCAAGAGGAACTCAAAAATCAAATAAACAAGATAAATTTACTTAGGATTATACGCTTTACCAAGTTAGTTATAAACCACAAACATGTCTTACACTGTAACTTAAATTAAGCAAGATTATTTCCAGTGGAAAAATTTTCTGCCTCCAAATCCCCTTGAATGACAGTTTTTACCTCTGGCTTTCATATTCTTCATCTGGGACATTCTCTAAGAGAAACTTAATTCTTTAGAAAATTGCAAAGAAGGACATTATATTCAAGTGGCTTGAAAAATCAGGATTTGGACAACTCTAGAAATGAACAAAAGTCAACAGACAATGCTAACAAGGTAGAAAAGATATTTTGCTCTTGATAAGGGTAAGCAACAGCTAAACCTGTCTGTTCCTGTATGTACAGAAACCTAAAAGCCCATGAAAAAATTGGATATTGATAAGCAAATACGCCATGTTGAATTTGTTGCAGTTTTATACTTACATGTGTGTGTGTGTTGTATCTTCAAAAATAAGTGTAAAGTAGCATTACTCTTTATCAGAATATTTAGAGTCTTATACAGAACATTGAGCTTAGGACAGTTTCACTTAATTGTTATTGCGCAGGTACCTCTGTACATTTAAAGAAATGCTAACATGTGCTAGCAAATTCTATATAATACTATTTGTATCCTGATGATGCGGGAAAATATATGCATTTTCCTCTAGAACTCTTGGCTTATCAAGAGTATTTTAATTGTTCTTTTCAGAAAATGGGAGCATTTGCATATCTATGGCAAGGTATTGGTTTAAGACATATCAAGCTAAGCTATGTGAGTCATAACATGTCAGAACACAAAGCACAAAGGAATAGTAAGTAAATGCTGCAACCTGACATTATATGTCAGAATCAGATTACCAAGGTAATCCAATCTAAGACAACCTCATTATCTAAAATTTTCAATGCAGAGAAAACTTCTTAGCTATGGATTGCAAAGGTCTCTAGTCTTAAAGCCTCTGTTTCTTTGGTGCTATACTGTAAATGATTTATATGTGATGCTCAGAACTACCCTTGTAGGGAGGGAGGTAGATTTTTCTTTACACAAATGAAATAGTTACAAAACAGTAAGATATAACACTGAGATAATGTAACATTTCTCATACATGAGAAATCTTCAGGATCATCAATGTGACACTATGAGAGACTTTAAAAAAAAAAAAGTTTAACAATTGTACATAGTCAAATGTAGTCTTGCCTTAATAAAACAAGAAAATATTCACACAGTTTTATTTGGAGTATTTTATTTTGGCTGCTATTTTAGGTACCTATGATTTATTTATAGAGTCTCTAAGGCATACAGAATACATTTAGAAATCTAAAATAATACCTATTGCCTTTCTCAGGGCCCATTGCTTTTATAGGAAAAAAAGGCCCCTAATTCATCCACCTAGATAGATGTTTAAGTATTTTCTAATATGTTTTGTAGTGAAGTGTTGCTTTTAAAAAAAGATATTTCTCGTTTTTCTGTTATTATAAATTGTTACGACTTTATTGGATCAAAATATTGTAGTATATAGGAATAATCTTAAACACATCTCATTTGGCATGCTTCCACATAAAAGATATACCTTTCTGTATGCCTTCAAAGACTTTATTTTGAGACAGTGGGTACTGAGTACATGAAAGAAAGCTATTTCATTTTACATTTCTCCAGTTAGAAAACCAAGGTAAAAATGCACATTTTTAAAAATAACCTGGTATGATGACAGTGTCTAATCATGGTTTTTAACTGCTTGCTTTGGACAAGTCCTACAATTCCAGTCTGAGAAAGAAAATTCCTGAGAAAGCTTCCCAATAGCTCTTTTGTGAAATGAACTTTGAAGACAATTGCCCCCTTGACTTAGAGAGAGGGAGAGAGAGAACATTCTTCCCAACTTTGCTTGCTTGTTTGTAGTTAAGTTTGTTCAGCTGGCCATTTGGATTACTTATTTTTTATGAGCTATTTCTCCCATTTTAGTATAAAGTTGCCATAATTTGGTTTTGTGAGAGCACTGGTAGTCTGAAAACAGGTATGAATCCAACAATAAATATCAATCAAAAGAACAGTCCATATAACTACGTGTACGCCTTAGGAAATTCATACTCTCTCTGAGCATGACAAGTTCAGAAACTGCAGCATGGCCAAACTCTTTGTGAAATTAAACTGTTTAAGTGTAGTGCTCCCAACTCTGTGGAAGTTAGAATTAGGCAGAGAAATGCAGCAAATAAGGTGCTGCTCCGGAGAACTGCAGTGGCTGGTTTAACAATGATGAAGTTCCTGCATGCAATGCTGAAGTTCCTGCATGAAGAGGGAAGAATCATTAGGGACGAATTGAAAAGGGTCTTGCTTATTATTTAGGCTTCTGTTAGGTTCTTGATCCCCTCAGTATGACTACCAATGCATACGCCTCAAATCTCATTACAGACTGCGTTGTTGTATTCATGTTTTTTTTTTTAACACTTTAAAAATTAACTGACTTTTTTATCTGGGTACATTTGGTACATGTGCCTATACCTTGTACAAACTGGTTGTCCTGTTGAGTGATGCTTACTCCCACTGACGTCTGCTGTGATAAGATGGAATGAGTCACACTAGGTGTTTGTAAAGGTTCAAGAGTAATATATTGAGAGCTGCAGATAAATCACGATGCCCTTCTATGTGGCAGATGCTACAGAGCAAATTGCTAAGAAATGCCTAAAAGAAGGTAAATAAATAGGTAGAATCAGGAGCTCTAAAATAACTTTAAAGGTGAGCTTTCAAAAACCTGAGCATTATCTCTGCACAAAATAGCAGCATTGTGAAAGAACACTGAATATTCATTGTTAAGAATCTGGATACACTATAGAAAAAAAGACTTTTTTAGTGCTTTGTCACTGTGCACTAGCAGTGTTAAATGCTGTTCAGATCCTGGTCTTGCTCTTTTTACACCATGCCAGATCTGCGCCCTCTCTACAGGATTTTCTAGCCAAGACAAACAGCATAATGGGTCTGCTCTAGCTCCCTGCCTCTCTGCTACAGGAGTCAGAGAGTCAAAATACACTGAGTCTTTTTCCTTTCTTCTTTCATTTTCTCTTTCTTTCTTTCTATATCAAAGGAGCCAAGGAAATCACTGATCATTCCATGAAGGATTTGGTAACTCAGTTTGTGGTATATGCCCTCTAAAACAGCACTTAAGAAAGACTTTAGGTCAATCTGGAGAGGTACTATCAAGCTTAGTAAGGAAAACTTTCAGAAATCATGCAAAAGTGATGTTCTTGTTGCAGCCACTATAGATGACTGCACAGAATTAAACTGGACATTATCAAAACTGTTACCCAGTCTCCTTCCTACAAGGAGTCAAATAGTTCTGACATGAGTACAAGTTGTTACTTTCTGTCCTTGTGTGGCTCTATTTATTAATAAAGTACTAACTCTCCTCCATCCTTTCTTGACATGGGAGTAAAAGATATATAGTCCAGGCTCTGGATTTGCTATGCTGATGTAATGGCCTATTGAAAATTATTGCAAATGGCTAGGCATCTGTTCTCCAAAGCAAGGTCATCAGTAAATTCTGAGTGGAAGGAGGAATATTTACTCCACATTCCCATATGCTAGTTGTAATGCACTCAAAACCCTGTATTTCCTATTGGCTTGGTCTAAACAGGTCACTGTGCAGTCTATGCAAGTATTATATCACTCTGTGGATGTTGCTATCGCTGTCTAAAATTGTTCTTCAGAGGCACCCGCTTTCTCTAGTGCTTGGAAAAGGAGTCTGTCTGTTTATCTAATGTGCTATGAATCCGGCTGCCAAGACAGAAGTTCATTCATCAGACATTGTAGCATTTTACATTTCAAAATTCTGACTGCTTATACTGAATATAAAAGCTTTTACCTGTACAGTTGTAGTATTGTAACAAAGCATTGTAAGTTGACCAATCACTGTATATATACTATTGGTGTTTCAAGTTGTATCTGTTCAGCCTGCCTTTTCAGCTTTAGCCAGCTTAAGATAGACATCTTACATTATGCTTTAGTTCCTCATCAATAGCTTACAAATAATGAGTTATTAATGCAACATAACTGAGTTTACATAAAATAGACATAAAAGCAACAACAATAGTATTTCTAGATGAAAATACTTTTCTAAAAGTTTATTACATAATATCAGAGAATACAAATGAGTTAGAATTGCAATAATACAGTTCTAGTAAGAGTTGTGTTGCTTTATATACAGCATAGTTCTTAGAGAACACATTTTTTTCAGAAATGTATGTTTGTTTCATTTTTTTAATATTTAGAAGAGATACTTAGGAATTTTTATCCTGAAAATGCAACTGAGTCATCTTAGGTAAGTATAAATAAAATAAACAGTTGTTTGATCATTCTTAAGAAGGCACATGTAACCGGATTACTGCCCAATGTAAAATGGTGGGATGATATATCTCTTATAATCTCTTATGAGTCACTGACATCAATGAGAAACTGAACATGAGCCGGCAGTGTGCACTAGCAGCACAGACAGCCAACCGTACCCTGGGCTGCATCAAACAGAGGGCTGCGTCAAAAGGAGCATGACCAGCAGGTCAAAGGAGGTGATCCTGCCCCTCTACTCTGCTCTCATGAGACCTCACCTGGAGTATTCTGTGCAGTTCTGCTGTCCTCAACATAAAAAAAACATGGAACTGTTGGAACAAGTCCAGAGGAGGGCCATGAGGATGATCAGGGGACCGAAGCACCTCCTGTATGAAGACAGGCTGAGAAAGTTGGGGTTGTTCAGCCTGGAGAAGAGAAGGCTGTGTGGAGACCTCACAGAATCATAGAATAGTTAGGGCTCAAAAGGACCTTAAGATCATCTAGTGCCAAAACCCCTGCCATGGGCAGGGACACCTCACACCAAAACAACTCACTCAAGGCTCTGCCCAGCCTGGCCTTGAACACTGCCAGGGATGGAGCATTCACAACTTCCCTGGCCAACCCATTCCAGTACCTCACCACCCTTACAGTAAAGAACTTCCTTCTTATATCCAATCTAAACTTCCCCTGTTTAAGTTTTAACCCATTACCCCTTGTCCTGTCAGCACAGTTCCTAATGAAGAGTCCCTCCCCAGCATCCTTGCAGGCCTCCTTCAGATACTGGAAGGCTGCTATGAGGTCTCCATGCAGCCTTCTCTTCTCCAGGCTGAACAGCCCCAAACTTCTCAGCCTATCTTCATACAGGAAGTGCTCCAGCCCCCTAATCATCCTCACGGCCCTCCTCTGGGCTTGTTCCAATAGATCTATGTCCTTTTTATGTTGAGCACACCAGAACTGCACACAGTACTTCAACTGAGGTCTCACGAGAGCAGAGTAGTGGGGCAGGATCACCTCCTTTGACCTGCTGGTCACGCTCCTATTGACGCAGCCCAGGATACGGTTGGCTTTCTGGGCTGCTAGCACACACTGCTGGTTCATGTTTACCTTCTCAGCAGGGCTGCTCTGAATCTCTTCTGTGCCCAACCTGTAGCTGGGCCTGGGATTGCTTTGACCCAGGTGTAGGACCTTGAACTTGGCATGGTGTCCTGGGTTCAGCAGTAGCAGTCATTTTTCTCCTTCTTGGTAGCTGGTGCAGTGCTGTGTTTTGACTTTTGGCCTGGGAACAGAGCTGATAAGAATGATGTTTTGGTTTGGCCAAGGGCTTTGTGAGCCTCATGCTCTGCCAGGGAGGAGGGGAAGCCAGGAGGAAGCAGAGACAGGACACCTGACCCAAACTGACCAAAGAGGAATTCCATACCACAGCACGTCATGCCCAGGAGGTAACCGAGAGTTACCCAGAAGAGCTAGGGACTGCGGGGTTGGAGGAGGTATCGGTCAGTGCTTGGTCGGGCTGGGGGGGCGAGTTATCGGTCAGCTGGTACTGAGGTGTTGTATTCTCTTCCCTTCTTATTTCCTTAATCATTGTTATTACTGGTGGTAGCAGTAGTGATTTGTGTTATACCTTAGTTACTAAACTGTTCTTATCTCAACCCGTGGGAGTTGCATTCTTTTCGATTCTCCTCTCTGTCCCTTCGGGAATAGGGAGAATGCAAGAAGGGGGGTGGGAGTGAGTGAAGGATATCTGCCTGGTTTTAAACCATGACATATGCTTAAACTTCATGAGGCTGGCATCAGCCCACCTCAGAAGCGTGTCAAGGTCCCTCTGGATGGCACTCCTTCTCTCCAGTGTATTGATCAAATCACACAGCTTGGTGTCATCGGCAAACTTGCTGAGGGCACACTCAATCCCACTGCCCATATCACCGGCAAAGATGTTTAACAAGAACAGTCCCAACACTGATCCCTAAGGGACACCTGGTCTCCAGCCGGGCATTGAGCCATTGACCCCAACTCTTTGCATGCAGCCATCCAGGGTCAACTGCTGAGGTGAGTAGCTTGAGAGAGGACACCTTCAACACCTGAGCGGGGGGAGATCAGCGTCCAGGAGCCCCAACTCAGAGCGACAAGAGCCACCGAGGGAGCCTCAAGTCCTCGACAGGACCTGCCCAGGAGCCGGCAGCTCAGCTGACGAGAGCGAGCAGCTGACTCACAGGGGGCGGAGCCTGAAGCAGCGGCACCAGCCATGACTGGGTAAAAACCTGCCCCAGGGAGCGCAAGCGATCAGGAGTGCGGTGAAGAGAGCGGGTCGAGGCAGTTCGTGCAGGATGGTGAGTGGGGTGGTGAGCAGGATGGTGAGCACTCGTCCTATGAGCAGGGCCCGGTCCGGGAGCTCTGTTCTGGCTGCCCCGGCGGTGGCCAGGGTAGGCACCCAGACAGAGCCGATGGGAGGGGAGGCTGCAGTGCAGAGCTCGGGGTGTAGAGAGTGCCTGCACCGCTCTTGTGAGGGAATGGTGCACAATGGGCAGGGCTGTACTCGGTGCTCCCTGGTGGAGGTCCTCCTGCAGCAGGTGGCTGAGCTGCGGGATGCTGTTAATGGACTGCAAGATGTCAGGGAAGCTGAGAGGAAGCAGGAATGCTTGCTCCTGGCCCAAACTGAGCAGGGGCCTCGAGCTTCACCTCTACCTCATGAAGGAAAGAAGGAGGCCGTTAACCTGTGAGGCTGGGAATTAGTGACAAAAAAAAAAAAAAAAGAGGAAAAGGACAACCAAAAGTAAGGGGCTTCCCCCTAAATCTGTTGTCCCCATGCAGAACCACTTTCTGTCCTCCAGGGGACTAATGAGGAAATGCACTCAAGCCAGAAACAGCCGGCTGATGCACTGGTAAAGAAGATCTCTACTGGTGCTGCCAGGAAAAAGTGGCGGGTCATAGTAGTAGGGGACTCTACACTGAAAGGGACAGAAGCACTCATCTGCCGCCCATACCCTGTCCCAAGGGAGGTGTGTTGCCTACCAGGGGCACGGATCAGGGATGTGGCAGAGAGGCTGCCTGCTCTAGTAAGTCCCACTATTACCCACTCCTGGTGATACCTGTGGGTGCTAGGGATATAGATAGTAGTAGCCTGGGGAACATAAAGAAGGACTACATAGCCCTGGGGGAAGTGGTTAGGGGCTTTGGAGCTCAGATAGTCTCTTCCTTAATTCTCCAGGATACAGGGGAGGACCTAAAAAAAGCTAGGAGGATTGGCCAGGTTAATAAATGGTTAAAAGGGTGGTGTCATAGCCAGGGGCTTGGGTGTCTTGAACACAGGATGCAAGTTTGTAGGCCAGGTCTAGTGGGGGCTGGTGGAGCTGGTCTGATAAAGAAGGGAAAGAGCAGTTTTGCTAGGAGGCTTGCTAGACTGGTCAAAGAAGCTTTAAACTAGTTGTGCTGGGGGAGGGGGGCATCATTCCATCCCAACACACCCAGTCAGTTGCCAGCCAGCACCTATAGTAAATGCTTGGAGCACTGTAGAGATATCCCTGCCGCTCCATCCAATGAGCCGGCTTCATTTGGAGCTCGACTCAGATGCCTCTATACAAATGCCTGTAGTATGGGGAACAAACAAGAGGAATTAGACTTGTGTGCATATCTATGGGGGTATGATATAATAGGCATCACAGAAACATGGTACAATCGAAAGAATGTAACTCCCACAGGTTGAGATAAGAACAACCCAGTAACAAAGGCATAACACAAAACCATTGCTGCTAACACCAATTATAATAATGATAAGGGAAATAACAAGGGAAGAGAATACAACCGCTCACCACCCGCTGACGAATACCCAGCCCTACCTCAGCAGTGATTTAGCGCTTCCAGGTAACTGACCCCAGTTTATATAGTGGGCATGATGTGCTGTGGTATGGAATACCTCTTTGGCTAGTTTGGGTCAGGTGTCCTGTCTCTGCTTCCTCTCAACTTCCCCTTCTCCCTGGCAGAGCATGAAACTCAGAAAGTCCTTGGTTAGGGTAAATGTTACTTAGCAAAAACTAAAACCACCAGTGTTATCGGCGTTGTTCCCAGGCTGAAAGCCAAAAACACAGCACTGCACCACCTACTAAGAAGGAGTAAAAAATGACTGCTACTGCTGAACCCAGGACACCTGGAAAATTCACAAAAAGACTATCTGAGCTCCAGATCCCCTAACCACTTATCCCAGGGCTCTGTAGTCCTTCTTTATGTTCTCCAGGCTACTGCTATCTGTATCACTAGCGCCCACATGGATCACTAGGAGTGGGCAATAGTCAGTGGGACTTACTAGAGCAGGCAGCCTCTCTGCAACGTTCCTTATCCATGCCCCTGGTAGGCAACACACCTCCCCTGAGACTGGGTCAGGCCTACAGATGGGTGCCTGTTCCATTCGAAGTAGAGTTCCCTACTAGTATGACCTGCTGCTTTTTCCTGGCAGCACCAGTAGAGATCTTCTTTACCGGTGCATCAGCCGGTTGTTCATGGTGCAAGTGTTTCCTCATTAGCCCCTGCAGGCCAGCAAAGTGGTTCTGGGTGGGGACAACAGATTTAGGGGGAAGCCCCTTGATTTTAATTGTCCTCTTCCTCCTTTATTTGTTGTTTTCTCGTTTGTTTTGTTGTGTTTGTTTTGTTTTGTGTTTTTGTTCCTATTTCACAGCTCCTTGGGTTAACGGCCTCCTTCTTTCCTCCATGAGCTACATGGGATGCTTGAGGCCCCTGCTTAGTTTGGGCCAGGAGCAAGCAGTCCTGCTTCCTCTCAGCTTCCCTGACATCTTTCAGCCTATTGAGAGCCTTCCCGCAGCTCAGCCCTTGCTGCAGGAGGACCTCCACTAGGGAGCACCGAGTGCAGCCCTGCCCATTGTGCACCCTCCCCTCACCAGACCAGTACAGGCACTCTCTACACCCCGAGCTCTGCACTGCAGCCTCCCCTCTCATCGGCTCTGTCTGGGTGCCTACGCTGGCCACCGGGGCAGCCAGAGCGGAGCTCCCGGACCGGGCCCTGGTCATGAGGCGAGTGCTCACCATCCCGCCCGCCTGCCCGCGGGAACTGCCGAGCCACGCCCTGTTAGCCCGCGCTCCCTGGGCAGGTTTTTACCCAGTCAGGGCTGGTGCCGCTCCTCCTGGCTCCGCCCCCTGTGAGTCAGCTGCTCGCTCTCGTCAGCTGAGCTGCCGGCCCCTGGGCGAGTCTTGTCGAGGACTTGAGGACTTCGGTGGCTCTTGCCCTTCTGAGTTGAGGCTCCTGGACGCTGAGCTTTCCCCTGCTGCAGTGTTGAAGGTGTCCTCTTTCGAGCTACTCATCACACAATTCACCTAGCAGCCTTCCAGTATCTGAAGGAGGCCTATAAGGATGCTGGGGAGGGACTCTTCATTAGGGACTGTAGTGATAGGACAAGGGGTAGTGGGTTAAAACTTAAAACAGGGGATGTTTAGGTTAGATATAAGGGGGAAGTTCTTTACTGTGAGGGGGGTGAGACACTGGAACAAGTTGCCCAAGTAAGTTGTGAATGCCTCATACCTGGCAGTGTTCAAGGCCAGGGTGGACAGAGCCTTGGGTGAGATGGTTTAGTGTGAGGTGTCCCTGCCCATGATGAGGGGGTTGGAACTTGATGATCTTAAGGTCCTTTCCAACTGTATTTTATATTTCTATGGCATAGTCCCTTCTTCTGCAGAATTGTCCAATCTCTTACGTTTTCAAGCAGTCTCTTGCTATTATATGCCACCTTGTGCTACTGCTACAAAGCTCTGATTCTGAGAAGCATGAATTGTTCTACTGACTAGAATCATCCAAAAATGAGAACTTGCTCCAGTACAGTTAAATGTGTTATCTTTTGGTATATTATTTCTTGAGATACAGATTGCCAAAATGTTGCAGAATATACTACAAAAGCATCTTCAAAGGCCTTTCCTAATCATGCTCTTTCTGTGTCATCATAGACAAGATCCTTGAACAGATGAATCTTTATGGTTTTTAAATTAAACCTTTCAAAATTGCCTCATTTCATGAAAACTTGGTCTAACACATTTTTTACCTTTTCAGAAGTACCTAAGCCCTACTTTCAAAAGTGACTTAGATATTTTAGTCCTTAGTGACCTATAGGTATATAGGTGATTCAACAGAAGATAAACACTTTGGTTTTTTGAGAAAACAATGTTAAAAGATTGTTGCACATGCTATACATGTGCAGAAATATTCCAAGTGAAGAAAAAAGAGCAAAAGGAAGGGAATTTTCAAGAGCTGACTATTACTGTTTCACTAGAAAAGTGATAGACTGTAGAAGAGGTTCCTTTCCTTGCTTTTCAGGTATGAGGTAAAAAAAGCAAACTTAGTTAATACGTATAGTGGTTGGTTGTTTTTTTTTTTTACATTACCTAATTATTATATCCTGTTTGTTAAGGCAATAAACAAATGCCAGCCAGATAAATTTATCTGCTAACTTAAGGCAATACAAGAATTAAAGCTCTTTTTCAAGAGCTGTATTTTAAAGCCAGGTGTGAACTTGCTCCCACATTATGTCTATCAGTGCTTCACAGTCTACCAGAAGAGAAACTGTCTGGTCATGGTCATGCCCTATTTAAAGTAAAGGTGGTGATGCTCAGGTTTGCATTTCTTCTTCAGTAGGTGCTATCAGTGTTGTCACATAGAGGTCACATTGTCTGCTAGAGATAAGCACCTGAGGAAGACAGCAGTCTCAGCTGGGAAGGGCCTAAATAAGTGCTATTTACAATAAGAGATCCACTTTTCAGGGAAGCTTCATAGATCTTGAGACTACTTCCTCTTCATCTCAACTTTCCTAACTTCTCACCATTCTCTATCCCATCGCATTTAGTCACTTACTGCTACTTAACACCCATGCATAAAAACAATGTTAGGTCACAGAATACGGTTAAAACCACCTTAGTCTCTGAAGTCCAGCTGTTGTGCTTTAAGCCCAGCATGCAGCTCAGAACCGCGCAGCCTCTCTCTCACTCACCCACTTCTTCCTTCCCCCGCTCCTGGAAGGATGGGGAGGAGAATTGAAAGAATGTAACTCCCACAGGCTGAGATAAGAACAGTCCAGTAACTAAGGTATAACACGAAACCACTACTGCTAACACCAATAACAGTAATGATAAGGGAAATAACAAGGGAAGAGAATACAACCTCTCACCACCCGCTGACAAATACCCAGCCCTACCTGAGAAGTGATTTAGCCCTTCCGGGTAACTGCCCCCAGTTTATATAGTGGGCATGATGTGCTGTGGTATGGAATACCTCTTTGGCTAGTTTGGGTCAGGTGTCCTGTCTCTGCTTCCTCTCAACTTCCCCTTCTCCCTGGCAGAGCATGAGACTCAGAAAGTCCTTGGTTAGGGTAAATATCACTTAGCAAAAACCAATAACATCAATGTTATCAGCGTTGTTCCCAAGCTGAAAGTCAAAGCCACAGCGCTGCACCAGCTACTAAGGAGAAAAATGACTGCTACTGCTGAACCCAGGACACCAGTTTACAATAGAGATTCTTCTACAGTTAGAGAGGATGACAAACTCTTCTAAGAGCAGAAGTTAACACAGCGCTTTCATCAGGTCATGCAACTGTATTCCAAAACTGTCATCAAGGGCAGTCAGCAAATCGAGTTCCTCCAGCTCTACAGATGTCTGTTATTTCAGAGCAGAGCAGTACATACCGTCATAGAGCTATTTAGACCTCCTGGATCTAATTAAAAGGTTCAACACATGAAGTCGTCAAAGGGAGCAAAGAAAGAAAAACCCTACATTGTTTCAGAAACTTGATGTCACTCTCAGGGTGAGGAGGGAGAACTTCACATTTTCCTGTCTGAGAGCAGATCAGTCTCAAAAGAAAAAAATACACTTCCATTTTCGTTTGTGAGGAGAGAGCACTATTAAAGTTATTAGAAGGCTGTTAGCAATACAGTCAGGGAGGGTAAGTGATGAAGGCAAAAATCACCCTGTTACAACGTATTGTGACAGGGTGATTTTTGACTTTTGTAGGCACATTCCTGGGCTTTTCTATTTGAGTATAAAATTGATTCCATGAAAGAAAAAAAAAACAAAAAACAACACTTTCAACACCAAGTCTTGAAGAAAAGAGCTGAAATAAATTATGTATCTTTTAAAAACAACAGTCTCTTGTTCTTGTCCCCATCATAGCTGCTTTAAGAAGGTCATCTTAGGCTGTCTCTTTACTCCTTTTGGCCTAAGATATTTTTAGTGTTATGTAGTCTTCTGTCATGCTTATCTTTAGCCCTTGAATTACTAGCCACAGTTTGCTCCATTTCTTTGATCTTGCAGATGGACGAATATGACAAAAACAATAAGAGATCATTCCGTAAATTAAATATTTGCCTCACAGTCTGACTGTAATTGCTCAATCAAACTTAATAGTGATTTTTCTTTTTTTTTTATTTTCTTTCTGGAGCCTCTCAGGGTCCTGTTCAGGGACTAAGGCCCATGGTTCAAATAGACATACATAAAATTTTTTAATCTAAATAACCAAAAGGACTTTGAAATTTATAATTTTTACAAAAATGGTAAAACAAAACAAAACAAAAACAAAAAAACAAACAACAAAGAAGAAGAAGAACTATATGGTCTGAGAAGTCTAAGTCCATCATCCTTGGCTTATCACCTTTTCTCCCATTGCAATTTTTGGTCATGGATTCACTGTACTTGTTCTTCAAGACACAAGTCTCAATAAATATCAGCACCATTCTTGCTAATTTTGAAACTATGTCCTGGGTTCAGCAGTAGCAGTCATTTTTCTTCTTCTTAGTAGCTGGTGCAGTGCTGTGTTTTTGACTTTCAGCCTGGGAACAATGCTGATAACACTGATGTTTTTAGTTGTTGCTAAGTAACATTTACTCTAACCAAGGACTTTCTGAGTCTCATGCTCTGCCAGGGAGGAGGGGAAGCCAGGAGGAAGCAAAGACAGGACACCTGACCCAAACTAGCCAAAGAGGTATTCCATTCCACAGCACATCATGCCCACTATATAAACTGGGGTCAGTTACCCAGAAGGGCTAGATCATTGCTCCGGTTGGGCTGGGTATTTGTCGGCAGGTGGTGAGCAGTTATATTCTCTTCCCTTGTTATTTCCCTTATCATTACTGTTATTGGTGATAGCAGTAGTGGTTTTGTGTTACACCTTAGTTACTGGACAGGTCTTATCTCAGCCTGTGGGAGTTACATTCTTTCGATTCTCCTCCCCATCCTTCCAGGAGCGGGGGGAGGAAGAAGTGGGTGAGTGAGAGAGAGGTTGTGCAGTTCTGAGTTGCACGCTGGGTTTAAACCACAATGGCAAGATATCATCTGCTCTTCTCACTGTTTATATACTGGGCATGACATGCTCTGGTATGGAATACCCCTTTGACTGTTTTGGGTCAGGTGTCCTGTCTCTGATTCCTCCTGGGTTCTTGTGCCCCTCCTCAGTGGCAGAGTATGAGACTGAAAAGTCCTTGATCAGGGTAAGCACTAGTTAGCAACAACTAAAACATCAGTGTGTTACCGTCATTGTTCTCAGACTAAACCCAAAACACAGCCTTGCACCAGCTACCAGAAAGAAAATTAACTGTTACAGCTGAAACCAGGACACTGGTGTACCTTGTGGGAAGGAAAAACATTCAATTTGCACTGATTTCTATGAATATTCATAAACAAAATACATATAAACAAAGTAACTTTCAGAAATGGCCATCAGACTTTGGCCTTTCTTTTATGTACGGCAGTGACCGTATTTCCATGATGTTTTACTTTCCATTTAAAAGCCTTTCTAAAAAGTATGTTCTCTGTTTTGAATAATGGCATACAAAAGCAATCCACCTCAGCAGTTTAACATTCTAAGTGAAACAATAAATTTGAATGACAATATTATTCACCCATAAAATGTATTAACTAATGAAAAATAGACATTTCTCTACATTGCAGTCACATTTCAGTAAAAGACTTAAAACAGTTGTTTTAATACCTCACAAGCTTTAGGTACGATTAAATATGTGTATGGCTAAATCAGCAGTAAGTGAGTTGTTTGAAGTCTATCAGGGTTGGGTGAAATAGCTACATAACTAGAAGTTATGAATAAAATGAAAAAAGACAAAGACTTGATCACTAGTCAGCCAAGCAACAGGATGAGGCATCTTCTGCAGCCTGGAAAATGATCTTTCCCCAGGTTCAGGCAGTGTGTAGCCCAGGGTAGAGGCCAAGGGCTGGGAATTGCCTTGAAACACAACTGTCTTATAAAGGACAAGATTCTGAACTTGGGAATGGGATGTTTACTTCATCCCTGGGTCTTCGGTTGAACAGCTCCTGGGTCTGATCACTTTGGTGACTGCAGACAATGAAGAACTGTGGCTATCTCTGCTTATTACACAGGTCAGCTCTGTGGTGTTGGGTACTCACACCTAATGTTGGGTATAATTGCTAAATATTGATGGCTTTGAGTATGTATGAATAGTGGTCGACGATCAGAACCAACCATTTACATGAAATGTTAATGAGTACCAGTCTAGAAAACCTTTGTTTTGTGGTTACAGTCATGATTTATTTGTTTTTTTTAAACCTGCTCACAACAGTGATGTCTGATTCCCTGCCTAAATGTTCTTACTGTGATACATGTATGTATTCCAGTATCTGAAGGGGGCCTATGGGGATGCTGGGGAGGGACTCTTCATTAGAGACTGTAGTGACAGGACAAGGAGTAATGGGTTCAAACTTAAACAGGGGAAGTTTAGGTTGGACATAAGGAGGAAATTCTTTCCTGTTAGGGTGGTGAGGCACTGGAATAGGTTGCCCAGGGAGGTTGTGAATGCTCCATCCCTGGCAGTGTTCAAGATCAGGTTGGACGAGGCCTTGGGTGATATGATTTAGAGTTAGGTGTCCCTGCCCACGGCAGGGGGGTTGGAACTAGATGATCTTAAGGTCCTTTCCAGCCCTAACTATTCTATGATTCTATGATTCTATGATTCTATGATTCTATGTGTGTTCAATACATAGCAGCATATTCAGGTGCAACAAACATTTCATCACTAAAGTAAGACGCATTGATAGTAAAATGAAGGAAAGTTGGTCCATGCTGTGCTCCTACATGGTAAACTGTGAGTTCTAAGAAAAACTCTGATTTGCTTTATGTGAAAGAACAGTTCTGTAATTCTCATGGATGTCTAAGAAAAACTTTCATTTCAATAACATTTGGATCAATTATAAAATCAATTGTGCAATTCCTTTACAGAACAAGACTGTCGCTATTTTAAAGTATTTCTAATTGACTCTTCTATGAGAAGCCAGGAGCTTGTTAATATTAGAAGGGTACTGTGCATATGAACTGTACCTGTCATTACGGAACAGAATCATTATTGGACAGATTTCAGCTACCATTAATCTGTGCATCTTCACTGATTTCAGAGAAGCCATGCTGGTTTACCATGGTTATGAGTACAGCTTAATGATTCTAGAACTATAAGCCTAAACCAAGAAAATGGCAAGGATTTCGAGATAAAAAGATATGCCTGTGGGCATGAATGATGTGACAGAATTCAAATGCATATCTTTTGGACTACACTTTCTAGTGTATTTTGTCTGAGGTTTTATGATAGTCCTTTGTAATCAATCATCAGCCTTTAAAATGTCAATACATAAGAAGCAGTCCTGTACTGTAGTCCCTCCTGATTCTCCTAATATTATCCTGAAACAGGTTATACTGAAGATCTTCAGAAACAGTTTTATGGTTGTAAGCGCAGAATTTAGCACACTCACAAAATAAAAAAGTAGTACGTAACATATGATTGCAGAATTAAGGTATATTCCCCTTAGCTTTTTATCCACATCAAAATTATTTTACTAATTCTATCTTCTGCAGTATAGTATTTTCCCATAGCTAACCACTTCAAGTACTCTCTTGAAAGATAAGTTAGACCTTCAGTGCTCCCATACGTAGGGAAGCAGTAATTCTATCAAACAAAGATACCAAGTTATCTTGGTATTACCTATCTTTCTAAAGAAGTTATGTTGCTTATTTTTCATTCATTTCTATTTCTGTCAGTAATTTCTTCATAATTTATTCCAAGGGTTTCTATTCTATTGAAATCAAGAGATAGGCTCCTATTTCTCTGGGTTATGTTTTTCTTTATGTTAATTATAATACAATATTTATTATTTTACAGACATATACTCCCAATTTGATAAATCAGCTATTCTTATAAAAAGTTAGAAGTGTGTTATTTTTTTCATTATTCTGCAATGACAACCCTTAACTGTCTTGATCTGAGCACATTAAACTCTGTTTCCTTCTCAGATGTGGTAATTTCCATTTCTATTCTGTCATTGCCATTAGCCATCCTATCTTCACTCCTGGATGTACTTTGTTCTTACTGAAAGTGATGCAAAGTACAAATAACTTTAATTATTAATAACTTGAATAATTTTAATCTCCTTCCAGACTTCTTTGAGTCTCAAGCCTCTATCTTCCCTTTGTATATCTATCTCTGAAAGACCTAACAACATTAAATGGAGACCAATGACAACTCTAAAAAGTAACTCACCCTACCTAAGGTCATCAGGTACATGACCCTTGAAGAAACCTAATTTTATCTGTTAATTATTGGGACAACCTGGTGGCTGCTTAACTGTTAGCTGACATAAGTTTATCTGAAGGGGTTGACAGTTGAATAAAAAAAAAATAAGAACACAGAAAACTGTTTACTTGAATTTTCCAGTTCTTGTTACTAGTGTTTCAGTCCCAGATGTCATGGGCTCAGTCCAGCTGCCACTGAATTCAGTGACAAATGTTTTTTATGAATTTCACTAGCCAACAAATTGGGATGGAAAATAGGTGTAACTTTCCCAGGGTTTCAAGTAGATTGCTATGCATTAAAGGAAATAAATGGCAGGGAAAAAAAATAATTTAGAGTCTTATATAATTTGTCATTTGAAGCAACAATTCCCCGCTGAATTTCACATGGCACTATGTAGGTACTTAGAAGATTGCATCATAGATTTTGAACAAAGAATGTTCATTTTTCTATTATCATTCATCTATTATATAATAGTTGCTGACAAAAAAGAAAATGTGCTTGAGGAGTAGGATAAAAACAGTAAATACATGTACAGTTACTAGCCATATGAATTGTATTTCTAATGTTGACACCATTAAATTTTGGCAGTGAAAGTGGTACTAAAGCGACTACTGCAAGCAACTCTTTCTTAAATATTCAAGGCAGATTTTTCTTTTCACAGAGAATACTGATCACAATATACAATGATGAAAGTATTTGAGTAGAAGTTGAGATTGCTTATAGTATGGTTTAAGTCAGTTTTTGAAACTGAATAAGAAGGGTTCAGATTGAGGGAAAGAGTCAATAGTATGGAAATTATTAGAGCTTTTATTCTAACATTTTGACGAAAAATTCCAGAAGGCAAATGAGATGTGTTGTTCTGGTAAGCACATTTTGATTCTGACAAATTGAGGTCTCATAAGATTTGCTTTCCTGAAAAACAACTGCTACTGGAGGCCAAGATTTTGTTATTAGTTATTCAGAGCTTGTCTAAATTAATTTCATTCTATTCTGAAAGTGACAGTTAAATCTTCTCAACCTCCTATTAAAGGCACCACTAACCTGGGTTTTCCTGTATAGGCACTGATTCCTTATTATCTGATCATTGTGATCTACTCGATACATTATGGATTCATTAATGCATATTTGTATACATTCCACTCAGAGCAGTTCTCAAGGAAACGGTGATCAGAATTAAATAAGCTTAACCCATCAGCTTCTTAGCTAAAAGAGCACTTGCACAAGCCTGTTTTCAGTTCAGCTAATTGCAGTGGAGAGGAAACAAGATCAGTGGAAGAAGACACCAAATAAGTCAGCTGAACTAAAGCAACCATTTCCTATGTTCCTTCTTATCTGCCCAGCTGGACAGTGTTGAGTTTAAACAATTTCCCAACTGGGGGTGGGGCATGAATTTTCAACTCTTACAAACTTCATGTTCACTGATACATTTCCTCTTAGGTTTATGCAAAGTGTCTGTCTGGAACATCCTGGTCTAAGGTAACTACTATTTAAAAACCACAATTAGGTATGCTGACAAGGAGTGGTAAAAATAATAAATTAACTAGAGAGTCATGTGCACCTGCCATCTTATGAACCATAAATTTTCTTCTGTGTATGCTTTAATTGAAATGAGAATTTAATAATGACAATTGAAAGATCACTTTGAAATTTGTAAGTGGGTAAATAACTCAGTAGGAGACCATCCTAGAGAAACTGCTAAAAAAAAGGAATATGAGGCATCAGCATGTTGACTATAGCAATTAGATCTTAAAATCCATTTGATTTTATTATTAGCACTTGTCTAGCAGCCTCTCAAGAAGTTATATTGCTTATGCTGATGTAAAAAAACATTCTATTGTAGTCATGATTTTACAAATGATAAGCATAATCAAACTCTACTAAGAATAGCAAATCAAACAGAAAACATGAACAAAACCCCCTGTAATGTTACAGGACCATGTGTCACAAAGACCATATGGTACACATGCAAAAACACTGCAAAAAACACCTTATGGATAAATCTATACACTTATTAATATTTATAAATTTATAAATAGCAGTACAAACAAGAATATACTTACAAAATTCTTAGGCAATCTTATCACCTTGACTAAAAACACAGTATAAAATCAGTTTTATTTGGCTTCAGGGGAGCCAGATATTAATCTAAGGACAAATAAATTAGTTATACTTTTATTAATAATAATTGTCATTACATATTTCACACTTACTGCAGCACTCTTATTATTTTTCTAGACTTCACATGTTGACTCAAAGATAAAAATTAGTGAAGGAAAAAGGTAATGACATAATCTGGAAAGTAAAACCCAGATTATGACTATGTTAGTGGGGCTGATTTGCTCATTGTTCTTGTCGAGTAAGTACTAGAACGCATTTATAGCTTACTGATAGTTCTGTATATGCAGAAGAATTTCTCTTGTCCAGTGCAATATGACTTATGTATTGTAGAAAATGTTGGTCCTCCTAAGGTTTATTCTGATACCACAATAATGAGGGCTAAATAAAGTCCATTTTCTATTCGAAGTACATAGGAGCTCTGCTGGAATCTGTCATTTTTCGTGTTATAAGACTTTCATTGCAGAAACCAGGTCTTCAGGGATGAGCAATGTGAAATCTTTTTTTCTTATACATATATACATATATGTAAGTATGCTGTTGGGCATAATTTAGCGTACACATGCACATACACAGACCCACGTATACCTTGGCACATTTTGCTAGCCATGAATGACTCTTGAAAGTAAATTTTGGTGAATCTACGTTTTACAACTAATTGAGGTAATCAAGCTACTGAGCATTATAAAGTTGTGTCTATTGCTTCCAGAAGTGATCTTCTGATTTCATTAGCTTTTAGAATTAGTACTCATCTCTGATTTTAAATAGAATACAAGCTCTGTACCTTGCATATAAATGTTCAGTGAGTCTGTTTAATCATTCAGCTTCAGTATTTTGCATGATGCCATATGTTCCTGTGACTAAACAATCTGCAGTTACTATTCAAACTGGCTTTTATTTTTGAGATCTCTGAGATTTAAAATTTCTTTACCATGAGTGCCATTTCCTCCATGCCCTCTCAGTTTTACAATCAATGATCCATTTTTGTATTCCCTAAATGAGAACGTGGATGGTATCATTTCTTCACTTGATGATGTTAATTACTGTCACCCCATCACACCCATTTGTTCATAATGGAACCTGCAGAGCTACATCTAATTAACTTCCTCCTCTCCTGTATACCTATTCCAAAGCCAAGCAGTGTTATTTCTTGATGATCTCATCTTAGTGTAAATATATTTACAGGATTTCAAAGAGAGCTATTAAAATTTGGAATGCTTTTTTTGTTCTATTTAGCTTGCTTTTTTTCTTTTTTTAAATTAGAATTTATGATATTGTGGGTTGACCCTAGCTTGACATCAGGTGCCCACCAGACCTGTCACTCCCCTCCTTAGCTGGACAGGGAAGAGAAAATATAATGAAAGATCTGTGGGTCAAAATAAGGACACGAAGAGATCATTCACCAATTACTGTCATGGACACAACAGACTCAACTTGGGGAAAATAGTTTATTACCAATCAAATGAGATCAGGATAATGGGAAGTAAAACTAAATCTTAAAAAACCTTCCCCTACGCTTCTCTCTTCTTTCCAAGCTCAGCTTCACTCCCAGCTTTTCTCTACCTCCTCCCCTCCAGCAGCACAGGGGGATGGAGAATGCAGGTAGTGGTCAGTTCATCACACTTTCTCTCTGCCACTCCCTCCTCCTCAGGTAAAGGACTCCTCACACTCTTCCCTTGTTCCAGCATGGAGCCCTTCCCATGGAAGACAGCTCTGCACAAACCTTTCCAACATGAGTCCTTCCTATAGGCTGCAGTACAGGCTCATTCCACAGTGAAGTGGGGGATTATGGCCTTCATTTGGGGTTCCTGAGGGGAAATCCCAGGGGAGTGCAGAGACTGCCCAGAATCCATCCGCTATAATAGGAGCACTGACAAAGCAAGGACAGGGCCAGGAGTAACAGTGTTCACCCCCCACTCCCGCAGAAGGCAGCCCTAGGGAGTGACTAGGAGCACTGTGAACAGGACAAGAAACATGGCATGGTGTGTCAGCCAGGACATGGTATGGTAGGTTGGAGGGGGTGCATCTTTGAAGTGGGCACATGCCACTGGCCAAGTGGAGAGTCTTGAAGTCCATGTAACCCAGCAACCAGGCTCCATTCTGTGACCATCTGCACAGGTCAAGGGCACTCTTCTTACCTGACCCTCAAGGCAGAATGGCAGGCACTCATCTGACAGCAAAGGTTGCAGCTCTGGTTGAGAGCTCTGCACCATCTACTCCAGCAGTGGTTGAGGTCTGGTCTAGTGGGAGCTGTCCCTGCCCATGGGAGGGGGCTTGGACCTAAATGATCTTAAAGGTCCCTTCCAACCCAAACCATTCTGCGATTCTATGATTATTGAAAACATTTCCAAAATATTCCCCCAAAATCAGACTTTTTGTGATTTGCATTTTTATGCAGAGAAAATTGAAGGCAGTTTTACAGGCCTTAAAAGGAAACAGTTGTCTGACGTTCAAAGGTAGTTTACTCACCAAGGGCAAAATTTACACATTTTTTTTATGATCAAGAAATCAAGAACACGTTACACTGGCAGTTTCTAAGGCTCATTAGACCAACTAATCTGATGCCTTTCTAAATTAAGTTAGCACTGATTATTTCTTAATATCTTCCTTATTCACTTTTAAAATAACCTTTTTTTGGTTTTCATTGTCCTCTGAAATCAGTTTCTGGTTCTGGTAGTACTTAATTCAGCAGCAATGCTTTCTGAGTTGTATCTTTAATCCTTGTGTCAGATTTAACAGCTTCACTTAGTGTTTTAGTTAACTTCTATTTTCAGCTACTTTGCTGTTTATAGTTTCTTCTGCCTCCATCTGCTCTGAATAAAGTTGCAGTAAATCTGGCCTCTTGCCTTTTTTGTCAAGTTCTAAGTGGAAAGAAAGTCTAGAGGGCAGCAGCCCCAGACTTGGAAGGCTTACTTGAAATCCTTGCTCCCTCACAGACCCATGATACATTGAATGAGACAAAACCAGCCTATTAAGGAATTAAGATGCTTAAGCTTTACCATGTCTGGTAAGGATGTGGGGAAAGGAGAAAAAGAACTTGTAAAAGAAATTTCATGAGGATAGGAAACTATCTTCTGCATATGATTATAAATCAATTAGATACCTTAACCTGTCTAATTTGCTGATCGTCTATAACTCAAGTTGGCTTCAGTTATAATAACTCATGTTCCTCTCCTTGTTACTTCACATACTCAAAGTTTTAACCTGACCACTAGAACTAGCTTCTAAAAATTCAAATCTAATTGTTTTGAAAATTCAAATTAAAAAAAAAAAAAAAAGGGAAACCTTAATTATTGATTTTTCTAAGAATGTAAGAAAAAACCTCTTCTTGACTGTGGAGGGTATTGAATATTGCTTGTATGGTTTATTTACTGGAATGTAATCTGATGAAAACAAGTAAGTGCTCATTTAATCAAAACTTTGTTTTCTTTAATCAAGAATGGGAATCACTAATACCTCAGGATGAAAGGGAGAGAGAGAAAAAGCTAAATATCTGCTTTCAATTGTGAAACTTTTTGTACTGGTTACTTCTCATTCTCTCACCTATCCTGCTGAGGGGGAGTGAGCAAGCAGCTGTGTGGTAAATATCTAAAACTAGACAGTTAAGAAAAACCCTCTCATATCTTCTTGGTGCAATACAGTTCTGTGACAGGACATGTAGGATAATAATATGTTTGTCTTACTAATCGCTAAATGGCACAGGGTCAGGCACCATTAATACTGACTTTGAGGTACTACTTTTGTTCAGTTGCAAGCTGCCAAATTTCCATTCATCCAGCAAAGAACTGTTGCAAGCCAGAATTAGTTTTATATTAGAAAGCTGAATGGGTCATTACAGTGATACCACGAAAAACTGAATTATGCCTTGAAAGCATTACACAGACTCTTTACAGAGGCTGTTTAAACAGTTAACTAACAAGATGGCTGTTAACAAACAAGGCTGTTCAGCCTGGAGAAGAGAAGGCTGCATGGAGACCTCATAGCAGCCTTCCAGTATCTGAAGGGGGGCTACAAAAATGCTGGAGAGGGATTATTAGGGACTGTAGTGACAGGACAAGTGTAATGGGTTCAAACTTAAACAGGGGAAGTTTAGATTAGATAAAAGGAAGAAATTCTTTACTGTAAGGGTGGCACTGTGAGGCACTGGAATGGGTTGCCCAGGGAAGTTGTGAATGCTCCATCCCTGGCAGTGTTCAAGGCCAGGTTGGACAGAACCTTGGGTGACATGGTTAAGCGTGAGGTTTCCCTGCCCATGCAGGGGCATTGGAACTAGATGATCTTAAGGTCCTTTCCAACCCTAACTATTCTACGATTCTATGCAATATACCTTGTAGAAAACTCATCTACATACCTCTGCTAGGCCTAACAGAGGAACAGCTTCCATTGGGGAAACCTGGCAAAGGAAGGGAACTGAATGGGAGAAGCTGTGATTTGAGTGAGCACCAGAACATACTGTTCTCTTCCATCTTCAAAAAGTTTTCTGTGCAAGGCAGAGCACTCTACATCTGGAACTTCTGTTTTGATCTCGGATTCATATGTATAACCTAGCTATGCTTCATGTTGGTCCATGTCAGACCTAGTGAGATCCTCATTGTCACTGATAGACCCTTCTTTCCTTTGAAATAATTCTAAGAAAGGGAAGGGCTGCTGTTCACTGTAATAGGTTCCCGAGTGTGGGCAATAAAAACATCACTGTTGTGGAGCACACCCCAGACTCTACATCCACCTCACAGTATACACATGCTTATTCATTGAGCAGCCTTATTTTAATTCTTTTCAACCAATGTCTTCCTTATATAGAAAATTAAGGAAATTGTAGTTAAGCTTTCCTGTAAGTAGGTTCCCTTTAACACTAAGAAAATGTAACGTGAAAGTACTAAGTATTCTTATGCAGGAGAAAGAAGAGAATGAAAAGAAAAAAATACAAAAGCCTAGAAAAGAAAAAAAGGAAAAAAAATCACATGGGAATTAATCTATTAAAAGAAAAAATAGTATGGGCATTGATATAGGGGAAAATATGCTTAAAAACCTGTCCTGGGTTCAGCAGTAGCAGTCATGTTTCTCCTTCTTGGTAGCTGGTGCAGTGCAGTGTTTTGACTTTCGGCCTGGGAACAGAGCTGATAGCAATGTTTTGGTTTGGCCAAGGACTTTGTGAGCCTCATGCTCTGCCAGGGAGGAAGGGAAGCCAGGAGGAAGCAGAGACAGGACACCTGACCCAAACTGACCAAAGAGGTATTCCATACCACAGCATGTCATGCCCAGGATGTAACTGGGAGTTACCCGGAAGGGCTGGGGGACTGCAGGGTTGGAGGAGGTATCGGTCGGAGCTTGGTCGGGCTTGGGGGGCGAGTTATCAGTCAGCTGGTGCTGAGGTGTTGTATTCTGTTCCCTTGTTATTTCCTTTATCATTCTTATCATTGGTGGTAGCAGTAGTGATTTGTGTTATACCTTAGTTACTAAACTGTTCTTATCTCAACCCGTGGGAGTTGCATTCTTTTTGATTCTCC
Organism: Pezoporus flaviventris; assembly: GCF_033815535.1. Taxonomy (NCBI): domain Eukaryota; kingdom Metazoa; phylum Chordata; class Aves; order Psittaciformes; family Psittacidae; genus Pezoporus; species Pezoporus flaviventris. The sequence continues at coordinate 26,157,481 of NW_026892579.1, read as the reverse complement.
TCTCCGTCCCTCCGGGAGCAGGGGGAGGGCACGAAAGGGGGGGAAGTGAGTGAACGAATTACCTGACTGGGTTTAAACCACGACAAAACCTCAAATACTAAGCTCCTTATATGCATTACTGAAAAAACTATAGGGGAAAAAAAAAAAAAAAAGGAGGTAACATGATAAACCACCAGAAAAAAAAATGTATTAGATACCCAAATCCTGCTAAAAAGACATTTGATATGTTAGACTTGGACTACGTGGAGATGGGATATCCATTCCTATCCCTCATGAAGTGGGGTATGCTTTTCTCTGGTATGTATTTTAAACATAGCAGAAAATAATTTTGGAAGTGTGATTAAAAATAATCTCAGATGCTCCATTATGATGTAATAAAGCATCATATGAAACTGAAATAGAGCAAGTAACTCATAGGACGTTTCTTAAAAAGAGGCAAATGCACTGGAGGTTCTGTAGAACATTTCTTTAATAGATGAAGGGGAAAATTTAAATGCTGCAACTACGTTATTAAATGGTCGTCACTAGTCCAACTGTGAAAGAGTCTTCTATACTTGCAAATGACAGAACAGAGCACAGCCACTATTTTTTCACCATAGCAAAAGACAAAGCTTATGATCCAAAAATAAATTCCACAAGCTCTGACATGCTTTTTTAAAGTGAAATGTATACACATGATGAAAAATATTCACACTGACAACTGAATAGTTGAAACTGAGGGAAATAGATCCAGGTATCTTGAAGAAATAAAAGAAAAAAAACAAAACAAAAAACCCTCTAAGAAATGAACAAATTTATTGTGACAGGAAAGAATGTGTCACAGAAGACTGAACAAACTGTGGGAGATCTAATTTCCATTCATGGTGTATGCAGACATAGGTATTTGAGAAAGTTGCACAACATTTACTGCCGTGATAGATGGCACAGTTTTAGCTAGTTCTGTTAGACTGCTAAAAAAAAGTCAGTTTTTATGTATCATTACTTCTACAGATAAAGCAAAACAAAATCTCAGAAGAGGTGAAATTGAAGATAAGGTTTAAGAAGTAAAATGTTATTTGATGTCTTGTGGAAGAAAAGGAAGAATTTCAGAGAAATGGGACAGTGGAAATGAAAAGGTGATACCCAACTGTGATTTGTCAATGAGTAAGATGCCAAGAGTGCATAAACAAGGTAAGAAGTTATGGACCAAGGTTTATTATATGAGATCAGACAAATGGATAGCAGTTCTGGAAAGAAATGATGAACCATTTCTTGAGAGGTTAGAAAGGATAAGAAGACTGAAGAAAAGAATGTTGAGAAAACAACACTGAATGCAGTTTCATTCTTTAAGTGATCAGTCATTCTAGAGCTGGAAAACTAGATTTGCTGAAATTTCTTCTAAAAGTGTTTTTCAGAAAAAAAGTTATACTGATATCTTCAGGAAAGAGGACTATAGACTATAGTGGAGGTGCTGTTGCACTGGAAGGAAAATGCCAGAGAAATATGTACACAAATATCTTAAAAATTAAAGCAGAGGAATAGGAAATATGTGCTAGATAATGATCTAACCTTTAAGGGTGCACTGAAACTACTCATTGTTATCTGCAAGCTAAAGCAGTCAGTATTTTTATAGACAAAGGCAAGATTAGTGCTGCTCAAGGAAAAAAGAAAGTAATGACACTGAGCAGCAATAATGAATGAAGGAGTATGAGAGACAGAGTTTGACATCGTAAATACTACTTTGCAACAGCATTGGCTGTTAGAAACAGTATTAGAAGGGAAAAAGAAATGCAACATTATTTTTCCACAGAGATGTCTCTACAGTCACAACCTTCAAGCTGTGTTTTTTGCTACTTGGTATTATTTCTTTTTAAAAAGAAATGGAAGGACTGGCCACTGTTTAATTCAGTATTTTCCTACTTTAACAGCTCTTTACTCCACAGCAATGTTAATTTATCATGATATACACACAAGCACACATATAAAACAAGCACACACGTTATTAGCATCTAACTTTCTGTTGTTATTTATATAGTAGCTATTGACAAGTCTCTTCTTATTACACATGCTCCATTGATTATTCTATTTTTAAAACTTTTAAAATACTGTTTTATGACTGTTTTAAATCATGAACTATTTCTGTTTTCAGCTCAAAAATTTTAAGTCTACCTTCTTACTATTCATTCTCCTGTACTGTTTGTAATGGTTAATTCTTTTTCATATGACTAAAAAAAAATAATGCAAGCAAGAAATAAGTATATTAAACGTAGTGAGAGAAATATATAATCTGAATTGATCATACATTTAAAATTAAGAATTTCTTCACCAAGGTATGATTACGGTTTTGGGACACAATGTTTTAATTTCAACAAAAATGGAAGCATGGAAAGTTGCATTCTAGGGTTCCAGGAAGAATTCCTAAACAAGACCTGATCAACTAGTCTGACAGTATTGAAGATTCAGCAGTAGTCTGCTGGAGTATAGGAAAAATCAGAAGGGACTTTTTAAGGCCTTTGATTTGATCAAGCACATGAATTTGAATCTTCTATATCCAAAGTTAGTATTCCAAGTACTGGATATTTTGTGCTAATATCTGTTTAGCTCCACAGAAATAAAGACATTAAAATTAATTCAAGAAAGAAAAAAATATTTCTTGCAAGACCATACAATCCATTTTGTACCATCTGTTGAATTCCACAGCTTGTTTACTACAATCTTTTTGTTGTTGTTGACTGAAGTCTACCTACCTGACTGGCATTCTTCCCAGTCTGAAATGAAGGGTTTGTCATCCACTTCCTACTTGTATTTGCTTTCACTTGCTCTTCCTTCTACAAAAAAAAAAAAAAAAAAAAATTCTGTGAAGCTTTTTTTATTACAGATTTTAAATTCAAATAAAATTAAATTCTGCCACTGTATACCAACTAAGGATGCTGGTAAGACTTTGAGGCTGTTATTCAAATTTCAAAGGTTATGTTTTGCAGGAAATTCTCCTTTTTGGTATTGTTGGCTTCCCACATGCTTTTTTGTATGGGTAAACATACAATCAGATGCTCAGATGCTATCAAAAGATGAAAAGCCATCCATGTCTCCTAGGTAATGTAAATATAATGTAATTTAGAAATTTAATTTTTCTGATTTGAACTAAATAAATAACAGTTGAGACTAAAGTTATCTCCAGTATTGCTAGAACAAATTTTAAGTAAGCCTTCTATAGAAGCATTTCTCTAGAGATACTCATCGCAAGACTAAAAATAGAATCAGGGACTTTTGTCCACAGCAGCTACACCTACACCAGCAGTGTGTGCAGCCTGGCAAAAGTGGATCATCAGGATGAAAATGTGGTCCCAAGAACTCTATGTGCTTCAAGGACCTAACTTCTGATGAAGCCTATTCTGTTCCTATTGACTGATACCTTGCTTTGAAACAATGAACGTCCAAAGATGTAACACACATAATCATTTTCATGACATTAAAACAGTACTGTCCAAATGAAAAGTACCTGAGTGACACTTTGACATCAGTTTGCAAAAGAATGGGGAACAAAAGTGAAACTGATATTTTTTTTTTACTATCATTAGATTTTCCAGTCATGACAGTATGTGAATACCTTTTACAATCACAGTATCACAGTATCACAGTATGTTAGAGATTGGAAGGGACCTCGAAAGATCATCTAGTCCAATCCCCCTGCCGGAGCAGGAACACCTAGATAATGTTACACAGGAATGCGTCCAGGCGGGTTTTGAATGTCTCCAGGGAAGGAGACTCCACAACCTCCCTGGGCAGCCTGTTCCAGTGTTCCGTCACCCTCACCGAGAAGAAGTTTCTTCTCAAGTTTAAGTGGAACCTCTTGTGTTCCAGTTTGTACCCATTACCCCTTGTCCTATCATTGTTTGCCACTGAGTACAGCCTGGCTCCGTCCTCGTGACACTCCCCCTTTATATATTTATAGACACTTATAAGGTCACCCCTCAGTCTCCTCTTCTCCAAACTATAGAGACCCAGCTCCCTCAGTCTTTCCTCATAAGGGAGATGTTCCACTCCCCTAATCATCTTCGTTGCCCTGCGCTGGACTCTCTCCAGCAGCTCCCTGTCCTTCTTGAACTGAGGGGCCCAGAACTGGACACAATACTCCAGATGCGGTCTCACCAGGGCAGAGTAGAGGGGAAGGAGGACCTCTCTCGACCTACTAACCACCCCCCTTCTAATACACCCCAGGATGCCATTGGCCTTCTTAGCCACAAGGGCACAGTGTTGGCTCATGGTCATCCTGTCGTCCACTAGGACCCCCAGGTCCCTCTCCCCTACACTGCTCTCTAACAGGTCGTTCCCCAACCTATACTGGAACCTGGGGTTGTTCCTGCCCAGATGCAGGACTCTACACTTTCCCTTGTTATATTTCATCAAGTTACTCCCTGCCCAACTCTCCAGCCTGTCCAGGTCTCGCTGGATGGCAGCACAGCCTTCTGGCGTGTCAGCCACTCCTCCCAGCTTACTGTCATCAGCAAACTTGCTGATAGTACACTCAATTCCCTCATCTAAATCATTGATGAATATATTAAATAATACCAGTCCCAGTACTGACCCTTGAGGCACTCCACTAGTTACAGGCCTCCAACTAGACTCAGCCCCATAGACTACAACCCTCTGGCTTCTCTCCTTCAGCCAGTTCGCAGTCCACCTCACTACCTGATCATCCAGTCCACACTTCCTCATTTTAGCTGTGAGGATGCTGTGGGAGACTGTGTCAAATGCTTTGCTGAGGTCAAGGTAGACCACATCCACCGCTCTGCCATCATCCATCCACCGTGTTATTTCCTCATAAAAGGCTAAGAGATTGGTCAAACATGATTTTCCCCTGGTGAAGCCATGTTGACTGCCCCTCATAACCTTCTTATCCTTGATATGCCTTTAAGATGGTACCAAGGATAAGGTGTTCCATCACTTTCCCAGGGATGGAGGTGAGGCTGACCGGCCTATAGTTACCCGGGTCCTCCTTCTTGCCCTTTTTGAAGACTGGAGTGACATTTGCTTTCCTCCAGTCCTCAGGCACCTCTCCCGTTTCCCAAGACTTGGTAAAGATGATAGAGAGTGGTCTAGCAATGACTTCCGCCAGTTCCCTCAGCACCCGCGGGTGCATCCCATCTGGACCCATGGATTTATGAATGTCCAGATTGCTCAACTGGTGTCTAACCCATTCCTCATCGACTAAGGCAAACCGCTCCGTCGACCTGACTTCATCTAAGGTCTCAGGGGTACAGGGCTCTTCAGGACTGCCCACAGCAGAGTAGACAGAGACAAAGAAGGCATTCAGTAACTCTGCCATCTCTTTATCTTCTGTCACCAGGGCACCCATCTCGTTCATCAGTGGGCCTACATTGCCTCTGGTGTTAGTTTTGTCTGCCATGTATTTGAAAAAGCTCTTTTTGCTGTCCTTGACCCTTCTCGCCAGGTTTAATTCTAAGGATGCCTTAGTCCTCCTAGCTGCTTTCCTACATCCTCTAGCAGCAGTCTTATATTCCTCCCAAGTGGCCAGTCCCTCCTTCCATGACCTGTAAACTCTCCTCTTCCACTTGAGCATACCCAGCAATTCCCTATTTAGCCACGCAGGTCTCTTGGCCCTCTTCCTTGACTTCCTACGTGTCGGGATGCTCCGATCTTGAGCACGGAAAAAGCAATCCTTGAATGTCAACCAACTATCTTGGGCCCCTTTACCTTCAAGCAGCCTTGGCCATGGGATTTCCCCTAGCAATTGCTTGAAAAGGCCAAAGTTTGCCCTGCTAAAGTCCAGGGTTGCAATTCTACTTGGCATTCTACTAGTCCTGCCACACAAGATCCTGAACTCCACCATCTCGTGGTCGCTGCAACCAAGGCAGCCCTCAACCCTTACTGCTTCAACCAGATCCTCCTTGTTAGTGAGGATGAGATCCAGCAGCGCTGCTCTCCTGGTCGGCTCATCCACCATTTGCAGGAGGAAGTTATCATCCATACACTGGAGGAACCTCCTGGACTGTGGCTGGGTTGCCGAGTGGTCCTTCCAGCAAACATCAGGGAAGTTAAAATCCCCCACGACGACCACGGCCTGTGACTGTGAGGCCGCTCTCAGCTGCCTGTAGAAGGCCTCGTCAACTTCCTCACCCTGATCCGGTGGTCTGTAACAGACACCTACAACAGTATCGCCCCTGCCAGCCTGCCCCTTAATTCTCACCCACAGACTCTCAACTCGCTCATCATCTGTCCCTGGACAGAACTCGGTGCATTGTAGTTCCTCCCGCATATAAAGAGCAACCCCACAATCTTGAATCATCTTTGTTTTTCTTCTTTGTTTAAGAATGCTGTTTAAATGTGTAGATATATATCTGGCAACATATCATGAAAAATAAATGTAGAAATATATAACTATGATAAGAAAAATGCCTCATGCTCTTTCTGTGGAGGAAAAGCTTTAAGATGTGAATCTCACTTTATGGAGGGGAAACAGCTGTCTGTGAAAGATTTCCATGCAGATTGTACCACTCAACTCCAGAAATCAAATTAAAAGATGGGTTTACTCATGGCATATGAGAAGAAAATAGTAATTAGAAAAAACAAACAAACAAAAAAACCAACCAACCAACCAACCAACCAAAAAAAAAACCAACAAGAAACACCCCCAAGCGTATCCTATTTCTATTTAGGTAACTCTCCACATCTTTCTGTAGAATAATAGAATGGGAAAAAGAAAAAAAAATTTGGAGGAAACTGTGAATTGATCTTCACCCCCTTTAGAGACTTTTTTCAAATTCTGCAATTGCTCCAAGGACTTGAGAAAAATATAAGTAAAAGATTTGAATTAAACTAGTCAAAAATCTTGATGTAGTTTGAGGACTGATGATTTTTGTTGTTTATTTCAAGAACTAATTAATTGTGCTAATTGTAGCCTTAAATGAAAATGCTTTCCAGAACAACTCAATAATCTAATTGTAATGTGTCAGTGACAAATCATGGATAAAGCAATAAATAAGATAACTTTTAATGAAAAAGACAACATTGCACCCTGTAACAAAAGATTACAAACTATGTATAGTGTTCTTTATTATAAACATAAGTGGTTTAATCAGGTGTTAAACAGATTCATATATTTTGAGCTCTGAGCATGTATGATCACATACAATAATTCTTTGTAATACTTATATAAATTTACATTCCAGGTAGAATCTCAGTCTGAGTAACTGTTTAAATGACAACCCATTAGAAAGTCAATAATAATTACCTACGAAAATAACTTTATTGCTTCTTCGTCTTTATAACATTAGCTTGTGTGTCATTGGTGTTTTGATATTATCTGTGTCAAGTTTGAAAAAGCTTGTGCAACAGACCACCTTAAGTCAACCAAATGTAAAAAAACCGAACACAATGTTCTCAACTTGGTTTCGTTCAATTAGCAAACTACACTTGAAAGGACTGTAACACAGAAGTGACCCTTTTCTATCTTTAATTTCCACTTTCAGCTACCAGCCTAAAAAAACTTTCTGAAAATCAAGTATTGTTGAGAAAACCTATGTCATTGCAGAAATAATGCAGAAATTATATTTTAATATTTCTATCTTAATACATTTTGAACTAGGAAAATATAGTCTAAACATGGAAGAAAGTTTTTCATCATTAAATAAATATAAAAACTTTCATAAATTTAAAACTGGGGAAGTAGTTTTTCTCAGCCTTCTATTAGAAACATAACTCCTGTGCTCTAAGAATAGCTACTTCATGAACTTAAATATGTCAGTATGCCATACTAACATGTCAGGTACATTTTTCCAGTCACTGATCATATAGATGAGGTTTCTTTTCAAAACACTATGAATGCTGCTAGGTATGATACGTTTGTGCTTAAAGCAAGGATTGGTTATATTCCTATGGTATTAACTTCCTCTCACACCTAGGAGAACGCAATTATACCTTTAATTGACCCTGTTTACCAATCTGAGAAATCAGGACAACATATTTGGCTGTCTTTATAATGCACTTTGACATCAGTAAGAGAAAAAAGCTGCATACGTGCAGTTCACAGAGTTGCCACCAATGCATACATCTCCAGGGACACACAACATGAGGTGTGTGACTGTTCTGTTTACTTCATGTAAGCTTTTTTTTTTTTTTTTGACTTTTACCAATTTTTAATTATGTACTCTTATAAAATATGACTGGAAGGAACCTCACTGGGTTATTTAGTACACAGTTCTGCCCCAAGCCAGAATTAGTTGACATATGATTTTCTATCTTTTTCTTTCCCAGTAGCCACAGAGAATTTATTACCTCTCATTTTTTGACAGAATGATCAGAAAAGGAATCAGCACCAAGCAAATTTTTGCTAATGATGTTTTGTAATTATTGAAATTACCATGTTACTGGACAAAATTGCAACTCATTTTTCCTGTGTGTTTCGCATCAAATCCTTCCCGTCCTGTGAACTTCTTTAGCAAGATGCTTAATTTATATGAACAATCCATGAGTCTTAATTTATGTAAAATATCCTTGCCTGTTGTTTGGCATTACTTTTGCCTTTAATAATTTTTTTTTTTGTTAACAATAGGCAATATTACCATGAACTCATACATTAAATGCTAAAAAAGGAAAAGCTCTCTTTTTTTTTTCAGTTTTGCATATTACTGCTTATTGTGAAAAATATATTCTATTTCAGCATATTTTTTCAAGTACTTAGTTGCATTATTGCCCTATATGATGCCTTTATAATAACTAGATTTTACACCATCCTTTGTGCAAAAAGTCCCAGCTGGTAATAACAGTAGTATTTTTATGCCTAGAACAGCAATAGTACTTAGCTAAGGTTAATTAAATATTTTTAAAACTATAGTTGCTCAAGAATCATATCTTAAAAAGACAGCATTTGCCCTGAACTTTCATAGATTGATTTGCTATTTGATAACACATCCTGTCCTTTCTATAACTTGATGCTGAATGATTTTCCTGGAGAAAGGAGCTGCAATAAGGGTGAACAGTCACTTTATTAGACTCTGAATTCTTCCAGTACACCTAAGTAGCAACTTAGGTTACCTCAAAAGAGGACATTCAGTGATGGCCTCTATTAAGAACACTAGCACAGATGAGAGATCTGTCACTGGTTATAGCAACTTTTAAGAAAGTCATGCCATTTTGGAAAATAAAGACATAAAAATCCACATCTATGTGTCTCCTTGTTATCTTGTTTAAACTGCAAAGAGAAATATCAAATGGTTGAAGTAGATTTCTTCACAAATACAATAAAAAGGATTTTGTCTCTAGTAAAAATAAGGCACTTATTAAACAGTGCAAACTATTTATTTCAGAGTACTCCATAAAATTAAATAATTTTGCTACACACCAACACTGACAAATATTATTAAATTTGCATCACACCCAGGGAATTTGAAGCCAGTGCTCTAATGTGATTCATCTGCAGAATTCAGAAAGTAAATCAAAGATCTCAGAGGATTCCAAAGTTCCATCTCTAGCCATTAGGTCATCCTCAAAATAAACCATAAATATCTCTGCTTCATATTAATCAAATTTATGCAATAATTAAAATTTCAAACAACTATTACATCTAACAATAGTAGTGGCAACTTACAAGAAAAATTCTTCTCTTATAAGTAATTATACAGAAGTGTAATAAAAAAAAAAAAAAAGCAACCCAGACCAATCTTAACCAGACTGTATAATTATTTCTATTTTTAAGAAACAGAGATTATTCCATGAAAGGTTACACAGATAAGGATATTTTTCTAAGCATTTTCAGGGATTATCCTGATGTCTTCTGTTAATGTTTACTATTTGATGCATATTTTGCATGTACTAACAAAAGGCTGAATGATCTAATGAGAATTATTTCACTAAATTTCTTTCCAAGGGGTTGGAAAATGTATAATTTGGGTAAATTGTTATTACTATGTACAGACTATTATCTGGATAAGTGTTGTTTACATAAACAGAAATTTTACAACTAACTGTGTTCAACGAGCTGAAAAGTGGCTCTAAGCTATAGAAGAAAACTTATGTGCTGACATTAGTAACTACAAGGAACTTGTCTTTAAAAGTTTCACTTATAGCAAGTAACCTGAAAGTATCTTGAAAGTCTAGGGATTAATTCTGCTGAAATCTGTTACAGCTCTAGGTGCGCAATATTACTGAACATGTGTTAGTGCCACCAGCATTTTTAGTTCTTTCAGCGGATTGTTGGTCGTTTGCTTTTCTGCAAATCATGCTATTTCTTCATATTCTTTAAGAAGGAATGGAGAATTCTTCATCAGAATAACTCTTGTGTGGTAAAAAGATCATCAGCACTCATAAAAGAGCACAGGGTCACAATGGCAGGTGGGGAAGGCCAGATAATACCCTACCTCAGCTACTCCAAGGCCCATCCCAGGAGCCACCACCTTGCTATAACCCCATCTCCCAATCCCAGAAGACCATACATCCCAAAGGCAGGCAGGAACTCAAATTATAGACTCAGAGGAAAAGACACCTTGACTGGGCCACTCCCAAAACTGTCCCAGAAGAGCCCTAGTGTCTACATGTGACACCCATCACCATGAGTCAGTTCTAGAGCACCTTTTGAACAGAGTGGGGTGACTGTCATGGGGTATGGGACACATTATGGATGCAGGGGGAGAGCATTTTCAGACTGTACAAGATTTATTATGATCCCATAATTTAAGGAAGGAGCCCAAGGTGTAAGGGAATCTAGAGGATCTGGGTAGGAACAAGTCTGGGAAAACATGGAGGTAAGGAAATAAAAAGGGCTGGTTGCATGTAAATAGCTTGCTGGTCAGTATGCTTTGTCCGGCCATACCCTGTATTTAATCAGCAAAATCTTTGATGTCTTGTTATTAAACTCTGCTGCTAACTGGTTTTCTGTGTGAGAGACTTCCTCTTCCGTGTGTGGGAGGGGGTCTGAATGCCAGCTACAGGCATGGGACCAAAGATCAGGGATGCATGTGCTACTGAACTCGGCTGTCCACAGTGAGTAAAACCCAAGTGCCAGCCCTGGGGTGAGACCAGGGTCAGAGACATATGTGTCCATGGTGCAGCACCTGGAGTGACTCTAGGTGTGGGAATACGTGTGTGATTACTAGTGAAGGTCCAGCCAGATAGCCTGTGACCAGGTGACATGGCCTGAAAGCCAGGTGTGTCTCCAAGGTTGAGACTGCAGTTGGTGCTCACTTTGAGGGACCGGGGAAATGCCAGCAGCTAGTGGAGAGACCATAGGGTCTGGAGTCTCTAAGTGCTGGGGTGTGTGTCTGTAAGGGTGAGAGCCTGGGGAGCTTTGCTCCTGGGGACCAGGGGAGTCCCAGTCAGTTTTGGGTGCATGTCTGTATGCTTGTGTGTGAGTGAGGTTGTCTATGCCCGCAACTGGAGGGGAGCTGCAGCCTCAGGGATTTGACCAGGTGCCAGAAACCAGGGACACTGGGACCCAGCTACTGGACAAACTGCACTGAGCCCAGCTGCTGGGGCGAGGTGCAGGGGATGGTGGTGTAGTGTGGATGTTGAATATGTGTATGCATAGATTCCTATTAGCAAACTTCCACCCTGCTCAGCTAGAGACAGGAGCAGGATGAGGCTGTTGATGCTGTCTCTGTGGGAGTGCTCTGTGTGTCTGTGGCCTGTGTGGCCATCTATTTGTGTATACGTGGTGTATACATGTGCTTTGTGCATGTGTGCCTGCTGGGATCACAAGCTCAGCTTTGTTACTGATTGCATCTAGGGAATGGAGCTGCAGCAGCCTCAGCACTCTCTTCAGCTTTTGGATACAGCATGATGTATTTTTCTGTAACAATAAATTTTTAGAAAACAATTTTTTTGCATATTCCCCATATTATCCTGTTCTCTAGAATTAATTTATTCAAGGCTTCCTTTTAGATTGTGTTTTCTAGATCTCCAATCTGTATCTGTGACTGCTTTAATTTGTAAATCTTCTCTTTGGTATACATACTTGTGAAAGTGACCTGCCCAGACAGTACCCTACCTGTTACCCCACTAAGAAGTAAAGTAGGCTTACTTAATACATCTTGCAGACTACACTTTTGATTTTACTTTAACTATGGTGTTTGATTTGTTCACAACAGGAGGATTTTACAAATTCAATTTCATTTTATGATCCATTATAATCCTTGGAAAGGTGGGGAATTAATTTCTGTCCAATCATTTGGTTTTTGTCCAACTTTTGCTATTAATTGTATCTGTCTAAATGTAGTTCCTTGCACTCATGTCTGTTGAACTACATCTGCTTTTTTTCCAGACCATTTCTCCAATTTGTCAACATCATTTTGAATTCTAATCCTATCCTCCAGTATGCCTACAGTCCCTCCCAGCTATGTGTTGTCTGAAAATTTAATCATATGCTCTTGATTCCATCATCCCAGTTGTTAATGGAAAAAACAAACAAAGCTCCTCTCTGTACATCTTTTCATTCTGGAAGTGAACCACAAATAACAATTTTCTGGGTATGGTTTCCCAACCACTGTTTAAGGCATCTGTGGAAAAGTCAACAAAATTCTATTTCCTCACCTGGATTATTAAAAAAAAAAAAAAAAAGGTAATAAGAAATAATTTCAAAATACCATAGGCTTATATACAGATTTTTCTATATTGCCACAGCCTCTGATCTTGTAATGAATAAAAAGAAATTAGGAGGGTTGGACCAGTTTGGTTTTTTTTGCAATCTCAGATTAAGTCAGCTGTTTATTATCCTTTAGATACTTGTCCTAGTCTATTAATTCTGAGTTTTTTCTTTGTATAATTCTGTGTCCTTCTCTTATACACCCCTCCTCCCAGATTCTATAATCCCCACTGCATATTGTCTTTTCTTCTATGGTAGGATATATTTCAATGCTAAATTTATAAGGGCATATTAACATGTTTTCATATTTACATATAAATTTTCACAAATATCCAAAGTGTCTATACTCTCAATACTGAGAAAATAGATCCCCTGTATGTTAAGTTTTCCACACAAGTGTCTAGTATCATTTGAGGTCATGCAAGGCTTCCAAGACAGACACCTGTAACATAATACCAGATTAGTGTGAGACCCATGTTCTCCTTAGCTAGCCTGAAGATCTAAAATGATACTAGAAGTTTAAGTTTAAGCAACTGAAATGCACTTTAGGTTCCATTTACTACAGTGGGAATTTAGGACTAGTAACATCTATTGCTGCTTAAGATCCTGTAAGGTATTCTTACCATGCCCCAAATATCTGTTTCAAAAGGAACTGGGCTATTCACAGGTCCAGTATTATATCTGAAGGGCGTATATAGAAATCTGGATACTGAAGAGAACTTCAAAGGGCAGTAGATGCCTAAGTGTGGGTATTTGAATCAAGTACCTGGCACACCTTCAAACACCTACATACAGAAATCTGAATTTAAGGGTTCTGATTTCAAGCTGAATCCCACTTTCAGGCATAGATCCTCCTTGAGATGACAGTGAAATGCACTGAGATGATTTCAAAACTTCTGTGTTATGTAAGAAGTCTCTAGTCTAAATTCCCTAGTCTGATGTCTTGACCTAGATTCAGTTTAAATGAATTGTCCTTGCTCAGACTAAGCATTAGGTATCTATTGCCACTAAGATACTTCTAGGTGTCCTGACTCACCTCTAGATGCCAGTCTTGGAGGGCTTGTGTCATAACTGCTAGGTCCATGAAGATATCACAGATATCCTAAAGCTTATCAAACAAAATCATAATCTGTATTTGGGTAACAGAACTGCTTGTCTTATTCTTTTACAGATTTGTTAAAACATGCTTTTTTGAAAAACCTTTTTTTAATTAGGTCAAACTTTAACAGCTAATTTGAAGTCGTTTTAGCAGATTAATATGTTATTTTAAATATTTCTCATTTATTTGATTTATAAAATGGTACAGAGCTAGTGTGTCCTAGAGTTAAACCTGAGACAGCCTTCAGAATTGTCTGTCTGGAAGACAAATCTGTCACATACTATTCATGAAGAAAAGGCCATACACGTTAGATAGACATGTGTTAAGATATTAAATACAGGCTCTTATAAGAAATCATATTCCCCAGTGATTGAAAGCTAGAACGCCTTCAGTAAACAGGAAGCCAATATTTTCTTGAATGATTGATCACTTGACATCTCCAAGAGGGCTTCCTCTGCCTCAATGACAGAATTCTGGCAAAAATAGTCGCAAAGGCTTCTTGAATCTAGTCACATAGGTCAACAGTTACATCCTCAAAACATTTTTAAAGTGCCTAAGGAGACCTGGCAAATGGCAAACCATCATTGGCTTCATTGTTTCAGTTCAATCCCACTTTATTTGTCCAAATTCTACCGCAAAGAGAATTAGCTCCATGCCTTCTAGGAGAATCTGCTCCAAGATTTTGCCAGGCACAGAGGTGAGACTGACTAGTCTGTAATTCCCCAGGTCATCCATTTTCCTCTTCTTGAAAATGGGGGTTATATTTCCCTTTTTCCAGTCGTTGGGAACTTCACCTGACTGCCACAATTTTTCAAATACAATGGACAGTGGCTTAGCAACTTCATTTGCCAGCTCCTTCAGGACCCGCAGATGGATTTCATCAGGTTCCATGGACTTGGGTACATTCAGGTCCATAAGATGGTCTCGAATGGTGGTACCATAGTCAGGGGTTTCGTTATCTAGAACATGGGACTCAGTTTAGTAGGCCAGGTCTACTAGGGGCTGGTGGAGCTGCTCACAACAAAGGGGAAGAGCGGTTTTCGTAAGAGGCTTGCCAGACTGGTCAAAGAAGCTTTAAACTACATGTGTTGGGGGAGGGGGGCATCATTCCATCCCAACACACCCAGTCAGTTGCCAGCATCTATAGTAAATGCTTGGAGCAATGTAGATATTCCAGCCGCTCCAGCCAATGAGCCGGCTTCATTTGGAGCTCAGCTAAGATGCCTCTATACAAACGCCTGTAGCATGGGGACCAAACAAGAGGAATTAGAGATGTGTGCATGTCTATGGGGGTATGACATAATAAGCATCATAGAAAAATGGTGAGATGGCTCCTACGACTGGAGTGTTGGAATGAAGGTTACAGGCTCTTTAAAAAAATGGAGAGCTAGCTACCCTGGATTTGGAGAAGGCTGAGGTTCTTCACAGAATCCCAAGAGTTGGAAGGGACCTCAAAAGATCATCTAGTCCAACCCCCCTGGAAGAGCAGGGTAAACTAGAGTATATCACACAGGAACTTGTCCAAGTGGGCCTTGAATATCTCCAATGTAGGAGACTCCACAACCCCCCTGGGCAACCTGTTCCAGTGCTCTGTCACTCTCACAGTAAAGAAATTTTTCCTGATGTTTGCATAGAACCTCCTATGCTCCAGTTTACACCCATTGCCCCTTGTCCTACCACTGGACATCACTGAAAAAAAACCTAGCTCCATCATCCTGACACTCACCCTTTACATATTTGTAAATATTGATGAGGTCACCTCCTCTTCTCCAAGCTAAACAGACCCAGCTCCCTCAGCCTCTCCTCATAAGAGAGATGTTCCACGCCCTTAATCATCTTTGTGGCTCTGCGCTGGACTCTTTCAAGCAATTCCCTGTCCTTCTTGCACTGAGGGGCCCAGAACTGGACACAATAATCCAGATGCGGCCTCACCAAGGCAGAGTAGAGGGGAAGGAGAACCTCTCTTGACCCACTAACCACACTCTAATGCACCCTAGGATGCCATTGGCCTTTTTGGCCACAAGGGCACATTGTTGGCTCATGGTCATCCTCCTATCCACCAGGACCCCCAGGTCCCTTTCCCCTTCACTACTATCCAGCAGGTCAACCCCCAATCTGTACTGGTACATGGGGTTGTTCTTCCCTAGATGCAAGACTCTACACTTGGCCTTGTTGAATTTTATCAAGTTTCTCCCTGCCCAACTCTCCAGCCTGTCCAGGTCTTGCTGAATGGCAACACAGCCCTCTGGTGTGTCAGCCACTCCTCCCAGTTTAGTATCATCAGCAAACTTGCTGAGGGTACACTCAGTTGCCTCATCCGGGTTGTTGATGAAAATATTACACAGCATTGGTCCCAGCACTGACCCCTGAGGGACTCCACTAGTCACAGACCTCCAGCTAGATTCTGCCCCATTAACCACAACTCTGCCTTCTTCCTTCCAACCAGTTCTTGATCCACCTCACTACCTGATCATCAAGCCCACACTTCCTTAGCTTATCTATGAGGATGCTGTGGGAGACAGTATCAAATGCCTTACTGAAATCAAGAAAAACCACATCTACCACTCTACCATCATCCATCCACCTAGTTACTTGCTCATAGAAGGCTATAAGGTTGGTCAAACATGACTTCCCCTTGGTAAAGGCTTAATGACTGCTCTTAATGACCTTAATGGCTGCTCTTAATGACCCCCTCATCCTTGATATGTCTAGAGATGGTGTCAAGAATAAGTTGTTCCATCACCTTTCCAGGGATGAAGGTAAGGCTGACAGGTCTATAATTACCTGGGTCCTTCTACTTGCCCTTCTTATAGACTGGCGTGACATTTGCCATCCTCCAGTCCTCAGGCACCTCTCCTGTTTCCCATGACTTACCAAAGATGATGGAGAGTGCCCCAGCAATGACT
This sequence comes from Pezoporus flaviventris, assembly GCF_033815535.1. Taxonomy (NCBI): domain Eukaryota; kingdom Metazoa; phylum Chordata; class Aves; order Psittaciformes; family Psittacidae; genus Pezoporus; species Pezoporus flaviventris. Next base: position 26,140,902 of record NW_026892579.1, on the reverse strand, counting down.
TCCGCCAGCTTCCTCAGCACCCACGGGTGTATTCCATCCGGACCCATCGATTTATGGATGTCCAGATTACTTAACTGATCCCTAACCCAATCCTCATCCACCAAAGCAAACTCCTCCTTTATCCTGACTCCTTCTGGGGCTGTAGGAATCTGGGTCCCCCAGGGAGAGTCTGCAGGAGTAAAGACAGAGGCAAAGAAGGCATTCAGCACCTCTGCCTTCTTTATATCCTCTGTCTCCAGGGCACCCACCTCATTCAGCAGTGGGCCTATACTGCTTCTTGTGTTAGTTTTATTCGTTATGTATTTGAAGAAGCCCTTTCTATTGTCCTTGACCCAACTTGCCAGATTAAGTTCCAAGGAGGCCTTAGCTGTCCTAATTGCCTCCCTACATTCTCTAACAACTGTCCTATATTCCTCCCAAGTAGCCAGCCCCTCCTTCCATAATCCATAGATTCTCTTCTTCCGCATGAGTTTGCTCAGCAGCTCCTTGTTTAACCATGCTGGTCTCCTGGCTCCCCTACTTGACTTCCTACTCATTGGGACACTCTGATCCTGAGCTTGGAAGAAGTGGTTCTTGAATGCTGACCAACCATCTTGAGCCCCTTTACCACCTAGTACCCTTTGCCATGATACTTCCCTTAGCAATTGATTGAAGAGGCCAAAGTTGGCCCTTCGGAAATCCAGAAATGTGGCCTTGCTAGGTATTCTATTCCTCCCACACAGGATCCTAAACTCCACCATCTCATGGTCACTGCAGCCAAGGCTGCCATTGACCATCACTGCTTCAACCAGACCCTCCTTGTTGGTGAGTACTAGATCCAGCAGCGCTCCTCTTCTAGTTGGTTTGTCCACCATTTGCATTAAGAAGTTACCATCAGTGCACTGGAGGAACCTCCTAGACTGTGAATGACTGGCTGTGTAAGTCTTCCAGCAAATGTTGGGGTAGTTAAAATCCCCCATGAGGACCAAGGCATGTAGTCGTGAGGCTGCTTTCAGTTGCTTGTAGAAAGCCTCATCAACTCCTTCGTCCTGATCAGGAGGTCTATAATAGACCCCCACAACTGTATCACCCATACCAGCCTGTCCCTTAATTTGTACCCACAGACTTTCCACTTGCTCCTCATCTGCAAATAAAAACCAGACTAGGGACAACGTAGGCCCCCTCAGGAAGCTCTCAGAAGAGCTGGCTACCCTGGATTTGGAGAAGGCTGAGGTTCTGAATGACTTCTTTGCCCCGGTCTTCAGTGGCAAATGCTCTGACCACACCACCCAAGTCTTTGAAGGCAGACACAGGGACTGTGAGAATGGAGACCTTGGGCCCACGGGACCTGATGAAATTGATCGGCGGGTCCTGAAGGAGCTGGCGAATGAAGTTGCTAAGCCACTGTCCATCATATCTGAAAAATCATGGCAGTCAGGTGATGTGGATGGATTTTTAGCAAAGAATGGCCAGGTTCCCAAGTCAGCCAGTGCCTACGTGGAGCTCGACATGAACCAAGGATGAAGGAGGACGTGGGTAAGGAAGCAAGAGTGGTGGTGCAAGCAAGATAAGAAGAAACTGGAATGTGCTAAGATACAAAATAGCGAACTGTTAGCAAGTTTTAAAGGTTAAGTTCCCATGCTCTTATTTGACCAAATGTATACTAGTTGCTGTGTGCTACAAGTATATGTATCCAATTATAATACAGCAAGCTATTTTAAGCAGATGTAGACAACAGTATAAAAAGGATAGATGCTTTGTATTAAACGGCTTTTGTCTGATCACATTGATCTCTGACTGAGTCCATTTTCTGTGGCAAAGTGAAGTTCCCGAAGACTTAAAAAAGTGTAATATAACCTCTCACTATAGCAAATGGAAATATAGGGCTTAATTCATTCTCTAAAGGTAGAGATCCCATAGCGTATGTTGCCTGGCATTCATCTGTTATTTAAGACCTTTTGTCCATAACCTTTTGCAGGCATGTTGTCATAACTGCCAACACATGCAGATGTCAGGATCCTCTTAGTCATCTCAAATGGCAACTTTCAGGGAACTGAACTGAGCTCCTAATGGCAGAAACTTGTATAAAGGATAGCTCAAGCAAATGTATGAAATAAATGCAATTCTTAGGTCAAAAAAGAACATTAGGATTTTTCCACAAAATGGTTTAATCCCATTTCTCTACAAAATGTAAAGCAGTCTCAAATTCAAGATAAAATTATTAAAGTTACTCTTTCTACATTACTTTTAGAACACTTTAGGCTTGACATGTTTCTCTTTGGAAGCCATAAGATTCTAGGTTTTGATCTGTTTTTCTTTAACTCTGTTGCATTCCAACACTTCTCAGTTCTGTTGCTACATCGATCTGATCACTATAGCCTTTTTTCATACACAGTGTTTTCCTATTATCTTCTCTTGAAATGAACTACTAAATAATACAGCATCTTATAGCTTCCCATCAAGAAACTATCCCAAAATGGCAAGTGGTCAAGACGAATTAAATGCATTAATAGACTCAATGAATTACAAGTATTTTAGGGTCACATTTTAAGAGGTTCTATTATTGGCAATTTTTAGCAATGCATCAAGTAACTTTATCACTGAACACAAATAACTTTAGTACTGGACAATAAAATGCATTATAGCAGAGTTGCAAATCTGACCCCTTGTATAACTGAACATCTTCTAGATGCATTGACTATGTGTAAGTGTTTATATTTAGTAATTAGCCAGGAAATGTAGGAAGCCATTAGTCTTTTTGGTTTGCTGTCTGATTGTCTGGGGTGTTGTCTGGTTGCTCACAAAATCCAATCACTTTCATTTCTCATTCTTGCCACTGAAAAATCTCTGTTGGCTTATAGGCCTATATGGCATTTATGCCTTTAGAGGTTTCATGCTCAGAATGGTTTGCATACTATCAGATGTAATATCATTTAGGTACCCTTCATCAAGCCAGGTGCTATGTATCCTTCTTAATATTTCTTTTTGCAACTTTATATTGCCGCACAGTGTTAATTCTTCCCCTTTGCTCCTTGTGTAGGTTATTTTCTGAGTATATTCTACCAATTCTTTACTTGGGTGTGAAGCACCTTCACTGACTTTTCTCTTTATCATTTATGTTGTTTCATAGTCTACTTTAAGAATGTGCCAATTATCCATTTTAATAAGAGAAATCTCTATTCTCAAATTGGATGACAACTAGATAATACTGGAATTTTGATGTCTTCTAATATGCCTAGAAAACTCTAAGTTACTGAGCCTTACTGCAATGACCTGCTTTAATTTGATAGCTATTACTATTATTAATATAAACCCATATGAATTTAGTCTAATTTATCCAGTCTTGTCTCTCCCACATTTTTAAATTCAGTTGAAAGATTTAAAGTGCATCTTCATAGCAATAGTGCCACCCAAATATATCTACTGAATACTTATTTTGAGGTTTGATGCCATCCCAACATGAATCAAGGACATTTGATAGCGATGATGCATATTCTAAAATAGCATATATATAGAGATATCTTAATTCTTGTAAACAGAAGTTTAAGCTTGGTTTGAATAAGTTTGATTAGTTAATGGAGCCAAGATGTAAAAACAGTCCTTTGGGATAAACTACGGTTCTCCTGACAAAGAGATATGTGGATTTGCGTATCCCAAACCTACTAAATCATTATCTGTTGTTCTCTACTAAGACAAGGCCTCAACATCTTCTCATCCGTTCCATGCTGAGCTTCCTTCTCTCATCTGAGATCCTTTCTCACCATCACCAGCTCTCTCATCACACCCCAAACCACTAATAACCGTACTTTTTCTCCATTTAATCTCCTGCCTACACTTCTACCAGTGCGAAGCATCACTTTCTCCACTTTGTACAGTTTACCTACCAGATCCTCCCCAGAAACGCCACAGGACAACTACTAATCCCTGCTTTCTGAATGTTCCTGTTACCTACACATAGTCAGGTGAGAAAAACTGAAAATAAATGTTTAAAGAACTTGAGGTACAATTCAGATGCCCAAATACAAGCTTCTGTTTCTAGGGCCCCTTCAAAAACCTTTGGTTATCTGAGGTATCTGCAAGGGACTTTTGCATATGAAGTGTGACTTGCAGGAGACATCTTCTGAACAATGGGAGTCTAGACAGAATGTTACATTTATTGTGAAAAATGCTACTGAAAGTCTGTATTTAAGTAACAAAATCTCCTGGTTTCCAATATGTTTCTACTTAGGCATCAACTAATCTTAGACAGGCCAATATCTAAATTGTTACCAATGTCCCTGAGGATATCCTCTCTGACTCTGCACTCCTCTGCACCCCCCTTGAGAATTGCTCACATTTGCTATAGGTAAAGTAACAAGTAAAGCTTAAAAGTTCTTACTTATTCTTACTCAGTTTGATGCCAGAGATAATATTACAAATAGATAAAACAAATGAAATGTAGGTGAAAAAACAATTAGCAGTGTTCAGCAAAGAAATGGAAGTTTAAGTTTGTAATTTACAGAACCAGTACCAGGTAACAGTGATTTGTTGACATCCCAATCTTCTCACATCTAAAATATATATATGATGCCCATAATGTTACAAATGTCATTTTGTTTTGAAATATAGGTAAGTTTTCTTTCTCACAGTCACTCAGGGTTTACCTGATCCTAGAGCAGCTCAGTATGCCAAAACATGAGGTAACTCTGCATTGCATGATTTAGTGTACTTAAGCTAAAGCTCCAGGCTAAATAACCTAATTCTTACTGAAAGATGAATAACCTTTTTTTTTGTTTTACCCAGTGAGTAGTGTATAATCCTAGGGGGCAATGCATCAATAACAGGTCCTGCACAGGTGTGCTAGCAGAGTATGTTTCATTTATGGCACTGGGCTAGAAGTCTGAAGTGCCTGATTTAATTTTTTTACTTTAATATTTGTGTGGTTTGCAGTAAGTTTTTCAGTGATCTTTCTGTCACTGCTGTTAATATATACAATGATGAACTTGTTATTTTTAGTTATAGGTATCCCTAATTGTAGAAATTAATTTTCTTCCTTACGCCCTATAACTGTACTTCCTGTATTCCCTTCAAATGTGTGAACTCTCTAAAAAAAATACTGCCTTCAGCTTTACCTAAGTACCATTTATGAAAGAATGAGGTCTCATTTTGTTTTGGGACCTGTAAGTACTAGTGTAGGGTGGATGTAAAGATCACATGTCTCTCTTTTGATTCACAACTTTAGCAATAATTTAAAGTTTTTCATTGTGACCTCCTTTTTTTCTATTAGAGCTTGAAAGGAGATTTCAGCAAGGTGTCATGTCCCAAGTAACAAGTGATAAGGCAAGAGGAAATGGCCTCAAGTTGTACCGGGGGAGGTTTAGCTTGGGTATTAGGAAAAATTTCTTCACCGAAAGAGTTGTCAAGCATTGGAACAGGCGGCCCAAAGAAATGGTTTAATCCCTCAAGGTATGTAAAAGAAATGTAGATGTGGCACTTCGGAGACACATGCCTTAGTGGTGGACCTGGCAGTGCTAGGCTAACGGCTGGACTTGATGGTCTTTTCCAACCTAAACAACTCTATGATTCTATGATTCATTCATTTACTAAATCTCCATAATGTATCAGCACTAAATCAATAACTTCAAGTTAACTATTTAAGCAAATAGAGAAAAAAAGCCCAAAGCAACAGAAAGTAATAGAGTTCTACCATTCCGCATTGTGCCTGTCACTAGATCTGTATACGTTTCTATGGCCTTGTATAATACTGTGAGGTAGGTGTGCTCCTTGACGATCCCTTCTTGCATATACTATGTCCAGACTTAAGAGATATGCTAAAGCATGGCCCCTTCTTTCCTGCACACCCTAGTTTTCTGGCATACAAAACACCACTTTTCTTCCACAGAAAAAAAAATTACACAGGGACAATGAGCATTCTCGTTTCTCCATTGAAGCAAGTCAGAGCCTGACTTCAAAATCTGCAACCTGTAAACCTCACAGCATTTTTCTGCCTCACAGTGCAGATATAGTTTGCTACATTCAAGACCTCATTATGGGTAACAGGAATCCCATTACATGTTTAGGACCCAAGAATTTTAATTAATTAGCCTAATTAAAATATTGTCAGTTTCATTAAAATAAAAGAGCCAGCTATTATTACTCCACTTAGAAGAATGCTGGCAGTCATAACCCAAATCAATACAGAAGAACTTAGAAATATTCGTACATTTATTGTATAAGAGAACATATGAGTATCTAGCCCCTTTCTTTTGTATTAGCCTTCCACCATCCTTTGGGACTCCAAGATCAACTTGTTACAGTCATCCTAAAGAAGGATGATGGGAGGAGGTATTTACAAGAAGTCACCAGCATTCTTGAGGTCTCCACCGGTAGTAGTATCATGTCCATGGTGGTTAACTATCCCTTCTCAGCCCTGGGACCTGCTTGCATTTCTTTATTACACTTTCTTAATCCATTCTGCTTTCTTCTCAGGTGTGCCTCAGCCACACCTGCCCCAGGCACACAAAGGGCTGTGTTTTGCCAGGCAGTAACAGGCAGAAGGTGTCACGCCCTCTGCAGCAGGGCCATCTCCATAGCTAAAGCTGGACCGGGGGGGCAGCAGTTACTGGGCCCAGTGCAGGGGTTGAACTGAAACATATGTAGAAGGTTTTTCACTGAAGGGGACAGCTTATATTAGAAGTTTCTGAACGTGTCCTTGCCAGCAGCACAAGGCACTGTGTAAGATTTTAATGATTCTTTGCTATTCTGATTCTCTTAAATTTGAAGAGAGATGGAGCAGCATCAGTCTGCCTGTTCAAGGCTGCTATATAAACCAAATAAAAAAAAAAAGGTTTAAAGTTTTATAGTTCTCAAGATCCGTCAGCATTTTGTTTGCATGTACTTTGTTTATTTGGCTATTATTGTTGCTTTGCATGCATTTCCCTCTCTTCTTATTTCCTAGAAAATGAGAGGTTTTTCTACTTCAACTGAGAGGTGCCATTCTTGATTGGAATATCAGGGACACTTTGGAAAATGGGAGGTGCTTTAATGGCTTATAAGCCTCTCATTTTATGACCTTTGTGGAATAACTGTTTGCTTGTAATTGTACCTCAAAGGTTGACCCCACAGACACTGTAGAAAGCTTATGAAGGAATCAGATCCCTATTAACTCCTTATTTGATTGTTATGGCAACTGCTATTACCATGATAAGCTGCAGGCAGTCCTGGAGTAAAACCAGTCAACATTTTCTCACTTTTTCTTGCTCCTCTTCTGCTCAAGTTTTTGTTACGGCAGAAAGCATACCTTATATATAAATCCAAGATTTTACGTGCAATATAAATCATAGAATCATAGAATAGTTGAAATCTTAATAGTCTAGTCAAAGAACTGTTACTAATCTAGGACTTTTTCTTACAAAAAAAAGAAATGTACAGGGTGCACATGTCAAGGAATTAGCCAAGAGGGCTTCAGTGTGGCTTCCACAAGGAGACACTGGGGCTGCCCTGTGCTGGACACAGCCAGTTATGGACAGATCCAAACTACCCACTGCAGAGCATGGCTGAGTCCCACTGCAGAGGTCGGGGTGCCTCAGGGAAATATTTAAGGAAGGGAAGAAGGGAGGGAGGAGGGCGGAGAAGGGAATAATGAGAAGCAGCAGAGGGAACACCAAGGTGGGAGAAGAGGGAGGAGGTGCTCCAGGCACTGGAGAAGAGATTCCACTGCAGCCCATGGTGAAGACCAAGACACTAAAGACAATGCTGTACAGGAGCCTGCTCCAGAGTGGCTCCTTTGGACATCCCCCTGCTCTGGCATATGGCCCCCCATGGGCCGCAGGTGGACAGCCCGCCTCACCATGGGCTGCAAGAGAATCTCTGTTCTGGCACCTGAAGCACCTCCTCCCTTTGCTTCTGCACTGACTTTGGTGTTTATAGAGTTGTTTCTCTCACACATTCTCACTTCTTTCTCCAATTTCAGTTGCCAGTTGGGTTTTTTCTCTCTTAAATGTGTTATCCCAGAGGTGATAGAAGAATTGTTGATGGACTCATCCTTGGCCAATGGTGGGCTTGCCTTGGAGCCACCTGGAATTGGCTCTCTCTGACATTGGGGAAGCAGCTGCTTAGAGAAGACACCCCTGTAGCCTCCCCCTGCTACCAAACCCTTGCCATTCACACAATATATGTGCGACTAGCAATGACAATACAGGATTACTGGCCTGCACTCCAAAGAGATAACACAATAAAACTTTGAACAGAAAACTAATTTTTCTAAAATTCTGAAGTTATTCATATTTATTAAGGTTTTAATTTTAAATAACCTGGTTTTTTTTTAGTGCTAAACAAGTGAACACAAGACACTTGCAATCTACACACACCTACTCCCCTTGACTTAGCCACTCTCACAAATGTGATTACAGAATGGACATAACTCGTTCTGCTATTAACTGCTTTGCCCTAACAGGCAATTTCTTGCCCAGGCAGGAAATCTCTAAGACTAAATCTGTTGCAGGTGTTAATGTGTGAATGAAAAGAATAGCTTCTCAGAGACACTAGCCTGAACTGCAATAGCATATATATTGTCTGTGGCCCAAACAGTGATTAGCATTCACAAGGCTTTTCTTTGTCCAAATTGAACACAAGATATTTATCACACTGTTTTCACGAAGGCAAAACCATGTGAAAAGAGGCAAAACAAACATGTCAGGGCTGTATCACTGAAATACCTGTCTTTATATCATCAGAATTATCTTTGTCAGGTAGTGTTTTTTTATCACTTCAGTATGTGTGAAGACTGATTAGCTCACAAAACCTAAGAAATTATAAAAAGGAGCATACTTAGTTTTCCAAAAAGAAATGTTTTTCGTTTCAGAGGAACTTTACCTATATTTTGTTGGCCTTTGATTGATTTTTGGGGTATTTATGCAAGCAAATAAACTGACTATGCTTTTTATCTCATTAATGAGAGAGGACACAAGTGAAAAAATAAAGTTTTCATTACCAAATGAATAGCACAGCAGGGTATGATTTGATAAACAGAACATTTCATTTTACCACATGGGCCCTCCTACTCGAATCCACGTCTCCTAAGTAATTTAATGAACTGCAATGGTTGAACCAGGGCCAGTTTTAATATTCAACATTTTAATCAGCTAGCAAAATAGGTTATAACTGAGCAACATTTGAATAGCAATTGAATGTGTAAGTTATATGTTTCTGAGAATGATGCTAGTGACTCTGGATGAATAACAGAAATTGCTGTCTCTGCCAAATTTAGCTAGTTGGACATTTGTGGATTTTATTATTCCCTTTGTGTCAGTCATTTGAATTAGCTCTCTGTAATTTAACCAGGTTTTCTCTGCTGTTCATCTAGTCTTCCTCTCTCTATATTATCTTCCCATTATTTTCTTACCAAATGCTGAATATATTGTTGGCATCCAGTGTTGGTCTGGAGCTGCAAACATACTCATATGTGTACATATGTCCGTTGGTGTGCATGCTTATTAGCTGCAATAATCCAGGCTTCTAACTGCTGCAATAGTAGCATTGTTCAAGAATACCTCCACAGTAGGAGACATTCTTCAGAAGGAATGTTTTTTCTGTCATGTTTTCTCATACTCTTAGTTTCCTATAACTTGAGCCTACACTATTCTCTCTTGTTGCTGGGAAAGGTTGGAGAAAGGAGAATTCATTGTTCTCTAGTGGACGTCTCTAGTTCCCACAATGAACCAAGCTGCTGGATGAAGTTACTGCAGAGAAGCTGGAGCGTGGGTGTGGGGGTGGAGAGGGTGTGCGAGAGGAGGAAGCTGGGGTTGATAGATCTCTTCTTAAATGCAAGAAACAGAAAGAGCAGCAGAACTAAGCTACTGAAAGCCAGTGGCCTTCCAGAAAATTATAGACAGTAGATTCTGGCTTTCTGCTCTCAACCATTCTTTCACTCCAGTGATGGAAATTGCCATGAGAATGACCTAGAGCCTGTTAAATTTGGTATAATCATTTTATGAAAGACTGTCCTACTTTTCCTCCTGCTTGTTTTAGAGAATAATATGAAGAGGCGGAGGGGGAGAGGGGAGAGGGATGAGAAAGAACTCTGAGAAGACAGTGTCTGTCTCTCCAAGTAGGAAATTAACAGAATCCATTTACACAGCTATTTTCTACTTTATGTCTTAGTCACTCCAAGAAAAGGGAGGGGTGAGGAGGAAAAGTGAGAAAGAGTTTTCATTCAAATTAATTTGGAGGGATTATAGTAAATCTATCCCTTTGTCCTGATTTCAGCTGTAAATTTTTTCTCCTTCCTAGTAGATGGTGCAGTGCTGTGTTTTGGCTTTAGTCTGACAGCAATGCTGATAACACACTGATGTTTTAGTTGTTGCTAAGTAGCAAGGCGGGAGCAGAGAAAGGACACCCGACCCGAACTAGCCAAAGGGGTACTCCATACCACAGCATGTCATGCCCAGTATATAAACTGGGGGGAGTTACCTGGAAGGGCAGATCACTGCTCAGGTCAGGCTGGGTGTTTATTTTTTTTTCCCCTTTAGCTTTATATTCTGTGCCCTTGTTATTTATTTCACATATCATTAGTATTCTTCTTATTATTAGTAGCATTATATTATACTTTAATTATTAAACTGTTCTTAGCTTAACCCATGAGTTTTACATTCTTTCGATTCTCTTCCCCATCCTGCCTGGAGGGGAGAAGGGGGGTGTGAGTTTCTGGCTGGGTTTGAACCAGGACACCCTTATGTTTGTCGTGGGAAACTGACAGGTCCACATTTGATATTTAGCAAATCCTAGGGAAAATGCTTTCCTTGATGAAAAAAAACAAATACTTGTCAGATAACAGCACTTGCTGTTAATTTTGACACATCTCACATTTCAATTCTAAATAATTACATTGATCAAATACTATTCAACCAATAATTTCTGGGATTTATTTCATAGCTGTTTTCAATGATCATTTCTGATACATTACAAAATTACTCGAATTGTATATTTGGACACCTGTCTGACAGCTGTAATAACATATCATAGAATCATAGAATAGTTAGGGTTGGAAAGGACCTTAAGATCATCTGGTTCCAACCCCCCTGCCACAGACAGGGACACCTCACACTAAACCATCTCACCCAAGGCTCTGTCCAACCTTGCCTTGAACACTGCCAGGGATGGAGCATTCACATATGCATTTCCTATTTAAAAGGCTATGCAACTTTATTAATTCATTTAAGAAATACATTTTTTAAAAGTTAGAAATTTATGTCATATTCACAATAGGCTTTTTACAAACAGCCCTTTGGTGTAATACCGAAACTTTCACACAAGTGATAATTGTACTGTAGCCATAATTCATTGTATATTTATTCTAAATTTTCTCCTCCACTGCTTCCCTCTACCCTATTATTTGTCACTTTATTTAATTTCTATGTTTGATAAAATGCTTATTGTTCTAATGGAAGGTTTCTAATAGCCTTCAATGGGTGCTGGGTTGCACTGTGAGCCTGTGTGTCTGAACAAAAATACATGACAAGTTAATTTGTAAATCAATAACTTCAGAAAAAAACATTTTAAAACCTGAGATTAAAATAATATTTTTATAGATCATGAATGATCATACTGTTCTTATTAAGTTACTAATCTATGATTTAGACAAAGAAAAATAGTCTATTGAGTGTTCACTTTGTAATTTTAAGTATAATTTCAAATTCCTGTTTAAAAAAAAATTGTTTGTGTGTTGGTGCTTTTAAGGATATATTTAGCAGGAATTCTGCCATTGTCTCAACTGCATTGAAGTTCTAACTTCAAAATTAGTCAATTTCTTCAAGATATTTTAATGTAGATAGGTAAGCTATTGTGATGATACTGTTGCTTCTCATGGTTTGATTATGTTTAATACACAAGGGACTTTAGCTCATGTATATTACAGGCTATTAGATTTCACATGGTTACTGCCTAATTGCATCCATGTGCTTCAGCTTACTTATTGCACATCGCATGTTTAACTAAAGCATATCTTTGAAAGCTCCATTTTGGTAGACATCAAAAATCCACCACACTGAAAATTTTCCATACTTTCAATATGTTTAAAATTTGCCTACATTCTTATTTTGTTTTAGTGAGTTTCTTATCCTTAGATTGTTTTATGCCTTTCTCCAAACAGCCCTGAGTCCTTTTACACCCATATCTACTTTTATCCTTGTGAATATACTTATCATTGCAATTAGCTTTGTCTTCGATAGTCAACAAGAATGCATACTAAGAATATATGCAATGCTTCAAAATCACTCATCAGGGTCAAACAGAGCAACAAAACCACCCCTATGATTTTTTTTGCTTTTCCATTTGTCTCTTCTTAATTATATTGCTAATGACCAGTCAAATTTATAATTTCATGAGATTTACCTGATAAAATTTACTTTTTGCAAAGCCCTACTCACTCACTTTAGCACAGTGCTTCTCATCAACCTAGCCCTACATTTAGCACATCATTGTTTATTTGTTTTTTTTTGTTTGAAACTGTTATCTGGAATATTGGCCAGTGCTGTATTTGAGCTGATCAATCACCTGGATTGTTCTTTCTCAGCAGTTACTCAAACATAAGTTCTCCACTGTTTTAGATGTATGTTTCAAGGTGTATGTCGTGGTTTAAACCCAGTCAGGTAACTTGTTCACTCACTCCCAGTGAGTGGTGCCGAGCTGACAACAATCGAGGTCCGTGTCCGTCTCCCCCCCCCCCCCCCCGCACCGGGGCTCTCCCCTTCCCCGCTCCCGGAGGAACGGGGAGGAGGATCGAGAGAGTGCAACTCCTACGGGTTGAGACAAGAACAGTCCAGCAACAAATCACCACCGCTACTATCAGCTAAAACAATGATAAGGGAAAATAACAAGGGAAGAGAATACGATACCACTGGCCAAGAAAGCGAGTTCCACCCGGAAGCCCCTGTCCTTCCGGGTAACTCCCAGTTACCCCCCACCCCGGGCATGACGTGCTGTGGTATGGAATACCTCCCCGGCTAGCCCGGGTCAGGCGCCCCGTCTCTGCTTCCTCACAGCTTCCCCTCCTCCCTGGCAGAGCATGAGCCTCACAGAGTCCTTGCAACTTAGCAACAACTGAAAACATCGGCTTCACCAACACTGTTCTCAAACTAGAAGTCAAAACACAGCACTGCACCAGCTAACACAAAGGAAAAACATGACTGCTACTGCTGAACCCAGGACATTATCCACCCCTTATTCCATACCATTCACGTGCTCAGATCCCACATTTTCAATACACCATCGCTCTCCCACATATATACATCCATATACATACAGACCAAGAGGAAAAAATCATTTTCTTAGTGCATGGACCAATCCCTATAATGCTGCCGAGTCCATTCGGTCCATGATGTTCCAAGTTCATTCTCTGTTGGGATGATGGCTGGAGGGAAGTCAGGGCCAGTCGCTGGTGACCTGGAGACATCTAGTTGATGGGCTATAAAAGCATTACACAGCAGGCAACGGCATACAATTGAGTTCACTGGCTGTTTTCCCCTAAAATCAAATCCCCTTGAGGTATACATCGGACTTCCCCATCTTCCCGCATTACCCACCAAGTATATCCAGGTCCCTGAGCAAAAGCAATCCCACGAGTGGGTTTGCCTTTACCTGAAGCAGGAATAACCCAGACTGTCTTCCCCAGCAAATTCTTCATATGCACCACGGGAACTTTGTCCCCCTCTACAATATGTAAAAGTTCTGACTGGGCTGGGCCGGCCCTGTTGGCAGATCCTCTGGTGTTGACCAACCAGGTGGCCTTTGGTAAGTGTGTATCCCAATGCTTGAAAGTTCCCCCACCCATTGCTCTCAGTGTAGTTTTTAACAGCCCATTCTTCTTCCGGGTCACATGATAGAGAGGGCTTACAATCGAACTGTAATCTGGGATGTGCATTCTCCAGAACCCCACAGCACCCAAGAAAGCTTGCGTTTCTTTCTTATTAGTTGGTGGAGACATTGCCGTTATCTTGTTGATCACATCTGTGGGGATCTGTCTACGTCCATCTTGCCATTTTATTCCCAAAAATTGAATCTCCTGTGCAGGTCCCTTGACCTTACTCCGTTTTATGGCAAAACCGGCTTTCAGCAGGATTTGGATTATTTTCCTCCCTTTCTCAAAGACTTCTTCCGCTGTATCGCCCCACACAATAATGTCATCAATGTATTGCAGGTGTTCTGGAGCTTGCCCCTGTTCCAGTGCAGTCTGGATCAGTCCATGGCAAATGGTAGGGCTGTGTTTCCACCCCTGGGGCAGTCGGTTCCAAGTGAACTGGACACCCCTCCAAGTAAAAGCAAACTGTGGCCTGCACTCTGCTGCCAAAGGAATGGAGAAAAATGCATTGGCAATATCAATCGTGGCATACCACTTGGCTGACTTTGACTCTAGTTCATACTGAAGTTCTAGCATGTCCGGTACGGCAGCACTCAATGGTGGTGTGACTTCATTCAGGCCACGATAGTCTACTGTTAGTCTCCATTCTCCATTAGACTTTCGCACTGGCCATATGGGGCTATTGAAGGGTGAGCGGGTCCTGCTGATCACCCCCTGACTCTCCAGTCTACGGATCAGCTGATGGATGGGAATCAGGGAGTCTCGGTTGGTGCGATATTGCCGCCGGTGCACTGTTGTGGTCGCAATTGGCACTTGTTGTTCTTCAACTTTCAGCAACCCCACAGCAGAGGGATCTTCTGAGAGACCAGGCAAGGTGGACAGCTGCTCAATTTCCTCAGTCTCCAAAGCAGCAATACCAAAAGCCCACCGGTACCCTTTTGGGTCTTTGAAGTACCCTCTCTTGAGGTAGTCTATGCCGAGGATGCATGGAGCCTCTGGACCAGTCACAATAGGGTGCTTTTGCCACTCCCTCCCAGTCAGGCTGATTTCAGCCTCCAGCACAGTCAACTCTTGGGATCCTCCTGTTACTCCAGAAATATAGATGGGTTCCACCCCTTGATAGCTTGATGGCATCAGGGTACACTGTGCACCGGTATCTACTAGAGCCTTATACTTCTGTGGGACTGATGTGCCAGGCCATCTGATCCACACAGTCCAATAAATCCGATTGTCCCCTACCTCCACCTGGCTGGAGGCAGGGCCCCTCTAATGGTCGTCACAGCATTGGACACTTAAGTCGTGTTGAAAGGGATTATTCTTCATTATCACAGGAGCTGGAGTAAAATCAGCTCTTCCACTCCATCTGGGAAACTGCTCACCAGAGACTGAAGCCGTAGCTCTCATGGGACGATCAGTCTTGGCCCTTGCTCCCCTCTTCAGTTCACTCACCCGTTCCTCCAAAGCTGAAGTAGGTTTTCCATCCCACTTTGTCATGTCTTCTCCGTGATCCAGCAGGTAAAACCATAGGGTACCCCGTGGCGTATACCTTCTGTATCTCCTCTCTCGAACAATAGGACGCCTTTTGTTAATAGCTGAGATGTGTGTTGGTACACGTGAGGAGCTGGATAAATCAGATACATCGTCCCTCAATTTTTCGAGGTCCTGGGACAGTTTTTTCACAGCTGAGATGATGGAAGGGGTGAGATTGTCTTCGAACTCTCGGAGTTTATGAACCATTTCATCCACTGTTAGTGGTACTATGTCATTCCAGGTCACTGTTGCCAATGAATGGGCATATGATGACGGTGCATTCCGTGTAAGTTTTCGCCACATGGGTCGTGTACATTCAACTTCATCTGGATCTATAGGTGTATCCCCGTTATTCGGCTTGATGTGATAGATCATCTCTACGATGGCTGATTCCCTCAGAGACTGGATGCCTTTGTCTATAGTAGTCCACTTGGCCGAACGACTCGTAACATCGTCCTTGTACGGAAACCTTTCTTTCACAGCTGCCAAGAGCCTCCTCCAAAGGCTGAGGGACTTTTTCTCTCTTGCAATTGCTTTGTCAATTCCCCCTTCTCTAGCAAGTGATCCCAGCTGCTTGGCTTCTGTACCTTCTAGTTCGTGACCATTGGCCCCATTGTCCCAGCATCGGAGTAACCAGGTGATGATGTGCTCCCCTGGTTGACGGGTAAAATCTTTTCGCATATTCCGCAGCTCGGTTGAGGTCCGAGGTCGAGAAGTTACCTCTTCTTCTTCTCCTTCGTCATGTGATGATGACTCCTGATCAGATTCTGGACCGGGTGGTGAATTCATTGGTTCTTCATCTCGCTTCACCCTTTTTGCCTCCTTTTTGCTTGTTCTCTTGCGTACAGGGGCAACTGATATTGGTACGAATTGGTCCTCTGGTTTGGCTGCAGTGATTATCACTGTGGTTTGAGTAGCGACTGTACTTGTTGCTGGGGGTGGTGTAGCTACCGTGCTTGGAGCTGGGGTAACCGCGCTGTCTGTTGCAGTTGAAGTTTGAGCAGCTGCTGTACTTGCCGCTGGGGTAGCTGCGCAGTTCATTGCAGCCAAAGTTTGAGTAGCGACTGTCACTTTGCCCTCAAATCCGCCGACATTCTTTTCCTTTTGAAGGTGCTGGATAGTGTTGAACAAGGCCCTGTAAGCATAGGCCAAGCCCCAGCACGTTGCCGTGATTTGTCCATCTCTGGTATGGCCAGAATGACCACACACCTCATTTAAGTGTTTTACTAATTCTTCTGGATTTTGCAGTTGTTCAGTAGTGAAATTCCAAAGTACTGGAGGGGCCCACTGACCTAGATACTTGCCCATACTATCCCACACACCCTGCCACTCATGGCTGTCCAGCCTCAGGGAAAATCTCTCGGTCCTCCTACATCGTCGTTTGACCCCAGACAAGACCCAAACCTGAATCTGCTTAACTCTTGAAATCAGTAGTGGGCAAAACACACTCTGTATGCATGTTAGCATGGTGATTCCCATCACCATCAGCAAACAAGTCTCAACAGCATTAAAAGGCCATTCAAAAAATTCAAAACTCTCAAATGTAAATGGTCTGGGGGGACGACTAGGAGGGTAAAAGGATGTCTCCTTCACAGGTTGAGCACCTGAGAAGGAGAAAAAAGATGTGTAATTGCTAAGCACCTCCGTCATATACCTCCCAAAGTATAAAGGTGGTGACCACACTGGGAACATAAGACAGATCAGTTTCATGATCAATGATTCTATTGTATTACAAGTCATTACCATAAAGTACAATGGGATAAAAACCTTAGCCCAAGCCCCACACTTGAAAAACACTAATACAGCAAATACCGGATGGACGTAAGATATGATATACTGAAACTGTGAGATCAAGAGGAACAACCTTGAGAGCCAATAAATCAGCATTGTGACGAGTGACTATCAATCCAGTCAGATCTGTTCTTATCTCAACCCCTCGTGCCCCACGTTGGGCGCCAAAAAGAACTGTCGTGGTTTAAACCCAGTCAGGTAACTTGTTCACTCACTCCCAGTGAGTGGTGCCAAGCTGACAACAATCGAGGTCCGTGTCCGTCTCCCTCCCCCCCCCCCCCCCCCCCCTGCACCGGGGCTCTCCCCTTCCCCGCTCCCGGAGGAACGGGGAGGAGGATCGAGAGAGTGCAACTCCTACGGGTTGAGACAAGAACAGTCCAGCAACAAATCACCACCGCTACTATCAGCTAAAACAATGATAAGGGAAAATAACAAGGGAAGAGAATATGATACCACCGGCCAAGAAAGCGAGTTCCACCCGGAAGCCCCTGTCCTTCCGGGTAACTCCCAGTTACCCCCCACCCCGGCCATGACGTGTTGTGGTATGGAATACCTCCCCGGCTAGCCCGGGTCAGGCGCCCCGTCTCTGCTTCCTCACAGCTTCCCCTCCTCCCTGGCAGAGCATGAGCCTCACAGAGTCCTTGGTCTTGGAAAAACATGACTGCTACTGCTGAACCCAGGACAGTGTATGAAAAATTGATTTAAAAAGACAGATGTTTCTGAAAGATAGGTATAAGTTACCAGGACCTGTCAATGTATAACTGTAATGCTGTTCTCCAGCATTTTACAAAGACACTAACTGTCTTGAAAGTACATCATTATGTCTTAGATATTACTAGTAAGCAAACCAGTAATACATAATTTCTTCACAAATTTTACTACAATATAAATAATAAATAATGACAGGACAAACAAACAAAACAGAGTAGAGCCCAATTTCAAAGGCAAGTATTTTGCAATGTGACAGTTGTAGAAATCTATGGCCCTGAAACTTTTTGTTGGCTTCAGTGATGATGTCCACATAACCACTCAGATGAATATCTAAATATCAGTTGTTCATTTGTAACACACCTATTAAGAGGAATATCGAACACTATATAAAAGAATGTTTCAAATATGTTCCAAAAGGATGCTGATGTATTGTGAGAAACTATGGCTTTTAAGATTATGTCTGAGATAGATATCTCCTGATTGTTTATCTAAATCAATCTAAAAGAAAAGACCATGTACAATTAATATAAGACAATCTCTCACTTCTAACCTATGACATTATTTTAATAGTAGTTGTTGTTTAAAAGAAATAAGAAAAAAAAGCAGATATGGTAATCTTATTCAAAAGAAAAATATATTTTCCCCCAATATTGTACAAATTTGGCAGAGCAAAATGCATGTATATGTCATTTGCCGAAGAGTGAAAACAATGTGGCAAGGACTGGAAGTTATTTATCCTGATACAAAAAGCATGGAAGACAGACCAACAGAGAGTATTGTAAAATTCCATGCAGAATCTTTGTCTGATATAATTTATAAGTTGTTTACTAAAATATTAAACCTTTTTATCTTGGAAGATAAAAGACAGCCAAATTAGATTCTGGCACATAGACTTGTAGAAGAATTAGATAGATTTGTTATTGTCATGAGATCAGAAATAAAGTTTTCTGGGTTTTGTGAATTGTTAATTTAACTCTTGAGAGCAGTTTATATTCAGAAACATTCTGCAGTCCCATTTTTAGTCCAAGCACACCCAAATAGATTCTCTTTCTTAAAAATATTGCTTGCAAAGTATACAACTATTTGGCTTACAAAGAATGAACTCCACTGGGGTTACCTAACAGCTGTCAGTTTTGGATGAGGAAAGAGGATCAGTAATTTAGAAATGAAACATCATAATGTTGCTATGAGATCTTGCCATTAAGCTTAATTTTGAAAGCTTTTTTGACTGTAAAACTGATTGAACTTTCTAGACTAGTAAAACATAGGTCTTGAAAACATGATCTCTGAATTATTTATTCCATGACACAAGTGATAAAATTACTTTGCTATCAAAATTTTATTTCTGAAATGAACATATATCCCCTTGTCTCACCCATAACTATAATCAGGCAAAAGAGCTCTATCTACAGTGGAACGGTAGGGAGAAGATAAAAGAATCGTTTGGGTTTTTTTTTGTTTGTTTTTTTTTGGTCTTTCCTGCACGTTGTACTGTGAAAGTGTGAAAGAAGATGACCATCATAATGTGTTTAAAGTGACTTCCCAGTCTCCTTGGTCACTGAGGCTTTTTCCTTGGAAGTCAGCTTTGGAGGGCTTATATGTGAGTGTGTATATTTGTAAATGGGAAGGAATTACACAGCTTGTATACAGCTTGCCCTATATTGATCCTTCTGAAATCTCACAAAGATTTCAAGAAGATTGTGCATTGGGCTTGTCTTGCCTTATGAAGAGATTGTAATCTTTGTGGCAGTGCCACACAGAAAAACCCTATGGTTGTATGCTGCTTCTATGCACAGGTCTCCAAGGAACAATTAGAACTTATAAGATAAGGTGTTCAAAATATTCATCCATAACTAGTAGATATGACAAGATCCATGCTACCTTTTGCAACTAAAGGCTAAGTAAGATATTCTAGATTGTGTTTAATGGCATAAAGCACTTGAGTTCAGGCAACTGAGTCAGTCTTTTCAGCTGCTAAATCCTGAGAGATTACTGAGAATAAGAATGATCAACAAATAACCATCGCTTTCTATATATGTGTTGAATAATTATTTGATGTCAGTGCAGCCTTAATTGGCTGATAGATATAGAAAATATAATATAAAAAATACAACAATAATTCAAACGAATAAGATTTTCTATATGGTAATGGATGGAGTCTCAACTCATATGGATGCAGGGCAACTGGTGATCACTTTTCTAAAAAAAAACAAAAAAGTAAAATGAAACATCAGATCCATAAATCACAGGTAGAAAAGTCACTTTAAACTGCTTATTGTACTGGCAAGACAGTCTTACTCTAAACTGTGTCTCCCGGGCAGAGATTCAGCTGTATAATTACCTAGCAAAATGCATTTAGCATGCACTGAGGCATGTGAAACACTCAGGTGTGTAATTCCCCAAGGGGATAGATAGAAGGTGCAATAGAGATCTCCAGGAAGACCCCTGCTCTTCTGGAATGGCAGCTAGGGGTCAGGCAGGATACAGGCAGTGTTTACACACCTGAATGCTTCCTATAGTGTTTTTCTCATTCTCGTATAAGCATCTCAGATGATAATTTATCAGCTTGGACTATCAGCTAATACAGAAATTCTGCAATTCAGTCTGATTTTCAAACTCCATGTTATTGTTCTTTTCCTATGTTCTTACATCTTTTCAGAATAAGTTTGATCTTGCCTGCTTTAGACTGGAATGGATGCAAAAGACTAGTAGCAATTGAACATAGCAGCTTTCATAACAGCTCAAGAAGCCAGACAGTCTAGAAAATATAGGCACTCCTTAACCCCTGCACCTTGCAGGGAGAATTTTTACTTACTGCTCTCAGCATGTTTTCACATTGTTATTTGTCTTATATAATCTGTGTCTCAGCCTCATCCTGATGAAATCCCTTCAAGAATTTATCATCAAGGTTATAATATTCTCTTTGGCCACAAATTATCATTAGAGAAAAGTGTACCTGTCCTGGCTGCATAGTACTCAGTTGCTGGCTGCTTAAACCATGTCAGTACCTAATAAGGTCAACTGAGACCATGCTGTAATATTTTCCTCAATTAGTTTTTCACTTTTGTTTCCTCAAAAATTGTTATGCTTTCCTGAAAAATGGCTAAACATCTGCCATAGCTGCTACAAACCTGTGAAGAAGCAAATTAATTTCTTATTTTGCTTTGCTTAAGCGCAGAGTTTTTGCTTTCCCTATTAAACTGTCTATCTCAACTAATGAGTTTTCTCACTTTTACAATTGTGATACTCTCCCTCATCCCACTATGGTGGAATGAGCAAGTGGCTGTGTAGGGCTTAGCTGCCTACCAGCGTTAACCCACAACATCATCTTAAGAAGGTAGCTTGGGCTTCAGGTAAAGCCGGTACTTTTGATTTAGTTATCAAGATCATTGTCCAGAGTTCTACAGAGAGTGAGATTAAATATTTTCAGAATATATCTGTAATGGATTTACTTTCTTATGTTCTGGTGCTAACAGGTAAGGGCAAAACCATCTGAAAGGAAGGGAGAAATCCAGAAGACATGCGCTCTTTCCTGGAAGAGAAAAAGTATATTCTTTTTTACCTATGCTTTTTGAGTTCAAAGAGCTTGACACAATATGTAAAGTGTGTTACAGGCCACCAGAGCTGTGCTTTGGTAGCACAAAACAATGCACATGCTGGGGCTCTAGGATGTGTTACAGGGATAGTATAGCAGCACTACAGAAGGAAGGAGCAGCTAAAACTAATGTTGACTCTGTGCTAGTTTGTTTGGGTTTTTTTTTGTTTGTTTGTTTTTGTTTGTTTTTTTTTTTAAGAGGAAATGGGGAAACATGACTACCCCTTGTCTGGCAGAGAGCTAATTGTAGTGAACTGGATGACAGCCGGGAAGCAAGCTGACAATTAGGCAGCGTGGATGGACCAGGGTTCAGTGCTTTCATTTACTCCCTAGTGAAAGTAATTGTCATTGTAGATCTGGAACAGCTGTTTTCCATGTGATTTCTGAAGTGCAGAAACCTGGCTATTACTTACTAACTTTCTTTGAATTCCTTCTTTATCCTCTTCCCCTTAGCCATGAGGACAATAATTCTAGCAAATATTTTAGGATTTTTTTTTTTTCAGGTGACTCTCAGTGACAGCTTTAGATTTAAGAAGCATTCCCAGGAAACCATCTTTACTCAAGAGCTCAACAGTTTTTGTTCTTCCCTTAACAAAAATGCACTCTGCAAATTGTGGGCTATGTTATTTATTCTATAGCAGCCAGGTTACACAGGGGTCAGATTTATGCCACATATGTAAACTCACATGAGGATCTTCCCTGACATTACAATGAGACAAATTTCACACTGAATGGCAAGCATGATTAAAATGTGTACTATGAGCACTTTTCACTGTTAGCCACTTATCAGTCATCAACTTTCACACAAAATTAAGAATCAGAGAAACAGACTTAAGCAGATTTGATCACACGTTTAATAAAAGGATGTTCATCTATTCTTTAAGCAAGCTTAAAGGGGTGAGGAAGCAGTCCAGTTTTATTAAAGTAAAATTCAGCACTTCTTTATGATGGTGAAGCTGTAATAAACAATATATGAATTTACAACATTGCAGACAGACAAAATATATTTAAAAATCATGTTAGTAATTATTCAACAGTGATTTTTAAAGTGTTAAAATAACCCTACAAGTGTAGTCTTTATTCAGTTAAGGTCTTATCTACTTATTGTAGAATTTTTGCTGCATATTCTTGGTAAATATTATGGGTATGATAATATGATCAAATGCACTTGTATTGCCATGGCTTCACAAGCTACTGCCTAGCAACTGAGACAGCTGACCAAATTCTTGATCTTAATCGGTGCCAATTATAAGTTCATTATATGTTACGGCCTTCATTGTATTTCATTATATAATGTAAAGGCGAAAGAAGTTTTGAGATTGTAAATACACTTGTAATAAAATGAAGAAAAAGAGACCATATCTTTGGAAAAAGGCAGAGCCATTTACTTGGCTAAGCTGAATATCAAGCTTAAAAATCTGAATTTTACATCGAATAATAGCTTTTGTTTATTTAAACAAAATCAACATGATTTTCAAAAGCTTAGCAAAGTAATGTTTTTTATTATTATGTAAGTTTCATATATGAAGGAGGGTGTAACCTTTGTACAGGGTTTGCTTTACTTCCATGAGTAGTAACATTTTTTAATGAGATCGCATACCTACATGAATACAGGATTAGAGGATGGCAAAAATTGTATGTGATTTTTCTTTTATTTTCCCCAAGGCAACAAAATAATATAATGCAATGAGTGATAATAAGAAACAAATATTTATCTGTTATCTAAGCTTAAAAATTATTCCCTGGCATCATACACCAAAACTAAGGAAAAGTACACATATGAAAGCATATCTCAACTGTACTTCACATTTAACAGAAACCAGTGAAACCCCCTGCTTGGCAACTTCAAATGTCTACTCAAAGAGATCTGATTTTCTCCAGTAAGTGGTAACTATTTGAATTTTAAAAGGTGGTATCTAAGCCAAATATGTAGTTGTATATATTATTTATAAAAACATTTTGTCTGACATTGAGGGATATGTTAGTACAATGATTGTAGAACATGTAAGGCAAGTAATCACTTCTCCTGTAAGTTTTTCTATCAAGAAAGCTAAAAATTTAAACACAATTTCAAAGATCTTCACTTTGCAGAAAAGATTCTTAGCTATTTTAATTAAAAAAGTCTTTAGCCATAAAGATTTTACACCACTTACAGGATTATTATATCTGTGACTTACATAAAAAGCATTACACAACATATATTTTATTTTTATCTACAGCACACTGTAGCACATTCAGCCCAAAAACCAGGGGCAAGAGCAAGGAGAAGCAACAGGGCATATGTACTGCAAAGGAAAAATTATCTGTGTGAAAGGAAGTTCTTACCAAATCAGGAGATTAAGTGCCCATTGTACCTGCACTAGCCCTTCAACTTCTGACACATGCACCTTCATGTTTCTATATATGATGTAAAGTGAAGACATAATTTTGCATCAGTTTTATCAGAATACGAGTTGTCCCTTTTTTATTCCTTTACACATCTTTTTAATTATTTATTTAACATAGGCTTTTTAATATCATTTACTATGCAGTTCAAAATGTATTTCCTTCAGTATTGCTCTGTGTCTTCTCTTTTTTAAGCTTTTTTTTTTTCTATATAGGACCACCAAATGCACCTTATCCAGTATTTTGGTATTAGACTTCTTTTCCATCCATTCTCTTGAGCTATATTACAAGTGCTACCTTACAATTTGATTGTCCTAAATCTTGAAAGTTCACCTGTGTCAAAACCAAGTTCTCACCAACTACATTTTGGGAGCAATTTCTATGGTGTATATGGTCCCCACTGCATATTACCAATAGTCCCTCTGCAGCAGAACTCTACTTCTGGTTCAGACTGGTTTTTTGGATCTTCAGAAGAATTTGCAAAGTCAGCCTATGTCACCTCATTTCTCTCACTTTATGTTATAGCAAGAGGGATCAAAGTGGCAAAATATAGGGAGTAATAAGTATTACAACTTGTGACATCCAGATTGTCAGGGCTTTGGCAGATCTTTTAACCTTCTATCTGAAAGACAATTTAAAGACTTTAAATATAATTTTTTGGAAGATTACATAGTGTTTAAAGAATTTTAGTCACATATTCTGACCAACCAAAGAAAAGGAATATTTCAAATGTTCAGTGACACGGTTAATTTATCAACTCTTCACATCCCCAGTAATCACTAATTCCAATAAATTTACCAGCTACTACTGATAACTATTCACCTACATAATGAACTCTCAGAAGAAGAAATATAGGCAGCTTTAATGAACAAATCTGTTAAAGATATTCCTAGAAAAATGTGACTTATTTAAGTACGGTACATGAATGTTTTTAAATTAAGTAATCTCTCAGGTCATAAGTATTCTGACATTTGAAAATTGTTTTCTTGGCAAAAGACACTTTCCTTCCAATTCAAACAAGACAAAATTTTGCTAACTGTAAATATATTGGCACAATCAATGAGATATTTCTTTGAAAGAGAATGGGCAACTTTATGTACTTTCTGGAGGAAAAAATTTTAATATAGCTTATGATTTGTGCCATGGAACTCTTGTTAATGTAGGTTTACCTGTAAGCTGCTTTGTAGGATCCTGCAACTAATACTTAAGGGGCTCTTCCACTTAAACAGTTTTGAAACTGTACCTTTCTTCCCATTCCTATCTGTAATTTTTCACCAATCTAGAAAGTATTAATTCCTTTCTCACTAATTTTACCTATTTAAATAATGTTATCTCCTCCCACCTCACAGACAGGAGCTATGAACTTGGTCCATGCCAGCTGGTAGAATCCCTGGTGGCTTTTCAAATAACTCTTTGGAGATGCTTTTCCTCACACAAGTTCTACTTCATTGGACATCAATCATCTGGTAAGTTAAAGCAACACATACTTTATTTTCTGAACTACTTGCCAGGTCCCTAAAAATAAATGACACATTTGTCCATAAAGATGCTCTGTGCAGGACAGGACAATTATGTATCTCCCTGCCAAGTACACAGTGATCCAGTGGCTCACCTGAGCTTCTCCAGCCAGTTCCTCCTTAATGTATCAATCAAAAAAAAATGAGGCTGCTCTTAATGGGGACACAGCCATTTATTCTTACCAAAATAACTTATCTTCTGCCATCGAGGCTATTCTCATTTACTCAAATTATAGCTTTGTCATAAATCATCCCAATTAAGGGACCTATTTTCTTCCTTTTGTTATATAAAGCAGAGGGATTTTTATTATAATAACTTGCAGTATAGATTTGTCTTTTTTTTTTTCTTTCTTTTCAGCTCCTTGGTACTCCTCTGGATGCTGTTCACTCATGCAGGATTTCTGAGAACGATACAAAAAAGTAGCATGTGCAGTCCCACATGGCACCTGAGATTACAAAAAATTCCTGCTTTATACAACTCGAGAAGCCAGTTTTATACAGAGAAAAACCTGTGACATAGTTTTCTACCTTTGAAAGCATAAAGACAAGCTTAACAATCACAATTTGGCCCCATCATTAAGATAAAGAAATGTTTACAGCTGGCCATGGCAATTTATTACTGTCATTACATCTAACTTTTCTAGTACCTCTTGGTCTGTACCTTTGCAAATGTTCTGTGAGTTGAGCCTTACAACATCCTCATAAATCATGTAAATATCTCATTTGAAAGATGAACAACCTTAGGCACAAAGCTACCAAATGATTTGCCCAGTCACATGACAAGTAAGTGGCAGAGAATAAAACCTAGGAATATTGATTCTCAATTCTGTATTCTAGCTGCTAAACTCACTCATTCATTTTGATGCACTTAAAGACAATCACCTGATTAAATTTGAAAATACTCAGATTTATTTTCTTCTTCATGTGTAATTTTGTTCCTTTTATGTGCATACAAAACATTTACTACATTGTTATTTATTAGCAATGTATTTATGTCCTAATATGCGACTTTTTCAGAACACAGTTACAAAAAAATGGTTGCCAGTAGGGTCCTGTTGCTAAATACATTCCCTTAAGCATGAAAGCAACAGTATGTTCAATTTTTTGAAACAAACTTTCCAAAGATATAGCTTAGCTTTTGAGGGCCATTTGTCCACCACAAAACAAACCCCAAACATTTTTAACACTTCCATTTTGTGTGGTGTGGAGAAGCATTCCATACTTCTCTAAGTAGTAACCTTGTATCAGTGTGAACATTCAGATAGTTTTTATTTTGAAGAAATTTATTTTATTCCTACACATTGGAAGTTTATGGTCATTGTATTCCAACCTTATATTTTGTATAGCAAGATTTACCAGTCATTACTGATGCCCACGCAAAGAGGTTTTAGGATCAAGCTACTTGGAGTCAGAACATTTTGTAGGACTTTAGCAAAACCCAAGTTTATTGGCATACCTAAATAAATAGTGAGACAGTCTGACCACTTTTCCACTGAGCTGAGGCCTAGGAATAGTTTAAACAAGATTTTCTGAGACTTGACCCTTTTTTTTGCTTGCTAAGCAGATATAAACTATAAAAAAAAAGGCTTGTTCACATTGTGTATGTCTCAGTTAGTAGTGTTCTATTTTCTACAGTATCTCATCCTTAGCAACATCTAGATTTCACACTGACTACAGCAGGAGGGATTGGCTGCTCTGAAAAGCAGTAGAGATTATAGAAGTAACTAAATCACACCTTCTTTGGTAGTTTTTGCGTAGTTTTTCATTTCTCAAAAAAACTGCTGGCATAATAACAAATTAAATATGTCACTTTCTTCTCAGATTAAAAATCATGAGTTTGCTGACTATAAAAACAATACACTATGTAAACCAGAGTAATGTTTGGTGGCAAAATTTCTTTTAGCTTTCATTATATTGCTTTTCAATTACTTTCTCATTTACTCTATTCCCACATGGATGAAAGGCAGGGAATAGGAAGGTAATCATCTGAAAAATGAAAGATATTTTTAGGCAGAGACAATAGTTCCTTTAACTTCCTTTTAACAAGAATTTCATGTAAATGCTAACTAGTTTGTTCTTTGCTTATTTTTACCACTGAGCAGAAGCATACATTTTATACCTTCATAGTTGTTTTAATTATTTCTCTGCTTCTATTACCTCCTTCTTTGTTTCCAGACATTTGTCTTTTATCACTCATGACCTCAGGAGAGTATTTTCTTTCTTAATTCCAAGAGTATTGCTATCACAGAAAGCATGGGGGTGAACATGGTTCCTGTATTTAGGAAACTGTGATTTTTAAACTCTTAATTTAACACATACTTCATAGCTAAATTATCTTTTAAGAGCTGCAAAGCTTTGTCACTCCTCATCAGTAGAACTCAAAAAAAAAAAAAAACCCAAAACAAAGAAAAACCAAAACAAACAAAACAATAGTGGGTTGGTGGTTGGTTTGTTGTTGGGTTTGTTTTGTTTTATTTTTTTTATGTGGTTGGTTTGGTTTGGTTTGGTTTTGGTTTGTTTGGTTGGTTTTTACTGTGGTCTTGACCTGCGATGAACTTTTATTTGGCAAGAAAAATCTGTTATGTTTTTAGGGGCCCCACAGTTAATGTGTGTAAAATGTTATATTTCTGTCTCTCAGACAAATAGTATGGCCATTGATGCAGTTAGGGACAAATCCTGAGAAAGCAGGTGTTGCAGTCATGTATGTCAGCAGATGCACTCTCTGCTCCGCTAACGTTGCCAGCCACAATAAGATTCCACCAAAGAGAACCTGGGGAATCTGCACTGAGTGGTGCATAATTTAACCCTGCCACTGATTATTCGTTATATGTGTAAGCGTTATATGGATAAGGGGCTGTGAGATATGGGCCAATGTTAGAAACCAGAACTATAATCCTTTAAGCACTATAGAAAGAGATTCACAGATCTTTTGCAAGATTCATAAACCTTCATTTATCTTCAGACTCTCTCGCCTTCCTTCCTAACACAGTTAACAAAGGATTTGCAGTTTTGGTTAGGGTTGTTATTTTATTCTTTTTTTCTGTAAAATGGTATCATATCCAGCCAGAAATAAGGTATGAAATATTTTGAATAAGATATCCCAGTGTAAACTTCTATTACAGTCGATTGCAGAAGAAATATTTATGTGTATATAAGGGTAAGATGTCTGGTATTTTCTTCTTTCTTTCCAAGGTGTGGAGAATGTTGAAACATAAACCTTTTGAAACTAAGGGAATAAACTCTGAAGGAAATGGAGGTAACTGGAACATAAATGGTGCATTTTCTGCAGTGCAGCCACAACTGCCGATTCTCAGTCATACCAACAGCTTCTCACTAAATCTGACTAAGATATGTGCAGTTCTCTTGACTTAAGGTTAGTTGCAGCAGATGTCTGGTACTCGCAGTGTCCTCTCATAGGGCTTTCAGGCAGATGAAAAACAGGCGTAAAGCTTACAGGGCTGTTTTATGGAAGAGGTCAGAGTAAATGATCATACTAGTCTCTTTTGACCGTAAAACCTGTGAGGCTTTGAACTGTTTCTTAACATCTTCCAGCAGCTCTCCATTTTCCCAGTATATCCTCCACAGTGTAGAGAGAGCTATAATATTACAATATCTCCAAAGAACTTCACAGTCTAGTGATCAAAGGAGGGCAAAATCGTAGGAAAATATTAGAAACCCTACAAAGACTGTGAAAATGAGTTAAGATGTATAAAGTATTTAAAAGATTCCACTGCATTAACCCTTCCCATTATTTCTACCTCTTATTTTGTTGGAAAACCGTATTTCTGTGATCTGCCACAGGGAGTCATTGGTCCATTGCCAGAAGGTCTGTGTCTTCTTAGCTCCTTGATAAATGCAATGGGTCTCTCTCAGTCCTCTTCTCTGAAACTACCTATACAAGATTGCTGACACATTCCACAGGTAAACAACCAAATTCTAATGCTGGTAAAATCAGTATTATAGGAGAAACAGTGCTGATAACACATAGACACACAAAAAGAAAAAAAAAAGAAAAAGAAAAAAAAATCCAACCCAGTTTATTTGCTCACAGAAGAGACCTCAAAAAAATTAACCACACAGAAAAAAAGGCAAAGACAAAGCTGTAAAACTGGCCATTGATGCATTTTAGGACACATGTTATATCTATCTCCTTTTATCTCTGAAACATTCAAATAAGGCTCAAAGTCTAGTCTGATTAGATTTCTGCCATTCTGTGAGACTAAAATGGACTGAACAAAGATTTAAAACTTACAGCTAACTAAAATATGAAGTAGCATCCTGTGATAACTTTAAACAACACAAGTTCTTTAAAGTCTTGGTAGAGGTGAAAATTTTCCACATATTACAGAGCCAAAAGGTAGAAGGGAATCCATGTGATACAAAGAATTTACAATTGCAAGAAGGATCTTAATACAGAATTAATGTAATTTTATGAATGTTTTTCCTAAGTCTGAAGAATAAGAACAGATTTTTTTCCTGATTACTTTCCACCTATTTCCTTTCACTGTTTCCTCATTGATAGATATATTTCTCCACCCTGCTGCTCTGCCTCCTTAACTTGTCAGATGAGGGTTAGATCTAATTATTGATTCAGCCAGTTAGGTGCCAGCATAGCACAGGTGGAGGAATGGTGTCCAAAATCAAGAATCAGGCACCCAGACTCTTACCCAATGCATGCCCCATCGTAAGCTGTGCCCCTGGGCAGAAAGGAAAGACCCTGGAGCAGAGAAAAAGTGCACAGGAGAGACACCCAGCTCTACTTGAGGAGCACCAAAATGCTTTCAGAGCTTAAAAAAATTAAATATAAATAAATAAATAAATATCAATGTATTTTAGCAGGGAAGTAGGGGGAGGGGGAAAGATGGACACCAAGAGAAAATAGATATCCTGTGAAAATAATTACTGTAGAAAAATCTTCATCAATTGTCTATGGAGAGTTTTCTAAGAGAAGAACTTTCATTTTTCCTTGTTGCTGCATTACTATAAAAATGCAGACTTAAAAGAAAAATAAAAATTATGACGCCTTAGGTTATATGACATTTTATTTGTTAAAATAGCCCTATCAAGGTCATTTTGCATTAAAAAGAAAGGAGTGATGAAGTTAGAGAAACTGTATGGAGAATTAAGTTTATTTGAAGTATTCTGGGCGCTAGCCCTTTGAAAAACAACTTATCGCAAAAGGAAGCTGTTGCTAGGATACTGTAACCACTGTCATCAGGATAATGTGGTGGGCTTTTTTTTCTCTTTTTTTATATATATTTTAAACAAGAAATCTTGATTGATGAACACAACAGACAATGAACATTGGTATCAAAGCTGCCTGATGTGTTAAAGACTGAGTGGAGCATTCAATTTCATGTTGAAAAGCCAAAGCGAAGTTAAAGTCTTCAAAGTGAAACCTATCAAAGAGTGTTAGAAGAAATGAATGGCTACAAGGCTTGTTAGGTGCTTAAATAGAAGAATACAGACACAAAGCTCAGAAGTAAGCTGAGACAGAGAGACTAAAGAAGTGAACAGATGTTGCTGTGGAGGTGAAGGAAGTCTGCAGCCATTTCATTCTGCTGGAGTCAAAGACAACAAAAACCATAAGGAACAAAAGTGACCAGAAATGGGTGCTGAATTAGTCTTTTGTGTGGCAACAGCTTACTAGTTGAAATTATAAAAATAGAGGATCAAAGGGGTATGGAAACTGTACAGATCTGAAGACAAATTAGGTTTATGGGCAAAATTAAGTCTGTTAAGTCATCACTAAACCTCCCCTCAACTAGAAGAGACCTTTTGATACTTTTCTATGCATTTTCATGTCAAAGAAATTGTCCAGGGTTCCCTGGGTTATTCAAGTATCTATGCTATGAATTTCAGTGAAGTTTTGCCTTGGAAAGTCTGGGCCAAAGTCAGAGCAGAACAGTTCACAAGCAGCATCAACTTGTATGACAAATTTCCTACTCTGCCTGTCGAAGAGTGCAAAGGTATTCTCTCCTAATTAAAATATGAATGCCATCATCTAATAATCTTCCTTGTGAGAAATAACAAGCTCGCTAATTAAATGTGCAATTTCTTGACATTTAAGCAGGTCAATTTTTTTTTCTAGGTGTCTGTCTGATCATTTATTTGAGGTGCTTCTTCCAGGCATGTTTCTTATACCAACAGTAATTAATAACCAACATAACAGACCCTTCTAAAACAGGAAGGTGAATAATGTAGTTTTGTCCTTTTGCTGAAGTCATTTTTAAATAGACAATAACAATAATTAAATACAGGATAGAGCTTTTATTCCTATTAAATCCTCATCATCTTTCCAGTCTTCCTGTGTCTGTCTTCTGAAATGTATCTTTCATAAAGCCACCTCTTTGTTCCTTTTGGCTTTAATGAATGTTATTGCATAAAACTCCAAGAAGATGGCAAGACGGTCCTGCTTTACTTTACTGATATTATACATGGAAAAGGTGCTGCTGAAGATAGATTTTAAGTTTTGGTATGGATAGAGTGGAAGGCTTGTGGCCACAGACTCTTGCTTTTAAAAGCTTATGTGATTTCCACAACTGTAATAACTGAAAACATAACTTGATTTTCAGCACATTAAGTATAGCATTCAACAAGTCAGTCAAAAGGAAATTTTCTATTTCACAGAAACTTCAAGTATCTTTGAAATTTCCTTTAGTCTGAATGGGATTGAAGAGTACAAGTTTCCATGCATTCTGCAAATCAAAATTCTCAAAGTATTCTCTTTTGGAAGGAGCAAGCTCATTCCCTGTGAATTTACCAAGGTATTCATCTGTCCTGGGTTCAGCAGTAGCAGTCATGTTTCTCCTTCGTGGTAGCTGGTGCAGTGCTGTGTTTTGACTTCCAGCCTGGGAACAGTGCAGGTGATACTGATGTTTTCGGTTGTTGATAAGTGATGCTTACCCTGACCAAGGACTTCGTGAGGCTCATGCTCTGCCAGGGAGGAGGGGAAGCCGTGAGGAGACGGGGCACCTGACCCAAGCTAGCCAAAGAGATATTCCATACCACAGCATATCATGCCCGGGGTGAGGGGTAACTGGGAGTTACCCCGGAAGGACACGGGCTTCCGGGTGGGACTCGTTTCTTGGCTGGTGGTATCGTATTCTCTTCCCTTGTTATTTTCTCTTATCATTGTTGTCGTTGGTAGTAGCGGTGGTGATTTGTGTTGTACATTGGTTGCTGGACTGTTCTTGTCTCAACCCATGGGAGTTGCACCCTTTCGATCCTCCTCCCCGTTCCTCCAGGAGTGGGGAAGGGGAGAGCCCGGGGGGGGGGGGTTTAGTTGTTTTTTCCCCCCAAAGTGAGATGTCTGCCAGGGTTTTGACATGTTACCTTTGTATCTATGTTGTGATTTATTAAGAGGTTACAATACTCAACTTTATTACCCTCCTGCAGGGACACAGAATAGGCAATGTGTCTATTAAGTGGTATTGCAGTTCTCAGACTAAGATGATAATTGCAAGCAGTGATCATCTGAATTCATGTGCCAGGTTATGAACTGCAGCAGAGAGAAACAGATATACTGCCTGCTTAGGAAAGAGAGGGAGGTCAATAACCTCATACACGGCACCAGTGGGAAATGACAAAACATGTCAGAGCTCTCAGAAATTATAGTTTTCTATGTGTATCTAAGGTCAACAGTCAACTTTAGTATAATGAAGAATGAATTACTGAGAAATAAAATAATGGTTTCTCTTGATTTTTAATTCCTGTTTTTAATGTGTGATAAGAGACTGAACACTTTACCATCTTTGATATGCTTCAGAAGTATCACAGTAGCAACAGTGGCCAGAAGGTAGCTCTGCTGTTTTGACAGTGTCAGTGATTTAGCCACTACAACAGTAGACATTTTTCATCCAATAGTCTTTGCATTAAAGTGTCTATTATAAAATTACAGTTTCTAGCTTAAGACACTTAAATTGTAGAAGTCTTTACTTATAATCAGGAGAGTTTATTGGTTTCTTTTGGTTTTGTTTTGGTTTTTTTTTAATCCATCTTGGGAAGCATTTTTGTTTTCCAAGAACAGAAAATGGTGAAAAAAAGAAGAGGATTTATTAAGATGAAAACTTTGCCAAGAAAGACTTTGAAAGAAAACTCTTTTCATTTCAAAAAATTATAACATTTAATGTGTAAATTTACTGGTATTGAGCCACACTACAAGTAATAGTACTGTCTTTTCTAATCACACAAGAAATAGTCAGAAATATGAATTTATCTTATCTTTCTTAAACTATCTAAAACCTAAGTATTTTGCTTTGGACATTTAAACTTATCTTAAACTTTTAAGACTTTCCCTATAGTCTGGTGAGTATGAAAGAATTAATGACAGCCTAAACCAGATAACCAAATAGGGCAGAATGAACCCAATAGGTAAATGAGCACTGGCATGTGCTGAGCTGCATTTAAGTCTCTATAAACTAGGCTTCATTAAGAATCACTTTCCTTTATAGCTAGGAAATCCTATCTTGTACAAGGTTAAGAAAATAGTGATTTATAGATATCTGAGTATTTTGTCCTGTACTCTTGGTCATTCATTCCCCTATTTAATTTGTTAATGATAAGTGTTATTTTCCAATATTTCCCTTCACTATAGAAAGATTACCAGCAAAGAAAGAGTTGTCAAATCTGACTGAAACAAACAGGTCATTAGTAGCTAGGAAAATACAGTCTTAGAGTGGTTAATATGATATGGAATGCATAGGAATGCATTATTCTTGGATTCTGTTGACCACGTTGCTCCTACAGATCACAGCCAGTCTGACACAGAAAACAAATGTGGTCTTTAAAATAACTATGATTGAGCACATTCAGTATTTGAAAAACAAATCTGATAAAGCAGTGATGTGATTGCAACAGTGAGCAGTGATGTCATTTGTGGGAATATGCAAAGGAATTGTATCAAAATCTAAGATAAAAAAAATTAAACAAATGTCAAAATTATATTCTATATGCATGCATCCACATATAGTCGTATGTGTATACATATATGCACATACATAAGTATTTAGAATAATTTTAAACTAAAGTCAAAATCATAGCTCCATGTCTGATTTCTTTCCTTATCTGAAAAGTATGTGCCTCCAAAACACGTTTGTGCTTTTTATCACTAAGCTCCATTTGTTAATCTTGATTTGCAGTTGCCAAATGTTTAAAGCTGGGAATGATTAATTTTGTAGGATCATATTTTGAGCTAAATATTGGTTGTAAATAATTAGCTGTTTAAGAAAAATTAAAATATATTTAATTGAACTCGCCTTCCTACATACATTAGTACATTGGTTTTATTTTTATCTTACAGTCTTTTTGAGAGCTTGTGACAATTCTTACTTTCTCTGCTGTCCAGCTAGAGCATAGTGATGATGAAAGCACATTTCAGTAATGACATTAATACAAAAGAATGAAACACTGTGTGAAAGTGAACATTCAGGGATGCATGCAACTGACAGTTTGTGGTGCAAATCCTTCTCAAAAGTTAGCTTAGCCTCTTCACTGATAAAGTGATATTCATCTGTGCCACCCCAAAAAAGGGATTCAAATACCTTACTCTTGGAAAAACAGTTACTGTCCCTGTTTATTTCCCATTGAATATAAAAATTGAAAAATTTAACTGAAAGTAATTTAATTATGTGAATACACTCCATTGAGCTACCAGCTTTCAGTTGCTGCCAGACATTGTTTGTTAACCAGTACCCAAATTTAGATCAGTCACAGTCAGTAGAATGCTAATATACAAAAAATATTAGGCTTATTTGCTAGTTGAGCTGTTTGTGTGCTAGAAAGTATCACAGGAAATGGGCAGTGTATATGACAGCTGCAGTGATGTCCATCTCCCAGACAAAAGGGAGTTAGGCAATGCTGTGCCAGGGCTATGATTCCACTACCAGATTTTGAGGTCTATGAGACTAAACTACTTCCTCAGTTCCTTGTTATTGTCAGTATTTCAACATTACTGATATTCATATGCTTTGCTATACATTAAATGGGACTCTAGAGCAGTGTTTAAAGGGAGCATCCAGCACACTCACAAAAACATTGTACATGTGAGTCACTCCTGAGCTTTCACCTGGAAGGTGCTGGGGAGTGGGGGGGCTTCCTTCTGTCCAAGGGTTACTATATGGGTATAGAGTGCTTCGTCCAGTAGGCTGCTGTGCTGAGCTTGGGGCTAGTTGCTGCTGCTACTGCTGAGCTCAGTCAAGGGGGAAGCATGACACAGAGAGACTTTACTTACAGTTCAGTGGGAGATGGACCCCCACGAGCCCCAAATTCAGAGTAGCCCCTGCATACATTAGTTCTTTAACTGTATGTGCATGAACACATAAGTATGTGAAGGCTAGAAAACTTACAAAATTGTGAAACACATTCATGAGGTCTGATGCAATATGCAGTTTTGCCAGTGGATAAAGGATTTAAAAATAAAACACGTTTGGCAAGTTCCAATTCCTACTTGCCAGCTTGGAAGGAAGCAGTGTATTCAGGGTAAAGTAATTAAACATTTTTAGCCTTCATTTTCCATGTTATTGTCTTCATTTTATTGCTCAGTGTTAAGCTAGCCTAAATATTGCTTCAAAACATAAGCACTGAGGTCCTCCCCTTCTTGCACTCACACTAGGGGTTCCTAGCCACAGTCTCTAGTCACCATTTGTGAGTAATCATGGATTGCCAAAACTACCATTAAACACAACAGAGCACAAATCTGGTGTAGAAAAGACTACACTTTATAGCCTTTAGCTCAGCAATAAGATGTTTTTGAGATTCATCGTACAGTGCATTGTAATAGGCTGTGTGATTAACAAGCACCACTGCCAGTGGAGTCAGACATCAGAGCAGAACACTTCCCTGCTCTTGCCAAGCAACAAATTTAGGGCCCAGTTCAGTCTGAGGACAGCCAGTTTCCTTGTTATAGAAGCTGGCTGTGATTTTTACTGAAATAAGCCCCCTGCTTTCAGAATGAAGATGAGAATTCAAGACAAGCTAATTAAAAACATTAATGATTTTGTTTTCAATTGGTGTTTGCTTCTGCTTGACATGATTTAATGTCACATAGCTCCAAGCATCAGAGCTCTTCTAGATGTATGGTTATAGCAAAGGATTCTTCATCCATCCCAGGGACACTTACTGTACCTCCTGCTAGATGGTGTTGGGTTTTTTGGTCTGCTTTTTTATGTAAATCACTTCTTCCAAGATCATGTTCCTTTCCTATTATGTTGCTACTTTCTTAAATATACATCCTGGCTTCCCAGCATAATAAACTCACCTCTTAACCTCTACAAAAATTTTTTATAGTCATTTTGTTTGGGCATCATTAGGCTGGCACAAAAAGACTCTGCAAGCAACTCACAGATAAATCATGAGGACAAAGCAATTGTTTATTGGCCAATGCACATAAAAGACAACTAGTATTTAGTGAGCTAGGACATTAAGCACTGGTGTGCCCACACTCTTGTAGAGCCCCTGGAGAGCCTTTGCCATTTGGGCAGGTGTTGGTGAGGAGGAAAGGGTTGGTGACCACAGCTCCAAAGAGCCACCAGAGTTTTTGCCTTCCTCCTACTCTGTCAGCGCTGCCAGCCCTGACAGATCAACCACAGAGTGGCAGTTCCTGACTGTCCCTGTCTAGACCAGCCTCCAGCTACCCTCTCTGCATTTCTTTTCTTTAAGATTTTATCTTTCAGGGTTGATGTTTTCTTCTTGAATCCTTGCTCTCCTAGCAATTGTAGATCAGCAGTTCCAGTAATTTTTACCCTTCTTATATCTGTACAGACAGTCTCACAGCTCTGTCTCAGCAGTCTGAGTCGAGGTTCCACATCTACGGTGTACGAAAGCTGGACCCCTTACATGAGTAGCTAAAACCCCGGCAGTAGGAGGTGAACTGACAGCAGGGGCTACAGAAAGAGGGTTACAGTGTGCCATGACATCATCTGTGCTTCTTTCCTGGACACCACTTTATTCCACTCAAACCTCATTCCTGATTATTTTCCTGATCCTTCTGACTCCACTTTCTGTTTTCTCCTTCACTATGGAGTTCTGAAAAACAAGTCTAACTACTAGCTTCCTTCAGAATTCTCCTTTTTGTTTACACTTGCTATCTGGAGCTGACACCAACTATTGTGTTTCTGTTTTCTGGTATCAACTCGTGATCTACTATTTATAAACCCTTGCAACAGAAGAAATGTTTGGCACAAGTTTCTCACTGTAGAGTTATAATGCTCTGTCAGTAGGGAAAGGATATAATTCTGGATATTTTCCCCTACAAATGAGCAGAATTTTAGCCAAGGAAATACGTTTTCTTCTCCTTTAATCCTTTTCATAACAAAGCTCAAGATGAAAGTCCAGAAAGGACACCATATGCTTGAGAATATGCCATCATATACTTTGTGAGGCCTGTAGTTGTTCCTGCCCTTTAGCCATTAAAAACAGCAAACAGCAGTGTATCTAGATAGCCAGATGATGTTTATTACAGTACCTAAATCCTGTGTGTCCAAACTACCTGATCATGAAGTACAGCAGTAATTTCTCTAGGACTTCCTGAAACCTTTAGCAAGTCAACAAATCCAGCTTTCCTGGGCAGAAAATAAACAATAACAATAATAATAATAATATTAATAATAAAGACATGATATATTTAATATATTTACCTACATGATAAATGGGGATATATGCTTGAATCTAGTTGCAGGAGAGCTTCCAATCTGTTTTCTGTAGTCAGCCAGGATATAACATATATTCAGAGAGGGTAATTTTGATCTGTAGTGGTACACTGTGAATCCAGAAAATTGTGATTTACTTCCAGCATTCCAAACATAAAACTACTCAGGAAAAATGCAACTTATATTCAGATGCTTAATTCAAGAGTCTAAAAATATTCTGGATAGAAACTACATCAAAATCAACAAACTGATTTACTATTCTTGAGTTTCACAATTTTGTCTCTGTGCACTCTGTATACAGAATGCAAAAAAAGCAGAAGAGATATATACAATGGAAACATTAAACTAAATTTATGCCAAAAAATGAATACATAGTGCATAAACATCAGCCCAAATTTGACTGTTTTGCTCATCTAAGCAGAAAAAAGCAGTGAGTAACAACTTTCAGGAACAACATCCATTGAGTAATACAGCACACAGCTATGTCCAGGGTCTAATCTGAAGGTCATCTTCACCTGATTTAAAATGCAAAATCCACACTTTTGCAGCTTTTACTTTCGGACAACCCTACAATGGTCCACACTCTGCTCCTCAGAGTCCTTTTATGAACAGACCTTCTTTCTCTTTCTGCACTTGCTCTAAACACAAACAAAAGAAAAAAAAGAAATAAAAGATTGTAGAAGGCTAGAAATGACAGACCAAGGAATTGCAGAATCACCATTGCTGGATTTACTTCATTTACAACTTTTGGTACATGGACAAATTCCATACACAGCAAGAAGGGCCAGTAGACATCCTTATCCTTGCATTTGTACATTTCTCATAGTGCTGAACTTGAGGTATGGCTAGCTGTTGGGGTTTGATCTCAGGTGCTCTTATTACACAAGATCAGCAGTTACAGGCTTAAAAGTAAATTTATTATTAACCATAACATTTAGTATAGATGTAACTAGAGGCATACAGATGAGTACGGTCTTAGGGAAGAAGTTTCTTCAAAACCATAACCTTTTAAACAATCTATTCCTTTTTCCCCAAATTACTTCTCAATCTAAATTTCCCACATAAATTAAGGTGTAATAAATTAGAAGAAAGATTACTTAGAGCTATAAATTCTGGAAGATTTTAGGCTCTTTGCTTGTTCTGTGAACAGAGCATGCCTTCAAGGGCAACAAAGAATTTCACTTCCCTTTTCCACTTGAGGGAATCTGAAACCACATCTCACGCTAGTTATGTGGATTCCCTAAACACTTACTGATTGCTCAGTCATTGATCAGTGCAGGAAGATGAACCACAAGTTCCTACCTCTGTACTAAATGTGCTCACAAGAAAACTATTTACCATTATGTGGCTTCCTCAGACACTGAGGTAAAAATTGGTCTTTAAAAGATACCTAAACATTGTTGAGATAGATGGCAAATATAGAATCATAGAATCATAGAATCATAGAATAGTTAGGGTTGGAAAGGACCTTAAGATCATCTAGTTCCACCCCCCCTGCCGTGGGGAGGGACACCTTACGCTAAATCATATCACCCAAGGCCTCGTCCAACCTGGTCATGAACACTCCTTTTGATGCATCCCAGGATACGGTTGGCTTTCTGGGCTGCAAGTGCACACTGCCGGCCCATGTTCATTTTCTCATCAACCAGCATCCCCAGGTCCTTCTCCACAGGGCTGCTCTGAATCTCTTCTCGGCCCAACCTGTAGCTGTGCCTGGGATTGCTCCGACCCAGGTGTAGGATCCTATAACCCAGCATGCAGAAAGTTCCCCCTAAGCACAAAGTTATATTAGATAGTTAATTATTTCAGAATATGAAAAGGAAAAAATTTCTAACTTTTATCAAACACTTAGCAAGCCTAAGGAAATTTCTTGTTTAGAACGGCTCACTGAAAGTTTACAGATTCAAAAAGCAGTTCTGTTTTGTAGTTAAAAATACTAATTTCAGTATTTCAAAAGGAAATATTAAAAATGGACATAGTTGTTTTTGTTCTTAAAGAAAATTTTAACATTTTATGTTTGGATATCAACAGAAATAAAAGATTTCTCCGGGATTTTAATACATATTCTGCTATAATATTCCATGTGTGCATGCATTCTAGGCTAATAGATGACAATGAAATAAATCAAAATTTAAGCAGTACTGGTTTGTGATTTCATTCCTGTGTGAAGAGCTGATGAAATTGAGCTGTTATGTATCATGCCATTTTGCCTGCATAATGTAATAACTGCTTTATGGAAAATAAGTTGAGAATTTCATTACTTGGCCTAGATTTATGATGGAACTTATAAATGTATTTGCTTTCAATAAATCTGACAGAGATTGACCACCATCCTTGTTAACATTTTGATAGACATCCTCTTTTAAGGGCACCTAATTACAAAACAGCCAGTGCAATATGCTACTGAGATCAAAATTCAGCCTAGAAATAGTAATAGCTACCAGATTTAACTCATACATTTCTTTTACAGAAATCAGAAATAGCACTTCTCTATTCATATTAGGAAAGGTACTCAAAAAATATGAGAAAATCCATCCCATCTGTCTGTCTGAATTATCCCTAAAGCACCTACTTCCATGATGTCAAAGTGTGAAGAGCTCCCCTGTCTGTCTCCTAAGGAATTCATACTCTTCCTATTACTAGATGATACAGATTGTTGTGGTCTGCAAGTGACCCATTCCTGGAATGGCAAAAAAATGCAGGTCATATATTACCTGAAATATCATAGAATTGTAGAATAGTTAGGGTTGGAAAGGACCTTAAGATCATCTAGTTCCAACCCCCCTGCCATGGGTAGGGACACCTCATACTAAACCATATCACCCAAGGCCTTGTCCAACCTGTTCTTGAACACTGCCAGGGATGGAGCATTCACAGCCTCCCTGGGCAACCTATTCCAGTGCCTCACCACCCTAAAAGGAAAGAATTTCTTCCTTATATCCAATCTAAACTTCCCCTGTTTAAGTTTTAACCCATTACCCCTTGTCCTATCACTATAGTTCCTAATGAAGAGTCCCTCCCCAGCATCCCTATAGGCCCCCTTCAGATACTGGAAGGCTGCTATGAGGTCTCCACGCAGCCTTCTCTTCTACAGGCTGAACAGCCCCAACTTTCTCAGCCTATCTTCATACGGGAGGTGCTCCAGTCCCCTGATCATCCTCGTGGCCCTTCTCTAGACTTGTTCCAACAGTTCCCTGTCCTTCTTATGTTGAGGACACCAGAACTTCACACAATACTCCAGGTGAGGTCTCACGAGAGCAGAGTAGAAGGGCAGGATCACCTCCTTCGACCTGCATCCAATATTATATATTCTGTAGATCAATGTATTTTACTTAGTTTCCTCAAAATCCTTTTGTTTCTCAATTTGTTTCACACTATGAAGTTGGAATTGGAGCATACCCCCATTCCTCACTGTGGCTCTTATCTCTGCTAAAGGAACTGGTGCACAAAGATCAAAGCCAGGAAACTGCTTTTAGAATTTAAGCTTTTTCTTAAACAAATCTTCTGTTTTATCAATACTTAGGATGCCAGACATAGACAAAATTACAACATGGTAAACCAGGTAATAGATATTGTATTGTAAATTTATTTTGACAAGTGTTCAGCAAAGCAGCATTAAGAGCAAGTTAAATATATTTGAGGGTTGTACATAAAGTTGTTGAAATAACATCATTTAAAATGCACTCTAAGGGCATATGTTTAAAATCCTTTATTGCAACAGTTCACAATGGAAATAGATCAGTTCAGTAACTGACAAGTGTTTCTGCAAGAGAAAGTCTGATTCAGATCTTCCAATATCTTTATACAAATATTTCCAGCACTTCTACCCTGGTTCACACGGATTGAATGATCAGGAGTTGTAGAGTATAATAAAGTAATAAAGAATGAGATGTTTTAAAAAGTGAAAAATATAGAAATAAACACAGACTTTTTGGACTGAACAACTTCTTATGGAATTTATCAAGAAAACCCATATCTTGCACTGTTTAGGGACTAGTTTTACAGTATTTCAAAATTTGTCATCCATACCATCAAGTTGTATTGGATTGTCTTCAGTTTTTATTTTAGTTAAACTATTGTATATTGTATATCAACATTTCTATGGATGTTTAAACCTCATTTCATCAGGACAGATTCAGATGTTTAACTAAACCATGTTTAATCATACATCTGATTATACTCCTGTACCCTTGAGCATAGATGAGGCCTTAGCATTTTGGGGACTTTGTTCTCATTCCCCATGAGTTATTTTTCTGCCTCCTGCCTGACATCTACTTTACACAGTCTCAGGTTCAGGAAACCATTTCTTATTATTCTGTGGGGGTTGAATTTGTCTAGCTGCCAGGTGCCCACCAAACCACTCTATTACTCCCTCCTCCTCAACTGGACAGCGGAAGAAATATGATGAAATGCTCATAGGTCAAGACAAGGAGAGAAGATCACTTACCAATTACTGTCATGGGGAAAACAGACTGGACTTGGGAAAAAGTAATTTCATTTATTGCCAATCAAGAGAGTCAGTTGCAGTCAGCTCGCAACACTTTGACTCTGCTTTTCCTTCCTCGTCATGCTTTTGCCCTGGTCCATCATGGTTTCTCAACCACAGGAGACAGTCCTTGACAGACTTCTCCAATGTCAGTCCTTCCCACTGGGCTGCAGTTCTTTAGCAGCTGCTTTGGCATGGATCCTTTCCACAAGGTCCTTCAGGAACAGACTGCCCCAGCGTGGGTTCTCCATAGGGTTACAGGTCTGCCAGCAAGCCTCCTCCTGTGTGGGTTTCACTCCATGGGCCACAGTTCCTTCTAGGAGTTCCAGCATGGGCTCTTCACAGGCCACAGCTTCATTTAAGGGAAATCTACCTGCTCCAGCATGGGGTCTTCTACAGGCTGCAGGTGGATATCTACTCCATAGGGAATATCCATGGGCTGCAAGACAAAATGCATCACCATAGTCCTCTCCACAGGCAGCACAACAATCTTCTCTGGAACCTAGAGTACCTCCTTAACCACCTTCTTCTCTCACCTTGGCATATGCAAAGTTGTTTCTCTCACATATTCCCACTCCTCTCTCACAGCTGCTGTTGCACTGCAGTTTCATTCCTTTCTTAAATATGTTGTCAGAGATGTGCTCCCACTGTTGCTGATGATAGGCTCAGCTTTGCCAAGCAGCAGGTCTGTCTTGGAGCTGCCTGAATCTGACTCTGTCTGACATGGGGGCAGCTCCTTGTGTATTCTCACAGATCATAGAATCATAGAATGGTCAGGGTTGGAAAGGACCTGAAGATCATCTAGTTCCAACTCCCTCCCATGGGCAGGGACACCTCCCCCTAAACCATGTCACCCAAAGCTCTGTCAAACCTGGCCTTGAACACCACCAGGAATGGAACATTCACAACTTCCTTGAGCAACCAATTCCTGCACCTCACCACCCTTACAGTAAAGAACTTCCTTCTTATACCCAATCTAAACTTCCCCTGTTTAAGTCTGAACCCATTACCCCTTGTCCTATCAGCATAGTCCCTAATGAAGAGTCCCTCTCCATCATCCCTGTAGCCCCCTTCAGATGCTGGAAGGCTCCTATGAGGTCTCCATGCAGCCTTCTCTTCTCCAGGCTGAGCAGCCCCAACTTTCTCAGCCTATCTTCATACGGGAGGTGCTCCAGTCCCCTGATCATCCTCATGGCCTCCTCTGGACTTGTTCCAACAGTTCCATGTCCTTTTTATGTTGAGGACACCAGAACTGCACACAATACTCCAGGTGAGGTCTCACGAGAGCAGAGTAGAAGGGCAGGATCACCTCTTTCGACCTGCTGGTCACACTCCTTTTGATGCAGCCCAGGATACAGTTGGCTTTCTGGGCTGCAAGCGCACATTGCCTGGTCATGTTCATTTTCTCATCAACCAACACCCCCAAGTCCTTCTCCACAGGGCTGCCCTGAATTTCTTCTTTGCCCAACCTGTAGCTGTACCTGAGA
This sequence comes from Pezoporus flaviventris, assembly GCF_033815535.1. Classification (NCBI taxonomy): domain Eukaryota; kingdom Metazoa; phylum Chordata; class Aves; order Psittaciformes; family Psittacidae; genus Pezoporus; species Pezoporus flaviventris. The sequence continues at coordinate 26,096,940 of NW_026892579.1, read as the reverse complement.
TTGCTTCAACCCAGGATGCCACACCTGCAAGCCCCTCTGCTGTAGAATGCAATGAAACTGTTTCAAAACATCTGCAATACACAAATCTACAGACTGTAACACCAGACAGTCCTATTTTTTCTTGCAGTCTGACTGCTAGTAAAAATGGTCACATAATTTCAGCTTTTGCTCTGAAAATTCACGTTCAGTTCCTGACATAAAGTTGCTTTGTTTTCAACTCAGACTTAGCAGTTTTTTTATTATTCACCGTACTTAACCATATTGAACTATTCCCAGTGACTTTTGACAGCAGCCAAATCTCTCAGATTCCTCTGCAAGCATCAGGAGCACTTCCCATCTTGACTGATTTCAAGCTCCACTGTAGCTGGCCTCCATTGTATGGAATAAGATTCATCTGACATAACTTTAGCTGACTAGCCTGGTCCTGGAGAGAAACAGAAGCTTTCAGGTGGGAGTTTATCTGTCTTAGATGCCATGTGCTTTAGATTCCTCTCCTTATCTTACAAAGTAGTTTATGAGAATAGACTATGAGAATAAGATGATTAACTTCTAAAGCTCTAAGGTTAAATCCATACTACAGATGGAAAAAGCATTGCCCAGTGGTAAATGAAAACTAGCAAATCAGTGGTTCATAAAACAAATTCTTTTAAATTTCCCAATAAATAGAATTTTACAAATGTATTTAAGTTCATATGTTAACAAAGCAGGTTTCATGTCAAGGTGCTATGGTGAAAGCAGAAATATTTTTAGTACATCAACAATAGGCTATAACTAGCAAGTGGCAGTCCAATCTACTTGGAGTATAAAAAGGCTATGCAGAATTGCAGCAGACACATACACCAGATGGCATGTGGACTATACAGGCACAGAACAGAGCCTCAGAACTGTCCAGAAATACTGCTGACTATAGAAAAACATGGGTATCTTGGTCAACATTTTTTTACACTGTAGAAGTTTTAATATAAACCAGTAGAACCACAGGTATGTAGGACCCTGGATCTCTGTTATGTGTACCTTATATGTGTTAGACCTAATGTCAGCATAGGTCTACTCTGTGCTTGGTCACTAAAACCCTTTAAGATTATTAGGCATAATTCCACAATTCATCTAATCTGTGCTGGAGTTTAATGCAAAGCCTGTTATGTTCAAAACATCCATCTTTTTCCAGTGCTTTGCACATTAGGATGACTAATTTTAAAGCTAGCACTTCCATCTAACATGCAGCATAAGTAAGAAAGTTGAAATATGAAAGTACACAGATCATTTACAAAGGGTTTATACTGTAACATATTAAGTGGCAGTAAAAATAGAAACTTTCTGTCATTTCACCCTTATTACGATCACAGGCATTACAAAGATTTCCTTTTGATTCTGATTTTTACCCTTTAGGCCAAAGGTTAAAGACTAAAATCAACAAAACAATTTTGGTAGCTAAATGAGCAGAAGCTACATGCTAAAGGGGTACCAGGTATTTAAATGTCTTGCAGATGAGACTATGCCCACAAATGTAACAAAACAATTTCCCCAGTTCTCTGAAGATTAGAATTGATTTAAAAAAAAAAACACATGATTTCTGTTTCTTCTTTCAGATCATACATCTGCACACTGAGAGTGGTATTAGGTATCTCAAGACAGTCCCATTTTCCTTAGCCCTCATTTTCATTAGCCCTCATTTTCATTTCGCACCTTCGTTTCCATGAATTAAACAGATAAAATAACTCATAAAAGGACAAAACACTGTGGAGTTATACTGCTTCTAAAGCTTTTAACAGCTGCTCCAGGACACTTGCCACTTTGCTGTGCCAACCAATATGCTAGGTGCTCCTGGAGCTGCCTGATGGGCTCTCTCTGCAGGGCTTGAACTCTTTCAGAACTGAATCAGTCACATATAGGACTCTCACAAGTTACTGATGAAAAAGGTAGGGTTCTCAAACAGAGTTTTCCCTTCCTTTCAAAAATACAACAGAAAAATTAGGACTCTTTTTCTAGCTGAAGCACCTTCGTGAGAGGGCTGTAACACTGGGTTAGTCCTCCAGCACTCCCAGCATGAAAAGGTGTTCTTGAAAGTTTTAGCAAAAAAAAAAAGAAAAAAGAAAGTGATCAGTGCAGAAATGTTCATGTTTCCATTTTCCACAGTTTTCCCAGGATTTTTAATTTAATTTTATTTTGCATTTATCTAAAAAGAATTTTAATTGGCTTATTTTTCATGCAAGCAATCTTCAGTAAAAAAAAAAATTGATCATGACAATTTTGAAAATATCTTGTTTGGAAGTAAGTTAACACTGGAATTCCTCGGTCTATTTAAACTTGTCACCTTCAATTGTTCACAGTGACAGATTTCCTAATGCTCACTAGGCACTCACGCATTTTATGTTTGTTGGAGTGTGCATCTTGTAATGTTCATAGCTTCACCAATTCAATCATTCCTCTTTTTTGCTACTGATTTGGAAAGACTTCACAGTATGGGGGAGAATGAAGGGAGTGAATAGGTGATGCTGACTTCATCCAAGCATTCTTTCAGGATTCATAAATATACAAAAAGCTTAATCTCACCATTTTCCTGAAAGTGATTCAATTTTCATCATTCCCTTGTCTTTTATCAGATTTCCTTTTATTATTACAGAGCATTGAGTCTTAAAAAAGGAATAAAAAGTATACAACAGCCTCTAAGCTCTAGATAAGCAATTGTTCAAGCTGTTCAGCTTTGTCTAAATAGTTCCATACCCACTTTTTGCAGCGACTTCAAAGACAAGGACATTATCAGCCTTTGCCCCTGCCCCTTCAATGAACACATACTCCTTCCCATGAAGCGGAACAATTTCATCCAGTAAACACATGAGTTTCAAAACAGCGTGAGAAATAAGACACCATCAACAGTGACTTGTTCAAATTTCTAGTCCAGTGTTTTTCAGTCTTTTTCAGCTTGTTTAGCTGCATAAATTTCGCAAAAGACATGTGGACCCTGTCAGAAATTTTACATGTCTATACAGATCTGCAGCATATATGGACTTGCCTCTTTATTTGCTGTTTTGCAAACCACAGGGTTCAGCAAAGGCTGAAAATCACTCTTCTGGTCTAAATCAGGCATAGGAGATATGCAAACATGCATTTCCCCATTTACGCAGCAGTGTCTTCCTCATCAAATGTTCACAGAGACTGTGCATGAGGACAAGATTGTGAATCAAATAGTCGAAGGGCAGGGAGGAAAATGTGGCTTATACAGCAACCATGAGAGAAGCAAAATGTCCTTACAGTTTTATTTTCCTAAGAAACAACCAAAGGTTGTAAGTTCCTATGATTCAAAATGGGTAAATATTTATATCTTTATAACAAATAGATATAAACCTGTCTGTCAGATCTTTTTATGATCTTGTCACATAATTTGATCTGGTGAGGGCTTAGAAATGCAGAGATCTCCAAAGACAAGAAATGCATGGACTAGATTGCAGTCACAGTATAACTTAAACTATTCCTGGAATTTCTTTGGACTCTTCCATTTTTAATTATTTACTTATAGAATTCGGTTTGGAGGAAAAAGAAAGACAAATACAGATTAGGAACTGCATCCAAAAGTGACAGTGACTTCCAAAACAATGCAACTAAATAAAGACATTCAAGCCTCGCTAGGACATTTTATCAATGCAGTGTTCAGGTTTTGACTTTAAGCTCAAACAAATTGAGGCTTTTTCACTTAAGATATTTATACTTATCATTCTTCCAGCTGAAAACACCCATTACGATCTATCTTTATTATTTACATTACCACGCAAACATGTAGACATATGGGCCATATCCTCGAATGGAGAGATGAGAAAATGTTTTGACTCTATTAAGAGGAATCCTAAAGGAGACTGTCATGACAGCTGTTGGTGTATTACCTATTCTGAGGGCTGTCTGTAAGATCTTTGCTTTTCACCATTGCACATAGTGGTCCTCTCAGAATTCCAGTGAAATAAAAGGTTATGGAACTCTCAAAGACGCACTCAGAATCATGGAAGGCATTTTTTTTATCTAACTGACTTATGACAGTAAATTTCTTTCATGCACACAAACTCCACTAACACACCCCCTACCTAATTGCACAAAACTCAGTCAAAATTATCTAATCAAACACTCAGATATCTCAAAACCCCAAACATGTTCAGTACCAGAACAATAAGAATAAATCAACAAAAGGGTAACAAATAATGCTGCCATATGTACCATAGAATGTCAAATGATCATAATGCAATACCTGTATCATGCACAAGGCAGTGTAAATACACATAATAAATTAACAGTTAAAAAACTCAGAAATTGTTCTCTTGTTTAAGAAGATTTAACTGAAATACATCTTAAACAAAACTACAGTGTTTTAAAAAGCAAGCTTGTTATTTACAGAAAGCTCAAACAATATATTTTCTTCCCCATATGCTTTTAGTGCATCATTAGGAGAGTTAAATGTAAAACAACCTTTAAGGGAGCAGGACTTAGCCAAGGAGTTAATGAAAAAGAGCCAAGTAGCTAGCAATCAGGAGAGCAGTAAAAAGGAAAGATTCATCAGGGATCTTACCTAATAAAGATGAAAAAGACCTTGGAGTACCTTGAGTAGCTGTTATCTGACGCTTTCAAGGACAGGTTAGTAAGTGTCAGCATTTGTCAACAATGACAGGTACAAATGATTCTGCCTTCTATATGAAGTTTGCGTTAGGTTACTCCCACAGCCCTTTCCAGCCCTCTTTTTCTAAGAATCCATGGAGTTGGACTGGAAATTAAAGAGTCTTCATGTCATAACAAACGCTGAGCAATCTTCCTTTTTTTGTGTCTGTTGCTCCATTCAACAAGGTATTAGAGTACTTGAGAGCCTGATTTCTCACCCACACCCAAGCAGGCCTCAAGAGAAATGCCAGGAAACCAAGTTGGTTCTGTGATCCCACACCACAACCAATGAACAAGATAGGACTGGTTTGAGTTTCTAGATTCGGGTTATTACATTGACTGAGACAGTGTACAAAGGTAGAGTGACATGTCATAAAGTCCCTCCTCTATGGTGGCCCTTGGACAAGATAGTGCCCCTGCACACTCTGCTTCTGGCAGGAGGAAAGAGGTAGGAGAAGAAATGAGCTATGCTACCCTCTATATGGATCTTTTATATGAATAAATATAAACTCTTTCTATTTCCTCATGTTTATTTTAATTTATATTTCTTTTTGAAGTACTCCCCCATTTTCAACCCCATTTTCCCCAGGTATTTGAATATTTATGAACCTATATAAATAAGACTATATGGAGACTGAGCATTCCTTTATACAAAAGCGGTGCTAGGATTGACAGAATATTTGTACCTTTCAGTGACTGATGCTGAGAATTGCAAATATAATTTTCCCAGAGGGAACATGTGATTCCTGCAAAACCTGCTAGATTTATACGTCACATTTGAGGAAAAAAATACTAAACAAATAAATAAAACCAAGATGCAGAGAGGAAAGCATTAGGTAGTTTGTGAGGCTGCAGCTAGTACTTGCCCTTTCTCAAGCACTTTTCCTGATGCCATTTGAGAAGCAGAGACTGCACTGCATAAAAAGTCACAGTGTACACAGTTACAACGATCACCATCAGCGTCAGTTTTTTTAAGATGACAGCCTCACACATCCTTTCATGTCATCCTTGTTAGTAATAATCCAGCAGTAGAGCACTGAATGTACAGTTATGTGTGTGGCAACAAAACTATGATTTTATTTCTTTTTTCCTTTGTGTTGCACCTTTCAATATCTACAACTTCCCTGCAACTATCTTCCAGTTCTCTACCGTGCTATCTAAGCACCATGTAAAGAGTTCAACTGCCATTTCATTTTCAGAGTTACTGCTGCCAGAAATTAAAGAACACAAATTGTGCTCACTCTTGAGTTGCTGATTTAGTGCTGGTACAATGATAATGACAAGGTAAGTTCCCCTGTAGCTAGGACTAGGGAATTTTTGCCCTGTGCTATAAAAACTCTGCTCTTTTCCAGGGAAGGTCACTGCTTAAGCTTTTGCTTATAACAGTGCTGAAAATTTGGCAGATTTGTTCATGCAGATGCAGCCACAGAAACCTTGCTTTTGTGTTTCATTATCACTATTTTGCTTAATTCAAAAATAAGTCATTCTAGACTGAACGTAAACATTTTATTCTTTGACTATGGAAACAATGAGATGACAAACCAGGACGAATCACATTTTCAGTAACAAGAGCTGAATCGGTTTACTCAGCATGCATATATTTTAAAAGGCAGTTTCGTAACTGCATTTTACTAGAGGGCAGTAAAACCTTCTGCTTCACTGAGCAGATCCTGTGTCCAAATCTTCATTTACATCCCTGTGTGGGCTGTAACTCTGCAAACTTGGATTTGAGTGCACTTTCCTCCCACTTTCATCTTCTCCCAGCCATTAAAGTTTATCTGAAGAATAGATAGATCTACATTAAGCTAGAAACAGTACCGCTACTTTTGGGTATCTTCTGTTTTGTTGCAGTCTTAGTTAATCTATATATGTGAATGCATTTATTTTTTTCTCTTACTTTTCGTGGATTGCTTGTCCATTTTTGTTGTTGTTGGTTTTGTTCTAAGGATCTTTGTGCTGTAAAAGACTATTTTATGAAATGCACTTTATTTCTAAAAGCAAAAATATCTGTGAGCCTGTTTTATATATAATACATTAAGGAAAGACATCAGTTCTCTTTTCCTGCACTACAAGATGTAGTTAAGAACTAAGGGAATCCCTTTTTACAAAGGTAGATTACTGCCATTTTCTTGCTTCTAAAATGTTGGGCAGTTTTAATCAAATACAGATTTTCTGATTAAGTGACTTGTAATATTCACCCCACACAGAATCATAGAATAGTTCGTGTTGAAAGGGACCTTCAAAGACATTCTCAGTTGTGCATGATAATCTTCTATTAAGATATTTTTCCATTATGTAATAGCCAGTGCTGCATTTGCAGTGTAACTATATTCATTAGCAGAAAAAAAAAAACAACAACCCACAGTTGTATTAGTGAGAAAGATATATTTTGGAAGCATATGGTTACTTAGCAACAGCTTCAGGTATTAAAACTTCTTTCACTAACACTCAGAAAAAAGGATGCTGCTTACTACAGTACATTAGATCAGCATGCTTTGTGTAAAGGATTTTAACAGTCAAGAGATGTGACTGTGTTTAAGATTCCTTTTTCCAGTCACTAGTTCATTGTCAGCAGCAGCTACAGAGCAGCTTTATGTGCATTCAGAGACAGCCAGGAAATTAGTTCTGCATGGCTGACTCAGCTCTGTAGGACTGAGAACAACTCTCACCCACTTCCTTAAACAATTGTTTATTTCTTGGTGTGATAACAATGTTAAATATCACAATGCTGGAGGAAAAAATCCAGAGACTTCGTTTGCATTCAAGGTAAAAAAGTAATAGCACTAGCAAAGTGAATTCTTAGCTCATTTCTGACATTACAACGGCTAGGCTTTTTAAAAGAAATTATTATTGAAAGTTCAGAATCATTCCTGATTGATAGCTTGCTTAGTGCTTTCTTTGAGGCTAAGTGGAACCAAGAAGCAAAATGTCAGCAAATCACAATCAAGTGAAATTAATGGAGCATTTTTAAAGGGAGAAATCTTAAATGAAATAAAATCCTTGAATGGAAAAGAAGGTTTATTAGGCTTTTTACAACAGGAAAACAAGTGAGAACCTTTTAAGGCCTGTACCGATTGAGAATTAAGATGATTCATGGCAAAAGCAAAGATGGATCAGAAGAGAGGTACTCAATAGATTCTTTTTTTTAGTTAATTTTTGCTCAAGATCCTTGGGATTCCCCAATGCTGGCATTTAGCCACCTGCCCCAAGGTAGGCACTGAAAGACCTAGGCAGAGTTTGGCACCTTTGAACATGTCCTGGGAAGGCAGTTTGCTGCCTTCCAAACGCAATGTGAAATAAAATGGTCTCGAAGAAAATACTGAGAACAGGGTGCCTCCAGTACCTCACTCCTCTACCCAAATGAGTTATGAAGACACACAAAGCACTCAGCATTTGTAACACTGAAACCTCCCCTAAAAATATGACCTCTATCCTTGATCCTTGAGCACTGTGATGGCTCACTCATTTCTTTCAAAACCCATCCAGAAGAAACCTTCTGTTTTCCACCGTCAGGATAGTGGTTACAGTAACCATTCAGGAAGGTACAAAGGTGCAACTCTTAAATCTGGGAAATCTTAAAGGAAAAAAATATGGTGCATGCAAAGCTTATGAAATTCCAGAACTAAGTAGCAACTGAGTGGTTTCTCAGCAACACCACTTTTGATTTAGGTAATGCATTTTCTATAAGGCCTGCTGAAAATGCCTGAACCCTTTCATTCTGCTTCTTTCCCAGCTATGAAGTTCAACTGAAAACATGGTCTGTCAGTATTTTGTATTTCTCTTTTTAAACAGAGAGTTCTTTTTCTTATGAGCTTACATAATGTATTAGTGGATAGTGCTGAAGGACACTTAAAAGCACTATGTTTTCTAGTAAAGCTCACTATTACTGATATAGTTTGGCTCCAGACACATGCAGAATATTTTTCAGTATGTTTCTTACCTAAAACAAAAAAGTCTGCTCTTATTTATGGATTTATCTATTAAGTTGGTTACATTTGTTTCCTGTAGCAATGTGCACTGCTTTTTTATTAGAGAATGAAAGAATATTGCTTGCTGTTGTGATAATTTTGCATTTTCTTTGATGTCTGATAAGAGGTGGGTTTTTGTTTATTAACCTCTGGGACAGCAAAGCAATTTTGTGCTGTCAGTAAAATACTGACAAGATTTGGCTTAGAGTTTCCTTTTTTCTACCCTCTTTCACAAAACTAAAAGCAAAATAAAATAAGTCTCTGACTCATAAATATAAATTTCATGACAAATAGAGGATATTCCATACTGGCTCTATGCAGGGAAGAAAGATAATGATGCTTTAGTTTGTTTTTTTTAAGACAGTTTACTAGTATGAGTAGCTGTGTAACCTCAAATGCGTCAGTAAGGAATTATCAAGTGATAGAATAAGAGTGATATGTGAAGGATAAAGAAATGTTTCAGTGCAAAAAAATGTGTTATGTGGCAGGAGTGAAGCTATCAATTTGAAATTTATACCACTCTGTCCAGTCCACAATGTCTCCTCTGAAATGTGTGTGTAATGTGCCTTCTTTCAGCAAGGGAGACATGTCATGACAACCAACATGACCACCATCACAGTTATTGCAGGTAAATGTACCTATCAAGCAAAATGTCAATAAAAAGCCAGATGGAGAAATAAAAAGTTTGTCAGATCATCATACTAAACCTGTATTCCGTGCATGGTTCACTAAGGTCATACATGTCCTTTAGAAACTTTAAAACAAATTGGGAAAAAAATACACTTGATTGTAGACATAATAATGGACACCTCTCAAAGTCCTCATTGTAATTTTGAAGAGAAATGCATGAATAAGTTTTACCACCAATTAGTGAGATACTACATTTGAATAAATGAAATTCTTAACTAAGTATCCCAATGTAATAAGAAATTAATAAAATGAATCAGCCATGTGCTCTGAAGGAAGAAAGGTCAACAACATCCTGGGCTGCATTAGGAAGAACATTGCCAGCAGGCTGAGGAAGGTGATCCTCTGCTCAGCACCAGCACCTCACATCTGGAGTACTGGGTCCAGTTGTGGACCCCCCAGTAAAACCAAGATATGGACATAATAGAGCTAATCTAGTGAAATGCCATGAAGATGATAAAGGACTGGATCATAGAATCATAGAATCATAGAATCATAGAATAGTTAGGGTTGGAAAGGACCTTAAGATCATCTAGTTCCAACTCCCTCCCATGGGCAGGGACACCTCACACTAAACCATGCCACCCAAAGCTCTGTCAAATCTGGCCTTGAACACCGCCAGGAATGGAACATTCACAACTTCCTTGAGCAACCCATTCCTGCACCTCACCACCCTTACAGTAAAGAGCTTCCTTCTTATACTCAATCTAAACTTCCCCTGTTTAAGTTTGAACCCATTAACCTTTTCTCCTATCAGCACAGTCCCTAAGGAAGAGTCCCTCCCCAGCATCCTTATAGGTCCCCTTCAGTACTGGAAGGCTTCTATGAGGTCTCCATGCAGCCTTCTCTTCTCCAGGATCACCTGATATGTGAGGGGAAGGTAAAAGCTCTAGGACTGTTCAGCCTGGAGAAGAGAAGGCTCAGGGGGGATCTCTTCAGTGCTTATAAATAGCTGATGGGATGGAGTGAAGGTGAGAGAAACAGACTATTCTCTGTGGTACCCAGTGACAAGACAAGGGGCACTGGGCACGAACTGAAATACAAGAAATTCCACTGAAACTTTTTTTTTCTTTTTCTCTCTTTAAGAAGGAATTATGGGATAGGTTTCCCAGAGGGGCTGTGAAGTCTCTGTCCTTGGAGCTATTGAGAATACAACTGGACATCCTGTTGTAGCCAGCCCTAGCTGTGACTGGAGTGGATAGACTAGGTGATCTCTAGAGATGCTGCTCCACCCATTGCAGATAGACCTTTTAGTCAGGCCTGTAGCAATAGGGAAAGAGGTAATGGTTTTAAATTAAGAGAGGGGAGATTTAGCTAGATGCAAGAAATAAGTTTTCCATGATGAGGGTGGTGGAACAAGTTGCCCAGAGAGGTTATAGATGCCCCATCCTTGGAAACTTTCAAGGTCAGGTTGGATGTGGTTCTGAGCAACCTAATCTTGTTGAAGATGTCTCTGCTCATTGCAGGGGGGTTGGACTAGATGACCTTTAAAGGTCTCTTCCAACCCAAACCATTCTATGATTCTGTCTCTGAAAATGGAGCCTCTGCTTAGGGTTGTATTTAGAACTCATCAATCAGTCTAAAAGTTAATAACTAATATAAGAATACATGCAAATCATACAACACATGACTGATTTCTATGTAGTACTAATTGTGCTAACCTAAGGAGTCATTCCCTGATACAGGAATTAGACCTTGAAAATCTGCCATTTATTGGTTATCTGATATTTAAACCTTTGTCTTCTTGCTTTAATTTAGATACAGAATTATCATACTTATTAGTTTTACCTAGTTCTGAGCTGGTGTTGCACATGCCCTTTTACAATTCAGGGTGATCTGAGGTTGAGTTTGTACATGCCATTACCTGGAAGTATAGTCCTTCATAGTTTTAGAAGTGTTATTAAAAGATGAGCACTTATTTTGCAGTGGGGGTCGAGCTACCACTTCCTATTCAGATCTAGGAAATTCTCTAAAGGCATACAGAATCAAACCACAGAAGCCAGTATCCCCTTAGCATGTTTCATCTACAGGGGGTGAGCAAGAAGAGCCTTTCAGAGAGCAAGAATAAAAGCAAAGAGCTGCACAGTGTAACAAAATTCCACATTTATGTATGCATCTGGCTGTGCAGTAAGGGTTTATATAGGACAGGGGCCTGAATCAAAGCCTCAGTCCAGACCTTGATTCAACATGTAGGTATAGGAGCCCAGCCATTCACAGTAGTGTGACAATTTATGGGGAGATGAGTAAAACTCAGGCCACATAGAACTAGGGGATGCAGCAGTATAAATGTTATAAAATGGTCTAATTCCCCCACTTACTAGCTATCATAAGAGCAACTTCTGTGGAAACAGTTAATCAGACAGCAACAGACCAAATGAGAGGTGGTTGGCTTTGTGGGAACTTAAAGTGTGGTCTAGATGGGAAGCTGAATGAATTCAAGTCCAGGAAAAAAACAAGCAACTTGAGTATACCACAGACAATGGTAGGTAATGATCCAGAAATGTTTTTTTAAACATAAAAATCTTGAGATTGCAAGGACTCTCTCTAAGTGGTTTAGTCTACATGCAGGATCAACAGCAAAGTAGATCAGGTTGTTCAGGGCCATGTTCAGTTAAGTTCTGAGTATCGCCAAGGCTGGAGTTCTCACAGCCTTGTGCTTAATCACCTTCCCTGCAATTTTTATTTATTTATTTTTTTTAATATAATTTATGTATCCATGTGGAAGGCCTCTTGCTGCAGTTTGTGTCTATTGCCTTTTGTTCTTTCACTGTGCTGACAGAAGTCTGGTTGTGTCTTTTTCATAAACCCCTTTAACTTTTGGCAGACTGCAGTTAGATTTCCTTGATCTTCACTTTTCCAACTTGAATAACTCCTATTCCATCATCTTTACCTCCTGCATCATGTGACACAGCCCCTAATCGTCTTGGTAGTTAATTGTTGGACTTTCTGAAGCTTGCCAATCTCTGTTGTACAGGAAAAGGTGATACTGGGTAATATGCATGTAATATGTATGACCTCAAAGCATCAAAGTGAAAGGAACAGTTGACTTGCTGATTACACTGCTACTAACATAGAGTGCAGTTAGCTTTCGTTGCTGCAAGAGGATTTTGCCCACCAGGGCTGCACAATCCTTTTCTGCAGTGCATCTTCCAAACTGGTAGGCTGTAATGTTCCATGGCTTTATTCCATCTCAGGTGGAAGGACATTTTATTTGTCTTTGATGAATTCTTGAGTTTCTATTGGTGTCTTTCTTGAGCTTGTCAAGGTCTTTCTGAATGGCAACCCTGCCATCCAGTGTATCAAGCAGTTGTCCCAGTCTGAGGTCTCACATTTACTTAATAAAGAAATATTCTGTCCCCTAACTAGGCTGTTAAGATGTTAAACAGCATCAACTTCAGTACCATCCAATGAACATGGCTCATAACTGGTTGCCAGTTAGTTTTTGAACCATTAATGGTCCAGCCATTTTTTTTCCTGTTTGTAGTTTACCCATGCAGTCCATATCTCCCCAACTTGGATATAAAAATATGACAGGAGACAATGTCAAAAGCTTAGACACTGCTAAAGTAAAAGTTCTTCACTGCTCTCCCTAGTGCCATCAATCTTCTCAGAGAAGGCATAGCCATTGGTATGTCAGAGCTTGCCCTTATTAGACTTATGCGAGTAGTTCCAAATCACCTTCTTGGCCTTGATGTGTCTTGAACTAGGTTCTAAGAGGATTTCCTCCATAATCTTGTAGGGACTGAAGTGAGGCTTACTGCCCTGTTCTTTCCTACACCCTCCTTTTTTGTTCTTTTGAAGATGTCTTTTTTCTATTGAGCAGGAAAAATCTACTAGTCACCATGACCTTTCAAAAGAGGAAAGCCTCAGAATTACATGGGCTCTCTCAGCACCTTCAGATGCATCCTATTTGGTTGCATGGACTTGTGCATATTAACTGGCTTAAAGAGTATGTAACTCATCTTTGCTATGGCTAGTACCTCTCTTCCTCATGCTCCAACTACAGAAGATCACAGAGATCTAGGAGGTCTGAGACTGGTCTTTACCAGAAAAGATGAAACAAAGAAGGTAGACATTATCTCAATCTTTTCTGTGTTTTTTTGTCAGTGACTGACCATACCATCCAGCGGGCCAAAATTTTTTTTGGCCCTCCTTTTGTTTCTGATGTCTTTTTACTAGTCCTCCTTATTCTCCTTCCTATCTTATTCTCCTTCCTATCTGCCTCCATTTTAACTCCATCTGAATTTTCATCCTTCTAATTCCATTTCATCATATCAGAGCATGATTTTATATCCCTTCCTGCCATCCCATCTGTACTTCCATTTTCCATACGTACCTCCACTTCCTGCATGTAGAGGCAAATATATCCTGTGGGTGATGATTAGCTTCTTTCAGACTAGCCTTAAGATAACAAGATCTCAGATTATAGATCTTCTTCATAATAGTCATGAGAAGTATGATATCTTATTTATGTCTTTATTTGTGAGTGTAGGTTGTTTTTTTAACAGTAACTCTCTAAAGAACTTCTGAACAAATGGAACAGAACGTGTAATTCTCTCTCAAAGCATGTTAAAATCTAGGCTGAAGGATCAAACTTTACCTGCAGTCACCATAAAATTAAAAGAACAATCAGATCTTTCCTTTGGCAATTCTGACATAGTATCCTTTTTAACTCTGTAACAGATGTGCTTCAAACATATCATGAAAGAAACAAAAACAGTTTCCCAGGTAAAGTTTCAACTTCCTACATCCTCACTGAAAAACAGCTGGAATTCAGATAATGTACACTTCTCTAGTTTCCTATACATTCTCATTATGGTTAATGACCTACTCACTGCAATTTTAAACTTTATCTATACTTTGCAAATATCCATCCATTTCTTCATTTTTTCAGCATTTCCTAAAGTATTTTTATCTTCTTTACTTGCAAATAAGTCCTTATCTGGTCATAGAAAGACCACTTCTGAAAAACAGTCCTGTGTAGTTCCATTACAATAAAAAAAATCTACGTTAAAGAAATTAGGATATTTCAAAACAAGTAAATTGAAGCTTATATGCACTGAACTTTATTTAAATAACCCTTTTTCTTCACATCATTATTTTCACCTTGATGTTGTCAGAGAGCGATGATTCAAAGGGCATGAAACATAATCATGAGATGCATACTGAAATAGATATGCTGGCCCACACATTAGGCAAAGCAACTTTCTGGTTCACGGCATTTCCTACTTATAGATTTCTGAACAAACATAACTATTTGATTCTATGGAACAGTTTTTCTGATTCCCTTCCAGCTCCTTTGAGACAACTTAGAGCTTCAGACTGTACTGAAGGGAAAATTCAGTGAACTGTCCAAATCCATACTTGAAACTACATAACCACAGCATTTTGTACAGGGTCATGACAGTGGTGAGATATTTTACCAGTTGGATTTTAAGTGCTTCATTGGCTTAGATTTTGTAGAATGCAAATGCAAAAAAAAAAAAAAAAACCAAACAAAAAGAGGGAGTTAAAATTACTGTGACAAGAAGTTCAATGTTTTGACAGTGATCCAGAGGAGGCAAATTAGATGAACGTATAAGCAAAATTAAGAAGCTTTGGAATTAAATATCAGAAAGCTGATCTGGGATCAATATAGAGGTCAAGATCAAGAAAAGTCCTAATGGGATTAATCTCATACTCAGAAAGACTGCATCCTGAAGGATCAAATAGGAATGTTAGATGCAGTCAAACAATGAAAATGAATGAGGTACATTCTTGTAAAAATGGAAGCAGAGACTAATTAGAATTGAGTGCAATGATGTTTGACTTCCATACACACGGGCTGCTCTCCATCATAAAACAACCAACACCGAAATAAACAAATGAAGGTGTTTCACAGTTTGAAGCATTGCGGGATACTGCAGATGAGAAAAACTGTAAAGTTGTCCTTAAATTTAAAAATAATAAAAAAAATATTTGTATGAAATTAAAATTCAAAGTAGGAAATTAAGTATTGTCATGTTTTAAAAATAAGCAGAGAGAAGAGCAGCTTTAAATTGGAAATTTTTAAATGAATCAAGCTTTCTAAATATCTGCCCAGCAAAACGAAAAATATTTGTTTTATGAAAGCTCAGGTAGTTACATTCAAAATAGCCTGGAAGACCAGGCATATATGAAGACAAGGAATGGCATTATATCTCATGACTCTATAAACTTGCTTGAAAAGGGTAGTTTAGCAATAGCATAATTGCATCTTAAAGATTATGAAGATTAAAATGTGCTTGTTCAGAAGGAATTTGAATTAACCTAATAGATAACTCGATATATAATTGTGATAAGCCAAAGAAAAAGTGGGTAGAGACAGACCTATTGAGTGTGGAACCTTTGACTGTTATTCAAAAGGGAATTGGGAATTCGCTAAAAAAGATTCAGAGGCCAAATGTCTGGGGAAGTGTCTGAAAGATCAGACAGAAGGAGGAAATGGTTTAATAAAAGCAAAGTTAAGTTAAAGAAGAGGAAGCTCATTAAATGGGAGACTCAGAAATCAAGTCAATGAACTAAGGTGAAATACAAGGAGTGAGGAGAAGAAAAATATGGACTGTGAGATACTGATGAATCTTGCTGTATCAACTTACTGCCAGCTGATCATATTAACCATACACATCCAGCACAGTTTTCAGTTATTTTGCTCACACACCAAAATTGCTTTTCTAAGATAACATTGATGTATTCTACAGGAGTACTGAGTATAAGCTTAAATTAAACATTTTCCCTTGGAAAAATAATTAAACTTCTTATTCATGTTAGAGCATATCATAGTGCATTTTAATTTGGAAAGAAAAAAGGATAACACCAAATTACACTAATAAGCAAAGTAATGCTAATTAATTTCAAAATGAAAAGGATAAAAGTTCATTGATTGTGTAGCACGAGGTTTCATTCACTGAAGAATTTCTATTTTGTGCCTTCCAGGGATTTAGAGTATTTATGTTTAAATGAATTTAAAAAAAATAAAAAAATCCTGAAGTGTCATAATGTGTATATACATAATGCCACAGTGAACTTTATCCTTTCCCTGTCTAGCCTCCACTTCCTCTGCCACCCTGACTGCATACAGCACTTTGCTTGCATGGTTTCTAAAAGGAAGCATCCAATTCATTTTTCCAGAAACAGTGCTCACACCCAGGTAGTATTCCTCAACCTGAACTCAAAGATATGTGTACCTGGAATCACCAAGATCACATATGAACACCTATGATGGGGGATGGGTTGACTTTGGATGGTGGCAGACCTCCACCAGCCCCTCTATCAATCACTCCCCCTACTCAGCAGGACGGGGTGAGGGAAATAAGATGAAAAGCTCATGGGTTCAGATAAGGATGGATCATTTGGTAAGGGAGATCCTTTACGAATTACCATCACAGTCAAAACAGACAAAACCTAAACCATCTTCCCCTCACCCCCACCCCCTTCTCCAACTCAGTGTTCACAGGGCTGTTTCTCAGCTTCCTTTTTATTAACTCACTCCTCTCTGTTGTGCAGTGTTTTGCTCTTTCTTAAATACTTTTTCCCCAAGGCGCCACCACCTCAGCTGTTGGATATCTCAGTGGTGTATTCTACACCCAGATCTTCAAGAAGAATTAATTCATGTTTATGATAAGAATATGTCATGAATTCTCATATGCAAACTGGAATGTTTAAGGTATGAACCCCACACAGATGGGCAAGACTGCATTGTCATAACCACTGTATGTGGTCAGTCACGCTAGTGGGGCACTTATTTGACACCCATTTCTACCAACTTCCTCAAGATACCTTAATGCCTGAAGATTTCAAATGCTGCTCCCTAAACCACACTGCCTGCAGAACTTGCCAAGCTATGCAAAATTCTGCTGCACCCTGTATGGCAAGACAACATCTTCTAATAGTTGCTTCACTCATTTCAGCAACCCAAATGATGGCTTAATTTTCATTAGAAGGTAGACAGGCAAAAAGTCTTCTTTAAAGAAAAATCAAGCTTCCTTCCATATATCCAGCAATTGTAATACTTCTGTCAATATCTCATGCAGTTGAGCTCAGAGTAGAAGCAGATACGCACTGGACATAAAGGTTTTACATGGAGACAGTTAGGAAGAATAAAACAAAGGTTAGAGCTGAGAATAAGCTTTTATGGGACTTAGGCTGAGCATGACATCACTGTAGCAATAGTGAGGAGAATGACAGATGTACTGCAGTAGCTAAGAAAGAAAATTAGCTTCCTCAGGATATAATTTGAGTATACTTGTTTGTTTTACAAGAGATATGTTATAAATACATTCTGAAGAGTGCCAATCACTTGTAAAGCAATCTCAGAATTGTATGCTTTCAATTACAAAACAGTGTCCTGTTGTGAAATCTAAAAGACTTTTTCTTAAGCCATTTAAAACTGGACTATGTAAATACCTAGACAGCACTTTGCAGAGGGAATCATACCCTGAGAAGAGCATTATCTTAATGACCCAGTAGGTGTTTTCATTTTCTAATTTGTATGACAGAATTGTCTCATAGTGTACATAACTAGAGGGCTGTAACAAATACATGCATTTTACTTACTATATTTAGTAACAGCCTCTCAGCAACCTGGAAACATTGATTTCCTTATTCTTCTGTGCTTCTGAAATGTTTTTTCACCATATTTCAAGGGCTGTATTTACAAATGAATTATCCAGATCTAATCTACATTATTCCAGTGAGAGATTAATTCCTCTTTTACTAATAGCAGCATTCAAATATTTATAGAGCTGCTACTCTTTAATCAGTGATCTTAATTCCTCAATTCCTATAGTAAAGACTGAGAAACATATACCAAAGGTTCAGGCACTAAGGATAACCAGGCTAAGGCTACAGTTAAAAGCAATTTGCTTCCTTTTCTTGCACAGCGACACTGCTGGCAATTTCAGCAGACGTCTATATTTTTCTAATGGTACAACAGCCACTGCTGGAGGACAGTTCAATGCTCTTACAATTGGCAAATAGTGCTGCATGGTAGGAGTAGGTTGGCAGAGACAAACAGTTGAGGTTGAGGACTTGATGTTGATACTGTACATGTTTCAGAGATTGTAATGCTAAAAATAGTTTGGTCCGATGAACCAGACACTTCTAAGCAGCCAGGGTGCCTGAGGTATGCAGGCCAGGAGCACATAGGTTCATTTCATCCAAAGGGAGTTTCATATGTGTGCAGGGTGACTGCTCCATGGTGCCAGCAAGTGTAGTTAAGGGAGCTCACTGGGAGATTCACTTTGAAAGTGCTTCTCTGAACTTAACTAAAACCCTAATGTGAACATGTCCTGGCAGAGATTCCTCACACATTTTCAGGTTGGTTTTTTTTTTGTTGTTGTTTTTTGTTTGTTTGTTTCTATATGACAGTATCATATGGTCACTGTTAATTTTGTACTTAGTTTCTTGGAAACATAGCTATAGTTAGGGAGTAACAAGGTCCTTCATATAAAAGATCACATAACATTACCCTGTTAGAAGGGCATGATAGCGTGGTGTTTATAGTATGAAAAAAACAATAAAAAAAGACAGTATTAGATGAGGTCAGGCCCATGCATATCCAGGCTTAGCACAAAACATTCTTGGTCTCTAGGTCAAAATAATTCTTGTTCTAAGTCACACTGCAAATGTTACTGAAACTCAGAGACTACAACAGTGTCAGTAACTGCTCGAGGGGAAGCATTAACAAGTGTGTTTTGCCTCTAATACTCCTTCAAAGGCCTGTTGTGCTGGGATTTTCTGTGGAGTTGCAAAACTAATCTGGAAGGGGCAACGAGATGAGCTGTATAACCTTAATGACACCTACATGTCTAGAATGAACAGCCCTAGGTTGGCAAGTGTTTCCATAACACGGAAACAAAAGTGTAAGATTTGCCCTGAAGTACTAAACTAACATGGAAAGTTACTTCAGTACCTCAAAGGTTAGATAATGAAAGCAAGGAACAGAACAAAAGAGGGGAAGTGAGTTGATTTTTTTATTTTTTGCTTTATCTAATCAGAAAAGAAGGATTTTTCATGTTCTCTGCAGCCAACACTGCTTAGGCCTACAAATGCTATTAAAACCAAGAATTTCCACAGGACTTATCACCTCAGTGTTTGCATATTTTTCATATTTAGAGTGAAAGCAATAGGAATTCCTTCCCCAATTCAGTAAACATTAAGAAATATATGGAAAGTAAAAATTCTTAAAATTTGACATATTAAGATATCTTTGACTTATTGCCATCCTGTAAGATTATGCTTTCTTGCATACTATTATACATGTGTGGATATACATACCTTACAAATACACAACCATGTAATACAGAACTATATATTTTATTCGTGCATTACAGTTTACTAACTACAAGATGTGCCCATTCAAAAATGTTTATGAGTTCAAAAGCTTCAAACCTTGTCCAATCCAGACTATTTTTCATGCACAATTCCATTTGAGTTCTTAGTCAATACGGGAATGACCTATGAGAGCAATTGCATTTGTTTGTCTTTGTCTTTGGTAAAGACCCTGGTGGACATGTAATAAATATTTAACCCTTACAATTGGTGTGAGAATGTGACTTGCTTGAAAGATAGATAGTGCGTAATTCTCTCTTTAGGTCTCTTTAGGTCTTTTCTAAAAATTAAAACCTCTAGTTCTTGTCCAGTGTAGAACCTTTGCTTTGCATTAGGAATTGCCAACTTAAGTAAAATTTTAAGACTCCATCTCAGTAAAATAGGAGTTGCAGTATGTGCATAAATTCTTTGGTTTGTGGTTGTTTACCTAACTTACCTATTTAGCATAAGCGGTAAGGATACTTCTGAAAAGGAGCTAGTTAGCAGTGGGTTGAGAGGCTGTAAATATTTTGCCTACATATATTCCATATATGAAAAGATTGCCAAAAAGGAAACATAATATACAAGCATCTCTCTTTTTACATATAGCTGCAAGATTTCAGTCTGAAGGCACAGTGGTTTTAAATTGTTAACTGTAATTCCTTTCCATTCTTCATAGAATAATGAAGAGAAATAAAAAGATAGTTCTGTAAAATATTTTAATTTATGCACATTTTAGAAACCAATTTTGCAAATGAGAAATTGCAAGACATCTTCTTCAGCATATTTTCCAACAACTCCAGGGCAAACCTGATGCTGTTCATCATCGCTGCAAAAAGGGTAATACAACCCCCATTTTCAAGAAGGGGAAAATGGATGACCCAGGGAATTACAGACCACTCAGTCTCACCTCTGTGCCTGGCAAAATCTTGGAGCAGATTCTCCTGGAGGGCATGCTAAGGCACATGAAAAACAACAAGGAGCTTGGTGACAGCCAGCATGGCTTCACTAAGGGGAAATCCTGCCTGACCAATTTGGTGGCCTTCTATGATGAGGCTACAGAACTACAGAGAGGGGCAAAGCAGTTGATGTCATCTACCTGGACTTGTGCAAGGTGTTTGACACTGTCCCGCATGACGTCCTTGTCTCTCAATTGGAGAGACATCAATTTGATAGGTGGAATACTTGGTGGATAAAGAACTGGCTGGAAGGCCGCATGCAGAGAGTTGTGGTCAGCAGTTCAATGTCTGGCTGGAGACCAGAAACGAGTGGTGTCCCTCAGGGATCAACATTGGGACCGGTCTTGTTCAACATCCTTGTTGGTGACATGGACAGTGGGATTCAGTGTGCCCTCAGCAAGTTTGCCAATGACACCAAGCTGTGTGGTTTGATTGATACACTGGTGGGGAGGAATGCCATCAAGAGGGGCCCTGACACACTTGTGAGGTGGGCTGATGCCAACCTCATGAAGTTTAACCATGCCAAGTGCAAGGTCCTACACCTGGGTCGGAGCAATCCCAGGCACAGCTACAGGTTGGGCAAAGAAGAGATTCAGAGCAGCCCTGTGGAGAAGGACTTGGGGGTGTTGGTCGATGAAAAAATGAACATGAGCCGGCTTCAGTGTGCACTCGCAGCCCAGAAAGCCAACCGTATCCTGGGCTGCATCAAAAGGAGTGTGACCAGCAGGTTGAAGGAGGTGATCCTGCCCCTTTACTCTGCTCTTGTGAGACCTCACTTGGAGTATTGTGTGTAGTTCTGGTGTCCTCAACATAAAAAGGACATGGAACTGTTGGAACAAGTCCAGAGGAGGGCCACGAGGATGATCAGGGGGCTGGAGCACCTCCCATATGAAGAAAGGCTGAGAAAATTGGGGCTCTTCAGCCTGGAGAAGAGAAGGCTGCATGGAGACCTCATAGCAGCCTTTCAGTATCTGAAGGAGGCCTACAAGGAGGATGGAGAGGTGCTCTTCATTAGGGAGTGTGCTGATAGGACAAGGGGTAACAGGTTCAAACTTAAACAGGGGAAGTTTAGACTGGTAAAAGTCTAAACTGTGTAAAACTTCTTTACTGTGAGGGTGGTGAGGCACTGGAAAGGGTTGCCCAAGGAAGCTGTGAATGCTCCATCCCTGGTGGTGTTCAAGGCCAGGTTGGACAGAGCCTTGGGTGACATGGCTTAGTGTGAGGCGTCCCTGCCCATGGCAGGGAGGTTGGAACTAGATGATCTTTAGGTCCTTTCCAACCCTAACTATTCTATGATTCTATGATTCTATGATCACCTCTACAATTTAACACTTACTTCCTCCAACTTTCTCCGTACTTTCGCTGCTTTGTGTATATACATAATCTAAGTATGCCTTACATTTGTTTCTTTTATGCTGATCTTATCAGTCATTTCAATTAATTTATTCGTGACAATAGCTCCATATAATTTTCAGTAATATTGCAGTTATTCCACTTGCATCCTGTTGGAAAGAACTAGAATTCAGAAGGATAATGCTGAGATGTTTTAAGAACTTACTTTTAAAAATATGTAGAGCCAACATATTGGCTGATGTTTCAGCACAGAAGTCATTGAGAGGTATCAATTCGAGGAAAAATATTTACAATAAAACATCTTAAAAAGGGAAGAAATATTTTTGAAAAACATATTTTAAGGACCTGGAGAGCCTGAAGTAGAGGGAAAAAAAAAAAGAATTGTGCTCTTTATCTCAACATCATTGTGAGAAGATGCAAAGACAATTTGCATCACCTCTGTAAAGTCATCGTCTACAAATCACACAGAAGATCAAAGGTGCTAAAATAAATTTTTGAAAGAGGCATGATACTTTGATCATCCTTTTTTTCTAAAAATTCAGACAAAGATTTAAGGTTTATTCAATCACCATCAAAGGTAAAGAGAATCAGAAAACAGAAAATACAGGAAAAAGAGATAGTAAGCACTGCAACAGTTTATCTTCCAATTTTATGCATACTCTCATTTTAGATTTGGCTTGCAGATAGGAGATGAGTTAATTTTCCTTTTTTATCATAAGAATATTTATTACAAGAATTAAATAATAAGTACTAATCTTTCAGTGCTTAAATCCTTGAAAATTAACATTTACCTTTCAGACTTCTGTTCACTTTTTTTTTAAAAAGGGGACCTTCCTCCTTACCACCCCCCCCAAATTCTGACAGAATTGTACTCACTTTTAAAGGCAATGAATTAGATCTAAAAATTTTGCATTAAATCGAATTTACATTGCATTTGAAAAATACATATTTGTAGGATTTCATTATTAATCCTATCACTTATCTACTCTGAAATTAGTCTGTCACCTTTTGCCCATCTCAGATTGCCAGTAACTCAACAAAAACTCCAGTAGATTTTGCAGTAGCAGAAATTTCAGTCACTTGCCTATTAAATAATAAAAAATAAAAGCACTGCTTTGACACAAAGTTCTGAAAATTACCAGTTAATACGGTACCATTTACAACTCCTATTAATGCTGTTAGGTAGCTTTTAATATTACTGCAGCACCAAAAATATTCTCAGTGTTTCCCAGTCAATTAGCGATTGCTAAATCATGTCTCCATGATATATCACTGTACACATTCAGATAAATTGGCAGAATTATGGAAATGTATGCGATAAAAGAATGCATATGAACATCTATGTACATACATCGCTATTGGTTCTATAAAATGCCTTTCAAATATGTTTTTTTTATGCCATTTTGTCTACTTTTCATAATTACCAGAACTTTTTTTAAAAAAAGAAAACCTCAAAGATTTGACTCTCATTTGAATAGATGTTTAACATTAAGTTTTTTCTTTAGCCAAACCAAATTTCTAATTACAACTATACAGAGTAACAGTAAAAGAACAATACTGACAAAATACCTTCATAAAAAGTTTTATACAAACAGCAGCTCAAGGATGCTTGAGTTCATGTAAATTCTAAAGAACTACCAAGTCATTAAAAAAAAAGGTGCAGTTCTACACTTGTATTTGCAGCTTGTTAAAATTAATATTAAAAACCTGTTGAATTGTATTTTTTCATATTTGTTCACTGTAGCTGTGGTTGCACAGATGTGGGGAATGGAATGGCTGTGACCATACTCACATGTTAAGTTTTTTATCTTGAATGAGAAAAAAAAAATAAAATAAAAAATTGCACACCACTGAATAGACTGCTATTAACTAGTCTTTTTGTTTATTTTAATCTGTCAATGAAGGGATGACTTTGATATTATTAATTGTGTTTGATCAGAGGTATATGTTGCAAGAGATCATATTACATGTAGATCTAACTAATTTGACTCATTTTATAAAATATTTTTCAATTTCATCTCATTGTATAAGACATATTTTTGATCTACTTGGTAAAATCTTCTGGGTGCTAACATATGTGGACATCTTTAACACAAGGTCACCAAATGTGAGGTCCCTTTCGAAAATCTGATTTCTGTGATATATAAAAACATAAAAAAAAAAATCAATGGGTCAGAGAAAAGGGTCCTTTTTATGCCCATTTTGTGACTGCCAGTCACCAAAATCCTTTTTAGGGAACCACTGATCCTGCAAACTCTGTTTCTTCTAAAAACTCAGCTGGTATCCTTGATATTTATCTATGAATAGTTTTCCTGCTTTGTGCAATAATGAAAGGATCAAGACCTTGGGCTGTACTGTTAAAAAGTGGCCGATTCTATTGCTCCCAGTAAAGCTTTAAAACCACAGTTGAGACATACTGCACAACTTCAAAGTTGCTCCCAAAATGTCCTCCCAGGATGCAGAGAATTGCAATAGTAGTAAGACTGGAGAATGAGTGGGAGTATCTGGATGTGGAAACAGCAGAAGGATAAAAGAAAAGAGTATTCATGGCACCTAGATGAGCAGGTCCATAAAATCCCTACATTGTTACATGCAGTGTACTCAGGATAAGACAATTAAGGACAGCCCAGACCCTGAACAGGTGAGCACCTTAAGACACAAAGGTAGAGACAAAAGAAAGTGAATCAGTCCAAGTGATAGAGGTTGGATAGGACTGAGAGGAAAATAAACTAAAAAAAAAACCCAAAACAAATAAAAAAAAAAAACAAGCCCCCGAAAAGAACCAGAAAACAAACAAACAAACAAACAAAAACCCAAACAAATTGAGGTGAGTTCCTAGGGGATATAAAAAGGATGTTCAAAACTATCATGGCTGCTAATCTAGGTAGAAGCCAAGAGACATGATAATGGCTCAATAGACGTTGCTCCTTGCCCTCCATGTCACGACAAGGAATCCTGGCCAGCCTGCCTCATCCCGTGCTCCTTAATCCTTGAATGCTGGACAGATTACTTGGACAAACACATGCTCTGCTGCTTATGAAAATGTGTGCATGACAGTAAATGAAGCATTTTTGGTTTAAAATACAACCATGTTCACCCTCCTGCAAAGCCTCATGATGAATTTTGTTACACTGCTGCTACCAAAATTTAACATTATTTCCTACAAGATCACAAGGTGCCAAGAGCTAAAAAGTTGTAATCACCTGGTACTAATGATAATGTAGTGGTGTTTAATTAAAATGCTACTTCCCTGCTTATTGCAAGGCCATACCAAAAGATCCCATAAATAAATATCTGTAGAGGGTTGACCCTGGCTGGATGTCAGGTGCCCACCAAAGCCACTCTATCACTGCCCTCCTCAGCTGGACAATGGAATAAAATATGACAAGAGGCTTATGGGTTAAAAGTAGGGAGAGATCATTTACAAATTACCTTCACAGGCAAAATAGACTGAACTTGGGAGAATCATTTTAATTTACTATGAATCAAATCAGAGTAGGATAATGAGAAATAAAACTGAATCTCAACCCTCTACTCCTGAAGTTCTCTACCTCCAATCCCTGAGCAGTGCAGGGGGACAGGGAATGGGGGCTGTGGTGAATTTACCATGGGTTGTCTCTGCTGCACCTCCTTCTTCAAGGGGAGGAGGGAGGGCTCCTCACACATACCCTGTGCCACAGGGTTCCTCACATGGGAGTGAGTCCTCCACAAACTTCAACACGAGTTGTTCCCACAGGCTGCAGTTCTTCATGAACTGTTCCAGTGTGGGACCTTTCTTTGGGTGCAATTCTTCAGGCACAGGCTGCTACAGTGTGGGTCCCCTGTGGGGTCACAAGTTCTGCAGCAAACCTGCTCCAGTGCGGGCTCCTCTCTCAAGGTCCTGCCAGGAGCCTGCTCCAGCATGGGCTTCCCACAGGATCACAGACTCCTTTGGGCATTCCCCTGTTCCAGAATGGGGTCCTCCACAGGCTGCAGGTAGATATCTGCTCCACTGTGGAACTACATGGACTGCAGGGGCACAGCCTGCCCCACCATGGTGCAGCTCCTGACCTGAAGTACCACCTTCCTGCCCTTCTTCACTGACCCTGGTGTCTGCAGAGTTGCTTTGATCACATATAGAATCACAGAACACCAGGTTGGAGGGGACCTCAAGGATCATCTGGTCCAACCTTTTTAAGCAAAGCATCACCTAGACTAGATTTTCCAGCACACGGTCTGTTGGAATCTTAAGTGTCCCAGATTCTCACTCCTCTCTTCCAGCTGCTGTTGGGCACAGTTTTTTTCCCTGTTCTTATGTCTGTTATCCCAGAGGCACTACCACTGTTGTTGATGGGCTCAGCCTTTGGTAGCGGCAAGTCTGTCTTAGAGTCGTCTGGCATTGGTTCTATCAGTCATGAGGGAGCTACTAGCAGCTTCTCAAAGAAGCTGTCCCTGTAGCCCTCCCTGCTGCCAAAACCTTGCCAACACACTTCATTTTCTGAAGAGAGCCTGCAACTTTCTGTATGTGTCTGTATGGAAACAATCATTTTAATACGCAAAATTAAAACCCATAATTCTTCTGAGTGTCCAGAAGAGTTCATATAAAGCAGTTGTGTAACAGAATAATCTGACATCATGCAATGGACGTTTTAGCAACTGACCCTATTTGCATACTATTTTTGAGCCATTTCTTTTCCACTATTAAAAAGTTCCAGTATTTGGTTTTATTTCTTGTAAGTCTATATAAAATATTAGGTACTTAAGAACAACAGGGGCACAAATCTATTACCATTTTTGTTTTTCAGGGAACAAATACTTCACTAGTATTTTAATGTTTTGATTTAGAACTTGGTTTTGCATGTTATTTATTTGTTTATTTATTTCAAGCAAGAAAAACAATAAACACATGCATTCAAATGCCTTTTGACCATGAAAAAGATAATTTATGGTTTTTGAAAAATATCTTGAAGCGAAAATGATAACATGTAAATAGGCACTATTCTTATATTTTACATGAACACAAGCACAGAATGAAGAATGTTTTACATTTGGACTGCAACTCCACCTGATATCTTCAGACAGCTGTGGATAGCCTATGTATATAAATAAAGAAACAGCAGGATCAATTTTGTTTCAGATGGAAGCGTTTTACGCACCGATCTGTGTAACAGAATTGATGTACTTCTGAGGAGCACCATAAAGCAACAGTTCGACAAATAAACGCCTAGCTGCAAAGCTGTGATATGAACAAAAAGACAAATACATGCAAATTAATACTTTTTAAGTGAAAAAAGGGCAAAAATATTATACTCTAGCAATAATTCTTATCAACCTCTTCTAAGAGAAAAGAGAAAAAGCTTTTACAAACATCGCCAGTAACCAGGAAAATGGTCCAAAGTTCATTTATGTTCGCTTAGATTAATGAAAGTGTTCAAGGCCAGGTTGGACAGGGCTCTGAGCAATCTGGTCTCATGTAAGGTGTCCCTGCCCATGGCAGGGGGGTTGGAACTAGATGATCTTTAAGGTTCCTTCCAACCCAAACCATTCTGTGACTCTATGATAGTTGAATCTTGTATATTTTCAAGCTTTCCTGAAATTAAAAAAAAAAAAAAAAAAAAAAGAAAGTAAATAAAAGTCTAAAGGTGGAGATATACAGTCAGCTAAGATCACATTGCTGCATGAAAACCAGAATTGTCTCAAGTAGCACAAAGCCAATGGAAATAGTAAAGATACTACCTGTAAAGATACAAAGAGACAGGGACAGAAGAGATTTTTGTTATTTCCAATGCTAATTAGTTTCAGGTCACAGAGTATGCTTATACCAGAAGTACAGACCTTGCTGTCCTCATCCTGCAAGTGCAACTTAATCTGGAGTCAAGCAGCTGATGCCTATAGACCTTTTAATGCATTTCCTTTGAAAGTAATTAGGGTTTTTTCTTTCTAATAATAGGACATATAGATAGGAGCAACTTCACAGCAGCATTTTTCTCTCAGACATACATATGCAGACACATAAGTACCACTGTCATCCCAATAATGCATATTTCCCTCCTTTCTCCTGAAATTGCATCCATTCATAATCACAGAGCTAGTGAAGTTCAAAACATAAAAGAACTATTACATTATTTAAACTATCCTTTTGCTAGTGCTGGATTGTACCTTGTAAATAATTTCCTTTTTTGTTTCAATGTTTCTTTTTTGTTGTTGTTTGTTTTAAAATTTCAAGTCCAATTGATAACACCATGAGGAAACTTTCTATTTGTTCAGTCTAAATTATATTTCTCTTAATTTCACACTTCCATATTCATTTATAATTTCTGTTGTTATACTTTTAAACCATTTTTTTGCTATGAATTTACGACTTGCAGACAGACAAGCTGTCTCTTTTCACATCTGCCTTTGAAAAAATGCTGAACCAAATGAACCAATTTTGTTACAAAAGCATCAGTAAAGCTTTTAAAGATCAAAGGACTTTAGACCATGCATAGAATCAGTTCTTCATAGTCACGTCCTGACTGTCACAAGACAATTTTCACTTTTCTTTGGTCAAAAATCATAAATTATTGTACCTCTCTACAGAGACCCTGTGGTCCATACAAAATTGAGGATTTATTAACACATTATGAATGATATATGCCATGATTTTACCATGAATCCAAAACCTCTTTTTCAAAATGTTGGAAAAAAACAAAGAATGATTTTATTTTATTTGATGAAAACATAGCTCATATATGAACTGTTGATCCACCACATTCTGTCATGCTCTGGAGAGCAAGAGAGTTGCTTTATCTCCATATCATCTACATTTGTGATGGCAAATATCTTAAAAGGAATACACTTTGACAAAAGGTAAAGGAGTTTCACAGAAAATCTTGTTTTTGTGATATCATCTGAAACAGGCAGATCTGGAACCAATTTATTGAGTGTAAATTACTGCCAACTTTGCTTTGAATAACAAAATACTCCAGAGATTTCCGAGATATTTAGCCATAGGGAGCTGTCTAGCTACATAAGGATTTTTATACTTTTTTTAACACATCTTTCAACTTAATCATACACAGTTGTACAACCTAGTACTCAGGGAAATTATGTGGATTTGTCACACTGCCTGAAGGACTGTGGGATCAGTGAACCAATGAATGGATTACGCTGAACCATGAATGTGATTTGTTCACCTGTAACAGATAAAATAGAGATATTTGCCATATTAAAGTTTAAAAATATTGGAATCATAAATAATTCTAATGGGATTTATTTTAATTTATTCATTAAAAATTAATAATATTCTCTTTATTTTCCAAAACAAAGTAAGATGCTATAAACTGTGTTTATATGAAAACTAGCAGCTGGTAAACTGTACTGCTGAATTATTATGCAACTTCTAATTGTAATGACTCAAAACCTAGGATGAAATGTAAATGCAAATCTTTTATGCGTTAAAATACCAGGTAAAAAAAAAATGCACTGACAGATCTCTTTTCTCCCTGTAATGCATGCTTGGCATTGTTTATCACTGATACAATATTAATCATATTCATATGCTGGTCTATGGTATCAGAGATTAAAAAAAGGAGTTTATAAGTCTGTTCTGGGCCACACAGAATAAGACATCTAGTTGACTTTTAAAAAGCATATAGCAATCTTGCAAATTGGCAAAGAACAGGGGAAAGGGGAAGGGAAGGGAAGGGAAGGGAAGGGAAGGGAAGGGAAGGGAAGGGAAGGGAAGGGAAGGGAAGGGAAGGGAAGGGAAGGGAAGGGAAGGGAAGGGAAGGGAAGGGAAGGGAAGGGAAGGGAAGGGAAGGGAAGGGAAGGGGTTTAACTGAAACAAAAATCCAAAACCAAAAAACCTTGAAAAAAAAAAAATCCACAGGGGAAATTCAAAATAATTTGACTTTGCTTTGTTCTAGAAAAGCAGAAATTTAAATTTTTCTAAACTCCCAATTAAAATTAAAAATGTGGTTTCCAAAAATGATATACCGATACACTTTTTACAACATTTTCTCCCCTGGAATAATGAAATCTCTTTATTTTTTCCTTTAAGTATTTATTGGCATTTCAAGTTTAACTGTTAACTAATATTTCTCAGATACACTGAAACTTTCTGTCCTTGGCATTGCGTGTTTTCTGTTGACCAGGGAAGGAAAAAACCTCTTTTCAGTGAATTATGGGACATCTTTGGATTACTACATTGGTTCAAGTATCATAGAAATCCTTTCCACACTACCCTTGAGAACTTCAGTCTCACAATATACTTTTGTGTCACAGTCACTAGATTTATTTTTGACCAAGGCCATCAAAGTGTATGCTAACTTGAAGCTGAATCTCCAGCTTATTTTCCATACCTTCACCCAAAAGCACTGATGCCAGTTTTAAAACAAAATATAAAGTGTAACACTTAGAAAATAAATACTATTTACCTAATCTAGAAAAAAGTCCACATAATATTTCAATAGTGTCTGCATATGTTCAGGTATATATGCATTACTTTAAACTGAAAAATTAAGCATTACTGGTTTGCAGAAAAGACTCTGCTGTACAAAATCATTACAGTCTAGCAGAGTATTTTAACAATCTTTTATGAGTCTGAAATGACCTCAATGACTTAAACCTGTTAGTCCTGGTATCTTAAATACGAGCCATAGCTTGCTTTCTTCTTAGAAACCTTCCAGCCTACTGGAAATATGATTCATACAATATTAAAATATCACTGCCAAAAACTAGTTAATGGTAATGTAACAGAAAATCATCTGATCTGTCTTTCAGTAAATCTAAGATACCACAGAAAGAAAAACCTGCCACAGTGCTATTTGTTCTAACTTCTTCACTTCTGCATAAAAGTCAACCTATTGACTGGCTCTGGGCAGCGAACACTGAACAGCATCAGATGAGCTGCTCTGCCACCAAGGTCATGTTCAAGAAACTGAAGGAGACCAAGGGTGACCTCCTTAGAGAAGATATGCTGAGAGGAGGGATTGGCAGAGCCTCAGTTAAAGTAAGAGCTCTAACACCACACACATGGAGAGGAACCCCAGCTGGTGCAGAGATGGGGATGTGGAGGTGACTCAGTGGGAAGGATTAACTGAACTTCATTTTTCCAGGAATCACACATTTCAAGATGTAGGTTAATTTGTGAATTCAGCATCAAATCAGTGAAACCTGAAATGTAGAAATGTATTATTTATGCTTCCTTATATTAATATTAGAGGTATTTTACAATCGTCTTTTGTCTCTTCACCTGGAATAATGCTCATGTCAGGAATTTTCATCCTTCTGCCATCAGAAGGAACAGAATAATTAATCCTAGATAAGTGATAAATGCATTGTCTCTGGAATTTCCTGTGTAGCTTAGAAATCGACAGGAGCCCAAGCCCAGAAGCTCTGCCTCTTACAGGAGCAAATGTGTTGTTTCTGTAACAGTTAGACATTCATGGCCTCCAGCTACCAGTGACTTCAGCAGTTCTAGACCTCATGCCTCCCTCTTAGACAGAATTTTACCTATGTGAAAGTGGGTGTCTAGGCTCTCAGCTTCTTCTGACTGCACTGGTAGCCAATTCCTGCTGAGTTTGGAGTCATACCTGCCTTTTTTTTTTTAACTTGAAGCCCTGAAGATAAGGCACAATTTGATCAAACCTAGCCAAAATTGCTATAAAAATACCCAAAGCAAATTATGTATCAGAGCAGGGGCTTTTTTTGTCTTTTTAATTTTTTTTAATACATAGAAGGCAACCATGCTATAACACTATTCCTTCTTTGATTTATAAGACTGAATTATAGAGGATGGTCTGTGCAGCTTCAGTTAACGTATTGCTTATACTAATTGTGTAAACAATGTCATCTAGATGGTAAGTAGGAGGTCTCACTCCTCTGGCTCTTAAACCTTTGTGCAACTATAACGACAACACAGCCATTAGGACACTAAGAATATTTCTCACCTCCTGAAAAATAGTTAGATAGCCACAGCCCTGCCTCCACTCTATCACAGTTAAAAAGCTGTAAACATTTTTTACCCATGTATTTTACTTGTATATTTAATTTACAGCAGTGCATTTTTACCTGTGAGATGAGCTGTGGGAAGAATATAGTGTTTAACACAGTCTCTGCTAAATATCCAGAGATCCAGCAAAATAGTGCAACACTGTGGGGATAGGCTACAGTATTTTATTTCAGCAGTGAGTAGCAGTGAACCATCCTTCCAACAGAAAGAAGGCTGCTATTTGGGGAAATGCTATTTGCTAACAGTATTCTGAAATACTTCAGAAAGGACAGAGGTGATGCCTTACTTTTCAAGTTCTCATTTATCATATACATACTAGTTGCTTTTTAAAGACTGAATCAGATCTTTAAAAAAAAATCTGTCAGACAAATGTGCTTGTATATGTGTTCATGAAGACACACGCATGCATGTGGGCTGAAGTCTACAGGTTATATTGAGGCGTTATATATGGATAGATACAGAAACAGAGAGGAGAAACTTGTGGAAGGAGAGCTGGCAAATTTTAGGCATAGCTTATCTTGCCTCATTTCAGCCATCTAAAATGTTGGCATCTGATCCAAGCTAGTTGACTGGACTGCCATTGGGGTCAATGGACAAAAAAGGGAGCCCAGGGAAGGGAAACATCCTGTGCTGGAGTGGTTTCTAAGGGATACAGCATGAAAGAATGAATGTAGGTGACTAAGTAGCACCAGAACACCCTATTTTGCCCAGAGTCAGCCAGGGTGATTCCCACCTTCTTTATTCATCAAATAGCTAAAACTGCTTGGTGTCACTGTCATGTTTTCTGACACATCAAATATTTAAACATTTATTAAAAGTTGCCTTTGAACTATTAACAGCCATTTATCAAGGTTTTCATACACAGCATCACACTGAAACTTACTCCTGCAGGACATATCTACAATCCAAGCCACTGAACAATGTTTGTGCTGCAACATGGGTTAGACTGGCATGCAGTAAGAGAAGAATTTTAATAGTTTAGCCTCCTTACCAGAATGTGAGGCTCTCAGAATGCATGAAGGCCTCCATCTTTCTGCTCCTGGAGCATTCTCCCTTTATCTTCCTGTCAGCTTGTCTCCCTAAGCAGTTTGTAACAACTGACCTTCACTTTCCTAGAAATCAAAACAAATAAAAATATTTACTAACTGCTTTATCTTTTTGAAGACTACCTCTGTCAAACCAAAGTTTGTATCTTCTCAAACTCAAAATCGCTGACACTAAGAAATTGCAATACCATCCTTCACTTGTGTCTTGGGAATGCTGACAGGGATGGATTGTGCACTTGGTTAGTTTATTTATTTATTTATTTGCGCTTATTTTGCACATAGCTTCCTATTAAGTTAATCAGTGTAATACTACAGGGACTGTTCATAACTCACCCTAGATATAAAGCAATGGAATGTCAGTGACAAAGGCAACCTGATCAAATAATGTAAAAATAATATGAAATGCCACTAAAAAATGCAATGACCAATAATTTTTCATTGGTATTTTAAATTAATACATTAAAACATAGTAATTCCATATCTGTCATAACTTTCAGTGTGATTCTAAGTCACTCATAGAAAGTGAGCTTATAAAGAAACCTCTTAAAAATCCAGTTTTGCAAATCCTTCATTATTATAGGTGTTTATTAATAAGACAATGGTAGACAAAATGCTGAGTGAATTCTATCGGTTCTTATCCCCTCAAGTACAACTAACCCCCTCAAATACTGCTATAGTGTGTATCCTACAAAAATCCCTTCTACATCTCACCAGGGGTCTTAACAGAGATCCAAAATTATGGCAAACTTATTTACAAAATTAATCATAATCAGCAGTTTGAACTGACTTGTTAATCTAGATTTTTACGCTTATTTAATTGCATATTAATGTTGTCATGTAATATGTTCATGGGCTTTTTAAATAACTGCATACCAGATGGTGTTCCCTTAAAACTACCAATTTTAAATCACTTACATTTAATTTTTTCAAAGGTAAATTTAGTTATACCAATTTTTACCTGGAAAAATGGCTTGCAAAATATAGTAAAGTTGTAAAAATAGACAAATTAGCAAGAAGACGTGAACAAGACCTCTGTAAAAAACCTCAGTATCTATGTATTTAAATAATACTTATTCTTTATACAGAAGCCAGCAAAGGCTTTGATGTCTTGTTTGTTTTAAGTATAAGCTGTAACTTCTCTGTATTCATGGATTTTCATAGTGCATGTTGTTTTTCATCTCACTCTGTCTATTTTCATCTGTTTCAGATGAAATTGTATTCACCTAGTACAGAAGACAAGGACTAGTTGTCCCCTTGTCTTGTTAGAGTTCTTTATGAAGGACATCAAATAATTAACAAAAAAAGCAACCCAAAACCAAACCAAACCAATGTCAAGAGCATGGAATTAGAAAGAAAACAGAAAACAACTCTGATAATGTTGATGTTATCCACAATAAGTTCTCACCCTGAAGGCACTTACATCTGTTAAACTTTATGCACCAAATGAGTAATCCCATTGAGTTCTGAGAAATTACTCCTATGAATAAAATTAAACTTCTACATAAATGTATAAAGAGGTCAAGGCATTCATTTCCTTTCTACTACAGAAGATTTTAATTTTCTTAAATGTCTTATGTAAACACATCCCAGCTTTTTATATCCAGCGTCATGGTTCTGCACAAAGAGCACCACAGGTTGTAGTTGAAGGATAAAGGAAGAAAAAGTTCTATTCTCATTTTTATCTGTTACCTTGGCAAAGTAATTTGACATCTTTGTGTCTATAGAATAGTTACTGTGCTATCTTTTGAAACACTTAAAATCCATAGTTAAAAAGATATGATTATTCAGTGTAGTATCATTAAATACAAGAGTGAAGAAATGGAAAAAAAGAGAAAAACCAAAAATAAGCAATTAGAAAAAAAATGGAGGTGTAGGAGTAAAATAAGGCACATTTGCTTCATTTACAGTGTCTGGAGGTTCCCTCACTCATAAAATCAAACTTTAGGGAATTGCTTCCACTCCCATCCTCATTCCTATTGAAAGAGATTATCATAACACAAAAATACAACAGCACAAAATGACACTTTGGCAGTGGTAGAGATATGTCAAATACTGAAAAGAAATGAGGAAAAGGTACATCTGCAGCACATAACAAGTAGTCTTCAGACATCATACCTCTTCCATAAGCATTCACAGTGTGCCTGCAAAAACCTGTTTGGGGATATATCTGACTGATCTACCCTGTATCACTGCATGGGAGGCAATTTTGTACCAGCGTATTTATTTGGAGGAAGAGACCTGGGCTGGTGACTTTTGCGTGCCCCTTTCCACTGACTTCCAAAGGCCTGTTGGTGCTGATGTCTGAAACTGAAGATATGCTTGTATCTGCAGACTGCAAATTCATCTCACCTAAACATCTCACCTGAGCAGAACAGGTCAGCCTCCATCCTGAACTCTTACGTGACTAGGACACACCAGTGTACCCTGTGGTTGCCTTCATTACCTCCTCTGAATCAAGACTAGAAAGCTGCTCATGCAAACATACAGAGATGCAGCACAGAAGAAGAAAGTCCTCTCTAGGGTCATGTGAATGAGCTGTGTGTGTACACATGTTTCTAGATACACAGAAAGCAAAATATGAGAATCAAGGCATTACTTCTTCCTGTCAGTTTAGGAAACAATACTATGTACATTTATTTCTCATGGAATGTAAAATATAGTACAGGATAAAATACCTTTGCCATTTTCACTCATAGAGATCACGGCCAAAGAACAGGCTGGAACTGACAAGACAAAGAGCTACTTGGACCCAGTGTACATCTCCTCAGGGCCCTGGGGTTCTTCACAGCAGCTACACAAGGCATCCGGCAGAGGACTCTACTGACTCATGCAGCTTCAGCAATAAAGGGAGCACTTACTGCTGAGTCAGCAGGGAGAATGAAGATTAGAAGAAAGCCAACATGATCAAGAGACACTTTGCTAGCAGTTCCTTGAATCAATTTGTAGCAGTAGTATATGTCCATAAGCTTAGAGACAATTGACCAAAAAATGTCATAACCCGATCTGATCCTTCAGATAATGCCACAAATCAAGACAAGATTTGTGAACTCAGGTGTTCACATTGAGAAATTGTAATCATTGAGAAAACTGCACAGGGTAGCCTACTTTCTTTAAGGAAAGACAAACAAACAAACAAGAAAAGGCCTTTCCCTGTGCTTAAAGTCGTTTTCCTGCACTCTTGGTTCTCACCTCACGGAATATTCTGTATTTTAGCTCCTCACTCATTGCAGGGCTGGGCCTTTCAGCAGTTCACTTTAACACTGGTCCAAGACAAATCTGCCTTCCATCTGTACCTGAGACAGAATGCAATCCACAGCCATCTTGGTCACCTACTGACTTGGTGAATAAAGTGGTTGCAGACCACTTATCAACTCCCATTCCTTTGAGTCATCTTACTTGGAAGACATATAGAGCTGAGGCAAAGCTAGAAATATTTCATTTTTTAGCTCCCTGCTGTAGAAATATAAACAATGGAAATATTCAGGGTGGAAAAGTCTGGAACAGGTACTTCGCTGTTATCCTAGAAGATGGTCTCATTGATTTGTTAAGTGGGAAGGAAAAGAGGGGGGTCCTACTTTACAGTGGCCAGTAGCCACAATCCTGCTGATGCAGTTTTCCTCAATGTCCCCTTTTCTGTGTACACAGGACCTACACATGTCTTTGACATTGCACTAGAAAACGCTGAAAAGATGAACACTGTAATAAGACACTGCACCTGCAGCTGCAGGGAATACTTCATAAGTCAAAAATTGTTTGATGTAATCAGGATAGGGTAATACTAAGGATATTAAGTACTTGCCAGGACTGCTAATCCAGTGCTTTCCAGACACTTTGATTGTACATAAGTATACTCAGTTCTTTCAAAATACTTGTGTCTTCATTGATGCTTTATAAACTGTTTGGTTGCTTTATAATTGGTGCTTTATAAACTGTTACTGACCACTTTCCTTTCTTGTATTTCTGACTGTGGCATTTTGCCTTGTATGACATGCAGTACAAGAACTCCATGTATCCAATGCTTACCAATTTATTTGTCTACTGTTACAGTTTAGTCGAGTAGCAACTGTCAAATCAAACAGGGAAGGTCATTACCTGCTAATTTTGTGTCATTGTCTGAATGTGCAACATTATCTTTTCAAAACATCTTTGCAAAATGCTTTTGGGAAAAAAAAAATCTGACATTCCTACTTAGGTGAAATATTTTTGAACTACTCCTTTTCCCTTCCCATTTCAGGCAATCATGTCCCTTTCCATCGTCACTTATTCATCTGATTTAGCTAAAAACATATAGAAATAGTGTATATTCTAAGCCACGTCTTTATTTCAAACTGCCAGATTTTACATTTATGTGTACCTTACTACCAACCAGCTGGAATAAAAAACAAGTGAGCATCTGTTTAAACTTGCCAAACGATCAGTCAAGATGAAAATGGAAAAAATGCTTTTCTTCAGTATGATAAAGCAAGTACATTAAAAGGTAGTCTGGCAAGAATAAATACTTCATAAAAAATTGAACTGAAGTGTACTGGAGCATGCTTTGATATTCTTTAAAGGTAACGAAATGCATGAGCGCCTTATACCTCATCTGCTTTATTAAATGGCTTAATAATAGAAGTATTAGCAATTTTATTGTAAATAAATGCATATCATTCATAAATGAGCTTTAAAATTATTTTCATTTTCAGCCTATAAAAAATGTTAAGATTTCTTATGTTCTAAACTTCCCTCTATTACTTCTCTTTGCACCAAGTAAAACGTTAAAGTTTTTTAATTAATATTCAGTGTCCAAAAATGAAACAGGAAGAAAAATCTATGTGAATATTCTAAAAATATATGTTTTCATAAGAGACATGGCTTCTATTTTAAAACCACAGCGGTATTAGGACTTTAGTGCAAAGTTCAGCCTCAAATTAATGCCAGTTGGTACCTCACAAGGCACACCACCCACATCTTTATTTCTAAGTGCCTAATAGCAGTTACTCTACGAAAGCTAACTGCTCAGAGTTTTTCATAATAAAGATCAGACTGAAGAAAAATGTGCAAATTCAGAATCAAAAAGAGTTAATTAATCAATAAACCATTTCGATCAGTATTTATCAATGCATCACAAACCAAAACTTTTAAACTACCAAAAGAAAAGATGAATTTATGGTGAAGTTTCTCCTTTCTATCAGTTACATTTAAAATGGGAAGATTATTACTAATAGTAAAAAGTGTAGCTAGAAGGCCAGACCTTTGCAGCCAGTGCAGCTTATTATGCAAGCATCAGTCTGTTCTGCTCTCAACTGGACATTCCCGACTGTGGCTATACATGTAAGTTGAGAGTTTTATTGTATCTCATGAATATTTTTACATTTTATGCTAGCATGGTAAAAATCACTTCTACAGCACTTAAATTTTAACAAGAGATGTCCCTGGCCCCAAAGGGTTCATGGCTTAAAAGAAACTTGCCAAGACATGTTGGAAGACAGCAACTCAGGAATGGAGAGAAAGGCAGAAGAGTACTGCATTAATGAGGACAAGCAGAAAAGAGTTTGAATTCAGAATATCACCTAAGTTTCCCTAGACCTAGCAGGTAAAAAGCACACACTGACTTCTGCAAGTCCTTCTACAGCAGAAATTGGGAGAGTAGGTATCAGAAGGCCTCATGTGAGCTGGTATATGATTTCCTGGCAGAGGTACGTCACATACCTCCTAAGTTTAGGAATATTTCTAAAGGCTCAGCTTAAATCCTAACAATTCATTTTCCCAAGCAAGTGACAAAATGTCACTCTTCCATACTTATGATTTTTGATAATTTATGGGCAGGGCTTCAGTGACAGATTTTGTGCAGGCATGGAGGACCCCAGAGCCCAGGCTGAGCTTCCCTATACTATGCCAAGCCTGTGGCTGACACCAGGGACTGGGTGGTATTTTCAGTCATGTACCATTGCCTTGCTGGAGGAGTAGGGCTGCAAGAACTGCAGCAACACAGAGATCCTAACTGACTCTTAGCATCCCGCTGGGTTTCTGCCAGGCACCAAGCCACCAAGCTGGCATGCATCCCTCTGTGTCTGCACCCACCAGCTCCCTGGAGACAGGAGTCAGAGTATGGAACCTGCCGAACACAGACAGCAGCTTGCAGGCCATGGGACAGTGACTCCACTGCTGCAGTGATGCCTTACCCTGACTTGGTGTGGGGCCACCAGAAACACCAAGAGGTACAGAGCAGAAAGAGAAAATCGAAACAGGATGAATGAAACCATGGCTCTAAAAGGACAAGATACAGAGAGAGACGTGAACATTTTTCTGATTGCTTACTAGGACTTAAGAAGATTGATCCTCTTTCCCAGACTGACAGGACAGGATCACATATCAGGTCAGAGACCCTCCTAGACAGGTTCAAAGACACAGTTTAAATATGTGTTGTTATACATGGCAGGTGTCCAGCAGAGAAATTTTATAAAAGGTTTGACTTCTATTCAAATTAGAGACAGAAACAGACCTAGGGAAAGGGGACTCCCAAAGAAACTGAGGACTTTAACAGAGAATTACCTCTACCAGCCCACTATACACTACAGGCAACAGCAGAAATAAGGAACATCTCACATAACTTAAGACATTTACAGCATGTGAATCATCTAACTTCAGCTTCAGATCTACAGCAAGATTAAATGACAAATATTGTAAAAGCACCTGTTTCTATTTGTTGACCATACCGGGAGACTAAGCAGCCCAGATACAGACATCTACAAATAAGACATCTTCCATCTGTCTACATTTGAGCAATCTGTCCAAAACTGAATAGATTAGTTGCAACCCATATCACATTGATGGGCCAGTTTTCTGAGGAATGGTGGGGAGAAAGGGACTAAGAAACACCTCCATCATGTAGAAACACTCAAGGAAAGAACATTGCTCTTCACTGTCTGACATTTTAAGGTAAGTTAAGTTGCTGTTTAAATAAACAATATATTTCACTTCTTATCTGTATTTCTACACAGCTGAAACAATTCTGTGGGGACAGAATTCAAAGAGCAATTATTAGGATGCAAAATTAGAATACAGAAAACTTTCTTATAACACAGATGCTTATGAGAAGCAAGTAACACAGGAGCAAGAGAAGCTGGAGAAGAAACACTGAGCAATGGAAATACATGGTTGGAAGAGGAAAATGAATGCAAGAACTACATAAGAAAAAAGATATGTCAAGGCTCTGTAAATGGGATTAAAAGATTGTATTAAATATACTAAGAGAGAAGAAGCCAGCAGAGGCATATAAAAGAAAGGAGGAGAAGAGATTAGAACAGCTTCTTGTCAGTGTATTTGAATATCATATTTTAGTAGTGCCATCATGAAATATTTCTCAGTCTCTTTCGTTCACATTTAAAATGGGCATGAAATAGAGAGCTGATCATATCTAAGCATTTTACTGAAAAGAGGCTACTGATTTTTTTTTTCAACCCTGTGTCACTTTTGAACATACCGCACAATGTATGTATTTAAACTATTTACATTTAATGGCTTCCTTTCTGTATGATATGCTTACTTTTAAAAGCCACGTATGATACACAAAAAATAAAGCACAAAAATCTATTATTACAAATATACAAAAATAATATTACAAATAAAAATAGTTTATGAAGAATAACTTTTTTAATGCATTACTTAAATACATGTATAGTCCTCCTACTTGTGATATCAATGTATAGCCTCTGATCTCATGTTCTCATGATACAGATATTCATAATTGCATTTCTTCCTGACACAGAAAGCAAGCATTAATGTTAATACTCTTCCTTGCCTACTTACATTTATATATATTATACAGGTACTATGTGCATTCATATATATATGTGTATATTCTATAAGAATGTTTACTTCAATAAGCACAAACATCCATGTATTCATGATGCCTAAAATATGAACTTGTAAAAGCTTAAAATCTTCAGGCAGATTCAAACATCTTATACTCTCCTTCTAGACACGCCTATATTAGGAAACTGGATGTGTGCATGCAGAGCGATCAATAAACGAAGAGGAGTTGCCAGTGAAAGAACCCACGTTCTGGTAAAGGTACAATTGGAACACCTCAAATTATCCTAAACTGATGGGAGATCAGATAATCATTCTGGTATCTATGCAGTGGACACTTGAAATTTCATGTGGAATCTAATATTAAATTGAAACCTGAACAGCTCCCATGTCATAGAGACCAAGACTAAGTAAATTTTGTGTCACTTAGTGTGAAGATGACACCCTATAAAATAAATTAAATGCACACTCTGAAGGAACCTATATATAAAGAAGAGCAACCTCGTATCATCTATCTGGACTTGTGCAGTTAGCACTGTCCCACATTATATCCTTTTCTCTAAACTGGAGGGGCATGTATTTGACAGATGGACTACTCAGTAGATAAGGAACTGGCTAGATGATTGCACTCAAAGACTTGAAGTCAATCACTTTGAAGTCCAAGTGGAGATCATTGACAAGTGGTGCTCCACAAGGGTCTGTACCGGCACTGGTGCTGTTCAACATCTTTGTTGGCAACATGGACAGTGGGACTGAGTGCATCCTCAGCACTATCTCTTTCTCAGATATTTTAATAACTTTTATAATATGATGTTAAAAGTGTATATGACACTTATGTTCATAAACTTAACAACAACTTTGTCAACGAAACAATTTACTCTGGATGTCCACCATGGAGCCAAGGAAGTGATTTGGTTAAAAGAGTATACTTTTGCCTTTTTCCAAGTATCCTCATCTGAAATCACAAAGTATATCACTCTGACCTATATGCTTTTGTTCCCAATTCTAAACCATTCCTTTAGCTGAAGATAACCCTTGCCATGTTCAATCAAATCTGAGATACTAGGCAATTTAGAGAAGGACATAACTCTTTCCTTTTTTAAAAACATTGGGAAATGCAGCTAATGCTAAGTATATGTTGTGTTCACATTTCATTATTACATTTACAGAACTAGTTCAGCAGGGAAAGAAGACCTTGAGATTTTCCTTCCT
Organism: Pezoporus flaviventris; assembly: GCF_033815535.1. Lineage (NCBI taxonomy): Eukaryota > Metazoa > Chordata > Aves > Psittaciformes > Psittacidae > Pezoporus > Pezoporus flaviventris. Next base: position 26,054,981 of record NW_026892579.1, on the reverse strand, counting down.
GGGCAACAACTTGATCTGAATCTTAAATATATGCTTCAATTTTTAAATGTGTGCACACACTTTAGGCAATTATAGGCACTCAGCCAATGTTTTAAACCTGAAATACTGATATCTTGACATCCTGGATATTGATGTCCAGTGCTTGACTCCAAATACCAACAGATTCCATGATCTGCATCTTTGAAAACTTATCTCAGTTTTTCAGTATTATAACATCCAAAAAGAGTGAAGATGAAAATGGTTGTCCCAGACCAAACTAAAGGTTTACACAGCCACCCCATAGTCAGCTTCAGAAGTGACTGTAAGTAAAAGCTGAAGGAGTAAAAACAGGGCAAGATTCTCTCCTAATATTTTCCCAACCTCCTTATTTTCAGCTCAGGAAAATTCCTGGATATGATTTTGCACACTTTCTGATACCCCCCCTCACCACTACCATCATTGAATTTCTCTTTCATACACTTGTCTAGTATTCCCAAGACTATGAAAAATTTTAATTATGTATGTTCCGGGTTCAGCAGTAGCAGTCATTTTTCTCCTGCTTAGTAGCTTTGTGCAGTTAAGTGGTTTTGATTCTCAACCTGAGAACAGCGCTGATAACACCGATGTTTTTAATTGCTGCTTAGTAATGTTTAGCCTGACCAAGGACTTTCTGAGTCTCATGCTCTGCCAGGGAGGAGGGAAAGCCAGGAGGAAGCTGAGACAGGACATCTGACCCAAACTAACCAAACAGGTACTCCATACCACAGCACATCATACCCACTATATAAACTGGGGGCAGTTACCTGGAAGGGCTAAATCACTGCTCGGGTTGGGCTGGGTGTTGGTTGGCAGGTGGTGAGCGGTTGTATTCTCTTCCATTGTTATTTCCCTTATCATTATTATTATTGGTGGTAGCAGCAGTGTTTTGGGTTATACCTTAGTTACTGGACTGTTCTTATCTCAACCACTGGGACTTACATTCTTTCGATTCTCCTCCCCATCCCTCCTGGAGCAGAGGGGAGGAAGTGAGGGGAATGAGACAGGGTTCTGTGTTATGGCTGGGTTTAAACCACGACAATCTACAACACCCTTTGACAGAGAATTTCAAAGGTCAATTACCTGCTGCATGAAGAATCACGTCTTCTGTTTTGAGCATGACTCCATCCAGATTTATTTGATGCCTGCTGTTCCTTTTGCTAGAAAAGACAGTGAATAATCTATACAGGCTTTCCTTGCCACTGATGAGTCTGTAGTACCATAGTCTCATAACATGTCCTTTTCTTCCTCCCAGGCGCAAGGTTTCTCGCAGACTCAGCTAATCCTTGAATGGCTTTTCAATTGAAATACTGGGTGTTTGAGAAAATGGTCTCTTTAAACACACAGCATATTAGTTTATTTTTATGAAAATGTATGCATTTGGATCAAAGAAGCATGCAGAAGAGTACTATGGTGAAACTTCAATTCCCATTCATTCACATGGAATTTGGAAGTCTGAACTCAGATGAAGGTTTTCCTTACGGTATGTCTCTTGGGAAGAGTTATGTGCCCAAGAAACCCAGCTTAGTGCGGGGCAACCTAAAGCCCCAGATAACTGGTGATATTGCCACAAAAGATCTGCTTGAAACCTCCCTAAAATTAATTTCAAACTACCACTTTCCAGGTTTATGGAAACTGTGTTTTGAGGAAATGAGCAGGCCATACTTTGTCAACAGCAGAGATGGCAGTAATGGTGACACCTTACTTTTTGTACTTTCACTCACTAGAACCAAAGACATAAGGGAACAAAGGGTCACTTGGATTACGGTCCTAGTTTAGGAAACTCTTTCTATATTTTGTGCTGATTGGTCATTGTGGACTGAGTCTCCCTGAAAGAGGCCTAAGAGAAATAATAGAAATTGAGGATACCCTTGCTAGCCCTAACTAAACACTCCTATCCTTTTTTTTCTGGCTTAACAAGTTATGTGAAGAAAAAACTGCATGTTTCAGAATCTCAAAAAAGGAACTTGAACCCAAGTCTCCATCTAAGATCTTTTTTAAACAAGATTCTGTACTGTTACCTTGAACAACATCTTAAAACGGAGGCCACAGCTGAAACTGGTGAGAAACTAACAGCATGTTTTGTGAATTTTAAACATGAAACTCTTCCTAAGAGCAGAAGGCTAAGCTCTAGGCAGAATTATCAGTCCTTTATTTTCACTAATGCAAGGAAAAATTCAACACAAGACACCATCTTTTAACACTGCTCTTGCAATTAGTGATCTCAGTGACACACAAATGCACAAAATCACTCTTCTCCAGACCACATAAGCAAAATAGAAGACATTAAAGATGGATTCAGCATTAACTCTGAGTTTCTTTCTTTTCAGTAGAGTGAGCCAAAACAATACGGGGTTTTTTGTATTTGTCACAGTTCAATTTGATTAATGACTAGGCAATATCCTAGAGTAGATTAATAACATCAGAGATGAAAGGGCATTTTAAAAATATTTTCCCTCCTCTCAGCATAAAGAGGATTTCAGTGCATTTAGATAATTAACATGAAAACAGTGGCCTTGTTTTTATTCTGATCTTTGCATAAAAATTCTCCAATTAATTTGGTAAAGCTTATGATATAGCCCACATGTAAAAACTGCGATGAGTTCTTCCTAGCTTTACAGTCATACAACAGTGCAACTAGTTAGAATCTCATCACCAGAGTAAAAGAAACCCTGAACCAGTGATCAAGGTTTTTTTAAATGACAACCCTTATATATGCAAGATATAAAGTATTGAAAATACAGATTTCATAGATTAGAAGACCAGAAAAAAAATATTCTGATCACCTAATAAACAAGAGCCAAAGAACATGAAGTCACCTAAAATGTTATCGGTAATACAAACACTTCTGAGTATCTATGAAAAATGCAACTGAAGAAGCACAAATTCAGGAGAGATGCCACAGAATGACAACTGGTCAAAATAAAGAGCCACAAATATTTATGTGAAATTATGGCTTAAAGTAAGTGAAATAGATGTCTTTCCAATAGAAAAAAGCTTTATGTTATTGTCACAATGAAAGTGTTGTAGCATAGAAAAATTACTGGATAAACAATTTAATAAATAACATAAATGCAAATCAACAGTGCTTTGATACAAACTATGGTAGAATAACAGAATTGACCAGTCCTGCACGGAATTTTGCTCTGTACATGAGATACAATAAATTCCAGTGTGGAAAAAAACCCCTCTAAGTGAAAAGGGACATATTTGAGAATGGAGTTCTATGAAACAGGAAGGCATGTACCAAAGAATGCAGGTCACAACTAGGATATTAAGTGTACAGCATCAAAAATGGAAAAATGCAAGAAAACATAATGAAATGGGATAATTGTAGATCTTGGATAACCCAATGAGCAACAACTCAAATCTGTAAATGGCAAATCTTGAAGATATAATCTTCCAGAACAAGAGGAAGTTACTTCTTGAAGCATCACAGAATTGAGAGAAGACTATTCTGGGAAATGATTGTCACCTTGGAAGACAAATAGCCTTAAAACAGACAGTTCAAATTCATAGGCTGGAGACCCTTGTTAATTCACAGTTTAAACATATCTTTAGATTTCAATCACAATAAGCAGAAAGAAGTCAGGATTAAGAATATCCAAACTAATATGTAAAGTGATACTAAAATAATGAGGTTAAATGCATTAAGTAAGACATAAGATATACAAAAAATGTCATGAGTGGCAGGGACCATACATGTAGCATTCATTTTGCTCTGAAAACCAAGAATATTTCTGCTGATAAATGCACATATAGGGGAAGGGAGGAAAGAAACAAGGAAGGTAAGATGCAAACCAGTGGAGTGAAAGGAAAGGATCTGAGATACTACTTGAGATAAACAGGGAGTTGTCATAATCTACAAAGGCAGCTTTCATCAAATGAGGGAAACAACTGAGGAAAATGAGGGAAAATTTTGTTATTCAACATCTTTGTTGGTGACATGGGCAGTGGGATTGAATGCACCCTCAGCAAGTTTGTCAATGACACCAAGCTGTGTGGTTCGGTTGATATGCTAGAGGGAAGGAATGCCATCCAGAGGGACCCTGACACACTTGTGAGGTGGGCTGATGCCAACCTTATGAAGTTTAACCATGCCAAGTGCAAGGTCCTACACCTGGGTCAGAGCAATCCCAGGCACAGCTACAGGTTGGGCTGAGAAGAGATTCAGAGCAGCCCTGTGGAGAAGGACTTGGGGGTGTTGGTTGATGAGAAAATGAACATGGGCTGGTAGTGTGTGCTCGCAGCCCAGAAAGCCAACCGTATCCTGGGCTGCATCAAAAGGAGTGTGACCAGCAGGTCGAAGGAGGTGATCCTGCCCCTCTACTCTGCTCTTGTGAGACTCCACTTGGAGTATTGTGTACAGCTGTGGTGTCCTCAACATAAAAAGGACATGGAACTGTTGGAACAAGTCCAGAGGAGGGCCATGAGGATGATCAGGGGACTCGAGCACCTCCTGTATGAAGATAGGCTGAGAAAGTTGGCTCTGTTTAACCTGGAGAAGAGAAGGCTGTGTGGAGACCTCATAGCAGACTTTCAATATCTGAAGGGGGCCTACAAGGATGCTGGAGAGGGACTCTTCATTAGGGAGTGGTGATAGGACAAGGGGTAATGGGTTCAGACTTAAACAGGGGAAGTTTAGATTGGATATAAGAAGGAAGTTCTTTACTGTAAGGGTGGTGAGGCACTGGAATGGGTTGCCCAAGCAAGTTGTGAATGCTCCCTCCCTGGCGGCGTTCAAGGTCAGGTTTGACAGAGCTTTGGGTGACATGGTTTAGGGGGAGGTGTCCCTGCCCATGGGAGGGAGTTGGAACTAGATGATCTTAAGGTCCTTTCCAACCCTAACTATTCTATGATTCTATGATTCCATGAATTGCAAGCGCACACTGCTGATTCATGTTCATTTTCTCATCCGCCAACACCCCCAAGTCCTTCTCCGCGGGGATGCTCTGAATCTCTTCTCAGCCCAACCTGTAGCTGTGCCTGGGATTGCTCCGACCCACGTGTAGGACCTTGCACTTGGCATAGTTAAACTTTGTAAGGCTGGCATCAGCCCACCTCACAAGTGTGTTGAGGTCCCTCTGGATGGCATCCCTTCCCTCCAGTGTATCAACTGAACCACACAGGTTGGTGTCTTCGGCAAACTCGCTGAGGGTGTACTAAATCCCACTGTCCATGTCACCAACAAAGATGTTAAACAAGATTGGTCCCAATGCTGATCCCTGAGGCCACCACTCGTTTCTGGTCTCCATCCAGGCATTGAGTCATTGACCACAACTCTTTGTGTGTGGCCATCCAGACAGTTCTTTATCCACCAAGTATTCCACCTATCAAATTGATGACTCTCCAATTTAGAGAGAAGGATGTCGTGTGGGACAGTGTCTAATGCTTTGCACAATATAGAAGAGGGGTAAGAATAAAATCTGCATAGCAAAGGTAACTGCTGAAAATCAAACATAAATATATAAAAACAAATTGAAAGAAATCCCTTAAATTTATCAAAAGCAAGAAGCTTATGAGAGTCATGGTATTCTGGGAACTTCAGAGTACAAAGGCAGCAATTAGGGAAGAGAAGGACATTGCTAGGAAGACAGAAGATTTATTTGCATCATTCTTCACAACAGAGGAAGTTAGGGAGATATCTACTCTTGGGTAATAAAAATGAGGTACTATCAGATGAAGAGGTGTTGGACCAAATCAATCATTTGAAAAGCAGGAAGCTTTTAGGACCAAACACTCTGAACAAGTCATTGAGCTATGCAACCTCCAATTGAAAAGCAACTCCTGTACTGGAAGGTTTGAGAGTAGCAAATGTTTCACATATATTATAAAAAGACTTTAGGATGATTCAGGAAATCAAAGATTTATAAATCTTACATCTGTACCTGACAAATTCAAAATAAGAAAATAAAACACCCCGAAGACCATGAGATGATAGATTTGCGCAAAGGAAGATGATGCCTCGCTCATGTGTTAGAATGTTTTCAACACATCAGTAAACTACCACAGTGGTCAAAGGACAACCAATTGACATAATTTATTTAAATTTCCTGAAGGCTTTGACAAAGTTTCTCATGGGAGACTGATAAAAGAAGAGACATGGACAGCTGACTGAAGACCTCTGTTCAGTGTAACAGCTACCAGAAGCAGCAAGATATTAAAATGCATCAAGAACAGGACCGAGATGATAAAGAACAACGTTATATAAAGTGCTGCAACCTCATCTGAACTATTGTGTGCAGTGCGGGTTTCTACACCTATAGAAAGATATCAAAAAACTAGAGGGTATTTAAGAGGAGCATGATAAGAAAGATAGAAAATCCTTAAAAATCATGGTTTTGTGACAATATCTTAAAAAGGAAATTAAAAAGAGGCATGATAAAAATATGTGACATAATTGCTAGAAATTAGCCAGAATCTCATTTCTCCCTGCTTTAATACAAGGCTACAATGACACCTAATTACATCAAAAGGCAGGAAATTTAACAGAAGTGATACATATCTGTTTTCTACGTAGTATATATTTATTCTCTGGGACTCATTATTTGGTAAGGTTGAGCTAGAGAAAATAAGATTTAAAAGAACTAGATGTTTACATAGGCATCAAGAATGTATGGAGTTAAGAGTATTGCTGGGAAACTGAAACTTATTTGGAGACTTAAATAGATCTCTAAATAGTGCAGACTAAGTATCGTGGTTTGGCTCCAGCCAGTAACCCAGAACCATGCAGCCACTTGCTCACTCCCAGCCCCCAGCCCTTGTTCCTCCCTCAGCTCCCCAAGGGATGGGGAGGAGGATTGAAAGAATGTAAATCCCAGTGGTTGAGATAAGAGCAGTCCAGTAACTAAGGTATAACACAAATCACTACTGCTACCACCAATAATAATAATAATGATAAGGGAAATAACAATGGAAGAGAATACAAGAGAATACAATGGAAGAGAATACAACTGCTCACCACCCACTGACCAATACCCAGCCCGATCCAAGCAGTGATCTAGCCCTTTCGGGTAACTGCCCCCAGTTTATATACTGGGCATGAAGGGCTGTGATATGGAGTACCTGTTTGGTTAGTTTGGGTCAGGTGTCCTGTCTCTGCTTCCTCTCAACTTACCCTCCTCCCTGGCAGAGCATGAGACTCAGAAAGTCCTTGGTCAGATTAAACATTACTAAGCAACAACTAAAAACATTGGTGTTATCAGCGCTGTTCCCAGGCTGAAAGTCAAAAACACATCACTGCACCAGCTACTAAGCAGGAGAAAAATGACTGCTGAACCCAGCATACTAGGTGAGATTTTATAATGTCAAAAATATTCCTACCCTCAGGTTTCTGCACATTCCTCAGGAGTGTTTAAGGGCCACTGTCCAAGGTAGGATGCTGCACAGGCCTCAGATATGACTCAGGCCCCTTCTGCTCATGCACCTAGTGTCACATATTGCATGAATTCCAATGTTTCTAGCCCAGTAATTGTGATTGAATAACAACATCAAACTAGTTAAACACAGTAGAAGAATCTAAAAGTTTTTGTAAAAATCTTCACTGAAGAATCCAAAGAAAGAAGCAAGCAAATCACTGACCATTTTCAAGTTGAAAACTCTCACCCAACCAAAGGGTTGCTTGAAATCTGGAAGGAAATGTCATTTTCTCAGGAAAAAAAAAAAAGTTCTCAAAAGAAAACTGGCATTTTCCCTGAAATTTTTCAATTTTAAAATAGAACTTTTTAAACACCCTTACCTCTGATTATGCTATATATTCTTGAGCACCATCTAGTGGTGCTGCATTATTAATTATTTATGAAAATACAAATCACTTCTCTAATAAAATTCAAATATAATCATATAATCTTTCAAAAGGTACCTAAAATTGAGAAGGCAGAATTTAACCTATTATTTATTGAATTCGTGTTTTCCCTTCAACAGAAAAGAAAAATTGCTATTGGTGAAATTGATTTAGAATCTGAACTAAGTAGAGAAATGCAATAGTTTTAATGGTTTGTAATGTACTAGGTCAGTAAATGTATACAAGGCGATGAAATTATTTCCAATTTACACCTGCTCCCAACCTGCTAGTCCCTGTTAGACTAACAAAAAAATTCCCTTCTTTTCATATTCAGGTATTTATTTAATTTCACACAGCTGTGATATGCCAGCATCTTCCATTTTATTTCTTCACATCCAACCAAATTAAATAGCATTTCTCTTGAGATGGTCATACCAGCTTGGGATTTAAAATTTGCCCTGACTTACAGCAAGAAAATACTGCTCTAACAGAAATTTGGTGTTATACTTCAGAATCAGTGATGCAGTTACAGGGTCTATGCTTGCCAAAGGGGATTTTGAAGGGCCTGTCTGAGTAAAGCGACATTTGGGGAACAGACCAGTGCCACTTCTATGAAGCTTAAGGTGCTCAGTAAAAATACCATTTAACCCTTACCTGAAAGTTGACTCTAAAACTATGGTTTCCATTATTGTGTATAAGGTGACATATCTAAGTGTCTGCAACTCTGTAGTCAATTAAACATGAGGATAACAATGGAGAATGAAGTATGAAAGTCTTTGCTGAAAAGCCTTTTTATGATTTCTTTTGTTTGTTTAATGTGTGACTTCTGTGTTGAAGACAGATTGTCTTATTTGCACAAAGGAGTGACAACTGCAGGCTACAACAGTGACCTTGACTTGGAAAAAGTCCCTCTAGGGGTGACAGGTGATTGAGTGAGAGAACAGTCCACTCTCCAAAGCCACTTGCTTTAAACTGTGGACTCCCTCTAAAAGTTGTACAAAAAATGTCAGTGAATTGTCATTCCTGTTAAAATTGTGTTGAATTCTGTGCTGTGTTCGCAAAACCCGGCCTGAAATCATCAACCTACTGTGACCAGAAGAACCAAAAATCTCAAAGTGCTGCTGTAGATTGGAAGGGGGAGGGGGAAGGGGGGGGGAAGGGAACCAAACCAACACTTTAACTTATTCCATTCAACATATTAAATCGGGTAACCCTCATTTTTCTCACTAATACAGAAATTACTTAAAAATATTACTCTCCTTCATCTTTCCTAGTTTGGATAAAGCCCAACGTTGACTAAACAATCACATCAAGTATAGAAAGCAGCACTATAAATTTAGCATTCACTATGTTGTGCCTATCCCTACCACACTACTACCAAGCAACATAACACTTCTTTCAGTGCCTTGATACTTTCTTTGTAGTACAGATGGCATCACATGTCCCATGCAGTTCTAAGAACCCTCCCATGAAACAGTGTGGAATTGTATTAATACCTTATTCTTAGGTTTTAACAGAGGTACTTAACAATTTGGATCTACTCAGTATTTCTGAACGATGTGCATAGATTGACTTTACATCTGCCCTTCAGACTGCAGTTTAGCACTAAATTTACACACAAAATAGCACCATCCCAAACACAAATTATCTGTATGACCAATTTAAACAAACATATTGTTACATTTCTATTTATATATATATTGCAGACTTAAGCATATCCTGACTCTAACTCCTAGACTATCAAAATTACAGGTTTTTGTTATCTCAAATGCAGCGGCATGACACATAGCAAACAATTTCTGAAGTTGGCCTCAGTTCAAGTAGAAAGGGACCTAGAAGCGGATCATGGGTATTTGTGTACTTAAAAAATGGTGTAAAGTTATTTCCAGTGATTAAACCTCACATTGTTCAAGTCTAACTGCAAGAAATCCTGACCAGAAATTCGCGGAGTGCTCTCTGCTGCCATCCCATCCCTGTTTCTCAGCTCCCATAGTTAACCTAAGGATGAGTTGTGCAACTTGCATTATTTCCTAATGTTTATAGACAAGGGGCCAAGGAGTCTTCCCTCACCCATTCCCTCCAGCATTGCCATGTTTTCAGAAATTAGAAAAGTGGAAGTTAATCACCGGCTTGGGATAATTAGGAGATTGCTAAAGACAATGTTTTACCATACATTGTATATTGATTAATTTTTATTTCCACTCACAATTAAAGGAGCCACAACTTGCCAAAACCGCTAGCTTCGTTTCCCAAAAGGGAAACAGGCAAATGTGTTCATTCATAACTTTTTTTTTTTCTGCGACTTACCCTCAAGTTCTTCATTTAATATAAAGGGGGTGAAAAAGATATTTAAACTCTGCATTGCATGTACAACTTCTCTTGAAGTATTTCAGGCAAGATGATGATCACCCACAGATAACATCAAGTGTCACCGAATGTGAGAGAATATGATTCTCCCTAAGCCAGTTTTCATTGCATTGTATTTGCTGGGTGTAGATCATCCACATATCTCACATTTTCCTTGGTTTGGATAGATATTTTTTTGGATTATTTTTACAACAGGGACATAAAGTATTTATGTTTATAAAAGCTAGCAGGGATGTGGTTTATAGCTCATACCTATGGAAAACACACTAAAAAGCTACAACCGTACTTTCCTCTACTTTGGTCACAAGTGGTTTGTGACCAGTAATACCTCTGATCAGAATTTGTGCAGCATGTAATTGTTACCATAAAAGCTCTGTATTACTGGAATCCAAACCTTGCAGGGGCTCGGGTGGAGGTGTGGGGCAGAAAACGGTCTGTTTCAAGGACGGGTTGGTTTGGACCTTGTCCAGAAGTTTAAACTTTGGTCTCATCAGCGTGGGTGGGAGGGCGCATTCAAAGCCACGCAGACGTGTTTCACGTGGACTTTGAAAGCGCAGAGGGGCCGTAGCAGGGAGCCGGACCACACAGGCTCGGCAAGGCTTTGTTCTCCTGGCTGAATGGCAGTGGTGGGAGCGCACAGCTTCCAGGCTTCAAGCCGGTGACTGACAGCAGCATTTATTAAAATGTCATCTCCTAATTTTCACGCCGGATATCTGCTGTCGCGTAGACTGACCCGATCTCTCACGCCAGCGGGAAGGGCCAGAGGACAACCCAACCTGCCGTGGGGAGCAGAGGAAGCGCAGCCAGAGGGGAGAGAGAAAACGCAAATCCAGCCCTACCTAGCTGTAACAACATAAAGTAAAAAAGGAAGGGGGGTCGTGGGGGTGGGGGCGACAGGGGGGAGGGGAGTCAGCCTTCCTTGTGGCAAGGCTCTTTACGCCTATCTCCCCAGTCTTTAGTCCCTCACCCACTGCTAACCGTGATACTTCAGCCGCTGTCGCCTCGCTAACTCTGCTCTCAACCGGGCAGCGAGAGCCTCGCGTTCCGGACACACGGTTCCAGACACCGAGTTCCGGGCACGCCGCCTCAGGCATCGGGTCCCCATCCCTCCCGGTGGTGGACCCGGTGGCACTTGCCGTGCAGAGCGGCCGGAATGAATGCAGGAGCTATCTGGGCACAGCCTTATCTCTGTCAGAGAACAAATACAGCGTTAATTACAGCCTCGCGAAGAAAATTGCTATTGTTTCCAGTCAAAGACAGGCGACAGTTTGAAAGCGTTTATTCTCGGAGCCCTGTATCAGTTAATCTCCACCGACCGCGGTGCCGAACTGACAGCTCTTGGGGCTGCGACAGCGGGGCGTTATGCTTTAGGCGAAGGAACAAGAGGAAGGAGATCAAGCGCGGGCTTCCCCCGCCGCTACCCTCCGCCCCGCCATCCCCGTTCGTTTCCCTGGCTCCCTGCCCTGCGCGGGGGCGCAGCCACCCCCAGCGCTGGGAACGGCAGGCAGACACCCCCCTCCAAACACACACACCCCGCACGCCGAAAACAACGTTTGTGAGACGTGCTGGGCGCCGCGCGAGCAGCCGTGACGCGCGAAGCGCTCGGCGGGCACTAACGCCGGAGCCGGGAGGGAAGCGCCCCACGCACACGCGCACTAGCGCGCACGCACACGCGCGGAGCGGGGCGCAGGCGCGCGCAAGCCGCCACCCTCTCTTCTCCCTCCCCCCCCCCCTTTACTCCAGGAGAGCGGGGCGCGCACCATCCCCCGAGCCCGGCGGAGGGGGAGGCGCGCAGGGGGCGTGCGGAGGCGCGCAGAGAGCGCGCACAGGCGCGCACTCACGCAGCGGCACCCGCGGAGGCTCGGCGCGGCCGGCCGGCTGGCGGGCTGGCTCGCACACACAGACACGCGTGCACATACACACACACACACACACACACACACACCACACACACACACATACAAAGGCAGCGGCAGAGCCGCGCTCTCTCTCCCTCCGTACTCCCTACGCGCCCGGCGTTCACACCGCTCCCAGGGATCGGCAGCCGAGGACCCCCCACGCCGCTGTCCGGCCACCGGTGTCTGAAGCGGGAGGAGGAGTGAGGAAAGAAGAATAACTCTATTAGTAACAACAACAACAAAACCCACCAATAAATCTGCACTAGCGCCTTAGTCTTCCTCTCAGACCATCGCCTGGCTGGCATCGCCGCTCATCGCGCTGCTGTGCGGAGACTTTGTTTCAAGTAAAAAAAAAAAACAGAAAAAACCACCAAAAACCCCTTCGCTTGCTCAGCCACTTCCATTTTTCCCCCCGCAGTCTTGCTGGTTTGAGGTGGTTTTTCTTCTTTCCCTTCGTGTGGTTGGATTTGGTGGATCAAGCACCAAAGCTGCTTTTTTTTTTTTTTTTTTTCCTCGGTAGGGTGTGTGTGTGGCGTGCGGGGGTTTTCTCGCCGCATTTTTTATCTTCTGCTCCTGTGCTGATTTTTTTTTTCATCTTGGTTTTGAACCTGAGCCGGGGAAAATGGGAAACGGTGCTTCCGACAGAAGGGGAGTCTCTCCATCACTGTTGTTGGGACGTGTGCCTATGGTGCTAGTGTTTTAGAGAAATAGCCTGACAGCTTTCGGAGTGGAAGGTAAGGGTGCCCGGGGCATTTCCATTTCCAGGGATTACGACCGGACAGCATTTAGTTTGGGATTCCGGGGAGGAAGTGGCGGAGGAGGGGGACAGGCTGTTGCTGAAGGATAGAGACAGCACATACATAATGATCTCCGCATTTACTTCAGCGCTGCAGTTTAAAAGTTAAGAGAAGTGCGTTTCGCGACAGGTCTGCTTCCCTGAGAATAATTTCCAGCGAGACCGAGAAAACCTGAGGTTTGTGCAGGATTGGGGTAATTTTGGAGGGGGGAGTGTGATGATGCCAGGTTAATAGGAAGTTAAAATAAGAGAAGTCAGCGGGTCTTCTGTTGGGGGAAAAAAAAATAAGTGGAGTGATGGCGCCGTCTATGTTCGGCTAAACTACAGTGTCGCCTAGAAAATCAGTTTGGGGAATATCCAAACTAAACGCCCGTTTGCTTTTCAGCAGAAGAGGATTCTCCCCCTTCCCAAATGGGCAACCTTAAGCCTCTTTGGCCGTTTTTTTAACTCTTTCCTCTATGGAAATGAAAAAAAAAACCTTTAAGTGCCTAATCCTTTCAGTTAGCAGACTGCTCTAGTACTTAGCGATACTGCAAACTAACCGAAATGCTGCCGGCACGCTCAATTGAGTGTGTGTGTGCATCTGTGTGATGCACATGGGAAGAGAGAGATTAAGACAATGCTGTGTTTCTGTAGCCTTGCCTGAACAAATGCACAACTGAAATGTGGGCTATTTGATTACGTTTCTTCATAGAAAAGAGCCTAGCACTGCAGACGTCTTTATTTTTTTACTGCAAATATTACACAGGATGGGAAAAAGTCAGAGGCTTTTTTCCTTTTTCGAACAGAGCAGCAAATAAGCTCCCTTTTTGCTTTCCAGATTGTAAAATTAATCCTTTTTCATGGGTGGAATTCCTAATTTAGACACTTATTGTCACATTGGCTCTCAACGCCTACACCATCCTGAATAACACTGCGCAGAACTGCATTGCCTGCAAAGTGCTCCAGCAAAGGGGAAATTGTTTCCAGAATTCCCAGTAAGTTTCTGTTTTTTAAAACCTGAAATGCTGTACCGAGCCTACTTGGAGACGGAGGACCGTGGTGTTCATTGAGACGGACGCTCAGAAAGGAGGAAATCCGACCGTGTGGATAGACCCATGAGCAGCTCTGCTTTTTTTTTCTTTTTTTTTTTAAAAAAAAAAAAACAACACCTCCACCATAAAGAGGGTTAGAGCTGGTGCTGCTTTACCCTCTTCAAGATCCAGAGTTCGAATTATAATCTAGGAGATACGGAAATCTCTTCAAGGGAGCTTAATCCAGTGATTTGCTGTGTGTTACGCAATGGGAGACAGAAGATGCCTTGCTGTTTGGTGAGGAGATGAAAAGCTAGGCAAAGACACACATCAAAACTCAGTAACAGTGCCTCTGTGTGTGTGTCTGCCTCTGCTTACAGAGCAACAGTGGAAGAGACTGCAATCTAGAGAGTTTCGAAATTGGGTTGGCATCACTCCTGTCTGCTTGCATTTAAAAGGAGAAGGTGAAAAGCTTCTCATTTGTAAGAGATAAGCAACTTCTTAAAGGTTAATGCTGAAAACGTTCAATTTGATTTTTTTTTAATAACATTACAGAGTTAAATATAACTAAGATTCACTTTATTAACCTGGGCCACTGTTAAAGAGAATAGAGCATGTGGAGGCTGTGGCAGTTGACAGGAGCAGGAAAACAGCTTTACTTGAAGATACTAGCAGAGAAAATGTAATATGTCTTTCATCATTCAAACACATGTCTAAAATGCAGGAGCTAATCAGACAGTACAAGATATTTGTAATAAGAGGGCAAGTGCAGTTCAATAGGTGCAGAGATCCTACTGTAGCATTGACGGCTATACAGAGATACTGCTTGTAGGTACTAATACAGTGATCCATTTTATACATCCTTAGGAGTTGAAGCACATTGAAATTCATATCCAAAAAAGCTGGCACTTAGTGGTGGTGTCAGACCAGCACTAATTTCATCCATCTTTGTTTCTTTCTCCAGTAGCCTCAAAATTTTAGCAATACGTTAATCTCAGCATTTCTTGCCTGGGTTTTCTTTTCATAGGGACCTCTGTATACCAGGTGGCCAGGGTGAGGGCATGCAGGCATATTGGAGATACCCTCCCATGTGTAGCAAATAATAATTTGTGTGGTTTTAGTTATGGCTGTAATTCTTCACAGCTACTTCACAGATTTGATAGAAAAATAACACATAACAAGAGATGCTACTGGCTTTCTTATTCTGTGTTCTGTACCGGTGTAATTCTGCATGTGCGTATTGTATATGCAGATATATGACTATAGCAGGCTACTTATTTACTTTTTGAATAAATAAATAAATAAAAAGCCCTTTTATCAGTCTGCGGGGTAAGGCGCTTGGGCTTTTACCTGAGCTGAGCCCTTCTGGTCCTCGCCATGATGACAACAGCCTAGACAGGAGAGGGCATTCCTATTAATAATCTAATAGATGTTGGTTTTGTTCAATTTGACTGTAGAGGCCGTGGCTGTTGCGATGGCCACGTGATGGCGCTGCGCTCACGGCAGCGGTCCCGGCCCTCGCCTTATAAAATACAAATTACCTGCCCTTCTTTCTGAAAGGGGCTCGAACTGCAAGCTTGAAAACAGCTGGCTCGAATATTGGAAAGAGTTTGGTTTTCTATGCGTGAAGAATTCTACTTGCATTTTTATTTCATTTCATCTCCTGCAGGCCAAATGACATAGGATGAAGGCTGTTCGTAATTTGCTGATTTATATATTTTCCACCTATCTACTGGTTATGTTTGGATTTAATGCTGCCCAAGACTTCTGGTGTTCCACGCTGGTGAAGGGGGTCATTTATGGATCGTATTCTGTAAGTGAAATGTTTCCTAAAAACTTCACAAACTGCACTTGGACGCTGGAAAATCCAGATCCCACCAAATATAGTATTTACCTAAAATTTTCCAAAAAGGACTTCAGCTGCTCCAACTTTTCCCTCTTGGCTTATCAGTTTGATCATTTTTCCCATGAAAAAATAAAGGATCTTTTAAAAAATAACCATTCTATAATGCAGCTCTGCGATTCCAAGAATGCTTTTGTATTTCTGCAGTATGATAAGAATTTTATTCAGATACGCCGTGTCTATCCTATTGATTTCCCGGGATTACACAAAAAAGAAGATGACCAAAAATCCTTCTTTGAGTTTTTGGTGTTGAACAAGGTGAGCCCAAGCCAGTTTGGGTGCCATGTGTTATGCACTTGGTTGGAGAGCTGCTTGAAATCTGAGAATGGGAGAACCGAGTCCTGTGGGATCATGTATACAAAATGCACCTGCCCTCAGCATTTGGGAGAATGGGGAATAGACGACCAGTCCCTGGTGTTGCTCAACAACGTTGTGCTGCCCCTCAACGAGCAGACGGAGGGTTGCCTGACCCAGGAGCTGCAAACCACTCAGGTCTGCAACCTCACCAGAGAAGCCAAACGGCCACCTAAAGAAGGTAGGTTCTTCCTGGGGGAGGGGGGGGGGTGGGGGTGGTAGTGGTAGTGGTGTGTGTGAGCTAAATCCCACACCAGTGTGTAGGTCCAGCTACCAGCTCTCCTCAATACTCACATCCTTTTGACCTGCTCTCCACTCTAGCTTGCCTATAGATGAGGTGAAAGGGCTGGAGAAGATGCACTTTCCCTCAGGGCATGGAGGGCTGTATTCCCATTTCTAAACTGGCCTAACCTTCAGTATATAGTTCTGCTAAGCACTGTTGAGGCTCCTCGTAAGTAGATCCATCTGTTTTCAGCTCCCACTTACAGTAATGCCCACAGGTGGTGAGACAGGAATCTCTCTCCCCCTCACCACCTTTTTACTGCAACCACCCGACTACAAAATCTTGGCACTTTTTATATGATCCCTTGACTTCGCAAGGAAAATGTTTCCAAAGGCATGTGGGCAATCTAAAAGACAAAGAGATTTACCATGGTGAGGACACCTGGTTCCAAGTGGGCCAAAGCTTAACAAATCTAAAAAAAAATCGAGAAGAAAATGCAGTTCTTCAGAGTAAACTCTGTACCTAAGATGTCTAGAGACGTGAAGCACTGCACAGTCAGGACATGCTGGGAGCTCTAGAAAGGGGCTACAGGCTGCTGCTGCACCCCTTCTCCAGGCAGCCTTGGCTCCAGGAGACAAGGCTCTGACTCTCATGCAGTATTAGTGTGTGGGAGTTGGTGTCTCGGGTCCCAGCAGCTGCTTCATGTCCCCACTGGAAACATGAGGGTTATAGAAGTGTGGGAAGGCAAAGGGTCCAGCAATTAGAATGGCAGCCATCTGCCTAGCCTCTCTGCTTCATGCCTCCTATTTTGGCCTTCTGACATTTTGGGGAGGTCTGGGGGTGATTTTGGGAAGAACACTCGGGATGGGAGGCAGGGTAAGCATAGGCTGAACCTGTGGGTGAAAAGGTCCTTCAGAGCAGCCATGTGGGAATGGGGGAAGGGGGGAGGGGGATGTGCCCGTGCGGCAAGGGATAAATCATCGAGCCCAGGGTGTTGCATTTTAATGCAGGAAATGTTCTCTCTCTCCTTGTTTTCTGCATAGCCACAAAGCTCCCAGTCTGTGGCGAGGCAGTGCCAAGCTCCCAGCCCCCCTAATAGAAGTTGCTTTGTGGAGGAATGTAACATTGACACGTTGTTAGGAGAGGATTTTCTTTAAGGGCAGCCAAGCCCCAGTGCTGTGGGAGAAGAAGAGCTGGACTCGCTCCAGCTGCCGCGGTGCCAGCGGCCGCGGGCAGGGCCGGAGGGAGGGAGGGAGGGAGAGATGAGGGACCCTTTCGATGCCTTGCGGGTCATCGCCTCTCAGCACCCAACAGCTCGGAGCCCAGAAAGCAGGGGTCTGAAATGAGGGGCGCTTCCCCCGCCGTTCCCCTTCCTGAGCGGCCAGTGCAGCGGCGGGAACGGTATTTAACACCGTTCAGAACTAACGAGCGCCCTGAGAGGGGGAGGAGGCAGCTTCTGCCGCGGAGCGCTGGCAGCAGGGCTGGGTCTGTGCGGGAAACCCAAACGTTGCGAGGGTGCGGGGCTAGGAACTTAAGAGGCTCCCCACCTCCGTCGTGTTTGTCATCGGGGGCACGGGGAAGCCGCGGAGCCCGTTATAAAACACAAACGCCGCAGCCCCAGAGGCGCGGAGGAGGCGCAACCGCGGTGCGCTGCCCACTCACTCCCACGGTGGGAGGAAGGCGCATCCTCCATCCTCCCTCCCCGGCCCTGATTTCCATCCTAAGGTGCCACCTTGTCGGTGGGGCTGGGCAGGAGGAGTGCGAGAGCAGAGGGTGCACCGTGCCGCTCTCAAAACCACGCCGAGTCCCAGGGGGATGCGTGTCTCCCAGTTAAAAGCACCTGTTTCTGAAATGTGCTTAGTGGAAAGGACAGAGAAAGCTTAACGGCAAACACTTTCTTTTCATTTTTTTTTCCCTTATATTTTGAAGCACATTTCCAACATATCTTGCTTCCAATTTCAGACATATTTTCATTCTTGCCCCTACTTGTGGGTTTTCCTGGGTATGAGTTTGAGAAATGGCTTTGTTAGAGGGGGTGAAAATGTTTGATAGCTGGAAGGTTTCCTTCACTTGTTTTTCACTGTACTCAGTGTTTTTCTGGTGTTGCTGAGAATTTGGACATTAATATAATTATTTTAATGTTTTATTTAATTATCTTAATGCACTTTGGAATTTGTTCATGAGATTGTTACTGAAAGTTATAATCAGCAAATTAATCCTCATTGTACTTCTCAGTAGTAGTATGCTCTTCATCTTCCACTCACTATTTAAAGCATTTTCCCCCTTTCCTCAGAATGCTAAAAATCTTCAGGAGAGGTATGTTGAGTCTTTGTTTTCTGTAGATATATACAGTCGCACTTATCAAGCACAAGTCAGTGCATTTGTATGTATAAAGCTGGTTTGTGGTTTGGTTGGAGGTTTGACTGAGGGACCAAACTGTAGAATATTCCTGCTGTAAACATAATGTAATTCATCACTTGTGTCAGTAGACATTTAGGCAAGACATGAAAATTTTGTTTTCACAGGCAGCCCATTTCAAGTTAGATCGGCACAGTAAGCAAAAATAAGGTTGACCAATAACTAAGAGAATGGTTTCTTCTTGTCAGAGTTCATAGTGGCAGCTGAGAGTACAGTTTTGTTAGTGTAAGTTGAGTCTGAAGGGGAATGGAGGTTGCCTAACACAGTGAAAGTGCTCCAGACTTGGTAAGATGGTATTCTATGAATTCATGTATTACTGACATTGCCTAGCAATGACTTTCCAAAAGGAACTGCGAAGACCTGACAGCTTTCTGCAGTATTATGCATACCCTTCCATCCTTCAGATTTGCTTTCATGGAGCTTGCATGTATGACGTTCAAAATCTTTTCCTCAAACTACTTTCAGTCACATTTTTGAACCATAATGTAAATAGAGAGCATTCAGATTAAAACTTACTGTTTCTTTTTTGAATCTCTGAAGATTTTTACAGCTTTGAATATGATAAATGGCTTAGGAAAATGGTTGAAAGTCAGTATTTTTCCTTTTTAAAGATGTGTTGCATTTTGCAAAAGATGTGACAAGCATACAATGGTTGATTGTGTTTCTAACAGTGCTGAAGTGTTGAACAATAAAAGGAACTAGGTCAAAAAATGAAGCTTTTTTCTTTTTCTTTTTTTTTCTTTTTTTTTTTTTTTTTTTTAATAGAATGGTTTGGAAATACACGGTTTAGTCAACATTTTTTCCATAGACAGATCATCTGTGGTGTCACTGATTAAAGCAGTATTGAAAATCGCCACATTTTCACTAAGACTCAGTTTCATTGTAGCTTGATACTTTCCCATAGCTTTACGTCTGAGATGCTTAGACTCGATCAAAGCACTAGCAAATAGATCTCAGTGAACACTCTGGAAGGGTCCTGAATTTAAAGACTTGGGGGAATTTGTCTACTTGATCTTCAGTGCTGTGACTGAAGTATCTCACGAAGTTTCTATCGATAAGAGAGGGCTCAGTTCCAGTCCTAGTGGATCTGTAAGGCCTTTGCATGTAGTCAATCCATACAATTTTCTGAACGATGACACTAAGAATGTAAAAATATCTTTTCTTATTGTGACCATTACAAAGCCATAATATTATTGCGGGGTTTTACAATAGTTAGAAACTAAGACAGCTTCCCCCTGTGTTTTACTGTCATATCTGACAGACAATGAAAACAATTTTTTTGGCATCTTACTCACCCAACAGAAACAAAGAAGAGAGGGGGTATTCACATTAATTCAATATTGCATTTGTCATTCCAGCCTCAATCTTACATATCTTGTTCAGCCAGTCTAAAATAACTGTAGTAGGGATTTCTTAATATGCTAGAAATGCAGCATTGGTCAACTTTGTCACAGATTCTAGCAGCTCACTGTCTACTAGCATCTCTGGATTCAGCAACTGATTTTTTTTTTCCTGATTTCAGATCTGAAAACAACAGGGATACCTTAACAGAAGATTTACTGTAATAGATGTCTCTTTAAAACAATTTATGATACATTGTAGAATAACAGTAAAATTTAGGATGCAGAGAGTTTTTTTTAAGCTTTCATGGCATGTGTGCATTTATTTGGATGTCATTCCATGAATGCCCACTTCCTGTTGCACGCATTCAGGATGAGCTTACAGTATTCATCACATACTCAGAGGTCACTAGGTGGCTGAGTAGGCTGGACATCCCTAGTCAGAAAGTCATAGGCACAAATAATATAGCATGGCTCCATCAGAGGATTAAAATTGTTAAATCAGTGCAGAATTTGTCTGAGAAGATAAAAAGTTACAAAATGCCGTCTAACAACCATATACTTCTACAGGGATATTTAATATTTAGTGTGCAGCAACTATTTGAGACTAAATCAAAATTTAAAAAACCCAAAATAAATAAAACTGTTGTCCAGAATATTGAATGAGTATCGTAACATACTTGGAAGTCTCTTAATAGTATTTATATCCTGCTGCTTGCAATGGTTCTTTTATGCATGAGTTCAAAGGGACAAAGGAAGATGAGCACTAATAGAACAGGCTTTTTAATTTTGTGTGAAAGTTGTTTTCCATTATGAGTTATTGCTTTAAAACTTAAAACTGTTATACTAAAATAACCTGTTACCATGCAGGTCATGAGCAGTTATGAGCAGTTTGACCTCAGTGAAAATGTAGAATGTAAAGCAAAATAATTTCTCTTTAAATATTTTTTTTTTTACTTGGATATTGTTCTTCCTAAAATGTTCATGACCAAAACCATAATGGAAACTAACATAAAATCAGCTAGAGATATTGTGTTTCTTCTTTATAGATCTGGTTCCCAGTTTAAGGAAGTTCCTTCAAAATCTCCTATGGACTCCACTGTGCTTCATATAATTCCCCTTCTGACTTACTTTGCCAAAAGAAAACAATCACCCAGAGCATTTAGGTTCTTAGTACATATTTGGGTCACTCTGGACCACTCATAATAGGATGCTATATCAGAGCCATGCTAGTTTGATTTCAGATTCTCTTTTTTTTTTGTTTGAAGTATGCACTATAGAAAAAGCATTAACTATCTTTTAATCAATACGCCCTACCTTTGTTTTCAGGGATTATATGATATTACCAGTAATGATTGTACTTCAGTTTGTGCTGTATTGATCATTTCCACCTGATTTCCTTCAGTAAACTATGAAACTTCTTGTTCTGTTGCAAAATTTAGAAGTTTATGTGCAAGAGTAATCAGCACTTCACGTATGTGTATTGAGTTTGGTGGGATTTGGATCAATCCATCAGTGAATTTTCTGATACTTTCAAATACTTTCTTTGATACCCAGAGAATTTCCTTTTTGCTAGGAAAAGCCTGTATACATGGCCTTGCTCCTAGTAAATATACTTGGTTATATATATAATGTATGTCTGGGTGATTAGCTTCTTGATATCACACAGATTCTATCAGTATTTTTTTAGCACCTCTCACACTAGCAAGATGGAGTATTACTTTGTGGGAAAGGTCAGCCTACTGCATTGAAGTGTTTGCCTTCTGAGACATCACAAATGTACTGTATAGGATCTGAATACGCAATTTTCATAAGCTCATTTCTTGCTTAAATCATTCATGGCTTCTATGAAATATGATGTTGGAAGCTGTGTTATGACAAAAACCATGATTTTGGTTCCCCAAACTGCCGTTTCTGGTTAAAACCTCAATTTATGTGCATTATTGTACATCAGACGTATTTTCTTTAAATACTTCTACTACATTTTGTCTGGGTGGGCAGAGTATACAATGTGTTCATTGTATTTTAGACCTTGCTCTCTTGATTTGATTGTGCTTTTGACAAATGTGGAAGCATTCACAGGTAGAACAGCCATTAACAGAAGTTAATGGTGATTCTGTTTACATAGTGGTATTTCAGTTATTGGGTCTTAGTGACATTACATGTAATTATATTATGACATAGTGCAGGTACTGCATTTCTTATTATTATGCAGTGTTTTATACCTATGTATTTCCATTTTCTACATTTATTTAATACAGCGATTATATGATCTATTACATTCAATATGTTCTTGTGCTCTTTTTAAAGCAATTTATCCTCTTCTGTTCAAATCTATCCATATTGCTATTTTGTTTAGTATTCTATTTGCGAAAGCATGGAAAAATCTGCTTTGTGTGTTGGTATACACAGAGGAATTTTCAGAGGAGACTTTCTCTCTTCTTAGGGAATTACATTTATGAAGTTTATTCAGTTGTGTTTTATCAAAGGATTCCAACTCAAAGTTGTAGTTTTCAAATTGAAGTGTAGCTGTTCATTTATAAATATGCAGTAATTGTAATAAAACAAAGGTCACTGCAGAATTCCACTGAGCGTTATTTGCATTCACTGTTAACAAGAAATATAAAATGCTCTTTAGGATAGAGAAAGTTGTACATAATATGAAGTACAAATTTACAAATGATGCACTACTGAGTTATGAATATTTCAGTTTGAGCCCTAGTTAAATCTCAAGAGGAAGACAGTAAAATTTTTCAAAGTCATTCTCAGTTTTGTTAATTTCTTAGAGAAGTTATAAATAAAGTTTTGTCAAATTAGACATTTTTTCTGATGGACTAGCCACCATCGGGATTAATAAAACAACCTATAATAACAGTGTATGAGACTGGTGTTGTTATTTTACTCTGCAAAGGCCAAATTTTTGTCCATACTGAAGGCAAATTCCCCATGCTATCAATATAATTCATTCTAAATGAAGATTAGATCAGAACCCACAGAAGCGATGTGAAATAATGGTAGCATGTGTTTCTTCTACCAAAAGCAAATAATTTCATAGTTTGCATTAATTAAGATTTTTTTTCTCTGTAGTTTTACTTTTGAAAACATCCTTGACATTTGGTTAAGTAAATCAGATCTTTCGCTTTTAGCTGGTTAGCCTATATCTTTATGTGCTTTGCTTCAGTTTCTCATTTTTGTTCTCTGAAGGGGAAACAAGGCATATGACTACTCAATATTTCTTTTATGGTCCTGAAAATATGTTCAGTCCAAATTTTATTTATACCTTCTTAAAATGGCAACACCACAACAAATACTAGCTTAAATACCATCCATTTTTTTGGTAGCTTTATAGAAAATTGTCAACAATGGGGTGAGCAATGTGTCATATCCTTTTGGGCAGTTTTCACCAGTTTGTTCTCTTTTGTTCTTCATGAGATGTAAGACACTTTGGGAGCTGACTTCAGTCAGGGAATTGAATTTATGCTATTTATTGATTATCAGGAATAATACTGTACATGATTCATGCAAGAACACTTAACAATGAAAGGGTTTTGTAAAATTGAAAGTCTGTAGATATCATGTGCAATATTTCTTTGAATCCTATGATTCACTTTTTCATATACAGTGTTTGCTTCTCTATCTTATGAATATTCCTTTTAGTCCCCTCTGTACTCTCTGTACTGTGTATGTGGATTTTAATTGTCTGCAAAGCTGGGCATTTCAGCTTGAACTATAACAAGTTATATTTTTATCCTTGGAAGTGTTTCGTTTGTTCTGTGGCATTTACTGATATCTGCAGTGATTGGCACACATACAGATGCTCCATACTGGTAGGCTTGAAGGTTGATAGATGTACTTAATACTGACAAAAGACAGCAGGA
Organism: Pezoporus flaviventris; assembly: GCF_033815535.1. Lineage (NCBI taxonomy): Eukaryota > Metazoa > Chordata > Aves > Psittaciformes > Psittacidae > Pezoporus > Pezoporus flaviventris. Next base: position 26,030,993 of record NW_026892579.1, on the reverse strand, counting down.
AAAATGTTCAGCACTGCAGGTGTAATATGGGGACAGAGCCTAGTCCAGCTGGTCCCATCTGCACCCAGCGTCTAGGAAGTCACTGATAATACAGAGAGTATCATACAGCTTCACTCTCCTTGGAAGGGAAGAGGGTGCCAAGGCTGGAATATTGGCCAATCCCAACACCTGATAAAGTATGTATAGGGTCATAGGGCTTTAGCTGATGATGCTATTATTTGGGTTCATAAATACAATAGATAGAGGTTTCACTTCTTGAAGCAGGATTATGATCAGAAGAAAAGTTTGATAGTGTTATCCTGGGAGAATGTAATATACCTAAAAATAATTGGAGCTGGGCCTGGAACCAGTGTTTTCCTGTCTCATAAATGAGTGCTCAAAATATTATATATCCATTCTCTTTAGTCCACAGAATTTTTAATTTATCTACAAAAATTGTGGCAGCTTCAGATTTGGGATATATCAAGAATATTCCTCTTCCTTGACCAGACAGAACATTCTGAGAAGCAGAGACACTGAGTCCACATTGCCTCAGGGGCTGCTGTTATTTACAAGGTGTCCAGGTCTGGGTTGACAGTATATACATGGAAGATTATAAAAGGAGGATGCCATTACAAGAGGAGGAAGCCATCTCTGTCTGCGGTTTATGCAAAGCTTGGTCAGGGAGTTGCAATCCAAAACCCCCTTGGACCTACTAGCAAATAGGCACAAGTGATTCTTAGGAGTTTGCTGCTTATCACAGCTAAGACTGCCCATATCTCTGTGTGCACCTTGTGCATGTTGCTTATGACTCTTAAGACACCAGCAGGTATGGGATGCCCAAGGATTTACATTTCGGAGCTCTCCATTTTGGGAGTAGGTCTTGGAAGTGATGATGAGGCATGTAAATGTATTTGATTTCTTTTGTAAGTACAGCTTCTGTGCATCATGTCTTTTCCCTGTGGTATTGTTAGCATAGTACTGCCCTGGCTTCTGGTGCTATTCTGAGGATAAATACGTCAACGTTTGTAGTTTGCTCAGTAATTAGCATCATACAGTACTTAAAATATACAGATTATGCTATCACTGCTAGGCATGAAGGATTTTTTTTTCCCCATAGTTCTGATAAAAATAAAATCCATGTTGTCTTCAGGTATTTTCTGGTGCTTGAAGTGAAAGTGTGATTTTATTGGCTGTTTTGCAGATGAAATATATGAAGGGAATAAAGGACCCCTACATTTATTTCCTACCCCATGCTATTTAAGGTTTTGAATAATGTTTTTTTGTCCATGTGAAATCTGAAGTGCTGCAAAAAACCACAGATTTTAGTCTGACAACCTAAGATGTACAGTAACTTTATGATAAAATAATTTATATCATAAATATAAGACATGAAGGGGAAACCACGTATGCCAGGATGTAGCAACTAAATATTTTTCAGATGTGACTAAATTTTTTCTTTTATGTTCACTTGTACATAATTAATCTCATTGAATCAAAAGGATTATTCATGTAAGTGGGATTTAATTAAAAGCAGGTTTGCCAGTAAACATCCTCAGTTAAAAACATGGGCACCTTAGGTAATCAATATTAGAACAGGAAACCATCATTCTGTTATTAACAATATTTCTCTAAATATTATTAAACAAATTAATTCTAATAATAGTAATTACCATCAAAGAAACCAATATTAAAAATATTCATAATAAATTAATAAAAAATACTATATATGTACAGTCTTAAATAAGTTTGATAAATAGGATCATAAGATGGTTTCTATGTTGGAAGAGACTTTAAAGATCACGTAATTCCACCCCCGTGCCACAGACAGGGACACCTTCCATTGGAGCAGGTTGCTCAAAGCCCCATTCAGCCTAGCCTTTAACACTGCCAAGGATGAGGCAGCCACAGCTTCTCGGGGCAACCTGTTCCAGTGTCTCTCCACTCTCATAGTAAAGAACTTCTTCCTAATATCTAATCTAAGTCTTCTCTCTGACAACTTAAAGCCATTCCCCCTTGTTCTGTCATTATGTGCCCTTATCCTAGAACTTAGTTTTGTCCAGTTCCCAGATTTGTAGTGCTTAACTGATTGTCAGTATATTCTTCAATTGCCCTGGGATCCCCAGTGCTATTCTCTGCAGTTCAGTAATCCTGGCTGACCTATACTCCCGTGCACTGCGTCCAGTGTGTACTTCTTGGACACCTCTGCTCTCAAACCATTCTGCCATTGCCATGACTGTTCTCTTCTGGTTTGCATCTTTATGCTGTGAATAACAAGTACATAATTTCATACAGAATAATTGCTTGTTGCTACCATCTATAAAAACAATATGGTTCTACAAAGATAAGCGGAAGTTAAACAAATCAGGCAATATCTGGCATGTCATTAAACAAGCTAAGCAGCTCCCGGAAGAAGAAAATAAGTTCAGACAATAGTTGACATGTTCCGAGGCTTTTTAATGGCAGTGGTGGTGCTGTATTTCTTGGGATATAGGGCTACATAAAAGAACATTTAGAATTAGTCAGCAAGAATGGCACTGGTGATCATCACTGTTTTTTACTTTTTCCTTTCTTATGAATGTGGCCAAGATGATCCATGGAGTTTGTTATAAACTTTCATCATTCTATAAGCCTGTCTCTTTTTTTAGTAGATGAAAGAATAAGTAGTTAATTGCCCTGTTGATATGTGTTTGACAAATGGTATCACACTAGACTTCTATCCAGAAAATGCTTTAGGAGAAGCTGGCTGATGTTTTGCTGTGACTGACACAACTACTCTAGGAATAGATGCTTCTTAGTTCTTGTTCTTGTGTAAATTTGGGTCTGTATTTATCTCAAATTTTTTCTTTCACCAAACATTTTAAGTACATGATATATGTTTGAACACAAAGTTGATAGTCATTTGAGATGGCAGCCACTGTCAGGCAGTTTCTTCCTTAAGAAGGAGAAGGCATTAAATTATGAAGTATTAGAAGGCAATATTCATTGTATCATTGAGCTGTGGAAGAGCGTGTGACCCTTAAGGATGTGAGTGCAGATAATAAAGGTTATCAAAAAAACATGACAAGAAGATAATCTTAAGAAAAGAATTTATAATTTACTTGGATAGCATGAGGTGAAAACTGCAAAAGCAATCATGTAGGACGTTTTGGTGATCTACCAAACCACTGTCCAGCAATTATTAAATTTCAGAGGTTGTTAATTACCATTTTTTTTAAATCCCAACTGAATATCTTGCAATAATGCTGTGGCATAGTGTCGAAAGATTTTTTTTATATTTCTGAGGTCTATCTTCTGTGAGGCATATACTTTAGCCGTAGCATTTCAATTCAAATAGTTGGGTATGGAAGAGCTTAGAGAATCATTTTGCATTAAAATGAATTGTGAATATTTTCAATGACCTGGTTGCTATTTTTCTGACAGAAAGAGATCAATTAAAAAATACAGGCAGCAGCAGTGAATGTTGTGAATTGAGTAGCCATATTAATATGGATCTTTGTTACATGTCTAATACCAACCAAGGATTTACAGATTTTGTCCGTTCAGTCTTCCCTCACAGCTCAGTTATCATTACACATTTTGAGCTTACGTATTGTGACTGCTTACAGTCTTCATACATTATCGGGGTGAATACAATTAAATAAAGGTGATCTTTCTGGCAAATTAAAAAGAATCAGGTCTATGCGAACCTTAGAAAAAATTAGATTGACAAATTGGCTGAAAAGATGAAAATTTATAAAGCATTTCTGTCTGTTACATAGATTAATTCAAAATGCATAAATAGTGGAGACTAGGCATAATATACTGGAGGTTTCTTGAGGAAAAAATACTGGAGATGTATTTCTATGGAAAGACACTATTGTGATACGACATCAAGATGGCGTCTGGTACTATGATATAGCCCAGAATCCCACCATTTCAGGACAGGGATCTTTCTGGCATGCAGGCAAAAAAAGCCCTGGTATTCTCCTTTGTTCCTTTGGCAGACGCACATTGCTCATCGTGGTAGTGATGTGCTGGCGAAGGCACAAAGTGCTGTGTTGATCAGAGAATACGTTATGTGCATGCTAACTTGAAGGATGATCACACACTGTTCCTCTCACATAAGACAGACCCTCAGGCCACAAAGTCCATTTTGGCATATTTGGTATTTGTAATTTGTAGCTCTCTGTTAGAAATTGTCATGTTGCCCTGATGGAGCTTACAGCTAAATACTGAGCAGGCTTCCTGGTTTGCAGCTCATAACACAAAGTTTATACATACTTAAGCTTCCCTTGAAGTTACATTGTCTCTAAGCGTGTTTTTTGCCCTTTTTTTTTTCCTTGTCTCTGCACTTTTTTCTTTTCTCTAGGTTGTTAGCTCTTTACAATACTCTTTCAGCTCAACCCTCAGATTTCCCAGAAGCTTGCACTTTCACAGAACTCCAGTCTTATTAGTACTCTAAGCTTATAGTTTATCCCTTCTGGGACATAAAATAGGTGAAGTAAACAAAAACAGAAGCTTTGTAGGGATTGCAAATGAAAAAAAAAACCAAACTCAGCCAACTAAAGCAAAAGAAAAGAAAAAACTGTCTTTAATTCAGCTACCCCAAGAAATGCACAGGCTTGGGCGAAGAAGTAAAATCCCTGGTTTTAATTTAACCACCAATAGAGTGTGGTTTCCTCTGAGTTGCTTCTGCTGACCCCATAAAACTTGCCTTTGTATTTCATGCAGTGCTGTAGTTTCACAGGGATATGAGAAACATACCTTTGCCTACTAGTGAGGGCAGTATTCCATTAAAGAGAAATAATGGGCTTAAGGTTCCTCAGCCTAAGGATGACTGTGAGTTTGTATCTCTTCCTTCTTCAGAGATGCTTACACTAAGCAGCATATTTATATGTGAAAGGCATATTCCATCTTCCTCCCTATCTGGTATTTCTGAATAAAAGTGAGCAAAAAAATCTTTGGATTCAGCTCAGTACTGTCTCAGATATATAACATTGCCCAAGAGCGTGTAGAGGTTTGGTCATCAGCAGGTTAGATGTGTTTTTCTGGCACACAGCAGACCTAGGTGGTCACTTATGTCCCTGACCAGGCTTGAAGGGAGAACAAAGTACACTCTGCAATCCTGGAAGCCCATGTGGAACAGGGATGTTCCCACATAGGCTCTTCAGGAGCTAATTCCAGGCCATCTGCACCACTTGCTTGAAATGAAGCTTCCACTTCTGCTCAGTCCCCTTTTAGACACCAAAGCAGGTATCTAGACCATGTGCAAATATTGTGAGTTAATCCATTTGCAGTAACCTTGAAGATTTTCATTATGTTGTTTGCCAAGCTTTGCTTACATTAGTATTTAATTTCCACTGATGTCAGTAGGATTGAATGGGAGAAGGTGAACCAGAGAGTCTTTCTATGTTCTCTGGTTTTGGGTTCTTGTCAGTTTAAACACAAAAAAATACTACAAAGAACCACACACACTCTTCAGTTCTCAGTGAAATTTCTAGATTTCTTTATAAAAAACTTTCTCTGTTTACATAAAAGTACAGTTACAAGTTAGTTGCTAGTGTAGGAAAGATGAAAGGGACAGGTGTTATTTAATCAAGATTTTATTTTTCTTATTGCAGTGGTTTCACTGTCACAAATGATTACTAAACTTTTAATAGATCTGCTGTGTGTAAATGCCCTGAAGTCTACTCAAATGTGACTATACCTTAATCTTAGTGGTACAAAAGTCTTTGAAATGGCACGAATTATAAACAACATTGAAATACTTTCATTTGTGGATATGAATTTGTAACAAAGTTATTAAATAGTTGAATGTATATTGTACATTTTCTTGTTTAAATTATTCATAATAAACCACACTATAAGCTTAGAGAAATGGAAATAATTGTCTACATAGGGACAGTACAGTCTAATGATATCATAAGTTATTTACACTTTCATTTGGAAGTTCTAGCTTATCAGAAACTGTTGAAATCAATGCTTTTTACTGCAGAATAATGACTGTCTTCCTTCTAGCTCACTATGTCTGCAATAGCATAGAAATGCTTTAGGTTGTACCCTGGAATTTTATGGGATTGTCTCTGTTTTGTTTGAGGATTATGGAATATTAAATACTGTTAGGAGAGAGTAATCCGTGTAGGCCAGTTGTCACCTCTGCCAGAGAAACAGATGCACTGATGACCTTTTCTGGGCAATGTTAGATCTATGTGCTTTTGAGTGGGAATGGTGCTGGGAGCACTCTTGGTCTCTGAGCTGTCGTTATTCAGGTAATCTTAATTTGTATCACTGAGTAGCTTTAAAGACCAATCACAACATTATATTCCGTTTTTATTTGTTTTGTTTTGTATTCAAGGAAATGCTGATAATTAATCCCTCCCTTTTTTAGTCACCCTGTCTCTGGCATGTTTGCCAGACCTGAATTTGTCCTAGTTCTCCCAGGTGAACATAGTAGCATGAATTTTGAACTCTGGCCAGATATAAATGTCTTTGTCCACACAGGTGTGCCTTACAGCCTTTGAGTGCACATTTCTATTTTCCAAGAAATTTCATTTTTGTGTACACTACTCATTAGTCACATGATAAGCACAACCACATGGAAGTCAGTTTTGTATCTCTTAACGGTTTTTTGTGTTCCATTCGTGTACATATCCATGGTAATCTGGACCAAATGGATGCCACCTGACTGAGGAATATGTAGTTATAATATTCAAACAATGTCCTAATGACATTAAACAATATCTTCTGAATTGGTATTTTTTTACTAAATTTGCATAGATGGTGTCTATTTTATTCCCATAGGATTGTTTCTAATGTTTTTTGCAGAAAAGTTTATGAGAACAAAAAGAACCTGGTTTGTGAGGCTACCCTCAACCATTTCAGCACTACTAGCATAAAGTAACAAAGTGCTGGTGTTCTTTATAGCAGCCCTTCTATATTTCTCCATTTAGAAAAGAATGTTTATAAATATATGAGCGTTACTTTTTTTTTTTTTGGTATTCTGCTCTGAATGCATAGAAAATAGTTGTAAAGTTAGAACTGGGAAAACTCTGGAAAGCATTTGTGAGGTTGGAAGCTGGAATCACTTACAACATGAATTGGGTGAGAACAGTTAGACAATTTTGTTGCAATTTAGCTTCTAGAACAGCTTCTAGAACTAACAGCAGTCTCTCGAAGATCACTTAACTTAGTTAGGAGACCAAACTCATGGTTTGATTATATTTTAGTGTTCCCCCGTTATGATGAGGTGTGCAAGATTCAGATGTCGAACAGTCCCAGAAGACTAGAGCTTAAACTTTTTGACTAAACATATGATTGAAATAGGGGTGTTTTTTTTTTTTTAATGTATGAAAGCATATTAAGGTTTTAATATTTGAGATCAGTTCATTGCTTTCATGTAACTGGATGTAATAATAAATTCAAGAGATTTTAAGCGTGGTGCCTTCAGGCTAATGTTTTCCTTTCAGACCAATTTTTGTGAATAGATTCCAAAATACTTTTGAAATTATGTGAAATAGACTCTAAGATAGATTTAGGTTTGAAGGGACTTCTGAAGTTTCTTATAGTCCAGTTCCTTGCTCAGGGTAAAACTAATTGAGTTGCATATTTCTTTTCAGTCTTTGTTTCATAGTTAGGGTTTCTTGATCTCTAATATTTTGTACATACATCAGTACTCAGCTGGTAGCTAGACCACGACACGGGTAATCAGAGCTAGTGTGTATGTCATCAGTGAGTTTTGCTATTCCTGTCAATCACTGTAATGGTCCATGGTTTTATTTATTCTTTAACTTTAGGTAGTAGTATTCTAATTAAGGGTAAAATTATCTAAAATACAATGACAGTGTGCGGAATGGCCAAAATAGTTAATCTGAAGAATAGCTAGTAAATAATTCTATGGAAGGTTTTAAAAAAATAATTACATCTATGTCAGCCTTAATCTATAGATTTCTGAAACAGTTTGGTGTTTAGCAAGTTGGGTTAAGTGTCACTAAGAGGTTGTATTAAAAAAAATAGCTTCTTACAGCATTTTACTTCACTCACACAAAGTAAGAGCATGTTTGCATGCCTTCCCTTTTGCATGTGATATGTCACAGCTGTACCCTGTACCATGCTGTTGGTAGCTTCTGGCACTGAAAGACAAGATAAGGAATCACTATTGAATAGTGTTCTGGAAAGGGAAAGAGAAGAGGCAGCAAGACAAGAATATTCGAAGTCAAAGCTTGTAGAGGAAAGATAAGACAGTATAAAAAGAAATAGATTAATTCTAGCCAGAGGGGTTAAGATAATAAGGATTTTCTTACAACATCATAGGGAAAAAACAAATACCAGGAAGGGGATGATATTAATCTTATTTAAAATAGCTGAGTTAAAATGCTTCTTTTTAGGAAAAAGAAATTAAGGGCGATTCTAGAATGATTAAAAAGTAAGAAGAACTTCACAAACAAGAAATAAGGTCATCTCTAAGAAGTCTGAATATGCACGAATCCAGCTTTACAGGAAGTATGCATTTTAGACTATAAAAGTAAGTAAATAATGCAGGATTGAATTATCATTTCTTTAACAAGAAAATAGTTAACTTTCATGTGCTGAGAATCTGATTCCTAGACTAGTAAAGCTATTAAAACAAGCTGAAAGGATAATAACAAAATGTTAATAATCATGATTTTCTGTATTATTTAATTTATGCTGCTACTAAATTTTACCCATTATATGTATATATATTTAATTCTAAAATGGGCAAATTGAAGTATTAGATGAGAATGTGTGGATTTTACTCAGACTTTTGTTATGTCCATTCAAAACTTAGTTCAGATTGGTTTAGTTTATCACACATTTTTTAAAAGTGGATTGTCAGCTATACAAAAGATTGTAAATTAATAGCAACAAGGTACTGACTTTTGCATAAACTCTTCACTAGTAATTGAAGAAAGGAAATAATCTATTTGATGAAACTTGCAGGTCAGCAATAAATGAGGAAAAAATACAAATGCTAGTGGGTACTGGGAGAAAAATAAAAAAGCAAAAGATCCCTGCATAATCCAACTGAAAAGGTGGCTTTCAACCTAAATTTGTTGTTCATGGACAAGATATATGTAGTTACAAGTCTTTAATTTTTATACAAAAAAGATCATGGTACATCACAAACTTCAGAGAAGAGTAGAATCATAGAATAGAGTCATTGAATAGTTAGGGTTGTAAAGGACCTTAAGATCATCTAGTTCCAATCTCTCTGCCATTTGCAGGGACACAAAGAAGAGTAGCCACAATAAAGACCCTGAAGTGAATTACTTAGGACAGAAGATTAAAACCAACAGCAAGTATATACTTAAATTAAAAATACCTAGGCAGAGCTAGGAGTATATCCCCAAATATTTGAACAGTATTAAAATACCCTTTCAAGTCAAGGAGAAGATTTATTTATGGAAACACCAAGACACAGAATTAAAAGTAATTAATTGGATAAAGAAAGGAGAAAATCTAGTCTGAATACCAGAACTAACTGCAACATCTGTATAGAAGTAGTATAATTTTCAAAGCCACAAGCATGAGTATCATCACTAGATATAAATAATTATAAATTAAATGAATTATTCTTAGTATATTCAGGGGGCCTGAAGCACTTACAAGGGAGGGTTATAAGACAAAGACCACACTTTCTGAAATATATTGCCTGAATATGCAAGACTGGTGCATGGTGGGATGGCTCCTATGACTGGAGTGTTGGAACGGAAGGTTGGAGGCTCATTAGAAAAGACAGGCCTGGCAGATGGGGAGGGGAAGTTGCTATTAATGTTAGGGATAGGCTGGAGAGTATGGAACTCTGCCTGGGGACAGGTGAGCAGTTAACAGAGAGTTTGTGGGTCAGGGTTAAAGGGAGAACAGCGATGGGAGACATTACTGTGGGGATCTGTTACAGATCACCTGATCAAGGAGAACCTGCAGATGAAGCACTCTATAGACAGATAGGAAAAGCCTCACGCTCGGAGGCCCTTGTTCTCATGGGTGACTTCAACCACCCTGACATCTGTTGGAAGGACGGTATGGCCTGACACAAGCAGTCCAGGAGGTTCCTCAATTGTGTGGAAGACAACTTCCTTCTGCAAGTAATAGAGGAGCCGACAAGGAGAGGTGCCATGCTTGACCTCATGCTCACCAACAGGGAAGGGCTGGTTGGATCAAGTCTAGAAGAGGGGCATGAGGATGATCAGGGGACTCGAGCACCTCCCGTATGAAGACAGGCTGAGAAAGTAGGGGCTGTTCAGCCTGGAGAAGAGAAGGCTGCATGGAGACCTCACAGCAGCCTTCCAGTATCTGAAGGGGGGCTACAAGGATGCTGGGGAGGGACTCTTCATTAGGGAATGTAGTGACAGGACAAGGGGCAACATGTTCAGACTTAAACAGGGGGAGTTTAGACTGGATATAAGGAAGAAGTTCTTTACTGTAAGGGTAGTGAGGCACTGGAATGGGTTGCCCATGGAAGTTGAGAGTGCTTCCTCCCTGGTAGTGTTCAGATCCAAGTGGGACAGAACCTTGGGTGACATGGTTTATTGTGAGGTGTCCCTGCCCATGGCAGGGGGGTTGGAACTAGATGATCTTAAGGTTCTTTCCGACCCTAACTATTCTATGATTCTATAAATCTCTGACTGAAGAGACAGTGCTAAACATGAGCATAAAAGAAGAATATTCAATTAGAATCATGGAATCATAGAATTATAGAATTATATAATATATGGTAAAGTTTCATGCAGAACTTTTTTTTTCCCCAGTCCATTAAAGAGAGGCATTATTGTTACACCTTATTACTTAGAAAATACATTATGATGAATTGCATCACATACCTTAAAGACTATAATACACATTTTTTATTGTATATATACACACATATATATTTGCTGTGCTTTTTCCATTCAAAACACTATGATCTGATAGTGAGGGATTTGTATAGTCTAATAAATAAATATGTTCATAAGAGAAGGAAATTTTTGTCCTCCTGAACATGAAATAATTAAGACATGGTAGGCAAACTAGGCTAATACAGTGGTGTTCCTCAGGAGTCAGCACTACTTAACATCTTTGTTGGCACATCTACAGTGAGATTGATTGTGCCCTCAGTGAGTTTGCCAGTGATGCCAAGCTCTGTGGTGGATATGCTGGAGGAAAGGGATGCAATCTAGAGGGACCTTGACAGAGTGGAGAGGTGGCTGGTGCAAACCTCATGAAGTTCAACAAGGCCAAGTACAAGGTCCTGCACCTGGGTTAGTGCAATCCCAAACACAAATACAGGCTGGGCAGTGACTGGATTGAGAGCAGCCCCGAGGAGAAGGATTTGGCTGACGTGTTGGCTGACAGGAAGCTTAACATGACTCAGCAACGTGCCTTGCAGCCCAGAAATCCTGGGATTCATCAAAAGAAGTATGACCTGCAGGTTAAGGGAAGTGATTCTCCCTTTCTGCTGGGGTCTCACCAGCAGAGTGAGTGAGACGCATTCTCAAGTACTGCACCCAGCTCTGGAGCCCCACAGCACAAGAAGGGAGTGGACCTGCTCGAATGAGTCCAGATGAGGGCCACAAAGAGGATCAGAGGGCTGGAGCACGTCTCCTATAAAGACAGGTTGAGAGAATTTGGGTTGATCACTGTGGAGAAGAGAAGGCTCTGGGAAGACTTGTAGCAGCCTTCCAGTACCTAAAGGGGGCCTACAAGGAAGCTAGAGAGGGACATTTTACAACAGCATGGAGTGATAGGACAAGAGGAAATGGCTTTAAACTGAAAAAGGGGAGATTTGTATCAGACTTTGGGAAGAAATTATTTCCTGTTAGGGTGGTGAGACACTCTCACAGGTTGCCCAGAGAAGCTGTGGCTGCCCCATCCCTGGCAGTGTTCAAGGCCAGATTGAATGGGCTTTGAGTGACCTGGTTGAGTGAAAGGTGTCCCTGCCTGTGGCAGGGGATTGGAGCTGGATGATCTTTAAGGTCTCTTCCAACCCAAACCATTCTATGATTCAATGAATTTAGCTCCTAAATAAATGTGTTTTTTTAATGACAGATAAGGTTGATTTGTGAATGATAGAAGGACCAGTGGTTATGAATCAAACAAACCTAAGTGTGGGTAGGAAGATTTAATAGCCCATGGGAGAGCAAATTGGACCAGCCAGCCATCACCACTGCCCCAGAGTGAGCCTTTCTGTTCATTGAGTTTTCCGAGTATTAAACTGTCATTTATTTCAGAATGGAAAAGCAGCTCAAGAATTATATATTTCATTGCTTACAGAAAGCCTAAAATGTCTAACTGGTACATAGTGGTTTTCCTGATTCTTTGTTGTAAGTTGGATTCTATCCTAAATATCTCCAGAAAACGTTTTGGACCGGAAAAGCAAACAGCCTTTCCAGAGATCAATGTTTTCGCATTTGAGAAGCAGACATACTTCACCCTGGAGGGATTCTTAAGGGGTCACAGGATGTACAGCAATCCAGTTTTCTTTTGCAGTAGTTTCTTCTGTGCTATTAAGGTTAAGGCAGTCTTTCAGTTAGCCTCCAGCACTTTTTCTTGTTTGTCTTCTCAATTTCTCATTGCAGGATTGATTCCTTGAAGACTAGAGAAGAATATACTCTGGGGAAAGCCTGCAATGATTTCCTGTGTCACCCCTAGATTGTCTTAGGGCTAAATACACCAAGCATGTCACACCAAAGCAAAGAATTAATTCACTGAGACTGAGATCTTGGTAAAAAGGATTAGACAGCTATGGGAATAAAAGGGAACCTCCCCAGTTATACAAGAGAGGAGTTTAATTCCTTTCTTATGGCACAAAATAATTACTATTTAGATGTTTGGAAAAGGCCTGTCTGCCTTGGATTTCTTCTGCCATCATAAGGCTTATCTTAGATTTCAAAGTGTGGTTAGGAGGTATATTCTTATGTGTTCCATAACTCAATGCTGAAGAAAACTTTAAATTCTGACGTACGCCTGTTGAGTTGTATTGAACCCTAAAAGGCTCACTTTCTTAGCATAATGACAGTTCAGCAACTTTAATACATGCTTTATTATAGTTTGAAGCCACACTTGACATATTTTAAATCCTAGTCAAGACACTTCTAGTAATAAGAGAATACTAAATTAGCTATATCCTTGTTAGATCCAGCATGGTATTTCCTACACTCCTGTGAACAGATGCATAGTGAAGTTGTATTTGAAGAAAGAAGAAATCTTTATTAGAAAATACAATAGATTAAGGTTGTATGTTTGTTCACAAAAACATGGCTTTAAAAAGTATATGTATTTTCCCCCTCAAGGGAATGTGAAATGCCATTTATGGCCTCTGAAATGAAAGAGGAATAAATGATACAAGAATGAGGCCTAGAAATAATCTACTTTGGTACTGTAAGCACAGAGAGCTTCTTTCTATAGAAAATTTTATCTTTTCTGTTATATTTACAGTACATCTTTTAAAGGACCTGCATATTTTTCAGCTCTTCTCATACACAAGAAATAAACAAAAAATACTGGGTTTCTTTCAAAAAAAGCTGGAGTCTTTTGCACAGTAGTTTGCTGGGGAAACATAAAAATAAACTTTGTGCCTGGAGGAATGTGGTAGAGTTTGCAAAATGTCAAGGAAATATTTTAATTTTTTTTTCTTTTTTTTACCATGCTGTGTTCTCTACAGAACAGCCATATAGAAATTTCTTAATTTAAGAGAAAATAGATCTTTCTGAAATCTTTGCTACAGATAAATGCCAGATCTCATCTTTTTAGCAGATGTTATTGCAAAACTCTTTCCAAAGAGAATTATACTTTATATTGAGTACCACATTTACATACATAGCTAATTAAACCAGTAGCGAAACGTTGAAGCAGTGTTTTGTACATATTCTTGGTTTGCACAAGACAAGTTATCTTGCATTTTTTGTTCTTCGTTTATTCTTCTGTAGCTCAGGAGAATACAGAACATGGGTTTATGGAAAGAAAGAAACAAAAATCCAGCGTTATCTTAGATTAAAGCAATAGATGTGTTCTTGCCAGAATTAAACATCATTCAAAGGTTGGTTCTTTTTTTCTGTGTATCAGTAATCGTAACTAGAATTCCACTTCTGCATTGTTAATGTCATCTCAGGTATATCCTACCTTGGGCTCTCAAGGTAAAAGTATGAATTGCATTTCTACAATGATTTGTCTGCAGGAAAGTTCTGCCTTTCAATTTAGATTCCATTAGGTCCACAAAACCAGTAGAATAACAGACATCTGTATCTTAAGATGCTCAAGTGTTTATGTCAAATATTATCATATATATATAAAAGAACTCCACTTCATCTAAAAGCATCAGTAGATTTATTAATTTTTAATAACAATTCCAGCCTCTCGAATATGTACCTCCTGTAAAAGGTCCAGTTTCAATCTATGCTACTGTTCGTGATACTCAATCCAAGAGAAACAGGCTTTGAAATAAAACAGAAGTGTGACATTAGGTTTTATACAACAAAGTGTAGATGTATTTCTTCACCGTTTTACTGAAGAGCATATATTAAAACCACAGTAAGTATACAAAATTAATCATCAGAATAGTGCACAGACTGTAAGCTTACATAATGTTGTCTGCCTGCATATTTTATTTCTGGATAGAGTTTTTATCAAAGCTATTGCTGAACAAGCATCTTTGCCATCATTTGATTGATTCATAAACAGTTTATGTTAAAATTCGTAGCAACTCATGATTCACATTTTTTTATTCTGAAAGGTTTTGCATCCCCTAGAAGTATTATATAATCCTTTTTTTAATAAATCCCAATCCTGTTGTAAACTGCTCAGTCCTCTTTTTCTTCCCAGTAAAGACAGGAATAGTGGGATTTAATACACTGAAGTACCAATAACACAATTTAATTTCTTACAGATAGTATTTATTAGCACAATGCAAGGAATGTGTTTAATGAGCAAGTTAATAGATAAATTTAACCCACCCTTTTCAAAGCAAACTTATGACCCAGTCAGGATTTTAAAAAATGTATTTTTTGTAAATGTTGTATTATGATTTTTATTAACTTTGAATCTTTTTTTTTTTTGAGCCATTTTCCCATTAGCGATTGCTTACATAACTAACATGTAATTTCTTCTGTTCCTTATTTGAAGGAAGAATTTAAAAACTGTTCAAAAATAAAATCAAATCATTTCAACCAAATCCTTTAAAACTCAAATCCAAGAATGTGTGAATCACAGTATCTGTGTAGAAGACAAGTGTATTTTTATTTCACAATCTAAATCTTCATTTCTGTTTGTGCAACTTGTCTGAAAATCCTGAGATACATGAATTTTCATGGCTGTCATTCCATATATCTGATTCTGACTTCTAAATAAGCAGTAGCAGAAGGAAATCTTCAGTTTAACCTTTAGTCTGGTTGAATTAAATTGCACTGCACCTTACTTTATTCAGAATACCAGTTTTTTTAAACTTAGACTCTCAGTACCTTCAGCTTTGTGTCTGTATTAAAAAAAAAATTATAAAAATTTTGTCCTTGAAAAAGCAGCATTGATAACTCTACTCTTGCACCTATAGGACTCCCCTAGTCATTCCCTGTCACTCTATACATGGTGACGCTTCTCAGTGTTCAGTAGATTTCCAAAAAAACCAAAAACTTTGGACCAGATTTTATGTTGCACAATGTCTTTTTCTTTTCTTTCTTTCTTTTTTTTTTTCTTTCTTTTAACATGCCTATCCCTTATTTTATAACAATAAAGGCATCTACGTCAAGGAGTTTCACACTAGGGGAAAGACGATAACACTGTAGTCCAACAATTAGGTGATTTGCTTATGATGAAAAATACTAGCAATTTAAGGATGTGAATGTAGCTTCCCATATTTTACAGGAGTACTACAGTGAAATGTAATAAATTCTATACTGTCTGTCTTTTATGGAAAATCTGGGGATGCTTAGGCCCCTCTTGTCCTCATGTACAAGTTATAAGAAAAATATATAAGGTTTTAGTTTTGGGTTGGTTCCTTGTCTACAAAATGCTCTGCAGCTGGATGATGATTTCATTTTATTGAGTGAGATTTCTCATAAAGTTTGAATCAATCAGTTGATTGTCTGAGGTCTCTTAGATACAGTTTAGAAACCACAGAGTAAGGGTATAATATAGCAGGTGTATTATAATGTTGTTCTAAATTCCAATTTTTATTTGTCGGTCGTTTTCTAAAGAGTGTATGCAGGCATGTTATGGGATCAAAAGTTTTACCCTCTCCATCGACATACTTGCATGTCATGGAAGTCACAGGAGAGAGGAGTTCATGGCATATCAGAACAAACTGTCTGTACTTATTTTCTCAAATTGTCATGTTTGCAGTTTTGACTTGGCAGTTATCATTATACATATTAAGGTCTGGCTGTACTACAGGGCAATACACTTTTTACATTAATTTTGAATGGAAGAAGCACATCTGCAGTTTTATTTT
The DNA here is from genome assembly GCF_033815535.1 of Pezoporus flaviventris. Lineage (NCBI taxonomy): Eukaryota > Metazoa > Chordata > Aves > Psittaciformes > Psittacidae > Pezoporus > Pezoporus flaviventris. Next base: position 26,014,597 of record NW_026892579.1, on the reverse strand, counting down.
TACAAAAGATAGAATATCTTTCACATCTCAGATTTAGTACTTCATACTGTAATTACCAAAGTGCTTTCACTGAGTGAGTTGATTTAAACTGGATTCTCTGAAACTGTATTTAATTAAGAAAAGAGCTTGGGAAGTCTCTATGTTTCCTCCTTCCCCCCAGAAAAATCTGAATTATAGCTAAATCATTGTTGAGATATATACATCTAACCTGTTCTTAGGCACTGCCAGGAACTCGGATTTCTCAGGCACCTGAGACAAGCTTACTAGCTGTCCCTAATAAAAGTTTTGTTTTCTTTTTTTTTCCCTTTTTTTCTTTTTCTTTTTTTTTACTCTTTCTATAAAATGTTTCATGTTAATCAGTTCTGTTATTAATAATTTTGAGATACATAAAAAAATACTCCCTTCTTCTTGGTAGATACCTTTCATGTAAGTGAAGACTGGGATCACCCTGGACAGAACCTTGCAAAAACATTTTCAATAAACCCTTCCATCCACAACTCTTCCTTTTTACAGGCAAATTATCTCCAATCAGCGTTTCCATCTTTATGATTTCTGAGTTTTTTTCTTCTGGATTGCCACCAAGTGAACAACCTTCTGCAAGAGCAATTCCCAAAGCAAGATGCAGAACTTATACCAGCTGTTAGTTCAAACAGATTATTCCTCATGTCTCACAGATAACACAGATGACAGCTATAACATTTAGCTTTCAGAGAAATACTAGGTATTGCTAAGTCTGGTTTTCTTAGGATTCCAATATGACCTCCAGATTTACTCCTGTAGAATTGCTACCTAGTAAGTTGTTCCCCCAATGTCTGTGTAACTGCTGCTTAAAGAACACTGTACTTGCTCTTACTCACCCCAAGAAAACTGAATTCTCATTGTTTTCTACCAGCTCAGAATTACTGAATGTAATCTTTAGAGTATTGTTATCCGCTGTTATTAAAAATATGAATAGAACCAAAGCCCAGACAGGACCCTGCAGAATTCTGCTTAATAAAGGCTTCTATTCTGAAAATGATCCTCTAATCCTTTGAGTACTTTTCCCATTAAGTGTTGCATCTATTTTACCATATGTTACGTTTATCTGGACCTTTTTCTTCAGCTAATTTATAGAATTACAGAATCACAGAATCATAGAAAGGTTTTGGTTGGAAGGAACCTTTAAAGGTCATCTAATCCATCCCACCCTCTGCTGTGGGCAGGGACATTTTTCTCTAGATCAGTTTGATTAAAGCTTCCTCAAACCTGACCTTGAACATTTCCAATGATGGGGCATCCACCTGCTCCAGTGTCCCACACCCACATCAGAAAAAAAATCTTCCTTATGTCCAATGTAAATTTACTTTCAGTATAAAACAATTGTCCCGTGTGCTGTCACTACAGACTCTGGCTTTCTACTTCCTTCAGGGTAAGATACTTAACTAGCATACAGAGACCTGGCTAGCATTTGACACTCCTAATTGTTGGCAAACACTTCAGAAGGTACCCAATTTCCTCACTCTTGCAATTAGTGTGGTGAAATAAACAGCATGTAGAACAACATACAAATTTAAAAAAAAAAGTCTAATAGTATACAATATAATAATATAGTTTGAACTATATTGTACCCTTGTTGCTCTCCAGTGAAAAAAATCAGAGTTTTACTGTCAAAGAGGAGAAAAATTCCGTATGACTTCAGGCACATTCACATAAACGGGTGGAGGGGGAACTGAGCATCTCTGCTTACACTCTGAGCTCTCTGGATATGAGCCAGCTCTGATCCAAAAACGGTGTAACCACATTAGTGAATTTCTGTGCCACTTTGTAAAGCCCCTTTGTTGGAAGGTGGCAGTTTTGTAATGTGACTAAGTGACTTCGGGCCCAAAACAGGCTTATGTCTGACTGTATGGACTGTGAATGGCATTCTGTCTACATTTATCTGTGCAGATAAGACCTTAGATTTCCAACCACATATGTGGAGTAGCAAATTGGGAACAGAGCAAATCCTTTTCAGAACCTATTAATCAGAAAGTAATGAATATAAAACAGTTAACTGAGTCCTATGAACAAAAGTGAAGCTTGAAAAGAAAGTGTGATGGTCTTGCATCACTGCTCACAAAATACATTTTTTCTTACACTTGTCACAAAAGCTTCTTTTATCAGGTTGTATGGATATTCCAAATATAATCAAACATGATTATTTCCTCCATTGATATTTGTGGGCATGGTTATGATGGGGCTTTGACTGTGCTTGTTTATTCAAATAATCTGTTTGGGTTTGATTTCTTTATACATAGGAAAAACTGAGCTAGAGTTGTTGAAGGAAAGGAAAATATTGCTGGTTTTAAGTGCTCCTGCTTGTGGTACCAAATACAAAGCCATTTCTCTAACTTACAGTCTTCATCACCACTGTACATCTTTTTAGATAGGAATTGTCAACAACAGTGACAATTGAAATATCTAAATAGAGTTTTGCTCTTAACAGCTTAAAGAAAGGTAACATAAATTATGGTTGGAGGCAGGATTTTTTTGACGGGTGTTCTTAGAAGTTCAAGGGTTCAGGAGCTAAAACGCCACCATGATGTTGCAGCTGAATATATGTATAAATATATATTAGAGATCACTGTGATGGAAGTATTCAGAAGAGCAACAAATCAGAACAGCTTTCATTTGTAAAACTGAACTTTAATTCATTAGCAACTTCTCACTAATGGTCAATTCTTACATAATATTAAATTCATCTTATCACTGTGTATACCAAACTGTTAGTCTTTAACACTTGTATTCTAATTTATCTGTGAATATACAATACCATGGAGCTGAAGCTGTTTAATTAGAGTTAGTCTATGGCCCTTGGTCTCCACACTGGCCCAGGAGATCAGTCTTGAGAGCTCATTGACAAGAAGAGTCAGAACTGAAGTGAGCTTTTCTTCTTTTTTCCTTGCCTGAACCTGATATTTTTAAGCTATTGCCCTCCTCCTGAAAAGGCGGTCTCCTCTGCTCCTGATACTGCTTATCTTGAGATTTTTTTAATCTTGTCAGTCATCATCCTTATCTCTATGGGAACATACCCTGCCTATTTGCAGTCCCTTGTGCTTATTTTGCCCACTCTAGCAACATTTGTTACATAGATGCCTCCTATTTGTAACTACTCGTGCCTTTTTTTTTTTCCCTCTCTGGTGATGACACTGCTCACATGCTCTCTGGCTATGCCATCACAAGTTACCTACATGCCACTGTTAGCTACACTGCTTTTGTATACTCCTATTCAGAACCAAGGCAAACAAATATTAATTATGTCTGGATTAGTAAATTTATAATTCAATGCTGTTACAGGCATCTGTGTCGGCAGTAGTGAAAAAAAAAAAACAAAACAGGTAGTTGTGTCATCAATCTCATCACCAGTTAGCATCTGTGGTGTGGACTGCATGGGATAGATGATGCGATGGAGCAATACCAAGGATTTGTCTCAGATCAGCAGAGACCAGACTTTTTGACTCCCAATTGATGCCTGCCATGCCAGGAAAGACTCTTGAGGTGTTATATTAGGTGTGGTGAGTATATTGATGCTTAGCTTGATAGCATATTAAATCTGATCTATCTTTTGCATCTGTAAGGAAATAAATAGTTACGTTATATTTTCAAGCTGTATGGATTTCGCTTGCTGATTTTTTTGCACATGGTTAAAGATGTCTGACCAAGCCAGTCCAAGCATATATGGATCATAACACATCTCAGGAAAAAAAATCCTCTGAAGAATTTAGCCAGCTAAAAATGTGAACCTAGTGGCTTTCATTTGCTACCAGGTAAAAAATGAGGGGACTAATACTTTTTTCTGTGGCTCACCTATGATTTTTAGATAACCAGTTCTTAAAGTTGCTGATATTTCATGAAGTAGGTTGAAAGGACTTCAGTTAATGAAGGATGTTTTCAGCCCTTCTTTTTTATAAATTTAGTGGAGTGGTCTGCAAGCGTCACTATCAATGTGGTGAAAAATTAATTTGTTATAATTAGACCTTTATGAAGAAAAGAGAAAATAATATTATAGTCTAATTACTGTTATTTAGTAGTGTTGAAGTAATGTTGAAGGGTTTTATGGCAAGTGAATTATTAATTTATTAAAATCAGGAAATTTCAGAAATAAACCCCTCATATTTTTGGAGTTTCATAAATTCAGTTGACTTTTCTATGTTAATTTAAAAAATACACCATCAACAACAAATACAACTCTTGTCAGTGTTCCCAGAACTCATAAACAGAAAGGGTGATTTAAAAAAATGAGAAAATGAGTGGAAGAGGTCAAAGTTTTGGTGATTTGTACTCTATCTATAGGGGTCTGTCTCTTCCTGAGATGTGCTCACCAGCATGTCAACAGCTCACCAAAACTGTCTGTGGTAGAACTGGTTTGGGACAAGGTCATGGGGCAGAGACAGCTGACTGATCAGTAAAATGCTGTCACGGTTGAGTGGCACTGCTTTACAACAACAAATGTAAGAAAAATCATTGAAACACAAAAATACCATTTCAGTGCAGTTTACTTTATGTGAATATTTTTTCAACAGCTAGGGAAATATATTAACATTTTAAGAACTGGCACTGTTTTGGATCCAAACAGGAAAATATTAGAAGGGAGATGACTCAATTTCATTGCTCATTCACATCCTTTTTGTTTTGTCTGTGTAGTGGTTAATAGCCAACATACACCTCTTCCTAATACCAAAATCCACATTCCTTCCCTTGTTTATATATATAAAAGAATTTCAGTAAATTCTTTGTATTACTAGAGCTATCAAAAGTGCTATGATGAGATATACTCAGCTATGAATGCATGAGTAAAGCCTCTTAATGTATGCAGCAGAGCTACACTTCAATAGCTTGGTTTGTGGAGCTGTCTTAGTGAAGTGTTTGACCTTCTGCTGCTCTCAATTCTGTCACTGTCCTGGCTCCCTGATTCTGCAGCAGATTATCGCTGCTCCCCACTACTGAATTTAGTTTCTGGGAAACTAACAGCAGTTCAGGTGAGGGGCTGCTTAAAAGCTCTTTTATATTCTCCTGGGATAAGTATTAAAATTGGCAGGTATGTGCTGGCTATATCATGCAGGATGATCCAGACAGCTGAGCAGTTGCTTAAGGATCTGAATGACAACTGGGGACAGCTTAATGGATGTTGATGTTACCGCTTCCATCTCTTTTCACCACCTGCACTGCACAGATACTGGACTGTCAGTCAGCTGAGGAACTGTCACAGCTTCCATCATGGTATTTTACACTGAACTACTGCTATAAACCACTGGGGTTCAGAATATGACAGCTGAACGCCTCAGAGACCCCAAGAAAGCTCAGGCTGAAACCTCACCTGTCACTGCAAGTTAGGCTGCCGCTGTCACTCAATCCTCAATCCTGGTCATCAAAGAAAATTGTTATTCTAGACTAGAGAAAGTTGTTTTGGAGGACAGTTAGGTATTTCTGCCTTGCTTATCAGAACAATAGAGACAAAAGGGGTGATTTTCATAGAAGCCATTTTATCTCTTAAGAAGCTTCTAACTCATCCAGAATGGAAATCAGAAATTAAGCTATGGCCGTACTTTCGTGTGTATTTAGAAACCTCATTGAGAAATCTGTAAATTATTAGAAAGTAACAAAATGTCTGAAGATTTTAGAGTACTGTGAACTATTTTATCCACTCTACCTAATAATTTTTATAAATTCCAAGGTACTCAGACTAAAACATCTACAGTAGGGAGATTTCAGTGCAGTTTAATTTTCTCTAAAAGCACAAGAGTCAATAGCAAAATTGCACTGTCAGTAAGTTTTACTTGAAAATCCTTTCAGGAGATAAAAGGATTGTAGAGAAACTAATGGAAGATTTGGGGACTGGTAAGAATGTTAGTTATGTAACCTAATTTGATGAGGTACAATCATACAAAGCAAATGTTCAATAATGAAATGCATTGTTTTGACTATTCAGTCTGTTCTAAGATTAACTTGGGTGATGTCAGTAATTTCCATTCATCAAAAAAAACAGACCAGTCTTGCATAGACTAAGCTTTAAAAAAAAAGTGATATTTTAGCTTCTCCAAAAATTAGGAACTTTTTTCACTTTTATTTGGAAAAAAAAAAGGGATAGCAGTAATATTTCAGATGCTGGACTAGGAAAATGGTTCATAGACACTGACTTTTTAATAATAGCCTCTGTACAGACCAAAATGCAGTTACATGAAAGATTTTATCCTTTTTTCTTTTTTTTTTTTTTGTACTGTTGTTTTTTTCCTTTTATCAGCTTTAGACTACCCATAGGCTATTCCAGGATAATTTTTAATCCTCTATTTTTCTCTTGTGGAAGAGCAGTGCAGCAGTTAATAGTACCATGGCCTTAATTAGAAAGCTGTGTTTAATTGGGGGACTTTTTATCCCTATTAGCAGTAGTGACAAAATAGCAGAAGGTGGTATTTTAATATTAGTATTTCTGTAAAGGTAACTGCTGAGTTGCAGAGAGTCTTCTGAATTTTTGTAGAAGTGCAAATGGATGTAGGAAAAAGACTTGAATCCATGCCAGAAATTGAGTGGCTTTTGTGATATTCCTGGCAATTTGCGCTACTGTGTGTCTGCTAGCTTTGAAAGAGAAAACAGGATCAGGCCATATTTAGGTGATTTATACACTTTTAGATTTTATCACAACAACAGAAGCATCTATCAAAGAAGTAAATAGTCTGCAGGAGCATGACAGGGAAAAAACCCCTACAAAACCAAAGCCAGATAAAACCAGAAATGTTAACAGCACTGTGAGCTTACTGACAGTGTCTCCATTAACTGGGGTTACCTTTTCTTTTTAGCAGACACTGTTTATAATCAGACTTGCATCTTTTTCACTGAGAGAAAACCTAGCTAAAAGGCTTTCATAGCTAAGACCCAAAATCCTAAGGGGAGTCAAATGCTCCTATTACATTTGATGGCAGTTACACGTTTCCTGTCTCTCCAGAAGTGTTGGCTAATTCATCATTTACTTACTTTCCCTCTGAATTTTGCTTTCTGAGGAGGTACAGTGTTTTATTTGGGAATGAGATAGAGCATACTCTTAGAAAATTGAGAAAATAAATTTGAGTTAGGAGTGATCTACAAGGTAATTACTGTGCCTAAAGCAAATCAGGATGTACAGTAAATTTAATCTTAAAATACCTTGTGCACCTATACTGTTTTCTTAGGGAAAAAAAAGGATTCTTGCTGTTATGAAATTAGTAATAGTGAATAGTTACTGAAGTCTCTAATCCTAGCTACCAGTTATCCTTAGTCTAAGTTACCTTTTAAAATAGGTTCAGTCTTAGGGTGTTTCCTGAAGATGGATCCATTAAGGTATCCAGTGGGTCCATTTAAACACTATAACCTCAGCAATGCCATTAGCTGTGTTAATGTGACTGCAAGGTATGCTGCCTGAATTGTAGAATAAAATCAGAGAAACCAGATTTACATTTTCTCCTTTAACTGATACAGAACTTTCTTTTCTTGCCTTTAAGTGATACATAAGAACTGTAGGATTTCAATTTCCCTGATGTGAGGTGAGGGCAAAGACCAATCTATTGAAAAGTAGGTGAACAGGAAAAGGGAAGGTAAAGAAGAAAACGTGAGTAGTTGGCTTTATAAAGCTTTGAGATGAACCTATTTATCAAAGATCAGGAAAAGAGAATGAACAAAACTGTTGATAACCTTGTGTGATCGCCTGTCTTCAGGAGATTTCCCAAATATATTTGTCAGCTTTGGATTCCTGAATAATCATGGGAAACTTAAAGAAAATGTAAACAATTGATCAGAAGGCGTATTAAAAAAAGAGGAGACTTTTTTCATTTCCCCTCTAAACCTTCCTTGTGAATCTCAACTCATCAGCTATTGAACCACGGAATGAAGAATACAAATGAGACTAATTTATTATGGAACTAGTCAGGATAGGATCAAGACGGATGAATTAAGCGCTGCCTCTAGGCAGGAGAGAGAGAGCACCTGTACTAGTTATTGTCATTTAGCGACAAGGACTCCCTGTGTATCTGGCATGAGAAAATCAGTTTGTCCAAACAGGCACCAATTAGGATATTTGATCTGCTGGAACTCTGTTGCTATAAATTTCCTTGACTGCATACATGGCCACAGCAAGTAATTGTGTGCTACAAACCCTGTGAGTGTAAGAACCTTTGTCCTTCTGCCAGAGCTCAGGGGAAGATACTGCTATGCTGGGAGTTGGGGTACTAAAGGTTTAGTAAAGGTCAGTAGGAAAGTTTGGAAGTAATTGCTGTTGAGACAGGAAAGACATTGTGCAGGTGTGTGAGGGTGATGATGAGTCTGTGCTATGGAGTTGTGTTTTTTGTTTTTTGTTTTTTAATTTAACAAGGAAAAAAGGGGAATTAAAGGCTTTGGGAAGAAAACAAGCAACAATTACTCAGAAATCTTTAAGAGTGTGCCTTCTAGTTCAACATGTAGACATATTCTCTGTAATATAAGACTGAATGAAGAGGAATGTTATTCTCTGTCTCCCAACTTGCGAAAATGTTTAGTCTGTGCTTGGAGGTGAATTCTGGTAATCAAGGCATTACATATATAATACATATAATCATGTAAGAGCTGCAGTGCCTTTCCAGGCACAGGTGATGCAATGGCTTGACTTAGGTAGAATAGTGAGAAACTTCAGTGGGAAACAAAACTAGTTGAGTAAGTATTATGACAGTTATTAGACATGTTAATGCAGGTTGGGAGGAGTAAATTGAAACACTGTTTTAATTTGTTGCATTCTAAATGAACTGTATCTGCTAAGAGTAGAAAAAAATCCAAAACTCTAGTTCACAAGTGAGTAGTGGAAGCTTCTGACGTTCTTTAGTACAGAATCAGGATACTGGACTAAGGGGATACTTGTCTCTGTGCCAGAAAGTCTACCCTACTCTGCCATACTTTATTCCAAGGAAATACCGAGCTGTTAGGCATGCTGTCACCCATTAGTGGCAGATCATCTCAGATCACTTTGAAAGTGGTGGTTGTGCTTTTCCTGCTTGTCCCTCTATCCCTTCAGTTCCTGAGAATTGGCTTACTAAGGCAGAGCATGCCACTGTCCACTCACAAAAGCAAGCAGACAGAAAGATACTACCTGCCACATTATCATCATTCTTCGTTAGTGCTCAACATGAGCAGCATGATGTGTTTTAAGCAGCTGAATGTACCACATGCATGCAAGCTCCTGACTTGTACAGCCACATGTTCCTCTTTTGGGTCCTTTGCAAAGTCTCACCCTTTTCCCTTTTCGCACTCCTGATGTGACAAACTGTGATGGTGTGAGGCTGCAGAGTATTTGTTCCTTCTGTATTTGTTCTCTCAAGTAGATGGGGGTTAAGTAGAGTATCAAACATTAGGAAATGTTGTAGTGCCATGATAGTCTCCAGACAGCAGGGGAACTGCAGAAGTACAAGGCAGCATGTTTGTAATTCCTAATAGGGGACTACATCTTCTCTTTTGATCACCATCTTCAGGAAAAAGAGAATTAAGATAAGGCTCTCTCTGGTTGACAGCTGTAGCTCAGTGACCGGCAGGAACAGAAACCTGCTTCTTTTGGAATAAGGAAAACCTTTTGTAGACTCATACAGTTTGCATTCACTGAGATACTCTGAAATTCATAATGCGTACCCATTAGCTATTCTCTCCTTATATTTAGTGTTTGAATAACAAATACGTGTGAAATTGTTACACCAGAATTTATTTGATGTTATAAAATCAGGTAATTATTTTAACTGATTAGCTTCTAGACAAGTGTATGATTAAGTGGTACTTCAAATACATTTTAGTTTCCACATCACATCTGATATTTAAACATCACATTTGTACTGTATACCGGCATCTTTTTTTCTTCATTTAAAAGCTTCCATTATCTTCAACAGTTTAGGAATTTACAAAGCCTTTTCTCCTAAGGAGCATAATGTCATGTTGCAGTCATTAATGAATCATGCTTACAGCAGGCTGAGGTTTTTTTGAAAGGATAATTTTGTACATTTGCCAACCAATGGAAGAGGACCTCCTGAACCAATAATTAGAATGATTGTTTTGTTATGCAGTCATTAAGAATGTGTGCTCTCCAGGGGTATTCTGATTTTGTATGTGACAGATTTCCATGTTTCTGTTTAAGTTTTTTTAATGGCATTTGTTTGTTCCTAGCATTTTGTGCCTGTTTACTTTTCTCGTTTCTAATAATTTCTAACTATATTTTTTTCAGTCTGGCCTACATATGTTTCCTTTTTCTTACTTTAATCTTTTTACCGTTTGATGAGTTGCAACATCTAACATTACATAAAAGTTATATTATTAACATATGATAAAAGCTTATGTGATGAAAGAATAGCAAAGATTAATCCTTGATCTTCCTGGTTAAAAATAACTTCAGTTATATGGATGATGAGATCGTATACACATGCAAATGATATACTGAGGTAAAATAATATCCTGTCAAACCTTTTTTCTATTATTCATCTTAATCAAAGTTTTCTGAACTCCATATTCTAATATCATATGTCTCATGTAAAGTAGCTGAGCATATTAAGCCTATAAGAGTAGATAGAATTTTTCTACAGTTCATAGTACTGGTGTCTGAGGATATGAAATGCATTGCATCCTGTGAATATAAAACCCAAGAAATACAGTTTTGCAGAAGTTAGTGTAAATATGAAATATTCATAACAAGTTCCTTAATGAAGAGCACTGGACATTAAATAACAGGTTATAGTATCAAAAAATTGTGAAGTAACTGGCTGAGCTTATACTTACACAGCGCAACACTGCTGACCCTATGCAAGGAGTACTAACATCAGTTACCACTGCCTTATTCTTATTCAAGCTAGCAATACTTCTGGTTTGGTTTATACATTTGATTTTTTTCTGTAATGAGTATGTATTTCAAATACAAAGGTAGGAATGAGAGCATGGGATTATGCGCAGTTAACAGTTTATAAGCAGCACTTAAATTACCTATGGACTTTTAAGTAATTTTAGTGTCAATTTTTAATTTGAAGGAAGCAAAATACTGTTCCTTTTTATGTGTGAAGAGATGGAGATATGTTAAAGATACTCATACTAGGTACATTTCTAATTAGCTAGGTCCATGTACCCTTCAGTGGGACTGAGGCATCTCAATGACAAATACACTTTTCAGGTTTGAACTTAGAAGCTTTTGAAATTTCTTCCCAGCATAAAACCAGTATTTTCTTTTGGAAGGACTCAGATCATTATGAGCTAAGTTTATAGTGCTGCTGCTGTTGATTCACTAGAAGACATTTTGCCTCCTAGAGGTGTGACATCCTGTGAAAAGGGAGGTGTGTAGCAGTGGTCTTGATCGTGGCAGGCCAGTGGCTATCAGTGCAGGGGCATGGGACAGATATTGTTCCATATTTGTTTATTGTTCTTGGTTTGTAGTTTGCTCTTGAATAGAGAACTTGGCAGCAATCCATATACTCCCTTGAGTGCTGGCTAGGAGTGCTGCAATTCTGCATTGCATTTGCAGAGGCCTTGGAAAAAAAGGAGACCCCTTATTCCGTTCCCACTTGCAATTGCTTGAGGGTTCGCTGGATTCCAGATGTGCAGGATTAGTAGTGTTTGACCAGGCATTACATAACACTTCATATGTGTTTGTGGTTTGGTATAATATTTGAAATCATCTTAACGGCAACACAACAAAAATGCTAAATTATTTTCCTTAGATTTGGAATAAATATTTTTGTCAGCAAAGTAATCATTAAAGATCAGGGCTGAGATGAATTGGTGACTATTAATTCTGAAGAAGTAGTACCTGATAGAGAATGGGTAGGATATGACCTGTGCCAACACCCCACCATTGATAAGCCTTTCTATGAGTCAGAACTTGCTGCAGAGTTTTTAGAACTGGATTCTGTATGTTTCGAATCATAAGGAAATAAAACACATCCATGCACCAAATCAGAACAGATTAGATCATTTCTCTGTCTATAAAGGAGCTTCTGTAGTGGCTTCTGTGCCCAAATCCGTGGGTCTTTCAATACCTTCATGTCCTGCTATGTGCAGGTCCTTTTGGGCTGTTTAAAACTAATTAAATGCAGTGAACTGTGTTCATGTCAGAGTCTATTAACTTTCCAAATACAGATATATCCACTGAATGAAGAACAAAACTAATTTTTTCTTAGCACATCTGATTAATTCTGTCTCTGATTTGCTCTGCTTTTGCCTTTTGCTTTATGCTCCATGAAGGAGACAATCTGGCTCCTTTAATAACTTTTACTTTCTTTGTAAATTATTTAGTCTCAAGTGTAGCAGAGTTATTGATGAGAGTATCAAAAGATTTTAATTGACTCCATTTCAGCACTGTCCAAAAATACTGTTCAGAAAATAAGAAGGATTCTTTTTTCTGACTGTTTGAGAAGTGAAAATTAACGCTGTTGATCCTGGAAAAAATGTGATAGCATCATAGCATACTAACTTTTGCTCTAAACTCAAGCCTTTTACTGTTTCAACTTTTATGCAACTTCGTAGATCCATGTGTGCATTTCATCAGAGAAGCAGGTTTGGTGGTGTGAATAATATAATGGAAATGGCTACAGAACTGATGACCAAGGAAGCTGTATGCAGCACTGTCAGACCTACAAACACTGGTATTTCTCCCACTCTATATATTCTATGCATGATACTTACACATAGGATTGTTAAAAAAAACAAGCCAAAACATAACAAAAATCCAACAACCAAACAAAAAAAAATCAACATATTATTTGTTGTGCATTATTGCACTCCAATGTTTCAAATGGCTTAGTTTTCAAACATGCAGATGCAGACATCTCAGAGGGACATGTAAAATCATTGTGTAGATGTAAGGCATTTATAATGCTCTATTTCATGGAATACAGGCTAAATTTATGGCCATTTTTAATATTGGAAGAGTTAAATGATAATAATTTCACTTTGAAAGCTTGGACACAATATTTCAAGCCTGTCATTTTATAAACAGTAAATATTGTCCATTTTGGCACTTTTAGTTGAAGTGTGGTGTTTTATTTTTTTTTTTTTTGCTCCATTTGTTCATTTGTTTTGGGTTTCTTAAGTTATTTTGGTTGTATGTTTGAGCACTGGAGTTCCCAGCTGGGAATAAAAGAAGAAATTCTATGTTAGTGCCAGTTTTCCCTAAAATAATGTTTTTGAAGGACCAGCCCAGATGATCAGAATATCAGACATCCGTACAAGCAGTGGGCAGACTTTAGGCAAGATAACCAAGGAGACATGAAAAATCTTCCATAGAAATACCCATGTGCATTACATGATGTATATATGGACTGTAATTTTCTTGTGACAGAGCTAGAACTCCATCTATAATATGCAACAGATAGTTTTCTATGCTGTTATGATAGCCATGCCAAGTGCAAGGTCCTACACCTGGATCGGAGCAATCCCAGGCACAGCTACAGGCTGGGCAGAGAAGAGATTCAGAGCAGCCCTGCGGAGAAGGACTTGGGGGTGTTGGTTGATGAGAAAATGAACATGAGCAGGCTTCAGTGTGCACTCGCAGCCCAGAAAGCCAACCGCATCCTGGGATGCATCAAAAGGAGTGTGACCAGCAGGTCAAAAGAAGGTGATCCTGCCCTTCTACTCTGGTCTCGTGAGACCTCATTTGAAGTATTGTGTGCAGTTCTGGTGTCCTCAACATAAAAAGGACATGGAACTGCTGGAACAAGTCCAGAGGAGGGCCATGAGGATGATCAGGGGACTGGAGCACCTCCTGCATGAAGATAAGCTGAGAAAGTTGGGTCTGTTTAACCTGGAGAAAAGAAGGCTGCGTGGAAACCTCATAGCAGCTTTTCAGTATCTGAAGGAGGCCTACAAGGATGATGGAGAGGTACTCTTCATTAGGGAGTGTGCTGATAGGACAAGGGGTAACGGTTTAAAGCTTAAACAGGGGAAGTTTAGATTGGAAGTAAGGAAGAAGTTCTTTACTGTGAGGGTGATGAGGGCACTGGAATGGGTTGCCCAGGGAAGCTGTGAATGCTCCACCCCTGGTGGTGTTCAAGGCCAGGTTGGACAGAGCCTTGGGTGACATGGTTTATTGTGAGGTGTCCCTTCCCATGGCAGGGGGGTTGGAACTAGGTGATCTTAAGGTCCTTTCCAACCCTAACTATTCTATGATACTACGTAGTATAGCCTGACATGGCAATCCAGTAAACATGTGAAAGGAAAGGTGTTATAGCTCAGAGATAGCAAGTCACCTCATTTAAAATTGTAGGTAGAAGAGACAAGGAAAATTATATCTAACCTTAGGGGTTATTCCCAAGTGTTATTTTGGGTTCACTGGATTTTTCCATAAAAGACATATCCAAATTACATATTCATTACGGCATAGCTTTTCACAGTGGGTACCTGTAGAGTGCGTGGTAGAAGTCTCCCACAGCATGTTCATTTTTAATGAGAACAGACCACTTGCATTCTGTATCACAATCAAATCACTTGTCTTTCTGCAATAGGGCAACTACCCACTGAGCGGTTCTCACAGAATGCCTCTTTCCTTTGGGCTAACAGGTAATCTGTGCAAATCACTCATCAGGTCTTAGTTACGTCGTGTGCACAAATTGCAGGTCTGGAAGACAACCATACCATCAAACTGCTGATCACTTTTCTTATTACTTAGGGTTTTCTGGATAGAAATTAAGGTTCTCATGTCAGTTTTCAGATATTAATCTCTTTGCTGTCTCTTTCATGTATAGATTGTGATTGCTTCTTATGACTGATACTAGATCATGCATTAATTGTGCAACCAGGGCTAGCCTTTTGCTGGTGTAAATTGATATAGTTCTCTTGAGGTAGTAGGGCAAGTTTGTACCAATGGAAAAAAAAAACCTGAATTTAATTGTTTTGTAAGATTGTGGATCCACAAAGGGATGAGACACAGCTGCATAATATCATTGTTCCTAACTCATAAACTGTCTAAATCTATGTTACTAAAATACAAAGGCTTTCTGTACAATGTATATCAGAGTTAGGTGTCTCAGAAAACCATTTAGAAAAAGCAGCATGCTGAGCTGAGGGCCTTTAAGTTAGCCAACAGTAAATGCTGAACACAGAAACACATCTTAAATTACCTATCTCGGTGATATTTACGCACCTTACTCAGCACTATTGGAAGACATTACCATTCTGTCAGGATTTAAGTCCTGACTCGATTTCCTGACCTAATGCTTAGGTCATTTTCCTTAGCCTAATATTTAGTTTGTTTAGATGTCAAAGAGATTCAAACCCATGTTTCCATTTTTCAGGATAATGGCCTAATCATCAGGCAGTAGATGTGTCTGGGGTGGGGCTGAATTGTGTGTTTTGTACCCCTTCTGATGAAGCTGTTGCATTCCACACAAAGGAGTTAAAGGTCTTTTGGTCAAAAGAAAACTGTTACGGAAGACCTGCAGTCTGAGAAGACCTTTCAGGTATCTGCATGAAGTAGCGTTTCATTATTTTGTGATTTCTGTGATTTCATCATTGTATTCAATAAATAGTAGTGACAACACCAGTATTTTTCAATCTGCTTTCACTCTCCATATCATAAAACCAGTATAATACCTAGAGAAGAAGAAAAATCTCCTATAATGTTTCTAAACCCAGTATCTATTCCCTTTTCTCTTTTTTAATCAGTGCAATGTACTACAGGCCTTGAACAAAACCCCCTCATCTCTTGCATCCCAAACATGCAGAATTGTCTGTACATCTTTTCTAGCAGTAGGTAATTAAAACTTCAGTCATGTTCTTAGCCCCACGTTGATTTACTTACAGAAATAAGTTTACTAAATGACCGCAGGAAAGCAGTTTTCCACTGAAGTCAGTAGAACAAGTTAATAGATCTGTCCAGAAATCTTATGTAGAAGCCTATTGAATACTCTTTTCCTTGGTATCCTGACTGCAAAATTGGATGCTTACTGAAAAGCTGTGACAATAAATGCTTAGACAATTAGGGAATTGCTGTCTTCTCAGGAGGTCACAATGCCTAGGCAACCTATGCAAACATGTTATAAAGAAAGCAAAACAAACAAAAAATCTTTTATTGAACAGACTTTTTCTTATATGCCTTCTAATACATATTCCGTTATCAATATCATACTTCCAGAGCTTGGAAATATAAATATATTGAAAATTAACATTATGAAGATTATTAAAGTAGCATGCAAGAAGAGTTCAGCTTCACTTTACATAATAAACAATGATTTTTTTGTCATTAGACCTGTGCTGCATTATTCTGTCATCTGGCTGGTGGACATGGTTGTGCCAAGATCATTGATGTTTCTTGTTTTGATTGAGCTGGTATTTTCATACTGCTTCTTTAGACAAGGAGAACTTATAGCTGATACTTTGCTATGGCAATTTTGGCTGGAGGACCCAAGTTTTACCCATTGTGACAGAAGACGACATAAAATCAAGCCTAAAACAAGAATGAATTTGCCACCTTGTTTTGCTTTGTTTTGATTCTTAATGTCGGTCAAAATGTAGTTTTGAAGACACAGGGTTTATGGTAGTTACAATTTACAAGGGAAGATATTTTCAACCATTTAGGAATGAGTAGACCAAACCAAATTATTACCATTTTCTGTGTGATTACTTTCTCACTTATCAAATGGTGCATAATACACTAATGTGGGGATCTTGAGGCTCCTTAGCTAAGCAAAATTCCGTTAAATTTAGAGGAAGTTTTTCTGTGAAAGAAGTGAGCAAATTTTTGGGGATATGAACTTAAATGCCAAACCATTTGATGGATATTGAACCACTACTCACTGAACAAAGCCATAGCAAAGGTTTTCAGAAGTACCATTATGCAAAAGCTTTTTATTTTTTTTTTAGGATATTGGAGTTTCAGTAATTACCTATACTGTTTAATTTTAAGGCAGTGGTGTCTGTTATAGCTGTGTATCAGAATGAAATTTCTTAAGTAAAAATATTATTACCTTTGCTCAATGTGTTGCTAATTTAATGGCATACGTTTTTGCTTGTGTAGCTCATTCTTACCATGATGTTTGAGCAGTATAATAAGTCCTATAATAGGATATTAAATGGATGATCCTTGAGCCAGGTAGACCTAATCTTAGTAAAGCAAGTGAATGAAATGCTGGAGGAAAATATGGCACATATTTTCCCAATACAGTTCAGTTCAAGATATTTTTAGCAGATCATATCTACTAATATTTTTCATTAATTTTAATTATACACAGATGATTGATTTCTTACATATACCAGAAATGAAATAATCTTGAATATATTAGCATAATGTAAGAAGTTACTGTTTTAGTTATTTGAGGTATTAGTTTTGCATCCTTTTTACAGGCTAAGAAGCAGTTACTGACTGCAACTAATTGTAGATCTACTATTGAGGGCTCAGCTATAAATTATAGTGTATCTTCAAACGATTAGTGGCATTTTGACTTTTAAAGGAATCTCTTTACTTACAAACAGTTTTTTAGAATATATTATAATAACACCTGGAATTCAGCCAGCAAACAAGATGTTTATAGACTGTCCTAAGTAAGAATAGCTTTCTGTTGTTTGTTTTGGGGGTTGTTTGTTTTGGTTTTTTTTAGTTTATAGATGTTTTATGGTTTGAAAAGTTATTTCTATTGCTTTATTTTTATGAAGCACCCGTAGTTCTGTGTTCTGACAAAACAACCATCTTATAACGCAAAACTAATTTCTTGCAAATAACTTCTTGCCTTTCTGTCCTTGGTGGTGACTAATCTTGGGGAAGAAGTGTCTGATGGGGTCACTGTCTCAAAGTATGGAAGATTCCTTTCAAAAGAAGTAGTACAAGTCTTGAATTATATTTCTCTTTGAGCAGAGAAACTTCATTATAAAAGTGGTAGTCAGGTCAAACCTTTTTTGTCAGTCATTAGGATATATTGTGCTTTCAAAAACAGCTAAACTAAACCAGCTACTGAATCCTTATGTAGGGACAGACAGTATGAAATCAGTGAAAGTAATGGAATTGATTTTATTCTACCAAATTAACAAAAAGGTAACAATAACTGTTAGATTATATTTATTCGTTTGAGATATGACTTCAATGTATTTTTGCTTTCTTGATGCACAAGCTATCTGGGGATTGATTCTAAGTCATGAACACCTCGTCTGCTTCTTTTAATGAGCTTCCAATGGCTTGCACCCTGTTCTGGTTTTTATGGTATTGCCAGCTCAGGATTTAACTTGCAGAACAGATGGAATTTGTGACAACTGCAACATTTGGAAAGTGTATTTCAATTTAATTTTGCTAGTCCCAGGAGTAAATTTTACTCCTATATATTTGTAAATTGGATTGTTTCCCCTTTTACCAAAGGAAGTCAGGCATTACTTTTTTTAAGCTGCCCTTTCTTGAGAGAAATACAATATTGATAATTCAGTTAGTTAGGATGTTTTCAGAAACCACAGTGTAACCAGCTGTGGGCTGTGCTGAGGCCCTAACTTAGAGGAAATGAGTATCCAGTGAGATCCTTGTATCTGGCTTTACTGGAACTCCAGCAGCAATACATCTTATTACCTCATATTAAGCTTTCTGTTCAATGCTTACTTGTCCGCAGGGTTTTAAAACTTCTTATATTTTACCTTCCTTTTCTGGTCCAGATAAGCACTCTGAGCCAGCACCAGGTTAAGACTGTTTCTGAGAAATGTTAAGCAGGGCTTCTGCAGCACCCTGCCTCCTGCCAGTGCTACAGCAAGAGCAACCTTCATGCATGATTTGTGGAGTTAAGGCTCACTGATTATAGAATGACCATTCCTGCCGTGAGGACTGGGAGAAAGCAGCTGTTGAAAATCAGGCAGCCTCCTGCTTAGTGTTAAATCCCCAGCTGGAAGTTGCACTGGAGTTGCTCCTGCTTTAGAGAAAGAGGGCAAATGACAGATGTTCTTGGTCTCAGTCATTACAAGCAGGTTGAAATTTGTGGGTTTTTGTCTTTAGTTTTGTGTGTTGGTTTTTTTTTTGTTTGTTTTGTTGTTTTTGTTTGTTTGTTTGTTTTAAAACACAGTTCTGGCTATCTGCTGAAATTATGGCATAAAATACCTGGGAAAAAAAAAAAAAACGCAGAAGTTCTCCCTATCCTTCCGTGACTCTTGGTTCCTGTTTCCAGATCTGCTCTAGATCTAGGCAAAGGCTCAATTGCTAACGTAGAATATAAAAGCTGCCGTCAGACTACTGATGCTGCTTTCTTATCTTTTTGCTACTATTATTTACTACAGGATGGAAACAATAAACAAGCTGTGCCCAGGTTGTAAGCACTGACAGATCTGCAAGTGGTTTTAGCAGCAGCCATGATAACACTGTTTAAGTCTCTAATGGCTGGTGACTGCAACATCCTGATTTCTGCCAGTCTGAAATGTCTCAGAACTTTATGACATGTTTGTGCATGAAAAACAAAACAAAACCCTGAGTAGCAGAATACTGCTTGTGTTTGCATTTCTCCTGAATCACCATTTTGACCACTGCTGGTATCAGTGCAGCAACAGTTTCCATAGCAGTTAATGCTGCAGCTAATACTGTTAAAAATCTGATACAAAAGGAGAGACTTTAAAAAGGCTACAATACTTCTGCAGAAATCCTGTACATTTGAGGGTTTTGTTTATTAGTTTTCCCCAGAAAATGATTAGGGAGGTAATTTGGCACTTTGGTTTTTGCCTAGCTGCATCATTGAGAACTGCGTGCACTCAGACCCCATAGAAATTTGCATTAATTACTTAAATATTGTTACACTCAAAATCTTGTCTTGGGCAGAAGGAAATGAAATGGGCTGGCAGTGTGCACTTGCAGCCCAGAAAGCCAGCCATATCCTAGACTGCATCAAAAGGAGCATGGCCAGCAGGTCGAAGGAGGTGATCCTGCCCCTTTACTCTGCTCTCATGAGACTTGATTTGGAGTATTGTGTGCAGTTCTGGTGTCCTCAACATAAGAAGGACATGGAACTGTTGGAACAAGTCCAGAGGAGGGCCATGAGGATGATCAGGGGACTGGAGCACCTCTGTATGAAGATAAGCTGAGAAGTTGGGTCTGTCAGCCTGGAGAAGAGAAAGCTGCGTGGAGACCTCATAGCAGTCTTCCAGAATCTGAATGGAGCCCACAAGGATTCCAGAGAGGGACTCTTCATTAAGGACTATACTAATAGGACAAGGGATAATGGGTTCAAACTCAAACAGGGGAAGTTCAGGTTATATATAAGGATGACACTCTTTACTGTGGGGGTGGTGAGGCACTGAAACAGGTTACCTAAAGTAGTGGTGAATGCTCCATCCCTGGCAGTGTTCAAGGCCAGGTTGGACAGAGCGTTGGGTGACATGATCTAGTGTGAGGTGTCCCTGCCCATGGCAGGGAGGTTAGAACTAGATGATCTTAAGGTCCTTTCCAAACCTAAGCATTGTACAAGTCTATGAAATGCATCATATATACGTGGAAACAAGGTTTTATTGTTAGCCTACCTGAAAACTGAACAATTAGACTGAAATACACCAAATGGTTATTTTATCCAACTATAGGAATGCGCGCGGTTTTACTACCCAAGTAGTACAGTACAGCTTCATTAGGAATAATATCCTCAAAATTATTACACAGTGGGGCTGATGAATATCTACTCTCCCTATGCTGCTATGCTGGGTCTTCTAAAGTCCTCTACGTGCCAAGATCAGGAGTACCAGTGCTGCTGGAGGGACATGCTGGGATATCTCGGGGAGCTAGGTCTTCCCCAGGAGAAGCTCAGCAGCCTTGCTTCCACCTGCAGGTATTTTCACGTTTCCCTGTCACAGCCTGTACACACAAAGGGCCATTGTTTGTCAGGCAGTGACTGCCAGGAAAGTGAGGATATTGGCATCTTCTGAAGACCTCCAGGAGCTATTGTGATAGAAGATGTAATTATCTGTGGGTAGTGTGATAGAGTTGGTAGCTTTTGCTCAAGTGAGGACTCTACTGCTGGACTGGACAGCTGTAAGTCAAAACCATGGGATACTGGAATCAAAGTACAAAAATGAGTTTAGCATCCATTTGCAGTTATGACATTAATTTTTGCCAGGTTTACCCTGTTGTGATTCTAGTACTCTTGACAATTTAGGCTTGTATTTGTCAGATATCTGATACATTGTATTGCTTCTACTGACTAAGCAAATCAAATGTATTCACATCATCCACTCTTTCAGAAGTCTGGTTAGGTAGTCTGATTCCCTGTCCTACAGGCACTTCTGTCTTTCTGTATGAGGGTGCAGGGAATTTAAATTCCTGATTTCTTCCAGTATAGTCTGTAGTGAGCCATGTGAATGCCCCTTCTGCCTCCTCCTATGAGTCTTTTATCCAATTTGATAGAAGTTGCTGAGGTAACATTGCTAATACCTTATAAACTTTGCCAAATAAATTTTCCTTAATTAATTCCTTAAATGACCATTCTATGCAATTTATATATATGATATTGCATTTTGAAACAGTGTGATGGGCCTGTGCATTTTTGTAGAGCTTCAGTGAATTCAGAATGAATTGAAAAGTGTATAAATGAATAAAGCACATCTTTATGGATCCATTGGAAAATTGGAATGAAATTATTTGAATATGGATTATTTTTAATTCCTTATGAACGAACATGTAACTCAGAAATTGTATTAACAACCTGGGACAGAATATGATTGTTTAGAATGTCTCGATATTTGGAATTTCACCAAAATCAAAATTAAAGCAAGATATTAGTGTGACACAGAATTTAATATGCTGCTGTAGCAAAAATCTGGGAAAGGTACTACAAAGGTTGTTTTAACTTGTCTAAAAGAAAAAGGATTAATTAGCTTAAATGTGGAAAAACTGTTTCTTGCCAGAAACTGTATGAAGTTTTATTTCAACAGGTCGCAAAAGGGGCCAATGCCCAAAATATTATCCTTAAAAGAAATACTCTGTGAAAGAAGGGGGAACAGAATATAAAAGATAAGAGGAGAAGATCGCTTAAAAAAAAAAAAAAGCTAGACAATGTTTCTGACAACATGAAAAAGATAGCACCTCTTTTAATGATGTCATCTTTGGGGATTCAACGCATCAGTATGCAATGTCTAACAAACCGTGGAGACATTCATCCAAGAGAAATGTCATGCCCAGAGGTGCTGCAGTTCTAACAGGATGACAAAAAACATTGTAAGTCAGACAGGTCCAACTGAGGTCCAGTGCTCACTGCCATGGACCAATAAACTTTTTCCTTTTTAGCTTCTCTTCTTTATACTTAATAGGCAATATTAAAAATATGTAAAAATTTAGAATTTTATGCACTGTATTTGTAATGGTTATTGCAGGTTATGCTTGGAAGTTAAAGTATGTTACTTACTGAGATTAAATTTTGTGTTTTGGTAGATTGCTGCCATTCATGAAGGATAATGAAATTTTGATTTAGGAAGGCAGAAAAAAGGTGAAAGAGTCATCTTTTTTAAAGTCAGAGCATGTGTGTCTTTACTGAAAGCCATGCCACAAAGTTTTTAATGTGAGAAGTGGGTTTGCACAATGGAGTTCTTTTGTTGTAACAACTACATTCAGCTATTCACAAAAGAAGCTTTTTTGACAGGGTTTTGTTTGTTGTTTTTTTTTTCTCAAAAGAGTTTTGAAAAGGTCAAAGCTTTTTGACCTTTTCAAAATGAAAGACCTCACTTTTTTTTCACCAGTGAATGACATTTTGAAAAATAAGCTAATCCTAGTGAAACGATTGCCTTAAAGGTCATAACCAAGTGACCTGGGCCAAATTAAAAAAAAAAAACAAAAAAAAAACAAAAAAAACAACAAAACACCGAAACAACCCCTAAAAACTTTGTAAAAATTTTAAATGTTTTCTCTTTTACATTCTATTAAAAGGTAAGAAAAATATTTGAAAATTTTGAAGGATTCATAGGATGATGAGAGAATGCCTTTTCCAGATGAACTTTAATCTGTTGAAGATTTAGGTTTTATACATATTAATCATTTATCATTTCTGTATTATACCAAGTTCCTCAGGGACTTTTACAAGTGAGTTTTTAATATCTCCAAGGGCTTAACTTCACCCAGTGTTTGAATAAGCTGTTCCAGTGTTTGACCACCGTTATGGTGAATTTGAACACAATGTTGGAATAGCCCGCGTTTCCTATGAAGAAAAGCTGAGAGAGTTGATGTCATTCAACCTGGAGAAGAAAAGGCTGTGAGGAGACCTTACAGCAGCCTTTCAATGTATAAAAAGGACTTCTAAGAAATATGGAGAAACACCTGTAGTAGCAGTCATTTTAAACTGAGGGTAGATTTAAATTGGCTACAAAGAAGAAATTTTGATGATGAGGTTTGTGAAATGCTGGTTGTTCAGAGAAATTGCCCAGTCAAATTGTGTATTTCTTAGGGACAGGGAGCCCAGGGAAATTGTGGCTGCCCCGTCCTTGATAGTGTTGTTCAATGCCATGTTGGATGGGGCTTCGGAGCAACATGATCTAGTGATAGATGTCTCTGCCTATGGCAAGGGGGTTGGACTAGATAATCTTCCAACCCAAAGCATTCTCTGATTCTGTATTGCAACCTGTGTCTGTTGTTTCTCATCATACTGCCATCCACCTGCAAGTCTGCCTGTCTCTGGAATTGTCTGTAAACTTTTCAAGAGTGAGCTCTAACCCACTGTCAATCCCAGGGATGCCTCTAATTAGCCAGCTGCCAGCCAAAACTTGTGCCACTGACTGCAAACCTGTAAGGTCAATATTCCAGTCAGGTTTCTATGCACCTTTTTATCCACTTAACCAGTCTGTATTTCAGTTATGTGACGACAGGGATATTATGGGAGTGAGTGTCAAAGCATGCCTTCTTAACATCAAGGCATGGGACATCATGGATCACATAAGCTCTATTCAAGAGCATGATAGAATATTATATCTCTTACAGTAGTTTTGAATGAGTAGTGCTGCACTGAAACAGTTTGCTGAAAGGCAGTTAAAGTTTTCCTGTGTAAACCATTATAACTCATTTCAGCTCTCTAAAACATATATTTTTAATACAGTCCATTTAAAACAGGACCTTAAAGAAATAACCTTTAAATATTTAATTAAACTGATTCTGAGAACAAGTGAGCATTGGAACTATTACGACAGTTTGTAAATTTGTGAGATATGTATAATTTTATAGCGGACTTCTTAAAGAAGGTTAGCAGAATAAATTTCTGCTGCGATGAGAACTGTGATATTGCCAGAATTGTAACAAGTGTTTTACTGTTCAGGGCAATTTAATTCTAAGTCTGTATGGCTTTTGTGTTAGATTACAGCAGTGGCAGTGTTCATTATGATCCTAATAAGAAATGTACTCAGACTCCATAAGATATAGCTGAGAATACCACTGTCTTGGTTTAAGCCCAGCTGGTAACTCAGAACCACGCAGCCACCTGCTCATTCCCCCTTTCTTCCCCCGCTGCTCCAGGCGGGATGAGGAGGAGAATTGAAAGAATGTAAACCCTTCTGGCTGAGATAAGAACAGTCCAATAACTGAAGTATAATACAAAACTATTACTAGTACTAGTACTACTACTGCTACTACTAATAATAAGGGAAATAACAAAGGGAGAGAATATAAAAATAAAAAGGGGAGGGGGAAAAAAACCCAATAAACAGAAGTGATGCACAACAGCTCACCACCACCCAGCACGACCTGCGCAGTGATCTGGGCCTTCTGGGTGACTGCCCTCCATTTACACACTGGGCATGACATGCTGTGGTACAGAATATCCCTTTGCCTAGTTTGGGTCAGTTGTCCTGTCTTTGCTTTCTCCTGGCTTCGTGCCCCTCCTCACTGGTAGAGCATGAGATTGAAAAGTCCTTGATCAAGCTAAACATTATTTAGCAATAACTAAAACGTCGGTGTGCTATCAGCACTGTTCGTAGACTAAAGTCAAACCCACAACACTGCACCAACTACAAAGAAGGAGAAAAACAGGTGTTGTATCTGAATCAAGGGCAACCATTTATTGGCACTAACAGAAAAATGAAAAAGAGGATAGGTGATCTCATAGAATCATAGAATGGTTTGGGTTTGGGTTGGAAAGGACCTTAAGATCATTTAGTTCCAATGCCTGCCATGGCCCGGGATGCCTCACACTAGACCATGTCATCCAAGGCTCTGTCCATCCTGCCCTTGAACACTGCCAGGAATGGAGCATTTACCATGTACTTGGGCAACCTGTTCCAGTGTTAATGTCCCTCTGGATGGCATCCATTCCCTCCAGCATATCAACTGAACCTCACAGTTTCGTGTAATTTGCAAACTTGCTGAAGGTGCACTCAATCCCACTGTCCATGACGCCAACAAGGATTTTGAGCAAGACCAGGCCCAACACTGATCCCTGAAGGACACCAGGTCTCCAGCTGGACATTGAGCCATTGACCACAACTCTCTGCATGCGGCCATCCAGCCAATTCTTTATCCACCAGGTGGTCCATCTATCAAGTTAATGTCTCTCCAATTTAGAGACAAGGATGTTATGCGAGACAGTGTCAGACACCTTGCGCAAGTCCAGGTAGATGACATCAACTGCTCTGCCCTTGTCCATCAGTTCTGTAGCCCCATCATAGAAGGCCACCAATTTGGTCAGGCAGGATTTGCCCTTAGTGAAGCTATGCTGGCTGTCACCAAGCACCTTGTTGTTTTTCATGTGCCTTAGCATGCCTTCCAGGAGAATCTGCTCCAAGCTTTTGCCAGGCACAGAGGTGAGACTGAGTGGTCTGTAATTCCCCAGGTCATCCATTTTCCCCTTCTTGAAAATGGGGGTTATATTTCCCTTTTTCCAGTCATCGAGAACTTCACCTGACTGCCATGATTTTTTAAATATGATGGCCAGTGGCTTAGCAACTTCATTTGCCAGCTCCTTCAGGACCCACGGATGGATTTCATCAGGTCCCATGGACTTGTGTGCGTTTGGGTTCTTAAGGTGATCTCAAACCTAATCCTTTCCTACAGTGGGCCTAACTTCTTCATTCTTACGGTCCTTGCGTTTATCTTCCAAGACTTGAGTGGTGTGGCTACAGCACTTGCCAGTGAAGACTGAGGCAAATAAGTCACTGAGAACCTCAGCCTTCTCCAAATCCAGGGTAGCCAGTTCCCCGATAGCTTCTGGAGAGTGTGCACATTGTCTGTCCTTTTTTTGCAACATACCTATAGATGTCTTTCCTGTTATCTTTGACATGTGTGGTCAGACTCAATTCTAACTGAGCTTTAGCTTTCCTTTTTCCTAGCTTCCTGGATCATGTCTGTGTATTCCTCCTTGGTCCTTCATGTAAGAGAACCCCAAACTATGCTGTGTCATAAGGTGGACCTCCAGTCTGGACACAGCAGATCTTGTCCATGGAGGGGTTCACCAGCATTGTAGTCTCTAGAGTTCTAGTATTTTCTTGAAAGAAAACTACTCTATTCATCATTTCTACAATGAAACAAATGGATATTTGCATAGGAACTCACTGCTTCACTGTAAGAAAAAGACAAGGAGACCCAGGTGACATCATCACTGGTACCAAGGGTGAGCTGCCAGCAGCTTCCTTTGTTGCAATTAGCCGTGTAAGTTTATCCTGCAGCCAAGGAATAAGTGCAACACTACGTAGGCCTAAAAGCCATGCTGCGTATGCAGTGTAGTATAGGACAGCACAGGCATGTTTCCTGTTATGTGGATCACTAACCCTTCAATTTACAGTACTCTTCCGGGTGGAATTACTACACCTCCCATGTTCTATTTCATATTCTTTGGGCTGCTTCAGACATTGCTGTGAAATAGGTGTCCTTTTTTCAGCTGGAGACAAACAGGAGAAGCAAATGAAATTGAATTGCATAGACAATTTGTAGTCTTCAATCTTCTCCTTGGAGAATGTTCTTACATCATCTTTGCTGTATCTTGTCTTTGTGTGAAATGTTAGAGATACCTGGAATCCAGAACAAGGTGTTTTTCACCTCTGTGGAAAAGGAATTAATACCAGTTAAAAGCCACAGCAGGTTTTGGCACTCCACCATCTATAGAGAGGATTGGATGCACACTGAATTGCTTCTCCAAAGAACAAGAAATGTTGAAATGAGAAAAAAGGAACTGGAAAAGTTCTATCATTTTCCAGTCTGTAACGCGAGGGTAGTTACCAAGAATTCCGATAAACAGACACAGATGAAATTCAATAAAGTAGAAAAAGTGTAGGCTAAATTTTTATTATTCCGGTATTACTGTGAACCTACTCTTGTCAGATTAGTCACTGTAATTTACAGACTATGGGGAATAGAAAAAGGAATAGTTGGAATCAAGTTTAGCTGGTAGTAGGTTTATTTGTCTGTCTTCTCTTTTGCTCCTTCCAGTCCACTTTTTACTTTCCCAGTAATTAACTTCCACGGGTATTTAATTTAATTCTCTCAGCATCAGCCTTTCTAGATTATTGGTTTTCCAACATTTACTCCCTGTATGATGGCAGTCCTGGCTTGTTCAATTATCCTTAAGGGTGTTTCAGTTTTTCTTACTTTTTTTTGTAGTGCTTTACAGCCAAGTACTACAAGTTTGATTAAAGTAATAGTTTGGTCTGACTCATTTATGGGCTTTATATGACTTTTTCTCCAAGTGCTACGTCTGAAAGCTTTTTCTGGAGTGGGAAGGGGGGAGTTGTCTGTTTATTTTGAAGTGTAAGGACTAAATTTGGCCTTTATGCAAACAAACTTTAACTGAGATTGATGAGTAAAGACTGCAGTATTTGTATCTAAATCAATGGATTTTTCATGTTTGTGCCGTCAGTTCCTATTAAGAAGAGTGAAATAAAGTGTGCTGCAAATGAAAAATTGTATAAAATATTTAATCTTCCACCCTTACGGTTTTGATGTCTTACGATGCCATAAATTCCTGTCAGAGGTACTGAACAGGGAGAAATTAAGGACATTATTAGGCAGGAGCAATAAAAGTAGCTGCAGAAAGAACAGCAAGACAAAGGCTAGCATGAGATTCAGTAGATCACAACCTCCCCTCAGATGTTTTTGGTGACAGATACCTTGCATTGTTCATTCTGGAATGAAAGCTGTCCCCTTCCATTAGGCCCATGGATGACAATCCCTCACTCAAAAAAGTTGAATTGTTAATATGTCTCTGCATTAGATTCTCTGAATTAAGAACATTATGCTCAAATAAGAAAGAAAGGCTCTAATTTTTTGTCATTTAAACAATGGTAAATGAGGAATAATTCTGAAGGAGGAACTGCAAGCACAAATGTCTGAGAAAATAGACGAGTTTTAGCTCTTCAATTTTAATAAAATATATATGCATTTACAGCTTAAACTTATCCTAATCTCTGCATGTACTTTTGCTTATTTGCTTAAGTTTCATTTTTTATTACGGACAAGATTTTGTAGTGTGTTTGTGAATTTCTGATTTTTGTCTTCTTAAAAGACTGTCTGTTGTGTAGCAAATTCTGAGAATAGTCTCATTCTTAATATCTGAAAAGTACTACTTATGAAGAAACCAAATCACATCTGCATATTGTGTCCAGAGGCTCAAAATAATGACTTGGCATTTGGTTGATTGGTGGACAAATGTTGAGTAACTGAATCATTACCCCTTAAGTTAAGAGACAGAAATACTGCAGATGTAGCTTTTGCCAGTTATGACTTTCAAATATTCCTTGGGACTCCTGTGCCACCAAAGGCAATTGTCAACTGACCCAGAAATTTCATGGCTGTTTATGTAATTAGGCTGTTCACTCATGATGGTATTAAATGCCACAAATACAATAGCATATGGAATGATCCTGTTTGGTTTGCAGCTTTAGCAAGGGATCCTTTAAGTAGCATAGAAGAGTAGGGGCATTATTACGTATCCACAGATATTTTTCCATGACAGATCCTCTTACAGACATGTACAAGCCAAGCAACATTTTGGCCAGACCTCAAAGCAGAGCTTTTCAGAGAATAAAAATAAAATACCACAAAGTTTCTCAGGACTTTATAGTTTGTTTGAAATAATGAAGAAAAAACACATTTTGTGTGAGAAAAATACTGAAAAAAAAATCTTTTGGCAGTTTTACATGTTTAGTTGTACTTTGACCTTGATTAAAATTCTGGGCAGAAAGTAATTAAAATAAAATTGAAAAGCTTGGCTTAAAATATATGTTTCAGAATTGTTGATTTGCCTTTTTCATTCTCAAAAACGTTGCAGTAACATTGCAAATTATGGTTATTGTGAAGAGAATTATTTATTACCAACTGCAGTCCTGACTCCCTTATGAAGAAAAATAAAGAAAATGTTATAAAACATTAAATTAAAAAAAAAAGTAGTGTTTTTATTTACCCACAGTAGAAAATATAATTAATATAAAGCAAAATATATAGAGGAGTGTATGAGACTATAAAGAAAGTTTAAGGAGTAATTATTCTAAATGGTGGTGAAGCTCATGTATGTTGAAGTGCTTCCTCATCAAATACAGATCAGTCTTAAAAGTGTATGTGAAAAGCAACCACCAGTTTTTGCCAAACATGACATCTGAGATGGGTATGATCTGTAACTTAGGCTGTATATTCAAATCTCTCCCACATCATCCAGGGAATGGTGTGTCATCAGAATTTGTCTAATTACAGAACATTACTGATCAGCTGTGCTCTCACACCAAACAGTACTGAGGTCTCTGCCAGGTGGACTTGGAAGGAAAAGTAAGGTACCTTGAAAATACATGGGACTTTCATGGCCATGACATATTTCATAACTGAAGTTTGTGGAATCAAGGAGTAACAGCACTGATAGTCGCACATACTGATATCTGGAAACTTTACTAAAGCTTATGATATGTCTTTAGGCAATGACTATGTCTTCTATCACATTTTGCAGAGTGCATTTTATTCGTCTTTTCATGTTTTACATTCCCAATTTTATTTTTTTTTAAAGAAAGTTAGAAGATGTTGATGGATTTAAAAGAATACAAAAGCTGGAGCTTTAGAAGAGAAACTATGATGTGAGACTCCCTGTAAAACTGCAAGATTTTTAAAAACAGCAGGATTAATGAATAGCCTAATTCTCATTTTTGATGGCAGAATCTATCAAGGTAGCACTTTTATATTTGCTAGGGGATTTTCTAGGCTAAGGAGAATATGTTACAGAATTACTGATGTGGATTTTTCAAAATTATGATCAATGGGGTAGCAGTAGAGTTTGGTCTTTTTCTCCAGGCTCCACCGGCACTACTAGCTTCCCAAGGGAGTTCAGATGTATTACTCAGAAGTAGACACATTTGCATATCCTGATTTTGAGCTGAGCCTTATGCAAAGTGCTGAGAAATCCTAACCCCCTTTTTTTCTTGTTTTAAACATTACAACGTGTGACGCCATTCACTGTTTCACTGTGGGACCCAACCTTGCTGTTCTCCTTTGTGTTGGACTTAGACCATGCATATTTTGCAGTCACTTGTAAAGGAAAAAATGCCTTCTAAAGTATATGAGGAAGGGAGTTTTTTTCCTTTTCTTTTTGCCATTTCATTTTTTGATGCATTTTAGCAGTGAATATGGATCAAGATTTTCCTGTAATGTTTCATTAGTTTTTGTCAAGTGTGCTTTGTGGTTTTCATCTGTTTAAGGTTACTCAACCAGAATGGCTCTTTACACAAAAGAATCATTTCCTAGGGCTATGAATAGCAGGACATGGACCTTGAACTGGACTCTGAATTCAGAGGGAATTAGCACAAAGAAAATGAAAAAGTGACATGTCTGTGACAACCCATTTTGCTTAGCAAAATGGATTGCAGTTAAACCGCAATGTTTTGTACAAAGTGGAGCTTTTTAAATAAGCTTGTCTCCATTTTTGAGTGTGAGGTGCAGTAATCAGATCTACAAACCAAGAATGAGTGGATCAGGCTGTGACGTATTATTTCTGAGTCAAGAATATAGAGCAGAGTTCTGTATAACGTGCCTTTTTCTCTCCATCATGTCATCTCATCTTTGGTATGCTCAGTATTTTTAAAAAGGTGAAATGTGTTGGAACAATGGAATAGCTCTACATGTCTGGCGTTCTAGCTTGTGTTATCTCATCATCTTTATTGGCTCCTGCTCTTATCCTACCTGCCACAGAAAATATATGGACTCAGTCAGAGATCAATATGATCAGACAAAAAGCCGTTTATTACAAAGCCTTAACCCTTTAAATACTATTTCTTACATGCACTTACAGTGATTTGGCATATTATGATTGGATGCATGTCTTGAAGACCCTTTGCAACTGGCATATAATTGGTTAAGCACAGGTGTGGGAACTTGACCTCGAAAACTTGCCAACAGTCCACAGTTCTTATTACCTCAGTGAATTCCAGCTTCTTCTTACCTTGCTTGCTTAAGCTTCCTTGGGCCTCTCACGGCCTTGCTGTATCTTTCAGGATTATTCAGAGTTTATGTACCAATTATCCACTGTCCTGTGAGAACACTGTCTCCACATCTCCCCCTTTTTGTTTTATATATGTTTTGGATGACCCTACTTGAGCAGGGGATTTGGGCTAGATTATATCTCCAACATATGGCAACTACAGGCTGCTGGGCCTGCCCCTTTTCTCTGCTGTATGGCTCTCTGGTAATCCTTCACATCAAGGTCTGGCATGGCATGTGTCCCCACCGCCAACAGTAGAGCTGAAGGTTCTTCTTGGTGGCAAACACAGAGGCCAACCCAGTCTTGCCCTTGACTGTGGTAGCAGGCATTTTCTCAGCCTCAGTCCTTGCACCTTGTTGTCAATGCAGAGTTTCACCTGCTTCATCCAGTAGCAAGTCACTACTACAGCAAGGCACACACAAATTTACACTAGCAGAGTAGCTATTACAGGGTGCAGCAGCATGTTGAAGATGCTGATGGCAGTGAGGGACTAGCCAAAGAAATTTCTTACCAGTGGAATTTTCCCACCCTCTTAATTTGTTCCATTACCTGCTTTATAACACTACCATTGTATTAAAATCTTGCTAGCTTTTGCCTTAGCATTTTCTAGCAGCTACTGCAAATTTCCATACTCTAACATCTCTTTTACAAGTGACAAATCTATACAATACAAGGTGTAGTTTCTTATTAGCAGCTAGCTAGTAAATATAGGTGGTTTCATATACAAAATCACAACCTCTAATAATAGCTACTTTACAAGCGCACATATTTAGGATATTACTTTTCAGTTGTCCCCAAGTGATGTTTTGCAGTTATTCGTTTTTTCTCTTCCTCTGTCTCATTCTGCTTGGGGTATTCACAGTCAGCTCCTGTAGCTGAGGCATCAGGTTTTTCCATTCGTCTGTCCAGCTCATGGCAAGGCTTCACAAACTTTGCAGGCAGTCCAGGTTATCAGTTCTTGAGAAGTAGACAGGTTAAACTGCATATTTGCAGCATCATTGCTCTTTCCCCCCCCCCCCCCTTTTTTTTTTTTCTAGCCCTGCAAAAGCTGGCCTGCTGGGCAGCAGCTACAGCTGCCTGCCTGCTTCAGCAGCAACTATAAATACCTGCCGGCAGCCGCACTTTTACATTAACTGTTTCATGCCCAAAATGTTAAACAGCTACCTGTTAAAACCTTTTACATGAACCCAACAATACACAAAACATCGATTGCCCTCAACACGCACACACACATGTGGGATCCCACAAGCACACTCCACACAAGTACAATATTTGAAACACAAAAAGACAATTATTACTCCCACTACACGGTCCCACGTAAAGTACGTGGCATAAGGACATTGTGGAGACTAACAGAGAAACAGCTCCAAGAAGCATCATTGCAGTGCGAGGTGGCAAGCTCAACCTTAGCGGGCATCCCCGCAGAGGCTCTGCCTCCCCCACATCGTATGAGGCTTGGGCTTTTATACTGACCAAAATGCACACTCATTCTGACACAGGTGGCCAGCCTATGTTGGAAGAAGTGGCCAGCAATACCTACAAAGGTCTCCAAAGGTTGCTAGAAACCTGGACATACTTATTTTTACCAACTTCTAGTTTATGAGTATCCCAGAGAGACTATATTAAATGAGTCACAGTATGCCAAATACCCCTGATAAGAACATATGAAAGACCTTCCCACCACCGAAAACGCACACAATAAGCCTTTATCCCGTGTTTGTCTCGCTGTAGGTTCGGGGGGGTGGGTGGGGGGTGGTGGGGGGTGTTTTTTTTTGTGTGTGGTTTTTTTGTTTGTTTGTTTTTTTGGTTTTTTTTTTTTTTTTTACTTTAACATAAAAAAGGTTGCTCCCTTCACTTTTAGAAGGACTGAAAACATCCATAAAACGGAAGTCCTAAGCTGAAATTTCAATTAATTCAATCACTGACAAGGCGGGTGTCCTGGAGCAGTGCTCTTTCCAGGGTTTCACCCACCGAGCTGGCACCCACTACAAACCGGAATCTGT
The DNA here is from genome assembly GCF_033815535.1 of Pezoporus flaviventris. Classification (NCBI taxonomy): domain Eukaryota; kingdom Metazoa; phylum Chordata; class Aves; order Psittaciformes; family Psittacidae; genus Pezoporus; species Pezoporus flaviventris. Next base: position 25,981,263 of record NW_026892579.1, on the reverse strand, counting down.
AATTACACACATATAACCTCAACCAGTTAGTTTTACTTCCGCAGGACCTTTCCAAATGCCGGTTTCCAAGTCCTTATACTGGACCAGAATACCCGGAGTTTTAGTCATATAACCTGAACCTAATGCCTGACCATGTATTATAGTGGGGGGGGGGGGTGTCATTAAAGTCTCCTGTCAATTGCACAAAATTCATAACTTATACAGCTTTCTGTATCCTTGCTACCGGTGTACGTCCTTCTTCCCCCCTTTTTTGTTTTTCCAACAGTTGTTTCAAAGTTTGAAGTGTTCATTCAATAATAGCTTGTCCTTTAGTACCCCCACGATCACCCTGACCTTGTTGTAGAAGGGGTTTAACAGCAGCGGTGAAGGCAGTAGCCGTGTATCCAGCCTTTTCCTCTGCTGTGTCCACTTTAGAACATGCATCCATCATTTCTTGAAGACCAGTAGATTTTGGCAAAACCTGCAAAATACGCTTACAAGCTGGGTTAGCATTTTCCATAGCCAGAGACATAAGCATCGATTCTTTAGCATTAGATGCCAGATCAATATTCTTTTCAATAGCCTCCGTCAGTCTGTCAATAAATTGCATATATGGCTCAGTAGGTCCCTGCTTTACTGATGTATATGAAGGATTAGGTTTTCCTGCTTCCAGCACAGCTTTCAGAGCAGCTAAAGCCAATTGCTGAGCTTGCTGTAAAACTTCAATTTTCATACAAGCTTGTACTCCATCAGGGTGAAATTGTCCCTTTCCCAATAACATTTCAGATGAAACACCGTGCAAAGGGTGATGAGGATTACACTCTAAATTCTCATCTTCAGCCCTTGCAGCAAGCTCCTCAAACCCACTTTTAAAATGTAGGAGCTGTGAAGGAGTTACACTCTCCTCCTCAGGAGACTCCCACCCCGGCAAAAATTCTTGGGGACTAAGTTCAGGGGCAGTAGCAGCACAAAAAGGGTTAACATCAGTTTGTTTCGGTTGCTCAGTAACCACTACTGGCTCCCGAGTATCAGCTGGAGCTACTGCCGGTAAAGGCGATGTTCACACAGGATAGGGGAAAGGCGCAGGGTCCTCAAACTTTCGTACTGTACTGCGCGCCGTTTTTTGGCCAGAATGTTTTATGCCTGAAGCAGACAACACTACCATGGCTGTAGCACCAGGTGCTGAATCTAATGTAGGTGCCGAGCCCTGCTGTTGTGAAGGCGAGTCAGAGAGAGCTGTAAAAACGTATTTTGCCGCCTGTTTCTCAGCCTTCGTTGCGGCTAGAGTCCCTTTTAGTAGTAACCAGGGGGCAGCAAGAGACTTTGCATCTTTAAACCCACAAGTAACTTGATCCCACAGGTGTGCCCCAATTTTTTTTCAAGTCCTGAGGTCAAAAGCTTCGTTAACACCCTGGATCAGCTCTTTTTCTTTACTCCAGAGCAACAATCTTTTTAACAGATTATTGTCATATTCTATCCTTCTCACTGAGAGGATATGCTGGAAGAGCTTAAGGATAACCATTTTTTCCTTACTTAATTGATTCCCCATCCTAACCCTCTTCCAGACCCCATTGGCTGTTACCTTATTTGCACTGGGCAGTGTCTTCTGGGCTCCGTTCCGAGGCGACTACCTCCCGATCCTGGTCCTGCCAGATCGAACCCAGCCGACATCCCTGCAGCTCCACGTTTTCCACTTTCTTTGGTGCCACGCACTTTAATTCCTTCAGTTTCAATATGAAAAATATGGGGGGTCCCTGTTCGGGTGCTATTTGCCACAGAAAATATATGGACTCAGTCAGAGATCAATATGATCAGACAAAAAGCCGTTTATTACAAAGCCTTAACCCCTTAAATACTATTTCTTACATGCAGTTACAGTGATTTGGCATATTATGATTGGATACATGTCTTGAAGACCCTTAGTGACTAACATATAATTGGTTAAGCACAGGTGTGGGAACTTGACCTCGAAAGCTTGCCAACAGTCCACAGTTCTCATTACCTCAGTGAATTCCAACTTCTTCTTATCTTGCTTGCTTAAGCTTCCTTGGGCCTCTCACGGCCTTGCTGTATCTTTCAGGATTATTCAGAGTTTATGTACCAATTATCCATTCTCCTGTGAGAACACTGTCTCCACACCTACCCATCCTCCTATCTATGAGATACACTGATCTAATTCCAAATATGAATTATCACCAAGAAAATAAATAGGTTCTCCTTCTCAAATGGGAGTTTGAGTGTCTGCTGCATAAACGCCTATTTGGTTTGTATTGAAATTTTAGGCACATGCATTTTACCTCACATTTTAAGATCTTTCTTTCATTTTTTATTAGGATAATGTCTTTCAGGTATGGAATGATTTTATTTTTTTTTGTTACAGTGTGGGTGATGACTATGTTCAGTTTAATGGTATTCAGCCAAAATGTACCAAACTTAATCAGTGGGTAGTGAGCAGAAACTGTTTGAATTAATTAGGAAATAGGTGTCTAACCCTGGTGATGCTGCCACTTTTGTTGCCTGAAGCATACTACCTGCCTATTTTCTGCTGCTGTATCTCTGAAGTGGGAGGGAAAGGGGCATGCAGTGGATCTTCACATGCTGATTTGATGATAATTAATCAAAATCTTGTAAGAAACACAGCTTATGTTGACTAATATCGAAAAGAGTAGCAATGGCCTACTAAGTGCCCCAAAATACTGATAACATTGCAAGATACACTCTATTAACAGAATACACTGAAATAATATCCAAAGAGGGAAATATTCAGATTTTTAAACCAGTCAAATCTCAGTTGTTTCAAATTTCAGTAACGCTGCCTTACTGTGCCTGTATTATATTTGTCAAAGACAAAAAAAAAAAAAGAAGAAAAAAAAATACTGGTATATATTGTATCAAAGGAGTACCTCTAAGCCTGACTGAAGAAACTGCATTTCACTGACCCTCAGAATGCTGCGAAGGACATCTAGTCATCCAGCACTCTGCTTCTGTGCTACAGCCATTCATGCAAATTAATGCCGCCTGCAGGCCTGCTGCAACTTGCAATATGCACATAGCTTTTCAAAGATTTCTGAATATGTGCAAGTAGATTATTTGGGTTAACTTTCTTTTCTAGTTCTTCTTTTATTTGTCAGTTTGAGATTCATGTTACCTCTACCCTTCTTCATCTCGTACCACACACCCAATTTGCACATTCTACAAGAAAGAATGACTTTTTTTTTTGATTTAAAGTAAGATGTGGTCAAAGGGAAAAATTACATAAAGGGAGGAAGAAAACCTAGAGAAAGCACTAGTATGCGGCTGCCACAAAAACGTAGTTTGTTTGCTTGAACAGTTTCAGTGTTTGTTGTTGCTCTCATAATTTTGTTATCACTGCAAGCAGCAATGTAAGCAGCATTTTGAATTTCACTCATTATGAGCTGTGTTATAATTGTGTTGTTCCTCATTTGTGGCTGCATAGTAACTGAAACAGATGTGGCTTTTTGGGGTGAGCATCACTCAGAGGCTTCTATATTTATGATGGCTCAGGGGGATGATGGATTCAAAGGAGGTGACTCAATGCTATGGCAAAAGAAGGAAGAGTGAGGGCAAAGAAAGAACAATATAGCTGTGAATGTTGTGGCTATCTATGTAATATGTATTCTTTAATCTATATATGCATTCATTTTCTCATGTCCCTGTAGAGCTTCACATGCAGTAGAAATCATAATAGAGCTGCATTCCTCAACAGAGCTGTCAGGCAGCGCAGCTCAGCTTCTTTTGTGCCATTTCATGAAACTGTTGGGACTAGCTGTCAATGAGCTAATCAAATCTTACCTTCCAGAGAGGGCATGGTAACCTTAAGGGCACTCCATGCTTTTTTATAGGTGAATGAGCTTTCATTTTTGTCTAAATCATACAGTTCTGAAAACTTACAAAGCCAAAGTCACTCTCCTGTCATCAGCCATTTTTTTCCCTTTTTGAAAAGCTGGGAAACTAAACAATATGAAAGAAAACTAACACCAAAGAATGGCAAAACCCAGATACATCCTGTTAAGAAAACAGACTCTTGGATGGAGGTGAAGGTTAGACAACCTTAACCATCTTGAGAGAGAAGAGGTTTAATTTGTTTCTGACTGGACATCTGCTTTGAGCTTCCTCTGTAGCTCATGCATCTAGACTTGGCATCTCAGAGTATCTTAAGATGGAGTAACCTTCTGTTTCTCATTTGTGACTGTTATAAAAGCACTACTCAAAGCCTTATTCAAAGTCCTATTTCCTTCAGAGTCATCTTCCTGCAGTGAATATCTTGTAACTGATGCAGAGACATTTCTGAAAACATTTTAAGTTGTTCTTGTCGTACTTTGCCTAAGTAATTTCCAGTGATTTCTGGCATATCTGTATGTAAAGTGATCTCTACTTATAAACATAGTCAAGAAACTGCCAGCATAACTTCACAATCTGAGCACAGCTTCTTGGGGGTTTTGTCAGTGTTTCGGAAACAAGCTCTTTTGCCTTTGCCAGGCAAGAAGTCAGCCCCTGCACACTAGGAACATGAGACTGGTTCTCTGCCTGCTCCCCTTCTTGGTACTTGAGCTTTCAGGTAGCCTCCTTTCCTCAGATTTTACCAAAAATTAAGTTGGTTTCTGACTGCTTGTAATACAAACTGTAGCAGATAGGAGACTTAAGGGAAGATTTGGGGTTTTTGGCTGTGTTCCTGTTTGTATCATTGAAAAAAATACTTTAAGTCAGATGGAAGGCAAGTTAAATGTTTTGACCTGATATAGCAAACTGAAATGCTTTACTTTAGAACAGTTAGTCAGTTATTTATTTCTGTTTGAGCAAGTACTTCATGAGAGCTAGAGCTGAGGTGCCTGGATCCCTGAACTTTACCTGTCAAAATCCATTGTAGTTTTTGAACTGGTTGAATCCCTTCTATGGATTAGGGGAAGGTAGTGCCTATAATGCAGCACAACTTTTGCACTTTTCCAAACACACTGAGATCAGCAGCATAAATGGATCTGACTCTGTGTCATTGTTAGTAGCTATCTCATTTCTGCTGTTTGTTGTAGAAAGCCTGAAGACAATTAATGACACAAAAGTGATCTACATGGTTTCAGAGCTTGGTCTGTAGGAGAGAATGAAAGTATTAAGAGCCATGGTAATTGAGGCTGACTTGAGCCTATACCACTTGAAGTGGAATATTTGAAATTGGAAAAAAATTTCTTTCAATCAAAAATATCAAAGTGAGATAGCTTGTCATATCCCTACAGTCATTAAAAAAATAAATAATAAAAAAAAAAAGATTAAATAAGATGTCGAATAACCAGGATTTCCTACAGGATGGCAGGTCTTACTCCTGATAGATTCCAGTTGCATACTTTAGCTCAACTTGCTGAGACTAAAGAAAGCTGACCGTAGAAATAACAGTCTATTACCAAAAAGTTATTGTCACTGGTGTCAGCTTTTCTGTTCAGATGGTTTCATGTATGTCATTCAAAATTATTTCATAAAATAACTAAATCTGCTGCAGTTTACATTTGCTACTGTTGGATGTTGTGAAAAATACTACAGATTGAAACAGCACACAAAATCACACATAGCTAAAGAGATTTTTAATTTAGTTGTGCGATGGGTTGGGTTTTTTTTTTGCGTTATTTATCCTCCTGTCTTGGGGAGTACTTTTAGTTGATCAAGTGCAGCCAGTCTTCACTCAGATCCCTAGTTCCGCAAATGCAACAGACTGAGTTTGAATAGCTGTTTTAGGTCCCTTACTGAATTACTGTTAGTCTGTACAAATAATGTAAATGGTATGGAAGACATTGTCTTCACTTAAAAAAATATTTGCAAAAAATGACTTGACTGTTCAAATTTGCAGGTTCATCTTAAGATGTGGTCAGATGCCCATACTCTTCAGATTAATCCGTTTGCTTTTTTGTTTTTAGAGAACAGCGGGACTTTACAAGTTGCACTAAGGCAAGATGGAGAGACTTTCAATTGTCCTGGAGTTGCAGGAAGTGTTAGGTTAACAAAGTCTAGCAACTTTGCTTGTGCTTCATCAATGTAATTCTAAAAACAAGCTAATGTAGACAGTCTGATTAAAATAAATCTAACATGGTTTTGTTTAAATGACAGTTTTGTACATTTAGGCAATAAATTCTATCTTTTAAAATTGAAGGCTTTCTTACACAGTGGATAAAATGTGTCTGCCTTGTAGACATGTACATCATTATTTCTGCTACTTCAGCAGCCCCTGTAATTTAGTACTCTCCCCAGACCTCTGCTTGCATCACCAGTGATGTTTTATTCACAAAATTTAATGGACCTTTCCTATTAAGGTACAAAAACACTTTCAGATTTTTTTTTCTCTACACTCATACTTCCAGATCAAGCACAATACACCCACAGCCTTTCTACACAGAGAGGAGAATTTGGCTTATCATGAAAAGCAGAAAAAAACCCACAAAGCCAGAGCAGTGCAGTGAGGGGGAGTGCTGAAGCTGTCCGGAAGAGAACTCCAGCAAATAAGTGCTTCCCACGCTCAGTCTGCTGAACTCCTTCTGCTCAATCCACAGGGGAGAGACAGCGATGGGACAGCTATGGCTAGGAGGGAGAATGGTAATGTAGAAGAAAAAGTACCTTATTACAATATCATAGAAGCAAAGATAATAAAAATGCTAAATGTTAAATGTTAAATAGTGTCTAAAATAATAGTTGGAAACTGTGGACACTATCATTTTCTAAGTCTTTAAAAACCCATGCATTTCTGCTTTGATGATACTCTACTCATGCATTAGTACATTTGTGCCAGAGTTACCCAGTAGTGCTTTTCATCTGTTTCCATGCTGCCTAGGGCACTAAATGAGTCCTGCAGAAGTTCTCTTCACTGTTTCATTGAGTTTCCTTTGTGCGGGGAAACTGCCCATATTCCACAAGGCAAAATACAATCTTTGTACAAAAATTCAGGAAAAAAAGAAGGAAAAAAAAAAAAAACAAAAAACGCTTGATGTGTAGGAAGTAAATGATGTAATCCATTTCTGCCCTCTAATTTGAAGCTGTTAGGAAAAAAGGCTCTGATGTAGCTAGTGACAATCAACAGTCTGAAAATGGCCGTACACTTACTAAGGCTTATTATTGTCAGAGTTCCAATTACCCTTTCAGGTAAGAAAATTCTCAATTTCGGGCCACAATTCTGTTGTAGGAATCAGTAAACTAACTAAACAGAGCCCAGTGAGCATAGGCAGCCAGTTTCCATCTTTCTTAGTTCAATAAGCACGCACACATTTAGCAAATCGCTGTGCTGGAGCCTTGACAGTCTAGGGATAGAAAAGTGGGAAGATTTGTAGGACAAGGTTACAACTCTCACTGTACAAGCTGAGGGGAGTTGAGGGGAGGAGGGGGTGAAAGGGACGGCAGAGATATTGCTGAACTACCAGGCATACAGGCAGGTGTAAGTGAAGATGGGAAATGTTGCTGTAAACTCACCTTAGATTGATCAGAAAGGCAAATCAGCATGCATTTAAGTGGTCATTTTAGTACAGATTAGGTGTAAATTTTTGACTAGGATCTCCCAGTCATCTTCACTTACTGTGCTTGATCCACAGCAAGGAATGAGCTCAGAATTCATGCCAGCTATTCCTATACAATAAAAGCACAAGATGAGCTCCAGGAGTGCATCTTAATACTCTGGGCCTTCAGTTTTCTGGATCATACCAAAAATAATCCAGCGTGGTGCTTAAAAATTCATAGAGTGTGGACACTGAGTCCTGTGCACCAATTATTTTCTTCAATAGATCAGTTTCTACTAAGTTGCTAAACTACATTAAATAGTTGTTAATATCATAAATTTTAGTTTTAAGCTTCTTGCCTCTGCTTCCAGACAAGGCTTACATGCCTGAAAACATTAAGTTAGGGGAAGAAACAGACATCAATTTGCTGCATCATCATCATCATCCTGTCTGCTGACAAACTTTGTCTTGCATTTCTGATTGCTTAAAAAGCACTGTTTCAAATGTTAATGAAGAGCAGTGGTGGAAGGGTTAAATATGTACATTCACAAAAACATTGGCATCCTTCAGTCTGTGTTCTGAGACATGCCAAGGTAAAGAAATGTGTGAATTATCTTTCTCTAGTGTGAAACTAGCAAGAAAAAAGAGGACAATATGTTCAAAAAATCAGTTTAACGAGATTTGGAATCACAGGCTCTGAAAATCTTAACAGAAACCGAATGGTTTCTTTGTGGTGTTACTACAGTACAAGAATTTAGATTGCATAGGGATTATGCTGTATGTTTCTCTCTTAACGTACTTTAATTTGTTTTCAGTTTAACCTTCACATTGACTTTTGGGGATATTGAGACAATTAGTTTTTCTATCATGTGCTTTATGCTAAGTTTCTGATATGCACTCTCAGCTGTAACTGACTTTTTATTTTCTTTTTATTTTCTGAGAGAAGGATAACAAAGGTTACAGCAGAATTGAAAAAAGGAACAGTTTTCATGAAGGACATATATTAGTGTGGACTAAGGGCATAATTGAAGTTGGCTTTGATGTAGTTGGAAACAGCAGTCTGAGCCTGGTGTACACACATGAAAGCTCTGTTTCTTACAACTGTGCTTACTGCAGCACTATTCATTGCAGCACTGAAGAACTGGCATGTCTGAAGTACTGAGATGTCTGAATTTTACAGCAGAGAGAGAAACCAGAATGAAGATTTAGTGGACATGGGAGCCTGGGGTCATAGATCTCGCTGTGCAAAGACGACTACTGTAAGGGGGAAGTGTGTGTTTTTCCAAAGTTTGCCTTTGCTTGGGTATTAGGAATTGAGAGCTTGAAGTACTTCTGTACATCCTTAAAAGAATCCTGTGCAAGTATGAAGGAATAGATCTGTATATTGTGAATAGTTCTTGTTACATAATGTGGGCATTTTAAGGAAACTGGTGTAGGGGACACCATTTGAACCACCATCTGCTCTGAAAGAGGGATCTAATCTTAAATCAGTTTTAATATACAAAAATATAGAAAGAGAAGAATAAAAATCCTGGAAAGACAAGTAACTAAGTTTAGCTATGCATTAGCTTAATTCCTAGTATGTATAAATGACAGTCACAAGTACATGTTTGTAGAAGTAAAGTTTGCTATGACAGATGGCATGAAAAAATTGAAGTGCCTTGTTGGAGTGAGAACTACTGTAGCCTCAGGTGTAAAAGAGACAATTTTATGTGGAAAGCGTGAAGGATCAGAGTGGCCTCAGTCCTAGAACATGCAAAGATTAAATACTCTGGACAGGAAAACAATACATGACAAAATTCAAAAAGTAGTTGTAGCAGTAAGACACCATCAGGTTATGCTTCAGCAAGGCCACCGAGTGTGACTCCTCAAGGATTAACTAGAGCCACATACAATTATAGAAAAAAAAAACAACTGTAAATCCAATTAAAAAAAAAAGGAAAATAAAGAAGAAAAAAGAAAAAAAAAAACAAAGAAAAAGAGAAAAAGGAAAAAGCTTTCTTACAGCGAGTAACAGCCCAATGGCAATTAACAACAAATTCTAGAGAACTCCAATGGGAAATGAATCCTGTAAACTAGACTAGAGACAGCTCATGAACTTCATACATAAAGTGCAAGAAATCATCTCTGTACAACCAGGAATAAGAATCCATTTCAAAGGGAAATACTCTTCATAGCAAAGCTGTGATTTGAAGTCTGTGAAAGATCATTACTGTAGAATCAGAAGAAAACGTTACTGCATATTGGCTAATCATTATGGTTGTTGTGAAACAACTGCACAGCAAATTATAGATCTGCAAACAACTGAAGGTACTGAAACGGACACTGTTGTCACTCTCTGCTTCATACGCTGATGATAATCTTGCATGACCTTTCCAGAGATGGAATATTTATATCCTGTCATAAATCTGGCACCTGACATTTGGCTTTTGCACATAGAGCTAGATGAAATGTTCAGTACACTGATGACTTCTGCAGTGCTATTTTGTCACTACAGATGGTTCTGCTCAAGCACAGAGGAAAAGAAAAATTCCCGTATGTTCATGAGGGTATCCACATCCATGCAGGAGAGGCTCAGTGGGATGAAAACATTATAACATCTTCCCTGCACATGGCATAAACTGTGACAGTGAGACAGAAAACAGAAAAGGATGGTAATACTTGTAAAGAGAAAAGGACAAAGAACTAAAATTAGGGAAACTTTATTCCCAAGATAGTAGGATTTGGTAGCCTATTTATCAGAATGAACAAAGTGAAGGCTGATTCTATTGGGTTAGGGCAGATAAAAATAATGCCTGCCCCAGAAGTGGAAGTAGAACAATAGTATAGCAATATTATGATACCTGTCTAAATTTTGGCCTCATTTGTGGCCAGGAGAATGTAGACCAGTTTCTGGGAGAGAAAATGGAATAACAGACCCCAGTAATACAGAATGGAGCATTTCAAACTGCAAGATAGGTGACTGAACCCATGATGTTTCTGCTCTGAGCTCCTGGACAGGTGAAGACATAGAAAGAAGTAACACTGATGGAAGGAAAGGTAAAGGAATAGCTGGATTCTTACAGAATTGTACTGTTTAGTGGGATTCAGTGTGCCCCTGTGGCTGGCTGTACCCAAATATAGAAAGAGCTTTTGGCTTAATCGTTTGGGATGAAGTGGTACTACCAGCTTAGCAGTGGTTATCCTGCTGTTAAAATTGATCTCTCAGAATTACAGATGTTCATTAAGGATAACTATTGGAAAGGCCTCCAAAGTGATGTCATAATATGTTGCTATAGCTCAGTTCTAGGAGATTTGGATGATACCCTGTGTCTTTATGATAGTTGCTCCCCAGCCTGAACATTTCTGGACAATGGTAAGCTGCTAAAAAGGTTACTGTGCATCATCTTGACTGAATCAATTTTTCAGTTTTACAAACTAAGCAATAAGGACTCAAAATAGCTATTGAGCGACATGACTGATTAGCACAGCAGGTATAAGTCATGTAGAGTAGAATATGCAAAAAGAGTATTATATTTGCCAAACAGAGAGCTGCAATTCTGGGACATCTTAATCAGGCAAAAGCGTATGTGTCCCACTGGGATTTGCAGTTGCTGGTAACAGATTCAAGAGGGTTAGCATGAGTGCGTGCAACAGATTTTGATGGGCTGTTTGAAAAAAAATAAAAAGCAAGTTTTATGGTAGCCAAGTTAGAGCAGGGAAAACCAGGGAAAGGCAAACACATAAGAAATTTGAAGGGGGTCTGTTATAGCTAAATGCTTCATGAAATTACAAACCAGAGCTATTCAATAACCAGTAGAAACACAAAAGTGATTGCATACAGTTTAACTTTTGGTTTTGATAGGGTCAGAGAAAGACACACGTTTGAGTAAAACAATTGGAACTTTACTGTGGTATTGGCATATTAGATGCATAAGAAATAATCTGTGTGATTGCCATAACGCTTCTCTCCTCGTAGATTAGTTTTCATGCAAATTCTGTAAGTTTAGAAGAGAATAAAATGGTACCAGATAGTGATGTCTGATGCAGTCAGAAAGAGTATAGCAGATGTTCACTTTAAAGTTAACTGAAGTAAAAAAATAAAATTCTGACAAACATTCTGTGGCTTGTAATCACATTGTTGGTTTGAAAATAAAGAATGGGGAAAGGATGTCAGTGATGAAGACACAGCTAAAAAAAACCCTCAGGTTTCAGGAGGGAAAATATTTGGAGAAAGGACAAGAGTTAAAACATAAGTGTAATAGGAGAAAAAGAATGCAATCATTTAATGGAAACCTCACCATATTTTGTAAAAGAAATTGTATTTAAACCATCTGCCTGTGCCTGTTTCCTGATGCTAAAGGAACAAAGCACTCTTGCTGTAGTCCTGACTCATCTTAAACTCTGTGTGTCGAATATGTGATGTTACATCTGATTAAAAAACTTAAAATGTTGACAGTCTCTAATGGCGAAATAAAAATTGTCAACTTGCAAACACCAAGTGTTTCAGGATTTTACAGGCAGCAGAAATGGCTTAGCAAATGGCACCAATCAGTTTCAATGCCTCAAAGTAATCCTTAGAGAAATAACTAGCATAGGCTGAGGTGCTTATAATAGGTTACTTAATAATGACAAAATACTGTCAATGACATAAAAAAAATAATTTACTTTCTCAGGGAACATCTTATCCTAGGTTATGGATATGAGTGTTTCAGGGCTATAACATAGTTTTGCAGGAACTTCTTAGGCTTTTGGGAGATTTTTAAATTGCAAATCAGAAAAATAATAATCTATTTTGAAGTTTCCAGAGAACACTTTATAATTCAAAATCAATTATAAATCATTTTAAGAGTATAATTTTTTAAAATAATATATGTTGAAGGCATATAATCCAATAGATATTAGTCAGAAAATGCCAATGTTTGTAGGCAGCATTATTGAAAGAATGTTTTTTGCCATCTAAATTATAAATAGACCAGAATACTTTTATTAATGTAGAAAAGAACTGAAGGCTTGCTGTGACAGACTTTTCTTCTTTCTTTTTCTTCAAATTAAATGAACATTTACATTTTAAATCATGGTCTGATACAGTCTAAATGACCAAATGCAGCAGAAGAACTCTTAATTAATGCCTGCATTTATTACCAATTTTTAACTTAAAACTGCTGCAATTTGTAAAAATTATTATAAATCACTTGGGTTTATACTCTGTATAAACTCTTATACTGTATTTGGGAGAATGAAAATGCATTTAGCTTTCAGTGCTGATCAATTTTTAAATTAGTTTGTTCCACTTTAAAGCCCAATGCTATGGACATTTTCAACCTATTGCCTCATTAACTGCATTCATATTAAAATACCACTCTATTTAAATGAGAAGATAATTATAATACCTTGAAGCAAATGAGATGTTATTGGAATAATTAAATCTGAAATGAGATGCAAATAGTTTGGATCTTCTGCTTTCCTGGCTCTTTAGTACTAAATACTATTTCCATTGGTCACACTGAATTACAATATTGCATACCAATAACCTGTTAGATTAAAATTGCTCCTGGAGACTATAGGATGAGAATTTATTGACCACTGGATATTTTGTTAACCATTTATAAAACGTCACCTTTTTGTGTGTGTAGATTTTCAGTTGTATATTCCTTTTAGAATATAGAAGAGGGAAAAGAAGCAGAATGCTGAAAAGTTCATTCTATTTCTTTCATTTCTGTAGTCATAGTGATGCATCTCTGCCTTGAATGGTTAAGGATGACATTGTAGGAAGAGTCAAGGAAAAAATCACTTTTTATAAGTTGTTCCCACTGCATTTTCTCAAGACAGAACATACTAATCGTGTCTAGCCCAGGCAGCATTTTTTCCTGCCTTTTTTTCCCACCTTTTTTCCCTAGCTTTTAGTCATAGTAATACGGGGTTCAGTCAAGGCCATTTTTATGGAAGAACAGTAATATATGCATTTTTACAATCAGTTGATCTCATACACCAGAAATTTGGCAGTTCCTTTTATCCGTATTCTACCTGTAAATGGCTTCTGTCTTCAGGAGAGGAAGCAACAGAAGATATTGAACATAAGGAAAGGAATTTAGCATTACAAAAACTTGCATCCACCTTTTTTTATGCTTTTTCTCATACAGTTGCACTAAAAGGTACAGACAGATAACTTATATTTTATACGTTAGTCATTGATTGTAATTTTAAAGCTACTGATCAGCATTGCATAAAGACACTATAATTTTGCCATTTTATTGCCCACATATCCCCATAAGAGTACTTTATAAATCAAAATCCTATCAGATTATAAAACCAAACATTGCAGTAGCTTGCATTAGATAATCATAACTTGATTTTTATTTTTTTTTATATGACTGGTTGTTTAAGTTGTGCCACATATAGGGCAGACACATCAAATAGGAAAAAAATGTGTTTTCTATTTCTTGCTTTCTATATACCTTTTATGCTCACACATTATTGTTTAGCATGAAAGGTAGAATAAAAAAATAAAGGAAAAAAAACAAGATGAGATTAAGTGGACAATGCAGAAGGGGATTTTCAACAACATGATTTCCATTTGGCAGAAGGCTATTGCCTTAACAGAAGATGAGATTTTCCCCAGAGGCAGTCTGCTATAAAATCAATGTTTGTAAAAATTTTATCATGTCCCAGTTCGTGGCAGAACTGTGACTATGCGGGTGGTATATAAACTGTGTGTACTACATTTATACTGCTTTAACTAATAGGCAATCTGTTAACTATCAAAGGAAAATTCATATCAGGTAGGCAAGCACATTCACGTCTTGAGTTCCCTGGTGACACAGCATAAATGGCACACTGAGACATCACAGAGAATTAGCTTTCACGTTATAAGCCAGTTACTTTAGGTTTAAGGCTGTATCTAGGTGTCCTGGGTTCAGCGGTGGCAGTCATGTTTCTCCTTCTTGGTAGCTGGTGCAGTGCAGTGTCTTGACTTTCGGCAGAGCACGAGGCCCACAAAGTCCCCGGCCAAACCAAAACATCCCTGCCATCAGCTCTGCTCCCGAGCCGAAAGTCAAAACACTGCACTGCACCAGCTACCAAGAAGGAGAAACATGACTGCCACCGCTGAACCCAGGACACTAGGCAATACAAACATGCCTTGTCCAGCATCTGCCTGACCTGGGAAGTGCTTAAAACTTATTATGTGTCTTCTTTCTGGTTGGTGTTAAAGGTCTCTAGCAGTTGGTCTGAAGCTGTGCTCTGCTTCCTGTCCAAACATCGTCATCAGGCACTGCCAGACATTCTCCTCCTACTCAAATTTCATTGGAGTACATAGGATGGGTAAAATGGATGTTGCTTCTTGGCCTCTCAACAGGATAGGACCTCTCTTAAAATTCACCTTCAGCTGGTTTCGTATTGCAAGTAGATTCAGAGACATAGGAGAATTAGCTATGCCTATGCTGGAACAAAAGAGTAAAAGTTAGTGATTAAAGGGCTCCAAGGCCAAGAAGAGCTTCAGGTGGGACTGATGACACATCCCAGAGGAGAGCTGGTCGTTGCAGCATGGAACTTGGCGTGCTAGGGGTTTTCCTCCACATTGGGAAACAAGGCTGCTTTCCAGAATGGCTGTGGCATTACTGTAAGGAGGAGGACAGGACAAAGACTTCATGGCTGGTGGTTCAGGATGTGTTTGTAAAATACCCATAGATCATTTTACTTCTGCTGCTTTTGGTGACTGGAGAGTGTTTGTTTAGGGAATCCCACTTTTTTTTCCATTTATACACTGATAATTGAAATTGTTCTAATCAAAGCCAAGAGCAGGCAGAGGCATGTGCTTGGATTGTCTTTTATTCTTTGTAGTAACCGTGCACTCTCTTCTAGTTTCTTTCAGACCATTGGCATATATATGACAGATTTTGTGATACTGCACAAGGTTACAGACTTTGTTCACTTGTCTCCCTTTCTACTTCCACAAATCTCATATTCCTTTCACCATGTTGCTGCAGCTTTAACAGAAAAAAAAAACAAAAGAATGCTCTCCTATGCCCAAAACCATAGGATCACTTGGTGGAAAGTCAATGCAATGGATTAACTCCTGAGTGGACAGAGGTACCTGTCTTCAGCCCTCGGTCAGGCACCTGAGTGAAGAGGAGAGCAAGCAGAAGATCAGAAACACTTGCAGTTGACATTTTTTACTGGCTGGTGGAGAGGAGTCTTCACCACAATGTGTTTTTTTATTCAGACAAACTCTTCTGAAACTGTTAGGTCTCCCCTATGTCTTGTGACAATGCTTGGAAGGTAGCTCTGGAAGCTCAAACCCACTTCACAGTTTCAGTGTCTGATCAATTTTGCAGTTTCAGGCATGTAAGCCTTTCATTAGATCTATCTGTGTGTCTCAAGACAGGGTCAACATAAAGATTTATTTTATCTGCTGGAGAGCTTAATTGGATAATCCTAAATGATGAAATACATAAAAGACTAAAAGGGCTCTCTGAAGTCAACTGTCATTATTTTAGTCTGTACTATGGTATGAGGATTAGAATTTTATATTTTAGGGTCCAGTTCAAATTATAGAACTCTCTGAGAGCATGTACTCCTTTATTGGCAATGTACAAGTAACTTGCATTGATTGGAAGGGGGTGGTAGAAAACCTGTGCATGTTGTCTTTTGATTCAGCTATATTTGATATTGCTGCTTCTTGGACCTTAAAAACCTCAAGACCTCAAACTTTGAGGCATGTCACCTTTCTTTTTTGATATGAGTAAAGATTTCTTATGAAAACATAAAGTAAATGTACTTGTAGTGAACAATGAAACTTTAAGCTGGTTTTAGTATTTTAACCTCCAAATTATTTTTAGTTTAAAAATAATAGAGAGTGAGTCCCCTGGAAAGATAGTTACATTATTTATAAGGAAATAATAATCAGGAATCTTAGAATTGGTTTATAATTGTAATGGAGGCCCTGTAATGCAATTCTGCCAAAGAGAACATTTGTGAAATTGCTTTTTTTTGAGGTTATTTCTTAGAAATGTTTCTTTGGCTCAAACATACATGGCCAGGTGGATACAATATGAAGGAAGGAAAGCATACTTTCCTGAACTACAAAACTGATAATGAAATACTAAAATCTCAAAGCACACAAAATATACTTTTTATCGTGTACTTTTCACAATTTCAGTCTAGGACATAGTAGGAAAATGAAGATCAGAACCAAAATCTTAAAGGAGTTTTGGGTGTGATAATTGGTGTTTTAGTGAGAAATGGTTATGAGAATAAGGCATCTTGCATTTATTTTGATGTATCACACGTTGTGAGAGTTTTGATAATTCATATATCTAAGTTATTCCTTTAACTCACAGTTGGCTCCTCTGTGCATTTCTAGAATTTATGTCTTAAACAGCTCATGAAATTAGAATCTCTAAATGTTCCCTCAGTGAAAAATGAAGTGTAAATGATTATTACTTTTTAAAGTAGGATTTACGTCTATTACAATAAGCCTGATACCCACAGATAGTAACCACAACAGGGGCCTATTAATT
This sequence comes from Pezoporus flaviventris, assembly GCF_033815535.1. Lineage (NCBI taxonomy): Eukaryota > Metazoa > Chordata > Aves > Psittaciformes > Psittacidae > Pezoporus > Pezoporus flaviventris. The sequence continues at coordinate 25,964,300 of NW_026892579.1, read as the reverse complement.
GTAAACCAGCCTTTACTGCCCCTTTCCTCCTCATCCTCTTCATTCTTTATCCCTATCTTACTCAGCTGGCAAGGAGGTACTACAATAAAATGAAATTTCAAAGCTAGCCACAGTAGGGCTGAAATCTTTTAGTTGTCAATGACAGGAAGGGTGGTTGTACTGAGATAGACATTTTAGCTTGTATTCATATATATTATGTAAGTCAGGATTCTGGCATGAACTGTTATCACTCAGGCTTCCCTACAGGAAATATTTGTCCTAGGTCAGAATGAGCAAACAAACAAGAATCCATGTAGTATGAGTGATAGCAGCATTAAATCCCTTCTGCAGAAGTGTAAAGACTAACTTCACAGTATGGAGGCACCTAATGAAGACTTATCAAGTTGTTTAATAGATCCATAGAGAGTCGGTAAGTGTTTTATTGGTCTGTTGTGTGTTTGCAATGTCAATTTTAATTTTAATTATTTTAAAAACTTTTAGAAATTAATAATTAAAGTCAATTTACCTGATGTGATTCTTAAATGAACAGAATTCTTTTACTTTGGGCTCTAAATATCATCTGTACCCATGGCTGCAAAAACATGTCAAAAATGTTACTCAGAATTTCATGTCTCAGCATACCGCATGAAGCAAGAGATAACCAGATTTTTCTTACAGTTTTGCTTACAGTTTGCTTACAGTTTTAAAAATAGGCTATTTCCCACTGTGGATCTTTACCTTTTGAAGACTATCCTGTAAAAAGCAGCTGCCCTTTATGTGAAAAATAGATGTTCTACAGTATTTTTCTCATGGGATTATTTTTTTTTTCAATAGGTTTTTCTCCCTAAAATGAAATCAGTAATTTGGATATGAAATTATGCCTTGTATATGGGGATGGGGGTGTGGAGGGAAAATCACTCGTATTTTTCTTCTTTTCACATATCAAATGCTCTTGGCCATTGATAACTGATTATCCTATTCCAGTCTCAGTCCTTTCTACTCCTGTCTGCTTTCACTAGCTGTTTCATCAGCTGGTTTTTACTGTCACCTTTTGTTCGTGTTGCAGCAGCTTTGTTATTTGCAGATGAGCCTCTTACCATTCAGGATATAGGTGCCTTTTTATATGTTTGTTTTAATTCTGAGACTGATAAAAGCATATTAAGGTTAATGGATGCAAAAATTCTCCATCAGTTTTCAGAGATGGGAATGTCAGAGGTTCAAATTGGGTAAGCTCCCTAGTAACAGAGAAGTAATAAACAACATTCAAAATAATATAATCTGAGGCTGAAGTCAGTAATGATAAATTTATTGCAGTTCTTTAAAGTGTAATCTTCATCTTTCCAGTAGCCTGGATATCTTTCTTTTCTCCATCTTATTTCCAGATAGTTATTTGTACTTCAGTATTCATTACTAAATTGTGACAATACCAGTTACTATTTCTACCTTTGTATTAATGTGATTCGAAGCTTTTTCCTGAGCCATTGTCATCTCTGAACAGATTGTTCTGGAACCTGATAATACTGAAATTCTGATGGCCATACCTGCTGCACATTTTGAATGTACCAGATTTTACCAGCTCCCTGACTGGTTTATGGTTCTGTGGCCTCTATACACAAATATATGGTAGCAAGAGGTATTTTGAATAACATGAAGTAGTAGGGAGAGTCCATTGAAACAGTGTTATAGCAATGCAGCTTTATGGAATATTGATGTTTAGACCTGTTAGCCGCAGTTAAAATAAAAGTTTCTTAATTGTCCTAGATAATACACTCCATCTCTGTCTATGTATATATATATCTAAATATGTATATATATGACACCATTATGCCTGTTTTTCCTGCCTTAATATTTAATAATTGATATTGCTAAATTTTCAGAAATTTAGAAGTCCAATTAAAATTAGAAAGCTGAAAAATAACAATTGAGGAAGGCAGGAATTGGAGCAGACATGTTAGATGCCTTAATACATTTTTGCATCCTTCTAGTGCTGGCCTGCTGGTAAAACTGTAGTGATTTAAAAGTAGTTTAGCAAACTCAGAAGGATTTACATGATAAAACTACTGAAGGCTCCCTACCTAGCAGATTGCCTGTAGCACCACACGGCTACAGATATACCACTGGGGTACTTTTTCTTTTACTGTGTTGTGCACCCTTACATCTGTTCATCACGGCTGGCAGTGTGGAGTTCAGAGGTTAGTGTTCAATGGTGTCCCAGAATAGCTGTCTGTTGGCGAAAGTCCTGAAAATTGGAAAGCCTTTTTACATGAATGTAGGCCTTTTAACTGAGATATGACTGCTGGAACAGGAGTGAAAATGCTAACGCTTGTGTCAGTATAAGCCATGAAAACAGCATAGTAAATTACCCTTCTGGTCAAGCTGAAAATAGTAAGAATTAAGGCTCTTTTCTCATCCTATGAGATACCAGAATGCCTGTTTCAAGACTAAGATGAAATTAAGACTAAGATGTACAGCTGTGCACAGTGAAATAGTCTCCATTTAAAAAGAAAAAATAGAAAATTATTTGCTTTACTCTAACCAAAGTTTTCAACATGGAAAAACAAAGGCTTACTTTGACTGTTCATATTAATCTCATAGCAGCCTTACAGTATCTGCAGTGGACCTACAAGGATGCTAGAGAGGGACTCTTCCTCAGGGCCTGGACTGCAGCGATAGGACAAGGGGCAATGGGTTGAAACCAAAATGGGAAGTTCAGGTTAGATATAAGGAAAAAGTTCTTTACCTTGAGGGTGGTGAGGCACTGGAGTGGGTTGCCCAAGGAAATTGTGAATACTCCAACCCTGGCAGTGTTCAAGGCCAGGTTGGACAGAGCCTTGGGTGACATGGTCTAGTGTGAGGTGTCCCTGCCTATGGCAGGGTTTGGAACTTGGCCTTAAAATCCTTTCCAACCCTAACCATTCTCTGATTCTAGGATTCTATGATCTTTTGCCTTACTATTAACAGCAGCACTGTATCTTTTTTTTGTTTGTTTTCTTTTAGTATAAATGGACTGTGAAGACACGTCTCACAGTGAAAATCTATCGTTGATTGGCTAATTTCACTCATGTTTATATAATAACCCCAATTAAACAAATAATACATAGAAAGATTTCTCTTTCATTTTACTTTCAGGTTGCTTCTGTTATGGATGATAGGAGACACATTTCATCTGGTCTTCTTGTTGTCCAAGCTGACAGCTTTATCTGTCTAACTTCCTAACAAGCCTCTTTTTCTAGATAGCTAATAATTCATTTCAGTACCTACAGGTTTAATGTATTGGAGATATAATGGATGGACATAAAAATAATTTTGAAGAAGGCATCAGAGCCCAGATAGTTTAAACTAGGGAAGAAAAATTTAGTTCTTGATGGGTTTATTTTCTTTAAAATGAAGATTAGCAAAGTCACCTTGTTGTGACAAAGTCTGTTCTTCATCACTTAAGGCGTTTTCAAGGTAGACGAGGTATTCCTCATCCATTGTCACTCAAGCATGACACCGTAACCTTGAGAAGAAATTTTAAGCTAAGGAAAGTAAACTGGATTCTGTATCAAAGCCTGTACATTGGTCCAAAACCAGGTCAATTGCAGATCAGCTCTTCACATCTTTGTGACCTGCGGGCACAGAAAAGGCATGCCCGATTTTGAAACATTGAATCCACTGGCAATATATGAGCCACTGTGGGTGTTTTACTTCAGTGGTAATACAGTCATTTGAAATAAGAATTAAAAGCAAAATGTCTTACTGTGTTTCATCAATACAATTTAATGGATAAGATTGCTTTTGTCTGGTTGAGAGGCACACCTGAACAGCCAGAGTTAGGTTTATTTGATTTAGCTTTTTGGTGTCATTTTGTAGCAGTGTGACAGCATTGTCAGGCCACCCTGACAAGCATATAGGGCTTCAAGAATCCAGGAGGTGCAATAAAGGTGTTAGTCATGCCACACAAATAAGTGTTACATGCCTAGTTGTGGCCATCAAGGAAAAAAATCTGACTTGGTAGTATTTCGAAATTAAGACCTTCGGTTTGAATTCTCAGCAGTTTGGATACTACAGATAAGCAACATTAATGACAGAACAAATCTATGGTACATAATATTTAATTATGATGTGTATGTATTTGTAACTTCATTATTTATATTTTAAGCCTACATGTTCCCTGGAAACATTCAAGGTAAGGTTTGACAGGGCTCTGAGCAACCTGATCTAGTTAAAGATGTACCCAGTTACTGGAGGTGGGGTTGAACTAGCTGACATTTAAAGGTGCCTTCCAACCCAGCCATTCTCTGATTCTACGATTCTGTTATGTTTGTTGCTACTAATTTTTTCAGTGGAAATACAACTACTTACAGAACTCAAATGGGAAGAAGTTACATCATACTGATAAAATTCTGTTGCTTTTGGATGGTCATGCTATGTGGCAGGCTCTCAGACTCCTTTCAAAGAAAATGATGTAACAGACCACCAAGAGCTCTGAGTATTTACATAGATAGCATCATTGTTCTTTTCTCTGCAAAAAACTTCAAGCAAAGGTCAAGCTAGGTATGAACTGCAAAATCTTTAAGCTGTCCCATTCATAAAATGCTACTTTCTTTCTTTCTCCACACGTGCAAAGAAGAGAAATATTTCATAATAGTGTTAGTTGATATTCCTGTTATATATTTCATGATAGTGTAAGTCGATATGCCTTTCAAATTAATGAAAAACTTTTCAATAATATAAAGGTTATGAAAAGCAAATCTATTTTTAATACATGCAATTTAATCTGAAAATCAAGTAAGAAATTGTCTTAAATACTGTCTTGTAGTTTCTGCATAATACTATGACTCAGGATTAAAAGCATTTCAATCTTGCAGATGCATTTCTGTATCTTGATGTGTTTAGATTTCTGTAAGGGTAACCATTATTCTGCTTTGTAATGGCTGGTATTGGGATAATTATAATAATAATTTTTCCCTCTAAATTATTGATACTCTTAAGTCATGCAAACACACGTTTTTGCTGGGAGCAAATTACAAGCATGGGTAGGTAGGTCAGTAATCATCTCATTGCTAATGATTATAACTGTATATTGTGCTGGGTCTGGCTAGAATGGAGTTAATTTTCTTCACAGCAGCCCTTACACTGCTGCACTTTAGATTTCTGACTGAAACAGTATTGGTGACACACCAGTGTTTTGGCTATTCCTGAGCAGTGCTTCCACGGCATCAAGGCTTTCTTGTTTCCTGCATTTATGGATGTAGCCATTGCTCAGAGACTGTCTGGGCATCAGTCTGTTTGTGGGAGGTGGTGAGTGATTGCCTTTTCATCACTTGCTTTGTTTTCTTTGTCTTCTCACTTTTGCTTTTCTGAATCTATCCCCCATCCCTCTGCAGCAGGGTGGGGGGAGGAATGAGCAAGCAGCTGTGTGGTTGATTTTGGGTTGTATGCTGTATCTGTCTTTATGTAAGCAGAGGAAATACATACATGTATTGAAGATGTCAACAGATTTCCAAGGTTTAAAAAAAATCCCAAACAAAAACCACCAAACAAAACTCAGCAGCCCTCCTCCTCAGAAACTACTGGAAACTAAAGGAACTAGATTTGTCACAAATAACTATTTTCATGAGAACAGCAATGGCTTATCATCAAAATTTTCCAAAAATTAAGATGGTTGTTTTTGGACATATCACTGTGGGCTTTCTATGGCAGTGCTACTTAAAAATATTAGAAGGAATGTACAAAAGAAAGTAAGTGAAAGAATTTGTCTGTCAGTACTTAGGTATACAGAATGAGATTCATGTCTTCAGTTCAAAGATCTGACTTGATCTTCTGGATCTTTTATTGTCAATGTGTTACGGGAGAAGAATAAATGTCTAGAACTATAGAACAGCCCAGATCAGAAGGGACTTGGAAAGATATTTGGTCCAGCCTTTAATTCTGAAGTGCCAATCTTCCAAAACAGGCATGTAAAGCAGTTGAGTTGCACTTTAGAACACCCCATTTCTCCTTCTTGATTGTAAAAAAAGACTAGGCTGTGAAGTTGAGATGGAGCTATCTATAGAGTAGCCATTTAATGGTAGATGATATGAATGTTATCTTTAGTGATACAGGGCAAGGACAAAGGGATACTGAGTCTTACTCATGTGTTTTGATGGTGAATGGAATATCTAGACTTCTGTTGTCTATGTGGGGTCATTGCTGTTTGAATGTTCTTTGGACAGCTACAAAAAATAATATGTTATTCTACATCTTCTCACTTCCCTGTTTTCTGAAATTAGTTTTCTGAGCTTTTTTTTTTAGCTAGGATCTACCAAATTCTCTAGATGTAAAATTTAGTGAGAACTTTATTTTTAGCCTTGTAAAGTGCTCAGTACATTGTTATTATTCAATAATACATATTAATAATTAAAAAGACATGTCTTCTCATTCAAGAATGCAAAAATAGACCTATTAAAGTGGGACTAACAAGCCAAGTGACATCATAATAAGAGAAGAGCAGGTTGCTATCTCAGAGTTCTCCAGTTATGACTTAATTTGTTGTATCACAGCTACATTATTGATGGTTCCCATTAGTTGTACTAACAGAGAGAGTTTTAAAGGAGAGTGTTGCAGATAATACTTTCCAGTAGGAAGTTTAAAGAAGACAGGAAATTTAGTGATACAAAAGTATCTTAAAATAAAGAGCAGTCTACAGACATTGAGAGTAATACTAGAACCATCTTAAAAAACCTTTCTCTGAAAACAACTTTATAGAAAAATAAATGTCCAACATAAAAGATAAAGGAATAAGGAAAATTTTTCAAATTACTGTCAGCACAAAGCTAATCAAGGTGCTACAGAAAAAAGGAAGCTAATTAATCTGGAGCAGAAGTTCAGATGTTTACTACTGAAAATGGTTAAACAGTAGGGAAAGAAATCTATCTGAGCCTCTGATGTTAAAAATCCATTGGATTTTTCTTCAAATTAAGTTATAAGATTGATTTGCAGAAGCAGCTTTGGAACAATAACTACTTAGGGTTTTTTTTAGTTTATCTGCAAATACATGAAACTAAAGAATGCGTATTTCTGTGTGATTTTATTAAAGTACTTACATTTTGATAAACACACATAAATAATAATAATTTGATATATTTTATTGCTTAAAACAGTGTTTTTAAATCCCCTCCAAATTTAAAAGATGGTGATAGGTAAAGATAGAAGATACATATTTAAATCTTAATGATTTTTAAAAAAATTAGTTTCATGAAACTTTTTCTTTTTAAATGAAACAATTTCTAGTGTTTCAGGAAAACTAAAAATCTGAAGATGTAAACAGTGACATAATCGTTCAGATTTCTTCATTGAAAGGTGATTTTTTTTCTTTATTCTAATGTTATCTTTTGATTTCGAATTTCTGCTTGACAACAATTTCACCGTAAATGGATGCTCAGTAAAAGAAACAAAGCTGGATGTTTCCAATAGATGAAACAAAGCTGCTGTTCACCATAGTGTGTTTCAACTCAACTGTCATGTGATCACAGACACTGAACAGATCATGGCTGTGCAAAATGATCCTGAAACACAGGCTAGTATTTTTCATTAGATTTTTATGGCTCTCTGTGGTTCTTTTGATATCTTTTTATAGCATGAGAAAGGCTGATGCGTTTTCTTTTATATTTCATATAGATGAATTCAGCACTTTGTGCAAGTTATCTTAAAGATAACTACTGAAGCATTAGATAGTTTATCTGGGCTTTGCTCTATCTCAAGACCAAAGTTACCAAAGTCATATTAATAGATGTAGTGGACACTATATTAGCCATGCATCATGCTTCCTACTTGTTCATCTTCTCAGTACTTCTTGAAGCTCTTGTCTTATCATCTGTGAGGGCAAGCTCCTTTTTAGGGCTGTATCAATACCACCAAGTGGGGCAGGAGCTGTTTTCTGACCCGAAGGCTGACTGGCATGGCAGTGTTCATATTCATACAGGTAAATCTCTTACTCTGCAAAGCATGGTGGATGCATAAACACTATGCAAAAAGAATGTCTGTTAACACAAGGCAGACCATTATCTGGGTTGAACCAAAACAGTAACAGTGTTGGTGCTGTCAGTATGGCAGTGTAGATAATCATAGGGATGTGCTTTTTTAGGTAGTAATGTTTCTCCTTAGGTAATTATTGTAGATGCTTTCTAGAACTCCCAAGTAGCCTCCATGCTTTGCATAGCAGTGCCCCTTCCTCCACAGTTTTGTGGCACCTTTCTTTATTGTGAATAGCCTCTTTCCAGTCAAAGAGATGTAATTCCTACTGACAGCATTAAACCCAAGAAGTATCAAGCACAGTTTTTCTTACTCCTACTGAATTAGAAAATCAGGCTCAAGACTTACTTTTGTTGCCATGGGTTCAGACTGAATAAAGGAAGTAATGCATAAGGATTTGTGTCAACATAAGCTAGATCATGTCAACTAAATAAACTCCTTTAAATCACATGGAAAAAAACAGGTCTTAACATGCATCATTAACCAGATTCCTAATTGAGTGTTGCCTGTATCCTAGAATCAATTAGGTTGGAAAAGGCCTTTAAGATCAAATGCAACTGTTACCCTAAGACTATCAAGTCCATCACTACATATATTATGTTTTTAACTGGTTCAAATACAAAATTAACTTGTTTACAGAGTTGCCTGTAGTATTATTATGTCATTAGATTTGGATTTTTCTCTTTTTTTTTTTCCTTATTACACATAATGAACATTCATCCTTCTTGCAGTGATAGGCTAAATTCATTTTCTATTCCAATTACCAAAATATTTTTTCTAAATTTTATTCCACTTGTGAGATGGATCATAAACTCAGCAATTCACTGCCATATATGTATTCAATTAGATCCTCAATAGATAGTCTCACTTGGTCTTTCATGCTTTATTGGTACATGCTGACAATCAGGTGCAGAAAATAACGGCATTAATATCCTTCTTATTACAATTACTGATGCATGTATGGAGTTTTTGTCCTCAAAAAAAGAGCATTCCTTATGAATGAAGGTCAACAGTTGCTCCCCTTCCTAATTTCCTTCTCTGTGACCTGAAATCTAAACCCATTCCTCTGTTCTTTTGACGTTCTAATCAACTAATGATATGGTATTACTCTCTAATCCTTTCTATTATCCTTATCTCCATTCTTCCATCAGGTTCCCTCTGGGCAGCATGCATGCATTTTTTCATTGCCTGTAACACAGAAAGTAGAACATTTGCTTTAGTATTTTTTAACAAAAAAATCTGGGATATTATTGCAACTATATGATCTTGAGTTACAGTCCCATCCTTCTGATTGTATTGAGATTAGCTGTCATGAAATCTACCTAAATACTATCGACAACTTCAAAATCCAAGATATCATCCTTTGCCCAGTTTTCAGGGCTGTGAATCACATGTATACCTAGATTGGATTGATACATCGCTATTCTGAGAAAACACTTCTCCCAGGTCTGTTTTCATTTTGTATTTAATACTGTGAAATATATAACCTTTAGAAGAATTGAAGAGATGAACATTATGTGCTCACTTGGTGATTACTTTTACCACTATACTAAGATATAGGCCAGCTTGTGTCATAGTGTGTCTGGACCTATGATTCTTGTATTTTAGGTTGCATATTGCTTTAGTTTCAACAGGAAAGGAGAGAGTGACTCCTAATGCAGGATTTCCATGAACTTGTATTTAGGTACTTAGGAAAAATACATGTCTGTTTGGTCTACAACTATAGGACAGAACTCAGGGCATCCAGCTCCATAGGTCAGGCTGGGATCAGATATGTTTGATTTCAAGAGGATGGAAAACCTCCTGTTAACTGTCTGTACTCATGCCTGAGTAAGCTGGCCCCTCACTTTAGTGGGCTGGACTTATTTCTGGAGATACCAGAATAGTACTTGAATCTTAAATCTGCAGTCGTAAATTTTCTGGGCTTTTCCTCTGACTGCCTAGGGAATTTAGACCATTTGATTAGGCAAACAGTATACCTCCTTCTATACCTCCAAGTCAAATCATTTAAGATAGAGCTGAAGTGCCAGCTAAATTCAATACCACCTAGTTTCTTCAGGGAAAGTTTTGAAAGAAAAATGCAGGATTTGATCCATAAGATTGAAATTGTTATTCTGAAATAGGCAAATATTTGGATTAAAAAAAATAAGTACAGTTTGATGCAAAAGTAACAAATAATTGAGTTTCTTCTAAATTAAAACTTCTGAGGAAGACTGTTCTTGCCTGACTGGGCATTAGTTCAAGAAATAATTTTAAAGGAACTGCCTAGGTGACAATCCCATTCAGCCCATATTGCTTTAGCTTTAAATTATCCTGAAATTCATCAATTAAGGTAAGTTTTAATAGCTGCAGTGTTCTACACTGCAGTACTGTACAGTACCCTTGGTAGAAAAAGCTGAGTTAATGAGAACTCATGACATAGAAATTACTTGCTTTAAAGCTACTCTTTTTCTTTTTCCTTCCTTTGAAAAGTCATCCTGACAATTTGACTCAATAGGTCAACTTGATGTAAAACTAGTTTTTCACTAAAGATAAGAAAATTCCATAAATATGGGGATGGATTGGACCCCAAACTTTGATTGCCTGTATTTTTTAAAATATGAATTGTTATACAGCTGAACAAGAGGAAAATCAGTTATGGTGTAATGTCAGTGGTGTATAAATAATTTATACAAACATATTTTTTAAAAGGGAAGAAAGCTTTTTAGGCTGATATGAATGTATCTCAGCATGTGGAGCCCACTAACTGAAAAAAGAAATGAATCAAAGCAGTGAATCATGTAGAACATTCTTTTCTCTGACTCAGGCACTTGGTCTTTCTGAGAATACTACAGGCAATAACTTTAAACAAGACAAATATTCAAGAGATCATCTGAAGATTATTTAATATATATATATAAAGCAACTCATAGGCTTGAACATGAATTTCATGAACCATAGTTTTGCTTTATTACAGGGTAAACCAATTTTTTTTCATTTTACAGATCCATTTTCTTGTTTGAAGAATAAAAAAGCTGTATGCAACATGTACACTTGACCTGTGACTTACTACATATGGTTCAGATTCCAGTGACCATGGATTACTGCAGCCAGCAATTTATTCCAGTGGCCATTAATTATCACACTCCACAAATAGTTAGAGCCTTTTCTCAGATGACAAGATTTCAAGTAAATTAGAATGTTAAATACCTAGGTAACAAAAAAAACTATTTGTAATTTACCAGCAATAATACATTGTGTAGTAGCTTTCCAGTATACAGGTGTTTAGTATCTTTCTTACCTGTGGTTCAGAAATTTTACATATGGCTGTGAGAGAGCAAAGCAAAAAAGGGACATGCCACCTTTGAATAATTCAGCTTCACCAAAGGCTTTTTCACAAACATGCAGCTATACTCAGCACAGGATTGCATAGATCAAAATGAGAGAAATAACAACTGAGGAAAGTCAAGGCATCATATACTAGACAGAAAAAAACCAACTTGGCGAAAGGTAAAACTGCATCCTCAGTCTGAAGAATAGACTCTGTATTGATGATTTTAGCACTGAATCACTAACCTTAACCTAGATAATCATGCGAGGACTTGAGTGTCATGTCAGAAACACATTTGAATAACATTCAAGCTATTAAATACTTCATGTTATCCTGCAACTGTTGAGAGAAGACTGCAAACAACAGTAATCATCTCAATGAGAGAAAATTCCCTGGAGACACTGAGAACTCAGGAGAGAAAGAAATTTAGGGGGAGGAGTAAGGTTGAAGCTGTGTCTCCACTAACAGAAGCAGACACTGAAGCGACTGTTAGATACACCTTTGAGATTTCTGATGTTGTCAAGCTATTTTCTCTTTATTCTTTCCCCTTGAACATGCTTATCACCTACCAGCTAGCTATTCATTCTGATGGAAAAGCTTGTTACCCCAAACTAACTCCTCCTTTCATAGTGTGCTTTTCCTTCCTCATTCCTTTTATCTTCCTCTCTGTGTTTTTTCAGAAACTCATAGAATTACTTAGGTTAAAATGCACCTGTGAAGGTCATCCATTACACACTATCTCTCTCCCCCATCCCCCTCAAAGCAAGGCAAAGATCAAAGTTAGATCAATAAACTCCAATACAACATTTAATTTATTCTGTCCTTGAAAATGAGTTTTGATAGACAGTCAACACCTACTGACTGTAGCAGTACCCTCAGCCTTCCTGTCCTGTAGGAAATTGTCTTATTATAGTCAAAAGGAATGACTATTCACTTGGCAATGTCCTGTTTCTTTTCTTTTCATATAACTTTTATTAGACACTTTTCTCAAGTTTGTCAGTGATAAAGGTATTCAACAGAGGACAGTTTGAATGGTCTAAATAAACGTATTCAATAGAAGACAGTTTAAATGGTCTAAATGCTAAAGATTTTGTCATATGTTTGAAAGCCTAAGAAATCTAAAAGATCAGTATTAGCTTAAAGACTTGCCAAAAGCTGAAATGGCTGTTTGAGCACTTGAGGTTTTTGCTGTCATTTTGTAAAAAAAATCAGTTTTACATTTCTGTTGGTGCTGCTGTACTCACATTCATGAGTGACTAGTGCTGGATTAGTCTTGAAAATGAACACATTATAAAGTTTGAAAGAATGTCTATTTGGCCAGTTCAGCTGGGATAGTCAAGGAAAAAAGTTGTAGCACAGAAGTATCATAATTCATTGTAACGTAATGATTGCAAGAAGTTAACATAGTCCTTTGTAGAAGCTTCTGTGTGCTTTACAGAAATAGTATGTTTAAGAATGACACAAAATTTCTGTTAAGACCAGTCAGTCTCACCTCTGCGCCTGGCAAAATCTTGGAGCAGATTCTCCTGGAAGGCATGCTAAGGCACATGAAAAACAACAAGGTAATTGGTGACAGGCAGCATGGCTTCACTAAGGGGAAATCCTGCCTAAGCAATCTGGTGGCCTTCTATGATGGGGCTACAGAACTGATGGACAGGGGTAGAGCAGTTGATGTAATCTGCATGGATTTGTGCAAAGTGACACTGTCCCGCACGACATCCTTGTCTCAAAATCGGAGAGACATCAATTTGATGGATGGACCACTTGGTGGATAAAAAACTGGCTGGATGGCCACACACAAAGAGTTATCGTCAATGGCTCAATGTCCAGCTGGAGACCAGTAACGAGTGGTGTCCCTCAGGGATGAGTGTTGGGACCGGTCTTGTTTAACATCTTCATCGCTGACATGGACAGTGGGATTGAGTGCGCCCTCGGCAAATTTGCCAATGACACCAAGCTGTGTGGTTCAGATGATACGGTGGAGGGAAGGAATGCCATCCAGAGGGACCTTGACATGCTTGTGAGGTGGGCTGATGCCAACCTCATGAAGTTTAACCATGCCAAGTGCAAGGTCCTACACCTGGGTCAGAGCAATCCCAGGCACAACTACAGGTTGGGCCGAGAAGAGATTCAGAGCAGCCCTGCAGAGAAGGATTTGGGGGTGTTGGTTGATGAGAAAATGAACATGAGCCGGCTTCAGTGTGCACTTGCAGCCCAGAAAGCCAACCGTATCCTGGGCTGCATCAAAAGGAGCGTGACTAGCAGGTTGAAGGAGGTGATCCTGCCCCTTTACTCTGCTCTCATGAGACCTCACTTGGAGTTTTGTGTGCAGTTCTGGTGTCCTCAACATAAAAAGGACATGGAACTGTTGGAACAAGTCCAGAGAAGGGCCATGAGGATGATCAGGGGACTGGAGCACCTCCCGTATGAAGATAGGCTGAGAAAGTTGGCTCTGTTTAACCTGGAGAAGAGAAGGATGCGTGGAGACCTCCTAGCAGCCTTCCAGTATTTGAAGGAGGCCTAAAGGGATGATGGAGAGGTACGCTTCATTAGGGGCTGTAGTGATAGGAGAAGGGGTAACGGGTTAAAACTTAAACAAGGGAAGTTTAGATTGGATATAAGGAGGAAATTCTTTCCTGTTACGGTGGTGAGGCACTGGAATGGGTTGCCCAGGGAGGTTGTGAATGCTCCACCCCTGGTGGTGTTCAAGGCCAGGTTGGACAGAGCCTTGGGTGACATGGTCTAGTGTGAGGTGTTCCTGCCCATTGCAGGGAAGTTGTAACTAGATGATCTTCAGGTCCTTTCCAACCCTAACTATTCTATGATTCTATGAATCTATGATTCTATGATTCTCTGAAATGTAATAAAGTGCATACACTGAAGGGTCATGAGTAAATATAACATTATAACATTGAACTGAATGGTGGATCAACTTGGTTTGTCTCAATATAATGATGTGGTTGCAGATATACACCGTTTATAATGAGCAAAGCCCAAGATGTTCATCCACTTCATCAAGCTAGCAGTCAGCTCCAGGGGGAATTCCCTGAGAGTGCTCAACAACAGGAACAAGGGTAGCCATCTACCTGCACAGCTGGAGAAAAACATTTTTGCAATTCCCATTCTTCCTGCCAAAAAATAGCTATTAGCTGTTCAGTCAACTGTTTTTTCTGTATAGTTAAAGCTAGCCCTGGTGTTTATATTTCCCTGTTACAAAAGGAAGTAGGGTCTTTGGAGAGGTTTATATCTTGCCTCAGATACCGCTGCTGTGATCGGAAATACTGTCTGTCCCTATTAGCACAGAACTGAGATGTGAGGAAAGGCATAGCAATGGAAAGGTTGGAAAAGTTCATTGGCTTCCACCTTTATCCTAGGCAGGTCTGCATCTTCTCTCATTAGCAGAAGGCATGAATATTATGAGGCAGGAAACAGTATTTTAAGAAAACACAGGAAGAAGTATTATTGACTAGAGTTAAAATTTCGAAGTCAGCAGTGTTTTCTTCAACTGAAGAAGAAACAGGCAGTGGGAGACAAGGTTAGAGGAGGGAGGGAGAGAGAGAGAGCAGTAACGATCTGCATAACAGAAAGAACGCATAAGCTCTTCTGATAGTCCAGGTACTACATTAGTCTTCAGAACTGAATGAAGAAAAAGTGGTATTTCTCTCAACCAGGAAGTAGACGGATATGGCTATTTTAACCATCTGGAAAGCTGAGGGGTTGATGGAAGGCAGCTGGATGAATGGGTAATTCAATGCAATAGCAGCTGTCTAGTGCATTGGTTTGCTTGCTACTCCTTGATCACCTGATGCTGGATTTAGGGAAAAGGAGCACTTTCAAATAGCTATCGTTTTTTTCATGTAATGAAGAGGGTATTCCTTTTCCTTTGAACCATGACACAAAGTAAGAGCAAAACAGCCTTGTGCTGGATGAGGCCAGTCGTCGATACGTCATGGGCTGATGATAGCCTCTGATGGAGAGGTTTGATGATTTGCACTGTACAAGTTATTGCTTGCTAACCCTTAGGTGAATTAAGTTAGTAAGGTTGTGAACCCACCTAAACCACATCTTCATATGGTGTCTGTACTTTGTGTGTCAAACTCAGTGATTAAGCTGCTGCTAGCATTTCACAGATTTGGATAGCCTTTCATTTTCAGCTGTTCTGTTTCCCATCAACTGCTGTACAGTGATGTGTCTCAACATGCAACATGCAATGTGCAGTGTAATTAATGAATGTGTGAGAGCCCTGTATATATTACTGCTATTTGTAAGTAACAGATTAATGAATAAAATCCAGTGGTGATGCAGAGACTACTGTGCCAGGCTTTTGTACCAGTAAAATCTATGACTTATGTAGAGTTTCATGTTGGTCTTGGTCTGTAGAGAAGAATCTATGCTATGCTTTTGGTCTGGAAATTCAGCTGTTAAAACACACAGATATCTGCTTCTGCCTAGCATAGTGACTATTCCCCATTATGAATGATGAACATTACATCTTTAAAATGTTTCTCTGACTGAAGATATGTAAAAAAAAAAACAAAACGCTATGGAAAGGATTTCAGAATTCAGAAACAATTGTTTAATTTAATTTGAGTTGTATTTCATACAGCATTTCTGCATTTAAAATGTTTTGAAAATGTGTACTCATACATGTATGGACACTACAAATTTTTTTTGTTACTGTTTGTTGACAGAAAGAAATGAGCCAAATCCAATTTGTGTTATTGTAAGGAAATGTCTACTTGTACTTAGAAAACTGTCCAGTATGTGCGGTTGCAGCCTACCATTTTAACATAGATGTTGACTTAACTATAGCTCTTTAGATATCTTCCCATTCTAACAGATCATACATTCAAAGCCAAGAATGCCTCTGTACTTGATAGAACGATGTCAGAGAAGACCAGTGTGTGAGAAACTGAGCCATCCACTGCAGACCTCCTATACCAACCCCAGAGAGCCACACCTTCTCCCTCATCCCCCAGGGCATCAGGGACTGATAAATAGCTCCTGCACCATATGCTGAATGCAGAACTATAGAGCTTTGGTAATTCAACAAGGAAATAAAGTCTTGAAATTGAAGAACCAGCATGAAGAACATCATCTTTGTAGCACCCTCCTAACAGAGGCAAAGGGCTTAGAGAGTTTGCACTTCTCTGACTTGATGCTGGCACTGAGTGCTGCTTCAGCAGCATCCTGTGTACTGACACACAGAATGCTGCTGTAATTTGTTACTGAGCTACTGCTGCAGTTCATAATGTGATGCTGTTCTTTTTGTTTTACTTATCCCAGTGTACTAGTTCATAAATTTTATTCACATTTATTTAAAGCACTGCCAAAACAGAAAAAAACTTTTGTAACCTGTACTCCAGTAACTCCCTTGCAAAATAGTTACTTGCAACGTTTGTTTGTACTATGCACAAAAAATAATGATTTTTTTAATATATACCTAACTCATACATAATTTCTTAAAATTTATGCACCTAAATTTCCCCTAAATTTCCTATTCAGGGAAAAATCATGGTTATCATGCCAAAGAAGGAAATTGTATTTTCTATTACACATAATAACATGACTGTTGCCACTGTTGAACTAAAGCATGTACTAAAACATGCACTAATTCACCTCTTCTCTTCATCCTCCAGTGCATTAGGCTTTCAGGTGGATAGCAATTTGGCCTTTTAAATTTTTGCAGTCTTTTATCGTTATAAAAATCTCAATGCTTAAATAGTATATTCTGTCACTAGTTATAAATAGTTCAAGACTCATAACACCATCAAAACTGAGAATTAAGCTGAGACACATCTATTAAGTTTCCTTGACTCTTACAAAGCTGCTTGTTTAATGTGAAAATCTCAAGGACATTCATCCCCAGGAGTGGTTGTCTTATGCTCCTGTAATGGAGAATTAAATTTGTGGTAGTTAGCTAGCTAGCTCTTTTTCTAACAAGGAAACTAAAATTCATTAAAAACTAATTAGGAATGTATAGGAGGTTAATACTCCATGTTAAGCCTTATTAATGTGAGATAAGTAATTCATAAAGTATCAAAGGACTGCAATGGACAGAATTAAGAAGAATTATACCACCAAAAACTACATTCAAGTGACATTAAGGGTCTTGTTTGAGCCTGAAAAAGCCAGGAATTTCAGAGTTAAAGCTAAATCTCTGTCATTAACTCACTTTTTTATGCACATGATAGTCCTCCATTAAGAAGACTCAGAGTACATCATCAGGTGTTCTTTTTCTGCAACTGAATCTTCACTATTAATTAAAAGAGAAATAAATCTTAAAGAATATGGATGATTGACCAAATGGTTTGACATGCAAATTATTGTCTAGACCTGAGAAATGTATCTTCAGATCATGCTATTACAGTTGCTTTCTAAGCTACAGTTTTAGCAGTCAAAAAAAGCTGTTAGGCTTTAATACTTGTTTTCTGAAGCATATTCTTTTGAATCCTCACGAATTTCTAAATTATAGAATTAATGTAATTTACTTTGAATTCTGTTTTATTTCATAATAGGTTTCCTTCAGTCTGACTTCACTGGATAATTTAAAGTGAATAATATTTCACAAAATTATGCAATAATATCTAGAAAGTTATTCTGATTGTGGTGCTCCAACCTCTGCCTATATCCAGCTTCAGCCCTATAGCTGCAGTGAGGGCCTGTATGCTAATACTCCCCCCCTAAGTACTTCTTCCCCCTTTTAAATCACAGAAGGTGCTGACATAAATGTCAGCCACAGTCCCATCACACTAAAGTACTTAAGTAGTAAGTCTTGTACAAGCTTTCTTCAGCAATGAAAGAATTACTGAAATGACATTTGGGTGAAGGATTAGAAAGCAGCATTTGTGGCATCCTATACTTAGTGAAACCTTGCAGAGTGGGAGGAGAGTGAGGAGGAACAGGGGAAAGGAAGTCTGTGCATAATGAAGCCTTGCATATGTTCATTATCATTCTGGTAGCAAATCCTGAAAAGAAAACCAGACAAATCCAAATTTCATTTTTGACCCCAGCAAAAGGATATTTAGTTTGTGAGTCAGTCAAAAGAACTGCTTTCTGCTGCACATGGATAGAAATGCCAGGGAAAGCTGGCTCGCTACAGCATAATGCATAAGTAAGATTAAAGGGGGTATTCTACCCAAGCACCTGCCTCCATTAAAAAATTATGTGCAGGCAATAGATTTTTAATTGAAGTGAATTAGCATTTGTAGGTTTCACTGCAAAAGTGAATTTTAAAGCTGATTTGAGTGATAAGAAAGTAAGAAGATTTGACAACTTAAATACATAAAAAATACTAATACCTTACACCTTTAAGTGTTTTTTTTATCCCAGAGGGACACTAAGTGCCTTAGAAGCTGCATAGATTAATTACTTCATGCATCACTGAAATGCAGCTACCTCTTTCAGTAGAAAACAGGAGCAGCTTTACAGTGCACAGCTTTATGATGCAGCATTGCTAAACAGGCAAAGGAGGATGCTGTAATGGCTCTGAATTATTTCACTTCTTCCCTATCTGCTCAGACAAGAAAATCTTTCACACATCTGTTTTTGTTTCCATCTCCTAAATGGTTCAGTCCAAGGCATTATTTTCAGTACTGACTGCTCCAATATATGAGCATGTGCTTCAGAAGAGAAAATTCAAAACAAAATTTCATTAAGAAGCTGAGTGGCAGCTGCCTGCAGATATATGTTCTATGACAAGAAAGCATACAAGAAATTGTCTGAACTTATATAGGTGGACCAGAGCCTCAGCTATAGACAGTCCTGAACTTCCATGAGAATTCTTGTAAGGCCAAAGATTTTGCCAGTACAGAAGGCAGGTGAAATGAGCTGTAGTGAGTTTCTCAGGGGGACTTCTCATCTTGCAATTTGTTTTTCTTTGTACTGTGAAGTGTTTTATGTACATTGCTTAATTTCATCTATAAAATATTTCAATGTGTTAACAATAATCTGCATGAAAAGTGGAAAAATGAGATGTCTTCAGACTAAAGAGTAGGAAGATCTAAGTCCACATCATTGGATTTTGCATATTTATAGCCATTATAACATGTAAAGAATCTACGTATAGAAAAGAAACAGGATTTCTTTTGCCACTGAATAGAAATATTTCATTTGTGAATCCAAACTGGCCAAATGGATTTATTTTTCAAAAGGATGCAAAAATGTTGACAAATTATTACAGAATTTGTATCTTTTAATTATTAAAAGATAGTATAATATGCTTTATCGTATTAACAATATGTACACCACACCCTGTTTGTTGTCTGATGTGGAACTGAATTGCTGCTAGCATTTAATAGAAAACCATAAAGTATCCACAGATTCATTTTTCACAACTTTTGCAGAGGAAATGAAGCAGTATTTACTTCTTGTTCCTGCACGGAATCTAATAAATAGATCTTTAAAGAAAGTCTGTTTTAGGGAAAAAAAAAAAAAAGCAAACCAAAACCCCCCAAAACCCTGTGTCATCCTCATTAAAAAAATCCCCCATGATACAGAATCCACTTTGTCACGATAAATTACCATCTCTTTACAGGTATAAGCATCATTTCTAGACAACATTTGTCTCTCATGACCTGGAAAGTCCACAGGGACCTCTACTTTATAATTCTGTAGAGCATGATCAAGTCATCTTTTAGATGGTGTTCCTCAGCATTTTCATCATTCTTATGTCATTTCTCTAAACCCTGACCAATTTTTCAGTATTTTTCCACAGATCAGGCCTCATAGAAGCATAAAGTATACCAGATATGAGCTCACTAATAATGCATACAGTAACATCTTCTCTCATTTTCTTATTGCTTTAGCCCTTTCAGTTTCAGTTTCACACAAAGGGATGCATTTTACACAAATATGCGCATAATACATATGCACAAATTTCTGTTGACAGTAGTAATTTTGCTCATGTTCTGGAAACACAGTTACTGAAAATAAAGCCAAAGAGCAAATCTTAGTTTTACAAACACTTGATTAACAACCTTCCTAACCCCATAGATTTCTCCTACGATTGACAACATGGCTGAGAGTTTTTGCAGCATATTGAGGAGCTCTCCAGAGGACCCAAAAACATACCCATTTTCCTCAGCTGCGCATACAGAGACTTGTCTTAAATAATGGCTGAAGGATACAGCACTTTAAGAGGCCTCAGAGGATCTTAAAAGCTATTAGACTGGTATTCATGGGATATGGTAGGGGTGTCTGTAGAGTATGGCTACAGGAAACATTCTTCTTCCAAAGAAGACTTGCAAAGGTATTCGTCTTCAAGAAGCAACAAATGGTTGAACAATTTATCATACTGAACAGTTCATTATGTGTGTCCAATAAATATGAGATTTATAGAAGCAGGTGATCCTAAATTTGTAGCTTAGGGCATAAAAAGATAAATGTTTAATATTTTATTCCATCCTAAAAGGAATGGTTCATTCATATAAATGTCCCTAGCAGATTGTTTAAATTCCATTTTTGTTGTGGAATATCCAAGTGAAAAATAACAACTATAATTTGTTTATATTGTTTTCTTAGATTTTTACTATAAACAGTACAGAAACTCAGCAGAATGAGAGAGAAGCCCCCCTAAAGAGATACAGTAAACATGAGCTGCTTTGTTTCCGTTGATCGTGCCATTTACAAGTCGACACAAAATGTACTATGGCACATAACACTGTGCATAGCACTGCCTAGCTACCTGAGAAGCACAGGAAGCAAAATTCGCTTAGAATATGCTTGAAGTCTTAAATGCAGGGCTAGTTTACAAAAAAGTAAAATGATGCAGGTAAGCACTTTTCTTAGACATGTTGGATACGTTATCGAAGTAGAAACTCAAACTATTCAAGGACATTTGTCAGTCCTACTGTGATCTATCTGCATTTTCAAATACCTCAGTAACTTTGAAAGCCAATTCCAGATTAAGCGAAGCCATTGTATTAATAAAATAGAAATTTAGGAGGATTTCTTCTTCAGAATTTACTAAGTACCCACAAGACATATTCTGATTCAGTCACTGAAACGAAGGATTTTAGAGAGAGAATATGAAAAGAATATTCCAAATTAAGTTTAATCTCTCCCTTGGCTCACTGAGAGCAGACAAATCAATACTTTTCTCAAATTTAAGTAAGATATCGACTTCAAATTAGGTAGAGCAGCTCACTGGGTCTTTGAAATCCTTGTAAGGAGCAGAAGATGGGATAAATATGCTCTCAGAAAAAAAAAACAACTTTCAACTTAAATTCTCTCTTTTTACCGTAGAAGCCTTGCCCAAAGTCACATTCTCAGAAGGAAAATCAGCTGCCACAAGAGCTATTGGCTGGATTCAAAGTTTGAAATTAATTTGCTGTCATGACATGCACACAAAGTATTGTGTGGGGTGAGCGGTTCTTACTGCAAGGGGTGTTGGCAGAGCCTTGAATGTCTCATTTAATTGCCTCTGCATCAAGGGCTTTTGGTAACCCTGTCATCAAGGTGCTTTCTATCTTATATGAAATATATCACCATTCAGTGCAACAACTCAAGTTCCAAGTCTAATGTGATTTCTTTGACATCTCTATGACTAAAACTCATTTGCCGAAAATTGAAACCACACTGCAGAATTCCCTGAGTATCTCTAGTATTTTGGTTTTGGGTTTGTTTGTTGTTTTGTTTTGTTTTGTTTTTTTTTTTTTTGTTTTTTTTTTTTGCATTCATTCTAAGCAGCAATGCGAGGCATCTGACTTTTGAATAGAAATCAGAATACTGACTAAGGAGAATTTAGAGTAGAAATTGCGCAATCTCAGCTTGAAGAGTTGACCTCTTAGCCAGAGTATTCACAATAAAGTTAGCTGACATGAAATAAGGCAGTCAAAACAGCTCACAGAAAAAGGGAAATTGTCCTTTTCTCCCAGTCTTTTCTCCGCTCCTGACATGCACTTTCCATCTGCTCTATAACTCATCAGGCTGAGAGATATCCTATTTCATTCACTATCCTGAAAGAAAAACAACCCAACAAGGAAAGAAGGCCAGTTTTCCTGTAATTCAGTGAGTTGAAGTAGCTAAGGATGGACCTAAAAGTAAACCAGGGCCAATGTGAGGGAGGAAGTCTTGACAGCATGGCCACGAGCAGAGAAGGAGGCATGGGAAAATGAGGTGGTATGTGTTGGGAGCAGCCGAAGAGACACATCACTTTCCCAGCTGGGTTTTTCCCAGTTTCCCAGGGCTGCAGCTACTTGCTTTTGTCAAAGCCTTTCCAGCCCTTAGTTATTTTTACCTTTCTATTCAAATACAGTCAAGTAAGAGGATAGAGAAGCTATGGTCCTGATGTAGTTGGTAAGTCAGCTTTTTTACCAGGTACAGGAATACCTACTTGCACAATCCTGAATGGGTTTAGGGCATAACTAGACTCTCCAGATAGTATTACTTCCAGACAGCAATATAGTTCTAACTTCTTATAACAGATTATGCCAACTAAGGCCAGATACCAAAGGATTTCAGGTTCCCAGGAAGTTTATGCCTTTTTTTCTAATTTATTTTTTCACCCTCACCTCTTTTTAATTTTTAAAATAATTTTTCCTAATTTTTTTCTTGTCTAAATTTCACTTTAGCTGCATCCGCTATTTAGGTCTTGTCCTTTGCTCTGTTTATAACTCTCCTGAATTGCAGAGTAACAGGATGTAAATCATACTGCAGAGACCTTTGGAAGGTAAAAATGCAGTTCCCTATTTAGAAAACATCCACCTAGCCTAGAACATAAGATCTCGTGATAGCAACTAACTGAACAGTTCCTGCTTGTTACCTGCTAAATACCTGCTGAGGGATCTAGTCACTGGTAACACAGAAGTTTCCTATGTGATCAAGACTGCAATTTATTCTGAAATACTCAGTTGTATCTCTGGGTACAGGAACCTACATATTTTGGAGTATGAAGTACAGCCTAGCATCTCTGATATTTTTAACCCTCTCCCTTTAGAGTCTCAGTAAATATGAGTACCTTCTGAGTTATGTTTTATCATTAAGGTGAGCATTTTAGGTATGGTGCATTTATTTTGCTTGAGAAATGAGCAGAAGAAGCGACAGAGCAGCAGAAAACTGGAAGGTGCCTCAGTGTAGTACCAAGAACAGTCCAGAAGTCACTAGGAAACCCCCTGGAGGCTCCACACAGAGCCCTGGCATACTCCAGCTAAGTCATTTCCCTGCAAGATGTGGTATAATTTTCCCCCTCTACACTGGAAAAAAAAATAGCTACCTTTTATCTCACTGGGCACTTGCTGTATTAGCTCCCTCAACTTGAGCCATAAGGGCAAATTGCTGTTCTTTTATAATGATCCAATATTCTTCAGTGAGACTCCCTGATCAGCTTTCATCAAATGATAATAGGCACCTGACAAACGCCTGTTACCAGGCAACCTCCAGGCTAATAAACCAGTTCTCCTCAGCTGAGGCTTCTTTATTATCCAGGGTGATTATATTTCAATGGCCTAACACATAAGTCAATGCCTTTCCGTTGTTAGCCCTGTATGAGACTGTGTATTAATTTTAGTCTGAAATGGAGAGCGGGAAGGACCGATTTTGCAGTCCAGGTAGAGACTGCTGTTTGCAACAAGATAGCATCCATCAGCTGCTCTACACAATAGCCAAGGTGATAGTAAGTGGGACTAATGTGATTGGTACAAGCTAGTTTTGATATCAGATCTGCATTAACAGCAAGCATCAATTAAAGTTATATGCAGTTATAGAGCTGAGCATATGTTTATGCAGTTGACCTCCATGTTTGTCACCTTTGGTACCTGGAACCAATCTTTGCCTGTGGTACTTTTCTCATAAGGGCAGTGACAATTATCACATCATTTGGCTGGTTCCAAGGATAGCCGAATTTATATGAGGGAGCAATTAGAATTAAAAATAATTAATGCAAAAGAAAAGCAACAGAAAACCTGATTAAAAATCACTAATGATCTGTGTGATTTATCTTTCTACAGGCATTGTATTTTGCTTAGTTTGATGGCGAGCTAGAAACTACATGGCAGACTAGGAACTCATTTTTGGGTTCACTAGCTGTCTGACACTTACAAATGCATGAATTCTGCACAGGTGTGTGCTGCCTCAGCCTCACCATTTCCATATCCATTCAGCCTCTCAGCTGAAAGGAGTTAACAAGTACCACTTGCAAAGGATTTGTGTGTGTTTTGTGAAAAATTGTTTTCTAGGGCCTGAGACCACAATCAAATTTCACAATCTGAACTGCCTTCTGATGAGCAATAACTTTTGATTATTACTCATGATACTGCTGGGGGGTGGAAGTAATGTAACACATCATCAATCCAGTCAACTCTGAAGCATTTTTATTTTTTCAGACGCAAAATTAGACAAGCTAATGTAATTTAAGTAAAAATGTTCAGAATAAATCAAGAATGGGAAAAAAAGAAAAAGTCTTAATTAAGGAGTTCTGATCTAAGCAAAGCCAGGGGGAGGAGAGTAAGTTTCATTTCTTTCTTTTAGCTCTGCTTCAGTAACAAAGACCACTTTATCCATGATGGTAGGACAGGGGCTAAGCTTTAGTTGCTGACTTAAAAGCCGACTAAGTCTGAAATTTGTGCCAGCAAACACTTCTTTTTTCAAGAAAAGTGGTTCCCTGTATTATATATGCATGTTTGGAAGACTGCCAAAGCATTAGATGTCTATGGACAGATAATAAAGTGCTTGTATACTCTGCCAACTGTAGATCTCTTCTTTGTAACTTTTGTGTTGTTCTTAGGGAAGGGCAGAAAAGTAAGCTTCATTGTTCTCAGTGCCAGTTATCTCAGCAAGTGCTTTTATTGTTAAGAAATACTTGTGCCCTCTTTGCACCCAGCTAAACTTCAGACATGTTGGATGTTGCAGAAAGGGAGAGATGGAGGGTTTGGATCACTATCCAAATAGTGATGGTATATAAGCAAGGACAAAAGGAAGCTGAAAAATGTAGTTAAAGTTTTATCAACCTCATGTTTGTCCTTAACACAGCAGAGAACTTCATGCTTTTTCTTCTCTTTTCTTGATTATTCTTATGCACATACAAAGTCTTCACATGCACATGTGAAAATGCCTAAGTGCTTGAGTATTCGCAGCCTATATTCCCACAGTTAGTTGATCACAAGATGTGTTACGTCTTCTGATTTGTGAATAAAGTGATTAAATCATTCTACAGAGATAAGGCAGTTTTTTCTTAGCAACAGTAAAATAATAAACTGAAAAGTAAACTAGGAAAGCCACATATAATATAAATTAGTATGTTAAAATTTCAGTTTATAATTTTCATAAAAACAGAACTTTGGTTTCTAGTATTTGTGCATTTTTTAGGAAAAAGTCTTTTACATTTTATATTGGAGTATAAATAGTTCAGAAAAAGTATCCTGGCAAAGGTATTACTTCTTTATTAGCCCCTGGATTCATATTTAGTTTGCCATCTTACTGTTACAGCTAGAAATACAATAAAGAATTAACAAAACATGTAAGACATAAACATTTTTTAATTTAGTGACTCAGTGTCATTAATTTTGACAATAGCATTGCACTGTTTTGACTTATTTCCACAACTGCTTACGTGTTTCTAAAGGTATAATTCAGACTTTTCTAAAGAACAGATTTAGCATGTGGAAAAATTACCATAGGTAGTTGTAGACTTTCCTACAAGGATTTCTTATGACTGTATCACTTTATGTTGAGGAAGAAAGGGATTGGATGACATGTTCATAATCCTATGTTGCCTAGGCAATTAGATTGTATCAGACATTTTTTCTTGGTTTGTTTCTCTTTTTTAATTACCATTGTGACTGTAAGAATAAGCTGGTACATTTATTTACCTACCTGTAGACTTTTTATCTTTACCATAGTACAGGGAAACTCTACAAGTTGCTTAAAAGAGTATTCAGGCTTAAAATATATTTTTGAAACATACATGGATTATGTATGAAATAGCAAACTCAGAGCAAAATAAAAATGCTCCCTCTAACTTCATTGTATAATGCTAGAAAATAAAATTGTTGAGCGCATCACCAGCCATCTGCCAGAGCTGAGATAACAAGCTTTAAATTCTGATTTAGGAGAGTGTGGAAAGTGACCATCTCTAGGTAGAATACTTGATTTATTTATTTTTTTTTAATCTACTTATTTATGTATTGCCCAACCCCCATTAAAAAAAAAAAAGATCTTAAGCCTTGTGGTGAAGCACGTATCTGTGTGAATGATGACTGAGGCAGTTTGTTTAATTTAAAGTGACACCCGCAGTTATCATGTGTCTATTTTAAAATGAGGAAGGTCAGTTCACCAAGAGACAGCTGTTTTTTTTCTAATCCTCGGTTAAGGCATTACAACTGGGAAGAAACTAGAGGTAAAATGGTAAACCACACCACTACCAAAAGGGGAAAGTTAAAACA
Organism: Pezoporus flaviventris; assembly: GCF_033815535.1. Classification (NCBI taxonomy): domain Eukaryota; kingdom Metazoa; phylum Chordata; class Aves; order Psittaciformes; family Psittacidae; genus Pezoporus; species Pezoporus flaviventris. The sequence continues at coordinate 25,937,636 of NW_026892579.1, read as the reverse complement.
TCAGTTAAAGCAGCATCAGGAGGAGAACAAAAGCTGAAAGCGTTGTCTACCTATCTGTTGCCTGGGAATTTTTGCATTTCTACTCCTTGCTTCACCATATGTAAGATATCACTGAAGGAGAACCAAGAGAGACTGTAAAACTTTTCATTCAAACCCACAGCAGACAAAGATAATGTTTTTCTTTTGATGAGATAAAGGAAATTCAGTAGAGACAGGTAAACATCATACAGAAAATTACTTCCTTTTAGCATGAAAATGTTATAGGTGTAGGAAACATCCACATGGTACATTTTAAGTGCCTTTATAGGCAGCTTTGCAGTCCTCTAAAGTGCTTGGTTATGTCTGTTTGAAGATAGCATCCTTGGATGCTTTCCTACCCTTTATCCATTTTGCCATCAATCCTTGATTACTATCCAGTTCTGCTTTTAAAATTAACAAAATATAAAAATATTATACATGACAATATAAAGTGCAGCTTGTTCGCCTGATTATAAAAGAATTTGTAATATAAAAATAAATAAAAAAAAAAAGAGGACAACAATTTGTTTCAAAGCAGAAGACTCTACTGCACATATATATATATACACAAAAGCGTTTTCTATATTTGAACAGCATATTCATGAGTTATCCTGAATATACCTTCTCTTGAAGTCAGAAATCCCTCAGATCCAGACCAAAAGGTCCCAGCTGGAAAACTTCAAAGGTGCAAATTGCTAACTAACTAACATTCAGGGAATGTGAATTTCTGAACTGTTTTATTCTTGTCACATGCATGGGGAATCATGGATTCTATAGTTTTCATTAAGCTTTTTTTTTTTTTTCTTCCCTGAAATGCAGGAATGCAGGTGATTTCTATCACTGTAATGTACAGATGTGGTCAATTTTTATGAACATAAAATTCTTTCAGATTCTTTCTAAGAGTACCAATATATATAAAATTAATACTATTTTTTTGTTCAGGAGCAAGACAATAACTTTTGCTGCATACAAGATTTAAAAAATGTGGACATGAGAACACAGAAATTGCTCAAAGAGAAAAGGCTGTAAATCATGCCCATAACTTCCTGTAAACTTGGAATTTTGTACTTGATTCTTGAACTGATTGAACTACTGAATGGTATGAGAGTTTGGTTTCTGATTATAGGAATTCTGTCTACAACTGGAGAAAATCCTAAATTAGAGACATATATTAAATCCATGGAATAGCATCCACTATGCAATCCCACTGGCCTCTTGCAGGACTTCTGGAAGTATTTATTTTGAAATAATTTCTTGGACATATGAATTAGAATCAAGAATACCTCCATAAGCTGCCAATTTCTAATATTCCTAGAAGTGTCACCATAACACTACAGAAAGTGACACATTTCTGTAAATGAGTTTAGGGATTCCATCTGCAGTAACTGGACCTTTCAATCAGTCAGTGGAACTTCCTATTATTGCTAGATTTGTTTCTTCTAGAGATGTTCTTGATTACAAACCTCTAAAGACATTTAAATTTAGTCTGGCATATTCCATCCTAAGCGAATCAGTGTTAGTACATAAAATCTCAGATTTGTTACAGAGTGAAGAGGTAGAAACCTCAAGTCTTCAGGCAGAAATTCAGTCTAATTTTGGTATAAACTTGCTGCTTTTGCTGACTGTTTTATGCTAGAGATTTAAGCATTGATGTATGTAATTTGGATTGAAAGGCCTTGACACCTGCTTGTGATTATAGAATCATAGAACAGTTAGGGTTGGAAAGGACCTTAAGATCATCTAGTTCCAACCTCGCTGCCATGGGCAGGAACACCTCACTCTAAACCATATCACCCAAGGCCTCGTCCAACCTGGTCTGGAACACTGCCAGGGATGGAGCATTCACAACTTCCCTGGGCAACCTATTCCAGTGCCTCACCACCGTAACAGGAAAGAATTTCCTCCTTACATCAAATCTAAACTTCCCCTGTTTTAGATTTAACCCATTACCCCTTGTCCTATCACTACAGTCCCTAATGAAGAGTCCCTCCCCAGCATCCTTATAGGCCCCCTTCAGATACTGGAAGGCTGCTATGAGGTCTCCATGCAGCCTTCTCTTCTCCAGGCTGAACAGCCCCAACTTTCTCAGCCTGTCTTCATACGGGAGGTGCTCCAGTCCCCTGATCATCCTCGTGGCCCTTCTCTGGACTTGTTCCAACAGTTCCATGTCCTTTTTACGTTGAGGACACCAGAACTGCACACAATACTCCAGGTGAGGTCTCACGAGAGCAGAGTAAAGGGGCAGGATCACTTCTTTCGACCAACTGGTCACGCTCCTTTTGATGCAGCCCAGGATACGGTTGGCTTTCTGGGCTGCGAGCGCACACTGCCTGGTCATGTTTATTTTCTCATCAACCAACACCCCCAAGTCTTTCTCCACAGGGCTGCTCTGAATCTCTTCTCTGTCCAACCTGTAGCTCTGCCTGGGATTGCCCTGACCCAGGTGTAGGACCTTGCACTTGGCATGGTTAAACTTCATGAGGTTGGCATCAGCCCACCTCACAAGCATGTTGAGGTCCCTCTGGATGGCATTCCTTCCCTCCACCATGTCATGTGAACCACACAGCTTGGTGTCATCGGCAAACTTGCTGAGGGCGCACTCAATCCCACTGTCCATGTCAGCGATGAAGATGTTGAACAAGACCGGTCCCAAGACTGATCCCTGAGGGCCACCACTCGTTACTGGTCTCCAGCCGGACATTGAGCCATTGGTGATAACTCTTTGTGTGTGGCCATCCAGCCAGTTCTTTATTCACCAAGTGGTCCATCCATCAAATTGATGTCTCTCCAATTTAGAGACAAGGATGTCATGTGGGACAGTGTCGAACGCTTTACACAAGTCCAGGTAGATGACATCAACTGCTCTACCCCTGTCCATCAGTTCTGTAGCCCCATCATAGAAGGCCACCAGATTGCTTAGGCAGGATTTCCCCTTAGTGAAGCCATGCTGGCTGTCACCAAGCACCTTGTTGCTTTTCATGTGCCTTAGCATGCCATCCAGGAGAATCTGCTCCAAGATTTTGCCAGGCACAGAGGTGAGACTGACTGGTCTGTAATTCCCCAGGTCATCCATTTTCCCCATCTTGAAAATGGGGGTTATATTTCCCTTTTTCTAGTCGCCGGGAACCTCACCTGACTGCCATGATTTCTGAAATATGATGGCCAGTGGCTTAGCAACTTCATTTGCCAGCTCCTTCAGGACCCGCAGATGGATCTCATCAGGACCCACGGACTTGTGCATGTTCAGATTTTTAAGATGGTCTCGAGCCAGTTCCTCTCCTACAGCGGGCGCAAGGTCTTGATTCTCACGGTCCCTGCATCTGCCTTCCAAGACTTGGGTTGTGTGGTCAGAGCCTTTGCCAGTGAAGACCAAGGCAAAGAAGTCATTCAGAACCTCAGCCTTCCCCAAATCCTCTGTAGCCCGCTCTCCTGAGAGCTTCCTGAGGGGGCCTACGTTGTCCCTAGTCTGGTTTTTATTTGCTATGTACCTGTAGAATCCCTTCCTGTTATCCTTAACATCCCTAGACAAGTTTAATTCTAACTGGGCCTTAGCTTTCCTGACCTGGTCCCTAGCTTCCTGGACAACATCCCTGTACTCTTCCCAGGCCACCTCTCCTTGCTTCCACTTTTTATAAGCCTCTTTTTTCATTTGAATTTTCCTCAGGAGCTCCTTATCCATCCAAGGAGGTCTCCTGGCCCTCCTGCTGCACTTCCTTCTAGCTGGGATGCAACACTCCTGAGCTTGTAGCAGGTGATCCTTGAATATCAACCAAGAGTCTTGGGCCCCCCTGCCCTCCAGGGCTGTATCCCATGGAACCTTACTCAGCAGGTTCCTGAAGAGGCCAAAGTCTGCTCTTTCGAAGTCCAGGGCAGTGAGCTTGCTGCACGCTCTTCTCACTGTCCTGAGGATCTCAAATTTGAGCATCTCGTGATCGCTGCATCCAAGGCTGCCCTGGAGCGTCACATTTCCCACAAGCCCTTCCCTGTTGGTGAGCACAAGGTCAAGCATGGCACCTCTCCTTGTCGGCTTCTCTATTACTTGCAGGAGGAAGTTGTCTTCCACACAATGGAGGAACCTCCTGGATTGCTTGTGCCAGGCCATACCGTCCTGCCAACAGATGTCAGGGTGGTTGAAGTCACCCATGAGAACAAGGGCCTGTGAGCGTGAGGCTTTTCCTATCTGTCTATGGAGTGCTTCATCTGCAGGTTCTCCTTGATCAGGTGATCTGTAACAGATCCCCACAGTAATGTCTCCCATAGCTATATTCCCTTTAAACCTGACCCACAAACTCTCTCTTGACTGCTCACCTGTCCCCAGACAGTTCCATACTCTCCAGCCTATCCCTAACATAAAGGGCAACCCCCCCCTCCCCATCTACCAGGCCTGTCTTTTCTAAAAAGCCTGTAACCTTCTATTCCAACACTCCAGTCGTAGGAGCCATCCCACCATGTTTCTGCGATGCCTATTATATCATACCTGCATAGACTTGCACACTTAATGCCAGTTTCCTATTGAAGCATAGTGAAAAAGTTAAAAGTTAACATGTATGAGTTTCAGGTTTATGCATTATCATTTATTTCCTCAAGGGTCAAAGAAGATTGAACCTGAATTTAGCATTCTGTCTGAAGTCTATTCCTACCGTGTCATGTATTTGGACATTTTGCTCAATACCTCCTAGAAAGGATGCTAGTCACAACTGAATCCCAGTATCAGTTTTTGGAGACTGAACGGAGGTTATCACAAGGACTTTGCTTGCTCTATTTGTCACTTTTGCAATTTAAAAATATCCATGCAAAAAGTGGAGTGGTTACTGTTGTGTAGTAATATAACTCTTGGAGTGATCATCTCTAATGTGTTTAATTACCTCACAATCACTTTTGCTGAACAATGTATCTTTCTCTTATTGATGTTTTCTTGTTTTCCTAAGCATGAATAATAAATGTTGCTATGCCAAAGATTTTGCTCTTTTCATCTTTTGCTGTCTCTACTAATCCTCTAGTTTTGAATGTTTGGGGTTTTTTTTAAGTAAGTAGTCGAACTATTTGAATTCTGTAGCTTTACATTGCTTCCTCTTGATCAGTAGTCCTCATTTGGTCTGTAATCTTGTCTTTGTTGTTTAGCCATACAATTTATGGGATAGATCAGAATATACCAATAGCTTTAAGCAGTGACATTTTAATGGTAGGACTTTGGTGTAAGAGATGACATAGTTGTTGCTAATTCTATTAAAAAAAAAAACAAAAACAAAAACAAGTTTCCTGTTCTTTCTGTTCTTAAGAATAGTACAGTAGAAACCACAGTTTTCCTCTCTTCTTAATGTACTATTTGTCTCTACTAGTTTAAAGAAATGTGCAGCTCCATGGACATATGTCGTCTCAGACATATTGTCTCAGACAATACTGTACTTAATTTTAGCCCAACTCTTCCTCATGCAGTATTGCACTTTAATTCAGTAAATAGCTGAGTCTGCTAGCTTTCTGTTGCTGTCTTGTTCTTCAGACACAAAAATCCATGTGTGCATATTGCCTAGGATAAGAAAACTGTCCTCTCACTGCTAATGGAAGCAAGTGCAGTATGCTTTCGGGTACCTTACATTTTCAGGAGAAATTTGGTCTGCTTTAAAGTACTGATATCTCACATAATTTTTCATGCATGTGCGCAAAAATAATTTTTTTAGGTAAAGTAATGGTTGCAGTTTTAATTATCTGTCCACCAGTGTACTTTACCTTTGACCCAGAATGTCTTTAGTGTCATTTTAAACAACCATCCTTTAGGTTAAGATTTTACTTCTTCTGACAAGAATTGCAGATCCCTGTTCTTATTTTTGAGCATGAGAGCGTTTGTCGGTAGCATCACCAATCTGGAGATAGGAATATTATGTGCTTTTATTCCTTCATGCACTGTGGGGGAAAGAAAAAGTAAATTGTTCCTGGCAGCTGTAGTTCCAGGAAACAGAAGTCTTTGTGAAGTTACATATTTATAATGGTGTATCAGCTGGCCAGAGGGCCTGTTAGTCGTGTTTGTTCCTATAGTCTGATCCTGCCTCATGAAAATGTACAGAAAGGCTTATATTGACTTGAGAAGGAGTTAGCTTGCTGCTGTAATGACACTGCTGACTAAACAGCTGCAGTTAAATTATCAGGAATAATTATAAAGAATGAAGGAGGGAAAAAACCCTGGAAAAATGTGATCCAATGTGGCGATGAGATGCCTCCTGCAAAGTGCGTACACCATTTGTAAAAGTAATTCTCACTATCAGAGCTCTTAGAGGTACATTGATTTCCCCATGAATTCAAATATTTTCTAATCACAAAGAAATTTTTCAGCTTTCTATTGCAACTAGCATAAATATGTGAGAATGAGATTAAAGCGCTATATACACGGATAAAATTCAGTCAAATTTTTAAATTGCCCTTGGGCCAGTAAACTAATAAGATATAGTGACCCACTTAAGCAGCTTGTAGGAGAAAAAATCCTGCATAAAGTCAGCAAAACCCCCTTTCTTTGCTGAGATGGTAGTTGTAGTTTGCTAAGCCGGCTTTTTTTCAGCAGCACTGACTTCTTTAAATGCAGGGTTTGGCAGTCTATTGCACAAAAGCTATGGAGATAGGACACCGATATTTACCAGCTGTGAATATGTTTAATTGAAAGATTTAACTAAATTTGGACAATTTATATTCAAGTGCTGAACAAAAAAATAAGGTTTTTTGGTTTTGTTTTTTTTGTGATTTTTTTTAAGTATGATTGCTCATTTATTACTAGCTTTCTTTATTTAGGATGAATGAGATCAATGGTTAGTGGAAATTTCAAACACAAACAGAAATACATTTTCATACAAAATTCAATGTTTGTGAATGCTTACTACTTTGTGGCACCAGAGAAATTACCTACTGCAAAAATCCATGATGAGCTGGCCTAATGGCCAGACTCTGAGTATAGCTGTGAAAATAAGTGACACAGTGTGATAGCTGCAGACAAAATGCAAAAAACAAAAACAAAAAAGTGTTTCATGGGTAAAGAAATAAAACATCACTCTCAAATGCTCTCAGACGAAATAAACACTACCTATCCCCTCCTGTAAATGAAGTTTAAGGATGACTGGGATTAAATGCCAAGGTAACATTTTCTGTATAGCAATACAACTTATGTTGTAGTACATATAGATACTAAATGTTGTAGTACATATAGATAGATGTTAAAACTGCTTAACAGTAGGCAGCTAACATGGTTGCTAAAGGGCCTGAACCTTGCATATACTTAGTGGAAATAGGCAGAAACCTTGAGAGCACATTCTAGCTAGTCAGGAGTCGCAGTGTGATATGAGTAGGACCTTAATTTTTACACTGGACAGACAAGTGATGAGAGGCACACACACTGAGTCATATCCATAGATCATACTGGATTTTACCTCAGTAAATTTAAAAGGGTAGCTATTATCTATCATCTTGTCTTCTGAGGGGCATTTGTAGAAGGAGGAGGGGAGATTGTAAGGAATTGAAGTCCCTGAAGCAAGCACTGTGGTATCTCAGCTTGCCAGTAAGAAAGAATCGTAAAATCATCATAGAATCACAGAAGGGTTAGGGTTGGAAAATACCTTAAAGATCATCTGGTTCCAACCCCCCCGCCATGAGCAGGGACACTTCCAGGGATGGGGCAATCACAACTTCTTTGGGCAACCTGTTCCAGTGTCTCACCTTATAGGGAATAATTTCTTCTTAATGTCTAATCTAAATATGCCCTCTGTCAACTTAAAGCCATTCATTTGTATTCATACAGCAAAAGTAACATGAAAAAAAATGTCCATAAAGACCTTCTAAATGCAGCAGTGCTTTCCAGATGGAAAATTACAAGATGAGATCACCCAAGAACTAAAGAGGACTTTAAAGAACCATGAAATACAACTTCATTAAGGTTCATCCATGTAATAATACACAAGATAAGCTCCTGATGTTTATAGAACACTCTCAAAAATTATCTCTTGTACTGCAGTATACAGTTTGGTGGCATCATTTTAAAACAATGTCTTAGGGGTTATATCTTTTACTTGGCACATAGAGAATGGAGCATGAAAATTCCAGTAACAATAATCAGAGCTGTATGCCTAATTCCTCATTAAAAGAGTTCTGGTTAGTGTATATTCTTTAATGTTAAGGTATGGGTTAGTGTAAAGTAAGAAATGCTCTCCAAACCAATAAAACCTTTACAACCATTAAGTGCTATACTTTTAAAAAATAATTTACCTGTATATAATGTAATTTGAAAACTTTTCCTTTATAGGCATTAAATCACAGGTTTAGGTACTTCAAAAGGTTGATGTAAGAACTGATTTTAAAGTTGGTCATGTTAAAAAGCTTTGGTTAACTTTCTTGCATCTTAAGCACAAATTAATTTGTAATAATCTTTTAATTTAAAATTTTTCTAGACATCATTTAGTCATTTGAAATTCTGTGTTTAATATGACACAAAGCCTAAAATATTTGAAGTGCAGTTGTAAACCTCTGTGTGTAGATACGGGTATACATGTATTGTATCTGTCATCCCCTTATGTTCCTCTGTGTGCTTGAAAAATATTAATCCCTTCTGGAAGAGGAAGGAGTACTTACATATCTAATACAGTCTTCCTTAGTCACCTTTTATTTATGAGACCACTTTAAGCAAGTGTTTTCAGACACAGCTACCTACAGCTAGTCATATTTTCTGTTTGCAGGCAACTTGACAGTAACCTTGCTTACAAAAGTGCATGTGTTGCTTTTGGTGCACGAGAAAGTAAGAATTATTTTGTCAGAGACCTTCAGGCTTGGACTTTGGGCTTCTAGGTCCCATCGGGCAATTTATACATTTAATATGCCTGAAAACTTTACATTGCTTGTTAACTTCATTCCATAGAGTGTAAAGAGCTTTTGGAATAGGAACTCCTATTTCAAACTACTGTCTTACCTTTTTATAGCTGACAATTTTATTTTAATTTGGACTTAAGAAATAGTGATGATAATGAAAGGACAAGCATCCAACTGAAAGTTAACCAGTCAATAAAAATATAAGCAATAGTGCTGAACTTTCCTAAGAGGTACATAACACTGCATCATAATAATGCCTTATTTTTATAACATCCACCAGCATATGCCTTATTTTTATAACATCCACCAGTGTCTTTTCAGATAAAAGGCTGAAAAAATTAATGTGTCAAAAGACTATGTTTTGCAGCCCATAAAGCAACAAAGCATTTCTTCTGAGGGTCAACCTTATCCTATATTGTAGATAAAATTGCACTGACCTTTTATCTGTATTGACAAAGATTTCATTCAATAGAACTGATTCCTGACTTTTATATTTGAAAAACTTGTATACTTTAACAACATGACAATCAGACCTTTTCAGCCTGGACAAAATACACAGGCAGCTGGGGGAAGACGTTAGATGCTCTCTTTGAAGATCAACAGAGAAAGGTACTTTAGAATATTGACAGACTTTTAAGTTTTTCATACCACCGTATTTTGTGTTTTTTTTTTTTTCCAGATAAGACATAAATATACTATGTTTATCAAGGTTTATATGAAACTTCAAAATCTGAAGTTGATCTAACTGTTTTTTTAAAGATCTTTATGATAATGGCTAAAAAATAGCGTTTCTTATTCCTTGGATTTCTTTCTCAGGTATTCAGCTATTCTAACTGTATCAAAAGTGTAACTAAATTGTGAACCAGAGAACAGACAGAGACTGTCATCCATCAGTTTGTCACTAGATACCAAGCAGAGTTGAAGCATAATCTGCTTTACGTGCTGCTAGCTTGTCTGTTGTCAATCCAGTGTCTACATGCCCTATATTAATGAGTCAGATGAAGCCCTTTCTTTTGTGATACCTGAGACCCTAAATTTTCACTTTTTATATGCTTTTAAAATGTATTTTAATGATATGTGGATTACTCAGTTTCATGGAAAACTTTTTTTAGTACGTGTCATCATATGCACAAGATTAGTTTGCCTTCATCCCTGATTCACACTGTTACCTTAGATATAGAACTGAACTACTAAATAGTAGACTTTCTTATTTTTTTTAAAAAATAGAGTAATTCTGGAAAATGTTTACTACTGCAATTTAATGACTATAGATTGGATCTATCATAGAAGTATTAGATATTAAGCATGGTTAGTTTCACCTCATCAAAACTTGCTGATTGACGAAGAACACTCTAGGATGCAACTTAACTTGATATATGAAGTAGGAAGTTGTGTTAAAAACATTATTAAGTTAGGTCTCTCTTAAAAGCAGACCCTCAGCATATGAATATTATGCAAATCAGGTCAATTCTGTCCAAGCAGTGAAGTCTAATGTCAGAAAATACATATTTTAGCATAAATTATTTAGTGAAAAGTTCAGTTCCTTTATAGTAGTGTGCCTGAAGCATTGGAATATGGGCATTTCGTCTGGCCGTCATTAAAACATGCCGTAGGAGATTTCACTTCCTTCCAGACTTTTGTTTCAAGACTTTCGCCATTTGACATGTTTTTTTTGGAAACACAACTTTTTTTCCATTATATTCTCCTTCTCTGTCAACATTCATCTATTGTCATCTTGCAACGTATATCACCAAGTGTATTGGCAATTGCATTTTAAATTGTTCAGCCATTTGAAGGTCTGTTGCAGAAGCACTCCAAGTCTTTCTGGGAGAAGAGAAGAATGGCAGAAAGAATAACTTGATGGTTGCAGGGATAATTTATGTCCTTCCTAATGCTTGCAGCAGGAAACAGTCTTAGCTATACACTCAGTTCTTAGTTTAAGAAAAAAAAAAATTAAAATAATTACATTTTTATTTCCTCTAAATAAGTAACTCTTGAATTTCTAAAGTGCACAGATACTTGTATCTGGGAATTTATTTTTAGTTACATCTGAAGAATTCAGCTGAAAATTTCAGCCCAGCAAACTTTAAAAAAAATAATGGGGAAAAAATGTCCTTGAATTCCTGGGGATTTTGTCCCTGGGGAAAAAAAATCCACCCAAACCAACAAACAAATCAACATTATATATTAGTAATATTAAGTCTGAAAGAGACCCTGCAAAACCATCTAGTCTACTTCAAGCTAGATTCTGCTGTGACTCTCATGTTTGACACGTATTTCCTGAGCCTGTCCTTTATGATGCCACCATTACCACCACAACCCCATTTGAGCTTTCATGGGCAATATATTCCAGCACTTCACTACCCTTTCCATGAGCAATTTTTTACTAGTTTTTAGTTTGATTCCTTACTGCTGTTTGATTTCTCATTGTAATATCAGCTATAGACGTAGGAAAAATATTTCCACCTTTTTGGCAAGAATTTTTTGCATCCTTGCACCTAGTGTCATCTGTGGTCTTAATAAGCATTTTTAATTTTCCATCATCAATGCCATTAATGAAAATATTTTAAAAAGCAGGCCTAAGTTGAAGTGTGTCAAGAACCCTTTGATACTTCCTTCCATGTTGATAATAGACTACTGATACTTAGTGGATATGGTTATCTCACCAGTTTTATACCCACCCATACAGCTAACTTTTTTTTTTCTGTCTCCCATTAATCTCTTATTCATTCATCTACTAGACACGGTTGTGTTTTTTTTCATGCACATCACTTATTTCAATTATGTCAATATTATCATTCTTACATTTTTTTTAATATTTTGTGACTTTTTTTAAAATTCATTTGCATGCCAGCATCTAAGACATTGTAAAAATCACTGTTGTCTTCTTGACAAAGTCTCTTATTTTGTCCTCCTCTTTCTTCTTTCTACGTCCATTTCCAAGTTCATATATCTTATACCTAAGAGAGGAAGGGAAGAATATAGCATATAGTTGTGCCTGGTGAGTTGTAGGTACACACTCAGTACATTCAATTTACTCGGTCAATACAGAACTGTAGAATCATTGTGTCAGAAAAGCTGCTTGGAAGGGACTTCTACAGATGTTCTAACATACCCATCTGCTCAAAGCAGCAGCATCCCTGCACTAGGGCAGATCAGTTTTGTCTACCTGAATCTTGGAAACCACCAAAGGTGGAGTTTCCATAGCCTCCCTAGGCTGTCTGTTCCACAGATTTTAATGCTTGTTTGTTTGATTGCTTGCTTGCTCGCTTGCTTTCTTGCTTGCTTGTTTGTTTTCTTCTAATGTCACTAAGACTCTCAAGTTTCACTTCTGGGGCATTGTCCCTGGCATCAAAATGAGTTTGGCTCTAGCATCCCCTTTACTGTGTTTTGGATAGTCATAGGCAACTGTCTCTGAAAATACTGGCATTTCTACTAGCAGGAAGAACACACTGAAATAAAATCAATCACAGTTCCATATGTTAAAATGGAATTGTACTATAAAATCCCCTAAATCCACAGTTTAGGGTTTAGATGTCGTTCCCATTTTATAAAGACAAAGCATTTACCAAACTGGACAATATTTCTGTTTATCCATTGACAAAGGGACAATTAAAAGATAAAATTGTAATGTAAATGTAATTGGATGTGAAGAAGCTCCACCCTTCACTGGAAAATGATGTTTATTTTTGTGACTTTTTATTTAAAAGCTACAAGGGTTAGAAGTCCTTATTTTGAACTGAATTCCTTTCTGGTGACCAGACTACCATTTTTTTAAAGTGGGAATAAGTTAAATTCAATTTTATAAATGTATGTGAGACTCTGCCAATATAGCTTTCTGAAATTGTTACAAAAACATCATAAAATAACTTATGATAAACATTGCAGGGGATTTTACTGTGCTAAAATAGTACAGTTTAAAACTGGCTATCTGCAAGGTAGTGATAAAACTGAGCTAAAAATTAAATTCTAAAAATACAGCTTGAAGAATATTAATATTTATATTGAACTTAGTGGCAGAAAAAATGCCCTGAGCAAATTTCCTGCTTAAACATTTATGTCATAATATACCTTCAAGGTAGGGTCTCAGACAGTACTTTGAGTTCACACTTAATGATATTAAATGTAACAGGATAAATTATGTACAGATCTGTAAAAAATAGGAATGCTGAGTGTATTTTAACTGTCTGATGTCAATCAGAAAAGATTCCACAGACTGTATCAGACATACGTCAGTGTAAAAAGAATGGAAAAAAAAAGTTGTTTTTTATTTTTTTAATTTAGATTGTAAATACCTTTCCTAGACCTTGCAAAAATTTTGGTCTGAATTCTTGAAATAAAATATATATAAAAAAAAAGAAAATAATATTCCCAATTGCCAGTTACTTTAGTGTTTCTCTGAATGCTTTGTGTACTGCCTGCATTCAAAAGGACCACAGCACTTACTTTAGAGATAAGCTGATGGTAAAGCAAAAGATTTTCAGGAATACACAGCAAAGCTAGGCAACATGAAGTGTAAAATATTTAAATTGTATTTCAGGACAGAAGCTGATGGTGGCTATTTTAACTTTGGAAAGCTACTACAAGAACTTTAACCACAGTAAAAAGAATGCAAAGTGGAAAAATATTGTGATGAAAATGAAAAATTACAGAGGATGAGCAGAAATTTTGGTCATGGTAGATGGATCTGCATGAATGAAGCCTGAGGTCTAATGTCTGATGATAGAAGTTAGGTGAAGTGAAATTAGTAATAAATCACACCTTCTTAGAGTGAAAGTAATTAATCATTGTAATGGTTTATTGAATAAGGTAGTGAACTTATCACTTGGTCTCTTTACCTGTAGTAAAATTTATTTCTAAAACTATGCCCCGTGATGTTGGGCTTGATAGTATTTACTTATGTCGTAGAGAAGAGTACTTCCCTCCTGTGCAAAATTTATGAACTAGAAATGTTGTGTAAGAAGTAAGTCTAAATGACTTTTTCTTACTCCATTTAAATTCTGTTATTCTGAGTGGTTTTTTCAAAGGACGTTAAGATAAAACTAAAAAGCTGTGTTTTTTTTTTTTTTAATTGTTCATTTGAGTCCTTTGAGATGCACTTACTTAGGCATACTCACATTTTTTATTGTCTTGTATATTGTACATATGTAGAATGTTTTTCCATGATAACACTACTGATTGCTTACATTCTTATGAATGTTTCTTTAAACAATCATCTAACTGCTTTATTAAAGTTTCTATGTCCATATATATTTGAGCATGCACACATACACTTTCTTTTATAACAGCTAAGGGAATAAAAATAATAAAGGGTTATGATTCCTTGCCTCTTTGTTGGGTTTCAGATCAATGGATATTTCTGTCTTCCTGAAATAATTAAAAGTTGTGCTTCCCTTGGTGTATGACTCAATTCTTTCAGGCTTTATAAATTAGATGAAGGTTTTTAAGATTGTATTGGATCACATATGATGCTATTTACAGTCTATGGAAGGAGTCTGGCAGCTTTCTGTATTCCTTGAAATTAAAATTCAAGGTACTGATATTTTAACAAGTTTCATCTCATTTTTTTTCAGTTTAGAGCTTTAACAAATTCTGTTACTGCTCCACAGAGGAAGTCCACGTATACATTCACAGAGGGGTTCTCATTTGCCTTGTCACTCAAATGCAGAATTTTGCTTTTTAACTTTGTGATATGTGCAGGGGATTCCTCACTTCCCCAAGCTTGCAGCCTAAACAAGTTAAGCCAAGCACACAAAGTGCCATGACGGATCCTATCAGCCACTTAGAGGAGTTCTGCATGATCAGTGCTTGTGGGAACCCAAAAATATTTTATGGTGGAGTTGGTTTTCCATCTAAAATTCTTGTTACAAATGTCCTTTGCTATTCTTTCCTCCCTCTTTCTTCTGGTCTTCTGTTGGTTTTCTTATCCACTGCTACAGCCTCTTTTGTTTGGGTTTCTCATCTGCAGTGTGCCATATACCTTGTCTTCAAATAACAGAATCTACGAAAAAGCTGTAAAGCCCTAAAAGATAACACTTGAAAAAAAACCTGAGAGTTTCTTGACTTCAGTGGCCAAAATAGTGCTGAGAGTCTGTCAGATGTGTTCCTGGATTTGTGATGAAGCGGACAATTCTAATTTTCCTTTGACAGCTCTGAGTCTAAAAGCCCTGGTCACAGTATGACAGCAAACGGCACTGATGATACTGCGTAGGTGAAAGAACTTTTGTATCTGAGCATCTTACAATCAATGAGGAGTAAAGGGACTCAGCTAGTGCAGGCTACTTCACTGTGCAAATTCATTTTGTTCTGCAGCATGGTACAACTGTAGATGGACCTTACTAATGGACAACACTGATCCCTTGTGGAAAGGTTCCTATTAGGCTTAGCAAGAATCATATGTCTACCTGGCTAAATGCTATGCTCTTATCCTTATCTTTCCACAAGTCATTTTCCCACCAATCTTAAGTTAATGTTACCCTTCACTAAAACAATGGATTTTCTTCTCTTTAATTAACTTCCATGTATCTGCCTGTATCATGAGTCTGTAGTTACAGTTTCTATCCTCAAGTCTCAAAAAATACTGGTTAATATATTACTCCAATGCCAACTCTGTTCTCCAGCAGAATCTGCCCCCAGAGCTCCCAGCATCTCTCTCGTTGTGTTGCTGGCACTTTGACCTTGTTGCTCTTCTCAATCAAGGTATTCTTGCTTGTTACAGTTGCTGCTGCCAAAAAGATGACAGAAATACCAGTCCTATGACTGAACCTCGCCAAAACCAGTTATCTTAAGATAGGAAATTATTAAAAAATCATCTGAAATTTTTCAAGGGGGGGATTTTTGAGTTCCACGTTAAGCAAGATATTAATATACCTATTTGTTGAGCTAAGACTGTTGTTCATACCCTCAAAATCAAGTGATTCTTGGATCTATATAACATTACTACACCAAGTATGGACTGAAGTCTGTGATGAAACTTACATAATAATAAAATGACACTTAGGTGTCTTTGTATTTCAAGCTATGCCTATGGCTTTTATGAGAAATGTTTTGAAGACTTATTTTTCTATCAGATACTTATGCCTATTATGCCTCTCTGTGGTATGCAGAGCTAATGCAGCTCTTGCTGAATTGTTCCTGTAGTTGTGACTTACATGAAGAATCAGAAATTCCATAATTACTAAATGTATGGGAAGTACTGCTGGGAGTTTTGGAGAGTCTAGATGGAGCTGTTGGTTGGGAATGGCTAAAAGATGAAAAGGGCATTGTATTCACCTGCTATTCCAAAAAGCATGTTGTTCACATGTTGATTTATTTCTCATAGTCTTCCTCCTGTTCTTCAGAATTCTTCTCAGAATTTCTCTCTTAACATTTTGCATTAGAGAGGAAACTGAACTGGTGTTGTCTATACTTTGCCTTATGTGGCTGTATGCCTGCAGAGAGGGCCATAAGGGCTGGGAGAAATCTGCCTGTCAACCACGTATCCCAAAGGACTCTAGTAACTAGTCAGTAATCTTCCCTTAAATAACATCAGCTTGCAGTTTATATTTTGCAATATGTTCGTAAATGCTGAGATGATAATTCATAGTACACTCTGAATTTTGGAAAAAAGATTGCAGTGATTCTATAGGAACAACATGTACCTGAATTCCTCAGATAGCTTTGAAAAACAGTGTGCGTGAATCCCATTGTATCATTAAAATTTTAAATATTAAAGCCAGATTCTGCAATTCTGTCTAATATTTCTTCAGCAAGCAATCATCTGGTTTTTGCAGGCTTGCAGGATCTGGACTTCAGTGCTAAAACATCTGTATCGAGCAATGATACTGTTAACTTAAGGGTTATTAGAAAATATTGCTGAGGATATTAATATCTAATTATACTAAACTGATTTGTAATTAACTCCACAGGAGCACAAGAGTAATGCTTGCAGAATTAATTAGGACAACATTAAATAGAAGACATTTTTCTATTTGTTTGGTTAAAGAGATCAATATTGTTATTTTTGGAGGGTTTCAATGTTTTTATGTCTTTAAGCTTCACAGACATGCAGGTTCCAAAGGAAGAAACTATTTCTTTTCTTCTTTTAATCTACCCATTTTATTTATGATCCAGTTTGGAACCAAACAAGTATAAGGATTGCAAGACAGGATTTATTCTTCACCTTAATTAAAGATTCTCCTAGTCTCTCAATAAATGTCCCTTAATTTGTCCTATGTAAGATAATGACCGTTTAGGACCTGAAGGGTTTTTTAGCTGCTCTTCTGGGCTGCTTAGCTTGATATAAATGCAGTTAGGCATGACCTGGTTTACCTCTTGTGGAAATAGATAATAGTGGCAAGATGTCAGTCCTTTATTTAGCTGGGTTTATGCCAAGTTTTAAGGTTTTTCTTCCTCTTCACTGCTGACCTTCAGGATATGATGCAAAACCCTACCTATTTGCCAGGTTTTCCACAAGGGTGGAAGATAAAACAGTTAAGAAAGGAGTGGGAAAGGTCTCGTTTTCTGTTTATTAAGGAAGGACTTTGTTGGTGGTGCCTCAGCTCCTCAGCTGCAGCTGGAGAGATCATGGCACACGGAAAGGATAGATAGTTAAGAGATACTTCAGGACACCTCTGTGTTTTTTTAATCCCTTATTAGCTTGTATAATTTTTCTCAGGCCCCACAAGTTTCAAGGGGTGTGCACAGTGCGCACAGATGTCCTGATCATCTTCCAGGGCCACAAATAAATGCCCACTTTAGGGTTGCTTAGTTCCAGCTGTGCATAGAAAGTAGCTGTAAAATGTCCCACGGTCTTTGCCATATGATTAATTTACATGCACTTCATTTTGTAAAATGTGTTTTAACACCTGTTCATTAACTTAATTCCAATACAGTGTTTCCTATAAAAATTATTTATCTGTATTGCTATAGTGCACAGAGGCTTAATCTTCATGGAGCCTCACTGGAATAAGTTGCTCTACATGTAGAATGTGGTTTAATCCTCACATGAAAGATTTCCCTCTCAAATAAACAATATTTATATTTAAATGTGAACATTTCTAATGTCTAAGCATGAATCCTCTCTATATTCCTTTGCTATTTAGCAGTAGACTTCTGAGATTGGGAAGTGCACAGATCAGATGTTTTCTTGGTTTCTGCTTCCTCTGGTAGGAAAGACAGCAGTTGTTTACAGGTTCCACAGCTCTGCACTAAGATACAGCTGCCTCAAACTCATTTTAGCAAGTTAGAAACACTTTGTGCTTTTTTGTCTGAACACCCCTATGATTTAAAACCTAATGTCTCCATAGTCCCAAGCAGTTTGGCTCACTTGTTTGTCTAGAAAAGGTAGCCATTAAATCTAGTTTTAATGCAAATTGATCAGCAAGAAGAAGAAAGCTCAGAAATGTGGAGTAGACCAGATAAAGCATGATCGTTGTGTCATGTCTTTTCATGAACTTTTGAAGATGTCTTCGTTCATGCTGTCTTCAGCTCTTCTTATGGAGAACTTTGTCATTGGTGATTGACCAGGTCGGGAACGAAAATACCCTTTAGAAGAATTGAAATATGGCTGTACATTCAAAACAGTCACTTATAATCACCAATGGTGATAACAGGTAGCAAAGTTATTTACATTTGTCATCTTTTAGTACAACTTGCATCACAGAGTTCAAAGACAACGGACCTCGATTGTTGTCAGCTCGGCACCACTCACTGGGAGTGAGTGAACAAGTTACCTGACTGGGTTTAAACCACGACAATATCTCAAAAGAAAGGTGGTAATTGCCTCTCGTAGATGGCATAAGGATTACTTGATGTTTTGAGGTAGGTTGAGTATGAACAATCCATAGCAGCCTGCAGCAGAGATTTTTCAGGGTATGGTTTTGTCACATTTACAGACTATAGTGCTGACTACACAAGCTACTACTACAGCTTGAAGCAGCTAATGTTGTACATTTGTAATGCCCCCAAAGCTAAAGGTACAGCATTGTCATGGTTTAAACCCAGTCAGGTAACTCATTCGCTCACTTTCCCCCTTCTTTCCCTCCCCCTACTCCCAGAGGGATGGAGAGGAGAATCGAAAAGAATGCAACTCCCACAGGTTGAGGTAAGAACAGTTTAGTAACTAAGGTATAACAAAAATCACTACTGCTACCACCAATAATAACAATGATAAAGGAAATAACAAGGGAAGAGAATACAACACCTCACCACCAGCCAACTGATAACTCACCCCCCCCAGCCCGACCAAGCACTGACCCATACCTCCTCCAACCCTGCAGACTCCCAGTCCTTCCGGCTAACTCCCAGTGCTGCGGTATGGAATACCTCTTTGGTCAGTTTGGGTCAGGTGTCCTGTCTCTGCTTCCTCCTGGCTTCCCCTCCTCCCTGGCAGAGCATGAGTCTCACAAAGTCCTTGGCCAAACCAAAACATCAGTGTTATCAGCTCTATTCCCAGGCCGAAAGTCAAAACACTGCACTGCACCAGCTACCAAGAAGGAGAAACATGACGGCTACTGCCGAACCCAGGACAAGCATTTAGAAAGAATTATGATTTTCTATAAATAAATATTCATTTATTCTGATATTAGTGGCATTACTGCTTATGTGACATTGCATTGTATGTGATATTAATGGGGTTGGGAGTGAAATACACTAAAGTGTGTACACATACGAATGTGTATATGTGCATAGGTGTGTGAAAACACATACATAAAGAACCTTCATATGCATACATATATGAGGGTAGAAAGTGATAATGGAGAGAGTGTAAAAGGTATTTTGCACATTCAATACGTACAGAAAAAGCCCTTCTCTTGCCTGAGAAGCCCCTGTCTTGCTGCCCATCTGCAGTATCTCACATCTGCACTACCTCTAGAGGACATGTTTGCTGTCTATTAGAGATGGAGCACCTAGTCCAGGGGGAGGCTGTGAAGATAATGGAGGAACAAGGGCAGTGGAGGGGAGTGAGCAAGAGGCTGCGTGGTTCTGAGTTACCATCTGGGCTTAAACCATGACGCAGTTCTGACCAGAGCACGATTATTCAAAATAGACCCCATGTTGCTTTGGTTAATCTGCTTTCGGTACTCTAGATTATCACCCTAAATGTTGTTTCAAGACAACTGTGTTTGCGCTTCACTTAGTGGTGCTGACATATGGTAAGTTTGGCCATTAATTTATTTTCTTGCTGATGTTTAGTATGATATGTCCTTTCATTTTTCTGGACTGCATTCATCTTTTTGTTCTTGATAAAGTTTATTATTTCTTTTGTTTACCTTCAGTAAAATGGCTGTTGTGTTCCTTGGAATTATTTTACCCATCATATCCAAAAATAGTTTGAAAATGTTGGAAGGAGATTTGAGACTTGCAATGAGTAAGAAATTGCAGGATAGATGTTCTGTGGCCTATTTCTAGTTTAAAATGCTATTGCACAGGTGCCTAACTGAAGTGGTATACTCAGTTCTGTTGTCCAGTTGTTTCCTCTGAGGCCTATGATCACACAATAGTCTAAATAAAAAAATAAATAAATTACAGTTATTTAATGTCCTGGTAGTTTTCATGTACTAAAAATGTGGATTATGGTAAGAACTTTGAAATAAAGTTCTAATTAAATTCTAAGTATCATTCTTGAGGTTTCAGTCAAGAAATTGCATATAAAAATATAGAAGCCATTTTATTATTGCAATAGCTCTGAGTCTGACAATTTAATCTCTTTCTCATCTTTCAGTAGCCAAATTGTTGTGTGTTAGCTAAAATTATGCATTTATAATTAATGAAAGGAGGATCAGATCTGAGGGAAATGTGACCAAAATACCATCCTACAGTTAAGTGAAAGAAGGAAGTGCAGACAAAATATTTGGAATATGTATTGGAATATGTATAAGCCATTTTTTCAATTCATGTAAAACCTATGTTTGCTCTCTAATAATTACCCCCATTTGAAAAAAGTCTTTAAAATGCTGCCAGAAGTCCTATGTTATTTTGGCTTTTTTCCAGTCCCTTTATTCTGTATATCCTTAACCACTTTCAGATATTTTGCGAATTGTTTTTTATTTTCTGTACATATTTCCACACTTTCAGCTAGGTCCTCTAGGACTGCTCTTCCTCTAATCACATTGCCTCTTGCCTTCTACTAAAAGGAAGTGGAAGTTTTTAGTTTTACTGCCTAAAACCCATGCTATGCAGACAGTAGTCTGCGTTGTTAAGGTTCTCCATAGCACTCTTCTTCAATAATTTTTTAATCAAACAACCATTCTTCCAAAGCACTATTTTTTAAAGCAAGATTCAACTCTTACTGGTAAAAGTGAAGTCAAGAGACAAAGGGTCATGAAAAGGGCTAATACAATTTTATACTATTTTCTGCAGTATTCAGAGAAGGTTTGGTGCTTTAGAGAAGAGTATAAAATCACAGAGCACTGCTTGTGGCTGCTGGAGATGAGAAAGTTAAAACTGAAGTTGACAGGGAAAGGAAAGTACGATGTTGCCTGCAGTATATAAGTGCATTGGTATTTTTCTTCACAGGAAGTTGGAGACACTCCTCTAAAGGCTTATCTGATAATGGCTACTGTCAGCTACAGACAATCAATTTACAGGAAGCTCTTATCTGGTGTAAGGCAATTCTTAACATTCAAGTTTCTGAGTACTTCATTCCCTGTGTTGCAATTTCTTAGGTGCCAAAATATGATTCATCTGATTCTGGAATTTAAAAAGTGATGTTACTGAGGAGGGAGAGAAGGGGAAGGCTGAAACTGGATGCCAATAACTTGTGCATTATAAACTATAAACCAGGTCATATTTATTGATGGCACACTAAGCTAAATCAATGAGGAATTTACTTTAGTTAATGTTTTTACTCTATAAGTGCCATTTCTAAGCTGTGCTAGAATTCCTGCTCTCCTTTACACAGGTTGTAAATATTTCTCCCAAACCTCTCATGTATTCTTTATTTGAAATGCTTGGTTCATTAAATGAGTTTCTAGGTTTTGAAGCTGACAGCTATTTATTTATCTCAGCGAGGACTGACAGCAAATTTTGAGTTTCTTCTGCTCCCCTAACCTTTCCATCATGGACCTGACATGATAGCACTGTCCTCAGGCTCCTTAATGAAATTACAGCAATTTACCTCTAACTTATGGAATAAATCTGTTTGGGGGGCATTTGGATTGTTTGCTTTATTTGTGTCTTAAAATAATAACAGTAGTAATTTTTTATGTTATGGTTTTCTCAGACATTACAGAACAAAACAAAGCAAACCAAAAATCCCACATTTTTTGATGCAGCAAGAATTACATGAAATTTTAAGGTCTATTTCAAGAATATAACTAATCAAATGTATAATTTAGGTAGACAAAAGGAAATATTTTCTCATTAGGTCTTTCTTAATAATTGCTAAATTTGTTAAGGAAAGTAACTGGTTTATGAATAGCCTTTTTATAAAAGTACTTTCATTTCCCTGGCTATGAGTGTGCTTGAAAATGAAATGTGCAAGGGACCATTCTCTCTCTGTCTGGTAAGGTGTAGCTCAATTCTGTACAGTTGATTTTACCTCCCAGCACAAAGCAGTCACACCTAAGCTGCCTACTAGAAATGGATCCTGGCCTCCCAGTCCCTAGCCTTACTCTGGATTCTCTGAAAAGTTCTTCTAGTTGATCCAAGCGACATCTTTGCCAGAGAGTCCCCTAACAATTTAAAAGTGGGATAGCTATATTACAGAGCTTAAGCCCTTGGTAAACTATTGCTGTAGTTGTTGACTCCATGACACACACAGCTTTCAGCAAGACAACAATAGCTATTTTCCTCATTTTTTCAGTACTTTTTATCCTTCCAAACCAGCATGGCCATAATATGAAATGTATTCTTTTCAGTACCAGTTTTCTCAGTCCTGTTTCCAAAACACTGTGATTATAAATTAATGGTATGGATGCCATAAAAAGACTGAATACATTTCATCTGAAAGGCTATCCTAGTTCTCTGTAAAATAAATGTGCACATCATTGGTCTGACAGTACAAAGCAATATTACAGCCTAAATGATAATTTCTCACAATACCTTTTTGTGCATGCTTCTCAGGTACAGATTGCAAATGTAAAATCAGGACACAATCATTATCAAAATTACTACTGGGCTGCAGAGAAGTACTCATACAGTGATATGCTTATTTTGTTCGATACGGTGTTTTGCTGAGATAAAAATGAATTTCTTAGGTTTTTGTCCTTGTGCCTGAGAACCAACAACTATGCTTACTAGAACTGTTTTCTGGGCAGAATGTACCACCTAGGCAGATGCTAGACTCTCCTTATGTCAATATTTTTGAACCTTAAAAGTCATTTTCGGAACCATTAGACAGGTTGAGAACTCAGTTACACCTGTAGCAAATTGCTTCAACTCCTCTTTTTCAAAGTGTGTGTTCACCCAGACATTCCAGATCATCAATTCAAGATAAGTGAGAATCAAAAAAAAAAGTAGCTAGCACACAATGGGAGAATGATTACTGTGTGAGCTTACTGTGTGAGCAAAGGTTTGGAAGGAACCTCTGGAGGTCGTCAGATTCATTCGCTATCTCCAAGCAAGGCCAATTTCAAAGTTACATCAGGTTGTTCAGGGCCTTATCCAGATAACTTCTAAAATATTCCAAGAGCTGATGTTGCACAGCATCTCTGAGCCATCTGTTCCCATGCTCCACTACCTTCATTGTACAAGACTTTTCTCCATGTCAGAGCTTCCCTTGTTTCTGGTGATCATTGCTTCTTATCCTTTCACCATTCATCTCTGTGGTCTGCCTCCATGTCTTCTATAAATACCTTTTAAGTAAAAATCTGTTATAGATTGATGATTACCCTTACTTTATCCTGGTCAGCTGAAAAGCTACAAGTGAATGAATTTAGTTTTTTTTCATATCCCATATTTTTCCTATATCAAAAAATTCAGAGCTCGGCTTTATTCGGAGCTTGGCTGAGATGCCTCTATACAAACACATGTAGTATCTGGAATAAACGAGGAACTAGAGATGTGTGCACATCTAAGGGTGTACAATATTGTTGGCATCACAGAAACATTGTGGGATGGTTCCTATGACTGGAGTGTTGGAATGGAAGGTTACAGGCTCTTTAGGAAAGACAGGCCTGGCAGGCGGGGAGGGGGAGTTGCTATTTATGTTAGGGATAGGCTGGAGAGTACAGAACTCTGTCTGGGGACAGGTGAGCAGTTAACAGAGAGTTTTTGGGTCAGGGTCAAAGGGAGAACAGCGATGGGGGACATTACTGTGAGGATCTGCTACAGGTCACCCAATCAGGAGGACTATGTGGATGAATATAGACAGATAGGAGCAGCCTAACACTCAGAGGCCCTTGTTCTCATGGGACACTTCAAACATCCTGATATCTGTTGGAGGGACGACACAGCCTAGTACAAGCAATGCAGGAGGTTCCTCGATTGTGTGGAAGACAACTTCCTCTTGCAAGTGATATTCAAGGATCACTTGCTACAAGCTCAGGAGTGTTGTATCCTGACTAGAATGAAATGTGGCAGGAGGGCCAGGAGGCCTGCATGAATGGATAAGGAGCTGCTGGGAAAACTTGGAAGGAAAAAAGAAGCTTAAAGAAGGTGGAAGTGAGAGCAGGAAGCCTGGGAGGAGTACAGGAGCATTGTCTGGGAAGCTAGGGACTAGGTCAAGAAAGCTAAGGCCCAGTTAGATTTGAGTCTGTCCAGGAATGTCAAGGATAGCAGGAAGAGCATCTGTAAGTATGTTGCCAACAAAAGATATACTAGAAATATGTAATCCCTCTTTGGAAGGAGAGGGGAGAACTGGCTACCCTGGATTTGGAGAAGACTGAGGTTCTCAGTGACTTCTTTTCCTCAGTCTTCACCAGCAAGTGCTCTAACCACTCTGCTCAAGTGTTGGAAGTCTATGGATTGCAGGAGAACTAAGATGCAGTCAAGATTAATTTATGCATAAATATTTGAATAATAGAGAAAAATAAAATGCTACTTAAGTTTCAGAATGTTACTAAATTAAAAATTATTTGAATCCATAGTTCAGCTGGTTTAGATCAACCAGTATGTTCAGTTTTGCATATGTTTGTTATTCAAGAATTTTCTAACCCTGTCTTTCTTTCTTTATGTGGATGTATTTCTAACATCAGAATATGGAAGCTGAGGGATTCTTACTATGATATTAGTGCTATTTTCTTTGCTTTTCTTTTTACCTGCAAGCTTTTATTTGGTGGATTGTTTTTGGTTGGTTGTGGGGGTTTTTTTCATAATTTTCTGGTTTTAGAGTGAGTCTCATTTTGAACTCGGTGCAATTTAGTTTTACTTTTACAGGTCAGGCTTTGCAGCTGCATGTCAGACACTGGAATAACTCACTGTTATCCAGCTACTAATAGATAACATTACTTGTGCACCAAGGGAGGCAAAGTCTATCCCAAAAGATATCTTCATGGGCTAAATAGGAGAATGAGGTACTCAGGTGCCAAAAATATTCAGTCATTGCCTACACTTTTTCACTGAAAAACTAAACTTTTTCATATGGAAAATAAATTTTTTATTGTGATAAACTTAAGCCATTATATCACACTGATATGGCAATGATATTCATATCCATGAAATAAGATTTTTTTTTATTGATTTGTACTAGAATTAGGCATAGTGCAGGTAATTAAAAAAGAAAAGTTCTTCTTTCAGAGTGAATGTACTGTGAAATTTCTCTCTAAGGGTTTTTAAGAAAAAGAGTAAAAAAGCCTCTTTTTTTTTTTCTTTAATATAGGGTTAATATCAAACACTGATCATTTACAGAGGACAGTGTTTAGAAAACAGTATACACTACCTTCCAGACACAGGCGGCATGACTCATGGTAGCACCTTCTGTATAAAGAAGGTGAAGAAAAATTTATGAGTACACTCATTGCATTTTTTTTGTTTTAATTAATTTTCAGATATGGCCAAAATTGCATTGAGCAGCTCAGCTTTCTAGTACACTTCCAGTAAAATTGCTTTAAGGCATAACACTGTAATTGAATATATCTTTCCTTGGTCTACTCTTTATAAAATCCTATTCCAGGTGCATCATATGGTTAGCATCTTCCAGTATTATGCATGTTAAATACATTCGGAGACTTGGTGTTTCTGTAGAATATTAAATAACTTTTTTTTTTATTTTAGGTATCATATATGCACACACACCTACAACATATATAATGCTTATAGTCATCATATGCATTCATAATATATATTCATATTTATGTATTAATGTTACAGAAGTCAACTTCAGAAGGTCAAAGAGATCAAAGAGGTTTTTTGGTTTTGGTTTGTTTTTTGTCCTACTTAGAGAAAAAAGTGGCAAGTCTGCTTGTGATACTCTGCTTTCTGTGGGAAGTACCACACACAATTTTAGTCTATGCCTTCAAAAAGTCTCTATTGTAGAAGGTTTCATGCTGTCATTCATATGTCTTTTGTATGATCAGTTTTAACTGCTGGTTGATAAAACAGTATTTTTTAAAAGACAGAATCTCTGAACAAGATAAACCATAAGAGAAAGCTGAAGGAAAATTTTGTTGGAAGTAATACTGCTTGCTATCTTTAATTAGACTGGAATAAAAAATTTCTATTATACTTTGTCCAAAACATAAAAACACTTGGGAAAAAAATTACCTTGCCGAAGGTCAAGAAATAAACAGTACGAGGAGCCAAGAAGCACACTGAAGAAATAGATGTGTTTAAAAGCACTTAAAAACTGACCTTCAGAAAGGATAATGGCAGATGATGCTTTTATTTAAAACAAAAGGTTTAATCTTTTTATGAATCAGATACATTATCATAATCAGCATCAGTTCACAGTCTTCACTGATAAATATTGGTTTGACATTTCTAGACTTAGCCTAGTTTCAGCACATAAATAAAAGACCTTGACTTCCATTGCCTTTGGAAGAACAAAAAATGTATCAAAGGAAAAATACGTATGAAAAGTTACCTAATAAACAAATAAATTAACTTTGTAATTCCTCTTAAAGCAGTTCTTAAATATTAGGTATTATAGCTACTGTAATTCATACTAGTCTTTAGTGTAAAGATGAGCTCTGTTAGTACAGGTCTGTAAACTGCAGTCACTCAAACTTAACTAGTGGACTTTAAGATGCAATTTTCCTCTGTATTGTGAGATCAGGTATGTGACTATATTCCACTTCCAAGCCGTAGTTAATCACTTTGATTTCTAAAAGACTATATGCTTAATTCTTTAGTTTTTATATCCTCACTGAACTTTGGTTTTATACAGGTCAAGGCAAGTGTCTGTCTTTTTTTTTAAAGTTTGCTAGCTCCCTGTTTATAACCCAGTCACACTTTTTGCCAATTGGATGACAGCGTTAAAATGCAAAAAGTGAAATACAAAAGTCAGAGTTCAGCTTGTTCTGCCCACTCAGACAAAAGGACAGTAATGAGAGCTGACATGTAAGGAGTAATTGAATACCATAACTGATAAATACAATAGAACTATGCTTCTCTGTCTTTCTTTGGCTATTCTTTTAATACCGATAATTTTTATTAGAAAGTTGGATAGAGTCTGAGTACTGCAAAATTAAAACTGTCTAGTTCTGACACATATGTTACAAATTCTTTCTTCTGCTGCTTGCTGGTATTTCTATATTTCCTAGGTCATAAACATGAGCAGAATCATGTACCATATTTGTTCCTGCAGCTCCATTAGCAAATATGGTACAATTGCCAAACTGGGTTGTCAGAGGTGATTTTGCTGGAGTTTTGAGAGAATATTAAAATAAACCATCTTTAATCTTTAAGGAGCAGGAAAAGAACAACAAATACATGTATTTGTATATACAAATACACTTATAACAAATATATGTATCCAACATTTGTGGATTATTAACAGAATGTTTCTCTTGTATCTACACAATGTTTTCCTAATTAAATCACAGTAGTCTCCTGGTGTGGCGTCAAACAGATATTCTGGAGAAACAATTATTTCATACTCATCATAGATCTGCAAATTTATTCTATCATCTGTTAGTTTCCTACATAGAACATTTTCAATCATCCTGGATTTTCAGTGAGAAAGAGAAGGGAAAAACATGTACCTAAGGGAAAAGCTGTACTGGAAATTGAACCTGAAATCTGTTAAATTCTAGCTAAGAAATCACTGTGATGCTGCTTAACAGACCCTGTAGAAGCAAAGACATGTCTTTGAGCAAGACTCTTCACAGTGGTAAATTGCAACTTCAGTTCTCATTTCCTTTATATGTTGCATGATGACATTACACACTAAGAATTGTCAGGCCTACATAGAATATAGCATCACTCAAATATACAGAGACCTCTCCAGACAGTATAAATTGCAAATTAACCCCAGAACCAGAGTCATGTCTTTCCCAATATCTTGCTTATTTCTAAAGGGAAAAAGAAAAGTGTAATTGGACAAAAGCTACTGTGAAGAATTACCTCCCCAAAATAAGCTGATTTTAGCCTGTATAATTTTAGTGATTCAGGTTGTTGCACAGCTTCAGAAACAACTGTACAAATGTGGAAGAGGAAACTTTAATCACTGGAGCAGGAAAAAGGAGACTGGGGCAGGATGTAATGAAGAAACACTAATATGTTTGGCCAGCTTCACTGCCAAATCCAGTATCTATTTAAGCTGTGCTCCTAGAGACTTGCAACATTTAAGACTTTTCCAAATGGCTCTTGGGCTTCAAGCAAACCCTCTGATGCCTCACTTGGGAAGCTTTTCTAATCTTTAAAAATGAGCTGGTCCAGGCTCAAGACTGTCTGGGTATAAACCAGCTGGATGAGGCACCAAGTTTCCTATCGAACTTTAAATAATGTCTGTGGACAGAACTACTCATCCTTTCTAGCACAAAGACATAGCAGGGAGGAAACAATTCCTCTTTTTTCTTTCTCTTTTTCTTTTTTTTTCCCCCCACTATATTTGGTCACTGCGTAAGAATTGTTAGAATTGATACCGTGAATAAGGGACCACTCCTGTCAAGCAGAATGACAAGGGACTACGCTGCTGGTTTTATGGACATGGGAGATTGGGAAATGGATTTTGCCCTATACAATGTAGCATGGAATCATCATTTATTTTCAAAGCAAAATATCTGAGCTACCTGCTATGTGGCTTGCTGATCAGCAGACTATTTCAGAGTGGAGTCAAGCCAACAGAAAATAAATCATCCAGGAAACAAAATACAATCTTTTCTCAGCTTCTCAGAACTTTCTTTTTAGAAAGATGTTGCTAGAGTAATTTCTGTTTATTGTTTTCCCTGTTTCTAGCTGTTCAGCTTGCCAGATGAACATAATTACAGAGAGAAAATCACATTTATTTAAAAGTAAAATTTAATTACCCTTACCATCCCCTCCCAATCTGTATCTGAAAGGATTGGAAGGGTGTAGATTACAGGCCACTGTACCATTATCGTAGAAAAACCCATGTTTCTCCTTCTTCTACAACTTCTTTCAGATTCCCCTTTCCAAATATCATAGTTTCCATTCATTAACTGGTTGGTCTAGTTATTCCTAAATATAATTGTGCTGCTTTCACTATTAAGGGATGTTAAATTGTGCGTTCTTGGCAGACCCAGTTTAAGCATTTGCCAAATGTACATCTCACCTGAAACCCAGCTAGCTATTGCTAGGTGCAGCACTTGCCTGCATTGCAAACCTGGTTATGACATATCTTATGCTCTGAAAATCTGTCCAAAAAGGACAGATAATAAATAATTTCCTGATAGGTTACTCATTTTTTGTACTTCTTGGTCTCAATAATTTTATGGATGTAAAATGATTTTTGGAATTCCCATATCTTAAGTATGATGGTATTAACTTATTACATTATCAGATGTTCATATTGATAATGTGCAGTTTTGAAAGGTAATAAAGGAGCATTCTTCCAAACGATGAACTGGTTGGATATTTGTATCCATGATTCCTGCAGTGAATAACATGAAGCTCCATCAGTATTCCTTCATTTATGCAGCAGGGACGCTGCCTGTTTACAGGCAGGGGGAGGTGATACCTGGACTTTCTACCCTGCAAATTACAAGGTATTCAGGTTCATAGTTTTGATTCTGATAGCTTAACTTTTTTTTTTTCTTTTTTTTTAGTGGAGCAAACAGGATTGTTTGCATCAGTTAGAGTTTCTCTAGGAAACTAATATGAAGTGTTCAAACCTGGAAATGGAAGAATAGAGATCTTGTTCCAGATATGTCATGAAAGACTAAACCCTAGATAAGAACATCAGGCTAGCCACCGTTACCAAATTCTATTTCTTGTTATGGTATAAACAATGGAAAGCTGCCATGCTCAGAGGAGTCTTTAATCTCGTGATTTTCTGTTTAATTAAGGGTTTAAGAAGGTAAAACTTTTTACTTTGAAGGAATTCTTTTCTCCTTTCCTGAAATAATTTTTTCATATTAGAAATAATTAATTCACAGGACTAGGGCAAAGCAAATGTAAATGCGTTGGAGACAAGCCAATGAGTTAAAGATGTGCCTATAAAAATTACCATGTTAGAAGAAGTTAAGATATTGTAAAGTATAGTAATAATGTACCTTTCGTTTGTGGGACTGAAAGTATTATAGCAACATCACTATAGGAAATGTTTACAATTAGATTAAGTGTGGTGCATATTCCCTATAACATTAGAAAAAAAATCTACATAGAATTTTACAGAAGCAGGTAAATTTTCTCAGGTGAATACATTCATTTCCTGCATAAATTACTTTAATTTTAACTGATTGTTTTCAATTCTTTAATAATTACTAGAGCTAATAAACACTAGATGTTCTTTTGAAAGAACGGTAGAGATGAAGTGTTTGGGTCTGGATTTACCTGTACAAGAAATTTCCTCCATCCATCCAATGCTTTCGAGTCCATTCAGTCAGAGGTTTGAGTTATATTCTTTGTTTAACCACATAACCTCCTTGTGTTCAGGCTTTAAGATATTCCCCTAGAAAATTATATAATTTTTTTTTTTTTTTGTGAATAAAAGTTACTTAATTGGTCATGTTGGGTTTCACTCCCCTATTTTAATGTGAAATTGAGGACTACAGAAAATCTAGGAGTCCTAGTTCATTCATAATTGTAAGGTGTTTAGTGATCTTAGTCATTTATTTTTGTTGAGATGGTATTATTGGAAGAAAATTTTATTTTCTTGAGCATTCCCCACCCCTGGCAGTGTTCAAGGCTGGCTGGATGGGGCTTTGAGCAACCTCATCTAGTGAAAGATGTCCCTGCCCATGGCAGGGGGCTTGGAACTAGATGATCTTTAAGTTCCCTTCCAACGCAAACCATTCTGTGATTTCATGATTCTGTATCTGTAAGCCCCAGCACTAAAATTTAACAGCCTGTGTAACATGGGAACATTTGATTTAGGTGTGTCAGGAGCACAAACACCGACTCTGGCTTAGCAAATGAAAGTTACTTCTGTATAGGCCAGGACTATAGCCATTGTTACATGAAATACACAATTTATTTTGAGAATAATTTACATCGTATTTGAAAGCAATATTGAAGTACTGTTGGCAAAGCCATTCTTTATTTGACATCGTCCTTTCCATCACAATCTATGATCTTGTGATATAAGGCAGAACACTTACCCAAGAGCAGTGATTGTTTACAGAAATAAACTATTATAAGAATGATTTTTCGAAAGAAATTATGTAATCATTAATCATTACATAATTGTACAGTATTCTAAATTATTTTCTATCTTTCTAATTTAGGTTTTTCTTCTGGAATAACAAATGTTTTTCAGAAGATATTATTTAAAGTTTGTATAGATTCAAAGGCATAAATGGAGACCTTCCTGAAATTACAACTGAAAATAGGAGTTTAGAATTAAAATTACCATAAATAATACAGTAGATGCCTATTGACAAAATTATCACAAAACATTCCTTCTCCTTAGTGCTGCATTTTGAAATTAAAGGTAAGAATTTCATATATAGGTGTCACATCTGAATTAAAAATGCTAACACAAAAAAAGAGAACTCTACATGATTCACTTTTCAAAGCAATGAAGATTAAGTTAAATGAGTCACTCTCCTTCTACTGATACATCTTGTCTGTGCTGCAATGCAGCACATATGAGCCACAAGCAACTGTCTAGACATTTACTAGTCCATCAATAGGAGACCATTAAGTGCATCAGAGCCCAGTCTCTGATTTGTCTCCCCAGTAAAGGAGAAGGGAATCATTGAAACCTGTGGGGAATCTGAGAAGAAAATACTATGGATTTCTGTCTAACATTATTGATGAAAGTTAAATGTCCGTTCAGAACCATAATCAAGCTCAGGAGGTGACAAAACATTTGTGAAAGCTGTTTAAGAACAATTGAGGTGAAAAGGAACCCTGTTGTGGAAAAACGGGTTATTTCAGGGTTCAGATCTGACAAATACCTGGTTCTTGAGAAAAGGAAAGAAAGACTTGAAATCATGGAATGCTTTAAAGAAATTAACTGCTTTCAGCAGTGTACCTTGTAATTGATTCCCCCCCCCCCCCCCCCAAATCTTGTATCAGCTGTGAATGTTTTTAATTCAGTGTTCAACAGGCTAGCCATCATAATGAACCTATCCTTGGCAGCACAGCTGAGTTTTTCGACTTCAGCAGTTTCAACATTTCCAGCAGGCTACAGTGTAATACTCTTTTTTTTTTTTTTTTTTTTTAAACAGTCTGTCAATTTGAATGGTTAAAGACATAACGCCCTCATTTTTTGCTTCTCAGGGCTGACTGCTTTACAGTACAGATTGGAATTATATGTTCCTTTCTGACTTTTTTAAAGTTTTTTTAATCTGATGGTTCCATTTCAGACAGATGGGACAGCCAGACTCCCATGACTGAGCCAGATGTTGATTTGGATCAAGTTTTTGGCAAAGACTTCATATAAACTTTGTATTGACTGATTCATCTGCATATCATCCTCAGTAATAATGTATAGTATCACTGTGGTGAATAACCATGACCATCTTTTCTGTATAATTATTTCATATGGGCTCATCACTGTCCTATAAGTGTACTGATTCCTACAGATATACTAAGGGGCAATGCCACTTGGGGTCAACTAAAATTAGACAGTAAGATCTTTTAATCAGTTATTTTAAACCTTTACGTACTAAAATCTAGAGTATCCTGATTTTAAAGAAAACACACACCTGCATTAGATGTATTCATCACTGCAAGCAAAGGAACCCAGGGCTTAAATTACATGACTTAGTCAGAAAGGGAGAAATCAGCTGCACAGTAAGTCTTAATTTTCTCCTTCCTTGTGTTGTCTGAGACAAATATGGTAAGGTATTCTTTTAGTGGCGTTCTTATGGAGCATTGAGAAGAAATGGCAGTGTTTGCTAGACTGAAAATTCATTATAAGTCACATGGAGGAATATGGATAGAACACAGTTCAGGGATGCTGTTACACCCAGGCATTCAAGCCATCTGCTGGGCATCAAATATCGTGGTCAGCTTGAACGTTGAGCATTTTGTTTCAGTCACTTTTTAAAATAATACAGTTGGTATTCTGTCTCTGGTTTCCAAAATTTAGAGTGTGAACCTAAGTTTCAGGTTTCCCCCTGTATCAGTGAGAGCTAGAAATTTAATCCATGTAATGATAACTGAGATTCTGACAGGGCACAGTCTCAAGAAGCTGTAGCTTAAAAACTCACAAGTATAGTCATACACAAAATAAAAACTGTTGATAATGCTGCTAGGCAAGAGGCTCTGTAATGTACCACATATTGAAAGGTTCAGTTAACCCATGAACTGAGCTTATACATATATTTCAGTTTTGGAAGACATAAGTCTGCCTTGGAAGTTTGCCCGAGTTTGCCAATGATTTAGTTTTTAACGATAGGGTTGTGGTTTTTTTTTTTAATGCAAGACTTACATTACCAAGTGTTGTTAGGCTTCATAACACTTGGAAATGAAACAGTTTCAGTTCTTTCTAGACTACAATTGCTGAAATTATTTTAAATAATATATTTATCTCTCTGACAGCATATATGGATATGTCCAGATTTGAGGGAAGATATGTTTTACAGTGCCTGAAGTCCTGAGCTCCTGATTGTTCAGATTAGGGAATGCTTGTCATTTTCCTTCAGGTTTGGTTTCCTTTCCTTCTGTCTGGGAGAGCTTGGGAGAACAGGGGTGTTGATGACTGTTGATGTCCTGTCCCATCAATTAGTTGGGAACATGGCTAATGAATATGGATATGGGAACTGGGAAGTATGCATATAGTACGTCTGCCTACAGTACGTCTGCCTACAGTCAATAGTTTCTCACATTAGATCAGCTGAAAATGAGACTTAACAAAGTTTGGGGCTTACAACATGTCTTCATGATCAGTTACTCCAAAAGTGGAAGCCTATGATTAGTTTATGCCACAGCAGCCATCAACTAGAAAAAAAATTACTATATTCCTCATCTAATATGCCTGACACACAACTCACTGGAAAGATAATTGTCCATGCAACCCTGCCATAATACCCAGATCAACAAGATATTAAATGGGAGAGTAAACTGATTTTGTCTAACCACGACAAGCATGTGTGGATGAGCCGTCAGTGAGCTAACCAGGCTGATAATTGGTGCTGTAACCAGAGGTAGTTTACTGTATTCTGGGGAGTAATAAGGGCTGTTTTCTTTTTCACTCAAACTGTTAAAATATTGGCTTTCACACGCATGCAGTTCAGATTAAACTTTTCTTCTGACATGATTCCAGCAATATCCTTTTAATGAAGGGTTAGAACTAGCAGCTTTTGCATCATTTGACAAATTGGAAGCTCAGTTTTTAATTATAATAGTGCAGTATTGCTATAAAAATATTCTATAGCTTCAGATGAGTCAATTAACCCATTGTTTCAGTTTCCATATCTGAAGACTGGAATAGTAACTTCACAGGAATGTTTAGAGATTTGATTAATTAGCTGCCACGGAAGTGTAAGCACGAATTCTCCCATGCCCATCTCCAACAGTTGAATAATTCCTTCAGAGAAACAAAAATCTCATTATTTATTCAAGTTAGAGGACAAATATAGATTTGCAGATGTTCACACATTAGAATTTAGTCAAGCCAGTATGAATAATACTTCTATTTCTGTTAAAAGTGCATATTGAATTGTAATACAGGACCTTTGTTTTCTTATAACTTGGCTTCATTTCAGTTGATATGTACACAATTCATATACGATATGCAATTGTGGCCTATCGATGTATCATTAAACTAATCTGCATTTAAAATATGAACACATTTATTTTACTTCATATACTAGCACAGAAGTTGCTTTGTTCATAATATGTAGTGAGAAAACCTAGATAAAAACAATTTGTATAAAATTTTTACTTACATAGGCAACTTTTCTTCAGATAGGGAACTTACCATCAGTGAGTTCTTGTGTCTTTCTGTCTTTTCCACTGAATTGAATGAAATTTAATAGAATAAAGTGTAATAAGAACTGTTGGTCTTCTGGTAAATTCTCTATTTTAATAACTAGATCTTCTAGTGGGAGCACTGTAATTTTACTTTTCAGATAGTCTTATGTTTCCAAGTCAGGAAGGTATTGCTAAATTTGCTGAATTGCTAACTTTACAATTGATATTTTTATAATGGACTCACTAGTTGCAATTTTCCTCCTTCTCTACATCTCTATTTGAGAAATAACTGAGATGGCAAGCCAGCAGTGAAGACCTTTTAATTGCAATTTAAAAATGTCTTATCTGTGCAACATGCATAGCAGTAATATTTATATGAGAGATAAAATAAATAATTTCTTTTCATTATTGTACTCCATTTATGGAACAAACTAAAGAAAACTTGAAAATAGTTTATAAAGATATTTAGTAAAAAGTTGCAAAATATTTTTGGATTCTATGGGAGGAAAAATATACATATAGTTTTGTGAAGTGATAAAAGTATTAACTTTCAGATATAGTGTCTGTGTCCCTTGTTTCTCAAGTTTTGATGTAGGTTGGGATAAAGTTTTATGAGAGGAAAAGTGTTGTTTGTCATATGGTTGCCAAAAGAATCCCACAATAGCTATCAGGAATTATATTTCAGTAGAGTTAAATAAATATATTTAATCTTCCTCGTAACTGAGTGGTATGGATTTTCTCTTTTAATAAAATTTGAAATGTAGATATAATCCATTTGTGCTAGGGCCAATGCCACATGACACCTTTTTAAAGTGCCCTACTCTGCCCAGAATGCTGTCTGTGCATATTTCAATAGTAAAATATCTCCCCTCCCCCCGCTTTTTTTTTTAGGAGTTCTCCTGCCTGCAGCATTGCACACAGAAACATGCTGTCAAAACCTGGATTACCAATTTACTTGGAAAATGAATTAATGCTTTCCTCATCTGACTTTAATTTAGTTGGAATTGTATCTCAAGTGGAAAATGTTGGCTTTGAGTGCGGAATAATAACAGTTACTTCTTCAGACTCAACAGGCTGAAATGCCAGGAATGGGAAACCATGTCCCCAGTGTGACTGGAATATCAAGTGACAACTTTGGTGGGATGTTTTACTCATGCTGTTCAGTCCTTTGAGAGAAAGAATGAACAAACTCATCAGGATTAAAATTTGTAGTGCATTAACAAAATTTAATGATGAAGGAATCCATATTTGCATATATTTGCATGTTGCTTCATAGAACCTAGGACATACTCACTAGACTGTCACTAATATTTTGTGGTAGGTCTCCAGTTTGCATGAAGACACTTATTCATGAGTGAGCAGCTACTGCTAGCTCTGTAATGTTGCAGCTAGGAACGTCTGTAACTGGCTTGAGTTGTCCTGTGAATAGTGCAGCAGTGAGCATGGGGCAGTTTTTCTGTACTGTATGCACCTCCCCTGGAGAGGTATTAGTTTATGTGCATTTAAATCATCATTTATTGAGCATTTTCATCTGCAAAAATGTTCTGTGTGTTTTTCAGTTTAGCCCTTGAAATCTCATTTTTACACAGACTGGCTTTTTCAATACCAAATGCTACTGAAGTTTTTACTATCATATCCTTTTTTATGAATACTGGCAATATTTCAGGTGCTACTTAGCAATGTGAAAGATGACAGTATTTCAGAAGATGGGCAAATTGAAAGTGCAAAGCTTCATGTACCAAGAAGAAACAAAGAAAGAACTGCAAATTTATATTTAGCATCATCTGACTCTTTTTATGTTGGTAAAGGATAGCTGACTTTCTAGTTGAGCAATCTAGTTCTTCAGAGTACTTACTCTGCATGTAATGCTTTTCTTCCAATCCTGAGTGCTAATGGCTGTGCTCATCCAGCACGTTGGGGCAGCCAAGAAGGTCGGTTAGGGTGAGTGTCAGAGGAGCCACTGAAGGACTTTTAGGATTGAACTTGGGTGGGCCAGAAAGTTTAGTGTGTAAATAAGAGAATGACAGGAAATTTCTCTGCAAAATTCTTGCAATTCTATCCATTTATTATCTTACTGTCATTAAGACTGTAGCATATACTTATGAGAAAAATCAAGAAAATTCCTGGGGATTTTTTAAATGGTAAATTAGCGTACAGTTTCACAGATTGATTTTCTCCAAGTGCTTTAGAGCACTGTATAATTTCAAAGCATTTAAAATTAAGTTCTGGACAAAATGGTAATAAATATACAGCAGATTCAATTTGACTTACGTAAGAATAAACTGATGTCTTGTTTGGGTTTTTTAATAGTTTATTTACAAAAGTATGGTTCATAGACATCTGTAAACTACAGGTGATTCACAGAAGAATTCCAAGAGGAAAAAAAGGTACACAAATGAATGAAGAAGATGATGTTTCTCACTCAATAGCTTATAAATTAGAAAATTTGTTCCGTCCTTGTTAATGGTTTTAACATACCTTTTTTTTTCTACAGAATTACAGTAACACAGTACAAAAAGCTATATAATGCTGTAAATGTTATTACAGTCTAATAGGCTTTAAGTAAAACTGTGACAGGTACGTCTATGTAAACATAATAATCTATAACATATGTCAGTTGTCTATGTGCTAGAATTTAGATTTACACTTAAGGCCTCCAGCAGGTGGGTTTTTTTTGATGATGTGTGGTTCGCTTTTTTCAACACAAAATGAATCACAAGATGAATCAGGTCCTAAAAATGCCCATTTCTCTTCATCGATTATAAAATAAGTCTAGTTGTCTAGTTCATTTAGAGATACCTATTTCATGTAGATAACCCACATTTAATCAGTTTCATCTTACTCTCGCTTCAAGATCAAAAAATTGTATATTGTACTAGCACATCTAGGTTAAAGTGTCAACATACTCAATTTGCTGGTCAGACATTTTTGCGTCACAGGGATGATGTCTCAGCAAATTACTTCAGACATTAAAAACGTCTTGCAACAGAAAGAGTTCAAATCTATGAATTTAAGCAGTCTGGATGCCTGCATTTATGTCCCTATCACTTTCTGTATTTGCTGTTTCTCAGTGTTCCTTCTTGTTTTCTGGGAATCTTCAGGCACAATAACTCATAATTTTTTTACATTTTTTTTAATGGATGAGTAAAAAAATATGAAGTGTGCAGCAGTGTTTTCAGTAAAGCTCATTATTAGAAACTGAACTGTATGGTTTAATAAATTTCACCCTATAACGTACAAGTGCTTAACAGTTTTGTTATTGTATTTGCAGCAACAGTGTAGTATAATTTGAAGTAATGACACAAACATGCTAGTCTTAACTCTTCAAAATTACATACTCAGAGATCTGTTTAGAAATTGTAGGGAGTTTATTTTTATTTTTCTTTCATACCATAGTGACTAATGACAACATAGATAAAGTAATCCCTTAGTATTTGAAGGCATGATTTTTTGTCAAGTGTGTTTAGCATTAACATAAAATGTGAGATGGACACCATTGAAAATGGAAGACTTGTACTGTATTTATCCCAGCAACAGACTGTGCAGCAATGCAAATGATAAATTTCTACAATACAACATCTCAGACATGCCCTTGAAAGATTATATGAAACAGAAAATAATTACTTTTGCCAATTGAAACATTAAACCTTTTAGGAAAGTGGCTATTTAAATGTGTTTTTTACTGACCTGATTATCAAATAATTTCAGGTGGTAACATGACCTATTCAGAAACATTCTTAAATAATGTACTTAATTTAAGGCATATGTTTCAATTCTAGCCTCTTTCACATGAAGTAATCATATCCTTGAACGTTTTAGTACGATGGGTTTTTCTCATGGCTGACTTCAGCCAGCCATCACTCAGCAATTGAAATGGGGAAGGTGCCCTCTCACCTGGTCCTTTAGCTCCTCACTCACTGCTACAGAACACACTGTGCTTCTGTTCTCTCTTCTGGGAATTGGGTGAGCATGGTTGAAGGTAAAGGCATAAGGAAAATGAGGGCAGGAAGTGGATGTTTTTCATAACTTTCAACCTATTTTTAATTATTGCCTGCAGTAGTATCCAGATTACTTGAAACTGAGGCCTTTTGCTTCAGGAGATGCCAAATTCTTTGACTATAGGAAGCCATGGACCTTCCTATAAAAGTACTCAGAGTAATTTTATAGTTTTTTAATGATTAATGAACCATTCTATGATTCTATTGCTTAAAAAAAAAACTGTAAGTAAAATAGATGTTGCAAATAAAGCTGAACGTATATAGTGTCACTAGTGTAAAGAGGTGCTAGTGGTTATAGGTTAGTTTGGTATACAGAGGACCCTTAGTTCCATCATCACTGACATATTATGACATTTTGGTATTTTGCAAGATATGTTATTTAAGACACTGTGTAAGAGCCATGGTCATGCTTGCATGTTCTCTTCTTGCCTCACAAATTATTATATGCACAGGAAATAGCTTCAGCAGTTACAGAATGCTTCATTTTTTTCTTTCCCTCTTACTGTATAGCTATTGTGTAAAATACTTTCATGGGAGATAAGAGTTCAGAATCCCCCTGACAAGTATAGAAAATAAAGCTTTTGTAAACCCTACTGTGACTGAATGCTTTAACTCTTCAAATCCCACCTCTCATACTCAACTTAATTAGAACAGAGCACAATAGATCTGCTCCGTTAGGGGTTAACAGATTGAGTCCTTTCTACAAGCATTGCAGGGAAGTATAGAGTTTGTGAAGCCTGATAGGACTAAGTCTAAGATCAGTGCTTCACTCATTATCAAATCCGAAATTAGAACTTTAAGTACCATGAGAGCTTTAATTTTGGAAATTTAGGGCTCTGCAGACTTCAGACGTGAGTAGGCAACAGCAAAGTAGGTATTTCAAGAATCTGTGTTTTGTATCTCAGTTCCTAAATCCTGGTTATGTCCCACTTTGGATGGCTATGCCCTTTTTGCAATGTCATGTATAAAACCCATATCTCAAAGGTATAGCTCTATGACAGTATTATTCTCTTACTGGGTTCAATGGAAATTTGCTATCTATCTTTGGGTATCACAGTTTTAGGATGCTAAATCTTATTGAAAAGCATGAGACTTAAATTCTTAAATACCCATGTGCTTCGTAAAAAGAAAGTTTAATTGTGCAGGAAATTTGTGGTAGTTTTACATTTGTAGGTATCCCACTAGCTAGCAGAATCCAATCATTAAAACTGAATTAGATGTCCAGAGTCCCTGTACAATGCCTCACAGGAGAGAGGCACCTGAGGAAAAGGCATATCTATATTACGTTTGTATGCTGCAGAGATTTCCAGTGTAGAAATACCTAGCTCAGGTACTGAAACAGTCCACTGTAAGGCATCATAGCAGCCTTCCAGTATCTGAAGGGGGCCTATAGGCATGCTGGAGAGGGACTCTTCATTAGGGACTGTAGTGATAGGACAAGGGGTAACGGGTTAAAACTTAAACAGGGGAAGTTTAGATTGGATTTAAGGAGGAAATTCTTTCCTGTGAGGGTGGTGAGGCACTGGAATAGGTTGCCCAGGGAGGTTGTGAATGCTCCATCCCTGGCAGTGTTCAAGGCCTGGTTGGACGAGGCCTTGGGTGATATGATTTAGCGTTAGGTGTCCCTGCCCATGGCAGGGGGGTTGGAACTTGATGATCTTAAGGTCCTTTCCAACCCTAACGATTCTATGATTCTATATTGTGCAGACTAATGTACCTTGAGAATATAGGCTTCCTACAGTACAAAGCTAGATCATTTAAAGTGGACTTTGATATCTTCACACAGCACTGTCAGACTCTGCAGTAAATCCAAATTCTGACAATGGGCTTGACAAAACTCAGTGTAGTTCTGAGTGAGGACCTGATTAAACCATTTTATGGAAAATACCATGAAGGGAAGTGGGAATAAACTCTGCACCTTGAAGGTCAGAGTAAAATATGTGTTTCTGCTCAGGGTTTTTGGATTACATGTGAAAGCCAGGTAATGTCTTTCCTGAGAAATGGGTAGTTCCTCCTTGTTGTTCCCAGTTGTAAAAGATGTTAGTTTCCAAATGCTTCAGTGGCCTGATCTCTAACAGGTTTGCAGCCACCAGACAGCTGGACTACTCAGTTCTGTTGGAGTCATCTTTTTTTTTTTTTTTCCCCTGCATTTTTACTGTTGTTTTTTCTTGCACAATTAGCTATTCACTGAAGCAAGACTTTGGTTCTGATTTTCTTCTCCCTAGCTGTTCAGTTTAACAGGTGGATTAGAGTCAGGCAGCAGTACAATATTAAAATTACTATAGAGGGGAATGTGTTTTAGGAGTTTATCACAACCCACCTCTTTTAGCCATGTTTTCCCACCACGTGTCCCATCTCACCCCCTCTCAGTTCTGTCTTTGCAGTTCTTGTGTGGCCATGCTGCAAACAGGAACATTGGGGCACTCCAAAACCTACTTTTAACTCCTGTAATTTTAGCAGTGATGTACTTCGCAGGGCAGTCCCAGACAAGCTACACCAGAGTAAAGGAGGGGGGAGAGCTATACAGGGTGCAGAAGAGGATAGAGTGAATGCCCAGAGGCAGCCGTTGCTGCAGGTAATCCTAGCAGACTGACCAAGAAACAGCTCATGTGGAGTGAGTATGGAAAATGAATTGACTCAGTACTACAGGGAGTGGTTTGTCCAGGGTCAAGATTTGAAATACTTTGGTGGCGAAGTGTATGCTCTCACTGTTCAGGCTGAAATTTTCTTCAGATGAAGGTGACTTTCCTGCCTAAGGCTGTCAATTCAGCAATTTCCCATGAACTGAAAGTGAAAAAAACCCTCAACACTGAACCTTCTAAACTTAGTGGTGTTACCTTCCAGACATATCAACTGACTTTCAGTTTGGAGGTTTTCTATCTTGAAAAGAGTTGAGGTTATATTGGTGTCAGCATAAGCAATGAAATGGAAGCTCATGCTTTCATTTTAGTGTCTTTTAAATTTTTTTGTTAGTGCTTTACAATGAATT
Source organism: Pezoporus flaviventris (assembly GCF_033815535.1). Taxonomy (NCBI): domain Eukaryota; kingdom Metazoa; phylum Chordata; class Aves; order Psittaciformes; family Psittacidae; genus Pezoporus; species Pezoporus flaviventris. Next base: position 25,895,444 of record NW_026892579.1, on the reverse strand, counting down.
TCTACAAACATCTAAGTCACTAGTATATACTTCTTGTGAACTGTTTTTATATGCGGAGTGGATACAGTTCAGCAAAGAAGAATGTGATTTCTGCATGTAGGCAGGAAACAATTAAGTGGATAGAAGTTCTGCAGAAAAAGATCTTAGATTTGGAGTGGATGACAAATTCTGCATGAGTCAATGTTATTAAGCTACTGCAAACAAGGCAGATATCCTACTGGGATATGTCAACAAGAATATAACCTGTAGGAGTAATCCTTCCATTCCGCTTAACATAGGTAAGGCTTCAGCTCAAGTACTCCATCAAGCTTCAAGAAAGATGTAAAGCAATTACACAGAGTCCAGGGAAAAGCAATGAAATGGGCCAGAAATACAGCCTCTGAGAAAAGGTATTTTTAAGAAAGGTATTGTTAATTCTTGAAAAAAAGTGGAGAAGATATGATAATATCACATCAGTCTTTGAATAGGTAAATAGAGGCTATGGTGAGAAATGTGATATACCGCTCTCAAATAAGAGGCTTCAAGGACAGCATGGAACACTGTGAAAAACATTCTGGAAGAAAGACTGATTGGGTGTTTGAGAGGAGAGCACTGATGTAGGATTTCTGTAACTGGATGTTTTTAAGAAAAGGTTAGACAAATACCTGTCAGGAATTATTTAGGTCACTAGGACAGACAGAAGAGTGACTTCTTCTGCTGCTTTTCATAACTATGATCTCTATTTCTTCAAGTAAACAGTAGATTCTTTGTATATATACCTCAAGAATAAAATGAACTAATACAATTTCTGCACTGGGGAAAAATACATATATTTCTTAAATACAGTATTAAATAAAAATCTCACTACTGTCAGGTCTGTCAAATAATAAAGGTGAGAGAAAAACATACTCAAAGGAGTCATTCTGTATACACCAGAACTCTGTGAAGGCAAAGTTCTTAGTATATCAAAAATCTAAACTTAAATACTGGTATTGTGTTAAATGTGTGGGAGGATTTTTATTGGATGTGCTTGATAAAATCAATTTTCTACAAAAGAAAAATTAAGAGGATAAGTAAAAGGAATAAAGTCATAAAGCATGATACACTTATAACTGAAGACATTAAGATGATCTTTATAATGAATCATAGAATCACAGGATGGTTTGGTTTGGAAGGGACCTTAAAGATTATCTGGTTCCAACATTGCTCAGAGCAGTGTGTTGAGTAACCTGGTCTAGTGGAAGATGTTTCTGCCCATGGCAGGGTTATTGGAACTAGATGGTCTTAAGGAGACTGATTTAGTGTACTGCTATATGTTCAATGCATTCTTAGGTACTATAGCAACGTGGTTAGGAAAAGAATTATATGTCACAATTTGTAGTCATGAACTATTTACTGAAATATTTGGGCATTTTGTTTTTTAAGACTGAAGTACTGAGCTTTTTTATTTTAATATTGGGAAAAAAGAAATACAACTCATCGTTATGAAACTCAACATCACCTTAGGGGTATTCTGCAGTTTGAGTATATCCTGGTTTATTTGGTCTCGTCACTTTGTGCTGAAGTAAAAATCAGAATGATTTATAAAGGAAACTCTAAAAAATAAACAAAGATCTATTTCAACTGTAATTTATTCAGCACCATTAGGTAGTGTTTACGAATGAGGGTTAAGCTGCATGTGACAGAGCAGTCTATACCAACTAAGCAGCCTATTTCATATATGTGTCAATGAAAGAAGCAAGCAGGAAGGATCCCTGTCTCAAAGTCAGTAGGCTGGTTGTCAGACAGCTGCCTGGGAGGGTTGTTTTCTTGGTCAGTGCACAGCTGTCTCAAAACTTAATGAATGTTTTCAAGACATTGGATTCTTCTTATGTAATATGCATATTTATACGTATATAGAATTATCTATTTTTATAGCAATGACCTAACTCCTCAGGCATGCCTGGAAGAAGGAAAATACTCGTGTTTTAAACCCATTACATAAGAGTTTTCAACTAACAAATTTAAGTAGAGAGTGATTTTAAGGTATACAAGACAAATTATTAAGAATATATTAGTCAGTCATCATGACTATGTCTGTACTAATAAACTCTAAAAATCAGGGTCTGCCCTGGCCGGGGTATAAAGTGGTATGGGTGTTTTCATCCATTTGGCTGAATGCTCTTCCCTTCAAAACTGGCATCAGCAGAAACAATGGGAAAACCCACTGGGGACCAAACCAACATTGAGACAGAATTGCTCATGGCCCTGCTCAGGTGTACGTATGGGAGGCACCAGGAGCCATGGATTTGCATCTTGACATAGGGGTATGCACACCCCTGGTGACTGTGGCTGTGGATGACCCATGCCAGGAGAGGGACAAAAGGAATGGGACGTCAGGACACCCTAGGAATGGAATGCCAAGAAGTAAAGGCAGTAAACACAATGTGAAAGACTTAGCCATAGGGTGGAGGAAAATATTTTGCTCAGAGCAGCAGAAAACTGTTATCCATATATCACCTCATCCTGCCAGCTACCTCTCCCCTCTGCAGTGAAATTTTAGAGGACTGAGCATAACTGGTAGAGAAAATACAGCAAACTGAGACTGTAGAGCAGGAAGAGTAGATTATTTATGTGCCTGTTTAGTTGTTTGTGCTCTTCTTTTTTCTCGGTACCTAAAAGAGTGATCAGCAGTTTGCATCAGAGTCACAGCCCCACCTCAGAGCAAACACCTAAGATCTAGTGAGTAGCTATAATTTTCACTAACAATTTCAGAATTCCTTGCCCTTTCTCAGGACAAGCAGACCTTAAAAGCTCATTGGAGATTTACTGTAGGTTTTCTGTTAAACAAGAGATGTTTAAAACCTCTTAAAACCATAACAGTGCAAACATTTCAGTCACTGTGATGTTTTAGGGACTTTCGAGATAATTTCTTAAGTATTCCCCTCATGCAGGTGTTCTTTTATTATCACTAATATATTGCGGACTTGTTTTAAGCAAAGAACAGATGTTGCATGCCTTCTTTCACCTCATCCCTGCACTGAAATTTCTCATAAGATTTCTATGTGCCTTGTCTTCCTGGACTTTCCTTTTTGTACTTTTTTTTGCAACAAAATCAAGCTAGTGTCTCCCTAGTATTATAACAGAAAAAAAAATAGGATTCTTCTATACATAGAATGTCTCAATAATAGTAATAATATAGTTTAAATTGTAATATATGCACTTCTCAGTTTCAACCCTTTTCCCAGTGTTATGCTTATCTTTCTGTTCCTCCTCTGGGTCTTAAGGCTAGAATTTTCGGTGGGGTGTCTACGTGAAAGGAGTAACAGCTTGTTAGTTTTTTCTGCATGTAACAATGTGTTATAAAAACATAAACAAAAAGAGAAAGAAATATAGCCATATCTTCCTGGTTTGCTGGAAAAACCACTGTAGACAAAAAACTGCTGCAGGCAAGTCAGGAAGTTTGAACAGGGCAAGCCAGAGGCCTTGCAAACTCAATACAAAGCTTATGGTCTCCTACTGTGTTTCAGGCTACAAGATAATACTAGCATCTAATTCCCAAACCCTAATTCTGTTCTGGCTATTTCTTAAGCATAATTTCTTCTTTGTACATGCTAGTGAAAGCATTCTTAACAGAAGTGTCTGATTGTCTCTCCTAGAAAAAATATCAGAGACTGTGACATGTTTTCTTTTGTAAACTCCCCTGCTCCATTTCCACACATACTTCATACTGATTTTTTTGTTATCTGTTGTCTCCTAGCTCCATTAGTCCTTAATTCATACCCAGCTCTGATAATTCTTTTACATTTTAAGAAACTCTCAGATTAAAATAAATATATAAATAAATAGAGCTTTTATGTTCCATCCACGTGCATGTGAAAATTGGAAATAAATATCTTTCATTACTGCTTTTAAACAACATTTTTATTCCTGGCAACTGTATTAGTGAGGCAAATAACTGAATATGAGCTAAAAATAATATTTCTCATGAACATGTTAAAATGAAGTGCTGCAGTTAGCAGATTTAATTTCTAAAATACATGATTAGAATAGGGCACCTGAAAGCCAGCTTGTGTTTTTATGATGGCAGATTTTATCATAGGAATTGTATTAAAATTTATATTGAGCAATTACACTCATGTAGCTCTGGCTATGGCCAGCCATGTTTTCAAGCTACATTTTTTCACAACTCCTACATAAAATCTTGTAAGAGTTTTGGGGACAAGGGACAGTATAAATTAACAAAACCTTCAGCAGATACTAAAATCTATACTGAATTCTGAATATACTTTCAGTAAACATCAGCTGTCATGCTATTAACACTTCAAAAGTTAACGAAGTATTAAATTAACAGTGGGCCAAATTCTGCAGTAAGGACACCACCTGGGGCTTCAGCAGAGAGTTGGATCCTTACTAGGACTGATACCACACTGGCTGAAGTTGTGGCACTGGAGCACTGAGATGCTTTAATCCTGAAACAAGGCTAGGGAGGGAAACATCTAGAAACCGCTAGAGCTGACATGGCTCATCTTAAAAAAGGAAAAAAAAAAATAATCCTCCAGTTGTGAATTCTTTTTCAGGCCATAACTCTCTAATTATGAAATGCCAATCTGTATTTTGCTCTCAGATGCTTACGGACATGAGTGCTCCAAAAGTAGTGAGAAGAAGGGATGCCGCGTTCTCCTGCCCAGGAGGGCAGGCAAGCTGGCAGGCAGGCAGGTAGGCAGGCAGGCAGGAAATCAGACAGGGATGGAGACGGGCAGGCAGAGAGGTGGGCAGGAAGGTGGGCAGGCAGGGATTGAGGCGGGCAGGGATGGAGGCAGGGATGCAGGTAGGCAAGCAGCGATACAGGCAGACAGGCAGACAGGCGGGAAGGAATGTGGGCAGGCAGGAAATCCGGCAGGGATGGAGGTGGGCAGGGATGGAGGCAGGCAGGCAGGCAGGAATGGAGGCTGGCAGGCAGGGAGGCAGGCAGGCAGGAAGGCAGGCAGGCAGAGAGGCAGGCAGGCAGAGATGGAGGTGGGCGAGAGGCAAGCAGGCAGGGATGGAGGTAGGCAGGCAGGGATGGAGGTAGGCAGGCAGGGATGGAGGCGGGCAGGGATGGAGGGGGGCAGGGATGGAGGCGGGCAGAGAGGAAGGCAGGCAGGGAGGGATGGAGGAAGGCAGGCGGGCAGCCGCTGCCGCTGCCTCATGCGCGATCCCCCGGCTCCCACTAGCGGCGGACGGGGAGGTGGGGGCCGCCCTGGGCCGCCCCAGTGCCGCGGGCAAGGGGCTGTGCCGGCAGCCCTGCGGTTCCCCCGCCGGTGCGTGGGTCCAGGTTTGCTGGCGACGGCTGTTTCCTAAAGAGCCGAGCCCTTTTCCTCTGCGAGCAGATTGCGGGTTGGGTTTTTTAATGGAATAATTCTGAATTTCTCTGTAGATGGATTGCGCAACTGATTATTCAGTTTATGGTATTTATTTCTTGCAATGACTTCTGTGAGTTGTGTGGCATAGTTACTCTTTCTGAGTGGATGGCCTCAGCTTTCCAAATAGAAGAGGGATCCTATTTCTCATTGAACTGAATGTTCTTAATCAGTTAATGAATTTATTGTACAAATAATAAAACAGCTCCTCAATATGCTAGTATACTAGTGCAAATACTCTTACATACATGGGTTTACAGAGATTTTGGTAACCATGAATATTCTTTTGAAGTAAAATTGTTTACTGAATTATTCATGAAGAGTTGGAGGAGAGAGGCCATGAATATGAACAAGTCTAATTTGGTGGGGTTTCTTTGCAAAGGAGAAGGCAAGCATTCTATTTCACTGTTGTCATGCAACTCTATTTTTCCACCTACAGTGACATTCACATTTAATTCAGCAACTACAAGGTTTACAAGGAAACTGAAACTCAGGTGTTTACCTTTTTTAGTAAATTACCAGTGTTTTTCTGCTGAAGGTTTAGCATATATATGTAACATTATGCTGTCTTTTCAGGGAAGTGTGCACAGTATTGTCCATAGTTTCTTCAGTCTACGAGAATGAGACAGTTATTTAAACAAAACAAAGTACAATTGCACAGAACACCTTCTTATTTAAATATATTAATTTTCTGATGAAAGACATGAGAAGAAATGTTACAGACACCTGTAATTTCTGATAGTTTTGGAAAATTTGGAGCAACATAAATGTCCACTTGATTTAAAATTTTAATACAGTATACAGAGATACAGTGAGAGAAATGAATGAGTTAAAAATACTCCATGTGTTAGAGAAGGTTATCCTGGTCAAACTTGGTATAACATAATTTGGATATATTTAAAACTCTAAAATAAAGATATTTTAAATAATAGAGAATACATTTAAGACGATAAATGGCATCACTATTTACATCACTAAGTCCTGCTCACTTTCCATGGCTACTGGATGCCCATGTGTGGTTTTTGAAAATGTCTGCCAATCTGTTTAATTATTTTTAGCAATTAAGGTTGTAATTTGTGGATGTTGCTTCAGCTTCTTGCCATGTTGACTGATGCCTCAATGTGTACAATCTATGTCATGCCATATGTTCCTTGCTAGCTCTTATTAGGCAGAATGATTTTTTCTTTCTAATCAGGTTTTTGCTGGTACATTTCAGGAGAAAACAGAAAATCAAAATGTACTGGGTCTGTTTCTCCACTTCTCTGCTCCTTGTGTCTCTTTCTCCTCAACATGGCAAATGAATTCAAATTGCCAATGAACAGAAAATTCTGGTTTGCATGTTTTTCTATGCTCACTTTGTCCAGGTAGAAGTAGTTCAGAAAGTAATAAGCCATTAAAAGACCAGACTTGTGTGGATCCACTAGCTTCAACAGATTACTCCCAAATTACAGCCATAAACCGCTAATTTTACTCACTCCATAGAAGAAATAAGAATGTCTTTATGGTTTTTATACCCACATTATGAGTAAACTCAGGTATGTTTTTCAAGGTGGCATGCAGTCTCTGTTTTGACTGTAAAATAGAAACAATTGAAGCCAGAAGATGTATACCTACCTGCTGTGGATAAATGAGTGTGCTGGAGCAGACATATTGAGAAGAGAGTGGGTTTAGGAAGTTTGCAATTCTATTAGCTCAATTATTATTTTTGTCAGTGGAATAAGTATCTGGTTCCCATTTTTAGCATGTCTATAAGAACAGAAAAGGGGAATATGAAACCTGTCTCAGAGTTTTTTTTTTTACTTTTCTGGTGAAAACTAACTGCATCTTTACATGCTGATACAGTGTCTGCTACAGATGGTTGCTAAATTAAATTTACTTGATGGGCTGCTGTTTTTATTTGTATAATGGTGTTTTTGATCAAAGATACAGAAAGATAATACATGTGATGATTTTGATTGGTGAAATATAGGAGGCACTTCCAAATGTTTTTCAGGCACCATTTGAAAAAGAAAAAAACTGCAAATATATTAATAACACTAATTAGTAGTGTGGAGCCTTGGATTTTCTAGGATGGAAGACATTTTTATCATTTATTTAGAAGCTTCAAAGTTTGATTTGAAGTGCGTAACTTACAGTGATATGAACCAAAAGGTGACAGTGACAAAGAGTAAACAACATTTGCATAGCAAACCCAATTTGACAACTAAACTTATAAATATTGCAAATAAGAGGGAAAGCTCGTTTCATTTTTAAAGCAAGATCTCCTCCAGAATTTAGTTGTTTTTTTTTTCCTAGTCTTCTATGAAGGGAATTTTATACTGCCCTTTCATATGAATATTATTTCACATGTGCTTTATTTGAAAAGCAAGCTTAGGTATTGAACTGTAACGCAGATCTACATTTGGTAATTGTTTGTGCCAAAAGCTACTAAGGATGAATACATATTCTCAGTTGCACACTACAAATGTTTTTTTGCACTAGTCAGTATCTCTTGAGCATGTTCTACACCTGTAGATGTGTGGGTGCACATGCAGACCTCCCACAGTTTTTTATTAAAAATCCAGTGCTGTGGAACCATATCTGACTAAGATCTACAGTGAAGACCAAAGAAGGTGACATTGTTATGTTCTTTGCATTTACTTTCGTTTGTTGCTGGCAAGATAACCTGGAAGTAGAGGAGTTACTTCTTGTTAATTCAAGTTACTGTTAATTCAACACCTGTAAGCAGAAAGAAGTCTTATGTATTTTTCAGAAGTAATTTACCCCAATCTCAGAGTTATGTTGCAATTTGATCAATAAGAATTGTAATAGAACTATAAATATAAATAATATGAACATAAATATTCCAAGGGGTCACACTTGGTTTTGAGGCAGAAGGCACTCAAGACGTTCCACAGAAGCAGTCTGGAAATCCCCAGCCTAACTAGTCTGGCATACAAGGTCTTATTTCCAAACCTATAACTAAGTCTAGACTATTAAAGTCAGCCAGACTCAAGAGTTTGCTTTGAGATAACACTGACAGAGGCAGAAGGCACTCAAGACGTTCCACAGAAGCAGTCTGGAAATCCCCAGCCTAACTAGTCTGGCATACAAGGTCTTATTTCCAAACCTATAACTAAGTCTAGACTATTAAAGTCAGCCAGACTCAAGAGTTTGCTTTGAGATAACACTGACATTCACACATAAAAAAGGCTCTTGAATATAGCTTTGACAGCCACTTCATACTTAAAAAGACAAAATACCAGGGTTGCCTTTCTACTGCCTCCTGAGTAACAGATATGTTTGATGCCATCTCAGACAGCAAACTGCTATTCTTGATCTATGGGCTAAGTTTCACTGCTGTCCTTGGGTTAGCATGAACTGTAATGTTTCTATTTCCAACACTGCTTCATGAAATCAGAATTACTTGGCCAGCTATAAAATGAGCTTAACGTGTACTGTGCTAATGATTAACTATTAATCAAGTGGATTGTGGCAGTGCCTAGGGACAACTGAGATTCAAGCCGCATTATGTAAGGCACTGTGCAGTTCTTCAAGAAGGCCGTGGATGGATTTTTCCTTCTAAAACCAGCTGTGCTGTTACCACATCAGGCTGGTTCTGCTTTTTACCCTTCTGTCCATCCTTACAACTTCAACACTTTTGGCGCTAAATTCGTTTTGTATGGGTTCATCTGCTATTTGTTTCCTGAAGCCCTGTAAGAAGGGAAAGAGGTGCTGCTGCAAGATGCATCAGCCTACTTGAGAAGTATTAAAATGTAAAGTTCTGATCTATTTGATATCAGATATTGTACTGTAGTTTTAAGCAGCCAGCTTTTCCTATGTCATTGAACTTTTTCAAACAATAGAAAGTTGTAACCTGAAGTCTGATAGATTTACTCCTTTATGGTGCATTTTGGCAGCTGGTATCACTGTCAGCAGGAGAGAGGCTTCCACAAAAGATCCTATGCGCAGTACATTTTTGGCACAGTCAGGTGGCCATCATGAGTCACTAAAGCACCTGCTGCAAATCAGCCTGTTACACTGGCATTCTCAATTGCCTGTGAATTCCAGATCTCACTTTCTTATGTTATCAGATCTTGGCAGATAACGATCAACAGGTGTGATTATCAGTGATGGGGAGCATGTAGGGATGGGGGTTAAAGGCTTTCACAAAGTCCTTAAAAGGACTTTTTTCAAAGAGGGTGAGATATTTTATGGTTAACAGTTGGATTTGATTAGAATCAGACTCTCTCCTCCTGCTGCTACCCTTCCCACTCATCCGGAATCTGAAAAATAAGATGAAAACTGCTGGAGAATACTGACTCTGATGTTATTTTCATGAAATACCGTGGGAACAGTTCCATAATAGAGCAAGTGACAAACAGCCACATTGCAGCTGGTGGGAGGAAAAAAAAGATGGACAAGAAGGGAAGGTGACTGTCTTCAGAAGGAAATATTAAATGAAGAGGGAAAAGAAGAATAAGAAACAAAGTGCAAAACACTGGGGGGAAGCTATGAAGCACAGAATATTGAGGATGGAGAAAATAAGAGATAAGTGAACCAGGTAATCGCAGAGTTTTTTGTGAGGAAAATCATCAGTAGACTTCACACAAAGTACTTAAAAATTGAGGAGAAAATGTAAAAGCAACAAAAGCTCTTGGAAAATTATGTCTAAACAGTCTTTGAATACAATCAATATTTAAAATAATAATAAATTGAGAAGCTGATTATATGTTTTGGGGAACTGTTATAATTGAGATGTTAAACTAGAATAGGAGACCAGAGAAACTCCTCAGCTCTTATTCACCACTTAGGAAATGTTTCCCTTCTAAACAGATCATTCACTAGCATCTAAGCAGTCACCTTTCATTACTTGACACCTATACCCCAGGGAAAGGATCTGATGAACTTGTAAACAAGCACTGTGCTTTGAAGTTGAGATGAGCATGAGGTTAGACAGCAGACATCACATATGTGCACTGACTGTAGAAGTTCATAATAAGACTCCTGTCCAAAAATGTAAATGACTGTTTACAAGGATGTGCCATTTTACTTTTGCTTTCAAGTGCATTAGCTTTGAGGAAAAAAAAACAACGACAAACTAACAAGAACAAAAAAATCCCAGACAGAACAACCACAAGTCTAACAAAGCTGATCAGAGCTTCATTTAGCTTGTATTTCCTTAGAGAGGTGTCAGTTGTACCTGTTCTTTCAAAAAGGTGTATCTGTTGACTGACCCTCAGCAGTGCCTGAGAGATACCTGAACACACAGAGTATGACCAGTGCTTGTCTAGATATTCCCAGGGCCTCATGAAAAAAAGCTATGACAAACACTTCTGATACCTCAATGTGGATCCCTTAGCCAAAAAAGAGAAGTTGTTGTAAGAATGTATTTTCTGAGCCTGGAATGTAAATACAAATCTGCTTGAAATCTTTCACAGTGCCAGGGTCTTAACTCCCCAGAAACAGTATTGAAGTGTAATGAGAATAGGTTTCTTGGTAAAGTTTAAGATGTTCTCCACGATCAGTATAACTTCCCTCATGGGTTTTGTTCTTGCTTTAGGTTATAGTTGAAACTAGTAAGATAAAAGAGAGATGATAATTTTGAAAAGTTAATTGAAGTTTAATGAACTTCAGAAGTTTGAAGTGAAGCTGAAATTATATGCAGAATTTTCTGGCTACTTTGTATTTTCTTTTGAATTGCTTATCATTCGAAAATAGATGAATACTGGAACAAAGTATTTGGGTAATGCCTATTGCAGATATAGTCAGCAGAGATATCTTCAAATTTAAAAAATGATGCTTGCACCACCCTTCACTTCTCTCTCATTCTCAGCTTCGTTGCCAGATTCTGTAAGTCCACACTGTATGATATGACTGAGTTTATAGGAGTATGAAAGAGATGCAACATCCTTCTGCTCTCTCATTTCATGGTAGTTAACAGTTACTAAGTTTACATCTGCCACCAAGCGCTAAAAAGGTATCTTCCAAAGATGAGAACACCTGCTTCCATGGTTGAAAGACACAACTGAGGGAAATAAGATGATGTTAAAGATGTTGTCAGTAGCTTTTTGCAGTTTGATTTCTCACAATACTGTAACTCGAGAGCAATACTATAAATTGAGAGCAATTCAAGCCACACAGTTTCAGTATCGTTCCCAACATCACTATAGTTTGGAGTATTTGGTTGCAGAATTTCATTTGGTTTATGAAAGTGCCACAACTTATCTCCATACCTGTATCTTTGAAAAATTCCTTGGGAAATTTGAGCACAGTTGTATACTACTGGAGTAAGCTTTTCTGTTTCAACTAGGATGAGATCCAGTCATCCAGAATTACTTGGGGCTGAAATAAAGGAGGCAACTGAAAGATTTCCAAAGTCAATTCCCCAAATGATTCTTTCATCAAATTGTGCAAGAAGCAGTTTAAACTAAAGCACTTTAAAAGATCTTTTTCTTTTTTCTCAGTGGAAAACTTGGAAATTTGTTGCTTTCTATTCTGACTTTGATTTAAGTCAGACTGAAATCTCCAGAGTAGTACTGTAAGATGAAAAGAAACCTAAAGGAACTGGAAACATTTCCTGGATCATTGAGCCATTGCCCTGTCTTCTCAGGCTGTATATCTGATAATCCTGTGTGAAATAAAATTTCCATCCTTCACACAGCTCTGCCTAGGAGCAGTTCTGCGTTCTGGCTCACTTCTAACAAAACGTGGTCAGGAGCTGTAAGAGAGTGGTTAATCCTTCAGGTCCCTGCTTGATAACAAAAAGACTGTAAAGTATGAGGAAAACATAAAAAAGAATGAGTAAAAAGGTGAATAGGCTAGTATCGTAGTGAGCTGTCACCTTTATGCTGTTAGTTTGGATGAGACGTTGGTGTTCTGCTGCTTCTGCTGCTGAGAGTTTTCTGAATGGTAACGGTTTTGGTCCCTGAGGGACAGAGTAGAGCAGCTGAGACAACATTTAATCCAGCAGATGAAGGTACAGTAAATGCCACAGGCAGTGTTCAATTTTGTGTGTTAGCAGCAAGAGACAGACATTTAAAAAGTGGAGAAATGGCAACCTTGTGTGATGGGATGTGATTGGAAAACATTGTATTTGTCCTGAGTTGGCCTCTTATATAATTAACTACACTTTCTGCTGCTACTTCTTTGTGATGGAAATGGCTAATGAGTAGAAAAAAGAAAAAGTGGTGGCATAAACATGTTTCCCACACATAATTAGAAGGGTATTGTATGACACTTGGAAAAAATATGTGAAATACATCTAGGAGAATCAGACAGAAAGTCATGTTTAGTGCTAAGGGCCTAAAGGACATTCCTTCTAAACCACAAGGAGGGTTGCAGAGTAAGGCTACAAGAATGCTAATTGGTCTTTCATAGTACATTATCAAAACAATTAGAGTTTTACAGAAAAAAGCTTACAGGATAAGATGTCCAAAGTAAACATAGCAGAAAGCATTTGCTTTTTAGTTTTGCTTTGTTTTCTTTAGTCCTCTGTTAGCTTTAAGAACTTGAAACACCTGAAATCTCACAGTGGTTGTCACAAAAAGGAATCAGATCAGATCTATTTTAGTTGTATATTTCCCAAAGAACAGATTAGGCCTTCTTATTCTTTCCATTAGATACATACACATGCAGCGCACCATTCTGAAATCTGTATGCTGAGTTGTGTGCAAAGTGTCCACATAATTCTTCCTGAGCACCCTCAGTACCAGAATCAGTAGGGTAGCATTCATAAAGCATCCATGCTACTTAGCCTTGCAAAGGCAGCGTTTCTTTAAGTACATCTAGATGCACACTGGTGTATCTGTATGTAGCTGTGCTATATTGTGCAAGCTTAATGAGCTGGATTGCTGTTAAAATGAGGATCTATGTGGTGCACACCATTACAGACTGTAGAAATGTCCTGTGCTGCACAGCATTATCAGTTGATTGTTACTGAGAACCTTGAATGAAATTCTGACCAAATGAAAGCAGTGGAAAATAATGCCATTAACAAAAATAATGAGTGTCATACATAACCAAAACTTTTTTTATTGTCTATTTAGATCAGTTCCATAAAAAAATACCATGTTCTAGGAAGAGCATGCAGCATTAATTTCTCTGAACAATATTAAAGAAAAAACCCACCCTGATTGTTTTCCCAAGTTGCCAGAGTAATGAATTCCAGTTTTCATAATGCTCAGTTCTGTCCAGACTATTAGAACTCGGGACCAGATTCCAGATCCTGAGTCTAGATTTGTCCTCTGTCTATAACCCAGCCCTGCAGGGGAGGGAAACAGACACAGAAGCCAGAAGGAAGAACAGAGACTTTTCAGACCAGAACTGGAGATACATCTTGGGTATCCTGCTGTACCAAAATTTATCATCAGTCATGTCAACTGCATTGCAGGGCAGCCCCATCAACTAACTGAAAGGACAGCATCTAAACCTATGTATTTCTTTTGGTGGGGACTATTAGCCAGGGTAATGCCCTAGGAGAGAAAACCAGGACTGGAATAAAACTAAACCACACACTCCTTGGCAAATGAAGGACACCAGGGTGCCCATATACAGAATGGCAGGCAATCTTGTAGAGGCTGTCATCACTGAAGTGATTTAATACAGGTATTCAGTAGATATGCTAAAATAGTAACATTTTCTGCTAATAAACAAAGCTTTTAATAACTTTTCATGAAACTTTGTTTTCCATTGATTGGCTGTATGACACTCTTTTTTTTTTTTTTTTTTTAAATGGCTTTGCCTGTTATGTTGATTTTGAAGCATTTACTGGAAATAACTTCCTAAAATCAAAGCCAAAGCAAGGAAATAAAGAGGCACAGCCAATTAAATCTCACGTCAACCTTTCTTCATACAAACTTACATACAGTAAGTTTACATTACGTATCAGCCTTTCTTCATGCAACATTTCATTTTAGCCCATAAGTAAATATATCTGGATACATTAATTCCTAAATTCAATTTTCACATGTCAGAAAACTAGCAGCTAAGGTCGCAAAATTATACACATTTGGCAAATTCCTTAAGACCAATGCAACTGGGTAATTGGTATTGTTTAACCCTAGACAGTAGCTAAGAAAGTACCACACAGCAACTCAGTCACTCTTCACCTTCCATTCTGGTGGGATGGAGAGCAGATTCGGACAAAGATAAAGCCCACAGGTTGAGATAAGAACAGTTCAATAATTGAAATAAAGTAGTAATAATGATAACAATAGTAATAATTATTACAACAATAACAATAGGAAAAAGAGAGGGAGGAATAAAACCTAATAAACCCGAGTTACGGACAATAAAAGTGCTTACCACCCACTAACTGATATCCAGCCTGACCTGAGCAGCAATCAGTCCAGGTAACACCCCCAGTTTATATATTGGGCATGACATGCTGTGGTATGGAATACCCCTTTGGCTAGTTTGGGTCAGGTGTCCTGTCTCTGCTCCCTCCTGGCTTTTTGTGCCCCTCCTCACCAGCAGAGCATGAGATACTGAAAAGTCCTTCATTGGGGTAAGCATTACTTAGCAGCAACTAAAATATGGGTGTGGAATCAGCACTGTTCTCAGACTAAATCCAAAACACAGCACTGCACCAGCTACTAAGAAAAAAATGAACTCTATCCCAGCTGAAACCAGGACAATTAAAAGAAAGAAAAAGCAAACAAAAAAAAACCAAACCCCCAAAACAAACAAAAAAACCCAAACAACAAATTATTTTGTTTCACTCTTTTCATTTTGGCTTGCTCATAGTCGAGTGACCCACTGTGCAGTAGAAAGGCACTTACAAGTAGAGGTGCAAGTCAGGGATGGAGGAACTACTACTATGAATGTCAAATATATTGGTCTAAAAAGTATTGCCTGTGCTAAGTGCATTGAGATTTTGTTGGGGGAATGTATTAAATCAACTTACAAAATTGGGAGAAAATTATTTTTTTCAGTGCAAAAACCCAGAACTGTATTTTCTTTTTCTACCTTAATTAGCTGGTATAATATGAGGTACTGCTTTTATCTGCAGAACTTGCTTTGCTTTTATTCTCAGACCATGAGGGCTGCAGTGGTACATGAACTCTATACTTTCAAACTTCTCATCCATTCATTTCTTCCAATCCTGAAGTCTAGGTTTCTTCCTTTCATTCAGAGTCTAGTGGTTATATAAGTAATATCTGACAAGTTAAAATCTGCAAAATATTACATCTGTTAATTATAGTATTCTGTTACTTGATTTTAAGGTAGTTTAAAGCATTAATGATGCTTCCTATGTTATAGAATACCTATCCTATGATATAAACCACCTTTCATCAGGTTAATAAAAAGATCCACTTAATTTTAGTGACTGTTTTAAAGCCTCTCTCTTAAGAGCTATGTTGTACGGAAAACTTATCTAGCTCTAACAAAAAAATGTTAGGCAGCATTTTTGGGTGTTTCTTTTCATTACTGAATCTTTAACCTGAAAACATTTAGAGCCAAATCCTTGTTTCTCCCTGCTTATGATATTTGCTTTCATATATAATAGATAATCACAATTATGATTGTTCAAATATATTGTGAATTCTCTGGGTTTTTTTAAGGAATTGACATGGATTACATGTTCAAATTAGAGGAAGCAAGTTTGGAGATTTTCAGTGGTACCATAATTCTGAGTCATGCAGCTCATATAAGTAATTTTTGGCTTGCTGTTTTTTTTTGTTAATTGATTTATAAATATAATGATGTTTCAGTGATATGACTACTGAAGATGAAAACCTTAATGTTGTCCTGTCCTTTGAAAAAAATACATCCCCAAAGTATTTTCCGGTAATTTTCCATGCAGGATTAAAGAAGAATGCATTTTTTTTCTGTGATATTCAAGCAATAACCGTAATGTTGTATTTTAATTCCAACTGTTGCACAGTTGTGAACCTTTTCCCATTTGCTGATTTTTTGCCAGGTTTGGTTCTATTAACACATCTTGATCGTTGTGCTTCATTTTAGCCTTTAGGTGGCAGCATTTGAGAAGAGTTGTGCCGCCATCCATATTATAAGTAGATAGGAGCAGGCAGTAGGTACATTGCATACTCCATGCTCTTCAGTATGCAATTCACAGCAAAGTTTATTCAGAAGCATTCAAAATGTAAATAAAGATAGGTACATATGGCCACTTCCTTCTTAACACTTCTGGAAATATGCTTTTTTAAATAGAAAGATGTGTACTTCTATACATGTGTGTATCTGCGTATGTTTTGAAAATGCTTTGAATCAAAATGGAAATTTGTTCTGATTCACTTAATATGAAACCCTTTATTCCATTCCTGCATCCTCTCTCTTTTCTTTCTTTTTTTTTTTTTTTTTCTAAAAAGGTACTTTTATCTAGGAAAGGAATGAGAAATAAAGGATCTTAAGTTTAGCCCTCTTCCACTTATCTTTTAGTCACTTTAGGATACCTATAATCCCAATAGTCTGAATATGATGTGATCAACCAGAGTGTTTTAAAAGATACACAAAACTTTTCTCCATTTTAATTCACTGGAAAACAAATGTATATCTGATGTTGGTTTGTGTATTCCGTATATCTACAAGATTTATTTATTACTTCTCATATGTAGTTAGAAACTCTGGGCTTTATGGAGATTGGGATGTCTCTGTGTGGCAGACAGCTGTGGTGGGATGAGTAGAGTGAACATCAGTACTGCTGTGTTTCACTCTTCAGATTTCTTTAAAATAAATATTGAGAAATTTTATGTCCATAGACTAGCAGAACTCCTGTTCCAGTATTTACACTCTTTCTAATATCTACCCTAAATCTGACTTGTTCTAAGCTTAAATCTATTAATGCTTCTTGTTCAAAACTTGGTAAACGTGTCGTCAACTGACCACTGTCATCTTTATACTAACTTTGTATGGTTTTGAGGGCAACTGAGCTAGACTAAAGAAATCCATTTCTTTCTTTTTGTAGGTTATGTTCATTCAAGGGCCACATGATCACAACTCAACCATGCAGCATTCAAATTAGTCACATTTGCAAATAATCCCGCAAATGCCAAAAGTCAGAAACCTGACTAGTTTAAATAGCTGCAAAAATAGTAATGGAAGCCCTTATTATCAAAGTTTCTTAACACTCAGGTTACTAAATTATGAAATTACATATGTCTGTGCTAGAATTTGCTTACTGAAGTACACAACGAAAAAAAAATATCCAAGGAAATTCCAACAAGATTCTGAGAATCTGCTTCACAATGTTTCAAACACCACTGGCCAAACACCAAAATCTTTCTGAGAAGAGTATGTAGGTATTCCACAAGAAACAGGAGACAAGGAGAGCCAGGTCAATCTGTTAAGATTAAAAAAAAAAAGAAGAAAGCCAACCTGCTAATCGAAGGCAGTAGTGTTTCTATCTGTTCCATTGATATACTTTAATTCAAAAGAGAAAGGCTGAAAACAGACTTTCTTCATATTCTTGGCCTTACTATTATTTTCTGCCTTTGTGCCTGTGTTATGTTGGGTCATGCTGAAAAGGCTCTCACTAACTGATGAGTTCCTTTATTTGGATCTCAGAAGAGAAATATTCTGATCATGACAAAATTATGTGATTGGTACACTGAAGGTTTGATCTTTTTCCTTTCTCCTAACTCCTATTCCCCATTCTACGTGGGAACCTGCTACTGAAAAAAGGGAATTTTAAAGATGACTATTCAGCTTAGTGTTGTTCTCTTGAGAACCGTCAGTATCCTGCAGAAGTTTCATTGCAATGAAACTAGAGGTTGCATAGGGAAAAAAAAAAACAAACAGCCAGGTTACCCACTGGTTGTTGGATACCTACAGCTTTACTGCTTTGCAAATTACAGAAGTTTAAAGCCATTGAGATGTCCAATACTTACACTTTTAAGAGAGAAGGAAAACATTAGAAGAAAAAAATGTAAACATCTAGTTGGAAAAAAATTACTGCATGCATGGGATGGGGAGATTCCAGTCTTGGTTTTGTGAGAATGCCATAGAAAATTCAAAATCAGCTGAAGATGTGGCCCCAAAGTAAGTTAGTTATTCTACTTTGTGGACAAGTCTCATTCAGAGTTAATGGTTTTATTTTTTTTATCTTAGTTTACCAAGTAAGTGAAAAAGAATTAGGGCCACTTTAATTCTGAATGAATAATTTAGCCCACCAATTTAAGTAAAGCACTTTGGTAGTTATTCATGAGCTAACCCAAGCCTAGCATCTGGACTGTTTAATGGCCAGTGTATTTGTACCTTTCATTTGCATGTGCAGCCACAAAAGCAATCTAAATAAAGCTGAAAAGTTATCTCTTCTGAATTATATTTTTCCCATGAGTGGTTAATATATGATATCCCAGATATGTGCTTAACAAGTCTAACATGCATTGAGGAACCTGATACACACAAATGAATGATTAATACAGGTTTAAAAGCCAACATTTTATGTCATTAAATATAGTACTTCACATTATCTCTAATTCCATACTCAGTATCAGCATATACTATTACTACAAGAGAATGCATAATTGCATATTTAGAAAGCCAGGATGATAAATCAAATGGAGTTATGAGAAGGAATAGGGAGACAGGATCAGAGCTGCATATGTATTGGAATAACAATATACAATCTTTTTACTCACTTGGTCACACAGAGATGCACATCTAAGTACGATAATATGCTTATGTATTAGACGTTTTCCTTTTAATTTAGATAATAGTGGTTCAGAGAATGAGGTTTATATTGACAGCTTCATTGCCATGTGGAATGTGCAATGTCTTGATGTCTCTGGCAATTTTAAAGACAGCCCAACATAGACTAAAGATGGGAAGCCCTCTTATAAAGTAGTAAATATTGCTAAGGAATTTAGCTTCAGTATTTGCATTTATCTTGATTACTTACATATTTATAAAACTATCAATCAGTCCTGGCATCACTGGAATGAATGTAGATATATTGACAAGTATGATATAGCGCCATGCATAATGGGTTAAGAAAACATGATTATAGTTATTATTATATCTTGGGGTTTATTATCAGAATCACAGAATAGATCTATCTTAGGATCTGTTTGTTTAATAGGGTTGTTCAGAAGCTTTGAGGAATTTTTCCTGAAAATGGATGTGTTTATAAGCAAGCATCTGCCTTTGAGGTCAGGTTTGAGGGAATACTTATTTAAATAAAGCTATGATTCAGCTACAGAAGTCTTAAGCATGTTTGTACCATGATTTCAGTAGAAGATGCAGTAATATGAGAGACATTTCCAGTATGTGAAGCAAAAAATCAGTAATATTTTTTTCAAGTCAAAGTGAAGTACTGTGTTCTTCACCTACACAGCTGCTGTGCTGTAGTTTTTGTTAATCTGACTGTCAGCTCCGGCTCACATTATGACATGTATAGTTTGAATAGTCTTAAGTAATTAGGGTACTTACTGATCCATAACGCCTTGTGGAGCTATTTATCATATGATGTCTTCGTGTTACAGTAACTGCCCCTGCAAAAAACAAAGATTCTAATACCAAAATTTCTGCAAAATATATTGTAGTATGATAAGCATTGCAATTTAAGTGATAGATATCTAAGATTCTTAAAATTGAAGTCTTGGTTGTTGTCTACCTTTTGAAAGAGGGGGTTTGATTAATTTCTTAATGCCATGTTAGGCACACTTCTTTGTAATGCTAAAATAAAATAAACCATGGTCATGGAAGAAATATATAATGAATAAGACAAAAATAGATAAAATTTCTCAAAGATGTGCTCTACTTTTATAAAACAGCAACAAAATCCATGTAATTTGAAGTTATAAAAACTATTTATATATTTCCTAAATATAAACACACAATGGCTTTGTGTGAAGGAGAGATGTGAGGCAAGAAATTGTACATAGAAGGTCATAAAGAGAAAACTTAAAGAACACAAAAACATACCATCTTTGGAAACTGACAGCTTTGTTCGCATGAGATTGCTCCTTTTCCTTTTAGTCATCTGGGCATAATGGTCTTGACTAAGGTAGGTGAGACAGGGTACGAGAAAAGAAAGGCTGAAGAGCTGCAGAGCTGTCAATGTTACTTTCCAACCAGGTGCATTTATTTGCTTTAAATGGCCTATGTTGGGAAAGATCAGTGGAAATTTAATAGACATTGTTTTACATTGCTTTTAGTGTATCAAATGCCTAGTTGTCCACCCTTTATATTTCTTTGTCTGCTTCATAAGGACTTCCTGTTCTCCACTTTCGTTGCCTCACTTTTTTTTTTCTCTGTTTACGTAATGTGTTTAGGTGTTCATATTTTGGAGTAATACAAGACTAGAGAAGATACTTTTTCCTTCTTTGGGAAACAATTCTGCATACCTGTAGAGCAGGAAATACTCAAAAAATTAAATTCTTCCCATTTGAGGTGTCCTTCTATCTCATAGGTTTACTGATGGCTGCAAATGTATATGCTTCAGTATGTGTATTTTTTTAATTACTGAGCAGCTGAAAGGAAAGTTACAGCTCTGTCTAAATTTTCTCTACTGACTGTTTCTCTGTTTCTGCCTGTTCTTGATGTACATTACCGTGTTAAGCTGCACTATATAAGCTATGTAGAATATAAAGGAAGGAGGTTGTAGAAAGCCTTTGTGGAAATGGAACTGAGAGACCAAGAATGAATTTTGGCTTAATGTCTAATGAAGATGTGTCCTAATGCTTATTTATGGATTGCTACATGAGAATTATTTATCATTAGAAACTATTTTAAAAATTTTAGTAGAACTTTCCTGAAGTCAGTAGTAACTTGGGTCAGAAATGGATTCTGCCATGGGAGGCTTTAATTAGATGTTCATATGCTGTAAAAATAATAGACTTTCATACCTTCCTTTTCCCTCTTGATACTGAAAATCTCCTCTCATCCTATTCTTACATAGTCTAAGTAGTTAGTATAGAGTTGGCCCTTCTCCACTTACTGCCCTAGTACGGTGACATTTCCTACTCTTTTCAGAAAGCCTGTGCATTCCAACTAATTTATTTCTTGTATTTTGGGTGCATTCTAACAGTAATGCAATAATTTAAACTGTTTAACACACCACTAACTTAAAAATTCAGATTTTACTTCATCATCCCTACCTAAAGTAATTTTAGTATTTTTCATGAGTATTCAGTTTTAGTAGAAAACACAATTTCCACCTAATAACTTATTCTATTCCTGATTTATATTTTAGCAAGTGTACTTGGTCCCAGTCTAAAATACCTTCAATTAAAAAAAAAACCACAAAACAAAACAAACCAACCAAACTTCTAAACTAACAGAATATTTCAAAGCAGAATGCAGAAATGTAATATTTCATTATTCAAACATAAATAATGAAATACTACAACTTTGGCACTGAGATTAAAGGAAACATCTGGAACAAATCTGATGGGAAAAAAAGAGAATTTTGTATTACTTTCTTTTTCTTCAAATTTTTCTTACGTTGCCAACCAAGATTTCATAAGTCAAAGTGTCTGTCTGGACATGTTAAAGAGATTTATATCTCTGAAATACTATATGTATTTCCCAAGAAAAATGCAGAAATAAGTATTTTACTTTAGAATTTCTAATACTATTTTCTCTACAGAAATACAACTAATGCCATTCAAAAAAACAGAGACACAAAACTGTTCCTTTTGCTGTTATCCATCTTATGTTGTTGATAAAGATAAATGCATAGATGCATTAAAATTAAATAAAACACAGCTTGACCCACCAGCAGATCTTAAAGTAATATGGTTGAGAGTGGGTTTTCCCAGTGTTTGGTATTAAGTCTGAGTCTTGTTGACTCCATGCAAACAGCACAGAGCAGCTTTTATGTTCTGTCCTTCCTAACATAGCAGTGACAGCTTCCTGCAGATGTGAGCATAGCTGAAGGGTGGCCTCTGTTGTCCTGGTGCAGATGCTATTCAGGCATCTTTGACAGCTCCAACTGAGATTTTACTTATTGAAAAGGAAGATAGTGCTCTCTTCCAGAGCTTGGGCAGTCTTGCTGTCTCCAGGTGAAGACCACTGGATTTGCCAACTATTCCTTCTCTATAAGCAGGACCATGAGCCCCTCTTCACAATTTGAGGTCTCAGTGGCTGAAGGTCTTATTATGGTTTT
Source organism: Pezoporus flaviventris (assembly GCF_033815535.1). Taxonomy (NCBI): domain Eukaryota; kingdom Metazoa; phylum Chordata; class Aves; order Psittaciformes; family Psittacidae; genus Pezoporus; species Pezoporus flaviventris. The sequence continues at coordinate 25,873,031 of NW_026892579.1, read as the reverse complement.
TACAGTGACATAGAGATCTCCAGAACCTTGCTGTGCTACGATTGATCAGACTTTGAATAAAATATCTACCACCAGCTCTCTAATAAGCACACCGCAGGCCTCATCTGTCACTGGTTATTTATATCAGTGACCTTGGAGTGATGTACAAGTGATGCTTAGGGAACATTATATTGATGATCAAGGAAAATGTCCTACCAGGCTGTCGGTGGCTGCAGAACAAGCTCCTTGAGGGCAGCCTGGCACTCAGCCATAGGTCTCCCTATGCAGAGCACTGCGGTAAGTCCCACGGCCTGTCAGGATCACAGGTCAGCTCTCGGCTCAACTCACCAAAGGCAGCAGGAGCAGTGCAGAGAAACATGAGCTATTCACCCCTGCCATTATAAAACCATTCAAAAAATACTATTCGGAGAGATTAGATTGGAAGGGTTATGAAGATGCAGAGGTCCTGGTTAGGAGCAAAAACTGAAGAGCTGGATTACTTTTCTGCCCTGGACCACATCCAAAAAAGTACACCATATTTAATTTGATGGGTTTTATTCTTTACGAACATGTTGAGTGATCATGCTTTATAGTCTAATAGCTCTGGTTTCATGTGGGTTTAAAAATAAATCTAGTATGTCTGCTTTTACTTCATTGCAGCAGTTTTGAACAGTAACAGAATATTTATGAACTCCTACAAACCCTACTGTCAGCTGTAACTTCTTTTTCCTAATGAAAACTGCAGCTGACAGGCATCATCATCAATAGATTGGACATGAAAAAATTCACAGCCATGAAGCAGTATGTTGAGTCTGAAGCAGAATAAGATGCCTGGTTTTAGGTACTCACTTTCCTGGTGGCTCAATTTATTCATCCTCAGCACATGCCGGAAATATCAACAATTTTTCCATCAGTGTGTAAGTATGTGGAATAGGAAATACAAAGAGATACAGGGGCTGCAAAGACTCTTAACTAGTATTTCATATTTGGTATAAATTTAGAAATGTTAATTTCTTAACAGCCTTATGAGAAAGGGGTGAACAGGGTTTGGAGTCTCTTATTGTTTTGTTACTGCCTTTAACATTTTATCCTCATATGTGCTCAATATAATTATGTTTCTTGGATTACATTTTATGTAACTATTATTCTTTAATTTCTTTTTTCACAAAGTAAAGTTGCTGTTATTTTTTTTTAATGAGGAAGCCTAATGTAAGAAGTAATTTTTAATGTAAAGGAAGGAAGTTTTAATATAAAATTAGTGCACTTGAGTAGATGCAATTTTTTAATTAATTTCCATTTTCAAAATTAATTCACTGATAAAGTTTCTAGAATAACTGATTCTTTGCTTCATGAGACAGACAAAAAATATTTAGGGCTGAATCAAATGTGTAACTCAGAAAGTGCTTTTTTTTATTTTTCAATGTTATTTTTCTAATTAGAATTCAAATTCAAACTATAGCTATAATTCAAATAAAGTAAGCTATTTCAAGTTTACAAAATGCTATTCTTCTTGCTTTCTTCTTTCTTCTTTTTTGACTGAAACTTGTAATTCAGATTAATCAGTGTATCTAGCTTTGAAACAGCTATTTTGTGAAGTTCTTGATATAAAAAAATATCAGCTACTCCCCACTGTAATCAGTACAGTCAGTCCTGAATTAGGTTTAATATTTACCTGTTCATTTGCTACCTATTGTTACAGTGAACCAATATAATCACTTGCAACTGTTCATGACATTTTTCTTTTAATAACAGTTATGTAGCTTAGAGGCAATAGTAAATAGTGATATAAATAAAATTGTATGTATGTATATAAAATATACTAACTTTGGTTAAAAACAGAGCAGCTGAAAAACAGTACCTCAGATTATATACCCTGAGGATGCTCTGAATTAAGTTCAGAAACAACTAATGGAAACAGAAGCCCTGATGTTTAAATTTTCCTCTGCCTTCCTCAACCCTATAGAGTCCTCCTCCAGTGAGCAGATCCAGACTGACTCTGATCGAGCAGGAATGCATATGTGATTTCTTTCCTTCTGCAGAGATGTGCTTTTGTTATCTTTTTTTTCTCTTTTCTTTTTTTTTTTTTCTCAATTTTTCTGCTGGGCTGCCATTCTTCTTTAGACATTATTCAGTTAAGAATCATAGGACTCCTGCTTTTCCTGATGCCCTAGAGCCTGCAGCAGTCTCCTTTCTGCTACTCCAAATTCTGTGTCCTAAAGTAACTTTGTGAGTTTTCAAAGACGTATGAGAGGATCTAATCCTTGCAGAGGCCATGAAAGGAAGAAATTCCCTCCCAAATATTTCTTCCTGGAAGTAGTGTTGTTTATGCAGGTTCTTTACAGCTTGGTCAGAAACTCCCCAGATCCTCAATTTTTAAGTCTTTTTATTTAGACTCCATAAGCTGTGTTTTGACTCCCAGAGTTAGGGAGCTAAATGGCCAAAGAAATATTGCACCTCTCCAACTATTAGTCCTATTCTGGATCTACAACCATTTTGTGAATTTGGTGTGGGACTCAAAATTTGTTTCAAGTGTAAATACCAGCTAAGGATTTTGTCTTTCCTCATGCAAAGAAAGAGCTATCTCTAGGGCTAGCAAGAATTACCTTATTTAACAATTCATCTCTAATTTGTATACTTTGAATAGCACCTCTTTTTCAGAATATTTGTACTTATTGATCACTACAGTTGTTTGTCCAGAAGAGCACCAGCAGTCCGGTGATCTCATGCAATATTTTTTCTCTCCACAAGTGTGTTACTATTTTTTATAAATTCTTGCTTTTTTTAGCAAACTACCCAGGTCCTGCCACAGGAATGTGAGAAAACTGTAGTGCTGACATTCCTAAGTTCAGGTTAGTATGTACCCTATGCATACAACCATAACATTTCACACCAATAACAGTGATGGACAGAGGGCAACAATAACAGCAAAAGATATTTTCCCAACTGGACCTTTTTCTCCTGGATTATTGTACTATCCCATTTTTTATATTAGGAATAATTCATTGTTATTAACCTTTAAAAGAATGCCACTTAGAGGCAAATCCAAGCTGACCTCATCACGAATAAGGATTTAGTGAAATCACACTTTAACTAGCTGTAATTGTTCCTATAGTCTAAAGGATTTAATTGTGTAGATATGCTTAAGAATACACATGGTCTAACAGAACATAGAGAAAGGAGCTAGAAAGTCATTACTTATTCTAGGTCTGTCAGTCCTGTGTGCTGTTTGCACCGCAGGAATTAATCCGTCTGGAGCTAGTTCTGCGCACGTAGCAGTTATACACATTATTCCATTATTTCGTGACTTTTGATTTACGCTGGTGGAGGTAAAAGTATCACTGCTTGTAGGTGATGATATTAAAAAAAGTATTAAAACCACAAAATGAGTAGGTGCTAACTGTAACTACCAGTATAGGGGGTTGTATATATATTAGCATTAATGACTTATTTTTTGACAGAATGTGGTACATTGAAAAATGCTTCTTTATGTCTTTTGGGAACTTGTAATGATTTTTTACAAATATAAATTACATGGAAATAAGAAATGGGAACATCTGCTCTATGGCATAAACTCTATACATGTGCTGCCATGTGGCACCAAGCCCTTTTCCCAGAGGTAGATCTTCTGCACCCAGACTATCCTTTTGAGATTTTTTACATATGTTAGCATGTGGTCATTTTTATAACCATGTCTTGCATCATTGGGTTCTGCAGTTATCCTGGGAAATAAACTGCTCTGACTGTCGATATAACTACCTCAGGGCCCCAGAGTCAGTCCTGGCACAGCACACTTTGGTTCAGTCAGGCTTTGAAGACCTATTGCTGAAGGACTTTCAAACCCTTCATTAAAACTAATGAAATGTTACCTTTGAAACCTAGGATTCTTTGAATAGATTTTGGTGGCGTTCACTACTTATATGTCAAGCAAATAATGACTTTTAGAAAACAGAACTTTATTCTTACTCGCTGAAAGTTGTTTCTAAAATCATAGGTTTTAGAAGTACTGTAATTATTTTGAGATATAAATGAATAACAAGTTTAAGTAACCCTTTTTTCTTTTTTCTTTAATAAAAAAAAAAGATTATCTTTTTTTTATTTAAAAAAAATTAAATTTAAATATATACTTGAAAAATCTAAAATTACATGTGGGTGCTAGGGATATAGATAGTAGTAGCCTGGGGAACATAAAGAAGGACTACAGAGCCCTGGGAGAGGTGGTTAGGGGCTCTGGAGCTCAGGTAGTCTTTTCATCAATTCTCCAGGATACAGGGAAGGACCTAAAAAAAGCTAGGAGGATTGGCCAGGTTAATAAATGGTTAAAAGGGTGGTGTCATAGTCAGGGGCTTGGGTGTCTTGAACACGGGACCCAAGTTTGTAGGCCAGGTCTACTGGGTGCTGATGGAGCTGGTCTGAGCGGTTTTGGTAGGAGGCTTGCCAGACTGGTCAAGGATGCTTTAAACTACATGTGTTGGGGGAGGGGGGCATCATTCCATCCCAACACACCCAGTCAGTTCCCAGCACATATAATAAATGCTCGGAGCAATGTAGATATATTCTAGCTGCTCCAGCCAAGCTTCATTTGGGGCTCGACTCAGATGCCTCTATACAAACGCCCGTAGCATGGGGAACAAACAAGAGTAATTAGAGATGCGTGCACATCTACAAGGGTATGATATAAAAGGCATCACAGAAACATGGTGGGATGACTCCTATGACTGGAGTGTTGGAATGGAGGGTTGCAGGCTCATTAGAAAAGACAGGCCTGGCAGATGGGGTGGGGGAGTTGCTATTAATGTTAGGGATAGGCTGGAGAGTATGGAACTCTGTCCGGGGACAGGGAGCAGTTAACAGAGAATTTATGGGTCAGGGTTAAAGGGAAAACAGCTATGGGAGACATTACTGTGGGGATCTGTTACAGATCACCTGGTCAAGAGGAACCTGCAGATGAAGCACTCTATAGACAGATAGGAAAAGCCTCACGCTCGGAGGCCCTTGTTCTCATGGGTGACTTCAACCACCCTGACATCTGTTGGAAGGACGGTATGGCCTGGCACAAGCAATCCAGGAGGTTCCTCAATTGTGTGGAAGACAACTTCCTCCTGCAAGTAATAGAGGAGCCGACAAGGAGAGGTGCCATGCTTGACCTCATGCTCACCAACAGGGAAGGGCTTGTTGGAAATGTGACTCTCCAGGGCAGCCTTGGATGCAGTGATCATGAGATGGTCGAATTTGAGATCCTCAGGACAGTGAGAAGAGCGTGCAGCAAGCTCACTGCCCTGGACTTCAAAAGAGCAGACTTTGGTCTCTTCAGGAACCTGCTTAGTGAGGTTCCATGGGATATAAGCCCTAGAGGGCAGAGGGGCCCAAGACTCTGGGTTGATATTCAAGGATCACCTGCTACAAGCTCAGGAGTGTTGCATCCCAGCTAGAAGGAAGTGCAGCAGGAGGACCAGGAGACCTCTTTGGATGTGTAAGGAGCTCCTGAGGAAAATTCAAATGAAAAAAGAGGCTTATAAAAAGTGGAAGCAAGGAGAGGCAGCCTGGGAAGAGTACAGGGATGTTGTCTGGGAAGCTAGGGACCAGGTTAGGAAAGCTAAGGCCCAGTTAGAATTAAAAATCTGAACGTGCACAAGTCCATGGGTCCTGATGAGATCCATCCGCAGGTCCTGAAGGAGCTGGCGAATGAAGTTGCTAAGCCACTGGCCATCATATTTGAGAAATCATGGCAGTCAGGTGAAGTTCCTGACGACTAGAAAAAGGGAAATATAACCCCCATTTTCAAGAAGGGGAAAATGGATGGCCCTGGGAATTACAAACCAGTCAGTCTCACCTCTGTGCCTGGCAAAATCTTGGAGCAGATTAGGCATGCTAAGGCACATGAAAAACAACAGGGTGATTGGTGACAGCCAGCATGGCTTTACTAAGGGGAAATCCTGCCTAACCAATTTGGTGGCCTTCTGTGATGGGGCTATGGAACTGATGAGCAGGGGTAGAGCAGTTGATGTAATCTGCATGGATTTGTGCAAAGTGACACTGTCCCGCACGACATCCTTATCTCTAAATTGGAGAGACATCAATTTGATGGATGGACCACTTGGTGGATAAAGAACTGGCTGGATGGCTGCACACAAAGAGTTGTGGTCAATGGCTAAATGTCCAGCTGGAGACCAGTAACGAGTGGTGTCCCTCAGGGATCAGTGTTGGGACCGGTCTTTTTCAACATCTTCATCGCTGACATGCACAGTGGGATTGAGTGCGCCCTCAGCAAGTTTGCCAATGACACCAAGCTGTGTGGTTCAGTTGATAAGCTGGAGGGAAGGAATGCCATCCAGAGGGACCTTGACATGCTTGTGAGGTGGGCTGATGCCAGCCTTATGAAGTTTAATCATGACAAGTGCAAGGTCCTACACCTGGGCCAGAACAATCCCAGGCACAGCTACAGGTTGGGCAGAGAAGAGATTCAGAGCAGCCCTGCGGAGAAGGACTTGGGGGTGTTGGTCAATGAGAAAATGAACATGAGCAGGCTTCAGTGTGCACTTGCGGCCCAGAAATCCAACTGTATCCTGGGCTGCATCAAAAGGAGCATGACCCGCAGGTCGAAGGCGGTGATCCTGCCCCTTTACTCTGCTCTCATGTGACCTCACCTGGAGTATTGTGTGTAGTTCTGGTGTCCTCAACATAAAAAGGACATGGAACTGTTGGAACAAGTCCAGAGGAGGGCCACGAGGATGATCAGGGGACTGGAGCACCTCCCGTATGAAGATAGGCTGAGAAAGTTGGGGCTGTTCAGCCTGGAGAAGAGAAGGCTGCGTGGAGACCTCGTAGCAGCCTTCCAGTATCTGAAGGAGGCCTATAGGGATGCTGGGGAGGGACTCTTCATTAGGGACTGTAGTGATAAAACAAGGGGTAACGGGTTAAAACTTAAACAGGGGAAGTTTAGATTGGATTTAAGGAGGAAATTCTTTCCTATTAGGGTGGTGAGACACTGGAATAGGTTGCCCAGGGAGGTTGTGAATGCTCCATCCCTGGCAGTGCTCAACACCAGGTTGGATGAGGCCTTGGGTGACATAGTTTAGTGTGAGGTGTCCCTGCCCATGGCAGGGGGGTTGGAACTAGATGATCTTCAGGTCCTTTCCAACCCTAACTGTTTTATGATTCTATGATTCCACGATTCTATGATTCCACAAGATCAATACAGAATGAGTAGTTTCTGTGTTAAGTCTACACCTAGGATTCTTTCTCTGTTGTCTTCTGAGAAGTGGTACCTTGCAGTCTTCAACGTTAGGTTTTCAGGCTACTTAACATACTCTTAATTACTAGATTGAAGCAAATAATGCAGGCTGTATAACTTTTGTGGTCAATATAGTGTGATATTTTCTGAATTTTCTGATTTTATAATTCCATTTTTGGAGTTAACTGTTAACCCCTTAACTGAATGTGAAATATGCCTATATTTTTTAAATTGTGGTAGTAGTGCTGGGGCCATAGGATTCAAAGTACATGAGCAAGACAAGGTTTGTACATGGCAGTAATAAAACACATTGCTTTGCAGTTTGATGTTTCTGCTTCAGAGTTGAAAGCTTGTGTGCCCAAAAGCTGCCTATTTTTCCCCAGTGCTTCAGCTGTTATAAAAGTAAAAAAAAAAAAAAATCATTATTTCCACCCACAAACACTCTATTCCTCAATACTAACTGCTTTTATTTAAAACTCACAATACATATCAGCTAGCTGTAAGCAGACATACTACTTTTATAGTTCTGATTCCTGGCTGGATAATCAAAATATATACTATTAAGTTTCTGGTGAGAATTATTTAATTCATTGATTCAGGATTTCCTTACCATAACTATTCCATTATACATGCTTACAGTAGGCTGAATTTGAGAACACTTCTTTCAGGTAACTAAATCATTAGAATATTGTCAGAGAGCCAGCACACAAAGCAAAACTATAAGTTGAAGCAAATATGATTCTTTGTTTGAAAGTATCTCTGTATAGATTTTTTTTAGCTGTTTTACTGAGCTCCCAGCAAACCTGTTCTTTTCCATCCCTTTGTCAACAGCAGTGTAGAGGCAATAGGAGAGATATATAGGATATCTGTGGGCAGATGTGCAAGCAGCTCTGCAGAGAATTCAAAAAAAGATTCATAGTTAGGAGCAGCATAATGAATTCCAGTCTTAAGCCTTTCTTAGAGAGCCACAATACTTATCCCAGTTGTAGGTCTCCAGTTGTTAAGAGGAATTATGTTTGTACTAAGAACAGCACTAACTGCAGACTTCTCCATGAAAGGTAAGAGTTTATCTATGTCAAACAATAGGTCATTCTGAAATTGCATTTACATAAATTAGTCAGAATTCCCAGCTTAGCAAGTATCCTGAACTCTATAGTTGTAGGTCCAGAACTAAGCACCTGCACTGAAAAATATCACTGCTTGAGATCTCCATTGGTGTATGTTGACTATTGGCATCATTTCTTCAAATGATGGACCGTGATGAACAGACAGATTTTAGATAACCACGTCGTGTATTAAGTTGACAAGCTGAAATGAGTTACATGAGATGTATCTTGTGCAGCCATCAGGGAATAGATGTTTTTAATGGTCCTTATTATTGACATCTGTAGAGGAAGCAGCCACTATTCTCCATATATAATTCCATTAATCATTCTGGAGTTCAAAAGGTATAGATTGCTGCAGTAATATTTGCAGGCGATACATGAGAATTTTAAAAGTGATTCAAGTGCCTAACATCATGTTGGAATGTAGAAACAATAAAGATTAAAATCAGTTTCTTTGATGCTTATTGATGAAAAACAGGTATGTCCTTCTGCCTCTGAGAATGATACCACTTCAGTAGTGTCAACCCCATTGTTCTCTCTAATAATCAGTGTCAATGTCATGTTGACTAGACTGTGTTTGGTATTACTTTATAACTTAATCAGAGAAATGGAGAAGGAGGCACTTTGCCATGACCAAGTAAAAATCTCTGTCCCAGCTACAGAACAACTTTTTTTAAAGTTTTTTAAAAAATATATATTGAAAAAAAAATACCGATAGCTCTCAGACTGCTCTGTGTATTTTGTAGACCTGTAGAGCTTCATAATCATTAGAAGCTCACCAGTTCTAATGGATTAATTTTCTCAGCCCAGTAACGTGCTGTTCTTACTGCATTAATATTAGTACATTATGATCAGATAGATTATACCCATCAAAAATGCCTGTTCTTAGGTCAACTTTTATGCCATAACTTTTTATATATTGTCATAAGGTATTTGATATGGTATTAAATAGTGGAGGAATCTTGCCCTTGCTGTTCTTTAATGAAGGCTTCAGGGTGAACTTCCCTGAGAGGTGCTTGACAAATTATGCGTTGTTTAGCTCAGCTCTGCAGTTGAGCAGTTCATTTGCCTTTATAGACACATTGCATGGACAACACCTGCCAACTTAACCAACCATGTGGTCATGTCTGACACCATGGGCCACAGAGATAGGAAGGATGTGTTAGCAGATGAGCTCAGATATGTTTTATAAGTGTGCATTATGAAGTAAGAGTGAATGAAAACACTCAGTGTGCTATTTGGGTCCTTAAAACCATTAAATACATTGCTTATTCTGACCCTGAAGTGAGAATCTCAGAGACCTAGAAAGGTGTGCTTTTACTGAATCCAGTGAAAGCATCTAATGGATTTTCAAAAAATCCTGAAGGATCTAGGTCTAAGTGATTTTCATTGATAGATTTTGGGTAAATCCCTTATGTGCTTTCCTATTAAAATCCTATACATGTATTTCTGAAGGATGGATTTAGTTATTGTGAAAATTTGGTCTTAGTTTCTAATTTTGAATCGCTGAGTTTTCTTTCATTTATTTCATGTTTTCCCATTTAATTTTGTTGACTAGAGAAGAAATACTTATGAGTCATAGTTGTTAAAATGATAGGTGTCACCATAAGAGTCCAGAGAGAGACCCTTTGTCACTGTAAGAGACTTTTTAAGAGTTCCGGGTCCATTCTGGAAGTCATTGCAACGCTGTGCTTATCAGGGGCTGTGTCATACATACATATCCCAGGCTGAACTGCGTGGAATAGTATGTTTGAAATTGCATGTGTATGATCATTAATGTGCCAGTGACGGTTAGCAAAGGCTACATATCCTTGCAAACAGGTTATATAAACCTCTTAGCTCAGAGTAGCTCTGTAGTTTTCAAATAGACCTTCTAGTCCACAGCCTCAGCTGACACAATTTGGCCTGTCTGGGTGGAACCAGGCCAGCTTGCAGCAGCCAAGGCCATCCTTCCCTCCTTCCCTCATCTGTATACAAACAGCCAGCTTTGTGATGCCACAAATGATAAAAATGTAATGTGCAAAACTTACATCCAGTGACACTTCCTCCATTTTTTATTATTCTTTCATAGAAACAATTCAAGAGTCTTAAAAAAGGACAAGAAAATGCTCTTTAAAGCATGCAATATCATTTAGCTTTACCTGGAAGCTTTATCATACTGAAAAAAAACCCTTCACAAGTTTAACTGTGCTTGGTGAGGACAGTTTACAGTACCTGTAATTTAAAATATTTTTTCTTGTTCCTTCTCTTCATGCAGCTTCAAAATCTTTCACAGATGTAAATTTCCGTGTCATAAATTCATAGATAATTAATTTCTAATTTTAATGAACACTGCTATCATTTAGAAAAGAAACCATCTGCAGGAATGCGTTAAATAGTTGCAGGGCAAGGAAATAGTCTTGATGTCCTTGTGAATCCTGCTTTCCAGAGTTAATTTTACTTACTTTATAGTGTTTCTCGAACAGAAAATAAAGATAATGAAGTTATTGAATTCAGCAATAGCTTAGAAAATTATAGTTTATGCTCAGTCATCTTCTCTTCAGTTGTAAATGTATAGAGCAATAAAGAGGCACATACTAGCCTGTGTGTAATATTTAGGTAGCTTGCTGGTGTTCAGTAAAAAGAGATTGTTTATATAAAATGCTACTACTCTGAAATAATTACTGCACTGGCTAGCCATATCAATAATTCAATTAATTAAATATATGACAAAAGAAAAATATCTAATGCAGAAGTAAAACAGTATGAAATGTAAAAAAAGCAATGAAGGTACCAGTGTGTTATTATCATACTATGATTTAAGGGCTACACATGAATAAGTTATTAGAACAGAAACATTAAAATGATGAGAACAGTACAAGAGAATGCATTAAATGTCTTTCATTTAAGAAAAAAAAAACAAAACAAAACAAAGAACCAAAAATAAATAAAAGTAATCCCATGTGTTTTCATTCTTTAATGGGAGAATAATATACTGCTGAATTTAGAGGATTTTAGTGTTGAACTCGATAACATAGGTTTTCTTTATTGGTTTTATTATTTTTATTTGAATAGAAATATTTTGGTATGGATTGCTAGGGAAGTATTTAAATGGGAAAAATAAAAAGAAGTACAGAGTATCTTCTGCATACTGGCCAAGATAATGACAAAATGTGTCAGATTTAGCAGAGATATAAATAGGTAAAGCTGCAGTTTGGGCTTTCAGTCACCCCTCCTTTTCCTCTTTGCTTAGTTATAATTCTGCAAAGAACATATGAAAACACACTACCTCCTGTGGTGATATTTTACATTCTTTTTGAACAGGTATGGGCCACTTCACTAGATTCACATGCTCACTTTCTTCTGCGTAGGTGTAAGATGATGAGCAAGTAGACTCAGGGAGGCAAGTAATAGAGCTTGCACAGTTTCAACATTCTGTGCACAGACAAAATGAATAAATTTTGCATCTTTATGATATTCTTCACTGACCAAATCTGTAACCATAAATAAACAGATTCACATCCCACCAAATATAATGGCTGGCCAAGGGAATCGCTGCAGAGACACACAGAGGAACAGCAGATTTTATTGCCACAAGAAAGTGTAACTCATCAGGATTTGTGTGATCATTTATAGTTTAATTCAGTAATATTTCACTTCTTATGTCACTAAAACTAGCAGCAGTAGTATTAATCCGACATTATTTTCTAGAAGCAAATGGGTCTCCCTAGAGACAAACACAAACTAATTACCTATGTACAATATGTTGATGGTTTAAATACATAATTGTTTTCCCCAGTTTTTTGAAAGATGAAAGAATGCATATGTATATGTATTAGGATATGTCTGTTTGCAAGAGAAAGGAAATCTTGTATCTAATTTTCTAGAAATGTTAAGCTATCTTTTTCTTGATAAAAAGCAAGAGTGTATTTTAATAAAAAAAATTACTTTGTAAGTACAAATACTATTGCCTTTCATATTTCCACTACTATTAAAATCCTCTCCATGTTTTCATGAGTAATAGGATATCTTTCTCACTGTGTTCATGAATACAGCTCAGCTCAGACCTTAATTCACTGTAGTGAAAGAAAATATTCCCTTCAGTTTGAAAATGGTCAAAGCTCTTTGTAGAGCCAAAAGAGGACTTTTTATGGGACCAGGATCTACGTAGGAAGTAGGCAAAGACTGTTTTAAGAATGTTTTCCACATTTGCTGAGAGGTTCCCATGGAAATCTAATTCAGCTAATAGCTATGTTACCATTTTGGCAACTTGCCTCCCTGGTGAGGAAATACCATTTTAAGGGGTTCCCATAGAAAGCCATAGCTTAAATATGTGTTGCAGAGTGCTAATATTCACTGATGCCCTGAAGCTCTGTGTCCTGCCAACAAAGCATTGGAGGACAAGTGCTTCCTTGTGGGACCTGAGTGCCCTGCTACAGCGAAGCAGGGCTGCAGGCAGGCAAGGGAATGCTCCTGGGATTTTAATCTTTTTTTTTGTCACAGGGTTTACTGTGAAGGGAAAACAACTGAAGTTCATGTTTTGTTCGGTTTAGGTTTGATTTTGTTTTTTAGGTTTGTTTTTTTTTTTTTTTGGTTTGCATTTTTTCAGTTTGTTTTGGGGTGATTTGGGGGTTTTTTGTTTGTTTGGGGTTTTTGGTTTTGGTATGTTGGTTATTTTGTTTGTTTGTTTGTTTGTTTGTTTCGGTTGTTTTTGTTTTTCTTTTTTTTTGATCTCCATCCCTACAAAAGAAGACCTAAAGAAAACCAAACAAAAAGAAAAAAACAAAACCCAGAAAACACCCTCAATCCTTTGAGTATAATGAATTTTATATATATATGTGAGAGATAATTTTTATAGTGAAAAAGAAACGGAAAGTCATGGCTTCTCCAGTCAATGCAAAATTGTGCTTCTGTCAACACACATTCTGCCATCTAGTGACCAGAAGAAATTGTATTCTCCGGCTGCAACTGTAACGAGAAACCCCAAGTACTGCTGCTACTACTGCATATTGCCCTAGTATCTTTGTGGGAGAAACTATGGAATGGACTACAAAGAAATTAAATGGGCAGGAAACATTTTGAAGCTCCTGGAAGTCTGCAATTAATCAGATATATTGAAATCAGTTAATAGCTCGGCCCGTAAATTAGTTTAAATAGACTGGTTCTTCACATATTTCTATAGCCCCCTTCTTTCTTCCTGTCCCTGTATGCACTCCTTCCTTCCCCTTCACCTGGACATACTTCAGCATTTTGCATAATTTCTCAGCAAAACATTTCCGTGTTTGTACAGAGAGGATGCCATGCTACTGTACGTGACAGTCTGCATTAATGCACATTCTGGCTGCAAGGCCTTTAGTATTCATTCCGTAGTCAAGAGTAATTGAAAACACTCATTTGACTGTTTATAGTTCAGGAGTGGGTGGCTGAGAGAAGAAAATGACAGTGACTTTGGGGAATTGATTGCCTGTTCTTGCTTTTGAGGTTCTGATCACCCTTCAGGGAACTGCTTACCATCTCACCTTCCAGGCAGTACAGTACATGCTGAGGACACTCAGCAGCTCTCAGGGGTTGCTTTACATTTTACATGTCCTGAAGCAATAACATTAAAGGCCTCAAAACACTTTTTTTACCTGAACAGGTCATTCACAGTGTTGTCACCAACTACTGGCTGGCTGATAGTTGGGCTTGTGCAGCCTGGAGAAGAGAAGGCTCCGGGGGGACCTTACAACAGCCTTCCAGTACCTAAAGGGTGCTACAAGAAAGCTGGAAAGGGGCTTTATACAAGGGCATGTTGTGATAGCACAAGGGTGAATGGCTTTAAACTGAAACAGGGTAGGTTTAGATTAGATATCAGGAAGAAGTTCTTCCCTGTGAGGGTGGTGAGACACTGGCGCAGGTTGCCCAGAGAAGCTGTGGCTCCCGCAACCCCAGGCAGTGTTCAAGGCCAGGCTGGATGGGGCTTTGAAGAACCTGGTCTAGTTGAAGGTGTTGTTGCCTGTGGAAGAGGGACAACTATATGATCTTTAAGGTCCCTTCCAACCCAAACCATTCTGTGATTCTACTGCACTGAAAGAGGCTTTTCTATGAACACCTGTGTGTTCTGTGCCATTAATAGCATAATTCTTAGTAGATGGTACACCTATAACAAGATCAGTACATTTACACTGTGAAGCTCCCATGAAATGTGACATAAAAATAGTCATAAAAGCCAAACCAACATTGTTTATAATGTCAGCTGATGACTAGGATATATATGTAACAAGCTTGCAAATATTATTAAACAGCCTACGCATAAAATCTGTTTGACATGTACCTTAACTTTAATGATTATCTACTTGTCAAAAAGCAAAGACTAGCCATTGGTGAGTAGAGCCTTGCAAAGCCAGTGTTTTTCTTTTGTATTGCTCAGTCTTCCTACTTTGCATTTTTATCCTGTTAACAGATGTTTTTTCTTCTTTGTTCCAACAGAGAGCACATGGCACCTCTCTTCTCTCCTAAAAATGTACACCTACATTGGCCGCAAGATTTTAGCTTCTCCTTTAAAAACTAAAAAGGTTACTCAATAGGAATAAAAATTCCCATAATATAACATAAAAATAAAGGTAAAGCCAATGGGACTACAGATAAGAGTTGTTGTAAATAATACTCAACTGTAAACTTTGGAATTTCAGAAATTATTGTTCGGGTTGTTGGTTGGTTTTTTGTCACTACTGGAAGGCATGGAACATATTACATGCTTCAGAGTTATATGTAAAATTAAATGATAAATGACATCCATATTAAGATATATGCATTGCTAAAACAATTTCAAGTATTGATCCATTGTGTACAGCTGAGGAGAGAAAGAATATGCGTCCTATTGCAGGAAACTACTGTACTTCCATAGCCACCAAAGGACCGCTGGCAGCAGGATAAATTCTTCTACCAGATTACTAAACCTTGGATTTCTACCACAAGTGTTTGGAATATGTTATAATTTGATATAAATCATGGTCTGGATAAAATGACCCATTCAGGGTTCCCTATAATGCTATTTGTTGTTTACATATCCAGGTATTTCTTTGAATTTATTCTCATGCAGGTAGATTAAGCTTTAAAAATGTACCAAAAAGCATTGAGACCTTTTCATGTTTTCAGACCTAACTTAGAGTCACATTGGTGAATTCTGGATCAGGCTGTGTACCTGTCTGCTGCTGAGAAGATTTCTTGCCCCTCTTTATTTAGTGAAATAATTTATTTAATACCAATGTTTGAGGTAAAAGCAGAGAAGGACTATTTTTTTCACCCAAGGGAAAATTAGGACAGGCGTCACCAAAAAGTCCTGTTCAGGAAGTGGTATCTGCAAAAAAACCCTTTTCTGTGTTAGAAAACTTATTTTCAGCAAGACATAAGTAAGATGAATGAGAATGCAAAAAATTCTTTTCCTCAGAATCTCAATTCAAACATGCAATGTTACATCCCAGACATCAGGTCTTGAATCATGCTGACTTGACACTTCAGAACACCTCTCGCCAGATACTGTCTAGAGTGACATGGTTCTTATCACCTTTTCCACACAAACAGGTGCTTGAAACTACTGTGCTGTTTAGTCTGAGTTGGGTTGAATTGCTTTCCCATCCCAGAAAGCATTTAAATACTTCTCTCTGAAATATTGAGGTAAAACAAATGCATAATTGGTTCATCTTTTGCATTTCTTAGCTAGGATATGAAAATGGAGGAAACTTATATTCTGCTTAGTATTTATTGTAAACTATGGCAGTCACTGAAGTAAAATATTTTATTATAAAATGCTTCATAAAAATGCATTGCTGTTGAATTTCTTAGATTAAACAATTTTGAGAACACTGTTTGTACTTATACACAGAAACTGGACACTTCTGATTCCATTATGAAAATTTACTTTACCTTTATTTTATTTTTCTTATGAAGCCTGAATTTTAATGAGTCCTTAAAGTCCTCACCCATGCCAGTACACTGCATTTCCTGATACCACTTTTGTTCTTGTGAGGCATTTGGTTAAATACTTTAGTGAATATGAAAATGAGAGCACTCCCTAAGTCCAGTTCCAATTTTTGATAGAACTTATAGAGAAATATTTTAATCTTTGTTATGAACATCTTTACTATAAACTTATATATTTACATATATTTATATAAATGCTTAATATATTAAAGGGAGATTAGTTGAAAAGTGCATCTCAAAGAGCATCAGCAATAGTTGAAGTGAATTGAATGTGAAAATTTAAAATGTGTTGTGGAAAATGAATAAGTCAAGGCATGATTAGATCCTGTATCAGTGACTTGTATTTTATTTTCTTTGGTGATATTTGTGAGTAAATCCATCGTTGTGAATGGAATTACTCTGGGTATAAACCACAGCCCTGAAAAACTGATCTCCCAGACTTCTTTTTCTCTTCACCAGAGGCCTCTGTCCTGCAGGACACTGCATGTGCCTGCACCCTGATTGGGAGGCTGCAGGACTGGGACTGGAACATTCACCATCTCCCTATATGCTTCTGGAAAGCCTTCCTCTAGCAAAGGTCTCCCATTATTGCACTGTGTTTGTAACTTAAAAAACAGATTAAAGTCTTTTGCAAGAATGGTGCCATATCCTTTAAATTGCCTAACAAGCAGGCAGTGTGCAGGCAGAAATCTCAGAGCAGATATGCTTTGCTTTCACAGCATTTCTGAGGGAAAAGCTATGTGAAGTCTCTTGTCCTTCACCATGCTGTTATTTAGGTTAAATGCTCATCTGTACTGCAGTTTACATAAACTGTGAAAGTATCATTCTAATCTTAATTTGCATTAAAAAATTAATTGTAAAACTTCAATTATAGTGAGAGATTTCCTACAAAATAAAAAACTATCTCAAATCTGAGGAGCTGTAGAAAAGGTCTATTTTGTAAAAATATATTCATAAAAATTTGTAACACACATGTATGTATACACATACATATATGTATATATATTCATGATCTTTTACATGTATTTCTGGAATGTATTAAAAATGTTGATTAATTCTCAAAATATATTTTATTAATTAAATTTTCAAATATTCTCTTTAGAATGCAAACTTCATTGCCATTCTCAAATGAATAATTACATTTATATTTTAAGTGGTGCCATTAATGAATATTACAAAAAAAGAAACACTAATTTGGAGAAATATATTCTTAATTTACTGGAAAGGAAGAAAACCTCTCTCTGCTGATTGACCCCTTACAAATATATTTACCTTTTATTATTATTTTTTTACTCAAAGTAGAAATTAAAATGTTTAATGATGTATCAAAACAATGTATTAGTAAATAACATTTATTAGTAGCCTTTAAACCTTGTTTTGCATCTTTTGAGGCAGGATGGTAAGTTTCATTATCTTCATGATTTTACAAATTGGGGAGAATTTTGAATTTCCCGTTTGCAAGGTAACTTTCTAGCAGAAAGATGTTTACCAGAAAGATGTTTATATTCCTAGTGCTTCAGTCACCTTCTGCCTCATCAGAAACTTCATGTGGTTGTAGTTAAAGCAGTTTTAATGTTAAGTCATGGTTCCCAGCACACGATTCCTAAATTAGAGTCCCAGTAAAACCTGAGTATTTAGCACCAAGCTGTGCCTGGGAGTAGCAGAAGGAGCAGTGCTGAAGACACAACAGTCGCCCCTTAACTGCTAAGGACCCTGCACATTTTTTCACAGAAAGAAGTGGAGTCTGAGGTAGGAGGCAAGGAAGTTTGTGAAGGATCAGAGAGGGAAAATGACTGGAGTGATAGGATAAAAAAATTAAGTACTCTTGTCTCCCACACTCTGAGCCTTTATATCATTGATTTTGTCTTTTTTTAAAGTAATTTCCCTATTACAATTCATAGGGGCTTCTTTTTATATGCTGAAGGCAAGATAAAAACTATAGGTTTCATAATTGAGAGGTTTCAGAAAGAAAACAGTTCACAAGCATTGTTCTGCTGGATTCAGCCTAAAAAAAAATAAGCTGTTTGTTGCCTAAATTGTTATTTCACCTTGCCACCATTCTGAAAGATGACTTGTTATCTCTATTGAAGGCTTCATTAGCCTGAAAGACGTGCAGAAATAGAAGTCCTTTGGAAGAGCAACAGGCTTTGCCATAGAACAGCAATGTCGGACACTGTCACGATCATTTTCTGTGTGGTTTGCACTTATACAAAATATAGGTATAAAAATGTCTGCATTTTAATAATTGTTTTTATCCTGTGTCATACAGTTAATTTATAGTATGCGTCACTACACTTAATGTTGGTTCATGCAGTAAAATCATGTTTGAAAATCTGCAGACATAAATTTAAGTATGTGTTAAAAGCTGAGTGTAGCAAAGATAAGTTGATTTTAACTGCCATGATCACTTGCCTGACTCTTGCCAGCAACTTCCAGGTATGTTTAGGAACATATTGCATGAGATAGTATTTGACTTTTGAGAAATGTCTACACACAAGCTTTCATAAACCTTTATTCTGTCTTTAGAATTTGGAATGATGGGAGATCATACAATTAAAAGTCAGCGACCTCGATCTGTTCATGAAAAAAGGGTCCCTCAGGAACAAGCTGATGCTGCTAAATTTATGGCACAAACTGGTAATACATCAGTTACATTTTTCTATTTACTGTTGTTAATTTTAGCAAAACCACTGCATGTTTCCATAATCTTTTGCTGCATATTTGTCAGTTTTCTAAGCTGATAATTTTTTTGAATCATTTATTTTTTTATTTATTTTTTCACCAGTTAAAGTCCATAAATAAAGTAGCTGAGAATTAGGTAGATTACACAAAAAACATGCACTGTGAATATAGATACTGAATTATTTAGTGTAAGCATGAATTTCTTCATTAGTAAAAGCAGTATCATATGTAGAAGACACAGGACATCTTACTGTGACATGCTAACTTTTGTTTTTAAAGATGTTAAGAACATGCTTCAGAATTTCTTTATAAATAGACGGAGGTCTAATCCCACCTTTAGACATTTATCAAATTAATTGCTAGGGTGACTTTAATGTGCATACATTCAGCATTTACTATCTTTGGCCCAGCACAACACTCTATTCTCTAGTTTCCAGATTCATAATTGCTAAATTAAATTGGCTGTAAGTAATTTTTAATTGGATGTGCAAATTATCTAACAGGTTTTCATCTAAAACATATTTTCTAATTTTGTTTGAGCAACTTCATCTACTTTAGATAGAGGTACCAAGATAATATTACAAACCTAAAGCTAAAATAAAACTAAACAAACAAAGC
This sequence comes from Pezoporus flaviventris, assembly GCF_033815535.1. Taxonomy (NCBI): domain Eukaryota; kingdom Metazoa; phylum Chordata; class Aves; order Psittaciformes; family Psittacidae; genus Pezoporus; species Pezoporus flaviventris. The sequence goes on along the minus strand of NW_026892579.1, from coordinate 25,853,474 downwards.
CTGCTTACCAACAGTTACCACAGCTGCCTTTGAGGTCAATGATAAAATTTCAGTGGTGAGTTAAATTAAGCTCTCATACACCAAAACTGCTGCCATCAGTAATGATTGGTAAAATTGGTAAAATCTGTTGGTAAAATCTAACTCTTCAGTGGTTCCCTACACACTCCATTCCAGTAAGTTACTGCGCTGAAAATCTTGTGCTCCATAATTATTGTATGGATTTGAAACAACTTACTCTGTATTCCATAGTTACTAACCTAGAAAATATGCCTGCATCAGTCATACATAATGCTTCCAGTTTATATTCACTTTAGTAAAAGAGCTATAATTGCTTCTATTTCTGTTGCATGTTGACTAGGGTGCTTTACTTAACAGAATTGCAGAAATCAGTATATTGAGTAATCTAAATATGTGTACAGCCAATCACTGTTGATCTGTTTGGTAAAGAATTTAAAGGGGGAAAAGTCTGTTTCTCTCCTATTAATTTATAGGACTACTTTTATGGCTAACTCGCAGTTGATAATACTGTAAGAAAATGTAATGGAAGAAGGGAGCCTAGAATATTCTTGGTCTCCATGCAGCTTTTGTTTAGGCAAGTAGAACTTACTACTTACATACCTAGCTCAGTATGTTAGTTGCTTACTACATAGAATAACACCTTCGCTTTTATGCTGGTTCTTGAATTCATACAATTACTCCAAAAGATAAGAAAGATGATCTATTTTATTTCCTCATACAAATCCCTGAAACTTCCATGTTATCATGTAAAACTTGTATTTGATAGTTTCTAGTCATGCATTGCAATGCATCTATTATGGGTGTTAGAGAACTGCATTATAAATGCAGCACTTATACCATCACCTTCTGATAGATTGTGTGTGTGGAGTGGGAGATGAACGTTCAAAATTATACAGGCTTGGTTTTCAAGGCCCTGTTCTGAAAGCATGTGAGATATATCAGCAGAGCATATAAATTTACATGGCCAGCTTTGAGGAAATCTATAATTTCCATACGGTAGGTTTAACACATTATAAGTAATATTGTGCTCTTTTTGGACATACTTACTAATTTTCATCTCTTCTTCATTTTGATTTTCCTTTGTAGTGATCATTGCATATTTTCTTCACCTCTAATGCATTCATTTTTTTGCAATACCATCTTAAACTGATTCATAAGTTTTTTTTCTAACATATCTATCTCATGAATTTACCCACATACTGAGAATTCTAATAGCCTTTAAAGTGAATGGATACTGTTTATGAGGTTTCTTATATTTTACGCCTGTTCAATATTTTATTTTGTGTAATAGTAAAACAGATGCAAAAGTGCAGCAAAATGTTTGCATGGTTTAAAAAGGCAGAGAGATAGGAATAGAGAGGGATAGGAACAGAGAATTGTCCTGGAAAAAAATATGAGAAACATTTAATACTGTTAAGAGTAGTGGACTTAATCCACTAAGTTTTGCTGGAATGGAAGACTTTAAAAATGTGACATGAAAAATATGCATTATCCTGTTTGTGAGTGAACCATTTATGTGAATAATTTATTGCCCTGTATTTGTCATTTTTTATGTTTGGGCTGATCCTTCTCTTAGGTGTTATGGGATTTAGAGAGTATAATACAGGTAAGTGTTACACACATCAATGAGGCCTTCAATACAGTAAGTTATGTTTCCTCTTACATGTAAAGCAGCAGCGGAGAATAAGGGCTTGGTAGCTTGCCAATAGTTAAGTTGAGGTTGTAGATTTAGTAAAATAGATATAAAATTTTAAGACTTCTCAACATAAATCTGGAAGTAAAATAAAATGTAGCCCTTTTGAAATTTCATTTCAGAAAAGAAAAAATACAAAATAAAGCAATAGAAGGTTTATTTTCAGATTACCTAGGCAGTCAAGATTTATTGTAGGAAATAATGAAGTCTTTATTTGCTTTAATTAAAAATTGTTAACCATGGTATAATACGTCAGTGAAGGTGTTTCCTTCCTTCAAATTAATTAAATTAATTAAAATTAAAATTTCATATTGACAACAGTACAAAATACTCTGAAAAATTACATATTAACAAAAAAAAAAAACAGAATGCATTGTGCAAAAGGAAGCAAAGGAGCTGGTAAGAAGAATTTGCTCTTTATTTGCTCTGTTTTCACTCTTTTTGCATCATACATCATGTTAATGTGGAGAATCTTGCTCCAGTAAATGTTTAAGCCTTCTTTACATATGCTGAAGTATATTGCTAGATTCTGATCTTTGTTAATGGACAGTACATATATGCTCAGAACTTCTAATATTTAAAATTAATTTCAAAATTCACTCAATATAATCACACTTATTATGTCATTGCTGGTTTTCATCATATTGCAGGGGTTAAGGGCAACTTTTTATAACGTTAAGATATCAGAAATCTAAAATTTTTATTACTTCATTTCTGTATTCTATTATCTGTGCACTGTCACCATTTCTGTGTTGACTAGTGGACAATTTACGCTGAGTATATATGACTGGTTTACCTAATGAGGAACATCTTGAGAAACATAGCTTTGAATTTTTCTGCTGTTTGACCTTTTATCTAAACCATTTTAATGAAGGCAAACTCAAACTTCAAACATGTAGGAAAAGACAAAAAGATATTAGCCTAGAAACCCATAGTTTCCAAACCCGTACAAGTTTCTGTACCCATACAAGTTTCTATACCCATACAAGTATTTTTACTATACACATGGAGTTTATAGTACATATTATGTAATTGTTGATGTCTTCCTACATATTAGCTATACTTACCATATTATATTGTCTAATCTGAACCCAGGGCAGGTAATAGCCTCATCAAAATACTAAATTCATATCAGAAAAAATTATTAAAACAATAATAAGTGTTTAAATTTCTCCTTTTTTTTTTTTTTTCACTTAACAAAGAAAATTACTACAAAAATCAGCGGTTAATTTTTTTATGCAAAAAAAATCATCATTTTATACTTGTCAATAGAAATTGTAAGAATTTGGTATAATATTGTGAAAAGCAGGGGGATTTTTGTGCTAATTATAAATCATTTTATCTTCTTACTGAATAAGAAGCACACTTTTTTTTAAGCTTTGACTAGCCTTAGAATTGTTTCTGAGAGGACTCTCACAGACAAGCATTTTGCGAAAGTTTCAAGCTCTCTACTAAAACAATTTCAAGAAATAGTATCTCACTTTCTGCACTCTTGAAAGAGTTTGGTTTGCAGACTTTCACTTGATTGCAACCAGTATCAAAGCTTTTGAAGAACAGAGGTATATTGAGATAACTGACATTTTAAGCAGCTATTCAAGACTGAAGTTTGTATCATGCCACTGATTTTAAAGCAGAAAATCACATTTGTTTCAAAAAGGACTTAAGTTTAAAAATCTTGACAGAGCCTTTGGCATGCTATTTTATACCGATTTTTATGGGAGAACATAAATAAGAATCCACAATTATTTACTCAAAGTGTTCAGTGAGGTTCATCACATGATTTTTGCATTTGCTTTCTGAGAATACTCAAGGGATCCAGTTTGCTGAACATGAAGGCATTTGGGAAAGGAATTCCAGAATTTTATTTGTAGATGTTCATGGAAACTAAATTCAAGTATCCTTTCCTGAGCATCCATGGAAGAAGACTTTACATGTTACTTGTTTTCATAAAATAGAAATAATACAGTGTGCTATCTCTCAACAATTAAAAAAAAAAAAAAGGTATTCAAATGTACAGTATTGATAAACCACATCTGACAATTTTGAAAATGGTGATATGAACTATATGCAGTCATAAGGTCTAGCACACCAAATTGTTTAGCACACCTGTATGTCTAAAGTGGAGCAGATCTGTGCAGTAAATGATCAAACCAAATTTTCCATTCCACTGTTCAGGTCAAAATTTGGTAAGCAAGGTGCTTCTGTTCGTCAGGAAACTAGATAACTCCCTTGAGAGAAAAGATAAGAAGTTAGGGTTTAAGAAACAAAACAAAACAAAAACCAGAATTCCATTACATCTAGAGTGATAAGTATAAGTATCAAAGACAAATCCTTTGCTGTTATATAAAGAGTTGTCTATGTTCTTTTAGGATCCTTAGGGCAGTGCTGTTTCTGAAGTGTTGAAGGATAGTAGTTCTCATAAAGTTGTAAATGATGCTAAGTGATCAAAGTGTTTCTCTCTGACAGGCATTATGTGACTGCAGCATTGTAGGTGTCTTTATTTTCTATTCATTGCCCATTTTCACAGCTGCTTTAGTCCATGAACTTTTAAATCTTTGTTTTGGTGTGGTACTTTTCTTCTTTGATTTGTAAGAGCAGACGATAATGAGTTTCACAAAAAAAAAAAGTCTTATTAATACTTATGCCTATATTCATGTTTGTTTGTTGTCTTGGATACAGGTGAATCTGGTGTTGAAGAGTGGGCCCAGTGGAGTACGTGTTCAGTTACTTGTGGTCAAGGGTCGCAGGTGCGAACCAGAACTTGTGTATCACCTTACGGGACACACTGCAGCGGCCCTTTAAGAGAATCAAGGGTTTGCAATAACACTGCCCTCTGTCCAGGTAGTGTTAGCAGCCAATAAATAAAATTGTGGATGTTTTTGAACTGTATAATGATAAGAATTTGAAACTATATCTTTCTTATTGTTTTTAATATGAATTTCATAAGAGCATTTCAGTTAGAGCAGAGAAGTTTAATTCTATTCAGCTATGAAATTTTTGTTATGTAGATTGTTATTTAACTTTCCAAACAGTGAAGATATGAAACAAGAGTCCCTTTTTTCTGACAGTTTCAGATTCTTTTTTAAAGTTTGTGTTCTCCGATTTCCACTCAGAAAAGAGAAGGTATAGCATGAGTACAAAATACACACTAGGGAAGAAATCCAGATCATCAATACCTTAAAAAGCAGAGACTGATTAACAGGGTGGTTTAAGCTATTCGTCACTGCAATTGTTTTTTGATTTAGAATACTGTCTTTTGGACAATGGGCCAAACAGTGTCCTCTGCAAAATAATGTCTTCATGGAGTTTCAGCTACTGACCAAAGGAAGAAAGATCTTGTTAATTTTATTTTGCCTAAGAAGAAAGATGCCTAAATCACCTAATTTTACAGGATTTTATCTTCCTTCTCTCCAATAAGAAATGGGAACTTTTCATATAAAGCCAAAAATATTCATGTAATTCAAAACCCAAGGTAATTAATTTGCTGTCAAAGTAAAATGGAAAAAAGTTAATTCTTAAAATTCACATTGTCTACCAAAGTTTTAAACAAGGTTCACACAAAATGACTGTTCCAGGGTGCGGCTTTTGTTTCTGGATACCCAGTATGAGCAATGGCTACCAGTTCTCAGTGGGTAACAGTGATACTGCCAAGATATTTTCCCTTTTGGATCACCACAGATGATTCTGATAATCTTTATGTATCTAAAGATTCTGATAATCTTTATGTATCTGATAATCTTTATGTACCTTTTCTAAATAATTAGTCTTCTGGGCTAAATCTTGCATATTTTATTGTTTCACATGATTACAATAGCATTATTAATTTATGTTGGTCTCTGTCTGATTACAGGATCACTACTGTGTGGCAGTGTATGAGATTAACAGTTTAGAAATGAACTTTTGCTAGTCACAGCTCCATTTATTATTCAAATGTCCCTTCAATTGTTAGTCTAAATATTCTCTGTCCTCATTACATTATGTATCCTAATTCAGAGAGTTGCATAGTTCAGGATTAACCCTGGTCCATGAATAACAAAATGCATAATTTGCATAGTAGTATAATTAAACCATACTTTGAAAAAAAACAATCCAAACATATGCATACATAACTGGGATCTTGCCTGTGTACCCAGACCTGTACCACTCATTCCATACAGCTTTTGGACTCTGTCAACAGAGCAAGATTTTACATCACAGAGCATAAACTAGAAACAATAAATGTGCAGAAACATAACAGTGGTCCCAGGGGTGCCAGGGGTAGCAGCATTCTGAGAGCTGGAATGTTTCTTCATCACAAAGTTGCTCTTTCAGAATAAAGAAGTATGCAAAATGGCCTCCTGGACTATGCTTCAAGCATCTATCCACAAACTTCAAAGGAACCTGTTAAAGTTGCAAATATTAATGCAAGACTTCCAGAGTATTTTAATCTACTGCCTTCATAATACTTCCTTTATTGTCAAAGATACTCTCTATTATGTTAGGGAATACATCTTTCTCTGATCTGACTGTCCTAGCAAATGTTGAGAATGGGATTCATCAGCTTCATCATATATATATATTTGTATTGATATTAAACTTTAAGTTTCAAAATAGTACTTCTGATAATTCAAAATCATAAAGGAACCATTTTTAATGTAATTTTTGTTTATTTATATTTGTTCTGGACCAATACTTTTTCAGCAGCAGAAGTCCATTAGGTAATTCAGTCTGTCTTGCAGTCAAGAGCCCTCTAGAGAAGTACAGCATAGCTGGCAACAAAACATAGCTCAGGTAACTGTTGTTGTTACTGCTTCTTTTATGAGCAAGGATATCTCAGGATCCAGTACTGTACTGCCTGTGATTCATTTCAGTGCAATGAATAATTTCCCAAGACAGCTAAAATTGCAAGGAGAAAGAACTTAGAATATCTCAATTAGTTTCTGTTTCTTCATTCACTTCAAGAACTTTTAACAAACTCTGTAATTTAATTTCAAAAAATCCTTTCATGTAGCATCTGATTTGATTATTGAGCCATTTTAAACTATGATACCATAGAATCATAGAGTAGTTGGTTTGGAATTGTCCTTTAAAGGACATTTAGTCCAACTTCACTGCAGTGAGCAGGGACATCTTCAACTAGATCTCCTGTCCAAACTGGCCTTGAACACTTCCAGGGATTTGGCATCTGCCACCTATCTGGTTCCAGTGTTTCACCACAATCATTGTAAAAAAAATTCTTCCTTATTGCTAGTCTAAATCTACCCCCTTTTGGTTTGAAACCATTACTTCTTGTCTTATCACTAAAGATTTTGTCACCATCTTTCTTATAAGCCCCTTTAAGTATTGAAAGGCCACAGTAAGATGTCCCCAGAGCCTTCTCTTCTCCAGGCTGAGCAAACCCAACTCTCTCAGCCTGAATTCATAGTCAGTCCTCTGATCATTTCTGTGGCCCTCCTCTGGGCTCACTCGAACAGGTCCACGTCCTTCTTATGTTGTGGGGCTACAGTGGTGAATGCAGTACTCCAGGTGGGGTCTCACCCGAGCAGAGAAGGAGAATCATCACCTCCCTACGCTTGCTGGCCATACTTCTTTTAGTGCAGCCTAGGATATGGTTGGCTTTCTGGGCTGTGAATGCATACTGGTGGGTCATGTCCAGCTTTTCATTTACTAGTACTCCCTTCTTGGCACGGCTGCTCTCAATCCCTTGATCCCCTAGCCTGTATTTGTGCTTGGGATTGCCCCAGCTCAAGTGCAGGATCTTGCACTTGGCCTTGTTGAACCTCACACTGTTCACATGGACACACTACTCAAGCTTGCCCTTGTACCTCTGAATGGCATCCCTTCCCTTAGGCTTGTCAACTGCACCACACAGCTTGGTGACTTCCGCAAACTGATGAGGGTGCACTTAATCGCACTGTCTAGTACTGGACCAGTACTACTTACGTTGAAACTTCGGTAACAGTAACTTTTCAATTTCTGCTCAGCTTAAAGCTGATCAAATCAAAAGCATTTAAACCCCAATAAAAGTCTCCCAAAATATACTTGTAGGATGAAGGCCAGCAAGGCCTCACGCCTCCTCCCAGTTCACAGCATTTGCGTATTGTGAACACTGTGGGTGTTCACTTCAATATGATTAGGTTCACAGAGTGGCAGAAAGAAGGGAAAGATGCTTTGCAGTAATCCAGACTTGTTGTGGTAGCAATGTTTTTGACAGATAAGTTGGCGATAATCTGAATATTTTTGTCCCAAATAATGAATCTTGCATCTGAAACTGTGTTATAGAAAATAGTAACTCCTCTGTGGGCTAGCTCTCCATCTGGTGTAATTTGGCATGCCTCATCTAGCTATATAATTCATCAGATATTAATTTTTTTTTTTGCATTTAGCAAATGGTATTAAAGAAAGAAAATGTAATTGAAATGTCAAAAAAATATTCAAAGATAAGAAATTTTAAATTAGGATTTTTTTTAAAGTTTATCTGGATAATACCATATGCTTCTATAAAGCATTGAACAGATTAATTCTCCTTGATATTTGTTTGCTGACAATAGTTGTTTTCTTATTGTTATGCCTTTTTCACTCTTGATTTCATTGGTTATCTACTAGTTTCAGATATAAAAGTCGATACATACAAGAAGTCTTTTGCGTAATGAGATAAAAATTTGTCATAGAAGAGGATTTTGGGCACAGAATAATTTAAGCAACAAACAGATAGAGGCTGCTGAGAGTCTGAGTTCACCCACAGTGAAGCATTTTGGTTTGGGCTATGTTCAGATTCAAAAATCACAAAAGAATTATTGAATGTTGCTATTAACAGGCAGGCACTTTTGGCAGAAGAGATATACAACCTTTTGGTTCAAGACAGTATCACTAAAGAGCCCCTCAGCACATGTTTTTGTAATTTTAAAATGAAGATAACTAACAACATTTTGGCAGCATTTTAACTTCAAATTAACCAATAAATGCATATGTACCTTAAAAAAAATCAGTCTGTTTCTACGTAGCATCAAGGCCTTTCTAATTAATTATTTCTTTACAGAATAATCTTTTCCTAATTTACATTATTTTTTCTTTTGCTATGTTATGTACTTTTTGAAGTTCTTGTTGCACCTGAGCATCTTAACCATTATTGTATCAGAAGATGAAACTATAACATTATTATTACTGACCAGTGTTCGGAATCTGATCTGACAAATTGGTTTCTCATTAATTTTTCTTGTATGATAATAAATTTGGAGCCTTAGAGATACATCAGGATTCAGAATCTAATGCTTTGCCAATGAGAAAAAAAATTCTTCAGATCATATGGCTAGATCAGAGTAGCTGTTAAAGTATAGCACCTGTGAGAAAAGATGAAATGTAAGGGATTCTATGCATATGTAAGCATCAGTTTGCTAGTTGTAGATGAGTTAGGTTAGCTGGTTTTGACCAAAATCTCACAGTTACTCAAGGTTTCTAAAATAATTAGACTGTAATCTGTCACTTTAACATTAATTTGGAATGTTCCTGAGATTTAAGTTGTTTTGGTTTTTCGGGTTTTTTTTTAGTTAATATAATGCAGATTGATGTGATACTTAGAATAAGATAATTGTAATAAAGCTAACCATGTAGGATGTGGAATAAAAACATTATTTTAGACCACTTCTATATGACCAACTAAAAACTTTCCAGCAACTGAGCTGTTAACTAGTGTGTTAAAATATTCCTTGTATAAAGCTTGACGTCTTCTGTCAGGTACAATTTCTCAGAAGTTACCTAACAAGCTTTTTACCTCAACATGGAGTCTGAAATGATGTTTTTCCTTACTTTTAATGAAATGCAAAAGAACTTACCTACATGCAGAATTCCCCTTGATCTTACTGGTGATTTTGTGATAATTTATCAGGGAGCTGAACATCCTTCTGCACCCTTGCAACTGAATTTCACCTCAGGAAATGTTATTCTGATCCCTACAAGAAAAGTGTTTTATTTGTAGAAACTGGGCAGGTGGTATGTGCCTTCAGGGCAGAGGAAACCTATATACGAGTTCTTTCACAGTGATGAAAAAAAGTGAGGAAAAAGCAGAAAAATCTATTTCTTCTGTAATGTTGTGAATCATTACCAATGATACACTGAGATGTTATACACTATTTCACCCTCCAGACACCCTTCAAACAGACAGGGTTGCAGAAACACACAGTTATGTGATATGGAGTGTGATGCTCAGTCTGGGTAGTAAGTGTCTGTATTTTTCTTAAATGTCTAGCATTACTACAAATCTCATTATTACTTTCCTTTCCTCATAAGCCTAATTTAAACCTGTGCAACTACTTTTATTTAAGCAACAGAAAAATAACTAAAGGTTGCTTTTCAGTATTTTCCAATTTATAAAGAACTGGCTTACCAGTGCATGTATGGAATTTGTTTGCTAGTACATGCTTAACTGTAATATAGAAATTTCTGAAAATTTAACTCTGTTTATGGAAAGGGAATGTATGTAGTATATAAGCACATATGGATATAGTATTTTAGTTTGTCTTGCAGCTGGAAAAACATCTATGATTCTTTATAATATGTAATACTTGTGTATAAAAATATTGGTATGTGTTTGTAATTTATTGTGTATCCTGAAAGTATTTGAGGTTTGTTGAGTGAGCATTTAAGATGAAATGGTGCATGTATTACTGAGTATATTAAATCAATGATGTTCATGTAAAGAAATACCACAAATCTCTTTTGCTTCTGTGGTCTTGGAATTTTTGAGGAAGACAATCAAGCAGATCATACCATTTTTCCACCAGAATTTAAACAAGTGAAACAATTGTTTTAATAATTGTTTTTAACAATTGTTTATGATGTTGACAGTAAGAAATGATTGCATTTTTTCTATATTTTCAAAAGAAAGCTTAATTTTGATTGCTTCGTGTTTTTAGAGCTGTCTTGTTAAATCATTATATCCCTGATATTCAAAAAAACTAGTCTCCTGAAAATCAGGACTGTTAAACATGTCTCAAGTCAGGCACCAAAGATATTGTAACTTTCTTTTGAAAAGGGAAACCATCTTTCTTAAAAGAGTAAAAGAAAGAAAATATGGTAGTAAGATTAGTTTAGAAAAAATGGTTCAAAGTTAATGATCTCTTAGAGAAAATATACTTTAAAAATAGAAATTAACTATATTTTATAAGGGATTTATTTCCCAATGGTAAATATTACCTATAGTGATTTATTTGGCATTAGCAAAATAATTCCTATTTAAAATATTGATCTTGTTTATTTTTAAAGCCTTCTGTTACTTGTGTGTCTGTTTCTGGTTAAAATCTGTTTGGTTTGTTGCAGTACATGGCGTTTGGGAGGAATGGTCACCTTGGAGTTTGTGTTCATTCACATGCGGTCGAGGCCAAAGAACTAGGACAAGGTCATGTATACCTCCCCAGTACGGGGGAAGATCATGTGATGGACCTGAAACACAACATAAACCTTGCAATATTGCACTCTGCCCTGGTGAGCTCATATAGGAACTCTTTGTTTTGTTACAGTGTATTCAATGTGGGTTTGTGATTTCTTTTATCACCCTTCGCACAGGAAAAACGGTTATGCACAGTGAGCAAATGGGGTAATGTTGTTCATAATTCAGACTGTACTGATTAAAGAATATAATCAGGATTGTAACTCTGCTCGAGGTACTACACAAGCAGATATCTAATTTCTTCAAGATACTCTCCCTCTAGGGTGGGGTACGCTGTGTAGGAAAGCTTGATTCAGGGTGGGTCTTGGAGAACCAAAAGGCAAACAGCTGAGTGTGGCTTAAAGGGAAACAATCAGAGGACAAAAGGTTTGTGTCCACTATATCTGTTTGCATTATGTTTATTAGAGGTTCACTGTAAACATTCATTATACAACAAACATATTTGGGAAACCACCAAATTTTAATTTACATTAATTTATTCAAGGTAGGTAGTATTTACTTGTGTGCAGAGAGAAAGGCTGAAACAAGCTAGGGCATTATTTGAATCCCACCATTACAGTAAAGATTTTAAGGGACTCGTGTGTATTTATATGCATGTATAGATGTAGACACGTATGTATGCATACATCATAGAATCATAGAATGAAACCATAGAATGCAACCCCTTGCAATGGGCAGGGGCATCTTCCACTAGACCAGATTGCTCAAAGCCCCATCCAGCCTGGCCTTGAACATTTCCAGGGATGGAGCACCCACAACTTCTCTCAGCAGCATGTGCCAGTGTCTCACCACTCTCACAGTAAAGAACCTCTTTAACATATCTAATCTAAATCTACCCTATTTCAGTTTAAAGCCATTACCCTTTGTCTTGTCAATATCTGACCTTATAAAAAGTATATATATATCTATAAATAAAATGCATATTTTATATACGTGTATAATATATAAGTATTAACATAAGTTTAATAACCATAAAGATTATATATATTATGATAATTTATTGTTATTGAACTCATTGTAAGACTTAGGTATTGTAAAGGTATGAGGTAGCTGTAGTGTAATTTCTTTCATAGGTTCCGTCTGACAGTGTGAAGGTTGCCCTCGCAGTGAGTTTGTTGAATATCCAGAGTTAACAACACTGCTGTAAATAGATTCTCTGTGGCTTGAGCTCTTCCTGAAAATGGTTGATGGGCATTTCAGTAGCAAATGGTTGTCTGATGATTTAAAAACAGAGATAAAGGAAAAAATGGAACTTAGTCCCTCAAAGAATTAAAACTAAATTTCTTAGATTTTTTTTTTTTCCTAGTCCACAAAGTCTACTACAACTTTAGGACAATTTTAAAAAAAAAAAAAGTTTTAGTGCTGAATGTAGCTGCAAAAATTTCGAATTAATCCAATTTTTGGCCAAGTTGGTAGCAGTGCAATTGTACATGTGCCTACGCAGAAGTAATTAACATGATATATGAACATGAAGCAGAGTTGACAACAAAGTTAAAAAAAGGAATACCAAATAAAATAGCAGAGAAGAAATTAATGCATTCAATTCACGTCAATATTGCAAAGAAACAGAAAAGATATTTCATCTTAGCTGTCAAAATAAGAAGTTATTTGAGAGTTCTGGATTTTGAACTGTCATTTGTACATAAATGACTTTCACCAGAGGTAGTTATATACTGGTTACAGTCCTGCAACTGTTTAAATCTTTGCTGAATGCTAAGATTTGCTGTAATTTGAATGTTCAATTTTATAAAGGAATCTTCTTGCTGAATTCTTTAGTCTTTTAACAGTATTTCTGAAATAGAAACCTCACACGCTGTTTGCTCCTAAAGGTAACAAGAAGATATGCAAAATACATACGAGCAGCCACAGAATGAATTTTCACCAAAAACACTATAATAATTGATTCAATCTTTCCTACCCTAAATAATACTATATAGCAATGAATAAAACTAAAGAGGTTGCACTGAAATATAATTTCCATAATGTTTTCTTCTTCACATAAAGCTTTTATGATTAATGAATGCAAGCAGCTTCCATGTTTGGAAAGATTTCCATTTTCTGCTGAATAAATTATCAGGACACAGTTTCATAGTTTCAGAGGCATTTGCATCTAGAAGTGGTTCACAACCAGGCATTACATAGAATATTTAATATAGAATTTTAGGAAAAAAAGCCTCTTCAATCCACTGGTTGCCAAGATCCTAAGCATTAGAGATGCCAATAGTAACTGAACTGTTTAAAATGTTGTGTAGTTACGATCAGACAACAGTAAAATAGTTCACCTCTATATTTTACTAAACAGCGGTGCACCCATGCAGACACAGTATGTTCAATCACTAACCTAAAGATTCTGCTTCCTCTTTTAATTAGTACCATTAACTTAGGAAGCTGCTATTCCACCCCTCCTTTAGAAGAACCCTGAAGTCAGGGGTTAGCAAATGCACTAAGTAAGATACTACAAAATAATAGTTATATAAAACAGGTTTTCAAGGACAAGTATTAATCAAAATTATATCACAACCTACATTTTGAATTTATATTGGGTAATTGCAGCTGCAGTGAGGAACTGGTGATTGCTGAAGTCTGTATGAACACAGGATTCTGAATTATCACAATCAGTAATAACACATTTCATAACACCCATTTTCAAAACTACCATGTAGTCCTAGTATATATTTAAGACCATATGATTTTTCACTTCTATGGAAACCTAATCAATCTGTATTTTTTATTATTTTGGTTTTTAATATTTTTATTTACCTCAAGAAGCTTTCTGATATGTAAAATAAAAAAATACCAGCCCTAAACCTTTACCCGTGGGAATATTCTGTCAAACTCAAAATGTATAGACTAATACAAAATGCTAAACACAGAACTGGTCACCATATCTATAGTGTTTAAAAATTCAGCTTGACAAATTCAAAAGGAAGATTATGCAGTATGCGTTCTGCACAAGCAGACCTGAGGAGGAAGGAAAGCGATTTTCGTCCTACATTTTACATCAATAAATGTCGAAGAGCTGGGATCATTTACGTTACAGGGAGGATTAATGCTAAAAGTATGCTCAACAATATAAAAGTGCAGAGAACAGAGCCTGTGTAAGACAAAGTGGTAACTCCTGTTTTCCTATTGCTATTTGACTAAAGAGACCTAATTTCATAGTCAAGACCAGTAATCTTATAAACTGATGCATCTGAATGATCACTGCATCTACAGTAAATTGCTCTGAGGGGCTCAGGGTTTAAATGATACAAGATTGGCCTCCACTTTTGCCTAAAAAGACAAGACAAGTCTCTTATAAGGCCTTGTTTTTAATAAGGCCTTTCAAACTGCATGGTATGTGAACAAAATAATTCAGCCTTTTTTGTATCAGTGTACATTTAGAGGAGATGCAGCGTTCTTTACTTGAAGAAAAAGGAAAACAGTTTTAAATTATTTTAAAGTAGCTCATAATGGCTGTACTTGATTGCTGCCAGAAGTGAACCATCTTCAGGCTAGGCACAGTCCGAGGGTCTGCATTCAGGTCTAAGTTGAAACCCTCTAGCCTAGAAAGATGTCACAAAGCCCTTCCTGGCTTAGGTGATAACTCTGCTGTATTCATCTCTTTTTTGCCTGCTGTGGCAGTCGACGGACAGTGGCAAGAGTGGAGCTCGTGGAGCCAGTGCTCAGTGACCTGCTCCAACGGCACCCAGCAGCGGAGCCGGCAGTGCACAGCAGCAGCCCATGGCGGCTCTGAGTGCAGAGGGCCCTGGGCTGAGAGCCGGGAGTGCTTCAACCCTGAGTGTACTGGTGAGTACCAACTGGTGCAGGGAGCTGCATCTCTGCTTCCCCTGCTCAGGGGAGACTCAGGACAGTCTTGCCAGTAGTTCTGAGGCACTAACTGGAGATACACAGGCAAGTTCCCATGCTACCACAGGACTCGGCAGGCTGCAAAGGGCCAGAGAAGCCACCTTTAGAGGGAGACCTGGGGCCTCATTCACTTTAACTGATAAGACAAAAGCCGAAGGGTAAGTCCAGAAAGGCTGCATGATGGGCTGTGTATCAGCTGTTTGTTTTTTTATCAACTTTTAAAGGACATTCCTCAGTTTCAAAGAGATATGTTTGATTCCCTTTTACACTGAGACTACTTCATGATACTCTGGCAAGTATAAAAGAAGCCTTCCAGGGTGGGTAAATTATATTTATACCATCTTTCAAGCCTCATTTGCACTGTCGGAGCATGTAAAAATCAAGCTGCTAAAATATCACATGCAGAAACGTTTTAATTTAGTTTTTTAAAGGGTACTTATGTGCATTATAAATGTCTTTGATTACCCTACAACAACACTATGCAAGTGTATAAAAAAAAAGTACAAAAGGGACAATATATGTTTTGCAGTCTAAGTGAAAGTTGATGTGCACCAATTCCTTTTATTTTATCCAAAGATGCAAGTCACTTAGACAGCAATCCTATATTCAGGAGCCAAGTAAGGACTTCCTCATCTTCCCTGTGTCTACATCTACCATTTCTGTTGCTATCAGTTATATATGGGGAGGTTTTCCTCAAGTAAGGAGTAAACTATATATCCTCCTTTATGACTGTCATCATGTCACCATCATAACTGTGTTTTTCTGAGCAGCAAATGGCCAGTGGAACCAGTGGGGCCACTGGAGTGGCTGTTCCAAATCCTGCGACGGTGGCTGGGAGAGGCGAATAAGGATCTGTCAAGGTGCTGCCGTGACCGGGCAACAGTGTGAAGGAACCGGAGAGGAAGTTAGACGGTGCAGTGAGCAGAGGTGTCCTGGTGAGATGCAAATATAATCGCTGTTATTGTCTACACTGCAGTATGGCTTACTTTAATGGTCACCTCCAGCAGAGACAAGTCAACATCCATAGAGCAGTAGCTATAGAGCCATATCTAGCCTTGCTTTAGACAAGTCACTGCTGGTTTTCTTAGTAGAGTTGTGTTTATGTAGGTAGGTGTAAAATAGCCCCATTGGATATATGAGCAACGCATCAATGTTTTGAATAAATCAAAATGCCATAGTAAAGAAACTTATCAGAAAAATATTTCATTGCATAGGTATGCCTATATTGTCTGGGACAGCCATTCTTTTTGAATTCACTGTTTCTCAGAATATCAGGGCTGGTTTTGTAAATCGTATGATTCCTTTCATCCAATAGGCAAGAGACATCTTTGTCATATATTTGGGATAAATTCCATTGCAGGAAAAAAGTGAACCTTACTGTATTGTATATAATGAGTGAATACATGTGAAACATTTTATAAAAAGTAATTTAAAATGAAAAGGCACATCTTTCCCATTTTAATATAATGCTTAAATATATTTATTTGCAGCACTTTTTACTTTGCCCTCCCAACAGAATTAAGCTTTTCCCCCTGAAAGCTAATAAAGGTGTACTTTTGAGCTTCTTCAAAAGTGATGAATAAAGATGACAGCTGGTGAATCTGATCATGTATAAGTGTAAAGACACATTGTCCTAAAGTAAAAGGATACATTGGTGGATAGGTGTAAGATAACAAAATAAGGTGTAAGGAGTATAAGATGTCTTGGCCATTCACTTGGGAAATTATGTGTTCTCACCTGCAAGCCAGGAAGCAGCAAAAATCAATTTAGCAATTTCTTTTACTTCTGGATATTTTGATGACTTGTTCTCTGATAGTCAGAGAAAGGCCTTAAATGGCAGGGATGATTTGGTTCAGGACATGAGTAATACATCAGATGTGAATTTTATATTATCAAGTTATGTTATATTTTCATAGGCAGCATGTTTATCCCTTGACAGCCATCAATGAACAGTTCTCAAGGTGTCTGCAGTACAGTAGAACAATGAATCTCATTGCATTTGAAGAATAACAATAGGACTATTTGTACTTACTAGGTTATAATACTACACGGGAGAAGTTAACCAAACTTAACTTACGTCTCAAATGATCTCTTTAATTTTGATAAAATATTCATTATTTGAATAGCAGTATGAAAGAGTATTTGTACTTAATTCCTGAAAAAATATAATTTCCATAGTTTATGCAGACTTCCTCTATAAAAGCACAGCACTAAGAGAATGCTAATATGAATCTTCTCAATAAGCAGACGTTCCTATCAACCAGCTTCTGCTTATAAAACCATTCTTGAAATAATTTGCATTTATATGTTTAAAAGTAAAACCATGCTGCTGCAGTCCAATTTACAAAGGTTGCCACCTGCTGTTAATAAAATACTTTACAGATGTATTTACAAGTCAAACGCACACAGGGTTTTATTTGCCATTTGGTAAATTTATTTATTTACTTGATTAATTCTAGATTAGAATCAGTGTGATTATAGAAACCATAACCTAAACCACCTTTTGATAAGCTATACTTGTGCAGAAGATTAAACATGAATAACAGGTTTGATTTCTTTGTTTCTAGACTGACATTTAGGAAATCAGCTTTACATTTTATCAACACCAAGCAAAACTCAAAAATGCTATACAGAAATGATCAATCAAAGTATAAGCAAATTTCATTACTCGTATGATTTTCTTCAATAGCGCTAAAATAGTTCAGCAAAGCTATTTTTGTCTCAGTGGTTTCTTTTTCTGTGTAAGTCATTGAAAACATGACAGGCTGAGATGTTGGTTTTTTTTTTCTAATATTAGAATTGCTTTGCCATTAGCGTAAGACCAGATCCTTAGCTCTGTATATCTGTGTAATGCAGAGGTCTATAAGCTTACAGAAAATTAAATTATAGCTGACTTTAAACTGTGGAAGCAAAAGGATAATTAAAACTTTTTTCTGTTATGCTGGCTGCTGTTAAGAAGATACTTTGCAAACAGAGCTGTCTGTTTCAGACTGGCTGAAGATCTCGACTGGACTTTTCATAGTTTGAGTCCTGTTTTTTTTGACCATTATAAAGTATTTTCGTTGTAGCTGATCAGTGATTCTCTGCAGATGGTTTGGGCAGGGACTTAATTACATCAGACACTCATAGAAGCTGAATTTAAGCAGCACTAAGAAAAGCAGGCTTAGAAATATTACATGAAAGTTGTTTTCTCAAACATCTTGACTTATAGAGTCATAGAATCAACTCGTTTGGACAAGACCTTTATGACCAAGTCTAACTGTTACCCCAGGACTGCCAAGTCCACCACTAAACCATATCAGACCATGTCACATTTCTGGACAAATGCTGAGTATCTTTGTGATTTATTTCACAGCTATGAACTTTAAAACGGTTGTTTCCTTCTTATTAATATGCTGGGAATGAAAAACAAATATATAAAGATGTTTTGGCTTCAGCCATTGTTCTGCTGTTACATTCCAAATGTCTAAAATTAGATTTAACTCCCAGTAGGTCAGCAGTGTTAAGGATTTAGAACTCTGAATTAGAAGCATCCTTTTGGGAAGGCTAACTTCAGAAAATGGGAAACAAATCAGAGACAGGAAAAAAACTTCCAGATTTGCTAAGCTGCTAGCCATATAGGAGTCACTGCAGAAAACTTACACAGAATGAAGGAACAGTAGCTCTTTCTCATAGGAATAAGGGAGACAGCTGGCTAACAAAAGAAAATCCAACCTGTGACTGATAAGGAGTTACATGGCAAGTTGATCAGAAACTTTTAGAGAAATGTGTGAGAGAGACAAGCTAACTCCCATCGAATGTGTCAGTAAAAACTTAAGAGCTGTGAGAACTGAGAACAAAGTATGGTATTATTCAGGAGAGAAGACTTCCATAAAATTATTTTTAAGATAATAGGACCATGTTCTCATTAGGTTCCAATAATATAGAATAGGTTTCCAGAAATACTGAATTCTATAATAGTTACTTCTATAAGAATTCTATACATATCCCAATATTTATGCTTTACCAAGATTTTACATAAAACAGATTCTCATTTTTTTTCTCATAAGCCTATTGTCAGTGGTAGAAAACATAATACAGGAATTGTTTTGACCAAAATGTTTCTGAAAACAATGATAGACTACCTTGTTTGCTAATAAAAAGATAACAGTGCACAACTTCTGCTGAAGACTAGCTCATTATTTCCTACTGAAAGTGGAAGTTTTCTTCAGCATCACCACTAGCTACATACAGTAGAATATGAGAAGGGGAAAAAGAGTCAAATAATTGTCAACAAGTAATTAAAATTAAACCTGTATGGTTTGGTTTAGCTCTGATTACAGCACTATTCTACAAGATGTTCAAAATCTTTTTTCCATTGCCTTTTTTTGAAGATAATTTTGCCTGTGGCATTGAATTAGGATTCAAGAGACTAACTGTAGTTCTAGCTTTATTTGTAAGCTACTGTGTTGTTGACTAACTTGTTAGCTGCCTAGGTAGATCATATACTCTATGAGGTTGTGTTTCTGTTGCTTTGTGTGTTGTTCAGAGCTTCCTTATATTCCAGGTGGTTTGATTGCCTCTTGGAGATTTATGTCCTCTCACCAGTAACATCAGAAAAAGACTGCTTCTAGACCGCAGACTTTGTTGAGTGTTTATGCTTAGGTGGAATGAATTCAGGCCTATCATTACAGGGGTGGTAAATCTGAGTACATGCTATGTGTGGGAAGATACTGATGAATCACATCATTAGTGAAGGAGAGATCTGCTATTTATTTGCCAGTTTTAGCAAATTTACCTCGGTATCTGCTGTTTGCTTCTAAATTTTAGCAATTCTCTATGATTTTGTACAGCTAGCTTACATTTATCTGTGTGTGTGTTATGAATTAATTGTGCCATAGTTAGAGAAATACTTGAACTGGTCCTGAGCAGAGCCAGAAAGGTCAGCAAAGCTTTTTAACTCAGATATAATACCACTGCAGTGTGACTGTAATGTCTTCATGGGCAACATTGGTTGGAGCCTCACAGATGCTTTAGTGTGGGTGGATGCCTGATTAGTAATTTCTGCCAGCTATACTTTAGCTTTGTGAAGAGCTGGTTTGTTTTTTATGTGCAGCAGTGCTTGATCTAAGGTATTTGTACAATGCATAGTCAGCCTGGGACCAGGAAAGCTTCTTTACCTGGGCTAAATGATACCTCTTCCAACCTCTGACTTTTTCTCACATCTCTTTCCTGGTAACTCAGTCTTGGAAATGCCTTTTACTCTGAACACAATGCACAGGTGCACAGATTATCTCTGGCACTAGGCTAAAATTAAAATATAATCTTGAGTTCTGAAAAGTGTGACACAAAGGCACACAAAAAGTACCCTTCCAAATAGATGGGAAATCTCTGATACTACCTGTGATGTGCTAACATAAAAGAGAAAATATGGTGTATATAAGTATGCATAGTTTTGGTTTGGGTTTTGGTTTTGGGGTTTGGTTTGGGTTTGGTTTTTTTTTGGTTTTGGTTTTGGGTTTTTTTAATAAAATAAACCACATTTAACATTCAGTGTTTGGAGGGAAGTAAGAGTTTCAGCTCTAAGAATCAGCACGTAAAGTGTTGATTAGTGAACACAACACATTTGAAATGGCCACAGCTGCATGACAAATACACTTCTCAAAGAGCTCTAAGCTTTAGCAAATTTATGTGATTTATAAGATTACCTCCTCATTATGTTAATTTACACTCCCCAAATCAGAACATTTGTTTTGTTTATAAGGTCATAATAGAATGGAAATTCCATTTGCTTATGTCACCAGATGGCTTATGTTTATCAAAATCTGGCTTTTCCCATTTTAACACTGGCCTGATGCATTCACTTTTTGGCCATGTCTAAACCAGTGCTAGTATTCTAGATTATGAATATAACTGACTTTCTTTGGGTTTTGCCATTAGTGGATCTCTTGATTTTTTAGCAGCACCGTCTTGATTTACGATTCAGGAATGCTGATGGTGAGGCAGATTTAGCAAGCAATTTTTCTTCCCGACTGTGATTCATATTAGTATTACTGAGCCATCTGCTAGGTATTCTTTGTCCTCCACAAAAAGAGGGTACATCTTTGTGTAGAAGTCTGCTCACTTCCCTTACTCACCGTAGAGTCAGCAGAAGAACAAAACGGGAAAGATGGACAGTTTTGTGGGTTAGGAAATGGGATTGGCACAATCTGTGGTATGTTCCTGCTTCTGCTAGAGATTTCCCATGCAGCCATGGGTGAATCATTGAATTGCTTCCTGCCTTATCACCCCATCTGCTATAGCGATAGACTTTTATTTCTCGCTTCCTTTTTCTTGTTTTGTAGCTCCTCTGCTGTAATACAGTGGGGTTCAATTTTCCTGAAATACAAATAATAATATTCATGGCTTTTCTCTGCTGAATTTGGGATTAATTAGATTTCAGCAACTAGTGTTTTTCAATTGTGAGGTGACTTCAACCAGATGTTTGCTGTGTTAATTTACTCAAAAATCATAAACCGGGAATCTCCAGTAAAAAGAAAAAAAAAGAAAAGGAAAATGAATCTGTAAATCATGACCATGTGAAAAAAAAAAACACGAAGCATTTGCAGAAGCTTTTTTTCCCCATGCAGTCCTGTTACTACAAAATTGTGAAAATATTTTTCCCTTTAAATGGCATTGCAATTTTGTTTTGTAGCCCCTGTCCTGGGTTCAGTTCCACATTATTGACTATACTTGCTTAATTACCAGCTGGCACTGAAACACATTTCAAGGAAATAACCTCCTTTTTGGTCTTCAGAATATACAGCTCTCATTTGATACCTTTCACACATTTAACGTTTCAGCTGTGGTCTCAGAACAGATTCTTTCACATACAGTTAATTTTTAGAAAAATCTTTAAAAAATTTAGTGTAAGAAAGATAAGCATCACTGCTTATTACATTTTAAGAGTCATAATTTTCTGATAGGTGCTTAATGTTATTGATCAAAAGAGAGCAACAAAAAAGATACAAACCTATAAACATTGAGACTGAAACCTAGAGAATGTTTGTTTGCTGAGGAAAATAAAAGTACAGGTTATATGAAATAAATAGCATCACAATGATATTATAAAAAACCTACAAGTTTTGCATTTTTCATTTTTGTGCTTCATTCTTAAAATTAAACCAAATTATATTAACATATACATCTCAGGAAAAATTAGGATAAGATTGAAGACATACAGTTCTGATATAAAATATATTTTTAATGTTAATGTTTCTATTTAAATTCCCATTTTTAAATGGCAGCACCGTATGAAATATGTCCTGAAGACTATTTGATGTCAATGGTGTGGAAAAGGACCCCAGCTGGGGACATGGCGTTCAATCGATGTCCTCTCAATGCCACAGGTACAGTATTATTTTGAAATTTTATGAACAAAAAAAAAAACTTTTGCATTGTGTTCTAGACATAATCATCATTACTAGACTCCTGTACATATGTATATATGCATGTACATGAATATATCTATATGAAATGCACATATTTATAGTGTACATACATAAATATAGTGTATGCATGTACATATACTCTTTCTCTTATAGCTTACATATAGTCTCTGTGGTATATATGTATACACATACATATATGCATTATAGCCAGAGAGAAAAAGCTCAGAACAAATCAATTTGACATAACCTATCAGGCAAAGTGAAAATGAAGCAAAACATAAAAATCTTTGTAATTAAGAAAAGACTGCTATAACCCCACCAAGTGAACACTGAAATGTATTTCAGGGTCTTATACTACTGTTCTCTGTATACTGACAATCATTGCATGAAATTGTTTCTCTGTGTGCTTTTGAAATAGCATGGAATGTAGTTTAAATAAGGTTCATTCTTTCCAGTTGCTCTCACTTATATAAATATTTTCTGTCTTTGTGAATTACAGGCACCACTAGCAGACGCTGCTCTCTCAGTGCTCATGGAGTGGCCTTCTGGGAACATCCAAGCTTTGCTAGATGCATATCAAATGAGTACAGACACTTGCAGCATTCAGTAGGTGCAAAGCCAGCTTTAGTACTTGCTCTGTTTATTCATTACTAATCACTGGTGTGAAAAAATCCCTTACTTATTTAGTTTCAAGTAAAATTTCTGATAATGACTGCCAGGAGGTAAATAGACCTAAGTAAGAAGAATTTGTATTAATATATATTACTCTAATGTTATATATTGCTGGGGTTTGAGTGAAAAAAAAAGCTGTCTTACTGTAAAAATGGAAAAATTAATCAGATTCCCTTCTTTCATGTCCACTGTGAAATTTTTATAGAGGTCAGAGGTAAGACATATTTTGGTTTATTAGAAAATGAGACGTGAATAAATGAGGTTTACTGGAAGAGTGACCTGATGAGTAATTTTATAATACCTTGAATTCTTTAATTGCACGCCAGGAAGTCAGAAATAATGTTCTCTTTGTTATCAAATTTATAACTTCACCTTCAAATGTAACGATAGGAAACGATTATAGTTTAAAGCTACTGCTCTAGATGAAGAAATATTATGGGGGCTTTTAGTATGCTTAACAAAAAGTTTAGTTGCAAGGCACATGCATTATACATTTATCTACTACCTAAGCATGTTTATATGCATAGATGTAATACATTGTATATATTGCATTATAAATATACTACCATGGTATATTCTAGGTATATTCATTACATTCTATTTCCATAACCAAAGCATTCAGCCAGGTTAATACTATTTGTGGGATGAACTTACTTGAAGAAGACTCATGGACAATGAGTTTTGCCTACATGATGTACTTTACTGACACTTTTATTACTCTGCCTCCTTTTCCAAAGGCCACTTCTCCATTTATCATTTAGCAGAGGAGCACTTCTGTAGCATGTCTAAAAATCTTTGGTGGCTTGAAAAGTAGTAGCCTGGCTGTCATTCCTTAAATCTGTCTTGCCAGATAGAGGACATTTTAATAAATTCCTTTGAGCTGCATTTCTGTTTCATTAGATTCCAGTTTAATTGAGGTCCGGGATTATTTTCAGGGTAAGACAAAGTAAGCATTACTTTTAAAATAACATAGTGTAAGTCCCTAATGAAAAGAAACTTTCCTATTTTATATAGCTGTCTGTATATTGTTCTATTTCTTTAGTGTTCATGTTTAAAGAAAAACACCTTAAGTTGGCTGTAAATACTTTGCATTTTATATTTTTGATATTGTATTATTGTGCAGCAGCTGCATATAGTATGCTGAAACATACATTGTGGGCATTGACCTCAATATATTTGTATTTGATTTTCTCAGAGTCTTTATTTTGATAAATAGCATAATAAAGGCAATGACCACAGGCAATACATATATATATGCATACACACAGCTTTAAATACTAATAATGTCATAAGGTAGGTCAAAAAATCACTTTTCTGTGATTGAAACATTGAGATATATCAAAGTTAAGCAAATCACTTCCTTATTTTATTTAAATATTCCAATCTTCTGAAATATTTAAAGGATTTTGAAATATTTTGAAGTATTTAGTCATCTTGACCCGCATGATGAGAAGATGGTCCTTTTAGAGTTTTTTTCATCTGCTCTTACCTTTTCAGATTTCGTATTAACATTTATTCATAGTGTTGATCCTCATGTCACTGATTCTCTAGTAATATTCAGGCATTTCTGTTTTTGCTATTGCTAGAAGTCTGTCATAAGCAACTCAAACAGTGGGACAA
The DNA here is from genome assembly GCF_033815535.1 of Pezoporus flaviventris. Taxonomy (NCBI): domain Eukaryota; kingdom Metazoa; phylum Chordata; class Aves; order Psittaciformes; family Psittacidae; genus Pezoporus; species Pezoporus flaviventris. The sequence goes on along the minus strand of NW_026892579.1, from coordinate 25,828,789 downwards.
GCTCTTTCATGTTATTCAGTGGTTTGACTTACCTGGCTAACTTTTGGTGAGGCACTGACGTTTTTTGAAGAGCAGCAAGTCTGCCCGGCAGGAGGGGGTCATTGTTTGACAAAAGAAAACATTTTTAACCCAGATCAGATTTATCTAGTTTTCTATACTTTTTTTTTTTTCTAAATATTAAAAGTATGATTAGATCACACTGTGAAATAACTTTTGCCAAAGAACATTTAAAAATACCTAAGGCTTCTTTAAAATTATGCAAGCATCTAAACATCATTCAGTTTTGTCTATATGCATAAAAATTAAAGGAGAAAAGTTGATTTCTTTTACACTTTGAAGCTGTTCACAAAGAAAATCAGCTTGGTTTACATATTACTCCTTCTCCAAGTGAACAACACAGCTTATTTAAAGAATTGTAGAAAATAGAGTAAAGACCTATCAGGTCATCGCTCTGCAAATGTAGGCTTGTCCCCCCACGATACATATGTCCGCTCTATAAATCCCTGAAAATAGGGCTTTATAAGGAAGCTGCTGACAGACGGTGTTGCTATAATAAATATGTGTGCTTATGAAAGCACTTGTGAGATGCCTCAGTGTGCTTAACTTACCAATAAAGTTACTCTGCCAACTCAGACCAGGAGTAGTGGGGGGTGTAACTCAGTTCTCTGTATGTTCCTGTAAAATCTGAGTCTGAGCTGAATCCCTTTCATTTCTTACCTGAAATACATAAAACAAAACTAGGCACATAGTCTTCAAAAATGATATTTCTAAAGTTGAATTAAAGCAATTGATATACATAAAATACTTAACACATTAAAATATACCCATGTGGAGGAACGCACATGGGTACCTGTTTTTTTTCCCTCCAAACAAACCACATATGTTCCAGAAACAACACAGAAGTCACATATTTGAATTCACATGGGGCTGTGCCCAAGCACATACTCTCTAGAGAAAAGCATTTCATATGTTGGGAGCCAGAGAATGCTGCCTTGGCCACAGACCCTACTAACCTCACTACACAATTTCTGAACTGGAAACTTACCAGTGAGCACTCTGCCAAACACTCACTAGCATCCTTTAGAGGATAGCATGGCAGGGAGACCACTTCTAGCAGGCAATAAAACATTTTTTTGTGGGGGACAGAAAGGCAGAGAGTTTAACATGAGGATTACAAGCTGTCTATGTTTCTTGGCCTCAGGGCTAGACAATATTCCCATAGCTATTTTATTTACCTGTATTTACTCTTTGTATAGTAGAAACACCTTACATTTGGGCAGCTTGAACTGTGAGCTGAGGGATTCAAGGGTATATGTATTACTGGAGCAAGTACAGCAAAGGGCCACTAAGATGAGCATCTTTCCTACAAGAAAGGGCTGAGAGAGGTGGAGCTGTTGAGCCTAGAGTAGGGAAAACTAAGGAGGGATCTTAATATATATAAGTACTGGAAGGGAAAGTACAAGGAAAACAGAGCCAGGCTCTTTTCAGTGGTGCCCAGTGACAGGACAAGAGGCACTGCGGACAAAATGAAATACAGGAGGTACTCTCTGAATGTCAGGAAACATTTTTTTACTTCTTCACTGTGAGAATGACTGAGCAATGGCACAGGTTGCCCAGAAAGGTTGCAGAGTCTCCATCCCTGGAGACATTCAAAAGCTGTCTGGACATGATCCTGGGCAACTTGTTCTACATGACCATGTTTGAGCTGGGGGATTGGACCAGATGACCTCCAGAGATGCTTTGCAACTTCATCTATTCCGTGATTCTATAGCTACCTGAAAGAAGGATGGAACAAGGAAGTGGCTGGTCTCTTCTCCCAAGTAACAAGTTGGAGGACAAGAGGAAACAGCCTCAAGCTGTGCCAGGGGAGGTTTAGACTGGATATTAGGTAAAAGTTCTTCACTGAAAGGATAGTCAGGCATTTGAATAGGCTCCCCAGGGAAGCGGTGGAATTGCTGTCCCTGGAAGTGTTCAAAAAATATACCTATTTTTAGTGAACCTTAGTGGTGGACTTGGCAGTCTTGGGGTAATGGTTGGACTTGATGTTCTTAAAAGTCTTTTCTAACCTAGTTCAGTCTATGATTGTATGATTCTGTGATTCTGTGACTCCCATGATTCCAGAAAATTGGAAATTTACAAAAGGCAGAAATCCTGAAAAGTTAATTTGTAGACTTCCACTCTTAACATCAGGATGAATAAAATTCATGAATGAATAAAAACATTTTTCCTAAAGATAAACTTTTCCTAGAAATGTTAATACAGGTTTTAAGCAGTTCTTCTCATTAAGCCAGAATTCTATGCTGTATGTGGCGTAGAATTTTACCATATAACCACAGGTAGTTGACTGCTGAAGACTGTTTCCTCACTATATGTACCTAGAGTAGGTTCACTGCCTCATGCACAAAGCTTCTTGTATTTGTACAGTTTTCTCTAATACTCACCTACAAGTGACATAGGACAAATTTCAACCTTTAATAAGCAGTATTTAAATATCAGAAACTCAGCTGTTCTGTGTGTTCTTCAGCTTGAGTCAAGATGTCTGTGGAGACCAAGATGGTGGTTATGTGAATCATGCTAAATGGCATTATCTTTTAATCTCAAAATCTATTTGGAAGTCTGTTTGAAAAGATGAAGAGTCAGTAAAGTAGAAAATACACTTGTGATGCTAAAGATAATATACTTTGCTCATAACCCCCAGCATCATGAATAATTTAGCTCTTTCGCCAGATGCTTACAGAATGTGCTACGCAGAATTACTGCCTCTACTCAGATAGGCATGTACTGGCACTTCAGATGCAGGGTACTGGCACCTCAGAAGAAATCAGGGTTTTCCACTTTTTGATACATGCATCAATATTATACTTACTATTTTATTGCAACAGTTTCAGAGTAATTCAGAATCTTTAATCAATATATCTGCTTAACATATGCTTGAAATCAGGTTCTGTTCCATTTCCAGTTTTTGGTTATGGAGAACTGAGTGAGACTGATTAAGCAAGAAATTTACCTGTGGTCATCTGAGTTAGTGCCTAGACACTGTTCCTTCTTAATGATCATACTTCTCCATATGACAGCACAAAATCCCTAGCATGGTAAAAATAAAATGACTGCAAGGCCTCTGAAGAGACTATTCAGTGGAATATGACGAAACAGTGAAGGGGAATGGTTTAGCTTGTGGAATGCAGATTGACAGTCAGCTTACATCTTTCAAGGGCACTATGCCCTATACTATTCATGTGTAGGAGCTTCAGTAAAAGCAGTTAAGAGGATGATGCACTTCAGCTATGCAACAAACGCACAGCCTGTACTTTCATTAGTTTAATTTACCTTGTGCATTATGAATACAGGCCCCTTTTAAGACTAGGTATGATAATTAGATCATTTTGAATAATGGAACCAATTAGTTATGAATAATTTATCCAACATTTGGTACAAATCACTTATCAAATGAATTCAACAAATACTATTTGACCAGCTTATACACCTAATTGACTAATATGAAAAATTATTCACTGAACAAATTAAAGGACAAAAATGCCAAAATCCATGACATAGACCCTTGGGAAATTATTTAGTTAGCTATAATAATAATACTTAAGGAATCTAATTACAATTGTTCTAACTAAAGCACTATAAGTGGAAAATGCAAAGTGATAAATAGGTGCCTTGCCTTCTGGAATCGTGACCTAGAGGATCAAGCAATAACTTGATGAACAGAAAAAGAAACACTGCAGATTATATATCACTTTTTGTTCTGAATTTCTTGTATTACCCTAGTGTGTTTGCAGTGCCTGTGGCTTTGCATTAAGAAAACACTCTTGGCTAAGCGTGGTGTTTCAGCACTATCGCCAGTCATCTCTGCAACTAGGGAGGGATATTTTGCCCAATAATGCACAAGTTGTTAAATGTGTCCTTAAGAAAGAGGAAATTACAGCAACGAAATTCTTCCAAGTGTCTGTTTTATTGTGAATGGAGGTGAAGTAAGGTTAAGTAAGATCTACTGGCAGTGGATATCCTTTCTTCAGTTCCTTCTGGATAGTTTTTGGTCACATACTCATCACCAGATTTTGGTTAGGAGGGAGAAATTTCCCTGCTTTCTCAAAATTTTGAGGGGTTTTTTTCCACTCATAGGCATAGTTTGAGTTTCCATTTTTATTTCATTTCTAGCATTTCAACTGTATATTAGTGAACTATTAATTAGTCTTGCTGCAACAATTATTCCTGCGATATCTAATTTCTGGTTTGGTCTTTATTGATTTCTAAATGTTAGATCCAGAAGGAGGCTGTCATGATTAATAAGTATGACTCATTTTATGACCTTTTCTTGAACTACTGTATCTCTTATAAGAAGATATCTAGTCTCTCTTGTAAAAGGTAATGGGGAATGCATTCTCCAATTTTATTTATTTTTTTTTAAGTTTCAATCCTCATCTTCTTTCAAGTTTCAACCAGCAAACCTCAAGTGGATTTGACCTGATGAGAAATTTGTTTTGGTGCTTTGATTTTTTTTTTTCTTTGTTCATTTGTATAAACAGGGTGAAATCTTTCCTGAGATATTAAGAAATCCAATTATTTGTTCTGTGACTGGATGTGAGTGACTGCAGGACCAAGAACAGAATCAGTGATTAGGAGTCCATAGGCCTACCTCAGATGGTATCCAAGAAAAAAAAATGCTTCAAGAGTTAATTATATTTTCATCCTCTCTTGAAGCCTGTAAAATTTGGTAGGCTACAAGAAAGAAGACTAAGAACTAAGACCCCAGCATTCGGAATATCCTATATTATCATTTGTATGAACAACTGCTTCATACTTAAAGGCTTCTTCTATATTCTTAATCCAGTCCATGGATGATGGGCACCTAAATTAGGAAAAAAACAAACAAACAAACAAACAAACAAACAAAAAAACAAAACCAAAACCCAAAACAGAACAAAACCAAACAAAAGAAACCCAAACCGAAACAAAGAAACTCGTCACCCTCTGCCCCCACAAAAATCAAACCCAATAAATTAGAGCCATGGTAATGCAGCAAATGAAAATGGGATTAAAATAGTTTGTAAGGAAGAGGAATGATGTTTCATAGTTTATGAGATCTCTATGAGATTAATATCTGAAGGCTGCATGACCAATTTTAATGAAAACTGTTAATGAATAAGATCTTGCCGCAGAGTATTAGAAACTGATTTTATGTAAATGGAGAAAATACTTGACTATACAGGGCTATTTCTATTTTTTACTGTTATGCATGTGTTCTAAGTTAGAGGATTTATTGAATCAGAAAAAAAAAGATTTTTGTGAGGGATCTACTTAAAAAATAAGAGTAATATATCACTGACTCGCCACACACTAAAATAGCCTTTTTGCCTAAAATAAGAGTTCCTCTAAAGATTTTGGGCATTCTGGTTTGAATGAGAATAGTACCACGCTCATAAATAGTGAGGAAGATTAAAGCCTGTCATCAAAATGCTGTTTCTGAAGGTCATCGCCAATATTATAAGAAAAGCTGTACTGATTGATAAGCCCATTTTCTAAACCTATGTAGTACAGTTTTTAAACCTGGATGATGAAATTCTACATTTAGTTGCTTTGATAAAAATAAGGTACTAATTTGTGACAATTTCAGTGATATAACACCTAAATCAAACATGCATTTGTGTGAGCTGGGCTGCTTTTCTATCAGAAAGAAGTTGGAAAACCAAAAAAAAACCTCTTAACTCTTGAGAGTTAATAAGAAAAAATTTACATATGAAATATCACGCTGGTGTCAAAATATTAGCACTTCTGAAGGATTATAGGAACTTATGCAGGTGAATCTTTGCATATCAAACTGATAATACGGCCATAAAAATGCATTTCTGCTGCTTCTAGCTCATACTGTAATTTTGTTTCCCCTTTTTCTGCAGCAGTGTTATTCACATTTTGCAAGTGCTTGGCTAAAATATAATTTGATAAAAAGAACTCTGAGGTGAATAATTATTTGCTCAGTGCAGCTCATTAGAGATGATTTTGTTTTTCCAAATCATATTACAAGGGCAGTGTATCAGCCTGTCCATGTACTTCTCACTGAAATGACTGCTATACTCTGGGGAATGAAAGGACTCCTCCTAAAAAATTTACTGCTCTTTTTTTGCCTGTTTAGTGCTTCATTTCTTTTTATATAGCCGCAGAGTAAAGGAACCAGGCTTAGTTTCATAGTTCTGAATGTACAGGCCTCAGGTAACAACTTTTTTTTTTCTGCTTCAGTCTGCCCTTATATTGGTATATGCCAGCTCTTCACCTTTGCAGCCTTTGATGGGAAGTGAAGTTATATTAGTAAATGATCTGCTTTCCTTACCTTGCCTCCATGGTAAGCCCAGAATTGACAAGTCTACTCTGTTTTGTCACCTTCAATTCTTGACAGAAGGATGGCAAACTGTTTTCTCTCACATCACAAAGCAACTGATCAAAAGATTATGGCAGGTAACAGTTTTCCCTTGCCTCACTAATATTTTTCCATTCTGCACAGGGGAAGATTAAAACTTCAGATAAAAGCTAATGACTTCTGTACTGCTGTTTGCTTGATGGTGAGGGCACTCATTTGGTTTTGAGAAAGTTCTGCCTGCTTTGCCCTGCCAAACTTCTTGCATGGATTGAAATGTTGGATGTTAGAGTGCTTTTAATAACTTATTATAAAGTTACTATCTCTTTCTCAATGTCCTAACAGATCTGCTTTACTGTGTGTAAACAAATATGCACTTTGCCAAGTAGAGGAAATAACCTTATACTTCAGCCACTCATATGAAATATGTAGGCTAGAAACCAACTGCTTTATACCAAGTGAATGGCTCCTTTTTTTTAAACTGTATATTACAAACGGCACCAAAAATGAGGAACTTAGAATGAGGAGAGTGAAATGTATTTAAAGCTTCTGTGGTACCTTCTCCATTCATGAAATTACAGTGCTTGATCCCACCGATATAAATCTGCACCTCAAAATGGCCTGGCTGAACAGAGAGCTTTGGCTACAACTCAGAAAAAAAAGGAGAATTTATGATTTTTTGAAGAAGAGGCAGGCAACTCAAGAGGCCTACAAGGATGTCGTGAGGTTGTGCAGGGAGAAAATTAGAGGGGCCAAATCCCAACTAGAACTTAATCTGGCTATTGCTGTTAAAGACAATAAAAAAGGTTTCTTTAAATACATTAAAAGCAAAAGGAGAGCTAAGGAGTATCTTCATTATTTATTGGATGTGAGGGGAAGCATATTGACAAAGGATGAGAAAAAGCTGAGGTACTCAATGCCTTCTTTGCTCAGTCTTCAATAGTTAAGACCAGTTGTTCTCCAGGTAGCCAGCCTTCTGAAATGGAAGACAGGGACAGGGAGCAGAATGAAGGCCCTGTGATGCAAGGAGAAATGGTCAGCAACCTGCTCCACCATTTAGACACACAGAAGTCTATGGGGTTGGATGGGATTCACCCAAGGGTATGGACAGAGCTGGTGGAAGTGCTCACCAAGCCATTTTCAAGCATTTATCAGCAGTCCTGGATAACCAGGGAAATCCCAGTTGACTGGAGGTGAGCAAATGTGATGCCCATCTAGAAGGTCTGGAAGGAGGATCTGGGGAACTACCAGGCTGTCAGTCTGACCTTGGTGCCAAGGTTATGGAGCAGATCATCTTGAGTGCCACCATGTGGCATGGACAGGACAACCAGTTGATCAGGCCCAGTAAGCATCAGTTGATGAAATGCAGGTCCTCCTTGACTAACCTGATCTCCTTCTATAACAAGGTAACCTGCTTAATGGGTGATGGAAAGGCTGTGGATGTTGTCTACCTAGACCTTCACAAAACCTTTAACACAGAATTCTCCTGGATAAACCAGCTACTTGTGACTTGTACGGGTGTATTCTGCTAGATAAAAAATTGGCTGGATGGCCAAGCCCAAATAGCTGTGATGAATGGAGTTAACTCTAGTTAGCAGCCAGTCACATCTGGTGTTCCCCATGGCTCAGTACTGGGGCCAGTTCTGTTTAATATCTTTATCAGTGATGTGGCAGAGGGGATCAAGTGCACCCTCAGTTTGCAGATGACACCAAGTTGGGTGGAAGTGTTGATCTGCCTGAGGATATAAAGGCTTTACAGAAGGATTTGGGTGGGCTGAATTGATGGGCCAAAGGCCAATTTATGGGGTTTAACAAGGCTCAGTACCAGTTCCTGCACTTGGGCCACAGCAACCGTATGCGACACTACAGGCCTGGGAAAGCGTGGCTAGAAAGCTGCTCAATGGAAAAGGATGTGGGGGTGGTGACTGATGGCTGCTGAACATGATCCAGCTTGTGCCTAGGTGGCCAAGAAGGCCAACAGTACCCTGGCCTCTATCAGCAATAGTGTGGCCAGCAGGCCAGGGCAGTGATCATCCCCCTGTACTCAGCAATGGTGAGGCCACACCACAAATGTTATATTCAGTTCTCTGCCCTCACTACAAGAAAGACATTGAGGTGCTGGAGTGGGTCCGTAGAAAAGCGACAAAGCTGCTGAAGGGTCTGGAGAGCAGATTTCATGAGGAGGTGCTGAGGGAACTGAGATTGTTTAGCCTGGAGAAAAGGAAGCTCAGGGAGCACCTTATCTCTCTCTACCTGAAAGGAGGTAGTAGTGATGTGGGTGTCAGTCTCTTCTTGCAAGTAACAAATGATAGGACAAGAGGAGCAGGTCTCAAGTGGTGCCAGGGAAGGTTTGGATTAGATATTAGGAAAAACTTCAACCATTGGAACAGGCTGCTCTTGGAGCTGGTGAATTCGTCATCCCTGGAGTTATTTAAAAGACATGTAGATGTGACACTGATAGACAAAATTTAGCGCTGGACTGGGAAGTGTTAGGTTAATGATTGGACTCAATGATCTTAAAAGTGCTTCCCAACCTAAATGATTTTATGATCTTTCCAACATATTTCATGCATCTCAATCTTAGAGATGCTATACAAAGTTTTCTCCAAACATTTACCTGGTTTTCTGCTTTATCACATCACAACTATAATTCAATAGGTAAGTTGTTTTTCTTCCTTTCTGCTTTTACATATCTGCTTTTTAGTAGCTAACTATTTCCACTTGTTAAATTCAGGAAATGTCCCCACTATCTTCTAAGCAGCCATAATCATCTTTCCATGTCTGGTTTACCGAAGAGTAATCTTTGTTAAATGAAATGGGCTCACATGGTTTCTTGCTGCTGCTGCTGCGTCTGCTGCAGCAGCCAGAGCTGTTGCCTGATCGCTACAGTGTTGCCAACTCTGTAGCCAACAGATGAACTCACAAGGGTACGGCCAGAGGTAAAACAAGAGATGAAGGCCATTTAAGAATTCAATAAAGAAAGAATTCCTCTAATTTTTCCCTTGAAGTCTATGAGAACTGAAGGAACCTTCACTCCAACAGAGCTGCAGAATGACTGCAAGAATTTGGCTAGACAGCTAGAGGCATAGAAATGGCCACAGCATTTTACACTTACACTCATTACCCTGTTTTTTTTTTGTCCACTACTTCATTTTCTGTATTCCCCCACCGTGTTTAAGCTCAGATTTAAGTATATGAGGGACAAAATATTTTTCTCTTGCCCTGCTACTTATTGCTGTACTCCCACTCAGAAATTAGGGCTCACAGTAATGCTAATTCTCTTGAAGAAACCGTGCTGTTTTTCCCTGCAAGCAGAAGTGAGTATTGTTGGGATAACTGTATAGAAACAAAAAAAAATAAGTAAATCTAGAAACTGGTTAAAATCAAATAAACATATGAATGGAAGCATTTAATCTGAGCTTTAAGTTTTAGGGTCACCTACTTACTAGGATGACCACATACTATAATAAAAGAAAGACAAATAATTTGTAGCATGTTCCTTTGTCACCCCCTCAACCTCAGCCATTCAGTCAGTGTGGAGAGCCAGGAGACTTTACCTCAAGCAATGTTATGTTTGCCATAGAATGAAAACAACCCTGTCAGAGTCATAATTCTCTTTTCCTCTCAACTCTTGCTCTTGTCGTGTTGCGTTATACGTAGATAACACAAATCTTGAAGACATGCCCTCTGGTTAAAAAAGGAAACAACAATAACAACAACAAAATCTCTCCAACAGCATGCCAACGTGAGCAGGATTTAATCATAGATAATTGCAATGTTTAATAGCAGCACTTAATAAAACAATAATAGAAATCCTGGTCAACAAAGTGATAAGAAATAAATCAATAAATAAATAAAACCCCACCTAAAGACATGATCTGTTTAATTATTATTCATTTCTCATCCCTAGAGGCATTTGTTACTCTTTTTTCTGTCACTTAATTGGTGGTTATATCTCAAAGACTGGATGATACTGATTATGTTGATTAAAAAAAAAAAAAAAGGTACTATGGAATCATTTAGAGAGGAAAAAAAAAAATCTCTTGAACAAATAATAGGAGTTCTTGTGAAAGAGTGTAGAGAAAGAGGGTGTGGACAGAACCAAGCAAACCTCTGAGCTGGTCACATTCTTCTTTTAAAAACACGTTTGACTTCTGCAGATACTGGATTTTTTTTTTTTTTTTTCAAAGATTCTCAAATCACCTCATCACATATAGAAGAGCACTGACTGCTTCTCTGACATCTGTGAAGAGATTTAGATTGCCTGAGGTGAATGTCTAGAAGAGCACAGGATTCTGTGTAATTAAGCTGGCTTCTTTTCTCTGAAAATAGAACAGTTTTGAGGAGTATTTTGCCCAAGCAAATGTAGAAGCGTATGACAGCGGGAAAACTGTTTGTATATAGTGAAACAATCCTAATTTTTGTCTTCATCAATGTAAATTTGGAATAGGTTCCTTAAAGCACAGGGTTGCAGTGGTTTCAGCAGAGTGCACAGAGACAGACTGCAGCACAGTATCTGCAGAAATTTGGTGCAGCAGATTGCATACCATGACAGTGGTAAAAGTTCAGTTTCAGGGCACTCCTTAAACTTTGACATTTATGTTTCAGGTATATTAGAGGAGGCTCTAGTCTGGGTTTCAGAATATTTAGAGGGACCTGTTACAGAATCATAGAACTGGAAGGAAATTCGTAAGACCATCCAGCCCGAACTTCTGTCCCATCAGAATCAGCTATACTTGCATTATTGCATCATTTTGTTATTCTTGACTGCTATTAAGGCCTCCACTATAGAAAACTTCATAGTCTTTTCAGGTAAACCATAGTATGTCAGTTCCTTTACAGCTGAAAAGCTTTCCTTAATATATATCTTTGATCTTTCTTAAGACAATGTATACCAATTACTTTTTCCTTTTCTATTATAAGAAAAGGGAATATATGATTTCCTTTATTTCTGCAGATACTGTTTATTTATTACGTTATCATGATCTAGACTGAGACTACTAACTAATTTCACTGATGACAAAGTGAAAAATTATTTGATATTTCTTTAGCAATCTCCTTCATAAAATGTTAAATGTATAGAAAAGGAAAAAGACTCTTACACAATATTAGTTTATAAATATTCAGATGCATACCTGAACATACATAATTGTATCTTCCGACCTACTCTGTTTCTTTTAAAAGACAGATTAAATAATATTCCTGAACACTGAAACAGACTGAAAATAAACAAATACATTGTAAATAATTAATTATACTAAGGAAAAGTAAGTGACATTTCTAGATTCTGCATTAAAATAGATAAAACACCGTCTGGTGATAATCAGAAAAGAACACCCTGTAATGAATTTTTTTTCTCAAATCTGAAAGGAAGAGCTTTCTCAAAATGACATCATGTTATAGTTGTGATGTGAATATTTCTTCCTGTTCTGCATCTTAAGAGCATTATGAAAAATATTTCATGAAATAATGTTGGGTTGTGAAAGCCCAAGGCAAAGTGGTTTGCAGATTATAAGCAGTTTCAGGATAAATTTTTATTTCAAACTATCTTTCTTCACTTCTATATAAGGCTTCCTAATTTGAGTTCTTATAGGCCCCACTACCATAAAATGTATTAATGACATCATTAGTAATACCTTGCCATGAATCCAACATCATCTTAAAAAATAATGAACAAAGGATGATGGTAGTTACTCCTCAAATTAATAATTCTTTTCAATATTTTATAGGTTTCTTGAGGGTTCATTGTTTTCTGTCCTTTTAGAACATGTTTAGATGTTAAGTTTGCAGTAATTATTATGCAATAATAAATTTGTACTCCAATGTGAAGGCTGAGGAGCTCTGACTTTGTAAAGAGGCATTTTTATTATATTGTACTTTCTGAAAAATTGAGGGACAAAAGCAGTTGGACCCTGAGTCAAAGTCCAGTTAAACATCTCAGTAATTTTTCAAGTATGCAACCATATAGTGCAGGCGGCTAGAGGTTGAGATGACAACTGAAGTATCACTTTAACAGCTGCTTCATTTCACTATCTCTTGGCTCATAAACTTTATTTTTAATGAGCCTGCCTTTAAGACCACTAAAAAATGACCTTCACAGAGAACTACAAGGATCTACAGTGGTGACCAAAATAGCTTTCTTAGGCAGTGCGTAATACCACAGTGACCGTAGCATAGAAAATAAGCAGTATGGTGAGAAAGACATGCTAATTACTCATGAGAATATTCTGCATTTTCACACTGACAGATTCTTGTGGTAGATATGCAAGTACTCCATTACCTCCAACTCATACTAATCTAGATATCTTCATTGGCTTTAATAGTTTTATACCAGCTACCAACTGAGTGAATGGCCTGTGATTTTAAAGTCACATTTAGCAGCTGTATGCTTTCTTACAAGAAAATACGTTATGTAAGAAACTAATAATTAAAGAGGCTTTAATTCTTACCCTGTCCTGCACTTTGCTTGCTGATTTGTAGTAAAAACTTTCTAGTAACTATCTCTAATTTTCACCCGCTTTCCTTACCTAAACACATTTCAACCTTCTGTTTTGCTGTTCTTCATTTAAGGGTATACTGCTAGTCTAACTCAAGGCAGTGTGGGTCTGGAAGGGCATCTAAGGATCAAGCTAAAAAACTGGAGCTTGAGAGGGTGAAGAAAAGGTGCTCACAAAGCTGTGTATGAACAGTGTGGCCTTTGGGAAGAAGGGTACCTGTGCTGGGAAGCTGAGCTTTCTGAGTATGCCATTTTTAAAAAAAAAACTCTTCCAAATTGAGCTGTAATTTTAAGAGCCAATTATTCTGAGTTACTTTAAACCACCCATACCACAACCCTGTCTGCTTCTGAAGTAGATGTAATAATTTAGTCCTCTGACATTGCAGGCACTTGCTAGACCTTTTTTATCATTGTGTCCAAAAGCAATCAAAATGTCTTGCTGAAAGCACTAAAAAGTATACTAAAGCTCCTGCTTCTGCTGTTACAGATCTGTAAAATTTTTCACTGAAAACAGACCTTTGCTTGCTCAAAAGTCTAAAAACCAGCCAAAACAATAATGATTTTATTATTTGCATTCCAAAAGCAGCTGAGACCAAGAGTTCTGTATGCTACACATGGTCCAAAACCAACAACAAATTGGTCATGCCCTCTTTAAAATGTGATTTTAAAGTTTAGCAGGAGCATGGGAAAACAAACAAGAGCTGAACATAGCGATGGAGCAAAAGGAAGCAAAATAATGCAATATAAAATAGCATGCTAAATAGTTTGACAGCTTTTCTACTAGTGTTTTAAACAAGCATAAAAGTACAGTAGTTTTTGTGAGGACTGATCACGTTGCTGCTGCTACTGGAATTAAAAGAACATCTTTGTTCTTTGTTAAGCTCTGCCTTCAAGTGATGTCTGCCCAACAGTACACCCTGAGGCACATGTTAGATTTGAAAGTTCAGCTTTATGGACTGTCTTTTATGTTGTATGTCTTTTGGGCTTAACTAAAGACGCAGTGAATGTTGTTAATCTTCAAAATCTGGAAATATGCTCTGGGGTCAGTGAACAGCTGGACAGGTTCCAGCAAAAACTCTACTGTTCTGTGCTACTGTGCTAGCTGATGCCCTTTTAATTTGCTACCCAGACACAATGTGAGCAGTTGAAGGAAATGGCAGCATTTCACAGGAAAATACAAACCAAGCTTTGCTTGCCTTCACTTGTTCCCAAGAAAGTAGTTCAGAATGTTATGCATACAATATCACAAATTTACTCAAATGAAATTTCTTACACCTTTTTTCTCCACTATTATTCTCCTACAACATTACTTTCAAAGCCTTCTTCTAAAATGAATAGAAAATACACAAAAAAACCTCTGCAAGCAAGCTTCTTGCTTAATTACTTATTACAGTATTCTGAAGGCTAGGGGAGGTATTGCTGCTGAAATATTTGTTAAAAAAAAGTATTGTTAAAAAAATAAATTGCTGCCTGAATTCTACTTACTGAATTTTATCTATTTATTTTTCTTAATATTGGATCATACAGTTATACTTGTACCTCTGTATGGGATAGAGTAGATTCAATCCCTGCCCGTGCTGCAGTGGGCGTGTGTTCTCCTGAGTCTTAGGAATTTCTAGGTTTTGGGAAAGCCTGTTGTCATCCATAACAATCTCCAGCTGCTAGAAGGATGACTTAAGGCCATAGACATAACTTGAAGCAGCCACTTTGCTCAGCCCCTGCTGTGTTTCATATATCTAGTTTATCTCAAGACTGGTTCAGAATATAACCAGGACCCAGCAGCAGGAAAAAAAAATATTTATTTAGATTGTGTATGTCAGATGATAATTGCATTTTTTTAATTGCTTTCATGAAAGTTATTTTGAACCCTTTTAATAAATGTACTGTTTCCATGATATATCCTATTTTTTTATTTGATTTGGTGGGCTTTATTTTGTTTGGGGTTTTAATGAAGTTCCTCATAGCCATACAAGGTGGCTGACAATATCTGGAAGTAAGAAGAAGTATCTTTACACTCTTCCTTCCACTTCACTATCAAATTATGTTACATTAGTCATTCTTCCATCTATATGTCATTAATAACACCAAGTTAAAACATAATTGAAGACACATTTACAGAGATGGTGCCAGCATTTTGGTTGCCAGTTGCATAGAATTTTCTTTTCAGCCCTCCTGCTTCAAGTGAGGTCTGTCTCAGGTAATTTATCTTTAATTTATATTCAGTTTGGAATAATTTGGG
The DNA here is from genome assembly GCF_033815535.1 of Pezoporus flaviventris. Taxonomy (NCBI): domain Eukaryota; kingdom Metazoa; phylum Chordata; class Aves; order Psittaciformes; family Psittacidae; genus Pezoporus; species Pezoporus flaviventris. The sequence goes on along the minus strand of NW_026892579.1, from coordinate 25,813,696 downwards.
TTTTTTATACATAAATTCATATGCATATTTAAAATAGGTTGTATAAACCATGCGCTCTTTTTCAGCCTTGGTTGGCCTTCTGACATCTTTGATACACTAGGCATCTTCCTGGGATGCTGAGTCAGCTTTAAGAATTAATCATATCCACAAGTTCAGCTGATTCTTCTACCAGTATATATGTTTTGGATTACCTTTATCACTAGCCCTGTACAGATCTGCTGGGAGAGCTACCACTAAAGTATTCTCTCTTGTCAGGTACACAACAGCAATTAACAATTTAATTTGCATTTCCTGAAAAAACAAACAGGATTGCTCCAAGTTAACACTTTTGTTAATAGAAGAGAGCACCATAATCAGCTTCCACCTAAACCATTATTCTTGTCTTGCCTAGCCAAGCTGGCCTTCCTATAGTGAACTAGATTATAACAAGGAGTGCCTTATCATTTACCTTTTTCAGAGCTCTTAGTTGTTTATTGGGTGCCAACAGTGGTAATAAAGCTGTTCCTTGCTACATCCTTGCAGTAGATTAAGGTTGCAGTCCAGCCCATTAAGTTCCTTTGAGAACATGGATGTTGAGAAATTACTGGTGTCCAAAGAGAAGAAAATGGGTGAGACATGAAAGCTTCAGAGTCTTTCAGTATAAAATCCATGATTCCTTAATAAATGTAATAACTGCCATCATAGACTATTTTGCCTTCTCTTTAACATTATGAACTTTGTTAGAATTTTTTTAACATTATAATGGCTTTAATATTTAATACTTTTGTCTGTATTTACACTTTATCATACCTTTTTCTCAGTAAAGTAGGTTCTGATATTAATTTTGTTCTTCTGGTACAGATTAAAGAGCATCTCGCCAAAGGACAGAGGATGTTGGCTGGGGATGGCATGTCCCAGGTAACCAAGACACTACTGGATTTGACTCAGAGGAAGAATTTTTATGCAGGGGACCTTCTGATTTCTGTGGAAATTCTCAGAAATGTTACAGACACATTTAAAAGAGCAAACTATATCCCTGCATCTGATGGGGTGCAGGTAAGGGATACATTTTAAGGTAACGTTTCAGTTGATGGAGTTTATGTCAGTATACTGCGTGTCACTTATTTTACCCATAAGGAAATGAAATACTCTGAATGAATAAACGTTGTTCAAATAAAACTAAAATGGAAGTGTAAAATAGGAAAAGACATGGCTACGTTTAGTAAGGGAAATAAGCAAAATAATGCAGCAAGTAAAAAATGAAAATGCTTTCTTTGGAACATATATTTTAGTGTCTTTTTCTTTCAAGGTTTGATTTCATTTGATTGATATGTTGGTATTTTTTTTGCATTAAGCATTCACTAGTGTTGTTTGTCCTAGCTTATTTCAGTTCAAAATCTATCCACAGTATTTAGTTATGCAATTCTGACATTGCTTCTTCAGTTCAAATAAATAAACTTAATTAAAAGTGCACAGGACTGATGGATAATACATTTGATATGAATTTTCTATTACATGTGTTAGATTAAAACTTCTTGTGCAAGAGGCCAATTAAAATACTGTCAGAGCTAAAGCTACTATGCTTACTTGAGCATAATGGGCTGTACAACTCAGTGTGTAATGTTTATTAAAATAAGTATTTCTCAGAATTGCTAGACCAGGGTATTGGTACGTTTTTCCAGAGTTAAGTTTTCATAAGCCTGCTATTAATATTCAGTTTTCTTGGTTTTCTATGCACGAAGAAAAAATTAACTTCCATAATAAACCCACATTTCTTGTTGGCCAGCTGAAAGGAATATTTTTTTAAGTTCTTTCATGCTTTCAGCAATCTGATAGCCCAGTGTTACTTCATCATTCACAGCCACTACAGAAATCTGGTAGAATAAACTTTAAAAAACTGCTTAGTACAAGTGGTTTTGTTCATGGGCTTAGCAGATCAGGTCATTTGCACTTTACATACGTTAGAGAGAATTTGACTCTTTTCCCACTAGTGGCAGTGCCAAAAGTTCTGTTCACTTCAGCAATGTAGAACTCTTTCCAGAATTTGTAATAGTGTTCTGGCAGAACCTGGCAAAATGGTTAGTACTATTTTAATATTTTTGATTACTCATTTTAAAGTGAAGGAGAAAGGAAAGGCCATATTGTGAAGGAAATAAGGAAGGATTTCCCAAACCAAAGAAATAACTGTATTTCATGTTTGGATGCCTAAATATAAAGAGGTTTTAAATCCCAGATGGAAAAAAAATACAAAGAAAGAGAAAAAAAATTCTTTACAAGTTGCAAGCTAAGGTAAAATCTTAAAACCAATCCATAATGTTCAGGAAAGTAAGTGAAATTAGAATTAAACGTATGCATTGCACAGGATATATTAAGCAATGTTTCTGTTACTGACTTCTGTTTATATAAAATGAAATCCTGGATCAGTTAACATCAGTTCAAGTTTTACTGTCAATTTCTGAGAAACCCAATTTTTCCCATATGTAAATGTATGTCATATGCTACCATACTCTGGAGGATCATATTTAATTTTTATTTCCACCTCACATATTTTCATGCTTTCTAGACCATCATCAAAGTAAGTGACAAAAAAGTGAAAATTAAATTAATTTGCACAAAAATACCAAGATTATTTTTTCTGAAGATACTCTGTGTGGTGTTTTAATTCCACTCAAATTTTTGCACTAGATAAAGGGTAGAATTTCTTAGTGTTATTTCTTTCTTTTAAATAAATTATTAGAAAAGCATGAATGAAGTTTAAAATCCCTGAAAGTAGTAATTTATCATTTCGTGTGATGTCAGAACAGTATATTATGAATTATGGGTGATAGTATTTTTTTAAGGTCCATACAAAAACAACAATTCCACTAAAATCGAGAAAGAAAAAATGTGTATGTCTGTTTGTTTCTTATATGTTTCATCCATCTGGATAGTCCCTCAACTGTCTATAAACTGTTTTATAGCCAGTGTGAATTTCCATGAATAGTACCAGAGATGTGATTCAGAGACTCCATAACAAAAAGAATGACCAGAAAAGTGAGATCAATTTTGAAAATTTCAGGCTAATTACTCAAAACAAAGATGCCACTGCCTGGTGTGCTGCATAGAAAATGCCACTTGTTTAGGAAGACAGATACCAAAAGCAAAACAAAGCTGCTAGAGTATGCATGTCTAGTGCCAAGTTATTCATTATATGACTGGTTTTCTTTTTGCATATTTTAACCTTTTTTTTTTTTTGCAACAATATTTATGTATACATTGCGCATACAGTGTCAGGCTATGTATGAGGCAGTTAAACAGGGAAGTTATTGTGCATCAAGATATAGCAGATATATCAGAATAGCAAAAATAACAGACATATAGCAGAAATAACAGATACAGCAGAAATAACAGAAAACAAAAGCCATGCAATTATTCTACAAGCAGGATCTTTCTCTTAATATAAGAATTATTTCAAAATGCACTGCAGGTACACTAAGGCTACAAGATGGCCACTTTACTATTACTTGTGTAAGAAGAATTCTACCTGGAAGATAATTAAAGTTTTATATAAGCATAATATAAGTAATATTTTAGAACACTTTCCAGAGCTGGTCTAAGAGTGCTTGAAGTACCTTGTAAGGGCAGGACAGCAGGAACAGAACTACATTTCAGGAGAGAATGGCAAAGTAACTCGTACAATCCCTGATCCAGCGACCAACAGGAGACAAGGTTTCTCCCAGAGAAGTTAGAGTGGTATAATCCCATCTATATTAGCCACAGGGACCATTGCTGTCAGTCAGGGATTAATGGGATTGTGCAATGCTTTCTTCCCCTCAACTTCCCCCTTCCCTCCCCACACACTCCCTATGCTGAAGTCCAAAAGTGGAGGTGACTTAAGGCTATCCATTAATTCCTTGTAGCAAGGAATTCTTATCTAGCTGTATAAAGGGATTTATGACAGCTTTATGGCTGCAGATAGGGTCAAAGAATTTGTACTGCGGAAAAAAAAAAGACTGAAAGGAAGGAAATTAAATTAGGAAAACATAGTTGTCTGTTCCTGACTGTAACTGGCATTATCCTCAAAAATCCTGGGAAAAAATAAAGGGGTTTAAAATTTGACTCAGAATAGTCAAAATAGGTGAAAGACTTTTTAACCCCTATTATCCTGTCACATTTTTGGCATGCATCTCATATCTGTTCATTATTGAAGCAGCAAAGCCATTTAATTGTCTCAGTTTAACCACAAAGCAGTGTATTGCCGACTGGACAATCTTTATGCATCTCAGCCTCCACAGCTACCATAAATATGATATCAAGCAGAGTTAGAAAGAGAGAAAAAAAGAGTATCTCAAGAAGCAAGATGTTCTTATCACTGTGTTCATATACATCATTTATGGTTTATAGGCAAGTACAAAGTATATGTCAAATAAGATATTGCTTTTATTTGTACTTGAGTCTAGGATTTTTTATAAGCTTTTTCACATATATTTCTGTTAATTATTGGTCATTTTAATGCTTTCATATAACTAAAATAAACATAAAATTTAATGAGCACAGTATTAGCAAAACCATATAATTTATCATCTGCAAGAAACAGTTATAACTCCTGAGTGTATTTCAGTCAATCTAGGCTGCTCTCAGATATATCTCATTACACAGACATGAATACTTTTGCAATTAAGGCTTAAACGGTTTCTGCAGGGAAATCAGTGGCTGAAATGTAGTGCAAAACTAGCTCCTTAGTATGATAAATTTTCCCACAATGGGTCCCATTCTACAACACAAGGCTGCTGCTGGCACCCTAACAAATTAAAGTTAGCTAAAATTTCAGTCCACTGGATCTCCACAGTATTACACTGGAAAAGCACAAAATTACCATTTTTCTAAAAGTGTTTTCCTTACGCAAAATCCCCTCAGGCCGACTCTTCACCAAAATCATAACATCCTAGAGTAGATGTGGTTATAGTGCCCTGAAAGTGTTTTGGCCAGAATAGTTTATTTTACTTGAGGGACCAATAAAGCTGTACATCTTTCCTAGCTGAAGTTGCATTTGCACAATTATCATTTGCCAACCTGGTTAAACTGGCAAATCCTTTGTAATGAATACTAAACATAACTCTTTTCATTATACTTTATTTTGCTACCAAATACCTGAAAAAGAGTAAAGATATTCTTGGAGTATATGCGATACATAGCTACATTTTTCTCTTATTATCTTCAGCTTGACTGGAAATTTCCCTTTTGTGTCACTGCAAATTGGATCAAACCATGATAATATTTTTTCTTTTATGCCCTGTCATTAATCCCAGTCATCCTCTCCCAGTGCATACTTATTAGCCATTTCGTTTCTTTCATGGAATTTCATGTTACTGAAGCTTATGGATATTTTGCTCTTGACTTCAGTAAGAGAAGAATTGTGCCCTTATTAATGTACAGGATTATTTTGCCCATGTTCACAAAGGTGTCAGTCGCCTCTATATTGAATTTGAAAAGTTACATCAGTTTTTATCTGTGTCAATTTTATGGTTAGCATAATTAATTTCCAAATGATAAGGCAAAGATCTGTCCTCTCACTTGTCAAGGAGTTAGTGTTAGGACTAGATTAAACTGAAAAAAAATGGGTTTATGTAAAAATAGTTTTCATGTAAAAAATAATTGTCTTAATTTTTGCTTAATTTTGTTTCCTACAATATTTTACTCATATGGTTGTGAGACACGTAGAATATCTGTGATATCTCATAAATTGAAATGAACGTTTTTGCATGCATAGCCACAGTATCCATAGTACTCTAAGTGTGGAAGTTACTTCTGCTCTCATTTCAGTCGCTGTGCAGTAGAATGCTTTGTACTTTCATTAATAGTGAATTAAAGTTACTTTTCACTTAAACCTTTTTTAAGCCCTATTTATCCTCCCAAAAATGGCTAAAAAGTAAGGGCAGGTGAAAGAATGACTATTAATCCGAGTTCCAGTAGGGTCCTATCATTGGTATTCCACTTAAAGATTTTTTAGAGGTTGCAAGGATCTTAATTGCACTTTTCAACTAAGGTCAGTGGAAACTACATGTATCTTTTATGAAGGGACAGATAAACTGTAATTGGCAGGGTGTAGATAAAATTGACATTCTGCACAAAAAAATGATATGGGCCTAAGAAGAACAGACTGCATAAATTCTTATGTTTTAAAGATGAAGAAGTTGAGAATACAAATTGGTAGAGAGAGCAGACAAAATTAGAAAGGAAAGTTCTCCAGAAACAGTTGGAAGAAAGTGATTGTTAAAATGTGTGATTTAAAAGCTAAATTCCATGAGGGTTTTTTTTCTGTATTTGTGTTTTTCTTTGTTTCTGTTTGTTTGATTTCCTTATAGTTAATGAATAGGAGAATCGAATAAAAAATTTAACAGTTTAAGGTAAAAAACCCTATGAAATTATTTATTCCCTTTCTTTTGAGATTACTAAAGCAGAGGCAGACGTAACTTTTTAAAAGTAAGGTGCACTTGGTTTCACATAGCATTTACCAATGAAATACCATTGTATGCCCTATTTATTGTCATTAAGGATCATAATCATGTTTGGAATAGAAACTAGTGACCCTGAGCCTGATGTTTTCTAAGCATATGTTATTTGCAAAATAGATAGCTGTCTAGTTTCTGTAATAAGAACAATTTGAAAATAGAACACTGTGACATTTTGAAGTTTAGCAAGTTTAAAACAGTTCTTGTTTTATACAAAGCAGTACTATGGAACCTGTTTATATAGCCAATTAATTGTAAAATATTCATGCCATTTTATTGAGCTGACATAGTTTGTTATACCTTCCACTGACAGAAAATAGGCTGCAGAATTGCATCTATAATAGAAAAAGGAAAACTTTCTTAATGTCAGTTTAGGGATAGGACTGCTTATGTCTTTGAGGATCATTTTACTTTCTCTTTTATTTAATTGATTTTTCAGAACTTCTTTCAAATCATTAGTAACCTCTTAGATGAAGAAAACAAAGAGAAATGGGAAGATGCACAACAGGTAAGATTTGCATTTTCTAGCTCATCAGTTTAAAAAATTGGAGACTGTACATATTATGACATTCACTGTAAGAGAAACCACACATTAGGTCAGTAAATGATGACAAAATGAAATGTATGGTTTCAAAAATCAGGTTAAGCATACACCCAGGTGTAGGAGAGAGGAAATCCTAAGTGAGACAATATTTTGGGAATAAATGATCCTTTTCAAAAAAGGAGCAATTCCAGCATCCATTAGCTAATTCCTTATATTTTCTTACAATTAAGAATATAAGGCACTTCTCTTGATGAATGGATTTTCATTGCATTCTATGGGATTATTCATTATGTCTTTCCTTTTGGTATAATGAAGTACATACAAAAGCCGTAAAATGCTGCAAAGGCCTAGCTGCAATTATTCTTTTATTAAACAGAATATATAGGAACTCACCTAAAAGAACTCATACAACACCACCAAAGAACTTACAGAAATGTAAACAATAGACCTTTTTTAGAAGCTTATATTTAGATGAACAGTTGTGATTCTTAAGATTGACAAATTTCAGTAGTAAGTTAAAGAAGATGATAACACCTTATAAAATAGTATAATCTAACAAAAATAATTAATTTAAAATACAAAAGTTAAAAATTCAAATTAAAACTTTTTTTTTTCTTTTTCTGCTTGGATAGAAATATTTCCTACATGCTTATACCAAGAACATTATAAAGTTATGTTAATATTTTTGTTCATGAAGATGACCATAGAACTATCAGAGTTATTCAGATACAAATAACAATGACAATGTACAGATAATTATCAACAGACTAAAATACATAGAGAGAGTCAGAGGGAAGGAAACATTTCTATATAAAAAATGATTAAAGAAAGCAAGATATTCAGTAGCTTGTTTTGGGTTGATTTTTTTTTGACACAAAAGTGCTAAATGCTGGACAAGAATTCCAAAAGAAGTATCCTTATGAGCATTCCCCTTTATACTATTCCTTAGACATCTACCTGTTTGCCACTGTCAAAGGCAAGAAAACATCTTATACAGATCTTTGGTCTGCCCTTGTAAGGTCATTGCCGCTGTATTAAACAGATACTTGAAATTTCTTCACTTTTAATGGGGTTCTTAATAAATCACTATGTGTTTAAAGGCCTTTGAAACTATTCAACTTCAGTTTTGTAAGTTCATCTTTATAGCATGACTAGGAAGGGAAAGATCACGACTTTTCACCATTCATTCAAACCTTGCAGTGGACATATGACGCTGCAGCTGACACATTGTATTTTAGACAGAAATCATATTTTTCTTTTGTTGTTTTTCTGTTCCTGTGTGTAAGAACCAGCTACAAAACCAAAGTATGTCATTTTCCTTAGTGATGTGGACGGAAGCAGCAAAATCACATGGGTGTGAGCAGTTTCCATAAACAGCACCAAGATATTAACCAATATTAAGCAGTTATTTCAGCCCATTACTGAACAAACAGGGTAATACTCCTTATATTATCAGCCTTGTCTTCTTCTACCTCCACCCTTACTCATACCATGTCCACCATCCACAAAGATAGGTGATGACAGCGCCTAAGAGGTAGTTATGAGAATGTGAAGGTAAGAGAGGGAACAACAAATCTCCAGTTCCCTTCACTCATGGCTGCTGGTAGAAGTGGTGTTGAAAAAAGGGAGAGGAGGGTATTTCTACTTTTCTTTATCTCTTTCTCTCTGCCTGGTAATTCATTGTCTCGCAGACCAGAGTACAAGACTGGTAGGCAAGCAGGAACATATGCAAGCACCAAGATGGGCTGAATGTAGGAGTAGCTGCCTGCTGACAAAGGTGGGGAATTCACTATATCTCAGATTCCTCATCTGTGGCTCCCACAGAAGTCATACCCCTGGTCTTGTTACTGTTCATTGGCAGTTACACAAGCAGACTCTAAAAAACTGTTGAAGCAAGCAGCACTTTATACCAGCTAGGAAGGGTGAGCTGGATTCTTAAGTACTCATAAGATTCCTTTTTTCTTTCATTGCTGAAAAACAAAACAAAACAAAACAAAGCAACCCCCCAAACCAAAGCAAAAAGTCAAACATAAACGAAAACAAAAACAAAAAAAACCCAAACCAAAAACAACGACAAAAAAAAAAACCACAAAAACCTTCCTATACAAAATATTATTTTCTGCTATATTTTGCATGTAACACTGAAAACTTATGATTAACCAGATTTGGATTTTAAGCCAGAAACAATATTCTTTGAAATTATTAAATCCTGTGTGAAGACTTTTTAAGTTTTTATTTCAAAATCAAGGTAAGAATTGAACTTGAAAAAAAATGTGTGCAAGTAATTACGTGCTTTGAATAAAACCTACTGCAAACACTCTTGACTCATTTAAAAAAGAGTAAAGGTTCAGCCTGTTTCTGGTTCAGCCACTCAGCTGGCTTTATTTTTAATTTTTTGGCAATTAAACATTACAAACCAAGGGGCAGTCTAGCCATTTTTTTTGTCAGTTTGTATGATTTTCTTGAACTCCACAACTACTGTTAGCACAGACCACTAAGCCTGTTTTCTGGATTCTTTGCTGGAAAGAAAATCTTACCCACTGTAAGCAAATTGCTGACTTTCTATCAAGTACACAGCTGCAAAGCCTCGGCATATCTTTTTTGGTTTTGTTTTTTTCCTAGATTAAATGCTAGCAGTTTATACCATTAATTGCAGGTCATATATCATTCAGGTAAGAGGCACTCACTTTAATACTTGCCTTTTGTTAAGAACTGGTGTAAAGCACTGCACACAGGAAACCACTTCAAGTCTACAATACCTTAATTTATACTGATGTTTCAAAACACAGGGGCTATTCTGCATATTCTTCATCACCTTCTGCTGGCATCTTACTGATTGACTGCTACTTCAAGTATATAAAAATTAAGAGTACCTCTGTAACACTGACTGTTCAATGGTTTCTGCTGATGTTATTAACTATAAAATTTTTTGCACAAGAACCAGGGTGAAAAAAATCTTTTACTGAAATGTATACTTAATACATAATGTGTGAGTGTGTGTGCTATGAATGAGATGGATGCAAAACTCACATTTACTACCTCAGTAGCTCGTCATTAGAAAAACAGAAATTAAGTCTCTTTCACCTGATGCAGCATTTACAACCTGTTAGGGTCATAAATGTCACAACAGATTCTTCATAAAAATGGTATTGCTGCCTGACCTTTTATAAAAAGATCCATGGAGAAAACAAAGCATGTTGTGAAATTCTCTGTCCTGAAATAGGCACTATGGATCTAGACAGATAAAGCAAGATGAAGATGGAGTGCAGCATGCTGGAATTTATAGTCTTTATAGGCATTTTTTAGAGTCTGTGGTTGTGATAGTGGAAAGAATGGGTTGAATATTGCTCATAAAGTGAAATTTGGGCATCTCACTGATACGAAGAAGAAAGCACTGTGAACAGGTTATCCATTCTTTTTTCTATCACAAAATACTGTATTACTGAAAATTGTCCTGTTCGTAGCAGCCCATAAAAACTAAAAGTGTGGGGTATTTTTTATGTATGTTATATGAGCAGATTTTTTAAGCTTATTAATAACTATTTTGATATTTAATGCAGTTTTGATGATGCATCATTATTGTTGAGCATAAAAGTTTTTTAATGCTTTTGTGATCACAGTAGCTTACAGCTTTGCAGATAAACTGTATTTCTTGGAAATGTGCTAGTCCTTACCATTTCGAAAATTATACTGAGAGGCTGTAATAGCAATGCAAAGGCAACTGCAATTCATCTTACTTTACTGTGCTGAGTTCCGGGCTCCCCAGTGCAAGACATGGACATAGTGGAATGATCCCAGTGAAGAGCTATGAAGTTGTTTAGGGAATTGGACCATCTGATATGCCAGGAGAGGCTGAAAGAGCTGACACTATTTTGCTTGGAAAAGAGAAAGCTCAGTGGGGATCCTATCAATATTAAAAATTCCTGAGGGAACGGGGAGTAAAGAAGACTGAGCCAAACTCTTCTCAGTTGTATTCAGTGACAGGACAAGAAGCATGAGAGAAAAATTAAAATACAGCAAAAAAACACCCCAACTTTTTCACTGTTAGAGTGATTGAATGCAACTGGCTCCAGCGGTCTCCATTCTCGCAGATGTTCAAAATGCAACTGCATGTGGTCTCAGACAACCTGCTAGAGCTGATCTTACTCTGAGCAGGGGATTGAACTAGATGATTTAAAGAGGCCCCCATATCAGCAATGATAATAGTATTACGAGTAAAAATTTGTATTATTTAAGTATTTATGAAAGCAGCAAAAGTTTATCATGTGAAGAGGCCATGGTAAGATTCACTTCCAGCTTTTTGTGTAAATAGTTCTGAAGTTACTGAAGATATATTCCAGAGGAAGAATATTTTAATTAGAATTATGATGGAATATAAAATGCTTTCACCATTAATGAAAATAAAGTCCAGTAAAAATATTTTTTTTGATAAATGCAGTGAGCTACAGCAAACATTCCACAGTTCAGTGCAAAGCTGATTTCATGTAGTTGTATGGGAAGCAGAATCTGTTCACATGAGGATCTAATGACAAAATGGCTGGTTTACAGTGAAAGCAACTGTTTGGTATTGAAACATGGGAAGAGCAGTTTGACTATTTTCACATTTCATTTGATTGCACTTAGACTTTATTTGAACTTGCTACTGCAAAGGTTTTGATATTATACTTAGTGACATGTCTGACCTTCCTTTGTTAGATCTATCTGGGTTCAGTGGAGTTAATGCAGGTGATTGAAGATTTTATACACATTGTTGGAATGGGAATGATGGACTTTCAGAATTCATACCTAATGACTGGAAATGTAGGTAAGAAATAGGAATTTCTTCTATCAAATTTATGACCTATTGAAAATCAGAAATTGCAAGTATGTACTATAAGGTTGCTGCTTTGATCACAATCCAGACTGGGCTGCTCTTCTTCCTCCAGATTATCTCTGTTGCTTGGTTATCTCTCTTCTGGTTTAACACATTTGGTATGCCTTACACATTGGACTTCTTTTTAATTGAATCTGAAGACCTAATCAAAGTTTCAGACTCTAAAGAAAAATCAGAAAATACTCACCAGAATATATGAACTGGTATATTGTCCTGGTTTCAGCAGTAGCAGTCATTTTTTCTCCTTCTTGGTAGCTAGTGTAGTGCAGTGTTTTGACTTTCAGCTCGGGAACAGAGCTGATAACAAGGATGTTTTGGTTTGGCCAAGGACTTTGTGAGCCTCATGCTCTGCCAGGGAGGAGGGGAAGCCAGGAGGAAGCAGAGACAGGACCCCTGACCCAAACTGACTAAAGAGGTATTCCATACCACAGCACGTCATGCCGAGGATGTAACTGGGAGTTAGCCGGAAGGGCTGGGAGACTGCAGGGTTGGAGGAGGTATCGGTCGGAGCTTGGTCGGGCTTGGGGGGCGAGTGATCGGTCGGCTGGTGCTGAGGTGTTGTATTCTCTTCCCTTGTTATTTCCTTTATCATTATTATCACTGATGGAGCAGTAGTGATTTGTGTTATACCTTAGTTACTAACTGTTCTTATCTCAACCCGTGGGAGTTGCATTCTTTTGATTCTCCTCTCCGTCCCTCCGAGAGCAGGGGGAGGGCAAGAAAGGGGGGGGGGAAGTGAGCGAACGAATTACCTGACTGGGTTTAAACCACGACATATATGTTAAAGAATTTCCAGGATATACAATGTTTCAATGGTAATTTAGAAAATCATGCCAATTAAGATAATAATTATATACGTAATAGCTTGAAAAATGATTTTTTTTGACATTATCTCTTTTAATAGTCTGTTCTCCCAAAGAACAGGTTTTTCATGTTATGATGTAATATAATCAGCGTAGACAGGTAAACAATAATTAAAAATTTAGTTTCCGGAATAGTTAAAGCCTATAGATTCTTACATCAGTTCTTTCTATGTATGACAGTTTCAAAATTTTATTCAGATTTGGTTTTCAAACATTTTTTTTTGTCAGTGGAGAGTTGCCAGGAAATATAATCAAATAATAACAAACATGAAATACAGAAATACTTACGAACTGAATTCCAATTATTATAGCCAGAAATGCTTCTGCAATATTGCAGCATCTTATTAAAAATTCAACTAAAATAGTTAGTCTGAAAAGCTATTTTCTCAGCATTTTGTCTTTGCTTCTTATCTTCTTTATTCAATTAACTTTCTATAGCTGCATTTTCATGATGCCAAGAAAGTATTAGGTAGCTCTATGAAATGGACAAATTCAAGATATGTTTTTCTGGTAGGAAAGCTTCTGGTTTCAACATATTCTTTCGGATTTTCAGTTAGCATCTTCCTGCATCTTTATGTCAATCAGTTCTTCAGAAAGTCATTAAAGTTACTTAGAAAATACAGTCATTTAGAAATTAGTTGGCAGAATAAAGAAGAAAATTTTTTCAACTGTCCCTATTGCAAATATAACGTAATGTGCAATAATAAATATTTGTTATTGTTCTCCTGTTCATATTTACAGTGACAGGCTTGGAAACACTAACCCGTGCAAGGCATAGCCTTGTATTGGAGACATGTCAAAGAACTCACCAAAACCAACTCTGGCAGTCTTAAAATGTTTAAAACATTTCAGTAGACAGCATGGGTATCTTCAGCTTTTAACCAGTGATTTTTTTATTTCTTTTGTTTACTGTTTGTGCTGTAATAACACTTAAAGCTTCTTTCAAGTTGTCAGTCCTTCATTATGCTAGACCCAGCAAGAATTTATGAAGAAAAGTATCTTTATTGAAATGCTTGTTTCATGGCAGTTTTATGACAAAATAAAAAGATAAGATTATTTAAAGAGCACAGCCCATTATGCTTGCCATGTTGTCCTGATCTGTTTGTCCTTTGGCAAACGGAAAAAAAAAACACTTCACTGGAAAATATTTTAAGAAGATACATTCCAATAATCTGTGTCTCTAGATATTCATGGTTTCAAACAGTTAAAAACAAGGACTTTCCAATTGAACCAGAAATTATGCTATGCTCTGTCTAGTTGTCCTGGGTTTAGCAGTAGCAGTCAATTTTTCTCCTTCTTGGTACCTGGTGCAGTGCTGTGTTTTGACTTTCAGCCTGGGAACAGTGCTGATAACACTGATGTTTTCAGTTGCTGCTCAGTAATGTTTACTCTGACCAAGGACTTTCTGAGTCTCATGCTCTGCCAAGGCGGAGTGGAAGCCAGGAGGAAGCAGAGACAGGACACCTGACCCAAACTAGCCAAAGAGGTATTCCATACCACAGCACATCATGTCCAGGGGGGTAACTGGGAGTTACCCGAAAGGACACGGGGTCTTCTGGGTCAGACTCATTTTTTGGCAGGTGGTATGGTATTCTCTTCCCTTGTTATTTTCTCTTATAATTGTTGTTGTTGGTGGTAGCGGTGGTGATTTGTGTTGTACATTGGTTGCTGGACTGTTCTTGCCTCAACCTGTGGGAGTTGCATTCTTTTGATTCTCCTCCCCATCCCTCCAGGACCGGGGAAGGGGAGAGCCCTCGGGGTGGGGGGGTGCTGTCCTCGACTGTTTCCAGCCTAGCACCACTCACTGAGAGTGAGTGAACAAGCTGTCTGGCCGTGTTTAAACCACAACACTAGTCTAGATAACTGCATAATTTTAACAGTCCCTTTTTAATTATCTTTCTCTTCGCACATGTAAGTTATTTTTAGGCACTCAGGAATAGGTCTGTTCTTAACTATATAACCATCAAAGGAATAGAAAGAAACTGAGAAGAGTAAATTAATTTATAAGTTTATTCTTACTACCTAGCTCTGTGCTTTGACATACTGGTGTGTTTATCCTCTCATTGCTGGTCAACCATCAAAAAAGGACAGCTTCACTGCTGTGCAACTCATTGACCAGAATACTTGCACTCAGGTGAAATGATAAGATGGGGACTCAAGATTGTTATCAGCAAGAATTTCTTATTTTTGTAAACAAAGAAGGAATGTGTCTGGAATAATTCAGTTTTAATGTAGTTATCCTCAGGGGGGCTGGCATAATTGTATCTGACTGACTATGTACTCAGAACTTGGGGAATGTTTATGTTGATCTCAACTGAGAGGAATGAACTGTGCAGTTGTTGTCTTCATTTTAATTCTGCTGTACCAACAAGTGTTTAAAAATGTCTGTGGTCTTATTTTATTATTTGTAATAAAATAGCAAACACATTTCATGCAGGAAGAAGATAGGTGCATAAAGGAGGCCCAAGTTTTATATATTAATCTTTAAATAGAACTATCCGATACTTACTCCATAGTTATTTGACATAAAATATTCCTTCAGATATTTTAAATGCCTTTTGTTGTATTTTCATTTTAAAGTCACTTTACAATTCAGATATATGAGAAAAAGGATTCTGTACTAAAGATGAAATACTGCTTCTTGTCAGAAAAAAAAATCCAGTTCTTCAGCAAATTTCACACTATATTAAGCTTTTGGTTTCCTTCCACTAATTTCAGTTTACAAGTTCATTTCTAATTGATAGGCACTATAGTGATTCATATACAATTTGAACATCTAATCACGCTTGACAGATATGCTAATCTCCTGTGATCCCACACAGATGGAATTGTATTTTATCCTTTCAAGGTACAGAAGCAAGTTTCAAGACACAGAAGCAAGTAGCTGTGTTTTAACAAGTTACTACACAACAGCTACACTGCAGTGACCATCCACTGCATAGTCACAGCTCATGAAACATGGGAAGTTATGAATGTTACATTAATGGTATGGTAGGCTAGACCATACCACATTATTATACACCTGAAAATAGTTAAGAAATTCCATAAGGACATTTGCCATGCTACTGTTAAACTTTTCAGTGTGGTGGCCTTTATCTCAAATTTTTCATTGCTTCTGAACAAAACATCGGAGACCAGTTCCAAGCCCAGATGATCTGTGCTTTGGGGTTCATTTAAGCAGCTCGATCAAATGAAATGTATTACCATTAACGTGGAGCCCATGTCCTCTTAGATCTTCTCACAAGGACTGAGAGTATGCTATAAAAATATTAACAAATGCAAAAGCAACAATTTGCTTTGATTGATAGTGCACGGCTGGGACAGAGGGTATTTGTTTTCTTTGTGTGCGCTCAGTTCTATATTATATTCCTCTAGGAAATGATTAGGTGAAATAAAAGCCTCTGATAGGGGATGAAAGCCTCCTTCCTCATCCTGCTCCTTCTCTTCTTCCTCCTCCTCACCCTCCACCTCCTCCTCTTCTTCAGGACCTGCTGAGCCCAGGAGAAGGATAGTGTGAAATAACAGCATCTTGTGCTACCACACAGTGTCCCTGAATTAGCTGAAAGCACAGACCCACCTGCAAGGTTACAACATGCAGGGGGAGAAAAGCTTTTAAACCATATTACCATTCTATGTTAACTACTTGCTTTCAGATTTCTCTGTTTTAAAAGGTGAGTTACTGATTTTAGATCAAAGAATTTATCTTGGCTTTTAACAGCCTTTTGAACTTTTTTGGAGAGCTAAAGGCCTAAATAGATCCACCTAAGGGCTTTGGGTGATTTAGGGGTCACATCACAGTATACTATTAAGAATTTTGAAGAAATGTACTAAAAGATGGCTAAATAGCTATCAAGAAATATAAAGGGAGCAGTAATTAGGAGATACATATTTCTATGGCAAATTAGGATTTTTTTTTGTAAAAAAAAATTTCCCTCTATTGTGAAATAAATTTCATTAGAAGCAGACAAAATAATGGAGTGTCTATCTGTCAAAAATAAAGCTTACAGCTCTTAGAAGATATTAGAAGGAACACCAAATAATCTTGAAGTGCAGTGTGTTTTCATGGATGTTACTTAGAAGTGACAGAAAATAAACAGAATTTTTAGCATGAGAAAAGCCACTTTGTGTTAATGTTAATCTTATGAGTACTGATGTTTGAGTGATAGTGATGTTCCAAAATTGCAGATATCACCAAGTTATTTAGACTAGTCAAAGAGAGGAAAATCTGAAGATCTGCAGGAGGTATAGCAAAATTAAAAGAGAGTATCTACTGACAGATAAATTCAGTGTTGACAAAGTATGTAAGAGGGACTATTTCAGACCATACATAAGGTAGGAATCCAAGAAAATTCAGTAAAATTCCTGTTGTGGTTTAAACCGAGCCAGACAGCTCGTTTACTCACTCCCAGTGAGTGATGCCGGGCTGGAAGCAGTCAAGTCCCATGTCCTGCCCCCCCTCCCCCCAGGGGCTCTCCCCTTCCTCACTCCTGGAGGGATGGGGAGGAGAATCGAAAGAATGCAACTCCCACAGGTTGAGGCAAGAACAGTCCAGCAACCAACGTACAACACAAATCACCACTGCTACCACCAACGACAACAATGATAAGAGAAAATAACAAGGGAAGAGAATACAACACCTCAGCACCAGCCGACTGATAAGTCACCCCCCCCAGCCTAACCAAGCACCGACCGATACCTCCTCCAACCCTGTAGTCCTAGCCCTTTCGGGTAACTCCCAATTACATCCTGGGCATGACGTGCTGCGGTATGGAATACCTCTTTGGTCAGTTTGGGTCAGATGTCCTGTCTCTGCTTCCTCCTGGCTTCTTCTCCTCACTGGCAGAGCATGAGGCTCAGAAAGTCCTTGACCAGACCAAAACATAAGTGTTATCAGCTCTGTTCCCAGGCCGAAAGTCAAAGCACAGCACTGCACCAGCTACCAAGAAGGAGAAAAATGACTGCTACTGCTGAACCCAGGACAATCTCTCTTTTGAGCAGAGCTCAGAGAAAAACAGAATTTGTGTGAAAAAAAAAGCAGCCTAAAGAAGGTACAGATTTGGGAGGTTGAGTTTTTTGCTTTGTTTTGTTTTTTTTGTTGTTGTTGTTTGTATGTTTGGAGTTTTTTTTTTCAGTAGCCATCACCTGCAATGCCCTTCTCAATTGAGATTATATGGTTGTGATTCATTGCACTTTCTTTAAGCATCACAAAGTTTACCAAAGTTACCCTAAGCTTCCTTTACATTCAAGGGAAACTGTTGTTCAGGAGAGCAATTCATATCATCTCAGACATCTAAAGTAAGGGCATGGGTTGCGTTCTGCAAGTTTTTCTGCTGGCAATGAAAACCTCCTAGTGACTAGCTTAGGCTTGAATGATTCATGCCATCTAAAGCAAAGAGGAGTGCTACCTTGTGAGTAAATAAAACCTGTGAAAACAGAAAGGTTCAGAGCTTCATGATAAAAAAATGTAACAGATTGAGAACTGAAATGATTAGAGTAGATATTTGAGAAGAGATTGTAGAAAAGGACTAGATGTACATAACTGAAAGCTGAATGAGAAGAGAAACTAGGCTGACATCTCTGTTTAATCTTGCTCACAGGAAAAATGACGTTTCTTAACTAAACTGTACATTGGAACATGTAATTCTGAATGCGCATGAGGTCAAAGTCTTAAAAGCAATAAAATAAAAGCAAGTAGACATCTACATGGTGAATGCAGCTAGCTATGATATATGAAAAAATGAAAAGTTATAAGATATGTTTCCAGGCATAAATAATTTTCTAACTAATTTATCTCTACTTCAAAATGGCTTCCATGACACTGGTACTCAGATGATTAACCTTATCCAGTGTAATAATATAAATTTTCATTCAAGACTTCATACTTAGCTGCTTAGATAAGATTTATAAGTATTGGCTGAGAGAAAAGTCTGACTTCTGCTTTTGCAGACAGTCTAGGACGCCACAGGGGAGAAAATTATTTTAAACGAGAGTCTGTTGTCCACTGTCTTTGTATACTTTCTTGTTCCCCCTTCAATTTTCCATTCCATGTTCATATCCATTAAATTTATCCCAAAAGGTTAAATAATCCAGCAGGCTTATGGAGGCTATCTTAAAATCTTCCAGTCCTAGCTAGAGATACATAGAAATGTTAGTGGTGAAAGGAGTTTTCAGAGATGTACCCACTCTAGTTGTAAGACAAAAGCAATGATAGACCTGCTGAGCTTTGGGAATCCTAGAAAATGAGCAAGCTGGATTTTTATCTCTTACTGTGGGTTCTTTCACCTTTTCCCAAGGTAAGACTTGTAGGTCTTGTAAACGGTAGATCCTGTTCATACTGTCTAGAAACTTCTCCACATTATATGGTTATTATACTATCCTAATGTTGTCTTCCTAGTCTGCTTATCTTTTTTGTATCAGAGTTAGTCATGTGTATCTTAAATGCAGCACTGGACTAATATATACAAAGAGACTAAATTTGTTTTAATATTTGAAAGGGGTTTTTTTCAAATATATTAAAAAAAATTAAAAAAGACCCCACAACATTGGTGCTAATTTGTCCAAAGGTGTAAAGAAACGTTTAACATTTTCAGTCAGGAAACAAATATTTTAATAACTATATGGGTATATACTCAGAATTAATTTGTAATGAAATTGCTACTTGTTCTGAGGATGCATAATGCTAAAGCATAGTATTGTGAATTTAGAAGTGGATATGTGTGGTTATTAAAAATTCAGCTGGCAAATTTTCAACATTTTATCCCCATAGAAAGGAAATTGGACCTGTCAGAAAAATTAAAGTGCAAATTCCATAGAATGGCTCAAAACAGCCATTCAGATCTCTTTCCTGTTTCCATCAAGTTATTCCAGAATACCGTATGTTTTTGCAAAGCAAAATTTAGGTGGACAGCCTTATTGTACTTATAATTTTTAAGAAGGTGATTGGGAATCATTTTTGTAGTGCATCATAGTTCGTGTGTAATATCTCTGTAATAATTATTATGTTTGTTTTGTCAGAACAAATTTTATCAAGAAAAAAATTAAATGATTTTGCAAAGCAAATACATCCCTAATAGATATAAAGACATAAGTCCCCTTCAGTTCGCAGAGTATTTGTATTCTCTTCAGATTTCTACATAGCTTTTGAATAACAAAATATTTATATTTAGCTAACAATAATTTTTTATATTTTATTACATAATTTTGCTATATGACTTTTGCTACTTTTCTTTATCTTAATATCCAATTTTTTCTCAAAACAGCCTGAAAGAGTCAGTGCCCATCATCTTTCAGGCTAGAATCAGCTTTTATGAATGTGACTATAAACATGAATCAGAAAGGACTAAGTGCATGCTTGAGAACTGTCCCACAGTTGTCCATACTTTTTAATTCCTGGCACCTACCCAAACAATGTCGAGGCATGGTTCAAGGGGTAGTCCCAGGTAAGAAACCAGTCCTGGTAGGCATAATTAATGTTTTTCTCATTGTACTGTGCTGCATAATTGGTTAAACTTTGTTCTTGTATAGCAGGCATGGTAGTCAGAGCAGTTGTAAGTAAGTCTCTTTTCACTTATGTAAGTCTCTTTTCACTTATGACTTTGGCTCCTGGTCCTAATCCTCTGTTTCACACTGAGATGTAGCCCACCAGTCTTTCCTGCCCCAAACCTGCATTCTGTCAGTTGAAATGAAAGTGGGAATCTGTCACATTTCTTACTTCACTCCGCAAAAAAAAATCCACTTCAGCTCCCAAGACTCGTACACAGCCAGTGTCACCCACCTCTTTTCCTATTCTTCATTTCCCCTAAAAATACATAACAAGTTTCTTGTAGCGAAAGGCTACCAGAAGAGACAGTTTTCAGAGAAAAATAGACAAAAGGATAGAAAAACTACAGAGAAAGGTCAATTGGAATTGTTTTATTCTCCTTTATACTCCTACTTACTATATATTCATATAATTTCATTTGCAGCAGCCTCAGGATTTCCTTGATCAGATCAATATGTTGTCTTTCAGAAGACTCAAGCTTTCTCCACTGATTAAACAGGAAAATCTTCATGCACGCTTTGAAGGTCTCACTCATCCTAGCACCTGAGTGTCTGAAGTAAATGCTTGAGAGCTCGTATTTCTTTCTCAATATCAAATAAGCTCATTAAATGATTCCCGTTCCCTGAAAAATTATCTGTGAGCAGTGCATAAAAGGGTGGATTTTTTTCTCTCTTTTTCTAAATCTGCATACTCAGTGATCCTGAGGAAACGCCTCAGTTACTTAAGATTAAAAATTACTAATATCAAGAAAATGTGTATATGAATCTTAGCAAATGATCTTCAAAATGTGGCTAAAAAAAATCTAACTTAATTCTATTGTTATATTCTAAGTAATAGTAATAGTTCAGGAGTTAGTTTTGTGTATTTTATTTATTAATGGTAATTTTATTTATTAATGGTAAAGCTGAATAAATTAACCATTCAGTGTTTTTAAATGGGTGCTGTAGAAAATGTAGGAAACTGGAATAATCTAAGCTGTTTCCCTTAGCTGCTTTATACTAAGTAAGATACAGTGGAGTAAAAGGTTCTAATGAAATGGAAACTATAAAACATACAGACATCCAGGATTCAGTCTAATTAAAGAAAGACAAACACCACCACCTGAAACAGAAAGCAGTGTCTGAAGCCATTTGTGCAAATAACTTTTTACAGATTTTAAGTATATGTAACTTAGATTCTTGTATCATTCCTAAATTTCTATCTCTAAACTCTTTACTGAATTACTCTGTTTATAGACCCCTTTTTACATGAGCAATTGACAGCTGATATTTTCTCAAGGGATCATGTGTTTTATGACAGGCCATTTTTTTAACAGGTGAACATAAGTGTTGCCCTGAGAAACTAATTATCTGATTTTATTTACTCCTTTGCCTCTGACAGCTGCATCTTTAGGTAACTCCCAGCCATTTCCAAGTAGAAGGAGGCTTAAGAGGGTAGAAATTAAGAGTTGTTGGTGGTAGCTTTGCGTTAATGAAGTAAATGCACACCGAGGAGGCAATAGTCCAGTGTCAATACATTCCAGACAATACAGTCCTCCCCTTAAACAGGGGAGGCACCAGAGTGTCAGTCAGATAAGATGCAATTCTGCACAGATTGATGACTCATTATGGGATTTTGTGTCTTTGTAAGGCAGACACCACAAGAACATCCAGCTAGCATCTGGTGGTACACCAGCTAGAGGTGGTCAGCTAGAGGTGGTGTGGCTAAGTACTGTAAATAGCAAAGTTCACCATCAGTTTTAATGAATTCTACAGGGTTTTGTTACTCAGTCACTACTGAAAATGAAAGAAAATTACACAGAGCGACATTAAAAATCCACAAAATATAAATTAGTTAAAATAGGAATAAAGCCAAGGAAACATACTTTCATCTGGTAAAAACTAGCAAAAAAAAGTGGAAATAGACTGATTTCCTACCAAACAAAGCAGAAAAGTGAGAGAAAGATCTATCTAGACTAATAGACAAATCAGCCTGCTGCGATGATTTCCTCAGTGAAGACTGTAGGTTTTATTTCCAAACAGCAGTACCCATCTGCCTTTTTCAAAATGTATTGATGGCTTGGCTTCACAAGCGAAGATTTGGGAAGGGCTTTAACCACGCTTACTACAAGCACGATGACCAAGGGCATGTGGGATATGCAAATCTGGTTGGAAAAAGGGTGCTTAGGCAATCAGGAAGTGTCCGACCAGAACTGTCATCTCCTGAGCAATCTTGAGCTACACATGCGCCGGTCCGCCTGCATGCAAGGTTGGAGCTGCAGCTTCCCATGCACCTTGTCACCTACTGTTTTAACCCTCGCCTGTTCATACAGATAAGTGAAAATAAGCCCTTCCAGCCTGCACAGTGGATTTTTTAGGTGAGGTGCATCTTGCGCAGAACTGGCCCCACCCTTTACACCTGAGATTTAACTGCCAGGGCCTAGCTAGCTAGGACGGTGACAGCAAAGTCCGCAGGTCATAGGTTTTGTAAGAGTGTCCTTCTCTTCGATGGAGGACCATACAAAGCTAGATGAGCTCCATCTGCCCGGGTTTGAAGATAGGAGTTTTCCTTCTCCTGTGAGAAAGGCCTGTCTTCACTAACGAAGATTCAGGAAGGGCTTTAACCCACACATTTTGAGCAAGACTGTCATTTCCTGGGTCAATCTTGAGCGACCGATGATGCAACAGCACAACATCAAGTGTCTAGGGGGGAATCTCACTGAGAGGCGTTCAGACATAAGCCTGCAGATGGTAGCCTCGTGCCAGTGGCTTCTCAGCCAAACGCGCACACCAGGGGTCTGAACCTGCAGTTCCTCTTGTACTGAGCAGGATTACTATTGAAACAACACATCAGCAGTATGGTAAAACTAACCTGTCTCATGTATACCCTGGAAGTAACATAACAGATGCTTCCTGGAAGTTGCATAACAGCCAGGGAAGATTTAGATTGGATATTAGTAAAACATTCTTCACCAAGAGGGTGATCAGGTACTGGAACAGGATTCCCAGAGAAGTGGTTGAATTACTGTTCCCGGAAGCATTAAAAAAAACATGTAGATGAGGCACTTGGTGACATAGTTTAGTGGTGGTCTTGGTAATGGTTGGACTTGATGATCTTAAAGGTCTTTTCAACCTAGTTAGTTCTATGATAACGAGGTAACAAACTGGATAAGCCTTTTGTATTTTTTTCAAGCTTTGTGAGTGCGTTGTTGGATTATTAATAGCAGAGAAAAATATTTTTATGGTAAATAATTATTTTAGCAGTGGAATTATAAGATATTGTTGAGATCAAATGTCAAAGCCATGTAAACATATGCAGATATAATTCTGAGTAATTACGTTTCTGCCTGTGTAATTATTATTTTTTTTTAATATGTAGAGTTGGAGAGTATATGGACCACAGATACTCTGCAATTCTATTAAGATCAGGTTATATAACGGTGACAGAGCTAACCATGTCAGTAAGATCAGTTCAGAGCATCCCAAAGCACCCATGCACTTGATTGGCTAAAATCAAGAACAGGGTCTGAAAGTTATGAAGTGTCTTTTGTACCTTGTGATTTCTAAACCCATAAATTCATTCATTTCATGGTTTTTGTTTTGCTTTCCTTTGACTTCAGCTGTGAGTTTGAGGACCCTATTTGCTGCTCTGTCTCAAGGCTGAGATAGGGGATCTTTGAGAATGTTTGTGATATAAATCAGAGGACTGTTCTACTATGGGTGAATATAGCTTCCCCTCCTTCTCCCCCATTGGAAAATTTCAAGAGAAACTCTGATAAGCGTTTTTCTTTTTTTTTTTTTTTTTACTCCTCCTCCTCTAAGTCTTTACAGTGCTAAGAAAAATGTTTTCTCACTCAAAAAATTTGGTACAACTCTGTGGCCTGCAGTGTTTGAATGGTACCAGATGCAAGGAGAGCAAATGCTTAAATTGCCCATCAGTGGTACCAAATAGCTTGATATTGTTGTGGTTCTTTTTCTTTTTTTGTCCTAACAAACACTGTCCACATACATTGAGATATGCAGTCAGCCACAGGTAGAATTTTTCTGTAAAATAAGAATATAGTTTGGGAAATGATCTTACAGAAAAGAAATCTGATCTCATTACATGAATGACTTTTCATATAATCTATGGGTCAAAGCTTATGCTGTTCTTTGATGACGATTATTTTGTGGTCATTTTTTTCTAACTTATAAGGTCTTCCACTTTGTCATGGTTTCAGCCCAGCCAGTAACTCAGAACCATGCAGCCACTCTCTCGCTCTTCTTCCCCTTCCTCCCCCCTGCTACAGGAGGGATGGGGAGGAGAATCAAAAGAATGTAACTCCCACAGTTTGAGATAAGAACAGTCCAGTAACTAAGGTATAACACAAAACCACTACTGCTATCACCAATAATAGTAATGATAAGGGAAATAACAAGGGAAGAGAATACAACCGCTCACCACCTGCCAACCGATACCCAGCCCGACTGAGCAGTGATTACCTTACGGGTAACTGCCCCCAGTTTCTATACTGGGCATGACATGCTGGCTTCCACTCCTCCCTGGCAGAGCATGAGACTCAGAAAGTCCTTGGTCAGAGTAAACATTACTGAGCAGCAACTAAATACATCGGTGTTACCAGTGCTGTTTCCAGGTCGAAAGTCAAAAACACAGCACTGCACCTTCTACTAAGAAGTAGAAAAATGACTGCTACTGCTGAACCCAGGACACACTTTTAGTGCAAATTTCATTAGTTAATAGTTAGCAGTGTTAGTTATATGCCGTTTTTTGTAATTTGTTATAAAAATCTTATGGCCTCACTGTCTTCCATTACTCAGTAGTCAAGTGTCTTGAATAGAGGTAGATTTCAAGTACATCCATGGGAAAATAGTATATTATTATAGTAAGTTGTCCAGAAATTACTGTCTCTGGTCTTGTTGTAGAGCAGCATACCTGGAATGTGAGCTGATCTCAAAGGTAAATAATTGGAAACCCATTTCTATGTGTGTAAATTGTGCCCTTTGGTGAAACATATTTCTTCCCTATATTGGCACCAAAATCTCATCGCCGATAAAGCAGAGGAATGAAAAGAGTCTGGCTTGCCCAAGGGGAAGGAACTGTGGAACAGTAATCAGGATGATTGGATCTTCAGGGATTGGCAGTCAGGCAGGCTGCTGCATCTGTGCATACAAGATTTCTCTCATTTCTGAGGGAAACATTTATCAAAAATACAGCAAGCTTATCCCCTCCTTTCTCATTTTTACCTCAAGAGGGTACAATATGTTCATAAAGATTAAAGGGAATATCTCTTTTTGCCATTAAGTATCTTAGATTCTTCATTGCAGAACCATAGAATGAAAGTTTTTAATGCTCATTTAGCTTTGAAAACTATCTAGGCAATGAAATATAATGGTCTCCATTCACAGTCAACAATCACAAAGAAAAGTTAATTTTTGCAAAATGACTGTCATTTAACTTTGCCAAATTGAACTTACACCTGTTTCTTGGATGAATAGTTCCACTACTACAAAACATGGCCAGTGATTTTATACTACATCATCTATTTTACATTCATGGTTGCACTTAGAAATAATTTTCAGAAGTTAAAATTATAGATATCCAAATCTCTCATAAACTGAAATGGGAGAGACTCTACATCAATAGGATAAGACATTCAAATATGACACTAGTTCATCTACTTAGAAATGGTACTCAACAGCAAAGCTTAGAGAAGGTTGAAGTGTTTATGTTTACATTGTTTATTATTTGATTTGACAAGGTATTAGAGGGAGTTTGCTGAATATATGTGTTTGTTCTTTAAATGTACTTGAAGTGTGCATTTAGGGATTTTCTTTTAAAGCTTGGAAAATAGGGAGGCAAGTGACTGTGTAGGAATTTAGCCATTTTTCATTCTTGTAGGCATTTGTTAGAATATTTTCTTGTGCTTGTAATTTTTTAATCTGTCAACTATCAGCATATTTGTTCATGAGCTTTTTAATGTATGGTTTGAGGGATTCTCTGTCTAGTGAGTCACATATGCATTCTTTTATGATTGTTTTCTTTCCGCTATATATATAATTTCTCTTGATAGCATCGGCTGCTGAATCCAGATTTTTACCTGTCACTCAGCATTCTCTATTCTCACATTAATCTGCACTGTCACTGATGTTAGCATTGTTTAAAGTCTTTCCTAGCCATAGCTGGGCATGAAATGGTATTGTTCAATCTGCGGTGCTAGGAGGGGAGGAGTGGTTTTGTTTGGGTTGGCGGGGGGGTTCGATTCCATTAAACCAGCTTAAACAAAGTTATGTTACCTCCCAGCTATGGTGGAGTTATCGCAGCTAAGCTAAGAATGGCTAAATTGGCAAAACACTGTTTTGTTTCTTCACAGCATTTGAACCTCTTGGTGGTACAAAACAGTAAGACCCAGTGTTTATATTACCATCTTAATATTTTATGGTAAAATAGTTTCCTTTGGTAGAAGGTCCTTTCCAACTCTTAACTATTCTATGATTCTAATTATCTAAATGGGTAGGATTTTTTTCATTCACATCAAATCTGTCGAATATTGAGGTTTGGGCTAAAGCTGAAAATTATTCTGTAGATGGTGACTACAGTTTTCTCAGGAATGTAAGAAAAACAAGGCCAAGATGCTGTTCCAATGAGGTGGTTTTGTTCTCAATTTAATCATCTGGGCCCAGGAATTTAATCTGTGGTAGAAAGAACGAAACCTGAAGAAAGGCATAATATAAAAATTCTAGAAACATAACCTAAACATAGTAGTTCATTATTAAAAAGCCCCAGTAATTACTTGCATGGTAATTAATTAATTAAATAATTAAATAATTAAAACATACTTGCAGGTTTCTGTCCCACTTTTCTCCTATTTTATATATGATTTCCAATCTTATATACCTCTGCTGCATAATAAATTTTGCTTATTCCTATTTATATGATTAAACTAGCTGCTTCACTTAACTGATTTTACTTCTTATATTGCTTGTGCCAGATTCTCATCAGTTCTATTTTTAATGTTTACATAAATGTTGGTGTAAGTTTAGGGAGAAAGTTCTTCTGTGTCCAATTAATTTCTTACTGCAAGCAGTGCAATCAGAATCTTGTCTCAGCACATGTACTGAAAGTCTCATTTGCTGAGTGATGACATTGAGCACCCTTTGAAAATGCTCCATTATCATTCAAATGTCCCTTTGCAATAAAAATAGTGTAACTGTCGAACTCAAATTTTAAAATCTTCAAGATTTAATTAATAGCCACAGTTCAGATCAAGTTAGGTCCAGATTATGCTCTCCACATCTGTGCTTTGAAATATTATTACATAACTTAGCATCCTTACACTGACCCTTAGCTTTGTTCTGCTTTCATTCAGTTTAGAAATTTTGTTATGAATGTTTGCCACCAGAGTCCAGTTAGTTTGGTTTCCAATAAAGCAACATTCAGATGTTTTGTGAGTAAGGACAGAAAACACATTTAGTACATCAAAAATACCCTATAAAAGTAATAGCACTGTAAAAACTACTCAGACAGGGGAAAAAAATAAAGAGAAAAAAAAAAAAAAAAGAGCAAGCAAGTTTCTGTCCAGCATCCTGTAAAATACTGTTTGTTGGGTAAAAATGCTGTAAACAGGCTATGGTGGGGAAAAAGGATAATATAAAATGGCACTTTTTGATTGTCCAGTTCTTTAGGTATGATTGGAGCTAGGAAAACCACCTTGACAGTGGATGTTAATTTGTAAGTGATCAAATAGTATTGGAAGCTAAGATTTTTTTTGTTTGTTTGTTTTTTTTCTGGCTATGTCCTAAAGCTAACTGTGGAGATAATGACAGTTATCTTGGACATGCATGGCAGTAACAGCAAAACTAGACTTGAGTGTAGAATACATGCTTCTGAATGATTTTGCAAAAGTATAGATTATTTTCAAACAGAATTATCAGAAATTCTCAGCAAATTAATAGCTTCTCTGGCATTTAAATTCAATCAACAGTTGATAGTGCGTTCAGGTACAAGAAGTTTATTAAAGCAATTATGTTGTGGTGTTGGTTCCCAAAAACTAGAGTTCAGTAGAAACCAGAAAGTCCACCACTGCTTCTTATTTCCTTATTTCACATTTAAAATACTCCATTTAAAAAGAATTTACCATGTTTTGTTTTTTTTTTTTAATCAACTAACATGCACAAACAGTCAGGAGTAAACTCTTTCTTTCCACTTTATATCATAAGTGTAATTGAGTTTTCTGGAGTATTGCACACTGTAGAATCAGATTTTAACTTTATAGAACTTCTACCTACAGGCAGTATTTCCAGGAAATAAAGGATATTTAGCCAAAGCAATATAGTTTCATTTTGGGGCTCCTATTCTGAATTTGTATTTCATAAGGATACTGTGATGAACACCATAAGAAATGAAAGAAATAACAATAGCATTAAAACTAAAATTTATATTGGAATAACTGTAGCAGAAAATAGCTCGCATATTGGATGTTGTGCCAAAGAGACAGCAGAGTCATATCAGATGTATACATTAGTATTGCAAATGTCGCAGAGCCAGGCCTGGTGATAGCTCCTTTTGATGGCATCTGTTGTGCCTCAGGAAAACCAGAGATGTTTTCTTATTCACAGTAGTTTCTACAGATTAACTGTTCAAAGTGGTTGTTCTCTATTGCATGCAAAAAGCAAAAGTGAAGGCACTGTAAGGGCATCTGAAAAGTTGACCTGAATGAAAACAGATTTTTTTAAGAATCAGGAGACTATCTTCTGCAGGTGAAATGCAATGTCATATCTTGATTTAAGTATTTTGACCAGATTCTGATTGGCTTTGACACTGAATTCAAAATAATGTACTTGCATTTTATGTACTTGATTGACAGCAAGGGTTACTCCAGTATTTCTAAAATGCTGTTTAAGTTCACTATGCAGTATATACAAAATTCAGATGATTTTTTAAAACCCTGAGAAGGCAACACAAAGAACCCTTATTAGGCATCTTTACCTTTCTCTGTCAAATACACTCAAAATTAATGGCCATGTAAGGCAACTGAATTCAGACAAAGGAAATGGGAATGGTATAACATTTTTTCAGCTGACTAGCTGACTCCTAGTTTTCATTCCTTTCTTAGCTACTTGGATCTTTTTGATTCCTCCTTCTATAATTTTGATAAATATTAAAGGCCTCTCATCTGCAGGGAATGGGAGGGAAGAAGCAGGGGGTGCTGGAGATGGGATGACCAGAACTGGATAACAAGAGCTAAGCACAAGGTTCATGTGCCATAGTAATTCATGTGATTGTATTATAACAGCTCATAATAACCAAGTTATGTCATTCTTCATAGGCCAAATTTTCTAGCTAGATTTTTTTTTAAAGCATCTCCTCATTGTGCGTTTTTTTTAATTGAAATGTCTATAATTACTCTGAGATATTTGTCCTGAGTTATTAAAGTTAATTTAGAATTCAACAATGTTAACAAGTAAATCAAACTCAGTATAATTAGTATTACTTACTACTTATATTGGATAGTGTCTATATGTCCCACTGAGGTACTGAATTTTTGTTCTGCCAGGCAGAATGTAAACAATCTAAATAAAGCATGTGTGCATTATCCTGACAATTAGATTTCACAGTACCCCAGGACAACTTTTTACAATCCCTTAAACAAATCTTAATCCTCTTTATCTCCTCCATGGAGAACATTCAAGATGAATTAGACATGCCTCCACAAAACAAAGATCTAGTTATGAATACCTGTGAGGAAGGTTAGACTCATAGCTTGAACACGAAACTGAGACACAAGAGACCTGTGTTTCTAACAGTTCTGTTTCAGATTTTCTGTGTGACTTTGCTCAATCCTGTCTTGAAAGCATTTACCATGTAGACATTTCAGCACCACCTTATCAGGTGCTAGGTTCAGGGAGAAGCAGGGATGCCCTGTGAGGGAAACCAAGAGACGACAGGGCATGCACAGTGGCCTTGCTGGCAAAGATGAGGTTCCACAGCACGCAAACAAGAAGAGCAGAGGAGGTTTGTGATGGAAACTAGGCACAGCTAATATGCCAGATCACCAGGCAAGCCCATGGTGATGAATCAGATCTGACATCAAGCCAGGAAGTCAAATCACAGCACCACAGTGAGGATCTGGTACCTGTGCAAGCCCTCAGTGATAAGGCAGGTCCTTGACTTTGGCACCAAATCCATAGATCAAGGCTCAGACAATCAGAATGTATGGCCATGCACAACCACATCTGGTTCAGCTTAAGTGTAACTCCTGAGTGAAGAGGCACAGACCCCCACCTCTCACAGTTCTTTTGACACTGGTCTGATCTAAGTTACAAAGTCACATTATATTGGAGCCTATAACTGAGTAGGGGCAGCTAAAGCTGTAGAGGTGTGTGTGGTGGGGGTGCACTGGCTTATAACAGTTTAGTCTCCAGACTGAATGCAAAATTCAAAATGGAAGATGTCCACTAGAGAATTAATTTCACACTGACCAGAAAATGCTAATATGAATTCTTTCTGTCTCCTATATTAGTGGAGTCAATAATTTAGCAACCACTAATTTGAGGCATCTCTCTGTTACCTGAAATGAAATAAGCAAACATACCTTTCTTTTGAACCCTAGGCTTATGTATTGTGCCTGTTGTCAAACTAATATATTCAAATACAGTTTTGGTCCTCCTTTCCTCCTAGATAGCTCAGGTTTTGATGGTGATAGCTTTGAATCTTAATAGATATCCTTGTCCAAGGTGAGGAAGGTATGGTTTATCATGCCTTCAGATGGGGAACTCCTCTTCTGAGAGGGATCTAAAATTGCATGCAGATCTTCCTAATTCAAATGGTCAAAACATTAGCTCAGTAATCTAACAGTCTAACAGTGTTAAGCCAGTAGTGCTTTCTCTGCCTTGATCAGGTTAAAAAAAAACAAAACAAAACAAAAAACAACTTCAGATGCATTTAATGAGGGAACCAGTCTGGTCTGTAAACATAGCTACAGGCTTCAGCTTTTTTGGGATCTTACCTGCTGCTCTAATTTCTCAATCTTAATGGAGCGGAAATATAAAGCAAGTGCTGAAAGGCTCTGATAGGAACAGTTCTGGGAAGGCAGGTGGATAAATTTGTACGTGCCTGGTGAATTGCTGTGAAAACAAGGGACACTTGCAAGCATTTCTTTTATACCTACTGTTTTGCAGGATATGGTGTTTAATCAGGCTTCACTTTTTAGGATTCACTAACCACTGTTATAATATTAATGTTCTGAGATTCTATGACAGAGTTCTCTCAGTCTTGATTTGCTCATAGTTGTATCTGGAAGTTCTTCAAGGTGCCATTTGGTATGATCAAAAAAGATGCTCAGTAATAAGATATAATAGAGATCTGTTTCTGTAATTAGAAACATATATCAATTCACATGCTTTGTTTCCTCTGTGTGTAGGTTTATACATCAAATCTCCTATTTCCATGCCTGAGAATTCACTCCTTATATCAGCTTTCAATATCCTGCATAATTTAGTTCACATCTTTCTAGATTTCTGAATTATAGGATTTAGTTGTCATTTCCCTACAGGTAATACAATGGCCATCTTGCCTTTGCTTCAATTTACTACTTCTGGGAAGCAATTATTCTGCCTCTACTTTTTAATAGTTCTTAGTGGATATCTGATCAGCAGTAAGCCTGATAAATAAATATAGAAATGAGCAATTTCTGTCAGTTTTTCTTCTTTCTCTTATTCTGATGACAGCTTCATCACCATCCCCACCTTCTGAGCTCACTATCTTAACATTATCTTCACTCTCACTCTTTTTCTTTAGCTATCAGTTAAAATCACCAGCAAAGACACTTTCTCCAGTCACCTTAGTGATTAGAAAATGCTTGGTTTCAGTGCCTTCCCTGTGCAGTCAATCTAAATTAGTGCTGCAGGTGCCCTTGACCCCTCAGTATTATCATGGTTTTCACGTTTATGTCAATAACATTAAACCTCATGCAGTTAAATGCCAGCTCATTCTATCTTCTGCATCAGCCTCCATCTTCCGTCTTGCTTTATGCTTAGTCTTTCTTTTCCTTGAGAAGGGCTTTGTGACAAGGCAAGAGTTGTTAAAGGAGACCTTAGTTTTATTAGTATGAATGCGCAGCAATAATAATAAAAAGGAATGGAAAAAAATAAAGCTGTTTCAGAAACACAGAGTACCTTGGATGAGGCTCTGGGTCTCTTTGGCTCTCCATGACTTCGTCAGTATAACTCCTAGAAGATGGAGTTGTCTTCTAGTTATTGAAATACGTCTTCCTACCATGTTTTATTTAAAGCATTTTTCTGAATAACTATGTATTTCAGGAAGCATTCCATTCATCATGAGACCACATCTTCTTCTGACTTCTCATAGAAGGATTGTTCACCTTTTCACTAGTTTAGTTGAGTTTTCTTCAAAATTGTGCATCAGATTTTAAAATTTAAAAGTGATTTTGTTCATGTTCCACATTGGAGAGCTGCAAATAGCCATATTCATCTTCAGTATGCATTAATTGTAAGAGTAACAATGACTAAAAATTATAAAAATGCTGAGATTATTATATTTTTTTCACCTAGTGACACATACAGAAATAGAGTATAGAACATGAAACAAATATATGATTATATCATATAATGCATTTCTGTACACAAACTATTTCTCAAGGAATAAACTTTAGTAGCTTCCATAATCTTTTTTGTTGTTTTTGTTTTTTTTTTTACGAAAGATTTTATTGTCCATAACAACAATTCTTAATGCTTTAATGCTTTATTTTACATTTTTATTTCCATGTCTGGAACAAGGAAAGATTTGGGAAAAAAAAGAATTGTAATCCTATGCTTAATCTGTTTTATCACTTAGATTTTTTATTATAATGAATGTACAATAAGGAACCACTCATGAGAATGTATAAGCATATGCGATGTTTCATGAGTCTGCATAATCAATATATTCCTGAGTTATTCCTTAAATACAGAATTTGGTACTGACCAACAAGAGTGCAGAAAATCAAAGGGAAACTCTTGCCTGCTGCATGTGAGTTTATTTTTTTAAAACTTATGTAAGTAGCAGAAAAGATCTGAGTGTTTATTAAATGCATCCTGATAATTGCCTGAAGCCATGCTGATTTCTAACTCATTCTAAATATTGTACTGGTCATATTATTGGTATGGTATCATAAACCTGGGACTTGTTACAGGCTTTTGGGGGCATATTCAGACATCATGCAGTTATGTGACTGCTTGTGTGTATACTTATTCTTTATATCATTTAAAGAACTGCAGTGGCTTGCAAGCTTAAAATACAAATTAGTTCACTAATTCCCTAAGGTGCTTATCACAGATAAATGTACTATTTTACAACAAAAAGGGTGACGGGTATCTCTCTTAGCTATTCCATTGCCTATGGAATGCAGAAGGGAAATAATCAGGCATCCCTGTTAAGGTAGCTTGATTAACCTAAAGCATTACTCTTATTCTTCAAACAGCAAGCCCATTTAAGGCAAAGTTTGCTTGATACTAAATGGAGGACTCATGCATATTTCATTCCTGACTAGTTAAAATATCTATGAAATGTCTACTTCTACTTCTGCCTACATCAGTAGTGTGTCTTGCTGCCCAAAGCTTGAACAGTCAGAGGGCAGCTCCTATGGGCTGATGAACTTCAGGGATGCAAGGGCACAGAAGGGTTATAGGAACATCCCTTTCTTGTCTGCCGGTGAAGAAGCAGGCTAACAAGGTTCTA
Source organism: Pezoporus flaviventris (assembly GCF_033815535.1). Classification (NCBI taxonomy): domain Eukaryota; kingdom Metazoa; phylum Chordata; class Aves; order Psittaciformes; family Psittacidae; genus Pezoporus; species Pezoporus flaviventris. The sequence continues at coordinate 25,779,693 of NW_026892579.1, read as the reverse complement.
ATTTAAGAAAACATAATCTCTGTGTTGAAATTCATAAGAAGTAGTACATCTGTCATAAGAATTAGTAGGGGCGTTTTGACCATTGTTTGCTGTTGGCTAACTGTGGGGTGATGTGTATTATTTACTAGAGGGAAAACTACCTTCCTATGTTCATATAAGAGGATGCCACTTCACCACAGTCCTTCTGTTATACATAATCTTGTGGATGGTAAGAGGTGGATTTATCTTTGTACTGAGAGGATTTTAAAGGCCTGTTCAGATAGATGCAGAGTTCTGTAGCAAATCTAGAGATCCACAAAATGGTCTGCTTGAAAAGAGGGTTTCACCATTTGTGTTTATTGCAGTTTGTCTTTGAAGTGGCTAGAGCAAATCTGAGTATCATCTCCAATATGTTTATGTGGTTTTTCTATGATGAGTCAGGCAAGACTTTTTTCCCTGTGTATTGAACATAAGCTGAACTGAATGAACTTATTTATTCTGTGATAAAACCAAAGGTTTTACATTTAGGATTGATTGAATAATTCTGTATTGTATAAATGTGATTCTAAATGGGTGTTCTTAAAAAAGATGTTTGCAGAAATATTTAGTATTCTGAATTTTAATAAAATTCTTCCCATATTCTTTATTCTGAAGATATCCTTGACTATGGCAATTCTAATCATCACTATTTTACCCAGAAATAAATTTAACAGTAGCTGTTCTAGTAGAGCATTATAATATCCACTGTCTGAAATATCAAAACTGTTGTGTGGTTAACTCAAGTTTACTAGATGCTGAATAGTATATAGAGAATCATAGAAACATAGAATAGTTAGGGTTGGAAAGGACCTTAAGATCATCTAGTTCCAACCCCCCTGCCATGGGCAGGGACATCTCCCACTGAACCATGCCACCCAAGGCTCTGTCCAACCTGGCCTTGAACACCATCAGGGATGGGGCATTCACAACTTCCCTGGGCAACCCATTCTGGTGCCTCACCACCCTAACAGTCACCACCCTATCTAGTATGCTGTCAATGGGCAAGTCAAAATAGGACAGGAAAAGAGCAACTGATGCATACCAATTCTCTTTTGTCTGTTCACTGAAATGCAAATTCAGAGTTCTAATTTATTGCTCTGACAGGGAGGGTTAAACAGAAGTTGACACCTTATGCTAGTCCCATAAATTTCTGTATCTGGTTTTCCAATTCAGTCAAGGCACTGATGCCTTTTAAAACAATTAATTCCCATTCATCTGTGTCATAAATAATTGTAAATTAGGCATCAACATAGTTACTGTGATGGTAACAAACCCAGAATGTTGCCACTTATGAGACAGGAGATTCAAAACTAGTGTTGTGCCTCTTTTGTAAATACATGAATGCTATAGAATTCAGACTCAGATTTTGAGCATCTTTTCTAAAAGTTTTGGTTCAGTCTTTGATAAGGAAGGAGATCAACTGTTTAATTTGGCTTGTGTTATAATTTTGAAACTTAAATCTCTACTGTGAGACCTGAAGTTGTATTCATCTCATGAGCAAACGTAGTCATTTTTTTTGTCATGCCTTTCAGTGAATCTGATTTCCTGTTTTAAAGTGATAAATATTATTCAAAGGGCTGATTCTGAAGTGTTACCAGTTTTTGTTGAACCGGTTGAACATGGGAGGCTCATGGGTGGGTAGTAAAGAGAAGGGGAAGATGATTCATGCCACTTCTTTAATTTTTTTTTTTTTTTTTTTTTTTTTTTTTTTTTTTTTTTTTTTTTATTTAGCAACCCAGGTTGGTCAGAGAGCTACTGGAAGTTGCTCTAACCAGCTAATACCTCATGCAGGGTTATGGTGATCATGGTAATACATTTCAGTTTTTCTATTGTAGGTCATGGTCTACAAAGGCTACCACACAAGAACTATGCAGTTTTTATTTCCCTCAGAACTTTTTTGATACATAAATTAACCACATTTCTGCTGCTCCAAATAAACTGCTTAGATATCATTCACATATTATGGTGTGCAATCAGCTTATTTGAATAGTCATGGAAAATTCTCCATTTCTATGAGTTTAGAGATAATTCCAAAGATGATTTATTTTACTCTGTACGTAAGAACAGTTAGTAGTTGCCAATTCTGAAATTTTCAACAAAGCAGTACTGAACAGGTTGTCTGCAATTGCTGCATGAAAATGAAATAAAGGGAAAATGAGATGTATTTGTAAAGGATATTAAAATGGATCCACTAGAGGTCAAAGCAATCACTATATTTATTAAACTACACTACTTAAATAGGTTTTTCTGGATCAATAATTATTATGGAGTCATCAAATATGTATGTATTCTCATGTGTAACTGAAGCATTGCCTTGCAATTTGTAGCAATGTGCATCAAAAGAATGCTTGAATCATTCTAAAAAATAAGGACCTTTTCTTCTGTGTTCCAGCAAGTTTAAACTTTTGGGAATCTCATTAAAATTGTAATTAAAAGAATATAGGAACCACAACAAGAGAGGCTGCCCAGAGAATAAAAGAACACAACGTATTCTGCACTCTAAATATATTTCCCTACATTCAGACTTCCTATTTCTAAAGTTTTTTCATGCCATAAGCCTGCTGGGTGGCTTTTACATTTTTGTTTCACGCAGGTTAAGTCAAAACCAAATACTTTTTCCAAATTAATGCAAGCTCTATTTTATTTTATTTTTTCCAATGTCTGGAATATTATAGGAATTCCCTTAATGCAAGTAAATAAAAATAAGCATAAGAATTTTTCATATTGGAAAAGTTTTGATTAATTTTATCTACCGCAGGGTATGTGCAACCTGTAAGAATGATCTGAGGAGTAACCAAGCTGGGTGTTTGTCACTATCACGTCTTCCGCATAAAAAGTCCAAGTTAGATTAAAACAGAGTAATATATTACAGCAGTAACTCAAATAAGTTTTTTATCTAAGACAGTAAGACATGCTTTGTCTGGTGTATATGGGAAGTTTTAAGGTCCCTTGATTTAAAATGACACATGGCGATTTTTTTCAACTTCCTTTGACATAATTTTCATTTTAGTTTTTCTTCTCTTTTTTCATCTTTTTTTTTCCACTTACAGTCTCATTAATATTTCCATTAACTGTTTCTGCAATATTATACAACTTCTGTGTGTGCATAAACAAGCAAAACTTTTGGTTCCCCTATTTGGAGCGTTGTTTTCTAATGCAAGCCTAATGTTAAAATAATACAACAAAGTACAAAGTGAATGACATGCCATTCTGTCTTATTATATATTTATAAGAAGCCTAAATTTTAATTTCTGATGTGTGAAAAAAATCTGTGTTTCTGACCCAGCACCTGAATTATACATTCCCCTCTAACAGGCCTGTTGATTTTCCTGCTCATAATAAATAATTATTTCATGCTGCAGACTAAAACTGAGTTAAAAACTAGTAAAGCCACATTTCACCATGGAGATACAGCTGGTCATGCTCTAAGATTTCATTAAAATTAGTTGTAGAGCAATATTTTATATAATAACTTCTTTAAAAAGATAAAATACAATTCACAGTGGCACTGAAAAGGTGAAGAGATGGGAGCTGATTCATGTATCCACATGCCCATTTTGAAAGACTCAACTAGTTGCCTCCAGTCAGATTCCATTAAATTATCTTATACTTTCAAACATCAGTGCCATGCTGGAAATTAGTAGTGACATCCTCTTGGAATCATTCAATGAAGTGGCTAAAAAGGGATATAATAATCTGTGTGGATCAGTAAGAGGCAGACTTGGCAGGACATTTTAACAAATCCGTTTCAGTTATTGGTTTATGTGGGCTGTGCACTGTCTCTGTCTATGCAGAGATCCAAAGTCTCCAGGATGTTAAGGTTGCATATTCTGTGAAATTAAATAAAGACACTTCCATTTGATTGTGAGTAGAAGAAAAACTTGTATGAACCATGACTGGGAATTTATAGGAACATCGAATCGTTTAGGTTGGAAATTACCTTTGAGATCATTGAGTCCAACCATAAACTGAATATAAATATCTTTCCTGCATATAAGCCGTAAGCCAAATGTTTAGGTTTTATAGAATCATAGAAACATAGAATAGTTAGGGTTGGAAAGAACCTTAAGATCATCTAGTTCCAACCCCCCTGCCAAGGGCAGGGATACCTCACACTAAACCATGTTACCCAAGTCTCTGTCCAAACTGGTCTTGAACATTGCCAGGGATGGAGCATTGACAGCTTCCTTGGGCAACCCATTCCAGTGCCTCACTACCCTTGCAGTAAAGAACTTCTCCCTTGCATCCAACCTAAACTTCCCCTATTTAAGTTTGAACCCGTTACACCTTGTCCTATCACTACAGTCCCTAAGGAAGAGTCCCTCTCCAGCATCCCTATAGGCCCCCTTCAGATACTGGAAGGCTGCTATGAGGTCTCCACGCAGCCTTCTTTTCTCCAGCCCCAACTTTCTCAGCCTATCTTCATACAGGAGGTGCTCCAGTCCCCTGATCATCCTCGTGGCCCTCTTCTGGACTTGTTCCAACAGTTCCATGTCTTTTTTATGTTGAGGACACCAGAACTGCACACAATACTTCAAGTGAGGTCTCACGAGAGCAGAGTAAAGGGGCAGGATCACCTCCTTCGACCTGCTGGTCGCGCTCCTTTTGATGCAGCCCAGGATACGGTTGGCTTTCTGGGCTGTGAGCGCAAACTAAAGCCCGCTCATGTTCATTTTCTCATCAACCAACACCCCCAAGTCCTTCTCCGCAGGGCTGCTCTGTATCTCTGCCCAACCTGTAGCTCTGCCTGGGATTGCTCCGACCCAGGTGTAGAACCTTGCACTTCTTATGGTTAAACTTCATGAGGCTGGCATAAGCCCACCTCACAAGTGTGTCAAGGTCCCTCTGGATGGCATTCCTTCCCTCCAGGGTATAAACCAAACCACACAGCTTGGTGTGATCGGCAAACTTGCTGAGGGCGCGCTCAATCCCACTGTCCATGTCACCAACAAAAATGTTGAAAAAGAACAAAGATGTTTAGGTTATGTGCTAGGTTTTAGGTTTATGTTTAGGTTATGTTTAGGTTTTGTGCTATTCATCACATAAATTAACAAATAGTTTGGAATCTTTGGTTCTAAGTCCTTCTTAGATACCGTGCTGAATGGTCCAATTTAAAATACAGAGACAGGCATAATGTGGAGACATAGTATCCTAGACCTTCACTATTTATCCAGTGTTTTTCTGTTTTGGATAGTGAATTCTTTTGAATAACGCTGATTTCCTATTTCAGCAAAGGGAACTGTCATCTGAAAGATGAATGAAATATTAAGGCTCTACTAGCTAATTAGATAGACAGACACATATTGTGTAAATAAAAATAAACAATACTGTCTTATAAAGGCTATATTTAATTCTAAAAACTGAATAATTGTGGGTTTAATTTTATGTGACAAGTAAGTAAAATAAAATTATTCTTACATTTTAAAAGCTATGGGAAAAAAATCCATTTTTACGCTGTTAATATATTCTGTGTAACCATTGATTACGTGTGAAAACACACAATTCATCTTACGCCCCAGTAATTTTGAAACACCTGAACTCTTCCCCCTACACACACTACCTGAAAACTCACAAGACTTATCATTCCTTTAGGCCTGGGAATGTATTTGCCAGTTCCATCCCAAAGGGGCTTAGAACTAGCATTGTGAAGTCCTGATGATAGCTGTGTAATGGAATGCCTGAAATAACCTGAAGTACCACCTCACTAATGTGATTCTATAATACATAACCAGTCTAATTTGCAACTAAAAGTCAGTTATCAAAGAATACATTTGTAGAGTTAACATTGTTAACCTCTTAATTTTCCTTTTCTCTTAGATTTGAATTACAGTTTCCTTTCAAATAAAATTCACTGATGAGATACATAATGGTTTTCTACTTTAATTTTGCTGTTCTGATTGATTTTACAGCTGTCCCCCATTGTCTTTATATTTAACCCCCTTGCAGAGTCCTTGCAGTGGAATCATTAAGCAGATCAAAGTATAGTCCTAATGTTCAAAATCTTCCAACTACATTAGCCTCTTCATAAATTGATTAGGAAGAGCATTGTGCAGGAAATAGCTATCAACATGGCTTATATTAAGAACAGAGCTAGTGCTTCAGATGTGTTGTTTGTCATCTCTCTGAGTGTATGTAAACACTGACAGCCCTGTCAGTTCATTACAAGTTTAGTCTTAGTAGACACTGACAGTGTTGCCATGGAGTCATACTTAGATTTTTACAGCAAAGCTGAAACTTATTTCCTGATAATAGTTGAGTTAGAAAACAGAGAGAAAATGAGAGGAGGTAAACAAAATTCCAAACTGCGTATTCTTAGATTTGATACCTACTTCTGTCTTTCTATATCTATTACAGAGATACTAGTGATGTTGTTTGGGGCTTGGTTGTTTGGGGCTTGGTTGTTTGCGGCTTTTTTGGGTGGAAAAAATATAATTAAGAATTCAGAATGGGGATTATTCTTCAAGGAAAAGAAATCAAGTGCTATTCCACATTACTCTCATTTGCATGGAAACAATGAGGTCTTTTAATATGTGAATCTCCTTAATGGGCCTATCTTGAAATCGTGCCTGTATAGCGGATAAAAGCTCTGTTATTGCTTCATTAGTCTGCATCTAGCAGTTATGATTCCCAAAGCAATTTGCAGCATCCTCTTCCTTTCGTTGTCACATTTGATCATTTTAAAATTTGCTCTGAACATACAATGATGTCTTCTTATGTCCAAATTTCCAGGTATAAGACAGAATATTCAGTAATCCCTGTTAAGAAACTTGATCAGAATCTGGCTGACAAATGATAGAGTTAATGCCACACAATTAATCTGTAGTTGAACTGCATAATAAAGAGAAGACTACACTTTCTCTTAGTTAGTGTCCTGTAAATTCCTGGTTTACTTCAAATGTATTATTAAACATTTTTGTTGTTGCTGTACTGTTATCATCATATGATTATTTAAAGCATGCAACACAATTTCATTTCATTCTGTAATTTCTCTTACTAGTGGCTAGCATTCAGAAGCTTCCTGCTGCATCTGTTTTAACCGACATCAATTTCCCCATGAAAGGAAGAAAAGGAATGGTTGATTGGGCACGAAACTCAGAAGACAGGGTTGTCATTCCAAAAAATATCTTCACCCCTATGTCAACAGGTAAAAAAGCATGTCAACGTGTTATTTTTCTGTTAGCTTTAACAAGGGAGCTCAAAATCTTTGTCTCATAGGACTCCTGTATGATACAGAAGTAATTTTGTCGATCTTCAAAAGAAATCTTGTGCACAAGAATGTAACTATGATGGCATGAGGTGACCTGAAGTGCAGCTCTGCTGAGCCCCCTGAAGGTGCTTCTCTGCAGCAGACCAAAAGGTCACCTAACTTCTACTAAAGGATGCTCATCAGGCAAATTAACCCTTATTTCAGATACAACTTACAAATACTCTTGCAGTGCAGATATCTGACATTAGAGAATTTACTTGCTAGGCATTAAACTCTAAAGACAGTCTTGAAGAATACTTAATTATAAAGGTAAATGAACTCACGTGGACTTCAGTACAGAGTTATGGATTTTCAGAAAATTTTGGTTTCAGTGGTCTAACTCTTTTGATATATTCCTGACACTTACATCTTTATGACAGATGTCCAGAATAGAATTCAGAATGAGAATGGTTTATTTAAAATAAAATTCCTATTAGAAAGATAAATGGTCTTGACAGTTTTTTATGCTAATGAAGGCTTGGAAAAGAGAGTTTAAAAATCTTTTCTTCCTTACTCTTCCCAGAACTAGATGAATCAACTGTATTTGTACTTGGAGCAGTGCTATACAAAAATTTAGAACTCATTTTGCCCACTTTGAGGTAAGAAATTTCATAAATACAATATGAATTAAAATATTTTGGAATCATAGCCACACTACATGTTGTGTTGAAAGCAGACAACTAAGTCTGCTTGTATTGGTATTGTTTGATTTATTTTGTTTTTCTGTTAGTTAATATTTTTTTTCTTTCCTGCATGCTTGGTCATTTTTATGATAAAAATAGCCTTTTTATCAAATTAGCTTAGTTTATATTTTATGTAGTCTATATTAAGCCTAATTACAGAAATACTTGGTTAAAAGTATGCCCACTGATGTGCATTAATGCTCAGACTATTTACATTTGTGCTTCAAACTATTGTTTGTCCAATTAGTAAAGTGATCTAAAGTGTGCAGACAACTTTAGTTATCAACCTACATCTACAGATGTCTCTAGTAGTAGTTTTACAAGTATGTTTTCAGTGCAAGTTCTATTCAGAAGCCACAGCAGAGCTGTTGAGAGGACTGATTTTAGAAACAAGATATGCATGTGCCTAAACAGCCGTGGTATGTCAGTTATGAGGGCCATACACATGCATAAAGAAATAGCCAGGTATCTTGTTTCACTTTTTCCTGTCTGTACTTGAAAACAGAAAATTTGGAAATAAACACTTCACCACCTCTTCTCAAATAAGATCATTTCATAATCCATTAATACTATCTTATTTCACGTTAGCAATAACATGCAATATATGCACCACCGGTCTACTAATGTCCTTTTATGGTAAAAGAAATGGGCGCAGATTATGTCACAATAGCTGCTAATGAATTCACAATAATTAGAAAGGGTGGTAATCAGGAAACCACCAAATCACCTTTCTCTACTCTGTTTAACCAGAACATCAGGATTTGAAACAAAGGATGCTACAAAACAGGGGTTTGCCAAAATTCATTGGAAAACAAAAAAGACTCAGTGTAAGCGGCGAGGAGAAGCAGACAGGCCAACCCAATATGGGTGATAAGCAACTTCTACCTTATTTGTGACGCAGTTCACACATATATAGGAGTGGTATTCAGCCACTCCTCCTTGGCACAACAGTATTGGTTAGCCCCCCACAGCTTCCTCCACATTCTCCTCCCAGGTCCGGTCTCCGGCCACCTGTGGGGGCCACCCCCTGCCTTGCTTGCACAGTCCTCCAGAACTCTATGGTCCTGCTCTTAGAGTCATTCTGCAACAATTCCCCCCTTTTTCTTTGTGCAAGCAAGGCATTGTGGGTTATTCTGTTCACCTGTTGTATCACACAACTATAAACAAGTCTAATAGCTACAATGATTAACCTAACAATGATACATAAGTGCAATACTTTTAAGCAGTGTTTGACTCAACCTGTAATGCCCCGTGAAAACAACCATCTAATTATTCTTAGAATACTGCTCATTTACTATTGCTGGGTAAGCTGAGCCAGGGTTCTCAGCTGTGGGTACATCGAATTAGCATAATCAGAGACTCATACAACACATTCCAACAAACTCCTCAAATCCATGTCCCTGTTCAGGCGCCATTTGTAAGCGGCGAGGAGAAGCAGACAGGCCAACCCAATGTGGGTGATAAGCAACTTCTCCCTTATTTGTGACGCAGTTCACACATATATAGGAGTGGTATTCAGCCACTCCTTCTTGGCACAACAGTATTGGTTAGCCCCCCACAGCTTCCTCCACATTCTCCTCCCAGGTCCGGTCTCCGGCCACCTGTGGAGGCCACCCCCTGCCTTGCTTGCACAGTCCTCCAGAACTCTATGGTTCTGCTCTTAGAGTCATTCTGCAACAACTCAGTCCTAAGAAAACAAACAATGAAACAAACAAAACAAACAAAAACCACTTCCCAGTAAAGTTCAATGCACTTTAAAATGAGTAGCTGCAATGCTGGGAACAGAAATCTGTCTGAGAGCACAACTTGAGCAGTGCTGTCCTGGCAGGACACCCGGAAGACTGGGAAGTGCTGTTGAGAGCCATCTATGCTTAAGGCACGATCCACTTCTGAATGTCACTAAGCCCTTTCCATTTGTTGTGGCACTTTCTGAAATTTGCCAGGAAGGGATGTTTGTGACAGGTATTTTTTAGTTCTTTTCTCCTCTATTCAAAGAAACAGAGCCAAATGGTTATTTGTCATGGTTTACCCAGGACACTATTGTAGTCAGTCTTTTTTGGCAGATCTTAGAGCTAATCTGCCAGTCCTTGGAGACCACTGAGGTGGCTGTGTGCTTTCAGATCTTAATGTTGTAATGGACAGGTGATGATCATGCCTTTTCAGCTCTCACAGGTCAACAGCTTCAAATTACAGAAAACAAGTGTGAACCTTGAATGCTGTATATTTGCTTATATGAAAAGTCTTTTAGGCTGTTTATTTCATCCATTAGGAGAGTGAAATTTGTGGCTTACTTACTAGATTTTCCCTAAAATCAATAGCATCCTAAGTAGCAGGAGTAGGGGCAGAACAGGGACATAAAAGCACAGCACCTTAAGTGCAATGGACTATGAGAAAGTGCATCTCAGTTTGCAGATGCTTTGTTTTAATCTGTTCTACTTTCAGCTGGTTACTGATTTGCACCACAAATTTGGCTATTTTACTGGGCAATTCAGTTCACAGGCAGGTTTTATGAGCTTCTGAAGCAGAATGGTCTAAAAATATATGTATACTTATTCACAAATAAAGTCTTTAGAAATTCAAATACTAGGATATCCCACTTTGCCTCTGAAGATGTTCAATATTATTTGAATCCAATTCTTAGATGCCCAAGAAAAGGATGTATGTGAATAAGGAATAAAAGTCATTATTAATCTGTGATATAAAAGTATAACACTTATTCTCAGGTACCTCTATCCTCTTTATTTAGATTACAACTCCTCAGTAATTCCCTGCATTTCTTTAATACTTATAATGATGTTATATTGAAACTTGTACAGCTTACATTTCTTACCTCCTCAGGAAATGTGTAATGTTGGATTTCTTTCCTTATGGCAGTAATACTGAAAATTTGATCTCATGCCTTTAAAATAGCAAAGGTGGCACAATTTTAAACGGTTTTTATAGAATCATTGACCAGTTTGAGTGGAAAAGGACTTTCAAAGATCGCCTAGTTCCATCCCCCCTGCCATGGGCAAGGACACCCTCCACTAGACCAGGTTGCTTAAAGTCACATCCAGCCTGACCTTGAACACTTCCAGGGATGGGACATCCACAGCTTTTCTGGGCAATCTGTGCCAGGGTGTCACCACCCTCCCTGTAAAAAATGTCTTCCTTGTAACTGATCTAAATCTACCTTCTTTCAGTTTAAAACCATTGCAACTTGTCCTGTTATTACAGGGCTTGGTAAAAAATCTCTATCTTTCTTATAAGACCCCTTTATATGTTGAAAGTCTGCAATAACGCCTTCCTGCAGCTTTCTCTTCTCCAGTCTGAGCAACTCTCTCAGCCTCTGATCATTTCTGTGGCCCTCCTTTTGGACCCATTCCAACAGTTCCATGTCTTTCCTGTGTCGATGACTCCAGAGCTGGATGCAGTTCTCCAAGTGGGATCTTACAAAAGCAGAGTAGAGGGGGAGAATCACCTCCCTAGATATCCTTGGTACACTTCTTTTGATGCAACCCAAGATATGGTTGGCCGTCTCAGCTGCAAGTGCACACTGACAGCTCATGCCAACTTTTCAGGGTTCTCAAGTCCATCTCCACAGGGCTGTTGTCAATCCAATCTCTTTATCCCCTAGCCTATATTGATATTAGGGATTGCTTCAACTTTGCAGTTGACCTTCTTGAAATTTAAGAAGTCCAGATCCCTCCTCAAGTCTGTCAAGGTCCCTCTGGATGGTACCTCTTCACTCCAGTGTATCAACTACAGCACCGAGGTTGGTGTCCTCTGCAAATTTGCTGAGGATGAACTTGATCCCACTGTCTATGTCACTAGTGACTGTAGTGATAGGAAAAGGAGTAATGGCTTCACACTTAAACAGGGGAGATTTAGATTGGATATAAGGATGAAATTTTTACTGTGAGGGTGGTTAGAGATTGGAACAGATTACCAGTGGATACCCCACCCCTGGAAGTGTTCAAGGCCAAGTTGGATGGGACTTTGAGCAACCTGGTCCCGTGGGAGGTGTCCCTGCCCATGGTAGGGGTGTTGGAACTAGACGATCTTAAGGTTCTTTCCAAACCTAACCATTCTATGATTCTTTATTAACTGCTTTTGAATACATTTTTATGCATTCAAACAATTTTAAATGTTCATTCAGATGAAGTTCTAAATTAGAAGAAAGCTGCAACTCTGGTTAGTGCTGTATTAGTTGAGCTATTATATTCTTCAAAAATTAGAAATGCAGTGGGGTGGTTTATCATTTTACAGTCATTCAGGGACATGAATGAAGTGAAGGTTTCTGTATATCCCACTGAGTTGGGAAAAGTTTTATTTGTGTTTCCTTACATTTTGCATTGAAAAACTGTCTTACATGGGTTTATATTAATTACAATTTGTACTAATCTTATTTTACTGTAATAAACAGTATCATGATAACCATATTATTGATGAACATAGTGAAATGCTTTACCTCAGTAGCGTTGTGTATGAAGCAAACACTGTAGAATGCGAAGGCAGGCAACATTGTTTAGTTTTTAAATGATGCCTAGAAGTGCGGTAGCTATGCACAATGCAGGAATTAAAAAAACAGTCTGGGTAAGTATCTTATGTGGTGCTGTTCTAAATAAAATGACAGTTGACAAAATATGTTAGTGATGGGAATAACGATAAACAAAACAATAAACCAAGGTAAAATCAGTAAAATCAGATCATGTTTGAGTTCAAAGGCCACATTATTTACATCTTAACAACCTGGTAAAAGAGGTGATTTTTACTGGCTGTAGTAAAATATCTAGAAAAATCTACCAATTCCTATGTGATTTTAGTCCCTGGCTTTACAGAGATTAAAGTGAGAGTAAAGTAAATATGTGATTGTAGTTCTCAGAAGAACAATGGTAACACACATTCCGATACTTCCCTCAATATCAGCACTAGAAGGTATGGAAGCTTCTGCTTCATTCCAAGGAACTTCTTTGTTTAAAATAAACCAATAGATTAAAAAAAATCTCAGTATATCTTTTGAGAAAATCTGTCAAAGCACCTAACCACGGAATCCCCATCTGGTACATCACAGGTGTTCTGTGAGTAAAATGAGGATTTCATTATCTAGGACAGCCTACACAATATATTTCACAAACTCTAAAATTAGCTACATTTTACCAGTTGGGCTTGATTTCTCTTGTTTTTACCAGCATAGAGTCCATTAAAAGTAAGCCTTGTAAACACAGTGTGAGATGAGAACTTGGCAATTTCATTATTATGGAAATTTTTGGACAATGTGTTTAATCCTAGTGGTACACGTATAATATTAAAATAATTTTGACAGTATGGTTTAAACAAGAGGTTAGAGGAAAGTAATTTATTCTTCCTTATATAAATAAAGTAATTGTAGGGTTTTTTTCCATGCACAAGTAAATAAACTTCGTCTAATTCTATTTCTTAATATAATATGCTGCAGTGTGCTGCTCTTATAATGTCATGTGGATTTTTAAAAATTAGATATTGAAATACTGAATATTTTGAGCACTATGGAATGAATATTATTTCAATAGTTTTTGCATCTGTGAGCACGTTTATGTTATTTTAGGTTCACAGAATATTGATTCTCAGTATAACACTCATCTAAAAGATATTATATACTATTCCTCTGTGAGCACTCTGAAGTAATACATTGCATATTGCCATATTCTAAGATAGTTTTTTCCTTTGAAAAATAATAACAAAGGATCATTGATTTTACTACAGCAAGCTTTTTTTCACATCACTTAAACAACCATTGTACTTTTTCTGCTATAATTTCCTGCACTGAAATGTTCTCTTTCCCAATATCCTAACACCCTCCTTCAGATGCTGTACAGCCAAAAAGACCCTTAAACTTCCTTAGGTCAGCTTTCTTAGACTGAGGATGTAGTACCTCAGATGGGCTTTTCCTGCATTGCATTACTGCTATAGCATACGTAATTTTTCTGTAATATATACCACATTCACTCATTGAACTATAACTTCTTTCATGTTGTCTTGAGATAGCAACATGCTTTATTCATAAGTTCATTTTTCTTGAGCAAGAGAGTAATTCTAAAAAGAAAAGAAAACCTGAATGTCATATCACATAGAATCAATATGTATACTCCTATAAAAGAATGCACTCAAGATGTATACCCAGGTAGAAAAAAGGCTTAGCAAAGTAACCCTATTATATTAATAGCTATTAATTCAGACTGGAAAAAACACCAGGACAGCAGCTCTGGAAGCTCTTATTGAGCCTTTAACAAACTCTGTCATCTTGAATCTTCAAATATTTATTCGACCGTAGGAAATTCTCATGACTACAATGTTTTGATATTTAATTCAGTGGCATCTTAACATGCTATGTGGCTTTAGAATATACCTGCCAGACTGTACTCTTCCAGGGACTATATAAACAGTTAAATACAAGCAAGCCCAGGGCAGCAATGAATGACACAGATTTCATTGCACAGAGATATAGCCAGTTACATTTGTTTTCTGGTGAAACAATCTGGTAGGGGCTCTTGAGAATGTAAGTGGATTGGTAGAGTTTTAAAAAGGCTGAAGTAAAATTGAGGTAGCAAGGTTACAATCTAGGCACCTCACGTACTCTTTTGTATCTCACCCTATGACCATCAGAAGTGTACCAGAATTAGATACAGGAAGGAGATATTTCTCTATCACAAAGACTGACTGTGATCAAATACTGAAGTATTAGTATTTGCACTAGATTATGTGAATTTCCGAAATGGACAAAATCTTTTAATAGCTAGTAAGCTCTGCTTCCTCCCATCTTGATCTGTTAATCAGTATTGTATTGATTTGGAGCTTCGTTCTTAAGAACACAATTATGTCTTACTTCAGAACATTTATAGATATTCAGCTACTGTGTATACATAAAGGTACAGCCACTACCCCCCCTCCCCCCGCAGAACACACTGGAAGTTTGCTGAATGTTAATGGCATTCTAGTAGGTATGTTTTTGTCAACAATGTGTGAGATTTTAAAGTGAAAACCAAATGGAAGAAATAGGAATTAAATAAAATAGAAAGCCACTTCCATTATATTTCTGTTATATGAATTGGCTGAGTAAAATTAAACTAGAATTCAAACCTTGCCCCAGAAGAATAATTTCCTTCCTGTGCTGAGTAAATTGCCCGCTGAGTTAAGTTTCTACTACTGTAACCATGGCAATTTCTGTTTCAGTGATCCAGCAAAATGGAATCCTCTCCTAAATACAATTTCCCTAGAGAAAATAATCAAGTAAACAACAAAAATAACAAAAGAAAATTTATACTCTCTATTGTAATTACATCTAAACTGCCTAGTTTCTTTGATAACATATATCTGTGAATATATCTTTCTGTGAGACTTTATGTTTGGGTTTTTTTTTGTGCAATCACCAGAAAGTGTTGAAAGCAGCACTACATACAAAGGAAAATGGTAATGATCATGAGAAACAGTCAGGCTGATAACTGGTGGTTGTTCTAAGCCTGACAAGGTCATCTGAAGCAAGGATGTCACACATGAAAATACTTTCAACATGTCTTTATGCCTGTATTGACATAACCTCGGCAATACTAGGTCTATCCTAGAAAGGTAGATGCAAAACGTAGTGATGGAAAGAGAGACTGATTATGAATTATATAATTTAAAAGAAAAGTATTATTTTAGTAACCTCCTACAATAATATGAGACCAAATCTAATCTCACATATATGAGAAAAAAAAATCATTTGTTTTGGTGAGATTTCTATGGATTATATTTTTAAAAGCACTTAGATGATAAAGTTGCTCACTCATATAGCAAATGCAGTGGTTTTTCAAAAACTGGAAACAGGTAGGTTTTTTTTTCATGAGCACAGAACTGACAAAACTGTAGAATCTCCCATTGCACTCATCTATCTTCACAATTTTACAGTTAACAGTCAGAAAAAAGTCCAACACAGCACTTTGGAAGAA
Source organism: Pezoporus flaviventris (assembly GCF_033815535.1). Taxonomy (NCBI): domain Eukaryota; kingdom Metazoa; phylum Chordata; class Aves; order Psittaciformes; family Psittacidae; genus Pezoporus; species Pezoporus flaviventris. The sequence continues at coordinate 25,763,800 of NW_026892579.1, read as the reverse complement.
AAATGACTGTCTCATAAAACACAGCTAGTCGGTCTGTGTTGAGGGAAGCGAATGATATGCATTCAAACATTGGCAGAATGTTTGTGTCATCAATACATCTTTCTAATTAGTAAATCATAGTTTAAGGAATGGCACTTCTGCCACCATTATTGCTCTTCAGTCTTTAATGTGTTGAGTAAGGTTGGCAATGAGTGAATGTTTTCACCAGTTCCAAACAAATATATTTTCTCCCTGAATATTTGTCAGCTAAAGTAATGGAAAATACCCATGACATACTTCCTTAAATGAAATACCAGAAGCCTCATTTAACCTCATATTAACTGAAATCTTACTTTTTTACTTATTTTTTTTTTTTTTTCTCCTCAGGAATTTTACTGTTGTTAATTCAAAAATCATTGTTGTAACTATACGACCTGAGCCCAGAACTACCGATTCTTTCCTGGAGATAGAACTTGCCCATCTGTCTAATGTAAGTACAAGCATAGTTGATATGCTTTTCCAAGTGTATTTATCAGATCCTATAGAGTAAGAAGTGAGGTTCTTTTAAATACCAGATAATAAAATCCGGTTTAACCGATAAAAGTTAAGCGCAGGAACAGTCTAATGTACTTTGAAGGTAATATGTTCGTATTTCATGCATATTTTATGCAACACAAAATTAATTGTTGTTCTGTGAGTTCTGAGGTTTTCATTTAAACAGCAATTCCTACCAAAACCTCTCCATTAGCTGCTTTGATGGACACAATTGAAAGTGTAGTGTGTTGAATGCTTAACCTCTTGCTCCCTGAATGAGTCATAAAGCTCCATAGTTCTTAAGGCCTTTTCTGTCATTTTATAAACAAAAGCCAGTTTTTACATAACCTATTGTAGCAGCTTTTAATCTCACATTTAAAATGTTTTAAATCTGAAAGAAGGAATTCTATGTTTAACTCTATGAAAAATATTAACAGTTTTTCTTCTTGCTGTCAGCAATCTCCCAGCAGCAAGAAGGAGAATAAAATATCTTTTGCAGGAAATTTTTGTTGTGTACAATATCGGGAAATAATGTTAAATAACAAGCATGGGAGTAATACATGTGAAGGCATGGCATATAAATTCCGTTTATGTTGCTGAAATAGTTTAGTAAAAGCATAAAGAGATGATTAGAAAAGACATAGTTACTAGAGCTTTAGTAAATAGTACTGTTACGCAAAAAACTGTAAAGCTGTGATTTTTTTGTTATAAACAGTTGCTCAAGTGGTCATATAGGTACAGTTCAGCTGGAGGAGTTTCCAATATTCAGTCAGTAGTAAATCTGGATTCGTGTCTCTGGGCAAAAGTATGATGAAAACTCTTTAAATTCTTGATCTTTGATTTACATTTTACTCAAGAAGAAACTGTCAATTTTGCCATCAGTGATCACTATGACCCACTATTAAGTTCCCAGACAAATGATACTGCAAATAACATCTCCATGAAATTTACTGCAAAGTCAAGCAGAAAAGAAAGGACTAAAAGAAGCATAAACTAATCTGACTCCTTACATTTCAGTAAGAATAGAAGTTTATTGATGAAGAACTGTGGAGATTTCATTTTTTTATGGTTCTCTGATTCTATTTAATTTTAATGTTTCAGGATGGGTAGTTTTGGGGTTTAGTTTTATTTTATTTCCAACCTAAGATACATCATATAATGATGTAATTTAATATAACTTTTGTCCCTGTCAGAATTTCACTAAAAATTTGGTAAAGTATTTGCTGAAGTAGACCACAAATTAATTAATCCTATATATCGGGGAAAAAAGAAAAACCAAAACAAGACAAAACCACAACAAAATTTATTTTCTTTTTTTTTAATCCATCCCTTTGAGTCATTTAAAAAACAAGTTATTCCATGTTTCAAAATCTTGGAGAAGAGATTAAACTTTATTTTTACAAAAGGTTATGTTAGAAACACAGTTTTGCACCTTGCTTTGTCAACCTTTCAGTAATAGAATATTAATGAGTATTATATTAGCTCATGTCTTGACAAGGTAAAAGGACAATAACTATGCAAAAAGCTATCAGAATTATTTTTTTTTTTTTGGCTAATTTTTTTTTACCTAGAATTTAATCCCAAGAAGCATCAAGTACTTGGAACAAATTTCCTTTCCTTAAATTGCATTTATATACATCGTACATTTATATAGGATCATGATCAGGCTGGATGTAAGAGCTGGATTGGCATATATTGATCTAGAAAATCTGGGAATGGCAATGAGTTTTAAAATTTTAATATCTTTCAAAGTTTCATGATTTTTATATTCAAATTTTAGCCTCCATAATGCAAGTTTGGTTTAAAGAACTAAGGCTCTAGATGCATAAAAATATTATTTTGTAGGTTTGAGTGCTCTTTGCTTTCAGAGTGAATATAATTCTAATCTTCTTTGCTATGAGGCTGGTGAGGCACAGGCACAGGTTGCCCAGAGAACCTGTGGCAGCCGCATCCCTGGAAGTGTTCAAGGCCAGGTTGGGTGGGGCCTTATGCAACAAAGGTCTAGTGGAGGGTGTCCTTGCCCATTGCAGGGAGGTTGGAACTAGAGGATCTTGAAGGTCCTTTCCAACACAAACCATTCTTTGATAATTTTCTACAATAATTTTCTCACCTGAAAACAGGAATTTATTACTATAGAACAAGCCTTATATGTTACATTCAGAAATATATACTAGTATTAATTACATAGATTAATTACTAAACAGGAAATACATTCTCTTTCATCTCGATATCTGGGGCTTTTTTTGTTTGGTTGGGGTTTTTTTTTCAGTGGCTCTTGATGTTTTGTTCTTTTCAAACCTTTGTTATTGAAATGTTGTTAATTTTTTGTTTGGAAACTGTTTCCAAATTGATTTAATGACTAATATTTTAAGCAACTTGTAGAGCGTGCCTGATCATGTATAGGAGTATTCCCACATATTTCTTCTTTTACCTTCCCATCCACTAAGTTAAGTAGATAAGAGATTATGAAAAAAGATGGGCAAATGTGATCATTTAATAAGAGTTAATATGTTAAATTCAAATTAGCCTTAAAATATTAATTCATTCAAAATTTATCATCATTGTTTCATTTTACATCAAAATTATCCCATTTATTAATAAAACCAGAGAATTATTTTTTTGCAGAAATGTAAATCACAATTACAGTGCTGTTTGGAATACAGCTTGGTATTTGGATTTGCAGATTAATTAACACAGTTGACTACAATGAGAATGTGAGTTGCGATGCATTATTTAGAGAAGATGATATTTGGTCTTATGAACTGTGAACACGTTGATGAATGTGATCACATTTTTCCAGTAGTTTGATTAAAGAGACACCAAAGTAATCTTTTAAAAGCTCAATAAAATCCTACTTGCTCCAGAGAGACTATGAACTCTCACCTTCTGACAGCACAGAAGTTTGCTCCAGGGACGCATAACTAACGCACCAGCAGCAGCATCAGACATCAAGCTTTCCATGAGACTCAAAACCCTGGCTTCAAAACAGAATTGGCACTGTGCTTCATAGCTGTCAAAGTTGCCAATAGCATCTCAACAGTTTGATATGCCAGGCAGAAATATAGTTACATATACGTTCACGCATTCCTGTCCTTTAATGTATAAATCAATACTGCAACAGTCTTAAACATTTATGACCACAGTAGCTGCTTCCTTAGCTGCAGCTAGGTAATTAAATGGCAAGAGCTGTGTTTTTTTTTCCATTTGTATACATTTCAAAGAGAGTGAAACATGATCTGGCAGCTGCAGTCTTACTGTGTTTCAGCTCTGCAAAAGCTTTTATTTCCCTCTGTTTTGTAGATTTACTTATAATGGACATTATTTGTGAAAGTGTTTTTGTATTCTTACTATTTGCACAGTAGAAATAGCAAGCATAAACTGCGTAATACCTGCTGCTGCTAGGAAAGGCAGGTCTCAGATCTCAGATATGCAATGTCTTTTGACAATTCAGCTATAGGAATGCTTTTTTAATATGCATATAACTATACCAGATTGCAAGTAGAATTTCTTCACCCAGTCTTAGGATACAAACTAATATTTTTTATAAAAATCCATTTTTTAAAAAAGGCTGATTCTGCACCATTATTCCATTGTTCTTAATTTTTATCTGTGTGTATGCTGTTCTATCAGTGTATCTCAAAGCTTTTGGCTAACGATGCAGGACTTGGTCTTGGAATCTCAGTGTGCTTGTCATCCAGTATTTTGTCCTATCCCTTCTTCCTCTTCCTCTTCTTTATATTATAAATACTTCAGGGAATGGAACATCCTTTATTTATGTTTGTACAGAGCTACGTTAATATAAAGTGCCATATGTTGGTTTTAAATATTTATAGTTTACTCACAAAATTCAATGCAGTCAGCAAACTACTGAAGTACAGGGTGAAAATTTCCCTAAATATATCTCTCACAAGCATTTTCAGAAGGACCTTTTCTATCTTTGACAAAAAAGGTGGATGGAAAAATTTAAATATTTAATAAAATTTTACTTCACAGGTTGCCATAATTTTTCTATAAATAATTTTTAGAATAAAATACCAAGGTGTGTTTTGTTTATATGAAGCTATCTACTGTACCAACACTGTTCATGAAAGAACTACATTAACATTGACTTAAGAAAATACTGTATTCCACCTGTTTCTTCAAATCACATGTGATTTTTATTAAAAATATATTTTTATTTTCTAATTTGCATCTACTTTGTTTATATAGTTCTGACTTCAGGAAATATCCAATATCTATGTTGAATGGGAATACAGTTTTGCAGGTTTTAGCCAGTCAAGTACTTTTAAGTCAATCTGAGTTTTGATAAAGAAAGATTTACAAGATTAGGAATAAAACATGAATTTTAATTTTGTCACAACTTTTCCCAGGCAGCAAGATAAACATGAGTAATAATAAGGATGTTTCAATTTCCCAAAACATTACCTACAGTTTAATGATGTGTAATAAACTTAGATTCCCATCCTGTTTTAAATCAAATCAGAAATCTTCAACTGAGTTTGAAGAGGTTGGAGCTGGGATTATAAAGGTCAACACAAAAGATAAATAATTTAAGTGTAAATCTCTGCTGATTTAGAACCTAACTGACAGAAGGTCTTGTGTATTGAATATGGGGTCATCTTAAATCCCAGGCTCCAGATATTTTGCCCAATACATACTTAAATTTTTTAAAGGCATAACTGGTTCTGACATCCAAGCTCCAGAGGGGCCTAAAGTTATGTTTCTGAACATACCCAGAAATGTTTAGTCAAGTCTAGTCTCTTAACAGATTAACTCTTATTTGTTACATCTTATTTGTAACTCTTCCAGTTTTCCTAGGATATACCAAATAGACATTTTTATGCTTACCTTATCTAAGATAGAGAATGCAACAAACACTCTGCATTTTTCAAGTGCTTTTTAAATACTCCCTAAGAATTAACCTTCAGCTTTTGCAATTTCAGTGGCATCAATTCATTAGAGTATAAGTGTTATTGTGTAGGAGGAGACCCAGGTAAATGCTTTGGTCAATCATGGCATGTTTTTTTGTATACCAGTAACTAATAGGTTTTATTTATTTTTTATTTAGGGCACATTGAACCCCTACTGTGTGCTGTGGGATGATTCAAGAACGTAAGTGCTTTTATTTGTTATGGCTCAAATATTACAGAGTACCTAACAATATTTAAGCAGTTGGTTAGGAAATGGTTTGGTACAAGTGCAGGGAAAATGAACCTTTCATGGAGTGAAAATACCGGATTCTCCTCTCACTGGGCTTCCTTTCTGCAGATACTTAAATTGAAATAATACAATATCTCACCAGAAAGAGATTACATACATAGTACTTTTAATCTTTCTCAAGATTAAAATGAGGATGTCTAAGAACTGTAGTTCCTTGATGGTAGTTGCTGGGCAACAAGCAAGCGGATAAATGATCAGGTAGATAACTAAGGAAGGCTTCCATTTCTGTTACTGCAGGGATAAATATAATTTTCAAGGTTGATATCCAGAGCAATCTTCATTTTAGCTGGTGCAAATTTTCATTTTAGTTTAGTAAAATATTAGCTGTATACTAAACAGTGAAAGCTTGCTAGCAGTTTTCTGCTACTTCTTTTTCAGTATGTGTGCCTTCAGTAGCAAAACAGAAAATGATGCTGTGAAGAGGTAAAGCAGTAAAAACAGTGTGGTTTGAAAATATTTCCACATTTATACAGTTGTAATTTGATGTGTTAATCTTTCACAGTAAATGTCCATTAAAGTCAAGGTGAACTTTGCCTAAATACAGATTAAGTGTTTCAAGAAGTATCCTTATATGGTTGCCATATTACTTTTTTGAAGATGATGACAACTTCATCTTGTCCAGGAATAGTATGTATGTCTTATTCTATAGACTCATCTACAGTGTTAAAAATTGTGTGTCTGTGATTGTGTGAGTGCTTTTATCCTTGAGCCTGGATTTATATCAATACACTGATGTCTGAGACACAACATTGTAGTGCAGAAATGAGAAAATTTGTATATTATACTAGAAATCACTCCAAATACAAGTAGTGCCATGGTTTATACCTCTATGAAAGAATCATAATGCAGTTATTTGAAAGCTACATCATAACATTTCATTTCTGTAAAGTGTGTGGGATAAAGTGTGTGAAAGATTTGATATTATATGTGATTATGTGCACATGGAATGCAAAACATTTGGAATATGTTCTATGTTTCCTCTTCACAATGTTCTGCTTACACAGCAGTAGTACAGTGTTTTATTTACCTTTTCTCCATGCAGTACTTTAAGCACTGTGTATTTAGAGCACATGACCTGATCTCACTGCAGAATATCAAAGTCATATTTGCACAGAGTTAGACTAGCACAAAAAAAAACAAACCAACCAAACAAACAAAAAACACAACAAAAACCCAGCATGCAGTAGATTTAACAATGCGATTAAAAGATTTCATGCAGGTATCCTGGATTCACAACATATGTATTTTGAGCTTGCCACTTGTTTTGCATACATTTATCTTAATATTGTTTATAGGGAAGTTTAGTGCTACATGTAAGTAGTGGTTTCAGCATCCAGAATCTGGATGGAAAAATTAATTTTTGAAGCATCTAACATTTACATAAAGCTTACATAAAATAGTCTGAGGTTTATAGGGAGAAACAGTTTTTATATTCTGAAGGATATCTTTTATTGCCATACTAACTATTGAAGATGTTAAAATATTTGAAGATTGGGGGTATACTTGGAGGGTTAAGTATTTTGAAAAGTTCTATGAGCCATCAAATACTCACAGTAAGATATGATGTATCAATAAGGTCTGCATGGACACCATTGTCGTTTGTTTTACAAATGTAGGTGGTTTATTTTATAAGAATGTTACATTATCTCTTACCTGAGTGTGTAAAGGCAAGCAAAATTCTGGGTTTTTTGCTCCATCCTTTAGGAAAAAGTCCTTAATGTTAGCTGTGGCAGCATTAGTTAATTCATAATTTTATGTTTGTAATACGTATTTTTTGTTTTGGAGTATTTTATATGTATTTACTCAGGTATAGGTCAGAATTTGCAGTCTGGCCCTATGAGTTTTAAATTATCATGAAAGCTCTATAATGCTGAATAGGTTCCTGTCATTTATAAATCTTAATAAATAATTATGTAGTTGGCTAGGTGCCCAGGGTGATGTTGGGTTCTTGGTGGTGGCTTGTCTTTCTTTTATATTTTCCACTTTTTTTTCTAAGTGTCAGGAATTAGCCACTCTCAGCAGCAGGCAAATGGAGTTGATGGATTAATAGCCTCATCCACATAGCAAATCCTACAGATCTGTCCTTCCAAACTCGGTACTTGTTGCATAACCAGGATTTGGCAAGCATTTTGGAATAAACTCAACAAAAAATAGTATGCTTTATTTGAAGGTACTTAACTAATCAGTAGTCTCTGCTGAGATGGGTGTTTTAAATTAAGTGGTTTTCAGATAAAAACTGTGCTTGCTTTTATCATTGGCATGCAGCCAGCAGTACCCTCTAAAGGTTTTTGCCACCTTTTTAGTCACTTCTCCCACGTCTTTATCTGCATGCATTCCAAGTTCACATTTGGTAAATGATACTTCCTCCACTGATCTTGTCAGTTTAATACTTGTCTAACAGCAGGGGAAGCTTTGTCTCCCTGGGTTTTGGGCATGCTTCTCAGGAGACTGATAAGTAATTATGGTTCCCTGTCATCCATCCTTGAAGAAAGTTCTGGATCTGTGAGCTGCCCAGTCACACCAGATCATCAAGCTTACTTACTGCCATTGCTATCTGTGACAATTTGATTGTCATAACTTTGGCAAAAGCTGTTTTAATCCATTCTTTCTATAAGATTTGATGATTCTTCCTTGTGATGATAATTTATAAGGTTTTACATTTATCAAGCAGGCAGGCTTGTGCCCACTCCATAGCCAGCTAGTGAAATGTGTGTACAATATTGAGATAGTGCAACTAAAGAATAAAATATTATGTCATGTATTCTAAAGGGCAAAGTCAAGTCCAATAATTCAGCATTTTATTTCAGTTGATTCTAGCAAAACATAAAGCATCTCTGCCTGTGCAGATTTAACCAGGCTGGTTTTGAGTTCTGGTATTTCCTTTGATATTTCCAGCTTCTCTACATGAACCTGGTAGCATCAATGGTATTGTCCTGGGTTCAACAGTAGCAGTCATTTTTTCTTCTTCTTAGTAGCTGGTGCAGTGCTGTGTTTTTGACTTTCAGCCTGGGAACAGCACTGATAACACCGATGTTTTTAGTTACTGCTCAGTAATGTTTACTCTGACCAAAGACTTTCTGAGTCTCATGCTCTTCCAGGGAGGAGGGGAAGCTGGGAGGCTGCAGAGACAGGACACCTGACCCAAACTAGCCAAAGAGGTATGCCATACCACAGCACGTCATGCCCAGGATGTAATTGAGAGTTACCTGGAAGGGCTGGTTCACTGCCCAGTCATGCTGGGTATCAATGGGTGGTATTGTATTCTCTTCCCTTGTTATTTCCCTTATCATTCTTATTATTGGTGGTAGCAGTAGTAGGTTTGTGTTATACCTTAGTTACTGGACTGTTCTTATTTCAACCTGTGGGAGTTGCATTCTTTTGATTCTCCTCCCCCTCCCTCTGAGAGTGGGGGGGCGAGGAAGAAAGGAGGGGAGTGAGTGAGAGGGCTTACTTATGGCCTGGGCTTAAACCATGACAGGTATGTAAGAAATGATTTTTTCCCCCTCAGAAGTCTGAGTGATATCTTTATCCATTCATTTCCGAAAACAGTCTAAATGTTCAGTGCATTCCCATACTCTGAAAGGAGAAGCATTCAATCTTAGGATGCTGAATGCTTCTCCTTTCAGTGCATGGGAAAATGCATGGAATATTTTTAATTGACATTCTGAGGAGAAATAATTTGATTCCTTAAGTGAACCAAACAGAAACTCAAGAAAAAGTTGTATCTTTTCTGCTTTGCATTGTCAGGCACAAACAACTATCCCTGCTGTCAGGGATTGACTCTGATACGTTACTTCCAGTGTCTCAGTCCACAAAGAAAAAGAAAAGAAGTCAGTCAAGTACTAGGGCTGACTTTCCCACCCCACAGAAGTGATTTTAAAGATTTTAAGAGGAAATGAAACTTCTACCTTTCTGGAAAGGAAAAGAATAAGGCAGAGGAAGACAGAAAAGACAGTCTCAATCAGAAATTAATCCAATGGTTAGATCACTTACTTGGGGATTTCAAGGACCAGCCCTTTAATTTTTTCATTGCAGAAGTTAGTTAAGGAGTTTGAAACACACTTTTCAGCCTTTTCAGGAGGAGCCCATGCCCGCTGAGCTGCCAGGTCTGCTGGAGTGTGTTACTCACATCGTGTCCTGCTGGAACTCTGCCATATTATTTAGGAAAATATTCATGGGTTGGGGAGCTGATTCCCAGCACCTCTATATTTAATTTTACCAGTCTTTCCATGTGTTTATCACTATGCCACACTTCAATCTTAGCCATATCACTAGCAATGTTTTTTCCTAGCACTGTTTTGCTTTATGTAAGTCTGGGCAATGCTGTGTAAGCCCAGGGGATCAAAAAATGCTTATATGCATGCATACATTTCCATTTTAAAAATGCCAGTTACTGTAGCAGCTTTGTAGGCTGTCTGAACAGTTCTCTTGAACTTTGTCGCCTTTCCGATGCTTGTACCTCTGATAGGGGCCAAAGCATGCAGTCTCTATGGAGCTCTAGGATCCATGAAAGTTTGGCCTGACAAAACTAGTCACTTGTCTTAGAGGACACAGCCCCTAGACTCTTGAACCAGGGTCAGAACACAGTAAGAGGCTGGAAGCTGGTGCCACTGAGCATTGCGAGTACCACCCTCACATGCAGCCCTTGGGTAACCCCATCATGATGAGGGTGTAGAAGATGGGTAGACGAGGTGGCAAGGAGGTGATTTCTCACATTGGAATTTCAAGAGTTACCAGCTAATTAGCAAAACAATGCAGATGCTGCGTGCATTGAACATAATGTGGGCACGTGTTCTCCACAGGACAGTGTCTGTTGCTGCTGGTGTGCTCCACAGCTGTACATGGTGCAACATGACATCTCACAGCACTGGGTAAAGAAAGGGCTTTAGTATTCCGGGGCTCTTTTCTGCCAGTTGCTGCAGAAGGATGTTATAACAGTATGATGATGTTGTACTTGTCCATATGTGTACTCTGAGCAGTTTGCTCCTGCTGAATACACAGGTGGCAGAAGTACAGTGCAATTAGCTGAAATTTTTAATATTGCAAGTATTTTGACCTGATTCAGTTTTAGTTCATGGTAAGTGGTAGGTGTATTCTACTTTTTTTTTTTTTTCCATTGCCATATAAATTTACACTGACAGTGGTTTAGATTTTCTATCCTGAAGCTATGTGAAAATATGAATATCTGTATATCAGAAATGAGAAATTGTATATACACTTACATAACTTCAGGATTTCACTCCAGACATATATAACATCCACCATTATAAAGAATATTAAAAAAAGTTTGCAATTACTGTTTTTAATTATCCCCTAGAGCTTCTAATTATTTTTATCCCATTGTCCCTTGATAGAGTTGTCGAGAAATTGTCCATAAAAGAATTTGTTCAAAGCAAATAAAGAGTCTACCAGTTAAATGTGATGTTCTCACAGAATTACCTATAAGGCAGATCGTGATTCAACTTTAGGATATAAGCTTACATGCATAATATTAGCAAAACAGGTTTTGTTTTTTTTTTCTGTAAGTAGAATAATTGAATTAGAGTAATTAATGTAGATATAGTTTGGTAAAATATGGCAGCTGAAGCTTTGCTTCTGGACTTAAGTCAGACTTGTTGGTCCAGCTTTTCAGTCAGACTTTGCTTCTTTCGTGTTTAAGCCAGAAAATTTTCTTTCCATGCTAGATTCTATGGTTATGCTTGTGAAATTAATTGAGGAGTTAACATTAATGAACTTATACAAAAGATAAGTCTCTCTTGGAATACCTACATTTATGCTGAACTTTCCATAATAGAACGTGTGCAGTAGCACACTACTTAATCTGTTCCCGGTTGTCTTGCATAAAGAATTGACTCTACAGAATCATATTCTTTTTCATTAAAGCAATACAGAATGAAAAACCTGATTCAAATTCCTTAGAAGACATTGAAAAAGGCTTTGGCTGATTTTCATCAGATCAGATCAAGTGGCAATCCATTTCTCAAGTGGTGAAAGACCTAAATTTAAATATTTTTGCATTCATAAAGTGCTATGATTACACTGTAGTGCAGGAGTACATAGGTCTGCAATATGTAGGTATTGTGCAGTATAAAATGGAGTGTCTTTATGTTGAAAAAGAGTCAGACTAAAATTTTCTTTGCTTAAGTCATACACAAAATGAATCATTATATATGGGAGGAATTTATAATTTAGGTCTTTTTTATAACACTGCTCTTCATTAACACCTACACAGCCATGAACAGAGCTTACATGGCCTGGTGAGATTTATAGAAAAAAAAAGGAAATCAAATTAATTCTTGCTAATAAGTTTGCTTTCTTTTTAATTTTTACTGGATGATTAATCAACTCCATTTGTTGAGAACTGAATCACTATTTATTGCCTTTCTGTAAATGTAGATTTTTCAGAAACTAAAAATAATGGTTTCTTGTAATATCAGGCAATTATGATTCTGAAATATGAATAAAAAGAACTAGTGATTGTATCTTTCTAATCAAATTTAAAGATTTGAATTGAATTTCTGACAGATTTCTTTTTTAGTACATAGTGAGGCCAGAAGATAATCAAGCAGTCTGAATAAATTTTAAAACAGAAAACAAATTGGTCATAATTTTGTTTTGTGTGGATGTTTCCAAAAAAAAATTCATGGATGTTGCTAAGTCAAATAGAATGTGATTATTGTTTTCCCTAGTAATAACTCACCAAGAAATACAGCAAATGGGATCTGTGAATCCAGCATGTTGCTGGACTTGAACTCACTCTTGTAGGGAAAAACAGTGTTTGCTAAATCAAATACAGCTTCCAAAAGTACAATATAGCAAAATTACAACTGCGAAGTTGTAACTCTAGAAAGTGTGTTATACCTGTAAATTTAAAAACAATTTAACACAGAGATTTGTACTGTCCTGCCTGGTTTACAGACAGAGGAAATAAGGGCATAATGAAAGCAAAGCTGTTTGTCCATGATCACTCATCAAACCCCGGTAGAGTTCCAAATCCCTGAGTCCTACTTGAGAATGCGCTCTAGTTGTTCTCAAAACCAGTATAATTTCCCTGCCATAATGCAGATATCTAAAGCTTAAATAGCTTTACTCTCATTCATTCTGATGACTGTTGCCTGTCCTGGAGAATTTAGTTGTTTATCCAACAGAAGGAGTGCCACAGCACTACAGGTCCTTGTATTATGCCATCCTTAAGCAAAAAAAGAAATTTACTAACGTCACCAAAGAAGATGAAAGACCTGGGTAATATTGCTTATCCATGTGAGCAGGAGCTTTGGAAAGTACTCTTCTGCTATTTTTACCTGCTCCTTTGACAATAGGGGCACAGATTATGTACATAAATGGCTTATAAGTAAAACATTTTGTTTTGTTCAGATATGCATTTGTTACTTTCAAATTTACTTGCAGTCATTACAAAAAACACAGAACTGCAGCCGGTATAAATATACCTACTAGACTAGACTAAAGCACAAGAAATTTCTGAGCATTTTCAATTTATATGGTTGCTTGACTTTACTTCCAGATGCATGGATCTAAATCTGAATGAAGTCTTCTGAATTAATAACTGCTCTCTCTGAAGAGAAGTCTGGTCTGTCTTTCTACAGGAACAGTGTTTATATTGCAAAATGACCTTAGAGTAAATGCTTGGAACAGTGTTTTGAAATATATGGTAAAGTCATCCCCCAGTTCTTGAATTGTCAAACTCTGAAATCGTGTCTCTGCCTGATAAAACTATAAAACTTCATCAAAACTAGTCAAACACGTGTCCAGCTTAAATCTACCATATTTTATCAAGCACTATCACAAGAATGCACCTTTAATACTGCATCAGTATCTCTGTGACCTCATAGCTATCTTTACACATAACTGACCTTATGCTGAATCTCTGCCATAATTGAGCAGCATGAATGGAATCAGTTAAATCTCTTCCTGGACCAGTCACTAGAGGGAAGCAAAGACCTTCACGTGCTATTCATGACGTCAATCAATGTCTATGTCCTCGCTGACAAAATCTGGTCAATATTCAATCTAAAATTTTGAAAAAGGCAATTTCTGTGGAAAGCCACTCTTCAGAAAAAAAGAAAAAAAGAAAAAGACAAAAATTTATTCATGTATGGTTGACTTCCAGAGGCCACTGTCATTAAAAATAGAGTTATTTTAATGAATGATGTTTCGAGTATTTGAATCTAGACAAGAACCTCAGTGCAGAGTGGATAAAGAAAGTGGGTTTAAGACTTTTATTCTTTGAAACGTTCTAATAATCAGAAAAATGCATTGCAATGTAGGTTACATAGCAGATACACACTTCCATCATTTATATGTGACAAAACCTAAGACAAAATATACCAGGTTTTTTGCTATCTTTTTACTGATCTTACCTTAGTTATCCATACTTCCATTGCATAGTGTTTTGTCTGTGGGACTAAGAATCTCATCCTGCATAAACAGTTCTTTGGTGTGTACAGGTGAACAGATGAAGAGAACATCATTAAAAGCAGACTAATTCATCGTGCACTCCATTTCAACACAGAGGAAACATAAAGTGAATATGAACTTACACATATCTTCCAGTTTATGAGGAGTTACATGTGAAGTAGGGTTACCGTATACTAGTTTTTTACTATATTTATTCAACCCTATTCAGTTCATGAGAGTAAAACTCAACTTAACTTACCATTCTCTCCTATGAGCTGTGCTGGTTGAATTCCTTTGAAACAGAAACAGTAGAGGCTAACATTAAATTTTCTAACATTTTATTAAAGGAATATACCTCGTATGAATGGAATTTACCATAAAATTAAAATGCCCAGAAACGAGGATAAAATATTTAAAATAATGGTTTGGGTTTTATCAGTTGAAATTCTAAACATTTTAAAGCTTATAAGGACAATATTTATACTACTTACCACTTAATTTGAATAGAAGATATTTTATTAAGCTTAAGCTATGCAGGATGGCCAGACCTTAGTAAGAATAATACAAATATATATCAGAATTTAAACAAGTTAAAATGGAAGTTAATACATAGATGAACAGCTCCAAGCAAAGCAATTTCATGAAAAAAACCTGCTGTGTTGAATAGCTGCTAGATTATAGCTGAATAGATTTTTAGCTGAAAGCATGGTATATTTGTGATGATTTTTTAATGTTATCATCATCTTCTCTGATAATGTTGAGTGAGAGAGATTTCTTGCATAGCTAGTTAACTAAATGTAATATACATATGCATTGAAGTGCATGTGCTGGGGATAACATCCTGCAATCCATGGTATTATTCTAGGCAATGGAGAATATAATGTAATTCTAAATTTCACAGGCTATGGTTATGGTTCCCAATGTTATCCCAATGTTATCCTAATGATGCAATTTGCAGTGGTTGTCTTCTCTGTTCCATTTAACCATAACTCAATGGAAGCAGAGAAAAATGTTTGTCTTTCAAATTACAGAAATATTTTTGCACATATCGAAAGCATGAATTAAAATGCCATCATATTGCTATCAGTTCATGACTTAACAGAAGTATGTTGCTGCTGTCAATTTTACCAATAAACCCATTGAAAACTCAGGCTTAATTGGCATGCTGGACTGGGAACATAGAACTAGAATCACTCCACAGGTATTGGCACAAATCCAGGGATTACTCTATCAATCAACTTGAATGACAATAATAAAGGGATTGCATATAGTGACATATAGAGCAATACAGAACCAGAAAAACATAATCGCTCCTCATAATGAATTTGATATATTTGTACTCTTCGCCTGTTAAAGAGGACACTATTTGACCAGACCAAAAACTAAATCCTTCAGATTTATACTACTTCATTATTGCATTTTGACTGCAATATGAACCTGCAATGTCTTTTTAAAATGACAGTGAGTACTTTTTTGATATCTGCGCAGTTTTAAATGGTTATTCATAAAAAGAAACTATGGGTTTAATCTAATATCAGATTAGCTTAAAATGTAAATATACCAAATACCAGATATTAGATTTATTACAAAAATAATAATAATAATTATTTGAACAACTTCTGATTAAATTTAACCAGCACAGTGCCATGCAGCTAGTACAGGGATTCTAAAATGACAGCCAGCAATTTTCAGTAGATAGTCTAATATTTTTTTAAGCAGGTTATACTTTAAAATTTGTAACGTACAAAAAAAAATCAGTAGTATTTTTTCTATGCACATCACTCATCTTCGGCCCATTCTTCCCCTCCTTTCTCATTTTTCTTGTAAACACCTGATGTTTCAGGTACACAAATTGTGTGTGTACTCACACACATACTTCATGATATCATTTACACATGCAGATTAAAATATTTGAGGAATAAACCACGTAAAACATATTTAACCACCCCCCACCCCAAGAAGTACAATTGAAAATATGGAACATCATTTTCTTTATTGTACTACAGAGCAAGACATGGTCTGCATAGTGCGATACATATTTATCTTGTGTCAGATTCTATGTGCTTTTAAAGTTATTTATATTAGATAGCATTTACCAATCTCAAATTAAATGGCATAGACCTTACTGTGAATTACACTGTATCTTCTTCGTTCTAAATACAGGAGAATAATTATGCTAAATTAAAAAAAAAAACACATTTTTTTTCTTTCTCTCTCTCTGCCTCTCTCTCTCCTTACTTACTCTCCCTGTACAATTGACTCTTGGGAATATCTTTTATTTTTATTTTTCATCTGAAGCAGACCATTTTTGTGTTTTTGTGATTTACAGAAGAAAATTCCAATCAGTCACAACCTTATTTTCCTCTGAGGTTTTTGCAGTAAATAAATAGAAACATTTTCATCACAGTCAAGAAAATATACAGATGTCTACATATCATAGTGAGTCAGTGTTTCAGCCAAAATTAAAGAATAAGGGGCTCCTAGGTCCACAACTCCATGACCTAGCCACCAGAATTACCCATACTTCTTTAGTCTAGAAAATGTCAAGCACTTGTAAAAAAACCTCATGTGGTCCTGGCTTCACTCTCACCTTCCTGCAAAAACAGCACCATCTCTTGTATGCCATTTTAAGGAACCATGAAAGACTAGTGTGTAGGTGCACAACTATCAAAGAGTGATGATACAAGTTGAAATCCCAGACAAAAAGCATCTTAATCTCAGGAGAACAAAACAACTGCTTGTTCAGACAATTTTGGGAAGAACCAGGGAGGACTGGGAGTGGAATGAGGTGAGAAGGTATTTTCTAACACATTCTGCTGTGTATGGAGTTTCTATATATACTGGGCATGCTATTTTAGAGATACTCTTCTTTTACAATCTCTACTTACTCCTGCCAGCTTAAACTGTTAGCTACATGTCATTTTATAACGTATACAATTATTTTTCCTTTCGGTTTATCTAGGCCTTTATATTTTCTGTTAATTTTCATTAATGCAATTGTTTCTAAGAAAACATATCACAAAACCCGAGGAACACCCAGGATAGTGTTCTGGGGATGTCAATAAGTTTTTGTTATTATTTATATTTGATTTTAAAGTATATATCAGCAGCATCCAATTTCACAGCTGTTGTTTTTAATACTTTCCCTTCTGGATTTTTTTGTTTGTTTTGTTTAATTTTGTTTAAGAAGTGTCATTTTACAAGTGCAAGCTGATACATATGCGAGAATGATATCTTGGTAATATGAAAACAAAACAAGCACCTTTGTTTGCCAGATTTACTGCATTTCAAGTATCCAAATTAAGTGTAGAAGCCTGAAACATGGGCCACTGAAAGTATCAGAATTATTTATTTTCCTGAAGCTTGGTGTCAAAATGTCCTGGATAGCCAAATGAGAGGTAAGAACTGCAAGAAGTGACTCACAACAACTAAACAAGACACCTACCCTTTTCTGTTAACTCTACTGAGCCCAAGATCTGTGTAGAGCTAGGAAACTGGAAATAACTGATATGTAAATGTGTTTGAATAAGGCCTAGAATTAAGGATTAATATTAAACGCTCTGTTTAGGTACCTTAAGACAGGCATGTAGAGTATTTTCAGGATATACCTACAAGAGACAGGAGAAACCTATGACCTTCAAAGTAGATGAAGTCAAAGGCATCAAAAGATATCTCTAGTAGTAGTGTATATAGAAAATGGATTCAACTACTAACAGCAGCATTAACTGCAAAATTAAGGAAATTAAAGCACTCAAACATATATTTGCCAGGGCCACAGTCACCAGGTACTTACTACAGGTAAACTGTCCTCTAGGCTCTATAGACTGTACTGGTAAGATCTCCATTAGCTATAAGGGAAGCTTGGACACCTTCCATACTCTAGGTACTTAAATTTGCAAGTTTCAATACCAAAATGAATCCTGCTGTCTGTAATAATTTCTACCTCAGGATATGGATTGCCAAAAACATACTTAATAAAGAGAGAAGGATGACATTTGCAAAATAACCTAAGGTTAAAGTCTTTGTGCAGTACTAGTGGTTCTAAGCCCTCTTCAGTCTGAAGGGGTTCAAACCTAATATTTCTCTTTCCAGGAGATACCCCTGACCATCAGACTATAAGCAGTGATCTCGTAGAGCTGCTTTATTTGCAAGCAAAACTAAAAATAATAAGCATAATTAAAAATATTGAAAATATTATTAAGACATTAAACTCACAAAACTGGATATAGAAGAATAGAGTTCAGAAGTAAATTAAGCTATAAAGCTTGTAGGTTTTGGACATGGACATTTTTCAAGTTTGTTCAGTTCATAGTAACAGCCTGTGACTAATGGAGAAAATATCCTCCAATGGCAACATACAAGTTACCAGTATCTTCTCAGAGGACAGGAAATGCATGAGAGAAAGTAAATATTCGAAACATAAAATTAAATTGATAGACATTTTTAATGAAACAAAATGAGAAATGAGCCCTCACTGGGACTAAGGTGTAATCTGAAACAGAATATTTAGTTTCTGAGAAAAAGGTCAGAATGAGAATCAGGTGTTAACAAAATAACGTTTTACCTTATTTGCAGTCTTGAATAAGATTATAAAAAAAATGGGTATTTGTGATTCTACAAGGTTGATTTTGTTCCTCAAAGTATTTTTATGTATTTTCTGCCCTCTTTGGATTCTTGGTTATGAAGTAAAAGAACTTTAATATATTATCAGCCTTCCATGCTTTTATCATAGTTACCAAGCAAAGATTATTATAAAGGCAGTAAGTAGTACAACAGCAACAGAAGACAGCTATAATGAGAACACAAAATGGTCTGATGTTTAACTTTTCTGGCATTTTGAAAACTATAATCATACATAACTTTGTGAAAGCCATAGTGGGTATTGAACAGACTTCTTAGTATGTGTTTAAAACCAGTATAGATCCTATAATCTAGATCACCATTGTGCAAAAAGGCCCAGGATTTCATCTTTGTCACTTTTTTTTTTCATTTTTTTCCTTTTTATTTTTAACTGCAGCATAACATTTTGTGTGACTTTAAGCAGTTCTGGTTTTCAGATTTCAATTCCTGCAAAATGCACATACTATTTATTAGTTTGCACAGGCAAAGAATCAATCAGGTTAACTCTTCTGGCTATATGGTTCCTCTGCCATATATTTTTAATAATTAGGGGGTCTGAAATTTGTGAAGCAGAAAATCTAGTCCCATTCTGTGTAGTGACACAGAGTACAAACCTGTCATGATTTATTAATCCCAATTGTATCTCAATATTTTTTATTGCCTCTTAAATCAGTTCCAAAAGGCTAAAAACCTAAAAATAACCTTTTCACTATCTTTCTTAATTGTAGTGGGTGATGTAAACTACTAGGGTGATGTACTCTAAACCTTAAAAGCTAGAACTGAATGGCTTACATTACATTTTCCTTTCCCCTCACTCGCTGACTGACCTGGCACTTTTCTCATATGTTGAAATTAATTTAACAAGACAGATAGCACTCACACAAAAAAGTATAACCCATTTATGTGCAAACATCCTGTTTGCAGGGACTACCTGTGTCAGCAGACAGGAATGTAGCAAGAAAACTAATTATTAATAAAACATTATCTGAAGCACTATAACAAGAATATCATGAATTTTGTCTTAGAAATATTCAAAAACTGGTTTCTGTACCGTGAACTGCATAGTTCCACATGCTATCAACTTTGGGTTTTGCTTGCTCTCATTTCACCCTTAAACCTTTACTTCAGTATGCTGTACAGGATGCAAGTTCTGATCATCATTAAATCACAGTTTTATACTTTTTAGGCAGTCTTTCCAGAAGGATGTGTAAAAATAATGAAATTTTAGTCTGAGGGATATTTTTCCCTTTACAAAAATGTAATCAGTGAAACATGTAGAAACTCCCAAGTAGTTACTTGAGTGGTGAAAGGCAATGAATAACATAAGGATCATATTTGTTTCCAGAAAAAAATGTCCTGCTTACCAAATAATTCAATATTTACTTATTTTGCTCTTGTGCAAACAACCAGTTAACTTTGAAATATCCATCTAAAGTTAATTTTACTTCAACCTGTGTGCATTTTCTCTTAATCTTTTGGGATATTTACTTTTTAAATACTGAGGTTAACGTACTTTGTGTTTTTAACTTGCTTCCCAGTTGGGTGAAAATTCTAGAATTTTTACAAAATATGATGTCAATTACACTTCTAATTTTTTTTCATCACCTATGAGAAATACAGATTAGCCCCTATTGCTACTTTTTAGTGGAAAAATGTGAAACAAAAGCATAACGTAACAAAATGTTATATAGAATGTCTTCAAGTTGGTTATATAAGTAGGTTCATTATCTTCAATCTATGTGAGTTTAGTTTGATATCTGCACATTAAATGATCTTGTCTGTTAAATTTTTGGCACTCTTTCTCTTCATAAATTTAAGCTTTTGCTTTCCTGAACTGAAAGTCCCTGTATTATTTATCTGCTGAAAGAAAACTTCAGTAGATTGTTAAAAAGGTCACAATATTGCTGTGGCTAAAGTTTAAAAGAAAAAAGGGATCTCTTTAAGACCAAGAGCACTCCTTGGTCTTAAGAAATACATCTCAAATGCAGCAGGAGGACCAGGAGACCTCCTTGGATGGATAAGGAGATGCTGAGGAAACTTAGAGGGAAAAAAAGAGGCTTATAAAAGGTGGAAGCAAAGACAGACACCCCAGGAAAAAGAAAGGGATGTTGTCTGGGAAGCTAGGGACCAGGTTAGGAAAGCTAAGGCCCAGTTAGAATTAAACTTGGCTAGGGATGTGAAAGATAACAGGAAGAGATTCTACAGGTATGTTGCACATAAAAGACAGATTGGGAACAATATGGGCCCTCTCCGGAAGCTATAAGGAGAACTGGCTACCCTGGATTTGGAGAGGGCTGAGTTTATTAATGACTTCTTTGCCTCAGTCTTCACTGGCAAGTGCTCTAACCATGCCTCTCAAGTCTTGGAAGATAAATGCAAGGACTGTGATAATTAAGACCTTGGGCCCACTGTAGGAGAGGATCTGGTTCGAGACCATCTTAAGAACCTGAACGTGCACAAATCCATGGGACCTAAACAAATCCACCCACGGGTCCTGAAGGAGCTGGTAAATTAAGTTGCTAAGCCACTGTCCACCCTTCTTGAAAAATTGTGGCAGTCAGGTGAAGTTCCCGACAACTGGAAAAAGGGAAATGTAACCCCCATTTTCAAGAAGGGGAAAATGGATGTCCCAGGGAATTACAGACCAGTCAGTCTCACCTCTGTGCCTGGCAAAATCTTGGAGCAGATTCTCCTGGAAGGCATGCTAAGGCACATGAAAATCAACAAGGTGCTTGGTGACAGCCAGCATGGCTTCACTAAGGGGAAATCCTGCCTGACCAATTTGGTGGTCTTCTATGATGGGGCTATGGAACTGATGGACAGGGGTAGAGCAGTTGACCTCATCTGCATAGATTTGTACAAAGTGACACTCTGCTGCACGACATTCTTGTCTCTAAATTGGAGAGACATCAATTTGACAGATGGACCACTCAGTGGACAAAGAGCTGGCTGGATAGCTGAATGCAAAGAGTTGTGGTCAATGGCTCAATGTCTGGCTGGAGACCAGTAACAAGTGGTGTCCCTCAGGGGTCGGTGTTGGGACCAGTCTTGTTCAACATCTTTGTTGGTGACATGGGCAATGGGATTAAGTGTGCCCTCAGAAAGTTTGCCAATGACACCAAGACCTGCTTTTGCAGGAAAAATATATTTTAATAGTCTTGATTACCATGGAAGTCTTCTTTTTGGTTTTACTCGTACACTTCCTTTCTCACTATAACTACAGAACAGCCATCTACAAGCCCTTGAATAAAGCCTAAATTCTTAAACAGATACAATGGAGAAAATGCACTGAAACCCTCAAGTAAGGGCAGTACAAGTACAGCACTTTTCCGAAAAGAGCCTATGTCTGAATGGCATTATGGAGTGTCATATTTTCCTTCAGTGACTTCCATTTAACTTTGAATGGGTTTAAGACTACAATCGAACAACAGTCTATTCTCACTCAATCAGAGACCTGAAAAACAAGCGGTGTCCTTTCTGACTCTCAGGCTTGAGAATTTCGTTCCCAATGTAATGATTGGTATGTTATTTAAACACATGGCTTTTTATGCCTACCACCCAGCAACAGTTTTGCTGGTCTCTGGGCTGGAATCACTCCAAATCAGAACTTAATAAGGCCTTTTCCTGCTAGTCATTTGGTGCCTTTTAAAAATCAGAACTCAAAAAAGATTCTGTTTTAGTTCATTAAATATATTTATATATTTAGTTCATTAAGAAATAATTCTCAAAGATGATTTTACTCTTTCACAGTTTCTCCTGACACCCAGATCTCGCCAAAGTATTAGATTAAGATTGCTTAAGCACACATCCTGTGAATAGTTTAACTGCAATCTACAGGGGGGCAATATTCAAGAACGTCTGTAAGTCTGCACACCTCAAGTCTTCTTCAATTTAGCACTAGAAGTTTTGAGATGCTTTTAAAAAAAAAATAAGTTAGAAGAATTTCTGAAAGATTATTTAAAATCCTCCATCATATATCCTCAAACCTCCCACACGTGTACAGAGATGTACAAATTTTCTGAATATATTTGCTGGTATATATTGTGTTGTTCTCCTGTTCTGTGTGGTTTTGAGAATAAGGAGTAAACCCCTCCCTTTGAGAGGGGAATTACTAATATAAAGATGATGATTTTTAAATTGGAAGATGGTTTTCTCCTCATTTTTAAGTTCTTGTGTGCATAAAAACAGTAACAAGTATATATGACTACATGTGGCAAAATTTTAGTGTTGTACTTGTGATGAACTGCAAAATAACACCTACCAAGAAGCATCCCACATTTTGCTATTTCTAGTTTCCTTAATTTTCCTATCCAGTGCTCTGTAACATTGATCACAATATTTCAAGTATCACTGCAGATGCCAGCTACCTCCAAACGCATCTATATGCAAAGGAAAAAATAACATTCATAAACTATTTCTGTACCTAGTCATTGAGGTGCATTGCAGCATTGATGTATCTACACTGCCTTCATCTAAATGATTTGGATACTGGTATCAGCTTATCTGTGATCGAAAACAGAACAGCACAGGCAGGATATTTTCTCTGATTCTATAAACTAAACCAGATAATTTAAGGAACTGAGACAAATCACTGCTATATCAAGGCAAAGGAACAATCTTTCTCAGACTAAAATAAAAGCATTGTGGGGTCATGGTAATTTCTTAACTATACCTGCTTATGACATATCATTACAAGACAGTGATATATGATGAAGATTTTTGAAGTGCACATTCATATAAATTCATTTAATTCAATATTAAAGGTTAAAATAATGGCAAATTTTGCTTTGCTGAATAATCATCAAATAATTTATCTTCTACATACATGTGCACACACTTTACTCTTACATTAGACACTTGGCATCTGAATACTTGCTTTTTTGGGGAGGAGGGCTCCCAATAAGAAAGCCAGTGGTCCTAGTCAGTATTTAAGTGCAGAAGTGGTATACGTTAAAGGAAGAATCTGGCTGCAGATGCTACATGTAGACAATGAAATTGCCTGACTTCCTTTAGCCCTTGATCCAGAGTATTAAAGGTGCAAGAATTATATAAAGTTTATATGAATTAGGACTCAGAAGTTAGAAATTTATTATGCCATAATACTTGTCTGTTTTCCATTTAAAATGTGTAAGAGTGTCGAGCAAATATTTTCCAGACTATCAACAGTGATTTCAGAGAGAAGTTTGGGAGTAAAAAAAGTTACTTTGACGTTGCAGTTTATGTCCATGTTCGTACTATAGGCATTCAAAAAATATCTAAGAGTAAGCCTTAGGTGGAATTTGGACAGATTAGATTTTTTTATAAAGACACTTTCAGGCAAGAAAGCATAGAAAACCTCTTGACTCAGCAGTTCTTTAAAAAGTCATCTGTTTCAGTCTGCTGCTAGTACAAAATATACATTTACTTCTTCTGGTCAGCAAAAGTTCCTGTAAGCAATATTTTTCTCCTGGTATTTCAGTTCATGTTGCATTTCTTGAATCTTCCTATTTCAAGAGAATTATGTTACCTCTCTGCTACAAAATACACAGATCTTCCAAAATTTTTAATTGTTTATTTTTGCCTCTCATACTCCAACCATTTGTAATATTGAACTTTACAATTTGATTAAAGGCCAGAGCTTGTTAAAAGATATATATATAGATAGATATATATATATATAGACATATACATATGCTAAGCAGCATTGTTGTAGGCCACTTCTATCCCGTTTTGTATATGAATAGACTAAATCTGGTTCATTCCTTCAGAATATAAAACATTTGAGTTACTTCATTTCCTAATAGATTATAAAAATATTAATGTATTTCTGTTTGCTACTACTTTCTAGAAAGGGTCATATAAAAATCTGAGCAAAAACTGTGACTCAAGTAACTATGTGGAATTTTCTTTCTCTGAGGAAAGCTAATATTTCTCCTTTTTTTTTTTTTTTTTAGCTTTTTCTGTAGTAACCTTTTAGGTTCCCTCTTCCAAATATTCCTCCACAGCAGTGAATACTTCTTTTTTATTTTTGTCTAATTATGGTAATGCTTTGAGAATTCAAATATTTAAATTATAGTCTCTGCCCTAGTTTAAGTATGTGTTAGTATTAACCAGACAGTGCTAAACATCAGTGTCCTTGTGCTCAGAACAAATATTCTGTATTTCCTATCACTTAAAAAAAAAAGGTGTTAAAGAGTTATTTGACTTCTTAAATTGTAAACACTGTTCTTTCGTTACCTGAACCAGGCATATATTCATCTATCAGGTTTTCATGTTGATGAACAATATATTTGATCAGAATGTCAGTGCCTTTAAAATATGCAAATGCTTAAAGCAAAATATCCCTGCATGGCCACATCACACCTTTTTGTTATGGTGGGTAAAAGACATGCCAATGAAAAGACTGGGCTAAGAGTTACTTACAGATTCGAGTAATTCCAGTAGCTGAACATATTCTCCTAGCTAAGTCTTTTGGGATTGTCATAATGTTGGAATGTTTTATTTTTTTTGCCTTTACTTTGTCATACGCAAACTTAGTATAACAATTGAAAATAATTAAGCAAAACACTTCATCAGGCAACCTGCTGGTGAGCTTGGGGTTTGTTACCAGGAGGGAGAGTTGCAGAAAGAGAACCAGCTACAAAATTGTCACTGTGACTCAAGATGTCTTAAGCAGACATAACATCAGAACAAAAAGTATGTAATTCCCAACTGAGAAATGTAAAGTTAAGTGAATATAAGTATTTCTATAAATGGTGGACTATATAAGGTACCCAGTTGATAATTTTGAGTCAGGGAATATTCACCATTTATAAATGCAGAAGAGAGAAATTAAATCAGACAGCTATGTATCCATAGCACCATTCTTCTAATATTCTATCTTTCCACCCAACTGTGCTCTTCAAATGCCAAACTCTCAGATGTATAGAGATGAGATGTAGGCATATCTATTACATAACAGCAGGTAAAGCTAGGTAAAAAAATAAGTGGAAGCCTCTTTCCTTAAATATGAGATACTCTATAAACTGTCTGTTCTCCATGCTTGAAAGACTGCTATCTGGACTTCTACTACCAAAGTTAGTATAGTTAGCAGAAAAATTCAGAGAAATTAAAATACTGTTAAGTTTTTGTCTCACCAATTCAGCCCCCTTTTTTTTTAATTCTAAGTCTCTTTACAAGAGAACTAAAAAAATCTTTGCTAATATGATATTCCTGTGAACGTCAGTAAGGTGGGATTTAGGTGGTTTTCATCTGAATTGTAGAAAACCTGTACATTATGTGTGCATGCAGGCAAGTTCTGATAATGTCTCCATGTAGGCCATCCCTTCTTCATTACTGCCTAAGTGCATTTAAAACTATTTCCAAACACATAAACAGCTTTTCTATATTTAGCAGGCAATTGAAGGCAGAATCCAGGTTTGTCTGCTTGTATCATATCCTGTAGTGCTTACAGTTGAGCTGCAAAACTCCATACTGCCTCCTTCCCCCAAAATCTCTCTCATGTATACAAATTCACATGCAGAACATGATTGAAAATTCATGATCCAAAGACCCATCCAAAATATATCTCTTCTAGGTGTTGTAAAAGCATCTGGTTCTGTGGCCATCTTCTCTTTGCTGGATGTGATGGTACTTACAACGCTGCCTCTGGTACTGTTTCAGGAGCAGGCTGCTACAGAATTGCTCAGGCAGTGTTATGCTTCCCTGTACCACTTTCTTTTAATTCACCTTTGAACTTTACAGGTGCATACAATAACTTGTAATTGAATATATATCTATTCAAAATGGAAGCCAAAGACTGTGACAAATATGCAGCTTTCACTTTTCATTTTCCTCATCCACTTTCATGCAAACATTTTATGCGTGCCGCAGCCAACTACATTCGGGTGTCAGAACAGAGGCCTAACGTTAGGTTGTAATGCATATATTTCTTTTGCAAGTGTTCCAATGAAATGAATTTTGAATCATTTTGAATCCAGGTGTTCTGAGTCTCTTTAATAGTGGACTTTTTTTCATAAATTTCACTTAAGTGTAAGAATTTTGAAATTATTTTTAAACTTCACTTAATTTATTTATTACACAAACCATGTGCAGTGGATATAAAAAATTTTCACCTGCCTCATGGATGCTTCAGGATAGACTCATTTGGATTTTAAGGTCATATGCAACAGGATAATATGGTTTACTTTCAGATAACTGCTTCTCTGAAATGCAGGTACATCTTTGAACAAACTAACATTTGCTTTACTAAAGTACATTATTAACAAATTTCCTACATACATGGTTTATTAATTATTTTTTTTTTAATCTTTGAAGAAGTGAAACACAGAAAATAACTAATGTACACTACAGGTGTCTTTCCAGAATCATTCAGGAGAAAGTTGTGCTTGAAATTCAAAGTGCCGGTGAGAAGTAAAAGAATCTAATTCCATCAAAACACTACCACAGTGGTTTCTTATTCTGTGTCAAGCAGGATTGTACTGGGCCTCCTGGGTCACTGTGAATAGCAACCAGCTTTGGCAGGCAATCACATCAGAAGATTCTGTTATTAAAGTCCTATCACAAAACCTGTTAGACTGTGACTTATCCATGTGCCAGTGTGGTCCAGGTTAAAACGCTCTTTTCCCTCATTATTTTTCTAGTGGATGCTTGAGAACTGCTGTTCAAATATCTCCCAGTCTTTGTTTTGTTAGATTTAACAGTTTAAGGTCTTTTTGCTTCTCTTTCAAAATGAATAGTCAGGGAACAGAAAATGCAATAACCCTTCTTTTGTGCCACTTTCAATCTGAATTCATCATCCGTGAGCATGAGTGACAGAAGTAGGGCACATAGATGTAATATTGCACATTAATGATGTGGAGGAGGACAAAGAAGTAAGTGGTAATCTATTTGAGTCAAAATCAATTTGGGAAAAGCTGGTAAAGTAGCTTCTAATGAAATAGAATTAGATATTCTTCTTAAATACAAATGTCAGATTTGACCTTTAATGAGGCTATTTTAAAGTTACTAGGGAGATAAATATGACTTAAAACTGTACTGCACAAATGGTAGGACCTCATTAGTTCAACACATCAGACCTGATAGAAATTTTTATTTTCACGAAGTAAATGATCTATATTACATTTCAAAAGTTGGGTTTGGTAAGCAATAGAGCTGCAAAAGAGCTGCAAACATGAAATAGACTTGGATTTAGTGATTATAAATTTACCCAATAAAATCAAACTAAATAGCGATAAAAATTCTATTATTTTCTTAAAGTTTCTCTTGTTGAAATTGAAGATACGAAAGATTCATACATGATCCAAATAAATATTCACCCGAGTATTTAGTCAGATTTGAATGAAAAGTTTTCTCCCAGAGAATGAAAAGTTTTCTCCCAGAGAAAACTTTCACCAGAAACTTCTGGAGCAGCTGTTCTGCTGAGGGTACAAACAATAAAACATGAAGCGTCAAGTCTTAAAATTATTGAATTACCTCTTTTCTCTTTGCTTTCCACAGGAAATAGCTCTAGAGAAGACTAATATCTAATAAAAGAGATCTGAAATAATACAAATATAGCAACCCATGTGTTCTCGTGCAGAAATTACTTTTTCGCTATTTATTGACTAGTCTTCAATAATGATGCTTTGCATAATTAGTTTTAATACACATGCAGAAAGATTCTCATCTGCTATAATTAAGTGTAATCTCTCAAGCAATACCAGACCATATCAGATGAGAATGTGACCTATAACTTTTGTGCTGAGTATGTCTGAAGTGTAATCACATATGTCTGAACTTTGTATTCCTTTCCAGGTACATTTTTCATCACACAACATGATTTTATATCATCAAGATGACATTCAAAAGAGTATTTTAGTAGTCATGGTATGTGTGGATATTAATTGATTGATTGATTGATGGCTTGGCTTCGCAAGCGAAGATTTGGGAAGGGCTTTAACCACGCTTACTACAAGCACGATGACCAAGGGCATGTGGGATATGCAAATCTGTTTGGAAAAAGGGTGCTTAGGCAGCCAGGAAGTGTCCAACCAGGACTGTCATCTCCTGAGCAATCTCGAGCTACCCATGCGCCGGTCCGCCCGCATGCAAGGTTGGAGCTGCAGCTTCCCATACACCTTGTCACCTACCATTTCAACCCTCGCCTGTCCGTTCAGACAAGTGAGAGTAAGCCCTTCCAGCCTGCACAGTGGATTTTAATACTAGAAAATCAGGAGCTGTAAAATAAGATTAGTGTTTTTCACAGACTTAAATAGTTAGACACAGAAATGCCTTATCATTGTAACATTTTGCTTTCCAGTAGCTGAATCACAGAATCCAAAGTTCTCTATAGATAATAGGAGGAAATAAATCCTTAACCCAAATGCACCAAGGTGCATTTTAGCAGACCTTTACAGACACTCATCTTTGCTGCTTCAGGAAATGGGGTTCATGATCACACTGGGTTTTTAATCTCTGTCCGAGTATCTGGATGTGTCCCCATCCTGAGCTAGCTGACTCACTTCCTAGAAAGTTCATGTAAGGAAGTGACAGGCTAATAAGAGCAGTGAGATAAGATCTGCCAGGAGCAGACTTAGAAAGATATTTAACACAATAAAGATTCAGCTGTATCTGAGAATCAGCCACCAACATACAAATCATAAAATTCATACCTTTGAAGTTCCATGCTCTTCATATTTTTTCCTCTGACCAGAAGAGTAGTATCATCTCCCTTACCCTGTCATAGCCCTTATGCATGTTTTGGGTCTTCCTCCTGCTGTTGTGCGCTTATGCCTCTAGGTGGAACTGAAGGGTTGAGAAGACTTTCTGGTAGGACCTATATAAACGTACCTCCAGTGTTTCACAATTAAGATAATCTTTGCGTTGAAGAGTTTCTGTCTAAACAGCCGATATATGTTGTTGAAAGAGAAATAAGCCAGTGAGCCAAACGGCTTGTTGTGAGTAGAGAAGCACGAATTTATACAGACTTCAGGGTGTATTCAGTGACTAATTTCTTCAGTGTCCACCAGCAGCAGCTCCTCCTGAAAATGATGGCACTGTCTTATATCACTTTCTAGCACTTATTTCTCTTGAATCCCGTTTAACCCTTAGTATATATGAAAAAGTTTTCAATAGTTATATAGATTTTGGTTTTTGCATAGTTTCTATGATTTAGAGGTGGTAACTGCACTTTTAAATAAATTGCACGAGAATGGACAATAATTTTAAAGTGTGTGGACTGATCATGACATTTTATCTTCATTAGTTTTTTTTTCTGTTCAGTAAGGATTTAAAATTCATTTGGAAACACTAATGTTACTGGTATCTTTTAACTTATGCAAAGTAATAAGCTATATTAAAATATTTGGGACTTACTAAGCTGATTCTTGTTAGTGTTCTTCATTTCCATTACTCTGTTTGGAAACAAACTCAACTATATACAGATTTAGTGTATTGCTTTTTTATTTGTGATCACATTCAGAAAAGGCAAAGATATTGCTACTTCTGCTATAGTTTGCAGGAAGAATCTAGTGAATTATTTAGTATCGATGCATAGCTGTCTACAAGAGAGATTTTTATGATCATTTTCTATTGCACAGTTCGTGTGAGAAAGGGACAGAAAGCAAGATGACTTAACTTTGTTTTCTTTATAGGACACATTCATCTTCCGGCATGTCAACATTTTTCATGGAAGTGAAATTCACTTGTTGGCCATTTCTCCTGTCTTTTTTTTTTTTTTTTTTTTTTAGTGTCTCCTTCCCACAGAATCCAAGAACACAAGTCTTTGTTGCAGAATTTTGTATAACATCTGCAACACAATTAGGAGAATTGTACAGACCCATTTATAGTGTCTCTCTCAAGTATACTAAAGTCGCTCAGGATTATTCTGCTGCTTATACTTTGGCATTTTACCACAGTGGTGCTTCTTTAATTTCTGACTGAGTGGGTCACAGAAAAAATATCAACTGTTCCATCATGTGTCTGAGATTTTTCTTGTAATATGTCAGGAGTAGGAGGTGGAGAATAGGAGTGGGAGGAGAAGGAAAAAGTCCCTAAGCTTTTTTTCTGAAATCAGAAAGTGTTATTAACTACAGCATCTTGAGATCAGACCCTTTCAGTGTAGCTCTTCAGTTCGCAGCTATGCAGTATGTTTGTCCATGTTGTCCTAAAGGGTCTTGGCTGTCAGGTGAAAGCTGAGTTATTACAGATTTAATTATATCTCCTTCATCAGAAAAGTTGGTAGTGATCAATCCTTGTGAGGTTTAAAACTCCGCTCTCCACTCCTAATTTCTCCAAAGGGAAAGTGGCATTTCTATTTTTCTTGTCAATCTTCCTTTACTAAGGGCATCTTTTCACTGCAGTCAGGAACTTGAAAGCCTGACATGGCCACTCATAACAAATGTAGGCTGCTGAGATGCAGAAGCAAATACCTCGCTTGCCTGTGGCCTTGGGTAAATGAGTAATAACCTGGCTGTGATAGCAGGTGTCAGTGTGAGACACACTAAATGGCCGGGGTTATTCCTAAATAGCTGGACAACACTGACAGTGACATTGTATTCGTATGTTAGGCTAAGATAATGACTGTCATGTACTGCTATTTCATAGTTGCAAAGACATATTCTGGTGATTCTATAAGGTTGTTTGGAAATAATATTTCAAGCTGCTATTCTAATTTGGTCCTTCTCTGGGAAATACTCACTATAGATTCAAAATCCTCTGTCTATAAATGCAGTTCACAGCTTCGCCCCACTTACTTACACCAGTTAGCACTGAGACGACAGAACCAGAAAGCTGAATAAACGAGATCTTCATTTCTCTTCTCTCTGCCGTAACAACTGCATGAGCTGCTGCAGATAGAAAAATACAAAATCCATTATCCTTGCTAAAAAAAAGTAGACACATAATCTTTGCAGTGATTCAGACTACAGTCATCTTAGATTATTTGTAATTCTGTATTAACCATGAAGTCTTGATAACTTTTTTTCAGCTATCAGAACTTTTCAGGAAACAATTTACTGTGTATTCATCAACCCATTGTCATGTTTCCTCCTGAGGGGTTCCTAGCAGAATGATTACCCTCCCTGTCCAGAAAGCAATAAATACTGTTACCATTAGAATATGCTGCTGTGCATCTAGAAGGAAAACCACTTAAGCTAGGTTTATTTATGAATAACAGAGATATCACACACACACACACAAAAAAAAACCTTTACCTTACCTATTAAATAAAATTACTTTAAAAGTCAGGCTGGAATTAGGAAAAAAGTGTGATTGTGTTATGTGTGAATGTGTAGGTGCATTTTACACTTTTGATTGAGACCCATACACTTTTGATTGAGATACATATATAATCAGAGTGCTTTGAAACTACTTTCTAATTTCTTCCTGAAAGCAAGATATTAAAAACAACATAAATGATGCATTGCATTGACCTTCTCCTTATTTATTATGTTCTGTTTATGTCAGGAGCAGGAAAATAAGCATCGTGTCCAAGCACATCATGGTAATTGTCTGTAAGAAGCTTTCCAATGACTTCTTGCGCTTACGAGTTTCTAATATTTCCCTTTTATCACTGAATCTTAGTAAACTCATTATTTCTGCATCATCCATACCATTCCTCAGAGCATGAAATGCATGAGGCAGATTGTGTCTTGCTTTTCTTACCTTTCTGAGAACTTTAAGGCTCTGAAGAAAACAACTCTTACAAACTCTGATTTGTTTCCAACAGAAGAAGTAAGTTTGACCTCGCTGCTCCCTAAAGTTTCAAGACTTTAATTAACAAGGAGAAGGGTGCAGGCAGTGCTGCTGCACTTGGTGTCAGGACGCAGCTGCGGCCAGCAGCTCCCTGGGCTTGGGGGCTGGGGCCAGCATCAGGGCAGCCAGGGGCACCAGGCTGTCCGCAGCCACAGGCATCAGGCACCTCCCTGGGGACAAGGACATGCTGGGATTGAGTGAGCCCAGCTCAGCAGGGGCCATGACCAGTCTGGGCAGGCCTATGGGAGCTGAATACCAGCCCTGCCATAGCATCGTTGGGGCAGGGACTGACTCCTCCAAAGGGGTGACATGGGGTCCTGAGCTGTAGGCAGGCTGGGGAAATCCCACAGCCGGGAGCTGGGCAAGGACGTGATGTCCTTGAAGTGCCCTCAGGGCCCTGACTCTTACCAGTCTTCACCTCAGATATGGTTTCTCCCCAGGTATTTTTTCTTTCCTGTAAGGAGAGAAGCTAGTCCTTCAGAAATGGGAATTTGAATTCAACAAACTATGGTACCTGGAAGGCACTCAAAAGATGTTTTTAGCACTGCTGACCTCTGCTTCTGCTCCCTAGAAGTTCTTGGGTGTTTGTGTAGGGGCAGGCACAGCATGGAAAAGTCATACAGATACCTACAGAAGGTAACACAGCGTGGAAAGGGGTGGTTACTGTGGGTATGCATTATGGGACACAGGTAGCAAACATATGATTTTAAAATTGTAAACCTAGGTTTTCATTTGTTTAGAACTTTGCCTAAATATGACTGAACTGATTATTGCAGGTGCATCAAGTATTGGTCTCTGCCTGAGACCAAAGAGGATAAAATTTCAGCTAGGTTAGCTGTCATTTCTTACAGTAGAATTTTCAATTTTTTCCCTTGTACCTAAAGTTGCCTCTTTGAAAAGATTTGGGTCTTGCACACTATGGCAGTGGCATCACTGTCAACTACACACACGTAGGCACCTCTGTGAAAAAATTATCCTATTTGCAGTCAAGACAAGAATTTATGAAAAATCTCAGATTCTGTATATTGTGTAGACTTTTATTAGAAGTTTGAAGACTGACTGTGTCCTAGGCCTTTCAAGTGTTCTTGAAATGATTTCTGATAAAAAACGAAACATTGTTGTGGAGCTTGGCTGTAGGAAATAAAAAATACTCCTCTGACTTGGTGCCCAAGATAAAAAAGCAGCCTAGCTACAAAACCTGGGAGTGAAGAAGAAGACTTGGGGGATTTGTAAAGAGGGAATATTGGCATGATGAGTAGGGGGGAGAGAGATGCTTGTAAGTGAAACCAAGTGGGCAGATTTGAAGCTGTAGAGGAGGAGGGAGTAAAAGGTGTTTAGGGAAGGGAGACTGCAACAGACGTGGAGAGAGGAGAGGTGAAAAACAAGTGCATTGAAAATAAAGCAATATAAAGTGAAAGGCTCTGACTACTGGAATACACTCCCCTCAGAACCTGAGGGAAAAAGCCACACGATTCCTGAGTTTTAGAGTCAGTAAAATATATTGGGATTTCAAACTGAGAGGTTGAGAAGGAGTCTTGCTTGCTTATCTTTTAAACCTAAGAAGCTCCATAAACTCAAAAAGCCCTAGAATATTACGTATTTGCTCACTTAAGTTCCAGGAAGTGGAAACTTCAGCCCTAGAAAATGCCAGGACTGAAGTTGTCTGTGTAATCTTAATCCAGTAATTTTACACATATGTGCTTTGGTACTGTTTTAAATTACATAATCTTGTACATCTCATTTACTTTGAGACACCTACCTCACTCAGTGCACAGACATGTCCTCTGCAAATCAATGAAGGTGTTTAGAACATCACTTCTTCCATAAACAGAGCATATACATCTCATGGGGCTTTCCTTGAAAAGAAATTAAATCCTTCTCACAGGCTTCATGAGTTTACAAAGCTAGGGCTCCAGTTGACAAAAATGGTCCAAAAAGTAACAAAGAGCAAAGGAAAGAAAAAACATGCAAGGGGCTCTGAGAAGGATATAGAAGAGAGCGCTGCTGATTGCCAAGAGGATCTGTAAGTGCTGCCAAGGAGCTGGGTAGTGGCTGTAGACAGAAATACTATAAATGGACAAGGAAGCAATCATAGAAAGTATCATATGATTTCAGCAGAGGAAAGAATAGCTTCATATCTAACGGAGTTGGTGGTTGCTATGGAGAACTGGATTCTTATCCTCCCTGTCCTCCCTGAGCTGAGTAATGTAAATCAATAAAAGTCTTCACAGGTGGGGTTACTTTTATGGTCCTCAACCATTGCTCATTGCAACTCATCCTCAGGTCCAGATCTTTAAAATAATAGACTCTTACTTCTGCTTGCCAGTTATGTGTTTCAAAACTCACTCTATTATTATGATTAATTATGATTAATTATAATTATTAATAAGTATTTATTACAAAAGTACCTAGAGACTACTGTAGGCTTCATTGCGTTAAGAATTTAAAAAGTTATAAAATGATTTCTCTACTCTAAAGAGAGATTGCCACTTTCTAAATACCAAAGACCACAGGAGGGGAGGCAAGGAGGGTGGTGGGGTGAAGAATGATTTGTTCAAGGTCACTCAGGAGGCATTTAATAGCAGTGCTGGAATGAGATACTCTTAGAATCACAGGAGTTCTGCTGCTAGGAGTCATTTTTTTAAAAAGATTGCTATGCATTTAAACAAAATTATTTGTAATGGAAGCCTGTCACCTGTGATCTGAGCAAAGTAATTTACTATGCAAGAACCATACAGATAATTTACAATAGTTGTTCTGTGCCTTTGATGTATAGTAACTGTAATCATGGAATTGCTTCTGAAATCTCTTTTATGGTACTTGGCACGCCATATGGTAGTTGGATACTGCAGGAAAAAATGTCCTCCAGGAATGATTGAGCCAGGCTTTAAGCCAGGCAATCTCCTCTAACACTTTCAGAGCAAGCCATGCTATAAAAATGTAAATGTGGTAGCAATACTTCTTTTTCACACCATTTTTCAAAAGGTAAATGTAAGTGTTGTTCAAACCACAGTGCAGCTTCAGAGCATTTGTAAAGGACGTAAAAAATCTGACTTAGTCTGTGTAGGTGGCTTTACACACCTGTGACTGTGAAGGCTCTCTGATTCAGACATATATCATCCAACCACATCAGTAAAAAGACTTACAGTAATTGCAGCTCCATACAATTTTCTTTCCTCTTTCTCCTCTCCCCCTACTTCTATCTTACACATCTTTATTTGAAAGCATTCAGGCATTCTCCCTTCCTGAGGCATTTATGTAAACATTACCTACTGAGAGATGTGGTTTTCTAGTGTGTTCACTACCATAAGTGAAGCAGATTAAAACAAACAAGTAACAGATGAACTAACAGGCGGTTGGTGGGGGGTGGAGGAACAGAAAGAAAGGACACAAACAGGAAAAAAGAATAAGGAAGAAGATACATGAATACTGGGAAAGGAAAATCCAGCAATAGAGGTAAAATGAGAAGGATAATTGGGGGAGGGAAAACAGGAAATAAAATTAGGAAAAGTGGGCCAGAAATGTGGTAAATGTGAAACAGAAAGATTCAGCCTTGAAGAGTTGAACAAGAATTGTAGCTATGGAGCAACGGGATTGGTGCCTCAGATCTGCTTTTATATATATAAAAAGAACAGTTAGTGCAAATTTGTCTTTCTTGTGTTGTGAGGGACTGGAAAATTATCACTAAACAATCAGATACTGAAAGACTATATGTCCATGTACAATCCTAAAAAGTAGGAAAGAGAAGAAAGGATGTCAAAAGGGAGGTGCAAAAGAGAAATTGAGACTATAAAAGAGAATGGAGGCTGTTGAACAAGCAAGAGATAAATAGAAAAAGAAAGAGTAAATAGAACAGCATTAGGGGAAGGAAAGAAAGAAACAAGACCCTAAAGATTTAAGAGGAAATTAGTGAACAGGATATGAAGACTAAAAGGACTGCTCTCTCAGAAAACTGAGAAGCAGAAGTGGGGAGTTGAAGTCTTACTTCCTAGAAAGCAAAAAAATTTTTTCTAAGTTTCAAGCCTCCAGTTTAGGCATATGAATGGGTTT
The DNA here is from genome assembly GCF_033815535.1 of Pezoporus flaviventris. Lineage (NCBI taxonomy): Eukaryota > Metazoa > Chordata > Aves > Psittaciformes > Psittacidae > Pezoporus > Pezoporus flaviventris. The sequence continues at coordinate 25,727,269 of NW_026892579.1, read as the reverse complement.
GACCTTAGTGAAGTCGGAGCTTTTTTTCTTTCCTTTTTAGCCTGTAATTTACATATGTAGCATTGATAGGAATCAGTACTGGATTTAGACCCTATTGCCTAAATTAAAACGTAGTAGTAGTAGCTAATCACTTCATTGGTACTAGTGCAACTGTGTTTTCCTAAGTAAAATACACAGGTTGTATTCTAGAGCTTGAACTGGCAAGGCAAACACTTAGAGGATCTGCCCTTTGCCCTGTGCTATCCCTGATCCCCTTCTCTCCCTGTCCCTCAACCTCCTTCTGGACTCTTATGCCCTGAGTTCTCCTGCTTGCTTTCAAAAGTCTTTGTTTTATGTAGATGTGTACCAAATGAATATGCTCCTTTTCTTTTTTGATATTCTCATTTTGTGGTTAATTGCTTCTTAATATATGAGTATTTGTTGTATCTGTAAGCATCTTTACAATTATTTGAAATAACCTTTAAATAAAGGAATACAGAACAATTTACAATCCTAGTAATCAACATAAATAAATTTTAAATGCCCTGTTTATTTCTTTGAAGTCAAGCAATCTAATTTGATTTCTTAATCAAGGCATATAGCAGGAATGTTATACCCTTCATATATGCTCAGTTAGTTTTGGCTAAATTCAAATTCAAGCTCAAATTGACACAGGTCAGGAAGCAAAAAGTTGGGGGTGGGGAGCAGATGTGGGTTTACAATTTTTTTTTAACAGCATAGCCTCAGTTAAAAACAAAGGATCTGAGGAACACAAAATATTGTAGTGGTATTGCCCTGCTTAGTTTTTGTTCTGTAGCCAAGGAAACTGTCAAATAGTAAGGCTTATTTAAGTACAGTTATCCTGATCAGGATTTGACTAAACCACTTTTGGTGCAGGGTGTGTCTAGTTTCAGCAGGCAGCACTAGTTCTGCGTTTCCAGATGTTTCAAGTGTGTTTCTGAGGTGTGTTTCCAGCCCATGTCCTGTACCAAGGACAAATATGGCCATGCACACATCACCTGCGCACTCTGCTCCTCATTGTGGAAACCATGTGAATTCCATAAAGGAGCCATGGTTCAAGCAAAAGATTCTCAGTCTGGATTATCAAGGTACCCAGGCACTAGGTTATGCCAAGACTCACCTCAACAACCAAGCATAGGTGCTGATAGACTTGTGTACTTGGGCCAAGTGGGATGTGACAGTTTTGTGCACTGCAGCCTTCACCACTGTGACTCTGCCTGGATTTCTAAGGTGAAATTTCATGTGTAGAATCTGTCTCACTACTTCGTTGTTAGCTGCTGGGACCTTAAGGGTTTTGCTGCAGAGTATTGAATGCCTTTTGTAGTATTTAAAAAAGATCAGTTGCTTTTAAAATGAAGTTTGCTCTTCGCACGTTCATTTCGTAATTTGCTTCCTTATTTTTTTACTTACATTTGGACGTCTCTGAAATATGACTCTTAGTGTGAAATATTACCTTTGAAATGTACCTTACAATATGCATTTTTTCAGAAATTTTCACTGTAAAAGTCCAATAAAATTTTTAGCACTGGCAGTTTTGATCAGATTTAATGATTTATTTATTTATATATTAAGAATGGGAATTATTCAGTAATATAAATTCCATCTGGAAACAGATTAGGTTTGGTATTTAATAAGCACCCAGACCCATCTTTTGCATAATTCTTCTGATTTCTTGTAAGCCTCATTATGCTTTTGAAGGAGCATATTTTTTTTTTCCACATATACATACTGAAGATTCAGATATCAAGAAGCACTTTTGTTAGTTACATCTGGAGTAAAATGCACAGCAGTGAAAAAGCATTAAAAAGATTCTGTAGATTAGTGTCATAGATTTTCAGGTCTATTGCTAATAATTCACATGAACTGCTGAGTCCACAAGTTCATTGACTTTGTGTAGCTTAAGAAAGGGTCCAATAAATGCTTAACTTAGTTTCTTAAAGAGAACCTGATCATTTTCTTCTCCTTTTTAGATTTATTTCTACTGATCTTAAAATTTCCACATACTAAATTATGGTATCAGTTATACTTATGTTGTTGCTAAATAAAAGGTATATAAAAATAAAATAGGATTCAGTAATAGGTAATCAAATACAATACATATACTATATTTTTTTTATACTGACTTTTCAGGACAAGACCATACTGTCAGGACTTTAGTCATTTAATTAATTTTAATGTTGGGGAAAATATTCAGCTGTAGGTTTGCAGTCTTAGTTCTCTAAGGACACTACAGAGATCTTCTGTGTCACTATGATACTATTACTCCTTTCTTGTTTTAAAACTTTTTAAATTCCAGTAATGTAATTATAATAGACATGTAATTTTGCTTCAGATAATATTTGACCTGTAATGAGTGTAACGAAAACACACTTTATTCTTCAAGTATTATAGCTAACATTTTAGGAATCTCTTTTAATTTGTATATCCAGTCAAAGCAGGTTTCATGGCAGGTATGTGTCTGAATGTTAAGCACAGAGATTCCGTATAAATGTAAATGGGTTTGCTTTAATATGTGCTTTTATCCATGATTACATTGGTGAGTTTTAAACAGTCTGCGAATCTCTCCCTGGACATATAACTACCTGGCTTGCTAGAGAAGCATTTTAAGCAATTTTAAGCATCTGAATTCAATTGTTTGTACTCATTACCGGATGCATAAAACCATGTCACAAAGGTGATTGCAGGTGTGAATTAGAAGTCAGTTGTGAAGGATTGGCGGTAAATGTGGAGTTTTTTTTTTTTAAATAAATTGCAGAGTTCCTGTCAGGCTTTAAACCTTTAATAAATGTGTTACAAAATGAAATAAACAATTGCAGGTATACTTAGAAGTGCAGTAAATTAAGTGATATGGAAGTAGCTGTTGTTGGGATGAGGAGTATGGTATCATACTTCAATGATAACTTCATTTATGCTTCAGCAGTCCTGGTTTTCTTTCAAAGTAGATGGTATGGAGCTAACAGTGCTAAGTTCTCTTCTGATGTAAATTTCTGCAAATGACTCAGATCAACTGCACATACTTGCAATAGATAAAGCTTAAGCCCAAAACTTTTAAAACTGTTTAGTTCTATTCTTCCACAAAGATAAAGAACAAAGAGCTGTATTAACACTGTTTTCATTTGAGAAGCCTAATGAGTTACCAGCAAGCAGATGACAGTGGAATCAGCTCTGAGAGGACGGGATTGACAATATAACATGCATATATAAGCTGATTGGAAAGAAAAAAGGGCAGAGATAACCAATTTTTCCTGTTTAAGAAGTTCTCTGATTATAACATAATCTAGATTTTGAGAACTGTTAATAGGCAGATATAATAATTACTCAGGAAGGGGTCAAGATATTAAATAGAGAGCCTGTCCATCATCAGTTCCAGGGAAAAGACTTGGAAAAGTGCCAGACAGTTTTGCACTCTCTGGTGGCACAGTCTGGCTAGGACCAATGGCACAGGACAGTAAAACTTATTAAGATTATGGAATTTTATTGCAAATACTGCAGAGTGAAGAGGTCTTAATTTGCTTCTGTTGAATAAGAGAGTTTGATTGCCCTACCCATCTACAGTTTCTGTTGGCTTGGAAACCAAGGAGATCAGTAACCTCTTGCTTTGGCATGGCAAGATTCTGTATCTAGCTTATTATTTTGATTAGTGGATCAAATCATACTTGATCATCAGATAGAAATCCATTTGACAACTGGTGCAGTATGCCACAAATATGTCTTCTCACCCTAAAGAAAGCACCTAACTAAGCCAGTTATTGATTCAAAGTCATGCTCAAAATGTATAATATAGTTAAGTAAATCTTTTAGAAACAATTGGCATATTCAAATCTAATTTATTCACACATTAAATCTCTTAAGTGTGTAATGATGCACAAAATTAGATGGGACTATAAAATATCAGCAAATTTCAATTTGCCACATTTGAATGATATATACTCAGGTTCATGTTGTATTCTTTTCAGCCTGTTTTCTCAGCCAATTGTCAGTGATTTAAAGTGATTAGTAGAGATTTTTCTAACAGAAAAAAAATGTTGAGGAGAAAGGACATTAAAAAAGAGATGAAATTAATAATGTCGAAAACCCCTGAAACGGCAAACACCTTTCTAAAAACCTGTTATTACAGAAAATATGTATAAGCCAACGCTGAAATGATCTGTCACTGTATAATAGGGACTAAAGAACTAGAAAGGAGTAGCACTGTATGTGTGAGAACACTGACACAAGAATAGATTATTATAGAAAGTTAATTAACATTTCAGATAGAAAATAAAGCATTCAAGAAATTAAATTCATAAAATCACAAAATCATGTTGGAAGAGATCTCCAGAAGTCATCTAGTGCAACCCACTGCTCAAAGGTATCCAATTAAAGCAGGCTGCTCAGGCCCATATACAGCTAGGTTTTGAATAGCCCTAAAGCTGGAAACTCCACAGCCTTTCTTGGCAAAGTGGTCCAGTGTTTGGTCACACTCATTTTCTTGAAGAGCCATCAAATTTGAGTGATTTTGTGCAATTAAGAGTAACAATTAGCATACTTAGTATCAGTAAGTGTTGATATATTTGTACACAGAACCAAATGTTTAGAATATACCACCTGATCCTGTATCCTATATATCTATGAAATGAGGCTCTCTAAAAGCTCTGCTCGTGAAGATATTAATGATATACTCCAAACGCAGGCAAGAGTGGTGTGCTGTCTTTGAGATCAGAAGAATTAGTGACTTCACTAAGCCTACAGTTTCTCATTTCAAAAAACTTGTAGATGAAGGAGAATGTACTAGATGTCTAGAGAAAAATAAATGTAGTACATATTTCCAGAAAAGAAAAGATTGATGCTGACAACTATGATGCCATAAATATTATTTGAATGCCTTGTAAAGCAATGAAATAAATATTCCATCATTAATATCTAGGATAAGAGAGCCATGAACAGTAGGCAATGAGGCTTTATAAGAACTGTATCTCATCAGTCAAACTTCATTGCTTGTTTTGATGCAATTACAAAATTAATGGCCAGTGGGAATGAAGTGGATCATACATATTTGGATTCTAGTGAAGCACTTGATGTGGCATTTTGGAATTCTCAGTTTTAAAATTTGATTCAGTATTGCCTTCAGTAAGATCATGACCATGCAGGCTGTAAACTGCCTAAATGAGTACAATAATGGAAATAATAAACAGCAACATGTCAAAAGGAGGAATCTGAAAGAGTTGGCATTTGTCAGCAGGAGTTGGCAAGAGTTAGATTTATTTAATGTCTAAATTAATAAGCTGGAACAAAAAGTAAAGAGCACACTAATGAAATCTGAAGATAATATTAAATTGGAAGGAGTGTGCACATCATTAAAGAAAAAGGTAAAGTGGAATTTGAGAAATGACAGATGCGGTAAAACTGAAAAAATGTCATAAAAATATGAAAGCCTGTTTACCTTGAGAAAATAATCAGAAACACTGGTATGCTGGAAGATACTGGTATTTGTAAGTCACAAGAAAGCAGATAAATTCAGAAGATTCCATAATGTGCTACCATTGGCACATATAAAAGCAATCTTCCTGGACAGTAACAATAGTTTCTCCCTATGTGTATGATGGCAAGTTTCAGCTCGGGTGATAGAACTTGGCTGGAAGAAATATTGCAAAACTAGATGCATTCAGAGAAAAGGGTAAATAAGGAGACTAAGAGGAATGATGTGCAAGCTGTGACTAAAAAAGGAAGAGATATCAGCTGGTTCACTCTAAAGTATTAAAATTAGAAGGTGATAGAACATACTTAGGACAAAGGTGCCACATTTTATGTATTTTCCAGTGATAAGAGCAACCTTTGAATGGACATTGGATCTCTTGACTAATCATTTTATGATTATAGGGACCATTCTTTTATTGTTCTTAAAAAACATGGGATCTCAAAAAGGCATTTTCAGGAAGAGCAGTTATGAATCAAATACCAGTCTTGTGCTCTAATCAATGAAAATATCTACCCTTAGCAAGGGGAATAAAGTGAAAGAGAAATGTGTGATATTAGCCAGTGCAAGAAATTAAAAAATAAGAACTAAGTAGAAAAGAAAAAGGCAAATGCTCCATTACAGGAAACTGTAGTTCTTTCTGGGCACCTAGGAAAAGTACTTTCTAAAAAGTCACTTCAGTGTGTTAACTGTGCATCTGCTCATCCTCTTTTCAGGAGTCTGTAAATATTCAGTCTTGGTTCAGGCTGCCTGCTAGCTGAGCTCTCACACTCTCTGTCACACCTTAGAAGATGTTTTAGCTGTGTATGCCTAAATGCTTCTGGGCAATAAGTGATCATCCTTCTTTTTAGATACTCTCTTTCCACCTCGATTGCTAGGGCAAAGCAAGCAGTCACATTTTTGCAGGTTGACCTTTCTCATTCTCATAAGGAAACATAACATATAATATGCTGCAAATAAATAAAAAGGAAACAAGGTCCATCCACCAAAATTATGAGCCCATTCTTGTCTGTATTTTCTACAGTTATACAGTGTGACTGATTCAGAAGTACGCATTACCTTCAGCCAGCTACTTAGAATATTCCTTCTCCCCTGCAAGTACTACTAATATTCAGAAACTTAGTCTGTGGATAATACCAGGAGTGGGCCTTTGGAAATTTCTTCAGTTTCCAATTTTGTATCTATATTAGCACTCAGAATTTTGTTGCAGGGAAGAAGGAACAAACATATGTAGAGGTAAGGGCATTTTGTTAGTCTAATTTAAATCTTAACAGGCTAATCAAAAGATGAATATTTTTTGTTAGTTCAGTTACAGAGTTACCAAAAAATCATCAAATTGATACAGAAAAGTTTCATTAATAATACAGGTAAAATTGTTATAGAAAAGCTTCCTAGTATGTGCCCCTTTTCTCTGGTATTGCACTCCCTGTACTAAATTCCTCCGTGTCCTAAGCTGATGGTGTCTATTTTCTTCAAGCAGAATGGGGTGATGGGTTACATTAAGACATCAGCATCCTGGGGCATCAACAGGAAAAGTGCAGTGTTCAGGGCGGAGGCTGCTGTCTCCTTGGTGTTGAGTATGCTTGGTTTTATTTTTATATGTGTTAACACAGTCTGCTCACATGCCGTTTGTTTTCTTCAGTTCCTGATCGATCAGTTTTCTGTTAGCTCTGCAGCTGGTTTTAATTGATTTACAAGGTCACAAGCACATAGTGACCACTGATTGACTGTGATTTGTTTTGTTTGTGATTTGTGGTTGCATTATCTGCAGTTTGTGTTTCCTGCGGGTACCTCTGGTACTATGCTGTGCCTGCACTCTCCCACATTGCATTTTATTCTGCAGTCAGAAAGTTCAGTTCACACACAGAATGACTACTTGTTTTTACTGTAAACTAAAGCTAAACTAAAACACATTTAGTGTACTATATAACTGCTGTCACAACTGAAACAAATCAGTACAGTTAGGTAAGTCCCAGGTTCCCACACTGTCAGGTCAACACAAACCTTGTGGCCTTTATTAGTAATGGCATATTTACTGAAAAATATCACCACAAAAAATTATGCCTTCCATACTTCAGCCTAACACACTACAGCCAAGGTTACCAAGCAGATATGGCTTTTTTGCTCTGCTTGACAAACTAAATGACAGCACTTCTTGGAAAGCTTTCTTAGCTTTGCATAAGATATAGTAACTGATATTATGCTGTCACTAAGTTCCATAAATATATCTGCTTTATAAAAAAAAAAAGGTGCTTTGCAGAAGTGCTTTATAAACTCCACAGCATAAAGAACAGTCAGCTGTCACTTGATTAAGGAAAAGGCAATAAAGGCAAAAGAAAAATTGAGACATTACTGGACTGTGTGTGTAGAGATGTTTCTATCAATCTTACTCAGTCAGTCTAATGGTGGTATCTAAAAACAACTTCCATGAACTCTGAAGACAGCCATGGTTTCTCATCTGACACTCCTAAATATCATTTATGATCTGGTACTTCATATCCTGGCTTTTCACCTCTTTTTTTCAGTCATATGTACTATCTGGTGCACTACTGGATTCTTAAGACACAAATTGTGAGTTTCAAAAAAGAAAGAGGAAGATAAATGGCCATATATACCACCTCATTCTTGTCCATCATGCATCTGAAAATTTTGGTTATATTACCTATAGTTTAATTGCCTGCTCCACTGTGGTCAAAAGGATGATTTCAATAACATATTTATTTATTTATTTATGTGTCTGTTTTTTTTTTTCTTTTAACATTAATGTTCATCTTCCTTTTTAGTCTTGTAATTATTACAGTTGCAAGTGGCAATAGCTATGAATCATTTAATGTATGAATGCAAGTGTTCCTTGTCATCTTTTCACAAGACAGTGGGCTTTAGGGTATTAAATAAATATGGTTCAATGTAAATTTTAAGAAGAGAAAAATAGTCTGCTTTTATTTTTAAGTTAAAAAAAATTAAAACTTTTTTTCAAAGGTAAATATTGTCCTCGACACATTTATAACACTGGAGGAAGCCCACTGATGAAAATTATTAAAGTGGACAGATTGTGACTAACAGTACCAAAAAAAGGAAGACAAATACCCAAATACCATGTTGCAATGAAGGACCACTAAGACACTTTTCTTCCTAATGTGCACTAATATTTCTTCCTCCAAGCCAATCATGTTGTGCTTACCAGCCCTTTTTCTGCTTATAAATGGTTGATTTACATGGTAAGCCAACATCACTGCAGCTTATCCTTGTCTTGTAGAACCTATTCAGTCAAAATGCAATGGAACTGAATCTGCCGTTTGGTTAATAGGCTCACCATAAATGGAAGGTCCATATTGCCTCTTTCACTTCCTTAGAACACTCCTAGGCAGATTTTGTAAAATGTTGGAAAATTACTTTTCTTTTTTGTTCTACATGCTTCAGACTTCCAGCTATAAGATACTGGAGTGTAATAATGAAGCATTCAACAAAGCACACTGGACTTTTTAAGCATCTCTATAGGATTAAAAGAAGTAGAGTTATTGGCCGTAAAAAAGTAAAATCTTACACATGAAGAAAAAAGGCAGTTCATTTATTTTTAATTCATATCAGCAGAAGAAAAACATGGAATCATTTGCCTCTCAAGTTCAAGAGAGAGTCTTCCAAAACTGTTAAAACCACATAGGAAACATAAAAAAATATTATTTTCTTTTTTGTCATAAACTATTTTCAGTGGTGCTAGAGAGAAAAACATAAATTTAATACTTTTCTCCCAAAGCTGCTTGAAGACATTACTGTATCTCTTTTGTTTCTGAACTGTTATTCTGAAAATACTTTTAAAGAGTTGGAGAACACACAATCACCTTCAGAATTAATTTGTTGCTTTCACTGATGAGAAGAGTGGAATATCTGTAGCATGTTTTAAGTAATCAGTATAACACAGTTTAGAATAGACTGTATAATTTGAAATCCAAGTAAAATATTTACTAAATAAAAATTATTTTGTGTATTTTTGCATCACATGCTTTCAAATTAAAAGTAATTAATAAAGCCTCTCTCCTTCCTGACTTTTCCAGTTTTTGAGGGTACCACTACCATTGCCCTTAGCATTTCATGAACATCAGATAAACCACAATATCAAACCAGCATTTTACAGTTCTATTTTATGGCATATGTCAGTGTTCAAAATACCAGCTTGTAGTGAATCACACCTGAGATCACAATAATGTAATATTTTTCAGTGTTGTGCAAAAATATGCTTTCAAATAATGGTGTATTTGTGTGCCTGGGTAAATATGCATATTTCTAAATAAGGGGAACAAATACTATAGTACATGTGGCAGGCAATTTAGTTCTGAGAAACAGGGAGCAAAAAGGTTTGAAGAAGTAGCTAAGTAAAACTTTGAAGAAAATCAGGGAACAGGCTGTATTCCAGTATAACAGTCTCAGGGTCAGTAAGGAAGAGGAAAATACAGCAGCATGTGGGTTTAAAAGTAATATGGTCCCATAGAAGGGCTCCTAAGGAGGGTCCTTAGATTAAGGAAGTTCTATATATTCTTGCACTATATGTACTCCATACATAGATGTCCTGGGTTCAGCAGTAGCAGTCATTTTTCTCCTTCTTAGTAGCTGGTGCAGTGCTGTGGTTTTGATTTTCAACCTGAGAACAGCGCTGATAACACCGATGGTTTTAGCTGTTGTTCAGTAATGTTTACTCTGACCAAGGACTTTCTAAGTTTCATGCTTTGCCAGGGAGGAGGGGAAGCCACGAGGAAGCAGAGACAGGACACCTGACCCAAAATAGCCAAAGGGGTATTATGCACCACAGCATGTCATACACATATAAACTGGGGGCAGTTACCCAGAAGGGCTAGATCACTGCCCGGGTCTGGCTGGGTATCAGTCGGTGGGTGGTGGATGGTTGTATTCTCTTTCCTTGTTATTTCCCTTATCATTATTATTATTATTGGTGGTAACAGTAGTGATTTGTGTTATACCTTAGTTACTGGACTGTTCCATGGGAGTTGCATTTTTTTGATTCTCCTCCCCATCCTTCTGGATGGGGGGCGCGGGGGGAATGAGCAAGCAGCTGCATGGTTCTGGGTTGACAGCTGGGCTTAAACTACAACAGTAGATTTGAACAGAGAGGCTATATAACTATGTAATCAGATTATCTGTATCAGTGACAAAGACAGTTGCTTGGAGTTTTCAGTGATGACTGAATGACTGTACTAAATGAAAATGTGCTGGAGCACCCAAGGCATTTAGACTTCATCTTCACAGGGAACTAATCACTGTAATGAGTTTGGTATGTATGGATAACTGACATAAAAAAAAGAGTAAAAGACAAGACCCAGAAGTAAAATGTTACCCAAATGTAGGCCAAAGATGAGAATTTCCTTTGTAGCAAGATTTGGAATGTTCCCAGTTTCATTCACATCATTTCATGATGTAGGATATCAGATCACATGTAGGGAATCATCCACATTTTTTGTAGGAGGATTTAAGAACTGGAAAAACATTTAGACTGAACCCATCCAAAAGACACAGACTTCATCTAACTCAGAATAGGTTGGGCTACTTACACTTCAAATTACAGGGAAGGCTAAAATGTATGGAAAGTTGCCAGATATAGAACAGCATGTATTGAATATGACACATACCTGAAAATTGAAATTAAAGCTTTCTAACCTAGGAAAATAATAGCAGTGAATAGCTACCCAAACAAATGTAATCCCAATAAAGATTAAATGGAATAGGTAACAAAACAGCACCAGAGGTACCAATGATCTTCTCTCTATATATATATATTCAAAGTCTGAAAAATAAGATGCAACTGTGGCATTTCACAACACAGACTCAAGTTGATGCAGAGACTCTAGTCTGGATACTGCATCTGGAATATTTTGTCCAGTTCTGGGCCCCTCAGTTAAAGAAGGACAGGGACCTGCTGGAGAGAGTCCAGCGCAGGGCAACTAAGATGATTAAGGGAGTGGAGCATCTCCCTTATGAGGAAAGACTGAGGGAGCTGGGTCTCTGTAGTTTGGAGAAGAGGAGACTGAGGGGTGACCTTATTAGTGTATATAAATATATAAAGGGGGAGTGTCACGAGGATGGAGCCAGGCTCTACTCAGTGGCAAACAATGATAGGACAAGGGTAATGGGTACAAACTGGAACACAAGAGGTTCCACTTAAACTTGAGAAGAAACTTCTCAGTGAGGGTGACGGAACACTGGAACAGGCTGCCCAGGGAGGTTGTGGAGTCTCCTTCCCTGGAGACATTCAAAACTTGCCTGGACACATTCCTGTATAACATTATCTAGGTGTTCCTGCTCTGGCAGGGGGATTGGACTAGATGATCTTTTGAGGTCCCTTCCAATCTCTAGCATACTGTGTGTACTGTGTGTGTGTAAAGGCAGAAAACATAACAGTAATGGAAGATGAGGAGACACGTAATGAAATTATCAGGTAAGAGGTTTAAAATAAACAAAGCACTTTTTCACTTAGTATGTAATTAAATTGTGGAGCTGAATGTGCTGGATGTTCTGGAAACGAAAATCTAAATGAATTCCAAAACCTCTCAGGCATGTTCACTGATGACAGGTCTATAAGTGCTATTAAGTGTAGTGGTCCAAATGAAACCTCCAGGTCAGGAAGTCTCCGAGTCCCTGACACTTCAAAATAATACCCAGGATGTATCACTGTAGGCTTGCCTTGTTACTTTGCTTTTTTCCACATCAGAGACAATGCTGAGCTAAATCAGACCTTTTTCTTTTCCACTATTGTAGTGCTATGTTCTTAGAAGTGTGGTGTGAGATTCCTTCTGGAGTGATTCCCATCTGCAATATTTTCCTTTTCATTTCAAAATTACTTTGTCTTAAAGAAAGAAACCTGGGGGTGGGGGGTGGAAGGTGTCCCACTATGTTAATAGTCACAGAGAACTTGTTCTTACTTGATCCTAATGACATGAAAGTGTTGGTAAAAAAAAAGTGATTTTTTTTGATCATTTAGTTATTGAGGAAAGCGGTAGCTTGATTTAGAGGGAGAGAAGCTAGTTTGCAAATTTTTTTAACCATTTTATCCTGTCTGCACAGCCAGCCTAACAAGTGCCTGTTATACGCATGCTGATAGTCAATGAAGCAGGTGAGTGCTGTTAGGGGTCCTCCATAGTTTTTCTAGATTCAAAAAATGAGTGAGGTGACTGCTGTGCCCCACTGTTTTGTATCCTTCCAGCAAGAGAATAACTATGAAGCAGAAAAGGTTATTTCTTAACCCTGATGATATATATATATTTACACATATATCTCTGTATGTGTGTATATATATATATATAAGCATAATTGTAACTTCAGAGCTCAGTTCACTGGTATGCTCCATCTGGGTTGCATTGTCTCAGTAATGGAGAACAGCTTCCTATAAAGTCAGATCTGTGCAAAGTAGGTGGAGTGCATCTCATCTGGTTTGCTCTGAGTAGAGAACATTTGCATTTTTAAACTGCTCAAGAGCAACTTCAGCTCTGTAAATGAGGATACTGAATTTAGTTCCATACCACTGCGGTACAGCAGTATGCTCACTTCCGCAGTCTTTGGCCTTGTGCTCATGGATGCACGGAAATCACTCTGTTCTCTAAAGGTACCAAATGACCTCAAGAAGAGATCACTCCTCAAAGTATTGCCACAGCAACTGCACTCATGCTGTCCAGTCCAACGCATCCAATGCTTTTCAGGAAGTGATATGGAGAGCATGGTATGAAGAAGCCTAAGAAATGCCTAGCTAGCTTGTCTGGTCACACAGGTGTGTTTACTACATTTGGGAAAGTAACTCTCACATGTAATGGTGCAAGCGCAATTACATGATGTCAGCACAGTTATACTAGATGTACACATCACTGGAGCTGCTTCAGCTAGAAATGATTTTTGAGAGAGAAGATGGTCGGTTCCCTTGAAATTATATTAGATTTGGCTGACACTAGTTTAAATTGTTCTAAACTTATTGAAGGCTAACCTAAAAATCAAGATAACTCATGCTGAATTCCATCAATCTTAAAAAGACACTTTCTATTAAGAATTTATCAAAGTAAATATCAATTGAGGAACTGATAAAACACTTATTTAAAGCCTTTTTGATAACTAGATGAATGCAAAAAGTTAGGGGAAACAAATATAACCATTTCTGGCTGCAGGAATGTTCATAGCGTATTTCAGCAAAAACATTTCCTTGATGTTCCAAGTACAAGAGAGCAGGCAGAATGCCTCTTACAACTTAATTGTATTGCTGTGCTGTCCACCAAACCTCTTCATGCAGTTTTCTGACTAAATGCTACAAGGACCTAATCAGTAGCTCCTGTAGAAGGAGGTGACAAAGATCTTCACTTTACATAGGAACAGGAAAATTGTTTCATACTCATGATTTCTGTTAACTGGTTCTTCTGTTGTGCTGATTCTTCTGAATAGGAACATCAGAGACATCAAATGTGTAGTTTCATTTTGATCCATTATATGTCTGTTTCGTTTTGGTCACAGTGTGGTTACAACTAATAAATTGAGTGCAGTCTCCAAAGCTACAGTAAACATCTTCTGAGCACAGAATAAAAAAACAATCTGAATGCAAGAAAATTTGCATAAAATGCTGTAGCAGTATCTATAACTAAAGACAGGTTATGCTTATATTTTTGCCATCCAGCCAGCTTTCTATCACAAAACACCAGAACATGAAAAGATGAAATACAGCTTGTGTGAATTTGTCATTACAAGTTTGTATCTTTAGATATGGGCATCTTTGGACAGTGCTATTTCCCCATGGACATATAATGAAATAGCTTGATCTTTTTGCCTTTGTGTGAAGGAAACCTTTGTCTCCTCTACAATGTACATCACTGTCAGCAAGCTGGATTCTGCTGCAATGAGTCTGAATCCTGCAGATTCCCAGAGTGGAAGAGCCGCTTTGTCAGTGGGTGAAATTGAAGCCAGTCACAGTGGAGTGATACCCAATTACAGCTTTCTGATAATTGTATAATGTTACACAGGCATATTACAAAGCTATCAGATGTCAGTGCTTTCACTCAGAAGTGTTGAACTGCAATGTCAAGATATCAGTCCGTGACTGTTGTTACATTGTTTCACTCTATTTCACACAATCTTTCTTATGAAGGGAAAAGTTTCACAAATTTCACCATGGTTACAAAAAAAAAAAGCAGAAAAAAAAAAAGGGGGGGGGGGAGGGAAGAAAAAAAGAAAAAAAAAGTGAAGTCTGCAAATTATGCTAACGTGGAGTACCATGAAGGAATGCAGGAATGCGTGCTGCTGCTAAGTGACAAGTGCTTTTCTATTTAAAATAACCACACTTTGTGGGTGATCTCATAAAAACCAGCAATCTGCTTCCCAAAAATTCTACATCTCAATTACACAATGGTGAATTGAATTAGGACCATGATTATATTTTGAGGCTGGAGAAGGGAGAAGAGGTACTTCTGTAAATGGAAAAGGCAAAAAGATGTGTTTCAAAATATAAACAGCTCTTACTGAACTGAATTAATGGAATGGAAGTGGGAAGATGATCTCTGTGTCAGCATTGGTACAGCTCTGTTTCAGACCTATGATTAAAGATTCACCCAAGAATAGACTATAAGCTCTCCCCCTCTAACATGGGAAATTACCTCCCTCCTAACTCCTATGTAAAAGTGTCTGTGATATGTTCCAGTTATCTGTCTCACTGACTCCTAATGTATTTTTCTTCAGCTTGAGGGGCTAAGAGGGTTTGGTATGTAATTCTCTTCCAGAAGAGTAAGGCACTCTGTTGGGAAGTAGGTCAAACAAATTCATATTCCTCCCAAAATACGTAGAGATGAGATCCAAGGCATTCTGTATCCTATGGCAGTGCTTTAACCCAGGGGATAGAAAAAAAGACTGCATCTCTTTGACTACCATTTTTGTGAATTTTCCCCAAAACACTTTTTCCAGGCAGATCTACTCAGTAAATTCAACCTGCATTTGCAAATAGCTTCAGGATATTTTCACTGACTTTACATCATAAAAAGAAAGAAAAAAATGTTCATACTCATCTGAATGCATATCTCCAAGCATCATTAATCTCAACCTACCTTACGGCTTGACAAAACTGTGCAGATAGTGCAATAATAGCCACATGAGAAAAGTCTACTTGAAGTTAATTGAGTGTTTGTATACCATTTGGTGTTCTAAGACTTTTTACTTTACTAGGTGTAATTTTGGTTAGCTCACTAATGGAAAAAATATGCTCAAGCTGGAGATGATCCAGAAAACCTCAATATAGTTAATACGAAAATAGAGGGAACAACATGAAAAGGGTGAAGAACTGCATGTGAGCATTTACATGTTTTCCAAACACTCTAGGTTCACTATATTTTCATTTTGATCATCTATTTCTGCTTCTTGGTCACAACCCTGTTTATATAAATCACTGTGCTTGTGTAGCAGAAAACTAGTATACATTGGAGAGAAACTGTATAGAAGTCATTCTAAAGAATCTGTCCTTAGCAATAACATGTCCTCTATTATATTTCTTTGAAATAACTTGGATTTATCCAAGATATTATATTTCTTTGAAATAACTTAGATTATATTATTATTATATTTCTTTGAAATAACTTGGATTTACTCATAATATTTCTATATATTATATTATATTTCTTTGAAATAACTTGGATTTATCCATAGTCACTCAGTTTCCTGTGAACATTTCTTTTCTGCTGCTAGCACTGAGCTTGTCCAGTGACTCCATCACCTCTAAACTATTGATCTGTCTGACATCTGATTCAACCTTTTCACAGTTATCTGAGTGCTCCATAGATAGATCAGAAGGATTCATTATCTACTTCTCTGGAAGTCTGGAAGTATAAAACCTTTCCCAACTCAACAGGCAAATTAATTTTTGTAGATTTGGGTATACTGGATTTTTAATTATTAAAAAAAAATTCATTTGAATAGCAAAATGGTAGTAAGATATGAAAATTAACTATGTAGATAGAACTCTATGATGGGGTCATGGCTCAATGGGGTATGTACTATGTATGTACTATGTACTTCTCTAAGTAAGTTAGATGCTTAAAATGAAGTTGGATCACCTTTGAACAAGAAAAGCTAACTAGAGTCTTATTAAAAATATATATATATACACACACAAAAAAAAAAAGAACACCTTTTAGCTCTCATGAGTACTGAACTGTGCTTATTTCAGCGCAGGGTTTCATTCCACCAATGTGCGTAAATGGATATTTACAAGCATGGATGTAAAGGTTACTGCTGACTGCTGTGGAAATTTGCTCAGATCTTCAGTGACCTTGTATTAGAATTCATTCATTTTTAAGTTCAGTTTATAACTTTGAGGTAGGCAGAATTTGTGCTTTCACTTCAGAGGTTAAGCTCTAGAATTCCTGAAAATCAAGATGATATATCTGCATTAAAAATGAGGGAAATAAAATTATTCTTAGCTTCTCCCTTCAGAATCGTGTTTAGGTCACCTGGAAATACTAAACTAATTTCAAATGGGCAGGAGCACAAAAGAAGTGGCAACCAGTGTCTGTAAATCTTCAAATGAGTCTCCAAATGAATTTAAATGGCAGTGTGAAATACAAGTTTTAGGTCACTCAGAAGCCTAAGTCACTCAGAAGTTCTAAGTACCTAACTTCTTGTAGAGATTACAGAGGATAACAGAGGTCTGATTCTGGTGTAAAAATGTGTCTGTCACTGACTTCAGAGGGATTAGACCTACATTTTTGACTTTGTAGTCAAACTCTCCATTTACTTCTAAAATTAACTGAAGTTGTACTCTAACTTTGATAGAACTGTACTTACATTTTTCACTACTTCTATTGTATTAGTACAAGACTTGTAATGTATGTGTTGGTCTTCTTGAAAAGATCTTAACCATCTTAAACACACATAAATAACATTATAAAGAAACTAAGGGTGTTTTTATGTGGGAGTTGAGCAGAAACTACTCAGGAAGAAAAGGTTGAGTCATCAATATTTAGGTCAGTAGAAATAAAAGCACAACTCATTGTGGCAGACATACAGGAGGAAAGGAACAGAGGGGGTTGGTGAGTCTGTACAGACTCAGAGTAAGACAATAGGCTGGACTTACTCCAAACACAGCATGGAATTCACCAAGCATAACACTGAGAAGATGCATTGGAATGTTTGCTGATGTGCTAGAGGCAAGAGTGAGAGCCCGTCTCTGTGTGAAAATTGTCTTATACTTTAATTAAGCAGGAAGCAGTCAGGAAAAAATATTCAAAGAAAGGCTGAGATTTTTGTGGAAAAACAGACTCTGCTAGCTAGACACCTAAATTAATGTGTTTTAAGCAATCTAAAACTATCAATTGAATTACTTTAAGTTGTTGAACCAGAGAGGCAATATTTATTCTCTTATACTGGAAGATTTTGGAAGCAGGACTATTTTTCTTTCTAAAACACTAATATCATATATTCAAGAGGTGCTCAAAGTATAATGACATAGACTTTCCTTCTTAGTATAGGTCACACAAAAGTCATAGACAGGGGACACATAACTTTGAAATGAAAGCAACTCAAAGTAAATAAAGAGACATTGGTGGAATAGAAGTGAAAGCTTCAGCACTAACTCTGAGATGAGATATGTAGAAGGGGGAGATCTGAAAAGGAAATCTTAATCAAATAAATGTAAGAGAGAAGGAAAAGGAAGTTTGTAGTTATCCATTGTAGTTAGAAACTGGAATTAGGAAAGGTAAGAAAACCAAAATATGGTTATGAATTTTGCCCTGATCCTGCAACCTTTGCCGTTTGGAAAATGTAACATACATAATAAGGGAAATTTAGTGGTTTTTTTTTTAAATGTAACTTTGTTAGTAAATTATAGTGTTTCTCAGAAGTACAAAATCAGTAGATTATTATGCCTATCAAATCCTTCATTAATATACCCCAGTCCTTTTCTGATTCCGTTCCCCCCAGCATAATGAAAACCAGGTCAGTATTACCATTCTGGTTTTTGTCTTTCCCTTGAGACTTTTTGAGCATCTCAGGTATTCATTGTTGAATGCAGTGAATAAATTTTCACTGTATGCTTTTTCTGTCTGCTTTCTCTGAAGCCAGTAATTTTGCTGGTGATATTGATAGATTGCAATGAGAGAGGGGGAAACTGGAAGCAAAGCTGCTGAGCAAAGAGGTCATTTGTCTAGGAACACACTCTATATTCCCAGCAATACTGAATGACCCTGGGAAAATCACTTTTCTTTCTGTACAAAAGCTTTACCACCTCTGAAATTAAAATAATGTTGACCTCACTTTCAGAATTCTTTTGAGATACACTGTTGTACAACTGTGTATTATTTTCCCTCATTTTTAGAGACTTCAGTGACATTTTGATAACCGGTTTGCCTTAAGCTCTCACTGCATTTCAATAGCAACTTATTTAATTAGTTACAAACTAAGTCTACTCAGTGATCTACTAGTGATCAATTTCTTCAGGTCAATTTTGTCTATGGCCCACTTTGAGTGTTTTGGCCTTGTTACTTTTTCCAAGTCTTTCTCTGATCATCTGTAAAGGGAAAAGGAACTTAATTGAAAGAGGTGCAAAGTCAGTGTGATCTGTATGAGTGTGTTATTCAAAATTATGCATGCAGGTATGACAGAAAAGAGGAGAGTTTTCAAAATTTTCATAATTGATGGGGCAAAGAAAACAGGAGCACTCAAGAAACTGACAAAAGAACAGTTATGTGAGGCTCAAAAACTATGAAGAAGCTGTAGGTATTGACCTTTTTGAGACACTCAGGAAGGATCAATAATACTGACAGCTACACAGAGATCACACACAGTGGAAGGAAAAAACGAAACGAAACAAAACAAAGCAAAACAAAAATAACCAAAAACCTGAAAACTATAACCAGTGTCACATGGTAGAGCATAAAAAAAACTGTAAAAGAAATGTTCAGAGCAAAGTGAGGACTGAAACTGATGCTTAAAAATCATCAAGGAATCTGTGTTGCAGGAGCTAGTCAGGGGACAGGGAGGGTAAGATCATTGGTTTTGCATAAAAAGAGGTTAGAGATGATGAGATCAAATATAGTTTCCAAAACTAGAGGCATAGTGACAACTCTATACGGAGCAGAAAAAGGTTAAGTGGAGGTTAAATGATTAATTAGTAATGAATGATATAGTTTAATATGGCAAGATAATAACCTACAAAATAGAAAATATGATCATGCTGATTGAAAAATGGTGTTTTCCAAACAAGGCTAACCCAGAACTAATTGCAGCAGGCATAAGGCAGGATCAGAGTTTGTCATTTTGCTGCTGAAGCTGTCAGGTCTTAGACTACAGTATTTGGACTACTTTATCTTTCTGTTTCCTCTGACTTATCTTTGATCCATGATCATGTCCCTGACTTAGTATCACTCAAATGCATATAGACTTGTTTCTCATGCTTTGTATTATCAGTAGGCACCAGGACCACTGTACTTTGTCTCCCAACAGTAAAATAAAAGTGCTTCTGTTTTTACGCATATATGTATAAATGTGCACATCATAAACTTAGACACAGGTACATTTTCTTGGAAGAAAAAAGGTCACTGACTAGGCTGATCTACTGAACTGACTTTCTCTATAATGGAAATAAAGACAAATAAGAAAACCTGTAAATCGGGAAAAAAATCAGTTCAGTGTGTGTTCAGTTTTGAAGAGAAGAACTTCTTTGACTTGCTCATATTTTTAAGATTGAAGGTCTTCCATAAAAGAAAGCTTAGCACTTCAGTGCCTTAGGATGGCTCTACACCATACTCACTGGTTTGAAATTATTGCAGCACTTTACTTTTTGTTATAAGTGTCTTTCTTTGTAAATGGTAGGGGTTCTGGGCTGGCAAACTAGAGAATAATTTCAAATTATTGGTATGCTTCACATTTTTAGGAGACCTTCATTCTTCCAAATTAGAATTCCAATTTGTGAAGCACTCCAATAACTTTAAATTGCTGTGTACTCTAGATCTAAAGCCTAACCTTTCCAAAGTGAAGAGCTTATAATACAGTTGAAGTCCTTTAATAATTCTGAATTAGATTACAGATACATGACTGGAATTTTAATTTTATTTTATTTTAAATACTTAATTTTAAAAAACTCTAACTTGAATCAACCATATAAATGTAAACTCGTATGATGTCTTCAGTTTCTGATATTAGCTTTTGAATTTTTAGCAGTATTATGATAAAAGCCTGGTGTTTAAGTATTGTGAATGACAAAGTATTGTAAGGAATAGCTGGACTTTTCTCTGAAGTCTTTAATAATTTTTTCAAAAATGACACTGTCTTCATTTAGTATTACACAACAAATATGTGTAGACCTTGGACTACTTGCAGGTTATTAAGCTTTTCTATACACAGTCCACAAAAAACCCAAACAGCTGTAGCTGTCATTTAGAACCAGCTAATGATCTGCTGTGCTAGGCTGGGAAAGCCAGAGGCAGCAGCTGATCAGCATTCGGAGAGCCAGCTGTTTCCACATTTCTTTCTTTAATCTTGTACATCAGCAAGAATGTGTTTTGCAAGTTTGTTTCTAAGGCTTACGATACAAGATGAGGTCATCTATGTGTATGATTTCTGCTGTCCAATCTACTCTGAGTTAGGAAGGTCTAATATGTAGTGTACCAGTGTCTGTGCAAAAAACAAACATAAAGTCAGAGAAAGCAGTTTATTTATTATTCAGATACAATCTGCTGGATGCTCGATCCAGTTCTGCATACTTTTTGTGTTAAATCATTGACCCAAAATTTTCTGGATATTTGCAAACCAGATACTGGCACAGCATCCCAAGCAAAGCCAAGATTTTATGCACAGCACCACTCTAATTCCATACCAAACCATCTGAATGCTTACAAATGTGAGGGAACAAGAGCAAAATCTGTGTGCACACTTTGATGAATTTATTTATTTACATCTGAATTCTATATAGGCGCACAAAAATATAAAAAAGTCATAAATATGTCAAATTCCCCAAAATTTCATTCAAATATAAAGATACTTCCATATTCTCGGGAAAAAAAAAAAGAAAAAGAAAGCAAACCGCAAACAAATATGTGAGTTTATTTATTTTTAAAATTAAGAACAACATGTTTTTCCTTTAGCCTGCTTAAGAGTTGGAGGGGAGCTCAACACTTGACACTGATTTTTCAAAGGGCCACATTTACTGGTACATTCTGTTTCACAGTGCTCCATTGATGCCAATCACCTTAATCAGCTGGCTAAACTCAGCTCATGCCTGCTGTGCATAACTGAAGAGGTACAAACAAGCAAAGCAAAGCATGCCAGGGAAAGTGGTTCAATATGTTATGAATAAAATTAACAAGCATTAGGTTTAGCAGCTAAGCAAATAGAATCAGAAATTAGAGATATGTGGGTATCCTAGTATTGAATTTTATTTGGCCCTGCCTAAAAATGGATTTCTATGTCTTTTTTGACAAGCAGTACTTGGAATAAAGCATTGTTCAGCTGTTAAAGCTTCTTTTACATGAATATGTATACTTAATTACTTTTTAAAAAATATGCTGACATAAACCCAAAAAATTGCTAAAATCTCAGTTCAGATTTTTAATCTGAGTGAGTGATCCAAATGTAGTGAAATATTTTCATCTTGGAGTATGGAGGAAAGCCCCTTTCTTAGCTGTCTGCCCATCTTTTCAAGCCTAAACTCTAAAATAGCTCTGAACAGCTTATGGCTAACTTAAGAATGTGGATGGCAAAAAATTAGTGCAAAGATATTTATTGCAGTGCCATAGCTGCTACAGGTTCCTGTTATTAATAAATTCAAGCATATCCATGCATAACCTGAGTATTCTTACAGTTTTCATAGAAACTTTATGGTCTAGGTCTACTACATGAGAGCTATACTTTTCATTTATTCAACGACAGTTCTGTACACCAAAGTGTAAACCTTCAAAATGCTCACAGTTCATCCTGGAAGTGGAGATGACTATCTCTTTTAGAACCACATCTGTAAAGAGTTAGGATTAATCAGTTCCCAGCTTTTAGTTCCACCTCTCTTTCCTGCGGAGACCAGCTTCAGTCAATAACCATGTTACTCACTTCATCTTCTAGCAAGCATCATGTTATAGCTGTGGATTTGGCCCAGAGAATCTTCCTGATTAGATCCTGAGCCAGCTGCCATCCTTACCACCCCTGGAGAAGAAAGGCAAATTTTGTATTACTTTAGGCTCTGCCACTCTGCTGACCTGCCAGTGAAAGTCCCCAGCCCAGCTGCAGGCCACCACTGCCACCATCAGTTCTGTTTGAACAGGAAGCTCCTCTTTAAAAACCAAGTTCAACACATTTAGCAGTGGGATGTAAGATATGACATGCAGGCAGTATAGTTATTCCAGGGATAACTTTTTTCCTCTATTTTCTAGCCATTTTTTTCCTTATTCCCAGCTACAACGAACAATTCCCAGCATTGAGAAAATGAACAAAACAAATCAGATGACCTGCAGAAGAAACAAGTACTTAACAATCATAACATTTGCTTCTAAAACATTGCTACAGCAGTTTTGGGTTGGAAAGTTTGAATAAATTCATTTTCCTATGTATACTTATAGAGCTTAGAGCCAATGAATAGCATCATATAGCTAGAGAATTTTGGCCTAATTTTAGTTATATTCAGGCATTTTAGGTCTGCTAGGAAAAACCTGATTTCCCTTAAATACTTGTGATTCAAATTAAGAAAGGAAATGCCATGCTACCAACAATGAGGAAATCACATAATATACAAAAAAAAGTCTTGGCCAGAATTCAATAAACTTATGTATTCAGTAAGAGTGTGAGAATGTGAAAATCCTGTTACATGAAAAGTACATGCTATATTTATTCATAGCAGACAATCTGAACACACTGTTCTTGTCCTGACACATCAGATGATCAAGTGACATCATTTCGTATAGTGCTAAGAGATTACTTAATTTTCAGATATTGTTTATAGGAATTACTTCACCTTAGGAAAGATAAGGCTGGAAATGAAGGTTGTATAAATTTCATGCAAACTTTCACTTTGCTTTGAATTCCTGACCCTATTGACAAAAACATAGATTTTTTTCTGAGCTTTTGCCTGGTTTCCTTTTTTAAAATTTGAACTGATTTTCACCTTACTTTGAGAAAGCAAGACCCCTTTTTTTGTCAAAACTAAGTGACTGTTCATTCAGGAAGACAATCTCAACAGACACAAGTGCTTGTCTTGTGTTCCAAATTCGAATAAAACACAAACCCATCATACTGGTTTGGAACTCTAGGGTCTTATGTTTATACATCAGGCTTTGATGTATAAAAATACATACATGTTTTTGGTATGGGGAGAGCTCAACTCTCAGTCCTTGCTCTTACTGAATTCTTTATGGTGAGCCCACAATGACGGGTGTACAAAAGAACAATGATTTTAAATGGTCTCTATTCACTCTGAAGCAATGCATATTTTGGAGGCATTAAATTGTACAAAATTTCTAAACATCCAAATCTTGTCATCAGCTTTGCAAGCAGGCAGCATGGATGTGGCAGAAGGAATATTAAGGGATAATTTTATAATATCAATCTGTTTATCATCAGCATTTAAATGAAATTTAGGCCCACACTAATAGATCAGATTATGGGAGAGTAGCAGGTACAGATTAAAAGTCGGGGACTTGAGAAACCTGTATGACACCTGCAGAGAAGTTTCATGGAGTTGATCAAGCCACAGGAGGTAGGCCAATCTCATTTGAATGGAATGAAGCAGAACCAAGAAATAACAAAACACTTCAAAAGAAAATGCTTTTACAAAGCATTTGAGGAGACTCGAATTTCTGCTTAAGTCAAAGACAGCTATAACACATAGGAGGCTAACCAGAGAAATTCTGCTTGGATTCACAAAGAATTGCTGATGGTTCTGATGATGGGAGTTTGTTACTGTATTGTGGTCTGAACACAAACTAGTCTTAGAACAACAAGTGCTCATCAGAAGACAGACAGAACAACTATCAGTTCAAGAGAATTAGCAAAAAAAACTAAAATAAGAAATAAATCCAATTACAAGAGAAATTTATAATTGATAACTGGGGGGCATATGACCTGACATAGTGAATATTTCCTTCATTTTGAAACATCATTTAGTTTAGCTATCTGCTTGAGTACAAGAAACCAGAAAAAACAGAAATGTGAAGAGTAATGAGGACATGATCACCTTCTATTTTGAACAGAAAAAGGACCAAATTCTAACTTGAAAAAAAGGGATATCAGTGAACATGTTACTTTATTACATAAAAGAATACAAGAGATTTGTTACAGATGCCAGAAGGCACTCCCAAGTTACATCCAAGTTTTTACAAGAATAGCAGAGGAATCAATCAACCCATCTACGTGTATGCCCCAAAGTGAAAACATTTTCCCCTGCTGTAATTAGTATAATTACTGATAATATCCAGTGGTAACGCATTGATCATAGGTAATAAAGGGCTGATTATTGAGCCCTGGGGATGTCTCGTGTCTTAACTCCACATGGATGATTAAAAGTTGACCGCATGATGTTGTATCTATTAGAAGCATTCAAGTGTAATGCAGGTCATTCCCAGGCATGTTTCAGGAGTAGCAAGCAAAATTTCATGGTTTGTAATACCAAATGTTGCAGTAAACTTGCAGAGAAAAGAAAGGAAAACCTTTGCCACAGTTTGCCAGCAGACCATTTTTCATTCTCTAGCTATTCGGAGGGATTTCAAAGCAAGCTTGAAATATTCTTCACCAGCTTTGTTCCGATTGAGCAATAGCAAAGCAGCAACATCATGCCTAAGAACTTCAATAAAAATTAGGAAATTTGAAATTAATTTTTGTTACAAAACCCACCTATTTCTTAGCCCTGTAAATTAAAGAAAAGGGTGGTTGATTTTTCTTTTTTTCTTTTTTTTTTGTTTGTAGGTGGTGGTGGTATTTTTTTCTTTTCAGAGTACAGCTAGTTGCAGCCATCTTAAAGTACAATCCCAATTGCAGCATCTGTGACAAAGAGAGAAGGAAAAAAATGTGTGTATTATTTAACGGATAGTAAGTCTATAAATGTAAAAGTTAAAAAAAAAGAAAATCGGTTACAGACAGGTTCCTTCGAGTGATTAGTCTTAGTAAGTGCCCCTACTTTGTTCTTGTGATAATGTTTTTAAAGGCATTTTTTTCTTTGGCTTTTTTTATTTATCTGTTTAAAGAATTTATACAGTGAAAACAAACTAAATACTTGATCTGTGGCTCTATTGCGTCACACAGGCTTTAGTTTATGCCTATAGTGGAGTCAGCACAAGCAGCTGTGAAAATTTAGAGCACATTTGCCCCACATGAATAAAGGAAATGGGTTATGAGAAGCCTTCCTCAGTGTGTCATTGATCTGCAAAGAAAGGGTAGAACTAGGTTCCTGAAAGTGTGATTCATAATAGGCAATGCTGTGAACAGAGGATAAAGAACTGGCTGGATGGCTGCACACAAAGAGCTGTAGTCAATGGCTCAATGTCCAGCTGGAGACCGGTAACGAGTGGCTGTCCTTCAGGGATCGGTGTTGGGAACGGTCTTGTTCAACATCTTTGTCGCTGACATGGACAGTGGGATTGAGTGCGCCCTCAGCAAGTTTGCCAGTGACACCAAGCTGCGTGGTTCGGTTGATACACTGGAGGGAAGGAATGCCATCCACAGGGACCTCGACACACTTGTGAGGTGGGCTGATGCCAACCTCATGAAGTTTAACCATGACAAGTGCAAGGTCCTACACCTGGGTCAGAGCAATCCCAGGCACAACTACAGGTTGGGCAGAGAAGAGATTCAGAGCAGCCCTGCGGAGAAGGACTTGGGGGTGTTGATCAATGAGAAACTGAACATGAGCCGGCTTCAGTGTGCACTCGCAGCCCAGAAAGCCGACCGTATCCTGGGCTGCATCAAAAGGAGCGTGACCAGCAGGTCGAAGGAGATGATCCTGCCTCTCTACTCTGCTCTCATGAGACCATGAGACCTCACTTGGAGTATTGTGTGCAGTTCTGCTGTCCTCAACATAAAAAGGACATGGAACTGTTGGAACAAGTCCAGAGGAGGGCCACGAGGATGATCAGGGAGCTGGAGCACTTCCTGTATGAAGATAGGCTGAGAAAGTTGGGGCTGTTCATCCTGGAGAAGAGAAGGCTGCAGGGAGACCTCATACCAGCCTTTCAGTATCTGAAGGGGGCCTATAGGGATGCTGGGGAGGGACTCTTCATTAGGGACTGTAGTGATAGGACAAGGGGTAACAGTTTAAAACTTAAACAGGGGAAGTTTAGATTGGATATAAGAAGGAAGTTCTTTACTGTAAGGGTGGTGAGGTACTGGAATGGGTTGCCCAGGGAAGTTGTGAATGCTCCATCCCTGGCAGTGTTCAAGGCCAGGTTGGACAGAGCCTTGGGTGATACGGTTTAGTGTGAAGTGTCCCTGCCCATGGCGGGGGGTGTGGAAATAGATGATCTGAAGGTCCTTTCCAACCCTAAATATTCTATGAATCTACATCGGACAAGAGAAGATATTAGAGGGTGCCTGAAATATTTTCCTCTTTGCTTTTGGGTGCCTAGTAAGAAATAGATATGGAGAATCAGACATCCCAAGTAATTCAAGACTTTCCAGTTGTAGATGACATCTGTGTGTTTACAGACAATTGGCTTGTTGATTTTTTTTGAGGAGGATCTGTGAGGCACCCATCTATTACATGATGAGCTAGTGATTTGTATGATGGACTTTTATATGATGAATTATATGATGGCCTTCAAAAGAATATTCTTTTGAAGCTATAACTCAACCCTAATTTTCCTCCTGAAAGCCTGGAGCTTTATACCATCTCTTGCATCTCAGAGAAGAAAATTTCAACTATAACACGTTTCTGTGCTGTTGAAGTTAAATCATTCTGAAGAAAGGTAAAAAATTTCATGGGTGTAAAGGGATCAAATTAAAGAAAGCCTCTTTCTGTTGGCAAATTGATTTTCACCAAAAGAGAATGTGGGAAAGAACATTTTGCATTCTGGGCACATTTGCACCATGTTTGCATTCTGGGTATTTTCTGAACCAACAATATTGAGATAGCCCTGTGTCGTGGTTTAAACCCAGTCAGGTAAATTGTTCACTCACTCCCAGTGAGTGGTGCCGAGCTGAAAACAATCGAGGGCTGCCCCCCCCACCGGGGCTCTCCCCTTCCCCGCTCCCGGAGGAACGGGGAGGAGGATCGAAAGAGTGCAACTCCTATGGGTTGAGACAAGAACAGTCCAGCAACCAATGTACAACACAAATCACCACCGCTACCACCAACTACAACAATGATAAGGGAAAATAACAAGGGAAGAGAATACCATACCACCGGCCAAGAAAACGAGTCCCACCCGGAAGCCCGTGTCCTTCCAGGTAACTCCCAGTTACCCCCCACCCCGGGCATGACGTGCTGTGGTATGGAATACCTCCCTGGCTAGCCCTGGTCAGGTGCCCCATCTCTGCTTCTTCAGAGCTACCCCTCCTCCCTGGCAGAGCATGAGCCTCACAAAGTCCTTGGTCAGGGTAAACATCACTTAGCAACAACCGAAAACATCGGCTTCACCAACACTGTTCCCAGGCTGGAAGTCAAAACACAGCACTGCACCAGCTACCACAAAGAAAAAACATGACTGCTACTGCTGAACCCAGGACACCCTGGAAGGAGACCACAGTCCAGGATCATTCCACATTGCAAGAAAGGGGTCTACCTCTGTTTCTACAGACAATCATCATCTATTTCACTGACCAGTTCCATAATTCTTGTGTTCCATCTGTGGCTTTTTTCAGCCTGAGAAATGCATTATGCTTAATGTCTAGGGCCTTGTTTGCAGCCTGGTGCTTCAAGGCTTACTGTGCTGGCAATAAGATAGGGGCAGCTTAGTCCCCTCACACAGCACAAACCAGGACAGTTTATATTTGCCTCATAATACACATGTATTAAACTTTATATACACAAGTTTTGAAATGCTGTTTTTTGTGCTAATGCCAGTGAAAATTCTCAGGGGCACAGCAAGATCACACACTCCCCCACCCCAAAACTTTATGACTTTGTGTCCAATTTTCTTCTTGTGGTAAGCACAGTAGTAGACACGCCAAGACCACAACATGCATACCCTCTGCCTACACATTAGTCCTGGGTCAACCAGGATCCACCTCAACCAAAAAGCTTTAGATCTGCCACAGAAGGATGAGGGTGCTAAGGACTCTTCAAGCACTCTTAAGGGGCTAAATCAGAGATGCCTAGTATCTACATTGCATCCCACCATGTTTTAGTAGGAAAAAAAAGGGAAATTTTCTGATGCTTATCTCATCTCAATTAGAAAAGCAGTTCTTTTTTACCAGTGCTGAATCTATCAGTGGGATTGCTTGAGGTCATCTTATGTTGGAGCCCTCCAGTTTATGGAGCTGCCTAGAACCAGCGTTCAGGAGAGGAGTGTAAAACATGAATGGTAGAGAAGATTCTTCTTAGATTAAGAAAAAGAAACCTCTCCAGAGGTTCCTTCCAACCCTGACAATTCTGTAATTCTGTGAAATACGACTTTTTAAATAACGAAATTTTAAATTACTCTGGGGTCACCTTACAGAATAAGTTGTCTTGCAAAGCAATCATTGTGCTGCTACTATGCAAATCTGTAAAGCTCTTTCATCACTCTAGGCTGATGCACCCTTTTCTGCTGCCTGGCCAAGTCTTCAAAGAATATATATGAAAGAGTCAAACAGAACTTGGATGTTTCCTTGTGAGATAGGAGAGAAGCTGTAATTAATGTAATTAGCTAATGGATGTTTTTAAGCCATTCTTGTAATACCATAGAAAAAGACATCTCAAGGTCCTTCCCTGTTTAATGTATTGCACATTCACTGGATAATAGAGTTTTTCCCAAAGCTGGTTAATAAGTTTCACAGCCTCTTCAGAAAGATGCTGAAAATTTGATTGCCCTCAGTGGACTGAGGCAAAAAAAAGAACTTTCATTCAGGGCCTCTATCATCAGACTTTTCCCCTATTCTTATGCACTTGTATCATGGTACAGCACCTTGACATCAGGGAGCAGCAGGAGCTGGCAGCTCCACAAGTGAAGATAAACTGGGAGCTGAGACTGACAGCAAGACCTCAGATGAAAGGGTGCAGTCCCACAGATGCATAAAAGAACAGTAGAACTGGTCAAAGGTCAGCTACAACCCACTGGTCACCAGACAGCCTCTAGCAATGTGAAAGTTGTGAGGTCAAGCTGGGAAGTCAAATGAGCAAGACAAGGTCAGGACTGGCACAGTGCAAAGCCAAGTGTAGCATAGATATAGTGTAGCACAGATATGGACCAAGGGCAGAGGCCTAGGCTTGAATGCAACCCTTGAACCATGGATGATGCATGTGTGCATGGAGGCCCAGCTTTTCACAACATTTTTTCGTATGGCACAGATGTTTTCACAGTGGGCAAATAAAAGGTTACACAGTTCTGGCAGATCAAAAGTGACCTGCACATAGGAAGCCATGCCTCTGGGAGGGGGTGAGAAAAGAGGTCACAGAGGAAGGTTATGGAGAAAGATGGTTGTAGACTTGTCATGATAATCAGAGCCTGTTGGTGAAATCAGGGTCCTCATACTTGATAAAAAAGTACAACTTTCTTAAAAGGCGTCCTTTCTAATTGTGGGTCACTTTGGCTTTCTTTTTTCAATTGTTTATACATAGTGTTCAAGGCCAGGTTGGACAAGGCCTTGGGTGATATGATTTAGTGTAGGGTGTCCCTGCCCACGGCAGGGGGGTTGGAACTTGATGATCTTAAGGTCCTTTCCAGCCCTAACGATTCTATGATTCTATTAGTGTGTACTTTCTTTGGTCCATAAAGCTTCTATTTAACTCCACAAGAGTCATATGCACAGATCAATGATAATAAATAAAAAACAAAAAAACAAACAAACCTGAACAACCACATAATGTTGGGGTTTTTTTTGAGGAATTATGAAATGTACAATGTAGGGCCTCATCTATCTTCTGGGAGGTGGTATGGTTTGTCAACTCTAAATAACTTCACAGAGAACATTGTACCTCACAGGAGGCCACTGTGTATGAAACTCAGGGGTTGGATCAGTGACCCACGTCATGATTCAGTTTAATAGCCCAAGTTTAACTCTGTGGGGGAAGGAACTTTCCTAATATTGCTTGAACTATTTATTAGTTCTTTTTAAAGATCTCACATTACTTTCCACTATGTTGAATGCAATGCTTAACAGGGGAGCTTTTCCACAGTAAATCAATTTTTTTTTTTGCAATATTATTGCATGGAACAATAAAACACTAAAAAAAAAAATGATAAAACTGTTTAACTGTTTCTTATTATCATTGATTTGAATATGGCATGCTTTATAGCTTGGATTTCTCAGTATGTCAACTAATTAGCTTCACAAATTGCTAAGAAAGTTCTACTGCTTCTAATTGGCTGTTATGAACATATAAAACAGTTTCTGCATCATCTAAAAATGAAATATGACCTTTTAAACGTTTAACTTTACTTCCTTTTTCTGTGAGTCATGATAATCTGGTTTATGTTCTATATTATGCTCCTGTTGAAGCACTGTTCAGGTACTTAAGATAACCCTAATGCTTAAAAACGTGTTCAATTTGTTTGTAAAGTATGTATTCAAATTATAAGTGTTTCATATAAGCACAGAGGTCAAGTTTCTTCACTGAGGAGCCTGTCCACCCCAGAGGTAAGGCATTTTCACTTTTTCTGTCTTGAGCCTAAATACCACAGTCATTTCAACTCCTAAATTAGGCAATTTGAATGCATCCCTGAGTCAATTACGCAAAGCCAACATTTCAAAGTCAGGGTAAGTGGCTGCACAAATGTCTCCTTCCTCATCTCCCCAGCACACTCACAGAGACACACATATGACCTTGGACGCACATAGACACACACACACTCCAAAGCCATCAAAGCCGGCTGAAACTCTTCTGCTTACTTCAGCTGGCTTTGGATCTTACATTTGCATTTACATAACAGTTCTGCTCAGTTCTGAAATCTAATAGGTCACATCTGCTCAAATGCACAAAATGCAGCACAGTCCTATTACAGTCACTGATAGTAGGAGGCACTTCAGCCTTTTCAGTAATTTTCAGCCAACACAGCTCACTTTAAAAGAAACAACTCGCTTGTAGAACGTAGTGAAAGAGGTCACCCAAGAGATCACTTACCCTGTCCTCTTGCCTATTCCCAGTGGACTGTTCTGTAACTCTTAAAAACTTGAGATGATGGAGATTCCAGAGCTCCCCAAGGCAGAATGATAAAGGCTTTACTGCCTCTACAGTTGGGAAGTTTTTCCTGTAGCCCCTGTTTCACTCTAACCTCAGCCTTTTTTTTTTTCCTTTGGAAAAGAACAGAACAGTAATTTCTCTTCCTGGCAGCCTCATATATGTTGTGATGTTTTCTCTCAGGTTTTTTTTTTCCCCTCAATGAAATATGTCAGTTCTTAGAGCCTTTCTAATCAGCTGTGTTTTCTGCATCTTTGATCCTCTTTGTTACCCTCTTCTGTTACATTCAGTTGGTTTGCCTTTTCATCAAACATTGTGTGTTAAATTAGACATTGCCCCAATTCCTGGTTTCAGTAGAGTGGGAGGATTAAACTATTAAAATACTCTTTAGACACAGACATATTTCTTTTTTTATTTTATTTGTACAGGAATAGGAACATTTAAGGTCATATTTTTTAGGACACTAACTGAAAGATACTGTTTGTCAAAAGCATATAACAAAATAGGTCTGGTTTGGCATCATAAGATGCCAGTAACCCAGTACAGGCTGCCCTTGGTTGTAATTCAAGACTTAATTTCTTTTGCATATGCTCCAATCATCCTATCTGTTGTATGTTTGATTTTGCATGTGTGTCAGTCGGATGACTTTGAAATCTGTGTAGTTTGCTATTTTTTGTATTAGTCTTAAATTAAGATACCTACTATCTTGTGACACAGAAAAGAAAGTGGGAAGGAACAGATCTTTTCTTAGCACTAAATATTTAAAATACTTTAGAGGAAGTGGGTGCAAAAATGGTCTTCCTTTCATATGTTACAGGGGTGACTCAGAAGCTGACGAAGGTGTTTGAGAAATATGATCAAACAATGTTTTAATGACCTATTATTTTAATGAGATTCCAAAAAGAAGCTGCAAGATGAAAGATTAGCTGGAAAGAGCAGCAATTGTGGTTGGTAGTGAATACAAAATGAAATACTGTGTGTGGCTATAACTTCATAGAGTCATAAAAATATACACATTCTGTTTGCATGAGCTTTTAGTATAATTCCCTTGGGAGGTAGTGAGGAATTTGCTTTTCCAAAAGAAAGCTTTGGTAGTTTTATATTCTGTCTGTTCTTTTATGCAACAACTTCCTTTTATTTACCCCAAAGAAAAAAAGAACAGTTAAAACAATGATTCTACTCCTCCAGCATATAAAGCATGCTGTGCATTCATGAAAGGACCCAAAACTGATAAAAGGAAAAATGCAGGAGTCACAAGTTAGCTGGAGGCCTCTTCATTAATATGTTTACTCTACTTGTCATGGAAATCAGTACTTATAGTACATACGTTTATGGCAGTGTTTGATATGTTGGTTCATGGACACAGAGATAACATACCCAGAAACACCTTCATAGAATTTAATGTGACCTTTGTAGTTTCTGGCAGCAATTTCTCATGAAATCTGTAAACATGAGTGCAGCTAAAGAAGCAGACTTGTATGCTGTCTGTATTAGCATATACTCAGATAATTTTTCATATAAATTCTGTGACACCATCCACAGAAGTAGCATCCTCCAACCAGGTTGCTATTGTAATTTGCATTTCAGCTGTCAAACCATGATTTTATATACATGGAAGCATTAGAACCAGATCTTTCAATGACTTACATATGTAAGGATGGGACTATCTACATGCGTAACATTGCACTGTGAGTGCTCAGAATCTCAGTTGTATGATCAGTGATGTGTCTTATATAACAAAACTTCTATAACAAAGTTCCTTTTTTCAGTTTAAGGATCAAAAATACTATGTAAACAGTTTGATTTCAAGAGGAAACAAGATTTAATGGCAGACTATTTTTTTTGAAGCACCAGTGAAGTCTAATATTGCAGCTCGTTTTCAGTCTTTGCATGTATTTCTAAAGTAATTTTTACAAAGTTGATTAAAAGCCTACATGTTTAAAGTTGTTTAAAAGCCTACAAGTTCATGTTTAAAGCAGAAATCAAGTGTTTTGAGGAAAATGTTTTGCTTAAAAACACACCTGTTTTCCATAATTTGAGATAAGTTCTTATTTATGTAGTTTTGTTATTTTTTCTAATTAAAACAATCCTCTTTAATATCTTTTTCTTCTTAAAAAAAAAAAAAAGTATATTGCCTACAGACAAAAAAGGCATATATCTTTATAACTCATTTCAGAAATTATTTTACCTTGTATGAAAGGAACTCTTTGCTGCAGGTTTCTCTTTCTCTGTGTGTGAACATTTTATTTTCAGTGGACCTTATGCCTTTTTTTAAATTGTTTTAAGGGGGACAAGATCAAATACGCTAAGTTGTGACTGAAAATGCTAAAATCAGGGGCATCAACAGCTCCTTTAAAAATATTTCCTTACATAGGAGATGAATCAGTATGTGCCTGCAACATAAGCTTGCAATGTAAAAATTGTTATTAACCTTATAAATATTCACGGCTTATTTATCATAAATCCTAAATACTTATTCCAAGACAATTTTTCCTCATGTTCTTATCCCATTCTTCACTTTTGCCTTCACATTTTGTGTATACCACGGTTAGTAAAGGGTTGACCAAAACAGATATTAACATCATGGCAGGTGGTGCTGGATTCACCCTTCATTTGTGGAACAGAAGCTCCCATGCATCATTGTTAAATAAGGGTGAAATATTTGAAAACCTGTTAATTTGCAGCGGGGAGGTACATAAACATGCTGAACACAGAAATCACAAAGATGATTTGGGAAAGTTTACAGAACCTTTAATTAAAGTGCCATCTGCCTTGTACAGACATAAAAGAATTTGTTGGACAGAATATACAGAGAAGCATTATGCAATAAGCTTCCCTTTCTCCTGACACCCAGCCCAAGTACTGCAGTGCTTCTTTTCCTCCGAGCTGCTCCAGTATCCTGTCTATGGTCTTTCTTGAGCTTCATCCCCATCCATGTATCCTCAGAAATGACCTGTCAGTAAATTCTCCCTTTCATGCCACACTTGTCACTTTTACACCATGGGTAACACAAGGGAAGCTGCCTCAATGATATTTTCTCTCAGAGGTAAGAGTTCATTTTTCTAGTAGTTACTTCCATGGAACTCTCTCCAGGAATAATTTTACACAGGTAGTGAAACATTTCATGAGTTTCACATGGTTTTATTAATGGAAGAACTATGGTATCCAGGTAGAAAGTACTGCAACATGATCTCTGTTAGAATCTGCTGACTTCTCCCAGTGAAAATACATTTTCTTTCCCAATGACATTGAACAGTAATGACTGACAATTAGGTGGGACAATGTTAGCTTGAACTTTGCTTAACAAAGAAACATTTTTTGCAACTGCTAGCAAATACTTAATTGCTTATTGATGTTGTCAACAAATAAATAAATATTCAGCACAAGTTGCACACATGACCTTGTATAGGTACTCTGGACTTCAGGTGACTTCCCTTAGGAGCTGTAGTATTTGAAAAACATCAAGCCAAGTAGTCCTAGGTCATGAAAATGACAAA
This sequence comes from Pezoporus flaviventris, assembly GCF_033815535.1. Classification (NCBI taxonomy): domain Eukaryota; kingdom Metazoa; phylum Chordata; class Aves; order Psittaciformes; family Psittacidae; genus Pezoporus; species Pezoporus flaviventris. Next base: position 25,692,066 of record NW_026892579.1, on the reverse strand, counting down.
ATGTATTATCAGTTATTTTTCTTTCAGAAATTGAAAGGGAGGAGCTGATAAGGGACAGGAATTGCATTACATCTACAGAGGGACATTTTAAACAGGTTTTCATAGAGAATTATGTTTCTGTGATTATGATTGATACATGACAAAATGTACTATCAGTTATTTTTCTTTCAGAAATTGAGAGGAAGGGGGTGATAAGGGAAAGGAATTTCATTACATCTACAGAGGTACATTTTAAACAGGTTTTCATAGAGAATTATGTTTCTGTGATTATGATTATTATTTGCATTTTAGTTGGAATAGATTCTTAATTCTACTAATTGCTGCAAAAAAAAAGAAATTAACATAAATCTGTTTACATTTTTTATTTGATGGAGTATGAGTTCATAAATACTAATTTATATTATTAATGCAAATTATGCTGGTAATATAGTAATAAAATATTTGAATAAATTATTAATTCAAGAAATATATTCCATAGCCTAAATTACAATGCGTAATCTTTATATTTTTTAAGGGTTGTTATGATTTAAAAAACAGAAGAATCTGTTCTGGATATCTAATATGAGTAAATCTGCTGAAATCAATAGCATGTGAAGTTATAGATGTATTTAAATATTATGCTGAACTATGACCTCACAGGAGCAATGAATTATGACATTTCTGAATTCCATTTCCTGCACTAAAAATCTGAATATTAAAATAATTTTGTCACAGAGAAGTTATTCCAGAGTAAAAATTGCCAAAGTTAAAAACAAACCAAACTTTTATGGAAAATAGTTCACTAGAAATAGAATTAATTATGTTTAAAATGTATTAATTTTGATTTGCTGTCTATGTTTGAGTTCAAAATTGGAAAGTTGTGAAATGTAGAACTATAGTTCAATAAAATATCTGCAGTTTTAAAGCAAGTGAACTAATACTTTTCCAAAGCAGATTTTTTTTACCATCTCAACAAGAATTAAAGTATTAGTGCTGGTATTGTTATAATTCTATTATAGGAATCTGTAAGGAATTTCAGTTTGAATTGTAGTACATGCTGGTATTAATTAACATATCATTGAAAATGAAGAATGGCTTTATTCAGCTAATGCTGCAGTCACTTTAACTGATTTTAATGTGAGATGGCCTGAAAGATAAAAAGGCACTAGACATTAAAACACAACCATAAGAAAAGTTGCAGCTGAGGCCATTATTTAAGTATTTCTGTTTCATTTATCCATTTTTCCCACAAGTGCTAATACCTTTGTATGAATTTATATCATACAACCTTTAGAATAAGTTAGACTCTTTAAAGCGTTTGCTAGTACTACTTTCATAGGTATCCACCTGTATCATCTTACTCACTAAAAGCATAGGGCAAAAAAAAGCAATACAAATTTCTAAAGTAGTAAGTTAAAAATGGGTTTCTGTTCCTATAAAATATCTCCTCTGTATATTTTCTTTAAAATGCCATGACTTCAAAGTTTGATAGATGATAGCCCTGCAGGGCTAAAAGCAAGGTCTGTGTGTCCAATTGGAAAGTTGAGAATTTTTCCCTTTACAAGTTGTTGCCTCTAGCCCTGCAGGACTACTAGGTATTGGACTTAAATGCAGTGACATTTTTAAATACAAAATAGATGTTGCTGACTTGGGATTAAAACTTGACCATTCTCAGAGTTAGAGGTATAATTTTATATAGAGAAAGGCAACACTGTGAAGAAGCAAATATATGTGCTCAACAGTTAACACACACAGAATAACAAGTGTGAAGCTAACGTTAGGGTAAACATAAAAAATAGACCTTATGAAGTGTATAAAAATCAGATGAGAAACAATAACAAGTATCAGCATTGCAACACATTATCTATGTAAACTGCATATAAGCACACATACATATTCTAGCTTGATAGAATATTATGAGGTATTTCGGGATGCGAGTACACTTGTAAAATCCCAATTCTATGATATAAAATTGTGAAATAAGAAATTCTCTTTCATCTGAGATAAAATGTTAATACAAAGCAATAAAGATTTAATTCAGTTCAGTATCCACTCATGTGATGTCAAGAAATTCAGCTGATAAACGTAGGATGCCATTAGTAACTCAACATTATAGTAAGACTCAGCTAAGACATTGCTATCTCAGCACTATGTTTTGGGTTTAATATGCATATAGTATCATAGAATCATTTAGGTTGGAAAGGACCTTTAAGATCATCAAATCCAACCCTTAACCTAACACTGCCAAGTCCCACTAAACCATGTCCCTCAGCAGCACATCTATATCTTTCAAATACCTCCAGGGATGATGACTTTTTGCTGGGCAGCCTCTTCCAATGCCTGACCATCCTTTCAGTGAAGAAATGTCTAAAGCTCCCCTGGCAACAGTTATGTCCCTTTCCCCTTGTTAGGCAAAGAGACTGAACACCACCTTGGTACAGCCTCCTTTCAGGTACATGTAGAGAGCAATAAGGTCTCCCCTGAGCCTCCTTCTCTCCAGGCTGAACAACCCCAGTTCTGTCAGCTGCATCTCATAAGACTTGGTCTCCAGACTCTTCACCAGCTTCATAGCCCTTCTCTGGATGCACTCCAGCACCTTAACGTCTCTACTGTAGAGAGAAGCCCAAAACTGAACACAGGATTGAAGGTGCAACCTCACCAGTGCTGACTACAGAGGGATTATCACTGCCCTGGCCCTCCTGGCCACACTACTGCTGATACAGGCCAGGATGCCATTGCCTTTCTTGGCACACTGCTGGCTCATGTTCAGCTGTCTGTTGCTCGCCTTGCAGCCTGACGCCTCGGTGGTAGCATGTTCCCGCTGGAGTTCTGTCTGGGCGGCTTCATCCTTTGTGGTGGGTGCAGAGCTTAGAAATGCCATGGCTTTTGGCCAGGTGGATACCAGTGCTCACTGGTGGAGCTGGCAGAATTTCAGAGCCCTTCCTGCATGCTCTTTTGTGCAAACTGCTGCACAAACTGCTGAACTGTGGTCTGTTCACTAGTATTTCCTATGGGCTTCTTGTGTACACTAAGAGTAAATCATGCCTGACCAATTTGATGGCCTTCTATGATGGGGCTATGGAACTGATGGACGGGGTAGAGCAGCTGACGTCATCTACATGGATTTGTACAAAGTGACACTCTCCCGCATGACATCCTTGTCTCTAAATTGGAGCGACAATGAGTGGATGGACCACTCAGTGGATAAAGAACTGGCTGGATGGCCGCACGCAAAGAGTTGTGGTCAATGGCTCAATGTCCAGCTGGAGACCAGTAACGAGTGGCGTCCCTCAGGGGCTGGTGTTGGGAACGGCCTTGTTCAACATCTTCGTCAGTGACATGGACAGTGGGATTGAGTGCGCCCTCAGCAAATTTGCCGATGACACCAAGCTGCGTGGTTCGGTTGATACACTGGAGGGCAGGAATGCCATCCAGAGGGACCTTGACACGCTTCTGAGGTGGGCTGATGCCAGCCTTAATAAGTTTAACAATGCCAAGTGCAAGGTCCTACACCTGGGTCGGAGCAATCCCAGGCAGAGCTACAGGTTGGGAGGAGAAGAGATTCAGAGCAGCCCTGTGGAGAAGGACTTGGGGGTGTTGGTCGATGAGAAACTGAACATGAGCCGGCTTCAGTGTGCGCTTGCAGCCCAGAAAGCCAACTGTATCCTGGGCTGCATCAAAAGGAGCGTGACCAACAGGTCAAAGGAGGTGATCCTGCTCCTCTGCTCTCATGAGACCTCACTTGGAGTATTGTGTGTAGTTCTGGTGTCCTCAACATAAAAAGGACATGGAACTGTTGGAACAAGTCCAGAGGAGGGCTACGAGGATGATCAGGGAGCTGGAGCAGCCTTCCAGTATCTGAAGGGGGCTATAGGGATGCTAAGGAGGGACTATTCGTTAGGAACTGTAGTGGTAGGACAAGGGGTAATGGTTTAAAACTTAAACAGAGGAAGTTTAGATTGGATGTAAGGGAGAAGTTCTTTACTGTGAGGGTGGTGAGGCACTGGAATAGGTTGCCCAAGGAAGTTGTGAATGCTCCATCCCTGGCAGAGTTTAAGGCCTTGGTGACACGGTTTAGTGCGAGTTGTCCCTGCCCCTGGCAGAGGGCTTGGAACTTGATGATCTTAAGGTCCTTTCCAACCCGAACTATTCTATGATTCTATGATATGTGGGGGATGGCTACATTACCATAATGCCTAGCCCCACCAGGTCCCATCAGCAGCTGTGGTGTAAGCTGTGTGCTCCTGTCAGCTCTCTTGGCTTCCCCTGAGGTTCTCCTGATTTGGGAAATCCTCGTGTGCACTGCACTGGAGCAGTCCTCTGTGGGTAGTGCAGGCACTGAAGCTGTTTGCCTCGGCAACATGTATGCAATGTGGAACAGCTTGGAAACTGAAATGTGATTAATTTGAAAGCAAAAGTTTAAACCCAGTAGTAATAATCAAACTAAAAGCTGGGCTTGAATGAGCACAAGATTGGTCCAGCCCCAGCATCCTGCCTGCCACAGGAGTGCTTAAGAACAAAGTACTTATTTAGTAGATATTCTTCTGGTGTGCTTTCCAAATACCAGCAGGTCTGTGATGTACAGGCAGATTTCTTTATCCTTGTGTGCTGTAGCCTTAAAAGATTCTTTTGTCTGTGAACTTATATAATCACACTTTCAGGTCGCATAATCTTCTGTCATTTATAACCTCCTGTGGCAATGATTTCCACAGTTTAACTATGCACTGTGAGAAGAAAATGCCTCCTATTGTTTGTTTTTAATATATTCCCTAGTAATTTAATGTGCTTAGATCTTATATTATAAGGAATGACAAAAAAAAAAAACAACAATATTTGTGGTTCATATTCACTGTGGCACTCTTACAGACCTTTATCAGACATCCCTTGACCATCTTTTACCCAGACCGGAGGGACTTACCTTGTGGAAACTATCCCATATCTTTTTTTCACTTTGTTCCTTTCCCTATAGCTTTCCTAGTTCCCCTAGATGTGTTTGAGTTAGGCAGAGATCAAAACTGCATGCTACATTCCAAGTGTGGGCATGCTGCAGACTATTTTAGAGCAGCATAGTCACATTTTCTGGTTTGCTATTTCCAAATACCTGCAGAAAACTAATAGAACTGAAGAATAACACATCATGTGCTTGACATGCTCTAGCATCTTTGAATTAAAATATACACGTAAGTTTTCTCCAATGCATAGTCAATAGAAAGATGTTTGCTTATATGTAATTTTGGATATCATTTAGCTGTCTGAGAGATCAAAATATAGTGCCAGGTTCTGATGTGAGTTATACTGTGGATACTCCATTGAAGTTGACAGGTCCAATCAATATACAGCATGCACTGACATGAAGTGGATTCATGACATTCCCTGAATGCTATATATACACAGAAAATTATTGCAAGTGCACTCATTGTGTAATTTCTAGGAGATATATTCTAGCTAATAAGCTTCATGCAATAAGTAGTCTGTATAAAATTCAGATCAAGTAGTGTAATCTAAATTAATTGTATTCTTCACTTATTGCACTTTTAAAACATGAAGTAGCATGAGAACATAACAGAATGCAAATTACTTCAAAATTTAAGAAGACTGTAGCAGTTTCTACTTGCAGCATGATGTCTGAAGGGACAGGCATTTCAGATTTGAGTTTTCAGCTAAAGCATGCCACATCTATGTGACACACCACAGACAGATAGCTTGTAATATTTCATGCCAATGAGAGATGATTCCATTCTGCAAAAACTGCAACACTCTGACAAAATGAGTGGTTTAAGGTTTCTCAAAGAAGGGCCATCAGAAGTGTTAGCAAAAGTAGTTTTGATATGATTTATGAAGACATGATTTAACAGAATTCAATAACAAGGTTCATTCTTTTACTTATTACATGGATGGAGGCGAATCGAGGTAAAATCAGCTAAAACCAACTGATACAGAAACCAAAGGCACAAAGAGTGAGAGAGACCCTGCCATTGAGTCATAAGGTTCGGAATAGACCCCCTTGCCTTCTGAACTCCTGAAGGAGCCTAGTTGTGGCTGGGTCTAGTCTTTGTCTCAGATGTGGTCAGTGGTATATATCTAAAGGTTTGCAAGTGTACCACTTCATCGCAGAGGGAATTTTTAGTGTTTCCATTTAGCAGCAGTTTGTGGGTTTAAGGGGAATCTTATAAACTGAGCGAATAGAATTTGCTATAATTGCTATAGCAATCCATACACACATACACACACATGCGTACCCCATACACACATACACACACATGCGTACCCAAAGACATGTAAAGGTACCTGTTCAAAATTCCCCCTGAGGTCAGTGAAGTACTCATGTCAAATGTCTCAGCATTTCTCAAAAGCTGAGGGTTAAGTCTCAAACAGTAGCGGGACTTCAACCCAGATCCTGTTTTTCGGCAACAGTTTGAGAGTCTGTGGGCTCTGAGGGGTGACCCACTCAGAGGGAGCCTGCAGTGGTCCAGGAGAGCTCAGAGGGCCTCACTTAGAGCCACTGTTTATAGGGTTGCAACATGATTGGCTTTAGTTGTTAGTAAGTTTTCATCCTGGTCACAACCCAAGGTAGTAATTAGTAGAAGTTTTTCAAAACTCCAGTAAAATGGGTACCATTCCACCTGGGCTATGATCAAAGGAAGGAGTGTTCTAGGGCTGTCGGGGGATAAATGATTATACCCACCCTTCCTTGGCCAGGGATCAGGAGTCCTTGGTATGATCACTGTCTCCCACCTTAGCTGTGCAAATGTCTGTTAAGGGATGCTTCACCATACAACTCCTTACACAAAGACCAAGGCCTGACGGGAATTCTTGACATCTTACAGCAGCTTAGGGGATGTAGGGGGAGATGCACCGCCGCAAACCTTAAATGAATAATGTTACTATATGTGTTTTACATCCATGTACTTTCAATATTCTGTATGATACAACATAAGCATCAAAAATATTGTATGAGACCTCCATATAGGGATAGAAGGAAATAAATACACTATTGTATTTAGTTGCATTTTCTTTAAGTCTGGAAGTAATTTACCTTCACATTCTTGTTTTGGCCTTGAGTCCTAGAGATGTCTCTTAATTTTCTTATGCCTCATGTTGAGATTCAGGATGGCATTGTCCGTCTCTGTTTTAAGACTATCATCTGAAAGGTACTTTATAATGGGTAGACAATTAGTTTATTAATATGGATTATTTTGGGACACTTTTTTCAGTCCTTTTCTACCATACCTGAAGGCTGAGTACACCAGCTTTGTCAGTCAACAGAAGACAGGCTCAGAATCACAACCCCTGTACCCTCAGAGCACTGGGAATTCTTGTGCTGTTTCCCACAGCGAAGCCACACACAACCAAAAAATATTCTCAGGAGTTGGAAGAATGTGGATTGCCTAGTAAGTTTTTCTCATTTGTTCAGACAGGCTTTTTTTTGGCATCTAGTTGAGGCACATACTCCCCAACACTTCCTCTATCCCTCTTTTTATTTAGACTGCGAAATAAAAGCACTTATCCAACCCTTTAACCAATGTACACAGTTTTTACTGCCAGCAGTCACATTTGTCTAAACACACAATCTAGCTAGCATGTGACTAGATGAAATGGTATCACTACTCTTCACTGCAGTGAATTTTTCTGGGACTTCCAGATATACGGTTGTTACAAATGCAAATTGTCTGTTGCTTTGTGAGTGCATCCGACATACTGCACGTGTGCAGATCTAATTCAGAACATATACACATGGATGAATCCATGAATCTGCTGGAACTTGTGCACCACAGTGGCCTCCTGTGCAAAACATGCCCTTATGCTATTGAGTCATCGCAATCCCTGGTACCTAAAGTTCACTGTACAGATACTCAGAGTGCAGACCCTTATTCTTTTTCTGGCATTTTTCAGATGAAATATGGAAACATCTGCTTTGCATGCGTTTTGGTGCAGTGTGATGCATACCTCATTCTTCTAGCCACTGTACTAGGCACTCCTAGCAAGAACCATAGTGGAACAACAGAGATGTTATCTCTGGAGATAATCATTATCAGCTGACTTTGTTTTAGACAATACTACCATTACAGAGGTGTGAAGTGGTATTAAAAACCATGTTAGGTAGTTAGGTGTAATTTACTTTACTAGGCAGTTGGTCAGTAAATACACCCACTAAGGAAGATTCAGAAGAGTAGTAGCTCATATAACTGTGCTCCAAAGTGCCTGCATTCAAACCATTTTGAGTCTGGAAACTGAGCAGACATATCAATAAGTCCTAAAGTAGTAAGCCTGACTGAAAGGCAAGAACATCAGGGCTAAAACCAGCATATGAGAGTCTAAAATACACATTAAGGAAGTGTCTCTTAAATCTTTTTCTTTTAACAAAAGAGCCTTAATTCCCTTAATCTGTGCTTTATTTGACTGTAATCACAACTACTTTTCCGCATCTTAAAGAAAAAAAATAGTGAAAATTATTAAGACAAAAAAAGATGCATTACTTTATAATGTCAGAGAAGTTAGGTCTGCGAATATTGCATCTATCAGCTTTAGCAACATCTGGGTTGTTCAGTTTTAGTTTTTAATCAGATCATAACACTGTAAAAAAGCTTTGTGTTTAGCTAAACTGTATCACATTTTCTATGAGCTTCACATATACAAAGTCACTGCATCTCAACTGCTTACACAGATTTGTTGCATTGCCTCATTTTAATAAAGTCTCAGTCATTCTGTGAGTTAGGTAGATACCCAACAGGTACTTCAGTCTTTAATGGACTTTGTCAGACATCCTCTGAATCTCCATACAACTTCAGAGAATTCTAAATCCAGAGGTTCTTATGAGTTTTATGGCAAGCCATTTGGTCACCAAGTTTTCATTCTGATGAGCTCAGAAAAACCTCAGCATTAATTCTTATGAAGATATATGAACAGGTCATCCCTCTGTCATTCTTGAATGTGGCCTTTAGTTGGCAGTGAATTGACTGCTACATAAACCATGCACAGCACCAGTACTATAGTTCTTTTGTCCAATAGTTCAGTCCTCAAAGCCTGGAGGAAGTTTATCCTCAAAGCCTGGAGAAGTTTATCCTCAAAACACAGCACTGCACCAGCTACCACGAAGGAGAAACATGACTGCTACTGCTGAACCCAGGACAAATGGTTAGAAAATTTGCCCAGGACAGGACAGATTTACTCAAGGTGAGGTTTCGTCTGTGTTCGCATCTTTTCAAGAACAATGATCAAATCTCCAGACTATAGGGCATTTTGGAATAAGGAAGCTTCTTTAATTCCCTCTCATTCTGACATGTTATAATTACATTTATTGTCTGAAAGGGGAAGACTGCTCACTTTTGCAACCTGTAGTTAAAGTTTTCACTGAAGAGAAGATATCCAAACAAAAATGTTACGCATCAGTCACTACAAACCCTCTGTCACTTCAAACTGGTTCATTACTGTGTCTCACCTCAGTCAAGAGCCAACAGCAAGCTCTATGCCTTTGTCTTGTTGGGGTATTTCTATCAATCAAATGTGTTTTTAATGTGCAGTGTGATAATCAATATAAGATTTGGTACAGATTCAGCCAGGGTGCACGCTGACTCACCAAAGAAAATAGGGAGATAAGCATTACTATTATTGAAGCAGTTGTTAATTGGCCAGTCATGTGCACAATATAACCTCTGATCTAATGAAAAGATGTGTCTAAGGAAGAAGAAAAATACTTATTTTAATTAAGAGGGATGGTCAGATTATCTCCCAAATAAGAAAAAAAAAATCAATGCGTTTGAGGAAAACCGGATTAGATCTGTTTAGGCTCCTGGGGAGGACTTACAAAAGAGGATTGATTATAAAAAACAAGCGTCTAACACAAGGAAAAGGACATAACCTGAGGCCTAATGTATACAGGAAATAGAACTCTTTATAAACTGACTGTTTAGGAAATCTTGCAGAATAACAGCTGGATAAAAAAGGGAGATAGATACTGCTGACGTAATCCCCATGTCAGTAGAGCAAATGTCAGTTTTATTTCTTTTTTTGTTTGTCATATAAACATTTGTAACTGTTTCCTATTTTCTCATTTGTTCATTTGTTTGCTTGTTTTATCTCAGCCTGCCTTCCATTAAGTTTGTTTACAAAGTATAAGCAGACAGAAAAAAATCTTGACTTCTTCCTTTCCAATTGGACACTGAGACAAATTAGTTCCAGTTGTCATAGCTCCACAACATGTTCTTCAGATAACCCACAGGTAACAGAGTTGTAGGATACACAGCAGGATTGTGTAGGAGCAGTGGGTGGTATCACAAGAAACAGGGAAGGAGAGGGTGAAAACCAGGAGGGTTCTTAGTTATGCAGCTAACATGAAGGCACATGTAAGAAACCTGAGGCTTCAGAGAATGTGTAACACGTTTGAATGCTCAGTCTGCTGAATAAGTATTACTGAGTAGAGCAGGAGCTAGAATGCAGGTACCATTCCCTATCTTCCTGCAGTATGGCTACTGAATGCCTGCTTTGCTTCATCTTCTGGCCAAGTGCAGCGTTCTTTTCACTAAGCACCTGCTTCAACAAGAAGTGTGGAGAGTACTCTCACACCAGGATATACTGTAGTCTGGTATTAGGTCAACTGCTGCAAATGTCTATGCATTCAACACCTTTCATGGAAAGAAGGAAATTGAACTCACCTCTTCTATCTCACAGCCACTGAGTTGTTAGATAAAAGGGGGAGTCTCAGCTGGCCATCTTCAAGGTGAACTTAACTTCAGATTTTGAAAGGTAGCTTGTAACATCTAGCTCTAAGCAAACTCAGGTCTCTTATGCATCACCAGCACAACAAACAGCATTTCAGTACCTGACCACTTAACATGTTTGCTTCTGCCATTCTCATTTTGTGACTTAACTTTCTACATTATGGTTGGCATCTCTGGAGCCTAATTCAAAGCATTTTCCAAGGAGGCTGGTCATGTACTGTTTTTAACATTATCTGTCCATTCAGTCTAGAATAGCACAGGATGTTGTAGCAGTAACAGTGATGGAAGCCCGGCATCTGTTCTTCCCCTCATCAATTCCCATTCACACTTGTTCCTTTCTCTGCTGGTCATACCTGGCCTTGAAACTTGAACTAATGATACTACGCTTTACTGCTAATCTTGTCATTTGGAAGAAACATTAATGATAGCTACAACCCTGATCCAGGTTTTGACATTCTTAATTTCCAAGATAAACTTCTGAGCCTATAATCTTTTCCAGCCCCTGGCAGTATACAATTTACAAGGATCCTTTTTGCTAGGAGTCCCTGTGAATTAGTACAGTGTGAAGTATTTTATAGGCTGACCATTGGCAAAACACTACATGACAATCTTCTCTTAGATCATCATAAATCTACATAAATATTGATAGTCTGAATAAACAAATATGAATGATTTTACTGATTTTGTGAAATGAAAGCTAATAAAGTATGTTTTGAACTTTCTTTTTTCCTGATATCTGATAATGTTAATCTATAAAATTAACTTGCTTAAAACAAAGCAATTTTATCCATATACAAAATGCTACTAAAGTCACTACTGCAAACTTTGAGAATATGCATTTTAATGTAGCAAGTGTCACTATGACTTTACCCCAAGAAACCAAATATGTCATATAGCCACTTAGACGAAGAGCCAATCTCTTAAATATAACCACAGTTAAGTAATGCATGCTTGCAAAATGTGACATGATCCTTGTTCCAATCATTTATATCTCCCTTTTACAGAACAAACTTAGCAAAATTTTATTGAAATGAAAGAAAAAAAATAAAGTATAGGCTGATAATAAATGAGAACTCATCAGGAAGGAAGGGAGACAACAAATCACTGTAGAATTTGTAGTAGAGTTGACCAGTTTGCTTCAATTATTATTCTTATAAAAGTGAGAAATATCCCTCTCTTACTTCCTGCAGTTTCTAGGAAATCATCATCTTGGTACAAGATATCCTGGAAAGGAAGCATGTCTTCTTGTCTGCTTCTTTCATTCTGTAGGCCCATGGGGAAAGAAGTCATAGTTCTCACAAATCCTCAGCACAAATTTTGGCAGAAGTACATAGGAGTTACTCCTGGGTGTTACTGCTTTCTCTGAGAGTATCTAGAGTGACAAGCAGAAATGACGCTGTGGAAAGTGTCTGCTTTCCCTCATTTTTTTTGATGCACCAATACTCATCCTCTTAGGAGATTTTTCTGTATAATCTTGGGAAAGAACAGAGAATACACTTGTTCAAATGTCTATCCATTAGGATTTTTAAAATACGGAAATGGAGTTGAATGACTGTAGTTTTCCTGGTGTTGTTCAGAAACGTAAATGGATCCTGTAACTCAGATAAAGGTAAGTTTGCTTTATTGCAGTAGTACAGAGCATCAGTAATCAAGAACTATGCAGTAGGAGGCAGGAAACTCCTAGCATTTGTCTCATCCTGGTTTTATCTTATCATTCCATTAGAATTTCTTTCTTTTCCTTTTACACTTTGCTACACCTGCATTATACTAATGACAGGGTGACTGTTTATTACAGTACAGTTTATGCACACTGTGCACCAGATCATGCCCTAAACTGTTTAGACAGGAAAGTTATAAATAATAATAAAATATTCCCCCAAGTATCAATACTCACTTCCATAGCTCCCTTTTTGATGAATCATTTGTAGTCATATAGTAGTCAAACTGATAACCAATGCAACTTTTGATCTTCTTTGGATCTTCTCAGACCTTTCTATGAGTTGTACATTATTGGAAAGTTAATGCAACAATGTATGCATATATCTACAATGGCTCTGTTATAAAACCTACTTTTTGCGGTTTAATATCTCATCTGGTTTAAATCACATTGGAATGAAACTTGGTTTCCAGCCAGGACACACATTTATTTTACAAAAATATTATTCAACTAGGATTTTTGTTTTTATATAAAGATCAGCAAGAAAATTAATTTTTCAAAAATTTCTACTTTCTTTTCCAAAAAAAAATAAATACACAAGTATGTCATTGAGCAAAAAGAAACAATTCAATGTCTGAATTAGAAAAGGTGCCTTATTCTTTAGGAAAATGAACTCTTCGTAGTATTCTGGTTGGGGATCCAATTGCAAGATATTCATCATCCAGCTTTTTCTTCTGATACCACAGAAATTCAGACATCCTTTTGAGGACATTTGCAGTATTTTAGACATGTAGTCATAAGGCAGTTATTTTTGTCCATTCTATTTCTTTTCATTTCCATGATTTCATGCATTAGTTTTTCTAAATTGTGTGAGAGGAAAAAAATCCCTAAGTCATAATGACATAATATTAATCATATTAACAATTTAAAGGAAAACAATACCTTGTTAAACTACAGTTTCATGTGTGACATTATTAAGAAAAATGTGTTTGCCTTGCATCTACCTATTCTTTGTGCTGGGGTGGGTTTTTTGTCTTTTTCTTTTTTTTTTTTCTTTTTCCTTGCTTTAGGGAAAAGATGTGGAGATAAACCAGATGTTGCCATATACTGCTGGTGGAGATAAGATTGATCTCACTAGAAATTGTGCATACTAAAAGTTAGGTCATGTCTCAGACAGATGGACATGCACAATGTAAAGGAGACTCCTGCAGTTCCCTATGGCTTCCCTGGGATTTTAGGTCCAGGTGCAAAGAAGTAAGCAGGTGTTAGAAGGACTTTATCATCAGTAACAGGCCAGCCAGCACATCTGAACAGGCACAGTGTTGTACATAATCTGCTAGCCATAAGGGCCATGAGCTTCATTCCTATCTTTTGCTAGGTTAAAACATTCTTATGTCTGTATTTTCCACATTCTTCTCATTATTATATTTCATGCTCTACTGAGAATAGAGTTGGCACGCCAAAGACTGTCCCAAAGGAAAACCAGCACCTAACTGAACAATGGCAACAAAAAGTATAATGCACATACCCAAGAAGTAGGGAGAATTAAACTTATCTCAGGAGAAATACAATTTCCTAACTTCTGTGTACTTTGCTGATATTAAATGATTAAATAACAACTTCTTACTATTATTTATGTAACTTACTGGATGAAAAGGTTTCCTATCCTACTTCAAGCACAAATATCAATCGTCAAAAAAATTACTAAATTAAGCTAACGTCATATATGTATACCTAAAATGTCAGCTCTTTGTTCATGATTATCAAAACTGAGGCTTGGATCACTAGTTGCCAGTATGGAAAAAAAAAACAAAACCATTCAGTAGTGTTGTTAACTTCCTTTTTCGCTGTCTCACAGGATATCCCTAAAAAAAAAAAATTAAAAATATCTTGCATTAAAAAAAAATCTTCCAAATAGACTAGTAAGGTGGACAGTGTAAGATATGAAGTCCTTTTACTAAGTTAGTGGTTTTGATAACAATGTCATAGCTGATTTTTATTCACCAATATGTTAAAGCAGAAAAAACAATGCTATTAGTAAGATATATGTATTACTAATTTTAACAAAATATGCCAATCGTAAGTGCAAACCATGTCATGAGACCCAGAAAAATACTGCAAACTAAGGGAAGCACAGTTGTTAGTATACTAAGTGTGGCTTGATCACCAGTCTGTATCAGATTGGCAGTTATGTCTGTGAATGAATTCTTTATTCTACAAAAATGCTCCCTATCTTAAAAACTACATTTTCATTTCAATACCTGTGAGAGTCATATCATTGCTTTCAGTAGTGAGCATCACTTATATGTCATGCAATATTACATAATACATTACTAAAGAGTAAAAAGTACATTATTTTTTCTATATCATACATGATTAAAATACTTTTCTGTACATCATTTGGCCATCATTCTTATTGCACAGTATGTTCCCAATTCTTGTTTAAAACTAAGAATTTTACATTAAACTCTGAAATGGTTTCAAGAAGACATTCCAGCATTCCTCTAACTGTAAGTCTGCTCTGAGGAGACAACACTTGCAGGTAAATGTAGAGCTAAGGGGGGTTTGGTGCTTACAGCTCATTGGCCATATATCTATGGCCCAAATTACATCCTACTTGGGGTTAGTATAACAAATTGCCTTTGCATGTGGGCCCTAGAATATAGAATCACTCACAAAGATGGGTTGTCAAAGCAGAAGAGGTGAAACAATGGTGATCACAGGGACTGGAAATTATTATTCCCCCACCTTGTTTCTTCCACCTTCGATTTTCTTTTTTTCAAGTTGTTTAGTGACCTGAGGTGAAATGGGAAGGAATTGACAGCTCACATGCTGCTGCTGGCAGCAGAGTTGCTGCAGTTGCTTCCTGGACATGAAAGGAGGGGAAAAAAGAAGAAAGAAACCCAATTGTTGTTCTCTAAACATAACATATGCACAGGCAGTAGCTTTACTGTAGTTAAAGCCAACCCCTTTTTCCTGTAGAAATGATTTTCCCCCCACTGCAGTTCA
Organism: Pezoporus flaviventris; assembly: GCF_033815535.1. Lineage (NCBI taxonomy): Eukaryota > Metazoa > Chordata > Aves > Psittaciformes > Psittacidae > Pezoporus > Pezoporus flaviventris. The sequence continues at coordinate 25,676,703 of NW_026892579.1, read as the reverse complement.
GGAAAAAGGGGAGATGCTTTTTGTCTCTCCCTCTCCCTCTCCTTGCCTCCACAAAGAAAACGTGGGTTGATACCATTTTTATTGTTCTGCTGGGGTGGGTTTCAGACCTCGCATTAGCATACTGAATGTCTAATTGAATTCGGGGGCTGTGTTAATCATCTTGTTTTGTTTAGGGGCGGTTGGTGAAAGGTGCCAGGAAACGATCACTTTGGCTTGGGGTTAGCGTGGTGCTGCCACCCCAAGAAAAAGAAATCGAGAAGGGGGAGGGAGCTAGGGAGAGGCGAGTTGACTGAGTGATGTCTGAGGGCGAACTCGTGTGTCTCTTTGGTGATGTTGTGTGCTGCTGTACTGAAATCCACCCCTCTGCTGGAGCTAAAGCAAGAGTTGGAGGCATCTGATGTTGCCGTTTCCAGGGTGAAATTTCTAAGGCTTAAAAACAACAACTGAAAAAAAATCATCAAAAAAAAATCCTCAGCAAATAAAGCCATCAGAACTGAAGAGCCGGCATCTCCGTGTCCAATTGGCATCACCCCGACAGACGTTTGAGAACCATATGCCTTTAACCTAGCCACACACACGAGGGGTGAAATGAAGAAAAAAAAATATAGAAAAAAGGTAAAAAATAAACTACAACTACCCACCATCACGTCTTCCAGAAAAGGGACAGAAACAGAGCCGGTAGGAAAAGGGGAAAAAAGACAGAGAGATAGAGAGAGAGAAAAAAGCCTCCTCCTCTTCCCCCGATGAGTTTTTCGCAGTGCTCTGGTGAAGCTCGGAGGTGGCTGGCAGCGCAGGGGGCGGCTGCTGCCGCGGCTGGCGGGGCTCCGCGCAGCGCAGCGCGCCGGACCGTCAGCACCGCCGCGCCGGACAGCTCTACGCGCTGCTCCAAGCGGCCGGCTCCTCGCCCGGCCGCGCTGCGCCGCGCCGCGCCGCTGGGGCCGGTCCTGCCCCACAACAAGTACCTCTGTGCTGTCCGGGAACTACACTACACTCTCCTCTCGGTGCAACTGCATTGTCTCCTCCTCACGGAATTGGCCGTCAGGCGTAATTATCCCCATTCCTCCCCCCCTCCCCTTCTCTCCTTTGCAGGAACGACTCTTTGGGAACCTGGTCCACCCAGGGATGTAAAACTGTGCTTACCGATGCATCCCATACGAAATGCTTATGTGACCGTCTCTCTACCTTCGCCATTTTGGCTCAGCAACCTAGAGAAATAGTAAGTAACAAAGAGAGGGGGGGGGGGGGGGGAAATCCGGTTTTAATGCAAAAGGCAATAGCGAGGGGACTGCTTGGGGGAGGGGGAGAGGCTGGTCGAGCTTTCCTCTCAGGTATATTTCAGCCGTTGCACTGAGGAATTGTTTAATATTGCAGGTAGGCAAATGTTGGTCTCCTGGTGTCTACAGTGTCTCAGAGAAATGAATTCCAGATTCTAACTAAATCCTGATGAAATTTGCATGTTCTCAAACTCTGCATTTTTCAGAGAAAGCCTCCTAATTGTGATGCAAATGTGTTGAAAACTTTTGTATTGAACAATTATCAACTTAACAAGCTTTTTAAAGGTTGCAAGCCTTTCCAGGAGAATGTGCAGGGCTTCATTATTGCTCTTGGTAGGAAAACCCTAGATACTGTAGTTAAACAGATTGCAGATCTGCATTGGACATTTTCAGCACAGATTTTCTATGTAGTCTGTTGATATGATGTAAGGGAAATAATCAAGTTTTCACGAGAAAGAGGGAACATCAAGTGTATGAGCAGACACTCCCAATATTATTGAATGTGCAAATAGCCAAAAAGCAAGTATTTGTGAAGTTATCCTGCTAAGGCAGAATTTATTTTTCCTGGGTTTGGAAGTGTATGATCAGACTCTTTAACAGCAAAGTAGATCAGTTTGGAGCAACGTGTTTGAAATAAAACATTACTTTCTGCCTGAGATCTGGCCTAGAAGTACATCAGTCTTATCTCCTCTGCGGGTGACAAAAGATGTCTTGATAAATGTAATTTACAATACATCCATGAGGCTTTAAAAAGCATTTTGGTAAACCAGGCACAGTATCCTTTCAAACTTTTAGATCTATTTTTTTTTTGTATTAGTAAATACCATGACTATTTCAGAACACAAGCATATACACATATGGAGCAAAAACCTCACCTGATTTCTAATGATAATAGTTTAATTTACAGTAGGGAAAGCTAGTTGGTTTTCAAGGTCATTTATTTTCATATTTTATTAAAACACTAAGAACAAATGAAATAAATCTAAATTTGTGGTTTCTTTTACGGAAGGCTTATGATATTGTTGCCATAGATATCTTGCCATTCCTTCTAGACAGTCAGAGGCCCAAGGAAATTAAGTGTGTGAGAATAGTGGATTAAAGTCAAAGTTATTAAAAGTCAGAAAGTTTGATAATCCTGCAACAAGCATGAATCAAATTCTGGGACAGATTACTGGATGATCTTTAATATATAAAGTGAAACTGCGCTGCTTGTTCAATACACATTTCTAAGTATTGCTGGTTTTCATGAGAAAGATACCTTTTAATTAATTTTAACTAGGGAATAGTTTAAACTTGTGCTAATGTCATGTCTCCTATTATATTATAATATTCATTCTTCATTTTTCAAAATATCATGCAGGTGTTATAAGGCATTTTAAAGCTCAGAGGCCTCTGAGGAATGTACCAGTAATTAAACAGATCTCAGAGTATGGATCAGTTTTGGAATTCAGCTGATTTCTGCTGAATAAGTAGTATTACTAAAACTCTCTGTGACAGCCATGGGTGCTTTTATAATTTTGCTTTTGTTGCTTTTTTCTTTTGATTTGTTATTTTAATTGCTGGAGGATGTTTTTTCTTCGTGTTGTCTGTTGTAACCTACAGATCATGGAATCATCTGGTACACCCTCAGTGACCTTAATAGTAGGCAGTGGTCTTTCATGCTTGGCCTTGATCACCCTAGCAGTTGTCTATGCAGCTCTATGGAGGTATGTAATGGATTGACAAAGCTGAACATGTGTACATAGCTATATTTAGTTGAACTGCAATTTAAAGAGAGCATTAAATGCAACATTTGCTATTATCTGGGAAAGAAAAACAAAAAAGCAAAACGTAGTACATGTTTTGATGCCTAAATTTGTTGATGTGACTGATAAGTTTTACTTTCCTGGCCTACTGGTGATGCTATAGCCTACTCTTTCCCCTGCTCAGTATAAATGTAATCGCTCTTTCAGTGAGGTCTTCATAGTGCTAGTAAACAATTTACAGGATTATTCTATATGATATATTTCATGTGAGGCTTCTGGCCTATGCCTTTGTCTGCTTTTCCTCCATTTACATTTTAAACAAAAACTTCTGTGTGCTAAAAATGACATATCAAAGTGCCACATAAGATATCACAGATTTAGGGAGGTTTAGTTAGCTGGTTTTGTGTTTGTCCACTTCAGTTATGAGTTTCAATGAAGACAATAAAATTAAAGTAGTCTCAAGTAGTGTAGTGGTACATTCCCGTAACAGTCTTTCTTTCCATCTTAAGTTTACTATATTAAAATATTATATTGACTGAAAAGTGCAGTAGATATTTATGGAGTAAATTTGAGAAGCGATGTCTTAATGTAGAAGAAACAGAAAATGAAGAGGAAGAGTGACATAAAATAGTAAATATTTTTTGAAAGTGAGCATGGGTTCTCGTTTCATCTTTTTTTTTCCATAATTAAAGAAAAATAGGTTTATACGGAAGTAAGAAGAAACACAGCAGAAAAAATAGTATTTTTTAGAGTAATGTAAAATCAGATAGAATTTTGCTTTTAGAAGCCGCTCGATAATTTTACACCCTTTTCCCCTTCACTCACTTATGTAGCCACGGAGACTCACAGGATTAGATATATATATTATAAATATAGAATATCTAGTTACATAAGTTATAATAAAGAGTTTACAAATTATGAGTTCTTGACTGTAACAAAACTGAGAATGAGAGAGTATTTCAGGATATAATACCCATCTGAAGAATTATACCATTATGTTTGCACTCCCCGATATATTTATCACTTGGATGGAAATACTGTCATGCTCAGTGGGGCTGGTCTTCTCTGTTATTTAAATCAGATATAAGGAAGAAATTTTTTATGGTGAGAATGGTGAGGCACAGGCACAGGTTGCCCCGAGAAGCTGTGGTTGCCTCATCTCTGGTAGTGTCCAAGGCTGGGTTGGATGGGGCTTGGAGCAACCTGGTCTAGTGAAAAGTATCCTCACCCATTGCAGGGGAGGTTGGAACTAGATGATTTTTAAGGTCCCTTCCAACCAAAACCATTCTGTGATTCTGTGATTCTATGATTATGGTAACTTCCAAGCAGAGAAAAAAGGTAGTGTGATGTGTTATGGACCTAGTGTGGGCTCTGCATCCCACTGAAGATAACTCATACAGATCACAGTGAGGTATTTTGCAAATATTATGACAACTGAGTGGCCTGTCATTTGAATAATTAAAATTTGTCTCCAACATATTTCTCGAGAGCACATAGTAACCAATTACAGAGAAAAGATAGACACTGAAACTTATATGTGTATATACTTGTTTTTATAAATCATGGGGTAGGGAGAAATTTGGTATTTTGACCCTACGTCTTTATTTATATTTTGGAGCCCCACCTTCCCTTTTAATGGCAGGGACTGTTTAGAAGTGATACGAGGTAGAGGTCTGAAGAAGGCCTGTGCAAGCATTCTTTGATGGCTGATTGATTTGAACCCCCCAACTGAAAATTCAAACTGAAAGACAAATTTAATATCAGTCAAATACTTATTTTCCCTTCCCTTCTTTTCTGTTCCCTTCACCAGCAGAAAACTGGAATAAAAACTAAAACCTTCCTAGCCTAAGTCAAAGCTATGAGCTCCTCCTTGCACAGTATTTACTCAACCACTAAGATCCTTTCTACTCCATAAATGCACATGATTGGGAACTGGCCCAGCTGAATCAGTAGTTAACAAGTTAGAAAGTAGCAGCATACTGACAGTGTAGACAAAGGCACCAGACTTTCTTCATTTGTCTGCAAACACATAGAACTAGCCTTAATAACATGGGTATATTTTAAGCAAAAATGCATATTGTGGTATCAGGGTTGTTCTGTCTTAACTAAAAAAATGTAATGCTGTATTTCTTAATTGATTGTTACCTGGGCAAGAGGACTACAATTCATTTCATGTCCAAAGCTCAGCATTCCTTGTGGGTTCAGGACCCCTTGTTAAGACCTCCTCAGTGTCAGCTATGGGGATACAGCTCAGGAGGAGACAGCAATATTAAATAAGCTCCAGTGAGAAGCATATGGCATAGGTCATATAACATATGACACAGTCTTCAGTGGAACTAAGCACCCTCAACTTTAATTTGCTTTTGTAGTCAACATTTATTCTTTTAGCAACTATGAAAATCAAGTCAGTAAGGTACCTCACTTGAAACCGTAATCATTCTCTTTCTGTCCCGTAGCATATAGAAGACTATACATACATAAAAATGAGAATATCTGCATCTTGTAAGGGAATAGGTGATAAGAGTATTTGACTTTTTCATCCTAAACATATTTGTAAAATGTACATGATAAGTTTGCAAGACAGACTATGTGATGCTCACTGCTGTAATTGAATCTTTCTGCACAAACTTAACCATTTTTGGTGTTAGGACTTATGAAGATAAAGATATTATGGTATCACTGTTTTTTCATACAAATTATTCTATAAAGGTTGTGGAACTTCAAGATGAATGCTACCACTATCCCAATAACATGTTTAAAAATGCAGTGCCGTAGTATCATCAACCAATCTGCATCTTATTTATGCATCATGCACCAGATCATCTGTTTATGTAAATTACCATATTTTTGCTGAAGTTAGTTAGTGGTATATACCAGCTATGAATATTCCTGGGGATGAGCAGAGAGCATAAGAAGTTCCTGACATGAATGTATGCAAGTCCATTATTATCAGTATGATGTCAGAACAGTGTTGCCAACCGGCTTTAAACGAAGCATTGATAGATTATTTTTTTAGTATACAAGGTACTAAGAGGGAATTGCAGAATATCTATCAAAATATCATAGTTCCAATGTTTGTAATATGATAGCTCCCTGGTACTCTTTTGGAACACTTGAAAGGGAGTGTCTACTTTTCAGAGTGTCTATGATATTTAATACAAGAACTGCATCAAAGCTTTTTATGATTTACTAGTTGTTTCCCTTTTAGAAAAGTTGTTCCCTCTTTTTGTTTATTTGAACAGGTACATCAGATCTGAGAGGTCAATAATTTTAATCAATTTCTGCCTGTCTATTATCTCATCAAATATCCTTATCCTGGTTGGACAAACTCAGACACATAATAAGGTATGAGAATAGATTATATTAAATTTGCACTTAAATATTAATATGTTTGATTTGTGATTAACTTAAAATATTTACATCTATTTAGTCCTGTACTCACAGGATTTTGCATTTTTGGTAAAATATTAACAGACAAGGAAAAATATTTAGCATCTCTCATAATCTCTTTTTCTCCTCCAAAAATCACTCTTGGTATTGTTCCTGCTGGATAAGCTGTGTTCTCTGTGGTAGACTTGTATATTTTATGACTAAATTTCAAAGCAAAAAAGTTCAAAGACTCAACATCAAAAGGACAAATTCTGGTTCATTATAATAGTTGTAATAGGGTTGTGCTACGGTGTTTTTGTCTTTCTATTAGCTCACTGGTACTCGAAAGGCAAGTAGAAATTGCTTAGAAGTCAGAGTACTACTCTTGAAAATGCACAGAAACAGACATCATAACAAGCTGTAGAACATTTAAATGTCTGACTGACGTAGTTATAAGAAAGTGATAACCCTGCATACCTTACTTAGTAATATATTGCTGATTTATTACTAAGGTTTTCTCAGACTCTTTCTGAACATAGTAGTTATATGTCCCTCTCCTATAGAGCAGGGCTGTGTTTTGAGGCATCACCTAGTGCCTAGTGATGCTAGGCAACTTTCAGAAGTGATAATAAGTGGTTTCTTAAAATTAACTATACATACATGACAGCCTGGATTAGAAAATAGGGTGTAATTTGTGAATAGGGCAGTGTGCGCTAGAATGCTGTTAAGTTTTGGAGTGAGCAAGTATCTGTAAAGTAATTTCTTACCCCACTGTGTTAAACTACTTAATGCACTGCTCATCTTAATTTTTCTAGTATCTAGTGAAATACGTTCATCATCTGCTATAGGATAACTAGTGTTTCTACAACACACCTACAATTAAACATTTGTCTTTTCAAACAAATACTTAGAAAATTAGCTGCCAGAAGTCTCGTAAATTCAACAGAAATCACATAGCTGAACTTTGTAAAACATACTCCATAGTAATTTCCATATAATTTAACAGAACTATTAAAATTAAGATATTAACGTGCTTAAAAGTTTTGAATGCATGTAGAGGTACCAGGGAACAAAATACACATTTGCAGAAGAAACCCACATGACTCACAGATTTTATTCAGGGGAAAAAAGTCAGAAATGCAGAAGCAACTTCAGACTGCCAGAGTGCAGAAGCATTAAGCCTCTCTAGAATTTCAGCACTAACATGAATAGTAATATATACTATTTTATTATGTATTTCAGGAAAAAATATGATTCAGTAGCTGAAAGTTCCTATATATGTTGCCACTGTGGAGTCAGGGTTTGAGGGCATCAGAACAACTGAGTTTGATAATATGATCCCTGGGCATGCTGGCAGCCATTCTCTGATGACTCAGGGAACTCTGAACAAAAACACACCTTAATCCAGTTCCTTTCTTTTATTCTTAATCTCTTTGAGCTCCCTCACTTCTGCTTTCTGAACTCCAGAAGGTAGAGATATTATACTGACTTATTTCTGAGCCATCAGATCCTAAAAATGTAAGTATTCAGAGGAAACAATTGAAAAAAAACCCAACACATCACTAAGTTTACATTTTGAATGTAAGGCCTAAAAGATCACTCTCAAATACCACTTTCTACTACACTCATCTTGTTTTTGAGTCTGCATCTTGCTTTTGGTACATGTACCACCTGGGAGTACCTTTAGTTGATCAAAGGCAGAAGACATTTTTTATACCAAGGAAGATGTTCCCTGTTACAGACCAAAAATCTGGCACTATGTCCACAGATATATGAATATATTGTAGCTCCAAGAGGCTAGCATTGGAGCGCACCATCAATGAAATAGCCAGCTAAAGCCACTGTTTAGCAAAAACTTATTTAAATAAGCAGATCCAGGTATGACTTCAATATGTTTGTAAGTAGGTATGTGTTTTGGTGCCAGAAGTATTTGAATGCAAATTCAGAATTCATTTTCAAAGATCATACATGACCAGACAGTGTTTAGTCCATAGATCTAGATTGCAGTACTGACATCGGTAAGAAAAATTGTTTTTATTTTGTTGAGCTGGAAAATTAAATCTATAAATGGGAACTCTAGAAAAGAAATCGGGTTCTTACCTATGGATTAAGACAAAAACTCTTTTAGATTTGTTTCTGAGATTTTATTATTTACTAGAAATCAAAATATTTGAGTTCTTAGTGCCTGAAAATTTTGGTAGAAAACCTGGAAATGTTTTATCAAGACATTGTAATATGCAAATAAGCAGAAATTGTTTCCTGAAACAAAGCTGAGGTGGCAAGCATATAAGCTTAGTTTTTTTAATGCATCAGAGAAAAATTGAGAAATACAACATGCCAAGTTCGAGAGTTTAATTATTCTGTTTTCATTCTTCATACTATTCTCATATCATTGGGGCACATAATTAATGTCCATATGATGATGCTGATATTCACTAAAATTGAAGAATGTCCTTTTTTTCCATTATTTAGTTTGACTTTGCTTCTGAGTTTAAATTGTTTTCAGCTCTATATTTGTGTATATTCCCTTTGAGAACAGGTGCTTATAAGTATCATCAAAGCTGAATTCCAGTATAAAGTTGAACAGTATGTAAATTGAAGATACTGAAGATGTAACAGCATGTTGCCAGTCCTAGCAAAAAGCATATCCTGAGCACCTAAAACACATAACATATACAATTAGTAGTTTTGCTAAATGCACTGTAAACCCACAAAAAAAAAAACCATAAAATTTTGTTGATGATAAGATTAGAATGTAGTTTTCTCTATCTGCATTAAACACTGCACCAACTACTTTTATTCGTTTCAATGCTATTTTATCTCCAGGATATTTCTGTGGTTCACTTTATTATGCCCATTGACAGCTGAGAAAAAAAAAAAAATTGAGTCTTTTGGTCTGTATAAGTGTAAGTTTTCTTTCTGTTTTGTGTAAATAATAGACACTTAGCCTGTTAGCTTTAGCGCTACTCTTCGAAGGCTGAGGATATCCCTAATGTTTTTACAAAAACTTCTTTTAGTACGACTGAGTTTGAATATTCCACTCTCTTTGGTTCAACTCAGTTTTGCCTTCTTCCGTAAAAAGTACCATGACAGATGGCAGAAATGGATTAAATATTTACAGAGGACATGGAGAAGCAGTTTAAATTCTTCAAAGCTACCACAGTGTTTCCATTTCTAATACTCCCTGTTTAAAAGTGATTTTTTCCTCCAGTTTCAGTAACTCGAGGATACCGACATTAGATGAGAGGTCGAGGTCATGGGGCTTTTTAGCTTGTTTTAGAATAGATTGTGATGGGAGGCATGAAGGGAAGAATGGTTTCTCTTGGAAGGTTTGGATTGGGATAGCAAAAAAGCCTTTTATCAACAGAAAAGCCTTGCTCCCGTATTCCTTCGTAGCCAAAAGTGTTGTGCATTTTATTGAAGGACCCAGCTGAGAAATGTTCTGCTTTTTTCAGTATGTTTCCCCAAGCCTTTCAAAATGCAGAACTTTATTCAATGCGGTTTCAGACACTGTAAGAGATTTTTGTTTTGTCAGTTCCTGTTTTGAAATACAGGTCACTGAAGCTTGAATTTATGAGAATATTATTAAATTAATTATGTGTCTTTTTTCAATATACTAGATGTTGTATTAGGCATGAGGAGCACATTAACTTACTTTGATATCTCTGTATCTTGTTTTCCTTCTGGTATTAAATGTTAGCCATATAATCATATTCAAATTTGATGATATACAATATACGTACACTGGAGGTAGCCCTTTAACAGCTGAATTTAGGTGTAATATTGAAATTAAGTCTCCTGAATCAGGAAGGGTAATACTTTTCATGTATAACCTAACTGTTCAAATATCTGTTATTTCACAAATGCTATGAGATGTCCCTAACATCTACAAAAGCATTACATATTTACTTTGAAGACACTGACAGTTTTCTTTGAGCACATATCTAGCAGTGATTTGTAGGTTTACCTGTAATGTAAATCTTGCTATACTATGTTTTCTAATGTTCTTCTCATCAAGAAAAATGGTTGTATTTCTTCTATATGTGGACCTCAAGCTATAAATCTTTACTGTGGTTCTGATCCCATTTAATGAATAGATTCTCTACCCCCAATACGTTATTAATTAATATTATGTGGAGGTTTTCATAAATTCACTTTCCTTTTGAATACAGCTGGAAAACACATTGATTTTTTTCACAGTTCTGCCTAACTAAAAACACATTAGCTGTTTTATGTAAGCAACTCTTGTTTACCTATTTTTCCCATGATGAAAACAAAGGTTAATGCTACTTAAAATAAACCATAGAATTCATTATACATATGAAAAAAAAAAAAGTTATTTTATACATTATCTGTTTCTGAGTGTACTTAAGAGTTCCTTTCTGGAGTTTGGGTCACCTGTGAGAAAAAGGCATATTTTTAGGAATGTCATAAGACTGCATATTTTGTTAGCCATAGTCAGGTTTCTGTGTGCCTAGCAAGGGAAAATGCTAAGGCACAAGGCAAGATTTAGCAACCCTTATAGCCTGTGTCATCCCCATTTAATTGTGGTTTTCAGTTTATTATGCTATTACGTTTTGGAATTAATCTCTTAGACCATACCTGAAGGATATGCAAAAAGCATATCCTGACCACCTAAAACACATAACATAAGCAACCAGTAGTTTTGATAAATGCATTGTAAACTCACAAAAGAAACCTTAAGAATTTGTTGATAAGATTAGAATATTCACTAAATAACTGACTGGACAAAAATAACCCCACTGTAGTCTTTTCTCAATAGAAGGTTTAGAGTGAAAGAAGCAAACAGAATTGGAAACAAACTGAGATGCCACAGCATCTCATTCCCATAGCACTCTGAAGCAGCTGACTGTGTAACTAGAGCTCCCTCAGGTTTTGAGAAACAGTGGGTGGTGGGATCCCCTGAGAACCCTGCAAATGTTCAGGTGGTACTAATGCACTAATGCTGCCTCTAACCATGCGGCTCTTGCCCCATATCTGCCACTGCCTTACAGATGCAGGCATTGTGGCAATATATCTCCTAGGAAACAGCGGGGGAGTCCTAAGAGCAGATGGAATGAACAGAGAAATGATGCTAACACAGCATTAAGGTTGTGTTAGAAAATCAATGAGGAAGCAAGGAATTTAGTATGTCAGGCAGTAGCACTCTGTGTTTTAGGTCTTGCCTGGAAAACTTCTGAGGAATACCCTCCATTTAAGCAGCTGAAACCTGTGAAAATATGTCCTCCTGTTTCAGCTAGTACCCACCTTCCAAATTAACACCTACTCTGCTGATTGTCATCTCTTTCTTTGTGTAATAGGTTTTTGAACAGCTGATTCAGGGGCTCTGGTATAGGTTAGCCATCACAGAAACACACCAGTAAACAGGTCAGCAGGCAGTGTGCACTGCATCAAACACATCTGCCCGCCTCTGTATTTGGGAACTCAGAAACCATTAATGGGAGAAGACCTCACTTAACTGAATAACTATTACAGGAGTAGGTCTGTTTAAGCAACATTTTTTTACCATGTCAAATTCTGGCAAAACCCGTTAACATCACCTGAATTAACTACTATTAACTTAGTTTGCACTCTAAGCCAATGATCCAACTAGTTTTTCAGCACTTAGCTGCCCATTCACCCAGCTGTGACCTCCTAGCCTGGTTACAAGAATATGGTGAGAGAATTTGTTGGAGATCATTTTAGTGAGCTATATTTTGAAAAACAAAAGTGATGTTGATTTGGAAATCCAAAATTTACCAAGGTTTACCCATGAAAGACTTAGGCTGTGTCTGACCCATGACTCATACTGGTGCCAGCTGTAGTGTCTCTTGGTTGTTGAGGGTCTTCTCCCATCCACCCAAACAACCACACATTGCATGCATGTGCTGAGAAATGTTGCTCAGGTGTAGTCTATTCCTTTTTCCCTGGTTGTGGTGCTGGTTTTTGTACTGGCATGTGTGTCTCTGCTGTCCTGCCTTAGCAAAAAAAACAACATAGCTGACTTTCCTGAGGTAGCCATATGCTGTGTTGCTCTTCCCAAAATGGTATCATTTTAGCTCCTTGCTCTTCAGAACCTGTTTAGAGTAGTTTTTCTCTTCTAGAATTCAACCCCACGGCCCTGAGGAAAATAGCTCATTCTCTCACAAACACCTGTTTGAATCACTTCAGACAATCTGTTGATGACTCAGGCAGCTATTTTGGGCTTCACACCTTTTTTATACTTCTCTTTTGCTTATTTGTTGAATTTCAGTGGAAATAGAAAAGCAGTCAATGGGAAGTAGATCATCCTACAAACAGTTAAATGTTAATGTCTTTCAGTTACATAATCTTGGTATTAAGAAAGAGAAAACCACAAACTCTTCTAAGTGACAATAGTAAAAAGGATTTTTAAATGAAGATACCATAGGACTAAACTGCACATGACTAAATGGTTTAATTAATAACGAGAACAACAGCAACACCAAAAATCAGCATTAAGCTACTTTGTTGTTTTCTTCCTACTATGAAAGCCGAATTTCCTTCCCGGATTTTCATGTGTGAATTACCATTTATAAGAATGTAGGCATAAGAATCCATTTGTCACATAAACCAAAACAGATACAGAAACGCAGTTAGATGTTTTTGATATAGATATCTGGTAAAAAAATACAACTCTGAGATAAATGCAATGTAAATCTTATGACCTACTACAATAATTACATCATTACTTCTTCTGCATAAAAAAAATAAAACCTGTTAGAAAACACAACCTCTTTTAAAATACTATCAATTTAAGGAACAATAGTGTAAATTTGGTGCAAAGATTATCTACCAATTGTATCAGATTTTATTTAACTTCCCTATAATTCCCCGTTGTGTCTGTGTATTTTTGGGAACATATGGTATGGTTTAACCTTGGCATGCACTATGAAGTTTATTTGTACATTTTTTACCTTGTATTCTCCTAGGTCAGAGTTTTTAGGCCCCTGTATCTTGCAGTCAAGTCAGGGAGAGTGTTTTATAAGGGAGTGACTATTGGATCAGTCTGATTCTCAGGCTGGCCTCATCAGAAGCTATAAAATGAGTATGCTTTCCTTAACACTACATACCTTGCTCTGTAAAAGCTATGGGTCTCACTCCTGTGATCCTTATACATGAAAGTATTCTCTAGACCTACATTTACTTTAAAAATTTAGAAAAATTGTAACGTAGATGTTGGGAGAATCAGGCTCAGAGGTGGTTTAAAAGTCAGTATGAAAACAAATCTTGGCGTTTGTGTTTCTTGCTTATGGCTGAAGTAAGCTCATTTCTGAAAACAGAGCTTGCTAGTGAATCAGCTCACTTTTTATGCTGGAGTCCCTCTTGCTTTTGCAGCAACTAAAAACAAAACCCAAATGTGAATCATGTTTTGCTAGATTCAATCAAAGTAGTCCAGGGTGCTGTTTGAACAGCAGCCCAAAAGAGTCACTCCAGAAGTACAAGAGTCTCTGCCCTGGGGAACTGTGAGTTCACCTACCCTGTATCTTATTAATTTGTGGTTGATTTTTAGTCATAAAATTCCCATGAAATGATTATTGTTCTCAGGTGCTAAGATTAAGGTCTGGGTTCCAGTGCCTATGCCCAGACCTGTTTATTCATTTTGTATTTGGAGGCCTTAATAGAAAAAAAAACAAAAACAAAAACAAAAAAACAAAAATGAAACCAACCAAACAAAAAAAGTGTGACAAGAGTGCAAGAGTGGATTTCAAGTTTCTCTTTCTTTCTTTCTCTCTCTTTTTCCCTGTGAATCTTTTTTCCTGTCTACAAGGAGCCAGGCTTCAGTGGGAAAAACAGAGTTTCTTTCCCATTTCTACTTTTTAGCTCTTCTACAAGGTGAGGTTAAGTGAAATTTCATGGGATGTGGGAGAAGCAGGATGCGAATCTCTGTTCCAGATCGAGGCCAACAATCAGATGGAAAGCCAATGATGATCATAAAAGATCTGACCTTTCCTGCTTTTTCTTTCTGAGAAGAAAACTGTGGTCACTCTGTGCTGAACTCATTGAAGTCAGCATTCACTAGATATAGTCTAAGTGTATTTATTGCATCATATGAAAAAGCAATGTTGTTAGATGCTGTGGATCGTATCAGAACCTTGTGATGAGACAGATGCTTAGCTTACCAATTAAAGGGACTGCTAGTATGCCTAGGGACCCAAAATTATGTACCCAGAGAACCTTTTAGTGCTATTGAAAAATGCATGTAGTGCCTTTAATTTTAGACCTCTGCCAAAACATGACCCTTTTATATTTATTTTCATGGACATACATGCTTATTATGTTGAGTCGCAATGAGTCACACCTTCGACATCAAGCCTGGTACTGAAAAATTTGACAGGAACTGTGGTTTAGTATTTTTCTCTTTTGATGTTTTTGTCAAAATTTATATAAAACTGACATTGTGGCTGAATAAGTAGGTATATTTAATAGAAAATTATGCTCAGAATAATCTTTTGAAAGAAAACTATAAAGGTAAATTTGCAAAGCATGCATTTGGCTATAATCATGGACATTTTTAACAAATGTAATTGTGAGATTTCCAGAACCCTGCAGGGAAGTGTACATGTTTTGTAATAAAAAGGCCTCAAGCTGTTTTAACTGATAGAATTTCTGAAATGTCAAGAAAGTTCAGTTTGCACTAGACTTCTGGGTTTAAAAACAGGATGGAAAACATGTTAGTGTCTCTCTCTTCTGAAGAAAACTGAAATGTATCTGGCACAAGGAGTCCAGCAGTTGGAAGGAAGTATGAATAAGGTTGGCACAAAATGTTGTTCCATTAGTAAATGGTTACATATCTGTCTCTAATTAGCAGTATGGCATATAATTTTTGCTCTATGCTCTTCATTTCATAAAAAGTCACATCTTCAACCTACCCCATATTTACTAAATAATTCCTTTAAGCTAGGAAATCTAAATGGATTTATTATTCTTTAAATATCACTTAAAGTTAGGTAAAGACTTAGAATGAGAATGTCTTCCTTAACAAGCTTAGCTAAGCCATACAGGATATAAAGCCCAATGTGTTCAGAACCTACAGCTATTGAAACTTGTTTTTTAAAAAGATGGAATTAATTGTAAAGCCGTTGTTATTTGCATCATGATTTTACACTGCTTATATATAAGAGGGTTTTCAAGGCTCCGTCTTCAACTGCATATCCTCTTATGTCAACTCAATCAGAATTCAGGCTTGAATGTCAGCAATTTCATTATTGCTATAAAACCTTAATTTTGGCACTTTGTTACCTTTTAAAGTAAATACAGAATAATACTAATGTTTCACTGAATTGAATGATCCCACAAGGCATTGCAGTTGTACTACAGTGGAAGAAAAATGGTTTTGCTAGGAATCATTGTTGGAACTCAGTATCAAGGCAGAATTAATGATGGACAAGAACTGCTGCTAGACTCAGTTTGCCTCTTGTAGCTATTCATAAACCTCGCCCCATAAAATCTCTCCAGAAAAGAATTTGTAGGAGTTTAAGCCTGATCAGGTGTCTTGTTTCCATTTGTTTCTAAAGGATTCTGCCTTCTGGATAGAAGATTCAACAATAGTATCTAAGACCAGTAAAAATAGATTTTAGTAAGATTTTTAAACCTTAGTAAGATGGCTCAATCACATTCCATAAATACCTAAAGAATATTATCTGTCCTAGTTAAATATTAGCCATTAAATGATCAAACATGTCTTTTAATTGTAGGAAATTGTCGATTGCAGGTAGAAAGATTTCAAAACTTCAAGTTGTGGCATTAATCCCTGTGAACACATACGGTCAGTAGAAAATACAAAGCCTGAAATGAATTAGAACTAAGCCAGATTTTATTGTTTTGCAGTTGCCATGGTTAGGAGCATGCATGCAAGTTATTGATATCGCTCAGCTGACACTTGTTATGCCATGATAACTTGGTTGTGTGTTTGAGCCCCTGGAGGTTTCAATTCAATACTTAAGTGAACAGGTATGACAAATGAAGCAAAGCCAAAGAAGCATTTTGAGTTTTCTTTGTCAAGGAAGCACTTTGCCGAATTTCCATTCAAGATACATGTATACTGTACCCTGCACAACTGGACTTTGATATCTCTCAGCATTGCACTATATTAGTGTTAATTATTCATATGGGCTTTGCTAATCTCAGGTCATGCTCCTTCTGTTCTCTACATTTAAACCTGTTATCATGTGTCAGCTGGAATCATAGAATCAGGACTGATTTGGGTCACTTGGATTCATTTGTCTCCCCTAGAAACTGGTGAACAGAGATCTGCTGGTGTGCTATGAAAACTTAAGCTTCTGGAAGGAATTTTTCTAAGTGGTGTTGAAGGAAAGGGAATTAAAAATGGATTATAATGAATGCACAAAGCAAGTAACCTTTCCATGCAGTCCCTAGCACGTTTCTTCTTCTTGTTAAGCTCACATGCGCAATAATCCCCTATGACAGTATGGTTCTGTCATTATGGTCTACCAGAGGCTTTTGTTTCCAAGAGCCTCTAAAATATAAGAATAGATCTATCATAAAACATTACCCAGTTTCTAAATAAAGTAACAAAAAAAATTAAGAAATCTCGTGCCTTCCAGCATCTGAAAGGGGAGACTGCTTTCCTACAATAATCTAAACCTGTCAGTACAATTGTTTTAGAGATGCTGCTGTGTGTACAGAGGATGACACTGATTTTAGTGGTTGCCTCTGCAGGCAAAGTTATCTGATCTGTTCAGGTCACAGAGCATCCACTAAGGGAATTCCCACCGCAGGAGCAGAGAGAATACAGATAACTTTCCAAAGGTAATTTGGCTATGTCATGTCATCCAGGGCATAACAGCTATGGATATAGTCTGAGAGATTTTGTATGAGGAGACATCCATGCTAAGTATATAATTCATAATATAGCATTTTATACTTGATAATTCTAGTTGCCAAGAGAGACATTTAGCATTAATTATTAATTATTGTTGTTGTTGATAAAAATAAACCTGTCATTGAGGTTCTGGGAGTATTTCCAACATCAACAAATTTTCAAACTGATTTACTAGCAGATATAATCATTTTATATTTCTCCCTCCAGTCAGAACCCCAGCTTATTTCTTGCTTGCCCCTCCCATAGGGAAACACTTGAGTAAATATATCAGCCTTTCACTCTGTTCTCAGTGTCAGCACATCCAGATCTGTTAGCTTGCCTATAGAAGCAAGGAGCGAGGAAAAGAGGTGAGGACTACTTCAGCTGTAGTAAGACTTTTAAGCCTCCATTTCTGAGCATTTTAATCTTAGAAATATTAACTGGTACACAGAAACAGTGGATGTTATGAAGAAGGCTGGATGTGAAATTTTGTCAGGTAAAATGGAGGAAAAAAAAAAGATGCTGTAGAACCATAGAATCATAGAATAGTTAGGGTTGGAAAGGAACTTAAGATCATCAAGTTCCAACCCTGCTGCCATGGGCAGGGGCACCTTACACTAACCATATCACCCAAGGCCTTGTCCAACCTCGTCTTGAGCACTGCCAGGGATGGAGCATTCACAACCTCCCTGGGCAACCTATTCCTGTGCCTCACCACCCTAACAAGAAAGAATTTCCTCCTTATACCCAATCTAAACTTCCCCTGTTTAAGTTTGAACCAGTTACCCCTTGTCCTATCACTACAGTCCCTAACGAAGAGTCCCCTCCCCAGCATCCCTGTAGGCCCCCTTCAGATACTGGAAGGCTGCTATGAGGTCTCCACACAGCCTTCTCTTCTCCAGGATGAACAGCCCCAACTTTCTCAGCCTATCTTCATACGGGAGGTGCTCCAGTCCCCTGATCATCCTCATGGCCCTCCTCTGGACTTGTTCCAGCAGTTCCATGTCTTTTTAATGTTGAGGACAGCAGAACTGCACACAATACTCCAAGTGAGGTTTCACAAGAGCAGAGTAGAGGGGCAGGATCACCTCCTTTGACCTGCTGGTAATGCTCCTTTTGATGCAGCCCAGGATACGGTTGGCTTTCTGGGCTGCAAGCGCACACTGCCGGCTCATGTTCATTTTCTTATTGAGCAACACCCCCAAGTCCTTCTTCACAGGGCTGCTCTGAACCTTCTCTGCCCAACCTGTAGTTGTGCCTGGGATTGCTCCGACCCAGGTGTAGGACCTTGCACTTGGCATGGTTAAACTTCATGAGGTTGGCATCAGCCCACCTCACAAATGGGTCAAGGTCCCTTTGGATGGCATTCTTTCCCTCCAGCGTATCAACCGAACCACGCAGCTTGGTGACATCGGCAAACTTGCTGAGGGCACACATAATTCCACTGTCCATGTCACTGACAAAGATGTTGAACAAGACCGTTCCCAACACCGATCCCTGAGGGACACCACTCGTTACTGGTCTCCAGCTGGACATTGAGCCATTGACCACAACTCTTTGTGTGCGGCTGTCCAGCCAGTTCTTTATCCACTGAGTGGTCCATCCATCAAATTGATGTCTCTCCAATTTAGAGACAAGGATGTTGTGTGGGACAATGTCGAATGCTTTGCACAAGTCCAGGTAGATGACATCAACTGCTCTACCCCTGTCCATCAGTTCTGTAGCCCCATCATAGAAGGCCACCAAATTGGTCAGGCGGGATTTCCCCTTAGTGAAGCCATGCTGGCTGTCACCAAGCACCTTGTTGCTTTTCATGTGCCTTAGCATGCCTTCCAGGAGAATCTGCTCCAAGATTTTGCCAGGCACAGAGGTGAGACTGACTAGTCTGCAGTTCCCTGAGTCATCCATTTTTCCCTTCTTGAAAATGGGGGTTATGTTTCCCTTTTTCCAGTCGTTGGGAACTTCACCTGACTGCCATGATTTTTCAAATATGATGGCCAGCGGCTTAGCAACTTCATTTGCCAGCTCCTTCAGGACCTGCAGATGGATTTTGTCAGGACCCATGAACTTGTGCACATTCAGATTTTTAAGATGATCTCGAACCAGATCGTCTCCTACAGTGGGCGCAGGGTCTTCATTCTCGCAGTCCCTGCATCTGCCTTCCAAGACTTGGGTGGTTTGGTCAGAGCCTTTGCCAGTGAAGACCAAGGCAAAGAAGTCATTCAGAACCTCAACCTTCCTGTGTAGCCAGTTCTCCTGAGAGCTTCCTGAGGGGGCCTACGTTCTCCCTAGTCTGTTTTTTTATTTGCTACGTACCTATAGAATCCCTTCCTGTTATCCTTGATACCTCTAGCCAAGTTTAATTCCAGCTGGCCTTAGCTTTCCTAACCTGGTCCCTAGCTTCCCAGACAACATCCCTGTACTCTTCCCATGCCACCTGTCCTTGCTTCCACTTTTTATAAGCCTCTTTTTTCATTTGAATTTTCCTCAGGAGCTCCTTATCCATCCAAGGAGGTCTCCTGGCCCTCCTGCTGCACTTCCTTCTAGCTGGGATGCAACACTCCTGAGCTTGTAGCAGGTGATCCTTGAATATCAACCAAGAGTCTTGGGCCCCCCTGCCCTCTAGGGCTTATATCCCATGGAACCTCACTAAGCACGTTCCTGAAGAGGCCAAGTCTGCTCTTTTGAAGTCCAGGGCAGTGAGCTTGCTGCATGCTCTTTTCACTGTCCTGAGGATCTCAAATTCGACCATCTCGTGATAGCTGCATCCAAGGCTGCCCTGGAGAGTCACATTTCCAACAAGCCCTTCCCTGTTGGTGAGCATGAGGTCAAGCATGGCACCTCTCCTTGTCGGCTCCTCTATTACTTGCAGGAGGAAGTTGTCTTCCACACAATCGAGGAACCTCCTGGATTGCTTGTGCTTGGCCGTACCATCATGTTTCTACTCAGCAGCACAAGTGAGGGTATTATAAGACTACAGGGAGAAGCTGTGCTAGAAACAGTAGTGCTGTGGACAACTTTTACTGATCACACTTGAGTCCAAACAAAGAATTAATTTATTTTTTGCAGTAGCAGAAGCTCCCAACTGGTCTGGAAGTGTCACTCACCATGCATTTCATGTGTTGAGTTGATTAGAACAGTTAAATATGTAGGTCTCACTAGCTCGTACGCCAGTGAAACAGACTAGAAAAGACAGGTCACAGCTACATTCCTGACATTTAGGCATTTAGGGACTTCTGCACAGGACTTCGCCATTTTGAAATAGAGAAGGTGGCCTACAGGATGCAAGCTTTACCTTCCAATCATGTAGGTTTTCCTCAGTATTTGAATGTCACTGGTGTGATTTTCTGGTCATGGCAGGGCACTGGAACTCATAAGAAATAGAGGTGGCATCTGACTACAGTATTCAGTTCTTCAGTGGCTTTGGCCAGCTGGGAAGGTTTGTTTCATGGTCATTTCTTACACAGGAACCCATCATGTTCATCATGTTCCTAGACCACTGGAGGGGTTTGCCCAGTGCTTCAACCTGGAGTCTGACCAAAACAACTTCCTCAAGGATTTACAAGTTAGGAGTTATATGTTAAAAGGCCACAGATGTGGCCAGGCAAGTTGCCACAATGAGTGAAACACATTTTTTACTTTCCCTAATATACTCTCTGCTTTGTATTAGATGTTCACTGATTTTAGTGCATTTCATAGAGATAGCTCTGTGCCAGATAAAAATCCATCTTCTCCCACTGAGATACTTTTTTTTCTTTTCTGCAGATATTCTCTTAGTACATACTGTTTTTCACGGGAACTGTTTGCATCCCTTATACATTATTTTTTTAATATGAGACTCAGTGAGCTATAGAGCCAGGGGTTAATCATGTGGTTAGCCATGTGGTTAATAATTTAAAATAACTGAAGGGATTTTGTTTCCTTTAAATTGTTACTAATGCATTATTTATTGTCATAATTTGTATATAATAAAATGACTAGGCTCAGTCAATGATAATTACGTTACTTAGGAACAATTTGAAGTCACGCACATAGAAAGCAATATAGTAGCATTTGCTTTGAAGCTTTATGCTAAACATCTATGTTTCTTTGAGCTTTATGTGCAACACTGCATTTTGCTTAATATTTTTATGGTTATTTACCTTTCAAAATAACCAAATCTAAATTGGAACAAAGCTCAAAGCACTTTGGCAAAAGATATGCTAATAATTTCCAATTAGGAAGAAAAAATTGCTAAAAACTAAGATAACGTGTTACTAGCAGTACAATTACACTGTCTTTAATTGTATGCAGTGCCTTCCAGGCCACAAAGAGTCTGAGGGGAGAACAGCAGACCAACATGTTCTGTAGGCAAGACAGCTACCCATTCTTCTGCTCTTGAACACCAATTCCAAGAGAAAATCTTCCTTGTGAAAACATAGCTGTGGTACCGCTGGCTTTGTGGAGAAGCTGGTCACAGTAAAATTATTTCCTAATTGCTGTGAAAAATGCAGGTCCCTTCTTAGGCAGGATTAAGATGCTTCTTGAATTCCATAGGCATTATGTCTGTCACTGACTGTCAGAAAGGAGGAGAGGAGGAGATTCTTCCAGCCAGGATGTCTTTAGTTAGAAGCAAAGAACCACTTTAGACAGCCCCTGTTGTGTGGCATGGGAAAGTCCTAGTTTTGAAGACTGCATTTTCTTTTCGTGTTGCCTTCTTGCAAGAAATATTCATAGTGAGTGGGGATTTTCCCTTCAGGCCTTCATGTGTAAAAAAAAAAAAAAAATGCTGTTTGTTTTGAAATTAAAAATTAAGAAAGTAAAATGGTTGTTGCACCATTTCTTCTTTCTTCAGTTCTCCTTTCTTTATCTTTTCTTCCCTTCATTTCTTTTATCTTCTTTCTTCATTCATTGTTTGCCTTGCTTTTTGGATTTATG
This sequence comes from Pezoporus flaviventris, assembly GCF_033815535.1. Classification (NCBI taxonomy): domain Eukaryota; kingdom Metazoa; phylum Chordata; class Aves; order Psittaciformes; family Psittacidae; genus Pezoporus; species Pezoporus flaviventris. The sequence goes on along the minus strand of NW_026892579.1, from coordinate 25,654,555 downwards.
ATCTACTTTTGGATTTATGATCTACTTTTGGCCTTTCCTTTATTTGGCTTCCCTGATGCTGTTTTCTTGCCATCCAACATTCTGATCAAAGCCAACATTTGGGAATTCAGGGAATTCTACACATTTGCAAATAGAGAAGGCAGCTTATAGGATGCACACATTACTTTTTGATCATGTAGGTTTTCTTCAGCATTTGAATTTCACTAGAGAACAATTTTCTGGTGATGACAAGGCACTGAAACTCATAAGAAAGAGAGGCAGCATCCGACTACAGTATTCAAATCTTCAGTGGTTCTAGCCAACAAGGCAGGTTTTATTTCCAGATCATTTCTTACAGAAGAACCTACCCACTACATACCTGGACTGTTGGAGGGTTTGCCTAATGCTTCAACCTGGAGTCTGACAGAATCAACTTCTTCAAGGATTTACATGTTAGAAGAAGGAAAGGTCCTTCTCTGTTCTATTCCAACCCCCCTCCTGCCCCTCTTTTGCTTCCTGAGAGGCAAAGATATTCCTGCTGATTTTGTCCCTCTACAGTTCTTGTCCACTTTTTCACCCCGTTGAAGTTCTCTGCCTTGACTGTCAAGCTTCTCAAGAGATAATATCCTTAGAGTACTCTCTTCTGTCATTACCTTTGAATTATCAAATTCCCTTTCTCAAGGAGGATAAGCTGAACATTTCAAGCAGAGTCATAACACTTGAATGCAGTGGTTCTGCCGCATAGATAGAAAAATGAGAAATAAAGGAAAATGTGGTTATGAGATGTGATAGCTCAGTAAGACTCTCATCATGTACCAGTGGGACTTACATTGTGTGCAAGCAGTTCTCCATTGCTGTGCTTCTCAGTAAAAATGCTTTGCCTTTCTTTCTGTTATTGAACTTTAAAAGACAGCAGAGAGAAGAAATTGTGTTACTATATATCTATTATAGAATTATATTATGCAATGATGTTGTATATAGCATTTTTTACATATTGTCATAATATTATTCTTATTAAAGAGGCTTCCACTCAAAATTCAGTAGCCCTAGCTGGGGGTTATATCCTAAAACAGACGTCAATCTAATGCATCACTGACACTCTACCAGCCCCATGGCACAGAGCAGGCTTGACAAACAGTCTTGTGCACGGGTGCAAGAGCAACCAATGATCTAAAGCCTTGCTCTGAAGCCCCTTTACAAAACCATTCTGTCATGCAATTGCTCTGTTCCTGTGTGGCTTTATGCTGTTATAGGAAATTACAATATGTAGCTTTTTTTTTAATTCCCTTTAGTATGCTCAATCTCACTATCATCTCCTGTGCTATCCTGGTATTTTGAGCTCTCTGCCATCTTTAAAAATAGGCTGGGCAATTTTTCATTAATTTATGACTAATATTTCCTTTTAAAAGTAAAATCTATCTTTACAAAATTGTTTTTTTTTTCCATCAAGTAAAAGAATCAAACATTTTAAACAGATTAAAATGAACTCAGTAAAAAAAATAAACAGATTGTTCATTACACATCCACCTTCCAGTCTGATCTTCAGCCTCTTTTTATCTCTGTGCTGTCACAGACTGAGAACATCAGATTGATGCGCAGAACATCATGTCATTTCCCTGTATCTAGCACTGTATCTATGTTGTATCTACCAAATCTACCTTTAAAAATTCATGAGAAGCTATGGGCTGGGTGAAAAACATTAAATGGGGCTGAGCTGTCAATTGGCAGCCAGTAATGCTTGCAAAATGTTAAGTATAGAGTAATAGCAGAACCACTTAAAACCATCACAATCAGCACACATAGGTATGAGTCACTAGATAAAGTTAAAAACAGTGAAAATCAAGCCTGAAGTCTAATTCAGGTCCTTTTCTTCCTTTCAAAATGCAAACAGGCCATAAACCCTCTCTTGCCTGCTTAAGCGGTTAGTTTACAATTGCTTTCTATCAAGTGCTCAGCAGAAAGTAGCTCGAAAATACAAGCAAATATATCCTTCTTCATTTCTTCCAGCTTCTTGTCAAAGACTAATAGAATAGGTGCTGTTCTTTTGGTTTCTTTAATTTCAAATATGGGATTCATTCCCTTCCAACTCTCATTTAGGGGTAGACTTTCCATACAATGCTTTTTAAGCTGCACAGTGCCCCCAGATTACAGTGGGGGCTGTGCAGCATAAAATCCTGCAGCGCTTTGAAATTAAGTTTAAAACCCTGCAGTGCTTTGGAAAAGATAGATATTTATTCAGCAGTATGCATTGGCACCAGAGTGAAGAAAGCTGAGAGGAATTTCACCAATACAGCTGGGACATAACCAAGGTGTTTCACGCAGGACCTATCAAAGAAACACCATTTTGTATTGCTAACACCTGCCAAAATAACATGACACATTTGATATACTTTTAGATAATGTCATCAAAGACTAATTGTGGCAGATCCGACACTGAAGCAAAATTTCTGTTTGTCAGAATATTAACCTCTTTGCTTGTGGGATGCCCTTTGCCTTGTATATAGCAATCCCTAACTGGTTTGGTCTTTTTTTTTCAATTATTATCTTAAAGCTATCTTTTCTGATGGGAAAGTTTTCAAGATACTGAAATGAAAAGGTCTAACAATTTGTTACACAACTGTAGTATACAGGACATCAACAGTATTTGATAGATGATAGTGCCTGCAACTGAATTAGACCCTAATTCTGAAGTTAATTCTTTGGAGCCCCACCAAAGCTCTGGAAACTGTGCAAGAATTCAATTTAAGAAAAGCTTTTTGTTGTAATGATTGTGGCATTGTAAAATAGCTAAAGTAGCCATTATCACACAGCTCTGTGGATCAGTTAGTTTTTAAATGATTGTTCCTGATCAAAAATTATGGAAAAGCGCTGTATATTTCATTCAAAATGGTATTGCCATTATTAATTTGTTGGGTTTTTTTTTTTAAAGTAATTTTATTTTAGACTTTTGGAGAATATTCAGTGCATCTCTGAAAAATACACAGTTCCAGAGCAGTTTGGAAAAAAATCTAAAGAATTCTATTAAGAATATTTCTTTGTGCATGTGTGTGAGAGCATTCATGAGTGCCTCTGTGTGTATGCTGATAAATGAAGGATTTTCCAAATAGGAATCAGTCGTATAGTAATTTTGACTTTCAAATACATCATTTCCTTTGATTGTAATGGAATCTATGAGTATGTGTGAGAGTAGAATACAGTCCATTAGCGATTAAATCTACCAGCTTCATAACCCTCAACTCAAAATACAGCATCTTATTGACGCATTTCCAATATGAGCAAATAATGAAAACAAAGGGAATGTGACAAATACATAGATAAAGAAATTAATGAAAATATCTGAACACAAAAGGCATGAAGAACCCACAATGTATGCTACTGAATCGAAAGGCAATATGTTTTTTTGTATGTTTGAAGGTATGTTTGAAAAATATTAAAATAGTTATATTCTTTTGAAAACCTAAAAATATATCCAATACCTGCTTTTTTTTAATATTAAAATATTCTGATTGCCTTTTACAGTGTTACAATAATTACAATATTGCTAGCTTACCTCATTTGAGGTAAGTTAACATTTGTTGATTTAAACAATTAAATTAATAATAATCCTTCCTTACTTTAGAAATATTTCACAGTTAAAAATAATGTTTAGCCTTTTAATAAGGCTGGCAGTGGTAGGTGGTGTCTTTAGTGTAAAAGCGCATTGGTGATTTGTGTGCATTTTTGACATCTGGTTCATGTGATTTCCTGTATCAGTTGTCTCACATTCATGACGTTTTTGTTAGAAGTATCAGCAGCTATTAGGGCAATAAGAAGCTGTGAGCATATTACAGGTCCCTTAAGCAAGCAGCTTGAATTGGATTTTATTTTCTGCAATGATACAGTTGCGTTTCAGTGAGCTGAAAATCAAGTCACGTCTTAAGAATTCATGACATTATATTCAGCTGAATTTATTACTCTTTCTATTAAGTTTTTCTGTGAACAATCACAATACTGACAGGGCTGCCATGTTAACATTTTTAAGCAGCTAGTGGGGTTGATTTGCCTACAGGCTCCCAGGGGACAGTGGGTGTTCCAATCATTTTACAAAAAGAAGTGACAGGTTATGTTCTCATGAGTGACTGCGCCACTTTCTTTATGCCTCCAGATTCTTCCATCTCAGCAGGAAACTTAAAATTTTATCAAAAACATTAGTATACATTTACAATGTAATATTAAACTGATTTAACTTTGCAGCTCTTCACTTACTAATTTGCCATGTATAAGCGCAAGTCCATGTGCCAATGAAAGACTTAACTCAGTACCTTCTCTACCTTTAGGGTAGAAAGGATTGATTTATTTCCCTGTCTAACTAGAGGGTTAGGCATGATATTTAGCATTTAACCAGAGACTTTTGCTAATAAGACTACACTAATAACTTCCCCTTTTCTTAAAAATACTAGCATGCAAGCATACTAGTCATCAACTCTGTTTACGTCATAGCATCATAACTTAAAGCAGTTGAAGATATTACAGATGTTATATATGGATACAGATAATATAATACAGATATTATGGACTATTTTTTTAAATTTTTTTCTATTTTAAACATCAAACAAATTTCCACGGGGTATCCTCCCAATGATAAGTGTGAAATATTGTTCAATACGCAGTAGTCTAGACTACTAGAAGTCAGCAAAAATTCTGTGCCAGCTTTAGCAGCTTCATGGGTTTGCCCTTTGTGGTAGTATTCAAACACCTGAAGTTGCTGCCTATATTCAAAAATTAAATCTGGATAGACTTGGTTAAAAATATGTATATACGTATATATATTTTTAAAATCTCAAGACTTCTAGAATTAAATTTCAGACTTGCTGCAAAATGCACCCTCTCTATGAAGCTGAACTGCTCAGGATGTTCCTTGCATTCAAACCCATGCATGATAATAGAAACCAGATATTCCCCCAGGTACCAACTCTGAAGGGCCTGATATGTTCCGTGTTCTGAGAGCACATCTAACCTGCAGTGACAGAGCCAGCTTCCTAACAAAAAAAAAATAAAAAAAAAACAACAAAAACCTTGACACTGCCTTTTTTTTTTTTCCATCTGGGAGCCAAGCTCTGGGTGAAGAAAGTATAAATTCATAAATTCCCAACATCAAGCTTTGTACTCAAGGTCTTCCAGTTAAAATGTGGTGAAGTGTCTTCTGCTTTTCTGAAACCAGTGGAAAGTAAAACTCAAGACTAATTTATACAAAGCAACATTTGTGGAATTCAAATGCTGGCTTGAGATAATTTAAATTTTAAAAAAATGTTTTCCCTTCTGATCCTGTGAAACCAAACTGCCTGTCAGTAGCACCTTCTTAAGCAAAATTATAACATACCAAGCATTTGTGCATGAAAGTGCTGATATTAACTATCATTCCGTAGCATGAATGTGCAGTTGAGTAGAATGCAATCATGTTTAGAGAATTTTCAATCCTGCCTAAATACACATCAGCTGCACTCCTCCAGCAGCAGTTAGTCTGGTCCTTGGTCAGAGACTTGTGTGGAACAGATGATGGGAGTATGGCATTCATACAACCCCTCTGCTCCCAGTGACAGAGTGGTGCATCCAGGGATGCCTTGGGATCAATCACAGCTTTGTCTCTTGCCATGAGGAGGAAATAACTGTAGGTCCCCTGTTTTTCATGCCAACTGGTCTGAAGCTTATCTTAAGTGGTCTGTTCTCTGACAGTGGTTTCTATACACATTTGTAACAAAATATGACCTCTGAAATAGTACATTTAACACATACGTCAGATAGATTCCTCTAGTGCATTGATGATAACTTCTTAATGCAAATGGTGGACAAACCAACTAGGAGAGGAGCGCTGCTGGATCTGGTACTCACCAACAAGGAGGGTCTGGTTGAAGCAGTGATGGTCAATGGCAGCCTTGGCTGCAGTGACCATGAGATGGTGGAGTTTAGGATCCTGTGTGGGAGGAATAGAATACCTAGCAAGGCCACATTTCTGGATTTCCGAAGGGCCAACTTTGGCCTCTTCAATCAATTGCTAAGGGAAGTATCATGGCAAAGGGTACTAGGTGGTAAAGGGGCTCAAGATAGTTGGTCAGCATTCAAGGACCACTTCTTCCAAGCTCAGAATCAGAGTGTCCCAATGAGTAGGAAGTCAAGTAGGGGAGCCAGGAGACCAACATGGTTAAACAAGGAACTGCTGAGCAAACTCATACGGAAAAAGAGAATCTATGGATTATGGAAGGAGGGGCTGACCACTTGGGAGGAATATAGGACAGCTATTAGAGGATGTAGGGAGGCAATTAGGACAGCTAAGGCCTCCTTGGAACTTAATCTGGCAAATTGGGTGTCCTGGGTTCAGCAGTAGCAGTCATGTTTTTTCCTTTGTGTTAACTGTTGCAGTGCTGTGTTTTGACTTCCAGTTTGAGAACAGTGTTGGTGAAGCCTATGTTGTCGGTTGTTGCTAAGTGATGTTTACCCTGACCAAGGACTCTGTGAGGCTCATGCTCTGCCAGGGAGGAGGGGAAGCTGTGAGGAAGCAGAGACGGGGCGCCTGACCCGGGCTAGCCGGGGAGGTATTCCATACCACAGCACGTCATGCCCGGGGTGGGGGGTAACTGGGAGTTACCCGGAAGGACAGGGGCTTCCGGGTGGAACTCGTTTTCTTGGCCGGTGGTATCGTATTCTCTTCCCTTGTTATTTTCCCTTATCATTGTTTTAGCTGATAGTAGCGGTGGTGATTTGTTGCTGGACTGTTCTTGTCTCAACCCGTAGGAGTTGCACTCTCTCGATCCTCCTCCCCGTTCCTCCGGGAGCGGGGAAGGGGAGAGCCCCAGTGCAGGGGGGGGGGGGGGGGGGGGGGGAGACGGACACGGACCTTGATTGTTGTCAGCTCGGCACCACTCACTGGGAGTGAGTGAACAAGTTACCTGACTGGGTTTAAACCACGACATTGGGTCAAGGACAATAGAAAGGGCTTCTTCAAATACATAGCGAATAAAACTAACACAAGAAGCAGTATAGGCCCACTGCTGAATGAGGTGGGTGCCCTGGAGACAGAGGATATAAAGAAGGCAGAGGTGTTGAATGCCCTCTTTCCCTCTGTCTTTACTCCTGCAGACTCCCCCTGGGGGACCCAGATTCCTATAGCCCCAGAAGGAGTCAGGATAAAGGAGGAGTTTGCTTTGGTGGATGAGGATTGGGTTAGGGATCAGTTAAGTAATCTGGACATCTATAAATCGATGGGTCTGGATGGAATACACCCGCAGGTGCTGAGGGAGCTGGCGGAAGTCATTGCTGAGCCACTCTCCATCATCTTTGGTAAGTCGTGGGAAACAGGAGAGGTGCCTGAGGATTGGAGGATGGCAAATATCACGCCAGTCTATAAGAAGGGCAAGGAGGACCCGGGTAATTATAGACTGGTCAGCCTTACCTCCATCCCTGGAAAGGTGATGGAACAACTTATTCTTGACACTGTCTCTAGGCATATCAAGGATGAGGGGGTCATTAAGAGCAGCCAACGTGGCTTTACCAAGGGGAAGTCATGTTTGACCAGCCTTATAGCCTTCTATGAGCAAGTAACTAGGTGGATGGATGATGGTAGAGCGGTAGATGTGTTTTTTCTTGATTTCAGTAAGGCATTTGATACTGTCTCCCACAGCATCCTCATAGATAAGCTAAGGAAGTGTGGGCTTGATGATCAGGTAGTGAGGTGGATCAAGAACTGGTTGGAAGGAAGAAGGCAGAGTTGTGGTTAATGGGGCAGAATCTAGCTGGAGGTCTGTGACTAGTGGAGTCCCTCAGGGGTCAGTGCTGGGACCAGTGTTGTGTAATATTTTCATCAACGACCTGGATGAGGGAACTGAATGTACCCTCAGCAAGTTCTCTGATGATACTAAACAGGGTGGAGTGGCTGACACACCAGAGGGCTGTGTTGCCATTCAGCGAGACCTGGACAGCCTGGAGAGTTGGGCGGAGAGGAACTTGATGAAATTCAACAAGGGCAAGTGTAGAGTCTTGCATCTGGGGAAGAACAACCCCATGTACCAGTACAGTACCTGCTGGATAGTAGTGAAGGGGAAAGGGACCTGGGGGTCCTGGTGGATAGGAGGATGACCATGAGCCAACAATGTGCCCTTGTGACCAAGAAGGCCAATGGCATCCTAGGGTGCATTAGAAAGGGTGTGGTTAGTAGGTCAAGAGAGTTTCTCCTCCCCCTTGGTGAGGCCGCATCTGGAATATTGTGTCCAGTTCTGGGCCCCACAGTTCAAGAAGGACAGGGAATTGCTTGAAAGAGTCCAGCGCAGAGCTACAAAGATGATTAAGGGCGTGGAACATCTCTCTTATGAGGAGAGGCTGAGGGAGCTGGGACTCTTTAGCTTGGAGAAGAGGAGACTGAGGGGTGACCTCATCAATATTTACAAATATGTAAAGGGTGAGTGTCAGGATGATGGAGCTAGGTTTTTTTCAGTGATGTCCAGTGACAGGACAAGCGGCAATGGGTGTAAACTGGAGCATAGGAGGTTCCATGTGAACATCAGGAAAAATTTCTTTACTGTGAGAGTGACAGAGCACTGGAACAGGTTGCCCAGGGGGGTTTTGGAGTCCTCCTACATTGGAGATATTCAAGGCCCGCCTGGATAAGTTCCTGTGTGATGTACTCTAGGTTACCCTGCTCTTGCAGAAGGCTTGGACTAGATGATCTTTTGAGGTCCCTTCCAACCCTTAGGATTCTGTGATTCTGTGATTTGTTTGGATTCTTAACCACAGTGTTAAGTTTAATTTAAATGAAAAAGGTCACACTGATAAAGCTGTCTACATTCAAATTCTTGCTAAGTTTTTTGTCATTGCACTCTTTCCCTTGTGATTTACTTATGACGTATTGTGAGGTGAAGAAATATACTTCAAAACTGTGAACTTTCAGAGCTGCATTTTGAGCCAGAAGTCTTACAGATTTCCAATAACTTAAATAGTTGAAAAGTATCATTTAAATCACAGAAAGATAAGTTTGGCTATAGACTATACAATTAAGCAGATGAAAGCAATTAACATTATTAAACCTGATCTTCATATATCACATAGCATGAAAGGCACCATTTTGTCACTTTTGTATGGTCTCACACTCATTCCAGGGTTACAGGTAGGATTACAGATTTTGAAAAATTACTGATGGGTTTAGGATGTTTAATGAACACGCAATATATGGCTTCTCAGCCTTGGCTGACATTTTGAAATCAGACTTCCAGCAGTGAAATCTTGTCAGGGATGTGTTTTAGATTACTCAAGCTTTCATGATTAGAGTTTTTCATACATAATGTCAAGTACTATAGTCTGTTAAATGCTAATTGAGCATGCCATTGTTAATGCAGTAGCAGCACAGAGAATAGAATCTAGAGAGTTTAATTTTTTGCTGACTTGGAATTTAACTTTATTATGAACTTTATTCATAGTTCTATTCCTGAATGTATAGAGAAAGATCTCTGCAGTTTTAAAACGTGTGTTTTAAACTACTTACAGTGTATATATTAGAACAAGTTACTTAATTGAGTTATCAAGAAAATAAAATATTATTTATATATTAATTTTCTGCCAGATTATTTGCCATATATACATATGCTTTCTATATTTTAGTTATATGTTTGTGCATGAGTGAACTGTAACTACTATACGACTTTTAAAAATTTGGCTTTTTAATACTTCTGTCTTGCACAGCAACTTTAAAGTTGATAATTTACTATTATGACCAATCTAAAACACATTTATATATTTTAGAGTAACAGACATACATAGACAAATGAATTTACATATGTTTTCTTATGTTACGTACGTTAATTTGTACTGAGTGAATTCAATGGCTGTCTAAAATCCCACTTGGGTCTTTCATAAAGACAAAGCAGTGTTTGAGCCAGCTACATTCCCAGGCCCAGATCCACATTAAGAACTTAGGTGTTAACTCAGTAGCAAGGAAGATTTTAGTTAGGAAAGCCGTAAAATATAATGCCATCTGTGCCCTTACATAAGATTGCTAGACTCCACTGTTCAAAGTATAGAAAAAATAGGATACTTGAAAAAAGGTGTGCATAGATATCAGTGTGCTAAGGCAGCAATGGAAACGCTAAAAATGAGAAAGCATTGAGGAGAGGTTTACAGCTCACTATTGCAAGCTTAGCACTTCTACCTGCTTGAAAATCATAATCAGGGATCCCTCTCCAAGTTCAGATCAGTCCTTCCCCCTTTTTTTATGGTGCCCAGGAGCTTAAGTACTTGGGTGGTATGTGTAGAATGGATTCATGTCCTTCGTCCACTCAATTAAGAGCAAGAAACACATGTTCATGTGCCAACGAGTGACCAGATTATTGTTGGGTATTTTGAAAGGATTTCTTCTCAGTCATTTTTGTGGAAGTTTCTCTCTATGCAAAAAACTTAATTAGTCAGAACGAAGCTAGAGAACAAGTCTCATGGATAAGTGTCCTATTAACAACTTCAGAGTCATTCTCCTTCCCTTCTCGCTATCAAACTAAAAAGTTATTTTTGTCTCACTGAATAATTACCATTGTCAACAGAGGAAAAGTCTCCATAGAAAGAGGAAAAGAGTAAAAGTCTCTGCCAATTCTGTCAGTTCTTCACATCATACTTGAATCTCCTCACTGGGGTAGCACCTTTTCTCTGGCATTGCTAGAATGCTGGGCAAGCACAGTGTACAATCTATAAGGCTTATTCCCAAATTTTAGGAAGACAAAATTCAAATTTGTGAAGCCTTGTTTTCAAATTTTGGCCAACATCAGAACTTACAGGGCTTCTGACAGAAATCAGTGCACCTTGAGAACTATCCTGGTTGCAAATTAGTGCCTTCTAAATTAGGCAGCAGCAAAGCAGGGACTGTGGAAATCTGCATTTTGGTCCCTGAAGTGATAGGGGCCTAAGTAGCTTTGTAAATATGAATTTAGTTTGCCTGAGTTGTAGTATCTACTTATGCAATACCTTTAAGCTTTATCCTGTTGATATTAAAATTAGATATATCTAAAATAATTTCATGTGCTTTTTACTGGATACACTATACAAATGAAAAGTTAAATCTAAGTAATTTGTTTCAGTGTTTGCCATACTCATATGTGAACAGGAAGAGCAATGCTGGATACGTAGACAAACTGATCCAGTTTTCAACATTTTACTATGAAATGGAATCCTCCTGCCACTTAAGAAATAAACAAGACTTTAGAAATGTGTTAGTTTTAAGATGGTTTCTATTTTTTCTCAAGTTTGGGAATTGTTTTATTCTGTCCATAGCTCTCATCTTGCCTTGACATCACTGTGAACATTTGAGTTCCAGTCAGACAAAACATCTTTTTTTTTAACTAAAAGATTGATCTTTGTTTTAACTGTTACAATTCCACCATCCCAGCACCAATACATTGTTTTGTTTCTTTTTTAATGGGTTCATTCCTCAGTACAGTAGAAACTAATTAATGGTTGAAGTATTTTCCTACTGGTTAGTTTCTTATTTTGAAAGCAAATATTCTCAGAATTTATCTTTCAATGTGAGACCATTATCCAGTGACAACATTTTAATCCACTGAAATCTCTTAATTGCCTTAAATCTTTAGGTGTGTTTGCTTTTACCAACTATTACCAGCCAATGTAAATATTTTTTCTATGTTCTCTTTTATGCGCCATTTGGTCACAATGTGTTTTTTAGCAATTCATATCTTCCACTTTTGTATATGATCGCTATTCTTTAAAATGTAGCAATTCTTAGTGCTATAAATTCCCCATGATGCAAGACTACAAAGTACTGAGCAAAGTACATTATTGGAATAAACAGGCCAACTTCCATTGACTTTGCCAACTTCAGTCCAATTTGTACTAGTGTCAGATTTGGGTTATCTCATTTCATCTGACAAAGAGCATCCCATTGGTCTACATACTTTGCTTTGATTTAACAGTTTTAGGTTAGTAACTGACTGTGGCAGAGCATGCTTTTTTCTTTTTTTTTCTGAAATTGTGCAGTCCTATGATGTCAAGCTACAGAGATAAAATGGCGAGAATGCTATTTCAGGTAGCCCTTGGAGGATCATTCCAATGAGATCTTCTCAGCCCAACGTAGTAATATTGTGATAATGTAAGACCAATCTCAAAGCCAACAATTGGACCAGCTGAGACTATAGCAACAAAAAAAGGAGACATCATTCTGCGTTCCTCTCTCACACCCATCCAGTAGTGACCAAGGGCTCCATTGCAGCCCTGAAATACACCAATTCTCAGGATACTCCAACAGCAGCCATGTGTAGACCAGCAACAAAGTTACTGCAGTGAAAAGATCTTTTTGTGTGCGTATTTATCTGTTGCATATTACTTCCTCAGTTGTGCTCTATGCTGTATCACCACTAAATACTCATGGGAGTCTAGTGACCAGGGGAACTAAAACACAGTGCTATAGTTTCACCTGATGTAAAATAAGGTAATTCCATTGACTTCAAGACAGATACATAGGCTGAGGCTGGTCTGGTCTCTGCTTTCTAAAGCAAGACAGAATTCTGAAAAAGAGAGAAAACATATAATAATTTTCCACCTTCTTGAAAGAGTGCAGGGAAACATTTGAAAAGCTTTAATTACGTAAGGGTGTACTATTCATTGTCGGTTTGTACTGTGCTGGCTCTAAGATTAAACCACCGTTCATATTTTGAAAATACAGTGACAAACAGGGAAATGTAAGCATGCTGTACAACCAGCATGCAAGTCATTAATATGTCAAAGTATTTTTGTCATCTTATTTTGAGTCTGAGTTTTGAACAAATGACCGTATGTTTTAGGGTAATCAGTGACTTCATGGTGCCTCTTAGCACTGATAGATACTGCAGAGTTAAAGCACTAGAGAAAACAAATAACCTATTTGGAAAACAATTTAAATCTTTAAAAATCAAAAAAAGATATTGAAGGCAGTGATAATTTCAGATTCCAAAGAGAAGGTCTTCAAAGTGTCTACATAGGCTGTTCTGGATCAGAATTCATCTCTTACTGGAAATTTTTGTTAGCAGAAAGTTAAACAGAAATTAATAATGAAATTCAGCACATTCTGTCTCCCTTTGTTTGGCTGCATTCTTGGATATCTATGGAAAACTGCCTTTCCTACCTCTTTTGGAGAAGGTTAACAAATTCCCCAGGAAGGCTCAGTCTCCCAGGAGGCACAGCAGAATAAACCAGTCACCTTCTTGCAAGTGAAGTTAACAAGAAAAGTTGTATTGCAATTTCAGTTTAAATCATTAAGGTTGGTGAGACAGAAGTAAAACTAGAAAATTATTTTGTAGGAAGCACAATATTGTATCTCCAGTTTTATATTTCTAGGTTGATTTCAAGATTCCCTGGATTCTAATTTGTTCATTAAAAATATCAATCATGATGTTCTCTGAGGTTTCCAATATCTCTTCCAGGTATAAGAATAATGAAGATTAAAACATTCTGACACTTAAGGGGGGGAGGGGGCGGTGGGGGCAAGGGAGGGAACTTTGAAAGGATCTTTCTCAAAATCAAAATTATTCAGTTACTGCCTGAATATTTTCCGTAAATGTCAGATTTATTCTCAAATTACCTTAAAGACAAGTCTAAGTATAAACAACCGAAACTATAGGAAGACTATTGCTTTTACTGAAGATCTTCCCAGGCATTTATGGCTAAATCAGATCAATGGCACCATGTTCCATTCAGGACAGTCCCCAGAATCCGCTACTTGCTTTAGCAAATACCCACACTTAGCTTTCAAATGTTACACAAGCAGCCCTAATTTATTTTGGAAAGCCAACATGAAGAATTTTTGATGTTTTCAACTTGAAGGTGACTTGTTGCAACACCAAAACCTGAATGAAAATTTTGCTTCATAGAGAACGCAACCAAAAGAAGGAAGTTCGGTACCCATACCAAAACATGCAGAGCAAACATACTGGAGGTTGTTTGATATCTAGAATTCAGGATGCTGAAAAACAGTAAGATACAATACAATAAGGCTTGTATTGTATTTATCAGTAAAGATCCTGATCAGTGTTACTAAACCAGAACTTTCTTACCCAAGGCAAACTTATGTAATAAAACCCTATGACCCTACATCATTTAGATTAATCTCTCAGCATAGCAACATCAGCTCTGTTCAGGAGGACAACTGAAGTCTTTAAAGCTTTCTTGAGTCTCCAGCAATTAACTGAGATTACGTTTATGCATTTAATTCCATTCATGCTTTCCAACATATAGGATAACACAATAATGGACAGAAGTTATCAGTTTTTACCCAATTAACAGAAAAATGGAAGGCCTGAACTCATCAATGCCAGAACCAGATACTATGATATATCAGAATGGACCTGTGCAATGAGAGTTTTTGTTATCCACTTCTGTCCGGGCAGAAAGGCTTCTTTGTTTTCTTAGGTCATCATTACAACTACTTCCTGTTCTATCACATCCAAAGACAATTAGATGATGCAGCTAGCATGACTTTAATACGTCACTAGCTTTTCTCATTCTCCTTATTTTCCTGCCTTCATCCTTTGTTAAGCCAAGCAGGGGAAACTCATTTAGTGACCTGTCCTGATGAATATACACACAATATACGCAAATTTGTGAAAATACTGTTTTGGGACTGGTTTATAGATTTATTGCTAGTATATATATTATTACCCTGCAGTAATAAAGCACATGTTCAAGCTGCTTCCTCAAAATATCATTTTTCACTCTTCTCCATTGAAAAAAAAAAGACCCAGGTGTGAAATACTCACTGAAGACACATAGATTCAGACTCTTTGTAAGGGCACACCTCTGACAAAAGAGGAACAAAAGACAAAAGAGACAATCTCCCCAGTGGAGCCTTCAGGGTAGAAGGAGATTCCTCAATCCCAAATGGAATCAGAGAGCCCATTAAGGACCTGTAGATTTTTGAAGCTACTGGCTAAGCCTGCTAGTAAATGAAGTTTTGAAACTCCTCCCTGTTACACTTGAACCATTAGTAGTGTCTTGGTTTAATGGATGAACACAAAGGAAGCTACAAGTAGTCTATCAGCTACACTGAATTACACTCCATCAACTGCTGGCAATTTTTTTTTTATAGCTGTATTCTGTATCTCAGTTTTCTCTTTGATCAACTGAAAAGATATCTTCTTGTAATAGAAGAGAGTTCCCATGCTTGTGAGTCTTGCAGAGGAATCTCTGTAGCAAATCTCTCTGAGCTAACACTGGGCACTGACAATTTCTTAAAGTACTATCAGATTTTTTTTTTTAATAGGAATTATCTTATTCATGCATTTATATAGCTTAGTGATGAGATCTGCTATTAGCTTTGCTGTGTTTCTTTCATATAGCAGTCATCCTTTACAAAGTAGAAAATGACAGTTGCTCTTTACATGTTCAAAGACTAATGACAGCCACTCAGAGAGAAGCATCTGCCAATGATGAGAATATTGAGCTCTCTCTGATGCCTATGAATCCCTGCTTATAAGTCTTTGTCCTTATCTTGACAATATTGTACAAGCTTTTCTGCTTCATGATTAAGACTTTCATTTTTCTCTGCTTCTCCGTATGTGCTGTACAAGTAACATCCCTTGTATCTTTGTCATTACAAAAATTCAGATTGTTCATATAAGAAACCTATGAGTGAAAAGTAGCAAGCTCAATACTTGAAGTTTGGTCTTTTGGAAATTATGATATTAAAAGATTTCCCAGGCTGGCCTTACTAGCTGAGGTTTCATCATAGCTCATCATTTATAATGACTAAGAAGTAAATACAGGCTTTTTTGGGGGGGAGGGCAATATTTTCATTCTATACACTTGCAAAAGACATAATCAATTAATATTTTAATGACTTGTTCATACCTGCCCCTGAAGTTTTACCACATTAAGTATTTTTTCTAAGAGTCATCAGTGGAATGGTAGGAGCAACTGAAGGGTCTTACAATACCAAAGACAAAATTTAACAGATGTGATCACTGTGAAATAGGATGTTTTTTTTTGTTGGGCTTTTTTTTTTTTTTTTGTACAAGTCACTCTGAACACTGTCCACATTTCCATGTGCAAAGCAAAAAGAGAGTCTGCTGTACGTCCGCATTTGCTTGACTAAGTTTCTGTGTCTGGGGCATGATATGATGCATTATTTCTTTCACTTCTCATTTACCCATTTATCTTAGAGAATATGAGTTACATCATTTCCTAATGAGCTCATTACAAAATGTTGTGTAGATTCTTCATTGTATGAAAATAGCTATTCTGATCAATAAGGAAACTTAAGGGGTTTGAACTTTTTAAAGACATAAGATATAAATCTTGATTTTTTTAAAGATTAAAAATACCTATATGCATTTCATTATAATTATATGTAAGTAAAGAGCCCTACAAGGAATTGTTTAAAAAAAAATATGCTTTTTGCATTTATCAGTTAACCTGCACAAATCAAGCAAGGAATAACTTAACCTCAGGACAGTAAAATTGATTGATCAGACAGAAGTCCATTTATATCTGTGCAGTTTTCTAATATCTTATGCAAGTTTTCTAACTCTGAGGCAAGGTTATTTTTGATCAGTGTCAGCACATCATACAGTAGTATTTAAGCCACAAGGCAAGCCAATAATTAGCAAATAACCAAAAACAGATTAATAGAAACAGCCTAAATTCCTACCTAAGTAGCAAGGTAATCTTCATAATTGAAAGAAGCCTAACATAGCATGATGACACCAGTATTTACTGACAATGGGAAAGAAATTCAAGAGTTTCAAGTGAAAGCAGGGAAGAGGGTGAAGAGTACAATGGGTAGAGAGTACCAACACACCAACTAGCTGACTTGACGCCTGGTGCAATGATTTATTATCCATCATTTATGAAACCTGGTTTCTGGAGTGAATACAATAATGCACAAAGAAGAAGAAGCAACTAGCAGCAGAATATGCAAGCCTTAGGGTTTTTGGACAGAACATTAGAGTGACAGGGTATTGCCCTTCTTTAATGATACAGGAGTGGATTGCCAATGGTCATATCTCCTGCATGGTAAAAGATGAGTTCTTTGTATAGGACATAAATAGTAAATCCATCTTCCAAGAATGAAGCTTTAGATAAACGTCCAAATATACCCTTTCTCTATGATCTCCCTCACTGAGATTTCCATGATGCATACTAAGGTCGGTTAAGTATGACAGAGAAGTATGCCTGGGGCAAATGAGGCTGAAAGGATAATACAGAGAAAAAGAAGAGTGGCAATACCAAAGAATCTATTCAAAGGAGATTGATAGCTGTAACAGAAATAAAAGAAATAATACAACAATAAAAGTTAAACAAAACCTAGAAAGATTAAAGGAAAGGTAATTGAAAATATAGAAAAAAAGCATAAAATTCAATTTAAAAGTTGAAGTAAAAAGCATATAGAATTACATTTATGCTTTAAACTGTTATTAAACCCTTGAGAACATACAGATATCAAAAGTGATGAAAGCCGGATATCATTTTTTGTTGTTTTCAAAGCCTGTATGTTTCTCCATGCAGTGGAGAATAGACAATATAAATTTCTAGACATAGGAGATAGGAATTTCAGATGAAATAGCAGTGGAACTGTATTTGCATAAAGTAACCAATGATACCAATGATAATAACAGTAATAGCCAAAAGACTTTGATCATTGTACCTTTTAGTGCTGAGTAAGCCATTTATTTTTTAATAAATTGGATATGTTTTCAATGACTGTACATGAAACTTTTGCATTAACGGAGTATATATATATATATGTATATAAAATTTGAAATGTGAAGTTGCTAAACCAGCAATTGAGTTCAAGCAAAAGTAATTAGAAGAGGATGAAACGATGTTCCTATATTTCTTGTGTAACAGAGCCATCTGACAGAACTGTGGTTTGCCCACCGATATGGAGAAATAAGTTTGTAGCAAACCCAAAAGTAACATCCATATCTACCCACACGTACCTGTCCTCCAGAAAGAAGCAGATTTGCATGTGCAGCTCAGGAAGGCACATCAGATTCTTTAAAGTCAACACAAAATTATTAAAGGTGTTTAGGCATCTAGAGGTGGAGAGCGATTATAAGTGAAAAGCCTATAGATGCAGACTTGGTCTTCTTATCTCTATTTTGACTTGCTTACTGTCTTGGGTTTTTTGTGAGTTGTTACTGATACTGGTCATCCATTTCAAATATAGAGAATAGCTTTCAAACAAGAATACTACTGCACATTTTAAGATGGGCTGTACATGCAACTTCTCACATAAAGGCTTTAATAATACTTCAGTTTTTTGTTTAATGTTGTCTTACCCATCAAATTACATCTGGAATGACTTTATTAGTCCTGAATTGTGACCTGTAGAAACAGTCTATATTTGAATATTGATGCTTCTGTAATATCCAATGGAATGTGTTACGTTACCGAAAGCTTTTTTCTATTAGATGACCTAATTTTTTCCTGCATTCATATAAGCTTTTTTGTCTGCAGTCAATAAAGAGAATAATTGACCCCTGATATTTTAATAGGAAAGGTCAAAGCACTATGCATAGTGACCCAGTTAAATTGCTTCTGTAGTAGTACCTTAATACTTTTTGCATAGTACCAGAAGTTATGAGGAATAATAAACTGAAAGAATTCAGACAGTGAGGTTTACTATATTACCAACCCCTACTTAATTCTGTGTGTTCCACACACAACTGTGCAAGGGTGAAAGAAAAGTCATGTTAAACTATGATGATCTGCCAAATACATTGTGGACATCCAAAATATTTTAGTTGAAAGGTACTACACTATGAATAATTTGATGCAGAGTTATTGGGAAGCCTTAAAAGAAAAAAAAAAAAAGGCTTGCCTCTACTGCCAAAGACCCCATGTAACAATTTGTTTCTGTGCAAAGAAGGTCTAAGTGCCACAAACCTAGAACAACTCCCATTTTTCACTCATATTAAGCAAGTGTGAACAAAATAAAATATATATACAAAAAGGCATGTAGTGTCGTTTCATCAAGTGGATGGATAAGGCATGCAAGCGCCAGAGAAGTTCAAGTAGTAGAAAATATGAAAAGATTCCAGCTTTAGCTGAAGCACACACATGTAATGCAAAGTTAGGGTAATGGGAGAAGTAGAAATTTTAGTACTGCTGAATCCATAATCCTGAAAATGGATGTGAGTCTTTTACTATAAAACCTTTTTATAAAATTATGTAAATGTGATATATAAATAAATTATTTTGTGACATCTTGTCTGTGGAAGAGGACAAAGGAAACTGTCTGGTTTTATAACATTTTCTACAAATATATTCATGTTAATTAAGAAATGCATTTAGTTTTGTTTACAATTCCACATCATTCTCCAACTCAGTCATATATATGTGGTTCTCATAACTGAGTGTCTTGGAATTTTAAATCCACCACTCTGTTTGTCCTGTCAGTGCTTCTAGAGGGAAGTATTAGTTTTTCCACTTCACAAATGCAGGTGGCAAGAGGGACCATATATTTCATATCATAGCTGCCCAGGTATGTTTGGAAAAAAAAAAAAAAAAGGAAAACTTTCTGCAGTTTTTTTACTTCTAAATTAAGCTTTGATGCAGGAGGAAGCATTAATCAGAATGTTTTCAGAGAGAGAAAAGGACATCTATATATCAATATTTTGATACAAGATTTGGAACTAGATCATCATAAGGTCCTTCCCAACCCTAACCATTCTATGATTCTATGATTCTATTCTATGGTTTCAGAAACTCATGGCTTTGTCTGTACATCTTTAATTAATTTAATGGGCCAGTAAATATTCTTTGGCCCTGATGACAATCTGCAAACTCTTGCCTTCCAGAAGAGGCAGGCTGCATCCACGCTGCCTGTTGACCTGTGTTGTCCTGTGGAACATGATGCACAATACCTTGCAGAACATTGTTGCTTGGCAGAGACCACGGCACCAGTCATGCTAGCAGTTCAGCAGTATGGTTAATACCTGCCAGGTGCCTGGACCCACAGCTTCTTAGTTTGCTAGTATAGACATTGCCTGCATTTTGCAAATATTGACTTGAATTTGGTATAATATGGTGTGATGAAGTCTTGAAACTGTAATGAAGTTGCTCTATCTTGCAAAGTCACTGGTACAGGAACTTCCATATGCCCTTCTTAGTGGGAAAAAAAAAAAGAACCCAACAAAAAAAACAAAACAAACAAACAAAAACCCCACCAAACCAAACCAACAAATCCAAAACCAACGTCTAAAATACACTGAAACAATTGCATACACTTTGTCAAAGAGTTTTCTAGAATGTGGTAAGGTGTATTTCTTATTTGCTCTCTCAACACCTTATTCTTCTAGTTTCTGAACTTAATCAGAGCACAGGTTATTATTTTTGGTGCACCGACTTTGCTTGTACCCTGGTGTCACTCAAATTTTGGAAGAGAACTTTGCCTGAAATAAATACAATACACATTTCTGTCTCTTCAAAATTCGGTCATCAGTTGTGTGCAAATCAGTTCAGTCCTTCGAATACAATAGTAAGTTTGTTAAATACTGACTTCACTGATACGTCCTTCTTTGGCAGAGTTGGACAGGTTTTTGACAAGTCTGGTCCATTAGTTAGTTATCTCTAATTTGTTTAAATTAACTGTCAGATTCTGGGATTGTTTCCAGGACAAGGTCAGTGTAGACCTGAAAATCTTACTTTAAAGCCTTTTCTTCTTTTGTTGGTAGCTGCTTAATTTAAGCAGAGGATAGTGGCCACTGTCATGAGTATTTTTTGCCTTTGCATTCAGTGCTGAAAAAAAAACTAGCGAAAATCTTGGAGTCTAATGTAGAATGTCATGCAAGAATTTTAACCCAAGAATTCCACCAAGTGTTTATGGCTTTTTCAATATTGAAATGCAAGAGAAAAAAAAATCAGCTGCAAATGTCTCCTTTTTCACTTGTGAATATCAAAGAATGTCAGACAATTTCTGTAAGACCTTTTCATATGACCATAACCATTGCCTGGTCTTCTTCCGACTGTTTGATGCTTGTCTGTAGCATGCTGACCACATGAATCTGTGCCCAACATTACTGTTGTTATAGAATGACTCTGTAAAAAAACACAGAGTCTTAAAATGGTTGTTTTATTTTGTACTTTTCTGTGACTTTTTAGAGTCATGTATGTGACTCTACATATGTAAGAACTAAAAATGATCTATGAAAATTCCTCCATTTATTTGTCATAGCCAGTCATCATCTTAATTATAAACACCCTGGAGAGTAGATGCTTGGTGAAAAGTGCTTGAATTTCCTGTATTCACATAATGTTTATGAATTTCTCAATTCGTATTCTCATTAAAACAGATTGATAACTTGTTGGACTTCAATTTGCATTTATTAATCTACCACATTTGTTAACATCTCTACTGTAAATGTACACATCCTGATTGAATACTCGGATATCTAGATGAAACTGTCTCTGAGACACAACCAGGTCCTCTTAAGAAGGGTAGAAAGACACTGGCAATTTGACAGTCTGTTCTGAAGGTGCTCAGGTGTGAAGATCAATGACCAACATCCATTGGATGCACAGCTTCCTGACAAGGGCTTTGATGCAGGTGTACAATGAAACATTCTTTAGCTAGGTGGATTTGCCAAGAGACTACAATTGAATCTGACTATGATAATGTTTTGGCCACTGGTATTCAAATTAATGCCTAATGAGCTACAGACATCACAAGTTCTTGTCTGCATACCCTTACAAATGTACAACTTCCCTGACGGGCTTCAGTTAATTCTTTCACAGTTGTTACTTTCTCTTTTCCTCAATATTACCTGATAAAATCCCTCTTACACTGCTAACATGTAAAGCATGTTGCTATTTTTAAAGACTTTTTGAGACCTCACTCTTCCAAGTGTGACCTCTGGGTCTAAATAAAGCTGTGCTGGTAAACTAGTATCTCTGATGCTGTCAGGTATCTTGGCTTTTATTAGTACCTTCTTTTAAAGTTCTCTGCTTGCAGGATTCAGCAAGACTGAGCTATAGGAGCTAAAAGCTGCGTCTTTGGGGTTTTTTTTCCTCTGTTGCTCCTGGAACCTTCCAATAAATTTGGCCTTATCAAATCTAACATTCTTCCTGCCTAGTCTATTAATATGAAAAGTTCCTTGTATTTTGTTGCATCCTTCTTTCTTGGGAAAGGACACATGGTGTCTTCAGCAATATTAATACCTATGACATGCATCAGAATGTTTTGCCTTAGTTGCTAACTATACTGCAAGCTGTTGATGCTGCTGAAGTCTCTAGACAGAGTAAGGTCCTCACAAAGTCCTTTATCAGACAGCCATTTGCAGTCTTGGCTTCATTACTGTAGAGTTCTAGAGCTGACTTTCCTCTTCACTCCTGCAGCAGTGTTACAAGGCTTCTTTTTCTTTATACTTCCTTTAGACATCATGATTCTTTCCACTCCTCATGTCACTGTGGGTGGCCATGTAAAAAAACAAAAAGCCTAATATTTGAGCTTCAGCTGAAAAATTCTCAAATGGGGATATTCTTCCTGCTTATTGTCCTCACTGCTCTGCAATTTTGACTCCTCTCCTCTGGACAACTGCACAGACTACTGCCCAATGCACCACTTCCACTGTGAATATAGACACAGCTCATTTCTAGTGGTCAAACTGACATTTCCCAGCATCAGAAATACCTGTCAAAACAAATCTGTTGCCTAGAAAAAAAGAGGCAAAAAAACTGCTGATCAGGATGAGCTTTGCCCTTACACTCATATGGAACTAGCAGGAAGATCTAACCCAGGCCCAGCTGCAAACATACCTTGACCAAGCCTCAGCACTACACAGAAAGTGGATGAAATGTCTATCAGTATTATGGCTTTAGAATTTCCTATGGTGAAAAACTCCCTTACCAGTACAAAAAGGCACACAGAGAACAAAGATCTGGCCCATTCAGTTCCAGTTGCACTAGGAAGATTATTTCATTAAAATTTATCACCATGTTTTGGCAGATATAATTCCATTAATTCTAGCAGCTTTGCTAACACAACAAAATAAATGTCTCAAATCCCTCACCTCTGGAAGAAGAGGTGTATAAGTATGCCTGTTGTATCAATTCCAAAACAAGTACTGAAAAAAACAGGATTAGAACAAGGTGAACCAGTCCAATGGTTAGGATAAAATAAACAAGTGCAAAGCTCACACAGTCTTGTTTAACAGGTTTAAGCTATCAGAGTGGGAAGCAGTGTAGCAATTAGTCTCAACTGTGCTTTTTTTGTTGCAGACATATATGAACCTCCTTCTTTTTATTTGTATCAGAACTGTTTTTCTGAAGATGTCTATTTCAGTGACTGAAATATTCATTCCCTGAAAACTTATTTTACAAATGAAATAAAAAGAAATTTTTTTTTTTTTTTAAGGTAGGATTCTAACAAATGTGCCTGGCACACACGAGAAAGACTGGACAATGATTCTTGTATCAAAATTCAATATTTCTGTTAGCAGAATATTACTCCTAAAATAATGTACTGATCATCAATTTGTTAAATTCTCATTGCTAAAAAAATAACCAAACCAAAACTCCAGATAGCTTGTGCTGGCTACAAATGTGTAATGAGGCTATAAGAGATATGTATTTCCAGCCAGCAATTTTAAGAATGCTATGTATTTTTTCGAATCACAGAAAACCCCCACCTAAAGTGTAAGCACATGCCCAAAATAATTTTTAAAAAAGCAATTTTGTCCCTAAAAAAGACTCTAGTGATTATGAAGGGACAGAAAAGTGATTTTACTATTTTTCTTTTTCACCTCAGAATTGCCAGGAAGCTGCTATACAACAAAACAGCTGTAAAGAGCCATATTTCTTGGCCTGACTTCCAGG
The DNA here is from genome assembly GCF_033815535.1 of Pezoporus flaviventris. NCBI lineage: Eukaryota > Metazoa > Chordata > Aves > Psittaciformes > Psittacidae > Pezoporus > Pezoporus flaviventris. Next base: position 25,630,765 of record NW_026892579.1, on the reverse strand, counting down.
GGCTGTCTTACTAGATTTTGAATCAAGTAATTTAACTCAGATTTGCAGATAGATAGATAGCCACAGATTCAAAATAGCCTATGAGGTCCTCCATGGATTCACTACTTTGCTTTTGATAACACTGGGCACCTTGCTGAGGCTGTTGGCTTCTGTCAGGTAGAATACCAGAAAGCAAAATAACAGTAACACATAAAATTACTCTATAGTGTCTGAATCAATCTCTATGGCAACATTTTTTTAGCCTATTTAGATTAAAAAAAAAAAAAATCTCTGTCCCTCTCTCCCTTTTCTTGCATTTTTCTGTTGAGTGACAGGTATTGATAGAAATTTAAAACATAATGTCCACATACAAACATCTGTTGAGCTTGGAAGAGCACGTGGTTGTTTGCTTTATACTTGACCTTCCCTTTTAACAGTTATTTAAAAGACATTGCACTAAATTTCTTTCCTTTTCTTTGATAGAAATTTATAAGGAAAAAAAAAGATATATTCAACTTAAAATGCAATTACTCCAAATATACATAGATATGTAATTTTTCAAGCCTACGTGTTTTATGAGAATGGCGTATGTGTCATCATTACTGTTTTATAGCTGGGGGGAGGCAAGTACAGATAAGAAAATAAAAAAAATAATGGCCCAAGGTCAGTCAGCCAGCTGACAATTTCACTGACTGTAGTAGCAGATATACAGATTTTCAGTACCTTAACAAGTGGTTTCTGATACTATACTTTATACCGAAGCTCTCCTTATTTGAAAGGTTTATATCTCTGGCTCATTAAACCTTTGCCTGTCTCTTGGCTGCTGTAAAAATAAATGTCCAAAACAATCAGAAAATGGGAATACTCGGAGAACTGCAAAACTGACTGCCTTAAAAGGCCAGTAAATTATCTGAGAACAAGAAACCTGCATGAAAGTACAGGAAATCCGTTTGTATGAAATACTGTTTATATTAAAACAAAATATTTCATATAAGAACAGTAGGTCTGAAATTGATGTACTTTATTGTTGGAAAAAAATAAGTAAAACTAAAGAGTGATGGCTATTATGAAGTAGGGATGACATTGATGGGCAATACAGGAGTGAAAGCAGCTGGTGCTGGTTTGGGCACCTGTACAGATGAGTTTTACTGAGGATCTTGGAACTTTTTGTAAACAGACCAGCAGAGGAATGTCTGTTCTTCATAACTATGTAGATGAAGTGTGGGGTTTTTTTCACATGATTCACATGATTTCACATGATTTATCCCTCATGATTTGACATGATTTTGTAAAATTATATGATGCAATTTTGCTACCTCTCAGATTCAGAACATAAGAACAGCAGTATCAGATCAGCTCAGTGATCTGTCTTGTTCACTGTGCTGTCTACATTAACTAGACATATAGGAAACAGTATAGGAACAGGGAATGAATGATCCTACCTCTGATATGCCTTCCTGACTTCTTGCAGTCAGCAGTTTAAAGGCTTTCTGAGCCAGGACTGCATCCAAAGCATCCAACAGTCAGCCTGCTCTCTAATCCATTTTAAACTCATTTAGACCTTGTAGCATCCTTCCAGTACCTAAATGGAGACTACAAGAAATCTGGAGAGGGACTTTTTATAAGAGTAAGTAGTGACAGGACAAGGGGTAATGGCTTTAAACTATAAAAGGGTAGATTTAAATGAGATATGAGGAAGAAATTATTCACTATGAGGATGGTGAGACACTGGCAGAGGTTGCCCAGAGAAGCTGTGGATGTCCCATCCCTGGCAGTGCTCAAGGCCAGGTTGGACAGATCTTTCAGCAATCTGGTCCTTTCTAACCCAAAACACTCTGTGATTCTATGGGCTCTTTGCCTACCTTCAAATACTAAAGCAGTGAGTTCCACATTTCAATTTTGTGACGTATCAATGACATAAAAATAATATATTCAGCATCCTACTTCTAACACTTAAAATTTTATTTGAATGCAAATCACATTATTTATATCCTGAGCAGAACTGTTTGTCTTTACAGTTTCTCACAATAACTGGAAGTAAATTTTAAAAAGCACCACAGATGAGACTGATTCATGTGTATCCAACACTCAGACAAAATTGCAGATGATCGGCTGCATCCTGTTGGCTGTTATGTTTCATGCAAAAAACAGTGCTGTGATACAAGCCAAAGTGTCATTATTTCAACTTCATCAGAATGTGCTTATATTTTTAAGCACCAGCAATTTTCTTACAAATATAATAAACTCTGCAATTTCTTTAATTGAAAACTTAATATTAGGTGGTTTGTGATTTAGAATATGAAAGTGTAAGATGAAGTTTTGAATTGTATATGGTGATAGTTTATTGTGATCAATTGAGTAATTAGAATGAGTGTTTTCACCAAAAAAGTCTTTTTTTTTAAATTAGTAATGTCAACCAATGCTTTTGTGCTACATACAGACAGAAAGCTGCCTTACTATTGGCCAGCTAAATGTAGAATAAAATAGTAAAAAATATTATTTAAAATTATTTTTTAAATCTAAATATAGCAAAGTTATTTATGGGAGACAGAGAGAGAGGGAAAAGAAAAAAAGAAGCCACAAAATATCCGCCTCATCTGGCTGAAGCTGATTCAACAGTAATTCTAAAATAATTACTAGCAAGCACTTACCATAAAGCCATCACAGCATTTCCACCTTCAAAAGCTGGAAACAGTTTATCTTTAGAAACTATGTGCCTAGCATGGATTGAGAAGGTAATATTCGTGAAGGAAAAAAACAGGAAATAGCAGCACACTTAAAGCTGACTAGAGCTAAAATCAATGACAAGAGTCAGCCAGAAACACATCAGTAATTTATTAAGCAATGATAGATTTGGATAAGTAGCACTGCAAAATCATTCCTTCTTCAGATATGTGGGGTGAAGATAAATTAGCAGTTTTGTAAACTGAGCAGTTCTGTTTGCCCTTTGACTAACACATAAAATAAGCCTTCAAGAAATGCATTTGCTCTATTTCTACCTTTCACTGCTGTACTTGTCCCCAAAGCTATATTAAATCTCCTGGGGTAAAGACACTGATAGAAATAGAACTCTGTTAAGGCATCACCCTGAGTGATTATATTATTAGCAATCATGTTTTATGAGGTGTCCCAGAGTGCTCAGCTAAGTACCAACACTGAGGGAGAGCACTAGGGGTTCCTCACTCAAGAAGACTGCACTCTGACTCAGGCACATGCTGAGTATATGCATATGCATATCAAAACACTGAGCTAAAAGCAATAAAGATGTAGTTTCACTTAAGTTCAACCTCTCTTTGGTAAAATATATGTTCATTCACATGGTGATCTCATACCTGTTATCAGGGAATACAAATCACCTTAAGAAGCATTAATATCTTTCCTGTGCATATGCAAGTATTATGAGTGGAGCAGAAGATTAAATAGCCCAAATAAATATGTAAATCTCAGAATAACTTCGTTGTTCTGAAAAATGCACAGACACATGAATAAAGTACATTTTGAAGGTGTGTTCATAATGGGGGACTTGTACACTGTCTGCTTCTTCTTGTTGCTGTTTGTATATCCACAGCTGAGAGACCTTAGTCAAACCGATTGTGTAGAATCTCTGGTTCTCTGCTTCTCCCTGAAACAGCAAACTTTGAGACACACTTTTATTGCTGTAGGCATCTTTAGTGAGAAGCTTTTCAAATCTTTAGCATGCATTATCTAAGAGCATTGCTAAAGCCCACCTGAAGAAAGCTATCATGTTGCTAGGCACTAGTTCTCCCTGTAGTTTATCTTGCTGAAATCTCTGTGCACTCTTCCCAGTGTCTCTACACAAATTTTTTCCTTCCTCATTTAGAAACCCCTTTTTTTCTCCAGCAGGAGGCTTATTAGACTCCCTAGGAGTCAAGCAAAGGTGAAACCAGTACATATGAGGCCTTGCAGAGAGCCTTGGGGTCCTAACAAGAGTCCTTATAGCTATTCCCATAGGAAGAATATATTAGGGCATACAGGAAGAAAACCCTTGTGTTCTCTGATATCCATGAGGAATCAGTGCTATCCAAATAGTAGTGATGTCACAGCTCCTCCTCCAGATTGTGTTGACAGGAGTGGATTCACCTTACCTTGCATCTCAAGTATGGACTAACTCAGCTTTTCTGTGGCTTCATAAGAATCAGAGGGAAGTGGCATACAGGCAAGAAAGCCAGGCCCAATTAGAAGATGGCTGTTTTCTTTAATGAGAATTCTGGCTTGAAGTAATGTAATCAAGGAGATTTTAGTAGTTATAACTCCTTCCTCTACAAAACTATTTCATTCTTTCTCCCTTTAAAACACACAGGTTATTATAGTGTTCCCCTTTAATAATCACAGCTTTACAATTTTTTATAATCACTCTAAAAGAATCATTGTGAAAGATTCAACACTGCTTTGTCATAAATACTATTTTGCCATTATCACAAACCTTTTATCCTACTGGTTTAACACAGCAGATAAAGACAATTTCCTCCTTGCTGGAAGAGAACGCAAAGGTGCATAAGTGGTTTCACCTTTTATAAAAAAATTTAATCTTGACATTTTGCTTTCTTGTGCAGGTGATAAATGGAAGTCAATGTTAAAATATTGATCAAGTGGAGAAGTTTACTTTCTTACCTATTATTCTCATTCCATTCTTAGTCAATCTTCCATATACATGTATGGTCACAATTGGTTGTGGATACTGTTGCTTTTTTGTTTTAATGTCCATAAATTATCTGATTACCCATCATACCAGTAGCCACAGTATGCAAACACCAGAACTGATGGTCAGACAGAGATGCAAAGTATCCCAGGGAACTGCCTCCTTTGATTTCCTCAGTGTGCATATGCATCCATTGCTATCCAGTCTTCCATGTGAAAATGGCTGAGATATCATTAACATCTTTAAAGCCCATAATTACTGCATGTTTTCCCTCTTATCTTTAGAGGGACTCTAAAGTTTATAATCCTTTTTTTTTTTTGCTATGTTTTGCGTAAGATAGAGCCCTCTATTAAAAATTTCTTTCTTTTAACCAAAATTTCATCTTGTAAATGACACAGCTTCATTGCCATTACGTCAGTCTCTACCTCGAGTGAAGAAAGAGGTGGATGGCCTCTAAAACAACCCATGGCTTTACATCAAAGCATTAAACACTTTACAGATTAATACCATGATCATAAGAGGAATTAATGAGATTCATTATGCTGTGGTAAAATAAGTTTGTACTGACTGTGTTGTACATGAACTAGGGCACTTTCACCTGTCCAAATTAAAGATTCTGCTCTTCAGCCCTTTTCTTTCACTTTCAGGTGCACAGGTTGACGTGATCTGTTAGAGGTCTAAAGCAACCTCCTCTGTCTTCTGATGAAAATATTGCTTTGCAATCCATAAGCCCTCTGCCTCCATTTGCTTTTCTAGTGTGACAATGTGCTCTCTGATTCTAAGGCTACAGGGACAGAGTACCTATTTCTGGGAAAAAAAAACAAAACAAAACAAAACAAAAACCAAGTTTTCAATTAAATGAAACATTAAAAACTAGTAAACCACATGCATACACATATGTATCATATTAACAACTTTCAGGTACATTTGCACTATTTTATTTTTTTTTAAGTGCCTGTCTGTGTGTGTATGGCTATTCATTATGTGAAAATTGCTTGATTCAAAAGCCTCTGTTCTCCTGTCTTCATAGGCATGTGTGGACAGAGACGCAGAAATACAAACATGCAGACACAGACACACACGCATTCCACTTCAATTCAGTGCTACATTCCTGTACTGGCTGTGGCTGAGATGGAGTTCATTTTCATCACAGGAGCCTGTACAGTGCTGTGGTTTGGATTTCTGACTAAAGCACTGATGTTTTAGCTATTGCTGAGCAGTGCTTACACAGCATCAAGACCTTCTCTGTTTCTCAGCTGCCCTGCCAGTGTGCTGACTATGGATGGGCAGGAAGTCAGGAGCTGAACCCAATTGGCCAAAAGGACATGCCATACTATATGACAAAGTACTCAGCAGTACAGCTGTGGTAGTTGTTGCTTGGAGACTGACTGGGCAACAGTCTGCTGGTGGGAGGTGGTGAGTGATTGCCTTCGCATCACTTGATGCAGGGTTTTTTTCCATCACTTATTAAACTGTCTTTATCTCAACCCACAAGTTCTTCTCATTTTTGCTCTTCCAATTATCTACCCCATCTTGCTGAGGGAACTGAGCAAGTAACTGGGTGGGTGCTTAATTACTGGCTGAGGTCAGTCCACAACATTTGCTCAAACCTGCAGCGTGTTTCATTAGATAAGAGAATAAAGCCAAAGTGTTCTACATGCCACTGTAGGTGGGCATGACCCCAAGCATTGGCATGAAATCATCATCCATACCCTGGAAACATTAGCATGCCTTCTGGCACAATTTTGTCCCACTCTAACTAGTCAATGCCCTGAGTTTGGGATAGATGGAACTGGCAAGGGACCACTGACAGCAGGCTGTTTGGATGTGGCCACCTTATTTTGGCATACAAAGAAATTTACTAATATAGTCATTTTCTGCATCATTCCAGCTGGCCACAGGATGAATGAATGCTTTCTAACCCACTTTGTTTGTAAGAACAAATAGATGTAGCCAAAATGTATCTTTAAAAAATGTACTTTATCAGTTATTTCTCAAAAATGAACTGTTACGTGGCATGAGAAACTTTGGATGACCACAATAGTGTGGATACTATCTCTCTTTCCTGGATTATTTATATTTTGGACTTAAATTAGTTTTCTCAGAAGGGATCATTTCTTACTGTATCCATACTGCTAATCCTAAAAGACTCTGTCCTTTGAGAAAACTGGGCATGCTTGAAACTAAGGGTGCTCTTAGGGGCAAAATCATCCTTTTCTTGTAATTATTATTCATGTGTAAAGACTTTTAAGACCTACTTATACAACTGCAATTAAAAAAAATAAACATAGAAATATGGTCAGGTGATTGGCAATGTGATAGTATTGCAAAGCTATTGCTTCAATGGTTTCAGTCAATTGTGAAAAGGGGTGGAACTCATACAGTTCTGCAGAGAAGAAATATTTGCTGACACTGATATCCCAGAGAAGAAGTTGGACTGGTTTTATATGTCACGATTATAATCATTGCAGTCAGTCTAAGTGAAAGGCAACCACAGGCTTTGTTGTTGAGCTTCTTATTCCAGCCATCGTTTTGATTGCTGTGGAAACTCCCTCAAATTATAGCAATTTTATTGTTAGCAAATAAGAACAAACCTTAGAATAGAGCAAACAGATTATCTGATTTAAGAGTATAGATACTCAAGTGACAATCACATTTTCCTAAAAGAAAAAGATTCTTTGGTGGCAAGTTTTTACCCATGTAGCACTGCAGGGCAACACAAGGTATTATTTTTTATCTACTCAGTGAGGGCTTTTTATGATTTTTTTTCCATCAGGACATTAGTTTATACTGGCTGCACTTGGATCCTTCTATAGGAGTATGAGGCCTCACATATCAGGCTCTACTGACTTGAACATATCAATATCCATTCTATTACCCTTTTATGTTATGCCATCTCTTCAAGGAAGCTCCTTCAGTTCCTTTCCCTTGTCAGTGCCTGGACACCTCCTTCTCTTATTCTCAGAACTCCATAGAGAGCTCCCTCTCAACTATTCTCTGAACTACTCTTTTCTTTAGCTGCAGTCATTGCTGACTCATGTGTAACCCTTGTGCTTAGCTCAGCCACCCCTTCATTATCAATCCTGGCTTATTGCCCCTAGCTGCTCATGCAGCGCCCGCAGTGAACTTTTAAATAAATTAAAGTTAGGAAGACTCAGGACCTTTGGAACACTCTAGTATGGGTTGCTCATCACAGTAATTGACTGTTGGCTCTTGTATCCTCCGTTCTTCTCCAAACAGGTATAGCCATTAGTATGCTAATGCAATCAAATATTTCTACTTGCATAAGGCAGTGAGAGACCTAAAAATCTGGATATCTTTATGTAATAAGTTCAAGTGAACATACAGCACACTGATGTATGTTACAGCAAACAGCTTTTGCTTCATTGTAAATGCAGTTGTTTCATTGTTATATCTCTTCAAAGCTGCCAAAAATGTTCTTAATTTAAAACAGCACCCTGCACATTCAATATTTTAAAATTAAACCAATATGGAATTTTCAGTCTAAAAACTGTTCCCCAAAAAACAACTGTCCTGAAAACCAAAGTGTAACAACATAAGTGAAGCTTGTCTATTATTTTCCTATAATCTCCACCTTAATTTGCATTTTTCCCAAGTAAGTAGGATTGTTTCTGACAGCCCAGTAGAAACACTGACAGCCAGATTCATCCTCTTTTTTTTCTGTCATAGATAGTTTCAGAGATTTTTCAGGCCAAATTTCACTTTCATCAATACCAATGTTCACACTGTACCTTCAGTTCTGCTTCTATAATACTATTACACTCAATGATGTACAAGAACATTCTTTAGAACATCAGCTCTTCAATGGGTTTCAAAGACCAGGTTAATTTTGCTTCTCCATCAATTCAAAAAACAAATCTATATTTCAATCACAAATCTGTATTTTGTTCATCTTTAAATAAGAAAGCTTTCAGACTTTTGCAAAACTTTGAGGTTTGCAAAACTCACAAAACTATTTTTATAGAGTAATTTTTCAGTATAACATCACCTTCAACTTAATTTTTTAATTGACATTCCTCAATAGCTCAGTAATAAAGAAGTTGTTTTAAGGAAGCATGCCAGTGATTTCTCCTTTTTTCACCTGAAGTGAGCATGACCACTTTATACCCAAAAGGACTGATTTTTCAGGAAAACAAAACAAAACGAACCCCAAAATCCAACACCCTCCCCCCCCCAAAAAAAAAAACACAAACAAAAAAACCCAACAAAACAACAACAAATACAAGGAAAATAAGAGAACAAGGGAAGACTGGTAGCTGGCACAGTGAAACATCACTATTACAACACTGTGAGAGCAATCTGAAATCAATTAGTCAGGAAGTTGAAAAATTTGTATTTAAATTGATTTTATGCTTCAGAGTTGCAAAGCACTTCTTATTTTCATTTATGTCTGCCTGAAAAAACTGCTGTTCTGAGCTTCATAAACTTCACAACACATTCATGTGAGGACATAGGTTATTTTGTCCTGACAGGTTTGACATTTATCTTGTTTAAAGGGTTTAACATCAAAGCCAACAGAATAAACTGATAATGTGAAGTAGGCCATATTCACTTATCAGAAAAATATTCAACACTTTGTAAACATTTAAAACACTTAGGATAAGAAGAAAAGTCCCAAGCCTCGGCTCATGCACCTTTCATCCCTTTTTCTGTATCTATAACACTTAATATAAAGCCCACTTAAATTAATAGAAGACTTTCTACTGGCTTTTGAACTAATCCTGTAAATGATTAGAGGATTCTATTCCTTCATTTCCTGCCTGCCCAGAAAAATATACATGTTCACAGCTTCTCTTGCCACATTTTACAGTCAAAGAAATTAAATTGCTTCTGAGTAACCTGTTCCATGGTATTGCTGTGCTGAACTCATTTGCTTGAATATAACCTAGCAATAACAATCCAAACCAGGAGGAAGACTAAAATGAGTGTGAGCATAACTGTATAAAAACTGTCCTCCTTTTTTTTCAGGCTTTTCAATTTAGAGTAGGCATGCCACCAAGAAAGCAATTCTGAGTTAGCACATTACAAACCTGTGCATTGCACTGACAATCTCCAGAGAATCCTGTAAGCAGCACAGAATGTCTCATATGTTAGCAATAGCTGAGCGCATTATGAATTATCCAGCTGGACTACTTGCCTCTATCCTGACCAGTAACCTAAAAGAGCCACATATATTTCTATAGCCCTGAGGCAAATTAGCACAACATGGCTCGCATCCATTACAACCAGCACAGGAGGACAGTTGTATGCAGGCTGACCATAAGGCAGGGTTCCTGGCCCAAACTGTCTTTCAATCTGTGCATGGCCTGGGACAGGAGAGCATTTTTTGGCCCATGTCAGTACTGTGCCAAGGAATTCACTATCAATTCAACAGCCTGAATCACATGCCAGTGTGTAAAGGATGCTTTTACTGTTACAAGCGTAGACAGATTCTGCCATGCAAATGCAAGGAAGGTTTGTATATACAGTAACTTTCATTAATTCTTTTCCATCCCAAAAAATAAGCAGCCTATCCCTTAACATCTACTTGATAGAATGATTCTGTACTGTGTGCATTATAAGGTCTAGAGAAGAACACTGGCTAGCAGAGGAATTAGTTCGGATAAAAACTATCACTCATATCCATAACTTCTGCATTTAAATCTGATACTTCAGCACCCCTCAGTTATGTCAATAGAAACCTGATAAAGGTGACAACTATCAAAGAAGAGCTTTGGAGAAAAATAACTGCAAAGAGTAGAAGCTATAAAGAAGGCTTCATATACTCTTAGTGGATCAAATATGAGCAGCACCTCTGTTGCTGGACTCTGAATCAGGGGAAAAAATGGGAGATATTCTGACTGATCTTCATAAGTAAGTGTCAATAAAAATTGTGAATGATTTACCCACAGAGAGGCAATTTTTGGAAATACCTTTGAGGTAAATGTTGGGAAAAGAGGAGCAGGAATTGAATTTGTCAGTAAAGAATCTAGAGAATATTTAAGTAAAAATAAGAGAGATATTTAAAGTGTGTCTGGAAAATGCAAATGCAGGGAAAACTTACAGTTTAAAGTATATTTTTTCTTTCAGTCCCACTTGCAGCATTGCACTAGTATCACTGACGTTATACTGCCAGATAAGAGGACAGACTCCAGAAGGGAAGACAACATATGACAGACAATTCTATGATTCTATGATTCTACTTTTGTGGGGCAGATCACATAACTACTTGAAACCCACTGCTGTTGCACTAATAAAATGGCTTGCTCAAAAAATCCAAGTAAAGGGTACCATTCACATTGTACTGCTTACAGAATCCTTCAGTATAGTAATTAACTGTGCATATCTCTTCACATAAATGCCCATGAAGTCAAATGCTAATTATTTGGGGCTATCATGTCAGATATCAGAACACAGTGTAATGAAGGTAAACCACTTAAGCCTTCAATTTTTAAGAGCACCAGAAAAGATTTTTAGATGATCTGAAAGTTTGCCTGTAAGTTAAAGCAAATAGTTTCATAGCTGTTGATTTAAAACGTGAATAAAATTATTTTAGAACACCTCCTTCCACTGTAGTGCTATTTTCAATATGGGCATCAGATTTCCTGATTTTTTTTTGCTTGAACAAGTGCTCTAACAGTACTTGAGCCTGGAAAAAGAAAAGAACATGGGATTTTTTTAAATAAAATAGTACCTTCAGAGCTTTAAAGTGCCAGTAATATTAATGATCCTGGAAGAGAAACATGAAAGTCTACATCTATGATTTCTGAGGTGTTTAAGGTTCTAACAGTTTCAAATACGTTTCTGACTGAAGAGACAGCTTTTCTTGCCATATTTTTTTGTCATTGAAAATTTGTCCCCCTTCAAGAAAAGCACTCCTGAGATGCAAGCCCTTACTTCTTTGTCCCACAACCTCTGGAAGTCCATCTGCTATTTCATGACAGTTTACTCAAGAAATTAGTATTTAATCTACAATTCAATATTATCTGACCAGGATACTGTATCCCTGTATTCTAACAGGTTCTGCAATTCCTGAGACAAAGGTACTGCATTGTGCATATCAGTTTAAAAATAAATAATAATAATAAATAAAATAAAGAATCATAAGCAGTATTTTACTTTATGAATTTATATTTTTAATTTAAAGAAGGAAAAGAAACTTTTTTAAAGCTAAGAACTTCAGAGTCACAAAAAGTGAATAAAATGTACCAGTTTTGGAATATAATTATATTTTTGCTCTTAGCTACATCTTTTGCATTCTCTCTGCTTTGTTTGTTCTTTGTTTCCTTTATTCTTTTCTGCTGTCTTCAAGTGCTCTTTGTGTATTCAGTGCATGGTCAGAACTTCGTAAGCGTAAAATTAGCACCCATTGAATTTATTTCCTTAAGTTTATCTTCTCACAGCTAATTCAAGGGCAAGATTGTTTTCACTTCCAAGAAATTTTATTATTTATATAACTTTCTAGTAGTTTTCATTTCTACTTCATGATGTAATCCATCTGAGTGGATTTTAGCGCTATTCATTTTACTGTCATCAATACAGATTTCATTTTCCGGTAGCTTTAATTCTTGTATGATTTATCAGAATCCAGAAACAGGCAGCTAGTTTGTTGAAGAGAAAAGAACCTGTTTCAAGGCAAGAAGAAAAATCATGTGTCCTTACTTAACAGTCTTTTTCTTCATGTAGAAGGTCTGCTCACACCACTATTAAAAAAAAAAAAATCAGTTTTACTTAAAAAAATGCAACCAACAACCAGATGTTCCAAAAACAGTGATAAATTTTTATTTTGAGATTTCATTTATGACCTACCTTTTGTAATTTTTATTTTGAGATTTCATTTATGACCTACATTTTGTAGGTCATGCAAATGGACAAATGTTCTCTATATCGTTTATACATTAAAAATATTAATCACTAGGTTAAGTAGCTTTGAATTTCCACTGTTCTTTACATTTCTCAGCTATGCTTCAGTACTCTCATTTGCAGCTTCATTATGACAAGAATGAAAGAAGAAAATAATTTGATACCTGATATGTGCTCTTGCTTTCAGTAGTATATTGTTTATTAAAAAGGGATGAATGGTCTTACTTAGATATTCAAGGTAGCAAAACGTTTGTATTCAATGAAAGCTACACTTGTACTCAATTAAAGCTCATGAAATTATGCATACTGCAGACAGAAAAGCTCCCTTTCCCTACTTGTAATTAGAATTAAATATGGGGAACTGAGAATAACACAATGGGAGGAAGAGGAGGTTAGAGTAACTGAGTTGAGTTAATTTCAGAAGCTTGAAGAAATAATGAATAAATTAGGTTGTTAAAATTCATTTGTTGCAAATTGACAGATGCTTGCCACAGGTAATTAATTCATTATGTTTTAATAATTTAGAATTAGAAAAAAAAAGGAACACCTTCTCCTAAAGCAATGGGGAAGATTTGTACCACTGTTGGTGCAGACAGGTTGACACACTGCAGCTTTCTCTGAGTAATAGGACCCAAAGTTTTAGTGATGCTGCTGCATGTGCATCAAGGCAAGGGGATGTGGTGGTCCCTTGGCAACACAGAAGTGGAAATGGAGAAGGACAGACTGGAGTAGTCCATGACCTGGTGAGAAAGAAAAATATTCTAATAAAGTTCTTGCAAAAATTATGGCTCCCTGGCTAGAGATACTCAATGCCCCATTTAATAACAGCTTTTGGTGAAAATAAATTTTTGTTCCTATTTAGAAATAGACTTCCCAGATACAGCGTTTTCCCAGACAAAAAAAAACCCACATTGTTCATTCATCGAAGGGAAGAATACAGAATTGCATAAAAGCAGATTTCTATGGGAGATATTGTTCAGCTGTACTTAGCCCATGGCTATACCTGGGATAGGAAACTCATTTGCCATGACTGCTTCTCTGGCTGGGGAAGGAGTGACTGACTTCATTTCAAGCACTGTCTTCACATGATTCTGTCATGATCCCACAGTGGTTGCTAGCTGATACTTTGAGGCTGATTTGCATCTTTCTGATGGTATATGATGAAAGTATGCTGTTGTATAGTGATACAGACTTATCATTTGTGTTCACTGAAAAGCCCTGTCTGCCATTTAGAATAGTTATAATCAGCACTCATATATTGTAGCTAAAGCACAGGTCACTTCTAATAAAACTTGCTTCTGTCTTCTCATTTTGTGATCAAAATGACCATTAATATTTTTATCACAGTTCTTTCTTCCACAACAGCCATGTCTCAGACATGTCACATCTCTCATCTCTCACATTTGTCTCAGATTATCATCATCTATCTTTCTTTCAATACAGGGAATAAATTATGAACTAAATCCTACAGTCTATACTCAGTCAGTCAAAAGTTAGCAATGTTTTCACCAAAAATATCAGGATTTGTTTGTATTTGCAGTATTTATAAGGAAAATTCACTTTTGTTTTCCTTTTTTTTTTTTTTTTTCCAGGATAATACTGTGTTTTATCTATGCATTTTCTCCTTAAAAGATTCTGTATTATTTCTCAAAAGTTATTTTATTGTAAAATTCTTGTTTCTACAAGACATGCTTGCTTTTGCAGAAACATTGATAGGAAAGCAAATTAAACTTGCATAGTGGGAATTCATAACATATGAGCCAGCTAGCAAATGAAAGGGCATTTCTATATTTTCTATTATATTTATTGTGTAGTTCGCTGCATAGCTTTCCTTTTAAATAAGTATTTTTCATATCCAGGAAATACAGCTATCAGTCACATACAGGAGTGAATTTATGAATCCACATACTTTAGGGACATATTCCTCCCAGATTTCTGGATAATCCAGCCTTGATTCAACAATGTATATATGTGAGCATCTATATATAATGTCGTGGTTTGGAGATACAGGCCGAGCTGGAAACCTAGGACACAAAGGAAAAACATAACTGCTACTGCTGAACCCAGGGCATATAATTATGATATATATAAAATATATTAGGATATATATATAATTAGAATATATATATATATATATATAATTTTCTTCCTAAATAATTTGCTGAACTGGGATCTGAGTAAAAAAAAATACTACCCTTTTATTATGTGTGTGGAAGATACCTATTAGATGTCTACTTTTCACAACTACGATCTTAAATTTTAATATTGGCTGTATGGGGTATGGGTTTATTTTGTTGTTGTTTTTTGTTTTTTTTTTTTACCTTAATGTGATTTTGACTCTTAGAATTATGATAGGGATAAGTTGTGATTAGGTTATTCTCAAAATTACTGTTGCGGTTTTGGTTCTGGAGTACAATGCATACTGCATTTTGCAGCCTGGGAGCCTGCAACTGGTATTTTAAGCAACACAGTAGAGGGTAGATCATCATTTACACCAAAACGCTCATTTATATAAGCTACAATGTCAAGTTTAATTAAAGACTACAGTGACAAAAGAAAGCCAAATGCACGAGCTCAAAATACTTTTCAGATGACAAAGGAATGACCCCCATAAAAATGATATCCAGGGTAATTGTTAAGGTTCTGATATTAAACCTAACTGAAAACATCTCAGGCAGCATATTCCAATAGGCTAATGTTCTATAAGATTTAAATGTAAAAATAAAATAAATCAAACTTCATATATTCTCTAAAATCCAGATTTACACTCAGGATCTTTTGGCATGGAGGGAAAAAAAATATAACTGGCAATTAAGAGCATTTGTATTCCCATATTTTCTGTGTTCAGCTCTGTGAGATGTTAGAATTAGTAACTTTGTAACTTGCTTACCACAATAGCTTTAGGATGATCCCTGGTCAAAGTAAACGTGCAGAGAAAAATCTGGTGTCATATATTATTTTGTGTTCTTTGTCCCTGCCCAGCACACAGTCAAAACCTCTTCTGCTTAATCCCCATCAGCATCTTTTTTTCTTTCTCTCTCTCTTTCTGGCCACCACATCATGAAGGGGGAGTTGATGCTAAGGATAAAGGTCAAGATGATAGAATATGACAACTCTTTGAATTGAAATGAGAAATGAGTGTCCCTAAGTATTCAGCATGAGTTTCTCTTTGCTCCCTGCAGGGCATCTGCACCACAACAACCGCATTTTTACACTTCTTCTTCTTAGCTTCATTCTGTTGGGTTTTGACAGAAGCGTGGCAGTCATATATGGCTGTTACTGGGAAAATTAGGACACGACTCATAAGGAAACGTTTCTTGTGCCTTGGATGGGGTAAGTCCATAAAATTAACTCCCTCAGAATCATTGGGATGAAAGCTTTAATGCAGCAACAATGTCAAGAATATCATAATATTTTTTAGTGAACCCAAAAGATAGTAGGCAGCATGTTGCTGAAAACAAAACTAGGTTAGGACCCTTTCCACCTTACCTCAAGCTCAAGTTATGCTGGCGTGTGTTTTAGCTTTATTTTTTATATATATAAATATGTTGACCAAAAATTTAGTTTTTTAGAAAGTGGTGTAATATCAAAAAATCAAAATAAAACAAGAAAAAACATTCACTGAATATTCATGAAGCCTCTTCCTAGTTCACTTTAAGACCTGTCAAATGTACCAGTACTTTAGCTACATCAAAGCGGTATACCGTAGGTAGAAAACAGTGCCCTTCTTCCTGCCAGTGCTTCAGGAAAACAAACCTTGCAATAGAACTGTGCTCCATTAAATGATTCGTTCCATGGAAAATTGGCCATTTTGCATTAGCGTGCCCTGTCATTTTTGTCCAGGCGTATTTTGCTTAGCATTTAATGGTTATTACTGTTTTGTTTGGTTTTTTTTCAGGTTTACCAGCATTAGTGGTTGCAATATCAATAGGCTTTACCAAGACAAAAGGATATGGAACAGCCCACTAGTAAGTCAATCTGAAATGATAAATTGTTCTTAATTAACAAGATTGTCATACCCATCAGGAATTACATAGAATAGTCTAAAGGCCCTACAGGTATCCAGTCACTCTTGGAACTGTCTTAAGAGTCACTGAGTGCTCCACAGAACAGCAGAGAAAAAGATATATGCCAGCCTTGGACTGAGCTCATCAAAGCACCAGGGATCCTGGATTTCTTGCAAGGTTTTGCAGGAGCAAGGCATTTAGAAACAGTGAGGATTTGGTCCACTTAGACACCTGACATTTAAATACATTTACCAAAGAAATGTTAAATATTGTGGCTACCTTTTGCCAGCACCTAAACGTGACTAAAACTGAATTGGCAAGAGTCTCTTTGGCACCCAGGTTTCTGCCCACCAAGCACATACCTCAGCTTCAGTGCTCCTGAACTGCTTGAAGCCAAAGCCCTGCAGAAATCTCAAAATAGCTCTGCCATCCATCCCCTCTCTCCCAGAGTGCGTGATCCAGCCTATTTCCTGGACTGGGCTGTATTTGAAGGGCAGCGAGGAAGAGATTGGTGTATTTCATTTACACTTTATTTATACAGTTCCTGTTTAGTTACCTGACTGGTTCCAGTGCACATTTAGGACTCTGGAAAATTCACTCCTCAATGAGGCTCCCTTTGGTTGTCTTCTGCTGAAGGAGCTTGGGCTGAGCTTCCTTCCTGCCAGCAGAGCACTTCAAGCACAGAGTTATGTTTGCAAAAATGTGTTTCCTTCAGTTCTCCTGTTTGGAGCTCTCCTCACGTTGCTTAAGAAATTAAGTATGCATCTGTACAGAAAGAGAGGAAATATGACTCTGTAGCCTGGTAATGAGGGCATTCATCAGAGATGTGGATGAGTTAGGTCAAGTCCTTGCTTCAATGAATATTTAATTATTCTCCTTAGTATCATCACTCAGTGAGATCAGGATTCCCCCTCTCTACCCTGTGTCCCCCAGTCTTGGCACATGGTGAGGGAGGCTTCAAGCCCTCACTCCAGCTCTGGATGGGTAAGGATTCAAAATTGAATCTCCTCCTGAATATTCTAACCACTGAGCTCTTTAGTTTTAAATTGTGACAGCATACATATTGCATTTTTTTAATGAGGACTGGATTACCTAATTGACGTGTTTAATTTGCATGTATAGCTGGCAATCATTAGTGAAACAGTGGTCTTAGCTGTCTTTTGGGAATTATATTGAGGATCTGCTCGTCCTGAACATTTTTTCTAGCTAATATGTGCTCATGTTGCTGGCTTTTTAATTATTTAGTCCCTGAACCAGGACTGGAGAACCATTTAGGCTGTGAGAATTACAAATCACAAGATTACAATATCCAGACCCCACTGGGAATGTAGCTCTGTGCTTTGAAGGATTAATCCCATTGCATTTACTCTACTAAAATTATTCATGTATGACTACTTGCTTTACTTAGTTTTGCTTCCTACTTCCTTTCTGGGTTGAATACATTTTTAAAAGAGGATATACTGAAATATTCAGACAAGCAACAAATCTTTCATTAAGGGTAACCTGGAAAGTAAAATAGAGCAGGCCTCTGTACATATAACAGCTCATCTCCCGGGATTCAAATTCAGCTGACACAGTGCAAAAGAAAGTGTACAAGGGACAAACAGAATCATAATGCAGCTTTCTTATCTTGTTTGCAAATACGTTTTCTTGGCATTTGACATTTGAATTGTATAAGGAAAACAGGGAATGCGGGAAAGGGAGATTCTTCCTCCATTAGCAGTTGATGTGCTGTCCCACTCCAGACGACAGCAAAGAATTATGCCGCATAATAACCATTGGGCAGTATAAAAGCAGAGCTCCTGTCCTGCTCATTCTCCCTTAACTAAAGCACTTGTTTGAGGTTTTTAACTGCTTAAGCTATATTTGGCCTGTTTGGCTGCAACCAATTGCACACGTGCTGTCATCAGAAATGGGTCCTGTTGCAAATTATTCCTGGTCTGTAAGATACTATTTTTGAAAATGATGCTTTCAAATGGAGGAAATTAAGAGTGAAAATGAAGGAATTTATTCCAATCCCATAGTCCTACACATGATGAGCTTGAAAAAAAGGGAGAAGGCCCAAGGATCTTCAAAGCAGATCGTAGTTTCATACAGTATATGTATGACTGCTGGGGGTGACATAAATTGTTCACACTCAAACCAGTTCTGTGATAAACAGTCTCTGATCTCTGTCATTATCTTTCTGTCTTTTTATCTTTATCTAGCCCTAATCATTAAACAATTATATAACTGTACATTTAAAAATACATATGAAATACATTTCACACAGTCACTTGTACTGATATATATACAGAAGCTGAAGGGGCTTTCATAAAAACGGTAAAAAAATGACAGTGACAAGTTTTTATATATTTCAGGATATCTGAAAAAGATTCATGCATCTGAAAGTTTTTTTTTTTTCCAAGTATCTCTGTGAGTCTAATAAATATTGTTGCTACCTCTCTTCAGACAGCAGGTATGAAAGCACCACTACTATAAGTTATAGTTAATAAACCTGTGTGACAGACTCGCATTTACAGAAAGTGCTATATATTAATAAGCAATGAAGATAACTTACAGGAATTCATTACACCAGCAAAAAATAAAATTCTGACATAGTCATGTTCTTATAAGAGAAGGAACCGATCTACTGAAGAGCATCAAACAACTTGCAGAATCTCAGGATACAGGAGCAAGTCTGCAGATACTTCATCAGCAGAATTTTATGACCATGTAACTTGGTCCCATAAAACCACCAGTGGATGCTTTCAACACTCATCAATTTATATGGCTTTTTGCTGTGTGGGGATCAGGGAGAAAGAAGAAAGAACAGGAAAATAAAATAAAAACAACCATGAAGGATAAGAAAAATTGCTATTAGAGCAAAGAAAAAGAAGAAGAAAAAAAGTAAAACTTTGACAATTTACTTACTATATAAGAAGGCACCTGAGAATCTGTCTTCAGAAAGTCTTCAACAGAAAAAGATTGGGAAAAAGCACATTTCAGAGTCTTCAACTAGCAGATATTGAATACACTGCAATAATAACATTACACATTGTTGAAAATCCAGATTGTTGAAAACTCAGATTGTGTAAATAAAATAGGAAAACTACATTTTTTTCACAGCTCTGCCTCTACATGGAAGCCACTCTTTTTAACAGCCATTTTATTGAGGCCATGGGAAAAGAAATGAACAATTCTCCCCTGGTCTTAAAGATTTTTTGTGGTAGAAACTGCTTTTATTAAAAGAAACCCACCACCAACAACAACAAAAAACACAAAAAAAAAACAAACCAAGCAGCTAACTTACTGACCCCCTTATTCAGCACAGGTAACTGAAATTATGTTACAAATACAAAACATAACAATTTTTATGAACTGATATTTCTGTCTCCCAGTAAACATTTATTACATGAATTATTTACACAGAGTGGTCATCTTCATTAGGTTTAAAAGTTTATACTGGTAGGGAAATGCTCTGTGAACAGATTTCCCCCTCTCAGAAGCTCACAATAAATAACCTGGCTTTTGGAAAAATAGCAAGAAAAATTGCAGGAAATATTGAAAGCATTTTTCTTTGACATTACAAAATACATTGAGCATTACTGCTGTAGCTGGTTTTTGAGGTAGGATGTAGGATAGCCTGACCTGTGTTACCTTTTTAACAGTGAAGAAGATATGAATTATTTGCATCAATTCATCATTCCAGAGTTGAGCACAGATGCAGTTGTTTCCCTGTGGCAGATTTCACATGGTTTCAGTGCAATGGGAAACACTTCTATTCTTTGCAGTCAGAATTCCAGCCCTAACAGGCCATTAATATTATGATGTGCTTGCATTTAATTTCTTTGGTTTTCAAAAGTATAAAAAACAGTACTGGAAAATAAGATTTGTATAATTCTGATGTGAATGTTTCTGCAAGCGAGATCCAAGTAAATTATTTGAATGCATATACTTGAGCTTTCTTATATGTAGGTGTGACCATGCATTCAAATAAACATGCAGTTCTTTGAATGTGTAATCACTGGGAAAATAGCACAGCTGCATTTACTTCAGTGTCTGAAGCTCCTGATCTTTTGCAGATATGGAAAGCTTTACATCATGGTGTATCAAATATTTAGCATTTGATTCTGTAAGAGCTCTGTTTGGAAATCTGATGGTTTTCAGTGAAAGCCCTGATGCAATATGACAAACTGCAAGATTAGTAGATCACAAGAAAATACAGTTTTCAGATGGTTTAAAATATACATTGACACTGTTTGCAAAATATTCCAGAGAATACAGAACAGTTAGATCATATATGATTTTTCTTTAATGGGAATATTGTCTGTAAGGCATCGTTCTAATTGCAATTACTAAAGGATACATGAGAATATCTGTAGAAGCCTGTTTTTTTTATGAAGTTCTATGTTATAGGTACTTGAGCTTTCATTGCTTTAAGTATAGTATTCTCAGATACTATAAGCTGAAAATGTTTCTAGATACCTACCTGGCAAGTGCTGTTCAGTTATCTCATCATACATGGTTAGAGGAAATTCAACAGAGATTTACAAACTTATTTTCTATTGTGCTCTTAATACATTTTAGGCATTTCGTTATATGTATAATTCATATTAAAACTTTTGAAACATTAGCAGTTGGTAATGGAAATAATTTTCAACTTTCTACATCATCATCTCAACAAAGTAATTTTTTTGTGTGTGTGTGCATATGAATCCCAAAAAGTAGGATTGAACATGCACCAAGAATCTTATGCTGTAGTAGTTACTAATGCTTTCTTGGCAATGCATTATACTTATTTGTAATTTGTGTTAGTTCTTCTCTAATGTTCTTTCCAGCTGCTGGCTGTCTCTTGAAGGAGGGCTACTTTATGCTTTCGTTGGACCTGCAGCTGCTGTTGTCTTGGTAAACATTAATATAATTTCCAGTATTTTCATATGAAATGTGGAATGTGCTATTTAAATTAAGAAAAGTTTAGCTATACAGTAGCATTATCTTTTGCTGTAAATACTAAGATCAGCACTTTTAAACATACCTTCAGTATTTTAAATGCATGATTCTTTTAGCTATATCACTTCTTTATGCCAGTTATCTCTCCATGTTTGTGCAATAAGCTGTGAAAGAGTAATGTGCTGATTAGTGGCACAGAAAACAAGCATCAGTTAGCTATTACCAGTAGCATCTATGCAATTGTCACTGCCTTGTGAAGTTCAGTGGCAGTCTTGATAGAGTGCTGCTTGACAGTGTATCACTGTGCCAGCTAAAGCAACAGAAGGAGTGGAACCAGCCAGCAAGTTCTTCATGGCTCCTGCTTTTGAAGGGAAAGAAAACATCGTCATAGCTTCGAAATGTTATTAATTTGTGTATTAATCTTCCACATCTCTAGAAATGCATTTAGATGTAGGATTCACTTTGCCTAATTGTAGACATCTGCAATGTAGATTTCTGCATGTAAGCTAGTTATACCAGCCATATTTCATTGTCAGTAGAGAAAAATATGCACTCTTAGTGCTCAAACCATCAGAAGTATTTCAGGTGCCTACTTCAGGCTAAGATGAATTGCATTCTACATGTGCCATCAGCTACCAGTCATCTGCTCTGCAGTCTTCATATGGATTTTTTACAATAATTTGTTTGGCATTTTTCCCTTACAGATTTTGAATCTAATTCTTTTCACTCCACCACTTTTATACTAGGATAGCTCTATCACCACTTAGTTCTGATTTTCCCTTGCAAAAGGGAATAGGTCTTAGGAGTCATCACAGATACAGGCATTTAGCTACATAAATTTTCCTGAAATGGATGTTTACTACTCCCATAGAGTTTGTCTCATCATTGCCTGGAGTCAAGCCAGGATCCTTTTGTACAACTCACAGTCCCTGTCATGATAGAGGAGCCAAAGATGTTTACAAAAAAGCCAGTCATCATTTTCACATGGAACTGTATGTTCTCTGTGTAATTGGCAAGCTTTGTTCAGAGACATTTGAAGTTCACAGTTGCATTTTGCCCTACTATTAGCTGGTAGCTGTGGAAGGAGCTGTTCCATGCAACCACTTAAGCCTAAGTGTACAAAGCAAAAGAATTATATAACATCAGCTGAAAATAAAGTGAGGATAAGAAAAGCTGGAAAAGAGTTGGCAGGACAGACTGGCAACAATAAGGTATTTTGGCACAGGTACTGAAAAATCTGTTTGAAAGGAAGACTACCCTTTGCTAATAAAAAAAAAAAAAGAAGGAAAAGAAAAGGGATATTTATTTAATAGGTTCAAAACTTGGTATGACCTCTTTGCATGGTTATGCAGAGACAGGTTCGTAGAGTTCAGCTCAGTAATACAAATGGATAATAACAGTCATTAAGTTGTCCATTAAATGCCGTTGCTATGTCCAGTAAGTGCCAAAGTCTGACTTCTGGAACACTTGCTTTTTTTTTCTTTTAAGTTAGGTCTTCAACCCATGTATGTGATCAGGACATTTACTTTAATGGAGCTAAACAGACTTAGCCCAGCATTCATCTTGTCCACAAGAAAAAAAAAAAAGAAAGAAAGGAAACTACAGTGCAACAAGGCTCAGGACCCACATTGGTCAATAGCATAGGTAGTGACTAATGGAGGGAAGATATGGAAAACCACAGGCTGGTTTTGCATAAGTGGAAACACCCACATGGTCCATAAATGCTTAAAAAGGAACATGGTCACAGTCATCATGTGTTCTGACCAGCTCTTCCCTGTGTGCACTGCTCAAATGCACTGGTTTTCTTTGAGCAGGATATACAGTTGCAATTAAAACTGAGGCAACATTAAAGATACATTACTTAAGCTTGTGGATAGCAGACATGTACATGTACAACTTGATATATATAAGGCATAACTCAAGATTCAAAAACCTGTTGCAGTGTGTGTATTTGTTACTCATTTGAGAATATGGCATTTGTTGTGCTCAGGGATGGTGTTACACAATTTCTGAAGGAACACTTGGATATGTAGCAGGAGGCATTTTGCAGGCCTGTAAGTGCCTTTTTCTGAAGAAACAGGATAAACCATTTTCTTTTAGGCCTTGAAAAATCAACAGTTTGTTTTCTGTTTTACAGGTCAACATGGTGATTGGCATTTTGGTATTTAATAAACTTGTTTCCAGAGATGGAATCCTAGATAAAAAGCTTAAACACAGAGCGGGGTAAGCAAAAAACAGATTATTTTAAGGCATATTAAAATTGTATCACCAATTTTCAATTATGGATATTCACCAAAAGTGCTTTTGATTGTGCTTTGAACTTTTATATCTGTGTAACAGTGTGTCTAACAGATTCCATTCATTGCAAAAGCTGCTGTTGCATTATCCCGAGAGAATGCAACTGAACACAGTAAAGATAATAAAACACAAGTACAACAGTATTAAGTTAACAAGAATGAAGATCTAACAAGTCTGAGTGAAGGTTTCAAAAAACTGTCATACGTGTAAAGCTGCAGTTAAGAAGAATTTTATGAACTGTGTGTACTGGAGGAACTAATTATTTTGTCTAGCTGTCAAATGTAATTATTGTGGTGGGAAATGTTACTCATTAGTGTAAACTGTTAAAAAATATGTTTTACAACAGTATATTCCTTACTGAGGTCAATGTTATTCTGCCATTCTGACTATGCAAAGAATTTGCCGCTGTTCTTACATTCGTATCTACGTAGAGGTATTTTCTCAATTAGTGTAGTAGAATTTCAAAGTAAAAAACCTCATGTTTTAAAGCTAAAAAAGAAAAAGAGTAAGTGGAAATTCTGTGTTATTGATTACTTACATTAACATTCAAATTCTGTTTGTTATCATGAGAAGAAAGGGTTGTGACAGTGGTGGTATCAGAAAATGCTTTTCAGTGGATTACAGTGATATGAAGAAATGCAGCAGCAAACCTAGATTCATTCCATATCACAGAAAAATATTTCACGAATGTATCCTCACCTTCTTAGCACATATGAGAATATATTTAAATTTTGAGTAATTTTTTTTGCAGCTACATGTTCTAGTATTGTCTTTTGGGCCAGTTTGTAGTATAAAACCACCAATATCTGCATTTCTAATTAGGATAAGCAATGACATCTTCATTGTACTGAGTATTACTGCTATGGGTAAATTTATTACAGCTTCACTTTGAATTACTTTACGATTTCCCTAACAGCAGCATTCCTAATAAGTTCAATTCATTGGTTAGATGAGCAAATTTATGATCAGTACTTCAGCTGGTGTGATTTGCATTTAATATTAATTCGGTTAAATCTTTCAGGTTTTCAGCTCTTTCACCACCGTTTTGACAAATATGTACCGAAACCTTTCATTTTGTTTCTTCTCTTTTCCTTCTTTTTCATTAAAAAAACATTAATTTCTGAACTTTGTCTACATTGCTCCACCAACACTGTTAACACTAATGAAATCTAGAATATTATAAATCTACTCAAAGTATTACAAGAAAAGTAATAACTTAGGAATCACAACTTCAAATTCACATTTGGTCTAATGCCAGTGATTTTAAGAGTTGGAGCAGCCACAGACTTGGCTTTGTACATTTTCTAAGGATATCCAAGCTTAGATTTAACTCTTTTTTTTTTTTCCTTCAGCTACTCAATTGTAGGGTATAGAAATCTATTTCCTTATATTATACTTTCCTGATGAAACAAATAACTTGCTTTCTAGCTGCACAACTTAGCAAAGAGGTATTTTATTTTAAAATAATGGATAACGAGCTATAAATTATTCTATCCAGCTATTCTGGGAAGGCATGTATATACCCTAATGAGAAACAATCTCAACTTTTGTGATAGTATAAGATGGTGGCGTGGCAACAGCATTCCTTGATACTACTTGGCATATGATGTGTATTGAGTCATTCTTTGGGGCAAAGAAGTTGGTGCAGCATTTGATCTCTTGTAGAAAAGGGATTGTCACCCATTTCTCAAGTATCTTTTGCCAGCCATGCTCAGGAAGGCAACTTAATTCTTTCTGGCAAACATTGGACTTCACACCTGTCAAAAGTTCAGTCAAAATTCAGCTGTAGGATTCATTTATGTGGGATTTAAAGAAGTGAATGGGGCAAAATACACTAAGTCCATATGACTCTTACCACCTTAAATAAGCATACGGAGAATCAACAAGTGGAAAAAAGAGGTGTTGTTTTCATGTATCTCAATCATTTTCCTAAAATAAGAGGTAGCACACATATATGCCCAGACAGAAAGTTTATTTTTGGTTTATATACACATCAACTTCTATTATTATTTGCAAGATGCAAAACAGATCTATAGAAATAAGAAGAATAGTCTATTCTGATAATGTTAAAGTACTACCGAGCAAAGATAGAGAGTGTTTCTTTCCTCAAGCTTAGCTAAGCTCACCCAAGACATTTTTCTATTTCATTCATTAATGTAGATCTTTAATTGATGTAAACTGTTGTGGATTCACCGAGTTCTTTTTCCACCACACAATCACCCTATACAAAGTCATGGTTCTCACTGTTTTATTATGGGAAAAAAATAATGCTTTTTAATAGAAAATATACTGCACTTCTTTCGTGGAAAGCCATCATTTGGTTTATCAAAATGGAAACCTCTGGAGTTCAATGTTGTTTTGAGCAGTATGTTAAGAATCTTGTGAATGCTGGGTTTGGCAATAAAAAGGAGTTCCGCTGGTTGAAATAACTGGGAAAAAGCTGAAGTGTTACCTACCTACACCATGTTGACCACTTTCCAGCTGGGAATAGGTAAAGCACCCTTCCTTGTCACATCACAGCTATGGTTATTCCTTGTTCTGACAGCAGAAAGAGAAGGAAGAGCAAAAGTCCTTATTTAGTCAATTCAAGAAGTTGAATGCATGCTGTATATAAAAGAAAATTTAAATTCCAGGTTTTGCCCCTTAACTCTTCTGACAGGTGCAGAGGTACAATTGTCCATACAAAATGCTTTGAGCTTAATGCTTGTGTACTGTGTTTTATTAAAATGCAAAACAGGTCACCCTTTTTTCAGTAGCAACTGATACTTATTTCATGAGATTCCATACATTTCAAGCCCTGTATTCAGACCTTCATATGGCATGAATAAAATCACTCCAGATGTTAGTGGGCCATTCAGATTGCTAGTACAAATCTGACTATACAGTACGCCTACACTGATTTGCTGCTTGAATAAATTTTGAGGTTTCTTTCCCTATTAATGTTTTGTAATTGTGCATACTTCATACTCCTCCTTTAAGTGTCCTATAGTCTTTTCCAAGTTTGGATACAACAGACTTCTAACAGGTCTGAATAGAGGGATTTCACTTTGTGTGTCTATCCTAGCACGTGCTTATGTTTACTTCAGTGTACTAAGCAGTTTTGATCACTGGACATCTGGGGCCTTTTTACTTAAATGGAAAAAAATAGGGACTGCATGAAATGAAGCCCCATAGCATTAACATATAAAGGTAACAATAATGTAAAGTACAAAGTACAGTTTTGCAACAACATAGAGCATTCATCCTGAATACATCTACTTACTTTTTCTGCATGACAACATATTTAAAAGCTAAATTTCAGTAGCAACGTTTTTTGGTGACAATTCAATATTTTGTTCTTTTTGTGGGTGTTCTGTTTGTTTGCAGTCAGATGAGTGAGCCTCATAGCGGTTTGACGCTCAAATGTGCCAAGTGTGGAGTAGTTTCAACAACAGCTTTGTCAGCCACCACCGCCAGTAATGCCATGTTAGTCCTGATCATTTACATCTTCTTGTTACAAACTTATACAGTGCATGTGAGACAATACTTTGATGATAACTGTATTTGATAACACTGTATAGAGTGCTAAGCATGTTTAAATATTTTTTAACAAAAAAAAAAGAAATTACAACTGTGTTTATTAACTGAATACAGGATATTCTTTAGAACATAAAGTACAACACTGTTACATTCTTGTTTGTGATTTTCAAGTTAAATTGATAAAGTGCCATCCTTAAATATGTTTTATTTTAATAGTGAGCTTTTAACCATTTTTTTACAACATTACAATGCTGCTTTTCTCTTTTTTTTCAATAGGGCATCCCTTTGGAGTTCGTGTGTGGTGTTACCACTTCTAGCTCTGACTTGGATGTCTGCAGTCCTGGCCATGACAGACAAAAGATCAATATTATTTCAGATACTTTTTGCAGTATTTGATTCATTACAAGGCTTTGTTATTGTCATGGTCCATTGTATTCTCCGAAGGGAGGTGAGGAATGGCTTCCCAGTTTTCTAAAGGGCTGTGCTCCTGTTAATCTCTCAACTGCTCTTTAGTATCATATACAGCTTGCTCTGTGAAAATATATTTCATAGAAAGAGAAAAGTATTTTGTGTTGTGATGTAGAGGAGCAAGTGAAAGAGAGGGGAAAGATCAGATAATTCCAGGCTCAGAATGTCAGTTTCAGTATAAAATGTACCCATTTGATTAAAGGTGGTTTTTAATGAATCCCAAGTTCAGGCTTTCACAATATTGTGCATATAGGTGAATGCCTACATTCTTATTGAAATAGGTTTGAAAGCCATACCACATCAGCTTTGCTGGCGGATCTGTGGTAGTGGGATTGTCAAAAATGAGCAGGTGAAGCCAGACTGGAGAGCACGAAGTATTTCACATTAACCATTTATCAACTTTAGGATATTTACAACACCGGTATACCAAATTGCATGATTCCCTATGATTGGCAAGAGTTATTCAAAAGCTTTCTGGACTAAAAAAACCAAGAAGGTGAAAAGTTTATTGTCAACACTGAGTGATCAAAACACTTGAGAAACTAATCAAGGTAAATTTTTTCATATGGGAAAATAAAATGAATAAAAAGTAGTTTAAGAACAGCAAATAAGAAAAAATAATGTGCTTGAAACAGTTTTTGTTTCAAAAGTCTGTATGGTTTGCACTTCTATGGACTGGTTTGCAGCAGCAAAAACATAATCATTTACTGCAGCAAGTTCCTACACAGAAAAAGACATAGCTCCAGTTATAACAGTCTGGCTCTAAAGAGTATGGCTTTCTAGCTCCAGAGACCTTTAGGTGAGTAGAAGCCAAGGTAGTAACCATCATGCACAGTATGCAATGCAGCCTTTGCACTTCACAGGGTACCTCCTCAGTCTGTTGGTTTCAGTTTCCTGCATTTAGCTCTGACAGTGCTTGTCAGGGAAATCCTGCCAACGTGTTTGTCACTCTTGATGACAGCTAAAAAGTTATCTTAGTTATAGCCTATAGCACTGATCTAATATTTATAGCATGTCAGCACAGGCAAAACAATAATCCTGACTGTCAGGACAAAAAATATGAGGTGGGGTATATCACCATAAAATTCAAGCAAAGGAGAGGACACCCCTGCTTTATTATACTCTTATAGTCATTACATTACAAAAAGACACAGACTTTCACAATTATATACATAAAACTCCTGGTTTTCCTCTTCATTATATTGATATAAACATAAATGTTAGAAACATTTATTTCTTTCTCTAGTATGCTATATCAAAGATTTTGTGTGACAAGGAAGCCAGGGACATTCACTGAGTAAGAGATACAACTAGTAAGACATTCAACTAGAAGGGCTGTATTGTGTCTATTTCTGTCCTCCAGCCATTCCGGGTCTTTTGGAAAGACATCCAATCTTTCTATACTTGTATCTCCTAAATTCTATGACAAATATAAAAAAAAATATACTACTTCTTAATCATGAGACCTTGCAGACCATCTGGAAATTAGGACAGAAAAATGCAAAACAAGAGTTAGGTGTTGTTCCTTTATGTTGCCTTCTTAGCCTAGAGAGCCAAGTATTTTTTTCCCTCTCCTTGCTGTTTACATACTTAATTAGGCATTGGAAGATGGTAAGGTATGTGTCACAGTACAGAGAATGATAGGAGAGGTTAGCACTGAAGCTTCTTGATCACAGTAAAATGGTTTGCCTGACCTGCTTGAGCATGAGATGCTCTAAAACTAATTTGAATCTCACTGAGTAACTCCTGTTAATGCTGGCAAGGGGAGGAACCCACATGTATTTTCTTCTTTTGCTGTGCTCTGCTGACTAGAGAACATTTGGGTTAAATGCATTGTTGGCATCTAAAGCCCACATTTCTGTATTACAAGAGAAAAATAGAGTACATGAGTACGCAGAGGGTAAGTTATAAAAGCTTGGAGTTGGTTATTGTTGCTAAGGAAACTACTTCCCTGGTAATCACACGTTCATCACATCTGTCTCTCCTGCTCTTCCTGGCTCTAAGAAAATCTTGTAACTTGATGTTAAAAGACAGAAGGGAAAAGCAAGCTTCTCTTTCAAAGTGAAATGTAAAGACAGCACAGTCTTTACATAAACAAGGTTGAACAAGCAGCAAAATAAGCTGGTATTTAGGAAGTTCAACCTTTTTGTTTCTGACTTGTGTGAGGACACCTAGAAGTTGCAACATATGTCAATATGATGGATACAGCTACAGTTGACATTCTGTTAACATGTTACAATCATCTGTTTGCACTTTAGAAACATTGTAAGAAACATGCACATTTAAGAATATCCTAAAATCAAAATTCACTGCTTTAATATAGAACATAGTGAAAGTAGGACATGAGATTCTCGAGATCTCTGAAGCTACCAGAACTGGGGAGGCTTCATGAACATAGAGTCCCAAACATATGGAGGCCCATTGCATGCAGTATGTTCTGAAGTAATAATGCTTTGGGGTCAAGCATCATGAGGCTTATAATGATATTTAACACATCTGGGAATGCTATGAAGGGAGGGATTTATTTTTTTTTAATCAAATCCCTGTGCCAGTGCTTCTCTGATAGCATAAAACTCTGAAGTGTGACCTGACTTCAGCACTGATAAAGTGCAAGAAGACTTAGATTAAATTATAGCAACCAGGAGATGCCAAATTAAATTAACCTCAAACATGGAAAAACACAGCAAGAGTAATGCCTAAAATCAGAATCTGAGTCATGATACAGGCCAAGCGCACTTTACGTTACCACGTTTGGGAAGACTTGATGTTTTGAAATCAGCGCAGACATTCTCACCTTGCTCCATTCTTCTTCCTGCTCTATATTAGTCTTCCTCAACCTGCAATAGTCACTTATCACGACTGCAGAGCATTCCTACTCATTTAAGAGTTGAGCACATTAAAATAATGCTAATTCCTTTTTTTTCTATTTATTTTGTTTTCCCTTCTGTGAAAGCTCTTAACAGCTTGCAGTAGAATACGATGTATTGAAAGGGGACAGCTTTTCACCAGCAACAATTAATGATTTATCCTTTTCTGCTGTTCACAAAATGTCCATGAGTAGAATACAAATTTCTTCCTTTTAATTATTCTGAATAAGATAACAAGTGTTTTCTACAGATAAAGAATGGAATGTAGATTTTTGTAGGCATTTTATTGAAAGTACTTTCATATTCAAACAAGAAATGATACTTATTTGTTTTAATTGGAGGTCACCCAACCATGTTCCTCTTTTCCAAATCACATCTTGTAAATCAGGTTGCTAATAGGGATACTTGCATTTCTAGAAAAAAAAAAAAAACCAAAACTTTCCATTCCAAAAGGTGCCTAGCTGTCCTTTCCGTGGTATGTGTGAGAAAGCAGCAAAATATGTTTGCATTCTCCTGTCAGCAAACAGGAACTGATTTTTCTTTTGAATGTGCCTCCATGTTGAATCACATCCTTCTGACAAAAGTATTACAATTTCTTTAAACATGCATTCTGCCCAAAATCAAAGTAAATATAGACTTTCCTATGAAAAGATAATTCCTCAAATATACCTGTGTTTCAGGGACAAGTCTTCAAACGTACTGTACGGATCATACTTGTAAACAGCAATTTCTGCAAAGTTGTTTTGTTTTTTTTTAGAGAAACCAGACTCTGTGCAAACAGTCCACTTTTCTTCTTGTGATCACATTAAAAATATTTACCTGATCTGAAGACTTTTACTCTCTGAAGAGATGCATGAGATTCCTTATACATGGAATTATAGAAATTTTGATTGGAATCAGTAATGTCTTTCAAATTGACTTATTCTTTAAAGTATAACTAGGAAGCACTATATATCTGATTATAGTAACTATTAAGAACTGTCTTTCAAGAATCTTACATTTATTAAGCAAAAGATAAATTTTATTTTGCAATGGTTAATAGTATATCTACTAATTCTGCTATCAGACCTGTGCCAGACTGAAGGAGAAGACAAAGACAATCACTCAAGACAGATTTGACTCGAGTACCAGATCATCACTGACTACTAGTTAATTCTGTCCCCAGGCAAATCTAATTCTGTGGTCTTAATGTGATGATAGACTGATAGATTTTGCAGCAGCCACAAAATATAGGAAATGTATGAACTGGCAGGAATAGCCATTTATGTTTATTGCTTCTGCTTTATTAAATATGCCAAAGAAAAGTCATGCATTGTATTCCATACATTTTAATTTATTCTTTAACAGGAGTAGAGTGTGTGATGTTGCACAAGAATCAGTATAAGATATTGTTTTCACAGGTTCAAGACGCATTTAGATGTCGACTGAGAAATTGCCAGGATCCAATCAATGCAGATTCTTCAAGTTCTTTTCCTAATGGACATGCTCAAATCATGGTTAGCTTTTATTTCTTCTTTGACTATTAATTTAGTGTTCCTATGCAAAAGAAAAAAATGGTGTTGTAGGTGGCAAGCACATACAATACAATGCACAGTATGTACAGCTTAAATATTAACACCATTTTTAAGCATAAGTCTGTTTAGGTCATTATCTGCTTGCTTTAATCTCTTAGCAAGTTTTAAATTAGTGATGTGATCATTTAGTGGAGGACAGAGAATTCCACCACTGTTCTTTATGACAAAAAGTTGTTACATAAGAAAATGAGAAAGTAATCTAAATATATCATGACTTTTTCTAATATTGATGCAAAGAGAACTGATGGATTTCAGAGTTTTCCCTTCATTAGGCCTGGAAAAATGTTCCCCTCAGACTAAGTCAGACAAGGAGAAAGTGGTAGAAATTCCAGAGGCGCAATCTATTTAGTGGCTTAAATCAAGGAGATGATAATGAATGGCTCAGTATGTCAATTTTTATTTACTAATATTGTTAAGTAGTATACCAAGACAACACATTGGTTCCTTCAATTTCAGTGACAGCTTTTCATTGACTATAATGGGGTCAGGATCAGGCCCTAAAAAATGCAAGTGTCAGCAGGAAGATGCCCTTCCAAAATGACGACACAAAAAGAACCCAGTGTTTGGACTTCGCAAGGAGGAAAGAGATCAGTTTTATTAAACATTTTTCATGTAATAAACATATTGTGGAAATAAAAACGTTAAGAATTACTTGAATTCTATAATATGATAAACAGCTTTATTTCACTGGGAAAAGTGTGCTTGGATTTTCAACTGTTAAAAATCATTCTTAGCTCTTATACTTAATTTTTTGCCCAATAAAATAAATAATAGTTGTTTTCAGAGAGTACAAGGTTTATGTGATTACATTAGTAGCAAGGGTGGACAGAATGTTGCATAATAAATAACCACTTCATAACAAATTAATCAAGTTCCAGACAGGGTGGACTAATTGGATTGCACTTATTCACAGTAATTTGTATTGCAGACTATTTTCCATACTTCTTTTGATAAAATCACTATGAAAAGCTTCCTGAAAGATGATCCTTCAATGAGATATAGAAGTTACTCTTCCACATACATAAAAATGTATACACTGTATCATTTTATTAAAATTATATACTCTATTTCCACCTATTTTATTTTATTTTTTCTGGTCAGGCAGCATACTTTGAAAACCACCCACTTATACTTTAGGAAACTTTGTAAAGTTCTGCTGTTGTAAAACAATACACTTCACCTTCCCAGCAACAAGAAACCACTTTTAAGAGACTATGACTCTGTAAGTAGGACATTTTGGAAGTGCTAGTTGACAAAAAGATATTGTGGTTTTCAGTTAATAATGGTTGACCTGTTCGTTGTTTCTTGTTACAGACCGATTTTGAAAAGGACGTGGACATTGCTTGTCGGTCAGGTAAGAACATCAAGAGAGCATTTAGCCAGCACAAAGAAGTCTTGTACTAGCTCCTTGTGAAGGGCTTAAATGTTTACAACACATAAATGTAGAGAAAAGTGATACTACTGTATAAATACATTTATTTCATTTTCTTACAAAAGCCTTTTAGAGTTCAGCAGCTGGGAAGTAATTATCTATTGAAGGCAAATGGAAAAAAGATCAGTCTTAACACACAAAACTTTCCTTGCTCTGCTACACAAGCTAATGTGAAACCATCATTTTGCTATTAAAAAAGAAATAATGTGTATATATATATATATATACAGTGTATCTTAACAGCTATGTCTATAAAGGATGCATCAATTGGTGTTAGTTTTTAAAAGGGTAAGTTTTTTTAACACTCTAAGTGATATCAACAGTAGATTAAGCAACAGGGTATCAGGAAAACTAAATTTGATTCCACTTTACTGGAACAAGTTGGGGTCCTTCAAGACATGTCAGTAGTGTAATCTTTACTTAGTCAGCTATGTCTGTTTCCACATACCTTAAGTAACACTTTTTAAACAATTTATTTTCTAACCTTGCTTACAGAAAGTACAGGACAAAATAAATTACCATTTCAACTGTATAGACATTTTTAAATCTAAGAGATATTCCCAAAGAACAGTTTTTCCTAGGGAGGCAATCCTACCTAGACACCCTCATTTTTGAATGAAGAGAGAAAGAAAGAGAGAGTGACCCTCTCCATAGGGTGAGTCAGGGCAGAGGCTGATCTGCATCACCTGCCTGAAGCATGCTGTCTCCCTTCACTGGCCCTATGAGGAGCCAAGAAGGCTGATCTCATTAAGGTAAAGTTTGAATTTCCAGTCACCCACATTTAAAAAACTGCCAGTTCAGTTTCTTGAAATATAGTAATAGCTCTTCCATATAGATTAGTTTTAATATGCACATGTATTTTGAAGGGACCAGGGTAGTGCATTGCAACTCTATCACATGTCTGTCATCATCCAAAACAAGTGCAAATCCAGCATTGGTCCATGTAGCTCCTACTCCTTACCTTTGCCAACATGGCCTTGCAGTAGGGAGAACCTTGCCAAGAGCATCCTTAACGGGATGGACTTTGAATACAGTGAGGATCAGGCTTTACTAGATAAACATTTAACCTCAGTTTCTTTTACTAAAAGATTTAAGAACAGATCACTTAACTGTCTTAACAAGTATGATTGGAAACAATGGAGCAGCCACACTTAAGTCAGGTATTTGCACTCTGTTGTTTAAAGGCAAATTGTTCTTTTCATAATGGAAACATGAGAGACAGTTTTTTTGTGAGGCAAGAGAGTGGGAAGCCTCATGAGCTTCTTGCTACAGAATATGGCACTAAGCTGACAGGTACTGGGGATCTGGATCATTACATCCCTTAGGCTGCCAAAACGGATGTAAATGTAATACCAAAGATACTTCAAGTTATCTTACTGTCTCAGCCCATGAGCTGGATTTTATTGCACAAACTAGCACTGGTACGAATTAAAATATTTTCAACTGGAACAAATAAGTCCTTGCAATTTTTTCCCAATATAGTTACTTTTTTGTCACTTTTTATTAAAAAAAAAAAATAATAATTTAACACAGAATAATTTTAAAAGTCATTAAAAAGGAAGATTTAGGAGCTCAGAAACACATGTTCATGGTTATAATCTTATGGTAGGTCATTACAATGGATTGACAAAATTATTCTGCCTTACAATCTGACATTTTGGAGGAGGTTATGCGGAGTTAATAATGGCAGTACAGATGTCATAGTGTTTTGGTTTTATTTTTTTAAAGCTTAATAGGTTTTCACATGGCAGGATTTTGTTTAAGCTGTAGGTCACCTAAGATCTATATAAGGCAGTGGGAATAAAGGAAGGAGTGCTTTTAACTTATATAAATGATGGAGGCTTAGTCAGAGATCTGTCAGTTATACTGTGCAGATTAAGAGATGTTGATCTAAAAAAAAACCCAAAAGACAACAAAACCAAACCTTCCCATAACAATGTTTATGGAAAAAATTATTAAATGAACAGAAAAAGAGTTTAAGAAGATGCACTGTTAAAAGGAGCACTGCTAAATAAAGCCACAAGAAAAAGTAGTGTTAGGCAGACATGGTGTCATGTCGTAATAATTTTGTTCTCTGACCCACAGTTCTGCATAAAGACATTGGACCTTGCAGAGCAGCAACTATAACAGGAACACTTTCTAGAATTTCACTAAATGATGAAGAGGAGGAGAAGGGACCGAACCCTGAAGGAATGAGCTATTCTACCTTGCCTGGAAACATTATCTCCAAAGTCATCATCCAGCAACCAACAGGTCTCCATATGCCTATGAGTATGAGTGAACTGGCCAATCAGTGCCTGAAAAAAGACAACAGTGAGTTGCGGAGGACTGTGTATTTATGCACTGATGATAATTTGAGAGGTGCAGATATGGACATAGTCCATCCTCAAGAACGCATGATAGAAAGTGACTATATAGTCATGCCCCGGGGCTCAGTAAATACCCAGCCATCACTGAAAGATGAGAGCAAAATGAATATAGGCATGGATACACTGCCTCATGAAAGGTTGTTGCACTACAAAGTTAATCCAGAGTTCAATATGAATCCTTCTGTAATGGACCAATTTAATATCAATTTAGACCAGCACCTTCCTACCCAAGAACATATGCAGAATTTACCATTTGAGCCCCGCACAGCAGTGAAGAATTTCATTGCCTCTGAGCTAGATGACACTACAGGATTATCAAGAAGTGAAACTGGATCCACAATATCGATGAGCTCCTTAGAGGTCAGTGGTGCATAAACAAATTGCATGCCCTGTTGTTCTAATTATTTGATAAGACAATAAATTGTGTCTTTTGTCTAAGGGGTGAAACTAATGTTTTAATTCAGTATAAATTATTGTTTGGGATCATACACTGCTGTTCCTATTTCTCTTATTATCAGAAGTGTTTATACCTAGAAAACAAGATTAAATTTTCCGAGCCAGTCTGTAGGAAACTCTATAGTCCTGGAGATTTAACATTCCACACGACTGCAAAGGATTTCGTGACCTACCAGGTAAAGTTCACTGGAAAATACTGTGTTGCTATGAGAAGAAAAGCTATTTCTGCAAGATACAAGTGATAATCACTTACCCTACCTGCAAGCACATGCAGTTGAAAATATTTGCCATTTTATTGCTGACAATCATATC
This sequence comes from Pezoporus flaviventris, assembly GCF_033815535.1. Taxonomy (NCBI): domain Eukaryota; kingdom Metazoa; phylum Chordata; class Aves; order Psittaciformes; family Psittacidae; genus Pezoporus; species Pezoporus flaviventris. The sequence continues at coordinate 25,594,029 of NW_026892579.1, read as the reverse complement.
TCTCTCAGATATGATAGGTCTGAGTCTGCTCTTACTCATGTAAATCTTGGATTTTTCCAGCCAATAGTTTACCATTTACTGATTAAATATTGTTTGCATGTGTGTGCAGGCATTGGTACAACTGATGTGTGCAATAGGTGCAAGTGGACATCATATCCTAGATTCCAGTCAGATTGTAAAAGTGAACTGAAAAACCTTTGAAAGGGATTCAGTTCATTACTACAATCTCTCTGTAGGATTTGAACACTATAAAAGTGAAAACAATTTATATTGTTTCTTCAGACCTAAGTATCAAACGCTGCCATTCCTGTTCAGCTTTTACTTATGCAAAACCACTAATGAGGTGGAATTAATTTCATAATTAAACCCCCTTAAGAATTAGAAATACATTTCACCAGCATTTGGTGGGAAAGAAAAAGACAAATGAGAAAAACATGGAACATACTCATCCCTGAAAGAACTTACAGATGCAAAAAAAGTCTACTGTGTATGCAAACTTACTGCCATTAACTTTTACTCAACAATATTTGGACCCGTCTGTGTAGAGAAACAGAGACTATACCTGACTTTTCAATTGTCAGAGAGAGAACTGTAGCAAATGCTTCATAAATAGGGGATATTTATGTATATTTCTTTTTAAATGGAGTTGAAGTTTTGTGTGTGGATTGACTGAAGAGTTTGGGCAGAAGATCAAACTTGGTTTATTTTCAAGAGATGCCCTTACCAGCTTTGAATGTGAAATATTCTCCATGCTGTTTATATTGTGTGTGTACTACCATAAGTTTCTACAAGACATAATTTAACAAAAAAAAAAAAAAAATTGAAAAATGAAGTATGAGGCTTTGCAAGTAGTCAAATAGTATCTACTTTTTGTTTATTGCTAAAGTGAATATGTAAAATCTTGGGGCAAATTTTCAGTCATTTCTAAAAGATAGTGCAAGTGCTTGCCCACTTAGTGCTCAGGCAGACGGACTCTTTCAAAGCAAGTTTGCATTGTTAAAGAAGTTACTTCCTTCAGCTCAGGTATATTAGTTAATAGATATCATGTGGTGCAAAGGAGTGCTTCTCCAATTTAATGCAACCCCAGAAGGAGGATAGCTAAGATCACCTTCCTGTAGTATCTTCTCCTACCTATCTACCGTACTGTCTTTCAATTCATTTTTGTCAGATATAGGGGCTCAAATCCAGTCCAGTTAAGATTGGACATATGGGTGAGGTATCTAGGGAAGATTCATAATTCCTTGACAAGATAAATGTGCCACTATATCATCCACTCCACCTAAGGTCTGAATTACTCCTGGTGATGCCTCTCTCTTCCCATTGGTGATAAAGGCCATCTAGGAGACCTAAAAAAATAAGACCGTACTTAATTTGTAAAATTTGGGACAATAATCACTTCATCCTACACAGAATTTCAATTCCTGAGGCCATCAGAAAACATGGCTGAAAATCTCCGAGTATAGTGCACTGCTCCTTATTCTTTTTTTTGACTGCATTTGTCTCATATTTTAAACTTGCCTCTGAGATGGGATTTAGACACCAAATTTGAATCATTGTTCTGTATGTAATTTTTATTCTCAGATGGGACCACTAAGTAGAATATGTAGTGAAATATAATAAAATATGCTAGCAAATATTTAGCCTCTTCTACCTTTGTAAAAATATTAGGTTTAGAAAGCTGCATTTTGGTCCAGAAAGCTGTAAATAGTTATGTTGTTAAACCTTATTGAACCTAGCATAATTCCAAAGTATTAGGAAAAAAACAGATTTTAGGCAGATCAGAAATGAAAGGAACTGCTTTGTCTTTTGTGTCTGCTTTTGTGGTTCTCAACACTACTTGATTATATAACATTACTTCATCTTTTGATAAGGGTGCACTTCAATGAATTGAAGGTAGGAACATGAAAAAAAAATGTACATAGAAGAAAATCAATGTCTCAAGCAGATTCAGATGAACAGATCCAGCCAGATAAAAACTGTGATTGTATTTTACATATGTGCAGTGCGTAAAAAGCAAGGCTTGAGGTAAAGCCCCCAAATGTAGTTGGCTAAAACTGACCAGCTGGATTAAATTTACTGCTGCCATAAACAAAACAAAGAAGGGAGGGCAAGTTTTTTTTTATGTCCAGTACAATATAACTTTAAAAGATTTCAAGACCTTTCAAAAGACAAGGCTTTATCAGCCACTACGGAAAAGCAAACACTGCAGCAGGAAATTCAGATCATTCTCCCCATGTTTTTGCAGACAGAGCATGACAGGACAAAATAAAGGAGATGATGTTGAGCGGTAGGAATCCTCTCACTCATTCTGCTCATACTGCTGTCCCAACTGAAGTCCAACATAAAAGTTCATGGATTTCTGCTCTATAGGGACAGTTCCCCTTTCATTTTCCTGAAGAAACAGAGGTGTCCCAAGACAGCTGGTGGAGGCCTCCTTTTGTGTCTTCTGCATAATACAGGGAGTTGGGTTCTTCCACTGTGTTCCACTTTATGTTTCCAGGTGCTTTCTCTGGAATTAGCGTAATACTATTATTTTTATCATATAACTACACATTAATTGTCAACTACCATGTGAGTAAAATGCACTTAGGTAGTTGTGACCTCTGTTAACACAATTCTTCCTTTTTCTTTTAATTTAATTTAAGGTCAGTAACTATTAAGAACATAATAATGGGAATAGTTTATATAGCAGTTAGATAATTTATCATCTTATCAGAACACCTTAAGATGTTGTGTGACTCATTTTCAGACAAGATCTGACCCAGCTTCTGATTTCAAAAGTGCAATTATGATGCCACAAATACCTCAAGCCACAAAAATGCTGCAGGCATAACTGTTTGCAACTGGACACCCAGTAAAATACAATATATTGACATATATACAATAGTTCTTATATGCCCACTCGCTTTGTGGTGGATGGTAGTCTTTGTGGCCATAAAACCAAACCAGCAGAATTAGAGGACCCTTCAAAAAATATAAAGCTTATTTTTTTTCACATCTTAAAATAACATTATTTCTTTAAAATTTCATTTCCATCTTACTAGTGAAATACAAGAGTACTGTGTTTGAAGGAATCAGTTTACAGACCTATGTGCACTATCATTCAAAGAATCATGTTTGAAAAAAATAGCTTTTGAGTAATATCTTTACCTTTCTACATACATTAAATTGATTATTTTCTGTATTTTGCACATTCAAAGAAATAATCAGCCCTTAGAACATTGTGTCTATTCAAATAATTAAAAAGTGTATATAGTAATAAAAACATAGCCAAGAAAACAAAGCTGTGTAAAGTGAAAGCTAAATTATTTTTATGTTTTCTTTTTATGTTCTCTTTTATTTAAACTTTGTATTCATTATGATCACTGAAGATGGATGCTTTGGAATAGAACTATAGTATCAGTACAAGAATATATGTCCTGACTTTTAACTCTGCAGGGAGTTCTTTCACCCCTACCATTAGATATCTAAATGTAGGCATTCCCCTTCTGATATGCAAAAAGAGCTTTATGTATTTGAATCCCCTTTAGGGTCAATGATATGCACTTTAAGACCACTTTTAGACATCTACTCCAGGACAAAGAAAATCACATGCCCTCAGTGCAGATGTTTCTTTTTAGGTGTGATAAAGGAAGCCAGAATGATTAGTTTAGATATAAACATCAAAAATTATGATGTCCTAAATTTAGTCAGTTGTATCCTACGGTGTGTCACAAACTTTCTTCTCAAACTTTTTCCTAGTTTTTATATCTGCATATTTTTCTCTCAAGAAAATACTTCATTGGGAACAATCAAATGCTTTATTACCTATGAAGTGTATATTACATATACACTTTCAAAAGACAGTCTGAGAATGCCATAATATTTACATGCAAGTATTGCATACATAAGTGTAAACTTAAGGACCTGCAAATTCCAAATGTGCAAATCAGTGGGGTTTTATGTTATTTGGTATGTACCCAAGAGAACTCCTGCAATTATAGGCAAAGGCAGGCATATTAGTACATCATGGAGTTTCTTAGGAGGAGTAATTGAACATCTGGCTAATCTCCTATACATCCCTTATATGCTTGGATTAAAACTGGCTTTGCTACCTTGGCATCAAAGTGGAGTGTGCTTCTTCAGTTCAAAGGGTTTCAATTTTAATGAAGAAAGCACTCCCTGTACACTCTTCTGGAACAGTTTTTATTTTGGAAGTGCACACTCAAAGTGGTGTGCTCATGAAAATGAAATTACTTTGAAGTGAAGTAGTGCATTCCCAGCCACTGAGATGCAGAGAAAGGTTAGAAGGTTTAAATATAGGGGAAGAAGGTGCAACAGATAGACTGCCAGGATAAGTAATTAACTTCTTTTTCTTGTGTAAAGAAAAAATACAAGAGGAAGTAGACACCTGCTGCCTGAGTATGTGAGGAGACTTGCATCATTACCCTTGCAGAAGAATGAAGGGTTCCTTCACAGGAATTTTGGCTAGTGTAATGTGAGCAGAAATGGAAAAAAAAACTGAATGGAGACAAAGACTTTTAGCTGTTTTTAAGATGAAGGCTATGCAAAGGCAGAAAATAAAACTATTTATTAAAGGGAAGAAAGAGCATCTGTTCTGTAAGAACAGGAAGGAAAGCACTTCCCAAATTGTTTGCCAGGTAAACAGCTGGAATTTTCTTTCCAGTCTCATATCTTCCTTCTTTATTTTCTTTCTGAGTTTCTGCTATGAGATTTTTATGTGGATGAAGACATAAAGCCCTTAGAATGGAAGCTGATTGTCTGACCCAAATAATCCTTCTGTATTCATTCATCAGAGCACTTAAGACATTCAAAGGCAGTCAGCTCCAGAGGTCCTTGGCCATATCACTGGCAGGGGACTTCAGGGAAAAAATACTGCTACAGCCAAGAAGATAAAGGGTCTAAAATTAAACAAATAAAACCCCCAAACAAGAAAATGAAAAAAAAAAAAAAAGAAAAAAACCACTCCCCCCAAAAATCCACAAAAAAAAAAGAGCAAAACAACCAACCAAACAACAAAAAACTAAAAAAAAAAAAAAAACAAACAGGAAAGGAGAGAATAAATACACAGTCAAAACAGTCAAGCTGGTCAGTAAAGTACCAAAGCATCAGGCAGAACAAAACCAAATTGATGTGAAGTCATTTTGATTTACGATATGAGAAGTAAAAAGAGAGAGAAAAAGAGAACAAATATAGAAGATGAGCACCACAGGAATTTCCTCATTGTCATGTTTCCACATTGCATTTATTTTCAGGCATTTGGTATCTCAGATTTCTCTGCCTCCCATTCCTCATTTCATTCTTCAATAAGCTGTGGAGGCAGTTCTTGCCAATTTTGTGACTGTCAGTGAAATGAAATCTAGCCCTATAACAACACTCTCTTTCTTTCACTTGAGTGTGTAGGTTGCAGAGTCCTCTGACTTCAGAAATTGATGCACCTTATTTTCAGGTTACCATACAGGCGTGGGGGCAGAATCATGCAGAGTTGAGTCTCGTAACTGAAGATATAAAGAACTAAAATTTTAGTCAGTATTATGAAGGGTAACATATATTTCAGACTTTATATTATAAGCAGCTAACTTAACTATATATGATCCTTAAGAAACATATTTTCAATTGCTTGTATATTTAAAAAATGCTACGTGTTTCCCCTTCAGAAACACAAAGCAAGTGGGTTCAGCTGATTGACTAAATACATTTGCAGGTTACTGTATAAAGAAAAGGAGCAGCAAAGCAGAATAATTTTAAATTACTTTTAAATTGAGATCTCTGAAATTACATTTGTGCTGTGTGTTGACGTGCTGAATTCACTAGTATATTTTAGAGAATTAATATTCCCACATTAAAAAGCTATTTCATTTTTTCATGAAAATTTACTCGCTTTATGTCTAGCTCATGTTATGAACTAATAGCCATAATAATCTTCTATGGAGAAACTAAGGGATTTTTCAGTTATATACACGCAAAAGACATTTTAAATCAAAACTGTCTATCCACATTCCATTTTTATATCTCTGAGGGCCAAAAAAGATTTTCCCTTAATTTTGTTCTAGGAAAAAGTCCTCCCCAGGCTAAGATCTTGTATGTCAAATCTAATCTCAGACTGAATTGTAAACTGCAGATAATAAGGCTTTGTATTAATGGAAGCATGGTTATAGCCCTCACTATAATATGGTATCTCTGGTTTCAATTATGTGTTGCACAATGCAATATATCTTCAGGAGCATCTCATATAATTAATCAGGTAGTGCTGTAATGCAGACTAGAATAAGGAGAAAACCAGGCATTTGTCATTTTACAGAGATGGAGAGGAATTTTATTAGTCATTTAGTAAAAGCAGCTCTTTCCTGGTGCCAACAGATTAGTGCATGTTGGTGTATGGAAATTATTCTTCAGTATTCTATTTTCGTCCCTCAGCGAGCAGAGTTTAAAGTTGCTCTGGAATGACACAGAGAAGCTATATATGATTAGCACAAAGTAAAATTGGTTTAAAATAAATTACTACTGCAACCCTCTATTCACAGAATTTCACTTTGGTCCTGGCATGAAGGGCAGGGTTTGGTTTTTTGCCCCATGAAATTGATTTTATCAATTAAGACCAAAGAGCTGTAGAAATCAGAGATGGAAAAAATCCTGTCAGGTCATCTCTTCTATCAATGCAAGTACATTTTCTACAGTATATTTCTCTAATACATACTCAAACTTCAACACTAGAATAAAGGGCTTCAACTTTTCCTTAGAAGATTATGGTATAGTTGCATAAATTTTCTTTATTCCTTTTCAAAAAATTTCTCTGTGAATTACAACTTTTCAGGTTTTTCTCACACCAGCTTTATTTACTGGTTCAGAAACCTTCTAAGGTTTCTGAACAAGTATCTGTGCTTTCCTTTTCCAGAGCCAATATTTAAACAAGCTGTATCACTTTTTTCTCCCTTCCTCTTCATCCAGTGCTATTAACTCTTTAAAAGCACTTTCTGCTGTTCTCTTAAATTTTCCCAGTTTACAGGCATGATTTGGCTTCTGTCAGTGTAGAACTGATGCTGGAGTTGTTTAGAAGGGGCTCCCTGTTGCTGAACAGTTGCATTTGTCTTCAGCTTTTTAGGTAGTCCCTGTATTTGTTACCCTTGCAGGTCTCCAGCATTTAGGGCTCTTCAGATTGAAGAACAGATGACTGAGTAGTGAATAGGGAGCAGTTATTCATATTTCCTATAATATAAAAACCAGAGGCATCAAATGAAATGACTAAGGAATAAAAAAAGATGTAATTTCCTTTGTCATGTTATACATATTTAAATTATGGAATTCACTACCCCAACATATTTTGTGTGTCATAATTAGGAATAACTATAAAACATGATTAGACTAATAGAATGCTGTAAAAAAGTTGTATTAAACTCAATAGAGTAAGTTCCTCCCAAGGAAATTCCTAAAGTTCTTAAGGATTAGGGAGGGTATTGTAGCAAAATGTCTCTCTATACTTGTCCTCATTCCTGAAACACCACTGCAGAACCTGGACAAATACAAAAGAAGATATGAGGCATACTATAGATATTATGCTTTACAGATATTTTTTTATTTATATTCTACTAATGTTAATACTAAAGTGGACCCCAAACTGATCTTTGAAAAAAACACCGGCTTCTGGTCAATTTTTTATGTTGGCTAAAATAATTCTCAGGTTTGCAAGTGGGTAAAAGGAACAGCTTCTTGAAAAGAAACATACTGATGCAACCAGTTCAGCAGCTCATTTGATGCAAGAGATTCCCCCACACACCTTTACTCCATTCAGCTGATACCTTTTCTTAATTTAAATTGTGGAATGAGCCAGATGGTTGATTTCTGAAATCATTTAGGTATGTGTGGAAAACCCCATTTTTCTCAGACAAAAGAGACATAACAAATAAGCTTCATATAAGAAAATAATTTCTTATGCGATCACAATTAAAGTAATGATTTGCATAGTTTACGCATATCATACAGAAACAGGGGAAGAATTGAGTAAAATGACAATTTTCAATTTGGACCGAAGGAAAACTATTCCAACCTTGTAAGATTCCCAACTACTTAATGCTTCTGAATATGTTCCCTCTCTCAAAAAAAAAAAAAACAAAACAAAACAACAAACAAAAAAAAAACCCAAACCCACCACTGCAGTTATTTCAAGGCCAGGAGTAGCAGCCATGTGGTAGCCAGGAGGACCTGATCATATACGTCATGGTGTCAGCAACAATACTGCAAATAACTTTCACTGGTGCGGGATCACCTTCATAACCAGCATCCTTTGTTTTCCAGGAACTCACAGAACTTGGCTTGCTACTGTTCGGACCTGTGGCAGTTACATACTTTTCATGTCTTAGGAGAATAGGCTCTGATAGCACTTAAACTGCAATTCACTGTATGCAGCCATGGAAAAAAGTGAAGCACAAGCACAGAACAGATGTTCTTCACTATATAAATTTAAAATAAATGTGATAGATTCTTGTTGAGCCTTACAGAAATCCTCACTGAGATAAACCTGTGGTATGACCTGCTCAGTCATAACTGGTGTGATCTAACAGCAAAATTGCAATAGTTGCCTCTTTCTGACAATAGCACAGTTAAATATGTTGTAGTCTGTTAAATATGTCCTTTTACAGTGCTAGAGATGTCTGATGCAGAACCTAATAATCCAACTATGCCAGGAATTTTTCACTATGGTCAAGGAGATCTAAGGCAAAATACAAATGTTCCAGTTTTATAAATCACAGTATCCAGCAAACTACACATTTCTCTTAAATCTTCCATGTTTTCACTTAGAGTTCTCAGTCAGACAGTTCAATGGTATGAGGATTATTACTAAACTGTAGCTTAGATTTTACAAGCATTTTTCAAAGCTACTCCTGTAAACTTCACCTCATTATCTGCTGTGCATTTCTTTTGAAACTACTGAGCCTTTACAGTGGTAGATGTGCTCTAATTACACATTAAAAATAGATCCTTCATCATTACAAATGTATACATTTCTTCGGGTGCTGATTTACTGATGGATGATGAAGGCAGATGTCAAAGGTACACTAGTACCGTGGCTCTTTTACTATGAATAAGAAGTAAGAGCTTAGCTGGTTTGAGAATCCGGGCTTTTGAGAATCTGGCCCTCATATTTTTCTTACCCCGAAGACCTTCGTCGTTTTTGTGCTTTCATTACTTTTGAAAATTATTTTTTTTAAATAATCTCTTTAAAGTGTGCTAGGTTAAATGAAGCCTTGCTGATTAAATATTACTTCTCAAAAGCTTGGTGGTGGTGGTTGTGCTAATTGTATTATAGACTGTGCTTTTATACTGCCTCCCAGCTCTTTAGGCATCAGAGTCTGTCAACAGTGCTACAGTGATATTCTTCGTATTATTGTGGATTGGAGAATCAAAATTTTAGTACAAAACCAGACAACCTATGACAAAGTGGTATTATCAAGGGATCAGAGACCATCCATTTTCTGCAACTGAAAGACTTGTAAAATTATTCTTTGAATTGCAAGGAAAAAAATACAGCTTACTAAAACCTCCATATTTGTTAAGCCAAACAAAATCAGTCTAACGCAGTCAGTAACATTACTCTTCATGACTTAATGGGTTTGACTTGTATCTTACTGCAGAAATTAGGTGCAATTTTTTGAAAAGGTTCCTTCACCATGGCTTAAAGTCATCCTATCCTACCACAAAAATTAGGGTTAGACTGTAGCAGCGAGCTTTTTTCTTTTTTTAGGGTACTTTTCCTTTCCTTTAACAATCCTTCCTGAAGTGGAATGTATCTTTTCTTTCCATTTGCATGTTCTTTGCACTCCTCTCAGCTCTTCCAACTTAGCTGCTTCTTTCTACATCTTTTTAGTCTATTGCAAGCTGTTCAATTTCCAACCTTAGGAGAACAAATATATTTTTATCTGTTCTTTATAATATTTCTGCTTCTTTCTGATATAATTTGACTTTATAATTGGGGTTTTTTAGAATCTGTACAAAAAAAAAGTGCTAAATTATTTATGATATGTCTAAGCAATCATATTCTGTTGCATTTTATAGAAGTGATTACTTCACTAGTAAATCATTTTTGCTTTATATCAGATGCTTTGAATCAGATTTGTCATAACTGTAAAAATATCATTGCTTTCTCCATCTAGATTGTCATTGCAAACAAACAAGCTGAAGCTATAGAAAGTGTAGATGGCTTTGGCTTGATTTTGCTTTCATTTATTCCATTAAAATCAATGGAGTTGTACCAATGTAAGCCTGATGTAGGAAAGAATCAATTTCTATGTATCTATAAAAATCTATATCATAGATATGTATAGATAGCTGTGTAAAAAATATAGATATGATGTTAATTTGCAAATACCAAAGAAAGCATAGAAAGAGATATATTTTATAAACCAAGAGGTTCAATTGAATGCAAATAACATGTGTATTATTCATCCCAGTGAAATGCAGTCTGGTTTATTTCAGAAAAAAAGAATATGATAGTGGTCTAATAAACTCTATGCAAAGTCATGCATTAATCTTAAATTATCAACATAAAATCTACAGCCTCTTATAAAAATACCTAACATATACCTGAAACGAAAACAAGAATGTTATTTAGACTCATTAATATAATTTGGTGAATAGTCCCCTTGTTAATACAACCTCTTTTTTCTTTCTTTTTTTATTGCTTAATAGAGAAGAAAATCACGTTATTCGGACCTTGACTTTGAAGTAAGTTTTACTGAATTATTCCTGACTATTAAAGGTATTTCCCTAAAAGTAAACATGAAATCTTCAGCGTAGTAGATGGCATAGGGTTGTTCAATTGGTACTGTACAGAACATGATGAACAATTCATTAAAACTACTTTGGTGCAACTTGTTTATAAAATATTCTGAGATCAACCTGTCATATTGCAGTATTAACCATCATGGTTTCAGTTCTTAAATTTTCTGCCTCTTCATTTTCATCTGGGTTGGTTGTTTTTTTTTTGTTTTTTTTGTTGGTTTTGGTTTTATTTCAGTTTGTTTTTTGCTGGCTATCTATCTATTGAAGTGTGACACTTCTGTAGCACAGGCCATGTTGCAGAAGGTGGCTTCGTTCAAGAGATTCTCAATCATTTGTTCTATCTCTTTTTCCGCAATACTTATTTACTGGCATATGAGATCCAAATACAAATAGTGATTATGAAGGTGACAAATTCTGAACTATGAAGTGCTGCCTTCGTTTAAGTTTATAGATCACATGCTATATAAAAAAATCAAGCTCAAGTAAGATTCTTTAGGTCGGACATGTACAATTTCAGACACAAGCCTTGCTGAGTGAGAAAGTTTTATTGTGTTAGTTAATGACCATTTTGTTCTATCTCAGTAAGTATGATTAAATCTGTTAGAGTTTTTTTTTTGTTTGAGGTTTTTCCTCTCTACTCTCTACCAGAAGAATACATGAATTAGTTTTCAAGGGGATGTTAATTATTTGGGGGTTTTGCACAGGTTGTCTGTTCATATGTATTAATAGTTTGATATAAATTATGGGTGACTCCAGAGAAGCTGATCATAGTTGCATGGAGCCTGCAGATCTCGGGCTAAACTTTAATATCCAAAGATCAGTGGGTATCAACCATAACTTTAAAAATTACCCTGTCTGCATGTACAAAGGCACATTTTGTTATTATTATTTGGGCTGTAAGCACAATAAATGTAATTTCAGATTTTACATTCTAGTCCATATAAGAGAAAGAGGCGGAACTACCAAAATTCAGTCATAGCAGTGGTAATAGAAGCCTTGCAATGAGAGGAGGGTTTGCTTTGGTGACCTGCTTTTGCTGACCAATACTGAAATGCTGACCATCCATGTCTGATTGTGGCTTCTTGGTAGTTTAACATCACATCTGAAACCCTTATGTAGTTTTCCCTGAGAGACTATAGCTACTTTAAGCCAACATGCAACATCTCAAATAATACACGGAAAGTTTAAGGAAAATAAAATTGAAAGCTTATTCTAAATATGCATTAGGATAAATGCATAGAAATGAAGAACATGAATCAAAAGCAAAAATCTGAGATGAAAGCAATTCTAAAATCAAACTAAGCAATGTGAACTGAAGTTTTATAATTATAGTGATATAAAGAATTATGGATTTTACTGTTCTTTATTGAAAGGTAGGAATATCATGCCATTGACTATGAGAACATTCTCTGTGGCAACAGATACTAAAACATTCTTCCTCTCACTCAGGAAAGCGTAATCCAACATGAAATAAACACTAACAAAGCGGTGCACATTCTGTTCTTTCTTGCCTTGCTTGCACTGTTGTTGCTCCATGGCCTAATATTTTCAGAAGTATGATTATAATGCAGGAAAATGCATTTGTTTGTAAAAAGGGAAGGATGGGGCCATTGGGAGTGACTGCTGGGGAACTGAGAGTGGCAATGATATTGCACCAGTTGCTGCTGTGTTTTAGAAGTACTGATTTGTACTAAACCTATCTCACCTCCGTGTTTTATGGGTCCTCTGATTAAGCCTGCAGGCTTTCTTGTGTTCTCACACACAGCATGGCTGTCTCTCTGAGGTAAAGTAAAAAAAAAAGCTACAAATTGTTCAAATAGCCACATCCTGAGGAAGGGAATTGAGATAGTGTTGTGTGGCCAAAATGCTGCTATACTAATACTTCAGAGGAGCTTGACTGCGAAACAGAATGGAACCTGGAGGTGAGGTCAAGCTAGAGTGATCTGCCATACTACTTAAATGTTTAACACTTTCTCTGCTTTGTCTCTGATCAGTGCCAGCTGGCACTCTTTGAGATAACATCCTTCCACAATTCTGAGGACAACATATGCTGTGGATGTGGTTCTGAAGATAACGAATGCTAAGTATAAGTATGGAAAAGACTGTGTCAAGCTTGGCTCCCTGCTTCCTTTTTCCTTTTAACACTCAGCAGTCTCTACAGCCTCAACCTCTCACACTTCTTTCTACATCCATACAAGACAAACCCTCAGGCTACACCAATCTTACTAAATTAGACATTTGGAGAAATATTGCTGGCTGCCAAAATGCCAGGTTTTATATGGATGAAATTTTAAAATGATCTTCACCATCTTTATTCTGGACCACCCTTGTCTCTCCAAACAGTTCCTGTAATGTCCTTAGGAAACCAGTGCAACCTACGTACTGTTCAAACTAGGCAATTTGCTTGTAAGCTTCCTATTTTAGAGACTAAGAGAATTTAGTGGCATTCACAGAGAACATTCTATGCTAGATGGAGCCGGAGAATAGTCTTGAACATGTTTGACTTACTACTGCAGAGTCACAGTTTCATAGTTAAAATAAAAAAAAATAAGAAAAAAAAAGTAAATACTGTGCCAGTGGGCTGTAGTACAACACTCAACATAGACAATTTGAGGTAAAAACTAAGAAATCAAAAAAAGCCATTTTTTCCTGAGGGCCACAGATGAAACTCAAAGCCAGCTGCTATATAGTATGAACAGAGGCAGACTACAACTGTACAACTTACCCAAGACCATAAAATACTCTTTTTCTCTGTTATCTCCAATATATGTAGAAATACAGATGCAGTTCTAAGGCCCTTTGCAATGGACTATAAATAATAGAAGTCGTGTAACTGTGCCGGGTAGTGTTATAGAAAACCTACGTCTCCAGTCAAACAAATAGGGAGAGAAAAAGATGATATCCAAACTGGCCAGCAAAACACTAATATAGTTGAACTTCAAAGTTTGCTAAAGTGAACAGTCAACATGTAACTGCTTTACAGCTATTTTCTTGCTATTATCAAGGATTAGTTTAGACTTATACATGCAGTTCAATATCAAAAACTTGACCAGGATGGGGCAGTCTGGGTTTTTTGGATACTTGCTTCTTCTGCCTGTTGTAACCCCAGAGAAGTGCCCTCCAACTCCAGCCATTATTTTGTGTTTTTTCCTAAAACTGGAAAGGTAGCTCTTTCATGAAGTCTTAGCACTAATACTTAGCAGTCAAATCAAATAAAATTCATTCTAATTATTTGAAAAGAAATACAGATGGTGTGGAAAATCCTGGGAGGGCTTTTTAATAGGTGTGTACTGACACTTAAAAAAAAATGTACAAGAGTTGAACTGTAATATTGGCATGTATTTTGAAGATTCAAGATCATAATTACCGTTAAATTCTACAAGATGATCTGAATCCTGGATATCCCCCACCATGCCCTTTCTATGAGGCATTCGTAGGATCTATTATGGTAGTAACATTTATGCCAAATAATATAGAAAAGTGCTTTATTGCCCTACTCCCCAGGATTCAAGTAATCTGTATCTCTTTTTTGTGCTCCACCCATAAGGGAGAGCAAGGATACACAGAACAAGTGTGAATACCAGAATGTCTTATTTTCTTTCCACAGAGCAGTAGACTCTCACCAGCAATAATACTAAATTGATCATTAATGGCCAGATCTGCATTCTTTCAGAATTTTATCTGCAATAGGTGTTTATTGTAACAACATTGCGAACTCACATGACAGTTATAAAATCATTCTCTTCCAAACCTGAAGATATCTCTTGAAGATAAAGGTGAAAAAAAATATGCCTTCAGGGAAAAATCCTTTCCTGTTCCTAAATTTGGCAACTGATCATACCTATAACATCTTGAAAACACAGCAGGTTTCCATTGTAGGGCTGGGAAGGCATTCCCCCATCTGTTCTTTTCTCTTAGCTGTTTCATACAATATTTGAGAGCATTTTTACCTGTGGCAATACATAAAATCTCCAAGTCAAATTGAAGAAGAATTATTAATATTATTGTTATTCATAAGATTGACCACAAATCTCCATGAGAGTATTTGTGCTTGATCTAGAGTTCAGCTAAAACCCTGTCACAAATAAAAAAAGGATGCTGGGTACAGAGTCATATTTAAGTCCTTCCCTTCTTGATGATAGCCATTCACACACTGAATACTCTTCTGAAAGTGGATGCTCGTCACTAAGGCTTAGTCTTTCAAAACACATATCTGATGTTACTTGTGAGTGGATATAGAAACGTGGAGGGGGTGTCAGTTCAGTCTGACCCCTTTACAGGTATGGGGCACAAGAGTTATAAAACCTGCAGGAAAGACCACAAGATGTGTGTCTGTGGTCTAACTAATTTTGCTGACTCGGGTGCTTCTGTAGGGGATGTGTCATTAATGGACAAATTAATGTCCGTTAGGTGCACCTAAAGAAGGTGTGCTTTCAAAGGACAGCCTTAGAAGCATCTTCACATTCTGTTCAGGTTCTGATGCTACAACAATCAACCTAGCATATATTGATCTAGATCTCTAGCTCTATATTGATAAAACTTAGGTATTTCTAATATTAGTAAAGCTGTATTTTCCACATAAACCATGTAACAGAGAAAACAGATTAAACCCCTGCAAATACTTTGTGGGTTTTCTCATAATGGAGAAGGAATTACACAATAGGAATGGGTTGCCCAGGAAGCTGTGAATGCTCCATCCCTGGCAATGTTCAAGGCCAGGTTGGACGGAGCCTTGGGTGACATGGTTTAGTGTGAGGTTGGGTTGGAACTAGATGATCTTAAGGTCCTTTCCAACCTTAACTATTCTATGGTCCTATGATTCTATGATTTTCTAAAAAGGAGATAACATGGTGCTTTCTAATAAGGAATTTTAAAGGAATCTAGAAGAGTTAAAGAAAATTTAAGGTACTGCACCTTAAGGTACTTAAGGTACTGCACCTGAACAAGAAAGATTGTTCTTTATAAGCAGTGGGGAGAGGTGGGTGTCAGTGGGTAGGAATTATGGAATGAAAGCCAGGAAAACACGAAGAAACCAAAAGATCCATAGGTACGTGTGCATACGAGTCATTCTGCTATTAAGAAGAAAATTTAAAGCCTTTTTCTAGCAGACTTCCCACTGCAAGTGTTTAATTTCTCCTCCCACCTGCTTCTCCTCAGGAATAATGTAATGAACTGAGTAAGACATTTGCATTATTCATCTTTGCTATTTAACGAATTCTTGGGTACACGATTCAGAAAAAATATCAGAAAGCAGCATTCTCTATATTCCTAGCCTTCTATTAAAAAGTTTCCAACTGGAGGCACTTGTTTCACTGTCATAGGCTATTTCCTGCTTCTAGAGCCAGTACTTTAACCTACCAAATCCATTTTATCCCCATGAGCATGTCTCCTTATTTCAGCCAATAATAATCTCTGAGGCAGAACCTTTCTTTTTTCAATTCTATGTATATGAAATTTGCTACATATCCAAGTCTACCATAACAGCAATAGCTTAAAAGAATCACTAGGAAGTCACTTAAGTGAAACTCCCCTCATAAATTTAGATCAGCTATCTTTAGTTAAATTACATTTTGCAAAGAGTTCCTCACCAAATCCTGCAAAATTGTTTCCATTATTCACCCCACAACTCTTGTTAAGTTAATAGGTCTTTAATTGCTGCTGTATCTCATGTCTCTTTTGTGAATAATGGTGCCAATTTCCTGTTCTCAGAAGTGAAACAAGTTCTGAAGTTACGGTGTAGCTATATTAAGGATTATATGGCTATTACAACATAGCTGTAGAAATGCATGGCCAAGGGAGCAGCCACATTTCATGAGATTTATAAACACAGAATGAAAATAAAAGATAAAATTTAAAATTGGTATTGGTAAAACATTATTTGAGGGTCAGCTACTGCCATTCCATATTAAGAGGTAGCAACACAGACTTGGTAGAAGCGTTACTTGCTGGGAAGGGTCACATTCAGGCACTGCATAAGTTTTCAGGGTTTGTCATGTACAATGCCAGGGAAAAATCAGGCTTTACAATTAGTAGACATGCATAGAGACTGGTGTCCTGCATCTTTTCTATGAACAGTATTGGCTGCTGCCCTGGCTGTAACTCAAGTTTAAGCAGTTATAAAAGCTTAAGAAAAGCCAAGTTAAGCCTGTCTGCTGTTGGACTGCGGTGACACATCCTCAATCCCTCCTGTGCCCTGTCCACCTAGACCACAGAACCATGAGATTGCTTGAACAGTAAGCAGCCTTCAGCTTTGCTCCAGAGGCTGGTCTGAAGCCATAGCTGAGCGTGAACTTGTTTGGAAACAGCTTACATAGTATGCTTGACAGTCGTAGGCTTGAAAACTGGCTTCACTCTCTATGTAGCTGCCAAGGCTGAGGGCTCTTCTAACTGTGGGCACTGTCTGGAGTCCCCACCTCTTGCATATGGGTGCCATATAATTAGTTTCTGTGGAAGAGTGCCCTGTGCATGGGCTGGAGGGAGGGTGGTTTCCAATTGGCCAGACCATGAAAAAGAAATCAAGTAAAATTGAAAAACTCTGTCATTCCAACTGCATTTTAGGATGATCTGAATGACAAAAGATGTCATAAAAAGACATAACATTTTGTGCTTTTCCATTTTGGACCAGGATGTCCAAGTTTAGTGCTCTCATAAAAATTATTCCCGTAGGAACCATTACTAACTTCTGTTGTATTCCTACAGAAATTAAAAAATAAGCATCCATGCTGAAAACAGAAATTCTAGAAAATACTGCTAATGTGCAAGAGAAATAGCCATCTGAGAAACTGCCATCACTTTCAAAATACATCTAGGCTAGCACAAACCCAGCGTCCCTTAGTTTCAACAACACAATAAATATGGGGTAAAACCAGCCTCTTGTGTACAGGAAGAACATTAAACAGAGAAGAGAGAAGGCTTGGTGCAATTCACTTCCATTGTTTGAGTCTACTGGGAAAAGATGGCCCTGCCAAATTCAATTTACTTTATTATGCTGGGGAAAATAATGCTTCCCCTAAAAAAGCCCAGATTCGATTATAAATATGAGCAATTATGTTTCATTTTGCAGAAGGTCATGCATACCAGAAAGAGGCACATGGAATTGTTTCAAGAGTTAAATCAGAAATTTCAGACACTGGACAGATTTCGGGATGTACCAAAATCAGGCAGTATGGTAAGTTTTCCTTCTTAAATATTTAAAATATGATATATCCTTGACAAGAGTCCCTTGAATCCAGTGTATTTCCCAAGAAGACCTCACTCTGTGCTACCTTTATATAGCCTCAGAAAGTAGAACAAAGGATATTTTCAGTAATCTAACCTATGACAACACTCATTAAGTTTTACAACTAGACCACAACTCACTGACTGACATCATTATAGAAGACAAGTAACTGAACTGTAGGGAACACATTTCAGATCTGTATGTGCCTACCAAGTCTACAGGACTTTGTGTAGAGAAAGCAGCTCACTAATGTAATTTGGCCAATAGGGCTTTTCCTCTAGTTAGACAAGCAGATATTAAATTAGCTACTATAAACAAGTCCAGCTAGATTTACCTGTGCATGAGATGATCCAGAAAGCACACAGGGTCTCTGCAAAGCTGCATCTTTTTCATAGCAGGTTTATAAATATTTACCATAGAAAAAGCAAAAATTAAATTCATCCTGAGTTGACTCTGCTATCACCATAACTCAAATTTATACACACACACTCATACACGCATGCATAACACCCTGACTACACCTGATGAGAGCAAGGAAATAGTTCATTCTGCCTAATTAAAACTGCTGATTTAGTGTGACATATTTGTTAGCTGTAATATTATCATTAGTAATAAATTTATATATAATTTTATAATGCGAAAACTGTATATTGAATGGAACTGAGCTAGAATCATTGTATTCTATAACTTTTTCAGAAGAGCTGCTCTCAGACATGAAGAAGAGATATTAAGCAGATGTGAGGCCAATGGATATACATCATTTACATCATCTTAATCCAGCAGAAATTTGGCCCTGATTCCTTGATGAACCTTTAGCTGTGATATGTGTTATTTTGCACCCAGTTCTCACTCACTCCCCCTACTGACATCCAAAGTCTGTATTTGCCTCCCTATTTGAGATTTGCCATCCATGTTAAGCTTGAATTAATTCAAAATCTCAAAGGGAATCTCAGTGGAAGAGTTGTGTTTACTCTGTCTCACATCAGCGCTCTGTTCTTGAAAGGTCTGCTAATAAAAGCTGTCTAGAGGAATGATCTATCTGTGAGAATCAGAGAGTGATCCAGGTACCTAAATATAGGCATCTTAGGCTATTTTAGATGGCCTCAAGTATCTTAATCGACGTTATGATACAGGCAGTGATGACACAGGAGATCTGCACCTCTCATGAAAGATAGAGATCCAGCAGAAAATTCAAAGTCATCTAAGATGGAGTAAAAATTATAGGGTTTGGCAACTAAGTCCCACCCAACATTATACAGCAGAAATCACTAATTAAATTAGTCTTAGTCCATGATGTCTTTTACTTTATAAAACTTAGCATTCAAAAAAAAATTCATTCAGTTGAAAATAAACAGCTTTCAACACATTAATCCTAATACACATGAGCTCATCAGCCTGTAAAGCAAGGTGACTCTCACAGCATTTTCAAGGACTAGGTTTCAGTGGTTCTGTCATGCACCTGCCCCAATTTAAAATCCAGCTGGCAATCTCTGTTTCAAACCACTCTATATTTCAGGCAGCAAGCTCTTCTCAATTACCTTTCCCTTCTCTTCTCCCACTTTTCTAGACAACTGCTATTAAAGAGATGGCTATTGGTACTGGATCACTCTGCCATTCCTCACATACATTGGCTCTTGTGAAAGAAAGGGTTTAGCTGGCAGCTCAGGTGAGGAGCCTGCCAAAGTGTTGATTGTTCACAGAGACAGTCACAAGGGTGCTGAACACTTGCCAGCCTGGCTCCCTGCAAATCCATTTCCCCTCTCTGCCTTCTGTGTCTCATGAGACCGCATTAACAATCAGCCGTATAAGTGAAAAACACCTTAGTTCATCCTCGGTTTTAATTCTTCTTTCTTTGGTCTTCAGGAGAACTCAGCACCAAGCAAGGCTCCATGGGAGAGTTTCAAAACCACAGGTGACTACCAACACTATACAACGATAAATGTATTAGACACAGAGGCAAAAGATGCTTTAGAACTCAGACCAGCAGAATGGGAGAAGTGTCTGAACTTGCCTTTAGATGTGCAAGAAGGTGACTTTCAAACAGAAGTTTAACAAAAACAAACTGAACAAAACAAAAATAATTAATTGCACTGACAATAAAGAGACTTTGGGAAGCCTGACACTCCTGTCTGAACATTGTGACTACTTTATGTCAGGCTCTTCCTGTGCCAAATGTCAGTGTTTTTTTTCGTACAGTATATTCCCACTAGTGCAGCTAGTGGAGAACCAGGTGTACAATTCTTACCATCGTGTGTTGTAAGTACCCGTGGAATGGATTTGTAAGGTAATCTTTATAGATAAACCTCAAGCAACGATTCATGTTGTAACAGCTTCATTTGGTTTAGTTTTCAAAAAACTTCACCATGAAGCACAATGTATATATTTATGCAGTTTTTAAAGTTTATAACAGTCTGTTTGGCCATTACTACACTTTTTACTTTATAATATAAAAGCAAAGGTTTTGTCATTAAATGAATGTCTGTTGAGCTACATTCTTCATTGCTTTAAATGCAATAAAGTAATAATCTCACTTTTATATGAATAATATATTTCACATCTTTATTATTGCAGTTTTCTCTGGAAAGCTCAGAGTAGCTTTCTCTGCTGCAGCTGTGTATAAAATATTTAAAATGTTGTATGGTGTAAATAAACCTTTGTCTACATATCAGTTTCTTAGTGTATTTTATTCTGTATTTGTTTATCTTAAATTTGCATATTTATGAAGTTTTATTTAAAAACACACATATTGAATATATATTTAGAGTTTTAATAGTATGTTGTTCTAGCTCCTGCAAGGAGTTTCAAAAGTGTATGAGTACATTTCGATAGCCATTCCTCATTTTCTTACATATTCTTTTGTGACAATGCGCCGTATAAATTGGACTTGTCAGAATACTGTTACAACTGTTCTGTTCTACAAGAATTTTTATCTTGTTGCAGGAAGACAAATAATAGAAAATAAGTTCTAAAGCACAGCACCCAAAGAAAATGTTGACTTAGAATCATTATATCTTCTGCATGGCCTTGTTTCTGTATAACAAAAAAGTCTGTAAAGATAAAAAATTCTGAATTATTTTAGACAAAAAAAAAGTGTGTTTCATATTATAAATCAAGAGCAGAGCATGGTTTATGTTGAAAATACAGTTAAACAATTATGAATAGAAAGAGTAAATCCTCCTTTCCATGCTTAGAACAAGATGCAGATCTTCAAAACATTCCCTCATCTACACCATAGCTGGGGGGGGCAGAGATGAAGTGTCATCTCAAATCTTCAGATTCTATATTTCTAACAGAAAGTTTTCAAACTGTTTCAGTTTCTGCTGTACAGAATTGAGTATGCTGCAGCCTACTAGCTGGAAAGCTCTTTGAAAGGCAGAAAATGTGATTGCCAATCTACTTAGGAACAAAAAAGACTAGAATAGAGACAAGTCAGTGAACTTAACCCAGAACGTTGGTACAAGGAGATCATCTGTTGAGAGAAAGCACTTAGGATCAACCTTCAGACCAACCCTCAGGAAAGTGTTTCTCTCTGTAAACCCTTTATCCAGGTCATAATAAGGTAAAGCCACAAAAAGGAGTCTGACTTTGCCTGCTTTGAATGAGCATCTCATGCAGAGTGCAGATTTCTCTAATTTAATGCTTCAGTATCTAAATCTTTACAGAAATACAAAATATCTAGCTAACAACTTGATATCAAGTCTGTCAACTAGTTTAAGTGCCTAGAAGTTAGATGATGCAGTACTTCATATTGCAATACATCAATCAATCAGAACTAGCCCTTATGTCTGGTGCAGGAGACTGGCTATGCAACCTGCTAACATCACACCTCTGAAATCAGATAGTGGACCAAAAACCTTTCTCTTGTTTTACATCAAGTTCTAATCTAGAAGGGACTTACGTAATGATACAACAGAAACTGCACATTTTTAGAAGATTTCATTCAATATGGTAGGCATCTCTCAAGCAGAACATGTTTTACAAAATTTCTGATTCTTGAGACTAAGGAAGTTTAGGCCCCTGGATCCAGATGTAAGCCTTAGCATCCTCCTTGATTGATCTAAACATAATATAAATCCATAGCATCTTGGTATTTCAATAATCATACTGCAGAGATTATTTGCATAAGCTTTATATCACCAAACTCTTGTTCAGTGGTGGTCTAGTTACAACTGCAGAAAGCTTAGTTTAAGTTGCAGACTTACCCAGGAAGCATGATAGATCAGTCTATACTCAAGACACTGCTGGCCCAGTGCTGTTATTAATAACCCAGCTGATCCAGGTTTAGCACTAGCCTGGGGGTTTATGTGCCACACGGCAGTCACAGATGTGCTTTCAGTGTATGAGCAGCGATGTTCAGTGCTTCTTTATTTAGCGCTTGTACTGCCCTTCCCAGAAAGTTCTAGATATTTTTATTTTTTTATGTATTTCGTATTTAGAAATATTAAAACCAGGCTAAAACCCACTGGTTTTGCCTACTGATTTTAATGCTTTATATTAAAGCAGAGCTTGATTTCCACAAGCCAAAGGCTACAGTGTACTTAGAGTTTGCTGCTTAATGTCTCTGAAATGGTGCAAGCCAGACTGGGTCCAGCAGGAGAGTACAAAATTGTGTCCACTGGATTAAATGTTGGTAGAGTACTGAGGAGATGTTTAACATTACATTATATGCAAATAAAAATTGAGTCAGAACTCCCTACATTACACTAGATACAGACATGACAAAGGACCCTACATTTGCCTTCCAGGGCTGGCTGGTGCCATTTGATGTGCCCTATGCTACTTTATATGCTCTCCAGGTGTAGTTACAGAATGATTCAAGTGTCTTCAGGTGTCTTAGGGCTCAGCTAATCAGTGCTGCTGCAGCTGGTGCTAAGGTGTATCGAGGGAGTTTGGCTCAGCCTAGAGTTTACCTTGATCCAACTTAAAACAACAAACTTAAAATACATATTCCCTAAATGTGTAGAGAAAAAAGCAAATACTTTTTTTGGAAAGGCCTCATTTTCTCAACAGTTTAAATACACATTGGCAACTGTATAATTCCATATGCAGTTCCTCTGTGTTCTTCTTATATTTTTTTTCTGCAAAAGATTTTTTCTAGCAAGTCAATGCTAAACAAAAAGTGGCCTGGACTTTTCAATATAGGGTAGCAGTACATACAGGAAATCTAGCTGAGCAGCCATAGATCACTTATACAGCAGTTCAGGATATCCATGATTTCACATCCAAGGCTGCATGCAATCACATGCAAGGCTGCATCCAAAGCAGCAAGGTTTTGGTGCTGCAGGAATTAAAGTACTAACAAAGTTATTTGCCCTTGCCAAAGTGATGTTATTTTAACCCAGAATTTTCTGTGGAGGGAAACTATGAATTAGTCATTATTGAACTTCAGCTCTTATTCTGCAATATAAAAAGAAAGAAGAAGAAAAGAGAGACTAAATGCTGCTACAGAGGATGAGAGGTAGAATAGCAGTGCTGCCTTGCTGATTCACCTTTGGAGTTTCATGTGCTTAAGGCTGGCATATATGTAATGCTAATGACTCCTTATGATGAAGATTTAAAGCAAAGTTGTAATAAAAAACACAAACAGATGAGGGTCTTTCCATTTCATTCATTACTGGGTCTGAATCTCTTCATAATCAGTAAATCAGTGCTTTTCTCTGGGAGATGCTGTCCTGACACTCCTGTGAGAGCAGTGAGAACATTATTTGCGTCTGTGATAGTAAGACATAATCACCTAATACTGTTTTACATGGGATTAAGCTGGGGTATTTTCTTTTCAAAACAAACAAACAAAAAAAAAACCTCCATGCTCCAAGTTGTACTAGGTGAAATGTTTTCTGATGCTTTGATTTGCCTCCATTTCCCATAGTTGCTAGGCAATGCTGTACTTAGTTACCAGATTTAACAAACGGTCTGCTTCCCCCTTGGAAGCAGGCATCCATCTGTCACAGCATCAGCAGTGTGCTTTCCATTGGATTATGCAAAAGGATATGGAAAACTCTGTGTTAGCAATCAGCAGATGGAGACATTGTGTATTGGTACTAGATCTTCAGCTCCTCAGGCATTAGCTCAAGGCTGTGCTGTATCTCTGGATAAGCCACAAGCAGCAGTTTGTACGAACAACTTTATTTCCCTCTCTCAAAAAGTGCTATATGGATCTCTTGTACAATCAAGCTTGTTCTCATATGCTGAGGGAAGTAAAAAGAGAGCTACCCAGTTGAATATGTGTTTGGGGAGCTGTGATTCATTTTGAGCCAGGTCTCAACCAGTGCAATGCTGTAACATTTTCTACTTACTTTCTAGAAAAATCTTTCTTTGCAAGGAAAGCAAAAAAGGCCTCACTAAGAAAAATTTAGTTTCTGATAAGATAGGCATGACTACTAACCCTAGTTCCCACTGCTATGTTCTGTTTCTCAATTAAAATTGTAAAGAAGGAGCCATTTATATGATTTTGACAAAATTTTCTCTTAGGCTGCATTGGACCATCATGTGGCAATGAAATACTCAAAATAGCTGCACTACAATAGTGCTCCTCTTTTTGTTCTGAACTAGTTTAATACCTCACTATTTTGTATGAGGAACAGTTAATAACTATTACCATTTCAACTTCCTGTCTTGACTATACGGTTATAGGTCCCACAGTTAACTCTTTTTCAGGATTACAAACCCACGCTGACTTAGTACTCATACTCACGTGGAAGTCCTTCCCTGATTTCTACCACCTTTCTCTCCTTAACTAACCAAGTTCTTAAATAATTCGCAGTAAATCCTGAACTCATTATGCTGTTTGATCCCTGCAAAAAAAGGAGAAACTCAATCAGGAAGCTTCTAAAATTCCTTTTTTACTTAGTAAAAAAAAAAAAAAAGAAAAACAAAGAAAACTCAAAAATACTTTAAGTTTTTTATCTAATGCTCTAATGGAAACTACTGTACCATCTCATTCCGGAAGAGATGGGCACCAGGCAGCTTCTTTTAAGTAATCATAATTTCCCGCTTCTGTTTCTTAAGTAGCACTGCTGCAGCAAGAGGGATAGAGAGTTATCTACACCCTATCGGCTGGGGTTTACAGTCAGAAAGTGAGTAAGAGCTATATGAATCCTTTTGGATGTAATAGTGGTTGTTTCCCACATCCTGAAAATGTGCTGAATTGTGAGCATTTTTTTTTCCGTTTTTTTTGTAACCCTCCTGCCTCTAGCTCTGTGTTCAGAGTGACATCCACTCACTTCCTGACTCTCTGCTTTAAATAAGTTTTAAGTTAATAGGCATCTTAGCTAGGGAAGGGCTTGAAAGCTGCTGCTCATGACTGTTCATCACTGTGACTAAGATTTAAACACCTGTACTTCAAGAGACGTGGGTTGTAAGAAATAGTTCTTGTTGATTAGCTTGGGCAGCTATTCGGAAGCCCAGCTGGAGATTACACATTATAACAATATATCTACATTATAATATTATACAATGAGATATCTACTTGTCTGTGTGCATTGTATACATGGATAATGTACCTCATTCAACACATAGTCAAGCTTAGGAAACAGGCACCTAAACCTATGTGATGCAATGCTGACCATCAAAAAAATAATCTATGTCCTCTTGTGGATCAAATCTGTAGGAATTGAAATACTTTTTAAAATCTGGTTCCCAGAATCCTATTTTAAGAACAGCAACAAGCTATTATTTTTTCCCATCATCAGTTCAATGATTTATTACATTATGTCCCTAGGCTGTTGACTCAGGAAATTGCAAAAGGCGATGTCTGAAGGACCTCACAGTGTAAAAAAGAAACTGGAATTGATGAGTATGTATGTTCAACTTCTTATTCGATGTCCCCTTGGACCTAAACACTTTATTTCCTGCTCTTCTCAAGAACTGTGTATTAGAAAAAGAGATTAGAGCTCTATTTTTAGTAATTAGATTCTTAAATCTAGCAAGAATTCACTGTGGTTTCTAAAGACAAACAGGTAGAATCTATTATATCTAATTATATCTAGAATTCTAATGAAAACACTGTCTGCCAATATTTCAAGCACAGAACTCTGCAGGGCAATTTAACTCAGCCTATCATAGCTGTCCACGTTTTTCCCATTGCATAAAGAAAAAGGGAGGCACCTCTGAAACACAGCAAGACCCAGCCATTCTCCAAGTACTAACATCTTGCCATTGATTGCACAGAGAATTTAAAAGCCTTCAGAAGGCAATAAAATTCTCCTAAATTAAGGACCAGATTTAACTAGATTTAGTCATCAACATGTGAGCTAATGTCTAAACTCCCAGTATAATCCCTGGAGAGCAGGTCAATATAGTCAATGAAGCCTAAAGACCAATTTAGCTTACCTGCTACTAGAAGCAGGATGCAGTTAATATGAGATGTCCTACAGTTTTTGAAACATTTGCAGATACTAAAAAAACTTAAGAGAGATCTACACCCTTCTGGTCCAAGCAGGACCCCACACTGCTCTTAAAATGATTCACTTGTGTTAGGACACATGACTCCAGCTGCAGGGGAAGATTCTCTGAGATGCTCTGAGATATCCAGCCTCTAGCTATCATTCCAGAGAGGCATGGAATTATGGTCTAACGTCAGGTTTTCCAACTTCTAATGAATGTCATAGATACCCTCAGTATCACATATTGCCATCACTTACTCAGAATCCACCTTGCCTCCTCCTCTTACGAATATTTATGTCAGTTGAAGGAGAGGATTCATCTTCTCTGCAATTGATTGTTAGACCTCTAAATCCTGTATGTCAATTACCCAGATTCTCATCCTCCTGAGACGTAAAGGACCCACAACTCAAGACAACCTAAGCCACTAAGTATTAGTAGGCTGTGAAAAAACACATTCTGGAAGATCACATACAGGTCAACCAGGCATGCAGGTCTCAAGAAGCCAGGAAAATTACAGCATTATGCTTTGAGCTGGTGTAAGATTTCAGCCACAAATGAACTGATGTAGAATACGAATGCTTGCCATACTGACCTGGTACAGGTCTTGCTTTCTCATTCCATGAGATTCTTCTGACTATTGGGCAACAGTCAAGCTACTTCTATTTTGTGCTCTTCTGACATTATGATGCTCTTATTTCTGGTTACACAAAGTATTCTGGCTATACAAGTATTAGGAATACTGTCTGGTCCCTTCATGTCCAGCCTTTTCCTAAAACATAGAAGGTGGTGGTTCAAACCTCTCTAAAATGAGAAGGACAGGGAAAATTTCCAGCTTCCTCATGCTAGCTTCTAAAAGAGGACAATACACATTTTTCTATGTTAGGCCTGCAAAGCAAAAAAAAACCAAGCTTAATTCTTGGTCTGAAACAACTCTACATAGTTACCATCATACATAATTTAAAAAACAAAAAAGGTTCAGAATCATCTGCCACAGCACCATCCTTTAGTTATAACCTGATGGCTATCTTTTGGAGACAACTAACCAGCTGATTAAAAGGTATTATAATATTTACTTGTATTCAAAGTGAAAAAAAGACTATTAAACTTTGACATGGAAATTTTATTCTCTGAAAAAAGATCACTATGTGTATTGAATTAAAAGAAGATTTGAGGTAGTTTATTGTCTTTAATTTACCATGGCCACTTAAGACCCTGTTCTTCTAAAATTGGGACAGCAATAAAGAAGTTGATTAATTTTGGTAAAGGAAAGCAAGATCATCAAGTTCCCCCATTTTAATAAAGAAACATATTTGAGGACTACAGCCTTCAAAGTATGCATCAGAACTTCCAATATTAAGAACTCAGTATAATGAGAAAATATCCTTTCTTCATCACAGAAAGAATTCCAAAGACAGGGTCCTGTTTTTGCATCTAAATAGGAGGTTGCAACCTCTGCTAGACAACCAGGAACAAAGACAGTTTTCTTCAGAACAAGTTCCAGTTTTCTTCCACATAAAATCACAAAGTACTGGAGAACTCTGAAAACTCCAACAATCTGAAGACACCAGAGATTTCACTGCAGCTACTGAATCAATAGCACATTTTGTGTTCGGTATTAGCTGGAAGGTACTTTGCTACAAAGTCCTGGACTTTCAGGTCATTTTTTTATGGTTTTACTGTTTTGAAAGTTTGAGTACACAACATTTACTTCCAGTCTTGACCAGCCATTGCCACAGCTATTATGTCAGCAAGCAAAGACTTAAGCAGATTACTTTATGGAGAGATGTATTTTCCTAAAGCTAGTCCCTAAAAAATTTATTCCTCAAGATATGTTGTCTGATTGGGAATAATCTGGAATAAAAAGAACCCAGGAAACTGCAGGAACAGCTGCAGACTGCTGTTGGCCCAACCCCCCCGTCTCTTTGCATGGCAGTCCAGCTTGGACAAACCAACTGGTCAACCTAGTTTGATGTCCTCTTCAATCCTGGTAAGAATGCACTATCTTGCATCTTTGACAGTGTTCAACTGGACAGGTCTCAGAAGAGACCCCTGCAGTGCTGCATTTATAATTTCTTTGTAAACCCACAAACCCCCTGAGTCCAACTATTTTTTTAACCACTTGGTATTCCACCCATTCACTGCCATCCCGTGAGCATTCTAAATTGGTTACAATCCTGCTAACAAGAGCAAAAACTACCAACTCCTACAGCTGTCATGTCATCAAATCCTTTCAGTTCTGCAAGGATGGATCTCCTGAGCTAATATTTGGAATTTAACAGGCTGCAGCTCGCACACTGAGGATCTTTTCCATGGAACAGGCAAAAGTATTGAGCAAGTGAGATTATTTGAGGAAACCTGCCTGAATGTATGTGTTTCAGGTAATTAAGTAGCTGTTGCTATACCAGCTGCTCTATCTGGAAATGCTTCTCAGCTTGTGTCCACATTTGACTTTATCACACAGCCCAAAGACAACAGAACATATTTATCTTTCTTTAATGGCTGCGTTTTGACTACTTGTGACCTGTGCTGTAACTTAGATATGGATTTTAGTCTTTAATGGGATAAATATTGATACAGTTACAACTTTCACAAAGCTTTCAGCTTGCCTTTCTACACAAGCTTGGTGACTGGTTTAAGCATTCATTAAATTGTTGATTAAGAAAGATATATTTTTACAGTGAAAGTGAGTGATTGAAATATTCTCCATTGTTTCAAAATATTTCATTTAAAAAATGCTAACCACTTACTAAAATTTAATTATGAAAGCCTGTATGAATGATATTTCAGGATGGTGATATATTTGTTTTCATATTAGATGATAAACATTTTGGAATATTATTTTAAGACAATAACAGTGTTGCATCATATTGCTATTACCCACAACTGACTATTGGAGTACCTAAAATTGATGTAATGACAAATTCATTCATTTTACTTGTTTTCTTGTTCCTGAGGGGGAGGGTGAACACACATCTTACTGTCCCCCAAAGGCTTCGCAGCAAGACTCCTGCCCTGGGCTCACTGCAGCTACTTGCTGCCCACCAACAGCAGCTGAGTTACAATGCGGTGAGAAATGCAATAGCTGGGCTGAGAAATCTTTTGCTCAAGGCCACCAGAGCCTGTTCTGGGGTGGAGCAAGTATATACTTTGGGTGATCCTGTGTCCACCACTCATGACAAATGCAAGGTCTGAAGCATACAAACATGCTAACTGCTTGACTTTCCTTTGTTCAACAGCAGAAGAGAGCTCACAATGTTTTTTTTTATTTCATAGCAGGATGCCAGGCCACAGCAAGTGAAGGAAGGTGCCATGGTTTAAACCCAGCCAGCAACAAAAGTACCATGCAGCCACTCATTCACCCCTCCCTTTCCCCCTCCCAGGGCAGGATGGGGAGGAGAACAGAGAGAATGTAAAACCCACAGGTTGAGATAGGAACAAATTAATGACTAAAGTACAATATAATACTAGTAATAATAATGATCATAAGGGAAATAACAAGGGGACAGAATATAAAATTAAAAGGGGAAGGGAAAAAAAAAAAAAAAGTGATGCATAATACCACCCATTGACCAATAGCCAGGCTGACCCGAGCAACAATTGCTCCCTCACAGGTAACTCCCCCCAGTTTATATACTGGGCATGACGTGCTGTGGTATGGAATACCCCTTTGGCTAGTTTGGGTCAGGTGTCCTGTCTCTGCTCCCTCCTGGGTTCTTGTGCCCCTCCTCACTGGCAGAGCATGAGAGACTGAAAAGTCTTCCTTGATCAGGGTAAGTGTTACTCAGCAACAGCTAAAACATGGGTGTGTTATCAGCATTGTTCTCAGACTAAAGACAAAACACAGCACTGCACCAGCTACTTGGAAGAAAATTAACTCTACCCCAACTGAAACCAGAAGCAGTATCATACAGAACGGATGGCCCAGCAGCAACATTACAGCCCACTGCCTGGACATGGCATGACCCCTCTTGATCATTTTACCAGAAACTGATTCTTTCTCACAGCTTTTTAGGAGCTGTACACTGCTGCCCTCCCATACTCAAACTCCACCAGGAATACAGCCTAAGCCAGAGATGTATTCAGGGGGAATCTGTCAACGTGTCCTTCTCTATCAGCACTGAAGTAGTTTCACCCCCAGCATTAAACTCCTGACCTCAGTGTAGGGATGCACCTAACTCCACATCCTTCTTCCTCTGTAGACCCATGTAGCTGTGAGGCAATTAGCCACAATGTAATTCCCTTGGATAAGAGAAGGGGAAAAAAAAAATCCCAATTCCAGTATATCCTCCCATTGTACACCCTCATTCATCTGATCCCAAAGAAGAGATAACCAGATAGCATTGTTGCACTCCAGCATGAAGATCATGTAGTGCAAGTCTTTATTCTAAATCATGAGGGAAGTCTCTACTCCTCCATCCTCCTCTCAGGCCTAAGACTAATGAAGGATGTATGTTACTCTCTGATGAGCACTGTTGTTCTCTGTGATGTGCTGAAGAAAATTGATGGCTCTACATCTGCCGTTGACCTTCCTGCCATACATTCTTGACAGTAGTACTGATTATCTAGACACAAGAAGGATGAGAGAACAAAGTGAACTGACTCAGCCATTTAGCAGATAAAAAGAATTAAATATCCGATCCCCTTTTCTGAAGAATTAAGAATGATGAAGTCACTAAGGGCTTTGTTGTGGATTCTTATTTGCTGAATTGCTGCCTGAGGAAATGTACTAAGAAGATTGAGGTGACTGTAACAGAAAACAGAAAATCTAAAATAGTTTGGAAAGGGACAGGATGACTTAAGTAAAGCTGATAAAATTGCCTTGTTGTCTCAAGAGCCTCTCCAAAAAAACTTTTAGCCATTCAAGTCATCAAAGGAATTTCACAGTGATCAGAAACCAAATTATTACAATTCATTGATTTCCTAGCTTAAGGAGCAAGTACTGTAAAGTTTACTACCATTTTAAAGGGATGTCTCAGCAGCTGTTTTCTGTGTCTCTCTGCTCTCTCCATGAAATGAGAGTCAGTGGCATGCTAGTCAGTCCCACTTCCACATCAAAGCTAGTAAAACAACCTACAGTTCTCTCCAGGATGTGAATGTTTTATGAAACACCAGTCACCAAACTTGACTGACAACTCCTCCTGCAACCTGCAGCATCTATTTGTGAAGCCAGCAGGCTTTTTAGCTTCATGCTACACAACCACAGTGTCAGAGTCAAACCTCATGAAAACTGAATTAACCTGAATGAGAAAAAGACAAGCCAGTGAGTTCTTCTTGCCAGGGAATGCTTCAGCTTTATTGCAGCTATGCTGTGATCTGTGTCACCACAGGTGGATGCAAACCAGAAAAATGTATCCCCTATTGCCTAAGGAATTCTGGACAGGCAGAAAGGCTGGTGGAGCATTTATTTTGGTGACAGCTGGAGATGCCTGGAAGGCTGTCAGCTCTATTATACTCAGGTTGAGGATTAATTCCCACATGCAAGTTGTAGGTATAGGCATGCAAAATTTGGAACCCACTCAAGCAGAGAAGCAGCAGTGTCTGCTCTGGTCAGCAGGGAATGTGACATTTGCTACTGTACTGTCTGAAATACACTAGTTTGGGGATTCCTAAAGTGCCAAGTATTCTTGGAGACATGCCTTACCTGAGAGTTTCAAGTTCCTGAGTACTGGAAAATCCTTCCCTTTTACACGTGAACAAATTAGATTTACTCCCAAATAAAAATGAAAGGTTACAAATGAAATTACCTTAAGTGAAGGTAAATCACCTTACTTGAAGAGTTAAGCAACTTAGGCTGGGTTTTGTTCTTTGTTATACCAACATATATCTGGAATAAATCCATGGGTCTCATCAGAGCTCTTATTCACAACAGCGTAAGCAAAGTAACGTTTTTGTCTAGCTAAGCTTTTTTTTCCTCCTGCTAGTGAAAACATAGATTTACATATCTGATGTGTATGTAAAGTGATTAAGTCTCTTCTATTATACTATATGTGTATATGTTTCTCTCGCATAAGTCAGGAAAATACATCTATACATTTGCTCTTTTTACCTCTTTTACACAAAGACTCTGGTAAGGGCAGGTTGTTGGCAAGAAGTAGAAGCTGAACTCTAGCTGTCATTATCAGTGTATCCCAAATACTGTATGAAACATTCCAGAAACTTTGAGAATTTCTGTTTTGCTTGGAACTTTGCTACAAACCGTCCTTTTGGGCAACATCAAAAAATAATCTACATTACCTGCAGTTTGAGCTTTACCAATTCTTTACACTTATTAAGAAGAATAGATTGGGGTTTTAACAACTAGTCATGAGGTTTTGCTAACTGGAGTGTTTCCTAGATACATTATATCACAGACACGTTGTCTGTCTTTAAAAATCAGAAGACGAAAAAGTAACACCTGCCCAGCAAAGCTGTTTCTCTGAGTGTCAAGCATTAAGCTTCCCACAGCTCATGAACCTGTAGTAGGTATAAAAACGTTTATGTGGAGAGTCTGATCCTGAATACAGTCACTCAGCCCTCTATTGATCACATTTTCAAGAGCTTGAACAAAGAGAGACAAAAGTAGTTTTTCACCTGAACTTCTGCATATTTGAGATATCTTTGTTACAATCAAATAAAAGTTGAGATTATTGGAGTTCAATTTGAGTTTCTCTTTGAGAGGCCTGATCAGTGCATGTATCATCTGAAAAGTCTGAAGGGAATATATAAGGGGCTCCTTCAGTTCTGCAAAAGCACCATAGAGCGGAAATTAACCCAGTGTGCCTCCAGCACACTGATAACTGTGGATATGAGTTGCTCTGAGGAGGGAAAAGTTTCACTAGTATCCTGATCCTTGCTTTGTACTAATCTTGTCAGGGTCTTTAATTTCCTAGAACGAGTCTGACCAGCTTGAAACTGTGCCATCCTAACAGATTGGTACAAGTTCTGAGGACATGAGACAATGCATGATATGTGCACGAAATGTGGCGATCCCCACATAAGGTGTGAAGTGACTCTCTACCTAAAGCCTCCATAACTCTTACAGAGAGGATAAGTGCTCAACAACTGCAGCAAACTGAAAAAAAAACAAAAGACAATGAAGCAAAGAAAACTAACTTCCAGAGTTGCAGGAGGCTTGACTCTGACCTTCATATGTGTGTGTGGTTTTGAGCATGTGTCTTTGCAGAAAGACATTAGGAAAGTAACTAAAATGTGTTTTTCTAGCCCTTCCACATCTGACAACAATTTCATTATTACTGTGCGAAAAGCTGTTCCATACCCTTTGTCAGCTTGTGAATGAAGAACAGATGCATTTATTGTAAGCGTGGGTTTAATGACTAAGAAATAAACCATTTTTTTTCTGTAAAAACAAAATTCAATTGTGTCCCTACCAAGTGAGTTAAAATTTTGAAAGAAATTCATTAGCGCTTGACCAACGGAAGAAAATGAGAAACACATCTTTCTAAGGGAAAAAGTTTGCTCCACAAGTAGCTCCAGAAAGACAGATTCTGGTACGCCGTCACTGGGGCTCTACATCACAGTCAAGGTATAAAAAAGAGCATCAGGCACACCATAGCCAGCTACTTCTTGACTGCTGCAAGCAAAACAGTGAGCACCAAGCTAGACAGAATCTTCCTAGCTGCTATGCAAGATATTGCCACTGAAATTCTGCATTTTTCTTTGCCCTTCCAATAAGTCACCGGGGTGCTTTTAGCAATAAATATATCTGCACTCAGCCTCTAAAAATCACAGTTTTGTACTCCTGCAGTAAATTTCATTTAAAGATACACAAATTAAAATATTTATTTTGAACATCATCTTTAAAGGTTGTGATTTTTTGTGTGTCTTTATTTGGCTTTTGTCATCTTTGTGGGTTTTTTCAATAAAAGTGGATCTAGTTAAAATTGAAGACTTTGATAAATTGGAATCATATCTTGAAAAGCAATTTACCATCCTGCCTGGAGAGAGAGGTTTTCAATCAGTGTGTCCTTCCAACAATGAATTATGGATTAGAAGACCAGGAGCTCTTACAAAACAAAACAAAACAAACAAACAAACAGAAAGCCACAAAATACCCAAACCAAAACAAAAAAAGAAAAAAAGGCAAAAAAAAAAGGCAGTTAAGTGAAGGTGACTGTAATAAGGTGTAGGCTGAGAATAGCACATACAGACAAGAAAACAAATAAGTGGTTCTGCCAGGAAGATTCAATGGAGAACAGTCATCGGCCAGACACTCTGCAAGACAACATGATAAAAGTTATATCAGATGAGGTACATGACAGAGCAAGATGTAGATACAAAAATAACGGACAGGTGATGTACAAGTACAGGGACAGTCAGTGTCAAATAGGTCTGCAAAGGACTAGGATACTGCATAACTGACAATTTACATTTGTTTCCGTTGGTTACTGTTGCAACTCATACCTAAAATGTCCATGATGTGTATTTCATGTCAATTTAAAATTACTGGAAACAGATGATGCTCCACAAAAAAAACATGATCTTTTATAAAATATATCATTAAAAATATATAAATAATAAATTAATATTTTTGTTATCTAAACTTATTATATAAATCACAAAACTTGCTATAAAAATACACAATTGTTAATTAGGAAAGAGGCAAACTAATGTTTGGGGCAGTCTGCAGTGAGAGATCCACAGCCTGTGACCCGAACTCTCAGGGTACAGAGGAACTCTCTGTTCATTCAGCATTCTGTTTTTATAAATGTGTACACTGCCTGCTCTTGAATACATAAATAAATTTCTTCTTTTAATGCTACACAAAAGATGCACCTTAGTTCAGCTAATGTAAAAAATGATGCCCACGCTGGCAGTAAGAACTGCATCCTATGGACCTGCTGCTATACTGTGAGTTCATACTATGTTCAGTTGTGTTAGGCATAACATCTTAAGAACACTCAAACGGGCAAGAGAAGACTGGTTCATAAAATAATTACAGTCTTATCTGCTTACTCCTGGTAACTGAATATAATCTTTAGAAATTCAATTAGTGCCAAGTAGTCATGTTCTTTTCAGTATCCAGCCTTTGTCTCAGGTGATGCTTAGGAATAATTGACCTGCAGTAATTACAACCACTTGAATAAAGCAGCCCACTTTCTGCTGGGTTGTTCCAGAAATTACCTGCTGCTGTGCAAGTGGGGCATCTGGAAGCCAAGACAGAGCAAATAGAGCTCTAAATGAGGTATGGTAAATACACATGAATATGTGAATACGGTAAATACACCTCTCATAGCAACAGCAGTCCTGTTTCCAGAGGACTCTTCTTGACCTACCTCCCAAACACACCACAGTAGGAATATATTGTCATGGGGCCATGGAAATACTGGGCTAGCTCTAAACTTCAGAAAGAAGTCTGAAGCAGTCATGGGAAAGAAAGAAATCCATATCATAAAGATAAGAAAAATCAATACCAACTTTGAAGAATATTTCTATCACCCTCTGGACCTTAGACCTGTGAATAAGCAATGTGGAGTGCACACATTAATCATGGGTACAGTGGAATGACTATTGCCAGACAGTTATTTTTACACAGCATCCCTCTTGAACCAGAGGGGACCAAAACCAAGCATTTGAAACTTAGCACAATACAGTACAATACAATATAATAATGTGTCTTTTGGCACAGCTTCCTGGGCTCCTTTAGAGCTACTACTCATGACAATGCATTCTTGTTGGATTGAGTTATTTTGGATGAACTTGACTACCCTTTGTTACCAAGGGGTTTAGCAGGCTTAGCCTGATGATCACTGATCTGAAAGACATTATTCATCCCCATTTTCTCCAGGTGCAGGCCTGCAGAAAAAGGCACTTCTAGTAGGCTTAAAGCAAGACAAATACTGCTTAACAAATCTGCTGGGGGTGGTGTGTTTAACATCACTTACTTCTGAAGCAGGTGATGATCAACACTCAGTTTGTGAGGGACATGATTTCTGACAGGTATAATTATTAGTGTTCTCAAATGCTTTGGGAACACAAATCAGGGTAACAGACTGATATTCTTGAATGTTAAATCAAACTTCTGGATGAAAGTAGAGGTAAGTGACTCTGGCCATTTACATTATTGACAATTTTTCTAAAGTTTAAAAATCAAGGTGACAGTTATGCTTTTAGGCATTTTTAAGGACTATTGCCATTTACTTATGACTGCTGAATAATGATTCAAATTATAGGAAGTTCAAGGGACATGAAAAAAGATTCACACTAATCCATCTGTTAATACAGTGCTGATGAGTTTTCTTTGGGCAAAGAGTTTATCTTCCATATCAACTGTTTCCAAGCCAGAAATTATATAAAGTTTCACTGTCAACATCATCTGTCATAGAACCCTCACCACATAAAAGAAATCTACTTTTTTTCTTAATGCAAGTACTTGTTTTTTCCTCAATACCTTTTGCTCATGTCAGCACCTGAAATCTTCTCAGAGGACTCCCAAAAGTTCTACAGTCCATTTCAATTCTTCTTTAATCAAATCTGACGTATGCTAAAACTGACGAGAAATTTTTACTACATTTTTTAAATTGAAGCAGAATTGTACCTGGTTCTCTTATATGGAACAGAATTGAAACATCCGGCTAGTATGACTGGTTTTGATTCTTGTTTCCATCAACCCCATCAAGATGCGAAGCCACAAGGCAATGATCTCACCAAAATAAAAGAAAAAAGTGATCAAATTTCTCTTCTAACTGCATTACTGAATTTTGTGTTAACCGCATTTTCAGTGGTTTATTGAGTTGTGCTGTCAAAATAAGATGATCAACTTAATCTCTTTAAAAACAAGGAAAGAGAGATTTATTGCTTACTTATCTTTAGTTGGGTACATAGAGCTGCATATCCCAATTGCTAGATCCTAAACTGGTGAAGTAATAAGAGAAATACTGCCTTCAGTTACAAACTCTTCCATGTCAGATACCATGAATGACCTTTGAAAATGTTATCTTACGATCTAATCCTGAGTCTATTGAAATCAATTTGCTTTCTGCAGAATGAGAATGAAGCTCTTTTATGCACCCTAGACCTTTTCAAGATTTCTAGAAAGATTTGCAGAGATAATGTAATGGAACAGATAATATGCTAAACTGTTCTTTAAATCCACACAGCAGAAAAGACTGGTGCTTGAACCCACCTTTTAAAACAGCAATTAAATGAGCTCAGGCAGTACTGATTTTCAGATATTATGACAATAAAATTTGTTGCTGTGGATGCAGGTAAATACAAACAGATACGTATTGTCATAATGCAGCTTAGTTTGCAGCTATTTTCTGTACTATAATGTCACAGCTATATTAAACAAAAAATGGTTTAGTTCCAGCATGTATTTTCTCATAAAATTAAAATAAGCCTTAGGAAATGAGTAAATATCTCATCCACTTTATTACAGCCTAAGTTGATTGTGAACCATTAGCCTGACAATCACCTTTCCAGGAATTTTTATGTAAACTTGCATGCTTTTAAATTTTTTCTGGTTGAAGAATGTGTAGTACTCCCTACCACTGAATGAGAGGAGAAGCCTGGTAAACTAGCTATGAGTACCTGTTAATGCAGGCCAAGAATGACTGGCAGTGAAGCCAGGAGTTAATGGAGGAGTTAATGGTCTGAGGCAATGTTCAACTGCTAGGATAGTCATTAACTGCAAGAATCTACCTGACCCGGGTCATTACTGCTTGCGATAACTACTGCAATGACAAATACTCCATATGACACTACCATGTCTCCCTAAAGTACTTTCTTCACCAAAATCTTCCTGAGATCTCAGATCTATGGTAACTTTTGGAAGTCAGGGACAGCATGTGTAAACTCGTATATTTTATCAAAGATAAAACACCAAATGTTTGAACTGAGCAGAACCACCAACCTGTTGTCAGGCTCACCCTGTAATTTTCTCATAACCCTAAACATGCCTTCCCACATAGTCACTTATTATTAGCTACAGATCTCCCATACTTACATTGTTCACTAATTACTGTGTGTGCTAAAGCCTTTATGTTTGCCCAGCCTGAATACTGTTTTTCAATCAGATATAGATCTGCTAGTTGCTTCATTAAATAGATTAAGGTGAAATGACTCAGTGCTTACTTGAAATTAACTACATCAGGGACAATTGGAATTACTATTGCTTATCTGACAATAGAAGCTGGGAATAGCCACTATACCTGCAATTCATACCCTTGCAATACCTGCATCTCATCAGAGGTCTCTGCTATGAAAATATTTGAAACTTCACAGGTAATACAAGCAAAGGATGGCAATAAAACAAGGTCAACATTTAAAGCCTTTACAAAATTTGACCTAAAGGAATATGCTTAGTATTAAGTATAGAGTGAGAGAGACCTGAAACCCATGTAACCTCCAGAGACATAGTCAATAGCTCACACTGTTGTTGCAGTCACAGTGGCGTTCATTTCACTATTCTAAAAACATTTTATGAAACAGCACAGCCAAGGTCAGGAGATACAGCTAGAACTCTTTCCAACTGTCCTTTATTTAATAGATTTGCATTGTATTTTGAATTGTTTATGGTATTATTCTTCAGACAAACGAAAGTTTATGACTTCCTCATGTCCTTAGTCTCTTATGGGGACCAACTCTTTGCCTATTATACTGTTTGAAGTCAGAGAGCCTATCCCAGTGAGCAGCTGCTCCCTGCTATGCATAAAGGTTGACAGCCTGGCACATGCTAGTAGACACCTGAGCCCTTTGCAGCAACCCATTTCTGTTTTACAGTGCAGTGCATTGCAGTACTACTACATAAATGAAAAGGTCTGCTTTCCTTCAATTAGTTAACATTATTTGTATCTTTGGATTATGGATACCAGAACTAAAGGAAGTGTGTAAAGATAACTATTATCAATATGTGAATTTCGAGAGTTTCCATTTATCTATTTCCAAGACTGTAGATGTCAATGCAAACAAGGTCTTTTTATTGGATATAATAGATCAAGTGGGCAGTTTCTGCAAGAAAATATATGGAAGAAAGTAAAAACCTCTCTAAAGGATCATTAATAAAAGGCTGAATATTCTTTCAATATGTTTTTTATAGTAGTCTTATGCACTGCTTGCTACATGTACCCTAAATGCAAAATTTGGAATTCAAGGTCCGCCTGTTCTACACATGTTGTATCATAAATTATAATAAACATCTCCAGTGCTGTTGGTAACAGTGTGAGCTGCTCTCCTGAGGTATTGACTGTAGATATTCAAAAAGTGCTATGATGTGACTTAAGGGCTTGACTTTTATTACGGCCAATATGCTTTACAGGAGTATGACAAGGTGTCTTAGTAGTACACTTTTGAGTGTTTAGTAATTTAACAATGGTTTGCACTGAGCGCCTGTACAGCCCGAGAAAATTACTGAGGTTATAAAAGACACCAAGGAATTTTACTAATAGCATCTAATGTTTTTCTGCAGGTTAGAGGACCTAACTCAGTCAATAATTACATCCTTTCTCTGATTTCATGCAAACAACAAAGCAATGCCTTATAGTCAGGCCACATTTTCATGCTTTGCCGAAAACCAAACAATCAGGAGCAGCTACAGCTATTTGAAAACCTCCAGGCCTGTTATTCTCA
This sequence comes from Pezoporus flaviventris, assembly GCF_033815535.1. NCBI lineage: Eukaryota > Metazoa > Chordata > Aves > Psittaciformes > Psittacidae > Pezoporus > Pezoporus flaviventris. The sequence goes on along the minus strand of NW_026892579.1, from coordinate 25,554,083 downwards.
GGCAAGGTGGAAAGGTGAATGCAAGCAAGATTTTTATCTTGACTTTTCTGCTTTAAAATATAAATGGAAACAACAATGTGCATTTACATTTTAAATTAAAGAGAAACTAGGATCCACTTAAAAAATATACCTCTTAAATCATTTGTTCCTTGAAATAAGAAATTCAGCAGTTAGATCAACATAGCGTAGCTTCAGTACACAGTGCTTCTTTAAAAAGGCACAAATTACACTGTGGTAGAATAAACCTCTAGCAGGATACTTCAAGGGTAAACATAGAGACTTTTGGGCACAGAAAGAAGTAATTAGATAAGTAAGGTGAAAAGGAAATGACAGAGCAAGGTATCTAAAACTGCGCATTAGCTTTAGGGACTTGAAAGAATGTCACGTCTGATAGTATCAGAAGTCATATAAAATGCCTGGAGGATGAGAACAAAAGAGCCAGGGTCAGACAAGGAAAGATGATTCCTATCAAATTATGTACAAGCTGTAGGAGAACCCGAGCCTGGATAGAAACCAAAGGGTGAGGTAGAAGAGGGATTGCATGTATTTACCTGACATTTCTTAAGGCTTTGTACTAGATGCCTGGGTGAAAGGCATTACATAGAAGGGAAAACCAAAAGACTGTCTAGAAAGGAATTCCTGAAAGACAGACTGTAGCAGACAATCTTGAGATCTTCTTGAATGAGGCTAAAGAAAAAGCAAGTGTATTTTAGAGCTTTGTCTCAGAGATGTATCTGAAACTCAACAACACAACTGAGACAAATCCAATAAAAAGTCTGGTTGGTTTTTTTTTTGCTTCACAAAGATATTTGAAATGTCACAAACATTGAAAACCTACTTGGCTTGTAATAGGAAAAGCTTCATCTGCTATAACCTTTCAGAATACTAACTTTATTCAGCTAGAAAAACATTCTAGGTGAGTTGTCCTGTATATTCATGCCTGTCCTATTTTGGAGTTATATGAGTACGACAAAACCTTTAAGAATTGCATACCAAGACATATATTATTTTAAGGTCTTTTACCTCTTATGAAAGTTCAAAGAGCTTCAGACTTTTTCACCACCAATATTTCATGCCATTTTAAGATGAAAAATATTTTTAAATAATGTAAGCTAAATATAGGTTTATTCTTTAATTTTGCCATCCACATTTAATTAGAAAATGTAGGGGCTAGGCAAAAAGAATTATGTTATGCTAGAAGGATTTTACAGACAAATGTTATTTCACAGTTATGGCAAATAATATATTTTTCTTTAATGTTTGTAATATGTTTTCATGATATGCTTTTGTGGAGATTAGAGTATTATGTGTGTCTAGGCAAGATGCTACTAGCTGCTGAACCGTGGGTCAGGCAAACTGATCTGAGGAGACAGGGAGATTCAGCCTTACTGCGAGCATCTGAGAAAGAACATCTTCAGGAAAAGCATGAAATCTCAGCAAATAAGGGGCTTGCAAAAGGTGTCAAAGCCAGTAGACTGGTGAGAAAGGTGAAGAGCAGATATACAAACAAAGCTCAGAGGGAGCTGTCATTGAAAGGCTGTTGGCCTTAGAGAACACCCAAAGAAAAGACCTGTCTCTGTCTTCCTATGGGCAGGTGTCTTCTTACTGAACCACTTTATTTCTGGTCTCACTTCACATTTTCTCCAGTGCATAAAAATTTCTCAGAGATTCAAATCCTACCTGTGTTTTCAGAGGAAATAGGTTAAGAAATAAATCTCCCTCGATACTGTAGCTAGCTCAAGGTCTATACTCACAGGTGTAGTTTAAATCCTTTAGTTAAACTTGAAACTCCATGGGAATTATTTTCAAATATAGGTTACCTGACTAAGGAAAACATTTCATTTTATATGCACATTTCATGTCCTTTCAGGATAATGTTTAGAATTTGAAATAAAATCCTTCTAATCTCATTTATCCATTCCTAAATTCATTATTTGAATGCAGTGAGTGGCGAGTCTTTGGTGAGTCAGGAAGGTGCACTGATGTGTAAATTAACTGGCTGCTTTGCCTGTGATCTTCCTGTTGCTCACCTCTTGCTGTTAAGAGTTGAGAAATAATGGAAGGGGTTAATGAAACAGGAACTCGTCCAGGTAGCCAAAACTTCATTGCAGCTCTTGAACATTAAGTGACATCTGGTCAGTAGCAAGAGGGATGAAAGTGAACTGCCCTCATCACACGCCACCTACACTACAGAACACTGCAGACTGCTGCAGGACTCGGGTTTCCTTGCAAATTTCAGAGAACAGAGGTAGGCTAATGTTGACTGAGAAATACTGTCAAGCTGACATTGCCAAAAAAAAAAAAAAAAAAACCAAAGGAGAGAAATGGTAGCAGTGCAACAGCTGAGAAGAAACGGGCAAAACCAGAGTCTTCTACCAAGACAACCCACTGCTTCCCACCTTTTCCAAGGCACAGAACTGTCCCATATGAACTGTTCACACACCTAGCCTGTTACCTATCATCTACCACAGTTTCAACACATTTGCTCTTATAGAGATAGCAGCTATTCATGGATAGCCCCAGCTTCCTCCCTTCCAAACAGAAGGCCTTTCACCTCCAGCTAGCAGCTCTTTACAGTAGCTGAAAGGAAAATTTAGAGGTAATTTTATCCCCATCTTACTGTATCCTCAATAAAACCTTGCACTGTCACATGGGAGTTCTGTGATGGGTATCCTGTCATCAGCTTATGCTCAACATGGATGATGCAAAGCTGTTATTTTTTCTTCTAAGACCTTAATTCAAACCTATTTTTCTACCATGAAAGAGAACCCCACTCCTTTTCTAACATTGTGATGCCTACAGAAATTCAAAGTATTTTCTGGTACCCTGACAATCACACTTATCCTTCTGATCAGTGTAATTTTACTGTTTCTTGTACTCCCCCTTGTTTTTATATCCATTCACTTCCTGTTTCTTCATTCTTATGCTGAGTAGTGATTGGACCAGGGATTAATTGCTTTGTTCTGCATTGAAACAATACAGTGCATGCAGTTGAAGCAGGGCCTCTGGTTAGTGATTATAGTTCCCAGATGCAATGCTAATATAAATTAATTAAACACTCTTAATCATAACATTAGTCATTTCATTCTAAAAGCTGAACAATATCCAAAGACCATATAGTACCTCTGCATTATTTCTGAATTTCTGGGGCTATTTATGGGGATAAAAATTTGAAATGTTAGCAGCTTGTGTGCAAACCAACAAATATCCAGACTGAAATGAGTAATGACGATCTCCAGTGGATTCATTAATGACAGTATTTGCCAGGCCATCAATCATCCCTGAGCTTGAATACATTTTAATCTACATCTATATACTTTTTGTTTCATAAGCAGTTACACTGAAGGAAAAGCTATATGCTTCATTCTACAGTCTTGTAGGTGAAAGCCTGCCTGAGAATCAGTAGGAAGCATGTCAAGATTATACTTGTCCTAGACAGTTAAAGAAGCTTCTAGGTGCCTGGATAATTTTGAATCTCTCTAATCAACTATCTCTCTCTTTTGGCTCCTAAATTCCTTTGAAAATATGGCTAATATTGGTTGGCTTTGGGCAAATTACCCAATCTTCGTATTTAGGTCAGGTTTCTAAGAAATTAATGCACAGAAGGGCAGCATACAGTGGGTAAACACAATAATGAAAAACTGCACAGAGTCCAGTACAGGGCTACTGAGATAGTCAAAGACTGATAGCACATGACCTACAAGGGCAGGTGGAAAGAGTTGGACTGGTTTAATTTTACAGAAAAGAGAGGAAGAGGAGAGTTAATTATCTGCCTATCACTCCTTGAAACAATACAGAAATTCTGGAGCTAATTCTTACTAGAAGTGGCAAATGATATAAAAACAGGCACCAACTACAAGTTGTAGTTTAGGAAGTTCACATGGGATACCGCAGGGGAAAATATCACCAGAAGGTCAACGCAGTACTGACTCAGTTTGTCTGAAGAGGTTATGGAGTCTCTGTTCTAGCAGGTTTCAGGGCTTGACAAAGACATGACTGACCTGTTCTGGTACCCACAGAAAGCAGGGGGTTCGACTCCAGGTCTTCAGATGTCCCTTCCAGACAATATTTGTATGGTTCTGCAATTTTATGATGGAATTATTTGAAAGCATAGAGACACCGGACATTTTGGAAACATCAATGTCTTTAAAAAGCATCCCTTTTTACCTTAGTTGATCATCTGTAAAATGATACCATACCTTCCTGCTTCTCAAGGGGATTCTCTGGATGAATCAGTTGATTAATTGTGTGAAGCTGCCATCTACTACAGCTTCGAATGCCAGAGTAAATAAATAAAGAAAGAAATGTGTGACAAAACCCTCCACTGGTCTAAACTGCTATAACGCTAGTGACTGAAACAATATTACACTAATTTACTCCAGCTGAGCTACCAGTCCATGTTGTTTATTCATCCAAATGAGCAATTGTTACATAGACTGCTGCTCAGTATGAATTATTAAAGTGAGGAAATTTTGTACTCTAAATATTGGCTCTCTAAAAAGTGATACTTGCCTCAATTTCATATCACCATTGGGGAAAATTTAGAGAGTTTTGAAGGACTCTAGAAAAAACTATGTTTAAAGGACTATCCTTACTGAAGACCAGTTATAGTAATGGACTGCTAAGGACTAAGTAAACATGCATACTTTGCAAGAAGAAAGGCTGTTTGTCACATTCTGTTAAAACCGCAGCAAAAATTAATAACCAATATTTCTAAGCTGTTATGTTCCTTCAAAAACATTTCTGTTTTGAAGCTGCAATCCCTTACGCAAATCTGAAGGAGAAATAAAGGACCCTTACCATACTTAACTGGCCTCTGTGTCTGCCTGAAAAAACATTGCATAGTCAAGCAAAGCACTATAATTTTAAACAGTTTTCAAACACAGCTCCCAGAAGAAAAGTTCCTGAGAAGGTCAGGACTGCAGTCATCAAAGTAGTGGAATCACTGCCTGAGGAGAGGACCATCATTCATAAAGAATGGAAGTGTGCCAGATAAAGATGCTGCTGCCCAGATTTCTTAAACCCTTCCTTAAGAAGAGGGCTGATTTCTTAAGGAGCCATTAGAGAATTACGTTGTTTCCTTGAAAATGGGGCATCACTCAAGAAATCACTTCCAAAGAAAGAGGAAGTCTTTTCTGAGAAGCCAGGTCAACTTCACAGATAGTCTGGTAGAGAGATTGAATGTGATAAGTACTGTAAAAGATTAAGTTAAGTAACTCTTCATTGTCAAAGAAAGCCAGCTGACTTTTGAAGAAAGAGCAGGTCATTAATTTAATAAAGTAAAAGATACTGCTAGGACCAGTTAGCAATTAATTGAATTGGAGACTAATGCTCAGGTAAAAGACTGAGCAAAATCCAATAGACATAAAAGCATGTACCAGTGAATTAGCCACTGGCAGTTTGAAAAAACTTCCATACCATCATGTACAAATCCTATCTACTAGATGACCGTTGCATGCTGGTACAGTCCAAGAAGCAGGAGGTAACAGTGCTTCTATCCATAAGTACCTGTAATTTGAAACAGAAAAAGAGCCTCTTCTTTAATAATAATAAACTAAGTTCATAACATAGGATAATAGTATCATTAACAGAGAGAAACGAATGCATAAATACAAACCTCTGTGACAGCTATAACTCTTCTTCATAGGAGGCTATCTAAGGCAAGACAGCCTTACTCTCTGCAGACCACACAACTCTGTCCTCTTCATACCCCAGTAACATAAAGGAAAAAGCAGAGGGGAAAACAAGCAGAGCATGGCTGTGTTGATGAACTGTCAAGCCTGCACTGACAATTTCCTTCGGAGCTGCTATGAATATTTCCACAAGAACAGCTACAGCTGGCCTCACATTCACGTTGCCTTTCTAAATCAATGCTGACTCCAAAACACAGCTGCCCTTAGGGGTTACTGTCCAGTGAACATGCATTCAGCTGGGTTTGCTGCTTTCAGCCCGTACATCTGGGCCTCATGGACACCAACAAACTGAATACACTAGTGTCTACCACATGCATATATACTCAGTATGACTCCGATTGCCCTTTGGTTCTATAGTATCTTCCTCTGAGTTTTTATAATTTTCCATACACAAGTCGAACAAATAACGTTTTTAGTTGATTTCTAATACTGTTAGCAAAAATGACTGAAGTGCATGAACTGTAATACAAACTATTTGCTAGCAGGTACGGTGATAGTTATCCAAATATTGAGAAATGGAGGCTATCTATCTGCTGTGTGCACTGAGTGAGGAAAAGTGTCCTGGGGAAAACAGCATGCAATTATGTGTTTGAAGGTTATCTTAATGTACATGCTGACCTTGGGGCCTGGACTGAAGACACCTTAAGGCTCAACCCTCAGAAATGCTGAGACATTTGAATGGATATTTCATTGAAGTCAAGGGGATTTTTTAACATATACCTGGATAGATAGATTAGATAGATAGATCTCTTTGTGTCTGTAAATTGATTTAGATTCTCTATAGCAAGCATAGTTGAATTGCTACTTTTACAACAGCAGATTAAGCTCAACTTTTGCTGATGTCTTAGTGATTCTTCAGGTGATCCTGACTGGCAATAGGTGTAATCCACTGACGAAGTCTGACCTTTTGACATAAACCACGGACCAATATTGGACCTAGTCTCACGTAAACTCTATCAGGAGTTCAGAAAGCACAGGGATCTACTCTGAACCTCACGACTCAACAGAAGGGTCTTCCTTACCCCTTTGCATCTTCAGTCTCTGTGTAAATCATTCAAAATTGATTCTAAATTGATTTTTCTTTGCATGTTTCATGCATGTACTAAGTAACAGGGTGAACCTTGCCATCAAAATTTCTTAAGTCACACTTCTATAAATTCATATCAAAACTACTATTGCTTATATCTTTTTATAGTGTTTCTTTGAGTGACCCTAAACCACTAATTTCATGACAATGAGTCAAGAGGAAAACTATTATGTAGTGAAAAAAAAACACATGCAATTTGAACTGAACAACTGATAGCAGTAACAGGTTAGCATCATTCAAGATTTTGTTCATACTAGTAAACTGGTTCCAGAACATAAGGCACTGACCCTAAAAGGTGTTCATCTGTATTTTATACTTACAGATTGTTAGAAAAGCCCCTTTTCATTTGGGCCGATTAGTGTTCTCCCAGATTGGCCAGTGGAAAAGGCCATGAGCAGCAACAATCTATTGCCAGAATAGCCACTCTGTGCTGGTGCATGAAAGCGTGAAACAGTTTGTATGTGGCCAGACAGTACTTGTTGGCTTCACAGCCAGAGCTTGGACCCTAGCTTGATCAATAGCATGTGCACAGCCTATTAGCTCTTCCTTCACAAGCTGATTCCACCTCCAGTGACATTTTCCCTCCAGCTTTCTCCTCTTTGCTCCAGTTCCACCAGGCTTCCTCAGCTGGTTTTCCCAGTTTATTCCTAGTTTCCCTTTTTACCCATTTACCTCCAAGCTCACCACCCAGTTTTTTTATACAGTGTTAATATCCCAGCTGAAAACAGCTGACGTGATGCAAGACTTGAAGTAGTGCTGAACATGTGAGTGCTTCAAGTATGGGAACATGAAACTCTTGAAATCCAGTCAGGAATGCTGCCCACAGCTGATGACTCAGTCTACATCATACATCAGCCTGCAATATTTTTGCATACCACATACATTGTAAGCATATTCTTTGGCAACTGCAATAGCTCATATAGCTCCAGCAGTCTTTTAATCATAAATCAAAATAAATCTACTTCTTAACAAGCTATTTATTTAGTGGCCAGTGGACCAAGCATTATTTGCTGCAGAAGATCAGGAATAAATGCGCATTTACAAACCTGAGCGTTTTCAGCTCTTGACATCACAAGTTTTCAAATCAAAATGGGGAAAAATACAGAATACACTGTGGTGTTTTCATTTGGGCCTGCTGTAATATTGAAAGTATCCTCCTCGTTTGTGCTGAAGCTGCTTTCATTAGAAAATTAACAGTTAGAGAAGCTGTACAGTGAACAGAGCTGTATTTTCTCTGATACGGAAGGCAGGGTCACAGTTCTCATATGAGACAGTTAGACCATGTTCACATGTGCTCCTGTGAATGACAGTTAAAGTTCGATGCATTTGCACACAGGATGATGAAAATGTTATGCATTATAATCTGAAAATAATGTAAAGTGCAAGTTTATTTCATAGTCTTGGTCTACCCTTGTTTATTTAATCAGAGTTGAAAAGAGTCATGTGTGCCTGTCTACCTGTTTTATAATCATAGAATAATTAGGGTTGGAAAGGACCTTAAGATCATCAAGTTCCAACCCCCCCTGCCATGGGCAGGGACACCTCACACTAAACCATATCACCCAAGGCCTCATCCAACATGGTCTTGAACACTGCCAGGGATGGAGCATTCACAACCTCCCTGGACAACCTATTCCAGTGCCTCACCACCCTCACAGTAAAGAACTTCCTCCTTATATCCAATCTAAACTTCCCCTGTTTAAGTTTTAACCCTTTACCCCTTGTCCTATTGCTACAGTCTCTAATGAAAAGTCCCTCTCCAGCATCCCTATAGCCCCCCTTCAGATACTGGAAGGCTGCTATGAGGTCTCCACGCAGCCTTCTCTTCTCCAGGCTGAAAAGCCCCAACTTCCTCAGCCTGTCTTCACATGGGAGATGCTCCAGTCCCCTGATCATCCTCGTGGCCCTTCTCTGGACTTGTTCCAACAGTTCCACGTCCTTTTTATGTTGAGGACACCAGAACTGCACACAATACTCCAAGTGAGGTTTCACAAGAGCAGAGTAGAGGGGCCAGATCACCTCCTTCGACCTGTTGGTCACGCTCCTTTTGATGCAGCCCAGGATACGGTTGGCTTTCTGGGCTGCAAGCACACGCTGCCGGCTCATGTTAATTTTCTCATCAACCAACAATGTGTTAAACATTTCTTGCCAGGTTTTGTAATATTTCTCACTTATTTTATGAAAGTTTAGAAAGCTTAGAAAATGGATGAACAGTGAAATAAGATTTGTATTTCATCATAAATGCAGAAATATTTCAGTACAACCACCATTTTAAAATATTGGGATAACACTGTTATTTCTTTGGATGAAAGAATTTCTTTTGGTTTGTTTTCTGGGTTATCAGAGGCTCTGGTAATAGATATAACATTTCTCTGAGTACAGAAAGCAGCAGAGAAACATCTCTGTCTGCTACTAGAGGAGACGGATATGACAAGGAGTAGCTGGTGTGTCACAGTGGGGACAAAAAGGAATTGCTACATAAAACTGTGTGTCTATAAATGTAACTTCCAATAAAGACTAGATGGGTTATGCAGAGTGCTGTCTTCATCTCAGAGGGATTCATAAGAGTAAGTCAGATACCAGCATTGTAAATGACTCTTTTGGCAACTGCAACAGCTACCGCAGCTCTGACAATAACTTACATGTTTTAAGTTTTAAAGTCACTTTTATTGGTAGATGAAGCACAGGCCAGGAAAGCTCTATTTTCATTTTCTCTCTTCAAAAAGCACTGAGGGATCTTTTAATTTCCACTTGAATAATCACCAGAAACATGCACAAGTCTGGTTTTGACTTTTTTTCTAGTGCCTTTTTTAAGTAGGTCATTTTCTCAGATGGCTTTTGAAAACTGTTATCTGAAGCATGTCCTGATAACATAGCTGATACCAATTATGCACTCACTGCCCTCTCCTCAGCAATTCTGTTCATTTATGAATTTGTTCTAGAGTGGCTAATACATTGTGCCCTTAACGCCTGAGAGCTGCAGCAGTGGTCTGCAAACTGCTGAATGTTATATTTCACTCTATTCAAAATCCTCTTCTTCAGCTGAGGCACCATCTGGGCCACCCACCATATCTGGATTTGAGAACTTCCTGAAGATCAAGAACAGAGGATTTTTAACAAGGAGGTGACAGCTGAATTTAAAAAACATAACAAAAAATAACACCTACACAAATCCATCCATTTATTTATCTTAAGGACCTGTGAGAAATAAACACAATGCATGCAACAGGCAAAGATGACAGGTTTTGGCACCGACACATTTCAAAGAGCTAGAGAATGTCAAACCAGCACATACAGCAACCCTAGGCTGCAGCATTCAGAGAGAAGGGCACTGTGATTGACGCTTAATATAGCAGAAGGAAAAGAAGACAGAGGACCAGAAAAGGACATTCTTTTCCCTGTTGTCTTCAAAACTGACCAGAAATGCAATAAACTTTGAAATAAAACATTTTAGCTAGCATGAGATGACAGCTGCCACCCTTTAAAAACTGATAACTGCTAGGTAAAATGACCACAGACATTATGCCAAACAAGCTATTTTGAAGTTAGAGAACAAAAGTTATCCCACAGGACAACATCAATCTCAATGATATTAGCACAAAGACCAACCCAAGCAGTAGTACACACTAGCAAGATCCAGTCATGCTTGACCCAGCAGTGGCAGTCGTTTTTCAGAAGCATCTGTCTTATTCGTGTCATCCAAGTCTCTAGTACCAGCCATCAGTCATGAGGTGACACGAGTAACACTGGTCAGGTTTGAAAGTTATTCTTCTTCCCTCTGAAGAAGGAGAATGTCACAGGCAGAATAGATTTCCAGATTGCCAAATTTTATCCATTTGTTTTGTTGCAAAGTATATACGACATATATTTATTCTGGAAAACTGAGGGCATTAAAGCAGTAGCTATAAAGGTGATTCCTTGTTTCTAATAGGTCTTGCTCAAAACAGCCTGTGAGAAACCTCCATCTACTGTACAAATGAGTTGAACAAACGGATTACTGAGTTTGCTTGTACCTGATAAAGGGTATTAACAATAAGTTGGCCTTCATATACTGGTAAGAGACCTTTTAGACTATGCTCACTTGGAGGAAAGCAGTGAGGTGCCCCTGTAGGAGACTATATGTATCCATGCCCGGGTATACACTGAAGCTGGTATCCTGAAACGTCATCTTGGACGTACTGTCATATTACCACATCTATTTTTCATCTGTCTGCTAGCTTCTTTGGTGCAAGATGTAGAACCACTGCACTGAGTTCTGCTATGCAGTGCTGGCTTATCCTTAGGTGCTCTGGTCTCAGACCAACAAGGGCTTTGTAAGTAGGGATCAGGATGTTCAACTTAATATTACAAGAAGCCTCTAGAACCAACAGTGATAACGTGTTACTGAATACATGTACCACAGTGCTAGATCAATAAGAAGTTTTTAAATGCTGATGGTGAAATATTGTGATACCATAGGTAACATTCAGTAAATAATAAAAGATTATTTTAGAAGGCCTGATCACCTCCACTCAGATGGGACAAATGGTTCCAGCCACTCAGGCACAGCAGAAAGCATAAATTACAGACACAAACATCATTACCAAGGTCTCTCAGGAGAGAATAGTCATAGGAGGAAACAAATGGGCTGTGACATTCATGTATTATATACAAAACATGCCAGTAAAGAAAGCAAACTCAGATGGGGATCCACTGTTAAACAGATTTAAGTTTGATTTACCAGCATAGCAACTGATAACACTACCTTCTCTTCCTGTTTCTCAAGACCAGTTCTACCTACATTTTCACTTTGTTTTGTGTGGACCTTTCAGTATTCAATATCCGTTCATATTTCAGAAAATTCTTAAGAAAGCACATCTAATCCCCGTGTACGCCAAGATAACTAATGGAACACGGCATTTACCTAGAAGAAAGTGCTTTCGAAAGGAAAACACCTGCTTTTCCCCCTTTTCATTTATTTATGCAGATAATAACACGTGAATGTAAGAAGACACAGTATACTCTCTCAAATAAGAGAGTAAAAAATAACACCACAGAAACATGTAAATTTATGTCAGCCCCTAAATAATGAATTGTGTCAAAATAATAAATCAATTTTAGTTCTTATAAATTATAACAGATGTGATTTAAAATGTCTCTCCCTTGAAGTACTAAAGGGATTGCTATAATTAATCATCTGAAATCACATACATCATTTGTAAGCTTGTTGAAGTCAGACTACCCACCATACAGTTTTACTGATCATTTCCCAAAGGATTATAGCCTATTTAAACAGCTACACTCTTTGCGTTTAAGAGTTGCCACACTTGACTCCAGAGATAATCTTTCAGGGGAGAGGGTGAATCCATTACTGTATGTTGTGTTTGTTACACATCCAAAGCTACCAGTGCAGGCACAGTACCTTGCATTCTGCGCTCAGATGCAGTGGTATAAATCTGACACCACTATTAAAATCCACACAGTTATTATGAATTTACATTAGTGGAAGCAGGATTTGGTCACATTGTATATTCCTTTTCATTAAAACTCTAAAGCATTTTGAAAGCCCTCAGACAGAAAGAAATGTAAATTATATTAACAGTTATTGCTGTGTACACTTTCATAATGTCCTGGGTTCAGCAGTAGCAGTCATGTTTTTTCCTTTGTGTTAACTGGTGCAGTGCTGTGTTTTGACTTCCAGTTTGAGAACAGTGTTGGTGAAGCCGATGTTGTCGGTTGTTGCTAAGTGATGTTTACCCTGACCAAGGACTCTGTGAGGCTCATGCTCTGCCAGGGAGGAGGGGAAGCTGTGAGGAAGCAGAGACGGGGCGCCTGACCCGGGCTAGCCGGGGAGGTATTCCATACCACAGCACGTCATGCCTGGGGTGGGGGGTAACTGGGAGTTACCCGGAAGGACAGGAGCTTCCGGGTGGAACTCGTTTTCTTGGCCGGTGGTATCGTATTCTCTTCCCTTGTTATTTTCCCTTATCATTGTTTTAGCTGATAGTAGCGGTGGTGATTTGTTGCTGGACTGTTCTTGTCTCAACCCGTAGGAGTTGCACTCTCTCGATCCTCCTCCCCGTTCCTCCGGGAGCGGGGAAGGGGAGAGCCCTGGTGCGGGGGGGGGGGGGGGGGAGACGGACACGAACCTTGATTGTTGTCAGCTCGGCACCACTCACTGGGAGTGAGTGAACAAGTTACCTGACTGGGTTTAAACCACGACAGTTCTTTTTGGCGCCCAACGTGGGGCACGAGGGGTTGAGATAAGAACAGATCCGACTGGATTGATAGTCACTCGTCACAATGCTGATTTATTGGCTCTCAAGGTTTTTCCTCTTGATCTCACAGTTTCAGTATACCATATCTTATGTCCATCCGGTATTGGCTGTATTAGTGTTTTTCAAGTGTGGGGCTTGGGCTAAGGTTTTTATCCCATTGTACTTTATGGTAATGACTTGTAATACAATAGAATCATTGATCATGAAACTGATCTGGCTTATGTTCCCAGTGTGGTCACCACCTTTATACTTTGGGAGGTATATGATGGAGGTGCTTAGCAATTACACATCTTTTTTCTCCTTCTCAGGTGCTCAACCTGTGAAGGAGACATCCTTTTACCCTCCTAGTCGTCCCCCCAGACCATTTACATTTGAGAGTTTTGAATTTTTTGAATGGCCTTTTAATGCTGTTGAGACTTGTTTGCTGATGGTGATGGGAATCACCATGCTAACACGCATACAGAGTGTGTTTTGCCCACTACTGATTTCAAGAGTTAAGCAGATTCAGGTTTGGGTCTTGTCTGGGGTCAAACGACGATGTAGGAGGACCGAGAGATTTTCCCTGAGGCTGGACAGCCATGAGTGGCAGGGTGTGTGGGATAGTATGGGCAAGTATCTAGGTCAGTGGGCCCCTCCAGTATTTTGGAATTTCACTACCGAAGAACTGCAAAATCCAGAAGAATTAGTAAAACACTTAAATGAGGTGTGTGGTCATTCTGGCCATACCAGAGATGGACAAATCACGGCAACGTGCTGGGGCTTGGCCTATGCTTACAGGGCCTTGTTCAACACTATCCAGCACCTTCAAAAGGAAAAGAATGTCGGCGGATTTGAGGGCAAAGCAACAGTCGCTACTCAAACTTTGGCTGCAATGAACTGCGCAGCTACCCCAGTGGCAAGTACAGCAGCTGCTCAAACTTCAACTGCAACAGACAGCGTGGTTACCCCAGCTCCAAGCACGGTAGCTACAGCACCCCCAGCAACAAGTACAGTCGCTACTCAAACCACAGTGATAATCACTGCAGCCAAACCAGAGGACCAATTCGTACCAATATCAGTTGCCCCTGTATGCAAGAGAACAAGCAAAAAGGAAGCAAAAAGGGTGAAGCGAGATGAAGAACCAATGAATTCACCACCCGGTCCAGAATCTGATCAGGAGTCATCATCACATGACGAAGAAGAAGAAGAAGAGGTAACTTCTCGACCTCGGACCTCAACCGAGCTGCGGAATATGCGAAAAGATTTTACCCGTCAACCAGGGGAGCACATCATCACCTGGTTACTCCGATGCTGGGACAATGGGGCCGATGGTCACGAACTAGAAGGTACAGAAGCCAAGCAGCTGGGATCACTTGCTAGAGAAGGGGGAATTGACAAAGCAATTGCAAGAGAGAAAAAGTCCCTCAGCCTTTGGAGGAGGCTCTTGGCAGCTGTGAAAGAAAGGTTTCCGTACAAGGACGATGTTACGAGTCGTTCGGCCAAGTAGACTACTATAGACAAAGGCATCCAGTCTCTGAGGGAATCGGCCATCGTAGAGATGATCTATCACATCAAGCCGAATAACGGGGATACACCTATAGATCCAGATGAAGTTGAATGTACACGACCCATGTGGCGAAAACTTACACGGAATGCACCGTCATCATATGCCCATTCATTGGCAACAGTGACCTGGAATGACATAGTACCACTAACAGTGGATGAAATGGTTCATAAACTCCGAGAGTTCGAAGACAATCTCACTCCTTCCATCATCTCAGCTGTGAAAAAACTGTCCCAGGACCTCAACAAATTGAGGGACGATGTATCTGATTTATCCAGCTCCTCACGTGTACCAACACACGTCTCAGCTATTAACAAAAGACGTCCTATTGTTCGAGAGAGGAGATACAGAAGGTATACACCACGGGGTACCCTATGGTTTTACCTGCTGGATCACGGAGAAGACATGACAAAGTGGGATGGAAAACCTACTTCAGCTTTGGAGGAACGGGTGAGTGAACTGAAGAGGGGAGCAAGGGCCAAGACTGATCGTCCCATGAGAGCTACGGCTTCAGTCTCTGGTGAGCAGTTTCCCAGATGGAGTGGAAGAGCTGATTTTACTCCAGCTCCTGTGATAATGAAGAATAATCCCTTTCAACACGACTTAAGTGTCCAGTGCTGTGACGACCATTAGAGGGGCCCTGCCTCCAGCCAGGTGGAGGTAGGGGACAATCGGATTTACTGGACTGTGTGGATCAGATGGCCTGGCACATCAGTCCCACAGAAGTATCAGGCTCTAGTAGATACCGGTGCACAGTGTACCCTGATGCCATCAAGCTGTCAAGGGGTGGAACCCATCCATATTTCTGGAGTAACAGGAGGATCCCAAGAGTTGACTGTGCTGGAGGCTGAAATCAGCCTGACTGGGAGGGAGTGGCAAAAGCACCCTATTGTGACTGGTCCAGAGGCTCCATGCATCCTCGGCATAGACTACCTCAAGAGAGGGTACTTCAAAGACCCAAAAGGGTACCGGTGGGCTTTTGGTATTGCTGCTTTGGAGACTGAGGAAATTGAGCAGCTGTCCACCTTGCCTGGTCTCTCAGAAGATCCCTCTGCTGTGGGGTTGCTGAAAGTTGAAGAACAGCAAGTGCCAATTGCGACCACAACAGTGCACCGGCGGCAATATCGCACCAACCGAGACTCCCTGATTCAAATCCATCAGCTGATCCGTAGACTGGAGAGTCAGGGGTTGATCAGCAGGACCCGCTCACCCTTCAATAGCCCCATATGGCCAGTGCGAAAGTCTAATGGAGAATGGAGACTAACAGTAGACTATCGTGGCCTGAATGAAGTCACACCACCATTGAGTGCTGCCGTACCGGACATGCTAGAACTTCAGTATGAACTAGAGTCAAAGGCAGCCAAGTGGTATTGCCACGATTGATATTGCCAATGCATTTTTCTCCATTCCTTTGGCAGCAGAGTGCAGGCCACAGTTTGCTTTTACTTGGAGGGGTGTCCAGTTCACTTGGAACCGACTGCCCCAGGGGTGGAAACACAGCCCTACCATTTGCCACGGACTGATCCAGACTGCACTGGAACAGGGGCAAGCTCCAGAACACCTGCAATACATTGATGACATTATTGTGTGGGGCGATACAGCGGAAGAAGTCTTTGAGAAAGGGAGGAAAATAATCCAAATCCTGCTGAAAGCCGGTTTTGCCATAAAACGGAGTAAGGTCAAGGGACCTGCACAGGAGATTCAATTTTGGGGAATAAAATGGCAAGATGGATGTAGACAGATCCCCACAGATGTGATCAACAAGATAACAGCAATGTCTCCACCAACTAATAAGAAAGAAACGCAAGCTTTCTTGGGTGCTGTGGGGTTCTGGAGAATGCACATCCCGAATTACAGTTCGATTGTAAGCCCTCTCTATCATGTGACCCAGAAGAAGAATGATTTTAAATGGGGCCCTGAGCAGCAACAAGCCTTTGAGCAAATTAAACGCGAGATAGTTCATGCAGTAGCCTTTGGACCAGTCCGGACCGGGCCAGATGTAAAAAATGTGCTGTACACTGCAGCTGGGGAGAACGGTCCTACCTGGAGCCTCTGGCAGAAAGCTCCAGGGGAGACTCGAGGTCGACCCCTTGGCTTTTGGAGTCGGGGATACAAAGGATCTGAGGCCAGCTATACCCCAACTGAGAAAGAGATACTGGCAGCCTATGAAGGGGTTCGAGCTGCTTCGGAAGTGATTGGCACTGAAGCACAGCTCCTCCTGGCACCCCGGCTGCCTGTGCTGGGCTGGATGTTCAAAGGCAGGGTCTCCTCTACACATCATGCAACTGATGCTACATGGAGTAAATGGGCTGCACTAATTACACAACGAACTCGAACAGGAAATCCCAGTCGTCCAGGCATTCTAGAAGTCATCATGGATTGGCCAGAGGGCAAAGATTTCGGAATGTCACCAGAGGAGGAGGTGGTGCGTGCTGAAGAGGCCCCACCATATAATAAACTGTCAGAAAGTGAAAAGCAGTATGCCTTGTTTACTGATGGCTCTTGCCGTATTGTGGGAAAGCATCGGAGATGGAAGGCAGCTGTATGGAGTCCTGGACGACAAGTTGCAGAAACTGCTGAAGGAGAGGGTGAATCGAGTCAATTTGCCGAGGTGAAAGCCATCCAGCTGGCCCTGGACATTGCTGAACGAGAAAAGTGGCCAGTACTTTATCTCTATACTGACTCATGGATGGTGGCAAATGCCCTGTGGGGGTGGTTGAAGCAATGGAAGCAGAGCAACTGGCAACGCAGAGGTAAACCCATCTGGGCTGCTGCACTGTGGAAAGATATTGCTGCCCGGGTGCAGAACCTGGTGGTGAAGGTACGTCATGTAGTATCCCATGTACCCAAGAGTCGGGCCACTGAGGAACACCAGAACAACCAACAAGTGGATAAAGCGGCTAAGATTGAAGTGGCTCAGATGGACTTAGATTGGCAACATAAAGGTGAATTATTTTTGGCCCGGTGGGCCCATGACACTTCAGGCCATCAGGGCAGAGATGCAACATATAGATGGGCCCGTGACCGAGGGGTGGACTTAACAATGGACACTATTGCCCAGGTTATTCATGAGTGTGAAACATGTGCTGCAATTAAACAAGCCAAGCGGTTAAAGCCTCTTTGGTATGGAGGACGATGGTTGAAGTATAAATATGGGGAGGCCTGGCAGATTGACTATATCACACTGCCACCAACCCGCCAAGGCAAGCGCCATGTGCTTACCATGGTGGAAGCAACCACCGGCTGGCTGGAAACATACGCTGTGCCCCATGCCACTGCCCGGAACACCATCCTGGGCCTTGAGAAACAGATTTTGTGGCGACACGGCACCCCAGAGAGAATTGAGTCAGACAATGGGACTCATTTCCGGAATAACCTTATAGATATTTGGGCCAAAGAGCATGGCATTGAGTGGGTATATCACATCCCCTACCATGCACCAGCCTCTGGGAAAATCGAACGGTTCAATGGGCTGTTAAAAACTACACTGAGAGCGATGGGTGGGGGAACTTTCAAGCATTGTGATACACATTTACCAAAGGCCACCTGGTTGGTCAACACCAGAGGATCTGCCAACAGGGCTGGCCCAGCCCAGTCAGAACTTTTACATATTGTAGAGGGGGACAAAGTTCCCGTGGTGCATATGAAGAATTTGCTGGGGAAGACAGTCTGGGTTATTCCTGCTTCAGGTAAAGGCAAACCCACTCGTGGGATTGCTTTTGCTCAGGGACCTGGATATACTTGGTGGGTAATGTGGGAAGATGGGGAAGTCCGATGTATACCTCAAGGGGATTTGATTTTAGGGGAAAACAGCCAGTGAACTCAATTGTATGTCGTTGCCTGCTGTGTAATGCTTTTATAGCCCATCAACTAGATGTCTCCAGGTCACCAGCGACTGGCCCTGACTTCCCTCCAGCCATCATCCCAACAGAGAATGAACTTGGAACATCATGGACCGAATGGACTCGGCAGCATTATAGGGATTGGTCCATGCACTAAGAAAATGATTTTTTCCTCTTGGTCTGTATGTATATGGATGTATATACGTGGGAGAGCGATGGTGTATTGAAAATGTGGGATCTGAGCACGACGTGAATGGTATGGAATAAGGGGTGGATAATGTCCTGGGTTCAGCAGTAGCAGTCATGTTTTTTCCTTTGTGTTAACTGGTGCAGTGCTGTGTTTTGACTTCTAGTTTGAGAACAGCGTTGGTGAAGCCGATGTTGTCGGTTGTTGCTAAGTGATGTTTACCCTGACCAAGGACTCTGTGAGGCTCATGCTCTGCCAGGGAGGAGGGGAAGCTGTGAGGAAGCAGAGACGGGGCGCCTGACCCGGGCTAGCCGGGGAGGTATTCCATACCACAGCACGTCATGCCCGGGGTGGGGGGTAACTGGGAGTTACCCGGAAGGACAGGAGCTTCCGGGTGGAACTCGTTTTCTTGGCCGGTGGTATCGTATTCTCTTCCCTTGTTATTTTCCCTTATCATTGTTTTAGCTGATAGTAGCGGTGGTGATTTGTTGCTGGACTGTTCTTGTCTCAACCCGTAGGAGTTGCACTCTCTCGATCCTCCTCCCCGTTCCTCCGGGAGCGGGGAAGGGGAGAGCCCCGGTGCAGGGGGGGGGGGGGAGACGGACACGGACCTTGATTGTTGTCAGCTCAGCACCACTCACTGGGAGTGAGTGAACAAGTTACCTGACTGGGTTTAAACCACGACACATACATAGCAAGTCTAAGCCACAAAGGGCTATGGAAATAGAAGTCTGAAGCCTCTGAGAGACATAGTACAACTCAGGTCAGTGCTGGGGAATGGAAACACACTCTGTATTCCCACACTTGCTCTAAAATACACTGTGCGTCTAGCTCAGCTTTGACTCCCTCTGTGTATGTCTAGGCTGGAGCTGAAAATCTGGTAGTCCTGCACCAATGTAAAGCTTATGGTTACTGACTTGTGATCACAAAGGTGTGCACATTGACAGCTACTGATAGAGCCTCAGGTTTTATGTTTATTCAAATTGGCATGAATATTCAAGAACATCAAATTTACTGAGCATAGAGAAACACGCTCTAAATTGTTTCACCCCTCCTATGATCTTCCTATCCTAGAGCAGTGGAGCTGCATACAGGTCACTAAAGCATGCCCAGATAAAGGTTGGATGTCTCCTCTTGAGTCCACACAAGTGTGAGTGAGCAGGTGCAGGGATAACTGCACTTGGGGTTGCACAAATACAGATACTGAAATCTTTCCTGTTCACGTCACTTCACATCTAACATAGAATCATAGAATCACAGAGTGGTTTTGGTTGGAAGATCATCTAGTTCCAGCCTCCCTGTCATGGGCAGGTACCATACATAATTGTTCCTTGCAATTGCTTAGCGATGAACATGAATCATGTTTTCTTGCCAGAGTAACTGGATGAATGGAGCCCTAATCATCTTTATTTTCTATCTTTCTTTTCCCTTTACTTCTGTTTCTTATTTCTTTTCTTCTGTAGGACTCCACCATCCCTCTCATCACAAAGGTTATCCCACCCTCTCCATTGGTAATTTCAGGATTTTGTCATCCCTTTTTTCCAGCTGCTTCCCAGAGCTGCCAGATAGGGTGGCTTCATCACTCATCTGTAGATCCCTTGCCAATTTGAATGGACTCCAGCAGTCACTCCAGCTCTCTATATCACGTTGCTAAGCAACACACATATTGGAAGGGCTTTTTATTATTATTATTATTATTTGGAGAGGTAAACTTTTTGTTACAGTGCAACCATTTAAACATACTTTCATGATATAATTCCTTTCAGTTCAAAACACAGAAAAACGTTGCTTAGAGGAGTGAAGGAGCAAAGCAAATGAGTCCTGCTGTGGTGCAGAGATAATGTGACATTTGTCTGCATGGGTACTGCTATACAAAAAAAAACCCTGACAGGTATAACAACACAGCTTTATGTTTTGTGACTGAAAAAGCTTTGCATACAGAGCCTCATCCTGATACTAAGTCTTCACATTTTTTGCCAAGTGACTGGAGGGAGGGAAATTAAAATTAGTCTTAGTTGGAAGCTAAGCTAACAGTGGGAGTATTAATGTTCTAATTAAAAAAGAGGAATCTTGTACACCCAATGAAGCCTCTCTGTAGACCAAGTCCTTGACAGTAGAATAAAAGCAAGCTGTAATAGATGGGTACTAAAGAGATTTCTTTTTTTAGTATTACTTATTTTTCAAATGTTGTTAGATCTAACCGGTAGCTCTATTTTAAATAAGGTAATTTTACTACAAACAGTTATTTATATTAGGGAAAGCTAGCAAGATAAAGGGTTGTGAGATGGGAGCCAAGATTTTAATCCTGGTCCTTCAGAGAGTTTCTGTGTAACCTTAGATAAGTCATTTATCCTCTGTGCTCAGTGCTCTTGATACAATTTTTAGGTGTTACCTTCCTACCTCCTAGGATTCACCACAGTACAATCAATTAGCCTTTCTTCAAAATCTGGAGTTCTTTTGGTGGAAGGTGCTACATAAATATAAAGTAATATTCTAAAGGGATTAGAACTTCCCACAAAAATATTCTCTGGCTGGTACAAGGTGCTTTTGCTCTCCATTTGAGGGATTAATTCTGTAATCATTTCTGCCCCCCCCCAGTGTATGACTGAAATATTCAAAGTAAATACATGAATTCTGTGCTTATGAGAGATGCTAGTTTGAAAGGTACAAAGATGGAAGCAATCTAACCACAGGAGAGATCCAAATTTAATGTTAAAAAGGCACAAAGTCAGTTATACCTAACAGACAATGTTGCTCTTAATCTTGACCCAGTAGGTTTTCGCCCCAATGCTTGTATAGTTATCTCTATTAATCCAAACATTTAGGCACTTGCCTCATTTGAAGGTAAATAGTCTTATAGATCTCTAAGGGTCTGTTTCTCTGCTTAGATTTAGGCATGTAAGAAGGAGGAAGGATGAAGAAGATTACAGTCTGTCAAATAGGATTTGTTTCATCTATGAATAAAATGTATTTCTACAAATACTGACGGAATTCCCTTGCTCTAAACAGTTAGAAGTCCAGGAAAAAGAGCAATCACAAGTGATGCAAAAAATTTGTTTATATTCTGGGCTTCACTCATCCCAAAATTAGTGTGCTGAGGCTTAACAAAATTAAATTTAACAATCAGCAGGAAAGTAAGCCAAAAAAAGAGGTTCAATATTTAGTAAATTAATGTATTCTATTCAGCAAGGTCTTATGACTTTCACCATATGCACTAGGGAAAAAGAATTAGGACAAACCATTTTTATCCCTTTGGGCTCAAGAACATTTGCAGAAATCTACTGAGTTTCAACAGAGAAGTCCCAAAGGACTGAATAAGGGAATCTTTAAAAAGAGGGGGATGGAGTGTGAGTGGGAAGGATCCAGAGAATTACACAGCAGTTGACTTCAATTCCCAGAAAGATTCTGGAACAAACTCTTAAACAATCCATTCAAAAGCAGCAGAAGACAGTAAGA
The DNA here is from genome assembly GCF_033815535.1 of Pezoporus flaviventris. Classification (NCBI taxonomy): domain Eukaryota; kingdom Metazoa; phylum Chordata; class Aves; order Psittaciformes; family Psittacidae; genus Pezoporus; species Pezoporus flaviventris. The sequence goes on along the minus strand of NW_026892579.1, from coordinate 25,532,018 downwards.
TGATAAAAAACACCCCACTTGAGTGTGTTAAGAGCTGATGATGTCAAACCAATGTAATGTCCTTGTCTCCCAATATAATTGGCATAATGGATTAAAGGGAAGCAGTAGATATAATGTATCTTGCCTTAACAAGGATTCAGAAACTGTCATGAGACATTCTTCTAAAAAGGCCGAAGAAATATTACATAGATCTATTGTTCTTACACCATAAATACAAATATCAGCAGTGCTACATGAACCATTTCAGAGTGATATGCAGCAGTAACTGCTTCTGCACCAGAAGCAGTAGGCGTGAGACGTGCACTTCAGGCTTAGTTGCAAGAGGAGGGTCAGACAGAAGATGTGGCTGCAGAGGTCAAACAGGTGGAAGTGAGTGTAAGAAATGGAAATGGAAGGTGAAGTGTGATAAAAGGAAACAAGGAAAATTATGGGTAGGATCCTGATTTAAGTACTTAAAGCATACTTAGACAAGGCAGGGCAGGAAGGTATCATCAGGTTGGAGAGGCAAATATGGTGAGTGGATTATAGCTTTGAAATATGCACTGGTAAATAAGGATGTACATGAAGGTTTTTTTGTTTGGGTACTAGACTCACCACAGTAGACTGCGCATCCACTGTAACATTGATCTATGCCTACAGTTTACAGGGGTTTAGAGCGTGGCAACTGATCTGTGGTGGAACTAATGAACTATTGCTCTGTCAGACCTGCCCAAAGGCCAGGAAATCTGGACAAGTGTATAAAAATCCTAAATTTCAAAGGTGAAAAACAGCCTGACTACTATGACAAACTCTTTCATGGACACAGAGAAGTGAAATGTCACCTAGGAAAGCTGCAGAAAAGCTCTCTTTCAAGGCTTCTGACGATTCCGATATACACGTGTGAATGAATCCTTATGCTCTTTCAGAAGAGAGGATTATGCTGGATAATTCTGGGAGGTCTTCTCCAACTCTGCATTTCCATGGAGACATTCTTTTATTGGCAGTTTAAAGTCTGAAGTGGCACTATAGTCTCTGGACAAACTCCAGTGAAACAAAGGACAACCCTGCCACCAAAGCCCAGACTTGAAGGTGAAAGGCAAGCTGAAAAAGCTGACCTCTATTCCTTGGAGCCTCACCTGACAAGTGTGCTAGCAGGAAGTCTGCCTATTATCTCCCTTCCTTTCTTATTCTCAAAAATTATGTTAAGAGTAAAAGGAACCACCTTATATATGATGAGCTAAAATTTAACTGCCAACCTGGAAAGTGCTCTATAGTCAAATAAAAATACAAGTTACTGTTAATCCATTTGCAGGAATACCAACACTCATTGTCCAGATTGATCTTAAAAAAAAAAAAAAAAAAAAAAGCAGCCCTGTTTAATATGCTTAAAATTGTTATATGGGAAAGCCTACAAATATGGACCCTTTTTCTTGGGTGTCATGCTTGTCATTCCAGTGTATCTTGGCAAATGTAGGCTGACAGCTTCCTGCTCCAGGAGCAGTAGAGGCAGGGGGTGTTATGATAAACCATCAGCATCCTGCTGTCCTCAGCAGGAGAAACATGATGCTCATGGGGAGGTTTTCTTCTACCTATCCTGGGGCTGCTTGTTTTCCTTCTTCTAGCCCCCTCCAGCCACACACAAGGCAATATTTTGTAAGGCAGTTACTGGAGAAGGACAGAGGGAAAGGTGTCACCCCTCATTAGCAGGGCCACTCCCAGAGCTGAAGCTGGAGCAGGGGAGGCAGCAGTCACTGGTCCCTGTCCAGGGGCTACACCAATATCACCCAGCTCAGGCCATGGAGAGGCTCAGCCTCTCCATGGGTCAGAACCCAGCCGGGGGACTTATGCAAGCAGGTAAAATAGTCTTTGGTTCTGTCTTCAATACAGGAAAAAGGTCCTTTGCATGGGCCTGCTCTGAACATAGAAGTCAAATGATTCCCAAACCAAACTGAGTAGGATTTCAGCTCTGAAGATGAAGGACTGAGGGCTGAAAGTGAGGTTAAGGCTAGTTAAGAATGACAGAGCAAAGTTCCTTTAGCAATCTGATACACTTTTTACTGTTCTTTAATGCTCTGGGAGACATCCAGCTGTTACAGTGAATGCTCCGTGAATTCCTTCTTCAAATATTTGGCATGATATCTTTAATTAGTCAGTCTTTATAGACTGAGCAGTACGTCCACTTGAAACTGGCAACAACATAGCTTATTATTGAAAAAAAAACAAAAAACCTGTATCTGCTACTAATACCCATGTACATTCCTTAAAAGAAGATTAATCCTTTAGAATAGTATGTCTATACAATTAGTGCTAAAGGAATCCAATTAGAAGGGAAAAAAATCAAGGAATCAGCAAATATCCTTGACACTGACATCTCTTTGGCTGGCGAATGGCATCTCAAGGAAAATGGCGTGCACTCCATCTTTTGTTCAGTTCACATTTAAATGCCCAGAACTTCAATAAACGTTCAATATAAAGCAACCCTGCACATAGCGTAAAGTTACAGCCTTACTTCACCTAAGTTCTGTTTTCATATCATATTTCTTGAATTAAAAAAAAAGAGAAGTTTCACATAAACCATACAAGCCATTCTTTATATTCTCAATATAGATTGGGCTATAGTCAGAAAGAAATGATTACAGATATTCACAGCAATTCAGGGCCTTTTTGCATTGATTTATTGATGGTTACTCCAGATTTCAGCTGCATTTAAAAATGCAAATTTCCACCTGAGGTTGCAGTTATTGCTTCCAAATCACCAGGTATGTACCATCAATATTAATGGATATTCCCTTCAGAAGAATAAAAATAATACAATGTAAGCATCAAATGGATCCAGCTACAAAGCTGCACTAGAATATACCTCCCTTTTGGCACACACTGAAATGATCATTTGTTGTTTGTATAGATTAGTTATGTCGTTCAATCAGCCTCTTCAGTGACAACCTCTGACCTGCTGGAAATATTGTTTAGAAATGGGTGGCTTTAGCTACTCAAAAGGGACAACCTGTGCTCCCTATTTCACCAATTTATTCTCACCCATAACCAATGAAGTGCATGATTTTCCTGCTGGGTTAATGCCCTCTGGGAACCCAGGACAATTGTGCTGTTCTTGCAGTTTCACTAGCCTGGCCTCACACGATGCATTAGGCCAATACAGATGCAGTCAAGACAAGAAATCCAGGTTATAGTCAGCATTTGTTTTGGCAAAAATAAACTAAGATATTTTAAAGGAGAACAATAAGAAACCATATCAATTATAAAATGCTCTTGAAGAAGAGAGAGTAATTTTAAAATTATCTTCCGAGACAAGATGGTCTTCAAGGGTCAAGTCATCTCATGCTAATGTAAGTAAGCTGAAGTGCAGCAACACAGAAGACTCTCAGCAGGTTAGCAGTGGGTTCCCTCTCCTTGACCCTGCTTTGTTTCTGTGCAGACCTGTAGCTTATTTCACCATAAACAGAAAAGGAGAAAGAAAAAAAAAACAAACTGAGACATGAATCAATTAGTCTGGTAAAATTAGATACTGAACTTCAGGTTTTATAGCCATTTTATATTTCTCATAGACTCATTCGAGCAGAGGAAAGGTATTTTGGTTGAAAGATCATAGAGAACAACAAAGTTCTTTGAAAGTCATGATCAGCAGTAAAATCCTTTCTTAGCTTGAAAATGATGATTTATTTCCAATAAGAATAACCTTAATTTTATAAAGACAGAATTTATGCAAAATATGTGGCAAATGCAGCATGATTCTGTAAGAAAGACCTTGAAATCTAAAGGCATGTATATAAATCAACAAACTTCAGTTAGAAATCTATTATAATTAGAGCTGGAAGACAATTGATGTAAGGCTGACTTCTTAAGCTTAAGATTTTCACACCTTGGCTCAATAACCAGGTCTATGAGCCAACTTGAAACACCTTGGAAAATATGCCATATGCATCAAATGGCAATAGAAATAATTATATGTTTATCTAAAAAAAAAAATGCAGTGCTTCTTAGTGACTTATCCGGCACGTCAGAAAAACAGAAGAGAATGCTTCTATATGAATGTAGTAAATTAGCATCTTCATTGTTCCACCAGCATTTTTTCTCCTTTACCTGGTCTTAATCTAGCCTGGGTGTTAATTAATCACCATTAGATAAATCTTAAATCACATTGCAGGGTACTTAGGATTCAGCTCATTGGTTAGTAATTAACCTACCTTGCCTTTAGTCATAAACCTTTACATAGCAGCCCTGCTTTTGATATATGAGTCAACAAGTCTGAAATAGTGAAACTGTTCAGATTAATAGCTGACCAAATATAAGGCAGATTTTTCCATTTAAAGACACCTCTTACTCTTTGAAACTTACTGCTTTCTCAAAGGTAGGTTAATATAGAATCATAGAATAGAATAGTTAGGGTTGGAAATAACCTTAAGATCATCAAGTTCTTAAGATCATCAAGTTCCCCCATGGGCAGGGACACCTCACACTAAACCACGCCACCCAAGGCTTCATCCAACATGGCCTTAAACACTGCCAGGGATGGAGAATTCACAACCTCACTGGGCAACCTATTCTACTGCCTCACGACCCTAACAGGAAAGAATTTCTTCCTTACATCCAATCTAAACTTCCCCTGTTTAAGTTTGAACCCATTACCCCTTGTCCTGTCACTACAGTCCCTAATGAAGAGTCCCTCTCCAGCATCCCTATAGGCCCCCTTCAGATACTGGAAGGCTGCTATGAGGTCTCCACGCAGCCTTCTCTTCTCCAGGCTGAACAGCCCCAACTTTCTCAGCCTGTCTTCATACAGGAGGTGCTCCAGTCCCCTGATCATCCTCGTGGCCCTTCTCTGGACTTGTTCCAACAGTTCCCTGTCCTTTTTATGATGAGGACACCAGAACGGCACACAATACTCCAAGTACATGACACAAACCAGTGACTTAAGGCACCATGAAATTCAAGATTTCACACACAAACAACAGCAATAAGATTTCTATTGATCCCTCTTGCAAGTCAGTATGTTTAGCATATTCCTGCCAGAAAAGCTCTGCGGGTTTCTTCTGGTCTATTGGGGTAACTCAAGGCAACCATCTGCATCTCCTATTTGCTTCTGTGGGTGCAGCCTGACAGTTTAAGAGAGAAAAGAGCACTGAGAAGTGCATTACCTCCTTTTGAGTAAACAAGGGACTCATGTTCTCAGACATGATGTGTCTCGACCATCCCTCTGGACTCTAAGCACCTCTGTAACCACCTGTGGACCTGCAGGTTAGAGGTATTAGTGAAACTTCTGTCAAGTAGATTTCAGATTGGACTGTTTCTATTCTACCTTGCCACATATCTAGTGACTGCACTTGCACCCCTCCCTTCACTCAGAACAGAGCTGGCTAGGTGCTCCTACCAGGCTATTGTTTCTTACTTCCTTTCCAGAAACCTCTCAATTCTGGTAGCACTAGAAGTTCTTCCTTGCTTCCTTACTTTATAACATGAGGCTGACCTTCTCCAAGACAGGCTGAGCCATTTTGCTGTTCACTTTGTGCATAACCAGCACCTGTCAGTGCAAGCAGCGCCTGTCGGAATTTAGTAAGGCAGTGGTGAGAGCTGACAGAGCTGCATATGGAACTACTAGCAACTGATGTAAGGAATAAGCATACCTGTTTATGCAGTAGCAGCCAGAACTGAAATGGAAACAATTATTTTCCCTGGGTGGCCTCTTTTGTTCCCCCTCTTTGGTATAGAAAAGGGTTCTGGGAAGCACTGATTAAACAGCAGAAGATAAAGATACATGGGAAAGAGAAGGAGGGAGAGGATTTAGGAAAAGAAATGGAGCTTCAGCTCAAGGCATTTGGAAGATGTCACAGTAGCAAGCCCTAAACAGGGCAAAATCAAAGTATGATCGCAAATGTCTTAATATTTCTGAAACTAGGAATTCTGGAGTCCTAAATGGATCTGGGTGAAACTCTTGTCTTTCTTGATTAGTCAAATTTTAGAAAGAGATCTGTGGCCCATTTAAATTACTAATACCTAAATTACATTTCATTCCCAGTCGACAGCAAGCAATTGATTTGATTTCATCACAATTAAATTACAAAGATTACTTTTAAAAAAATAATTATGGAATGATTTCTTGGCTCCTGTACAGACGTTAGAAAGAAAAAAAAGGCATAACAGCCTATAAGCAGTTATTATCTCATCAAATGTTCCTAAAGTGAACTATTTTAAAAACAAAATAAATGCTCGTACAACTAAGGACATTGCACAAGATTGTCTAAGATTGCATATTTGACTATGTCCCTTTAAAATAAAAAAGCCTAATGCTATGAAATAGAAGCTCATTAGATAATTGCTTAGATCAGCTTTTATTTTGACTCTTTATTGATATTTTCCATCTCTCACAGCCTCATTATCAGATTGGCAAGGTTCTTGCTTATGTTTTTCTCATTCCTCATGGAATATATAGATTTCAGGTCATTTTTATCCTGTACTTAACTTCTTCCCATGCTAGAATTAATCTCTTGAAAAAACAGAAAAATACACCACCTCAGATTTACCAATTTAAAGTAATTACCTTCATACCTTCATAATAAATGAGTACATTACTGACATGTAGAGGTGGTTTTGTTTATTTTATATTCTTTGCCTGAGCAGCAGTAGCATAATAGCAAGACTTAAAAAGCAATGGAGAACTAACATAACCCTACTTTTATAGGACAAGTAAGTATTCTTGTGGAAAAAGAGGAAAACTTCCCTGGAGGAAACACGTTGTTGGCAAGGCATTGTGCTGTGACTCAGGGTATCAAAAGTTATTTTCCTGTTCCACCACAGATTTCTTCTGTTATCTTGTAGAGGAATGCTTAAGCTGTGTGCCTGAGCAAAAGTTAAAGATATCTTCCTTCCTTTGACTGCTGTCATGACTATTTATCATATGCTCTTTAAGGGAAAAAATATTTCATCTCTTTGTGTGTGTCTGTAAAGAGAGAGACTAAACTGTCAGGCAGGCAGACATAACCTATAGTTCTCCCTCTGCTCATCACAAGGGGAACATGATATCTAAAATTCACTGATCAAATAAGTCTCACTCTGTGAGTGCTAGCCAGTCGCCCAGGCTATTTGGACCAAACATGTTAGATGCCTACAAAGTACTCACTACAGAGTGTTTTGGTAGATTTTGTAGCAGAGTTCATACAGATTTCTCCCATTTGGAGTACTCAGCCAGGATAAAGAAGTTATTTTTCTTGATATTGCCACAATTAAGCCTAATATCATATTTTTCCAAAATACGACAGGGAAAAATAACATTGATCAGTGTCCTGGGTTCAGCAGTAGCAGTCATGTTTCTCCTTATTGGTAGCTGGTGCAGTGCAGTGTTTTGACTTTCGGCCTGGGAACAGAACTGATAGCAATGTTTTGGTTTGGCCAAGGACTTTGTGAGCCTCATGCTCTGCCAGGGAGGAGGGGAAGCCAGGAGGAAGCAGAGACAGGACACCTGACCCAAACTGACCAAAGAGGTATTCCATACCACAGCACGTCATGCCCGGGATGTAACTGGGAGTTAGCCAGAAGGGCTGGGAGACTGCAGGGTTGGAGGAGGTATCGGTCGGAGCTTGGTCGGGCTGAGGGAGGGCAAGTTATCGGTCAGCTGGTGCTGAGGTGTTGTATTCTCTTCCCTTGTTATTTCCTTTATCATTATTATTATTGGTGGTAGCAGTAGTGATTTGTGTTATACCTTAGTTACTAAACTGTTCTTATCTCAACCCGTGGGAGTTGCATTCTTTTCGATTCTCCTCTCCGTCCCTCCGAGAGCAGGGGGAGGGCAAGAAAGGGGGGGGGGGGAAGTGAGCGAACGAGATACCTGACTGGGTTTAAACCACGACAGTTCTTTTTGGCGCCCAGCGTGGGGCACGAAGGGTTGAGATAACAACAGGTTTGACTGGATTAATAGTCACTCATCACAATGCTGATTTATTGGCTCTCAGAGTTGTTTCTCTTGATTCATTCTTGAAGCTGTGAAGCTTCAGAATGTTGTAACTTACGTAGAGCCGGTATTTGCTGTGTTAGTGTTTATCAAGTGTGGGGCTTGGGCTAAGGTTCTTGTCTCACTGTGCTTTATGGCAATGGCTTGTAATAGGGGCGGGCTCCAGCAGCAGGGTGGGACGGACGTGGCCGTGGACTTGTACCTGGCCGTCCGGCTGCTCTTCACCGTCCTGGCCCTCACCCTACTCTCCATCGTCGTGAGGCTGCGGGGAGCCGAGGGGGAGCGGCCCCGGGAGCCGGCGGCTGCCGAAGCGGCCCGGGAGAGCGGCCCCGGGGACCAAGCGGCGGCGGGAGCGGGGCCGGAGGCCGTGCGGGGCCGGCTGCCGGTGGAGGAGGTCGGGGAGGTCGAGGAGCAGAAGGAAGCGGCTGCCGAGCAGCGGGATAAGGCGGCGGAGGAGCCGAGCCCCGCGGAGGAGCCGAGCCCCGCGGAAGAGCCGAGCCCCGCGGAGGAGCCGAGCCCCGCGGCCGAGCCGAGCCCCGCGACGGCCGAGAGCATTTCCCGGAAGCCGCCCGCCGTGCCCCAGGAGGATGCAGGAGACCACGCAGCATTTCCCAGCAAGGCAGAGGAGGAAGAGCTGGACTCAGGAAAAGAGAAGCTGGCGGTGGGAGAGCCGGCAAGTACAGCAGCTGCACCAGCCCCAGTGACAAGTACAGCAGCATCAACTGAGAGTTCTGAAGGTTTTGAATGGCCTTTGGGTATCCTTGGGACCTGCCTGCTGATTGTGATGGGGATCAGCATGTTGGCACACACACAGGCTGTGTTCTACCCACAACCATTTTGTCTGATCTCAAAAGTTAAGCAGAGTCAGGTTTGGGTCTTGTCTGGGGTTAGAAGAGGATATAGGGGGACCAAAAGGTTTTCTCCAAGGCTGGACAGTGATGAGTGGCAGGGTGTGTGGGACAGTATGGGCAAGTATCTAGTCCACTGGGCCCCTCCAGTGCTTTGGAAGCATTGGAGATGGAAGGCAGCTGTATGGAGTCCCCAGCAACAAGCTGCAGAAATTGTTTAAGGGGACAGTGAATTATTTTGAGCCTGATGGGCCCATGGCACTTCAGGCCATCAGAGCAGAGATGCAACATAGAGATGGACTCATGATCAAGGGGTGGACTTAACAATGGACACTATTGCCCAGGTTATTCATGAGTGTGAACACTGCACACAGTCTCTCCTGCTCTGAAAGATTGTTACAAGAGATGGAGCCTGACATCATGGACCAGATGGATTCAGCAGCTTTATAGCTACTGGTCCATGCACTAAGATAAGAGTGATGGTATATTGAAAATGTGGGATCTGAGCATGACATGAATGGTATGGAATAAGGGGTGGATAATGTCCTGGGTTCAGCAGTAGCAGTCATGTTTCTCCTTCTTGGTAGCTGGTGCAGTGCAGTGTTTTGACTTTCGGCCTGGGAACAGAACTGATAGCAGTGTTTTGGTTTGGCCAAGGACTTTGTGAGCCTCATGCTCTGCCAGGGAGGAGGGGAAGCCAGGAGGAAGCAGAGACAGGACACCTGACCCAAACTGACCAAAGAGGTATTCCATACCACAGCACGTCATGCCCGGGATGTAACTGGGAGTTACCCGGAAGGGCTGGGAGACTGCAGGGTTGGAGGAGGTATCGGTCGGAGCTTGGTCGGGCTGAGGGAGGGCAAGTTATCGGTCAGCTGGTGCTGAGGTGTTGTATTCTCTTCCCTTGTTATTTCCTTTATCATTATTATTATTGGTGGTAGCAGTAGTGATTTGTGTTATACCTTAGTTACTAAACTGTTCTTATCTCAACCCGTGGGAGTTGCATTCTTTTCGATTCTCCTCTCCGTCCCTCCGAGAGCAGGGGGAGGGCAAGAAAGGTGGGGGGGAAGTGAGCGAATGAGATACCTGACTGGGTTTAAACCACGACAATCAGTTATTAGGAAGCCATGTATTTTTACTGTGTCAATTTACATACAGATGCAGATTTAGCTATAAATGAAGACATGCTTCTCAAACACAGGCTTATTGTTGCTATTAATTTCAGAAGCTGAAGTGAATGCTCACTTGCTGTAATAGTTCAGTTTAATTTCAGATTTTTCCAATTCAAGTTCTATTTAAGCCAAAGAATACACACAAACCTTAACAATTAGTCAGAAAAAATTGCATTTGGTTTGTTTTCTTGTGTTGCACACTAAAGGAGTTATCTTTGCAGAACATACAGAATTTCACATGCCACTGGATATTCTAAAGCTGGAACTGAAAAATAAGATTAGGAAAAGTAGTTCTAGCTGAAAAGTCTTTCTTTTTTTGCTAGGGGTCAATCTCTGCTGGGTCTGACAATGCCAGAACATGATCATGAAAGGCAAAGGGGGATTCAACTCTAAATTAAGACATCTGCCTTTAGATGTCTGCATGACAGTTTCTACAGGTATACTATGTCTAGGTTCCTACTATAATCAATGAAGATCTGCCCAGTACAGACAGTGATGACTCAGGATTACCTCAAATCACTTGAAGTACACATCTGAATTTGGTTAGCTAAACTGCACTTTAAACTTAGCTGTACTGATTGGGTTTCCAATTATTTGGGCTGAATCCTGTCTTTCTTTTAAACTCCAGTTAGAATCCTAGAATCATAGAATAGTTAGGGCTGGAAAGGGCCTTAAGATCATCTAGTTCCAACCCCCCTGCCATGGGCAGGGACACCTCACACTAAACCATGTCACCCAAGGCTTCATCATCTGGCCTTGAACACTGCCACAGATGAAACATTCACAACATCCTTGGGCAACCCATTCCAGTGCGTCACCAACCACGCATTAAAGAACTCCTTCTTATATATAACCTGAACTTCCCCTGTTGAGGTTTGAACCTGTTACCCCTTGTCCTATCGCTACAGTCCCTAATGAAAAGTCCCTCTCCAGCATCCCTATAGCCCCCCTTCAGATACAGGAAGGCTGCTATGAGGTCTCCACGCAGCCTTCTCTTCTCCAGGCTGAACAGCCCCAACTCTCTCAGCCTGTCTTCATACAGGAGGTGCTCCAGTCCCCTGATCATCCTCGTGGCCCTTCTCTGGACTTGTTCCAACAGTTCCATGTCCTTTTTATGATGAGGACACCAGAACTGCACACAATACTCCAGGTGAGGTCTAACGAGAGCAGAGTAGATGGGCAGGATCAACTCCTTCAACCTGCTGGTCACGCTTAAAAGGTTGACTATTTTCATACAATCATAGAACAGTTAGGGTTGGAAAGGACCTTAAGATCATGAAGTTCCACTCCCCCTGCCATGGGCAGGGTCGCCTCACAGTAAGCCATATCACCCAAGGCCTCGTCCAACATGGTCTTGAACACTGCCAGGGATGGAGCATTCACAGCCTCCCTGGATAACCTATTCCAGTGCCTCACCACCCTAACAGGAAAGAATTTCCTCCTTACATCCAATCTAAACTTCCCCTGTTTAAGTTTTAACCCTTTACCCCTTGTCCTATCACTACAGTCCCTAATGAAGAGTCCATCCCCAGCATCCTCATAGGTCCCCTTTAGATACTGGAAGGCTGCTATGAGGTCTCCACGCAGCCTTCTCTTCTCCAGGCTGAACAGCCCCAACTTTCTCAGCCTATATTCATATAGGAGGTGCTCTGGCCCCCTGATCAACCTTGTGGCCCTCCTCTGGACTTGTGTCATGGTTTAAACCCTAGCCAGACAGCTTGTTCACTCACTCCCAGTGAGTGGTGCCAGGCTGAGAGCAATCGAGGGCCACCCCACCCCCCCAGGGCTCTCCCCTTCCCCGCTTCCGGAGGAACAGGGAGGAGGATCGAAAGAGTGCAACTCCCACGAGTTGAGACAAGAACAGTCCAGCAACCAATGTACAGCACAAATCACCACCGCTACCACCAATGACAACAATGATAAGAGAAAATAACAAGGGAAGAGAATACAATACCACCAGCCAAGAAACGAGTCTGACCCAGAAGCCCGTGTCCTTGCGGGTAACTCCCAGTTACCCCCCACCCCGGGCATGATGTGCTGTAGTATGGAATACCTCTTTGGCTAGCCTGGGTCAGGTGCCCCATCTCTGCTTCCTCCCGGCTTCCCCTCCTCCCTGGCAGAGCATGAGCCTCACAAAGTCCTTGGTTAGGGTAAACATCACTTAGCAACAACCGAAAACATCGGTATCACCAGCACTGTTCCCAGGCTGGAGGTCAAAACACAGCACTGCACCAGCTACCACGAAGGAGAAATATGACTGCTACTGTTGAACCCAGGACAACTTGTTCCAACAGTTCCCTGTCCTTTTTATGTTGAGGACACCAGAACTGCACACAATACTCCAAGTGAGGTATCACAAGAGCAGAGCAGAGGGGCAGGATCACCTCCTTCGACCTGCTGGTCACGCTCCTTTTGATGCAGCCCAGGACACAGTTGGCTTTCTGGGCTGCAAGTGAACACTGAAGCCTGCTCATGTTCATTTTCTCATCAACCAACACCCCAAAGTCCTTCTCCACAGGGCTGCTCTGAATCTCTTCTCTGCCCAACCTGTAGCTGTGCCTGGGATTGTTCCGACCCAGGTGTAGGACCTTGCACTTGGCATGGTTAAACTTCAGGAGGTTGGCATCAGCCCACCTCACAAGCATGTTGAGGTCCCTTTGGATGGCATTCCTTCCCTCCAGCGTATCAACTGAACCACACAGATTGGTGTCATCAGCAGACTTGCTGAGGGCACACTCAATCCCACTGTCCGTGTCACCAAAGATGTTGAACAAGACTGGTCCCAACACCGATCCCTGAGGGACACCACTCATTACTGTTCTCCAGCTGGAGATTGAGCCATTGACCACAACTCTTTGCATGCAGCCATCCAGGCAGTTCTTTATCCACTGAGTGGTCCATCCTTCAAATTGATGTCGCTCCAATTTAGAGACAAAGATGTCGTGTGGGACAGTGTCAAACGCTTTACACAAGTCCAGGTAGATGACGCCAACTGCTCCACCCCTGTCCATCAGTTCTGTAGCCCCATCATAGAAGGCCACCAAATTGGTCAGGCAGGATTTCCCCTTAGTGAAGGTTTGTGTTTTTTAGTGAAAACGGATGTCTTGCAATCATCTGGAAACCACCAAATAGCTTGTATAACCTTGTAATAAGCAGTACTGCAAGGTTCTACTTCATGTATGGGCTGCACCTATCATAGTTGTTTGTGTTTTGAACAACTTAGACTTGTAGTTATACCTCCAGGGCTAATGTATCCTTGAAGTGTTAGATTCATAGCTCCTGGGGCAAGGTAAGGTCTACACACAGAAAAATTTTAGCACCCTGCCCATAAAATCTTGCCCAGAATGCTGCAAAACTATTACCTAAGGGAAAATAAGGATGAAGTATCACAGTCAGATGCAACATCAAATAACAATCTTGATGAAAAAGCGTCAGCAATCTCATTTCAGCCTTTCCTCCCTGACTGATGCTTTCTTCAACTTGTTTGCATCAGCACAGTATGGTCCCTAACTGGCAAGCTGACAAATGTACCTTGGTCATCTCTGGACACTGGCCTAAGTGTCTAGTCATGTAGTTTGACATGGTGATAGGAAACAGTGTCAGTAGAACAGTAAATTCACTGCAAACCTTTCCACATTGTTACCTTCCCTTGGGATCAATACAGAGCTGGGATGTTAAGCACACAGCTTGATACAAAGTGGGCAAAATATAAATGAAACGTCTGGTAACATTCACAAGCTGTGCTGCGAGTGAAGTAGCACAAACCGTGTGGAATTACGTTAACACTGTCAATAAGGGTACATGCAGTTTGAGGCTTCCACATCAAACGTCTTCAGCCAGTCTCCAAAAGAGATGACATGAAGTCATCATTTTTTTAAGGTGATGAAGGAAATTTAGTTCTACTCCTTCTGGCGTGAGTTTAGCCACTGCTTTTAATGAGAGATTGTGAAGGCCAAATAATCAAGTGGATGTGAAGGAAGGTACTGAGCAGCAAGCATGGGGACTGAAGAGACTAGAAGGCTGTAAGCTTAATAATTATTTCTTCTAACTTGGTGTTTTCTTTGGCGTGCTTACAGAATTACTGTAGTCACCTACTGAACATTCAAAGCTGGAGAACTCCCCATCTGTTGCTGTTAGCTGTGGTCCCAACTGTTCACATTTTCAGGAATGTGCCAAAGCATTGAGTCACTCATTTATTATCTCCAGCATGCTGTTTTCAAAAGCATTTAGGGAACTCAGTCTCACAAAGTCATTGCTGAGGCAACTCCTTGATACTGGGGAAGAATTTAAAAGGGAAGTTTGGAATTTTTTGTTGTTGTTATTTATCTTTGTAGGAGGCGATAGAGCTATGTGTAAGACAGGTTCACAAAAATTATGTTTTCATCCTTGATAACAAATTTATTTTATCTTGCCAAGCAACGCATCTGGAACTTGTCATCTCATTTTAGTTACTTGTCCTCAGCAAACTGTCTTCAAGGACTGTCATTGAATATCATGAATTGTAATTTATATTAATTATATGTTTATGATACTCCAAACAGATGCAAAGTATGAGACACTGTGAAAACAAATATAAGACACAACACCAGAGGGTTGCAAACTAAATAGGCCATTGATTTGCTGTTTATTCTTCAGTATGTTACTCAGTGTCTCACAACATTTTCCTGGTCTGTTTATCATAGTTCTCATTAAAGTATATCATTATATATACTTAGTAACAGATCACTGGCCTAAAGTGTGTACTGTGTTTCAAGATAAGATCTAATACCCTTACACAATGCAAAGACACATAGTCCAAGGAGACATAAACATATGTTTTTGTGGTGGTTTAAACCCAGCTTGTAACTCAGAACCATGCTGCTGCTCGCTCACTCCCCCCCCCCCCCCCCCCTTCTTCCTCCCCCTGCTCCCAGAGGGATGGGAAGGAGAATGGAAAGAATGTTACTCCCATGGGTTGAGATAAGAACGGTCCAGTAACTAAGGTATAACACAAAACCACTACTGCTACCACCAATAACAATAATGATAAGGGAAATAACAAGAGAAGAGAATACAGCTGCTCACCACCCGCTGACCGATACCCAGCCCAACCCAAGCAGTGATCTAGCCCTTCTGGATAACTGCCCCCAGTTTATATACTGGGCATGACGTGCTGTGGTACAGAATACCTTTTTGGTAACTTTGGGTCAGGTGTCCTGTCTCTGCTTCCCTCCAGCTTCCCCTCCTCCTTGGCAGAGCATGAGACTCAGAAAGTCCTTGGTCAGAGTAAACATTACTTAGCAACAACTAAAAACACCGCTGTTATCAGTGCTGTTCCCATGCTGAAAGTCAAAAACACAGCATTGCACCAGCTACTAAGAAGGAGAAAAATGACTGCTACTGCTGAACCCAGGATAGCTTTTAATATTCAATTTCACTTATATAGCCAGCTATCAGTACCTCAAAAAAAAAAATTAATCTAAATTACTTGCATATGATAGTATAAAACAATCAGCATCTTTCAGGCATCTCTCTTCATTTTAGAAGAGATGAGAATATATTCCCTTCTAATTTACTTTAGGTTAACACTGTTAGATGTACACAGATAAATAACAAAATTTCACTTGCTTTCATCTGTGAAGAGTGATGCAAAGATTCCTGTACCAAGGAAGACCAAGGCTGTCACAGCCAGTATGGTACCATCCAAATTTTATATGGACATCCAACCAAGATCTAAAGGCAGAGTATGCCATCTGCCACTTTCCAAATCAACAAGACAGCTTGGATGTGCATTGTGCAAGAAAGAGATACACGGCTTCTAGATTCCAGACAGTGCATGCAGGGCAAATTTGGATTTGCCTTTACTGCAGAAGTTACTCTATACACATAATCTTGGATACTGGGGTGAGAATAACTTATGAATATTCACGCATTATCATACTATGTGCAGACTTCAATCTTTAATTTACTTTTGTGCTTTTGGTAACTGAAGAAATAAGGCACTGAGCGGTTCTGTGACTTCTCTTAAATCCAGTAGTTTTCAGTTTAGTGAGTAACATCAGCTACTGGACTATCACCTGATAGTTTATCCTCCCCATTTACAAGGAAAATTCAAATTTACATGGCAATATGAAGCATTTCTTGTAGTTTGGAAATGGCTATTAAGTATTATTTCTTTTGCCTATGAAACTTTCTCAATCAATCATTACAGTCAGTCCTTGTTTCCAGGACAAATATAGGCTTGGATGCAAAAGTTTTCATAGCAGGGAACTTCAGGGAGCTTATCTTTTCTAGCACTGCAAGTTTAAATTGTTTCTTACAGGTTGCTGCATTTGAAGGTCACATATAATTGCCAGTTTTGTGTGTGTGTGTAAGGCAGAGATACTTTAGTTATAATTAGCATAAATAATTACAAGTACATAAAAAGGTGAAAAAAAACCTGTCTCATAAGAAAGCATTCTTTGCACCGTGTGTTCCAAATTGATTTTCAGTTCACACAGCCTCTTTCATTTCTCCAGTTACCAACCTCAACTTAATTTGAAGGAAACATACACAGCAGGTGAAGATAGAAAAGGGCACTTGCTTCTGACAAGCGTTATGAATCTTTTTTATTTTTTAATACTGAACTGTAATCTGCATAGATGATCAGGCAATTAAAGCAAAATGGAATGTAGGATAAATTATAATGACTGGTATGTCTTAGGAAAAAGGTGCATTTGAGAAACATACTAATACCTGAGAGAACTTGAGAAAGTTATTATACCTTACCAGGCCACTGACAGATGGCTACGAATTAGAAACCATTATGGAATTTTTAAACTGAATTGGACACAGTAATCTTCATAACAGAACCACCAAGAAAATTCTTTATCCTAATTAAAACAAAGGCAGACTTGTGCCTCAAAGTTGCAACTTTGCAAAATGCAACTGTCCAGTCATAGGGAAAAAAAGTATTATTGCTCTTCTCCCAGACACTGAATCCCTTCTTAAATATGATCCTGTGTATGCTCAAGAATATAAAAGTTGCTTTATGTTCATCCCTGTCATGTTGGCCTCTAAATTGCAAATTAGTCTTAAACAGCCACCCTTTTCCAAACTCTACAATGATACAGAGCAAACAGCCTGTGACAAGACAACACTGCATGAGACAGTACAACGGCAGCCAATGTGTGTATGCTGGCACTGGTGTTGCTGTCTCAAGCCCTTGCTCAGACTCAGAGGTGACCATATCAAACTCTGAATCCATCCTCTGAGAGGAGGCTTTTAGAACAAGCACAGAAGATTTTGGCTTAGTGTCGTGGTTTAAACCCAGTCAGGTAACTTGTTCACTCACTCCCAGTGTGAGTGGGATGCGTGGTAGGGGATGTGATATACCTACTCAATGCCATGTTCTTTGGCCCAAATATCTATAAGGTTATTCTGGAAATGAGTCCCACTGTCTGACTCAATTCTCTCTGGGGTGCCGTGTCGCCACAAAATCTGTTTCTCAAGGCCCAGGACAGTGTTCCGGGCAGTGGCATGGGGCACAGCGTATGTTTCCAGCCAGCCGGTGGTTGCTTCCACCATGGTAAGCACATGGCGCTTGCCTTGGCGGGTTGCTGGCAGTGTGATATAGTCAATCTGCCAAGCCTCCCCATATTTATACTTCAACCATCGTCCTCCATACCAAAGAGGCTTTAACCGCTTGGCTTGTTTAATTGCAGCACATGTTTCACACTCATGAATAACCTGGGCAATAGTGTCCATTGTTAAGTCCACCCCTCGATCACGGGCCCATCTATATGTTGCATCACTGCCCTGACGGCCTGAAGCGTCATGGGCCCACCGGGCCAAAAATAATTCACCTTTATGTTGCCAATCTAAGTCCATCTGAGCCACTTCAATCTTAGCCGCTTTATCCACTTGTTGGTTGTTCTGGTGTTCCTCAGTGGCCCGACTCTTGGGTACATGGGCATCTACATGACGTACCTTCACCACCAGGTTCTGCACCCTGGCAGCAATATCTTTCCACAGTGCAGCAGCCCAGATGGGTTTACCTCTGCGTTGCCAGTTGCTCTGCTTCCATTGCTTCAACCACCCCCACAGGGCATTTGCCACCATCCATGAGTCAGTAGAGAGATAAAGTACTGGCCACTTTTCTCGTTCAGCAATGTCCAGGGCCAGCTGGATGGCTTTCACCTCGACAAACTGACTCGATTCACCCTCTCCTTCAGCAGTTTCTGCAACTTGTCGTCCAGGACTCCATACAGCTGCCTTCCATCTCCGATGCTTTCCCACAATACGGCAGGACCCATCAGTAAACAAGGCATACTGCTTTTCACTTTCTGACAGTTTATTATATGGTGGGGCCTCTTCAGCACGCACCACCTCCTCCTCTGGTGACATTCCGAAATCTTTGCCCTCTGGCCAGTCCATGATGACTTCTAGAATGACTGGACAACTGGGATTTCCTATTCGAGTTCGTTGTGTAATTAGTGCAGCCCGTTTACTCCATGTAGCATCAGTTGCATGATGTGTAGAGGAGACCCTGCCTTTGAACATCCAGCCCAGCACGGGCAACCGGGGTGCCAGGAGGAGCTGTGCTTCAGTGCCAATCACTTCCGAAGCAGCTCGAACCCCTTCATAGGCTGCCAGTATCTCTTTCTCAGTTGGGGTATAGCTGGCCTCAGATCCTTTGTATCCCCGACTCCAAAAGCCGAGGGGTCGACCTCGAGTCTCCCCTGGAGCTTTCTGCCAGAGGCTCCAGGTAGGACCGTTCTCCCCAGCTGCAGTGTACAGCACATTTTTTACATCTGGCGCGGTCCGGACTGCTCCAAGGGCTACTGCATGAGCTATCTCGCATTTAATTTGCTCAAAGGCTTGTTGCTGCTCAGGGCCCCATTTAAAATCATTCTTCTTCCAGGTCACATGATAGAGAGGGCTTACAATCGAACTGTAATTCGGGATGTGCATTCTCCAGAACCCCACAGCACCCAAGAAAGCTTGCGTTTCTTTCTTATTAGTTGGTGGAGACATTGCCGTTATCTTGTTGATCACATCTGTGGGGATCTGTCTACATCCATCTTGCCATTTTATTCCCAAAAATTGAATCTCCTGTGCAGGTTCCTTGACCTTACTCCGTTTTATGGCAAAACCAGCTTTCAGCAGGATTTGGATTATTTTCCTCCCTTTCTCAAAGACTTCTTCCGCTGTATCGCCCCACACAATAACGTCATCAATGTATTGCAGGTGTTCTGGAGCTTGCCCCTGTTCCAGTGCAGTCTGGATCAGTCCATGGCAAATGGTAGGGCTGTGTTTCCACCCCTGGGGCAGTCGGTTCCAAGTGAACTGGACACCCCTCCAAGTAAAAGCAAACTGTGGCCTGCACTCTGCTGCCAAAGGAATGGAGAAAAATGCATTGGCAATATCAATCGTGGCAATACCACTTGGCTGCCTTTGACTCTAGTTCATACTGAAGTTCTAGCATGTCCGGTACGGCAGCACTCAATGGTGGTGTGACTTCATTCAGGCCACGATAGTCTACTGTTAGTCTCCATTCTCCATTAGACTTTTGCACTGGCCATATGGGGCTATTAAAGGGTGAGCGGGTCCTGCTGATCACTCCCTGACTCTCCAGTCTACGGATCAGCTGATGGATGGGAATTGGGGAATCTCAGTCGGTGCGATATTGCCACTGATGCACTGTTGTGGTCGCAATTGGCACCTGTTGTTCTTCGACTTTTAGCAACCCCACAACAGAAGGATCCTCTGAGAGACCAGGCAAGGTGAACAGCTGCTCAATTTCCTTAGTCTCCAAAGCAGCAATACCAAAAGTCCATCGGTACCCTTTTGGGTCTTTGAAGTACCCTCTCTTGAGGTAGTCTATGCCGAGGATGCATGGAGCCTCTGGACCAGTCACGATAGGGTGCTTTTGCCATTCCCTCCCAGTCAGGCTGATTTCAGCCTCCAGCACAGTCAACTCTTGGGATCCTCCTGTTACTCCAGAAATATGGATGGGTTCCACCCCTTGACAGCTTGATGGCATCAGGGTACATTGTGCACTGCTATCTACTAGAGCCTGATACTACTGTGGGGCTGATGTGCCAGGCCATCTGATCCACACAGTCCAGTAAATCCGATTGTCCCCTACCTCCACATGGCTGGAGGCAGGGCCCCTCTAATGGTCGTCGCAGCTTTGGACACTTAAGTCGTGGTGAAAGGGATTATTCTTCGTTATCACAGGAGCTGGAGTAAAATCAGCTCTTCCATTCCATCTGGGAAACTGCTCACCAGAGACTGAAGCCGTAGCTCTCATGGGACGATCAGTCTTGGCCCTTGCTCCCCTCTTCAGTTCACTCACCCGTTCCTCCAAAGCTGAAGTAGGTTTTCCATCCCACTTTGTCATGTCGTCTCCGTGATCCTGCAGGTAAAACCATAGGGTACCCCGTGGCGTATACCTCCTGTATCTCCTCTCTTGAACAATAGGACGCCTTTTGTTAATAGCTGAGACGTGTGTTGGTACACGTGAGGAGCTGGATAAATCAGATAGATTGTCCCTCAATTGTTCGAGGTCCTGGGACAGTTTTTTCACAGCTGAGATGATGGAAGGGGTGAGATTGTCTTCGAACTCTCGGAGTTTATGAACCATTTCATCCACTGTTAGTGGTACTATGTCATTCCAGGTCACTGTTGCCAACGAATGGACATATGATGACGGTGCATTCCGTGTAAGTTTTTGCCACATGGGTCGTGTACATTCAACTTCATCTGGATCTATAGGTGTATCCCTGTTATTCGACTTGATGTGATAGATCATCTCTACGATGGCTGATTCCCTCAGAGACTGGATGCCTTTGTCTATAGTAGTCCACTTGGCCGAACGACTCGTAACATCATCCTTGTACGGAAACCTTTCTTTCACAGCTGCCAAGAGCCTCCTCCAAAGGCTGAAGGACTTTTTCTCTCTTGCAATTGCTTTGTCAATTCCCCCTTCTCTAGCAAGTGATCCCAGCTGCTTGGCTTCTGTACCTTCTAGTTCATGACCATCGTCCCCATTGTCCCAGCATCGGAGTAACCAGGTGATGATGTGCTCCCCTGGTTGACGGGTAAAATCTTTTCGCATATTCCGCAGCTCGGTTGAGGTCCGAGGTCGAGAAGTTACCTCTTCTTCTTCTTCTTCGTCATGTGATGATGACTCCTGGTCAGATGCTGGACCAGGTGGTGAATTCATTGTTTCTTCATCTCGCTTCACCCTTTTTGCTTCCTTTTTGCTTGTTCTCTTGCATACAGGGGTAACCGATATTGGTACGAAGTGGTCCTCTGGTTTGGCTGCAGTGATTATCACTGTGGTTTGAGTAGCGACTGTACTTGTTGCTGGGGGTGGTGTAGCTGCTGTGCTTGGAGCTGGGGTAACCGCGCCGTCTGTTGCAGTTGAAGTTTGAGCAGCTGCTGTACTTGCCACTGGGGTAGCTGCTCTGTTCATTGAGGCCAAAGTTTGAGTAGCGACTGTACTTGTTGCTGGGGGTGGTGCAGCTGCTGTGCTTGGAGCTGGGGTAACCGCGCTGTCTGTTGCAGTTGACATTTGAGCAGCTGCAGTACTTGCTGCTGGGGTAGCTGCGCAGTTCATTGCAGCCAAAGTTTGAGTAGCGACTGTTGCTTTGCCCTCAGATCCGCCAACATTCTTTTCCTTTTGAAGGTGCTGGATAGTGTTGAACAAGGCCCTGTAAGCATAGGCCAAGCCCCAGCACGTTGCCATGATTTGTCAATCTCTGGTATGGCCAGAATGACCACACACCTCATTTAGGTGTTTTACTAATTCTTCTGGATTTTGCAGTTCTTCGGTAGTGAAATTCCAAAGTACTGGAGGGGCCCACTGACCTAGATACTTGCCCATACTATCCCACACACCCTGCCACTCATGGCTGTGCAGCCTCAGGGAAAATCTCTCGGTCCTCCTACATCGTCGTTTGACCCCAGACAAGACCCAAACCTGACTCTGCTTAACTCTTGAAATCAGTAGTGAGCAAAACACACTCTGTATGCGTGCTAGCATGGTGATTCCCATCACCATCAGCAAACAAGTCTCAACAGCATTAAAATGCCATTCAAAAAATTCAAAACCCTCAAATGTAAATGGTCTGGGGGGATGACTGGAGGGTAAAAGGATGTCTCCTTCACAGGTTGAGCACCTGAGAAGGAGAAAAAAGATGTGTAATTGCTAAGCACCTCCATCATATACCTCCCAAAGTATAAAGGTGGTGACCACACTGGGAACATAAGCCAGATCAGTTTCATGATCAATGATTCTATTGTATTACAAGTCATTACCATAAAGTACAATGGGATAAAAACCTTAGCCCAAGCCCCACACTTGAAAAACACTAATACAGCAAATACCGGATGGACGTAAGATACGATATACTGAAACTGTGAGATCAAGAGGAACAACCTTGAGAGCCAATAAATCAGCATTGTGACGAGTGACTATCAATCCAGTCAGATCTTTTCTTATCTCAACCCCTCGTGCCCCACGTTGGGCGCCAAAAAGAACTGTCGTGGTTTAAACCCAGTCAGGTAACTTGTTCACTCACTCCCAGTGAGTGGTGCCGAGCTGACAACAATCGAGGTCCGTGTCCCCCCCCCCACCAGGGTTCTCCCCCACTCCCGGAGGAACGGGGAGGAGGATCGAAAAAGTGCAACTCCCACGGGTTGAGACAAAAACAGTCCAGAAACCAATGTACAACACAAATCACCACCGCTACCATCAACTACAACAATGATAAGGGAAAATAACAAGGGAAGAGAATACGATACCACCGGCCAAGAAAACAAGTTCCACCCAGAAGCCCGTGTTCTTCCGGGTAACTCCCAGTCACCCCCCACCCCGGGCATGACGTGCTGTGGTGTGGAATACCTCCCTGGCTAGCCTGGGTCAGGCGCCCCATCTCTGCTTCCTCCCAGCTTCCCCTCCTCCCTGGCAGAGCATGAGCCTCACAAAGTCCTTGGTCAGGGTAAACATCACTTAGCAACAACTGAAAACATCGACTTCACCAACACTGTTCTCAGGCTGGAAGTCAAAACACAGCACTGCACCAGCTACCACAAAGGAAAAAAAAAACATGACTGCTACTGCTGAACCCAGGACACTTAGGAAACCTAATACTGGAATAAAGGCTTGGGAAGCAGACAAGTTAATGCATCTGTCCTTTCTTACTCATTTGAAAGCTACAGCTAAATGAAGAGCTCCACAAAGTGGTTTCAGATATGCATAATTAAGTCTAATAAATGTTTTAGTGTTTTATTAGTAATTCTTAGAGTAGGGCTTCAGTGTAATGTAATATTACAATCTTTATTCCATAATCTCTCCTAGTAAAATTTAGCTGACAATCCTATTTTGTTTCTCCCTTTGGCACCTTGTTTAGATTTCCATCTTAAATAGGACTTTAAGATACACTTTGGAAGAAAGCTTCCCATTCACAGAACATCCCATTTAAAAATTAATACTTTGCTGCCCCCGCTAATCAAAGCTGGGAGAGTTTACAGCAGTGTTTTAAGACCAGGGTGCATGGTTCGTTAAAACACAGCTTCGCTGGGCTTAAATCAGAGGTGAATGCAAGAGGGTACAAGGGAGACTGAGCTACTATTACTCCTATTTCTTTCCTACTCCCACAGAATCTGATTCATATATATTGCAACATTTACACATTACCTTTGTATTTTGGCCCACTACACATAAGAACAAAGTTATCTCCACTTTTATATATTTTATATGATCACACACTAAAGGAGAATACAAAAGACTCAAGGACCATTCCTTTAAATTAATTTCATTCTGCTTTGACTATCTCACAGCATTCTGGTAGGCTCTGAACAAGCAAATTTTAAAACCCACAGTGTAAGCACATTGATCCAGTTTAAAAAATGCTATAAAACAAGATTGTAATATACATAGCCTCAGAGATGTAGGTTATCTACTAGAGAATGTTTTGAAGATGTAAATTCCCCTATTTAAACTTCAACAGATCATCTCTGAATCTGGCTTATAAATCCAGAAATATCACTCTCATAATGTATAGATCCACCATACTACTTTCATCACTGTGGATTATCATAATGTTTCTCCCCCATAATTCTAAGTCATTACATGAAACTCCAGTCTATGTGTACTAAAGCTGAAATAATTCTTTGCAAGCATCAACAACAGGCTCAGCTGAGCTATTTAGAGATTACTTCTGAAAACAAAATCAGCTCAAACCATGACTATCTAGAACTCTAATTTACCTTTGTCAGTAGTTATCTACTACACATTCCTTGTCCATCCTGAAAACATTCCAACCCTCTAAGAAAGAATTTAATTTGCTAAATAAGGGTCTCAGATCAAACCACACTCTTCACAGTTGCCTCCGCATCCAATCTGTCACCACCCTGTAGCTGCCTTAGCTATGCAGATTTACTTATGAGACATATGAAACTCCTTCAGAATATGAGAATTCTTCCTCTACAGAGAAGAGACTCTTTCTCTACTGTCCTCCAACTAGAATGAAATTAGACAGGGCTCACACAGCATCTGTTACACCAGATGGATTTGTCTCTGACCAGGCAGAATAAAGACATTGCAAACACTGCAGGAATCAAGTAGTGCATCTACTGCTCAAACACTAGATCTGGCTTCCCAGTTTACCTTGACATGTCCTAGCAGAAAGAATTCATGAGGTCCAGGTGCACTAGTGCTGGAAAAACTCCTTAAAACTACCTTCTTTTTCATAGTTATTAATCTTAACTTGTCCACTCCATGTATTAATTTTCTAACCATCTCTTTATTTTATTAGCTAATGCATTGATTCTGATTAAAATAATTAAAGAAGTATATGGTTAATTACGGAAACTGTCTTCACCAAGCTGATGTCAACACATTAACTTGTTGCCATGTCAATATCCACCCTGCAATGTTTTATATGCAAACAATTCTATCAAAATCAAACACAAATATATTGGTTTTATTTGTCTTCAAGAGTATCACCCTATTCTAGAAGACAGGGTAACTTATGTGTCATCATGCTTAATATACAACCCAGTTGCATCAGGTGTTTTTCTTAGGCCTACATTTTTTCTGACTCCACTTCTGTAAAGGCAAGAGTTGAGTTTCTCATTTAAGCTCCCCGATTCAATTGAATAAATTGTGATACAGAAAAACCCTTTGCCAGGTGAACATTTGACAGCCAGCACAAATAAAACCATTTTATTATTTCAAAAACAAAACAAATTCTTACCTAAAATATTCAAAATAAGAAGGACATGGAACTGTTGGAACAAGTCCAGAGAAGGGCCACGAGGATGATCAGGGGACTGGAGCACCTCCCAGATGAAGATAGGCTGAGAAAGTTGGGGCTGTTCAGCCTGGAGAAGAGAAAGCTGCGTGGAGACCTAATAGCAGCCTTCCAGTATCTGAAGGGGGGCTATAGGGATGCTGGGGAGGGACTCTTCATTAGGGACTGTAGTGATAGGGAAAGGGGTAATGGGTTCAAACTTAAACAGGGGAAGTTCAGGTTATATATAAGGAGGAGTTCTTTACTGTGAGGGTGGTGAGGCACTGGAATGGCTGCCCAAGGAAGTTGTGAATGCTCCATCCCTGGCAGTGTTTAAGGCCAGGTTGGACAGAACCTTGGGTGACATGGTTTAGTGTGAGGTGTCCCTGCCCATGGCAGGGGGGTTGGAACTAGAAGATACTAATGTCCCTGCCAACCCTAACCATTCTGTGATTCCATGATTCTTTTCAGTGGTGCCCAGTGACAGGACCAGAGGCAATCGGCACAAACTGAAACACAGGAAGTTCCCTCTGAATGTCAGGAAATACTTTTGTGAGGATGATCCAGGACTGGCACAGTTGCCCAGGTAAGTTGTGGAGTCTCCCACTTTGGAGATATTCAAAAGCCATCTGGATAGGCAACTTGCCATACATTGTCCTGCTTGAGCAGTGATGTGAAACCAGGTGACCTCCAGAGCTCACTTCCAGCTCAGCTGTCCTATAATCCTATGAAAAAAGTTAACAACACATTAAGAATGGGTTGATTAACTGTATAATACAGGAGAAGAAAGGACAGATCTCTGTTGCAGGAAGAGATTAATTCTGCGGAAAGTGACAGCTACTATTATTGAATACCTTAGTTTCACTTTACAGTAGTCTTGCAAAAGTCAATAGAACTATTTGCACAGGAAAATTAGCTAATTTTGTTAGTAAATCTCATTTGCTGGTTCATGTCTGACTCATTTTTTTTATCTGTCAGCACATTATTTGATTTTTTTCTCTGAAATATAGAATTCCAGGGCTCTGAACTTTACACCACTTGCCAAAGTTATTAATCTGCTTTAGAAAGATTAACAATAAAGAGAAATTACTGAATGAAATAATCTCTTTTCCTTTTAATTCCCTTTTTTTTTTGGTCACATGAAACTGTTCATTAAAAAGTATACCAGAACTTTTGTGAATATGATACCACATAGAGCAAGAAAGATGCATGGAAGTTTTTTACATGCCATATATATATGATTTATTTCCATCTATTCAGATTTGTGATTTCTGATGTCTATTACATATTTCAAACACACATACTAAAAATAAAGATCTCTTTAAATGTCCAAAGATCTCTTTATTAATTTAAACTGATAAATGTTTCATAAATTCATTACCCATCCAGGCACAGAAGTCAAAGTCAGGCCTGCTCCCACACAGGAGCTGCAAAAGCCAGGCAAGATATGCAGTCATGGCACATTTACAGGCCTAAGGAGTCAAATTATTCCATGTCAGTGACAGAGTTTCAAGGGTAGACAAACAAGCTCTTTTTTCTCCTTACCATTCATCCCTGAACACTCCAGTGGTGAGGCATTCTTCAAGGAGATGGGACTGAGATGGAATTGAAACCCTTTTAGTTGACAAACAGAAATGAAACTGAGTCTTCTGCATCTTAGATAAGTTCCTTACATGAAACGTTGAACTATACAGGGGAGGAAACCTAGCTAGGTTTCTGTGCTAGGAAACAAACACAAAAAATTGATCCTACTTTTAGGACACCTGACCCAAACTAGCCAAAGGGATATTCTATACCATAGCACGTCATCCCTATTATATAAACTGGGGCAGTTACCCAGAAGGGACCAATCTCTGCTTGTGTCGGGCTGGGTATTGGTCAGTGGGTAATGAGCAATTGTGTTGCACATCACTGCTGTTTTTCTTTTTAGTTTTATCTCTCTTTTATGTTGTTTACCTTTTTATTTTTATTAGCATCATTATTATATTTATTTTAATTATTAAACTGCCCTTATCTCAACCCATGGGTTTTACCTTTTCTCTGATTCTCCTCCCATCCCTCTGGGGGAGGAGGCAGGGGGAAGTGAGTGAGCAGCTGTGTGGTGCTTAGTTGCCAAATGGGGTTAAACCAGATGTGTTTGGCTGTTGCCAAACTAGAGACTGGCCAGAAGTATAAGCTTAGATCAACAAAACCTGAATTAAAGAGAAATCTGTGGCTCAGGACCAAATCTACTCATAGAAAGCTAACTAGAGACTAATATAAAATATAGAGAAAGGAAGAAGGAGAATCACCTGAGCTGAGTGTGACTGGTTTAACCCTTGTGTTGGGGTCAGTGACTGCTGCCTCCCTTGCTCCAGCTTCCCCTTGCCCTGCTGGGAAGGAGGTGATGCACACAGCTGCCTCCCCCCTCAACCACTTTCAGGCTGCATCTGGCAGCCCAGGAGTAGGGAAAGATTGAGGAGAAAAAAAGCCCCACCATGAGTATCATTCTCCTCCTGAGGACAGCGGGATGCTGATGGTTTATCGTACCACCTTCTGCCCACCCTGCTGCTCCAGGAAGCAGGAAGCTGTCAGCTGGTATTGTCTAAGCTACATCGGAAAGACAAGCACGATACCCAAGAAAAAGGGTCCATATTTGTAGGGGTTTCTTATGTAAGGGTATTAAAAAGGGTGTTAAAAATCCTTCTTTTAATCAATGAGGACAATGAGTGTTGTCCTCATATGGGCTAACAATAATTACTTGTTGTATTTCAATTGGGCTATTAGAGTATTCACTGGCCAAGAGTAAATTCCTAGTTCTATATACGTGTGTATATATATATATATATATATATAAAACGAATTCCCTTTTGACCATAAAAAGATTTTGATTGCTGCTTCTTGCCTGGGAGAGCTTTCTGTCACCTTTTTGGCCATAAGGGGTCTTATTTTAGTTTCCTCACTGCTTGTGTGAAGAATACCTTTATGAAGGCAGTGGTCTGCTACAGGGATGAGACAAAAAAAATTGAGCCTAAATGAATTACCTGTAAATACTTGGGAAGGGTCCAAAAAAAAGCAGGAACTGAACTGAGATCATGTCTGTGCTCATCATAAATTCACCTGAATTGTCAGAGTAGCACGTCTGCATGGAATTTTTCATACCTGGGGCTTCCAAGCCACTTTAACTATGAAATGTGCATGTTAATTATTCATTAAATTCTGGGTTCATCTTCCTGATCTTTGAAACACAGTAACTATTCTATAGGACATAGTAACAGCCAATAGAGAGCTTAGGTAGAGAAGTAAATTGTTAGTTACATGAAAAGTAAATCATAAGGCAGAACATAATTACACAGATTAATGTATTTCCCAGCTCAAAACCAGTAAATTCAGCTATATAACACCTGTGAAACTGTCCCATGTATCAATTTATTAATAAAAATGTGTGTCTTACTGAATCACTGACACATTTTACAGCACTTTGTACTTGATGGGTATAAAGCTCTTAAGGGGCATGATCTACCAGTAAAACCTTTGCAATGAAAATAATCTTTCCTTTAGATTACTTTATAATGAAAGTCTTCTATTTTGATATTGTGAAGTCATTTTAATACCTGAACTTAAGAATTAACTGAAACTTTCTCAGAGGCCACAAATTTCCATTAAAGAGACAAATTTCAAGAGCAGCAATGAGTCCCTGGCATTTTAGTACAACAGCATTTTAGTATGATTGGACATGCCATGGGAGAAAAAAAAATCATTTCCCCATCCTCAGCTACGAAAAAAATGAGGAAGGAGAAAGCTGCAAAAGAAGCCAGAACACCAGCTTTGTCAGGGAGAATTTACAGCTCTGCGGTTCTAATTCAAAAGGCTTTCTGCATTCTTCCATTTGCAGATTTTCATGTCTGAGCTGGCAATTTGCCTGAAGGACCAATCCTCTGACAGAATTATTGTCAGGGAGGTCGGCTGTAAATTTCAATAGTCAGTGCAGGGCACAATGAAAACATTGTCAGGAATATTTCCCCACAGCTTGGTATCAGATATAAACATTGAATGTATGGCTCTAAGCATAAATCTGCAAACAATAAATTCACCCTAGAAACAGATAATTTTAAATTCTCACTACAACCTGCTACTTAGGCACAAATTATCCACTGATAGCTGTTTTGCTTTGCTGTGGAGATAAAATTTTTCCACACTTGCTAGAGCCAATGAACATCTTAAGAAAGACAAAGCAAATGTTATTTTATTACAGATATTAAACACCAGGAATTACAGTGATAATCACTTGCTAAGCAGTCAATTAGGAGAAACTATGATTATAGATGTAAGAATTATATTGTGCATCAGTATAATTTACACATAAGACTAACTTACAACATTTGCATCCAATTTTTGGTGCTGCCAGCTCATAGACTTTAATCATCAGCTTCTACCTTACAAACGTTAGATCTGTCATTGTCTGAATGGACCAGAACATTACTACCAATTTAAATAAGTTTAAAAAGAAAAGCCAGAAAAAAATGAGAAAAATAAACCAAAACAAAAAACTCTTCCTAACCCTCCTGATTACAAGGGAAAGCTTGAAAATGGGCCACAAAGCCAGAAGGGCCAAAAGGGTACTGTCAGAAGGCATATATCTGAATGTGTCGTGACACATCCAAATGTATCAACATAAGTAACTCCTATTACCAAACCCATGTCATGATTTCTGCGTTCTGACTCACAGCTTTTAGGACTTGAAGAAGCAGTTTGGGAATTTCAGTCCCCACAGGGCTCGGCAGTACTCAGACTTAAAATACTCTTTCAGGCCCATCCTTTCATATTAGCTTCCAAATTACAACCACAGTCAAAATGAGATATGTAGACAAATAGAGAAACAGCATCATTTCGTTTGAAATCCTGTCTTGTTGAAAACATCCCCCTGGAGATCCCACTTTGCTTTGGATGTGGGAAGCAGCTTTCAAAATTCATATGTGAGACAGTGGGGTCAGAAGTGTAATATGGAAGTCTGAATGTCATTGCAAGGGTACACGTAGCAATTGAGCCCATCACTTCTGTCCATCTCAAGACTTACTTCTATAGCAATTCAGATTCAAGACACTGAACTCATTCCAGTTTACTGACACCTTTCCTGTACTGGGGTGCTCAAAACTACTCACAGTATTTCAGATGGGATATAGAATCATAGAATCACAGAATAATTAGGGTTGGAAAGGACCTTAAGGTCATCAAGTTCCAACCCCCCTGCCATGGGCAGGGACATCTCACACTAAACCATATCACCCAAGGCTTTGTCCAACCTGGTCTTGAACACTGCCAGGGATGGAGCATTCACAACTTCCCTGAATAACCTATTCCAGTGCCTCACCACCCTCACAGTAAAGAACTTCTTCCTTATATCCAATCTAAACTTCTCCTGTTTAAGTTTGAACCCGTTACCCCTTGTCCTATCACTACAGTCCCTAATGAAGAGTCCCTCCCCAGCACCCCTATAGGACCCCTTCAGATACTGGAAGGCTGCTATTAGGTCTCCACGCAGCCTTCTCTTCTCCAGGCTGAAGAGCCCAGACTTTCTCAGCCTGGCTTCCCATGGGAGGTGCTCCAGCTCCCTGATCATCCTCGTAGCCCTCCTCTGGACTTGTTCCAACAGTTCCATGTCCTTTTTATGTTGAGGACACCAGAACTGCACACAATACTCCAAGTGAGGTCTCACAAGAGCAGAGTAAAGGGGCAGGATCACCTCCTTCGACCTGCTGGTCACGCTCCTTTTGATGTAGCCCAGGATATGGCTGGCTTTCTGGGCTGCGAGCGCACACTGAAGCTGGCTCATGTTCATTTTCTCATCAACCAACACCCCCAAGTCTTTCTCCGCAGGGCTGCTCTGAATCTCTTCTCTGCCCAACCTGTAGCTGTGCCTGGGATTGCTCCGACCCAGGTGTAGGACCTTGCACTTGTCATGGTTAAACTTCAGGAGGTTGGCATCAGCCCACTTCACAAGTGTGTCGAGGTCCCTCTGGATGGCATTCCTTCCCTCCAGTGTATCAACCGAACCACACAGCTTGGTGTCATCGGCAAACTTGCTGAGGGCGCACTCAATCCCACTGTCCATGTCAGCGACAAAGATGTTAAACAAGACTGGTCCCAACACCGATCCCTGAGGGACACCACTCGTTACTGTTCTCCAGCCGGACATTGAGCCATTGACCACAACTCTTTGTGTGCAGCCATCCAGCCAGTTCTTTATTCACTGAGTGGTCCATCCATCAGATTGATGTCTCTGTTGCTTATATACAAGAACTAGGACAGAAGCTCAGGACCAAAGTTTCCCCACACCAACAAGGATGGGCAGATGGTGGAAAAAAAACAGATATCTTCTTTAAGGATAATTTTCCTCTTTTGGAGCTGGGGACAGGAAGGAGACTTTGCAGAGTTAGGCCAGGATCTTCAGTAGGCCAAAGCCTTGAAATGAAATTATGCCACTTCTATTCACCTGCTGTTAGATACAAAAGACCTTATCGGGATATAATTAACATAATATATCTATTAATAGGAAAAATTCATCTACACAGGGAAAAAATATTTTCCTAAGACTCTTAACAAGCACATTTCCTGCCAACAATGCACTTACATAGAGAGAATGAACTGCAGGGTCCCCATATACTTTTTCTCTCAGCCCATCCTGCCCTGCATTCCAGCATTCCCAGGGAGTGCATGGTCAAATCTGACCTTGGGAAAGGCACGTGCTACCTCTCCCCTTCTTAGGGCTCCCATTTGTAGCAAAATGGTTTCTTCTTCCCCAGGTACATCAGCTTTTTCTTTTCCTTTACATTTTTGTTGTTTGGTTGGTTTTTTTTGTTTGTTTGTTTAAACAAAACATTTAGGAGTTCTTGCCATCACAAAAAACCACACAGAAAGGAGAAGAGCTGGCACCTCTCACCCAAGAGGAGCTGGGGAGGGAGACAGAGAGGTCCCAAATAATTACAGTCTCATGCAGGTCCCAGCCCCAGGACATTTTTTGTGTAGAGCAAGAGTCCTATTTTTTACAGCAGGGTGCTACGGATTGCTATATGCAGTACTTGAATTAGGAAATACAAACAAATTAAACAGCTTTTATCCTTTGCATAACAAAGTTCCTGAAAAATCACTGAAAACCTACCAGAAAACAGGCAAATTTCTGAAGAAAGCTTTCTCTGTTCTTGCAAGGTGGAAGAAATCTTGGTAACAAAATAATGTCTTGTCATGGTTTAAACTCAGGCAGTAACCCAGCACCATGTAAATGACATTTTACCCCCCACTTTTCTCTCTGCCCGTTTGGGATGGGGAGGAGAATCAAAAGAAAGTAAAACCTGAGGGTTGAAATAAGAACAGTTAAATAACTGAATTAAAGTAAAATATAGCAATAATAGAAAGAATGCCAACAACAACAGTAATGATGATAGTAACAGAAAACAACAACAACAAAAAAAAACACCTCAGAAAACCCAAGTGATATACAATACAATTGCTCATCACCTCCTGAGCAATACCCAGCCCAATGCAAGCAGCAATTGGTCCCTCCTGGGTAACTCCCCCCAGTTTATATATTGGGTATGATGTGCTGTGGTATGGAATACCCCTTTGGCTAGTTTGGGTCAGGTGTCCTGTCTCTGCTCCCTCCCAGCTTCTCATGCCCCTCTTCACCAGCAGAGCATAAGAGACTGAAAAGTCCTTGATCAGGGTAAGTGCTACTCAGCAACAACTAAAATATCTGTGTGTTATCATAGCTATTCTCACACTAAAGCCAAAATACAGCACTGCATCAACTGCTAGGAAGAAAAATATCTGTTACAGCTGAAGCCAGGATATGTTTATACTGTTTTCTTTCTGCTAAAGAGCTCAATTATTAAAGTTGTACTAACAAAGCCCTCATCAAACACCTGAATAGTCCCCTACTAAATCAAGGAACTGATATATCATGACTAATAGTCAAGAGGAGTTAAAAGAAGGGTACTGAATAAAGGAAAAAATCAATAGTGTCAAATACATTTTGTTTCTTTTGCATCACTATAAATAAGACTTCATGTAATTCGAATAAGATCAATTTTAAACAATTATTTCTCTTCTCCTTAAGTGTTAAGTGGTTGTGATGAGGTTAAAACTCTGAAGTGCGAGTTGAGGTTCTGCTGTTAAACCTCTAGCACAGTATTCAGGCATGCATAGCCATGCATGCACAGGTTGTGTTTTACTGGTAATGCACCACCTGAAAAATAGATTAACTTGAACCAAATATGATTTGCAGAAAGGATTTAAGTCTACTGTGTTCATTTCTCCTTCAACAGTAAGAAAACCGATCAGACAGAAAGATCTAGTGGCTATACCTACATTGAAAATTAATGGTGCACAATGGGAAAAATTTATAGAGTGAATTATTTGGTGCGGAGAACATGATACATGTCCACAGTATTTGCAGTTTGAAGGCTTTCCTTCAGACTGCCTCCGGTCTTGTCCAACAGAGTGCACATTTCCTAGTGGCTGGAGCATATTAGATTTGCTCCTGGAGCACACCTTAGATTTCAGTTTAGTTTACATAGTCTGAAACTTCTCCAAAATGCCACTCAAAGCATGGTAAGCAGGAACAGCCAGAAAATTCCCACCAAAATCATGTTACTGATTTGAACCTAACCATTAATATAGTTGCTACCATAAAGTATGTCAGCTAAGAGATTCTGGCATGCAAGAGAATTTCTTGGCTGTTTCCAGTGGCATAGCCAATGCTACTTTCTACTTGGAAGCTAGGCCTCCTACTCTGTTGTGATTAAGGGATATTGAGAGATTGTGCTTGAAAAGAACAAAGATAGGTTTCTGCATCTGTGCAACACATAATTTTCCTGAAGGAAAGAAGTTAAAACCAGAGCTATAGAATTGTAATGCATAGGTTCAAAAAATGCAGAACAGATTTACATGAAAGCAAGCTTGCACGCTATGTAAATGCTGGTAAGCTGAAGATTTGGTTGAACGCTTAAACCAGTTCAACTGCAATGTCTAAAATAAGTCAACACGAGAGTATTATGGAATACACTGCAACACCTGTCTGTTTTATTATCCATCTGCACTCAGATTTTTCTCTTACTCTAGACATTTTTTTCTGTCCTAAAGTCTAAGTCTCAGCATTCAAAGCCAGATCACTTAATCAGAATAATTCACTTAAATATTTTTACTTCTGAAGTTTTACAGGCTGAGAAAGTTGGGGCTGTTCAGCCTGGAGAAGAGAAGGCTGCGTGGAGACCTCATAGCATCCTTCCAGTATCTGAAGGGGGCCTATAGGGATGCTGGGGAGGGACTCTTCATTAGGGACTGTAGTGATAGAACAGGGGGTAACGGGTTTAAACTTAAACAGGAGAAGTTCGGGTTATATATAAGGAAGAAGTTCCTTACTGTGAGGGTGGTGAGGCACTGGAGCAGATTGCCCAATGAAGTGGTAAATGCTCCATCCCTGGCAGTGTTCAAGGCCGGGTTGGACAGGGCCTTGGGTTGCATGGTTTAGTGTGAGGTGTCCCTGCCCATGGCAGGGGGGTTGGAACTAGATGATCTTAAGGCCCTTTCCAACCCTAACTATTCTGAGATTCTATGATTCCCTATTTCTGACCACACAACTCTCTTCCTACATGCTGCAGTTGCTTTTGAATTCTTTTATAACTCTTCAATTAATTTATCCTTAATAGTAATGTATATGTCTTCAGATTTAAAATGTATTGAATCTTTCTTTATCTTGTCATCTGTGGGCCCTATAACTCAGCCACAGAGTAAAGACATAACCAAATATTCGCTAGCTTGACATATGAGAAGACTCCTATGTGTCTGACAGTGAAGTCCCTTCTTTCTTCCTCTTCTCCCCACTGCTGTCCCAAAAATGATGGTGTGCCTTTCTAAGAACTTCTTTACATGCACAGCTTCTACAGAACTTGGGTTATATAGCAACATGATTTGGAGCAGAAGTGCGTAATCAGCTTAGCTTACACAACATGCATACATATATAAAGAATATAGTTTTGAGGTTACGACCTTCATGCGTGTACTTTCTTCTTTCCTTTTTGATCCACAAGGAACTGAGGAGTGGAGTTTTGATCAGTGAAGGTCATCAGCAGTGATAAAAGCAAACATCCCTAAGAAAAAAAATCTAACAGACCCCTGCAGCAGAGGATAGGTAAGGTGATGCCTCAGGTTTCCTAGAACATATTCTATGCTCATTACCAATTTGTACTGAATACTTAGTTCTGTAAAAGTTGCCATTATTGCCATCTTAAACAATACATGTCCAAGAGGACTTAAATTATTACTCAGTAGTAATAGTAAACAGTTGGAGAGAGGCCAGAATTTTTTGCTCATTAGAAGGTATTTGAAAGAAGTCAAGCCCACCACATTAATGGTTTTAATTGTATCACATATTTTAACACTTTTTTAGAGATATATTACCTAAATTGATAGCTCAAAATGACACTATTTACAAATACAAAGAAGGATACATCTGCAAATATTTGTTCTCAACCACACAGCAGAAGTGTTTCTTTTGGAATTTGTGAACATTTTATAGATCAATTTCTTGCTCATATGAAGGCTTAAGAAAAGTCTTAAGCATATATTTGTTCATTAGAAGAATAAAAGGAAAAAAGAACAAAGCTGTATTTAAAAAAAAACAAAACCCTTATCATCATGGTAACTAAACACAGGCTAATTTTGTAACCAGATTTTTCCTGGGAGGGCAGAATAGATTACCTTTATATCACCTAATCCAACATTCAAAAAAACCTCAAAAGATAAATGATAATTTCTGAACAATTAATAACCACCTGAATACATTATTACAAAAAATGTCAAGAAAAGCCGTGATTTCAAACATGTTTACATGGTATTTTCAAACACTTTCAGACAAACACCTGCATTTTAAACCTTTCATAGGCTATTTGTGAAGAAGTAAAAAATGTGAAATTAATGATTACATTGCTTTCAAATAACAGTGTAATGTCTAAAGGGTAACTATGTGTGCTATATGAAACCTTCCCCCAAATTGTTTATAAAGGATCAAAATTGTACTCAGTATCTTGCATGAAGAAAAATGTAGCAAATGGGTTTGATTGGCAGAAGTGATAATGAGTGATTAGTTGCCCAACTTATCTACACGCCACCTACCAGCCCCCCAAACATAGGAGAAGTTACAGTGGATGTGAATATTTTAAAATGACACAAAGTGTAAATGCCTCAGATCAGTAAACAGGGGGAAAGATCTATCAGACTAATTACTATCAACAGGCAAGAAAGAGACACTAGATTAATTTCTTTGTCTACTTAGGATTTGACCTTTCAGCTGAAGCTACCAACAAAGGTTTCCATCTAGTGGTAATGCCAGTGGCAGTTTCTGTGACATGCCCACCCATCTATGGCTGCTTACCACTTGCATCTTCCCAGTAACTGAATACCCATTTTACTATTATTACCTGGACTGAACTAAGCAACACGCTTTCATGAGTTATCACCTATTCAGCACTCACAGGAAGTCTGAACTTCTCTATTTAATTGTAATGTATCACCTGCTGCTCTGTACTTTATGCATCAAAATAATGTGCAGTATAACAATTTCCCCACTAACATAAAATAGCTTTATAGAACCATGGAATGGTTTGGGTTGGACAGGACAAGATCATCCAGTTCCAACCCATCCGCCATGGGCAGGGACACCTTCCACTAGACCAGGTTGCTTAAAGCTCCATACAACCTGGCCTTGGACACCGTCAGGGATGGGGCAGCCACAGCTTCTCTGGGCAGCCTGTTCACTGAAGGGTCTCACCACCCTCACAGTGAAGAAGTTCTTCCTAACATCCCATCTAAATCCACCCTCTTCCAGTTTAAAGCCATTACCCCTTGTCCTGTCACCACATGCCCTTGGAAAAAGTCCCTCTCCAGATTTCTTGTAGCCCCCTTTAGGTACTTAAAGGCTGCTCTAAGGTCTCCCTGAAGCCTTCTCTTCTCCAGTCTGAACAATCCCAGCTCTCTCAACCTACCTTTGTAGGAGAGATGCTCCAGCTCCCTGATCATCTTTGTGCTCTCATCTGGACTCACTCCAACAGGTCCCCAAACCTGCTGATGATGGGCCCCCCCCCCAGAGCTGTATGCAGAACTACAAGTGGGGTCTCACAAGAGCAGAGTGGAGGGGCAGAATCATCTCCTTCACCCTGCCAGTCATGCTCCTTTTGATGCATCTCAGCACACAATTGGCTTTCTGGGCATGTTGAGCTTCTCATCAACCAAACCCCCAGTTTGGTGCCCATCACCTCATACCACACTGAAAATGCCATTATTTTCTTTAGAAAAGATGACAAGTTGCTACATAATATGCAGAATATCTTTTTTTAATCTGGTACTGGCCAAGCTGTTATGAATAACTTCTCATTTAAAAAAAAATTTTGTTATGGTCTCATCAGGCCCAACAGAATGAAAATAACTAATACATCTTACATTATAACAAATACTTATCATTTTAAATTCCTAATAAAGCCCCAGAAAGATACTTATGTTAGCACTGATGGCACGTTTTCTTTCAGCATTTCTTAAAAACGAGCTGATTATACATCATGTCAGGTGATGGACCATTTTTCTTCAGGCTCATTGTAGGATTGTCTTCATTTTAGCTTCATGCAATCCAAGATGCTACTTTTTATGTGGTCAGATACCATTTCCACTTACCAATGAATATTGCATTATTTCACATTAAGTATTCATTGGAGCAGGAAACAAAATGATGGCATTTTGCTTCCCTAGTGGGTGCCCTAACGGCTAGCCTGTAAAGCCTCAGTCAGTCCGTCCTGCTTTCTGTCTTTCACTTAACGAGTATTTAAGTAATGTGCATAAAGTGAATTTATTACAAGACAATAAAACTTAAGGACTAGTGGAAAAACACTGTACACTCCGATTCTCTAATCAATAGTCTATAAAAGAGGAAGGGGAGGTAAGACATATGCTTAATCACGTTAGATGACATCTAAATGTGTACCAGAAGACCCCTCTTCCAAAAACAAATGTCTGCTTTGTCAGTTCTGACAGCACTTTTATATAAGATAGAAGTTAAGTGACTTGAAGCTACCAGAATTTAGGCAGTAATGAGTAAAATTTAGTTGCAGAGTCAGCTTCAGTGACTGCAAGTCTAACGGATATTCTGTGAACATTAGCAGGAGCTAAATGCTATACTGAGGCACTTTGAGGAGCATGCCAGTACATCTTTTTGATGTATACACAACAGGGTATCTACACTCAACAGGATTTATCTGATTGCTACAGAGACAGTAAACAGATTTCTGTTTCTTAATGATCCCCAGTATAAAATTCAATCTCAGGAGCTCTGTGGAGTTAATTTTCACATTTCACTTATTCTTTTATGGATGATTTCCAAACCTAGAAGTGCAGGTGAGTGAGGGATAAGAAAATATTTTGAAGGAAATATTCTGAGCTCTTGAATGGAAAAGAATTTTCTCTGCTTTTAATTATTTCTAATTTTGATGACAAAAATAATGTTGAGAATTCAAAATCATTTAATCAGAATGTGCTATCACAATTCAAATCCACAAATCCATGAAACAATGCAGCATAATGTCAGACTACAACAGCAAGTTGGTTTAGCATAGCATTTCAGAGTTTCTATTATGATCTCCAAGATCATAATAATAATAATAAAGAAATAAATTTCATTAGGATTTTGTTTTCAGAAGTGCAAAAGGAAATAAAGCTTTGGAACACAGACTCACTGACATCAAGAAGATGATTTTTTTCTGCCGCTGCAGCCTTATATCAGTGGGTAAGAAACACAGTCAGGGTAGGAAACATTCCACTTTCTTTAGTGCACAACCAAAATGTAAGGCTGGGAGAGAGAATGTCAGGAGTCAAGACTGCTTTATATACAATCAGGAGCTGTACATAAGGAGACAGTGAAGTGGGTGAAATAGTTTGGTTATACAAGATCAGACTCCCGAGAGAGAGGAAGCACCTATAGAATTACCATGCAAATCTACTGAAATGGGAGTAACTTACTTATGCTAAAAGCCTACTTAGTTGCCCAAATCCCATAAGGAGTATACAGCGAAAGACAGATAAAACTTGATGGACAGAAGACCATGGAAAAGCCTTCACATATTTGAAAAGACATCTTAGCATGAAGTCAGTCCTGCTCAGGAGCAGTTTTACAATGAGAAATTACTCTGTGAAGTATCCTTATCAATAGTCAATAGGCAGGCCTCTCAAGAAGGGGAAGATAAACACCTTATTCTCTATCTCTGTACAAAACCATTCACATGGAAGTGTCTGCTCATTAACAGAAAAGATAGCACTCTAATAAAATAGACAAAAGACAGGCTCAGATAGAGCTCACTGACTGAGTCACTGACTGAGTAAACAAATTCCATTAAAAACTGACCTTTTCCTCATTGAACAATAAAGAAAACAAGAATATACATCCCAAATGCAGACATTTGGCATTCTAATGCAATTGTTTTTCATGATGAAAAGGAAGAAAAGACAACCTGAAGTATGTATTCTCCCTTGGAATCAAAAGAACTGGGTCTGAAAAGGAATCTGCAGGTCTAAGCAAGTGTCAGGGAAGAGAAAGACAGATGGCCATCGGGCAGATTCAGTTCTCAGCTGCTGTGAAAAGATTAAATGGTGTCTCATCAACTCAGAACCCCATGCCTGGAATGCCTGATTAAGCTGGCTGGAACAAACAGCATCCAGAAAGAGAAATGACAGGGAAGGAATCTTGCAGAAAAGAACTAGATATTGTATGCACTGCTCTTTCTTTTCTTGGACACAGAGGCAAACTCTGTGAATAATGTCAAAATACGAAGTGCAATATCTCCATGCACAGGCAAATGAGAAAAGGTTTGTTGTGCCATGAATTCCTCTATTCCTGACAGTCAAGAACCGGAGAGCTTCTCTCGAATCTACATCAGGCTTCTATTGCTCCTCTTGCCTAGCTGCAAGAACACAGCCCTTCATTTAGAACACTATACTTTTTAATTTTTAAAACTCCACTTGTGGTATATTGTTGCTGTATTAGATTGAAGACATATTAGTTGAATCATCAAGTTAGCACCGCAAGCGACCTACTCCTACATATTATTAGGGAAAAACAAGGCATAGCCAACTTGTAAAATATTCAGCTAAGTAAGGTCTTTATTTACTACTGTTGATTCATTTCCATAGTTGGGATTCATCACCAAGTTATTGCTTTGTCTAATTCACAGCCTAAAAGCCATTTAAATCTTTCTTCATATATTTCAGGTTTTATACGACTGAAAGACCTCTCTCATTCCCTTTCCCACTCAGGTATCTCTAATAGTGCATTCAAAGTAATCAAACAATCCTTACAAATAACGTAGAGATTCCCCTTATATTCCTATACAGATATGAAAAATTCATATTCTGCTTTTCAAAAATACACTTGAATGGAAGGAATTTTCTTTCTGGCACCTTCCTCATTTGGACTGATCAACTCTTCCTAAAAGTCTATATACATGCAGACAACCAAAGACATTTTTTTTTTTTTTTTTTAACTTTAATGCAAGTAAATGAAACAGAAGACAAAAAACAGAGATGAAAGAGGAATTGAGATGCAAGAAAAAATGATCTGTAAACTCTTCATATCTTTCTGGTTTTGTATTTATGAATGACTCCTATAAGTAGTGCGGTTAATACAAGACTTTATGCTGATGAGATTAGAGGGCAAATGGAAAATATTTGAAGGTTGATACAGCCCATAGGCTGGTGGTACCTTTCTCAGGATAGCTTGTGTTGTGTGCTACGACTTGAATCTTCCCTCTAATTACTTGCTGACCCAATGAACAAAACATTGGTCACACATCCAAGTCTTACCTGTTGTGATTTACTCTGCTTTGGAGCAAGCACTATGCTAGGCTGTTAGACAAATCAGCCATAGCACTTTCTAAGACTGAGTCAATGAGTTGGATGACTGCCAATTCAGAAAGTCCTGCTAAAATTAGCTATTAAAAGTTATTCAGTGGAGCTCCTGCATTTTCTAAAATTATCAGAATCAGAATTTAAAGGTCCCACTTCATTTAAATGGCCTTTGGTACCCTTTTTGAAAGCAAACAAAAAAATCAATTTTTAAGTTGATTGCAAAAACCCTTGTAACAACTGTTTGCTACATAGAAGGCATCTTTTGTCTCATGACAGAAGTTACTGTTTTTACTCACAAATAAGACCATCTGCAACTCTGGACCAGCCAATAAATCCTAGTTTAGCTCTTTGGAGTGATCAGTTTTTCTGAAATATTATTTATTTTAATGAGTTTAACTTTCTGTATATACCCAATTAAAAATCTGATTTCTCTAAGTACAGAATACCTTATCATTCCCACAGGAACTGGAGGAGCTCATTGGTTCTGCCAGGAATCCCTCAGTGTCAGCCAGCCAATTAAAAAAAAAACAATCTTCATCTTCATCAGGAAATGGTAAAATAAACACACTGAACTCTACTGATTTGTGTTTTAGATGCCACCATGACACTCTCAGCTGTGACCTCAGGTACTGTAACATGAACTTTCAAAGCTGTGTCAGCCTCATGCATTACAGGGGTGAGTACAGGCGGTAGCTCTATACAGGACACTTGCATATTTGCAGCTCCTTAAACAAGTACTTTTGAACAACATAGAGATGTACCGATAGGACAAGGGGTAATGCGTTAAAACTTAAACAGGGAAAGTTTAGATTGGATATAAGGAAGAAGTTCTTTACTGTAAAGGTGGTGAGGCACTGGAATGGGTTGCCCAAGAAAGTTGTGAATGCTCCATCCCTGGCAGTGCTCAAGGCCAGGTTGGACAGAGCCTTGGGTGACATGGTTTAGTGTGAGGTGTCCCTGCCCATGGCAGGGGGGTTGGAACTTGATGATCTTAAGGTCCTTTCCAACCCTAACTATTCTATGATTCTGTGATTCTATTTCTCCAGTATTAAAAATACAATCGAAGAAAATACCTGTATTCTTCTGTGCCTCAGAAAAAGAAGCTTCGTCAGGGTTCCTGTAAAAAATAATAAAAAAATAATATCCGAACCAACCGAACAAAACCCTGTAGGAGTCAGATTTGATTTTGAGAAGGGGAATTCAAAAAGGAAGACTTTTTTTTTTTCTCTGAACAAGTAAACATTTCACCTTTCACATTGAACAGTAATTTTTAATACAAAATCTAAGCCAGGCAGCTGAGTACCAATGTAGAATTTGTAAGCCTCCTGTGTCCAGAGTTAGAGCAGATGAAGAACAAGCAATTGTTTTCCTAAATACATGGTTAATTGAATATACAATTGTCATACCGCTATGATTTAAATTTAAATTCTTGCTGGCCTCATGTTTCTAATTTTATTTCTCAATCAGGACTTTACAGAAGGATTATGGAAATCTACAGAGAGAGCCATAATCCTAAACATCCTGCTGACTAATTCAATAGCCACAGATTTTCCATGCCTGTCATCAGTGAAAAGTATAAGCTCTTTTCTTTCATATAGGTGGTTTACTTGGATGCAATGAAGTAATGCCAGTCACTTCAGATAAAGACTATTGTGTTACTCTGTTCTGATTCATGAATTAACAGAAAGAAATTTTAAGGGAGAAAACAGCCAAGAAACTTCTAGAAATTTTAAGAAAATCATAACAAACATTTCTTCCTGGTTAATCTTTTTTTTTTTGACGTTTGACTCGTATTAGAGCAGGGAAGGAGACAGCTGGTTCAGACATGCCTACACAAACTACAAAGGCTATAAAAAGAAATTTTGGATTATTTAATGTCAGTTGATCATTGCAAGTGCTCAAATACTCTTTCAAGAAGAAAAATGATGAATTTATTATATGTGTATCGCTTGTTTCAGTAAAAAAAAAACCAAACCAAACAAAAAAACCCAAAAAAGAACAAACAACAACAACAAAAAAAAACCCACCCCAAACCGATAACAACAAAAGCCAAACTCATCCAGAACTTAAAGTCTCAAGCAGCATTCAGAAAAAAGAAGGATTAGTTCCTCAGAGTGTCAATACTCTTCCTGTGATTCAGAAGTTCTGGTACAATAACAGGGATGTGAAGTATGGCTGAAGGCATGAAAAGCCAAACTTGTGACAGAAAAACAAAAACAGGAGGGGTTTAAATATATATTTTATTTTTTTAATATTAATGATAATTTAGACTGAAATTATACTCAGTAGAAAAGGAGAAAAATTCTTTAAATCAGTATTCAGGTGGAATACTTCAGCATGGCAATAGTCCTCTCACACATGGCTTCTAAGGAGCTATTACAAATAGATTTTTGCATAGTACCACATTTTTGTATCACTTCTGCTTAATACCTTAAAAACCCAACTGTATCATAAAACCTCAATCTAAAGCCTATGATAAGCCATAATGGTGAAGGATGTGAACGAAGTAGGGAAACCCCCCCGTGTTTAAATAACAAATGTGTCATTTACTTAATAGTGAGCAAATATAAATGGGCTTTGGCTTAATTTCTACTTGAAAATATTAAAGTCCTTGCACTGTGGGACTGAGCAATATAGGAGCAGAAACCATTTGTCTATGCTACAGGAATCTTGAGAGATGTAGATCATGATTGGATTCCATTATTGCTGACATTTCACAAAGACATTAAAAGAGAGAGCTCTCATTCCTAGCACTTACAGTCAACCACCGAGTAAATCTAGTTATGTTACAGGTGAAGAGTACAAATTCAGAATGAGATGAGGACAGGAAGGCTATGGGGATATTTAGCC
This sequence comes from Pezoporus flaviventris, assembly GCF_033815535.1. Classification (NCBI taxonomy): domain Eukaryota; kingdom Metazoa; phylum Chordata; class Aves; order Psittaciformes; family Psittacidae; genus Pezoporus; species Pezoporus flaviventris. The sequence goes on along the minus strand of NW_026892579.1, from coordinate 25,488,028 downwards.
AGCACGTGAGTGATTAGAGCAGCTAACATATACAGGTATACGTAAACATGTGTATGGATAAAGGTATATGTACATGCACAAATATAAAGGCACTTATCCTGAGCATTTGACAGCTAGCTATGGTTCCTCAATTATTTCACCGAGGTCACTGATGGAGGGTTGACATTGAGCATGAGCACATTAGCACCTAAGGAAACCATTTATCTGAAGCAGAGGATAAAACATGAAACTAATCAGATGATGAATCAAGCCCAAAGCGAGGACTGACAGAGAAGGTGAGCAAACAAAAGAAAGAAGTTTTCCAAGAGCTTCACTAGGCACCACTGAAAAAGCCTGGCTCTGTCTTCTTCATACCCTCCCTTCAGATATTTCTGTACATTTATGAGATCACCTTGAGCCTTCCCTCTTCCAGGCTAAGCAGTCCAAGCTCTCTTAGCCTTTCCTCGTGTGAAAGGTCCTCAATCATTTTCATACCCTTTTGGCCATGTAGCCTCTGCAACCATGTTTCTTTTTATTTTTTCCTGTACTGTTTTTCAAAACCATATTTCTGTTATTCTCCTTTTGACAACTGAAGCTTTTTGGCCAGTGGAATTACTACACTATTTTTCAGTTATATGATCAAGAATTACTACACTATTTTTCAGTTATATGATCAAGAAAAACTATCTTAAATTACAGATGTTTTGATGATTTGTTGTTTTGTAACATACAACATTCCTTCCCAAACTGATTTGAAATTGACTATGAAATACAATTAATTCTACAGTTGTCTTCCTTCAAAGCCTTCTTAAAAAACAGGGTACATATATGAGCTCAAGTACATCTTATTTTCAAGTTCTATGAGGAAGAGCTGGGGTTTACTTTTGCGTCTAGAAACGAGAGCGGAAAAAGCTGATGGGAGTTGTATTTCATTCACAGCAGATTCCTGCATGAGCTATGCATAGCATAATGCTGAATGACATTTTAAGATCACTGTGAATCTTTAAATCAGACCAAAACCCAGGCTTATCTTCCCATAGTGATAATTTCGTGTTGTCATTACCACTTTTTAAAATAAATTAGGCTGGCCTGTTGTCCTGACCCTTCAGTTAATATTTTCTGGAATCAAAACATTATCTTGCTACCTCCTTACATAAAATGGGATTCCACAAAGAAATAAAAATTTGCTAAAAATTACAAAATAGTCTTCTGCTGCTCGTGAATTCTCATGGTAACTGAATTAAGCACATTTGACTTTTTCAGTATTATATATTTCACTTAAGAGTGCAAAAGTTTTAGCTGTAACATTCATTCATAAAAAGCAAGTAACACCAGCCTTCAGAGTGAACCTTCAGAGAGAAAGAAAAAGATTTAATAAGAATGTTATTAGACATTCAAAAGGCTCAAGAAAGAGTATTTACAAAGAAAGTGCTGTGTATAAGCTATGGCTTTGAAATGAACAGCTGGATCTACATTTGCAGTAATGAAGTTCAACACCACTAGAAGAAAGTATGACAATTACCATCCTTCATCCCTCATAGCTTCAGCAACTCAGAATAAAGAGTTAAATCATTCTGCAGCATCCAGCAGCACTTAAGACACAGGGATGATGAAGCTGCAAAACAGGCTTCCTTGTTTCCGGTATTTTATTTCTGCATTTCTGTTAATTCTGACTCAGCAGTCAATGATGCTCTGAAATTAAGAGTGGGGACCTGCAACAAAAGGATGCAGCTACTTATCTGTTTCTTCACAAATGGTAAAATACTTAATGGTACAGTCCAGCATTTAAGTCATGATATTCAATCATTAGAGCACCAAGTATAAGGTGCAGACTTACATGGGGTTGAATTACGTATTTTGGCTTCTTGCAATGTAAATAGGATCAAGTAACTTAAGCATGGGACACACAGCTCCTTGCTTTCTGACTGGGTCAATGCAGCCATCCATGAGATGTGCCATAGTCAGTCATACACTATGTATCACTTATTCCTGAAAAATTAGGGTCCCCATGGGAAACAATTCCAGAACCTGGAACACTTAAAATAATCACAAAGATTTTAGCCAGCCACAACCAAGGGCAAAAGAGAAAGTATTTGCATCACCTGCATAAAGTAATGAATACAGGAAAGATGCAACAGACCATGGGTCAGTTCTTTCTTTGGTCTAAGGGCTTCCCAAAATGTACTACTCCAGCAGAAGTTCTCTAAACTCAGCACTATAGCATTAACAGATCAGGGCTGAAGGGAGAAGCACATTTTTTTCCCCCTCCTGTTGGCAGTGAGACACCATGCAGCAAAAAGAAACAGAAAGCTAAAAACCAAACAACCAAAGAAACAAAAATGAAAACCAACCAAAAACCAACCAACCAAAAACCAACCAACCAACCGATCAATCAAAAACCAACCAACCAACCAACCACCAACCAAAATGCACTTTTAAGCCCTATAGATTCCTGGAGCCCAGTCCCAAGTAGGTTCAAGAACAGGTCAGGCAACAACTGTTTCAATACACAAGTGAAATGGCCAAGGGATGTCTTATGGCCAGTCAAGTTTCGTCACACAGTCATTGCACAGTATGTTCTATCACCAGCCAGGTCAATGTGTTTGCACCAACACCAGCCCCTTTAGATCCTTCACACATAGCAGACCTCTCAGAAATGAACAACTCATTTTTATCATTGTCCTGGGTTCAGCAGTAGCAGCCATTTTTTTTCCTTCTTAGTAGCTGGTGCAGTGCTGTGGTTTTGACTTTCAGCCTGGGAACAGCGCTGATAACACCGATGTTTTTAGTTGTTGCTAAGTAATGTTTACTCTGACCAAGGACTTTTCTGAGTCTTATGCTCTGCCAGGGAACAGGGGAAGCCAGGAGGAAGCAGAGACAGGACACCTGACCCAAACTAGCCAAAGAGGTATTTTACTTTCAGGTAATTAAGCACTTGAGGGAATCTTCAACTCCTTACAAAACACTTGTATCTCCCCACAAGAAACCCATAGAAACAGGAACATCTGTGTGATATTCACAGGGAACAATGAGCTGCACAGAGCTGATGAGGATGGCAACTAAGGGGAAAAAAAAGATCCATTTAGGTTTTCATTAGTGTACTGAGGCTGGGATGGAGTTAATTTTCTTCATAGAGGGCAGTGTGATGCTGTGTTTTGGATTTGTGACAAGATTAGCATTAATAACACCACAGTGTTTCAGCTGTTGCTGTGCAGTGCACACACAGCATCAAGGCCATCTGCATTTCTCATGGTGCTCTCCAGTGAGTAAGCTGGGGGTGGGCAAGAATTTGGGAGAGGACAGCCAACTGTCACTGACCAAAGGGATATCCCATACCATATGACATTAAAAACTTGGGGAACAGAGGAGGTAAGAGGACATTCACAGTTATGGCATTTGTCAAGTAACTGCTACGCATGAGGAAGCCTGCTGTCCAGGAAGCAGCTGAACATCTATCTGCGGATGGGAAGTAATAAATTCCTTCTTTTGCTTTGTTTGGGTGCACAGATTTTCTTCATCTAATAAACTGTCTTTATCTCAAGTCACAAAGTTTTTTTTGTTTTGCTTTTCTGATTTTTCTCCCCACCAAGCCACAGGAGGGTGAGGGGAGTGAGCAGCTGTGTGGGTGCTTAGCTGCTAGCCATGGTCAACCCACTACAGCTAGGCCAGAAAGAATGATATTCTCTATAAGTGGCCAAGGGCACTACTAAAAGAGGCAAGTGTAAACCTGTCCTTTAGTAACTGTTTATTGTAATAGAGTTGTAATAGAGCTTGAAAGAACACACAACTGGGATTATCTGAGGACAGGGCTACAGTAAGTAAGACCAAGAGGAAATCCAAAACCAAATCTTCCAGGTTAGAAGTTCACATACAGTCACACCCAATCCACATCCCCATGTGTCTCTTTACTGTTACTCATGACTGAACAGTAGATGAGGTTAAAATAACACTCCTCTGTCTAGGCTGTAAATCAACTAAATGCCATACAGCTACACTGGACTGGCATTATGTCCAAGCTAATGAAATCAGGAGACGAAAGGAAGGAAAAGAAAAACACCCTAACTCCTCTCATCAAGGTATAGGGACGATGTTAGAGCAAACCAAGCAGATGAGAGGAATAAGAATTATTTTTTTAAATAATTTCAACCTATTGAAATATTCTGAAATGCTCAACATGGTGATAGTTTAGTAACTACATCTCCCTTGTGGAAGCAAGTACAATAGAATAAATACTTTTTATCAGTGTCTTCAAGTAAAAAATAGTAGACCACCTCTTCCTTCCTCCACGCTGGAGAAAACAAAAGGACAGATTTTTCTTACAGCTAATTCACATGAATTGGAGAAGTTAGTTGAAAAGATGACAGTAAGAGGGAAACTTGCACAGAAATTATTATGGAACGATACTACTAATCCACCTGCAGAAGGAGGAGCACAGATTTTAAGAACGTAGTTTTCAAAACAAATTTGCTAGCTAGGATAACTAGGAGACAAGAAAAAGATTATGGTGGGGAGGGATTTTTCCAGTTCTTAAAGAATGACAGTAAAAACACAGAGAAAAAGAACCCCTGAGCAGATAAAGGACAAGAACTCACATGCTGTTCAGCAGCTAAAATGTGAAAAAGCAGCACATGAAACAAAAATGGGTTCAAATTACTAGGGAAAAAGAGTCAAATCAGAAAGTCCAAAGCAAAACGACATAGATGTTGTTCCTTGTCAATAATCACAAAGAACTTTCCATACATATGACAGTCACAAAAGAAAAAGCAAAGGAAGTGAAAAACAAAATGAGGGGAAAATCCTAGCTGGTAACAGAGGGAAAAGGCAAGACCCGAATGAACCAATGGATGCCGAGATGATGCTTTACAAAGCATCACGACACATTCACCATATTTTTATCTCCTTCCCTGAGCTTTCAGAATCCTGAAAGGTGAACAGGTATTTGGTCTGACCCATACTGACATATCTTTGCATTTATTATCTACTCTTAGAACTAATGAAGATGAGAGCCCTGAAAAGAAGAAATTAAAAAAAAATATGGAAAAGGTTCTTATCTGCCTGTACAAGTATACAATAGGAGTGAAACAAATAAATCATAAAGTAGCTTAAATTCAATTCTCAAGAAAAGAATGGAACATATATGCAAGCTTATTTGTAAGTAATGCACAGACAGCTAAGATGAATCTTTAACCTGTGAAGAGTAAGTCATTAAATCAGTTGCAATGACTTCTACAACTTCTAGCTATAGTTTATTTTAAAAAACATTTTCTTGCTATCCTTAACTGAATAGCTCTTATCAGTGTCCCAGTATGAAAACAGGAACACCAGGATTCTTTAAGAGGGGATGGGTAGGGAAAAGGAAGGTATAACACTGAAGTGCAGCATATTATCACATTTTGATTTTCTCTGAACTATTTGCTTAACTTTCAGAAAGTCTGTCCCCAATCAGCCTGTTTCCATTAGCAATTTTATGTCCCTAAAATTGATTGACAGCTTTTGAGAGATCTATTTTTTTTTTTTATCCCAACTTATTGCTGAGCAGTCACCACCAGGGGACATATTCAGCCTTGGTTTTCCTCCCTCTTAGAGAGGGATCTTCTGAAGTCACAGTTGCAATTTTTTTTCATCTGCATCTGGACAATATTTGGAACCCCCCCTCCAAATAAAACCCCCAAAACCAACCAAACATAACAACAACAAAATGCAAAACACAAAAAAGAAAACCACCACAAAACCCCCAAACCCACAAGAACCCCTAAACCAAAACAAAGACAAAACCCCAAACCCACCCAACCCCCCCCCAAAACCACCACCACCAACAACAACAAAAAAATCAACAAAAAAAAAACACCAACCATGAATTACTTGCTGTGCAAGCCACTAAAATTGGAAATTAGTTTCAGATAGGCCACTTCTTCCTTTGGAGTGAATTCAGCCTCGGAAGCACCTACAACTGCTTTAAATCAAGATGGAAATATTACCATGCTATAAAATATAACTGGCCTCCAATTTTCTTCACATAAATCCTCACCAGTGGAAAGTAACAGATACAACTACCAAAAAATCTTAAACAGCAGTTTAGAAGCATTGCCCGCTACCAAGGGGCTTTTGGAAATGAGGTGTTAGAGATAGGGGCTCTAATGTGTGCTAGTTAAGGACAGGAGGATTTTAACAGTTTAAGCACTCAGAAGTGCTTAAGGTTGTTGCTAAGGAACTTGCAGCTCCTTGACACAGTGAAGACAGGCAGGTCCCTTCAAACATGCTAAAGAACAGGCTAAACAGAGATCTTCCAGAACAGACTTCATGACTTTCCTAAACAATGAGCTCCAGTACTTCATTTTTTTTGTTATTAGAACAATTTTTTGAGAAGTTCATGCAGCCTGTCTCTGTAAGTCATATTTTAACACCTAATCATTCCTGGTACCCTCCTGCTTATACCCTTCTGAGGAGCAAATATTCCAGGTCAAGCCTTCAGATTGTTAAGTGGAACAAAGATCTCACAGTTCTTGCAAGTCAGCTACTCTTCTACGTCTTCCCATGAATTTGTTAAGGGATGAAAAAGATAGTTGCCACAAGGTCTACTTTTTTTAGCTCATAATGCAGAGTAATTTCCAGGGCCTTTTCTAAGCTAGGACTGGTAGTCACTTGCTCTTCATTTTTGCTTTCTGCCTGATCACATCACCCATTCCTGTCATTTGTCAAATAGTTTTAAATTTTATTCTTTTATTCTGCAGTGCTTGCACTCTTCCCCAGACTTAAACTATTTGCAAGTTTATTAAAGCTACCATCCATTCCATCATCCAGATTCATCCATAATGTTACCATTGTATAACACTGGATCCAAGACAGACAGCAATGTCTAACCTGTCACATTTTTCCTAGTCTATTAATGATCAGTCAGCATCTTCTGAGTGCAGATCCCCAGTCGCTCTTATGTTTACCCACTAGTAGGTTTCCTGAGATTGCTTTTCAGAATGCCATCAGGACTGCCAAAATGCTTTCTAAAGCCAGAAGCCCTTTTTTCTGCCCACAATACCCATACCTTTCTTAGGCTAGAAAATTGATTTCAGTAAAACTCTATCAATTATTACTTATCTTTTGGAAAGCTTCCAGGTATTTACTAATTATTAAATATTTTCTTAGAAGCTGACTGGACTAGGCTTCTCTCCTGACTATGACTTTCAGCTCTCCAAGTGAAAGAAACACTAGACTTGCCTTTTTTTTCAGTGTTCTGACACATCATCACTGAATTCCCCAGAATAACTGGAAGGGTCTGACATCAGCCTTTCAGAAGCACAGGGGAGTGTTTTATTTTAGGATTAACTTGAACAGGCTTAACCCATTTTAGAGTATTTTAACAAAGTGATCTCTTAATCTGGTTCATTTTAACGAAAGCTAGGTTTTACCATTTTGTCACTGGATTAAATCGAGTCAGTCATGGGACCCTTTCAAGTGAAGACTAGCACAGTAAAAGCATAGTAAATCGTTTGATGGTCTTAGCAATGCATGTTGAGACCCACTCCAAGCCACAGAGGAGTCCTTCCCTGTGTTCTTACTTTATAGGATTTACAAGATTACCTTTTACTGTAATTAAAGCCCTTCCATTTTGCCTTTGTCTCAAAGGTGATTCTGGTCTCCTCTTTGGGGCATGAAAGTCAGCCTGGCTTACTCCATAGCTAGCTGTAAGACCACCTGCTTAAGCAGTGGAAACACTTGTGAAGGAACAGGCAGGTGATGATAAGTCAGCTCATCGTGTGATGAGATGAAGTCCTCATGGACTCCAAAGGAGCAAGCGTATGCACTGCAGTGCCTCAGTACAACCCAGGAACTCTCAGTGACCTGTTGAAAAAGTTCAGCTTCTCCCCCTGCAGGTGACAGCTGCTCCCTAGTCCATGAAAGTCTGCTGCTCTGGTTATCTGGGAGTATCGCACACAGGGGAGTTGGGCACTGCTAAGGCATACCCAAGACTTGCTGCATCTTTGTGTGAAAAATGTCATGTTACCATCTTGCTGTTTAGACCATATTTAATTCAAGTCATGATAGAGCAAAGCACTCTAAAAAGATGTATTAATAGTTAAAAAACAAAACTAATCCCCCCCCCAGGTGGTATATACTACCAGTTCAGAAGTAAAGACTAAGTAAGATCAGAGTGTGGTAACAGCCAGAGATGGAAAAGGGAAAAGACAAAAGAGGAACCCTTAGTCACCAGACTTCCCTACAACATAGGGCTTCTTTAACTAGGTAAGTGACCTCCAGAGTGGCTAAGAGAGCATCACATCCACCTTAATATCCAAGTCTGCAGCCCTGACATGGTGTCCTGGGCTCAGCAGTAGCAGTCATGTTTTTTCTTTGTGTTAGCTGGTGCAGTGCTGTGTTTTGACTTCCAGCCTGGGAACAGTGCTGGTGATACCGATGTTTTCGGTTGTTGCTAAGTGATGTTTACCCTGACCAAGGACTTTGTGAGGCTCATGCTCTGCCAGGGAGGAGGGGAAGCTGGGAGGAAGCAGAGATGGGGCGCCTGACCCAGGCTAGCCAGGGAGGTATTCCATACCACAGCACGTCATGCCCGGGGTGGGGGGTAACTGGGAGTTACCCGGAAGGACACGGGCTTCTGGGTGGGACTCGTTTTCTTGGCCGGTGGTATTGTATTCTCTTCCCTTGTTATTTTCCCTTATCATTATTGTCATTGGTAGTAGCGGTGGTGATTTGTGTTGTACATTGGTTGCTGGACTGTTCTTGTCTCAACCCGTGGGAGTTGCACTCTTTCGATCCTCCTCCCCTTTCCTCCGGGAGCGGGGAAGGGGAGAGCCCCGGTGGGGGGGGGGGGGACGGACGTCGATTGTTGTCAGCTCAGCACCACTCACTGGGAGTGAGTGAACAAGTTACCTGACTGGGTTTAAACCTCGACAGTTCTTTTTGGCGCCCAACGTGGGGCACGAGGGGTTGAGATAAGAACAGATCTAACTGGATTGATAGTCACTCGTCACAATGCTGATTTATTGGCTCTCAAGGTTGTTCCTCTTGATCTCACAGTTTCAATATATTGTATCTTACTCCCATCCGGTATTTGCTATATTAGTGTTTGTCAAGTGTGGGGCTTGGGCTAAGGTTTTTGTCCCATTGTACTTTATGGTAATGACTTGTAATACAATAGAATCATTGATCATGAAACTGATCTGGTTTATGTTCCCAGTGTGGTCACCACCTTTATACTTTGGGAGGTATATGATGGAGGTGCTTAGCAATTACACATCTTTTTTCTCCTTCTCAGGTGCTCAACCTGTGAAGGAGATATCCTTTTACACTCCCAGTCCTCCCCCCAGACCATTTACATTTGAGAGTTTTGAATTTTTTGAATGGCATTTTAATGCTGTTGAGACTTGTTTGCTGATGGTGATTGGAATCACCATGCTAGCACGCATACAGAGTGTGTTTTGCCCACTACTGATTTCAAGAGTTAAGCAGAGTCAGGTTTGGGTCTTGTCTGGGGTCAAATGACGATGTAGGAGGACCGAGAGATTTTCCCTGAGGCTGGACAGCCATGAGTGGCAGGGTGTGTGGGATAGTATGGGCAAGTATCTAGGTCAGTGGGCCCCTCCAGTATTTTGGAATTTCACTACCGAACAACTGCAAAATCCAGAAGAATTAGTAAAACACTTAAATGAGGTGTGTGGTCATTCTGGCCATACCAGAGATGGACAAATCACGGCAACGTGCTGGGGCTTGGCCTATGCTTACAGGGCCTTGTTCAACACTATCCAGCACCTTCAAAAGGAAAAGAATGTCGGCGGATTTGAGGGCAAAGTGACAGTCGCTACTCAAACTTTGGCTGCAATGAACTGCGCAGCTACCCCAGTGGCAAGTACAGCAGCTGCTCAAACTTCAACTGCAATAGACAGCGTGGTTACCCCAGCTCCAAGCACAGCAGCTGCACCACCCCCAGCAACAAGTACAGTTGCTACTCAAACCACAGTGATAATCACTGCAGCCAAACCAGAGGACCAATTCGTACCAATATCGGTTGCCCCTGTACGCAAGAGAACAAGCAAAAAGGAAGCAAAAAGGGTGAAGCGAGATGAAGAACCAATGAATTCACCACCCGGTCCAGAATCCGATCAGGAGTCATCATCACATGACGAAGAAGAAGAAGAAGAGGTAACTTCTCGACCTCGGACCTCAACCGAGCTGCGGAATATGCGAAAAGATTTTACCCGTCAACCAGGGGAGCACATCATCACCTGGTTACTCCGATGCTGGGACAATGGGGCCGATGGTCACGAACTAGAAGGTACAGAAGCCAAGCAGCTGGGATCACTTGCTAGAGAAGGGGGAATTGACAAAGCAATTGCAAGAGAGAAAAAGTCCCTCAGCCTTTGGAGGAGGCTCTTGGCAGCTGTGAAAGAAAGGTTTCCGTACAAGGACGATGTTACGAGTCGTTCGGCCAAGTGGACTACTATAGACAAAGGCATCCAGTCTCTGAGGGAATCGGCCATCGTAGAGATGCTCTATCACATCAAGCCGAATAACGGGGATACACCTATAGATCCAGATGAAGTTGAATGTACACGACCCATGTGGCGAAAACTTACACGGAATGCACCGTCATCATATGCCCATTCATTGGCAACAGTGACCTGGAATGACATAGTACCACTAACAGTGGATGAAATGGTTCATAAACTCCGAGAGTTCGAAGACAATCTCACCCCTTCCATCATCTCAGCTGTGAAAAAACTGTCCCAGGACCTCGAACAATTGAGGGACGATGTATCTGATTTATCCAGCTCCTCACGTGTACCAACACATGTCTCAGCTATTAACAAAAGGCGTCCTATTGTTCGAGAGAGGAGATACAGGAGGTATAAGCCACGGGGTACCCTGTGGTTTTACCTGCTGGATCACGGAGAAGACATGACAAAGTGGGATGGAAAACCTACTTCAGCTTTGGAGGAACGGGTGAGTGAACTGAAGAGGGGAGCAAGGGCCAAGACTGATCGTCCCATGAGAGCTACGGCTTCAGTCTCTGGTGAGCAGTTTCCCAGATGGAATGGAAGAGCTGATTTTACTCCAGCTCCTGTGATAATGAAGAATAATCCCTTTCACCACAACTTAAGTGTCCAACGCTGCGATGACCATTAGAGGGGCCCTGCCTCCAGCCAGGCCTCCAGCCTGGCACATCAGTCCCACAGAAGTATAAGGCTCTAGTAGATAGCAGTGCACAGTGTACCCTGATGCCATCAAGCTGTCAAGGGGTGGAACCCATCCATATTTCTGGAGTAACAGGAGGATCCCAAGAGTTGACTGTGCTGGAGGCTGAAATCAGCCTGACTGGGAGGGAATGGCAAAAGCACCCTATCGTGACTGGTCCAGAGGCTCCATGCATCCTCGGCATAGACTACCTCAAGAGAGGGTACTTCAAAGACCCAAAAGGGTACCGATGGACTTTTGGTATTGCTGCTTTGGAGACCGAGGAAATTGAGCAGCTGTCCACCTTGCCTGGTCTCTCAGAGGATCCCTCTGCTGTGGGGTTGCTGAAAGTTGAAGAACAACAGGTGCCAATTGCGACCACAACAGTGCATCAGTGGCAATATCGCACCGACTGAGATTCCCCAATTCCCATCCATCAGCTGATCCGTAGACTGGAGAGTCAGGGGGTGATCAGCAGGACCCGCTCACCCTTCAATAGCCCCATATGGCCAGTGTGAAAGTCTAATGGAGAATGGAGGCTAACAGTAGACTATTGTGGCCTGAATGAAGTCCCACCACCATTGAGTGCTGCCGTACCGGACATGCTAGAACTTCAGTATGAACTAGAGTCAAAGGCAGCCAAGTGGTATGCCACGATTGATATTGCCAATGCATTTTTCTCAATTCCTTTGGCAGCAGAGTGCAGGCCACAGTTTGCTTTTACTTGGAGGGGTGTCCAGTTCACTTGGAACCAACTGCCCCAGGGGTGGAAACACAGCCCTACCATTTGCCACGGACTGATCCAGACTGCACTGGAACAGGGGCAAGCTCCAGAACACCTGCAATACATTGATGACATTATTGTGTGGGGCGATACAGCGGAAGAAGTCTTTGAGAAAGGGAGGAAAATAATCCAAATCCTGCTGAAAGCCGGTTTTGCCATAAAACGGAGTAAGGTCAAGGAACCTGCACAGGAGATTCAATTTTTGGGAATAAAATGGCAAGATGGACGTAGACAGATCCCCACAGATGTGATCAACAAGATAACAGCAATGTCTCCACCAACTAATAAGAAAGAAACGCAAGCTTTCTTGGGTGCTGTGGGGTTCTGGAGAATGCACATCCCAAATTACAGTTCGATTGTAAGCCCTCTCTATCATGTGACCCGGAAGAAGAATGATTTTAAATGGGGCCCTGAGCAGCAACAAGCCTTTGAGCAAATTAAACGCGAGATAGTTCATGCAGTAGCCCTTGGAGCAGTCCAGACCGGACCAGATGTAAAAAATGTACTGTACACTGCAGCTGGGGAGAACGGTCCTACCTGGAGGCTCTGGCAGAAAGCTCCAGGGGAGACTCGAGGTCGACCCCTCGGCTTTTGGAGTCGGGGATACAAAGGATCTGAGGCCAGCTATACCCCAACTGAGAAAGAGATACTGGCAGCCTATGAAGGGGCTCGAGCTGCTTCGGAAGTGATTGGCACTGAAGCACAGCTCCTCCTGGCACCCCGGTTGCCCGTGCTGGGCTGGATGTTCAAAGGCAGGGTCTCCTCTACACATCATGCAACTGATGCTACATGGAGTAAACGGGCTGCACTAATTACACAACGAACTCGAATAGGAAATCTCAGTTGTCCAGTCATTCTAGAAGTCATCATGGACTGGCCAGAGGGCAAAGATTTCGGAATGTCACCAGAGGAGGAGGTGGTGCGTGCTGAAGAGGCCCCACCATATAATAAACTGTCAGAAAGTGAAAAGCAGTATGCCTTGTTTACTGATGGCTCTTGCCGTATTGTGGGAAAGCATCGGAGATGGAAGGCAGCTGTATGGAGTCCTGGACGACAAGTTGCAGAAACTGCTGAAGGAGAGGGTGAATCGAGTCAATTTGCCGAGGTGAAAGCCATCCAGCTGGCCCTGGACATTGCTGAACGAGAAAAGTGGCCAGTACTTTATCTCTCTACTGACTCATGGATGGTGGCAAATGCCCTGTGGGGGTGGTTGAAGCAATGGAAGCAGAGCAACTGGCAACGCAGAGGTAAACCCATCTGGGCTGCTGCACTGTGGAAAGATATTGCTGCCAGGGTGCAGAACCTGGTGGTGAAGGTACGTCATGTAGATGCCCATGTACCCAAGAGTCGGGCCACTGAGGAACACCAGAACAACCAACAAGTGGATAAAGCGGCTAAGATTGAAGTGGCTCAGATGGACTTAGATTGGCAACACAAAGGTGAACTATTTTTGGCCCGGTGGGCCCATGACGCTTCAGGCCATCAGGGCAGAGATGCAACATATAGATGGGCCCGTGACCGAGGGGTGGACTTAACAATGGACACTATTGCCCAGGTTATTCATGAGTGTGAAACATGTGCTGCAATTAAACAAGCCAAGCGGTTAAAGCCTCTTTGGTATGGAGGATGATGGTTGAAGTATAAATATGGGGAGGCCTGGCAGATTGACTATATCACACTGCCACCAACCCGCCAAGGCAAGCGCCATGTGCTTACCATGGTGGAAGCAACCACCGGGTGGCTGGAAACATATGCTGTGCCCCATGCCACTGCCCGGAACACTGTCCTGGGCCTTGAGAAACAGATTTTGTGGCGACACGGCACCCCAGAGAGAATTGAGTCAGACAATGGGACTCATTTCCGGAATAACCTTATAGATATTTGGGCCAAAGAGCATGGCATTGAGTGGGTATATCACATCCCCTACCATGCACCAGCCTCTGGGAAAATCGAACGGTACAATGGGCTGTTAAAAACTACACTGAGAGCAATGGGTGGGGGAACTTTCAACATTGGGATACACTTACCAAAGGCCACCTGGTTGGTCAACACCAGAGGATCTGCCAACAGGGCTGGCCCAGCCCAGTCAGAACTTTTACATATTGTAGAGGGGGACAAAGTTCCCGTGGTGCATATGAAGAATTTGCTGGGGAAGACAGTCTGGGTTATTCCTGCTTCAGGTAAAGGCAAACCCACTCGTGGGATTGCTTTTGCTCAGGGACCTGGATATACTTGGTGGGAAGATGGGGAAGTCCGATGTATACCTCAAGGGGATTTGATTTTAGGGGAAAACAGCCAGTGAACTCAATTGTATGCTGTTGCCTGCTGTGTAATACTTCTATAGCCCATCAACTAGATGTCTCCAGGTCACCAGCGACTGGACCTGACTTCCCTCCAGCCATCATCCCAGCAGAGAATGAACTTCGAACATCATGGGCCGAATGGACTCAGCAGCATTATAGGGATTGGTCCATGCACTAAGAAAATGATCTTTTCCTCTTGGTCTGTATGTATATGGATGTATATATGTGGGAGAGCGATTGTGTATTAGAAAATGTGGGATCTGAGCACGACGTGAATGGTATGGAATAAGGGGTGGATAATGTCCTGGGTTCAGCAGTAGCAGTCATGTTTTTCCTTTGTGTTAGCTGGTGCAGTGCTGTGTTTTGACTTCCAGCCTGGGAACAGTGTTGGTGAAGCCGATGTTTTCGGTTGTTGTTAAGTGATGTTTACCCTGACCAAGGACTCTGTGAGGCTCATGCTCTGCCAGGGAGGAGGGGAAGCTGTGAGGAAGCAGAGACGGGGCGCCTGACCCGGGTTAGCCAGGGAGGTATTCCATACCACAGCACGTCATGCCCGGGGTGGGGCGTGACTGGGAGTTACCCGGAAGGACACGGGCTTCCGGGTGGGACTCATTTTCTTGGCCGGTGGTATCGTATTCTCTTCCCTTGTTATTTTCCCTTATCATTGTTGTCGTTGGTGGTAGCGGTGGTCATTTGTGTTGTACATTGGTTGCTGGACTGTTCTTGTCTCAACCTGTGGGAGTTGCACTCTTTCGATCCTCCTCCCCGTTCCTCCGGAAGCAGGGAAGGGGAGAGCCCCGGTGCGGGGAGGGGGACGGACCTCGATTGTTGTCAGCTCAGCACCACTCACTGGGAGTGAGTGAACAAGTTACCTGACTGGGTTTAAATCACAACACATGGACATTCCCAATTTCTCTTGCATTCCATCTCCCTCCTCTACACCTCCTAGTCTCTGGTTATTTTTGCTATTACAGTAAGACTGTAGTGCAAACAATCAGCTCACAAACAGATCAGGCAAGCACTGGATGCAGCAGGGCCCCTTTTGGCAGCAAGCTATTAAAGCAGTTCAGCATGACTCAGTTTCATCCTCATCTTTTTCCTCATTACCTAAGGGATAATGTATGATTGTTCTTAATTCAAATGGGCACCATTTCACTTCTGTAGATATTTTTTAGTTATTTCACTAATAAAACCAAAAATAAATCTGTATTCAAGACTGAGATCATGACCCCATCCCAGGTTTTGATAATTTTCACTTCTGATAACTCAAAGTATGCTTAAATGCAAAATAATTTACACTGGACTTTATATGCTACATCAAAATACTTATTAATAGAATGTAACCTAAGTGTCCATATTATGACAATTACACTTAAGGTTCCCATCTCTGGGGCAAGACAAGCTGTAAAAAAAAGTAATTTTAATACTTTGGGGCAACAGTTTCCACATTAGCAATTTTTAAAAATTAAACATCATTGCTGTATAAGACCATTTTTCATAACTAAGAACTAGTCATCTGAAATATAAGATGCAAACAATATGACTTGTTACTAGCTCGAGAGACTAACAATAGCAAACAAACAACTAGGAATGCTTTAAGGATAGTTAAAACCTGGATATTGGATATGGCTTGCTGGGGCTCAATGACTTCAGAGATACTCTGCCAAACTTCCCACTGGAGCACATTAGAGAGGTTTGGGGGTTTTCTTCTTCATACAGATGACAGCCACTGTAGGTAGCTACAAAGCAGGGTTCTCTTCATAATAGCAGGAACAAGAGCAGCTAGCTGAATCCATTATGGTATGGAGAACAGCTCTCACGCAGCATGCAATTTAATAGTCATGTCCAATACATAAAGTTTTATAACAGCAAATGCTCACACGTGAGCATTGCAGATCTGTGAGTACTGGCATATTTCAGAAAAACAATGATGCTATATGAGCTGTGATAAAATCTAAGGGAAATTAAAAAAAGTACATCTGCCAACTAGTAACATAATCTTTGCAGTTAAAGAGCTGAAGATCTGCAAAAGAATCACTGAGAACAGTTCTGGAAATAGTCCAAAAAGTACACCCATGCCAGAGAGCAACAGCAGGGCACTAGGTACACAGAAAGTATACAGATTCTTTTATCCAAGAGAGGATCATAACTCAGAAGAACCCAACTATGCAATCAGATTTCTTAAATGCAACTCCCACACTGCTTGAATAAATTCTGCAACATTATTGTACGAAATGAGTGGATTCCTCAAAGGACTTAGAGATCATCTGCCCACAGGATTAGATGACAATCCTGAGAAAGCATTTAAAAAAAAAAATAAATTGAAAGACAAAGGTAAAAATCAAAGCCTAAAAAACTGTCACTGAAGAACAATGAGTTAAGTCCTACATTAAATTTAAACTGAATAGGTAAATCTACATAAGAACCTTCAGAAACAGAGTATGATTAAAAATAACACTATCAGCAGTGATATGTCATTTGTTTTTTTTTTCTAATGAGATGAACTCTTCAGTTCAAGGCATCCCCATCGTATCAGACAACTCAGAGTTGCTGCTACAAAGATTTGTTCAGGCACTAGCCTAAAACAGGACACTAATATGGAAACATTTCTATTTAGAGTACATTCCGTAAGACAGAAATTGACGTATGTGAAGAGCAGCCCTTCTCCACATTACTCATCCAGTCCAATTGTAGATTTGCCAAGCCCAAATGACGTACTTGTCACTGTGTCTTTGGCAGGAGAACTGGGAGCCTTACTGGGAACTGTGATGACACATCCAACAAGCCTGTCAAAACAGAGACTGTTCACACATAGCTAAGAGGATGAGACAGAACCAACCTCGCATGACTTCTACAGTTGCACCGTAAATCTGTGGAAAGAGTTGAAAGGCATTAAAACAGCTCCTTGCTCCACTGTAGGAGGATGCCAGCTTGTCAGGACGCTAATCTTAAGCTTTTTGTAAAGAAACAGCTCTGAAAGAAAGCAGCATTCCTGTTGGTGAAATGTGGATTTCTATTGTTACTTCAAGCTGGCACCACTTGTCTGCTCAGCAAGTCTTGCACATCAGTGCTGGTTCCATGCACTTCACATGAGTAGCACTGCTTCCACAGCATGATAAATCC
Organism: Pezoporus flaviventris; assembly: GCF_033815535.1. Classification (NCBI taxonomy): domain Eukaryota; kingdom Metazoa; phylum Chordata; class Aves; order Psittaciformes; family Psittacidae; genus Pezoporus; species Pezoporus flaviventris. Next base: position 25,470,655 of record NW_026892579.1, on the reverse strand, counting down.
TTTGTTCAGTGGGGCAACACACTGGGATGAGACAAATGAGTGCTCTTTTGCTTGATTATGTTACAATGCAGCTTTTTTCAGGCTTGTAGAACCAATCTAGCTGCATTTGGAATACCTCCAAGACCACAAAAATAATAATTTGCTGGCAACCAGGCACATCATCCTCCAGTCAGAACACCACCACAACTCTTGGCTTGTGGACACAACACAGAGCAATTCTCTACAGAAGTTTTTTCTCTTTGACATTAATAGATGTTTAGAAGTCTGCAATATAGATAAAGAGTTCTTCCTCCGAGTGCAATGATGAGAATTCTTGTCCAGGTGTGAAAACAGAATTCTGAGGATAGTGTCAGGATTGGGCAGATATCGCAGGCAGCTGGTTGTCTGCATGAAGTGGGTAGCCCCAGGTGTATTTCAAACAGTACAACTCAGATGCTGGGCACATGTGCAGAGAACATCATCTCTGAACACACAAGGGACCTTAAATACAGAAAACTTGGAAGCCTGGTAGCCCAAATCATGTATTAATAGTTTTCAAAAATACCTGGGATTAGTCTGTTTAAAACTGGGTAGCTCAGGATTTAGATAGGACTTGTTCAGGCTAAGTTCTGCCCACATCTTTTAATCAACCCTTTCTACAAATGCAAGAAAGTTCAAGTGCCAGGTCTAATATCCTAGGTTCAGGCCTCATGCTGCTTCCACCAAACGTTCATCTCTTTGCCAAATTCCCAAATAGGCTATATAACTTTTGAGATCTAAACCATCAAGAGAATGATTGCATGAAGAGAATCATAGATAGGTTGGATTGGAAGGGACCTTTAAAGGTCATCTAGTCCAACTTACCCCATAACAAGCACGGGCATTTTTCAACTAGATCAGCTGTCCACTGACCTAATAGATAAATTAGATTTATCACCACTTCAAGCCTCTTTATAGACCAAAACATAGGACCCTACACACCAAGTTTAGGTCCTGTGCATCCGCAACTGGTAAGCTGCTTCTTAGCCCTCTAGTTTTGCATACACCATCCTGCAGCATTACTTCTCCTGTCCTGGTTTCAGCTGTAGCAGTTACTTCTCTTCTTCCTAGTGGGTTTAAACCATGACATCTCCCCACAATGAGAATTGGCCTAAAGCAAAAGTATGTCTAGATTTCAGCTACCAGATTGTCTAAAATGTAGTTAGTGCTGAGCTCCGCAGCACAAGCTGTAAATTCTTCTGTGGATCTAGCACATGGAAGAAGTGTCTTTCCTCTCAACTTTTGTCTTGCCTATGAAAAACTGCTTCTTTGAACATACTCTTTTCCTAGAGATGTCAGCATTCTCCAGCACACTGTCAGGTAGCATTTGGAGAGGCTTCAAATAGCACAGGGCTAGGAGTCACATATTAAATATAGCATCTACAAAAAAAAACAAAAACAAAAAATACCCCACAACAACAACAAAACAAAAACCAAAAACCAAAACAACAAAAAACTCAAACACAACCAACCAAACTTCTCTATCATTACATCTCCTAACACTGTGCTCCAAGCTAGGTTTAGGAAAGAATCCAGCTTCTGGCAGTACACTTCTGCTCCCTATGAGAAGTGGGAACATCTGATAACATTTCAGAAGTTAAACCTGAAAGCTGTTCTACAGTGATTGTATTAGTCAAGTACTAATTTTTTCAAGTATTTTCAAATACACAAAGCCTGCTGGCATATCTGATACCATTCATTAACAGGATATACTTTTATATACATAAATGTATATAACAACGTGGGTTGTTTTTTTTTTTACATATTTACACATTTTTACATACATGTATATAGACATATGTTTTTTTACATTTTTTTTTTTACTCATGAACTGGGAAGGAAAACTGGTTTATATTTTCCTAAAGCACTTGCAGCACAAAGCAACATTTTTCAAATCACCTGGGATCTGAACTCCCAGAGGTTTTCAGCAGGAGCTGCACTCCTCAGTTTTGAAAATCCCACCCTGAAACAACTCTGCTATCAGTGCCTGCACAACTTTTTATTTTTATAGACAAGGATATTAATAAAACTGTCATTATTTCTTCAAGATCAATTTCTGGGAAAAAAAAAATAAATTAACTGCTTCACAGCTGGGGAAATAAAGATTCCTCTGGAGTTCATGTTTTATAACTGCGGGTTGGTTTGCTACCTCCCCTCCCTCCCCATGCACTTGTCCATTGTTAAGAACTTAAGTCTCAGGTTCAGAATAATCAGCTATTCTACACTGAGGAATATGCACCTGAAAGCAGAAGGAAACATTTTTCTTTACAATAAATTTTCACTGGCACATTTCAAGAGAATATTCCACACAAATTGGATCCACCTGCCATCGGCATCTTGATCATTTCTACTTAGAAAGGATGTAAAGTCAGCAGGCAGTAAGGATGCAGACTTGCATTGTTTAAAGTTTGGAGAAGAACAACTCAAATGAGTTAAAGTTGTGTAGGGGTGGCACTCAGGGACATGGTACTGGTGGACTTGGCAGTGTTAGGGCTACAGTTGGACTCGACCTTAAAGGCTCTATGATTCTCAGATTAGGAAGTAAGAGGTACCTTTAAATTACACATTAACTATCAGAATCAAAAACTTTAGTACCAGAACATTCCTTCAAGTGTTTATTATCATAGTATGTCTATAGATTGCTTTATCTATAGGTTTTTTTGGGGGGAGGGGGGAATATCACAGACATTCACATTCTTAGAAGTCCTTGTTGCTGCCCTGAGTCTGAAGTACTCTCAGTTGAAGTAATACACTTATTAGATGTTGGAGAATTTTCTAACTCTATATAGCTCACAGTAACATCGTGATTTATGTTTAAACAGTTTAGCAGAAGCGCTATTAAATCAATCTGTATTTTACTTCCCCACAGGCAGTTTGATACTTTCTGATGAAAAGGCCCATATTCAGAAGTGAATTTCCGTATGAACTACACATATGTTCAGCTCCACATTTGCATTGAATTTTCTCAGTCCCCACCCTTATGCAAGATACTTGGATTCTCATGGTAAGGATTTTGATACTGTTCTTCAAAAAATCGCTCAAAACTTTAAGTTGTATGTTTTAGAGGCAACCTGCATACTACCTCTGGGCAAAACCCCCAGATATGTTTATAAGCAAGCAAAATTAAGATTCAGCATTAGGCAGCTGTTATAAAGGATGGTCCCACATGTCCTCCCAGGTGGTGAACACAGGAGGATCAGGAAAAAACAGATGTTTGGCATAACTCCATCTTGGTTTAAGCCCACTGGTAACTCAAGAGCCATGCAGCTGCTTGCTCACTGTCCCCCTTAGTCAGCGTGGCATGCCGCAGCTCCTCAGGGCTTACCATATTAATGCCAGTCTTAACGTGGATGCCTGCGCAGCATACCGCACACTGCAGCCCAGAACTTCTGGGCTTAAGCAATGCAGCAGGCTCAGCCTCACAATTAGCTGGGGCTACTGGCACACATCACCACACCCAGCATGAAACCAGAACAACCTCTAAGACCTGCCCTCCAGAAAACAAGCCTCTTCTTTCTGATGCCCTAAATATATAACTCTTTTTCTAGACATGAACCTGGAAATAAAAAGCTATAGTTTGTTAAGTGTGCTTATATTTTCTATTTCAAAGAAATAATCCTCTTTGTAGCTTTAAATTTGATTGAAGTGCTATCACTCATGCAATCTCACCAAATGGGATGTTAAAATTAGTCCAACTTCCAGATAATTTCTGTAACAACTACATCTCACTAAAGCTGGTCAAGAACATGAGAATTTGATTAATTTAATTACACAGAATTGCCAAGTGTCTTAATATAGAAACACAATTTGTTTTAAAATTTAGACTATTATCTTACCACAATCAAAACAAGGCTTTTATTTATTTTGAGAAGTCAAAACACACATTTATAGGAAAAAAAGAATAGTGATTCTGTTTCATTGCTTCATCTGCAAGAAAACTGACTTTGCAGAAGGTTGCAAGAGAACAGACTTACACTAACATAAGAAGATGTATTAACAATGCAAACTGTAATCTTCACTCTATGAATCCGAAAAATGTTACAGCTTGGTTACTTCAAGTATTAGATGATTTTAGAAAGGGATGAATATTTTTCATTTGCTTAATCTCAAAAGCAGTGCATTATATTCCCATCCATATCCAGAACTGTTCCAGTGCTGTCATAATGGGTTGAACATCTACTTACTTACATGGAGGCAAGTTACCTTCTACACTTACTCAGCCATCTTAAAACACTTCAACTATAACTCTGCTACGCAAGCCAGTAGTTACCAGTATTTCAGGATAAACCACATGAGTTTCTATAAGGGAGCAATATTTTCCAAAATGCTGTTGTAGGTTACTGTCCAATTCAGAAACGTGTTGAGAAAGTCAAATAACGAAAGAGCTGCGAGCCAAACACATACATTTCTGAGCAGTAGAAGATATCTCAAAGAACCTGAAGAGTTATGTCTATACCGATTACTCAGAAGCAAAACATAAGCACTGAAAGGATTAATTATTTTTTTTAGCTTAAATTGTCACATTATCCAAGCATGAAATTACCATTCCATGTAGCATGGCACACTACCTAGAAGTAAATTACTGTTCTCGATGCAAAATCTGTCCACACTGAAATCTTTTTCTGAAGTCAAAGCTAACAGTACAAAAAGGTAGCAGATGTTTCTTTCCAGTCTTTATTCAGAGAAGGCTTTTTACTCATTTATGACAATCAGCAGGAAATTCACAGCATACCGTCAGCTTTCAGCTAAGAAACAAAACAGACTATTACAGGTTTTATTGTACTTAATGATTTGTAACTCCAGGTAAACTACCAACCACTACAGAATAAGCAGCAAGATGGGAACCCATTTGGCACATGTTCCTGCTGAATTCTATTCAGCATATTCCTAGTGACCCTAACTCATCCTTGATGTGTCAGCAACATTTAGGGCTCACTGGTTTCTAGGTGTTCATGAGCCTCCAAAATGGTAGAACCTAACTAGAAAGTAAAACAACAATTAAGTCAGGACTGACATTACATTACACCTATTCAGAAGTCTTGAAAGATCATACTGCAGAGAGGTATTTGGAACAACTCTGATAGCTTTTTAAGTGACTTTTGTCCAGAAAACCAAGACCTCTGAAGTCAGCTGAAGATGCTACAGGTTTGCTTACAAGACAGAATACTCTATTAAGACATGACTGGAAAAGTTCAAGTTTGCTCCAAAATCTGCAGAAAATTCTAAATACAACTTCATAGCACAACACCTCAGTGATCCATTTCACCCATGCAACAGGTGCTGCCACAGCAACGATAACTTGGAAGTAATTAATTTTTCTACATGCAAGTACTTTATTGATGATAGCACAAGAAACAAATAGAAAATAATATCCTGGTGATTCTGTTTCTTAAAGTTCCCGCAAGTATTGACCAAAGCCAAGTATTTTAAGTCAGGGTTATCTTAAATTTCACTGCTAATTTTCTTCACTGGCTGATGCTGGATGTACAAATCCAGCTGGCAACTTTATCACACATTAACCTTCAAAACCACCCTTTAGTTCACTTTAAAGGCACTGTACAGTTGTCCTGGGTTCAGCAGTAGCACTCATTTTTCTCCTCCTTGGTAGCTGGTGCAGTGCAGTGTTTTGACTTTCGGCCTGGGAACAGGACTGATAGCGATGTTTTGGTTTGGCCAAGGACTTTGTGAGCCTCATGCTCTGCCAGGGAGGAGGGGAAGCCAGGAGGAAGCAGAGACAGGACACCTGACCCAAACTGACCAAAGAGGTATTCCATACCACAGCACGTCATGCCCAGGATGTAACTGGGAGTTACCCGGAAGGGCTGGGAGACTGCGGGGTTGGAGGAGGTATTGGTCAGAGCTCGGTCGGGCTGGAGGGGCGAGTTATCAGTTGGCTGGTGGTGAGATGTTGTATTCTCTTCCCTTGTTATTTCCTTTATCATTATTATTGGTGGTAGCAGTAGTGATTTGTGTTATACCTTAGTTACTAAACTGTTCTTATCTCAACCCGTGGGAGTTGCATTCTTTTCGATTCTCCTCTCCATCCCTCCGGGAGTAGGGGGAGGGAAAGAAGGGGGGGGGGGGTGAGTGAACGAGTTTCCTGACTGGGTTTAAACCACGACAACAGTTAAAAATGTTAATTTTCTATAACATGAAGTGTTGACTACAGATCAATTCTTGAGTGTATATTTCTTACAATTACACTAACACATACAAAAATCTTTCAAACCTTGTCAGTCAAATGGTCCATTGAGCTCCCGAGATACTTCAGTGAGGATGTGGCATGTGAAGAATAACTGATTATAAACGCTGACAGTTATTTACTGCTTGTATGACAGATGGTGACAGCAAATATCTGAAAGACCTTTTGAACTCTCGTGCAGAAGCAGGCTTCTTGCTAGCTGCAACTAGCAATTAGTTGGTTGTAAACCTGGTTAACGCCTGGATTAAAAAAGAAGTGGTATTTACTGAATGCTTCAATTAGAAACAAGAGACAAGCCACCAGGTTTGAAGGCAGATCACTGTATTTCTGCATATAGACTGGAAACAGGACTGGACTGGGAAGAAAACTAGCAATGAAACTAGCCTAGAAACAGGGAAGACCTGTTATAGCAACATACACCTAGGGACTGGCCAGACATCTTGGCCAATGATCCCTAAGCCTACATGTCACATGCAAGCAACTACATGTCATGAAATCAACACTTTCCTGCCAATCTTCAGAAGACAAGCAACTTTTCACTGGGGAAATTGTTAAGATGGATACAACTCTTAAAAATTTGGTATCACAGCTCAATCTTACACCCAGAAAGGTTAACATAACTGTACAGAAAGAAGTGGTAATTATCAGTGGTTAAAGCTGAAGATGAAATAGGAGCAAAACCCACAAAAAAGTACAAGATCTGTGCAGCTGACTTTATTTAAATTAGCTCCTGTAAGTTTTTCACCAGGGCATGCAAAAAAAAAGTATACTTAGCTTCTTGATATCCTCTGGATGCAGCTTCCAGGCAGTGGACATGACATTCAACTTCCATTTCAGTTACCTGAACTTCTCATAAATAATGCCTTGTAAGTTTCCCCAATGGTCATGTTTAAATAGTATTCAGCTAATTCTAGTCAAAGTCAGACTGCCTAGTCAAGTTTCAGTATCTACTATCAGTGTTTGAATACATTTCTGTCCTTTTAAATGTCTCATGGGTAGCAAACAGATTGACTGCTATTAGTTAAGCAGACCTGACTGCATATTTGCAGTTTATTATCAAGCTCCATCAGACATTCTTCCAGGTTGCCACATAAACATGTATATTATTGGAGCAGCTGGCACAGGCTTGTTAAGACTTCAGTTTTGTTTGTTCCTGTAAGAATCCAAACAACTGTTCCCTGTGTTCACACATTAACTAAGCAACTCACCTAAGACTTCTTGAAATACTGAAGCTAAATTAAAATTCCAAAGTTCCTGAAAGCCTGCTGTTCTGAAATACTGCAGGAAGAGGCAGACTGCTTTTGAAATAACTGAACAGAAATCTGTCAGTTTTAAGAGTTTACAAACACATAAGCAGGACATTAATTATTCCCCTACATATCAATAACTATTTCACAATCAGTCTTATAAAAAGTTTACCCAAGGTACATTTCCATGTGCTTGCTTGCACGGACTATACTTTCACTCAGGTAGCATTAAAAGTTTAAAAGCCTGTACTTCTAAATATTTTCACTTTCAGAGTCTCTCAAAGGATATCTGAAGATAGTTTTCAGCCTTAGAAATATAGCTCAGTAACTATATAGCTAAAATAACACTACAGAGACAACATAAATGATGAAAATATTTATGAACTGTGTTTATATAAACATATTGGCTTGTAAACAAGTTGACAACATTTACATTAAATACTGAAAGAAAACATCAAAGTAGACAATTTGCATTAAAGAGAAAAATAAGTTAAAAATTAATCACAGCTTAATTATTCCATTGGTTATTACTGAGTCAGGCACCTGGCAGTTTCAGAACTGAACTATACTAAAACACTGCAACAATGCCAAATATTTTCATTCATACTAATTATTTCCTTTGATAGAGCAAAAGCCACCTCATGGTTTCCTGAGGATTCTCATGGTAACTCAGTGGGAATAACAGTATGTAAAGGGCTTATTCTTCACAGACTGGGAACTCCTCAATTATGTGGATGTTGGCTGGCATACTTTTAGGACAGTCTCTTTTTAGCCAGTGAACTAGTATAAAAGTTATGTCATGTCCTTCTGAAAGCATAAACCTTATCCAAATCTTTCTAGCAATGTTTGCACCAGCTTTTTTTCAGATTTTAGCTAGTTTTATTTGTGAACTTGAAAAAAAAAACCCACACCATCTTACAAGTTAGGCATGAAAGTATTTAAGAAAACTTAAAGAGCATCTTGAATTATGAAATAGTTGCAGTAGTTCAAATTATACATCAGAAAGTTACACCTATGTTTAATCATAAAACAGTACTTTCTATATATTATTCAGCTTCAGTATGTTCTTATGCAAGTGATACTCAAAAAGTAATATTCGTTTTTTGACCCCTTTAAGTGATTACACTTATTTCCTCTATTTTTACAAGTGCAAGGATGCTTACTTAGATACCAATTCCACATGGGTATGACTTTCAACATAACTTTGTTACATTTTTTCATCTTGAAGGCAAAAGACTGTCAATGGTAATAAGCAGAGAGTTCGTCATCACTCATGTCTGAATCATCATCATCCACTTCACCTTCAATGACTGATTTCTTGCCTTTGCAGCATGAAACAATTAATCCAATTAAAAAGACCTGCAAATTTAAAATAAGTAGTAAAAGTTATGGTGATTCAATTAAAGGGCATAAAAGGGTAATGTATGCAAAACTAAATGACAGTGTGGTGATGCAAATGATTCAACAACTACTATTTCAATAACTGTAAATTATCCAACTTGATTCAGTGATCTCTATAATCAAAGTACTTACTGCAATGAACGCCCAGTTCCCAAAGTAATAGGCAGCACTGAAGAACCAAAATTTATGAAGAAAGAGGTATGTCCGAGTAACAATACACTGATCTAAAAGGAAAGCAAACAGTATTGATTTACACAGTACAAATGAAAAAAGCTAATTTCAATTTATAGGATAATAATTCAACAGTTTTGGATAGCATTCAGCTCTCAAGAATATTTACACTCCATTAAATCAAATTTATTCTCCTATACCTGGAAGATATGCAAGAGGGATATTTTTTATTATGGGAAAGAATGTGAGAACAGGTACACTAAGCTAAGAGTTACGCAGGTAGCTCAATTATGGTTGGATACAATTTTTCCTACAGATGTACCGATTATTGCCTCTTCTGATAGATCCTGCTCACTCGCTTGCCGTTTTAGAGAAACTGTAGCCATAAGGAGGAGATACAAAGCAGATTCTGTATTCAAAACCACATTTCAGTACTTTAAAAAACACACCTCTACCAGGATTGAGTAAGTTTTGTAACAATAAAGTCAGTTACAATGTTGAGTTGTGTAGGCAAAGAAATCCCTAATAAATCCTGGGCCTTTAGTGACCCAGATAACAGAGGGCTTATTTGTACCCAAGACCTGACACTACTGGTTAAGTCTTACTCCTCTAACACCATAAATATAGCCACATCTAAAAATACTACTTAATTATTCTTCATTACAAAGTGGCAAGTTTTAACAGAATTAAGAATCAAGTTGTCAAGGCATTTTTAAGACTGCAGACAGGTAGCCTAAAGGCTGGTATGGGAGACAGCCTGCAACCACTAGAGCGATCGTGGCAGAGAGCAGCCAGCAGGACATGCAACCCAGCTGACAAATCTCTTCAGGGCAAGGAGCAATGCACCATGTCCATACTAAGATATAACACGAACTCCAGGTTTTTTTATTTACTATGCTTCATACCTAAACAATTTGAACACTAGGGGAAGTAAGCAACCCAGATTTGCCTGCTCTTCCTACCCCAATATTCTCAGCCTGTCTTTACAGGACAGGTGCTCCAGCCCTCTGATCATCTTTGTGGCACTCATGTGGACTCACTCAGGCTGGCCCACATTCTTCTTTCACTGGGGGCACCAGAGTTGAACGCAGTTCTTCAGCTTAATTCTGTTAAAGTCTTGGCACTTGACCTTGCCAAGATGATCTCACTCAAACCAAAATCTCAATCTAGAATTTTTTCTCTAAATAGACAAACAACTCTATTTCTTCAGCAGTTCTCCAATGACTTATACTTTGTAAAACAGAACAATTTAAAATACAAACTTATATACAACATTAAGCAGCACAATAATTTTTTGAATCTATTACAAAGTATCAGCAGACAAGTTAAACTGGCATTTCACAACTACTAGACACAAGGGATATAACACACACAAATAGGCACATTCTGCAGATAATTAAAGTGCAAAACAGCTTAATTATAGAAAGCATACTTCTCCACTAACACAGAGAGTGAAAGCACGAAGAAGGAATCTTCCGTGAACTAATCCTTCCCGGTTTTCTAGACTAGATCTCAGTTATACAGAGAAAACTGATCTCTTCCCCTCCTGATTAATAAGAGTCAATGGTACTCACCCTAAAAAAATAAAAGTAAAAAAAGTAAAGCAGCACACCACTCACAACATTGCACTGTTTTCTAGCATGGCATGTCCATGTAAGAGGACATTTTCAGCAAAGTAAGAAGTGCCGGTAAAGTGAAGACGCTTCATAATTGCAGATAGTATTGTCAACACCATCTGCAGCTCTCCAGCTCATTAAGGTAAAGGCTCTGATCAAGCCTTGTTATTTTTATAATGACAACATTTTCTTTGCAGCAATATATGTAGCAATTTCTCAAACTTCAAAATAAAAGGAGTTTCTTTACTTGGATATCTCACCTTGAATAAGAAAAGTGTGTTGTAACTCAGACCATATATGAAAGACTACAGAAATGTGTAAGATCCATGGACTAGCTATATATAACTATAGAGTACATAAAATAGGAGACTTATTTAATTTGTCTTGCAATTCGTATTTTACTGGGGAAATCATGCAGAGTTCTCTTTAACCTATAGCAATCAAACTGACCCAAAAAGTTGAGCAACTTTGCCCATACAAAGAAACAGGACAAAGAAGCTAATGGCCCACAAACACACACGATGCTTCAACTAGGTAAGAAATCAAGTAACATCTATGGTGTAAGACCCATATGGCCATATTCCATACTCATCACTGCATTATGCCCAATTAAAATTTTTCTCAAGCAGCTGTGATACCTCTACTTCCAGCATAAATATCCCCTTAGTGACCAGAATCCCTTCTGACCATTGGAAGGAGACTGTGCTACAGTGCTGTAAGCAATCTTGAGACATGTACTGGGTTTCTCATTTAGTAAGAAAATAAATTTCAAACAATACAGTGTAAATAAGCAGCTAATAAAATGAAAAAAAAAATCTGCAAAAGACTGAAAACTCAAGAGACAGAACATGGGTTTCTGGGTCTGGCTTTGGCCACAGGCCAAAATGATCAGATGGCCAAGAGAAAACAAGCTTTGGGAGTCTTCAGATGTTAACAAGTATATCAAAAGTTTTGAAACTACAAGTTTCCCCTTTGCTCTTGTACCTATCACCTCACAACTTAAAATCTTCATCCATATTTCTCTAAGTGTTAAGGTCATTCCAGGACTTCAAGTTTCCACAGAAGTTTAAGATTCTATTTTATGTACCACTTTCACAGGTTTTTCTGGAAACAGATTAATGGAGTGGCAGTAACAGCTGCCCTCAGCCACAAATGCAATATTTCTGTCTTCACTGGTTGGCTAAACAGGGTCAAAAAGCCTGTGTTCTTAGGTGCCTGTTACTCAGCAGTTTCTACAAAAGTGTTTTTTTTTTTTTTTGCATCTTCTATTTGAGCACATCCCCCACTTATTCCATATTCTCTGTGTATATGTACACATATACACACACAAAATTAATACTAGCCTTATTCAACTGTTAAGTCTGTTGTTGCACTTCACAATCTAGCCCCTCTGCTCCTGCTTCTCCGGTTTCAATAGCTAAAATCAATATGCTATACAAAGCTCCTACGATTTTTATTTGTGGCATCCCATATCTCCTTCCCTCAGCTAACTTGTTCTAGAAATTGTTTAAACCTTCAAGTTGTCCCTCCTTCAGCTTTCATGACAATGCAGGTCTTAGAGCTTGAGCACTGCTAGCTCAAGGTTAACTTTACAACAGATTTACACCTTCCATTCTTTATCAGGCTGAAAAACAGGTTGAAAAACACTAATGTAATTGGCTTATTCCCACACAGCAAGGATCTCAAAAAACATTTCGCCAACTGAATGTATGTAGGTATAATAGCTCCCCATTTAAAGAGATGTGAACCACTAAGCTTTCAGCATTTCAAGCTGGCAGCATACTGAAGTACTACAGTGCACTACAGATGCATGACTATCAAATCACTCAGATGTTAAACAATAGTCTGCAGCTCCCTACAACTTTTTAAAACATGGATCCTAACACGCAAACACAATAAGCTGCCTATGATTTCACCCCAGTTTTAGGTTTCTTTGTGGTGAAAGGTTTTTATTTTATTTCCCAAGGGTGTGTGTGGGTTGGTTTTGAGTTTTATTTGGTTTTGTTTTTATTTTCTTAGCTGGAATTGGTAGTGGGTTGGCACCTAGAAGAGAGCTTTACAGACCAAAGTCTAGCTGAATAAAGTCTAGTCCAAAATCCTACCTTATTTAATAAGAGCTGTTCAGTAGGTTTGCAAACAATTCCAGCCAAAGGAACAGAAGATTTAGCAGACAAGAAAGAGCTAAGAACTTGGAAACCAGGCACTAACAAGGAACCCAGAAAAAATCTTTTGGACAAACCATCATTTAGAAGGCAAACTCTGCTTTTTCCAGTGACTTAAGGGACACCTTAAGTTGCACCAGATATCTAATACTGCATATCTGAAAATAAAATCCAACCTGATATAAACCTAGACAGCCAGAAAATGATGTAATCAGTGTGAATCAGCCTGTTTTTATAACAAATAGTCAGATCTGATCTTGTAAGAAAAGTTCTAAGTCTGGACAATCAATAGCTATTTGTAGCTACTTTGCAATACATTGTTGCAGTAGTAATACAACTTCTTGATAACTACAGCCTATGAAGCCTATGAATGTTTACATTAAATTGCCCAAGAGTCTGCATGGCCCATCAGTGCTACCAAGATGTCATAGCATAAAGGAGGCTTCCAGTAATATCCTCTAAGATTTTATGCTGAAAGGAAAGGAGTCGTCACTGGTCAGCAAAGTCTGTTCTCATTGTTTAGTAGTCAGAATATCCTACTGAGTGATCTGGATCACATAACCATTCTTTCCAACAGTCAAGTTTAAACAAAGTGGCATGTATGAACAAGAAATGTAGGATGTTCAAGGCCAAGTTGGACAAATCCTTGGGCAACATGGTCCAGTGTGAGGCCTTCTTGCCCATGGCATGGGGCTTGGAACTACATGACCTTAAGGTCCTTTCCAACCTTAACTATTCCATGATTTTGTCACAGAAAGAGACTACTAGATCTTACAAACAAGCAAGCACAAATAAGCCTTAGCTAAATATAGGCAAGAGTTCTCACCACTTCCTCCTATACATTCAAGAGCCTAAAATGGTTAAAAGAGGACTGAGATTTGGATTTCATCCTACCACAGCTATGGCATTACAATGGAAAATTGCACCCAGCTATAAGGTTTCTATTTTAGCTTGGTGACAGAGAATCTGTGATGGTGCCAAGATCTGCATATATTAACAGACTAGAGAAAAAACATGTAATGAGATTCAAAGAGCTAAACCTGTTAATCTCATCTTTAAGTGTAAATGATGACAATTTTAATGTTTATTAAATACCATTAAGTGAAGAAATATTAGCACTACAGGGCCACATGTAGAGTGAAAAGGCACAGCATTAACCAGTGACTAAAATCTGAAGCCATATTAATTCTAAACAGAGATAATGCCCTTTTTTTCCCTACAGGGAAGCAATAAGCCGTTGGATTAACCTGCAGAGAGAAAAAGCATACTCCTTCTGTTGAAACTAGATACCTTTTGAAACACTATGTACAACTTATATGAACACTGGCCAGATGTGTTTGGACAAAAGCCATATAATTGCTATTTCTTGCCTTTAAAATGCTGGCTTCAATTTTGAACTTCTGCAAGAGGTGCTTTTCGAGACTCCCCGAGCACCTTATTTTTAAATAAAGGCAAGCAATTTTTATTTTAAAGACACAGATATTGATAAACTTTGAAGGCACTAACCTAGGGATGAAAATGGAGGCAAGATTCCAGAAAGCAAGCAGACAATGGACAGCACAACTTATTTTAATTCTAATTAAAACACTTCCCATTAGCTACCTACCACATTTTCCAGTACCACCTTGGTACAAGCTTAAACTTAACACTAGTTCAGACTTCTCCTTGAAACTACATTGCACCACATGACCTTCAGTTTTAGCCTCATTTTTGCATGTCCTTTCTACTTGCTTCATACTCTCTTTAACTGCCCACTTAAGACGGATGTCTGTCCTGTGTGATAAGGCTTCATTGTATTCCCCAGCCTGAGATCAGGCTATATGGAAAAGAATTCAGAGGAACAAAGAGGATATTTTAAGAGATTCTTAGAATCATAGAATAGTTAGGATTGGAAAGGACCTAAAAAGATCATCTGGTTCCAACCACCCTACCATGGGCAGGGATGGCTCACACTAGACCATGTCGCCCAAGGCTCCGTCCAACCTGGCCTTGAACATTGCCAGGGACGAAGCATTTATCACTTCTTTGGGCAGCCTGCTCCAGTGCCTCACCACCTGCACAGTAAAGACCTCCCTCATATCTAACCTCACCTTCCCCTGTTTTAGTGTAAACCCATTACCACTTGCCCTATCGCTACAGTCCCTAATGAAGAGTCCCCTCTCCAGAATCCCTGTAGGCTCCCTTCAGATACTGGAAGGCTGCTATGAGGTCTCCATGCAGCCTTCTCTTCTCCAGGCTGAATAGCCCCAAGTTTCTCAGCCTGTCTTCATATAGGAGGTGCTCCTTTATCATCCTTGTAGCCCTCCTCTGGACTTTCTCCAACAGCTCCATGTCCTTCTTATCTTGACCTTAGTATCCATACACAGAGTACCTCACATTCTGTCTGTAGAGAGAAGTACTTACAGCTAGCTTACTTACTTGCAGCTTACACTCAATGAAGCCTTTGATAAAATAGGGCAACTTCTAACACTGGAATGCTTTGTTTATTCTCTAGAGAGTAAAAACACTTATGACTATTATCAAAGAGTCAAACTTAAAAGACCTAATGCAAATTACTTTAAATAAGAAATTGCATGTGAATTTGTGATTTTCTCATTAATGATACTTTGAGAACAATGGCTCCCTTCCCATCCTCTGCTGCCTTCAAACACAATTTATGATACATTTGACTGTAAACCAGTCAAGTTTCTCCATCACAGTTCAGACTGACATCAGGCTGCGCAAATCCTTTTATCCAATCTACCTGCAGGATACATCTTAAGCAGTGAAAAAGACCATCTTCATGAATTAATACATTCTAATTCTATTAGGCAAGCCATGTTTGAAGATGGACAGGAAGCATCTGTATGTAGCTTCACCAGGCTACTGTTTTTCTGTTTGGCTCTTCTTGAATGTGTTATGTACTGAATTTACCAGCTGTCTATATCAAGATAAAAAAGATTATTTGATTACACACAGAAGCAGCTCTCAACATCTCACTGGAAATATTCCCAATCTGAGTTGTAATTTATGTTTCACAGTGATTAAAGGATTTGGTGGCTTTGCTACTTAAAGACAGGCCAAATATGATGCCTTCTTTTGGTAAGAGAACAGCCTTTAATAAACTGATTTTTTTTAGACAAAGGATTGGTAGGTTTCTCACTCACAGGGGACATTAAACCAGGTTTATTACTTCCTTTTAATAAGGGGTTCATACCTCTCAACCCTTTGTAAGGAGCCTCAACTCTTATTCCAAAGTATTGATAGTATCAGAACATCTCACTTTACTGTTGGGCTTATGTCCAACAAGCAACAGAACTAGGATGTCAATCCAAGAAGAAAATATGTAATTGTTTTACTACTAAACTCCATTTAATATTTCACAGAATTTAGTAAATGCACCCTCCTCTCTCCCACGTTACAATCCCTCGGAAGGAAAAGAGAGGTAATTCAGAGCACCCCACCACATTGAGGTGCAGAAACAAGTGTAGGAATTGATGTGTTTACAACTGCACATCCATGAACAATGTACTGCAGAAAAAGATTCACAGCACTTAGTTACTCATGCTATTTACAGCTGCCAAACAGGACTTTCTTCAGTCAAAAATGAACCATTGTGCTTATTTATATCGAGTTCTCATGATTATAGAGGACTTCAGTGTTAGGTCTAAGTAGACATTCAGGGTAAAATACTAGTAAGTACACTAGTAAGTTGCATTCAGTAAACTAACAAAAAAAATGATAAAGTCTCTAACTAAAAATCTCATTTAGGCCTTTTGCATAGCAGTTAACTTTGAAAATTAGTTCATTTAGAACAACCAGCTGGAAGGGGTAATCTACGGTCGTAAGATACTTAATATGAAATTTCTAATATTGAAGGTTCTGAGCAACTTGTGCTTTCACTTTGTACACCTCCTGGATTTCTCTGAAGAACAAAGAATATGCGCTCCTGGTTTGGTATTCATATTTGGTGTTCCTTTCCAGCTTGAGTAATGTCTACTTTATTCAGGCTAAAATAAAGCCTGAGGTCTTGCACTTGTTGACTTCCAGCTGACAAGAAAGTTCTGTAAGAAGGCACAGATCTGATTAGCACAGTAAGTCCTGCCCAGTTCAAAGCCATAAAAATGGAGGTAACTTTTCTTCGTTCTCACTTTACATGCAATTGGAGTCAGTGTAGATCTACGCAAAAGGCCCAGCAGACAGACTGTAATAAGCATTTAGCAGGCCTTGGGAAGGGCTCATTTCCCCAATTAAGGAAATGAAAGAATCCAAGTGAGATTCATAGCACATTACGCATGTAAAGTGAATGATGCTTAAAAAGCATCATTTCATGGGGTTTTTGGTCTAGAAGGCAGCAGATAGTGTACATCAGATCTCATAATTAAGGTTGCAAAAGTCTTATATACAGGTTTGCAGCTGAGTCATTGCTCATTTACATGAAATATTACTTAGTTCAGGAAGTTCTCAATGCATTACTCCAGCTGCAAGAGTCTTAATCACATAACTGAACTCCTTTGCTTGACCTTATGCTCAGTTGAACTTTGGACCTGCCATTAGTCCTTGACCAGTTCAGCTGGGATTAGTCCTTGAATACAATGATCAAATTGTACTGTACTGAACACTGAAAAATAACACTTGTTTTGCTATTACAAATATATTAAGTTTGCCTCTCCAAAAGACTATTCAAAAAGCTTTTGCAAAGTCTGTGTTAACCAGAACACAAACCTGTTGTGCAAAATTTTACATGTAAATAAGAAAAGATATTTTGCATTATAAAATGCAACAAACTGAGGTAGTTTAAGCCCAGCTGTCAACTCAGAACCATGCAGCCACTTTCTCACTCCCCTCTCTTCTTCCTCCCTCTGCTCTGGGAGGGATGGGGAGGAGAATCGGAAGAACGTAACTCCGACAGTTTGAGGTAAAAACAGTCCAGTACCTAAGGTATAACACAAAACCACTACTGCTACCACCAATAATGATAATGATAAGGGAAATAACAAGGGAAGAGGATACAGCCGCTCACCACCCACTGACAGATACCCAGCCCAACCTGAGCAGCGATCTGGGCCTTCCAGGTAACTGCCCCCAGTTTATATACTGGGCATGATGCGCTGTGGTATGGAATATCCCTTTGGCTAGTTTGGGTCAGGCATTCTGTCTCTGCTTCCTCCCGGCTTCCTGTGCCCCTCCTCACTGGCAGAGCATGAGACTGAGAAAAGTCTTGATCAGAGTAAACATTACTTAGCAAGAACTAAAATCGTCAGTGTTATCAGCCCTGTTCCAAAACTAAAGTTGGAAATGCAGCACTGCACCAGCTACTAAGAAGGAGAAAAATGACTGCTACTGCTGAACCCAGGACATCTGCTTTATTACTTCGTGGCTTCTGTTGTGTCTGTTTCATGTACTTATGCTATTATGGCCTCTGGCATTCAGTATAAAGATGATTTGCCTCCTGCATGACAGAAGTAAATAGGGACAAGCTTATGGTGGTGCACAGACCTTACTCTGTGCTCCAGTCCTCTGGGCTACTCTAGGAATTCCTCTCAGGAATTCCCATGAGGCCTTGGCCTTTGTGTAACGAGTTGGGTGAAGTGTCCCTTAACAGTACCAGAAACTTAGATGTCTAAGGAGGGATCATACCAGGATCATACCAGGGATTCCTGTTCCCTGGCTAGGCTAAGGTGGGAAGCAAGAACAGAGATAAATTGGTCATCCCCTGACAGTCTCAGAACATTCCTTCCCTTGATTGTAGAAAAAGTGGAACTATACCATTGTTACTGGAGTTCTGAAAAGTTCCTAGTAACTGCCAACTTGGCTTGTGGCCAGGATGAAAATTCACTAATGACTAAAGCCAATCATCTTGCAAACCTATAAACAGTAGTTTTAAGTGAGGCCCTTTGAGCTCTCCTGTACTGCAATGGGCTGTGACCAGCACCTCCCTCTGAGTGGCACACCCCTCAGAGATCACACACTTGACTTTGTGATGACTGGAGAATCACTGCTGACAGTGGTGCCTGAGCCAAAGAATCCCCCACTTATTTCAGCTTGATTGTACCTGGATTTTCCTTTTATACATTCTATTAGACATAAAATGTTGACCAAGTCCAAGACTAAGATTAAACCCAGCTACAACACAACTAGGTTCCTTTGGAATTTCAGAGAGCAAAGGGCTCTATTCTAAACCTCATGACTCAACAGGACAGTCTATCAATTTTTAGCTGAATTTTACTTCAACTTTCTTTTGTATGCTTCATCCATGTAATAAGTAAGAGTGAACCTTGCCATCAAATTCTGTTAAGTTTCACTTTTATAAATTCATATTAAAACTGCTCCTGCTATCTTTGACAGCCACTCTTCCAGCAACCTTAAACTACCCATTTCATGACACAAGCTTTGCTGCATGAAAGCATATAATATAATGCTAAAACCCTACAAATCTGCAGTTAGATGTATAATGAGTGTGGGTTTTTTGTTTGTTTTTTTTTTTAAGATTGTAGTTTAACTGCCTTATTTTTCTCCAGAAGGTAAGACTGTCCTTTTCCTCAAGCCAAACACCGGCTTGAAACATATAGAAAACACTGCCCATTAAAGCCTGAAGTTCTAATATTGAAGTTTGAAATTATTAGTTGCTACAAGATCAGGTCTCTTCTACTATCTCAGACAAAAAATTTAGTTATGGTGAGCAGAGATCACACCTACAGTATCTGAGTATTCAATACATCAGAGCAGATATCTATAGGCTCATCTAGCAGCAGAGCCGTTAAAAGGTCAGTTTGTTTTATGTTTAAGGAAAAACATCTGTTAGAGTTCACTCAGTTTAAATAAAACAAAATAAAGCACTGAGAACACAAATCAGTATTTGCATTTAGTTCCAGTTCATTGATTTACATAAGATAAAACCCTAGGACCAGAGAAGTCAATAAAAACTGCAAGTGCTTGGTCAACTTTTATATTAACTTGGAGTTATTTGCATCTATTTCCACTCTGTGTCTCCTTAAAAAAAAAAAGTGCAATTGTATTTAGAAATCTAGTTCCTACCTTCAAAATCAGCTTCACTTGTCAACATATTCTATATGACCACAGAGCATAGAAACAGTTACTCTAATCAATCTTCACTATCAGATATTAGAAGTGGCAGGTATTCCAAGGCAAGCATTACATTTCTACTTTCTACAAAAACTGTGTTTTCACTAATGCTTTAAGTTAATAATTATAAAAGAAACTTTTATTTACAAGAATACTTTAATGGCCTGACTGTATCTGTATTAACATAACTCCAGTATAGCCTGCTGATCACATTAATGTTCCCACTTGAGAAATATCCATCTATATTCTATTTACACTAGGCTAGCATAGGGACAGCATATCAATACCTTCTCTACCTCTTTCCTATTAAGAATCGAGAACCTCTCCCAAAGAAACCCCATGCATCAACACATGTTAATGATGACAAACCAAATCCATCATTTACACAGGCCAACTCTTGTGCTCAACAGATAAGAACACTAGCCTAAAGCATCAGTATTCAAAATACTCAAAAAAACCCGACATCAAGCACAGGTGGAGTTCGCAAAATTTATTTCAGCCGAACCCCAGCTCCTACTATGAAACAACAAAGTCTGAGGAAATCAAACTATTTGAATTTCTCCCTGAAAAGTCAAAACTAATGAGTTTACCAATGCCAGCGAGTATATTCTCCCAGCAGATACTAGGCAAGCCAAGAAGCTATTTACAAGAAACAAAGACCTGTTCAACCTGCTTAGTGATCTCATTTTGAAAGATGACAGATTTTTCTCTTTTAAATTCTGATGCAAAGGAGTTTCTATTTTTTTAAATCAGAAAAACACGTATGACAATCAACTGTATTTGTCAAAATATCAAAACACCCAAAACTTCATTAAGTCTAAAAATAGCCATAAAAAATAAATGTGAGTGAATGACTTATTTCAAGTATGGCAGAGACAGGAGAAAAATCCATCCCCCTTGGGATGTTGTATGAACACCTACAAAATATATTTGAAGATGAGTTTAAGTACAAGGAGCCACCTTGCTAAAGAGACTACAGCCTGATAGACTGGGGAAAAAAAAAAAAAACAAACAGCCAACACAACAAACCTAATGGTCAGGTTGTCTCCACTAGCACAAAAATTACTAAAAATATTATCTTTCCCAGTAAACACAAGTAGGAAAAAAACCTAAGGAGCTAATATGACCTTTTAGAAGCAAAGTCAGAATTCAGTAGTTACAGAATACTGATAATAAACAGCTGTCCTGTATTCTCATCTTATCTTTCCCACCGATTAACAAGCACTTTCAAGACTTTTTGTAACTATATAAAGGCATACATAATTTAACTCCCCTTTCCAGCTCCTTCAGAGGAGCTGAAAGTTTGCCAGAATGAGAACAATTGAGAGCTTTAGCCTGAAAAAACATGGTCCATTCTGAAGGCCATAAATCTTTTGCTAAAATCAATTTTTTAAACAAGACACCAAAGCAATCAATACAATTGATGGTGACCTTAAACAGCAGTATCAGTATTGCAATGCCTAGTACTAATGGCAACTGTGAAAAAAGTGTTTCTATGCAGAAGGAAAGGAAGGACAAAGGTAACATGAAAAAACAAAAATCCACCTTTATGTTTCATTGGCTAGGGTTAATTTTTAAGGTCTTCTACATACATGCAAAAGCAAATAGAAGATTTTAAAATTAAGCAAAATGTGTTGTTACACATGGTTTCTACTAAAAAAAAAAAAGGTGTTTCTTCAAATGAATTAAGTTGTAAGCAAGCTGTTTTCTGGGTATAGCTATGATCAAAACTTCATATGAGACTGAAGCAAACACAAAAAAACTGAGCCACTTATTACAGCTGATCATGCACATTATCGCATAGTTAAAAAAAGAAATGAATTTATCTTACCTTCAGGTGCATCTGCATCACAGTCTTTAGATACGTATGTCACATTCCTTGGCTGGCCACCAATTGTCTTATTACTCTGTGTTACAAATAAGGAAAATTAGTACACTAACCTACCAGCAATGTTCTTCGTACACAGTGACAGTCCCTGAAACAAACATCTCTCGATAAATCATTAATTTTATGAAAAAAGCTTTCACAAATCTCTTACAATATTCACAAGCATTAAGACTATTTTGGAACTGCATATGCAAAGTAAGCTGTAAGTGGTACAACACAAACATTTTTAAGTATGTTTTCATTTAGAAAAAATAATAGCTTGCGTACTTTTTGCAGACTCATGAAAAATAAAAGTTTTATCTCAAATTAAACTTTTTTTACAGTGCATAAAATGAATCTGGAATTCAACTTTGGTGCTGAAGACACCATGGAAGTGTTAAACTTACATAAAGACACCCAATACAGCAATCTTCTGGTCTAAAAGCCAACAATTGTATCTGATATTCTTAGATAGCCAGAGTGGAGGAAGACGAATTATGCTCAAGTGAAGTACTGAAAACCCAAATACTCCTGTTTAAACGTCTCATACCTTTGAAAAGATGACCCTTTCAGAGACTACTCAAACTTTCTATGCACATTCACTTCTGAATAATCAGTGAATGATTTTAGTAGAGTTAAATGCAAATCCTTTGTACTACACCAATTTCTTCATACAGTAATTCAATTCAAATATCTACAGATATTCGGTTCAGTTCATATCTACTGTATTTACTTTCAACCTCATGATTTCCTAAACAGGAAGCCCTCTAAAGAAACCGGTAAGGGTCAACACTTTCTTCTTCAGGCTGAAGTAACAACGTCCTTTAAAACCTACCAGAAATCAGCAAAAGCTGATACATAAAACCATTTATCTGACAACTTGAGAAAGTTTCAGTATTAAGCAAATTCAGCTTTAAATCGAAGCATTCAAGAGAAACAACCATATGTCTAACCTAAAAAGCAGCAGTCTGTATGAGCAGCTAGTTTCAATTCATGCAAATACGTGGAAGCATGGAGACCACTACGTAGAAAAAGGCCTTAGAAAAAACTGGTCCAAAAGGAGTACAATTTTAGGTACAGAAATCAGGAACTAAAGTGGAACCAATAGTACAAGAATAATGAGTAGACAGAAAAATAGGATAAGAACAGAATACATAAAATTTCAATTATTCAGTGCAAATTCAGCAGTGGCCCATCTCCAGGATGCATTCCAGCTGGCTGTCACCACTGCAGCTTATACTGCTCAGTCATAAAGAGTGCTGCTTTCAGAAGAACAGAATTACACACTGTACAGGGGGGCACACAAAAAGCACAGATCAATCTTCCTATTTCAAAATTTCATCTTATCTTTATTCAATTTGCTTTTTACATAGTAAGAATTGAAAATACAACATGCAACAATAGCTAGACCTGTGGGTTTCCTTTGGGAACATCTACCCTTTTTTTTGCAGGTCTAAGTGTCAATCTTGCTCTCCATGAACACTCTTGTAATTTAAAACTGACATACTTGGTTTCAACTCTAAATGCTTTTCACAAGCTGAAGGCACTGGGGTGTACCTTAAAGTCATAAAACCAGCCTCTTTTTCCCTAGCAATCCTTTTATTTCTCCTATACAAGAAAAAACCGTGTAGGCATCCACTGAAGTATTTCCATCTTTTCACAAAGCAGATGTGAAAACCCCCAAAACCAACTATGTATTCCAAACCAGAGATATAAAGTAAAGCATTTCATAGTATTAACCCTTCCTAATAAGAAATTAAGATCCACATTTGCCATGCTAAGAGGAATGGTAATCTGTAATAACTCAGTTGAACATCATTTTCATTTTTATGTGGCCAGAATTTCTAACATTCAAATTTAATATTCTTTAATATAGAGATAGTAATACACAAAGCAAACTACAGAAGTATTATGGCTAACACACAGAAAAGAAGCTACTGCTTATATTCAAGGATTAGCTAAAACCTAACCATATTTATGGTAAGACTCAACAAGAGCTCAGTATCACTTCATCCAGTGAAAGAAATTAAAAAAAAATTACACTTTTGCCAGCACAGAATTGTTTTTTACATGCTAGAACTCCTCCAAACAGGCCTGAACAGGCCAAAACCTACTCTGAGTCCAGGGTTGTGAACCTACTGTTTGCCCTGTTCTTTCAGGATTCTGAACTTTCACCACTTCATGCTCAGTGCAGCCAAGACTGCCCTCAATCACTTCTTCCTTGCTTTCAGCACCAGATCCAAGACAACACCTCCTTATTTCAGCTCAGTTGCCTACATCATGAAGTTGTCATCAGTGCACTCCAGGTGTCTCCTGGATTGCCTGTACTCAACTGCATTGTTTTTTGCAGCAGATACCTGGATGGCTCAAGCCTCCTGCGAGTACCAGGACCTGCGAACATGAAGTTACTTGCTACTTCCCCAGCAGACAATATTACTCACAATAATCTGCCCTCTAATACTAACCTGTAAGCATTTAGCTGGTTTATCCGCCCCAAGGCAAAACTCCATGCATTCCGACTGCTCTCTCACCTGAAGGTCAACCCTCCCTCTCAGCCATCCCAGCCTGCTGTTCTTAGAGCCCACATCTAGCCACAGCAGCACTCTGGCAGTTCAAACTATTTCACTGCATTTCTGATCCACAGACCTGCAACTGCATGCAAACTTCTAACTCCTGCTTTTTCCCTGCTGTGCACCTTAGTATCCAGATACTTTAGGGGCACCCAAGTTGTGCCAATTTCCCAGAAAAGGTATGAGAACTTTGCCTTTAATGCTGTTGTTTCAGCACTTTAATATTAGCATACATACACTTGGAGTCCCTTTTGCCCCACAGGGTGCAGAGAACATTACTGGACATGGAAAAGATGGATAAGTGACAGCAGAGATATGTCTACAGAACAATTCTTCAAAATAATTTACCTAACATTATACAGTAGACCACTCAGTCTCAGATATTTTTTCATGAGAGTATTGTCAGAATAAGACACTCCAGTGTTCCAGATATTACATCCAGTCCAAAGCTGAAAGCAGGGTGCCTCAAGGGCAAGCAGAAGACAAAACCAAGTACAGTAACTCAGTCTGTGTGCTTCAAGAGTCAACACATTTTGGACACTTCAGAAAACAGCAATCTATCATGTAACAAGTATAAAAGGTCAGGTTACAGCATATCTAATTTGTTCCTGTTTATGTTCAGGATCTGTCAGATCTGTATGCATACTTGGCCATTTAAGCAGTGCTTCTGGTTTCCTGATTATAACAAAGAAGACACTCTGTGTCCTGCAATTTAGCTCCACTCCTACAGATTTGTGAAGGCTGAGGAACAAAAGTGACTGCTGCTATTCTGGCCCTCAGCTGGAGATGAGGGTCAGTGTCACCTACAGCCAATTCTGGCCTATTTCCTGTCTGGGCCAGCCAAGTCTTACAGGTCCACTAGGTAGAAACATCAGCAAGCTGTTCTCTTTCTTTCAGACAAATCGAAAACAAAACTTGGCCTTGAATAACAGAAAGAGCAATTACACCTCAAGTACAGGCAAAGTTATGATTTTGCTACAAAAGTGAGAAGGCCTGGATGTGGACAGAAATCTTTACTTTTGTGAAAGTCTATAAACAGACTCATAGCTGTTAAGCAGATGTTACAAAGTTTGTCTTAAGAGATGAAGCCAAGTGTTGCTCAGTGCCTGAAGAGCTATGCAAGTTAACCAAAGCCCTGTACAGGGCCTCAGTAAGGGTACTGTATCCAAAACAAACTTTCAAAATATTTCTAAAGACATCACAGCTGAAGACACTTTTGATTAACTGCGGACACATGCTTTGAACACCCTAATGGTCCAAGACTTAAATAAAGCAAGAAGCCTAGGTCTAACATTAATGGCCTCCCAAGAACTCCATTTTTCTACGCATACTCAGTTGCCAGAAGTCTACAGCACTTCAAAGGTCTTGTCAAGAGTAATAGCTTCTAAAGGAAACAGCTCAAGATTCAAACAGAATTCCATCTTGTCTAAAGCAGGATGCCTCAAGGGCAAGCAGAAGACAAAACCAAGTACAGTAACTCAGTCTGTGCGCTTCAAGATCCAACACATTTTGGACACTTCAGGAAATAGCAATCCATTATGTAACAAGTATAAAGGGTCAGGTTACAGCATATCTAATTTGTTCCTGTTTATGTTCAGGATCTGTTAGACCTGTATGCATACTTGGCCATCTAAGCAGTATTTCTGGATTCCTGATTATAACAAGGAAGACACTCAGTGTCCTGCAATTTGTCTATTGTCTAAAATTTGTCTAAAATGTCTAAGGCATCATTACAGATTTTGGTTACATTAGTTTGATAGGTTACTAGATTGGTAATTACTGTAAAGAAAAGGAAGAAGCGCTGCTTTCACATACTATCTGTGAGCCACCAGATTATGACACACATTTATCAGCCCACACATCCACTGTGTCAACTTGGAATATCATTTATTTATTGTTTGGTTTTACACAATGTTGGTTTCCAATGGTGTTATTTTAACTGATGAAACTGACTGTGGTGTGTGTGAGCAATGAACATCTAGACTGTCCAAGAAAACTGGTGCATTACCAGAAAGCTTGCCATATGCACAAGTTTATTTCATTTGCCCAGTTCCTGTGTATGTTCTTGACCCCTCCTCAGTTCCACAATAACTGATTCATAACTCTTAAGAACCTCTTCATCCCTAACATCCACAAGAAATCCATCCCTCCTCTTCATTCATAGCCACCATCTCTCCTCATTTCAAAATATATAAATTTAACATCCAGTTATCAGGGTATGTATATTGGTTTTCAGCACAGAAAACGTGTCTGGTACATTCTGAAAGATTCTTAGAGAGGATGCTGTCTGAAACCTTTGCATTTACTTGGTATGCCAGAGAAGTGCAGATGTGATTTACCACCATACTCTATAAGCCTCATGTTACATTAACAATAAAACCAGTTTCTACCCATGTTATTTGATGCACTTTAAACATGGCCCTTTGAAATTGGACAAAAGAAGCTAAAGACCCAGGCTGGCTATCTTGACCTTCACATTTTTTTAATCCTTTAAATGAAAAGTTGTAGCTCTACTCAATTATTCCAGTTAATTCTTCTTGCAGCACTGATTAGGACTGCATTTCAATAGCTGTTTGAATGCCATAAGAGCCTCTTTACTCTTTGTTCCTTTGACCCTTTTCATTTCATTCTCTTGACCTGTTTGATTACAAACTATCTTCAGGTATTATTTGTTGTAACAAACACCTGCATGTTAGCTGTTTAAGTCCCAATCCTTCTGCACTTACTGAAACATTGTCATTTTATTCATAACAAATCAAACTGCTACCTACAGTCTTTATTATTTGTATTTCCCTTCATTATTCCATTTCATATGCAACTTTTATCACGAAGGATTCTTTTCTCAGGTCTGAAAGGCTTACAGACTAGCTTGGCAAGATCTTTAATGAAACTGTCCTTCCCACCCTTTCACCTATGATGGTTCTGCACAGTAATGAGAGATATGCAACCACCCTACAATATAAAAAAAAAAGACAAATTGCGTTTTACAGGGACTTGAGTTCATAGCTATATCTAAATCAGTAATGATGTTCTAAACTACATATACAGTAAGTAATTATGACAGAAGCTCTATGTAAACTCACCACAGGAGCAAGCCACTTTCCTAAACTGATTTTCAGCTCAGCTTCTTGCTGTTACTGCACAGATTCTGACAAATTGAGCATGTTTATTTTGTATTAGTTGTATGTAGCATAAAATCAAATAAAAATGCATTAAACTTCCTAAACACCAAATATTCAAGTCCCCTGCAGTGATTCTATTATTGTGCTTGGATTGGTATCAGGATGACCAACCTTCCATTACCAGACTCAATTTAGATGTAAAGACAGCAGGAAAGCAACATTTATTGAATGCTTCACTTCCTGCAGTGGCAATTCTTCACATCCACTCAACAAATCTAAGTTGATCAGGTTCCTTCAATTTCTCCTTGCAATCCTTTTGCTCTAAGCATTCTGCATCTACTCTGTTTAAACTGAAAGACTTGATAGGCATAAGTTACACACTTTACTAAAAATTTTCAGCTGAAGAAGGTGGGTAATTTTTTTATTCTTTTTTAAAGCAGTGTGCTCTCCTTCCAAAGGCACAGCCTTCTGGAAAACTAAGAGAAGTATTCCAAATGTTCAAAGCAGCACCCAGTTTCTTTGGTCTCATGCAAATCTCTTCTCCCAGCCACCCCAGCTCAATTGTTTTTCTTTGTGAAACTTTAATCCCAAACAGCACACCAACAAATCTGAACTCCACTGTGTCTGAATATGAACAATCAGTTCATGACCCAGTTAGCAGCCTATATTTGCAAGATCAGATATAACAAAGCCTACCCCTGTAAAATATCAGATCTTGGTAAACAACTGTCCACAGAACCTCCCAAGATACTTATGATTTGAAACTTTGAACTTCCCCATAAATATGCAGTCCTCCACTCAAACTAAGATGACATATAAAGAAATAAAGCCTTCAGGTACAGAAGAAAAAGGACCTGAAAAAAACAAAACACAAGTACACAAAAGTCAAATAACAAAAGTGTTTTTACTATTTAGTTCCATAGAATATTTTATAGAACGAGAACTGCAATGTGTTTCAATAAGTTGGGCAGTCCAAAGCATCTGAAATATGATAATCTGCATCTGCTTAGCTTCATTCTGATTATTATCCCCTGACGTAGTAAGTTATCTTTGCCACTTCTCAGAAAAATATACATAAAAACTATCAACTGCAGACAGCCATTGCAACTGTCATGGACAGCAACCTAACCATACCAGTACAAAACCTACTGGAAGCTAGCAACTGTCTTACCAAAAGAAGCAATACTCAGTTTTACACTGTCTGAAAATGAACTAGAAATTAAGTTGTGTAACATATAGTACAACCAGTTTCTTGTCTTGTTCAGTTAAAAAAACCTGCCTACAAAGGAGTCTTCAAAACTGAGAATGGGTCTGACTTTAAAAGCTGCTGTAAACAGAACATTTGACACAATGTAATGTTTAGGGTTTTTTTTGGCTTTTTTTTTTTTGAAAACAAGTATTACGTCTCACCTGTACCAGGTATTTTTGGCTTCCATACATTACATATTGAGGGGCAAGGCTGTAGATCATATAACTTGTATGAAGGACTATCAACAGAAGTATCATACAGAGAAACAAGAGTGCTTGAGGTCGAGTTTTTCCTCTTCTGATTTTATAAAGCTGAAACCAGAAAACAAATATTAACATAACGAAAAAATTTTCTCCCCTCCCCCCAAAGACATTTAAAAACCTGTTTAATTCAAGTTACAGCTCTAATTCTACTGAGAAGTGGGAGGCTGCTAAAATTACCCTCTGGCAACTTAATTCCAGTAAGTCAAAGCAGGTTTCCAGGTACATTTACCTACATCTCAAAGCACAGCTTTTTAACCACATTGCTTGTAATAATGATCCAGAACATTGACACACCAGCAGTTAGCAGCAAGATTTAAATAGTGTTGCCTATCACTGATAAACTGTGCCTTGCTTTGTCAAAGAATATTGTGTCCTTTGGTCATGGTGAGGTGCTACCAATACACCTCTAATGACATCTAGACAAGGAGGAGTTCTGAGAGATTCCCAGGCCCTGAGAAAATTTGCACACCATTTGCACCACCTTTTCCACTTAACACTGCAGGGAGCAATATAACACCTTGTTGTTACCCTGTAGATACCACTATTCTGTAATCCCTAAGCCTCAACCTGAGTATCATATTAGGGTAAAGGGGCTGGCAGCTGAAGGGTAAATGATGGGAGACCAAAACCAACAGCACATGTCAACTCCATGCAAGGACTCAGGGTCACTTTATGGTGTCAGCACATGAAAGGGTGACAGTATTAAATTGAAAGTAGGCACAGAAGCAAGTAAATACTTAACCAAGCATTACAGATATGAATGGCATACTACTGTTGGATATTAAGCTGCTTTTTCAAATATTTACATATTACTTGCAGTATCAAGTAATTCTAGTATCACAGAATCATAGGATGGTTAGTGTTGGAAAGGACCTTAATATCATCCAGGCCCAATCCCCCTGCCATGCCACTATACCGTTATATATCTAATCAAGCTAAACTTGCCTGTCACCTGAAAAGCAAGGAAAACACTGACTGTATGCATATCTCAGATTTTGACCATAAAATTCGCTAATACTTTAAGCTATAAGATTCTGAAATACTGCAACTTAGGAAAGTCAGAAGCCAAAATGCCACTGATTAAATGCTTGAGTGACCTGACCATACAGCTTGTCAAACTAAGACAGCAGTTTTTAATCTGTAACAGAGCACCTTCCAAAAGCCGTGAAAATTGTACAACAGGCTTCTAACACTTATTAGGTATACAGACAAATATTGGATGTTGCAAATAGCATTATAAAGCAGTACATAAATAATGACTATTTATTAAATGTATTTGATAACACATATTTGTTAAACATCTTACTGAATATTATACACTAAACTCTTAAATCATATTTACCCTTATCCAGAAAAACCATATACCCATATTTCGAATCCCTGCCATTGAAGTGAAGATAAAGTACATAACAATAGTTGTAATAAGAATATAATCCAATGGGAAAACCTAAAACAAGAATAACAAGCAATTAAAAACAAAAAAAAACAAGTTCTCCCCCCCTTAAAGCTACATAAGTAGTTTCTACTTATAGCATCTGAACTAGTAGAAGACCTTTCACCAGTTTTACAGAGCTGGCTCCAAATGGAGCTAATATAGCTTATACAATAAGTTTGGGAAAGCAACTGAGCTTTTTTCTTAATTTAAAACTTGCCTTATTTTCATAGTGTTATGTATTTTTAGGACAATAAATACTTAACTCTATTCTTGAGAGTACATTTAAATAAGTCCACAGTGGCAAGTCATTTTAGGACTGTATAGGCATTCTCTTTTTAAATGTTTCTGAACATATTTGCATACAAAACTTAATTTCAGATTTACATTAACAACAGCTCTAAAGAATACTACTGCTGAACATTACTTTTCTGAATAAGCTTAGGGGTTCAAATGGTTTGGAAACCACAGGGAAGGAATGCATTGTGCCAACCCATTATAACAAGATTATGGAAAGAATTCAACTAGGGGAGAGTAAAGCACTAGTTTACATTATGGCTTTTGCTTTTCTTAGCTTACCCACAACCGATTGCCAAATTCCTATGTGGCCCTGTTGCCTTCCAACCCTACTGAAGTTAACAGATGGTTGTTCTTACGTAGGGTTTTGTTGTGGGGTCTAGTTTTTTTTTTTTTCAAAAATAAAGCATCACTGTAACATACACAAACACAATATATATATTGTAATATATATTTCAAAGTGCAACAAATATACTAAAAAGTGAAAAAGTGCATTTACTTCAACTTAAAGGGGATAAACTACCAAGTACACCAACAACTAGAATGTGATGTAGGGTATGGGAGAAAGTTGCTTTTATTCTGTACATAACTACAAGTGATGTCATTCTTCATTTCCTCTATGTTCTCATCAGACAAATTACTTTCAAGCAGCACCTTCTCCAGCAAATCAAAATGTTCGTATCAGTATCTAGTAACTGAAATATTGTTAACAATGAAGTTGCCTTGATTTTAAAGAACACATACTAGGCAATTTTTTATTTAAATGAATTACCTGGGGAACAGTGTAGTTTGCCTTTGACAGCTTACCAAAAAACAGAGAGAAGTATCCACACATGTGTATATCACCAGTTTCTTTACTTACTGTCTGAAGAACAGGTAACAACATATTCAACGGATTGGTCAGATTAGTTCCTAAAATTATAAATCCTGAGTCGAAGCCAGCTGAATGCAGAGCTTTGTCCAAACTGTGGTAATTCAGAAAAACTCCGTAAGTAATATGGTTCTCCCAGAGGCTTGTCTTCAGTTTGATTTTAAGGGCAACTCAAAATGAAACTGAACTAAGCTCAGAGACTGACAGCTTTTTCATATCTACACAGACATATGCTTTGTTTTACCACACTCATTGCACTCATCCTGTGAAAAGGTATATAAATTTCTGCACCTCCTTGGCATTTTAGCTTTTCCCTAGTTTGGGTCATAGGGCTTATCTGCCCAGTCAGCAAAATTAAAAATGCCAACATTTGAGACCTATGGTTACCATCAATCTTCATTGAAATTCATCAGATTTGCAGCTAGCTATATTGACTTCAACACCATGAAACAATTACAATGTAATGTACATCATAATGGATTATATATGTAACTTAATGCAAGAATTTAAGCACCTATTACCCAGCCCAAGAAGTACCCACATACATTAAGATTCATTCAAGCAAGCAGAGTACTTCTGTAGTCTGAATTAAACTTCCTTAAAATCTATGCTTAATTTTTTGGCTGGATCAGAACTGCTTTTACCAGCAGATCGTCAATCAAGCTGAACCAGGTCCTTTTTTGAAACTGTTTTAGTACATTTTGCTCAGTGTAATATACACTATTAGAATGAGAAATGCAGCTCTAGCTAAAAAAAAAAGTTGCAAAGTGGGCTGACTTTTGAAGCAAACCACCCCTGATTTTGATGTCAGAACAGAAACCATGTAGTTTAAGTGGTTAAGAAAAAAACCTGAAATTACTTACTTTGACAAGAACAGAGAGACAGTGAAGAGTAGCGCCACAATGATGAAGAAAACTCCCCACACAATCTAAAAGTAAAGATTTATTACAGTTTAACTGAAAGTGCTTGCAGTTGATAAAAGTCAAGATGTACCTAAGCTTCAATAAAGGACCAATGACCTCAGACTGCCTCAGAGATTATGCATATTTGAAACAGTAATTTTTTTGGTAAATACTTAAGAGAAGTGCTAACAAAATGTTTACTTTGTTAACCAGAGCTTATGTCAAACATTTGAAGATTTGATCATCTGAGATGAGAAAAGCACCTCTTTACCAGGTGGACACACTAAGCTCAGAAACAAGCATTAAAGTACATCATGTGCAATACAGAATCTAGCGGTAAATGAAAAGTGGTATTAAGAATGCAGATGAGACATTAAATGAATGCAGCATTCAGCAGAATGCACAACCTGTACTTGCCATATCATACAGGAAATCTTAACTATATACATGCATTTGGGTTTAATTAAGGGAAATCAGAGTGTGATTGGCCACCACACCTGTGTGCTCACCTTCTAACACGAGGCAACCTATGCACAGCTTAACCTTTTCCAAGTGAGAGCCCCCTTCTGTAACCCTACTCAGACACACTCCGTGACCAAATCACTAGAAATGAGTAAAATTCAATTAACCAAGCCCACATACTAGGTCTACCTTTCTTTCTTCTGCCTGCAAGTCTTCTCAGTTAATCAGTAGTATTGAGTATTTCAAATAAATTTTCAAGGTTCAAGTTACAGAAATCATCCACTTCACAAAGTATTTTGACTAAAAGGTTTAAATTACCTAAAAACTTAATTGTGAAGTAAAGACTTGGGAATGGACTAGCAGAAAAAATGCTTATAAATACTCAGGCAGTAGGAAAAATATCCGAGTTACAAGGAAATCCAGGTTAAGTGCTACTGTTATTCTAAACCACTATGTATCCACAAGTGATTAAAATGAGATTCCTACATCAGAACTGCCAGAGGCCTCTCTCTTCTGGTAAAAGTTCTAGAAGAGCTTCCTATCCTTTTAGTTGCACTAGAAGAGTCATTTGCCCCACAATCTTCCTTTAGAGTGTATATCCTATTCAGTAATTTGAAATAGAAACAAGTAGAACAGCTGTGGTTATTTAGCCAGAAAGTCATAAGCACAGATAAGTACAGATAAAAATTTTTAAGGATCACTGTAATTAAATCAGATACTGCTATCATTTTTAAAATCAGCAGCAGCAGGCTGTTTTTGCAAGCTTCTCCAGACTATTACAGAACTGCCTGATGTAAGAAGCAAGAACAGAATTTCTCAGCTCAGCCAAGTGGCATACAAAACCCTAAACTAAGTTTACCAGGAGTAAATTAAGATTTTGTAAACCAACCACATCAGGTAAGATGGGTTCCACATCAGTTAAGATTGATTTTTCAGGTCTTAAGGGTGTCCTTGTTTTAGCTGGTGTTAAGCCACAACAAAAGGATGGATTAAAATAAGCAAACAGCTGAAAAAGCTAGATAATTTAGTCCCTGAATATAATCATAATATAAGAAGTTTATTTTAAACAGGAATAATTCAAGCAAATTAGCAGTAAGTTTAGGGAACTGAAAGTAATATTCAGATATGTCTACACTGTTTTCACCATTTCCTTCTCATTTTCAATCTTCAGAGAAAGAAGGTAGCTTCTTTCAAAGGTGGCTTCATTTCTTTCAGTTTTTACAAATGGTCTGAATCAAGTAGATTTGGAGAAATAAGGTTGCTCTTTAAGATCTTCATTAAAAACAGGAAAGTGTTTTTATTATGCCCAAATAGAGCACTCAAACCAGCGACTTCATTCTCCACGCAGCCCTCTACAAGAGCCGCTCCTGTGTTTTTTCCAGGGCTACAAGCTAGTTCAGGAACTCATTCTTCAACTCTTAATCAGGTGCTCCCTCTCATTTCTATGGTGGGGAGTGTTGGGCAATGGTACACCAAGGTGAGCCCAGGTAGCAAACTCGTTCAGTTACACCTCCGACAGGTTCACCGTATTTCCTAGAAACCCGTGTCATAGAATACGCTCAGATAAGCATGCTGAATTTCCCAAGACGGTAACACTTTCTGATTTCCAGACCTGAGACAATCTAGATAGGCTTATTTCCAAATTCTATATGCAGGAACACAATGCATAGTCTTCCACATCAATGGGGGAGTTCTGTGGTTTAAATTATTTTATTAACCTTAAAACTTGGCACACAGTCATCTTGAAAAGGTTAAAAATTTTGTTACAACTGCTCATTAAAGATATTCAATGTTACAATGCTATTATTGTTCATCAAATTCTGAAGATAAGCTATCTGCAAACTCAGAATATTAGAGCATCATTTATAAAACAGCTCAAATACTGTAAGCCTTATTAGGTACTGATATAGATATTAATATCAAGGTAAGTATTAACTCACACAATCCTACATATTTAAGTGTACTATGATTTTACCTCTCCACAGCAAAATTCCACTAAGGTATTATCTGTAGAGGAAATAGATGTTTGAAAAGAATTAAGACAGAGTCTGAAGCTCACATTACTTCATTACCTTTTGCCAACTACAGCAGTAGAGAGAGGTCCTTACCTCCTCTGGAATATGCCTGTCTTCCAAAGTGATGCATAACACTCTCAGATGTAGTTAAGTAGTTGAAAAAGACCCCTTTTCCCACTTTAACATAAACTCCAGTCCCATTAACCATGAGATTGAAAAGTCTAATATTAAAGGCCTTCATTCTACCTTAGTTCATCCTGTATTTACAAAAAGCTATTAAGACTACCGAACCATAAGTGATTTGTAATTAACATCGACCTACATTTACACAATTTCAAAGCATCAGCTGACTTAGTTCTTTCACAGAAGGGTTCCTTATGTTCCTGCCTAGATTTTCCTCATACCTCAACTGACTGCAAACCAATCAACTCCTCATTCCTAGTCTATTAACTAGCACTTGGCCTACAATTAAGAGAATACCAACACTCAGACTAGAAGTTGAGCTTGCAGCTTAGACAGCCCAATTGGGCCTCATCAAGTGGTATCAACCCAACTAAAATTAAAAGCATACCTCCAGTTGGGTATCGTTTTGTATCTGGGTAAACAAAAGAATAAGTAATTTATTTCCTTCCCCTGCCCCATAAAGTTTAAGATAGGTTAGAAAAACAATTCAGCAGGAGCTGCAACACTCACTGTTGCCTTTTACTTGCCACCTATAGCAAAGGACAAATCTGTCATTGACAATCTTATTACTACTACTGTATGCTCTTTACTAGCTTTGAACCAACTAGAATATCTTCAAAGACTCTAAATACACTTAGCCATGAGAATTTACAAAATCATTTGTGTCAGCATAAATGAGAAGGAATCCAAGCCCCTGAGAACAGGAGTCCATGTTCAACTTCAGAGCAAAGGACAGCACTTAATCAAAACCTCGTGTTCTCACAGCAGGACTATTTATCAACTGATGCTGAAAAGCTTTTATACTAGAACAGGTGAAAAGAAAAAGACTGTGTCTCAGTCAAACAACACAGGGGAATTAGTAAAGCCATTATGGGGAAAAAAAAACAACCAATCAACCAACCAAACAAAGCAAACAACCTTTGATTTATATTAAGTCTAACTTTCAATTAAAGACAACCTTATTTCCTTCTGAAACCAGGATCTCAATGCAACCATGCCTCATGCTATGTAAACTCCTCCACTACAATCAGTTTGAACTGATCCATTGCCAGGCCACTTCCTCTTATGCCTCAGATACAACACACACCTGTATTCAATCACTTGCCACAGAACAGCTTTCAGAGGTGCTGCCTTGCACTTATATCACTTTGATCACCTCTTAAGTGTCTGCTTGGCTCTTCTAACCTACAATCTGTTTTACAAGCTAGTATGTATGCGAGTAACTGCCAAAATCCACTGAACCATGCTTTTATGCAAGACTGCAGATATTACAAAAACAATGAGTTGAAGTAATACTTACTAATACAACTCATAACTGCTGCCTGAAATGAGTTCCTTAAGCATCTTAATAGAAAGCATCTACACAAGCAGGTAAGGAAGCAGCTAAAGTAGAGAACAGTAACTTAAAGTTTACTTAACAGTTTACAGAGTAACTGTTTACTTAAAGTTTTGTTTCAGGCTTGAACATGTAGTGTTAAGAGACATGGCTAAGCAAAAACCAAGACAAAAATGTCAATACAAGAATTTCTGAGGAGTAAAAACGAAAGCTTACTACTTCTAGGTCACAGAATTGCATTTTAAGTCAAGCCAAATAATTCAGATGTAATCAACTGATTTGTATATTTTTCTATTACTACTACACATAATCAAATCAGAAGCTGCTAAGTCTTTTCTTACATTATTCATGTTCTGCTTACATGATTTTCACTGGTACCTCCCTTCAACTTCCTAAGTGTTCCCGATCTCTGCCAACCTAAGTTGTTTCACTGATGGACAACGTGTGCTGCTGAAATAACTCCTTATTCCACATCCCCACTGTGCCACTCCAGAGTCAGGACTAACTGAGTAAGGTCAAACCTGAGAAACAGTGGGTGGGGGAAGGAACATGTTTTAAATGGTCTTTAGTTTTGACCACTCAATCAATATTAACTGGCAGTTTTCCTCAATTCTGTTTTGCCCATGACAGTAACTGGTGATTGCCATGTCTTTCTCAGTCACATATTTTTCCATCTTACTTCTTCCTCCACCCTGCTGATGGGGAGTGAGAGAGCACCTGGGTTGGCATCTGATAGTAAGCCAAATGAATCCACCACACTGTTGCATGACCTTTACAGGAAGTTTCAGGTAATCTGGCAAACATGGGTTTAAAGCTATTATTAGATGAAGCAAAACACTTGGTATTAAGTTATTATGCAAACTTAAGACATGAAATATCCACACCTCTTGTTTTTCATGCTGCCAACCTCCCTGATGTTGAAGATACAGATCTGAATGCAGCAATAAAGCCTGGCAGTTTAGCCACACCACCTCTCTCAGGCAACTAAACTGACTCCTGACAGTGCCTACAGTCTGCACTAACGCTGTGCCAGCATAGCTGTTATTCAAGCAATTGCCTACAATTCCCCAAATTCAGCTCTCAGGGCTCAGGGGTGTGTAAATCAAAAGCCCATTAAAACAAGCAAACAAACAAAAAAACAAAAACAAAACCAGGAATGTCCTAGCCCTCCATCCTCAAGATAACATGAATTTTACCTATGCTTCTCCAAGGGCCTTCAACAGCAGGCACAGAGACTGACCGATCTATACAAAGTCCTTATTATTCTTAAGATTAGATAGGAGAACAGTTTCCCCTCTCCCTTGCTAGGGTTCAAGTGTACCACTCTTATTTATCAAGAGAATACTGTTCTCTGTAGCAGCCTGCATACATGCTTGGACTGACACCCACGCCTTTGAGTCTCTACTTTAGCTAAGCCCCATGAGCATGCTCTGTATATAGAGGTCTCAATCTTGAAGACTGAGTCTTTATTTTCTTATATTACTCACCTTGAGCATCTCTTCAGTTAGTTCACAACTGTTTTGAAGTATCCCTTGAGAAACTGATTCAGTAGTCCCAACTTACCATTGTTGATTAGGCTTCCACATTTCACAACCTGTACGCTTGTTTACATATTGAATGAATATAATTATGTGCTCTGGAGTTGTTTAGTTTTCTTCCCTAAACAGCTTTTATATCTATCCTTAGAGTGTACTACATTTCTTCTGCTGCTGTCAGATGAAAGTGTGGGAAACCATAATACAGAAGAAAGAAGCAGCAGATATGATATCTACAGGAAAGGTTACATTTTGTAGAAAGAAGTTAAGACCAGTTTGATATCACCTG
Source organism: Pezoporus flaviventris (assembly GCF_033815535.1). Taxonomy (NCBI): domain Eukaryota; kingdom Metazoa; phylum Chordata; class Aves; order Psittaciformes; family Psittacidae; genus Pezoporus; species Pezoporus flaviventris. The sequence continues at coordinate 25,432,380 of NW_026892579.1, read as the reverse complement.
ACAAACCCATGCTGACCATTACTCATTTACTTGGGATCTTCTGCATGTGTTTTTTTGACTAAATTGAAAAATAACCAGCTTCATCTGAGTTTTATTTAGCTTTGAGTAAAACAATTGTTCTCAAAATTTACTTAACTATATGACAAAAAAAAGTTAGTCTTCAGAGAAAAAACAACTGGCCCTGTTTAACACCAAATCACATGCTAATAGATACTCAGCAGTAAAAGAATAAAGTAAGAATATAGGAGGACATTATGCAAACACAATATGATTGTAGAAGTCTGAATGTAGACACTAAATTAAACACTCAAAGATTAAGTGCTATTCTTAAACATGTTATTCTGCTGTCAGTCCCAGTAAGAGTCTGCAGCTCCCATAAATCTGACCTTCCCAAACACAAAGCAGAAATAGCAGTCTCCTTATCTAGTCCTTGCCTCACAACAAATGCAATTTCTAAGTCTGACAAATAGCCATATTCTTGAACAATATACAAGTTGCACTGAAGATGGAGTTTTGTTTATTGCTTTACAACACTTCCAAGAAATCTTCTGCACTTCTATATTGGACAGAAGTATTACATAGGGATATTTAAAAGACTGCCTTCTTTTCATGAAAGGCACAAACTGAACAACTGACAAGTTACATATTTGCAAAGCCAACTGAAATGTTATTAAAGTAAAACAGTCCTGCAAGAGTTGAGATGTTATTAAGTGATGGACATTACCACCTTCACAGGACAGCTCCAAGAAAGTAAAAGTAAACAAGCTTTGTAGAATGCTTCATAGTATAACCCTACTCTATGTGAAAATCTGTCCCTGAAAGTGTTCAAAAACTGTTTAGATGAGGCACTCGGTGACATGGTTTACTGGTGGCCTTGGGAGTCCTGGAGTAATGGTTGGACTTGATGATCTTAAAGGTCTTTCCCAACCTAGCTGACTCCATGGAAAAAAAAATTATTAACTTAAGAATCAGACTAAAGGGGAGTTCAAGTCAACAATCCACAGTGACTGCTAGTTATTGAGAGGAAAAGCAAGTATTCAAACCACAAGAACAGAGATGCACTAAAATGTCATCCTGACCATAAATCCGTAAGTAACAGTAACTAATGACATTGTACACTACCTATGAGAATACAATGAATTATTAAAGCCCTACAGACAGTAGATATAACCAGTGAATTTCTCAAATCTAAGGTCAAACTGAAAAGTTAAAGAAACTACACAAGCTATTCAAATATCAAACTGCTGAAGTGAATAGCCAGGGGTATTTGTCCTTTAAACGAAATAGCTAAATCTAGATTTCTAATGTATCGTAGAAAGATAATTCCACTGAGAATTTCACACTGAAAGTTTCTGTTTAATTGCAATTTCAGGCCCTTTCCATTGGTACTCAACATTAACAATAGCAATGACATTACAGGAAATTGCTTATAGCCCACTGGCTTTTCAAAGGGCAGCCTACAGTTTAAAGTAATGCTAAAATTTCTTCCTGCATCTAGCTGGCAAAAAATACAGTATATGGCAATAACCCCAGGTTCCAGTATAGGTTGGGGAACGACCTGTTAGAGAGCAGTGTAGGGGAGAGGGACCTGGGGGTACTAGTGGACGACAGGATGACCATGAGCCAACACTGTGCCCTTGTGGCTAAGAAGGCCAGTGGCATCCTGGGGTGTATTAGAAGGGGGGTGGTTAGTAGGTCGAGAGAGGTCCTCCTTCCCCTCTACTCTGCCCTGGTGAGACCGCATCTGGAGTATTGTGTCCAGTTCTGGGCCCCTCAGTTCAAGAAGGACAGGGAGCTGCTGGAGAGAGTCCAGCGCAGGGCAACAAAGATGATTAAGGGAGTGGAACATCTCCCTTATGAGGAAAGACTGAGGGAGCTGGGTCTCTATAGTTTGGAGAAGAGGAGACTGAGGGGTGACCTTATCAGTGTCTATAAATATATAAAGGGGGAGTGTCACGAGGACGGAGCCAGGCTCTACTCAGTGGCAAACAATGATAGGACAAGGGGTAATGGGTACAAACTGGAACACAAGAGGTTCCACTTAAACTTGAGAAGAAACTTCTTCTCAGTGAGGGTGACGGAACACTGGAACAGGCTGCCCAGGGAGGTTGTGGAGTCTCCTTCCCTGGAGACATTCAAAACCCGCCTGGATGCATTCCTGTGTAACATTATCTAGGTGTTCCTGCTCCGGCAGGGGGATTGGACTAGATGATCTTTCGAGGTCCCTTCCAATCTCTAACATACTGTGATACTGTTCCGGAGAAGTACTGGGTTTTAAAACCACCTATCTACTGAAATCAGAGTCCTACCACCAATATCAAAGCTTTGCACCAGTAACAGTCTCCTTTGCACTGTTAAGTATCCAGTTCTATGCAGCTAGTTTACTACTGATCAAGTAAGTACTTAGTAAGATGCTCATTCCAAATGCATATATTCTCAAAATACCTCTCACTTCTGTTGGCTACATGTAAATTAGATTAACCCAAGCTACCCAACAGCTAGAATTCTTCCTTCTTTTCTTCTCATTTTCACATGCCTGAGGAAAAAGACAGCCAGATTTTCCATGGCAGTGGCACTACAGTAGATCACCTAGGACTTTATAATTTTCAATCTTAACCAGAGTTTACACAAAGTAAAAGGTTTTCCAAGAACCTGGAGCTTGCTATAGGACTGCCATTCTGTAGTATAACAGTAATTTAAATAATAGGTGATAATTAAATAAATAGCTGATATCCAGCATGGTAATTATTAAACTTGACCTATGATTTATATGGCAGGAAGAAAGATGGAAGTTATTCCAATTTAAGCCTCAAAAAGAGAGAAAAAGTTTTACCTTTAGAGGTCGGATAGCTTCACAGAACTTTGTCCACCAGCTTTTCTCAACAGACTCCAGGTGCCTCTCTCTTCTTCTAAGTGTCCTTAGTCTCCCTTCTAGTTGTTGTAAAGCCCGTCTATGCCTTGATGACAGAGGGCGACCATCTCTGCACTGGTTACCAAAAAAATAGTGCAAGACTTTGTAGTATATATTTCACACTGTTTCTGTGCATACCAAGAGGATGAAATGCAAGTCACAAGACGCAACAAGGGAAGTCCCATTAGATGGTAGAAAACTTTCCACAATGAGGATGTTAAAAATTTAAAGACTGGGGAGTCTCCATGGCTAGAAACACTCAAAACGCCCAGATGTGACCTGAATAACCTGATCTAAAACCTGAAAGAGGTCCTTACTTTGTGTTATCAGGTTCAAACCTCTACTTTCAGAGGCCCCTTCCAATCTAGTTCAATGATTAAGCTAATATATTAAGCTTTACATTTGTATTTCTTCCCAACATTCCACTAGACAGTCAGCTATGTTTCTTGCACTCACAAAAACAAGACAACTTGCTGTTCCAAAAATTAACCTTACAGAAATCTAAACAAGAGCCATCATTACCCCAAGGATTAGTTGAGTGTACTAGCTAATTGTTTGATGATTATGTTTAAGAATGCACTCCAATTATGAGCCTCTAAGTACTGAGCATTTTTTTTCTCTTATTTTAAAAAAGCCTTCCTGAAAATAGTGAAACTGCACAACTGGTAAAGTTAAAGCACATCTATTTTAGATAAATTTCTCAAAGTCTGCAACACTAAAACCACATTCAAGGCACACGTAACATTTAAATTGGAGATGACAATGTACTTTTAACAGGAACACATTCTCCATACCCTGTATAGCATTACAATGCATTGAAAAAAAGTCAGTTTATGTAAATAGTCCAACCTCCACAGCTGCAAGTCAAGCTGCGCTTATTTAATACTAATAAAATAAAGCTACCAGGTCTCTTAGTAGCAGAAGACCATATTATATGCTGATTTTTTCATTAGCTTAAGTAGCATACTTTCATACCTCCAGTTTTCACTGTACATTTCTCTCAGTAACATCATTTGCTTCACAACTTCATGCAAATGCAACTGAACAACTAGGATTCCAATCACAGACTGCATCAGAATCCTGATGATAATCCATATGCCAAATAAAATTAGTTTATACTAATGGTCGCATTAAAATATAGACATAACTTAAAGACTCTCAGCTTTTGATCCTGTTTGTTAGTTAGATAAACAAGACCAGTTGCTGGAAAACTCTCATAAGCCAGCAGCCGTCTGTAACAAGTAATGCTCCATTTTTCAGGAGTTTCCCCACTTTTCTCATATTGATTTCAACAGTACTGATACCTTTGTTGTTGCAATACTCTGTATAAACTCCAAACTTCATAATTTTAACGAGGGGAGATTGCTTTTTAGGTTTCATTATGCAACAGGATTTCTAGAATACTGAAGGTGCCCACACTCTGTAGAGGTAGCTAAGTATCAAGGGAAAACTGTTGAAACTGTTTTAATGCTACTGAAGTCTACTGTCACAGATCACACAACCGCACAGAAGGACTCACAGGATGAAAGCGATGCATCTTAATGTCCCTTCCCCCCACTCTGGGCTTGAAAACACTGGCTTGAAACCCACTTTCTGAAAAAGGGTTAAGAAAAGGTGGGAGATTATCCCTAGCATCCTGTATGGAAAGGATAAATCTTATCCTCCTTGGGCTTGCACTCTTAAGTTGTTCAAAGTGTCATGCTTACATTAGCCATAGCTTTTCAGTGAGCTGCAAAGCCATCACGGGTTTACAAGTGGTGTTAACATCCTAGGGGTGTTTAGGATTCAGAACAGAGACTTGCGTATATATGCTTTTCATAAAGAAATCATTTATAACAGCAAGATACATTAACTCGGGAGCAAGAATATATAGGCCTGTTATTTATTCACAAAGATGATTAATAGTTTGATGAATCTAACTCATGGCAGCAAGTATCCAGTGTTAACAGCTTCACTGAGTATCAACAAACAGGACGTCTTACTGGTAGCAGAGTAAGTGAGGGTAGTATTACTCTGTGAAGTATCTCTTCCATATACCCAAGCAGGACTGCAGAAGGTTGAGTTCAGGTCATCAGCACCATTATTAAACTAAACAAAAACAACTACTGCTGCAGGACTGAAAGAAAACCTAATTGCTACTACAGTAGTGACCACATTGGTTTTCAAGTAACTCAAATACCTGCAAGCTAGTCACTTCTGACTTGCTATTCTTTCTGGAGCAAAAAATCTCTACAGCATGACCATAAGCTAGTAGTCAAGAAAGAAAAATAAAAATAGAGTCATTAATGAAGTGATAACAGTGAAGATCATACCTTTGATTTAAGCCTTAATAGATGTTGCTCCACTTCTTCAATATCTTCAGTGTTCTCTAGACGTTCATAAGCCGCACTGGTAGTTCCCTTAATCAAGTTTAGAGGCAAAGCTGACATACCATAAGCCTAAAATAAAATGGGGACATTCAAATTTTCTTCCATACATTTTCATCTGCTAAGACTGCTGTATGTTGCAACTATAAAGTATCATTGTTAGCTTTTTTGTCCCCACCCTACTCCTAAGACAAACAATTCTTTTTTTTTTTTTTAGTAAAGTGTAAAAAATATGCTATGCAGATTCCAGTGTCCTCAATTGTTCCAGTGGTATTTAAGCATTTCAGGATCACTGAGACAAGAGCATATATAGAAACTTCACATAAGCATAGCACAGGGAAGATTTATCAAGCTGCCCTTTAGGGGTTTTCATCAAATCATTATCTTCCCAAAACCTTACTTTCCAACTTTAGACCATAATCAAAACATTGTGCAATATAAGAATGTCTAGATATTGAACTTAAATAGTTTTAGAAGCAAAGTATACACAATTTCCTTTTAGACAGTAGTCTTCAATTTATTTTAAAATGAAATAATTTAGGAAGTATGTGATTTACTAGAAAAAACTGTGCAGTAAAGAGACATGGCAGAAGCATGGTGAACATCTAAACTCATTTACACTCCAAGACTACCTAGATAGCTATTCATATTCATAAGTTTTTTGGCATTTACTCCTAGCAAACCCTAATACCATTAAATGTGTTCACCAGCTTCTGCATCAGCACTATGCTCAGATTTTTCCAAGACAAAGTTGGTAAGTTCTCCACTACAAACGAAACATTTGAAATGAGGTAATCAAGAAAATGGCACTATTTCCTCCCTGCTGCCCTCTAAGTCTCATAGATACAGGGCAAAGTTTCCCTCAAGCAGTCTAAAAACATCAGCCACAGCTTTTTTTTATTTGTGTTATTATGGGTGGCAGGCTGTCGGGTGACAGATTGTTCTAGGTGCAGAGGTCAGCAGGAAGGCTGTTCTTTCCCTTAATCACAAATAACATGCAGTTCTTCTAGAGTGCTTGATATCTGAATATTTGCCAACTTCATAAACAAGCAGTTTTCTGGATTTTCACAGTAAAACTACTCCCAATTTCAAACACTGCTTTACATTTCACACTGAGAATAGATATAATACAAATGCTAGTGTCATAAATGTCACCATACGTGCTATCAGTTCACATGAGCTTGAAGCACACAAGACTTGATTTGACCTGCTTAAGAACCTACTTAGACATACTAATGTCTCCTGCATTGTACTCAGAGCAAGACACAGTCCATTTTTTTGGGGTATTTTTCAACATGCTGTATACCCTGCTACCAACACCCATTTCTAAGCCCCTTTAAGAAAGGGGTCTTATTTACTAGTACTGTAGCTCTAAACCATATTAACTATTTAAATTCATAACCATTTCAATATAAATATCTGACACCGAGCCCACAGATTTAAGTTTCACTCTGCAAGTGACAATATTTCATGATTTCAAGAAACATTCCTCCTAGTATTAGGTTACATAAGCATGAAACAAATTTTAACAGTCTGGCAGCCTTGTTCGTTTACTATGGAATTAGTTATCCAGTGTTCAGAGTGACAATTACCAGTAAATTATTGGAATAGTGTCATTTAAGTTCAACAAGCAGACAGCCTCTCTCAAGAGGCTTCAAACTCAAGGAGATAGTGGTACAAGTTAAATCACTGAAAAGAAATGAAAGTAGGAGAAAAAGTATTTTCCTTCTTGAAGTATATACTAGCAAAGAATAGATTCAGCTAGATCTTTGACAACTTGCACTACATGACTTTTTTTATAGTTATGAAGTATTAGAATTGGTTTTACCATAGACTCCTAGAGAGTAAGTTAGGCTATCAGTTACCTGCTCAGCATTACAGGACTTCATAGCTGAGAGCCTGATTTGTCACTCAAAGCTACAGCTTAAAAAAAAAAAATAATGAAAAAAAATACTTCCAGCACTGTTTACATACTGTTCCAAATACAGTTAAACTCCCCCCCCCCCCCCCCCCCCAGTACAAAAGGTAACTGGCAATTTCAATCCCTATGTTAGAGATTTGTGCTGTAAAAGCTCTATAAATAAGGGAAAGACACTCTTTATCACAGGCTAGTGATGGCAATGAAATATCATGCTTTCCAAAACATTCTAGAAGCTCGTGTTTGCACACAAGCTATACAACCTACAGAAAGGCCTACCTACAAGATTAAGTATTTTGGGTAAAGAAAAGAATTTAAGTTTTGTCTTTAATTGTGGCTCAGTTTTCCCTTTAGTCCATTCTTTGAGACCACTAAGCCGCTCTGCTATCTACAGGAGCTAAAAAAGCGGTCGTCTCTAATCCTCCTCTTCTCTAAGCTGAAGAAAGAATCTTTCCAACATTCCTATTTGGTTGAAAGGGTTTCTATCACCCTCTAATCACTTTCACAAGCCTCCACTGGGGCCTCTACAGTTTTTCAGTCTTTTAAACTAAGGGAACACATCCTGATACCATTCCCAGCTGTGGCTTTGAAAGCTCAAAGTACAGTGGAACAACCGTGTCCCTTGATCTAATGGTTATGGTCTTGATGATGCAGACCCAGGACACTGCTTGCCTTTCTGCTGCAGGGCACATTGCTGGCTCATGCTCAGCTTGCTATCCACTAGGACTTTCAGTTCCTTTTCAGAGCCATCCCCAGCATAAACTGTTGAGCGCAATTAATGCGTTTCAAGAGAAGGCCTTAACATTCACTAAACCTGATGCCATTCTCGTTGGCCCAAACTTCCAACCTGTCAATGTCTCTGCAGTTCACAGAACCATAGAAAAGTCAGGGTTGGAAAGGATCTTAAGATCATATAGTTCCAACCCCCTGCCATGGACAGGGACACCCCCCACAGTTCTTCAGTTGTAACTACTTTTCCCAGTTGGAAATAATTCTCAAACTCTGATTATGTATCTAACTCCATCAACCAGATCACTTCTGAAGACTGAATAGTATTGGGCCCATACTGACTACGAAAAGCTCACTCAGGTCTGGCTGCTAGTAGCATAACTCCAAAATTCAGTTGAAAGCATAAATACCATCCAATTTCCTAACTAGAATGTAGGCTGTGGAACCGAAAACATTTCCAGCCAGAGCCAGTGGCACTTAGTATATAGAAACACATGTAGCAATGAGAAATGCTATGATAACAGGTCCATACAATTTTACAAAACTAAGCTTAGGGACAATAAGATTTCACCATTAAACACAGGTTTACAACTGTTCTTCAAACAGCCACCATCAACTAACAAATATCAAGTTATTTACTCAACAGAAGTAGTTAAGGAATAAAATTCAGAGCTCTAAATCTTCTAAATCAAGGTTTCTACAAAGCAAACTGCAACTCAAAGTGATGCATTTTCTGGTTTTTGCAGACGTCAAGCTTACTCTAGTAATAAAGGAAGTCTAAATTCCTCCCTTGAATACAAAAGATGCTAATAGTAACATGTTAACGCAAGTAAACCTCCATCATCTGTGGCGGGAAAAAGCAACATTGGTCCTTCAAGACATTAGTACACAGAATAAAGGACAGAAAGACGAGTCACAGAATCAAAGAACCACAGAACAGGTAGGACTGGAAAGGACGTGAAGTTCATTTAGTTCCAACGCCCCTGACATAGGCAAGGACACCTCACACTAAACCATGCTACCCAAGCCTCTGTCCAACCTGGACTTGAACACCGCCAGGGAGGGAGCATTTACAGCTTCCCTGGGCAACCTATTCCAGTGCCTCACCACCATTAAAGAACTTCCTCCTCATATCCAATCTAAACTTCCCCTGTTTAAGTTTTAACCCGTTACTCCTTGTCCTATCACTACAGTCCCTAATGAAGAGTCCCTCCCCAGCATCCCTATAGGCCCCCTTCAGATACTGGAAGGCTGCTATGAGGGCTCTACGCAGCCTTCTCTTCTCCAGGCTGAACAGCCCCAACTTTCCCAGCTTATCTTCATACAGGAGGTGCTCCAGTCCCCTGTTCATCCTCGTGGCCCTCCTCTGGACTTGTTCCAATAGTTCCATGTCCTTTTTTTATGGTGAGGACACCAGAACTGCACACAATATTCCAAGTGAGGCCTCACAAGAGCAGAGTAGAGGGGCAGAATCACCTCCTTCCACCTGCTGGTCACGCTCCTTTTGATGCGGCCCAGGATACGGTTGGCGTTCTGGGCTGCGAGCGCACACTGCTGGCTCATGTCCAGTTCCTCATCAACCAGCACCCCCAAGTCTCCAACTGGACATTGAGCCATTAACCATAACTCTTTGCATGCAGCCACTCAGCCAGTTCTTTATCCACTGAGTGGGCCATCCATCAAATTGATGTCTCTCTAGTTTAGAAACAAGGATGTCATGCAGGACAGTGTCAAACACCTTGCACAAGTCCAGGTAAGTGATGTCAACTGCTCTGCCATTGTCCATCTGTTCCACAGCCCCATCATAGAAGACCACAAAATCGGTCAGGCAGGATTTGCCCTTAGTGAAGCAATGCTGGCTGTCACAAGCCACCTTGTTGTTTTTCATGTGCCTTAGCATGCCTTCCAGGAGAATCTGCTCCAAGATTTTGCAAGGCACAGAGATGAGACTGACTGGTCTGGTCATCCATTTTCCCCTTCTTGAAAATGGGGGGTTTATTACCCTTTTTACAGTCATCGGGAACTTCACCTGACTGCCATGATTTTTCAAATATGATGGACAATGGCTTAGCAGCTTCATTCACCTTCTCATGTGATGTGTCACAGGTCTGAACAGAAGCTTCATTAGTTCAGTTTCAGGGTTGCATTTCTCTTCAGGCTCCTGTAGAAGTTCAAGGCTTGATACAGTTTTAATCCCCTGGGTTGGTGCAAGTGTTAACTTATTCATGGGCTACTATTTTGGGCATCTGCAATTCAACAAGCAAGCAATGTATCAAAGATAGCACAGGAAAACCAAAGCTGTACCCTAACGCCAAGGGAGAACTCAGTCCTGAAACAGATCAGAAGAGCCTTTAAAATAGTTAAGACAATTTAAACACATGAATTTTGACAAAACAAGTTGTCGTGGTTTAACCACAGCTAGCAACCAAGTACCAAGGAGCTACTCATTTACTGTCCCTGTCACCCCTCAGTGGGATGGGGAGAATAAGTAAAAGGTAAAATTCATAATAATAGTAAGTAAAGGGAAAAAGAGGAGGAATAAAATCCACGCAAACCCAAGTGAAGCATAACACAATTGCTCACCACGCACTGGCCAATACCCAGCCCAACCTGAGCACCAATTGGTCTCTCCTTGTTGACTCCCCCTAGTTTATATACTGGCCATGATGTGCTGTGGTATGGCATACCACTTTGGATATTTTGGGTCAGGTATCCTGTCTCTGCTCTCTTCTGGCTTCTTGCGCCTCTTCTCACTGGCAGAGCATGAGACTGAAAAGTCCTTGATCAGTGTAAGCACTACTTACAAACAACTGTAACAGTGCTATTAGCATTATTCTCACACTAAAGCTGAAACACAGTACTGCATCAGCTACTAGGAAGAAAATTAACTCTATACCAGAACCATTTAATTACCATGAGTAATTAAAGCTTGACATATTTACACCACTGAAACAAGTTTACAGAACCTATTTTTAGACAACTTTTGCCCAGAAGGGTTAAGTCAGATAAAAAGCACTGCACTGAAAAGGAAAAACAATCATTCAAATGTAACAGGTGATTACAGCATAAATGGTTGCTTTTTGCACATAGGTTCTTCAAATGAACTAAATCTAGTGCTAAACACTAACTACTCAGGCTATCTGCTGAGGTACCTGCTAATACATGCTGCAAAGTTAGGTCTCCAAAATCTCAGGCTATCTCTGCTGTTACTGAATGCCTGATCAGCTTCACTGAAACCTCACTTTACAATATTAAAAAAATAATAATCTAAATTGGTATTTAAAGCAATTTATTTCAGAGAAGACTCCCATCTCTTGAATCCCCACAAGAGATCCATATAAGACATCACCCCATATCAGTTAGCTTAAGAGCTGGAAAAATAAACACTAAGAGCTCACTACCTAGTAAGTAAAAGTTAGAGGCATCATTCATGGGCAGCTGTCTTACTCTGATTGGAGAGTCTGCCCACAAGCAATACAGGTAATATCTCTGGATGGATGAAGTTTATGTTTCTATTTTGTAGATTCCTTGAATTAGATGGCCTTCTACACTGAAGGAAAAAAAACCCAAACAAAACCAAAAACACCCTCCCCCCTAAAAAACCAAACCCACACAACCCCAAAACAGAGTAACTTTAAGCAAGAGAAAACCTAGATTACCTATCCTATACAAAGGTTAGGCAACAAAACAACACTCTTAAGACTCCTTATCTGCTATTCATTGAAATGGTAGCTAGGTCTAAAACAGCTATTTGCAAAGAAATCTGCCACCAGTAAACCAGGACAAGCTCACATGAAAGCAACTATTACTTCAATACTGTTTATGCAGTATTAGTAGCACCAATGAAGAGCAAGAGGCATACTCTGGCTGTTGTCTCAGCACACCACTGAAGCCAAATATGCTCTGTGCTCCAGATAGAGCATGGAAATACCTCAAGAGGAGATTACATTAGTATTGATTCCAGTTTGCTGAATCTTCATTTCTCCCATGTCTCACTGCTTCCCATCCTGTCTGCAGCAGATCCACCTATTCTCCTAATAAGATTCAGAAGAAAGAGTTGCTTTTCTCAACCTTTGGTCTCTTGCAGACTTAATATCTTCGAACATTTTAGACTTGCCAAACTCACATAGCCCATGCCTAGATAATGGAGTAGTCTTTCTTATTAGCAGCCTGGTATCTTAATAGTCATTCAGGAACAGAAGACAGAAAACAAGTAAAGTTGAGCCAAGTTGTAAAATTACATTTTACAAAAACTGCAGCAAGCAACTATGTCAGGGAGACTTGGGAAGGTTTTCCAGGAGAAACTGTAACTGCTAGAGTTTAACATACATAAATTGCACAAGCTACCAAAGAGTTCCACTGAAAAGTGTATATTAAGGTGGGAACACCTAGTAATCAGCCAGGCCATTAGCACTCAGATAAGCCATGAGGAGTACAGAAAAATACACACTGAAGTTAATACAGCAAATGTCTTCAGAAGAGAGTTAAGAAAAGTTCAAGCTAACTTTGAACACCTACTGCAAAAAGCCTGAAGCCATCAGGTACTATAGATTAACTAGAAGTTGATTATAGATCACTTTCTACATCTGCTGTGTACAGCTAATAAGATAGGGTCTAAATGATTAACTCATGGCACAAAGTGAATAATTTTTCCTTGCTAGATAACTAACAGAACAGTTATTTCTGATCAGTATGGTAGACAACCAGCACTGCAACTAAAGGTACTTCACCAACTTTCTCTGATTAAATATATTTTTGAGAATTAGACTAGTGACTTCAAGAAATGATCAGCAAATATTTGTATAGCATAGCAGAAAGACTCCTCATTCCATTTATTTTTAGAGGTCCATATATCAAGCATGTGGCTTTTAGGCGCCATCACTGAGGTGTTTTAAAAGGTGTATGTGTAATCTTACGCAAAAAGTGTCGAAATTAACGCTGACAAACATTTCTTGCATAGCACTGCCCTCTAGCGAAGTCACACAAACCAGCCATATAAAAATAACAGAACACCAGTGTTTAAAAGACATAAGAAATGATCACAAGTTAAAATTTACAAGTATTCAAACTCTTATTTTCTTACAACAGCTTGCTTCAAGACTTCACCTGAGAGTTTTAACATGAAACACAAAATGTACAATTCTACCCACTACACTGTGATTAAAAATGCATCAAGTTAAAAACAGGTAATATCTAATTAATATTATGCAGCGCTTTAACAAAATAAAAGTCTATATGACGAAATTCACTTCAACATGAACGGTCCAACAAAAAAAAAAAACCAAAAAAAACCCACTCCACTTCAAATTAGGCCTCCATGTTTTTTGAAACTATACCCTCCTCCATGCAGCTAGATTGAACAGTTTTCTTGAAAAGTAATCCAAATTCAGTAGTAGTCATGTACTTCCGGACATTAACTGATCTCCATCTCTAGCTATCTATACATACTACCATTCTAAAGATAAAAACCATATTTCAAGAACCTTATTTCCAGATCAAACATGGCAAACAGTGACAGTTGTTCATGCATCCTCCCTAAACTGTGAAAAGGAAGAAGCCTCCTAAATGCATTTGACACCTGGGCCAGAGCAATCCCAGGCACAGCTACAGGTTGGGCAGAGAAGAGATTCAGAGCAGCCCTGTGGAGAACGACTTGGGGGTGTTGGTCAATGAGAAAATGAACATGAGCGGGCTTCAGTGTGCACTTGCAGCCCAGAAAGCCAACCCTACCCTGGGCTGCATCAAAAGGAGCATGACCAGCAGGTCGAAGGAGGTGATCCTGCCCCTTTACTCTGCTCTCGTGAGACCTCACCTGGAATATTGTGTGCAGTTCTGGTGTCCTCAACATAAAAAGGATATGGAACTGTTGGAACAAGTCCAGAGGAGGGCCATGAGGATGATCAGGGGACTGGAGCACCTCCCATACAAAGACAGGCTGAAGAAGTTGGGGCTGTTCAGCCTAGAGAAGAGAAAGCTGTGTGGAGCCCTCATAGCAGCCTTCCAGTATCTGAAGGGGGGCTATAGGGATGCTAGGGAGGGACTCTTCATTAGAGACTGTAGTGATAGGACAAGGAGTAACGGGTTAAAACTTAAACAGGGGAAGTTTAGATTGGATATAAGGAGGAAATTCTTTCCTGTTGGGGGGGTGAGGCACTGGAATAGGTTGCCCAGGGAGGTTGTGAATGCTCCATCCCTGGCAGTGTTCAAGAGCAGGCTGGACGAGGCCTTGGGTGATATGATTTAGCGTGAAGAGTCCCTGCCCATGGCAGGGGGGTTGGAACTAGATGACCTTAAGGTCCTTTCCAACCCTAACTGTTCTATGATTCTATGTCAGATATCATGGATGGTTGGACTGGGGCTCTGGGGAAGTTTTCTCGGTTTTTCTGCCCCCCTCTTGTTGGTGGGGGAAAGCTCATGCCACACAGCTTGGAAAAGCTATTCAAAATGGTAACTTGCAAAATCCAATTTCTTTCACGGGAAGTTTTAGTATCAAATCTTCAACTGCTGTAAGAGCACACACATTTTTGATTAACATTGGTGTAACAAAAACTCAAAGCATAGAACAATGGAACAGATTGACTAAACTGAACTGGTATGCTCAGTATGACATTTCTTGTGAGATCTGTTGCACAAAAGATGAACAGTGCATGTTGTGCTTCTTTATCCATTTCTCTAAATTCATCATTACAGTATCTTGTGACATATTAACCTTTATTTTGCATATTAATGTCCTCTCCACAGTACAGATTCAATGGTTGTCTCATTTATCAGTCTAAGTGGACAAAAAGTTTTTGTTTTGCAGGCAAGGTTTGTAAGATGCAGAACGCAAGTATGATAAGCCTCTACACTACAGTTGCTCCACTACACATAGTGAACTTGTGCTCGCTGGACATAATGACTGTAAAAAATTTAACTGACTCAACTGTAATATGGAACATAACTACTTTGCCCAGCTGCCATCTTTTTCATTGCTCTATCAGGCTTAAAAGAGCATTAAGAACCCAACAAAAGATTAACCTACTTTCAAGCTGCAACTCTAAAATCTCAAAAGTACAAAACTATTATTGATCCAGCAATTTACTATCTACAGTTCTCCAAGAAAATAGTAGGAATCAGGCTGTTAAAACATAACACTTAAATTGGTTTGCTATTTTGGTTATTTACTGCTTCATGGAGAAGTGAACATAATCAACTACATTTCTTTTATATTTCACAATTGACATTGAAGTGATTAAGTGGTAATGATGATGAATGCTACTAAATTCTGTATTTCTCAATAACTGTTTGATGTCTACCTAAGAGAAAATCAGCAGTAAATGAGTGCTTTTAATGTCAGATTATAAAAGGCCTTAAGCTTTTTGGCTGTTAATAAATCAGCTGATAGAAAACTAAATCATACTCTGGACAAAAATTAGGTGTGAAAAGGTTATTACATTTGTTAGTAGACAAACTGAGCTTTGTAACATCTCCTTTCTGGATCAAGGAAAAAAGGATCACTTTAAGTTTCATAAGAAATCATATAATGCTTGTTAAGTGTCCAGAAAAATTACACAGCCAGTTACAATTCAAGGACATGCTAAATGAGATGCACAAGATCACTCAAAAATTCATCTGCCTATCATTGTGTAATGCATTATTCTGCTTTGAATTCAAACAGCAATCTGGAGCTGACAACAACTACTGTATTAATACCTAAGGCAATGTGAAACCATTTTTGAATGCAGAACACATTAATGAAAGAAGAGATGAAAACTGCATCATCTGGGAAACCGTTTCAAACTCTACCCCAGCCAAAATCAACAGCACTGCAACACTAATTGATAGTTTTCTTGTTATATTCCACACTTATAGACACAGAAAACTGTCCATACTAATCAAGGTCATGAATTTATTGAGTCCCTCTGAGGATCACTTGTTCGCATCTCTTAAAAAGCAATTTTAAATATCAAATGCTGTACTTCAGTACTATGCATTACATAGCACCAAAAAGTAGACTTTGTATTACTAAAGTTTTAGAACAGAAAAGCAACTACCAATTCAAGATTATGTCGAAAGCTGAGCCACAATAAGAAATAAGTTTAAAATAATGTTACTCATTTAAACATTGCATGTACTTCATAAAAATTACATCTATGCTTACAATCGTCAGTAATATTAACATATCTATCGTGAACATTTGTAGACTTCATCTACAATTTTGATAAAGCCAGTATTTTATTATTTCCCCTTAAGAAGTTAAATATTTGGAATACTATCTTCCTTAGTTGGAACACTGAGAAGCAGGGAGAAATATGCATTATGTCAGTTAACATAAAAAGGCTATTCATCAGTGTATTCAGCAAGGAAATGCAACATGAAGTGTGAGTTTTGCTATTATATTCTAGAAGACCATGCTAACTAATAAGGATCAGCTCAAATTTAGTCACAAGAAACAATTACAGCTTCTGTGGCTAAAAGTTACTTTTATATTTTTACATCCATACACAGAAGCATGTGAATTGCTTCTAGTACAACCAACTTTACACAGTTACAGAATAATAAAAAACCTAACTTGTTTTAGATTTAGATTAAAAGTATTTCTTAAATATTTGTTTCTTTGCCCCCTGCCCCAGAACTGGCATGTTCTCCCCTCTGCTTACACAAGGAGCTTCTGAAAATTGGCACTTATCAATGGCATTACCATTTATTGAAAGTTATTACCATCCTGTAACATAGTCTTGCAAGAGCTCATAGTTAATAAAACACAGAACTACCTACATTTTTTAAGATACGGCATACTGTTTTTCAACAAAGCACCCACTGCACTTCTGATTATTAGTTGTACTCACATGGAGAAACAGTAAAAATATCTAGCAAGTCATTTTCTCACAAAATAACAGCTGTGATGGAACAAAAAGTTGTCCAACATGTGCTGGATGAGGTTATAACAGTAAAACCAATATTGTGGAATTAAATTAATTCAGTAAAGAATGATTCTTATTGGCAATCAGTCCCCTCAAGCTTTTTACAGGCTAAAGCCAACCTTAAACAGAGAGGACACCTTGCCCCATGACGTATAACATTAAGTGCCATACTAAATCCTCCAAGTCCACATAGTAGACAGACCGCAGAATGCCTGAGGCTAGAAAAGACCTTTGGAAGTTATCTGGTCCAACACCTCTGCTCAATCAGGGTCACCAAGACCTTCTTGCCCAAGACTGTGTCCATATGAGTCTGGAATGTATCTAAGGAGGGAATCTCCACAATCTGAACAACCTATGCAGTGATCCATCACCATCACAGTGAAGAGTTTGCTGGTGTCCAGAGGGAAGCTCCTTAGTTACATTAGTGTCTGCTTTGTCCTGAAAACACCTTAGTCCTTCATGTTGCTTTATTATGCCAGCTCTTCTTTTCTCCCTGTATGCTAAAGTAGGACTTCTTTACATAATGAATTATTCACATTACAGAGCCATAATTCATGTAAGTCAGCTCATAATATTCTGTGCTTACGCTAATTCAGAAAGATATATTTAATTTTTCCCAAGACCTCTTCAGTTCTGCTCTTGCAGCGTTCAGTCTTGCAGCACTACTTGCTCATTTGGACCTTCTTGCTGTTTCTTGGCCTTTAACATTCAAAATGTTTTCCCCGAGGCTTTCCCCTTTTAGGTTTATCACTACACCTTAGGAATGACCTGCCTTTCAGTTCTAAGATCACTTAACATGCCGACTGTAGTTGCTGTCTCAAAAATCTTTTTGCCAAGTTGATCTGGACTACTTCCAAATCAGTTCCTGTGATTTTCATGCATTGAAGCTGCTGTCTGAAATGCCTCTAACAGCATCTAACAACCCTTCTTTTTTTCCCTGCCCATGGCAGGGGGGTTGGAACTAGATGATCTTAAGATCCTTTCCAACCCTAACTATTCTATGATTCTTTTTGTCCTTCCTGCTGGTTTTCCAAATTCTTGCTCAGTCTTTCCTTAAACTGGATGTCCTTTTGATATTTCCAAATCATTTGTCTTTTGGCTGACTGTTTCTAAGCGTTTCTTTATTATCTGTTTCTGTGGACTACTTTCTTCATCATGCATTACATTCTCCAAACATCCCAAAAGTTGCCAGCTTGTTTCCTTAGGTTCTTCTGGGCTGCGGGCAGGGTGGTATCAGGTAATGATAATGTTAAGAAAGACCTCAAACTTTCACCCCAAAGATCTGCAGTTCATATTTCAGCTTTCTTGTGTCTTATCCATTGTTCAAGACTGCATGCATTCAATAGTATGGATTTAATAGCATGGATTTAATTTCTGCATCTGTGTTCTTCTGCTCTAGAAATTTCCTGTACTTATTGACATCACTCTGCAGCTGGTATCTACAATAGAAGACTCTTTGGTCTCATATTATATATATGATAATCTTAAATAAATATATATTAAATTATTATATATAATATATATTCCAGTGCCTCACCACCCTTACAGTAAAGAATTTCTTCCTTATATCTAACCTAAATTTCCCCTGTTAAAGTTTGAGCCCATTGCCCCTTGTCCTATCATTACAGCCCCCAATAAAGAGTCCCTCCCCAGCACCCTTGTAGGCCCCCTTCAGATACTGTAAGGCTGCTCTGAATTTCCTCCTTTTTAAATAGGAGAAAAAAAAAAGATTTGCTTGTGGAACTTGCATTAGTTGTCTACTTTGCTGTGCAAGTATAAATATAAAAATAAAATAATTATATTATTAAATAAATATATATTAAAATATATATCTTATTATAAAGGTTCATGACCTTTGTGCCCTTTGCCTCTGGTCCCATCACCCGGCACCACTGTGAAGAGCCTGGCTCCAGACTTTTTGAACCCTCCCTTCAGATATTTGTACACACTGATAAGACTTTGTCAGATCCACCTTCTTCTTCAGGCTAAACAAAGCCAGTTGAAAAGGACTAGTCACAACACTGACCTCTGAGGGACACCACTCATTACCAGTCTCTGACTGGACACTGAGCCATTGACTGCAATTCTTTGTGTGTGGCCGGCCAGCCAGCCAATATTTTATCCACCAGGTGGTACATCCATCAAATTGATGTCTCTCCAGTTTAGAAACAAGGATGTCATGTGGGGTAGTGACAAACGCTTTGCACAAGTCCAGGCAGGTGACAGCAACTGCTCTGCCGTTGTCCATCAGTTCCACAGCCCCATCATAGAAGGCCACCAAATAGGTCAGGCAAGATTTGCCCTTAGTGAAGCCATGCTGGCTGTCACCAACCACCTTGTTGCTTTTCATGTGCATTAGCATGCCTTCCAGGAGAACCTGCTCCATGATCCTACCAGGCACAGAGGTGAGACTCACTGGTCTGTAGTTCCCTTCTTGAAAATGGGGGTTATATTTCCCTTTTTCCAGTCATCAGGAACTTCATCTGAGTGCCATGACTTCTTAAATATGGTAGACAGTGGGTTAGCAACTTCATTCGCCAGCTCCTTCAGGACCTGCAGATGGATTTCATCAGGTCCCATGGACTTGTGCACATTCAGGTTCCTAAGATGCTATCAAACCTGATCCTCTCCTACAGTGGGCCTAAGGTCTCTATATTTGTTGTCCCAGGCTTGAGTGGTGTGGTTAGAGCACTCGCCTGTGAAGACTGAGGCAAAGAAGTTATTGAGAACATCAGCCTTCTCCAAATCCAGGATAGCCAGTTTTCCTGTTAGCTTCCGAAAGAGGGCTCACATTATCCCTAGTTTGCAACATATCTATAGAAGCCTTTCCTGTTATTTTTGACATACATGGCCAGACTCAGTTCTAACTGGGCCTTAGCTTTCCTGACGTGATCCCTAGCTTGCTGGACAATGTTCCGGTATTCTTCCCAGGCCGCCTGTCCTTGCTTCCACCTTCTATAAAAAGGGACATATTAAAAGGGCATGTAGAGGACAAGAAAGAATGGCTTTAAACTAAAAGAGGGTGGATTTAGATTAGATACTAGGAAGAAATTCTTTACTATGAGGGTGGTGAGACACTGCAACAGGTTGCCCAAGGAAGTTGTGGCTGTCTCATCCCTGGCAGTGTTCAAGGGAAAGCTGGACAGGGCCTTGAGCAACCTAGTCTAGTAGAAGGTGTCCCTGCCTCTGGCAGGGGGGCTGCAACTAGATGATCTTGAAGGTCCCTTCCAACTCTAACCATTCTGATTCCCCTTAAGAACACAACTGCAACACTGGCAATCAAACAGATTGCAGCTATTCAGAAGTCCAGGAAACAAACTAACAAAAACAAAACCAAAAAACATCAGTTACGTCTGTACCACAAATCCTCAACTCTTAACTAACGTAAATCAAAGATCTGAAATAATCTCTGTTCAGAGACTAAGGAACTCAGATACCACACATTGTGTCCTCATCTATTCCCTCTGTCCTTTTTTCCACCATTTGATAGGCATTTGTGCAAAATTTTGAAGTATGTATCTTTGTTCTTGTATTCACCCTTATATAAAGGTATTCTATTTTTGTCCTTAAAAGATCTATCACCAATTATCAAACAGTGGTTTGATGACTAAGCACAAAAGGCCTCCCACCTTTATAAACTAGGACAAACAATTTGATAGGCATGCAGAAGGAGGCTGAGAAACAGAGGCCTAACTACATACTTGTCAGATTTCCAAAGGCAGAGGTATTGCCCTCACAAACTTGCCTGTGCACTAATGCCTTTGTCTTATATAGGTGAGGGGTTTTTTTGTTTGTTTGTGGTTTGTTTTCTTGTTTTTTTTTGTGTGTGTGTTTTTAATATAAGACTAACAGAAAAAAAATCCACAATGCAATTAAGTGGAAAGTTACTAAGATTAAAATAGTTACTCCTTCCAGAATCACTTCGCTTCCCAGTGGAGGGAGTAGGGTAATCTCAGCTGATAAAGACAGAGACTATACTCAGGGCCAACCTCTCCCTGAGGCTTAAGGAAGCATGACAGACCCAGAACTTTTCACTACTAAAGTAACTTTTGCATGAAGTCGTACTACTACGAAAAGCCCAGTCCACAATATAAACTGGAATGCAGGTGCATGGCATCCACATACTGTTAAGGTCATGTTTGTCTTCAGTCTTCAGACCATGTGATCAGTATGAGCAATGCTCTTATGGGTGGAGACTGCTTATGTATGGAAGCGCAACCAGTGGGCCAAGTGTTATGAAAGCACAGAGCATGAATACATATGCTATATGCATATTCCTTCTAGAACTTTGAGAACATGGACCTTCTAATAAGCAGTTTTCACTCTGACACATTTGTACTTCGTCCACCCAGGCAAACCCAGCTCACTGTTTCAGCATAAGACTCTTTGACTGCTTGCAAACAATGATAAAAAACTCTCATATCAGAGGCAAACAACCACCTCCCGTGTGAGCTCATCCCTAAAACTTCTCTGAAACAGCTCCTCCATTTTTCCCACGTTGTTTTAACCAGGAGAGTTTCAGAAGGATAAAATGCTGCAGTTAAAACAAAGCAAATAGTAATTCTATGCTCCAGGCATTTGCATGGACAGCTCAGCCAAGGTTTTCAAAGCAACAAGTTACCCTAAAATCTTAGTAACTGAGGCATACAGAGAAGGCTCTTTTAGTCCTCATACTTTGTTTCACCTCATTTACCATCAAAATAGTTTGCATTTCAGTCAGCAGTATATTTGTGCAAAATAAAACAATCTTGCATTTTAGATGCTTCTGGATGTTTACTAACAGTTATAGAAAAATAACCCCAGCTGTTCACAAAAAAAAAACAAACAACACTGAGGACATTCTCACAGCTAATGTGTTTGCTCTTAATGTAAGTCTCGTGGAGGTTAAAAAATACTACATGTTCAATTACATGACTGCAGAGCACAAGACATTAACCTTTCCTTCCTTAATTAAGGGAAAGGAATTTAAAAGCTGACATGCTATTATAGGCTAAACAAAGGTCTGGATTTTTTTGGACCAGCACTTGCTCTATATGTCAGCAATAGAGCCTGAATGATTTAGTGACCCATATCAGTCAGAAAAGGCTTGAAGCAATAGAATTTATTACTCAGGTCAAGTTAAAATACTTAATCATTAGGGCTGAGAGACATTTGGCTCATCTGAGATACCTACCAGCTGACGCACCAAATTGCTCTCCTACCTACTGCACAGAGCCTAATGACCACCAAGCTGTCAGTGTCCTGACACAACTAAAAACCTGCACTGAATTGCCTCCCATAATCCTGCTCTAATTTACACCAGCTAAATTCACTAGTACAGAGGAGACAGAAAATCATTAGCTTACACTTGCTACTCAATTTAGAGTGGCTTATGAGTCCAAAGGTAGTATTTAGCAGGTACTTTATCCCTTCACTCAATTATTACTAAAACACTTTTTCCCCTTTCTTGTATCCTTATTCTACAATTTTATTCATCCATCCTTTGACTGACAACAAGTTACCACAAAGTATCTCCTTGGCTAGCAGCGCTTCAAAATAACTTCTTGCATGAGCTATTTTTACAAAGCCACTTAGAATTGACTAGCAAAGCTATGTGGGAACAATGTTACTATGTTTGAGCTGCAAAGAAAGCTAAAGTTAACTAGAACTCAAACCTATTATTAGGAAAACATTGACTTCTGGGAAGTTTTAAAGCTTTACCTGCAGTTATTTTAAGCTTTAAAGCTTCATTTTCATTGCAGAATTTTACCTTTATGACAAATTAAAACATGCAGCATTGCAAACATTCAGCAACTGAAGAAATAAAACAGACTGGAAAAGCAAGCGACCATACGAACATCACATGTTGACCAAAGCTAGCAAGTTAAATGGTTCCTTTCCTTTGCACATAAAAGCAAAAGTCAAGTTGAATTAACATAGCCTTAATCACATGATGTATAGTTGGTCACAGAATGAACACTTCTGAATCCTTCAAAGCTACAGGAAGAACTGCAGTGGTTTAGTTGTATGCCTAGGACTAACAAGAATATTCCTGAGGCTTCAGAAAGCAAGCCTCTAAACTACCTGGTTTTAACTTTGTAAACTATTCTTAAGACATACATCACAGGAGATACTGCAGGTTTTTCATACCTAAAACTGAACCCTGACATGCATATTTACCCTTACTCAAATTCTACAAATACAGAACTGTAAAGCAATGCTCTATTAAAGACATTTTGCACTTACTGAATGAAGAACAGACTTTTACAAAAAGAGTTATTATTGACAACATTCTGCATACTCCTTTACAGATCAAGTTTTCTGCCAGACTTGCCATTGTAAACCTTTGTAGAAATGGAAACATCAATGTAGGTAAGTATTCAGTAGTATAGACTGATCAGACCAAGTCTAGCTTATGGCATAGTTCAGTGAATATAAAAACCCCCAACATTTAATTCTCCACTGCTGAATGGAGAAATAGACATACATTAAAAAAAAACAAAACAACAGAAGAACCAGCGAATGAGTGTTACAAGCCATAATGCATAATATGCCCTCCTCTTTCAGGGACACTTTGAAATTAAGTCTGATCTGTGCTCAAGTACTGAAACAGTGGATTTTAAACTTGCAGTTAAAAAAAAAAAACAGAAAAAAAACAACCATCCAAATGTGATTTTTTTATTCTCATTGCAAGAGCCTAGAAGTAGCGTTTCAAACCGTGAAAACCCAGAGCTAGAACACGCTGCCGAAGCTCTTCAGCATGAGGACCATTTTCTCACTAGGTATAGCCCATGTGCAAATGTAATGAATATGAAGAGCTGAAACATTTCTGTAATAACTTACTGTATAAGTGATAGCTGCCAACATTCCAATCACAGTCAAGGAACTAATGGAAAATGAAAGAGCTGTCAAACCATCTGCAAAAAAAGATGAAAAGAAAAGCCTGTTGAAAATTCCTGCAGCAGAGGTAACATTTCTTCCTGAATTTGTTTCGTGAAGATACTTAAGTTTATTAGATTCAAGAAAAATAATTGATACATAGTTACCAGCCATATCAACTCAGATTAAAAACGCACCTAGAATAGCTTTTTGTCAGCAGTAGATCCTCCTCCAATACTGCAAGAAGGACAGCAATCTCATCTTTGCTACAAGATCACACGTGACACATTCAGTCACATAGTTGAACAGCCATTTATGAAATTGCTCCATAGCTGTCTAATGCCTCTTTGAGATTTATTTCTGGCCTCCACAGGGTGCTTTTTGCTATTTTCACAGGGTGATCTTCACTATTTACAGATACATTCGGGACAGTTAATCTTTGGTTTGTTTGTCATCACCTGATTTCTCAAAATAAAGCACTATCCAGAGAATCACGCAAACATGGATCCTTCATAAAACCAAAACAAGCCAGACTGTAGGCCTCAGCTACACTCAGACCATGCACATTCAGATGTACGAACTAGAAGAAGGCCATGGGACTAAAGAGTTACAATAGCCTTACTATCACTCTACAAATAAGAAAGAATAGTAAAAGGGAAGTGTTACTAAACTCATAACCAAACTCCCTGAATCCTACTGCATAATTTTTTACAACATCTGCTCTTTAACCTCACCATGCAGGACAACATGGCAAGCTTTTTGTTTTATTTATAGTAGCACGGAAACTTATAGTAGCTATTGTAGACATTAACTTGAAGCAATCAATTCCATTTTTGTACCCAGTCATATCAACTGAACTACTCGAGTATTCTGCCCCATATCTTCCCCTCCCTTATAGTTTATTCAAGAATTTAGAGTACAATAACTTTTATTCCTACTCATACATAATTACTGGTAGTTTTCAATAGCTGGTTACCATTTTTTTCCCTGAACACAGAATCAAACATTCACAAATTCAGAAATCCTATTATAGTTATTCTCCATGAGATGTATCTATCTTTCTTCTGATCAACCCTACAGTCCCCCTTTCAAAAAATACCAAAGCCTAATAGAATAGCACAACCAAATCCAACTTCCCAGCTCAAATCTTTCCTTTGTCAGTTTTGCTAGATAATACCAAACAACTTTCTCAAAGCTAACAGCAATATATTCATAAATATCAAATACTACAACCATGTTTAAAAAAAGAGGGGGGGGGGGGGGGGGACAAAACCAAAATAAACAGAAAACAAATGCCAACCCAAAACAAAAAAGAAACCTCACAAAATAAAAATCCCAGCACTATTCTCCCCTTAATATTTGAGAAAATTTTTCTTATGTTCTGAAGTTTAGGGGGAAAAAAAAACACATATAAACACCATATTTGATGATCCTCCTGTATATGCATTTCAAACCAACATTTAATACCCATTTTAAAAGTCTGAACTACGTTCAATGGAACATTAAGAAGCTAAGTGGTTGAAAAATTTATAATTATATACCAGAAGTTTATTATCAGGCTCTGCCTCAGTGGATGAGTTTGCATTTCTTTTGTAATCCCGCTATAAACTTAATGGACATAGAAAAACCCCTCAAAATTAAGATCTTTATTTCTTGTTTAACTGCAGAAAAATTAAAAGGGCAGGTTAATATAAAAACAGGACAACACACAGAAAAATACAACAGGAAAGATTTTTTTTTTCCTCATTTCTCAGGCATCTGCATCATATCATATAAGAACCTTCTGTAACACTACTGACAGAGAACTTACTGGCTGTGGAGCAGCTCTACAAAAGGCTGGTGGGGTGTCTTGGTAGCCAGGTAAGCTTTTCAGAGGTCAGAGCACATACTGTGCAGAGAAGTTGAGGGAGCCAGGCTTATTCAGCCTGAAACAGAGATAGCTTTGGAGAGACACATTATTGCCTGCCTATCAAAGAGGTAAAACCCAGGCTCTCCAGTGGTGCACAGCAGTTGAGTACGAGACACTGGGTGACACTGTGCATACTCACAGTGGGTGAGAATTTTTTTTTCTCCACCACAAAATGAAAGAGTCTCCATCCTTAGAGGTTTTTCAAGAGCTAGCTGGTAAAGCCATGAGCAATCCGGTCTGACGTTACAGCTTCCTTCTTTGTGCAGGAGATTGTACTTACATGACTTGAGGTCTCTTCAGCGTGAATTACCGTATCAAACTAAGTCACAAGAGAATGCTGGTAGAGTCAGAAGTCAAAACCACATCTCAATCCAGAATCTTCATGATTAAGCCTTCCCAAGATAGATATAAGGAACAACTTCTTTACTGCAAGAGTGGTGAGGCACTGGCACAGGCACAGGCTGCCCAAGGAAGCT
This sequence comes from Pezoporus flaviventris, assembly GCF_033815535.1. Taxonomy (NCBI): domain Eukaryota; kingdom Metazoa; phylum Chordata; class Aves; order Psittaciformes; family Psittacidae; genus Pezoporus; species Pezoporus flaviventris. The sequence goes on along the minus strand of NW_026892579.1, from coordinate 25,406,310 downwards.
GTGGCTGTCCCCTCCCTGGCAGTGCTCAAGGCCAGGCTGAGCAGGGCCTTGAGCAACCTGGTCTAGTGGAAAGTGTCCCTGTGCATGGCAGAGGGGTTGGAACTAGAGGATTTTAACATTCTTTCCAACCCAAACTGTTCTGTGATTCTATGATTCCTAGATATAAACATCAGCTATACTACACTTTCATAGCAAGGACATGTACAGAGCTGAATATTTAACAGTCATATAAAGGTAGCCTAGAAAAATTAGCTCTCAGCTCAGCCACTGCCACTACCTGTATAAACAGTTTGAGAAGCATTTTATTATATACTGTCAATTAGAATCTTTGTGAAGCAAGAGAAACAAACCAGCAGAAAGCCAAAATTATGGAAACCCTATTGACTTGTCTGCCCCATCTCCTGTGCTTGTAAACACAGCTTACAGCACAGCATGTATTATGATGAAAGACTCTACAAGGATGTCAAAAGCAACAAAGAAGAGCTTCTTGAAGTACTGAAGTGGCAAAAGGAAGGCAAAAATGTGGGTCTGCTGCTGAGTGGGACAGGGTAAACAGGACATGGAAAAGTCCACGATACTGAATGCCTTCTTTGCCTCAGTCCTCACTAGCAAGACCAGATTTTAGGAAACCCAGGCCTTAGAAACCAGGGAGAAAGGCTGGAAGGAAGATGAATGGCTGGTGGAAGACGATCAAGTTAGAAAACACTTAATAAAACTGGACAAAGTTGGCATACCCCTTCAGGGCCCACCAATTTCAGTACAAAACTCTTAGAATAATGCAGAATACTACTTGACCACGGCTTGTAGCATTACATTCTAAAATATTCAGACAGAAGCCAATATTCTGACATATAGCAAGAATGAGGCACAAATATTACAGTACTTATGCATTTGGATTAAGGCTTGTAAGGTAACTTTTAGTTACCATTTTTCTGGATACATTTGGAAAAGTGACATCAAACCTGTCTTGACTCACCTATAAACAGTTTCTTCACGCCTTTGCTTTGAAAACATATTCTGTCTAAATACATGAACTACATAAGCTGAAGGCCAAATTCCATGAAGTACTATTTAATCTTTACAGTAGTCTTTATAGTCCTAGCATAAACAAATATAACAAATGCGAACAAAACAATTAAAGGTCAATTCTAGGAGAACGAAGGGTAAAAAAAAAATCATAACACCCATAGGATTTAGGTGCATAAACAGACAAAGCCACTTTAATAGTGTCATTCTTGCAGTGAACAGCAATATCACATTTAATTAGGTAAGCAGTTGAAAACTGTCACCATATCCTAAAATCAGCAAACTTCAGCATCCAAGTAACATTTAAAAGCTGTGTCAAGTGAAGACTCCATGGAAGAAAGTACTGTCCCCCTCAACCACTAATACCATAGGACACAACACTGGAATCCTTGCTGTCAAATGGGGAGTGTACTGAAGGCAGACACTGCCAGAGTCTCTTCTCTGTAGTTCAAAGGCTGTTCTGATTTTTCTTTTGTTTGAACAAAAAGAGAACAATCTTGCTGCAAAGATTTAGTGTAGATGAGCAATTAAGAGTCAAGTTTTCTAACTGTCACCAAGAAAGTTAATCTTGTTCAGTCAATGATGAGTATACCAAACTCAGTTAGTAGCAAGTTATACAAAGCTCACAACAAATCTCAAACTTACGACTACTTCCAAATTCTTCAAACAGGAGCTTCAATTTCTCCCACTCTGTGGAGTTGTTCTTGTTGGGAATATTCAAAGGAACAAAAGCACTGTAAACAAAGCAAAATGTCATCTTAGCCTAATTCATCAAATACAAAAAGAAAAATGTATTTCCATGTCAAGAAAACGGAAATCCATTTATTCCTAAAGTTAAATTGTATAACATTAGGTTAAAAAAAAATCTGAATACAATATCTAATCTTATTCACTTTCTCCTTAAATGCTGTATTAAGACCAGAGTATGTGTGCGAGTGTGTGGAGTCAGGGCCAAGGTCCATGAACAGGTCCATGGTCTATCTACCAGTTCTACCAGAGCTAAGAACACTACACTCAAGTATCAAGAGATGCGTTATTCTGATTTACTATCCTGGTTTGACTCACATGCAGAGAACACTGTACTCACTAGAAACACTCTGCAATTAGTACTCAGCTAAATCACGGCTAAAGGAGATGGACATCTGATTCTGCTCACGCTCAAGTTCCAAGGGCCTCGGAAAGGCATGCAGGAGCTAGAGTCATATAGTTTAGTCCCAGGCAAGCAGGAATCTTACTTCCTGTCCTGAACAGGGTCCTTCAACTAGCAGCAAATTAGCCAGAAGGCTAACTAAGTCACCTGAACAGACTTTTGGCCTCTAGCTTGACAGGCCACAAGAACAAAACAGAGGTAGTATGCCTAGCCATCTGCTCACCAGCATCCAGTCCACACTCCCGAAGGACCTCTAAAACACAGCCCATCCACTGCACCAGACAGCACACAGCAGTTTAGTCTAATTCTTCAGGCATACTAAGCAAGAAAAATTTGAGACAAGTCTTGGCTATTGTGTTGATTAAATAGTCAATGAAGACTGAGGGCCATAGTAGCCATCATTAGAATGATAAATAATTCATCTGTCACTGTGATGTAATACAAGTAGCCCACTGACAGACAGTTAATAGAGCACAAGTGCCAGTGAAGGGTTTTGGAGGTGTAGCTGAATTCAGTTAAAGCAAACAAACAGAACAGCTCAGCTGTGATGTCTATATTTGGAGTTCTGTACACAATTGAAATTATTCACTGCAGTAATTTTAAGCATAGAAGCAAACTGCTATGCTGTTTAAAACACATCCTGCAAATATTACGACTAAGATCTAGATCAATATCTGGGCTGAAGAACAAGTAAAGTAAATGTAAGACATGCAGTTTAAAGCTACTAACTTTTTGGCAGGCCTAAAAATACACACAGGTGTAGACAGGTCAAGTTTGATCCTTAAATCAAAGAGTGCCATTAATTGTCATCCTTCAGAAAATAATTTCTAATAAATTAAACTGATTTCCTTAAAGTGAGTTCTGCTATAATTTGCATAACTATTTATAGGCTAATGAGATATATTCATAGCTTTTTAAAAGCTAATGGTTCCACAAAATTCAAGGTAACCAGTTTAATTCCAAACACTGAGTGTCGGGAAAACATTCCTTTTAAAACCAAACATTCATTAGCCTCAAAAGCAAACATTTTACTTCAAACCAGATTGCTGTATAAATGCACCTTAAAGTAAATTGTAGTATCTCAAGCCCCTTGAATCCACCACATGACATTTAGAGTAAATAAGCTACATTCAAGGAAAGCACATCATTTCTAAAAAGGGAAGAGCATTACAAGTATTAGTTCTGAGTATTCCAGTATATTTATCCCATACTCTCCTCTTAATGATGCTCTGCATCAAGTTAATTGTGTGAAGGGCATTTAAGTGCTGTTAAAGGTATGCACAATTTTGGCACAGGAAGAGGCTTTCTAATAGACAATTAGAGTAAGAGGCATAAATACTACTCTTGCTTAACAATTTAGACAAAAGAATCTTGTTCTTTGAGCTGTGTTACCAACTCAGCACAAACTCCAAGATCACAAGGCACAAACCAGGTACATTTCCTAAAATAGTCATAGATCTCTAATAGAGTACATTAAACATCTGAAACTTCAAGCTTAATATAACTTTTATGGGTTTTTTGAGCACTGCTGACCAGAAGAGAGATAGGGACTTCATCTAAAGACAGACCTACCCATCTTTAGCAGAACCGAGCTATTTATTAAACAGTTTTAATTATACAGGTTACTTGCTAAATCAATCAGAACAGAATGTCTTGATAAAAGACATTAGTCATGTAAGCACAAGAAGACAGGCTATCTTTTAGGCAGTTAACAGGAAACATCCCAACCCCTCTTGCTCTCAATCTGTGCGCATGAGTATTCTAGTCCATTAAACCCTGTCTTGTAAAATTAAATTCAGTACATAACATTCTGCTCTGCCTTAATGCTGCTCTGATCTGAATCACCAGTGAAAAAAAAATCTCCTGCTATTGCCAGGTATAGGCAATAGTGAAAGATTTGTCTTCATTACCGAGTTCAGTTGAGCCCCTCATATACAAGCTTCAGCTCCAATACTTTTACCTCTTCCCTGTCACACTGGTACTTCTGAGGTTGCTCTTTGTCCTTGCTGTGCAGTTTACTGACTCTAAGACAGGTAACTTGTCCACAGCAAGCATGTACCTAACACTGAAACATCTGCTGTATTTATATATATATATGTATATATGTACACACACATATATAACTACACTAGGACTAAAGTTCACATTTTTCCTTAGCACAGTCACCTCATTTGCTCTCTAAACTGAGCTGTTTAAACTTGTTTCCCTTCAAGAGGACAGACAAGAATTTTAATCTTCTGCAGCAGCATCTTAAGTACATTTCAAGGGCATTAGGATGATGCTACTAGTTAATCATTATCATCTTAAAAGAAAGCAAGCAGCCTTATAGGTATAATTGCAGAAAGATAGCCCCAGTTAGAACCCAGATATTCTATAATCCCATCAGTATCTAAAGGAGACCTGCCTCCTGCAGCAGATACTCTTGCTGTTTAGATCAGTGGGTTTTAAATCTGTACCTATAGAGAAGCACTGTTCAGTAACTTAGTCCCAGTCCATGTACTGTCTGGTTTGCAAGTCAATCTCACTGTCATATTAGAGGGGACCACAAAGATGCTGTAATTTACAAGTTGTGAAGCCTTTAAAGAACAAACCTAAGAGCACAGAGGATAATGAGGAAGTCAAGAACCAAAGTTCCGTATTAACAGAAGAGAAGAACAAACACGCTTACAGCTGCTTGGGGGCTCAGCTAACACGTAAAGATACAACAATTTTCTGAACTGGATATATTACACAGGACATATATGTCTGCCTATAACATTAGCCAACAGTCAGTGAAACGGCTTTTGCCAGAATCTTTAATATTTCTAGACCATGATTAAACTAGCTCAAACTCCTTTAGTCTCTTATAATAGCAAATGTTACTTTCAATCGAAAGGAGACTTGCTATGTTTATCATAACTAAAACAATATTCCCATAAGGTGGAATACAATTAGAAGCATTAATTTCACTCTTGTGCCTACATTCCAGTACTTCAGTTTGGATAATTTTAGCACACATTTTGTAAATTTTACCAACTTTACTGCTGCAGTCAAAATGCTAAAAAGCTTATGACACAGCATGCATTAGAAACATTCAATACTGGTGTGCATGTCATGCTTAATGGTGAACTTAAATTGAATTTGTAACACTGCTTGGAGTTTCACAATAGCAGCACTTGCTGCAAACAAGTTAGCACTTCAGAAATGTCTGCCTTTCACCAAATACCAGCAAAACTTTTATCATACAAGGTGGAACTATTTCAAGTGTAACCCTACACTATACTTATGTCTTTCACAGAACACTTCCATTTAGGAAAGTACTAAGCACATAAAACCTACTCTTTTCCTAAAAGCTGGTTAAGATGTCCATGAAGGCATTTGATAAGAGGCAAAAAAAAAAAAGGAAGAGCACAAATATTTTACAACTGTATTGATATCTCAGTGTATAACAGCGTAAATGTCATATTCATCACATTCTTTATAGATTTTCATACTGAACAGACAGACAGAGCTTGGAAGCACAAGTACCTCCAAAATTAAGAAAACCATTTTATCTTCCAGTTAAACTCTTCTTTTTCAGGTACTTAATTCTCAGGCTATTTAAGAACTATTAGAGATTAAGATAGATATTCATTACACAGATTGAGTACACTATAGTCTCCCTTTTCTAAATTTGCACAAAACAGTTTTGTTTGGGGGCCTATTTAGCATATCCCCTGTTAACATTCAATACAAATACTTACCCAATTAAGAGAAGAACTGCACAAATTGTGATGAATCCCAAAGTATATTTGAGTGCAGTTTTAACCTGCTGTATATAAAAAAAACATATTAACATAAAGAAATACAAAGGAATTTGTCCAGCAAGTCACAGCAAAGCATAGTTAGTGCAACAAGTGTTCTACAAAATTACTTCCACAGAAAATGAGTAAACACAAGTCAGAATTAGACATTCGTGAAGAATCTCATAGTTCGATATCACTGTTCACAGTTTTCAACTTATGCTTCCATCATAAACTACACACTTGAGCAGCTCTGGCCAGTAGCTAGGGTACATTTGTTCAGTGCCAATACGCTCAAAGAAAATTCTTACTACCAGTGGTTTATAGTATGGCTGGGATTAGAAGACTTTCTCATGTAAAGGGTACAAATGAATAAAGGGGGGAAATGATCATGATCAAGGATTAAAAGATTCTTTAAAGGAAAGTATTTTCATTTGAGAAGTTAGAGCCTTACTGGAATGCATTTATTACATTCCCTGGAATGTCATGCAAGTCAAAAATCTCCTGTGTATTACAAAAACACAAGTACTAGCTACAGATAAATTACTACTGCCTACTTCAAGAAAAAAAGCAAACATTGTAAGGAAGGTAATCAAATTTAGTGTCTCTCTCAGAATCAGCATAATCTTTCTGTCTTCTATTATAAAACCTGTTGAAATACATTTTCTATTTGAAGAAAAATCTCATGCAACAGTTTTTCCTGTATATTAAATAAGGCTCAAAGGAACTTGTAGGAAGAACTCATGGCAATACAAATGTTAATTACTTATCTCACTAAAGTTTTATTTCCTGTGAGACTACAGTGCTTAGAGTATACTACATCAGACTAAGTGTTAAGAGCTGCCTCGGTATTTTAAAGGAACTGTAGCAACAGACTTGGAAATAAACACTGTAGTAGCCAAGTTCCACAATCAATCATTCTTGCTTTTGTTTTCATCCGTTTTCATTTGCCTTTTCATTCTTGATGCATTTGCCAGAGTGAACTTACCGAGCATGTGTTGCCATCATCTTCTTCCTTCTCCTCATAATAGAAATAGACAAATGGAATCCACAGAAAGACGCAGAACAGTATGATGGAGTACAAAGCTAGGAGAAATAATTTAATTAAGTGAAGAGACAAAGATATATTGATACTTCATTTAGTGCATAGTAATTAAAAGGAAAGACACAAACATTAGTTTACTCTCACTGTAGCTCTAATTTCAAGCATTGAAAAGGAAATAAAATTTACTAGCCAGCAGATGAACTATTACTTTTTTTATGAACTCCGAAGGACTCATAGAATTACCCGTTCAGACTAAAGGTTTCAGTTCATGCTTCAATTGAGCAGTGAACCAGGGAAAAGAAAAAAAAGAAAAAAGTAAAAAAGTAAAGCAGGGCACAATGAAGGATCAAACCTTTTAAAAATTCCACTAAAGCCTCTTATGTCAACTGCTTAGTAATTTGAAGCTAAATATTACCCACCTCCTTTTGTATAATCTTCTCTTAATTTCCAAGCCAAAATGCTTCAACTCACTGAAAGCTTACTTGGTAGCAACAATTACTTTTTTTAGAAGTTGTCTGACTAGTCAAAATCAACTTCAAAGGAAAGTCAATTAGAAAATGCCATTCAATTTCTTGAAGAAAAGCTTCCAGTCTTTACTTTGAAAAGCCAGGCCACATCTGGCCAAAGATATTTTCAAATTAGCAAGATAAGGTAAAAGTTAATTTCAGGTAATATTGCTAAACCAATTAAAACTTATCTAAGAGCTGATTAGCAAGCTACAAGATATAACTATCTAGCTAGTCCTACACTATCTACAGAAGTGTGCTAAAGATTGGGTCCCATGGTTTAGTCTCATTCTGGATCATATCAAGTTAATGCTCTTCACACAGAACTCGATCAGCTCAAGCCCTACACCTTTTTAAAAGAAAGGCTGGTTATTAAACTAGTGGAAGAATATAATACGGTATATTTCTGCAAGCCTTTCCTAATAAACATCCTTACACTTCTGCAATTCTCAATACAATTTTGGGGAAAACACAACAATCCTCTAAAAATCATAGCAAGTGACATCAGTTCCAGTGGCTCATTAGGCCCACTACTGTACTTTCAATGGTGGCAAAAAGAGGAAATATTCAGCCTTTGGGCTCCCCACACAGCCATCACTAAACCATTCTCACCTACTCCCTATTCAAAATAATCCATTTCAAGCAGGTAAGTGATATCAAACAATCTAGTAACAAGGCTGATGCTGTTCTGATACTGAAAAGCAAGTACAGCATACTTTGAGCAATATTAAGTGTAACTGGATATTAAAGACTCAGCTGATCTTGCTCAGTTATTTCTGCGGAAAAGCTTCCCATTTTCAACCTCATTCAAGAAATATGATTAGGTCAGATTTTTCTTTACTATATTTCACCTGGTCTTTATCTAAACTAAAACCCTGAAGCTCAGCATTTGAAGTATACCACAGGAGTTGCTTCTACACTCAAGTCTCCTCTACCCACAATCCATTCTTGACTCTTACAGGACAGGCAAAAGCCACACTACAGAGCTAGATCATGCTTCCAAGCTAAAGATTAAATATGTGGGGTTTGCCTGCAAGGTCAATACTGCGTAAGTGTAGCTAAAATATTCAGACATAACTACTCACGTCTAACTCTAAGCATCTGAGAAGCAGATCAAAAAGCACACCACCATTCCACACCAATAACAGAAAAGCCAGAATCTTACCTACTTGACCATAGCAGTCAGATGCTGAAATGCATTCCTCAGCGAGCATTAAGAGGCAAGTCATATCTGATCCAAGGAGTTCTACTTCCCCCTCTCCACCACCTACCTGTCATACTTAAACTCTTCTTTGCACCATCTTCAGTGTTTGCTAGACTTTGTGCTGGGTCACCTTAACTTGCCACACTGACACAAAACTGTAACAAAGACAGCAGTTTCACAGCACAGGTGGCCAACACCACCTTGGATCTGCATTAGGAAGAATGTCACCAGCAGTTTTGAAATTTGGGTTAGGACACCAGAAGCATCTACCAGATGCCAGAAAAATGACTAAAGCAGGGTGGCAAAAAGCACTCTAGCATGCTGCTGGAAACAGGACCCCTTCTGGCAAAAATACTGTACTTCCATTTCAAGAGTGCATCCAGCCTTAATACTTCTCACACTATTCAAGCTATTGACTACAAAAATTGAGCCAAGGTAACTCTGCAGCTAAACCTTTGTTTCTGCCAAATCAGTTATGGAAGTCAGCAGACCTGTAGAGCTATAGTGGCTCTCCCTGGGACTTCTTTAGTGCTGACCTTGGGAAATCCCCAAGTAGAGACTATTCAGGCAGTTCATAAACCTGTCAGGTAGTCACCTCTATCTAAAAAGAGGTAAAAATCAACCATGGTTACAGTTTTCCGTCCCACAGACATTATTTGAAGCCATTAAATTGCCACAATTCCTTCAAATTTATGCTTTACTAGAAGGACTGTAGTTCTCAGCCAATGCTAACTTCTAAAAGAAGTTTCATATTAAAAGCCTTAAGCTCTAATAGCATACTCTCTATCAACTTTGAGACAGGATCTGCATATACAAGATTCAGCATAAGAGTCGTTCCAGAATTTTCCATCTGTCACAAATGCTCTGCTGGTACTTCGCCCTTAAATTCACCTTAAATGTATTCTCCAGAAGTTACAGGCTTTCAATGCATTTCAAGACAACACATAATACTAAGGCTTGAGGATAATTTTACTTACATGTAACTGCATAAACTCCAACTTATACTTAGTGTTGCAAAAGCTCTACTATTTGCCCTGTTGAATAACCTTGTTATCATGGTAACTTCAGAGGACCAACCACATAAAAAAAAAAAAGCACAAAGAAAAAAACAAACCCTTAAGAGCTTTGCATTTGTTTTTCCTAAGCAAAATCTTTTTAAGACAGACATTTTTGTTCATCTATCAGGTGAAGTCTAAAACTGCCTGTGAGAATTTTTAGTTAGAACTGAAAATTAATTTTTCATCACACAAGGTAATAAAACATTGTTCTTCCTCATACTACAAAGGAAATTTTAAAAGATTTGGCAAAGTTCCTACCAGAAAGATGATCAGTCTCCTGGGTTTTTTTTTTTTTTACTTTATTTTTCAGAACTTATGAAAAACGAAGAGCAGCACTTTCCATAAGTTCATACAAGTTACTTACCCAAAGGCAAGCATCTAATTGCCTGTTGTTCTGCCCACTAAAAAGGCTGTTTATTCCCTGGAAAGCTAACCTTCAAACTCAAAGATCATGCAGCAGCAAACAGCCAGTCAACCAAGTGACAAAGATAGTCCCCTCCCTCTAATGTCACTGTTACCTTGCAGCATGATAGACTGTCTCGGCTTTCATTATTACTCTTCTATGGACTTTAGTTCTAAATCAAGGACTGCTCTTTGCTCTGGTTCAGAGGTCCAGCTTTTGTTTCGAAACATTTTTCTGGGTTGTATCAGAAGCTTGAAGCACTACCACTGAAGTGCTTCAGTGTATAGCCAGTACAACAACAGTTCCTGCCATAAAGTCTAAGCAATCTTCAGCAAAAATTTCTTGGTAAGTTGGTTTGTTTTAAAAACCAAATAAATTCTTCACCTCAGAAAGTAATTCTGAAGTCAAAATTACTTATTTTCTGCTGTTTTGCACCATATCAATATAAAATATACCCTAAATATAGAAAGTTAGACCTGGCAATTGTCATCTTCCAATTGTCATCTTCCCATTATCATGCTTATTAGAAGAGTTTCTATAGATGTAACTCCACAATATTTGTCAAGTACAGCTGTGCAAGTTTTTCCACAGTATTTAGCATGTCTTCTCATAGGACCAAACCATGAAAACACATAGCCACATTTGACTTGCACCTACTAATGCCTTGTTTTAATGTCCTTGTTTTAATGACTCAGTATCAAACATCTGCTGTAAGTAGATAAAACTCCACACAAAAATCATCCAAGTTATCTCAGTAACTGCTGACTTCAGAAAATAGTTCTATTTAAGAAACAGAGAAATGAAAAACTGGAAGTTTAGAACAGAATTTAAAGCACACATGTAGAGACCCCCATAGAATTTAACAGACAGTGCTTGCCACAATGCAGTTTGGAGACACTTAACACATGCATATGTGAAGGGGGGCTATAGGGATGCTGGGGATGGATTATTCATTAGGGACTATAGTGACAGCACAAGGGGTAACAGGTTCAAACTTAAACAAGGGAAGTTTATATTGGATATAAGGAAGAAATTCTTTACTGTTAGGTGGTGAGACACTGGAATAGGTTGCCCAGGGAGGCTGTGAATGCTCCATCCCTGGGGGTGTTCAAGGCCAGGCTGGACAGAGCCTTTGGTGTCATGGTTTAGTGTGAGCTGTCCCTGCCTATGGCAGGGGGGTTGGAACTAGATCATCTTAAGGACCTTTCCAACCCTAACTATTCTATGATTCTATGAGGTCAAGAAATCTGTCTGCTTCACAGGAAGACCAGAATCTATCAATAGCATTCTTTCACCATTCACAAAACTTCACCAAAGGACAATTAACATCAAGGTGATTTCAGCAAGTAGGATTTGCTTGTTAGAGGAAGAGCTACAGAACACAGCACTAGGTCACTGTCAATTGTTTCTGCCCAATTGTGGTGCACAGGAAACCACCATTGGAGAGTTTCCAATTATAACGCCTTCTGAAAAGGGTTTTCCTTCCAAACACAAGCTGATATGCTGTTTTTAGAGCATCTGCCAACCACTGATCATTCTTCTACCACTGAAGTACTGGCAGACATGTTCTACTACAGTTGGCTTTATGAGAATTAACACACTAAGCCACTATGGCTTTAAAGCAATGAGCAGACTGGTTTCCTAAGTAAAGCTTTTAGGCTACTGAAGTCCTCCTTCAAGATAGAGTTATTTCAAGATTTGTTCTGAAAAAGTTCTCATTAATTATTCTACTAGTATAAAGCCATTCTACTTCTGTATGAGACTAGCCCAGAAGCCAGCTGGGCATGAAAGACAATATTGTTCATGTGGAATAACAACTTGGAGGAGGGGGTAGTTCTTCTACATTTAGTGACAGCTTTCTCAGCAAGCTGCAGAGGTAGTAAAGTAATCCTTAATATTCTAAAATACCCGTGTCCTGGGTTCAGCAGTAGCAGTCATTTTTCTCCTTCGTGGTAGCTGGTGCAGTGCTGTGTTTTGACTTCCAGCCTGGGAACAGTGTTGGTGAAGCCGATGTTTTCGGTTGTTGCTAAGTGATGTTTACCCTGACCAAGGACTTTGTGAGGCTCATGCTCTGCCAGGGAGGAGGGGAAGCCGGGAGGAAGCAGAGACGGGGTACCTGACCCAGGCTAGCCAAAGAGGTATTCCATACCACAGCACATCATGCCGGGAGGGGGGGGGGGGGGAGGTAACTGGGAGTTACCCACAGGGACACAGGCTTCTGGGTCGGACTCATTTCTTGGCTGGTGGTATTGTATTCTCTTCCCTTGTTATTTTCTCTTATCATTGTTGTCGTTGGTAGTAGCGGTGGTGATTTGTGTTGTACATTGGTTGCTGAACTGTTCTTGTCTCAACCCGTGGGAGTTGCACTCTTTCGATCCTCCTCCCCATTCCTCCGGGAGCAGGGAAGGGGAGAGCCCCAGGGGGGGAGGCCTCAATTGCTCTCAGCCCGGCACCACTCACTGGGAGTGAGTGAACAAGCTGTCTGGCTAGGGTTTAAACCACGACAACCAGTTAAACCATAGCCTCCAAATTCTTGCTACAATTAGAAGTGACATGGATTGTGAAGGACTGTGACTTAAGTGTACCAATTATTTATACTGTAAGTTGCCATTACAGCTACAGAGGGTAAATGAGATCTATATAATTATCACCACATTTTCAGGAGAGAGGAAGTCCTGGTATTCATATTCTTAAGTACAATAGGAGATTTCAGTTCTCCTCAGCCTATTTATTAAGAAACATCAAACACTTCCTTAAGAGGATACAAGTAGAAAAAAATTGAATAGTGTTACAAGACTAGAAAAAGTTGTTTAACTTGTTCCTTCTCAGCTTTCATGTCACTATGCTGCGTAACAGCAGCAGGGGACTAGGCCTAATGATGCAGGATAGGCATTAAGCTGTCTTTTTATATAATAATGATGGAGAGTTCTGAAAGATGAGTTACCTATTACTGTTCATTTCAATGTAGCTCTAGTTATAAAAACATGCATCAATTCCTTAAATTAAGATCACAAAAGAAAAATACTGTTAAAAACATCTTTAAATCTCTACCACCATCTGGAGGATATGCTATGGAATAAAACATTAGTCCTACAATATTTCAAGTAGACCTGTGCAGACAGGCCAAAAACAACATCAGGGTTTTGTTGGGGTTTTTTGTTTGTTTTGTTTTTTTTTTTACTTAAATCTGTTCCAAAAATTAGTTCAGGATTTACCAAGGGACATCTTGCTTTACAAAGAGACTCAGCCCAAAACATCTTATGGAAGTTCATCCATCAGTTTCACAAATCTATAGAAAATGGTTCACAGAAGAGTTTGAAGACTGTTCCATGTTAGGATTCGTGAAATGCTTGAGCTGTTAAACAAGACTGTAGCAACCTAATAAAAGCAAAAAGCTAACACAAAGGAATTCCCCTATTCTGTACTGAAGACTCTTAGAGGGAGATAAACTAGAATTTTAGAAGTTCCTTTTTGAAAACAAGTTTCCTACTACTTTTGGCTTCACATTTCACTCAGCATGAAACTGCACATTCTGGTTTCTGTCACTATCACTGGCAGGCAACATGCATTCTGTAAGTTAAGAAAAAACAAGTTCACTATTAAAAACAAATTATTTCCTGATCTAAGAAAATACATTCACAAGAGCCAACCCACAGTCTTCCATGCAAAGTCTTATGAAATGTAACCAAAAGCAGGCAATTATGTCTGAGTTTATATGATTGACCGAAGCAAGCATTTCACTCTCTGATAAGCATCACTCTTCCACAGATACCTCTTACATACATTCATTAGTAGTACAGCTTTTCATAAGTTTCAGGAGGACAACTAAAAAACTATTCTAAAACTACAGAAAACAATCAGTTTATTTGGCTTGATTTCTGTAAAACTTTTGCTTCAGTTTTTTTTTAGGATTACCACTCCTGACTCAACTCCTTTAAGCTCCTTTAGAGCAGCTGTTAACTTTGAATACTGTAGCTGCTGAATCTGAACACCGTTAAGTGTTCCACAAGCTTTATTCATGGAAAGCAAGTTTCACATTGCTGCATACGTAAAGTGCCATAAAAGTTACAGCAAAACACCGAGTTTCCCTTAATGGGCCTCTAAATACGCACACAGGAAAAATGTTAACAGTAGATTATGACAGAAGCCATTATACTTTTTTTGGATTGGCCTTCAGCATATTTGCATTTTTAGGGGGCTCTTCAATGTAAAAAAATTAACTGAAGAGCACTAAGTCTTCATGTTTAACCAAAGTCATGCAAGACTAATTTTTAACCAAAAAGGGATAATTTAATATGGCCCCTAAAAACTTCATGCCTTCACTGGAAGGTCCTATTAACTGAGTAGGAAATAAAAAAAATAGAGGTTAAAAATACTTACTGTAATATCCATAAAGTACAGTGTCTTCAATTTGTCTTGAAACATTAGCATCAGCCCAGTCCTAACAATAAAGGACAGAAGCATTTTTATCAAATGAAACAGAAGAATGCTTCATTCAATAGCATTCTTACAGAATCAAAACCACTGCTCATATCAAATGCCTAAGGAAAAACATTAAGCACCCAGTTTGCATTAGAATTTAAGTTAGAGGTAATTACCTTCCAATAACAATTCATGAATGTGATGCATTTCAAAGGACAGACACTGCAACAGTATCCCCACTGCTTATACCCTCTGGCTGTTAGCCTCATACCTTCAAAGCTCTTTTTTTTCTTCCCAGATTAAAAAAAAATCTTTAGTTATCATACATTATATTACCAATACAAAACTGAAAAAATTATTAGTTAATTTTTAGCAGCTAATAACTCACTCTTGTTCTCTTAGTATTTAAGCAGCCTCTTAATACCTATTTTTACAAAACTGTTTACTACAGATCAGACAATGCAGCTAATGAGCCTGAAACTCAATCTGAACAGTTTTTTGAAGATGTTTTGTAAAAGGCAACTGAAGGTACAGTTATTTGCAGTTCTAGCTTTTTTTTTTGTAATTCTGAACACTGCAGTGGACACTGAGCTTCAAAGTCAAGTCCTTGCAGGACAAAGCTCTCCTTAGGATGTGTCTTTACAAAACCTGGCATATAATAGGCTTGGAAGCTGTGCATTCTTTTCTAATGCACCACATCAACAACTAAGCTGTTTGAGTTGTCCAGCCCAGCAGTTGGATGCATTTGATTTCATAATTGACACATTTACATCTACTTTACAACTCCTCAGAAAATACGCATGTGGAAAGCATTAGAAGAACCCAGTTAAGCCAAGGATGCACTTGTTTTGAAGTCAATACCTCTCAATCAAAAAAGCACTAGTTCTGCACCAGTAAAGCTGACACTGGGAACTGGTAAAAGCACAGCCCCAAAATCCCACTTGAAGCCAATATCTATATTACTGACTTTCAGTCAAACTAGAGTTTAGGAACATTTTCTATAAAATGCCAGGTAAGAAAAATGTGTTTTCTAGACCCAACTCTATACAAAGGGCAAAGTCAATTTGATAAAAAGAATTTGATAAGCAGAATTTGCTTTGGTAGGATTTTGAATTACAAAGAATAATTCTGTACATAAGGCTCTAAGGTATCAAACATTTATTTTTCAAGCATGTAAATCTAGATGTGAGTAGTGTATTACAGTATCACAGTATGCTAGAGATTGGAAGGGACCTCGAAAGATCATCTAGTCCAATCCCCCTGCCGGAGCAGGAACACCTAGATAATGTTACACAGGAATGTGTCCAGGCAAGTTTTGAATGTCTCCAGGGAAGGAGACTCCACAACCTCCCTGGGCAGCCTGTTCCAGTGTTCCGTCATCCTCACTGAGAAGAAGTTGCTTCTCAAGTTTAAGTGGAACCTCTTGTGTTCCGGTTTGTACCCATTACCCCTTGTCCTATCATTGTTTGCCACTGAGTAGAGCCTGGCTCCATCCTCGTGACACTCCCCCTGTATATATTTATATACACTAATAAGGTCACCCCTCAGTCTCCTCTTCTCTAGAGACCCAGCTCCCTCAGTCTTTCCGCATAAGGGAGATG
The DNA here is from genome assembly GCF_033815535.1 of Pezoporus flaviventris. Taxonomy (NCBI): domain Eukaryota; kingdom Metazoa; phylum Chordata; class Aves; order Psittaciformes; family Psittacidae; genus Pezoporus; species Pezoporus flaviventris. Next base: position 25,390,134 of record NW_026892579.1, on the reverse strand, counting down.
CTCCACTCCCTTAATCATCTTCGTTGCCCTGCGCTGGACTCTCTCCAGCAGGTCCCCGTCCTTCTTGAACTGAGGGGCCCAGAACTGGACACAATATTCCAGATGCGGAATAAGACCCATATTCCTCTGAGAATCTCTACAGTGATTCACTTCCTGTTACTACTGTACTTGGCAACATTACAAAAGAATCACTCATTAAAGAACACAAACACAGCGATATAGACAAAAATGCTGCTTCTAAAAAATTACTGGGTACATAGTGCTAGCAAAGGTGAAAATGACTGAGCACACAGGAATAAGCACAGAAGAGTTTCATAACGGTAAAATTTTACAGACCAGAAAGAACAGAGTAGGTTTGGCTTGATAACGGAATGGTCTGGGTTGGAAGAAACCCTCAGGAATCATGTAGCCCAACCCCCCTCCACCATGGGGTGAGACATCCTCTACTAACAAGCCCTGTCCCACCTGATCTTGAACACTACCAGGGATGGGGCATCCACAACTCCTCTGGGTAACATGCTCCAGTGCCTCACCACCCTCCAGGCCGAACAACCGCAATTCTATCAGCCTTTCTTCATAGGAGACATGCTCCAACCCTCTGACCATTACTGTGGCCTTGCTCTCACAGTTCCATGTCTTTCTTGCACTGTGGGCCTCAGACCGGGACACAGTACACCATGCACACAGCAGTTCTATCACAGAATAACTATGACTGAAATTTATACATACAGATGCAATAGTACTTAAATATAAGCATGCAAATAACTTATTGTGTTCAGTTGCATCTTACAAGCTTATATTTTTATTAGTTATGCACCCAGTTTAAGCCATAATCTCCTTTTTCAGGACAATGACCCTTTACTTTTTAGTTTGACCAAGATTTGAATTGCATGATTATTCAAGTTACCTTCAGCAAATGGTACCTTAAACTAGGTATTACAATTTAAACTTGCTGGATTACTTGATACTCAAACATTAGCAGAGCTTAGACATTAACAGTGTGCTTTGAGTTTCTGGTGTAAGCACTGAAGCTCTTCACATAATACAAAGGGCAGACTGTTTTCCTGAAGTTATTGTACAAAGTCACATGCTGACCAAGAAGCCATAATTCTTCACAGAAATTAGTGGAGTAGTATTTCCCAAATCCTACCAAAGAGAGACCCATCAACTCATGTTAGGATTTAGATCCCGTAAATCCCAAAATGTAACCGCATTGATATTCATTATGTGAACAAGAACAAAATCTGATCTTTTTCAGAATTGTATTACTCAGCCCTAACAAACTGCTCAGAGAATGGAAGTGAAAAAACAACTTCAACTACATTGGTAATTGCACCCAGCCAGAAGGCTGAAGTCAAGCTCTTCCCCATCCCTTTTTTCTTCTTCTCAAGAGGAACTATTAGTTTAAGGAAGCTAAATGTTTTTTAACATGATTATTGGCAGCCAAACTCGGGGACTGAATCCTGAACTCCAAGCCTGTCTGTACAGCTTAAACATAGTCCAGAACTGTTCTTGTGTGGCCCTATCTACAAGAAGTCAAGATCAAAAAAGTGGTTATCCAGAAGGAAAACTCTTCAAAAGCTAACAATTTTGGATATATGCCAACATAACTGAATTGGTAAGAAAAGGTCCAGCATTGTCAAAATGCCTTTACATTTCTATGCATAGGCTTTCTTCAAACTTATAAACTCAAGCCCTTTCAGTTGTTGTAAAGATACATGCACTAATACAGACCACATGAAAGATGCAAGTGAACATACTCTTTGAAGAGTGCGCATGGTAAAACTCAAAGACACTTATTACTTGCTTTATCAGTTCTCTCAGAACTGCCTAAACTCCAACAGAACACAGGCTTGATGACAAACACCTTATTTTCTGTAACCTTGGTAAAATCAGTATCACCCTTCCTTTGTGTTACTATATTAAGTGACTTCGAATAGGTCACTTTATATTGAGCTTTTAAAATTCAATGCCTGAAATACATTATGTTAGCATTTAACTGGAATTTGAGTAGAAAGTTACATGTGCATTTTGTTCTCTAATCAGCAAAAATTCATGAAAAATATTTTAGCAAAAGTGACAAAAGGAACACCTTAAGTATTTGTCAAGCATACAATAAGCCCAACCTTTCAAGACTGTCAGGCTCAAGCACAACAGCATTTCAACTGAAAAAATTCTAGCCATTTGTATAAAAAGACACCACAAAAGAATTTGATCTTTAGAATATGTACACAGGATATTAGACTGCTTAAATTAACTAGTGTTAAAAATTATGGAAATGCATTGCTTTAATTACACCTAAGAGAAAAGCAAGACTGAACAGGTGGCACTATTTACTTCCAAGTAAGCATTCAACAAAGATCTCTCCAGTGAGCAAAGGAGAGACATTCAAAACCCACACCAAGAATAAGCATGAAAAGCTATAGTAAGACCTGAAGTTTAAGTGTCATGGCCACTTTACAGGATGAGATAGCTAGTAACTGAAATACAACAGGGCTTAACTGCCAAAAGGATCCTTCTCCTCCAACTCCAGAAAAAGCATTAGTAACATTTATAACAGGATACAGATGTAAATCTTTAAGACACAGCAATTGTTTTTCATTCTGTTGCTCAAATTAAGTTATCAACAGGACTGAGTAATATACTAGGAAGCATACATTACAGCATATTAAAATATTGAGATGTTATCTTACATTAAAAGATAAAGATGTGTACATTTCACCATTGTGTACACATGACTGAACTTACAAACTTTTACTTTGCCATGAAATCTGTAATTCAAGGGAATTTAATGGTATATTATACCTATTATGTCAGCTTTCAGTCAGCTGCTGAAGCCCCACATTTACACAAATTGAAAAATCCTTCTCTTGCTGACGAATTATCCATATGCACACATCATCAGCATCTCAAAAGCAGCTAACTAGTTCATCTGAGCTGTTTCAAAAAGCTTGTGACAGCAGCAGTGTCTTTGTCAAAAGCAAGAAGCACTGCTACGTAGTAAGCGTCAGAGCTCTGACATTCTCAGCAGCAGTGCTGGTGTCTCAAGTTGATAGGTGTATGAGTTTACTGGACACACATATCCAGGACTCAATGTAAAAACTTATCTGGACAGCCTCTACATCTAGTGCATTTTCTTCTTCCCCAGTTACAGCCCAAGCCTACAATATATACAGCAAACACCACAGAAGCACAACAGACTACAAAGGTGAGCATTCATTACTGCCTTCAACAGGAGTTTAAGATGCATAAATGTGACTACAAATTCTCTTAAGATCTGCAGAATTCAGGCATTCTGCACTGTTCTGCTGTACTTCATCCTGTTCCATGCAGGTTAGCAAGCCTACATCCTACCATCTTTAAAACACCTGTACCAGTGCATTGCATTGATAGATAAGGGAATCAACAATTTGCAGGGATATGTACAATGAGTATGATGGCCTAGATTAATGTATTACTCTCACGGATTTCTTAACACAAGCCATGTTGAGGGATTCAGGAAATTTAAGTACAGTTACAGGTGTAAAAACTAAATCCTTTGATAAAATGTTATGTAAATAAAGATTAAAAAAGGCAGTTTAAGACACTTCTGTTTAACCTAACTTTAAACCAAAGCAAAGCTCCCTCAGAAGATTAATTTTATAATTACATTCATAGAAAATCAGTTACAAAGAGCACTTGCTTCCCCCAGTCTTCCTTCTGCCAGCAACTATGTCCAGTTCATGACTTAGATTAACATATTTCAACAGAACAGTATTATTCAAACTGCACAGATAACTTCCCCAGATGAAAGCAGTACAAGTAATCTGACATTTTTTACCTTCCCCACTTTTTGGTGAGGGAATAGCCATGAATTTCATTCTTTTGTCCCTCTTAAAACAGGTATTTCTACTGTCGCTAAAGGACTTTGTAACAATTTCACAAGTACCCAATGAAGACAGCTTCCACTCTGCAAATGTACCTTAATACAGCTTAAAACGATGCAACATTCCGAGTTTCAGTATTTGTGATGTTTCATTAAATGTAGATGGACCAGTCATTCTGCTGATCAGCCTGTCCCAAAGCTTAGCCAACAAAACGAAGATGCAATACCAAGAACTGGTGAGTGGGTCATAGCAGGTTACACAAGAAGAAATTTCACACCCAGGTCTCAGATCTTCCAACCTGTTACCCCCAAAATGGGACAAAGCCACGATTCTGACCACCACATGGAGAATAACATTCTCCATTCATATCTCAGCCACACCTGGCCAAATATTGCTATCTCACAATTCCTACACAATAATTCCTAAGGACAGGAAGCATGGTCTCATTTGATAATGATTTCTCAGTGAACATCTTTCTAGAATAAAAACATCTGACAGATCTAGTGATTCTGTATCCTAAAGCAGCTACATAAAGATACAAAATCTTCATAGAATGGTCTGCAAAAATGATCTCTTATTAAACAGACATTACTACTTGAATCATTAAGGAGACAACTGGCTTTTAATTATTCATGCAGACACACAAGTTTTATCAGGTGTTCAGTCTAACCAGACTGAAAGAAGTATCACTGACTTAACTTCATGTAATTAGCAAGAATACACACATTTCAAAAAGAAATGTGTGTCATCACCTGCCTTCTGCTGCATCAACAACAGATTAAAAAAAAAAAAGACACCATGGTGATAACATCCTTGTTTCAAGAAGTCTTTCTGCTGCAAAACACTATCAGCTTTGTTTTAAATATTTATGAGACTTGTAGGTCCGACCCAGACATCAGCAATCTTAAGTCTTTAAGGCAGGGTGAGGTTTTCTGTTCCCAAGTGCTTGTTATAAATCAAACAAGCTTTCAGATCAAACAGATCATATCCAACTGGATATATTTGAACTCCACTGCACAAATTAAAGCACTGTCAATGGAAACAGCCAAAACAGTCAAGATAAAAGTGGTTCTGGCAAATATTATCAGGACTTCACTTACAAAATACTCAAGTTCTTCTGATTAGTGCTAGAACCAAAAGCCTGCTTTCCTACTTAACGCCACAATGAATCAAAGTAATCCCACCCTCCAGAAAAGCTCTTTTATGGTACATAGGAATAATGACCATCCAAGTCCATGCACCACTGCTCCTTCCCTAAAAGACTACAGAACTACTATGCAAAACCTAATATCAAAACTGATCATTATTAAACCTTTAAGATAACATTTGTTAAGTCTCACAAAATACAGCAAGACCAACAGGTACCGAATGCCATAAGCCACTTCTTTATAGTGAAGAAAAATTGGTCTTAATTGAAATATGTAGAAACGGTATGTTAAATTCAACAGTCCTGTCAGAATGGACAGGACCTCAAGGTTATCAAAGGCTGACCAAGGTATACTATATGGCCCTTGTCAAGGAAGACACCTCAGAACACATGATGGAAAAGGGCTACACAACACTGCTTTAAGTGAACTCAAAAAGCAGCATCATTTTGACAGCCTTCACAGAAAGGTAATCTGCCTGGGTATCTCACTTTAGACAGTTAAACTAATCCTTGTTGCCATGACACACACCTTTACTTGCCACTGAACACACAAATCATAATGAGAATTCTGAACCACAAGACTATGCCTTCAATTTACCCTCTGCTATTAATATAACATGCTTTTTGCAGGTTGTTCACAGAAAAAAAAACTCAATACCTGCAAGTTGATAGTAGGGTCAGATGCATTAAAAATTAACTAAAAGTCCAAATACAGTACCACTTCCTTGTAAGTTGAGCATCCTTGACTTCCTCATCTCTAACACTGATGCAGGGAATTACAGTTGGAAGAGGTAGAGGAAAGGAATATGTGCAGCAAAAAAGTGTTTACCTATGATCTGCATAACTGCTACTACTCTTCTGGCATAAGCTCTGGAATAACCCAGTTGGTGGGGTTTTTTTGATGAATTAATTACTTATCTACAGAGAACATTATCCACATCCACTATCTGGATTCACCTCAAAAATTCATTGAGGGGAATCATCTAGAGAAGACCCACTCATTCTGGCCATACAAAAGCAATAAAGGATTCTTGCCAGTCCCAGTCCTTCAGACCCCAGGTCAGATATAGGGCCTTGGAGGTGCTGAGCTTGAAGAAAGCTCCAGGAAAAGGGTAGTAGTCTCTCAGAAATGTTCTGAACCCAATCCAGTCCATTCTACTCGTGAAGCAGTAGCAGGAAAAAAAGCCTGTTACACAGGACAGAGTTAAAAGCTTTAACAATTCAGGAATATTTCACATTTAGATGCTGTGAACCTCCTAACTTGACATTACTCCTAAACTGAGACTACCAAATCAGCAAGCTGTTTACATATAGGTTTGTGTGGTCTGACTTCACTCAACTTTATCAGAAAGGTTACATTAATATTTCCACACCAATTTCAACACTTGTGTTGGACAAGCGTATTAGTTCTCATGCTATTCCTGCAAAGTAGAAACTCATTCATCTGAGCCTTAAGAGAGAAAAAAATAATTCTTCTGAAAGGTAGCACGCAGCAATTTTATTTCAACAGGCTAAGAGCAGCATCTACAAACACTAGGAACTAAGCAGGACCAAGAAGCCTCAGAAGCACAGGCAAAAGGGTACTTTAAAGAGAGAAAAGCTTTACCACCAGTGTAATAGCATGTTTTCAGGTACAATTTTTAAACAGAATCTATGCACCACAGCACAAGAAAAACAGTACTTCAAGTATAGTAGTTTTTCTTCTATTACACATACTTCCTTAAATAAGGCTGTAGGGACTACACGACCCCATTGGGACTCCTATTCTCCTCACAGGTTTGTTTCTCAAATCAGGGAATGCATAAATTAACAAAATAGGTCTCCTTTGCAACTAGAAATTCTGCTTGGCCCCCAGCAGATACACTTTTTTCAGCTAGGCCTAGTTACATCATTGTTTATTCTCTAGCTAGTCATGCTCAATATATTTCTTAATACATAGTATTATTCTCATTAAACTGCTAGTATCATGACATACGAAAGCCTTCTTCCAACTTCTACAGTCATTTTAATTCTCAAGAAAGAAGGCCTGAATACACAAGCTTTTAACAACAGCATTAAGCAAAAGCTTAATTTGTCCTGTATTGCTACTACTAATAAACAGCCCAAGAATCACATCACAACTCATTTTCAAAAGCTTCTTATGACTTACATTTACATGAGCACCAGCTAAAAGTATTGGCTGCAAGCTAGTTCTGAAGCTTTATAAAGGATCTAGCAGGAGCTAGGTTTTCCTTTGGAAGCAGGGCTGGAAGGAAACACAGTCTTTCAGTTTAATGCACAGGCACCACTCCCTCATTTGTTCCAGGATCATATCTTTTACTACAGATCCAGGTGGGCTCCAAACCAAACTAAGAAGTTATTCAAGTTACTAATATTCTCCAGTTTGACCTATTTCTAATGGGGGTGTCCTCACAAAGTTAATACCTTCAAGAACCTTCCTCTAAAATTAAAGAGGCTGAAGCTTTAAGCATTGGGAAGAACTACTTTCAGAAAGGCTTACAGCAGACCACAGTGAGTACTCATCCCACTAAGAACTCATTCTGCACAGCAACACCCTACAGCTTAAGTTCACAAAAACAGTAGCTCAGTTCAGGCCCTATCAGCCAAGAAGAGATATTACTATATCTACCTTGCCCAAGGGTCGCTCCACCTTCCCCTCTTTAAAAAAGTGCTTGTTAACCCAGACTCTACAACATGGGTAGATTAACACAGGGAGTCTTTACAAGTCCAAATGTTTCATTACCAGAATTAAAAGAATTTTGGCAAAAAAAAATTTATAAACTTCAAATGGGCAATGCAAACTGGTTTTGAGCAAAGGAGCAACAAATTGCATTCTACCATGCCCCACAATGATGTACTAAAAAGCAACATTTAAGAGATTTATTTATATTTTCAGGACAGCATACACACTCCTCTTCGCACAACAGAAAGTAGAAGCATTTGCAAATTAGTAGAGTATCAAAAATAGGTAATAGAAATGAAAACTGAAATCCAGTTCAAACAAAAGTTCAGTGCTGTATTCAGAGTACTAGTTTCCAGCTTTCCCAAATACTCAGGCACTAGATCATATATTAGTATTCAGTTAAAACACTTTGTCAACCCAAGAACATCCCTTTTTAACATAAGTACTTCTTCTGAAGAGGCAATTAACATTTTTAAAAGTCCATACCTTAAATGTACCATTTTGATTTTTCATATATGAAACCAAAAAGATATCCACTGGTAGTAGCGCTGACGAGATAAGAGCGACCGCCAGTGCAAAGATAGCTGTTATAGTAGAAATCACTTCACTTTCCCGACGACTCTGATACTTGCGCACATAAACCCAGCAGAAAATCAGAATAGCCTGAAACCCACAAGAAAAGAAAGTTATGAGTTGAACAATGAGGATGTTAGAAAGCGGGCACTGAAGTTAAACCCTGTGTCTTGGTATTCATGACTGACAGAGCATCAGCAGACTTTTAACCTCAGTCCTAAACACTACAGAACGGTCTGGGTTGGAAGAGATCTTAAAGAACACCTAGTTCCATCCCCTGCCACAGACAAGGACATTTTCCACTAGACCAGGTTGCTCAAAGCCTCATTCAACCTGGCCTTGAACACTGCCAGGGGTGGGGCAGCCACAGCCTCTCTAGGCAACCTGTGCCAGCACCTCACCACCCTCACAGTAAGGAAATTCTTACTAATTTAAATCTACCTTTTTTAATTTAAAGTCATTCCCCCTTGTCCTATTACTATATGCCCTTGTATAAACTCACTTTCCAACCTTCTCGTAGGACCCCCATAGGCTAAGGTCTCCCCGAGCCTTCTCCAGGCTGAACAAGCCCAGCTCTCTCAGCCTGTCCTGATAGAAGAGGTGCTCTAGCCCTCTCATCACCTCTGTGACCCTGCTCTGGACTCGTTCCAACAGGTCCACATCCTTCAGTGCTATATTCACCGCACATAGTTCATTTTCCGTACTTGGCTAAGCACAGCTCGAGCAACAGCAAGAGCAGTACTTACACACAAGAAGGGCTGGAACATACACAAGAAGGGCTAACTACAGGAAGGCGAGGCAGCCTTGTCTCATCAGCTGCGGGTTCCACCGACCTCTACGAGCCACCGCCGCTAAGAGCTGCGGGAAAGGACTCGCTGCTGGGGCAGCTGGTGGGACAGCCCGAGCGAGGAGATCAAGCGGGAACCCGGAACTGTAACAACGAGAGACCGAAAACGGAAGAACAAAACCCTGGTAGGGATAGCGGAGTGCAAGGGGTGCCACAGTTGGGACAGCTGGGCCACGGGATGCGCCTCTCACCAGCAACGCCAGGCCGAAAAGGCACCATCCGGTCAGCAGCTCAGAGACGGCAGCCGCCATCTTCGCTTTCGTCAGCAACAACGCGCCCACCCCGTGAGGCGGGACTTTTAACGGGGCGGGTCGCGCCACCGTGGGAACAGGGTTAAAAGCTGCCAGGCGCGCAGCGCATGACGTCATGTGCCAGTGGTTTCGCTTCAGCTGGTGGGCGGCGGTTCCCGTTCGTGCGGGCACGTCCTGCTGTGGGTGCAGCGAAGGGCTGGTAGCTGTGGGTTCGCCACGCACGGACTGGCTGTCGCGATAGTTTAGGATGCGAGAAAAGGGCGGCCGCAGGGGAGCGGTGACGGGAGCCGCTCCCTCGGCTGGAGATAGCAGCTGTCCGACGACGAGCGCAGCGGTGTATGCAGGAAGAGGAGGGAGGGATCGGGAGAGGGTTAGGGGCATCAGGGTGATCCCCCCACATCCCTTTTAGGTGCATTTTAAACTTTCTGATTGTCGCTTTTCTCTGTAAAAGCGTTACTGAAACCTGGGAAATAAACTCTCTAACCAGAATGACAAGTTAGAAAGCCGACATTACTTTATTACGGTACTGGGTGCATAGGGATCACTCTGCCTGTCATGCACACGGAGAAGAGACAGTTTGCACCTCATATAAATTTACTATATGCGCATTCATCATAGTTCCGCAAAATCCCCACCCAGTCCTTGTTACTCATGTGTATGGCAGCTTTGGTAGATAAGGCTGTGCTTCAGGCGCTGTGAATTTGAGGAATGGTCTCTGTGGGTGGTCGTTTGGGAGGAAATACCCCCACTCATTTTACCCGTTATGGCAATCCGTTAGTTAGGGACATTGGAATGCGTGTTTAGTCTTGCCGGTTAACTGCATGTTCTTGTTTGAGCTAGCTTGTGATCTGAGAGGTTCCTTTGTTTCCCTTTGGAGCTGTTTACCTATTTCTCAGGCCTTCTCGAAAGGAGGATGGCCCACAACACAGAATTAATAGGGCTGGAAGGGACCTGTAAGAGCTTCCTTCCTGTGAGAGTGGTGAGGCACTGGCACAGGTTGCCCAGAGGTGCTGTGGCTACAAGGATTCTCAAATAAGGAAGGCATGCAACAAAAGAACCAGATGAGAATCCCTGTAGCTTTGTCCATGACTATGCCAATGAAATAGTTCAGTTCGGTATCAAAAGTACCTAAAATACTTCCCTGTGTCATGTGCAGCTTCCTAAGGGCGTGTGGCAGGTGTGAAGGATTTGTTCACGTTTCGCACCCATCCGGACGCACACACATGGGCAGGTTTTCGGGGTGGGGGGTAGCGTGTCATGGCACCTTGTGCAGGAGCTCTGTGGGGCAGAGCCACGATGGAGTGGTGCAGTCAGGCAGTGGGAGTCCCATCCGGTGGGTGCGTGGCACAGGTGGGGTTCCTCAGGTGAACGCAGTGGGGGGATTCCCATACTGATGGCTTTTCGCCAGGCTTGACTTCACTCAGGGGCACAGGGCCGGGTGGTGCCACGGGTGGGCTCTTACTGTCGAGGAGGGAGGCTTTCAGTTGGCCTGAGGTGTCATGAGTTAAGTGGTGGGTGCTGGGGAGGCTCTGAGCCGACCGAGGGACGACGTGAGGTGGCGGTGGGGCTGAGAAAGGTGTGTGGTGGTGTTACATGACCCGAGGGTGGGATCGTGGTGTGGTGCCTTACATCAGAGCAGGGGACAGCATGAGGGCAGCCCTGGAGAGGGAGTTGGTGAGGTGAGGTGGTGCTTAGGGGAGGTCATGTCCTTGAGAGCATGGACTTAAAATCATAGAATCAACTAGGTTGGAAAAGACCTTTAAGATCATCAAGTCCAACCCTTACCCAAGGACTGTCAAGACCACCACTAAGCCATATGGTTGGGGTCTTCATCTACATGCTTTCTGGACACTTTTCAGGGATGGTGATTCAACCACTGCCCTGGACACCCTGTTCCAGTGCCTGATCAGCCTTTTGGTGAAGAAATTTTTCATGATATCTAGTCTATATCTGCACTTGGCAGCGCAGGGAGTGGGAGAGTGTCTTAGTCTTTAATTTGCTGTGGGTGCTTCAAGCAGGTCAGGTAGGTGCTAAGGGTACTGCAGATTATGCCTGAAGGCACAAGTGAGAGCCTTGTTCTGGAGCATGGAGAGCTAGGTTTCTGTTTGGTGTGCAGGTGGCTGGGGGTGAAAACATGCATGGGCTTTGTTAGTTCATCAGGCTCAGTTTACAGGGCTTACGGAGGTGCAGGAAGGGACCTGCTAGGGTACAGGGGTGGCCACATTCTTATCCTGAAGCAGTAGATGTCTTTGCTGTGTTTCCATTTGCTGAGAGAACAAAGGTACTTGTGAGCTGGGTAAGAGGTTGTTGAGATTCAGGCTGTTGTGGAGGCTTGTGAGAAGAGATGGATTAGGGCTGGGGGAGCTTGATTCTGGAGCGGCAAGCTTCCAGTTCCTGTGAGACCAGTGTGAGTGCCAGGAGCTTGTGGTGGCATCAGTGCTCATGAACCAAGTGTGAGAGCAGGTGAGAGGTGGAAGTAGTCATGGACTCACAGGCCTGCAAGAAGGGATCTGTTGGTGAAGGTGCTGTGAGAGCCTGACCCCAGAGAAATTTTTTGCCTTTGCTGAAGCTTAATTTCTGTGAGTGCCATAAATGAGACAATAGCCTGTGGTGGTACCTGTGAGCTGTATCTGGGGCAGATACTTGTGCCACGTTTCCGTTTGGTGTGAAGGTACAGGCAGCGAGCAACCGATTATGCAGTGGCTGTAGTGCTTATGAGCCAAGTGAAAGACAGGTGGCAATCCAGGTGGGCTCATAGCCTGATAAGAAGAGTAGCAGATGCTTTATAACTATAATTAGTTCTAATATATAATTAGTTCTAAGTCAATAGACAAATAACTATACAGTGTATGTTCTCTTAGATTTTTTTGTTTGTTTGTTTTTAATATATTACTATTTATATGCATGTATTATCTCCACCACAGAAAATGTTTCCCTGGATGTCATTAGTATTAAAGATGTATGTGCTAATTCACAATTGCCCTAGAACCCATGAAGAATTAAAAATTTTAAGAATTAAAGCATTAAAAAAAACCTCAAGTCATTAAAAAATAAACTATTCCCAACTGGGAAGGGGGGCAATTTGCTGTTCGGGTATATAAAGATTTTATGTTTTGTACAGCACTCCATACCTTTATCAATAAAATATTGAAATGCCAGAGACCCGTACCTAGTTAAGAATTAAGGTTGCTGATAATAAATAAATAAATGCTGTAGCTATATGCTACCACAAGTTTTTACATTAATATTTAACTTATTTAAAAGTAACTTCAGCATGATAAAAAAAATATCTTTTCTATTCTAAACAGTTAAGAATTTATGTAGTTTAACAAGCAATAAAAAAAAAAAAAACCAAACCCCAAAATTGTATATTTCCCACTAACAGAAAAATAATATCTCTGAGTCTTATGTTCAAATCTTCCTAAATGTTTGCAGTAAATGGTTATGTTGAAGAAATTATCATTGTTCTGTCAGATCCATTCCTGTCTGGGAAGTATGATTGCTAACCTAGTCTTAATTGTGTAACAGGGAAGGTCTGCAAAGTTTCAGTGAAAAGAATTTCATGTCCCTTTGTGTAAAATGATTACTATAATTTGTAGTTTGAAGGAAGAACTTAAGTTTTTGTTGGAATGGAAGCAATAGTTTTATGTGTAGTGTAGGCAAAATGGAAATTCAATGCCATGTTACTATCAGCTATCAGAACATTGTTTTTGTTCTCTGAAATTCAGATTTTATAAATTCAAAACATTCTATCCTTTATTCTAATAAAATTAGCAGATCCTTAGATAAAGAATGATCTACAAAGAGAATTCAGAGGATCCACTTCAAATGTTTGTTGTTGGGTGGTACACTGCAGGTGTCATGTACATGTAAAAGTGTACAACCCCCCACAGTTTAATAGCAATATTAGTATTTTTTTATTAATTATTCAAATAGTGACCTTTCTCCTGTGCCTTGTGCCAACATAAGCCCTATAAACTTCAGTCTTGAAAATGGTGTTCAGTTGACTTGTTGACTCTTGTGATATGAGAGATGGAAATTTCATCCCTTATTTCATCATATACGAGACAGAAATTTCATCCCTTGTTTAGTATTCATAGGCAACATAAGACTAACATTTTTCAGGGCTGTATTCACACAGCTCTCTCTGTAAGAGGGTGGTCACAGATAAACTTGGGGTCAGATTTCTAAGTATTCACAGTGTCTATTGACAGGACCACCCTTGAGGACACATTGGTTAGACATTTCTTGGCATAACAGGGCTATATTTGTCTTTCACAGTCACTGTAGACAATTTCTAGAACACCTACTGTCAATAGTGCTGCACATCTACGTGCACTTTACTCAATTGTGTTGTTATGTCATGGGGTGAAAATAAGCAACCACACAACAAAACTCAGCAAGGCAAATTATTTATTGAGGCTAATTAATGAGAGACCATGGGTCAAGAAATAAGAGATGAGGCAACTGGTCACTAGTGCAGAAGAAACATTTCCACTCTGCATAAATAGAAGAGGAGGCCAGAAGAACAAGTGTATTTTTTTGCAAACAGTTAAGTTATTGCTTGAGAGAAGACTGTGGTATGGGCTGGCCAGTGAAGTAGCATCATTCATACCAAAGTTACTGATCATCTTCCACCAGGAAGATAGTGTGGTTCCATGCTGAGTGCTTGGGGTCCCCATTATCAGTAGATCTGATCTTGGCTGCATGGGTGTTTCCAACAGCCAGGTTATGATAGCATGGCTTATATGATGAACCTAGTAGCTGTCCCTGTGGTGCTGTTCTCCCCCACGCTCTAGTAGTGTATGTGTCTCTTCCTGCCTTGACTCAGATATTTGTCTTGTCATGTTTCACACTTCTTTGCTCTTGCAAGTAAAAGCTTGTCATTAAGATGTCACGGTGTGCAATAAGATGAGTAAATGCGCTAAAGAGTAGCAGGGGATAGAAGTACTTGTGTAGGACTTTGTGTATGGGACCACATGGTGAAACAGTACAAAAAGTGAAATGGTTTATTAAAAGTTTGTTGGAAGTGTTTGTAGTTAGGGTTGATAAGTGCAAGTTAATAATTAACTAACTCTTTGAAAATTCTTGTTGCTCCTAACTTTAAAAAAAAAAAAAAAAAAAAAAAAAGAATTTTTACAGGTCAGCAAGAGTATGTGTGACTGAAAACAGAATGAGTGAGTTTAAAGACAGTGCTATTACCATACCCCTCAAAACAACTGACATGTGCTGTGGTGGTAGCAGTCATAGTGTTGAAAAATAAAGAATCTGTGATGTTCCCTAAATACCATCCTCGTTTTTGCAGGAAAGATAGTTGCACAGAGCCCCAAAAAGGACTGCAAAAATGTTGTGTTATAAAGAAATCTTAAAATTTATATTGTTTATAAAATCAAATATTTATTTAGGAATTACTATCATGGTTCTTTCTATGTATCAGGAGAAGTAAATCCAAACTATGAAAAATGTTAGATGCTGTGTAAAAGTAAATTCTACAAGTTTGTTATTAATAAAGTGTTCATGTGGTAAAAACGCAGAGGAAGAAGAGGAATGATATTGTAGAAATTCAAGTATATGAAACAAGATACCGTCTTCATTATGACCAGAACAAGGGATTAGTATCATACTTGAATGAGATAGTGTACATACCAAGAGGGAGCAGGTGCACCTTCTTGCTTAACTGAGCTGCTCTTGTCACCACTTGATAATCCCACAAGTTTCAAGGGGGCTGAAAGCATGTGAGCCCACACGTGGGCTAATAGCAATGCTGTAATTTAAAATTTTCTGATTACTTTTTTTTTTCCTCATGTTAGAAGAGAAGGTATTGCAACTGGGTTTAGCACTGTTTGACAGAACATATAATGGTCTAATTGCTCCTTGTCTGATGTGGCTTAGAATCTGGTACTACCTGTGGCACAGAACTCACTGGACCTGGTACTGTACAATTACGTGCAATTAACCATAGGCAATTATGACTATTTGTGTGGTTTTTTTCAAGCCCTTAAACTTGTGTGATGAAAATCACCTATAACTTCTCAAAATGTTTTCTCAATATTTAGTGGAATTTAGGGAAAGCATCTATAAACAGGTCAGCATACGCTGGTGTTCCTCCTAGCACACCCATCAGCACTGGCAGGCTATTCTTCAGAGAACACAAGTCAAAGGCTGAGTCATCATTTTTTGAAGTTATAGATAGGCTTTCTGTGCCACCGGTTTGTTTTACAATAAATTCTACGAAATAATTATGTATTGATTTGTATAATTGATATACTTAATAATTCATGTATTTAAAGTGGATCATGGTCTTATGCAAAGCCTAGTCCCTAGAACACAGGAGTTTCTAACATGCAAAGAAAAACCTGTTATAGTCTGGCACTAGTAAATTCTTTACAAAAGCATAGAACTGTCACAAGATGGAGAGGACTAACTAATTTGTGCATTAAGGTGTGTGTGTCTTTTATTCCTGTGGTAGTTGTTTGGTTTTTTCTTTTTATTGTTGGCTTTTTGGCATTTTTTTTAATTTGGAAGAGAGATCATCTTTTAAAAGATTGTGACATGCTTACTCAAATCTTAGAATGGTTTTTGTTAGAAAGGACCTTAAGACCATCTAGTTCCAACACCCTGCCATGGGGAGGGATGCCTCAAACATCAACCTCAGACCACAGCAGCAGACAGGGAAAAAGGCATTAGTAAAATAAAAGTAAACAATTAAAAATTAAAAATCAATAATTTAATTTGAAATTTAGAATTAATCTATGGAGGAATTTAGAGTGCTGGTTCTTTTAATACATTACTAAAAACTGCAAAATAATGTTTATGGATGTTCTTTTCTGTTTTGTTCCTCAGTTTGTTTAATTCAACAAAACCAGATTTTTAAAAAAGGAGTCAGAGAGCAGAAGAGGTGATTCATTTCTCCAGGAGAATAGGGAGTGTAAGTCAGTAACATTATTTTTAATGGCCTGTAAAAGTTGTTAGAAGCCTTCAAGGTCAATGTATTTCTTTTCTTTTCTTTTTTTATTTTAAAAAACTCTCAATAATTAAAAGCTGTTATGTATGTAAATTACAGTTCTGTATGAGCTGAAAAGAACAAAACCAATTTAACTCCCACAATAGAAATGTGTGAACATCCTTATACAAAAATATGTGAACTGCTGTATTCCCCTGAAACTTTCCACCTGATGTTTTCAGTCAGAATATAAACAGATTTACTCAGGTTTTTCTCATGATACTAGTCAAATAATGAACCAAATGCTTGATCATATTAGAACATCTATAGGACTGTTGTCTACATATTTGTCCTGAATTATTTATACATACTTATGATCTTCTGTACATGGGAAAACTGCAACCAAGGCATAAACTTGGAAGGAAGAGGTTTAAAGATTTTCCCAGGATGGACTGAGGAAACTAAATGAAGAATAAGCAAAGCAATAGCTTAAATTCTGGCACCCTGAATTTAATGGCAAAGCTGCCAATAAGTTTAACTTTTGACAAAATGATACTTCATAGGCAGTCAAAAGGGCAAATAAAGATAGTAATAGGAAGGGAATAGACAACCAAATCATCATTGCACTTTGTGAACAGTGAGCTGTTTTGACATCCATGTCAAAAAGAGATACAGAATTTGTAATAGTTTAGAGGAGGACGAGCACAAACAAAGTAAGGATTGGCTTCTATGCAAAGAAAGAAATTAAATAATCTGGAATCACTCTCTTGGAAAAGATGCTACTCAAGGAGAAATGATTGGATTTTGAAAGTTCTGACTGGCATGAAGAACAGTGAATAGAGAACAATTAGTCATGCTTGTACCAAGAAAACTGGGCATATATAGATTAACAAGCAGCTTGCTTAGAAAGAGACTTATTCATACAATTTAAAAGATGGATGTCCTTACATTAGGATGATTTGAATACCAAGAGTGTGCATGTTTAAAAATTAATAGAGAAATTCATGGATGAGAGATCTGTCAGGCAGTATTAAGCACTCTGTCAAAGAAGCATCCTCCAGCTGAGAAGTTCCCTAAGCAGGGGAGTGCCAGAAATGGTCAGGATTTGCAAGGGGAGCTTCTTCAGCTTTCCCTGTTTTCTGAAGCTTTTGCTGTTGGTGCTGAAAGGTCAGTATAGGAAGCTGCACAGTCTTTCAGTCATTCCAGTTATCTTCAGATAGCCCAGCTCAGTATACCTGTTCTTAGGCTGCCAACAAGGGTTTTGATCATCTGACGAGTTAAAAGAGTAATCACGATAAAGGTGAATTTCTTCTGGCCCAGAAGACTGATTCAAAGCCACTTAATTATTTAAACCTAGCATATGGACTGAATAAAGAATCCTGAACTTAAGGGCTGCCTAGCAGCCCAGGAGTGGTGATTTTATATTGTAGTGAGTGATACAGTCTCATCTATAACCAACAAAATAGGCCTTAAGCCTGTACCTAGGAGCACAGAAGTTCCCTTTGTATTTCAGAATGAGACAAAAATGTAAGCTTAATGCTTCCATGTGAAAGGAAACAATTGATGAATCTGATTTCCTCAGTTCAAGAAGGACATTGATAAACTGGAATGAGTTCAGGGGAGGGTCACCAGGATGTCTGGGTCTGGAGCACTTGCTTTGTGAGGTGAGATGAGGTGTCCAGCTAGGGGAATAGATGGATTGGGGCCCCTAACAGCAGGCTGGCGGGGAGGTTTTCTAGATGATGGAGTCAGTGGTGTATGGTAGGAGGAGAGACAGCAGACATCAATTGAAATAGGAGGATCTGAGTAGGTATGGAAGAAAAAAAAATTAAAGAGAATTAAGCAGTAGAGCAGATAGCTCATATAGGTTGTGTAACCTCCATTCTTAGAGATTTACAAGATTTGACTGGAAAAATGTTGAGCAGTTAGGTCTGGAGTCATTGTTACCCTGCTTTGAGCAGAAGGTTGGACGAGAAAGGTACCGAGAGCCACTTCTTACCTGAACAAACAGGTGATTAATGCCATTCAGGTGGCAACTGTATTTAAACCGAAGATAACATCTTGGAGAATGCAAAGGAAATCGTTCTCCTCTATACTATTGAATAGTAGGGCAGTAACACAAAGCAGTTTCATAGAGAGGAGGAATGGAGCGAGATTATGGTTACTGACTTTGAAGGGTTTTTTTTTAGGTCTTTTTGATCAGTAGTGGCATAGGCAGCAGTTACATCTCTAGTTTTGCCTTGACAGAAGAACAAATTATTTTACTCTCTGCTATTTCTGTCCTTTCTCAAATGTCTGATTTTTAACCATGTGGATCATGTATTACTTGGTTCTTAGTGAATATGGATACAACCAAAAATTGATCTCTGCCTGTGTCCTGGGACAAAAGATTTTTAAACATCTGGAGTTAAAAGACACGGAGTATACACAAACTGTGCAGAGTCTGACCCATGAATGTACATAGTGAGGAGCAATCTCAGAATCTATTCAATATTAAAAGTTTTGGTGTCTATAATGTTTATTTTACAAGACCCAAAGGAATGCTAAAGCTTCAAGCTACTTTTAAGACTTAATGTTTCCTGTTTCCATTAATAGAAATTGCAGAGATGGATGCATGTTATTGTAACAATTTTTCTTGTGTTGTTGACAAAGATTTAGTTTAACATATTCTTCTTATTTCATTTGTTTTCTGCAAGTGAACTGCTTTTTCGGGGGGTTGCAGCTAAATAATCATCAGTGAAACACGGAAGGTAATTATAAAGGAGGAGTGATGTCAAAGCTCACCATTTTGTAATAGGTGATTCAGAGAAATAAATTGTAATTAGTAATTCGAAACCACTACAATATTAGATGTAAAAATCCAGTTCAAACGGCAGGAGTCTTTCTTGGCAGGTGGTATTTTGGGGGTATTTTCCTCTTTCACCCAGCAGAGGGCTCTCCTGGTGCAGTTCTCCAAAATCGTTTCTGTGCCTGATGCAGTCAACGAGAGATTTGCCAGAGATCCCAGTAGAAGCCAAATCTTCACGTCCTTACTTCGAGAAATTTCTCATTTCCACAGAATTTTTAGCATAGCAACTGAAGGAGTTGGTTTGTAATATGGGAGTGATTTTTTTTTTGTTGTTATTGTAGTTAAGTATATATCAACTTCAAAGTAAATCCAGTTTTTTGAAACTAAGAAGGGTTGTTCCAAATCTTCCCCTTTGTCTGGCAAGCTCTGTCACTATTGATAGCACCATTGCTTTCCAAAGCGTTCAAACCTATAATTCAGTGCCATCATAAAAATTTCCATTTCTGTAGGTATGCACACTACAGCATACCTAAATTTTGCTGTTTCTTCACTATTATATATTCATGAATGAATCCTTTTCTGTTATTGTATGACTAACTTACCTAAAACTATAACTTATCTAAAACATTATTTCCTATATTTTCAGCTGTAGCATATGCATTCTGAAATAAGAGATGAAAAATCATGTTAAATCTAGTCATACTGATCTTTTAATCTTCCAGTCTCTACTGGTCCCTTATTTGCTGCATGACAAACAAGCCAGTAAGAGTTTGTACAGTCCTGTCTCTTTTATGTACTGACAGGCCTCAGTGTCTGTTCTCATTCTCATACTCCAGCAACCATTTTGTTTTCTTTTGAAATGCTTGGTTCATTTGTTAGAATCTGTCCCCCTGTTTGACACAGCCTATTAAAATATGGAATATCTTTCATAAGCCAGTCCACAGAGCCATCACCCATGGCTTAAAATACCTCTTGCCATTAATTTTTGATTTAATACCTGAAATGCCATGCAACCACTTAATAGCCATGGAAGTGATGATTTCTGTGTTTTTTTCCTATGTCTTATTTAGCTCTCCCTTTTATAGAAACAGTGCATATTTGTATAAATGTAGTTCTCATTTATCTTCTTTTATTATTTCATATATTTACATTGTATTTTAACCTTATTGAAGTGGAACAAGCTACCCAGGGAAGTAGCAGAGTCACCATGCTTGGAGGTGTGTAAAAGATGTGTAGGTGTGGTGCTTAGGGACATGGTTTAGTGATGGCCTGGCCAGGTTAGGCTAATGATTGGACTTGATGATCTAAAGGTCTTTTTCCAACCTGAACAATTCTATGAAATTGGAGGGAGTTTGCTTCTTATCATATAAGATCTTCAACACAATAATATATGGTAGTAATTTAATATTTTATCTAATAAGCAAATGCAAAACAAGTTCTACTGTTCTGGATGATTAAATCTTGAGATCCTTTCTAGCATTTACTAAAAAGTGATAACAGTATTTTTTGATGTGAAATAGCTAGAAGTGTGGAGATTTTGTGTAAAATGATGCAAGGCAAGTGTTCACTTAAATAATTAATACTTGTATTTATTTTTTGTGTATGTATGCTTTTATATTAAAAATAAACTATCCATTGTTATCCATTGATTCCAACAGGAATCTATGGCTCCTGTTTCTTTGCTGTTATCATTTGCTTTCTTAATTCACCAAAGAAAAAGGTGACTGCTATAATGCACTCAATGTCCCCAAAGTTTAAGAGTGGAAAGGGGCAACACACGAAAGAATCAGTTGCACAGGTCATACCTTTTTTGTAGAGGCAGAGAACACCAAGATATCTCACAAAGCACATTTTCAGTCATTCAAAATAAAACTCTGAATGCAATCTGGCATGAAGGAGAGTTGAAAATATGTACCCAGGTGAACTTATAGCAAAATTATTGTTTGTTCTATGTTGGCTACATAAAAGATGTAGAGCAAATAAAGCCTCAAGGATCTTGCTTTCTGTGTCAGTATAATTGTTATTACAGGAGGGTATTTTATGGCATGAAACAGGAGTTTGATCAGCCTGAAGAAGAGAAGTCTTCAGGACACCTAATAGCAGCTTTCTAATGCATAGGAGGAGGTCATCCAGAAAAATGAATCTGAGCTATTGGAAGTACATGATGCGAGTATGCAAAAGCAGAAATGAAAGAAGTTCCTGCTGGATATGAGGAGAAACCTCTTCACTGTGAGGACAGTCCAGCAGCAGAGCAGGTTGTCTGGAAAGTTTGTAGCCTCCCTTCTTGGAGGCTTTCAAGACCTGATTTGCTGTAGCTATGTTACTGTTTTGGTAGTATACCATACCAGTATTCCTACACTGGTAAAGTATTTCTGTTGTAGTTGCTTAATTTGCTCCCTCTGTTACCTGGTTTCATCAATTGTTTATTTTCAGTTTATTTGTTATACTAGGTATCAGTTCAACTTTATCATGTTTGAGCATCGTCTCCGCTTGCATTGAGACTCTAATCTTATTGGTCATCAAGCAGGTGTGTTTTACCTTGTTTTCTACAGCATCAACTTACACTTGTTAGTCTTTCAGAAATCAGTTCAGTTTTGTTATTATGCTTTTTTTAAATAACATTCTTAGTGTGTGATATTTTCTAACATTCTATATGGGTTTTTTTAAACATCTTCCAATATATGAACATTTATATTGTGACTGTCGCTGCATCCACCACCATCTTTGCTCAGGTGCAGTTTTACGCCCATCACCTTTGAAGCACTAGCCATTGCAGGTGATATTGGCAGGGTTTATTCCATTTGGGTTTTAGTTTTGCTGACTTTTGGCAGCATTCAAACAAGTAACACACTACATTGATGTTTTGAAAATATGTGTACTTTCTTCACATATGTGTGCCACCCATAAGATAGATTTTTAAATAAATCTAAAGCATTAATATTTATTGTGACTACCTATTTTGTCCTTCACAAACAAGGACTGTACAAATGTATCTATAGTAGTTTTTGACGGCCTCCATCCAACTGCCATTAGAATTTGACTGTGTTTTCACATAAATCAGATATGCAAGCATGGTCTTAATGCACCTTGTATGAGAGAGAGCAGGTCTGAATGATACTAATGACTGCTCAAGTAGTTTCTGAAATATAAATAGTCAAAATTTAGGCAAGTCATTGCTAAACAACTTCAAAACTTGTTTCTCTCTTACTTTTCCCATTACAGTTTTCAAATTTTCAAAACAATAATGTTCCTACATAGAACATTCCCTTAAAATCTGGAGATGACTCAGCTGGCTTGCTGCAAAGCTATCACATTACCTCTAGATAAACATCATTAAACTGAGCATACGGCTTGGCTTCCCTCAGCTAGAAAACACTGTGAATAGCTTGCTGTTGACATGGAAATAATTGAGTAGGAAATAATTACATGTCAATTTTTATACTGTCATTTAGATTGCCCAGGAAAAAGGTGATACAGTGAAATCAAATGTAAGGTTACACTTGCAGGAGCAAACACTGCAAGGCTAAGTTTACTGAGTGATATACACTGTTTTGGAAAGCTGTAAGTCTTTAAGAGAGGTAATGATAGCTTCAGGCACACTGTGGTGCCTTAAAAAGGATGGGGCTTAACAGTAATAAATATTAAGTAGGAGTAATGTAGCTGTGTTACTACTTTATATGGTATTGGTGGTATAACCATGCCATTATGTTAGCTTCTACCATCCAAGCATTCTGGTTTCTAATTGATTTTAGCAAGCAGGAATGGTTCCAGAGAAAAAAACTCAAAACAAACAAACAAAAAAACCGCCATGAAACAACACTGCTTTGTAGTGAAAAACAAATAACACAAACCAAAAGCTCCTCAGTCCATCTTGTTTTTCAGGAGAAGAGTTAAGGATAGCCTAAATTTGTACATTGATATGACTTCTGAAACCATAAGGATATTTAACAGGTAAAGGCATATCATAATCAAAGGGCTGAAGCCTGAAGTTAGATAAATTGAGAAAAACAAGGCACATGGGAAGGGGGGAAATAACATAAACATGGTTACACATGGAACTATTAGTCTAGGTGTGTGATAGAATCTTGTAATTTCATATATATACCAGTAGATCGTGTATTTTTTTCAGAAAGAAGAGGTATATCTTGCCTGTAAATTAGGAATTTGTCAGAAATGACTGAATATCATTTTATGGTCTAGATTCTGAAAAATCAAGCAAAATATTTATGAGTATTATGAGATCAGGAGGGAAAGAAGAGACAGGACCCTCTGCTGTGTTCTGAGGGATAACAGAATCTTCTCTGGAAGTAGTTTAGTGTGTGTAGGTAGAAAACATCTCCTCTGGACATGGTCCTGGGCAACTGGCTGTAGGTGGCACTGTTTGAGCAGAGGAGTTGGACCAGATGATATCCAGATGTCCCTTGCAACCTCAACCATTCTATGAGAAGCTTCAACAGTGTAAGGTTGGAACAGGGACAGGAAACCAAGAAGCATAAAGCTATAGTCAAGGAAAGCTTCTTGCAGCAGATATCAGATCCTAGCCCAAGCCTCAGTGATAATAGTTAGAAAAAGACTTTTTGAGAGACATGCTGGGCTCTGAAACATAAGTAGCAATAGAAAGCTGCAAGATTTTTATGACAATGGGTTGGAAAGACCCTGCAACAGTACAGTGGACAGTGAGTAGATATGTTTTCAAACCTTTTTGTTTAAACAGTTTTGCCTAATACAGCTGAGCTGCCTCTATTTAGAGAGTTACTTTGTTAAAACTTCTATGAAGTCTAATTTTAGATATGAGGAATATTTTAATTCCATAAATTCCAGAGTAGTATGCAGGTACCTTCATTTCAAGAACTTGGCCAGCATGCAGTCAGGTGCAGAGATTGAAAACACAGCTTTGAAAAAACAGTGTCAATAACAAAGCCTCATTCAAAATGTACTGAAAAAAGGGCAAGGTTTTCTTCTTGTTAATTTGGTTTTGGGTTGTTTTGTTTGTGTGTTTGTTTATTTCTTTGGGTTTTTTTGTCTCATTTAGCTATCTTTCCATTACAGCTGGAAAAATGTTAATTAACCCTTAGGTGGCTGACTAGGTCACTAGTGGTCTGTCTGGACATTCCAGATCAGGAACTCTGCCAGCCAGTGCAGGAGAGGAAAATAGGGAATCACACAATGAGAGCTGGAAGGGTGGAAAGGGATGGTAAAGCAAAACAGAAGGAAGACCCTTAACCCTACTACTACTGCTACAAAAAAAAAAAAAATATTAACCACAGCATGCCATTACAAACTCTGTTGTAATCCAGATGAGAAGCTCGTGAAATCTAAGCTTCTAAGTAATATTTTTTTCCAGTCTCTGGGTCACAAAGTTTTGTTGTCTTTTGTTATTGTTCAAATTGCACTATTACTGCTAAACACAACACAACCTAGGCTCCACAAAAGCCTTTCTGGCAAGCATTATCATTCTGGTGTATTTATTTCTTAACTGTCTTCTCCCTGAAGATGACAGGAAGTGTTGGTAATACTTTCTGCTTAGAGTGAATTCTTGGCTTGACTGAAGTCTCTGATATTGCTAGCTCACAGCAGCTAAAGAGAGGTCATAGGAACCAGGTGTGAATTTCTTGTCCAGATGAAGTTTATAGCAAAGTATACGCTAACTTCAGTGCAGCCAGAATTTCACTCAATAAGATAACTTACCAACACTTCCTGTGCTCTGCAGAAAGACAGAAGCATTTTACTTGCACTCACTTTCCAGTTCTCTTTTGTTCATTCTTTCCAGTGGGAGCCTAGAGTGGAATTATATTAAGTGTGGTCTCCCAACCAGGCAACGTGGGAGACAATGACTCTGTGCTAAGAAAGCAAATCTGAAAGCAGAAGGCAAGGTCATTAACAGAACTGGTATCAGTCCTATTGGAGAAAGTTTATTTCAGGAGACACAGTAAGAAAAGGAATGACAAAAGTTCATTTCTAGATAAGTGTTGTTGAAGATATTTAAAAAATGTTGCAGTTCAACGTCTTTTTGTTTTCAGTGATAGTTAATTAGAAATTAAGTTAATGAGTCTATTTTCAGGAGGAGTATTCATTGTATTATTTTAATAGTGAAGTGTATTTCTTTTCATTTTTTCCCGTGTCTTGGTTTTATTGTTCTTAATATTGGTTTTCAGTAAATCAATATTAAAGCACTTCTCAACTGTCTCAAAGCTATGAAGACAACTGAAATATGAGGGAGAATGAGAAATTAAGGCTTGATTATGCATTTCCAGGCATCAAAAGCATATCTCTTGGCTACATCAGAAAAGTAAGATCAAATCCTTAATTCGCTCTGATATATAGTTTAATGTGCATGCCCACTTAAACATGTGGGATGAACCTTATAATATTTCACTGTTAACTCAATTTTTTGTTAAATAGAACAGCTTACAGGACTCTAAAATTGTTAACATCTGAAAAAGAAATGCCTTGCATGATAAATTATGCCGAAAGAGATTAAGTGAATCTGATTTCATCGAGATTAGCTTGTGATTTTTTAAAAAATAGATGAAAAGGAATCCAGACCAACTCATTTGACTACTCTACATCAAAGGGTGCTGTAGTATGTTAATTTTACCTTCTATTTCTTTCATTTTTTCTTACTGACTCAGCTCTCCACTGTCATACCAATAAATACTTCAAAGACAGAGTATAAGTAAATCACTAAATTAATTTGATGGGGGTTTTTTGTTTGTTTTTTTTTTTTTTAATTATTTTAGCTCACATTGGTGAGCAGTGATGGCCTCCCATGGGCTAAATATTAATGAACCTCTCCTGTCTCCTGATCCTTTTCCTTGTTTGGGTTTTCTTGCCTTTTCTCTCCAGTCTCAAGACAAACTGTCATCATGTAGGCAAGGCAAACACTGGGGAGTTTAGTGGGATAGAGTGTTTGAACTCAATGTAATGGCAGTGGCATAGACTTAGAAGAATTTTAAACTTCTAAACCAACTTATGACATAAAGGAAAATATAGGAAGGTGGGGATCTGAGCAGATTTATCTTTAATATTCTGATAAAATCACAGAAGTCATCCACGGAAAATACTGCCTACAATTTTATCATCTAAGAGATGATAAAATTATATTATATATTAAAAGGATATGCACACATTTACTGTAGGCTAAGATAAGTTTGTGTTAACAAAACTGTTGAGTACACCTGCTCTGAATGTAAATGGAAGGGTTTACGTGAATGTAACTGAAAATTCTTATTTAATCATGTCTGCTACAGGCAATGCTTGTGGAATATTCTTTTAAGCCCTCTGTATAGAGATTTTGACTGAATTGAAAATGCAAACTTACGTTGGTTTAAGTCACTCCAGTTTACTTTGTGAACAACTTAGACAATTGTAAAAAGTATTGTAGTAGTGCAGGTAATTTTTGTAGCCAAGTTTTGGCCATAACAGAAATATAAATATTTCAAAGTATGTAAGACTACCTTACCTAAAGGTATCTAAAAGCTATACTTGGTCCTTCTAAACAAGTTTGTTTAAGCTTTCTGGATGTCCATAGGTTCTATAAAACCTTGAACCAAGCACACATTCAGCTCAAAAACATAGCCGTCAGGTTGAAGTTAGGAATACTGTCACCCTAAAAATCAAGGAAGAGAGACACTTTCAGAGAAAAGTTAATCCCAAATATGGATTTCCCAAGGGGAATTACACCCTTAATTTTGACATCTCAGGTGCCTCACAGAACTTGACCTGCATTCAGGTTTCACTACATTTGCTGTTTGATTACATCTGGAGTCAGGAATATAACTCAGTTCTGTGATTCCCTCTGTCCAAACTAACTAACACTGCTTAAATCTGGATTTAGACTCATGTTTAAATTGCTTTGGGTTTAATAACTCTGTGGTTTTAATGCTGCAGAAACACACAAAATCAGATAAGGATGTGTAGTTCTGTGTTTTTCTGTAACCGCAGAAATGCGCTTGGATGTAGACAGCTTCTTTCTCAGTGCTGTGGGAACGTTCCTCCAACAGTTTGCCATGCTGTACCACAGTCGGCCATGGGATACATTCATATGGCTTTATGTAGTAAAGCTTAGTATCAAGAAGGACTGGAGAAGGTTTGCCAGCTTTGTTGTTTGCAACTAGGCTAGTCTAATTTGGCATTCAGATCTAGGCCCTGATCGCAAAAAATATAGTTCTGAGTTCTTAGACCTTTTTTTTATAATTTATTTTAAGAAGCTGTAGTTTTAATACAGGAAGCAAAGTTACTTCTTCCCAAATAGGTTTGAAAACACATCACGCTATAATCATTCATCCTGGAAAGATTTGGATTATTATTTTATTAAACACAATTTTGAATCTTCATAAAAAATATCTTCCTTGTCATGCACAAACAGAACCTAAATTTGTATTCTTCTCTGAATACAGTGTGATACCATCTTGGCAATGCATTTGCCTCAGTAAAATTTGTATTTTTGGCCTAAGGTCATCTTTCTAACATAGTTTTATGGTTAAGTACATTCTTTACTGTGTATCTATGTCAGATACTACTGTTCTAATAATTATAGATTATATCTGCTGATTTAGACATGAACCCTAAATGCATTTGAATAACATTTCATGTGAAAATATAGCATCACTTAGTAGTTGCAGAACACCACTTTAAGTTGTTAAAATGTAGTTGGTTCCAGCACAATTAGGCAATGACTAATTGGCAAGTTTAAGTTAAGTATTCAGTTAAAATAACCAACAGGATATATCTGGATTCTGCTTATCAGGAAAGGAAGAAACCAGAGTAGTTCCTAGTTACTCCAAGCTTAATCAAGATTCATGCTAAATTGTTTGGTCTTGCTCCAAAATAAAATTCAACAGTCATGTCCAAAACACATTTGACGTGCCAAAAATAAACAGTTTGGAGATTGATGCAAATGTTACGCTTGATACACTGAACAACTACATTTGTTTTAAGAAATTCCATTTCTTCCATTTATTTAAATGCTGGCCTTTCTAGGAGCTAGTGTTTGATTTCCATTCCTAGTAAACAGTAGAACTGATTTGGTTTGCAGTTCATGAAGATACAAATAATCATGCAAACACAGTCTGATAGATTCTTCTTTTCAACTGTCATTTTCTATTAGTGCACAAATTCCTTAGCTCCCCAAAAATGTATATGTACAGGGTGATGAAGGATCTTGACTTGCAATATGCATATAGGTCAGTAGGCTGTTTTAGAGGCCATGTAACAGATTTTAGGTTTTTTTTGTTGTTGGGTCGGGGGGTTTTTTGTTTGTTTGGTGGTGGTGGTGTTTTGTTTTTCTTTTTCATGTAATTCTGTCTCACTTCTAGCTGCATCCATAAGATGCTAAGGAATTCAGAGTTTTTACATCTGAGATTATGACTAAATAGCTCTAGGCAAACATCAAGCTTCCATAAATCTGAAAAATTACTGACTTCAAGTATAATGTTGGTTTAAATCCTGAGAATATTTAGTCCTAGATGAAAGGCAAATAAAGTCTGTGGATGCAGAGGTACAAGTTAAATACGCACTTAATTTGACTTCCCAGATTATTGTGCCTACTTATTCAACAATAAATACAAATAAAATACTTACTATTTCATTTTTATGTTGCTTGACAGTATTGAAATTGAGCATTAAAATAACATAACAGTAGACAGCTCTGCATGAGCTCAGAATGCTGAATGTGTTAATATAATTGTAGCTACTATGTTGATAAAACCGAGGGTCACATATTTGTCTTGCACAGGCAAATTTACACAAGTTACTTTTGGAAAATTTGAAACTGTTTGCAACTGAACCTAAAAGTGGTTTATTTATCATTGTAGTATTTTGTTTTTAAATACCGTTTGGGCAAATTAGCTGCATAGAAAGGACAGAATAGTAGGAGTTACTGGCTAATACTGAGACTTGTAAATTCTTAGCCATATTTGTTACAATTTAAAATGGAATTTTAACTGACATTTCTTTGACCATTTATGCTTTGTCTTCCTGAAGTTTAAAAAAAAAAACAAACAAGTGTAGAATATTCAGCCTTTCGATCTAAAATACAGTTGCCCTTTCATCCTGAAGGGCTTATACAGCCTAATCTATTTGTAGAATCTTAAACTTTGCTGATGCCTGGCATTTGCTCTTCATATTCTTTTTTTTTCTCTATTTGCATTATATAAATTTTAAATTAACATATTTCACTGCTTTATGCATGCTTTCAGACTGTGTATGGATGCTTTCAGGACTTTAGCATATTCATACAAAAGTATTGGGTAAACACCTGTAATTCCCAGCACAGCTACCTAAAACCTGGGTTTCATTTTTTTATGTGTAGTGACTTTTAAAGACAAATGGGTACTTCAGTCTAAAACAAGTGAGATGACGTGCTTTAATGTAGTCTGGAAAAATCACCTTTCAGCTTTTCTGACCCCTGATCAGCTGTTTGACTGTGTGCATTTTCTTGTACAATGCAAAAGCCACCAGAAGGAACATATTTCTTGAATTGCAGGTAGGATGGATTCCATATGAAAGAAAGAAGAGAGAGACAGTGGTAAATGCTCATAATTTTTTCTTCATTGTGTATTTCTTTGTGTGACTCATGAAATAATACAACATGTAGCAAGCTGTTTGTAATATGGCAGTGCAGTTATATCATAGAATCATCCACAGGAAGACAAAGTAAAGTATGCCTTTTAACAGGTGAAGGACATACCTGTTCTCATACTACTAATCTTACCATTGTTTCTCCAAGCCTGGGCTGGACTGACATTTTACTGAATTCTACAAATCCAGCACTGTTTCAGGTTTGAGAAACTTAAATTAATTTTCATACTAACACTTTAGAGAGTAGTATATGCACAGAAATATATTTTTCTGGAATGGTGAAGAATACAAATTATATGATAACAACTCTTGACACGTTTGCAACTGGTAAATAACAGCAATATAACACTGATTTCTTTACTTTGCAGTGTATACAGTTTGGATTAAAGTGTCATTATGAAAAATATGGAACATATTAGGACCAGATAGCATTAAACATTACAAATGATACAACTCCACTTTTTTCCTTTTTTTCTTTTTTTTTTTTTTTGAGATTGGGTTTAGCAGTGGCATCAGAATTGGAGATGAAGTGAGACCTTTTGTTGTTGTTGTTGTTGTTGTTGCTGTACCATTATATTTATGAATATTTAATTCTTTAAGAGTTGTCATAAAGCATCAAATAATAGAGAAAATGTCTGAGCCAAGACAAGTAATACCACAGAAGTATAGTGGTAAGTATTCTCTCTGCTTCTTTTTGACAGTTATTTTGGCTTTACCGAAAATCTGAGTGCTTCCTAAGTATTCAGAAAAAGAAGTAGCAGTTGGAGATTTTTCCGCTCTTTTTCTCTCCTATAGAAGAAATGAAATGACATCCAGCTTTTCTGTTGGCTTTGCGGTTTAGGAGTGCTTAGTGTGTGTGCACATGCATATAAATAATTCCTTTCTGATGTAATTTTTGCCAAAGTTCCCTCATTTGAGTGACATTTTTGACCCATTTACATCAATGTTGAAATTTCCATTAACTTCCCCAAAGCTGGGATTCCATCTGTTTTGTCTAAGTTCATTGTAGTTCAGTCTAATGTATTTAAAAGCATTTATATTTTAATTGCTTCAGTGGAATGCAGTTGTCATGACCAGCAAATTTTGCAGAGGACAGAAAGGATCATCTGGCAATGAGCAATCTCACATAAGGGCTTAAACAATGGAATAGCAATACTAAGCTCTACATTCAGTGAGAAATAGTATGATAAATGGCATTTAAAATTAATCTCCTTTTTAAAGAATTGTTTTCAAGTAGAATACTGCTGCTTTTATAGAGTTTGCAGCTTCATTCCTGCATATGCATTGTCATAAGCAACGCAAATTTAAAATGTGGGTCTAATGAGATGGAGACAAATCTGTTAGCACCGCACAGCCAAGAGTGAATTATGCTACTTGGCTGGTTTGGGTATCTAATTGTGCTGGAAAAGAAACAAAGTTTGGCAGTGAATGTTGTCAATAAGGAAAGATTTTATACAAAAAATAAGTCTGTCCCTTTTCCACCTTGATTCTTTCACCTTTCTTCCCCCACATCTTGCCTGCAACTGCAGCCGTAGTAAAAGCTGTTCAGTGAGCAGTTCATCCTTCACACAGGAGATGGAATGTGCTTTGTATGTCTGTGCTAAGTATGGTTTTAAACTTCTGCTTCTTGTTGTATATGCCTTGGCCTTTGCTTGCATCTGGGTCTAATCCCATCTTCTGTGTGCAAGCAAGTAGTTTAGCTAAACTTAGAGCTAGCTAGAAAACTCTTACTGCAAGATAACATGGGATACTGTGCATTTCCTACAGGTGCTTCAGCTCCTATCTTCAGTTTTTCTAGTACTTCCTGGGTACAAAGGACATGAGAAAATGTATCGAAAATGTATTAACGATGTATCTGCAAGTAACTGCAAGTGAACAAGGCTGCCGGTGGTGGGGGTTTCTAAGCTGTTTATGATGAGAGAAATTTTTTGTCGCTTGTGGTTTTGCTGCTTATCTTGCAGGCGGCAGGGAGAGAAGACCCTTTTTTGGCTAATGACAGAAGTTTGTAAACAGTAAGGTTTTCTTTGTTCCAAATTTTCATGTCATTAGACATGCAAGACTGTATTCATTAATGTGAACAGTGTTATCGATAAATACGTATGGTGTCAGTCCCTAGTGTCAGGGTTCTCAACTAGTATAAATCACTGTAATTCCTTACCTTTATGTTAACTGGCATAATCCCGTTCAGTTGAAGACCTGGGCAGAGCACAGGAAGCGTGTGTGTTAGCCAGGGAAGGTTGTAGTGGTTTCTAATTCTTCTACTTCCTGCTTTCATACGGATGTGGAGTGTATTGAAGTTGACATGGTCTAAATAAGGTATTTTTAATTTTCTATTTGGAGTGTTGATACCTCAGTAGAACAACATCCTTGGTTTAGGGGTTATGTTTCATTATTGCTTCACAGGAAACGAAGACTCAGTTTAGGTCTGGACTTTTGAGCAGCACTGAAACTTTGAGGGACAGAAATATTTCTTTAAACAAACTGTTTGTATGTGCAAAGTGTTATGCAATTGAAATGTTCAGCAAATTCAGAACTTAAATTCACTGAAGTTAGTAAGACTATATATCCATGTAACAGCGCTGAATCCAGATATTTAGGGCATATAAAAAGAATTAAAAGATTTAAAGAATTTTGTAGCTTGAAAGAGCAATAACAAATGCAGTTCTTTTCAAATCAAAAAATGATAGTTTTTCACTGAGAGCAGAGCTTTTACAAAGGGTCTTTCAACTGAGGATCTTGCAGCTCTGCTTGAAACAGTGACTTTGGACTCAACACTGAAGCCTTTATCGAATGAAAGGGAAGGGAGTGCTCCAATGACTTGTCAGCTGTAGGACTGGGCTCTTGCGCCTCACCCCACGAGGTAAGGCGGCTTTACTTTCTATGATTTACAGAATGAGCAAGTGAGGAGTGTGACTTGCCTAAAGTTACACCACAAGGCTGTGCAATAAAACACCTTAGCAGACATACATAAGCTGCAATTTCATCTTTCTCTCATGATTCTAAGTTGGGAAGAGCAACAACTGTTTTGAAATTTAAACCAGAAAGATGCTCATACCTTTCCATGTGATTTGTTGGGTATCCTGGCTAGTTATCTTGGTTGAAATGAGGAAGCACTTTCAAATCCTGTTGGAAGTGTGAGGGGAGAAGCAGAAAGCTAACTCTGTAAATTTTCTGACCTGAAGATCAGTTGGACTAAACTGATTTTAAACTAATAAACATTGATACGATACTCACCACCTTCCTTCCTTCCCCTCCCCCATGAGAATGATTCTACTAGAAAAAGATAAAACGTGTCTTGGATATATGTAAATGAGATGTGCTCAATTAAAGTCCCACTTTCTCTGTGTTCTGTGTATCTATTTCTAGTCATTTTACTTTTCTCTGTCCTTCTGTCTGGTGTACGTCTTTAAAATGCAATATGGAGAACTGCCACAAGCACACTTGGAGAACTCGAGAAAAGCACAGTTTCGCACATTTAGATGAGAGCCAGTGACAGTGCTCAATCTCACCATTTCATCACAGGCAGATGATATTACAGTGCAAGAACATTCAGGTTTGTAAATGATGGGTTTTAAAAGGTAAAACAAATGTCAGTAATCTGCTGTGCTTTGCAGAATCAGTGCCATAAATAGATGCACTCTTTTGATTACTTGGATGGCTCACTTTAGATTTATGAGAAAGTATATAAAATTAACAATGTGTGCTTACACAGAAGTGATAAAAGCTAGTTTCTGCTTGTGCTAATGTACACAGTTGGTTCTTTACAACTAGAAACAAGATACTCTGAAAGAGTTTCATGCATTCATACTCTAGCAGTTTAATTAATGGGACTGCTTTATATTTCAGGGGAGGGGTGTGGGGGGGGGTGGAGGGGGAGGCTGTAGGGGGAAGGAGAAAAAGTAAACCAACATTTCTTACATTGTTACTGGACTTGGTATATGTAAGTATGATTATGCAAAATCTCCATCAGGGTGGCTGTTTGTCCTTTCTTACAGAGTGGGAGGGTCACACTGTGTGAGACTAATAAGGACAGAGCTGCATCCCCCTCTACCACTCCTTGGAGACTCACTCCAGCAACTCCTCGGCACTACGGCAGCTCTGTACAGGCATTTCCAGTGCTTCTAGGGGACACACTGACATAGAAATTAAAGGTAAGCAGCTCATTATTTGTAGTTAATTGTCTAAAGATCTCACATGCACACACACACTAAACTATTCCTAGTTTGTTTTGTGGTGGTCTGATTCAGGGCTTTTATGTTTGTGGTTTTTTGTTTTTCAAAATTGCCATTTAAGTTTAGCACCAATTTTGCCAGTCGGTGTCCTATATAAACATAACGTATACAGTAAGCTTTTAATGTACCATAATCAATATATACTACAGGATTCTGCTCGTGATTGTGTTTTAGGGCAAATGCATTGTATATGTTTGGATAGGTATAGGTATGTGCTAAAATATGCTAATAAAAACATAAAACTAAATTATCAGTAATTTACAAACCCGATTAAACTGTTGAAAATCTCCATAGTGCCGAGCATGCTCGTTAATTGTATGCATATATTTAAATTTAAAAAATCTACCTATTGGCGTATATCATTAAAATTAGCACGCATATCGAGTGGCCTACATCCAGCGAGTGGAAGCATGCTCGCGCGCAGCGGCGCGGCAGGGAAGCACCGTCCATGCCCTCCAGGGCGGGGAGCCCGCCCGGTGCGGCAGCTCTGGGGCAGCGCGCGAGGCCGCAGTGCCGGAGGCGGCGGCTGCCGCCGCCACCAGCCCCGCGCCTCTCCTGCTGCTCACCCGGCCACGGCGCCGCCGCGTCTCTGCCTGCGCCCTTCACCTGGCCGCCGCGCAGGTGGCGGCGCGGCCGGGCGGCAGGGGGCTCCCTTGCCCGTGCCCCTTCCAGCCCCGCTCCGACCCGGGCGGCGGAGGAAGCGCCGGAGGGTGCCTGAGCCTCTCTCGGCTCGTCGGGGCGGCCGAGTCCGACGCTCAGGCAGGCTCCGGACAGGCGGGGCTGGCGAGCACGGAGCGAGGGGCGGTGGGTTAGAAGACGCCCGGGAGTGGGGACTCGGGAGGGCGGGCTGTGGGAGCCGCCCGGGCCGGCGCCTCTCTGCTCCCCGCCTAGCCCCGCCCGCCTGCCAGGCTGCTCACCCGCCTGGTGTTCTAAACCCTCCCGTTAGCAAACCCAACTCAGTCCAAGATCAGTTAGAGTGCCGGTGCTGCCGTGTTACGGACGGAGCTACAGACGGCTCCGGTCGCTCACCCCCCGCAGGCTGCGGTGCTCCGGTTGTGGGAGGGAGCAGAGCCTCCTGGAGCGGCGGTGGGAGAGGAGCCCAGCCTGGAGGTGGGGTGGCAGCGAGGGGGTGGTGGTACTAGTGAGCTAGCGGGCAAGAGCCCTTCAGAAAATGAGACCTCTGGAGTAGCAGCTCTAGTGAGTCACTAGTGCCTGCTTGTAAAGCAGGTGCAGGAAATTAAATGATAATGTTACTTGAATGTGCATTCACTTCGCTGCTGTTGGGGAGGCTGGAAAAGTTAATGATGATGTAGTTATCAGTGTAAGTGACTGACAGTAAAACTCTGATGCTGAATAAGGTGCGTTGTGAAAATAATTATAAAAATCGTATTCAGCTATGTGATTTGGTTTTCTTTCAGAAAATATTATTAGGAAAGTACTTTTTGTTTACTGTGTTTCATTAAATTCACATCTATCTGTACATTGCAGCCAGCTTAAAAAACAATCTGATAACTGCATTTAGAGGGCAAAGATATGTTGTTGAAACCAAGACTGTATTTTGTGAGATTTAAATGAAGCTCAGCGCAGGCTGTTCTACGCACATGCATATTTTGCCAAGGTAGAGAAATAGCATTATCTTGATTTCTTTTGTCCTTGTTTGGTTTGAAGACTGCTTCAGCAGTCACTGGCACTGTTGTGACGCCAAACAGTTTACCTAATGTATTCAAAATTGAAAACCTGTGAGAAAAGTAAAAGAAAACTAGTTATTACTAATGAAACAAAAATTTAGTGCCCTTATAACTAATGTCTTTGAGATGATATTTCTAAGGTATTACTTCTGAGTTTAGTGAAGAGATAAAGGAGTTTATTTGTCATTTGTTTCTGAATTTACATAAATTGGGAGGTTTTTGATTTTGGGGTTTTAGGGTTTTTTTTTTTTTGGTAGCTCCTTACAACAGATAATTCAAACACTGTGTGTATGATTAGCAGCTTCTTCTTTACAGCTCAGAAATTCTTGTTTGTAGTTTTCTGATGGGGTGAGGGAAAAAGAGATGGTTCTGAATATTCTTATTTTCTGTTTCAGATTTGTTGCTGATTGTTCACATGTGTCCAGGGGGAAATGAAGTACATTGGATCCTGCATAGTTTGGCTTTGTATGGCAGTCTTCCTCTTCCTTCCTGTTTCTACTTCTGTGGCTGTCAGTGACCACACAGGTACTTCCATTTTTCTTGCCCATCACAGACCTAAGGCTTAAATCTCAGTACTGAACAAATATAACAAATAATGGCAGTACATGGAAAATAAACAGTATGAGCAGATAATGTTAGTACAAGACTTGTTTTAATCTCTCTTTTAAAAAAGTGTAAGTTTGAAGCAGTTCCAAAGCAGTCTTTCTGTTTCCTGTGCTTGGAAGTTTCAGGTTTGGAAGCAGTTGTAGTTCCTTGGAGTTTCATTTTGTATTTTTTCAACTTGCTATACAAAACAAGATTCTAAATCAGAGCTTGTAAAATTTTTGTGAACAAAATCATGCGGCTCTGTTAGAGCAGGTCAGTGTACACTCTGACCTAAACAACTAAATGCTTATGTTAACCTCATCTAAATTTAACCATATGTTTCACAGATGTAGTAAGACAAACTCTTGTGCCTAAGAAAGGGGAAAGGAATATAGTGCTATTGTTTAACTTAAAAGCTGTTACCCATCTTCAAATTTTTCATACTTCTCTGTTTTCTTTCTGTCCACATGTTATCTAGTTTTCACACTTAAACTCTACATTGACTCTCCAGAGGACGGTAAAGTCTGTCTTAAAGGCATGTCACCTGTGTAAGAGGAGTAAGGAATTGTCAGTTTTCTGTAGTTGCTCAGCCTCAGAAAGTATCCATGTACTTCAGCTTTGTAGAATTTTCCTACAATTATTAGCAAGGAGAACATGCTTGTTGCTATTTATTTTTAGTAATGCTGTTTTTCCAGAGGCGTGGTGAAGGATAATAGAAGCTATACATACACAACAACTTTGTATCTTTGTAACAAATTTGAAACTTGGGTCCAAGAAATTTAAAAAGTTAATAACTAGGGTAATAATCCTTTTACTACTCCTGGAAACAATAAATAGTAATATTTAATAAGCTAAAATGTGTGGGCTCTAAGGCAAAAATAATGTGCTGTGAGAAGACTTTTTTACCTTGCATTTTTAGGGCAGGAGGGCTAAGTGCTGTACCGATGAATTATTCTTAACTGTGTGCAATCATTCTCTTCAGCTGTCTGAAAATAGTGCAAGAGGTTGTCTTCTGTGTCATTGCTGGCTGGTGGTTTGTAGAAGGGGAGTTTTGAAAGTGCTGAAAGGGTGCGAGTGCTGAAGGTTCCCTAGTACTATAAATGAATAAATGGAAACTTGAAACATTTTTGAAATAAAATGCCAGGAAGCATTGTCTTTTTTTTTTTTTTTTTACTTTTTTTTTTTTCTTAATGAAAAGCTGTCTAAGTGAAAGGTGGACCTGTCACAGGAGATTTGACAGCTCCACTGAACTGCTAAGAAATGAGGTATCTGAACTGTGCATTACGTTCTGTTAGCAGTTTGTGGCTAGGCAGCCACAAGTGGGGAAGTTGCAGTTTTCCTTAATCTGATTGCCACAGATGGATCAAATATGGGTCAAATTGAACTGCTGGGCAGAAGAGGAGAGACTGAACCTCTCCTGAGTATAACTGATGGTATGCAGTTGAGAGAGGCTTCTGTAGTTAGAGGTGATATAAGCCGATGGTGAGAAGCAGCAAGGAGATAGCTGCCAGTTTGAGCAGCTCTGCTGACAGCAGAGGATAGGCTCAGTGATGCCTTAAACTGACAACAGGAAAGAGACTCTTCTAAAGGCTGAAGGGATGGTTACTGTCAGAATTAAAAATATGAGTTACAGACCAGAAAACAAGAGCTGACAAAGAATGGACCCTGCAATGGTGCAGCAGTACAGCTGTGTCTGCAATCTTCTGTTAATCTGCGCCGTTCAGCTGAACAGAGTACTCTCTGTTGCAGAGGTGTCTCATCCTAGTTTGATAATTTGTATGCAGATTATGCAGATGGATCTGTTAAAAACTGGAAATAATGTGCTCACTTTGAGAAGACAGGTATATCTAATAAGGTGGTTTGGGTTTTTTTAGTTCTTTCTTTCATTAACTGGCTCTGTCTTGAGCTTCCGTTCTCTCCCATGTATCAGTTCCCCAGTTCTGTTTGGATCAGCATCTATCCTGCAGAATCTGCATAGCCAATCCTTTTGGTTTTCTTCTTTCAACAGCATATGTTAGCATTTGTTTTTCCAGCAAAGCCCATTCAGATCAGATCTTGGATTATTGCACTTACATCCTGAAATTTCTCACCTGATCTACTGAAGTCTAAATGAATGGCCTTCAAATGCAGCGAAAAGTGTAAAGTTAATTTAAAGGGGGATAACGGGGAGAAGTGTTTTAGGTGAAGGAAACCTCTTAGGCAAGAGAAAGGATTGATTTATATGCATATGTAGGTGAGAACTTTCTGAGCTGGCATTCTGAATATACTTTGGGACTTACTCATTGGGTCAGTATTGTAATAAATAAATACCAGTACTGGAAACCAAAAAGAACAGAGAGTGACTGAGTATGCTGGATCTTCTCTGAGTGGTCTTCCTTAGGCTTTAAATGTGTGTCAGTGACCATTAGATTCACATCAAGGATTTCTTTCAGTTCTCACCTGCCCAGAAATTTTGATACGCCAATTGTTCACTTGCTTTGAAGCACTTGATTCTAATGACACAATATAGCAAATCTGAGGGATAGGGTTCAGGAGTTCTCCACAATTGTGGTTTTTGATTTGACTTCAAGAATATTTTCTTCATTACGTCAACTTACATCTTTTAATTTTTGGGAACGTTTGGATTTGGAGTGTGGATATGACCTCTTTCTTTAGTGACACATGAAGTTCTAATTTGATCATTCCTGAATGTTTAATAT
Source organism: Pezoporus flaviventris (assembly GCF_033815535.1). Taxonomy (NCBI): domain Eukaryota; kingdom Metazoa; phylum Chordata; class Aves; order Psittaciformes; family Psittacidae; genus Pezoporus; species Pezoporus flaviventris. The sequence goes on along the minus strand of NW_026892579.1, from coordinate 25,351,251 downwards.
TCAGAATATTAATACTTTGTCTCGCTCCCAGATCATTGCTGATTTTTCAGCTTTGTTTTACAGTTACTGTTTTTCAAAATCACTTGCTAACCCATGAAAAATGTAGCATAAACAAAGTCCTGGGACTGACAGGCATAGTGAATTTCCATTGCCTTTTGACATGGAATGTGTTGTGAAAAGTATTGGCTCTAGATCATAATTTAGATAGGCACTTTAACCCAAATACAGTGAGTTGTTTCAAGTATGCAGATAAGTTCAGCTTTTTGGTTTTCATGTTTTGGTGTGGCTAGATACTTCTCAAAATTCAGTTAATGGCTCTACAGTAACTCTCATATACAATTTAGTTGTATTGTTAATCTGAATTTTTAAGGTTGGATCCACAAAATATTGCTAGCATTGGAGTAGTTAAGTGACCCTGCCTCCCTGGAATTCCTTGTAGTTAAATGATAAATCCTTTGTGGCAGTGAATAAGGATCTTTAGGTATTTATAAGAATGTGGATCATGAAAGCCTGCATGCTGAGGAAAGCCACATCAGCTAGTGACTAAGTAGCATGGAAGTGTTCCCCTTTGTGGCCTGGGGTCTTTCTCAGCTACACACATCCTCCCAGTTTGAAGCCTGTAAACCAGATCGGCCTGTTTTTTTTCATGGAAAGGCAGAGAAAGAACTGCACATCAGTACAGTTATACATGATATTACATCAGTAATATCACTTACAGCCATGATATTCACCCATGATATAATGGAATAGTTTGGGTTGGAAGGGACCTCCAAAGATAATCTAGTCCAACCCCACTGCAATAAGTAGGGACATCTTCCACTGGATCAGGTTGCTCAAAGCCTTGTCTAACCTGACCTCGATTGTTTTCAGGGATAGGGCATCTACCTGTTCCAGTGTCTCACTACCCTCATGGTAAAATATCCTTATATCCAGCCTAAATCTGCCCTCTTTTATTTTAAAACCATTACCCCTTGTCCTGTGCAGGCCCTGCCAAAAAGTTTTTCCGCATCTTTCTTATAAGCCCCGTTTTAAGTATTGAAAAGCTGCAATAAGGTTTTCCTGGAGCCTTTTCTTTTCCAGATAACACTCACTAACCTTTCCTCATAGGACAGGTGCTCCATCCCTTTGATCATTTTTGTGGCCCTCCTCTGGACCTGCTCCAACAGGTCCGTGTCTTTCTTGTGCTGAGGTTCCAGGCTCACAAGAGCACAGTAGAGGGGCAGCATCACCTCCCTCAAGCTACTGTCCACACTTCTTTTGATGCAGCCCAGCACAGAAAGCTCAGAGGCTTTCTAGTCTGTGAGAGCACATTGCAGGGTCATATTCAGTTTTTCATCCACTAGTACGTCCAAGCCCTCAGCAGGGTTGCTCTCAATCCCTTCAATCCCCAGTCTGTATTGATACTGGGGGTTGCCCTGTTCCAGATGCAGCACCTTGCACTTGGCCTTGTTGAATCTTATGAGGTTCACATAGGCCCACTTCTTGAGCTTCGTCCAGGTGCATCTGCATGACGTACTGTCCCTCAGGCACGCCAGCCACACCACACAGCTTGGTGTTGTCTGCAATCTTGCTGGGGAGTGCACTTGAGCTCATTGCCTTTGTCACTGATGAAGATGTTAAACAGTATTATTCCCAGTGCAGACCCCTAAGGAGTGCCACTCATCACTGCCCTCCATCTGGACATTTCAGCTGTTGACTACTACCCTCTGGATGTGACCATCCAAACAATTCCTCATCCACCAAACAGTCCATCCATCAAACCTGTATCTCTCCAAGTTAGAGAGAAAGATGTTGTAAGAGCTGTGTCAAAGGCCTTACAGAAGACCAGATAGATGACATCTGTAGCTCTTCCCTTTTACATTGATGTAGTTACTCCATCATAGAAACCCACTAGGTTAGTCAGGCAAGACTGGCCCTTGGTGAAGCTGTGCTGGCTGTCTTGAGTAACATGAAGTCCTTTTTTTAACTACCTGTTCTTCGTCATATGAGAATCCAGTTCTCCAGGGTTTAGCGTGAGCATCCTAGTATCTCAACTCTATTGGTGTGGATTTCTTAATCCTGCCTGCCAAAGCTGTTATGTTATTTGCATAACCATCTAAATAATCAGAAGGCTTGGAGCTGACTTCTTTCTTATAGCAACAAAGTTGTAGATTCAGTCTCCTTCATTCCCCTTCCCACTCTTGTCTAGTTAACATGTATATTGTAATGTAATATGATGTAGCTTATGGAGTAAAAAAAGGAAAACAAAAAAATCACATCTTATTTTCTGGTACCTCTATACATGAGGTTACAGGCATGTATAAGATCTGAATTCTTGACCTTATTTGTAAGCAGGCCAGCTGGGTTTGCTTAGCTATCCTTGAGGTGGACTCTTTGGATGTTGTTGCTGACACTTGCAGATATGTCACACACTCTGAAGTGATTCCTTATGTGTATATATTTAGGAAGCCTGATCCTAAAGAGTGTGAGACAAATCGTAGCTAATATGGATTTCTGCCTGAAGCATGAGTCTGACATATAATGTGGGCATATGTTAAGCAGGGCTTTGTTGTTTGGCCAGTCATGCTTACTGATGGAAACTTTGGTAACTTTGCAATGTGCATGTCAGTAGTGTTAGATAGCAGCTGGAAATTTCACCTGAACATAAAGTTTAATTATAAAGTAGCAGATAGGTAGTTGTAAAGTGAATCTATTGATTACAGGTTATACTCTGGAGAAGCCAAGAGTGCCTATTGGAAGCTACAGTTCTCAGTCAGGAAGTGCAGACAAGAGATGTCTGTAAGAGTGAGACCGAAGCATGCCCAAGAGGCTCCTCTGTCCTCATTTGCACGGGAAGGAAAACTGAGCATGGGGCGTAGATAGAAGCTGCAGCATGCTCCAGCCGGTGCCCTGATTACTGCAGGAATTGAGAACATGCCATTGCATGTTGCAGCAGAATCATCTACATGCAATGCCTTTATTTTTTTTCCTTAATGCTATTAGAAAGCAACAGCAAAAAAATTACTAGCATCTTATTGGAGAGGCAGATCATCAGTGGTCTGTGACATCTCCTTGATCTGCATGAGTACATGTTTTTCAAAATTTTTAGGTTGATTTCGTAATAGTAAGCTCCTATGTAGAGCTCATTGATTTCTAAAAGCTGAGGTCTGTAGTTTTGTCCTATGGCTAAGTGATCTCATTAATTTATAGGTACTTTAACCTGAGCTTTGACATCACCATTTTAACATGAATTGTTGACTTCAGTTCGCACAGAACCAGTTTTATCACATGCAGAGCAAGATAGTCTCAAGCATAATCTTGTTCTTTTCACTGCGTCATTAGTTTTACAGTGTATATTCTAACAGAGCAGATAGGTGAATGGTTTCTTTGCCAGGATTAGTGGTAAGGGTTTGTCTTTGTTCTTTTTCTTCCTGAAAGTCTTCATGTAGATCTTCTAATTCAGCTACGCACAGGATGAATGGGTAAACTGTTTTGTCTCAGGCCAAAGAAAATTTAAACATCTGCCAGCAGTACTAAAAATCTTGGAAGAGGCTAGCTTATTTTGTACAAACTGTAACTGTAGAAAGAATTTTCATCAGTCTACAGTAATGAAAGTTGTCAGTCTTGGTATGGAGAAGTTTTGGGTTTAATATTTTAGTTTTGATTTAGCTCTCTGGTAAAAATAATAACACTGGTCTAAAAGAGTGATTCAGCAGCAGCATGAGATAGAAGAAGTTTAATAGTAACCCCTTCAGTTCTTCTGGGGATATGGAATACAACCAAATAAGTAACACTTAAATATCCTATGCTGTGACTGTTAGACCACTGATAAAAATAGGTCCACAGTCCAGTCTGTGGCATGTGTGGAATAATTGCTATCGTCTGGATAACACAGAAATTGAGGCTTGAGTCTTTATTTGGACTTGGAAGAAAAAGTGTGTGGGGGGAATAAGTTAAAACTCCCCATTATTTTCCCATCAGCTCTCATGCAAGACAATGTTGAAAAAAAACCCATGCAGTTGCGTCCCAGGTTCTCTATAGCTTACTACAGCAGTTCAGGGTAAATTCAGTAATAAGTATTATCTGTCTGCTTTTGCTGTAAGTAGTGTAAATTAATTTAACCTAAAAAGGAATCAGCCCCATCATCTTATATATATTTAAAAAAAAACCTTGGTTAGAAAACACTTAAATTTAAGAAAAGCTTTTGTCAGTGTATGTGTGACATGCTATTGTGGCTTTCAGCCATAACATATTTCCTTTACAAGAATATATTTCTTATAGGTATACATGTGTAAATCTTCTATAATTGCATTGTTTTGGGGTGGCTACAGATGAAAGTCTGTATAAGTGATGAAGACTAAGGTTTGTAGATTAAAGGGTATCTGAGGTGAGCTTCTTTCTGCTCCATATACGCACAGTGTATATGTGCGTATATCAAACGGTGTATTGAAATTGCCATGGTAGTATGTAATTCCAGCGAATGCCTTTCACACTACATAAAACTCCCCGCAAACCAAGAATGATGAAAGATTTCATTTCAGTTTCAGAGATTTCAACAAGAATATTCTTTATGGTTCTGCATCTTTTCTGCTGAAGGGGAATTTACAGAGTTATTAATGCATGTTTCATCTCATTTGTCATAAAACTATGTAAATGCACATATATACAGACATTTATTTGTGCATAAATGAAGGAAGGAATACATTTTCTTAGAGCCTTAGAAATAAATTATGAGTGATGTTACTTGTAAGTGTAGATCACAATTTAGATGTAAAGGACATAGAACTTGATGAATCTTATGAAAAAATGCCTTTAACCTGGTCTGTCCTTTAAACAATTGACATACCTCTCATTAACCATATTGTCAGGAAGTATCTTTGAATTAAATGATTTAGTATCACTTTTACTGGTTGTTTCCAATTATCCATTTTTAATCCAGATCAGGTACACGAACACATTTAATAGAACTTAAAACTTTTGAGGGATAATATGCTTTCTACATTGCTACAGAACAAATGACAAATTTCACATGCTTTAAGATTACAAATACAGCTATTTTGAATGCCACCCTTCAGTCTGAATGCTCCTTGGAAATCTTTAGATATAGGTGATTTCCAGGTTAGTGGTAGGGCATTCCTCCTTTTATTTTTAAGTGAACTGACACTTCAGAAAGTCTCCCCCACCCCTCCCCACCCCATTCAGCATCTTCAGCTATACCTTGGCTATCTTTTTAGTTGCATCAGCTCAATATGGAACTCTGTGCTTGATAAGTGCATGGGTCAAATCCTGCTTGTCACCTTTGATATTTTTATTAGAGTTTAGCAGGGCTATTTGCAAAGTTTGTTTAACAAAGAGCCCCATTTCTGACCCATGCACAAAAGTCACATTTCTTTGCACTTGCTTCTTAAAAGTATCTATTCCTCTGTGTGCATAGAAATAAGAGAAGAAACGACTTTATGCAAGTAAGATATTTAATATTAATAATGCAGTGTTTAATCTAAGTGTTCAATTAGATTTAACCTTAGAATTTGCCATGTTCCACATCCTAGAACATGCTGGTTGTTTATCTAAATACAGACTTAATCCCCCCAAAAGCTGCTTAATTGTAAGCCATTACAATAAAAAAACTATTGCTTAAATTGTTTATTATAATTATATTCTTTTTAATCCACATTTTGGAATTCTTTTTCACTGAAGTAACAATAGATTATTGTCATGGTAATCAAGTGTTTATGCTTTATTGCTTCCTGTTCCTTAGTAAGGGAAAAAGGTTTTCTAAGAATGTAGCCAGAAATAAAAACTAAAACAAAACACAACAGCAACAACAACCAAACAAAACCGCTAAACCCCTTAGGACAGAGGTTATTGCTTTATAGAGTATTGTACATGGAGAGAGGCTGGTAAGAATTTAGTGGTTTTCTTCTGGTTATATTGTTCCTGTGAGCTTTAATCGCAAACAGCTGAATTAAAGCATGATAAAATTTGATCTGCTTATATTATTAGAAGTGTAGTATGCAGTCTGAAATATCATTTCTCTTATTTAGATTTTGTAATTTGTTTATTGCTGGCTAGCATATTGTAAAGAAAGAAAATGAACAAAAATATTCTTGTTGGTATTACTGTCACTGTCGTGGCAGTTTGTTCTGATTTTTTTTGTTTGAAAGAAATGTATAAAATATGCTAAACTGTATTCTCTTGAAGGTGCTACATGTCCTTTACTGAAAACTGTTGTCCATCATCTCAAACAAATCAACAGAGGCAGTCTTGGTGTTTCAGGTAACTGACTGTACTCATATCAGTATCTAAATTAATTTTATATTAGTGGATGTAATCATAGTTTGACTGAAGCTGGCTTTAAAACTGAAAGGACCGTATGGAATGCCACCTCCATGCTCCAAAAGCTGTTGTTTTTAGGAAAGGGGTTAAAATCAGAGCATGGTGTTCTTACAAAGTATTGGTTCAAGTTCTTCAGCTGTACTCACTTCCGTTGTTTTTATCAAATGTCCTTTGTTCTTATCAGTTCAGACAATAGAAGGAAATAAAGAATGCATTTCTCAGGTTGCAAAGTCATCTAGTGAGAGAATTTTGTACTGATAGTTTCTGTGTCGATAAAATGAATATTGGAAATTTCTCTGACTTAAAAGTACTGGTTTTCAAAATAGTGTGTCAGTCCGTGTTTTGGAAATTTAGCAAGCATGCTAAAAGTCAGTGTTTACGTTGTTTTTTAAAATTCTGTTAAACTAAAGCATTGTGTCATATTTCACAGGGTTTGATCTGGCAGAAAGCTTTTCTTTGAGGCAAACGTCTTGTGGAGGTGAAAAAAACTGTTTTAAACTGGGAAGCGCGCCTCTCATCAGAGACACAAAGTAAGTAGATATAGTTTCACCTGAAGTCTTTAAAAGGCAGAGCTCAGACCAAATGCTGTTAGTGCATTGAAACAGTGGGCAGTGTATCCAGAGGATACCACAGAAGAACAAATACGTCTGGTTTTAGGCATTTTTATCTGTAACAGGTTTTTTGGGAAGTATTTTGGTGGAGGTGTGGTTTTTTTTCTTCTGGAATCTGGAAATATCTAGGTAGAAAGTAAATTGTGAATATAACTTTCTCAAATTTTGATTCTGATACTGAAAAATCTGCTGTTTATAAATAAATATTAATGAAACAAAGGAAACAACTTTCATGGTATGACAAGATGTATTATACTAATCTTCCCACAGTGGAATTGGTTGTCCTCTCTCTGATTAGTGTTGACACGATTAAAAAGAGAGGGAAAATCAACATTACCTTAAACACTATAATTTAATGTTTTGGGGTTTGATTGTTGGGTTTTGTTTTTTTGTTTTGTTTTTTTTCAATGGAATTGGCATCTTGTCTTTGAGCTGTAATAGAATGGTAGGTGCTCAGTGTAAAGGTGAAACTACACAGCATCCTACTCTGACACAGGGTGGGATGAAAGGCAGAAACTGCATAAAAAATCTAAAGGATGGTGAAAGAGAGAAAGGCACAATGAAATTGGATGGATTTAAGTTTGCATGGGGGCAAGGAAATTCCAAGAAGCAGTTAGGAATGTAGTTTCAAGTTCCCAGTGCTCAGTGGAGACAGAGGATCATCTCAGACCTTCTTGGTTCAGATGTGCTCTGAGTCATGGGACTGTGGTTTCTGTACAGCATGTTCCTGTGATGACGAGGAAGCAACTGTATTGGGTGTTCTCTGTTGCAAGAGATCTGGCTCTAGCTTCCCTAGGGAAAAATACACCTGGACCTCAGACTTCCCCTTTGTTTGGATCCTGGACAGGGAAAAGAGGGGCAGTGGATAACTTGAGGCCAGGGGAGAGGGAGAAGACGAATTGGAGGCACCCAGACAGAAGGCAATGTGATCTTTAGGAGAAAAAAATTCTGAAAAAAAATAGAGCCTAAATATTTGAGATTGCTGGATAGTTTCTAAGTTCTTCTGAGGTTATTAGATAATGTAAATCTTTATGCTTGTCTAATCCTGCAAGGTTAAAAAAATACTGACTGTCTTTTTTTAAATACCTTGGACGTTATCTGTTGAAGGAAAAATGACTAAATAAAATTGCTTGACACAGAGAGTGCTCTATTTTTATTAGGGCCTTCCTAGTATTATAAGGATTCTCTTTGGAAAAGGAACAGGTAAAATTAAGTACCACTTATACATATTGTCACTAAAAATATTTTGAAAGTTTGTCAGTAAGAAAACTTTTCTGTTAAATCTATTATTAATTTTTCAGATTTTTATAGTTGGGGTTTTGGTTTTTTTCAGTGGATGGGAATTTGAGGGAAACATGAGACTAGAAGAGTAGAAAATCAGGGCAATAACAAAAAATGTGGGGCAACTTTTTTAGGAATAAAAGCTACGTAGTTCTTTGTGTGCAGTGTAAGCTGAGTTTATTCTGAAAGTGGCAAAAATGGAGTGTGAGTAGCTAGAAATCACAAAAGGGTGAATGATTTAGAATTCATGTTGTTTTCAGGGAAAATTCATCATTCAAAAAGATTGATTTCTAAAAATTCATGTTTTTTGGAAGGGTTCTGACAGGTGACATTGAGGTTGAAAATGTAAAGCTTTTTTTCCTATCTTTTATTAGTAGGTCTGAATACTACTGTCTGTAGTTTATTTTATTCTTATAAGAACAATTTATTAAAGGAGGCAGTGAAAGTGGGGAATATGCATCATGGCTGCTAGTGGCTTAGCAAAGCCTTATGTCCTAGTGGTTGCAAGGAAAACACTTGAGAAAGACGCAATGCTTTTAACTTTCTTCATGAAGTGAGAGAGAAATCTAACTTTTTTTTCTATGTTTTATCTGTTCAGCTTTTTGGAGTGAGGATGACTGTTAGAGACAAAAGTGGTCAGTTGTTTTTTTGGTTTTTTTTTTTTTTTTCATTTTCAGTGTAAACTGGGCAAGGGATAAGGAATTTCAGTAAAGGATAAACCTGGAGGGCAAGTTGTTTGGCTTTAACGGTCTCCTGCTTCTCATGTTCCTCTCCCACCCTGTTGTTTTCATCTGTGTATCCTCAGTAAAGAAAAACTGAAGATAAATCTTTCCAGTTTCCCCTAAAAATGTGCATATCTAATGGATGAAAACTTTAGTTGGATGAAGTGAGATAGTTATTAATAAAATGCATAACAGTACTAATGTATGAATATAGTTGGGCTGAAAATTAATACCGTTACTGATGCTAAGGTATAAAATAAGCTTTTCAGTCAGCTTGCTGTGGAAATAAATGGTACCTCTTACATGTATCTTTCTGAACAAAAAAGGGTTACAAGTATTTTCAATAGCCTTCAAGCATTGAAGAATTTCCATTAAATCCTAGTTCTTCATGGCAATAGTTTTGCTCATGCTTTTTTAATCTTTCTTCACAGAGAAATGCATGTCATGATTAAGAATAGAATTTACTTTTTTTTTATTTTGTATCCAATATGTTGAATATATTGAGCTTTCTGTTGTTGAGATAACGCTTCAGACAAGATTTTTAAAAATTACTTAATTCAAGAATTTTTCTGAACTGAGTTGGTTTTTAAACATAAGTGCAGAGAGCAGTCAGGAGCATAAAGTTAGGTTTAGACATGGTAGGGTTACAGTGAAGGATACTCAGGAACTCTGATATCTGTCTTCATAACCTTATAATTTACTTCATCTTAGTTATCCATGTACAATGTCTTGTAACTTACTATTTTATTTAAATTTTCTTCTCTTATGTCAGACTGTGTGGTTCCAGATCCCCATGTTGTTAAATGCTCGGAGGATTTTAGGAGCAGTCTGCCTCAGAAAATATTTTAGCAGACGTGGCGTGCAGTAAGCAGCAGAACAGTGTTTGTTATCCATCCTGCAGGAAACTGAGAGTATCTGATTAAGCTGACTAGCAAGTATCAAGTAACTTAGCACATCTCCTCTTGCATTTCATTCATTCAGTTGTAGTGTGGGTAATAGAGAGCTATGCTGTGCCATTTTTCTTGTGTGATGCCATTTTGTTTTTTTTTCAATGGACCTGGAATAGTGTTGCACCTATTTATATGTTATAAATAATTTATAATGCAATGTCAGCTTGGGAAATTTGTTATGTCTATATTGGATTTTGGTTTGTCTTTATCTCTTTTTGTGAAGGAATTCCATAAGTATTTTGTCTTGTGATAGGAGATGAATAGCTTTTCTTATGCTCCATGTAAATGACTATTAAATATTTAGTTCTAATAATATTTTTCAGGATTTTCTAATTTTTCTAAAAATTAGAAAATTTCTAAAAATTTTCTATTTTTTCAGGAAGAGAGAGTGATTTTTAAATTAAAATAATGTTACTTACTGCAGTTATTACATGGGTATTAATAGAAGTTATTCCTGAGTAAAGTGGTGTAACAGTCTTTGAATCCTAAAGAAATCTACGGTAAAATACTGTTATGCAGACAATCTAATTATGTAGTCATAATAATAGTAATTGTATAATGTTTTAATTTTATTTCAATAAAAACATTCTGGAGTCATATTTTGTTCTCTAGAGTTTAACACATACAGCCTATGCAGTATGCTCCATTTTGGCACAGAGCTTGCTGAAAAAAGCAGCACAGGGCTCAGTGCTGATAGCAACTCCTTTACATCTGCCAGCAGTATTCAGTACCCTGGACATGAAGCCTTCTAAGCTAATGTTTGTTTTTTAGTTACGTTAAAGTAAATAGCACTATGATGAAATAATTTCAGTCTTTCTCTAAAGACGCATCAGATGTCAGTTGTTCCTCATTCTCTCTTTTCTGGGTTGCTGGTGGGCCACTTTTTTTTTCCTTCTCTGAAAGTGTCAATAAAGGAGATAGTAAGTTGATTTCAGCTGAGTTTCAGAATGTTTTTTAAATGGGTATTTATGATTAGCAAATCTTGATGGCACAGTCGTGGCTTTCTTATTTTGTAGTCTGTTTGGCTTGACAACCCATATTAATTTACTGTGGAGATTATTGTAGCTGTCTGTTAAATGATCTCATAGTTGGGATTACTCCCACAACATTTTTTTAGGAATTCTTCCCCTTTTGGTGTAAGATACTGCAAAAGAGCTTCGATTTTGACTGTATTTGGACTACTGAGCTCCATCAGCCATGTTGTCACCCTCTGGTGCCAGAAGAGCTGTGGATGTGGCTTGGACCATATTTCAGAGAAATTGTTTCACCTCCTTGTGATGTCTAGTTACTGGATGGAGAAATCCTATTCCCACTTCTGTCAGTACATTGCAGGCTGGAAGATTCTTTCTGCTAAGAACAGAAATTGATGGTGAAAGAATATTCATGTGGGGTTTACTGTTTGCTTTTAATACTAATCTTTTTAATCACAAAAAGTGCTTAGGGAATTGCATTTCCTAAAGCACAGTTGGCATCAAGTGTTTCTGTGCTAACCGTTAGAGCCCTTTTCATAGTTATCACATTGCTTCCAACAGTACTTACCTGTGGTAGGCTTTGCAGCCATTTACTTTCCTCTGGTTGGTCTGTGGTTGTATCTTGCATATGACTTCAGCTGTCAGTGAATGTCCACATGGGCATGGGTTTTGATTATTTTTGCACATGGCATGCGTTTTGGGCAGCAGACTCGGGTTCACTGTCTTCTTGAAAAATATTAGATAGATATGAAAGATATATATATGTTAAGAAGTAACATACCTATTTCTTAAATACAGTATAGAATGGATAGATGTGAAAATACCCGTTTCCAAAAGATTTAATCAGAAACTTTTAAAGCACCTTCTGAAAATGGCAATGAGGTGGCACCCCTGTCCAGAGGCAGTAGTTAGTTACCCTAACTAGGTTTTATCTGTGCTTACACAAAGTCCTGCTAGTCTTTAGTCTATTAAAATATTAGATCATTATGTAAGAAGCCACCTCTCCCTTCCTATATCTCATATTTATTTGAGGTCATTTGAACTGTTAGGGCCAAAAATGCCAAGACTGAAATGTCTGGTATTTTGGTTGCAGGGTATTTTCAAGAAAAGGGCCTTGTCTCTGGAATTTGCTTCCAAGTGTGGGAGCCTAAATTTAGTACAAATCCTGATGCTTTCTTCAGGTCTTCCAAAGTAGTGGATCAGAAACTGCGGTGATAGGTTCTTTCTTTTAATGATTCCGATTGAAAGACTGAAATTTTGCACTTTGTTTATTTCCAGGAACTTGAAAACATGCTGCATTTTGTAAATTAAAAAGAAGGGTAATACAGGGATTACTGTTGAAGCAACAAATTGGAGCTGTGCATACCGTGTAAATACCAATCATTTCATAACTAAGGAGAAAACTGTGCCCTCCTACCATAAAAAATGATAGGCCAATGCTTCTTTAAAAGAATTAACATGCATGAATGTCTTTTTCTGCACTTATGGGCTTATTTCTACATGACAATTTATGAGAAATATGCCATGACCTTTTTATAAAATTTTAAATTCAGGCATTAATGGATTTTAATTGCTGTATTAGGCTTGAATCACACTATAATTTAACATGCAATTTACATATGGAAAGAACTGGGGAAGAAAAAGTAATGAGAGAGAGGTGGCAGAGGTGAAGAGTATCTACAGAAATATATAATACTTACAATTGAAAGCAGGGTGTGAGGGAACAGAGAGCTGTAAAACTGTTTTAGTTACGCTACTGACTGTGGCAAATCTGAATTCTTTGATCTGTAGAGTGTTCCCCTCACAGTAGAGCACTAAGTGTGGCAGCTTCGTACCAGTTGAATTTGTAAGACAGTGCTGGATAAAGCACATTGTTTCTTTTCCTTTTTTCCTCAGCAGTGTTGATCTTGCCATAAGGCACTTGCAGATAAAGGGAATGAGCTCTTGGGGGGTATGTACTTTAAGGGCACTGGTCCACAAGAAGAGTATGCAGCAGACCAGCAGTGTTTGTGTGGATCCCCTGTGTACCTCACAGTTCAGGATGAAACTTGAGGTAGGCAATAAGTAAATCACAGAAGCACTGGAAGAACAAATAGTAAAGGCAGTTTACTCTTACTCTCCTTACGTAAAAAGCTTTCCTTAATTTGAAAGACATGTATTTCAGTTCAGATTAGCCTTATTTTTTCCTGCTGCCTTTGTTTTAAAGGAGAAATCTGTCCAGCCAAGATGATTATTTAAAAAAAAAATAAAAATCCAACTAAACCTCAAAAATTGGCAGTTCATCTTCACAGCACTCTTCTCCAGCTCTCAGCCTCATCTCACTTCCACCACATTAGGATCAGCCTGTCTGATCAGCAAGGCTGGTGGTTGGCCCCTGTGGCTGTGGGATCTCCAGCAAACAGAGCAAGGAAGGAGCAAGAATGTGCTCCTGGGAGGGGGGTGGGGGTCATAGCCTGCTGTTAGCTTAAGCCAACCCTGAAACTGCACCTTCCATGTAATGTTTTAACCTGCCCTGTGGAAAACAGTTCTGTTGTTCTGATCAAAACAATGGCATCTGCAATACCTAAGCAATTTCAATTTTGCTGTATATTCCTATATGAAACTCATTAATTTTTTTTAATACAGTGTTGAAGCCAAAACTATTTTCTATTTTTCTTTGTGGATAAGATAGCAAAACTTCATAAACTTACTGTCGTAGGTACCACAATTGATATATGAAGCTATTGTGCTATTAGATTCCTAGATTCAGCACAAGCAATTTACCTGGATGCTTCCCCATGGTCCTTGTTCAAAAAATTGAACACAAATTCTGCCATGGGCTGTTCAATTTACCGGTATGTTAGCTGAAGAGAGCCTTCAGGGATGCCGGACTGTGGGGAACTTTCATAAGAGTTTACACATCATCTACTCCCTGGCAAACATGCTGACTCTTTAAGTCTTTGTAATCTTGTCTTGTCTTTTTCTTGGCCGTCCTTTTTTTTTTTTTGAAGATAAAAGTCACCAAAAAGCAAGTGCAAGATAGTGCTTGAAGTCAGTGAGGATGCAGATCTAAGTCTCTAACAAGACTTGTGTTTGTTTGATAGTCTTAGAAGAAAAATACAGTTGCAAAATTATTGCAGTGGAATTTTCTTACAAATCCAGAATAGATGTGTATATACAGCAGTGCTATATGTGACCATATCGAATTCATTGAAATGTATATAATGCATGCAGCTGAGGATCGACTGTAGCCCCCATATGTTGTAGTATAAAATTAGATATTGAAAGATCATTTATCAGTTTTGCTGATTGGGCTGAGAGGATTCAAGTGTCCTTGTAAAATGCATATAATTTCTCCAGCTGAAGCCATGGTGCCGTGTGCTTCAGAAGTCATTTATCAGCAGAGTGCAAAAAAACCCCAACAACCTGTAATAAATCAGATTTTCATTTTTTTTTCCTGACTTTTGTGATTTAACACTTTGTGAAATGCAGTTTGCACTACCAGTGCTGTCAGGCGTTCCTCCTCTTAACTCAAGTTGTACCTACAAACAGATGTTTTGTACTGATGCATCTGCATCTACGCAGAGGCTTTGCTGTTCAAAGATACTCCCTTCCCCCACCTTGCCTCTGAGTTTTTAGTTTTTCTATCTAAAAATAGTTCATGGGCTCTCTCACAGTGAAACAGCCTGGTGCTTTTTTCAATACACTGATTTTCATTTACTTTCAGTTGGTGGTAAAAAATTTTTGGCCTCTAGCATTTCTCCGTGGTTAGCTCTTTGCAGTTTTTATCATCGTGCCATGAAATGTTTTATATTTATGGAGATAAATTGCCAAGTCTGAAAAAATACCTTTTTAATTTTGCATAGATAGCACGGTCCATGCCCTGGGTTTTTCACTTGAAGGTCTGGGTATCAACTTGATTTCAGTCGTAAGTGTACAGGGTTTGCTGATTGCAGCCTTGTCTCAAGTGAATATTTGTCATGTCACAAACTTTTTACAAAACTTGGAATTATTTAGTAAGCTTCAACATGAAGAAGAACAATCTGTAATCTATAGAAACTGTGTCCTGATGTATATATATTGATGTTTTAACAGAACCATGTGCAAGCGATCATGTTATTTTTTTATTTAGTCTATGTGATTAGTTGCAGAATCTCAGAATTCTGTTAAAAAAGAAATTAATCCTAAAAATACCCTGGCATTGAGCATGACAATACAGGCATTGGTTAACTTGTTGATAGTTCCTAATATGGCATTAGGGTTTTAAGTGTCATATGAAAATGCATGTATTTCTTTTTTTGGGGATTTGACTGTTGATTATTGATACACCCATATTGGCAATGATAATGTTGAAGACCTTGATAAACTTTGATTTATGTCTTTTACTCAGTTTTCTCTTTAAACTCTGCTGAGAGTTTAGTAAGAAATGCTATGTTCATAATGTATGCTGAGCAGTGTTGGTTACTCAAATACTGTCGAATGCATATCCCGTAAAATAGCAATGGCTGTCTTATGGCTAAGGAAAGTGAGTTTTGCTTTGGACCACTCTTGAGGAGTAATCGCAGATAGCATCATCAAGGTGCTCTGACCTTATTTTTCTAGCTGCTCTTAAGTGAGCAGTTCAGAATGTTAGATGACTGCCAGTTTAAATTCATCTATGAAGCTAAACAACAAAGACAATAATATTCACCAGGAGTGCGTACAATAACAGGAACGGTCTGCCAAGACTTGGGGGGAAGAAGTGGACTTCCAGGTCCAATTCTTGCACTCAGGACCTTCCATGCTTGTTATGCTTACTTTGGAGTACAGTACATACAATTGCGCATTAAATTATTGCTGTTGCTCAGGATTGATATTTAGCAGCTGACTTGTACAGAGTTATTAGATAATGCTCACTCATTTTATACATAAAAGTATCATTTGGAAACAAGTTTTGGGAGAGGATTCTTCCAGGCCAGGAGGTTGTTTGGGTTTTTTGGTTTTGATTTGTTTTTTGTTGTTTGTTTTGTTTGTTGGGTTTGTTGTTTTTTTTTTTTTTTTTGGGGGGGGGGGGTAGAAGGTTGGTTTGTTTGGTTGTTTTTTGGTTTTTTTTTGTTTTTTTTTGTGGGGCTTTTTGTTTTTGTTGGTTGGTTTTTTTTAAGTCACCAAGAGTTGAGAAAGCTTAACATAGGATGTTTCATTCCTATGTGAACTGATAAAGACTGTAACTCAGAAGAAAAATTATAGAGACAGAGACAGTGGAAGAAACACAGCCAAACATAGAAAGTAAGTGCTAGCTGTGGTTGAGGAAAGACACTGTATATGATGGCTTGAACGTTTGAAACTGTTAGATGTAAAAAATGTCACTGGATATCTGTGTTTACTCAAAAAGGAGCACAGACTTTGAATTTATTTCCTATTTTTTATAGGAAAGTTACTTTTCTTTCTACAGGACTTTCTTTAAATTTAGAAAGTGTTAAATGATTGTGTTACTGTTACTATGTGGAGACAGATATGCTATGCTACCAGGAAATTACATAAGCTTAAGATTTGTTTGTTGTGAAAGTGTTAGGAGCACTAAAAAAGCGCTTTGTGATTCAAGGTAGCTGATATGATTTCATGGAAAGGAAAGTCATGATTCATTAACTGATTAGAGTTCTTGAAAGGCTGAAGAGTTATAATACAGCCTTGCTTCCTTGCTCTCCTGAAGGATCAGTTAGCACATCTAATAGGAACCCATGCTATGGCTAAGATTAAACTTTTAACAGTATGTTTTTTTTTATCACTGTTAAATGTCATCTCTTTAAGGAGCTTACGTTGAATTGATTTTGCTCTCATAAACAAGTGAATGTGTACTTCTATCCAGCTGACTCTAGGCGGCCCTGCCTGAGAAGGGGGAGTTAGACCAGATGACCCCCAGAGGTCCTTTCCAACCTCAACCATTCTGGGATTCTATTGTAGAATATCCTGTTAACATATTTTCTTCCTTTAAAATACAGATTCCCATAGTCTAGGTACTTAGTTACGTTGTCAACCAAGTAATTTATAGGGTAAAAGCAAATTTCTCAAAATGTTGATTTTGTCATAGAACAGTGAGAGAACAAAGCGTTTCCTTTTTGAAACTTCCAAAATATTCCTTGCATCTCATTGCATCCTGAAAGATCACAATTTTACAAAATTTTTGTGATATTAGTGGTATTTTCTTTACTGTCGTAACTCTTCCACATTTGTCTACTAGCCTGAGGTTCGTAGTAGGTAATATGCTGTTCTTAGAATTTTCATCAGCAGTAGAGGTTTCAGTCTTGGCCTTATTGTTGAAAAATAAGGTCGTTGTTCATTCTAGTTCTGTCACGTACACATAAAATTGCACAGATGATTCAACCTCAAGTTATAATCGAAGCATTGTTTTAATGCAAAGTTTTCATACCATGGAGCCTTTGCTGTTTTGAGAAAAGTTTGTAAATTCCCAGTATATCAAGTTCCCTTTTTTGGATATAAGGCATCTGGCCTGCTTCCCTAGACTGAGACCATCTCCCGGTAATATCCAGTGTTCTTTCAAGTGGTGTTTGATGGGTTCTTTTGATGTGAAGCTTAGGGAAAATCTGAATAAATGTTCATTGACTTATCCAAAGGTACCATTGCTTGAAACCTCTTTTCAGCACCTCTGTTTTGGGCCTAATGCAGGATGATATCTCTCTTTACAGTTTCTTTTGGTCTGTGTCCTAGCCCTTTAAAGGGAATACCTGGCCATTACCCAGCAGTGTCTGATAGTGACAGGGTTAGGAAGTCACAGGTTCTTGGCCCATCTTTTTAAACATAGTTATGACTCAGCAGATACTAATGCAGTGTTGATATTTTTAAGCTTGATACATTTTAACCCTATTTAATCTCTAACATAAAAAAAATCTCAGAATTACAGAAAGTGTGAGAGGTGCAGGCTAAACTGTATGTACTTTTTTTTTTTTAACTTGACTTTAATTAGATAACTCAGAAATGAGTCCTGAGATTTCAGAAGTGATAATTTCCTGTTTCTGAAAGTGCTATTAAGTCTTCCAATGTAATGCAAATGATTTTTTTTATATAATTTATTTTCCATATTCATTCACTTAGAATCCACAAATGTTAACATTTTTTACAAAATGTAAAGAGTGCATTATTTACCTAATTATCCTTCAAATTAGAAGCAGAACATCAGGCTTAAATATTCATAGACTAGTCATTCCGCATGTAGTGCGTGTTAAAGCAAAAGCATGTTCTCTCTCTGTAGTTTCAGTCTTGCAGCTGACAGAGCTACTTATTTCAGGTCAGACCCTGGTATCTGGTATCCTTAACCTTCTTTCCTACTCCAGTCTCTTCAGTTGGTAATTTAATCTTCACCACTTACACCTTCTTTTTTGGGGGGAGATCAGCTGGAACCAAGATGGGTAGATGTATCCATCTATAACAGTGTTGTAAGCTGGCTGTGAAAACCTTCAAGAACAGATGGATACTTAGGTTTCTTCTAAGTATAGGCCAAGAGAAAAGAAATGTCATTCCTGATTGTCTCCCTCCGTTCCAAAGTATGGAGTGCATTGCCTGTCTTCAGACCGAATGGTCTCCAGTAGACAGCTCCTCTGTTGTAGTCTGCTTTTCTTTTTTTTCTTTTCCAGACAACAGCAGCCACTGAGCTCTACAAATAATTAATTCTGTAGCATAGATCTCGCTTCAGGGTAGGAAGCTTGTAAAAAAGCATGCAGAGCAGTTTTTGCTGCCAGTTGACTTTCAGGGGCTATGGTAATTATTTTTTTCTCTAACATCTTCAGAGGGTTCCTTGATCAGCCGAATGACTCCATTCCACTGCAGATAATCAAGTAAGAATTTAATATCTCAATGACTTCAGAGACTGCCAGACTACTAACTAGACCTGTTGTCTTTGTTCCATTTCTGGCAGCAAACTAGAAGGACTGCATGAGTTATAGAGCTGCTCATAAAATGTCTAAATAAAGACACAGTTAGATGTTAAAAGAAGTATGTAAAATTCCTTTAAAAGTATTTAAGTTCACATCCTCTTTCTTTGATGATTGCCATACTTGAAAAAAAGTGCCACAAAAAGAGTTGGATTTTAGGACATTTAGCACAGCAAAATGGCCTTGAGAGATTATGTAAAAATACCAAAATTCTTGAATGACTTGAAGAAAACTTAAATCTCTGCCATTCTTTTAAGCACAGCTTAGCTTGACATTTTGAACAAAAACCGTATCTTAGGAGACAATCACAAACCCACTGAAAAAATGGGCAGATCATCACACTTCTTCCTGTTCTGCAGTTAATCTCCAAAAATAAAGTTTGTTGAATTTTTGTAAATACCTTGCGAGAAAGGTATTCAGACCCTGAAGAAGTTTTTTTGTAGAGGCAATCAATTTACTGATGTGGCTCTGAGTAAGGAAAAGCACTGAAGATTTCTGGGATGTTCATACTGGAGAACAAGACCATGTTTGCATGTGTGCAGGGGTGTCGCATTCCCTACAGTGAATCACAGAGTAGAAACCTGTTAGAAAAATGGGGATGAGGAATGTGCACGTCTGTGATATTCTACATTTAGCTTCTGAAAGAAAAGGAGGGAGGTAGACATCTGGGAAGAGCAAGCTTCATGGCAGGAGATGATGACTGTTCAGAAGAGATGTTTTTCTTTTGAGTTATTTTTATATTTTCAGTGTTGTTACGATGCTTGTACTGGGAAGTGCTCTTCCTGGCATTTTTTAAGTTTTGATACATAAGCAGATCTAGCATCCAGGTTATGTGGAGAAATGCTCAATGAAAGGGCACTTGGTATGAGAAACATCACTGTACTCACAAGACTCTTAAACCAGTAGTCTGAATGGGACTTCCTGTTGTAACATCCATGTGAGGACAGGGAGATGGAACTGAAGGTGTCAATTACTGATGTGTCAGTATCTGCCATAGAGGGGTTACCTGAAAATATACATGGGAAGCTACGGAAAATATATATGAGAGGAATCAGATTTAAAAAAAAACACAACACAACACTTGAGCAACAAAGGCTGGGTTTGGTCACTTTCTGCCAGTAGTGTTAGAAAATCTCGGCATGTTTCTCAATTAGTGATGCCAACACATGGAAAACCAATCTGGTGTGTGCAGCATGAGGCAGAGAGACACCAGAAAGTGTCATGCAATTGCATGATTAGGAGGAAGCAGATGCAGAGAAAATGTTTTCCCCTTTTGTGAAAGAACTAGAGTTCCAATTTTTTCTTACCTGTGTTCCCCTGTGTTCCCTATCTCTCAGACACAGAGCTCAGTATGTTTGCTTTTGCTCTGGTCATCTCATAAGGAAAAGAAACAGTCTGAATGCAAGACCTGTATTTAGTGTGAGACCTGAGTGAATCAAACAGGTTGACTTCAGTCTTTCTGAATCACAGGTGACCATGCATTAGATGTTGAGCTCAAAAGTGCCTGTATATTGCAAAAGCCACCCAAATTTTTCTAGTACACTATGCGTTTCCTTTACTTGCTTAACACATAGAAAAAGCAGCTTAATGTAGTATACCCGTTGTCTGGATACACTCTGTTGCATTGTATTTTCTTGAGTATGTGCCAGTGCAGCTCCTGGGGGGTCCTCTGGAGTATGAGATTACTTTGAGTAAAATTTTAGCTTGCTGAAGTAGTCACACTCTGGCTTTCTCCTCTTTCCTGACCCATCTGACTTCACATTGTTCTTTGATGGTATGACTATCATTCTTTTCCACCCTGTGTGCCTCTACATGGAAAGATGCTTACTACTGATTAGAGCAGCTTAATTTACTGTGCAGCATTCAGGGTAAGGTGTGATATTTTGGAAAGGGAAACATGATGTTTGAATGTAGTATTTTATAATGTGATACTCTTGCTAGTTTCTGAACCCCTTTTGTAAATTTTTTTAAGTTTTTTTTTTATTTTAAAATATGTTTGTTATATAAAGGGGAGAGAGCGTGAATGGCTGTGTGCAAATCACGTGTTCTTGCTTTTGGTAGCCTTTGGTCTTTGGTCTAGACTAGGTTTATTTTTCTTTTCCACATACAAGGAAAGTTCACTGATCACTCTGAGACCTATTTGATTCATTGAAAAAAAAAAAAACCCAGGCTAGTAAGGCAAGTGTATAACTGTCTCAGAAGTGCTCAAGGCTGCCTTCCACATGATAAGACTCCAAAAGCCTGAATGTTGACCTGAATTGTCTCAAAACTTTGTCAAACTGAAGAATTCTTCTTAGGAAAATGAGGATAAAAGTTGTTGCTTTTCCAATGTCCATTACTATTACATTATTACTTTTAAGTCTGTTGTCCTTATTGCTGCTGGCTGATTTTTTTTCCCAGGAAGATTAAAATGCACAGAAATCAGCCAGACATGGAAAGGACATAGTTTTGCTAGCTTAAAAAGCTTTAAAATTAATGGAAGAGTTCATTAGGGACAGGAGTTCACCAATAATTTTTGTAGATGGGGATAGACAATATTCCTAGAACCCCTAGGGGAAAAATACTATGTACAAGCATAACAGTTTTGGTATTTCTATTTCTCTTTCAAACCAATCTATTTAAAAATGCCCTTTATAATTTTGATAGCAATAACATTACCTTTCACACAAAACAAAATAATTCTAAACCACCTGTATATTAAAAGCGACAGCTAATTTGTACCTGTTCAACAAATGAAAGCAGAGATGTGCTGAAGTATATGAAATATTGGGTAAATCCCTTTTCTCAGTGTTGAAATAATGTGCAGCTTTGCTGTCAGTGGTACATTTTCTGAGTGGGTTAAGCTCCCCCTAAGTAATTAATAACTCTTAAGCTGTCTGAATAGTTTCCCTCAAGTTGCATCATATAATGTGTCATATGAAAACAACTTGAGGCCTAATGTAACATGAAACTGTATGGTGCATCTTAATGTGATTTGAGGAAGATGGATGGGAAGGAAATTATTTCTTATTTTGAGTAACAGCTGTTATTTTATTTGAAAAGAATTTAAAATACCCATTCTAGGCAAAGATTGGTAAATTGTTATAGATAGTTATTTCCTCTTCTCCCCCTGTACTAGTCAAGTTAGGCAAAAAAAAAAACAACAAAAAACCCCAAACATTAAAGTATCGTAATTTAATGTAGAAATACTGAGAATAATGTGGAGAGTTTTTTTGTATTTGCTGACCTGAGCTTTACTTTTTTTTTCATAATGGATCTCCATTTAAATCCCTTAGCAAACACAGACACTGAAATCTTAACCTTTTTGTGTCAATGTAGTCCTTAAGTACCCACTGTAGGAAAGTTGTTTAAACTAACTTCTTGAGCTCTGGTCACCAAATTATTGTAACATTGTCATGTTACAAGTGACATATACCAGGTAATGGTATATGTCAGCTGGAAAAGATATGTCTTGCCATAAACTCTAAACATCTCTCACTTCGCTCTCAGGAAATGTAAGTTGGCTCATCTTTCTCTTCTTGGAAGGTATTCAGCAAGCTGAAGGCTCCATTGATACTTGTAAATACGGAAGTTTATCATATACTGTAGTGTATTCTCATTTGATATGGAACAATTAGAGTTCATAAGATTTAAAAATAGCTGCTGCTTTTCCATTAGTGCTTTTTTTAAAAATAAAACCAAAAGGTAAATAAAGGATTGCCTTACTAAATTTGATATGGGTAACTTGATGCTGCTTTACAAAGATAGAACTAAACCTGTTTATAGCACACTGAATACAGTCAATTCATTCATAATCACTTGTTTTAGCACTAGGAGAACCAGCTAGTATCTGCATTTCAGAAATTTTCATAACTTTTGAGGAAACAAATGAATAAGCAAGTATTTTGCCAAAAATCAGTCTATACTTGATGATTACAAACAGTGGGAGATATGAACGGAACCATTTGTGAAGTTCATGCAAAATTCCTGTAACTGCTCTTCTAGTAACCTCGTAATACACAGCCTATGGTGTGTCTGGGCCACAGAACCTGTTCTTAGGAAAAAATGATGTCTATGTTTAATGAAGTAAAAGAGAAAGAGGAAAATATAACAAAGCCTTTGCAACTCTGAGCATACTTATGCTTTGATAGAGTCGCACATAGTTGTAGCAGGAATATAAGTGCATATCAACATTCTGGATGCATCTGCCTGATGGTGTGTAACATTAAGAGATACCTGAATGTCTAGATTTGTAACACATATGTATGATCTAAAACCTTGTATTGTTAAGGATTTTCCTGCTTGTTGTCATTGGTCTCCTCAATCTGCTAGCTTGTAAGCATATTGTAATTCATTTATTTTACAGTCCCTCTGTAATTTACAGTACACGTCAATCCAGCAGGCTAGGGTGGTGTAAATTCAAGCCTGTGTGTTCAGTCATGTGCTTCAATTCCTGCTATTGTTTTCAGCAGTTTCCACCAAGGGTGTGATTCACTTCTGTGCACTTCAGTGTGAACACTGCTCTCTGTTCATCCACTTTAATTTTTTATTCTATACTACTGGAAACAGAGGGAGAAAATCAAACTAAATTCCACCTAAAGTATAATTTAGCCAGACTTTGTGCACCTGATTCTCAGGGTATGAGTCAAATGGCCCACTCTCAAGCACCACCTAATTCCTCATGGCACCTAAAATGAATAATTTTGGACAACAGATTTCCTCTGGCGTCTGGGCATTAGTTCCAGGGAAGCTTGGAAGCACCATGGCATAAGGAGCCAGGCATGTAACTCCCACCTAAGTTTCATTGTAACTCAAAGATGTAGAGGTGTGCCTGAAGCTGCCTATGTTCCCAGAGGTGCCTAAGCCATTGACTGTGCTTAAATCGCATTTAATAAGCTTGGACAGCATTGAATTCAATGCAAACACAGCAGTCATGAGCATTTCCAGTGTGGAGGAGGGAGAAAGGACCTTTTCAATAGCCTTAAAAAGGTTAGACCAGTCATCCAGGACAGATGTCTGGTTTGGATTGTCCTAAGCTAAGGAAGCTCAACACGAATGGGAGAAGACTGATGTCCCACTGCTGAGGGTATTTCCAGGAAGAGAAAAATCTCAGACTGATGTTTTTACTCACAGGTCTAATTATGTCTTTTGGTTCAAGCACTTCTGTCCAAAATCACAAGCATGCACTGGTTCAGAGATCAGATGCCACGGATACCCTTGATTTGCTTGTCTGTTCTAACTTGTAAGTTCTTGCTTGTCATCTTTATAGATTAATTTTCACCCTTACTAATTGCTATTCATATTTCTGTAATGTTAGGGCTTTCTTGAGACCTCTCATCTCTCTTACAGCTTTCTGGCTGATACCATGATGTACTACCCTGAGTTAATGTTCTCTATATTTGTGCTTTACGTCTGTAGACTTTGAGGTTAACTAGGTACAAGTTTCCTTCATCCTTATTCTCTCTCCTTTTTGTATTGTTTTTTATTTTCCCTGTGCCGTGGACAGGGTAAATATTCTGTGTAATGAAAGTACTTGTTGAGCTTGTGAGGAAGTATCTGTTGAGCTGTGGACATGTGGAACAACTTACTTTTGTACTTCTCATTACCATTTAATGCAAATTCTTTACTCTTTTTACCCTGCATATGTTGTCTTTTTAGTTTTCTCATTTATTTTCAAATGTTGGTAGATGTGATCAGTAGAAACAGTATATATTAAGTATTTGAAGAACTGAACTTCAGATTCAGTATTCTGCAAAATTTTGTTTTGGCTTTTCTCGTGTTCCAACATGAGCTTTAATGTTCACATTCTGTTCTGGCTTCCCCTTTCCCCTGGCCCCAAATGTTCTTATATATTTATTAACATACATACATACTTTGCCTGCTTCAGAGGAGTTTTTGATTGATGTTTGTGGACTAGAAGATACCATGGTAGGTAATACTGAAATTTTAGTGTGGTATCTTACTGATCATCTGTACAATTCAGTGCTAGATGGATGCTTTTTATTCTATAACATTCACTTGAAGCCATTCAGGAGCAAGAGCATAGAGGAAATTGTGTATAATAATAGATGGTATGATAGTTTTCAGACCATCTCATCCTTTCACTTTTTTCCTTTTAGCACTCACCGTATGACTGGAAGGGTTGTATGTTAAGTGTATACTTTAAAGAATCTTTTAATGACTTTTCGGTCACCAAGGAATGTTTGTATACTTAATGAGAACTCCTCTTAGAATAAAGATGTTTCTGTTATGTCTTTAGTATACGGTAATTGTATACCAAATTTGTGCTGTTTGTTGGCCAGACACTGGAACAAGTTTTCCAGAGGATTGTGGAATAATCTCCATTCTTGGAGACTTTTAAAACTCAGCTGGACAAGATTTATAGTAACCTGATACGATTTTCAGGTTGCTCCTGCTTTGAGCAGGGTGTGAGATCCATTGACCTCCAGAGGTACCTTCCTACCTGAGTTATTTTGTGAATCTAACTGAATTCATCCTTGGTCCTATTTTACTTAAATCTTACCTCTTTAGCTAACTTTGCTGAAATCAATGTAATGGCCTTAGGAATTTATTTGACCTTGTCTGCTTTTCTTATTTCTCTTAATACAGTTTTCTCTATCAGCTTGAATGTAGGGGAAGAACTAGTGTAGCCTAGAGTAAACTCCTGCCAATTTCCACAATGCTGTCCCGTACCCATATACCTCTTGTCCTGTTTCCCAAATTCTTTGATAAACAGTTAAGGAAGATAATTTATTATCACATGCGTTCACAGGCATTTTTATTTTTTTGAGAAAATTCTGAAAGAAATACTGAGCATTTTAGATAAATCCTGTCGTTCATTTAGATAGCTCTTAAAGTGTCAGGGAAGCTTACAGAAATAAAACCATATTTACTAGAATACCTACCGTGTACAAAAAATACTTCTGTTTGTTTTGCTGACTTATCACACCAATCATGGCTTCCTGTCATTTCATTTGATGAAGTCTTCTGGTCATTTTCCTTCCACATTTTTTTGCCCTTTGCCCATTAGTGTAAACTCCATTTCTCCAAATATGGGACATAGCTGGGAAAGTTAATTGATTTTGGAGAGCTAATCAAGTGCTCCCAAAGCCAAGGGAGGGATACACTGTCTAGGTTACAGCTGTAAACATGAGATACCCTTTCTTTAACTTGTCTGAGATGCTGTAAACCACAGGGCTGATCCCATGTCCAGATAATTTACTTTTCTGCAGAAATGCACTCATATATTACTGATGCCTAATGAAAGTATTTTCTTTATAGATCATAAAACATATTCTTCATGCTGTAATTAAAATACAGAGTAATATGAAATCTAGATCAAAGTTTTGCAAAGCCTACTCACTTTTGCCTTGTCTTTTGACATTGAAACATATATAGCTGTACACAGAGCATATTGGTCCACTAACAATGTGGGAGAGCAGCCAATTTGTTCCTGGGATATAACGGGAATCGGCTGTGGGAAATAAGCCAAAGAAGTGTGATTCCCACATAAGGGACTTAAGTAGGTGTTAGTCTACAAAGAAGCTCTTTGGCAGGATTTAGAATAGTCTTCTCTACAGAGAAGGCATTTTTCCTGAGATCCTCCATAAATAAAAGTGCACCAATTTTCAGGAGGGTTATGGAATTATTGTCTTGTCAACTGGTGCTTCCCTCTTTTTCTTCTTTTCTTTCACTTTTTTTTTCTCTTTTTTTTTTTTTTTTTTTTTTTTTAGTAAAGGCTTTATAGCACATTACTGTGTCCCACTCTAGCTTTTTAGAACCAAGCCGTTTACTTCACATGATCATGGGAAGGAAAATGGAAGGTGCTTTTCGTCTGCATGAGGCCCTCAGATTTCCTCTGCTCTGATCCAGGGAATGAATACCTTTTGCAATGTGGCTAGTTGGGCACTCCTGACAGTTTTCAGTAAACAGCAACGTTAATGCTTTAGCTACTCATGTGTTGTGTAGTATTTGCATCTGTGGTTTTCATTTATCTCCCCTCTGTCTTAGAAAAGAAATAATGTGTAATGCAGGAGCTTCAAAAGAAAAAAGTTGCTTGAACCATCCTAATTTTTTTAGTACAGAATTAATGTATATTTAATGATTTCCAAAGTCTGTAGAGTTGAGTTACAGACTAATTTCACTTCTGAAATACAAACTCTTCAAATATCTTGTAGAAGTGGTGTTGTACTTCATTCTGTGACACGGACAGGTAGCAAGTCAGACTTGTTTTAGAGGCACTGACATATTTTAGGTAAGAAAGGAATAATGGAATCCAACAAGAACAAGTAATTCATTCAGAAATGCATTCCTTATATCTGGCCAAGTCTGCTCAAGTCCAGCTGTCCTGATACTCAAGATGTCGGAATGGAGGTCGCTGAATCAAACCTGCTGCTCAAAGCAGCACCAACTTGAAAGTTAGATCAGGTTATTAGTAGCGTGCTCCAGCTGTATTTTGAAAGTCTCCAAGGATAGGGATTATTCTACAAATCCTCTGGGAAACTTCTTCCAGTATCCCAAGAAATAAATTGGGAAAAGCAGTATTTTAAAATATGTTTGTGTGTGGCATTCACTTTTCAGCAGTTCTTTTAAAATGCCTATTTATAGTAATCACAGATGTTAGAAAAGTTAAACAAAAAATTCATCAGCGAAATCTTCAGCCATTTATTCTTATAGACAGACTGAATTGTACTTCTGAGAAGAGATGCTTCTGAATGCTGAAGCCCCTCAATTTTTATGAATGTGAATGAACATTTGGCTCCTTGTTTTCACCAGGTATTATTTCTGCATATTCATTTTAAGCAGCATTTGGGTGTAGAAGAATAACAAGAAAACTTTTTTTCCCTCCCTCCTCTTGTAGGCAAGTATTTCCAAATGGGCTTCCTGAAGAATACTCTCTAGTTGCTACGTTCCGTGTACGGCGAAATACCAAGAAGGAGCGTTGGTATATATGGCAAGTTTTAAATCAGTATGACACACCTGAGGTTAGAGTCATCTTTGATTTATTTTTTTCATTAAGTTTCTTTTTTGTTCCCATGTAAAATGGCAGTTATAACTTAGAAACTTGGATGTTTCACCACTGGGTTTAGCTACAGTTTATATAGAATAGTCAGACTGCTCTGAAATAATTGATCATTTATCATAGGAATGGCAAATACGCAACAAAATGAATCAAGACTGCAAACTAAGGATAATAGGCATCCTATGATTTGTAGCTGATGTGTATTTACAAAGCTAAATATTAGAAAGCTTCAAAACATAGTTCTTGCCCAGTCTATATAGTTGAAAGCATTTTTATTATACAAAGTTTATATATGTGTTTGACTCTTATATTTGTAACTTTTAAATGACCACTTCTTTTCTTTTCTTTTCAGATCTCTGTCCTTCTGGATGGTATAAAAAAGGTTGTGGAGTATATGACCAAATCTGCTCAGGGAAATATACTGCACTACACTTTTAAGAGTCGAGAAATTTATCCATTGTTTGATCGGCAGTGGCATAAGCTTGGTATTAACGTCCAGTCAGGGATCATTTCCCTCTATTTGGATTGTAATTTAATTGAGAGAAAACAGACTGATGAAAAATTCAACATTGACCTGCAGGGAAGGACTCTGATTGCTTCTCGTGCTGCAGATGATAAGCCTGTAGATGTGAGTAGTGAAAGGAAAACGAGATAACTTGATACCATGTTTTAGCCATGCTTCTGTTAACACAGTTGTAAAGAATTATGTAGATAAAAGATTCAAAATTCGCTATTAATTTTGAGTGTGTATTCTTGAAGTCCTGAAGTCTTTTTCTTTAAACAATAGTCAGTGTTATAGTATTTGCTAAGGCAAACCTGTTACCGAAGTAACTAAAAAAACTCAGTTCTGGTTTCAGGGGTCTGTGCTTCTGTATTTGCTTTGGAGTAAGAGCCACATAGTTGCTGTAGGCATATTATTACTACATTTAGAGATAATTTTCAGTGGTAATTTTTTTTTTTCAATTATTATGAGATTATTTAGAATTCTGTGTCAGTCATCTGTTAGACTTGCTTTCTCTTTAGTAAAGGGGAGACACAAAAATATTAAGGATTACCTCTCTATCAAGATTGTATCACATTCCAGGGTAATTCAGCTATGCAGGAATAGGGGCACATTGTTCATAGCTGTCAGTCTGTCCTCCTAATGGGAGGGATTCAGGAAGTGGCTGGAGGCATGTTTCTTGCAGCCATTGGTACAAAAATTATCTAAGGCAACCCCATAATATTGTGGGTGGTGGTGTGTCCCAGAGATGTTCTCCTCTGTTTCCTTCTGCAGAGAGCTCACAGCAATTAATTTGAAAGCTCCAGGAATGTCAGTTTAAGTCTGCTAACATCCAGCTACCATGTTGAAAGCATCTGGCTCAGAGTTTATAGTGACCATCTGAAAGTTTCAGCTGTATTACGGACACTGTAGAGTTCCAGATGAAAATGGCACATTGTAAATGCAAGGTAGCATTGTGGGAGAAATAAGTTCTGTGAGGCATGGAACATTTTGCCCTGGACACGGAGCTCTTATTTCATGGGTCCAAGCTTATGCTTTATTTTGTTTTCTAAGATCGAATTCAACTTTATTTGAAATGCATGTACCATCTCCTCCTTTCCAAGTAGCAGGTGGGAGGAGGAGCAGATTTTTTTTATCTTGTGGTGGTTGCATGGCAAAGGCTGGATGATTCTGAGTGGAAGTTGTCCACTGGGATTTCCAAGTTTGCAGGAACACATTATGGGTACAAAGCTGATGAAGGCTCCTGTACTAGGTCATTCTTCTCAAAACCAAGTGCAATGGAGAGAAACAAAGGATGAAAACCAACTACAGAAAGAGGCATAGGAGGCCAAGATTATCTAGTTAAAATTAGATGCCATTCATCTCCACAGTCCACCCCAAATCTCTGAAACAGAAGCTTTATGTATAGAATTTGTGATTTTTGCTTGTCAGGTGATATAGTGATAAGGTCCAGGCAAACGTCTTGTCCAAAGTGATAGAAGATGGACGCGAGATAGAGCTTATCAAACCTTTACTCTACTTCACTAAAGGAGAAAACTACCTTCCTGAGAAGTCTTGTGTAGGATGTCTAGAGGGCTCAAAGGCCCGTGTAGCATAGCAAGAGCAGTACAGAGGGATGCAACTTAATGAAGATAAATTAAATATAAAATGTGATTTACATCAAAGTAACGGACTGCATAATTTGTCCTTAAGTGAGCAGGTGTGTACTTTTAATGGATTTGTCTCTTTTACTTCATTTCAGAAGTTTGCAGTGTTTCAGAGAGAAGGTTTACTATACCAAGATAAGAAAATGCGTACTGTAACTCATGATTTTTACATCTCATATTAATCTGTTTTATATCTCTTAATAGATTGAACTTCACCACTTAACAATCTATTGTAATCCAAAATTTGCAACAGAAGATACGTGTTGTGAAATATCTGCTGATCTGGTAAGTTAAAATGCAAATATTTATACAAAGGAATTGCTTTGTTGTTCCTTATTAAAGTGTTGTATAGACATTTCAATAGAAGTATTAGATTAATTACCTTTTAGAAAAATTAATCCTGTATCTGGAGTAACGGTATATTGTTTCTTGCTGCCTGACTAAATGGCACAGTGGAACTTCAGTAAAAGGCACTAGGTGCTGCTAGTGCTTTTTAATTTAATTTCTTAACATTGATTGATACGTAGCTAGTAACTGAGGAAGTCTCAGAGAATAGGAAACAAATCACTGTGATGACCTGAGGATGGCTTCAAATAACAGAGGCCATTTCAGTAACAGTTGCATCTAGTGAAGCATTACAGATGATAAACAAAGCCCATGAAAGAGTCTCCATGACTGTGGAAAGGAAGAAAAATATGAAGGTGTTGAGGGTGTGTCCCTTATTTCAGTACTCTAATGTGGATAAATGGGTGGTTTGTAATTGGCAAATACTTTCTTCTCTATAACACACATGCTGAGATGTATATATTGTTTAAAAAAAGAAAAACATTGATTTATTTTGAAGGATTCACTTTTCCTTTTTGTTTTGATAGGCAGAATCAGTGTAAATTGGGTGGCACTAGATCTACAGAAATGCTTGAAGTTGCAGATGTAATTGTTCTGCTGAACCAAGTCTATTTAGAGGAAGAAAACCCAAACAAACTAACAAAGACAACTTCCAAAAGAAAATACGGTGAAATAATTGGTCTGCTCATTATGAATAGCCTGTAAGAGCAGGCTCCTCTGAGATAGCAAGCAATACCATCACCACCCAGCCTGCAGTCAGCAAAAAAAACACAAACAGAGCATACAGAAGGACTAATTGATTCCATCTACAAAGAGATGGGAGAAAAAGGGCACCAGCAATGGAGGTAGAAAGCTGCCCAAGAACAGAAAAGCAGAAGGCTTTGTGGGAACTGACAGCTGATAGGTGCTCAGAAGCATGGAGGAGGCTGGATCTAATTTATCAAGAGAAATTTGGCTTGAAAGAATACTTTATTGTTCAAATATATTTCAAAATAGATTCCTTATTCTAAGTGCAAGGTTTCTCTTGAATGTATAACCTTATGGATAGGTGAAATGATGGATTTTGTTCTGTAGGTCCTGCTTTATGCGTCAAAATACAGTTTATTTAGCAGTTATGCCAAAATATCAAAAACTAAAACCAAAGCAAGCCCTTATTATATATGAACACAAAAAGGTTCATAAGTTTTGTTAATAGCATTTAAAATGTTCATTCAACTATGTCGCCAAGAGCACCATTGGCTTCATTTGTATGTCTTCTGTTGAAGATGTAAAAAATGGCAGGCTAATTGTTAATGACTTTCATACTGAAACCACCATTACATTTTCTAATTTATTTTTTCCTTATTTCCTTACCAGTTGTAAGGGCTACATTTTCAGTAATTTAAAGGAAATAATTTATCCTTGAATACAAATTTCTACATTAAGATGTAAATCCTGTTGGAATTTCTTTGACAGAAGGCTCACAGCAGACCTCATTACATCTTGAGCTGCTGAAGTTTATCAGGTTCTGTTGACTTGTCCTGTAGTATAACATCAGGTTGGCTCATCTCTTACGAGTTAAAGACAGGTGCATATTGGCTTCAGGGCTTTTTGTTTGTTTCCAAATTTTTCATGCCTGAAGTATCTCATTATGAAAATATTACAGAATTTTCCCTCACACACACTCTGCCATTTTACATTTTGGGGTAAGAGGTGGAGGATGGGATGAGACTGATATGTACGGTCTGTTTTTTTTTTCTCCATGGGGATATTCTGCTTCACTACTTCTAATTTTGGGAGAATTCATTTTCCCAGAGACTGTCCAAGCTCTTTTGGAAGAAGGAAGTATGATAGTCAGGTTAGTTTTACCTGGCGTTGATTTTACTACAGAAGAATCACCATGTCTGGAATTTATTTTACTACAGCTTTTTCCTCTGTTTGGCAATGGTTGTGGCTTTTCTGTAATATGGTGTGTACAGGAGTATTAAACCAGAAAGTAACTTAAAAATAGAGCTCAGGTGGTATTTCTGTATTAACCAAAGTGCATAAAAAAATCAGAAAAATCTTCTTTTTATTTTAGTGCTCACATGAGGAGAGACTTCTTGCTACGACTTCATCACCAGTGACTGTTCATGCCAGCAAAATATACATGCTTCCAGGGATACAGCAGGAATCGAGAGAGAGATGCCACTGCTTTCCAAATAAAGTAAAAGGAAATGTTTATTTCCAAATAAAGTTTTTCTATTGCTTTTTAGTGCATCATGCTGTTTAATCCTGATAGGTATTAAAAAAAAATGTTTGTTTTGATTTTGTAGCTATGAAAAATACTTTACAGGTTTGTAGGGTTGTAACGTACTTATGCTGTATTTCCCAGATAAGAAACAGTACATTGTAGATTTACGTGTACAAATACACACCCAAAAAAGATCCATGGTAAAAATTAGAATTATATTCAGGCACTATATTTAGTGCAAATGTTTTTACTTGAGAATAAATTATTTCCTACGTAATGCTGTTTTTTTTTTTAAGATCCTTCTCCTGAGCTATATTTATTCTGAGTCATTTGCTTTGTTAGGCTTTTGTGATAAAGAGAAGGAAACCAAACCAAATTTTGGATCTGCTGCTTTGTTGATTTTTTTTTTTAATTTATTTCTTCTCAAATCAGGGAGAAGCAGGATTGCCGGGAGTAGCTGGTTTGCCAGGCAACAAAGGACATAAAGGTGAAAAGGTAAAAAAATATCAGTTGACTCTCTCTTTCAAGTCTTTATCTTTGGCTTATCCTTCTGAAATAGAAAGTATGGATTTTGTTATTCCCTAAAAGAATATCCCTGTACACAGGCTAAATTCTGTATCCATCAATCTCTGGTTTTGCATATGGGCTTTCTGCTGGGCAGCCTACATCTGGTCTCACTTTGGGGTCCCCTCATCGACTCCATGGAACACAGTATACCTGCCTGTGAAGCACACATCTACCCAACCCTGTTAGCACGACCTGTTGTCTTTTCCCATTAGCAAAACCAGAGAAGCTGTGTATGTCATCTGTGATAAGGATTTTCCCATGTTATGTGTGGATGTCCCTGCTGCTGGAGAGAATCCTGTGTGGTGGATTTATCCTTGCAGTCGTTAATAGGAGGATTTGAATTCACTCATCTGACCTCATCACTGTATATTCTTTGATACGACTCTTAACTGAAACTTTCTTAATTATGAAGAGAGAGTGACCTGACTTTTAAACTTAGAGAGGAGAAGTTAAACCAGTGATACCCAGCTCAGGCCACATCAAGGCTGTGCCCCAGCACTGCCAGGTCAGCACCCAACCAGCAGCTTCTACTGGATACTTCCTGGCCTATATACTCCCTGCTTCTCCCCCAGTGCCTGGGAAACTGTGGAGTAGTGCCACCTTCGGGATGAGTTTTTTTTCTCACTCTTGGCAAACTCTCTGAATTGGATTTATTGTATTCATCAACTAAAAGTTCCTAATGATTTTTTTTGCCCCATGTCTGAATACTTCTATCACCATTTTATAACCATGAGAACCGCTTGCCTGTCTGCGTATCTAATTTTTTAAATTTTTAACTGACAAAATTTCTCACAGGGACTGCCTCTGACATTAATCATTCAGATGACAGATCTCATATAAAGGATGAAATCTCTACATCACCTCTTTCATCTTCCACTTTACCACTTACAGAAACCTTGCCAGTACACTGTCTGCTGGGAACAACTCTCTTCAGAGTGCACTGTTGCTTCTTTCTTGATAATACGACACATTTCTTTTACCTGTCATCGTGGATGCTAGTTATGGCACATATAACTATGCAGAGATGAAAACTAATGAAAACTTACTTAATCAAAACTTACGAAACCCAAACTGATTTTGGTTAAAACGTGTTTTGACAACTGATGTAGGTCACTCATCTGATCTAATACATCCCCATTGTAGGCAAGAGCAATGTTGTAACGCAGTACTCTAGCAGTGTGTGCTCTAGGCCATGTTAATGTGATTCTTTCTGTTTATTAAGGGCATTTGCTTTTATCTTAGTATGAAAATCATTACCTGTACCTGGTTAGTACAGAACCCTGCTGAGAATATTTTCCTACTCCCAAAATTCCTTGTGGACTGTTTTCTAGATTAAATATTGGATCAAGTTAATCCCATTCCATATCACAAAGTACATGTATTTTAAACTGATTTGCAATTCAAGAGACAAAAGAATAAATAAAATACTTTCTTAATTTTGGGGGGTGGGGGGTGTTATATGAGAAAGGACTGTAATTTCTTAAATAATTATCACTTTGTCATTCTATCACCGCATTTGGCTTTAGGCTATCTCTGCTTAGCATGACTAATAGCAAGGTGTGGTATAGGAATCAAGGTACTGTGTATTTTGTCTGCTGCTAGCATATAATTTCTAGTTCTGGGACGGGTGTGTTGAGTAAAGGCTATAGGGTGCAAAGAGGTAAAGATCAAGTGCTTTTGAAACTCCCTGAATCATTAATGTAAAAAAATGATCGCAAGTGTACTACTGCAGGTGGTCTCAGATGTGCAAAATTGTTTCCACTTCAGAGAAAAGGATGATTGGAATCACTGGAAGGAAACATGTTTGCTGTCTGCAATCTCTTTTTTAAGAATTTAGTTTGGCTTTATGGAAAATTGATAGGAGCAATGTTTTTGGTTGGTTTTTTTTTCAGCCTGCAGAATTTCCACCCAGTCTGCTTATGAACTTACCAAAATAAACATTGTTAAAAATATAGGAGTCATCCTATTGCTTGCAAGAAATCACTTCCTGGAAAATGTGCTATGTCTTAAATATTTTATTCTATGAGTACCTTGTACTCGGTTGAAAAGGATTTTCATTGGTACTCTTGGTAGTAAATCCTAACGGTAGGCTTACAGCTCATGGTATTACCTTTGTATGTGGTTACACTGAGTGTGCTTCATAACCTATAAATGCCAGCACTTGAATTGCTAATGTTCAGCAGCTCGTAAGTTTTTTTTGTCTGACAGCATATATTTCTGTTTGCTTTGGTAGTTCCAAGTTAATGTGATCCTGCATTCCCATTCTTGCTAATTTGTTTACATGAATTTATTAAGCTCAACTGCAGTGTGTGTTGGGAGTTAGAATACTCTTGTTCAGGTGTAAAAGAGATTTATTAAGGGGAAGATAGAGGCTGAATGGTCAGGAATCTTGTTTTTTCCGTCTCATTTCTATACTTTTGACATCTATTATGTAAGATAGAAAAAGGGATACTTTTTCACTTTTGTGAAGGACTTTGAGATCTGCAGAAGCAGAGGAAATGCTATGAAACAAAACAAAAGGGGGGGAGGCATAAAAAAATCCTTAAAAATGCAAATGTGAATACTGTTATAGGTTGTACAACATACAGCATATGATCTCTAAACTCACTGAATAGAATCGCAGAATAGTTAAGGTTGGAAAGGACCTTAAGATCATCTAGTTCCAACCCCTCTGCCATGGGCAGGGACAGAGCTCACACTAAACCATGTGACCCAGGCTCTGTCCAACCTGGCCTTGAACTCCGCCAGGGTTGGAGCATTCACAGCTTCCCTGGGCAACCTATTCCAGTGCCTCACCACCCTCACACTAAAGAATTTCTTCCTTATATCCAATCTAAACTTCCACTGTTTAAGTTTTAACCCATTGCCGCTTGTCCTATCACTACAGTCCCTAATGAATAGTCTGTCCCCATCATCCCTATAGCCCCCCTTCAGATACTGGAAGGTTGCTATGAGGTCTCCAAGCAGCCTTCTCTTCTCCAGGCTGAGATGAAATAAAAGAACGAAAAACTAAAACCTTTCAGACTGTGGCTATTAAAGTCACAATTACAAGATAGAAACATAATTTTATGATCTAATTTGCAGTGGAAAGTAATTGTCTTCAAGGTGGGGAGTCTATCTGCAGTTAGTGGAAAAGAAGTGTAAACATACCTTGGTTAATTGGGTAGTAAGTCATATATGGTAAAGGCTTCCTGGCATGTAGCAGGCTGTGTAATTTTAGACTACACAGTATACAAAAAAACACTGCTGAATGGAACAAAGTGATTCTGGTCTATTAAAATACTGGCAAGTGGCATAAGGGAACAGAGTGTGCAGAGATAAGAGAGTCACTCTGTGGGTGATTAGATAAGGTAACCAGGGGCCAGTCCTGCTGCTTTATCTCTCATAATGCCAGTGTGTTCAGGCTGTTTGTGCACACACAGGATTTCATTCTGCTTTTGTGATAGAGTTAAGGACCATTCCAGTGTTTGAATAAAAAGGACATAGGAGATGGGTGGTACACTCCTCTAGAACATCATTGTGTCTGAGTGGTTTAGACTTACGGCTGGAATAGTACTCTGCACCCAGGAGTTCATTTTGATTGATTTACTTAGCTCATGTGTTATGGCTCTGTTTGCTAGAGAGTGTTGTCGTCTTGGTGCAAGTAGACAAACCTAATGTTTTGTTTTTAAAGGAAGACTATAATATGGTTTCAGTGCTTTCACCTCTAATGTCCACATGATTTTGATTTTAACATATACAATTTATTAATTTTAAATCTATAAAATCAATTTTAAATATAAAAAGTATAAATTTAAAATTTATACTTGACATTATTAAGCAAAAATTCTATGTTTGACCTTCTTTTCATCAATTTTTAGGACTCATGTCTAGTTTGCAGCTGCTGGTGTCTTCCATACCTCTCCAGATCAGTTGGTCATGTCTCTTAAAACTGAAATTTTCTCATAGATTGCTTACGTTTGGTTTCTCTGAAGGGATAAAAAGGAGGGAGAGAGGAGCTGAGTTTAGAGAGCGTCTTTTAAAAATTACATTTAGACAAAACAAACCTGTATTATATGTTGAGCTTTCTCAGTATAAAACACACTCAGTAAGGTGAAAATGGAGCCACTTGGCTTAACTATGCTGTCACAGTAAATTCCCTTAAAATCAGCAGACCTGCTTTCTGTGGAAATGTGCATGGGTAAATATTTGTCACATGAGGATGTTAATTGACATTACAGGTGTTTTAAAATGTATTTATTTTGTCTGATTTTATTGTTACATGTAAAGCATCCTCCTCGACAGTGGTTTTATTACTAAACATGACAAAAGCAGGGTAGCAGAATAGAAGATGCTTTTCTGCTGAATCAGATACAACCTGAGTAGTTGTTAATCTCAGAAGTCTTTAGAACTTCTAACTGAATGATTTGTTTTGTAGGGTGAAATGGGAGTAAAAGGACAGGATGGTATTGCTGGTCTTCCTGGTGAAAAGGTATGTTTGCATGTATTGGTATGTAAATTGAGTCATGGGAAGTGTTCATTATGTCAGTGGCTTGTCTGTAATTGTGAACAGAAATGGGAAGATAGAGCACTTCTGTTAGAACATGAAGTTCTCTTACCTGCACTGCCATGGTTTTGTAACACACTGAAAAAGCTGCTCAGGCGAGTAATATGGTCTACAGATGTCCTTGCTTTATGTTGGGCTTTTTTTTGTTTGTTTGTTCGTTTTCAGGAAGGAATGGGATGGGGTGGATATACAGAACCAAAAGAAGCTACTTGTTCCATTGTGCAGTTTGTGATCTGTAAGTTTAGGAAAAGCTCTTATGCTCTTAACAGTCCACTTGGTAGAGCTTGGAGGTAAACACCATTGGGCGCTAAGCAAAGACAAGAGAATAGCCATGGCTATGAAAGCATAGTTATTCAATACCTGTGTATTCAAGATGCTAAGTTTCACTTCCTTCTGGAATACAGTGTTTAAATTAAGGCAGTTGTGCCTGTTTATTGAGTTCAGAGTTAGTTGCCTGTACTGGAGAAGGTCTACTAGCCTAATACCAGCCATCTTCCATATAATAGCCCTCATAACATTGAGGAAACAGTGTGTTGCTAGAGTTTCTAATTATTTGATCTCTTGTGACTTTTCTTCTGTTCCATAGTAACAGTTGAAATAATATTAGATTTTCTGTTTAGACATGGAAGTCAGTTGATACATAAATGGAAACTCTCCAGATGCCTGTGTTAGTGCATCACTAATTTATTTATTTAATCATTTATTTATTTATTCAGTTTTTTTACTGTCAGGATTTTAGTCCTCAACCCTCAATTCTGGTTCTTTTTCATTGTGTACTTCAAGTTTCTGCCCTTTCAGTGCCAAAAACAAGTAAGCCTTTTAAAAGGAGCTGTTGCTGTGAGAGGCTCTGCATTTCAGTATTGCACTTTATTGGTTGATATGCTGCTTTCATGTATATGCAACATTTTAGTAATGGTGTGATGGTTTGGTTTATTTTGTAATTACCCAGATTTCTAAATACTGAAAGAAGCAGAGTTTCACTTCAACTGTCACGTTTAAAATCTATAATTAACAGGATATGAAACTGTCTTTTACTCAGCATTTCTTTCTCAAATTGTGTTTTGTTAAAATAGGAGTTAGACATATAATATTACCAGAGAGTTGAGTTAAAATAAAACTTGAGAGCAGGCTGCAAAGATGTTCAAAGGACTCTGCAATGTTGAGGTACTGAATCATAGAGTGGAATGTAAAACTCGGAGAAAGTAATACTAAAGAGCAAATGAAGAAGAAAAATAAAGCAAACTTTACATATTTCATGTCAGATGGGACTAGCTATTACTCGGAATTACAGATCAATGAAAATCTATGTTCACTGTTAAGTACTAGTCAAATAAAAGGAATTTAGGAATGATTAGAAAGAGGATAGGGAGCAAAGCAAAAGCATCTTAATGTCATATAATGAAACTGTATTGGGCTGAATCTTGAATGATGTAAGGGGTTCTGGTTCCCACATCTCTAGGAGATCAAATACTACTGGAAAAGATCCAGAGGAGGTAACAAGAGTAACAAAGAGCATTGGGCATCTTCCAGTTAAGGTGGACTTCGACTTGATTCTCAGGCACAACTGATGTGAAATATGTCCTGTTCTGTGCTCTGTACAATCATGAATGGAACAGAAAAGACTAATAGGAATCTATTTATTTATTTTACTCTCCTTTTCCGTGTGTGAACTGGGGCATCAAGCCTGTCTGATAGCAAGTTCATAAAGGTTAGAAAGGGTTTGTTCTTCCTATTATATGACTACAGTTTGAACACTCTGCCAGAGGGTTTGATGAGTCTGAAAATTTATTAGAAAGTTGATAGAAGAAAAACCCATGGTGTGTGTCAGACAGACACTGCTGCTTGTCTGAAAGTTCTTGAGCTCCAAGACACTGAAGTCTGGGAAACCCACTGGAGAAGTCTTTATGGTTGCCCTGTGGTTATACTTTTTTGTAGGCATCTGTTGTTGCTACAACTGTAGTCATATACTTAACTAGAGAAACCATCAATTTGATCCAGACAGACAGCTTTTACTTTCTTGTGCTCCCAGATGTGAATTAGTGGAAGGAGTTATTCTAAAACGTTGTAAATTGAATGAGATTGATCTAGAATGAAGCTTTGTTTTCCCTTTTCTCTTTCTGTAGCTCCTTCTCTGATGTTACCATTCTTTAAAGTTACTAAGCTAAACTGCTTTTCCCATGCAAGTTATTACAGTTTCCATGGTTAATACTGTTTGGTTTTTTTTTTGCTTAGCGCCTTGCAGATTCACTGTCAGACCAAATCCCAAAGCTTCTGTTAGTTTATGTAAGGCTCAACAGTCAGATCATATTTAATATCAAGGCACTGTACTTTTCCTGAAGATCGTAACGCTTTTAATTCAGACTACATAAAAGCCATGCAATTGTTGCAAATTTAAATAAACTACTGTGGAATCTGAAACTGGCAAACCCAAAAGCTGCTTAGAAGAAAAAAAAAAAAGAAAAAAAGAAAAGGCAAAATATTTTGGGTAAGCATATCTAGATGAGGAAACTGAGATCCAGCCACCCAGCTTCTGCTAGCCAGAGTTGTCGTGTCTGTGCAGAGTAGTACAGTGCCGTGTGGAATTACTAGCTCCTTTCTGGAGGTAGAATTGCTTTGTTTTCCTTGTGTTGTGAATGGTGTTAACATGTTCTGTCTCTCAGTTGATGCATCAAGAGTTGTGTAAATTTTTGTGTGTCTGTTATTTTTGTGCTCCTTTTTCTGGGAGGTTCTGGATGATAACAATGTACATAGATTCTATAACAACTGAATAAAGCAAAAGAATAAAAAATGCTTCAAGCACTGTTATGTACAAAGGTGTAGCCTACTTTTCAGGAAGTTGAGGTACAGACTGTGCTATGCTGGGAGAGCATTTTCTGGAGTTACTTATGTTTGTTTATCCTCTTAAACCCTTCAGTATCCATTATCGTTTGTTGGAGATGTTATATTTGTTTGACTGATATGGCTATTTTTATGTTTTTCTGCACTGTGTTTGTCTGAGCTTTGTGCAGATCTGCCCCCTGAGTCACTAGTTAGAAACAGGAAAAAGAAAAAAAGAAACAATACAATTATTTGTTATGTAGATGCAGTTTGAGGCTTCAGAGAGCAGCGGCATTCTTTCTGATCCACCCAAAACCTGTCCACTGCAATATTCCTTTGGGGAAATGGTCCACCATTCCTTGGGGAAAGGTTGAGAGAATAAATACATTGCAGATCTCACTCAGGTTGCTATGAGTAAGCAACAATATCAGTTCATTTGACCTATTTTAGAAGTTTACCTTAGAATGAGATCAGCTTGATTATTAGAAGGCCTGTTTCTGTAGACTTGATTAGTTCTGTTACCTGCACTTCTTGTGTCACTCAGCTGACACTTGAATATCTCAAATCCTTTCCTTCCCTTTGCTTCTGGGTCTATAATGCCATGACAATGAATTGTTTATGATTAAAAGTTTATGTCCTGGATGCTAGGTGTTGTAGTCTTCCTTGGGGTTGGGTGGGTTGTTTTTGT
This sequence comes from Pezoporus flaviventris, assembly GCF_033815535.1. Classification (NCBI taxonomy): domain Eukaryota; kingdom Metazoa; phylum Chordata; class Aves; order Psittaciformes; family Psittacidae; genus Pezoporus; species Pezoporus flaviventris. Next base: position 25,310,173 of record NW_026892579.1, on the reverse strand, counting down.
TTTTTTTTGCTGGTCTGTGATGCCTTGGCAGTCAAGATGCATCACTCAATTGTTTTGACATATCACATTTTAGGGTTGGGTGAACTCTGTGTACTTAAAAGTTTAGTGGGATAGTTCCCCCTCCTGAGAGAGAGGGTGCCACCATGGCATGTACTTTAATACAAAGTACTAAGCCTCTTGCCGAGTTGTGGCTCATGGGTGTTATATGGGTCCTGCTAGCTGAAAAGCTCTTAAGCTTCTGAGAATGCGTGGATGGCAGCAAGGCTCAAAGGACTCAAGCTGCTTAAGGTGAGTAATTGGCTCTGTTCTTGGCCAGCCCATATTTGGCCATATTTTCCTATTATGAAAAAACTTTTTCTTCTTCCTCGGTCACTACATTCTGAAAAATAAAACCAATGTAGCCAGAAATGCAATTCATAAAATTCAGAAGACTTACCAAAGTAAACTGGTTTTGTGTGTTCCCCTTTATCCAAGCCTCCACAGTGATTGCTTTTTGGTGGTTCATTGTATACAGTTCATAGTGATAGAAATAATGCATCTATGTTTCTTAAATGACATTTTGTGAAATACTTGTGACACCATTGACTTTTAATATGTGACTTTCAAATAGCTTAGCTTTACTGTTGTAGTTTCTTGCCTAATTTTTCACAATCTAGGTTATGAACAGACAGCCTAAAGTAGTAAATATATTGAGTAAGCTTTTTAAAATAGCTGGTTTTGCACAGCAGGCCTGAAGAGGCAGGGAAATATTGAGTATGCTGTGCATTTGCTACTGCACTGTATGGGTGCTCCTGCACTGTATTAATAAAATAAACAGTTTAGACAGACTGAAAGGAGAAAGAAATACTTATATGAATAAAAACAATGTTTATCATTACACAACTTAGGTTTATATTCAAAGTCAGACTAGAGGGGAAAAAAAAGCCCCGAGTGTACATTTCAGGAGCTCTATCAACCGTATGAGTGTGATTTGTACTTCAGGAGTCATGAATTGGGTTTACATGAAGATACAGTAGGTATCTGTAAAGGATTATATTTGTAGAAGGATTGTTCCTTTTGCTCACTTGCATGTACTTTGGGGTTATTCAGCCTGGAGAAGGCTCTGGGGAGACCTTGTAGCAGCCTTCCAGTACCTAAAGGGACCCTACAAGAAATCTGGAGAGGGATTTTTGCAAGACCATGTAGTGACAGGACAAAATTTGAAGGCTTTAAACTAGAAGAGGCTAGATTTAGATTAGATATTGAGAAGAAATTCTTCCCTGTGAGGGTGGTGAGGCACTGGCACAGGTTGCCCAGAGAAGTCGTGGCTGCCCCATCCCTGTCAGTGTTCAAGGCCAGGCTGGACGGGGCTTTGAGCAACCTGGTCTGGTGGAAGGTGTCTCTGTCTGGAGCAGGTGGTTTGGAACTAGGAACTTGGAACTAGGAACTTTAAGGTCCCTTCCAAACCAAACTGTTCTAGGGTTTGTGGCAAGGACCCAACAAAGTGCGCATGAACTCACATTTTGTAAGCCAGAAGGTAGCAGGACTAGAATATATTGCGTTATGATGGTGTTTTTCTCATTTAACTTTATGAGATGGTTATCTGTAAGTTCAGTTTTCTCAAACCCACTATCAGTATTCTGTGTTCAATTTTAACTGGCTCTGAAACCCAGCACTGATACTTTTATTCTTGTTAAATTCTGTTACCCTTTTGTAATTAAGAGGGTTCTCTTTGTACCTGGTACAGGTAAAAAAAACATTAGTGAAAGGGTTTCCAAAACAAGATATAAATACCATTTGCGGTATGTGTGCCACACCAAAGTGGCATGTTAACACTTCCTATGCAGTCTACTTTGCACTGCCTGGTGGGAAGAGCTCCCCTTTCCCTTAGTGGTACCTGAGAACATGAGTTTAAAAACTGCTACGTTGTAAGGTTTTGGGTTTGGTTTTGGGTTTTTTTTGGTTTTTTTTTTTTTTTTTAGAGAAGTTGAATTCAGAAGCTTGGCTTAGAAATGTCCATTTGATTTCCAATATGATTTAAATATATATACATTAAGTTAAAAGTTGGGGGAAAAAAATATATATAGCATGCTAATATAGCATGTGACATCAAATTACTTTCAGAGATGCTTTCAAAACCCACCTCCATACTCCAGGGTCAGGTCTTCAGGGCCAGCTATGTCATAAAATTCACAACTGGAAACTTGTAAAATGTACATCCAAATCAAACTGTGTCGTCATGAAGAATCTTGTGACCATTGACTGCTTTCCCCATAGCGCCAGCTAGACCATGGAAACTCTGTCTAGAGTTTTTGAAAGCGTATCTGACTTTTCAGAAGAACAAATCTGAGGAGCCATTAGTGTTGAGGTTATAGTAATGCAGTCTTTTCCTTGCAGCTGTCTTGAAAAATCTCTGGACACAGTGCCTTCATATTTCATGTGCTGTACAGACCTTTGACAGGGGTTAGGATATTTCTGAAGTAGCTCATCAGTATCTCTGAGAAAGCTTCCAAAAATGCATGTGGAGCACTGGATAGATACTGCTTAAAGCCATCTTACTCAGTTTGTCTGTCTTTTGTTCAGTGCTGCCCAATTTCTGAGCTCCTGTCATTGCTAATCTGTTGTATTTCAGTATTTTTAGGTCAGGTATGGACATAAATTTTACCAGATATGCTGCTTTTGAAAAATCCTTGTACTGCTTTACTCTGAAGTCTCCAAAAGAGATAAAAAGAGTATAATTGCTAACATAGGAAAAGGTATTTAACAGCTTTTCAAAGTAAAATTGTGAGCTGTAAGAATGTAAAGCCAAAAGGGCATTTTAATATGAAATATGGTGCATATATCTAAAAACTAGAGTTTTGTGGGTAAACAAGTACATAGATTAGCCTCAAAAAATAAAGACTGCTTTTCCAATTGGAAATTTTATTACCACTAAGTTTAAAGCCTTGAGTTTAAGAATTGCTGGCTGTTGGAAATCAGGCAGTTAGACACCATCTATTACTGCAACAGATTTGGTATGAGCTTTGTATTCTGTGTTTTCAGTGATATCTTTGTGTATAATTAAGACATACCTGATTTTAAGAGATGGATGAATATGAAAGCGGTATCTCTCAGTAGCTGTCTGATACATATATGTAATTTCTAAAAATCTTACTTGGCAAATACACTTTAGAGCATTATGTTTTCCAAAACTTGTTTCATAGCTTTAGCATGTATAGTTCTTGCTTGCTCTCGCTCTCTCCTTAGCATAAGAAGGAAGTGTTTTGAATAGCCTTTGATCATAAATTTGATTCCAGAGAGCTGTCTGCTGTGCTGACTTATTTTTGCCTTATTAGGTGATTTTTGCAGTTCATAACTCCAGGAACTGTTGAGCTCCCTGGTTTTTCAATTCCTAAAGCTGAACGACAGCAGTACAGTTTGGTTCTCGATAGAAAACTCCATGGCATTAAATTACCTTGTGTGCAGTGACACTGCTTGGGTGTTATTTCCATTCTGGAAGGAATGGTGTATTAGTGACTACTGTAGACTGTGTGCTGTTGGTGAGCAGAGACTTCATTTTTAATTAAAGATTCATTGCTTTTTGAGGGGAGAGCGAAACTATGCTTCAGTCTGTCAGCTAGCCCATTTGAGGAAAGCCGTGGCACTGTCTTCTGTCCTTTGTGGTTTGCTCAAAATCAGATTAGTACATCTCAGTAGAACAGAAGTGCAAATGTGTTTTGGAAACCAGATGCAAATGCTTGCATTGCTCGGCATCAAAGCCATGGGCTACTTCAGGCAAGTGACACTGGTGAGGTAAGGGTGGGGGTGGAAGGTTATACCCTTTGGTATTTGCAATGAAGTTGTAATAACCACCAGAACTTGCCCGGTCACGGGGCCCCGGCATGCAGCAGCCACTATTGTAATGTGAGGTGTGGCCAAAGAAACCAGAGGTCACCATCCATTTTATTAGGGGTCTGGGCTGCTGGGAGCAAAACTGAGGGTGGCACGGTGCCATGCAGGACAGGCTTTTGTTAGCGTGTTATGTAACGTGGAAGTGAGAAATAATGCAGTTGTTAAATAATGTGGTCGTTAAATGCAGCTCTTTGTTCCTTAATCAGAGATTCATGAATACTCTAGCTGTGAGCCTGCCTGGCTCTGGGATTCTTAATTGCGTTTCAGAAGCCTCAGTCAGGACCTTATAACTTTGAAAGGGCGGGGGCAGGCTGGTGGATTCTTCTTCAATTGTTAGTAAATTGTATTTACTGGGTTCTTTCTGTGAGATTTCTGTGGCATATAGATTTTATTTTTCCCTCCTTCAGAGCTAGAAAGTGAGGGCTAGAGACTGTCCGGTTTAAAATAATATTCTGAGCTTTTCACATCTCATCAGAAAGTATGGCTTTAAGAAAAATGTCCATTATAACAAGACTTAGTGTTGGAAAAGTTGGTAGGGGTGTGTTGCAGGAGATGGCTAACTGGGGAGGAAGGAACTTTCTCGCTGTACTGCAGCACTGTACAGCTAGTCTGACACATTTTGCTTAGTTTTGCTTGTCGACTTTTGAGGAATTAAGATATTAGACTTCAAACACTAGATTTTGGATCTGATTAATCATTAATCTATATTAGGATAATTTTGGATACCTTTGTTACTGTACTTCATTTAATTTATATATAACATTGTTTTCTCCTTGACTAACAGCTTTTATTACAAGTAGTGCATGAGAGTTAAAAAAAATTAGTTTCATGTGGTAGAAAATTATATGTAGTACAAATTATACAGAGGTTATAGATTATACTGTTAGCTGCTGTGGCTCGTGACCTATTAACTTTTAACTGTCCTTTGCCTTTTTATTGGTACATGAGATGTATTATGCATACAATTATTTAAATAACTCCCAACTCATATGGGCATTTTTAATGTCAATGAATATACTTCCCAAAAAGACTTTTAAAATTATAATGTGGGGTTTATATTCTGAATTCCATGCAAACTGTTTTTTTTTAACTCGTAGATACCAAGTTGTTGGACATAAAAACTGCTTTTTGTTCACATCATGAGATTTTTCGTAGGTATTGCAAAATAGACTATTGTGTTTGTTTGGGTTTTTTTTCAATTCCTACTGCTATCCAGTATTTATCAACACCGAAGATCCATACTGTATGTTTCAAGTCTGAATTGATTAAATCAATGTGACACGCTGAGGCTGGGCCAAGTCTTGTCTAACCAGCAGTCAGCACTGTTACTCTGGCATGAGTCTCCCAAAAATAGAAACACAAGAAGTCAAACAAGTAAGTGGAAGGGCACTAAAAGAAAAAGTGCTGTTAATTCCACTGTTGACTTTCTGTCTAATGGATTCTTGTTCCCAGGCCATGCTAAGTAAAGCAACTGGCACGGGGTGTGTTTCTGCAGATGGCTCAGCAGTGACACACGGGGCCCAGCTGGTTGACAGGTGTTTGATTTGTATTTAACAAGTACCTCACGCCAGCCAGATTTTTCTGTTACAGATACTAGGAAGCCAGTCAGCTGATGCTTTTTCTGCAGAATTAACACCCCTTTCACTGTGCTTCCCTTACGTTGTGAATGGCAGTTCTGATTTTTCCGTATAAGTGAAGATAACATTATTTTAGTTTGTAATAAGAAGGATACAAAATAGGAGAAATTAATCCATAGTTGAATTATTTAATAGTTGTAATCTGCTACCTTTACAAATGGAAGAGGCAAAACATTTTTATTTATAGCTGTTGACAGTAAGATCTCAAGAAATATTTATTTAGCTGTCCACTCCTTAGAATGAAAATTCCCTTAACGAGTATGCATGGAAGGATAATGACAGATTTCTGGCATATAGCTGTTACACGCTGTGTTCCTGTGTCTTCCCATAGTGTGAGAAGGACTTTCTTGTACAGTATAGCACACATAAGCCTGGAGTAAAAGAAATTCACTGCCCAGAGGTGATACAGTATTGGCTGAAATGCACCCAAGGCCGTGAGGGAAGAGTGAAGGAGGGAAACTACTAAATAGATGAGAATAAGTAGTGTACAATCCTATTCCTTATTGGTTTTGCTGTGAGCTACATAACAGCACACTGCATAATTGGAGAAAGGTTGTCTCAACCGTGGCCCATTTATTTAATTACAGTTTGGGGGGTTTGTTTTCTTTTAATAACTGGGAGTGGAAGAAATTAATGATCTTTGTGGCATTTGTTAGTGCCATGATAGCAACTGCTGGCAAAACCAGCTGTGGAAATAGTAGAGTATCAGGATGCTGTTATTAATCATCCTTGATTAATGTGAACTCTGAGAGCTTTAGCTAGTGGGATGTGTAATGTGACATTGACTATGTCCAGTTTGCCATTTCTTTATGTTTTTATCTGAGCATTTTTTTTTCCTGGTAAAAAAATCCCTGAGGTGGAAGAAGATGAGACTACAGGAACTGTTAACAAAAATGTGTGGCTCTTTGCAGTGACAAGGTGATAATGCCAGTGCTATGAAATAGCCAGAAGAAATACCACCATCTAGAATATGGTGTACTGGCAGTACTTCTGCTGCTGAACCTCAGAAGAATGAGGAAGGAATGAGCCAGAGAAATGGCTGTCAGAGTAACGTTGATTCTCTAAGTAAAATCAGTTTTAGTGAAACGATGATTATAAACTCGTGCAGAGATTCTGCATCCCTTGAATAGTGGACTAGCTTGCTTTCTGGGTCAGACATCCTAGACTTGGTATATGGAATAGGCTAATGGCCCTCAAAGAGGTTAAGAAAAGGGCCTGAAAGGAAAAGTTACAACTCTACTAAGCCGAGATGTCACTGTTCTTCAAAAAGCTGCTCAGAATTTACAGTAATGGGGTACACCTGGAGATTTACCTTTAGGGATCAGATCCTAGGTCAGTAGATCCACTCACAGTAGATCCAGACTCACAGGTCAGACATTGTCTGTTTGAGTCCTAATAACATAGCTGGTATATCCACTTCATCCAAATACTAGCCTTCCTTCAAAATGCATCAAATGTCAAAAGGCATTGTTTTAGAAGTGAGGAGATACATTTCTTGGGAAAGTCTTAAACTTCCAAGTGGAAATTGTGTTGTGAACTGGTTTATTTATCAGTAGTCGATAGAAGGTTTGCAGTTAGAGAAGCACACCAACAACATGGTATTCCAGAAACAGTACTCGTGAGTTCCTAGATTAGAAATTCCAGTCAATATGAGGTCTGTTTATTTTCGATTCACCTTAAGTCCTTGGTTTTGCTAGTGTTTTTTCTTTGTTTGTTTGGTTTTGTTTGGTTTTTTTCATATTTAATGGTCTGTGGGACAGATATTTGTTAGTGTAAACCAGCATTTGTATTACCTGAGAATCTCCCTCCTGAATTTTCAGTTTCTGGAAATGGATGATGATGATAATTCCTGCATTAATGAATATCTGCTGACATCTAAGAGGTTGGCCAATGCTGTTTACCTTCCTAATATAGGCTTGGGGCTCCAATTATTGTGGTGAATATAGTAGTGATAACATATTTTGTTATTTTGAAAAGACCTTGGAATTTCATTAATACTGGATAATGTGTTTTAGCTTTTATTTAACATTATTGCATTTCAAATATTTTAGCAAGGCCAATTAGATTAATTGCCACTTCTGCCGAAACTTTAATAAATTTAGATTTGCTTTAATGCCATGTTATGGCTGGGTTAACAATAAATCAATAGATGGTGTGTCAGGCAATTTCTTTTGACTGACCTACTGTAAGGGAGAAAAGACAGTTACAAAAATCAATTAGTTGTCCACGAGTACAACATCACTTCCAAATTTTTTCTACTGTGTTGCTTCAGGTGACACAGCTGGGGAAGTGATCATTCCCTTGTACTCAGCACTGGTGAGGCTGTACCTTGAATACTGTGTTCAGTTTCGCCTGTCAGTACAAGAGAGACATTGAAGTACTGGAGTGTGTCCAAAGAAAAACAACAAAGCTGGTGAAGGTTTGAGAGCACAAGTTTAGAGCTGGGGGAACTGGGTTTGTTCAGGCTGAAGAAAGGAGTCTTGGGGGAGACCTTTCACTCACTACAGCTACCTGAAAGGTTGTAGAGAAGTGGGTGTCGGTCTCTTCTCCCAAGTAAGAAGTAATAGGTCAAGAGGAAACAGCTTCAAATTGTGCCAAAGGAGGTTTAAATTTTTCCAGGGAAGGAAAAAATTCTTCACAGAAAGGGTTGTCAAACATTGGAACAGACTGCCCAGGGAAGTTACTGAGTCACCATCCTTAGAGGTATTTAAGACATGTAGACATGGCACTTAGGGACATGGTTTAGTGGCTGACTTGGGAGTGCTATGTTAATGGTTGGACTTGATGACCTTAAAGGTCTTTTTCAACCTAAACAATTTAATGATTCTTGATGAAGGTGGTCAAGAAGGAAGCAGTTGTCACTTCTTCAAGGACATGTGTTAGCAGTGAATTCCACTTGTGTTTTGCTAAATGCAGAAAGTACGCCTACTGACAATAGAGGCTCTTTTTCTGCTCATACTTTTCTTGAGGGTATAAAAACAGCTCCTCGGCATCTATCATAAAGGCTTCGGTCAGTTCGTTGTCAGATTTCAAAACTAAAATAAAAAAAGGCAGTATGCCAGCCTACAGCCTGTAGTTATGCATGAAAACAAATGGAGTGATCTTTTCATCCTAGTTTTTTCAGAACAACTTCTCTGAGTTCTCATGTCATGTCTAAATAATTTGTGAGAGCAAAATATAGACACAAAGTTTTGTCTTATGTGTTTCATTTGTGAAATGAGTGCTCTATGTATTTGAGTATAGAAATTGTGTGAATTGCCTGCTTTGTAAGACATGCTAATTAGTACAAAAGGAAACAATGCCAACTAAAGAGAGCGCAGTCTGGAGTAAGGAGCACTGCGGCCATGTTCTTTGAACCTCTGAGCTGTGTCTGGCTGCTGATTCATTAGTTTGCAAAGCACCAAAACCTACATTTTCAAGTGTTTAATTCAGAATGCATTAATGTCTAGTTGCCTGAACAGATAGGCTGGTCAGCCTTGTCCTGAAGGTGGGTATCAGGAAGGTTTGGGAAGGAGGAAAAATGGATACCTCCTGATCTCAGATTATATTATGAGATGCAATTGAGTACTGTAGGGCTTTCTTATTGGCCTTTCTCTTGAGCAGCTGTGCAAAAAAGCCACAGGAGCCCTGATCACAAAGACACAAGAGTCCTCTGACCAGCCCTCACCCCTTTGGCCAAACCGTGATGTTCCTGCTCTGCTGGAGCTGCTTGTCCTCTTGAAGCAGGACAGAGCAAAGGAAACAATATACCTGTCACAAGCCCTTCATCAGGTTATTTCAAGAGAGGATTTTATGCTTGCTCACATGGCTCAAGGATAGAACTAAGCAAGTACTCAGCAAGTATATTGGTAATTCAGCAGTAACCAAGTGGGATCGAAAGGATAATTAGGACCCAAAATGTCATGTTAGCAGAAACTCATGACTAATCTAGGAGATTCATGGGGCAAGTCTTGGCAAATATCAGCTGAATATATTTTTATGTCATTAATATTCTATCAGGTGATCCTAACCTTTTACAGGAGCCTGATTAAAGAAATAAGGAAATATTCTAGTAGGCTAAGGAAGGTGTCACATAATGGAGTGTAATTGGTGTGGGATTTTTATTTGTTAAAGACAAAGCTCTGCCCTTGCTGGTGGCTCTGGACTGGCTTGGTATGTGCTTCACAGGGGGATGCTGCTCAAGCCCTCTGATAGTACATTCTTGAACATTACACTCCATTTCTGCAAAAAATAGTTGCCCTCATTTTAAAATACGGGCCTATTAGATTATTCCAGGGGTCTGGCAGACTCAGGGTAATGGAAGGCACATATCCATAAATTATCAAAACAATAAGTAGTGTTTGACCATGCTGATTTTACTTCTATTGAGATGAGTTTCCTTCCTAGTAACCTTGGAGTATCAAGACTATTCTGTAAATCAAGCTCCTGGCAGTGCTCTAGTAAATTTAAAAATAAAGAGGAAAATGTTTGGTTTTCATCTCGAGGTTGCAGAAGCATCTGACTGTTTCTTGGTGGGTTTCGGGTGGGTTTTTTTTTTGTTTTATTTGTTTTGCTTTAATTTTGCAAAACCGTATCTGCAAGATGCATAAAGTATTTTACAGAAATGATTTCTCTTTCCCAGCCTTGAAGAGAATATCATGACGCGCCGGCATGTTGGCCAATATAAATCATATTAATGCCTAAAATGTTCCAAATACCAAAACATGTTCCCAGTTATTGATAACAGGTTCTCTCAATTTATTATTATTTTTTTTTTGTGATTAGATAATGTGCTGCCTAATTAATTTTTGGCACCCTACTGTTTGGCAGTGCATGTGTCCAGGGCACCTAATAAAGGTCACATATTTGTATGTTAAGATAGCCTCTTTTTTTTTAATCTGGAAGTCTCTTATTTAGGGGCTAAAAATACCTAAATGTGGAAATCAGGGTGTTAAAAATGAATGTAAATGCATTCGAAGAAAGTTTCTATGTACACAGATACACAGTGTCTTACTCTAACTTAAAAACCCTTAGGTATAAACTGAATCTCTAATTTTATAGGGTGTTGCATTATAATTACAAACTGCATAATCAATAAATGATAAATATATTAAAAACTTGATTATAAATACACTGCTAATTTCCCGAATAGTTAAAGAAACCGCAATATCAATCATTTTAGATTTTATAAGAATCAGTATTGATCTAGGAGGTTATTTTTGCATTGTGTTGAAGGGATAAGCATTTATATTCGCTGATTAAACAGTGCAAGGCAAAACATCTATAGCTTGTCTCCACAAAAAAAATCCAACAACAAACCACAACAGTGAATGTGGGGTTTTTTTTTTCTAGTTTACAGTGCTCTGATATAGCAGCAAAGGTGAAATATTATCGGGTAAATATTAATGATGAAAAAATTTTCTGAATTCATGCTGTAAATCTCGAGAAAATGAAGGGCTAAGGATTACTTGTAACGATTAATTAGATTTTTACCCCAGCATGCTATCATCTATTTTTACAGAGGGGAGCTGGAATGAAGATGTTGGAAACTCTATCATGACTGGAGTTAGAAAAATTCCATTTTAAGAAGCTATTTTAAGCTGTATTTTAATTGCTGTAAATCATCAGTGCTTTGTATTTATTTGCTTAATTACTTGTATCATTTTGATGAGTAATTGTTCTTTTATTGTCTCTTTCTCTTGTTAAGAGAGATTGGAGTTTTTCCTTTGTCTCTGTTCTTTTTTGTGTGTCTGGGAGGCATTCGTCTTCTGCTTGGCTTGGAATCAAACAAGTGAACTTTCAAAACTTTCTTTTGTGGCTGAATCCTGGCTTGGCTAGATAACTGAATTGGATAGTGTGTGAGTTACAAGGGCAAACTTCTGTCCAGGGATTAACACCCATGAATTGAATGGAGAAAGCATTTGATTTTAGATTCCTTTAATAAGTCTTCTAAGCTCCCACTTGAAGTAATATGAACAAGGGTGAATTCTATTAGAATTTAGGTCAGTAACTTTAGATTTATTGAGACCAAAATTAATGTACTTCACTGTGGCATATTTCATGTAGATAGAGGGTGGCTCTTAGCTTTCAGTGTCACAGCCTAGTTCTCACTAGGTCTGTAACTGTTTAATATGCTTTGCCAAGAAGGAATGGAAAAGGAAACTGCTGCAATATTTTATGTTTTAATTTAAACAAGATAATAGTAGGTTTTTAACTATATCTTTTCTTAGAAGTCCCTGTAGTAAATGCAGAATTGCATTGTCTATAGCTTTCAATTCAGACTTGTTGATTTGTATTTTTCTCTTTTACTCAACTTGTCCTTATTCAGATATTGAAGATGAAGTTTACCATGTTACTCAGCTTGGATAGTTACCTTTAAAAACTTTTTTTATTAACAAGGTTTTTGTTTTTACTTATGCTTATTTGTTGAGCAAAACTTTTAAGTATCTGGTTTCCTGAATGGAATTTACAAACCCAAATCAGATTAATTTTCATGGGCAATGCAAGGAGAAAGTCATTTGTGGGTCAGGGAATGACTAACAGTCGACCATATAGCTGACTTATTTTGTTCTTGGGGTAGAGGAGGCGGTAATTTAAGAACATGCACAGAACATGCACTTAGGAAGCAGGAGAAACAAATTTTTGTCTGCCTCATTGCATAGGATCAAGATTTGCATTTCCTCCTGCCAAATAGGCTGGGGAAAGATACGAAACCCCGCTTTGAGCAGAACCTAGAAACCAGCAGTCAGCTTAGTATGTACAACTCCCTGTGGGACCTAGCAATTTAAGCATGGATCCTTGTGGTCTCAAGTACCTAATAAGACTTAGGGAGAGACTGGAAGATGTGGCACCCTTGGGATTTTAGGTACTTGAGTAGTATGCAAGAGTCCCCTGAAATATTTTTTTCTGAATCAGGGCCTGAAATAAAACTTAAGAAAGATTCTCATGGGATCCAAACTGAAGCAACCTACAGCTGCTGCATAATTAAATAGCCTGTAATTGTTAATTACATAATATTTTGAAAGTGAAATGTATTTTAACCAAATACAAGTCACCAGACATAAACAAACCTAGAGATAATTCAACTCTTCTGTAGAAAAGGAACGAGAAGCAGTGCATGTCTAGATGTCTTTTTCTCTTAATTTAGCTCACTCGTGAGTTAGGTCTGTAATATGATGGCTATGTACATTTTGTTTCAGGGGGAAGCTGGCTTAGTAGGTGCTCCTGGCATACCTGGTCTTACTGGTTCCAAGGTAAAAGAAATAAATAAACCACCACCTACAACAAAAAAACAGTCTAATTTTCTGCATTTTCACTCTCAACATCCTTTTTGCCAGCTGTCCAGTATCTACATAAATTGCACTTAACTTACATATCCAATTTGTGAGTTGTATAATGTGACAGAGGAACTTTACTATCAGTTTCTAAAAACCTGCCTATCAGCATCATTTTGCATTAAGAGCAGTTGCCTAAGCCTCAGAACTGTGCAGGTCTTTCCAGCCACAAGGTAGCAGATTCAAAAATTCCAAATTTGAGAGTCTCATGATCTCAGCAAAATGAGATGAGGGATGGCGCTGCTGCTTCCTGTCTTGCATTTGAATCTTTTGCTCCTCTTTAGAGGTGGAATATTGTGGGAAGGACAGAACTTGCAAAAAGTGACATCTGTATTATAAACCTTGCTGGTAATATTTGTTCAAGCTGCCTTAGTCTTTTCATGGCCAGATTTTGTTTTCTGTTGGTTGCAGCTGTGTTTAACCCTAAGTATTTGGAATGAAGCCTCAATGTCACATATGTCTGCCCAGCTAATTCCTTTTAGAAAATTGGAGGGGAAATAGTTCTGCTGCTTCCACAAATTAAGGGACTACACATAAAACTCCACATTATTTTCTTCATACTAAAATTTCAAGAAAGTGCTCTGCAGCGTGACCTTGATGCAAAGGCCTGATTTCTGTATATTTAGGCAGATATTTCCTGTAATACAGCACGGAGGGAAGGAAGGAACTTTTCTGCATATGAGGTAGCCAGCACTAAGTTCTGCAACATGCTTACCACAATCTATCAATTTATAAATTCGAAGCCAGGATTTCATTGACTTTTACTGCAGGCATATTTAAAACATTGAAAGTCAGATCAACAATCCTGCAGTATCAGGACAAGTAATCAGTGATTTCCCATGAAAAAGCTTGTGTGAAATGTTTTTCCTAACTTACTATGAGAATTCTGCCACAGAGAAGAGAATTAAGGTCAGTCATAATTGTGTTATTTTGCAACATCCACGTTTTTATTTCTGCAACATTCAGATGCCTTGAAGTAACTTACCAGTGGCTAATATTGTTAATACTGTCAAGTGGAAATTACCTAAACTACTTTCTCTATGCTTTCTGTTGACTGTATTTCTTATTCCCTCTAATTTGTAATATTTATTTTAAATTTAAATCTGTGCAGAAAATCTGGACACTTTCTGAAAAAAAAGAGAAGTTACTTTATCGCCCCATACTTAGGTACAGGCAGAGAACATACTGGTTGAGCAGTACCATTTCTGAAAATGACCTGGAGGTTGACATGAGGCTGAATTATGTGCTAACAGTGGTTCACTTTCTCTCCTACTGGGGAGAAAGTGAACCACATATTGGACAATGATAGTAAAAACTGAAGCTGGCAGATCAGGGGAAGATATTTTCCCCCTTTGCTTGGTGGTGCTGCATCTGGAATGCTGTGTCATGTTTGGCAAGGGGTGAGGGGCTTTCACCCTTAATACTTTAAGAGGTGTAGAGAAACCAGAGGGGGTCCACAGGGAGCTAGGGTATGTTCAGGGGCTTAGAAAACAAGACCTTTGAGGAGAGTTTCAAAGTACTTTGTTGAATCTGGCAAAGAGGTGTCCAAGGAGTGATCGCGACTGTCCTGCAGACATAAGAAGCCCAGCTGGCTTCCAGCCAAAAATTCATCTGGAATTGCAACTAATAAGGGATTTGAAGTTCAGCATAAAGGGCTTCTGTTAACTGCATCTGTAGTTAAAAAATGAGGCTGAAGAAAATGTTGACCCACTCCTTAATGGGGTGGGGGATGTGGAAAAGACTGAGTGTACCTGATGGGTTTTTTGCTTTGGTTTTCACTAACAAAGTTTGCCTTCAGGCCTCCCAGATTACTTAAATCTCCTAGCAGAGTGTATGAGAATGTACCATTGCGCACTGAAGGGGAAGACAGTGTTAAGGAGCGCTTAAGCTACTTGGACGTTTGCAAGATACCAAGCAGTATCTACCAAGTAGATTATCAAATTGGAGCTGGAACATTATTACAGGTCTTTTTATTGAAAAATTATCAAATAAATAGTTTAATCTGATGAGCTTGAGTTAATATTTCAAAATTCACTCCTGTGTTTTTTTTTTTGTTGTGTGTTGTTTGTTTTTGTCTTTTTGTTTGTCTGTTTATCTGTTGGGGTGGTTTTTTAGTAGTTAGATATGGGTTTTAAAGTGAAAGGAATGCACTTTCTGTAAATTATATCTGTAGCTTTTTTTGAATTGTTCTGGGTTTCATGGACCTTCACAGCTGACTAGTCATTTTTCAAAATTAAAATGAAGTTATTAATAGCAAAAAATGTATTAAAACTGGTTCTGCAGAAGAACAGAAGGACTGTAACAAGCAAGTTTAGTGTCAGTGTCAGGACAAGAATCCAAGAAGATTACTTAGGCTGAATGGAAAAAATGTTTGACTGTTAATCCACAAAACAGTGGAAAAACATGGCTATTTTTCATAGAGGTTTTTCACAGAGGTTTCACACCTTTTTGAATGAGCGACAATCAGTATCTAAATAATTTCTTCTGTTTTAATCCCATAATAAAACCCAGTGCAATAAAACTATTTTAAAGAATTAAATTATTTGGAGAATGTTTAGGTTTGAGATTTTTAACTTTTTTTTTTTTTTTGTTCCAGGGTGAGCGTGGCTTTCCTGGTGGTAAAGGTGAAGAAGGAGAAAAGGTAAATTATTTTGTCCATGTCACAATTTTTTCAACTTAACAATTTCATATAAGGCCAAACAAGCAGAGCTTTTTTCTGAATGTGTTCCTTGACTCTTTCATGAATAAAATTCTTATTATTTTGCTATGCAAATGCTTAAGAACAAAGACTTTTTATGCATGCTAATCAGTGAGATCAGTGCTTCTTTTAGAAATACTTGATTTTTTTAAGAAAAGATTGAATAACGAAGCCTAACAGAACCATAGCCACTAGACTCCAGGAATGTTTACTGCTCTCTTGTTTCTATGGTAACTAGTAAATGTTTGTTTATACAGCATGAAATGTATCATAAGATGATGTGTAGGTATTTATAGTACTTAATTACTGCTTTTGTACATTAAAAATGTACTTTTTTACAATTTCCTGTGTTGATTGTAAGCAGTAAATGTTTTACACATTTTTTCCTAAGAGCAGAATTTTACTGCAATACCAAAATTTTACATTTGCTACAGCATAACTGACTGCTAATTTAGAAAGGTTAATTTCCATTTGTATACTTCAAAGGCAAGTATGTGTTGAGGGACAAGTGGAAGGAAAACACCTGATCTTTGATTACCTAGTAGGAATTAAGGTAATGATGGTGATAGTTTATGTTGAAACTTCAGCTCCTAACCATGTTGCTGACTGATTACTGCTTTTTCGCTATTTTTGGTTGATTTGGATTAGGCAACCTGAATTAAGACTCTCGGTTTATAGAAAGTTTCTCTGTGCTTCAGCTGACTGTCTGAAAAAGGGGCAGACAAGCGTTTCTGCTTTTGTGTGCTTATAAAGATGAAGAACAACACGTACTGCTATTCTGGTGATATTTTGAATGAAGAAAATGGAGAATAGGTGGCTGAATTTAAAATGTGCACTATATCTGTGAGTAGGGCTGTTTTGGAAATGGATATATTCACTCACCCACTCTTCAAAAGTGACAGCCAGCTTTACAGTGTTCATATTTTTAAAGAAAGCATGCTACGGATTAACAAAATTTAAGCAGTTTTAAGATCTATGAGGGTTTTTTTAGAAGAAAGTGTTCTGGTAACCAGGAAGGAAAATGTATCAGAAGTAAAAACCAGAATCCATAGCAACAAGCATTTATAATGTGAAGATTCAGCCTCTGAAAAAACCCACTTGTTAAGCTTGAGTGTTTGTAACTCCACCAACAGATCTTACTTCCTTGGTGGTATCATTATTCAGCAGTTCTGAAGGGCTTGCGGATTTTTTTCTTTTTTTTTTTTTTTTTGTCATAATTGCTGTGCAGCTGTGCTGTGCTTTGCCCGAGTTTTATGAGTAAATTGTGTTTGGACACAGACACACAGTTCCAGCTGTTGCTGCCACTCTCTTTGCTTGATTTCCTTTATTTTAAGACAGATAAAATGACCCAACCAGTGGTAGTCACATTTTTGTTATGTGGAAGCTGAGTCAGCACATTTGGATCAATTTAAAAGTCTTTCCAGTGTAACTATTAATAATGTATTCAGCTATCCTTAAAATAAAAGGAAAATAAACAAGTGGAAGGATCTTTATTTGCCAGTGATTACTCAAGAATAATTTAGGGCAGTCTCATGAGAAGCTACACATCATGACTTGTGAGGAAGTAGTGTGGTTTAGGCTATAGGAAGTAAGTCTCAGCCTGGGCTTTAGCAGTTAGTCAATTTAGCCTTAATTCAAATAATTACTAAAGAACAACAATTGCGAGTTTCCAGTTACTGAACTCCAGCATTAAAAATGTATCAACAGCTTTGCATTTTAACATAGCATCACAAAATAAAATACTTGTAATAATTTTTGCATAAAAAAAAACATGATTAAAAATCTTGGAACCTAAATTTGATTTTTTTCCTAATACAAAAAACTGCTTCATATTGCATATTAAGGAACAAGATAGTATTTGCATGCCATGTCTTGCGTATCACCTAGCATGAGACACAGCTGCCTAAACATGGGATATTTGCATTCCAAACTCTGTAGAAGCACATTAAAATGAACAATCCTATATTTTTGTTTTGGTGACCATATAATTCCATTGGATTGAATGCTTGAAACCAATTCAGTCTTATACTTCTTGGTTCATCAAACCAAACAAGTTGACCATGGCTTTTACTGTACCACATGCTACTTTGCCAGAGCAAATTCTGGGCCCACCAGAGAGATGTAGGCAACTGAGGTGAAAGTGAATGACTGTATGTAAATTAGAGGAACCATCCATAATTTAAACTATTAAGGGAGATTCTTTAGGCAGTTTAAAGCTTTCTTTGTCATGCTTGGTTCTCTTTGAGGAATCCAGAAGTCTTGTTTTGCCTTCCTCCTTTTTTTTGGTCTTGGTTGAACTTGGTTTGCTCTTACAGAAGCCAGTAGTGGTAAAGGAAGCTACAGACTGTGTGTGGAGGTGTTATGCTGGAAGTTTTTCCTCCATGGGAAATATACTCTTGCTGTAAATATTATTTAAATTCTCCTTTGTATTCTGTTTTCTTTTTGTTACTTAGATAATGACATTGTCTTATGTGTTAGTCTAATAGCTCTAACAAAAACATTGGTCTACCCTTCTATAGCATGACTGAAAAAGTATATGCCGAGAGCAGTTTTCATTGGTTTGCTGCTAGGAAGTCAGACTTTATCATATGGATCTATCCTCAATCTAATTGTAGTTAATTGTAATCTGTTCAGAATTGTAATTTTATGGTACAGGATAGAAAGGATGAGTATCAGACTTTATAATTATAGGCAGGAGGGAAGGACTGATGGTAAGTAGAAGAAAGCTTTAAAATTCAGAATGATCTTAATCAGAAATGTAGCCTGAAAAAAAAAAAAAAAAAAGAATCCAATGCAGAAGTAACAAGTGCAAGGAGCTACCTGTGGGGGAGAAAAAATGAGCTGCAAAAAAAACCAAATCAAAAAGTATCTACTCAGAAATTAAAACCTGAGGGTTGTTTGGAGGAGAAGCTGAGCACACATAAATGCAGTCTTTATGAAAGACTTTAGGATGTTTTAAAGTGAAATATTGTCTGCAACACTGATCAAATAGTCCTATTTGGTACTGGTAGGGCTTCAACTTAAAGCATTTTGAGAGCACTGAGAATGGCTGGTGCTCAGGAGCATACAACCTTTGAGGAATGATGGTATGAACAAAGATTACTTAGAGTCAGCTGAAAAGAAGTATGTAAACAGTCGTCAAATACATAACACTGCTGTAAAGAGGAAGAAAGTGGTATATTTGCTGTGTCTGTAGTGAGTATAAAGCAATGAGCTGAAAGTGAAGTAAGGAAAATGCTGTGTAGCCATTGGGAAAAGGTTTTTAATTCTAACAGTGTTGATTGTTGTACAAGTAATTTTCTTTTCCAGTGGTCTGCAGTTTTTATCCAAGTTACAGAAAAGGGAAAAAAAACCTAAAGAAAGGCTTGCTTCATGCAAATGCAGATGATCAGATTTGTCTTAGATGATTTTACCATTTTCAGTTAACAGCATCAAAATTATGCAAGGTATCACACTGATGTCTAATTGGATAAGCACAGAGAACAGCAAGACAGTTTCTTTTTCAACATATATCCTTGTTTCTTTTTCATGCCTAGTTAATACTTTTCTGATGCAGGACAGTGAAGCTCTGGAATAGGTTGCCCAATGTGGTTGTGCAGCCTCTTTTCCTTGCGGTTTTCAAGACCAGCCCTAAGCAACCTGGCCCTGACCCCATACCTGAACACTGCTTGGAGCATGAGGTTGGACTAGAGACCCCTTTTGAGGTCATGTCCGGTCTTAGTTATCCTTTAATTTTAGGAACAGTGAACATGCACGCGATATTTTTCTGATTTCTGTCGGTTTATGTGGATTTATAATTCGGAGAATAATAAAAAACTATAATAGTCTAGTCTTTTTGTTTGTTTGTTTGAGGTTTTGTTTAAATGTTGTTAGGGGTGAGATTTGAATGTACATTTATTTACAGTATGGACCAATATTATTCACCAGAATCTGTTATAGACAGATTTCTTTTTTTAAGATGTGTATATAAGTTCACACACTCTAGTTTTGGAGCATAATGTCTAGGGATGGCCAGTGCCCTTCCTTAAATATCCAATCATCTGTCAGCTGATGCAGTCTTCCTTATAGAAACTCTTGTAGAAGGCTTGTTTGGCTTACATTGTACATGGTTGCTTGGATGATGGGTGTGTATGCATTCACTGGTTTTACCTTGGGATTACTGAAACCCTACCATACAGATAGTTACAAAATAAATTGTTCAACATAAATGAAATCTAAGGGTGTCTTCAGAATTTAAGTTCCAAAAAAGGAGAATCTAAAAATTTTATTACTATTAAAATTGCCGTGCAGCTGTTGGGTTGTCTGATCACAGCTCCATTCATGTGAACTGTGGCAGTTCCCCTAGCTGAATCCCTGTTTCTGTTTTAACTCAGAGGCAAGTAAGGTATGATGTTATGTAGACTAAATCTCGTTACTAGTTGATGTCTTTGAAGACAAAGTTGCGAGTGGTAGAGTACAAGTGGTAGAGTACAAGGATGGCTGTTCACTGGAGAGGGACTCTTCAATTGCAGTTTTCCTTGACTAGGTGCTTTCCTTTGTAAAGCATATTTCCTTCCCATCTCACACTCGAAATAGAGGATTTTCGAACAGGATGTCATTGAAGCTGAGCTATGTAGCAGTACATGTACTGTGATATGCACTTGTAAATGCTTGATCTTTGCTAAAGTTATTATTTCACTGTAATTCTTTGATTTATATTTCTCAGTAAAATGATATAAGTAAAAAAGTTGGATGTATTAGACTAAGGGAAACTTTGGGAGTAAAACCGTAGTGATAGTTATTCATTATTTCCAGTTTCATCCTTTTATCTTTACTTTTTGTATGTTTTGATCATGCTTTTGCCTGTGTATGCATGTGAGAAGAGAGGAGGAGTCTGGGGCTTGTCCAGCATAAATGTAGAAAAAATTGTCATCTGCTTCATTTTCTTCTAAACGCAGGATGTTCTTTGTATATATTTACTGTTTTGTGAAGTACAATTTGAATTATTCCAGGAAACAGGGCTTCCTCTATTTCCTTGAGAAGAAATTTCTAAATAGATCTTAGTGTCAAGAAGATTTCCTGGAGGTTCAGCATTTTGTACTTCATCCTATCACACCTGATAAAATACTCTGCTGTCTATCTTCCATCCATTCAGAACACACAAGACTATAAACATCCAGTGTGTCTCCAGGTGTAGGCTTTTATTTCACAGTCTTTAATATGTTTTTTTTCTTAAATGAACATAAATAAAGGAAAAGGAATCACCTTTTTTTTCTAAGTTGCTGGTTGAAGTTAGTCATTATTTACTCATTCTAATATTTTGATGTCTGTACCATAAATCTCAGTAACAAAACCATCCCACATAAGAGCTCAAGTTACTGGGGAAGCTTCCAATCTACTAGAAAAATAGAAGCTATTACTCATGGATAGATGACAGTAATGAAGCTCAAAGGTCTATAATTAAAACTACTATAAAATTACAAGATAAGCAGTTGGTAACCCTCCTGCCTATTAGTACAGTACTTCTATTTGTCAGCTGTAAATTCTGCTACAAATGCTTCAGTCTGAACAAAAAATTAGAAGAGTAAATTCAGTAAGCTATGTTTGGAATAGTCCCTAGCCTATTCTAGGCTATTATATGGGGTAATGCTAATTAGATTCACTGAAATGTCTGCAAGAGACCTTCACAGCTGGGGCTATTAATTTAATGATGTAGATGACCAACTTGCAGGTCCCAACATCTATCACTGTTTAATTCACTTGCACATACTCATTTGGTCAGATTAAAGGTTCATCACACTCAGCATCCTGCTTCTGACAGCCAGAAGTGGTGCCCATGGGAAAGCATAAGTGAGCAAGTACAGTGCTTCTCCCCATGTGCTCTTCCAGGCTCCAATTATGAGACTGCAATCTTAGCCAGATGTTTTCAGTGAATTTAGGAGCCCTCAATGGACTTCTCCACCATTAGTGAGTGAAGTTTTCCCTTGAATTCATGTAAACTTTAGGCATCTGCGATATCCTGTGGCAAGGAATTATGCCGTTTTTTTTTTGTGTTTGAAGAACCACTTCCTTTTGTTTACTTGGAACCTGCTTCCTCTTAATTTAGTTTGGTGTTCCCTGCTTCTTCTGTTGGAAGATTTCTGTTCTCCTTTTCAGTATCAGTCAAGAATCAATAAGCATCTTGCATGCTTTCCTTTCTCTTCCATATTGAAGAATGCCATCTTACTTAGTATCTCCTACTATGTAAACTGTTGTATATTTGATCATCTTTACTAGCTGCCTCTGGATGTTTTTGAATTCTGTTTAGTATTTAAGCACAATAGAGAATATTCAGTGAATATCATATCACAGTGAGATTCTTCACTTTGTGCCTTTCTAATACTTCCTCACATGGAAATTCCTTTTCACCCTCTCATTAGCTTTGAGTGTAGCCTCGAGATCTCACTGTTGGTCCTTTCAAAACATTACGAGTCATTGCATTTAGGAAACTGTGATTGTACTCACAGATGTTATGGCTGCATCTCAAGCATAAGGATTTTACTGCCCTCATCATTTTAAATATAACTACACTGAACTTCATTTGTCCTTCTTTTTCCATGTCATTTCATGTTACCATGCCTATATTGAGTTTGTCACAGTTCATCCTCATCTGTTTTATCCTGTATAATTTGGTATCATCACCTGATTTAGTTACGTACCTGAAAATCGTTTTCTTTTTGAGGTTTGAGGGTAAACAATTCATGTCTTGCTGAGAACAAGATTAGTGGAGAAGTGACTTTGCCACTACCTAAGTGCTGGTGTGAACTCTCAAACTCTTTCTGTCTTGGATTAGGAATATAGTATTTGACAGGTGTTTATTTTTTGGCATTAGAACAGTATCTTTTACAGTCTGACCTCTCCCCCAGCATTTGGTGTTATCTGAAAATGGCCACTTGCAGATATTGAGTACAATTTCCTTCAGTCCACAAAGCTTTCCAAATTCCAATTGCTTCCCACAACATAGGAAGCCTGTTGCATGGTAGGCCCAGATGTGGAGCTTTGCGCAAGAAAGCACACAGGGTGCTCTGCAGAAACAGCCAAGCTCATTCTAAATGAGTTATCTGGGGTATCAGCAGCATTGCAGCTTCATTAGTGGGCACTCTGAGATGTACGGTTTAACAGCATGAGCAGAGTGCCAGGTTGGTTGGATGTATCAGTTCCAGTAGCGGTTACTTCTGTGCCACTTTGGAGATTTCTGTGAAGATATATCCAGAGATGGATGCCTGGGTACTGCTACTGCTACAGATGCGTAGAAAAGATATACTAGTTTGGAAACAGCTAAGGTTGTAAACATTTTGAGTGGTAATTTTGATAAATGATAATTAATTTTTTATCTATAAAGAATGCTTGCAAATTTAGCACCTTAGAAAATATTCTGGAGGAGCGGAGAAATATCCACTGGCAGGTGTAGAGAACACAGCATCATACCCTCGATACATAGACATATTGAGGTCCCAGTTTCCATTTAACCAGTCTGAGGGTTGTGTAGCACCAGTGGGGTGGCTGCTGGGGCTTGGGTTGGGGTACCTGTGTACAGGAGAGAGGGTAGAGATGGGCATGGACCTTGAGTGGGCTACTTGGGGAAAACAAGAAGAATGGGTGGTGAATGTGTATGTATTTCTGAGAGGGATGGAAGAGAATGATAGTAATTCAGAAGCCAGTGCGGGGTACATCAGTACTAATGTGGGAATAAACCCAATATTTCTAGTGTTTCCTAATTCTTCTATTTGACTGCACTGCCTTCCAGAAAGTATATGGTCTGAATATTGTCTGTAAGTAATCTATCTTACTCCTTTTTGGAGTCAAAAGTAGAATACAAAATTGCTTGTTTCCTTGCTTTTGTCAGCTTTGCTAGGTAATTGTTTGTAATCTGTGATGAGGTGGCAGGTGTTCCACGCTCAGCCTCTGCTTTTAGTTCATTCTCTGCTGTAGCTACCTAGTCTTACAGCTCAAGTGATAAAGCTCATTCCTGTGAATTAAAATATTCTCCCTTCTAACTCCACATATTTGTTGAAAGGTCTTATAATTAATTATGACAGATGATTTTTGTTGTTTCCCATTTATTAATCTGAACAGACTGAATTTAAAACTATGGCTGCTACGTCAAAAGATAAGAAATGCCAGAGCAGAATTAATTTGCAAACTAAATGCGACCTCAGTTGGTTCAGAGAGAGACCTGGAAATAGCCCATTTTATGAATGTTTCCACACAATAGTCTCAGAGAAACAGATCTGATTGAAATTCAACATCCAGTCATTTTTGTACAAACTCATTTTTTTATTCCTGTTTCCTTTTTTCTTTTTTGTTTTTTTTGGTGTTAGAGTTTTTTGTTTGTTTTTTTGTGTTTTTTTTTTTTGTTGTTGTTATTTTAATCTGTTTGCTATTTCTGTAACTTGTTCTTGTTTATCTGTGCCTTCTCTCTTCCCTTTTTTCTGGCTCATAGATTACCTTTCCTGCTGTGTAGGCATCTATGTTCTCTTTGCCTATTTTACTTTTCCAAAGGCTGCTTACATTTCACTAATATCTTTGCATAATCTTTGAGGAAAGAGTTGTCTTTAATTGAAAGTGCTGTGAGAAACATTGTAGGTCCAGTGTAGTATGAATACTTCAGCTCCTTATGGATCTCATGGGTTCTGGATAACTTAAGGTAGTATCACTGATATGGTTTTATAGTTAGTTGGGATTAAAAATTAAAGTAGTTTCATTTGGCTGTAATTTCTCGGTGTTTTGTGAGTCTTTGTGAGTCGTGTAGTCTTGACAATCTGGTGATAGGTTTACCTCTGAGTGTATTTCCTCAATTTCCAGTTGAAAGTGCACATTTACTGTGATTCTATTTATACTAATATGCTTGTATGTTTACATACATATTCATGGGTGCACTAGAATACATTATCTCCTTCAGGGAAATATAATACAATCACAAAAATGTTTAGTAACATACCAAGTAGTAGATTTCTAAATTATGTCAGTCCTGACTTAATTCTTTTGATTTACTGAAATGCAGTTATTGAAGAAAAACTTCTTTACAAAGAACTTTAAGCCAGAAAGAAGGCTCTGGAGAAAGGAGGAGTTACAGGAATAGACTGAATCCTCGCTGGCGGGTGCGGTGTATGAACTTTAAGATAATGAACTGAATAGAGGTCTTGGCATGTGAGTCTCCTTTCTTTCAAATGGGAGGTAGCTCTTAGGAGTTGCTGGCAATGATATGGTGTAAGGCTGAGCTGAAGGGCTCAACAGCAAGGAGGCCATCAGCACACTGCAGCTGCTGCTGTCAGGTTATGTTGTATGCACTGTTGCAGAGGATTACTCTTTATGAAAAAGAGAGTACTGACAGGTTCCTAATGAGAATAGGCAATAGGAAAATCCAATAAAATAATAATAGAAAACATCATTTAGCATAAATTGCATATATACTCATGCAGCCTTGTAGGTTTTATATTTTAGCCTTATATTGTGAGGCTTCTTAAAAAATTGTTTTATGTGATATTTCTAAAGCAGCCATGAATACGAGCAAGTAAATTTGCAGATGAAATCGTAGAATTATAGAATAGTTTGGATTGGAAGGGACCTTAATTTTAGATCACCTAATTCTTTCCCCACAGCCAGAGGCTGGAACAACTTCCACTAGGCCAGGTTGCTCAAAGCCCTGTTCAACCTGGCTGGAACACTTCCAGGGATGGGGCATCCACAACATCCTTGGGCAACCTATTCCAGTGCCTCACCACCCTCACAGTAAAGAACTTCTTCCTTATATTTAACCTAAATCTAGCCTCTTTTTTTTTTTCCAAAAAAAAACCCGCAACAAACAGACAATCCAAACCCCCACAAAACCCAACAAAATCAAAAAAAAAAACAAAAAAACATGTTTGAGTCAATAGGCTTCCTAAATGGGCTCTTGCAATGTTGAGTGAGTTATTTGCAATTAGGAAAAGAATTACAATTCATGAATGGTGTGTTGAAAGAAGCAATGAAGCAGCTACTTATATTGGTCACTGTAAAACAGGTGAACACAGCACCTTTCTTCATTAATATACCAAAATTAGAACTTGCTATATGGTGAATGGGGGAAGCAGAGACAGATGTAGATGTTAGTACTGAAAAGTCAGTAACATATATGTTTAACTGTATTTAATTCTCCAAAGCACTTTTTTTATCCTCCACTTAGCAATAGTTGATACTTGTTAATGTAATACTGTCAATGATAAAAAGAGTCTTCCCTCAATATCTCTTTCCAGATGCTTCTTCCTGTCCCCAGTGTCCCTGTGCAACTGTTTGTTTTGTACCTAGTAAAGTAAATAAATCAGGGAACTGTTCTGAGCAAAAAAAAAAAAAAGCCTCTGTTTACTGGGTTGTATCCCAGCAGATTCTGTTTCTCCAGAATGCTGTCTGGCTTTTCTTCAGCAACCAAGATACTCCAGAACAGGCATATTTTAATAACCAGAAGGTGCTGCAGTCCTATATAGATGTCTTTTGTGGCTGGAGAAGAACAGTTTGATTCCTTTAAACTAAACCTTGTACTCCAGGAACAAGCCTAAGGTGCTGCAATTGCTAATGGCTCTTGAGGTCATGAAAGCAGACTAAAATTACTGCAAGGTAGGTTTGGAATAACTCCAATAATTATACTGTGAACATCTAGTACTCTGCATCATTTGCTCTATAGATCCTCTTCTGTTGTGCTGCGCAGTATGTGTGACAGTAAGTGGAGCTGTCTTAGGTGTCTGCAGAGAGCATATTGTTATCTTCCCTGAAGAGTGAGGCCAATATATGTTGTGCACAGATAAAGTTTTGTCCTGTACACTTTTATGAGTTTTATGTACTTACTGAAGACCACTGTTAACTTAAAGTTGCTTATGTTATCAATAGCCAACCAGTACATACTCATATTTCCCAGGATGCCCTTTCTAAAGATGCTTCCTTCCATTCAGCAGGCTGCAGAATGTTCTTTCACCTATTTATTTAGGTATTTATTTTATATTATTGTATTTTATTATTTATTTATTAGAACTATTGATTTTTTTCACACTTCACTGCACAGATGACCAGCTAGAATCAAAATATGACAACTGTTTTCATGCATGGTACACTATGGGCTGGTTGTATGGACAGTTGCCAGGGAAGGGGGTTTTCGTCATCTTGAAAAAAGAGAAAATTTCTGGCTTGAAATCTATCATTACTAAGTTTTATGCAAAAGTCAACCATTTCCTACTTTTCTAGCTGTGTTTTGGACTGGCCTTAGTGAAGTCTGACTGAGCAAGGTGTGCTTAGTCTGAACGCAGATCAAGGCTCCTCCTTTGATAAATATCCATCAGAAGACTGAACATATCACACCTTTATGTTGTACCAGGCTTCATGAGGGCTTTATTAAAACCCCAATTTCCTGTCTAAAGTATGTATTTTCATGACCTTAATAAACTACTTAATGTAGTCTAAGAAGCTAGAGGTTACTGATTCTGCTGTCTGTGTGGGCCTGATGAGCACAGTTAATAGTTGTCATAATAATAAATGCCATTATTTTGGTTGTTATGTGACAGAAATAAAGGTAGAGGTGTGGCCCTTGCAGAAAAGACACAGCAGTCCATCAGCTTGCGCAAACACTTGATGTTGCTTTAGCCATCTGCAGAACATCTTTTAGAGTCTAAATAACAATAGCACTAGCTTACCAAAACCATGAAAGCATGGGTGTCTAAAAAATAGTACGTTCTGTGAAAGCAATACTATTTGTCAGCTGCTGACATGAACAGATTTGCTTTAGGTTGCCTTAGGAGACCAGCCTTGAAAAGAAAGTCGTTTATTCCTCCTACGGAAAAATCTTCATTCAACACTAACACTAAAGCCAGTATAAACAGAAACCTCCCCATTGAAAGACAGATAGAATTTTAAACAATTGTAGCTGAAAGTCAAATCCATTTGTAGTATTTACTTAAGAAAGGGAGAAATAATGTGCTCATTAAATGAGACAGCTTTTTTCTTTTTTAGATTTTAACCTATTGATAGATACGGAAGATTTTATCATGGAATTTGGTGCTGGAGACTTGGCACCAAGTTCAACTATTAGTGTTGTTTGTGAGCGATGTAAGAGCAAAGTTCTGTGAAAGCTCAAGTATTTGTGCAAGTCAAAACGTGTTATGATATTCTTGTCTTAGGCACAGTACAAAGACAAGCAGACCATTTCTCTCATCCCAAAGATATTACGATTAAAATAAAAGATTTAAGATGGGTCATAGTTCGGAAAGGAAGGGATTCTATAGGTATGTAGCGAATAAAAAACAGACTAGGGACAACGTAGGCCCCCTCTGGAAGCTATAGGGAGAACTGGCTACACAGGATTTGGAGAAGGCTGAGGTTCTGAATGACTTCTTTACCTCCGTCTTCACTGGCAAAGGCTCTGACTGCACCACCCAACTCTTGGAAGGTACACGCAGGGACTGTGAGAATGAAGACCTTGCGCCCACTGTAGGAGAGGATCTGGTTCAAGACCATCTTAAAAACCTGAACGTGCACAAGTCCATGGGACCTGATGAAATCCATCTGCGAATGAAGTTGCTAAGCCGCTGGCCATCATATTTATAAAATCATGGCAGTCAGGTGAAGTTCCCGACGACTGGAAAAAGGGAAATATAACCCCCATTTTCAAGAAGGGGACTAGTCTTGTTCAACATCTTTGTCAGTGACATGGACAGTGGGATTGAGTGCTCCCTCAGCAAGTTTGCCAATGACACCAAGCTCTGTGGTTCACTTGATACACTGGAGGGAAGGAATGCCATCCAGAGGGACCTCGACATGCTTGTGAGGTGGGCTGATGCCAACCTCATGAAGTTTAACCATGTCAAGTGCAAGGTCCTACACCTGGGTCAGAGCAATCCCAGGCACAGCTACAGGTTGGGAAAAGAAGAAATTCAGAGCAGCCCTGCGGAGAAGGAGTTCGGGGTGTTGGTTGATGAGAAAATGAACATGAGGCGACATCAATGTGCGCTTGCAGCCCAGAAAGCCAACTGTATCCTGGGCTGCATCAAAAGGAGCATTACCTGCAGGTCAAAGGAGGTGATCCTGCCCCTCTACTCTGCTCTCGTGAGACCTCACTTGGAGTATTGTGTGCAGTTCTGGTGTCCTCAACATAAAAAGGACATGAAACTGTTGGAACAAGTCCAGAGGAGGACCACGAGGATGACTGGGGACTGGAGCACCTCCCAGATGAAGATAGGCTGAGAAAGTCTGGGCTCTTCAGCCTGGAGAAGAGGAGGCTGCGTGGAGACCTCATAGCAGCCTTCCAATGTCTGAAGGGAGCCTCTAGGGATGCTGGGGAGGGACTCTTCATTAGGAGCTGTAGGGACAGGACAAGGGGTAATGGGTTCAAACTTAAACAGGGGAAGTTCAGATTGGATATAAGGAGGAAATTCTTTCCTGTTAGGGTGGTGAGGCACTGGAATAGGTTGCCCAGGGAGGCTGTGAATGCTCGATCCATGGCAGTGTTCAAGGCCAGGTTGGATGAAGCCTTGGGTGAGATGTCCCTGCCCATGGCAGGGGGGTTGGAACTAGATGATCTTAAGGTCCTTTCTAACCCTAACTATTCTATGATTCTATGCAATTTCTCAAAATAAACATAATATTTTGGGGGGGAGCTTTGAGTTATTTTAGAAATCTATTTGCATCCAATAAAGCATCTTCATGTAAATACCAAGTAGCATTTGCAAATGAAGATCACCATGGAAAACCTTAGCGACTTCTCCTTATGTTTTGCCTTACTGATTGTACTTTCACTGAAAAGAGTATTAATATATTCAAGTGGATGTTAAGAATACATATTATCTAGAAGACTGAAACTCTGCTTTCAGATAGTTCGTGCTTCAGAGTATATTATTGTTCTTATTTGTACGATTAAAAGTTTAATCTTGGGTTAAGAATTTTCTTTCAATTTAAGTCTGGGAATATATGATCAAATGACTTATCAAAAAGAGCATTGATTTTGTTTGGGTTTTTCCCTCTGTGCTATTGAAAGTTTTGAAGGAAAAAAAAGAATTCGATGAAATGGTGATTGCGGATGAACGATGGCAGGATAGAATACAGGGCGAAGTCAGCAAACCACACCAGCAAAATTTCATGTGGCAAAAAGCCAAGGCACTGTGAGCATCTTAAACCTGAGTGCATTCCTTTGAGGTATTTTTTTATTGACTAACAAAGCTAAATGTTAGATCATGGTTAGTCTTGATAAATTGTAGCAAGCAGAAGTTATCCAAAATCTGAGTAATTTTTCTTCTTGCGCTGGCTGTCTACTACCATTCAAATGGACAAGGTTGTGTCTTTATATTTCTTTACCCTAACACGTGTATTAGATGAAAATGTATGATATGTACTATTCTACATATATATACCCTTTTTTTTGCTTATCACAGTATAATTTAATGGTTTTTATTATTCCATAAATGATCTTAACTACTCTCTCTGGGTCAGAATCAGAGAATGTTAAGCAGATTTCCACAAGATAGGGTTATGTTGAGAGTAAGGCCCAAGGTGAGATTCAGAGATATATAAGGAGCATGTTAAGAGATCAAAGGATTGTTCATTTGTGTTTTCAATAAGGCATTGCTGGTAGCCTTACTGTGGCTTTTTCTAGATGTGAAAAAATAGAATTTGAGTTTTTTGAAGGCTTAGTTCTCAAGTAGATCATAGTTGTGTAGGCTACACAAGAAAATACTTCAATAAGGCTGTAACTTAGGGCACTTTGTTGCTTGCCAGGATGCCATGGAATTCATAGAATCACAGAATGGTTTGGGTTGGAAGGGACTTAAGAGGTCATCTAGTTCTAATTCCCCTGACAAGGGAGGGACACCTTCCCCTAGACCAGGTTGCTCAAAGCTCCGTCCAACCTGGCCTTGAACACTGCCAGGGATGGGGCAGCCACAGCTTCTCTGGGCAACCTGCTCCAGTGCCTCACCATCCTTATAGTGATGAATTTATTCCTAATATCCGATTTAAATATACTCTGTTTCAGCTTAAAGCCATTCCTCCTTGTCCTGTCACTACCTACCCTTGTAAAGAGTCCTTCTCCTGCTTTCTTGTATGCTCCCTTAGGTACTGTTAGAAGGCCTCCCTAGAGACTTCTCTGGGCTGAATGACTATTCTAGAAATACATGTTTGTAGATGTTGCAATGTAGGAATCTAGCTTTTGTGAAGAATGCAAAAGTACACCTAAGTTATGTGACTTGATCAAATATGGATAAAGGCCTTCAATCTAAAGGAGTTGCTAGCTCTTCAGAATGCATTTAACTGTCCACTCCGTTTTTTTCTGTGTTGTTTGGTTTAATTTTTATTTTGCAATTCTTTATCTCTGAACATATACCATTCAATCACTGTGCTTGGTGGTAATGGCACAGTGACAGTATAAACAGCTCAGTCATTTTGTTATCCTTTACATTGCTGGCATTTGAATTAATGTTTATTTGTCTTTCAATGCCTTCATGAAAAAAAGAGAATTTATTAAATGAGAGAATTTTGACTCCTTAAGACATGTGGTAAATGCTCCGTCCCTGGCAGTATTTAAGGCCAGGTTTGATAAAGCCTTGGGTGACATGGTCTAGTGTGAGATGTCAGGGGCATCAGACAGCAGGGGAGTTCGAACTTGATAATCTTAAGGCCCTTTCCAACCCTAACTATTCTGTGATTCTATGTGCCTACTAAAATACTGTAATTATTACTTAACAAGGACATCATTCCAAGAAAAGGTAAAACTATTTTAACATCTGACTGTGTCACATTTTCCAAGAGAGAGCAGTCATAGCAGAACCAAGGACCAGTCTACAGGAGATGTTATCCTAGACGAGTGTACGGGGTTATATCTCCTTCACCCCATAAAGACATGTGTATTATCAAGTCTATCTAGAGAACTCTCCAGCAAATTCTACAGCTAAGGCAATTTCACTCTATTCTTAAATAGATTGTTGCACTAATTTTCTGCCTTTTTAACCCCAGTTTTCCATCTCCTCCTACTCCCATCCCCCAAATCTTTTTGGCTACAAATTAAACCCGTTATTTGTATTATTGTCATGGAAAACTTACTGTCCCATTCATAGCATTCTTTCCCATATCAGTGGGATATGTTCCTTCTTCCCTTCTATCTGCTTTTTTCAAGCTCCCTATCATTCCGCTGTGGAGAAAAGCAGATACCTAAAAGTTGACGAAGTTCCATGAAAACTACGGTCCTCTCAACTAGACGCAGTTTTTCACTGTTCTTAACATTGGCAAGTGAAACAGAACTTCAGTTTGCATTTGGCAAATGGAAACTGGGGGTAAGCCTTTTAAAATAGCTTTGCATTACAGATTCCTACTCACTATGTGATCCATGATAATCCTTAGATCCTTTTCTGCAGAGTGCTACAGGGATTATTTGGGGTTTGTGCATTTGATTTCTCCATTTGGAGAGCACTACACTGTAACATTTATTGGACTTGATTTATTTATTTTCTTTTTAATTACTGTTCTGACTGGTCAAAGTCATTTTGCTTTTTAAGGTTTTTCTCTGAAGAATAAAAATGGATGGCTGCCTTGTTCCTGCTGACAGAAAAAGGCGATTAATCAGTGCAGTTTTGGAGCCATGGGCTGGTCTGGCTTCATACCATTCTCATTCTGTGCCTACAATTTTGGACTCATTTGAGGTAGTAGTTTGCTTTTGCCTAGTCTCTCTGGCTAAGAAATGCTTGGAGCTAACTTAGAAACATGATGCACTGACACTAATCAGTAGTTAGCTGATATGAACATCTTCAGAATTGCTCAGTCTATGTAAGTGAAGCAGGAAGGAAAGATCTTTCTCCTGACATGCTATCTGGCTTGGTCAGGCATGACACCTGTCACGTGGGGCTCTTTCACAAGATGGCGATGGCGCAGTTTAGAATCAGAAGTTTTTGGTCACAGATTCTTGCTAAGCGTATCTACCGAGCTTTCTGCATTCCTGGTGACTACAAGGCTTTGTGATCTTCGCTTTCTTGCTGTGTCTGAGTATCCTAAATAGGCAGGTTTGGGAAGACACAGGCTTCATGGTGATGTTCTTCCAGGTCATCACTATTGATTTTAGTTTACCAGAAATAGAAGTATATTTCTGCAATGTTTCATACTGTCTCTTTCTGACCCTGTGTAGTTAGGCTAGGTTAGTTAGGATAGTCTTATGTGGTGCAGGGTTACAGCCTGTTGGAAAATAAGCTTTTTGTGTCACTCTTTTGTTTCCTTGCATATTTCCTCCCAGTCTGAACTAAGACAAAATCATTAGTCTGCCTTGATTTCCACTCATTTTAAATGGTATAGTTTCTCAGCAGCCCTGAGGTACTTTGCTCTGAGTATTGCTGCCTTCCTGAAGTATACTATCCCACATTTGGCAAAGGGTTACAGGTCAGTCAATAAGAATATTTTTAGAATGGAGCCCTTCATAACCCCAGCTCTCCAGACATCTGTAAGCAAAACCAAAAAGAACTATAGGAGTTTTTTACACTGGAGATGCTGATTTTTAAATTCATAACTTATTTAGAAAAACTCAGTAAGATTTACTATAAGCTGGGTTCAATTTAAAAGAAGCTATAGAGAAATGGTTGCAAGAAAAGCAAATTCACTTACAGCATTCTGCTGAGACAGAGCTGTAGCAAAACACAGAAGAGTATTTTTAAAAGAACAGTCACATAGCTATCTTAAAGATACATAGGGTAAAATTGTGGAATTTCAGGAGTTAACATTTATAAGGTATCCACTCTGAGCTTTTAAAATAAGCAGGAAATAGCATGCAAGGATAATGAGGCAGCCTTAAAGTGGACAGGTGAGTTGGAGGCTGGTTCTCTCATCTTGCAGAGGCCATGCATGAAGCCCTGGCTCTAATTAAGGATTCAGTTTAATTAAGGAATTCAATTACCACTGAATTCAGTGTATCTGCTATTACACAGAGCAGACTGAATTCCTCCCAGTGATTATACTGGGCAATCCCATCAGCTTGTTCCTCTTGGGCAATTGAAAGCAGAATGCACCCAAAGAAATAAAAATCATTCCATTTATGTTGGATTAGTTTTAGTTAACAAATAATCACAGCAAGGCACTTCCAGACTTTTGTCATCCTGTTTTTGTAAGAAATAGTCTTTAACTGTCTCATCTGAATATAGTACAAGCAGGCAGGAACATT
The DNA here is from genome assembly GCF_033815535.1 of Pezoporus flaviventris. Classification (NCBI taxonomy): domain Eukaryota; kingdom Metazoa; phylum Chordata; class Aves; order Psittaciformes; family Psittacidae; genus Pezoporus; species Pezoporus flaviventris. Next base: position 25,276,486 of record NW_026892579.1, on the reverse strand, counting down.
AGATATAAAAATCATTAACACATTTTTCTCTCTTTTTTGTTAATCTATGCAGTACGCCACAATGTTGATTATTAAAAGCCTCTACACTGGAAAGTGGCTTCAGCAATTCTGCAAATTGGCTAGATTTGAAGCTGTTAATTATGCTGTATAGTGTACTCCACAAAGGCAGAAATGAGTGTGACTTGGCTCAGTTTTCATGAGAATAAATTGTAAAAATTGGACCTCTGTTTTGTTTGAACTCTGGCTTCATAGAGAACATGGACATTCCCTACAACAGGCTTGGCAAGGACAAATCATTTACTCCATTAAAAAATCAGAATATATTCATAGTAAAATCCCATACCTGGCAGAATGCCCATGGTTCTTGGGACTCCGCAGAGGTCTGAGGCTCATTACCAGAGGGTGCTTTTTATCATTTTGTCTAAGAAACTGACAAACATCTCAAATTTAAGTCTTCTATACATGCTGCCCATCTAACATTAAGGCAAATGTAAAGCAAGGGTGAGGAAAGGATCATCTTTTGGCTTAGGCTCTCTACTTAGGTTTTTATGTAAATGTAGATGTTGCATAGCAAATTATGACATAATACTTCTACGTTCAGGATGCTACTAATTCTGAAGTAGAGCTGTACATGTTTATATCATTTTCTGTTAAAGTATGAAAGCAGATAAAGAAATCATAGAAGAAAAAACAGTTCCGTAAATTCAAATGATTTTTAAATGTTCTAGAAATGGATTTGGATAAGGAGGTAGTATGTCAAATATTCAACTGTACCTTGTAGCTGTTGCAAGATTCTAGAACTGTATCTAAAACTGGTTGAAAGATCCTGAAAGCAGCAGTAAATGTCCGGTGGGTCACAGTGATGAAAAGTAAAATGCCATTTTTGCAATTTCATCTAAAAGTTTAAGTGAGCTATTTAAAAAAAGAATGTAAGTTTGGGAGTTCATTTGTTCTTTTTTTAAACTGGAAAGAAAAAAAAGGTGAAAGAAAATTACTGTCTCAACCAATGCCTTAATCCGTTAAAAAAAGAGGATTTTATAGTTTAATCACACCAAAATAACCAGTGTTAAATTCTTATACTTATTTGGTGTCATTTAAACTTTGCAGTAAATGCATACATTTCTGGTTTGATTTTGAGGTTCTTTTGCATCTTTGAAGCAAGACAGGCAATACATAAGGAAAAAACAGTATGATTCACGCTAATGTGTAGCATTCATTTTCTTATCAACAAGATGTATTAACATGGAAACAATGAACTAGCAAAGCCATCTTGTGCATGGAATTATTAAATTAAAAGTTTGCTGTTGCTAATTTGTTAGTAGGCTTCAGTTGTTTGGGAAAGCTCATACAAACTCATTTTGCAAAACTGATTATTAGATGAAATGCCCTCTGTCCTTGCCACTGGAGGAATAGCTCTGAATCAGGGCTGTGTCACAAATGGAGTTAGCTGAATGATCTCAGTTCAATACCATTTACCTAACAGAATTATGAAAATGATGCTGACATAATGAATAGATTCTGCTCAGACAAATGTAGTCCTCTGGAGACAATGGAAATTCAGTGCAGGGCTGTTTGCTTTCTTTTGTTGATATGAAGAGCTTTGATTCTACTACTAAAGTAAGTTCCTGTGCTTTTATCAGAATTAAGTTACTTTTATGATTTAACAAAGTTCAGTCTAGTAACAGAGATACAATTATAAAGCATTTTGGACTTGTTGGTTCTGGAAGGCATTCTCCTTAAATTATGCTTCTTAAGCAAGTGTATTTTGTTTGCTTTGATGAAATATGTTGACTAGAATAGCATGGTAGTTAGAGTTAACACAGAACTGAATCCCTCTATGTATCCTAGAAAGAATAGTGTTTTGTAGTCAGTGTTTCATGCGCAAACACAGGAACCAGCCTGTATAGTTGCTTCTGAAGGATACTTCCCACCATTTTTTTCTTTTGATTCCTCATCTTGTTCATATTCATACTTGTGAGAAAATTTTCAGCATATAAGTTTTTTCCATTTTACAGATGTGATCTGTGAACCATACACCAGTATGGGTCAAAGACAAATTATCATATTGAGAACAGTTTTGTTGTAAGATATAACAAGAATTCATGATTAAAAAAACAGCCTCAGAATGAAAACAATTAATCTTATGTCAATGTTAAGATTTTCAAAAGCAAAACTTGCCCAGTGTAAATTTCTTTTTCCCCACCATGTTCTTGGAGCACTGTGAGGCCCAAGAATGTTTTTCTGTGGTGTGTCTTTGTGGGCTTTCAGTGGGGCTGTGAAGTACAGATAACTGTAGCTCTCAGAGCGCTAGACATTTTTCAGAGGCATTTATTTGGAAAGAATTTCTGTTGGAATGTAAGAAATACTTTTACTTGTGCAGTCAGCAATGTATATGTAGCACTTCATGTAGAACAGACAAGAATCTTAAAATATTTTTCCTGTTAAAAAGCATCATGGGTTATTATTTGTCTTCTATATGAAATAAAATATATATTCATTCTTTTAGGGTGAAAAAGGAGATAAAGGAGAACCAGGACCAGAAGGCGTTCATGGAAGAGAGGTAAACTGAATGATAATGAAACAGTCAAGTTACAAACTTTTGGGAGGGATGGTTAAGCAATGAAATTTAGAATTTGTGTCAGGATGGATTTTGAAAACATATACACCAGGAGAGGTAACATCCACAAGATGATGGGGCAAGAAAAAGATTCATTCAGGTGAGATAGGAGTATTAGGGCTTCAAGTTGGACAGAGGAGCTGTGAGTTAGGATGTGGTAGGTTCCATGATATTTCTGAAGGCTGAGGGCTCATGAGCAAAACTGAAACAAGTGTGGGGATTAAAGCAACACAGTATAGATGAGAATCATTCCTGGTTGGATAATCTGCTGGAAAAGAGAGTATTTCTGGAGGAAGGGTATAGCTAGGCCTGGAGCCTTGGTTTCTGAAAAGCAAAACATACAGGCTGCTAGCCATTCCTGGGTGAGCTCCATGGGTCACTGTTGTGGCTTAACCCCAGCTCACTCTCTCACTCCAACCCTGCACCCCTGTAGGATGGGGACAATCAGAAAAAGGTTAAACTTGTGGGCTGAGATAAGAACAGTTTAATAATTAAAGTAAACTAAAATATAATAATAGTAATAAGAGTAATTGCAATGAAAGTGAAAAGAGAAAGGGAAATAAACCCCAAGAAACACAAGTGAATAACAATACAATTGCTCGCAACCGCTGACCGATACTCAGCTCAACCTGGAGCAGTGTTCAGGCAATTCCCTCCAGCTGGGCATCATACTGGGCATGATGTGTTATGGTATGGAATATCCTTTTTCCTAGTTTGGATCAACTATCCTGGCTGTGCTCCCTCCCGACTTCTTGTGCCCCTCCTCTTGCTCCTACAGAACATGGGAACCTGTAAAGTGCTTGATTTAAAGTGCTACTTAGCAACAACAAAACATCGGTGTGTTATCAGCATTGTTCTCATACCAAATCAAAACCACAGCACTATACCAGCTTCTGGGAAGAAAATTAACTCTATCCCAATCAAAACTGGGACAGTCACTCACTGTGCCATGTGGCTCATAATAGAGACTTTGAGTTAAAATTTCACTGCCTACTTAGTTAATTAGTCTGGCCTGAGGTAGAGCAAGAATCTGTGTCTAAAAGTACTGGATAGTCCTGCTCATTGAATTCACATTCTAGCTTGAACCTAAGCTAACACTATAGACATGCCCAGCAATACACCTTACTTTTGCCTAATTTATTTTAAAATTTAAATTTTTTTTTTGTATATTAAAACAAGGTGAGAAAGCAGAAATTCAGGTTTTTATTTTCAACACAATACAAAATGGCCAATTAGCCTGAATCAACAGCAAGATTAAAAAAACTAGATTTGTAAAGCAAGCCAGCAGTTTTCTTTATCCCCTCCTTCCCTTCCTGCCTTCTCCTTGACCTAGTTGGGGGTCAACCTGGGTTAAGGTTTTAATTCAGGATACTGTTGGGTCTCCTATTGCAAATCATCACAGTTGAAGGCAGAAAGCATCTCAGAGGGATCTGAACCTGACTGTCCAAATTGTGTGGGGAATGACTGGCATTAGGACTGGAATCCAGATACAGGATTTGGAAAAAAACATGCAGCAAAGATTTTTTAAGCAACTGTGCCAAAAGAGTAAAGGGTCAGCATTTGACCCAAAAAATGCTATGACAGCATAGCTGGGTCTACTGAAAATACAGTAAAACAGACTACATAATTATGACACTTTTTATGTGATCTAGCTTTCTATGCGCACTGTAAACATAAAAATATTTTTCCTATTGTAATTTGTTATAATTTAATGCTATTGGGCTATTCTTGACTAATAGCTGATGTCCTCCATAAGAAAACATATACTGTGTACTGAGCTGAAACTACGTTTAGGTATTCAGAGAGGTATTCTCTTGTAGCCTGCCTGTCTGTAAAGGTGAACCATATACTTCAGTCACGCATACATATATGCTGACAGCATGGAAAAAATACATCTGTGTTTCTTTCCATAGCTCTTGGGACATTTCTGTGTTGGTCTTACACGATCTCTTTTACTACACGGGATCTTGTTCCATAAACCTTTTAGGAAGAGTAAGGTATACCAAGTATCTGGTGAACTCTAGAACATATTTTACATAGTGGCACTGTGAAAGAGTGAAATACTGGACCTCTATATTTTTAAATACTTACTGAACTATTGTAATGTGTCAAGAAATGGTAGATTATCATCATGGGAACTCTCATTAAAATATTTTGGAAGTAAAATTGTGCAAGGCAATGTAATATTGTTTGAATCCACACATACTTCCATTTTAACAACCACACTTACATAAAATGCTTTGGATTCAGTTATCACTGTGCATGGAGATGCCAGTCATTAAGTTTAAATTTAAAGGACTGTGTGTCATTGGCTCTTGGTTGCTATCAGTGTCTCTCAAACTCATTCCACATAAAGAAATGTAACATCCGATATTTCTGAAATAATCAAGTTAATCTGCTTACATGGGTGTAATCTGCAGTGCTGCACAAAGAACGCCTGAAAACACTTAAAGCTAGTGGTACCGGCTGCTGGCAGCTGTTGTCTCTGCCTGGAGGAGTCAGAGCTTCCATACTCACAACTGAAGAACTCGAAAATGATGACTGAACATTTTATCTTGCACAAATGGTAGAAACAGATTGGAATTTATTTTAATCAAAATCAGCAAAGTAGGTGTCACAGAACAATTTTGCTTGCTGTTACCACTTGCATTTTCCTAGCTGTACAAAAAGTTCTTGCTGAAATGAAGTAGCATGGCAGAGGGGAAACCAGATCTGATTTGGCAACTAGATTTTCTGTAATGTTGAAGAGATATCTAAAAAGCTTAATTTCCTTATCCCTCACTGGTTGTGCTAACTGAGCCAGTTAATCTCATTGAGAACCAGGTTTGGATGCAGGAACTGTGAATATATTTAACTGCTCTGCACATCTCCCAGTTTATCACTCCAGGAATCTGTGCCAAGATCTACAATACCGTGTCCCAGTCTGGGACATTATTCAAAATCCATCTGACAGCATGAATGCTTACTATAAATACTAGTAATGGGATTGCCATTGTTTTTAGCTCTTAAGGAGTAGTTATAAATAACATAATATACTGCTAATGTAGTCCTCCTGTGGTATGTGTTCACATTACATCTGTAAGCAGGTATTTGCCTGTATAATATGAGCAGTGAGTTTGTTTGAGTAGTATCTCTGGTTTATCCCTTAAGACTTTTTTAGCCACTTGACGTTTATAATGCTGTCATTTGTATCGCTGTAACAAGTGGCGATTCACAGATACACTGCCTGAAAGAAATCCCCATAAATACAGTTTATTCTCCATCAAGTCCACTGACATACACACTTTGGAGAGGGCAAACTAGTCATTTGCTCAATTTGAATGAGTAGGCATCAAGTGGAATGGCTTAATTGTGGGCCACTCAGTCCCTCATTACATGTAGTGAGATAAGTAACATTTTGACTATTGGATAGGGAAGGTCATAAGGGGAGTGGAGGGATGTCCGTGAAGGGTGGGGAGCAGCCTACAGGGGCAGTTGTTAGGGGAGGTTGTGAGGGGCAGTCATGAGGGGTGCTCATGGGGGGCAGGTGTGAGGGACAGTCATGAGAGGAGCTTGTGAGGAGAGCTAACGAGGGGCAGTCATTAGGGGAGCTTGTGAGAGGCAGGCGTGAGGGGAGCTTGTGAGGGGCAGTTGAGAGGGACAGTTGTGAGGGGAGCTTGTGGGGTGAGCTTGTGAGGGGCAGGTGTGAGGGGAACTTGTGAGGAGAGCTCATGAGGGGCAGGCATAAGGAGAGTTCATGAGAGGAGTTTGTGAGGGGCAGTCATGAGGGGAGCTAATGAGGGGCAGTCGTGAGCAGAGCTCGTGAGGGGCAGGTGTAAGGGGAGCTCGTGAGAGGCAGGCATGAGGAGAGCTCGTGAGGGGCAGGCATGAGGGGAGCTCGTGAGGGGCAGGCATGAGGGGAGCTCGTGAGGGGCAGGCATGAGGAGAGCTCGTGAGGGGCAGGCATGAGGGGAGCTCGTGAGGGGCAGGCATGAGGGGAGCTCGTGAGGGGCAGGCATGAGGGGAGCTCGTGAGAGGCAGGCATGAGGGGAGCTCGTGAAGGGGGTTTGGGAGGGGAGTTTGGGAGGGGCAGTCATGGGGGATGTTCGTGAGGGGAGCTTGTGAGTGGACTTTGTGAAGGGTGCTCATGAGGGGTAGTTGGGAGGGGAGAGCAGGGGCAGCTGTGGGCTGTGTGGGTAGATGGGGGGTGGCAGCTATACAAAGTAGGCCACTATGGAGGGTAGATGGGTGTGACTTTGAGTGGAGATCATGAGGGGCAGCCATGAGGGGAGATCATTTTGCCCTTAGTGACATGGTTTAGTGGTGTGCTTGGCAGTCTTTGGGTTATGGTTGGTCTTGATGATTTTAGAGGTCTTTTCCAACCTAGTTGATTCTATCTGTCTCTGATCATATCCCATATGGAATAAGGACAAATTTGCAATACAAATATCCATGAAATTGTGGAGTAAGATCGATGTTATATTCATATGCTTGTCAGTCGAACTGAATTGAAAAGAAAAATCTTTGTCATTGAAAGTTTTAGACTCCTTTTGGAGTTATGTCGTTGACTTATCAGTCCAACTACTGTTTTGCTGACATAAATTAAATCCCTTAGCAAAAGGAGGTGAAAATAAAAAAAAATGTCATATATATCAACACGTGTCATGCATATTTAGGGGAAGAATAATGTCTTTCATAAAAATTGGAGAAAAAGAAAGTTTAAAAAGTGGCCTGAAATTAAAATCTAGTTTATAATCTCTTAAACTATATGATTCACTAATTTTTTATTTATTTTTTTTCCTCCTGCTTTGAAAGTCAGTACCCTAAGTGACTTTTAGAAAACTTTCCTACATAAGGTGTTGTTACACTTTACATACCTGATGCCAAAGGATGGACCTCTGAAGTTAAGTGAGCAATGGAAAAACAGATAGGTTTCAAATGGAAAGACAGAATACATACCAGACCTTTAAATTTTTCAGCTTGTGGGAAAAGAAGCAGAAGCACGAACATTTTTAAAGGGATCAAATGTCTTGATAAGATAGTAACAGTTATTTACCTTCACACCCTCATGGTCTGTTTCTCTAATCCCAAACTCCCTTAGGACTCTCTTAGTATCTCTTGGCATTGTAAGGAAATATTTGGATAGGAAAGGAAGAGTCCTGTTGCTTCAAAGTATGAAGTTGGGAACTGTAATTATATCTGGAGCTTGAGGATTCTGTTAGGAGCAAAAGTATAAGGGGATAGTAGGCATTGCTCAGGATCCAGAAAATTCTGGTAGTATAGTAATTTGAAGTTTTGAATGACATTAACAAGAATAGAGCAATGGCAATATGTGAAAGCACATGAGACAAGCTGAATAATAGTATATAGTTTGCAGCCTTGAAAATACATTGCTAAGTTAAAAGAAGTATCCCAATGTATACAGCTCAGTGACTCTGAAGCTGTTGTTTAAATTTAGATTTTAAGGCTGCTCTGTGGATCAAGTATAGTTCTGTTGTCTTACTCATCAGAGTATTTCCAAGTTTGGTTACTCAGTAGAGATTGTTGATTCAATCTATTGTAATTTGGTTGTACATTGTTGGTTAGTGTGTTGGATTGTTTACTGTATTTCCAGTACTTTAGATAATTTGTATTGTTCTAGGAGATTTTAACCTGATGTGAGATTGAACCAGATTTTCTAATGCAGGCCAGGGGATTGTAAATGCTGAATGAAGTCTTTTCCAAACAGTTATCTTTTAAAGTGAAAAACCTGTTCTCCTCAGAAGATTATGCTAATCTTACAGCATTTTCTATTGCTGCATGAATGTAGCATAGTGTGTGACACATAAATAGTGGTCAACACTTGGCTGCTGCAGAAGCTGCTGGAGTCTTCTGGTTGGGGTTCAGCTGATCTTTGAATTTTTTTCACTGGGAAGAACATTTGTTATCAGCTGCCAGTACATTTTACCTGATTCACCTCTTTCCTGTGATGATGTATAAGCACTGTCTACTGCTTTTTCTCTCTGAAAACATTTTCAGTGTATGCTATGCTTTTCTCAGGCCTCAGTGAGTCTGCTAGAGCAGGTTAAGTCAGAATTTATCAAGTAAAGCACTAGGGCACAAAGAGCATGTTTTACTTGGAGGTAGCATTCAACAATTTTCCTAATGTTCCTGAATTCCAGAAGGAGTTTTCTTACTGATACTTTCATGCGAGGTTGACAATTCAGTTATTTTGGTACTGAGATGATGGTAGTATCAGTTTGTAGATTATTATGTTGACCCAAACAAATTGACTTAGGGGACAATGGGTGATGGTTTTAAACTTAAAGAGAGATTAGGACTGGATGCGAGTTAAAAATTCTTTACAGTGAGGGTGGTGAAACATTGGCACAGGTTGCCCAGAGTGGTGGTGGGTACACCATCTCTGGCGATATTTAAGGCCAGGCTGGATGTGGCTCTGGGCAGCCCGATTTAGCTCAAGATGTCCCTGCTTATTGCAGGGGAGGCTGGACTAGGTGACCATTGAAGGTCTCTTCTAACCCAAACTGTTCTATGACTTTGTGTTGCATTGTTCCCTTTTCTCACTAAAAATGTTTGACCTCTGATCTTTTCCAAATGACTGAAATCACAGGAAGTGAAAAACTGTTTTGTTTTCCGGTTCTGGTTATACCTGGCACTTCTTTTGAATGAATAAAATGTTCTCCAGCCTGGTAAGGAACATACTTACCACATCACTAAGTAAAGTTATTTTTATTTCACAATGGAGCTCCAGAGCAGAGCAAGCATTGTATTAGACTGGGCCTGGTTTAAAGGGAAACGTCAAATAGAAAACCTGTCACCTTTTGTGCTAGTAATGCTGAGATACACGACACATATAAAATCACATCCCTTGATGAATTTGTAAAGCCATGGTCCTTTTTAAAGCTTTAAAACACAGTTACTGCTTTTTAATTGTTTTCTCTCCTCATCTACTTCAGTTTGTAGGCTGGCGAAGACTCCAGTAAACTACTATCACAAAAAAGTCTGATTAAATGTTTGTCAAAAATAGTGTCAACCAGTATGGTAACTTCTCCTTTAAAGTCCTTCCACCAGAGGAAGTACCATTGCCATTCCCTTGCAAACACCCCCTTGCCTCTAGTTTAGTAACTGTTAGCCTCAATTTTGCTGAGTTTACACCCTTCTTGATATTTGTGATATAGTTATTCCAGCAATTTATCTGTTGATCAGCAATCATGTTACAGTTACCTGTCTTTCTAAAAAAAAAAAGTCCATAATTTCTGATATTTCACATGTTGTTGTTTTATTAGCCTTGAGCTGTCCCTATACATGTGTTTCCTAACACTTACTTTACATTTCGATATCCATAGAGGAACCATAATATAAGTTTATCTGACCTGTAAAAAGACCAAGCTGTAGTTCTTACAGAGGAGAGAAAGTACCAGCTGAAGACTGTGTGGCATGTTGTCAAACATGTAGTTTCCCCTTGTTCTTTTTATGTGATGTTGACTTCTGTGGTCATCAACTCTGCAGTAGCTGTCAAACTGCATAGTTTACCAAGGTGCACTGCAGGAGCACTACTAAAAGCTTTAAACACACCAATTAGGAAAAATGAGGTCCATAGTTTGACAGTGTGTGGCTTTGGTTCAATGTCTTTTGTCTGCAGTTGTCATTTCTATTCAGCAGAGAAACACAGAGATATAAATATATATATATCTTTCCATTTGTTAGTTGCAGATCTTTTTCCCCTTTATCTTCCATACATATACAGCTTAAGAGCTAACTCTTAAACCTATTGCGCCACTGGTGATTTGTTAATATTGATTTTGAACCAGATCCATACGATTTGCATACCTCAAAAATCCCTAAAATGGCTTTTTAGAACATGAACTGATTGTGTTTTATGCAGCCTTTCAGAAGGAGGTGAAAAGTAGAATGTAGTAAATGGAGACAATATTAAAACTATGTTATAAATATGCAGATTGTAAAAAGAAAGCGATTTTTTGGCTTGGATTTTGAATCCATCTGCCTATTACATTTTCTTAAGTTCAAACAGCAAAACTACTTCTGATTTAACTATTACATATTTGGCAAGCTTAATAAAGGACAAATCAAAGCTAAATCAGGGGTATTTACAACAACCACAAATTTAATCCGAAGTGGGTACTTAAATGCTCATATAGTTCTAAATGATGTTCCTTCCAGATGGTGAATTAATGTAATTTTAGCAGGAAGTGAAGTTGCACAAATACGCAGTATTTAGAACACTCACTGATTTAATGTTTCTGTACCCACCAAGGCACAGATGTTACTTATCATTTTCGTGCCAGTTATCTCTGTCTTTCCAATTACTGCGTGCTGAGGATGAGAGTTTGCAAGGGCAAAAAGGGGGCTGGGAAGAACTTAAGTTAGTAAAACCTATCTTTGAATCTGTAGAGCTGTCTTTGATTTAAAATGTATCTGCTCTGCTGATGCATGCCTTTAAACCATTGATCAGAGAGAAGGCACAAGACTTGGCTTAAACAAAAATGAGTTCCTGGTATGTTGGTCCAGCATCAGAAAGAAGTTAATTCCTTACTGCAGAATTGTTTGAATTTGCTGGGCATATTTCAAAACCTCTTGCTTTTCCATGTGTTTTGCAGCAAGGAGAAGATAACAAAGATTATGTGTTGGGAGCTGACGAGTTGTCTTGTAGGTGTTTTAGAGGGTAAATTCAGGCTAGATATAAGGAGGATTTTTTTTACAATAAGGACGATGGAACACTGGAACAGTTTTCCCAGAGAGGTGGTAGATGCCCCATCCCTGGAAGCATTCAAGGCCAGGTTAGATGGGGCTTTGAGCAATCTGATCTAGTTGAAGATGTCCCTGCTTATTGCAGAGGGGTTTGACTAGATGACTTAAAGGTCTCCCAACCCAAACTGTTGTGTTATTCTGTGATAGTGAAATTGCTGCGTATGTAACGTGTAAGATTAGGCAGTATTTATTATCTGCTTCTCCAGCTGAAGGAGAACTAAGGAGGGAGGTATAAAGGACTCCATTATTTCTCTAATTGTGTTTTCAAATCCTGGAGAAGGTCAGAGTTTGAACCAGGTTAGACCAGCTCAGCATTGCTACTTGAAACAGAATTCCAATTTTATCAGAGGTTGAGTGAATGTACTAGTACTTTCTCTAGCATTTTGTCTTTGTTGGCCATGCAAGATGCAGACCTACTAGCACTGCAAAGGAACTTTGTATTTCTACATGCTACTTTCTATAATGGGGCACAATCAAGTAGATAGTTTGGCTTTGTATGTTTAATTATGTGTTAAAGACACATGCAGTCTTTGGTAGATGCTTCTCTGTTCACAAAATACTGAAAATAAAGAATTATAAAATAGTAATGCTAACAATGTGGTAATATTTAAAGACTTAGTTGATTAACATACACTAATTCACAGCAATACAGGATTTTGTCCAATGTTTTGCACAGATGACAACAAATAGACATTTTTCTTCTTTGCCCAGGGACTAAAAGGTGATCCTGGTAGTCCTGGTGTGGCTGGTCCTAAAGGAGAAAAGGTACTTTTTCGTCTGTAAAGTTGCATGTATATTTCAGTGTGCATTGTATTATTGAATGCATTCCCTTAACTACATGTGTTAAATACCCACTGCTGCCATTTGTGTAGCAAGGGTTAAGGGTTGAAGAATATGAATAAGACTAACTGTAAATATGGAAGACAAGTATTTTTTTTCCACAGCAAATTTTGAAAGGAATTCAGAGCAGGAGCCTAAATTCAGTGTTCTGAATTGCTCTCCGAGTGCTCTGATTTGCTCCCATGGATTGAACCTGAATGTCTCACAGCGCAAATCATACCGTGGCAGTTTAATTCCGTGAACATTTTAATGCAGTCAGATGTCTTTACATATGTGAGCTGTCACACTGGCTTCATGGCCACCTTGTGCATGTAAGCTGTAACTTGCAACTTAACATATGCAAACATGTTTTGAAGGATTGCTTTCTGTAAGTGTCCAGGGCAGTAAGCTGTGATTCATTTATGCAGAGGCCTGCCACTATTTTTCTCACTTAACCTGTGGTGAACTATGTACTTCTATGACATTACTAAAAAAGAATATTGCTTTATGTATATATTTTCATAATGAGAGCATGTTTGATGATTATAATGAATTTTCTTCCGCAGTGGTGCATAACCTCTAAAATGCCCAGAGGTTAAATATGTGTAGCTATAAAGATTGCTGATTTATTTACTAGTTACTGTTTTAACTAGGGAGATGCAGGACCTCCAGGACCAACTGCCTTGAATGTAAGTACACATGAAACAAAAACAGGAAAAAGAAAATCATTAAGAAGTGTTGCTGGTTTTAGCTTATTTGTAATGTAAATACTTTCATTATTAAATATAAGAGACAAGTCCCTCTCTTTAGAATGCCTCTGCATTTTCTTTATAAATTGTGAAGTGGGGAAAAGGGAATTTTGTGAAGAAAAGCAGTATGTTTAAAACATCTTGTTTCCCGCAAATGCTAACACAAATATTGGTTTGGGATTTTTTTTATTCTGTGTATAGATAGCATGGGCTGGTTAAAGTGAAAGATTTCCCTTGGTATTTTTAGGGAAAAACATTTTTCAGTAAAAGCTTTTTTTCATGTTCTGTTGTCAGGTTATTTTAAGTGCTTAGTTATAAGTACAATGTGACACAGTATTATATACATAGAATGCATATGTTCAACTTGACACACAGGACCTATTCTCAGAAAGTTAAGGTAATATATCCAGCAGATAGATGTGGGGCTGCCACAGCTCCTTCTGCTCATGTCCAGCTGGTAGCGAGGCCGAGCATGCCTTCCCAATAGGCACACAAACACACATACAACGCATACAGCCAGATCTGGCACATAGGTCAATACAGATGGACACACTCAGTACTCCCACAGGCACAAACAATGCCACCTTGTTATCCCCTCTGGCTGATCATGGTCATGGTCTGGTACTCAGAAATATATATATGTACATAATGTGCATCCCCCTGGTAGGTGAGCTCACACACAGCCTAATCTACACACAGTAGATGCCCCTGCTCCTGGTCTTTCCACACACTGACACAGGTATCTCTAATAATATTTGAGAATAACATATGCTTCAGTATGAAGCATTGTTTATCCAGAAAAAGAGGTTGCAAAATTATTTTCACACAAAATAGAAAATTGTTCAATTTTTCCTTTCAAACACTTGCCAAGTTGTGTCATGGTCTTGATATCTATACAATCTTTATATCTTACATAAAGACCAGATATGTATAGCAAACACACACTAAAAAGGAAAAAGAAATGTGATGTTATAATGATGGAAAATCACTTACTAGATTCTTATGAAGAACAATATAACAGAAACTTAAGGTGGTTTTTGGTTTCTACAATTCTCAGAGGAAAATAAGCAGACAGGTATATTCCTTTCTTTCTTTATAGAAAAAGTCTGTTTATCAGACTCAGAAAGTTGCAAGTTTGGTTACTAATTCATTTATTCCCTTTTCTGTAATTTACCTGCAGAAAAGAATATGTGAGGCCAGCCATGGTGATTAGTTGTCTTTTGTCTTTCAAGGAAAGACTTCTTGAGGATGGATCTGTCAATTTCTTTGTGAGGATCTGGTACATGCTAGTGAACCAGCAAAGAAAACTGGCCTCCAGATTAGTTGTATTGTGTCTAGATAGTGCATAGAGATGTTTTTTAATTTTGTTGCAATAATCTGTGCTCCAAGCATGTACAAAGCCTTAACACAAATGTCCCAAAGCTCTCCATGGCAAGTTTTGCTTCATAAAAGTAATACTTCTGTCTGAATCCAAGTAATTTTGTTCATAAACTGAAGTGAGAAGGCCTTCCATTAAGGACAGTCTATTTGGGTAAAAAAATTGAGAATGGTGCAAAAGAGCGTGGCAAAAATGAGCACAAAGACAAAAGCTCCTGAATCCCCAGTCTGTAGTTCCACAGCATGAATAGATCTTCCCTCCCAGACTCAGTGTAATGAACTACTTCTACACTATTCATGTTACTCATATAATCCTAAATAAACTTCATAAGAACTATCATTCATAGTGTAAATTATCATACATTGTCTTTTCAGTCTCTTCCTTTCCAAGACTGTAACAGCAAGGATCTTTACAATTGCTGAGGGGTGTAACCAGAAACACATACTATAAAAATAAATTCTACTCTAAGGTTTCAGAATTAAGTTGCAATGTTTTATGGTACTTGGTTTTGGATTATGAAATCTAAATATCTGGTATCTTAATATCCCAGAGACAAATCACAGAATCATAAAATGGTTTGGGTTGGACGGCACCTTAAAGATCATCTGGTTACAACCTTGACTGTAGGATTGTTACAGCAATAGATGGTTTGGAGTAGGTCTTTCTTCGGATAGATTCTTACAGGCCTAGAAGGGATCATTGAAATAAAAATAGGATACTTCTGAAGACACAGGAAAAAGAATTAAGGAGGCTTATTTTCTATGTGCTGTAGGACCACAGAATGGTTCTTTTGAGCGTTTCTTATGTAAATGATAGAAAAATTACTACATCCATTCTGACAGCAGCATCTGGATATATTAGACCTGTTTTCAATGCATTCATTGTCTTCAGTTGCAGTTGTGGACACTTAGCTTTCCTAAGAGTCATGCTCAGAGGTGAGTAGTATAACATCAAAAATCTGAAGCTGCTTTCAAATTGACTGAACTTACTCCTTCTGTACCTTAAGTGATTCACTTTGATAAAATGGACTGTCAAAGAGTTACATTTCTTTGATTATGAAATGCCATGCAAATGTTTTAGCTCAGTTGATTCAGGCACAGCAACATGTCTTTGTGTTGGTACACTGACTGATGGTTGTCTTCATGCTTTTTAAAAGGAAACATTTACATTTTAGGGAAGCAGACACAGGTCTTCAGAGGGATGTTATTAACTGATGTACTGAAACAATTTTTTGTGTAGCTGCTGACTGAGAGACAAGAGTGAGTGTGAATTGGTTTAGCAGTTTGAAGACAGATTACAACACTGCTGAATATATGGCCCAGCAGGAAGGCTTTCTTTCTCCCCCACTGTAAATAGTCATGTGTTTCTGTTGGCAAGAGCTAAAAGATGAATGATGTGAATGGTGGTGGCCTGGGGAAAATCCAGTCCTCAGAGTTGTTTTATTTGTGTGACTTCTGTATGGCCGTGACTCTTACGATATATAATCATGAAAGAAAGATGTTGTATCTCACTGTGAATAAGTAGTAGGTCAGATAATATCAAGGTTCATGCGTCACTGGATGAGAACTTATTGTGTCAGGACTGTTCATGCTGTTATAGCCAAAATCTGACACCAGTGTTTCATTATGAACCCTGTTAAAGCAAAGTTTTGAAATGTTCCATTCATTTGGGACTCATGAATAATGCCATAAATCTGTTCTCCACTTACAGTCATTTTTAGTTTTTCTAATGTGGAAATGATTTTTTTCTATTTATCAAAAGGCAAAATGAATTATTATGCTGGGGGACAAGGAGGGAAGAGGAGTGAAAATGATGACTCACTGTTAGAGCTCAGTCAAAAATGGATTTGGGCAGGAAGGGACAAAATATTGAAAAGGACTTGGTTTTGCTCAAACTGGATGATTGGGCCTGGGTCGTTGACCTTCTGCCCCAGTTCAATTGTGTACTAATGCAGGTGTGAAATGATGGCATTACAGAGCTCTGCTGCCCTGTGCAGGTCTTCCATTGCTATGTATTTTCATAGAAACCATACACCAGTGGCATAAACTCGAGAAGGTCTCGAGTATGTGTGAACTAGAACATCAGCACTGTTGTGCAGGGCCAGAGTGTTCTTTCCACACGCAGACCTGCACCGTGGTCCTGTCCTCAGCATGGAGAACATGAAGGTGGCAAAAGGCTGAGACTGCTTCATTGCACTTATTCCCAAACAGCTGACGATCCTTTGGTCTGTGGAGAGTTGTCTGTAGTTAATCTATGGAAGTGTGTAAAAGTAAGTAGTAGAAACTTTCAGGTTTTCTTTTGTCTGTTATTTGTACCCATCTAAAAGGTGTCTGTGACCCTGCGTATAAAAGTGTTCAGGCATCTCTGACATGTAGGAAATCCTGTGCTGCTCAGAAGAACAGGGAGCACGCTCTGCCCTCCAGTGTGAAAAAATGCAGAAAGAATGAAGTTAATGGTACTTAGAGAAAAAAGACGTATTTTTAAAAGTATTCAACTGACAGATATAGCCATTATACTTTCTGTAAGGAATGAGGGCTACTTGGAGGCAGTATGTGTGGCAGAATTCATATGTACCCAACAGCTGAAAAAACTTACCAGGTGGATGAGCATATGCCAAACTGTGAAACAGGGGAAATAATACCACTGGTTCTTAAGATGCAAAAATAATTTTATGAGTTTGAAATAGAAATTTCATAGCTCAGTGCATTGCTCTGAGAAACAAAAAAAGTAGAGCTGTGAATACTCACGTTTGATATCAGTTAACAGAAAATCTCTGTTGAAATCCTAAAGACTGCACACTTACCAAAACTCATTTGCAGCGATGCCAGAGAATTCAGAGTTTGTGTTTGCCTGACTATACTTTTCTGCAGTGAATAGAGATGGGATTAGAATTGCAGCCCATGTTTTTCTGTACATTTCTTTAAGGCAGGTATGGAAGTCTTGTTTCACCAAGAAACAAGGCAGGTATGGAAGTACAGTTTCATCATTTTGAATGATGAATTAGAGAGAAAAAAGGAACAGCACTGAAGCAGAAAATAAGCTAATCTGTCAAAAGAAATTTATGAAAAAATGTGTATAGGCTTTATGTAAGATTGTAATGAAATTAGTAATTTCAGTAGTACCAAGTATACTTTTGTGATTCATGCAGTATTCATATAAATACATTTTAGTGGCTTGGATCATTAACTTTTACATATATGTTCAAATTTAAGCACTTTTAGTAAAGATGCAAAGTTTTTCTATGTTTTCATGGACTCCATTAACGCTATATAATTCAAGATATATGTATTTATTTTGTCTCTTCAGTTATGGTGGTAGTTTTATGGAAGTAGACCAAAGTCATGACTGATTCTCATCCTTTCTATATGCTGTCTTTAATTTCTCTGGTATGTTCTTTCTGAATTGCTCTGTAAGTATTAGAAAGCATTTTAGTAGTTTTCAAGTCTTATAATGCATGCTGGGAATGTAGTTTGAACTTTTCTCCCTAATTATGCCCACTTTATTCAGGGATATGTTTAGTCTTTAGAAGTTTAAGTTCCCTGATAAACATGGTAGCCAGGGACCCTTCAAAGAATAAACAGGAGGGATTATACTGCTTTGTGGTGTGGTTTTGTCAAAATGTGGAATTTAGTGGCAGAAGCTGGGGACTGGTTTCTGCAGCAGCACAGCTGGCTCTGCAGCTTGCCCGCTCTGGTATCCCCAGCTTAAGCCTGTGCGTGCCATGTCAGAAGAGTGACAGGTGAGGGAAGGTAGCACAGCCATCTCTCGTAAAATATATGATAACTATTCCTCTTGACACTCGATATGCTGCTTTTAGTTCCTGAGGAAAACGAGCGTCCGTCCGTCCGTTCCTGTGAACCTATCCCTTTCAGGAGTTATAAAATAGTCATCCAGATGGCACCAAGTGTTTATGCAGAATCTGAGGCTTAAGCTGGTCACAGACAGAAGTCCCCAAGACTTGCTTACTAAACAGATAGTTGGAATGTTGGCTCCCAGGTCTGGTTAAATTGAGCCGAAGGAAGCCGGCGCACAAGTGCGGCTTGGAGGTGGCTGTGGGAGGAAGGGGCAGATTCAGGCCTGGGCAAGCTTCACCATCACTTTTGGCTCTGCCCTCCCTAAACAAACATCAACAACAGATTACACAGATTTCCCCTCAGAGCTTCAGCAGTTATTCATGTAAAGCGAAAATTTATTTGATGCAGTACTTTGTCATAGTGTAATTATCTGGCATTTATACAGAACTCTGAAGTGGAGGGGTTTGGTATCCTGGCATTCTTGCTGTTGTAATGGGCAGAAGTATTTTGGATGATTCTTCCTGAAAGATCATGTGCCAGTTTTTGCTTATCTTGACTTCTGCACACTATTCCTTTCTTGTCCCACAGTGGAAAAATTATGTCATCAGAATAACTTTTATTACTTAAGAAGGTATCACACCCTCCAACACTAGTAAGCATCTCAATATTATCCTCTCTTTCTTTTAATGTAATGATGTAAAGGAGAGCAATTCTAGTTCATTAAAGAAAGTAGAGATAGGCCATTATATTTTCCTTCTAAATATATTCTTTTCTTACACATCCCTCTAAGAAAAACTATAATTTTATCTGCTTGAGTTGTTTTAATGGAGGTGTATTAATTTCATGAAAATACTGGACTGTTCAGTTGTTTTGCATGAGATACAGTGATCTTTCACAATATAACTTGCAAATATTCTCTTCTTTAAAAAATGCTTTTTAAGTATCCTTAAGCAGATCCTATTAAGATTGCTCTTTTAGTAAAATAGATGTTTTAGCAATTTAGTCTGTTTTTCATCTTCTTGATGCAGTAATACTGATGCAGAAGGCACATATGAAGATTGATGTCTTAGCCTCACAGTAAATTTATTTTTCAAATATTCAGTCTGCTAAATTGGAGTGAATGTGATTTATAGGTCTTTCATTAGAAAAATTATTTGAGAATAGTCCTATATATAATAGACATCAATGTAAAGAATCACTTCAAATTACTTCTTAGATTTTTAAATGATACTTCTTCTGCTTAGAAAAATAATCCCATGTCTCTTAAAAGTACTACATTCATAAAGTGTAAACTTCTGTGAAATTACTTTTCCAGTTTCCCTTTGAAATGATTGTTTCTGAAGCAAAATAGATTTCAAGTTAAGTTTCCAAGAGAGCTACAGAAATCACCAATTCCAAAGCATAATGAGATCAGTGAGGAACATATTTTCTGTTTGCTTCAGTAATAAATTATCATGAAAATGTAGCTGATCATGTTGTCTGGCATGAGATACTTCTGGTAAATGCTGTCTCCTTTCCCACTGAAGTAAATGGCTTGGCAGCAGTTTTGAAAGCAAAATTGTGGCCTATTCCACTTTGCACCCCCAAGCAAAACAGTATGGTTATTATAGTAGCTGTAAGAGGCCAAACATGGGGTACAAATCTTTCAGCTTGCCATCTCAATTTACTTCAGTAAGGATGTGAATGAGACCAGGTCATGTTAGAAAATGCTAAAAGTACTGGTATTTGACATAAGTGGTAGTCTAATTTCCCTCACTAACTGGTAATACAAGAAATCATTCATCCAACTGTGACTTTCCTGTGCCATTTTTCCCATGCTAGCAAAATTTTGTAACAGTGAGGCATGTCTGCAGGCTCTGTGGGTTTTTGTGTGCCTGGTGATGGGCAGCCAACAACAGGAAACCATCGTAGTCATATTTTAAGATCTCTTTCTTCCTCACCCTCCTGTTTGAGCTTCAATGTAGAGCAGCAGGACAGTCGTAGCAAGAGAACTGGCTTGAAGATATCTGGGAAACCAACACTATAGCCATCTTGATTGCAGGAAGGTATTTATATTTTAGTTCCTTTGCTTGCCAAGGATAATAGCCCATTCTTACACAAGAGGAATCCACTTATTTCCCCTCAAAATGGTCCAAACAGGCCAAAGAGGAAAATATGCTCAAAAAAGGATAGAAGGATCACAGTGTCAATCATGACCTGCACAGTAGAACTTGTCTTCCAGTAACATCTCCAGATAAGTAGATGAACTTAAGACCTAATTGACCCACATCTTGAGGCATTCTGTTGGAGTTGATGGGTCATCCTTGCATTGGAGCAGCTACAGCAGTATTTGGGTTGCTGGGGAATGCTCTTCATGTCAGTCAGGCTGCAGCTCTTTACCATGATCACACAGTATTATGTGTTATGTCAGGAATTTGGAAATCCATGGTTACTTTTTGTCTCGTTATTGATTTGTGTGATTCTAAGCTGCTGTACTTGTGCATTCTACAGAAGGATCGTTGTATGTGTAATTCATCAGTTTGACAGCTTTTCTTTATTCTTCTGAGAACTGTGCATTGAAGAGCTAGGTCAAGCCCATTCAGTTTAAGTTTTAAGGTTTAAGTGCTGATTTTGTTTCAGTAGAGCTGTACCTTTCTGTTTAAAGATACTGTTTTCAAATTGCTTAGCCAAATCGTGTCTGTTATAGCTGGGTCTTTTTTTTTGCTTTTTGTTTCTGCATACTTAATCTAGTCTTTGTCTCTGCTTGACTCATCTCACTAAACTACATAAAAATTTCTTTTTGTCTAGTAGTATTTATTCCATAAAATCTGAGGTCATGTGTTTCCTGGAATTCAGAATGAGGAAAAAAATGGATGAGAGTACTTTGTGTATACAACACAGAACCCATTTCATCATCACTACCTATGAGTACATAAGGGAGCTGTCTAGCCTTCTGCTTCAAAAACTAAGATCTATGTTTTGAAGCAACTTTCAGAATACCAAAAATATACTTATTTGGCATAGGCTATAAACTTCCGATGGAAGTAATGCAAATAACAACTCTTCCACTTCAGCTGGGATTTTGTTTTGTTTAGTTTTAGTTCACCAAGAGGTCACAATATGTACTTTTCAGTCCCAAACTGTTACATTCATTGCGAAGTTTTATAGGAATTCAGCAGAGGATGTTTCTTTCATCCCTTTAGATAGATTTCACTGTACAGAAGTTTTATTTTTCATTCCTCCTGCAGGTTGTCTTCAGGTTTTTTTTTCAGGATCTCATTTAATGAATGCTGAAGAGGGATAGCATTGCTAAGTCATAACTGCTGCCAAGCTCTTGTGGTTTTACAGCCATGTTACTTAATGTGGCCATGTTGTCCTATCACTTTTTAAACTGAAGATCCCACTGAAGTTAGTGTGAACTTTTACCTCAGTTTCAATGTCAGGATGTGGCTCCTTGTACCTAGTAGTCCTCCCTGCCTAGTTACCAATTGTAAGTTGCTCTCCTCCCTTTCCTAGAAGATAAACCTGCTTATCTGGTTCCTTTCTCTTGACAATAATATTGTAGAGAGAAGAAAAAGAATAAAAAGTAGGTCTTGGACAAAAATGTTGGCTATTAATTATCATTACTGTACAGTTACATTCTTGTGTAATTCTTGTCCCTTTGGAGCTGTATTGTGCAGATATGTGAGGCTAAGTATTTCCTCCTCCATAAAACAGATGTTATAGGTTTTCATCTCATTCCCCTGCATAAATTTGTCACCGGAAATGAAATATTAACAAAACAAAACTCCACCTCTTCCTGAATTTCCAGAATTTCTCTACAAAGGTGGAATATTGCTAACAGTTGGACAGACAGAATTCTCTGCAAATTCTAAACTACCTCAAGGAAAATGTAGAGGTTTGCAGAGGTTACATTCACATACTGCATTGTGGGTTTGTGCATGTATAAGCTGCACAACTGCAATGTAATTACCTTACCACGATTTATTTGTTGAACAAAACCTTGTCATGCGTATTCCAGTTCCATAAACCTTTGGGGAAATGTGGAAATGGTGCACATCAGTTTTGTACAAGATCCTAAACCTTATCTTGCTTACGCTGTAAACTTAAGTGAAGGGAGAAATAGCTGATATTCCTATATAGGGGTCCTATAAGACAGCTGGAGAGGGGCTTTTACAAGGTCATGTAGTGTCAAGACAAAGGGTAATGGCTTTAAACTGAAAGAGGGTAGATTTAGATGGGATGTTAGGAAGAACTTCTGCACTGTGAGGGTGGTGAGACACTGGCAAAGGCTGCCCAGGGAAGCTGTGGCTGTCCCATTGCTGGCAGTGTTCAAGGCCAGGTTGGACAGGGCTTTGAGCAGCCTGGTCTAGTGGAAGTTGTCCTGGCCTGTGGCAGGGGTTTTGAAACTAGATGAGCTTTAAGGTTTCTTCCAATCCAAACCATTCTACAATTCTATAATTCCAAATACTGTCTGAGATACTCCTCTATCTTCACTTTCAAAAGTAGAGAAATTATAAGAATAGAAAAACTCTTGGACTGACTACTTTTATTTAAGTTGATTAGAATGACATCTGACTTCAAACACCATTCAAGATACAGGAGGTAGCAGCTTTGGCATGACTGCTTACTTTCTTAAGTTTATCTTGGGAATTAGAGATCATAAATAAACTTTTTAGACTGATTTCTGGAAATCCAACACTTCTTACAAACATGATTCTCAAGGGGCCTCAGTTTACCCTTATTGGGTCAATGTAATTGATTCTAAATAAGAAGTTGAGATTTTGACTAAAGACATAACTCAAGCTAAACCAATACCTGAGTCTGAGTAATTTAAATGGTTAAGTATTTAATATTTTAATATTTCAAACTCTTAAATAAACTAAATATAAGTTCTTTAACTTTTGATACGCTGTAAGAAAATGCTATATTACATTCAAACCTTTTTTTAAAATTGTACAAAGTAGAACTCTGCAGTGCTTTTTCCTGACTACATTGAAACTCATTTCATATTTCTTGTTGCTATAATGAAATTTGATAGCTTCCTCAAAGTAATTTAAAAAAAAAAAAAATTGTGTTCCAGGGTGACTCATAAAGTAAAAGGGGGGCACTGTTCTAAGTACAGAGCTGTGAGTTTATCTGAAGGCTTTATGATTATATCTGCATTAATCAGATACAAAATTAAAGCCCCAAAGCATCAGAAACTAACTGTGATTCAGTCACAAAAGGCAGATCCTTGCACTGAGTTCAGAAGAAAGGCTGATAAGTCAAGGTTATATTCAAAAAACTCAAAGCTCCTGTGCCTGGTCAGGAGAGAGGGTGAGAGAGAAGTGACTCTGAAGGGTTTGGAAAAGCGGAGCCAGGCACACAGAGGAAGCAGCACAGGGCTGGTTCTTACAGGGCAGCGAGCATAAGGCCTTCTGCTATATTTAGTCTCCTTTCCCTCCCTTCCCTTCCCCTCCCCCTTCAGTGCCTATATTTGATTTTGAATTGTAGAGTAAGATGTCATTCATTTATATAACTTTTTTTTTCCTTATCATATCCTAACTTAACAAAATAAATCACTTTTCATATAACACTGCAACTAAATATAACTATGCTTAAGTAGTGCTGACTTAACTCTTCTTTTCCAAATGATTCAACCTTTATATGGAGGAATGGGAGTAATAATTATTGTTTGCACTTTTTCTTGCACCTGAATATAACATTATCCTGAAATAAGTTAGTATGAATAGCCTATTTTTATTATTATTAGAAATAAATTCTTTGTCTTGATATCTGGCTCTTTCACTTAGTCTTACTTCTATAGGATAATGGAGGATGAAAATAACACTGAATGTTATATTTATTTTATGTTTGTATTTTCAGGGTTTGCCAGGACTGGAGGGTCCCCAAGGTCCACCTGGCAAAGAAGGCCAAAGGGTGAGTAAACTTGAACAACTGGTGAGTGTGATAACTGACCTCGATGTGTGACTTCTTTCTAAGCACTAATAAAAAATGGGAAGGTAGCAGCTGAGTATGAAGCATGCTGACAACAAACTGAGCTTTGACATTTGATGTTTCTCTTCAGTTGAAGGAGATTTAACACTTTCAGCCATCCAAAGTGTTTTAATGACTGGCAGCACAGGTGTAGATATTGTCATTTGCGCAATATGTTTCTGCTGCAGTTTTAAGTGAAAAAGCATTAAAATTGCTCAGAAACTTTTGTTTTATTGCGGGGGTATGCCATACCTTACTATAGCTAAAATATATAAAAATATTGATTTCAGGTAGTTATCTAAAATCCTGACAGTAACCAGTACTATTGACCCAAGTGGTTTTGTACATGCCATTTTGCAAGTGTCAGAGAAGAGAGGTATCGTGGAGAGAGATTGTGCCCAAGACATGAAATAAACCTTGATTATTCAGAGTTTTAATATAATCAAGTAACTGACTGACTGGTTTCTCTGTGTTATGTTATGTTTTGTTTTCCCTGACTTATTGAATTTGATCAGTAGAAGCGATAATGAGATTTGTGGTATCACAAGAAATAGTTCAGTTTTGGGAGTTTATAAACTAGTCTGCTCCTAAAATATTGGGAAGATTTTCAGACTCAAACATTTCAATATTTTTATGAATTATATTGTGCCCAGTTTGTGGTTTTGAAATTGAGTCTCTCAATAATACTTGGGGTTTTTAGGCATCTTGTTATTTAGTGTCTTGGATCAATGATCTCAAGTGGAAGGATTTATTATTGTTGATCTTAGTCAACTACAGTGAATTATTAAAGGCCAGTTAAATAAGTAACGGTGTAGAACCCAAAGCTATGTTTTATACTGGCTTTTAAGTTCTAAAAATGATACTAAATGTCAGTTAAGTTGAACATGAAAATTTGAAAGCTGATGTTATTTAGGTTTCACAGTAAGGATTAAAAACCCATTCAGAAAAAAATCAATGTAGTAACAAAGAATAAAATATTATGTGGTCAATATTAAAGCATATTTAATAGCATAGTACATGTCATTAAGGATTTTATAATTACTGTGACTCTTACTGTTACACAATAAATGTTCAGGGTACTGAAAAGCTATGAATATCCAGTTTAAGCATATATTAAGAGTGTTTTTCTGTGGAGTAATCCGCAGAAGCACAGAGTTTATTAGTTCTCCTTTAGGAACAGTTGTAAATATGGCTGTGTTTTAAGAGGCATCATTCTTTGAACATCTGAATTTTTGAGGCAAAGATACAGAGTTAACACACTATTGTAGCTGATAAATCTGGAAATTTTTTTTCTTCCATTTTTTTAGTGGCAATTAGGGATTGATACATTCATCATGGACATTTCCTATTCACACATAAAAGTGAACTACTGTCTCACTCCATATCTATAAAAACAGCAGCAATGATTGTTTTATAATCTTGGCCATGCACACAGTTGCCTTGAGCCAAACAATGGGAACAGCAGACTGTAAAGCTACTGCATCTGTCTTTATCTTTCTACCCGTGAGATGCTCAAAACAATATTCTTTATACTGGCCACTCCCACCAAAGCATTAATAACATAGTTATCTTAATTCAGCTCCCATGTGTATTTCATTTCCAATACATTTAATTACACAATAGTATACTGTTTGTAAGAAGATCTCTGCTCTATTTAATGACAAACAGGACGGTGCACATGTAATGGCTATTAAATATTCTATTTTATTTAATTATAGATGTCATGTTCCTCTGTTCTACTTCCAGCAGATCCTCCAAATCTTTCACAATATTATGAAGTTATTGGTTTTGTCATGGACTGTCTTTTGAAGATTAAAGCATAATATTGAGTGTGTAACTAACTGATGACTTTTCTTCAATCTATTGTTCAGACCTAAAAGTGATCTTCTGTCCATTTTGCAAGCTGCAACTATAACATATTAGGAAACAAACAAACCCAAACAAAGCTACTCCAAACCATTTGAAAGTATCTATTCAAGTTGGATGCCACATTTCAAGAACATGCATGGTTTTAAAACTTTCCATTTGCATTGTATTTGTTATATAAAATTTTAATTACCACTCACTTGGGGAACATTTTTAAGTGTTCAATTCCTTTGAAAATTAGGCTTAAGTTAATAAGGAGTTGAGAGGAGAATCAGTAACTGTGTGAGGTAGAGACCTCTCAGCACACATCAAAGCAAGATATAAGGAACTGAGGAAAATTAACAGTGTTAATGTTGATATTGTCAGAAACTCAAAGAAGGCTAATGTTAGAGTTCACAGGAATAATGTGATTCAGAAATTACATAGCAAAAATACATATAATGTTATGGAATAGGGCAAGTAGAATTATATATCATTGCATAATTATAATAAAGTTAAATGGGACTGTAGATTTTTACTTCAAAGTTATGCTAACCTTAAAGTACTTACTGGCATGTATGTGAAATTGTCTTGCAAGCACAAATTTACAATGTCATGGAATTAGATGATGACTCTGGGTTATTTGTTTCAAGAGTAAAGGGGGAATAATTTTTTGTTGTCCAATAAATGCACTGTGGACAGTTACGTGGCAAAAGAAATGGTAGCTACATGATAATCTGGCCATATCAAGACACCACACAGCAAACTGATCCTTCAACCAACCTGAAGACGTATATAGCACTCACTTAAAGGTTGTCTAAGTTATGTCATTATCTTGAGTGAAATTAGTTTGAGCAGGTACTGCCCTTATAGTTCTCCTTTTGACATGGTAACCACTTCCACTCGTGTTTGCCAATGTTGCGTTTTCCTTTGGGTGCAAGAAGTCCTCAAATCTTTGCTGCTCTTCTAAAAGGACAGTGTTTCTCCTTGGTCTACCACTAGTGATTTTGTATAATTTTTTAGATTTAGTTAAATGGTATGTAAGAGCCTTTGGTTTTAGTTCCGATCACTGGGAGAAGTAGGCCAGTAGGAACAGCTACTCATTCTGTTTTCTGCATTCCTGAATGAGAAATGTTAGCCCATTCTGTGGGCGCTATGTTCATATGGAATTTTTCAGTGTCCCTCTTTCTGGCTTCAGGCATTCAAAACAGCATGTTACAGCAACTTGATACCATTACACCGATGTTCAGAATGACATCAGGAGCTTCAGAACATAATTAGTTAGAAAAGTCCCTGGCCAAATATTACAGACCAACAGAAAATAGGAAGATTGGGTGCTCACCTAGCATTGCATGGGATTTAAACCACAGTAGACAGCTACACCATTTTCCTGGCTTCCTGCATTATGTAGGACTTCGTTATTTTTCTCAGTAGTCCTGCATTTAAATATATCTTTCACAGAAGTACAGTTTCCACCTGAAAGACATCAACAACTGAGACTTCACAAGTCTCCTTGATTTCTTCCTTCCAGTGTTGTCAATCCCACATTTCAAAATGTGCTTTTTACTTTACAATTGCACATGTATCTTAAGCCTCCAACAACTGTTTGTTTGTTGGATTTCTTTTTTTTAATGTCTGCTTTACATTAAAGAGATATTTAAAGTTTTTTCTCTCTATAATAAAATCACAATTCCATCTGTTTTTGAGATGATTCAACTGAGTTTCTTCAGCTCTCCATGTCAAGAATTTTCTAAAGTCTTCAAATAATTTTGCCATGTTGTTATACTATCTTAAAAAAAATTCCTACTACTTAGTATTATAGACTGCACAGATTTTTCCAGACTCTGCCTTTACTGTGCAGCAAAGTGAAATTTATATTTCCAAAATATAATTTCAAAGATTTTAAAAATTAATGCTTAATTTCACTTAGATATTTTCGTAGCAGGGATTTTACCTGAACTTGATGCATTTTTTTATTAATACTATTTTTTCTGAAAATTATTTTTAATATAATAGTTTAGTGAATTCAAAAAATTCTCTTCATGTGAAGCATCAAAGCAACTTTGTTGGACAGCAATACTGTGAAATCTAGAAACAATCATTTTTTGTTTTCAGTTGGCCTATAGAAGAGCCAGGCCCAGCATGCAGCTAGCATAGAGAGCAGTTTGTGTAGCAGTTTCTGCTTCTCTGAGGTTATCTTGATATCTTCTTGAGCTGCTGGGAACTTTTTTCTGCAATTTGGGCACTTCTGGGAAACCTGAGGAAACTGAGAATGCCTGCAGCTCCCAGGTAAGGCTAAAGTAAAGGTAGCTGTGGCAACTTCTGATCAACTCCATCAGCTGTCCTTGATCAACAGATATCTGCAGCCTTTTTTCTAGCTGACGCCTGTTTAGGGAGGGTTGAGCCCATGCCAGGAAGAGGACTATATAACAGCCAGATGATGCAGCAGTTTGCACAATGATAACAGAAGCAGCCAGTACATGTGCAGGAGGTTGCACAGGAGTTTATGCAGAAGGGCACAAAGAAGAAGCCAGCAAATGTTCTCTGTCTGGTATACGTGTCCTTAAAGTTCATGGTCACAAAGCAGAGGACCCAAGCACTACTGAAGCAGCTGTTTGCTGTTGAACTCTTGCACCCAGGCATCCTCAGATGGAGGACGCAGCTCTGTAAGTCTATGGGGCCTGATGGGTTGTATCCAGAAGTGCAGAGGGAGGTGGTTGATGTCACTGCAAGGCCACTCTTGATTATCTTTGAATGGTCATGGTGATAGGGAGAAGTTCCTGAAGACTGGAAGAGAGCAAAGATCATTTGTGTTTTCAAGAAGGAAGATCTAGGGAGCCACAGTCCGATCCGCCTCACCTCAATCCCTGGGAATGTGATAGAGGAAATCCTCCTGGAAACCATCTCCAAACACATGAAGGACAAGAAGGTGATTTGGATATTCTGCATAGATTTGTGAAGGGGAAATTATGCTTGACCAATTACAATGCCTTCTATAATGAGGTCACTAGCTTGGTGGATGAGAGGTGAACAGTGAATGTTGTTGACCTCAACTTCAGCAAAGCCTTTGACATTCTCCCATAACTTCATCTTGTCAGCTTCATAGACAAGCTGACAAAGTACATTTTAGATAAGTGGACAGTAAGGTGGATTGAAAACCAGCTGAACAACTGGACCCAGAGGGTTATGATTAGTGGCACAAATTCCAGCTGGAGACAAATCCATGACTCAATACCAAAGCCCGTGCTGTCCAGCATCTTTATTAATCATGTAACAAATGGGACAGAAAGTAGCAGAGAAATGGGGCAAGAGGAATCACATCAAGTTCAACAAGGAAAAATGCAAACTTCTGCATCTAGGGAGGAATAACCCCAGGTATCAGTATACGCTGGAAGCAAGCTGTCTGAGAAGAAGCTTTGTGGACAAGAACATGCTGGACAGCAAGGAAACCATGAGCCAGCAATGCACCCTCATGGCAAAATAAGGCCAACAGTATCCTGGGATGAATTTGGAAGAGCATTGCTAGCAGATCAGGGGAGATATCTTTCCCCTTTGAGCAGCACTGGTAAGACCATGTCAAGAAAGACATGGACTTACTGACATGGGTCTAGCACAGGATCACAAAGTGGATTAAAGGGACTACAGCATCTTTCAGAAAAGGAGAGGCTGAGAGAGCTGGGACTCTTCAGTCTGGAGAAGAGAAGACTCAGGGCAGATCTTAGCGTGTATATATGCCTGATGTGAGGGAATGAAGAGGGAGCCAAATTCTCCTCTGTAGTAGCCAGTGACAGGACAGGAGGCAATGGAAACAAGTGGACAACCCAGAAATTCTATCTGAACAAAAGAAAACGCGTCTCTATTGTGGAAGTGGTCAAATACTGATACAGGTTGCCCAGAGAGGTTGTAGAGTCACAATCTGTGGAGATATTCAGAAGTCAAGTTGACACAATCCTGGACAATTGATCCTGCTTGAGGAGGGCGATTGTGCTACATGATCTCAAGTGGTCACTTCCAGCCAAGGTGATTCTGTGATTTTTATTTAACTAGCTCTAGCTTATTCTCAGCGTAGCTGCCAACAACTTCATTTTATGGATTAGTAGGATGGGGTTTTTTTGTGTTCCATATATATTTAAACAAACTGATTCTCCACTGTGGTGATTTCCCTGGTTCCAGTGATGAATTCAGTTCAAACATTTACAAATCCTTCTACAATACCACAGCCATATTCTTAGCTCTGTATTCCTTGGGAGATTGCAGGTGTCTTGAAGTAAATATTTTTGAAATAACTTCCTTATTTCCAATTGTCGTGTTTATAATACCAAATGCTTCACTTAAGAGGAAGTTATTTTAGCATTATCTTAGCAATACATTAAACACCTCATAAGACCGAGAGTCCTTTGGGTTATTATATCTAGTGTTTCAGCATTGATTTCACTAAAATTGCCTGTTTGGAGGCCTCTTGTGAAACTGCAGTATTTGCCTTATGTTAATGATCAGTTTACTCTCTAAGATAGCAAGATTTTTAATCAAGCATGACTAAATACAATTTACACAGTGGAAATTCTTCCTAAGTAAATAAATGGGCAGGGAACTATTAGATTTTTCTTAACATAATTATTTAGAGTGACATCAAAATTAATTTAAATTCAGATTGCATTTATCTGGTTTATAGAACTTAAATATTTCTTTGACATAATTTGTGTTCTAGTTCAGTGAGTAAACGTGGTACTCAACCAATTGTAAAATAAGCTTTGCAGAGCAATGATAATTACTGCGCAATAGGTCAGGTTCCTGACACAGTGCAAACAGTATTTTTCACAGCTACAACTCTGGAATTTTGGAATCTCTTTTAATCTTCTCAGTCCTTCCTGACTTTGATGTAAGTTGGTTTTAAGTATGTAAAGCTTCAGATTTTATCTTCAAGATGGAATGCTGTATGTTCCTTCACTCAGGTATTTAATAGTCTAAAAACGCTTAATGTAGAAGAGGGAGATAATTTTCAGGTTTTCTCCAGAATGTTTCTACCTTATAAAGCAAACCAGTAAGGTAGGTTGCAGCTTAAAAAAAAAAAAGAAAAATATTATTTTTTCCCCCTCTTTGGGATGAAAAAGGTTGTAATTTAGAATGTTGTAGACAGATATTTCAACTGGAAAAGAGTTGTACCATTTTTTAATTTATTTGTTATTTCCCACTGAAAAAATTAAAATCAGCTTTTACAGGAACAGCAGAAATTATTTCACTCTTAAGATCTCATTTGGAATTTTCAGGTTGCCTTCCAAATACTCTATTATCTGTGGGGTTTTTTTAATGTCCCTTAGTAAGAGGCATATCAAATGAGAGAATATAAAATTTCCCATACTTAAAAATTAAGGTGTTCATTATAAAAATATGTAAATGTAGTTGAAAAAAGTCTGCAAGCTATTTTTAATTCAAAATGCACTTCTGTGAAGATACTTGAAAAATTGTGATGGGTTTTGTATAGGGATTTGTTGGCAAATTTGGCTGTGGCATTTGACTAATTGGCACTGCTATGCCTGTTTTAAGGACTTTTTTGTGTGTTTGTTAAATGCATTTGTATAATATTATATAGTCTGGCTAGATACTACCTCTTATCATTTTATTAATACCAAAATGAAGAAACTAGAGCTTATTGAAAATCATTCCTAAAACTGGAAAGACAGATTTGAGTGCAGGAATGCTTCTGCATTAGCTAGGAACTCCCTAGTGACTTTTCTCCAAAACAGGGCATTAGGGTCTCAGTGCTGTATTCTTGTGAGCCATGTTTCTGTGAAAGGCCTTAGTGGGATATGAGGAACAGATTTTTCGCTTGTTATCTGCAAAAAGCTTTATTTCCTGCCTTCTGGCCTTATTTCCTATGACTTTATTCAGGTTTAACATGTAGTACAGAGGTTAATTTGTAGTACACTGGTTACCATAATACATCCTCAAGGCCAAGATTAATAGGATTGAAGAAGGAATTCTGCATTCAAGTCCTAATGCTATTTTACTGAAGTTAAAATTGTGTCATTGACTGCAATATAGATTTTGAATTTAACAAGGAGAATGTTAAAACTATAGAATTTCTAAGGATTAAAAAACCCAAACTTTTGCAATTGTGACACTACCAAAGTTAATGACAACATTATTGTTAACAGCAGTTGTACAGTCAGGTGCTTAAATTTCAAAGTTCTCTTTAAAAATTGCCAAGTTTTTTACTAAATACATGACAGAAAATAATGATTTTGTATTCATGCTGCACATTTGTTGTAGATTTGAAATTTTTGCTTTGTGACCTATGAAAGAGTTGATTGGGATCCTGGATAACTTTCTCCTATCCTGCAACAAATCAGTACATGTACCCTGTTG
Organism: Pezoporus flaviventris; assembly: GCF_033815535.1. NCBI lineage: Eukaryota > Metazoa > Chordata > Aves > Psittaciformes > Psittacidae > Pezoporus > Pezoporus flaviventris. Next base: position 25,244,212 of record NW_026892579.1, on the reverse strand, counting down.
AGTAACTGGGTTAGATGGGTGATTCCTCTGATTTTTGTGATTAATTATAATCTTCAGCTTCTGGATAGCTTTTGAACTGACTATTCAAAACTAAACTGACTATTCAAAACTGAACAGAATGATAGCATCATGTGGTGTCTGCCTTCACTCCCCTAAAGTGGCAGTCTGGCAAGGTTTTTCTGGTAAAACACGAAGCAGAGGACTGTCACCAGCTTTGGGCTCGGTTTCCTCTGCGTTAGAGATGGTTGGAGCTCTGCAAGCCCCAGGTGACCTGCCAGTCACAACCACTGGGTTGTGACTGCAGACAGAGAAGGAAAACTGGAAGTTTATTTTAACTAGGCATATCAGCTTGGAGGACTGAGACAAAGGAAAACCTTTTTTCTGTACTCTGAATTAGCATAGATACTGGGACTTGTCTGACTGCTTGGTGTCACCTTTAGTCATCTGGAGAAAGTCTTTTAACTGCCCAAAGCTCCACTTGCGTAGTGTTTAGGTGCCCAAGAGGCTGGTGTTTGTGAGTTGGGCCCTGTAAAATGGTGATCTTTACTTTCCACCTGCCTTCTTCAGGTGTATCTGTCCCTTTGTCAGTTTGCTTTTGAGAGTTATTCAAGAGAATCTTAGTTTAGCTTGGCAAAGGAGTTACATAAGCCTCATTAATCTTGCATAATAACTACAGTAGTTAAGATTTTAATGCCGAACTTCCTACTTCCTCTAGAACTAGTTCCTGTTTTGAAATGCGATGATGTGATTGAGGAGCAGTTAATTAGCAGTTTCCCTTGAAAATTCACACAGGCTTATTCTAAGAATTTTTCCCTTCATATTCAAGTGTGTGTTCTTTAAATTATTAATTCCATAAATCAGGTCAGCATCCCTACACAGCTCTGCTTGACTTTTATCCTAAAATAATCCAGATCTTATTTTTAGACATTGGGATTAGCCATTTTACTCTTCTATATTTAGAGATATGTGAATATAGGGATGCAATGTGATACAGCAGGGGGTTACAATGTAGACTGAATTCTTGCATTGTGTTTTGGACCTGCAGCAGTGCCCAGGAGCAGCAGCCAGATTCAGAGCACAAGCTTATGGAAGGATGCACAGAGCCTTTCTTCTGAACAGTTTTCAATCTGATGTAAAGCAAAGCTCATCAAGCGATTTTAATTAACAGAAAGAGTAAAGAAAGGGAGTAACAAAGAGTGCAGTTGACCATGCACTTCAGCTAGTCACTCAGCTGGGGTTTGCTGAAGCATATAATCTTATTTATTTTTAATATTTTGTCCTTTCTGCCCCTAACCTAGCATTTGTGGAGTCATTTGTGTTTGTATTGTGTGAAGTTTGACCTATGGAGAAGAAGAAAATAGCTGACTGCCCAAATTTTTAAGGGCATACATTCCATAAGTTGAGGGTCAATATTAGTAACATTTAGACAACTTCTTATCACATTATGAAAACAAAAAAAAATGTATTCACCATAAAGGAAATAACCAGCAACTGTTTTGGTTTCCTTTGTTTATTATTCTGTCATTAGACAACTTATTGACACCAACTGTCTAAGTTAGTGAAAATGGTATTGCAATTTTTTATTTATTTAAAAGAGGTATGTAATGCCTAGAAGTGGTTTAATAGCCTCAATATTTGCTCAGTGAACTCAACTAAATAAAGGTAATGGGCCTCCTGTGCCAGCTGCCTCCCCAGAGACAGCTGTAGGACAGTGAGCACAGCTCTTGTGGGGCTGCTAAGACCTGCTTCTGAGAAGGAGATGGGAACTGTGGCTCTCTGCTAAGCCTACTTTATGAATCAGAGAAGACACCAAGATATTTTCACTTCTTTCTTGCCAGAAGGAAGGCTCAGAATCAAACTAAATATTAATCACAGTCCGGACAATGGTCTGCTCAAGGTAATGCCAAAATGGGCTTATCAAAAATATCCTTATAATTGTTTTAATTATCCTAAACAAAAACATAAACTACTTTACTTATGCTCTTACTATAGTATATATTTTAATTTTTTCCATACTGATGCTAGGAAGTCATAGGAAGCATGAGTGCTGGCAAGTAGGTTGAGCTGTGTGTATCCCAAACATTTAAATCTCTATCTGAAAGGCATTGCTGAAAGGTAGTGGCCTTTTACGTATTTCTGTCTTAAAATTAAAATATCAGTTCAGAAAGGTCTTTGTAGGAAAAAAAGAGGACTGTCATTCCTGAACTGAAGCTGGTGCTTCACGCCAATCTGTGTGATTGTTCTACAGGTTTTCTTTACACATGACACATAGTGTAATGACTAATAATACAATCATTGCGTAAAAGGTAGGCAAGTGTTTCTTCTGTGTTTCACCTGGTAGGTGTTCTGGTAGTTCATGAATGACAGTGAAAAATAACTACCCTGATTATTTTATTTTTTTAACTGACTTCTCAGAAAGTTTGTGAAGTTTTGGCTTTGTAACATGTTATAAATCACATTTTAGCTCATCTTGTAAATAGAGATAAAATTGCCTTCCCAGCGTATTTCATGTTTTCCTGTGTAATTAACACCTCGTTCACAGTTGTGTCTGCCAGTCAAAGCTCTGCCTTCTTCCTTCTGACACTTCCTTGATACTTTGTTTAGACTGCTGAGATTTTAAGGGTCATCCTCAGTATACTTTAAATAAGTCCAAACAGGAAAAGGAAGGTGCTTCAAGAAGTCAACAGTGTAGATCATTATAACTCAGAGGGGCTATTTTAAAAGTATGAAACAATTTACATTTGTTTACTACTTACATCATTACTTCTTGATCCATTTTTCATACTAAGTAAAGGGCACTGGTTTTCAAAAAAGCCAGGAAATACTAGTTTCCATCTGTATTTCTGAAGTAAAGATCAGTCCAAAGTCTGGATCTAGCTAATAGCCCCTTTTTATCATGCATGTGTGCCTTTTCCAGTACTGTGCCCTCTGTCAGTCTACTTGCTTGCCCAGTGAACTGCATCAATGAGCTGATCAAAGTCAGAAACAGCTGTTTTTGTGGGCTGTCCTTACCCCGGATGGGTTCCCATCTCAGGCTCATCACAGGGCTGTGTGGACAGTGTTACCAACACAGCAGAGGACATGCTGGGGCTGGGTAGTAAGTAGCAGTACAGCCTTGAGCCCAGTGGGGCACCTAGGACCACATGTTGGTTCTGAAAATTTGCCCTAAGCTGCCCTAGTTACAGCCCTGCATGTGCGAGTACTGGTGGGATTAACCAGCTCAGCACATAACGTATGTCTCAGCTAGTTAAGACCCAGGAATTTGTCACTCCAAATATGCTGAGGTAGTGCATTTTTTTTCACACTGCCCTTAAAACACACTGACTGACTGAGGACTTTCGTACAACCACAGTGGCAGTGTAGATTTTATGTGGCACAGCCTAGTGAATGAAACACATCCCCACGACCCCTGTTCGGTTCTTCAACTTGAAGGGCTCAAAGTCCTGCTTCTCAGGAGAGTTCCTAGTGTCTATGCAAGACATGTAAATGTCTCTGCAAGCTCACTGCCCTGGTGAGCTACAGGAGGGAGGAAGAGGGATTTTCTACCCTTACTGTCATCGTCTTGTTTCCCCTCAGCATAGGTGAAGATTAATGAAAGGCAGAGCATTAGAGTGATTGAGTGTTGATTTCCTATAGATCAAGGCTCTCACCTGTAAAGAGGGAATCTGAGATTTCACTTTCTGTTCCTTAGATTACTTCCTTAGTTTGTCTGAGATTGCCATTTAATAAAACACAGAAGGAGGCTTAGCAGGAGGGACCATAGCTTACAGAAATACCCCTATGTGCTAATTGTGAGCTGTCAGCAAGCATTTTCATTTTTTAACTTCTTAAGCCAAGTTTTCACCAGGACATCCCTGTAATGCTTTTTGTTAATTTACATTTGCCATATGTAAATTATTTTTTTCACCATCTCACCTAGATATTAGTTGTTCTCAGCTGTTGTTTCTAAAAAATGTGCATCAGATTTCAGTTTGGCAATAAAGATGTAAATTACAGTAAATTACTTCCATTTTTTATGTTGATCTTGCTAAAAAAAAAGCGTTATGTGAAAACAGCAGTTGTTCAGTCAAGCTCTGTACTAAAAATTTTTAATAGTTACATGTGCATGATTTTTAGAATCTAAGTGGAAAATTTTCCATTAACTTAAGTAGACTTTTATGGACCTTAATTTTTAATGCAAACGATTTTACATGTGCATTATATACACAGATGGTAGTAATTGCATGAAGAAGGTGAATTGGTTTTGCAAATAAATCTCTGACTTTTCTCCTTGTTATATCCTGGTGAAGGTGTTCCTTAAGTGGGTTATATTGCGCATATGCATTTACTGTGCAAGTCAGGGTGACTACTGCAGCACAGTTTAACATCCCAAACTGTGGTGTATTCAGATAAAATGTAATTTCTTTGCACATCATCAAGATGCTCTGTTTATAGCCCTATCACTGTGCACTCACATTTGAGACATAGTTTTAAAATGTCACAGTAAATGTTTCAATGATGCAAATATAGTTTGTCATAATTATTATTATAAACAATCCTAAAAGTATTTGAAGTGACTGATACAGAGTGTTCATTTTGGATAGGTTTTGAATTTTTTACAAATAAGCAAGGCAATATATCTTTTCTTAGACAGAATTCTTATTCCAAATCGATCATTAGTTATGGCATTTATAAGTGTCTGTTGTTCTTTTTTGTTTCCAGGGAAGACGTGGAAAACCAGGCCCCCCAGGAAAACCAGGACCACCAGGACCTCCTGTGAGTAACTAGGGAGGGGAATGGGAAATTTTCAGTTTATCCTGGAATTTTTCAGCATTTTTATAGCAGGTTAATTGTTAATTGTGGTTGAAAACAATTAATCCATTTGTACTTTGCTGTACCAAGCAGCTACTGTTGCTAGTCTTTTGATACAACAAAGATAAAAGGATTGGGTCCACAAATACAAGGGACTACACAGGAGAGAAAGAGCAAGATGTGGACTTCAGTGGAGGAAGCTGAAATTGGCGTTCAAAAAAAGACTGGACATGTATGCTAAATGTGAATACTCTGCAGTCATTCACTTTGCAAAATGTGTGATGTTCTGTAAAAGATGGGATAATTTCCGTCTCAGAGGGGTAATTTGAAAGGTGAAGGACTGTGTGCAGCATGTGCCAACTGCCTGAATGGTGGGGAGGATTATATCCAGCACTGGAATGAGCACTCAGCTGTAGTTCAAATGAGTATACTTAGCACTGTAGCTGTAGTTCAAATGAGTTTACTGAAGAATTAAAAAGATTAAGAAGTACGTGACTCGGTGAAAGGATTTGTAATATGAAGAACTAAAGGGTTTAGCTCAGATCTAAGAAGTTTGGGATTTAATTTTTTTTTTTTTTTCCTGTAAAAGATACATGATTTCAAATTTGAAGTCAGGCATGGACGTATGTTAGTCTAAAATGAGCACAGCCTTCCTCTGGTAGAGGAAGACTCAGTCATGTTTGTAAAATTCCCTATATATAATATTGTAAAAATGCTGTTGTGCACAAATACAGAACAGCTGTTTATTTGTGGATTAAGTAAACTGTTGCTGCTTTACATTCTTAGTATTAAACAAGGATTTAATAATTCCTTTTTCTGCTTGCCTGAAATAGGTAAAGAAAGGATAGCAGTTTATGCATTAGAACATTGGATTCATGTGCTTCAGCCTCACTGCAAGGAAAAACTTGTCTTATTTGTAGAGAGGAGAATAATGAATTGCTGCATAAAATACAGTGGCTAAAATGAAATAGATGACATTTAAATCCATCTAAAATTTTATAAATATTTTTCCCTTTTTCTTTGCAAAATATATTCAGAAAGAGGAGTTAATGATGGAGTTCAGTTATCCTGTATAAAACTAAAGAGTTTAAAATTCATTCCTCTTCTCCCCTACATGTCTCCCCTACATGTCATATTGAAGTCTTGCTCATTTGAATCTTTTGTACAGTTTGGGCTTCCTAATATTGAAATAGTACTGTAGTCTGCACAAGTCTGAGCAGAGGAAAGGAGTGATGCAGAATCTTTTATAAAACAAATGAAAAAAAAAAAAAAGAAAAATTAAAAAGGCAAACCGTGGCAGAGGCCAGTGTTGCACCTAATCTACATAGCTTTTTGTGAGCCAGTGAAAAGCTGTTTCTCCATTACAGATTTCTGCCATCACAGTTTTGCTGGCAGGCCAGGCTTGTGAAGATATATGATCCTTGGCAGATATAACAGAAATCTTTAGTAAAAACTAAATTGCACTTTAATTACTGAGACCTAGTTCATATTGTTTTTACAGCAAATAGAAAGCTCAACTTTGTCAGCATAGCAGCATTCATACAAGGGAGCTCTGTATGAGTGCCATAGCCTAGCACTGCAGCCACAGCCTAAATATTGGTTAAAAGTATTTGTTTCTGACTATCTTAATGCAGTCCTTTGGATACAGCTATACCAGCATCTTGTGTTCATCTTCCAAGACTGAACATATAAGGCATAGAAAAAGCATGCTCTAGAAGCAGTAATGCCTGCTAATGTGCACGTAAACATGTAGCATGTTTAAATTGCTACAGCCTGTACATACAAAAAAAAGACATTGACATGGTCTATCATTCCTCATCTCTTTTTCAAGGCTATATTGTGCTTCTAGTTACCTCTTCCAATATTAAGTAGTGGCAGCTTTCTCATGCACATGGATATATTGTTGGCCTTTACTTTGGCCTTTCCAAAGTGCAACAGAGTATCATACCTGCAGGGAGGTTGCTTTAAGAAGTTTGGCATATGCAGGGTACAAAATGCTTAAGAGATTGACTGAACATGGAAAAATTAGACTTTTCAACAAAGTAAGTTTGGTATTTGGTTGATGTTTTGAAAGAGTAGAATCATAGAATAGTTAGGATTTTAAAGGACCTTAAGATCATCTAGTTCCAGCCCCCCTGCCATGGGCAGGGACACCTCACACTAAACCATGTCACCCAAGGCTTCGCCCAACCTGGCCTTGAACACCGCCATGGATCGAGCATTCACAACCTCCCTGGGCAACCCATTCTAGTGCCTCACCACCCTAACAGGAAAGAACTTCTTCCTTATATCCAATCTAAACTTCCCCTGTTTTAAGTTTGAATCCATTATGCCTTGTCCTGTTACTACAGTCCCTAATGATGAGTCCTTCCCCAGCATCCCTATAGGCCCCCTTCAGATACTGGAAGGCTGCAATGAGGTCCCCACGCAGCCTTCTCTTCTCCAGGCTGAACAGCCCCAACTTTCTCAAGCCTATCTTCGTATGGGAGGTGCTCCAGCCCCCTGATCATCCTCATGGCCCTCGAATTTGAATTTGAGAAAAAGATATTCAGTCAGTTTTTAGGGTAGCTACAGTACACACTGCATGTTTGAAATTAATAAATTTACCTAATTTATTAATCAAACTCTGCCATGGCATTAAATACTTAATTTAAAAATTAGAGCAGCCAGCTGTTCAGTAAGGACAAAAAAAAACCTAAGAGAAGGAAAGATCTGCCTCCATGAGGAGCAAGTTCGTAAAGAGGGTACAATGCCCAGAGGTTTGGTATAAATCATATTCCAAGAAAAAGTGGGTGCAGGGAGAGATACCACATTCTAACAGTCAAAAAGAACAACTGGACACTACTAAATGGTATGAGTTTTGCTTAAAGTAATCATTTTTTACCTATTTTCTAACCCTTTTTCAATACCTCATACCTTTTTTTCTTTTTTTTTTTTTTCCTAAGCTAATTTCTGGGGGATATTTTTTTTTTACTTCCAGTAAAATTGATGTTTGTAGTGACTTTTTAGTCCCTAAACATCATTTGCTAACAATCTCACATCTTTGGTTAACTACCTATGTCAGTATTAGAAATACAGATAGATTGGGCAACTGGTGATGAAACTACTTGGTTGAAATGGGACTCCATCTTTTGTACCAGGTATCCACTCTTTTGTGTCATTTTTCTCTTATCCATTCTTTTATGTCATTTTTTCCCTTTGGAGCAAATCCTGTGCCTATAAAAAGCAAGGGGTCAATGAGGATTTTTATTGATGGGTTATAAAAAAATTTTCATCTATGCAGATGATGTTCCTCCTTTGAGTATTTTTTAAAGTTTATTAAATGTTGCAGTCTTTCAAAGTGTTCTGTTATTCCCTTCTGGTTCAGAATTCATGGTTTGCATCCTTGCTGTCTGATGTTAGTTTTGAGTACAGTTCTGTTATTTCTATACAAAATGTGTGCTTGCACTTGTCTAACTCCAGCAGGTAACAATTTATGCTGAAAACGAGGAATCCAAATGGGTTAGGTAGAACAGCAGCTCCCTCTAGTGCTTTTTGATCCCTTCTCCCCTTTTAAAGAGCCTGGAGAGCAATTTAAAACTGTTAAATACAATATTAATTTCACTCTCAGAAGCATTCTGAAAATTACGATTGTGAAATCAAAATCTCTGTACCCTTCAAATTTATTTCATATATTTTCTCACTAGCATTTTCTTCTAAAGTCTTCTGAAAAAGATACTGTCTCTTTCACATGCTGTTTTCCTGCTTGGCGTGGCTCTTCACTGAAATTGAAATGCTGGCTTTGTGAAACAAAAGGAAATACTGTGATAGTAGAATGCTGTGAGGTTGTAAGTATACCATTTTGATCTGGCTTCAGAACAGAACTGACAGCTTTATTCTGCCGATACTGCTAACAGAAATATCTACAGGACATAGCAATTATATCTACAGGACAGTAGGAAACATCAGGACTACCTGGTTTGGTCAAGTGCCAAGTGCCATTTGGCTAAGAAGCTGTCTGTGGCAGAGGCGGGAAAGAAATTTTGGGAATGCTAAATCACAGCCTAGTACACTGCAATCAGGATTATTTGTCCTCTTAAGTGTGCTGTTCTCTACCGGTATATCCAAAGTTGTTCTTTGCAACCAGGGTACATTTATTTCATGATTTCTGTAGTCTTTGGAGCTATCATTCAGTTTATTATTTACCTTCACAAGGGGCTGAACTTGGTATCTTTTATCTTCACAACTATTTTGCTAGGAAGATTAGCTTTGTTACTCCTCAAAGTCTTAAATTAAAATAGGGTTTCAATTTTGTTTGCATGTGAGGCAGTGGAGAAGTTCACAGACTACTTCTGTGAATAAATTTCTTCATTTAATTCCATACACTTTTGGTTTCTTGTTATTCAGTATGTTTGTCAATGCCACCAAACTAGTTATCTTAAGTAGCCAGCAGTTTGCCTTAGAAATTTCATTTCCATTGCCTCGGAAAATACTCATTTCTCTACCAATATTTTGAAAGGGAATGATTGTTATCAGTTAATTACAATAAACAGAAAATTAAAGCAATGATAAGTGAAAATTGTCAGTAGCATTTATGGTATTTCTGGACTTTTAGCTGCTTTTTAGAACAATATTGGAAATGCTTACACAGTAAGATGGGAATGGCTGGCAAGGGTTGGTCATATTGCTTATTTCTATGCATTTAAGTTTTTAAAATCCATATCAAAATGTAATTTATTACACGTATTCTATCCTGGTAGACATCATGCCTTCATCATTCTTTCTGTTTTCTCTTTGGAATAGTTATACAATACTGCACATCTGCACTGATGAGTTTCATGATTATTTATGTTATAGTGATCAGACAAACAGTATTTTATTTTAATGGACAGGCACACATTTGAAATAGATGGATAAAATGATTACAGTTAGTCACTTGCAGGGCTGTGTTCTCCAAAATAGTTTGTTCTTGATATGCAACCAGTGCAATTTAGTTGTTATACAGTTTACTGCATGGACTGTGAGATTGAGTAGACTTTTTCAGCAGTCTCATCTTTACAGCAATGCAGATTAACTGTAAAAGTTAACAGAGAAAAATACAAACCTCAGAAATTTCACAGTTTGAAGCTATTTCCTTTTAAGCACCTGTGCTTTTATTCCTGCCTTGTCTATAGAAATAATATCCAAAATCTGTTTTTAATTTTGGAAAACAATCAGGATACATTTCAATTCTTATTTGTACAATTGTACACTTTGTGTTTTTCATTTCCCTCAATTACACAACTTGATACTAAAATATAAAAAGGAAACCCCACGCAAGTGAGCTTCGAAGTGGCAGATGTGCAAAATTCTCATTCCAAAGCTAGAAATTGCCTGTAAAATAATTCTTAAACTCCTGTTAATTTTATTGCTTATTCACTTGCAAGCCAATACTACTGATTCCTTATTGTCTGTAGAGACATTTGAGTGGATCATGTATGCATCTATCTTAGCGGAGAGAAACAGCATGGATGGGAAGAAAGACTAGAGTTTAGGAAAACACCCTTGAATAAAAGTATTTTCTGTTGTTGTACACTGGTTTTATTAATTTTATTTTAGGAAGACTATATAAAGATAAAATTATTAAATGTATGTCAGATATTGAAAATGGAAAGACTAAAACCAGAGGAAGTGTTTTACCTCTGGTAACAAAAGGCTGTGGCCGTCAAGAATGCAACACAAATGCCTTAAGTTCCCTTGACTGCCTAAGTCATGAGGCAGTTCTGTGGGGTTTTGAGATTATGTTTCAAAACCGTTACATGTACAAAGGCTTTCCAGTTTGTCAAAAATATCTGAGAGGCTGGGATTGGTGGCAGAAACAGCATTCAGTCCTTTCTGGGTTATATGGTTGCAGCAGTTTCATTTATAGAAAAACAGTAAAGGAAACAACATGGTGGGAAACAAGAAGGAGGAAAGAATTGTCTTTTTTGACTGCCTGCAGGCTTAGAAAGTCCTGCAATGATTCTGGATTCAAGGATTTGAAGATATGGGATTAGAGAGTTGGCGTTGAGGTATCTAATAAGTAGGCACTGTCAAAAGTGAAAGTTCTGCCATTAACTTCAGAAATCAGAGCTGAGTAAGCATCTTAGGCAAAATGTTATGACTATATCTTATTTTGCAACATAAATTTGAAGTGACAATTCACTTCTGAAATAAAATGAAAAAAATTATGGCATTGTATCTCTGCTGATACTGGGGAACAGAGAGGGAGTAAGGCACCTATGATGGTTCTAAATTTTCCTAATGTATCCTAATATTTTAAGTACCACTATCTTTCTGTAAAATTTTAATCACAGTAAAATGCATAGGATGATGTTTCATAATTTAATGATGATATCTCAACACACCTGTTGTTCTGGTGTGCTGCAGTAATGTTATAGAATCATAGGATCATAGAATAGTTAGGATTGGAAAGGACCTTAAGATCATCTGGTTCCAAACCCCCTGCCACAGGCAGGGACACCTCACACTAAACCATGTCACCCAAGGTTCTGTCCAACCCGGCCTTGAACATCGCCAGGGATAGAGCATTCACAACTTCCTTGGGCAACCCATTCCAGTGCCTCACCACCCTCACAGTAAAGAATTTCTTCCTTATATCCAATCTAAACTTCCCCTGTTTAAGTTTTAATCTGTTACCCCTTGTCCTGTCACTACAGTCCCTAATGAAGAGTCCCTCATTTTCTCTAACAGACTGATTCAATCCAAAAGAAGCTGCCAGTGTTCAAAACTCAGGGATTTAGAAACTGGCTCTCCTTCTCCTCTGTACCTGAAAAAAAAAGAAGATATAATGAACTTACAGAAAATGATTTATTGTATAGTAAAATAAAAATCAAAACCCTTTTACATGACCACTGCTCTTACAATATAGCATTAGTTAAATAAAATGTTAAATTAAAATGACCTTCAGTTGCTTTCTTTCTTTCTGCTTTTTTCTTTTTTTTTCTTTTTTTTTTTTTAATTTTGTTTTGTTTTCCATATAGGGTCCTTCTGGACTAAAAGGAATTCTGGATTCACTGAACAAGCATTATAATGAGGTATGGAGATTTTATAGTGTGTGTGTGTGTGTGTGTGTGTTTATGGCTAGGAAGTGTCTAACATAGAAATGATGACAGTTTTGATCCCTGTGAACCACATTCCAAATTAATTCAAATGGTAGATCCTTCCCTGTCCTCTTTCTGCATCCTTCAAAGGCTCAGTTTACCCTCCAGTCACATACCTACTGTGTCATATATCCTGCTGACATGTGGCTTGCATCCCATCCATCTTCTTCTCATGTATTTTTGCTTGTATATGACTCAAAAAGGAGATTGGTGGACCACCTAGCTGTTAGCATAACAGTACCAGCTTCCCATTTCTAAACCTAATTGCTCTAACCATATTTTTCCTCTATGTCTGAATAACATTTAGATATTTAAATGTCTAAACCGACATTTCTTCTTTCTTGACCTACTCTGTTATGATCATAAAAGTAGAATAGAAAGACAAGGAGGCATAATTTTAAAAGATCTGCTAGCAATCCATGAGAATTGTCCTGATGTTTGTATTATAGACTTAACAAAATATTGTCTTCATTATAGAACATCCTGCAGCTACAAGCACTTAATAGAAAAAAGTTAAAATTGAGTAGGACATCTTTCCACGTGGCAGAGCTTTTACATTAACATCACAGTTTTTTCAAATCATTTAAGCAGTGGTAGTGTCTGCCATTGTAAGGGATCTTAATTCAGAGAAAACACAAGTTTTCTTAGAATGTAACTTACCTGATTAGAAAATTAAATTTCATTCAAAGACTGATGAAGCACTATTACAGTAATAGTTGCTAAATATAAAAATTACTGTGTTCATCACATGTCATCATCATGCAAGTCGTGTTCATCATCATGCAAGTCAAACCTGGAAGACATCCTTTTAGTATTAAAATGCATAACTACAAGGAGCAGGTGAATTTCTGATATTTTTCTTATACAACATACACAAATGAGTACTAAAATCTTTTTTTGAATAGGGAATCTGGAGCGAATTTCATGTCAAACATATCTTTCCAGTTACTTTTAGAAGTGCAGTGATTTCTCTAATATTTAATCCATTCCAAATCTGTGAATCACCTTAAAATATGCATTAGGAATTAAGCATAGTTTATATGCTGTCCTGGACAGAGACTTTTTCATAGCTGGAGACTTAGTTTCTGAGTTTGATCTGCCATTTCATATATGTGTGTTGAAGTTTTTTTGTATTTTAGATTGTTTATACGTTTCATTTTCTTACCAGTTTCTTTTTTCTGCCAAAGATAGCTTTCAATGATACCAGTCCCATTTCCTCTATCAATATCATATTTATTGTAACTCATTCCCTGCCTCCTGATCATTAATCTCTTTATCCCTTTAAGGTTAATTCTGTAGAAAGAAATACAAACAAGTTGTGATCTTCGGGAACTGGCAGGCATCTGTCACCAAAAATCATGTTTCTTATCACTGTAAGGTTCTAAGATTCCTAAGGTTATATTTACTAATTAGCAATATTCTGGAAAAAATGTGGGCCAGCTGCTCTGTGTCTATAAATTAATCTTTTAAACTCTGTGCAGCTTACCAACTTTCTTCTTCCTTCAGCTGTCTAGATTGAAGATTTTAATGACTCTGTCATGAGCAATTAACTGTTCAACAAGGAAATACTCTTTGGTTTCAAACGAGAGAGGAGATGGCTTTCTGATCTGAGTAGCAGGTTTTAAACACACAAACTTCCTGTAGCTACATGTTCAGATCTTCCCAGAGTCAACTTTTAAGTCTCCAACTGCTACAGCAATATATAGTTTATGATGGGATATTCCCATCAAGGACAAGACAAAGACATCAAAGAGGTCATCAAAGGGAAGGACAGCTTGTCTGCTTTGCTATTGATAATTCAATTAAGCAGATCTGTGTACCAAGAACTTTCCTTCCTCCCCCCCCCTGTGCCCCCACTATTGTGTGATATGATGAGGGCTGATATTGTTCACTGTATCTTGGAGGTACCAAGCAGTCTTTCACATTCCAGTGTATAATTTGCAGTATGCCTCAATTACTTGCATTTGTAAGATGACAGCTCAGTGATATTCTGAGGTTTTTGAGACACCTTACACCACAGGAAATGGTCTTGACATTTTACATTTTATGCATGTTCTTAAGGATCTCACAAAGTCTTCTTTGAGTTTGGATTTTTAAAGTGTTAAAGTGTTTAAATTGTGACCACATTTGTGGTGTAATTTATTTATACACACACACACACACACACACACACACACACCCCCGGATATTAGGATGGCTTCTTTGGGTTGGTTTTCTAGAAATCATGGGAAACTGCTACCAAAAAAATGTGGGGGATCAGTGAGAGAGCTCTTAAGACTCATGATTAGTAATGTCTTTTTTTCTATAATTTCTCAGTTTCTTAGCAGATTAGATTCTTCTGACTTCTGTATGGCATCTATGAGTAGTTGTAATTGCACAATGTGTTTAAATAATTTCTTGCAACCAAGCTTTTTCTGGCTCAGTATCAATCCCCTTATCATGTAAGGAGGCTGGAGTGCAAGTCTTTAAAAGCATAATTTACTTGATCCATGTGTACAGTGAAAAGAGAGCACTATAAATACAATTGCTGATTGTGGTAGCAAATTGTGCTGAATGGCAAACTAAGATCAGCAGTCTTCCTTTAATGAAGGTGAGGGGAACCTGCTGAAGATAAATAGTAGCATTGATCCTTAATGGGGTGGGAGACAGTGCTGGAGCATTCCTTCCTTCATCGTTCATGCTTTGTGCCTGTTCTTGCAAGGCATGGCTATTTTTACATTCCTTCATTTATGTCTTTTGTGGTTTCAGTGTAAATGAGATGCTTTGTTGTGTTCTAAACATGCATTTTGTTCTCTTCATTATGCCAAGAAGCTGATTCTGCCCTTCGCTGTAGGTTAGCTTCCTTCAGTGACTGGTAAATGAGGTCTCATGACTAGTGTTGATACACTCTCAGACCTCTGTTACCATCCTTTGCCTGGGTTTTCAAGGCATCTGCTTGTCATCTTTTTCACTTACCAGTTTTCTGTACGTAGAAGATTATTTCAGTCAAACCTGCTTTTACGCATCTTTGGAAAGGGCATACAGGTCAGTTGAATCTAAAATGTTATCCCAACACATAAAAATAGAAATGAAACCACAGAAAAAAGCAGTTGAAACTACATCAGGATCTGCTCAGGAGATGTTTCCAAATCATTATAACTCATTATAATTATAGCTTATTATTGAATAATTCATTATTACTTTTCTAAGATTTTTTTCCATAGGCATATTTTACTTACATTTTGTTATAAAGAGCAAATGACCTATAAATATGCGAAGAGCATAAAAGTAGTTATTTGATCTAATACCCTTTTTTATCTTTTCCTCCATTCCTCAGGTTCCCTTCTTTGGGCATCTTCCTCTTGGGCCTATTTTGATAATTAGGGTAGTAACTCTTTTGAGAACCTTAAACACCAATGAAGATCCTTCAGGACATTAACATGTGGAAAAGAACTGCAAATTTTATTTAGGTTATATTCAGCTATCAACTTCTGTAAACATTAACAGAGTGTAAATGCCACTTTTACTCATCATGATGTTTTCCCGTTTTAGAGATATGTTTGGATACATACATACGGACATACATATCCATACATACATATGTCTGGAACATGGCAGGGGAAGTTGGCTTGCTCAGGGTTCCCATTCAGCCCAGTGGTAGATGTTATAGGACTTGACCTCCTTGTATCCAGACTTGAGCTCATTTTTCAGGGTCATTGGTTTTGATGCTTTTTCCATTGTCAATAAAAGAGAACATGTTCCCTTTAGGCAGTCTGAACCTGGCTTTGTGCAGAGGAAACCATTTGGTTTGTATTTTATTGTGTCTTTACCTTGTACAGAAGAGTAAATAAATGTGGTGCAATAATACCTGAGCAAGTATACAGGCTGAACCCCTGGTCCTTAAATCTGTCAGTTTTCTTTGAGGAGCAGTGAGGAGCCTTTTGATTATATTATTCCCTCTCCTTCTGTCTCACTACAGTACTAGGCTAAATTAATTCAATTTGACATTTCATGCTGCTCAAGCTTGTGGTTTTGTCATAGAAATAATTTTTATTGTTCTTTTCTAACATACTTGAGAAATGTACTGTAATAAGGAGCATAAGTTCTTTGCACTGAGTTAAAAAAACCAACACCCAGATTTGTATAACAGCATTCAACATAGACATTTCCCTTTTATGCTTTTGTTCATATTCTGCTAGTCTGACTGGAATATGAATGCATGACAAAGGATGTGTTGCTGCGGTACATTAATTAGATGTACTATATAGGCATTTAGTACCCATTTCTAATAGTAAATTAGGACTTGTGAATTTACATACTAGTAAATTACATTAAATTGTTATTGTAAATACATTGTTACTGTGAATAAGTGGTGACATGTCCTGTTACATGATGGTTTTGGTGATATTTCTTCCCAGAGCGATACAAGACTACTAGGATTACTTGGGACTCCTGGACTTAAAGGCCTGAAGGGAGACATTGTAAGGATTTCAGATTAAATTGGAGAAATTTCTAAGTGTCTATCTAACCTGACACCCTTAACACAGTATGTTTGATTTGCTTTATCACAATGGTCTTTGAAAGAATAATGTTTAGATATGACTAGCTCTTTAAACTCTATATTCCAATACTGGACTCACCTTGTTGTCCTGCATGTGCAGCACATAAGCCTTTCTTCTGTAATATACGATAACCAGAAAGGGAAAATTCAGGAGTAAGTGTGGTTTCTGCATCGCTCTCTGAGGACAAGTCAAATGAGGTGGCCAGCTGGTTATGGGGAAAAGGACTGCAAAAGTTGAAATTCAGAAAATCCTTTACTACTAAGTGGTGAATATTTAAAGCAGTTTCTCTATAACAATGGGACTTGCTATACCAAAAATACTTAAAATCAGCCTCTAAAAATTTTGTGGTCAAATTCTGAATCTACACCATAAGGCAATATATTGTTTGTAGGCATCTGTCCTGTTTAAACAGTGGAATGAATTCTTAACAATTGGACATTTTTCAAACTTGGAAGAAGAGAGGAAAGTGCTCTGTCTAGTGCTCTGTCTATGTGACAGGATTGACAACATTTTCTATCGAGAAGCCTGAAGCTCTGCTGTAGATGGCAGTCATTTCAATTAATATGATGTTTAAAGCACAGATTTCCATTGCAATAAAAGTTATCATTTTGTGCTCTACACAGAACAAAGTACATTTGAGAGAAGTTTATTTGCATTTTTTAGAATATAAAATGTTTAAAATATAATTTATTTTGTTAAAAGGGTCAAAAAGGAGAATTGGGAATGACCGGTGCTAAAGGAGAAAAGGTAAATTAATTCCTTGCTTCTGTGCTTGTGTGGTGCTAGAAGGTGGCTGAATCAATTAATTTGATTAATCAAATCTTGGAAAATATACTCAGAATAAAAAAAAAATACATTTAGGCATAGCTGTCAGTCTCTGAATGTCCTTAGTAATTTACTTAAGCCCATTCTTGAGAGACTCTTTATGTCTACAAGTAAATTTACCTGTCCCAACAGTTCATAAAGTCCTTAACATCAACCATACTCAAACTTTGACTGAATACCAGTTTAAGATTATGTTTATATAAGTTTGTGATCAGTGATTGTTTCATGAATTAGACACCATTCGTATTTTTTCAAGTTACAATGAAATCTCCAATATCTTTACGAAGAAACAGAGTCTAAACTATTAAAATTTATAAATAAATTCCCTCATTTGATTTTTTTTTTTATTTAAGCTTAAATTTCTCAGAAAGACTTGGGGTGGGGAATGTTACTGAGGAATAGGAATGTATTGTATTTTTCTAGGAACATGTGATATACACAAGTTTTTTATCCACTGAATAATGAGCATTTTGCTGTTCAGCTGTTAAGCTTCCATTTGTTTTCTTTGGTCATTTCCTTGTGTCTAAATAGTTTTCATGCAGGCAGAAACTTTTTTGTACTCTATCAATATGACAGATTCATAATTTTGTGTGTTATAAAGTACTTGTGTTTGAGAATTTGTCAGATTTGTATTTATTGCCAGTCTTTAGTTCATGTTCTTGACCCTCCCTTCTGCTCCTTGCTTAAAAGGATCACACGTGTCATGGTCTTGTCATTAAGTCAACATCATCTCTCAAGTAAACTTTTGTAATCCATATACTTATGTTTTATATAGGTTTAAAAAAAAAAACAACATTTTTCAAGGACTTTACAAAAACCAGACATATGTGCTATTTGCCATTTGAAATAAATTTGTTTTAACCTCTTCTTTATGTTTCCATAGGGAGAGCCTTCTGAAAAAGGGGAAAAGGGAGATCCAGTGAGTATAGCTATGTTCTGAAATCATGATATGAATAATTTACATTTGATATTTTTTCCATACTCTATTCACGCTGTAATTCTTTTCTTTGTACACTTTTATTAAATTCAGTGATTATGGAGGGTACCATATGTATTGTTTCCTTCTTAAACCTGCATCAGGTTCATGCAGGTTATAAATAAAAAACAGAGATGCCCTGTTCTTCAGCATTTCTGTAGTTGGAACAGTCCATGAACTGAGTTTAAATGACATGCTTTTTTTAGTTCCCTGAAGGTTCATTCTTTCAGTTATTTCACAAAATTATAGGTGGGCTGAATTCTTCTATGTTAATCGTTTTACCAGTTTCCAGCGTGGCATTTAATATCAGGTAGTTTTCTTATGGCCATCTTATGTGTGCATTTTTAATTTTTTTTGTTATTTTGGGGGATATTTTCAGAACACTCATTCTGTAAGAGTCTGTTTAAATGTGTTGCTTATTTTTAATTAAAATTAATTAGAACATTTGACAATTAATTGACATTAATTAGAACATTTGACAACAGCTACTTATGCTGTTTAATACACAACTGAAGGCTGCTCAGATACTTCAGATTAACATATTATAATAACCAAAATGAGGCATACTGTAATAATGTGTGGTTTTGGAGATTAATACTGTCTCACCAGTGGAGATTTAGTGGTGAAGAATAGGCTTTAGACTGGAGAAGCTTTTAAGCAAATGCGATGTTTTTGAACATTTCTTCTTTAAAACACTAGGAAAACCTGCAAACAGAATTAGTTTGAAACAGGAATGCCATTCAGAGTTTATTCAAGACATCAGAAATTCTTTAATATTTTCTCAATATTTGTTAAGTTTACCAACTACGTTACAATATTTTAAGGTAGCAAATTAAACTCATAGTTGGTCTTAGTTAAAGTTTTAACTTCTTACGGTTATACCTACTGTTTTCAGGGAGAAACTGGAATGAAAGGATCAAAAGGAAGTAAGGTATGTTTTGACCTATACACACTATATATACATCACTGGTGTGCAGAGGTGTACTGGGAGACGTAACAGTAAATTTGGATATTTTTATTTTCTCAAACAATATCATTAGGGTGAAACAGGAGACCCAGGACCACCTGGTCTGATTGGAAATCCAGGATCTAAGGTAGGCAAAAGGTATATTTGTGGAATTAACAGACATTGCATTCTGTGCTGTAATATAAGCTACGTAGATGAATGCTGTCAATTCTTTAGCTAGTATTAAAGGGCAGAGAGTGCTTATAGTTACATCAAAATTTAGTGCATGGATTATGGCTTTTTTGCTTTTAGTTCATAAAATTCTTGTTGATCTCAGGATAACTCAGCAAGAAATATTTATGCAAAGCCTAAATGTTATTTGATCATTCAATAATATGAGCATCCATTTTGCAATTACAAATCCACCAGTAGCTGGGTGTATTCGTTATCCACCAGTGAGTAACCACTGCCAATTCATTAGTGGTTCTTGTGTTTAATCCTATAGTATTGCAGGTAATGCCAAAGTAGTCATTGCCTTGCTTTGAAGAAAACAACTGAAGAAGAAATGTTCTTTGAGAGTTTCACATGATGCCTTGAATTTTCTCAAATAATGCTAGAACTGGAAACAGGGAAAATATAACCTCCACCCAACAGTATTCCTGTTGAAATCATAGTACTTGAGTTCCTGAGATCATCAAATGAAGTCCAGGAATTAACAGATGCAGCTACAGGGTCCACAAAACTGTGGTCTTAAAAATGATTTTCCACTCCTAATTCCTTAGACTGCTCTTTGGAGGCTAATGTCCTTGGTAGGAGCTACTGAAATACTGGTTGTAACTGCAGTGAAAACCAAGGTCATCTTCACAATGTACAACTTCAAGAAGAGGCTCATAGAGACCCAAGGATCATTAGGGTTTGCACCAAGTCATCCTTCTATCTCTACATCTCAATCCCCTTTTCTTTCCAGTGCTCTGGAGTCCTTCTAATGAGAAGTATTCCAAAAAGAGAAGTAACACCAACAAAGTAGTTAAAAAAAAATCATGTCTACATCTGTCCCTTATGGGAGGAAATCTTGATTTACTCCTTTTCTTTTGTCTTTCCCTTTAGACAGTTCCTTTGTATTACTTGTATTTGATTTGTATGCATATTTTGGATTTTGTATTTATCAGTCCCAAAGATTTATTGGACTAAACATTAGATTAAGGGAGAATGAGCAAACTCTGTACTTCTTACTCTATGCAGAAGACAGTTATTAATGCCAGATGTTGTCATCTATTTATATATGAGAACACTTTACACTGAACTACAGTGGTTGTGTTGACTTTTACCTCAAGCATGTGTTATTTCACAGGGGCTACAAGGACCTCCAGGACCTGTCGGACCTAGGGGACTGCCAGGAGAAGTTGTATGTATTGAGCAGTTTCACCAAGCTGTAGAAATGTAGTGTGTGAGCTGTTAGCCAGTGAAGCAGTACCTTGGAAGTTATCATAGGTGCTCCTTTTGTGAGTGCTACTGAGGCAATTATATATGGAAGCACAGTAGTATGGGATACCGCAGGATACAGTTCTGCCCTTTTCTTTTGTTCTCTTTCTCCTTGTGTTACTATCTGAGCAGGTAAGAATGATAATACTAATTTATCTGATTCAAAGATAATTAGCTCTGCAAAAATTACTCTGATCTCAGAGCAGTAGGTGAAAGTTTAAAAACATCTCTAGCAAAGATTTAATAATGTTACATCATGAGCTGGAAAGGATAGTTTGTGTGGAGTGAAATGTGAAGAAACGGGGAAAGTAAGTGTACCCCAAGGATTTAAACCCATGACCTTCCTTATTTCTGCCTATGGTTTTGTATTATTCTGAATTGGTTTACTTCCTATAAAAGAGGTAAAGATTAATAAGGTGAAAAGGATAAACAATTATGTTTATTATCTTATAATTTAGGTCAGGTTTACAAGCAAAACTCATATTCAGAACAAGATATAATTCTGCTAAAACTAGGGACAATATTAAAGTCTTTGGCAGGAGTAGCATTGTGTGAAAAGAATTTAATAGAAAATTTGTTTTTTAATTACTGTTCAGTAAAGTAAATTACTAAAATACAACACAAACCAAGACAACTTGATGCCCACTCATCCCAAGTAAGCAACAGTCTCCCTGATGGAAAGGGAAGTCATGATCCAATGAACACAATGCTAACAGGGGAATGAGAGAGAGATAATCAAGAAGAGTAAAAGCTCTCACTTTAGTGCTTCTTAAATACACCCCAATATTGAGATCCACTAAACGTTGTCAGACGGTGTCAGAAGCAGGATACAGATGGTTTCTTGACCCATCAATTGGGATTTTCAAGGAAGTGGAGGGTGCTCAGCAGAGTTTTAATGATCCTGCAGTTATTGTGCTTTTGGGTGCTCCACATTCACCAAGTGGCTGGGTTTGTCAAGGTGACAGGGGCCTCCTTCGTAAGGGTTTTAGTGAGCCTAAGACCATTATGCTGCAGACTGACAGGTCTGGATCCCTCAAAATAGTAGGGGCCTCCCCCAGGATCCAGCGTGCCTGTACCCCTTGTGCCTCTGAGCAGGAAGAACACAGTTGAAACTTCAATCTAGTCTGAATACTCCAGGAAACATCTTAAACTATTAGGCACTCTTATACTAAGCTTGAAAGTTCCCTGGGCATTTGACTTGATACTGTAATATAGCAGAAGGTCTTCGGAAGATAGCTGCCTGTCTTCCTTCCAAATTATGGGTCAGTCCCTTTTTAGGTATGCAGGCAACTATGTTCTGCCTAATCCCCCTTGCAAACTGAAAGCTTTCAGTCCACAACACCGGTGTTGTCACATAACCTCACAAGTGGCATCTACTCCCTCTCCCTGGTTCACCTCCCTCCATCCATAAACCATAAAATAGTTTTTAAGTACCATTTTGGAAGTTTGAGTGGTTAGATCTAAGAAGTGAACCAGAGAAGCAGACAATGGCAAGCTTGGCTTTAGTCTAGCAGTTAAACCATTGAACTGAAATCAGATTTTGATCTTTGCTCTGTGGGTTGGTTTTGGTTTCTCTTTTTTCTAGAAAGGGAAGCATCTAGGAGGTGGTGTTGCTGCATATTGTCTTAGGCCTTTCCATACATGCTCTGAGGCTACTTTGTGGAAGAGAACCTTTAATTTGAACAGACTTTTAAATCATATACATTATTAATATTAATACAATTCTGAGTGGTACAACTGGCAGATTTTTATTGTTGACCTGTTAAAAGTCTTAGGGATATAAGCAGTGACAACTGGAGTATAGCATCTTCAACTCTTGGCAGAGAAAAAAACTAGTATTCAAGCTGAGCATTGCTTCACACCTTGTTTTCGTACTCAGTTGAGGCACATGTTTTTAAAATTGTGTCTAATATATCTGTAATATTGTCTTCTATGACAATATTTTGTAAGCCTTTTCTGCTGTTTCTGTTTATAGATAGATCCCAAATCTTACTCTGAGAGATAACAAAATACTGCATTTATGTTTTGCTTGTTTTTTCATTATCCTGCTTGAGTTCATAATTGCTGCTTTTGAAACTGCTGTTCTGCTGCATCTTTGACCAAGTGACATTATGACTAGATAAATACTGTATATATGTATATGTAGATCTTGAAGATCCATATTTGTACACACAATTCTAGTATATAAAAACATGTATTTAAATATATTGCAGGAACATATATTTAGATCCAGGCCTGTTGTTTTGTTTCACCTTCTAAATATGAAACATTATGGATTAACAAATACAATTCATTTTATGCAGCATGAGGAAAACTGTGAAAGGTTAGCCATCCAGCAGACAGGACTTCTTTCCAAAGAGATCCTTTAATCTTGGTCTAAGAAAAAAAAAAAAATCAGAAAAATCCTTAGGAAAGAAGATAGGCTGTAGGTATTTTATGTCACTGTCAAAATAAGGTAAGGTAGGACACAATGTCAGATCCATAATCAGTAAATTTAAACTTCCATATATTCTCATAATGATTGTGTTTTGATATAAGCAGAATAGTCTTCATTAAGGTACTTGTGTTTTCTTTTTTTCTTATACTCTTAATTTGGATGGCTGGGTAAAAGAAATAGCTGTCTGTATTAAGGACAGAATACAGTGGAGCGAGTGAACACACAGCTGCTGAGCCTTCACTACTGGCATGAAAATGTTGTCACCCTTCATATGTCAGTGTTCACAAAACTATATTTCACACTGCATAGAAAAATAGAAGCCATAGGACAAGGGGTAATGGGTACAAACTGGAACACAAGAGGTTCCACTTAAACTTGAGAAGAAACTTCTTCTCAGTGAGGGTGACGGAACACTGGAACAGGCTGCCCAGGGAGGTTGTGGAGTCTCCTTCCCTGGAGACATTCAAAACCCGCCTGGACGCATTCCTGTGTAACATTATTTAGGTGTTCCTGCTCCGGCAGGGGGATTGGACTAGATGATCTTTTGAGGTCCCTTCCAATCTCTAACATACTGTGATACTGTGATACTGTGATATGTGTTTTTTATATTAGCTCTTTTTCCCTTCTGGATTAAGTATCATACTCAGATTTTAGTGTTCAGTTTTGGCAATTTTCTCATTAACTGTGGAAATGACTAGTATTCTTAATAAAATGCTTGATATAACACTTGGTTGAATAGCATTGATGGGTTATGGAAAACGTTTTCTGCATTTGTTATGCTGTAGTAAGGGAACACAATTTAGCCTTCTCTATTATTTAAATAGCTTCTATTTATATTTTAATCTATTTCACTTATCTGCATTTATAAGAAATCCATCATGAAAATGCTAAAGTTAAAATCAAAATGAAAGAATAAAGATCTTGACAAAAGAAAGGATTGAATATTTTTATTTTGCTGAAAGGGAATTTGGTGGATTTAGTGATGTGCGGGAATAGGAATTCATTGAGGATTTTAAGATACAAAATTGAATAACTAGTGAAGAAAATCACATAGTCCTTCACAGGCAAAAAGGATGGCACACTTATTTAAAACTCAAGTTTGTCCCTGCTACCACCTTCCTTGAAAAAAAAAATGGTTGATTTTCAAGGCTTGTAATTATTTTTAAATTGAAAAAATAAAGGTGTCAGTCTCTGCCATTCTGCCCTGATAGGGTCCAGAAAATAATCTTGGTTATTCAACTTAAAGAAAAATGATACGTATATTTGACTAAAGAAGCATTCATTAACTTCTACTTTTTAACATTTTGGGGCAATACTAATGCACAGTAAATAATTTAATATATAGTTGTATTTTTATTAATTCCAGGGCTTACCAGGAGAACATGGGGTACCAGGAAGCCCAGGTGTTAAAGGAGACAAGGTATGTTTTAAGTGCCTTTTATTAAGCTTGATGTGCTAGAGCATATTAGACTCTCATCTCTGAAGTAACCTTCCATCTTCCGTAGCGCATCTGTGTGGCTGCTTTATGAACTGATTTTAAAATGTTCAAGTAGCAACCCCATCTCTGCTCCTTGGAGATGCTACAGGCCAGTTAGGCAACCCAGTTGCTGTTCAGATTCATAATTCAGATTCAAGGAGGTTGTGCTGGGCTCTTACTTAAATCTCTAAGTGTAGAAATGTCAGTTCAGGTCCTAACCACAGAACAGCCTTTTCAGTGCAGTGTTGTAACCAGACTATTCTGTAAAATCCCACTTCAGAATCAGACACATTCATCTTGGCAGAGCACTGAGGCAGCTATACTGTCTCAGATGTGAGCCAAGGCTGAGATCTCTTTATGGAATTTATCTTTTGATGGGTAGAAATCCCTTCGTTTTAATTCAGCCACACCAGCAAGAGTTAAAAATTGTATATATGATATGTTGAATGTAAGAAAAAGGGAAGAAAAGCAGGTACACAGGCATATTGTGTGATGTGTTATGGTATTTACACATTGTGGGTACAAGAGAAACTAATAAAATCCCTTAATAGTTTGAAGAAATGAGATGATGAAGAGGCAGGAGAAGAAAATAACTGGAACAATGAGCAAAATGTCTTGCAAGTGTGAAATAGTGTATTCAAAAAGAATCACAGAGGATGATGCAAGAGCATGCAAAAAACAAGAGGACAGCATAATAAAAGGCACAAAATCACCTGTGTGAAGGAGGAGTTGTAGAGATGAGCAGCAGGAGATGCTGCATGCATTGAAGTAAGAAAGAGAGATGCAAACAGGAATACCAATGAAGACCAGGATTTTAGCACTAGAGAGATATAGCTGAAGAAAGAGTCTGAAGCTGTTGCTATTAATTAATTGACAGGCTTTAATGATAATCTGTGGGGGCCTGGGGGCAAAGAAATGTAGATTAGATGCACTGCAAGCAAGAAAAACTGAGAGAATACTAGTTACTATTAGTGGTTGTGTGGTCCATGCCTCCTCTAAGTTTTGGCAGGGAAATATGTGGGTTTTTTTTCTCTGTTTCTTCCCACAGTAGTGGTACTTTCTAGGATAACCTTGACAATATTTAGAGGTTTTACATAAGAGGAAATTCTCTCATTTCAATTAGAGATTCAAATTTGTCTTGTAGGGGGAGCCTGGTGGGATTATGGGACCACCTGGACACCCAGGTCCTAAAGGTGATGTGGGACCTCCTGGGCCAAGTCTGCCTGGAGCACCAGTAAGTCCGTAACCTGAAAGGGCTATTATGACATTTTCTTGTAGGGACAACTGTTTAAGAATTCTCATTGTGCAATGAAAGAAATCAGATCAGCTTGCTTTAATATAATTTCAAAGTTGAAGCACACATTATAGTGGTAGTTGTAAATGCGCTGAAATATAGTCTAGAAATAGTGCAAGGCTCACGCGTATTCTCATTGTGCAATGAAAGAAATCAGAACAATTATTTCTCTTTAATGTATTTTCAAAGTTGAAACACACATTATAGAGATAGTTGTAAATGCACTGAAATGTAGTCTAGAAATAGTGCAAGGCTCACGCATGCTCCTAGTGACAGTGGTATTAATGAGGAAAATAAATCTAAATATTTCATAGTTTATTTATAAAGGCTGACTAATTTTGGCAGTAAAATTCAGATGGTCTCTTTGATTTCAAAACATAATTTGTTTATTTTTCCTGCAGTTTTTATTTTATTATTTTTTTATTTTTTTTTTTTTTTAGGGCCCCACTGGTATTCCTGGAAACCCAGGTCCACGGGGACCAAAGGTATAACAAATAAATATGTTATTTCTGTTTCTAAAAAAGGAAAACCAAAAAAGGTAATATGCTAGTTTACATTTTCAGAACTTTTGTAACTGAAAGCCTTGTACCCTTCTCAGGGAGAAAGAGGACTACCTGGTGTCCAAGGAGCACCTGGGGAGATGGGGCCCCCTGGAATAGGCATTCAGGGATCACCAGTAAGTATATCCACACCCAGGATTTTGACTTCTCACTGTGCATTACTGAGAAACTGCAATGATTAAACAAAGCATAGTAAAAATTCATGCCATGAACTCCCTACTGACTCAGCTCTCAACTCGGCATCTTTTCCCTTTATCTAGACCCAGAAACATTTAGAGCTAAGTGAGAAATCAAAGCCTTAGAGAACTGAAAGAGTCATTGACTACAGATGGGCTTTCTAGGGATGGTGTTCACACATCTTCAGACTGTGTCAGTTTCTAAGCAACAGTTGTTTGCTGTTATCAGCAAAATCTAGCCTGATTACTGGTACAAGAGAAGGGGTATACTTGACATTGCAGACAATGGCATTTTGAAATCCATGCTGGTACTGGAAGACATAAAGACATCGAAAAGGTGGAAGGTTTTGGCTTTGCATCAGCTTCTAGCTTTTGCATTTGTGATGACTGCTAATTACAAGATTAGATTCTACCACTTATAAATGAGAACCTTACAGTGCCAGGTACTGCACCAGGGAATAGTAAAGTCCTGATTTCGCACAGCTTGCTTCTCTCATTTCTGTGCAATTTAAATGTAAACATGAAGTCGATGCAGTCTATCTAGAGCTTTCATACTGAATAACTTGTATAGCAATAACTGTTTCAGTTACACAGTTTCTCGAGTTTGTTTGTTTCTGTTGCCTTTAAATAAAGCCATCTGCAGTGTCTTCAGAGTATTCAGTAAAAAAAATTATAATACTGATGGTTTAGATGACCGGTGCTACATATTATTATGTGAGTTCTACTGTGGTGAGGACAGCAATCTTTTTGCAGTCCAGACCAATATAGTCAGCTGATACATTTCAGTTTATTGGCAGGACTCAGGTACAGAGTGAAGATGTTTGATAAAGCTGACTAGAGGTTCACAATAAGATCTTAATCTAACATAGTAACCTTAAAAATTATTCAGTTAAAATATTTTCAAACCTGAATTTTTGAAATTATCCATTTGTATTCAAACAATATTTTTAATTATTATTATTCAGCTGAATATCAGCTTATCTTAAAAAACTCCTAGCTAAATAGCAAGTTTCACCACAGATCAATATTCTTTGATATTACTTGCCCTTAGAAATGGACCTCAGCAAAATCTCAAATTCTCTCATTTTGGCAAAATAAGATTTGGATTCAAAACCAAACTTAGAGAAAATCTTCCCTGCAATGTGAACCAGTTTCCCACATTCAGTACTTTTTTTTTACGGTGTTAATCTCCCTTATCCGAAAAAGTGTAACTATTGATTATTTGGAGTTTTCTTGCAGGGTCCTGTAGGTCCAGCTGGATCAGCAGGTATGCAGGTAGGATATATGTTTTTTCTTTATTATCAAAAAATAAATTAAGTTCAAGAAGTTTAGAATAAAAGAGAAATATTCTTAAATCCTAAATGATCTTTCCTGCTTTTAGGGCCCTAGGGGACCCCCAGGATTACCAGGAACTCCGGGTACCCCTGGTATTAATGTAAGTGACAGTTCTTTACATATACTGCGAAAAGTAATGTGTCTCTTGCCAATGCTTTAAGGCCATCAAATTTTATATTTGTTTCTAGGGTGCTCCAGGAAGAGATGGAAAGCCAGGACTACCAGGCCCTCCAGGTGATCCTGTACGTCTCAGACACATTTCTGCATAATGCAAATTTTCAGAATTATACTTTGATAATTGCTGTTAAAATGTTGAAAAGGAAAGTTTGGGATTCCAAAGCTAATTTTGCTACGCCGCAGAAAGAAGACATTAATTTTTAATTAAATTCTGAGAATATTTAGTTTCTAATGCAGTAAATTCCCCTTAGCACTTAGGAAAGTTAAGTGGCTGGGTTTGAAAACAAAAACACTAAGTAAATTCTGGCCCCATGTTTTAGAAAGCACTTGAGTATCACTAACTCCTCAAAGGCCTAAATTCAGTACCTGAAAGCTGGTCTATCACTGGCATTGAGTATAAAGGTAGAACTCAAGTCAGTGTTGCAAAGATTGAAATATACAATGAGCTTCAGTTAGGAATGTGTATAAAAATAACAGGAAAAAGGCACCATGAATACAATTTGAAAGACCGGTAAAGTCTGTTACTTAATAATCATGTATATCAAATTATAAACTGTGTGAAGAAGCTGAGCAATTCAGTAGTTTTTACAGCACACTGAAAAAATTAATTGCTCTTCAGAGAATACATAAAATGATTTTTTTTAACAATTGTAATAATAATAAAAAAAAATTAGTTAAAGATATTTTAGATACAGCATGAAGATCTGGTGTTATTCACCCAAAGAATGAACCAGAGCGGTCTATTAATGATTAGCAGTTACTTTTGAGTACTTTGAGAAAGATTTTGAGAAAGAGAGAGATGCTAACAGAAAACTTATCTTCATAAGAGGTGAATAGAAGAGGAGCCAGAGTATAATGGGTCACTTGAAAGGGAAAAAAAAAAGAAAAGGCTAATTGCAAGAAAGATATGAAATATTTTAATTTTAAGTACCAGGGGTATGAATGATAAAGTGGAAACACAAGATGGCATAGTTTTGTTAAGAACCATGCATGGAATAAAGCAGATTTCTGGTTTTGGAAGGTAAACTTTTTGAGAAATATAGGGAAGCAGTCATGTTATATACCTTGGCCTCAAGAAAAAATTGAGATTGTCCTCATGATGTTTTGATAAGCAAGCAAAAGCTGTTTTTGAAGTAACTGCCATATAGTTGATGCTCATCAAAATATATGATAGGAGTGTCTATCACCAGATTACTGTCAATTTTGGAAAGAGGGGTCTTGTCAGTGTTCTTGTCAGTGATTTGATTAGGAAAAGTAGATGTAAAATCTGCAATTGAACTGGGAAAGATTGCTAGCTTTTTGAAGATACAATCAAAACTTAATATTCAGGGACAGTCTGAAGTCAACAAGATTAAACGTGAGAAAATGAGCATAAAGTGCTTGATAAGAAAAAAAATCCTTTAAGTAGGATAGGTTTGGAAGACACAGTGCACTGCAAATTAAATGTAAGTGAATAATCTGATGCCGTTGCTAAACAGGCAGGACTACTAACAGGAGAATTATTGCCTTTTGCTCTCTTCAAATACTCTTCTCTTTGGAGAGAACATTTTTAAAGAAAGATGTAGCCTGCAAGAGTAAGCCAGAGAGTTAAGGCCATTTTAACACTTTCAGAAGGTCAGCATATATCAGAGAATACATAATTACATCAGATTTTCATTCTGTATATCAAATGTCTTCAACTAATTCTTCTTTCTTAATTATTATTATTATATTATTTTATTTCATGTGTTCCCTGATATATGCCTTTACTCAGAGTTCAGCATATGCAACCACGAATCTGCAGTATGTGTGCAGTTATGCTGTACTTGCTGTATATACAGAGCAGATGAACTGTACGGCAAAAACGTGGTAGGCTTGCTCTCATACATGGTGTGCCCTTGCAGCTAAATGTTAGGGACTTTTCACACTGAGGGCTTGGGAGCCTGTAACATAAAATGGTACTGCAGCTAAAATAAGAATGTTAGAAACAGAGACTGGGGAAACATTTATGTAGTCCAGCAGAAAGCCAAACAGGGAATAGAGTAATAGCCTGCCTATCTGTAAAATGTCACAAGGAGAAGGATGAAAAGTCACGCCATATAGAGATGTAGTTGTTATTTTTAAGCCTTGTTACAGGTTTTTAAGAGCAGGTGATGCTGTCTGTGTACAGATTACCTTTATGCAGAGGATGGACTTCATACCTTTACATAGTTATGTCCTGAAGTTGTATTAGGTGGCTGTCTCACCCTAGAAAACTTGGTATAGTTTCAAAGGTGCCGATGCTACCTGTAAATGGTAAACTGATTACAATTATGGTTAAGCATGTTCAGCAGTGTTTCTCCTGACCTTGTGTTTGATACCTGTTGCCACCAACTGGCAGTCCAGTGGGTTTTTTTAATTTGCTACAAAAGTGCTCACTTTTTACTTTGTTCTTCAAGGTGGAAATGACTGAAACAGACTGAACAATTAACAGATTTTGGATATGTCTAGTTTTATAGTATGCCCAGGGCTATTTTTGCTTCACCATTTGCAAGAAGAAATGAACATTGGTAATTGAAGAGTCCATTTGTGAGTGAAGCTGATACCCAGTGCAATCAGTTTTTAAAGGAAGTCTTTAAATATAAGTTTAATGGCAGCTCTTGGAAATCCGACATATATTGCAGTGAAACGTAAATCTGTTGATTGAGCTTCAAATAGGTTATCTTTAGTATTGGTAGTAATTTAGCTATGGCACCACAGAGTTTTGTACTCATACTTAATGTTTAAATGTGGGACAAAACACTACACATGTTGCTGTAGCTGGATTTTTTCTGATATCTGAGTTCGTTTATTGAAGTTAGCTCTGGCATCTCCCCATTTTGTGCTACAGTTCACAGTAGAGTCAAAGCCTAGGAGAAAAGAGAATTAGAACTTTTGAAGATAGTCAGGTGAGAATAGTCTGTGAGACTTCCCAGTAGTGGTAAATTGTTGATGGTATGCTACATAGTAATATATTAATACTACTTCTAAATTAAATTTACTGTGTTCTGGAGTTGCACTATTGTCATGCTTTAAGGAACTTGATTGAAGTTGATTGAAGTTGTAATGAGAATGTGTCTCCTTCAAGTGTGCACATTGTTAGGTTGGATGGAGAGCAATATTTAACTATATTTGGAACCCTTATTTTTCTTTTGCATTTGCATAAAAAAAAGCTTCAGCCAGTATATATGCAACCAGTTATGTGTATAACAGTATAAACTTTAGAAGCAAAGAGAACCCATCAGAGTTGGTAGCATTCTATAAAACATGAACTGCAGCTTCCTTTTTTAATTTCAGATTGCACTGCCACTTGTGGGAGACATGGGTGCTATACTGAAGGTAAACATTTTCAGATATAAATAAATTTTTTTTTTTACTATAAGCATGCTTTTTAAACCAGAGTATGCACTTGAAAGTTTGGATATGTTCAGTTTTGACCTACTGAGCTAGCCTAAATTAATTGTGAGGTTTTATTGATTTTTGATTTATTTTTTTAAAAATACTCAAGAAATTTATTTTATAGGAATTTCACAAAATAGCATTTGAATGGTACATGAGGCCATGTAGTAGGTATGAGGTATGTAGCCAACAGGTGCCTGTTCAGCACATCCGATCCACAATATGAATTACTACAGGTATACCTCATTCTTTGTTTTACTTTGAAGCATTAATATTGGTAATACACCAAGTGGGGAAAATAGTCTAGAATTTCTAAGGTATTACTTTGAAAATAATAAAATTTGAAGTGATCTGCAGTATTCCCAAAGGAAAAGTATATCAGGAGGATTTCAGTATGAATAGCATGTATCATTTCCTAGAAAAGCGATTCTACCATCCTTTGTTAATACATGTACTTAGGTTTTATTGACCTTCCATTCATAAATTTGATTTATGTTTAGGTTTGTCTTTCATTTTTCCCCCTGATTCTTTTGTAAATGTATTGTCTTTCTCCTGTATGTGCTTTTCTACATCTTTGTCAATACTCTCTCTTAACAATTCCTTTCCTTATG
Source organism: Pezoporus flaviventris (assembly GCF_033815535.1). Lineage (NCBI taxonomy): Eukaryota > Metazoa > Chordata > Aves > Psittaciformes > Psittacidae > Pezoporus > Pezoporus flaviventris. The sequence goes on along the minus strand of NW_026892579.1, from coordinate 25,212,067 downwards.
CTTCATTCTTCATCACTCTGTGTTTTGTGGTTAGCATCTCTGTAAGATTTGCTGCAAAATGCTTCTTTCAACAAACCCGATATCACTTACTTTAAAGTAACTATACATTTAAAGCTGGTGAGAGCAACAAGTATACTTATCCTACCTGATCCTTAAAAGGGAGAGGATTTGCTCTTCCCAAACACAGGCATGTCTGGGACTACTCAAATCAGTCATTTGTGAGTCCTCTCAAAATGTATTTGTTAGCATAGTTTGAGTGTGTGAGAGATGGGGAGGGAAACAAGGATTATCTGAACAAGTATAGTGTAGAAGAGATAAAGGACTGAAGATAAAGCTTTGAGGTAGAATGATTGGAGGTCTGCAGACCTTCTGCCTATGTCATAAAAATAGTTATTTTTCACTTTGCTTTCTGTGTGTTCCTCAGGGTGATCCTGGCACAAGAGGTCCACCAGGCATCCCTGGTAGAGAAGGGCCAAAGGTAAGTTTTGAAGAGTGTTTTATATTGCTTTGTTAGTTATTAAAAGTAAAAGGCCAGACTCTTACCCCTGACAGCCTTGACTTTTTTGTCTGAATCCTATCCCTGTGGCACCTGAGCAGCTTAAAGACTGTTTTAACAGTTCAGCCCTCTTCCTATGTCACTTCAGCTTTCCTTTCAGGAAAGTGAGCAAAATAGCCTGAATGGAGTCCCACACCAGGATAGCTTTTCTCTGTTTTGCATCCATTAAAGCTAGCTCAGATTTGACTGTTTATTAGTGCATTGCCATCTACAGGCTTATTTTAGGTGACTCAGGCGGGCAAGAATCCTGCAGTGAAGAAGAAAACCACCTGTGTCTCCTTCAAGCGTGCAACATCTGGACCACCCTTTGCCTTTGCCCCATATTCCAAAGAGATTAGCACAACTGTTTTTCTGAGACTTGAAGTTTCACTGATGCCAATCAAAATTCTGCTTCACTGTAACTGGATCAAGTGCCACATGGTTTGGCATATAGGTATCTCCTATAGTTGAGCCTAATTTCATGGAAGTGTCGTTCTCTGTTTTGGGAAGCGTTTAAATTCTTTGCTATTACTTATATGTCTGCTCTTGGCTAGTTTGCCTATTAGGAAATGAACCACATGTTGCCTTTCACCTTGATGGAAGGCATATTTTAAAGCTTTCAGGTAGTATTGAGCATTTTTTTCTGTTTTAAGCACTATTGTTATGAGGGCTTCATGTATTAAATGCAGGGCATAAAATGCCCTAGGGAGCATGAAATTCATTGTTTGCTAACAGAAAGTATTTGTTTGAATGTTACATTTTCATAGGGAAGCAAAGGTGAACGTGGGTTTCCTGGGCTTGCTGGAGAGAAAGGTGATGAGGTAAAGTTATTTCATTTTTATAATGGTTGCATTCTTATCTGAACCTGAATGAAGATCGAGACTGACAGTGAAATGCACAGTGTTATTCAGTTATTTAAAACTGCCGAGATACTAATGTATTGCTCTAAATACATTCTGAATTTTCAACAAGATTAAATGCTATTATTCAATTAAATAACATCAGTTTAATTTTTGTCTGAGGGTTTTTGCTCATTTGTGTATTATAAAGCCTCACATACATTTAAATGCTAATTTTTAAGAGTGTAGGATAGAGCAATAAATAGACAAATGCCAAATGTTTTCAGAAAATACTTCATGTTTTGTAACATATTTGCTTATATTGTGCTAGTTCCCCTTTAGAATTCATTTTCAAAAACATTCCATTAGGCAAATACTCTGATGGGAATGGTTATAGCAGCAATTACTACTAAATGGAAACTGGAAAATGTTTGAAGAGACTGAATTTAAAATATTTACAGTATTTTCCATCATATGGTGTATTCTTAGAGTTATTTTTATGTTGTTGTGAAGAAGGGAAAAAGTTATGTCACTTGTGGTGCTAAATCCAAAATAGCTGCTGTAGTTTTAATTTTAAATTGAAATATTTGCAATTAACAAGAGCAATCTCTGTCAATAAATAAATAAATAAAAATAAATCACCTAAGCAGAAGCTATTAAAGAAATGAATCTAAGTAAATATATTAATTTTGAATAAATTTCAGGATCCTTGGTTTTCAAAAGTAAATAGTTAAATGAGGAAAAAAACAAAGATGCTACAGAAGCTTTTAAATAGGTATTCCTGCTACTGCTCTGCCCCAGAATTTAGAAGACTATCAGACTAAAGTGTCAGGCTTATTTTTCCTTTTATTTTTACACAATCTATACAGCTCATTCTGTCTTTGCTTCTTAAAAGCAAGTGACTCCTGAAGTTGGATTTAGAACACATACCTTAAAATGATGGTGCAGGCTACAAGTAAAGCACAAGCAGAATTTTGCTTAAAAAACAAATAGGAAAGTAACACATCCTTCATTTGCCCTATATGGTACTTGGAGAGTTCAACCCTAGCAAGTCTGAGGCATTAGCAAAGCAGTTTCAACAATTTAGATACTATTTGACTGCTGAGAACCAAGTGAAACCTTAAGGCAATTAAAAATGTAATAAGGAAAAGGCATGATTATAACTGGCAGTTAGTTTTTTTAAAAGGACTCCAGAGTAAATAAATTCCAATTATTTTTTTTATTATTATTGATTTAGCAGTGTGTCATGCTGTGTTAGTAAGTTACCCATTTACATGCTTCTTCAGTTTGATAGCTGGCTAGCTGCCTTAGGTCTGATGTTTTCAGTGTTTAGCAGCAGCTTTTGATTATGACATTATGAGGGTGCAAGTGAATTTATTTCCAGAAAAAATGAAAGAGTTTCTGAAGTTTAAGTGCAACCTTTTTCTACAAATTTCTGGATTTTATTCTCATTTTTATGATTTAGTTAACATGGAAATGGGAAGAGAGATTGTGAAGCCCACCTGAAACTCTTTGAAATACGCTCATTAGCTTCCATGTGCTTTTGAATAGCCCTTTAATCTTTGTTGAAACTTAGTTCTCTTCCTTTTTAAAAGATTCTTTTCTCCAGGGGAGGATTTTTCTAACATCAGTAGTGAGAATTACAGAAAATGTTCCTTTGGCTTCATATTCATTTTTCAGGTGACTGTATCATCACAGTTAAGTAAATCAAAATGAGCAGAGAACACATTAGCACTTGGATTGCCACTCTGAAAAGGTGCAGAGGTGGACCAGTGTCCTCTGTGTGTAGCAGCAAGAAAAGGAAATTAATGTCTCTCTCCATCTCTGCATCTTTCCTGATTTATTTCTGCCTGAAGTTTTTCCTTCAGTATCTCAGTATTTCAGGACTTGTGTCCTCTCTGGTTTTCCAGACTACCCCTTTAGCCATGCCTTCTTAAACACTGCATTTAATATAAGAAAAAGATCTTTTCTGAGGTCACTCCTCTTGTCAGAGGGTAGGCACCCTGTGCAGATAAACTGAACCACTGTTTGGAAGGGACTAATTTCCCTTTGTGACTTATAGGGGTCACCAAGAGTGATTGGCTCTCATTAGTACATGACCTGTACCTGTCTAAAATTGCGTCTAAGCCTGGTGTTTTAGAAGAAAGACTTAAATGACATGCAGGCTTGTCTCGAATCCTAGCTGTATCCACTGTAGTAAGCTGCACACCTGTATATTTAGTAAGTGGACACCAGAATCCATCAATTTTCAGACAGCTGCATACAAAAAGATCAGGAAAGTAGTTCATTAAGTACTATGAAAAATGTCATGTTCTGCTATCTAAAAAGCAAAAGCTATAAATTGAGCAGAAAGCACCTTTGCATTTAGATACCATCAGGTAAAAATGAGAAATCTGTGCATTTGTCTTCTCTCCAGAAAAAAAAAAAACAAACAGAAAAAAAACAAAAACTTTAGTGGTAGAAAATAGAAAATTATTCTCTAGTCCTGCTATTTTCTGCACAATTAAAGACAAAATGATATAGAGGACATAAGCTAACAATGTGAAAGATTGAAGGACAAGTGTTGTCAGTCAAACAAGCAGTTGCCTCTTGCCTTGTTCAATGATAATCTCTTCTTTCCATGGTGGGTTTGACTTTTTTCATTCCTAAAAATACTGCCAAACTTTTAGATAAAAATGAGCTTTAATGTAGTTTATGGTACTGCTAAACATGCTGGATATAAGTAGTTTCCAGGTAGTAAGTGGGAGAGGAAGTACTCATATGCTCTTTTAATTCCCAGGGCCTTCAAGGTGCTCCTGGATTGCCAGGCATTCCAGGACCCAGTGGACCTTCTGTAAGTATGTGGTATCACCTGTGATCTAATCTATCTCTGCAGAGGTTTCTGTAACTATCTAGTAAAACTTCACATTCTTAGTTCCTTGTCCTGTCTTTTGGCTTTTTGGATAGTAATAATACAATCTTGCCCATAGTGGTTCTAATAAAAGAAACTATGTTGTGAGTTGATGTTACTGAAAATACTGTCATCGTCTGGGCTCAAAGTTTATGTAAGTTAAATGGGTTTGGAGTGTTGGCATTGCTAGAGACTCTGAGGTTAAATGACTTATGATGTGCATACTTGAAGTTAATGATGTATTTCTACCAAGTTACAGTAATATTGTTAATAATAAAAATCTAAAAATAATTCCAGCTAGGCATTCTGAAAACATTTAATGTTGAAACCAAGTAATCACTTGGTTTCATAACTGCAGAAGTATAAGAATAAACTGGAAATATTTCAAGTCACTGAAAGCTATAATTAAAAATGTTGATATTTCTGGGAAAACTACTTTTGGAGGGTTTTTTTAACTTTATTTTTGACATATTGGATGGGATTACATTAGTTAGTAGGATCATTATGATTCTATGAATTTCTAGGTTGCTGATGGTACTGATGCTTCCCTTCTTTTAAAAATTGTAACCCATTTAGGAATTTTAGTGTACAATATGTAAATTGACATTTTAGCAGTAAAAGATGATTCTTAGCAGTATTAAAAGGTGCCATTAAGGTAGTGCATTTAGTCTGCAAAGGTGAAAATGCAACTGTAAACACAAGTTTTATCCTTCAAAGGGCTAATCGGAAGGATACAGCTGTGGTATCAAACAGAAGAGAAACACATAAGCCTGGAGGAGAAGCATAGTTCGATTTAAATGACCTTCAAGGAGTACAAGATTTAAAAACTAAGCTCTGGTGCAAAAATACTGTGTTTCATTGTTTCTTAACTAATATAAACCAATACTGTATTGTGCAGGGAGTCACAGGAAGACCTGGACATCCCGGTCCAGCAGGGTCAAAAGGCGAAAAGGTATTCCTGCTTTCTAGTCTTGGCAAAAATCCATGCAGGTTCTGCAATCCCATTATATTCCAATGTTTTGGGTTTTTTTTAATATAGAGTGCAAACAAGAGCTTGACGTATATTTTCAAATTAATTTTTATTTGTGTCCTAATGCAAGTGCTTTTCCCCCCCAAATGTACTATGGGCTTATATATTGAATCACAGTCCTTGTGGTGTGTGTAAATTGCAGAGCATGTGCTCTAAGTATGACATACTATATAGAATTTAGGAAAGTGAAAATACATTTGTGAAACAGTATATTGACTAGTTACTACTCGCTTTTCTTCTAATTCTTTTACCACTATTTTAGTCAAAAGTAATTACATAAAAGCACTTCACAAGTACTGAAAGTTATTAAGTATAAGTTACTCTGCTAAAATACAGAAGCTTCCTTTATACTTAATTTAAACTCCTACAGCACTGTTTTTTGTCAATGTTTTATGTGCTCTTTTATCAGGCACTGGATATTATTGATTATAACTAAGATCAAATTCGTTTCTTGGGCACCTCAGATAAATGAAATACAGAAGACACAAACTTAGTTTGTTGCAAAATATTTTCTGGCACAAGTTCTCGATTTGCATATGAATACACTTTTCTGATCTTTTTTTTAACTTCAGCCTGGAATTTTCCAGGCATAGCACTGTCACATCAAGATATATGATCCTACTAATATTCTACAAAACCTTGACTCTGGTATGAGTAACAAAGGAAATTATTTTGTAAAGCTCTGAAATTATTTTGGTATAGAAACTGATTGAAAGCTGTCTCCTTGCCGGCCATAATAGAAAAATTTACCACACATTTCCTTTTTCTGTAACCATGTGGTTCCTTGTTTACAGTTCACATGTAGGTGAGAATGAGAAGCCACTGCTCTATAACTAGTGTCTCATAAATCAAAAAGGGCAGAAGTTAGATGGCTGAAGAGTAAACTGAAATATAGCCAGAATCGCTTGCTGCTTCTCTTTCATCTGATGAATATGTTTGAGAAATCATATAATATGCTCTCTAAATTAGAGTATTTTTATTTCCCATGAAGTACTCCAGGTCACCCATGGAGGCTGATAGTTTCTATCAGTTAGCAGGGCCATTTGGAAATTATCTTTGTGTAAACAGTTATATTTTTCTGTGTATTTTTCCAGTGAGCTAATTGTTGCCATTGAACATTTAGCTTGCCTTTTGCTACCCTAAGAATTTTGAATATGCAGCCTGAGTATCTCACTGACTTATGTTTAATAAGATGCAGTGAAGTCAGTGAAAAATTCTGGCAAATTTGTTCCACATTATACAGTGCTTTTAACTGGATTGTAGAGATGAGACTTTTAAAAAAAATTGGGAAATTTGATGTTGAAACCTTTTCAACTCTTCACTGTTCAGAAACTCCACCATTCTGCTGGGGCAAAAACTCAAAAGCTTTATTTTTTTTTTTTAATATAAGTAGTTCAGTGCACATCAGCAGAACAGACTGTGGATGCACAGTTGAATATTCAAAAATAAAACCCCCAAGAAATATATTAATTGTATACCTAAATAAAGATCTTTATTTTCATTCAGTGTGTTCTAAATAAACTGAACTTCTGAAACTATAGCTCTTTTGTATTTACCTGTGAATGATTAACTGAAGACTAGCTTTTGCAAAATAATGGACAAAACATAAAATTTCTGTTAACTTTTGTCTACCAGTTGCTTAGAAATTGATACTTTTTCCCTTCCTCTCTCTCCTGGTGTTTACGAAATTTTTCACAACCCAGGTTACCACTACCGTTTTGCCACAAGGAAGTTAATACAATAAAGCTTCAAGTAACTAACAAAATAAAAAACTAAAGTAACAATTCCTAACTTTCCTAAAGCTTAAGCAGGAGCTGGGCAGGAAAATTTAGTCGTGATACTAGCTGCTCATATTGACTGTACCTCTTGTTTATTGTCATTATGGTCGTTATAGCTTGGGTATGGAATAGATCAGGACATAAGTTACAGTAAATGAGTTACGTGAATCTCTTGCTGTACTAGGGTAGTGAAGGTTCTCCTGGGCAACCTGGACCACCTGGGCCTCCGGTGAGATATTTTCTTGTTTATATTTTGAATGTTATATTAGGAACAATGCACCTGTGGTTAAAGTGTAACATAATACAAAGAATTGACTGTCGATCTAATATGTATTAATAATGCAGGAAGACAAGTCTTTTTGCAAAAGGTTTCTGTAATCTTCTTTTTTCTTTGATTCATCAGGGAATAATTTCAGTTCAATAAAACCATCCTAGAAACTTGGTCAGTTGAGTTAACCTTGGTGCTCAGTGTTACTAGAGTAATTTATGCAGCTTGGGTACCTGAAATCAGGGAACTCAGGGAACCATGGAGCAACCTGGACTCCAAATTAACTGGAATAGTACCTAACACAAAATCAGTTCTGGAGAATTAGGATAATAAGAATATCAAAGTGTAACATACACTGAGTTTACAGGTTTCTTGTTTTTTAATTAAAAAAAAAGGCCCAAGCTGCATTGGTATGTATCTTATGTTCTTGCTGAAGTGTCTAGAAGCCTTGAAAAGTTGTTTGAGAATGAAAATGATGCCACAGCTTTGCTGGGCTAGAGGGCTTGAACAGGGCAAGAGTTCTCTCTTTATAAGTCGTAGTTGTGACGCTTTCCTGGTATTTATGTTTTAAAGGGTATGCCTTACAATGAAAGAAATGGAATGAGCAGCTTATATAAACTCCAGGTATTTCTCTTTAATATTTTTGTTTTTCAATCAATACCTCATTCTAGCCCAACTCAACTTTTAAACTTGCTGTTACAGGGAGGTGTGAGTGTCGCTAGTTATCCAGGCCCACCAGGACCTCCTGTAAGTATTAACAGAAACATAATTTCTAATAGGTAATACCAAAAAATATCATCATATTGTGTGAATTTTTTGAGTTTTTTTAATTGTGTTTCCACTTCATTTATTTGCAGGGTCCCAAAGGAGATCCTGGCACAGTGGTATGTATGTATTTTTTGATCATGTTAGAGATTTCACCAAGTAATTCAACACAATTGTAGTCACAAGGGTAGAAGAGTCCCTTGATAGTGTTTAGCAGGTAGCTTACCTCCTGCAAAATCAGTTCATCTGAAAAAGCCTATTAATTCCCAGGCTTGTGAATTTTGTAATTTCTGGTTAAAAGTTCTAAGTGATAATATAATGAATGACTGAACATAGTATTAACTACTTGTGGATTCATCTCTGCTGAGCTGTCCCTGGATATATCTAAGAATAAAGAATGTGAAATAAAAGTAGAAAATATCTTAAGAGCTATTAGATTGTTCTCAACAATAAATTTGAAAGTGATAAGGGAGAAAGAGCAGTGTGCTACATCATGCTAGCCAGTAACAACTAAAAGTTAATATTTAATTTGTAAATGGCGTGATGGTTAACTACAGTATGCTCACATTGCTTCTGGTGAGCAAGATAGTGATCATGGGAGCTCCTATACCCTTCAAATATGCATTTTGGCATTCAAAAGCAGATTAGTTTAACTTTCTGATATTTTTTTCCTGTAAGAGTTGTGTTATGTCTTTTTCACGTGATCTGTCTGTAAAAACTATGGGGTGGAATGACAACTAGTGGAAGAATCTTGAGAAGTTGCATAGGGCTAACTGCCAGCAGAAGGTAGATCCAAATCCTGACCTGGTGTCCATTTTTCCCAAGGTCTTTGACATGTGTGTAACTTGGCTTTAAAATAAAGGAACTGTATTTGTCATTAGCTTGTGCCCTGTCACTATAGTTCATAGCCTTCTAATCTACATTTTAAACTGATTTCTCCCCTGGAGTATGTTTTTGCCACAGAAAAGCTTCAAGGCCTATACAGTGTCCTAGTCTGTGTGTCCCTTGCTGCAGAATAAGCTTTGTTTAGGGAACAGAGCACAGAATTCCTTGGAGGTTGGTTCTCTGGTTGACAGTATATGATTACATGTTCGGACTCTACTGCCTCGAGGTGCTTTAGAGCTGACTGTGGCTTGCAAGAACACTGTGGGGGAGTCTTCTGGATTACATTCTTCATCAAAATTAAAGCTGTTGAATCCAGTATTCACACAGTGTCTCTGGGAAAAGCTTAATTTACAGATCGCTAAAACAGGGCATAACAAAATCTGTTCACCTGGTAACTGGTTAGCTGTTTTACTAATGTCAAGTTAAATAATTTTTTCTCAAAGTCTGCTGTTGCTTGTTGTTCAACATTTCTCATGTAGAGTACAGAAATTCTAATGTATTCAATCTTTTTAATTAAAAAAAAAAAATAATCAGGGAGACCCAGGACCAATGGGATTGCCAGGACTGGAAGGACTCCCAGGGGAAAAGGTAGGACTCTTAAAAACAAGTCATGGCTTTCTAGTGGCAACTATCTGCATCTAAATGTTTTCTGAAACCTTGTTTTTTGAATCTTTTTTTTGCAGTGTAAGTTACTGTTTCAGCTTGAAAAACACTTGTATATTTATCTGTATTTCCTTTTTTTGCTTTACTGTGGATCTAAATCACCAAACATAAAATTTCACTTTCTACAAATGAAAAATTGTGTGCAGGAGGTCTTGTAATATTTTATTTTCCTAACTTGATAGAATGCTACTGTATACTATATGTAGTATATACTATATATGACTATATTACTTCATAGTAATATAGTTAACATGTTCCTAAGTATGGTCACTAGTTCATGTTCTCTAGACATTGCCTTAGGCTTAGAGTCCATCTGTCTTGTTCTAAGAGTGTAAATGTCAGTATAAGTTCAGATGAGTATAAAAATGCAGAAAAGAGTTAAAATGGAGGGAGAGACCAGTTCCATACAGTTCTTGTTGTATGCATCCTGCTTCAAAGTGAGCAGAACACTCTTTTCTTGGACTGTTGCTCATTATTCTAAAAAAGTCCCCTTGTATTGTTTTTTGCTGTTGTTGCACACTTTACTGTGTGTATGATGCCACTGTAGCACATCCTGAAATGTATCATGCATCGTCATGCACCTCCTTTCTGTGGTTCAAGTCTGTATTCCAGGACTAGGAAATGATCCCTTCCTTCAGCTGGGGGCATGTTTCAGCATTTCACTTACTAGTTGTGGAGGCTGATATGAATTTAGAGAAAAGCTTGTCATGAAATGCTAAAAAATTTAAGATTTTGCTGTTCATTTCTAAATATGGCAAAGTACAAAAAAATCACTGGAGAAATGAAAAAATCTGTATATATGTTTTCTGTCAGTGAAAACAGACTTTGCCCATGTATTATAAATTTAAGAAAAAATTTTTTTTAATTGAATATTTATTCAGCTTTTTTAATTACATGTATTTCAATGATTCATATAAAAATAGCTTTCTGAAACATATTTTTCACCAAAAACCAATGTAAATTAAAATTTTCTCTCTCAAAATCATTGCACAGTACTCCTACTTGTGCAGACTGGGGATTGAAAATATCTAAGGTAGGTGTCTATACTGGATGTTACATGAGATGATTCTTGCTCTGGAATACTACGATTTACAAGCAATTAAAGACTAATCCGATTTCAAATGAACAATCACAGGGAAATATTACTGGTTTAACTGAGACAAAGTGGGGACAAGAATTAAACAGAGAATAACCAATGGAGCAGATTATATAAACAAGCTTAGTGAGTGTTTGGCCCTTTTCCAAAGTAAAAATATCCTTTCCTTAGCTAAATTGGTCACATTTCTGGTGTAAATAAATGAACAGAAGCACAGGGTCTGAGGGTCTGCCTGCCAGTGGCCTAGTACATGCTGGTTTTTAATTTAGAGCTATTGCATACCTCTGTGTACCATCTTCCCCAGGCAATGCTGGCTGTAATTTCACGATAATTTTGTGAACTGCCCTAAGGACTTTGTGTCCTTGCGGTGAAATTTCCTTTCCCTTAGCTATGCTGACACAGTGGTTTGTGCAACCATGCTGCAACTCACATTACTGGAAGGACCAAAATAACTCTTAAAAGACAAATGTTGCAAAGGAAGTGTTAGGAATTTCTAGCTCCACTGTCATAGCCAATATATAGGGAAAACACCACAATACAAATTCTGGGTCCTGAATAACCACAGGGATAGAATGCAGAGCTCCAGGCAATATACCCTGCTAAATATACTCCATGCTCAGGTGTTCCTGAGGTGCATGTTGTGTTCCTCACTGAGTGGTGAACTTGCATTAAGTGTTTTCTGCTAGCCTACAGAGCAGGAGAGGTTGAACTGTGGCCTGTAAGCTGCTGGCCAAGCTTCTCCCCCCAGGCACAAGATCAGACATTTAACTTACCATCTGTCTACTCTTTGTGTAATGGAGTTAAGTGTTTCCAATTACCAGCATTATCATTGCACTACCTGAACAAAATTATGAGAATGACACATCAGTGTTAGTTATAAAAACAGAAACCAGAAATCCCAGCATCTCCTTGGGCTCTTCTGCACAGGAGAAGATGGCTGCTGTGAACGCAGCTGTGTTGGGGGAGCTTTTGCAAAACAGCTATAGGTAACATAAACTCATCTCATAAAATATTCTCCAGTTAGTATGGCTTTTCTGACTGTAGCGATAAGACAAGGGGTAACAGGTTAAAACTTAAACAGGGGAAGTTTAGATTGGATATAAGGAAGAAATTCTTTACTGTAAGGGTGGTGAGGCACTGGAATGGGTTTCCCAAGGAAGTTATAAATGCTCCATCCCTGGCAGTGTTCAAGGCCGGGTTGGACAGAGCCTTGGGTGACATGGTTTAGTGTGAGGTGTCCCTGCCCTGCCCATGGCAGGGGGGTTGGAACTAGATGATCTTAAGGTCCTTTCCAACCCTAACTATCCTATGATTCTGTGATTATAGAAACTAGGAGCATGATTTTTTTCTTTAATTTTAAGCAATGTTTCACTAGCAGAGTGTAGTGTTACAGTCCAAAACATGTCAGCAGTAGGTTCTGGCAAGTCATATCATAGAATCATAAAATACCAGGTTGGAAGGGACCTCAAGGATCATCTGGTCCAACCTTTAAAAAAATATCTCACTGGGTAGGGTTTTACCACTGTCTGCTTTGGGCTATTGTTCTCTCAAGAGATAAATATGAATTTGTGCACATAATTCATCAGCTCTAGCACAAAAGCCATTGTCTTAGCTTAAAGCATAGATGAAGGTAGTGTATGCTAAAAGGAGAAACTTTGCCCTGAAAGGACCATAACACAAGCAACTTGAAGATGTCAACTTGCAGGAAATGGATGACCAAGTAGCCTGGAGGCAAAAGCTTCATTGAAAGGTACATCTTAAATATGGGGCTGTTGATAGGATAGTGAATTACCCTATGTGAATTCTGGACATTGTCATGATCACAAATTATAATTATTTGGAAAACTACAGATAAGTCAGGGACTTTCTGTCCCTTTTCAAGGAAGGCCTCAAGCAGAGTATAGGAGGGATAGCATGGAAATTATGACATTACACAAGAGAATCTAAACAAAAGATTTATGTTACTTGCTCCAATCTGTAAAATGAGATGGTGGCAGAGCTAAATGTTAGCATTTAGCAGAGCCTGCCTCCTGTCCTTATTTGCAATTTACTGAATAATCCTTCCTCAGGTTTTAATGGGAATCCACAAACAAATGTCTGGTTTAAGCATTACCATTTATGTATAGATTTATCTTTTCTTCAGGGTGACCGGGGACCAGCTGGCACGCCAGGAGTAGCCGGGACACCGGTATGTGTATTCATTAATGAAAACTCAGGTTTTTTTTAGTTGACCTGCTAAAAAACAGGTCAAGCAAGGTGCTGAGCTGTAATCTCAATCGCTGTTTGTGGAACACCAGTGCTTGCCTAATTTTTTATAGACAGGTATGAAAATTTTGTGTTTTTCCTAAAGAGATGAGAGTTTTAATACCACTGAGGGTTCATATTATTATTAAAATGACAGGTGGGAATGGTGTGAATACATGATAAAGCTGGAATTTGAAGCTGCATATGCTTACTTAAGAAAGCATATGAGATTCTTATTGCCTCAGTTTAATATAGTTAAAAACATTTTCTGTGCTCCTGAGCATGCACAAATTTCTGAGTATCTTTCTGTCACAAAGAAATATTAAGAGCGTTAGTTATTGAAATCCACAAGGATCTGCATATCAAGTAGATCTAATATTTGCTTTAGGGGAATGCTTTGTCAGCTATTTACATGTGGTATTCAGAGAAGTTTATGAAAGTCATCCAGAAACTGTTGTGGGTGAAAGTAAATGTAACTAATGATAAGTTGAAATTATAATTACTTATTTGTGTTCTTAAAGGAAATGAAGACAACTTTTCTTTATATTGCATTCACAGTTTAATAAGAAAGTGTATCCATATTTCAGGAGGCAGTATGGAGTTACTTATATGCAAATACATCTATTATTAAATTTGGGCAGCTACCAATCCATTCAGGAGCTGGTTTTAAATTATAAATGTGCTTTGCGAGCCAGTCTATGTACTTCTATTTCCATTAGCCATTGATTTAGCCTATTTCCTGTGAGTTCCAAGAAGGAACGTCAGCCTAAACAGCTTGATTTAGTTAAGTTCTTCTAAAACAATATAAAATGGAACATTTAAGGGGAAGAGTGTTTCTCTGAGTTTTATAGTCCATGTAAGTTTCAAAGCTTGTTGCTCTGAAATATATATTTCATGCTGTGAATCAATAGTGAATTAGCATGATCACAATTGTTCATTCTGTGTATTTTCCACTGGATATGTTACAAGACTTAGTCTTGTTGCCCTCTATCCTAGCTGGATATAAAAAAATCGAATAAGTTCCCTTTATTGCTGATGGAGTTGTGTTCTGTAAATTACATTTAATTCTAATAAAATCCACTGGAATAAATTATTTGCTTTAACATTTTATGCTAAGCAGTTTTAATTAACAAATAGACATAGGTACCACAATATTTTTTAGTACTCTAGGAAGAGTTTTTGCAATATATCTATGTATCTTACTGGAAGAGAATTTGTCCTCCTTGCCTTGCATTATTTCCTAGATTAAGTAATGGACCCTTTCTCCCATTTGGAAATATTCTCGTTTTAGCTTTGGGCTTTTTACTGAGTGGGATTATCACAGAAGCTTGGATTGAAATTCAGCAAGAAGTGCCACCAGTGCCTATTTCCTCAACTGTCCTCAGTTCTGTTGTTCCTGAAGTTGTCACTGGAACTGATGTATTAGATCCCTCACTTGTACAAGTCAGCTGAGGATCAGGTCTAAGGATGTTTCTGGAAAATGTAGATTCAGGGTAATAGATTCTTGTCTTGCTGAAACAGGTAGGTTATTAAAAACAAAACATCATTTAAAATCACCATCTAAATGATGTGATGAGATAGGATTGTGAATTCTGGCAGGCTGAACATAAACTGACAATAAAAGTGGCCAAGAAAGAGCTTGAAGAAAATTTGCAAAAGTCAGTAATGCACTTTAAAAAAATCAGGACTAGGAAGTACCTGAAGGAAAAAAATCTTGATATCATATATACAGTGATAAACTTTGATCTGATATGACTTCTCAAGAAAGAAATCAAGGTGTTGCCAAAGAAAATTTCATGAAAACATTATCTCGGTATTCAGGAAGGGTAAAGAAGACCAAGTTATTTTGTACACAAGAGCCAGATTAACATGGCACAAATATTAAAATATCTGGTAAAATATCTGGTAAAATATCTGGTAAAAAATATTTCTGTTCCCTTAAAGCATGTAACAAGCAGTAACATGAATATTTCACTCAAATATATATCCTCTTATTTTTGACCTAAGAAAAATTATGTTTTGCTTCCTAGTAATTTGAATTTTTAATGTTCTCTTTTTGCAGGGAAAGCCGGGATCTCCTGGGTCCCCAGGGATGCCAGGGGAACCTGTAAGTATAGATTTGAGTACTGAATTCTTATGATAATGCACAAATATTTCAAACACTGAATGCAAGATTTACATGCAAATTTATAGGCATGTTTTCTTCTTTCTTAGGGTGAAAGGGGCCCTATAGGAGATATCGGCTTCCCTGGGCCAGAAGGGCCACAAGGAAAACCAGTAAGCAATTTTATACTGAATATATGTGCTCATTACAAAAGAATGCATCTTAGTTTATTAGAAGTTACAAAAGAAATGAGATTACACCCTACTTTATGTTAGGCTAGATAAAATCTGAAGAACACTTAGAGCTACAGTGTTCAATATTAACCATTCAGTCAAGAATTTCTGGTGGTGTGATGTTTCAATGTTTAATGTTACTGAGAAGTTGCCTTTAAAGGTCTTATGTGAGGGTCCTTTGGATCCGTTGACTTAAAGGATCCTCTTGTATTTTTTTCAGAAGGAGAAATTAACCCAGACACTCAACAGAGTCTATGAAGGGCAGATGAAGGATAGGGTGACAATTAAGTTCTTAGTTTCAGTTCAGATAGAAAAGTGTGTGCTTCATTACTCTTAATAAACTTGGTAACTCTTCTGTATACAGGTGATGCAGCACTGCAGCTGAAGCATTTACTGTTCACTTAGGATATGTCTATCTGACCTCTTTATTTAATAAAAGAGTGGCAGCTGTTTAGCCATTACTGCCTGAGCTGGTTTAAAACAACCTAGTTTATATTCTAGAAGTGGTTTGGCTAGGATAGTCCAGAACTCATAATCTTCCCCCCAAAGCTTGGTGTTTGGGGGACAAGCAATAGCAGACCATTTCAGTCTGTTAGCATATCTCCATATTATGCTTCTGTCTTGAAAGAAGAGACAACTTCTGTAATTTCAGCAGCAAATTGCCCCTAGGTGCCTAATCTGTGCAAAACCCAAGTTTGCAGTATGAGAGGGAAGGAAGTATTCCTGATGTCTTTGCTCATGCCAGTCCTTCTTTCTCACTCGGTTGAACAACAATGAATTTCCTGTGTATACAAATCTGTTTATATCCTAGTAAATTAAACAGTGCCAGAGCACATATCTTGCAATTTTCTGGCATTTTGCTATTGTTAACATACCCTCTGGCATTATTTTGGTCCATGCCAACTAGGACTCTCAGATAATGCCAGTTTAGGGGACAAGGTGGGCCTGGGACTGTTTCCGGAAGGAAATGAGAATACCCTCTTTTTTGAGAAGGAAGGTCCTTTCCAGCCCTAACTATTCTACGATACTATGATTCTATATTTAGATCAGGAGGCTGAAACTGTAGTGTGCCACAGCCCATAAGGACCAAAGAATGGATCTGGCCATTTTCTGTTAAGGTGTAATCTGGAAGAGAAGAGTAATAGGACATAAAGGCTAACATCTACAATAAGAAAAATCTCTTTTATGGTTGCATAATGACTAGCTAGGACTGGAAGAGTGTTTGTACAGGTCCATATTCCACATTTGCATAATTTCCATATATCTTGTCATTTAAAGATGTGCACCAGCTTTAATAAGCACACATCTTGATGCTGAAGACTTTTTTTATCTGCTCTCAGCTCCAATTCAATGTGCTTGCACTTCAGTATTGTGCTGAGCTCTCTTATTTCACATTTCAAGACTATTTCTATGTTGCAACTACACAAACTGCTGCCTCTGTAGCCTCAAAATATGTACGGGTACCATCACTAAACACAGCTTTACCCTTTGTATTTTTAAATTTCATATACGTAAGTATATTGATTAAAAATTGTTTGTTTGTTTTTAATAGGGAATCAATGGAAAAGATGGATTGCCAGGTCCTCCGGTAGGAAAACATTCTTTTGCATAGTAGGGTATTTATTCTTGATGGATACCATAGCTGTTAATCACAGAAGTTGCTTTCAGTTCTGCTAACAGATGAACATACTAAAAAAATCTTTAACTGATACTTTTATCTTTTTTCAAAAACAATTTTCCAGGGTGCTGTAGGGAGACCAGGAGACAGAGGACCCAAAGGAGAACGTGTAAGTCCCTTGTTTCAATATTTTTTTGTCTTTTTATTGAGCATCTGAGCGCCTTATCAGGCAAAACCAAGAAATTAATTCTTTGTGAACTTCAAGCAGTCTTCTAGGCCACTAAGAAGTTTAGTCTGGACATGACTTTAAGGAATTAGAGTTGAGTTGGCTTTTGCATTTAGAGGAAGACTTTCTAAAACAGTTGGCCTGGACAGTGTAAATAAGATCAATAGGCTGAAAAGTGGAAAGTAGCTAATCCTGTTGTGATGCCATCAGACTTTGCAAGAGCTGTAAAGGTTGCCCTGTCATCATCCCTGGGATCTTTGTATGTCACAAACACAAATCACATTTTATATAAAACAACCTGGTTGCACTTGGGCAGCAGGAATGCCAGTGCAATACCTTACTGGTTCCCAAAATGCTTAGACTTTTCTGTTCATGGTAAGAAGGTCATGGTGGACAGGAATCATTATAGGAGATGAGAGATGATCTTTATTTTGCTACAGCAAAGAAAATCCCAGAACCTACTCTGCTGCTGTTACAACGTTACTAAAGTCCTCATATCCTAATCCAGTTGATACTGCATTTATTTGATGAATCAGAAAAGCACCTCCCTGTGTAATCTGGAAAAGGAAATGCTACTTTATGACACTGAGGACATATGAGGTTTTAACCATTATTACAACAACTGTCCCATATGACAACTGACCCTTTCCAATGTTCTGTTTCTGCCTTGAAGGACACTAATTAAACGTAAGATCCTTCTTTTGTACCACCTACTGTGTACTGAATTACACTGCTCAACCTTGACCGTCTCAGTGTCAACCTATCTGAGTGCCCTGCAAATAGAACTGCACACATACAACCAAAAGAGGAGGCTGAACTTCTGAGTGCATGACCTTAAAACATACTGACAGAGAGGAGAATGTTCGAGAAGTCTTTTGAGAGACAGAGACGCAGCCTTAGCTTGCTTCATCAGAGTGAAACTTGAGAAATTTATGGGTAAGAGAAGAGGACGTATTTATTCCAGTGTCATTGGTGATAGAGTACATACATACACACATGTACCTGCAGCCATAGATGTAAATGCAGATATGCGCTTCTTCTCAGAGAGGTCACAGATTCCTGAATCTGCTCTCACTTCTGGGATCACTGGCAAAACATGTCATGAGCTAGCTCTCTCTGTACAGAGAAAAAAAATATATATATATATGCACATACGTATACATAAAATAAATATATAGATACAAGATTAAAAAATTAATCAATTTCCATAAGTATTTTTGTCTCACATGATAATCAAAATCTCTCACAATCTTTTATAACACAAAAGCCAAATAAATGTCTAATGCAATGCCTCAGTACAGTTTTCAGACAGCTGCCAGTTGTTCCTTACAATTCTTCAGGAAAAAAATAGGTTTGTGGAAAACAAGGGGAGATCTGCCAAAGAATTAACAGTGAAATACACAGCAGAAGTTTGCATCTCAGGTAAGAGATCAGTGGGGCAGTTGGAGTTGATTTTTCATTTTCCCCCCTCTGGATCAGGTATTACAGACCTGCATCTGTGAGAGAGATTGCAGTGATTACAGAAAATAACAGAAAGTCAGTATTCTCTTGCAGCCATTATTACTTCTGCTGTATAGCGTACTCCTTCAGTTTGAGATCAGCTGTTGCAATTACAGAAAAGAGAAGCATCAAAATTGGAGCAACAGAATAAAACTCATGAGATTTTCATGCCTAATATAAGTATATCCTTCTAGAATCATTTGAAGAAAGAAGACATTGCCTCAGCTGAAGTAATCTTACACATCCTTTGAGTGACTAAACACTGCTGTTATTACTACTTTATAAAATGAATGACAAACCAGTTGAAAACACGTAGTTTATATGAATCAGACATATGTCTTTCAAGTCACTTCAGCAACAGATTAAAGTACTTGTGGCTGGCTCCTTTACTGCTGTTATCTGCATACCTTGATCAGCTAGAGCATGTAGAAACCTAGGGAAAGCAATGGTTTATTCTGCACAGAATTTAGCACACGGTTAAATGCAAGAGATGGAAGAGCACTAAGAAGGATGAGGATTGAATAAATTAGCACCGTAGGCAGAGCTTGCAAAACACAATGTGCTACCCTGTTTTTTGTACAATTCATACTGAAGGAGAGTTTAAAGAGGAACCAGAGGAAGACATGACCTAGTTTAATGAATTTTTACTAGGAGCTTCTTCCAAATACAAAGAAAACACTGGAGGCAGTTAAAAAAGCACTTGTTTGAAAAGTGGCTGTAGTATTTGATCTGCCTCCTACCATTGGGAGACTGTAAAATGGGAATCGTTTAGAAGAAAACTAATTCTAGGATCAGCTTCACATTGCCATAGCACTGTGGGCTTACAGAAACCTACATCTTTATTTCTAGTAGAACTGCTATCCATGCCTACTCTGCAGGGTTGTAAATGTGGGAAATTTTATGTGTATAGTTATGCCTTAATATGCTTTTAATGAAGGCTTCTTGTAAGTACAGTAATCTTCAGGCAGATTTATTTATACATGTGGATGCTTGCGTGTGTGTGTGGGGTCTAAACTAAACATTATATTAAATACTGTACCTCTTTCCAATTTTACAGAAACATAGGGTGAAACAGAAGTTTTTCTTCAATTTTATAATGTTTCAGGTTGCTGTGAGTGAAGTAGGATATACAGACTGGTTGCAAAAACTTTGTTTAAGGCCAGGAAAGAGCCTCTTCTTTGCAGACTACAAAAGTTCTGCTTAGTCGGAATCTTTCCTGTGCCCTGAATTTGTCAAGGTGTAGCAATACATGTGCTGATACCATAGCTGTATGCAGGACAGAACACTTTTTCCTATAAATCTTAAAGTTTATAGAAACCTGAAAAGATATGCCTCTTCCATCAGAACATTACTCTTCCAGTAACCCAAATGCACATACATTACCTTTCCTGCTCCCACCAACTGGTGAAAATTTGGAAGTTCTTTGACAGGGGTTTCAGTTGTCTTAGGTATCACATCATATCTTATCTGTCTTCTACCAAATAGCTAAAGTAGCCGTGTGTTTGTTGGAAATAATTAATATGCTGCATATTTAGAGTTTTGCCTGAGGTATTAATGCCCAGAAAATAAAACTGGAAATCAGGTGTCAGCAGTAATGGCAGGATAGGTCTTTTAAGAAACACACAATAAATGTAATCACATTGAGATTGTTTCTGTGTCACACTGACATCCTTGAATAGGATCATGTTAGCAGTTTGACAGGTTGTATTGGGTTTACATGGCAAGGTTTTGGAAATAAGGAGGCTACAGGGGTGGTTTCTGCGAGAAATGAGCTGCCCCCAGTATGCCAGACAGAGCCAATTCCAGATGCCTCCAAGACAGATCCATTGCTGGCCAAAGCTGAGGCCAGAAGTGATGCTGGTACTGCCTGTGTGATAGAAAGGGTAAAAAGTGCTGCACAACAACTGGGAGAGAACACTGAGAAAACATGAGAGAAACAAATCTGCAGACACCAAGGTCAGTGAAGAAGGAGGAGATGGGTACTCCAGGTGCTGGAGTAGATTCCCTGCAGACTGAAGAAGATCCTGATGAAGACAGGTTGTCCCTCTGCAGTCCATGTAGGTCCATGGTGAAGTAGCTATCCATCCTGCAGCTCATGGAAAAACCTATGCTAGAGCAGGTGGATGTGCCCTGAAGGAGGTTGCAGCCAAGGAAGAACCCACACTGGAGCAGGTTCCTGGCAGGACCTGCAGCCCATGGAGTGGAGCCCACACAGGAGCAGGTTTTCAGGCAGAAACTGTGTCCCATGGGGGATCCGCACTGGGGCAGTCCGTTCCTGAAGAACTGCCCCCGATTGGAAGGATTCATGCTGGAGTGGTTCATGAAGGACTATCTCCCATGGGAAAGACCGCACACTGGAGTAGGAGAAAAATTTAAGAAAGAAGGAGCAGCCAAGATGAAGTGTTAAGGACTGACTACAACCCACATTCCTTATCCCACTGCATCTCTGAGGGAGAGGAGGTAGAAGAGTGAGGAGTGAAGTTGAGCTTGGGAAGAAAGGGGGTGGGTTGAGGAGAAGGTCTCACTATCCTGTTCTGTTATTAAGTCTCAATAAATTAAATTAATCTTCCCCAAGTTCAGTTTTTTGTTAACCCTGTCAGTAATTGGTGAGTGATCTCCCTGTCCTGATCTTGATTTACAAGCTTTTAATCTCATTTTCTCCCTGTCTTGTTGTGGAGGGGTAGTGAGAGAGCAGTTGGGTGGGTATGTGGCAGGCAGCCAACATCAGCCCACCATGGAGGTTAAAAGTGTAAGTGTGAGATGATGAGGTCTCAGATTTTGACACTTGTGGATTTTTTTTTCTTGCAGAAAACTTTTAGAGTTCAGAGCCTCTGCACTCTTACTGAGGGCAATTCAAACTCCAGTTGGGAATGTGCTATGGTTTCAGTTAATGCAGTAAAACCTCACAAGTTATAATTGATTTTGTAGTGAAGCTTAGTTATAGTCAATAATAAGCTCCAACTCACTGTAAATCACAGTTTGGAGGACAGATAGGTGATAAAAGTGTTATACAACCTCCTACTTGCATCCTTACCTTTCTTTATTTCTTTTTCAATCTTTACCTGTCATGTAAATATGACTTAAGAAGCTGTAGGTTAAGAATGCAATTAATTCCATTCATTCACCCTTCATAAATGTAGATTCTGGATTTAGCTATTAATGATGTAGTTAGTTCTTGATGCTGTTTGGTGCTCGTGGTGGAGCTTAACTTTAGTTTAAGTGAAGCTTCAAGGGCAGACAGTGACCCTTAAGAATTGCCAGTTGTTCATTAATGATCAGAGTGTGTGACTTGTGGCACTAGGCACCACAGCTGTACTTCAGTGACCTAATAGCTAATACATTAAGTGACTATAAAAGATTTACTTTCTCGCAAATAAAACAAATGCCATCTCACCCATGACGGAAGTTGTTGGTGGACAGAACACTGACATCTAATTCATTTTGTTTGCAAGGAATTTACTCATTATAGATAGATTTGTGGATTTGTTGTTTCTTTGATTAACTGAAATTTTGTCTATGTGCAGAAATAAAATATCAGGCTTTTAGGGAAAGTTACAGAAGAATCTTGATGCCTTGTGCGTGGGGAAATTTGAGCACCTAAATTCTACCTGTACCATATTTGATGTTTCTAAATCCTTGTGGAAGGGCTATAAACTGTCTGCACCAAAGTTCTGTCCTTGAAAAGTAGGTTACAGAGTCAAGCTAATTTTTTTGTCATTGACTTCAACACTGAAAGTGTAACAAAACAAAATATTACTTGGTGTGTTTTCAGAAACAAGGGTTATCCTGTAAAATAAGCTTCCTTGCATTACTCATAAAAACTATCTCTAAACAGGGAGAATTTTCTCTTGGGTGGCTTTTCTCAGTTTTTTCCACTGTGTGCAATGATTTTCTTTCTGCTTTTATTTTACACAGGGAGATCAGGGTATTCCAGGAGACAGAGGTCCACAAGGTGAACGAGGGAAACCTGGCCCATCAGGAGAAAAGGGGGATGTGGGTCCTGTTGGACCCCCAGGAGACAGAGGCTATCCAGGGTCACCAGGCCATCAAGGTCCCCCAGGTTCTCCAGGACCCCCAGGGTTTCCAGTAAGTAAATACAAGTTTTCTTTGGTTGTCAGTGAATTCAGATGATGTGAAAGTAGCATGTGCTGAGCAGTGGCAATTCAAACAAGAAATACAACAGTATTAGAAAAACTAAGGTATATATTTAAACTTTATTTATTTAGATCCTGAAAATATAGTTACTCAATACCGTTAATTTTCAAGCTTTTCATAAGCTTAAGAGCTCAAGTTTAAGTCTTTGCCACTGAGAGGGAAAATGAGGCAAACGAAAATGATTCTTAATAAAAGAAGAATCAACATTTAAAAAGTCAGCAAAATGCCGCATGTCAGTTGTAGATATCTTGGTTTGTCCCCATGTGTGCACAGAGACATATCCATGTTACGAGTTCTTTTTACCCTAAATCAGATAGGATAAAGCTCTAAAAAGCTTTTCCAGGGAAGTTATTGGTCCTGTGATGCAGTTCTAGTTAGTCAGCTGTGCCTCAAAGCAGCTAGTAGTTAGAGGGGGTGAGAAGCCGGCAAATGCTATGGCAAAGGCAAGTATAGCATAGTGGTGTCACTGAACGTCCTTGCTGTCTAATGAAAATTAATTTTGCTACACATAACATGCTGATAATCTTGACAGTTTGGAAGTGCCTCTTCCACTACGTGGTATTAGTAGTCTTTATAGAATTATAATGTATTTGCAATACAGTGACCTTAGCAGTTAAGTAAAACACACACACATTCAAATATTTAACTTTTGGTAAAAGCTTTACATTTTAAATGATATTTTCTGCCTTTTCTTTTTTTATTATTATTCTTGTATCATTATAAAGTGCCCTCTGTGTATTTCTTCTGATACATATCACCTTTTATTTTCCTCATCAGGTTGATACAGTTTCACTCGACGAAATAAAAAAAATCATCAAACAAGAAGTTCTTAAGGTTTTTGAAGGTAAGAAAATGAAGTATTATACAATTAAACATAAATCTTAAATTACCTTCTAAATGTTTTACATCCCTACAGCCTTTATATGCATTTCTTTACATGTCATGTAACTTACGCTGCATTTGGCAGCTGCTTTGTTGCTGTAGCTATGTTTAATTGTTGTTTAAGTCTACTCAATATAACTCTGTTCAAACAGTTATAAATTACAGTATCTGTTAACAAAGTATTTAATTCTGTAGAAGATTAGCATTAACATGCAGTTTGTTCCAAATCATAATAGCAAACGTATGTATGTATCATTTTAGATACATGTATGCATCATACACTATTGCAGATACATAGGTATCTACAATGTATCGTTAAAGACACTGAAGATTTATTAAAGAGGAGACAATAGAAAGATCTAATTATTTTGGCCGCTTAGTGGATGACTCTCCAAATGAGAGAAAGGCTTGACAGCTTTCAGTCATGCAGGTCTAAACTGCTGTGCATTTTCAGCAAATGTGCTCCAAAGCTCCCTTGCGGACCACCATCTTCTGGCACAATTTAGGCAAGTACCAGATTCAGTCATGGCCTTTGTACTATGTAATCTTTCTGAGGTGTGTCCTTACTCTGAAAAGGAGGTACGTTTCTTTCCTGGTGTTTTCTCAGTCAGGGTTGAAAAGCTATGACTCAGGTAGGTGTCTGAAATGAGCTTCTGCTCCAACATCTCTTAACAGTAGTTTCTCTTCCATTGCAAAATGCATTTCTTATGTCTGCAATATGCTTAGATAGTTAGTCATTATTATTTATGGTTACAAAACTTTTTATCTTTCAGGGATAAAAGAAATCACATAAAGCTCAAGACTTTTTAAACTGTTCAGGCAGTTTTTCACTTTAGAACAAGGCTATTGTTCTTTGTATTTTCACCCTTCCCCAGACTGCTACCCCTTAGGAGTTCAACCTACTATGTATTCCAAAGCATTTTGTTGGCTGAAGTTACCTCTTCTTCCCATTCAAATGGAACGGTAACAAGTTAGTTAGTCTATTCATAAAAATAAAATATTAAACAGTGTCCTGCCTACAGGGAATGTTGGCTTTTGCCTTTTAAGCTATTCCATTTTCTACGCCTCATTAGTGATGCCACAGATCTTCTGGCTTTGTTTCACTTTGCCTATTTTCTATCAACTTTTATTTTTTGTATGATGCCCACTCCTGAAACTCCACCACATTAAATACCTGATAAATTGTGAAATACTTAATTAAGGTTTTTAATCCAGTGTAAATGAGACAGATTCAAGGTTAGTGCCTATTTTGTCTACCTCTAAGGAACACTGAAATGTTAAAAAGTGCACTTTATTCCACCAGTTTAAACAGTTCATGATGAAATCTTAGCTAAATGCTCAGCAATTAATAATGTTTGCTGAGAACTTATATGGATATTTTTGCAACTTTTTTCAAGGATTCTGCATATTCCAAGAACTTGGAATTTGCAGTATTTAAACTCTAATTTGCAATTTACTGTGAGTTACAAACATACAAGGTAGCCCTTCATAGGGGTGTTAAATACTAATTATTCTGTGTTATGTATTTTAAGTACTTCCATGAATCAGAAGTTATTTGAAATATTGGAATACATTGGTAAAAGAGAGTGATAATAGATACTTTAGTACAAATTCATTCAGATTATTTCAAAGGGTAAAGACTCAAACATGAGTCTAGAGGTGGAACTGAAGGCCTCTACTTATAGGAACACTTAATGCCTTGACGTTTAGAAGGATTAAACACTTTACCTGGCGCTTTGGGATTCATTTATTTTCCCATACTTTGCAAGCAGATTTCTTAACCACTTTTTTTTTGTGTCCTTTGTTAATAAAGAAAGGATGGCTCAGTTTGTATCCCAGCTGAAGCTGCCTGCTGCAATGCTTGCCTCCCAAGCGCATGGAAAACCAGGGCCTCCAGGAAAAGATGGGTTACCGGGACCACCAGGAAAGGATGGTTTGCCAGGGCCACCAGGAGAACGTGGAATTCAAGGTAGGAATTAAAAAAAAAAATGTTCCTATGAAGTGTATATTGAAATCTTTATACACTTGCTGATGATTATTAAATAAGGCAGGATTACCCATCTAGCTTCCTAATGATTAACTTTTAAAACTGTACTTATGTTTTTCCAGACTAGATCTAAATATTAACCCATAGTAAATGTGTGGATTTTACTGATTAAAAACTCCTAATCAGTGCATTTTATTCTAATAAGTGATGCACTTAATTACTGACAGATATCTAAAGCTGACAGGTATCTAGGCTACTGTATCAGTTTTGAGGGTTATTTTTTTTCTCCAAAAAACTTTAACAAGGAATAAAAACTGCCAGCACTCTAACATAACTATTTAGATCTTGTTCCATATTGAGAGACCATCTTATTTAAGAAACAAAATTTGATCTCCAAGTCAGAGTGCTCTCAGCAATGATGCTGAGACAACACAGGGGAGGAAGAACTGAAGGCAAATATTCTTTAAGAAACAATGAAAAAATAAATATTACCACATTAATTCTTCTTACAGTGAAGTAACCTATTCTCATAAATCAGTTTCAGAGTAATGAGCTTTTCTCTATACCCCAAATGGTAACTTGTACATTGCATTTGGACAGTGTAGGACTCTTGTTTCACTGAACTGTCTTTTAGTGCAAAATTCACTTCAAGGAATCCAGGCTTATTGTACCTGTGACCTACTGTAGAGTCAGCCTCTCAGAGATTAAAAGGAAGAGGAGAACAGAATAAGAGGATAAAAGGATTTATCGATAAATAATATTTTGTGGTTGGGTAATATTTAATTTGCAGTTTATCTGTAGGTAGTTCTTTATTATCTTTTGTTAGTTTGGTCTGCTCTGGAGTCAGAGCAAGGCAGACTGGAATGAAGAACATGAGAGTAAAGCTGAAGATGTGTGGATCCTAAAGCTATAAGAAGAATAAAGAATTACTAACACTGATAAGCGCAAACCACTGAGAGAAGCTTGAAAAATGTGATGAGCTCAGAATGAGAAGAACAAGAATAAAGGATCAAGGAAAACAATAAAAGGCTTAGAATTTTGCAACACTGACTTCTTCATTACCTAAATATTCAGATTACTGTAAATGGTCAACTTCAATGTCAGTGCCAGATTGTTCAATGATGATGTATGTGGTGGATAGTCCAAGATGCTTCTGGAAAGTGGAACTTTGTACTAGGCTTCATTTCCAGCTAGTGAGCATCAAGAGTAAAGGTGATAGCTATGCTTGAAAAAAAAAAATAAAGCTGCTTTTTCATGCCTTATGCTTAAGTAAAAGTAGTGCCCATGTATGCAGGATTTCCATTTATTTTACTGGTATGCTCGATACTCTTTTTTGATTAGTAAAAGGTAACCTAAGTGAGAAGCATTTACTTCTCTGATACATCAAAAGATATCTGAAATTATACTTCCAAGGAAAGAAAACCAAAACTTTGTCTTGCCTCCTTTTTACACTCCAAGTAAGAGATAGTCCTGTGAGAGAAGCACACTTACAAATGTCCTTCATGCCTTTCGCAGTTGTGGCTGTGAGTGTTACTGCTTTGTGCCAACAGTAAAAGAAATTCAAGTCTCTGAGCAGCTCAGAAAGTATCCTTCTATATTCCAGCTTATATTCAGCCATACACAAAGACGTAGCAGACAAGACAGCTTGGAGAAGCATGTTACATGCATGTGTGGCTGAGATCATCAAGGTAGCATGCTGTGTGCACATATGTCCAAGTCATAATACAGATTTAGCACTGGCTGACAGATATTCCTTAGTATTTCTCACTTTGGTGTAACCCAGATTGCCAGCTCCAGAGTTTTGTGATTGATTGCAGTAATACACTTCTGGACTGGCAGAGTGAAACAATCGGTTGTCCCATATAGCCAGTGAAAAGAAGTAGGTAGTTTTGGAGAGCAATTAACAGGACCTCTGTGAACTCCTCCAGTGCCTGTTTGTGATGCTGCACACTGAGCAGTGAGACTGCTAGAGCCAGCCAGTGGGAAAGGCAGGTGTCACTGTGCACTTGAAGAGGTGCTTAACTTCACTTTCAGCTTCGCCGGAGTTCCTCCATACACCTTCAGTTGGGTGCCAGTTCCCCCAGGAACTGATCTGATATCACCTGGCTGGATTCCACAAGAGCCTCCTTCTGCACGGCAAAACAATAGGTAGGGGTCAAGCCCAGAGGCAGAAAACATAAGTACTAACTTTTGGAAGTGTAGCTGTTGCCTTCAGAAATTCTATTTCAGGAATTGCTAGGCTCTTGGGCATAAAGTCGTTAATTTCTAATAAAGCTCAGGACTGTTACCTGCTGGCCTTCAGCAAGGTGTGTTCTCAGGTACTTCCCAGTGGTTCAGGTGCAAATAATTTTTATTTCATAGGATGGTCTCAATAAACATATAGCATGCAATCAAAAACCAACAAAGAATTACAACTTGAATTATGAAACATACAGTTGGTATTTAAACATACTTTATATAATAGTGATTAGAAGATTTCTATATATATATTTCTTCATTTTTAATATAATAGCCTGTGACACATACATCAGCAGGCTGATACTGTGAAGCAGTGTCGCCAGTGAAATGTACACCATCTGTTTAATCGGGAGCAGAGGAACTTGTTTACTCTGTATCAGTTTTAAAGGATGCTACTGTTTCATAGAGAAACTGGAAGTTTATTTCAACACTTTGTAGACAAGCTATAGCAATGTCATCCATTTGCAAGTATTCAATTAGCTTGTCATGTGTTAGAGGATCTAGATCTATTAACTTCATTGACTTGAATTTTTAAAACCATAATAGTAAGTGAATTTTGTAATCCAGAGATCTTTTATGTTAATATGACTGTTGTTTTTCTCTCAATGGAGAAAGTAAGATTTCATCTAGTTAAACTTCACTGTTTCTAGCAAATAAAGGAAACTAGTGTTTTGTAGGTCTTCATAACTCATGGTAGCCTGAAGAAATCAGCTCAGGAAAAAATAAATGTCAGGCTATGAATACTGAAAGAACTTTATTTTCATTGCTAATCTGTTGTAAATCTTTAGTCCCTTATTTTAGTCTCATTAATTTTGTATGGTGGGAGCATGTGGAGTGGAGTATGATGTCAGCTTGGCTGATGTCAGGAACCCGCTGTAGTAGATGTTGCTCAGACACAATCAGTCTTCTAAAATAGCTGCACTGGTTTCGAGCATCACCTCCTATAAAATACTCTTTGCTGAGGAGGGTGAAGTTAACCTGTTTCACTTTGATTTGAAACCCAACTACCACCTCTTAGCTGGGAGAGCTATAATACACAGAAGGAATGCAGAATATGGAGGCTGGATGAGAGGGCTTGCTTTTAGCACACTTCCTGTTCCTTTTTATTTGTTTGTTTTTATGAATGCAGAGTATTTGCACAGTAAAACACAGCAGATAAACTTCTGTCTCATCATACCTTGTCATGATAAGGTATTTGCCTCATTTGTATTGAAGAACCTCAGATTTCTCTATATACTTGGTATGCTAGTTTCAGGTGCTGCATTATTGATACAGTGAATGGAAGAGGGTCTCCACGATATCAGTGGAATACTTTTTGGAGCAGTTTAATCGAGAGAACTTTTTAACCTCCAAGTTCATAGACATTAAGTTCTGTACTGTGTTCAGCTCTGGGGCCCCAACCATAAGAAGAAGGATGTGGACCTGTTGAAGTGAGTCCCACAAAGATGATCAGAGGGCTGGAGCACCTCTCCTATGGAGACAGGCTGAGAGAAGTTATGATTGTTCAGCCTGGAGAAGAGAAAGCTTCAGGGAGACCTTTGAGCAGCTTCCAGTGCTTAAAGGGGGCCTTACAAATAATCTGGAGAGGGACTTTTTACAAGGGCATGTTGTGACAGGACAAGAAATGGCTTTAAACTGGAAGGGAGGAGATTTAGATTAGATATTAGAAGTTCTTTACTGTGAGGGTGGTGAGACACTGGCACAGGTTGCCCAGAGAAGCTGTGGCTGCCCCATCCCTGGAAGTGCTGGGCTGGATGGAACTTTGAGCAACCTGGTCTAGTGGAAGGTGTCCCTTCCCATGGCAGAGGTCCCGTGGCAGAGGTTTTGGAACTAAATGATCTTTAAGGTCCCTTCCAACCCAAACCTTTCTATGGTTTCCATGTAGAGCTGAGGATGTTGTGGTCGTGATGTTTCTGACTGTGATGTTTATAGAAAGCACCAAACTGAGATCTGTATTTTAGCTGTTACCATTCACCTGTGAGCAAAATAAAGCTTTTCCATTTAAACACATACTTCCTACATATTTTTTCTATTTACTGTACTACCCACACTGGGTACATGTTTACATATCAAAAATTTTGGGTTGCAAAAATCACAACAAAGCTTCTGGAACCCAAGTGAAAGACCTTGCTAAAACAGCTACCTTTTGGATTAAACAGGTACCTCTTACTGGAATTGTAATTCTACCAGTAAAAATAGACAATATCTTATATGTGCCTTTACATTAAAAACAATTAAAATCTAAATCTGTTTTACATGTACATTAATGTTTTCCATTGACTGTGTATGAGTTTGTTACTTAGAGCTCAGAGAGAAGGTGATATTAGCCTCCAGAAGTATAACCATGGCCCTATTTCTGAGCAAAAGATACCTCATTAAAAATCAAATATTTTCCTGCCAGATTTACACATTACATTGTTCAGATTGTTTACATATAAGCCTGTTTACTAGCTTACACCCTGTTAAATAAAACATTATATTTAGTTTAAGATATCTGGGAATATTTGTATCAAACTTGTCATCAGAACTACAAACTACACCTTTGCATGCATATTCAGATACAACCAGTAATTGTTTAGACTGCCCTGGATCATGTATTTTTATTGTCAGGCTGCCCTTTTCCAATTGTAGTGGGTTTTTTCCATTTTGTCTTGAATTTCAGTGATGTTTACAAAATCTTTCAGTCTTCTCTCAGCCTCTCTTCAATTATGATGTCTCAGATACCTACAGTAATGATTATCATGGAGATTGTAAATGTGATATATCTTGAATGTGATTTCTCTCTTTTCCCCATAACTAAAGAAAAGCAAAACAAATGATTAGTGGCTGCACTACTTTTAAAAATTGCAATTAACTGGGTTTGTAGTGAGAAATGTACTGTAACTATCTAATGTAAATTAAGAAACATATATAATAAAAAGTAAATGCAATAGATCCTGTGGTTGTATGATTGGGCTTCTCAGACATTAGCAACTACTGCTTGTGTGCTACACAAGACTTTTAGAGCAAACCAACTTAATGTAGTTATAAATACTACTGTGGTCATCAAAGAGCAAAATCAAGATTCACAATTGAACAGAACATGTACATCTGCATATTCCCTTTTCTGAGTCTTTATAGCTTGTGTGCACATATGCCTTGTACAATTCTGCTTAACACAACTCTGACCAGAATGCATGATTAATTGAATTTCATTTCTCTGTGAGCTTTTTATTATGTGATGCATGCCATTCTGCATGTGTTTTCTAGTGGTTTTGCTTCACTTTAATTTCCTTCTTGGGGTCCTGAGAAAAGGGTAAGATAGCTGATGCTCTGGTTTTAAACCTAGAATGATTGCAATAGAAAATAAGACTTTCTACCGAAGTGTATAATGAGACTGTGTTTAACAGAAAACTTGCATATTCAATGTACCATTCCAACTGCATTGTGGCTGTTGTAACAACCCTGAATTGGTACCCATGCTCTTATAATAGTTTCCTTCTGGATTGTCCTATGAAGTACCAGTGTTGCAACAAACTGCAGTACAAGATAACCTTTGCCATCCATCTGCCAGTGCCCGTTACTCTTCAGAAGACATCAGATAGATTGATACCACTATGCTGGCTGCTCAGCCGTGGCTCTTTTAATTCAAGCTAAGTTACAGCTCTTCCTGAAAGGAAGTTTATTTTATGGCATACATGACACTGGAAATATATTGGTACCTGATGCAGAACAAGTTTAATTCCAAATGTCACCAGGAGTTGGCAAATTAACCTTCAACATATATCACCTTACAGGCCAACATCTGAGGTGTTGGGAGGAAAGAGGGTTTCCTTATAACCCCTTTTAAAGTAAGGGATTGTGGCAGGTGTCACCCTTGTTCCTTTAAAAATACCTTCATCCCCTGTCCTATGTAAATGGCATGGTCTAAACAGAAAAGGTACATTTCTAGATGTATTCTTAATTTGAAATCTTAAGGAAAAGGTTATAGTGATAGCCACCAGTGTTTTGCTCTAAAGCAGCCAGAGTGTTTTCAACTAATAAAATGTTTTACAAACGGTTTAAGGAAAAAGAAGCAGCTATTGGATATGAGTTGCAGCATCTAAAAAGAGGAAAGCTGTTTAGATAAATACAAAGCTATGGCCTGTGAAGAAAATGGACTGAAATATTCATAGTATAATTAGTAACCACCCCTTGTTAGCAATACACAGCTACTTGGATCAAAGTAGGCCTTGAATACTAGAACCCCAAGTCTGCAAAAGCTCAGTCCATGTGATGGCAGCTGTGTAACACTGGAGGGGGAGCAGGTCTTTTTTTGCGTAAAGGGGAATATCTCAGCGTACAACTATCAGTGTACTTTCTAAAAAGCACAGACATAAAGATTTATGTAGAGTGGAAAGGGCAAAGTCTTGCTCAGTTTGTGGGCTAGCAGAGAAGGGCTGGTCAGACCCCAGGTGGCCTTTGGGTTTGTGCTTTCATCATTTTGTCAAACAGGTAACACTGGAGCAGAATGCACATTTTGTTCTTTATTAAAGGAACTTCAAGAATGTAACTTAAAAGCTGTGGGAAAGTTCTGGCTAGTGAACACAGTGAGGGTCCTCTGGCAGAGGGTGTAATGGTCACTGCTAGAAAAGATCATATTTTCCAGAAGGAACTTACAAGGGTTGTCTCGGAAAAAAAAAATACCAATATCAGAAAAAAAGTGAGCATGTTTTTTCCCAGTGACATTTGTCTTAATAATTTCCTAGCAACATGATATATGGCAGATCATGGTTTATAATAAGAGAATTTTCTTATTTTCATATCTTTATTCTGTGTAGGTTATAGAGGACAGAAAGGGGAAAGAGGCGAGCCTGGAATTGGACTGCTCGGTAACCCTGGACCACCTGGCCCTGCAGGTACAAGTCTCCAGATTTATTTCTGCTGCTGTTGTTTATGAACTACTGGGCTTTTTTCTTGGTTTTCATGCTTGGTTGTGGCGTGAAGTCAGACCCACCTGCCTTGTCGCGAATGAGCTGGTGTGCAGCGATGAAACGCAGGGCACTGCACGTGCTCTGGCAAGGACTCTGCTAATTCTGACTTTGTTTTACCAGCTACTGGCCTGCCTGGCCCACCAGGAACGCCAGGCTTACCCGGACCACAGGGGCCAGCCGGACCCAACGGGAGATGCAATCCAGCAGATTGCTATTACCACATATCACAGACTCGGTCACGCACCGGTGGGAAATAAACACTTCTTCCCTAGACACTTGGATTCACAGTCACTTTTCACTCCTCTTAATGAGTTAATTTAATCTTTGAGATATTTGGTGCATTTTACCTTTTTTCTCCTCGACACTGCGTGGTATATGGATAATTTATAAGGCACAGAATTGAGCCTTTTTCTATGTTATTTGTAGTGTCGTAATTATGAAATTATGACAGATATTTTCCAGCATGCATTCCATGTGTTTTGTTTCTCATATTTATTTTGCTTAGAGGAGAAAATAGGCCTAAATAATTTTTGTAAGCTTCTTTCTTCAAAGAAAGGATATTTTATTGTAACTTAAGAGAGTATGTATGCCTCAGTATGTAAGATGGCTTTGTTTTTCTTGCTGGTGGTGAAGTTTAAGTGCAAAAATGCATTTCTGAAGTTTCAAAGCATACATGTTCATGGCAAATGCAGGACCTAAGCTGAAGCACTGGGAACTCAGTACAGGCTAAACGTCCATGTTCCTTGAAGAGGCTCCAGCGCACCTTCTGAACCAGGTCTGTGTCATGCACCACCAACACCTACCTATCATTTCAGTCACTTCCTAGATGTCAAAGAAGGAAACAAAGACATGTTTATGATCTCTCTAATCTCATCCCTTCAGATTGACTGGAAAATTGTCAGATGTAGCCCTGAGAAGCATCGCTCCTGACTGGATGCGGTCCCAACAGATGGCTATGGGTACACACTGAGACAGTCAAAAGAAGGAACTTCACAAGCCTCTAATCTTACTGGTGGCACGGTTTTCCTCTTCCTCCTGCAATAATAATGTGCCAAAATAAACTTGAGAGGAACCTGGAAACAGTAGGATGCAAAACTCACAGGTCCTAATAGCTGGTTGCAAAAAATTACTGGAGTTCAAGAGAAAGTTGGAGAAAATGCAAAACACTCTTGGAAAAGTGCTACAGAGAGCACGATTGTGTGCAGTTTGCAGACATCAGTAAATCCTACAGGACCAGATGTCCATGAAGAAGAAAAAAACAAAGCATAAGTCAAGTCCTTTAGGGCTCAAATGGTTAAGCAAAAGAAATGATGGAGAGAATTGATCATGCAGAGGCTGATTCTGAAAAGGAGGGAGGAGGGTTGTCTAAAGTTTCACTCCTGATTATTAGGATTAGTCCTATGGAAGTTGATACAGTGCAATAAGAAGTGAAGGTGCTGTTGCGAGAACATGGACGCCTATAATCCAAAACCTCAAAAGTTCATACACAAGCACTACTGAGGGCTCTTGCCCCATCATCGGGTAGCCAGTCATTCTCTCCCATGTCAGGCAGGGAGGTGGTTTCGGTGACTTCATGCTTGTGCTGCCAGGGAAGTGTTTCCGAAGTGGAAGTGCTGAGTTCCAGAGAAGCTGTAGTGAGACATGAATCCGGCTGACTTCTGGGTTTTGCTTAAAAACAGTTAGAAATGACTGGTGGCTGTCTTGAAAAAAAGAAAGGAAAAAAAAAAAAGAAACACATTGTCATTTATTCTGAACAGAGTTCCCAGCATTTGCACCCAGGCCAAAGGAGTAAGATGAGTGCAAGAGGTGATAGAGTTAACTGAGGTAGCTGGGGAGCACAGGCCAAGCCTTCAGGTAGGGTTTCAAAGAGGAAAAGCATACCTACTTGACATGTTGGAGGGAAGAAGGTGCTTGCCAGAAGCAAAGATGTTTAACTAAACAGAGAAGGAAGGCTAAGAGTAAATCTCCGGGACAGGAAAGGGCAGCAGAAAGGAAAGTCTGCAGCTACCATAAACCCATCTCCTGGAGGAAATCTGCCAGCTGTAAAAATGCCCTGCAGCTGGGGACCCCCTTGGAGGGGTCAGGGTGCATTGTCTTTTCCTCAGGAGGATGGGGATGGACAGGTCAAAGCCCATGGGTGAACCACAGTCCTCACACCTTTCCTGCTCATCCCTTGGGAGGCAGTAACTGTCCCTTCTCTAGGCCAGTGTGTCCTCCGCTCTGCAGGTGGTGGGCACCCATCCCACCAGGACAAAGGTGCATTTGTAACAAGCGGTCCTGCCTGTACCTAGCTCAGACCACGCTACTCCTGTTCCAGACCTCCTGTGCCCATGGTTTGCTCTGTGGTGTTGCTCACATTTGCCAATCTGGTCCTCAAAGTGCCATATCTGTGCTAACACTGGGAGCTGGTGAGGTGGCTTGAAATTGAGTTCTTACCTGTCCTGAGGCACCTACTGCTGTCCAGGCCACGGGTCTGGCAGCCCAGCCAGTAAAGCCAGGGGCCTTGCACCAAAGTGTATACCCATGTATATACACCAGCAGATGGGCAGGCCCCAAATACTGTTTTGCATTCAGTTAAATGAACTGCTGGTCAGGTATCTTGCGTGAACATTTTTTCATCCATTTCATTTTCCTTCTCTAGTAATTCCAATAATGTAAAAATCTAAACTTTTTTTTTTTTTTTACTTCATAAGTTAATTTTAAACTTGTTTTCTGTGATAATATCAAAAGGGTGCTGTCTTGTGAAGAGTGTCCAAGTGACTGAGAGGTTCCAAGCAGCCCTGTCCTGGAAGGCTGTACATAAAGTACTGAGCCGTGTTAAGTGTATCTGTATATTTTGGGGCTTTTAGCTAGCAGAAACCCAGCATCTGGTATTTGCCAGATGCAGTTGCTGTATGTTAATTTACTTGAATTTATCAGAAAGTAGAACACTTTTTATATTTGAAGAAGTTTTATTTTTTCATCTATGTTTCTTACAGATGCCTTTTTCCTTTTATAGGCTCAAATCTAAAGGTCTTTTTAAAATGTATTTGAACACTTTCAGTTGGTTTGCAGGTAACATTGGTAATTATCTTGTTGTGTTTTTATTTTGCTAAAAGCCCACTTTAATTTTCTCATGTGAGAAAACGGGTATTTTTTCCTAGGGGCTATCTCCATACATTTTTTAAGATGCCATATTCTTCACTGGGGTAGAGCAGAGTTAATCCCAGTTTAACTTCACATTGGCTTGTTCCTACTCTGTATCTTTAGAACTGAAAGTGGAATGTAGCTTGAAACATGCTTCTGCCTAGGTTTCAGGTTTTGCCCCAGAAGTTTCTTTGCAGTTTCAGGTTGATGATGTCTTAGCTTTGGAGAAAGAGCCAGGGAGGGCAGAGGGGTGCTCACCTATCTTGCAATTTGCATTATCAGTTTTGTATCTGTTTTGATCACTCTGTGCTGCAGTAAGTACCACAAGGAGCTAAACGCAGGGGATTGTTTTTTTCAGT
The DNA here is from genome assembly GCF_033815535.1 of Pezoporus flaviventris. Classification (NCBI taxonomy): domain Eukaryota; kingdom Metazoa; phylum Chordata; class Aves; order Psittaciformes; family Psittacidae; genus Pezoporus; species Pezoporus flaviventris. The sequence goes on along the minus strand of NW_026892579.1, from coordinate 25,175,694 downwards.
AGATAAGGTCTTTTTATGATTTGGGAATGCTTATGTACAACAGGACTTTGAACTGAAGTATCTTGGACAATATGTTTTAAAGCTTTCCTAAAGGCTCTCTAAGCTTTGTTCCAGTTCATGGTCAAACTATTATATTTTATGGCAAGTTGCTTTATCACCGACCAAGAAAGTGTTGGGATTTCCTTCAAATAGCTATGCACAGAACTACTCGGTTTTCCTGAGGAAGGTAATAAACTTGGTTAAGAGGGAAACTTTCCTGAGGCTGCCGCATACCTCCTTTTGTCCACACGATGGAGTTCCACACGGCTTTTCAGTGCGAAGGCTAAAGCCCAGGCTTAACTCGCTCAGCAGCCCAGGAAATGACCCAGCGCCTGTAGACTCTAAGCAGAAGTGTTTCTGATTTGGTTTTCAGCCTGACCTTTTTTTTTTTTCCGTTAAAATCCTCTTGGTTTTGCATGGTGGTATTTACAGAAACACCACCTTTCTTGGGTAGTTACTTTCAGGTAACATTGCTTAGATTTTATTTGTGTTTTGTATATATGCGTGTTACGGAAGAATACACAAGAGTGGGACACCCTGCTTTCAGGCATCATTTATGTCCTCTATAATGATGTTTGTCTCTAGGGGAGCAGAGAGCCTGCTATGGTTAATAACAATTATAATAGCACACTTTGTGTGATCGAGTAGCAGTGCAGCTTAGTGAGATATTTTAAGAACCAATTTTTTTGTCTTAAACTGGATTTGGTTTCAATGCTAAGAGCACTGTGATACAGAAATAGGATCAATGGTATCACCCCTCCTTCCTTTATATTTTATGATTGTGGATTATGACAGATGTTAGGTATGCACAGCTTTGATAAATAAGTATTTTTTAAATTAATGGGTATTCGCACACAGTATTTTGGCGCTGCTTTTTTTTTCACACGGGTGAAATACTGTTCCTCATGTCAGTGTACACTCAGTTATTTTCTTCTTTCTCTGTAAGGTTTATATGAAAGTCTTGTAAAAACCCCATGGGCTAAACAACCATTTTATAAACTTGTTTCTCCAAATATACTACGTAAAGCCAGCCCCTAATTTTGTCTTTTACCAATGTACTAGAACCACTGCTCTAACACGACATATTAGAACATGAAAAGTATCTTGGAATTCAAACCAGTGTTGGTTTGGGGATTTTTTAATCACATTTTTGTTAGATTCTGGCTATACTGAATAATACAAATTTTCCTTGAAACTTCTTATGTCCACTACAAGTAGATTGTACTGGATGGATCTTTAAATCCATCTCTATATACGTGAGTGTAGGCCACAGAGAACAAGTTTAGCCGTGATTTCTCCATGGTTGGTGTTTTAAGTGGAAAACTCAGGTTTCAAAATACCTTAAGGAAATGTGGGTTTCAAATATTAATTGCTAACAAACATCACAGAGCGTAGACCAAACTCAGTTTGTAGCTAAAAAAAATGTAGTCTACATGTCTTTTAGCAGTTTTATCTCTGAGTCAGGTGTTCTAGAAACTCGAATGCATTTAATTATTTACTGCTGTTTCATTGTAAATACATTCAGTCTCCAGTCAGTAGGTTTGAAGGGTTTTCAATGACATGCCTTATTTTACTGTTTTCTTTCATTTCTGAATGATATGCAGCTATCACTGAATGAATTACAGAATGTGACAACTGGTTGCTCTCCATTATATTTCTGGTTTGCAACATTTAAGTTTCAGTTCAACAGAAATGTATTAAGTGTTTAGCATATTGTCTTTTGCATTATTATGTGGCCATTTACATGTGAAATAGGATTCTGGGTGGAAATGGAAATGTTTCATGTATTTTCTGTTACTGGCTCTGTCAGAAATTACAGCCTTTCATGCCATGTCAAATCATGAGAGGGAGGATGCAACTGCGAACAAGAGAAGGGAGAGGCACAAAGCCACCGCAGCAAGCCTTGGGGAGCCTTCAGTGCCAGGGCTGCAAGCCTGGCAAGTGTATGTATTTATCACAGTGCAATTAAACCTCCAGAATTAGGACACAGAATTAGGTGACAGAAATCCTGACAGGTAAAAGTGATTTTTCAGTAGTCTTTTGTTCACAACATCTCACAGCATTTTATGATGTTGAACCAGAAAGGGATGAGAACAAGATTTACTCAGGAATCCACCAAGATTCCAAGAGCATCTGGTTAGAATGGGCAGCCCACTGCCAGCGGATTGTGAAACCTCTCAGTCTCTCTGCTTGTGCCTTCTAAATATATTTATTGAAAACTAGTGCTACTTTTTTTCATATTGTTGCTACGTTTCTTTTACATTCAGAATCCTGTTTTCCAAATCTTTATTTACTTGAACGTGCTGTTACTAAAATTTCAATTCCTCCTTTTTTGTGTGTGTGTGTATGGCTTACCATTCTTCAGGTAACCTTCACAGGATTTGGCATTTGTAAATACTTGGTTAATCATGTCCCATAATAACTTATAATGGGCCCGAGGATTTCTTTTCAGTTCTGTATTTTAAGTTAAAACTTGTGAGTCAGCTTGAGGGCAGAAAATCTGTCAGTCTTAAGCTATTCACTTACTCACATAGATGCTGCATTGAAATGACCCTCAGTGTTGAATTTGTTTGATTGTAATAATTCTCATTTGGTTTTTACATATGAATGTTTTCTCTGCTCTGTGAATTTTTTTCCATTGTGGCATTTTATGCATTTTTTCAGACTATATTTTTTAAAGCACTTCACATTTGTATTTAAATATTGGGGGGGTTTACTTCTTTTGGTTCATTATGTTTATGCATTGCATATGGAAAATAATATTTTTATTCTGTTATTGGGGGGGGTGTTTTGTTTTTAACAGTTTTACACACTTTATAATCAAAATAAAAGTTTGCTGGTGAAACTACAGTTTGTCATTACCACAAACATTTTATGTTTACACTACATAATGGGTACTTTTGAGGGCTGTGTCGTAAGTCAGTGAAACCTGACCTAATTCTAAAACCTTAGAGAACACCTTTATGTGTGAACAAGCCAATCACCATGTATGCAGTTATCTGGCTTTGTTTCTTAAGAAGGAAGTTCTTTGCAGTCATCTATTGTAGTATTAATGTAGGAGATGTTGGTTATGAGAGAGTTTGGCCAAACTGGAGGTGCTGGAAAATGGTGCTGTTCCAAGGATTGCCCAGAGTCCCTGGGAAGGATGGCGTATTTCTTTATGCCTGTTTTCTTCCTGTCTTTCACCTGAAATTCATCCAGTGCTGCTTCTGTGGAACTAAGAGAGCAGTAGACACATGTAGATAAGACTTCCTTGTAAAGATCCAACTTCTTTTAGATTTTATCCTTTAAAATACTGGGCTGTGCAAGGGACATTAAGAGCTTATCAGCATTAATTCCATTTAACTCCTTCTCAAAAGTCTCCAATAAATGTGAACATATGCTTTTTTTTTTAGTAGGCAGCTTTATCAGACATTTTCCTTCCAAATGATCTCCATTTAGGCATTTTTTGTCAACACATGAGGTGCCAGTGACATGGCTCTTAAATACAGCTACAGTTTGGTTAAGGCTAATCTATTAGTTTATTCAATAATTCCTTTCAGAGTATATATTATACCAGTACCTTTCTCTTTACTGTTACATGCAAAAATGCATAGCTCAGATGACTTGGGTATTGCTTTATATTCTCACATGGCTTACAAGTCAGTTATTTTTGAACACAATTAAGGGCTAGGAAAAAAATTAAGGCTTAAAGCAAGTGTGCCAAAGTTTGCATTTGAAAACTGGGATGACTAAGCAAACTGAAAGGTTTTGTTTGTCTTTGAGAAAGAAACATTTCAGAGAAGGTAAAATCAAAACCACCGATATTTTAATTCAAACAGAGAGAAAATACCCACATTGCACATTATCCTCTAAAACCTGAGTTTATCTAAAGAAGGCAACTTGGGATGGCTAAGGGCTGTCTTCTAGCTGTTCTGTTTATTGGTACTGCGTGTAACCATACATACAAAAACATATGGGGTTAAAATATTCTTTATTTGTTTTTTGAACAACCACAAATCTTACTTCAAAGTATGTAATCTCTACTATAAAACTTTCATATTTCTGGGACTTTGAATCTCCTTGGCAGTGGCTACCAGCCTTTGATTTTAATTTCACAGAGAAGGAGACAAGCTGCACTAGACTTCATATGAAATTATGAATGCAACACAAACTGGAGTAGAAAATGAAGTGGGTAGTTCACATGGCTTATTCATGAGAACCTGCTGGTTGTACCTTCACAGTTTTACAGTATAAAAGGTGTCAGGGGTGGCAGGTTTTCATAAGAACAGCCTCCCAGCTGTGCTTCTGCAACTGAGGAGCTGAAGGAGTCTTAGCAATCACGTACAGCACATCTATACACTGAAATGACTGTCCTTGAAATGAGTAATTTGCCTGGGAGGGCTCTGGAGTTTATTTTATAGGCAGAAAAGAACAGCTACAACTGGAGTAAATAAACTGTTCCTTTTTTATTTGATGGCTGAAGACACATTATTTCACTGTACATCATACATAGGAATTAAGTAAAGGTGGAAGGGAAATCACAGAAACTCTTTATTAAAAAAAATAAAATAAAAATAGACAAATGCCTCTTAAATGCCCCAAAGGAGAAAGAGCCAGAGGCACCACCTGTATTTCTGTAAGCACCATTGTTCCAGCTTGTGTTGCGAAGTACACCTTTAGAAAGAATGTACAACCACTGTACTAAAAATGCCTTGCTGAAACCTTGATTGAACACTTTTCCTTGTTTGTATTTCTCCTCCATTCCTTATTTTTTCCCTCAGCTGTTTGTGCAGGAAGGAAATGGATGCTGACACTTCTGGCATGCGTGTTGCCCATTCATGGCCCTTTCATGTTCTTATCAGCTCTCTGTCCAGCCTCCATTCTGCAAGACGATGGCTCACAGTAGCCAGGAGGTCCGGGAGGGCCAGGAGGACCAGGAACCCCAGGCTGACCGGCCACCCCAGGGGGACCTCTTTCACCATCACGGCCATCGCTGCCATAGCTGGGCTTGCCTGGTTCACCTGGAAAAGTGGATGCAGGTCTAAAAACTGGCATCATATGACTCGCTTGGTATTCATGTAGCTTTACTGAACATGCTGTTCTTAAAAACAGTAGGAAGATGGGCTTTTCACTGCTCTCGGTGGATTCCCCCGAGGACTGCCTACTTAGAAGGACAGTTTCTCTAACAGACAGCCAGGCTGTATTTACCCACCTACAGCGATGAAGTTTCAGTCCCAATCCTCTCCAGTTATACTGGTGCATATCTGCTGCTATAAAAAGCTGTGCAATGGTTCTGATTGCAGCACTGCTGCAGACACCCATGCTGGTGCAGTGTAGGAAAGCGCAGATGCTACTTACTACTTCAGAGTTATATTAAACAGGCATTATAGTAACAGGCATTATGGTAACAGGCATTATCAATTATTTTTATTCTCCACCCAGATGTGTTGGGGAAGAGCTATACAGAGTCAAACTGCTGAGTACGAAGGTGTATTTTGTCTCTTCCTTGAAGACATGAAAGTAAAAATACAGTGATTTTAGTAAGCCTCTCCTACTGATGAATTTCTAAAGAAAACAACTGTGAATTTCACAGATGTCCTGGCTATCAGTATATACTAAAGTGATTTGGTTTTGGTTGTTTTTTGTTTTTTGGGGTTTTTTTCTACGAAGAGAACGGATTTTGGTAGTTTTTGTCTATACATACACACAGAAATCTGCTGTAGGGAGATATGGATAGAAATGTTTCCTTTCATTCACTGGCCACTAGGGGGCGGTTGTGCTGCATTTATCAGCAAGAATTTGTCCTGGACCCCTATTCTATAACACTGTAATTAATGACCATAAAAATAAAGGAGTGAATGTCCTAAATTATGAAACTGTTGAAGACTGCAGAGGCTGCTAGGGACATAACCTGTGGCCTTTTTGCTTTATGTTTTTATTTACGTGTGTGTGTGTGCTTGTGTGTATATTATTTCTATTTACATTAAAAACAGGCAATTTTTTTATATGGGGGGGGTGTATGTGATTGCTTCTTTTTTTTTTTCTTAATGCATTGCAGACACTTTCCTAATCTTTCTACACTGAGATAACTGGGGTGGTGGCTCCTTAGTAAAAGAGCTTTTAATTCTGACTTGTGACTACATCATTACCTATGAAGCACTGTTATTTGGAAGTGTGTTGGTTAACGGACACCTTTTATCTTTTCAAGGCAGCTTAAGGGATCAGTTCTGAACAAATGTTTACCACATTTCTTCTTTAACCTCACCCTCTTATATTTACCTGGAAGACCTCTTGGTCCAGGGTAACCTTTCGGTCCTCTGCCTGGAAGTCCTCTTTCTCCTCTTTCTCCTGGTTCACCTAAAGCAAATTCATGAGACATTACTTACAGCCTGCTTTGAGTATTACTTTCATTCTCAGAGGTGAGCAGTTAATATGCAGAGAATTCGGGGGGATGTATATGTTCTTAGCATCTTCAAATGATGTCCTGACCCATGTTCTTCTAAGATGCTTGGGGTTTGTTTGGGGATTTTTTCCCCCCATTTGAATTATACTCAGAAGTAGATATGTTGGATTGAGAAAACAAAAGAAAAACAAAACACCTGGAGCTGGACAATAAGTGCCACATGAAATATGCCATAGCCTATGTAACAGAAATAAACCAAAGTTATGGAACTTTGGCTTTTTTAGAATACAGACTGAGGTTACAGGCTGAGGGCTTTTGTAAGAACATGTGACCACAGCTATTTCGAGCTTCTAAACACTTTTTGGAATGGTGTTTACTGCTGGTTATCCCAAACCAATTTCTTGTTTGTTTCAGCCCTCCTTCACTACCGCAGATCGCTTATTGAGGTCACTATAATCTCCTTCCTTGAGCTACTTCTTTTTTGACTCTGTTGCTGATGCTGTCAAAAATCACTTTACCTTTGTATCTTCTGCTCTATCTCATGGTACCGCATTCTTGCGTTTCTATCTCCTCTTTATCGTGAGCTTCTACACCATTTTCAACATCTCCTCCTTTTCCCTTTTATCACATTATAGGTACCCTCTTCTTCTCATTCTGACCTCAGGCAACCCCACGAATGGATGAGGAAGGTCAGCTCATCTCGTGGTCCTGTGTAACTCTGGTAACTCAGGAATATAGAGTGAAGCACTGAGATTTTGTTCAGGTTGCCTGCACACTTTTCAGAATGCCTACCACCACGATAGTTCTTGCACATGAGAGCATTCACCACTTGTATCTGTAATTGTATTTCAAGGCTTACTCTAAGGTAACTTGGAATTTGATGACAATTATGATAGGAAACATGACACCTTGCTCATCTGTTTTTTTTTTTTTATGCTCTATAGATCTTTTAATATTAACATGGTGCAGCCTGTTGTGTGCTGAATCAAATTCAGCATATCCAGTCACCTTTCTGTCTCCATTTTTTTGTTGCTTCTGTGAATACAGATGCCATTATATTAAATGAAAATAGTAACAGAGCTCTAGCAACAAAGCTGTTAAGGTTGGCTTGGTTTGTATTCTATTCCTTCTCTCAAAGGTTTTCCCAATTTTACTTTCAAATAAAGCTCAAGACAAAAGTCCAGTGACAGACCAGCTCTGTGCAGAAATACAGTTTTTAAATAAAGCCTTCCTTCAAGAAAACAAATCAAATTGACTGTTGAATAGAAACTAACACATACATAGTGGCCATAAGACGTCGCAGAAAATTCTACTCTGTAATCCTCTGGAGGAGTATAAAGCCTCTCAGGCAGGAACAAAAGAGATTAATTTAGATCAAAGTTTTGTTTTTTTTTTTTTTTGTAAAATGTAAGGTAAGTCAATTTTACTGTGGATTTGTCTTTTCCAAAGAATCAACAGATTGTGGTACATGATGGAATGATGTTAAGTGGCTCAGGTATTATACCCAAATAAGAGGCAGGTTGTTATCAGTTGCTTGTAATGTGAGAAACTGGATAGACTTAAGAGATCAGTGACTGAATCTGACTGTTTGTGTTAGCTTTTGGGACCCTAACTCTTGCAGAAGTGAGGGTCGCAACCAGACTGAGTGGAGGAAAGAGAAAATTACTGCCAGAACTTCTCAGCATGCAAAAAGCACGAACCTCAAATGTCCGTGAGAGGGAAAATTAATATTAGGAATGTGACTCAGCTGCTTACTTCTAGTCTAAGGCAGATGCTCATCCTGTCTCCTGCTACAGAACTGATTTGATGACAAAAAAAGAAATTTATAAACAAGCCTTGCTGAGGCCCGGCCAATGTGCCCTTTTATCACTGGGGCGATTGAGACAACAGTTATAGGAAACAGCTTAGGTTCCTAGCAAAAAGATTCAGGACCTTGTTGCACTTCACAGTGTACAATGTGCATTGACAACCTGTAAACCAAAAGAAAAATAAGAAAAAAGAAAAACAAAACCAAACAAACCCAACCTCCCCCCCAACCCCACCAACCTGGGACAGTCAATAAATGAAGGTCAGTTACAGAATTTCTTACCTTTAGGTCCTTTACGACCGATCTCACCAGGGGGACCTTTAAGGCCAGGCAAGCCACGGGGACCAAGTTGCCCTGGGAAGCCATTTTCACCAGCAGGTCCTGGAGCACCCGGTGGCCCTGGTCGGCCAGGAAGACCTGGAGCACCAAATTCTGGCCTCCTAAGACTGGCTGCCAGCTGAGCTAGTTGTTCTGCAATGAATAGTAGGACAGAATTAAACAGTTAGTGTACCTGAATGTTCTCATGTTCACTGAAGAACAAGGTGTATTCTCTGCTATGGAAACTGAGAGATTACAGCACAGCACCTTCCTGATAGACAATCCCATTTACAAAGTTTGTTGCACGTAAGATGTACTTAGTACTACCAGTGGCAAACTGCACAGGCACACTGTGCAGCTGGTCACTCTGAAGCCTCCATCTTAAAAATATAATGTTTGATGGGTTAAATGACTCAAATGTATATTTTTATTTAGAAATGTCCTTATAATTTTCTACAGCATTTAGATTTCAACCATCTAACAATAAAACTTATTCATGCCATTGCTGCCTCTTAAAAGAGCAAATCTCTCTGTTACTACTTGTTGATCCTGTCAAGATTCATCTTTTCAAGAAGGAGCAGCTGAGAAGCAGGATGGCAGTTGTCTATGTTGGCCTGGTAAGTGCAGGCCTTTTTCAGAGAAAAGAAACCCTCAAATTGGTGTTCATGAGTTGAAATTTGATATATAATTAAACATTTTATGTTGGCCTTTTCTTAAGGTAAATCAGCAGGAACTTTGCTTTTCATTAGTCATAGGATCAGCTTGCCATTCCTCAGAATGGCCTCAGCTAGATATTCCCATTTCTTCCTCCCTCCTTTTCAGGCCACTACAGGAGAATAGTCCTCTCTTTCCTTAACATTTCCATTCTAGAATTCATATTCCAAGCATGCCTCAGAATAACTTTCTCTAGATACAACCACACACACCTCCATATGACGTTTGCTATAAAGTCTGCGTGACTCGGCAAGACTAGTTATTTTGTGTCCAGAACCAAGGAATAGTAAGATGATGGGGGGAGTGGGGTAGGAGCTGAAATAAAACAGAAGCTATAACCAGCAGATACATCAGGAAGAGTGAGGAGAGCACTCTGTAAGCAAAGCCTATGGAGCAGGTGAACTTCAATTACAGTTGTCTTCAAGCTGAGCAGGTTCCAGGGGCTCATTTGTATCTTTCTTCCTATCTCACGACAGCACTGATAAGTATAGGGGCTCTCAAGAGGGGTGCAATGAAGACAGCCTAGATTTTTCCCATGTCCTTCGCTTTTGTGCTTACAGGGCAGCATAAATTTTTTTAACTCAGTAAATCCCATGCAACCAACTGTAATAGAAGAACTCCCAATTTCTATGTATGTCAAGAACTAAGAAAATATAATTAAGCTTTTGAACATCTGCCTTTTGCTTTCATTTTATGGTATGTTATCTCCAGAAAACCCCTCTCTGAACATAGGTTTGCACATTGTTTGTGATAAACTACTAGTAAGTTTTGCACATTGTTTGTGATAAACTACTAGTGTTTTTGTGAGTACAAATGGCCAACCGTGCTTTCAGTGAAGCTGTATATTTTTATATATATAAATATAGCAAGTGGTTTGTAAACAAAATACATGTATTTCTTAAAAACATGTCTATGGCCTGGTTACTACAGTAATGATAGTGTGGAATCAACAGGTAGTTCAATGTGGCTACAAAATACATAAATAAGGGACTCGTTTCTCATATTCTCTCATACTGTGTCCACATTCACAGGTAGGAATCAGCCCCCTGCTGAGGCCACGCTATTTGTTCTGGGTAGGAGTGGGAAAATCTTGGTTTCCTCTACAGCAGTAGATTATCCTGATTTAAATGCAGAAGAGACATCAAATAATGTTTAGCGTATTTACCTTGCATGACTCTCATGCAAACCTGCTTAATGTGCTGATCAGTTGGTTCTTTCCCCTAGGATTAAAAAAATAAGAGTTTAGGACTTGATATCACAGTAAATTTTATAAGCTTGCCTGATGCAAAAATTGCTATCCAGTTGTCATGGTTTAACCCCAGCCAGCAGCTAAGTCCCCCCCCCCGAGCCAGGATGGGGAACAGAATCAGAGAGTAAAAGTGAGAAAACCTGAGGGTTGAGCCAAAACCAGTTTTTATCATTAATGTTATGAATTGTAAGGAAAAGTGGGGAGAAAGGGGGTAACAAAGAGAGAAAAATAAAACCCAAGGAAAACAAGTGATGCAAATGAAAAGAATTGCTCACCACCAATTGACTGATGCCCAGTCAGTCTCTGAGCAGTGGCCCCCTGCCAACCTTCCCTGTATTACTGCTGAGCATGACATCATATGATATGGTATGTCTCTGGTCAGCTGGGGTCAGCTGTCCCAGACGTGTTCCCTCCCAGCTTGTGCACCCCCATCCTCCTTGCTGCTAGGATGGGGTGAGGAGCAGAAAAGGCCTTGACTCTGCCTAAGCACTGCTCAGCAATAGCTAAAACATCCCTCTGTTATAAACACCATTTCCAGCACAAATCCAAACCATAGTCCTGTATCAGCTACTCTATCCCAGCCAAACTCAGTACACCAGTCAGTAAGATGTGTTCCAGTCCCTGCAAGTGCAACTGCTCCAGCTGAAGTCAATTTGACTAGCAAGGTAGATACTATGTGTATACACCATGTATCAAACATGGTTTCATGCACCCTGGAGGACTAGGGCCATCATGAAAAAATAGAACTGAACTGAAAGCTGAGGACCCAAGGACCTAACTGCATACAGCCCTAGGATTTCTCTGGTGCACAGATGTGTCTGTCATGTCTGTTATGAGGTACAGTGTTTTTCAAACTCCTGTGGCTCTTGGGTTTTGCATGTTTATGCATCTCCTGATGTAACAAACAGAGTGGTGAGTGACAGCTAGTGTTTAATAGATACCAATTACATGAAAACAGTACTTACAGCTGGCCCTTGGCTGCCAGGCAGACCTGGGGCACCCTGTTCACCCTGCAGACCTCGTGGTCCAGGTGAGCCTCGTGGCCCTTCCATGCCAGGCAGTCCCCGACTTCCCTCAGGCCCCCGGGCACCAGGCTCTCCAGGATTACCAACCTGACAATGGAAGAGAGACATTTCAATGGACTGCTCTACTAGTGTTAGACTCATTCCAACACATCAAAGTGGTGACAGGAGGTATTCACAAATGCAAAGCGATGAATCCTGGGATGTAGAGTTGTTGAACAGCTGCTTTTTAAATGAGTGACTGGCATCAGCAGTTTGGGATTTATAAACATAAAAACAAATCTTTTTTCCTCTCTTAAAGGGGGTAAGTAGAATAATAAGATATTCTGTCAAAAAGGCAAATCCATAGTGACATGCACAAAATATCGGGGCTTTTTGTCAGGGAACAGACCTTGGTTTCTACTTCTGCCCTCATGCATGTCACATGCAACTTTTTGAGATCTTAAATGCTCCCTAAATTACAAAAATTCCAACTCCAAATGCCTTTCGTGCTCTTTCACAGAGAATACCACAGTATGAGCCTGTACTGCCTAGCCCCAGGATGCTTGGGAACACATATTTTTGCTTTGTTTAATCTTTCAGAGCCAGGGCTGACTGCACACAGGTTCTAGTGACTACGCTTGAGTTTGCTGGCACAGGGGGAGGAACATCCTCACACAAACTGATGTTGACAAACCACCTGAACAGATGCAATAGTGACTTAGTTCACTCAGAGAAGGGACAGAAAGAGCTGGTTTACTGGTATAAGCATCCTGGCTCATGGGAAACAAAAGGATTGGTATGGCCTCATCAATATTTCCACTTAAGTACATTTAGTAAATAAAGCTATAGCTTCCACTCTGGTAAATTTTCTAAAAGAGATTAAATATGATGCAGAGTGAGACCTATACCACCATAGCGGTGCTAACAAAGACAAAGAACACCCTAAAAAAACAAACAAAACAAAAAAAAACACACCCAAAAACAAAAACCCAAACACAAAATAAAAACCCAAACAAACCACAACAAACAAAAGCCATAACAAAACCCTAAAGAAGCAGGAAAATGTCCTACATACTTATGGCTTCCCAAATCTACTGGGAAGAACAAAACAAACCCTACTGAAGGAGGTAATTCGAGAGGTGATTGCTTAGCCGTGGTATCAACGACATCCACAAGATGGAGTCATTTCAGTTCCAGCTATGCTGCATCTCCGACATGTAAAACTGCTGCCCTCATCAGAAGAAAACTCCAGGACATGCTTCAATAGATGTATTAAGACAACAGCAAAATTCCCTTCGTGGGCTATACACCGGGAAGCTGTCATTCCTTTCCTGCCTAGCCTGGGGAGTTACCAAGTTCCCTGATGTATGTACTCACTAGGATGACAAGCACTCCGGAGTCTATCAAGAGAAGAGGATTTTTAAAATCTAGGCGGATACTACTACAGATTTTTCCTCTACTCAAGCTCTTCCTGACGTCCTTCTCATAAGATCTTGATTGGCAGTAAATACTCTTTAGATTGCATTTGCTTAGCCCCAAAATCACACAGGCCACTGAGAACACAAGCAGAGGTTTTTTTGTCACTGTCAGCCTCAATTCCCTGCAGGAAGAACTATTGATATGTTAGCATCATAGCTCAGTCAGCTGCTGTAACAACCCCACTCTTCAGTGATCCTGCAACAAAAGAATGTGTTCAGCTCTAAAAGTCTTTTTCTCCTGTGACTGACAAGCTTCTGCTCACCTCCCACATCAAAGCCAGCATTTTGTAATTTCTAAATAAAATGTAAAAAAATAGAAGAGAGGAAAGAATCTGGGCCATAAAATACTTCTGCTTTCACAAACACCACAGTCCTGCTGTCAGCCTTTTACAGTGTACAGATTACAGGCTGCACACGCAGCCACTGCACCAAGCCTCTCTTCTGTACAACACCTACTGCACAAAGAGTGCATTCATTGCCTAAATAAATAAATAAATAAATAAATATTAGTTGGCCAGAAAAGTGCTGCTGAATGGTGCTTCTCTTTTATGGAGCTTGCAATTCAGGACATGAATTCCTTTCCAAAGCTAGTGCATTTTAATATTAACTGCATTCAAAATTTAAACAGAAGAAATGCTGTTGGAGCTCATTCAATTTAATCTGTGATAAACAGCTCAGCTCTTTACTGGTATTTTCTTTCTTAAATCAGAAAACCATCTACCTGACCTACTAGATCTCTGTACTTCTGTAACAGTGCTATTCATTATACTTACAGCTCCCTTTGCTCCTGGCAGTCCCATATCACCCTAAGCAAAAATAAGACAAAGTGCATTAGAAGAGAGTATCCATTACAGTAAACTTGACCTTTTTTTTTTACTATTAAAAAAATATATTACATATTGATTTGATTTATACAAATTGGCACATCAAATGAATTGCAACTCATTTGGAAATAAAACTTCAATTTCTGAATTTTTTGTATAATTCCTTTCTCAAAAACATTCCTGTAAAGTTCAACTAGGAAAGCATGTTTATTATAATTGGTTTCGTATTGCTTGTCTTAGAATTAGACTCATGGCTCTAACCTCTCAAAGCACAGTTACTGCACAGGACAATCTCAAACAGTATATTTATTGGAAACCTTTAGAGGAAGCATTATTTAATCAGGAATTTCTAGTGTAACAATTACAGATATTTTAGTGTTGTATTAGCCCTGAAAAAAATGCAACAGAAACCAGGCAACTGTCTACCCAACATGCTGTGAAGAAGCCAAATACATAGAAGCTTTAGTTCCCAGCACCCTTGCTCCTGTCTTGAGCAAACCCAAAATCCATCTCTCTCTTGACTGAGAGTGGCAGGCCCAGTATTCAGAAGTTTTTAGTTAGTTTTCCCTCTGAATTGGGGGAGTTGGGGAGAAAAGTTTTCAAGATCTCTTAATCACTTACAAAATCGATTAGATCTTTTTCAGTGTTTTCATACTACTCCTGGAGAGATTTCTGAAAATTGTATTTTGCGGTTCCTAAAAACCATTAGTGAATTGATTTCTAAAGGTCAGAAAGGTGACTTTGCCTCTTAATGAATATGCGGTAAGTGAAATGAAGTTAAGAATTGTTACTGGCTTAAAAACAGACTGGCAGCACACTTAAACAACCCATTCCTCCAGCAATGTCACAGCCTCACAGCCTCTTCCCAAACCATTCTCTCTCTCCCCAACAGTCAGTTGCTACATCTTATTTCTGAAGATAAAGATAATACAAAGTATTTCCATCAAGTTATTAAGGATATTTTTTTTATCTGTGCTCCTGTTTCACCTGTATTAAGCTACATCCTCATCCCCACTGCCTCAAACACCAAGAATTTATCATGTGTATGGATGCATACATGTATATTTATATAGCTATTGTATCTCTACATATATATCTATATATATACATACACCCCTCCTTCAAGGCAGCTTGTATTGCATTCTACACCTAATAGAATCCGCATATTTTAGAGTGCTTTCAAACCAGCAGGAATAGCATGACCAGGCTAATAAAAAAACTGCTGCTTTCTGCAATGCCCAGTTAGCATAAAACTGAAATGTGATGTTCAACAATCAAAACATATGCTTGAAGGATTCCAACAATACTTTACAGATTTAATTGACAACAACAAAATATTAGATCAGGTGAATAGAAAATAATGCCTTACTAAGTCACCCTTTTCTCCTCCATCTCCTTCTGCTCCAGGTGCACCCTATATAAAAAAAAAAAAAAAAAAAGATGCACTGTCAGCCTGCAAATCTAGTCAGTGTAATGTACTACAGCATTCAGTAGTGTGACTTGAAAGTACCGTGATCTCTAACATTACTTACTTGTTCACCCTTAGGCCCTGGTTCACCCACTGAACCCTGAAAGATTGAAGAAATTGAAAAAAGTTAGTAATAATAAAATAATAGAGAATTTGAAACTGCAATTCAATAGCATATTAGCTGATCTTCAATCCCCCCTACCATCTAGCAGTAATGCAAGGGTCCTTTAAAGCTGCAAACTTTTGAAAATGAAAGCACTTAAATTTTACAATACAATTAAGGTGACAGACTGACAGTGAGTAATAGCGTGGAACATATAACACATTGCCGCACTGGATGGTACAGATTCTGGCTGTTAAGAGATGGATCTCCCCTTTACATGGCAGGTGCTCTTGCAGCTGCTACAACTCTGCTCTGCAAATTAGTTAGAAGATATAAGTAAAAAATCCAGTAAGTATATCACTTTTCCCAGTCCTATTGAGTATTCCATATTGCTGTAGGCCATACCAGCCCTGCTAACGTGTCAAAAGCATAGGCACATCCAGAAGCTCAGTCACAATCTTGTCCTGCTTGCTGTTTCAATTCTCAATGTTTTTTAGTTGAATTGTCTCTTCAGTTTTGATTATTATAGTTAAAGCTGAATGATTTGAGTTTTGAAATTGATCATCCTTCAAAAAAAGTATATACGTAATGTTTCATCTTAGAATCCTTTAATAAAACATACCTGTGTGGACAGGCAGAAACCTGATTAATTTCAACATATGTAATTTGTTTCTATAGTAAATATATTTCACTTGTAAACAGTGTATTATTTAAGAAAGTCTTAGTATTTGTGTTCTATTAGAAAACCAATCGTACCATCCTTAAATATCTTTTGCAGTCTGTGCACAAACATATACACTCCAAAAGAACTATAACTGTGCATAATTTTTTGTTCTAAGACAGAGATACACCATATTGTCTCCTATTTCAGAGATCCATTTGTCACGTAAGATTTAGGCACTCAAACCAGTGTAACATCTACAGTTTAATAAATTCAGATTTGTTATGCTCCTGAGGACAAAGAGGCAATACTAAATTATCCACAAAGCTAAGCAGTTGAAAACACAGACCTATTTAACATTCTGACTTTGTCAAACAACGCCAAAACTATTTTGTCTCAAGTGTTCTCAAAATTGTGCCTTATTAAGGCTTTCCAGTTGCTCACACAAAAATACCGTGATTTCCAGCCCAACAGCATTTTGGTGGTTCTTTTTCTCCATGTACTCTTCTTTAGAGCAACAAAACAGCCAATAGATATGGTTGAGATGGAAGAAGCCTCTGCTTCTTGGAAACCTGGCCTATAATGTTTGTATTAGCAAAGATAAAAATCACAGCTGAAACTATCTGAATCTATTTTACATTGGCTCCCAAAATTTCAATGCAGACAATCGGGCAAGTAGTCAAAATATGAAAATATCCACTTTTTTGACATACTGGTTATCTGTTTGTAAAAATTCCTCCCAAACCATGCCCAGGAATTGTTTGCAAAACTGCAGGTCAGCATCAGCCAAAACTGTACCTGGGGCTACAGTAACTATTTAACACTGTAAAGTTTTGACTGGTGCTGATCGATTTACTAAAACAGAAAGAACCAGAGTATCTGAAACCAATTCAAAATACATGAATAAAAAGTGGTGAATGCTGGGGTTTGGCATTATCCACAGCATACCTGCATAACCACTCTAAGATTCACTAAATGTGTGATCCATTGTTGTAACATTGTTCTATATGGGTATCTCTGCTATAGTATGCCAGCTTTATGATGGATGCATTAGACCCATCACTAAATAGCTAGACCCATCACTAAAACAGAATGAAGGACCTTAGGATGGTGCTTTGCAATATACTGTGATACCCAGTCCCTGGGATCCATTGCAATTGGCAAACCTACAAGAGAAATAAGGCAGAAAGCCAGGTGAAACTGAAACTTAAAATTAGTGGCGCACCTGCCTGAGCAGCAGCAACCAAATAATGTTCAGTGGAGATGAAGCAAACAGTTATTCGGGTCCGGGAGTCTTCTTAAACCTAGGACTCGACCCAACAAATGAATCCCATTCTATCACCTGTATTACCTGCTCTCACCCTAAAGGTCCAAACCCTTTGTAAGGTTAATGAGGAAAATCAGGCATCATTGGAGGGAGACTGTCAGCACTGCACCAAATGCTAGTTATTTGCTACCTCAGGTACCTTCAATTTGCCCCTGGAGTAGTCTAAGGTATGAACCATTACTAACCTAATAAAAAGAGGTTGCTTTCTGTCAACACTTGCATTTGACTAGAAACATGTTCCTGACCTCAGCATTAAAAAAAAAGAAAAAAAAAAAAAAAAAGGACCAAAACCCACCCACAAAAACATGAAAAAAACCCACCTTAACAACAACAAAGACATTGAGACTTATTTTTAAGTACTGAGCCTGTTTTAAAAGCTGCCAAAACCAACTGCAAGCCATATCTAGCCACTCTACAATGTATACCAGGAGCATATCAAAACCAGGATTCCTTTGTCAACCAAAGACATCTACAGCAGTGATACCTATGTCTGACTATTACTGACTATAGAAGTTCTATTACTTCTTTGGTTGTCAGGGGAAAGAAAGAGACACTTCACAAGCTAAATTCATTTAATACTAAAGTACTTCTCAAATAAGAAAGATAAAAAACAGTGTAGAACTGTCTCTGTAACAAAGATGCCTGAAGTTTGGTGAGGGAATTCTATTCTCTGTAGCCTCCTATGAGCAAGATAAGGAATATCTGGGGGTTTATAATACTGTCTTGACTGACATTTATTCAGCAAAACAAGGTATCTTCTTTTGGCATGCAAGATCCCCAGGGTCCAGTTCTTCCCTTTTAACACTAGAAAAGGTACTTACATCCTGCAATTCTATGTGTATGCTTAGATGTCTCAATAGCTCCATTAGCCTGTCAATTTCCATAGCAGGTCCTAAGATGTACGTTAAAGGCATTGTATTTATTGTAGACCAGGGCTGACATGCCAAAGCTCTGAAGTGACCAGAGGCCCTGACTTACAATTTCAGATCCAGCTGATTCAAAGATTTGCAATACGATTTAGGTCTTTAAATGATCCAAACTCAAAAAACAGTAACAAAAAAAAAATTTATGTCAGTAATCTTATTTCAGTCCCTTAAGTAACACTGTCAAGACTTTTCCTGTATATTTTATGTGTTTATATTTAAGTAGTTAATGGGCACCTTGAGTACCACTTTCAAGCAGTTGACAGATCCACATACAAAACAAGAATCCAAACATTAATTCATGAAGAAAACAACAAAAAAAAAAAACAGTGTTCAAATTATTGTATTTACTCCTGACATCGAACTGCAGCCTGTATGTATGAGTGCATTTCTTACCCGGTCACCCTTACTACCAGGTAGGCCTGGAGGACCTGGCAGTCCAGGAAGTCCAATATCACCCTGGGGACCCTGTGAAAATAAGTCAAGGGTGTAAAATTACCCAATCTGTTTTAGAATGAACAACTTAAGGTCATGCTCTGACAAGCAGATGGGGCAGAATCTTATTCCCAGAACAGTCTAATTTGTTGAAAACAGAGCTAATCCAAAATACAGCCCTTTAAACAGCATCTTACTTTGATTTTATTGCTGACAAACAGAAGAGAAATGGCTTACAGGGCTTTCCTCTCTCAGTAACAGTCTGGTTCTCTTAAAAAGATTTCCTAAGATCTTGCAGTCTGAAATCTGTACATTCCTCTGTAACAGCAGGCTCTTTCAGCAAAAACCTCCCCAGATATACCTCTGACTGTGACTGTGTAAATACTGCTGGAGCACTGGTAAAAGGTAGCATTCATAATCTGCTCCATTCATTAGTTTCACATGGCTGTCAGCAGAAAGGCATGTCTTTTACCGCTCCTGTTCCCCGAGTACACACAGCCCACAGAAGAGTGTGCAACCCAGCTTTGCACATCACAGGATTTATGTTTGGGTGTGGTTATTTTAATAGAAGAAAAAATAACACACATCTCCATATACTTTTAAACAGCATTTTCTAATATTAGCACAGTCACAGAGGACTGAAAAAGAAACTCAACAATCACTCATTTCAATGTTATTTTCAGTTCCCCGCATTGATAAATGCGTAAGTGTAGTTCCAGATGATACCATAGCTCCTTGAAAGTAAACATGAGCACTCAATACGTAAATAAAATGCTTACCCATTTCCCTGGTATACCTGGAGGACCTGCAGGACCTGGCTCCCCTCTGCTACCCTTAGAGGAAATAGAAGGACATCATTACTTCCTGAAATATTTCCTGTGAACAGGGAATAATATTTGACTTTTTTCTTAATGCTTAGCTAATTATACTACTTAGCAGTTGCTTTAGTCAAGACTTCTATTTACCAGGGCAAAAAATATGACATGTATTAAAACCAGTGAAACTTCCTGAGAAACACAAACATTTTTAGTTAACAACGGTGTACAATATTTAGCTGGCATTAAGTGATTCGACAAATTCATTCTGACAAGTGATTATGTAGAAATAAGGCCACTTCACGGGATTGCACCTGAGAATTACTTGCCACAAACATATTTACTTCACTAAGACAACTCTGATGGGTGTGCTTAGCTATAGACTTTTGCTTAGTTTCATCAACTGCACCACATACTTAAAAGCCCATGATCCCACACAAACAATGGACAAATATGAAATGTATGTTGAAGCCATGCTTAACAAACTCATTGGAATTACAAAAAAAAAAAACAGAATAAACAAAAAAAAATCCCCACAGTCTAGACTGTTACAGGGCACAGTAACCTTTAATAAACCCCATTCATAGTAGTGATAAGTATAAATTTTTACAGGATTTTCACTTTGTATCTTCAGATATGTTTATCCATTTGGATCGTCATATTCACATTAGTGTTGTAAATTTGTTTCTTAATGCATCCATTTGAATATATACCCTGGGTAAAGATGACACTGAGTCAAATTTTCAAATATATTAAACAATTTTCAAACTGACCTAGATTTATCAGAAGAGTTCTGTCTCTTATGATTAAATCTTTCAGAACAGCTCAATAAGATTTATATATTTACTTTCACCTGTACAGATACATATATACACCTGTACGCATAAATTCAGTGTCCCAACACAAGGCTAAGACACAAGTGCCACTACTCCAGACAGTTATTTCTGCTGTTCAAATACATAAAGGGTACGTGCTATAAAAGCACAACAGAATGTTTAAGATTATAATATATCAAGAACTTAAGTTATTAAATACAAGTAGATAACCTGCTATTTATAACTTAGAAAATTTCAGGTAAAACCAGATCTAAGCATTCTAGAGCTGTATATAACTGCTAATTTTAAATATAGATACTTTCTTCACAATAAGTAAAATATTGTGACATATTGAAGAATAAAAGGAGACGGCAGACATGGCCTTTTATGCCAGGTCATAAATGCAATCACAACTTCTCACACAAGCTTAGGAAAACTAACTCTTCAATTCAAGAAATAATTAGGTATCCTGGAGAGATCAGAGAACCTAACATAAACAGACTTTTCCACTCATTTTCTTCAAAATATCCGATGGTGTTAAAATCGCTATCCTTTTAAAGCACTTTGTATAATTTTTAGAAGCTTTTTATGTTAATAAGACCAAAAAAGAAAAATGAAAATCACCTTCATCCCACAACCCAGAAGATGCATTAACCTGTTTGAAAATTGTTATAAATCATACAATTCTGTACTACATCCCTGACCTGGAATACTAGTATATTTCTGATGCAGGAAAGAGAAAGATTAAAATCATAAACTCGTCTCCTCGTATATGTCATAATATTCATGCATGATTGTTATACAGCTATAAAACAAAAGCAATGTCACCTTCCACAGATTTAAAATGATAAACCTCTTAAGCACATCAAAGGTTCTGCTGGTCATGCAGAATGCAAGAAAAACCTTCCTTTTTATTTTAAATGCAAAAAAATCCTTGGTCAAATATACATTACAGGCCCTTTTTCAGACACCAATCCTTTTCTAAGGTGGTAAAAAGAAGGTTGGTATACAGAAGACTGGAATACAAAGGGACAGTATTTCCTGTAAACATTAACATTATGCCTGTAAGGCTGAATTACTTCAAATTAAGGGCCACCACTGCAAGATCTGCAGGAGCTGTGTTTTGGCAAGGGGGAATCTAACCCAAAGAGTAATTAGGAGTCCCATTGGCCTATGGCATAACCTAAAAGGCTGAAAAGCTTCCACCAAGTTATACCTGACTCAAATGGCCCTGGAACAAAGAGACATCTTGAAATACCCTCGTGTAAACATTTAAAATATATCATGAATCATGTACTATCTCTATGTTTTCCCCACGGTTTCTGTAATAACTGGCTTAAGTGTCAACATCTGTACTTGGTCAGACGAAACATTCCTCGGTTCTTGAAGTTACTCATAAGCAATAATGAGAACAAAAGGTGGTTTGGCCACGTCCGCAGCCTGCCTTTCTTATACAATGGCTCTATATCTAACAGTCCATAGTTGTAGACTCACAAATCAATGGGTGTTTTGCACTAGTTTTAACTAAAACACGCTTGAAGAGGGAAAGTAGCTACTTTAGAGTGAGCTGTGACACTGACTTGCACCCATGCTGGTAAACCTGGCGTACAGTGAAGGGAGGTAGCACATAGATTATCACTGCAAATGGCCCCTGAAGCCACTCCTAAGCCTGGACACTGCCTAGATTACTTCAGTCAATGATGTTAGAGAACATGGACTGAAAACATGTCCAAGACTGCTCCAGTACATCAACAGTGTAGATAATTGATTTCTGTTAAGTACACTATCACTTTGCACGAGTACTGCTGAGCATAGGGTCATTCTCCCAAAAGACAGTAAAGCCCACGTGAAATGGTAAGGTGTGAAATGGTAGCACAGCACCACAACACTGAACAAGTCCAGGATGCAGCCCTTTCACAGCTGTGTTTGACTAAGATTACAACAAAATCTATCTTACCTTTGTTCCAAGGCAGGATTGCTGGACCACTCAATACATTTAAATTAAAATTTAATGTCTCACTCACAGTTCTCCAAGATCTATACTTAGCCTTTGAATGTAACATGTAAGGGGACACTACAGGATTTACAGCAGACCTTTCTTCAGATTGTCTGGGATGGTTTCCTTCCTCACTGAAATTTTGAAGATTTGATTCTTTTGTAAAGTTCCCACAAGCAGTTACAGAATGTATTCTCATGCTAAAACAGTTTCTTTCACTGGTTTCTTGATTTCCTTTTGATCAATTGAGTGGAACAATAATAAGAATATGCCTCAGATAATTTGCATCTCACTTAGCTGCCCCAATAATTTAAACACTAATTTGACTCTCGACAGGTACTTCATAATCTATACTGTAATAAACTCTCCTGTACTTAAGAATTTTGGGTTTATACTATATGTCATACCAATTGTAGCCTCTTCAAGAGCAGTGCCATAGAGAATTAAATCTGTGCAGAATAAGAAAGAATAAAAGTACATTTTGGAATTAATATCGTAAACTTAGTATTCCAAAGTCTTTTGCAAAAGGTAATTAATTTATTAATTATATGCTTGCAAGACTTTAACTTATCAAACTTTTTTCACCCAAAAATCTCTGAGGAATTAATTTCAGTTCAAGGATTTATCCATGGAAGCATCAATAGGACTGTACCTTTGACATTCACTACAGTACTAAAAAACATCCATAAAGATAAATTATTTTTTGCTAGAAGAGTAAATATACAGCAAACCTTTGCCCTTCTCCGAGTAATAATGAAATTGGTACTCCTTAGGATAATGGTAAGAGAAAAGTGTAGCATGAAATGTACCTTCCTTATAACTGCATCATGTTTTGGGCAGCAGGCATTCTGCTGCCACTCTTTTCAAGGGTGATACTGTGGCCAAGCATAAATGACAGAGACCTTTCATGCTGACTGCACCTATAGTCTTAGCTGAAGTCTAGGAGAGCTTTAGTATACTAAATCCATAGCAAGTCCAATTTTTACACAGGCTACTGTCTACACTCTTTAGGAGAAGCCAGCTTCAGGATATCTGCTGATATCCAGAGGTCTAGCATGCCCAAAAGTCAAAGGAAACTGTTGCTGGGGGTGGAGGGGTAAAGTGTAAGGTAGCAGACAATTTGACCAAGAAGTTTGGAAAGACAGCAGTGGATAATATGAGAATTGGAGAGGCTTAGCAACACTAATCAGGTGTGGCTGGGATATATAGCCTATGAGTGAGAGAGGAGAAAGTGCTACCCTGTACAAATCATTCTGAAGAATTGCGCAAGGTCAGAAAGCTTGGTCACATGCATGGCTTAAGCTTACTGGACAGGAAGTGTACCTGGCAGGATGCAAATCCACTTTCTTCTTTTGATTCTTCTACAGCCTATGCAATGCAAACCCCTTTAGCTGTATCTTAAATGTAAACTATGACTCACCGCTTGTGGAACACCTCTGAACTTATGTATGCAAAACATGTCCACTGGTACCTAAACATATCATAGAAACTGAGGCACGGACATTTCATCCCACCACACTACCCATACCACTCCACCATTAATGGCACATGACTCATTATTCCAGTTGAAGTCATGTAGGAAGAATCTGACAGGACAGCTAGGCTTTAGTTCTAATTGTTAGGGTAAACAAAAATACCCCTAAATGCTTATAAAATTACTTAGCTGAAAGCAATTTAAGATGCTGAAAACAGTATTCTCACCTATCACATTTAGTAACAAAACTAAGGTTCTCTCCAGACTCCCTCTTTATAATGAGCAGAGACAAAGGCATCTCCAGAGAGCAAGTCAGCTCAACAAACCAGGACCCCTCTGAAATCTCCCAGAGGGTGCTACAGTATCAGATCTTAGGCAGCCAGATACTTAACCTCTGCTGCTTATATTGCATACTAAATCACTAACAACATATATATGCGCTGACCTGTACATACATTGAATTTGCTCAATTTGCTAGGCGAGTATTTGACTTTAATTTAAATGCTTACTTAAATGTTCCAAGCAATCTTTTGACTGCAGAACCACAGGATGGGATACATGTTCTCCAAATGTTAGCAATTTAAAGGTTAAATAGCTGAAGAAAAACAAGTTATGAAAAAAAGAAGGGGCAGGGGTTAGTATTTTCTGCAGACACAATATGAAAAATCAAATCTTACTAAATCTCCACAAATATGACAGAAAATGGTTAAGCAGCTTAGAAAGCTTGGCTAAATTTCACTGATTAGGAATGACACTGATGTTTGAGAATTGCTTCCTTTGGGCCACCTGCCATGACGACTGGCTTAGAAAGGTTCAAATCACAAATAGGTTTGGTAATTACTTGGATTAGCTAGCATAATGGGAATCAAACATAAGGTTAACCAACAATACAGCTAGAGTGGAATGGAAAATATGTCTGATTTAGGAACAAATGACAGAATTTCCATGTTGCTCAGCTGTTTTTCTGTTTTACTGAACAGGTGAATAATACACTAAATAAACAGAAGTTTGTGGTTTTTTTCCTGCTCAGGTCCCCACTTAGTTTCCTAAGGAAAAACAATGATATACTGAAGTGATATTTTTCAAAGTAATTTTCTCCAAGGGATATTTGTCACTGGTGAGATACGAGTCTCCCAGCACATGAGTTTGCTCATTTTTAATTAGAGCCAGTTATCTTGCTTTCAACCATTTAATATCTTCCTTATGAAACTGTCAATTTTTACAGACTCACAAAAGACCAAAATTTGAATCTCCTGCTTTGTAACAATATTAAACCCAATACATTCCAACGGTTGTTTATTAATGAAAATTGCATTTAAATAACATGGTTTCCACCAGAGGATACTACAGGCTAGTTGGTGAATGGTACAGAAACATTAATTTATCCCATAGAATCACTGATGTTGTTTTACCTCAGTGCAGATACCACCTGCTATCCATGTTAGTAGAGTGAGCCTTGTTAGCCCTGCCAGAAACCTTCGCTGGATGTCCCTTCCTTTATAACTCTGGCCCTCCTGGAGTGACCAGCCATGTTGTCTTTCCCCACTAATGAGATGGAGAAAGCGGCAAGTGAAATGGGAGAGTGAAGAGGGTCTTTCATGTGGCTGCTGCCATGCAGCAATACATTAAGGAGTGAAGTTTTCCATACTGTGCAAAACATCAAGGTTTTTTCCAACTCCAAGGAAGACCCCACCCTTGAGTCTTCTATACCAAAAGTGAAATGGAACAAAGGGTGAAGAAGGAAGAAAGAAACAAAACGAAAAAATCCCCAAGATGAGTGCTAAAGAACATAATTTAAAACAGAAAGAAAAAGGACAAATAATACCTGCATAGTAACCATAAAATCCCCCAACTTTGAAAGTATTTAGCCATAAAACTTTAGTCAAAAACTATCAAATGTTAAAATTGTGAGAAAATGTCAAAATCTAGGGAAAAAAAAAATACAATAGTATTCACAAGAAAAATTCTCATCAGAGCAATTATAAAAGATTTTCTCAACTTATTTTAGAAATTTCTGGTTTTAGAAGTTTGAAAATCATGGCATGTAGGTTTATTTAACTAGCAGATCTTTTTTTCCTGGAAATCTAAAGGCAGAGTCCTAAAATCTGAGGCTCAAATATATCTACTACATGTACATTCAGCTGAAGAAAGAGAAAACACTCTTTATTCTGCCCTGAAAATAGACACAAATTCAACTTGGACTGTTTTTCCAGTGTTCCAAAAAGAAAAGTCAAATGCTGCCTGTAGTCTTGAGCAGGAGGAAGCTAAACATAGTTATTATTCAAGGCTCTGTATAGCTTTAAAGGAACTATAGATGAGAAGTAGATTACTATTTAATGTTCTACAAGCAAAATTACTTCATTATCATCAATTAACTTGTTCACATGTTTTCCAAAATAAGTGCACTTAGTAAAGAGAGACAATAAAGGAAAGATATCCAGTTGTCTTTCTGGTTTCTGGATTGATAAACAGAAAAATCATTGTATTTATGCTGCATTAAGTATTTGACTACAGGATTACTAATAATTAACCTTGTGTGTCAACTCCTGTTCTATGGACTGCTGATTTTGTAAATTCATGTTCACATTGAAAGGATTAAAAGCATAGTTTAGCAGATTACAGTGCATTATCCAAGTGGGCAAATATTTTGGTCTGATTCAATCACAATATTTATTCCCATTAGAAGCATGCAAAATATTAGCTCAAGTACAGGGCTTAAATCCTTTTCTAGTGCACTCAATACTTTTAAAAACAAGCAACAACAAAAAATAACGTTTGCAAGTTGGGTATATTGGAAGCTGAAGATACCTGTATTCCATCCTACTAATTGCATGCTCATGAAATCCACTTTCTGTATCATTCATAGGCTGCTGTGGACACAGCATTTGTACAAAGATTCAGTTTAAAATAAACACGATCTCATGAATTAATGCACCTAGCACACAATAACACAAACCACAGAAGCAAACAAAATCTGGTACTTGGCTTACTGTTGTCTGTTCAAGAGTTAATTCACAGAAGATATTCCTCACCCATGAAAATACCCTTATCAATGTATCTCTATCAATAACTCTGTAAGCCCTGTATGAGGATAACCCAACAACCATATGAGTAAAACTTATGTCATTGTATGATAGCAGAAGCTCAGCAAATTCAAAGAAAGTATCCCTAGGGTATCAGCGGCAAGAGAGAAGCTTGCAAAAGCAATTGGTTACAGAGCCTGGAACCTTGTCAGTGTTGCAAGAATGACTTTTGGTACATGAAAATTTTCTTCAAGTCACTGACCCTCTCATCCCTCACAGAAGGATGAACAACAACAGAGAATTAGATCTGCCTTACTCAGTCCATGACAGGCCTACTGTAGAAGAAATCTGAAATCTGTGCCCAGCAGACTCTCTAGTATGCAGTTGCCCTGTCTTCACCACTGCGCCTCAGCAAACACCATCAGTCCACTTGCCTTAGCACACCTATTTCCTGCACCAAGCTATCTGCCCAACAATGATTCCTGCATTCTTCTGAATCTTTCTAGGGGTAAGGAAAGTATCCAGTAAAAAAAAACCCTACAACATCAGTGTTTCCAGTTAGAGAAAAATGTTGTACTTCAGTATAGCTACATTAATTATGCCAAGCAGAAAGGGCCAAGGCAGAAGGCCTGAGCAGCATCCCACAATCATCCATGATAAACTGTTAGCTTTTTTTTGTCTTGGGCAAACTGGACTTCCCTAGATAATGCCCAAGAATAGTTTGGGGAACACAAGCAAGAGGCTGCTCCCCATTTGCAACTTGATTGTACCCAGCCTGCTTAGATGTGAGGGGGTGTTAAGGGAGTTTAGCAGTATGAAGACAAACCGCATCATGCCAGTTGACCAATGAGGCTGAGGACAGTCTCTAGCCATTTTCTTTACTAGTTAGGACAGTTACCTTTCCTTCATACCCTGCCTCACTATTCACATTATGTGCATTAGAAATAGGTTTGAATCAAAAAAAAAAAATCATGTTCTGAACACTAATACCAAAGTTCAAAACCTTGTAACATACAGCTAAGCCTTTTGATATACAGCAGAAGCTTCTTTAAGGGGCTGAAACAGTTAAAGAAAAGAGCAAGTGATCTTGCACTTACAGCTAGTGGATTTAAGCCTTTCAACACCAGTAATGGAAGTTGACTGTTACAGTGAAAGAGCAGCAGTTTGGTTCCAGCTTTTTGTCACAAACCACCCTCATTCCCTCTGTTTGGTCTTTTACTTAGCATATTTAGAAATAAAGTGCAGAAGAATACAAACAAAGCTTTAAAATTTAATTTACCACCAAAGCCATAAACAGTCACAGGACATGTGCTTCTATATTTCTCTATGTGATGATGCACATCCACCTGGCACAGAAGGGGGTTAAAGAACACCTAGTATTTACCTTAAAAATTAGCACCTGTGCTGAACAATATTTTTACCTCATGGTTAACTTCAGCAACCATAACTTGAGACACTGCAATACTACATACAGTTAGAAATTTATTCAATACTTACTGGTGGTCCCCGGGGTCCTGTTGGACCTACTTCTCCCTCTGGCCCCTGCTCACCCTGTTTTGGGGATACGAAGAATGCAACACATTAGAAAAGTGATGTTTTGCACAGTGCAAGACTTACTCATTTTTCTAGCTCTTTTGGATAAGATTAATGATCTTACTGGTTTCCCAGAATTTCCCATCAAACCTGACACTCCAGGACGACCTGTATTACCCTGTTGGACAAAAGATGAAAGTATCAGCTAAGGAAATGTTTTACCATTCATTTTAAAATAGAAAATAAGGAAATCAATAAGATCTTATTAAAAAAAAAAAACAAACAAACAACCCAGCCTGTATTCAGTTTTTAACTTCCACCTTTATTTTGGTTTACATTTAACTTTCATCTAATGTCAGGTTTTAGTTCTTTTGTTGTTCACATCCTGATAAATCCCAAATAGACTTGATTGCTGTACTCAAAGCATAGAAGGCAATATCATTCAATGTAATTTCAGAAGAAATTCATGTCTCAATCTAGTTTTATTTCTGTTACTTAAACTTGAGCATGATTGTCTGAAACATTCCATCATCTCAAGTGTACAATACTTTTTTAAACTTAATTGGGATTGCTGCTGCAATCTGGTGGTATGTAAACAGAGATTACAATCTCTGTGATTCAATCAATTTAGGGCAGCTATAAGTACTATTCTTATTATGACATCATTCATTCCAAACTGTAGTGAGGTACCCATCTCACATGCCTCCTCTAGCAATGATTTCCACAAATTCAAAAGGAAATGGCCTTTTTTAGGTATTATTTAATGCCTGAAATGAAAACCACATCACATAGCAAAAGAATCATGAAAAAGCACAGGACTAGAGTCGATTAAAGAATATATTTAATTCTTTCAGCCAGAGGCTTGTCTTACTACAACAGAAAGTTAATTTAATTTCACTGGTTACTCTAGAACTTGGTGAGCACAAATACAGTATTGTAAGAAAGTCAGTACTCAAGATGATTTACCTTTGATCCAGGAATGCCTTTCAGACCTGGAGAGCCTGGTAAACCCTGAAAGAATTTACATTTACAGTCTTTATCTGTTGTTAAGGGGATTTGAAATGGTGTTTAAAAATATCTGTCTCATGTTAAAGCATTTCTAGTCCTTTTACTTGATATTGAAGCACTTTTATCCAATAATGGACCAAGCTTGAGTTCTTCCTATTTACAAAAGGACAGATAAGGAGTAGTAGCATTCTTACTGTATAAATTGGCAAGAGGAGCATGAAAAACTGAGGAGTTGTGGCTTTTTCTAGCTTAAACTAGAAATAGATTCTTGGTTCCAGTATTTTGAGACTGAAGAAAGAGAGCTTAACAGATACTTTATGTATACATTTCATCTCCTCCTTACTTCTGTGCAACAGCTCATAGCAAGTATGCTTTTACTAAATTTTCTTCAAAGCTGAAGAACTCACTTTGTATTACAAATT
The DNA here is from genome assembly GCF_033815535.1 of Pezoporus flaviventris. Classification (NCBI taxonomy): domain Eukaryota; kingdom Metazoa; phylum Chordata; class Aves; order Psittaciformes; family Psittacidae; genus Pezoporus; species Pezoporus flaviventris. The sequence goes on along the minus strand of NW_026892579.1, from coordinate 25,145,873 downwards.
TACTTCCAGTTCTATTTTAATACAGCTCCTTCACTATACCCTCACAGCAATTACTCCTACAGCATAGTGTTTCAAAGAAGTTTCCATTTAGCTTTTGACAGCTGGCAGTTTGTAAATTAAATTACTCTGATATCAGCATCAATCTAACCTATATATGGACTTTCTGTAATTTTAACTGAGCCTAATTTTCAAAGGCAAAATAGCAGATACTTACTGGAAGTCCCTGAAGCCCTGCATCACCTGGAGCTCCAGGTTTTCCTGGTTCACCCTGAAAAACATTTGAAGTTGTAATATATGCAAATCAAACAAAAGGGAAAAATTTATTTTTGGAACACAGAGCTGGAGCACTTTGGGATCTGCAGGAAGGGAAAGTTCATTCAATTACCCTAATAATGTACTTCAGCCTGTGGCTTTATGCACAGTAAAAGGCCACAAATGAGTGATCAAATCTAGGGAATACCAAAGCTCAGATATGTGCCAAATGTGCCTTACTTTTGCTCCAGGCATTCCAGGGATGCCTTCCCGGCCATCAACTCCTGGTAAGCCCTTGAAAAAGAAAAAAAAATAAAAAGATTAAAAAAAAAAATAATGTATTGTTGGAGAGACTTCTCCCAAGCAATCCGATATACAAATTAGCACAACATGAAACACACGAAGAAATGAAATATACATACAGACTCTCCTTTAGGCCCAGGTAGACCATTTATTCCTCTTGTACCTTGAGGGCCCTAAGAATAAAACACTTTTTTTAATGAAAATAAACACACTGAAATGACAGAAATGAAGAATTTCAACACATATTCATTCAGATATGCGTTACTTTGAGAGTACCTATTATGCTTCATGTTTATATGCTATAAGTAACCAAAGGTTGCAAGTCAACATGACTTGAAATTTGTCTGTGCTCACCCTGTCTCCCTTTGGACCTGCCTCTCCCAGTGAACCTCTTTGGCCTTGATCACCCTACAGGGGAAAGAAAAAAAATACATTTTTCTAGAATTATTTTTCACTGCAGTTAAAACCTCCAGTAACTCAACAACAGTACAATTCACACTTGGTTAGAGCAGACACCTTAAACTCATAAACTCATATTTAAAATGCAGTTTCTTAATACTGCATTTGACAGTATTAAGATATTTTTAAAAACACAGCTCAAACCATCCCCTAGGAATCCAGTAGTGTCTAAGCAATGTTGCTTTCGATTCCTCAACTCATACAGTCACTGGCTATTCCAAGCATAAGTTCCGGGGGTGGGGGGGAGGACAAGGGAAGCAGGGAGGAATAAAAATTAATAAATAAAATAATAATAATTTTAAAAAGGGGTACAAATTGCACTATATAGGTTTTGTTCTAATTAGTATTTTCCAATTTAAACCCTGAAAAATTTCAAGCCACTCTAATGCCCTGTAGCATTCAGAATGAAGAGGTGACTAACATTCTAAGAGGCTAAAAGGTGTTCATCTACCCCATGGTTCCTTGGGGACAGTAGGAGATTCTGGACTTGACATCATTGTCATATCATTTATTCACCTGTGGTGAGTCAGCACAATTGGATTAATCAGAAGCTTTTCTGATTCACAACCACAAAGTTTCAGGACTCAGCATCTAACTGGGTAGACCCTGAGAAGTGTTTGGCCAACACACACTTTACTTACAGGTGCACCAGGAAGGCCTTGGGGACCAGGATCACCATCAAGCCCACGAGCCCCCTACAAAACAAGTCGATAACACAAGATTAAAATGAAGTACTGAAACATTAACAACTTATGCATGCTCTTGGTTCGCTGGCACATGCAAATTTTCTACATCATCTTTTCTTTGTGGAGTTATGAAAGCAAATATTTTTTAACTATGGGGAAAAAAAAAAAAAAAAAATCAAAAAAATTACATTCAGTTCATTCTCTTAAAAAATAATCATATGGAAGAGCATGGCATAGAGCTTTTCACACTACTTCAGAAAAGGTCTGTATCTTCCTTAATATGTTATTCTTCACCACATAATAGAATAGCGTCAAAATGTGAAAAGAAAAATCATCAAGTGAAGAGCAGCTATTTGTATTGCATATGTTTCAAAGAATTAATGCAATTGCTACCCTGTAAGTAATTCAAGTAATTTCAAATGGAGAGGGGGAAAAAAAAATGTTTTCTAAAACATTCACGGAGAATAAGGAACTGCTTTGTCAAACAGAGGTAGTAAAGATTCCAAACAGACAAAACAGCACAAAAAATGTAAGCAAATAACTATGAAGAATCAGAAGATCTGAGGGCCAGCAAAGCAAACTAAGATAGTAATAGTTCAGCAAATGTGTCTGAGAGGTTAGGAAGGTTCATTCATGAGAAGCTTCATAATCAGGACAAATTTGATGTTGTTTCTTAGCATAGGGTGGTGAGGCACCGGAATAGGTAGCCCAGAGAAGTTGTGAATGCTCCATCTCTGGCAGTGTTCAAGTGCATGTTGGACAGAGCCTTGGGTGACATGGTTTAGTGTGAGGTGTCCCTGCCCATGGCAGGGGGGTTGGAACTTCATGATCTTAAGGTCCTTTCCAACCCTAACTGTTCTATGATTCTATTCTATGATTCTATAGACAATCAGAGAGTAAGGTTTTTGTTACTTCATTTCTAGAGAAGGAGACAATAGCATGATTCCTACATTTTACTTCTTCCAGAAATTTTTACCATATAGATTTATCAAGATCATAAGAATAGAAATGTAACAGTCCATTTTGAAATAACAGTTAGAAACACTTTGATGAACAGCAGGAAAATTACCGGGCAAAGTCAGAGCCCACATAAACATGAATCCTACTGGCAGCAGTTTAAGACACAAAAGATACAAGAGACAGAAAGAATGGAAAAAGAGCAAACCCTCAATAAAAGCCCTGATAAAAACTGGACAGTGGAAGCCAAAGGTTTCAGGGAGATGCAAATCACAGGAGGGACTATTTAATAAATTTTATCTTTAAATAAAACATGCTATAGTTTATAACTGCTATAACTTGTTAGCATGCCAACTAAACACTTGCACACATGCCAAAATACTACAAATCCAATAATCAGAAAGGTGTTCAGAGTATATTTACTTCATTAAGCAGAAGGAAAAAGCTGCCATTCTTCTTAACTAGAAGTACAGTAGCTATGGAAATACAGCTGGCAGGAGAAAGAAAATGCAGAGGGGAAAAAAGATACATTTAAATAAACTTTAGAAATGTTCAGGGGTGTACTTTTTTTTTTTTAATCCCGGCTATTTTTATCAAAAGAAAGGTTAATACTCACTTTGGTACCTTTAGGTCCCACTATACCAGTTATACCTCTGATACCTATGATGCCCTGAAAATAAAAAAAGGGTATTTAAATTACTCTTAAATCTCTTCATCACAACTATTGTATGCTTTTTTTTTTTTTTTGCTTATTTTACTATTTTTTTACTATAGAAGGAGAAATCCAACTACTTCTGTATTAGAATATTAATTCTGGATGGTAATTCAATATTTTACTAATTTCAGACTTTCAAAAAGAATACCAAAACTATTGCGTTGAATTATACAACCACAAACACATTAAGTACTGAAAAAAACCACACTTCAAAGTTGAAGCATTCTCCCTGTGTGAGAACATATGAAAGCCACATGTGCAGAAATGCTGAGTTGCCTTAAGCAGGGTATAGGACAGATGCAGGAGAAAAAGTCTGATGCATCAGACTTTATAGAATTCAAAAGGTAGACAAAACTGGGCAAGGGATTTAAGAATATAGGCAGTAAGTTTATACACCTGAGAGGCTGGACTGAGTAGACTTCTAGTACTATTTCTAGTACAGCAGGATGTATTATAACTATTTCCACTTCCCTTCAAAATACTGTCTTGTGGGAAATGTGGATTCAGTTTTTTCTTCTGCCCAGGAGACTGAAACTACATGATAGGTCTCCTCTCTGCAGAGAGACCAAACCCTCAGCCATAACATGTTTGTCCTTCAACAAGAAGAATGCACTACAACTGTGTTAATGAAACAGCTACAGGCACTTTCATGTGGCAAAGGCAAACCTACTCCTTGGACTTGCTGGCCAGCCCTTTTGTTTGCCTCTACTGAAATCAGATGGAATCTTGCAGAGAACATTTATAAGTTTGTCAGCCCAAAATACGAGAAAAATCATGATAATGCAACAGTGATTCAGCAGCCCAACAAGGAAGAGACACACAGTCAAATGCTTGTTCTAAGATAAGACATGCAAGTAGGCACATTTCAGTACCCACCACTTTCTATCAAAAGCAACACCTCCCAGAGGTGGCTATCTTACGCGAGTCTTCCTGTCAATGCATTACATAAAAGTGTTGGACTGCAGGTGCTGCTGTGGAGACCAGATTCCTAATCCCTTCTATTGATTGTGAACTTTATATACATTTATGTAAGAAACATACAAGAATATACAACAGTCTACAGCCTCTCTCCATCTGTGCCTCTAAGGCACTGTCTACGCACTTTTTCATAGGCTGTCTATCTGACATCACTTTCTACATATTAGCAATCCTACAATTTAATAAGAAACTATTATTTTACAGCTTGTTTGCAAGGTCATAAACAGGCAAAGCAGTGAAGAGTAATAAGAAAAAGGCATTAAAATAAAAGAAAATTAAAAATTAATCTCTAATTGTTTTTTTAATTCTGTTGTGTTATTTATTTCACAGTGATTGAAGAACTTTAACAAACTCAGTTAAATGAATTGGCTCCCACAAGTCCTTGAGACAGCAGAAGCTGCATCTTATACAAGTACTTTCTCTGCACTAGGGTGCCATGGATACTTTTTTCAGCATCAGAGATAAAAAGGATTAAACTCATTCCATTACTTAGCCTCTGTTCTTTCTTTATCTTTCTCTGTTCCTAATCCAGAGCTTTATGTTGCCTTATGTTCATAGAGAATTCTCTAATTTAGGATTTGGATGTCATATGCATCAACGTAAGCTCCTCTATAATATCACATGTGGACACCAATGGTATAAAGAAATAGTTTCACACCTCATGAAAAAATGTAAGACCCCATAAGAAAATAAACTACAGAAATTGTGTTATGCCTATTTCTCTTACTTAGAATGACCCCTTTATTTTGTTCCCTATTGCCTATTCAGCTGTGGAAACCACAGGAAGAGTTCCTCACTAGGAAGCAACAAGCTATGTGCCAGAACAAAGAAGTCAAGCTAAGCAGTACAAGAAAATCATTCCAAAATCATAGATGCAATTGCAGGATGCTTCTTTGGCCATGCAAAAAGGCAAAAAGGGGAGGGAGGCAGGGGGCAATCTGTTCTTTGGCGGCTGCTACTTCATCCTCAAGGCTTAGCTAAGCCTGAATATCACAGTTAACCACATTTTAAACAAGCTCTTGCTTCACTGGCCTTGCAAGGATGAAGTCAGAGTGAACAAAATTATGGAAAGGAAGGCCAAAGGGGAAAAAAAAAAACCACAAACAAACAAACAAAAAAAAACAAAACCAAAACCAGACAACAAGTTTAAACCACGACAACAGTCTAGGCACAACACAAAATCTAGGACATGAAATATTTCTTAAAATAAGTCTTTCCATAGAACAGATTGGAGCTCTGTGCAAAGAGATGATGTAGCTTTTTGGAGGTGTCCTGGGTTCAGAAGTCAATAATTCTACGTTCACTCAAAGAGAGTATGTCAGAATAAAGTGAAAGGTGTGTGGAGATTTTATATTTGTTTTCTTACAATAAGAAGAAAAAAATTATACAACATAATAAAGCAAATTGGTAACATTATTTAAGAGGAAATACTTTACTGGAGGGCCTTGAGCTCCCACTTCACCACTGGGTCCTTGGTCCCCTTCTTCACCCTGGGAAAGCAAAAGGAATACATTTGTAGCTATCCCACAACACATGTAATTGTTCTCTCATTGTAAGCGGTACATTTACCATTTACTGTTTTCTGTCACCATGTCCTGCTTGAAGGAAATCCAAATGAAGTCCACTACATCCTCAGAATACAGACAGATACTCATTTAGGTTCACATTCTATTCAACTATTATTCAAAAGGGTAATTTCAAAGCAACCCCAGTATGAAGGAGAATTATTACTTTACTCTTAATCTGTCATTCATTTTTTGACTTGGCATTAATCTCTAGGTTTTCTTTCTTTTTCTTCAATACACTCATATATGTGAATAGACTGGATATGCTAGTAGCTCTACATCACAATACCACACTGCACTTCAGAACTTTTGGAAAATCAAAATGGTAAAATACCTTATCCTGGTCAAATCCCTACTTGATTAGATGATAACCTCTCTCATAGCAATGATAGCGTATATTAATGGAACTGACAGTTTAAATCAACAGTTTAATTTGCAAAAAAGGGATAAGCCAACTGTTCAACATCCAGGAAAAAGTAAGTAGATGAGCTCTATACAATAAATTAATATTCTTTTCAATATGCTTAGGAATAGAGATCAGAGGAGGGGTTTAAAACTTGTATCTGATGTTCTTCCTCCAGCACTGAAGCATATACCAAGGCAGTGCAAATCTTTACAACTTTTCTTACATATATTTCAATATTAAAGAAGGCTAATTCAAAGGAAACACCTTGTAAGAGCTCATTTTAGCCTTCAGGCTGAATTGGAATTGGCCTCTTTACTGTAATCTTTCCCCTCTCATCCTTCCTGTTGCTACTCATGTGTGCCATAAAATAATTTAAGGAGTTCTTCTGTATTTAAATGTTTGGAAGATTGCCAATTAATAACTTTTATTTCATTTTTTGCCATGATTTCCATAATAATTAAATTGAATGACCAAAATTAAAAGCATGAGAAGTGTGACCTCTGCATGATAATAAATATGGAGTACAGGTGAATATAGAGAAATACACCTTTGGTTACTCTGGAGCATTATTATACATAGTATCTCTTCATGCATTCCGGTAAAACAATTACTAGTTTTAACAAAATATAATACTGTTTTGAAGAGGCTAACCTACTATTAGCTTGCTAAAACCAACAGTTTATCGTCTTTTTTTTCTTTTTTTGTTGTTGTTCTTTACCTTATAACCTTGTCTTCCTGGTTCACCAGACTCTCCTTTTGAACCTTTCTGTCCCTACGATAAATGTAAAAAAAACAAAATAAATAAATAGGGATTATTAAAAATTAAAATACTGAGTTTTGCAGAACAAACAGGCTTCTCAGAACTAGACAAGACCCTCAGTGACATGGTTTATTGGTGGTTTTGGCAGTGCTGGGGAAACAGCTGGACTTGACCTTAAAGGTCTTTTCCAGGCTGGTTGATTCTATGATTCCAAGGGAAATGAACTATAATTCTGTTCCCTTTGCAATCCCCATTCACTACTGCCTCCTTATCCACCTAGTTAACACCACATATTAAGTACCATGTTCAAAAAGAGCTGCTCCTGGATCTAACAAGGCTAGTTAGCATTTCTTTTTATGTTACCCCATTATAATTTCTTCAGGCCAACAGTTTTCCTAGAAACCAGCAAAGAATACATACAAAACCAAAATCTTAGATAAAATGAGATTCAAAAAATGTTCATTTCAATTTAGTATGTTATAGGTCTCTGAGAAGGACAGAAAGAAGGAAAAAACACTAAGGAATTGGGGGAACATTTACAATTTCTGAAGTCAGACTATAAATGGCCCAGAAAGTGAATGATCCAATTGTTCACATCCTCTAATCCCTTCAGAGCCACACATAAATTTTACTCTGAAGATTACAGCAACAGCAAGAGACTTCAACAATGAAAGGTTATTTTGGCAGTCAAGAGTTGAAAAAACCCTGAGCATCCACACTGATGCAATGTTTGTTTTGTTTATTTTTTTAAATTAACAATGAACTGCCCTTTTGTGAAGGCAGCAACTACCCTTCTTAGTCTTTTAAGCAGTAACTCTGTGAGGAACACTTGAACAGTTTTGCTTACCTTCATGCCCATTAAGCCAGCATGTCCTGGGCGGCCAGGTGGACAAGCATTGGGACACTGGAAAAGGATCCACATAGTTACTACCAAATAGGTTGAATAAGGTTGTCTAGTATTATTTAAATTAAAAAACATTAACAGCTGTCTTACCAACAGGTCACCATCTTGCAGGCCAATTGTGCCCTAAATTAAATGAAATTAATCAAAGTCAGTAAAAAAGGAATAGACAGACCTAACTCATTAGAAGTGGCTAGATGGCCACACACAAAGAGTTGTGGTCAATGGCTCAATGTCCGGCTGGAGACCAGTAACGAGTGGTGTCCCTCAGGGATCGGTGTTGGCACCGGTCTTGTTTAACATCTTTGTCGGTGACATGGACAGTGGGATTGAGTGTGCCCTCAGCAAGTTTGCTGATGACACCAAGCTGTGTGGTTCAGTTGATACCCTGGAGGGAAGGAATGCCATCCAGAGGGACCTCGACACGCTTCTGAGGTGGCCTGATGCCAACCTCATGAAGTTTAACCATGACAAGTGCAAGGTCCTACACCTGGGTTGGAGCAATCCCAGGCACAGCTACAGGTTAGGCAGAGAAGAGATTCAGAGCAGCCCTGCAGAGAAGGATTTGGGGGTGTTGGTTGATGAGAAAATGAACATGAGCCGGCAGTGTGCACTTGCAGCCCAGAAAGCCAACCGTATCCTGGGCTGCATCAAAAGGAGCGTGACCAGCAGGTCAAAGGAGGTGATCCTGCCCCTCTCCTCTGCTCTTGTGAAACCTCACTTGGAGTATTGTGTGCAGTTCTGGTGTCCTCAACATAAAAAGGACATGGAACTGTTGGAACAAGTCCAGAGAAGGGCCACGAGGATGATCAGGGGACTGGAGCACCTCCCGTATGAACACAGCCTGAGGAAGTTGGGGCTGTTCATCCTGGAGAAGAGAAGGCTGCGTGGAGACCTCATAGCAGCCTTCCAGTATCTGAAGGGGGCCTATAGGGATGCTGGAGAGGGACTCCTCATTAGAGACTGTAGTGATAGGAGAAGGGGTAACGGGTTCAAACTTAAACAGGGAAAGTTTAGGTTGGATATAAGAAGGAAATTCTTTCCTGTTAGGGTGGTGAGGCACTGGAATAGGTTGCCCAGGGAGGTTGTGAATGCTCCATCCCTGGCAGTGTTCAAGACCAGGTTGGACGAGGCCTTGGGTGATATGATTTAGCGTAAGGTGACCCTGCCCACAGCAGGAGGGTTGGAACTAGATGATTTTAAGGTCCTTTCCAACCCTAACTATTCTATGATTCTATAACATGGGCATTATACAAAACAGAAAATACTGCTACCTAAAGCTGGAATCAGAATTAGAATCAACCAAGGTTCTCCAACCTGAAAAGCACCTACACTGTAGGATTTTACTGTAGGATTGCAGTGACTTGCAAAATCCTGCCCTCTAACTTAAATCAACTTTTCTGAAAAAAGAAATACTTATTTTTGGTTTTTAAGCCACTTAAAACATATTTTTTATTAAGTACAGAGCACATATATAAAAAACCCCACAAACTCCAACAGAACCCAAGACAATTTCTTTAATAACTTCTACTTTTCCAACTTACTACCATTCAGCAAAAGATTCAGATCTTTACAGAGAAAATAAGCTTCCCGCAATACAAATATTGGGGGATGGGTGAGATATCTGGTGTTAATGGAATTGCAGTAAACTAGAGACCAGTGCGCAGTGAGGAGGACTCTGGAGGGGGAAGGCCATTCCTCATAATAAATCAAATACTTGACAGAAGCTAAAGGGAGGCGTATGAGGCACAAGAGGGAGAAATGTGATTTCACAGCAGCAGCTGGATTCTCTAAAACCTGTGGGGAAGAAGCACGCTGTTGCACAGAGAAGCCCAGGGGAGTTTAAGGAATGAGCTGGTCTCAGTTTATACAGAAGGATTTAAAAAAGCCAAGAGGCTCAAAGAAGATAACCATTCCCCCAGAGAGGCAAAGCACTGGTGTAAGGCTTTCTTCTATCCCTCACAAGTAGCAGGCCTGGTTGCAAGAAAGACATTAGAACTTAATCCACCTGGGAGCATATATTTCTGGGTCATGAGCCAAATATTAAATTTTTCTCCTAACAGAGAAAAATCTACCTCTGCTGAAGTACCACTGGTGATGACCAGCAACGACTACATTTACTGGGAGGTTCAAAACCTGTAAAAGCTACAGTTTAAGACCATTTGCAGAAATGTGAAGACATCATGGCAGAAGTCTCAGTTTGCATTTCAAACTATCTTTTATAATCACAAAGACTTGAAACTTGCTTTCTAAATGGAAGATTAAATACCGGTATGATTAAATGAACATATTTTAGGATTTGAACACAAGCCTCTAGACATTATGAGCTCATATAGACTGCTGAAATCTTAAAATCCTAAACCCTAAATCAGTATTCAGCTGTAAGACTTCAGGAGAAGTATTTTTTTAAGCAGCACCAATACATAACTCAGACATCAGCACATATTAAAGGCAATCACTTACCCGAGGACCTGGTGGTCCTGGTAGCCCTGGTGGCCCTCTTTTTCCTGGATCTCCCTAAGAAAGGGTAAAATAATTTTCTTGATTCATAGTAACAATGACAAGCAGCAGTTACGTATTCATACTACACACCAACAGGGGGAAATTAAGTAACTACAGAAGGACAGGCTCAGCAACCAACTAAAATATCAATCTATCTACGACATGGCTCCCAAAGTAGAATGGGAAAAATAATATTTTTAGTAGAATGAGAGACATACTACAGAATAGGAGCCACAAAAAAAAAAAACAAAAAAACAACCCCACACAAAACAAGCAAAAACTCCATTAGCTTTAGAGAGCTGAAACATCTCTTCACAGGACTATCTGTGCACTCTTCTGTGTTCTAACTGCTAATTCAGATCTCAATTAAAAGAATTGCAAAAATGCCCAAAACTCAGAGAAGAAAAACCACCCCACCCTTTTTCAAAGCCCAAGATGAATTTACCAAGTTAGAATCTTCTCCTATTTGTGAACTTTTGATGTCCAGTGCTTTCAGAAGTGAAGATAATGTGGAAACTCTGCCAATTATTTTCTCTGAATACTTTCAACTAAAATTAACCTACTATTCTGACAGGGGCACCTTTTAACTTAACACTGTCATTTCAATATTATTTTTGACATCTTAGTAAATCATAAATGAAATTAACAAGATGAATATAAAAAATTGATTCACTAGTTCTCTCAATGCATGAGCTGTAGACCTATAGGTTTAAAAAGTACTAAAAAGGAATAGTTCTTTTCCACACAATGTATAATTACATTGTGGGACACATTATCACAATGTGTTGTGGAGGCCTGTGATATAACTGGATTCAAAAAGGAACTGACTACATTAATGGATGATACACTCATACATAGCTTATGAAAATGGCATCACAGATGCAATTACTGATTCAGGCAGTCTCTGAATTGCAAACTGCCAGAATGTGGGAAAGTATGACAGAAAAATGTCATTTTACAAATAGCCTATACACTTCCCTAGATATCTGTTATTGTCCTTGCTATAGAAAAGACAGTGAGCTAGATGGATCATCTTAAACAAATTGTCATTTTTTAATATTCTTTTTTATATTCATTTATATGAGTACAGTACACAGGAAGAGTATGCATTAAGAAGTTGGTTCATTACATAACATTTTAAAGCTATTTCAGATTTTTAATGCACAGTTTAGCTTTAAAGTCAGTAGAGGGAGTCACACTTAAAATGAGACTAAGAAGAAATACTAAATTACTATGTTCACTCATATGCAAATGGAAAACAGAAATAGTGCAGTCATGTACCATAACATATAGGTGAGAAGAGAGGAGTAAAGCTAAAGGTCTGCATGTAATGTTAAGTTTTACGTTTACTGTATTTCTGGCAGGTTAGCTTTTTTATTTTAGTTTTTCATGGATAAGAAGAGGATTATGGAACACTACACAAAACATTTAATTCTAACCCAATGGGTGGACCTTTGTGCTGTTAATTGTTCCTTATTTCTGATGAGCTTCAAACAAAACCTTTCCTCTATCAGTGATCACTGTCAAAGAAAAAGTATGTTTTCAAGTGCTGTTATTACCCAAATAGTGCTTAGACAGCACAGTAATTACTCTTTTTTTCTTTTTTTTTTATTTTCCTAGAAGTACCTTCTACCAATTGAAGAAAGGTCCATTTTTAGCAAACATAGTAGTACTTACAGGTGGACCAGCACGACCTACTTCCCCAGGAAGTCCTGCTGCACCAGCTGGGCCCTGTAACAGCCAAGTTAAACAGTACTTTTAAACCATACAATACGTCTATAACAATCATCCAAGGAGTGAGAACATGCAATTCTCCCAAACAACAAACTATGGCTTCAGACACCAGAATTCTTGCCCCACATAAGTAAGCAACCTCAGTGGTAGCAGAAGGGGTCATACATAATAAATACAGAACATCAGGATTAAAACAGTCTCTTTTTTCACCGAATTACTTTTTATTACATTAAGTAGCTTTATTGCATATTTAAAAAGATTCATTCAACAGGATATTTATAAATTGTAAAAATTGTACTTACTGGTGGTCCAAGAAGACCCTTTCCCTGTGAAATGCAAAAAACGGTCAGAAATGTGGGGAAGTTTCCACAACTAGTTGAGTTGTTTGTGAAGAAGAGAGTATTTGGGATAAAAAGGTACAAAAATACCCTGATGTTTGATTCTGCAAAATCGTTTTGGAAGCTTGTTTAAGTCATGTTAAATATTGATTTTCTTATTAAGTAATCAATGTAGAAGAAAAAATAGATTATTAAATTGTCTTGCAGCACCATTTATTTACACATATTTACAAACACATATACTTCACAAAAGAATGAAGACATCAAAATGTTTGGATTCAGGTAATTCTCAAGTACCATGGTATCATCTACGCTATAATAATTTCCTTTTAACAGTGCATTTAAATTGATAATAAAAGACTTCATTTTTCTGCCAGTGTTTCCCTGAGGTCTAAATCCATTAAAGTCATTCTTTCTGGTCATCAGAAAGAACACCTAACTACTCCTGTTTACATTTTTCATCAGTACTCTGAACCCTTTAAATGAGAAGTGTCCAAGATACAAATGTGTTTCTGCCTCTTTGTACAATACATTCTCTCCAAAAAAAAAACAGATTCTTCAGTCTTGCATTACTAAAGTAAATAGAAGACATCATGAACATTGTCAATGTTGCGTATGAAACACTGGCACGTAAAATCACAAACATACTTATTACATCATATCTCCTGAAAATTTAAAGTGCCTGGGCTAAGTTTAAAAGCCATAGAGTATCATACCATGATTCTATCTGCAAGATTGTCCTTAGAAAACTTGGTATAACACAGGGAAAATTTCAAGCATTAATTAATGTAATTCCATTTTAACCATATAATACACAGCAGAAAGTAAACTTTTTCACCTTGCATAACCTACATAATTCCTTTGCTATTACTTAAAACTCTCTTGCTGTGTCTAGAATTGAATATACAAATCAAAATTTCACTACATCATGTATCTGACGATATTACCTGTCTCTGAAAAAAAGAAACCAACTACTTGCAGGTTCTTATTGGAGTACCCCTTGCTAACATGTCCCAACAGTGACAGGGAAAGTTGGCGATGCCCAGAGAGGCAGCTACAGATACTGTGCCCAGCCCAGTACATGTCCACAGTTCACAGGTCCAGGAGAAGCCAGACCCCTCTGCCCACTACATCGCATCTTCTCACCCTCCTAATCATGACTCCAAGAAGCAGGGGCTGTCCCCCAGCAATTCATGCCACCCCCTTACCCAGCTACTCCACCTTTCTGAGCATGAACTCCCTGCAAGCAGACCAAATTCCAAAGTTGAGAGCTCCAGGGCAATCAGCCAGTAAGGACCCACGCAGAGACTTTGTTCCTGCTTCTGTTTGTGTCCTACAGTGGAAGCCTCTCTAAGCAGCCTGGGACTGCAGCATTTCATCCCCAGATGCCTGATGTCTGCTTTGGATGTGCTTATCTGACCCATGGAGCACATGGAGTGCACAGGCATGGGCAGTAACCCAGTCTGTAATCACCTGGTTCAGAGATGCTTACCCTGTAGATCTGGTAAGTACCTCCCATTGTCAGCACAGACCTTCTGACATCCACCTAAGAGTCACTCATACGTATGCTCAGTGCTGGAAGCTGTGCTTTAGTAGACCTTAAGATACTTTCAATTTCTCTATCACCAAATACAAACAATCCTGCCCATATGTCAGGTTTATAAAACACTACCAATATATCAGCAAATAGAAAAGTTTGAGGGAATTTAACAGAGAGAATGGACTGAAGGGTGCAACACATGCACTGAGTGTAGCAGCCCCAGGTCCATTTACTGGGCCAGATCAGAGGCATTAGTTTATTTGGTGGTAAATTACTTGAATTAGTCAGAAGTATTCTACCAATTTTGTAGCCCTGTCATTTGAAAGGCTATCCACAAAAGAGATGAGACATAGCGAATAAGCTAAAACTGAATGATGAAGCAGATAGAAATGGAGGAAATGCAAAGGAAAAAAACAGTAAGATCACCAGGTTGCATTCTGCGGAAGAAAGGGTGACAGAAACAGAAAAGCAAATGCTGTATATAAAACTTCAGATGCTTAATATTATATCTTTCAGCTACCCTTAAGTCTTAACCTGGCCAATAAATTCCACTGGATGAGCTTGAAAACAGCCATAATAATTTAAAACTGATTAATGTTGTACTAAACTTAACAGCTTCACTACTTCACGCTTGTAGTAAGAGCTTCTCAAGAAGTTTCTGAATCTGAGAATTAGAACCACCACACTTCAGCACTACTTTTTTTTAGTTTTCATTAATCGGAATAAAGGTGAGATGATGAGTGCTGACCATTTTGAGAAACTTCCACAAACTGCTGTATTTCTTCAGCTGCTTAAAGCAATTCATCAAAAGTAAAGCCTGTATAAAGTGGAATTTCCCCAAGAGATTATTTTGAGTATTAATCTTTCCATATGGATTCAGCATGTGCAGGTTAACAACCATAGAGCTACAAAATCAAACACTGGGCTTCCTGAAATGTGAGGTCTAAAGATTAACCTTAACCTCAATAATTACAAGGGTAATGACATAACATGACTAAGAATACCCTCTTCTACACTGAAGATCAACCTTCTTTATGTACATTTTATATACCCAGTTTTTCTTAGGGCTTTTAGTTTATTTGTTCTCACATTAGGCTGTTAATGGTGAGGTAGAATCACATATATTTTTGCCAAGTCAGTTTTTATCTCAGTTGACAGACTAAACTACTACAGTAATTTAAAATAGTATTTCAGTAATTCAGTTCTAATTCCCCATTTTTCCCTCTCCCATAGTAGTTCTTTTCATGTACATTTTTTTCCGTATCACCTAAGTAACACATCTGACAGACTTCAGCTATCTCTTTGTTCCAGCTAAACATTTTAAAATTCATTGCAAACAACACAGAAATTATTTCCCTGTCTACTCGACAGCAAAAAATGAAAACAAAATAACAACAAAAAAAAACAAACACACAAAAAACCACAATCCCCTAACAGAAAAATTTCAGGCTTTCAGTGTACCTAGAACTCACCTCAGTTCTGCTATTTTCTGTAAATTTAGCTTTGGAGTCTACAAATTGAGCAGACATTATATAAAGTATTACCCATTTCCAGATAAGAAACCACATCTATGAAAATTAAACACAAATGCCCACACAGAAGAACTCAGCTTAAGTTTGAACATGTTAATAATGTAACTTCTTCAAGAATAACATTAACAGTTCCTCTTTGGATGAATATCAAAATGACTGTTTAATATAAATTTAATGAAAGTTAATGGGAAAGGGTCAAAAATACAAAGATACAGCTGAAGATATAGAATTTCATAGCAAGGACTGCTATATCAGAGTACAATACCTCTTCTATTTAATTCCAATAATTTCTCCACAATTAACCTAAATTTTAATTAAATTTTAATTATGTGCAACCCTACTACAATACCATGCTAGTCATCTTGTTCCATTACTCATTTTTCTTGAGGTTCTTTCGGATTTTCTATATAATCTGTTTCTACATACTAGCCATCACTAACTTCTTCAACCCTAAACTTCACTATTATTTTCAGCTCCCAAAGATGAATGTTAAATCCATCTGCATATCAACTAGAACAGTACTCTTCACATGTCCTTTCTCATATTTTCTCTTGTTTTCATATGAAACATCATATGGGAAATCCCATACAGCACTTAAGCTTCAGTGATCCCATTTAAATACAGGGAAAGGAGTGGAAACATTAAAGTAATTTATGCAAATAAAATATGGGCCCCCATCTCTGTGCATTTTCATGAAGAGATGAAAAACAATGGCATGTGTCCAAAACTTGTGATCACATCACCCATGCTCCTTTCTTTTCCACAGCATACAAACCAAACAAAGCCCTTCAGTAGTATATGCAAACTTTGATATAAAGGCAAAAAGATTCCTTAATGTACTACTATAATAACTCATGAGTTTTTTGAAACCTCAGAAATAGTTTCTGGCTTTTCTTCATTACATTTAATTGTAAGAAACCTTCATATTGATACTTAAGGTCTAAAAAAGCCTCTTAATATAGTAAATGTATTACTTACTGGAAGTCCACGAGCACCTGGCAGTCCTGGCTCACCCTTCAAAAGATAAAAATGGAGTTTTTCAGGAAGTATTAGCATTAATTTTTATTAACAACATACAGAGAGATGCTTTCACCTTTAGAAGGGTATCATTTACTGGACATACTCTGCAAGTATTATTCACTTCATTAACTTTATGCTGGTTTCTGTGAGACTTGATTAAAAGGAAAGACTTCCTCAGTATTAAAAAGATACAGCCTCAGACCTTTTTTCCACCAAAAAAAATAATTCAAAAATGCTGGTTACTCTGACTTCTGATGTATATTTCATTTGTTTGATTGCTGATGAAGTCAGGTGTCACCGTACTGGTTCTCACTGCATATTAGTATGACATCCCCATATTACTATGCACCACCCCGGAAGTGTGCAAGGCCAGGCTGGATGGGCCTTTGAGCAACCTGATCTAGTGGAAGGTGTCCCTGTCCATGTCAGGGGGGCTGAAACTAGATGATCCTTAAGTTCCCTTCCAACCCAAACCATTGTATGACTTTATGAATCTATGACATAATTACAATACAAGGTGGAAAGAGCTTCACCATTACTGAAGATGCTCAACCTTAATATTGTCAATGTAGCACCACCATTCCTTACTCCAGGCTGGGGGAATGGAAACTGCTTTGTATTGTGTGAAAAGGCCCGATGGGTCTCTATTCTATAGCTGGTTAAATACTGAAGGAAAGGCTGCAGCATTTCATTAGTTGAATAGAGATAAAAATCCTGCTTAAAAAATGCTGTAATTTTGTGCATAATTTTGTTCTTACCTTCTGTCCTTTCGGTCCTGTGGCTCCACGTGAGCCATCAGGTCCTGTGAATCCCTTTGGAAGTAACATACACAATATTAATGCAAAAGTTACATGGTTTTCTTAATCACATCAGAAAACATTCTAAAACATAGAACAAGGAAGCTATTAAATGAGATAAGTAATTATGGGAGACTTACAATTCAAATGCCTATTTACACATACAGATAGAACTGTCCAAGTTCAAAGTACTAGCTTCAGGTGGCAACCACCAGTCACTGCCTGTGATACATCCTTCAAAAGTTATTCAGCTAAATCTCAATTAAACTAAACATTTGATCTCACATGATCTTATTTCCTCTCAATATTTGTTGACAAAAATGTCGACAAAGCTGCTGGGCTGAGGTTAGTCATTGAACCACACTTGTCTGACTAAAAATGAAAAGCAACCATGATACTATAACTACGAATTCATTTGGAATTCTTTTGTTTTCTTTTGTTTCCAGTTTTTTTAATCAGCTTATATGCTTAGAAATCTCCAGAATTCCATTAAAAAAAGCCTTGTTCTTACATTTTTCCAATACTTTTATTTTTTTATACACTTCCAGCAATTCAGTGTTCACAAGGGGATGTTTTCTCTGATAATTTGCTTTCAAATGCTTACATGATCATTACAGGCAATTACTTTACAGTAGCTTTATTGAGTCTATTAAAACTGACACTGAAATAATTTATGAAAGGGAGATTTAAAAAGTCAGAACGGCCTCACCAATTAAATGTGGAATTATAAATCTAAAACCCCAATTAAAAGTTTAATGCGCAACAGGAGTAGAATAAGGTTCTGTGTTTTGTCTTCAGGTGAAAATAAAAAGGGTTTACCATCTCAGAACACAGTATTCTAGTATTATAGTTCCACTCATCCACCAGTATGAGGGAATATGCAAATGCAAATAAATATCAAAAGCTTAGCCGAGTTTAAAATGCTCTGTATTACCTGCTTATATTACCAGCAATTCCAGCAAGGAAGACAAAACTATGCCTCAAGTGAAAATTAGAAGAGGCAATGATTTTTAAAAAACAACTTATGGGGTTTTGATATGTACAAATGAGTTGTGGTCCTGTGGTGTTTTCAGGAAAAAAAAATGGAATGCTATGAGCTACCACTCATGGCAAGCCCATTTCCTCTTCCAGATTTGAAATTTGAGCAGTTTAACTAATGACTATTTCAGCTCCATGTCCATTAAATCTCTTTTCAAAAGCAAATTAAAAATTAACTGCTAGCAGTATTGCAGTCTTCAATAAAAACTAGGCCTTTTCATTTATAATTTGCAATATTAGATAATAGTTTGTCATATATAATTATTTTTTTCATATTTTAATTTATAAGAGTTTTCTACCCATTCTGTAAATTAAACAGAAGCTTGCATACCTCCTGGCATAAGATCTAAGCACTAATGCTACAATCTTGCTTGATAGAAAGAAACACTTTCAAACACTGCTCTGGAAAGAAAAGAGTTTCCCAAAACTTTATGAAGGTGCTTTTAGCACCACTAATTTATTTAAGAGACACAACCTAACAGGCCATCAACACTAGCTGATGTTGAAACTTTATTCTATATTATTTTCCTCAGAGAAAGGAAGGTAACACCAGCATGTACAGGCACTGCAGCAACAAGTCTAGGAGGTTGGTTTGTTGGGGTTTATTTAGTAGCACTTTACTGTAACACCAGACCTATGGGGCTGATCAATTGTTTGGGGGTTTGTTTTGTTTTTTTTTTCTTCCTGTTATCCTCCACTGCATAGAACGAGGCCTCAAACACTAACCCTAGCCCCTCCACAAGACCCCCTCACGCACTGAACACCGCCTGCCCGGTGCCCAGAGGCCGGCCCGCCCTGCCGACCCGCGGGGTGACCGTTAGGGGAAGCGACGGGCGCCCCGTGCTGGCCGCCCCGCTCAGGGGGGAGAAGGCCTCCCTCTTCCTCAGGGCGGGCCCGCCCTCTGGGGCGCCGCTGGTGCCCTAGGCAGCGGCAGACCCTCCTGCCCAGGCGGGGGCTTGGGTCCTTCTCTCGCCATTGTTGCCTTGCTTTTTTTGCCCTCAATCTGCTCCCATCGCCTCCTCCCCGCAGCATAGCTGCCGGCGCCCTCTCCAGAGCAGAGTGGCAGCACCCAACAGACCTCGCCCTGTTCCTCAGCTGCCGCCATGGCCACCCTCAGTAAAGCTGCACTGAGTTCTGACATCTTTCAGCTTGGAAGAAAGCTACACTCTCTCACACCTTTGGCACTCATTGACAGCTGTGAGGAAGCCAGAGACCTCAAAAGATGCTTCTACAGAAACAGACTAAAACCAAGTATTTTTATTAAATAAAAAAATAATCCAGAAATCCAAATGTACTCACATCAGCTCCTGGCTCTCCAGGCAGGCCAGGGGATCCTGGTTTGCCTGCATCGCCCTCTGGACCCTTCAGGATTTAAGTGAACAGTTAAGCAGGTTTCAGAGATGGAAGCAGAAATAAAACTCAAAGCCTCTTCTCTCACAAGAGCAAATGCAAAGTAGCTGAAATTACTTACCGGTGGACCAGGGGGACCGTTTGGACCTCTCTCCCCCTAACAACATATGAAAAGGAAGATACTAATCAGAGCTACCACTGATTTTCAGATTATCAGGAATAATCCCAAACGGATTCTTTTTGTAAGAAATTAATATTAAATCCATGTGATCTCTATTATAGACTAACAGAAACAGTCACAGAAACTTCTAACGGGAACTGAGGGAAAATACACTGTAGCTCCTATGAGGAATAATAGCACAAATCCTCATCACACTTTAGTATGAGTGATACTACGTAATCCCTTTTGAGATTAGAATTATAATCCCCCTACACCCCATTTAGGGCAAATAACCACAGCATATGATGCTGATTACATAAAATAAGTAATTCTGTATTTTCTATATCAGCAATAACCTGAAAGGCCACCTTCTCCTACCACCCCAGCCTGCTATGGAGTATGAGATCCATTTACACATATCGCATGTCAAATTCCTCAGGGTCAAATGCTGACAGTGAAGACAGTGTAGGTACACCTTGAGTTATTTCCCGTTTCCTAGGCAGGGCATGGGAAACACTTACATCAATGCCATCAATACCCGGAACTCCTGGTGGCCCTGGTGGACCCGGGGGGCCTGGTGGACCAGGGAGACCTCTCTGACAAGGAATAAAAATGAGCAATTAGAGCCTGGCAAACCTGTGAGAGCCAGTCTGGGTGTGCTGACACAACTAGAAACGGCTTCTGTGGGTTAGTCAGGGTGTCACAGATGTGATGAGTTGCTGTGTCCTCACTCCATGGACGTCAGGACCCGCAGGCCCTGTATCCCATCTCAGCTGTTGCTGTGATGACCAGCAATGCTCCCCTCATGGGATGAGTTGTTAAACCCCCCTTCCTGATCCCAGCCACCCTCCTGCACCCCACAATGCTGACAAGGCAAGGGGGACTTGAGTCCCTCATCCAGCAGGATCCAAATGCCATATGGCAATGATAGGGTAACTGGAATAAAGAGAGTGATCTTTGAGGATCAAACAATGAAATTCACTGAGCTTCTCTAATTACTCATTCAGCCAGCAGGAAGGATAGAGTCTTCCTAAGAGCTGGTGAAAACTTAAAACAACCCTTTCCCTACTTCTCTGGCATGCTCGGCAGTTTCCTCTAGTTCCTCAGGGTTACATTAGCATCTACAGAGGTGCTTTCTCAAAGCACCAGGCTCCCAAGGGGGAGGCGGCAGGCGCCACCAGCCTGTGGAAACCTAGAGAAAGGCTCTTCACACCTATAATGGGGGGCTCTGTTCTCCTTGGCCTAAGCTCCTGCCACAGCCCCACAACGGTGCTCTGTGAGCAGATGGCTGGCACAGGCTCTTCTGCTGAGCCAAGGCCTCTGGCTACCCACAGTGTTGCTGCAATGGACTCCTTTCCTCTGCACACCAGTCTTCCCAGTAATAATCCAGCCAGTTGTAGATGGAGCGCAAGCCCTGCCATGTCACCGGGTGATGCCCACCAGGTAGCACCATGAAGGCACAGACATGGCACCCACTGCCTTGCAGTCAACCTGCCTTTACCAGCACGTCAAGGGAAGCTACAGATACCATGGGAGAGAAAACCCTCCAGCAGCTCAGTGTCAGGGCATGACAAAGAGCATTTAGCCTCTCTTCACCCACATCTCTTCCCTGAGCATGGAACACCATCCCTTCCCTCACACTTACCTCGATTACGGTCTGGCTTATCTGCAAGAGAGAAAACCAGAGTCAAAGTCAAACTTACTTGAGCTAGGCAGAGGCAAACAACCTGCAGGAAAAGCCCCAGAGGCAGGAGGCCCCGCAGAGCCATGGCCGTGAAGCAGCTGCTAGGGCCAGCGGCCGAAAGGTGAACCCAGCGGCAGCCCCTCACGGCTGCCCGCTATCGCCTCGGGGAGGGTCGCAGGGATTGGATGAAGACTGAAGGCTGGGGAGGGGAGGACTGAATGCTGGCAGCGCATTAACCCTTTGCCCCGCTGTTACTGCTTTGGGCACCGACCCTCACCTTCCCCCGCCCCCTGCCACGGGTTTCACGCCGTCAGGCTCCCCGCTAAAGCGGCAGCTACGAAAATCCCTCCCGCCTGCAAGGCACCGCTTTTGGAAGTCTCCCCCAGGAGAGGGGCTGAGGAAAGTAAGTCAGGGAAGGGTTAAAATGAGGCTGCTGCCGCTCGGGACAGGATTTCCAGTCACCAAATTCCAGGCAGGTATGGTAAAAACAGGCATCTCGGGCCAGAAATGGGAAGAGAAACTGGGGCTCCTGTGGGCTGCACCGGCAGGCAGGGACTCGGTGGCAACCTGGCTGCGGGCAGAGCAGGGCAGGGCAGGGCAGAGCAGAGCAGAGCAGGGCAGGGCGTGGCGCTCACCCGGGCCGGCAGCTCGCCGCAGCCTTCGCGCTGGGGTCGCAGGGGGTCGCAGTGAATCACCATCCACTGGATTTCGAACTAGCAAAGGAGATAAAGATGACGTTAATTTGGGTAAGGGGGGCACACTGGCTGAGGGTGTAATAGGAGAGACGGTGGTCGGGTGACGGAATGCTTCAAAAAGTAGGCGTTTAGTGATAATAGCTACGGGTGACTCTGAGAGCTCAGTCCGGAGCAGTGCAACACCCTGCATTCCCCCACCCTTATCTGTGGAGGTCTTTTAAAGAAGGGCATAAACTCGCGGAAGGATTTAAAGGACAGATTTGTCAGGTGTCATTTTTTACATGTTCTTTGTAACCACAGGCATTTTTTCCTCGTGCTATGCGGTGGTTTTATTCGACACACAGAAAGATTTTTCTCTGACAGTTGTGTCCATGAAGAATGATAGGTCTGAGATCAGAAACGTGGTACAGCATGAGAAGTTCAAAAAACAGGATCATATGCACATTGGCAACAGCCTGCAACTGACTAATATACATCTGTGAAATTCCGCATCTTTGAACTTTTGTATTTGCACTGGAAAATGACAGAGGATTAAAGCAACCCTCTTGTAAACTGCAACACAAACTGCAACCCGAACTCGCTTGATGTGTTATATAGATTAGAAAACATGCCCTCTGCTGAAAGGTACTTAATAGCTCAAGCATACAGCTTCAGCAGTGTATCTGTTGATATATAATGCATCACATGGAATTTTAAGTACCAGAAGCATATTAAATTGTGCATATTAAATTATATATATTTATTGTATCTAAGTTTAAAAGTCTCAGATTGTTTTCTCTTCCCATCACACATAGTATTAGCTTAGATTACAAACCACTAACGAGTTCTTTATCCAGAGATTTCCCAGTTTGATGACAAAACTTAGAGGCTCCTATTCTTTTCATTATAGACGGCTGAGGACTTGGGGGGGGGAAACGGATGGGGTGTGGGGATTTTCTTGTTACAACATAAAACCCTGGTATGGAAAAGGCTGATTTCACTTCTTATTTCTTTCCTGCTCTGAGTCTTTTCTCTTATTCTGTTGAGCTAAACTAGCTCCCCACAATCCCTCCCACCACATAATGTCTTGGTGCTTCCTGGCTGCTTTTTGTGCAGAAGGCAGACCGTCATTCTCTCCCACCACCATTCTTACGCTGATGTAGTTGCATACTGACTGCTAGAGCTAATAAGTGCTTTGAGTCTGAAGTCCTTTAAGATCTCTGCAAGACACCCACATATCCACAAGTTGCTTTTCTGGCTTTTTTCTTTTGCTTTCCCCCTCACCACTGCAGTGCTGCCACTCCTGAAGTCCTCATTATCGCATCTCTACTGTTCTGTTTACTTTGCAGTCATCACAGTTTCCAGAGTGCTGAGACTAGAGCACAAAAGAGGCAGCACCCTAGTTTCTTTTACCTGTTATCTGACACCCCTATCCTTGTGTCAGTTCTCTACCTCCTTTATCTAATTCTCGTATTAAAACCTTTCCCAGTCCTTAGTACTAGGCAACTGAATGTCATCACATACATATAAAAGTACTGAATGTTGACTATAATTTAATAATGCAAGGCAGCCATACAATAATAAAAATAAGAGGGTATGGAATCTGAAGACGAGGATCCTTAAAGGGGCATAAAAATAAGATCAAATGATACCTATATGATAATTTATTTGATATTGTACATAGGTTCTGAGTCTCTATATTATTCACTTCTGAAGCTTACTAGCAGAGGGAAAGAGATCAATAATTGGCTCTAAAGCAGTTTGTAATCTATTTCTGATTTAAATAAACTAATTTAAATTAAGATATACTTGGTTTTAAATGAAGAGTTTCTACTTTTTCAGGCCTTTTCTGCCTGTTTAATATAAAGTTAAAATTATGTTAAATAACATTAAAATTTATAACTCACCCATTCAATAGTCAAGAAATGTTGTTATTAAGGTTGCCCATACAAATTTAATCTGTATGTAGTCTGAAATTCTGTAATTCCACACTTTCCTTAGAATAATCCCTCATTTACAAGACAGAATAAGCAAGGCTGTGGAAATTATTCCTATACTGCAGAAACTGTAAATTTGGAAGTAAATGGGGCAAAAGGTGGTAAAAAAAAAGATGGCTTTGTGGAAAAGGCAGGCAGATGCCACTGAATGAGTCAGCTTTTGCCTCATAATTCTTCTAAGAGTGCTGAAAAAATATCTGACTCAGAATAGCCACAGTGGAGAATATTCTCTAGTGGAATTCACTAGGGAATATTCTGCATGGGGCTGGAAGAAGGAATTGGATGCCTGAAATGAAGCATCTGGGTATAGGTTATGTAAAAAGGCTGATTGGTAACAACTGTAACTGAAATCAACTGTCTTAAGCTGTACTTTCAACCTAAAACATGGTACAAAATCCATAAAGACTGAAAAAATTACCTTTAAGGTGTACCACCAACAGCTGATATCTGCATCAGCACATTCTGGCTTTTTATGTAGAGAATCATTACCTCTTTTTTTGTCTTGTGTGTGTGTGTCTAGTTTTGGTTTCTGTACTAAAGTGAGAAAGATTTGAGATGACAGAATGCTAATGACTGAGTTGTGTTAGACTTTGATGCATGACTGTCTAAGTGCCAATATCTGTGTCTTCAGAGAATACTTTTTTAAGTTTAATCCCAGTTTTTCAACTTTGAAAATAAAGAGGTTCACCTATTAATGAGATTTTAAGACGTGATTGCTTGCTGCAGTGGGAACTTGACTCACTGAGTCAGGAAACACTTTTAGTGTCTCGTGTTTTCTTCCAATGCTCTTGAATGCCCAATCTCTTTGGTTTGTTCAAGATGGGATTTGAGTGGTGAACATTAAGTAAGACCTGATACTTTCATGAGTCTAAGACACACAAAGTCAGAATACATGAAGCAGTCATCCTACGCAGAAAAAAAACACCGATCATTTACAAAACACTGTACCATAATGTGAAATGTAAAAGGAGTTGAAATATTTTGAAAATGCAGCTTTGACATTTCTTAGTTCACAGTTGCTTAGTCAGACAGTATTATTTTAAAAAAAATATAAACTGTGGTTGCTCTGTAATGCTTTTGCTTGGAGTTTTTGTCACTGTTTTGAGCAAAAATTGAGATAAAATTCGTCTGACTTTTTAAAAAGAGAAATACAACTCTTTTGTTGGCAAGGTAGTAAAAAGCGTGACTGCCCTCCCATTGATTTAGGAGAGGTGAGAGAAGGGCAAATATGCCCTAGCCTTGCTCTCAAAGTACCTTTTCCCTCACCAATATTTCACAATGATCCTGTCAACTGTGTTAAGCTGATTTAAAGGATGTCATTATTTTGAAGATGTATCAAATAGACGTTCTATCAATATAAGTGCAAAGTGTTATTAAGGAGGAAGTACAGGCACAAAGTTCTCAGAAATGAACCTCAGATAAATCAAGGGTAATTATAAAGCAAAACTATCAAATATGATCTTTTAAGAACCATAGTGTTTAAGACCCATAGGCCAATATTTCTGACATTCATTTTCCAAGATTCCTCCAGGATTTTATTTCATCTTAATTTGTTAGTCAGCACAGATATAATTGGATTGGTTATGTCTGTCTGTTCAATGTTTTGTCCTCTGAAGTTCAATGGAACTGCCTGTAAATGCCCACAGCTTTGCACATCTCAGTATCAGCTATGCAATTCACTTGTCTTATTAGCGCTTTAGACAATGGAGGTGAATGTTAAGATGTATGTAAGACCTAAATATCTAGGGCAGTATTTTCAGTATAGCATCAGTCTCAGGAAAGCTTTTAGCAATACCATAGGCTTGAAGGGAAACTGTGACCCTCATATCAATGACATCTAATTGTTCTAAGGGTAGTCTACTATCCATTGTACTTTTAAGTGACCAAGAATAAGCCACACATAAACATGTCTAATTCTACAGCTATTTTTAATTTATTTTATCCATTTTCCTACATCTCTCTAATGGGTTTTTAAAGCATTTCTTTCCTTGCATCTTTTTTCATGCCATAGATCAGTAGAGTGAATTCTGGTGTTATTTGACTTCCCATAGCAAGGATTCAGCTTTCTAAATGTGAGTTTTCACAAGGTGAAAAAAAAATGAGATCTGACTTTTTACAGTACATGGACCCAATCTGTTCTCTGGTGTAAGTTAATCCCTATTCAGCAAATGCTAATATGCAGTTTCCTCTTAGATATTAAGTCATGTAGCTGCCCTGAACTAGTTAGCAACATTAAATGTCAGTTAAATAATGACCAAGAATCACTTCTAGCAAAGTGCTTAGTGTCTATTGTGAGAAAATCTGGGCACTGCCTCTGAAATTGCAGAAACTAAGGCAGTGTATATAATTTCACAGCAGTTAGTCTTTGAGCAATAAGAAATGAATGGCCTTACCTTTCTATAACAAACACATGATTTAGGAAATAAGTTCCTTTTCAGTTTTGAAATGATAATATTGCTTAGATTTTATAGTGGATTATTTGAATTACTTTTAGATAAAAAGAACTATGTTCTTTTTTATCTAGAAAAAGATAACTGCAGCTGTAAATCTGCAAAAATTTGCCCTCCATAACACATTCTTCTGAGCCTTTGTAAAGGCTCAAAGGCAAGCTGTAGTTTCTAATGGAACTCTATTACTCTCCTAGGCAATCATAAGAACAAGCAATAAAGATTCTCTTCTAAAATGACAGCTATTGCAGTGCACCTACAAGAAGCTGACCTATTCTGCAAGATAAATAGAGCGCTCAGAATACTGGGGGGAAAAAAAAAAGGAAGAAGAAGAAACAGAAAATGTATGTCCTTTAAAAGTTATAACACTGCAAGTAATATACTTTAACAATGCCTAGAAAGAAATCAGAAATTGTGCCTGGTACATATTAAATAATCAAGACTACTAAGATGATTAAACTGAATTTAGTGAAGCAAGTTGAAGGATAAACCTAGAATATACCCAAAGATAGATTTATTTACTCAATTTAAAGAGAAACTAAATACACAGGCTAAACCAGAAACTTGTGCAATAGAAACAGCCATTTTAAAATTACTAGTCCATCAGATTGTGTAATTTCTTTATCCTAGTTTCAGTGAATATGGTCTTCCTACATTTACATTTTTATATCTGTTTGGATCACTACTTATTGTCATTTTTGGCTACATAGCATAGGCTATGCAATATAGTCTAGTGAGTCCTATGTCAAGCCCACAGGTCTGTCTGAATTATAGTGTATTTTCAGACATCCAAACTCAGCTTAAACTGTAATGTGATGCGTCTGTTCTTCCTTGCCTTGTAATTTGTTCCAGAAGTTTGGTTTTGGTTTTTTTTTTTCCTTAAAAAATATGTCCCACATTCCTGTTTAAGGTCTACCTTATGCATAGATTTGACTTTTTTGTCTTGTGGTTTTTTTTTCACGTTGCCGTTGTTGCAAATCTCAAAGATTATTTGTATACAGGAAGGAATTGGAAGAAAACATTTAGGTTACCAGAGTTAACACCTTCTCCTTTGCAGGCATCGGCTCTATCTTTTCTGTTATACAGAAATACAGTAAATATAACTGAATATTCCCAGAAACATGCTAAAGGCATAAACAAATATTTTGTGCGTGAAGTGGTGAATTATAAAAATGGCTTAATTCCATTTTGTCCTTTCATCATTGAAGAAGTGTGTCCTATACATAATGTAGCTTCACACTAGTGCCTAATGTTATATGTGCTTAAACACAGATGTGGCTGATTTTAATGCTAGACATTCTTCCCTCACCACTGTGTGAAGAGTCTACGGTAATCAGTGTTCCTCATACCTTCCTAAAAAAAGCATGTGTCTGCAAAACATGGGCTGGAGAGGAGGTGGGATGAAATTCCAGATTTCTTCTGCTGTTTTTCATTCTTTAATCCTAGCCAAAGTTCAGCCAGAGCACCAACAGAGAAGGGGGAGAAGTCCAAGTTCTTGCTGAGGTGACCTCAATACCACATCTTTCTCCTAGTATGTAGGTTGCCATTTCAAATCACTGCTTCAACAGACACCAGGAACCCTCCTTGTTTTTTGTGTGAATGACTCTGTGTTTAGCTTGGGAGCATGGTTTACTGTAGCACTATGCACTAGGTGTTGTAATACTATTATGTTAATACCTATAACTCTCTGTGCATTTAATCTAAGTACCTTTCCAAAGAGAAATGCAACATTGTGATAGATTTTTTCATCCTAGTAGCATGTATAGAATATGTAATGTTTTCATCATCCCATACATTCATCCAAAGGCATCCCCCAGACCAGTTAGTAAAGCTAAGACATGTATGCAGCTAATCCTTACATTATCAGATCCAGATGATTACTTTTGAGTGACATTTTTAAAGATTAACTTTTGTTTCGAACAGAGTTAATATAACTTTTCAGCTGTTGATATTTCCTAATTCACATCTATAGCAGCACACTAGAGAGCCACTGTCAGATATCTGGGGCAGCTTTCTGCCATAATTTTTCAAGTAAAAGTGATTTCTATCCAGTGCAATATAGTAACCTGTACATACAGAGGTGATGAAGCATTCGAAACTTATTTTTTTGCAACATTTCCCCTTTCAAGCTTATGCAGTGCTGATTATCCTGTGGTCACATTTTTTACAGTCAACATGAAATATACTTAAAAGGTTCTATGTCAGCACTCTTTTTATTTCAAAGTTGAAGAAAACCTTCAGTGTAGGGATGTGGAAAATGATTATGCTATGTTAATTAGCTGATTCTTTTTTACCATTCAACTTGTTTTGAAATGAGTATCCTATAGGATAGGATATCCTATATATATAAAAGATACTTTTTTATATATATATATACACACATTACCATTCATATTTTTGCTCTTAACACACTTAAACAGGAGCCTTGGTAAATAACTTTGGAAAGGAACTTTGCAATATTTTCTGCATTTTTTCGACTGTATTTTGGAACTATATTCTTTTAATTTACAGAGTGAATTCAGAAATAGCATTCCCAAAGTCTTAAATGTCATTTAGTGCTACAGTGACAAAACTGTCACATTATTCAGCATAAAGTGCATTGTAACTCAGTAGCTGAAAAAACACTAGTCAAGAAAACACTTTGATGGATGTCTGAAAGCCAAAATGCTATTTGACAGATACAGTTGTTTGGTATTTTTGTCAGAAATTACAGGTATATCCCTTTGTATGTGTCTTACCTTACTTGCTCATCTCAGGAACCAGATCAGATAATCAAATAATAAAATCCCTGAGGTTTTCCATATTTAGTCTTCTTCATTGAAAGGCACAAAATCATTCAGTATTTACCCATCAAAAGAAATCTCCTTGCAATGTAGTAGCATGAAGAGGATATCTTCAGCATTAAATCCACTAACAGGATACAGAATAAGTATTTGACTGCCTACTCTTGCTATACAGAATAAGAGAGCACTCCATAGTGAGTTTAGGTGCCTACTACAATGAACACAGAAGGTCATATATCTAACAAAGGGGGTCACAGCAGCCATGAAATGGGGGGTGAGCTGTCCTGGGCTAGCCACCAGAAGCTATTGTGGAAACGGTGGGGTTTGTCTCAGCTCTGTTGAGACCTTCGCTTGGACTGGATCTAGTCTCTGATGTTACACAGATCCCTCATTGGAGTCATAAACGAGAGGTTCACTGTCTACTCCAAGTCAGTCATGTAGCTCTAAGATTTAAATGTGGGCTCACTTCCTGTGTGAACATCAGAGTATATCAAAAAGAACCTCTGTCAATCATCTCACTTACAGGAGATATTCCCTTTCTATTAAGGATTTAAAGTATTTATTCTGCCAGTGAAACATCTAATTATCTCTAGCTGATGGTCAATGCACACATATGAGAGGAGTCCCAGTTCTTGCTCAGCAAATGTTTTGCTCTCTTTGGTGTGAAGTACAGCCCACAGATCCATGTCCTGAGACTTCCTTCTAGATCAAGCTCCACATATGAGATAAGCAGATGAACACCCAAGTGATACATCCAAACAGAGCAAAATCCATTGACAAACGTGTGGATGTCTGAGAAATTTCATTATTGAAACAGAGACATAAGACATCAGGGTCATCTCTTACCTTACATGGGTATATGTGCAAAATTTTAAAAGCAAAGCTAGTACTTACATGCCAGGGAGCTGTTATTTTCTTCCATTTTTGTTCTCAGAAAACATTTGAAGATCCATTCCACAAAAAAATTGTTAAGTGTAAAGATCCAATAAAACACTTTTGGCAGTAATAAAATATTTTGGAACTTACCGGAACTGAAATTTGAGGATTATTTTTAAGTTTTCCAAGCACAGCAAACCCATCAATGCTGATTTTCGATTTTGGCTTTATGTTTAAGGATTCTATTTTAATACAGTCAATAAAAAGTGTGACACTGTTTGCTTCCACGCTTATCATAAGCTTGTGCCATTGGGAATCAAACAAGAAAGGCAAATGCAAAAATGATGCAGTTTGGAGGCTTCCATCTGCTGCTTTATAAGAAAACTCAACACTTTTCATTTGACCATTAAGATCTACTCCAACTTGTTCTTTTCCTGAAGAATCCTGAATCTGCCAAATAGTCCAGTATTTCTGAAGTGTGGCCCCAGTCATCCGAAAAGTAGTTAGAAAGGAATATTCATCTGGCAATCCATTGGAATATATGGCACTGTGTAGGATCAAAATACAGTTAATTTGTTGTGTATTTGTTCTGAAAAGCTCCACACATCACCACAGAGTAACGAGGAACAGTTTCTCAGCTGAAACGTATTTCAGCCATGCTTTTATCAGTGCTCTTTCTGCATGCAGAGTCCCAAAATGGGATGTCCTTTTGAGTCATTAGTGTTGATGATGGCAACAGGAACTGGTTCAGAAATATGGGCTCTTCCAACATTGTACAATATTTATGATAACCCTTTGTAAGTGTAATGAATGGAGCAACAGCAGACTCCTACTTCAGATTTAGAAAGGGTATCTGGCAATTATGCTGTTTCCTACTGTTATACTTACCAAATCAATCAACATAGTCTGACTTTTTAATTGACCACTTAGTACAGATCTCATTTCGTTTTGAAGGCATAAGAATGCCTTTTGCAAATGTATTTTCTTGTTCAGCCTGACGATAACCATTTTGTTAATGTATTAGCTATTGCTTCATCAGAAATCATTCAACAAAACTTTCATGGCAAATGCATGCATAGTAAGAACCCACGCTAAACATATGTCCTGTGACATTCAACCACAAGACTACAAGTAGCAGGGAATAGGTTTGTCACATAAAATGTTTCATTCTTTTGCAACTCCTATTACATGTGAGATTTAGAAACACAAGTTCAACTGGCTATGTCACCGTTCAAAGCAGTGATGCAATTCTTTATTCCAAATGTGTCAGTGAATGCAGTAGAGTATTTAAGAAATATGCCTTCTTATATGCAATGGATTGTAAAATTTTAATGTCATAATCCAGCTGACATCAATAAATTTGTTACCATTTATTAACATTTAATAACTTGTATTTGAATAAATTCATTAAGTATAGAGACATGCAGAGCTATTTTGCCATCAGCATTCATTAAAATAACTTCTCAGGCAAGTAGGCATTTTGAACAAAGATTATTTTTGAATGGCAGACCAAGCCTATCTCAGCAGCAATTTAGCCAACATTAGTGAACCTCAGGCTCTAGGCTAAGGGGAAAAGAAAAAAAAAAGGCAAACCACAAAAAAAGGAAAAAGAAAAAAAAATTGCATAAATTAGTTCTGATTCCGTATGCTTGATGATTACTAATTTAGTAAGAGGGTACTTCCAGATAAAATCTCCAGTTTGCAGTTTGGTGTGTGTCCAAAGCTGTAATGCAATCGTGTTCCAGCAGGCGACGGCACAGCCTCAGTAAGATTTCAGTAAGGACCAGAACAAGCCTGGCAGCTTCATCTGATTTTGTACCCGAATTCGGGCAGTATTACATACTACCTGAACCGTTGTTTTTATTACTTTTTCTTCAAGAGACATTATATACACCTGAAAGCTGGTGTATGAGGAAGGGGAAGGTTTAGCTGGAAGGTTATCTCACAAAGTGTGGGGATACGCAAAGTGGAAGAAGGGGTTCCTTGCCAGTATCTTTAAACTGTCCGTTATTTTCTATGACTTGTGTCTCTATTGACTGCAGATGCAGTCATCTGTCGCAGCTGGCGCTTTTTTATAGGGTTTTATCTAATGTGTTCTCTCATTGTTTGTTTCAGTTTGTGTCTGGCCACCTCAAATGCAAATGTTAATGTATGGACATTTCCTCCTGTTCTGAATGCTTTCCAGTGTTTACTGTTATCCACTATACTTCCTTGCATCAGGCTTCTAGCTTACACAACATGATTATATACTCTTTCCTGCTCCAGTAAGATACTCTCTTCCCCTGTCCAGACACACATTCACTGTTACTAAGCTGCTGATCCAGTTCAGCATGTCTTTTATGGCTCTCTGTGTCCTTCTTGCTCTATAATATTCCTTAAATAAGTATTTCAATCTCTTCTATTGCTAAAATATTAGCTCATCTGAGTCACTAACCTCTTCAGTTACTCGCCATTTGCTCTTGAACAAGAGCTGGTTTTCCTACTACCATACTGTAGGTGATATTGTTAGGTAATTTTTTAACTAGCCTCTCTGTGATACTCCACTTTCTTAAGTTCAGTGACTCCAGGGAATCGGATACGCTGAG
This sequence comes from Pezoporus flaviventris, assembly GCF_033815535.1. Taxonomy (NCBI): domain Eukaryota; kingdom Metazoa; phylum Chordata; class Aves; order Psittaciformes; family Psittacidae; genus Pezoporus; species Pezoporus flaviventris. The sequence goes on along the minus strand of NW_026892579.1, from coordinate 25,112,834 downwards.
CTGTGCAGCTAAAGGACACAATACTAATCCCAGATCCTCTGAGGAGAGGTTTTCATGCTTTCTCTGCCCTAAGCTTTGCTGTCATGGCAATACTGATGAAATTTTGCACCATATTTAACTATAGTGTTTGTCCTTTACAAGCCACCATAATGGTCCTCCTTCTTTTTCAGAAATTAAAGTAGAAAATAAATATGTCAACTTTTTCAAGTGGCATACAAAGGGCAGAAATTGTATAAGAACTTTCAACACTAGTAAGAGAAAACTAAATGATAAATGTAATTATAAGAAAACAGTAGATACAAACTCACTGCAACACCATGTTTAAATATTCACTTTTTAAAAAGCTTTCAATAACCAATCAGAAGAGCTGCTGACTTTACACTAAAGACTTGGTATCAGCAATGTGACTCAACATAATGAAGCACAGCATGACCTATTGCCAGAAAGGTACTCTACAGGGAGCTGTTACTGTGTAAGATTTATACCTCTAATTCTTCAAGTAATGCAGAAACAGATTCTCACCTCAGTTATTCCAACAGTAATAAAAGCTATTCCATTGGCTTTAGTGGTTTCAGTGTATTTTAGTGCACAGTTTTTCACAGAGCCTGTAATCCTTACATAAATAAAATTCTATTGAAGTTAGCAGCTTAAAATGCTAAATACTTGGAAACCACAGCAGATTTACCATGATATTTAAATAAATAATTGTAGAGAAGTTATTCCTTCATCTCACTGCAAAAGCTGCTATCTATGTAAGCACTTAACTTACTTCAGTACATTATTTTTAACATATATGTTTCCAATTCCACTATTTTATGGAAGGAAATCAAACAATTTTAAATTTAGAATCAGGCAAGTGAGCAAAAGAAGAATTAATATGACAAAATATGTCAAGCAGAAAGACCAAATTCAGTCCTGACTGATTTCCTAACCCCTTAAAACTGACAGGCATATAAGCCATCAGAGCATTTTTCCTTACTTACTTATTTTCTTTTAATCTTTTTCATAAAAGCCTAAGAGACACCTAAGACTCTTATCAATCCTGTAGCCTGAATGCTTACCAGGAAGATTTCTTTGATATTTCAAAGCTAAGTCCTACCTACCTTGGGTGACATGGTTTAGTGTGAGGTGTTCCTGCCCATGGCAGGAGGGTTGGAACTTGGTGATCTTAAGGTCCTTTCCAACCCTAACTATTCTATGATTCCATGATTCTACAAAAGCACCGATATAACCAAGACAAGTCACCTGACTAGGTGGTGCAAGCTCTGAGTAATCCCACTGATTTCAGGATTCATCAAAAGCAGCAGAGTACATTAAAAGGTTAGCTATATACTGACCTGAATACTGCTACTAAAGTAAGTGCTGATTTTGTTAAGCCTGTTTCTTTAAAAGTTAATTTACTAGGTGAGCATTATTGTCTATTGAGATAATGGACATCATCCTTGCTAAATAAAGATTTTAGAAATGTTAGTACAACCTACTAGCGTTTGGTGTCGAAACTTTTCTGGCCAACCACATGATAATGCACTATCATAGCCCCAGGTTCCTTTGCTCAAGCTGGTGACACTTGTATCTGCACCTCCTGAAGCCTCCTAGAGTCCTAGCTGACCTGGCAGGCACTATCTGGCAGCCACCATATAAAAAACAGCACTCAAACCTAGCTAAGCATTTTTAAAAGCAACTGTCCTAAGTCATTAGACAGAAGTTATTTGTTAGGACTCACTGCCCTCCTTTGATCTCTATTCTTCAGAAACATACAGTTCTGAGCTAATTATTTCTTATGACCTAATTAGCTTCTTAGCTGCATTTGGTCTTTCCCACTACCATTTGTCATCATCAATATCTATGTAAGATATCTTAGTCATAATGCAAAAGGAAAAGCATCTCAAGAACTTTGGTGGCTGGAATTAGAAAGCCAGACCTTCAGGCATATGCATTTGGGGAACATTACTTCACAGAAGAGCATTATTCCCAAAGGAAAAAACAGGAATTCAGCCTATGAAATTCTCTGGATGTTCCAAGCTTACTGATAAAGCTTTATAAACTTCCTGCCTTCATTTTATAATTTCTTACCACATTGTGCTTGTCATGTCATGTGTTAAAGTGGTCTGCAGTACACCACTGCCCCAAATATAAACACTGTTCAAAAGGTGTCTTCAATTTTTATGTTGTTGTTTACTTTTGGCAGAGGTGAGGATGATGCAAAGGGACATCATTTTTGGATCCATAGGTAGCCTATGGATCCATCAGTATGCCCAGGACTTTTCTCTGATACTAAGTTCAGCTGGCATGAAAAAGTTTAAACATCTTACTTCCAAAATATGATGACTGCATACAAGCCGCATATTGGGAATTGTCCATGGCTTATGTTAGCTGCCAGGCTGTGCCCAGGAATTCTTTAAAGAGTGCTAACTAGTCTGGACTCAAAGCATGCCAAGGTCTTTTCTAATATTTTAACAGTATAGATCATCAAGTGTGAACGCCTTGGAATGTTCCCTGGCATTAATTTATCCATGTGGACATGGGGGCTTTGTGATGTGACAGCTGCATTTGTGAAGCCAAAGGATTAAGATTTCATCCAGTACCTGAAGATAGATAGCTCTTTTCCCCCATATGAAAACATATCATGAACATACTCCTTTGTGCTAACCTTGCAATTAAAAATCAACACCATTATTATCCAAATTAATGGTAATAATTTTGTATTTACTAACTCTTGGACATCTACAACAGGTACATATATTAAATTAAAAAATGACAGGTTCACTGTGTCAGAGGCAATGGGTATGAGTCATGGCAGTTTCTTATTACATGAAGAACATGTATATGGTTCTTCAGCAGATTTTACTCTGAAGGGATAGCCTATAGAATCCCTAGCCTATAGGGATAGCCTACAGTATATCCCTTACAATAGAAGGGGTAGCCAATGGGAATTTATTTACATGATGGGGAGAAGCTAAAGTCAAGAGTTATACGCAGTCATTCTGCTGGACCTTGGCAAGTATGCTAAGCAGCAAAAAGACCAAGCTACAATTTAGTAGTGCTTTAAGGAAGCTACATGAGCTTTTCAAGGCATAAGCTATTGCTACAGCAAATACTGAACAAATACACTGAGCAGTGACCACCTAAGCTCTCCTTCCAGTGCCATAACCATCTCAACAGGGGCTTGTCTGCCTTAGTACAATGATCATATGCTAGTTTAAGAAATCATTTTGCTATCTGTGGTAAGTACTGACTGAACAGTGACAGTCAGGCAAGCCCTCTGTGCTAATATTTCAGTTGGCTTGCTTGCCATTCCGATGCATGTGCGCACCTCCTTATCTCTTCTTCAAAAGCCTAGAAAGGCTTATGCCAGGGAATGGGCTTTCTTAAGAAGACCGCTCCCTATTTCATAAGGCAAGAGAAGACACTGTCCACGGCTGTTTGGGTTACCTGGTACTAATATGGTTGCTCATTAACAAAGGTGTGAGAGGAGATCTCTGCAGCAGAGCAAGCGCGCAGAGCCTGCTGCTGCCTGACGTCCTTATTGAGGGTCCCTCCCCTGTGTCTCTATGGCATGGGGGCCTTCGTGCCTATGTCAGCTACCCACCTGGGGAACAGTTTTTCCAAACTCACTCTACTTTTGCCTCCCCTGTCTCTTGGCGAAGCAGGAGGTCTCAGCGCCGGAGGCAGGTACCGGAGCATTACACTCTTCGTGTGAGTGCCCTGCGTCAGCTACAGCAGCACCCGTGCCTTCGGCCTCCCGCGGTCCCCGTGGCCCGCGCAGCCCGGGCGGGGCGGTATTTCAGCACCACGGGCACGGACAGCTCAGCGGTGGGGGGTGGCTCCTCCTTCCCCTCCCTTTCATTCCCCTCTCCTCGGGTCCTTTCCTCTTCTCCCTTCTTTGCTCCCTTTCCTCCATTCCACTTCCCTCACCTCCCCGTGAGCTGCTGCCCGCCGGTACCCCAGGAAATATTTGCATTATCGTTAAATACTCGAAGCGTGAATAAAGGGTAGCGGGGGGTGGCCAAAGGGAAATGCAGCAGGGATTTACGCCTGCTGCAGTGCCTGATCTGAGAAAGCCCATGCTATGCCCATGCTATTAAAGATGCTCAGCCTTCTTTGAGGTGCTCTGCATAGCTTGCTAATTCCTGTAATGCTTGTCAGCCATTCCATCATCCCCGATTCATAGCAGTAAACCCCACCTAACACACACACATTATAAACATAATGTGGAGAGTTCTGTTATTCAAAAAAATTATTGGAAATGGCCTAAGGTGTTCCTCTCCTGTGGTGTTAGCCTCAGTCGATTACTGCCAACTTCACTCTTTCTGAGACAGCTTACTGAGAGAGGCACACTGCGAAACAACTCTGGAGCAGAGCAGCAAGACCAGGCTCAGTCACACAGCAGCAGCACACTGATGCTCTAGAGCACTGTCAGGACTCAAGCCTTGATCCATGCCCCAGGACAAGACGTTTAGCTTGAGTGCAGATGACTAGCTCTAGTCAAGGCCAAGTTTCAGCTATACCATGAGGTAGCATTGCAGTGTAACAGCACAGTGTTGACTGAAAGTACAAGTGTCTTGAAAATATGGTAGATTCATGATACTACAGCACCATACCCAACCAACAAGCCCAGAGGCAGTAGTCAGCTCAGATACCACAGTGTATTTAAGCTGCTGGTATAAGCTTGATGTATATCAAGCATATATCTCACTAGAGCCACCTATAGCAATAAACCTAAATAGTCTTAAAAACGAAAATATTACCACTTCGGAAGTTCTGACTGTTCCTAAACTATGAAGCATGAGTTTAAAAGCTGAGTATCTCCAACTTTTAGTGAAATTAAGGTCCTATTTGCCATCTGTGTTTGGAGGCACACTTACGCTGTAGCAACCTTGATTTGCCACGGGGATGGAAACTAGCCACGAATCTAATGTAACCAACCAGTTAAACTGTAAACTAGCTTAACTTGACGGCTACAAAGGTAGAAGCTATGGAGGACTGCATCAAGGAAAAGTTGTCAGTGATAGCCAGATTATGTCAGAAACATTTTGCACTCCAATTATTCCTAGCTGGAACAATAGTCCAATTAAAGGCCTTGCCAATTTATTGCTAAGGCATTCTTAATTACATAAGGTGCTGGACCAGAATCCAGACTTGCCTCAGTCTGGCAAAGACATCTCTATCCAGCTGTACTGTCTCTATTCCTTCACTGGCAGCAAGCCTGGGCTGCAAAACAAATGCAAGTAGATTCTTAAATCCTGTCTCCTATTGCAACTTGCCTGTGACATGTTTAATAATTTTCATGTTTTATCATTAAGTGACCATAAATCAGTCAGGAACATGCATGTACCATTTACCGCAAAAGAAAGAAATAAAGAAACAAAAAAAAAAGAGTACTCCTACCATTAGTTTCTATCCTACGTTGTCTCTGCAGTCCTTATATGATCAGATAGATTCCTTTGTATCAGTGTTTTGGGAAAACATTCCTCACCCTCCTCCTGTTATCTTTTCTTTGATTCTATCATAGAATCATAGAATCATCGAATAGTTAGGGCTGGAAAGGACCTTAAGATCATCTAGTTCCAAGCCCCCTGCCATGGGCAGGGACACCTCACACTAAACCATCTCACCCAAGGGTCAGTCCAACCCTGCCTTGAATACCACGAGGGATGGAGCATTCACAACTTCCTTGGGCAACCTATTCCAGGGCCTCACCACCCTCACAGGAAAGAACTTCTTCCTTATGTCCAATCTAAACTTCCCCTGTTTTAATTTTAACCCGGTACCCCTTCTCCTATCACTACAGTCTCTAATGAAGAGTCCCTCTCCAGCATCCCTATAGGCCCCCTTCAGATACTGGAAGGCTGCTATGAGGTCTCCATGCAGCCTTCTCTTCTCCAGCCTGAACAGCCCCAACTTCCTCAGCCTGTCTTCATATGGGAGGTGTTCCAGTCCCCTGATCATCCTCATGGCCCTCCTCTGGACTTGTTCCAACAGTTCCATGTCCTTTTTATGTTGAGGACACCAGAACTGCACACAGTACTCCAAGTGAGGTCTCATGAGAGCAGAGTAGAGGGGCAGGATCACCTCCTTCGACCTGCTGGTCATGCTCCTTTTGATGCAGCCCAGGATACAGTTGGCTTTCTGTACTGGGAGCGCACACTGCTGGCTCATGTTCATTTTATCTTCAACCAACAACCCCAAATCCTTCTCTGCAGGACTGCTCTGAATCTCTTCTCCGCCCAACCCGTAGGCGTGCCTGGGAGGTGTGCCCTCAGAGAAGTGTGCGCTCTCTCTTTTCAAGTCATCAACAACTTTTGGCTTCACTTCGTAGAGGTGAAACTCATTTTATTGACAAATCTTGAGGAACCCTGAGCAATATCATTGGTAGAGGAAAGTGTAAGTCCCTGAAATTGCTTTTATAGAATCAGTGTGGTCTGGTGGTGGCAACAACAAAAAAGTTGAACTCCTCATTCCACTTCCAAAAGCTTTGCAAATGAGATGATCTAGATGGAAAGGACATCTGTCTCCTAAATGATAATATATTGAAAAATATGTGTATATATTTAAATGTCAAACAACAAAGGATATTACCTGGTTGGGATCCTGAAGTCTACATTGGGTCCCAATTTATAAGCCACTTGTAGAGAAGTGGAGCCCACTACTCTCTGGATAATTCCTTGGGAAGCAGCTTTTTCAATTTGAAACTGAGAAATCAGGTCAAAGCCTACAAGAAAAAATAGACGTGTCCAGAATATAACTTCCATTGTAATTTACTTGGAGAATTATGCAGTCACAGGGCTGAATATAACCATAAAGTTTCTGAACAGCAGCTTTTCCCTGAGAAAGTCAGAATGCTACTTGCCTGGTAAGTCATCTTGGCCAATCCTGATTGTCGGGCAGAGATCAGTTCTCTGACTGGCACCCAGAATGACTGGTAGTCCTGCAAAAAAGGGTGAATTTATTAACCATGTGCCTGCACAGTGCCTCAGATTACCTTAAAAACATTAAGTGAAGCAACTGTAAGAATATTATGAATTAAATAGAATTCTAAATAATAATAGTTACTATATGTATATAAGAATTTAAACTACTCAGTGCTCAGTGAAGCCCGAGGTCTAAGAATATAAGCATATGTTTCTAGAGAACTCCAAATTTAAAAATATAACTTGACTGATTTATTTTTTCAAACCTTCAAATGAGAGCCTTATAATAGCTCTCTTGCAGAGCTATGGAAAAATAGTTGTAGCATAAGAAGGCCTGCTGTGTAAGGAGTTTTTTTGGTTTGGAACTTTTGGTGGTTTAAGCAAACTTTGAAAAAAAGGCCAGTTACCTACATCAACAGTCTCCCTAGTTGACCAAGGAAGCTTAAACAAACCTCATGCCAACTAAAGAGGCTGTTGAGAAACTGTTGGCATCTTTTCCATCCTGGTATTCCAGGTGTTCCTGCTTTCCTCTGTACCACATTTGATCAGAGAATGATTACTTATTAAATATAGGGTGGGAGCAAGAAGAATTTACAGACCTTTTTCTTTGTTGATCTGAACAGGAAAGTAGAATAAATTTGTCTGAGGAAACCAAATTTCTCAGAATATTATCAGAAAGTCTCGAATAGGCATAAAAACCTACTAGATTCCCATAATTTTAGGAAGGAAAAGTAAACATTTATTTGAAGAGTTTAAGAGTTATATGCAAGTCCAGTGCCAGGCCAATCTTGGAAAATGTTAGTAGAGTCTGGATGGGGAAGAATGAAGGGTGCAAGTTGGAGATTAATTTCTAACCTACAGAGAGCCTCTTGTGTGCTGCAAAGCCTCAATCATAAATGTGGGTTTCCTTCTGACAACATAGACTTAAAGGGAACATTCAAGTTGACATGTTACGGCTTAGAAAAGGCCTCATTCTATATTATTTGATGAGACATATGGCTGGCATCCAGCCATATACATTTTGTGCCTAGCAAATAAAGTAGAAACAGTTTGTTGCCACACGTAGCAGAGTACTATCCAACTGGAAGCGCTGAAAGACAGGAGGAGGTTTGTGTTCTGTATCTACCACCTATACCCAGATTTTAATCCTTACCTTAAAAATACATCTAATAGTGAGTTTAAAATAACACACACAGCGCTTGCCTTTTACCCTCTTTCTCATAAGCATACATACATATATACACACACATTGACAGTTCTTCCCTTCTGTGGTGACTAGCTAGACAGGATTTTAGTTGAATAAGGCCAGAATAATTCTCTTCATAGTCAAAATTACAGAAAGATGAAATGCAGATAGAGTTTGTCTCCTTACTTGATTGGTGCTGGATGGTTGCTGAGATCAAAGACCATAGGAAACTACACAAGTAAAAGAATGCTGTAATTTTCCTGTAAACAGAAAGAAAACTCTGGTATGAATCTGTAGTTTCTGACAGATTTTGTTATTGACTTTCTTCTCAGAGCCATGCACATTAAATGTGTAAAACCCAAAGTTAAGGATTTACTAACAGATTTGACAAGACAATTTCTTTACATGAGAACTTTTAATTTTTGCCTTATAATAAAACATGTCAACAAAGCTCTTTCCATTACTATTTCTTTCATATAATGCTGTCATAAACCCAAATAACAAAGGCAGCAGCTGGCAAAGACAGCTTTAACTATTCTAATCTCTTATTTACAGATTTCTCCAAATCCTACTTGTTCTCTTACCAGTTGTTTTTCATCTTCACTGCTGGCTTTCTTTGTTTCTCTCATGTGAATGTGTAGTGTATATAGTCACACACTCTCCTTCACTCTCATTAGTCCTGTAGGAAAGAGAAGCAATGGCTGCAGACGGTTCCTCCTGCCCCATGCAGGACCCAGCAGGGAGGGAGGTGCAGGCTGCTGGGTCTGTTTTAATCTTGCAAAGGGAAGGAGGTGGAGGCTGGACAGACGTGTGTGTCCTGGCAGGCTCTGAGGGCGGACCTCTGGAGCCAGTTGAATATAAAGAAGGCAAGACAGAAAAGGCTGCTGCTTGTGCCAGCATCAAGGCAGGCAGATTAAGAAAATGTGAGTTCATTGATGCCAGGCACTGAATTGTGGGGTCTGTTGTTCAGCCAGGAAAATGAAAGAATAATGTGGACCATGCAGTTTGAGGAAGCTGGTGGCCCTGATGTGGTGTTAAGACCAAAAGCTTCAAGAACAAGGGAACCTTGGTCCTATAAAGATGTTATTTTCATTGCTCACTAATTTATTCACCAAGTAGTCTCATGAGAAGCCTAGCTGGAGTTATCCTAGTTGATTATTGTGAGTAAAACCTATTATGTAAAAGGGTTTTCATTGCTTAAACTCAAACTTCTTCAACGAATACACATAGGCATTACTAAGCAGACTCCTGTTCTTCTGTTGTCATTGATAAAGCACTCATTTTCTACAGACTATTACATGTTTCGACGCACAAAGACATTTATTCACATTTGCTCACATGTATGTAAAAAGAAAGAGAGGGACTAAAATCTGCATGCATGAAAAGACCAAGGAAAAGAGAAGAACAGCCAGGAGGTCTTGATAGTTACCACAGTCAAAATTCATGCATGTATAGAAAAGTGTGGTAGGTTGTGCTAACACATCACATTTGCAAGGTTTCATCTTCTCTAGCAAATGCAATGACCTCTGCTGTCTGATGAGAGTCTGAAGCAATAACTACCCCATTCATCCCAATTTGCTGTAACTCACATCCCCAGTATTGGCAATTCCAGTGTTAATATTGTTCATGCTTTTATGTCTATTGCTAGAAAGGAAGGGGCTGGACCATAGACATGAACAGTTTGGATTACATATCATCTCATTTTGATGCCTAAGCAAGCACATCTTGGTTGATACCACATGCTCCTCCTTCAAGAGAAAGGTATGTGCAGGGAGCCTTGCAGTCCATGTTGGCACGTGAAACCACTGCCAATAAAAATAAAATAAAATAAAAATCAGAAAAATATTGAGCTAATTTTACAATAAGTTTGCCCAAGTCATCACACACCTGAGTCACTAATCCCTAATGCAGATATTACCCTTCTGTCATGCAGTGATATCTGCACTGAGGGCTTAGAATGAGTACCAGAAGGTTTGTGAACGAATGGAAAGGAGCCTGGTGCCAAACCATATCTTTTATCATATTTAAGTTGTGGCATTGAGTTTGCCTTTGAGACTGCTTAGTATTAACAATTTATTTGTAGTGGCATTAAGGAAGAAAAAAACATCCCAGTAGTTAGCTATGGAGCTAAGTGGTACCATCTTTGAGGAAGGAAGCAAATATTTTTTGGCACATGATGTGAAGGTGTCTGCCATTGCTTGCATCTGGGGTTATTGACACACGTTATGCTCTCCAAAGAGGGGGAGGTTTGTTCAGAGAAATCTGGAGAGCATATATTCTGCTTCTGAACAATATGTATTCCATTTTCATTCGCATTTCATTGCACCAACTCTCTGGGTGGAACTTTTTTTATGCCTGGAGTATTTTCTCAATCCAGGATCTTCAAAAGCCATGCTTACTGAAATAAAACATGGTGATACTATGTAACTAAAGTGTAGGAAACTCATTTACTATTCTACTGTGGGCAAAGAAGAAATTCTTTGGAAGACACTAATAGGCTCTGGTTCTCCTGTGTGCATTTTGATGTCTTCATCTTGAAAGAAATCTCACAATCTACGATGAAACCCCTGATTAGATGTTCTACTAATAATCACACCATCTTCAAAGATCCAGGCAAATATTAGCAGACAAAATAATGGTAGTCTCCTGATTTATTAGCCCCCTGACCTAGTCAATCTTATTCCCATTTCATACAAATGTAAACTAAGATAGATGGAATAGGCACCTTACACATCTTGCTGAGGGTTACAAGAGACAGTGCCCACCCAAGTAACGCTCATGTTTAGATGATCTGACTATTTTGATGTGTCTCTAGTCCTATTGTATTTTTCTCTTTTTACGAATTGGGCTAATGCAGATCTTTTCAGGAAATCCCAATGAACAGTGATTACTGTTTAGCCACTTGCTCAGGAATACATCATGTAAGCAACTCTTGAAAGTAGATGAATTAATCTAGAACATGATTCTCTAGGATCTCTGCTCTTTTGCTAAGGCATGGTAACTTTGTTCAAATACTATCTCCTGCAAACAAGCTATGCAGGAATCTCATCACCGTGCTAGCATTTAAAGAATGCTTACACATCTGACTTCACATTCCTCTCCTCAAATACTTGATTCCCTATTCCTGTTCTTCTGTGTGGCTTAGGTTGGAAAGTATGTATCGGTACAGCTTTCTGGCTGCGGCTGGATTAGAGGGAAACAGCAAATAAATCAGGTGGGCCCAGCAGATATAAAGCTTGCTCTCTATGATGAAAAAGGTTGCAGTGAGATGGCTGGAGTTGGACTTTCAGAAGGCACAATCCAACACAAACCACAGAAACCAACGTTTGGCTCTGAAGGAGCTGTTAAATATGGCAAAGAAGCTTCCTCAGTTTAGGCTTGGGCTGATGGCAGTTTGGGATGGCTAAATTAAGCCTTCTCCTGATGTTTATTGTTTGACTTGGCTCGAAGGAGCTCAATGTTACTGGCTTGTATTTTCAAACAGGATTTTTAGGAGGAACTAGTCAAGTTTGTTCTCCTGAAAAGTATTTGCAGCATATATGCAGGCACTGGGGGCTCAAGAGCAGGCTTTGGGACTGCAGTAATGGAAGTCGAGTTTGCTGTGTTAAATCAGGGCCTCTGCCTGCATAAGTGGTCTCACAAAGGACCAGTGGTTGTTGTCCCCAGCCCTACACTGCTCTTCCACACATGGCTAGAGGGGAGAGGAGCGGTGGGAAGGTTAGAGGAAGGTCACTTCTTATTTATCTCACATGTCCTGGAAAATTACTTCTGTCTCATGTGGTCTTCTCTAAATTGCGCCTTCAGTCTTTTCATTTAACTTCAGCTTCTTATGACCACTTTCTCTGTCCAGTTTACAATAACAAAAATCTGCTTTACGCATTTCAACCTTCTTCCTCCTTACCTATAGCACAAGGGTCACTGCTGTCTTTGTAGTTTAGCACACTCTAGGATAAGCACATACCACTCACTAAACCTGGGTGAGTTTGGCTCTAATAGCTCAAAATTAACTGTGTGTGGCTGTGTGTGATGGCATTTCTGAAAGGTCTGCTTTTTATTAATCAGTCTAAGAGTTAAGGCAACTTGGACCTGTGGTTGATCTCATTGACATCAGGGGCTAAACTGGCACAGACTTAAGCGCCTTTTAATTAAACTAGCAACAAATAATTAAACCAGCATCCACAAGTGTAGGGTAATTGAACTGTCAGCAAAGCTATAAATCCTTGCCAGGCTCCAACACATTATTGGAATTTAGCAAATAATTTATTATCAAATAATTTCTTACCTTCATCATAAAAATGTACTTTTCTGTCCAAAATTTTATGAATTTTGGCATGGGAAGAAAAACACCTTTTCAAGCTGTCGGATGCCATTTGCTATAAAGATGAAACATTTTCTTTCTAGGAGAGGTTGCTCAAAGAAATCTGGGCCATATTCTCTTTCCAGGTGAACCTCACTGCAATGGCATTACAACCAGTTTGCGAACACTGAGGCTATCCCAGTGTAGTCTCCAAAATTCAACAAATCCCTCTGGAGTGTGCTTGGGGCACAGAGATGGTCTATACATGGGGCCAGACAAAGTTGGGCCATAGCTCCACGTCCACTTGACATAATAATTCTTTCTGTAGATGGAATTTCAGGTCCCATTACTTTTGGATGAAAGTTGAGATTCTGGTATCATTCCTATTTTCATTTCTTTCTAGGTCAGAAGATTTGTACTTTGTCTCCAGGGGTGCCAGACAGCGATTATCCTTGAATGTTACAGTCAGTGATTCCAATTACCTTAAATACAGGAGAATTTATTTTCTAGTGGAATGGCAGAGAAAATTGAAAGAAAAGTTAAACAAAAAAAAATCTCTCAAATTAGGAAGTATTTTCAGTCACAGCTTTATAAGTCTTGATGATATTCTTTTGTATTGCTGTCTCTTTCTATCACTACTTATTGCCTAAATATTATCCCAAACCTCTAGCACATCATTTACATGATGAAAAACATGTTCTTTAATATTTCAACGGAACTGGGAAAACATAACTCTAAATACATTCAGATTCTTTTTGAGCCAAAATTATGTGATCTGAACACAAATTTCAATTCTTAAAACCCAAAATTTTTGTAATTGTTGACTTGATGGAGCTTAGTTCCATTGATACTTCTCTCTCAATACTGCAGCAGGCAACATTTATTTTAATGTCATGAAATACTCTTTGAGAGAATTCATATCCTTGCCAACATCAGTAACAAAACAACTGTAGATTCAAATGTGGTCAGGATTTCCCTTTCTTAACACAAGCATGTGTGCACCACAACACTGGATCATAGGTAAAAATACTCATGAAAATTAAATTAGTGTATGGTTACTTTGGACAGTGACCATTTTAAAGGCTGGGCTTTCCCCTGCAGTCCTTGCCTTGCTGCCTGCCTTCCCCAGCCAAACTTGGCACCCTGTCTTTTGTCCTCAGCCTAGCCGGGCTCCAGCTGCCCAGGCCCAAGGAACGGGCAGATTTCCCCTACTCCAGAGGGCAGAGGGTGATTGATCCTGGCAGGGCAGGGAAGGAAAGAAATACACATATCTGTCTACTTGTTTCCATGAAAGAGCAAATTCTATGGCACAAATTCTGATTTTTGTGGGAGCTGGGAAAAAAAGTCAGATTTCACCTTGTTGAAGACTGTGAGGTTTCCGTAGCAGGTTTGGTTTTGATTCTTGGGTTTGGTTGGTGTTTTTTTCCTCATAAATGGTGATCTTCAAAGTTCCCAGCTCTCCCCAAAGCAATTTCAGGCTTTTTCATCACTGTATAGGTTTGTGCTTACTCAAGGTCTCTCTGAACAGCTCTGGAATGGGGAGAGTGAGGTGGTCTGTTTGTTTTATCATGAAAGCTGGGTTTCAACAAAGTATGATATTAGGGCAAATACCAGGATCACAGAAAGCTGGCACACACAGACCTCTATACAGAACTGATGACATTTAAAGTCTGTATTTTCATCTGCAAGATACGTTGCATATCAAATGAACTGTGCCAAAATCTAAAAATTGCTATTTTCTCTCTTATGAAAAATATAAAGGACATAAATATGCAAGAATAACACAATGATTAAGTAGTGTGAAGTACAATTGTAGCAGTTGGTAAGTATTTAATTCTTTATAATAAAGCCTACCTTTCCATTGCAGATTTTGCACTCCCTCTTACACCTGGCTGTTGACTTCAGCAGAGCTACTTGGTTGTGAAAAATGTTCTGGTCAGAAGTTCATTCAAACGCAACTAAGACAGCAAAAATCTGTTAACGTTACTCCTTCTATTTTCTCTTAGTGAATACACCGTTATGCTACCACTGGCAGCTTCTGAACAGTGTGCTACCAAAATGACAACCATGGGGAAGAAACCAAATTAATGATCATTTTCAAAGCAGAAGGTGGCTTATTAGTGAAGTCCCTTAGATATTTGTACAAAAGCCTGTGCCATTCAAAGTGTTCATAAATATGATCTAGGGGGAGTGTGAATAATGGGGAGATATCATCTGCAGATATGAAGAAGCTACCTGAGCAATAAAAATGAAAGATGAGGGTGTAAACTGTGGGAAGGTCTCAAAATACCTCATAAGTGTTTAATAAAATAGCAGGTGAAAATCTACATAAATCAAGAGGAAATAACTGGCAATGAAAAGGCAGTCCTAAATTTATGGTGGCTTCTGCAGTTCTAGAGAAGTATCTGTCAGCTATAACAAGAAAAGCTATGAAAAAGTACCCCACTGCTCAGTAGTTGGCATAAGCAAACTCCATGTTAGAAACAATTGGGAAAGCAACAGTGAACAAAGCAGAAACCACCAAACTGCTACCGTATAAACCATGGTCAGCAGCAATGATCAAATGTTTGGACTGCTTTCAGTGAAAGCCAGTTACCTAGATGAGGATTCTTCACCCTTGGGGGAAAGAGAAAAAGATATCTAATGAAGTCAGCATGGAGAAAGTGAATAAAGAGCAATTGCTGCTGTCTTGCAGAGCAAGGACTAAGGTCATCAACTGAAGCTAAAAGGCAGGAGATTCAAACAAAGCAATAGACAGCCCTTCTCCACACAACTTGTGGCAAGCAGTGGAATTCTTTTCCACCACTTTTGGCATATGCCATTGCAAATGTGAAAAGTTTTATGGGATCAAAAAGAGACATGGCAGATTTATGGAGGAAAAATCTATCCATGATCACCTCCAACTCACAAAGTCTCCAGGCCACAAATCACTGCAGACTCAGAAAACACATGTGAGAAGTGTTCCTATGCACATTTTCTATTCCTACATGCTTCTTTAGGTATCCACTACTAATTCTTTGACCAGAAAATGTATGCTGTGTAAGATGGACTTTTGGTCTGACCTGATACAGCTGTTGTTATCTTTTAATACTTAAAAGACTTGCCGTACTGAAAATTCAGAAAGAAAAGGCTGCATTTGTAGTACCAGAACTCATTTTAGGGGCTTGGACCTAAAAGCACTCCTAAAAACAAAGCCAGCTGTGTTCCAAGAAGGAAGGGAGTTTCTTTCTGATGTCCCTTAACTTTTTCAAAATGAATGATACTGGAATGGAAGTTCTGTCCTCGTATATGGAGAGAAGTGTCAAAGATCACCTCACAGGCTGGATGTTAGAAAAGAATCAAAAAAGCATAGAAGCATAGAAAAAGTTAGACCAGTGAGGACCCATGGAGGTTACCTGATCCAACCTCCTCTCAAGGCAGACTCTTATTTCAGAGTCAGGGCAGGGTGCTTAGGGCCTTATCAGGCTGGGACCTGAGTAACCCTAAGGACAGAGACTCCAGAACTACTCAGGGTGGCGGCACTGGAGCTTAGCATCTAAGAATGAATGTGAGAAGGACTTTCACTACCAGGAACAAGTAATTTGATAGTTATTCTCTATCTAGTTTGTATATCTGTAAGTAGTTATTTGTGCTGCAAGAATGTGAAAAATCAAGTGCTCAGACAGTTCAAGAGCAATGTAGGGCAAGACTGCATGAATTCAGAAACGAAAAATATCTTGCAGTGACATCTGGGGGATATTTCTTCTGGAACACTACATGAAGAACTTTTCTTTAAAACAAAACACACAAAAAAAAGAGGCTGAGCATGAAAGTATTTATAATTTTGATTTATGTTTAATAGTTGGCTTTATAAAAGATTGGTAAATGTTTTACTGCAGTTCACTTAAGAAGGAATGTAGTGTGCCTATAAATAAATCCATGTTGATTATCTAGCAACATAAGCTTCTCTGTTTCCCATGTTACTGATGCAATGATCTGAAGTGTATCTCATCAGATATGATTAGATATTTCCTGTTGTCATGTGTAAATTAGTCACTCACTCCTGCAAATGTCACAGAACTTGTTTTGCTGCTTTCTCATTTATTTTTGTATGTCTTATAGTTGGATTTCTCAAGACACCCATTTTAACTACCACCTTTTTATTCCTCAGGTATTTTTGCCACCAGTGGGCTTCTTGTACAACAAACATGGGAAGACTTATTATTAAAGATTCTGTACTTTCTGGATTGTTGGCTCTTTTTTTCTTTCTTTTTTTTTTTTTTTTGTTAAATTTTTGTATGTAAGTTGTAAGAAGGTATTTTTAACAATAAAATTTACTGTATTATACTTCAAGACTTCTCATCTTTGCTTACAGCTGAGATGGTACTTGCATTCACATGCTTTCCTAAAACTAAGTACAGTCTATGGCCAGAACTTACGTCGTTATAAACTATGGATTGAGAAGTCTATAACATTTATAACAGCAGCCAACTATAATTTTCCAAGGGAAGATCTCTTTTGTAAAGCCAACATTAATTAAAATAAAAAGACCTCCTGCAAAAGTTTTAGGAAGGTGATCATGGAAAGTTGGTTGATATTGTGGCTGACAAATCATGTGTCAAGTGACTTGCCAAGAAAACCAAGTAGGAATGTTTCCTGTGTACAGGAGTCTCACCTCCATGCATGGTTTCTATGCACAAAAAAAAAAAAAAGAGGATAAAAATAACCTAGCTACAATGCTCTGAAATGTCAAACACACTTTGTGCTAAGATTTGTGATCTCACCTGGGTGATGTGGACTGCATCACATTCTGCAGCCTCTCTGGAAAGCAGCCAGTTGCTGTAAAGATTTACAGCATACATTAAATAGTTGAGGGGGAAAGGCCCATGTTCAAGGGGAAGGCAGCAGCACAGAGGGTTAGCAGTGGGGAGGACTTCTGCCACTTCTAGGTCAGTGCTCTGAGTCAAGCTTTCCTCAGAGCTGAACAAAAGTTGTTAGTATCTCATGTCTGCTAGTCCATATTAAATGAGTTACTGATCACAGGCCAACCTTTGGCAGACAAACATCCCACCACAAAATCATTCTCCTTCTGGAAGCCTTGTAAGAAATCCAAGGACTAATTGGGCATGGAAAATGGATTACCTTTTCTCCTCTAACCAAGGTCTTCCCAGGCTGAAGATGAAACCAGGTGGTGGGGAAGGGTAAGCAAGAAGCTGCTTCCCAGACACTAGCAATTTTGAGGATAACCAGAGGACTTTACAAGGGTGCTAAACTGGTATTTTTCAAGCCCTTGTAAAACTGTCTGAAAAATATAGGCACTTGTGAACAGCACTCTGTTCAGTACTGTACTCAGTGTTTGAGACATTGTTACGTTTTAATTCTGAAGAATATTTGTATTTGGTTTAAGAATTTGAAGGAACATTTTAGGCATGAGTTCTCTTGAGCCAAAGCTTTTACGGTACTGGACTGAAGAGCACAAACATCCTACTTGTGCTGGAATGTATAGAATTTGTAAGAAGTATGACAGACTCATATACTAGTTAAGCTTTTGTCCTGGGTTCAGCAGTAGCAGTCATGTTTTTCCTTTGTGTTAACTGGTGCAGTGCTGTGTTTTGACTTCTAGTTTGAGAACAGTGTTGGTGAAGCCGATGTTTTCGGTTGTTGCTAAGTGATGTTTACCCTGACCAAGGACTCTGTGAGGCTCATGCTCTGCCAGGGAGGAGGGGAAGCTGTGAGGAAGCAGAGACGGGGCGCCTGACCCGGGCTAGCCGGGGAGGTATTCCATACCACAGCACGTCATGCCCGGGGTGGGGGGTAACTGGGAGTTACCCGGAAGGACAGGGGCTTCCGGGTGGAACTCGTCTTCTTGGCCGGTGGTATCGTATTCTCTTCCCTTGTTATTTTCCCTTATCATTGTTTTAGCTGATAGTAGCGGTGGTGATTTGTTGCTGGACTGTTCTTGTCTCAACCCGTAGGAGTTGCACTCTCTCGATCCTCCTCCCCGTTCCTCCAGGAGCGGGGAAGGGGAGAGCCCCGGTGCAGGGGGGGGTTGGAGACGGACACGGACCTCGATTGTTGTCAGCTCGGCACCACTCACTGGGAGTGAGTGAACAAGTTACCTGACTGGGTTTAAACCACGACAGCTTTGCAGGGATTTCTGGAGGTCCTCTGGTTCACCCTTCTGCCCAGAGCACGGCTGTCCACAGGTTGCTGAAGACCTGTCAGGTTTTGATTATCTCCAAGGATGGACAGCTTGGTTCATTGTTCAATTACAGTCTCACATGAATACTTAGTAAATATGCTTATTTACAACACCCAAGCTAAACTAGTTAGCAGTCCTGGAGCACAGAAGTGCTTGACACAATCAGCATATAAATGTGAGAATCCTTTCTGCATGTGCTGTCACTCAGGCCATCTCCTTGACATCTAGGACATTTCTGAGAGTATTGCAGATGCTTTGATGTAATTGGAAAGAATACTCCAGGGCACTGAACACAATTTTCAAGGTAATGCAGCTCAAATTTGACACAGAATGCTCTCTGGTTCTGTGAAATTTCAATACTTTTTTCAGGAACTTTCCTATTTTCCAGCTATCTGTGTCTTTAAACCTCCTCCATAACCCTGTTTAATGCCACCTGTGGGAATCTTTTTTTTAGGATGAGTTCGGGTCTATATTGGAGAAGACTTTGCTGGCATAATGATGACAGAGCGTGGGATTTCTTGTGTCATTTTTACACTGGAAAAGTCCTAGTGCATATATATATATTATATATATACACACACGTGGACTATATATATTATATATGCACACATTGTGCATATATATACATACAATCATAGATATAGTGTATATATTTTGTATGTACACATTTTTATATATATAAAATACACAATTATACCAGATAAACGATACAATTTCATCAGCATAGTGTATTTATTTTGCTTGCTGAGCTGGCAAAAGCCAGTCCAGGAAAAACAGAGCTTCATTTGAAGGGAATTATCTAAATTGAGAAACCTTTCTCCAGCGTGAAGAGTCCACACATGCAGTCTGTGGCCCTGTGATTAGTGAACTGACTTTTCTGTCCGACAGGTGGAGTTTTACCATCACCAATGCTCAGATTCTCAAGCCACACTGCTCATTCATTATAATCTAAATTAATCCTAACCGCGTATTAGTACTGTTTAATATTGATAATGCCGGATGGATATATGCAGAGACGAATGAATTACTGTTTTTTTCCATCTTTATGTAGTATGCAGGTTGTTAAGACACCCAAAGTCATCAGTGCTGTTTCTATCTTTAGTTACATTGCTGAGATATTCAAGCAATTGGAGGGTTTTATCTTTGCTGTCAAGCACTCTAACATTACCTCTGTGACATACACCTTATTCAAAAAAGAACTTTGCTGCAAAAATATCAAAACACTTTGTTCTATCAAATACCAACAAGCTTTACGTTCTTGTGGTTTATGTTGCCTGTTATTCACCTGATGTAAATGACCTTTCAGTCTCTTCTGCACTCTCTGCATCTTTGGTAGAATTACTAATGCACATGTCAATGATTGTTCACCTTTTAATTACATAAAGACATTTTGGTAACTTACCCATTGTGATCCCATATTTTCAATAAGCCAATGCCTCATTTGTGTATTTGCTTCGCACTGTGCATTCTGCAGAGTTTTCATTCACCTTGCAACACAATAATCCTCTTACTGCAACTGTAAATACAACCAGAAACAAATGCAATCGCACAGACAGGAGAGTGATTGTGGACTGAACTGTAATGGATAGATGAAGAGTTGTGGACTGACAGCTGTTACACAGCCTTATCAGAAACTAGATCCGTTCCTTAGGTGTTAGTTCCAAATACTCATGTTTAAATCATGCTCCTTTTTTGTACGCTCTCTTTCTGACTTGATGAATTTTGCATCGCTGTCTGCACATGGTGTAGCCAGGAGCACACCTGGAACGGCAGGACTTCAGTCACTCCCAACAGATGGGAAAAGAAATTGAAGATTGTTCTCACATATGCTGGATGTATGTGCAAGCTGGTTTGTTATTACATACATAATAGGTGTGGCAGTGCCATTATTAGATTACATAGGTTACAGGCAGTACCTGTAACCGTCCTGATTACTGTTAATTTGAAAAGGTTGTGCCCTGATTATTCTTTCCAAGATGAGGTGTAAAGACCTGATCTGCAGGGTGGATAACATGTTCTGGATTCCAGAGGCAGGGAGGAAACTTCCTGAAGCCTTGAGTGAGGTACTTGGGCTCTAGGTAAGGATTTTAAACATGCCCCTGTACCTACCATTACCTGTGGGTTCCCCATTTTTAAGGAGTAGGCTTCAAGGTATGCCTACCTATCTCTATGCACTGTGTAGGAAGTGTAGGTGACTAATTGTATGACCTGTATTACTTTCAAGGAGGAGAGCCCTAAAATGAAAATGTTGGGTATACCTGCATTTAAAATGTCTTGTTTAGTTTACTTCAAACTTCTCCTTAAAAACTTGTTGGGCATTTCAGTCCTTACATTATCCTGGCATTTACTTTGGGAATTGCCTAGGAGAGCTATCCTCTTCTACATTTCGTACAAACACATTAAAATGGTGTGAAATAAAGAAAACACACTCAGGTGGGCTTGGTGGAACACACGAGTCAGGTGAGAGAGCCTCTAGAGTTTCCTGGTGCTGCCTGTCGAGTTAATCCTAAAAAAACTTATTCAACCAGCTATTGCAAGTAGTAAAAAAGCCAAAGAAAATAATTAATTGACTGGCATCATCCATTACTGACCACATTTTCCCTTTTGCAACTGAGGTTAACCAATTGCAGCTTTAACAGGTTTTTTGATTTGTGGGTGTTCTCTTTAACCGGGTATATTGATCTGGATAGAAGCCAAAGGTAGAAATGTCTGTAAATTATCACATGTTCTTGAGCAGTAATAATTGAGGATTCTCTCTGACATTCAGAAGAAGAAAATACTACTTGGCTAGAAATCTGTATCTCATAGCAAAGAAGCCAAGAAAATACAGTAAATGCTCCAGGTGTAAGAAAATAAATATGTATATTCCATGCTGTATGCACTTTCAAATGCTATAGTTTGGCATGTTGTTGCAAGTAGTAAAAAGGAGGTAGAATTAGGCTTTCTTCACTAAATTATAGCAGCATTTATGAATATTTATATAATTTCTCAAAACTAAAAGTTAGGGTTATTTAGATGCTTACGTACTGAGTGAAAAAAACATGTTGATAACTGAAGGATGTCCAGCATCCTGAAATGGTATTTCAAAGAACACACAATACTATATGATTCAGCTGAGATTTCCATTTATCTGGGTACACTTCCGGAGGTGAAGTGAAACTACTGTTTTAAATGCTGGACAGTGAGCTTGGACTGCAGTGCTCAGCCCAGAGCACTGAGTGCCAGTCACAGATGGGAGGACTGTGGTCTCCAGAGACAGAGCAGTGGCCTCCCTTGAAAGAATCTTCTCATCTCTGTACCAGCAAGAATGCAGAAAGTCATATCTTATTCTTTAAACACTCAAGGCTAGAATAAATTTTATACTTACCATTTAGGCTAAGTGCTTTTTAGAAACCACATAAAATGCAACTCCTTTTCCCAAAGGCTAAGATGAAAAAAAGAAGAAAAGGATTGATGGTTCTGAGTGTTTAATGGATTACAACTTAAGAAATCTGAATTGGAGAGGACAGTCACTTGACACTGTTTAGGGAGCATGGTCTTCAAAGGAGTCTGTCTGGAGTAGCAGGGGCAGGCAGCTCCCTGGAGGTCCTCTGGATCAGCAGAGCAGGGTCTGGCACTGCTGTGGCATCACCAGGGCAGGGACCAATGTCTCACAGGTTCTAACATGGGTCCTGGGGCACAGCAGGGTGGGAGTAGACCAGGCAGGGACAGTATGACCCCGATTAGAGCCCTCAGATTTTCACATTCTATATCCCCAGCCAACAGATCTCCCTTGAAAAGAACAGTACCAAAACCTGTCTGACAGTTGTATCTTGCAAAGGAATCTACTCTACCTACAGGGAACAGCATGTCTAGGAGGTACTTTAGCTGTGGCTATACTGACTCAGTATGTGATACATCATGAGAGTAGAGTCTGCAGACTTTTCTGTTTAAAGCCTGGAAAACGAGGAGATTTAAGGCAACATGCAGCTCAATAAGCAGCCATAAAGACCTCCAAAAGTGACTGGTGTTCTCAATGCAAAACATGCAGCTTCAACATCTGGGACAGGTGGTGATGAGAGGGGTAAATTTCAGTATCAAAAAGATTAGAAGATTGAAACAGTAGCATCACAAGAATGGTCAGATCAAAAGATGGTAGAGTTAAAAAAACAAACAAACAAAACTTTTTTTTCTAGACAGAAAAAAATAAATATTTCTGTCAGAGCACAAATACGAGAGAAGTAAGAGAAAGAGAAATTATTTATGATCCCCAGGACATGATTCAGGCCAGGGGAAAGAGCCCTGGGATATGGATATTTGCTCTGCGTGGGACACTTTGAGTTTAAGGAATTTGTGTGCTATCTAGAC
This sequence comes from Pezoporus flaviventris, assembly GCF_033815535.1. Lineage (NCBI taxonomy): Eukaryota > Metazoa > Chordata > Aves > Psittaciformes > Psittacidae > Pezoporus > Pezoporus flaviventris. Next base: position 25,089,912 of record NW_026892579.1, on the reverse strand, counting down.
TATAATGGAGACTTCCCCTCTATATCTTTTACGATCACTGCCTTAGAATAGCATCTTGGGCAGTACACTGATGTCCATGAGTTGCCTACAAAACAAGGGACAAAAATGAAGTGCTGAGGGGTGCTAAGAAAGGTTGAAAGAATAGCTGGGGGTAGCGAGAGACCATGTGAAGGCAAAACATCCAGGAGCAGAAAGTATTAAAGTCAACGATTACGAGAGGAAGACAGTATAAAGCACTGCAAAAGCCCAGCCAGGAAGATATGTATTCAGACTTTGCACTGCTTCTGCTGCAGCTATCTGGTGAATAAATACCAGTTTCTGGCAAAACCAGTCCATTTTATAGACATTTATACAGATTTATACATTTTGAAGAATACAGCTGGACATTTCACTACTGCTCTCTTTTTCTCTTCCTTAGTTAGTCCCCGTGACATCCATAGAAATCAGTGGAAGTATTCCTGATTTTCAAAAATGGAGACAAGGCTGGGATCTGCCCAGGTACATATATTTCAGAATAGCTGATTAACACTAGCTATGAAAGCCTTCTGAATAAGTAATGGACTCTTTCAGTGTGCCTGCTTGGTCCTAGTACTGCTGCACAGCAGACATTATAAGAGCTGCTAGAGGAAAGACAGAAACAGTAGGCAATGAGGTTGAACATAAGCAGTGATACTAACAGGGCTTGGGAAGCACCTATTCAGTGAGCCTGTTAAGGCAAGCTCATGCCTACCCAATTTTTTTTCTCACTGAATACAGAGATATTTTAGAATTTATTATATTGTTCCCATGGAAACATTCCCTATGTCACACACGTTTTCCTTGCTACAGGTCACATCTCATTTCATCTCAGTCATTATTATTACTATTAATGTAGACAGCATCTGCTTCATAACTGCCTTGCAGCTCTATAGCTTACATACTTTAAGAACACTCTTTAAGATAAAGATTTAATTGTCCTAATTGTTAGGATTTAGTCTGTCATTTGCTTCCTGTATACTATATTGCAAAGAAAAGAGCTTCATGGTCTTTATTTGCCAAAAAAAAAGCAGGCAGTTTAAAGTAAAATGTTCTAAAATAGCATCTGATATGGTTTGCATAGGATATTCCTATTCAATGTCTATAAAGTATAATGTATAATATACAAACCTGAATCCCTAATACAGCTAGTGAAGGGTCATTAATGGTAGCTCCAATAGTTGGGCCTATTATACAGCAGTATCCACAGGACAATTTGCTGTTTAGTGTTGTAATTTGTATTTGGGAAAAAATAGCCAGTTGTGCTTTTCTTCATTTTGACTGGTGACATTCTAGCTGTAAACATTTTCAGTATATGCTGCGGTGCTTCCATTATCATCTTTTTTCCATATATTCCTTCCAGAAATTTTTACCTGTTGGACCCATGTCACTGTAGCCCAAGATAAAGCAAGTTTGGATCTTGACTGAGTAAAGAAACATACATATGTGTATGCATATATATGTATGTATGTATGTACATACACATGCTTTTAAATAACTGCAGTTCTGCAATTGCTTGGCTAGAAAATTGGCTTTTTTAGCAAAATAACCCACAAAAAGGATGATGAAAATCAGTTTCAATCTGGCCAAGTTACAGCTTGCTGAAAATTACAGTTTGTGCAAAAGCAATCTTTTTTTAGAATGAGCACTTAAAATAGGAAAAAATACTGCACGAGTGCACAGCTAATACAATCACATATTTTCTTCAATAACAGCTGTTTCGCAAACAGCTCACTGTAACACACTGCTTTTTGCTGCAGCTCTTTCCAGTTCTTTCTAATAAATAATATTGTGTTTCCAAATGCCATATGTACAACGTAATAGAAAGAGGAAAACACTATACATTTATATTTAAGATACAGAAAAAGCATATCAGTGTGTAGCTGTGCAGTCCTAAAGAGCTAAGGGAGATTTGGTCAGCACTGATGCCCAGTTTTCTCTTGTTTCTACAGGAGGATTTATTCTGGCTCCTTTATACTTTAAGAAGATAGAAAGCTCTGCCTACCCCTATTGTTAATGCACTATTTTTAAGTGTCTGTCTGCTTACAATTCCTTATCACCCACAACAGAGTGTGAGAAACCTCGAGGCAGGGAGGCTGAAGTTAGGCAGCCACTCCAGCAATGCTGCTTTCCCTTCAGTGGGCTGGAAAGGAGCAAATTAATTAGTGACTTGTGTTCTTGTTCTTTCACTGTATTGCAACAAGAGAAGTCCTGGCATGCTTCCCTTTTACATGTGCTTCTAAAATATTTTTTATCATGTACCCTTGCCTTCTTGCTGAAATATTGTAATGCCAGTATTTTCAGTCTCAGTGCAGAGAGACATTGCTGCACCTTTATCATTTTTCACATTCTTTTCTGAGCTTTTACAAGGCACAGTACTCAGAGATAGCTCGGTCTGCATAGTACAGCATATTCAGGTGAAGCTGCACCACTGATTTGACTAATAGCTGCCTTCTCTTCCCATTTGCATCTTTTTCCTCCTGCATCTTAACATGGCTTTGTTTTGCAGTGCCTAATTGATACAGCTTTTGCTACAATATTTTCTTTTATGCTGAGATGTTGGTCTCTTTTGTTAGGTTGATACAAAACAGTAGGCAAGCCTGTGACAATATCCAGCCACAGAAGAAGGCATCCATATTAACAAGCCCCCTTAATTATAGATGGCTTTATTGTCAATTGTATAATTTTAGTGTTCCCTGGATGTATTTTTGAAGCAATACAGAAGCCATCACAGTGGAAGAAAAATAGAGATTCATAGAACTCTACTTTGTTGGAATTCATGCTTTATCGAAATTATCAGTGTAGTAAGACCAGGACTGGAAACATCTCTCCTCCCAGGATTTCATATATCTCCTCCTCTGCAATAATGTCAGCATCTTCAATCAACTAGCTTATTCGGTGAAACAGCATTTTCACTGACAGAAGGGAAGGATGACTTCTCCCACACTGTTTCTGACATGGCCTCAAAAATAAAAAAATAAATTTAAATAAAACGTAGCTCAGATAAAAGCAGGTGATCACACTTAACCAATTCTGTAGCGTTTAATCTCCTGAAGTAATGACCAGACAAAACACAACACCTTTGGTTAGAGCTAAGTCTCTTTCTGACTGCAGTGGAATTAAGATTGTACCTTTTAAAATTTTTTTTTATCTCCTGAATTGTTTTATAGAAACACCCAAATATACTATTTCTGATTTCCTTCAGACATAGTCCTCACAAAACGTGTAACTGCCCTGTGTTAGGATGCACAACCCATCATGCAAGATAAAACAAAGACATATAACTACAAATTATTCTATTCCATAAATATATCTTTACCGTTGTACTATCTTGAAATATTCATCTGTATTGGGGCATAAGACAAACTCAGACACAGATTGAACAAGTTGGCTACAGTGTTAGTCCAATCGCCACAGATCTCACAGTATTGTGAAAGGGATTCGTTAAAACAGGAATATTATCCCCAGACTCCTGCTGTACTGCTGTATTTGTACTCTAAATGGAAACAAACCTATGCCCCTTCAAATGGGGTACACAAACCTATGCCCTCTTTGAGGTCTCTCCTAAATTTACAGTTTTGTGGCTATGGAGTGATTCAACCTACAACAGGCCATGCATGAGAACAGTGTCCAGGCAAGGAAAAGACAGTCAGGAATAAACCAGGATGATTTTAAAACAATTTAACATTATGAAAACAAAAAGGCTCCTGAGTCATTTAACTTCCATTAGCTCCAATTAATCACAATGAAATTTTCCTTATTCTCTAATGTGTTTAAAGGTCAGGTTTTATTTTAAAATTTGTTTTAAATGCCACTCCATTTTTCTTAGATGCCCAAAGTTTGCCAGCAATCTTTATTCACTACAGAGGCACTGTGGCTAAATCCATTGATAACACACCATACATCAGGTTTGGGTTGTAACATCCTCCGCTAAATTTCACAAAACCACTTTGCACACACTGCATAGCCCTGGGCCCTTATCATCTATGCATGACCATCTAAGCTAATTTTAACTTGCAGAGTTTCTTGAACACTCTGCAAACCTCTAGTTGCCATGGGAACCGCTGCACCTCAACACACATGTAGGAAACTTCACGGGGAAATAGTGCCTGTTTTCAGATTAAAGGCTAGTTGGAGTTTACAAATATTGGGGATCTCTAAATCATCAGTATTTATGGATTTCAGAAAAATTAGGTGGCTTCACCCACAACAGAATGTGTGAAATGGTAGTAAGTAAATGTCCCACAAAACAGAAGGGAAGTGTGTTTTGCTATGGTCAGCCCGGACAACGCAAAAACAACTTTGCAAAATTTTCATTTCAAAAAATGACCAGCCCTTGTGCAGAAGTCATCTTTTCTGCCCTTAGCATGCTAAGGGGAAGAATTTAAAAGAATAACGATGTATTTTCTTGTCCTTATAAAAAGTGATTTCTCTCAGGCAAACAGGCAGCTGGAATTTTGAAATGATATCTCAATAGTAAATGCCTCGATAAACTTTATAATATTAATCTGAACAAAAATAATGTTCTGAAATGAACAATGAACATAGAACCACATTAAAACATTAGTCAGTGGCCATAAATGCATGCTATTTTTGGCAATTTTTTTTAACAAGGGCATGCTAGCAATAAGCGAGAGAGACATACCACAGGGAAGAGAACAGAAGGAATATGAGCCAACTGAAAGGCTCTTCCAGATCTAGATTATCATGGGGCATCATTAGCACCCACTTTTAGTTCACGTTTACTCTTTCTGTATTAATGGTATCAAATGCTTTGGTCTGTTCTTTTTTTTTTTTTTTTCTTTTACCTTTGTATTGGAAAGTACAAAAAACATATCCTAAAACACTATAAGCAGGAAAAATCAGTTAACCCATGTGAAGGTCACAAAGGATATCCTATATGCTTCCACTCCACTGGTCATAGCTAATATTGTTTAAATTGTTTTGACTTTTACCACCTCTCTGGACTTTGACATTGTTGCATTGGGTTAAATCTAGATTATAACTGAGACATGCCTGACTTCTATTCCTGCCGCTGACACTTTCTGACCTTTTCAGATGGATCATTTAACCCCTCTCTCTTCAGTTTCCACATTTGTGTAATGGGGGGTCACATTATCTATTTGCAGTGGGTACTTTTGATTTAAATTAATGATATAGCAGTGCAAACAGATAAAACAATGTCTATACTAAGCATTTTGTTACGCATATAAATATTATGCCTAGATTGAAAAATGCAGAAAAGGAATGATATCAAATGAAGAAGCCACATATAATTTATAGTTTGCATGGTTCTGATCCCAATTTACATTACTGTGTAAGCCAACATATGAATTTTAATCAGAATGGTTATAAATTTTTTATATACAATAATGAAAGAAATATCTGTGGTGCAGAACTCATTAAGATCCATTAAGAAATAAAACAAGAGATAATCCTTTCTCAATTTCAGTAGATTAGCTCTTCCTGATAAAATACTTCTTTATTGATTTCTTGCCTATTAAACTCCCCAGGGTCTTTCCAGAAGGGATGCGTACCAGCTTCTAACTAACAGCATTACAACATCACAGCCACCTTCTCTACCAGTAATAAAATGTAACAAAACAAACCATCTGCAAGGGTACAACATGGAATATGAAACTGCTCAATTCACCTTTATGTTAATGGACAAAGGTAATGAAAAATGGAAAACTAATTCAAAGTTTTTATCAGTTTTCACATACATCCCACCTGATTTGAAAATGGGTTCACTGCTCTGAAAGCATTTGGTATCCTTCATATAGGATGTGTTTATACAGCTTTTTCAGTCCATTGGCTGATGATGTTATCAAATACAACAAAAACAGAGCACACCATCAATAGCATCATCAGACTCTTTCTTACAATTAAAGCTATTGTAATTCCACTCTGTACCCCAAACAGAGATGTAAGGAGAGTATTTTTGAGATGCTGAGTATCATATATGTGTTCACTTAGAAGTTAGACTTGGTTAGCCCTTATTCAGGTCAGATGCCCTCTTTACCATAATGCTACATATTCAAACAATCCAGCTGAAAAGACGCAATGTATAACAAATGTATAAACTTTATAAAGGGATTTTTCAAGCAATATCAAACCACAGCAGTATGACAATGTGTCAGGGAGGTGTATTTTATTTTGGTTTTACAGATAGAAAAACTTAGGGAAACTACTGTACTAAAGATCAGATGATGCCTCAACAATAAAACAAATACAGAAGCCCAGAGTCCCATTAACTTGAGTTAAGACAACAGTAAGATGAAAAATTCATAGCTATGGCCATGTAGGCTGTGAATAAGTTGACTTGTTGAATAATGTTATGAAGATGCACATTTCTACTTTCTTAAAACAAAGTGTTAAGGCTCCTGGCCTCTGTGCTGAAGATGTTAACTTCATGAACAGTTTGAAAGATTCCTAAAGTCAAAAAATTACACTGAAAAACATGTGAGGAGTCATCTTAGTAAGTCATGAACATAAAACTATTTTTAATGGATGGGACTATTGTTCTTGTACTTTTCTCATGTGTCTGTGCCTCAGAGAGGATCTGGAGTCATGTTGCAAAAGGAAGGTGACAGGTAAGGAAAAGAAAAATTCTTCAAATGTTTGATCCAGTAGGATGAGCTTGAAAGAGCAAGTGCATACAGTGCTCCTGTCGTGGTTTAAGCCCAGCTGGTAACTCAGAACCACGCAGCCGCTCGCTCACTCCCCACCCCCCTTCCTCCCCGTCATTCCCAGAGGGACAGGGAGGAGAATGGAAAGAATGTAATTCCCACTGGTTGAGATAAGAACAGCCCAGTAACTGAGGTATAACACAAATCACTGCTGCTACCACCAATAATAATAATGATAAGGGAAATAACAAGGGAAGGAGACAATGGGGATGGAGAGAAGGGAGATGTCAACTGAAATCATATTAGCATGTTGTATTGACTGTAGTTGCATTATTGGACACTTTTTTTTGCTGAACAGAGGCCAAAGTGAATCCATTTAGAGGGTATGATCTTTATCTTTTGAGAAGCAGCTATACTGCTGCCAATACCAATTTGAATGTTAGCACACGGTTTTGTGCCTAATGTCTTTAGCTATATACTTAGCTACTTCAGTTCAGATCCATAGACTCTTTTGAGCCCTCAAACATCTGAGCAACTCTCTGGTTCAGAAACAGTCATGCTCCAGGTAGTATTTAATAACTGCAACTACTGGATATGTGTCATGAGGTATCTGAACAACCTCAGCATTTCAGCCTGCAGTGCTTGTGAAGCTCGTCTCAAGCAAAGGCGGGGAAGTTAGGGTGACTGCACCAGGTACGAAGGAGGGTCAAGCTGTACAGTCAGATCGTGACATTCACACCAAATGCAGCAGCTTCCACCTTGTGTGTTAATTGGTGAATGTAGCTGCCTACAGTTTCCATTAGAAGTGTTCCTCCAAACTATTTCATTTCTTTCCTTCTTATTTCAGCTTCTGTAAATGTCAGCGATAAAGAATTACCCATAAATACCAATAAATTAAATAGAACAATAAGAATAGGTGAGAGCTTTCCTTATGTGAACAGATGATCTTCAGAGATTTCAGTGAAAGGAGATATAATACAAGAAATTCAAATCTGTCCCTTTGCTCCAGGGCTGAGCTCAGGTTTGCAGCACAGACGCTTTTTCTCTTCTGTCACTTACACACTGCCTCATGTGGAAAAGAACAGCCATACCCCTGTTGGGTTTCAAATTGCTCAATAGGTACAGATTTGCATAAAAGCAAGGGAAAAAAGCACAGTGACTAAGGGGTGCAGAACACACAGCATAGCTAGAGATGGGTATTTTAAGGGAAATCACAGTGCAAAAGCCAACTGCTGAATGGTGCAGATCATAGAATCATAGAATAGTTAGGGTTGCAAAGGACCTTAAGATCATCTAGTTCCAACCTCCCTGCCATGGGCAGGGACACCTCACACTAAACCATGCCACCCAAGGCTCTGTAACAACCTGGCCTTGGACGCTGCCAGGGATGGAGCATTCACAACTTCCCTGGGAAAACCATTCCGGTGCCTCACCACCCTCACAGTGAAGAACTTCTTCCTTATATCCAATCTAAACTTCCCCTGTTTAAGTTTTAACCCGATACCCCTTCTCCTGTCACTACAGTCCCTAATGAAGAGTCCCTCCCCAGCATCCCTAGAGGCCCCCTTCAGATACTGGAAGGCTGCTATGAGGTCTCCATGCAGCCTTCTCTTCTCCAGCCTGAACAGCCCCAACTTCCTCAGCCTGTCTTCATACGGGAGGTGCTCCAGTCACCTGATCATCCTCGTGGCCCTCCTCTGGACTTGTTCCAACAGTTCCATGTCCTTTTTATGTTGAGGACACCAGAACTGCACACAATACTCCAAGTGAGGTCTCACAAGAGCAGAGTAGAGGGGCAGGATCACCTCCTTCGACCTGCTGGTCACGCTCCTTTTGATGCAGCCCAGGATACGGTTGGCTTTCTGGGCTGCAAGCGCACACTGAAGCCAGCTCATGTTCAGTTTCTCATCGAAATGGCAAAGTCCAGGCCATTGTGGCAGCTGTCACACAATCGTCAGAAGTTTTGCTTTCTACTCCAGCCTCTCGGAATGTCACTGACCCTTTTAAAGACATGCTTGCATAGCCCAGCTGATAAGTGTCTTTAGAATCATGGAAACAAGTCATTGTTTACAGAATACAGTGTGTTTTGAAAGTCTGCACTTGGTTTTGTGGTTAGAAAGTAAGTCTTCATAGCTAAAGAAGAAGTGTTACAAAACAGCCCTATTAAGCAATCATGTCTTCAGATGACTGTACAGAGATACACAAATTCCTGTTTAGATTTAGTTAAGTAGATATGGTGAAAGAATATCATTAGCTTGAGTTTTCATGTTTTTCTTACTCTATTATGTCATAACCTCAGTCCACGGCGAAATGGGTCACTGCTTCTATCATGTCAAGAAAATATATCAAAGAAGTGGTTCATACAATGCTTACTGCTTGTTTCATGAAAAAATTTCATGCTCAGATTTGTGCTGGAGACAGAAATACCTGCTATTACTGACTGCTTGGCTGAAACAGCACACAGTCCTAACCTTCTGGTTTGGGATACTCTAGCATGCTGATGTTCCTCATACACACAACACCAGCATAGTTAGCTATCATCCTTTCCTTTGCACACGCAGCCTTTGGTGTGAAGGTCATGCTAGGATTAAGGGAGGTAAGTGGTGCACTAGAACTCTTAGGTGCTAGTTCCCAGGTTGTCTAGATCAAGGAGCTCATTTGGGAATGCCATTACTCTCTTCTATTGCTTATAGCAGAGTTTCCTCATGAATAATTAGGCTTTCCATGAGAAAATAAGGATCAGGTGAGATGAAGGAAGATGTGGTAAATGACAAGATCCCATTCTGACATGGAGGTGACCCATGAGCAATCGGGGAATGTGGCTGGAGTTACAAGCATGGAAATTTTCCCAAGGCCTCCAGGATAGTATAACCTTGACCTGTTGTTATGAGTTCAGTTCATCCCGGGTCTGGGGGAGGCTGAAATGATTTTGCTCTCAGTACAGTAAAAGTCCTTTAGATGAAATCCTGGCTTTAGTGAAACCTGTTAACTGCTCCAGTCCTCAACAGGACTAGAGTTTTAGCCTTTATTTTATGGGCTTTTCCCCCTAAGTACATATACATATGTATGAAAGAAAGAAATCAGAGATGTTGCTGTTATTGATTCACTGAACACATTTCATAGATTTGCTTCCTCTACTCAAATGAAGAACTGAGGTCAAATAGTCCTTTTCCTTTTTATTTAAACTGAACGTTGTGATTATCAAAGAAGGATCACAGTGTGGGGTTTTTCATAATAAACTGGTACCAAAATTTTTAAAAATATGTTTGACAATCAAAAGTTTTTATTTAGAGTTATTTACAGTTAGGGGTTTCTGGATGGCAATATTTATGCCTCAGCTGGGGAGAAGAATCATCACAGTAGCAAAGAGAGAATAAGGCATGAATACTACTACTGGATATGATGGCAGTATTAGCAATCTTTTCCTGTGAGTGGATGTATAACTGCTTGTTGAGAAGTTCCTCACCATCTGTATGTTGTGTATATTCACTAATTAGGAATGACTAGTACCAGACTTACAAGTACCCATCTGAGTGTTCAACCCCCTTTTTTTCCTACTTTTTTAGTATCCTTTTTACTTTACCTAAATATGAAGGTAAATATACTACTGTTTTCACAGATGTCAACAGTAAAAAATACTTGTTATTTCTCATTCTTTATGTTTACATTAAAAATACTGTCATCTGTCTTAGTAACAAAGCCTAAAGTCAGCATGTATCCTAAGGGAATAACCATAATTTTGAAAGACAAAGAATAAACTTATCATGTGAGAAAGTTGCAAATTAATATCCATTGTTCATACTGTTGATTAGAGACTATGTATGAATCACCAGATCTTGAATTCAGAAGAATAGATTTTATCATTTGTCTAAGATCATATGACACAAATGCACTAGAATTTAAAATAACTCTTATTTCCTAACCAGTACTCCTCTCTTTAACAGGAACAAGAAGAGATAGTAAACCTACTTCAAAATAGTTGATGGTGCTGAAGGCAACAGTTTATATCTGATAGTTTTACTTTTCCCTGGGTGAATACAACTGTGGGAGTGTAAACCCCTGTGTATAATTCTTATTCCTAAAGACTGCCCTTTTAATTAACCACTTAGTTCAGAAATTCTATAAAGCCCTGATTGTTAACTTTATTTTTTTAACTATAAACACAAGTCTATTATGAAAAGCATACTAGAGGCCTTTGAAAGTAATTTCTTTCTGTGTTTAAATAAATGCTGAAGTAATTTTAAATCCTTAAATCATAAATTATAAAAATAAATCAAGCAATGTGTCCCATTTTATCAGTCCTGATTGATTTCTTCCCACCACTTTATATCTAAGAAAATACTGATTTTTAAAAAAGTCAGTATGCATAATAAGGAAATAGGGTATTTATATTGTAGATTCCATATACTGTATTCCTCTGAAAGCAATGTGTATTTGCAGTGCTTGTTTTGCTATGCCAACATGTATATAACACTCTAATGGCAAGAAATATCAACACGATAATAGCTGCAAGTATGTATGTAGAATATATCTGTGTGTATTGCAAAAAATAGCAACAAAAAATCTGATACATCTATCACTTTTAAGATATTAAACAATATATTGGTGGCTATGCTTACTCCGCAGGCTATCTGAAGATCATATTTAATGCTTTTTGCTAGCTCAACTAGAGCTTGATATCTGTTTAATCCAGTTTGCCCTTCAGGCATTTCTAGAGATACTTACGGTCTCTGCACATATATAATGCTTTCAGTTTGAAAACAAAGGCATTATTACAGTGAATTTTCAAAACTGCTGAAGTCTTGGGCATCTGTGCAGCCTGCATTGCTTCGAGGAAAAGTCATACTATAATTGTTCTTTATTTTTGTTTTTATAAGTGTTGTGAACAGTTCAACAGTGTTTTGTGAACACTGAAATACACAAAAGGTACACATCTATAATATTGAAAACATAGAAGTATATGGAATACAGCCTAAAGACCATATGCTATTTTCTCTTTGTTTATATGGTGCAGAACTGTATTTAGGGTTTTCGTTAGCAGCACTGCAGTTAACTTACCAAGTCTTTAAATCAGTGTGACAAAATAACACCGACTTACCCTGCGCTGTAAATGCCCCCACTGGCCTCCTATTCTGTTAGTTTATTGGAGGCGTAAAGGAGCTGACCTTTTAAATTCACATTGTAAAAAAGAAGCTCTTCAGAGTATGTCAGATATCCTGACTTTCATAGTTTTCTAATAGTCAAACCTTAGGATGACCTATCGGTATTGCTGTTCTGTTGTATTATTTCTAAATCACCATAACCATAGTTCTGGTATAAAAACTAACTTTTGCGTTAAGTACAATATTTTTCTAAAGGCATGATGGACATAAATGAGGGGGTTTAGATCAAAGTCTCCTTTTTTTGCATGGTATAATGTTCATACATACAGGATCTGTCCTAAAAATTGCCAGGCAGTCTGCTCTTGCTGGATCCATTTTGAATCTTGCAGTTCAGTTGCACTGTAAAGTTTCCTTTGTCAGACTCTCATTTTACATACACAACTTATGGCACTGATGTTTTTGTCCTTTGCTTTAAGGTGGGCTGTCAGTTTGTGGTGTGATATATATAGCATAGTAGTCATCCATCAGAGCTGTGCTTCCCTTACCCCCTTACCTTTGGAAGAATGTTTCTCCCCATTTTTAAAACTGAGACTTGGTTTGCACTCCAGATCCACATAATATCTTTCAGAAATATTAAGGAAATTACATGACTCATCAGGGAAAACTCACGCAAACACTGCCATACATTACTCATTTCTGACAGACTTATCCTATTATCTGTCAGCTCATTGCACATCCTGAAAGTTCACTACAAAGGAGTAGCCACTGTTGACTGAGGACTTGAACTTTGGAGTCTATATAAAGCATGAAGGGATATATTTGCTTTCACACCAAGAAATTTGAATTCTTCTGCAAATCACACAGTAAACAGAGAAAAATGGAGAAATGACTGGTTTGTTCTGTGAAGCTGGTGTTTATCTTGATGGGGCATTTATATCAGACTGTTAAGTGGTTTGAAAGTTCCATTGTCATATTTGCTCATATTCCAAAATACGCTTTGGACAGATGATTCCTACATGCTTAATCCATTCTTCTCACCCAAAGAAAGGGCAGGATTACTTGCTTGAGCCAGAAAGGATATGCAGCACAAAGATACCGGAAAACAACTGATTTCAGAGCTGATGATCCTGTTAGTATTGCAATGAACTTAACGTCACTGTTTTTACCTAAGCTAAGAGGTAGAGACCGTTTTCTGGGAGAAAATCCACAGCCTATACTTACATTCCAAAAACAGAGACTTTATTCCAAGTTTGCTTTTTAAATATTGTCCTGGGTTACCAAAATAACTATATGATCACTAAGTTCATCTGTAACAACCAGGGATTGGTTAATCTGATTATAAACACCGAGGCAGTGGGTCTTGGAGCTAGATTTATTGAAATTGCTGTCTGAGTTATTACAGAATTCCTAGATGACATATTTGGCATGTCTTTTTCAGTGGTAAATTACCGTTTTGCTTTGCAGTGTATTGAAATTAATCTACTACATACAGAAGCCTGTCTTTTCATTTAGATAATTATTGACCTATTTTTTCTGTCTTTTTTTTTCAGTGAACCTGATGGCAAAAGGTGCATACTTTCTGTTGCTGCAGGAAGTAAGACAGGGTTATCTTTCTGCATAAGATGACTGACTGCATTTTAGGCAGAAATGAAGAGTTCAGACATAAGTGACAAAAATAATGAAACTCAAGAAAAGTCTTACATATGATTAAGAATTGAAAAGTTTAAGTTTGAAAAGAAATGGGTAAGAAGAAACATGAAGAAGGAGACTGTTAATGTTAGGATACTTTCAAGCTTGGGGGATTTGCCCACCTTCCTTACTCTTAATCATCTTCGTGGAAAACCAGAAATGGAATTAAAAACAGCCACTTGCCTAATTCTGCTGTGTCAATCCAATATATGCCTAAGCTCTCCTTAATTTAAAATTCATACACATGCTGCAGAGCCCACAGACCACTTCAAACCCGCCTGACAACTGATGACCAAAGCCTTTGGAAAGGCTCTCCTCACATACATCTCCTACAGCTGGACTTAGAGCTGATCAACTGAGAAAACAGGAGCAGAGAAAGGCAAAAGTGAGCCTCAGCTTGCCCAGTTTTTAAAGAGCACAAGAATCCTTCTTCCTGATGTGTGGGCATGGCCACTGCTCCCTCTGCCAGGAAGAATTCTCCTCTGCCTGTCTCTAAGTGCTGCAGAGTAGTATTACATGGCTAGTAGATACATGGGTAGGCATATTGACCCTTTTGACCCTTCTTCTTATGGGTGTTTCATAGCATATATGGCAAGGGATGACTGAAAATGCATGCAGCTGAGCTAAGGCTTTCTGCATCACGTGTCAAGAATATTGCTCCCCTTAAGAGATAATATGGACATAACCATTATCTGTTTTTTATTGTTACCATGATACTTTCATGCAGTCAGTTTTTGTTTTCTGAAAACTGGTGCACAAATCTTCTTTCACTTGGATTATACAAATGATACTTAAGAACATACTCCATATGAAAAGCTGAGACAATAACACACCAGAACACTGTTTCAATGTACCATAAAAGTAAGAAAATAAGCTTTGTTTTACCAGGAGAAAAGACTTTTCTGTCCTGAGCAGCATGTTCTTTTTAGAACTACTTAAATGTGGATGTTCCTGTTCAGTCATTTCATTGGTGCAAAGGAATCTTTTTATATAAGTATTTTACTTATCTCTTTAAAACACCATGCGCTGCGCAAAAGACTGTTTAAGAAAATGGAACATGGAAAAGCAAGTCTGCAAAGATATGTGTATGAAGGAGGAGACCATAACTCAGTATCCCTATACTGTCAGCATTTACAGTTTTTCCATGGTCTGCATACCTCCTCTGTCCCTATCAGGGACCATGCCTCATCACACCATGCATATGAGTATACGCATGAGTAGGTGTGCCTGCATAGATGTGCAGGAAGCAACAATTATGGGTAGGACAGCTGTGTTGATAGTAATGGCAGGTTTGTGTGGGTGAAGGTAGATATACTGTGTCTTACAAAACTAGGACAACAGCAAAACAATGGCTCATTAAAGCCATATGTAAGAAACAGACAATTCACCTAGTAAGTCACAAATGATTCATGTGCAAAAAAAGCCCTCATATCAAAATTCAGAATAATTACAGTTGAGTCATGCAGGCAATACCTACACCGTGTCATGCACACATAGCATAGGTATTGCCAAGACATGATACAGCAGCAATAACCTTGGGTGGGGAGAAGGGAGGTACCACTTCAAAATCTTGGGCAGGGCCCAGGGCCACATGATGAAATCAAAGTATCAGTGTTTATTTTAGAAGAAAATGTTTCTTGTTCTGTCTGGATATGAAGAGAAGCTTAAAAATGTAACAGGCTACCTGTTGCTTAGTGTACACTCTGAAATACTAGTTTCATTAGGAGTGAGCTGCCCTGCTCTGCCTCTCCCTGGAGCCTGTTGCCAACTAAAGGAGAAGCATGTGCTGGGGAACAAGGAGGAACAAAAGTGAGAAGCAGGTCAGACAGGTCAAAGCTCAGCCCTCCTTCACTCCAGAGGAGCCCTGTCCATCCTGGCTGTGATCGTCTTCATAGAAAAACCTATCCATTCACATTTTCTCTCTCCCCTTTGTATGGTGATTTCATGGAACTGTGAAAAGATGATTTATGCATGAAATACAAGAGAGCTATGAATCATAGTCAAGCTGTACAAGTTCATTCAATGAAGTGTTGCACACTAGACCAGGTATTTGAATGCCCTGTCTTGGCTGAAGATTCCTCTGCTGCTTTGCACAGTAAATAAATAAAGCACATAGTTAACTAAGCTACCTACTGGGAACATAACCATGCGTCTTTAGGACACTTGACCTGACACAGAGAGGGATCAAATAAAGTGCACTCTGGGGAGATGGAAGCCCTCAGAAGAGTTCAAAGTGTCAGTGTTCTGTCAGCACTGCCTAATGAATCAAGTATTTCCAAGCGTCTAGTCCCCGTGCAGTGAAGGTGCAATGCTGATGTAGTTGCAAGGGTGTGAAGTCTCATCCTCAAGCTGCAGAGCACTGCACTTCTTCCCTGGCCTGTTGCCACTCTTGTAATGTCCAAGTATGCCAGGACAGTCTGCCACTGCAGACTGGATTCTTGTGAGTCTCCAGCCTCTGTTCCTT
The DNA here is from genome assembly GCF_033815535.1 of Pezoporus flaviventris. Taxonomy (NCBI): domain Eukaryota; kingdom Metazoa; phylum Chordata; class Aves; order Psittaciformes; family Psittacidae; genus Pezoporus; species Pezoporus flaviventris. The sequence continues at coordinate 25,074,013 of NW_026892579.1, read as the reverse complement.
TCTCTCACAGCAGTGTGCCAGTCCTTTTGGCTATTTAAACCCGTATCCATAAACAACCAGGTTTCTCCTGCGTGGAGTTATTGTGGCAGCTGCCCACTTTCTTATTTAAAATGTACAGAAGTTTATAGAAATGCATATGCCTTGACACAATCATTTAAATAAAAACCTCTTCATACTCACATGCATACTTCATATGTAGCACTTTGGAAATACAACAAGTTTAGTAAGATTTTTGTGAAGATCTTGTTTGTGAAAGTGATTAAATGTATCTTTGGGTAATAACTGTAGCAACTCTGACTGTGATCTTTGCTCAGGGAGTATTGATTTCAGATTTTTTAGATTCTGGAAAAGAAAAAAATGCAAAATAAAACAATGCACTGAGAAATGCTGATGATAAGCTTTTCCTTAGTTATCACAAAAAACTGTAAACACAAAAATAGCATTGCTAACAATATCGGTACTGTGTATCATTCTGCGCATGTTGTCTTTGTGGATGTATATGAATACAGGTGTAAAAATCATTGCTGGAAAAATTTCAGCTATATCATTTTGCAGTTGGACTAGAACTAAGTTCACATGCTGGGATGAATGTGAGGGAAACTATGCTAGTTTTGTAGCATAAATTACCTAAAAGTATAGAGTAACAAAAGCAATAGGCCAGATTGGAATAGCTGTTGCCTTTGGAGGCTATCTTGAGCTGAAGAGTGGTTAGATCACATTAGTCCGCTTGTTGGACATAGGAGCTACAGTGACTGCAATCAAGCAAAATAATCGCTGTTACTAATAATGGCTATTTTCTTATTAATTGAAGGAAAGGATAACGCAGGAGGAACAGTAGTGCAAAGAACAAACAGTTCCTTCGTTTCCATTCATCTCTGTAGAAAGGTTGTGCTGCTGCTGCTACTTTTGAGAGTGAGTCTGTTCTTGGCGGGGACAAGCAAATGTTAGTCTCACAGGGAGGGAGAGGGTATAAAAGCTGTAAAGCTGAGAGTGGGACAGAAATTCAGTTACTGGTTACTTTAAAGAGGATGTGTTACCTTAATAAAAAAAAAAGTCCCATATTAACAGATCACAAGTACCTGAAACTATGTCTAAAAGGACTGATACATTCTTCTGTGGATAAATAGATCCTGTTTGCTATATTACAGATAATCTGTGCAGCTTATTACCTGTATATAGTTTATTAACTGTGTAAGTCATCTATGATATTGATAAGTGAGAGAAATCATAAGGATCAACTTTTCAGTAAACATCCTTCATTTCAACTACATTCAAAGGAGCAAGTTTTTATATTTTCAAAGCTGGAGATCTGTTTCAAATAAATCCAAGTAACAATGATTATGCAAATCCTTCATCTCATGAAAGAAATGAGGGGGTTCTGACTTTTCAGTAGCTATTCAAGAATGCATTATCTTGTTTTCATAATCTTTTTTCTCTTGAAAGAGTGGGTGTCATGTGAGTCATTTATTTTTGAGTTTTATAAACCGAAGGCTTGTGTATGACAGCTGGCCAAATTAACTTCCCAATTAATATAAATATTCTAATATAAATAGCTACTTTTCTTAGTAACCAGTGTAGCACCTTGCTAATATGCATTCAGACAATAGGGGTACCAAAAATTTACACCTGTCCCCAGGCAGAGTTCCATACTCTCCAGCCAGTCATTGATGTAAATAGCTACACCCCCTCCCCGTCTGCCTGGCCTGTCTTTTCTAAAGAGTCTATAATATCTATTTAAAACATAAACATGTTAGAAAGCCAGCCTTCTTGAGATACAGAGCATATGCATGCCACAGCTTGAAAGGCCGAGATTTTCCATTCTTCCTCCAGTCAGAAGAAGACCTGATTTTATGGACTGCTTCTTGACCAAATAGCAGGTATCTTCAAAATCTGCTTTTTAAAGTATTTTTTTTACTTCCAACTGAAGACTTCCAGTAAGTCTGTCATATGAAACACAATGTCTAAGGCTTACCTAGAGTGTCTAACACGGATTAGAGAGAATGATATCGAAAGTGAAGCAAGCAAAACCGGTAAAATACAACACACGGTACCCCAGCCTCAGAAGTACTGAGTGGAAGGATCTCTTCCCACAGTCTGCTGTCTGTTCTCCAGCCAATGCAGCACAGTGTGTGGTTGGCCTTCCCCATATGGGTTAAATTCTGACTACTGTTCAACTTCTCTTTGAGGTCCACTTCTGCAAATGTGCTTTATACCCAGTCAGCGCCCAGGCTGCCTGCTTGTTTTCCCATCCCAGGGGCAAAACTATGCAGTTGTCATTGGTGAACTTCATGAAGTTTCTATTCATGAGGATTTATCCAGCCTATCAACATCCCTCTCAAAGACAACCCTGTCCTCCAGCACATTGATTTCTCCTCCCACCTTGATGTTATCTGCAAACTTGCTGAGGCTATGTTCCACCCTATCATTCATGTCATCGATGAACATGTTAAATAGTTTTGACCCCAGTATCAGTCCTTGGGGAACATCATTCATAACTAGACACCAAATGTAGTACAAATCCCTTGAACCCAGTTTTTCATGAATCTTGCAGTCTACCTATCTGGAACAAGCCTCCTCAATTCGGCTGGTAAGACGCCATAGAAAATGTGACAAAAATCTTGCTAGAGTCAAGGTCAATGATATCTGCTGCTCTCCTGTTGTCCACAAGGCCAGTCATTTCATCACAGAAGACAGTCATGCTCATCAGGCATAATTTGCTATTGGTAAATCCATGATGGCCATTCCAATTCCCATTGCTGGCCTTCATGCACTTGGAAATGGTTTTCAAGATAATTTTCTCCGTAACTCTCCAGAAACTGACTTAGGGACAGTTGGCCCTGTAGATAAATCTTTCATGTACTTTTGAAAATGTCTTTTGCTGGTCGCTGGTCACTGGGGATCTCCCCCGACCATCATGGAGTTTCAAAGGCGATAAAGCCTGGTTTCACAATATAGTTGGCCAGTTCCTTCAACATGCTGTCTGCGCCTATGGATAAGTTTATGTCCAATGTGTTTAAGTAGTCCAGAACTACATCCTCTTTTACTACAGGCAGTACTTCTCTCTCTCTCAGGCTCAGCCAGTCAGCACAGAGACCTGCAGATGCCTGAGGAAATAGCTACTCACTAAAGACTGAAGCAAAGAAGGTAATTCTTTGTGCTTGCCATGCTCTTTTTCAACTACCCCATTTAGCAGCTGGCTAAACGATGATTCACTGATTTTCATTTTGCTGACAAGGTATCTATAGAAGACCTTTTTACCTTTTCCATTTCTCACCAGCTTCAAATCCAGCTGAGATCTGGCTTTTCCCTGCATGCCTGGGCAATGCTTCTACACTCCTCCCGGGTAACCTGGCCCCATTTCCACCTTCTGTACACTTCCTCTTCATATTTAGGCTCAGTGATGTACTCACTTTCCAACCAAACTGGCTTCCAGTTGTGCCTTCTGGGTTGCCTGTTTAAACATATTTGGAATTTTCAGAAAAAAAAACTATAAACTTGTTATATACTCCAAGCATCTTGGTTATAAATTGAGTAGGTATCATCAATAACTGTTTTGAATAGCTCTGACGTGCATGAGTCAAGAATATATCTCCTTTGACATTTAATCAATAAAAAGTATTCTAAAAAAAAAAAAGAAAATATCCATCTAAAATTTCTCTTCTTCACAGATTTCTTACACTTATTTCCTACAACAAAGTCTCTAAGATTCTTTCCCGCTTCCCTTCTGTACAGATGTATGGATAAAGTAACATACCATCAGCCTGTTTATCTATTTACAGCCTGTACAAGTGAAAGAACTCAGTAAACCACCCAATAAGTACCACTCCTGTACAGTAGTCATCTTAACTATTTTAGAAATTCAAATGGCTTGTTTTATCATTATCAGTTATCTATTTGATTTTATTCTAATACATCTTTTATTCTGATACATCTTGTATTCTAATACACTTAGTATATTAGCATCTTAATATGTCTAATACATTCTAATAGTTCGTAGTACAGATACAAGAGTTGTGCTCATAAAATCTGATGAATTCGATGAATCACATATTGGTAGAATCATGCACATTTTTTAGTTTCATTACAACTGTTGTAAGTCATATACAAATTGCCTCCTCTCATTTACTGCTTCAAATGCTCTGTAAAATGAGAAAAATAAAAAAAGTTACAGGGAAAAAGGGGGAAATTGCAAAGAATTCACTTACAAGGATTAGAAAATCCCTAGAAATCAAATCATATAAATCATGAGATAATACATCATTACCTTCCAGCGCTGTTACCATCTGTGTTTATGGCATGAGGGTTATTTACCCTATGACCTGTAACACCATGTGTTCTGCCTTCCATTATCTCTTCACATCTCACAGACTGAGCAGGAGGAGGATGTGTCACTGTGCAAGCTACCCAGGTAGTACTTAGGTAAGGACAGCAACTGGGAAGATAATTGTTCATACGTGATGTGTGATGACTCAGTCCCTCCGGTTGGAAGTACTCCCCCTTTGAGATGAGAGAATGACAGAGGAATTGTCTCTCTCATCTGAGTGCCCATAGCACTGTAAATGCTAATGTAAACTATGATAAAGTAAACTGTTTAGTACAAGAATATTAGTAGATCCAGTCTTTCACCCCTGGATGTGCTTTGGTAAAGATCAAAGATGCATAAAATGCAGAGATAGAAATGGATTATCAGCAGACATATTAATGGCTGACTTGTTGAAATGAAAATTTTAAAAATGAACAAAGAAAATGTATTTGTTTGTGAGCTGCAGTGGATATCTGAGACCCACCAATAAGGACAAGTTTTTTCCTTTTAAGAGATTTTGCACTTTTAAGTGATTTATGAAGAAATTATTCCTGGAGTGTTGGTTATGGTTTTGTTATATGTCTGCATTTATGATTATAGCTGAATCACTCTGAAATGTATTCACATATTTTCCAGATCATACATCAGAAAATCATATCTATTAGGATAAACACTGATAGGAAAACAGACAGAGTTATTGAGGACACTGAAAGTGTAGGCTATGTTCACCCACATCTTTCTCTACTTGCTCATAGTGTTGCATCCCAGATCTCATCACCCGCTATGCACACAGCTGGGGTACATCAGCCCAAGATGTGGATTCTCCTGGAGGAATCAAGTACCTGAAGGTTCAATGATGCAATTATTTATTGGAAATCATGATCCTAGGCAGTGCCAAGGTGCATGTAATGTTTTTTTTGGGTAGATGTGCATTCATGTTATGAAGTCTCAGAGAGACTATGCACATATATGCCCTCGAGTATGCATATATTTATGCTATGGCAGGAAACTGGATTTCTTGAAATAGCATGAGGTAGAGCTAAGGCAGATTTTTAGGCAGCCTCCTCCTTGCAGGATTAATACCCTGTTTCTTCTTCCAAGTATTGAAGTAGGATAAATTTTTGACAGCAAAGAAAATTACTAAACTCTTGAGCCCCTTATCAGTGACTGCAAAGGGTTTGATCTGCTGAACTGGTGAAATTCATGGGACATTGGCACCTTGTCTGTGTCACCGGGGATGGCACATGGAGCCCAAATGCCTGGAGCCTCAACCCTCACCAGCACATGCTGTGCATTTGGTCCTGTTGCTACTCTACAGTGGGACAATCCTTGCTTCCCAAAACTGACATCTGATTTCCATCCTGTATTCAGTAGAACTCCGCACTGCTCAGAAAGCCCAACACTTCCGAGGAAGGCTGATCCTGCTGTGTCTGTGCATGACCAAGAGCATGCATGAACAGTAAAGCTGCTGATCCCAGAAAGTACCAGAATGATGATATGTGCACAGTTAGCTCATCCAGTTGAAAGTGTGAAAATGGTGAGAAGTATCTTGGCTGGGATGGTGCTGTGCCCTGTGGCAGTAGGGCCAGAGGCCAAGATTACCTTATAGATCACTTACAAAGTGGCTGAATGCCCCCAGGGACATACTCATGATACTCATCAGGCACTCATCAGGAAATAAATTTATAAAGAATTCCATAAAATTATACTCTTCAGGACACAAGGCAATTATTAAACAAAGGAAGAAAATAAGAATAATCCCTGGTTATTGTGTGTTAGTGTGCTGCATTAAGCTTTTAAAATTCTGCTGCAGTTTTAGTGCATGCCATTTGCTAACACTGTCTGAGGTATAGAGAAGGTAGGGACCAGAGTCAGAACCCTATGCTGGGTGCGAATAGCAGTGTTTTCTAGAATTCACGCTGCTTAAATAAGTTATGGACTCAAAATGTGCTCAAAGTCCATTGCAAGATTTTATTTGTTAGATGTCTTAAATCCCCAGTAGTGGCAGCTTCTCTGTGTTATCTGGATGGACACATTATTCTTAGAGGCCCATTTTCCCTACTCTAGTTTTCTTCTGCAGAAGAGTACTGCTTGAAGCTTCCAAACCAGTTTGTCGTCTCTCTCAATTCTGATACTTAGTTTTAAGGGTAAGTCCTGTGCAAATAAAAATATTTCATTGTAGCAATACAGAAGATAGAAAGTTACTGATAAGGTTCCATCATTTTTGAGAACTTGTCTTTGGTCTGTCCTACTGGACAAGTACCTCTTTAAAGTGTTACTATGCTTATGCTCACCTCTGACACTCCTTGTGCTTTCCTCATGCCTGCGCTGGTTGTTTCTATCTATGCCACTTTCAGAGATGACTGGGTTTTGACTTGACTGTTCAGATCTGATTAATAATGGTAACAGTATGTGGCAACTTCAGAAAGATATCTAAATGGTTCTTGGTGCCTGAGGAGAATAGCTTAGACAGCTCTGGGTTTCCCCAGGTATTCTATGTATTTCTTCCACTGGGCCATGAAAGTCTTCATGACAAATGCAGATATTCTTTTGATGGGTGTTACATGCAGTCTTAAAAAAGCTCAATACATGATTTCTAAGAAGAAAAACTGAACACATCATCTTTGGCGATCAGAATGCAGCTTTTAAGGTGATAAATTAAAAAAAAAATTAGAAAAATAAGGAAAAGGCACAAAAGCACAAGTGGTCTTGAAAACTGCGCCTGAACATTTTTATACATGCTTGTTATAAATGCCCCACAAGATTTCTGACAGTGAAGAAGATGAGAGAAAGAAGCCTCCTGGTTTTTGCATTTGCTTCATGCAGTTGACAGTATTTAACTGGCTGCTTTTCCCTAGTGAGGCCAGATCAAACAGGTACTTGCTTAATTTTACAGACATGAGTAACTAACTCCACTTGCTTCAGCACCACCAGGCATTGCAAAACCAGGGTTCACCCAGCTTGTGGACTATAATGTGGATTGCCTTTGCAGCAGGTCACACATAACACTACGAAGTCAGAGAACTGCTTAAAGCAGACAGCATGTATTTTTCACGGCAGTTTAAGTGACTATCAGCCACTGCTGCTCAAGGCTTTCCTCCCAGCCCATACACCCTCTGCTGCACTGCAAAGCACTCACTGGCCATGGGCAGTTTGGATAAAGAACCAGTTGACAACCTTTTCCGTTCTGATTTTAGTAAGAGCTGTCCCCTAATCATTTGTTCCCTGCAACAAGCCGCGTGGAAGAAGGAGGAGCCAGCACTGTGGATGGTGTGGGGTGAAGGACATTTATGGTTTTGGGAGAGGAGAGTAGGTATGTAACAGCACCACCTGAGGTCAGTTTAAATCACCGTAGCACCACACCTGGCAGGCAAAAACATTGCCTGAAATTACTTTCAACTATTATTAAACTTGATTAACTTTCATACTGATCATTTCTCTAAAATACAAGCTGGCTTCTTTCTTTTTCACTGTCTATAGAAATGACACTGAGATGGTAAGACAATGAAACCAAGCCTGCTGAGGGGAACATTAATGGGCTCATGAATACAAAAAAATAGCTCCTCTTTTAAAAGCTGCAGGCTGTTCTACTGGTAGTGCAGAAGGGGTTTGAGTTTTGGTTTGTTGTTTTTACAAAGCAGACTACAATATTAAAATAAGCAGATCCATCAGAGGACATGTGTCATAATGTATCTCTGGGGTTTAAAGCATGCAAACAAATAAAGCAGTTTCTTGACCTAACAGTGTTCTTTCAATTTTATACTAACTTTGATTTATGAGAACCAGCTGTTCTGGCTTCAAGGCACTGCTAGAAATTATTAAGCAATTTAGCAAAACTTGAAATGATTACATGAAGGGCACAAGGCAGTAAGGGATCAGGGTTTGGGGTATGAATTCCAGAGGAGTTTTAGATGCCTTAAATCAAAACTCAGTCAACAGTACCCTCTGAACCCCTGCTTTGCTTCAGTGTGTTTTCTGCCCAAAAGAATATTTATTCTGCTAGAATACATGGGTGCCTAAATTTCTGTCCTAAAGACATTCATACAATCCCCTGTGCTCCTACACACTTAAAACTTGGTAAGACTTACAGAACAGGCTGTCTGCTACCTGTCTTAATGCATGACCCATCTGAAAGTCACTCTAAAAGCAGTGTCAGTGCTTTTTTCTAACCCTTAATACCTTTGCTGCCTAGCCCAGATGGCCTCTTTCTCAGCTCACTGGGTTCTTTCAATCCTGCTTTTAGGATCTACATAACCACCTACATGCTGGAAGTGGGATTAATGCAGAATTTTGAGTCCTAAGGTAAAGGAGTAGGTAATCCCGGATCTTTCTTTGTCCAAAAGTCTTCGGGCATGTCTGTTTTCACCAAAACAGTTCCTGAGGCACCCAAAGTTGTTACTTTTTGTGGACTAAACTGGGCTTCTCATTACCTAAAACTGTTTGGATCTACCTGCTAGTAGTCTTTCCATGTAAGTCCCAGTCCAATGGGCAGGTACAGAAGATGATTGCTAGAATCACTTTGTCATGGTTTAAACCCTAGCCAGACAGCTTGTTCACTCAACCCCAGTGAGTGGTGCCGGGCTGGAAGCAATCGAGGCCCCCCCCCCACCCCCCCGGGGGCTCTCCCCTTGCCCACTCCCAGGGGAATGGGGAGGAGGATCGAAAGGGTGCAACTCCCACGGGTTGAGACAAGAACAGTCCAGCAACCAATGTACAACACAAATCACCACCGCTACCACCAACGGCAACAATGAGAAGAGAAAATAACAAGGGAAGAGAATACAATACCACCGGCCAAGAAAACGAGTTCCACCCGGAAGCCCCTGTCCTTCCGGGTAACTCCCAGTTACCCCCCACCCCGGGCATGACGTGCTGTGGTATGGAATACCTCCCCGGCTAGCCCGGGTCAGGCGCCCCGTCTCTGCTTCCTCACAGCTTCCCCTCCTCCCTGGCAGAGCATGAGCCTCACAAAGTCCTTGGTCAGGGTAAACATCACTTAGCAACAACTGAAAACATCGGTATCACCAGCACTGTTCCCAGGCTGGAAGTCAAAACACAGCACTGCACCAGCTACCAAGAAGGAGAAAAATTTACTGCTAAACCCAGGACAGTATCCACCCCTTACTCCATACCATTCATGTCATGCTCAGATCCCACATTTTCAATATACCATTGCTCTCCCACATATATACATCTACATACACACAGACCAAGAGAAAGAGATCATTTTCTTAGTGCATGGACCAATCCCTATAATGCTGCCGAGTCCATTTGGTCCATGATGTCAGGTTCCATCTCTTGTAACAATCTTTCAGGGCAGGAAAGGCTGTGTGCAGTATTGGATCGTTGCCTGCTGATGCTGGTCGTTCCTTTACTGCAGAACTCATCCGGTTCTATCAAAGTTCATTCTCTGTTGGGATGATGGCTGGAGGGAAGTCAGGGCCAGTCACTGGTGACCTGGAGACATTTAGTTGATGGGCTATAAAAGTATTACACAGCAGACAACAGCATACAATTAAGTTCATTGGCTGTTTTCCCCTAAAATCAAATCCCCTTGAGGTATACATCGGACTTCCCCATCTTCCCACATTACCCACCAAGTATATCCAGGTACCTGAGCAAAAGCAATCCCACAAGTGGGTTTGCCTTTACCTGAAGCAGGAATAACTCAGACTGTCTTCCCCAGCAAATTCTTCATATGCACCACGGGAACTTTGTCTCCCTCTACAATATGTAAAAGTTCTGACTGGGTTGGGCAAGCCCTGTTGGCAGATCCTCTGGTGTTGACCAACCAGGTGGCCTTTGGTAAGTGTGTATCCCAATGCTTGAAAGTTCCCCCACCCATCGCTCTCAGTGTAGTTTTTAACAGCCCATTGTACCGTTCGATTTTCCCAGAGGCTGGTGCATGGTAGGGGATGTGATATACCCACTCAATGCCATGCTCTTTGGCCCAAGTGTCTATAAGGTTATTCCGGAAATGAGTCCCATTGTCTGACTCAATTCTCTCTGGGGTGCCGTGTCGCCACAAAATCTGTTTCTCAAGGCCCAGGATAGTGTTCCGGGCAGTGGCATGGGGCACAGCGTATGTTTCCAGCCACCCGGTGGTTGCTTCCACCATGGTAAGCACATGGCGCTTGCCTTGGCGGGTTGGTGGCAGTGTGATATAGTCAATCTGCCAGGCCTCCCCATATTTATACTTCAACCATCGTCCTCCATACCAAAGAGGCTTTAACCGCTTGGCTTGTTTAATTGCAGCACATGTTTCACACTCATGAATAACCTGGGCAATAGTGTCCATTGTTAAGTCCACCCCTCGGTCACGGGCCCATCTATATGTTGCATCTCTGCCCTGATGGCCTGAAGTGTCATGGCCCCACCGGGCCAAAAATAGTTCACCTTTGTGTTGCCAATCTAAGTCCATCTGAGCCACTTCAATCTTAGCCGCTTTATCCACTTGTTGGTTGTTCTGGTGTTCCTCAGTGGCCCGACTCTTGGGTACATGGGCATCTACATGACGTACCTTCACCACCAGGTTCTGCACCCTGGCAGCAATATCTTTCCACAGTGCAGCAGCCCAGATGGGTTTACCTCTGCGTTGCCAGTTGCTCTGCTTCCATTGCTGCAACCACCCCCACAGGGCATTTGCCACCATCCATGAGTCAGTATAGAGATAAAGTACTGGCCACTTTTCTCGTTCAGCAATGTCCAGGGCCAGCTGGATGGCTTTCACCTCGGCAAATTGACTCGATTCACCCTCTCCTTCAGCAGTTTCTGCAACTTGTCGTCCAGGACTCCATACAGCTGCCTTCCATCTCCGATGCTTTCCCACAATACGGCAGGACCCATCAGTAAACAAGGCATACTGCTTTTCACTTTCTGACAGTTTATTATATGGTGGGGCCTCTTCAGCACGCACCACCTCCTCCTCTGGTGACATTCCGAAATCTTTGCCCTCTGGCCAGTCCACGATGACTTCTAGAATGCCTGGACGACTGGGATTTCCTATTCGAGTTCGTTGTGTAATTAGTGCAGCCCGTTTACTCCATGTAGCATCAGTTGCATGATGTGTAGAGGAGACCCTGCCTTTGAACATCCACCCCAGCACGGGCAACCGGGGTGCCAGGAGGAGCTGTGCCTCAGTGCCAATCACTTCCGAAGCAGCTCGAACCCCTTCATAGGCTGCCAGTATCTCTTTCTCAGTTGGGGTATAGCTGGCCTCAGATCCTTTATATTCCCGACTCCAAAAGCCGAGGGGTCGACCTCGAGTCTCCCCTGGAGCTTTCTGCCAGAGGCTCCAGGTAGGACCGTTCTCCCCAGCTGCAGTGTACAGCACATTTTTTACATCTGGTCCGGTCCGGACTGCTCCAAGGGCTACTGCATGAACTATCTCACGTTTAATTTGCTCAAAGGCTTGTTGCTGCTCAGGGCCCCATTTAAAATCATTCTTCTTCCGGGTCACATGATAGAGAGGGTTTACAATTGAACTGTAATTTGGGATGTGCATTCTCCAGAACCCCACAGCACCCAAGAAAGCTTGCGTTTCTTTCTTATTAGTTGGTGGAGACATTGATGTTATCTTGTTGATCACATCTGTGGGGATCTGTCTACGTCCATCTTGCCATTTTATTCCCAAAAATTGAATCTCCTGTGCAGGTCCCTTGACCTTACTCCGTTTTATGGCAAAACCGGCTTTCAGCAGGATTTGGATTATTTTCCTCCCTTTCTCAAAGACTTCTTCCGCTGTATCGCCCCACACAATAATGTCATCAATGTATTGCAGGTGTTCTGGAGCTTGCCCCTGTTACAGTGCAGTCTGGATCAGTCCATGGCAAACGGTAGGGCTGTGTTTCCACCCCTGGGGCAGTCGGTTCCAAGTGAACTGGACACCTCTCCAAGTAAAAGCAAACTGTGGCCTACACTCTGCTGCCAAAGGAATTGAGGAATTGAGAAAAATGCATTGGCAATATCAATTGTGGCAATACCACTTGGCTGCCTTTGACTCTAGTTCATACTGAAGTTCTAGCATGTCCGGTACGGCAGCACTCAATGGTGGTGTGACTTCATTCAGGCCACGACAGTCTACTGTTAGTCTCCATTCTCCATTAGACTTTCGCACTGGCCATATGGGGCTATTAAAGGGTGAGCGGGTCCTGCTGATCACTCCCTGACTCTCCAGTCTACGGATCAGCTGATGGATGGGAATTGGGGAATCTCAGTCGGTGTGATATTGCCACTGATGCACTGTTGTGGTCGCGATTGGCACTTGTTGTTCTTCGACTTTTAGCAACCCCACAACAGAAGGATCCTCTGAGAGACCAGGCAAGGTGAACAGCTGCTCAATTTCCTCGGTGTCCAAAGCAGCAATACCAAAAGTCCATCGGTACCCTTTTGGGTCTTTGAAGTACCCTCTCTTGAGGTAGTCTATGCCGAGGATGCATGGAGCCTCTGGACCAGTCACGATAGGGTGCTTTTGCCATTCCCTCCCAGTCAGGCTGATTTCAGCCTCCAGCACAGTCAACTCTTGGGATCCTCCTGTTACTCCAGAAATATGGATGGGTTCCACCCCTTGACAGCTTGATGGCATCAGGGTACATTGTGCACTGGTATCTACTAGAGCCTGATACTTCTGTGGGACTGATGTGCCAGGCCATCTGATCCACACAGTCCAGTAAATCCGATTGTCCCCTACCTCCACCTGGCTGGAGGCAGGGCCCCTCTAATGGTCATCGCAGCGTTGGACACTGAAGTCATGGTAAAAGGGATTACTCTTCGTTATCACAGGAGCTGGAGGAAAATCAGCTCTTCCATTCCATCTGGGAAACTGCTCACCAGAGACTGAAGCCGTAGCTCTCATGGGACGATCAGTCTTGGCCCTTGCTCCCCTCTTCAGTTCACTCACCCGTTCCTCCAAAGCTGAAGTAGGTTTTCCATCCCACTTTGTCATGTCTTCTCCATGATCCTGCAGGTAAAACCACAGGGTACCCCGCGGCGTATACCTCCTGTATCTCCTCTCTCGAACAATAGGACGCCTTTTGTTAATAGCTGAGACGTGTGTTGGTACACGTGAGGAGCTGGATAAATCAGATACATCGTCCCTCAATTTGTCGAGGTCCTGGGACAGTTTTTCCAAGCTGAGATGATGGAAGGGGTGAGATTGTCTTCGAACTCTCGGAGTTTATGAACCATTTCATCCACTGTTAGTGGTACTATGTCATTCCAGGTTATTGTTGCCAGTGAATGGGCATATGATGATGGTGCATTCCGTGTAAGTTTTCGCCACATGGGTCATGTACATTCAACTTCATCTGGATCTATGGGTGTATCCCCGTTATTCGGCTTGATGTGATAGAGCATCTCTACGATAGCTGATTCCCTCAGAGACTGGATGCCTTTGTCTATAGTAGTCCACTTGGACGAACGACTCATAACATCGTCCTTGTACGGAAACCTTTCTTTCACAGCTGCCAAGAGCTGCCTCCAAAGGCTGAGGGACTTTTTCTCTCTTGCAATTGCTTTGTCAATTCCCCCTTCTCTAGCAAGTGATCCCAGCTGCTTGGCTTCTGTACCTTCTAGTTCGTGACCATCGGCCCCTTTGTCTTCTTCTTCTTCTTCTTCTTCTTCTTCTTCTTCTTCTTCTTCTTCTTCTTCTTCTTCTTCTTCTTCTTCTTCTTCTTCTTCTTCTTCTTCTTCTTCTTCTTCTTCTTCTTCTTCTTCTTCTTCTTCTTCTTCTTCTTCTTCTTCTTCTTCTTCTGTAAAAAAGGCAAACAAAAAAGTGGGTTAAGATTATGATATCATCTTATTTTCTATCTTTCCTGAGTTAAAAATACTGGCATTATATTATAATTCTTCCAATGCATGGATTTTATTAGCATTTAATTAACACACACACACACACACAAGAATAATTTATGTGATTATTGTATGATATTCTAGACAACAACTGTTAAAGTATTGTTGAAAGCTATAAGAGGATTTTTTCATATAAATCTTCACATCAGAAGAAAAAGTGTTAGGTAAAAGGTTTTAGTTAACAATTCATTTGTCAAAAAATATTGTTTTGGACAAAAGGAAAGGAAAGAGTGTTTTCCAATGTAAAAAAGGAATAGTTTCAGAAACATGGAAACATTTTGTGTAAACATTTTAAAATTATTTTATATCTTCATTTCCAAAACCATTATTTCTTTGAGAATGTTTTCTGTATTCTTCTGTTTGCAAAGATGAATCATTGATTTGAAGAAAATATTTTTCATTCCATTTAGAAGTGGGCTACTAATTATAATTAATAATTTAAAACAATTATTATTTATTGCATACATAAAGCAAACTTTATTTATGCATTTAGTTCTGGCTTTTTCTAGTAGGTGAATATAGTGAGATATTTCTGTCCAAAGACCACATCTAATCAGAATGTAGAGTCAGAAGAAAGGCTTCCTGCATTCAGTGTACTGAAAATTTAACTCTATCACTGAAGTTCAGTTCCCAGTAAGTGAACAGGTGAATAAACTGGTTTCATATAAAACCAAACCATAATTAATAAAGCAGATTGGGCATCCAGAGAAACCCAGTTGTCCCATATAGGCTGCACCCAATGCCTTTAAAAAGAGTTTTCCCTGAATAAAAGGTGTAGGTCTTGCTTGAACAGATAGAAATCTTAAGTAAAAGACTGAAAAGGATTCACAGTGAAGGAAATTAGAAAGGGTCAGTTTTGTCTTGTTTTGAAGAAAAGTAGATTTATTGAGTTTGCATCATCTGACAGAAGAGATCTGCTTTCTTCTACAATGTTTCAGGCAGTGTACAGAAATGGTAGAGGATATTACACATTGTTCCCACTGCCTGTTTTGTAGGATATGAAGCTAGATCCTTACTCACGAGGACTTTCCCTAGGCTCAGGAGGAAAGTGAGATCTAAAGGTATGATGTCTAACACAGGCTTCAAACTGAACTCCTTACTTGCTGACTGGTTACCATCCAAACCCACCGCTTACACGGGTAATGAAAATGGCATCAAAATATACTCTTACCTATACATACATGTAGTGGTTTTCAAAGTGCAAATTTGCTACAGGGATTGGATTAATAAAATGAGGAAAACTTGCTGTCCTTTACTTACTGTCCTCACTACAGTAAACTCTTTCTCTAATATCCTGTCTTGGATACTAATGTTTTAGAAGAGTCAAAAATGACTAAATGAGAAATGTGAAATTTCTGTGATATGGAAAGGAAAAATAATGGTAAGAATTACTTAAATGTTTATTTATCAACAAAGTCTTCAACTGCTGAGATCATGTTCTCTACTTTCAATTCCATTATATAATCAAGTCAACAAATCTTAAAATACTTGCATGGTCAAGATTAGCAGATGGCCATCTTTCTTTGCTCAGAAAATGCCTTAAAAAGCTAGTCTCTGAATAGCATTTGGCAGGAAAAATATGCATATGGCAGAAATAACTTTAATATACATCCATTATTGATATTAAATTAAATGGGATAGATAATTACACAGCATAATCACTGATGATTAATTGCAAACAACAGTTTATACAGTAGGCTGCTAAGGTAGCTAGGCACTGAATAAAAAGATTAAACCACAAATTAGATATGCTGTTGGCTAAAAAAAAAAAAAAAGGAAAAAAATCCATAACTAGTCAATCATCTGCTCAGTAAAATACGTACCTCTTGCACTGTGCCCTCAAAGTCAGTAGTCTGTGGCTCTGATGGCATGTCAAGAAGAGTGATGTGCTTCAGCTGAAAAGAAGCCTATGTGGTGACAGCATTCAAGCTTAGGAACCATCAGAAGAGTATCTAAACGAATCTGAGTTGCCTTTTCCAGGGCAAATGTTATCAGCACTGAAATACAGCCAATCTGCTTTTTCACTCAGACAAACAGAAGATAATATGTATTCTGTACCTCATGGGCATGATAAAGCACTAGACGATTAAGGACATATCAGACAGCTGAAGTAGCTTAAGTACCCTTGTATCCTTCTCTGTTTGGACTACAAAAGTATGGCAGTGATTCCTAACACCATTCAAAATGGTCACATTGGCCATTAAGTTACATTTTGGGCTGTTGTACTATCAATAGCACTGTGTTTGCACTGCAGAGCAAACAGATCTCCATCCCTTACCTTGAACTACTGGCCTCCACACCAACATCACACACTTCTTTAGGGTCCTCAGTGCCCTCCTCCAGGCTGCTACTAGCAGTCTCAGAGCATGTGTGTCCCTCTGGCCCTTTAATGTGATGGAGTTCATTCCCAGAATTGCCGGATCTACACATAGATCAAACACAGAGTCAGCATCTAGTTGATGCTTCAGCTAAAATAATTCACTGTTCTGATGAGAGGCTCATAAACATGGATGGATGATAGTGAGAACACAGGGGTCACATATGCAAAAGATATTAGAAAGGAAAAAGATGGCTAGTAAAACTACAAGTTAAAAAGACATAGCCTAGTAAAAAGCAGCCATAATTTGTACATTATTGTTAGCAAATTTCCTATACTTCTGATTAACAGTATCATAAATGTATGATGCATATTAATCCTTTTATTTATCATCAGTCCTAAACATTATTGCAGTCTTAATTTCATGCCACATTCTCTACACCATTATTGAAATACATATTCATAGAGAACAAGGGAAAACATAGGCAGAGAAAAACAATGTCTTTTGCTAACCTTTTATTAAGGGAAGGATCAAAACATTATGCTGAACAATGCCATGTTTTATTTTTCTGTAAGGATATTCAGCTTTTCCTTTTACAAGAAAATGTTAACTATGCTCATCAAAAAGGGACCTAATATGTCTTCACAGCTTTATTTATACTATCACATGACTTATCTGTGGCACAGTAATTACTGTAGTATCTGAGCACAGCATAAACAATGGCAGCTTTACCCTAGTGCTATCAACAGCTCATTGATCAGTGATATGTACCTCAACCCAAGTCCATTTCAAATGTTTGCCCATAGCTTCCTGATCACCAGCTTCAATCAATAATTCTGTTGTAGCTACAGCAGTTACATATTGTAGTCCCCAAATATTTATCAACAGATGGTCCTATCCTGGTCCCATAAGAGTCATGAGTATGAGTTCAGTGTTCTTCTTTCAAATAAAACTCTTAAAAAGTCAGAGGTATGGATGAAGATAGTACACACAGGAACTACCAGAAGGAAAAAGATAGTTCAGATACAAAGAGCCACAATATTTAGCTGTCTACTGTCAATGTATTCTCCCTACAGAAAAATCAGGATTCAGTCATAGCAACATTCACAATCAAACCTTTCTAAATAGTAAGAAGGCAAAGACATGACCCTGCTGCAGGTTTAATAATTTTTTGGCTTTGTTTAATTGTAGTTTCTAGGACTACCTATTTTCAAATGATTGCTTTCCAAAACATTTTAAGTACTACTTAAATATTTCACTTTCTGAAATCATTTCTCATAGCCATTTTTTCAATTATTGTTTTCTATTCCCCATCAGTCTACTCAGATTTACAATGAAAGGTTTCCTTGAGAGACTTCACTTCAGAAACATCAGGAAGATTGATTGTAGACAGACTAATCAGGAAAGTAAGATTAAATCATCCCCACAAGGTTGGCAGGACTCTATTTCTGTACCCGCTTGGATTTTCAAAACCAGCTGGCTTATTAAACAATTTTACACTGAAATGCCAGATTAATGAGTTATAGATGTGATTTCAGTGGATTTCAGTTGGACAGGAGGACCTGGAGCTTATAGTAGGACTGCATAAAAGTAATATATGTACATAAATGACATATTTTTCTGGCATACTATTGTAGTATGCTAATTTCTTCAATTGCCAGATGATAGGAAAATAAAACTGGGGATAGGGAGAGGAGAAACAGAAATGGGTATTAAAATCCCTTGGACTATATTATCTTTCTGATCTTTTAAGACAACATATATCTGTGAAATCTGAATTTCATGAAAGTTACAGCAGCCTTGCAATTTAACTTAATCTTTCTGATTGGTGAGGACAAAGCAAGATACCAAACATATTTATTTCTCAAACAGTGGTTTATTGTTTGTGACTCCTCAGCATAAAGGAGAGATACAATTTATGCTTATGGATCTGAAACAAAAATCTGTAAGTTTGTCTTGACAATAAAAGATATTTGAGGGTACTCATATCTAGAATTATTTAAACTGTCTCTACGTATTACCTCTATGACATCTTTATATAATTTTGTATCTGAAATTTATAATACATACAAATTTCCATTAAAAGTTTTATTAATAAGGTAGGACAATCTTTGTGATAACCAGGTTCACTAAAGAGCATTAATGGTTTCCTGCAGAAAGATAGCAGTGATCAAATGTAATTTTAAAAATTATGGATTAAATCATTATGACTTAAGCTCAGCAGCACAGAATTTGATGTAAAAACTCTATTAAGGAAGCACATTGAATTAATTGTACTTTTTTACACTTTTAGTCAAAATGTCAAAGGTATGCTCTAAATTGTGTATCACCTGAGGGCTTGATTACTTGCTTGTTAGTAATTGTATCACTCATCTGGAAAGAAACTCTTCTGACGTTTAGTTTATTCTCTTTGCTTTCTGAAGTGAGACATGACTTAGCTAAGGCAAAGAGCAAGAAGTAGGAAGCATATGGAATTAATTATTTACTGTGTAAAACTACATTTATATTCAATTGTCTCAGACCGTATCAGCTAGAGTTTTTAAATGTTATGGCTGGGGATGATGCCCTTTTTGGAGTCATCTGCCCCAATGTATGAGATTGCTGTGCTCTGCCCAGTGCTCTGCCTGCCCTCTGTGCTTGCTCCCACACTTGCCAATCTGCCAAGACAGCTCCCCACATTTGGTTCAAAAGTTCCAGTTCAGCAAGAACTGTTTGAGTAGTTTAATCTAACACTTTAAGCCACCACATTGTTTGGAGTAATAAAAAGATGCAATGCTAATAATATGTTACTTACACTAATACATGTCACCACAAATTAAACGGATTGAGAAGTCCTCATGTGAGCTATTGCTGCTGAGCACAGCAACTTCTTCTGCACAGAGGTTTTGGAAAGGTTACGTACCCAGAGCTAGGCTTTCATGTCAGCTTCAGGGTTTGGTTGGATAGGTCATACTCTGGCTAAATCACGTCTTTCAGTGATGATGTTCCCATCTAGACATAAAATGCTTTGATCATACAAACCCTGACAACATTGTGCAAGAGTTCAGTCTGAGCTGGCTCCCAAAACGAAGAGCAAAGCACAAATCCTAACATGCTCTGGGTTCCTCTCTCCTGGATGCTTAACCATGCTGAGACCAAGCTAGTTTCTGCTGCTTTGACCTGCCTAGGCTTGTTCAGAAGTTGGAGGATGAATCCAGGGGAAACTTGGCTGAAGGTCTGCTGACAGCACAGATAAAATTTCATCAGCGGATTTGGTTATAACACATACTTTTTTTTTGCGATATCTTCATCATGATCATATAATTCCATTTGGTACTACAGAGTAGACTGTCAGTAGTTATCACTGGGCCTGGATAAACAATTTTCTAGAATAATTCCCGATCAGTCAGGTTACAAACAGACTGTGTTATATTAATTTCACTGTTTATTGGTTAATATTAGCAAATAGTGTCTATTTCCTGGGCAACTAGGGGGAAAAATGTGATTGAGAGACAGCATTTTTCCCGTCACTGTAAGTTGTTCCTGCATTTGTGGACATGATAGAGGGGAAACTTTGCTTGTGTCCTTAAAAATATTACTTCTAGTATTTAGGTAGCAAATTATAAGCATCAATAAATTGTCTGAACTAAGTAAACTGTCTTCTGACCCTTTTAGTCATGCCTCACTTCCCACAAGAGCCCACTCGATTAAAGATCTTCAAGTTTCATTGTGATGCATGCTGTCTAATTCCAAGGTGGAGAATGCCACATGCCTGCTTGCCAGTGCAGAGCTCCTCATTCCAGCACTGTGCCAAGAGATGCCGAACTAAAGAGCTGTTTTCCAGTAATGCTTGGACACATCATAACAAATTATTACAATTTAAATATTGCCTATTGTTACAACTATGGACGTACAGAGTGTCAAACAGACACGGATGTGCTGATTCTCCTGTTCCAAAGTGCTGATTCCACATTCATGCCTCCCAGGGGGAGGCTGGTGCTGCACTACCACAGCCCATTTGAGCACTGTCAGTAATTCAAATGCAGTTGGAGCCCAGATAAGATAAGAGGTAGAGTCATGTTTCCAGTTGCTGCTTTCCAAATCACAAAGCAGAATTGGTATTGAAAAGGGGGAAGGGGACAGGACAAAAATACTCAACAAAGCAATTAAAACAAAAAGAAAAAACTAAAACAGGTATGGCCACGTTCCGGAATTACTGCCTCTGTCTGAGCTCAAGTGCCAAATTTATTACTTGGACATGGTCTCCAAGGTGCTGTATGTCACCCAGCAATTTCTACACTGCTTCCTTCTGCCAGTGCTTATCTTCTCCCGAGACCATATGGATCAAGAGATCAGGCCCAAGGTTTTACTTAAAGAAATACAGGAGGTTGTATATTAGAACAGGCCAATGATACACATTGTTGAATATGGTGCTGGTTTCATGCCTGTATTCAGTGTTTCAAAGTTATCTTTAAAGAACTCGGACTATGCTTATCCAACTTAGCAATATTATGGCATGGTTAAAATTCGTTCCTGATACTGTGAAGTTTGGGGATTTGAAAATATATTCTAGTTGCTGAAAATCCATGCATTTTTAGTATTCATAAAATAGGGCTTTTTCCATGTTGACAGAGACCAACCTCCATAGCAGAAATAATTCAAAATACACTGTGATCATGATCCATAAGAAAACAAATACAATAATTAAAGTCATGAAAAGTGAGAAGAGAAATATAGTGGATATGGTAGTTTCTGTATGTTTTATATAACTGTTTAACATACCCTTCTGTAAGAAATAATACAAAACATTCAAAGTAACTTTATCATGTATTAAAAACAAATTATAGAAGTGGAAAATGCTATCTAATGAGATACGGCCACTGGATCTTAGGCAAGCTGAGAAAAATGCAGTGTATAATGGAAAAGCTTACTATTGCCAATTGTTTGTATTTATCGTTAAGGGTAGTCCAGCAGAGGTGACACTGCCTCAGCCCCACACCCCCAAGGGCTGAGCACATACACCAGGAGGCTCATGGCAGGGCACTAATGAGCCTGACTGTACCTGCCTGATCCCCCTGGCATGACCCACACCTGTCCATGGCCCAGGACCTTATAACAGCCTGGGGAGGTGCCCAATACATGGAGCTGGAGCTGTCCCGGTGCCCCAGGTGCCCTGCTGCTGGCCAGGGTGGTGGGATGGGCCCTGGCTGCCAGGTCCTGCCCTGATGGACCCTGGGGAGCCTCTGCTCCCAAGGGAGAGCCCTCATGGGGAGTCAGGGTGTGCGCTCCATTTTCATGACTAGCTTACACCTGCTGCAGTTCCTCTGTGCCTCACTTTGTTTGTGAAGATGAGCCTATAACCTGGTACTCACAGGCAGTGAACCCCACAAAGCAGGAGAGGCATTGGGGACTGCAGTGAGACATGACCTGCCACAAACACCTCTGTGAGCCTCAGTTTCATTCAGGCAGTGCTGCAACTCCACAAGTATAATGACAAAGCGATTATGGCTTATAAAATATCCTGTTAATTCCAGCTATTTATGGGTCATTCATCTTTCCATAGTACTATTTTGGGGAATATTTGGATTACATAATTTTAAGTATGGTGCTATCTTTCCTTATTCCACTATGCATTAAACTTTGAGCCTTCTACAGTTCAAAGATTTTTTTCAACAGATCACTGAAAACCTTGCTGCATGGTGCATGCACACTTGCAGATGATGATATGGCAGCAGAGGTGAAGAATTAACTGGTACATACTTGTGTGTGTATTTCAGTGACTTGGCTTAGCTAAGTGAAGTGCCAAGGCGCTATAGCTGGCACTGTAGTCAGTGCTCACTTACAGGGATGTTGTGGTACCTTTTCTGATCTTTTTGTCCCACCTTACCTGGTGGTTTTGCTTATGAAGTCATAACAATCTCATCTTCTACTTGCATTGCATTGTGCTTGTGGATTTTGCATTAGCCAGAAACAGTGATTCCTAAAGGTTCAAAACTCAGGCAAAGAGGTTAATGTGACGCACAATATTTAGAACCACAACATTTTTAAAAGCTCAGTATTGGTAATTTAAGGAACTTGTATGTCAGGACACAAACAAGGGGATTCTGCTTCACCTCCTATCCACTTCTGTATATAACAGCCAGTATAGAAGCCAAGATGTGTAGGATCCACTTGGCAAATTTTTCATAGGCATAGTTCCTTCCTACCTTCCTTTCTTCCTCAGAAGACACTCTTGTGCAGTATCTGAATGAGGTTCTGACAACTGGCCTCATCCTCAGAATTTAATTGAAAATGCACACCAAGAGTCATTTAATACTAATTGCAGATTATTTAATGTATGATGGCCTGATCCACTGCAGAAGGATCACATCATTAATGTAAGTGCAGTGATCAATATCAACGCTCTCTCTGCATTTGGCTGTAACAAGCAATTCAGCTAAGAGAGTGCATGTTCTCTAACCTGTGGTATCATCGTTCAGGGCCTTGCTCCGGGTTAACACTTGTGGAGTGCTCTCTGCCAGGGTATCATGAGCATTAAAACATGAAATGCTCTAAGACTTGAAACATTTCCTGGAACAACTCAAGCTGATGTGGTGGGGAAGGCACACTGAAGGTCTGCATTCTTCTCCCTTTCACTCCTTTCTTTTGGAAATATTACAGTGAAAATGGGATACTGCAGCAGTGGGGACCTCAAATTTCTGCACTGATGAAACTTTCAGGGGGTTTAACCATTGTGCCAACCACTGCTCAGAAATACGTTGCTTTCACTCTGTGGAGCCTGGCAAAACAGAATGAAATGAACTGAGTGTTGGCAATTCAGCTGCTGGCTCAGCAGTCACAGATGTTTTCAAGGCAGCTCGTGCTGTGCTGTCCACAAGCATAGTCAAACCCTGAAATATTCCCCAAACAGTTGTCTTTAATTGGGTTTAAATGGATGGGCTATGGACTGATTGCATATGTATCACCAGATATGAAACAAGAAAGCACATTAATAGAAAAAAACATTATTCTGAAACTTGGGGGATACTCTTCTGGGTGAATGGATTAACGGGATACAGGATGCTTTCGTTTTCCAGAGATCTGTTATATTACATGCATGCCAAGATTTTGCTCTCTCTTAGCAGCATCATACATGATGTGTCCATGCCAAACTTGGTTTTAAGTGACCCAAAGAACCATCTGCTGCCTTGATTGCAGATGCCTTGTCCTGACATGTGTCAGCAGGACAAGTGACAGCATAATGGTGCTT
Organism: Pezoporus flaviventris; assembly: GCF_033815535.1. Classification (NCBI taxonomy): domain Eukaryota; kingdom Metazoa; phylum Chordata; class Aves; order Psittaciformes; family Psittacidae; genus Pezoporus; species Pezoporus flaviventris. Next base: position 25,050,315 of record NW_026892579.1, on the reverse strand, counting down.
GGAGTACCGTGGCAGAATGTGATCCTGGCCGACTGAGAACAAAAGGGGCTGGTTGCTTTATTGTTTGGCTACTGGGCATGTTTTCCTCTTCACAGTACCTTCACAAACAAAGAAACAGCTTTGCAGCCACCAAATATTTAAGGCTGTCAAAGGTGCATTGTCTATCTCAGCAAAGACAATGAATGCCTGCATGTATTTAAATTCTCAGGCTTATCAGTAATGTGTTGAAACTCAGTCAGTGTGAGTACAGTTCACTGGTGTACTTGGTTTGTATTTAAACTCAGCATTTTTGCAGGTGCTCAATGTGAGTGAAATAGCTGTCCTACTGAGGTGAAAAATTATGGAAACATTACATATAACTTTGTCACATCCTGGTTTTCCATTATTTTGACCTCACTCCTTGAAGCATGTCACAAAGAGGACTTGATTCTGTTGCATGTGAACCCGATAGAGCAAAATAGAACTTGGAAAGTTATAATGTAATTCCCTACTCATAGTACAAAGCCATAACTGAGAAGTAATGTTTCTTATTTAAAAAGGAATCCATTGTGCTAGCTGAATCTGAGTAAGTTTCTGCACATAGTGAAACTTTGTAATAGAATTGGTTTTCCCATTAAAGCAACTGGAAAATTAATTATTCATTATCTGTGAATTATCTTTCAAGAAAATAAATTAGCATAATGGTAGGGCTTAGATGGCAGCAGGAAGAGCAGTAACGGTTTAAAACCCTTTTCAATATGCTACAACTTTGTAAATACTGTGCTGTTCAGATATGATCGTAGACAAAAGCTCTTACTTAAGAAAGGAAGCCACCCACTTGTGCAGGCAAAACCTTCCCATGCCTTGTCATATACCTAAATGCTGAGTTGCAGTGATAGTGAGACACTTTCTGTATCAAAGACACTCAGAAATGCATTGGAATTTTTGATGATCCTCTAGTTATATTTTATTAATCTCCAGGAAGAGGACGAGAAAGAGCAGCAGTTAGGGGATAATGTCTTAATACCACAAGTATGGAAACATCTCTAAGGACCGTTACAGTAAGTCATGCTTTGCTGGGGTATGCTTCATGAAGCTTTTTATTTTTTCATTAATGCTTTCCATTAAAAGATACTATTGCATTCAACCACTACCTGCTGCCAGTTTGCAGGAAGGCTTTTCCCATCACCGCTGTAAGCAGAATAATAGCATGAACAAGGAATAAAGGCTGCACAGACCTGGCCTGTAGTATGGGGAAAACATCCTCTGACTACTGCTGCAGCAGCAAGTGATTGTGCAACAAAACCCACCCACAAATTTCACATTCTTTTCTAGAAAATAAATATAGGTGACCCTATCATATCTCATGGTGATGATCACTTCTCCCTTCTCCCTCAAGCTCCCTTACATTCTTCCTTGTCTAAATTGAGTAAGAGGTCATTAGAACCAAGTGATCTGATCAGCCTTTCTGGAGGGCTGCATGGAAGGAGAGGTTGGGACATATATCTTTGCAGACATCCCAGTTTTAAGCATGTGCCCTTCACTAAATGAGGTGTATCAGGTTTCTAAAGGTGTACCTACTAGCAGCAGTCCTGGGGCTGAGACGTTCATGTTAACTCCCTGCAAACCCCAGCAACGTAGTGCTGTCAGTGCTAGCTCACACATCAATAAGTAGTATAGCTGTATCTGTATACTATAATTCTAGTATTTTGCATACTCTTTACCTAATTCTTGGACTCATGCCTAGTTGCCTTGACACCATTAGAATCCCCTGAGTGTGAAGACTTTGAAGAATTAAAACCATGTTTTATTTCTCCCTTTGGTCCAAACTTGTATCTTGGGGTAATTTTCCAGCTAATACCAGCATGGTATCAGTCCTGGGTTGCTATACCAGCACACAGGATGGATGGACAACAATTTGTTAAAAAAACACCATTTTGATCTGATTTTAGCAACAGTTAATTTGATTTAGCAGAGGCAAGATAAGCTTTTTCAGTGTATATACATGTGTACACAATGATAGGGAAGCTTTGCAAGCATTCAGAAAAAGATCTCTTACTTCAGATTATATTATGCAGAAGACTAACTGCATGATGTCTGCAAAGAAATTAACACACCTGGATGTGATGGGCTCTGTGTGTACTTTGAGTTACTATAATTTGCAGAAACCCTGTTGTTCATTTATCTCCTTCTATCTGTCTCTGAGAGGTTAATAGCAGCCTGCTTTGGATCTGGACCAGCAGTAAAGAAAGACACCTGCTGCTGGCCCTGTGGTTCTGCATGGGAAGAGCCAAGGTAATGCCCATTTCAGCTACACCTGCTTTGATAAAAAATATAAACAGACGCTTAGACCCAATGTCTGGGCATCCATAAACAGGCAGAAAACCAATTATTCTTACCTTCTTGTCCTGGCAACAGTAAAAGCCGTGATCTTGCCTGGAACTATTTTGCTTACCTGAAAAAAAAAATATTTTCCACAGTACCACTTAAATTATCCAGAAGATTTGGCAATTTAAATGAACTCATGGATGAATTTCATTTGCTTTGCAGCTTTTTCAGCTTTTGGGGCTCAAGTTTTCCAGACTATTTTTAGAAGTCGAGGAACAGAGACATTTGGTTTACTAAGAACTGACACTACCTAAGACTGTGTGTTTATATTCATATTTCTAGGAAAGGTGGCATTTAAAATCACAGATAATGTGAGACTTGTAATAAAATGAGAAAAAATTACATTTTGTAGCAGACATGGAAAAGGACAAGGACCTTTATTGCATTTTACTAGTTGGTTGCCAAATTAGTTTTGTGTCAGAACTGTCTGAAGCAATACAGTAGCATAAATTTGAACAATAACCTGCAAAACACTTCTTCTTCTGTATTTGTAAGCAGCAGTATTTGTATGGCTTTTGGTTGTGAGTAGAATTTGAGATGTTCTTGCTTATCCTGCTTTATGAGTCTAATAGCTTTCCACTTCAGCAGATACCTGAACCAGCTCATATGTGACATAGCTGAAGAGAAAAATGAATAGAAGTTCTAACAGAGACACAAGGTGATGCACTCCAACACAGCATCATTCATTTTCCCAAACCTTATACTCGCTTTTCTCCAGGGCAATTGAAACCTGTAACACTTTCAGAGTCACAATGGAGATGAGAAGACTTCAACAGTTAGAGAAATTTGAAGGTAGACAATCTGTAGCAATAATGAAAGTATTTTCCCTCAGATGCACTTCCTTTTCACCTTGTAATGACTTTTAAAGGTATCCAAAGGCCAGAGACCTTCAGAATAGTTCTCATCTAGTAAGCGTGAAGAAAACAATATTTTATAGCAAAAGCTCTTTATCTCCACTGAGTCTGCTGAATGCTGCTTATACTAGGAAAAAGAAAAAATATAAAAGGTGTCTCTTTTAACTTAGCTGTTTCAGGATGGCATTTCACCTCTGAATTTCCATTTTCATATCTTTCCAATTGTTTTGATCATTCGGATCTTAAAAAAACAACATCTCAGATGTTCTTATTTAAGCAATTGTTCCTCTCTCAGGACATCATTGATTAATCCAAAATATACGTACAGCTGTGGTAGATGTAAGTAAGCAACCTGACAGTCTTGAAATTGTGCAACATACTTAAATTCTGCATTTTTTTAACAGTTGAGGTTGTAAACGTGACAGCATCTTTGCACAAAAATCAATGAAAGACCATTGGGATGTCTGGGTGAATTTATCATTCTAAGTAAATATAAAATAAGACAAATGAAATAGAAAATATTTCACAGCTATTTGTATATAAAACCTCATATTAAAACAATTTTAAAATCAACAGTATCATAGATTTGAAATTATCTACAATTGTTCTACTCCATGTTTAGAAACTTCATTGTTGACTGAAATACCTTCAGGAAATCAGGTAATTACCAGAGGCATAGGCTTCACTCCACCTTCAAATCTCAATAAAGTCTTGGATTTTTGCTTTTCTTTTTGTGGCCGTAATTCCAATGGTGGGGATCTCTTGTACCAGCCCTACAACAAACCTGTACAGGAGTCATGTCCCTAAAGCCTGTGGCCTCAGGACATACATGACTGTTTAAGTCCTTGACTAACATGAACAACTGAGCAAAACATGATTGGATCCCAACAGGTTTTTCTTCTCTTTTCTTCATGCTTGTTACACCATACCCCTCTCTTCTGTTTTCAAGCTTATTATGAGAGCTGAGAGCTCATTTTAACCGTCAGTCACACGCTGTAGAATAAATCCATATGGATTTATTTTACTGCTGGGCTCCCCAGCTCTCAGAACCATACACTCACATTCTAAAAAGAATAACAGCAAATCTTATGCTACATAATCAGACAAAAGTTTGGGAAACATACTGTACAGAAAAGAAAATGATAAATAGCAACATGGAAAGTTGAGGAAAAGCATCTAGTTGAATATTTTAATCACTGGCTTTAGGTTTGGTCTTAACAATTTTCATTTCTATTTCAGAAGCAAACCCAAACAATACATTAATGAATATTAGAAATTATATCCAAATTAAGAAAAACAATCAGCACAAAGAAACTAGCTATATGGTAGAAATAAACAAACATGGAGTTCAGAAAAATGCAAGCAAATACAAGAGAGAAAATACATAAAGAAGGTCTACAAGAAATCTGGAGAGGAACTTTTTACATGGGCATGTAGTCACAGGACAAGGGGGGATGGCTTTAAACTGAACTAGGGGAGATTTAGATTAGATACTAGAAAAAAAATCTTTACATGGAGAGCAGTGAGGCACTGGAACAGGTTGCCTGGAGAAGCTGTGGCTGCTCCACCCCTCGCAGAGATCAAGATTGGATGCGTCTTTGAGCAACCTGGTGTAGTGGAAGGTGTCCCTGCCTGTAGCAGGGAGGTTGGAACTAGGTGATCTTTAAGGTCTCTTCCAACCCAAACCATTCTGTGATACTCCAAAATATCATGGATTTGGCAAGAGATATAAAGTTGTCCTTGAAGGTCTCATTTGATATTGTCAAAATGCAAATTAAAAAGTTTTGAGGCATTTGACTTGTATACACGGACCAACCCAACAGTACCTACAGTTTCTCTCTCCATCTGGCACCAGCAGGGCTGTATCTTGAACACTATGTTTTCTTCCATATAAATACCACAAAAAAATTGGAAAGAATTCAGAGACTGTCAGTTACCAAATGAAGTGATCTTATGAGAATGGCTGATAGTCCTAAACTTATGCAGCTCAACATACAAAGCAGTGATTTCTGGTGGGAACATCAGTATCAACAGTACTCAACACAGACTGTAACAAGAGAACTGTTAAGGGTTAGGGTTAGGGTGAAGTGAAAAGGGTTAGGGTTAAGTGAAAAGACTCAGTATTAAGGTGGGACCTGTTAGGCTACGAGATGTTCTTCCAACAGCGAGGTCAGTAGGCTCCAAGGCAAAAATCACTGACCTGACTGCAGGCAAGAGTGCTGCCTGCACCGTTGGGTGTTAGCAGGACCTGGTCCCAGAGGACACTGAGACGAGGGGAAAATTTCAGTGTGGGTGCAGCTGGGACAGAGACATGAGAGCCACGTCCCTCCCATGAAAGGACCAGGGAACGACCTGGAGAGAGTAGAGTCCCTCTACTCTGCTCTTGTGATACCTCACTTGGAGTATTGTGTACAGTTCTGATGTCCTCAACATAAAAAGGACATGGAACTGTTGGAACAAGTCCAGAGGAGGGCCACGAGGATGATCAGGGGACTGGAGCACCTCCCAGATGAAGATAGGCTGAGAAAGTTGGGGCTGTTCAGCCTGAAGAGAAGGCTGCGTGGAGACCTCATAGCAGCCTTCCAGTATCTGAAGGGGGCCTACAAGGGTGCTGGAGAGGGACTCTTTATTAGGGACTGTAGCGATAGAAGAAGGGGTAACAGGTTAAAACTTAAACAGGGGAAGTTTAGATTGGATATAAGGAAGAAGTTCTTTACTGTAAGGGTGGTGAGGCACCGGAATGGTTTTCCCAGGGAAGTTGTGCATGCTCCATCCCTGGCAGTGTTCAAGGCCAGGTTGTTACAGAGCCTTGGGTGGCATGGTTTAGTGTGAGGTGTCCCTGCCCATGGCAGGGGAGTTGGAACTAGATGATCTTAAGGTCCTTTCCAACCCTAACTATTCTATGATTCTGTGATTCTAAAACCATTTTCAGAGGCTCCATGGAAGAGCATACCCATACCCTGCAAAAGGGCACTTAGGTATCATCACTGTCTAAGAGAACTTCCTCTGAAAGTACTGCTATAGCACTATGGAAGGTGCAATTATATCCTATTGCTGCTTTCCTACAAAGGACAAGAAATAAAATGGTTAGATTGAGATACTTAGGTTTGGTACATCGTAACTTGCTAAAGAGGAAGTTAATGCAAATGTGTCTTCTGCAGTCTCTCTTGAACTAGTGTTTTTAAATCAAATCTTCAAGCAGATTACTTTTGTAAGTCCTAGCTAAGAGATTCAGAATTATTTTTTTACTCTATTGGCTTTGACTTGATGAACACTAATATACTGTGCCCTTGACTCTTGCAGTTCTGTTTTACTAACTTGTAAACAAAAGCAAAACTAAATGCAGTTCTCTCTGTAGAATCTTTCTTCCCCAGCATTTCTGACTGACTGTAGGCATTTTGTGCCAGTGTCCTATGAATTATATTTCTTCCATATCCTTGTTTCTCCTGTTTTTGAAGGATGTATTCATTAACATGCTGTATTTCAAATCTTTTTCTGCAAGCCTCAGGATGCTGTCTTCTCATGCTTTGTATCCTTCCCTTTTCCCTTTTTGAATGAACTTCCTTTGCATCATTTCCCCTCCCTCCCCAACTTCAACTTCTTATTGTTGATCTCCTTACATTAATTCTGTTCCCATCTTTATTTGCTCATTTCCAACACGTGTGTCCATTCATTTAGTACTGTCCCTAGCCACTCTGACACCTCCTGAAGGCTCCTTATTTAAAGTCAGTGCATCTAAACCTAAAATCCTGTAACTACCTCTGAAACAGCTGACTACAGCAGTGGTGTGAAAGGCTCCCTATATCACTGTTGGAAGGCAGTGTTTTGAAAAGGCAAGTTCCTTATTTCTGCATTAACCTAACAGCATGCAAGCTGAAGGTAGCTGCTGCAGCAAGATCCCCATTTTGAGCAGCCTCCGCTGACAAGTGGAGGTCAACCCTTTAAATCCTGTACCCATCTTTTTATATCTACAGATTGTTCTCTGTACATGATTCATGATTCTTCACCCCTTTTGCTTTGCAATCCCCAAATGATCAAAAAATTCCATTATTTGTCATATGAGGGAACAATCAGGGCTGTTAAAAGGAGCTTTTAACCAATCTTCTGTGAATCTCATAACTATATATATTGCACCCATTTATTATGTAATAAAGTTTAAAAGCTAACTTTAGATTGTACTGATCGAGTTCTTTAAATCAAAAAAAAACCACATTGCAATTGTAATACTTTCTATTTTAGCAGCATACTAGCTTAATTATGATTTTGTAATTATATCTTCCGATGAGAACTCTGCAGTCCCTTGCAGCACACAAAACCATCTTTTCATTCACTGTTTTCAACACAGTTATCAAAATGTTCTCAAGATGTAATTAGTTTCTATGTTTTCTTATGATTAAAGCCATTGCAGAGGATGTTTTTCACAAATCTGTTATCTGAAAATGAACATGCTCAGTGCTGTGTATCCTATATCTGGATATCCATTTGGGGCACACAGCCAAATCTGGCAGTTGTCTAGAATTTTATTCTCATTGAGCAATCAGTTGAACGTTCATTCAGCATTTTTCCATATTTTGACAGCAAAGAAGCATAACCAACAGCTGCTTCTCTGTCAGGAATCGTTCCTTGACTCACGCTAACTCCATTTTAAATCCTAGGCAGATGAACCATGATACAGTGTTGACTCAAAATCTGGCAATGTTTATCACCCTATTCTGTATCAATGTTTTTCTTTCCTGTTAATTTTTCTGAGATTCAACATTTCTCTTTATCCACCTCTGTAGATTTATCAGCAAAACTGTTTTCTCTGTTTATTTACTTCAGACTCTTCTTGAATGACCTCCTGATACACAATCACTCGTGCACACTGTTCCCAAGCTTCCTTGTCAGAAGATCCATTGTGTTTTCTTCTCTCAGGAACCAAGATTAAGCTTCACCCAATTTTCCAAGACTTACAAGGCTACACTCTCCCTCTTCTCTTACAGGGTGCTTGCTATACTATGCACTGGAGTGATGTAGAGAGATCCCCAGGTTATCAACTGCTCAGAGTTGCCCTGAAACTGGAAGCAGTGCAGTTGCTTTCGCATAGTATCACATCTGGGTTCAGTCCTGCTTCTCAGTTCATCTGCTGGTGGCTACACAGCTTTTGTTTCCTAGTCTGTACACGTTTGGTGCTATCTGGAGGATACAGACCAGTATTAGGGATGTATTGAGCCATACACACAGACCCATAAATCTGGGAACTATTGTTTTAAAAAAATCCTGCACTAGTGAAAATACTCAGCAATATGAGCTTAAGATTTAATTTAATTTCCCATAGGAAAGAGAGCTTCAGCAGAACTCAAATATAGCAGAAGTGGGCTTCTAGGGTCTCCTGTATCATACTTAAGCAATGAATAGGGATGCTGGGGAGGGACTCTTCATTAGGGACTGTAGTGATAGGACAAGGGGTAATGGGTTAAAACTTAAATAGGGGAAGTTTAGATTGGATATAAGGAGGAAATTCTGTCCTGTTAGGGTGGTGAGGCACTGGAATAGGTTGCCCAGAGAGGCTGTGAATGCTCCTTCCCTGGCAGTGTTCAAGACTGGGTTGGACGAGGCCTTGGGCGATATGGTTTAGTGTGAGGTGTCCCTGCCTATGGCAGGGGGCTTGGAACTTTGTGATCTTAAGGTCCTTTCCAATCCTAGCTATTCTATGATTCTATGAATTACGTCTCTACGGAGCTTGTTAGTGAGGGTAATCCATAATTTCCCAGTCAGGACCTCTGAACTGTAATGCTTACCAGTGCACCAGTCTTGAGTGGGGTATCCATTTTGTTTTATGTTTTTATATACAGCGCTCAAACTCAGAAACTTCGTTTCTGGAAATGAAGGCAGCTTTGTGCAGAGACTGCTCCAGAAGGTTGTCTTCACTCAGAATGGCTGTCTGACTATCCTTCTTTACATGAACAAACGGGGAGCACCAGAATGCCATGAGGGGTGAAGCGGACCCCATCCCGTAAGACAGTACTCACTGACACATGCAAGAGAAGGGCATGAGCAGTTGGGCTGATTGATGGCAGATCTTCACAAGTGGATTTTGGTGAGGGAGCAAATTAGATTTCTCTAATGGGAGCTCTGCCATTTATGGGAACAAGCTGCCAGTTTTCTGCTCATATCAGAGGAAAAGACTGTTGCCAAGAAATGCTTCCCCCATTTAATGGGAAAGAAGCCTGCAGGATACATTTTCCTAATAGAAGTCCAGGTAAGGCTTAGGAGAGATAAAATAACAAAAATAATGAGTCAGACCAGTATTTATCTGTGCAAATACATAAAGCCCATCCAAACTCTCAGCCTGGCCTTTGGACTACTCAGAAACCAGAATATCTTCAGGAAAATCTGGCTCTTGATCCACAGGCACTATCTGGTGTTGAGCATCCTTTAGTAGTACAAAACTATCACTACTACAAAGCTACTAACTTGAGTTAGTACAAAACTCCTGTATTTCTCAGACAAGTTTGAGGTTTGCCATGGTTAGGCCTGGTGGGGACTTCTGTGAGCCACACACAAACTGCTCCAGTATGTTTTTGGTATGTCAGAACTCACTCTGTGGGACCACAAAGCAGTTACTCAAGCCTATGGGACCACAGAGCAGTTACCCAAGCCTACCCTGAAATAACTCAGGCAAAAAAACGCAAATCAGCAGTCATGTGTTTTCTGGTTCAAGGATCAATACTGATGCTTTCAAAACTGCCTTTTTAACTGGAGGCACCTGTATGGCCCTGATAAATCAGATGCAGGTTTCATCTTAACCATTAACCTCCTGTGAACTGGGATTTCTTTCACAAAAATTAAATTCCCAGATAGCTATGAGTTCAGCCTGCAGTAAACTTCTGGCAGTGATCAGTACAATCTCAACCCGATGTCACAAAAACATACAGGTGCTAAGAGCTCTCATAATGTTTCACAAAGCCAGTCTTGGTACTTCATGGTGGTCAGCTTCTCATCCCTCTATCATTTATCCCAGCATCACTCAGGCTTCCTGCTGTCACACTTAATTATCTGTCTGCATTTTTGGATGCTAAATCACTCAGAGACAAAATTACAGAAAGAACCCTATCCGCAGACTAAGGGATCAAATTCAACATTGCTGGCCACCTGACTGGCCTGAAAGACTCCCTAAACTAAAGCAAGTCTACTGTTTTGTAACCACTCTTTCTGTGAAAACAGCTACAGGCTTATGCTCGGCTTTCAGATAGGAAGCCCACGTTGGAGTCTTAAAAACTATCTTTATCCAAGTTTTCTCCACATCCAAGATTTTTTTTTTTCAGATGAAGGCAAGCTGCTGGAAGTGAAAGAACAGCATTTTTTTTTTTTCTTTTTTCAGGCAGACCATAATTTTGTTTTCGGTAGTTCTCTGAGCCAACTAACTTTGATCTATGCATCACACTTGTTAATGACTGCAGTACCCAGCATGTCTCTCCTTCAAAGACCATCAACTTTATTAGTGCATCTTATAGCCGATTTACTTGTATTTTGCTATCATGTACTGCTAAAACGGTATTGCGGAAACGAGAACTTTTTCCCTGAAGGGCTGAAAAGCAGCTCATTATCCCCACTCCCGCAATCGGTCAGGTGGGCCCGACTTCTACTACACCCTTACCCTCTACACAGCAGCCCGGGGGCTCCATGTCAAGGCCAGGGTACAGGGTCCCGGAGGAGCGCGCTGGGTGCCCAGGAGGAGAGAGGCCTCCTCCGCCTTCCAGTACGCGCCATGAAGAGAGCTCTGGGGGAACGGAGCTACGGTGGAAGAGCAGCCAGGGGCCAGCCCTCTGTGAGTTACGACCCTCCCGGCCATGCCCGGCAGCCACTCCGAGAGCTGCCTGCTTTTCCCCTCCGGGGCGCCCCAGTCCAGCCCCGCGGAGCCGCAGGAGGAGCCCGAGCCGCGGCCCGGTGGGGCAGCAGGGGGAGCACGAGCACGAGGCCGAGCCGGAGGCAGCGGCGCAGCGAGCCGGGGCTCCGGCTGCCAGCACCGGCCGCGGGAGCCGCGCGGGCAACTACTCAGAGCCGCAGGCGGCGCGGAACGCCCGGCGCAGAAGCCGGGGATGCGGCTGCCGCGGGATTCGCCGCCGCTGCCGGCCTCTGCCTAACGTGGAGCGCAGCCCCCCGGCGGCAGCTGCGAAGCTGCAGCACCCGGCAGGCTCCAGCACCCGCCGCCCCTCAGCGCCGGGGAGCAGGAAGCTGCTCGCGGCCGGCGCCTAGCGGCCCCCCCCTCCCCACGCCACTCCCCGCCCAGTGCAGAGCGGGCGCCGGCGGCACGGCCTGCCGCGGGAGCAGCAGGCGCTGGCGTCGGATGCCTGCGCTACGCCATCCCGGTGCTGCCGCGGCCTGGACTCCGAAGGGACCGCGGGCGAGGAGGAGGCGGCGGGCGATCGGCGGCGGCCACTCTTTTGTGTCCCAGGTCGGTGCTGGGGGAGCGGCGAGAAGGCACGGGGGCCCTGAGGGCGAGGGGCAGGGCGGGATGGGACGCTCGGCGGGCGCGCGTCCTGGCCCTTCCCGTGGGGCTGCGTTGGGGGCCGGTGGGCGCCAAACGCACCCCTCCGTGCCCGGCCTGTGCCCGCCGCGGGCATGGCTGTCGGGAGACTTGTTTGTGTCAGGCTGACCCCGCTGCCTGCAGCAAAACTCCGAGAGCTTCTCCGCATCCCAGCCCGGCAAAGGGGGGAGCGGCGAGGCGGAGCGGGGGGCTGGCGGCCGTCCGGGGGCTATACCAGTTCAGCCGTGGGGCAGGGAATAACGCCGCCCCCCGCCTTGTCCCCTCTGGCCCCTCGCCTGCTGAGGCGTCCTCCCGAGCGGGGGGGCAGCATGTGGCCGCCGGGAGTGGCTTGTGTCGGGGGAAGTTTCAGCCCGGGCACCGTGTCGCCGTTGTTGATTGTTTATCGCTGTGAGGCGGAGCCGAAAATAGGTCAGAAATAACGTCCACCCAGTCCCCTCCGTGAAGTGCTGCTCGAGTACCGGCCGCGGTGCTGGGGGCACATGGAGGCGTTGCTGCTTTCTCCCTCCTTGCCTTCCTAAGAAATGCCGGATTCTGCCAGCGTTTGAAACAGTGTTTGCGTGGGTTTCCATTTATTTATATATTTTAATGTCGTTTCTTCGTGCGGTGTGGAAAGTTGCTGGCCGACCTTAGGAATAGCTGCCGGCTATTTCCTGGTGCTTGGAGGGCGGTACTGCCGCCTCTCCTCCCCCCCCCCACCGGCGGCCGCTGCTGCACGCCGTGGCTCTGCGGGCCCACTCCGAACCGAGCCGAGCCAAGGAAAATCCTGTTCCTCCCCTCGGAGCAGCGGCTGTGCGCTGCGGGGTGTGCGGCAGGACAATGTGTGTGTGAGGCTGGGCGCCGCAGCTACGCGGTGCGTGCTCTCAGCAGATGCTCGCGACGACTGTTACCGTCTGTAGGGGTGAAATACCCTCAGGACGCTAACGGCAGAATTTGCGTGATGTGTAAGCGCCCTCGTGGATAAGCTTTTCTTTCTGTTTGGTGTTGCTTTAAGCAAAATAGAACTTACTTGAAAACTTTATTTAATGATTATGTGCTGCAGACATGCCACTTCGAAGAGAAATTTCATAGCATAACGTTAAATTAGAATTGGGGGGAATTTACAGTCATGTTGATACTTTTAAGTAAAGAGGTCGTTGGTGCTGAAGTTTTTAAGCCAACTTCCCGTTTATGTTCTTGCAGTGGGTTCTTCTCATTGAAAGGTAAACAAACTTATTTTTGAAGTCTTCCATTTTGTCATGAAAGTGTCCATAAACGTCTATTTTCTTCTACTAGGGTTTCCTTTGTTTTACAAAGATTTCAGGCAGTTAGCTTACTGTTGTTTTATATATGGGAAAAGCCTGAGCTAAAACCCACGTATACTTTTTTTCTTGTTTGCTGGACTCAAAGCAAGCAGGGAATGCTACTGGGTGTGATCTTTATTACTTTGGAAGGGAATGTGTTACATTTTCATCCCTAAAATATCTCTTACTTAGCATTTTGATTTTGAAGAAAAAGCTGCTTGGCCCTTGCTAAAGGATAACTGTCTCTGGCCAAACCTAGTTCAGTAAAATCGTGTTTTGCTGGCAATTTATGTCTTTTTTCAGGATGTAAGAATGCTGGGTTTGTGGAGGAGCAAATCAGGTACTTCAGCATAGTTTTAATCATTTCAGTCAACAATTCATTGAGCATTAGAATTGAAAATAGTATTTTGTAGCAAATGAACAATAATCCAGGCTCTGGCTGTATCTTTGTGAATACTTTGCGTGAATGAAACACAGAATCATCTTGCTCTCTTTCTTCCATATGACTGTTAGTAGTCACAGTCTGAGTTACCTGGATTTGGTGTGTCAGAGCACAGCTGTAAATCTTAGTCAACGGTTTCCTTGGATGGACCAACTTGTTTTCCTTTCCCTGCCTTTTTCTCTTTTTTTTCTTTGTTTTTTTGTTTTTTTTTTTCCTTGTAAGCAATGTAAATCAATTCCTAATTTTTTCCAGTAATCAATAAAAATCAGATTTTTATGTCATTTGAGCTCATTCTTTGGAAGGCTTTAGATTTCCCTTATGTTAAATACAATCCTACAAACCTGGTAAGAATTGACTGATATAATATGTGAAAGTACTAGTTTTGTTCTTGAATTAACACTTATCAAGAAAATTGATCTGTTAACCTTCACTTCAGATTACAGTTGGTACAACTGGCCCAGTTAGCATTTGGCACGCACAGTAATCAATAATAGTAAAATGCACACAGTAGCTGAAATGTGTTTTCAAAACTTCTTTGGAAAATGTGTCAGACAACACATTTGTTGGTTCAGTTTAATTCCATTGCTATAGAACTTAGTTCAGCAAAACCTCAAAAATAACAGCACTGGTTCTGCTCAGGTTTCAGAAGAGCAGGTGTCTCTTCTGAAAGCCAGTGAATCCCCAGTAATGGATCTGAAACTGTTACCTGGCACTCTCCTTTTTTTTGGTTTTAATGTTTCCCTTGGAAGTACCAGAGTTCCAAAGCCCAGTTCTGGAGTTGGTTTTTGCATTTTTATCCCACACAGTGAACACAGTTCCCAAGCAGGGAGAAATGTGACAATTGAGATCCATTGCTCTCTCTAGCTCTCCCTGTTGATTTTGCTACTCAGCTCTCCACTGAGGAAGACTTTGACAAGTCCTGGTGGACTTCATTGTGATTAGAATGGGATATGTATGCCACAACAATCTGGCTGGCTGTGCAGCTATATAGGAAAGCAAGTTCTGGCAGAAGGATGAGGCAGATTACTGAGTGACAAGGTTTTGAGCTGCTGCAGGTAAAGATACAAGAGTCCTGCCTAAGCTCTGACTCTTGCAGTGTTATTTCTTTCAAGAGAACCTAGCTGTCTGTACCAGCCTAGGAGGCAGCACCTGAATGTTTCTTAATGCAGTGCTGAGTACTGGTGTCTGCGTCCCTTTCTGGGCCTGGGTGCTGTCCTGAACAAATGTGAAAGCTAAACTGGTTTCAAAAATGGACCTCAGTGTGAGAATTATAATAAATGGTTGACAATTCTTGTGCTGTTGACCTTGTTTCAGTGTCTGAAGTTATTGATGTGGACGAGTGCTTCTCACCCCTGCTTTCTTCTTCTTCAAAGCATAATGATGCTTTGTGTTTTCTGTCTTGAAATCCTTTCCTTCTTTCTCAGCCCCCATCCCTGCAGACTGTGGGATAGGCTTGGCAGAATATACCCTCTTGTTAACTAAGGTGGAAGGTTGCACCCTTTTCCTCCATATGGAAAAATACAGTCTCACTAGCACTTTAATTGTTTTCATGACAGGATAGATGAGTAGCATCTGTGCACTGACCAGCAATTCTTCCTGATGGGTATTTGTTTTGCCAGTCTGCTGTTGTATGTCAGGTCCCTCTGCCAAGCCCTGGGCTCAAGGAGCTTGTAGCCAAACTAAGTACCTGTGTGAAGTACCAGCACATTCAATTTCTCTTTTGGCTAAACTATGAGCTTAACTTAAAGAGTTTCTTGAATTACAAATTATTTAATCTTGCATTTATTTTCCCACATGGTGAAGCAGCTTCAAAAATGTGATTTTTAATTTTTTTTCTATTTTTTTTTTTAATTAGAAGTTAGTTTTATAGCAACCTTCAGATGCTTTGTATGTAGGATATAGGATCCTATATAGGAACTTTCAAGTCACAATCTTGCTGTTTTAGATCAGGAGTGAGACACGGCTTGACTGGTTAAATCCACGTAAAAGCCACTGTTTCCTGTCCCTGTGAGCTTGCTCGGACCAGACTGTGTTTCTGAATAAATGCTACTTCTGTGTTTTTCAGCCACAGCTAGGCAAACCACTAAAGTATGTCCTTACATTTTGCCAGCATTCATGCACCGTGTGTTTTCTGTCTGGCAAGACATGTGCCTTTTTGTTAAGCATCTGCTAATTTTGGCTTGCTCTAGTGTTTTACCAGGCACCTTTTGATCACTTTCATTCATAGTATACATCTCCTGAAGTCTTGTGTATGGAAAACTACATAGCTGTAGAAGTATGAACATAGAAGTTAAATATTTATGCATTCATTTCTAGTAAAAGCAGTTGGTATGTTGGTAATGCAGTGTCACTGATATTTGTAGAAGTCTGTTGTACAAATTGTTTTCCTCAAAGAACAATACATGGAACATTTGAAGTAACGAGTATACAACAGAGAGTATACAAGAAAAAAAAAATCTGAAAGGGGGGAAATAAGTTTGATGTAGTCTGGGGTCACTGGGAAGTCAGGTGAGCCAACTGTGTTTACTTCAAGCAGGAAATTGGTGACAGCCCTATTCTTGGAAAGAACAGACAGAGAAATAAGGAACAGAATGAAACCTCACAGTGCAACTTACAAGCGGAACAAAAGTTGCAAATGCTAAAGCAGACTGAAAGGAAATCAGTTCTGGTTTTTGTTAGATGGTTCCAGTGCTATCTTCTTTTTTTTTTTTTTTTTTTTTTTTTAAATGGATTTTTCTGTAGAGGTTTTGGAATTGGAAACATTTTCAGTACTAAGAATCTTGAACTTTGTGTTTTGCAAGCAGTTTTATTGGAAATAAGATAAAAAGTTCCCCTTACCAATATTTCTTACTAAAACCAAATTTTAGATTTCCCCATTTCTGAAGTGCATGGCTTGTATCAGGAAAATTGAAAAGTTACTTTTTACTACTTTTAATTTTCACATGAAAAATTATGAATTTGTTACGTGTAATACTGTATAATTATGTATATATATATATACGTGCTGAATAGTCTCCTGAATCTCATTTATAAAATAAATCACAAACCTGTGCATACCATACCGTCAAATTCTTATAATTAAGAACTCTGCAGCATTCATCTGTTGTGCAGGAAGCCTCTACACTTCACTTCTGACATACTGAAATAATAAACTGGCTTGTTTTTCACATCTAGCTCTGCTTAGTATAGTCACAAGCTTGTTCATGTGCTGTAACTTCGTGAATCTATCACTGTTAGTGATAAAGGTGTAGATCATTCATTACCTATTGGGTACAGGATGTCAAGCTATGATAAGCTTATCATACTTTCTAGCTATAAAATAAACTGACTTCTCTTTATGCTTTAGATGATTTTCTAAAGTTAATAAGTAAGGTTTCTCATTAAATTTTCATATAAAAATGGCTTGCAGTTTATCATTTATCTTTTTTCTATTCAAACTTGCAAGGAAATGTAATAGTATTTGCTCTTCTGCTGGTTTAGGAAGTATTCAGGAAACTGCACTTTCTTCCCAGGCTGTCAGTTCAGTTGTCACCTGACAATTTCTCTGCATAATGATTGTATATTTCCATGTAAAAAAAAAATCCATCTAGTGTTATTAATGTTGCTGTCTTTTAGTAGTAGAGGTATTTGCATATCTAGTGCTTTTTAATTACAGTATATATTGCTTGCCTGCCTATATATGTGGTCCATCTAGTTGTCTACAAATGTTATGTTTCTATAAATATATTTTTTAAAAAAGTTTTTCTGAGTTTTCTGGGCAAACTCCGAGGTTATACCAGCTATTGGATAATTCTAGGGCCAATGGTTTTGTCCACCTCTGACCTTAAACCTTTTATCTCAGTGAAATAATTCAGATCAAAATGTGCCAAGATACTGAGAGTATTTTAAGTGCCAAAACAGTAATGCATAGATAGTAGAAAACTATCTGTATTTTACTGCTTTACAGGTAAAACGGCATTGAGGAAAAAACCTTTTAACATTTAGGGTCAATACTATACCTCAAGAATTGGATTTCCAAGTTCACGTCCATTCTGTCAGGCTGGACTTCTCTTTCTAATGAAAGCCCTTGCTGCTATGGCAGAAGCTCTGAGCTACTGAGTTTCACCTGCTGTTAATTTTACTTAAGAGATGACCTTTTCTGTGGAAAGTACATTTGAATGGCTCTGAAATAAATCTGAATGCCAGCTAATGCTACAGATGTTTGGTCTGGATTTGGGTTGGTGACTACTGGCTCTAAAAGTTATGTACCTGCCTTTTAACTCATAAAAGGTGTAAAAGCTGAGAAGAGTTTAGGTGGAAGGATGAATTTTCATGACTAGCTAGTATGGTCAGCTGTCAGTTTGTCCTTCTAAGGTAGGGAACTAGGACCTGTTTGAAAACAAACCAGCTACACTATTGGCAGGGTACGGAAAAGCCTCTGATGACTTTGGTTCTTGGTTGTTGGGTCTTTTTCCACTGGATGTGTTATGTTGTATTTAATAGGTTTTTTTTTGCTTGTAGCAAGTTTGAAAGTAGCATATAAGGGATTTAATGGTAACCAAACGTTAGTACAAGAATTTCTGACTAAATATGACAAGGAAACGGTAGGAGAAAAGGAGTGAACAAAGCCTGTCCCATATAAAACATTGTCAAAAATTTTTATATATTATTGGTGACAGTTCAAGCTAATTCAGAAATCAGTTTACTGCTCTGTTTTGATGTAACCTTTCAAGTATTCCCATTGAAGCTACTGAAGGTGATCATTAGACTTCTGTTTTGAATGTGTAGTTTCAGAAACAGAGCTATGCCATTTTAGGTTTGTGTCAGTTACTCAGTGGTTTCTCATGCAGCAGCCTTGTTCTGCCAGTTAAATGCCACACAGAGTTTATCTGACAGAGGGGCACAAAGCCTTCAAGCCACAGAATAAACAAAAGCAAAACTTGAATTTGATAAGGCTATTATACCTGTCTAATGGCGTCTCTAAGCAACTTCTGTTTTGGCACCATAGTGAGAGGGAAAGCAGCACCAGCCCTGTGTCTCTCTTCCTCCACGACAGGGAGTGGAAGAGCCCTCCTTTAGGAAAAATAATTCCTGTCCCCCAACACCGATCTGTCGGTTGGTAACTGTGAGAAGAGCATGTTTCTGGGCCTGTTGGGGCAGAGAGCTGCTGGAAGCCACTTGGCTTTCCAGCCTCCCATGCCTCCTTCAGGAAAGAAACATCCCTGACCGGGTTGCCAGGGCGGGTTCCCAGGTGAGCGGTTGCATCCCTGGGAAGCTGAGCTGTAAGGAGGGGACAGGACAAGCCCTGCTGAACAGGGGAAAGGTTAGACTGGGCTGGCACTTGGGCTCTGGGACTATGCCCTTCCCTGAGGGGGAGGAGTACTGTCTCCTTCCCCTTTCAACTTGCAAAAGTAAATATAAGGAAGAAATGGAGGGTATTTTAACTGAGGAAAGTCTGTGAGAAGGGGAGTTTCTCTCACCCTGCCACTTAAACTGCTTTGCTGCACCGAAGCCATGGGCTAAGGAGATGGGCATGCTTGGGGGATGGCTGATCAGACGATCCACTGTGTTGTGCTGCTGCTCACCTTCCCTTCCCCATTGCTGTGTTGTGCTGCTGTTTGTGGAACTGTGCTCTGAAACAGGATAAGGAAGTGATCTGATCAAGCCCTGCAAAAATAGAGTATTCTAAAATGGTAACGAATTCATTTTAATATGCTGCCCCACGAGAACTGTGTTGGCAGTGTTGCAGGGGCGATGAGCTGGTGCTGTGAAGATGGGAATGAGCATCTGGGGAAGGAACTTCTGAAGCTGTTGATGGTGTGGAAGACTGTGTAGTTTCATGGCTAAAGCTGGCTGAAATTCTTGCTATGCCTTTGCTCACTTCTTCAGAGTTAGATATTAATATTGGCTTAGTCTTTCAGAGGTATCAGTGAAGCTGTTTGTGGAGGCTGTACTGCTTTAAATCAGTGAAATGTTGCGGTTTAAATTTAAAACAAACAAACCAACCCCAAAAGTTCACAGGGTAACCTCCAAAATACCCGTAAAGGTTTCTTGTGATGGTGGCAGGCTTTTTGCCTGCCCCAGCTGCCAGCACAGTTATAGAGATGACTGTTCGTGGGGTGGGTGGGAGCAAGTCTCCAAGGGTGGCAGAGGGAAATCCTTTGAAGACTTTGCTGCTAATAATATATAATGTGCTTACTGACATCCATTCTTCATATAGCATATATGCTGAGCTGTGCTCAGTTTGTTCAAGCTGCCATCACAGTTGTCAACTGCTACTGGTCAGCCTTCTTTACTTGACTCTTGTTTCTTCAGAAACTTCTTTTGCTGATCATTTGTCCATCAAAAAGCACAAAAGCACATAAAGTACTGTGTTTAGTCCCTTCTCTTCTAAAGCAATGAAGGAAAGCAGAGAGTGATTTAATTTTATTTTTGGGTTGGGGGTGTGTGTTCTTGGTTGGTTGGTTTTGTTGTAGTGTTTGTTTTTCCTAGTAGCTGTTGGGTCAGATCTGGTTTGCTCTGGGCTCCAAGGGTAGAAAAGAAGGTGAGGGACATCAAGGATAGAGCACTAAAATCTGGTGCTTGACTGGTTTTGGTAATAGCAAAGTAAACTTATAAAGCTAGAAATTTTTCAACTTGATGCTTTTAGATTTGGAGATGAGCAGGGAATAATTTGCTGGAGGTGCTGCCTGAGGTTGACAGAGAAAAGTGTAGCTCTTTCTCACCTGGTCAGTATGAAGATAAGCAAGCAGCAAGAGCTTCAAGTCTTGCACCAAACTGACATGTAGGTATTTGATACAATATGTTCTTGAAAAGCTTTAATGCGCATTCTGAAATACTTTCCTGTGTCCGTGTTAGGTCATTGCTTGCAATGGCAGTCTGCTTAAATGTCCTTCAGCTTTATGCTTGTATCATACAACCATAACTAAGTTGTGCTTTGTACTAGACTAATACAGATTTGACTTTAATGCATGCTTTGCGGACAAGAAGAGTTGCAGGGAGGGTCTTAGAAGACCTGTGGTCAGAAAATCATGAACAAAGGAAGAAAAAAATAATCTGTGACATTTCTCTGGGGAGTGGCAGTGGACAGAAATTATGAGAAAGTGAAATCAGTGTTCTATATTTTCATAGGTTTTAGATTTTTTCTTTTGCACTGAAAATCAAAGAATCAAACTTTTAACCTAAATTTATTTGCTATAATGCTTGTCTTGAATTGTTTTGTGAAAATGGTAGGAAACTGGAAGCCAAACCACAGGGAAAAGCATGAAATAAAGGATTATGTTTCTAAAGATGTTGTACTGTAAAGCCAACCCCAAATCAGCTGACTTTGTATTAGGTTTGTAACATTAGGTGTTGTAAAATAAAATAGGCTTTGATACAGGACTCCCATGGGTTTCTAAATTAACTTTAATCTGCATAGAAGTCCTAAGGGAGTCACTATTTTTCCATCTTGGCCCATCCAGCCTATCCCCACAGGTGATACTAGTGTAGGAACTACTAAAGAAGTGGTTTTGTGACTGCTGATGCTGCATCAGATTTACTATCAGGGTATCTCCTAATGTAACTTTGATGAGGTGGGCAAACTATCATGTTTCTTAATAAGAGTACACTATATATCATTTGTGCTGACTTAATGCCTACTGTAGGAGGAAAGACAGTAACTATTTGGCATAAAGACAAAATCAACCTGTCAAGTCTGAACTGTTTTTACTGTCTTGTCAAATCATAACCTCGGAGCAGGTATTGGAACTCAACTCTGTAAATTGTGCTGTTCTATTTACAGAGGACAATAATATAGAATTATTATATATTAAAAATAATCTGAGTGTACAGTTATATTTATTTTTTATTTCTGTTGAAATTAGACTATTTATTTTGCAGTAATTTCGCTTGAGGCGGGAGAGAAGTTGTAACAATTTTCTTTTGGACACTGTTCTGATTCACAGAATATGGCACTTTAATGACAGTCATTGCAGACGTTTTAATGCCAAGTTCATCCATCCATTTGAGAGTTATTTTTCATTTGATGTCATTGCTTGGGACATGGAATTCAAAGAGATACTGCATTCTTACTTTGTATAAGTAGAAAAATGAAGTATATTTAAGTATACTAAGAGTCTTAATATTTTATGAAGAACCTATTCAGTTGGGCAGAATTAAAATTATTTTAGTAAGCTTTCCTTTCCTACTTTACTAATTCTTACATAGCACACCTTTCATAAATTGCTGAGATTATGAGGTGAATGTATTACGCTATGCAATTTGTTCTTTAAGCCAACATACTGCACCTTGAAATTTATTTTCTTTTTAGTTTACTAAAGATCATTACATTTTTTAATGTAAATTCAGAAGACTTTTCAGAATAGATCATTAGGAAAAGATAGTTTGATTACATAAATTGAAAATTATAAGCAAAATGTAAGCAATTAGTTGATTTGCAGATGTATTTCTAGTTACATCACTTCTGCTTTAGTTACAGGTGTTTTATCTTTCATCACTGTTGTTAAGGTGGCTTGGTAGTGAATGGACAGCTTAACTGCTGATTTACACTGTCCACTCTCCTTGGTAGTAGTGCATTTGCTTTTCATCAAAGGGCTGCATTTTTGTGGTTTTCACTCAAAGGCAGTCACATTTGTGCCAGTTATTACATTACCTTCTAATCATAGCTTTTAAAATGTGGGTTTTCTTTTTAGGGGAAGGCTTTGTAGAAGGCAAATAAAGCATGCAGTTTGGTTTGGTCATTTTCTGTTTCCTCTTGCTTCGCAACTTGCTGTTGAAACCGTTGCCCAATTCAGGCTAATGTGGAAGAGGAGGTGGGATCTTGAAGATGATGGGGTTTTTGTCTAGTGTAAATTGGTGGCTGAAGAGAGAAAACACAGAACTTAGTGCCCATACTGGGGGTTAAAATACACAGGTCAGCTAATATGAGGTCTGTTTTGCAGCAGCTGGCCAGCTGCTGTGGATATAGCTTCATCATACCTGCAGGATGAGTGTTTTTTTTTTGCCTGGTCATGGGCCCATGAAAGGTAGGGGATTATTGTGGCCAAGGGTGAATGACACATGAGGAAGAAAGCAAGCTTTTAACTGTGCTGCTCACGGAACTTTTCATGTTAAACTTTTTAATGAAGAAACTTAGAAGTAACATGTCGTTTGTCAGACAGACAAAGACCAGTGCTAGGGTAGAAGGGAATAAGGCTAATAAATGTTCAAGATGAATTATTGAATGACATACAGGATCTATTAATAGGGGAGAAAAAAAGAAATAAATGCAACATATTAATGACACTCATGCTCAGTGGGAATAATCAAGTTATCAGCTTAAAGTAGTGAGTGTGTTGTTTTTACCAGCATACTGCATAGACGACCAGTTATTGGTGCTAAATTTAAAGCAAAAGTAGGAAAATTTGAGTTTTAATGCTTTATTAAGCTGGTTGTTTATCTAGCCCATTAAAATGTCATAGATGCCTTGCATTAGGTTAGTTAGAAATGGTGAATCGAATCTTGTAGTGGCTGTCTGGGAAGTAATACAAGGCTTAGAGAACCCGGCAAGAAGAAAATTATAATAGTTGAGTTTTGCCCTGAGCCCATGAAATTAGGTTCATTGTTTAACCATATTTAAGTAACTGTGGTTATTTACATGCATATAATTATTTATAACTGTGAAGGTTTAAAAAGAATGTAATTAATAATTCCAGATATAAAGTAGTCTGTTCTTTTGTCTTTTTCTGGGTTGTGGTCACGTTGCTTTTTAAAATTGGGATAATCAATTGAAGAAGGTATTCTGGGTATTCCAATTTAAGTTTGTTTGTTTGTTTCCTTGTTTTACAACACTGTTTTTGCAATCCAAAATTTAATTAGTATTTCTTTTCTACCCCTTAACCTTTTTAATTATGGAGAACCAGGGTTTATTTGTAATGCTGGAGAGCTCTACAACCAGAATGCTGTGATACCTGGTGCTGCACAGCTGTGAAAGGATTTCAAAGGAGAGCAAGACAGTTATGCTTGATGCAGTAGTCCAGGCTGTCTCTGCAGGGGATGCAGAGATAGAGGTGAAATGATCAAAATAACAGGCTCGTTCTTTGCCAGCACCATGCTGAACTAATGCATGCAGTGAATTATGCTTTTTCAGCCGCACAGTAACTTAAACAAAAGACGATACTAGCTTGGGTGAGTTTTAGCTATATGGATAGGTGGAATATATTTCTAATCACATGCAAAAAACTTGGCAGGTCTTGGGTATAGTCTTGCCAAAGTCTGTGAGAACCCAGAGAAAACTAAATGAAAAATACTGTCTAGGTTTACAGTCAGATAGTGCCATTGTGAGTGCTCAGAAAGTAGCTGTTAGCCTTGCAGGTCAGGTCAAGAACTCTGTTTTGGCCTGACACTGAGTTTCAACTGAAGGCTGTGTCCAAGAAACAGCTAAAATTGGAAGTGAAGACAGTTCTCAGGTGGAGGGACAAACCTATGAGTCATTGGCACAGAGGTGGATGGTGGCTGAATTTGTGTTGGTAGGTGCCGGGTCTCTGGGTGTAAAGAAGAGGACAGCAACCTACAAGAAAAAATGGTCTGAAGACTGTGTTAAATGAGCAGCTAGAAGAAGACTGAGGGAAAACAAACATTCTGTATTTTCATTTATAGGATTCTATATTTTTGCTTTTGACTTCTACTAAATATAAAATATTAAAACTAAGGCTGGAACAAGTTCAAATACTCAGAATTTTGCATGCTTTCTCTATTTTTCTTTTAAAAAGGTACTTAGTCTTTTTTAAAAGAGAACTGGTGTGACGCAGACTGTATTGCATTGTTAAACAAATGGAATCAATGTCGGTGCCATTTTGATACCGCATTATGGTATCAGGATATTACTAGGGCGTTATTGATAATTTGTGGTACCAAAGATGCAGTATCACACATCACATGCACTAGTGGCTTCTATTTTTAAAAATCCCAGATAATGTATTTTTTTATGCTCCACTTGCTCTGTCACCTTCTCTCTGAAGCTAAGGCAAAGCCAGTTCAGTTTCGTGGCTTGCCTGCACAAGCTGTGATAGATTTTGTGTTTGTAATTCTCTGAAACTTACAGAAAAGGATGCAAAATTTCTCTAAGAAGGGCTAACTAAGCATTCTCTTTTCTTTCTGTCCAACATCTGAGGGTCATCAGGGAAAAAAAAGGGAGACTTTGGTTGTTTTTCAGGGTATTTTTTAAATACCCTAATGGTTTAAGAATACTGGGGAGATAGACTGATTCTTAACAAATGGTTCTAAGGTAGTGGTTTAGCAGGAGTTTCAAGGAGAGTTTCAGAACGTTAGGTGGTGTTGGTCTACCTGTAATGTTTGCTCTGAGAAAGTGAGTTCTTGGTCTTAGAGCTCTCCCCCTTGTCTCTTGAATTTCATCGCCTGAGTAGAAAGGAAATTAGATTTTACCAGCAGAATTTCACCTGACCTACTGTAATTTGTCTCCTCCCTGGCAGCTATATAGACTGCGTGGGGGCATGAGTTGTGTTTAAATACTCAGGCCAGAATATCCTCCTACCTCCTCATCACTACGTTGCTGCTGGTGAGCTGAGAGGCACTCTGGAGGTCATAGAATCTACTAGGTTGGAAAAGACTTTTAAGATCGTCGGGTCCAACTGTAGCACCAGGACTGCCAAGACTGCCACTAAACCATGTCAGTAAGAGCCTCATCTACACAGTTTTTGAACATTTCCAGGAGTGGTGATTCCACCACTTTCCTGGGGAGCCTGTTCCAATGCCTGATCACCCTCTCTCTGAAGATTTTTTTCCTAATATCCAGTCTAAACCTCCCCTGGTGCAGTTTGAGGCCATTACCTCTTGTCCTATCACTTGTTACTTGAGAGAAGAGACCGACACCCACCTCACTACAACCTCCTTTCAGGTAGTTGTAGAGATCAGTAAGGTCCCCCATGAGCCTTCTCTTTCCCAGACTAAACACCTCGGTTCCCTCAGCCATTCTTCACAAGGCACATTCTCCAGACCCTTCACCAGCTTTGTTGCCCTTCTCTGGACCCTCTCCCTCAATGTCTCTCTTGTAGTGAGGGGCCCAAAATTGAACACTGGATTCGAAGCGTGGCCTCACCATTGCTGAGTACAGGGGGATGATCACTGCCCTGGTCCTGCTGGCCACACTATTGCTGATACAGGCCAGGATGCCATTGGCCTTCTTTGCTGCCTGGGCACAAGCTGGTCCATGTTCAGCAGCCATCAGTCAGCACCCCCAGGTCCTTTTCCTCTGAGCAGCTTTCCAGCCACTCTTCCCTAAGCCTGTAGCGTTGCATGTGTGTTGTGAGCCAAGTGCAGGACCCAGTGCTTTGCCTTGTTGAACCTCATACCGTTGACCACAGCTCATCAATCCAGCCTGGCCAGATTCCTCTGCAGAGCCTTCCTGTCCTTCAGCACTCCCAGACAACTTGTCAAATGCTTTACTTGAGTCCAAATACACAATGTCCACAGCCTTTCCCTCATCAACCAGGTGGGTCGCCATATCATAGAAGGAGGTCAAGTTGGTCAGGCAGGACCTGCCCTTCACAAATCTGTGCTGACTGGGCCTGATCCCCTGGTTTTCCTGCATGTGCTGTGTGATCACACTCAGGATGATCTGCTTCATGATCTTCCCTGGCACGGGGGTCAGGCTGACAGGCCTGTAGTTTCCAGGCTCCTCCTCCCTGCCCTTTCTGTAGAAAGGTGTCATATTGGCCAACCTCTAATCCTCTGGGACCTGCCCATTAGACCAGGACTGCTGATAGATGATGGAGAGTAGCTTGTTGAGCTCCTCTACCAGCTCCTTCAGTGCTCTTGGATGTAACCCATCCAGCCACATAGACTTGTATGGGTGGCTCAGGGTATGGGTGACTGGGGGAGTACGAGTCCTCTGGGAGCTGTATTTTAGAATTCCTTGGTGGAGATGAGGGTAGTTCGTCTGAGCATGGCAGTGTCAGCTTTGCCAGAGCATTGGCTGCACAAGAAGTTGTATTTTTTTTCACTTTATTTTGAAAAAATAGGTGTCAGACTGCTACATATGCAGAAAGCTGAGAACTACAGTGCAGGAACTGAGGGCAGATTGGAGAATGGTGGTAGGTGCTATACATGTATAGTAACTCCTTTATACCTGTATAGTTACTGGAGAGGACATGATAGGCCTGCTACCAGGATGCAGGAAAAGAGAATGAAGAGCATGAGTACTGAAAAGCTCTAGAGATACTGCTCTTAGTAAAATGTTCTGTTTGTTTGTTTTTTAGTTCAAGCAGTATGTTTTTGACAGCAGTAGCGAAGAACTGGAAGACGGGTTAATTAACATACTGAAATGGAGCATTTACCAGTGGAGGTAAGAGATTCTTTGAATGTACTGTGGGTTTGTTTCTTTGCATTGTCTGGCAGTTCCCAACAGGTCAATGGCACTGTTACACAAGTATTTCTCTGAGAACAAAGCTGGTTTAGGAGGTTTCTGTAAACTTACATCCGTCTTTTCATTGCACTTTTAGCTGCTCTGATGCAGCTGCTGTGAAGTATCACTAAAATTATCAAATAAAAAAAAACAGAATCAAGAAACATTTTTTCCTTCTGATAGTCTTTTAAAATCTGATATCCTCTGATCCATTTTGTATTGTTGTCTTAGAAGAGGTTAGTTTGGATAACTAAAGAAGTGGTGAGCTAGTGTAGGGACAACATGACCTGGCTTGGATATGTAAGAGGTTTTCCAAGTTAAGAAAATAAATAAACCCCCAGAAGTGTACAGGAAAGCAGAGTTTTTGGCCCTCAGTATAGAATCAGGTGGCTTTAACTGACATTTGAACTATTGGAGATGTTCAGTCTCAGTGATTAAATATTTCTGAGTATTGAAATGCTGTTAATTTTATATGTTAAGTAACTGCCAAAAGTTATCACACACACACACACACCCTTGTTCTAACTTGTATATTAGGATTTTCTTCTCATTTTCATCTTCTGATACATGTTTATGTGCTGCATTAACCTCTGTTGCTCATATGTAGAGATCTGCTGAAGGAGTCTTCTGCTTCTTACATGCAGACAGGACAAATGTGCAGTTCAGTAGCTTGGTTTCTGAATGCTAATTATATGCTTTAAAATACAACGGTAAGCTCATTAAGTATTAAAATGAGTCGTGAGGATTTAATGTCATTGAAGTTTAACTAAATTTTAATGAATCTATACAAATCAATACTTCTCCATGTGTTTAACTTTTTTGTTTGCTTTCAGTTTCTCCTTAAAAATGTTTAATCATCGTGTAACACTTTCTATTATATACTTCAGAGAACACTGTTCTCCTTTGCATTGATATGAAAGACCGTGACAGAAAAGTACTGATCTGGTTTATGTTAGCCCAGGGCAGTAAATGCTCCCCTTCACCCAGTTTAAGATGCATGTGGAACAGGTTCATGCTTGGTGAAGAAAAAGCCATCCTCAAAGGTCAGCTGATGGACTGCAGTCCTGGGTACCTGCAGTGGCATGCAGCATTGCTTCTGGATGCACTGTCTGAACTGTTGCTCAGTATTTCTTACTAGTTCTGCAGTTGATACTGGAGCAAGGCATGGGTGATGGTTTTCCCAGTACTGCTGGTAGTTGAGCAGGGGCTGTGTTCCTGGATTAAAACACACAGTGCTGTGTTCTGCAGGCCTGTGTTTGCTGGAACATGTGTTTGGTATGCAGGAGTTGCCTGCCCAGGCAGTGTTTTTGGTGGACTGGCTGGGGATGCCAAGTCAGCTTGACAGAGGGAGGGAGTGGTCCCAGCTAGAACAGTGTTAGACCGGAAATACCACAAGGTCACTCGACAGCCCTTTAGCAGTAATGCAAGATGTGGCTCTCTCCTAGGGTTTTTTTCTGGTTAACTCATTCATGAAGTGGACCTTTGAACTTGTCTAACAGGACTAGTTCTGGGTTGTTCTGAGTTTTCCTACTGGGGGCTTGTGGGACCCTGAAGCATTTGGAGGAGCGATTGCTTGGCCCATCCACTCCTTCAGGAACAGTTTTTCCTTCTGTTAGTGAAGGCAGGCTGATCAGGGACATTGTGCCACTCATTGTGCTGGGGAGTCAGAGGCATGCGATGTCTTCCTCCCTTGAAAATAGTTTCATCAAAATGTAAGCCGGTTGAGACTACCCCATAGCATCCTGTGTTTAAGTCCTTCTGCTTTTTCCTGACTGTTATAAAGTGGGCTCTTTTCTGAGGCAGTGGACAGTTTATCACAGGTTTTTATGCGCAAGGTTTGTTGCCCAGCCAGTGAGCCAAGGGTCATGGCAGGTCTAGGATCTCTGCATCTCTGCTCAGTGTCAGGTCAGTGTTCCATTTGAAGCAGATACATATGTATTTGGTAGGTGATCCACATGTGAAAATCCATTATGATAATCCCAGAAAATTAGAAAGGTGAATCTTACCTTGAGTTGTATGCCAAGATAATTTAGTTGGTAGGCTAGAGGTAACTTTGCTTTCAGGTGACTGCTAACTGCTGTGGTGCTGACTTTTTTGCCAGCTACTCTTGTTTCAGTCTCAGTAGTACTGCCTGCTGCTTCACAAACACCCAAATGTTCAGAATTTTAGAAACTAAAAACCCCGTAATCCACTCAAGCTCCAGGTTAAGTTTTTGTTTGCTGTTTCTGCATTAGACCCAGAAGATGGACTTATGTGCGTGGAGCATAGTCTGGTTTAGGTCTTCTGGTTAGCTTATTCTTCAATCCAGATGGTGCTTGCGGGGACTGCGAAGTTTGAAGGCAAGTGTTTGCAGAAAGTATAACCTATTTTATTAATCTAGTTGGTAGTGTTGAAGGAAAAACAGCAGAACTTGGTAAAGTCTGTAGAATTTTAATTTAAGCATCAGCAGGCAGTTGTAAATTAGCAGGAAGGTGCCAGTCTGTGACTGTGAAGAAGGCAGCAAGAATTAGCACTTTACTACTGACGAAGACTGACTGAAAATGAGCATGTTGACCTCCCTAGATCCTGCCTGGATCTAGAGATCTTCCCTGTAGAACCTCTCTATCTAAAGCACTACATGACCTGGTTATGCACTTCCTCTGTACTGTTTGGTCATGCTGTAATTCAGCTGTTCCTGTCCTCACATCAGAGTTGAGGCACTGCTGCCTGCATAGTCATTCTGCTCCCGCAAGGGCTGGAAGGAGACTGTGCTCTTTTTCTCCTTGTCAGAAGTAATTTTCCCTTTCCAGCCAAGTGCTAGAGCAAATCTGCAGTGTAGAGGTACCGGCAAGTGCCAGGATTGTATTATGCTGATGGTGTGTTGTGATACTCTCTGATAGCATTTGATTCCTTTGCAACAAAAACAGAAATTACTGTGGGCAAGATTTAGTACACCCTATATTCTTGTTTATCCCCAGGCCTGTGTTTTTAAGGAAGCTGTGCAAAATTGTGTATAGCGTTGTCCTTTTTTAAGGACCAAACAGGCATTATCCACAGCTTGCGTTCTAAAAAGTTTGGTTTCTGTTTGTTTTCAGTAACTAAGGTGCTGACAAGTTTTGACTTCTTCATCCTCCTAAACATGAGTGAAGTTCAGGCTATGGTAGAATTCTCCGTGGAGCTCCACAAATTCTTCAATGTGGATTTGTTTCAAAGAGGGTAGGTAGTATGTTCTTTTGAACTTTGGTGGATGGCTGATGCTGGAAAGACCTTAATGGATATTGTCATGTAGCATTGCTTCATGTGTTACTGACTTGTTATAGTAATTGGAGAAATTTTTAGTCCTTACTGGAAAGGCAAATACTTTCTAGGAATTAAATGCTCAAATAATTTGTCCTAAAATTTAAGTTGTAACAGAACATTTTGTTTTGTCTAATTGAAGAAGGAAGCTTTTACCCTTTCATATCTTCATTTCTGTGATCCCTTTTGTTTGAAATCTGACAGGTGTCTCTCTTGAATCTTTAAAAAGTGTTGCTGCCCCCAATAACTTATTTATCAATTTGGCAGTGGAGAACTTTACCAGCTTCTCTTTTCCGCACCCTATGCTGTGCATCCACAGTTATAGCTGCATACTACCTTAGACTCTCCTGACCTCCTCTTAGTCCACCTGGTCTCTATAGAAGGCTTTTTCACATTATTTGATATTACCTGATTGTTGCCAGATTACTTTCTAAAGTTATCCTTTTCCATGGCCACATAGGAAATAATTCTTTTTAGTTTATTTTTGAATTATTAAAGATTATTGGTCAGCCGGTATCGTGGTACATTGCCCTTCTGTCAGTCTTCTAACAGACTACAGTAAAAATACCTGTCAGTGTTGTAGTTCTTAGGATGTTTGTTTTAGATAAATCTGGTTGAGGCTGTGTCAGTATTTACAGGCAGGAGACAGTATATATCAGTGTTGATTTATGATAGCTCCTTTTTCCAGAGCATCATAGAATAACTTTGCTTAGGAACACTTTAGTAATAAGAAAATTCATTCTTGGTTTTAGCCTTGTTCTAATTTGAGGTGTGTGTGGGGGTATTGGTTTTGGTAGGGTTGGGTTATTTGTTTGAGCTTGTTTTGTTGTTTGGGTTTTTTTTTTTGACAGAGTGAATTGATGAAGGTAAAGTAACTGAAAAATTTCATTGCTTTGGTATGTACCTAGTTCCCCCATCTAGTACTAACCCTCTGAGGTGGGTCTTGGGGAAAAGTGATATAAATGGTAGGATTGGGAAGTTACTCAGGAGAAAGAGGCATAAAATACTGTTTTAAAACATAGCTAGCTGGCCTCTATTTTTGCCATGTTACTGTTAGTTTTTATCTATATTTTGTTAAAGCTAGCTTCTCTCTGAATTTGACCTGAAGCTGGTACTGACAGAAGTGATTACCTGTTACGCTTGCCACCATTTGCAGTCAAAGTATATGCAACAGCCTGTGTCCCATCTTCAGGGAAAATTGTAATTTCTCTCTTCATTGGAAAAGGAGGGTTAAGGAAGTGTTAAGATGACTGGGAAAACACTGAAAATTCTTATTACTTCAAGAAAAAGCACAGTCTGTTAAACTGTAGTCTTTTTTAATCTCTGAAATCAGTGGGGAAGGAGAGGGTAGAATGTTAACATGGCAGCATGTTAACTCTAATAGAGAACAGCTTGAAGAGAAGAAAGTGGTTTTGGTTGTCTTAACTTTACAGTTCAAATGATTCCCCAGAAATGTAGTTGAGAAGCAAAGCACAGGAGTATAATTACCAGTGTTCTATTTGACATGTTTCTTTTTAGCTTACTCTTTAAAAGGCAGCAAATTCACAGGGCAACTTCAGAGAGGTAGAATGCTGACATAGTGAGAAAAATGACATCAGTAGATACTACCTCTGCTTTCAAGCTAAACCTTTAACTCTGGGCAAGATCCCTTAGAAAGCAATGTTGGGAAGCAGAGGGGGCTCGCAGAATAATTTAAAAGAGTGAATAATGTGACTAGTTTGATAATTTCTGTCTATTTGGGCAAGTTCTAGTATTTTTCTAGGGAACTGTCTTTGTTTCTATTGGAGACAGGATGTATTATTTACATTGCCGGAGGAGCTCTTGGGTGAAGGATTGAATTAGCAGAACAGGAAATCTTTAGCTTTATTGTTAGCCTCCTATTTTTGAGATACTGTAGTGTTTAGCATGGTTTCTCTCTCCAAAAGTCAGGTATAGAACTGATTGTATTCTGGGTTTGTTTGGGATTGTGTGCATTCAAGCCTGCCCATTTTAGCATGCCTGTCTCATGGTGTTAGAAGCATTCTGAATTGTGTAAAATAAAATGGCAGCTATTGCAAGTAATCACATCAAGCTGATCAAGCTCCTTTTTAAAACTTAGTTGATTTTTATACAAACTAGTTGGTTAGAGAGTACATCCAGATTCTCACTCATGTGATTATCTGAGACATCATAATTTCCAGCCAAAATTCCCTTCTGATCAGTGTTGGTTTTCTTAACAGCTTTGCCTTATGCTTTCAATGGCTCTGTCAGTGCTTACCCTGATCTATTTTTAAATGTCAGTCTTGTGAATCTTTTATTAAATATGAACTGAATCAGTTTGGTCATTTGAATTTGTGACACATTCCGAAGCCCTTTCTGTGAAGCCCGCATATGCCAATCAATATCCAGTCATCTTTTCCTTGGTTTATAACTAGTTAAAGAAATCTGCCAGCTATTGCATCTCACTGTAGCACGTTTTCTTAAATCTGTATCTTTATTGACACTATTGCCAGAAGCAGTTCTGACAGTGTTTACACTAACCATTAATTTGGTACTAACTAGAAGCAGTGTTGATGTCCATCGGTGTGGTTCCAGGGTTACTTCAGGCTAAATTGAATCTCATCCTCTGGACCAGATGTTTGGCTTCATGAGTATATTTTGAAATTGTTAATACCATAGTTGGTCGAGATCTTTTTGTTCTGCCCCTCCCCCCCCCCCCCCCCAGGGCTGAAGTGCATTTTGTGACATGTAGATTAGAGCCTGTGGTTTAGCTTTCTCCAGGATACTTCTAGGTTATATGCATGGAAAGCTTTCAGTGAATTGAACCAGTGTGCAGCAAAACAGGATCACTGGGGAAAGTGCCTCAAAACCACTCTGCTGAGCTAAGCCCATCAGTAGTGCAGACTCAGTTCCACTCAATATCAAATTTACCTGAAGGGTCCTCTGACAGACCCACTGTTACAACCATATTATTCTCATAACTGACCCTTTAAAGCAGACTCTTGTTTTCTTTGTATTTGATAACTTACTATTGTAAGCAAAAGAGAAAGACACTTCATTCTAATACATGAGACTTGTCTGTATGTGTGGCTTCCTCCTTCTCATCTAGGTCAAGAAAGGTTGTTCCTGTGTGTCGTGATTCTGGTGGTTAGCGTCTTCTGAAAGTTGCACTGTGGCTGTAATCACAGGGCTATGAAGTATAGTAAAACAATAGTTAAGTAGAATTCTTATCTAACGCAGATACTTCCTTGTATTTTCTTGCAACTCTGTGCCAATTGCTTAGAACCCAACTTGCTCCAGGTAGTTGGGCTGATTTATTTTAATCTCTTGTTACATTCAAATAAGGCTTCACGTATTTTCACTTTTTGAACTAGTGGGCTGTGATGATGGGAATTTTTGCCCTAATGGATTCATATGTGAGTACTGTGTGACAAAATAAATAAAAGAAATGTAATTGCTTGGGACCTGTGAGAATGACGCTCTTGAGATAGCAAGGCTTCAGGCTATTTTGTCATCTTAGCTCATTAAATCTCCAGTTAGATTTGGGCTTTGTAGTGCTAACCTTTTATAAATACAAAGGGAAATATAACAAAGCTTGAGTGAAATGTGGACTGCAGTAGTGGTGAATGAGTTGAGTGGAAAACTGGCTAGATGATTGGGCTTAAAGAGTTTTCATCAGTTGTGTGAAGTCCGACTTAAGGTGATGACTGGTGGCACCTCTCATGGTCAATAGTTTAGTGTTTTGATTAGCAACCTAGGCAGGGTGCCTTCTCAGCAAGTTTCTGAATGATAACAGGTTGCAGGGAATGGTTGGATACCCTGGAGAGCTGCTTTTTTGGAGGGTCTAGCCAAACTGGAGAACTAGGCTTACAGGAATCTCAAGGGTGAATGCAAAGTACTCCAGATGGGATTGAATAACCCCATATGTGAGTGCACCTTGGGGGACAGCTGGCTAGAAAGCACCTTTGCAAAAAAAGCATGTGAGGGTCCTGGTGGAATACAGATTAAACATGAGCCAGCAGGGCACTGTGGCCTGTTGCATACCCAGCTGTAACAGCCAGAGAGTAGCAGGAAGCATAGTTTGGAAAAGCAAGGTCTGCATCCTTCCTGTGTTATGCTGCCTGACTCCCACCAGCAGCTGAGCAGTGCTGTCAGGGTTGCTCAGTTTTGAAGCCAGGATGCTCATCTCTCCGTACTGATTTTCCTCTTTGGAAAAGTCTGCAGAATAGATGGTTAGCGCATATATATTTTTTTGCAAAAATATTGTCTTGCACAATTGAGAGCTATGAGCGATAAAGGGTTTCTCTGATAAGAGTTACTGACCAGAGTGTGGGATTTCTGGGCATGTACAGTTTATTATCACTTTCTGTGCTGGAGATGGGGAAGAATGTTTTCTCTTTTTTTTCCTGTTTGTCCTGTATCTTTGGACAAAATCTGTTTCCTGAAATCTTTTTTTTGCCACACTGACAAATATTGTGTCTCTGTCAGTGTGCTTTCCCTATTTATAGCTCCATTCACATGTTGTCTCTAAGTCCTTTAGCATAAGGACTCTTCTCTGTTTGTACAACAGACAGCTAGTTAATTTACTAGATTTGTTAATGAAAGGCCTATTCTGCCCACTCACAATAATCGTTAATAAGAATAACCTTTTAATACTTTGTGACAGGCTTGTTCCAGGAAGCTGAAATGCAAATCAGTTGATGTAGAACAGATGACAATGTTCTCTTGAAACATTTTCATACGCTCTTGGAGTAGTGCATGATGTTAGCAGCTTTAGATAGACAGAATATATGATGTCCTGGTAATGTGATTTTGGTCTGTCTTTTCTTGATGTTTAAAAATTTGTGCTGGTAGGAGGCTGGGGGACACCGGTGGCAACTTTATTGCTGGTTGTAACAGAAGTTTCTTATAACAGCTTTCTGCTCTACCTCCTGCCACTGCCTTCTGATGATTATAGATGTTATTTACAATGTTCTGAAAAGACACTACTGGAAGAGCAAGTTGTCTCTTACCCATTTTTCTGCTGTGGACTGTGGATGCTTATCCTCCACGTTTACATACGTGTTTTGTATGAGTCAGCATCCTGAACTGAGATACAGATGTATTGAGCATTTCTGAATTCAAACAGCTGGTTATTGAAGGTGTAGTAGCGTTGTAGTGTTCCGGTTAAGATGCAGTGTTCCACCACCAGGTGATAAATTGTTATGTCTAACTTAGAATAGTTATGTCTTTCCTTTGAGTAGCGAGAGAAATTTCCTGGTAACCTCAGTTGTGAGAAAATGAGATTTTCATTGTTTTAGACCTCTCTATTGCTTTTTCACCTGTGAAATGTCAAATTAAGCTAAAGAAACAGGTGATGGTTTGTAGTTTAGCACAGCACACGCATTGCTGTGCAAGCTCTGCTTTGAAAACAGCTTTAGTTTATGTTTTTCCCTGTCTCTGTGCATTCTTGTAATCCCAATGCTAACTTCTTACTTTTCCACTAATCATTTGTTATTGTATCAGTAATAGCCATGCACACACATGGCCAAAGCTGGATTTACATGATTTTTAATAGTAATGTTTCTATGTGGTTTTCAGAAACGGAACTTGGTAATGGTTGTTTCAGCTAAGTATAAATTCTTTGTTAACCCAGGCAGACTGTGAATGGTGAAAGTAAAATAAAGTATTAACCATAGCTTGCTATTATAGCTGCAAGTTTACATTTGTATTCAATGCATCTAGTTATCTGCTATTTGACTTTGGTTTGGGTTAAAGAGTTCTTTCAAAAGCATATCAAGAGTTTACATCAGTAATGTAAGTCTATCACACTTTTTTAATGTGGTTTTGCTTTATAAATACTGGTTAACAGGTGGAAAAATAATATTAAATAGCTTCCACAGAAGAGGCTTTTGCAGATTCTAACATAGACCACCTTTTTTGAGGTGTATCCTATCTGAAGTTAGGTTACTGATAGGATTTCAGTAGCACTAAGTTGCCTGCGAACCTAAGTCCTATTGAAAGTTGAAGGAATTTTAAGCATCAGAGACTACTGGAAATTCAGCCTTACGGTGTTCTTTGTTCCATAGATTTATGTTTTTTCCATATGCAGATACTTACTGATGTATCTCAGCAACTGAATCAGAGTGTGAATTTTAATGAATCTTGCTATGATTACACAGTAATTTAATGAGAAATAATGCGATATATGAAAAGTAGTCTCTTTTTTCTTTTCCTGGACCCAGTGGGTTGTCTACATTAGTTTTATAATTTATTAACCAGAAATTAAAATTTGAAGAGTACACTTTCAGTAGGACTACTTTTCTTTCTCCTGGCTATATCAAGAGTCCTTAAATAAAGAAGTAGCCTCTGCTGATGTTTTATGTTGTTAGCATATAATCAAGTAACAAACTCTTAATCACAGAATCATTAGGGTTGGAAGGAATCTCTGGAGATCATCTAGTCCAACCCCCCTGCCAAGGCAGGGCCACCTAGAGCAGGTTACACAGGAATGTGTCCAGGCAGGTTCTGAATGTCTCCAGAGAGGGAGACTCCTCAGGCTCACCTGTTTCATTTTCTTTTTAATTCTTACAGCCCAGTTGTACTTCTGCTTTCCACCTACATTTCTGTATGATGCAGCTTTCTGGAAATAAGTGTGGTGAATTGCCTTCTGAACATGTAGCTTATCTTCTGAAGTGTCGGTACTGTGATCTTTACTTAACGTAATATGGCCTTTGCAAGAGGAGAAGAAAGCTGTCAGATTTGTCTAACAGTTGCAGATAAGCTCTGTTCTTCAGAGTTTTACAATATGGTTCTTACAGTTTGCAATAATAGAAATAGCAGAGATATGAGTGTAAGGTTTGGGGCTGATCTGTAAACTCAGCCCCAAATAGGGGGGATTAAATCTATCTAGGGAAGAAAAACCAAACACTTTTTGTTTTATTTTTCTTTTTTAAAAGTGGACCAGTTTCTGGTTCTAGCTCAACAGCAGAGGCACACACACAGGTCCTAGTTGCTCTGAGGCAAGAATGGGTAAGACTGGGAATGAGTAGTGGGGAAGCCATGTTTTAAGTTGGTATTGCTTCAGAAGTTGAAAGTATCATCAGATAGTTCATTAGCCCTTCTGATGCAGGATGTCAGAGAATCAATGACATAGTCTGGTCCCGAAGGGCACTGACAGTTTGAAGTACCTTACGATGGTACTTCAGAATCTTTTCTTTTTGAAATAAAAAGCCTTGTATTTGCTAAGTGGAAAACTGAACACTGCTTCTTTTGAGTTAGCTGGGAAATTAAGGCTTTTGAAGTATTCTGCCTTAGCTGTGAGTGGAACTGAAGACACGTACAGGAGTTGTACTGCATGCCTTCAGATATCCAAGTACAATGCCTGTATTAGACTTCTAGACACCCAGGGAAGCTTATCTGGGGGTCAGCTGGAGCCATGGTAAATTGGGCTTCTAGTCTGAAGCCTAGAGAATCCTGCCTCCCCACCCCATGTTAATTCTTAGAAGAGTAGCCTCCAATTCAAGAAACTAAATCAGATCCTGGTTTAGGTACTGGTTCAGAGAAAACTCCAGGAACAAATTTGCCAACAAAGTTTTCAAGCTGACAAGCAGGTATTCTTTATTGCGGCGCCAGGAGACACGGGGGATAGCTCCTCCTAACGTGTGTCTCCCCATTGCCACACAAGGTGTCCTTTTATAGCCACTGGGCATACATACATATTCATGAGGCTATGTATGGATTACATAATTTTCCAGAAAGTTCCCCACATGCGTACAGAATTGTGGTGGTGGTCTCTGAGGGTCGTTTACTTCTTCCAACAATCTTCATCACTTCTGGCAGCCTTTGAAGCATGCACAGTAGATGCTCATACCAGTTTAATTGGTTTGTTAGCACCAGAGACGTAATAATCCTCCTATCCTCCTACTTATCAGCTAGTTTAACTGTAGCCCATCCTGGACACCTGCGGTTCCCAGATACTCCTTATCCCTGTGTCCTGTTCTTCTAGACTGTTTTTCTTAAACTATGTCAACTATAACGATTTATCTTGTGAGAATTCTCAGTATGTTCCCTAGCTGTACTCTATTTTTTTCTCTATGTATCATGCACCTCAGTAATTTTCCATTGCTACTGTTACAAAGCCATCAAACTTAACATTACTTAAATCTAATTCTAAAGGTTTCTATATTCCATTTTGTGATTTTTGTGCCCCCTTGTTTCAAATTCCCTCCTTTTTCTGTCCTTTTGCAAATTCTTTTGCAACATTTCGTATATTACCATATTAATCAAAATTCTTTTTGAAATAATTTCCCATTTCTACTTGGTGCTTAATTTCATTTCTTTTCCAATCATAGACCGTTTACAACACCAGAGGGAACATTGTATCATACCACAAGTAATCAGTATTAAAATAATTAACATCAATATTCCTGCAACCAGTTGCCTCAACCAGGAGAGATTGGGTAACCATGAAGTTAACTTTTTCCATATTTCTTCAAAACCCCAGGAGGTGTCATCCATGGCCATTTCATGAAATAGCTTGGTTTGTTTCCAAATTTCCTCCAGAGCTGTTTCAATTCTGCCACTTTGGTCTATATAGGAACAACAGCTTTCACTGATTATGGAACAAACCCCTCCTTGTGATGCCTATAACATGTCTAGAGCCATTTGGTTTTGTAATACCACTTTAGACAGGCTGGTTAAAATTGGGTATTATAGCATCTAAGGTGCATGCCCCCTTCCAGTTGGGGGGGGGGTAGAGTCTTATAAGCATTTTTTCCACATAACCAATACCATCCTTTCCCTTTAGGAATGGGCCATCACTGAATTATGATACCATCTGTATTAATAGTATGATTGCAATTTGACTGGTGACCTACATCTGTGGCATTTAAGCAAGATTACCTACCCTGGTTCCTGGTGTAATACACCTTTGTGCACAGGTGTAATATTTATTACCTGGATTAGGATTAACTATTCCAAATTCTAACCTTTCCTTCGAATACAGATTGGTAGTG
The DNA here is from genome assembly GCF_033815535.1 of Pezoporus flaviventris. Classification (NCBI taxonomy): domain Eukaryota; kingdom Metazoa; phylum Chordata; class Aves; order Psittaciformes; family Psittacidae; genus Pezoporus; species Pezoporus flaviventris. Next base: position 25,011,210 of record NW_026892579.1, on the reverse strand, counting down.
TTCACCCACAAATTTGTCCATGAGACAGTGTTAGGAATTGGAACTCCAGTTAATGGGAGATCCAGGCTTTCTCCTGATTTAGGCAACTGTGCACACACCCAATAATCACTACGGTTAAAAACATTAGTAGCATTCTGCACTAATTTCAGGTATAAGTTCTGGCCCCAAGTTGTGTGCCAGTTATCATATGAGTCCAAATTATGACAGACGCAATTTCATACATAAGGGTCTTGAAGGTTCGATCCGCCATGTCTTCTCTGGCTCTGGTGCTTTCTTAATTCTTGAATAATATATCCAAGCAAATTGTTCCTTTTATCTTCACTGCTGTAAAGGTGGTCAGTAATATCTGGTACGGTCCGCTCCATTTCTCATGTAGAGGATCTCCTGAAAAATTCTCAACATAAACCCAGTCTCCAGATCTGAAAGGGTGAATCAGATAATCCAAACCTCTTGCTCTTGTCCCTATTCTCTTATGTATCTCCTCCAATTGTTTTCCCAGATTGATCGGAAACTGTCGGAGATAGCCTTCTCCCACTTCCTGAAGACTTTCTCCTTTAAACTGGGACTGATATGGTCTTCCATACAAAATCTCAAATGGACTGACCTCTTCTTTCGACCGAGGTTTAGTTCGAATTCTTAATAGAGTCAGTGGTAACGCCTGGTACCAATAGAAATTTGTTTCCTGACGTATTTTACTAATCTGTTGTTTAATCAGATGGTTCATCTTTCGTACTTGCCCACTGGCCTGAGTCCCATATGGAACATGTAGTTGCCAATCAATTTCTAATTTTTTGCTAATGTCTTGTGACAATTTTGCACTAAAGTGTGAACCCTGGTCGGAAGAAATTGCCGCTGGTAGTCCAAAACGAGGTATTACTTCATTTAATAATGTTTTAATCACCTGTCTTGCATTATTTATCCTACAAGGGACTGCTACTGGCCAGCCTGAAAAAGTATCTGTTAACACCAACAAATATCAATGACCTGCTTTTCTTGGTAATTCAGAAAAATCTGTTTGCCACTGCTGTCCCGGAAAACTTTTTCTCCCAATTTTCCCAATTTGATTTCTATTTTCAGTTTTAGGATTATTCCTAAAACATAACTGACATTGTTTTGTCACTGATTGAACTGTGATGTATAGATTCCTTCCTACAATTTGTTTGTCTAAATATTTATACAAAGAGTTGCTACCCCAATGAGTTTTACTATGTTCTTCCTGAACTAACTTCCAGAGTTGGTTATAGGGGATTACAATTCGCCCATCAGGTATTTGAGCCCAATCCTCTTTATTTTCCTGTCCCTTTAGTTCCTCAATCAGTTTTCTATCCTCTTTTAAATACCTAGGTTTAGATTTTTCAATTGTTAGTTTGCCATCAGGGGTTAAGGACATGATTTGAGATTGTTCAGGTTCTCGTTTGGCTTCAAAATCAGCCAAATTATTTCCAATTTCCTGATCAAAGTCTCCTTGTTGATGTCCTTTACAGTACATAATAGCTACTTCTTCAGGTAGCTGAACAGCTTCCAGTAATCGTAGAATTTCTGTAGCACGTTTAATCTGTTTCCCTTGTGTGTTCAAAAGTCCTCATTCTTTCCAGATAGCACCATGTGCATGTACCACACCAAATGCATATTTAGAATCAGTCCAAATATTTATCCTTTTATCTTTAGCCAATTCCAGGGTTCTCATTAATGCTATTATTTCTGCCTTCTGGGCAAAGGTGTTCGCAGGTAAAGCTTTAGCTTCTGTTACCTGTGAAGTGATGGTAATGGCATATCCTGCCTTTCGTTTACCATTTTTCATGAAGCTACTACCATCAGTAAACCAAGAATCAGCATCTTCCAGAGGTTTTTCTTTCAAATCTGGTCGGCTCGAATATACAGTCTCTATGGTGGTCAAGCAGTCGTGTGTTAGTGGTTCTGTTGATTGTTCCTGCAAAAAGGATGCTGGATTCACAACGTTAATGACCACAATTTCTATATCATCCTGTTCTACAATGGTGGCCTGGTATTTTAAAAAACGTGAAGGAGATAACCGGTGGGCTCCTTTCTGTTCCAGGACTGCTGATACCACATGGGACACTAGCACAGTAATCTTTTGTCCCAAGGTGAATTTGCGAGCCTTCGCAGACAATTTATCTTGTGAGAATTCTCAGTATGTTCCCTAGCTGTACTCTATTTTTTTCTCTATGTATCAGGCACCTCAGTAATTTTCCATTGCTACTGTTACAAAGCCATCAAACTTAACATTACTTAAATCTAATTCTAAAGGTTTCTGTATTCCATTTTGTGGTTTTGTGCCGCCTTGTTTCAGTACATATTCTGTTATTTAAAGATGATGGTACAGGTGCTTATTTCTTCAGTCGTTATTCATAGAGGTATAGCTAACAGTTGGTTATTGCAGTTGTCCTGAAAATATGTTTTATAAAAACTCAGGTGTGTTGGGGTTTCTTCCTTCATCATCTTTGTACTGTTTCAAAAAATATACATTCATGTTTATGGGTACTCATTACATATTACAGACTTCTCAGATACTGGGTAGAAATTTCACATCACCTGGATTTTGTTCAGATGTTAGCTCTTAGACCCATGTAGTACTTTCGGAAATTTTAACACATCATAACTTTTGCAATTGAAATTGTGACTTTGCAATTGAAAATATTTTGTCAGCTCAGAAGTTAAGCTGTCTAACGGCATCCTATACCCTCCAGGCATAGAATTTGGCAAAATTCCTTTTTTTAAAGAATAAAAAAACAAAGACCTGAGATGTGTACTTACTCTTAACAACTTGATGGAGACTGACAGCACTGTGATAGGTGCAGCTGTTTTGTGTGACAGTGAGGTTATATGTAACTGTAATACAGCTTTATGTCATTTGCCCTCCTTTGAGGACTGCTGTATTTGGTGGGGTCTGTGTAATTCCTTCTTTCTTCATTGTAACAAAGAAAGATGTGTCTTGTGTATGCAAGATGATACCCATTTCACATTGTAAAATAAAGATTGTTTATCAGCATGCCTTGCCATGAAGACTTAGCAGAAGCATGACCAGCAAGTTCTGTTTAGTGAGGTGGTACTAAATGACAGTGTAAGACAATATTGACTATAAAAGGAGTTTCTTTGGAGAAGGCCCATTCTTTTAAGCTGTAGGCAGCTAGTTTCTGTGTGTCGTATTGAAAGTGGAATGGGAGTAGCACGAGTTAAGACATCAGGATAATGGTTTCTTGAGTATGTACCTTCTAAATCTGAGTTTTACTGAGTTCAGTATTCTGGAATGGTATGTAACATCAATAGCAGTTTTAACTTTGTATTAAATAGATTTTCAGTCATTAAAGTTGCTTACTTTGAGTGTTTTTAATAGGTTAGCACTCTTCTAAGTTAGTTTTCAGTCTGCTGCTCTCTGAAGGAAGGGAAAGTCCTCATTCTGTGTTCTAAAGTCTTGACTGCCTCGTGATACAGGCAGAAATTCCTGGTATGGTGTCTTTCTGCTGCACTTTTGTCTGATCATATCCATATGTATACCTGTATCTGTAGTCACAAACAGCAGTTTACTGGATAATCATATACTCCAGAGAGCATGTTGCTGTGCCTGAATATAGAACCAGGCTCGGTTCCACCGCCAAACTCAGACATGCTGCCTCTGGTTTAGTCAGGTTTCCTCTCCAGAATAACGTCCTCTTTCACTCCTTAAACCTCTTGTTGTACTCCACATAAAGTAACTTCTCAGATTTTTGAATTATTTTTAAACCTTATTTATAACCTTATAAATGCTGATGCATGTTTTAGTGCAAGAAGTAGCTTCCAAGCTATTGGAGGAGATCAGACTAGGGAGTAAAAAAAAAAGGCATGTTATTCAGTTGTGCCAATTTCTTTGCTGTGGATGGTTGTGTAACTGTGTGGGCACTGATTTTGTTGCAGAGAGAGGGTGAGAAAGTGCACCCAGTGACCCAGTGTGGCCCACTGTTAGCACCATGAACCTGAATGTGTTGTGAAACAGCATTCTCATCCATGGATCTGTAGTTGGCTTAAGCCAGTACCGCTGTACTTCTGGCATATATCTGCCAAAAAGTGTGATATGCGTGGTCTTCTGTTTTGTTTGCTCTTGAAGTCACCTTCTGTGGTCAGTGAGACAGGCTTGCTTTTGGCAGCTGTGTAGTCAGAAAATGTGTTAAGCTGGCAGGAACACTGTGCCTAAGTGTCTAGATGCTACAGGTAGGGAGATAAGATAGTTGGATAGCAGCTGCCTGAACAGCGTAGTCCTCCTTCACATGTGCCCAGGGTTGCCTACAGTGGTGTTGTTCTTCTACCTTACAGCTGGTCAGTTCAGAATGGTAAGCCAGCAGAAAACAGATTTAGATTTATCTCCCTGGCCCACATCAGAATCAGATATTCTGTCAGTGCTGGTACAGAAGTATAAATTACACAAGAAGAATGGGATCCTGCTGTAGTTTAAGCCCAGCTGGCAACTCAGAACCATGCAGCTGCTCACTTCCCCCTTTCCTGCCCTCGCTCCCAGGGGGATGGGGAGGAGAATTGAAAGAATGTAACTCCCACGGGTTGAGATCAGAACAGTCCAGTAACTAAGGTATAACACAGACCACTACTGCTACCACCAATAATAATAATAATGATAAGGGAAATAACAAGGGAAGAACACCCAGGACAGATCCCTACTTCTGTCAACTTCAGGTTGGTTTAACTGTAATGCTGGACCTTGTCCTGAGAGAAATATCTGTAAAGGTTACAGCTTCCATGTTAGAAAGGTACCTCTTGCTCAGGAGAGGCCATTATGTCAGTATGATCTACTGAGTGAGAGCAGCCCACAGATAAGCATGGTTTGAAACAAAACCTCTGTTTAACCTTCTGCATTCATCTCAGCTGGCATCCCTGCCCCTAGGATACAGATAGACACTAGATATGTCAATTCTGATTTCCCTAAGCTCTCCTGTAGAGATACAGAGCTTGCTTGGCAGTGCCTGTTTGCAGAGCTTCTGTGTTCATCGCTGCTGTTTGCTTCATGCCACTGCCCTCTCAGTTGTGCGGGCTGAGCGGCTGTGGCTGCCTGCTCTCAGTTGAGCTGCTGTGTCGGGCCAGTTTGCACAACTGCTCTGCAAGTACCATGTTGGTGTCACTGAGAAAGGTTCAGTGTATTGTAGGAGATGAGTCAGAGGAAGAGCAGAAAACAGAACCCTTTAAACTTGATTTCTTGCAAAAATTCTTACATTGTAAAAGTGAAGTCTCATTTTCAAAACATTGTTCTTGGTATTTCCTTATTATGGGAAGGGGCAGGATTTCCCGGTTGCCAGCCTGCATGAGTGACAAAGAGAAGGACTCAAGACAACTGCAGAAGACAGAGGGACCCACCCCTGATACGTGCTGGGAAAAGGACCCTAATCACCCCCAGAATGCTAAGGCACTTTTGTAGGTCAGCTCTGAAAGGAGATGTTGTTAGAAAGGCAAGTCTGTAGCAGCAGAGACCCTCAGTTTCCAATTCCCTGCGGAGAACTTGGATTCTTCTACAGTGAGTTTTGTAGAACCCAGCTTTTAGGGAGCAGTAGTGGGAGGTCAGCCTCATAAGGGGAACACAAGGTTTCAGATACCGATGCCCATGGAAAAATTTAGGCTCCTCAGTGTACATGTATACATGCAACTGTCAACTTGGTGATCACTGTCACCTAGATTAGACACTAGGAAGAAGTTCTTCACTGTGAGGGGGTGAGACACAGGCACAGGTTGCCCATAGAAGCTGTGGCTGCCCCATCCCTGGCAGTGTTCAAGGCCAGGTTGGATAGGGCTTGGAGGAACCTGGTCTAATGGAAGCTGCCCCTTCCTGTGCTGGGGGTGGGAACTAGATTATCTTTAAAGTACCTTCCAACCCAAACCATTCTGTGATTCTGTGATGATCATCTCCACAGTTCAATCCTATTACTATGGTTAGTGCTTCTTGTATGGACTTTTTCCCTTTTCCCCATCGTACTGTTCTGCCCGTCTCAGTATTTTTGCATACCTTCCCTTCAGCAATTTGTTTCCTACGTTTCCTGAATATGTGCCTGCATAAAATTATTTCAGATTATTTTGGATACCCTCTAAAGTTTTCTGCAGTGCTCATTAGGGTTTTGTGAAGGCAAAAGCCTTTGACAAAATGTAGGCTTTAGAAAATTGATTGTTTGTTTAGTTTTTTAGACTTGTTAAATGGGTTCAATGGGCACTGTGTGTCTTCAGGGTATACCGCTTGTGGAACCTGGCAGGAGAAAAAGGGGTTTGGCCAATTTGTTTGTGCCGATGTAATTTATTTAAACTGGGATCAGAAGGTTAACTCTTCTGAGTTTGGATTTGTAACTTTGGTCTCCCAACACGTACCCCATGTAGTACATGGCAGCAAATACACCCTTAAAAGAACAAAGATATTTTTGCTGTAGGAGGTGGCTCTACTGCAACAAAAGTAAAAAGTATATTCAAGAACAGCAACCTTGAATGTTAACCTTACTCTTTGACATTCATCAGCTTTCAAGATCATCTTAATAAGAATTTGAATTTTGGAATTTAGAGAAACAGGTCTTGACTTCTGCTAACTTTTTATACTTGCTTGCAATGTTACTCTGGTAATATTGTCTGAGATTGTTCCTTATGAGTTATGTTAATAATAAATGCATAAATACAGTACACAGTGAGCAGGTCTGCTTCTCTCAAGTCTTTTTGGAGTTGAAGCAATTAAATTGAGATAAAAAATATTTTTCAGGAATTGGCAGTGTAATTTCACATGATTTCTGAGCGTGGAGGCCCACCAGTAACTCAGCTGGACCTGAGTCCCTGTCATGTCACGGACCGGAATGGTCCTGCTGTCTCCTGCGCTTGTGTAGTCCTGCCTTCTGTAATAGCCCCTACTGCAGCTGCCATCCAGGTGAATGAACATGTTGATCTGATTTACCATCCAGTTGGTGGAACATCAAAATTTGTTTGAGGAGGGGCAAAAACATGTAAAAGGGGTTTTGGTCTGCAAATTGCTCTTGCTGGTGGCAGCACTATCTTGGGCTAACTTAAATGAATCATGAAGCTGTGCCTTTCTTGAAGGAAAATAGAGGCTTCAGATTCTGAAAGACTGCTTTTCTTTCTTAGTGACCTAATAACATTTCAGAGCCGTATGTCATATTTGAAACTATGGTGATTCAATTTAAAATATTGAACTGGAGGAGCTAATGTGACTTCCTTGAATGACGTAGTTGGTAAAGTGGTGAAGTGACGACCTTTATTTGATGTATCTTGCATCAGACACAACAGTAGACATGGGCTTTTTTGTCATTATTTTTTGCAAGAGGTTTCTTCGTGGTACCTGAATTTCCATCTCTGGTTAAATGTATGATTTATCTGCTATTTAAACAGAGATTGCCTTTCATTAAACTGCAAACAAACTGAATTGTAAGGCTTGAGTACTTGCTTACTGACAGATGAGAGGAACAGAATTGCACAGCTGCAAAACTTAAAAAATCTGAAAGACCAGTAAATGACAGAAAATGATTTGTCAGACTCATCTTCTGGTCTCCTATCTGCTGTGTTTGCTAATCCTTTGTTTCAAAATGTGTATATTATGTGTCTGGATAAAAACTACTGCCTGTTTGCAAGGAGGGGGGAACTTTGAAAAATTGTGATCCTGCTTACCAGGAAAACCCAGTGCCCCATATATGTGTCCCCAGAAAATGGATATGTTCAAGCCACTTGGTTGGAAATAGATGATCTTAAGGTCCTTTCGAATCCTAACCATTCTATGATTGTGTGATTAAATACTTGCAATGTGTCATTTACAAGGCTAGTGCTGAATCAGAAAGTCAAATGAAGAATATTTTCAAGCTAAATAAAAAGTTGTCATTCAGGAGAACATGGGGGAAAAGTAACCCTGAAGATGAGCTTCACGGAGCTGTTATAATTTAAAGATGCAAGGTCATTTAGTATTATTTCTGTCCTGTTCCCTTCAGTAATAACAGGAAATAAAAGAGCAGCTAAAATTATAAACATAGACTAATACAAGTTAAGATATATTTGATTAAATAAGAGATAATGTAGTACTATGTGTTTTTATGGCTCTTTAAAAAAGCCATACTTATTTGAGATTGTTCCCATTTCAAGTTTTTAAATAAATATTCATAACCCCAGCAGAATTCTGCCCGAGTGTACCTGTGGTAAGAACATGGAGAAAAGACTTTTGTAGTAATAAGGCAAAATACCCAGCTGCATTTGCTTTCTCTTCTCTCCTGTCTTATGCACTTGATTGTCTTAATAACAAGCTGCTGTGACTTACTTGAGGTATTGGTCTTCCCAATAGTTACAGTATCACAGTATCACAGTATGCTAGAGATTGGAAGGGACCTCGAAAGATCATCTAGTCCAATCCCCCTGCCGGAGCAGGAACACCTAGATAATGTTACACAGGAATGTGTCCAGGCGGGTTTTGAATGTCTCCAGGGAAGGAGACTCCACAACCTCCCTGGGCAGCCTGTTCCAGTGTTCCGTCACCCTCACTGAGAAGAAGTTGCTTCTCAAGTTTAAGTGGAACCTCTTGTGTTCCAGTTTGTACCCATTACCCCTTGTCCTATCATTGTTTGCCACTGAGTAGAGCCTGGCTCCATCCTCGTGACACTCCCCCTTTATATATTTATATACACTAATAAGGTCACCCCTCAGTCTCCTCTTCTCTAAACTACAGAGACCCAGCTCCCTCAGTCTTTCCTCATAAGGGAGATGTTCCACTCCCTTAATCATCTTCGTTGCCCTGTGCTAGACTCTCTCCAGCAGCTCCCTGTCCTTCTTGAACTGAGGGGCCCAGAACTGGACACAATATTCCATATGCGGTCTCACCAGGGCAGAGTAGAGGGGAAGGAGGACCTCTCTCGACCTACTAACCACCCCCCTTCTAATACACCCCAGGATGCCATTGGCCTTTTTGGCCACAAGGGCACAGTGTTGGCTCATGGGCATCCTGTCGTCCACTAGAACCCCCAGGTCCCTCTCCCCTACACTGCTCTCTAACAGGTCGTTCCCCAACCTATACTGGAACCTGGGGTTGTTCCTGCCCAGATGCAGGACTCTACATTTTCCCTTGTTATATTTCAAGTTATTCCCTGCCCAACTCTCCAGCCTGTCCAGGTCTCGCTGGATGGCAGCACAGCCTTCTGGCGTGTCAGCCACTCCTCCCAGCTTAGTGTCATCAGCAAACTTGCTGATAGTACACTCAATTCCCTCATCTAAATCGTTGATGAATATATTAAATAATACTGGTCCCAGTACTGACCCTTGAGGCACTCCACTAGTTACAGGCCTCCAACTAGACTCCGCCCCATAGACTACAACTCTCTGGCTTCTCTCCTTCAGCCAGCTCGCAGTCCACCTCACTACCTGATCATCCAGACCACACTTCCTCAATTTAGCTGTGAGGATGCTATGAGAGACTGTGTCAAATGCTTTGCTGAAGTCAAGGTAGACCACATCCACCGCTCTGCCATCATCCATCCACCGTGTTATTTCCTCATAAAAGGCTAAGAGATTGGTCAAGCATGACTTCCCCTTGGCAAAGCCATGTTGACTGCCCCTCATAACCCTCTTATCCTTGATATGCCTTAAGATGGCACCAAGGATAAGGTGTTCCATCACTTTCCCAGGGATGGAGGTGAGGCTGACCGGTCTATAGTTACCCGGGTCCTCCTTCTTGCCCTTTTTGAAGACTGGAGTGACATTTGCTTTCCTCCAGTCCTCAGGCACCTCTCCCATTTCCCAAGACTTGGTAAAGATGATGGAGAGTGGTCTAGCAATGACTTCCGCCAGTTCCCTCAGCACCTGCGGGTGCATCGCATCTGGACCCATGGATTTATGGATGTCCAGATTGCTCAACTGGTCTCTAACCCATTCCTCATCGACTAAGGCAAACCGCTCCATTGACCTGACTTCATCTGAGGTCTCAGGGGTACAGGGCTCTTCAGGACTGCCTGCAGCAGAGTAGACAGAGACAAAGAAGGCATTCAGTAACTCTGCCATCTCTGTATCTTCTGTCACCAGGGCACCCATCCCGTTCATCAGTGGGCCTACATTGCCTCTGGTGTTAGTTTTATCTGCCATGTATTTGAAAAAGCTCTTTTTGCTGTCCTTGACCCTTCTCGCCAGGTTTAATTCTAAGGAGGCCTTAGTCATCCTAGCTGCCTTCCTACATCCTCTAGCAGCAGCCTTATATTCCTCCCAAGTGGCCAGCCCCTCCTTCCACGACCTGTAAACTCTCCTCTTCCACTTGAGCATGCCCAGCAATTCCCTATTTAGCCACGCAGGTCTCCTGGCCCTCTTCCTTGACTTCCTACGTGTCGGGATGCTCCGATCTTGAGCTCGGAAAAAGCAATCCTTGAATGTCAACCAACTATCTTGGGCCCCTTTACCTTCAAGCAGCCTTGGCCATGGGATTTCCCCTAGCAATTGCTTGAAAAGTCCAAAGTTTACCCTGCTAAAGTCCAGGGTTGCAATTCTACTTGCTATTCTACTAGTCCTACCACACAAGATCCTGAATTCCACCATCTCGTGGTCGCTGCAACCAAGGCAGCTCTCAACCCTTACTGCTTCGACCAGATCCTCCTTGTTAGTGAGGATGAGATCCAGCAGCGCTCCTCTCCTGGTTGGCTCATCCACCATTTGCAGGGGGAAGTTATCATCCATACACTGGAGGAGCCTCCTGGACTGTGGCTGGGTTGCTGAGTGGTCCTTCCAGCAAACATCAGGGAAGTTAAAATCCCCCACGACGACCACGGCCTGTGACTGTGAGGCTGCTCTCAGCTGCCTGTAGAAGGCCTCGTCAACTTCCTCACCCTGATCTGGTGGTCTGTAACAGACACCCACAACAGTATCCCCCCTGCCAGCCTGCCCCTTAATTCTCACCCACAGACTCTCAACTCGCTCATCATCTGTCCCTGGACAGAACTCGGTGCATTGTAGTTGCTCCCGTACATAAAGAGCAACCCCACCACCCCTCCTGGCTGGCCTGTCTTTCCTGAAAAGGACATAGCCCTCCATGACTATATTCCAGTCATGTGAGCTGTCCCACCACGTCTCTGTAACTGCCACCAGATCATAGTCTCCTGACTTAACACAGGTTTCCAACTCCTCCTGCTTATTTCCCACTCTGCGCGCATTGGTGTACAGACATTCCAGGGAGCGAGCTGAGCACACCGATTTCACCCTAGGATTATAGGAGGCCTCCCAGTCTTCATCAATTCTGGAGTGCTGCCCCACTGGGGCAAGCCCAGCTACAACCCCATCCCCCTTCGAATCTAGTTTAAAGCTCTCTAAATGAGCCCTGCTAATTCATGCCCCAGCATCCTTTTGCCTCTGTGAGATAAGTTCTCTCAAACTTTTGGTCCAATAACTGTTTTGTTTATATCTTTAATTGTTAGACATAATGTGTGCCATAGACATGTGAGGTACTGTTAAATTAAAAGTAATTTGCTTTCAAGGAAGCTTGTTCTCGAATAAACAGGAACTTTTAATCTGTTTCCTGTAAACTTGCCCTTTGTTTTATTTGTCTTAATAAAAATATGTTAGCAGTTGGGAAACTCCTGGGTTGTTCATAGAAGGGATTGATAAAAGATTTTAAACAAAGTCTTCTGAGCATGGTAATTTTCCTGCTTCTCAAGTATCCGAATTAGGATTTGTTAAATGAGGTAAACCCCACAATTACAGCAGATGTGTTGGTCCATACGAGAAGTACGTATTAAAAAGTGTTTGCAAGATAAGAATCTTTCTGTGTTTTCTGTACCTGTTCTGTACCCTCTCTAGATAATCCCTGTAACTAGTTTGGTGGCCATGTGGTAGTCTGTGGGTCCCAGCTGGGTTTGGTAGGATTAAACTTTTATAGATGACTGTGCGTGTGTCCTGGTGGGAAAATTAAGGAACAAGTCTATCCAAAGCTCTTTCCTTTTTACATTTGTAAATTCCAGATACAGCATTTCATTGCCTGTGCTTTATTCAGTGCCTTTTTCTATTATTTCTGTTCCCTTACACCTTATTTTATTCCCTTATTTGTGCCTTTGCCTGGATTGCCTTTGTGCAGAATACCTACAAGGTTAACAGAAAAATTCTGACGAATTTGTGGTAATGTTTAGAATAGACTATTTGTGTTCCATGACCATTTGAAATGCATTACGCATCAGAAGCATACTCAGATTGCCTTGAAAAGTGCATATATGCTGGCATTTGTCAGTATAGGCTTGTGACACAGGTTGTGTGAGATGCTAAATACCTTTACTGGTTTTAAGATGGATTTTTATAAATCTGTGAAAGAATTAATAATGTGGGGTCTCTGTAGTAGGAAGGGGCTTATCTTATAGAGCAGAGGGATGTTGAACAAAAATACAGTGTTCTCTCGTGTTGGGTCCTTTCAATGTTTTGCTGACTCAACCTCTCACCACAGCAGGAGTTTCTGTTAGTGGGGGTTGCTTCTGTGGGAAGAGGTCTGATCTGAAGAGCTCTGCCAGGGTCAGTCTGACACAGCTATTACAGCAACATTGCTGCTTCCAGAGCTGCCTGTTCCTCAAGAGACTCTCTTCTCTGTCCAGTTTTCTCACAGTTCCTCACTTAAGTGCCGCATTCCATATTTATAGAGCACTGCTGTATCTACAGCTCTGTTTCTCCATGCACCAAATGAAGCATGCTTGCCTGAGCCACTGCTCACCTTGGGAAAAGGAGAAGTCTTAGTGGTGGTCTGCAGTAGAGGATGCCTTTTCAACGGGGCTTTGCATTCAGTAGATCCCAAGAGCTCCGTGGAGGTTTTGCCTATGCTGTGCCACAGCTGTTGCTTCTTTTGGTGAACTGATAAATTTAGAAGCTGTCCTGCAGGTGACCCGATGTGCATGTGAATTTTGCAGTCCACAATGTTCAGTGCTTTCTTGTCTTCCTGTGGCTGAGCACATTTAAGCATGCAGTGAGTGCACTCAGATTCAGGGAAGAGGAAAGGTTGGACTCTGGCATGTGTGCTTCTGCCTTTTGTCTGTCTGGCAAGAGAAACTGCCAAGAAAGTTTCACCTCAGGGATGAATTAATTGTATTATGAAACTTTTTCAGGACGTATGTTTCCCTTGGAATGAACTTTAACTGGCAAAGCAAGTGTGTTTTCAAGTAAAAGCTTGCAGCTATCTCTGTAAAAGCATGTGTGCTTTTTTACTGCCTGAGATTTATTAATTTTTTAATAATGGTTATCCTTTAAGACTGCATTTGCACACATTACTGCCTGTGACTCCATGTGACGGCATTAAAAAGTCAAATAACTGTCACTTCCTACATTTCCTTTTTTGTTAGTATCAAGTTACATTCCAGTTATCAATAAACCTACTTCTTGCTCAGATCATAAATTTCATTTTTCAATAAATGTGATGGAAAAAACTTACTTATGCCCATATAAATGATGATTCTAGTGAAAAAAGAAACCTGTTCGCTTTCCTGTGTGGGGAAATAATTTTATGGCACATGTCAGATTTTGAATCTTTGAGATTTTAATGCAACTCATTGGAAAAGATTTAATTCTTCATGCAGTATGGACAGTAGTGGTCTCCTCTGCCTAGAGGAGAGCAGTAATTCTAACCACCTTTTTCAGAAGACCCTTCTATGAAGTCTGTAGTAAGGACACTAAGCTTCAGATATCCTTGAACCTTTTCATAGTGTGTTTGTGGATTTGCAGGATTATATTGACAACCAAATGAGATAAATGGACATCAACAGGTACATTTATTTACTGAAGAAAGACTGCATAGGCTGGGGTTGTCAGAAATCTTCTGGGTATTTATAAGCTCTACACTGGTGACTTTGGCTTTGGCTTCGCTTACATGTGCTGTTTCAATAAACATCTCAAACATTTAGACTGTCTTACACATTGTCAAGCAAATGTGAAGGTATGCCTTGGGGGATGGATGTGGAACTGTTTCCAGGCAAAGCCCTTAAGCAGTGGAAACAGGGCAGGAGATCTGTGTTCATCCTCAACATCATGTCTGCAGATAAGTAAAGGTAAATGCTGGAAGCATGTAGGGAAGGAGAGGTTGGTGGATTTTCAGAGGTACTGTTGTAAATTGTCTTCTTTTTTTCCTCAAGTCTGTGATATTGGAAACTTAAAAGGAACTGGAAGATGCTGCGTTTCAGAGAAGCAAGCACATCAGCTGTGGAGAAGTATTTTGACTGTACATGCAGGAATGTCTTCCTGAGTTTAGACGTGGGAAAGACAGGAGCTGGAGTATGTTCTGTTTGCAGGTGTGTCTCAAGCTTGTTGTGTGTACCAGCTCCCAACCTTATACACTTCTTGCTGTTACCATGTTGAAAATTGGTGAACCCTGTTTTATAGGTTTCCTTTAACCTCTGAGATCATAGACTGATTGATTCAGGGTTGAAGGGATAGCAGTATGTCATATAGTCTTCCTTCATGCTGAAAGAAGGGTGAGCACTCAGTCCAAACCATGTTGCTTGGAACTCTGTCCGCTCAGGTCTTGAAAGTTTTCATGGGTGAAGATTCCACAGCTTATCTGGAACAGCTCATGTGGACGACCTGTTCCAATGCATAAGTATCCTTAAGACTATTTCAAGTCTCAGTTTACTCAGTCTTTCTTGGGAGACTGTCCTTCAAATCATTCTTACCTTAGCAACATGAAGGTCAGGCAATTGCAACCTGCTCATTGTCTAGATAAAATGGTGTTAAAGACTCCCTTGGAATCTTTTCTTTGTGTGGTGTCAGACCTTCATCCAGCTGTCAGTCTGCTGTTCATCCCAAAGCTTTTCCTTGCACTTCCCATACTGCAGTGCACTTCATTAGCTGCTGTTGTAGGCAAAGCTTTTAAAATGCGGAGCTGTAGTTGTATCATCAGAGATGATCCAAACGCATCCTGCCGAATTATTAGGTGGTGACTGTAAACAACACAGCATACTCTTATCAGGGTAATTTAGTAACTACTGTATGTCACGTTCGTTCTTCTGTTGCATTTTTAGTGCATTTTTCATCGTATATTTAAATTGGTTCTTGGTGGTATTTCTGTTGGCTTATTCTGTTTAGTGAAGTACTTATCTATCCTGCTTCAGCTAATGTAGGAAAAGATAACAAAAGGTCCTTACACTGATGAATGCTGCTGTTTCCATGCATAATTAATGTGTGTTTTTACAGTATACCACGTTCTGAATACTGTTGTTTATTTTCTTCAAAACAGGTAGCTTTAAAGCATCTTTGCCAAAATATTCCTAATTTCTTTGTTATCTGAAAGTTGCAAGCCTCGATAATCTGAAAATGGTGTTTCCCCATTTAATGCAGTCAAAAGAGAGATTGAGGGATAGGTAACACAGATTTTTATTTATTTGTGCTTCAAAAATCTGCACAAAAAATCACTACTAGTGTAAGCTTTAAACTCCAGCCCTCTTCTGGAATCTTACTGCCAACTGCAGAGCTTCATCTATTTCCTGTCTTAATATTTCTGCTCTGGAAAACAGTTTCACATTAATCTTGAAGTGAACATAGAACCCTTGTCTCTGTTATCAGCGGGGCATTTTTCAGGTTGCTGTCAGTCAGGACTTGGGAAGGACCACACTGCTGCAGGGTCAGTTTGGTATTATTCTGTCACTTTCCTGGGACCTACAGTGGCACGTAAGACAACATGTGCTGGAGCAAGGTTGGGCACGTGAATCTTAATGACTTGTGCTTTAGCACAGGCCATGCCACTGAAGTGGTTTTACCATGTTCTTCATTCCTGTGGCCTTCAGGAAGGCATTTTAGTGTATACATATCAATAGACCCAAACTGTTACATCCTCTGAAAAGTTGTGGTACTTGGCCTGCAACTGCCTGGTTACGTCTGCGCATGCTACTTCTTGGGAGACACTGGGCTGGGGCTTGAAAGTAAGTGTTGGTAGACCCAAGCTGCTTTAGCTGTTTGGATACATCTGTTGTACCACTGGGGGCATGTTCTGTAGCATTGTTACTGTCTGGGATTTTCCACTACCCAGGATACCTTCATTCTCTCATTATATAGGGTAATGGAGAGTTGATTGTATTTAGATCTTATTTATGGAACATTCTAAGGATGTTTGGGATAGGTGAATGTGATAGGTGAGTAGCAAGTCCTTGATACTGATTTGTTATGTAGAGGCCCAAGCAAGTACAATACAGTAGATAAAGTTTAGGGGTCAGTTGTGTATATGAGAACTAAAGAGTGTTTATGGTACAGCTGGGAGATAGGTGAAGGTGACTTGGGGTTGTTGTTGTTTTTTGTTTGGTTTCGGTTTTTTGAATAGAAAAAGAAGCATTGCAACACCAGTTGATTGAGTTGAAGAGGAAGATGAGGAATCCAGGGCTTGGGGGCAAGAGAAAAAAAAAAAATTGCTGTCATCTAAACTTCAGAAAGCATTCCCTTATTTTATGTATTACAAATGTAATTCCTTTGTGAATAAAGTACCCTGTTTCTGTATCATAGCTTTTCATTTGCAGATAGATCCTTAATATATATGGCATTTAAAGATGAGTGACAGTGAATAATTTGACGAAATACTTTGTAGGAGGTTGTTTGTTCATTTAAATGTCTTAATGCAGTTCAATGATTGTTTCAGAGATCTTGGCACAAGATTTTGAATTAATGTTTACATATTTGCCCTGAGCTGAACTGTGAGGGGCTTTTATTACTGAGATTAACAGGTGAATGTTTTGTTATAAACTGCTTAAAGTGTAAATCTGCTGAAAGTCAAAGCCACCTGTCTCAAACAAGCAAACAATATACTTTTATTTACCCATTAACCCAAATTAAAATAGATCAGGCAGGTAAAGGGTTTACTGGATGAAGAGTAGAATAGTGTGCTGTTAATTGCTAGCAAGTAATAATAGGAAAAGAAGGATGTCCTAACAGCCTTCTGATTTCACAAATTACATTGTAAGCATGAACAGTTCTGTTGATTGCTTTCTTTGAGGCCCAGATTGTAAATAGTCACTTAATAGAATCTTTAGGGTAGATGAGTCTTACTACGTTAAGTATCGGAATATCACATTGCACTTCTTTTCTGTTAGATCCTCAGGTTTTATTTTGCCTTTCATTTTACCTTGTTACAGTCCTAATTCATTAATCTGTCTGCAACTGTTAAGCATTAGTTATTAAGCATTAGTTAAATTTATGCTCTGCAGAGCTGTCATGTGGTTCTAAGCAAGAAATGAGAATGATGCAGATGTTGGATATTTTGAAGACAAAGTTTGGTAGGTTAGGAGGAGATGAAGTAAAATATCTGGCATAGTCTCTAAACTACAGAGGCATAATATTTAATATAAACCATACCAGTGATTTTGCATTCATAATACTTGAAGTAACAAGCAGTATTCTCTGCCATGACAGGCATTTGCATCATGGGAGAATGCAGGTTATAATGGTAGGGTGTCAAGCTCTTGATAAATGTTTACTGTTGATGCAGAAATGACACTATGAAGTTGGGGCTGGTGGAAAGTACCTCCATGCTGAGGCTATTACACGTTATAATGTTTCATGTATCATATGACCTCAGTAAAGGTGAAAAGAGTAACTAACTGAATGATGAATGTCACATCTGACCCAGAGAAAAGGAGTACATCAGTGTACTTGGTTGCATCCTCATGGGTTAATAGTTGAGAGGACTCTCTTAATTTCCTCAATTCCTTACACCTGAAAGCTCATTTTGTTTGTTTGGGTTTTTTTAATCCAATAAAAAATGAATTCATTTACTGTTTATGAATCAGCTAAGTGGTATGGAATTGTGTTTGACATGTGGGTTTCTAAAAACAAAATACTTTATTGCTGTTTAGCAATGGGTTGTTTTATTTGATATTTGAAAGGGTAGGAATAATTTTCCTGTCATCTCTTGCCTCTAGCAATATAGTTCATTAAGTTCACTGGTTCATTAATTATCTTCTATTCTAAAACATTCTTTGATATATAGTTCTGACCAGACTAATGTTGACTTTTTAATTTTGTGGAAGGATTAGATTAAGAATTTTTTTGTTGATTGATTGTTAGGCTAGTACACAGTTGCATCAGTTGCTAGCAAAGTTCGGGATGGTCAGCTTTAGTTGGTGTGTTAGAAGTCAAAATCAGAAAACCATCAGAAAATGGATTAGAGTAGTTTGCATTTGGATAATGGCAATGATGATGAACTGTAAGACTATGAGTGGGTGTACACATACTCACAAGGGTATTTAACAGTCTGTATTGAATTCACATGGTCCATTCACTTAAGATCATGTGTTTGCCTAAAAAGGTGTTTTAGTCTTCCTGGTCTCTACTTGTGAATGTTGTTGCTTCTTCCCTTTCGTTGGTGTGTTTGTGGAGCGTGTGGTAGGTCACTTCAGCTCACTGAGGAGCTAAAGCTAACGCCTTCAAACAAAAATAAATGGTCCGAAAGGGGATGAGATGGATGGAATGTGTCCTCTAAGTGTATTTATGGGTACTTGTGTTATGTAAAGACTACCATAAAATCAATGTGGGGGGCAATTAGGGTTTTCATAGATGAAAATCAAAGTTAGAAACAGTATGGAGCTGAATAAAATTGGAAACTGTTTAAAGATGGGGGCTGAGACCCAAAATACTTTTGTGTTTGTTTTTTGATCTTAGGCTTTAAGTATGCAGTTTGTGCCTTTGGTAGCAAGTATTGTCACATTTTGCATAGCGTTAACCTTTATTTGCACTTTTTAGTACCCAGTGGCCGCAAGCAATGTAGAGAGTGTCTGGTAAGTGGTGTCTGTTGTACGGATCCTGGAGGGGTAAATGGGGGTATGTTGCAGTTTCACAAATAGATCCTCCAG
This sequence comes from Pezoporus flaviventris, assembly GCF_033815535.1. NCBI lineage: Eukaryota > Metazoa > Chordata > Aves > Psittaciformes > Psittacidae > Pezoporus > Pezoporus flaviventris. Next base: position 24,992,413 of record NW_026892579.1, on the reverse strand, counting down.
CAGCAGAACTGACTATAGCAGCCCTGTAGATGTGCTATGTGATAGATCCTTCTGAGATGGTTGTGGTGTAGCTGACAATCCTGATTTTTCATTCATATCAGTTCTTCAGTGTAGTTTACCATGTGTCTTATCAGTTATTTGCCCCAACAATGCGGGAAGTGGTCAGACTAGCCCTGTGTGGAGGTTTCCTTCTTTTATTCATATGTTTGGCTGCTGCTCTGGTTAAGGGTTAACAAAAAACCCAACAGGATGAAGAGTCAAAATAAGACAGTTTTAAGTGTGGTAGACTTCCTTGCCTTGTTCTTCCTTTGCACTCCCTGATCCTGCCTTTGTCATTCTGTGTATCTGTATGTGGTTAATGAGATGTCTGTGCCACATGTGTTACAAATCAGTGTCTTTTGCTTTAGTTTTTACCAGATTCGTTCATCTATGAAAATTCCTCCAAGAATTCCACACAAATTAGAAGCTAGCTTGTTACATGCAGCTGGTAAGTGCAAAGTCTTCTAGTAAATGATGTCATTGTTTTGCCTTGCTAATTAAGAGAGTGCTTTTTGTCTTACATTGTGGTAATATAAAAGTGGTTTGGTTTAGTTTTTTTTTTTTTTATTAACACAGTAGAAAGATAAATTGTTTTATGATGTCCTGCTGAAAAGCTAGCCTGTGCTTAGCAGTGAGACTTAAATGTTCATTACAGAATTTGTATTACTGTTTTTCCTCTGTCAATTCTCTTTGCTGGTAGCAAAACATGTTAATTCCTTTATATTAGTGTCTTGTGACTCACACTGATCTGCTCAGCCTTTTCCATGTTTCAGGATAAGATGATGAAGGGCAGATCTCATTTAAGTAGCTATCTCAGAGTAATGGAGACCTTCAGGTACAGACTCTTATGCAGGTTTCCAAGCCCATTCTTTCTGAAAAGAAGACTGAAAGGATCCATTGTTGCTGTTTTGAGACTTGCTCTGTTGGTTTCTGGTGTCAAAGCTGAAAAATGGTTTAACCTCCTGAACAGAATTACCCACTCCTTCTTCTGTTTCCTTTTTTAACCTGGCACTCACTTTTGGTTTCTTTGTCCCGGCAAACTGAGCCCAGAGGAACCTGTTAATGCTCTCCTAATTCTGTGAAGCCCATACCTCAGCCTGGTGCAAAAAAAAAAACCAAACTGAATTTTCAAATGTTAGGCAAAATTCTTGGAATTTCAAGGAAGAAAAACCTACTGCAGTCTGAGAAAATGTGATAAGAGATTGTAATTGATTGGAGGCTGTTTTAAAAGTAAATCTGAGTTGAGCACCAAGGTAGATAGGAGTTCTAGTCAAGCTTCCCGAGTATTTCTTGGATTTTTGTGAAATAAATAATTCTTATGAACCAGGATTACTCCAAAAACGAAGTTTAGTGTGGTTTAGGGAATTTAGCTCTGCTAAACTGATCCTTTAGTAAAACACACCTTTTTTTTTTATTAATGATTCTTAATGATATGTCTAATATTTCATGGTATATTTTAGAATGGACTTCAGGTTTAGCTTTTTGGGATTTTGGTTTTGGTTTGTTTTGTTTTTTTTTTATTCAGAAAGCTTCAGTCTTGTTAGTAAATTGTGGCATGTGTTAGCCTTTCTGTCTCTTACTAGGCATAAAGGATGTAAACATTAAGACTGCAGTTTGATGTGAGTTTAGGTCAGCAGTGCTGTCAAAAACTAAATCAGGCTGTGACTCCCCCTGCCCATTTCTTACCTTCATACAGCTCTGTGACTTCAAAAAGTAGTTCAGCCTTGTTGACTTCACATTTGTGAGGCCTTGCTCCCCACACAGATGTGGCTGAGCCTGTTCCTGGTGTCAGCATTTCCTCTTTAACTCCTCTCTCACTTCTGAGGATGCTGTTTCACGTTACACTAAAGTCAGCAGAACTGAGGGCTGTAATTCAGAGTTGGATGCTGCATAGGAAGTGGGACCCCAGCCATATGTTTCCATTACTTCTTTTGTATCAGACTGGAGTGGCAGATCCCTTCTGCTGATGCTGTGCGGCTATATCAGGTTACGTATCATGTGAAACCATACCCGCTCTGCCCTTCACCTGTAACAGATTACATGGATGGATACAAGCTAAAAGTGGCATTATATAGAGAGGAATTACACATCAGTGATTAAGCCTTTGTAAGCATTTTGTCCAGAACACCTAAATTGATGATATGTGTGGAAGTACTTAAACAAAACCCCGTATTTTACTTGTTTCTAGTTTCTGAAGGGAAGTTGAACTAAGTTATTGTAAAGATTAATTATAGGCTGAGAATGTTTGCCAGGTGCAGTGATTTTATATCAGAGACCTCTAGGTCCCAAATCTGTAAAGGACAAACTTTGCAGGTTTTTATTTTCTTTTGTGGATTCCTTTGGAATAATTTATTAAGTAGAATCAAAAGAATCGATTCTACCCCCACAAAACACCCCCACCACCACCCCACCACCCCCCCCCCCAAAAAAAAACAACAAAACAACAAATCACAAAACCAAAAAAAAACCGGGGGAAAAAAAAACAAAACAAAAAAAGACTTTGGGTTCTGTAAGAGGTTGATGTTATTGAGCCTGCTTGTAGATGAGTAATAAGAATGTGTCAGTATTTCTGTTACTTCTGTTCTATCCTCTTTATGTGTTGTTTCAAAGGAATAGTGCCCATCATTTAATTTCCTGTCTGATAACCCGTTGCTATTAAGCTAAATACTTCCTCAGTAACTGTTTTAAACCATTCCCTTTCTTATTTCTTCTACAAGTCTTTTAACCTTTTCTTGGCATAGGATTCCCTAACAATTTATCACACTTTTGTGAACTCTTTGTGATGAGCAGCCCCTGGACTGAAAGCAGAAGTGTCAAATTGAATGAGAAATGTTAAGGTGATACACTTAGAACTGGTCTGGCTAGAGTAGTATCCAAAGATCTGGAAGGAAAGAACAAACCACCTTTGTTCTTCATAATTCAGTGGAGTGATATGTCATTTAACCTCTCTGCCTCATCTGTAGGTAATTAAGAGTTCTCAGTGAGGTTAAACTTTTCAAAATCAACGTGAATACTGGATGAAACAAGACAGATTTCAAGATTTTTATTACAATTTTTGATGCCTAGAATGTTTTACTCCAACTTGGAGTAAAGATGAAATTCTTCAGAACTTATATTAAAATCGAATTATGTTAAAAATATCAATACAGTGTTTGTTTGAAACAAAATGCACTCCTTCAAACTCCAGCAGTAGCTGACCAAGATGGAAACTACTGATATTGTGGGTGTTAAACAGTAGTCATGAAACTGGTAGGAATGATATTTCAACTTATTAGCCTCTCTGGGTTTCCAGATTCTAGTCCAGTTATATTAATACTTGTTTCTCTTCTTTTCAGGCACAGATCTTGCCTTTCCTGCTTCAGTCCATGAAAATATAGTTTGCAGTAAAACATTTCAGATTCTTTACAAAAATGAGGAAGTTTCTGTGAATGATGTGATGATTTTCAAAGTAAAAATGCTGTTAGATGAGAGGAAGGTAATCTGCTGTTCAACTTTACTATATTCAGCTCATTAAGTCTTCGTTATGTACAGTTTGGTCTAGTATAAATAAGGCATCTGAAAACATTTCATGCTTCTACAATTTCTTTTTAGATTGAGGAGTCTCTTAATGAGATGAATTTTCTACTAACATTAGATCTGCACTTCACAGATACAGACTATTCGTAAGTTTAAATATAGAAGATTTCATTAAATCAACAGTATATGTAAACTTGTTAAACTGATTAAATCTGTATTACATGTAGATATAGTATGTTCATATTAGACATACATGAGGGTAAAAAAGAAACCCAGTACTGAAGTCTGTTAAGATTTCATAACTGATGTGTCTCTTTCTGATTTTTTATTTTAATTTGCTTTTCCTGGGGGTGATATCATTGCATTCCAAAGTATAGACCTGTGCTGAATTGCTGTCTGCATCAGATATTAAGGACTTGCTCTTTAAATATGATCATTCTGATTGTATGTTGTTCTGTTTGAATTTCTCTTTAGACCAGATGACCTGAGCACACTACAACCAATTAGTAGCCGAACTTTAAAGTTGCACTTTAACTTGCACCGGGGCCTTCATCATTACATCAATGTTATGTTTGATTACTTCCACCTTTCTGTCATATCGGTTATAGTCCATGCTTCTTTGGTTGCCCTGCATCAGCCATTGATAAGGTAATCTATTATTAATAAAATGCAGATAAATTATTAAATGTCCAAATAGAAATGTTACAAAATTAGAATATAAGGAGTTAAATTCATGGCAAATACGGTTTTCTTAATGATGATTTTGGAGCTCAGGGCCCAGACAGATGAGAAACTTCTTGTTTTCATGGACAAATTTTGAGTTTGCTTTTGTTAGGAATTAGAGTATATAGTGCAGAAGAGAGATACCCAAGACCAGGGAAGAGGAGGAATGTGCAAGTATATGTATTTCTACATGTATATTTGTAGGTCTAAATATTTAACATTTTCTTAAGCAGGAAGATCTGTTGCTCTCTCTAGTTAGTAACTGAAATAGGTGCCATTTAATACAAATAGGGTGGTTTCTGTTAGCTGTCTTCACAGTTTTCAGTTACTATTGTAATGGCAGCTATGTTGGCAAATGCTGCGTTTACTGCTTCCTAAAGGAAAGGGGAGAATTTCATTTTCGTTTTAAAAAAGCTCTTGCCTAATTTTTACTGAAGCCTGTTTATTTCATTGACTTTTGTCACCCTTCGCAATCTCTGTTCACTTCTCTGTCTCAAAAGTGTGAAAAAGGGCCATGCAGTCAGCCACACATAGGAAGTGTTCTTGGAACAGCTTTTTCTTTAACATATCTATCTTTGTCTTCTTTCACAGCCTTCAAATACTACATGTTACTCCCCTCAAGTTTCTTCCTATTCAAATTCTGTTTGTGCCGTAAATGTCCAAACTTTTAGCTTAAAGTATTCCTGCTGCTTATCCCTGTCTTTGCATCGTGGAAAGCTGTGTCTTTATGTGCGTTAGACAGTTGGCCTGTGCAATAGGACTGTGCTGGTTTGGAGGATGCAACTGGAATTTTTTCTTGTTTGACTATTTTTCCCCCTCCAAGTTGGATTGTTGTGGTAATGGGTTTTAGGAACGGTTATATGAGAACTGAACTGGCACATCTGAAGGGATGGTGTGGCATTATTTGGGAGAGGAACAGTTAATGAGGTGGGAATTATCTTAAGCTAGTATTGTCGCTGAACATGTCCATCTAATAAAATAATGCACTTAAAGTAGCAGCATGTGTGTAAAGTAAAAATTTTCACACTGTACCACAAGTAAAATTCAGGCATTTCACTTGTATTCGTCCTATAGCTGTGGAGTCGATCTTTACTACATTGTTAGAAAGCAAAAACCAGGTTTCATTACTGATTCTCAGTCAGAAATGTATTTGTCCCTCCTGATGTTTTAAAAGGTTGCAGAAAATCAAAGCATTTTCATACATTTTTCTCCTCTGTTTCTGGCTTTTCAAGTTACGATACAATTACGCCATTTAATTTTAAACCTGAACTTGATGCAACTTGTGTAGGGAGATAATGGAACAAAACAGCAACTTTCATGCTGTTTTTGTTATCTTTAGGGCAGAATGTTACTGCTGGCCACAAAATTATTTTAAGGATCTGAGTTGTCCTTAAAATCTGTCTGGAGGGGGAGAGGAAGAAACCTTCAAATTTAGTGTTTTATTTCAGCTGGGCTACCCCATATCCAGCTCACTTTTCTGGAGCAATTCTTTTTGAAAAACCTGAACATAGCAGACTTCACTCTCTTTCATCCTTTGGGCTTTTCTGGGGTGACAGTTTGCTCTTCTGTTTGGGTCACACATTACTGGCACCCCTTCCTTTTATAGGGGTTCATTTTTTGAGTATTTTCTTTTTCAGGGTACCATCCACATTCACCTCATCCTGGCAACAACCAGTATTACACTTTTGTTGAAAAAGAGGCAATAATTCCATTTAGTTACAGCCCTGGAGTCCTGTACAATCTGCTCTTTTTATTAAGCTATCATTGCTTATCTCTTTCTGCCCATTATCTAAAAGTCTGCACTTTTCTGTGTTCATTCATCTTTCAGTCATTTTCCCTAGTTCTTTGTTCCTGCAAGGCAGCTTTGTTGCAGGAGGCTCTGTTCTCCCAGGGCTCAGGATGGGCTCTTCTCCTCAGTAGGCAAAGGTCAGGTATCCTGTAGGAAAACAGCAGTGGTAGTTTGTGTGACAGCTTTCCAGCTGCTTGCTACTGCTTCAATTTTATCGTTTCAATTAGATGAAGTTTGCATTGGAAATGATGAGGAAGAACTGGCACAGAGTCTCCTGACACAAAGTCTGCTGACCTTCATGGTGAGAGATGGCAACGGAACAGTTGAGGGTAATAATTTCTTACATTTCTCCAACTAGCTGGAGACTTGCTTTGAAGAAAACTCTTTCAAAAGCGCTGCTCCCCTAATGCAAGCACCAGAAACTTAACTGAGGTATCTGGGCCATCCTGAGGACTTTTAAACGGGCAGCCAACCATGCTAGGAGCTTCCAGGATTATACTGAAGGTCCTTGTTTATACTACCTTTCAAGAAAAGTCAAGAATGTGTTTAAGTATGATAGTTTTGTGACATATAGTATGTTGAAATTACTGGTTCATTTGTGCTTTTTTGCAGTTTTCCTCGCCCAGTGAAGAATACATGGTTGAACAGGAATGCACCAGCACAAAACAGGGACTCTGTGATTCCTTCTCTTGAAAGTGTGGTCTTCGGCAATAACTACGCAAAACAGTTATCAGCAGATGTAAGAGTATATCAGTTTAATATTTTCTTTGTATGGGCAGTGTGAGTTTTCTATTCTGCAGAAATATTACTTGGTAAAGAATGAACTTTCTTGGAGTTACTCTGGTTTGCCATTTGATATCGGAAATGACAGTTGTTCCAAAAGCCAGTGTTACATGCTCAGAAACACGCAGATGAAAGCTTACCATATTAAGTGTTTAACCTGTTCTTTAACATATTGCAGTCCATTGAAAATCACAAAAATATGGATGAGGTTTGTGAAAAGAGGCAATTTGCTTATCTGTCTCTTTAGTTATTCTGTTAACACTTCATGTATTATACAAAATTAATGTGAGCCTTATCTATCTTCTTTTTTTAGGGTTGCAGTTTTGTTGTTTCAGAATCTTTTCTCAACCATGCTTATAATTTCCACTACACGCTTTGTGCCAGTTTGCTGCTTGCTTTCAAAGGATTACATAGCTATTTTGTTATGATAACAAAGGAGCTCCCCTCTTCTCATCGCATTGAACTGGGTATGTAGAACGTAATAAAATGCATCACTTTCTGTCAATGTTTATTAAAAATACCACTCTTCTAGATTAAACTGGCATTGATTTCATACATCTTGTAGATCTAAAATCTCTTTGCTTGAGCTGAGCTGGAATTAATAACTTTTTAAAAAAAAAAGAAGCAAGTACTGTCAACATTACTAATAAAATGAGGAGATAGCAGCCTGATTTTATGCAAATATTTTCTTGTTGGTCTTGATTTACCCTGTTATTGCAAATCACTGTGGTTAGTGGTGAGAAAGAGAAATTTTTAATCTGAGTAGCATGCTGTACTTGTTTGGTTTTTATATGGAAACATTGTACATCTGTATAAAAATTGTAACTCTGTAAGCTTTGATTTGAAAAGAATATTGTAATGGAAACTTACCTTAAAAAAGACCTACAAGAAAAAATTGCTGCTGGCTCAGTTTTTAATGTAACTTTGAGGCAGCCTTAGTTACCTAAGAATTAGGAAAATATTTGAATAGACAAGAACTGTTTCTATAAAACTGAGTAGTTAAAATACAGTTTCAGAGAAGCTATTTCTTCAGTGAAGTTAAAATTAAACTCTTACAGGGCAGTCTCATAGAAAAAAACAAGTTCTGTGGCAAATAAGACTTCCAGTAACTACATTTCTTAGAAGTAACTGTAAAATTGCTACATTAAATGTATAGAAATGTACATTACATTTCTGTAGAGTGCAGGTATATTAGAGAGCTTAGCCTCAACTTGTGAACTAAGAGAGGAGTGGAAGTCAAAAGGAAAAAAATGTTAGCATTATAAAGGATGATTTAGACTTTCTCCTCATCAAGCTTACATATTTTTAGTCATGTAAAGTTCTATTTAAATCTGAAAAATAGGTCTTTTGGACTTTACATTGATTTCAGACAGCATTTATTGAATAGGGGTGTGGGTTTTTTTTGGTATTGGTTAATTTTACCAATGTCAAAACTAAGCATTATGAAGCAATAATGTTGGAAATTGAGATATGAAAGCTATTTTAAAAATATGATGCAGTCAGTTAGTGATTCAAACAAAAAAAAATGTTTCACTTGTATATTACAAAACACAAAGCTATTACCAAAAAAATGAGGGAGGGAGTGCATTACAAATCTGAGCATAGAAAAATACCAAAAGCTGAGGCTTTTTCTTTATAGAAGCAAAAATACTGCTACAGTTACAGTGCAAAAAGTATTTCTGTGTCAGTTATCTTAATCTAGATATGGAGAGGAGCACCCTGTTAAAGGAATGACTCAACTCTTAAACTTCCTTTTAGGGATAAAATGTGTTTTTTCCGAAATAGAGTCTAGTGGCACTGTTGTTGTAAGGCTAGGCGTGCACTAAATCTTGATACTTTGGTGTTTCAGATAGGACCTTCAATTCCCCTAAAACGTTCCTGCAAAATCTGTCTATAACAGAAAAAAGCCAGCCATTGATTTTCATAGTTGGATTGTATCTTTCAAACCTCATTGAAGTCACCAAAAACATTTTTGTACGCTTCAGTGAACTTGAGTCACACCTTTTGTCATTTCTGTGGGTAATTTAGCTTACCTTTAGAAATGTAAGCTTGAACAGCAATTCTCAAAATAAATACATGAGGAGAAAATTATTACTGACATTTAACATTCATTGTACGTATTTTGCTGACGGTTTGTTTCTTGTGGAATTTTTATTTCTTTTTAAGTCTCTGCTAGAACTACTTTGTTTTCTTATTTGTAAATCTGTTTAATTTATTTCAGTTAATTTTTATATACATTGATTGGGACAATTGATAGAACAAAAAGGACTAATAATGTAAAAATTAAGCTACTTTTCATTAAAAATAACTAATGCCTTCCATTAATGCTAATTTTTCTAAAATTCATCAACATTAAAATGTAAAAGCTGTGTTTCTGTGATGTCTGCAAAGAAACTGAAGATCTTCGCACTTCACAAAGTACACAGTTGTCATTTGCATTTATTTTTTATTTTTAAAATAAATGAATGTTTTATAGTGGAGATCTATGTCTGAAGTTTAAATGCGCTTTGCAGAAAAAATGTTTGAAGTCCTGTTTAAATCCCAGAATCATCACTTTTTCTTTTAAATTAAATTATTACCTCTTTAATTTTGTTTCTTCTATTTGCTTTGCTGTTGCTCTGTTATATAATTTTAACACAACACAGTGATTTTGCAGAAGCATGTGCAGACAACTGTGGGACTTCATAAGTGTAATTGAGCATTTAAGTATTATTGGTTTCAGGAAATAAAATATGCTAGCTCAATGTATATCACAAGTGTTCTAATCTAGAAACTACACTAAAATTATATGCTTTCATGTACTGATCTAACTGCACTAATTGCTAGGCTAGCAATAAGCTTTTTTACTAACTTTAAGGCAAATAATAAATCTCAGATGAAAAAAGGAGTGTAGTAACTAGCCATGTGTGTGCAATCCCTATAACTAGCCAAGGCCAGCATGCAGGTCCTTTATGAACGCCTTCTCAGAAGAAAATATCCACGAACCCAGAGAGACGCCTACCTAGGTATGTTTTCAAAGCAGGTGATATAACCCCTCAGCTTTTATTAATACTATAAAATACTATATTCTTATAATATAAAATATTACATTATTTTCTAAACAGGAGCACTATTTCACTATTTGGCCAGAGTGAACATATATTGAACTCTTATGAAGTCTGCAGAATTGAGCTGCTTATTTCTAGGCTGAATATAGATAATAAAAATGAGAAATTATTACTGGTGTTTGATTTAGTGTTGTCCTAAACAAAAATGATTAAAGAGGTCAGTCAGTTGTTACCATTTAAATAAAATAGCTAATTATTAAAGTTTTACATCACACGCAGATTTTTTAGATTATTAAAGACTAATACCTTTTCTTCCTGAGAATTCTTTCGAGTTGCTTCTGGTATCTCAAGGCTTGATTCTTCCAAACACTACACAAGACATTTTCAAAGTTTAACATGAATTTGTCTGTATCTAAATTGCCAATTTTCCCTTTGGAGAGTGTCAGTGTCGGCCTGGACAAAAGATGACAGTGTTGTTTTTAAGCACAAGGAAGTTTGTGATGGGAAAAGAATAAAATGGCAGTACAGTCTCATATTAGATCACCAGCTTAATAATTTATAACTATATTTTGGTTTTGTTTTTAAAAAAAAGATAAAACTAGTCTGTAGCAGAACCAGCAATATTGCATCAGATATTTGCTGCATAAACATTATTGCTGTAGAATGTTATGGTTAATTTCCTTTTGTCTTGTATTCCCTCTATTATTTTATTATTATTTTTTTATATATGACATGATAGTTTGGGATTTTTCCATAATAATTTTAGACTTAAGTTTTAAAGGTTTGTCACAATGCAACTGAGGATAGGCTTTGAACAAGATAAGTAATCAGCATTGTGTCTCATAAGTAAACATTTACTTTCACTAATGTAAACCATAAAGCAAATGATATTTTCACTAATGTTAAAATTCATGTGGCCACAAACTCACCAAAAGTAGTATCATATCAAACTGTTTTCATATATTTTCAGAATATTTATAAATACATATCTTTCAGAAAAGTTAGTACATGATGTACTGTTCAGCTAACAGAGGTGTACGTAGTTTCTTTCAAAAACAGTTCTAAAATTGTCTCTGAGAACTTAATGCATTTCTTCAGTTTGCATATTTTCTCAGAACTTTGAGTTGTGTGAATTAGATTTAAACTTAATGCCAAACAAATTAAGTGTAACGGATACAATTAGTTGAAAATCAACATATACTTACCAAATCTAGGTGGTATCATTGGAAGACAAGTTGAGTAACCAATCACCCTGTTGCCATTCTGTAAGCCCATGTTTATTATCTGTATCCTAGATTTATTGTTGTGGATTTCAAGGCATGTTTTGTTCATGTATGTTTTCAAGAAATATTGTAGGGTTTTTTTCCTTAATACTGTCCTTCAGAAATGAATTTAAATATAAATAGTTGTTTCAGACAATTTTAGGGTTTATAAAGTGTTCCCTTCATATAGAAGGAAATTAAAACATAGGACTAAATTTTTTGATTAATTAGATTCCCTTAAGTAGACTAGGAATGATTAACAAGGAAAAACATCTTGCATGAAAGAAGAAATCTGTTTTCTTTATATATAAGTCATTTGAGCTTCATACTGAGTTTAAGCTGCCATATCATGGAAGATTGATTTGTTCTTAACATTGACCTGTTGAGAGAAAGGTCAATTAAAGAACAGTTTCATTTGACTAAAACATGATTCCTCAAACAATTAAAGAATTGTATTAATATTAATGTAGCTATCGAATCAGGTAAATAATACACCTGTAGAAAAATGGTTTTGGCATAGGGTATCTCTGGAAAATCAGAGGTAGATGAGGAATTGCATTATCTTGGTTGTGAACAATGACATTGCTGCTGCATAGCTGAGCAGCTGTCAATGCATAATCTGCAAACTGTATCATCTAAATAAGAGTATTTTCAGGTATAATTTTGAATGAAAAATTGGTGTTCTTGACAACGGATCATGAGTAATACTCAATTGCAGCCCTTTTTTTTAATCAATTCTATCCTCAATCTCAGAAATTGCTAAGAAATTATTTTAATGGGAGTTTATAATTTACTTGATTTAAAGTTGACTGTAGCATTTATTGCAGCTTCGAGTTTTATTTGATGGGTTCATTTTCCTGTTTTAAAACTATTTTGTGGGATAATTGGTTTTACTCTGCAAATTGGAAAATACATGTTTCATGGATATGTCTTCTCATCTTTCCAGAAAACATAGATGTAGAAGTTCGTCTTACAGAATTGTGTGAAGAAGTAAAGGTACAGGGTTTTTTCATGTATTAACTAAGTGAAATAAGTATAGAGTATGCTCATTTCATGTGCTACTTGGAAGTAAACTGTTTGTTTCAGTAATTACAATCTATATGGGTTTTGCCAACACATTTCAACGTTTTCTTATTCAAAGAGAAATGGCTCAACTTGACTCTGAAGCTTAACTATTGATCTGGTGGCTTGGTGTGTCAGTAGTAGCCATGGTAGCCTTTGTATATCATGAAACTGAAGCTTATAGAAAGGTGGATTACTTATATTAAAATAAAATTTTTAATTTTCTACATTTAGAATTCGAATTCTTTGGTTTTGATGGTATTAAATAACAATGTTAGAAGATCAAGCAGTAGTAGTAAGTTGTACAAAAGCAGATTCTTCAAGTGATCCCCTCACCCGGAAGCACTTGTCCTGATGCTGTCTCGTTCTGTTTTCATCATTTGCAAGGAAAAACTGTCTGTTTCCAATTCCAATGGAGAATCTCCCCAGCTCTCTCCTTAGTCAGAACTAGCCCCAGCGAATAGCTAATTTCCTTGTCACAGCAGAGTTTAAACCACAGGTTTTAAAACTTTTTTGAAAGATTGTCCCTGCTTTGCTGGCTAGTGGGCCATCTGCCTGGCTGTTGAACATCAGGCTTAATTTTCATTACTGTAGTAGTAGTATAACTTCAAGGAAATGTAGTGCTGTCTTTAAAAGGATATCATTAGTATCTGCAGACAAAGCCAGCAGTTAGCTCTCTCTATGGCCAGCTAATAATCTTACTTTATGTATTAGTTTTTTTATATGTACATTCTTCTGTTACTCCCTTAGCTTGGTAAAGTATGTTCATATTGTTTCCCTTTTCTCCATTCTCTTCTTTTGTGCAGTTCTCATCAAAAATTCCTTTTATTTCCTCTGTCATCTGCTAAGTTGGTATTTCAATGTTTGCAGTCCTTTTCCTACTTGCTCTTAATATTGCCAGGTATTCAGTCTTTGCTGTCTTTACTTTTTAAACCCTTTGCCTCAATGCCTTATATGCCAGCAGTATGTTTCTGAAAAATGGTGGTTTTTTGTAATCGCAGGGAACATACGCCTGTCAGGCTACGATTGACTGCTGTGGGACCATAGCAAAGTATTACAGTACGTTGTTAATAAGGAAAACCTTGTTTCAGTGTTTCACACTGAGTTTGTCTTGGTGTGATCTGTTTCTAGGAAGCCGGTACTATAACACTGATTATGCTTAAAGTATATGTAGATATATAGCACCATATAAATGTTATTGTGAGTTGGGACTGTTGGAGATATGCCTTTTAAACTTCTACTATTGTATCAAAGTTGTACTAGCACAGTGAGTATAGATTTTCTGTTTACTGATTCCTTTTCTTTTCAGGCACACTGTGTGTTAGAAAACGCAACTGTTGTAACTCAGTTACTGTTGCACAATTGAATTGTGCATTAATTTAAGGTCAAGAGTCCTAATTCTAAAAGACAACTGGATAATACTTAACACAACTTAAAATAATCTACTAGTGTTGTATCATAGGTTAATTCAATTCTGATACTTGGGCAAAGCAGTTCTCATTTGAAAGTTATTTTTTAAATTGAAATTCTCACTGAGATAAAGTAACCTTTTTATGATTCTTGTCAGTACATTATGGTCTCATCTGTTAGTGATGTAAATATTTTTTCCTGACTTTAGAAAATGGAAAATCCTGATGAACTGGCAGAACTTATAAATATGAATCTTGCTCAGCTTTGCTCACTTCTGATGGCTCTCTGGGGGCAATTTCTGGAGGTCATTACCTTACAAGAGGAGGTCACAGTATTACTAGCACAAGAGCATCACACTTTAAGAGTAAGTATTGACTCTGTCTTTAAGACCTCTGGGATACTCATACTCTTACTGTGACCCATTGTGTGGAAATGTATATCAAAATGAGACTCCAGATTCTAATATTTCTAGTTTTATTTGGGAGAGCTAGTTGGAATCATAAAGGGAGCTGTCGTTATTGCATATGTTGCTTGTGTATCATGTTGTTAGAGCTTATTCTTGAAATACAATGCATAAAATACATTATTTATGTTTACAAACCAACTAATTCAGTCATCTTTTGAATAAGAAATGCAATTCAGAAGGCAAATTGCAGTCTGTGGAGTAAGATGTAATGTGCAGAATGATGTATTTTTCTGTAGGAGGTATGCCTTGCGTGGCTCCCACCCTACATTTTACTGCCCTGCTGTATTTAGGCTACCTGCTTCCATCATAAAACAAAGCGTACTTTCCTTCTGAATTAAGAATTTATAATGTTCATAAGCTCTGAAAAGTCTCTCAAGTGGGATTTTTAAAAAAGAAGATATGTATTAGAAATTATCTGGCATGTAAGTATGTATATATATGTATAAAAGCATACATATAGTGTGTACCTGCACACACAGTTGATCTGTGTATATGCATATACAGTTGCTGTGGGCCTTTTACATGCAAAAACACAGCAATGCTTGTTCCAGTAGTGAAATATTTTCAGATATGAGCTAAAGTGTTACTCTTACTTTCCAGTGAATGTGTTTTCTGTCCATTCTTCTGTGGGCAAGGAGTTGAAGAAACCTGACATTCTAAAGTTTTCAGAGAGGACGATTCAATAAAATAAAAAGAGATAAACGATGACACCCACCACCCCTATTCATCAGACGTACAGCCTGATCTTTGGCTGGTCTGGCATTGTTACTGTCTGACTTCACAACCTGTGCCTTTGTATCACGTTACAGAATAGGTGATTTTATGAGATTATCTGAAGGTGCTTCATGTACAGCCTTTTACAGAGAGCTTGTTAGAAGGTCTGGTTAATAAAAATAGACATTATCAGTGCTTCATAATAGTCTCAATCCAGAACAAAGTCTGTCTTAAGGCCTTAGCTCTCAAAGATTTGATTTGTCTCATCAGCATTTCTGTCACTTCCATCAAAACCGTTTCTCTTCTTGTTCTGGAGGGAAGCGTATGAAGGATACTTTGTGGTCTTATGTGGTCTTATGTGCAGACTTGATAAATCACATTTAATTAGGGAATCATGGTTGTGGAAATGTCCTGTTTTGGAGAATAGATGGAATCTCTCAGGAAGAGCACAAGGCTTATTTGTTAGATGTGCTAACCGGAAGGAGGCATAATCATTGTACTGGCTATCTATGAAGCTCACCTTTCTTTGCTTTTCATGTGAATTCTGGAACCTTTTCACTTAACTGGTGGAAGCTGTATGGACCAAGAATTCTGTTTCACTTAGCCTGAACTTGCATTCAACTGCTTGCATGTTAGTGTTTGCTCAAGTATTTATTTAGTAAAACCAAAAGAAGTATTAATATTTTTATTTCTACTGCTTCAGTATTGGTGTTTTTATGATGTATTTAGCTTCTTAAATGTGGTTCCTTTTAAAATCTGTGTTGGAATAATTCTCTCTAGCTCTAAAATACCTTATTTATTGAATTTTACTACCGTTGGTTTTATTTTAGGGAGTATAAATCAAAATAGTTGGTTATACTGTGTGAATTGGGATGTTGCACGTATTCAAAGTATTTCAGTGATGCTTTTCAGTTTGCACAAAATTCGAATAACGGTTCGCTTCCTCCTTCTTAAATAAATTTAAAAAAAAAAAGGTAGAATTCAATTTCATGCCTGCATTTTTTTCCCTTTCAAGTTTCTATTATGCCCACTTCTTTTGTTATCTGTCACTATGCATAAATAAACTTTCCTAACTTGAGCTCAGGGGTAATCTCTCTTATAACTGAAAAACTTTTTTACTTTTTCAAAGAAGTGCCTGATTGCTATTTCTTACTGAGTTCTGCAGTTACTGGATACTTCATTATCTACCCAAACATCAGAGAGTGAAAAGGAGATGCAGGACATGGGAAATCTTACAATTAACTTTTTATTTAGGGCTGATAGCAAAGAGCAAACAGGCTGACTCTTTAAGAACTGAAGAAGATGGCATTGGGAAGGAAATTTTACCTGAGCTAACTTAGAACCAGCAATGTGACAGTACTTAATTTTACAAACAATTAGTAAAATTGTTTAACAAATGTGACACTTGTTTTCTGTTCTCCAAGATGTGAAGAGCTTGTGTAAATACTTTGCAAATATATGTAAATAAATTCATATAATAAACCATAGCTCCACTGGACTTGCTACATGGCAGTAGAGCAGGAGCCAGCAGTCCATAAACTTCAGTAAACCTTGAAGTTAAAGAGATGATAAATTTGAGCCTGGACTCTTCTAAGAGCATGCTCAGTTGTTGACTGTGGATTCTGTTTTGCAGTGCTTAGCTTAATTGTAATTTGTATTAATAATCTCTTGAGAATTTATATTCCGAGAGTTTGTATGAACTTCTTTTGGGAAACCTACAATGATCATGTTTCACCAGAGGCATTATCTGCACATATCAAATGACGCCTGCTTTCTGGTTACTGAATGTAGTTGAGATTTGAGAGGTGACCTACTAATTCTCCCCTTGAGAAAGTATCTGTCCTTTGTAGAATAAGAGTTTGGTACTATACAAAACTGTTATAAATAATCCTTTTTATTTTGGAAACTAATATTCTGATGTGTTTGCCACTGGATGCTAAATCTCTTTTTTATTTTACCTTTTCATCTTGCAGTATTTGAGACTACACTCTCCACTGTAAATTTATCTCCAGGGAAGTATTAATCTAAGATAAATGAACCCTTTTAGAAAGTCATTAATCTGACTGGTTTAGGTATTTGTGTTGAAGGACCCCTAGAAATGTCTGTCATCTCTATTTGGTAAATTGCTTTCACCCTCTTTGTATGGATGCTTATAAATCAAGTATTTCTGCTGAAGTATTGTTAGAAAATAGAGTTATAATGGAATAACATGTGTAAGTATTTAAAATTACTATTTTAAACACTTATTTTTACTTGTTTACTTAAGTATTTAAACTATTTTCAAATACTATGAATATTGAGCACTGCATTAAAAAAACAATAACATTTTAGGTATCCTAGAACATCTGTCGACCACATTATCGCACCAACAAGGTTTTAAAGCTGTGTTTTACTGAAAAAAAAAAAATACCTAAGAGTATGGTTTTTTATATTACAGAAAGTTTGCACACTAACGCTAGTTCACCTCTTTGTTCTATAGTGACATCTTCTGGTAGGTCTGAACATGATCTTCCAAAATGATTTCTTTCAGTTGGATTAGTCATAAAATAGGAGAACTGAGAAATAAGATCTCAGACTGTTACACATAAATGTGCAGGGACTCAATATATTCCATGGCAGGTTTTCTGTAAAAATTTTTCTCTTATTTACACTGGAAGGACCATAAAAAACATAATTTGGGTAAGTCTGTAGGGACTAGGATAGTGGATACAATTTCCTCCTGCAGAGTAACTCAGGAGTCATCCCAAATTGGTAGTGCCTCAGTCAATGTCACCCAGCTGGTAGTCATTCTGGTTCTGCAGTGCCTGTTTACCATTGTGCCAGCAAATGCCTTGGTCCTTCCATTAGTTAAGCACTGATTAAATGTAATAAACTACTGTTGGTTTGGTGGTTTTTTGTCTCCTTAATATTGATTTATGGGGCTTTCAGAGTTTGTTTTTGGCTAGTTTTATACCATTGCTGTTGTAATAAGAGCTGTCTGGAGCTGGTAATCAGATTTTCTTCAAAAACACTGGAATTACTTAAGCAATTATGAACAGGATTTACTGCAAACAAGAAAAAAAGCATCTTCCTTTTTCTGTTTGAGAGAGTAGCAGAATTCTAAAGATCTAGTCTCCATATAACTCCATTTGCTTTCTGTGGTAAAGTGATTGCTCGCATCTAAAGTCAAAACTACCTGGCTTGAATCCTGGGAAACGACTTTATGCTCTTCTCTGGACTTAAGCCAAGTACAGCTACTAATCAGGCAATATTCCTGTTACTGTTTACTTCCTGTTACCTGATTGATTATGATCTTTAATTCATTTTAAAGTTGCTTAGTTTAGAATGATAACCAGTCCACTCTCCATGATCAGTTGTTCTTAAATCTAGATTTTAACCTGTAAAATTTTCTCCAAGTCTATTGTGCAACAGTCCTCTCTTGCTGGGAGAAAGATTGGGGATTAGTTCTGACAAAATAATGTATTTGGAAGAGAAACGTCTGTTCAGGAAAGTCAGCTGGGAAAATGTAGAGGAATGCATAGGAGCACCAGTTCTGACACCATATCTGTATGCATGAACCCCATTGTGATTTCTGAAGGAAAGCAGACACATCTTTGTGTCTGCTCACTGCTGAGTGGAAGTTGCATTTTCAAGAAAGTATCATATTTGTAGTGTTTTTACTTCAAAATATTTTCCATAACTAGTCAGAGATGATGTTATGACTGAGATTAGCTTCATACAATACAGTAAATTGAATTCTGGGAGGTTGGGACAGGGCTTTCAGTTTCTATTGCAGGTTAGAGATTGGAGAATTAATGTTTGTGATTTGGGCTTGGTTTTTTTTCTTACGCACTGTGGAGCATTTTTTTTTCTGGGTTTTTCTTCTACCAAGATAAAAAATAGGAAAAAGTGGAAGCTACAGAACATAAATCTTCATCCAATCCAAACAGTACCCTTTAAATGTATACTGGGCAGTGTATCAGGAGGGAAAACTAACTCCCCTGCAAGTGCTTATCTGTGAACAGAAGTTAATGTGGTCCTGAAGGACTGCTGTTCGGCAGGTAAACCACAGGATTTTTCTAGTGCCATGTCTGTGCTCAGGGTGGATGGGGATGCTGGCTGCAGCTCTGAGTGAAGTGAAAGAGCTGGGGGAGCTGAACTGAGTCTGCCAGGTACACTGCAAACTCATGATCTGTTTGGGAATAGGTAACTTAAGAGGAAGACCAAGAGTATAATGGAGAAATAAAGGAGTAGGGGGCCAGTAAGTTGTTGGTACACAAATTAAGTAGATTAGCTACATATATGGTATCCAAGTGGGATAGAAATTTTGATATAATGAATATAAACAAATTGATGTTTATGCCAAAGTTAGTGCACAAGCAGTTGCCAGCAGCCATTGTACAGCACATTGTTTTTTTTTTTTATGCATGTAATTGGGCAGTTGCAAAAATAAAAATTCTAAAAATGCATCTAGATTTGAATTAATTTTTTTATGTAACATCAGGTATGTGAGAAATCTCATCTTGCAAAACTAATTTTTATGTTTCTAGATGCTGCGTTTTCAATACTTTCATTATGTTTTTATTTGTAGTAAATTGCTGTATAATTCACACTATTTGCTGATTAAAAAATACATTCCCCTATGTTACAAAATACTATTTCAGTATTGTATGGTTTATTGACTTCAGGCGTACAATTAAGTCTTGACTACAGTGCTTGTAAGTAGCATACATTTTGTTACTGTCTTTGAAATGTGCATGTGAAATCTTTAGAAACAAAAGATTTTTTTTGCACAGTAGTTTACTGTGAGAAGTTTGAAACACATACCTCTGTATCTGAGACTGCAGAATACCTAATGGGTTTCTACTTCTAAAGGTAATCCTCAAACACATTCAGAAGTGCACATCAGTCTTTTCCTTCTTACAGAAATTTAATATTCTTGTGTGTTATTGTTTCAGATGATCCTGATTTGGATAATTGATTTCTTGGTAGTCAAGCTGTCAGTAAGCAGCTGAATCTAATACAATTCCCCTCAGTCCCAGTGTACAAAATACACATCTCAGTCACTAGTCTAGTCTGTGGCATCCTCTTCCCTCCCACTCAGGCTGAATGTTTTTTTGAAAAGTAACTGTCTATACATACAAGTTAATAACGTGTAGGAATGCTGCTGGGGTTTCAGAAATTGTGTGTAACATAAAACAAGCTCTGACTTTATTTGGATCTTACAGGTGCGCAGATTTGCAGAAGCATTCTTTTGTCTTGAGCATCCTAGGCAAGCTGCCCTTGCTTATCAAGAACTACAGTGAGTAGCCTTTGAAGTGCACAGTATGTAGCATTATTCTATAGCTGTTGTTGTGTAGAAGTACTGTCTTGCAAAAATTCTTACATAACAATGTCAAGAGAAACTTACGTTCTAAATTGAGATCTGAAATTTTTAATGAAAGTTACATAAGAAGCTGTTAAAGAACTATTATAGCTATCAGATAATTAATTAGTAGAAAAGCTTCCACTAAAGTGAACGAAACTACTGCTAATTTCTCTTAATGTAAAACCAAATAGTTCTGTTTTTTTCATGTAGGACTACTTCCTTTTTTTCAGTGCTCAGAGTCATCTACAGATGTGTGCAGCTATCAAAAACACTTCCTTCTGCAGTTCTCTTCCACCCCTCCCTATTGAATGCAGTGAACTAGATGGAGATATGAACTCCTTGCCTATAATATTTGAAGATCGATATTTAGATTCAATTACCGAAGGTAAACATACCTCACAGTGTGTTTCTTTTTGAAGAAACAAACAAAAAAAAAAGTAAAACCTGAGTATTTTTCTTTGCATTTCTTGTTGGCTTTAAAGCTTTTTATTTGCTAGGAAAATTTTCTTTAGTTTGAGTTTTAAGGATGTGTAGAGTTCTGTAATGACTAGTGTCTTATAGCTTCAGTTACCTGCATAATCTTGTTATAAACAGTCCTTTTTCTTTTTTTTTCTTCTTTTCCCCCCTTCCTTTTTTTTGGTGAAAGATCTGGATGTGCCCTGGTTGGTAGTTCAGAGTCTTCCAAGGTCAGAGTCCAATAAACTGGATAAATTTGAAGCTGAAGAAGGTTTTGTAGCTGGTTTTACTAGCCCGGAACTGAAAATAAGAGGTGCCTCCAACATTTGGCATTCAGAAAGTGAAAAGATGCTAACAAAAACTTTGAAAGGGAAAAATGAAGATGCAAATAAATCCAGAGTTAAGGTTACTAAGCTCATGAAAACAATGAAACCAGAAAACACAAAAAAAGTTGTGAAACAGAACTCTAAGGACTCTGTGGTCTTAGTAGGCTACAAATGTTTGAAAAGTGCAGCACTGGAAGATGCCTCTAGAAGCTCAGAAGGCAGGCCTTCATACAATGCTAATGAAGGGCTGGACCCTACATTAGGTAGATTTCCTTGTGATACAAAGACATGCACCAGACAAATAAGTCAAGGAGAGCTTCCATTTTTGCCATCTGGAACTGAGGAAAAGACGGCCAAGAGTGAAGGTGTCCAACGAGGTCCAGGTAGCCCTGTGCACTGTGAAAATGTGCCTGGTTTTGATAGACTTAGTATCTCCCAGATGGGCTCTGGAACTGCACAAACAGATAGTGCTCTACAACCCATAGGTGCACTTGAAGGTTGTCATGGAGGACAACCAGCTTCCTCAGGAGTCAGGACAATTGAGGTTAAACCAAGTAATAAGAATCCCTATGAAGGGGGGAAAGTAACTGTTCACATTGGATCATGGGCAGAGTTTCCACAAGATGGAGTGCAAGGAGAGAATTTGCAGACACTCAATATTCAGTGTTCAGAATCTGGAAATAAAATGAATTTGGGAGAACAGGAACCAGTGCTTGAAAAGGAAGATGTCCATGAAAGAAACTTCCAACATACCAGTGACATCTTGACAAAAAGTAAAAGTAATCAGCCTGCCCTTTCTACAAAAGAAAGTCAACTTTCTGCAGGTGGAGACATGACTAAATTGCTAGAAGTTAGCGTGACATATGCCTCTTCTAGGTTTTCAGATTCAGGTATAGAAAGCGAACCAAGTTCTTTTGCAACCCACCCCAACCCTGATCAGGTTTTTGAAAACGTTCAAGGGCAAAGTGCATACAATGGTGACAGAGCATTTCCTCAGCTTTTACTAAAACCAGACTGTGCTATAAAAAACACAATAGAAAGCCATTGCACTGAGAGTACCAGTGCTGTAAGTGAAATACAGTCATCCCTGACATCCATAAATTCTCTGCCTTCAGATGATGATGAGCTGTCACCTGATGAAAATTCAAAGATATCTATTGTACCTGAGCTCCAGTTAAGCGACAGTAAAACAGCATTAGATCTTGGAGCCACTCACTTGCCAAAATCAAACACCAGTTTGCAGCAGCAACAGTGTGTTGTATTTTCAGGGCCCTTGGATAACAAAACTCTATCTATACATTCCTCACTCTCAGGAACAGCAGATCTTTTACACTTAGTTGTTTCAGATGAAGATGCATCTACTCATGTGAAAAGTTACAGCCCACAGGCAGACCTTGGCACAGCCTGCAAGGACTCTCAGGACATTGAAAGGCATCTTAACATTAAAGAAGAAACAGTTAAATTGCATTTGGAAATTACTTGTATGGGTGAGCCATCTGTTTCAGGTTCTTCATCTGTAAATGCAGTGAACGAGGTTGAAAAAAGAAATGAAGGAAAGCATAATGAGCCTTTAGAGCTAAAGGAGAGCACTGAAGAACTGTCAGTAGCTCATACAGATAATCCTTCTCCAGCCAGTAGTACTGACATGGTAAAGCAAGGGCTTGTTGAAAACTATTTTGGGTCTCGAAGCAGCACAGATATTTCAGATATTTGGCCTGTGGACAGCAGCAATCCTGTTAGCCCTCAAAAGGAAACATATGAGAAACAAATAATTTGCTCTTCCCAACAAGATGAAGAAGAAGAGGATGATCAGGAAATGATTGAAAACGGATATTACGAAGAAACAGACTATAGTGTATTAGATGGAGCTTCCAGTGCTGACCAGGGTCATGGCTCAGCAGAAGAGAGACGCCTGAGGTCTGAAAGGATTGATAGTGGGCTTCTGCGAGACGCAATGAGCATGCCTCCTGTCTGTACTCCTGGTTGTCTGTCTTTTCCTTCTTCTCTGAGAGACTCTCCTTGCAATGTTATCTGTTCCTCAAGGAATAAATCTGATGCAATTACACAACAGCCAGGCAGCACATCCTACAGCTCAGCTTCAGCTGT
This sequence comes from Pezoporus flaviventris, assembly GCF_033815535.1. Lineage (NCBI taxonomy): Eukaryota > Metazoa > Chordata > Aves > Psittaciformes > Psittacidae > Pezoporus > Pezoporus flaviventris. The sequence continues at coordinate 24,969,367 of NW_026892579.1, read as the reverse complement.
ATCCTGGTATGAAAGCTCCCCAAAGCCTCAAATGTTAGCGTAAGTGATTGTTTTAAACCAGTTTTTTACTTTTAGAAATTGTGTTAGTATGGCATAAAAAAGAGGAAAATAAGGGTTGTTAGGCTCTTAGAGTGCCCCCAGGACTGTGCTTGTGGATTCTGCATGCTCAGTAATACCACATTTTAGATGGTCAGATAGAAAGTGTATTAGCACTGAATTCCTTCTAACGTTATCTTGTCATTTCATGTGGTTTGACAAACTTAAACCAAAACAATTTTTTCTTTCATTTCACTGATATGTTGCTTTTTAAAAAAATAATTGTATCACTGAAAAGTGATGTTGTAATAGCTATTGAGCATAAAGATGGTGTTTTATGAAATGGAAGCTGTTATAAAGAGGACTGGAGCACCTCTTCTATGAAGACAGGTAGAGCTGGGCTTGTTTGGCCTGCAGAAGAAAAGAAGGCTTTGGGGAGACTTTAGAGCAGTACCTAAAGGAGGGCTATAAAAAATCTAGAGAGGGACTTTTTACAAGGGCATGGAGGGAATGGCTTTAAACTGAAATAGGTTAGATTCAGATTAGACATTAGGAAAAAATTCTTTACTGTGAAGGTGATGAGACACTGGCACAGGTTGCCCAGAGAAGCTGTGACTGCACCATCTCTGGCAGTGTTCAAGGACAGGTTGGACGGGGCTTGGAGCAACCTGGTCTACTGGAAGGTGTCCCTGCTCATGGCAGGGGAGTTGGAACTGGATGATCTTTAAGGTCCTTTCCAACCCAGACCATTCTGTGACTCTATGATGATTCTGTGAAAATAGCAAGCATAGGAAAATACACTTTGAGTTTAAAGGCATAAAACCAAAACCAGTCTGTAACTAGTTTTCCATCTACCTAGTGAAGTGAAGCAAATGTGCAATGCAAGCCAAGGTAATGGCCTTATTTTTAAATCTTAACCCAAAACGTAACACCTCAAAGCCCATGGTGCTCTAAATTACACTGCAATTTGGATACCAGAAAAGCCAAATTTAGAGGAACATCAGGGATCCCAGATTTCACCTCTTCTTGCTGATACTCCCTGCTGATAACTGAACATGGGAAGCAGCAGTTTAATGTCTTGTATAGGAAGTAAAACATTGCTATTGAAGAGAAGAAAGCTTAAGAAGAGAGGTACAAAAAAGAATGCTGAGCAGATAGAAGAGATAAAAGACCAGATAGTTTGTGGTAGGCAGCTGAGAACGGGAGGGAAGGTTTTTAGCAGTAAAAGAAAACAGTTTAGAAGTGGTCGGAAAAATAGTATCTGAAATACTGGAGGGTAGGTACTGGCATAGAATGGAAGTATTAAAAGCAGAGGCTATTTCATGTGTTCTGTAAAAATAAAGGAAAGGGGCAGCTTGGAGTAAAATCAAGGACTTGACCCTGTGGAAAGCAGAGACTCCTGGAGCATGGGATAACTGGGATTTCTAGAGGGCGTGATCTGCTCCACAGAGAATCAGCCTTTGTACGTTCAGTTCAGAAAAGATGCCTGGAGTGCAGACTCAAGTAACTTCTGTTGCAGAGTGATAAGACCAGCTGCCTGTAGTGGTTTCTCTTTAGGCTGACTTCTTTGAGGCATGCTCCTGCCAGTTAATGGGGAATGAGCTAAAGATAAAGCTGGGAAAACAGAACAAAAATTAGAATGGGAGGAAAACAGTGAGCAAGCAGAAAAGGATAGCATACAGCATGATGCTGGGAAGGGATCATGTGGAACAGACAGATTAAGGAGGGAAAGAAGCGTAAGGAAGCATAAAGCCTGAAGTGCTGCAGAGAAACTGATATGCAGTTAATTATGTAGGGAGGTCATACAACAAAAAAAAAAAGAACAACGAAGGGAAGAAGAAGAAAGGGAGGAATGCAAGGAACTCCCAGCATGTCACAATTCCTGTAATTTTGTTACTACATTTAAACAAAGCTGTTGCTCACTGAAGACGAGAGCTAAGCCAGAATCTTCAGTGGTTCCAGAAGTACCTCATAGTTCGCAGAGGTGTTGAAAAGAGAGAGCAGAGTAAAACTTGGGGTATGGATTTTGTTACAGAAGAAAAGGGGCTGTAGGAAGCTGCAGTAAAAAATATTTAGAAGGAATTGGTTTGTTTTGTGAAGATACTAGTTTGATAAATATATTTTCCTTCATATCAATTACATAGAAAAGAAAGTAAAAAACCACTATAAAACAGTGTTCTAGGAGACCTTACATTTGTCTGTCAATAGTAAATGTTACTTTATCATAAATACGGTTTTGTTCCAGTTTCCTACAGGCTAAAGAAGAATTGAGGCAACTTAAACTTCCTGGATTTATGTATAGTGATGTTTTCAAACTGGCTTCTTCAATACCTTATTTCAGTATGGAAGAGGATGACTGCTCAGAAGAAGGAATACATCTTATAGTCTGTGTCCATGGCCTAGATGGTAGGCTGGGAAATGTGATACTGAATGAGATAGCAGTTCGATTAACGGTCAGGTTTAGTGTTTGTCATTCGAACCCTGAACTGAATGCTTCTGAAATAGGTTTGCTGGAAGGAAATAGGAATCTGACATTGTATGGCTGTATTTGACAATATGTTCCATAGGTTCTTTTAAATTAAGTATCTTATATAACATTTGTCTTCCACAAAACCTTTATGCAATTAAACCCATTTTATGCAATAATATCTGTCCATATCATGGGAATAGAATGAAGTTACTAACAAACCACTTTTGATTAAAATTTGTAATACTGCAGTGTCAGGGAAAATAAAACGTATGTATGTTGTTAGGAAAAAAATAGTATATGTAAAATGCAGTCAAGTGTTTATAAAGTTTTAAAAAGTTGGCTTTATTTAATCACAGAATGGTTGAGGTTGAAAGCCATCTCTGGAAACTCTCTAGTCCAACTCCCCTGCTCAAAGCAGGGTCACCTGCCGAAGACCCAACCCAGCTGGGGTTTGAGTATTTCCAACGGCATAAAGCAGCTTTTATTAAGCGCTTTTAAAACAGAAGTACTCCTTCTTACTGCTGTAGTTGTTCAAGTGCTGTTGCATGCCTAGAAAGGACACTAAATTTATGTTGGCCAAAAAACGTGGTGTTAAAAAAAAACATGTATTTTAAGCCTTAGAAAACCCCATATGGTTAGAATTTTCTGATTAAATGGTGGGTTCATACAAGTTCTTTCCTATTAATAATAGGTTTAAATAAAAATCTTGTGCTCTAATTAGGGCAGAAAGGGTACTCTTAAGAGCATTACAGGATCACTGATGTAGAGAAATCTTCAGGATGCCAGTGAAACTAGCATTTGTTAACTTAGGTACCAGTCTAAATGTACCTTTATCTGCTAACAGTCCTCTCTGCCTTTTTATTCCATGAAAATGTTCATAACTTGCCCTTATTCCTTGCTCCTTGATGGAATTATTTAAGCTCTTTAGCTGACTGTTATCAAAATTAATTAGGTTTTCCAGAATATAATGTTCACAGTGCTATGTATATGTTGGATGCTAGGACGGAATCAAACACAACTTCCTAAATCCTTTATTTTTAAAAACAGTGTCTGCACTGAATGCCATTTTTATACACCATTTTGGCATTGCATTTGGCATTGCAGTTTATCTGTCGAGTCTTACTGAATTTTAATTAGGGCTGAGAATATCATTAGCTGTGCTTAAATAAAAAAATCATTTTGGTATTCTAAGTGCTTTTATTGCAAGTTAACTTCACAAGTTAACTTGTGAAGTATTGCAAGTCTAACTCTTGTTTTTTTTTCCTTTTAAGGTAACAGCGCAGATCTAAGATTAGTGAAGACTTACATTGAGCTAGGGCTTCCTGGAGGGAGAATAGATTTTCTTATGTCCGAAAGGAATCAGGTATTTGCCAACAAAACAAGAATTTTTGTAAAGCAATAAGCAGTGCACATCTTCAGATGTGTTTATTTAATGGCACGATCATGTGGCAGTTTACCACATTCTCTGTGTTTTTATTGTGTTCTCACGGAATCCATGATTTGATCTGTGGCTTGAGTTAAAGTAATTACAAAACATACTATGATACTGAAGGTAAATACGTAAGGAATAACATTTATTGCAGCCATTTTGTTGTGTGTACTGATATCTCCTAAGTTCTCAGCGTAATCAGTTGGGATTGTAGATAAACAACCTCAATGGTAAAAGTAGCGATAGTGAAAACTGGTGTGGCAAGAAGGGAGATGTGTAATTTCAGAGGATCTGGGAAATACAACATACCTGTCTCTTGGTCTTTTATCAGTGTACTACTGTAGGACCCACATCATGACACTGAACCAATATCAAATTGCCTCTTGTGTTAAACTTTTATGAATTTTATTATTTTCAGCTGAAGTAAACTTGCCAAAACACAGAAGACCAGTTTTTACTTTTTGTGCATGTGTTACGTATTGTATTAGACATACATCAGAGATGAATTAGAACAAAGAGTCTCTCCAATGGCTCAAACGAAAGGTTCATTTAGTGCAGTAGTGTTTTTCTGGCAGTAGCTGCTGGGACAGGCTGGGCAGGCACCAAGCCATGCTCCCTCTTCTCTAGCCCTACAGTTTTTGGCAGTCTGCATTTCTGAAACTTTCTGATGTGGGAATTCCATTGAGACCACTGAGCCTAATAGATACTGACAGATGTTCCTCCTTAATGCTAACTGATTCTTTATGAATGTTTTTACTTGCAGTTTCCACGGCATATAGTTGAGATGGCTTCTGTGGTACATACATATGAGTAATTCAGTAGCAAACAAGGATATTTAAACAAATCCCCTTACAGCCTGTTTTGGAAAAATAATAGTTAATAATCATTCACCATTTTCCACTTCAGTTAATTAAGTATTTTATAAACAAGTACAATTTCTCCCTCTGGAGGCAGCGGAAGAGACTTAGTCCATTCAGTATTTCTCAGGATCACATGAGAAACAGTTTCTGGTCATCTGTAATATCCTTCCCTGCCCCTTTTCAAGCTTCTTGTCATTTAAAATAAGACGATCCAGCCAGACAGGGCATTTAAGATGCTTTTTTTCTGTACTACCCTTACTTTCCTAATGTAGCTGATTATATAGAACACAGATGTATAGCTTATTGTTTGCATATATGTTTAGGACTGTTTCCCTATGTAACATTGTTTTGCATTTCTTGCCATTTAATCACCCAGGCATTTTCTGAAACTGTTCAGTTCTAGATTTGACTATCCTGGACATTTGCTTTTGTCTGCAAACTCTCACCTATCATCTCCTCATTTTCTTTCCCAGATCATTTATCAGTATGTTGAACACTACAAATTTTAGCACAGATCCTTTGGAACTTGCGTTGAAAAGTTTTAGGCAGCCTTTGCCTATCTCTTTTAATTCCTTACTGTTAATCACTGTAGAGAATCAGCTGTGAACTGGCAATAAGACTTCAGGGATTTTGGTTTGTTTTGAATAACCAGTACTAATGAAGACTCTTTCTGCTGTTGCAGTAATTGTCTCATTTCTGTTTCATGGGCAGTGTGATTTAGTTCTGAATATGCAGTTTGGTCTTCTGTTTCACTACAGATAAGATTATGTGTATGGGAAGGCTTAAAAGTAAGTCTGGCTGTGTAATGTTAAGATTTGTTTTGGTATATTGGAAGAAAGTAGTGTTACAGTAAATTGTGTATCACTTTATTCCATGTTACAAGAAAAAAAACCCTTGAATTATAATTACTAGCTGTAGTGTTTGTATTCAAAGTTAATATGGATGCTTTGTGTGCTGTTGATCAAAACACTGGGGAATAAGAATTCAGACTGAATGCAGAATGTATATTGCTGCATTAGAAAATACAGTTATTATTTTTTATTTCTTTTATTTTACAGAATGATACCTTTGCTGATTTTGATTCCATGACAGATCGCCTTTTAGATGAGATTATACAGTATATACAAATTTATAATCTAACCCTTTCAAAAATCAGGTAATATCTGTTCTATACTATTTACAGAAATAAAACTAGAGCCCTGTGTTGTTCTGAACTGTGATGCTCAGGAGCAAGCTAAAAGAGAGATGGTAAAGTGAAATTCAGGGAGGGGGAGGAATAGGGGAAAAGAGGACAAGGAAAAGAAAGGGACTTCCCAGCTGAAGGAAAACTGCAGTGTTGTAAGCTCACCTAGTCCTGTTGGTAGTTTTAAAGCAGACCTAAGCATTACATTTAAGGAACTGCTGTCCTGTGCTTCCTCAGATCCTGCTTGGTAGGGTTCTGCAGAAAAAGAGGTATTTTGAGGAAGTCAGAGGAAACCGTAATAGTGCTCTATTGAAATGCAGTTAGCTTTCTTCTGATTTTATAGTCTCTTCACCAAGTATGACATAGCAGACTGTCTATTTTGTCATTCCTGCAGGGAAATTCCATCTTATCAGTGATGCTGAAGGGCAGCTGCATGGAAAAAAAAAAAAGAAAAATCATCATTCTGATGTTTTCTGATTGTTTCATCTGCTAGAAAGCATGTTTTACATCTTAGTAGAAGGCTCACCCCAGTCTGTGCACAGGGAATACCTGTTCCATTTATTTTCTTAAAATACAGTACACCATTTGGGCAGACTGCCTTACTAACTCATCTGTGCTGCTGGAGATAGCTCATTGATGGATGAAAGGGGGAAAATCAAGCCTGACTTCATACATTTGTTTAGACATCTTCGAGTTGTACATCTGGAAGTTTTGTGACATGCAATCACATGAATTTACTACAAGTTTCTGAGTACTCGTGCTTTTGGTAGGCCCTATTCAGCTAGAGAAAGCATCTAACATGTTTAAACATAATCTTGCTTTTTAAACAAATATTTCTATTTTGAGAAAGGCAAGATTTAACATGGTGAATTTTGTCTAAATTTATTTCTTTATTTCTTTATTTTAAATCACTCTGTGGTCGTATTTGTGTCAAGAGGACTGCATGTTAGCAGCCTCAGTACAGGAGAGGAGAGTTCTGTAGCCCACCAGGCCATGCTGATACCTTCTCTCCCATGCTGTGGTCTGAAGGCTGTAATGAGCGCACTCACACTATGACCTTCTTGTTGTTCAAACCTGACAACTGAATTCTCTTTTGCTTCTTTCATAATATTTTAAATTTGTAAATATTTTTTCAGACTCATCTATTATTTGTCACTTGAAAGAAAAAAGAAATTGTCAATTTTTTAGTTTCTTTTTCAAGGTGTATACTTGTCTTTGGCCCTTCCAAAGCAGAATCTCCATCTCTCACTGATAGCTTGTCTTGTGAGAAATTTAAACCTATCAGCTAATCCTGCAGCTGTTTCCTGGTAGCTGCATGAGAGAGCTTTCAGAAAGGTGTGTTCATATGCAAGTCCCAGAAAGCCCAGGAAAGTACTGTTGAGAAATCCTCTGCTCAAGTATCCAGTGTTTTCCTATTTCCTTTTTTACTGTCCCACTGTAAAGAAAACAGACTTTGTGCTAGTTATCCATGGTCCCCTGAATGATGCTAGTTTCTTCTAACAAAATTTCCATGTCAACTAAAGGAAGTGTTCCCTATACAAATGCTGCTCAATAGCTGAGTCAAATGATAATCTATACTGGTTTTGTATGACAAGAAAGCTGACAGCTTTGTGTGTCAGAAATACCTGTTCAGCCCCTCTTTTAATCTCCAAGACTTGTTAAGGGGAAAAAGAAACACACTTCATGTGCAGAGCTAAGAGTTTATTGCTAGTACAGTTAGTGCTCTCATAATCTCATTAAGAGTGCAGCAAAAAATTACTGCTAGTCTAGTTACAGTACTACTAAAATTCATAGCCTGAATTAATGCAGAAAAGTCCTGTTAGTGATATAGCTGAAGTTGTTATGAAGAAACTTCATAGTATCTTTCTCAGGTGATAGGCTCCCCTTCCAGCAGCCATCTGGGTCCTCAGACTGGTGGTTTCTGTCTTCCTTAAGCAGTGGGACATCAGCATCTTGGGGCTTCAGTGGAAGGAGAATGATGTTCACGGTGGGTGGTTCTACCTCCTTGGCCTTGGGTCTGACTGGATTTATTTTCATACCTTCATATTTTCAGTCTTCCCACATGCTCTTTCTTTTGTTTCCAGTGTATTCTTCTTTCCCCCATTCTTTGTTATCTCTAATATTGCCTTCCTTTTGTGAGCTGTAAGACTGTGCTTCTGCAGTGACCATTAACAAACAGTTGGGGACCTCTGGTAAACCTCTGTTGGTACTCTCCCACACCACACTTTCTTCTAGTGATACACAGTTCAAGCCACACAGAATAGCTGATTGTTATTAATTATTATTATTGTTATTAACTATATTGAAACTAAAGCAGTTTCAGGCCTGATTTGTTACTTCACTGTACCATGATTGTTGTCATGGCTAAAACAAACTGCAGTCAGCACAAGGCCAAGACGAGAGAAGTTCTGAGATTTTGCACTGTCAGGTCAATGCAAAGTCTCATGCCTTCAGGTAATGGCAAAATCCTGTTTATTGTGCTATATTCTTTTACTGAGAAAAGGTGCTCCCTGTACCATCAGGACGGAGTCCTACGGTAGTGTCAGCTTCAGTGAACAAACTGATTTTGCCAAAGCTACCATCAGTTATTGCACCAGGACACTACCCAACATGCGACTTGATCTCTCCTCTGAACAAAACCTTTGCGCTCACTACAAGTGTGTAGCAAGCATGAACTGGAAACTTGATTCAAATCAGCTGTCTTATAAAACAGCTATTTGGTAAAGAATCATGGAATACTTTAGGTTCAGGGGACCCTTGGAGTTCATCTGGACCAGTTAATGCAACTGAAGCAAGTCAAATTTCTGTCATACCCATTCACGTTTTGAGTACCTGTGAGGATGGAAGCCTTTCCAGGTCAGCAATAGCTAGGAAATAAACCACCTGCTCTTGCAGTATAGTTTCAGAAACCATTTTCCTCAGGTCTTACATAAATTTCTGATGAGCTGTGTTGAACTTTAACCTCAGTTGGATTAATCAGCTCATCGTCCTTTCCTCTAAGTAACACTGGCTTACAAGAAAAAGAAGGGAGATTTTAATGCTATGCATATATTAAAACATCTGTTCATTGTTTTAGCACCTTCTGATGATGGCTTTTGATGGATTTTTTTTTTTTTCTTTCATGAATTCTTATAGTTGAATAGGATTTTTCATGTGTTAGGCTAAAATAATGAGGTTTTGCTATGTCTAATTTCCAGTATTATCTGAATTGGCAGATATATGCCATAAAGCACATACAAATACTGCAGTATAATTCTGTTACTTCAGCGTGTTAATATCTTGTATTCTAAAGGTGGCAATATTGCCACCTACTGTTAAGAAATGCATTGGTTTTTGCAGCGCATCCCAGTTGCAGGTGTCTGAAGCAATGAGTAGGATGGGTTGTGCTTATGTCTTACACAATCAAAACCCTTTTTGATGGGTTTTCCTTTTCCTCTGCTTTTCTTTCTGATTTGAGCAAATCCTTAAGCCTTTCTCTTATTAGAAAATAATATTAAAGGCATACTACATTTTCACCTAAACATCTGAACTTGGAACACAATACATTACTGTAACCTTTGTTATTTTTCTGAGTCTTTCCAAATTAAGGAGTGTTTAATCTTTGAGCTCTAATTCACTCATTTAATTGTGACCACCCTTTTTTCCTCAAATGGATCTTCCCTGTTTCTGAAGTTGTGGTTCAGGTGTGCCCATATTCTTGAGGATGGTGAGATTGCTGGATCAGTGTTTTTTTTTCCAGTGATGAAATTGTCCTTTGTTGTGGTACAAAATAAGAGTTTCTCGTTCCTTTATGGTATTTAGTAAATAGTGGATAGATTGTCATGAGAACATCTCTGGTAGTGTTCAGATCTTCTTGAGAAAATAATCTCTTTTACTCAAGAGTAATCATGTCATGCAGACCATCTTCAGGATAAACTCAGTTTCTATGGACATTTTCTTATTCCTAAAGAAATCTACAAGTTTGTTTTTCTTGTGCAGACTTTATGATGTACTCTGAGGAAATGGTTTAAATTTTATTATTCAAGAGAGTCAGCAGCTCAGTACTTTGTTTTGCAAATGCAGTGCTGTTGTGCTGACAGCAGAGTGGATACATGTCTTTCATTTCTAAATTAGTTAGGCAAACATAGCAAGCTGCAGCAAAAAATTTCTGATGTTGCAGCAATTTTGAAAATCTAGTAGTACAAGTGAATGGGAATCATACACACATACACTTCAACTGTGTATTGGTAAGAACAGATAGCCTGCTCTGTCATACAAATGTATGGTTGTGTCAGAGTATAGGGTCCCAGGGATGGTTCTGTCATTCTGTAACCTAATGCTTGAATTTTTTCATTTGGCTTTAAATTGGAATTTTCAGAGTCAGTAATTCTTGCTTGGGAAGCCATTGAACAGTCAAGTAATTTTTTAGCACTGTGTTTTAAACTTGGAGCTTTGTTTTAGTTGTCTTTGTTGATGGATATAGTGGTACAGAGCAAACAGGAAGGACAATCTTATGGGTTTAATGTTGTGGCACATATATGATCCAGCCATGATAGTTCTGCTGTGTATTTTTGAATGGTTGTCCATTCTCTCCATGGCCTGAGATTACATTTTAAAACAGGAAGGTGCTTTTTCCTTTTAATTTTGTGAGTCTTGTCTCTGTAATATCCTCTGAAAGTCAGTGAATAGGATGGTGTAGTCCTTAACCTCAGCAGGGGTCTGTAAGCATAACTGCAGAGTAACTAGAATTGTTTGATCTTGTAGTGGCCTCTCTGAAGAAGTGCTTTACACAGACTTGTGAATATGACTGCACCTCAGATTGAGTAATAATTATTCTTAGATATGTGAAGCTGAAGAGTCCCATCCATCTTCCTCCTAACATGCTTAACCAGGGAAACAACTGCATGTACCATTCTCTTGGCAGACAGATACTCTTCAATTGCCTTGCTCAAGCTGATAATCGCTTCTTTTGGTTTAACTGCTAAGCAGGTTTGAGGTGTCACTTAAAATAACCAAATTCAGTTAAATAATGGGTTTTTCCCCTTATAGGAATACTTTTGGAATTCTTCTCCAATAGGTTTTCACACATTTACCATATCAAACACCATCACATGCCAAAGTAGTGATTTATTCAGTCATGCACAGTTCATAAAGATATGAATACTTGGTGCTAAGAGAAATACACCCAGAAATAATCTTGGGTTTGGGTGGGGGATGCTGGTGGAAAGATAGTTTGTTTTGACTAGCTTTTCAAAAACCATGTATGAAATAATTCTGGCGGAGCTCAGAACATGGTTGTAATGACGTTGTGCAGCTTGGGAGATCTGGACAAGCTCTGCTTTCTGTGTGATCTAAAGTACAGGCTTCGGAATGGAAACTTTACATTAATATTTTCCCTATGCTCTTTCAGCATTGTATGACATCAGTTTTATTTTTCTCTTGTTTAATGGAAAAATAGATTGCCATCAAATTCTGTGTTATACTGTTTCTGTCTTTTTAAACAGCTTTATTGGACACTCACTGGGTAATTTAATAATCCGTTCAGTGCTCACAAGACCTCGATTTAAATATTACCTCAACAAACTTCACACCTTCCTATCTCTGTCTGGACCCCATCTTGGTACCCTCTACAACAGCAGTGCTCTTGTTAATACAGGTAAAGTAGTATTTTCAGTTGTACAAGTTTAGATTTTCTTTTTGAAATGCACTTAGCAGTTTCAGGTGGGGTACACATTTCTGCAGTACTTTGATTATGAGAAAGTGCATGTTTCACTGTCATGTGAAGAGTTACAAAAATATAAGTATCAATATAGGAATGTGCAAAAGATGGTTGACATAAGTGTTTTCAGTGTGTTTGATTCAGGTTTTCTATTATACCATAAACTCCAGTTTAGTGTGTTGAGCTCAATTTATTTAAAAACTGAATTTTAATATACTTAATCTGCAAAACCAATAGGTAAAATTCATTAAAATAATTCTGAACTACTGGTAGTGTCTTACAACCTCATCACCTGCAGTGTGTTTCTGCAGATGTGTTTATACCTTATGAATGTCTGTTTCCTAAAGAGTAAATGTAGCTCTCGGAGAACTTGTCGAAACTGCTGACTTTTGAAATAAACATTAGAAAATATTTTCAGGTAGCATCAAATTTTAAAGTGAAAACTTGTTTCAGAGATTAGCACCTTGGAGAGCCCAAACCCCCAGTGCGTAACACTTACTTTCACTAAAGAGGAACATGCTCATTAAACTTTTTAAATACTTTGTTTAGTGCCAGTTTATTTATTAGTTTATTATCTGGTTTCATACAAAAATGAGGAGGCAAAAAACTTGTCTTGAGCTTAAGAGAAATCAATAGGCATTGTGGGCTAGCTGGAATTACTGTTGGAGTTTATAGAAGCAGGGGGAACATGAGAACTCTTTGAATTTGGTTGAAATGGTACCATTTATAGCCTTCAGTATGCTACCTGTGAGGTTCACTTCAGGTTTAAGACATCTATAGTATTATGCATTATAGGCGTCTACTGGGTGTTTAACATAGTGTATCATTGGATAGCTTCTTTGAAGTGTTTTAATCTGTAACTGAATCACTTAGCATTACTTTGCTTTTAGAAATGGCAGTTTTCCATGAGACAAAGAGGTAGGGCTGTTTGCTCGTTTATATAGTCACCAGCACATGGCTTTCAGTTAATTTACGATTAAAACTATCAAATTCTAATCCAGAATATAATCATGTACATTAGTTGAAATAACAGCCTTCATGCTTTGTTATATATATAAACAGGAAATAATGATGAACAAAAAACTTCAGTGTTTCTGGGCTTAACAGTGCTGGTATGAAAAATAAAATTAGTATCTGAGAGGCTAAATATACAGACTTTACATATTTACTTAAATTAGTTTTCATATTTTACTCTGATGTGTACTCATGTTGTACGTAACAATGCAGGACTGTGGTTTATGCAGAAATGGAAGAAGTCTGGTTCTTTATTGCAATTGACATGTCGAGACCATTCGGATCCACGACAAACATTCTTATACAAACTCAGTAAAAAAGCAGGTAAGCTTTGTTAACACTTCCTATCTTTTAAAGGCCACTGTACATAAAAGTGAATAGGAAACTTAAAAGAAATTGCTTCAGACAAGCTCCTGATTCAGTTTATTTAAGAGTTACTTTCACTTCAGTCTCATGCTCTTCAAGTAAAGTAAACAGTAACCATTTTCGTTGCAGAGGTGCATCATTACTGTGTGACTTTCTTTCCTAGCTACGAGCAGAAGTTCCAAGTGCAGCTGCTAGACTGCTGTAGATGCATCAGCTTGCTCTTGGGCCACTGAAACTGGTAATTTCACTGTGATGAGTCAAGTACATCCATTACCTCTTTCTGTCTGCCTTTCTTATCTGTTCTATAAACATAAAAATCTGCCTTATAGTTTTTGCTAACTAGTTGTTTATTACCTCATTGAGATTGTTAGGTAAAATAAAAACTAATTTTGTTGAAGGAGGAGTTGTAGTTGCTATAATAGCTAAAAAAAAACCCAGGCTAGATTATTCATATGATGTCATTCATTCCATTTTCTCTGGTTTGACGATTCTTATTTCAGCTGTTGGCTAAGAGGAAGTTTTGAGAAGTGGATAATGTGCCAGTTGTGGGGTAGTTTCTATTAAGCATTATAAAATTAGTGAGGATTCATCCCACAGGTGTTTCTCAGTATGTGTCAGCCAAGCAGTTGTGGAGCTAGAGATGCTCATGGAGTTCTGTGAAAAATCCATGCGTGGTTCTCCCTCAGAATATTCGCAGGTTGTCACAGGTGATACTGTGTTGAAAGGAAAGCAGTACAAAGATGCAGGAAAAGACTGACATCTAGCTCTTGAGATGTTTGAATATAAAACTGGGGTGTTGAAAGAAGCAGAAAAGAATAAGGAACAAAAGAAATGTCATGGATTAAGATATGAATGTTGATCAAAAACTGATTTTGGAAAAAACATGGGATTTTTTTTCCCCTTCTGTTCAAAACCTTCTATCACAAGGTAATTTTGTTGCCAGTTAAGTAAAACTTAAGGCTGAACTAGTATTTAAAGATTTTGAAAATAGATGTTTCATCCTGAACCAAAGTTACCAGCTGATGAGAAGTTACACAGTGGATGTTGGGTATGGCTGTGGGACCTGTGTTGGAGAGATAATCAGATGAATTAATCAGTTGGCTTTAAGGAATTTGATATTCCTTGCTTTTATGTGTATACCTCCCAACATGACTAGAGACACTGTTATTTGAGTATTGTTGTCTATTCTAGAAATATACATTTCTTACAGCAAACCCCTATATGACAGGCTTTTTGAAAGACATGGTGTCCTGGGTTCAGCAGTAGCAGTCATTTTTCTCCTTCTTGGTAGCTGGTGCAGTGCTGTGTTTTGACTTTCTGCTTGGGAACAGAGCTGATAACAAGGATGTTTTGGTTTGGCCAAGGACTTTGTGAGGCTCATGCTCTGCCAGGGAGGAGGGGAAGCCAGGAGGAAGCAGAGGCAGGACACCTGACCCAAGCTAGCCAAAGAGGTATTCCATACCACAGCACGTCATGCCCAGGATGTAACTGGGAGTTAGCCGGAAGGGCTGGGAGACTGCAGGGTTGGAGGAGGTATCGGTTGGTGCTTGGTCGGGGGCAAGTTATCGGTTGGCTGGTGCTGAGGTGTTGTATTCTCTTCCCTTGTTATTTCCTTTATCATTATTATCATTGGTGGTAGCAGTAGTGATTTGTGTTATACCTTAGTTACTAAACTGTTCTTATCTCAACCCGTGGGAGTTGCATTCTTTTCCATTCTCCTCTCTGTCCCTCCGGGAGTATGGGGAGGGCAAGAAGGGGGGGAAGTGAGTGAACAAGCTGTCTCTCTGGTTTTAAACCACGACACATGGATAACATCATCTTAAGAGTCACAACATGCATTTCAGACTTCATTCCCCATAAACTGTAGAAGGAGCCTAAAACTCTTAGGGCTCAGTCTCTGATTTCTACCTTCTTACTGAAGAGGTGGAAAGAGCTGTACCTCAGGCCACAGCCTCATACAGAGTCTTGTTTCCAGGTCCTTCAGTGGGGTTGGTTTGAGGGAGAAGAAAAGGCTGGGGGAGAAGGAGAAAGAAATGTGGAAGTTTGATAATTTTATTTCAGGAGAAAAAGCAGGCTTTATGCTTCCCTGAAAGAGAAGGAAGAAAGCTTTCCTTTGAGGGGTGAGTTAATATGCTGTATGTACACTATAGGTGTTGCTGCCTTTTAACTCTTCATACCTGTACAATGCATGCATCAGTCCTGTCATAAATTTTTTTCATTCAGTGGACATACAGTATTGGCCATGCTTGACTCTGAAAACACCAGGAGAGAGGAGTTTGGGATTCCCCTAACTGTACCATTCCTCTTCACAGATTTTCAGTGCATAATTTGCATATTGTTCCCTGTGGGGATTTTAAGCATAGGTGTTTACAGAAATCACTTTACCCCAGGCTCCATTCAAGAGATGAACAACACTATTGAGAAGTATAACCCTGATTTTACAGCATCTGTTGATTTTTCTCAATCCTGTAGGAAAATAGGAGTATAAGATGCTGAAACATCTGTTGCTGCTGCTTTATGTGGTGTCTTCTTCAGATGTTGGCTTTGCAGCTGGGAAAGTCCCTAGGGCAGCAAAACTTGCTGCTGTTTCAACTCTGTTATGGTCTAGCTGATTTTCAGATCATCCCTAAAGCTGGCTGTGGATCCAGTAGGTTATGTTTCAAGGGCCAAGGTCTCAGCCACATTGTTGTAGGGTGCTTTGTGGCTCTAGTTCTCAAATTTGCCAGAGAACATACTGTTAAATGTATCATCTTGTTGCTTAGATTTGTGCTCATTTCTGTTCTCTGTTCTGAATTCTGGAGTACCAGTTGACAGCAGAAATTTTGCACTCTTGAACACATTTCCAATAAATCCTTTTCAGAGCTGCTTCTATCACAGTAGCACATCTAGGAGGATCTATGACAAATATTTTTGCCAAACTTGCTGTTTTCTCAAAGTTTGGGGCCAGGTTGTGCTTCATGGCTGAAGGTCAGTCACCTCAAGACTCTTGGATCTCATCGTCAGAAGACGCACCAGTTAGCTTCCCTGCCACTCCCAAATTTTTTGGACTCTTTCTCTTCCCAGATCTCTCTCAAAGAACCCGTTCTGGAAGCAGTTTTAATGCTTTAATGCTGAGGGCTTGCAAAATGAGCTTCTCCTGTTAAAAGTGTTTGTGACAAGAGAAAAAGAACTGTGAGTCTTCTGCACATGTACAGCATTCTCACTTAGTAGTAGTTTAGGACTTTAAAAGAACCTTTGCAACTGAAAAATGAAACTTAAAAATGATAAATATACCATTAATAAATCTCTCTTATCTATCTAATCATGCAGCTCTTCCTTTGTATAGTGTAAGTCATTCTGTCATTACTGGTTGAAGGAACAGGTACCCAGAACTTGCTCTTTGCAGCTTCTTTTGAGTTCTCTACCTCAGTTTTCCTGTACTCCAAAAAGCTTTTGATAGTTTTTTTTTTTAAAGCGGCCCATAAGAAATAAACAGGTTTTCCTACAGTTAAAATTGTTACAGTGCTGCCATTTGTTTGTTGTAGTTCATCCTTTGATATGAGTGAATGATAGTTACCCAGTTCTGAGATAAAAGCTGAAAGTGTGACATGTGTGAGGTTCAAACTCAAGCAGTAGATGCTTATTATTGTTAGTCTTGATCACATTAATTTTTGGTTCAAAAATAGCTGGTACCACCTCGAGTTTGTTATTCACACCAGAAAACTTGGTGTGAATTGGTTGACATGTTCTGTTGCACCTCATAAATATAACTACATGCTATAATAGTGATTGATCTACGTGACAAAACCTAAGTTACAAAGTTGTTGATGTCATTAATGTTGTTAGTGTCCTTAAATTAAAAGGGAATGCATTCACTGCAACATAACTATCTGTGGTTTAGAAGGGGCTCACTAGAGTGTTCTCTCAGAAGTATATACAGGTACGTTTTGTTTGCAGAATTTCCTCAGATGTTGTACTGGAGATACCCCTAGCTTTCATTTACAAGTGAACTCTGGGAACATTTCAGTTTCAATTAATCTGTCAAGGCAGAATGACAGATAACTTATTTTAACAATTCTCTTTATCCGTTTCTGGTGTATAAGTAGGAATTGATTCTTAAAATGTAAATGCCTTTTAAGGTGATGGGTAGAGCACAGCAAATGACAGGTGATGATGGCGGTTAACTGTCTGCTTTTGTGTAGCATTGTATGCGGTTTGTCTGTCAACTCATTTTGCTTTTATGCACTAATAGTGTTACACTTGTAGAATATTTTTAAAAGTCAGGTACAGCTCTTTCATTGCCTAGCTGTCAAGTTTGTTAAAGCAGAAAGAGTGACCGTGTTAACTTGTTACAGCAGCCTTAAAAGCCTACATTATGTGTCATCTTCAAGTGTAAGTTATGACGTAATATTTTTTTCAGGCCATGTAGTAGTGTATCCTAGGAATGTAAATCTTTATTTCAGAGAATGATACCAGGTAGCAGTGAGAGAACAGTTTCATTGATATGTAGGCTAGTTTTGGTGTTCTGATAGTCTAAAAGAAATGTCAGTGACATGTAACATTTGGCTTTACTGTGGTTTCAGACAAGACTTTTTTGTGTGAATACCTTGTTCAGGATGCCAGTACACTGGTCAGAACATGTACTAAAAACAAAGAGTCCAGTTCCATCAATTGGTCTTTGCCAGCAGAAACTTGAGCTTATCAGTCCCTTGAAAAATATTAAGTGAAAACTCAGGAGGTAGATCCCAGTTTGATACAAAGTATGATTGATCATTTGCAATTAAGGACTTGGCAAGTAGACTGACTCCAAAGCTTTGTACAGAACTTGTTCTCCTATAATGCATAAAGATGTGTGTCAGAAGCATGGTTTGCTGATACTGGCTTCCATAAAGCAAACCTCAAAATGCTGTTTTCTGTCCAAGTTATAACTGTTTGCTCCTTGGTGGAAGTGCTTCCTGCAACAATCTTTGGACCAAAAAACCTTCAGCAAGTTTTTTTACCTCAGCTTTAATTCTGAGCTTTTTTTAAGTCCCATTTCTCAGACTTAGAATATACCCACATTAGCACTCAGGAATGCATCCAGAAGCAAATCTCTTCATGATCCCTGTTTACATCAGAACACAATGAATGGGCATTAGGAGCATGTTACAATCACAGGATCAGACTAGACCTAGTCATAGAATCATAGAATGAATCAAAGAATAGTTTGGGTTGGAAGGGACCTTAAAGATCATCTACAGGGAGTTTACAACCTCCCTGCCATGGGCAAGGACACCTTCCACTAGACACGATTGCTCCTAGACCCTGTGCAACCTGGCCTTGAATACTGCCTGGGATGGGGCTGCCACAGCTTCTCTGGGCAACCTGTGCCAGTGTATTCTTAATATCTAGTCTGAATCTACCCTCTTTCAGTTTAAAAAGTCCAAAGTAAACTCTTCTGAAAATGGGTATTATGATGGATGAGGGATTTTTAATACCAGGAGGTTTGCTCTACAGCCCTGATACTCTTGTGCCTCGGAGTTCTCAAATGTGAATGTACAGCCATAGTCTCTTCCAGGATATGTTTGTACTTCATAGAATCATAGAATAGTTAGGGTTGGAAAGGACCTTAAGATCATCTAGTTCCAACCCCCCTGCCATGGGCAGGGACACCTCCCACTAAACCGTGTCACCCAAGGCTCTGTCCAACCTGGCCTTGAAAAAGGTCAAAGTAGGTGGGTTTAGATTCGTATGTCTTAGTACTTCCAGAGGTCTCAGTTAGAGTGGAGTTCTGATGTGCTTGTTTATTGCCTTATCTTTCCCCTTTAAAATGAGCATTTTCCTGATCTGTGAAAGGAGGAAAAGATGTTTGGTTTGTTTTTTGTTTGCATCCATGTTAACAACAGATCAGCTTCAGTGATAAAGTGTGATTGACATGTTTTCTTAAGATGTCTGTTCTCTACAGGATGTCAGCTTAGCTTATTTGGTGCTGTTGAGCTTTGCGGAGGCGAAAAGGCATTTCAGCTCTTAACTTGACATAGTGCCTGTTTGTAACTCATGATGAGGATAAGACTAGAATTGAAATAGCATCCCTATTGGTAGCATGGCATGGAGACTAACCTAATCAGTTCTGCAAAGAGGAAGGACCTCCCAGCCCTCCATAGCTCTCTTCCAAGAATTCATTATGGTCAAGAACTCTGTGGCACCCCACACTGAATACTCTCCATTTCAAATACCTTGTTTTGGATTAGTTAAAGGGCAGTGGTATGGAATTTTGTCATCCTTTTTGTCACACAAGTCGCAAGAGATAATCAGCAGCCCATTGTACAGTGGCTCAATCTCCCATCACTGCTTGGATTTTGGCTACAGCTAGAGGACAGACTGATCATCCAATTCTGGTGCCTGAACATATAAATAGATTTATTCTTCTGTGATTGCAGTTAGTTGTGAGTTACCAGGTCTCTAAACCACCTGTTCCAGACAAATTTTTCCACTTGGCCTATTAGTTGGAAAAATTGTAAATGAATTTATCATTAATTCATTTAAGTAATGACTAATGCAGTTATTCAGAATTCACTGCTGGACATGAATGGCACGGTGGTGGTACTCTCTGTGTATGCTTAAATTCACTTTGGCTGAGACTGAGATTCCATTAGGTTATAGGGATCACCGTAAACATTTGGAAAGCCAATTAAAGGTTCATTACTACAGGAAAGAACATTCTGTTACATAGGACAAAGGTTGTTACTTCAGCAGTGATCTTTCCCTTGGGTTGTTCTTTTACAGGCTATCTCAAATCCTGTTAAAAATTTTAGTCAGCACTTTCTATTTAATGACAACCTCAGTGTTCTTTATAGTACTCTGTGAAAATGTGTGATCTGTTCAGTAGGTGATGAGTCCAAATGTATGTGTTCTGACAGAGTTAGGTTTTAGTCTTCCAGCATTTCTGCCTAACAACAACCTGAAAGTATTGGCCTCATGAGATTTTGGGACTGAATTAACTTAATTCAGTGGCTGAAAATTTTGCTGCACAAGAAAAACTGGTTCATTAATTACTCAGAATAATTTTAATATGGGATTTTTTTTTTTTAATTCTTACAGTACACATGACAGTATTATGTGTGGTGTGGGAAAATAAAGCTGTGGATGATACGAATTAACTGAGCTATATTCTTGTTCAGAATGTATTTAATGTCTAGGCAGTAAGTGAAAAAAGAATATGTAATGATGATTGGTGGTCCAGTGTTTACTGCTGCATAAATGAAAGATTGTAATACGTTGCTTCTTTCTCCACATGTACATTTAAGTACAGTTTAGCACTGCATGCTTCCAAATTAGAGATTGTTCTATGCCTGTGTCCTAAGTAGTCCCATAGCTTGCCTAGAGAGCAGGAGGGATGCTGCGGAACACCATGCAGTTACTTCTCCTTGGCAAATGGCTTGAGTTATCTCACGTTGTAGAAATCCATGGAACTGCTAGCCTCTATACATTTATATACACCATGTTGACTCTTCCCTCTCCCATCCATGTAATCATAATGCAGTCTATATATATCACATGAACCTGGTCATAATAAACAACTTCAAAATAAAATACTTGGACTTTTTTCTTCACAATAGGCACAAAATGCTGCTCAAATATTTAACAATAAAACTTGTGTACGAAATACCTTCCTGGCTCCTACTGAAGAGTTCCCTCAAGCACTTTTTCATAATGAAGGATTCCTGGTAGGGAAGCGCAGGGCATTATTTTTATGAACCAGAATGAGTCACTGTGACCAAAAGGGGATGCCTAATTTATTAGTCTGTGATGTCCTAAGCCTAGTTTTTGTTTTGTTGTTATATCTGTGTTATATCACAGTGATGAAGACAGTCTGTTTCAATATTGATTGATGTAAACTGATGTTCCTCTAAAGATTCCCCAGGATATCTCTTCCTCCTTCAGGTCGATTAAAAGATCTAGGCAGTCCACTTAGAATCAGACAGAAGTTTGGGTTGGAAGGGACCTTTTAAGGATCACCTGGTCTTCTTTCTACCTCTATGTGAATGCTGATGGATATTTCCCTAGGGAAAGTGCATATCAAAAAATCTTAATACAAGATATACAGCCTCCCAAAGAATTTACAAAGCTATTACAGATAAGCCTGCGGAGAATTCCTATTGTTCTTTTCAACTTGGTACACGGTTTTGGAACTGACATCTGTGTCTTTGTGTGATTTGCTGCAGTCATTTTTCATCAGATGTCAGATAAAAAACTCCCATTGATGTAGCTAATCTTCCGAGAACATTGGTTCTTCAGTGAGCACAGGGAAAAAGCAAACAAAAAGCCCCAAACAAGCAAAACAAAACAAACACAAAGAAACCAAAAGGATGCTGGGGAGGGACTCTTCATTAGGGACTGTAGTGACAGCACAGGGGGGTAATGGGTTAAAACATAAACAGGGGAAGTTTAGATTGGATGTAAGGAAGAAGTTCTTTAAGGGTGGTGAGGCAGTGGAATGGGTTGCCCAGGGAGGTTGTGAATGCTCCATCCCTGGTGGTGTTCAAGGCCAGGTTGGATAGAGCCTTGGGTGACATGGTTTAGTGTGTTTTGTCCCTGCCCATGGCAGGGGGGTTGGAACTAGATGATCTTAAGGTTCTTTCCAACCCTAACTATTCTATGATTCTGTGATTCTGTGAAACAAAACACAAGCAAAACCCCAAACAAAACCAAAAAAAGCCACCTAAACAGACTTCCTATTTGAAGACAACTGGAACCAGGATCTAGTTTGGACGCATCTTCTGTATACTTTTATAGATTTGATAGATTTTGTTGTTGTTTTTTGGTTTTCAATTTTCTGTGAAATCCTGGAAGATGTATTTAGGTTTTCACATACTGAAGTTGTTCTGAAGTTGTTGTTTCTGTAACTGACCTGGTTTGGAGATGTAGCCTTCATCCCATGCAGTGTACAAAATACTGAAAACTAGGAAATAACCTCTGAAAAAAAGTTTTTTTTTTCACTTTTGTCTCTATCAGCAGCTTCAGGAACTTGTACCTTGTAATAAATGGGTGCTGAATTTCAGTCGTAAATTATTCTGTAGTAATCGTCAAGGGATTTGTTATAACAGATCCCTTTTTCTCTTTTCCTGTAGGTCTTCATTACTTCAAAAACATTGTGTTGGTAGGATCTCTGCAGGATCGTTACGTTCCTTATCACTCTGCTCGTATTGAGATGTGTAAAACAGCTTTAAAGGATAAACAATCAGGTAATAAATATCCTGCAAAATAAGCAGACCATGGAGGTTAAACCCCATAGTTTCAGATTCATCCCACTTAATTTTGGGTGCTTAACTGAGGCACCTCTATTATGTGTCTAGACACTCTGGGCTTACTTTGTAGTTCTGGAGAGAGAAAATCCAAGTGAGAGCTGAACTGCTTTCTGGATCTGTCCTGTTCTGTTACATGTAAAAAGATATGAGACTGAATAAATTTCGAGCTTACAGAGTTCATTGAAAATTAGGTGGGATGAACATAGCCCCTGTGTGTTCCCTGAATAGGGAGGACAAATAGCTTTGACTTCTGAGGATGTCAAGTTACAGTATTGAGCACATGGCCTGTATTTAGTTGAGGCTTAATATTAGCGCTGAAAGAAAAGATGGTTTTCCCATTTCCAGTGATGGTTGGTTGTTGTATTTACTGTTGAGACATCCTAGCACAACCAGATTCTATCATTACAGATTGACACATAAATACCTTTTACAGTGTAATAAATTAATACTGATGAGCTCATTCTCTCTATACATGCACAAAATTAAAATGCATAGCTTAAAATTATTTTTCCAACATTTCTGGTAAAACTAAGCTTCCTGTGTATTCTAACAGAACACCAGCATAACACGTATCATTGCCCCTCTTACTCTGGAATGTATTCACTTTTGAGCTCAAGGTCAAAGAACTGTATTTGTTTCTGGTGATTCACTCAGTACAACTTTTCTGTTCCTCTGCAGGACCAATTTATGCTGAAATGATACAGAACCTGCTTCTGCCAGTTCTCCAGAATAAGGAATGTAATTTGGTTCGTTATAATGTAATTAATGCATTACCCAATACAGCAGATTCTCTCATAGGAAGAGCTGCACACATAGCTGTTCTTGATTCAGAAATATTTTTAGAAAAATTCTTTCTTGTTGCTGCCCTAAAATATTTTCAGTAGAGAATAGCATTCTAAGAGACTTGGTTATTACCTCATTAACAGATGAATCAAATAGTGTGTGGTATTGAAGTATAGCTGCAGCTGTATTTTAAGAGATATTTATACTTTTTATATGGAAGATAATTTATATCATCCACACTTAAGGCTTTTTAACATCAACTTTACTTTCTAGGTAATGTGGCTGTGCAATATTTTTTTATTTTGTTCTTTTTACTTTTCTATTACTTTTTCTTAATTTGGGGTACCTAATTATTTGGACATTAAAGCACGGTGTGTACTTCCAGTTGGTTTATTATTGGCTCTCAGATGACAGAAGTCAGTGTCACTTGGCTACCTTTTACAACAGGCTTTGGATGCCAAAATAAATTGGGGTTTAAGATCCTGATAAGGTCGTACATGTTCAGTTGTCGTATTTTAGCACTGTAGGAAGTTTAACTGGAAACACAATGAGCTGCTAAAATACTGGATATTTGAAAACGACTCTACCCATGGGTCTGGCAAAGACCACTGCCACGTTGTTTGTCCAGATATCACTACAGCGTAACAGTGTTCTACAAAATCATTATCATCGTTGTTAAATATGTTCTGCCTGTGGGAATATATTTTCTGCTGATCTCAAAAACATGTTAGTTTACATACTTGATTACTGGAACTTTAGTTTTCAGAAGCAAATGGCAACTAAGGATTTTTGAATGTTTCATGATAGCTGCCTTCAAATAATTGGAGTTCTGCAAACTGTGTTAAAATTGCTCCTTACTCTGTAAGTTCTTCAGATGAATATGGACAGTTTTACATGGACTTCCTTGTATGTACGTAAAATAAGTACATGTTAAAAATTTCTGCAATACTTTTATGAATTTAAGCAATTTTTAAATATTGTTAAAATGTTTTATTGACTACAAAGTATTGTAAATATAAATCGATCCATCTTCAAATGGGACAATATTGTAAACTTTGCCTGTTTAGTGATACAGATAAAATGTTTTTGATATACAGGAATGTTAAAGGTCTACTGACTTTCTACTGGTGCTGAATAGCATTAAGTTTGGTTTCTCCTCCCTTCCCTTTTCTCTCTTTCAAACAATAATTCACTAAAGGTGGGGGGAGAAAGAGTTACCTGTGCATTCACTAATTGTACACTAATCGTAATGAACATTTTTTGAAAAATATACATTTGTTGTATAATGCATGTTTATTTTTAGCGTTGTGTTATTGCATCTGGTGTTAATAAAATGAACAAATTACTCTAATGGAGGCAATTAAAGAAACTGAAATGTTCTGCTAATAACCAAAATTTGTAGGCTTTTTTGTATATAAGTACTGACTTTGTATTATTTGAAATGAATATAGCAATAATAGTTTATAATGAAGTGATTTGGCATTTGATATGGTTTGTTGTACAATACAATCTTTGTAGTAATTTTTTTTCTCTCTATGGCTCACAAGGTGCTAGATAAGCATCTACAGTTCAGTGACATGCACATTTGAGAGGGTATTTTATTAGAGCTGTGTTGGGCAAGTCCTTATGACACAAAGATATCTGAAATGCATTCCCACTATAACAGTGTCTACCTTAATAACTTTTCTGATGGTGCTACTAAGTTTTAAATACTTAAATTACGTTCTGACATCTCAACTGTCTTTTATTTAACAGTAGTATAGTAGTCAGCTAGTGGCTAAATTGTGAATATCAGTTGAGGAAGGGAGATATATAGAATTTCCCTTGGTTCACAATGAGGAAGGTCAGCTGCTCTTAGTGTATACGCATTTGGATGTTTCTGTCACTAGTGAAAAACACCTGTCTTGCTGCATCTGTCCGAAAATCCTGAAGTGTAAAGTGTGCTTTTGTGATGAGCAAAGCAGAAATATCCTGGCAGAAATAACCACTTTATTTATTTTTATAGTAGAACCTGACTATTTAAGGAGGTTTGAATTTGCTTTGTTCTTTGAGGAAAACAGGTGGCGCAGGAATGAAATCCTGTGGTATTTGCATCTAAGTTTATCAAGCAACAGGGAAAATTAAGAGAACATTAAATTAATTTCTCTCCCCTAATTTGTATTGCCCACCGCAGCCCACATGTGGTCTGGTACCCCTCTCAGAACTGCAGCTGTTTGACATCTCCAAGTCCCAAAGGAATGTGTTGTAAGAAAATAATGACCCAGACATGTCCTGGAAGCATATGAAGTTCATATTTGCACTTGCAGACCTTCACAGTTGCAGTTGCTCTCTGAACAACACATGTAGTCTTGGATGTTTTGGACAACTGCATGTGTGTTGCATAGCACAGTCCCCCTACTCCCGCATATTTCTATTTACTGGATGGGAATATGGACTCATATACATAATTCAGTGTCATTTGATGCAGTAGCAGCTACAGTGTTCCATCTCGCCCCTCTTCTGTTTGAATGAAGGCTTCATCTTCCTGTAGTGATGGTGACCTCTGCTTTATGCAGGTATCCGACAGCAGCTTGAAAGAGAATTATACTGCTTACAGAATGAGAGATAAAAATTAAGGTCTTAACATTCCTTTAGATAGCTTCCAGTCTCATACTCCCTGCAGGCAGTAGCTGCTGCTGTTACTTCACAAAGTTCTCAGCAATATTATTAGGAGGTCACTGCATAAAATGAGCATCAGAACTCTTGTTTGCATGTAGTGTATATAAAGAAATTCTGTGGTTTGTGTTTGGATCTTCCATCAAAATCAAGCTTTCTGATCCCACAAATCTAGCAGTGGCTGCTACTTGCAAGAACTCACATTTTACTGTGGAAATCACCGGGCTTTGCTGCAGAGCCAAGAGATTCACTGTGGAAAACAAAACACCCTTCATTCCAAGTCAGTCTTCTTTGCACAGTCCTGACCAGGTGTGGTGTTTTGATAACCAAGCTTCTTGAGTTGGTCAAGGGGAATAGGAATCATTTAGGCAGAGTCAGCACACTTGCTGCCTGGCTAGCCTACCTTCTGCTCAGCTGAACTGACCTGCTGCAGAGTTTGTGCTAGCACCAAGTCTTTTATTTTTGGCTTTTTAGAACAGCAAAGCAAAATACAGTATCGTTTGGGTCTTCCTGGCAAGGCAAGCTGCAGTGTAAGAGAGAAATGATAAGTAAACAGAGGCAGGGAAACAGAAAACATAGCATTGAATCACGAAGTAAAAAATTCCTGGGGCATGTGCTATGTTTGTGTTTACCAGTGTTCACACTTACTGTCTTTCAACCACAAGATCTAGAAATACGTAATTCAGGAGCAAGAAGTGAATTTTGCATTTTTACAGCAATACAATAAATGTAGACTAGAAAAAACTATCTTGAAGACCTCAGCTTATTTTTAGACTCACAGAATGGTTTGGGTCGGAAAGGACCTTAAAGATCACTTAGATCCAACCCCCTGCCATTGAGAGGCACACCTTCCACTACACCAGGTTGCTCTAAGCCCTATCGCGCATGGCCTTGAACACTGCCAGGTCTGGGGCATCCACAACTTCTCTGGGCAACCTGTTCCAGTGTTTCACCACCCTCATGGCAAAGAATTTCTTCCTAATGTCTAATCTGAATCTACCCTATTTAATTTTAAAGCCATTCTCCCTTGTCCTGTGACTACATGCCCTTGAAAAAAGTCCCTTTGCAGCTTTCTTGTAGGCAAGGTACTGGAAGGGGGCTATAAGGTCTCCCCGGAGCCTTCTCTTTTCCAGGCTAAACAGCCCCAGCTCTCAGTATGTCTTCGTAGGAGAGGTGCTCCAGCCCTCTGATCATCTTCATGGCCCTCTGGACTTGCTTGAGTAGGTCCGTGTCCTTCCTATGATGGGGACACCAGAGCTGAATGGATTTCTCCAGGTGGGGTCTCATGAGAGCAGAGTAGAGGGGTGGAATCGCCTTTCAACCTGCTGATCATGCTCCTTTTTGATGCAGCCCAGGACATGGGTTTCCAGGCTGTGAGCACACACTGCTGGCTCATGTTGAGCTTCTCATCAATTAACATGCCCAAGGCCTTCTCTTAGGGCTGTTCTCAGTCAGTCTCTCCAACCTGTAGCTGTGCCTGGGATTGCTCTGACCCAGGTGTAGGACCTTGCACTTGTCATGTTTAAACTTCATAATGTTGGCATCAGCCCACCTCACAAGCGTGTCAAGTCCCTCTGGATGGCATTCCTTCCCTCCAGTGTATCAACCGAACCGCACAGCTTGGTGTCATTGGCAAACTTGCTGAGGGCGCACTCAATCCCACTGTCCATGTCACCATCAAGGATGTTGAACAAGACTGGTCCCAACACCGATCCCTGAGGGACACCACTCGTTACTGGTCTCCAGCCGGACATTGAGCCATTGACCACAATTCTTTGTGTGCCGCCATCCAGCCAGTTCTTTATCCACTGAGTGGTCCACCTATCAAATTGATGTCTCTCCAATTTAGAGACAAAGATGTCATGCAGGATGGTGTGGAACAGTTCCTAGTTAATCTTACATTGCTATTTCATAACATTTGAGAGTATATGTAAGCATTATCTTTTGGACTGTGTTAAGCTGTTTAGGAACAGCTTAGTATTACTTGGTATCTGCAGACAGCTTGAATGCGTGTTTTTAAGGTAAGGATTTCAGGACGGTTTTTAGTGTATTGAGCACATAAGTTCTTGAAGTTGGCACAGATGTTTGTTTTTTTCTTGCTGCTTTTGGCAGGGGATGTATTTTTTCTGCATGAACCACCAAAATTCCTCTTTCTTCTTTCTGAAACAGAGGCACAGTATCTTGCTGTCAGAATTAAGAAAGGGGTTTTCTATTGTTTCTGGTCTCTAATGTCCAATTAACCATGCTATAAAAAGCTGATTGAGAAAATGTTATACGTAAAGCAGGGAGTTAAATTCAATCCCTTTCGGTGTGGAGGCAGTGCCAGATGTAGTGCAATAAACTCAAGGGAGTGTTGCTGCTGTTAATTTACCAAGGACGTTCGCTTTCTTAAACTCTAGATGTGAACACAAAATGCTGTTTTAGACTCCAAGAAGGGCGGAATGAAAGCCACCTTCTGCAGCTTAGTATCTGTGGACAGAGTGTTTTAAATCCTGTTTTATGGAAGAACAAGCTTAGCTGGGGAAGTCAGAAGTGACAAAAAGCAAATGTTTCCGTATTAAAAACAGTAACTGGAGAAAATTAACTGCAGCTCCAGCCCATGATCACTGGTGTTACTTTTTCCAGGGGCAACTGGGAAGACTTGGTCTAATTGTTCTGGGTCAGCTTTTGGGTTTGGTTGCTGCTTTCTTCCTGAGAGGGTGATGATGCCTGTTGGAGTGCAGAAAAGCCACTAGCTGGGGCATAGGACAGAAAGTTTATTATTAAGTTACTGCTATTCAAGTGATTTTCTGGTAACTTTGATTATATTGAAATAATTACAGTATGTAAATAATTCTCTGGTAACTTTGAATGTATTTAAATGATTACAGTATTTATTTCCTCGTAACTTTTTTCAACAAGGATTTTAATTTTCATTTTATATATCTATATGCACACGTTTGGGCAAAAAAAAAAGGTGCTTTCAGCCATAAACTATTGCACGGAAGAGACGAAGACGCCTTTGTTGCGGGTTTTGGGGGTGGCGGGAGTGGGGAGGGAGAGTTACAGCTTATTTCTCGAGCACTTCCAGGAGCCAGGAACTGCTTCTATCAAGCACTTGGATCCACAGGCTCCGTTCCGTTCCGTTCCGTTCCGCTCCGTTCATAAGAGACGGAGCGCGGCGCGGGGGTGACTGGTGTCCCATGCTGCTAGAAACCATACTGCCCATAAGCCGCCGCCATCACCTCAACCGCCTTTCCCCCCACCGCTCCCTCAGGCGGGCGAGCCCCGCCTCCTGCTTCCGCATGCGCATCGCGCCTGCGCCGTGCCCTCGTCGTCCCCCTGCCCCGGGTGTCTTGTGTCGGCGGGGCTATGGCTCTGCGAATGGTGCGCGGAGTGCCCCGGGTAGCGAGTAAGAGGCGGGCGGAGGTCGGGAGGGAGGGAGGGAGGGGACGGCCTTTGCCGTTGACGGGGTACTCAGCCTCTCCTTGCCTTCGTCACGCAGGGAGTTAGAGCGAGAGACTGGGGGGTGGTTACCGGCAGCGACTGTTGTCGCTGGGGCTGCTGAAGGGTGCCTAAGATGGCGGCGGGTGAGGGGGGGACGTGCCCGACCCCCGCTTCTTCAGCCCACAGCTCCTTCCCCCTCTTACTGTTTTTTTTCTACAGGATTCCTGTTTGGGGGTGGGGTTTTTTTGGTAATTCCAGATACTGATATTCTCCCCGATACTGCAAATCTGCTGCTCTCCGCCCTCGTTCTGAAGGGTTTTTTCGCCTATCGTTGCTACAAACTTAAACGCTAGTAAAATACTAACGCGTGATATAGTATTTGTAGACTAGCTGGAGGGAACTTAACTGAGGCTTTGGAAGTTGGTCTGTGTCCTTTATGTGAGGAAATAGGTGATTGTTTATGGAGAAACCCAGGCTGGAGGGCAAATAAGATAGCCTGTAGCCTGCCTAACAGTGAATGTCCCACATGCACACACATCTTAGGCTGTTCCAGAGGGCTACGGGTCAGACCACTTCTCCATCAGAAGCTGAAACTTCTGTGATCTCTACCGATGCAGTATTCCTGAAGTAGGCAGGAGGGGTGTGCAGAATGTTAGATGTCTTTATAGGCTCTTTGGCCATCAGGTTCATGGCAGGATTTGGCTGGTGCACCTCACTTCATCCCGAGCATGCCCCGAGTGCCCAGCTCCTGCCACAGGGATGGCTTTGTTTTGATAAATTGTGGTCTGAGGACCACTTGGAAAAACTGGATATTACAGGTGTTGGTTGTGCAGCAGCTTTAAAGACCCGTGGTTTTCAACTTCCTTTTAAATTCAGGCATATAATTAATAAATTGGTTGAGTTTGTGATAGCTCATAAAGGATGAAGGAGTCAACGATCTGCTTATAGAATGCTGTTTACTGACAGAGTTGATTGTTCCTCTCGTCTTTTTCAGAGGTACTTAATGCTGAACTTCTGTCACCTCTGTCAAGAAAAATTATTTTGGTCACCAATATCAAGCATTACAAATAGGAAAACGGTTTTTGCTGCTTCTCTGTTGACTGAGATAATCAGTTTCATATCAGTACCTTAATCTGACTTTTATTTGAATTTGTGCTAGAATATCAGCTATAGTTTAATTTTGTAGCTAGCTTCTCTTTCAGCTTGCTTGGCAAGAGTAGAAAGATCCCATGTTTGTGGAAGGAGTAGGTTCCTCACTGTTGATAGTCCATTATGTCATGCTTAAGGCAAGAAAAAAAAGTTACTCCTTCTGGGGATTGGCAGCAGTTGGCAGCATAGTACTGTTTATGTGACTGTAGGGTTTAACCTTAAAGCTGTGGTGTCTTGAGATGAATGAGTATGCTGATTGTGGGAATACAAGTGGATTGTTAGTGGGTGTGTATATAGAGGTGAGTCAGATCCACACTGCTTGAGAAGGTTTCCTGATACGATCTCTTCAGCAAGGTAGAATAATAGTTCTTGCAAGTGCTTTGTGCCAAGGCTGGTACAGGGAGCATTTCTGTTTAAGTCTTCCTTCTTAAGTCAGACCTCCTTTAGGCACTTATGCGTAGCCGAAATACTTTCAGAGGGTAGTTTATGCTCACTGCGGACATTTGGCTTTTTAACCAAATGGAGAAACAGAAGTCATTTTGAGTGATCTTTGTAAGTACTTGTTGGCTTGTTTATGACTCCTGAATTGTTTCTTGAATTTATTGGAATTACATTATTATGAGAGTGGTGAGACACTGGCACAGGTTGCCCAGAGAAGTTGTAGCTGCCCCATCCCTGGCAGTGTTCAAGGCCAGGTTGGATGGGGCTTTGAGCAACCTGGTCTAGTGGAAGGGGTCCCTGCCCATGGCAGGGGAATTGGAACTAGATGATCTTTAATGTCGCTCCCAAACTGTCGTGGTTTAAACCCAGTCAGGCAACTCTTTCACTCACTCCCCCCACTTCTTTCCCTCCCCCTACTCCTGTGATTTATGACTTGCAATAGTTGTGCATCTCCATTTTTATTCTACTTGTGAGAACTTTAGGTATGGATATTAATAAGTTTTCTCCTCCATTTATGTTAAAAAAGTAGGGTTTTAAAGGAAAGATATTTATATTTTTAATTAAAGCTTTTGCATGCAGTTATGTAATTTAACTTAAATGTGCTGGAAGTTTGTCCTGCTTTTGACTACCAGCTGCACTCTTTTACCATCGTAAGCGAAGCCCAGCTATTATCTACCAGCGTTCTGGAAAAGCTCTTACTGAGGGAACAGCGTTTTTTATTTTTTAAAACTTTCTTTTGGGAAAGCAGAAGCTTTTTATGACTCCAGAGCTGCTGGAAATGAGCCAAGACCTGGAAATCGGCAGGTTTCTTGGGGGAGGTTAGGACTTTTCCAGGAAAACAGAATGTACTGGCCTGTGCTAGCATAATTACTATTTAGAGTCTAAAATACAAGAAGATAACAGTGAAGATAAATTCAAGCACTTTAAAATACACTGTTTATGTGAACTGAGTTACACAACTAACACAGTTTTGCCTACGTATGTTTCTAGGGCCAGAAATAATTATCGGTGCCGATTGCTTAGGTGTTTGTGAGTTGAATGTCAAACTAATATTTGGAGTTTATTTTCCTTCCCTCTGCTCCCTGGTTTCTGAAGTTTTCTGAGTTTTTCAGAGGTGCTCTGAACAGTATGACCCTCACGCTGATGGTACACATGTCCTTTTGTTTGATAGAGTTATCACTGTTGTGCAGCTCTCAGAGGAGCACCAGCTGTAAGACAGGAGGAAGATCTGAACCTGCTAAGCAGCCACTCAGGAAACCAAAGTTACCAGTAGGTCGATTTGATGAACCGGAGGAATTCAGTGTAGAGAAGGAACCCTTGGAAAGTAAGTCATGTTTTACAAACCGCAAGGCGTGTTTTAAAAGCAGGACCTGAGGTGCAGTGCTGATGTTGGTTTAAGAAGAGGGATAGGCTTGCATCACACTTCATATTCACTTGCTAAGCTTAATGGCTCTGAAAAAAAGAGGCAGGGCAGTGGGGACAAGCTGCAGTAAATGGTGTATAAAGGAAAAAGTCTTCAGGACAAGGGTGGTAGAGCACTGTGACAAGCCACCGAGAAAAACTATGATCCCTCTCGTTGCTACTCAGCTTTGCCTGGATGCCCTGACCTTTGAGCAAGGCTGGAGCCAGATGTCTGCCAAAGGTGCTTTCCACCATGAACCATGGCATGATTCCAAGTAATGTAGCTGCTATTGGTCTGTTACAGTATAGCTGTACATTGTGGTGCTAGACTGATGAGGGCACCAGCTACTTTTTGTCATCCAAAAAGCCTGTTCTGTTTCTTAGTCCACAAAAGATTTCTGATTCATGCTGTATTTTATGGACAGCCATTCTCCTAGGTAGTGTTTTGGAAGGCAGAAACAGGTACTGAGTTGATTGAGCCACCAAGAGTGTCACGGGAGACCTAATGAACTGCTGCTGTTTGTGTTGTGTTCCAGTTAACTTAGTGGGGCTGCGCTTAGAGAACCTGACAAGATTGAAGTACACGTACATTGCTGCTGAAGTCACTGGAGACAATACTCTATTTTCATCAGACAGGAGAAGAAAGAATCTCTTTCTTCCTTGTTTGTAATTAGCCATATTCCCATATTTGTTGGGTTGACCCTGACCCAATGCACCTTAACTAAAAGTGCTGTCATGATTTGTCTTATTCACCACAATCTGATGTTCTGCTGCTGTTTGCCAGGAGTGATAACATGTTTATCTATTTCGAGCCTCTAGGACAAGCTTTTTTAATACATCAGTAGATTACTGTGAATTTCCAGATGACAAAATGACTGAAAAATTATAGTATCATCTCCAAAATAGTTGCAGTTTCAGATTGTGACTCACTACAGAACTGACTCAGAGTTGGAGTTACTGTGCAAGCAGCTATTTAATTTCTTGTCCTTTTATTACCAAGAAGAAAAATGTTGCCACTGCTTCATTTAAAACAAATGCATAATCATTATATTTTGCTTTTTGCTTTGTTCTAGGTTTAGTACAAGACTCAAGGTTTATTTTGGCTTTAAATTTAGTTGTACCTGTATATTTTCCACATGTAATGCCAGCGATGGTTTGTTATAATGACTTCCCATTGTGTTCTTAGGGAAAAGTGTAAGAGTTTCAGCTGGTGATTTGAATTCCCAGTGCTGTGCAACTATCATAGAGAAATCTTTTGAGCTTCTGCATCTGCTGTCAGCACATCAGTAGTAGTGCATATTGGTATGATGACATCTAAAAATATTATTGGATGCATTTGCAGTTCTTGTACTGCCAGAGGAGCTCACACACTGACATTTCCTGTCCTGGTCCACATGAATTTTTAAACAGGCATCCCAGGATATCATTCTGTACAGCCTGTAGCTACATGAGTTTCCCTCCATCACTGTCCTTTTTCTCTGCTCTCTAGGATTTCTGCTGTTTTTTCTCATTTTCAACTGTGCTTCTCATTACTTGTGTTGCCCACGAGGGCTGAGTGAGGGATACAGCTGAGGGAGCCCCAAGTTAGGCATGTGTACGGGAGGGTCTGGGGAATCAGTGGGCCAGGGAGGTTGTGGGATACCGAAGCTTTGGGGAGCCCTGCCGTCTAATGCAGAATGAGAAAACACTCAGCCTAGGATGGTGCTGTGCTAGAAACTACTGCATGACTAGGTGTCGTGGTTTAAACCCAGTCAGGTAACTTGTTCACTCACTCCCAGTGAGTGGTGCCTAGCTGACAACAATTGAGGTCTGTGTCCCCTGTCGTCCCCCCCCCCCTGCACCGGGGCTCTCCCCTTCCCCGCTCCCAGAGGAACGGGGAGGAGGATCGAGAGAGTGCAACTCCTACGGGTTGAGACAAGAACAGTCCAGCAACAAATCACTGCCGCTACTATCAACTACAACAATAATAAGGGAAAATAACAAGGGAAGAGAATACGATACCACCGGCCAAGAAAACGAGTTCCACCCGGAAGCCCCTGTCCTTCCGGGTAACTCCCAGTTACCCCCCACCCCGGGCATGACGTGCTGTGGTATGGAATACCTCCCTGGCTAGCCCGGGTCAGGCGCCCCGTCCGTGCTTCCTCCCAGCTTCCCCTCCTCCCTGGCAGAGCATGAGCCTCACAAAGTCCTTGGTCAGGGTAAACATCACTTAGCAACAACCGACAACATCGGCTTCACCAACACTGTTCTCAGGCTGGAAGTCAAAACACAGCACTGCACCAGCTACCACAAAGGAAAAAACATGACTGCTACTGCTGAACCCAGGACACTTGGTGATGCCTAGTGGGATGGCCACTGTGCAGCACAGGTGTCGTGAATTTACTACTCTTAAGAGAGAGCCCTGAGTAAAGGAGCACTGAGTAGCATAAGGATATTGAATGTGAGGTGTCCATGGTGTTGGAGTAGGTGGCATGAGCTAGGAGGGTACTGGGAATAGAAGCAGCACTGCTCATATGCAAGCTTAGCATACCAGAGAGATCTGAGAGCCCCATTCATACCCCACTTACAAAGAGTCACCCTCTCCTGAACGCGCATCAGAGGAACTTATGGAACTTGAGCTGCGTTTTAGAAGGTGAAAAGTCTAATTTTAGCCATTTAGGATTTCATAGTGCCTCCTGTGAGTGAGGTGTCTAGTCTGGTGGTGATGAACAAATTGACAACTGTGAAAATACAGTGCTTTAGGGACAAGAATAATAAAATCTTGACTAAAATTCAAACTAAAAATAATGGAGTGCTTAAAATTAGGACCTAAGCAAACACAGAAAGTGAGCTGGTGTTTGGATGTAGTGAGCATAGGTACAGTGTACCTGAAGGGCATGAGTTCTCTCTAGCAGTTAATGAGAAACTGTGGTGCTTCAGTGCCTTTGGACAGTGAGTTGGTTTTTATTTGCATAGCTGACTATGATCACATGTATTGCTGATTGGAGTCAAAAAACTCTTTGACGTTACTTTTATATGACTTGGAAATGTTTAGCTCAGGATTGCCTTTAAAACAAGAGAATTTATTTTGTATTTGAAAATGAAAAAGAGAAGGCAAACATTGTAGGTGATGGCATTTTATATTTGTCAACATTATAGGTGTTTTAACAAACTTCCCCTGTCGTTTTAGAATTCCCTGATGGAATCAATCCTGTCACAAAAGAGAGAGGTGGACCGAAAGGCCCTGAACCTACACGTTTTGGAGACTGGGAGCGAAAAGGACGTTGTATAGATTTTTAATGTATAAATGTGTCTGTATAGCTAATAAAACATTTCTAGTTGTTGAAAAATATAATGTACAGAAAAATCTTACCTGGGTTTATTGTGAAGCTGCTTGTTTCTGTCATGTTTGTGGTTAATTTTCTGAGAGGTGTTATGTAAATAAACATGGTATTGCAACTC
The DNA here is from genome assembly GCF_033815535.1 of Pezoporus flaviventris. NCBI lineage: Eukaryota > Metazoa > Chordata > Aves > Psittaciformes > Psittacidae > Pezoporus > Pezoporus flaviventris. The sequence continues at coordinate 24,933,749 of NW_026892579.1, read as the reverse complement.
AAATCTTGCAGCCATTATTTGCTCAAGATACACCTGATCTTTAATGCTGTTTATTTACATTATGCAGATGTAAATAGTGATGTGAAATTGTTAGTCGGGAGCGGACTGAGGTGTCTAAGGGCTTGGATTTCTTTATGTATTTCAACATCTACATAATGTCTCAAAAGTGCTGGCAGAGTTTTGCAGTTCGTGACTTTAGGTGCTGTGTATCAAGTTCACCCACCTCCAAAGAGATCAGAATGTGGTTGATCTAAGCCTTTTGCACAGTGGTTCATTGGTAAAAGTGACCTTAGGCAAGAACTGTCCCCTCTGTCTCTGTGAGAACAAGTTGGGGTTCCTCTTGTTTGTGGAGAGGGGATGGAAATTTAGTTTTATCTCATCTGACTGATGGCTGTGAATGGCAGCATGGAAATGGAGGCTTAATTCTGAGAGGATCAGCTTCTGATGTTGAGTAGTGTAGGGGTGCTCTGTGCTGCTTTAAAGTACAGTGGCTTTTTGTCAGTGCTATTTGCAGTATCTTTTCCTTGATGAATGGAGATGCCAGCTTGAAAACAGGCTAAATACTGCTTGGGGAAGGATACCATTGCTTTCTGACACCACCTGGTCAAAGAGGACTGAATACATTAGAAGATCTGATATCGCAGGTCTTAAAACTAAGTTATCCGGCATTGAGCTAAGTATCTTTCAGTCATTCTGTGATCAGTTTTTAAATCAAGACTTTGCCCAGTTGAAAGTGGTGTAGCATAGTGCAAATTTTCCACTTGTGTGGGTACTTACTAATATGATCAAGCTGTCATTATTAAAATGTGTGAACATACGCCCAATTTGTTTCTGTGCTAGTTCTTTTTGATAGCCTAAACAAATGGATCTTCTCCAGTCTTTAGCTGTAAATGTTTTCTTCATCCCTTTGTCTTTCCTTCCTAGTGTTTTGCAGATTTTTCAACCTCTGTTACTGTACATGCTCCAGCTGATATATTCACAGTTCCATTAGCTGGTTTTGCCACAGTACCACAGTAGGCATTAAAGCTGCATATGTTTCCTGGAGAGCACAGGACCACTTCCTGTCCTATGACCCATGTTTCTTTTCCCTGTACATTTTTGCCTTTTGCTGTGCCAAAGCAAGTTGTGTCTGAATTGAAAGACAGCTTTACTTCATGGTGTTTGCTGTTCTGCATTGCTCTGGCTATGTGTAGGCAGGCATGGTTTTGTTCTGCTTTGCCTTTTGCATTATTTTATTAGAGCATTAGGGTATGTTAGTCCTGTCACAAATGTGTACAAACTCCCTAGAACTTGCTCAACTTGCAGCCGGTGGGGGAGCTCCCCACTAAAATCTACCTTGTTTGTATACCTGATATGTGTTTTATCAACATAGTATTGTCTTAGTTGCCAGTCAAGATGTTTGTCTCACTGCAGCGATGCCCTACTAAAGTATTAAGACTGTTCAGTAAGGTTTATCAACCAAGTACCTCGCTGAAGAGCAAAATGAGGTTTACTAAAGCCGGTTTTTCAAATGAGATGGTAACTGGTGCTAATTACATTTTGAACCTTTAATCTTCTACAAATTTAAATTCTGCAGCATGGTTTGGATGGTGTGTTTATTTGACCAGAGTTGGTCTGTTTTCCTACCAAAGCCATTTTAGTTCCTCTTCGGTAGTGTGATAGTTACAATTTCCCAAAATCTGTTGACATTTTCAGTTACCTTAGTATGTGCTGGGTCGGCTGTCTTTAAACCTTAATATATACAGTTCATTAAAATACTTGTAGTAATGCTTTGCCTGTTCACTTGCTGGTGGGTTGGAAAATGCTTCATCACACAATGTGCCATGTTTTCAAACAGGAAGCAGAACTTTTAATTGGAAACTTCTGCCTTTTCTGCATCATTATTAACAGGCAGAACATCTTAACTGGGGAAGAGGCAGTAATGCTAACACAGCTGTAGTATTTTTGAATTCTGAATCTTACTCTCCTCATCTATGGATGGTTGCATGTGTTCTTGCCAGGTTCTCACCTTCCAAGCACACACTGTGAACCTTTACCTACCTCAACTTCTTCGCATTCCTGGTTTTCAATTCTAGTTGCTTCCTTCAGCACAGACAGCAGCTGCAGAATTGCACCTGTTTGAATTAGCACATAAAGGACCAGCCTCGCTTTTCCATGCTTTCCTTTATGTTCCAGTTAGTTCCCTCCCATCTCCTCCTGCTTTGTGATTAAGGAAAGACCTGAGTGCCGTTCAGGCCCCTCCGTATCTGCAGATGCCTGCCTCTCAGCACTCCTGGCCCACCCTCCCATCTGAGGAGGACGTGGGATTTGGAAGTTACTTCTCAGTGCTGTCCATACCAACAAGAGTGCCTCAGAAATGCAGGGGTCTTGCTTTCTTTCTCAGAGTAAGAAGGCCCTTGCTATCAGTGTTGTGAATAGCTGTCAGGGAGTCTGTGCTCAGGAGATGGAGGATACTGCTTCAGTCTTGAGGAGCTTCAGGCCCTCCTCCCTGGCCAGTGCCAGTAACCACCAAGTATTTGTTTTGTTTGTTTAGGGAATGTGTCAGGGAGAGATAAGGAACTGAGCTTTTGGGCAAAATAACACGTAACCACCCAAGAGGGGAAGCCAGGGGGCCTTTCTATGTGCTCTGTCAGTCCAGCATTACCAAACAGAGCAGCCCTAGGCTCTGGTCATGATTAAGTCTAAAATAACATCCCACAAAATCACTTGTCCTACCTGTCAAAGCCAGTCATGGTTTGAAGGTTTGAATGCAACAGCCAACACGAGGATATTTTACATAGGGCATAAATAGTTGTTGCTGCAGCGTCTGCCACTGCAAAAGCACTCCAGCATGTTTTAAGTGCTGCCTTCCTCCTCTTCCCAGGTGATTAATGTTAGTGATTCAGTGGGATACAGCATTAGGGTACGGCAATGGCTTATGGCACTAGCCATTAGATTGGCCATAGCTATGTTTTTATCATAAACACTGATTGAATCTATTTTTGTAGCTCTCTGTTGGTATAAACAGTGCAAAGCAGCAGGGGTTGTATCCGCTTGCTGTTAGATTTCTGGGAGACAAAGGAAAGTTGTTCTGCCAGCATGAGCAGACTCTGGGAGTACTGGAGGATGCTTTTGCTGCTCCCTTCTGGTTTCTTTACTGAAAGCTGCATTTCTGCAGGAGGTTTTCTCTTTTAAAGTTTAACTTGTTTCTGCTAGTTTGCATAGATACATCTGGCACATTATTAAAATGACAAAGCCTTTATTGTTTGAAGGAATTGCTCTGTGATTACCTTATTATAAAATACATAAAGTTACACTCTACAGGTTAATGTTTGCTTTATATTGCCTTGTTTGGAAAGTACGTATTTCAGTGCTGATTTTACTGAGTTATAGCGCAGGGTTTATTGTCTAGTGAATCAGTAAAATTACCCTTTATGGCAGCAGATGTTTGTAAAGAGCTGTAGAATGTTGTTATAAAACTTTACTGCTTTTTCAGTTGACTGCAAGAAATGATCACAGATTTGAGCGATCTGTGGTGATGGCTGTTACATGCCTTGTCATGACACTTGGTTTGGTATAGTCATTTAAAAAGGACCACAACAGTTTGTTCTGTAGTCAGGAAAATAGCAAACCTGTATTCATTCATAAGAGAGGAGGATTTGGAAGTCCTGTGGGTTTTGTCATTGTTCATTAGTCACTAACATTGCATCAAACATATCAAAGCGTAAGGAAATGATTTGAGGTGTGTTTCTGTGTGCTAATGGTGATCAAAACCATCAAAACTCGTGGCTGCTTTCATGCTGTTGTAACATGCAATATGACCATACCTCTGTGTAGCTGGTAGTTGGTGTTTCATGTCAGATCAGCTGGGATATGCAGTCTACATTGTAATGTGGGCATGGCATCTCTCACTCTTACATTGTGGTAGTGTGTAAGCTTCCCAAGGACTTCTGCTGCAGAAAGGGTGGCACAGTAGAAACTGGATCATCATTATAAAATCAGGTTTTGGCAAATCCTGAGAAAAGATCTCTAAAACAAGTGCTGTGAAGAGCAGAACTAAAGAAGTCTTGTTGCTTGTGAATGTCCTACATCTCCTGTAGCTCCAGTGTCTTCCTCCATGTATCCCTGTTGATTGACATTGTCCCCACCAGGCAGGAGCATCTTTCTGCCTGTCCTTCCCTGCCTGGGGCATTACTTGTTCCTCATTCACAGCTATGGTAACTTAATTACCTTGGAAACTACTCTCTTCTTGACACCTTTTCAGAACAGTTGAAATTACTGGCTTCTGGAATCATGCGGCAGTGCAGATATTGGCTTCCCGTCCTCTGGAAACCAAGCTGATGAATAACTTTGACCATATGTATTTTCTTCAGAAATATTCAGCATCTCTCTGCATTTTTCTACTGCGAGCAGAGCTTCTTTTTTCCCTTCAGAGAACATCCAGAATGCCAGTTAAAGCTTAGAGCAGTAAGACTTTGACATCATTTTCCAGGCATTAAATCTCCCAGTCAGCTGTGGTCTCCGGCCTGTAAAATACCACATATTTTAGTGTTGCCATTTCTAGGATGGGAGTGTTCAAATAAGTTCTTTAAGGTCCATACTTAACAAATAAATTTGTAATAAACTGACATACCTGGCCATCAAAACGTCATTATAATTTTCAAATGTTAGTCTCTGACAGAATTAGGTGAGCTATGAAGTGAACTGGTGTTCAGGTTAATTCTAATAATGAGCTCTTGTTTATACTGGGACTCTCTCCTAATCAGCTCTTTTAAACCGCAGTGACTTATGTAGCCATCTGTGCTTGCTTCATAATTAGTTGCAGTGGAGCCTCTGCAGAGTAGTCCATCTTAACAAGGGAGATGAATTCTTCATTACAGATGGTGGATGTGAGGAAGTTTTAAGTGCATCCCCTCCGTTAAACTTCAGAGGCTGCCTAAACAGCTGTCCTAAGCAAGATGCCATTGGAGAGCTGTCAGCTTTGTGGTGGGGACAGCAGAGAAACTGGGGTGTTCGTCACTCCGAGGTGTGAATTGCCCACTGCCTTTTCCAAGGGAGGGTTGCAGCGAGGCAGCGGAGCTGCAGTTCTGCTGCTGCCTGTGCCCATCCCCAGCACTGCTGGCAGGAAAGGGGGCTCTCAGGGCCAGCTCTTGATCACCTTCCCTTAAAACGAGAGGAAGAACACTGAAGCAGGGACTTTAAATGCCTTCTGCCTGTCTACCTCCCAAACAAGTGTCTACTGTGTGATACAGCCAGGAGGGTAACACTGAATATATTTATACTGGGTGACAGCAAGTATCTCAGACCTAGAAATTGATGGGGACTTTTTTCCCCAATAGGGAGGGGATGAGGTGTCAACCTAAAAACTAAGCTGCCTTCATCCTCTGTGCTGCTGAAAGAGGGGGAGCTAAGATCAAGATAAAACTGGCAGACTAGGAAGAAAAATACATATTTGCTCAGCAAAGCCTTGGTCTGTGTGACTTTCTTGTGAGAGGTCAAAGAACAAAGGGTGGTGTGTTTCCAGTTTGAAAGCTGGCGAAAAATTTACCATCACCCGGAAGATACTTAAGCAAATGCTGCTTGGCTAAAGGAACATCCTGCTTTTAGCCTACTCTTTACCTCAGGGCTTTCACTTGCAAGTTCTACAGTATGTCTGTGATCTTCAGACAGGTTTTTTTTGCAGATGGTTTCCTTGCGATAGGACTGCAGTATAATGAGAGGTGAGTGTTTGGTCTGGCAGGCCTGTCATGTCATCCTCCCTTTATATGGTTAAGTAATTTTTTCTGCCTGGTAATGACAGCTACAGCTCTTTTATTATGAAATTGCATTTTATTTAATCCTGCTTTTGATTTTTGCCATCCTTGCAGACATTTCTGTATAGGTACCCGTAGTTCTTCTGGAGTAGTAACAGGATACTTCATAAAATTAATCCCACATTGCAGGTGCTTCTCCCTTTCCCTCCTTTCTCTAAAGGAAATCTTTTGATAATTTATATTTTGTATGTGAAGATCTTGTTGACAGTCAAAGAAAAGGATAAGCCCCATGGACTGGAACTCCTCCAGTTGCTTGTGACTCTCAAATACAAATTCCTTATTAAAATGTAGCTTTTGTGGGAAGTCAAGGATGCAAAGAGAGAGAGAGAGATGCCCCTGAGAAGTAGCACCAGTCTTCCCGAAAGTTTTACACATAAACACAAGCTCATGTTAAGGTCTTCTTGCACTGGCCATTGGTGAAGGTCCCAAACAAGCTGGGACAAGGGCAGTCCCAAAACAAGTCACTTGGCTGGATTTACAGGTTGATGGCTCTGTTTGCAGAGAAATCCCGTGCTAAGGTAGGACAGACTTGGCTGGCAGTACATTGTAGGGTCACCTGTGAATGACTACTGTGGGCAAAACCATCTCTTAAAAGGCACAGTTTTGAGTAAATGGGCTTCACAGAACAAAGTGATATAATTAGTGATGCACATGGCTGCTGTGTGTGATGTCAGCTCAGACGCTGGGCCTGACCCATCTGAGTACCAACACAGTTGTTTGTAATAGTGCAAGGTCACTCTCTGAGCCAGGCAGCTATCTTCTGGTCCTGTCTCCATTTTGAAGATAAGCTGGGCTTTATTCCTTCTTAAGAACAGGGGTCTCAAAGAGGTCCCTCTACCTGCTGCTGTTTTGGGGGTGCTGCGTCCTCTTGTCTCCTCACCCAGGAAGACATCTGGTGGGAGAGCACTTGGCAGGGAGAGGCTGAATGATGCACAGAAAAGGAGCAGGGGACAAGCAAATGCACGTTGGGCAGCTGATGACCAGATGGTCCTTCCTGTAAAGCCATTTGTGGTGAAGTGTGGATAATACCGGCTGTACTGCAGCAGCTGCTGCACACTGCAAGCCCTGTGCAAGGAGGAAAACCAGAATGCTCTGAGCAGGATTCGCACAGCTTTTGTGGTGCTTTGTAGGAAGCCAGAAAGCGCAACAGTGCAGAGATGCAAGGGAAGAACAAGTATTTCATTTCCCCATATTACTGAAAATAAGGGGAGGAGAATGAGATGACCAGAGCATTAAGTTAGCATGCTGTGTCATCATACCTATCTGAGGTAACCCTCTGTGTGGGTATACTAATCACTTGTTACATGCTGCATTGTATCTTAAAATACCTCATTGTTTGATTTCTACCCCACAGCCTCATACACTTTAGAGCTGAAGAGAAAATAAATGTTTTGATTGTTGCCACCAAAGGCAGGTGAGTTGTGCCAGGGCAGGAGAAGTGGATGCTGGAGAAGGGATCACAACCATTCATCTATGGAGTGTTGTGGGAGCACCTCTGCTGCCTGCCCTGTGTGTGTACTGGGTAGAGTCCACAAGCACTTCCAGCAGTGCTGGGCTGATCTTTGCCAGCAGGTGCTGGCTGAAGGCATGGCAAGCAGAGGAGGGGAGGGAGGCAGGAGCAGGCATCCCTGCCTCAAGTGGCACCAGGCCTGGGCTGAACTGCTGCAGGGGCTGTACCCTGAACCCCAGCAAACAGGTCCTTGTTTCTGGAGTCCTTCCTTCCATTGCTGAATGCCAAGGTCACTGTAACATCTGTTAGAGAGTTTCCCCTAGCCAGTCAACTTAGTTCCCTGTGAACAATAAGATGTGTACAATATGACCTAGCATACCACTAAATGTCACAGCTCCCTCTGTGCTGCATCCAATTCCCAGTACATCATCCTTTCCCACCACCTCACTCCCAGGACTTTCAGCTCTCTTCCCCCATTCTTTGGCTGTGGGCTAGGCAAACCCAAGCAGCTGCAGACAGGATGACTCACTGATCTTTCCTGCTATCCCATGTGGGTGCAGGATAGCTGAGTCTTGCTTAGCTGCACCCCCACATTGTCCTCTCCAGGGGCAGGCAACCTGCAAAGCCCAGGTTGTCCCTGGAACTACTCGAGCACTCCTGGCTACCCTACAGACAGTGGGCTGGACTCCTGCATCTCTGGTACTCTGGACAAGTCTCAGGCATGCAGTTCTCCTCTCTGGTTGTCTCTGGCAAAAGAAAATGTGTATGTTGTTCCTCTCTGTGGAAGGAAATTCTTTCAATAACAGCCTCCCACACAGAGCTGAAACTGAAACTGTAACCATTTCTAGAACATGAATATCTACATACATTTGCATATCCTTATTCACATATATATACACACCTAATACAGAAGTGTTGGCAGATTTCATCCCTGTGTGGGAGGTTCGCACTTCATGAAACCATTTCACAATGTATCAAAGCTCGATAGCTAACAATTATAATAAAATATTTTAGGCAGTAAAACTAAAGCTAATGGTGTTTCTTCTGCAGTTTGTTTATCTATAAATATTTGATACCATTTTAAAAACTAAAAAAGTTACAGGCAGATCAAGACTGGTGTAAAAGGTAAATACTGATGTCTCATCTCCACTGCTGAGGAGTTGTTTAGCCAGCTCGTATTTTTGTGGTCATGAGAGAGGAAACCTGACGGCAAACACCAAACTGTAACAGAACAACATCTGCTGGAACTATACCCCAAATCCAGCTCAGCCGGTACCCTTCACCTGACAGAGGTATCCCCCAGTGCTCTGGGAGAGGTCCCTCCATGGCAGGCATTGTAGAGCAGTGATGGAACCATTTTCTGTTTCAGTCTTCCATTATCTCTTACCATAGTCTTATAGTTCAGCTATTTTGCATGTGTAGTTTTCAGTACAATTCTTTCAGGTCCCATGTTGCTCAAGCAGTCCCGTGTCTGGTACACAAAATCAACTGCCAAGCAACAGAGCTAATATACAAAAGTATAAATCGCCTTTGGAAACAATTTAAGGAGCATTTGATCAGCTTCTCCTTTGAAATTGCTTCTTACAGTTTATTTTTTAATGCTTTAGTTAGTCAAGAGGACTTGTAGTGTTTCTTGAGTGGAAAAACATAGTTAATAAAAAGATAAACATCATTAAGTGAAAGTAGTATAGAGAACAAATTTCAGATACCAGAGACCTGAGTAACTGTAACATTTCTACTGACTTTAATGTACGTGAGACTGGATCCAATGTGAATGAAGAGTTTGTTTTTTTCCTTATTGTAAATACTCAACTGAAGCCACAAGAAGGCATGTCAGGTATTTCTTATTTGCAATAACAGCATCATTCTCTGCCTCTGCTCCTCTCTGGTGGCACCCCACCTGGAATTCTGCATTCAGCTCTGGGGCTTCCAGCACAAGAGGGACATGGACCTTTTGGAGCAAGTCCAGAGGAGGGCCATGAAGATGGTCAGAGAACTGGAGCACCTCTTCTACGGAGACATGCTGAGGGAGTTGGGCTTGTTCAACCTGGAGAAGAGAAGGCTCTGGGGAGATCTTAGAGCAGCTTCCAGTACTTAAAGGGGGGCTACAGTAAGTCTGGGGAGAGACTTTTTACGAAGACATGTAGGAAATGGCTTTAAATTGGAAGAGAGGAGATTTAGATTAGACATTGGGAAAAAAATCTTCCCTGTGAGGGTGGTGAGACAGTGACACAGGTTGTCCAGAGAAGCTGTGGCTGCCGCATTCCTGGAAGTGTTCAAGGCCAGGTTGGATGGGGCTTTGAGCAACCTGGTCTAGTGGAAGGTGTCCCTGCCTGTGGCAAGGGGTTGGAACTGGGTGACCTTGAAGGGCCCTCCCAACCCAGACCATTCTGTGATTATGCTTCAGAATAATGACAGAATAAAATTTGAAATGCTGTCAGATGCAGTTTTACTTCTTAGTGGAGAAATCTGATTATTTCAGTCTTTTGTTTAGTTCTGTTTTAAAAATTTACATTCATAGGTGAATCCTCACTTTTAGATATTCATACAGCATTCAATCCCACTCATATATGTTACTTAATTACTTTTATTTCCACCTGAAATTCTAACATGAACAGCATCTTATTTCCATGATCTTTATCCTGCCTTTTAATTGCATGTGCCAAAACAGGAGGTTGGAGGACTATGTCATTCTCAGTTTCTCCCCAGGTACGCACAGTCTGCTGTATCCCTGACATTAAAAAAACAATTCCTGGCCAAATATAGCCCATACCTTAATCTTCTTATCCAGCTGTGGCTTGTGCAGCTTCTGCACCTCGTGGTGTTTGCTCTTCTACTTACAGGCTGCGCTGCTGTTCTGCAATGGTCACAGAAACAGAACTGCCACAAAACACTTCCTTTGCATCATCAGGAAACAATGGGAAGAATTTGGAAAATACATAGAGCTTAATGCTCAGTAATCAGTGTTCTCTCTGTTAATAAATGGTCAGCAGTGCTCTGAGGGCTGGGTCATGTGAACTCAACCACGTCAGTTGTGGCTGAAGTGTGTTTAAGAGCAAGAAAAACAAGAAGAGTGCAAGAACAATGAAGATTGTGTGAATGAATTTATTCAGGCTGGCTGATGGTGGGGAATGCCAGTTACTGCATGTGGTAAGGAATGAGGGTCTGCAGAGGACGGGAGTAATTAAAACTTTCTTTGGAAATATACCTGTACATATACCCCTTGCTTACTACTTGAATAAGAATCAACTCAAATGTGATATATTCACATCTCTCTAAAAAGTGCTCAGATGTTAGTACTCTTGGATATTTTTAAAGGCAAAGAACCATGGATACTGTGTACAGCCTGAGAAAGCAGCAGAGCAAAGACTAAGTCCCACTCTGCTCTACAGGCTGCTGACACTGTTGCTTGGGGGTTCATTGTTGCATTAACATGTGTTTGCCCACTCCCTCAAAGAAGAAATAGGTATCAACAGAATTCTGGATAAATTATTGATCTAAAACCTTACAGTAAGAAGATAGGATTATTTTCACTGCACATACAAGACAATGCAAGCTGAAATACATGAGGAGAATCAATGCTGAATACAAGCATCCTGACCAGGGTGACACATAACATCATAATGTGGAGGCATCTGAACAACATCTGAGGTAAGGCTGTTCAGAAAGGTGCGAATCAACTCATTTGTGAAGGAAAGAGTTTGTTTCTCAGACTCCCTAACAGTCAACATCTACAGGCTGCTTCATATAGTACAGGGGCATGCCTCAGCTAAAGCTGTGTAACGGGGCTCCACTAAAGGCCACACCAGGGGAGAGAGAAAGAGAAGATTGATAGGCTGCATCTACCAGTTAGACTGAGGTGAAAATAAGCACAGCACCCTCAGGCACATCAACTTGGAAAACATCAACTAAACCCCTGATTTTGACACACTGAACCACGGTGTCACATTCACAGACTGTCTACAGTTCTATGTGTCTTCCTCAGACCAAGTATGTCTGTGACCAAAATAAAACTTGGAAGGAGCAATCTCATCAGTGCTTGTGCAACACCTTAGGCTCTGTTAACCACTTAAAAGCAGTTCTTTTCTGTAACATGCAGTATTATTTCTCAGATTTTACCCTTCCTGGAGTTTTTTTGGGTTTTTGGTTTTTTTTTTGTAAGGGTTTCATTAACATTAAAATCAGGTTAGTTGCAGGAGGAGAAATCCCATTTCTTCTTAACTTCAATTGACTGTCGAGTTCTTCACTTTTCTAATAAAAGCCAGTATTTTTTCATAGTGTTTATGATAAAAGTATAGTTTAAACGAGTTGCAGCTATGGAAGTTGTTTATCTTCAAATGTTTAAAGGAAAAGAGTAGGACTCCTCACAGCAATCATTCCCTAATAACAAAGCACATACAGATTTCACCTGATATATTTGAAAATATTCTCCTTCATCCACATTTGTATTAATAAAAGTAAAAATGCTTTAAAAAAAAAAATTGTTCTCTCTTTTTAGTTGACCAACAAGGGGCTTTTCCATAAAAAAACAGTAGGACCTTTTGATTCTGACCATAGATGAAAGATGGTAGCTTTAGGACTAAACCAGAAGGCTCTCCTCCACACATATAAGCACCACAGCCAAAGCAAGACATAGAGAACCCCGCATGCATTTTCAAGCCCAACTAGCACCCACTGACTGGGTACCTCAGCTGGAGACCAGCTCTGCAGGCTCTGCACCTTTCACCCCGCTTTTTTTTGACTGCAAGAACTTCTCAAGCATCATGAAATACTGCTGGCTGCAAGCTGGCTGTAGCTATAGCTCAGGGTCCTGCAGCCTCCTCCCAAGTACTCACCTCAGAACGCTGGGGATTCACGAAGTGTCTTTCCATAGATCCCCTGCCTAAGCCGGCCAAACTGTTCACACATCATCAGGCAGCAGCAGCATTTTTCTGTCATCTGCTGTTTCTCATGCTGATGGCTCTTGTAGTATTTCTCACAAAGTAATCTGGAAATATGTGCCAGGCTATTTCCTAATGCCCCCAAACTGATTTGTGAATTATGTACATCAAGGGTACCAGTCTTCAGCCTAGGCTGTATGGAATACAAGTCACATGGGATATTTTAGTTTCAGCCAGAAATAGGATCAGAAGTGGGAAAACCTGCTTACCTTCCAGTTCTGCTCTCCTGATTCTTGGGAGCTTCAATTCTAGGATGAGTCACTGAGTCAGTCATTCCAGAAACACTCCTATATCTGAGACAGGTTGATGCCATAAAGGGTCAACAAAGGAAGACAGAGGCTCTCAAGTGCAAGAAGCATTTCCTTGAACCTCAAAATTCATGCTGTCTTCTAAAAATAAATACAAAGCAGATAGGTGTTTCAGGAAGAACAAACGAGCACAAGGCAAATGCTTTCAACTTAATCCAAGCTCCAAGGATGCAGAACTTGATAATAAAGTGTTCTTTAGCAGCACTTCACCTCTGTAAATCTGGTAACACTTTAAAAGGAGGTCAGTACATCATCTTCATTATACAGATGGGAAAACTAAGCTGTTGGAGGTGGAATGACTTGGCCAAAAGCAGACTTGGTCCGCCTGTATTGGATTAGAATCATAGAATCATAGAATAGTTAGGGTTGGAAAGGACCTTAAGACCATCTAGTTCCAACCCCCCCTGCCATGGGCAGGGACACCTCACACTAAACCATCTCACAAAAGGCTTCGTGCAACCTGGCCTTGAACCACTGCCAGGGAGATTAGACCCATTTCATCCAGACAAAGATGCTGTCTCTGAGTACACCCCCCAGACACATCACAGGGAAGTACAAGAAAACCTACATTACATGTGTTGACAAAGCTGCCTGTTTACAATATTGTGCAGAGCAGAAGTGAGGTAAATTAAATCTTCAGTCAAAAAAGAAAGCCATAGGAAATTATTTTTTCTTTTCTTTTAAATGATACTAGTAGGTTTTGGAAATGCGTGCTATGAAAATGAGGAAAAAGCTCAGAATTGTATTTTTAATTACACCATCAATGTCAAGCAAACTACCCTAAAATTAGGGAGCCATTTAAACAGCTTAGTTAATCTGTCATGTCTCTGAACATTGCAACTCAAAGGACATGAAACCTTGTCTTTAACTATGAGAATGCAAAGCAAGTAAGTCATGGAGAATATAAAGAACTCTCATAACACTGACATGGATAAACTTCAGTACTGGTGTGACACCCAGGGCCATTTGCTGCTTGGTTATCTGAGGCACAGCTAAAACCAGAGGAAGCTATGAATTGCTTGCAGTTTTTTGACTTACAGGGGACTTCAGAATAATCTGGGAGACAGAAAAACTTACTGTTGATCTTGTGAGATTTCATGGAAAACAGACCCAAACTAGAAATGAAACTAAATATTTGTTAACATCCAAGTCTAATCAAACTGGAAGGCACCACCTCCCATGGAAACAGCAGAGGAAGACACCTGTCCAACAACAGCTTTCCATCAGATACAATCTTAATCCATTTCTATTCTGTCTTTTTCCAATGGTTAAAAGTCACACAATGATCATAAGTCTCCCCTGAGTGAGTTGAAACGATTCAGCAGTACAGTTTATCACTCCAATTAGGATTTCTACTGAATAGTGTGTCAAAAGGATGACAGTTTACATGTCTGCATGATTATCAGAATTTAAGAACTGTTTCACTTGGGTAAAATCTCTGATTTGTTAGAACTATAAATTTGTATTAATTGACATCACTTAAAAGTGTATTATTTTATATACTTTTGTATATTATATTTTATGTATTTATTAAAAAATAGATACTATTTACTTTTATATTTATATATTAATATATATCATTTTATGCTCATTTTATTTTAATCTTAACTATTGTTAATTTGCTTGTTAAGAGTCTTCTGCTAAGGCTGACCACTAATAAAGAGAACACCAAAAGTCTTACCTGGCACTGAACAGCTGTCATGGACACAAATACTCTATGCATGGATATTAAAGACAATTCCCATCAGGCTAAAAGACAGCACATGATAGTCTACCAGACTGTACTGTGAGTCTTATCAGACTATATGTATAGAATACAGTGAGATAACAGCTGGCCTTGAGTGTGGCATTTAAACTGAAGGTTCAGGGATGATCTCAAATCATCAAAGTTGTAAGGACAACATTGCTCATTTCAAATTATCCTCCAGAGGGCAAGCAATTATGTCCTGCCTAGCACTAGGCTGTTATTAAAGGTGCTGTATTAACATAACAATATTCAAATAGAGCTTTTAGTCTAAATTATCCTAACACAAAATATCTTCAAGTGTTGCACTGACGCCTTATTTCAATAGTCTGCATGTCCCAGGTCATTCCTAAAACTGGCCCAGTTAAGAAAGGCCCTTTCTGCACAGTATCCAAGAACATGAGGAGGGTCTAAGCAATGCACTAAAGCTGTTATTATGAAGGAGCAGTTATTCTATCATGACAACAAATTTTATTACCTTTCCTGCCATAGGAAAGGTAGAAACCACTCCATATGATAGGATCTGACCTGCACTTTGTGAGGAACAGAAACGGTGAGTTCTGTTGCTCCACAACCTTAATCTGCCTTCACAGAAACATGTACTGAAATGAAAAAAACCCAGTGTTCATTAAACAATGGTCCTCTTTAGTAGACAACATCACATAGAAGACACACTTCTTTTTTTTTACATTCTTTTCTTTTAGCCTAGAATCTCTCTGCTTTCTTTTTTATTCAGTATTTTAGACTACTCAATAACATGCTTCATATATTTCAGGAGACAAATCCCTCCCCCAAAGACCTGCAGCACATACTGGAACTCTGCATGGGAGTAAAGCCTGAAAATAGATCATCTTTCTGCACTTCAAAGGCCCTAGAATAGTCTGGTAGATAAGTGACGTTAAAGAACACAAGATGAAGATTCAAAAGCAAGCAATGAGTTACGGAAAATAGATCGTGATCTTGCAGTCAAACAAATGGACATTGTGTAGATCGCTTTTAGAAATAAGACACGGGACTTGTCTTGGAGGCTCTAACAGTCTTTTTTATTACTAAAAACTGCCTTTAAATCTGCCCTGTGATTTTTATATGCTGAATCTTTTCCTTTTTATCTCTGTAACTTCTGCACCCGTTATCTAGCTGGATTTTTTGTTCTATAACTTCCTCCTTTCACTTACTAAATAAAAAGATCATTTTATATTCAGTAAATTAAACATATGGCTTTCAATGTACTTGGAACAGTACACTTTTCTCCAAGAAAAAGAAATATGGTTTCTAGATAAAACATCAGAATGAAATAAACATGGAAACAATGTGCCTTTGGGGAATAAGAAAACACTCCATGGCTGATTGTGTTTGCCAGAATGTTGAACATAGACTCATCAGATTGATTAAGTCTGTCATAACAACAAATCATTAAGCCATAAAAGAGAAAATTCAATGTAGTTTCTAGAGATAGAAGTCTATTTTTAAACAATCAAAATAGCATTGCTTTTAGAAAATCCCTGTTGCAAAATACTGTACTAGTATTTTGAGCAGGACTTTGATGTCAAAGATGCTGTAGTGATATAAGCAAAGACATTGCAGCATTATTTTTTCTTTTTTACTGTATATCTCTCTAGGCCTGTGTCAGTAAAGACAACATGCCAGGTAAGTGAGGCAGTAAAAAGGTGAAGCAAGTTAAGGAGCTGGAGGGAATCCTAGTCAGATGCCTGTGCAAAGACCCCACTCTTGCACACACTGTGTAGGGACATGCTGCTCTTCAAGAGCTGCAAATTCTTGGAGTCAGAGCTCAGATTCTCCTGAAATCACACTTTCTGTGTAGTGTAACTGCACGTTTTGTACACAAAACAAGGAAAACATCACAGTAACCATCATTGACTCCATGATGCAAGGGGCAGTCACCCAGATTTCTTCAGTTGCCAGATGTAGCCACTGCCCTGTGAACACATCCAAGTATGCTTCTCCTTAAGTGGTGGATCGCAGTAGGGCTGAAGGAAGAGATTACTCTTTTTCTTTCTCACAGCAAATCACTTTTCTCAGTTTTTTGTGTATCCAGTGGCTGAGGCAAAACATGTTTTCCTGCAGATAGGAGCTCAGCTCGTGAGTGCTATGGACATACTTTTATTGATAAAAGACTCGCTGCTCACTAAAAATATCCAGCTTTTGAAGTAGAAATGATCCTTCTTCAGCATCTCTGGACTTCAGAGAAACTCAGAAGCCAGTATGATTTGCTACGACCCACCCCCTCTGTCTGCCCCAGTATGAAATTATCTTAAAGGAGAAAAAGTAAAATGAAAGTATTGAAAATGTTTCTCCAACATTTCCTCTTCCCTGAGGAAGATTCTAAGACAAAAACAGGTAGCATTGGCAGGACCACTGCAGACTTTCAAACAGGTAGGATCTAACATGCAATTATTAATTGCTTCTCATCATAAGGGGCATAGAAAAGATACACACTGATTTATTTACACTGGTATTTTGTAGAATCATAGAACGGTTTGGATTGGAAGGGAACTTAAAGATCATACAGTTCCAAGCCCCAGGCCATGGGCAGGGACACCTTCCACTAGACCAGGTTGCTCAAAGCCCCGTTCAGGCTGGCCTTGAGCACTGCCACGGATGGGGCAGCCACAGCTTCTCTGGGCAACTTGTGCCAGTGCATCACCACCCTCACAGTAAAGAATTTCTTCCTAATATCTAATCTAAATCTACCCTCTTTCAGCTTAAAACCATTGCCTCTTGTCCTGTCACTACATGCCCTTGTAAAAAGTCCCTATCCAGATTTCTTGTAGGCTCCTTTGGGTACTGAAAGCTGCAATAACGTCTCACCAGAGTCTTGTCTTCTCCAGGCTGAACAACTCCAACTCTCTCAGCCTGTCTTCATAGGAGAAGCTCCTATGCTCCAGCTCTCTGATCATCGTTGTGGCCTCCTCTGGACTTGCTCCAACATGTCCACATCCCTCTTCTGTTGGGGGCCCTAGAACTGAATGCAGTACTGCAGGTAGGGTGTCACAAGAGTGGAGTAGAGGAGGAAAACCAGCTTCCTTGACCGGCTGATCACAGAACAGTACCATAGAAAAGAGAAGGAAAGACATACTGTTACAGAGGAAAAACCATTTCAAAAGCCATGTATATAGAGATTCTCTTTTGTCCACCACAGCCTGAAGCTTGCAATTCATGAGCTAGTCTTTAACCTGCACTCTCTGCAAGTTCATGATTTCACTGGGGTGAAAAACTGGGCTGCATGTATAACAGTTCCTATTGTAGAAGAGCTAAAATTAAGATTTGTTGAATGTGAAGCCAAGATCAAAAACTGTCCTCGGCTTTAGTGTCTCTCCTGTCGTTTACCCCATCAACAAAACACTTTTAAGCTTCAAAGACTATTTTTTTGAATCAGTAATAACAATGGAGCTCAGCTGAACCTCTTTATATTTTCTCTTCATATTTCTCTCTAACCTTTCAAATTTATTATTTTCAACTGATTTTATATCTTATTATTGCTCTTCTTCTTGGCTAGATGTTAAGGACTACTGATACCTAAGGCTGGTATTCCTATCCTCAGGGCCTGAGGGAGCTAAATGCATGACTCACAATGTTCCATCTAACAGGCACTCTGTTCAAAATGCCCAAACTTAGACTGAGATAAACTGAAATGAAAAGACTCAGGCTGAACCATACACATAGCCTTAAATAGCTGAAAATACACAGTGAGCTTGGAAAATGCAAAGCATTTAATTTTTAAGATCTCTTCCATGCTTCCATCAGACCCATATGGAGCTTCCATTTCCTTATATTCTACACCTACACTATCCCACACTGTAATCCATACTAGATAATAGTGGCCAAATACATGCAGTGATTTCAAACATAATTGTATATGTGCATATTAGCTCTACAGTATGGAATTTTTTTTTCAGAGCTTACACAATTAAGACTGACAGCAAAGCTCATTGAAATGTATTTAGTCCTTTGTATCCATCTATTTAATTAATGGCTACTTCCCAGGTACTCATTTGTATTTACAATTACAATGCAGATTTACTAATAACTCTCAAGAAAACAAGATTGCTGGTAAAGCAGCATCATGTGCTGGGATGTCCCTCGATGATGCCACTTCAGAAAAGATGGAGATCCCCTTCTAGTCTGAAGAATTTGTTGTTATTTTCAGACGTGCAAGCACACCACAGCTTTCCAATTTCAGTGTATGTCAAATGCTCAGCACCTACAGAAATTAGACTGCATTATCATTGATGCCATAATGTTGATAATTCATCCAATACCAGGTGCTCAATCTCTGTGTAGAAGTAAAGGAAAACCCAAGAAACTGGAAGAAAAAAATTACTACCTCTAATATCTCTCTGGTCAAGTTGCTGTACAGAAACCAGCAGCCATTGAAAATGCAGCCTCGCCTATAAATCTTGCTCCTTTTATATGTTATAACCATCTCAGGGGTGACACTAGGAGTGTTTGCTTCATGGGCCAGGCAGTGAGTGCTCAAGCTGTAAGAACACAACTCATGCCACTCCTGCAGCAAGCCCACAATGGTTGTTGATCAAACTTCCAATAGCAGCGACCCTACAAGGCTGTTAAACATTTAATAGCCATTCTGGGGATTATGAGGTATAATTGTGTTACTCCTATGTACATTGCATTTTCAGCTATCATTTAGACAGTCTTGTCCCCAGCAAGTTTTCTATTGCATAAGGATTCTTTTTATGGTATCAGCACATTCTGTCCTGTACAGTTGAAGTTTTGTAAAGCATTGATTAATACAAGTATTATGTTCAAATATACATATAGTATGCATATTAACATTATAAAGGTTTATCAAAGAATTAAAATTGAGCTCTGAAAACTAAACTTTTTCATTTTCAAAGGCTGGGGCTTGTTTTGTTTTGTTTGTTTTTAAAAATACTGCATTTTTTTTTAGCACTGTTGGATTTGTTTGTGGGGCTGTATTTTCTTTTTAAACAAAAAAGAAGAATATGAGGAATCCCTTGGTATTGTAGATTCCCTGACATAGATGTTATATTGTATAACATGAAGTCATTATGGCTTCCTCTCTTTCTATTTTTTTTTTTTACTGAAAGTATCAGAACTTGAAACCTTTAGTATTGAGGAGCAGGAGATCCCCCACAGAGGAGGAGCTTCCCCACAGAAAGTACATTGCTGAAAAATTCTCATTAAAAACAATACTGAGAAGTCATTTCTTAAACGTCTGAGTTTTGTACACTCCAGTATGAGACATTCACCTCTCTAACGTTTACAGTCAATGAGGAGACACAGAAGATCAAGAAAGTGATTCACCTCCTTCTAGAACAGCCCCTTGCAGACAGGAATTCAGCTCACCCCAGTCAGACACCTGTCTCAGAACAAGACAAACCATCTTCAGGAATACCCGTTTCTCTCCACTGGTTATCAAGGTAGGCCGGGTGACTGGCGCATAGCTCAAGCTTTTTAGTCTGCGATAGAAATTCCATCTAAAGTGTTCGCTAAAACAGTTGTTAAGATTGACTTTGCACATTCTGCCATTCACTGCCTGCCAAGGACTGCATGTACCATGTTGCCTAACACCATGGGCTGCCCAGACTCTGCAGCCTGGGGAGCCAACTTCTAAGAGTTGTGTTTCAGAAACGTTATTGAAATGGCCATTTCCCACAAAGATATACATCATAGAGCCATAGAGTGGTTTGGGTTCAAAGGGACTTTAAAGATCATCCCGTTCCACCCCCCTGCCACAGGCAAGGACCCCTTCCACTAGACCAGGTTTCTCCAAGCCCCATCTGACTTGGCCTTGAACACTTCCAGGGATGTGGCAGCCACAGCTTCTCTGGGCAACCTGTGCCAGTTTCTCACCACCCTCATAGAGAAGAATTTATTTCTAATATCTCCCCTCTTTCAGTTTAAAGTCATTCCCTCTTTGTCCTATCAGTAGATGTTCTTGTAAAAAGGACATGCAGTGTATATATATATATATATATTATTTTTTTTTTCCTTAAAAGCATGAAGACATCTGAAGCACTGAGGTTTCTTAGGAATCAGAAATCCTCAAACTCAACAACTCCAACTGGAACCCAGTTTATTTCTGGACTTTGGTATTTGAAGATGAGGCATGAGAAAAACAGAGCTATTTTAACACCTGGTTTCAATCCGGTTAATAACTTTGCACCTGATACATTCTCTGCCATCAAGTCAAATTTATGCTAATACTGTCCTGATTAGCAAATACTATTTAAAGCGGGTTTATGGGATGATTTCTGAGTAAGGTAACTGTCTAGATTCAGTGAATTTCAGCCAGGGAGCTTATATCCAGTGAATTTCAGATATCAGAATATAAAACAATGTGGATTTCACAAGTTATCTATAGATATCACTGCAAACAGTTGAATAGCCTACAGGATGACAAGTAGTGACAGCTTAGAAAGAGGTCTTTTTCATGCTGGGTAAATCTGCTTTTGCTGAACACAATGCAGTCTCTCGCATTGGAAACTGCAGAAGTTCAGTTAGCCATGTGAAACTCGCTCAGTTCTGAAGATATGTCTTGATACAAGTAGGTCCTTAAGCAGTTCCAAAACTGGATTGCACAGGCTGTGTTCTGCAGAGTTTAATGAAAGGTGAAGCAAAGGGCACCGAGCTGACAGGCTCAGCACCAAAACTGTGTATCTCCTTCTGAAAGAGCCTTAGGTGGTGACATCTCTGGCCTCTGCACTTGTGTGTCACAGCATGGTGTGGGCAGACCTTAACTCATTTGATAAATCATATTGTATCCTGAAAGACATCTTTTCTTCCTTTTTTTTGCTTGTGGCAATAATTTCACATCTACAACACTCTGCTTCCCTTCAGCATCTAGAAAAAACAGCAGAGGCACACAAAGGATACATTTTTGTCCTCCTTAGATTAATTTCAGCTCTCAGGGAAATACCTAGTAATGCATTTACAACATGCTGTTTTCAAAGCACTACCTATTGAAAAATTAATAACCTGTGCATGTCAGCCCCATAGTGAAGCAGGTGATTCCATATCTCTACTAGTTCAGAGAAGCATGGGTAAATACTTTGAAGGAAAGGATAATTTTCAGTGCTGAACACAAGTAGCACATCTTCCTGCTCAACAGAAAAGGACATCCCACATTAATTGACCCAAGCATGCACACAAAGTGGGAGTTAGACCAGGAAATGTGCAATCAGGTCACCCAGTTTAAAGGCACTAAGGGCCAAAGCACACACCAAACTGTACACTTACTCTGCACTTGGGGAGGTTTTTCCAAGCAAGGGAAGTGGATCAGTAGCTACTTTTCATGGCAAGTACCACTGTATTCATTTTAGAATCAGAGAGACTACATGTAATTTACAGGCCAAGTCTGTCACAACATACAAAAGCAGATACTATTTTCTTCCAAAATGACAGTGCTGCTGCTTACCTAGTAGATGAGAGGCAAGACTATCTCTTTTTCTCTCTCAGGGAATTCTTATCCACAGCTCCTGACTTTCTGAAAATCATTTTGTTCCTCAGAGCGCCCAGATGATGATGAGGATTAGAGGTATTCACTGCCTTTCTAGTTGAAGCTGTTTTTTCTCTACAGAAGACCCAATTAATTAAAGACATCTTAGGCTAGAACACTATCATATTGATACGCAGATAGACTCCACAAGTCGTTAAAGTTGTAAAGTAGGTATGCTTTTTATTCAGCACTGAGACGCATGGGGATAATTCCTCAAAGTCATGCGTACCTCAGGGTTGTTTCCCTCTACATTTATTCTCTAAAGTTATATATATTCATAAGGTTGCACAATACGCCTATACATATTCATGTCCTATCCCTGTTTCGTATTATAATGAGTTACAAGGTCCTTTGCGCCTCTGGTCATGGACAGGGGTCTCAAGATGAAGTAAATGAGTCTTCCTCCTGTGGGTAGGGGTCTTCAAGATGAAGTAAATGAGTCTTCCTCTTCTTGAACTTTTCACCTTTTAGTCTTCACGTATGGCCTTAGGGTTTGGTCAGTGTCCCAGCCATAAACCATCTGCTTCTTCCCCTTCAGGGGTCTGCTTTTCCTTATCAATAGCTGCTTATCAGTAGAATCAGTCTGTATTTTGTCAATAGAACCAGGTGTCTGCTTTTCCTTATCAATGGTTAGTGCCTTTGTTCTGCTTAGTAGGCATGATAGGTATAGACAATACTTTTGTTTAAGCAAGCTAATTCCTCTAACCCCCTTGTACAACCCCCTTGTACAACCCCCCTGTACATTGGTTAACCCTGTATCAGTATGTATGCTTGTTGGTAATGTATTCAACTAGAAGTCAGTCCTGTTCAATGTCGTGTTTAAGCTGGCACTACAGCACCCTAATAACTGAGTCTCCAGCCAAGTATGGCTAATATCAGGCTGAATTAATGCTTGTTTTATGCTCCTTCTGGTGCAGTAAGTCCTTGGATTCAAGCACTGTGGTAAGGCAAATGGAGCTCAGCCTCATTTTGCCATTCTGTATTTTTAGTTCTAACCCCTAATGCCTGCCTCCAAGTAGGATGCTAAGCCATCTCTTGGACTTAAGCATCAATACCACATCCTCATTTTGCAACCTCATGCACAATAGCTCAATGGCCAGGACACTCTGCCAGTCTATGGGCAGATCTTAACTCTCCATTTGAGGGAGATCTAAACACATTCTCCCATGTTAGGTGCTAGCTTAAGTACTCATTAACTTGATGTGCAGTATTCTTGGTTCTTTCTGTTGTAACTCTTCCAAACTTAGGGGATAATTAGTTCGCCATTGGATCTGAGAAAAAGAAAGATTCGGAGAATGATTCAGTAATTTAATGGTTGGGAGAGAAAAGACCTGAATTTCCATCTGCCTCACTTAAGTATTTTATGGGCTATATATAGGCTTCAGCTCTTTCCAGAAGGGTTGCATTAGAGAGAAAAAATAAAGCCAGCTAAAATTGAGCTAACAAAAAGGATGTTATTTGTGAACAGACTCAACAAAGTACCCAGCAGAGGAAAAGGGACCTGATATAGTATTACAGAATCATAGAAGGGTTTGGGTTGGAAGGGACCTTCAAACATCACCTAGTCCAACCCCCCTGCCATGGGCAGGGACATCTGGCAGAGGGGCTGTTAACTAGAGGGCTGGAACTAGATGATTTTAAGGTCCTTTCCAACCCAAACCATTCTATGATTCTATGATTCTATGTCAGGTTGCTCAGAACCACATCCAGCCAGGCCTTGAATGTCTCCAGGGATGGTACATCTATGGATAAAAGGACACTACAGACATGTAGGGGGGAAAGTGTAGATGCGTGTAGCCTTGGTCATGGAAAGTCAGCCTGGGCTACAACTTCTGCAGCTACTTTGGGTCCAACCAACAGAGCAGCCTCTGCATGCCGCAGAGCCTCTCCCCACCTAAGCACTGTAAGGTGTCTGCTGCCCATAACGCTATTTACAGACAGAAACACATACTCTTGGAGAGGGTTTGGAGGGCAAATTAATGCTTGATGACAGTGCCCATCCAATCAAGAGGCTGTGATAGCATTTTTCCCCCCCCAGCACTGGCCTGGAGAAAGACGCCTGCCCCAAGGACAGAGGACTACAGACCACCACCGAGCCTGGCAGACCACTGGGCTGGGTGTTTTGGGGTACTTCTCACACGCGGGTTGCCACCTGGCGAGGCACAGGCTACCGGATACCGCATAGGGCATCCAAGGATAAAATAAGTGCTTTGACCTGCAGAAGGTGCAGATCCACCTCCCCACAGGCACATCCCTGAGTCCAGGCGGGCTACATCGTGTGCTACCGCCGCCACGTTCTGTGGGGCCCAACCCGGGCAGGGCTTCCCGACTGGGGTTCCCCAGCGGGGCGAGGAGAAGACAGGCGGGTTAGAGATCTGCAGGGCCCGAGAGCCCTCACAGCGAGCACCGGGGATACCACAAGAGCCGGGACGTCCAAGCCGCCGCGCAGGGCACAGTCAGGAACAGCGCGGCTGCCTGAGGAGGTACCGGGGGAGCACCCGGAGCCAGGCGCTGTCCTCAGCTCCGGGTCGCTCCACCAGGCCGGGCCGCCTCACGGGCCAGCCCGGCAGCGGGGCAGGGCGGGGCGGGGCTGGGCGGGGCACACCGTTCCTTAGGCCGCCCTGCTCCGCCCGTACAGGTGTGGCAGCTGGCGCTACCTGCGGGGCGGGGTCCTCCGACGGCATAGGGATATCACCACCTGCTGTAGCGAACTGATCCTTACTACCGTGCCCAAGACAAGACGCGACTGAGCCGCATCGCTGCCGCCCTTTGGGAAGCCCGCGAGGAGCGGCGGCGTGCCGGTGCGGCACTAGGACCTGGGGGACTATTTTTTCACACCGTCCCCCCGCTTCCTTCACTCCCGGAGCAGAGCTGCTGTGTGTGTGTGTGAGCGCTCGAGAGAAAGGGGAAACGGCCGGGGAGGGAGGCGGATGCGTCTGCAGCCGTAAGTAGTTCCGGTTGAGGAAGTCGTCGGTCGCGGCAGCCGGGTTCCCGTGGCTGCGGCAGGGCCGGAGCGCCGCGTCCCGAGCGGTTACGAGCCCGGCCCCGGTACAGCCGCGCCGACCGCCGCCATGGCCACCCGCTCCTGCCGGGAGAAGGCGCAGAAGCAGAACGAGCAGCACCAGGCCATCCTGGCCAAGCTGCTGCGGGAGGAGGACAACAAGTACTGCGCGGACTGCGAGGCCAAGGGTACGGCGGGGCGGGCAGGGGAGGAGGGCGGGCAGGCGCAGGTGCGGCGAGCCCGGTGTGTGCCGGGGCGGGGTGGGAGGCCGGCAGCCGGTAGCGCTGCCGCCACCCCACCCTGCTCCACGTCCGCTGGGGCGGTAGGGCGCTGCCGGCAGCCGGCCCCCTCCAGGCGCAGTGGGAGGCATATAACCTCCGATGTCGTTGTGAAGCGTTTTCCGCCCCTCCATCAGCTGAGTGGTGGCAGCTGCGTTACCCCAGAGTGAGGACCCCCGGCTGAGGCTGTGGGCAGCGGCTGGCCCAGCCCTTTCCTGAACTTTCAGTGCCGCGTCCTCTTCCTGCGCCGGCAGGTATCGATCAAGAGCGGCTGTCAGCGCGCCTTCGGGAAGTTGCTGGCCGAGGGTCGGGATAGGTGCCAGATGAGCTGAATATTGAGCGTCTAAACCCATGCCCTTGAATATAGACTCAGTCACGTAAATGGCAGGCTCTTTGAGTTTGGGTGTCTGTGTCTGGCTAAATATGGCACAGGTTTAGCTTTGGTGGTGAATGAAAATTCTAAAGACTTACACTACTGACAGATCATTAGTCTAATAGTTTTATTCTCCAGCAAAGTAGATACTTATTTATGTTTGTGTCTACCTTGGGTTCTGTGGCCTTGAAATGGAAGAATGTACACATTTCTCATCTGGAGTTGATTCATTAAGATGCTATCCTAAATAAGATAATTGCACAGTAAGTTATTAAGTATCATACTTCCTGAATAACAGCCAGGTGTTTGAACTGTATGGTTAGCTCCAGAATTACCTTGTTTGGTCCTTTTCCACCTCAACTGGAGGTTAAGTACAGCAAGCTAGTTTGAGCAACCAGAATTGACCCTATGTTTGTAATTTCCCTTTTTTTCCTTACTGTTTTCCACCACGGATGTAAATCATGTAGTGCCTTGCACAGTGCTGTTGTTTAATACATCAGAAATAAGACTTTATTTTCCTCGTATGTAACCCAAAGTAGTATGTAATATGGATTACACCAAAAATGATAGGTTTTTATATTTTGCAGGTAACTTTTGTTAATCATTTTATGGCACAGCTATTCTTGCCCCCAGGCTTGCAGTTACTGTGTAAAAGACTTGTCGTCACCAGTCATTTTCTGGAAGAATCATGCTTGTACGTTTTGTGCATTACTGGCACTTGAGATTTCTATGCTGAATGCTGCTCTGAGTGGCTTGCTGATGGAATTCCATATGTGTGTTTTTCCTTACCATATGCCTCAGAGCTGGGGTTGCTCTGGGCTGTTCCAGAGCCTGGAATTCTCCAACTAATTTTTGTTGTGTCTTCCGAGTTCCCTCTTCCTAACCATCACTTGGTCAAAGGATCATTTGTAAGCCTCTATGGTCTTTTGCTACTTCAGCAATGCTGACACTGCCACCTTCCTCCCTCTTGTATTTGTGTTAAGGAATCTCTTTATCCACTGTTCTGATCTTTTTGATGCTCTCTCATGTCACAAGAGCATTCTTTCATAAGTTCAAGCTTTGATGTATCTTGAGTTTAGTTTTTGTCTCTCAGGTTCTGGAGGATGTACCCGTCTCATGACCAGGCTGCCTTCTGCTAGTATCTGTAACTCAGTTGCCACCTTTCTACCTTTCTAAAAATCTGACAGCACTTCTGAAAGCTTCTGTTTTCTCTTCTGCTCAACCCCACTTCACTCATGCTGTGTCTCTGTATGCCAGAGGTGTGGTTTGCTTTCGCCCTGTCCCTCAGGAAAGCTGACATGAAAATACTGTGTGATGCAATGTCAGCTTACAATATTGAGGGAATTGGTTTTCTTATTATCTTTCTTCTGTCAAGTTTAATTTCCACTTGCCTTCTGGCAATTCTTATTTTAAGTCTTGTATCATATTAGCTTCATAGGGCCATCTGCCTTTGCCTGTGCTGCTGTTGTTAAGTGTATGGTTTTCTTACAGTTGGAGGGGAGACTGTGGAATGATAAACCTATTTTAGCTTCAGCTGTTCTAAAGACACTTGACTTTGTCTGAGAGATGGTCTTATATGGACAATCCATGTAGCTTTCTTAAGTTTAGGAAACTTTCTTGTAGGCATGAGAGTTGCGTGAACAATGTTGAGATGTCTCTTCTGTACCTTGAAGCCTAGGTTTCTTTATACTTCCAGAAGACATGTGGCACAGAAGAAAAAACATGATCAGTTTAGCTGAAAATCAGGGTTTCCATGCCATGAACACATAATGCCATTGTTGAGCTCTTCCTTGTTGAAACTTCTTCGCTTTTCCTCCTCTTTTGATCAAGAAGGATGCTTCTTGCAGTTGCAGCCAGCTGTTTTATCCTAATGTTTCACACTTAATCTGCGTTGGCTGAGTGCTCATGACATACTGGTGTCTGGCAAAGCTATAGTTTTGCTAGTCCTGGTATGCAGTGATGTCTGAGGCAGCAATTTTTAACATGGCTCTATTAGCTAACCAGACTGTGTCAGCTGTTTGCATGGCTTTCCTCAGACTGGCAGTGTCCTTCATCTCTTGCATCACTAACAACATCCCTTTCATCTCTGGTCATGTTTGTTATTAGTCTGGAGTTCGCTGAGTGCCCCTAGAGATTCTCTTCAGCCATGAGCATGAAGCTGTTCACGACAAAGTATCTAGGACTTCTGTGGTGTCAGTCCTAGGCTGGAACATATGTTTTTACTTTTGTGAATCTAGTTGGTTCTTTTTTCTTTGAAATGCTGTCTGCTTCAGTTTTTTTTACTTTCCTCTCTTGTGTGAGCTTTGCTCCTTTGTCATTCTCTTTTTTTGCTCAGTGGGATCCCCTGAGTTCTGTTTTTTTTTTTGTTTTGTTTTTTTTTGTTTTGTTTTTTTTGTTTTGTTTTTTTTGTTTTGTTTTTTTTTTTTTTTTGTTTTTTTTTTGTTCTCTTCTGGTTCACCTGATTTTGGGGTAGCAGTATCTTTGTGATTAACTGGTTAATTGAGTTGCAGTTGTATTATTCTGGCAATACTTAAACCCCTTGTTTTGAGTATGGTCATTCAGATAGGTGGCAGTTCAGCATGGGTTCTTAACCAAAGCTGAGAGACTGTCATCACTAATTCTTTCCTCTCGCTGTATATGTTATAGTCTCTGTTAAACCTTGGGTATTAAGTTTAATTATTATATAAGTGTTCAGATAGTCACATCCAAGGGATGCTGAAATTTTGCAGAGTGTACTGGTGTGTCTGTTTTAATTGTTTTGTTTTGGTGTGTTTTTTGTTTTTTGTTATTTTGAGGCTTTAGGTAGCCAGATATCACTTAAAATCTTATAAATATCCTTTGGCCTTAAAAAATTTAATGTGGTCTTATTTGCGTATTTATCATTCATTGCTTTCACTTTATCTACTGTAATGCCACTTTTGAACTTTTCCTTCATATTGTTAAGGCTTCCCTATTGGCTTTTTACTTCTAACATCAAAAAGATAATCTGAATTTACTTCTGTCCTATTGCTCTTTCACTCTCCTAAATTAGTGAGTTAGCTCTCCTTGCTCTTAGTATGAGACTACCACCAGCACTGCTTGTGAGGAAGTTTTAAGCATACATCTCTTCTGTATTATCACATGCTTGCTCTGTGTAAGTATTAAAAAAACCTACCTCTTAATCTTCCTCAGAATAATCTTGCTGTCTTTAATAATGTTCTTGTATCAAGAACAAACCCATCCTTTGTTTTCTGGCCAATTTTTTTCAAGTGTGAGGTATGCAAATAACATTAGACAGCTTTGTTCTGCAAGTCTTGTAGAAGGTGGAGAATACAGCTGAGGACACATCTGCCAGAGTAAGCATTAAGTAATAATTAGGATTGCTGACTCTGGCAGTAGTTTCTGGAAATGCTTTTAATGCTGTATTTCCCTTTTTAACTGTTAAAATAAAATAGCTGCTATGGATCTGACTGTCCCTGCTAAAATTTGTTGGAAGCTACCTGCTGTAGGGCCATACTGTAGTCGCCATATGTCGCCTTCAAACTGTAAGTCTTTACAGCTGCCAGAAAGACTGGATGACACCTCTGTGGGGAAGAAGCCTAAAAAAATCAAAGGTTCTGGAAGAGTCTGTGCAATCACTGAGATTTTTGGATGAGTGAGGAGGCTGGGATGTCATTTGACAAGGCAGTGTTTGTCTGTGTACTGACTCTTCTTTACATCCCTGTCTGAAAGCAGTCTATATAAGGCAGTAGATGCCTTCCCAGTGTTATACTACTGGAAAGTAGTTACACTACTGTTCCTAATACTTGTAGGAAATAGTAAGGCATGTTGTCAGTAACATAAGTCATCCTGAATTTTTGGAAGAGATAAGCAATTGAAATTCTTTTTGTGTTCCTTTTGTGTGTATAACTAGGTAAAGCTAGCAGGAATTGGAAGGATCTAGGAGAAAGAAATAGCTATAGATCTGTCTTGTGTGTAGATTATGCTAAAGCTGTTATCAAGCATGTGGCTTTTTCCCCCCCCCTCTTTCACTGTAGAGAGAGATTAAATGCATTTTTATTATTGTTGCAGTTCTGGTATTTGAATCTTTTAAGCAAGAGCACCTCTTACAGATCTGTCAAATGAAGCCAAATGAAAAACCTGTTAATTTTAACTGGCAACCCTTTACTCTAGGAGCTATAATTTGCTATTTCCATATACTTAGTTCCTAGTTATTACATGCTAAGAAGTCTCCTAGACTTGTGCTACTGCTTGGCAGCAAGGCTGGTATTATTTGGGCACTGATACTAAACAATGCTGAATCAAGTACTTGGAAGTTGAAGCGTGTTATGAAGCTCAAAAGGAGATGTTTTTTTCTTAGAAGGGGACAAGACATTCAAGTATCAAAGGATCAGCCATCTAAGCAAGTAGATCAGTCAACTGAAGGCTGTCAGTCTAGTTCTGGTGTGTCTGTCTCTGCAAATGTGGACCATAAGGCTCCTATTACTGTTCCTAATGATGTTTCAACAAAAGTTATGATTGAAACCAGTGTGAGTGCTTTCTAGAGTACCTTTTCTTTGTATGCTTGCATGTGGATGTTGGCTCATTAGGAACGGATTGACTGTTGAAGTCTGCTTGTAAATTAACCGCTGTCAAGAAGGCAATTACCTGAGATATCAACTGCTGTAAAATTTTAACTGTAACAAAGTTAACATAATTGAAAGCTTGCATGTCTTTGTATAAACAGTTTCAGATGTCTTGAACCTTCAGAAAAGGTCAGTAAATTTCTGTATCTGTGGAGGTGTTTTGTTTTTGCTTGTTTTAATGTTTACTTCATGCCTGGTAGTGCTTGAAGCCTGTTTAAATGATCTCTTACCAGAATCCTAGAACAAAGAGTCACATTGACACTGTTGCTTGTTCAGCCAGATTAAAATTGGTTTACTTTGTTTATAATATTAATGAAAACAATTTTCAGTGTTTATAGTACTGTACGATTGGATATCTGTATATGACTGAAGACTTGGTCTTTTCTGTCTGAAGAGTGGCAGATACAGGCTCTTAGGAGCGCAGGGAAGATTATGGTACTGAAATTTGTGTGGCCAGAACCAGTTATTGCAGTTTTGGTTTCAAGTAAACCTAACTTAACTCCCCCAAGAACTTGCCAATCTCAAATAAAAGTCTCTTAGCAGTAGGGGAGGAAAAAAAAAAGCTTAAACTGAAACGGGCAGAGTAGTTTGCATATGATCTCTTCTGTGTCTGGAAGACCAGCTTGAATGTGTATAAGCACCACTTCCGTGAAGCTGGTTTTGCTATTTACTTGTTTTTATGGCTGGTGTTCTCACTGTGTTAATCTTGCTTGTATACTTAGAGTCATAGAATAGTTAGGGTTGGAAAGGACCTCAAGATCATCTAGTTCCAACCCCCCTGCCATGAGCAGGGACACCTCACACTAAACCATCTCACCCAAGGCCTCGTCCAACCTGGTCTTGAGCGCTGCCAGGCATGGAGCATTCACAACCTCCCTGGGCAACCTATTCCAGTGCCTCGCCATCCTAACAGGAACGAATTTCCTCCTTACATCCAATCTAAACTTCCCCTGTTTAAGTTTGAACCTGTTACCCCTTGTCCTATCACTACAGTCCCTAACGAAGAGTCCCTCCCCAGCATCCCTGTAGCCCCCCTTCAGATACTGGAAGGCTGCTATGAGGTCTCCACGCAGCCTTCTCTTCTCCAGGCTGAACAGCCCCAACTTTCTCAGGCCGTGTTCATACGGGAGGTGCTCCAGTGCCCTGATCATCCTCGTGGCCCTCCTCTGGACTTGTTCCAACAGTTCCATGTCCTTTTTATGTTGAGGACACCAGAACTTTATTTTATACTTGAGTGTACTTCATCAAGAATTAACCTAAAGTAAATGGGTAACTCTTACAGCCCACTGCCTGTGCAAGGCTTTAGCTCTTCCCTCTGGCTGTCACTGTAAGAAAGCTTTGGGGCAGCTCATGTACAGTATTGGGTTGCTCTAGGATCAGGCACTGGCTGCTGTACCTCCCCAGGTGAAGACCTTCCCTGTCTTCCTCCTAAGGTGGAGAAGCTGTTGAACACCAAGGGAGAGGGAGCACATACGGATTAGGTTGGAGGTCAGTTCCACACACTGCTGAAGTGCAGCTTCTAGCCCTATACTGGTGTTTAGAGACGGTAGCGACCAAAAAGTCCCTGATTACTGCTCTATGGATATCTTGTGCCAGTGAACATAATTGCAGATACCGGCTATGACTAGGTTACTTAGATCAAGTGATACTGTTGCAAGGTTGATACTTCTACTGTGAGATCAGTTTGGTAAAGATCACACAAGCATAACAGACTGAAATATGAGTAGACAGATTCAACAACTGGAGGCTTCTAGCTGTCCAATTAGGCTTTGCAATATCCTTCCACAAGGAATAATGAAGGTAAACTGCTTTGGGTCAAGGTGGGTCTTGTTTAATCTTGGCAACTGGAATAATGTATCTTTGCCTTTAATAATAGCAAGGAACTGTGTATCACGAGAAATCCTAGTAATCATCCAGTACTTACACTGTTGTTTTTCTTGCCTCTTTGTGAAAGATAATGCTTTCAAAGACCGTAAGGGACTAGAAACTCTCTTCAGCCTCTCCTG
Source organism: Pezoporus flaviventris (assembly GCF_033815535.1). Taxonomy (NCBI): domain Eukaryota; kingdom Metazoa; phylum Chordata; class Aves; order Psittaciformes; family Psittacidae; genus Pezoporus; species Pezoporus flaviventris. The sequence goes on along the minus strand of NW_026892579.1, from coordinate 24,901,752 downwards.
ACATTGCATCACCAGGGCTGTGGGTTTTTTGTTTGTTTGGGGTTTTTGTTTGTTTTGCTTGTTTGGTTGGTTTTTTGGTTGGTTTGTTGTTTGTTTTTTTTTTTTTTTTTTTTTGCATCAGTTCCCTGATTCTAAATAAAATTAACCCAGTGATCTGGTTTTATTCTGTACCCTTTTAACTACTGCTAACACTGGTTCTATGAGACTGAAACTAGGATTTAGTTACTGTTGCAGCTCTGAGAGCTACAATTAATTGTCTCACCCAAGAAAATAACCCTTCAGAAGATCCCTCTCTTGCTGGGAGGAGCGGAATGTGGGTGGCAGCTTTAGTTTAAAACTTGTAAGTCACTGGGGTGTTGCAGTATTGGGTCACTCTAGTGGTGTGTTTTCTGCCTGTAAGGAAGGGATTTATTTCTATGTCCTGACTCTTACACTGCAGAAAAATATTTTGAAATAAGTCACAGGAAATCTGTTTAGCTTGTAATAGAATAGGGTTATTTGCAAATACAGGCTCCTGCTGTTGAAACTGTGTGCACAGCCTGAAGGCTTTCAAACAAAGCCCTTAAATTGGTATTGTGGGTGCAGTCTCCATTTTTCAGGACTTAACTGAACTTGATGGGATGAGACCCAAAGTGGCCTGATGTAGCTTTGAAGTTAGCATTGCTTTGACAGGAGGCTGGGCTACATGACTTCTGGAGGTCCCTTTCAACCTACATTTTTCTGTGACTACTAATAAAAATATTTGTAGGACTTAAGGGCTTTTTAATTATTTTGCAATTTTTTGGATTCTTGGGTTGATTATAGAGATGCAGAAATCCTTACATGCTTAGTTTGCTGTCCTACATTCAGAAGTTTAGACTTTGGCAATTTAAGCTGTTTCCTTTCTGTTAACCATAAAGGTAGGACAGTTCCTGAAAAGTGATTATGAGTATTTCTTACCTTTTGGAGTGCAGCACACCCTAGTTCATCTGGTCAGGGGCTACTGGTGTGTCTTCTAATGGTATCTAACCTGTGGTTCAGCCACTCCATAATGGCATGGAAAGGATGCTACTGCAGGATGCTGTTGATACAAGCTGTTGACTTCTGCTTTTTTTTCTTTCATAAATCTTCTATTTGTGGAACTGAAACTGATCCTGTCTTGCAGATCTGCTCTCTTCAGTCTGAATGCTGTATAGAAAGAGCAACTGTGCTGCTGCTTTAAGAAGTTCTTGTCAACAGTACAGAGGAAGCAATTAGATATATATGTGATAATAGACTTTTAGGGAGGTACCTTTTCCTAGAGGAGTGACTCCCTCTTTAATCCATGCTTCCTACAGGACTTAGAGTCAATTACCAGCCATTACTCAAGGAGTAGTTGGCAGTTAATTTAGCTCACGTGTCACATTGTCCTAGGGTGGCTCACTAAGGTTAATTTGAGTATGATTCAGCTTTATGTTGGGAACTTAGATGCTTTGTATTCTCCTGTGGCCACAACTAAATTCCCCAAGATTTAATGACTTTGCCTTATGAACAGGTAAAGTTGTCTAGTGGTACCTTACCCTCATGTTGAGGGTCTCAAAGAGCAATACAGTTGAACCCATGACTGATTGAATCCATTTGCACTGTACTGTCAACAACAAGTAATTTTCAGATATGACGGAAGACTCAACAGGAGTTAAGACTAATGGGATGCACTTATGAGTGCAGACGGAGCTGACCAATGTCATTTTGAGGCCACTGTAGGTCATAGTGTGTGTAGGGGAAGGTCTTGAGGACTGGAAGATAGCAAATGTCATTCTGATCTCTGAAAAGGGAAAAAAATGAACATCTAGAGAACTACAGGCCAGCCAGCCTTGCCTTACTCCCTGGGAAGATGACAGAGCAAATAATCCTGAAAACATGAAGGAAAAAAAATGATGGGGAATTGCCAGTGTGGATTAGCGAAGGTGCTGTCATGCCTAACCAACCGATAGCCTTCTGCAACGACCAGGCCAGATGACTGGCTTGGTGGATGAGGAGAACAATGGATATTTTTAATTTTTAGTGAGGCTTTTGAAACTGTCATGTAACTTCCTCACTGGTAATGTGATGAAGCGCAGTCTGGATGAAAAGACAGTGAGGTGCATTGAAAAATGGCTGAAATATCAGGCTTAGAGTTGTGATCAGCTTAAAGCTGAGCTGGAGGCCAGTTACTGTTGGCGTATGGCAGGGGCTGATACTGAGGCTAACACTTGTTAACATCTTCATTAATGATCTGTGTGATAGGACAGACTGCACCCTTAGCAAACTTGATGTGATGCAGAACTGGCAGGAGTGGTTGATGAGCTAGGTGCATATGCTGCTGCTCAGAACAGAAAAATGGTCAGACTGAAGAAATGGGCCAGCAGGACCCACATGAAGTTCAACAAAGGGAAATGTGAAGCCCCACCCTTAGGGAAGGAGTGCTGGAGATGCAAAGGAATGCTGGTAGTCCTGTGGATCACACATTCATCATGAACCAGTAACGCACCCTTGCCACAAAGGACAGCAGCATCTTGGACTGAATTTCAGGAAGAGCATTGTCAGTGGCTGGAAGAAGGTAATACTTCTTTCCTCAGCACTGGTGAGACTACATCTGTAGTGCTGCGTGCAGTTCTGGGCTCCACGTTACAAAGAAACATGGACAGGCTGGAGCAAGTCTAGCCAAGGGGTACAAAGATGAAGAGGTTGGTCTCCTGACATAAAAGGAGAGGCTGAAAGAGCTGGGATTGTTTAGCCTGGAGGAGAGAAGGCTACTGGGGAGATTTTATACACGTGTGTAAATATCTGGTGACAGAGCAAAGACGACAGAGATACACTTGTTTGTAGTATCTGGTGATAGGACCAAGAGGTAATGAACACAAATGGAAACAAAGGAATTTCCACTGAAATGAAAGTATTTTATTTTATTTTTTTTTTTAATTTTATTTTTTAATTCTGTGAGAGCTTGAACATGGGAGCAGGTTACCCAGAGAAGCTATGGAGTCTTCATCCTTGGAAATACTCAAAACTCAATTGGGAACAGCCCTAGGCAACTTGCTGTAGTTTGCTCTGTTCTGAGCAGGGGGTTGGACTAGATAGTCTCCAGGGTTCCCTTCCAATCTCAGCTACTTCAGACTCGGTTCAGCTGCTGCATCACTTGTAAGCCTGTATGGAGACCTGCTGCAGATACCATGTAAGTTTTTTTTCTATTTTTCTTTGCAGTGCAAGCATCTGCCATACGTAGATTGAAAGTAGGTTCTTTGTTTAATGTTAAGGTTCTTTATGAGAAAGGAAAATGATTGTACAGCAGTAAATACAGACTGTAGTACAGTCTGCACTTTTCCTGAAATAGCTGATAGAGAAATCTTGCTGTAGTTTGTACATGCAAAGGTAAAAAGGACCAAACCCAGCCATTTAGAGTAAGTGGGAATTGGGAGTCTACGCAAAAAGGATAATGATTTTTTGTATTTGAAATGCTGTTTAAGTCTTGCTAGAAGAGTGCCTTCACAACTTAACCACTTCCTAGAGCTGGTAGGAAGTTGCTCAGAACTAGAGTCTTATGTCAGAAATCTCCCTGGATCTTAAAACTGCTGGTTGGAAGTTGGTATTATGACTAAAAGTGATGTGGCCTGGAAGACTGGGGCAGAACAGAAACTACTGCAGATTCCTGTTCTTCATTTTAGCCTCTTACCTGATTGTTTACTGAAAGCTTGAGCAATATTACTGTTTAAATTTTTCTCTTGAATGGCTTCACAGAAAGACATTTACATAAACCAGCTTTATTTCTTTTTGTGAAGACTTGGCAATCTTAGATTTGGATGGATAGCTATTTCACATTGGTCTCTGTTTACAGTAGACTGATTATATGGTATAATGCTAACCCTTACTTAGCTTCCACTCCCTTGTCTTACCACGTGTTGCTTTCCAGTAGATGATGAACTTGTATGTCTTAAGTACATACTGTCAAGGAGCTCCTGCTTGGTGCTATCAAACTTGACCCAGTCAACAAAATCTGAGTTCTTGCTTTGTTTGCAGCTTATCCAAAATACTTATGAGTAGATCTGTGTTCTAGAGTCACTCTCTGGTTTGGAGAGCACCCTACTGCTGCAAGACTGTGGTGGATGTGGATAGGGAGAGCACTAATTCTGTAGCTAACAGAGATGGTGACAAGTTTTATGGGGGAAGGGAAAACCACACAGGTCAATGTCTGTCTCGATAAACCTAGACTGTCTGTTGCCCCCTCTGCCTTGAGAAAAAGTATTTACTTCCAGTAGACCATGGAGGAAGAAGAGGTAGAGACTAGCTCAGCCCCTGTCAGAATGGAGCTGTGGACAGCCATGTGTTATACTTAGTTGCTTGGCAACACTGCCTCTAACTTTGCAGCTGTGGTTTAGTAAAAAAGCAATTTTGTTTCTCAAAGCTATGCCTGGCTCTGATTTTGTGTAAGAAAATGCATGTACTGATGAGGAGTAGGGAACTGTCCCTCTTGTATGGATGAGAAGGAATGTGGTACTTCATGTTTGGTTATCAATTGCAATACTCTTGTGTAATACCTCCTTTTTAAGGAGGGAACAAGAATCTTATGCAATTTTACTGAAATGTTTGAGTGAAAATGAATAAATCTTAATAGTACAGGACTTCATTAGTAGTATTAAAGGCAGCAGTAGTCCTACAGGAATTTCTGAAAAAGAAGATGAAAGTGATTCATTGTGTGTAACTTACTATTCTTGAATGCAATTGAACTTGCAAGTGGATTGAAAACACTGTAGTATGTGGCAACTGGGACTGAGTAATTACTTTGAATAAGATCCTTGTAATGTGCACTCAAGTCTTTTGGGTTTAAATTTGTCATTCATAATTTCTAGAAACAACCAGTGTATTGGTAAGTAATGATGTTTTTAAGTATAGAGACTTTTTTTTTTCCTATTAGGGTATGTACCTGTGGAATGTTTTTTTCAGTTGCCTGTAGATGATCGCAAAAACATCCCTTCAAACATGGCAAATGCCATACTTAATGTTCACCTTTTACATCTTCAACAGAAACATGCATTTAATCTCCCCTTCTCAGCAGTAGTTAAACCAAAGGGACATGCCAGTAACATATGGAGTGTAGGCTTTTTGGTTGGTGTTCTCATTGACAAGTGATACATAGGTGGGTTATTCTCAACTTTAAATGTGTTTAAACTGCTGCACTGGATATGGATGGGATGGTGGTAACTTTCCCCATAGCAGCCCTCATAGTGCTGTGCTTTTTAACTAGAAGAGTGTTGGTAACACAACCAGTGTTCGGGCTGTTGCTGAGCAGTGCTAGGGCAGCATCAAAGCTGGGTCTCCAGCCTTCCCCCAAAGGCCACTAAGTGGGGGGTGGGCAAGAGGCTGGGAGGGAAAGTAGCCAGGATGACTGACCAAAGGGATATTCCATACCATTTGATGTTGTGCTTAGCAATACAGACTGAAAGAAGGAGGGGGGAAGGAGGGCATTCACTGTTGAAGTGTTTGTCTTCCAGAGCAACAGCTATGCATACTGAAGCCTTGAGGAAGGGGGCATTGCCTGCTGGTAGGAAGTAGAGAATAGATCTGCTTGGTTTCCTTCTGTGCGTGGCTTTTTCTTTATTAAACTGCCTTTATCTTGACCCATGAGTTTCTCCATCTTATTTTCTTCCCCTTGGTGGGCCTGTGGCAGCCAGCCAAGGTTAACCCACCTTACTTGTGTGTTCTAAGTAAAAAAGTAACTATCATTCCCCTTAATAAAGGTTGTGAGGCCTTGGTTCACTCTTCTGGGTGTTCTGTAGCCCATAGCAAGCAGCCTCTGAAAGAAGTGATACTAAATGCCCCTTGACACTTTTCTTGTTCACTGCTATTTCCATGAAGTTTGGGTGTTCATGGAGTGCTTGCTTAAAAAGGCTACTCCAGTAATGTTATACAGCAAAAGGACTGTCAAGTGTTTGGACAGTTTGGAAAGCTTGAGACTTTAACAAACACAAGAGATTCAAGATCACATGCTAGAGAATCCTCCAGAGTATTTTAAGAATTGGTATTTGTCAAGCAGCCTTAATTCCACTCTGAACACTTGTAATTCTAGATTTCAGACTAAATGCAGCTGAGTTCTTTGGTATTGTATTCAATTTCTTTTCCTGGCTTTTGACAAAGGTGGTACTTTGAGGCATAGTATTTTACAGCAACATCTTCGACTGCAGGAGGTAGTAATCTTTTGTTTGTGTTTTCTTAAAAGTAAATTTGGTTCTTCCTTTCCCAGTCGTATGTAGTTGATGTATGATGGCTGAGTGTTGATGATTGTCTGTTTTGCTGGAATGCTTAACTGTTAATTGAGTTTTATTTTAGTATTATCTCTGAGGACACTGCCATAATTTTAGAAAACAAGAAGATGACTTTAGAAAAATGCAAAGTGCATTTCAGCATTGTCTGGCATAATACATTCTGATTGAATATAAACTACTTTTTTTTTAAATGATAAAGTTGTCAAATCCTGGACCAAGTTTTCTTCAGAGAGGTGGTGGAACATACCTTAAAGGTGTTTCAGACAACAGAACAAAATTCTGGTCTAATTAGATCTGATTGGGGCATCTTATTAGCCTAAATGACCTTGGGAAGTACATTCACAACTAACCAACAGCTTTTATTCACTGACTGAGGAAATACAGTAGCTGCGTCTTTTAAAGAGCAGGTGTTAACCATCTCCCAGGGCTTGCATCTTGTGGATTGGCCCAAATCTGGCTATGAGGATGGGTACTGAAGCTGTCCAAGGTCTGAGCCATTTGCTAAGACTTTGGCAGAGTATAGTACTGGGGTATAGCTGGGCTAGCATACAAGTCCTGGGGATTTGTGGAAAGGATTTGTGTCCATGTCACTTCTGGCTGTGTTCCCTCACACCCTGCTTGCTGGCAGGGCAGTTGGAGAAGCAGAAAAGTCCTTAATGCAGTGCTAGAACACTGATGTGTTACCAACACTGTCTTGGTCACAGACCCAAAACACAGTGCCATATGGGCTGCTGTGAAGGAAATAAACTTCATCCCAACACAAACCAGTACAGAAGGAGAAGACTGATACAGGAAGCTAACTGGCCAGTCTTTACAGATGGCTTTAGTGTACTTCTACAGTCCAGAGCCTGAAATTTGGTACTTCTTGTCTAAAGACTTGGATCTCTGGCTTCTTTCTGCATCTTTTTCAAACACAAGTTTATGTGGGAGAGGTCATCATAGGATAGTTAGGGTTGGAAAGGACCTTAAGATCATCTAGGTCCAACCCCCCTGCCAAGGGCAGGGACATCTCACACTAAACCATCTCACCCAAGGTGTTGTCCAACCTGGCCTTGAACACTGCCAGGGATGGAGCATTCATAACCTCCCTGGGCAACCTATTCCAGTGCCTCACCACCCTAATGGGAAAGAATTTCTTCCTTATATCCAATCTAAATTTCCCCTGTTTAAGTTTTAACCCATTACCCCTTGTCCTGTCACTACAGTCCCTAATGAAGAGTCCCTCCCCAGCATCCCTATAGGACCCCTTCAGATACTGGAAGGCTGCTATGAGGTCTCTACCCAGCCTTCTCTTCTCCAGGCTGAACAGCCCCGACTTTCTCAGGCCGTGTTCATACGGGAGGTGCTCCAGTGCCCTGATCATCCTCATGGCCCTCCTCTGGACTTATTCCAACAGTTCTATGTCCTTTTTATGCTAAGGACACCAGAACTGCACACAGTACTCCAGGTGAGGTCTCACAACAGCAGAGTAGAGGGGTAGGATCACCTCCTTTGACCTGCTGGTCATGTTCCTTTTGATGCAGCCCAGGATACGGTTGGCTTTCTGGGCTGCAAGTGCACACTAAAGCCAGCTCATGTTCATTTTCTCATCAACCAGCACCCCCAAGTCCTTCTCCACAGGGCTGCTCTGAATCTCTTCTTTGCCCAACCTGTAGCTGTGCCTGGGATTGCTCCGACCCAGGTGTAGGACCTTGCACTTGGCATGGTTCAACTTCATGAGGTTGGCATCAGCCCACCTCAGAAGCGTGTTGAGGTCCTTCTGGATGGCATTCCTTCCCTCCAGGGTATCAACCGAACCACACAGGTTGGTGTCATCAGCAAACTTGCTGAGGGCACACTCAATCCCACTGTCCATGTCAGTGACAAAGATGTTAAACAAGACCGGTGCCAACAGTGATCGCCGAGGGGCACCGCTCGTTACTGGTCTCCAGCCGGACATTGAGCCATTGACTACAACTCTTTGCGTGCGGCCATCCAGCCAATTTTTTATCCACCGAGTGGTCCATCCATCAAATTGATGTCTCCCCAAATTGGAGACAAGGATGTCATGTGGGACAATGTCGAATGCTTTGCACAAGTCAAGGTAGATGACATCAGCTGCTCTACCCCTGTCCATCACTTCTGTAGCCCCATCATAGAAGGCCACCAAATTGGTCAGGCAGGATTTCCCCTTAGGGAAGCCATGCTGGCTGTCACTCAGCACCTTGTTGCTTTTCGTGTGCCTTAGCATGCCTTCCAGGAGAATCTGCTCCAAGATTTTGCCAGGCACAGAGGTGAGACTGACTGGTCTGTAATTCCCTGGGTCATCCATTTTCCCCTTCTTGAAAATGGGGGTTATATTTCCTTTTTTCCAGTCGTTGGGAACTTCACCTGACTGCTGTGATTTTTCAAATATGATGGCCAGTGGCTTAGCAACTTCATTTGCCAGCTCCTTCAGGACAAGCATATGGATTTCATCAGGTCCCATGGACTTGTGCACTTTCAGGTTTTTAAGATGATCTCGAACCTGATCCTCTCCTACAATGGGCCCAAGGTCTTCATTCTCACAGTCCCTGTGTCTACCTTCCAAGACTTGGGTGGTGCAGTCAGAGCCTTTGCCAGTGAAGACCAAGGCAAAGAAGTCATTCAGAATCTCAGCCTTCTCCAAATCCTGTGTGGCCAGTTCTCCCGATAGCTTCCAGAGGGGGCCTACGTTGTCCCTAGTCTGTTTTTTATTTGCTGTGTACCTATAGAACCCCTTCCTGTTATCCTTAATATCCCTAGCCAAGTTTAATTCTAACTGGGCCTTAGCTTTCCTAAGCTGGTCCCTAGCTTCCTGGACAACATCCCTGTACTCTTCCCAGGCTGCGTGTCCTTGCTTCCACCTTTTATAAGCCTCTTTTTTTCATTTGAATTTTCCTCAGGAGCTCCTTATCCATCCAAGGAGGTCTCCTGGCCCTCCTGCTGCACTTCCTTCTAGCTGGGATGCAACACTCCTGAGCTTGTAGTAGGTGATCCTTGAATATCAACCAACAGTCTTGGGCCCCCCTGCCCTCTAGGGCTTATATCCCATGGAACCTCACTAAGCAGGTTCCTGAAGAGGCTAAAGTCTGCTCTTTTGAAGTCCAGGGCAGTGAGCTTGCTGCATGCTCTTTTCACTGTCCTGAGGATCTCAAATTTGAGCATCTCGTGATCGCTGCATCCAAGGCTGCCCTGGAGAGTCACATTTCCAATGAGCCCCTCCCTGTTGGTGAGCATGAGGTCAAGCATGGCACCTCTCCTTGTCGGCTCCTCTATTACTTGCAGGAGGAAGTTGTCTTCCACACAATTGAGGAACCTCCTGGATTGCTTGTGCCAGGCCATACCGTCCTTCCAACAGATGTCAGGGTGGTTGAAGTCACCCATGAGAATAAGGGCCTGTGAGCGTGAGGCTTTTCCTATCTGTCTATGGAGTGCTTCATCTGCAGGTTCCTCTTGACCAGGTGATCTGTAACAGATCCCCACAGTAATGTCTCCCATAGTTGTTTTCCCTTTAACCCTGACCCACAAACTCTCTTAACTGATCACCTGTCCCCAGACACAGTTCCATACTCTCCAGCCTATCCCTAACATAAAGGGCAACTCCCTGTCCCCGCCTGCCGGGCCTGTCTTTTCTAAAGAGCCTGTAACCTTCTATTCCAACACTCCAGTCGTAGGAGCCATCCCACCATGTTTCTGTGATGCCTATTATATCATACCCCTGTAGATGTGCACACATCTCTAATTCCTCTTGTTTGTTCCCCGTGCTACGGGCGTTTGTATAGAGGCATGTGAGCCGAGCTCCAAATGAAGTCGGCTCCTTGGCTGGAGTGGCTGGAATATATCTACATTGCTCCGAGCATTTATTATAGGTGCTGGCAACTGACTGTGTGTGTTGGGATGGAATGATGCCCCCCTCCCCCAACACATCTAGTTTAAAGCATCCTTGACCAGTCTGGCAAGCCTCCTACCAAAACCACAGACCAGCTCTACCAGCCCCCGCTAGACCTGGCCTACAAACTTGGGTCCCGTGTTCAAGACACCCAAGCCCCTGACTATGACACCACCCTTTTAACCATTTATTAACCTGGCCAATCCTCCTAGCTTTTTTTAGGTCCTCACCTGCATCCTGGAGAATTGATGAAAAGACTACCTGAGCTCCAGAGCCCCTAACCACCTCCCCCAGGGCTCTGTAGTCCTTCTTTATGTTCCCCAGGCTACTGCTATCTGTATCACTAGCGCCCGCATGGACAACTAGAAGTGGGTAATAGTCCATGGGACTTACTAGAGCAGGCAGCCTCTCTGCAACATCCCTGATCGGTGCCCCTGGTAGGCAGCACACCTCCCTTGAGACTGGGTCAGGCTGACAGATGAGTGCTTTTGTCCCTTTCAGAGTAGAGTTCCCTACTACTATGACCTGCTGCTTTTTCCTGGCAGCACCAGTAGAGATCTTCTTTACCAGTGCATCAGCCGGCTGTTTCTGGCTCGAGTGCATTTCCTCATCAGCCCCCTGCAGGACAGCAGAGCGGTTCTGCGTGGGGACAACAGATTTAGGAGGAAGCCCCTTGCTTTTAATTGTCCTTTTCCTCATTTTTTTTGGTTTTTTTTTTGTTGTTGTTGTTGTTGTTTTTTGTTACTAATTCCCAGCTTTTCAGCTTAACGGCCTCCTTCTTTCCTCCATGAGCTAGAGGGGAAGCTTGAGGCCCCTGCTCACTTTGCGCCTGGAGCAAGCATTCCTGCTTCCTCTCAGCTTCCCTGACACCTCGCAGTTTATTAACAGCATCCCGCAGCTCAGCCCCTGCTGCAGGAGGACCTCCACCAGGGAGCACCGAGTGCAGCCCTGCCTATCGTGCACCCTACCCTCACCAGACCAGTGCAGGCACTCTCTACACCCCGAGCTCTGCACTGCAGCCTCCCCTCTCACCGGCTCTGTCTGGGTGCCTACGCTGGCCACCGCCGGGGCAGCCAGAGCAGAGCTCCCGGACCGGGCCCTGGTCATGAGGCGAGTGCTCACCATCCCGCTCGCCTGCCTGCACGAACTGCCGAACCACGCCCTGTTCGCCCGCGCTCCCTGGGGCAGGTTTTTAGCCAGTCATGGCTGGTGCCGCTGCTTCAGGCTCCGCCCCCTGTGAGTCAGCTGCTCGCTCTCGTCAGCTGAGCTGCCGGCTCCTGGGCAGGTCCTGTCGAGGACTTGAGGCTCCCTCGGTGGCTCTCGCAGCTCTGATTTGAGGCTCCTGGACGCTGAGCTTCCCCCCGCTCAGGTGTTGAAGGCATCTTCTCTCGAGCTACTCACCTCAGCAATTGGAGGTGCGTTTACTGGCTTTGTAACACAGAATGTGTAAGGGAAACCATCTCCAGAGTCCCTGAGGGCTGCGCAGCGGTTGTATAATTTGATGAGTGTTTAGTTTGAGATGTGTTTATTGAAGAGTGTCTGTAGTTATATTTGAGTAGAAATTCTAAAGGGAAGCTGATTAATGCGATTACCAGACAACTTCTCTAGTAGAGAAAGGTATTTTTTTTTTTATCAGCAGATAGGTTATATTATAAGCCTATGTTGTAAGCAAATCTTATTTCTGAGGTATTTTTGTCATCACTAAAAGAAGAACTTAAATTGCTGGCTGAAGGTGTTTTTTTCTTTGCAGCAGCAGATGCTTACATAGCCTTTACCCTTTGCCTGGCTATGCAGGGGGGCTTTTGCTACTTCCCAACAAAGTAGTGTAGATTTACACCTTTTTCTTAGCATTGGTGCTTTTAGTTGATGCTCAGCTATCAGATTATGAAAGCATTTTGTAAGAGCTCGTTGTTTCCCAATTTTCTTTTTATTTCTGCATATAAAAGGACTATACATTGTACAGTTAAAGCAGTAGGCCTTTTAGCAGTTTCGTGCTGACAGGGGAAAAATAGCAATCAAGACCAGCTCCAGAAGCTTCCTACTAATATTTTAACATGCCTATGTAATCTTGTCTTTTTTTTTGGTAAGTACCAAATGCTGCTGACAGGAAACGACAGCTCACACACCTTCTAGAAGCTTGAACTCTGACACAAGCAGTCTTTCTCTTTACAAGTGAAGAGGCAGAATAAAATTAGATTGCTATTCCTTAGCCAAACTGAAGCTGTTGGCTTACTGAATGTGCCAGGGTTGGCATCTCTCTTATTTCTCATTCTTAGGGCAGTGGCTTTACTTTCTGAAGGGTGTGCTGTAGCAAGCCAATATCCCAAGGCTAAGCAGGAGTGCTGTGGCCATGTGCAATGTACTCTACGTATACATGCACAGTAACCAAGCATGAGCATGGTAGTCATGGCTACCGGCTAAGGGTCAGGAGCTGCTCTCTGATTGTTTAGTAGCTGGTTATGGTGGTGCTTGCCTAGGCAGTGTTAGGCTGGTTGGGGAAACCTGCCGTTTGAAATACTTCCAAATCAGGGATACAAACTTTGGAAAATTGTTTTAAAGGAAGCTTCAGTACAAAACCCTGAATTAAACTTTTTTTTTTTTTTTAAAATCCTGCCATCTTAGAAATAAAATGGAGGAGGCCTTGGTGATGTTTTGGGGAACAATTCCCCAAAAGCTATTTGTGATCTCCTTTTTCTCTGAATATTACTTTATACAAAGAGTGATCAACTATGCATGTATATAATGTCACAGTGAACTCAAAATACACTGAACAAATACAGTGAACAAGTACTGTATTTGTTTAACAAATTAACATTTGCATTTTATTATCATCACCTAATGTTTGGTAATTTTATTTCTGATTTTGAAAAACAAATGTCTTCTCACAATTGTATTCAGTCAAAACTCAGTTTTTTAATAACTGGCTGTTTGTTAATAAGGCCAAAAATCTTCAGTTCTTTCACTTTGTCACCTTACAGGGTTGCTTGTGCCAAATGACTATTGGAAAAGAAAAAGGCTGTTCATCTGAAGTAGCTGTAACTTGCCAGTCTTCTGATTGAAAAACTATGCTGGTTTTGGTGTGGGTTTTTTTTTTCCGTATTCCTAACTTAATTTCCTGTATGAAGCTTTTTGAGATGTTATATGACTTAGCTACTTAAATTCTGGAAAATATTTGTCAAGCCAGCCACTTCGTTTTGTGGCTTAAATATAGAAATGAAAGAATATTCACTTTGCTCTACTCCTTTACTAGTTCAGGCTTTATACAGCCTTTGAAATAGAGACACTGTATTTATTTATTTATTTATTTAAACACTTTTACAATTATCGATACTGTTGAAGCAAATGGATCCATGAGCTGAAGCAATAATTGAAACCTGTTGATAGTGTTTCTCTCTGACTTTCTGAGTTGGGCCAGGTTGTGAAGGGGAGGAGTTTCTTTCAGAGTACTTTGACACAGCCTCTTCAGAGTTATGAATAGGACTGAATTTCATTAATTAGTTGATGACTTTCATGAAAAGTAGTTACCTGGGTAGAAAAAAACAAACTTGGAGGTGTTCTGTCCCTGAAAATTCATGCCACTTACCAGACACTGGCTAAAACCAGACAGCTGATGCTTTGAAGGCTTGTCTTCCCACTGTTCTTGCAATACACCTTGAATCACACTGTTATCAAGCAGGGCTCTGGAGCAGTGTGTTTGGTTGCTTGAATTGTCTGCCTGCAGTGCAACTTTAGGCTGTTGAGTTTTAGTGGTTCTAAATAAAATCAACCTCTCTTGTTTGATTTCCCCCTCCCTCCCCCCCCCCCCTTTTTTTTAATGTGGCTATTTTAAACTCTGGTGTTGACTATCAAAACACAGGCTTACTAAGCCTGCTATGAGACCTCTAAAGACTAGAGCTATGTTTGAGCTACACCCTTTTATTGCTTTTGTTTATATAAAACAGTATTTTGCTGCATACTTAGACTTTGACATCTGAGAAACACATAAAGGCCGTGTTTACATGGTTTTCCTAATCTTTGGGTATGGAGGTAAAGCAGGGAAGCCTCTTACACTGTACAGAAGAAGAAATCAAGTTTAATGTAAGGAAGAGATGTGACACACAAATGTGCTTCATGCTGTTTGTTCTGCTTAATCAGAAACTAATTCTGTGGATCAAGTGATGGGTAAATAGTCCTATATCAGTAGTCTCATAAGGCAAAAGTTCCAAGGACCTTGAAAAACATTTTATTTGAGAAAAGAGATTCTTGTACTATGGTTCTTGCACTGTTTCCTTTGCTTTCAGCATACTTATGCAAGATCTTCTGTTCTTTTGAAGATTTTTTCCTTAGTTCGCAAATCTTGATTCAGTGGACATGATTAACATTGCAGTTAAGCTTTTTGTGGGGTTGGGCTGGGGGTGTTGTTGGCTTTTTCCCCTCTCTCTGCCCCCTCTTCCCATTTTTTTTCCTCCTCTGATAGTCCGTGATTCAAAAATGCTTGGAGATGGTGAATATGATTCTACCTTTTTGGGGGAAAACTAAGCAGCTTCCAATGAAGTTAGTAAGAGATGGTCTTTGAAGCAGCAGGTTTAAACTGAAAATGGATGATAGTAAATGTATTGGGTTTTAAGCATTTTAGTATCACCTTGAGTTAATCCCTGTCTGTAGTATGTTATATTTTGAGGAGAGAAATTCAAAAGGATTACTACAATTCTGCCATTTTCCTTTGTTCCTTACTGGGTAGCCACTAGAGGAGGAACTGTTTGTGTCACTTGGCTCTTCTTGTATTGGATTACATAATATACAGTTGCTGCTTATTAGTTTAACTTCATTTCTCTATATCTGATATGTAAGAGTGCTTGTCTTCTGTTTGCAATCTTTATCTGTATCTCAGCTTGAAGAAATCACAGATTTTCCTGGAAAATATTCATTGTTAACCTGCCTGAAATCTTGAGTAGAACAGCACTTGTGCAGTATGAATTTCGTGGGGAATTAGTGCAGAGAGAGCAAGCACTGTGCGGGTATGCTTGTACTGATACAAGTGCTGAGGCTTTCTGGTAAGTCTTCTGCCGAAAAGTGATAGTTTTTAGGAGCTGGCTAGCAATCTTTAGGCCGAGACACGCTAGATATTCTTGCAGTTAATTCTCTATTCCACAAGATGGAGCCAGTTATTTGACAAAGTCTCTCAGCCAGCAGAAGAATTTGGAGAAACAGAAAAGAATTGAAGTAACTTCGCTGTGCTTTACGGTCAAAGGACAGGCAGGGTGCAGTTGAGTGAAAGGAAGAATTGTAGTCTGTAAGAAACCTTTGAAGATGTTGGCCCAAGATAAGTTTATTGCAGGCTAATAAGATGCAAAGCTGTTAGTGGTGTTATATGTAGTACTTGCCTGCCTTCCTTGTAGAGCTGCTAATTGGTAACTGCAAGAATGTAGAGTGAAAACTGACTTTGTTTTTATATGCCTCTGTAATACACACCTTATTTAAACATAGTCTTTGGCAAGTCCTCTTCATTTAAAACTTTGTCTCTTAACTTTTTAGTCTCCTGGCAAGCTGGTCTTATGCACATAGCGTAAAGGGTTCAGAGTAGTTTGTGATGTAAGGCAGTCACCTTTACCTTTGACAGCAAATATAAGATTGAAAGGCTGTGTGCTTGCTCTTTTTACCCCAATTCTGCTTAGTAAGAGTGGGCAGCACCTGGAGCTTCAGTAAGCTGAACAGGTGGTAGTGGACTGATGGAGAGAAGGAAACTGAATTATTGTGGTAAGGAAGGCAACCATCATCATTCTCATACCTTATAGTCATATATGGAGTAATCTCACACTTGTTCCTTTGTGGACATTAGCTATGTCTGTCATATCCCTGTACTTCTGTTTCCTTCTGTGTGTTTTTATTTCATTCTGGTCCCTACTACCTGTTTGTTTGTTTTTAAACTTGTTTGTGTGATGGGTAGTCCTACTTCTGCCTGGTTTTGTTAGGTAGTGTATAAGCTTTCTCACTAATTGCTTACTGCAGGTAGAATCTCAGTACAGGATAGAGTGGTGACTGACATGTTTAAAGCAGTTAAAAAGATTTTTATAGAAACTAATCAGATAGAGAGCTAAAACAGTGTTTCACACTGTATTAACCAGTTGGTTTCACATACAGTTACAGAAGTTTATGAGGCTTCCATGTTTTTTGTAAGGCAGATACAAGTACTTTTTTCTTAACATTTTAAATGAGCAGTATCATGTAAGCCTTGTCTTGTACCTGATATGGTATTATGCATCAGCTGATGCAAAATGGAGCTCGAGCAGTTTGTAGTAAAACTTAAGCCTTGGACTTATAAAAACAAATGTGCTTTGTCTTTTGTTTGGAAATGCACCAGCTTTCACATTACCATTCCTGTTATTATTCTTGCCTAAAGATCTGTATCAGATGTACCCTCAAAAAGTTGGTTGTATCAGCTATAATTACATTAGCAGCATGTGTCAGCAGTGCTGTGAATGTTGATTGCAGCTTCCTCAGTCAGCTTTATAATATAATGGAGTAGAACATATGGTCCTAAGTGGCTGAGTTACTGGGATAGTGAAGAAAGGGATATATGGGAGTATATGCACACATATTCAGCATGTGCAAGGTACTAGTGCAGTTTAAATAATACAGAGGGGAAATCATCTCAAAAATCTCAAAAATAGGTATTCTGAAGATGAGAGAGTATGAAAAAAAAATTTGAAATATGTTGGGAGAAAAGCTTTCACCTCATGAAGAATACATAAAACCAGTGCCTTTTCCTCCAAATTCACACTTTAAAGTGCATTTTAGAATAAAAGAATGCCTTGTGAAGATGGATAACTTTTTCAGCAATTTAAAAAATGTCTTGAAATCGACTTACATGGAGACTTGTATCTAAAATTATGTAAATTACTTTCAAACTCCATATTGCTTAAGTGTTAAACAGCTGAAGCCAGCGTTAGAAGTGTTCTCAGTTTTTTAGTGGCTGTAGATATTTCTGCAAGTCATGAGGGTGTTGGTTTTGTACAATAACTATACTGGCATAGAAGTCTACTGCAACTGGAAAAAGCTCTCTTCAGTTGTTTCTTAATTTGCAAGTTATTTAGCAATTCTAAAAAATTTAAGCATACCAGGAAATGTTGTCTGGTGGCTATGTATGTCCTTCATTCTTAAAGAGTCTAGATGGTCTCTAATAAAGGACTTCTTAAATACTCAAAATACGTCACAAATTAGTGCTGCTTCTCTGCATCTAACTGAATCCTAGTTTTTGTTAGAAATTTGATACACATTTCCTGAACACAGACTAATGTATTAGCTGGCATGGACTCTGCAAAGCAGCTGAAGACTCACCCCAGTTCTTATGTGCTCCCCCTCTCCTGTGGAATGATAAAAAAGCAGAAGGAAAGAGGAAAGACTTACGGCTCGAGATCATGACAGTTTAAGCAAAGCAAAAGATACTCAAGTGAAGCAAAAGGAGAATTTCAATCAGTACTTCCCATCAGCAGTCAGATGTCCAATGGTTTGGAATGTCCCTATGATCAGTAGGCACCCCCTGCCTACTGAGTGGGGGTGAGAAGGAAAGCCTTGCTGCCGTGGAAGCATGGACCAGCTGCAGCCAAAGCATTAGTGTTACTGGCACTGTTTTAGTCACAAATCCAAAGCACAGCTCCATACGGACTCCTAGGAGGCATGTTACCTCCATCCCAGCCAGGACCAGTGCAGCAGGAAATGTTGCTTGGTATTCTCCATTTAACATGTAATAGCCTAAATTATAGCCTAAAAACTCTAAACTAATTTGTGTGAAGCCGTGTGATAGCTCAAACCCATCTTTCTGTTTAGCTCTTACAGGAAGTTTGCACTTGTGCTCTGTTTAAACTTCAAAGCGAAACTTAATCGCCAGTTTTTATGAAGCTAACTGAATTACAGTTGCCAGTCAGAGTAAAAATGTACAATAAGCCTTGAAGGTCTGTCGTGGTTTAACCCAGGACAGGATCTTTATTTGGTATTAGTTATTTTAAGGGTTACTTAAATCGTTAATGTCAGGCCATCCTAAGGAAGGTTGTCAGGTTTTCACCAAAATGACCCAATGCATTCAAAATCCGGTCTTGGTAATTTCCCTGGAAAAGTGTACGCGCCTTCACAGCTGACCTTACCTAACGGCCTGTTTAGAGCTGAAAAGGAAATCTAAGTCTAATCAGTAGACACATATAGAAAATAAAGTTTAGGTTGAAGGAAAAAGAAAAGATACTCATCTTGAAAGCAGTAATCTGTTTAGGATAGCTGAAGCTTTTTCCTTGGTTCAGCCAGGCAGTGTTTCAGGGACTTCACAGTATCTTAGCACATAGTCTAGTATAAGCTGTCACTTTCAGTCTTACAGCTTTTTGCCTTGAAGATGAAAGATACTGAAAATGTTTTAAAGTGGTTATCTGTTTTTTAAATGACTAAAAAATTACTTTCAGTGTATTTTTACATCTAATGGGTACACTGATTCTGGTGCAGCAAGCTGCTGAAGTGCAGCTCTGTTCTCCTAGTAAAAACCTTGTATTCAAATGGCTTTCAAAAGAATAACATTACAATTGTATTAAAACTGATGTCAAACAGTATTTCATGTTAATATTGGCTGATTGGAATTTCATTGTATAATGCATTTCTTTATAGGTAAGATAGCATCACTACTGATGTGGAAAGGTGTCCTAAATAGTATAAAAATGGTTGTCATCTGGGTTCTTGGTGTTCAGTCTTCATTTGTGAAGCCAAATGTCATCTTAACTGTCTAGCAGAATACAGACAGAGATACACTAGGCTACACTAGTAGAAAGTTATATCTGTCTTTAAGGACATGAAGAGAAGAAACCTGTGAGTATTTAAGTGAAAAATACTTCCTGAAATAAATAAGGATCTTGACTTCATACAAAATTGAGATAACTATAAATTGTTTATTGAATCAATCCAAATTACTGTTGAACATTTCTCACTCAGGAAGGTTTACAGCTTTAGTTGACTGGTTATGTCAAGCCCAGCTGGTTTGATGCCCACACAGAAAACATTATTTCATAACTTCTTTTGCCTGCTACTTAACTGTGGATGTAATTGATTTGTAGTAATTAAAACATTTTTTATTTAAAGTGTTTAATATTGCATATTTTCATTAGTCTGAAACTTGGAGATTACATGTGAACATTTTTGTCTGGCCTCAGGTTTGTCTGTTACTTCACTTTTAAATTTGCTACTTTATCGCTTAAATATATTTGATTTCCCTAAGCTGTTTCAGAAACAAGTACAAATTAATGAAATCTGAGCTTCTGGGAAAATACAAAATTGTTCCATTCCAGAAGAAAACTAGCTAATTCACGAGTTGTGTTATGATCTTTCTTTTTATTAACAAAATTTGAAGTTAATGTTAAACTAGAAAGGAAATGATCTTCCTGTTCATTTATTAAGATAGACTTCAGTCATGTCAAACCCTCATTCCGGTTTGTCTCAAAATAAATATAGGACTTGCCAATCTGGGATATTATAGTTGAGGAAGAACCTGAAGAGTAGGAAACTCATGTAATATGTAGTTGTACAATCTCTGTTGTGGTGAAAAGCTTTTAGTGTTAAAGCTCTTTACCCTATAGGATAAAAATACAGACATCATATAGACACTACAGATGAACACCTCTTGTCCTTGTAAGTAACCTGATCAAAACTGCCTTCCCTCTTTTGAAGGCACATTCCTGGGTTATAGTTTTAGAGAAAAGCTGGATAAGCTGTTGGGCACATAAGACCATGCCTCTACCTTTTTGTTTCTAAAATGTCATGGCTACATGAAGCAATTGCATAAGTTGAGGTGCTTTGTCTGATGGTGTATAAACTGTAGTTGAAACTTGATTAAGTTGTAGAGGCAAATGGCATGAAAACCTCTATCCTGGAGCGCCGAAGTGTAAAGTAGTTTAAATTGTAAGTGGGATCTTCCTGCAATACAGATCTACACTGTCTGTAAGGACAAGGTGAGTACTGCATGTCTGTATTTTACAGGGGAAAAATAAAAAGGCAGGTCAACAGGCTGCTAGTTGTTGAACTATATGACACACATCGCAGACAGTTTGACTGTTCTTACTTGACAAATAGCGGTTTTGACATAGAAGTGCCATGTGGGAAACTGTTAGTTTTGGTGAGCAACTGTTAGATCCCTTGACTTCTGAAATGGAGCACTTACTCTAAAAACTGCCAGTCATCTTAATCATTTGGTCTTGAAGGTCAAGCAGTGGACACTACACACTAGAGGAGGGCTTCTTGCAACAAGTCTGTGGAGCTGTGAATGTGTCTTAGAATTTTTGAGTACTAATTCAAAAGAGTGAAGTCTAGCTGAAAGGAATAATGCCACTTCCTTGTTTGGCATTTGCTGAACAGTGCTTGCACACTATGTTCTGCCTCACCACAGATAAGTATGCTAGGGGTGGCTGGGCAAGAACCTGGGAGGAGACACAGCTGGGACAGCTGCTGACTCTAGTTGACCATTCTATATCAAGTGATGATGTGCTTAGCAATAAATGCTCAAGGAAAAGAGAAAGAAGAAAGGACATTCTTGGCTATGGTCTTCCAAAGCAAGTGTTGCATGTCCGGAGGCCCATCCTTCTAGAGAGTGGCTGGACACCTGTCTGCTGATGGGAAGTAATAAATCCTTCTTCCCCCGCCTTGTCTGCAGTGTGTGCTTCCCTTATTAAAACTGTTGCTGTCTCAGTCTGCAGGTCATCTCGCCAACACAGTCTTAAGCTAAAGATCAGGAGACCTAGGCATGAAATTCTTTTCTATGCCCCAGGACAGTGTTTGAATGATATATTGGAATGCAAGCTGCTGCATTTGCATGAGCAGTCTATGTGTGCATCAATTGTACAAAGGCAGAAAATATTTGCTTGACATGTTTTCCAGCTCCTCAGTGCTTTTTCTTGCTTTTGAATTGTTACTTGATCTCTGAACTTCTTAGAACTCAGAACTAGATGGACATTAAAGCAGTGCCTATAATAGTGGTGTAGAGAGCTCAATAAAATGATATACATGTGTTTAGTTTGAGACTGTGTAGTGAATTCAAGTCAAACATCCCAAGTTTCACTGGGAGTTCAGGCCAGCATACTGTAGGTCTGTTTCAGCGTGCCAGCACAGCTGAGAAACAGTAGTGAGGCTCTGTGAGGAAACTTTATTGGGCTGTGAATGGCAACTCGTACTATAGTTTAGGAATCAACTGAACATACTCAGTTTTCCACCATTCTTAGGGCATTTTCGTTGGTTGGTTTTGCAAATTGTTCCCAAAGAACTTGCATGCTGCTGTTGTAAAGTCTGTGCTGGATGCGGTGTTAAAGGATTCGTTGCATTAATGTAAGATTGCCCTGCATTTAATTCCAAGTTAATTAAAGATGCATGTCTTGGGAAGCTTTTAATTGAAGATGTAGGGGCAACTTCTACTGATTTCTGCTGATGCTTGCACCTGATGCACAGCCCTAAGGATTATTCAAGATGTTAACAAAATCTTGTAGCTACTAGTAAGACAACTTTCTAAATTTTTTGTTTCAGGTTTGTTTTGTTTTTTTTTTTTGGCGGGGGGGAGGCTGGTTGTAACCTGACTAACTCAGATGTTATGTGACATCACTTAGAAGCAGAAAGCCATAAATAAAACTGCTGACAGTGGAGATTGTTAGAAGTAATAGAAATCTCAGAGAAACAGTTGTGAGTCTTATTCAGGCATGTTTATTCCTGTTGTCAGTATAGAATTATGTCAAATAACATCTTCACAGGATATGCGATTTTGAAAATAACTAATTTATTTCTCCATTCACTTTAGGTCCAAGATGGGCCTCTTGGAACACCGGTGTTTTTATTTGCATCAGATGTGCTGGAATACATCGAAATCTTGGGGTCCATATATCAAGGGTCAAGTCTGTCAACTTGGATCAATGGACACCAGAGCAAATACAGGTAAAATACCTTAAATATATATTTTCAATTTGGATGGAATGCCAGGGCTCCTTTGGAAAGGATTTGAGTTTATCATGATGTCTCTGCTTAAATGTTTTACAGAGTAATTCTTAATGTGTTTCTGCTGTAATGAGTTTAAGTTCTGAAAACTCACTTCAGAAACTGGTTGAGTTGTCTCTTCTGGATCATTTTAGATCCAGAAGTCCCTTGCCACTGGGACTCTGAAAGATGCTTCCTCATTGTATCTGTAGAAAGTGTGTTGTAAGCCTTTTCCTTTTCAGGAGGGCACAATAAAGTAGCATTCACACATCTGTGTGATTCTTGAATTACGTTCTTTTTGGTGTTCCAAGTACTTTTTCCAGGTATGTTCCAGTCTGAAGCATTTTTCTGTTGCAAGACAATTTTTCTTATTCCTTTTCCTCCTGGTCTGAGGAGCATCCTGAGAGATGAAAGCTTATCTTTCACTGGATGGGTTAGTTTACACTGTTAAACAGCATCTGTGTTGTTAGCTCTTGTCCAGCAAGTATTGGCAGGTAGCCCTCCTGTGCAATGGGAGCATCTCCCAGGACATATGGCAGCAGAGAGGTCTCCAAGTTAAAAACTTGCAGTGTTATTTAAGCACACGAATAGCATTCTGGCTATTTCAGGATTTAAAGTATTAGTGGACCTGAACTAACTGTTTCTTCTCACTTTTTCTTAGTGCATGCAAGAAATGGGAAATACTAAAGCAAGACTACTCTATGAAGCTAATCTACCAGAGAACTTCCGAAGACCTCAAACAGATCAGTATCCTTTTTGATTTAGCGTTCACATTGAAATGACTTTTAATGCAATTTAAATGTTATAAGGAACTGCTACGTTTGGCAACTCACCTTATTTATTTCATTGATGTTGTATAAAAAATGACAGTGGAATTTGGGAACAGTTCAGAAAAGGTTTAAATTACTTCAGTTATAGCAAATCTACTTTGTAATGAGATTTGGCAAGCCCCATTTATTTTTGCTTTCAGAAAAGGTGACTTCATAAATTCCTTGTATGTTGGAAGTTAGAGTGATACTGGAGAGCTCTTGAATATTCTGTCTTTGTCTTGAGTAACTGCCAGCTGAAGTTAGAAGTATTTGAACAGGAAATAATGAGCTGAATGCTAAAATAAAATAAGCCATTGGATCTTACTCAAGTGAAATATGGATTTCTTCATCTAGATAAAGTACTCTAATTTTTTGGAGTTGAAACATATACAATTCTGTGAACTCTGCAAGGACAGAGGGGAATATCTAAATAAATGAAACCTCTCTGAGAGCTACCACTTGTGTTGGTATGTGGTTATCACCATGTAACTGGAAGGGGAAGGTTGGAGGAAAAATTGTCAACCACCAATAAGTATCTTTCCTCAAAAGATATATTTTCCAAATGTAATGAGTCATTAGAATAATGTATAATGGCATTAATTTAGATTTGTATTCACTTCTGACTTAGTGAGTTACTCTGCAGGTAGGATTTGCTTCATCTAGTCTTAATGGAACTCTGTAATAAGAGCCTAAACAGCTACTATTAAGTGAGTTGAATGTATCCCCAGTTCTCTTGGCCTGATGATGGTACAACCTATGGAGGCTGGTAAATGCACTTAACCATAACTGGATCTGAATTTCCTCTTTCAGTATCCCAAATTTATTTTGATTCTCCTGTTTGTTAGATACTATGTGTGATATTCTATGCGCAGAAGATTTTTTTTTTATGAGTTAGGTTCCTCATTATAAAATGCACTTGAGCAAAACAGATATGTATTTTCATGTTCCAGTAGCTTTAAAATTAAACATACATATGTATAAGAAAAATGTAATTGGAACCAGATAGCACTGTAGTGTTCCAGCTGTAATATTCTAGAACTCTGTTTCAGCCCTAAGATTGAAATACTTTGACTAAAACTTACTCAGAAGTGGCTCTTGAAGATGTATGTTTTGTTCTTGCTGCAGCTAACTCGAATTCACTGGTGCTATTCTGGGAGAAGCAATAATGCTTTGCTCTAAGCTTTTCTTGTCAGATCAGACCACAGGTCTCACTTTTAGATTCTCAAGATAATTCTTTTTTTTTGATACTGTATGCCTTGAAATAAATATCCTTTTGAAGAGCTGACAGTTTCTAAGAGGTGGACTTGGTCAACTGAATATATTTCATTGTGTGTATTTTCTTTATTAAAAATACAGGGCCAGGAGAGAGGATGCCAGCATTTTCTGTTTGATTTCTCAGCTTCCCCATAAGTTTGTCAGCTATTTACCTACTTGGCATTTGTGATAAGCTGTTTTTTTGCCTTTCCTCTGTGCCCTTTGTATCCCTGCAAAATCGGCATTGTATCTAATCAGTATTCTGGTTATGAATATTCTCAATATTCTGAATAATCTTTTGGAGGTATTATGGAAACTCTGCATATAATGACCACTTTTGTATATGTTCTCCTATATGATATTTAACTGTAGCACTATAATATTCTTATTTTTATTTTTTATGTAGTAGAATGGAGGCATAGGAAAAACATGTATGTGGAATCCTCCTAAAATCTCCCACTAAAGGTCCCCCATCAGTTCTGCCGCTTAGTCACAAGACTGACCTGTCTGGGCGTTGGTTTATTTTTATGCTTCCATTGTACTTGGCAGGGATGCTCTGGTATAGAAGCTGGTTTTGAGGATCATTTTGATGAGTTTTTTGTATGAGAGCTTTAGCTTCCTGTTTGAAAGTGTTTTTTTTTTTCGCAAGAGTAGAGTGAATCAATTTGTCTCTTCATTTTACTCACTTCTTAAAACAGTTTTGGCAACTGTTAATGTTGCTTTAAATTCTTTTGTTAACAAGAGCACAGTAGGTTACTAATCTAAACAAATATAGACATGCCCCAAAAATTCACACATATTGAAGTTCCAAAATAATAATACCCCAGTTTAATAGCATCCCAAGAAATTAAACTGTGTCAAATTTAAATGCTTATGATCCTCTGAAATAATTTTCAAATTAAAACTTTCTGAGGACTGAAATATCAGGTGAGCATCCTGGGAAACTGCTAAAAATACGGAAATCTTTATGCAAAAGAACTAAAATGCCTAACACCAAAATTTGGGCAACTAAAACTTAGAACACTTAGTATAAATGTGCCATCTGAAAATGTTAATTTCGGCAAATAACTAAGACTGTACAGGAAGGATAGGTTGTTTTAAGGTATTTTATAACAATCAAGTTTTAAATCTTTTCTGTTTACTTCTAAATTAGTTATAAATTAATATAGCTATCCAGTTACAAAAGCATGGAAAAAATCAAATAGCCTTTCTATATCTCCTTCCCCACTGAGATTATATGATGCAGTAATTTGTGCTACAAGTTGGAAATTTTTAGGGGAATCCTATTTAGTCTTAGGTAAATTTGCAAGGTTGTGGAAGTAGCATATTATACAACTTCTATTCATCTGTAATTTAATACGCTTTGATTTTTTTGGGGGGCAAAGTGACAGTTCTTTGGTATGTGTAAAGAACAGTGCAGTGTTAGTGCTAAGATAGTTGTGCATTCAGAGTACTCCAGATGCCCTTTAGAATGTAGATATATTT
Organism: Pezoporus flaviventris; assembly: GCF_033815535.1. NCBI lineage: Eukaryota > Metazoa > Chordata > Aves > Psittaciformes > Psittacidae > Pezoporus > Pezoporus flaviventris. Next base: position 24,876,097 of record NW_026892579.1, on the reverse strand, counting down.
GAAAAGAGGTAGAAAAGAATGTTTTGGTCTCTGCAACTTTTAGGAAGTATCTTCAGGTGACACGTTCAATTTGAAACTGAATATGGTTGTTGACAATACAGACTGAAGGAACAGATTGCTGTGACCTCAGAGTTAATCTTGAGAGATAGTATGGAGCTAAGGTATCTTTCCATTCATTGAGGAAGAATTGCTATGGAGAGGCAGTGAATCAGCTTCCACAGTTGCAATTTTGATTTTTAAATGAATAATCACATTGCTCAACTAGTCAGTTAAAACTTATTCACAGATACCAGAGAATCAGCTTTACTAAAGTACCCACATTGCTTTGGATGAGCTGCTTTATGAAGCTGAGAGAATAACTGAGGAAAACAACTACTTGTCCTTTTTGTGTTTGAGCTGTCACATCTGGTCTTCTGCATCAATATGCTTGCTGCTATTTCCACCTTTGCGTTTTATCACTAGTGTTTTGGTTTTCTTTCCCTTCCACAGAGATGCTTCTTGTAGTAGGAGATTCTTGTGGAGGATTTAGTGATCTCAGAGAATGGTTCATGACCAGCTTTTGTAGCGTGATACAATTTATGCAAACCAGAGAATGGGTTTACGTACATTTCACCTTTTATGCAAAGTATTTTTTTGCAAGTTATGATGGTAAACTATAATTATTGTATATGAGTACCTTTGTTCAAGTATTTGGAGTATTACAACCCTGTAGCTTATAAATACTAGGTGAAAATGTCCTAACTGTGGAACACTGAGTTAATCCTAGTATATCTTTCTCGTATTGCTTCATTAAGAGATTAAACTGATGAATTCTCCATAGTAAAAAGAAGCTTTTTTTTTTTTTTTGGATGCTGCAATAGGAATTATTATGTAGAACAGTTTACTCTGTTGTTTTAAAGTGAGAAGGAGCAAGAATCTGGTGCAATTCTTTGACTAGCCCATCAGCTTTGTAGGTTAATGTTGCTATTTATCTGGATACGTATTTTCCTTAAACTAGCTACTTCCAGAGCTGTGGAATTTTTCATCAGGGATAAGTACGAAAAGAAGAAATATTACGATAAAAATGCAGTTAATGCCTTCAATGTAAGTAAACAGTTTCACCAAGAATTCCATCACTTTTGTTTTTTGAAAGCTACATTAGACAAATGCAGAAAACATTACATGTTAAAATGTGTTCACAGTCAAAACCTTTTTGATTCGGTGCTAAGTGTTTTCTTTTGTGCCTCTTGAAAGGTATTCCTAGCTTCTGTAAGGTCAACATATTATCTGTTATATCTGTAACAGCAAATTGTTATGATCCAACAAATAGCTTGCTTCTGTTTCTTTATGTTGTGTTTTTCGCTTTTGCTGATGAGGAGTTCTTCAACAGCATATTTTGAGTCCTTTCTGAGCATCTTTTTCATGTGAGAGGGATAAGATAGGATTACTGTTTCTGGTGACTTTGTCTTCCCTCATTCTCTCTAATACCTTGATGAGAAATCCTACAGTGTTTTGGGTTCCTTCTTGAGGGTCTTAGTGCTCTGCTGAATTCCAGACTGTTGCATGCAGTGAGATGCATTGAAATAGCAAACACAGGCAGTACAGCAAACCAGGTGTTTAATCATGTAGTTGTCTGTTCACTACTGTAAGTTCATGTGTGCTTTGCTGGCAAAGCAGTTTTGAGAATGTCCACATTTACTGAAGTTGTTCCTTGTACCCTTGTTTGGTTTTTTGGACGTTGCTGTTTCTGGGCCATACAGTCTAGTTTTAGCATAAATAAATACAACTATATAAATAAAAATATATTAACATGCACTCCTCTATACATACATTATTTAATTATAGCCTAACATGTAATTTACTGCTGCATCTTACTAGTCAGTGAACTTTGACAGGGAAACCAGTGCATGGGTGGTTGTAAAGAGTGGGATTTATGCTGCCTTTCCCACTTGAGAAAATGGATCTTTGAATGATAGTTTCATTCTAGGAGGAAAAAATCACCTGAAAACTAGAGAAGTGTATTTCATTAAACATGGTTGAAGTAGAAAGAAAATTGCTTCACTTGTAAAATACAATGTAAAATACAGTTGTGGTTTGAATTGCACTGTTAATTATCCTTCTTTCCTTTTATTCTGAAGTAGTAAATTGGAAGAATTGCTTAAAATGACACTTCTTTAAAAAGTTCAAAAGAGTCCCAAGATCCTTCTAAACTGAAAACCTAGGTGCCTAATCTAGTAGTCCACTGCTTCCTTTGAGGGAGTAATCAGATTTTGCTTTATTGTATTGTAGACTAATATGAATTGCTTACCTGACACAGCAGCAAAGATAGAATCCAGACAAGCTGAAGAGAGGCATGTTACTGCTGAGTAGGAAACACCATTTAATTTCTTCCTACTTGGGCTTTTCATTCACTGACTAATGTAAATGGCATAATCTCTCCAAGATAGAAATAGAATCTAATTATGAAATAATTTAGCTATAGATAACTCCTGCATATTGACATTCATTTAAGTGTCCTAAAGTTGCGTGGAGGTTCAGGAAGTCAACTTTGAAGCAATCATATTTTCCAGATTTTTAAAAAAGATTTGGCTCCTCCTCTTTGGCTTAAAATAAAAACTGTAAAAAGACAATCTTTCTTAAACTGTTTATTTTTGTATCTAATACAATGACCCTTTCACCATACAAGTGTTGAGTGTGGGTAAAGATTAGCTATATAGGTATTATCACATGCAATCTCTGCAGCTTTTAATAAAAACAGATAGGAGAAGAAAGAGCACTAATTCTCAGAATGCATATGGAAAATACTTTATTCAGAGTGAATCAACTTAAGCAGATTCCAGAAACTTGAAGTTTCCAAAATTACAAACTGGCACAGTCTATTTCACTACATGAAGTAGGAATATATTATCACATCTTGACAATGTTTAGAGAATAGTAAACAAAGTTTCTGTATTTAAGAAAATGTGTGAATTATGTATGGAGCAGAAGATTCATACAACTCTTAAGTTGACTGAAGGAAAAAAATGATGGGTCTACATTTTCCATGCTTTCTTAAGACATTGTGTATAATGTAAGTATGAACTTAGGCAACTGGATAAAATGTGATGTAAATTTAGGGATTGTGATGGTACATTTTCCAGAAAATTATCTTAAAGGAGATTAAATCCATAATATATTTGCCACACTTGGGCCCCTTAAGATGGATAAATTGTGGGGTATGATAGGTACATGAGCAGTAAGTTTGTATTAGACAGCGTTCAGAAGCATTCAGTCATTGGCTTGGAAAGAGGTTACCAGGTACCCCTCACAATACTGCAAGAACCATAGTGGGTTTTTTTGACATCTATGAAGAGTTCGTGAATCAAATTCTATGAAGTATTTTTTAAATATGCTAATGAAGTGTTGTGATAGGCATCAGTAGGAAGCACTGAAATATAATTATGACTTGAGGGCAGGAATAGTGAAAGTGGGATAATTATTTTGCAAGATCATGCTGTTAGAATGAGTTGAATTATAGGATCACAGAATAGTTCAGGCTGCTGGAAGGAAGCCTTGGAGATCATCCAGTTCTTCCAGCTCAAAGTGAGGTCAACTAGAGGTTTGCTTAGAGCTGTGTCCAGTTGGGTTTTGAGTGTCTCCTGGGCTGGAGACTCCACAGGCCCCCTGGGTAACCTGTTCCAGTAATTAGTGACCCCTGTGGTAAAAATAAAGTTATTCTTACATTTCACTGGAATTTCCTGTATTTCAAGTTGTGTTCAGTGCTGCTTGGTCCTGTTTCTGGATACCATAGGCAGCAGTCTTTGCGCCCTGCCACCAGGTATTTATACACATCGATAAGACTTCTCTGTCTCCCCATCCTTAGCTTTCTCTTCTGCAGGCTAAACAGTCTCAGCTCACTGAGTGAGTCTCTTACTGTCTGAAAGGTGCTCCAGTCCTTTAAACATCTTAGTGTCCCTTTGCTGGACTTGCTCCAGTCTGGCCATGTCTTTCTTGTACTTGTGAGCCCAGAACTAGCCACATTTCTAGCTCATATTCAACTCCACCAGGACCTTCAGGTCCTCTTCTGGACATTTGCTTTCCAGCCAGTTAATGCCAGCCTGTACGGATGCATGGGGTTATTCTTCTCCAGGTGCAGGACTTGGCACTTCCCTTTGAACTTCATGTGGTTCCTGTTGGCCCATCCTGTCAACAGAGCTCTGAATGGCAGCACACTGATCTAGGGTATCAACCACTCCTTATTTTGTGTCATCTGCAGACTTGATGTTCTTCGTCTCAATCGTGGTTCATTAATAAGGTTCAGTAGTGTTTACTCCAGTATCAGTGCCTGAGTGTACCACTAGTGACTGCCCTTGAGTGGGAGTTTGCTCAGCAGTAGTTAAATGGATGAGTTAGAGAAGCCTGGGTGTGGATTTTCAGTATGCAGGCTGCATTCCCATGTGCAGGAGCTTGCTTTCCTCACTTCCATAAGCTCTTTCATTTGAGGAGTAGTTCACACTGCTTAGCTACAATTTACTATGTCTAAGTAAACAGAACTTCTGCCAAAGCTGAAATCTATAGTGACTGCATTGCCAGTTTAGCATGGATCGTGAAAATGTAAATGATCCTGCTTGCAGCAGGGCAAACCACTTAGGAGAAAAAAAGGTGTTGTGCTGAAGTTTTGGGAAGCTCTCAACTAAAGACAGTTTTCCCTGGAACAAATACAGAAAACATTGGTTAGGGTGGACAGGGAGAATGGAGGGCTCTCCAGTAAGAGATTAAAAGCATCCTTTTTGTTTATCCTGTGTCAGCCTTCAATTAAACCATGGTATTTCAAGAGGTAGTTATCTGAAGGAGAAGCTTAATCATCTAAATAATAAATCTAATGTGGGTAAGGAAAGGTATGGGTGCTTTAGGTTAGAATTAGAAAAATGTTGCACTCGAGTCTAATACTGTTCAATATATCTGTATTTCCTAGAACATCAAGTAGTTGCATCTCTGTGTGATGTAAATTTTATGAACATCTGTAATTCTGCACACATTCAGGACTACAGCTAGCTTGTGCACAGGCTTCACTGTATTCCTCTAACAGGATATGGGCACTCAAGGGATGGAGGATTGGTGAGCATTTGCAGAATATTGACACAAGAGCAGTGCTGGCTTCTTTAAAAAGCCATCTACTGCTGTGTTTTGTGAAATGTGGGACACTCACCTTTTATTTGTGGTGCCCGGTGGTTACAGCAGTGAATAGAAGAGACATTTTAGTAGCTTTAGAAAAAGCCTTGCAAGTTAGCCTAAATAATTTCCACAGAAATTCATAGACAAGTGTTATTAATAGTACCTTAGTATTCTTACACTCCTTTCAGTATTTATTTTGAGAATAGGCCTTCTTAAAAAATGGCAAGCTATTGGTTGTGTTTATATTATATGCAGCTAATAGTCTGTAATTGCTGCTGCTTTAAAATAAAATATTAATTTTAGTGTTGTCAGCATTCATTGGAGAGGTACAGTAATAAAGTCAAAAGTCTGCTGATACAAGAAAAGCATATGTAGTAGCTGAACTTAAAGCCTGTCAAATCAGTGTAGAGTACTCTTCATTTGGGTTATTTCTCTGTATATTGTGCACACGTAAAATGGCCACTCGAGGGCACTTTTGTATTTGGTTCAGCTGCTAATTTCCTGAATATATTGAGGTGGTTTGATAACTCATCTTTTAATCTCTTGAATCTTCTGAGTGATAGCACCCTACATTTCATATTTAAATGGAAGCTTAGTATAGGTTTCTAAAGCTTTAACTTGAATCCTTTTTAATAAAAGGCTAAATTACAGTATGCCATGCATCAAGAACAGGACTTTTTTAAAAAACATAAAGTTGGTGGGAACTTTATTTAGTACATTGACCTTAATGGCCAGCAGTGTTTCTATGACTGTTATCTACAAAGTCATTCTGAGATTTTGTATGTTATATTCTGTGATAGCTTCATTTAATGCTTCCTTTAAGCTTACGTTTCTCACTTGAAACAGTAGTCTAGTCTGATGCACAGACTACATCAGTCATTGGGCCACATACTGGTTGCATTGATGCTTGTATGTGATCTATTACCATAGCATGTGTTTTGATAGTTCCACTACTAAGTGATGACTTAAATACTACAGAAGTTTTTAATGGAGGAAATGGGGACAGGTGACACACTGACAGGCAAGAGGGGCAGGGAATTGTAATACTGTGAACCTGCAGATTCTTTTTTTGCCCTTCTCACGTTTTCTGTGAACCAGACAGTCTCTCACAGAGATAGGTGAAAATGAAATCACAGTACTCATGTGTTTGTATGTATTTTCTTGCTCAGCACTGAATGCACATGGTACTTCAAAGACAGTATTGACTTTCATTATGCAAAATGTTTGGGTTTTTTTTTACTTTATTTGCTTTCTAAAAAGAAGTCCCAAAGCACGAACAATGGAGAGAGATTGCTAAAAATTAAATGACTACAAGTCTTTTGTTCTGAAATGCATTTGAAATATTGTGAACATGAGTATAAATGTGGAAACTTAAGAAACAGCTCCTTGCCTTCATTCCCTCCTTTAGGCAGTTCTGAATTTGCTTAATCAAAAGACCCAACTACTTATAAGTTGAAAACTAAAATGAAATATTCAGATATTGGTTGTCAGTTTGCAGTGTGTTTTTAATGCACACAAGCATGTCAAATTCATTCTTTTTCTAGCGGCATGTATGACCAGTTGCAGGGGTTGCCATTGGTTTTATCTGGTACTTTAAAGTGCCAGTAATCAAGGACATCTTACTTGACAGCTTTCCAGAGCATAGTGTTAACATATATTATCTGAGTCTATTAGTGTGTGCGTCTTTATATGAATTCTGAAAGATGGCTGATAATTGCTTTTCAGATTTTGTTGTGGAAATTTAGATGAATTTATTGTGCTACACATGTGGCCAAAAGTGAAGGAGGTTTTGGTCACTTGTCTTTAGTGGTTTTGATGACAAATCTTACTCTTAATACCTTCTCGCTGGAATATCTTTTGCATTGGATCTAAATAAACAAAGATATTTTCTACCTTTCCTGCTGTCTGCAATTCAGACTTCAGTATTGGTCAGTTTATCTAGAAACTGATTCTTTAGCTTTTTTCCTCTTTATTTCCACTGGAATATACTAATTGGATTAAAATGGACAAGTTAGAAAAGTGGTAACAGCAATTATTGCTGTGAAATACTGTACTTTTGCAAGCCAGATTGCCCCCACACACACAATAAAGAGGGGTTGTCTGCTTCTAAATGACAATATTTTCAAATACTTGGACTTGGATCCAAGCATGGAATGATCTTCCTTTACTGATGCTTCTGATCAAGTTTATAAAAACAAATCACTCTTAATAAAGGCTGATGAATACTAAATAGAACCCTGTATATTACTTTGTGGGATTACATAGTACTGTTTTTCAGTGATCTCAGTCTCCTTAAAAACAGTTTTAAAATTATTATTAAAACCTTGCTTGGCAGTCCTGAGTGATAAGGGTTCTGCTATAAATATTTAAAGTGCATTTGTGGCTTTCAACTAATTAAAGGCAGTTTCACCAGGACTGAGTGCAGCACTTACTCTAGGACAGTTGGATGCATATACCTGTCATGGGTGAGTGGTTTGGTACGTGGGTTACCTCAGCACTCCCACTGCTGACCACGAATGCAGAAATAGGTCAGTGAGCAGATGCTTTCTCATTTGCTATTTGTTGACAAGCTAATGAATCTCTTTTGACTACAGACAGAAAAGGTTCTGTGAGCCAATTTATCACTGCAGTAGTTTTAAGAACAAAGATTTACTGGAAATGCAACCAGCAGCGCACAAGTTCTTGTCAACCACTGTTCCTTATTGGTGTTTCATCTAACATGAAACGTCCCCCATAGCTAATGGTATGTCTGCAGTGCAAACAGGATGTAGAAGGCATTAATGCAGACTTTGAGTGGTCTAACCTGGGTTGTGGCAATGAAGTCAACAGAATAGCCTGGAGGTTGTTTAGGGTTGACTTAATGCTAGTGAGGGATTTGCTACACAGTACACCTATAAAGTGTGCTGCAGCTTGGAAATATGAACATATCACAACCTTTCAAAGTAAGAATTTGGAGACAGTACAAGGGCAAACAAAACCTCTGAAGTGCTGTTGACATATCAAGCAGGAGATGTAGCAGGGGCTACAGAACTGATGGACAGGGGTAGAGCAGCTGATGTCATCTACCTGGACTTGTGCAAAGCATTCGACATTGTCCCACACGACATCCTTGTCTCCAATTTGGGGAGACATCAATTTGATGGATGGACCACTCGGTGGATAAAGAACTGGCTGGATGGCCGCACGCAAAGAGTTGTGGTCAATGGCTCAATGTCCGGCTGGAGGCCAGTAATGAGTGGCGTCCCTCAGGGATGGGTGTTGGCACCAGTCTTGTTTAACATCTTTGTCAGTGACATGGACAGTGGGATTGTGTGCCCTCAGCAAGTTTGCTGATGACACCAAGCTGTGTGGTTCGGTTGATACCCTGGAGGGAAGGAATGCCATCCAGAGGGACCTCAACACGCTTCTGAGGTGGGCTGATGCCAACCTCATGAAGTTTAACCATGACAAGTGCAAGGTCCTACACCTGGGTCGGAGCAATCCCAGGCACAGTTACAGATTGGGCAAAGAAGAGATTCAGAGCAGCCCTGCAGAGAAGGTCTTGGGGGTGCTGGTTGATGAGAAAATGAACATAAGATGGCTTCAGTGTGCGCTTGCAGCCCAGAAAGCCAACCGTATCCTGGGCTGCATCAAGAGGAGCGTGACCAGCAGGTTGAAGGAGGTGATCCTGCCCCTCTACTCTGCTGTTGTGAGACCTCACCTGGAGTACTGTGTGCAGTTCTGGTGTCCTTAGCATAAAAAGGACATGGAACTGTTGGAACAAGTCCAGAGGAGGGCCATGAGGATGATCAGGGCACTGGAGCACCTCCCGTATGAACACAGCCTGAGAAAGTTGGGGCTGTTCAGCCTGGAGAAGAGAAGGCTGCATAGAGACCTCATAGCAGCCTTCCAGTATCTGAAGGGGTTCTATAGGGATGCTGGGGAGGCACTCTTCAATAGGGACTGTAGTGACAGGACAAGGGGTAATGGGTTAAAACTTAAACAGGGGAAGTTTAGATTGGATATAAGGAGGAAATTCGTTCCTGTTAGGATGGCGAGGCACTGGAATAGGTTGCCCAGGGAGGTTGTGAATGCTCCATCCCTGGCAGTGTTCAGGACTAGGTTGGACGAAGCCTTGGGTGAGATGGTTTAGTGTGAGGTGTCCCTGCCCTTGGCAGGGGGGTTGGAACTTGATGATCTTAAGGTCCTTTCCAACCCTAATTATTCTATGATTCTATGACCACACCTATTTGTATTTTAAATACCTCCAGGGATGGTGACTCCACCACTTCCTTGGGCAGCCTGTTCCAATGATTGACAACTCTTTTGGTGAAGAAATTTTTCCTGCTATCCAGTCTAAACCTCCCCTGGTGCAACTTGAGGACATTTCTTTTTGTCCTGTCGCTTGTTATCTGGGAGAGGAGACTGAGGCCCACCTCACTACAACCTCCTTTCAGGTAGTTGTAGAGACTGATAAGGTCTTTCTTCCCTGACCTCCTGAACAGCCCCAGTTTCCTCAGCTGCTCCTCCTAAGACATTTGTGCGCCAGACCTTTCACCAGCTTCATTGCCTTTCTCTGCACCTGCTCCAGCATCACAGTGTCTGTTTTGTAGTGAGAGGCCCAGAACTAAACACAGGATTGGAGGTGCAGCCTCATCAGTGCTGAGCACTGGGGGATAATCACTGCCCTGGCCCTGCTGGCCAATTCCTGATACAGGCCAGGATGCCATTGGCCTTCTTGGCCACAAGATAGCTCATGTTCAGTGGCCGTCGACCAACGCTCCCAGGTCCTTTTCCTCTGAGCAGCTTTCCAGCCACTCTTCCCTAAGCCTGTAGCATTGCATGGGGCTGTTGTGGCCCAAACGTAGGACCCTGCACTTTATCTTGTTGATCCTCATACCGTTGGCCATATCCCTTCGATCCAGCCTGTCCAGAGCCTCCCTATCCACCAGCAGATCAACACTCCCACCCCACTTGGTGTTGCCTGCAGACTGAGAGTGCACTTGATCCCCTCCTCCAGATCTCTGATAAAGATACTGAACAAGACTGGCTGCAGTACTGAGCCCTGGGGAGCACCTCTTGTTACTGGCCACCAGCAGGATTTAATTCCATTCACAACTCTTCAGGTCCAGCCAGCCAGCCAGTTTTTTACCCAGTGAATGGCACACCCACCCAAGCCATGAGCAGCCAATTTCTTCAGGAGGATGCTGTGGGAAATGGTATCAAGGGCTTTAAAAAAGTCCAGGTAGACAACAACATCCACAAGTTTAGTTTTATCTAGCTGCGCCTTTTCATTTGATTGGATTTTTTTCATCCGTGTTTCCTTATCTGCTGCAGCTTCATAACAAATTTAACATGATACAGTAGTGATAAAGCTGTTCAGCAGCAGAAACTCATGCTGTTGCTTTCCTTATATAAACTTAATCAGTTCTTTATACATTGTAATGTGTCTTCTCTTAAAGATTATCTTCAGTAATGTGCCTTTATACTCAGTTGAATATTTGCATAGGTGAAGTGTGCTTTCAAGTGCTGCTTTTTAGCCTGAAGTGAATGTAGTGCTGCTGTTTGTCTTTAAACATTGTTTGGGCATTTCTCAACTTGTACATCCTGTTCTCTATCCCAGGCTAGATGGCAACTGCTTTTTACTCTTGTCTCCTGCTTGAAGCCTGCATGACACTTCTCCATAGAATCTGTGGTTCTATGATTCCATTACTTGATTGGCAAAACTATAATAATTATTTTCAGGCCTTTATAGGATTAATTTATCGTAGGTTAGCTAATCCCTTAATTAATGAAGCTGATAGGCAGATTTAGAACTGTTATGTGAGGATGAAACTGTGATACAAACATCTATAGTGCTGATATCTCCCCAAACGAAATTTTGCTTACCTGGTTCTGTGTGGTGAGTAGCTGTCACCTGCTGTTCACCTGTGAGAGCTATCAAGCTTGAATTTTCTTAAAATCTGAAGCATACAGAAGAACATAAACCCCAAACAAAAATTTCACTTTAGAAACTTGAAAGTAAACCTAAGATGTTCCATTATGAGAATTTCACACATTTGCAGTTAATTGAAGTCTTAGTAAGGAACATGGTGGTAGAGCTCATAGTTTAATATATGTAGTTACCTGATCATTTTTCTGACATCTTTATTTGGTTACAATGTGATGTAATTGGAATAAACAGGGTCACTGTGTTCCTATAGCAACAGGATGCTACAGTTCAACAAACTGCTTCATTGCAGCAGATATATCCATAACTCTGCTAATAACCTGAGGATTTTGAAACAGTAAATTTAAAAATGAGGATTCTGTTTCATATTTCTGCAGGCAAAATTCAGTTTAAAATTTAAGCCTTATAAATATCTTTCCTGAAGCCCTCCACCACCTTCCAGTATAGGCATAGTTTCAGAGTTTGTAAAAATATTGAATATATATATTCTATGAATATTCCACCTATATAAGCTGTGGTACTAGTAGGATTTTCTATAAGAAATATGGGCTATTTAGACGTGAGGTAAGGGGTCTTTTTCAGCTTTCAGTGCAAGCTGTTTTTTTTCTTTAAACAAGCAGGCCATGTAAATTGGTTATTTTGATCCAACATATTGACCTGCTCTGTAATAGCTTCATTTATTTTTAAATGGATAGTAGAGGTGATACAAGACAGTGTAGAAGTGTCAGCTCTGAAGATCTTCTACATGTTTGGTAAATGTGATTCATTTGCTTTTTTTGCAGTAAGGGGAATAGAAATACAATGTTTCCATTAAAGTGATCAATTATGCATAAAGAAACAGGATATGAAGTTGTATGAAAATGCATTTGGAGAAATCGGATTTTCTTGAGCAAACTGCATCTGTTGCATATGTAAGATACCTTTCAGATAATTCTGGAAGTCTAGTGGTGCTAATAGCAGTTTTACATACTGATTTCCAGAAAAGAAGTATCACCTATCTGGAAGATCTGGCATCCTCTTGTTAGGATGCAGCTTTGTATTAACCCTAAGCTCTTTACTCATTTGGAATGCTCTTAGAGAAGAGTTAATTAGAACTTTAATTAATGTATAACTCTTAGAGTTATTTTGTATTCCTCTTAATAAAAATACTCTTACAGTGAACAAAAGCAAAGACACTCTCCTCTCCCCCTCCTCTGGGACAGTGTGCCTTCATGCTTCAGGACATTAATATTTCAATAGTCACACTAGATAAAACTGAACAATGGATGAAACCTAATTATTTTTCTTAGGCCTGTGATACGATCTTATCCAGGCTCATTTTCTTACGTTCTATTCTAGTGAATTTCATTATAAGTCAGTCATTCCTATATGACAGATTTGCTTTAAAAATTGTACTGATAAAAATTAAAAAGAACCTAAAAAGGAAATACTTTGTCTCCTCTGTTTCTTCTGTGCTGTGTTATCCCTCACCCCAAAATTAGTGGGGGAAAAAAATGAAAAGAAAATCCTGTCTCAACTGATGCTGCCCCCTCCCTTCCTACCTGTTCTTGCTTATTTTCTTTCTCATTTCTTTCCTCTGTTTTATACAGATATCCTCTTCTGATGCTGCTCAGCCTTTGGCATCCTCTCCTCTGCAAGCTGCTGCTGAGAAGAGCAAAGCAGAGGTATATTGTTTTCAGGTGTAACTGTTGTTGGGTTACTGCTTTGCACAAATGTTTTCTGTAGAGTAATTTCAATGAGCTAAGTAGAGAATATAAACTGCTGATAATACTTCAGTCACATAAATACTTCTTTCCTTGCTTCCTGCACTAGATAAATGAAAAGGGCCAGTACAGTGGGATGAAGTACACACGTGATCGTTATCTCTTTGTTTATATATGTTAAACTTCTGGTTCTGCTCTGGTTTAGTGTCGCAAAACTGAAACTGCCATTTCATTCTCAGATAATGGGCTTAGTGGCATTGTCCTGTCTCCTCAGGAATAATTTTTGGTTTCCTTTTTTTGGTTACTTGCTTGTTTCAGAATTTAAATTATCAGTACTCTTCCAGCCATTTAGTTCAATCTCCTTGGAGATAAATATATAATTAATTTGGCAACACTCCTGTTAACTCACAGTAGTTTTAATATCCCTTCTAGCTGGGATACATGTGTATGTGCTGACATTACATTTACTGTTTAGAAAAGTCTTCAAAAATCTGAATACAAATATGTAGTAGATGAAGCATCACTTGTATGAACTTTCAATAAATGTCACAATTTGCAACAATACTGAAATACTTATTTTTAGAATGTGAATGCTAGGCTCTTTTGGATACTTCAGTCTAAATGGGGATTGCATACAGTATATGAAATAACTTATGATCTTAACTCATGTTTTTTCTTCTAAATACATAAAATCTGGACAGATGTTATAAATTATTTTAGTTCAGCTATATTTAAACATTAGTTAAAATTCAAATGACAGCGTTATGGACTAGTCCGTGTGCCTTTGTGAATCTGATGTGTTTTTCAAGTTGTACTAGGAATAGCACCAGCCACTTAGAACAAAATTTGCCTTTTCTTTCTTACCCGCCTCTCTTGATGTATTCAAATTTGAAAGTTCCTCTGTGTAACCAGTATGCCATGCTGTTAGAAATGAATCCTGGGGGGAGGGGAAAACCCAACAAATAATTTTTGCTTAGAAATTTAGACCAGTATAAAGCCAATTTCATTTCATTGTCTTTGTTGTGCTTTTTGACTGCTTGTGCAAGTAATGAAACACTTGAGTTAAAGTTCCGACATGAATACAGCATCTGAGAAATGTTTTCAATTAGTTTGAATTCATTTTTATCTAATGGAGCTGAAGCAGAAAGCTTGCATATTGAAATTGTGAAGTGTGAAGATGAAGGACTTGGACATTTTGAAGTCCACAATGAAACTGAAATGAATGAAAATAAAAGTCACTGGGAATCAAGAGAGCTCCTGTAGGCTTTGTGCAGTGTGGAGGCAGAAGCACTGGTGAACAGTTTAAGTCTTTATATATTCACTATGAATGAGGAACTGAAGATCTCTTTATATTGTATATGACTGTGGACATTCAGTATTTGCAAATGCACTGTTATTGAGTACTAGCAAAATCTATTTTTTTTTTCCAGAAGGAAAAAGAAAAAAAGAAAGAAGAGAAAAAGAGAGAGAGAGAATCTGAAAAACCATCAAAGCAATTAGCAGTTGAAAAGGTAAGAATAGTTCATTTTGTCCAGTTACTTAAAAAATAAACACAGTATTAGACATGTAAAAAGCTTTGTAATACATGTCTTTGTGTATATGTGTGTGTTTATATGAGTGTATATGAATAATAATTGGAATAATCCTCATGAATGGTTTATTTGTGCTGTTGCTTGTGTCCAGAGGTAGGTTGACCATACAGTGAAGAATATGTTTTGTGATGTTTTGTGGAAGAGGGATCTCAGTTAAGCTTTGTTAAGATTGAAGCTCAGATTAAAAACCTAATTAAGGTTTTTAAGATGTACCATTGCAATTCTTGCACAGAAAATTTTCAGTTTTAGTCAGTGCTCTACCTAATTCTGTCCTTCATAAATCGTCCATTTTAAACATGAGTGCATAATTTACAGAATTTCATTAATAACTCTTTGAAAATATTCAACTAGATCATGTCACAAAACATGACAGGTAAACGAGTTAAGGTACTTCTGTGCGCAACTGTAGTAAAGCATTCTGAGTAGCCTTGGCGATATAGGTACAATTAAAATTTCATGTACAGCTCTGTATAAAGTTAAGCAAAAATGGAATGGGTAATTTAAGTATTAAGTACAATAATTTCTTCTAAAACAGATGTCCTCTCTCAGATGATGTGAATCCATTAGTATGTTTTGATCTGCAGTGCAGTCCACAGAATGCATTGAAGTCTCCATCTGTCAGTTTATTCCCCAGTAGTGCTGTGTTACAATTATGAAAAATGTTATGTATTCATGCATAATGATTGCTGACTTATTTCTAGTTCAGCTTGCAATAGAAGTTTTTTATTTTGCATAGTAAAACAAGATACAAAAATATGTGCACACCTGGCGGAGAAAAAAGTCCCTACCCAATACCAGTATATTTTTTTGTGGAATTAGAAAATCAGATTAGCACTTCTGAATTAAGTTAGTGTAGAAGCAAACTTTGTTGTGACAATTTGTGTAGCTTCACTGAGCTAGTGGAAAAGGGTATCCTCACTCACCTTGTAGGAGGTTAAAGCGTATTTATGGGTGACAAAAATATTAAAATCGTTCGTTATTGGAATTTTACAAGGGCATCTAGCCAAATTAAATGCTTTATTCTAGTCCTTAGAAAAATATACTTTAGTTATGAAGGCTGAAAACATTGCTTTGGTTTAGAAATCTTAACTTTATAAAGCCAAAAGGTCTAGTTTTGGTCTGGGGAAGAGAGGGTTTCCCTTTGTGAGGGTGCCTGAACCTTGTCCCTTGCCTGGGAAAATTTGGTTAGGTGAAGAGAAAACATGATGGTGCATAGTTACAGCTGAGGCACTACCCTAATATTTGAAATAAAAACCAATTCAAACGCCACTGATTAGATTTACATTAATTTATCATTAGATTACCAGTTAATGATTAAGCAAGTAAAAACAAGTATTTTGATTTTAAATGCTTGTTCTACAATATGTGGAATTTGGTAAATGTATCTGCATTAGATAATAGTGCTGTTGTAACAGATGCAAAATGTTTGAAATACTGCAGCATATTTTATTTCATTATTAATGTGTCAGCAGTGGTTGCTCAGATGGTACTCATCTGCGGGTTATTTTTCTAATTTAAAAGATTCTTTAAGCTCGAGCTTTTTGAGGTATTTAAAGATGGCTCAAAATTATTTTTAGATGCAGCCTGTAAACTTGACATATTTTAAAATCACAGTCACGTTCTAGAATCCAAAGGAAAGAGAGCTCTATGAGATGCTTGTGCGTCCATCGGGAAGTACTGGTGAGATAAGAGAACCAAAAAGTTTTATTTCTGTATATGGAATTGCTGCTTTTGTGGTGTGATTCTGCTTCAGGGAGTTGATAAACATTAATAGTCTTCTTAGTTTGACTGATAATGATACACTTCCCATCCAGTTAGAGACTGTCTATGGGATACTTTAAATATTTCACGTTGATTTATTCAAGGCCAGGTTGAACAGAGCTTTGAGCAACCTGGTCTAGTGGGAGGTGTCCCTGCCCATGGCACTGGGGTGGAACTAGATAACCTTTAAGGTCCCTTCCAACCCAAATGATTCTGTGATTATAATCTGTGAATCAGTAGAGGAATGCTGGCATCTTGACCATAGTATCATGTTTTCAGCAACCACATCGTGCACCCCGTTCACCTTGTGCCTGTTTTCCACTGAAAGGAAGCACAGAAGGGAAGGAGGTGGGATGCAGTCTGGTCATTTGGGCTGAGGGGTCATGGCCAGTGTGTGTGAACTGGGGAGATTGTGTGTCCCAAGGATAAAGAATTGACTGAGGAAGTGTTTGCAAACAGTCAGTCTAAGGAATAACACTTCATTTCGCAAAAACCCTTTACAAAACCACACTTGACTGCGCTTTCTAGAACAGAGAGCTTGGACTGAGCTGTATGAATGACTCCTTGAATTTCAGAGCAACTAGGGCAATTCCGGTCTTTTTCAAGACATGCCTTTTTATGTCCATCTGCAGTACAAAGACAAAAAGGCATAACGACTTATGACGTCTTGAGGCTTTGGAGTGTTCCCAAAGTAAAGGGGGAGAAATTTCATATGCCTAAATGTTGAGATTTTTGTTGGGTTCAACTTTTTATGTAGTCTAATTTTAAATGAAGAAAACAATGTGTGTCAGTCCTAGCAATCCAGGATTAAGCCAGAAGTGATTTAGAAAGCCGTCTGTGGAAAACTTAGCAAGTATTTCTGACTCGGAATCAGAAAGTTCAGCTGAGTCCATGGTACTGAAGGGTTTGGATGTGTTTGGACACTTAGTATCTTTCTGTGCTGTTTGTGTTTTAGAGGTTTCCCATCAGTTGAAAACTTCAATGAAAATACTGTGATGGTTTCACAGTAAAATATTGCATATTGAGGGTACCATGAAACCATATTAATTTATGGAAAGTAAGCCCTTTAAAGAGGAGATTGTGTTGTAATTGGGACAGTAAAGTTAAATGTTTGCAATGTAAAGAACAAACTTTGGTTTTTTTCTAAAACTACTTGTGCTTTTGCAAACTAATATTGACATTCAAAGTTAAGTTTTTTTCATTCTGCTGAACGTATTGGGATGATGAATGTTTCTGAAGGATTGCAGCAGTTAAACTTGATTAACTGAAGTACTATTTGGCCCTGTGAGTTTAGTTTTATTATATTGCATTTGAGTTTGAAATTGGCTCTTGTTTGTGTATAGAGTTGATTTAAGTGACAGAGGTTATTTTTCAATGGTAGTATTCAAATACTGCTTTTCTTCGCCAAACTGGAGACTAAATTGCCAGCTAAAACTCAGCAGTAACAGTGAGCTGCTACCTCTCAGATGGCCTGCATTATGGAGGAGGCACTGACATAACTTTATTAGCACTTAAAAAGTACTAGAGAACCCCTCAAATAAAAGTGAAGACAAATCATATTAGCAGCTTTTTCCCTTAATGTAGGAAAAACAATATGTCAAACATTCATTTAACCAAATAAGAAGAAGTTAATGTATCTTATTAGGGCAGTGTTTTCATTCGTTTTCCCCCAAAGACAGCTAAAACTTCCACAAAAATCAGCCTTTTGAGTTGCAAGTGAGAGGAGGAACTATTAGTCCCCAGTTAGTTCTCTGATATGTTTTTACTTAACCAAAGTATTCCAAATAATCATCCTAATAATTTTGTTCAGGGAGAAATGAGTTGGAGCAAATAGTGCTCTAGTGTTCTTCACTTCTTTAGAATTCAGTAGCATTGTAAGAAATCATGGAAGAATGAAAGCCTGCAACATTTTTAATGTCCACCTAAACATCAGTGAGGTGTTTGGTTTTAAGTTGTGGGAATAAGTTGACTCACAAATATTGACCTGAATAATAATGTAAATACAGAATTACATTATAAATATTCCAAATGCTTTCTTTATTTTTACAGTATATTGATGATATATTTGCTAAATCACTTGACTAATAATAAGTTTTTTAGACTTTTAAACATTATTTGCTTTTCTGAGTGATGTTATTTTTAAATGGTTCTTCTTCGTATTTTTATATAAAATGTAATATAAACTTAAATTATAATACATAAGCAATCAAGTGTTTATCACAGGAGCAGAAAAGCAGAAACATGCTTTGCCCTGTGGTGGAATACATAGTCTTAGTTATACTTTTAGTCTTTGTTTTCACAAATTCAGACTAAGTAGATAAGAGTTAATCATGAGTATAGGATAAAACGTAGGAAAACCTGTTTCCCTGCCTTCTACCCCCACAGAGGGTGAAGGGTTTTAAATGTTCTCTCAGTCTGCATTTCCTGGACCTGTCCCAGCCTGGTTTTACATTTCTAATCGTACCCTTTCAGTTTTATGGAAGAGATCAGATTAATTTGGTTTCTTTGGTTGCTTCTAATGCTAATCTGAAGAAAGGCAAATAAAACTGGAATCTTCCCGAAACTGTGCAATTCATTCTTTTTGCAGGTAACAAAGGACTCTTTATGTTTGAGGATTGCCTTGAAAAATAGTCTTAGTTAATGAAATTAATCTGTCATGGCTCTTATTACATATTGGGAGTTGTAGACAAAGAAATTAAGAAATCGATATTGCAGGTAGAAGCAATTGAAAGGAAACCCTTTTTTTGTCAGATGGGAAGAAGGGTATTTGTCTTTTTAGTATTATAAAAGGAGTCAGTCTACAGGAAGACTATCACGGGTTTTTTTTTATCCTCAGCCCAGTGTGTGTTTTCTGTATCAGCTTGATAAGTCTGATCTCCAGAGAAACAGTATTTTAATGTAATTTATTTATTTCTTTATTTAAATTCTGTAGAAATGGAATCTTAAAAACTGCAAGAGCAAGCTTGGGCTTGGGCTGCTTTGGTTAAAGTGGCCTTTGTTTTACTTGCCAAACTATTTTTAACAAAAAGGTATTGTTAACTGTGCTTAGTTTTAATTGATCCTCAGTTACATTTTGCTCCATGCAGGGTCAAAACCTAGAATTGCCCTGGGTTTTCAGTTGGTAATACTTATTAACAAATGGCATTTTCAGGTTTCTTCTGCTTCCTTGTGATAAGCTTCACCCTTTTTCCTAGTGACTTTGAGACAGTTAGGAAGGCACATACACTTACATGCATATTAAACAACAAAAGAGAATGGGCACATTTTAATAAGTGTGAACTAAGCCTTATTCATGGATGAATAATAAGCTGAGATAAAAATACCTATATGACCAAGACTTACTAATTCTGAGACATATGAAACCATACGAGCATGCATGATTGAAAATGCAAATATACAATCTCATCTAAAAGTTTTAGAAAACTATAGTACTACTTAGGAGATTGTGTACCATCCACCAAATGTGAAAGAACAAAAAGCAGGACATTTTTACAGAAGTGGTACTGATACACCCAACTGAATGTAAAGAAGGGTAAGGATTGGATGAGATTGATAACAGGAAAAAGACATTTAATTTAAGTAATGTCACTCAAATAATGATCTTATCTTGGTTTGAATAATAGGCTTCCTTTGTTTTCCTAAAATAATGCAAGAATTGGAGCATGAGCAAGGTAATCGAGTGTCTTTGTGTGTTCTGTTTCATGTTACTGTGCTGAAGCTAGAACATGCTTAAACTCCTCAGGGGAGAGATCTTGCTCCAGTGTGTGACCATCATGATAGGGCAATGAGGTAGTGGGAGGCACTGTCAGATGTGCAGATATTAAGAATAAAGATAGTAACTCTGTTTTGTGTTAAAAAAATATTTTTAGATGCCACTGACAATGCTAAAAGCTCCAACATTCACTTAAGCTTTAAATTATTTAAAAAAGAAAATAATAAAATGCCAGAAGAGGTTTCACTAAAGCTTCCAAACACCGTCCTGCAACTGTCAGTGTCTTCCATTTTAAATTCAGACTTGACAAACGTATTGATTGTGTGGCTTTTTACTAAAAGGAATAAGAGTATTTATTTGGACTGTTGAATTTATTATGTTTTGATAGTTGCTCAGGGCACTAGAACAGTTGCACTGAAAACTTTATGGCTCTCACATTCATCCTGTTAATAATCAATGTCTTCACAAAATTAACTCAGAGGTATTTGGAAAATAGCACTGTAGCCGGGGAAGAAATAAAAGCAAGATAAGGTATAAAAAGGTTCTTTTAATGTGATTTGAAGGAA
This sequence comes from Pezoporus flaviventris, assembly GCF_033815535.1. Lineage (NCBI taxonomy): Eukaryota > Metazoa > Chordata > Aves > Psittaciformes > Psittacidae > Pezoporus > Pezoporus flaviventris. The sequence continues at coordinate 24,855,701 of NW_026892579.1, read as the reverse complement.
ATGGACAAGTTTCTCACTCTAGGTAATTCTGTGAGATGAGAGGTATGGTACAAAATGAAGTCACCAGTTACATAGCTTTCAAATAAGTAGCATCTCTTTAATACTAAATTTCTTATGTATCAATCAACACTGCTAACCCACCTGTGATCAGTTTTCTCTTGTCTTTGTCGAAAAAAGGGTTGCAGCTGGATGAGCTTGTCTTTCAGTTTTACTTGAAATTTTTGTTTTATAAAATTGGAGCCTGCAGTCCTGAGGTTGGTCCTCACGCATGTCAGTGTGCTGCTGAAAAGTAGATCTGTCCACTTCTCTGCTCAGCAAGTTTGGTCTCTCGACTTGAGGATATTGTACTTAATCTCAGAGTAAGGTACTGCAGGTCTGTCAACTAGGCAGATAGTGTATTTTACGCTTCATAGCAACATGGGTAGCTTCTGCTCAAGATAACCCACAGGTATTTTTGTTTTTTATACTTAATCCTCAGTTTACACTGTAAGTGGATATCAAAATTTTTCCTTTGTTTAAAGACAGACTATTTTAGTTGTGTAAAAGAAATATCAGCATAAATGTTGAAATGGGTGCCTGAACAAGCAAGTCAGAGCCTTTTTACTATCACTTTGAAGGCAGTCATAAAATTTCAGAATCTTTGAACTGTGAATCTAAAAAGCTTTACCAAGCCTTATATTTTATAAGGGTGATTTAAATATTCATTTTCAGAATACCCAGATATTTTATGTAGATTCGTATTATTTAAACTCGGAGAATAAAAGCAGGAAGATGTTTGGCTCATTTCCAGTTGAGATTTAGACTGCTGGATTAGACTGTGGCTAAAATTCTTCTTGATAGTTGGTGTTAAAGTTTATGATGATATGGAGGGTGAAGACAAAGAAAATGGGGTTTACTCAAGTAAAGGGAAATCCATTTTGGAATTGCATGTGGTGGGTTGAAATTAATTAACTTCTGAAGTAATTGTTTCAAAGTGGTTAACTTTGAAATGAGAAGAAAACTGAGGGGAAAAACCCTGACTAGCAGAAGAAAATACAGCTAATGGTCATTGACATGAGCTAGTGATGCGTGTTTATTAAACATTCTCTCTGTAAGTTCTGAATTTGTGAAACAGAGTTGTGTACTTGTATATGGTAAAGTTCTCCTCAGTTCACTCCTAACTTCTATAGCAGCAAAAGGAAAGCAACAAGCTGATACAGAAGTAAGAAAAACTAACCTCTGGGGTTAATTCTGGTTATTTCAGTGTGATTAGCTGCAGTGACAGGATTGAATTTCCGTGGAGCTTATTGAGAGGCTTCTTTTTAAACGCATCTCTATAGGCATGGTATGCTTAGACTTCATAAAGTGTTCGTATTGTACTGCTTGCCAAAATGATAGAACAGATGCCAGTATAGACTATCAGTTCAACACTCTAAGAAACAAAACTCTATTAGAAAAAGTCCTAATTTATAGGTGGTTTACGTGAAACAATGTTCAATGCAATGCTGTAAGGAGTATGTGATTAAAACACAAAGACTGAAAGTGTCAGAGGAGAACTGGAGCAATCTAATGAGTAAAGACATAGCGCAGAGATCTGCTTCTAGGTCTGTCAAAGGAGAGCAGTGAGGTGGGTCAAGGAGAGAGATTCTCTCCCAAGAGCCCCAGGCAAGTAAGGGTTAATTGCATACTAGCTATAGCACTTGTTATGGGATGCAGAGAGAAGAGAATTTGGGGATGGGGCAGAGAATATTATATGAAGCTTATTATAGGATGTTTAGGTGACAGACCAGAAGAAGGGAAATAGAGGAATCAAGATGGTTTGGGGTTAACAAGCAAGAAGCAGCAGGGGGAAGAGGATAAAAAGGAGCAGTCACATCCCTGCAGGTTACTGATAAGTATGCTTGTTTGAGCCCTGAACTTGATCAGTGCAGGCTGTCCAACATTCTTACAAATTCTGTTTGCAACCATGTTGTGTGTGAATGTGTTGGATTATCAGACAAGTAGGATTTAAAAGATTGTTGTTGGCAACTAAAAAGAGACTTGTAGGGGTGGGAAACTTAAGGGTCAGCAACTGCAGACAAGCATCTAGCAGCCAGCTGTGGCAAAGGCAGTATTCCTAAAAACACCTACTGGAGATACCCACGTGTGTCTGACATGTCGCAAATCTGACTGGACTAGCCAGTGAGTAGGATGTCAGCATTTGGAAAGATCCCTGGGCTGAGCTGACTGGCTAAGGGTGTAGGGTCTTGATACTGGGTGAACTTAAGTTTCATGCAAAAAGCATGTTTCCAGCAAAAAAAGCACTTTTGTTATACTTAAGGAAAAGATTGCAAAGCATACCTTCATGAATAGCAGTGGAAAGCAATGCTTGGGTTGGACTGTTTTTTCACTATGAGGTCAGTCAGTTGCCATGTTTGAAATGACTCGTTTTCATCTGGAGGTATATGAAGAAGGAATTATAAATACATACCTCTTAGTTCTGATGTATACACTGATATTGTATTATGTATTGGAAGGGTTTTAGAAGGAAAGTTATAAAAGAAAACAGTTTAATGAGGAACTGGAACTAATATAGCTGTATTATTGTAATCTTGCCCAGACTAATGAGATCAATAGAAATGGAGGAAAAATGTGTAAGCTGAGTTCATATAACTGTAATATAGGGTTCTAAAACTGAAGATGTATTTAAAACAGCTTATGAAAGTACAACCCATGTGTACTCTATTTCACAGCTTGCAAACTGAGACACATTAAAACACTTTGACCTTAATCTGATGTCATAATGGGACGATGGATCAGCTACAGCTTTAAGATGGATCTGTCTAGATTTTCTATTTCATAATGATTTCTTCTAAAAGATGTAAACCCCAGGTTTTATTGGATTAAAAGTAGCATACTTGAGTTTTATCTAAATTGAATTCCATGACAACACAAAATAGGAAAAAGGTTGACAAACAGTTTTTCCCTCTGCTTTTGTGTCCTTGTAAACAGGTCCTTACTTCTGCGCTGATCATTTCAAAGATTTAGAGCTGCAGCAAACTCTGCTCAAATTCTTGCCCCCCAGAATCCCTAGGAAAAAATTGGTTCCTTTGCACTCAGACTGTTTGCCTGTCCTTCTCTGCAATTTTGCCATCTGTAGCGCATCTTCAGGTTCCTACTTCTTATTGTGACTGTTACCTAGCAATCATCTCACAGTCTTCTGGTACTTTTCTTCAAGTACCAAACTTAGGAGAAGGACCTTGCCTTCTTTTTTCAGACCCTATTCTGAACTTGTCAGCTTTAAGAACATAACATATTTGAAAATGAATGCATACAACTAGTATTTCATATATGGTTGTTATTATATAAATTTAGTACATGAATATAAGACTTTAAAGAGAAGGATTTAATCTTTGATATTTTGCCATAGTCCCAGCAGTAAATATAAAGACAACTTCGTTTTAAGAAACTGGGCTTCTACAGTCGCATGCCTTCTTTTGCGCAAGGTAAAAGGGCCTCCGAGATTGCCTGATGCATTAGAAAGGAGCTAAACTGCTCCTTTCAGCTACTTACGAGACATGAAATGTTTAAGGCTTCTTGGAATACATTGCTTAAAGTAAATGAGATCTGAGCTAGCGTTTTAAATTATGTTAAAATAAAATGGTAGTACAGGGTGGTCAATAACTAGTAATAAAGGAATAGTCTTAATCCACTTTATACATAATTTATTAGCATATTGGCCTAGACCCAGATAAAACCATATGAATGGCATAAGATTACGGTGCAGCTGTCTGTTAGTCCTACTGTGAAGTTTTTAATTTGCATGATTAGAGATGCAACACATTTTATGTAATCTTATACAAGTATCCTGTCCTAACTGCAAAACTGCAATGAAATCCATATACTCAGGGTTTTAAAGTGGAAATGGAGATCAGGAACACTTAAAAATGTTTTCCTTCGAGCATGTGTTTCACCTAAATGACCTTCATGTGTACAGAATCCTTTTTAAAAACAACAACATTTAAACAAAAAAATAAGGCAGTTCAGGTTTGTTGGTTTGCTTGGTATAAATGGTTTAAATTAGCTTGCCTACATCAGCATGAGTCGTTCAGTGTCCAAGAGCAGTTCATTGTAATAATGGCCATGCACTTTAATAATAAACTTTTCCCCTTGGGTTAGATGTTTGTTTGAGGTAATTCTAGTTTTATAAATAAGTAATAATTCTATATTATAACTATTTCATAACTAAGTGGCAGGTTTGGGGTTTTTTAATTGACTGACATACATTTTTTTCTGGATTAGGGATCCATCGGAATATGCTTGCAGAGTCACTGTAGTCTGTACAACTTCATGATACCACTGTAGTATCTTCTGATTCAATATAGTATATTTGTTGCTTGACTTTTTTGCTAGCTGGACGGAATAAAAGTTCATCACTTGCTAAAAGTATCCTAAATTTTGAACAGTTAGTTTGATTCCAAAGTTTCTTAAAAAAAAATGCTGGTATCTTATATGAGGGTAAACGGAATATCACATTTCATCTTTATAGTGATTTAAATTCAATATTATGAAAAGATTAGTTTTTATTTTTTTACTTATTTACATGTCAGATACAAAATCTGTAAAAGCATTCTTTAAAATCTCTAGGATACCCACATGAACAGTGCTTTAAATAGATACAGATTAAACTAACTTGTGTAGTAGAAGTATATGAGCTGTCAGGAAAAATTGTTTTTATAAACCTATTGCAATCTTATAGTGAATTACTAACATTATTTTCTCTTACGGGAATTCTCAAATGTTTATGCTGTCTTGCAAGTTTTATTGCAAGCAGGTAATGAAGAGGGAAGGAATCCAATTACTTTATGCACAAACCATGCAATTCCTATCTAGTAAGAGCAAAGGAAGGCTTTTGTTCAGTAACCATAGAAGCATCTGTGAGCTTTAGTGAGTAAACTGGAAATTGCTTTAAGTTAGAAGTGCATTTTACTAAATTATTTGATGGATCTTCAGCTTTCATATGGTTTCTTGTAGTTAAGATTGGGTATAGAAATAAGGAATGCATGGGTAGTCAGCTGTGTATGAAACAGACTGAATTCCAGATTCATATTAATTTTTCATTGAAGTAGAAAATGGAGGAAAATATGCAGAGAAATATTTTTTGTGTGTAATAGTAAAGCATGAAAGAAAATAGGAGCAGATAACTGGACTGGAGAGCTGATAAATCAGATTTTTGACAGTGGCTGATATCTTGCTTCAGAATAGATGCTTCCTGTAAACTTATGATTGCTCTGACTGGAGAGTTTTTGTCCTTCAGAGCTGTTAGTCCTGTGGCTTACAAGTTGCACCATGCATGCTACCTCTTGTAATGTTCTCGAATATTGTGAATGAGAATAATGCCAATGTTAATCCTAAATGCTGGTGATGAAACCTTGTGAATTATTTATATTAATATCTTGTACTAGTGAATTCAGCAAAAGTTATACTTGTTTTTAAAGTACTGGGTGTGTGTGTTACATTTCTATTGGGTGTCATATCTCTTTTAGAACTGTTAAACCCTTAAATATTGTACATGTGAAGATAATTGCCATAAGGTTACAGAAGCAGAAAATGGAAACTTAAATTACCTAATGTTATTCTTTTTTCCCCAAAGTCACTCATTCACAGTGAAAAATAAACACAGTATTTTCATTGTGTGCTGGCACTTTCAAACCAAGTTTGTTTAACCTTTCCCAATTCCAGTGCAAAATGCCTTCAGCTGCCTCTGTCAGAGGAATGTCATCTGGTAAATAGGCATGTGCAGAAGAGTAGCTCACAAATGCAGAATTTAGACTGATCATATGCTCTGGAATGTATGGTCGTATTAAAAAAATGTTTTTAAAGGCTTGTAGTGTCCATAATAATTTTGCAGATTTAGTTTGTTTTCCTATTTTACTATAATAAAAAAAGAGCAGTGTAGTTGCTACTAGATACTGCTGCTGAATATTCTTATTTTTTTCTCCTTCAAACTCTTAACACTTCTGAGACCTCATGTTGTTGTCTATTCTGTCAACCAAGCAAGCTCGTGTAAAGCTTTCCACTTCCCTCTTGTCTTCCCCTACCCACTGTTCTACACCAGTATAATTAGCCAGACATGCTACTTCATGGACATGGTGCTGAGAGTTGGGAAAGGAGAAGCTGCTGTTTCACAGAAAGGGACCATTGGTAGCATTAGCAATAGACCTCATAGCATTATGCTGTGTATATGAATTTAATTGGTGAGTGACTGTCAGTCATAGTGGTACTGACCCTCCTTTTTGTCTTCCTCATGAGATAACCATATCCCTTGTTGACAACATTGCATGTGCTGTACTGTAATCATTGCCCAGAGGAAGAAGGAGTGCTTTCATTATTTTTTTTCTCTCAGGCAGAATGAATTACTCATTTAACAGTTATCTCCAAAAATAGCTGGCTGAACAAAATCTTATGAAATGCCAGACTGAGACACTGGACTTCCTGCAGTATGCGGCTTACGTTTCAGGGGTTACTTAATGTTCTTCACTATCCCTTCTGTTGCAGACTTGCCGTCTGCGAGAAAACATAGTTGCCCGTTCCAGGGAATGGGAGTTTACCTTTGGATGAGTTGACTGCAAAACTGTAATACTCAGATTCAGGGCTTTGAGACTTGTGCACACTAGGCTTCAGTGGGAAAAGAGAACATGGGAATTCACTGTGGTTTGTAGGGCAAGTTCCATATATAGGTTGATTCACTTGACTAATGTCCCCCTTCTATCTGCTTGGCAAAATCTGTAGAACACTAGAGAAAGGGAAGAGAAGGTGGCTATGAAAAAAACAGACCAACAGTGGTGGAAGTATTGCTGTATGTGTATATATATATATGTTTGTGCATATACAGTCCTTGAATTTATTAAACGAGGTGCTTAGAGGTTGACTTGCTTTAATTAGCAAAAAAGCAATATGGTTGTGCAAAACTCAAAAAGCTAAAACGATACAGTTATCAAATGCATTACATCAGTATGGCATCTGTTCATGGGGAAAGTTCAGAGGGCACAATATCATATGGTATTGAACAACCTTTTGGTCAGTTCAGATCAGCTGCCTCAGCTGTGTATCCTCCCAACTTCATACTCACGTCCAGCCTACCTGCTGCAATGGCAGAGCAGGGAAAACAAAAAGGCCTTGATGCTATGTAAGCACCACTCAGCAATAGCCAAAACCCTGGTGTGTTACCTTTCATGATGGAATTGAAGACTTTCTCGTTTTATGTAAACTGGGAAGCTTTCTACAATAACGTTCTTTTGATCTTTAAGGAATTAGTCAGAATTTAAGCAAAATAAAACTCAAAACATCAGTATGATTCTTTTAACTTTTCTTCCAAAACCTAATGGACTAGAAATTTAAAAGAGATTAAAGGGTAGGAAAATGAACAAGATTGATTAAATCATAACCAGTATCTCTGTGAATTGGAAGCACGCTGGTAGTGCAGCTCTCACAAATGAAGGCATCAGCTCAATGTGAGTCTAAGAAACATTACTTAAAAATATGCTTTAGAAGGCTTATGCACTGGTTTGCTTTAAACTCGCAGTAAATTACAGGTGGCCTAATCACAGTTGTCTGCTTCTGAATTGTGTTTGTGATGGTGGAAATGTGTGGAAATTAAGTGAAGAACGAAATATTAATTTCTGTATCTTTTATTTGGATAGGAAAGAGATGCTGCTCCTTATCTGTAGACATGATTTCTCAACCATTCATTTTATTAGAGGCAAAGTTATGGAAAGTTCCTAACTGTTTTAAAATATTTGCTCTTCAGATATTTAAAGATGTTTAATATTGTTACGTAAGGACGACTTATGGATAAGGTATTAGTACCATGCAGTCACTAACATTTTATTGTATTGTAGATGTACAGCATGAAGGAATTAGATGTAATCATCTATGTGATTGCAGAAATTTATGATGCCCATGCTGGATCTGAATAATGAGTGGGTCCCTGCTCCTCTACTTAAGACATGTGCTTCATCAGTGAAAGTATTTATGAGAGGTTGCAAGGTTAATTCTTTATTTGCCTCCTTAAGTTGGAGGAAGTACCTAATACATGCTGAACAAGGAATAACTTAAATGGGTTATTGTGTCTTTTCTCAAAACAGGGGCTCAGTTTTACTTAAGGCAGAAAATTCCAAGTCATGCTACATAATAAGCTGATCATGTGGAGGATGCAAAAGAATCAAATCCCTGGAAGCTTGTTCTGGCTCAGTCTCTTTCAGTGATATTTGCAAATAAACTGTTTTTCAGTAATCTCAGAGTATTTTAAGGCAGAGGACATTGCTTGCTTTCACTAGGTATTCCAACATGAGAATAACCTTGAAGAACAGTGTAGTGAACATTTGTGTGACAAAATGGAAATGTAAGGCCTGCATATCAAAAATATTTTGATGCTCTGCTGCTTGCGAGGACAGTCTCTCAGAGGCATGTGCTAGTACCATAATGATTTTCAATGAGAAGCTCTTAATGTATGACCCGAAGTAAATATATCTAGGAATTGCTATAACTATGTACTTCACTTAATAAAACCACATATGTTGCCGAGTCAAACTTGAATGATGTAAAAAAATAGTAGTCCCAAGTAACCTTGAAAGCTTCACTTAAAAATAATTGCACAAAATTGTGTACCTGTTTCCTCCTACTTGTTTTCTCATCGCAGATTTTTTATGCTATTTTCAGGTTATTTAATACTGCTTAGTCTCCTATTCTTATGCAGCCTTTTTCCAAAGGACTTGACAAAGAATGGTTTATCTAGTACTGGTGTCAGTACTTAAAAATAATTGCTGTGGGAGTCAAGCAGACCTAGTAATAGAAACTGAGATGAGTTTTAGTGCTGCTGAATTCCTAAGCATTTGTCATGCTATATTGTACCTCTACAAAATGCATTAATTTTTAGATAAAGCACAAAACTAAATTAAACATTAAGAAATGTTACTATCTTGTTACATGGGGTTTTTTTTTTTCCTGTTGCACGCTTCTGTGCTCACTCTGCGCAGTATTTAGCTTTAACGTTTCAAAAGACCACTCTACAGAAAGCTTAGTCATGTATGAGTCCTGCTGGAGCAAAACTACCAGAAAAGAAATTAAACATCAAATTTCTCAATATGATTTGGAATAAAATTTTCCAGTGGCTCCAGGGTGACTTCCCTTTCTGTTCTTTTTGGAAAGTTTCAACACCTTGTTTGTGCCAAAATTATATGGGCTGGAAGGGACCACTGGAGGTCATCTGCTCCAGACCCAGAAAGATGGCATGATCTCTACTACAGAATGCTTTATTTAGTAAGGCATTGGTTTCCTTATACCGTCTTCAGCTGGACCATTTTCTGCAGTAATAAATACTAAATAAAAGAAAGGGCTGTTTGAATTCTTTGTTTACTTAGTAATATATGCAGAAGTGTTTTGGTTGCTATGAAAAGTTTGCATTCTAAACCAACCCTGTCAAACTTTAATTTATTCCAAGCTTGTGCTTTTGGGTACTTATCATAAATTTAATCTGGAGGGATGAAAATTTGCACATTTAATATAGTTCCAACAGTTCTGCTTTTTAGTTTAAAGAAGTTGTTCTATATTCAGAACTGTTAAGCTGTTTAAGCAAAAATGTCAGTTTCATGGAATCAAGAAACACGTCAGAAATGCTTCTTTTTACAGCTTCTGTGACCAGGGGTGTTCCTTACAGAGTTGGAGAAGAACAAAATGTGCAAATTCTTACAATAAATTCTGTTCTGAAATACTCGCTGTTAATTCTGATGTTAATAATAATTTAAGTTTTATGGCATATTTACTGAGGTATGGTAAGTTGTAGAAAACTTCATTTTGAATGGTCACTTTAAAAAAATCCTTGATATGCAAAAATCTACTTTCAAAACCCATACATTTTTTCTCATGCCAAATAGGAGGGTTTTTTCCTCTGCAGTATTAGGTGGCACTTGGAATTAGCGTGCTATTGTTCTGATCACATACTTTTAAGATGAAAGTTGTAATGCAATATAGAGTCAGGGAATCCATGGAATAGTTTTCCAGCACACGGTTTCCCAAACAGTTTTGGTCTTGTATAAGGTATGTAACGTCAACATAACTATTTTTGGAAGAGGAAGCAAGTATTTCTCCGAGAGATTGGTGAGGATCAGTTTGAGTGTGAAAATACCTGTTCCCTAGAAAAATGGAGCTCAGTTCATTGCAGCTCTTTGAGGTTTTTGGTGAGGTTTGCTCCTGTAACAAGAGTGTTACTACTGTGACAGGCTTCTGTTCACTTAGGCCATCTTTGAATACTCTTGAGTTTCCTGACTGCTCTTTACAAACACCATGCTCATTACTCATTATGACCAGTTTGCAAGAGAGGAAAGGAAAGGGCTACCTAAATAAGAACTACTTTATACCCATGTGTTGAGCTGTAAAGTTCTTCTAGTAAATCATTTAGTAAATGATGATTTAATGACTTCAGCAACCTTGGGAGCCTCTGTGACTCTGTCAAAGCCACATTATGGGAGTGATAAAGGTGAGGGTGAAGCAGGTTAATGTCAGGCCAACACCCAGCCTGACAGTGCTCTACCACCGACATTCAGTAATCAATCCTAGTTAAAGGCCGTACTCATTGATCAACCAATCCACCTCATGCTTTTATGATAAGTGTAGAGTAAATGCATATTAAATGCATATTAAATGCATGCAAAGAATGCATTTGTCATTTCACTACTATAAACCAGATTGTATTAATTTTAAAAATTGATATTTTGATGGGCATGGGTGATCAGCTTGATATTGGTATGAGAACAACCGTAAACATATTTATGCAGTCATTTTTGTAATCAAATTTCACGTCAATGCCATTCTGTGTTTTGAAGTATCCAGGCAAGAAACGACTATGAGTTCCCTTTTCTAAAGGAGAATGCTGTTATTTGCCTTCAGGTTTACAAAGGAAAAGAGATTGTGAACACAGATTGTGTCCGTTGGTGCTTAGCACCTAAAACGTCTGCATGTTCTGCAGGTGCTCTTTTCAGGAAGGCTAAATGTCATCAGTCTGATTCTGATTTTTACATTTAAGGTTTTTCAGCCCTGCAGAACTGTATAATTTGGATGCTGAAATTAGTCAATAAATCAAATTATAGACAGCTTTTTGCCTAGTGCATGGTATGCAGTGGTTCAGTTTAAGATTTCAACTTATTTTTAACCTATCCTGGAACTTAGATTTATTTTAAAATGGATTAAGTACCAGTGAAGGTATAAGGTTAATATTTTTCCAGTCATCTGCCATGTCCCATATGACCATAACTGTAACTTCATTACAAATCAAAGTCATTATGATAAACAAATATGTAAAGAGATTTAACTTCTGATACTGATAAAGGAGCAGCGTCTTTAACGAGATTTTTTTAAGTCCTCTCTTTTTCAGAAAGGTTACTTGTGTTTGTTTTGTTTCTTTTAAAGCCACAGAAGAAAGAGGAACAGCAATCAGAAGCTAAAGCAAGTCCAAAAAAGACATCAGAACCCACTATTGACCTTTTAGGACTTGGTAAGCAATACATAATTAGCTGTTCTTAAATCAAACACAGATACATCATTTTATATCTAACAGGTATACTTTTATTTTCCCTGTGCTTACTGATAGATGAATTTGAAAACCGTAAGATTGAGTCTATGAATTTGAAACTATAAAGGAAATGCCATAGGGGTCTGAGTATATCAATAGTTGTGTTTTTGCTAAGGAGAGTAATGAGCTCCTGTGGGAAGGGAAAGTTATCAAAGTGATTTTCAAAGGGCTTATGGGTTGTGGTATTTCAATATTTACGGTACAAGTGTACTTTTTCTTGAAAATGCTGAGGCCATCTGAATTGTGTATCTAAAATACCTTATATCATAAAATTCCTGTATTAGTTAGAACAACAGTAAACTGGCTGCAGCTGACTAGTACCTTGTAAAACTTAATGCATTGGGCATTTCAGTATTGTGTTCTGACTGTGGCCATCTCATTTTTATCCAATATACCTTTTGTTTTCTGACTGACAGGTAACTGTCTATTTGCCTTGTAAATGAATTTGTTTGGACCTGAATCATTTAAATTGCACTATCTAGCTATACTTTTGGGCTTTTTATGCCTTTTCTTTGCTTGTTGAAGGCCATAGTTATAAACTCTACCTTTTATTTATCTAGTGTTACTGTAAGTGTGGGTTTTTTTTCCATTTGATAGAATCTTAAAATGGAACTGGAAGAATGAAATATTACAGTCTTTTTATTTCAGTGTTAGGAAAATTTTCTGCCAGTTGTGAGTGGATATTAGGGAGTATTCCATTTATAGGAATCTGATGTTGGAGATTTTTAAAATTTCTACATAATTTCTACAGGATATTAGAACAGGCTGATGAGTCTTTAAAATGTAATTATTTTAAAAACTTGACTTTGTAAAAAAAAAAAGTGTTTTTTAAGGTATGAATAATGTTGCAACAAAACAATAAATGTTTTCTCTGTTTTAGAATTCACGCTATCATTCAAAACGCATATTGTTTTCCTAGAGTAGCTGTAAAATACTGGTTTTGTACCAGCTAAGCACATGTTGTGGTCTGTATCTCCTTCCGAGTAATCTGCTACCATTGGCAAGCAAATCTTAGTTAACACAGTACAAATTAGATTATGGATGTAGAATGAATCTGTTTTTAAAAAAGGTAATTTAGACTTGATTAAAAGCTGATTCTCCTTTATTTTCCTTTAGCAGGCCAGCAAACTAATTAAGACCTAAAATTTAATCAATATGTGGGTTTGAGATTGCTAGGCTTCTGTACCCTTTTAGTCACAATTTGAAAAGAATCTTGGTAACAATTTTATGATATGATAATGAACATGGATTGCATAGCCTAACTTGAGATGTAATGTGCAACAGAAAGAGTTTTATAATTGGTGTTCAACAGCTGTGCTTCTTCCATGAGATATACAAAGGGCAAAGTTTATAATTTGTATGTTAAAACCCTATAATTTTAGAGGAGGGAGTGTTTAAAGATCTTTTAAATAACAAATTGAAAAGCAGTGTAATAAGTTAGTAGCACTTGAATTCCACTGAGTTCCAAATGAGAAATGTGTATAATGAGAGCAGACCTGCATATTTCATTTGGAGAGTTGTCTTTCAATTAATGTTTGCAGTAGACTGCTTTAGACAGTATTAAAAGAAAGATCATTTTAACCCAATGTATCAGAAACCATAGAGTAGCCCAGGTTGGAAGGGACCTCGAAAGACCATCTAGCCTGACTTTTGGGAAAGGGAGTCTGTCTGCATGTGAATATCTAGCATCCAGTTGCATCTTGGAAACCTCCAGAGATGGAGACTCTACCACATCCATGAGGAGGTTGTTCAGGTAGTTGATCTTGCTGTAAATTATTTTTTTGATGTCGAGATGAAACTTCTTCTGGGGCAACTTGTACCTGTGCCCTTGTCTTCTCCATGTGGCTCCTTGTGAAGAGAGCCTCTGTCCCCTTTGTAGCTGCCCTTCATAGTGTAGTGCTGGCATACCAGGGTGAGATCCACCCTTAGCCTTCTCTTCTTCAGGGAGAAAAGACCTAATTTCTTCAGTCTCTTCTCATAGGGCAGGTTGTCCACCCCTTTGACCATCTTCACAGCCTTCCTTTGGACCCTCTCGAGTCTGTCTGTCTATCTATCTATCTGTCTATCTATCTATCTGTCTATCTATCTATCTGTCTATCTATCTATCTATCTATCTATCTATCTATCTATCTATCTATCTATCTATCTATCTATCTATCAGTCTAGAAATCGATCTAGATGTCTATTAAGAAATCTTTCTTAAATTGTGGGGACCAGAACTGCACACAGATTCCAGGCTTGTGCCTGACAAGTGCTGAGGAGAGTGGGATGATCACATCTGATCTGTTAGTAATGCTCCTGCTGGTGGCAGCCCAGAATCCCTTTTGCCTTTTTGCTGCAGCAGCACACTGCCAATTAAGATTTTTGATATGTCATATCAAACAATATTAAAATGGATATGATTGCATAGCTCACTCTTACTGAGTTGACATGTTTCTAATGAGGATTCATTCTCTTACAACTTCATTTCTGCAAATGAAGAGCAGCAGTAGCTTTTACTAAGGCAGGTCAGAATTGCTTGTGATGGCAAATTAAGTAATTTTAATGGATGACAATTCATGCTAGAATAATTTTGGCTTTCAAAACAGCCCAGCTTCATGCAAAGTATTTTCTTGAGTAAGCCTCGGTGCTGGCTTTGGATACGGGGTTAACCTTTGGATCATTGCTTATTATGTCTCAGTTGGGTTTTTAATAGTAACCTTAGCAGAAGGTAAACATGCTGTGAGATAGGACTTACTCAGTGAAAACAGTAGTTAGACTATGTAAATTGTTCTTTTTCTTTACAATTTTCAAATTTTTCAAGATAGTGTGCTTAGGCAAATTGTATCTTTAAATCTTGTAATAGCAGAAGTGGCATAATATCCTCAGTGACTCTACTGTTACGTTTGTGTTTCATCTGAGATTTTTTACATAGATTCATGTGGTTCCTTGGAGTTTCTGTTCAGTGGGTTTATTATTTAGATGCTGTTTGGATGTTCTCTTTCTGATGATCCAACAGGATTCGTGGCTTTTGGCCTTTTGATTCAGAGTAGATTTTAGTTCAGTACTCCAGACATAGAAAGGTGGGGAAATGGACATGTACAAGCTAAATATTCTTACGCTCTCCACAAGCACTACTGTCAGTGTTCTTGCTGTGCAACTCCAAATTCCTTCTGTCTCTTCTCACGCCGTGAGAAATCACAGCCTATTTCTGTCGGCTAAAACTGAAGCTGCTTTTTTAGTACCTCTTCAATTATTTGGTTCTTGTCCACAGTGAAATTGTGCACTACTGAAAATGTGGGGACTTAAAATTGATTCTTAAATCAATAGTATGGGATTTTATAACATTGATTTTTAATAGGAGAATTATAGGAAACATTTTTCAGTTTGAAAGTCACAGTGCATAAATCATGGTTCTTCAGCACTTAGCCCATTACCAGGGCTGTATTTTAATCTCTCTGGTGTTAACCTTGTGCTCTCTGCTACTTTGTGGGTTTTGTCTTTCAAGGTAGCTTTCTTCACTTAGGCCAGGTAGATGTAAATAGATTTCTTAAATACTTGTAAAAAACTGTATGATAGCTATATGTGATAGTGGGAATCTTTCTCTGAAGATTTTTGATCATTCTGATCATTTTTGAAGGCAATTTTTGATCATTCTGTTTGTCAAGGTGCAACATACAGAAAAAAATGAAAAATTGGTATTTTTTAAACTATTACCTTACAGAATTATCAGAAAGAAAGAATGTACATTTTACATATTCTACATACTTTACCATGTTGTCCCTAGACAATAAGAGCAGATGTGCCCTTCATAAAATAGACAATTTTACATTCTGGAATAACCATTGTTAGTAAGTTACAGTGATTGAGCAGAAGATAAGAAATTTACTAGGCTGTTACTGTTAACTGAATATGATGTATGGGGCATTCATTCAGCGTAGTTGGAGGGGAAATGCAATATGCTGAAAGCTGCTTATCTGCTCATGTTTGGGAAATATTCGCTGAAGGAATCCTGTGAGATTTTGAGAGCTTAATCATGATATGAAATGCAGCTGGATGTTGCATAAGTCAGAAATGTATGTTTGTTGGTATTATTTGGTAAGTGCCAAAGCAGCATGGTTGGTCGTAAGTTGGAAAGCTGCATTTAAGAAATTATAAAGATTTTTTAGAAGTACATAAATATCATGTATGCATTTATAGATCACAGACTCGTAGAATCAAAGAATAGTTTGGGTTTTAAGAGACCTTGAAAGGTCATCTAGTCCAACCCTGCTGCAGTAAGCAGGGATATCTTCAACTAGACTGGGTTGCTCAGGGTCCTGTCCAACCTCACCTGACCTAGAATGTTGCTAGGGATGGGCTATCCACAACTTCTTTGGGCAACCTGTTCTAGCACTTCACAACCTTCAATGTGAAAAATTTCTTCCTTATACCTAGTCTGAATCTACCGTCTTTTCTCTTAATACCGTTGCCCTTTGTTCTTTTGTTACAGGTCCTGCTGCAAAGTTTGTCCCCATATTTCTTATAAGCCCACTTAAGATACTGGAAAGCTGCTATAAGGTCTCCCCGAGCCTTCTCCAGGCTGAACAAGCCAAACTCTCTCAGCCTGTCTTCATAGGAGAGGTGCTCCAGCCCTCTCCTTGTCTTCATTGCCCTCCTCTGGACTTGCTCCAACAGGTTCAAATCCATCTTATGCTGGTGGACCCAGAGCTGGACACAGTACTCCAACTGGGGTCTCATCAGAGCAGAGTAGAGGTGAAAAATGACCTCCCTTGACGTGCTGGTCACGCTTCTTTTGATACATGTCCAGTCATGTCCAGCTTTACATCTACCAATATCCTGAGTCCTTTCCAGGGTTGCTTTCAGTCCCTCATCCCCCACCTATTACTGATACTGAGGGCTGCCCTGTCCCATCTGCAGGACCTTACACTTTTCCCTGTTGAACCTCTCCAGGTTTGCATGGAATCATTTCTTGAGCTTGTAAACACGTTAACGTTTGTAGTATTGCTGCTATGTTAGGATTATGCTTAAGTAAGCAATGTATCTACCCAAAATGAAAACCTTTACAACCATTTAAGGCATACAGTATTGTTAGCTTTATGGCTTTCCACATTCTATTTTTAAAAGTATTATATAGCCTCCCTGTGAATGCTTTTTCACTTCTGCAAAGGTTTTATCAGTAAACAAAATTTTATTAATGCAATAAATAGCTCTACAATAATTTCAGACAGGCAAACATTGTTTTGTATCTTTGCCCCAGTATTGAACCTTTTCTCTCAGTTCTATCTTCCTAGCAATTTGGTATAATAAATAATCATATGCATATTCTCTCTCTATTGCAAGTCTTGGTATGGCTGCCATAAATGGTTGTATATATAAAAATACATGGCAGCTTAGTAACAAACTTCTTGTAAATAGTTTGCCCCATAGAAAATGAGTTTCAGAAGCACAATGCAAAGCTCAAGAGCAGACTTTCTTTCTTGTGTTCCCTTCTTGTGCCTTTGAAGCTCTTCTTATGGTCATTCTCACTGTTAGTGCAGATAAATATAGCAAGGATTAATGGTGTATATGAAAGGTTTCATAACTAAGCCAGCACTGAATTGGAAATTGTCATGTCAGGCATTAGTAAAATGTATACAGAAAAGCACTGTAAAGGTATACTTTACTGAAACCTTTCACTCACTAAATATCCCAGTAAATAGCTTTTGTTTCTCCTATCAAATTTAAACAATACTTCCTGATCTGAATTCAGAGGCAGCATCTGCTGTTGCACAGTATGGCAGACAGCAGTTGGATGTTTTCTGTCATATTGTCATAACTTGTAAGAAGAGAAGTGTTGGGACCACAGCTAAGAGTTTGAAATGAAGGACAGCATCTATTGACGTTCCATGTTACCTTCTCTGACTGAGTGTGGAAGTTCTGCCTTGCCTGTGCTCTCATTGCAATGGCTTCTGCCACATCTAAAACTTCATTCCTAGCTATGGATGTATTTTCCAGAAAAGCAGTGGAAGTACTGTTGATAAGAAATTAGTTGATTCAGAGCAATTCTGTGATGGTTGAAACTGCAAACTTCTCAAGATATTCATACAGGCCTGTATAACTTAATCTGATTTTCACCTGTTCCCTGGAAAGACTACAGCCATGTCTCCTTCTGTCAAATACACGCCACTTCTTCTAATCAGTTTTTAATGGTAGGCAGCAGAAGTTGAATGAAAAGTAATTTACTTAGAATGATTTAGAACTCAGAACTCTGCTGGAGTATCTTTCTTATAGTAAGGAAATACTTCAAAATGAGAAGGGAAAGGAGAAAGTGCTTCCTAATCCATGACCTGGTGCATTGAAATTGCAAATACCAGTAATTATAGAATCACAGAATAGTTAGGGTTGGAAAGGACCTTAAGATCATCTAGTTCCAACCCCCCTGCCATGGGCAGGGACACCTCACACTAAACCATGCCACCCAAGGCTCTGTCTGACCTGACCTTGAAACACCGCCAGGGGTGGAGCATTCACAGTTTCTCTGGGCTTCCCATTCCAGCGATCTCTGTATAAGAAGTGTGAACTATTATGTTGACGTAAAAGTCTGTGATTGCCTGCATGCATGTGTGTATTTAAAGATACTAATATTGATACAGGTAATAAACTGAAGTGAAAACACTCTTAGGTTTCTTCTGTATTCTTAAATATAGTTCTTTATGGAATCTTTTTGTTTCAGGGGAGGAGTGAATGTTTTCAGAGTTGCTTTTTAATAGGTATAAATATTCTATCTAATACATTTTTTGAGAAATCAGTAAGACAGGATCATCTGTTAATACTACTCATTCAGGCTTAAAATTGTGATGTAAACAGTAATTCAAAATGTCTGTTTTCTGTACTCATAGAGACTGTGCATTTATTTTGTAGCATAAAATTCAGTAAGAGATAAAAGGTATGTACATTACCAAATAACACTCTTACAGAAGCAGTCTAGCAAAACCCTGGGTTTTCATAGTTTTAATTTATAAGTAGCATTTTAAATACTTGAAAAATACTTTGTTCTTGCAAATGTGTTTTCCTGTGAATACTCTAAATGCATGGTTTAGTAAATGATTACATTTAAATTTTCAGTTAAACTTTATGTTCAGTGAAACTGAACCACTTTGGAATATGACGAGAGACTTTTTTTTTAATACATATACCTTACTGAGAAAATTAGAACATTAAATTATTAATTCCAGACAATCATTTTGCATTAATACTATGCACAGTTCATTCCTGAATTTATCTGAAACAGTGAGCCTTTGGGGAGATCTTTTTATAACTGCCTGTCTGCAGAATGACTTCAAAAGAAGCTTGTTACTTAAATTGCCAGTACATTTACACACATCTGAAAACACTGGTGTGGATGAAATGGTGGAGCAGATTATACGTATGGTCATTTTTCTGTCCACTAACTTCCATTTGTCAGAACAGAAATAAGAGAAGGAGAAGACCTTTGTGCTAAGATGCAAGTAGCTTTGTCATAATCATAGAATCGTAGAATCATAGAACAGTTGGGGTTGGAAAGGACCTTAAGATCATCTAGTTCCAACCCCCCTGCCATGGCCAGGGACACCTCGCATTAAACCATGCCACCCAAACTCATAGATGAGTTTGTAACTTCAGTTTGCAGAATTGTTGGAAAGGCAGTCCTTCCAGCAAAGTCAAATCACGACAGGATAGTGAAATGCGCTTAGGTAGGTACTTTACCCCATGGTCATTGTTCAAGCTGCTCACTGTTTACTCAGCATTGAAGATCAAATATTGCCAAGCTATTCCCATGCTTGTTTTGCCTTTGTTTGATCTTTCTTAATTCTTGCAGACAGTTAATCCTCATGAACTTGGCACAAGTTTGGGTAATAAATACACTTGCTAAGATTCAGTTTCTTGTGAAGGCCATTCACTTTGTGCTTCTCATATCCCTGTCTTTAGTGTATTTTGGTCTTTGTCATTGGGCCTGCTTGGCATTGCTAGCATGCGCAATTTGGTTTAAAGTTCCCTTTGACATGAAGTGGATTTGAGAATTGGCAAACACCAAGCTATTAATGTTCATGTTTGATACTAAATTAGACTGTAAAATAATTTGTGTATCTGTAGTAGTCACCAAAGCAAGCATATAGCTCTGAAGGAATTGCAGACCAGCACCCTTACGCTTGGTTGTTTCATAATTCCCTGTATGAGAGAGATAGAGTAAGTGTTTAAGAAATAGGCTGGGGATTTTACATATGCTGAAGTCAGTTTGAAGTTGTGGCTGCTGTAGCTGCCCTACATTTCCTATACATACTAAAACACAAGTTCAGTATGTGTACTGTAAGACCTGGATACAGATACGCATGGATGGTGGTAACTCCTGACGTGTTCCATATTGCCAGATTTTGATGTTCATGACTTCTGTGTCAAGTTTTCAAATACATGGCAGTCACAGTCTTTACTTTGAAAATAAACAAACGCTTTCATGCAAGGCAGCTAAAGGGTGGCCAACTTCCACTGGAGTTGGAAAGCAGACAAATGAGAAGGCATCCCTGAGCGTGATCTTCTCAACAGATTGTCTCAGAATGCAGTGCCATCCCATATGAGTTAACAGCCAAAAATCTTGTTGGTCTTCTGTGATATTTTCCCAGTCAAGTGATTTCCAGACTAGTGAAGTGACTGGTGCTTCTTACTGTTTCTGCTATGTTGTTCCAACTTGTGAGTATCCTGGGCTACTGGGGAGGATAGTCTCCAACTGCAGTGTGCAGAACAAAGTAATGAAAAATTACAGTATTTGACATGCAGGGAGAAAAATCTTACTATAGGCTGCCAGTTATTTGTGTCCTTTAAAAAAATAGAGAAGAGCAAAGAGAAACCCTCTTTCTAAGTAATAAACTTACTCTATTGTTCTATTCGGTGTTTTTTTCTTTATTTTTTTAAATTGGGAAAGAATGTTGTGGTTACATGAGAGACGGCATTGTATTATTTTAAATAAGTGTTGGAAGCTTCCTATAACTTTAATTAAGTACTGCATCTTAACTATGCTTTTTAGTAATCGGACTCCACAGTAGAATTCTAGAAACATTAAAGTGCCTAAGCCTCACATCTGCCTTCGGCCTTACGTGTTTCTATGGTGTAGTAAGACATATGTTTCATGTGTTATCACCAAATTGTTAATGCTGGTATTCCAGTGATTGACCTCTGCTCTTGAAATTGATCTTTTCACTCAAGTAGATAACTGTTGTGGGTGTAAGACACTGGAAAATAACTTTTTATTGTTTAGTAAAAGGAGAAAGTGACTTTTTCTGAAATATGTATCGACTATTTTTTAACGTTCTTGATTCTTTTTAAAATTAAAGGGTGGCAATCTGTATTTTGTTGTGTTGAAAATTTGGAATGTATTGCCATGTTAGTTTGTCAGTGTATGTCTGAAGCTTTAATTATTCTCATACTTTTAAAATATTAACTATTTTCGCTTTAAATGTGATTCTCTTGTCTGTTTAAGATGGTCCAGCTGAAGCATCTGTTACAAATGGAGGCACTGCTGCTGTCACAACGCTGAATGATGACCTGGATATCTTTGGTCCAATGATCTCTAATCCTTTACCAGCAGCTGCTGCACCTCCTGCTCAGGTAAAATTTATTTAATTACATGTGTGTGTAAATCTGTGCACTCATGTGCATATTTTCCTTCAGGGAATTGTTCATTCACACAGAAAGGATTCATATTTCTCACACTTATGGCTGGAAACCCTTTAAGCAGTAATGGCTAGATTTTTTTCAGCCCTTCAGATGTCTATACTGCTTGGCTATATTATAGCATTAGGAGGCAGTGTGGTCTTCCCTTCTGATTCTCCCTGGTTATTCAGCTAAATTGGATTCTGTCTTACCCTGGTGATGGTAGTCATGTTTTCTTTTCATTTATATTGTTTTGTCTTGTTCTTTTTTAATAGGTATTGCTTGGATATACTTTATGTTCTTAGGTTATTTGGCTCTAAGTCATATTTTTCAAGACCTCTTACTGCTTTATGATGCTGATATTTAGGAGAGGCTACAGCAGATGCTTCTGTCTTAGAGATGCTAAAGATTTGGGGTCTCAAGTTTCTCAAAATCAAGAATGGATATCAAGAGCAACTAATACAGCTACCTGTGCTGATCTTTTGTCTCATCTTGGAACTTGTATGCCTGTCTTTCCTCAAGGAAGGGTAGCATAACCCCTGCGCCTGGCGTGTTCCCTCTCTTATAGCTATAACAGTTTGGAAGCAACCCCATTGCCTGCAGTAGCTGAGAAATGCAGCTTTGGGACACAAAGGAACTCCTTAAAGCTGCAGCTGTCTTAAAGTACCTGTCAGCCTCAAAGAATGTTGGTGTTGAACAGGGCTGGTACAGATCAGAATGTGCATGTGCAGGCTTCCTTACCCAGAGTGGCTTCTGAGAGGGAGGCTTTGGAGGAGTACTCAGCTCATCTCCCCATCTCTGAGGCCCTTTTAAGGTAATTTATAAGCTTAATTTTGCAGAAGGCTTTGTGTTTCACTCTGCTGAACTGGAAAGAACTGTTTGTGTTCTTGATTTCATGGTTTGGGACCTGTGATATGTACTTGTTTATCCAGTAGTTTTCATAATACATGAAATGGAAGGGATGATGATGGAAAGGAATTCTGATTGAACTGGCATATTGTAATTTCATTTCCAAATTTTATGTTTAATCATTTTTGTCAAAGGATATCCATGTTGTTCAGCAGATTTGATTGTAATTTTTATTCCTTAACCTTTACTCTTCCTTCCCCTACTTGTTGCTGAGGGCTGTCTTTGTGCAATGTGCTAGATAGGATTTTAGAGACTTAAACCACGTTTCTTTTTAATCATGAAGCTATGGTTAGAGCAAGCTTCCCACCATGCCTTAAGCCACCCAGGTGGTTCAGCCACCTGGGGACTTCTGCAGTTGAGCACCCAAACAGTGAGTTCCTGTCTTTGGAATTGGAAAATTTAGAGTAGATATCTATGGCAAATTCTTAAGTTGAGATGAGTAGCACTTGTTTCAATATCTATTAACAGAATGCATTAAAATAGAAGAAGGGACCAAATGTGGGGTAGTGTGGCTTGCTTTCTTACTCAGGAGATACTTACCATGATGTTCTACAGAGTGTAGGTGCTTCTGAGATGCCACAGTGGGATTTCTGAACATAGAAAAAGAAGAGAATTTAATGCTGTTCCTCAGACTGATTTGTAGAAGCAATGTATGACTTGATTTTTCACAGGATTGCTTGTCTTTTCTAGCTTAACCTGAAAGGCAGCATTTAGTGCTAAATGCACATGGTTTTATGGCACTCTGGAGCACAGAAATGTCTGTTTGAATGTTTTATTATGAGAGTGAAACAATGTGATGTCTGCAAACCTGAGGATTTATAACTACTGACATAGCCAAGACATGATTTTAAGATGAAAACAGACCTGCTTGTTTTTGCTTTTTCAAATGTCACTTGAGCATTCAGAATCATGTGCACTTTGACTCTGCTGTCAGATATGTGTCTTTATTACAGGTTTCAAAACCGCTTAGAATATTACTTCCTGCTCTTCCCTATAGCTGGATGCTAGTAAAAGCTGTTGAATTTATAAAGGACTGGTAAAGAGCAACATGTGAAGGAATAACTTTTTTCCTAGAATTTTGCCCATTAGTAAACACAAGGGGGTTTAAAAAGAGTTGATTTAACCAGCTCCTACTATAAAACTAGATAAAAGGCATATGCTATAGATTTATCTGCTATGCAGTATTCATGGAGAGAAATGGTATAGATTTATCCACTATGCAGTATTCTTGGACAGAAAAAAGGATGAAAGACGTATGTTTAGTGATGTGTATGTTGTATGTACAATGTGTGTTTAGTATGTAAAGTACGCATAGCTAAATTATATACAACAGGGTTTTTGTTGCCAAACATTGTACAGGAACTGTGTGAAGGTCTGTCATTCTTAGCTAGGATGGTGTGTCTACCATCTCTCTGGGCAACCTGTTCCAGTGTCTCACCACCCTCACAGTGAAGATACTCCTTTCTCATGTCCAGCCTGAAATCTGCCCTTTTTAAAAACTATTACACCTCATCCTATCGCAAGAGGCCCTGCTAAAAAGTCTCTCCCCATCTTTCTTATAGGCCCCTGTTAAGAACTGAAAGGCTGCTCTGAGATCTCCCCAGAACCTTTTCTTCTCCAGGCTGAACAACCCCAGCTCTCTCAACCTTTCCTCATAGGAACGGTGCTCCAGCTCTCTAATTTTTGTGGCCCTGCTCTGGACTTCTCCAACAGGCCCATGTCTTTCCTGTACTGAAGACTCCAGATAATTAGGCCTTCTCAATAAATGCAATGTGCTTAAGGAACTTTAAGCCAATTATAAATTATGTATTTTAGAAATTTTATTACTTTAAGTAAATCAACCAAAACTTTACTTTTGCCCTTTCTCCAAAAATAGTTTTTCTTGTTGTAGTAGTTTATTTCAGACCACTCCATCTTTTGTTTTAGCTCTTCTTTAATCTATTCTGCCTACATGAGGATTAATGAGATGTTAATTGCAATCTCCTTGTGATTTCCTAATTATTTTTCATAATCTAACTACAGCTCATGATTTATGCTTCTCACTGATGAAAAACATCGGAGCAACAGGAATTAATAATCTGTATGTGTACACACTGGAGCTGGTTGGGGATTTAGTTTTCCTTGTAACCTCCATTCAGTGTGGTGGTTCTTCTGTATCATATGTCTTGCATTTCCATCTTTGGTCATACCATTTACTTTTAAATCCTTATTTACTTAAAGTTAACTTCTGTAGATGAACTGGGGTTAACCTGGTTCAGGAGTGAGGCTGTGTAGTAAATATTTAACGTCCCACCTGCAGCAGGTTTCATTCAGTAGTCTGTCTTGACCTTTATTTCCCAGAGCACTTCCACTAAACCAGCAGCTGCCACCTTGTCTGCGGCACCCGGGGACCTTGATCTGTTCACTGAGCAAACAACAAAATCCGAAGAGTCAGCCAAGAAACAGCTCTCCAAAGACTCCATCTTGTCACTGTATGGCACAGGAACCATGCAGCAGCAAAATGCTCCTGGTAAATAATTTTGCAAAGCTTTCTACATGGTCCTATTGTAAGCTTTACCTACAATAGTTATCTACTACAAGTGTAAAACTACAGTTGGCTACCTGCTGCCTATATTAAAATGGAGATTTTTATCAGTTATAAAAATGAGAAAGGTACTGAAATGTAATACAGAAGCTAAAGAAAAACAAAGCAGTGTGTGATTTTATTTATAGCTGTTCAAATTATCAAGTACACAGTTTACTGAAAGGCTTGTGAATGCAGCTTCTGCTCTCTAATTCATTGCTTGAGGAGTGAGTCTCCACTGTGCAAAGAGACTGCCAGGATCAGGACAGAGGTCATATCTTGATTTCAGCTCCATTGGTAGGAAAGCAAAGATCTCCAATACTGCCATTAAAAGCTTCTGGTTGACCAGAGGAATTTGCTAGACTCTTTTTGGTAGTTAACCTATGGTGACAAGTCACCTTTGAGAGTTTTTAAGCAGTTTTTTGCTTTTACCAGGAACTAAATTTACAGCTTTGATGTACAACCTGACAAAGTTATCCTTTGAAATTAGTGTGGTACACTTCGGACTTAGGTGATGAGGGAGAACATCACAAAACACTTTTGCTGAAATCTTCCCTTCTCTACTGCAGGTATGTTCATGGGGTCATCTTCTATACCATTTACCACACAACCACCAACTCATTTTCAAGGCTTTCCAGCCATGGGAGTCCCTGTGCCTGCAGCAACTGGGATGATGGGAAACATGATGGGACAATCAGTGCCAGTCATGGGACAGAGCACAGGCGTGATGGTAGGAATGGGAATGCCCAATGGATTTACTGGTACTACGCAAACTGGTGTGATGGGACTTCCTCAAAATGTTGTTGGACCTCAAGGTGGAATGGTGGGACAGATGGCCACGCCACAAAATAAGTATGGATTGCAGCAAAGCCAGCAAGCTCAATGGAACCTCTCTCAGGTAAAGACTTGCTGTTCCCAGACAAGAGTGCTTTAGAGACGACGCTGCTTTGCAGATACACAATGTAGGCTGTAGGAGGAAGGCAGCGGTGTGGCCAAGTTACAGACTGCTAGGAACTGCTCAGAGGACCGTGTTAAAAAATCAGTGGATAATTCAATTGAAGATAACTGATAGTTAAGCAGAGAATAAATGTTGCCAAAGTAGAGCAGAGTCAGCCCAGGTTCTGTAGCTGCTCTCACCCTGGCATCTGAACTAGACAGGTACAAAACTAGCTTAGCTGTAGTTACAAAATACTGAAATATAATCACTGCCTTGTAAATAAAAGCAAAATTTAATTGCTTGAGAACAGCCATTAACAGTCAGTACTTTCATTTGCAGGCTTCAAGATAAATTTCAGGGGAATGTGGAGTGCTGGGCTCTCTAACCTTCTCCTGTAAATAATTTGCTTAGGCTAATCTATTATTTATCTGTAGCATTTCTGTGCTATGTTCTTAAATTTCTTAAACATGTTTAAGAGGTTCTCTAGAAGTGTTAGTGTACTCTTACTCATATGCTAGTGTTAGTTAGTATACTATATTTGTACATTATCCAATGAAACATCTTGAAATCGGGTATTTGAGAGTTTATTGGGGAAGAGGGGAACAAACCTAAACGATTCCTTCAGAGTTCAGTGTGGATGATAGCAACTATTTTTGTCATACTATCGTTTGAATTATGAGAACAATATAATAATTCCATGCTGCTTACTCTGGTAATTCAGGGAGTGAACCTTAGTGACTTACTCGGACTGGTTTATGTTAATTTTTACTGTTCTGCTCAGTCCTGTGGTGTGAACATTTATGAAGGTGAGCAGGATTTCTTACATGGATAAACCAGGCTGTCATTCTGCTTTGAAAAGTAGTTTGTAAAAGGTGAGAATTTCAAAATGTCAAACTGAAAAAAAAAAAGCTGTGGATTTACTGCTAAGTCTTTTTTGAGGTATGTAGCTTTAAAAAGACCTGCATCAGCTTTGAAATGAAAATCATGCTTCTTATTAAGTACATAGTAAAGGTTGGCTCAGAGAACAAGCTCTTACATGTTTCCGTACTCCTGGCGCATCAGGTGTTACCAGCATGCTGACATCCTCCAGTCTGTAGGGGAACTGTGATCTAAGCTCTAGCTCAGTTGAAAGGGGGAGAGCTTGCTTTGCCAATTAGCATAGTGTGCTTTATAGAGTCTGCTTCCTAAGAATTGTGCTCCAGAAGAGATTAACAACTAGCTAAAGCATGCTTTCATCAGCTTTTTTAAAATGTCCATGTTCAATAATGGATTGTTTTTGCAGGTACACGTGTAGAACCACACAGGGATGAGCTTTACCCTGAAACATTAGTTTGCATTTACTTAATTTTTTTCCACCAGTTTCCTTTTGGAACCCAGTATTGTTTGCTTATGTTTACAGAAACTCTGTTTTTTACCTAATGCTATCTCTAATTTGAATCTAGTGTTGCTTATCCAAACCATCGACTCTGGTCATTAGTTGCTCCAAATGCCTTTTTGCTGAACATCTCTTCTGTCTATACAGCTGGGTTCTGGCTTGTCTGTAGGCATTAATTTTTCAGAAGGCAAGGGAGATTAACCTGAAGAATACTTTTACATTAAGCACTGAAAACTACAGTGACTAGATAATATTTGTAGAGAGTAGAAAAACTTTTGCACCGTTCCTGAAGTGAGTTGGTTGAATTTTGAACTCTTTCCAACCTTTAACTAGGTGTTGTCTTTAATTTGATGTTAACGATTTCACTTGTTTTGAAAAATGATGGTATCTTGAGTAGATTCTTTAGCAAGAATGGTTAAATTTAGGTAATATTCAAGTTTATAAATCCACCTCAGTCTTTGTTGGTTGCCACCTAAATGGACATTTCTGTAAAGACTCATGCAGTCAAGATTATGAGGTCTCCAAAGAAATATTGCTAGAACAAAAAACATCTGGAGTTGCAGATGTAGACAAGGCTGTATTACTTACTTTGGTGTTTCTTTATCACAGTTTTGTTGGTTAGCTTTGAAAACTGGAAAGCAAGATCTTCTCAGCTGGGACACATCAAACTCCTTCCTGTGTCACACACTCTGTAAATTTGCTAGTGGAGTGTTTATTCAGACTTGATGTCAGACATCAAGTGCTACAGCCAGTCAGCTGATGTGTAATGGTGACTGAGAAAAAGCTGCTATATTGAAAAATGCTGAGAAACTTGCATTGAGTCAATGTTTTATGAATTTTAGGAAAACATACTTTAGCAGGGTTGCTAGTTGGAGGAATGACTGACTGCTTTGTGGCTCACAGCGTGTCATGTTTCAGCACCAGCACTAACTGTACTTGTGTGTGTCTGTGTGCTTCCCAGATGAATCAGCAAATGGCTGGAATGAACCTCAGCAGTTCCAGCAATGTGATGGGCTTTGGCCAGCCCCCCAGCACAGCAGCAGGATGGACTGGAAGCTCCTCTGGTCAGACTCTCAGCACACAACTGTGGAAATGAAAGTTGCAACAGAAGTCTCACCGAGAACAGCCACCTAACATTCCTTGTTCAAATGCATTTACTTTCACTGTTCCTTCCATATACATACTCTTTTTCTTTTCCCCCCAGCTGTTCAGATTAAGAATATAACTGACTGACCGTGTTGTGGTCTATATTGATTTAAATTTGATGTAGTGAAAAGCAGATCAAGAATACATTTATACATCATTGGCAGCATTTTCATACAATGCATATGATTTCATAGACCATGTATTTAAGAAGCTGCTTAACCACATACTGTTTTTTTTCCCCTCCAAGTTCTAGATCAAATGTTTGCATATAAGGGACGTAGCTATCATGTTAGTAATATCCAAAAATACAAACCCTGACCCCAACCCCCCCAAAAATTACCCAGTAATCCTGTAGAAGGTACTGTATGAACAAATGTTTAATCATATATAAATAGAATGTAAATGTATCACTGAGCAATGTTTTCTAGTGTATCAAACAAATTTTGTTTCATCTTACATTTCACTGTGATGTTCCTATGGTGTGCATAACAGGGAATATGCTTATGGAAAGGAAGGTAAACCTGGATGTTACTGTAGTTCTACAAATCAATAGTTTATTCTTTTAAAAATGAGCTGTGACAAAGTTTCCAATCTGGCTCACGAGGCATGTACACAGTATTAATGCAGAGAACTGACAGCACAGTATGTGCACAAGGTACCTCGGCGTGAGCACATACATTTTTCCTTGCAGAGATATCCAGGTTTATGACAGTGATTTGTGTTTACATTTTATGGTGCCTCGTAATGATAAAATGTTATTTCCCAATATTAAAAGGATAAATCCATAAATGGTTGTGCATTTTTATTTCATTGTTGTGTCACCTACTTGACAGCTATTTCTTCAAGAAGTCTACTTTTAATGAAGGAAAACATGTTCAGTTTGGAGGAGGATCCATTTATGCAGATATTTAAATCAGCAGTTCGTGAGTTAAAATCAGTTTATAATTACACCATTAAGCTGGATAAATACAAAAAGTATATACATAAATGGTGATTTTGAAAATACTCCAGTGCAGCCAGATTTCTCTTAGATTCTTTTTACTATGTGGAAACAGCCTTAAAACAAAGGTAAGTGTCAGTCTATTTAGACAAGAGTTCAGAAATGCATGCAAACAAGTTAGAATGAAGCACACCCACTTGATTTGCTTATTAGAGTATCTGACAGCTTCCTTTTGCTTCCACAGGAGTCCATCAGACATAGAAGCAGACTGTTTTAACTGGATGAATTGAAACACCTTCTGACACATCCACTGTACTGTACTTCTCTGTAACTGTATCTCTGCATCATACCTCAATGGTGACTGTGTCCAGGTGGTATTTTGGCTCATTAGCTAGATTTACTTTTTCTGTTCGCGTGTGCCATACAAGAACCTATAAAATAACACTTGTGTTAGTACAGGCATCTACAGAGATGATCCAAAAGCTCTTCAGTAAGTGTGAAAATCAGTACCTTTGTGCAGTTGTTTGCTTTTGGCTCCAGTTCCTCCACTGTCGTTATCTGTTTCAGGAAATCAGATTCTTGCATTCCCGGTTGAGAACCGCGCCGCTTGAATACGGCTTTCGGATGTGACAGAATCACTTGAAGACTCACAGCAAATCCTTGGTGGAGAAAAAGGATAAGAAAAACCTTTAGGCTTTGCATTTTTGTGCAGGCTGTGCTTCAGCCTAGACCTCTCCCATATCCTTTTTTAACATGACTAAATTTGATTATAGGGATAGATAGTATTTGGTAGGTTTTGTACATCCTACATTGTTTTGTTTTGCCCTGAAGGTGCAATCGGATTTTTTTAATTGCACCATATTTTCAACATGTTTAATCAATGTCCTGTCATGTGGAGAATATATGCTTTTTTGCTTGAAAAGTCAGGTATTGCTAAGATCTTGGAATGTCCTTCCTCTCTACTTCTGAATAAGAAATAAACCCAAATTTTAAGTAAAATAAAATGTATGAAATACATACTGTACTAGCCCTCCTGCATTTGAAGGTGAGAGTTGGAAAAAGAGGTTAGAATGTTACTTATAACAGCTCTAGCCTTTAGGGAATTTGTCTTTAGAGTTCTAATACTATCACTGATGAAAGACAAACCATATTAATCTTGTGCCTTGCACACTGTGTAGTTACTGTAGACTTGTGAATCATTTTCATCGGTGGTCTGCAAGACAATCAACTGATAACGTGCACTGCACAGCACGACTGGAAGGACTTCATCAGCACACATGCATTTCTGCCATGCATTCCACTAGTAACATACATTAGGGCCCTTTGGGGGGACATTACAAATTGGGAAATGACTAGTTTGAGCAAACTTGCCCCCTCTGAGGCAGCTCCCATCAATCTCCAGTTTGCCATTATTTATAGTACTCTCCAGTTTTCATTCAGCAATGCTCAGTCACGTGTACACTTCTTCAGGTATGACTCAAAACTTGAGTGATACACTTGTAAAGAAAAAATAGATTTGGAACTAACTCCTTATGTCTAATTGTCAAGCCTACCAACAAAATCCTTTGTGAGTCAGTTCAGTGTTGTTCCAGCTGTCTCTTTATGACAAAAGTAGTAACAATTTTGACATCTGTTCTGGAAAACTGTAAGAATATTCAATTCGAAAGCCAGTATTAAAATTTTCTCAATTTACACATAAGCATAACTTTCTGTAATGGAATATAAATCTGCCCCCTTTTTTACTAGAATTATCTTGTTACTGTATTTTCAGTGGCTTTTATGGGAACCTTTTAAAGAGGAAAATATGAGGGAGTACTTACTACATCACATGTAAAGAAGGCATAGGGAAACCACTTTAATCATGTGCTTGCTTGTAACAAAGCACAGGAAGACACCAGAAAATGCTTTTTTTAACATTTTTTAAAGATCTGGAGACAGCAGATGAAGACTAGCAGAAGGCTGGATGTAAACTGAGGTCCCAGTTCACTGATGGACATAGTTGCAAAAAATATGTTTAACCTTAGGAAGGATATAACCTATAAGATAAAGAAGAGCAGGTGTCTAGAAGGAAGGGGCTTACCCACGGCTCATAGAGTCCTCTGGTGAATAAAAGACTTGCAGAAGGTACAAGGCTTGGCGGCAGCCTGTCCTTGCCCCCTGTGGTTAAGCTCTGCAGACTGCCCCACCCGCCAGCAGCAGTGCTGGGATCCAGCTGTTCCCTGCTGCAGCTGCTGGGTTGAGCTAAGTGGTGTCAGGCAGAAGAACAGCACTTTGGGCTTTGCTTCCCAGGTAAGCATTTCTCCTCAGCAGGCTGTAGGCCTTTCTTGCCTCCTACAATGTGTATAGCCTGGCTATGATGGAGCAGAGGGTGCACTCTGTCCCAGCGCTCTTTGTAGCCAAGTGTAATTGCTTGTGAAGAGCTGAGGCTGAGAGTTTAAATTCCCTCAGCAAGAGACAGCTGCAGAGCAAAGCCAGCTGTCTACACCTTGAGAGATGACTCTGTAGGCTTATGACTGATGAACAAATTGGCCTGGTTCAGTCTTTCTGTTTAGGGTTTGGGTTTGTTTTTTTCCCTCAATTAGAACAAGTTATAAATTTTGCAACTGGGCTTTAGTGTCGTTGGTATTTTGGGCACAAAAACCTTAATGTCTGCTTTGGACGGGAAGGCATTGTTGTAGCCCAGATCAGTTGTGTGAGCTGCCATTTCTTTTTAAAAATACCTAAAGTTTAAGATTTAAGCTGGTCATCTCTCCTGATTTAAGCTGAGCCTGGGACATCATCCAATAAGAAGAAAATTAAGTAAGCACCAAAATTAATGTAGAGTCCTAGTTTTTAGAGTGGTGAAGGAATTCCAGTCTAAGCAAAAGAGACATGCAGATTTTCTGCTGCTTATCTTTGCTGTCTCAGCATGGCTCCCTGGTCCCTATAGCCCATACTTATCCATACATTAATTTCTCCTACACTTGGTACTTGCAAAGCCTCTGTTGAGAAAACTGGGTTCTGTTCCAAGGGTGGATTTCTACTATGCAGAGATCTTCAGCTGCACCATTCTCCCTGCATGTAACGTGCCCTTGCTGCAATGCTATTGCAAACCAACATTTTAGGGTGCTGTCAAAAGTCTCCCATGTTTTCAGGCATCAAATAGAAGTCAAATTATTAAACTGTGTATTGCATGTGGCGAGGACATGGACTACTGTGCACTGGCTGGACTGTGGCCTGAGGTTTGGTTCCTTGATCAGTGGTCATGCAGTCTTTGTTTCTTAAAAGAATCTAATAAAGCAGCAACCTGGAGAGAGAATATAACTCAAGGAAACTCACTGTCTCTGGTTCTTCAGCTCTGCTTTATCACTGCTTTAATTTCACATGTATGATATTTTTATTGTTGACAGACTTCAGATGGACTTGAGGGAAAACCATTTTCCAGGGACAACTTTCAGTTGACTTTTTATCAAAGACCGATAATTTTAGCATCAAAAAAAGAGGAGACGGCTCAGGTTTTGACAGTCTGGCACTAATTTCTCTCAGTAGATAATGATCCTGGTAACAGATGAAAAGATGCTTATTTTGAATTCTATCCCCAAACAGCTTAATCTGGGATTACTGCCTCCAGTGTAGCATAACTGAGCAGTGCTACACACGTGTAATTCTTTCACTTGATCATTATCCCTAACAAGGTCATATTGGGCTTAAGTTTACACAAAATGCCATAGGAAAATTTCATAGCTGTAGTGTGAGGAAGTGTTTTAGGGTTTTTGTGGTTTATGCAAGGCTGTAAATTAAATCTAATTGGCTGACGAGCCACCTAGGTAAGAATTAATTTGTTGGAGGACAAGATACCTGGGAGACAGGGCAAAGATTACATCTGTGCTTCTTTCTACAGAAGCTGTTTCTGTTAATTCACACCTTGGCTTGTGTTAGATCAATGGCATCTGTTAAAAGGCAGAACCATTCTTCTTTATCCGGTTAGACTGAGCTGGTTTTTAAAGATTTTGTTGCTGTGATTAATGTCTTTGCTTCCCGAATGCTCTAGATAGGATAGTAGCTGAAGGCAAGCTAGGAACAGAGTGTTTATCATGTCCAGAGTGTATAAATGCTAATGCTTAGTGCGGATGCTGAAACCTATATACTGGTTTCTACACAGTTCAAAGTACTACCCTTGGTGTGCTGAACATGCCACGGGTTGGGGTGTGCTTCTTTCAAGTTACCTGCTCCCTGTGACATACTTTTTGGGTTGCAGTAAGGCAAAGAGGCTCAACCAGAATGAAAGCGTTTGCTGACATTCACCACGGAAGAGGCTCTGGATTTGAAACTCAGCATTTAAAATAGTTGTTACCCTTTGATGGAGGGATGGTTGGGAGGGGGTTTTGAGTGTAATGTCTGCCATAGACACTCAAATTTGTTGTTTGTACTTGTGACCTCCAGCAGTGGCTCTTCTAGATTCAGATAAAATATGCCATGTTTTACAGTGTCATTAATAGACCAAGCTTTTTTCTCAGGGAACTGTAAGAAAGATGATGTACTAAAGATCTTGTAAATATAGCAAAATCTCCAGAAAAAGGCTCAGATCCTAGCACAGGAACTTAAGGCACAGGGGATGGGCTCTGGACCATAAGTCCAAAATCTGATCAGCCGGTAGTTCACAGGCATGGGTTAATCTCTACGACTGAAGTAGCTCCTGAATGCTAATGCAAAGCATGCATCTGTTTTCCTTGAACCATCTTGGCATTAGGAGAATCACGATCTAACTTCTCATGGGTGGCCAAAAGCTCCAGCACTTGGGAACAAGCCGTAAGTAAATCACTAACAGCATCATTTAATATGGAAGATTTAAAATCAGATCCATAATAAACAACAGCCTACCTCAGAATCAGTGTTACTGTTTGCTTCCAACACTCAACTCTCTCTCACTTTTCTTCCCTGAAGGTAAGGAAGTCTGTGTCAAACTTCAGAACCCACCTACAGTTAAAACTGAAGCAGAACTTACATAAAAAAACACCTGAGCTAATTCATCTGGTGTGTTGGCTGCCAGACAAGAAGCTACACAGGAAACAACTACTTCGCTTTCAGAATGAAGTTCAGCACTGGAGAACAGCAGTGTCAACCAGTTTTTACTAAACTGATCTAGTGTGATTGCTCTGTGAGAGTGTATTTCAGAGAATCATCTAGGGAAGTTGGCCAGCTAGGTTCTTTGAGCTGGTCCCAGTGAAATCAGCAGGACCTGGTTCCACTTGCAGTAGAGTTGAATTTGGCTCTCTATTTTGAAGTCTAGAAGAAGAAGTTTATGTGCTTAAAAGCAAGGATGCACTTCCTCTGAACAGCCACAAGTTAAATCAGTGCTTCCAAACCTTCTAAGCAGTTCTTTTCACACCCAGCCCAATGATCAAATCCCCGTAAAAATCACTATGAAAAGATAGTTCTGTAAACCAAAGGGAGCCTCCTTACCAGTGCCTTGGGCATCAGAACATTCATGGTAAACAGCTGTAGGCAGCTCAGCAGTTTCATATATGCACCTATTTTGTTTTTTCATGGTAATAATTTCAAAACTGATCCTTAATCTTCCCTATGCACAGCATATGGCATAACCTAAGTTGCTTGTCTATTTGATTCTAACAGATGAAGAAACGCCAGTGATGTACCACAGCATGGACTCATGTTTGCTAGCAAGTCCTTCAAGTCCCCGGGAGTATGTTGGGGATTCAGGCAGGGAGGGCAGAGATAGAAAACCAAGTGTGAACACACATTCTGTACACTGCACCTGTTCCGACACGGATGCAGTTCTGGATTTACAGGTTCTGTTTGTCTTCTGCCATGTTCCTGGGGGGAATGAAGGTGTGAACTTATTTAACATAGCTTTTTGCCAGCCTACACAGTATCCCCTGCTCTCCTTGCTGAAATTAAAAATGTCATTTCATTCCTTCAGTTATTTTTCTGAAGACTAATACAGGTTCCCTCACAAAGCCGTAATTCATTGTTTGTGGATCTGCAACACTTTCCTGTACTCTCCAGGCTGTATCCTTGTCTCTGTAACCCTCCTGTCTGTGACTTGGGTAAAAGTATGAGCAGGCAATTCTCTGACGGACCTGCATTTCCCTCACACCAGTGTTCCAGCCAGCAACTGCACACTGTAAACAACAGCTTAAGAACTTCCCATGCATATTTCCATGTCTGGGTTAGAGTCCCTTGGCCAATGTTGTGTAATGGGTTTTTGCCTGCTGCTAATGAATTATGAACCATGCTATCATCTTTACAATGCCCATAAGTAACCACTTCTACAGCATAGTAGCAATATGTACATAAATCCACAGGCAGAGACTGTTCAAATACACAGCTGCAGTCCTCGAAAGGCTGCACAGGTTTGGGGACTGACATACCTACTCCCCTGAGGAATGCCTCTGAACACTCAAATACTTATTTTCACGCCAGGTGATACTATTAACTTGAAATGTTTCTACAGTGCAGGAAAAATCCCCTGTTGATGTTTCTGTCTTTGAAGTGTTAACAGCTATTAGTTCTCCTTTACTCTTTTTAACCAATTGTACTGTAAATACTGTATGTATTTTTAATCAAACATTTCAATCCATATAAAAATATTCTGTCGAAACGAGAAAGCACTGTCTTTTTCCCTCTCCCAAAACATAAAAGGATCAGAAAAAAAAGAAAATAGCTATTGCAAACCCATTCTTGCCCTTGTATTCCTACCTTTCCCCCCTTCCCTCTCCATCCTGAATGGTGCATTTAGAAGATACCTAAGTGCAAATACTGTATCATTTGCTGGGAAACCAGCTGCTGCTACATCAGGAATCGGACTTCTGTACAGTTGTGATACGTATGGCAGATATGAATATATGCAAAAGGTTGTCTAAGCATGGAGAGCCAGGCAGCTATGTGGTACACTAACTTCACAACAGAAGATTGATTAGATCCATTTTGAAGCTTTTCCACCTTCATCTACTAGACTGTAGCTGTAGTGATGTTTTTCCCCTAAGCCCAGTGTTTCAAACTCTGTCTATCTACAGTTATCACTGTCATTCCAAATAACCGATAAAAGCAAATAATTTCATGATAAAGTAGCATTTTACAACATCAGGTCCAAGAAGGGCCTGCATTCATACTGCCTGGTGTTGATTGATGACACAATGAAAAGGCAGGAGCTCCTTGCACAAATTAATTGGATTAATTAATTTACAATTAATTTGTTTAAGACAAAAAAATGTAGACAACATAAAAACCAAGTTGGTGTATAAAATTAAAAACAAGTGAAAGTTCAGACATTACCAAACAGCAACTGGATTAGATGAGGTGTGCAAGCTGAGAAATCCCAGATGCGTAGTGCTGAAAGGCACAACAACTACAGAGGTCTTAAAAGCTGCTTACACTGAGTAATCAAACTTAAGAGAAACATGAATATTTCTCTCATGTTTATTGTATACAATACATTGTGTCATGAGACTTGGTACATAGAATCACAGAATGGTTTGGGTTGGCAGGGACCTTAAAGATCATCCAGTTCCACCCCCAACTGCCACTGGCAGGGGCACCTTCCACTAGACCAGGTTGCTCCAACCCCTCCAGCCTGGCCTTGAACACTGCTAGGGATGGGGCAGCCACAGCTCCTCTGGGCAACCTGTGCCAGTGTCTCACCACCCTAACAGGAAAGAACTTCTTCCTAGAGTCTAACCTAAATCTCCCCTCTTTCAGTTTGAAGCCATTCCCCCTTGCCCTATCACTACATGCCCTTGTCAAAAGTCCTCCTCCAGATTTCCTGTAGGCCCCCTTTAGGTGCTGGAAGACTCACCTGCCATGTCAATAGCAAAGGGCCTGTCAGCTCTCCAGCCCGTGTACCAGCCGACCACTTTGCCGTTCTCCACGACCGGGCGCTCGTACCTTCGTCCTCCTACCAATCCCACGGGCCACACCGATACTTTGCGGGTCGTCCGCATCTGCAAGAGGCAGGCACAGAGTCACTGCAGGCACGGTTTCCTAGCAGGCCTTTTCTGTCCGTGTGGGTGGAAAGCCTATACATTAATCATCAAAACTAGGTATCTAAAAGCAAATCTAGCTTACAGATTTCAGCCCAAGAGAGTAAGTACTTGAAAGCAGTATGTGCCCACTCATTTTCTCTGTAATCTCCAGCTCTCTAGCCCACAGGCACCTGAATTCTACTGAAATTACTCTATTCTTATTATTTTTACACCAACAATTTTTAAAACCATGAAAAAGCCCCAGTATTTTTTCCTTGTTTGTTTGGATTTTCAAAGGTGTAGTACATCTTTTTTATCTGCAAGACTACAGCATTCTGGCAGTAGGCATATTTCTATAGATTGCTGAGGTTCTGTACAAGCCCATCAAGACAGGAGATTAACAAATACACACCTCATTAAGACACATACAATTAGTTTGAGGCTGGTAAAAAACCCACCGAGTACGGGAAACAGCAACACACACAGCTCTTCCCCAACCTGCAATGTATCAGATTTGTACAACAGATGCTGCTCAGATCTCTTAAAGGCTCACAAAAAAAGATGTGGTTTGGGCTAAGTCTTTTTAACTTCTACATTTTCTCTTGAAAAGCTCTGCTAAGTTTCCAAGCAGGACAGCAAGCCGCTCAGGCTTGTTTGCCATCAGTAATGGGAACTATTCCCAGTGGTATAAATGTAACTAAAGGCAATTCTGGAAACATGATCCTCATCTAACCTGGAGGAATCTACAGCTACTAAAAAATTACTCCAGCAAAAAGCATGCATGACTGGGAGCCAGTGAATTCACTTCACTGGTTAGTAGACCATTTTTATCAGTAAACAGGAGGTAACATGACAGCACCCCTGACATGCTGCTCCTCATGGGAAAAATCACTGACAGCCTGGCGTGAGAACCTGACAAAAGAAGTGCATGGACACAGCAAATCGCACAATTTACCCACACTGATTCAAAAGTCACTGCTTTAACTACTGAGCTTAAGTGTGATCCTATTTAAGCAAGGACTACTCTATTTCACTGTAACCTGTGCTGAACTTGATCAATTTTTAAAACAGTCTTTTGTCTTCTGTTGCAGTTGAGGCCTATTCCTTCCGGAAATACTATGCCTTTCTCTTTCCAAGCACTCCTCTTAGCAAAAACACAGTTTTACAAGTTTGTAACTGCAGTCCCCTATTCCTAGATGCTGAAGTAAAAGACAACCTTGGTTAACTATTAAACACTTCTGCCAAGGTGAAAGATGTATCATGCGTATCATCTAGACTCCCAGGAAATGCACCAGAAATAAACAGATACCACATCACTCTGGTTCACATTTCTAAGCTAGAAACATCAGCATATTTCAGGGAGAACTTCTACATAGAGGAGGTATAAAATGAGTACGTAAAAATCCACAAATAAGTATGTACACACAGAAGAGAGGCATGTGCCTCCTCTCCCTCCAGTTCCTTGTGTATATGAGAGAACAGCAGAATTTTCCCACTTCCACCCTAATAACTGTTGCAGCAAGTGAGACCATCTCACTCCACAGCCTCAGTCCATACTGCGTAAGAACAGGGTATGCGTACACTTAGCAATACAGGCATTTCTCGTGATAGGGATTCTGTCCAAACCACTATTTAATTTCCAGTGACAGACTGTCACGAATCTCCCTACAGGTTATTGTTGAACATTTTTGTCTGTAGCTGATCTCCCTGCTTAATATTATTTTTCCAGTCTCTCCCATTTGGGAAATGCAGAGTTAGCGATTAACTATTTGGATATGGAAATCAGTCAGATCTTCTCATGAAGATCTGTTAGCTCTGGTTTTGATGGTACATGCATTTCACAAGTTTTTCTAACAGTGTACTTATATTAACATCCAAACACATCAGACATGGACACAGAGTATCATCCTGTTGGTCTTGCCTACAGAGGCAAGTTTCCAACAGGATTCCAGTCAAGCCACAATACACCCAACGCTACTACACCAGTATTAACCACAGGATGAACACAGATGCCCACTAACCTTTTTGTGTTGCCATTAACACCTCTGCAGGGTGTGGATACCTGAATAAATCACTAGCAGTAGCGTACTGCTTTACAGCATTTAGCTATCCTGTGCCAACTACCTGTACCCACGGTAAACATAAAATGCTGCAAGACAAGGGCAGGCATGGCTCGAACTACAGGAGAGTAGCTGATGCATGGTAAGCTCATGCACTGCCTTTTCTCACAGTAAGTGTTTGGGCAGCTGCACTGCAGAGTGAGCCAGATCACACGAGACTCCTGAATTGGGTCAACTGCAGCCACAGCATTTACGCTAGCAGAACCAGGCTGATTTACATTAATATGTTACCACACACAAAGCGTAGTAAAATCTCATCAGTGAAAAGTGTCTCACTGACCTCATGAAACCAGCATGAAATGACCCAGGAAGTTTTAATTACTACAGCCTTGTGTCCATCTCAGTGCCTATGAGTTAAGTCAGTAAAGCCACTACACACCAGAAGGAAGTAACCAACCCTTTACAGAGCTCTTTATTTTGTCCTTGGGTTGCTTTCTTTATTCTCACAGGTGACATTTTTAGAGAATGAAATAAGCAGGTGTCAAGAATACAGCAATCCTTTACAGTAAAAATGGAGAAAGCGCAGCTAGACCCACATTTATGCTAACACTGAAATACTTGACAGCCTCAGGATATGCTAGGCAGATGAGAGTAGGAACGTTTCTTTTAATCTTCTGAAAACAGCATTACTGAGTTAACGTACTGAGTTAACGTAACACTGTATTTATGGATGATGGGGAGAAAGCTATTATTTGGATTAAAAGGCCAGCTTGTGTCTGGAATTTGATGTTGCTAATCACAGGGACACACAAAGGTGATCCAAAACCATGTTAATTCTAAGTAGCTTTATTGCTGTGGGTTAAATAACTGCCAAAATCCTAGAACTTACAAACAGCTTCCTGAACTATTCTTCTATCTGTCATTTTAATGCGTGGTAGCACATGTTGTCTTAATACTCAGCTTTTGAAGTCCTGGCAGCTTACATGAATGGTATTCCTCTTACTTACACTTAACTCTCTAAGTCACCCATCTGGTCTATCCTAGCTGGACTTTTACAGTTAACAGTGGGTGACAGGAACCTACTGACATGACACATCCTGCCTAGCCTAGACAGCTATCTTAAGGTAGGATGAATCTCCCTCTGGATATGTTTTTGCTCTCTATTTTTTTGTTTATTTGAAAGGAGTCTTAGGCAAATGAGGAGAGTGACATAGCAGGAAGATGAGAAAGGAGGAAGATGAGAAAAGGACTCTAAAAAATGGTAGAACAAACCTGAATAAAGGGGGGAAGAGAGCAAATGTCACACACCCATGTATGTGAAGGAGTGGGCTAAGAAACGACAGGAGAAAGCAGTAACAACTGATGAAAGAAATCCCAGTGAGGTGATGGCCATGTAACAGCAAATACAGTAGCAATAGAGGAACCACTAAAGAATAACAAACAAAAATGCAGAAAATGTAGCTCAGCAATAAAAGGCAGTGATAAAAACATTGCCAAAAATAGCATCTCATTAGTCAATCAAGAAAAGTTGCTTAATGAGATGCACCAGACTGATGGATAGGGAAGATACCAAGCTAGTAATAAAATATAAAAGCCCAAGAGAAATGAAAGCAAATGACAGAGGGAAACACGGCCATACTCCTACACTGAAACGGCTTCCAGACTGGAATAACCATCCTAGTGTTTCTGCAGCATGATGTCAGTGCCCTTCAATTTGGGATTCAAAGCTCTCGGCAAACACAAACTTGGCTGCCACACACAGTAAGGTTTTTTCCTCCCCCTCTACGATTTCAACCCCTGTGTAATCTGTGATCTATACTGGTCAGGCCACAGCTTACCGTCGAGTCTTGCCCCAGAGAGACTCAAGCAGATTTCTGTACAAAATTCTAATTTATTATTACCAAAGATATGATCTCAAGCTCCTTCACTACAACTCTTTTGCAGGGGAAGATGATATGGGTTAAAGCAGAAGCACAGCCAGGTTCCCTATCAGTTCTCACACAGGCATCCTGCACCACTCACAGGTCATTTAAAGCCAAATTCTGCTTCAACAAAACTCATGTACTTGCACAAGTCAGAGCAGCTCAGCTGCAGCAATGCTACTCAGGCATTAAATGGAGCTTCTGCCCCTACTTACCATCTCTTCAAAGGAAGCACTGAGTCATAGAAAATCTGCACCAGTGGTTTTTGTGGTTCAGGGACTGTAACGCTCAGGGGATAGTAACTTCAAAAAGCAAGTCTGTTGTTGGTCTTCCTGACGGTAAAGGGCATGCCCTCATGGCAAACTCATAGAAAGGGTCTACAACTCAAAAAAAGTAGAAGTCACTCACTGATGCAGCCTGCTCCACAACCATCACGGGTCATTGGGTTTAGTGCTTCACCATCCAAACATCTGCCTTAAACCTCATCTGCTGATTTGAACCCAACCTACACTGCAGAGGGAGGATAGATTAATTTCCCTGTCTCTCAAGCAATATTTTACATATCAAATACAATGATTAATGCTTCTAAATTACACCAGCACCGTGTTTCTAAATTGTACCGGCATCTGCGGGCACAAGTGTCAACACTGTTCCCCTACAGGAGAAAACTATACTAAATGTAGCTAAAGCAGTTTGGAGCGAATTTCCCTGGAACAGTAAGACTTCCAAAACATTTGCTGTTCATGCTTCCTTTGACCCTTCTACTTCTTAATTCTTTTTTGCGTCCCTCTTTCTGTTCCTCTGCTAGGTTGTGCTCACTGTACCTCTGAAGAGCTGCTGACCATTCACAATTAATTTCATAGTATCAGTTTCACAGGTAAGAAAAAGACTGCTGCCAAAGTGCAAAAACTGACAGTGCTTGGTATTCTGCCACCCAGAGTCACTCACTTGGGTAAATCCAAGCTTATTCTGTCATTCTTTCCTCTCCTTTTTAAGCTATTTCATTTTTTACCAGTCTTTTCTAATCCAGACTCTTCTGCATAGGTATTACATGTCTACGTGCAAGGAGAACGTCAGTGCACATTTAAAATCTGTCATGTCTCCTTAAATCATTTATACACTAGAAAGGTATTTAAGGCACTGCTAACTCAT
The DNA here is from genome assembly GCF_033815535.1 of Pezoporus flaviventris. Classification (NCBI taxonomy): domain Eukaryota; kingdom Metazoa; phylum Chordata; class Aves; order Psittaciformes; family Psittacidae; genus Pezoporus; species Pezoporus flaviventris. The sequence goes on along the minus strand of NW_026892579.1, from coordinate 24,813,504 downwards.
ATTTAGAGCCTTTATTATGAAGAAAATAACTAATGACTGCCAGCTAATACTGAATTCTGTCTAGACTACTGAATGCTATTTTAAGACTACAGCAAAATACCGACTTTTCCAACCAGCTCCAAGAGATACAAAAGATCTCCAGGTTTTCAAAGAGAAGCAGATTCACTTATGCTACTTTTAAATCCTTTGCATAAATATACCCATTAAAAATACACAGAATTTAACTTAATGCAGTGTATAAAGATTCAGACAGTTACATAAAAGTTACCGAAGGAGCACAAATCCTTCCCCAGTCAAAGCTGGAATAAACAGTGAATATTCACCTCTTCTGCAGTGTCTTTTGTGAGTCGGTCTCAAAATGTTTTATGAAGATGATCATGGGAGAACCGAAGCCCGAGAGACATGCAATGCCTGCAAGCATTTCTGTTCTATTTTTGTTTACAAGGATTTATTTTTTCAGGCTACAAACTCTTAAGAGCCTTTAGAACACCTGCTACCTCTATACACACCTTTTGGGAGAGTAAAGGGCAGGGGCATAAGAAAATGTTTTCCGTCTGAATCACTCACAGAAATTGCTCTCTGCTCTATGGGGGCCACCATGAAAATTACCAGTCACACAGCCCTAGCCTTCAGTGAGAAGGTCACATCCATTAGCCGAGACAAATTGTTTCCTGTTTTCCTTCTGTTCTTCGTGAATCTTTGTTCCCATCTGGCTGATTTGAAGTTGATCCTACCTGGGCAATTTAGGCCACTACATAAGCAACAGCATACATTCAAAATACTAGGGAATTTTGTTTAATTTGATGTTTAAGTTACTCCTGCAAAAAGCAATCCAGCCAACTATCCTCTTCCCTGATCACACTCTCACCTTCTCCGTGGCTCCATGAATCCTGAGTTAACTGCAAAGATCTCCTCAGCTTCAGAAGAAGGGGTTGAGGTCTCTCCTCCTACCTCCTTTCCAACTTCAACTCTGCAGTCACAGTGAGGGCATTCTTGTGCAGGCAACAGCTACAGCAGACTGAATTCTGATCCCCAATTCAGAGGGCTGCAAGGCTAACTGCTAAGCTGTTGAATAAAAGTTTGCTGGGTTTTGATTTGTGTCTTTTTTGGCTTTTTTTCCCCATCTTCAAAATGACAGTTAATGCTGTGATTTACTTTGAACTCCATGCTGCAAGGCTGTATTCAGATCATACTTTATAGTGTGGGGTTCTCTAAGGAGACCCATTCTGCAAATCCTCAGTTCACATTCGGACAAGACAGTGGTATGAACCATACCTGCCCGTTCCAGGCACCTACCAGATCTGGCTATGAAATTCCAGACACCAGTGACCGAAGGGCTGGGTGACAGTGAGGGAGATCATAGTTTAGGTACGGGCATTTCCATTTCATATGCATCTCAGTTTAGGTGTCTGAGCAAATTACAAGCAAACCTTACAGATACAACCTAGACAGGAATATCTAAACATCAGTGTGCTTCTGAATGCAGCAAGCTCACTTTCTCACATACTCCTGTTCTTTGTACTCCTTAAGCAGCTCATCCCTCACCCTCAAAGATTTCAGGGGAGTCTGCACAATCAACAGTTGAATGAACCTCCACCACTAATTGCTCCATCTTGCATACAAATTCTATACACATAGACCAAGGAAGTGGCAGCCTTTGGACAACTGCCTGAACTACAGAACATGGAAAGGGCAGAGAAAATGCCTGAGATGCAGAAAAACATGAATGATGTGAAGAGTTAAGAGAAGTGGAAGTTAGCCAATTCTATCACTGGTTTCCAGTGCTTAGGCTAACCTTGTTTTTAAAACCTCTTTATGAAGGTGGAATACCAGCTTTGTCTAAGGTTTTCTTTGTGGAAGTTTAAAAATATTAAATTGGCAGTTGCTAGGCATTAGTCACAATATTACAATAACTGGCATTCAGGAAAAAGATGAAGCACAAATGCAACAGAAACTAACAGAGTCACTCCAAAAAGAACAGCCTATAGTAAAACAGAAAGGGAAGTTATGATGATTCATGTAGAAACATCTGTAAAGTATATCAAATACAGGAGTTTGGATTTCAGGGCTCTCAATGGCTTTGTTATGAACACAGGCTGATATTCAACTGATAAAAGACACTTTCAGAGAGCAGACTGGTGTTTCTGATGAAGGGATGCAGATGGGCACCTCCAGGTGAACAGGTCACACCTGAACAGGAAAAACAAATTATTCTGGAGGTCTGATCCCAAAACAGTAAACGACAAAACACAACACGACAGAACCACCAGCATTAAAGTAAAAGCAAAATTTTTTTCACCTGACCACCGCTATACTCTCAAGCAGAAAGAGTTGGGAATAATTTAAAGGCCACATTTCCATTCCTGAAAATACTTCATCATTGCTGCAGCACTTCACAACACTGAACAAACCAGTCCTTTCCCTGAAGCCTTTCCAGGGAAGCTGAGGCTTTCCTAACAAAATGTTCAGCAGATCCAGTGCTGAATATAAAGACAAACCAGGATCTCCACCCTGTTCTAGAAAGGACAACTAAGCCTGCTCAGACCCTGCCCATCTGACTTTGAGGATACAGGTTTGCCAGTCAAAAGCTAAGCTATATACCCATATGCCACTGAACATCTTAGGAAAAAAGACAATTATAAACAGCACCAGAGGGTTCCAGATTTACTACAGATGGTGACATTTTCCAGCAAAACAGTACTGTGAGCCGTTGTTTGGGGGTTTGTTTGTTTGGGTTGTGTTTTTTTCCTAATTTCCATCAAACACATTTTGCCCAGGTCTATTGGGCCCAGTTCATTCCATATCAAATACATGGTACCCACTACTATAAGTAGTACTTACAGTACTTATAAGTAGACAGAAGTACTTTGGACAGAGATTAGAATTCCCTCATCAAAAGCTCTCAGAAGTTTCTTATGGCATTTCACGTCAAAGCACGCTCCTTTTTTGATCATGCCCTCATGGTTTATACACCTCAACTGTCAGTAAAGCCTTTGTTGATTTTGTTTTGTTTAAAAGGCTCCATCTTCTGTCATGGCACAAGGGAAACTCACAGCAAAGGAGATGCTTTAAACATGATCCTTCATTGAGTGCAGTTCTGAAAGAAGCACAACCCTAACACCAGTGTTTCTTTTATGTTGGTTCTACAGTCCTAACCAGCCTTGGTTCCCCCCCCCCCCCCCCCCCCCCAAGCTGACTGCTGTTACTGAAACCAGCTTTGACTCAGAAGAAAGCCATTATAAATAAGACAGAACTACTGTTTCATAAGCCAGCAAACGTACATAACTGCTTGCAGGCAGATGCTAGCAGACATTGCTGCAGGCAGGTTGGGACCCACATGTCCCAGGGCTGCATCACTGACATGCTGAACATCACCTAGCCAGCACAGGATAGTGGTAGCACCAGAATTCAGAGTTCCTCTCATCCCTCTACATTTACACTACCCTCCCTATTGAGCAGACTACAGTTTACCAGACCTCCTTTGAGATACGTGGCCGAAGGTCTGGAAATTGTTGCTGGCAGGGTAGCACGCCGAATAAAATTCCCTCTCAGGTATCCCTACCACCCCTTTCATGACAGGAATTACTACCAAATTTCATCTTCACACATTGCATTCAGAAGCTGTTCTCCTCATGCTTGGAGAAGACAAGCATAGTTCACCCTCGTAAATCAATCAATTCCTGAAGGAGAGACTGGGATTTACCACAGAGCTGTCAAGCTAGAATCCATAAAGACGGAGGGCTGATGGGTTTTTTTTTTTTAGCAGGAAACATAAAACCCCCACCCTCAAGCAGTGACCTGACCGAAAACAAGAGTACTGGCTCTCTCCAGTCTCCCACTCGCCGTAAAGACACATTCCATTGGCAAAGCTGCCAAGGGACTTCCGTTCACTTTGCCAGGTCGACACAGCATTCCCCGTGTTACTAGCAGCGTGTCCCAGAGACCCTGCACGCAGCCCGTTACTGACCCCAGAAAACGGTCATGGGAACTTGCAGTGGTCACTGAAGTAAAAACTCCTTTCCCACTCCTGTAACAGAGCTTTCCAACCACCGCACTTCACAGGGAAAACTCACTCGTGAGTGTTTGCCTGTGAACGCAGGGCTCCAAATAGCCTCCTCTTCCTCAGCAGCTGAACCCTGCCTGGTGAAAGAGAAGCCTTAGGGCTGTGGAGCGGGAGGTCTCCATTCCCGTTAGCAAAAAGAAACACAGACTGCTTGTTGTGCTTGCAATTTTCAAGGTTAACCCTTCAGACAGATTTATCCCCTTGCTTTTCTGCACTGCCTATTTGATCAGAGAAGTGATTTATACCTTTTTGTTTCATCATTCACAGCAATCAGAAGAATAATATAAAAGGATAAGAGAATAAATGGGACTGGACCCCTTTTCAGTAGCTGTGGGTCACTCAAGTGATACATCTACCCAATACTGTTTAGCCTGCCCCTAAGGTTGGTACAAAAAAAAACCAACAAAATAAAAAGTAGAGATTCATCTCAAAATCTCTTTCATCCTACACTACTCATTGTGGCAAAGTGTATTCTCGGTATCAATTTACAGACTCCTTAAGATTGAACCAGGTTAGTGTTATATCCCCAACAGAGGTGGGCACTCCCATCACGAATTACTCTGCATTACAATGCACTAAGCACAGCCACAAGGTTTTAAGAAAATCAATTACAACAAAGGTTTAGCCTCCAGGCAAAGGTCTGCAAATCGGCAGCTTCAGTGCTGAATGCCAAATGGGCAAAGTAAGTAGAGCATCCCTGCTGAAAGGGGACCTTGCGCCTGCCCCCATGCTGGAAATGGAGAGGGATGCATCACAGACCTAAACGCTAATTAAATGTAAGCATTGCTACACCTTGCTCTCGGGAGTTTCACGTGCTTCACTTTCCAGCGTATCGCGATCATTCAAACCTACTGACTGTGAAGCATGTGAGAAAGCGCAATGCTTCCAAACTGCAGAAGATGGGTAATGCACTACCATCTGCCAGCGGAAAAAACGTCCAGGACCACAGCTCGTCTGAAGTCCTGTACGTTCCCTATTTGCTGCTCATCTACTTTTCCGTTTCTCTTCCTCATTTTCCTGCCAAGTTTACTCTTCTAACTGTCACAGAAGATGTACACGATCTTTCTTCTGCTGTTTTACGCCAATTTACTACACACCCCTCCTTCCTGCCAGGAGGAACCCAGAAAGCAAGCTGGATACTCTCTCCCCCGAGCACTAGCCAATTCCCACAGAAAAGGAAACAAAGCCCTTCACCAAGGAGCTGCAATAAAGACAGAAATAGGTCCCTTCACAAAAGAGGCTCCTGAAAGGGTGTTTGGCCACTACACAGACGATTTGCTGCTTTGAAAAGCGTCAGGTTTCAAAAAGGCAACCCCGTGCGAAGGAGCCGGCTCCGGGCTGATTCATTCGCGCCAAGAGAAAGCTGCAAAGGATGGCGAGTGCGGGTTTACCCTACGGGGGGAGGAATGCGGCCCGAAGACAATAAACATCAGAGAGCGCTTCTCATCCCACCTTTAACACAAGCACAGGGTCCCTTGTATAAACCCTAAACTTGCCTCGCTCTGCAGGAAAAGGAGCAGGCGGCAGTAAAAAGTTTTGAAGAGCGTGGGAGAGAGGGACAAGAAACTTAAAGTCACGGCGTGGAGGGGCGGCCACACACCGGCAGCGCTGCCGAGACCGGGAGCAAGCGGGCTCCGCTCTTCGATGCCCGGGTTTCGGGCACCGGGCGGGGCGACGAGGGGCAGGAACGGCGAGTGCCCGAGGGGAGGCCGGCGCTGCACCGTCGCCCGCGCGCCCCGCCCGGAGCCGCACGCACCTCCTGGAACAGCTCCAGACTGTAGGTGTTGTCGTCGTCGGCGAAGAAGAGCACGCCGGGCTGGGGGGGCGGCAGGTGCTGGTGCCGCTGCCGCAGCCAGGCCAGGCCGGCGTTGCGCTGCTCGGTGGCGCGGGGCAGCCCCGGCCGCTTGTAGCGGCGCGGCGTGGGGACGTGCAGGTGCGTGCAGGGCAGCCCGGCGGCCGCCACGAACCGGGTCACCAGCTCGCTGCGCGCCGCCGCGTCCTCCACCAGGATCCAGTGCAGCCGCGCCACCTGCCGGAAGGTGTTGGCCAGGCGGGTGAGCTCGGCCTTCTGCACCGGGCGGCTGTAGGTGGGCGTGATGGCATAGATGGTGGGGAGCGCCGCCTCGGGGCGCCGCTGCGGAGGGGGCCGCGCCGCCGCCGCCGAACGGGGCTCTCCGCTACCGGCCCCGCCGCCGCGGGGGGCTCGGGCGGGCAGCGGCGCCCGGCTGCTGTCGATGTCCAGCACGATGATGACGATGAGCACCCAGGGCAGCAGCAGGAGGAAGCGGCTGAAGAACAGGGACTTCATCCTGCCCCCCGCGCCGAGCCGAGCCGTCCCTCAGCGCCGCCCCATGGACGGGCGCGGCGGCGCTCAGCGCATGGCCGCGGCGGGCGGCGGGGATGCCCTCGGCCCGACCGCGCTCCTCCGCGGGGCGGGAAGCGCTTCCTCCTGCGGGTCGGGGCACCCCGCAGAGCCCTGCGGCAGCCCGGCGGGGCAGGTGCCCGGCCCCGCTCCTGCTCCTCCTCTATTCCGTGAGCGGCCGCCCGTGCTCCGCCGCCTCCTCCGCCCTCAGCATGGCCGGGCCGGGGGCGCCGCGCCGTCGCGGCCGGGGCTCCGGGGAAAGGCTGCTTCGCCGCCGCTTCCCCGGGCGGCTCTGGCGGTGCGCAGAGGCGGGGAGGGGAAAGCGGGAGGGAGGGAGGGAGGGTTCCCGCGGGCGGGGGCCGGGGGGGCTCCAGCCCCGCCCCGCTCCGGCTGCCGCCCCGGGCGCCGACGGGCGGGGGAAGCGGCTGCTCGCGGGGCTCTGCCATCGGTGCCCTCGGGTGCGGCGGCGCGGGCTCCTACCCCCGGTGGCGGACGCCAACTTTACCGGCGGCCGGGACACCTCCTGCGGGACAGCGCCGGCAGCCCGACAGGCAGGGCCGGGCTGGGCTGGGCTGGGGCGGAGGGGTACGAGCCCGAGTACTTACCCCTCGCAGCCGCTCGCTTCATGTTTGTGTCGGGTTCTTTAAAGGAGGAGCATTTCTGCGCTCCGCAGAAGTTGTACATAAGCGGCCGCTTAGTGCGGTTCCCCTCGGTTTTCTGCTGTGTCCGTCAGTCGGGGCCGCCCGCCCGTCCGCTGCCCCCGACGGAGGCACGGGGGACCCCAGCCGGTGTCCTGCGCGCCCGCTGTCGCCTGAACTGCAACCCCCTTCTTTTCCTGTTGTGCTGCTTCCCTGTAAATCAGGTGGCCTTGCGAGCACCTTCTTAAAAAACACTCTGAGAATTTTGTATTTCCACCAGTCTGTATTTTGAGACAAAGCCATGCATCAGGTGCCGCGACACACGTGAAATGCACCATCTACAACCTCTGACGAATCCCTCCCTAGCAAGAGAAGTTTCCGATGCATTTTTCAACACTCCCTGCTGTCATAACTAAACACATACAGCTTAAATACGCTTTTAAAACTTCACGTTGCATAAAACCACAGAGGCACAGGATCAGTCTTCACACATTACCAAATTCTCCGTAATCCTCTGATTAAAACGTTTACCCTTAAATCAAATCATGGGCTCATCGACTTGTGGACTATTTGAGGTAAGAAACAGTGATTCATGGCTGATGCATTGATTTATTGGTAGGAATAGTGTGGGGTAGAGAAATCAGTCACGTCTTCACACCAGCCTTCTTGGCTTAAAACTACTGCTTCTTTTTTTTCTGGTTTATATGCATCCTTCACGTTTGCATGTGTGTAACAAACGCAGATAATGTGGACACCATGTATATTTACCATCTATATCTATCTGCGATCAATTTGTTATTCAAAAGGACATATTAACCCAGAGGGCTCGCACACAGAGAGGACACTGGAGTGATGCAATGTAAGCTGAAATGCGTGTCAAAGTGAGGGTGACACCGGACCAGGCACTGAACGTCCAAATGAAGGGACATCCGTGTGGCAGAGAGCTAATTAGAGTTAGCAGGTTTCTTGAAGGAGTGGAAGGGTTCTTACATGATTAATGAAATAATACGGAGGAATGCAGCGGGCATAAGTAGTTCAATATATCCAAATCAGAAACATCTCACACATGAAATTACTGTTGCCTGGTTTGTGCTGATGCAGTTTATCTAGAGGACAATCATCTCACCACCGTCTTTCTCCAGTGACTGAATTTACTACTGTTTTCTCATTTACAGTACAATCCTATTTACAGAGATAATTTGTTCAAATAATGTGAACATATGTATTAAAGCAACATACCACAAAGCTGTTGTTCACTCTTGTTTGAAAGTTAGTAGTCATTTGGAACAGTCAATTCAAAGCTAGTCACTTCCAGGTACTCTAGGATACCATGTCAGGACCCTAAAAATCTTTCTGGGCAGAACCTAGAAACTAAGGGTTACAAATGGATGTGTTTACTTGACATTCTTTATAGCCAGAAATACTATAATATTGAAAAATGCTTTTTTTAATCTTTGATATTTTTCATTCAAAATTATTATCTCTAGTGGACTTGTGTGTTGTATTCAGAACTTAGCCCAGGGAGAATACTTAATAGTTTACGACTGTAAGACCTTAATGAAGGCAGCAAGAGGCACAGCTGACTGCCATTGCAGCAGTTTAGGAAGGAGCACAAACACTAACTCAGTAGCAGGGAGGTGTCTCAATGCACTGTTTGGTGTTCTTCAGTCTCTTTAATTGTGTTCCTGAAAGCTGGTGACTGTTTCTGCACACTTGCTAATGTAGCAGTTACTGCTTCTAACTGTACACAAGAGCTGTAATGTCTAACATAGGAGACACTCGACAGTTTCATCATGGAATCACAATGGCTTGGGTTGGAAGGGACATTAAAGATCCTGTAGTTCCAACCTCCCTGCCATGGGCAGGGATACCTTCCACTAGACCAGGTTGCTCAAAGCCCCATCCAACCTGGTCTTGAACAACATCCAGGGATGGGGCATCCGTAGCTTTCCTTGACAACCTGTGCCAGTGTCTCACCACCCTCACAATGAAGAATTTCTTTCTAATATAAGTCTCCCCTCTTTCAGTTTAAAGCCACTCCCACTTGTCCTATCACTACATGCCCTTGTAAAAAAGTCCCTCTCCAGCATTCTTGTAGGCCCCCTTTAGGTACTGGAAGGCTACTCTAAGGTCTCCCCACAGAGCCTTCTCTTCTCCAGGCTGAACAATGACAACAAATTTGATGACAAATCACAATAACTGTTTTTTTTGTCCCAGAGCCACCGTAACACGTTTTCACATGCTACAGAGCAGGCTCGGGGTTTGTACATCACGTGCAATACCAAATAATGCAGGGGCATTTTCTGTCATCTTTAGGTACAGATGATCTCAGATGGAAAGGTGAAAGATAATGAAGGCACTACATGCAAGCCAAATGCTATTTATTAAAATGTTGCTTCTTGATAAGCAAAGCAAAATGTTCTTTCTTTGGAAATTGGAGTAACCCAGTCAAATAACGACTCCATTTGTGGGGACAAACTGTCTTCAGAGATAGCTTTTTCTGCCAAACACCTTAGCCCTGGTTATTATGAAAATTGTCACATTTGATTTGAGGCCTCAGATGCAACTCCAAAACAAAGGACAAGTTTCTAACTTATGATGGATGGTACCAATCATTGTGTGACTCAGGCTGTTCCTACGGTTTCACATGCAGTATGCAGTACAGTGTATATTCTGGGTTGTATGAGAGCATGTGGGCAGGCATTACTCTTCAGGATCTGGTCCAGAACTGTTTGTTTGCAGTAGTTTATGGCTTGGCTCATCTGTTATGGTATTGCTGATTGCTGCCTCTGTTCTCCAAAGATTTTTGTTAGAGGTGTGTGAAGACTTGTCACCCAATTTTTCATTTGCTTTACAAAAACCAAAACAAACCACCTCTACTACAGTTCCTTGTGCTTATTACCAGCAGAGGATGCCTGGCTCTGGCAGCAGAATGCCTGACACAGCGTGTGCGTGCCAGTGTGCATGTACATATAAAAGAAATCTCATTCCTGGGAACATTCTCCACAGGCCCATAGAGGCTTTTTTCAAGCTGAAGCATACTGCAGACTCTTAAATCTCCTGGCTGGACAAAGTCAGAAGGGACTGTAATGCTAATCAGCAGTTGTGTGCCTCAGTTTCTTTCTTCTTCATTGGTTTCAGTCTTTCCAACATCTGTGGAAGGGGTAGGCATGGTGGGAGAGTTGCTGTAGCTGTGCCATAGATGTGTTGTTCCACTTTCCTGAAAACAGCTCAGTTCTTTTTGCTGTTTGTCCCCTCACTGCTCAGGTCACGCACCCACCAGGCAGCTCCATCTAGACCCTGCTAATGCCACCCAGCCTACCTACCCGGCCTCACCACTGGACATGACACCGGGGAGAGTGGGAGGCAAACTGGCCAAGCCTTTTGCTTGCTCTATTTGAATTTCCCTTCAGTTTCTGAACACCAGAATTTGCTCAAGCTAGCTGCAACATTACAGACTGATCTTTTTCAGATATTGGGAAGACAGTCAGAGTTATAGATAGCATTTGAGATAAAGCTATGAAAATTCATTGGTTTGTAGTTTCCACAGCTGATAGAACTGTAACAGTCCTGTGGGAAGCAGAAGCAAGACCAGTTGGATAAACATATAAAAATGTGCAATTATTTTTAAGTAGTGGATAAAACGTTGCAGAGAAATAGTTCCTATTTCATATGGCTGTAACTGAATATATTAAACCCAGGGAAGGTTCATTTCTTTGGGCTGTTTACTGGTTTTCTTTCAACAGCAGAGGCTGGTGGTAACTGAAGGTGGGTAATCAGCTCTGGCATGCAAAGGCACCTAATTCTGTGATGGATAAGACCAGAGAACGGGTGACTCAAATCATAGCAGGCAAAACACTAGCCTGCATGTCTGAATTAAATATGTCTGTGTAGTTTCAAGTTGCTTTCACACCTATTGGCATTGCTTAGTCAATCAAAATGTGTGATTAGCCACCAAAAAAGAGCATTGGGACTGCACCTCAAAGGAGGGTCAAAGAGCATCCACTGTCTACTCTGCATTCAAGGGCACAAGCCTGACCTCCGAGGAGTCAGTGTGTATCTAGGGATTTGAATGAGAACATGTTTATTATATTTTTAGTGAAGGCCCAAAAGACCAATGATTGAGCCAGGCATCCTACAGAGACAGTAATGTCCTGCCATCTGATAGGCACAGATTGCTACCCTCAGTGTCTGCATAGAGGTACATTGTCATCAGCAAGGGGGCAAAGAAAGGGAAAATAAAAGGAAGCCACAGCACAGGATGTGGCAAAAGCATAATTTCTTCTGTCCTCTTCTGCTCCCTCAGACTTATTTCAGCCTCATTAGATCACATAATGCTTTTTCTAGAACACGTTTTCCTATCCTGTTCACTTGTGGAAGCCCCCAAGATATTTAATCATCCAACTCAGAAGTGAAGGCCCTGCACCCCGCACTCACAGACAGGACACCGTGTGTCAGAAAAGACAGGCAACGGAGACCAGGCTAAGCTTGCTAAAACAGTGTACACGGGCTCTGTGCTGTTCCATCAACAAGCAACCAGACCAGCTGCCCAAGCTGACAAAGAAGAAGATTGCATGTTTATGTATGCACTAGGCCATTTTGAAATAATTTTCCCTAGTGCTTTGTTCCTTTTCCTAATAAGCCAACTTGTTTATCACTATAGCAACCAGCGGCAGATTCCTGGAAAGAAGAGCTGCAAATGCCCATTTGGACCTCTGTGGTCACAGGCAGTTGGTAGGAACAAGGTGCTGTACCTGCCTCCTGCAGCTCGGAAATGCCATGCAGGGACATAGGCAGGCACGACATGGTGTGACCCACTGCAAAGGGGACATGCAGAGTGAACAGGGCTACACATAGCTTGGTGGAAATGATCACAGAAATAAACATTGGTTTAATTGAAACTTAATGCATTATATGTAAGGCAAAGTAAGTTTGAAATGCAGAGCTGAATCCCGAATGCCAAAAAGATTCAATTATCCCTCTGTGCCGTGGGCTTTGGTGAAGAATGTGGGAAACGGATGTGCAAAGCACCTGTTCAGGGGATGGCAATCAACGATCTCACCAAACATCTGCTGCCAGCAAACACCTCTGAAACCTATGCCAGTGAGTATCCCACTGGTGCCGAGCCACGTTCCGAGTGACGTCTCACAGCTACAGTGCTTGCTCAAGTGGCAAAGGTTGGTGGGGCAGAGTAAAAGATGTGATCTCCAGATATAATGTTCAGGGATAATATAGTTACACAGAAGGGAAAGTGTTTATTTGTTTTCAGTCTAGAAAACCACATGCATAAAGCTCCTGTGTTACAAGAATATCAGCAGAAATGCAGACTCAGGCAGGCAAGGATTAGTAGCACTGCAATTAAGATTGCCTGTTGGTCTTTTTGAGCACTTGCCTTATGGTTCAGCCTTTGCACCATTCATCTTCTTTTAAATCTATCTTTTCAGATAATACGAAGAGGATCATTCTTACGCTGCTTGGCGACACCCCCCCCCCGGTATTTATGTAACTTGCACGAGAAGCCCCTGAGCTCTCCCTGAGTCCTCGTGCCTGGTCAATTTGCTTATATTTTGAGCAGGCCTTGGGTATGAAAAATGACAGTTAGAAGTCATATGCTTGTAAAAGGCTACTTGACCCTTGGTCCTGATACAAGGGGGGTTGAATGTTTTATTCCACGTTTTGTTTGTAATGTAATGTTATATTAATGAGGTAATGTTGTTGTAGCACCAGCGTCCTAGCATATGTCAGGGAAGCTTGTAAGGAGATGTATCTTCTAGTAAACTACATGATACAGTAATAAAAACCCCCCAAGCAGACAAGTGTTCAGGCATACAAGCTTTTCTTGAGGTCTGAAACACCAATTTACTGAAATGCCCTCATAAGAGAAAGAGCTCCAGGTTACTTCCTGGGGCTATTTCTCTGGAAAAAAAAAAAATGTTTTCATTCTCCACGTTGTGATTTTTTGTAAAAGCCTCAAGTTGATGATTGGTTTTTTTTTTTTGGTCCTTGAGAAGCCAGAGGGTCTGCTCCAGTTTCCCTTGAAATCATAAAGGAACCTCCCACACCCCTGTGTCTCAGACCTACATAAGGCCTTGTTGACGGAATAAATTGTTTCAGCATAACCAGGTACAGATTTAAACCAGCATTATCAAACTCAGCAAGCACACTTTGCCCTTCCCGAAGACTAAACCACCCCTTTGTGAATCTGTTGTCTTCTCACTGTTCAAAACCCCACCTGGCCTTCAGCAGTGACACTGAGACAGATGGCAATCACTATGGTAAGTGGTATCATATGAAAAGGCCTGCAAATAGTCTTGCAAGGTAGCTGGATGACATCTCACATTGTAAACCAGCAGATAGGAAAAGTTCTTGGTCTAGGCTGGGGACTTGGTTTCACAATATAGCATCTAATTCTGGGTTGGCCTTTGCCATATGGAAATAACTGATACTGCTTGGGTTTTTATAAAGATGAACTCTGAAAACTGTCCTCAGAGTGCATCTCTGAGGTGATAAGGGGGTTATGGCAACTCTGAGATGATGACTTTATGGCACTGTACTGTCTGAGCAGCTGGAGACTGGCAGTTCATTTCAGAGACCAAGACCGTAATACCTGCCTCCCCAGACCTTCAGGGAGTTTGGGAACCTAGCTGGGACTGTTTTTTTTTCCTTCCTATATACTATTATATTCATTGCATACACTAACTGTATGAGATTTTTGGAGACACTAGACGGCAATGTGAAAAGACATATATGAAGGTGTGGTCTTACTGTCCCAGAACAGCTGAGGATTTATCATGTCTAGGGAAGAGCAGACACCTTTTCAAACCATCTCCTCCCTAAGCTCACATTTTTCTCCTTGAGACAGAATTGCCTGTACAGAACCAACACCAAAAAGAAGGAGTTCGCTGCATCCTGGTGCCGGGTGTGAATGGTGGTACTTCCAAAGCAGTGAAGATGACATCTTTGTTATGGAAAAGACAGGCAGTGGAAAAAGGGTCACACTATATCAACACCAACCAGAAACTCATGTGCTGGGACTGTGGCTCGAAACTCTGCCTCTTTTTTTTTCTCTCAAATAGAGTAGATCAGAGAGAGGGACTTGGTCAGCTGGGCTTGGTCAGCACCAGTTGGCTTGCGTGCTTCATCAATATGTCTGCTGATTACTGCTGCTTTTCCATCTGTTCACAGTGTCTCCTCCCACACCGAATTTCTCATTAAACCCTAGCAGTGGTCATGATACCACAAATATACATATTATGCAGTACCCTTGTGCTGAGCTTGCAGATTCAGTCCGTGATTAGCTGGTATCAGTGACACTGAGGAACTGGCTCTGCTCCGGTGGTATTTGTAACACTGCCACTGAGCCCCTGAGCTGATATATTCCTCCTTCCCTCTTCGCTCACCATACCAGTATTTCTTCTCTATGTTGTTCCAGCAGGATGTCCCTGGAGCCTTCCAGCTTGTCAAGTAGAGCACACTGCTCTGTGCTCGAAAGCATATGGCCAACAAAACAAAAAGCTTGCAGCTGGAATCTGAATGTGGCACAAATTAAATTGATTTAAAAACCAAGGTATGTGCTAGGAAGAAACAAGTTGTAGAAATGCCAGGCACTAAAGGTCATGTAGTTCAGCCACTGATCTCAAGCCAGGAGACATATGTCTAAACCTCCCATGATGATAATCCAGCCATCTCCTGATGTAGTACCTAACTGTCCTGACAGAAAGGAAGTTCTCCTGATATTTAACATAAGCCTTACTTTTACAGTATGTTAGCAGGTTACTCAGTGCAAATGGAGAGCAGCTAAGTACTTTCCCATTTATAGCAACCTTTTACACAGCTAGCACCAACACTACTCCTTCATCTCTGCTTTTCTGCAGAAAGCATTTTTTCCCTAGAAATTCTTTTTTGAATTCATAATAAATAAAAGTCTTCTCATTACATCTGTATGTTTCTTAAAATGTGGACTCCAGTACAAGAAATACTGCTCCAATCAAGATTTTTGCAGTGCCATGTGAAGGACAGTATTTATCACCCATGCCTTCCGTTTGCTCCTTGGAACAATTAGATTAATATCTATTGTAGGTCCATTTCTATGGTACTGTTCCTTAGGATGAATTCTATACATAATCCTACTCTCTCCTTTCTAAAGGTGGTAATACGGCTGTTCTCAGTATTGCCCTCATCCTGTATGATTTCCCCTGTTCCCCACAAACTCACAAACTCTTCAGTGATTTCTGAGATTTTGTCACAGAAATGATTATTTCAATAATTCCAGCTCATCCAAATATTCCTTAAAAGATTCTTTTCCAATTCTTGCCTGTTCTTTTACTATTTTACTATTTTAAAGATTGATAGGCAATAGATCATAGTTCATATTTTTAGGAAAGATTAAGTCATGAGAAAAGACACTGATCTTTTCAGGGTTTTTTAGGCTGTTCCTTTTGACAATATTCATGTTAGTTTATTGAAATTAGAAAACCCCTTCTTCATTACCTGAAAACAATGAACGACAAGTAGCCATCTTTCTCCTCCTTGATAAGTTCTGATTTTGATGACTTGTAAGCTGACTGCGACTCTGAAACATGATCAAGAAAGTGCCCCACAGGATCATTACTGAAGGTGTGGTGGAACAAAAAGCACATTTTCCCAGAAAAAGCTGGGGTAAAATACAGCAGCAGAGACACTTTTGTTAGACCACTCATAGGCTCATACACTCACTCCTCTGGCAATTTGATTTGCCTTTGTGCTTCCAGTTGATGCATGAGTGCAGGAAAAGGTGGGAATAAGACTTTGGGCAGGATGTTTGCTGGACAAAACAGAAGACCAGGGATGGGAGAGGTATTGCAGCCTCCCAGATCTGCTCTATACCTGGATATAAGGAGAAAATCACTGCATAGATCCCCCAAAATGAGCTGCTGAAGGCTTGTGACAGGATGGTGTAGACCCTGGCTCTCCAAAGATGAGGGGGCATGTCTTAATCAGCTGTGGGCAAGCATGTGGGTCAGGTAGAGCTGTAGAGACCCAGGCTAATGTCATACATCAGAGGGGGTAGGGAATGGGAGGAAAAGTCTCTTCTTCATCACAAGGCAAAGGATGAAGACATGCTGTTATTCCCAGGAGTTATTTTTCAAGGACAATTTGCCCTCAGGCACTGTTGTTTTGTTAATAAGGATGTGGCCAAGCTAAGCAGTTTTCTCCAAGTCATTGTGTGCATTTCTTTCTCAAACCATGTCCATGGCAAATTACGTATAATTGGGCTGTAAGGCTCTCTGTGTCCTCCTTAATCTGCTGTTTACTGATATGCTCTTTATCAGCACTGACAATTTTTTCCGTGATGATTTTGTCACCTCTAACAGAATGTAAACAGTGATTATGTAAACAGCTTACACTCCTATTCACCATGTTCAGACACTTTGATTTCTTATCTTTTTAAGGGTGGGGGATGGGTGCAGAGACATGGTAGCATATATCACAATTTAGTCATTAGGGCTGGATGAAAGCGCCACCAGCATTAGGGATGGGCCACCCCTGCTGTGTTATGCTGGGGCTTGCATGCAGGGCTGTAACTTCAGACAGTGCTTGGGGCATACTGTCGGCTGGATCAGCCCCCTCCTTCTGAGAATGGGCCTTCGCCAGGCATTTGTGTGCTAGGGGACTTCTCTGATAAGCACCAAGTAGCAAGTACTAAGTAAAAACATGCCCACATCCAACCCTATGTGCCAGTGTTTTGGTGTTTCCTTCGTGGAAAAACAAGTCAAGCAGTTGTACCTGTCACCACCTTTCTCTGAATTTTCACTATTTGTAATTCATAATTCTTAGGTAATCCAGTTTAACATAGTTTCTAGCTGTTTGCCAGAAGTTTTTCACTAAAGATGAGCTATTGTAGAATTCCTAAATTGCATAGTTTAACACACCAGCTCTTCCAAATCTGCACTGTCATTCTATTATGTACAGCATAAAGAAAAAAGCCTCATGAACTTGCTCTCTTGGTAGTGGATACTGGAACTAGACCATTTTTTATCTGTTATTTGTTATTCCATTTTTAGTCCTGCTGTTGTTCCAAAAAAGATTGTAATTATTCCACTACATCACAGAAATCTCTGCAGTGAAAGTTTGAAAATGACCTCAAGAAGTCATTTCATCTAATCATTTCCACACATTTTCAACCAGTGGATCAGTGCCAAAGTTCAGAATATTTCCCAGGCTACCATCCAAAATTATTGGCACATCTCTTCTGGGAAATAACTGCATCATGATTCTGTAGGCCCATTGTGGACCACTGAACCCTAGGCTCGTGGACCACCAGGTGTCCCAGGATCTCAGTATCGTTATCTTGAGATCAGGAACAGCTGCTCAGTCATCTTCTGTTGCATATTCAGGAGTATTGCCACCCTTGTATTTCACACAACCTATACTTGATTCTTCCATCTTCAAGGTAATCCTTAGACTTGAGCAGAAAATGAGCTCTGGGCAGACAAACGGCAGTGGCAACAGCCTTCTCCCAGCCACCAACCTCCCTGAATGGCTCTGGTACTTCTCTGACTGGGGAAGCTGACATGCATCCACCATATGAGAGATCTTTCTATGAAACTGTGAGCTGGCCAGAGGCTGCCCACCCCCAACAGGTCAGCTGGGTCACGCTGGCTCCTGGCTGGCAGCAGGCTGGACAGATTGTCCAAGCAACCTATGAATGGTCGGCAGAACAAGCAGCCCTGATTTAGTCTATCTCCTTCCTTGAGATAAAATGGAGCAGACTTAGACCATCCTCAGCTGCTCTCAAAAATATTCAGTGTAGAGGATGCTGGTAGTCTCTGCAGTAGCCAATGTTCTGTTGCCCTTTCAATTAAAAGGAAAATATCTAATCTAAATCACTTTTCCTCTCAACAACCGATACTACTTTTTCCCTGCTGGTTTTGAAGGAAGAGTACATATTTTTTGCATGTGAACTTTTACATCGTCTTTGTCTTCTTCCCAGAAAAGACAGGCTCAGTTCTTTCAGCCATTCCCAAGAAGTCACATTTCTTACCATTTGTGTTGCTCACCTCTGAGCTGCATGATTCATAGAGCTACATTCTTCTAAAAATACCTACCCCAAAAAGGACGGTTTTCCAGCTGAGGTCACTGATGTCAAGCTGAGTAAAAGAACCACTTCCTATATTTTATACCTGTTAATGCATCCCAGAAGGGCCTTTGAATGTCTTGCAACAGCACTATATTTTGACCTTTCAATTGCAATCCATTGTCATCTTCTGGATGCTTTTCTGCAGCAGAATAAAACCAAACCGATGAGGACAAACTTCTACAGGGCCCTACCTCTTGTCTCATGACATCTAAGAAACCCACTGAATGATAGGCTCAAACAATAGTTTGCAATTAGTTGTACATCCACCTCATAATTTTATCTGGGCCATTTCCTTGAGCTTGCTGATGAGAATACTGTGTGGGATTGCCAAAAGCTGTGATATTGTCATGTGATATTGTCGCATACATTCTGTCTGTGGCTCCTCATGGTTTTCTAGGTTCCTAACAATGTTAAGGAATTTTGTTAGAATGCTGTCATGTGATTTGCTCTTAACAATAATTTGTATTGTCTGTTTTGTTGCTTGTTAAGTGACTGTTCAGTGAGAGCATTTCCAAGTACCGAAGTTAAATTCATCCATCATCGTACACCCCATAGATTTCTTCCTAGTCTTGCTCTGAAGATAGATTTTGTTCACCTTTTTGCAGTCCTCTGGGACCCCCGTCCACCTGCAATTTTCAGAAACAGCCATCAGCAGTTCAAAGGTTGCTCAGGATAAGTCCTAAAATACTCTTGGAGGAATTTCTTCTGTTCCAGCTGCCAGGAGTACAGCTAGCCTGTCTAGGTAGTCTGTCCTCTGCTCCTGTGCTCTGGTTGAAATTAAGTGCATGAAATATCTGGTCAAAGTTAATATTTTTTGTGACTAATAACGGAAAAAGGGAACTTCAGGGAAGGTCTGTCATATGTATCGCTTTTAAAATGCTATGCATATTTGGGTAGACTTTTCAGAAAACCTCACCTACAATGGTGAGACCCCCAAGGACCAAGCATAGCTCAGTGATTTCAAATTCCACCCTGAGCCCCATAAGATAAACATATTAACTTTGCTATTACAAGAGGTGCTGGCTTGATTAAAATGTAGAGATGGAGTCACAGTCACCAAAGTCATTCTATGAGAAGACCCATCCTTTATAGATCACTATTTACTGTGAAGCCTGAATCATTTCTCTTTCTCAGTATCCCTTAAAGTATTAAGTGTTAAATTATATATCATTTTAAGAGCTGGGTTTGCTAGTCCTTTCTCTCCTCATAAGTCACTGCCTTCAACTCTACCTGTATTTATAGCGTGCATGAATGAAGTTTGTCCAGGCAGAACATAAGATAAGAATGCTTTTGAAAGCTAGTTAATACCTGTACTTGGGTGCATCATGAGAGCAAAGACCATCCTTATTTTCTCAGATTCCTCTTGTTCTTCCACCTTTCTGTGACTGATACCAGATTTATGCTTCTATGTATTTTTTTATGCAGAAATTTTTGTTAAACATGGCTCCTCCTTCTTATGCCAGAGTGCTTTTCTATTAGAGGTGCAAAACATCACTTGGGATCCTAGGTGTGCTTCTTTTACTCACACAGAGACCCTCCATACAGGTCAGATGTTAACAGTTGTTAGAATTTCTAAGTGAAATTTTTGCTGTTTGGCTGATGGTGGTAGGTTTGCCACTGACTTGAACAGGGCCAGAACATCAGCCGCTGTTTGTCCAAAGCTCTCAGTAGAATATTCCTATTATGTAATTCATATGACTACAGGCTAAATAAAGGCATTCGGCATTGTTTGCACGAATAATCACACAGAATGCACCAGGAGGAAGGTCTCACAGCACTGGTTGCACACAAAGAATCTCCAGTCACAAAGAATTCATAGTCTGATTTCAAACAGGTACCATAAGTGACTGTAGCACAGAGGTAGAACACTAAAGGAAGCATAAGAAGTTTTTTAATTCTTACAGAAAACTAAGATACCTCCTTCAATGATAAACAGGCTTTTTTTCTTTTGGTGATAAACAGACCTTTTCTCCTCAATAGAGAGCTACATGCTTTTTATGCCTTCTAGATATTGCTGCTCTAGGAAGCAATGCAATAAACCAGGGATTTTCATTATTAAAACCTTTTCTTCAACTGCTTATAGCTTTCTGGAAATAAAACTTGTTTGCCTGATTTCTTAACATTGCAACTGGGAGAAAACAACAACAGAAGAAGAAGCAGACATGAAAGTGGTATAAAGAACATGAAAAATATTAAATAAGAACAAACAACAAATAAAGGTGGTCCAGTGTCCTAGATTTCAAAAAATAAAGATTAGGTAGAGTAAGTATGGGGTGGGGGGAATCTTACTTTTCTGACAAAAGCTGTTTGACAATGTTTGCATCAAATTAAATTACCCAAGTGGTGGCCCTGAATAATCTAAACAGCACTGGCTCAAGGTCCAGCACAGAAATCCAGGAGACCCAATTGCTTTATCTACGTTCCCTCAGTGAGCAATGATTCCCCAGTCACAGAAACAAAGTTTTGCAAGGCTTTGTCTGCATCTCACCACATTTCAGTGAGCCCTGGCCAAAGATGGGCTCTTCAGGCACCTCTGTAGCATTGGGTCCAGCTGTGTTGCCTCTTGCTTCATCATGTGGTGACCCCGAGGCTATGCCTGGGTTCAGAGCACTCAGGCAGACACACAGCCCTGCCAAGCCATCCCAAAGAGAAGTTTTCCTTTGTAATTTCTCATCCTTGTTTGCCTGAAGTCTCATTATCAAACCTATTCAAAACTGAGTTGTACTCAGAACTCTTGTTTAATACAGAGCACAAAGGGACAATAGAATTTTATTAACTCCCAATCTAAAATGTATCTGCACCTTAACAGGTGCAGTCCTACTACTCTTACAATAAAACGCAAATGGGTCCTGGGCAAGCTCAGTTTCTCCTCCTCCAACTCCAGCAGAGGCTGGCAAAGAGCACCCTTCTCTGCAGGACTTTTGTCCCCTGCTGCTATTCAAAGCTCTGCTTTTTCCTCCAACAACCAAGGCCCTGCAGAGGTAACTATGAAACTCCCTGTGTCAGCTTGCACATGGCTTCACCTTCTATAGATTCATTAATCTGGTAATGCAGATAAACTTCTACACCTGCACAAGGTTCATTGCAAGGCTGGGGCTGAAATAATTCACAGCTTCATTGTGTGCCACAGTCAGCCTCAGTTACTCATCTCAGCCTCACAGCAAAGCAATGTCTAGGGGTGAGGTGAAACCAGGAAAAAGGAAATAAAATTAAACATCCAGGACAACAGAGTTTTCTTACATATTTTCTATCAAATGAAATATCTCTGTTTTCCCCAAACCACTGTTGTCAAGTGCCCTGTCTGATTGGTGCTACAGGATTGTTTGACATGAGCATGGTCTGAAAAAACAAACTTCACCCCCTGGAGAATTTTGCTGGGAATAATAGAGCTGCATGAAGGTCTAAATCAATACAAGTCTTTCTGAATGCATTTCCAGGAAACCTGGACACATCATCAGCAACTTTGACTAAAATACAAGGTGCCAGCCACTGTTTGGAAAGCAATTTCTAGTTAAGTAATTTAAATTTCAGAGTGAAGAAGGCCATATAGTGAGAACCTCATCCACTGCAGGAGAGGGAAGATGGGGGCATTCAGGGACTGAAAAATGCTTGCACAATTTCAGTAAGAGATTGGAGGATTTTTTATTTTTCAAGTATGATTCCTGGATCCCATTTGGATCCCAAAGGAAAACCCTCTTCCAACTCTCCCAAATCTCAGCATATATTCAGCCTTTGCCTATGTTTGTTTTTTTTCCTGAGGTTTATTTTCTGTCAGAGGATTATTTTCCCTTTTATTAAAAGTTTTCTTTTAGACTATTGGGATAGATGTTTAATGTCTACATTCTGTCACTTCTTATTTACATGTTTTCAAGTGTTTCTCCTCAAGATTAAGCTTAATTGGAGAAAAATTAAATGTAGAGGATATATACCATCAGACAGTCAGTTGAAAAGCACACCAAGGATTCTTCACCTTTTAACATCCCCTATTAAGACTAGAGCTTACTGACGGTCTGATTCTCTTAAGCCCAATTTCATGACTCAACACCACCTCCAAGCCTTTCTTTTCAGCTGCAGCACCATCCGGCAGACACCTAAACTGAGGATGCAAACCTGTGTGCAGACTCCAGCACTCACCAGGCTCCTTTTGCCCTGACCTCTCCTTGACGGAGTAGCTCAGCAACTACCTTCAGCCCAAACCCAGCTGGGATGGATTATGCCCACATTTGTCACCTTCCAGAAGCATGTGCTCTCTGTGAGGATAAATGCTAGTCATGGCAGAAATGTGGGGAAGAAAGAACATGTGATTTCAGTATACTGACTGAAGCGATGCCAGTGAGGGTAGGGATCACAGGGCGAGGGAGGGAGAAAGAAAGGATTGCATGTCACCTGGGACAGCAGCAGGTATTGCTTCGACCTCCCTTCCCAGTCTGTAGAAGTGCTGACCCTGTGTTTTTCTCTTTCTAAAAGTGAGGCATTCAATAAGCAAGGATACTAAATAAGATATGGGGTCTGCTTTCCCCAGGTATTTCAGTTTTCTCCCTTGGTTTATGAACCAATAGTCCTAGGGCACCTCTTTGGACAGTCCCTGCATGTCAAAAGCCTGTCTAGAAGGAGGCATCCTCTTGCAGCATGCCCCTTTCCCATCTCTGCCCATTTCTCTCTGACCATCCTTTCAAGGGACTGAGGTGGCCAGGAGTCAGAGGAGAAGGGGGGCCCATTGGTGGCACCATGACTTCCATGGTCCACACAGTTTGATATCATCCACATACTCTATGTGGAGACTCACTTAGGTCAGCTCCATAGCAGAGCCCAATGATGATATGAGGATTAAAATTCTGGCATTACTACTGCTCTGCTATGAGCTGGGTGTTGATGACTTTAAGTGTTAATTACGCCTCCTTTTGTCCATATTTGATACAAACTCATTTGCTTCCAGGTACCTTGTACTGGGGGCCATCGCAGCCTTGAAAACCTTAGAAAGAAAGTCAGAGTGTGAAAACACATTGCAGGGGCAGAGAAAATGATCTGCGGGAAAATAGAGAGCAGAAGCAAGAAGGGCAGAGTAAAAGGAAGCAGCTCTTCAAGGCTCCCCTAAGGCACAGCGACATAGCAAAAATGAAAAGAGAAAACAGCAAGCAAGCCCAAATCCTGCCAGTGGCAAGTCCAACAAACAGCTGGAGCAAAAGGCAGCTCTTGGAAATGAAGTTGCTGCTCATCCTCACCCCTCCATCAGAAGTATCCTCCTCATACGGAAAAAAAAGATACCATGAAACATTAGCCAGTTCTGCTCTCATAAATATTTCTCCCTGACTTTTCCCTTGACTCTTCCTGATTCTCTTACCACCTCCAAGCCTGCTGTGCTGGGTCTGGGCACTAGTGGGGACTGCAGGGCCATGATCCCTTGGCGGCCTGGCCAGGGAGGGGGCTGTGAGCAATGAGGGACAGGCACAGCTTCAGCTGGCTTTCCACATCCTTATATTCAGCTTTTCTTTCCTTCCCTGGGACAGGAGAGGCAACTGGAGAGAAAGTATTACACATCTGGTATTCATGGAATGATCTGGGTTGGAAGGGATCTTCAAAGATCATGTAGTCCAACCCCTCTGCCACAGGCAGAAGCACCTTCCACTAGACCAGGTTGCACAAAGCCCCATCCGACCTGGCCTTGAAAGCTTCCAGGGATGGGACATCCCACAGTCTTGCTGGGCAACCTGTTCCAGTGCCTCACCACCCCAACTATATGAAATTTCTTCCTCATATCCAATGTAAATATAACCTCTTTCATTGTGAAATTTTGCACCAGTATCCTTACCTTAAGATTTTCTAGTTGGAGAATTACAGCTAAGGATTACAAGCTCCCAGTATGAATGCATGCTTGAGTGTGTGCTTATAATATACCCACAGAGGAATTCAAGGAAACTACATCTATTTTGGCAACCCTTGCACTTTTCAAATTAGATGCAGAGAAGTTATTCTAATTATTTAAAGGTCTCTGAGTCTCAGCAAATTGTATTGACAGAGCTTTCACTTTCAATAAAAACTGAACCTGAAATGTTTTTATAAATGTGTTGTTTTCATCAAGATTTTTCTTTTGCTGTTATTGCACCTTTTATTGACAAGACTTACACAGGCAGCCACATGTACACACATCTGCATCCCTGGTCACCTTCCTCCCCACCACAAGGTTCTTGATTTATCCAGTCTTTGAAATCCCAGTCTCCTGACACATCACTACCCAGCTGCAAATGGAGCCAAGGGCAGTGGGTTTGCTTCTCAGTAAAGGTGGAGGCAGGAGGAGAGAAGGGGGAAAAGGAATTTAAGGAGGGGATTTGGGAGTGCAGTGTGAAGCTGGAAGGACAGGCAGTAAGAAGAGAGCTGAGTTCTGGCGAAGCGAGAATATGATGAGCCAGGATGACTGAAGCAGAGAGGAGCAAAGATTTTGCTACAGATTGTCCTGTCATGAAATTGAAATATGGGGCTTTAAATTGCAAGGTAGGTGAGGCAGAATGAGAAAAAAGGAAGCCAGGGGAGTAGTAGTGAGCAATAAGCTGAGCTTGTGATGCACATGCACAGTAGTAAGTGCATAAACCAATTAATGAAAACATTGCATTAGCATCTGCAGTGGGATCTTTCCTCTTCTGTGCCCACATGGAGCTCTCCTGGATGTGGCTGCTTCTTTCCAGTTGGTTTCTGCTCGTGCCCATCCAAATTTTCCATTGGAAGAAGTGGTACTGCTGTGGGTTTAATGAGTTCTCTAATAAAGAGATGATGACTGGCAGTGTAATTTCCCTTCTACACATCGTGCTTTCATGACTGGAGTTTATTATTAACCTCGCTAATACATTTTCTGTTATTTTACTCTGGTGGTTTAATTGTATTTCCACCTCAGTCATGTGCATTCGCTTTCTAATAGTCTCCTTTCCCAGATTGCTTTCATGTGAGCAGCAGGGTTTTTCTGTTAAGTACTCTGCGATGTTTTTTAGTATGCATTTCTTTCTGGTTTAATCTCTCTCTTTTTCCCTCTCTGTCCGTGTATTAGTCATCCTTAATGGGGTACAGCACCTTGTGCTCTCTGACATGGAAAACAGGGACAGTGTAAGCAAACATCAAGGACAAAGCATAAAAATACTGGAGGCAGTCTCTGTAAAAGAGGAATTAACGACTCAGGCAAGTAGATGCCACATGCAAGTAATTTTAAGGAAAGAAAGCACCAGCCATGCCTAGAAATGCAGATGCATTTATCGCCTTTCAGCCCCCCTATTTAGCTGTTACTAGCAGTGTATTGAAAGGGAACAAAGGAACTTTCTGAATGCAGAAGCAGGGATGTCTTAGTGAGGTGGTCTGGGGTAATGGAAATTTAAGGCACAGGCAGCAGGCTTGATTCTTATTTTATTAATGCTGACATCAATCAGACGTGTGTATCCAACTGAAGGAGTGCCAAGGCAGGGGTGGAGAGAAGTCGGTCAGGTCTCCTATCTCTGTTCTAACAGAGCATCCCTCTCAGAAGCTGCACCTCTGCTCTCACTAAATCAAAGAAGATGTAAATAAATCTTTGTACTCTGCTATGAAATAGTAGCATGTGTGCACAGTTGACTCAGCGTATGAGAGTGCCAGCCAGAGTGTGCTTCTAATAATATAAAAGAAGCAAAAGTGCAGTAACCCTAAATGTATGGTCAGTCATTTAGTATTAAGTCAATAAAAATAATTGAGAGTCAACTCCTTATTTACAGCTTGGCCCTTTTCCAACACCAACATTTTAGTGGAGCTGTACATTAGATCTAAATGAAATGTCATTTGCCAGTTAGCCAAAGGTCTGTAATGTGAATGAGAACCAGGACCTTTGATTTTACATCGTGGTGCATGTTTCCATTTGATGTGTTGCACACAAATGCTGTTCATCTGTAAGAAGTAAGGGCAAGCACAGTCATCTGCTGAAAAATTGTAAGCAGTGCAGAAAGCCTCATGTAGCTGAAGCAAGGCTTGGAGGGATTGCCTTGTAGCAAAGGACAAGCCTTCTTGCTGATGGGGTTATGAGAAAAACCCTGGCCTGCCTTGGTTACAGTTATAAATACCTTCACGAGAAGAAAAATCTGGGTGCTAAAGTCTCTTTAAATTACTGAGAAACGGTATGATAAGAACCACAGGCAGGTGGATAAAACAGAACAAAATCAAGTGGGAAATGAAGCATGTCTGAAATGGGGAAGCCAAAAAGTGTGTTGATACAGCAGAAGCAGGTGGTGAGCTCTCCATTTCTGGTTATCCGTGGTGGATACCCTGTGGGTAGACAGACTTTAGAAAGGCACATACAAAAGGCTCAGGAGAGGAGACCCTGAGTAAATTTAAGGGCTTGTCTTAAATAAAGATTTGATTAGATGGTCTAACAGTCTTGGCTTTAACCCCTGTGAACCATTTGCTCTGGCTGTCCACCATGGCTGCTCTCTTGGCCTTTCGCCCTGTAGTGGGGTTGGAGGGTGAAGGCAGAAGGCAGAGGCTGGCCAAGTGAGGAGCCGTCACGCATGTTGCCTTTGGTGTGCGTGTGCCTGGCTGCATTAGCTGGGGGAGACTCTTCTGAAAGTGGTGTTAATGAAATCCCATCACAGAGATGTACAAAACGTGGGAGCTCCGTTGGGTTACCCACCTGAAGAGCTGTCCAGCCTTTGGCCATGGGAGCACCCACTGTGGTTTCTGTCCTTAACTTCCCCAGATGCCTGACTGGGAGATGCCCTGCTGCTTCCCCAGAGTTACCGGGAGCCACTTCCTCACCCATACAGTGAGATTGTACAGATGGAAACCTAAATAAAACGGTCCAAAATCAAAACCCCACTGCAAGCAAACTGTGGAGCCCGTTGTGAAGCCATGAACCACATGCATTAGAATGATTCTCCTTCAGCAGAACATCAGTTGGCACTAACCGGGGGACACCTGCCTCCCTGCGCAGCAGGGCCGTCAGCAAGTGCTTGACCAGACCCATGCTACGGGCCCTGTCGCGACCCCGCAGCCCGGCGGGGCAGCGTGGGAAACCGCACTGCACTGCCCTGAGGGTAGTGCCAAGGGAGGGGCTGCAGCGCCACCTGGCGCCCATTGGCGGAGCCTGGTTGGAACAGCGCGGAGGGCTGCTCGATTCCTGCGCTCTCTGGCGCTGGAAGGAGTTGGCTGAAGGGAGGCGGAAGGGCGGAAGGGAAGGGAGGAATTAAGGAATTACGGGAGGGAGCGAGGGAATTTTTCAGTTTTTCGGATCTGGCACATTAAGAGTGGAGCTGCAGCCATGTGTGACCTGCGCTGCCTGCCCCACTGGGGCCAGCACTGCTTTCCTCAGTGGAAAATCAGTTATGAATCAGCAAAGGACTATTGGTTTTCCGGCTGCTGTTTCCATAGGACAGTAAGCCAGCTGTTGAAGTCAGCTAGCGCCAAGCTGTGCAGTGCTACCAGGAGACCCTCTGGCCTGAAAATCTGAGTCAATCCACAGCAGGAGATTCAGGATATCTGGAGTCACTGCTCAATTGGGCAGCTCCCAATTTGCGGAACGTGTGAGAGTTCATTTCCTGTTTGTAGTTAACAAATTAGGATAAATTCACTATTGCATTGGGAAGCAGAATAGAAGATGTGGCATACTATTCAACTCCACGTAAAACCACATTTTCAATGGATGTGAGCAGCTTTCCAGTCAATTCTTAGTGGACCTGAGAAAGACATCTTTTTCCTCTGTCTGAATGCAGTCAGCAAAGCAGCCTTCTCTTTTCTTCTTCTTTTTTTTTTTTTTTAATGCAGCAGAAATATTCATAAGGCATTCAGCCAGATACAGTCTTCAGGTTATTTTTCTACATACAGATTGTATGTGATGGTTCACCCAGTCAGATGTGTGCTGATCCAGTCCAGCAGGACTTACCTGTTTATGAAACCTGCCCAGAAATGAAATATTCTAAGACCTGAAATTCTCTGGTAGACTTTGTCCTGAAATCCCTGAGTAATATACTCAAGCACATCATTGAAATATATCCACAATGCAGAGCTTATGCTGACATTTGCCCAGAAGCACGTCAGCATCAGCAGTGTGTAATGCTGCCTAATAGGAGCAGGCCAGTGTTTTTTCATACTTTTTAGTACAAAAATTAGAATTTCATGATCTGGAATGCCCTGATTTGGATCTGCGTTTTAACCGTCCAGCAGTCAGCAGAGATTGAAAGTTGGCTCAGGTCTGTTTTAGGTACCTTTTCAATATGCACATCGTTGGTGTTGCTCTGCATTTCCCTGCATTTCTCTAACTGATCAAATTGCTGTTGTTTCTTCAGTCATGGTCCAGCAACACAATGACAGTAGCAAAGACAGGGGCTTTCACAGCTGTCATTAAGAACCACCACTGCATTTACTCACTACTGAAACTTTTATCTGAAACAATCCAATGCCACACAACCATCCCGGGCAACTGGAAAGGGACAAAATGTCTCATTGAAACTAGAGCTACAAAACAATTACTCTGGGCCTTGAGACGAAGAGCGTGGTGCACAGCTCTGTTCTGGTAATCACCATCAGAAGAACATTGGAAGCTGGGTTAGATGCTAAAACTGCTAGTGGAAGATAGTGTCCCGATGTCACAATGGAGTACACAGTCCTGGCTTCATATCACTGGCACGGGCAGCCCTACTGTAAGGAAAAACTGGCCAGCTGACATGGTTGAAATCAAATTGGGATTAAAGCAATTTATTGATTTATTATCAGCATGTATTTATCATGTAGTCAGTGAGCTCCATGTTCAGGACTGAAATCAGCAACAGATAAACCACAGTACCAGACTGTGGCTTGGTACTGTGGTTTATCTGCAAAATGTTAATAAAAGCCTGCAGATTTCTAAGCATGCTGTTATATCCCCAAGATTTCAAATGCGCCCTCCCAGGCACTGTGCATTACACACTCCATGCTTTGTGTGTGTGTGCAGTGGACGCCCATGTGGAGACCCTCCTGTGGAGATTTGGGTTCTCTCATGGTTACTTGCACCCATGCCACTGCTGGCGCCACGCTATAAAGGCACCACTGTGGGCAGATGCCCCACATGGCCCTACACGTAGCCTGAGGAGGGGTGTCCCCCCCATGCAACCCCAGTGCTGTTCGTCACTGTCTGGGTGCCAGCTGCTCCTGTGCCCCCAGGGAGCTGCTGGCGATGTTGTGGGGTGATGCCTGACAGTGCCCCAGTTCAGTCACTGCTCCTCCTCCTGCTCCAAGGCATTTCCTCCCAGTCTTTCTGCCATTCCCTGGTTATTGTTTAATCAGGGTGGTAATCTTCCTTTTTAGCGCTGCAAACTTTGGGTAATCACCCTCTGAGGCAGTTTTGGGTGTCTCATAAAGCCACTTAGGTGAGGGGGCTGTGGGGTATTCCAACTGGGGATGTGTTCCCATGTTTCCATTGCTGCCTGTTGCTGTATTAGCTAGGTAAAGTCACAGCCAGCTCTGCCCTTGTTTTTGAGAGCTGAGGGTACATTAGCTGATAGTCCTCATTTCCCTGGTGTACTGCATGCCCAGGAAGGCCTCTCACTGCTGGTAGGGGGTCTGGAGCAAATCTACCTGTCTGGCCCTGGTCCAGACTGGGGTCATCCCAGGTGACATCTCCAGGGCAAGAGAGACATGAACCCTTTGCTTTGCTCTGTTAGAAGAGTTTGTGAAACAGCTGCAAAGGTGCAAGTTTACTGGTGGTTGGTTTTATAGCCCTGGGCCTGTAAGGCTTTAGAAGTTTAAGATCCTCTCTAAATGCAGCTTCCTAGAAAACTGAGGGCTTGTTACAGTGGTTTCTCCCTTCCCCCTGTACTGAAATTCTTCCTGTCTTGATCATATTATTTTATATTTATAGATCTGCTCATTTGTTCTCAACCTACTATTTCTGTGCCTCTTCCCTTTTTTATGTGTCTTAATTCCCCCCCGTGTTTTCAAGACAATGTTCTCCTTTTATACAACTCCTTTCATTTCTGTGCAATTTCCTGAAATACATTTTTCCTCTTTCCCGTCTGTGTCAGTCCCTCTCCAGCTTGATATTACTTAATTATTTTATATGTATTTCATAGAGGTTTCAGCCATTTGGTCTCAATCACCATCCAAAAGCAACTGAGAGTGTTCTTGGCAGTACTGGGGTGACAAAGCACCATGCGCAGTCAGTGGGAGCATCATCGGGGCTACACTGGAGCTGATCTCAGCATCTGCTGGCAGTGTATAGTAGTGTGCGGTAATGTTGTGACTCCCAGTTTGCAGCTGTTTGTGTCTGAGCAGGACATTGAAAAAGAAACAGCAATTTGGGAGCACATTTTTCTCCTTTTTTTATCCTGCAAAACTTTAAGTGGTCCGAATTTAGCCAGCTGCAGTGCTTCTCTCCTGTGGCTCTGTGGCAAAGCTTGAACAACAGTGAAACAGAGAAGCGTAGGGAAAAATAAGTAGCAGCGTAGGGAAAAATAAGTAGCAGTAGCGGTATTTTCAGATATGAGAAGGTCCCTATGGCCGTAGGGGTTTAGTTTTCTTCAAATCAGATGGCACTGGGTTGTCCTTTAGGGGAAGAAAAAAAGGCCAAGTAAGACTGGAAAACAATCTTTTTTGAGCTCCTTCTTACAGGAGCTCTCACATTTACAGTTTCACAGACTGAACCAGGTGGAATTGAGCCTCATGTCTACTTCTTCTACCCTATGAAAGGTGCAAAATGAAAAGTCCAAATAAATCCACAAAAGTTTAGACAAGTCGTATTTGCAAAGCTGCAATGCAAGTTCTTTACCTTGCTCCCTGCAGCCCTCTTTCTTTTATGTTTATGCACTATGTGAAGCTTTTTAAAGCTGACATTTGGGATTTATCCCTGGAGGATTATCTTTGAAGCAACATATCACTTCTTAGAACTTGAGATGTTTTTTAACACCCTGCATTCATAATTCTAAGACACAAATAATACTATCAATATTAATGCATTGAAGACATTTTTGACTGTACCTGAGGCTATGTTACTACCCACAGAGATAAGTAGAATTTAATAAATATATACAAAAATCTTAACTTTTGTTATCATGACATGTCTTCAGTGTTGTAATTGTAGTAACACTTCAGAGCCTGATATTTTTACTAGATGTAAAGCAGCCAGAAGCTACCTCTCAGGAAGAACTGATTCAATTGAGTCAAGCATCTCGACTTACACTGAGAAAATACTGAATATCAAACACACACATCTAAAGATAAATGTATATATAAAAAAAAAATATAAAATTCGTTATTCAAGTGAAAAAATTTCATTTCTTGTAAAAAAGCTTTTAATTGACTTTCTGTGAATAATTACGTAAAAAAGCATTTGCTCTTATAAGAAGAAAGAGTTAAATAGTTGTGTGATGGTGCGCTTAGGCTTTTATTGGCGTAAAGTCTTTGTAAACCCTCCTTCTGCATTTAAAAGGTTCCATTTCCTCCTGTGCCTGCAGAATATTGTCTTTGTTTTGTGTCTAGTCAACCCATGAAAGAAGTCAATAGCCTACTGTTTGTCAGAATTCCTTGAGCTAAACAGGTCTACCAAAATTACTGCAAAAATCTGAATAAGATAAACCACTGACATTTAAATCCATTCATCCATTCATGGATAACTTGTATAAAGGAAATAGGCTTCATTCAATTATATTCTATTGTAAATAGTGTCTCTGGTTTTGTTCTCATTCCTGGATGTAAACCTGGACTATCTCCAACAATCCTGCTGAAACAGTTCTAAGTTTATAATGAATTATAATAAATTATAAGTGCCAATAGAATTAAGTCAGTCATGTTCACAATGGAAGAAAAATGTTTTAGAGGCTTAGACACAGTCAGTGGTGATGAAGGTTTCTTAGTTATTCCTGTATAAGTTTATGGACTCAGTGTGCCTCAAATACAACAAGGATGTTGTATTACTATCCATATAGATAAAGAATTGGGGAAGCTACCCCAATTATTTCTCACCATGTAAGGAAGACTCCAGCATCCCTTGCAGTAGAGTGCTATTTGTGCTTTCTTTATCTCTCCACAATTTTTGTGTAATATTTGCTGTGGAGGCCTCAAGATTTTTCTTCAATATAATTGTTAAATAAGAAATATAATTGTTATTAATCATCTAATTCTCTTTTAGAGATCACATAGAAATTAATAAACATAGTTACTTGCCATAAATATTTCACATTTTGACTGTAAAATAGAAATAATTGATGTACTAATTATTTATTTATATATTTCAAACAGGCAGCAAGAAAACTAAAGAGAGCACATTTAAAAGCTTTATTAAAAGCCCTAGCAAAGGATTTCTTCCTGCAATGTATTTTAATGTGCTATGGATTATAAAACTGCGTGAGGTGTTTTCAGTGGAATTGGGTTCACTTGAAGCTGGTCTTGGTGTCATCACAGAATGAAACACCCTTCAACCAAGCATCACAAGCTGTAGCTGTCTCACCATAAAATTATCTGCACTGGGCTGACTGTGACATTCCTGCGTGTAAAGGTCCAGAAAGGATTTTTTCGTCTTCTGATCCCCAGCACACTGGGTCACAAATCCCATCTGAGGCTGCCTTGGCCTCACTTTGTGGCTTTTGATGGCTCCAGTGGTCAGAAACCACCTTCTGGTTTCCAGTGTCATCTTTTTCCTGTCTGGTTTGCCTGCCATTTTTCTGTTGTGTTACTATTGCATTTTATCTGAAATAGCTTTTCCCTTCTTGAATTTTACTTCCCTGATGTAGAGGAGCCTCATCTGTCCTTAGGGTTTTGCTCAGTGAAACAAAGCAAGCTGTCCCAGTCCTCTCTACTACATGCAGCTAACAGCTCTACTTATCCTGAATGTTTTGTCCTGTGTCTGGTCTAGCTGAAATTCAATTTTCTTGTATGTAAGTGACTAGAACTGTATGAGACCCTATGACAGTCCATGTTCTGTTGGAGTCACCACAGCATTTCACTTGCCTTTGCCGTGGCTGCAAGGCATGAAGACATCTGTGAATACCCACGTGTATCTACATGTATCCACAAGTGTATATATTTACATAAGTAGACGTGCACACAAACACATATATCCACACATTATTTTATTTGTTTGCTGCCAGCTGAGGAACTCCCAGATTAAAGTGCATATTATTATTGTTATTAATATTACTATTAATTATTACTGAAGTGCATGGCCATGTGTGTAATGTATGGTATTTACTGAGATTCCTCCTGTCTTCAGGACTATCTCTCCCTGTATGACAGCCAGGCTCCCCCATGCTCAGGGTGCTGTACTTCACAGATTTTGTTATGACTCTCTACTTCTTGCACTACTAATATTGTTAAAATTAAACCAAACCCAGTCAATTAAAAACATTGCTCATCATCTTCTTCCAGCCTTGTATCACTCCCTCCAACCTTGTACCATCCTTTCCAGCCCATCTCCTCAACATTTTTATTTATAAAATAACTAAATTTTTTATTTTCAAGCATCCTTACTCATGCTATGTGGCTTGTACTTATTCTTGTCAGAATTGTTAACTGTGTGGCTGTATAACAGATGTTTCACAGATGCCTAGATAAATGAGATTTTGGTCTTAGTAATGAATAATAAGAATATTTTAAAATATCAATTATAGCTTCCAAGTAAGAAGCTAGGCTCATATGACAGGCATGTTGCATTAATCTTCCATCCATCTTCACATGCTTAATTAGTTTTTCTTCTAAAATTACTTTAAGACTACACAGACGAATCAAGTCAGTCTCACATGGTCTGAATTGCACACTCTAGTCCTCCTCTTCTGCTTAAATTTGTCTGATCTCCACTGTCAGGCTTGGGACCTTATGAGCCCAGTCTAGCGTGGACTAATTCGCTGGTGCTGGCTATACCGCTGATACTGAGGTGACAGCTACTTCTCTCGCTGTATTTGAGTTTGAGTTACTGAATGCAGGAGCATATCCCTAATATGGCTGTTATCCATTAAAGAATAAACAACTCTCTTGATGTGGTCAAAGACTTACATTTGCTTTGCAAGAAGCTGAAGAAAGTCATGGTGAAGATAAATGTTCCTGCAGGCAGGCAAGGAAGAATGGAGTTAAGGGAAGATGGGATGGACCAACCACAGTATCTCTGTCACTACTGTCATTAAGTTTCTCATGCTAAACCTAGAATGATGGTTTAACTGTCATGTTAAACCCAGGGTCCCCAGGTGGTTGCCAGCTGTCACTTTTACAGTTACGCCTATGGTGGGAGTGGTTGGATGCAGCCAATGCTCTGTCTCTATCCATCATCCATCCGCTTCCCAGTCATACAGCCTATGCTTATGGCTTGGGAGAAAGATGCAAGTTGGCATGATGGTGCAATTACTACCATTGATGCAGCCATTGAAGCAGTAGAAGTCCTTAGACACAGAGCAAGACAGGAGGGCTGCTGAGACTCTTTGTGGAATGTCAGGGGAATGCATCTTTGTCCTGTGCCCCTGTTGACCTGGACTGAAAAGTGAGGCCTTCATTTCTAAGTAGATGGCAGCAGCCAGAACTGGGGCTGGGATTCAGGGTCTTGTTACCTGTTGGGTGGGGAGTATTACTGCATCCATGGCAAGCCATGCAGAGGCTTTTTGCCTCTTTGAGAACCCCTCCACAGTGGTGTCCCAAAAAGGGAAATGAAAACGGACTGCGGAACTTAAGGAGTGCACACAGCTGCTTCAAAAATCTTCTACCTTATTTCCAGCACATCTCTGCAGTGTCAGTCATGGCAATAGGTCTGCCTAAACTCTCTTCCATTTCCCTGTTGCAGTGTAATGAAGGGTTGCTCCCCCAGTAAGCTCATTTTTAATCCCTTTTTTGAGCTGGGCATGCCTTTTTCATTTTTTTTTAATAATGCTTAATAATCATGTATGTTCAGTCCCCTAGGTGGTATGTTAATTCTTTTCTTTCATCTACTTAATTAGAAGATTTTGTTTTGCATAAAATATATGAGGCAGCTGGGGCAGGGTCTTATGAACTGGTGATCATCCAATAACTATATTAAGCAGTTTCTTAAGGCTTTGAAATTGTCTTCAGATGGTAGCTGTTGACAAACCCTGAAGTGAAGCGCTACTTGAATATTCGCATTAAAACTGCCACTGCAGTTAAGTCAGCGATGCATGATTAATTGGCTTAAAAGCAATGGTTTTATATGTAGTAAAATGCTTCTGTGAAAATCAATAGCATGACTACAATTAGCAAGAACGTTACTTTGAAGATATTAAGGGACACAAATCAAATTTGTCAGCTGAAGAGTAACAGTGGCTGTATATACAAACAAACAACAGTGATGTCTGTAACACAGCATGAGGGACTTATGTCTTCCACATATTCTTTCTCTTCTCTCAATAGCCACAGTGACTGGATAGCATGATAGTTACTCACAGCAAGTCAAAAGACTACTTTGCTTCTACCCACCAGGTTTGGGCAGGACCTCTTGGTCCTGGGCACATCTGGGTGTGGAGGACTTGATGCCATCACCCAAGACTGGCTCCCTTCTCTTTGCCCCCCATATTCACCCCCATTTCAGCTGGTGCTGGCAGCTTGGGCCAGCACCACAACAGACAGATGGGCAACCCCAGAGTTTCAAAGGGGTCTTGCTCCTCTACCTTCAAAATCCAAAGTTTTTTTTGGATTGTACAGCATTTATAATTCAAAATGTACATTATAAGTATACATTATAAATGTATATTATAAATAAATATACATGTACATTGAAATGCCACTTCTCTCTTATTGCATCCCTGTTACATAAGAGCCTCTCCAGGACTGAGAGTCCATAGGCAAATGGAATACTGTATTGTGGTCATGTTTACAGTGGTACACAGGGACACAGTACATATTTAAGAGTCTTCCTGGGAGATATGTCCCAAATTAAAAAAAAAAAAAAAAAATGCACCACTTGTGTGCACATTCATGTCCTTCACTCACACAAATATGCTGAGAGGTTGTTTCTGTGTATCACTGGAAAAACAGAAAGTTGTCTGTTTGCTGGTGTACTGTTCCTCTTGGCTCAAAGCTGACATAAATGATGATAAGAATTTTAACTTGGAAAAGAAGGGAGATGGATGAAAGAGACTTCTTTAACCTTCATGCCTGGAGATCAAATACAAAAAAAGGGGAAAATCAAATAAAAACCAATATGACACTAGGTAATGGAACTACAGAAGATGAGAAGATGGACAGTACAGAGAAGGAAAATGCTAATACTGAGGAAAGCTGGGAGGCTGAAGAACTGCTGTATTGACCTAAATATAAATTAGCCTCAGATATAAAGTGAATGCCAATCTTAAGGACAAGAATAAAGGAATAGAATAAAATATTGACACTGTTCCTAAAAAAATTAGGATCTATCAAATTAAGTAAATTATCAACTAACATGGAAAAACGTGTACTATTGAAATACTAAGTTGGGGTAGAGGTTCATGAATGATCCTTAAAACTGATATTAAGAGGGTACTTCTGAAATTTGCTGGTGATATGAAGATGGGAGGCATCATCAGTATGGTAGAAGATGAGGATGTCAGGCAGAAAAATTACTATCCCAAAGAGGCAGACAATGCAATAATTTAGAGAGGAATGGAGGACAAGATCATTTAAAGACTAACATGGAGATTTTGCACTAAAAACTGGGAATTTATCAGCTGGAAATGGAAATGGGTGGAAGCATTGGGTCACTGAGCCAGTCAGGATGAATATTGTCATCAGTGTGATCCAACCATGAAAGGCAAATCCAAGCTAAGGATATCCCTGATGACTTGTTTCCAGTGGAGCGAAAGTAGCATTCAGGCAGTTTTGTAGAAGACTGTGCTGAGATCTTGTCTGGAGTATTGTGCACGCTGGTGGCACCCCCATTCATGAAAGGCAGAATTGCTGCAGAGGACTGCCTGTGGGATGGATGTGGGAGAGACAGGCAGGGGCTTGGCTCACGTAGTCTATGTGAAGCTGAAAAGAGGTGCAATTGTTCCCTGAAAACACACTGTGACACAAAATTCTGGAGAAACAGAAGAAAAGCTATCTAAGCCAAAGAATATAATTTACATAGAAACAACTGGAAATACATTTAACAGGATTTCATAAAATGTTTTTCATTCTCAGTGTTGTGGGGATGTGGAATAAGATAGCAGTGGTGTAAAAACTGTTCATTAAAATGAAGGTTTTGTAGCAAGTGACTGGTAATTAAAGGCTCGGGAGTTCCTTTCCAGTGTTGCATCCCTCTGACTGGCACCACTTAAAGATAGGAATAGACAGGGAGTCCTATATCCCAGCAGAGTCAAGGCTACTGGTCTGTAACACCAGGTTCAGGCTGTTATAATTGCTTAAAACTCAGCCATCCTGGTCTTCCTCCATTAGAGCTCTGCTTGCTGTGGGAATTGGAGGAGAAGCAAAATTGATTTAATCTCATTTACTCACAACCCAGCTGCTGGGTTTTTTTTCCTCTGAGCCCAGCATTCCTCCTTCTATGCTGCATCAGCCTAGCACCTCGTTCCTCTACTGTGTCACCATGCTGCAGGTGGCAACTGTGCTTTCTGTGGAGCACGTGCTCTGCAAAGTATCCTGGCATATCACACACCCCAGAACAAGCTCTGCAGAATTATCCTGGAGCTAAGTGTCAGATTCAGATCTGGAAACTCCTCCTGCTCACTGCCAGATCTCCTCAGCCCAGTCAGCTCCTTTGGCAACCCTAGAGGCTCTTTGGCCCAATAACTTGATTGTAGCAGCTCGGAGCTGCTGTGGAGGATGGAGGGAGACGGTAATCACAGTGTGATCACACATATGTGTGCCTGTGTGCTGCACATGCCTGACCTTTCCTATGCAAGGCTGAGTCACCTCAGATTGCCGTAATTCATGTTTGGCTTCTTGTGTCTTGGCAGTTCAGTGTTGAACAGGTCGCACTGTGCTCCACTTACCCTTTCTTCAGCCCATCCTTAAGGTTCAGGAGAGGGATACTGTGGAGCGTCTTCTGGCTTTGTGGAGGGAGACACTCCCCCCTTCAGGCCCAGCCTCTGCCGCTGATGTTGGCTAAGAAAGCCTGCCCCACTATTTAGCAAAGAAGAAAGCAGATGTCAAAGTACAGAGGGTTGTTTTTTTCCTCTTCTAAGTGAATAGCTGCACCACGGGAGACAGAAGGTACAGCCATGAGGCTGGCAGAGGTGCAGCAGGATTTTGATTCCAAGCAACATTTAAAAGACCCCCAAAACCCTGCGGTTATTGACTCTTGGGGAGGTGGGGGAGGGGAGACAGCTTGAATAATTTTTGTCTCCTAAAAAAAGTATGATTTATTATCTGAAGGCAATAATTCTAACTGGCGTTATTGGTATGCAGCACGCAGGGATCTTAGTGCTAGTGCATCTTTATTAATGTTGTTATAAAAGCTTCTACTGGGATCCTAGTTATCAAATGTCTCTGACAGCAATTCCTCCACAAAGCCCCATGTTTTAATTTCTCACTATCTGAAAAGAAATGGAATGGGTGGGGGGAAAGGCACCTATTTTCAGCTGCTTTGTCCTTTGCTTTAAAGCCTGGTATGTTGCAAGAGTAAAGGAGGAGCATGTAGGATTACAGCAGGAGGAATACATCTTTGAAAAATAAATATCCTGCCATAAAAAGCATGTTACAAAGTGACAGGTACCATCTATTGGTATAATGGAAACTTTGCTTCCCATAGTACTGGCCATTATAAGGAGCAGTACATAGAGATGTGAGCTAGAACCTTGAAAACTCCTTTGAATAGCAGCAGAGCCACAATAGCAGCAAGGGATTTAATGGTAGAATATTTTACAAAGATTTTGCTGTATGCACTGTGAAACAATAGAGAGTTAATGAATTACTGGAAACAGCAAATGTCTCCTTCGATACAAATCAGAGACTGATCAGGGAAGCAGCTAATTTCTAGGACTTTTTCCTTCTTCAGCCTGCTCTCTAGCCATGATTATACATGACTGCACAGGAGATCCAGACCCACAGAACTTGTTAGCAAAAATGATTAGCAAACCCAAGTAAGCTGCTAAAAAATAATACTTTCTCCTAGCAAGGATCAAAAGCTTTCCAGTTGCATGATATTACAGTAGTGCATCATGTGAACCTAGCAAAGTGAATACTGAGTGAATGATGGATGAGCTGAAAGTGGAAAGGGGATGGTGGCAGTTCTCAAAAAATAGGTGCATGTAT
Organism: Pezoporus flaviventris; assembly: GCF_033815535.1. Classification (NCBI taxonomy): domain Eukaryota; kingdom Metazoa; phylum Chordata; class Aves; order Psittaciformes; family Psittacidae; genus Pezoporus; species Pezoporus flaviventris. The sequence goes on along the minus strand of NW_026892579.1, from coordinate 24,774,187 downwards.
GCTTGAGCTTTTCCCCTTCAACTCATTGCTCAGCGTTTGTCTGTGCAAGTCTGTCCTTGTATCTCATTATCAAACCCTGGAAGGACAATGTGTTTTCTAGATTATAGTTTTGGGGCCAGGTCTCTCCCACATGGGTCTTTTTGTGGCTGGAAAATGCCATTTCGGCAACACTGTAGGGTGATGGCCCTTGTTTCCGAGGAAGATGTATTATTACTTGTCTGGAGACCTTGCATCCTGGGAGGATAATTCCCTTTTATTAAAGACTCAGGGCAGTGCAACCTTTAAAATGGCCTTTAACCTATTTAGAGGTGAAGGAGGTAGTAAGGTGTGGACTGTGTGAGACTGGCTCTTCATACATGACCAACATATAACACACGTCTGCAAGGATGTTTTTTCAAGGTTGAATTTCATTTCTCACACTGTCCTGTCCCAAACCATTTTCCTTTGCAAGATGACATAAACCCCTTTGAGTTTTCTCTGTTGCAAGTCAAAGTCTTTTAAATTATGTTGCAATGAATGATGGGATTTTGTGGCTTTGGCATGGTAAGAACAAGGTGTAGGTCTTAAAAATGCGGCCAAGCTGGACCCTCTGTCACAGTGTTCGTTGTCAATGTAGTTTGTGTCTGTGCTGGCATTTTGCCACTTAGGTCAGGAAGTCTTCTGCTAGCCATTGCACTAGGAGCCATATTTTTAATCCAGGCACTTTTCTGGCTTAACCCAGCAAACAGGCTTGACAAAGCTTCCTCAGGGTTGTACACAAACAAACCAAACCTTTTTGGAGTCACTGCTTGTGCTCTCATCTCCTTTTACTTAGCTCAGTGTGAAACACAGGTTTCTACTGAAGTTTGGCACAGGCTGCGAGTGGCAGGGAGATGGAGCATCCACAGGGTACAGGGGAGAGCAGTACAGAGTCTTCTCCAACCCTCCTCTTCCTGCTGGCTATCCAAGACACCTGCCTCTCTCCTAGATCCTTTGCTTAGATAAAAGTTTGTAATAATCATGGCTAGAACTTCAGCCCAAGCCAGATATAGGGGGAGTAAGAAGCTGCTGGGTGTGAGGGCTTGTGCTCAGGGTGAGCCTAGCCCTGGTGGCCTCGGCAGTGCAAAACTGTGATTGATAGTGTTGCTCCTTAGAGGAGGATTTTGTCTCGGAGGGCTGAGGCTCAGGTGGCACTAAGCATATTCCTGGTGTTTAATAACCAAAGTAATAATTGCTAGCTGTCTGCAAACCACCACCAACTCTAAATGGCTGAGGAAGTAAAAAAAGACCAAGGAACAGTAATGCTACAGTGTACAGAATAATACAAACATCACTCAGACTTTAAAACCTTTTATCCTGGCAAGTACAGTCATCTTGTCAATACCCTTTCTGCTCTTAATTCCCTAACTGGAAAAGAAAAGGATTAAAATAGGTTTTACATCTATATCTCAGATATGTGCTGCCCAGCTTTTTGTAAGTAGCCTGCAGCTTTGTGTCTCTATTAGAGATGGGTATCATTATAAGGTATATAAGAAACAAGAGTGGGCTGCTATGTGTGTTTTGATCTTGACATAACTCTGTACTGCATAAAAACTGTTAAGGGAAGGAAAATCAGAAGATCGCCCATAGGAGCACATGGCAATGTTAGTACATGGACCTGTGCAGGCAGAGGCTGGGGAGGTGACATGCAGGAGCAGAGTTTTTCAGAGGAGCTGCAGTGTTTTGCAGCAGGGCATGCGAAAGTTGGAAGCAGGTTTGTTCAACAGCTGTCTGTGATTAAATCCCCTTGTACAAAGGGAAAGCAGGAAAACTGGAAATGAGCAGAGAGCAGTGTTTCAGGAATTGCAACCAGCCAGTGACTATGGAAACCTTATACTATCCAAACGGGAAAAAATAATTTAGGAAAGACCCATATTAAAGACTGGATTTCTCTCCCATGCTCAGGCAGATGAACTTCTTCCCTCAGGTAGATATTTTCTGTCTCTTTCAACAAAGTGCATTTTCATCCAGCATTTCAGCAAAAGGTAATACCTGACCTGCAGTTTTTTGTCTTTTCAGCAGCCAATTCTTCACCCGTACAAAATAAAGATAACATTGAATTAACCTCATCTGTAGCAGAGTAGGTGTGAGCAAGCAGGCTTCAGCTGCCTAGCTAGAGAAAAACAATGGCTTTCTTTTTTTTTTTTTTTTCAGGATAAAAACATATCCAGTAAAACAAGTGCATTGGTTTGTGCCTTGCTGTTGGTTAGATGAGAGCCCAGGTGAAATCCCTTCTGCCATTACCACTGCCTCTAGCTAAACTCAAGATGGATAAGGATGGGTATGGAGACATTGCTGGTGGCCTGTGTGTGCACACAGCTCCCCTTGCCTGTCCCTGGTGCTCTGCTCCTGACATTAGAACATAGGTGTAATGGGGAAGGGGAGGAGAGGCTGCTGCTCTCAGTGGGATAACGTTGCATCCCTTGCGGCAGAGCTGGTGTGCAATGGCACAGGCTAAGCCCTGCCACATGCTGCAACTAAGGGATGACAGAGGACACACTGTGTGGTGTGGTTTTTTTTTACCAAAGTTCGGGTCTTTCTACAGTATATTAGAGTTACAAAGTACTTTTCAGCAGCAGAATTATTTTTTCCTGGGCTACATGCATTAGTAGCTGCAGCATATGTTGCCAAATGAAGAGAGCAGGTTAAAAAATCAGTGAATGCCGAGCAATCCATCTTGAAAAGCCACCTGCATGTTGGAAAGGAAAGAAAGAATCCAGGAGTGCCTGAAAGTTAAATTTCACCAAAAAGGAAGGCAACCTATAGATTTTCAGCAGTCTCTACCCTCTGCCCTGGTTCTTTTCTTTCCCTCTTCACTTGAATTGCTGTTTATATCCTTTTCCACCTGCCCTTTCTTTTCATTTTTCTTCTTCCCTTCCAATTAGAGTTCTTAAAATACAACCATAGTAAAGCTAAAAGTAAGAATAAGGGGAAGAGAAGTAGTCCTGGAAAGAAAGTAGTGTTTTCCTCACCTTGTAGCCCACTGGCTTGTCTGATCTCCAGCTGGATGGATGCTCATTGGGGCAGGACCCTGTCCAGCTGCACAGCACCATCCCATTTCCCAGGCTTTTAGGCACTGCTGGAGGAAGTACAGAGGGGCTTTTTTTTTATACATTATCTTCTTCCCACTTCTAGCACATCCCACCCATTCCTCTGGGACATCGAATCCCATATTGTGTCCTGTCATCCACAGTGACTGTCACCTGATGGAAGCCTCTGGGTTACTCAGGTTTCAGGGAAAGCCAGGAGAGGAGCACAGACACTGTGGGTTAAACAAATTATATAGCATGAAAGCAATGGAAACATTAACCGTGAAAGGTTGTTTGGCCTCGGGGATTGGTTTCTGCAGACCATTTGTAGATATGGATCTCAGGCTGTTTAAATGGGAGCAGCTGTCAGACGTTTCCTCATCACAGAGGTTTGCCTGCCACGTTGGACCAAACTCCCTGATCAGAAAGCCCGTGGCTGGGAAAGGACCGTCTGTGGGAGCTTCCGTCGTGTTTTTATTACTTGCAAATAGCTGTTAAAACATTTCCTACTGCAATTCCAATTAATCCAAAAATTTCAATATTCTGTCTTGAAGTGTATTAAACTGCACATAGAGTCCTTAAAAATCAAACCTTGGGTAGCTTCCAAAGAGCCATAAAGCTAAGGTTGCAGGATGATAACAGTCATTTGTAAAACCAAATATGATAAAATGAACAGCTGCTTGCATGAAATAGCACCACAGACTTCCTAATAACTAGATCAGTTCATTTGGGGTTTCAAAATAATTTGAGTTCTGCTTGTCTGAGTGCTGTTAATTGATCAGAAAGTAAAGCTGATCACTGCTTGCTTTTCCCATGACATATATGCTTTAATAAATTATTGCTTGCAATGCACACGGTGTTACTCATTATTGACTTCAGATACATTAGCTGGCTGTATGGAAAGGACTGTTCAACGAAACCATTCATACTATACTGGGGTTTTCTGAGGTTCTTAGCAGGACCTCTGCTCTTTGACAAACTCACATCAACAACCCAGCGGTTTTCAGAAAACTGCCAAGTATTTTTCTTAGTAATATGTTTAAGTGAGCTCTTCACTAGGAGAATTTCGTGTGCTAAACACTTTTAACTGGCCATAGGCAACAAATAAATGCAAATCCTCAGATTTCAGCTGCTGATAAAGTTTTTATTACATTCTTTAAAAGAAGATTTGGATGCAGCACTGCTGGGTCTGAAACTATAAACTGATTCTGGATTTTCTTAGTGACTACTGTTTTGGCAGGCTCTAGAGAAAAGGCACTTGACTTGGGAAATCCTTTCTCCTCTGAAAACAGTCTCATACAGTGTTTGCCAAACTCTTCTTAAAACTTGTAGAAAACACATTTTTGCAAACTTGTGTGAGACTCAAGAAAATGCTGGATGGGAGAGTGGGGGACGACAATGAAAAAGGAGCCAGGAGAAAGAAAAAAGTGAAAGAGGCACTTAAAAAGAGAGGAAGGGGGAAAAGCCACTGAAAATGAAATGAGATAAGAAAATATGAAAGGGAAGCAGAAGAAGATGAAGAAATAAGTAGCACATATGTTTATTTTATAGGAAGCTGGCTGACAGGCTGAATTTCTACTTTGGTCAGGGAAAAGAAATTATAGTGGGCTCTGGGTGAAAAGTGAGTACCAAATATCCTAAATTAAGAACTCGAGAGAATGAAATCTGTTTGTAAAATGTTCTGGAAAAACAAAACCACCATATTTTAAGAATGAAGCTTGTTGATAGAAAAAAATATCTCCGGTAAGAAAGCATTAGGAAAGGCTTCCTTAGAAACATCGGTGAAATGAAAGACCATATTCTGGTATGAACTTACCTTACTTTGAATTAAATTTAAAATAATGAGATAAGCAATCTTTGGCCATTAGCAATAATACTGGATTTTCCTCTCCTGCAAGTCAACTGTTCAGGTTACTTTGTGGCCAGTGCTGATCTGTGTAATCTTCGTAAGCTTCTTGTATGACAAAGAGAAAATGAATTCTTCAGGGGTGAATTCAGCTCCAATTGTGATGAAAATGCAAGGATGGGGAAGTAAGAGGAAGGCCTGTGCGGAAACAAGAGCTGGTAGCTGGTAGTCCTGGCATTACTGCCAAGAGGCTTGCTGACCTTATACCTCCCTGGAAACATGACATCTTGGAGGCACTGTACATCTTCTGCAACATTTATCAGGGAGTCATGATCATCTCAAAATGAATCAGCAGAATTAATGTGATTTTCCAACAAGAAAGAATGGTTGAAAAGAGGATGAGCAATTGATTATGTATTTGATAGCTACACATACCCCCAAACAAGTAACTGACTTTTCTGTAATCATCCCAGCAAAGATTTCTCAGTGTATAAAAAGTATCAATCTTTCAGAGCCTTGATAAACAAGAGAAGTGCAGGTTGTAAAACTGACTATTTTTGTTATTTAGATCTTAACAGAGGTGGAGCTAAAGAGCCTGAAAATGGGAAGACTTGTCAGGACACTGAGTGGACCCATGAATGGGTTTCTGAGGGGTGTGGGTGGTGTTGTAGGGAGCAGGGCTGGGAAACCAGTGAGGTCAGGGCCAAGCCTCAGTGGGGACCAAGACGTGGGGCCAGCCAGACCCATGCCTGGGTGCAGCCTAGCCAGGGCACCATGGGGCAGTTCAGCCCATTGGTACGGGACAGTATCCAAGCTTGGGAGGAAACAAAAACTGCCCAGTAGGTCTCATCCAAAAGGCTGCTGCAACCGTATCACCTCAAAAACTCTTGCCTATTGTTTATCTATAGTCTATTACCTCTTACCTGATCAACCGTTGGAGACCTGTAATAATAAGAAAGTGCTGCATTTTCCTGTGTTGATTGCAAGATTCAGTGCAGCAGGGCAAAATAGTCACCCTAAAATTAATTTAGTGTAATTCCTGGGCTTTCACTCTATCATGGTTTAAACCTAGTTAGCCATGCAGTCTCCTCCCCCTCCCTCCCTTGTTCCCCTCTCCGCTCCCGGAGGGATGGGGAGGAGAATCGAAAGAATGTAACTCCCACAGGTTGAGATAAGAACAGTCCAGTAACTAAGGTATAACACAAACCACTACTGCTACCACCAACAATAATAATGATAAGGGAAATAACAAGGGAAGAGAATACAACCACTCACCACCCTCCAATCAATACCCAGCCCGACCTCAGCAGTGATCTAGCCCTTCTGGGTAACTGCCCCCAGTTCTATATCCTAGCCATGACGTGCTGTGGTATGGAATACCTCTTTGGCTAGTTTGGGTCAGGTGTCCTGTCTCTGCTTCCTCCTGGCTTCCACTCCTCCCTGGCAGAGCATGAGACTCAGAAAGTCCTTGGTCAGAGCAAGCATTACTGAGCAGCAACTAAAAGCATCGGTGTTATCAGTGCTGTTCCCAGGCTGAAAGTCAAAAACACAGAATTGCACCAGCTACTAAGAAGGAGAAAAATGACTGCTACTGCTGAACCCAGGACACACTCTTTCACTGGTTTTAACCATTCTTTTTCTATCAACTGAAAGGAGATTTGCAGATCTGATTGGCATCACTGTCACTGGAGCAGAAATGCACCCTATGTCTCTAACAGAATGGTCTCTCTATTTCATCATAAAGTTTTCTAGGAAGCTTATTGCTTGCATGATAGCATTCTGAATTATAAAATCTGTGAGAAAAGGTATCTGTCAGAACACATCTGTGTTGGTTTTTTTTTTATTTCTAATCCATAAATCAAGCAAAGCAGAAAACAGGAAGTGAGGAAAAACTTTAATTCAGTATTACATTTCCACAGTAATAGAAAAATTCAGCACTGTAGAACACAAACTGATCTAGTATGTGCAGTTTGCCAGACTTTGCTACATGATGGGTTAGATCTCTTATACGTCTCTGGATGAAGTTGAAAGCGTGTAATCACTCTACCACACTTCAGAAAATTTTGACATGACAACAGGGAGAAGGTACCTAAAACAACAATCTCCGGTTTAAGGACAGGTCTGTGCTGCCATCCAGATCAAAGCTAGATCAAATGATAGTGAAGGTGTTTATCTGGGTACATTTTGTGAAGGTGTTTTTGTCTTTGAGAGAAGCTGTATGAAGAACAAAGGCACTCAAGGAGAAGGCAGCAAGGGAAAATCTGACATAAAACTGTTGGGAAAATAGGAGACAAAACATCAGGGGGTGATCATTAATTGACAGGGCATTCCTTGTGTGACTTTAGAGCTTACAGTAGCAGAATTTAGCTTAGTCTTTGTGAGGTAACAAAATTACATTAAAGCCATCTGACAATATCGTAATATTTTCTCTTTGATTAAGTTAAATTGCAATCTGAAGTCTGGTCAACAGGCTGATTGTGAAAGTGGTAAAAGCTCTAAAGATGGGAGTACGAACCGAGTGCAAAGTGAACAGCCAATGATAATCAGATATGCTGGATTCATACCATTAACAGCTTCCAGAATATTATGGTTCATGGATGCCTAAAATTCTGCTGGATTCACAGAAATGCAAGTTTGGTTGGAAGGGAGCTCTGGAGGTCATCTGGTTCAGCCTCCTGCTCAAGCAGGGGTCACCTAGACCCTGTTGCCCCACGATGTGTCCAGATGGCTTCTGAGTATCAGCAAGGATGGAGATTCTACAACCTCCCTGGGCAACCTGCACAAATGCTTCGTCACCTCACAGTGAAAAACTGTTCCCTGTTCCTCCACTGGCACAGGCTGCCCAAGGAAGTTGTGGCTGCCCATCCTTGGCAGTGTTCAAGGCCAGGCTGGACGGGGCCTTGAGCAACCTGCTGTAGTGAAAGGTGTCCCTTCCCATGGCTGGGGGGGTTGGAACTAGATGGTCTTAAGGTCCTTTCCAACACAAACCATTCTGTGATTCTATGATTTTATGTTCGGGTGGCATTTCCTGTGCTTCAGTTTGTGTCCATTGCCACATTGGACACCACTGAAAATAACCTGTGCCTAATCTCTTTGCACCCTCTTTCCAGGAACTTATATGCATTGATGAGATCCCTCCTGAGTCTTCTCTTCTCTAGGGTGATTAGTCCCAGCTCTCTCAGCCCTGCTTCATAGGAGAGATGCTCCAGTCCATTAATCATCTTAGTGTCCCTGTGTTGGACTCTCTCCACTATGTCCATGTCTCTCTTGTACTGGACAGCCCTACACTCTAAATGTGGCCTCACCAGTGCTAAGCAGAGGGAAGAATCACCTCCCTTGACCTGCTGACAGCACTCCTCCTTATGCAGTCCAGGATACCATTAGCCTTCTTTGCAGGAAGGACACACTGCTGTTGAACTTGGTGTCCATCAGGCACCCCAGGTCCTTTTCTGCAAAGCTGACTTTATCCTAGAACCTGCTAAAGACAATGCTGAATGTCTAAAACTGTGACAGTGATGGTCACATACTGCATGCAGAAACACTAACACTGCAGGATGAGCTAACATGTGGACAGGCTGCCATCTACTATACTGCAAGGTAGGCACCTAAATTTAACACGTCTGAAAAATGAATTGTAGATCAAGAGTTGCATGTAATACCAGTGTAACAGTGTGTACCAGAATTTCCTTTATGTCTCCTATGGTCATTAATTTTGTGTATGGAAATTGTGTGCCTGCCAGAACTGGAGAAGAACTGGAATTATGCTTCAGCCAGAGCTTGTGCTTTATTGTTATCTTAAACTCCAGTATTATCTAAATGCAGAGCATGCTCTGGAATCAAAACTGTCTCTGTGCATCTGGAGATAGAAGTCATAGCATCATAGAATCATAGAATGGTTAGGGTTGGAAAGGACCTTAAGATCATCTAGTTCCAACCCCTCTGCCGTGGGCAGGGACACCTTACGCTAAATCATATCACCCAGGGCCTCGTCCAACCTGGCCTTGAACACTGCCAGGGATGGAGCATTCACAACCTCCCTGGGCAACCTATTCCAGTGCCTCACCACCCTAACAGGAAAGAATTTCCTTCTTATATCAAACCTAAACTTCCCCTGTTTAAGTTTGAACCTGTTACCCCTTGTCCTGTCACAGGGGAGAAAGAGCAGCTATATAGTTATTTTTTAAAATCTGTGAATACTGCTCTTTCAGATAGAATTACTAAAGCAATAACATATTCATGAAAAGATTACTACCAGCATATGAGATATTTAAAATCTTAATCACCCTATCACTTATCAATACAATTTGAGATTTTTATGTAATTACATTACAAGAAACTCCATAAAATAAATGTGAATAATTTATCACTTACGTGACACAGACAAAAATGAAGACTCCAAAATGGAGTGTAAAATCTATTTTTATTTGGACTTTTTAAGCAACAAAATATAACATTTTAACATATGATACTAGAATATTCGCTCCTAATCAGGTCTTCCTGGTATTCCAAAATAAAAACTAATTGAGCATGAAGTAATTGGGACACACTAGAGCTGAGAGAGGAAAGGGGAAATACTAACATATGCAACAGCATATGGATAATGAGTGTATGCTTATTATAATAAAACCGTGCTTCTGATATTTAGAAGTTCTGTGTTAAGGAATGAGTATGTGGAAGTCAAGGTCCCTGATGCAAAATCGAACTCTCATGTACGTTAAGTATAAGAGTCTTTACAGCATACAGAAATGACTCTTTTAAATGACATAAAAAACGCAGTTGTGTTTCTGTGAAATCTGGAGATGTAAGGATGCAGAGAGCAGCCTGCACATGAAGAACTGCATGGAGGGACCCATCTGTCTAGTAAAGAGTGTATTGTAATTTCATGAGCTTCTGAGAGCAGACACTGGCAGCTTTGATTTGTCACTGTCTCATTCCAGAAAGACCTTCTACCAACTTACAGCAGCAATCTGCAGAATGGCAAACAGAAGAGGCAACTAAATGGCTTTCCTTCCCTTAATACTTCAGAAAAACATTTGGTCTGAGCTGGAAGGAAAGGAAGTGTACACTTGATATTAGTGTGTTTTTTTCTTGGTAGCATGTGCAATATAAACAGGAACTTTGCAACTTGTACATAGCAAAGCCAGCTTATGAACTCTTAACGGTCTGAGTCGGGCTTGATTATCAAAATAAGGTTTTGACTGAAAGACATGGAGGCAGTTTTGCAACAGCCTCATATGTCATGAGAGTATGACTATAGTCTATTTACCCAGATTTTTAATCTGGTCAATATATTTCTGGTTACAGTTGATCATCCATGAAGACAAGCTGCTTGCAGACTGTAGTTCTGCTTTTGTCAAAAGCATTTTTTTTTTTAGCCAAACAATGGAGCAATGCCATGAGAGCACGCTTGCAGCATCATCAGTCATTTCTATATATCTACAAAGGTTTTCTTCTTCTGACTTCTGAAATAAATCTATCCAATTGGCTTTATGTAATCCTACAGGAAGGAGATTTGAATCTTCTACCGTATGCAAAAGAGGTGATATTTCTTTCAGTTGCCTCCAGACGCATGTTGTCATTTGGTGGGGCAAATGACTTTCTCCATCTCTGAATTAACTCTCTTTTTAATTCAAGTTCAATAGAAAAACATGAGCATAGGTGAGAGCATTCTAAAAATATCTAGTGATAGACAAAAGGACTATTAATCTGAGGGAGATATGTGAAAAAGAAGACAGATAGTACTCCCAAAATGATACAGTGCTTAGCGTTTGAGAGTAAATCAATTTGCAGCCATATATGTGCAGCCTTTTTGCTGTCTAGGACATTCACTTTAGGAGACCCCAAGCTAACTCCTTCAGAGACGCAATGGAAGAGGATCTGGAGCAGCGGGTGCTGAAGACTGGTGGGCCCCAGGACTCATTGCGAGTAAACCAGGTATATTTATCTCCTCTCCAGTGTGTGTTATTTCTCTAAGTGTTATACCTCCTTATATGTATACCTTGGGAATTTTGCATGCAGTGCTGTAGATCCCAATTAACTGTCCTATTCTTCACATCTTTGTGAAAGTCTATGATCCATGTCCGGAAGGACACAGGGTCTGTTTGATTTGTGACCTGATCATAGTGCTTGCTGCGTCACATGAAGAAGAAGGATCACAAAGTGGTGTGCTCTGAAAAGAGGTCTGGAGTTTTCACATTTCAAAGGTATTTGAGGTGTCTAAATACCTGGAAGGGTTTGGTTGGCCATATTCAGTGCAGACCCCCAGAGAAGGGTGGAGGTAAGTAACTCATCTGGGTAAGTGCCTGAGGTACTGCAGAGAGAGAAGGAGAATCCTACGCCAAGAGGCAAAATAAATGTGTCTGTGTCAACAGTTTTTAATTTGCTTCTCTTTGGTCTTTACAGCATGAAGGGAAATTTTCATTCGGACTCACAATAGGTGTAGGCATATTGCAATATCAGTTAGTTTCTGTGCTAAGGTAAGGTAGAGTACGCACAGGACAAAATTAAGTGAAATTTTTCTTTCTTATATATTATGAATTCGTTATTTGTCTGTTTATTTAGGTTTATTGAATGTTCCCCGGGTGCATTAGTGAGCTGTATGAAATGTAGTAGCTGAAAACATCCATCTCTGACAAAATGTTATCAGATCATTTCATAGTTCCCACCTTTACCAGACTTGAGGCACCTCTTGTTTTCTTCCCAAAGTAATTTCAGAATAAGCAAATAGGAATTAAAAACAAAGGAAGAGTTATTTACAAGTGATCAAATTACATTTCATTTAGAGTCAGCTACACGAGACTACTCATATACTTAAAATTAGATGCATAGTCAAGTGCATATCTGAATTTAGCCCTAGAAATTATCATGTGCCCTCCAAAAATCTTCACTGTTTGGAAGTGCTGCTTTTTTCCCAAACATAGTTCAAGCTTTAGGCCAGAGCAATAAATCATAACTCGGCAACCTTACTGATTGCAACAGGCAGCTGAAAGCAGGGGATAGTGCAGGGGCAGTTGCAGCTGGGAAAAAAATATTCTGTGTTGTATCCAGTGGTTGATATACATTGAATGCATAAGTAAAGGTCAGTATAGGAATTGAAACATAAGTTCTTATTCAGCGACCCTCAATTAATTATACCATTTGGCCCATGGTTATTGAATTAATCTTATGCAACTTGGAGAAGTTCGAATAAGAAAAGTAAATGACACTCCCAGTTTGACAGCATAATGGTGACACTGCTCACAAGGGATGTCAGAAAACCAGGTGTGAAGCCTCACAAAATGAAGAGAAGTCTGAACTTATCTCTCCCATTTTTGAGGGAGTGCTTGAGACAGGATTGTAGTTTGACTGAAAGGAGAATGTAAATTTACCTTCACAGTGCCTGCATTGTGATACCAGTGAATTTTACATGTCTCAGGGCAAATCGTGTTAGAAACAAAGCCACTGAATGTCTCAAATCAAGAAACTCAGAGTAAGGTGGATTACAGTGAAGAGCACATAAGCAACTATCCCCTGCCTCCTCGTGCTTTATCAAGGCTTGCTTCAAACTTCTGTGAGCTTCCTGCTTTGTAACAAACTACCCAGTCCCTTCTAGGTTCCTTGGAAGTGTCTTTTCCTCTGATGCCACAAACTCATAGGGCTTCTGCTGCTGTTTTAGCCTGTCCACTGCCCAGCTCTGGTCTTCTCCTCTGTCCTGCCTTCCCTCAAGGAACTTTTCCTGGCTGTGGAGGCTTGGGTACTCCTGAGAGGCTCCTCTGTCATGATTGTCTCTATAGCAGTGTGTTAGACCAAGACTGCAGCAGCCCCATGAACCAGAGTGTGCAGCAGTGCAGCAAGCAGGGTGCAGGCAAATGGAAGCAATCCTGCCCAGCGTGATGACCCAGCTGTCCAGAGCTGGGTCAGAAGGACACTGAAACCTCACCTTACCCGGAAGGTTATTGCAGGTGTGTTACTCTTTTGTGTTGTACTATTGTCTGAAGTGCCTCTCTGAAGCCATTCAAATGTCACATTAGGGCCATTCATACCTGTGCTGTTCCCACAGGGTAAGGTCTTTTCCAATCACCCTTTCGTAGTACCTAGCAACCCCTATACCTCTGTGTGGAGATGGGAAACTGCCTATCATCCCATAAATGTGCTTCTGGAAGCACAGTTGTCCTAATACTAAAACACATATATAAATAAATCTTGCATACATACATATGCCCATTTCACTCTAATCATGTCAACTAATCTTAGGTGCTGCTCCAGATTTGATGTCAGGTGTGTAAGGGAAGGGAACATGTCCTTTTTAGAAGCCCAGCTTCTCATGGAGACATGCTTACCACAGCTGATGGAGAGGTTGTGCCTGACACAATCCAACATTCTACATTACAAGCATCCCCATGGCGACACCTCAGGCTGCAAGAAAAGGGAGCAGCTAATGGATCCCTTGCCTCATTCACCTCCCTGCAAGGACAGTGGTCCTGAGACCAGTCTTATTAATGGAGAATATCAAATCCTCACTAGCTCAGGTATGGCTGCTCTCCAGTAACTTTGCATGTAGTAGCACCAAAAGTCCCTCTTTGGGACTAGAGCACTCTTGAAGTATTTCCTCTGGAAACACAAAGGAAGAGACTGTCCCTGCCCTGAAATACCCCCAGCCTAATGAGTTATAAACCTAAGAAGCAGCTCAGCATCTTGGTGGGTAGTATCCATTTGCATTGGGTAAATAACATCTTGAAACATTTTCCTGAGTATGATTTGCTCACATTTGCAGTGGATTCAGGCATCATGTGCAGGATTTTCTCTCTCAGGTATGATTAGACATGTAAAGAGGCAAGCATGAAACAGAAGGTTGTATTAAAAATTGAATACATTACCAAAAGCTTTAGAAGTTGGGAAGACCCCGAATATCTACTTGCTGGGATGCAATCTGAGTTGGAGGAAGGTCTTTTTTTAAAGTAGAAACAGTGATGAACTACATCTCTGTCGAATGCTATTACTACGTTTCCACACTGAGCTGCCACTTTGTCTCCTAACAAGAGCAACTTCTTTAATAAATGTGGGATTTATTTGTGTCTCCAGTTTTGAAATAAATCAATTCTACACTCATTCTTTTTTCAACTTTCATTTGTGGGCATGTTATTTAAAAGGAGGTGAAAGGATTAAACTCAGCTCTTAGTTCCCATTTGTCATGCCTGCTGCTTTGAGGAATACTATTTCCCTGAGGTTTTTAAAATGCTCTGTCCAATCAAAGGGGAGGTCATTTTGTTTCTTTAGCTGGAGTGTCCACTGACTTCTTTTCTCTTGCAGCATGCTGAAGGTAATCAGTGTTTTGTAGGAAGAGAACAGCACTTCAGGCACTGGCATGGCTCATCAGGAAGGTAAAGTTCCTAACCCTCTACGGTTATGGTGATATATTTTGGAGTATCTGGCTAGTTCTGGTTGTGTATTTTATGCATAATTCTTGCTGTGCATCGTAAGAATATGCAAAAAAAAACCCACCAACTTTTAGGATTTGGACCTAAATTGCCTTTACTTCTCTTAAGCAGGCCTAATCAAATGCTGGTATTTGACATCTCTTTCCTCCTCTCCTTTCTGTGGCTTTTATAATTGAAGTGTTTTTAAAAGTGAAATGTGCACTTCCAGACAATGCTTCTTGAATTATGTATGTATTGATGTTGTTTATGTCTTTCTTTCCAGTTAAGTTTTCAACTTAACTGTGAGTTTCCTTTTTCTTCTGTTCTTATGCTGGTTTTTATGTGTCCCACAAAACTTTTTTTTTAAAGTATGTATTTACCTCCCGTATGAAGACAGGCTGAGAAAGTTGGGGCTGTTCAGCCTGGAGAAAAGAAGGGTGCATGGAGACCTCACAGCAGCCTTCCAGTATCTGAAGGATAAGGATGCTGGGGAGGGACTCTTCATTAGGGACTGTAGTGATAGGACAAGGGGTAACGGGTTAAAACTTAAACAGGGGAAGTTTAGATTGGATATAAGGAAGAAGTTCTTACTGTGAGGGTGGTGAGGCACTGGAATGGGTTGCCCAGGGAAGTTGTGAATGCTCCATCCCTGGCGGTGTTCAAGCCCAGGTTGGACGAGACCTTGGGTGGCATGGTTTAGTGTGAGGTGTCCCTGCCCATGGCAGGGGGGTTGGAACTAGATGATCTTAAGGTCCTTTCCAACCCTAACTATTCTATGATTCTATGATTCTATATAAGAATCACAGACTGATAGATGGGCCTATGCCAACAGACCTTAAAGAGCTTCATTAATTTTGCTTCATCTACATTTATGTAGGTATTCTGAATCTCTGAATAACTCATATGACTTTGGGTAAATGCCCTGAGGATGCATACCCAAATAGCTGTGCTTTTGCTTGTGCTGCCTGAAGCAAGTCACAGAAAGAAGCTTAATATTAATAATAAACCAAAGTTAAAAATTACAGCACCAGACCTCAGTGAGACTCTGCTTGTGCAGTGAAGCCCTATCTTAAATTTCTTGAGAGTAGTCTCCTCAATGGCATGGCAAATGTGGCAGCACCGGATTTGGAGGACGCGAAGGATGTGCCACTAAACTGAAGGCTGCTTGACAGCAGAGGCATGGGCCGACCTGGCTGACACCTCCTGTATGCTGGGGCCAGCACTCTGCCACCAGGGCTGTAGTCTGGTTCTACCCCAGCTGCCTCTGCCCGCTTGGTGGCTCATTACAGGCAGTGCAGCTAGGAAGACCGTAATGTGAGTTCCTGCCCTGGCTCAGGCTGCCCAGCAGGGCAGGCAGAAAGGGGTTCAGGTGCACACCTTCCTTTGTGCACAAGCCTCCCACAAACACCAGTTCTCAAACCATCTCCAGGCAGCTGCCATACCTACCCACGAGCTACCCATGAGCACCAGGTGCATCCTGGCTTGAGCTGGGGGTGGAAGCCCCACAGTCACACCCCATTTCTGGGCATGAATGCTGGAACAGTGCGTTGTGGAATACTTTCTGCTTTGCCCTGGATCAGCAGGTTTCCTGGATGTGTGCAGCCAGCAGCTCCCATCACCTGATGAAACCCTGCTCACAAACTGTGACCATTCTCCTTGGTATCCAATGCCTCTGTCTTGGGCTTCCAGATTCAGAGTCCCCATCAAAAGAGCAGTATTTATATGCAGTAGCATGTCCCTCTTGAAAATCAGACTCATTTATGAAATCCCAAATTGGTCACATACACAAACATTGCATACAAAACAATGCCTTCCATATGTATAATTCATCCAGACTTACTTTATGTATAATTCATCTGGACAGACTGGAGGAGCCATTTTTTCCAGGCAGCACTTCTTTCATGTAAAATACATTTCAATGTATAAATGCAGCCAACATCTTACCAATACTGCATTTATTACTGTAGACTTCGTAGTGCTGAGATTCTCCCTAGTTTTGAAACGGCCCCAAACAGCAATCTTTAATAATTTTCCTTTCCACTCTTCTTCTTATCAGCTGTCTCCACACATCAATTCCCCCTGAACTTTTGTCCTCTATTTTTATCACATACAATATTTGTCTTGACTTATTTAGATTGCAGGCTCTCTGAGGAAGGGAATGTGCTTTATCTGCTTGGAAGAAATGGTTGTGGAAATGTATGGCACTATATAAATGCTTTGTAATACTAATAACACAAAATGTGTGTGAAGTTTTTGCAGTTTATGGTTAGTAGATTTTATGGCAACTAAGTCCTTTGTATCACTTGAGATGACAAACACCTTTTTTTATGTTTTCGAGGCATCTCAAACCCCTCCTTCTTCTTCTTGTATTATCATAGAAAGATAAGGCAATGCATCTTTTTTATTTTTCTCTTTTAATATGGGAGGCCTGGGGGGAGGAGGGAGTACTGTAGCTGAGCTGAATGTACCAGCAGAAATCACCCAATAGCATTTTTAAGTGTTAACTATGGAAAAGATAGAAATCTCGAGATAAAAGGCCTGAGGCCATATTTTATTTACTTCACTGTAAATCAGAAGTCAATTTTCTAGTGAAAAATCATCCAGTGTAAAGACTTATCAGAGTTAGGCCCATAAAGACTTGAACTGTATGCTAGGGTTGCAAGGGGCAATGGTAGAGAAAGGAGAATGGTAGGAGAAAGAAACAAAATATAAAATATCTTTTACATTTAAACATTGCTAGAAGCATATTTAATAACACTGATAAATTGGAGGCATATCTGTTGCAGAAGGGGTATTCTATCATTGGTATTTCTGAAGCACAGCACAGCCAAGGAAATGATGGGCTTAAGAGTATTGAGGAGCAGAACTTAGAGAAAGGATGCACCAGGTGACATGGAAGGTAGTATTGTATTAAAATCAAAGAATAAATTCATATTTAATGAAAGAATATTAGGGCTTTATCTGCCATAGAAGAACGTGACTGAAGCTGTGATAAGAGGGAGGAGCACATCAAATTGTGTTTTGATTGATTCTTAATAGAGACTTATGTGAAATGATCGTACCTCCCAAAGCTTTTAGCAAGTTACTGCCAAGGGTTGTTCTTCAGTTATTTTCTGCACAATAATTTTGCATAATGCAGTAGTAATTGAAGGATGTTCCCTTTCGTTACCTAGATGGTGCTTTATTAACTGAAATTTCCTTACTTTCATGCATTTTTCACAATTAAACCACAGTCCGACTATGCCCTTTATAATGCCGTTTAGTATTACTTAGATACCCCTGCAGAAAGCTGATAACATAAAGCCAGTAACTTGGATGAACAATTCTTTCAGAAGGTATTTTCTCTATGCCTAGAAATCAAGAGTTTACTTTCCCTGTATTTTGTGCAAGAATTCATCATCCTGATGTTTAAAAATATGAGTTTAAATTTTATGTCTTCCACTTTTCCATGATTAATTTGTGTTATGTCCTAGATTCGTTAGTGATTGTCAAAAAGCTTTGACTGACAGCACTAGAAATGTCAATACTATATTTAAAATCACATTTAGTGCAGGTCGAAAACAAGAAAATCTACCTTTTAATCCTCAACAGTCTATTTCATACCTGTTCAGGCGAGTGTTTTTTTGGGGAGGTGAAGCTTTCATTTTCTACCCATTGAGCCTTTGGCCTCTTCTGGAAGTCAGCAAACAACAGGGTCTGTGTTGGATGCAAAATGCTAGACTGAGCCAGTAAACTGATTTTGCATCAGACAGTAGCAATCTTTGCTATTTTTCAGCCTGGCATTTTCAGAAGCAGTGACTCACTGGCAGGAGACACTAAGCTCAAAACAGTGTTATTATCAGTACCCTGAGCTGGCCCCTCCACTAACAGTTTTTATTTTATTTACCTCTGTATTATACCACCACTGCTTAATTATAGGACCTACAAACTGTGGTTTTACTATCAGTTTTCTCCCTTTACTATCTGCAATTTTCAGCACGTCTGTAACTCACCCTGACTCCTATTCTAAACCAGTTTTAACACAACGCCCTTTTTCTTTTCATGTACAGGCTCAGATTTTCCACTTGTATAGGCAAAACTTTCCAGGCATTTTTCCTGTTTGTTAGATTTGTTTGCCTGTAGCACCTGATACATCTGAAGATGCAGAGGATGATTTACATGAACACTTACACTTCCATGCTTCCAATTAGTGTTTACTAACTGGGGTTTTGCAAGACTAATTATATATGGAATAAGACGTACAGGCGCTTGAAACCAAGGATAAGATTCAGATCACATTAATCATCTGTGACTTCTTTTGGACCATGTCTTTGAAAGATCGTCATCCAAACTGATGCTGAGGAACAAACAGAGAGAGTACCTCCAAGCAGCCAAATCTCTCTCCTGGATGTCTATTTGTAGTAATTGAGTAGAAACTCTCACTTTCTCTAAATATGTACCCTGTAGATAGACACACACCACTGCTCAAATAAATCAAAGGAAAGCAGCAAGCTGACGGTCCATCAGAAACACAGCATCAGTCTCCAAAGGGGAATATTTGTAACATGCCTTTACCTCAGGTGCTCCTGTCTACTGGGAAAGCAAATGGAGAATTTTCTTCATTTGCTGCCAGCACAGAGGAAAACTTGTCTAACTCTTTGGGAAGGTGTTTGTATACACTAGTCTAATTCATTCTTGTCTCTCTGCTTCTACAGTGCAGATTGTATCAATAGATCATGCAGATTTTTCCTCCTACAGCTCTGACAGCAAACTTCTGTGCACAATGCACATTGATATGAAGGGAATGCTTGCTTCAGAAGGTAAGGACATTTTAAAAGGATTTAGACTTGCTTTCACTGAGAATAGTGACAAAATGTCTTTGATCCATGGGGAGTTAAGGCAAAGCCCAAAATTTCTGACAAAGAAGTTAACAGTGTAGAAATTAAATGCATAATAAAATGTAGGGTTTCCTCCTGTGATAATTTGTCATACGGTGAGGTGACGACATACAATGTCCGGCCCATTCTTACATGTGTTTCAGATGAGCAGAAATAGTCCAGTCTCCTCCTCAAAATTATACAGACAGGTATCTGAGCATGTAACAGTCTGTAACAGTCTTATTCTAAAATAGGCAAATTATCACGCAGTGATAGAAGAAGAATTATTAAAGGGTGGGGTTTTTTTTAGCATAATTGCTGCAATCAGATGCTTTCCCCTAGCTCTGAGCAGCATGCATACATACAGGTACTCCAAACTGATGTCACCCATTCTGGCTATGATCCTCTGCTGTTGCTTTCTCCCCAGTTTTAAGTTACTCCTGGTTTCCCTTGCAAAGCCCACTTGCTGCTCCCCAGGGCTGCTGCTGAAAGCAGTGCCACTACATTTTTCTGCTGCTCTAGCATGGTAGTTCAAAGTCAGTCTGCAGAGGAGCCCATCTCTCTGGTGCACAGCCCTAATTCTTATCATTCCATCACAGCACAATATCATCAAAGAAGGGATTTTCTGTGACTAGCAAAAAAGGCGCAAACCGTGGTCATTAGCAGCATCAATATAACAAAGCAAGCAAAACAGTGTGAAACTACAGAGAGTGTTTGTTTTTCTGTATCTGAGCATTATGGTAAAATATGCTTCAGCAGTTATTAGATAGCTCATGAATAAATATATTATTATGTTAGGCATCACACGCTTGCTATGTTAAACAGAGTTTTCAAGTTATTGTTCTTAAGACTGTGAGTTTCAAGTTATGCAATGGTTTTATGCAGAATCAGCTTAGAGAGGGGGAATTGCATGAGCAGCAAAATAGTTTGCTCTCTGCTGGAGGTGCTGATTTGCTTTAGTCCCTACAGCAGAGTTGACCCCTGGGAAATATGGATTTGCTCTTTGGAAAAATTCCTTCAAGCAGAATTGCCTTACACGCCTTCTGGCTTTTTCTTCTTGAGATACGGGTATGTGTAAATAAAAGGAGTCAAACTATATCTACAGTGCAGCTTGCATCGTAATGCAGAGATACTTCAGTAAGCCTTAGAAAAGCAAGCTAGGCTCCTGAAAGCTGTCTGCTGCAGTTTAATCTGGTTTTCAGCTCTGTAGAGTTCTGCTGTGGTTACCAAAAAGAGCTGGCCTGGAGATAAAGTACACATTAAGCTGGGGCAAGAGGGAATGCTTCCAGGACTTGGGATAGCATCTTGCTGCTTATCCTCAAAGAGAACTCTGACTTTGCATCCCTGGCATCTCATCTCTGGGGAGGTCACCTGCATTGTGCTCCTGCTTGGGAGAAAAGACAGGATGCCTCAGCACAAGCCCTGAAACTCAGGGAGAGACAGCTGCAGGTTTAGGTTCAGCTCTGCTAATTGTGTCTTCCTCCTTTCAGGCTGAGGAGCACCAGCACATCAAAACGAGAGGAGACAAAGCATGTGTAAATAAAGTAGGACAGACTGATTACAACAGAGAAGCAGTTTATGAGCAATGAAAAAAATCCCCCAAAAACATGCAATGCAGACTGTAATAAGCAACAGGACTTGCATATTCCCAGTTTCTGTTCCGTAGGAGGAAGAACATCCAACAACACCTCAAGAGTACCTTTCGTCAGGGCTCTCTCAATTTTTTTAACACACAGTGTTATGCTTTCTCTAATGCTTTTGGAGAGACTGCAAAATTATGTTATCATCTTTCCTGAAGTCCTGATGAAAAATTGTCCTGCGTGGTAGCAGGGCAGCGATCGGTATTGTTGTTTTCTTGGGTTGAATTATATGTTTGGCTTCTGTACTAGCCTGAAGAGGCTTTGTGAGTTATTTGTGACAAAATATCTAATTTCACACATCTTATTTCTTTCCCTTTGGGGCCTGAAGAAGGTATCAACCATTTCTCCACAATAAGCACCAGTCTGGGCATCAGCCTCATAGGTGACTGTGAGGCTGCTGCTGCCTCTCATCCCTAGCTCCAACAGCAGCTCTGCACAGCTACATTTTGATGAAGAGATAGACTTCTCAGAGATTTCAATTCATACCCACATTTTTCTTTTGTGTTTTGTTTCTTCAGGTTCCTTGCAGCCCTGGCATTGGTTTCCAACCAGCAGGCATTCTTGTTTTCGGTTTTCTGTGGATTGAAACACCAAAAGAGAATGACTTGCACTTCCCTGGTGCTGTTCTGAAGTAGGCGCTGGGCCCTGACTATGCTCTGCTCCGAGCCTCAGTGAGTGACGGTTTTGTTTTTCACTTTCCCTTAAATGGGATAACATGGATTTCTTGCTCTTTCTAAAAATTGCATTAGTCTGGACTTTTTGTCCCTAACCCACGGTCCAAGCAGCTAGTACTTTGCCAGCTAGCTCAGCACTGGCAGAAACAGAGGGAAGCAGTTCTCACATGGTTGTATTTTTCCAGAAGTACAGGTAAATGCACTTTACAAAAAGGACTTGATTTTTTTTCTGCTGTCACCAGACCGGGATTTTATATGTGTCTTGACCTCATGTCTTTGGCAAATGCAATAAATTTAAGCCATTCCTTCTGTATAGCTGTTCATCTGAGGCCAGTATAAAACATGGCAGTAATAGCTTCTATATTTTCCTTTAAGACATATTTTATAATACCTTAACATTTGCCTTTCTCTTGCCTTCAAACCGCATTCTGTCTCCTTTTGAAGGCTTCTTTTTACATTGATAAAAAGTCTGGGAACATGCCATCCCAGCCACCTGCTAAGAGCCTTAATCACCCTTTGCAGTCTCATCCTGCAATAGCTCTGGCAATCAGTGACCCATATTTGGCTGAGACCAGACAGGTTTTGGTTTGGGTTTTTTTTTTTTGGAAACCAGATTGACGTGAACATCATTTCGCTCAGGTCTTTGCTCCACTGAGTTCCTGTCAAGTGTTTTACAAATATGCTTGCCTCCCCCAAATCCTCCCTAATCTGTATTCTATTTGTGTAAGAATTTGCCTACCCTAGGAAGTCAGAGCACCCAGCAGTCAGCCTACCCTCCTGCCTCCAGCAGCACATTTTGACATGGTGTGTAGGGATGTGGCATATTTTTCCACGGTGTGGTTTGGAGGGTCCCTCACTGTACGTCTTTCAGTGACATAAAGAATATCTTAACATAGATAAATGTACTGAAGTGCAATTTCTCCAGAACCTGGCTGCACCCTTCCCCTCACCCTGTCAGTGTTCACACCCTTTTAAAGCCCTATACAGTCAGCCATAGAGGGAAACAAAAAGATACAGCCTGTACCTGTCAACCCTGGAGCTATTTGTGGCCCTATATTTTCACACCTTTAGAAAAGCATTGCTGAACACCTCCATGGGGTGGTGGTGCTGTCAGACATGCTCCATTCAGTGCTTTCCTCCTGTCACTTCCCACTGAATCTCTGACCCTTGCTGTTACACCTGGGGTTTATTATTCTCCCCTTCAATGAGATCTTACTGTTTTCAGGCTAGACGTTAGCTCATCCTTCCATGGCAATTCAGTGAGGGCAATGAAATATAGCAATTATGAAGAGAAAAGGTAGAAGGGAGACACACTCCTTTCCCTTGGCATGCACTCCTAGCTTCCAGCAGCTGGCAGCTTAGTGGCATCCTGGGCTGGATGTTGTGTCTGCATTACCGTGTTTAATAGGCAACAGTAGACCTGTGTTAACAAATCTACCTAATAACTTTTAAAACAAATTTGTATTTTTGGCTTCTAAAATAGACTGCTGATTAGTCCTGCTGTTATGTTGTGTTGTTTGTGAAATAGGACTTCCTTCTGCTTGCTTTAATGCAGCTGCATGGCCACTGCAATGGTACTCTAGGTCTTGTACTGAGTGAGTTAGTGGATACAGCAAACTTGCATGCTTTAGCCAGCACATCTAGGGAGATGATCCTTCCCCTCTAGTCAGTTCTAGTGATGCCACACCTGGAGTTCTGTGTCCAGTTCTGGGCTCCCCAGTACAAGGGAGACATGGACAAACTGGAAAGAATTCAACAAAGGGCCGCTAAGATGAACACTAAGGGCCACAACACCAGTGACATGAAGAACAGCTGTGAGATCTGGGGCTGTTCAGCCTGGAGAAGAGAAGACTTAGGGGGGATGTCATCAAACCTGATGAAAGGGTAGAGAAGACAGACTGAATCTTCTTGAGAGTTCATGGTAATAAGTCAGGAGGCAATGGACATAAGCTAAAACATGGGATGTTCACCATGAGAGTGGTCAAACACTGGAGCATGTTGTCCAGCAAAGCTGTGAAATCTCTGCCCTTGAAGATTTCAGCACTTAGCTGGGAAAGTCCCTGAGCAGCTTTGTTTGGATCTGCTTTGAGCAACAGTTTGGACTTGGTGACCTTCAGAGATAGTTTCCAACATAAATTATTCTGATTCTGTGCATGATCATTTTCTACGTAAGTTTTCAATCCTGTTCATGATTCCAGGAGTTCTGGAATTGCTTATTTAACCATTCCTCCTGCAGAACCCACTCAGTACCTTGCTGCCCATCTTTGCATGATTTCTAGTTCTCCTTTCTGAGATGGGGTGATATGCAGCCATCAGTATCTTAGCCCTGAAAAAAGGAATCTCTGTTTCCTCAGAGCGTGAGCTAGTGTTAGTCTTTTTAGCACTGGCACTAAGTGTTTATGATCAGTTTCAGTGAGTGCCTGGCTCCCATAAATAAAGACATAAAAATTTACAGTCACAGAGCAAAGCCAAGTCTTCACTCTCTTCTTGCGTGTGCCAACAGCCTATTTTTGCTAGAACTCAAAGCACATTAATCGCTGGTCTTCGGTTTTGACCTCACAACTGCAGGAGAACATTCTGCATGGAGGCATCCACGTACAACTTTTTTGTGCTTTCCAACTCTAATACTTCCATAGCTTCTTTCACTTTTCATGAGAAGCTGTACATCAGAGCCATCACATGTGTTTGTACATCAGCAATTACCAGGTGCTGACTTAGGCTGGCTGTCCACACCTACTTCACCACATGGAGGAACCATGGTAGTTTCTCTTTTCCATAAAGGCATCCTACTAGACGTGGTCTTAAACTTCCTATGAGCTACACATACCCCTTACTGTGTTTCATTTTCTCCAAACATATATGGGTATATAGGTTATATATGGGACTCCAAGGGCAGAAGTTTACTCAAGGCTACAACATCTAAGGGCAGATGTCTGCATGAATGTATTCACAGGCACAATAAATGCTTAAGTACTCAGTGGGACACTGAAAAGCTTGGTACACTCCTGTACCAAGTGGAGCTCAGAAAGCAATTTAGCTGATGACAGGCCTGTCCACGAGTATTAAATGCCGCCTGGTATAGCCCACCTGGTGTGCAACAGTTAGTTCACTGGGGTGAAATACCACCACAGAGCCTGTGTTATTTCAGCCAGCCTCATGGAGATGTCTCAGATGCTGTAAGGCATATCAGATATAATTCCGTGCTTGTGTGTTAGCAACTATTTCTAGCCCTTCATCAGCTAAATTGCTTTCTGGGCTCCACTGACTACTTTTACTAGTGGGTTGCTTCAGTTCCTTCGCAGAGAGGCACCAAGGGGTGACGGAGACACACACTGACTTTGACTGCAGTTCAGTGAAGATACTTAGTGAGAAAATGCCACTGTCCTAGTGCATGAAGCATAGACAAATACCAGACATTTCTTCCAGCTGTTCAAGTGTTATATCTTGAAGAAAAGGTTTGCTTATACATTGATTTGAAACCTTCTGAAACCATGCATCAATGAAGAATTATGTATTTTACATATATTCAGCATTACATTTCTGATTTTTCTGCTCTAAGGTCTCCAGAGCAATGAAATCATCCTCTTTTCTTACTTTCACAGCATGTGAGAAGGACATTGTTAAAGATTGTAACCACAGGGCAGATGTTTCTTCCAGCTCCATCCTGGACTCTACTTGCAGCTTCTTTCTGCCCTGGAATACATCCCCACACCATCTCTGTGTCTCTGGTTCCCAGGTTCTCAAACATGTGCATGTTCTTAATGAGATCGAAGAACAGACAGGCTTCCAGCAGAGGAACACAGATATTTCCCCTGTGTCAAAGCCTTTTTCCAACTGTTTTTTAATTCTACATTTCCCATTCCACTTCAGAGATGCGAGATTCCTCACCCTCCATCCTGAACTTTAGCCATTTGCCTTGTATTTGCTGTGTTTCTTCTTTTAGCATTAGTATCACTTTTAGTACCATGTTGGCTTATTCGCCTCTGCTCAATTAAAAATGAATCAAAATCCATTGCTTTCAAGCTCTGCCTCTCTGCATGGTGCCCATTATACAGAGGTTTTCAGTGAAACTGTTGGTGCATTTTTGTCCATGTAGTGTGTGCACCCTTATAGTTTACAGCTTTCTGTAAACTCTCACTGAGTAATATCCTCCACTGTAATTCTTGCATTAGCTTCCAAGGGTCAGACCTTGTCATAGCTTGTGATGTTTGCCAGAAGACATAGAGATTCTGATGGTTTTCTGAAGGCTCCAGCTTCAAGTTTATTAATGTGTCCTACTCCTGATTGTAAAGGAGCTAGTCACATTCTGGAGGCTCCATACCAGACTGGATTTCAAGTTTACCTGAAAAAATCTAAGCTTGCTTTGTTGAGGATTAATTCTGGATCTTGCTGGAACATCCCTCTAGTTTTTTTCCCCAGTTCCAAGACCCAGTCTGGTCTCTGCTCAGAAATACAAATGGCTAAATTGATAAGATGTGATCAGTTGCAGTCTGTTTTGTACTCTGGAAGCACATCTATCACTTGCTTCATTTCAGCACTATTCCTCATTTTTTATGCAGCAACACAATTTTATTATCAGCCTGAGTTAATTGTGAGCTATTAAAACCAGAAAATACTTCAGAACCAGCAGAAGTCACAGCTACAGCCTATTATCTGTCTTTTTGTGCACCAGACACCAAACTCAAACCTTCTCCATTTTTTTCACATTTTTGGAGAATTTCTCCACCTTTTTTTTTTGTTTGTTTTTATCACTCCCTTCTTCTTCTGGGAAATTTTCTCAGTTCATTTCATTCCTGTACCCACACAGCACTCATTTTGCTTTAAGCTGCAGGAGACAACGGAACAGTTTCATTTGGTGTTTAAGCTTTGGCTGATCATGGTTTCAGCTTGTGAATCTCTGCCCAATGGAAGACCTAAAGACCTGGTCCCTTCCTATGCTTGACAACATCAGCTGAGGTCCAGTTCCATGAAGCCTTCCTCCCTGCTGCTCTAAGGAATGTAATGATAACAGATGAATACAACCATGGATGCTTAGGACACAGCAGGAAGAGAATTTACAAACTTAATGTTACCTCCAGGGTTACAGGGCATTGCACATCTGCTTTGTTGCCATAAACGTTGCTCCTTCTGTCTTCCCTAAATATAATGGATCTTTTCTGCTAAAAGACACCATCAGCTTATGCAAGGAGATAAATGCGTTTCTCTCACTACGTCTGTGTGTGCTGTGAAGCCAGAAAACTGGTACAAAGAAAAAAGTCAACAGTGTATGGGGAAAGGTAAATAAAATATGTGTATGGCATGAAGTAATGGGCAGCCTCCTTCACAGAATTTGGGCTGTAGTGTTAGTTGAAGTGGGAAAGTGAAAACGCTAATGTCTGAATTAAAATGAAACCCATCATATGACACCATTTCCTTTTCAGTTATATGTTTTAGTTTGAAGTATCCCTGTTGGTGACTAAGTCAAGAAGCAAAGGCATGTCTCGCTCTCACTTCAAGCTGCAGACCTATTATTCTACCAGTGGGAAATAAGGCTTTTGCAGTCTATTATGGGAAGCAAAATTGCTTCATCCTCAGGAATCTAAGTATTTCACGAGCTAGCAATAGGGAGCCCATACAAAGCTATAATTTGCAATCTGAATCTAATTTGAAACTTCATCTCACCAAAAATGAAAATTAATGTATGAAGGGACTCCTTGTATCACAAGTACTCTCTTTCTGAATTCTATTACCTTCTGAGTTAACCCATAATTTAGGGTTTTTTTAAACAAAATTGAAATTGATGGATGCTTTAAAGTTTATAGTTTAATTTCTTTGTGTATTGTATCTTAACAAATTATGGTCAGTTTAGGATAAAACCAAGTGTACATAATATGAAATAATCTTGTCAGAAAGTCTATTTGCTTAGGCTGCAAACTTTTCAAGTCTTCTTAGCATAAGGGAAAACTTTTAATAGACCACATCCAAGTGTGTTGAGACCATGCAGTCCTGCACAACTCCTGGAAATAAATGTTAAGGTCAAATAATCACCATCCTAGATGTGGTTTTAACCTCTAATTCAATGCACACATAATATATATCCTTCTGAACTGAAGAATACTATATTGGAGAAAACAGGCTAGACAGAGCTTGTCTTAATGGGAGTGACAGGAATGATTTTGAGGTACCGGAAAGACAATGTAACCCAAGTCAAGGTAGGACAGACAGCTATGCTTTTACACAGATGGGGTCATGTGAATGGCATGTTTACAAAAGACTTAAAGACTGGATTGACTCAGTAAGTTCTACAAACCCATGTACCAGGAGGTTCCTGGGGAGCTCCTGCTCCATGCAGGAGGCTGCATGAGTTGTGCCAATGTGCAGAGCTCCTCGTATGGCAGGTCCACAGCCTGGGGTCACTTCAGCCTGGAAGCAGATCCAAGCAGAGGGAAGGATTACATGTCAAAACACATGGGCTATGAGTGAAGGCATGTCCTGCACTAAGGGGAACCCTGAGCCATTTCTGATTACTGAAGGACCCTCTTTTATCTGCTTGCAGATCACCTGTGACATTTTCCATGCCAGCCACCTGCTCCTCTCTATTAACTAACCTTTTTTTAAAGCTACACTTAAACTGTTTCCAAGAGTAAGCTCATGCAAAAGCTAAGAAAAGTAAACAAATGATCCTAACTAGTTCCTTGACAAGTTCTTTCATGCTTTAAGACTTCAAGTCTGGTAGCTGATCACACTTAGGCTGGCGATACATACTTATCTGTCCCTGTGAAAGCTTCCTTGAATTTGGATCAAGTGTCAGACATCATGGAAAGCTCTGCACACAGGTGCTCAGGGAAGATCTACCAGACCCCAGCAGCAAAGCCATCTGGAGAACCTGCTGGTAATTGGCAGGGTGTGCTGTCTGTGCTGCAGTGCCCTGCCTGCAAGGGGCTGCTGCGGAGTTGGCCAAGGGGTGAAGGGCGCTTAACAGCAGCTATGGTACACACCACTACATTCCCTGGGGGTGCTCACATCTGAGATAAACAGGGAGGGCAGAGATACGAATAAATACTTAGCTTAAAATTGCCCAGCAACCTTAATTGAGTCCCTGACACATACATATTCTCTAACCTTGAGGATCTGGCTTTGAAATCTGAACATCAAGTGTCATTTCTTACCTGCAATAAGGATAATGCGGTTTCCATGTCTTACTTTTCCATAGGAATTGTTTAGTGAGCACTGATTTTCTCAGGTTTGTTTTGTGTTGTTGCTACTTTTTATGGGTGCTTTCACTTTCCAGGTAGGAAACCTGGAGAAATAGCCTGTCTAACACAGCTAATGTGGTTAATTCTCCATGGAGGAAGAGTAATCACATGAAATATGAGTGCTTGTTCTTATGATTGCTTCTGAGGGTCAGCTGGTACTTTTTTTCTGCATTACCAACTGCTTCAGCTTTTAACTTGGAAGGGCTGAAGAGTACGAGGAATTCAATACCACATTCTCATTCTTCGTGCATTCCCTAACTGAGCTCTCAGTCCTTTGCAGCAGAATAACAACATGATACAGTATAAATCAGCATAAACAAATGCAAACCATATATGCAAATAGTGGTATATACATACTTGTGGTAAAGAAACTGATTGTTGAGGGGTAAGTCAAATTGACCTAAGTAATTTTCCAGAATCATTTAACACTAAACTGGGTAACGTGTGATATGCTTAAATACAGAGGGGAAGCCTGAGTGGGCAGGCAGAGGGAATTTGTGGGAAAACAGTTTTCTCTTGGAAGGCTGCAGAAACCCCAATTTCCATGACATCTACTGTGTTCTTCAGCAACCATTTATTTAGAATGATCCTAAATCCATTATTTTGAGCATCATATTTTCATGTGAATGTGTAGAGAACTGTGTAGTATATTAGCTTTGTCTGTTTTCATGAACAACATATTTTTTTTTGTACCACTAACAAATACCTTTCAGAAGCAAAAGAAAGAAGGCACGAATATGCTCATTGCATTTCTTATTTATGCACATGTATTATTGCTAAATAATGAATGTTATTTGGCAATGGGAAGTTATTCTTGTGCCTATTGACATTAGTATTGCTGTTTCTGCAAACAGATTTCTCATACATATGCATTACCTTGCCTTGCTTGCTGCACACGCAGGTAAGCAATCACCATTCAGTATTTCATTGTGTGAAATGACAATAAAGAGTCTTGCAACACCTACTGCTTTTACAGCATTTGTCTCTGTCCTTTAAAGACTGTAGTTTTAAACATAGTTTCCCAGAGGCACGGAGGCTGAAGGAAGCAGGTCTAGAAGCAGAAGTTCAGCTCTGGAGCTGGGGGTGAAGTGGTCCAGGACACTCGGAGCCCATCCATACATGTTTCTTCCTTCCCCTGGGGGGCAGCAGAATATTGCGGTTAAGGTCAGTTCACTTGATGTTAAACCCCTGGGACAAACATAAGACGGCTTGCTTGGCTCTGCTGAATTTTCCTGCCATGTATTCCAGCCATCTGGGAAATAATCTGTAATGCCGCTGGGTAGAAAGAGCATTATCATGTGAGGAAAGTGGGTTGAAATTCAATGTTTTTGTTGAAAATGTGAAGTGAGACAGATTTCTAACCTGTAGGTTCTCTCAGGCTGCAGTTTGCCTCTTGCCTCTCTTTAATTCCACATCAGCTCTAGGAAGACTCATGTCTGGGATGCTGAATTGGCTCACTGAAAGTGTTACATTGATAGGGCTGGAAAATAAGATATGCCTTGTCTCAAAGCTGGGACCTGCACCTAGACCTACAGACAGTCCAAGAAGTCTCTGCATTCTCTTTGTGTTGTGGAAGTAGTTGGTCCTTTTGTGGACAGGCACAATGCAGGTCATGTTGCATACACCAGGACCCCCAGAGCACCATGTATTCCGTCTGATTCGTTTGGGCTTTTGGAAGCAACATGAATGTCTCATTCTCATAGAGTACCTATGACTCAAGCTGTTCAGCACAGCTTTTGCATACTGATTTGCCAATGTCTTTCAGCATTCACCTGAACTAGAAACACCACCATCAAAAGAAAAGTCTTAAGACATTTATTCTCCCATATTAAGTTTAAATGATCAGAAACAAGGACAGTCTCCTAAAGTAGTGACACTGCCTTGCAAATCATTAAAATTTAAAAAATACAATATATTTGAAAATCTCTTTACTGTTCCTCCTTCATGGGACCATATTCTCAGTTTACTTTTCAGCTGTTTTGATGTCAATAACAAGTCAGCCAAAACAGGGGGTACTTTCAAATACACTGTCACAAGTCCTGCAACAGGCTGCAAATATTGCCCTTCTCATCTTCTTCACCTGCTGTGCCTTGCTCAGGCTGCAGCATAACTCTGTCCATTGCAGTGGCAGATATTTTTGCAGCAAGCAATGGGCCATAAGAAAAGAAGGTGTCTACAAGCATGTTTCACGTAGTTTTTCCTATCAGAGTGACCTCAAGAGCATTGGTTGCAAGGTGGCAGCTTGGAAACAAAAGAAGCCATATTCCATTACCAGTCTCACCACATCCTTCCTTTCAAGCAGTGCTTGAAGAAGCCCAAGGCAATCGAGTAGATATTGAATCACTTCTATTAAAGTTGGACTTCCTAAAGCTGAGTGGTTTATTAAAAAAAAAAGAAAACAGCACTGGAAGAGATTTAAAGAAAGCATAAATTATATTACCTTGGAAAGTACTAGAAAGTGAGCGTTGAGGTCCAGCAAGGGCATATACGGTAATGTATTAAATATGATATCCTACATAAAGCAAGACTTTCTTCAGCTGTAGGAGATGTGATGAAATATAGGCCTAAAAGAAGGTTAAGAGGCTCTGGATTCTCAATTACTTTGTAACAAAAGTGTCTTGGGGTGATTTATGAGAGATTCAGGACTTTCCTTTCTTCTGGGAAATTATTATTTTTTTTTTTATGGGAAGCTATTCAGAATGCCATAAACCCCTATTTTTTTTCCAACTGAATGTATTTTGTACCTCCAGGTATTGTGTGGCAAAATAAACAATAATAATAATAAGGACAGGTCAGATGAAAAGCCTCATTTCTGTTGGATAAATGCCTGCAGGGGAGGCTTCTTAGCACCGTGTGGTGAATACGGAAGGTGGCAGAATGCCTCTGCCTCAGTATGTGGGGGTGTTCCTCACCCAGAGGTGACCTGCATATCTGAAACCCACAGTGCCTGCCTGGCTCCCTGTGGGCAGCAGAGCCTCTCCACATAAGAGCAGGGGGCTCTCTCTACAGCTGACCCACAGGATGAAGGCAACTATCCATAACAAGCCCATGCCTCAGCAGCCACTAGCCTTATACTGCTCTGAAAAGCAACTGTATACAACACAATGCTCTCCCACACAGTCAATGTTCGTGGAGTGGTAAACCCACTTTTTTATTTTACACAGCTTCATTCCTGTTATTTCAGAACAGCCAGCACTGTGATGGGGTATTAGCCGGATGCTTTCCATTGTAAAACATCATCAGCTGAGTCATTTACTGTATCCTAAGACTTTTTGCATCTGGGCTGCAGGAAAACAGATGTACTCAAGTGACTCTGAGCACTCTAATGACTCACAGCACTTTATCGCTAGTGATGGCACATGAGAAGGAAAGACGGCAGCTTGAACCACAGAGCCCAGCCCAAGCCTACAGGTCTGGTAACTGGAACATTTTTCACTTGTAACCGAAGCATATCTCTTATGGAAACTACTGAAGAATGGTAAACCCAAATGTCATGTGCCACTTCCTTACTGAGGTATTTCACAGCATGTAAGGGCATCATAAGAGCAATACCATTTCTCAGATGTGCAGTATGGCTCCTGACATTAATATTTTCTTTTCTGTATATCAGTGGGAGTTCTCAGCATACAAAAGAACAGTACCAGAAGCAAAATGTCATTTGCAGGTTGGGAGTAAAAATTTTGCCCAAAGACTGATGAGAAATTAAATTCGGGAGTAAAAATTTTGCCCAAAGACTGATGAGAAATTAAATTTAAACAGTGTGGATATTTACTGGTTCAGCCGACAGTCAAACTCCTCAGTGCTGCAATGCCAAAGAGAGTCAACTACTATCAGCCATTTGCTTATCCTCCTAAAGCACAAAAATCAATCCCTGAAATGAAGTAAACATAACTGCATTGATCTGGCAATGGCCTAATTTTTGAAAGTCACTAAGAGGCTGTAATAGTATTTTAATAAAATACAGCATTTGTTGGTGTTCACATGCAGGCAATGGAAGGATTACGTGATCACTCTGATCATACTCAGGACTGGAGAGCTAACGGTAGCAGGAATCTTCCCCAGTGCAGCCGAGAGACAAGAAAATCATTAAAAAGCTTCAAGTGCTGTTCAATTAATGTGGCAGTGTTGATAGAGGGGTGTTTTTTCTGAATAACTTTGGCATAGGAACAAAAAGATTCATTGCTTTCCACTTCTTGGAGAAAGCTTACAGAAACAATGCACTCTGTGTTTGGGCAGCCTATTAATTTGCCTTTGACAGCTAGCTTTCTTGAGCTGAGAATCACAGATTCAGATGTGGGCAAGCCTATCTCAAGTGACCCTGTTGGATATGCTCCATGAGTGTATGCCCAACTGCCATACTATATGTCTTCACCCACATTTCCATAGCCCTGTGGGTTGTTGCTTCCTGTACTCTGTGTTAACTGTCTGCTGCAATCACCAATACATGAAGTCTCATCAGACACATTCCCTACCCTTCCTTCTCCTGGCATTAATGTAGCTATGCCTAGTAGGGATCTGGGGAAGGCAAGGGGCAGCAAAATCCTCTCTACAGGGTCTGCTTTTTGAAAGGCAGAAGACTGACCTTGGTGCCCTTGCCCACCCTGTTTGCATTGACTGCTGGGCACTGATGCCTGCCCTTGGGGACAGACCATCTGGCTCTTCAAATCACTGGGTTTTAGTAGTTTGAGGGTTTTTTGTCAGCTTGAGGAACAACTTTATTTCACATACAGGGAAACCTGCTACAAACACTTTCTTCTTTCTCTACCTATCCTGATTATATTAAAGATTCATTTCAGTTGTTGGTTGCAACACTACCTACCCCCTTACAGTATAAAAGGACTATGGTCCTGGCCCTATTGTAGGGAAGCCCCTATACAGCATCTCAGCCTTTGGGTAGGGGAAGAAGCCTTATATGCCATTTTCCTGACTAACACAAACTTGAGTGCATCTTTGGGACCTTGGAAGTGGTACAGGGAGACCCTCTTCTCTTGTATGCCCTGGGGCAATGTTGCCTATTACCTCCCATACAGGGCCCTGGGGTGTATACAACTTTGTGCCTTTGGTCTACACCAAAAGAGAGGTAGAGATGTGCCAAATCAAACTATCCCTGTAGTCAGCCAAATGTATATCCTAAAATCGTTCATGTGTCTGTTACCAAAACCCAGTGGTGATGAATTCCTTTTGCTGGTGAAGGGTGGGATTTGGCTTCAGAGACACTTATATGCACTTACACTGGGACCCCTGTGTGCAGGTGTCTACATGAGGGCTGGTGTCATCTCTCTTCCCTATTTCCTCTTTCCCATCCTGTCAGCCTTTTCCCACTGTGCCACTGCTTTCACACAACTGTCTTCCCTCCCCCTTGCAGCTGCTCTTGCTTGGAAGATTGGCTCAGCAACCACCACAGGACTCTGAACTCTGAATCCAGGTTGGAGACAACTCTTAAGTCTCAGAGTGGCAAAGCCAAAGACACCCATGCTCCTCTTTTCAGCCACCTCCCTTTTGACTGACTCTCTGCTTGGCTTTTAGGCCTTTGCAGATTCACTGCCTTGGATAAGGTGCCCAGAAGCCCTCCTGAAGCTTGTGGAAAGCTCCATAGGTGCTGCTTGAGGAGCTGTGCATAGGTGGAGATGATCCCCATGAGATTCCTCTTCAGCTTCACAGTGCTCCTGCACATGGCCCAAATGCGCCTGAACTCTTTGAAAACTTCATCTTTCAACCTAGTCCTTTTGGGT
Organism: Pezoporus flaviventris; assembly: GCF_033815535.1. Classification (NCBI taxonomy): domain Eukaryota; kingdom Metazoa; phylum Chordata; class Aves; order Psittaciformes; family Psittacidae; genus Pezoporus; species Pezoporus flaviventris. Next base: position 24,739,762 of record NW_026892579.1, on the reverse strand, counting down.
TACACTAAAGAATTTAGGGGGCTATGAAAACTAAGCAGTTAACAGATACAACTACTAATGAGGTTTTGTTGGAGTTGCTTGCAGAAGCAAAGCACTCAAGTTTATGCCTCAGCATGTCAGTCCATCTCATATCCCTAATTAAGCTCTGTACAGTGTACTTACGTCCCTAGAAACCAGTAACCAGCTAAGATGTTCTTTTTTTTTTTTTTGCTTCCCTACATTATCCATTATTTAGCTTAAACTTCCATTTCTAAGACAACCTCTGTGATCCTCTGCTAACTTCAGCCATGCAAACCATCTCCTTTTAGCACTACAGGATGTTGTGTCCCTCTGTTACTGTAGCACTGAATTATCTTTTGTGTTTTACCTGGTTGGGCTTGAAGCACCTGATGCAGCGGCTCAGCAAGGTTCCTTGGAAAATCATCCCCTCAGTCATTTAAATAACTCCGTCCCTAACAATCCCAGGGTTTAATAAACCAGGATCTTTTTCAAAGGCTTGACTCTGGCTACACAAAATATTTCCTGCTCTTTCTTTTGATGTTACCTTCTAGACACCTTACTTTGCCTCTTTGGAGTTGCTTTTCTGTGGGGGATTTGTATGTTCTGCATGAAGTTTATTTAATTTTGCCCCGGAGGCCATGGGTCTACTTTGTAATTATAAGTCTTTGGTGCCTTTCTTTGAGTTCTTTCCAATGTAGCAGTACCTATTTTTAATTGACTTGGCAGAGAAAGGATGTGTGCCTGAAATGCGCCATGGATTACAAGAACATTATTTTTGAAAGTTTTGCCTGAACAAGAACAAGGTACATGCTTGCTTGACTGGCAATAGCTTGGATCAGCTTCCAAGTCTAACCAAGAGCGCTGCCTGTGTTTTTTGCAGTCTCTCTTCAACCATTTGGAAAATGCGACAGCTGTGAGCTCTCTAATCCCTCCTGTAGGGGTGAACATAGGCTTCTGCAAGGCTGTTGAAGACAGAGGGCTTTGTGCCTGTATAATCATAGAATCATAGAATGGCTTGCACTGAAAGGGACTTCAAAGATCACCTAGTTCTAACCTCCCTGCAATGGGCAGGGACACCTCCTACCAGACCAGGTTACTCAAAGCCCCATCCAATCTGCCCTTGAATACTTCCACGGATGAGGTAGCCACAGCTTCTATGGGCAACCTGTTCCAGTTCATCAGCACTCTCCCAGTGAAGAAATTTTCCTTATATCTAATCTAAATCTCTCTTGTTTCAGTTTAAAGCCATTCCCCCTTGTCCTATTGCTCTATGCTCTTGTAAGAAGTCCCTCTCCAGCGTTATTGTTGCCCACCTTTAAGTACTGAAAGCTGCTCTAAGATCTCCCCAGAGTCTTTTCTCCCCCAGGCTGAACAAGCACAGCTTTCTCAGCCTGAATTCATAGGAGAGGGGCTCCAGCCTCTGATCATCTTAGCGGCCCTCCTCTGGACTCACTTCAACAGCTCCATGTCCTTCTTATGTTGGGGGTCCTAGACCTGAATGAGTAATCCAGGTGGAGTGTCATGAGAGCAGAAGGGGAGAGTCGCTTCCCTTGAATGCTGGTCAAGCTTCTCTTGATGCAGCCCAAGATAAGGTTGGGCTGCAAGTGCACCCTGCTGGGTCGTACTGGGCTTCTCTTCAGGGTTGCTCTCAATCCAGCCTCCACCCAGCCTGTCTTTGTGCCTGGGATTGCCTGGCCCAGGTGCAGGACCTTGCACTTGGCCTTGTTGAAATTCATGAGGTTCTCACTGGCCACCTCTTAACCCTGCCAAGGTCCCTCTGGATTGCATCCCTTCCCTCCAGCATATCCACCACACAGCTTGGTGTCATCGGCAAACTTGCTGAGGGTACACTCAATCCCACTGTCCATGTCATTGACAAAGATGTTGAACTCTCCTGCCTGTCCTTCCTGAAGAGTCTGTATCCTTCCATTCTAACGCTCCAGTCACAGGAGCCATCTCGCATCATTTCTGTGATGCCAGTAAGATCGTAGCCCTGCAGGTGTGTGCATGTCTTGAACTCCTCTTGTTTCTTCCCCATGCTATGTGCATTTGCATAGAGCATTTAAGTTGCTCCCCAATGAAACTGAAGCATATACCCTCTCCTATAAAAACACAGCAGATAAGTCTGCCACATAGAGGCTCTCTGGGCATATAGTGTTTGTACAAATATTTTGGAATTATGTGTGTTTTCACTTTGTTTGCATGCTAAAACAATGCTCTCATTCAGAATCCCAGGACATAATTCAGCATCACTGCTACGCTCATTTCTGCTCACCTGCACAGACTACACCCTCGTGGAACTGATCCTGCAAGATGTTGAGCAATTTGCCATGAACAATAATGCCCTAAATTCCATGCTTATGGCTTAGCCATCTAAGTTATTCATCTGAGCTTGAAGCACAATCTAAGTGCTTAAAGCTAGGCCAAATATGTGGTGAGACCGGAAGGGTGGGACCCATCCCCTCTGCAGTGGCACTCATACATGTTGCAGTAGATGTGTGCAGGGATGGATCCTATTTTTGCTTGACAATTAATCATGTTATTCATCAAGATAAGGATCCATCCAGCAAAAGAGCAGGTTGGCTGCATGGAACACAAATGTATGTGTCAAGAGCTTGACATAAGGAGCATTTTGGGAAGATTTGGAAAGATAAAATTTCTTCAAAATAAGTAGGCAAAAGGCTAAATGGAGAACCAAACTTATTAAATGAGCTGCTTTTCAGCTTGGACAGCCAGCAGGAGCCTCGTACAGCATCTTCTGGGCACATGCTGTAATTTGCACTAGTTTGGGTTATTATAGTGCATTTAATAACATTTGGTGGTAGTCCAGAAAATCTGGGTGCTTTCAAGACCAACGCAAGATGATGGAAGAAACAACCTGGTGCAGGAAGACCTGTATTCTGGAGAGAGCACTCTTGTCAGAGACGACAAAAGCTCTGTTTGGTGTGGAGGATGCTGGATTTTGGGTCCTACAGACCCAGGTTGAAACACAAACATCCTCTTTTAAGGTTGTTTTCCCCACACCAGAGAACTGGTGAAGATGTTGAGACTGCAGTGGACTGGGAGCTCTGGAGAGGGTTGTGGGGAATGAAGTGCATCAAGCTTTACCACATATGTATTTTCTTAATGAGTGTAGAAAACAGCAGCTTTTAGAGCAAGAGCAACACAAATGAGCGAGCACATGGAAGCTTACATCTGAGATGAAATTTGTTCTCTACTTTAAAATACATGTTTGTTTCTGAAGAAGAAACAGTCCTGCTAGGTATCTGTTCTCTTCTGTTTAAGTAGGAATTGTAACAGTAAATAGTTTTATTGTATAAAATAATATTTCTTAGCAGTCAATTATCTAATATACTCAACACATAAGGGAAAAAAGGTTCTGATTTTAGCTGACCAAGGCAGTATGCCACCAACATGGAAAAAAGTTAATATTCTACCCTTCACAGATATCCTGTGTCTATATATCAGTGTATTTCTAAGTTCGCAATCATTGTCATATCTCTCTGGGTATTTTACAAAATCAGATAAACCATGGCAACTGAATAATAATGCAGCTTGAAAGGAAAAGCCATTAACAAAAAGAAATGCATTCTCCCCACTAGTTCCTTAATTTAAAATTCATGCCAGGCTTCAGCAATTTGAATATTAGGAAAAAAAATGTTCAAAGAGAATATGCAATGACTAAATGGTTATATATTCCTATGTCCTCTCAGAAGAGTAAGTGACAGCTATGCTTGGCAGAAACTTGAGGAGTTGCACTATACCCAGTCATACCAATTGTACCCAGTTTTTGCCTCTAGGGATGGCCAGCAACAAACTGGTTTGGCACAGCATGTTTGGTTTTAAACTTTGTAGCTCCAAAAAGGAGGCTAGGCAATACTGTATGTATAGAGGAATTCTGCTCTTCATTGCAAGCCATGGAAAGCAGGAAGGCATATATGCATTGTGCATTTTTCATCCTGGCCAACATAGCAGCAGCTAATCTCGTTAAAGCTGTTGGCAGCTGTGATGTGTAAGGGATTGGGATGCAACTGCAGAGCCTCTCCCTATCATGTGGCAGGGAATCAGAGTGCAATAAAGCCCACTTGCTCTATTCCTCTCAGGAGTATCTAACTCTTGCTAAGCTTTCAAGAGCATTCCACATGACAGTTGTTAAATGCAAGGAAAAGAATTGTCTTTGAGGAATTTCTGATTCCTACATGGGTGGTTGCTTTTCTTAAGTTTGAAAGTGTCAGTAGTAGTCTCAGTTTCTACCCTATTTTCTGCATAATATGTTTGCTGTCTGTCCCAGCTTTTAAAAGCTCTCCTCATATGGAAGAATATATTCTACGCATATTTTTGGTACTATCCTTTTCTCTGGTTTTAGCTGTAATGTTTTAGTTGGAGTATTGGAAACTATGCAGACTAGAGACCTCCTTCTACATTAGTTAATGGGACTTCAGCTACTTGTAGCAGAAGCATTTGGTCTTCTTTTGATTTTGTACTATTCTTTGTCACCTTCTTAACATTTATTTGATCTTCTTTCTTATTTCCTGTTGAAACTTTTTCAATGAGACACCCATAGTGATGTTCATGTTCTCTCTTATGATTTATTTGATTTAGAATACTGTAATACTGAGGTAGATGCAGTTGCTTTCTGCCTTGCATTTCTATCAGTTAATTTAATAGTGACTATCTATCCTATGTTCAGTTTCATCTTTCATTATGTGACCTTTTGGCAAAGTTGTTAGATTCTCTGGAAATTCTACACCATCTTTTGTTCTCCTATTACAAGATTGTGTCATCCTGAAATGATGTCACTTCAGTCACTCCCATTCAGACTTTCTGTCTATATAACCCATATCTATGGACATTTCTTTACTTAAAACTTTTATTTTTATTGCAGAATTGTTAAACATTCTCTCTGCAAATAACTTCTCAGCTTCTTACAAGACCTTCTGATTTTTAATACATGGGTAACTGGATAAATATTCAGAAAATTTCTTTGGATAAAGAAATTGTTATATTTTTATTGTGTTTTAAAGAAAGAGTAAAGATAAACATGGAGTTTAACTAAGGTTACATTTATTCTGAAATAAATATTGAAATCCTTAAAATTTATATGCTGTTGTATGATGTCCATAAGTAATCAAAAGAGCTAAGCCATCCATAAGAATCATGGTTCTCTTCAACTTGCAAAGCACAGAGTAGTGTAGGGGTGACTTATTTCCCAGACTATACCTACAATGTGCTATGAGGTAGGAAGCTAACAAAGCAGGCTTCAAATACTCTAAATGATATAACTAGAGTGATTAGTGAAAATATCAGTACATCAGGAGAAGCAAATGTTAGACTAAGGAAAAAGAAAAGGTTTTTCTTCACAGCTTCAGCCCCCAGAGAGAAGTGAATCCTGCATGTCAAACACACCATAAACCAGTTCACTAATAGTCTTAGCCATCTGCTAAAAAAAAATGAAGCAAGGTAATTCATTTACAAGAACTTGATAAGGTCGATAAATCCTCAAAAGCTAATGAAGTAAAAGTTTCTGAGCAAGGATTTATCTAGGTCTGTATGCACAGGAAGGCTGCTTTTGTACCATACATCCACCCCCTGCTGAACAGTTTTCAGAAGGCCTTTGACATTTGGGTAACAGCTAGACCCACAAGCACACCTCTTTGTGGTTTGTGTCTCACACTGCCTGTGCCACTGATAAACCTTGTGGGGCTGCCCACAAGCCAACCAGCCCAACAAGCTGCTTTGAGCTTTCCTGAATGCTGACATAGGAATACAAAGAAAAAGGGCTGCACAGCTAAATTGATAAATACAGGCAGGATTTCCCAAAACACCGACTTCAGCATACCCAACCAATAACAGGCATGTGCTGGTTTCCAGAGCATATCTCCAGAGCAGCCCTGAGTGCAGACCTTTGAGAGCCACAGGGCACCCCAGGGACCACAGCTTCTTCATCTCATTTCAGACCAGCAGCAGCCTCACTACACGAACCACTGTGTTTGATCTATAATGTTCACTTATAAAACTCGTAAGAGTTACTTGTTCCATAAGCTAAAATAAACAGGGGAAGGGGTAAGGTCTTCTGCACTAGAACACACACAGACTCTACACATGCACACAGAGATATACACACGTATATATAACAAGTGAGTTGATAAAAATTAAACCTTCAGCTATCATCTTCAGCCTCAAGAAAAGACAGATTAATCTGCAAATCTGCATGCCCAGAGGACTATCACATCTCTTTTCTGGCAAAGCAGGGAGGGAAGGGGAATGTTCTGCAGCCAAAAGCACCTTAACTGGAAGGGGATTTCATGTTCGCCTTCTGAATCACAGCAAAATAGCAGCTGCTTCTGCCAACCTTTCCCAGGGCAATGTGGCCCAGGGAAAGCGATGGAAAAATGTTTGCAAGCCTTTTAGGACTTAGTATATTAACATAGCTATGGCAAATTCCAGGCAGAAGTCTATCAGCTCCCAGGAAATTCCTGAGCTTTGCTACCACTGCCTGCCTGGTGTCAAGGTGCACTTGGTGGTGGCACAGGCACAAGCCTGCACTTATCTGTGGAAGGCAGCAAGGCGTCATGAGAAGTGGTTACTGCAAGCCACCTCCCAGAGGATAAAATCACAGATCACTGCTACCAAATGCATTTGAGAAAGGACAAGTTACATTCTGGATGAGGAATCTGCATTCTTTGCAGCTAAGTTTTACTTGACGTGTTACAAGATGGTTTGCTGCTGTCCACTGAATTACAGGGGTTGCTTGGATTTCTTGCTGGAATCACCCACATTGCATTTTGAATTTTAGGTATGACTGTAGATTAGGTTTTGTGCTCTGTCACAGTGTGGGAGTCCTGTGGGATCTCCTACTTTTGTTGTGTGTGATCCAGGTCCTCTTCATGCCAGGGACAGCATTACTAACAAGCTGATTATCTGCAAAACTGTGCAATGGACGTTTGCACTTTGCTGGCTGCTTACACAGTTTTTAATAACCTTGTAATCTTAGCCTTTGTCCTATCTCTAGCCTTTGCTTTGCCAGAAGTGTCTCTGCCAAGATACAGCTCTAATAGGATTAGTCTAGAGCAATGGGGGGCAGTTGGTATAATGAAGAAAATATGACTGTTTTTTTTTACTTGATGTGATTAGCAGACAAAATACAACTGGTTAACAGCACCAGATAAACAGTCTGTAGCACTTTTTAAGTAATATAATGGACTATTAGCAGATTTAACAGGCATTAGCTCAACCCAGTTTTGTCTGATACAGATGCCAACATCTGCTCTCTAGCAGGAGCTAGGTAGCAGGGATCACATCATATATTTTCTGAAGAGAGCTTAAATCCCAGCCTTTCACAGTTACAAAGGCAAAGACGTTTTGAACTGGTCTCCTGAAAACCCCATTCTGGGGCAGCAGTTAGAGTCAGCAGGGTTTCCGACACTGACTTCTGTGAGAGCCCTAAATCAAAGCATCTTTTGTTGGAAACATGGTGGTGATGTATCTGTTTTGAAAAGAATTATTCAGGATGAAAGAGTATGGAGTGCTCATTTAAAAATGCAGACAATCAGGAAAAGCTTCCTGAAAATCACACAATTGCAAGATTGAAAGAAACTTCAAGTTTTTCACTTCTTAGGTTTTTCCAGTGTCTTACTAGCCTGAGAACCAAAAAATATTTCCTAATACATAACATAATTTTGCATTACTGCAAATTTGACTTTTGTCTTATTATCAATAGACAAAAAATGGAGCTGATCACTATCCAATTAAAAGGTTTTGATTTGTTTGTTCTTCATTTTAAAAGCATTATTATATTCCCTAATAAACCATATATATTTGAGCCTTTCTTTAAAAGTCAGGGAATCTGAATTATTGCATTCTCTCTCTGTGAGCCCTCTTTTCTCAAAGGGGAGAACTTAAGCTGGACACATATTTCAGCAGCACTGAGAACAGCCAAATTATTAACTCTCATATCTTATCTGACACTCCTGCCAATAGATCTCACAACATTTTTCTTTTTGTGCAGCAAACTTCTGCTTTTGACTCATGTTAAGACGGTAACTTGTTGTAATCCTAGATCCTTTTCTGCAGAATAATCCCAGATCCTTCTTTCTCAATATCCCCAAGCTTGTATTCATTCGTTTAATTTTTCCTTCCTAAGTGCAGTACTCTGTACTTGTCTTTATTTCATTTAATCTTATTGATTTCAGGCCATTTCTCCAATTTGCCAAGATCATTTCAAATTCTAAACTTGTCCTCCACAGGGCTTGCAAGCCCTCCCAGCTTGTTGTCATCAGCAAATTAGTATATGTGCTATTTTATCATTTGAACTGCTAATGAAATTGTTGAGCAGAGCTGGCCCAAGATACCCCCCCACAGGAGCCCATATAAAATGCATGTCTGGTTTGATAGAGAGTGTTGATAAGAATGTGAATCGTTCTGACTATTTTTTTTTCAAGCAACATATCTGCTGTACAGTAATTCCAACCCGGCCACCTCCCACTGTGCTGTGAAATGCTGGAGAATATTATACCGTGTCAAAAGCCCTGCTGAAGACGTCACAGTGATTGCTCTCCTCTTATCCAGCACGCCTGTCAAGAAGGGAAATCAGGCGGGTTTGACATGATTTGTTTTTCACAAATCCCTTCAGGCTCTTTCTTGTCACCTTGTTATTCTCTAGGTGCTTATAAATCGATCATGTGATAATTCGTTCCAGGATCTTCTCAGGTACTGAAATTATGCTGACTTCTACAAAATTCCAAAGAGCTTCCTTTATTTTCTGTCTGAGGTTAAAACTGTGTCTGTCATTCTTTGTCCTCTGGAATTCCTTCTGCACTTTGTAAGTTCTCATAGATACACTTTTTGAATTGACTCAGTTGGCTTCCTCCAACCCAGATTGCCCCCTACACACAGGCCTCTCTGGAGCTCTGCAATTGCCCCCCCTCCTCCTAGGCTGCCCATGGTCTTCCCCACTGCACCCTCTAATGCTAATCAACTGCTTTTGCAGACAAGGAAGGCATCCCTGGCTTTCCTCCACCATGAGTTTTCGTCTCCCACAGCTGTGAGGCTCCCCAGAAAGCCCTACCCATGCCAAGCTTTATGCCTGTGGAGAACAGCCACTGCACAGCCTGTCACTGCCTGTCAGGGGGTATTATATCTCTCTTCTTAGAGAAGATGTTCAGTAAATCCACTTCAAGGAAGTAATTTAATATAAAGCAAGTGAATTATTACAGGCCCTAAATTCTGAGATAGAAAGTCTTAGTAAGGCTTCCTGGATAAAGTCTTTCTGTATATTCAGCCTAGTATGGTAGTCTGGAGAGTATTTCAACATGACATTAAAGCCCAAACTTAACTATTATTCAAAAGATTTTTTCCTCTGGTCAGTTTTGTAACTCTTTTTTGTTGATATTAATATTGATAAGCTTCTAGAAGCAATTGCATTTGTGAGAATCAGAGCCAGAAAAGGAAGAAGAAAAGCATTAACATATCAGCCTTCAAAGTGTCATTTGTTACATGCTCTCCTTCTGTTAAGCATGGCCTTTCTTCCAACTCCATCTGCCTTCTAATGAATTTTAAAGTAAAAACAGAAAGAGAATAAAATTCAATCTTTTTTATTGCTTACTCTTTCAAAGTGCAATCCATTCAGATGGAGATTATTTCCTGGAAGAACTGATCGAGTTTCCTGGGACAATTACAACACTAGGAGGAAGAACATACTAGATATTCTACTAGGAAGCCATCTATGTCAACAAAAAGAAGGTTATGATCTAATGTGATTTCTTTTCTCCCTTTCAGTCAGTAAGAAGTCCAGAAGAAGAAATGTACCCATAAAATCTGAATTTGGTTAATTATGTCCTACTTCAGCTAAGCAGTTTCATTCTCAGACATAAACATCTTCTCACAGGGTTATTTCCATTCTGAAATCCTGATGCAGTGTTTCAAGAGCTGACGAGGGTGTGCCTTTGCAGCATGCCAGCCAGGCACTACTCCCTTTCAGAAATGAATGCTGGCTTAGGAGAGAGACGAGCATAGCTCTCACTGTGATTCCAAGTTTGTGACACACAACAGAAGGAAGAGGGAACAAGCAGGAGAGTAAACTGAAATGATGTCTACCTTCCTCACGTATGCTGTTGAATAAAGCCAAATCAACAACCTTCTATATTTGGTTCCATAATAGACATTGCATTTTCAAGGCTTAATGCCAAGTGCTTTTCCTCTGCATTTCTGTTTCCCTGCTGAGAAATGATCAGCATATTCATGCGAAGTGCATAGCTCCACTTTCCTCCTAGCTTTGCACTAGATATTTGGAAGCTGGCAACCTAGAGTCATGGATGCAAGGGAAGTATTGCTTCCAGGAAAAGTCTATGCACTTGGCAGCCTTGACTGCAGATGGTTTCCTTTGTGAACTTTTCATTAACAGTCTTTCATCTATACCTACACATAGAGCACATAACTGGTATTAACCAGGTCCCCAGGGAGTCTGCACTTGGCATAATACATGAATGTGATACCTGTAACACTTGGCATGACTTTCATTGCAGTTGAGCATGGATAGAGCTCTGAGAGGTCACAGTTCTTCCTCAGCCAGGACCTCCACTATCTCTGCCATGTAAAAGTAAAACTGGATTCTCTCTTCCATTAGAAACACATGGAGGTTTCCAAAGCTCGTTTTCCTCTTACAATGGGATAAACAGTTGAGTGCTTTCTTTTTATTTTTTTTTCTAGAACAATATATATACTGATACAATGATTTGTGATTTAACATTTCCGAAAGGCAAACTGAATTATTTTGTTTTCACATAAATTCTTCTTAAAAACTGATTCATTACCTCAAAATAATCTCAGTATGAGCAACTGGGTGTGCACATTTTCAGTAAGTTTTTCCTCCAGGTACTTGTGGCTGCCTTTTACCCACCTCAAATACCTCAAGAGCAGGTTCTGGCTACCTCACACTTTTTAATGAATTGACCTTCATAGGTCCCACATTTATTATGAAAGTGGTGCTATTGCCTCTGTACATACAGAGTGGAGGTATTTACTCAAGAATAGAGAAGAGCGTCTTTCAGGTCCAGGTATAATACTATTTCTCTGACACATCCCATATGCATTTTTAGCTCCAAATGTCAAACCACAGACTCAGACAATAAGAGACAACCTTGTTCTGTTTTAATCTCAGCTGGTAACTCAGTACCACGTAGCTGCTCACTTACCTTCCTTCTCCCCTCTCCCAAAGTGGGATGGGGCGAAGAATCAAAAGAGCATAAACCCCATGGGTTGAGGTAACAACAGTCCAATAACTAAAGTACAATATCCTACTACTAATAATATTCATAATGATAAGGGAAATGACAGAGAGAGAGAATATAAAACAAAAAGGGGAAAAGAAAAAAAATACCACAAGTGATGCACAATACAGTTGCTTACCACCCACTGGCTGATACCCAGCCTGACCCAAGCAGCGATTGGTCCCTTCTGAGTAACTCCCCCTAGTTTATATACTGAGCATGACGTGCTGTGGTATATAATACTCTTGGCATGTTTTGGGTCAGGTGTATTGTCTCTGCTCCCTCCTAGCCTCTTGTTCCCCTCCCCACTGGCAGAGTATGAGACTGAAAAGTCCTTGGTCAGGGTAAATGCTACTTAGAATCATAGAATAGTTTGGGTTGGAAGGGACTTTCAACAGTCATCTGCTCCAACCTCCCTGCAATGAGCAGGGGCTTCTTCAACTACATCAGGTTGCCCAGAACCACATCCAGCCTGGCCTTTTAGCAACAGCTAAAACATCAGTGTGATATCAACATTATTCTCAGACTAAAGCCAAAATACAGCACTGCACCAGCTACTAGGAATAAAATTAACTCTATCCCAGCCGAAACGAGGACAAATATACATTCTGTTCCTTCTCCATCCTCTTTGCCTGCTGTGAGCTGCCAACCTGATTCCTCAGCTACACCTGTATGCACAACATAGCCCAGGCACAGAACTTAATTCTCTTCTTTGTCAGTCTTGAATAGACACTGACTCACCCAGAAACCAGGGACCTTCGAAATGTCTGAACCTGTGGCAAATGTCACCAGTCCTCAAAGACTCACACAGCAGCTGGAAGTCAGTATGGCTGAGCTGTATACTCACCTCAGCTGTGCCTCATTGTTACTGATGGGGAAGTGAGGTGATGGTGCTGGAGGATGCATGAGTCCAATTGTACTCAGCTCCCTAGGTGTGATATATCTTTGCACAGAACAGAGTTATTTCCCTGAGGGAAATGGCTGTAATCTTTCATTATACATATTACAAAAATGCCAACTCTTAAGCACAATCATTTTGATGTTGTCCCACATTGCACATGTAGCTATGCACTTTCTTCTCAATCTAGTGCCTAAATGGCATGATTTATGCTTTTGTAGTGATTGTGCAATGATTTACCACTCTATAGTAAATATTGGTCGTTGTTTGTGAACTCTGGGTAGTAACTTCTTGTTTATCATGCAAACAGAAAAGTTTTCATCATCAAATTGTCAAAATCTGTAGGTTGTGACTCATGTCTGTGCCTTTCTTTTCTTATATGACCTTGTCCTGGGTTCAGCAGTAGCAGTCAATTTTTCTCCTTCTTAGTAGCTGGTGCAGTGTTCTGGTTTGACTTACAGCCTGGGAAGAGAGCTGATAACACCGATGTTTTTAGTTGTTGCTGAGTAATGTTTACTTTGACCAAGGACTTTGTGAGTCTCATGCTCTGCCAGGGAGGAGGGGAGGCCGGGAGGAAGCAGAGACAGGACACCTGACCCAAGCTAGCCAAAGAGGTATTCCATACCACAGCACATCATGCCCAGGGAGGTAACTGGGAGTTACCCGGAAGAGCACTTGCTCTCTTCTGGGTAGGGCTCGTTTTGGCGGGTGGTATCGTATTCTCTTCCCTTGTTATTTCCCTTATCATTATTATTATTGGTGGTAGCAGCAGTGATTTGTGTTATACCTTAGTTACTGGACTGTTCTTATCTCAACCCGTGGGAGTTATACTCTTTCCATTCTCCTTCCCATCCCTCCGGGAGTGGGGGGGGTAAGGGGGGGGGTGTGAAAGAAAGAAAGGGTGGGGGGAGTAAAAACTGTGTGGCCGACTGGGTTTAAACCATGACAGTCCTTTTTGGCCCCCAAAGTGGGGCATGAGGGGTTGAGATAACGACAGATCTGACCAGAGTGTGTCTAATCATATTTGTGATAAGCATTCATTGTTTTAGATTACTAGTCACTCATCACAATGATGATTTATTGGCTCTCAAAGTTCTTGCTCTTGATCTCACAGTTTCAGAGTATCGTACCTTACTTAGAGCCGGTATTTGCTGTATTAGTGTTTTTCAAGTGTGGGGCTTGGGCTAAGGTTCTTGTCTCATTGTACTTTATCGTAATGACTTGTAATGCAATAGACTCATTGATCATGAAACTGATCTGGCTTATGTTCCCAGTGTGGTCACCACCTTTATACTTTGGGAGGTATACAATAAAAATGCTTAGCAATTACACATCTTTTTTCTCCTTCTCGGGTGGTCAACTTGTGAAGGAGACATTCTTTTACCCTCCCAGTCCTCCCCCCCCCCCCCCCCCCAACCTTTTACAGCATCATTTGAGAGTTTTGAAGTTTTTGAATGGCCTTTTAATACTTTTGAGACCTGTTTTGCTGGTTGTGATGGGGATCACCCAGGTTTGGGTCTTGTCTGGGGTTAAACAACGATGTAGGAGGACCAAGAGATTTTCCCTGAGGCTGGACAGCCATGAGTGGCAGGGTGTGTGGGATAGTACGGGCAAGTATCTAGGTCAGTGGGCCCCTCCAGTACTTTGGAATTTCACCACCGAACAACTGCAAAATCCAGAAGAATTAGTAAAACACTTAAATGAGGTGTGTGGTCATTCTGGCCATACCAGAGATGGACAAATCATGGCAACGTGCTGGGGCTTGGCCTACGCTTACAGGGCCTTGTTCAACACTATCCAGCACCTTCAAAAGGAAAAGAATGTCAGCGGATCTGAGGGCAAAGCAACAATCAGTGCAGCTACTCCAGCTCCAGGCACAGCAGCTTCACCACCCCCAGCAACAAGTACAGTCACTACTCAAACGTTGGCTGCAATGAACAGCGCAGCTACCCCAGTGGCAAATACAGCAGCTGCTCAAACTTTGACTGCAACAGACAGCGTGGCTACCCCAGCTCCAAGCACAGCAGCTACACCACCCTCAGCGACAAGTACAGTCTCTACTCAAACCACAGGGGTAATCACTGCAGCCAAACCAGAGGACCAATTCGTACCAATATCGGTTGCCCCTGTATGCAAGAGAAAAAGCAAAAAAGAGGCAAGAAGGGTGAAGCAAGATGAAGAAACAATGAATTCACCACCTGGTCCAGCATCTGACCAGGAGTCATCATCACATGACGAAGAAGAAGAAGAAGAAGAGGTGACTTCTCCCCCTCGGACCTCAACCGAGCTACGGAATATGCAAAAAGATTTTACCCGTCAACCAGGAGAGCACATCATCACCTGGTTGCTCCGATGCTGGGACAATGGGGCTGATGGTCACGAACTAGAAGGTACAGAAGCCAAGCAGCTGGGATCACTTGCTAGAGAAGGGGGAATTGACAAAGCAATTGCAAGAGAGAAAAAGTCCCTCAGCCTTTGGAGGCGGCTCTTGGCAGCTGTGAAAGAAAGGTTTCCGTACAAGGACGATGTTACGAGTCGTTCGGCCAAGTGGACTACTATAGACAAAGGCATCCAGTCTCTGAGGGAATCAGCTATCGTAGAGATGATCTATCACATCAAGCCGAATAACGGGAATACACCCATAGATCCAGATGAAGTTGAATGTACATGACCCATGTGGCGAAAACTTACACGGAATGCACCATCATCATATGCCCATTTATTGGCAACAATAACCTGGAATGACATAGTACCACTAACAGTGGATGAAATGATTCATAAAGTCCGAGAGTTCGAAGACAATCTCACCCCTTCCATTATCTCAGCTGTGGAAAAACTGTCCCAGGACCTCAAACAATTGAGGGACGATCTATCTGATTTATCCAGCTCCTCACATGTACCAACACACGTCTCAGCTATTAACAAAAGGCGTCCTATTGTTCGAGAGAGAAGATATAGAAGGTATACACCACGGTCTACCCTGTGGTTTTACCTGCAGGATCACGGAGAAGACATGACAAAGTGGGATGGAAAACCTACTTCAGCTTTGGAGGAACGGGTGAGTGAATTGAAGAGGGGAGCAAGGGCCAAGACTGATCATCCCATGAGAGCTGCAGCTTCAGTCTCTGGTGAGTGGAGACCGAGGAAATTGAGCAGCTGTCCACCTTGCCTGGTCTCTCAGAGGATCCTTCTGTTGTGGGGTTGCTGAAAGTTGAAGAACAACAAGTGCCAATCGCGACCACAACAGTGCATCAGCGGCAATATCGCACCGACTGAGATTCCCCGATTCCCATCCATCAGCTGATCCGTAGACTGGAGAGTCAGGGGGTGATCAGCAGGACCCGCTCACCCTTTAAGAGCTCCATATGGCCAGTGCGAAAGTCTAACGGAGAGTGGAGACTGACAGTAGACTATCGTGGCCTGAATGAAGTCACACCACCATTGAGTGCTGCCGTACCAGACATGCTAGAACTTCAGTATGAACTAGAGTCAAAGGCAGCCAAGTGGTATGCCATGACTGATATTGCCAATGCATTTTTCTCAATTCCTTTGGCAGCAGAGTGCAGGCCACAGTTTGCTTTGAGGGGTGTCCAGTGCACTTGAAACTGACTGCCCCAGGGGTGGAAACACAGCCCTACCGTTTGCCATGGACTGATCCAGACTGCACTGGAACAGGTCTCAACAACTAGAATAAAAAAACTCAGAAAAGTTTCCGTGTTCTATTCAAGTTCTATTACTTTTCTCCCTAGGAAAATTAATTTCTATTTAACAGGTAGAAACAGTTAGAAAATCCCACAGTGAAGTAAAAATAACATAATTTCTGCCATTGACACAGAACCCCTCACAGCTTTCACAGGAGGATTTGCCCTAAGGAAATACTGCTGCAGCAAGTATAATTACAGCAGGTTAATACATACTGGAGACCCAAGTTATAGCAGCTTTATCAGAGATGATCTTGTACCACTAAATCTGTTTTACTGCGCATTTTACTAAAGATTTTCTTTAGGGACTGAGGATACTGTGACAAGGCTTCTATCAACTATGACAAATTCAATAGATTAATATTGACTGCACAGTTCTAATATCCTGGGGGATTTAAATGTGTTCTTTAATATTTTCCAGGTTTCCCTTCTTTTCCTGTCCATATTTTGTAAGACTCAAACTCAACTAGTCCATCTTATCATCCATTTGCTTATCCTTATTGACACCATGCTGCTTTTTGCAGATGATGGAAGTGGAGGGTACTCTTTTGCTGTGAGTTGTGGTAACCCCTTTCAGTCTTATCTTTTACCTGGGATACTACAGAATTATTCACCACTCTCCTCTGCGCAAGCCCTAGGTAACATCTGGGGCTCATTTCCCTTGTTGTGCTCCCAAGAACACAGTGGAGTCATAAAGTGGTAACTTCCATCTGCTCTTCACCACATGCTTTTCCAGTTTCTGGCACCTTCATTTTACCATGGTCTGCAAGGATGAGTTACCTTTCCTCACCTGCTTGAAGCAAAACTGCAGATAATCCACAAAAATGGACCCGCAGTTTCTATAGAGATAATTGTATTTTATATATAAACATTTGGAGCAACAAAATGTAAATCCCTTCCAGAAGGAAGGTGGCAAGAGTTATGTTCTGCATGCATGTAGGTGCATGTGTGTTTCTTTCCTGCTCCGTTCAGCACCACAGCAATGCCAGGGCACTTTCCCTCTCCATGCAAAAGCACAGCAGAAGCCCTCTCCTTTCCTTGTGTCACGCATGGGCCAAAGCAGACCTTTGATATTAGATTCTTTATACTTTATCCTGTCCCCAGTTTCGCTGCATTGCAGACTTTTTGACTGAAACTATAGAAATGCTTTGTAAGAGTTTTAACCAAAGGTTTTCCATGGTCAAGTATGGCTTCAGATTGGTTTCAGCTGATCTGCGGGGTATTAGGGGCTGTTTCATTACAAGAAAGAATGGAGTAGCATCTTTCCTTTCTTCCAGCTCTACATTTGTGAGTCTACCCCTGCAGCCTCTAGCTGCCCCTGCTGCCCACAGAGCTGGGGTCCAGCTCTGAGAGGCAGTGCAAGAGAGAGGTTGAAGGCGAGTGAACCTGCAGTGCCCTGAGCTCCTAAGAGGTACCTCCTCCTCCTGTCCTGTGCCTTGGGCTGCCATGGGCTGGATCCCACTGACAGCAGCTCCCAATGTTCCCTGGCAAGCCAGGGGAGATGGATGGTGTGTAGGGGACAAAGAAAGGAGAGCTGCGCCCTACCAGACTCTGGATAACAGCTTCTGTAGTATTTTCTCTGCTACTTTACGCCATACCTCTGGTCTCAGAAATACCTAGCTGAGTCTTGCAGCTATAGGGACAAAGCACATTTTAAGAATGCACATTTTTCTAATTCCAAGTTGTGGCAGTAATCAGAATCCAGGTTTTCCCTATCAAAGTAGGAAAAAAATACTAATTACCTTTCGTTACTGTGTTAGGCACAGGATGAAGCTCTAGGAGACATTTACCTTCCACACAGTGACCAGCTGACCATTGGCAGAGAGTGCTGAAGAGTACTCCTAAAATTTCAAGTTATAGTCCTCAAGGCAATGAAAGGAGATTGGTAAAATGTTCAGTATTGCTGAAGACGACAAGAGAGAGTAAAGAAGAACTGGTTACTATTGAATAACTCTTTGGGAGCTGCTGCCTCTTCCTAAATACCTCTTTGGCTGGTGCATTGAAGGATGTTAGTGTATTGAGGCTGATTTGGATAACAGCTTATGCTGGGATCCTTTACTTTTCTCTGAAATTCAACAAGACAGAATAGATTAGGAAATGAGGCTTCTTTTATTTATGTTCTTCCTGCTAATTATGATGGTCTGTGTAAAAGCACTGCCCAGTCAAAGTTCAGGGCCCAGCTGTGCTGAAGCTTTGTGAAAAGATGTCAAAAAATTTCTCTTCCTTCCAGTGGAGAGGGCTGTTTTTTGACTCCAGGTGCAATGGTTCATTATGATACAGATGATCAAAGAAGGGCTGGCTGTCTTGGAAAAGGATAACAGGTATCAGGGTCCCTAATCGTGTAGTTCATGAGGGAAAATGAATGGTGGATTTTTTCATGAGTCTTCTTCCAATTTTAAATCAGTGAGTTTTTCCACTTTAACAAAAATCAGAATGGCTGTTCATGTTGGAGATCAAGGGCTTGACTTGCCCAGTACCCTGTCTCCAGCTACAAGTAAATGCCAGAGAAGAGTGGGGACAGGAGAGGAGGATTTAATACTTTGAGTAATCTCCTGTACTGAGTCATCCACAGTGGACCCCTCCTATACATGCATTTGTCCAGCCTCTCCTTAAACCTATGCGACCTTTTTGCATTTACAGCTTCCTTTGGCAGCAAATGCCCCAAACCTATCATAACTGCACAAACAATTATTTCTAGCTTTATTTTGCACCAAGTTCCTGTTAGGTGCATTTATAGGCTCCTAGTTCTAGTAATGAAAGAAACAGTTGCTCCTTCACTCTGTGACATCATGATTTTGCACATTCACCTATTTCCCCTTATTCATATTTGTATCTTTTTAGAGGGATGACCTTGGTCTGCTTTTTCCTTCAGCTGAAATTATGGGACCCTTCCCCAGATTCAATCCTCTATAATAAACTTCCCTGAACCTCTCCCTACAACAGAACATCATTTTAGGGATTAAGCAACTTGGAACTGCACAAAGTATTCAAGGAAAATTATGTATGTTTCCTCTGGGGTTGAACTAGAATACAGCTGTTGTTCTTTTGCTTATGCATATAGTGAAAGCTGGCCCATCTATCTTCAAAGCAATTTACATTTTACAGTGATATTTCTGCTTCAGTGCAACCCTGTAAGATGGTGGGAAGTTCAAAGTGCTAAATGTCCTCTATTCTTCTTTAAGTCCTACAACTCCAACTAGTTTCTCTTTATGCTATGAGAAAATTTTGTTCCCTTCTTTTTACACTGTGGGATTTTTTGCAGTGTGTGTATGCATCTTAGTTTTCTTCTTAATGAAATTTTGCTAGCCCTGCAAGAAGTAAGAGACACAACAATGCATTATTTTAATATCTTTCCTTGTGCACTGATGATGCCTCTCTATAGACCACTGATCTTCCTGTTGTGACCTTATAATAGACAAAGTAAGTCTTGGAAGACTTGGGGACAGTTAGGACCTTAATTAAAAACAGTAAATTTAAAGTTTTAATAGTAGATGGAGGAAATGATGAAGTTTACCAAATCTTCTCTCCAAACTTTAATTTTTCATTTGAATTTGCAGGTTGCAATATCACTGAATATAATTCTTGGCTATAATGTGCTTTATTAAACCATACAAGCAGGTTTGTCCCAATGGGCTAATCTTCTTGGTAAGAAAAATTGAGCTGATTAAATGATGCCCACTTCATCCTCATTAGAAAGCTCTTTCACTATAATAAAGCACAGCTATGTCATGGCTTCTGGCTATTTGCAACAGTCATTATTATCCTTATTACACCTCTTCATAATTTGTCTCAAGCATTTATCGATGTATATTAATGCATGTGTTCTGATTGCAAAGCATCCATCTCAGGCTTTTACAGCCCATACAGTCTCAAGCAGGGTACCTAAACCCATACGTCAGGTATCTGACCTAAATCTGTATGTCAGGGAAAAGGCACTTACCAGCTGACATTTCAACAATCCCTGCGCTCAAAGTGCCTCTCTGGTGCAGCTATGCTGCCATATGAAATGCTCCTGACGTGGGCACAGGTCTCTCTTGGTAAATAAACAGCTTGGATATTTTTGTACCTATGATTATCTATGGTCCTTCAGGGTGGTATGAGCTGGTCTAAAACTACTTTAGATCACTTCTGCCAATTAATTGAGACTCCATTAGAATGTGAGTTGACATCCATGGTATTATGATATTACTCAGAATCTGAAAAGCATCAGTTATGCCTTAGGGGTCCCAAACACACATTTAACTGATAAAGTCTCATTTCAGGTACTGAGCCATTTTCCCCTATTCAAAGGGTGCTGTGTTTATAGGGTTTCTTTGGTGTTGGCTTTTTCTTTTTTAATTTCATTTTGAATTATTCTTTATTTCCAGGTATGACTGGAGCTTTCCTTGCTAAGTCATATGACAACTCTTCTCCTCTCCTTCCTTCTCTTTTTCTTTTCACTGGGAAGCTCCTCACTTTACTGTAGTTAACAGGTTTTGCTCCTCACCTTAGAAGACCTTTTCCTTTCCCTTTACAAGCTTGTCCTTCACCTCTGCTATGAGATTTCTTTCCTTTTGGGTTTATTATTTGGTTTTGCATTTGGACTGCACACTGTGATTGCGAGGCACATTATCCAGAAGAAAGGCTGTGAGCAGAATGTGGAAGGTAATGAGGAGTTATCTGTGATCATTTGCTAGTCCCAGAAAAAAATATGCTCCAAACCAGAAGGGTGTTTTTTTAGAAAATTAGCCTAGAAATAGATGCAATCAATTATTGTGCACACACATGTGCCTGCTCAGAGAAGACGGCAACTGGATAGAAGTGATGCAAATAAGAAGTAAAAATTCTGAAAAATTAGTAAGAAAAAGCAAATTGAACATGGATAAATCAAAAACCAGTTGATGTAAGAGCAAAAGAGAGACATTCTTTTAAACATAGCAGGAACAAAAGGAAAATTACCTTGGTTCATTATTAAGAGTATTAAATTAACATGAAATAGTATATTTTTAGTGAGGTCTTAATAAGACTCAGGTACTGGCCTTGTTAAGCTTAACTGTTTTATCAATTATCTAGAAGAAACTATGCCTTTATTGCTGATATGCCCTTCTTGCACAAACATATAGTCCTGACACATGACCAAAAAAAATTTTAAAAAAGCACAATTGTTGGAGGTCTGGATTGCTTAAAAAGGGCAGCAAAAATAACCTGTTTGTATTTTGCTGTGGGCAAGTAGAAGCAATATTTCAGCATAAAAGGATTGTGAGATTTATATGGGGAAGTCACACAAGTTCTTAAAAACTGATTGAGTGGGGGCCACATCCATAGGTGTGGTACTAATACACACATCGGGTGTAGAAAAAAAAAGACATACCAAGCAGAACTTGAAAAATATATCGGACACCAGTGCAATTTCTGCTAGGCATCTATACTTTAAGAGAAATGCTGAGAAATTGAACAAAACTCAGAAAAAAAAGCCCTGAGAATGATTAAAGGATTGAAAGGTATGTCTTCTAGCGAGACACTCAAAGTGTCAATATATTTGGATTATCAAAGAGAAGGTTAAGGGAAAGTCTGGTTCTAGTTCAGAAGTATCTACAAAGGGAAGAAAATGTTGCTAATGGAGGATCTTCAGAATAGCCTGAAAAAAACCCACAGCTGAAAGTTGAGGTAAAAGAAATTCACACTAGAAATAAACTGTTTTATCAGGGGAGATAATTAAACCTGAAATACCACACAGAGAAGTTAAATCAGCACTAAAAATTTCTTTCTAAAAAGTTATATCTCTATTAACTGACACTGGATGGAGAGAAGCAAGAAACAGTAACGCATTCTTGGAAGACCTTTATATTGTAGAAAGTCAGACCAGAGGGTCACAATAAATGCTGGTGGTTTCAAAAATCAGTAAAATGCTTTGAATTAATGAAATATATATATATATATATATATATTGCACACTGTTTATGAAAGTGCTATGTTTTTAGGATTGGATAACAACCTTCTAAAGTTCTCAAAAAAGGAGGCGTTTTATGTTTACAGTGTTTCCATCACAATCCACCAAATTTCTCAGTTACTAATTCTTCTTTAAGAAAAAGCAAAATCTTAATGATTTTTCCATTTTTTTTCCATGTCTTCTTCCCTTCTTATTTTACCATCCAGCAGATTGCTTCAGGGAGAAGAAGGAAGGTGAGTTAACAATGACACCACAAACTGTTGTCTGAAGTCTCTAATGAAATTGGAACATATTTTATCTGGGGTGTTTTTTTTTTTTCCATATTGAATATGTCATTGTCCTGGGTTCAGCAGTAGCAGTCAATTTTTCTCCTTCTTAGTAGCTGGTGCAGCGTTCTGTTTTGACTTTCAGCCTGGGAATGTTTTTAGTTGTTGCTAAGTAATGTTTACTTTGACCAAGGACTTTGTGAGTCTCATGCTCTGCCAGGGAGGAGGGGAGGCCGGGAGGAAGCAGAGACAGGACACCTGACCCAAACTAGCCAAAGAGGTATTCCATACCACAGCACATCATGCCCAGGGAGGTAACTGGGAGTTACCCGGAAGGACACTTGCTCTCTTCTGGGTAGGGCTCGTTTTGGCGGGTGGTATCGTATTCTCTTCCCTTGTTATTTCCCTTATCATTATTATTATTGGTGGTAGCAGTAGTGATTTGTGTTATACCTTAGTTACTGGACTGTTCTTTTCTCAACCCGTGAGAGTTACATTCTTTTGATTCTCCTCCCCATCCCTCCAGGAGCAGGGAAAGGGGTGGGGAGAAGGAAAGAAAGAGGGAGGAAAAGGTGGGGAGTGAGTGAACAAGCTGTCTGACTGGGTTTAAACCGCAACAGTCATTATCAACTATGCCTACCAGTTGCTCATTTGATGAGTCTTGACCTGGAACCTTGCTGAAAGTGTTAAGGGATTCAATGACACTGTAAACGTGTGTGACGGATTCTAGGAATTACCCATCACACAGAAGGCAAAAATTGGAGATAGCGGTGCAAGACTTTTGTAGTTCTGCCTGTTATGCAGCAGGAAAGTAATCTGGCTTTAAAATGACAGCTCAGCCAGAGGATAATTGTACTCCTTAATACACAGAAACACAGAACACTTTGCCTGGAAAGAGAAGATTTTGTAACAGTTTAAGTGATAGCAATTTTGAGTGGCTCAGGGAGTTGCAAGGACATCCATAAGAACTCCTGCAAATTTGGCATCAGCTGTGGGGTTGCTGATGGATGAGAACTAGTGATGGAGGTTTGTGGCTCATTGCTATGTGTTTGCCTTAAAAGGCAGGAAAATTCCTCCAGATTGTAAGAACTAATATTATGCTAATATTCATACTGTGAGCAGAATGACCCAGGTAATTATACATGGGCTTCGTCTCACATCAATATGAAAGCTGTACAGGATTCATCTGTTAATGAAATAAAAGTCGACAGCATAATTAATACCAGTAAAGCATAGAAAATAGATCTCCTCAAACACAAGTAATTTCCTGTTTTGATATGTTTACAAATTTCATTAATGAAGATAACCATTTAATTGTAATACATCCAGACTCCTTACTAACAGACACTATTATGATAAAAAAAAATATATGGAGTGCACTGTCAGTAAAAAGCATTTTAGAATGGTCTCTGTGTTGTCTAGCAGGCAAATTTTAAGCATTAATTTTCAGTGGGGAATCACTGTCAAAGATTCTGCAAGTGTTGCCAGTAGACTGAACACCACCAAAAGTTTTGTGAGGATCTGGAAATAATTCTGAGCTCATCCTGACAGGAACTTTGGATGATACTGGTAAAGTGGTAAATATTGATGAAGACTAGACAGTCTTTTGAGACATCTGAATAATTCAATATGCTAGCCCATTCATACAGAAAATATTTTCATGTAGCAAATACATCCTAATATACGGGAACAGAAATTTCAGCCCATACCAAGAGAATGGGTATTTATTGGCAAATCACACACTCCTGAAAACCATTTGAGATTAACAAGAGTGGAAAGGGGAATGGAGACCACAGTGAAGAAAAATACAAATCTTTTTTTGTATAGTAAGAGAGGACACTGAGCAGGGGCAAAACGATGCTTTACCTTCAGGGACAGGTGAGACTACTACAGAACTGTTCCACAGGTTTTTAATAGCAATATGTTTTGGAACAACGTTGAAATATTAGAGATTGTGCATAAGAGATTCACAGAAATGATCTGAAAGGGAGAGCAAGTGTTTCTCGGTGAAGAGATTTTCAGTATTTTCACACTCTAGTTACTGTGCCGAGCTTTGTGTCACTGTTCCCATTGCTTGACCTAATTCTTCAAAAGGTCGCTTTGTGTAGTGTATCAGAAGGGAGTTTTAGAGGCATATTAACTGCAAAAAGTGCATCCCTTAATAGGAAAAATACTGGAGATTTGTCTTCAGCCAATCTGGGAAAGTCATGCAAGGAACCAAGGCAGATAAATTTAAATGAGAAACAAGACATAGATTTTTAATAATGAGTGTGCTTGGCCATTGCTTAAAATTCTCAGTGGTGGTTTTTCTGTCTCCCATTGTATTCACATCAGATCTGAAAGCATTTAGGAAAGTCATGATATTCAAAATGAGGTAATGGGCTTACTCTAAAGGGCAGTGGGAAGAGAATGTTCAGCCTGGTTATACAGGAGGCCGCTCTAACAACTAAATGCTCTCTCTGGCCTCAAATTTTGTACAGTACTGCCACTGGTTTAAGCTATTTGAAAAACGAGCTACCTGGATGAAGTATCAGGGAAATTGTATTTTCCACGATTGGCTAATGAGGATATAAAATTCCCCTGATCATTCCCTTGCGTTGTCAGACTGTTATGTCAAGCAGTTACTTTTGAACTCTTGCTAATAGATAAGAAAAGATATAGAAGATTAATCAGAGGAAATTCAGGAGGCTCTTATTATTTCCTCTTCTCTTTATTCCCATAGCAGTAACAAAGATGAAGCATCCTCTATAAAAATGCCAGAACTGCTAAATCAGGACTCATGTGAATGCATTTGCTTTTACTGCTGCCCTTGTGATTCTCCTGCTGTTTATGTGGCTTTTATAATTGAAGTGATATTGTTGAAAACATATCTAGCACAGGAGCTCTATATTTATTCTTCATCCCCTTGACTTTGGTCTCAGATTTCTCTGATAGATGATGTGAAGCAGTACATTATCTTCCAGCTATGCAAACACTCATTTTTCCACACCTCCCCAGATGCAGCCATTCACACTATCCATAGAACTCTGATTTATTCTCTTCACTTGTCTGTGTCATTAAAAGGAGATGATGCAGCCCCCAACTCAGTGGGAGGAGCTCTGAAAATATAACCACATCAAATGACACACAAGATTTTATAACAAAACATAAAGTGCTAATAGAGACTTTACAGCCTCTACCTCACTCTTATTCTCCATCTGCACCCCTGGAAATCTGTGACTGATTGCACAGAACTTTGTCAGCTCTGCAGAAACTTTGCCACTAAGGCATGAATACGTTCAGTCCATTTATTCTGGAGTACAGCATCATAGGTTGCATAATTTCAAAATACATTGAACTTGTGAAGCACTTTCCTCAAATAGCTGTCTCTGTGTTTTCATATCCAATTTCTTCACCTTCTCTCACTTACTGAAGGATGTGGGAATGCACTACTAGCTCAGCCTTCCCATTGACCTGACATTTTGCAGACTCATACAGGAAGGAGAATTAAGAACTCTTACTCATGGTCACACAGTATGTCCACAGCAGGTTCAGGTAACCCCAAATTCTTGACTCCCCAAAATGTCAGACATGACAGGTACAGAGCCTATTATACACTTTCTTCTCGTCTTACTTTCCTACCTAGCTGCTTCACACAGCTCAGCCGGCAAGAAGTTTTATTCTGAAATTCAAGTGAACTTCAGCACCAGCATGTCCTTTTGCATTTTTGTCATAGTCTTTTTATATTTGATTTTGACTCCGGTGTGAAGTGGTACAGGATTTGATAGACTGGTATAAACATGAATATGATAGCAAGAAATGAAGGTTCACAGTAAGACCAAATGGCCTCAATTTCTATTGAAATCAGTGATTCGCAGTGTCTCACAATAGCGGGTTCTATGTTTTTACACTACATGACTTAGAATATTATCCAAAATGTCAGTTTAATCTTGGGGTAGCAATGAATAACAGCTTAGCTCAGAATTTGTATTTCATGATGCACTGAAGCCAGACGTCAGTTTACTAGATAATGGAGAACCTCAAACATAAGAAAATTCTAACTTTCTGACATAAATAAAGGTTTGTAAAAAGGCTGTCAGGAGGAGTTTTCACACTATTTCTGTTAATACACAATCTGTTGTGTTTAATTTGTTCTGCACTTGCTTTTTTGTTTTAATTGCATCTTATTAAAGTGGTGCAGAAATATGAACTGCAGAAGATATTTAACAGAGCAGGTAACTGAAATTACAGTGTTGGAATTAAACTAAATATATATATATCTTTATCAGAACCACAAATTGCCAAATATGGTAGCATTTTCCAGAGCCACACTCAGATACTGGTATTATGCTGAGCTGATTTTCCTTGTCACATCAATTTCCATTTTGGATAAAAGAAACTTGATCTTTAGTCCTTGGATCCATTGTACCACTGACAATTAATGATACTTTGAAAGAGGCTGTACGTCTCAAAATCTACCAGAATATGTCCGATCTGTGGCACAGCAGGAAAGGAAAATTTAACTATTGCAAAAGTATGTCTCCATTAGTCTCAATAACAGAAATGCAACAATATCTTGAACACTTTTAGGGTTTGAAATATATAATAAATGGCTCCTGGGCAGTGTTTATCACACGGAGAATAAAATGCTTGCAAATAAAAACAAACAAAAAAAAAACCCACAGATTTTTCCTGGTCTTTTTCCATAAGCCAAACACTTACCAGTGCTCCGTGATTGTGATGGGGACATAGTGCTTTGATAAATGTTGTCTTTTGGATGAGATACATGAATCTTGATCAGCTGTATACAGGACCCATCAGAGAAGTTAATGGGAGAGTTATTAGCCAGAAAACCAGGACAAAATCCTTCATGGTTAATTTCTTGGCATTTAATAACACCTTAGGAAATGAAGTTGCCGTTCTTCACTTTCTGTTCTAAAATCATAAGCTACCTTTGCAAATCGTTGGTGTGGAGCTGAACTATGTTCCTCCAGGATAATATTGCTTTTGAAAAGGTCCCTTGCATAAAGGCAGCCTTTAATTTAATGTAGTTACCATTTGCCATTGAGTTTCTTACTGCTGTAGCAGCAGGTTGTGTTAACCACAAGTGCTTTGGTGTGCTTGGGATCAATCAGTGATGTGCCTGCCCAGTCCCAGGGTTTTGCTCAGCACAGAGGAGGGGCTGCCCTGTCCCCAGGGCATTTACACACTCACTGTGCAAAGGTGACAGTGAATGTAGGAATGAACACAGGAAACAAACTCTGTGAGGAAGGAAATGTCATATTAGATTTTTATTAGGCCTGGCTTTTGATAGGAAAGGACCATGGAAAAATCACATGAGAAATAACGGAAGTGTGACACTGAAGGAAAGGGAAGCAAATGCAGGCTTGGGAGAGGGAGAGGGTAAGGAAAAGCAGTGAATGTGAAGAAATTGGGACGTTTGAGACGGAGAGGTTGAACTAAAGGCTGAGCAAAATTGCACAGTACTCCCTGAATGGCCATTGATTTCCCTTCTGCTCACAGTGGTGATTTTGCAAGTGCTGTTACTGCTTTGTCCAACTGCAAAAAGCTCAAAATTAAACTCTTAAAAGCATACCTTTACAATATAATTTCTAAGACATTTTTGGAGCTTTTAAATTGAAAAGTGCTACATTAAAACTAGGTTATTAGCGGTAATTACATGTTACAGTCTTGAAAACCTCTGGTTCCTTCGTTCCTATCATCACAGCTTTTTATATCACAAGGATTTTATTCATTTAATTGTAGCCTTACATTAAACTTGTCCTGCATTTTATCTAGCTTTGGTTTCTGGAACAATAGTTTATCCTTTCAACTATGTAACTTTTTGAGCTCCTCTGTATCATGAGAGAAAGATGAAGATGCTGAGTTGACTCACAGTAATTATATTGTTCCATTGTAAAGAACCACAGAGTACTCTCCTTGAGTTCCTTAATAAAGACTTAGCTGTAATTAAGCATTAGTAAGACCTATTGAAACATTAGTCTACCTGGAAAGTTTGTATCCTCACAAAAATTCATTGTTCTCCACTTTGATCATTGTTATATTAGGTGATTTTAATGCAAATTAACTAAATTTTCTTTCTGAAATACTATCCTCTTTTAAGCTTTCCATGATTAGCTACAACTTTCACTTTCAAGCTGAATTCAGTGTAGCCCTTTCTCTCTGCAGCTCAGTGTAATTCAAAACTGCCTCCTCACTTAGCGATTTCACTGAGCTCTGAAATTTGCCCATCGTTTTATATCTTCCCTTGGATATCCAATCATGAGTTTAACTAAGGAAAACCAAAACTCCTTGTCTTCCCTGTCAAATTCTCAAACTCTCTCACTCTCTGCTACTGCTGCCACTGCCACTGTCCCTGTGTTGCCCTGAACACTATGTGGGATTGATTTTCCTCCTTTCTCCAAACATCAAGGCCACATTTAAATCCAGCGGAAATGACTTCTAAAGCATATTATCACTGATACTTTGCACACTGCCCTTCAGACCCTCCTCACCTCCCATAGCAGCAAAGCCTAATGTAACACATTTGCTTCCTTTGCCAGTATTACTCCTTTCAAACCATTAAAAGATAAGAGAAAACCCAGCGTGTTCCCAATCCAGCAGCCCAGCTCCCCCACCCTGCTGAAAGTCTTCACAAGTTCACCCTTTCTGCTGCTGAACCTGAGAGCTTACACCTCCCGGCCGAGGCTCCGCACTTTCACCTTATCCTACTTGTCTGATTTTGATTCAGAGCACGTCACCCTTCCACCTTTCATTATCATGCTACCAGCTTTGAAGGTTTCCTTCTCTGACTCATTCACAAAAGACTGTAATCTTCGTACATGGCTTCTTGTACTGCACTCACCCTGTGGTGAGGTCACAATCCTTTTTAAAACCCTCCTCAAGATACCACTGCCTTCTGCAGCCTACATGTATGGTTTAAAGGGAATTAGTCATCCATTAATAGCCAAGACACACTGAAACTGATATTCTCGATGTTGTCTTATGCTATACTTACAGAATCAGAGTCAGTGACTCTTTAGAAACACAGAGCTGTGTTTTATGCAACATGGTGACTATTCATCTCATCACTGCACTCATCTTCCAGCTGGTTCTTAATCCTCACAACTTGTTTTGAATTCCATTTTAAGCTCTTTGGGGCCTAGACAATGTCCTCCCATTTATCCATAGACTTTCCAATTCCAGGGGACCATGTTCCCAATTGAAGTAAGTCTTTGGGTGCCATCACATCTCAAGTTAAATTGAGGAACAACAGTAACAGTGATTATGTTTCAGAGTAACAAAAAAAAAAAAAAAAAAATTAATAGTAGCAAATAGACAACTCTGAAGCACGTTTCTGGAGAAAAAGAAATAAAGCCATTTCCTTGTTTTCTTATTAAATATAAAATGGTAGAAACGGGAGAAGCAGTTAACACTGAAAAATCTCAAGAGGATTTTTTATCACTAGGGCCAAATGGCAGGTTGCCTTCATAACCTTGTTGAAGATTTAACACCAATCAAGTTACAGTAAAACACAACAATGCATTATCAAACACATCAATAAATACCAAGCACAAGGATTTTGGCACAGCACCTGTACAATTTATTTTAAATAATTCTTATTTCTTTAGTTTTTTTCCATTTCACAGAGCTGCTCTAGTCACTGGATGAACAGTTGTGAACAATTTCTCAGGCACATTACGCCTTATTCTTAAAAACTAATCCCTATGTTTTTTCTTATAATGATTTTGCATGTAAATGGTAAACAGGGATTTCCAACTGCTGCCTGTGATTAAGCAAAGCACAATTTAACAGGGAAATGTGTCTTTTGTTAGAGAAACAGTTGTAGTTGAATAAAAATTAGCTGGACAAGCTGTTCTGCTTGTAAGTTCTTTTTCAGGTGATTAGAGGTTAGAGGATTCAGGGAGCCCTGAAAGCAGAGCCTGGCTAGCAAAGAGCTTTGGAGAGGGTTTAGCGAGGGGAGCAGACTCTGGAGGTCTTATGGAAAGGAGCTGGTGTTTGCTCTTCCCATCAAAACAATGAGCTCCTAAACCTCCCTAATCTCTCTAGGTTCAGACGATGCTTTGTGAGCTTTATATTTTAACTGTAGCCCAGTGACAATTGCTGATAGTAGCTGCTCAGCTTTAATAAGGTTTGATCTTTTTTTTTTTTCTTTTTCTGCAGATGAAGGCTGTAGCCAATGTAATTTTAAAATCCTATGGCAGTTTACACCAGTGTCACAGCACACACCAGAAAATAACATCCTTACTAACCAAAAGCCAACAGAACGCAATTATTTAGGACAACTAAAATTATAACTTGAAGGCAACCCAGAGTGTAGTCATAGTGGAGTCTTCTTTATGGAAAAATGTTGTCTTGGTAGGTTCTGCTCAGGAATGTGCAATTTGTTCAGCCATGTCCCATCACTTGTTATCAGGTGAGATGTTTAATCTCACCTGATAAAGAAGTGATAACTGTAAAAAGACAGCAAAATTATTAGCCGATCATAATTTCCTAGTGACAACAGAGTGTTGGTTCTTTTTTTTTACCACACTGTGTATATTGAGTGGAAATATATTGTGCAATAGTAATGGGAGATAAGGAGCAACTATTTTATAGTATTACGTTTAGAATCCCCCTTACTTAACATTTGCTGACATTGCATTACCTCCCATAAGTGTACTGCATGCATTTATGGTAAAAGCAAAACTTAAAGAAGATAAATTACTGGTGTCCATGTTAAGAAGTACCTTTTTTGGCATCATCAGAAAAAGGAGTAGTGCTGCCAGTACCCCTTTTTATACAGATGTGTGGGCTAGAATTCATCTTTAAGTGCTGGCAACTGTGGTACATCAGCTGGGAAGCAGTAGTTGAGTTTTCAAATGTAGTGAGCGAAGCATCAAGCCCACCAAGTGACTCGGGCCCTGGCTGAGGCAGAGCTGCCCACCTGCCCACCTCATGCCTCTGTACCAATGTGGACAGAGGGACCTATTCCCATACACAAGTCTTGCCCAGCATTTCACACCGTCCTCTGTTGAGGAGTTCCTACAGTTCTTAACACAGCTGTCTGGGAATATTGTGCTGTTTATTGTTGGTTGTTATAGGATAAATGCAGTAAGTGTCCAAATTGTGCAAAACCAGGAAATATTCTTGCCTTCTCTAGCCTGAGACTCTCACAGCCTAACTAGCAAAACAGGACACATTTACATTTCCCAAACAAAACCCTTTGCTCCTTGTGTCAGAGGCTGTTTCATCTCAGCCATGGAAGTATTACAGACTCAGCTGGGATAAGTGTCCTGCTTTCAGCTGTGATAGAGTTAATTTTATTCCCAGTAGCTGGTGCAGTGTTGTGTTTTGGCTTTAGTCTGAGAACAATGCTGACAACACACCCATGTTTTAGTTGTTGCTAAGTAGCACTTACCCTGATCAAGGACTTTTCAGTCTCATGCTCTGCCAGGGAGGAGGGGAAGCCAGGAGGAAGCACAGACAGGACACCTGACCCAAATTAACCAAAGAGGTATTCCATACAACAGCACCTCATGCCCCGTATATAAACTGGGGGGGAGTTACCTGCAAGGGCAGATTGCTGCTTGGATGGGGCTATCAGTGTGTGGTGAGCAACTGTATTGTGTGTCACCTGTTTCCTTAGGGGTGGGGCTTACTGTTTCCTCTTTCTCATTATTTCCTATTATTATTATTGTATTTTTATTTCAATTGTTAAACAGCTCTTATCTCAACCCACAGCTCTACATTTTTTCTGATGCCCACCCACCCCCATCCCATCTGGGGAGTGGGGAGGACTGGGTGAGCAGCTGCTTGGTACTTACTTAGTTGCCGGGTGGCCTTAAAGCATGACAGAGTTGCAAAAACCTCTCCCACAAGTCCAAACTCTTTGATGAGCTCCCTGTCCTTGCTGCATTGCAGGACTGCTGGCCAACCTTGAGGAGTTCAGGATTGCCCACACTGTTTGCTGGAGGGTATACCAAAGGAAACTCCCTGTTTTACTCTTGTACACGTGTAAATATAATTGAGATATGAAGATTTCTCTCCAGAGATACCTTTATTCCAACACTGATTATTTAGCTGCACACTGTCAGTCCTGCTGCTGTTGCCTTAGCCAAACGCTGAGCAAAGAAGAAAGATGATGCTCTTTTCTAGCTATGGTGGACAATACCAAATTACCCTACCCAATATTTCCTTCTGCTGCATTTTCTTGTAGTTGAATGGTGCAGATTAGCCCTGCAAAATGCATGGAGTTACTCTAAGAGGAATAAAAAGGGTATCTGGCTTGGTCAAGATATTTTGCTTGCCCTGTGCACTCCACTTAGAGAAAGCAGCAGCGGCTGATGAGGAGACCTGTGTGGGTTTGGATCTCTTTGCATGATCCTTGTATAATAGGAAGAAAAAGGACAAAGAACAAGCCTATGGAAGCTGCCAGGGTTACTGAACCATGCAGTGGCTGAGGCAGTGAAGGGCTGCCCAGCTGCAGAGCTGCTGCATGCATCCTGCCCAAATCTGTGCTGGGTGGCTGGGCCTTGGGGAAGCCAGCAGTGATGTGGTCCTATTCCTCCTGCATCCCAGCAGTGGGTAAATCTGTTTGCCATGTGCCTCCCAATTTATTTTTTGTTACTACTTTGGGACTGGGAAGGCTTCTGACCCTGTGTTTGTGCTGTGCCTCTCTTTGTGTAGGGCTCTCTCTCCTTTTAGCTGTCCCTGGAGATACTATACTTTTAATACATACCATAAAAAGATAGAAATGGGTTGTTTGTGTTTTTTTCTCACATAGTAGGAGAAAAAAATAAATGGCAGATGTTAAATACCAAAAGTAAAGCAGAAGGCTTCTAGTCATTCTTTCTATGTATTTCATTTTAGACTAGGATTTGTAATTTATAATAAAGCAGTAAAGTTTTATGAATTCTGGTATTTTTGTTCCACTTCCTATTCAAACCTCTGAAAGGGGATTAGTAAAAAGAGAAACAACGATGACAGTAATTCATACAAGTGCTAGCAATGGAGCACAGGGGAGCAGTTTGAAGCTGTACATCCAGCTGTGCAAAAATGTTGTGGTTTCTGCTACTGCCTCAAATTGGTCCTAGCTGTAGGACTCAATTCACAAGCCAGACCTGGATACCAATCCTGGTTTTCTAAACAATTTAAGTTTAATTCTATTTCCTCTGCTCTTTCCATCTTTCAACTAGCTTCAGTCAGCCTTGCTGTCTCTTATTGTTCTCCACTCCTACCCATCTAGGACCCTCTGTCCTGCTGCCCCAAACCTTTCTGTCTGTGCTTTTAGGTCTTCCAAGCTGCTTTTGAAAATCCCTTTCCACATGCTGTCAAATAACAGTGTCAGGGGCAGCTATTGTCCTTGTCTCCTCCAGCCTTTTATCTCGTAATCACCATTACTCACTGCATCATGCCAAATACGTATTTAGCAGGATCTGTGTCCTTACATGTTTGTTAGAGCTGTGTAGCTTGAAAAAATAAAGCAGGTGAATCATGTTAATCTATTAAGGCATGATTTTTAGAGAACTGAGGGTGGAAATTTCCCAATACCTCTGTTGACTTTTGTGGGTGACTCCTAACCATAAATGTCCTACAGATCTCATGTGGATCTCACTCTGGGTCTGTCCACAGGAAATCCACATTGAGGACATGAAAGCTGTGGCTCTGGGTGCTAGGCAGGACCCACTCCCATGTTAGGGAATCGATTTTGGAAAAAGCAGCTCTTGAAAACTACTTTTGAGGCAAGCAAGGGTGTGAGATTTCCTTCGGGTAGTGACACAGCAAGGCAGGAAGCCTCCAGCCAAGACCCTCATTGCTGTGAGTCGTCCCCCAGGTATAATCACAGAGTTCTGGCAAATATGGAGTAGGATCTATTCTGGCCGAAACAAAGCACTGACCTTGTAAAAGAAGTCTTGTTTATACAGTGAGTGTGAAGATGGAACCGTGCTGAATACAGGGACAAAGAAAAGGAGGACATGCTGGACAGCAGCAGTGGAGGTACCTGTGCTGACAAAGCAGCTAAAAAACACTTAAAGGCTTAACAGCAAGAAGGTGAAGAGAGTTTAATTAACAGACCCAAAACCATTAAGTGACACAGACCCAAACACAGGGCTTTGTTTATTTGTAACAAGGATGTTTAACATTACCCTCCTGGTGATACCAAATTTTATATTTACTGTGCAGATCTAAGTGATGACACAGCTCTTGAAGCAGTGGTCAATTAGTGCATAGGTATTCAAAAAGAGAAAAATGCTCAAGCACTCATATAATTTGTTGCTATACCATAGAAAGTCTTGGTGTTTCCACTACCCATTTTGGCCATTAGGCCAAAAACCTCAGTGGTACATTTAAGGAAGCTGTAAGAATGAAAGATTAGTTACATCACCAACATTTTGGTCCAAACCCTAATTTTTACTGTACTTCTCTGTAACATCTACGGGTCAAATGCAGCAGTTTGATGTTCACTCATCTCTGCTAGCCATGCTCAAACACTAAGGTTTTTAAAGTTACTTGGTTTTAATTTCTGTCAATCTTTGGATAAGCTCTAATAGATCTGAAGTAATTTCAAATTACAAAGATGATTTGAACTTTGAAAACATTTTAAAATGCACCATAATAAATCATTCAATTTCCTCTCTGAACACCCTAAGCACCCAGGGCCTGTGAAATAACCACTCCTTTCTCCAGCCTGCTTCATCCTTCAATGAAGCAGATTAATTTAGTAACCTTAACATAGGGAATTTTATATCTCTCTAATCCCTGCAAGTTGGAGCCCTCAATACATATACCTTAGACACCAAGAAATTGAGAGTTCATTCAGAGCGCACTGATAGAAAGATCAAGGCAAATCGTGACATGCGTCAGTTCCCATGGCAGCTCCGCTGCTGTCTGCTCTCAGCAAAGCTGACAGGGGATCAGATCCAAATGCATCATGCTCTAAGATGGACCAAAATGTGCAGGAGAGCTGAAGACACTCAAACACTGTGAACACTTTCTTTGGACACCATACTGAAGGGGAAAATAATTGAAGTATTCTGAGGCTTGGCTGATGTTGATGTATTCAGTGAGTCAACTTGTGGGCTTCTGCAACCTTCAGTCCTTGCTGACATAAAGTAACAGTTTGTTCATTGCAATACCTTATTCACTTAACATTTCAGATACACTGTCTGAAGTACTTGGGATCAAAATCACCCCCTAGATAAGCATAAGCTATAAATACAGGATACTGTTTACTACTTTGTCATGCTCTTTCCTCCACTCTCAGTTTAAGATGAGTTTTCCGTTGGTAAAACCCATCAGATCAGCAACTTCATAGACTGTAGCTCTTATCCACATACGTTTTACAAAAAGCAGAAACCTGGCCATCCTCCTCACTGTTTTATCCAAACAAGTGCTTACCAGAAAGGAGCTGCCTCACTAGAGAAACATTCACTCACTGCAATGCTAATTCAATTTATAATTGATTTGTAAAGGGTGTTAATTATCATTCTTAATTAAGCAGCAAGCTACCTTGAGACTGGAGTTAGAGCATAAGAATGCTGAGCAAGGGAGCACCAGCACAGTATTAATCTCACCTAACTTTATATATCCTCATCATAGAGATGAGCTGCTTGTCCAAAACTCCTGCACGCTTCAAGGAAAGAAACAATGACAGTCTGAGAAGGATTTAGCTCAGGTAAATTGTGTCTTACGTGCCTTGTTTATATGCAGATATCTACATTGCAAGCACCTGAATTTGGATTGATGAATCTCATCCCAAATGACATTTAGATGGCCAGAAAATTTTTAGTTTTGCTGGTCTACGTCAAATTCAAAGTTATGATTTCAAAGGGAAAGAAAAATATGTATGCTGTGATTCTGAAAGATGCTGTTAGTCCACTTGAAGCACTAAACTGCCACTTCAGAAGGGATAATAATAATAAAAAGCAGAAAGGAATATATTTTGCAGATAGAATACCCTGTTTTCAGAATCTTAAACTGTCTCAAATAGTGGGTATTAGTATTATTTATTACATTAATTTTACCTGCAGAGCTCCAGAAACTTTTATGTGACTTTAGAGAAGAAGTGGTGATTGGCCCTGACTTAAGAGCTTCAGATATTAATGAGGTTAAATATAGGAAGTGATGACAACAAATGAGTGAATAAAATGGGCATGGAAGAAACAGTTCACAGAAGTGTAATAGCAGGGGAGAAGCACTTTGGGTTGGCTATTCCTCTTTAATTGTCCTTTGGCTCCCCTGGTTATTGTTTTGTATGTGTGAAAGGGTGATAGAAAAAGTCAAAGGACTTGCCCTAGAAGAAAAAGTGCTAGAACTGGGACCATAAATTCCAGGAGTTCACCAGACCTACTTCAAGCCACTGTACCAAATTACTCTGAAGAGCTCACAACAGTGGAACAAATAAATGTCTGAAAACAGAATAAGGTAAATAGTTCATTGTTTCTCTCCTTACTGAAACAGTTTAAAGCAACTTAAGTTAAAGCAACTTTAAGACTCCATTTGACTGATGGACAAATTTCAGTCCAATATAATTGGAAATGGCAGCTGAAAAACCTTGATAAAAACAGTAAAAACTGACAAGGCTAATGCAAGATTGCTTTTCCTCCTGCGCTCACAGTAATTTTCCAACCCAGCTATTGAATTTCTCATAATATTTGTTAGGTATCTCCTGAGGAATGCTGTGAAAGCTGCCATTCAGCTGTTCTAGGGGAATCCTTATTGTCTGAGTCAAGGAGACACACAGAGGGCTCATGAACCCAAACTGAACTTCTTTTTTCCCTTCCAAGAGTTTTTGGACAATATTTTTCTTATATTATTCCAAACTATAGACCTAATTAACCGCAGGCTATAATAAACTATGGTTTTAGCATGGTCTGGGAGAAGATGGTTGAAGCAGCCATCCCCCACTACTTAGCACTGGTGAGGCTGCCTCTCAAATCCTGTGTTCAGTTTTGGGCCCTTCACTAGGAAAGACATTGAGGAGCAGGAGTGGGTCCAGGAAAGGCAATGAAGCTGGGGATGGGTCTAGAGCACAAGCCTTATGAGGAGCAGCTGAGAGAACTGGGGTTGCTCAGCCTGGAGAAAAGGAGGCCACTCTCTACAACTACCTGAAATGAGGATGAGGATGGAGTGAGGTGGGGGTCAGTCTCTTATCCCAAGTAAAAAGTGACAAGAGCAAATGGCCTTGAGTTGCACCAGGAGAGCTTTAAATTAGATAGTCACGTGCATATTAGATGGGCATGTGCAAGCTGAGGATATCAAATGAAAGAAACCCTGCACCTTAAACAGGTGGTGCAACTATCAAAATTGTTACAGGTAGGTCTACAACATAAGGTTCTTCCTGGTTTTTATCTAGGGCTATAGCTCTTTTATTAACAACACTGAAGGAAAGACCCTGTTTCATGTCAGTTTGCTATTTAGTGTGGCATTTCTGAGTGCTATCAAATGCTGTGGAGAACCTGTGTTTATCTTACAGGACGTTGAAAAGGAAAGGGCACTTGTGTATACAAGATATTGTTTTGGGGTGTCTAAATAAGGCCACAGCACAATGAGTGAGGAGGGAATTGATGGAGTGTGAAGATAGAAGACAGGAAAAATGGAACTGATATGAATACGATATAGAGCAGATATACATACTATGCTTCCATATATCACATGGAAAACTGATTATTTCTATGAAGTTGCAGAAATAATCACATCCACATCTTTTAATGAGTGAGTGAGCTGAAATAACACATTGCTCTATAGAATGAATTCTCACAGCATATTACAGAGAGATGGCGAATAACGTACCATCTGGAATTCTATTTCTCCATATCATATATGTTAAAATGAAACTAATCAGTGAAATCTGAAATCAGACCATCCCTCATTGCACTGAATTTCCTGTTGCTAGGCATTCTGTAATATGAAGGGTTGTTTTGTTTCTAGCATCAAAAAAGTTGGTAAGATTTTCCCACCTTGTAAACATTTAATCAGGCAGTAGAACAGGTAAGCAGGTGCTGGCAAGACTGGCTAGATCCATCATCCTTTTAAACCCCAGGGAATACAACAACCCAATTCAGGGAAGGGGACTTCTCCCTGTGACACTGTTAATGCCTTTATGCTACTGATTTTGTTCTCAGGCTGGCTCCTATTCACTTAACGTAGTTTGAGCCCAGTAGCTTGGATTTCACTGTGGCACGTACTGCAGGAAATCATTGAGCTCCAACCAGAAAGCACCAAGAAATGATGAAGCCATTCTTTCCGTGAAAGTTATTTCCAAATTACTCACTCAGACTGCTTTTAAACTGAGTGTGACTGGCTCTAGGTTCCAGCTACCAGTTCCTTCTCTCTCCTCTTTCTCATCAGTAAAGGATCTTTCAGTACTCATCTTTCCTCTCAGGTAATTATGCTATAATCACATCTTCTCTTAACTGTTGGATAAACAAAATTCATTGGCCTCTGTATGATTATCACTTAAAGGCTATTTCTGCAGCTGCAAAATATTTTTATATCATCTCTACCATTTTAGTGTCCTTAAGAAATCATGGGCATTGAAAGCAAAATTCAAATAATCTAAATTTAGTTGTCTAAACCACAGGTGTCTAGTCCAATATAATAGTTGTGGATCTCTCTTCAGTCAATGAAGAGACAGACAGTGCCAGGAGGTGATTTATCCCACCTCTCTTGGGCACCTAGAAAGAGCTGGATGCCCCCGTGAAGGTGTCTAATTGAATACACAGGATGTCTGAACATCTGGTTTAGCCTATATGCCTGTCTTTTAAACGGTGAATGCTAATCAAGATGTGTAGCACCACAGAACTGTAAAAAATTACATCAGTCAGAGAAGATACCACCTCCCACTCGTTCCTTACTTCCACTAGTAATACACCCACCAACAGAAGTACCTTTTTCCACTTGGAATTTATATCCAATTGCTCCTCTGCTATGAGAACTAAATCCACTTTTAGAGGCACGTTTACAGCATATATACATTCACACATTCTGTAAATAGGCCTATGCACTCCCAGCTTCTGGATCTGTCTTTTTCTTTGGTATTCAGTTAGTTGTTACAAAAACACATGCTGTGTGAAGAAGATGTTTATCAGACAACTCCATCAAGACTCTCTTACCACTGTGCACTTCTTATTGTCATACGTGTCTAGCAACACTTCATGCCGGTGTGGGCCCTAAAAATACATTATACACTAGGACCCAGGGTGCTGCCAATAAAATTCACAGTGATGTCCCTGCTTTGGAGACATTGACAAGTAAAGTAGCACATCTGTTCTTCGTTCATTGCAAAGCGTGTAGTATCACATATTGCTTTAGTTCTGAGGCAGAAGAAGGAAATAAACACCCCTCACAAAGTGAGTTTGAAAATTGTGTGTGCAGTACTTTGGAAGATACCATTATTGTAAACCTGTGAGACAGGATTTGATGGAAAAGGGAACACAGTAGTCTCAGATCAGTTTGGATGATGATCACAGTAAGATGGCTTTTTTTAATCCAAAGTCATGCACAGCAAGATTGCAGTTGTTACAGTCTTGGCCAGACAAAGCAGCTGCTGCGGTATCTCCACCTTCTTTCACGTAAGCCCAGCAATTTAAGCAGAAAATACTAGAAGCTGCTGCTGGCAAAAATATGCTCTGTGTACAAATAAGAGGGCTTGTAGAACTGTGGTTCCTTTTGAATGATATGGAGAACCAATGTTACTCTGACTGCAGCTCCTGCATTACCACACCAAACTGAAGCTCATTTTGGTGGAAGAAATGTAATACAAATGTGCAGAAATGCCACTTCTTAAGTCAGCATTCTCAGATATCTTTTTTTGGATGTCACCATGCTCAATGGTGACATTGTCAAAGCTCAAAAGAACACTGTTGAAAGCATTTTACGTGATTTTCAAAAGCAGCTTCCTCCCCACAGGAAGGATTAATACTTTCCAGATAAGCCACCTCTGCTGGAGCAACAGAATGGTTGACATGTATCTGATTTTTAATTTACAAGACAGAAGACAGTTTTGTAGTATAACTTCCTGGTAGCAGCTCCTTTTAGCATGTTACAGCATCACTTTTAAGAAAACAGCTTGTCTTTCGGAATTGGATTTGCCACTGGGAGAGTTTTGTTGTTGATTGGAAAGCTACTGCTGTAGAATGGAACTGAAACTGAATGGAACTGAAATAATTCACAGTTCCTGTGTCTTTTTTAATGGGGTCAGAAATACTGTTTACATAAACTGCAAAATTGAGAACACAAGTACTGAGATGGCTGAGCTACAAGGGTTTATTCCATAATTTAATATTGAATTCAATTTTAGGACTTGGGAATATAACAGGCACTGCTCTTCATGAAAATGTCTAATGGGTTGGGCATGAAGCTACTCTGGAAATAGCTGACACTGTTTCAGGTCCTAGTACCACAAGCACAACTGTTTCTGCTGCACCAGTTCCCTGCTTTCACCCCTGTGGCAGTGAAGCTGAAAGAGGTCATGAGCTGCCCTCACCCATTCCTGTGCAAATTCTCCGTTTTAAGTTACATAGCAGATCCATGTGGTTTGCAATAATCTAGCTGCTCCGTTTTAAAGTGACTTACTTAGGCTGAAAAAGAGCAGTCTCTTTGTAGAAATGATATAGTTTCTTAGAGATTCCAAGTGGCCTAATGTGTCCTGGAACAAAATATAATGGCCAAAGGAAGCAATCACAGCTTTTGTTGTGATATGTAGATAAAATCACTACTTTCAGCCAAATTTTTAAGGGCCTTAAGTGGAAACACAGTGACAAAGAAATAAAAATATCCATAAGGATACACTTCAAATTCCAGATGGAACTGAGAAAAGCAAAATACAGCTGTGCCAGTCTCAGACAAAGGGCCCTGATAGTCTCATCTTTGCAGATATTTCCAGACTTCACATTTTTCAGGTATTCGCTGTTCCTCAATACAGTTTATTTCTCCTAAAAAGCTCAGGCATTGTGCCAACACAGAACAGAAAGACATTGTTCATCCCAAGAAGCTGAGGATGAAATCTAAAATATATGCATCAGTTTATTTAGGGAGAACATAAGGAGACAAACCACAGGCACCTACTTTTCCTTGCAAACACTTCCTTGGGGACCCAAAGCTGGCTGGGGCGCACCTTTGACGATTGTTACATGCTGTTACAAACAGGTTTATAGGTATCAGCCATAGGCACTTCAGCAATTCTTCCTAGAGCTCCACACCAAGATCATTTTTTTCTGCTCTCAGCCAGCCAACATATGCTCATTTTTTCCCCACAGATTTGTTTTTACTCAGTTAGTTACTTCCTTCAGGAAAAGCTAAGAACGTTGAGGTTTTTTTTGTGTTAAATCTATGCATTCACTTGTCAGGTGAATCAACAACAAAAAGGGTTATGCATGTACAATAACTGGATTATGCAGGTGACTCATGCCCCTGATTTGCTTCCAAATCTAGATTTTTCTTCAAAGATTTCGCTCAGGTTCCTTTGTGCTTTTTCTGCTCTCTGCTGTAAGAGTTAAACACTCAGATTTCCTGTGAACAGACGGGTTAGAATAAAGGAAAGCATTGGGAGACACCAAATGAGCCAGCTTCCTGTCACTCATCTCAGACTGATCACAAGTCTCACACTGTGCTATGCCCCCTTGGAGTATTTTACAAAAGACTCAAAATCTGTTGAAAAGGTAAATGAAATTCAGAAAGAAAAAAAAAAGCAAGATTTTTCAGACAGTCTTTGTTCTACCCAGATAAGGGACTGCTGCTGTATCATTTAGAGTCTTCCTGCACAGCAAAGCTTGTTGACATTCAGAATGGCTTTAATACAGTGTCACTGTACTTGGGAGACATCCTAGCCTGCACCTCTCTTTTGTCATGTTGGGGTTGCCCTCCCCTCCAAATGGCTGCTGCTGCTTTGTGATAAAATAATGAGTTTTTCAGCCTTCCCACAAAGCATGTGTATTATTCTCTGAAAAGTCTCATTAAAAATTAGGAATTTAACCACCTTTCACTTGTCAGGGTTTAAAACCGGGAAATAACAGGACTAATACAAACTGCGTTAATATTATTTTAATCACTTGTTTCTTTTAATCTTCCACACACCAGAGGTAGAATAGTTTTTCCTGAAGAACAAAGCGTACAAGAACATATTTTGGATTATCCCCCACTGTGTAAATGAAACTGGGCAGGTTTTAGGGAAATCAAATTAGTCTCCTCTTTAAATACTCATTAATTTAAATGGGAGGACCGGAAAATTGGTGACTAGCTATTCAGTAAATAGCACTCTCAAATTGGTTATGTCCTTGTGATTGCTATGATTGTTAATAACATTGATTTCTTTATGCAGTGAAATAACATATTGATAGAAGCACATTCAGAGCCATTAGTATGGTTACTGTTGGCTGTTTTCTGTAGTGTTCCTTATTAAAAAATGATACCTTGAGATGACCTTGTATATACTTTGTGAAGGCATTAAGTAATATTTCCCTGGCTGCCAAACCAGTAGCAAACCTCAGGGAGCCTACAGCCATAAGCACTGTAAAACTCAGAATACAAAAGATGTAAACACTTTGGGAAAATGTGCGCTAAATCCGATTTTTGATGAAAAAGCCTCTCAGATGTGTGATTCTTGAATATGGACCTTATGCTGTTATTTAGTCACTTTTAAAAATGTTCTTTATGTTGCATATACCTCTATTACAGACCTGCCATGATTCTGTCCCAGATTTCCTAGACAGAAGTTTATGAATGTGCCCATGGAGTCTGCAGTGGCCAGGGTGGACCTGGCCTGCCATGCACTTAACCGCTCAAATGATAAGGGTTTGCAGAATAAGTGTAAAGTCTCATCCATGCAGTGGACTTGATGAGGAAGCATGGACCATCTGTCCAGCCCATGAGCTGCAGTACATCTGACCCCCCAACCATTCAAATGTGCCAACCAATAATCTGTGCTGTGTATGTGTAAGGGACATTTTTTAGGAATTTGGGGAGGATTGGAGAGGCTCTTGTTCTTAGCTGACTGCTAGAGATCTGGAAATCCAGGACTACTGTATGAAGTCTTCTTTTCCTACCCATACTGAATTTTCTAGTTGGGAAAATGTAAATCCTCTGGAGAACCTTTATAACAGCACTTTTACATACCGTAAATAAAGTCAAGGGAGCATTTGAGCTAAGAATGCAGGAGTCATCTACATTCACCTTCACATCATATAGCACCTGGTCGGAGAAGATGCCAAACACTACCAGAAATCCCATTCTCAATCTGTAATTAGTCTGTGCAATTTATCACTTAGCCAGTTCTTCATTTGTTGGTCACTGGCTGCTTTTGTACAACGACAAATGAAACTGCCCAGCATGTTAGAGGGAAATTTCAGAAGACAAATGAGAAACACAGATATAGGTCACAAAAATAATCCTACTTCCTAACCTTTACTGGAATACACTTCTTTACTAGTAA
Organism: Pezoporus flaviventris; assembly: GCF_033815535.1. Taxonomy (NCBI): domain Eukaryota; kingdom Metazoa; phylum Chordata; class Aves; order Psittaciformes; family Psittacidae; genus Pezoporus; species Pezoporus flaviventris. The sequence goes on along the minus strand of NW_026892579.1, from coordinate 24,696,289 downwards.
AAAAGGAAGGAAACACAAATGTATACGTTCCATTTTTACAAAGTTTTCTATTCTATTTACTGTACACATTATAGCTAATTGCATCTATATACGTCAACTTCTTCGAGCTACTCTGTAGAAATGTGAGCCTTCTTCAACAATTTTGAACTCCCCTGTTCCTGAAAGCCAAAAATACCAATTTTTCTTACAGTTTCTCCATAAGAAAGAAATGTTTTACTGACCTGTGGTAGTAAAACAGGGAGTACTTTTTTTTCTTTATTATTCTCTATATGTTATTTGACTGAAGCCTGTGCTACAGTAAATGCTTGGTTCAGGACAGACAAAAACTTGCAAACCAAACTACAGGAATACAATTTTTGGAGAAAAGATGGGAATTGGGCTAAGGAGAAGACAGGGTACCTAATACACTGGCTGGAGTTTATGTCCTTGACTTGCTCTTTATCATCCTCAGCGGGAGACAGAAATTCTGCCTTGGCTCAGAGGAGGAGGTTGGTGATCCATGCTGGAACTCAGGTAACTATAGGAGGTTACGGCATTTTCATTCATTTTTCCTCAGTGTGTGATTCGTAGAAAAAGTCTAAGGACTCGCCAACAAAGTTTAAGTTGACAAGCAGGTATTCTTTATTGTGGCGCCAGGAGACACGGGGGATAGCTCCTCCGAGCGTGTCTCGCTTAAACATCAAACAAGCTGTGTCTATATAATCATTAGACATACATATTCATCACATTACAGGCATATTCATTAAGTTACTTATGCATTACATTGAATCTCTAGAAAATTCTTCCCGTGTGCTCACAATAATGTGGTAGCGGTCTTTGTGACCCTGGTGGTCGTTTCTTCATCTTCCTCTTCATCACTTTGTCCTTTGGCTGAACTTTGGAGTTGGCCAGCCTTGTGGTCCGTTTGCCAACTCCTTAGTTGGTTCTAACTGGTTTCCTTAAACATTAACTGAAGAGTTCTCTTCCTCATCATTGTTATAGAGTCCCCTGGGGTCCAAGTCAGTTACAAGCAAAATGTTCGTTCTATTTACAATGAGCTATCCTTCATTCTGTCTTGTTCTTTCTCCATCTCAGTGTGTCAAAACTCTTAAAACCTGTTTTCTTGGCACGACAGGTTTTCCATGCGATAGGCTGTCCACACATAGGCCAGTGCTTTAGGAGGCTGTGAAGATTTAAGATACTGCATTTTTGTCATATCCAGCACAAGCAGATTTCTTTCCTCTCTGGAACAGTCCAAGGATAGTTTGAAGCATTTGCAGACTACAGTATTTCTCATTCAATTTGTCTTCTTTATGTTAACAGTCTGAGCCTGTCCGATATTTCTTCAAAGGTCCTGTTTTTCAGCCATCTCAGCATTCCTGTTTCTCCACATCATCCTCAAAGCTGAAGTACAAAACCTTGTGTCAAGACCTCTAGGTTGCACCTTCAGCATTAGTCAGCATTATTAAGGCTGGATTACCATACCAGTTATCACTGAGTGATCTGTGCTCAGAGTTCCCTTCATGCTATTATGAAAGAAGATCTGTTTACATTCATTTGTCTTTATATCACAGAACCATGGAATAATTCCATGAAGGACCTTGGGGCTGTTCAGCCTCTGCAAAGAGCCTGTTGACCTCTTGCTCTTTCTCCCTGAGCAGCAGCTCACCTCCTCCACAACAACTTTGCCTGCCAAAGCTCCTCACCCAGTGCACATATCCTGCCACAGCGACACAGCCACTGCCACTGTCCCCTGCCCCAGCCCTGCAGCACCAACTGCTTCCTGCCTGAGACTGAGATGGTGGCATTCTCCCCCAGAACTCTGTCTGGGATGAGGCCTCTGGTATGCTGAAGCCCACGCTTCCTCCACGTAGGAGACCACATTCCATGGTGTCTCACCACCACCCTGGGTTTATGGGGTTTATGTATATAAAACCTTTCTATATTGAGGTATATATATATACACCATTTTTAAATGTTGGTTCTTCCAGTTGTCTGAAGAAGGCTTTATCTAATCCTTGATCAGGCGGTCTGTAGCAGACATCCATCACAATGTCATCCATGCTGATTTACCGTCATGTAGGCCTGCCATTTTTTGTGTGCATACCCTTAGGATGGGCCCCTTTCTGTCCCATGTTGACTTTAAGGTCTCTTGTCCACATCACTCTTTGCTTGCCAACCACTTTCTCACTTGATTATAGGCCATCATCTCTCTCTCCCACCACTTGTAGCTTAAAACCTCCAATCAGGCTGGCCAGCATGTTGGCAAAGACATTTTTGCCCTGCTTGAACATAGGGATGTCATCTCCTCCAGGAATGTTTTGGTCATCAGAAAGGTTTCCAAGGTCTTGAAGGCAAATCTTTGTTGATACCAGCTGTGCAATCCTTTGTTGACCTGTAGGTTTCACCCACTCTGCCTCAAGACTTTTCTGTCACTGGCGGGACTGAGTAGACATCGCTTTGCCCCATGCTTTTGGCCACCACCCCCGGATCCTTCCAGTTATGCTTAATATGCTCCAGGTCTTCCCTGACATCATTGGTGCCCCCATGAAAGAGCTGCAGGGGATAATAGTCCCTGAGCTGACAGGCCTTGTTCTCCATAAGCAGATCAAAGCTCCCAGCAAGCAGAAAACCTCCCCACAAACCTCCCCGGCAAACTTCCTCTAACAAACTTGTTGCAACTTTATCTCCAAAGAGCTCCAAGAAGTCCTCCTGAGATCCCAGAAGTTCCCAGGTGCTAAAGCTAAGCCCAGCACCTGCAGTTGGCTGACTCTGTTGAGACATCTGTGTTGGATGTCTCCTGCTTTGGCTCCCTGGCAGTTCATGCACAAGGATGAACACAGGATTTCTATCTCTGAGGTCTTTAGGGCATTAGGAGCTCTCTCCCACCTCTGGCCATCCACACGAGAGGAAGAAACAGGTCCCATATGAAAGGGGAAGAGTTAGGGATTTTTCGCTATTCTTTCATTTTTCATGATGTTTTGAATATAAAGGTGTTGGGTTTTTTTTCCCCACTAATGTTTTGGCTTGAATGTCTGGCAAGCTTTGCTAGTACTTGCCTAAAGGAAAAGGATACACCAATGGGGAGGTGGAGTGCTTCAACAATAAACTCACATGCCACCATGCTCAACGTGGCTTTTCATCTTGAACAAATGTAGGTGAGAAGCTGCTGCCTTTGGGGCCCAACTGAAATCAGACAAGAAAAACCAACAAACTGTGAAGATTGTGACCTTTCTTTATGGCAGAATTGAAAAGACAGTTAAAAAAAAAAGAAATGCCCAATGTAGTCCAAAGTTCTGAAAAGAAGAAAAGGAAGTGGAAAAGTGTGGAGCAGAAATTTCTAGACTCACAGCACTTAAGTACAGCCTCAGTTTTGGGTATGTCAGTATCCCACTGATCGCAGGAGGTCTGTTAAGTGAACTGAAACACATGCAGTCAAGTGCTCAGCTTAGCCAGTGTACCTCTCAAAACACTGGAAGGTATCTCAAGCAAACAAAAATTTAACAAGGGTTTTCTTACAGCCCAGACAAAGGTTTTTAGAAGATGGTGATTTTGAAATCAGAAGGCCCTGTGCTGGCTTGGAAGAGTGAGGTGCTGTTTTGTGAATGAGTTATCATAGGGTCTTCTGCTTTAGACATAAGCAGTTGAAGAGATGACCTTATTTTATGTTGAGAAACTGTTATCAGATGTGACTAATTGAACACTGGAGGCAGGGGAGAGCTTAGAGGCACTGTAATTGTTCTTGTCTCATCAGAAGGATCAAAAGAGAATCCCTTAGAGAGCTAAATTAAAAAATGAGATTCCTGTGGCATGTGGATCATAAGATTGATTTTTTCTGGACATGCCTGGACAAGAAGAAAAGAGGTGAATATGATTAAATACAATTTTGATGCCAAGGAGCTGAAGAATTTGTTCCCTTTACTACGTGCCTTGTTCTATATAATGGTCACATTTCCACTTGTCTGCTCAACGGTCACACTTAAAAAAATAAATACAACTCTTCTAAATTGTCAGGAATAGAGAAAGTACTATCTGGCTGTGAAACATCTGTGCTTACAGGAATTTCAGTGTTAGGGATCTTAATGAATGATTGTTAACAATATTTTTCAATTGACTCTCTGTTATGGCAGAGGACACAATGACCACTCACTTAAAGACTGAGTCTCCTGTGGCATTGTGGTACACATGCAGTAAGCCCTGGGCACTGAGGAGTGGGAGACCTTTGGGAAACCTAGCACAGACAGATGCCACCACCAGCCTGCCCACTTCGTCCTCTGAAGTGCATCACCAGTCAGGACTTGGGCTTGGGGATATCTGAGCTGGTGTGGCAGTTGATGCTCTGGATGACCACGTCTGAGTAGGAAATAAGGAGAAGATGCTGCTGTTCACTTTTATGTTCACCCCTATCTGCATATACTGGCATTTCCAAAATAAGACTTTTTCCCCCTTGAATACTTAAATTCCACCAAATGCAATACAAAGTGAATGAATTTACAGTTTTGCATTGGAGCATTGTATAAAATGCCCTTGGGAAACTCATCATAAGATAACTTCTTCAGTATCACACAGCCTCATTCAGGAAAAGCCTCTGGGCAGGGCAGGTCCTGGTCCACACACGAGGCATTCAGAACGGGAAGCATCCTATGCCCTGCAAGTGCAGCTGGGATTTGTTTCTTTAGGTTGTGCTTCAAAGTCTCCTAGTTCTTTTCAGCTGCAAGTTCTCACTAGGCAGGGACATAAAAAACAGTAGATGGATGTTGGTGGACTGATGTATTCCCAGCCCTTCCTCTTGAAGCAGAAGAGCAACACCACTTGGTAAGGGAAGAAGAGAAATTTGAAAGCGGCTCTCGAAGGTTTCCTTCCCAGCACTCCTGCTGTCAGGGCTCTTCCACCACCTAGAGAAAGGGACACGGAATACATACCTGCATGAAGCACCCACTTCAACAGAGCATTTGTTTCTCACAATGGGTTTCAAATCTTTCAACGCGCAGGCAGTTGCTTTGAGTGGCTGAACCTGTCTGTACCTTGCTCTGGATTCACTCTTCTGTTTGCCTTCACAGATGCACAGGTACTTTTCAGAGGCAAACCCTGTTATAAGTGAGTGGTACAGAGCACTCCAGAGGGGGGCCAACCCAGGCACACGTCTGCTTTACTCTGGGGTTATTCAGGGAAATGAACATATTTCACATAGGCTGTCCCTCTCTAGCTGGATTCTTCCATTTCAAGAGATGCACAGCCAGCTCACACTATGCTACTGACAGAAACAGCTGAGATTCTTCCTTTACTTCTTGATTTATCTTCATACTAGTACATGAGATAGGTAAATGTAAGTTGCTTTCCTCCTCAGTGTGTTCTTGACATGCTAGTTACAGAGTAGTCTTCAGTGTTGAAGATACTTCTGTCACTATTGCAGGCTTTTCTATAGAAGTAATTGTTAATGCTGTGGCAGATGTTTGCATTCCTCTCGGCTGCTGCTTTTATTACCTATTTCTGCTGGCTAAGGACAGAAGAGCCAGCACTGTTCTCTGTGACTGCCCTTTCCCTTCTGAGGCATTGCACGCAGTGCAAGTTGGATATAACATGCATTTTTGTGTGCTTCTTAACTAGGCACTTCATCTTCTCTGGCTTTCATATCTTGCTACATTTTTCTTCAGCTTAACTAACAGGTTTTGTAAATTGATGTACTACAAATACTAGTGTTTTCAGCTCTGGAGTGAATCCCAGAACAGAGAGCCAGTATTTTTCCAAACAAACAAACAAACAAAAACAAACCAAAAAAAAACCTAAAACCCACCCAACTTCCAAAGATGAAGAAAAGATTTAGAAAACACAGTAACCTACTAGAATAGAATGCTAATTTTCGTTTCATATTTTATGGTACATATTTCTCTGTTGATTCAGTACTACAGTCAATAATCAAAAATAGGTCACTTCCTAAACCACACAGGACTAAGATGTGCAAGATCAAAAAGAAAGAAAGGGAGAAAGAAAGAAAGGAAGAACGAGGGCAAGGACGATCCCATTATTTGTCTTCCTTCGTAGGTCTAGTTTGACTAAGCTCAAACTAAAAGTTTTAAGCTTTCTTAGTGTTCCACAAGAAGTAAATGATTTTAAAATAAAAGTATGACAGGTTGAGCTTTCACATACAGATTGTGTTATCAGAAGAGGAATTTATCCTTTGGCTGGTCTGCAGGAAGATGTTATCCCATTTCACAGATGAGGATAGAAACATAAAAGCCTAAACTCTTCCTGTCCCACTTTGAGCTTCTATCCAGGACAGTATTGACTTCAGCATGAGCATGGAGTGAAGCAGGCACCACCAAGGGACAGTTTCCTAAGGCAGCAATCACACTCCCTACCTGCTCAATGCTGACAACTCACTGCTTTCACAATCAATCACACATGAGAATCCCACAACCACGAACAGGTTCAAATCAGAAGATTTAAGAAAATGCACTCAGGGGTTGTTCTGTTCCCTATAGCTGTTATGTAGAGGTGAGCCACAGTTTTTTCTTACCGATAAGACCCCAAAAGACTTATTTTTTAATATAAGACTCTTGAGTAATCCCACATCTATTGATGCTAAGGTTTTAAGGAAAAAAGGACACAGCTCTCACAATCCTCAGACTAGAGAACTGTCAACCTTCTATTCCCACCCCCGTATGATAGATTTGAAATGCCATTTTTTTCAGCAGGGCCTCCCTTTCCTGACTGAAATTTTTCTGTTGCTTCATGTAGCCAGCCTGACCAATGAAGTGGTAATTCCTGGCTGGCTGGCTGGTATCAGATGCTCACCCCGCTATGTGTCCTTGCCAAGGCTCCGCACACAATTCTCCCTATTGAAAAGCCAGCTCATTTGCAATTGCCCCCAGCTCTATTCATATTCTTCCCAGAGTTAGTGACAATAAATATTACAGAATCACACAAATCCAGATGGTGTGGGTTGGAGTTGCCAGCTGTTCTACCACTTGTAAGTTGCCTCTCTTGTCCTGCAGCTTGGCTTCCACAGAAAGCATCTCATCAGTTTCCTATGGTTGCATTTCTGTACAAGCCATCCTCATCCTGAGATATTTTCAGCTTTCACTGTAGATACATAAAAGAGATAGAGGCAAAGCAAATCAGAGGCAGAAAATAAAAGAATCTTTCACCACAGAAACTGAGGACTGTTTTTCAAATGGTAACCTTAACCTCTCAACACCATCCTGACTTTCACCTGTGAAGGGACCATTTCAGGGGTTCAGCTGATTTTTACTGATTTTCTTTCATAGGAGACTCACAACTAAAAGACAAGCAAATATTCTCTAATCTTACCAGTAATTACCATTGCAAAATCAGGAGGAAGCCAGTGCCAAATGAACACAGGAACTGAAATACTGTCATGACCTATGCGAATAGTGTTGTGGAAATCCTAAATATTGTGTCGATTACCTTGTTTCAGCTTTGAGTGTTTCTCCTGAGTTTTGACTCTTTGAGCCTGGGCTGGTATCTGCAGGCTGGAGGCAGTCTCCAGTCCAGTAAAGTTGCCATCCAGATGATGACCGGGGTTAGGAGAAAGACTGCCATGTAGCTATGAGTATGACAGCAGTGCTGTCATTGACATAGACATGAACATTGATATGATTAACAAATGTGCAACCGCTATTAGTTTTTGACTTCATATTGGCTGTCTTCTGAGTCTTTTGTTGGAAATGAACGCAGACAGGAGTAAGTGTCCTGCCAGGACAGCCGGAGTGGGGGAAGAGAAACCCTGAGCCCAGAAGGGCAAGCAAAGCCACCAGCTGTAGCAGCATGGCTCTTGGGCTGTGGTGCCAGAAGGGAGCAGGAACTGCTAATGATGCAGATGCTCACAGCTGCTGCTCTGGCTGGTGCCACTGTTTGGGGCTGTGGTGGTGGGACAAGGGTGTTTGGGGAGGGAAGAAGACCCCCAGGGACCCTCAAGGCAGATGTCTGAGGCACTGAAGTGTCTTACCAGCAGTGTGTCTCATTACATTTGCAAATGCATTAAGTTAAATTATTACATTGTTTATTCTAGTCTTTCCCTTGTCTAGCTACAAAACTGAAAAACACCAGTAATGATGAGGCAGGTTCAGTCAAGCCATGAGTCAAGTCATCCAGCTGGGTTCAGGAGGAGGATGGCTGGTGCAGGCATGGCTGCAGCAGAGCTCAGGCAAAGCCCAGGGATCAGGGGTTGAGCTTAACCCATCTCACATCACAGTTCTTTCTCCCACAGCTCTTGTCACAGTAGTCTGATCTCAGATTGCAGAGCTGCACCGGATCAGGGCTGCCTTTGAGCACAGGCAGCCAAACCCCTCATGGGACATTGCACAGCCTGCTGGTGCACGCAGGACCAGAAAAGTAGGAATTGTTAAACACAGCTCCTCCACTGGGGTCTGCAAGAGTGCTCACTGGCCCTTGCGGAAATCCTGCTGAAGGTAGGATCAGGACTTCTGAATAAAGCTTTTAGCTCATGTTATGAGAATGTGAAATTAGATTTGCAGACCCATGAATGCATTAGGATTTTGAATACAACATAAGTCTTGTTTGAAACATCCATAATTTCTACTTATCTCTAAGTCAGTGACATCCAGTCAGTTTTGGCTGAGAAATTGAGGAGAGGAGGGGAGCATCCACCTCCAGTCTGTAGACAGCCCACCTCACAATGGCATGAAAGCTCCTTTTTTCATCCCCAAGCCATTAATTTAACAGTATCCTTGGGTCAGAAACTCTTCAGTCCAATAGACTCCTTTTCTTCAGCATCTCTCCGTGCAGATCCCTGTGACATTTCACAGATTTCCATCTGCCTCTGGATGCTGAAATTTTACCGTAAGAGATTGTCCAGAAGTGGGGCATCAGGAATCTAGGAAACATTTGACCTAATAGGTAAAACAATTGAGGGTTTAGGCACACACTGAACCGAAGTTACCTGGGTCAGAAATTTCACATTTGCTACTTTTTAACGTTATATATTTTATTTCATACCAAAGCATTCTGTCACCCAAGTCCCACCTCCACCTTTGCTCTTAGGCTGCTCACACCCAAACAGTGGGATTTATACACCTCACAAATTATTTATGACAAAGTGGATGATGCTTGATGGGATTTACTCAGGTGTCGATGGAAAAAGAGTCCTGTGTCACAGCTTTCATCCTACTTCTGATTTCAACAAACAGATCTCAGAGGAGTCAGATTCTCTCCAGTAAAGATCCTTGAACTACAGTGTGACTCATGATATAAATTTATCATCCTTCTGAGTCTATATGAAAAGATCTTTGTAAAGTCCTGGCCAAACTCTGCCTTGAATTTAGCTGGTAGGACTCCTATCACCTCAGTAGCAGTGCAGCAAATGAGTCAGCAGAGAATGTGCCACTGGGTATGTTACTACATCATTCACATCTGCTGCGTGAAGTGACACATCTGATGCAGACGTTGGTGCTCCCAGCCATGCCCCAGGGAGGCACACGCTTACCCCAGGCCAGTGTGACTCAGCAATATTTCATAGTTATCTGGTGGTTGCAGGAGATTTCAGGGTCAAAATTTTGTCAGCAGCGTTTTATCCAAAGTGGTGGAAAGCTTCTAAAAAGCACTGCAGGGACATATTCTGGATAGCTTTATGGCACTGGCCTTCAATACCACAAGCAAACTCTGACACCCGAGTGTGGTATTTTGGGAAAGCCACAGGAAGGCTCATTGCAATCACCTTCACACATGTCCTTAAAAGCAATGGCACTCCCCATGTAGGCTGGACCTGGGCTCCCTGTTTCCTGAGGGATGGTGGCCTTTCCTTGCTGCTCCTCACTGTCAGCGAGGATGTGCTGCCTTGGCACAACGCTCACAGGTTTGTTATCATCTCTCTGGGTGAACAGAGATTGGTGCTAGGTGTCTGCATGGTTTAAGGGGGGGACAATAGCAAAGGCCTTGAAAATACAGGCAGTGGTTGAGGGAAGAGACCCCAGGATAAGTTAGAATGCAACTGGCCACTTCCCATGGTTGAAAAAGTGCAACCTGAAAAGCTATGAAAGACTACCTCTGCTTTAGGAAAGGGGGGAGCACCTGAGTGAGGCACCTGCTGCAGCCTGGAAAGTAATGTCTCCTCCAGGATCAGGCAGTGTGTAGCCTGGCGTAGAGGTGCAGGGCTGGGAATTGCCTCAAAATGACATCACCTTTTAACAGGACCAAATTTGGGGAGGGGAAGCAGAAAGCAGATGCCCAATTCAGACCCAGCATTCCTCACTGAAGAGCTGGGTGTGATCACCTCCACTGCAGTGCCTGAGGTCAACATAAAAAGGACATGGAACTGTTGGAACAAGTCCAGAGAAGGGCCACGAGGATGATCAGGGGACTGGAGCACCTCCCGTATGAAGACAGGCTGAGGAAGTTGGGGCTGTTCAGCCTGGAGAAGAGAAGGCTGCATGGAGACCTCATAGCAGCCTTCCAGTATTTGAAGGGGGCCTATAGGGATGCTGGGGATGGACTCTTCATTAGGAACTGTAGTGACAGGACAAGGGGTAACAGATTAAAACTTAAACAGGGGAAGTTTAGATTGGATATAAGGAAGAAATTCTTTACTGTGAGGGTGGTGAGGCACTGGAATAGGTTGCCCAGGGAAGTTGTGAATGCTCCATCCCTGGTGGTGTTCAAGGTCAGGTTGTACAGAGCCTTGGGTGACATGGTTTAGCGTGAGGTGTCCATGCCCATGGCAGGGGGGTTGGAACTTGATGATCTTAAGGTCTTTCCAACCCTAACTGTTCTATGATTCTACGAAGGACCATAACCATCAGTGCTGGTTACACAGGTCAGCTCCATGGTGCTGGCCACTCACAGCTCATCTCGGGCATGATCACTGGGATGTGACTGAGGGCTTTGAGCATGTGATGGCGGTGTTTGAGGATGAGTAAGAAGCAACCACTAGCATGGGGGGTGAGGTTGATGCATGTCAGCATAGCAAAGCTTTGTTTTACAATTTAAACTGTAAAAGAAGGTGCCATTATCACTGTATCCTTGCCATGAAAGAAGAAAAGGAGAACAGACAGAAAAAGAAAGAACTCTAATTTTAAGTGAAGAGTTAAAATGTGGGGTTTCATGATACCTTTTCAAAACTGACTGAAGAACTAGACTGCTCCTGAGCTTCCTCTAGATGCAGAGAAACCCCTCATAAACTTCCTAGGAGCACTCGTTAATGGAGTATCAGCATTAGCTGTCTTGTAGGTTTGGAACATTCTACTACATTTCTGCATTTTTAGTTAAAGTGCTACAGATTTGCCCCCAAGTGACGGAGGGTCCCATGTGGGGCTGAAGATCCCAAGTCCTAGTTCTCGTAAGTAAATTCAAGGCCTTGATTTCAGCTGCCAGTTTGGAAGCTGAAAATTCAAAGCTTCCGTGTTTAAGCTTTCAAAGGAAATTGGAGAAGTGAAAATGTGAGGTTTCTTTTTTTTTTTTTTTTCCATTTCTATTCTGAAATTTGAAACAGCTGCTATGAAATGTTTATAACTATACATAGTGCTCAATAAATGTCCAAACCTGGAAGGAACTATGCATGAATTATGTCTGATTTATACATTAAATAAAAATAGAAAGAGCCAGTTGAATTTTAAATGTTCTTCCTCCATTCAGTAAGCCTTGAAATTACGATGTCTATAGAATACTGCCTGCAAAAACATCTAATGCATTGCACATACTATATCAAAATATTTTAAAAGCATTCCAAGAGTTTATCATATAAGGCAAACACTGGGACCCAATTAAACCTTCTTAAATTGGCTTTTCATAGGGAAAATTATTGGAAAATTATTTTAAGCTCACCCCACAACATGCAGACCAAGATTAACCATAACAAAAGGTCTGAGCTGCCAGTAATTGCTGCAAGTAATTGTACTTGGGCAGGTCAATAAACCCACTGGGCCTGTAACTCAGCCCTCAGGAACCAGAGCCCAGCAGTGAGGCAGAACAGCCCCCCTGCCCAGCCCTGGACCCTGGCCATGAGGGGCAGATCCTAGGGCTGCTCTGAAAAGGACAGATCTTCACCTAACCTCCGTATGGGGAAATGAAGCGTGTCTGATTACAGTATCTTTGCACAGGTGGGAGCGGGGCCACATTATGACTCTGACCCCAGACTCTGCTTGACCCTGTGCCAACCAGGACTGACAGCCTTCCGAAATGGGGAAAAAACTGGGGACTCTGGTGCTTCTAAACACCTGTTGTTCCTGCCCCTGATGAAGAGAGCCCTGCTTTTTAGAACAGGCTTCATGGAGCTGAAGTTCAGCTTTCATATTGGGTACAAATGAGCCAATAAGTCATACTATTTTGTTTATTATGTAATACCCCTCAGAAGACATGTGAGGCTAACACTTAAAAAGCAGTGTCATTATATATCTTTATTTAGTCACAAGATATTTTGGTAGATACTTTTGCTGCTTCTTTAGAGGTCTGTTTTTAAACTGCAGATATGCTCCAGTCACACTTACTGATTTAACACTGAAGTGATAATAGCTATCCTCTTTGACCCTAGGGAGTGAAGATATTTAATATTTTGTCTTTCAGTTTATTACCCAACCCAGGCAAACAAAGCAAAATAAATCCATTAAGTTGTAATTTTTAGAAGAGCATTCCCAGGTTTGTTTTTTTTTTTTTAGATAAATCACAATTTTGCAATTACCGTGATCGTTACAAACATCTTAGCCTTGCTCAAGATCACCCACGTGTATCAAAATAAAATATTCCCATCCCAATTTTATGGTACAGCTCTGTTAGAAAAATATTTCAGAGAAACTACAGAATCAAACCAAAACCTTGAAGTTTAACTCACTGAACAACAGAGGTAGTTTAGATTTATTTCAGCTGTCTCCCCTGCTGCTCTATACATAACAGAAGTGCTTCCCAACTCTCCCTGTCATCTCAGTCCTTCCTTGCTGTGTGCTCTTCCCACCAGTGCTCTATGTACCCCCCCAATACTACAGCAGCTGAAAATTTCCTAGATGGTACCCACAAAATAAAGCAAAGTAGGTGAGGACATGCCCTGGGAGATATGCGTGTATTTCTACCCACCATCATACTTTCGTAGAGGTGGGCACAGACCAGCTGGCTCACCCGCTGACCCAAAGTCACTGACAGTGTGTCACTGTGTTCCTAAGTGGGTGTCTGCCTCTTTGGCTGGGGGGAAGCAGCAGGCAAGGCACAGGGCGCTGGGCCCATCATCCCCTTGCCTCACTTCCTCCAAAAGCTGGTTTGTCTTAATTTAACTAGGGCCAGCTAGATCTGGGATATCAGTTTATGCTCATGCCCTTGTAATGAGTCCCAAGAAAACTGCAGGAGTGGCTCTGGCACACATGATGGTTTGTGCTCACACAGGATCGATCCTTTTACTGCAGACATGCCCAAAGTCTGGAGCTGCTGGTACAACAGCCAGCAATATAACTAAGTGTCTCCACATAGGACATGACCAAGTTTACGTGCCGAGGGTAGAAGAGGATAACTGCCTTGCAGCCAGTCTTTGCCAACAAGCAGATGAATCACTGCAGTGCCTCAGGGAGCTGCAACTGAATTGTCTTGGGAAACCAACACACAGACATAGCATGTTATTGCTTACCATTTCCACCCCATGCCTGAATTACCTGACAACATGGAAGTAAGTTAATATAGCCATGTAAACACCAAACTCCATTTGAGACACAGACCACACTTGAAGCCCTCCTTCCAGGCGCACCTGCTTCTCCTCACCAAGAAGAAACACGTGAGCAGGAAACACTCTCCAAACCTGCTGGGCCCTTTTACAGAGCTACATAAACCTGCAGCCCCACCATGTGCATAACAGCTTACTACAAAACTGGGAGGAAAAAGGAGATGAAGCCATCCCACTCTACAGCTTCAGCACAGGACAAATAGAACCAGTAGGTTTGAATGTTTCCCTGCTAAGCTAAAGAGCTGTAGTGAGTCGCTGGCACTGCTCCAGAGGATTTCTGCCTGCACAATCATAATTTGTATTTTACCCTTTAATGTTAACAGTGTTTTCATACTACACATTTCTCTTAAGATAAAAAACCCAAACAATGAACTTTTAGCAAAGCTCACTCTGGGCCTTCCCTTGTTCTTCTGCTATCTGTTGGTGGTTTTGCCACTGACAACAAAAAAGGAGGACCAGAGCCTTTAATGCCCTACTTTTAAGTGTTAATACATTTACAGAAGACTATACAAACAAACGCCAAACAGCAATTACACATTACTAGAGCTACACAATATCTGTACATGTTGCTAAAACAATGCTGCTAAATGAAGAAGCTTTATTAGTTCAGAGGTTTTGGCTGCTGTTATTAAAAATATAATACCTGAAAGGAAATCCAAGTATTTCATTTTACGAACAATTTAAAATATAGCAGTAAGCAACATAAACTATTGCTTTTTATGTTTATACAATTTTTTGGCATAACACTGCCATACAGTTACAGGATTATAAAATATATCTTTATAGTGCATTACAAATCCAGAAACTGGTTACCACTCCTACCACATACATATGGTATTGGTACTACCAAACATGCACGGCATTCTGTAAACACTGCAAAAGAATACAGAGAAGAGAGCAGGACCATTCATAAAAACTGACATGTAGCCGTTTCATTTCACAAGTAAAAATTGTTGGGTTTGGGGTTTATTTTCTTTTTACTGCACTTTTTCTTAGAACACATTTTAACAACGATGACTATGGTACTTCTGAATTTTATCCATGTAAAACTTTACCTAATCATCTGTTGCTGAACTCAAATTGCACAAAGGGCAAACAACCATGGAATAGGTTAAAACACAGAAGAAAGAGCAAATAATGATTAGCAAACATGCTTCAGCAGATCCCAAAACTGTAAGTGCCATAACCCTTTTTACTGCAAAACAATCATTTTCACATAGTTAGCCACAGTAGTAAATACATTCAGTATATTTCACAATAAACTTTAATTGATGAATATGCCACTAGACTTTTGAGTTTCTAAGAAGCAGGAGACTTCTTTCAGAACAATTTGCCAATTCTCACATTTGTTATTTTATAGCAAACAGCTTAATGCTTTTGAAAATAAAAATGAATATAAATGTAAAGCCACAGGAGGTCTCTATTTAATTGGCTCTCTATAGTTTCTGAACTATATTTTGGAGCCCGTTATGGCATGTATTAAACATACTCTTTAAAATAAACTTGATTTCCTCAATGGTCTTACCTCAGTATACTTAAGAACATGGGCTGTAGAAGGAACACAGCTTTCATGAAAAGACATAGTTCCTAGGCAATACAGAGCACAGAGATATTACAGAGATGTAATTTACATTCCCCTTGGAGAACTGCATCTAAACACCTCTAAGTAGTAAATCTCTGGTATTCACTGTGATGTGTATGGAGAATGGGCTGCTCCATGCTTAAGCCTTTTTGGCCCTTCCTTCATTTTCAGGCTCTCAAATACCTTTTGAGCAGTTACCCCAATTGCAACTTCCCAGCAACACTGGGGTAACATTTCTAGGTACATGTATCAAGTTACCAAAAGGTTGAATGAGTACGGTTCTCAGGAAACCCCAGACAGTATACATGACCGCAATGTTACAACCATTGATGCTGCTGTCTCCAAATCCAGAGGTGTCTCCTCACCCAGATGTGACCTAGGAGTAGGTTTTACCCTTGACTGATCTTGCTTTTACATTGATAGGAAAACAAACAAAACCTGTTCTGAAGTTGGAATCTGGCTTTTAATGCCTCATACAAAAGGATCTATGTGTAAAAATTTATTCAGAAGGGACAAGCAAGTCAATATTGAAATCAACATAGGGACAACTTTTCTGCCTAAGCAGACATCTTCTGCTTAAGGACAGAAACACAGGACGTTTTCTGCCTAAGCAGATATTTTGTCATTAGAATATCCCATGGCTTTTAAAAACTGGGTTGAAGTGGATTACTGTTCATCTTACAGTACTTTTAGTAACTGTGTTCATATGCTCTAGCAACTCTTGAATAAAGAGATCTGAGACAAACAAGATATTATTTTTTCCATAAAGAACATAATTAAACATGGAATTCACAGCCACAAGGGATTGTGGAGGCTGAAAGAAACCATGAGTTCAAAAATGGAGAAATTCCTGGAGAAAAATGGAGTCACTTTATCTGTTCTTTGTTTCACACCATCTGTTGGTGGCTGCTGCGGGAGGCAGGGTACAGGGCTAGAAACATCTTTGGTTCTGATCCACACCGATAGTTCTTAGGACAATGTACATCATTAGTAGGATATTGTCATACATATTTATTAACTGCAAAACATACTTTACATACTTGCATCTTATTCATAAAGACAGCTTTTGTCAAGGAAATTCAGTATGGTACATTAAATCTGTAAAACTATGGTGTAAAAAGAGTTACATTTTCACTTAAGCATATATCTCTTACTATAATTTTTCATCGCTACCATCACAACTGTCAGGAAAAGAAAGGTACAAAAAAATAATTCAACTAAACAGATATACATAAACTTTATTTAAGAAACAAACAAAAGCTGTTTTCCATTTAAATCTAGTGAATCTCCCTTACCTTGTTGGATCAACTATCAAAATTATACAAAGCTTCTAAAGTCTGTAAACTTCCTGGTTATAGAGCAGACATATGCATCCGCAGATTATTAGAATTACCCTGGGATAATTCAAGGAGGCTTACACTAGGTTACCTGATATAATGGCAATGGTTAAACAAACACCTAATATACCAGATTGCTGCAATCTTAAAGCAGGAAACTGAGGAGTTGACTAAGCCAGAAAACAGCTCTCAAAGGGTTATTGCAAGTATTTTTAGCCTCCTTCAGGATTACATCTTTAAATATGAGCAGTATGAACACCAAGAGCTCAGTTCTGCTCCTAGATAAGTGCACAAGCGTAACTGCTCTTAAAATCTGGATGGTCTGTGGTGCACACCTCACTTATCCAAACTGTCAGTCTCTATGCCAACAGTTTCAGCAACTGAGGCACAGTTACATCCCACATAGTAGAGCACAGAGATGTAATTAATGTTAAAGTGCTGCATTTTTGCATGATATGTGTGTACTCAGTAACATATTGTCCAGTTTTGCATTCATATCCCCTCATTATAGGATACTTGAATTCACAGGTGTGTGTATATATACACTACTCCCACTTAAAAGTACCAGAGACTACTCAGATGTACTTATAAGGAAATAACCCCTGTATGGGAGTGAATAGCTCAGATTCCAGTAAAACACTTGGCCAAAATACATTACTGTAGCAAGTACACAGAAATCCCTGAGTACTTAAGTATATAGCAAGATAAACCCAAGTTTAACAGTGAGTAAATATCCTGGCTTTCCTTGCTCATCCTCAGTTTCTGAAGTAATGGTAAAAAGTACTGGCCTTTACAAGAATACAGTATTATAAAATATGTTGTACTGTAAGCCTGAAAGCCAATACTTAGAAACATCAAGCATGGAGTGCTTCTGGTTGCTAAGGCCATGCTTCTGTAATGAAATGCACACAATGCACCCATTTTACCTATGGGATGCTACACAGTATGATTGCCCTGCAATGAATCCTTCTTTTAATCACTTGCAGCATCACAAGAAACAACTCTGTAAAAAGAATTATAAACCACTGCATTTAACATAGAGCAGAATTTGCTAGTTAGAGCTGAACTGTCCCACGGGAATAATTCTGTTGATAAAGCTACCAAAGATTACAGAGTGCAGGAGTCCACCTGACACAAAAAACTTCACTTAGCTAATGCCCATAGTTCTTCATAGGTATGTCATTACTTTCCTGACTTCTGTGAAAACTGTCAGAAATAGACTGAGTTGTGGATTAAAAAAAAATAAAAATAAAAATTGCAGTTAATAAAGATATGAGTCCCAAAGTTCCCAACTGCATTTTCAGACACACTAGGCCCTTAACGCAGACAACCCTGCCAGATTAAAACCACATTAAGTACTTAATTACGAGTAGAGAACCAGCAAGCATGTGTAGGTGAAAGCTGTGTCACAGTAACAGAATACCGTACTGCAGAGAAATCATTTGGATGCACATCCCAAGAGCTTCCTGGGTTAAAAATAGAGCAAGATTTCTTTTTTTGTGTGTGCGTAACAAAAAGACAAAAGATCTCCTGAGGTCATCGATGTTCCATCAAATTACAGTATAAATATAATTACATTCCCAACATCCCTTATGTCACTTGAACACTACATTTTGAAGTGTTTAATATTAAAATCCATCAGTTGAAGGCTCTGTTCCTTATAGTTATATTATTACACACATTTTCCCTATGCCATTAAAGAAATAACTAGAAAAACCGCTATCAAGTTAGCATGGTTAGGCACTCAAGATTTAAAAAGTCACAGGCAGAATATAAAGCTGTCCTCCCTGCGCATACAAGTCAGGTCAAGTCAAGTCCTTAACTACATGGACCAATTTTATCTTAGCATTTCCTTACCCCTTCTGCTCTGAAGGTCAGAGGACATATGAACAAGGGGATCCTAGTTCAAGCCCACGGTATTGTGAAAGGCTCCTAAGCACCTTTTCAGATTTCAAGGAAGGAATTCTCTGGGGCATTTCTACTCAGACAGACTTAGTGTCTCCTTGAGCAATTTGAGTTATCCTTAAAAAAATCCACATACATACTTTCCTTTCCTTACAAGTCAGCACAGGATAAGGAGGGATAAATCTTCCTTCTTCCCTGCCTCTTTAGGATGGGACAAAGCCTAATCTTTGTCCATGGGTACCAAGATCTCTAACTACCATGCTATTTAATCCCAAGAAAGAATTCTACCTATGGAAAGCAATGGAGGATGCACTGCCATGATGGGAATTAGCAAAACAGAAAAACAAAGACGTTTCGAGTATGCTCTGAAACTCCTGAACACTTTGTCATTTTGAGTTGTAAGACTTGAATAAAGTCCTGTAGCCCTCTGACACTCAAACTGTAGTCAGCGACTTGCCTCATGACATTTCATCAAAAATACATTAAAGGCAGTGGATAATATATATACTTTTAAATAGAAAATACATATAGAACTTTTAGACTATTTTAGGACTGTAGAAAGTGTAAGTTCTACCTGCATTATTTTTTAATTCATATTCTACAGAAGTTGCTGGGTACTATCTTGTTTGACTGGCATGAAGTAAGACAAGGCTACTTGGGGACAGCAGGCAGTCCTTCAGTGAAGAAAGCTGGGAAAGATCTTAATTGCAAAATTCCTACAGGCTGGGCTCCAGCTGGGCCAGCAGACTGGCCTGCCTCTATCAGCTGATGATCAAACTAACATTAAATTGTGAAAGACCTCAGATTGCAAGCAAAGAGAGAGGAAACAGCTGGAAGGAAGCATCAGGGCTGTATTTCTCCCCCAGAGCAGCAACAAGATTTCAGCGCTGTGCAGACCCTACATAAAACTGGCCAAGAAACATCCAAGTTCAGGTAAGATCCAGCTGGACAGGCGTGGGGACATTTTCTCTGATGGCTTTGATGATTAAGCAGCTAAGTTTTGTGGTGAGGAGACTGCTTTTCAGCTGTCCAGAGGCTTTCCAGGTGCTGAACCCAGCTGGGGGACTTGTTTTATTACAGCTGATCAACAGAAGGCCTTCACAATGAAACCAAATCTGAGTGATCAAAGAAACACCCCTCTCCTCCAAATTAGTATTACTAACATATGAGTCAAGAGAAGAGAGAACTTCACATGGGCTAAAAGAAGTCTAAAGTGCAACTTCCCTTGTACCCAGAAGCTGCAGATACAGTTTCATTGTAAGTTAAACTTTTATTCAATGTACAGTGATACCCAGCTGCATAGGACATTTTGATATCTGTTATGTCTCCAACAAGGATGCTGATCTAAGGTAAAAGATGTTGTGCAAATACTGCTGTTAAACATGAACATAATTCCTAAAAAATATCCACTAGGGAAAAAACTGTGCTCTTGAAATAATCTGGAGTCATTTCATAAAATGAAATCAACACTTAAAGCATATTAAAAGAAACTTTAAAGTTCTGATGTTCCAAGGCTTTCTAGTAAGTTACACCTTTTTTGTTTTTAAATACTAGATGGATTCAATGGCAAAAAAATTGATAAGATTTTCTATGCAGTCTGTCTGGAAAAGATAATTTCTTAGATTTGGATATACACAATTGTTTTTAAGAGCCACATCTGGTTGACTGCTGATAAACCGAGCTTGAAAAAAATAAAATTCATTAACCTAACAGAAGCCTAATCTGATGCATCTGCAACAAGCACAGTCTCATGAACATTTCATACAACATTGGATGGGAATTTCACCCAAAATAAAGGAGCAAGGAGTAATTTGCTCATTCAATATGAAACATAATGATTTTTAACCTCAGACTCATTATTTGAGCTTATCCTTGGTTTTTGTGGTGGTCCCCCCCTGTAAGTGTATCCTTATCAAGGTTATCTTGCAGATCTGCTAATGTGTTATTTGAGGAATTCTCGGTGTCACATAAATCTTTCTCTTTAGTGCCTGGGTGATTTCCACAGTCACTGTTCAGACCTTCATCATCTTTTTTGGAATGAGAAGTGTCCTCCTTTCTGTCTGAAGCGCCTTGAACGTCTTCTGATTTTGAAAGCTGACCGCTATCAGTATCACTGTTCTTTTCACTGTTGTTCTGCCTAACAGCATCACAGTTCATTTCTTGTTCATCCTGGTCATTTTCTTCCTCATTTTTTGTGAGTTCTACCTTTCTTTCTTCAGTT
This sequence comes from Pezoporus flaviventris, assembly GCF_033815535.1. Taxonomy (NCBI): domain Eukaryota; kingdom Metazoa; phylum Chordata; class Aves; order Psittaciformes; family Psittacidae; genus Pezoporus; species Pezoporus flaviventris. The sequence continues at coordinate 24,675,590 of NW_026892579.1, read as the reverse complement.
GTTTTACCAGCTGAGCTTCCACTTGCCGATGTATTCTTAGGCTCTTTTGGTTTCTTATGCTTAGAAATACAACTATTGTGAACAGAAATTGGAGATGCTGGCTTTTTATTTGTTTTGCTTCCCTCCAACTTCTGTTTTCTTGGGGGTCCCCAGATAAAATGCTCTGAGGGTGTATAATGTTGCTGAGCGAACCTCAGGAGTTTCCTCCTTTCTCTTCGGTCTCTAATAGTATACACAAAATATTCTAGAGCACTTTGCTTAATGTTGGGAATAGTATCTTCCACAAGAGCTTCATGGAGAATAAATTTTACCAGGGGAGATTTAAAACTCTCATATCCAAGCTCTCCAAGACTTTTCAGAATTCGAGTGATTCTCAAGTAGTTGTGTTGAGACCTTTGGAAGAAAAGGGTGAAAAAATCCCATTGAATCAGGGGAAAAAAGAAAAACTAACCCACCTTACAGATACAGAGCTGGAATAGCAATTCCTCAGTCCTTTTTATCTCTCCAGGTGTGTACTTCAGGCTTCCTGTACTTTAATTTCTCACAGCTGCTGAAGCTTGCTAGCACCTCCTTTGCTAGGACATTGTGAGTGAAAATTAGTGTCTGTACAGTGCAATGAGGCAACAGGCAAAAAAAACCCCATAAAATCAAAAGTCTGTACTGATTTTGATTCCTTCTTCTGTATGTGCTCTTTCTAAGGAGAAACCCAGTTATTTTATATAATAAGAATTTTGAAGTGTATTGCAGTAATACAGCTATGGAACAGGATTCATTGCACTTCATTTAAGCTATCTGAAAGCTGGGTCTCCAACCTAGAGTAGCTACCTGCACTTCTCATACAGTCAGTGCTGGAAGAAAACCAGGCACCTCTGGAGAGCAAGTCCCACTGTTGTAAGAAATGTCTAAGACAAATGGAATGAACTATATTCTGGAAGTTCTTGCGAAGGGACCTTTCTCCCATAACGTACATATAAGTAAACAGTAAAACTTGAATGTGTATGTTTCAGATGGCTAAAATTAGGTAAAAAAAGTCCCAATTCATGACTTAAAACTGTGTAGCTAGTCACTGATGAGAATACAGGAATTACACTGTAAAAATGTGCTGCGAGTAACATTTGGGCTTCCCAAAACCTTTTTTCATCTGTGTTCTGAATCTGAGCCCACACCCATATTGGCTCATATAATATTTAAGTAAAACTAATAAAAAAATTATTCCTACTATTCACCCAAAATTATTGATCAGCAATACAAGCTTTGGGAGAAGAAAATACTGCAACAAAGCAATCTCCAGCTCTAAGGTCAGAAATATTAGGAAAGAGATCACAAGATTTGAAGAGAGATTTTGAAACAATTAATCAGCATGGGACAAAATTCAGTGCAAACTTATGCTCCACACAATACTGATGAAAAGCGACAGAAGTAATTTGCTGAAAGTTGGGTTGAAGTTTGACTTAATGCATATCTAAACCTCTCCAGTTAAGCACTGCAACCAAAATGTACTAAACACATAGGATTTCATGGTTTGAGGAGGGAGGGAAATCTTGTTATTTAGTTTCCATAAAGGTGTGAAGAATTTTAATTTTCTCAAAAAGAAATGTGAATACAAAGATAAGCCACTTGTTCTTTCCAATTGTGAAGCAGCACTTTGGAAACAGGTGAAAATTCATTTGGTAGCATGACAAACAAATTAATTTAACTGTGATCTTCTTCAGCAGCACCTAAACTTGTATTTTCAGATAATTCCATATATTGGTTAGATTGGTAGTGGGCAAGAGGCATAATTAAAAAAAACAAAAAAAAAAGGGGGTGGAAGGAGAAATGTACATACAGACACAAACCAGGCATTGCCTATTTCTTTTTCTGTTTTTCCTGGCAATCTTTGGAAAATATATCTTCCCTTTCTCTACAAAAGGAAAGAGTAAAGAGATTCTGTGGCAGTTCTAGAGTGGAGTGCATGTCATTACTTACTCATTCAAATGCTGAAATCTTTCTTGCCAGTTAGCAGCTCGTGCTACGTTTCCAGTTTTATCAATTAGCTTTATACCAAAAAACTCCAACATCATTTTGTAAGCCAAAAGGAATCTTCTAATTGCTTCTTTTGTTTTCTTGAATTCCTAATAAACAAAGAATAAGTCCAAACTTTTAAGTGGCACTAAAGCAAGTACTTCTACATTGTATAAAACAACTCTACCTAACAAAAAGCAGGTATGTATCAAAATTAATGTGATAGTTTGTATGGAGCTCAATTTGTATTACCTCAATTTCATATGTAGTTAATTCCTTAGCATAGAAGTTCAGACCTTGTTCCCTCAGTGGAAAAAGCCTGTTAAAAGAAAAAGCACATTACAGCTCATGCTACATGAACACTTACTCAAATTAATGCTTCGAAACAGAAATAGGTAATAAATGACAAACCACTGTATGTAAGTGTGGTTATGTTCCAGTTTTTCATAGTCTCCTTTCCACTTATTTAGGACTTCTTCAATATAAACCCCTGCATAAAAACAATTTGAAAACTGTTAAGTAGCCATCAAAACCAGTATTCAGCTACATAAAGTACATGCTGTGTTAACATAATGATACAATACATACTTTAATTCTCTTTCACATACTACTTTTTCACATACTCACTAGGTCTATTAAAGCCATTAAAAAAATAATAAAAATTATTTTAGTTACTAAAACTTAATTAAAAGTGAGAGATTTATCAAATTTCAAGACAAAAAAACGTTATGCTAGGTTATCTGCCGGCAGAGGGTACGTGACAATAACCTCTGTAAATTATACTTCTCATGTCCTAGATCCCTTTATCAGACCGAATAATAATTAACAAACCACTACTCCATTGTGAATCAGTATCTCTGCTTTAACATGACAAAACTCTGCATATATAATACATATATCTCGTCCTAGTAGGACAAAGCCTCAACTCTTCAAGAAGTCTCCCATTCCAGGCATCTCTCCATCTGCAAATAACATTATGACTGGGAAATCTTTCTCAATTAGCTGTGGCCAAGAATCTTGCTGCCATTACTACAGGTTTGAACTTGGGTTCTCAGGTCATGCTCAACAAATAAGAATTTCAACTTCTAGTGGTCTGAAAACAATTGGGGAGTTCAGTCGGCTCCTCTTGGAAAGGCACAGTGATAGAAAAACAGGACAAATTAAATGTGAAAAGCAATTAATCATTCTTTGCACCAAGACCATCTTATGAAGCTCAGTCAAGGGCCAGGGTACATTTCTGAGTACCTGCACAAATATACAAAGTACATAAAATGATGCTCCTTGTCCCAAAATCTGCACGGTCTCCTTCCATGAATAAACACTCAGCATCAGCCTGTTTCCACTCTGAAACCAAAAAGTTTCACCACTGCTGCACGGCCCTTCCCAAAGTCAAATAGCATAGGAGTGGTCTAAAAAATTCGAAGCCCCATGCAGACAGTGTCCTATTGCACACTCGAGATCTCTCTCTCCACAGTGAAAATTTCCACTTGGGTCTCAATGACAAAGGAAAACTTGTTTGGTACTTTTCTTCAAGAAAGGGAGAAAGCAGTCAGTCAAAGGGGCTAAGAGCATGGGGTTTCCAGTACAGATGAGGCTAGAAAAGGACCTTGCAAAGAGGACCTCCCAGCACTAACATACTGTATCCAACCTGCGTTTCAAGTCTTGGAAAACTTGCTGCTCAGGGCAGAGAAACAAACAGGCCAGTTTTGAGTCAGAACCACAGGCAGAATCTGTAGGTCATGGAATTAAAATTCTGTCATGGTTTAACCCCAGATGGCAACTAAGCACCACACAGCTGCTCACCCACCCCCACCCTGCAAAGGGATGGGGAGCAGAATCGGAAAAAAAGAAAACAAGTAAAAGCCATGGGTTAAGAACAGTTTAATATTTGACATAAAGTACAATACTAATGGTACTACTAATAGCAATGAAAAGGGAAATAATAAGGATAAAGATATTAAAAAGGGGGGAGGGGGGGGGGGGGGGACGGGAAAGGCAGAAAAAAACCCAAACAGTGATGCACAATACAACTGCTCACCACCTGCTGACCAATACCCAGCCTGACCCAAGTAGCAATCAGTCCCTTCCGGGTAACTCCCCCCAGTTTATATATTGGGCATGATGTGCTGTGGTATGGAATACCATTCTGGCTAGTTTGGGTCAGGTGCCCTGTCTCTGCTTCCTCCTGGCTTCTCGTGCCTCTCCTCACTGGCAGAGCATAAGAGACTGAAAAGTCCTTGATCAGGGTAAGTGCTACTCAGCAACAGCTAAAACATGGGTGTGTTATGAGCACTGTTCTCAGACTAAAGCCAAAACACAACACTGCACCAGCTACTAGGAAGAAAATTAACTTGATCCCAGCCAAAACCAGAAAAATTTTAGATCTAATATTGTATTAGAAATGTTTTTAGTAACATTCCCCAGTAATTCTGTCCCTAATATGGTAGCTTAGACTCCCTCTGAACAGTCTCACAGATCCACAGACTTATGTCAAGGTGGTGGCTACTCATTCTCGGTGAGGAATTCTGTATAACCAGAGCTCGCAGCCATCAACGCTTCAGCCTCCATGGCTTATTAGCTACCTTTGACACTACCAACTGTGGTTTTCTCCTGAAGTATTAAGAGAAATTTTATTCTTGACAAATTTTAGGAGGGAAGTCCTCCTCTAGCTTTCATGGCTATCTCTTCCTATGGCTAATCCTATTGAATTGCTCCTTCATTCGGCACTTTAAAGGATCCCCCCAACCTTTTCTGGCTTTTAGTTTCAGGTTCATGTGGTCCTCAGGTTCCCAAGGACCTCAGTGCTCTTCTTTTCCTTTCTATGTCTGTTCTCTGTGTAATGTCTCCCAAATTTGCTACTTCTGTATTGGTAATTCACAGATCTAACTCTTCTTCCAGTCAGGCTAAAAATGCAGCATCTGCCTGCAGACATCTAGAGAAAGCTCAAGATGATTAAAACAAAGGTCTTATCATTCTTTCACAAAACCTGTTTTCTCACTTGCTGAAGATATTATCGCTATCTTGCCTATAAACAGCTCTCATCTTCAACCTTCCTATATATACATCTTTATATCCTTCTGTGTAACATTCCTTCCCATCCAGCTTCCTATCAGAACTGTGACATTTTGCATCTCAACATCCTTTTTCCTGACCTTGAAAAGTGCCCTCCTGTCACACTTACATCTACCTTGAATGCTGCTGGTATGATCATATTTCTAGACCACAGCTTTTTTATACTGCCTCTTTTTCGCTTTGCATTCTTCCAATGTGAAACCCTTTTCTGTAAATTCAAGCAAGAACTATATGCCTTCAATCCCAAAGCCTTTTGTGACCTGCCCCTTGCTACCTTATGAGAACCCATCTGCTGCTATGAGACTGATCCTGCCTCTGACAGGATCCTGCCTTGGTGACAGCCTCCACATCTTGCTTCTGCACTCCCGTGTACATGCTGGTAGCTCCTCCCAAGCTGCTCTCATGCTCAGAGGACCTTTCCGCAAACACCTTCAGAGTAACCTCCTCAGAATTCTTTTAGAACTCTCAAAAGCTATTTTTTGGCCTGCAAAAATTTTTTTACCAATGGCTAAGCTCTCATGTACTGAGGCTCTTGCCTATCATTCTAACCAAGACTGTTTTATTGCCTCCGTCTGCTTCCCCATCTGTCTGCTACCCTCTTGTCTCTCATACTTCAACTGCAAACTCTCTAAAGCAAGGTTTGCCGTCTTTCAGCTCGTCCTCTTTGTGTAGAACCTTGCATTTGAGGTTCCTGCTCCACCACCTGAGCCACTAGAGACTTAGAGAAACTGTTTTATTATTGTTACTACAATAATCTCACAGAAGGTAGTTACAACATACTCTTTTTCCCTTACACAGTGCTAGGGATAACACCCTGATTCCTGCCACTCCTAATCACACAGCAACAGTTTGTGCAGCATAATGGAATAACTTTATCTTTGTTTAATAAAAAGCAGTGCCACTACTATGAAGCAGTGGTGCAAACAACGCCCTGTGTGACATCATGCTGAAAACGCATGAGAAAAGCACCACCTCCCTAGAACACAAGCTAACTCTGGTTTAAGCATAACCTGCTCCAGTGTTATCAACATGCTCCTCCAACACAGAAGGTTCAAGCTATACAATATTTAACTATATAACTTTCTTTTTTTCAGCACTGCAATTATCACTACAGTATCACTTTGTTACTATCATTAGTGAGCATTCTTTTGTTACCACTATTATTGCCACATATTACTCACCATCAGGTTTAAACGGGATTTTATTTTTGTAAAAGCGGAGATTGCACAAATCATTCTGATATCGAAGATCTTTAAAGTTCTGCTGAAAGAAAAGAAATACGACATTATCACCCTACAAAAACCTAACAAGAGTATCCAGAAAGCAATATTATGTTCTTTGAATAATCTGAGGACAAAAAATATTCAGAGTTTTAGGAACCACAGTTTTACTCATGCACTTAAAGACTCAGGTTAAGGGTCTGCAAGTTCCTTCTGGCTGCTACCTTCTGCTGAGGCCAAGGTCTGAGCAGCAAGCAGAGCAGCACCTTGACTCAAGTCTCAACAAATCTGAAAGATAAATAAGAAGTCCCAAGTCTGTAATCTATCCTCTTTGACATTAAAGGCATGAGCCTTTTTATGGGCTCCTACCACTGCTCCCGGGCTTACACATCTCACATGTTTGCACACATGCCTTGAATGAAAAGATGTTGCCCTGGTTTCACTCCTGTCCCATGCTGGGCCTCTGCATCAGCTTTTTGATTCTCATTTTTTATTCCTCATATTCACCAGGCACCACAAAGTTTTAGGAATATTTGGGTTGTATGCCGTCTCCTACTAAAAAGGCAGTTTTAAACCATAAAATATTCTTACTGGATACTGGTGTCGGTACTTGTATAAATCTCTTGCTGCATAGAAGCTTCTTTTCGGTTTGGCTGTCAGCTCAGTTCCATCACCACTCTGAAACAGTTATGAAGTAGGTAATAACCATACACAAACAGATTATATACCAAATTTGTGTAATATTCAAATAATTATTTTTCACAATGGATTTCAGCAATGTAAACTAATGTAAGTGCATATACTTTGTTCACTGTTTGGTCAAACACTGAAGCCTCCCTGCTGAATACCTAACAACATGCACTTTTAACATAAATTTAAAAATCAAAATAAAATTCAAAAGCAAGGCTATAACATGGCCTTCCAATTAGACTGAATTTGATTTAAATCAACAGGTTGATCATAGTTTCCAAATGCAAGACTTCAAAGTAACCTTGCAAGTATTAGCACAAGGTGAAGTAAATAACTGAACATGAAAATGCAGAGACACTACTCATTTTGAATGGGAAATTAAACTATTTGCAAAGACTATTTGTCATGTGTACATTGACTTAATTGCTATCTTTGCATCATGTGGAAGAAAATGAATAGTCATGGACAAGCCATACTGCAGTTGTAACACCTTCTTGCACCATTTTCTATTATTAGTTTTCTCAGAACTTAAATTTAAAACCTAGTAAGAAGAACCATTAAGGCCCAAAATAAAAATGTGCTTAGAGAAAACACACATGTACAAGAACTTGTACTAGTCCCCAGATGTTTGAAAGCTGTGATCTAAAGCAACCAAAGCCCATCAGGGTCAATGAAAATAATCTGAGTTCAGAGAACACTTGAAAAAGCTGCATGCACTGAAGAATATCAGGAAACGAAGCATTACCATGCAGACTTCAACTTGCTACCAACAACTTCATTTTCTTTGCAATTTCTTTATAACCAAACTGCAATGAAGAGTTTTGTATCCTTCAATCTCACAGAATAAGCCTCTACAACTAAAACCAAGGGCCGAATTACTACAAAAATTCATTCCACTGCTTTCAATACACATGTGACAGGTTAAAGTCAAGCCTAAAAAGGGAAGTACCCTGTGACTGCACTGGACATCTGTATTATTGCCATTGCTTATCAATAGCATATTAACAACAAACAGGGATCCGCTTTCATTCTTACTTTTGGAAGACCAGCTCTGACCATATTACAAACAAAACACACTTTCCTGAACAAGCAATACCCTTTGACACCCAGTCAGAAGGCGTTGGTATCACCAGCTATCAAGCAGAAAAGCGAAAAATGCTGATGCTTATTTAATTTCACACCGTTTCTGAACAGTAAACGTTATACATCTAACAGGCTAAAAGAAAGACCAAACTAGCCCAGCCTGCATTCAATTCTGACTCCGATTAAATTATTGGCAAAGCACCCCTTTATTTCCTTAGGGTCAACATTCTCAGAGGTTCCTAAAAGGCAGAAACTTGCTCTGAAAATTCCTCACCTCAGGCCCACTGAGAAGTCACAAATCCATTGCCACCTACGATCCAACACTCAGATTTTTAACCCATTTAATTAGAGGCCAAGTTCCAGACTACATCTGATGCAAAGCAGAACCTTCCCTACAAACATCAGTGGCGGGACTAGCAACGACCTCAAGGCCCGTTTTCTCCCAAGAGCAGGTAACCGTAAGAGGAGGGAAGACGGGACATGGGCTCATTTGTACTCCAGATGCGGGGCCAGTTCATCACATGCCGCTCCAAGCCACGCTCCAAGCATTCCGCGCCGCCTCAGCCGCCCGGGCCCGCGCCCCGGCCGGCCGGTGCCGCAGAGCTGGGTGGTGGGAGGGAGCGGGGCTGCCCCGACCCGGCCAGTCCCTGAGGCTTGGCGAGACGAGACGAGGCTCTGTGGGACAGCGGCAGTAGCGCCTTGCCCGGCCCGAAGCCGAGGCCAGCACCAAGTGCGGGCCGTACCCACCGCCCCTCACCCTGCCTCAGCCTCCCCGCAGCGGCGGCTTCTCCCAGCGATGGCGGTACCTGCTCGGGGCTAGCGGCGTCCGCCTCTGCCCGCTCGCCCTCCTCCGGAGCAGGGGACGGTGGCAGCGGGGGCTCCTGCGGCCGGCAGTCTGCTGCGGGCAGCTCGGCCAGCTCTTCCCCGCCTCCCGCGGCGGTGCACACCCCCTCCTGCCGCCGCGGCTCCCCGCCGGGCTCCGCCGCCTCGGGCTCCGAGTCTGTCTCCCAGGTGGAGTCGCAGTCCTCCACCGTGGTGGGCTCCTTGAAGCTGACCCCGCTCAGCAGGCTGCCCATCGGGCAGGGCAGGGCCCGCCGCCGCCGCGCCGCCCGGAGGCCGCGGAGGCCGACGGCTGGTTGCGGCCGCGGGCTGCCTACGGCTGCGGCATGGCGGGGCGGGGCGGCGGTCGGGGCTGCTCCCCCGCCCGCCCCGGCACACGGACACGCGTAGGGCGGAGCTGGAGGCGCCGGGGTTTCCACAGGAGACACGCACGTCCAGTCCCCGCCTGCCCACCCCCGGCGGCGGGCACCGGCGGGAGCTGCCGCCGCTCGCCTGGCCTGGGGCGGTCCTGGGGAAAAGAGGGAGGTGGCGGCAGAAACCCCGAGGGGTTTTCTCTTCTCGATGGAGACCTCGGTGACTCCTAAAGGGTTACGAGAAAAGCGAGGGGGTGCGGGTGTTCATGGAGAGGAGCGGGCGCGGGTGTTCATGGAGAGGAGCGGGCATGGCACCTGCCCCGCAGCAGCGGTCTGTGGAGAAGCAGTGACAGAAGTCTGTGACAGAAGCAGTTCTGTTACCAGCAGTGTGCAAGCACGGGCTGCCCACTGGACATGGGAAGGGCTGCTGTGGGGTGCACCTCAAGGAATGTACAGGTGCCAAAGGAAACAGGAATGGAGGGGTCAATAGTGTGGTAACCAGCCAGTATCAGTTGCTCATAAAACCCCTGGTCGTTTGGGGATAAAGCTGACATGACTTTCAAGGATGGATTTGGCAGGGGCAGCATGTTTTGTATTTGGCTAGAGCGTGCCGGAAATGCTGTCTGGAGTGAAGACCTGACGAGCTGAAGGCTTAGCACGTCGTTCCAGTGGCTGCTCTCACCCTTCTGATTAAAAATGTGTTCTTCATTTCTGACCAGAGTCATTCAGTTCACACTTACGGCTCTGCCTTTTCCTTAAAGACAGTTCTGTGGTGTCCTCTCCTTGGGAAACAAAACAGGTTAAGTTTCTTCAGCCTATCACCATAAATTACCTTCCTCATTCTCTCACTCATTTTTGTGCTGCCTTTTTTCTGCTTCTGCTTCAATGTTTCAGTGTCCTTTTCAAGTGCAGGTGCCACTATATTAACTGGATATCAGGATCATCAGTGTAGAGGTGATACCATCTATATATTCTTGCTTTCTCTTTCACGGACACCCCCTTGTTGTGGGGAAAGAGCTTGCGTGCCCTTGTGAGGTTGGGAGCTATGCTGGTGGTGGCATATGCCTCTGGTAGGGTCTCCCATGCCAGACAGGTCTCAACTGAAGGGTCAGACAAAGTGTGTCCATGGGTGGGATGGGCTCACTAGCCTTTGGGCAACATCCTAGGAGGACAACTCTAACTTCAAACCCAGGCAGATGGAGCTCGTATAGCCCTGTAAGGCCATCCATCTAAGAGAAGGACACTAACCAAACCTAGCACCTGAGGACTTTGCTGTCACCATCCAAGCCTGCTAGGCCCTGGCAGATAAACCTCAGGTGTAAAGGGTGGGGCCAATTCTGCCCATGCTGTACCTCACCCAAAAAATCCACTGTGGAGGCTTGAAGGGTTTACTCACACTTGCAAAGCCCTGTAGCAACAGGCGAGGGACGAAATGGGAGGTGATAAGGTGCACTGGAAGCTTCAGACCCAACCCTGCATGCAGGCAGTTCAGGACATTGGTCGCTCCATAATGCCATTGTCTCCTTTGAGAACTCACACAGAACTAGTCTCGAGGGGAAAAGACAACATAGAAAGAATCGCACCCCACCTATACCACCCAAGGAGACCTTTCACTGTGCTTTCTGCAGTCGGATTTGCCTATCCCACATTGGCCTTTTTAGTCATCAGTGCGCTTGTAGTAAGCTTGGATAAAGCCCTTCCCAAATCTTCATTCACAAAGTCAAGCCATGATGAAAATGATGATGACTCTTGCTTCCCAATCCACCCTTTACGAACTAAGAGATCATTTTAACTCAAGCTGCCACAGCGACATGCTTAGATGCATTAATATCATTCTCACGGGTAGCCCTCCTTCAGGTCCGTTTGCAGTGTGTAAGCTACACTCACTGACACCGAGGACAGGAAATTACCGGGAATGCTCTGGTGGTCAGGCCTCGGTTCAGGCAAGTTAGTTTCCAGTTGTAGCTCACCTAGGTGCAGCCATGGCTGCATGGTTGAGCTACAGCTCAGTCCACCTGAGGTGCCCATGTCTCTGCCTAACCCCACCATCATCTGCCTTGTCTGAGACAATTCTCCTCCTCGTCAGCTCTCCATGGAGGTTAACAAAGCCCTTTCATCCTTTCCAAGGCCCCTTAGTCAGCATCATGCCAGCTGTGGCACTTCTCAGGACCCAGCTACTTCCATTCAGGCCAAGATCAAACCTGGTGGTCCCAGCCAAGACCCCACCCCAACATTCATCCTATCCCCCTCCTTCTCTATTTTAGCCAGTAGTGTAGGTGCCCCCTTTCCACAATAATGGCTGGGAAAACAGGATGATCATACACAAGTCAGATAATCTCACCGACTCTTCCAGTGCTGGAAATTGTCATTTAGGGATACTTATGGAAGGATTTAAGAAACAGGACATGTACTTACCAGCCTTTATTTTGACACATCTTCGCAGCTTATGGAAAACCAAAGCTTTAGAAACAGCCAGTGCGAAAGACTGTATATGAGTCTTCATTTTAATAGCCATTAATGGACCTATTCCCACACTATTTACATATATTTTTGGCCTCTGTTACATCATGAAATGATGTTACATAAATACATATTATTCCCATATATTTTAGGATTTTAAAAAATGCTATAATTTCATTTGGTACTAGTTAGTTCTTTTTAGTTATTTTTTTAATGAGAAATAGAATGTGATTGTTCCTTATTTGCCTCCATGCTATCTGGGATTTATAGACCTCTGTTAATTCCATACCTATTGTTTTCTTCCAAGATGCAAGGGCCTACCCTATTCAGTCTTACCTAGCATGAAGTCATTGCATTCCTCTCATTGCATTCCTGTGACCTTTCACTGGATTCATTGCATTCCTGTGACCTTTCCCTTTAGGCTTTTTGAGGTCTATTGGAACATTTTGAAATACCCAGGAATTATGGTGGTATACAGGAAGGGTCAGTCTCATTCTTGCCAGTGGACAGTGCTTTAATATAGAATAAAAAAGAAAAAACATCAAGAAGGTACAAAAAGGTGATAGGAGGGCAAGCAGTAAGGCTGGGTACCAGAGCTGCAGTTGGAGGAACAGCCTTTTATAAAACTCATGCTTATGTCTCATGTATTTGGAGAGCTCCCTTTTCTTTGGCCTTATTTGGAGCAAAGGCAGATTTGCTTCCTCTTTCTGCAATATCTCCTCCCACACTGTTGGCATAGTTTGGAGGAACTGACTTAAGAAATTCTGATGTCCGGAATCTGTTTGTCACGACTACCTGCTGACTAGCTACTTCAACTGACCAACATCAACTGGTCCCAGTATAGACCAGCTCTGCCTCCCCTCCCCTGCTACAGCCTTTGTCAATACTCCTGCACATTATGTTTATACTTGGGACAGCAAAGACACAAAAGTGTGCCTTGTGCATGCATCAAAAATCAGGTGAAGATTTTGATGATACTTAGTTTGCATGGCAATTAATCCCACAAACTAAAGAGCTTTCTATAAGAAAGCTCTGTCTCTTGTGCAAATAACTGCACCTTGTTATAAAAATATCAGTTCTACCTGAAGAGCAAAGCTGTCAGCCAAATCTCATCATAGAGCTTTAGGAGGATTTTTAAAGGATCTAGATCTCAGACCGCTGATGAGAACTGGGATTCATGTTAATTAGCTTGGTATTGCTGTGGGAAGCCAGTGCCAAGAGCAGAAGACTGCTTTTACTTACTTAGAGTCGTCCATGCTGCTGAGGTAATGTGATGGAGTTCCCTGAAGTACTGGCATGTATTTTTGAATTTTCATAAAGGTCGACAACCAGGTATACCACATTGCTTGCAATCTACTCAAGAAGTGAGAGAAGTGAGGCTGGCTTAAGCCTAATTGCCTGGTGGTTGATTGCCAGGGGCCAGGGTGGGGCAGGTTTTCGTTGCCAACCAAAGTGTTGTAAGGTGTTACTCACTGCTATAAAGGAGTTTATTATAAGCAGGTAGGCTGGAAGAAGTCTCAAATTAGAAACTGAATGGACTGAATGTTGGTGTGGCACTTTAAAATAAAATAAAATGTCACCAATGATGCAAGCCTTCAAAATGTTTCAAATACCCATAGAAATACTTTCCATTTTAGCTGGAGTTAGCTCTCATGCAATTCTTTTTCATCCTTTAGCTTATCATTGGTTTCTAAGTGAGTTTTCTCCAGAAAGGATGATTAAACAGCTCTTACATAGATCAGCATCCAGCAAAAATCGCTAGTTAGAGAGCTATGGGGCATCCACATTGTGCTTATTGAAGACCTGGCTGCACTGTTGTGCAGCTGAATGAGGAATGAAGAGTTCCTCCCCTGAAAGAGTCATCTGCTATTTTTGTCATCAGTTACTCACAGCCGTCTCTCAGCTGTCCAGAAGGGCATGGCTTGGACCTTCTGAGGTAAGAATACTCTAAATTTGGATGTGGTGGGGCAGATCTGCACTTTGCCATGTTTGTGCATTTTTCCAGTGAACAATGTCTTCTTTCACAGTTGCAGCTTATTGCTGGTTCTGGTTGTGAATTAGAGGCAGTCAGGATTCATGAAGGGGCTCTGGCACCTTACATAGCTTCTTAGGGTGGTATTTGAAAGGTTGAACAGATCCCTACATGACATATCTTAAAACCCAACCCAACCCAAAATATCTGTCAATTATCTGTCAATAAATATACATTTATATACATTTTAAACAGCATGGATAAGTATAAAAATACTTTCTTTTTTTTTTCTTTCATAAGGACTTCAGAATTGAAACCACATCGCTTTGCGGAAGCTAATGCTGCATGTAGATCAGTGTGATAGCCGTAAGATTTTAATAAAAATTAAATACAAGGTAAGTGTAATCCTTCATCATTATCTTGGGAGGATGTTTTGAATAGGATACTAGTGAGGTCAATTAACAACTGTGGAGAGTCTTACCAACCTTATATTAAGGTGATAAAAAGCTGGGAGGGATTATGCCTCCTTAGAGGATACAAGTAGACTACAAAATCACTTTGATAAATGGCAGAAGAGGGCAAAATAAATAACGCTGGTAAAATTTAATTTAGTCGAGATACTGCAGAACGATTTGTAGTGGATACTTAAACAAACAAAGGTAGATTTTAGAAACACAGAAAGACACCAATACAACAGAAATACCTGGGAGTTACAGTACTATTTACATATGTTCAGACAAGGGTCCAAATATATTTGTACACCGACATATATTTGGGCAAGTGTCCAAAGTCACACAGATAGGACAATATTTTGTATTCAATAGCTGTAGCTGACTGGGATTTTAATGGAGTTTGTTGGCTTATTTTTGAAAGGACATGAGCATTCTCAATTAATATCTGATTATGCTGAATTTAATTCTCTCCTTTAGTACCGTAATGCCCCAGGATTGCTAAATGCCAAGCCTGATGTAGTATCTAGAGAAGGTAAATCTAATTTATAAAGTTCTTCATAATTTTCCTTTAGTGAATGTCATTGGAAATGATTTAACTAACTGGAAACTCGGAAGGCAGGTTACATATTTGCCTAAATTTGTTTCTATTGAAATCTAAAATTAAATTGCAGAGAAGAAGACTTCACGTAGATCATGCTAGACATTACAGATCAGTGTATTAAGCCCACTAAAGCCAGTGGATGTTTTTCCCTTTTCTGCTGGGTTATGATTACAACCCCAAAGACCTTAATTAAAGCCCTGTTTCTTGGAGCATCTTGTACTACAGCTCTGTAAAAGGTTACAGCCAAGGAAAGCCCAGAACAAATTAATAAAGGAGTGTTTTACCTGAAGATGGTCTGTCTAGATGGTCAGAGTAGTAGTCTCAGTCTACTTCTTAAGCCTCTAAGATTCCTCTCAGTTTCTTCCCAGACTGGCCTTTCAAACACGGCACAAGACTGCAGACAGTTTCTTGAGAGGAAATTAATCCAGTAGTAGGAGGAAACATGGTCTAAATGAGTTGCTGTGTGCAACCCCTGATTTAGAATCATAGAATAGTTAGGACTGGAAAGAACCGTAAGATCATCTAGTTCCAACCCCCCTGCCATGGGCAGGGACACCTCACACTAAACCATGTCACCCAAGGCCTCGTCCAACCTGGCCTTGAACACTGCCAGGGATGGAGCATTCGCAGCTTCCCTGGGCAACCCATTCCATTGCCTCACCACCCTCAAAGTAAAGAACTTCTTCCTTATATCCAATTTAAACTTCCCCCGTTTAAGTTTTAACCCGTTACCCCTTGTCCTGTCATTACAGTCTCTAATGAAGAGTCCCTCCCCAACATCCCTATAGGCCCCCTTCAGATACTGGAAGGCTGCTATGAGGTCTCCACTCAGCCTTCTCTTCTCCAGGCTGAACAGCCCCAACTTTCTCAGCCTGTCTTCATACGGGAGGTGCTCCAGTCCCCTGATCGTCCTCGTGGCCCTCCTCTGGACTTGTTCCAAGAGCTCCATGTCCTTGTGTTGAGGATACCAGCACTGCACGCAATGCTCCAAGTACATAATGTGATCTTAGAGAAAACCCTGTATGCAGTTGCTGCACACAGATTTTGGAATGAAAGGGTGATTTTTATTTTTTTTTCTTTATCTTATTTGTTGCCTCTGCAATATTCCCTATCACAGGCTTCCTTAGATCACCACAGGACAGCCTCATCATAATGCTACATATACACATGGCACTTAGGGACATGGTTTACTGGTGGACTTAGCACTGCTACGTTAATGGTTGGACTCAATGACCTTAGAGGTCTTTCCAATGTAAACAATTCTATTATTCTATTGTGTTGATCTATTCTGAAGAAAATGTGTTAGTAGAGCCTGTAAAAGCCTCTCCCTGTTTATCTCCATGGTGCTACCAGTATATTAAGTGTACTTGCTATCTTAATAGAGCATGCAAGATGGTAAGTTTAAAGAGATGAAATTCTGCTTCTTGTGAAACTGAAGAACTACCAAGGTACAAGGAAATTATTTTCCTGATATGGAGAATCTGAGTTACGTGCTAACAGATATGATAACAAATGTTCACTTTAGGAATCTGATGCAGAGACCAAAATTATCTGAACAAAGTGAGCATGTGCAGTATTCCAGAATTAGCCCATTTCATTTTGTAACATGCCATGTTACAGAGTGAAGCCACCTGGCAGCTGGAGCACAGACAGCCTTTAATGTGCTCGGGAAAGATAGTGCTCTTCTTTCATACCCACCAGGTATGACCAGGCTGAATGGACCGGTGGCATACAAATGGGCTCACTTCTGCCCTGAATAAAGAGATGAGCGAATAAGGACATCATTGTCCTTTTGCATGTGGCAAACAGGGCCAGCACAATATTGGTGGTAATGTGCTACAACACAATGATTACTTTGTTCTCCTCTGGTACATCATACCCAAGATTTTGCTTGCAGCCGCATTTGGGAGAAGTCAAAAACAAACAACCCATAAACTAGGTGAGCTGTGAAATTCCAGGATTTGGGGATGAACAAGGGAGTGTAAATTATACATGTTAATCAATGGCATTGTTAAAAAACACTAAAAGCAAGACTAAAAATACCCCACATCACCATACTTACAGAAAAAAATCAGTGGATAAAGCTGTTGAAATACATTGTCAAAGATCATTACAAAGCAAAACATAAACCAGGACACAGGGAAAAGAGCACAGCCAAATCCAGACTTGGGAGGCAGTGCAGAGACAGCCATAAAAGAAATGGTCTGATCCAGGCCAGGGGTGCGAAGCAACAAGCAGCTTCCTTGCTGGGTAAACAGCTTATTCAGAGGATGGGAGGGTTCTTACCATGAGGGTAAGAGCAGCTAAACAATATATTTGTTTTATCATTGTTAATAACCTAAAAAACCCAACCCATATTCATCCTGCAACAGAAGCATATGGCTAACAAACAGGAGGCAATTTTTATTCTTGAAATTGATGTGAAAAGGGACAAAACCCAATTGTTTTTTTCTTAAGAACATTAAAGTGATGGCATTTCCTGGCTTGTGATGCTTTGTGGTGGTGTTTCTTTGTAGTGGGAGGCTACAAGTAAAGATCAGGAGAATGTCAACATTGCAAGGAACACAGGAGGAAAAAACCATGATGCATGTTTGTGCTCATTAAATGAATTCTTCAAAGGAATCAGAATGAAAACAAAGTAAAGATTGCCAGCCATGCATGAGTAACAATATTGAGTGTTCTGGATGTTTTTACAGGGAGCTGGCTGTGACTTTGACACAAGCAGTTCACTGTCGTGCAGGTTTGCATTTTCTAGAATGCAGTGATCATCTCCCTGTTCTGCTCCAGATTAAAACGATTCATTTTTGCATCACATTTTTAAGAAATTTGTCACCCTCTACCACCACTCATAGCTGTCCTTAAGTAGGGAAATACTTGATAGCCCCAGAGTGAAAAATAAAGCAACTTATTAAGGCTAAAAAGATTGACGAGGAACAGCCCTTTTCAGCACATTGGTTTGAGCAGACACAGCAGTAGGACCTGTAACTAACCACTTTGGTGTGTTCTTTCATTTACATTACAAAGGAATGTTTTTGGCAGAATGTTGGTGTAAGCAGCATTCATTATTCCTTTAAGGGGCTTGATAATTCCGTATGTTAATATGCTGCAGGCTATCAATGCTGTCAACCATCCACCAAGATATAAATTATACATTGTTCCAGCATCAGTATATTTGTATGCAGTCCTAAGATTTAATGGGATTGGAGCTCAGATTGTGGGGTGAAAACTAATGATGGTTGATATGTCTGGGAGACATTTTGGGCCAGGCAAAAAACACTAGGAACTGATTAAAAACTTGTGAAACAAGTCATCATTAGCACACTGGGTATGAAAATTACAGCAAATGAGACAAGTGAGTCAATCTCACAAAAAAAAAAACCAAAACCCAACCCAGCCCTCAAGAGGAATCCTCAAGTAGATCTCTGAAGTCTGGCTCAGATATGGAAAGGAAAAGTGGGCTTCTCATGCAGGCTGAGGCATCAGCAGCACTTGTGTTTCTAAATAGTTGCTCAGAGTCCCCTTACAGTCAGTGGAGAAAAACTAGAACTTTCAGGTCATGAATCATTTAATCCTAACACAGACATTTAAACTAGGCCTGATGAAGTGTCTGTCTTCTTTATAAAGGGAGAGCAACTGACTTACCTACATATAGACATCTACACTGAAGATATCTAAAGGTACCCAAGAAGACATCCATCTCCAGTACCTGGACACATTTTAATTTACCAGGCTAAGCCTACGCTGCTTGGTCATCTGATGAATGACTGCCAAGAGTCTTTTAAAGCAGCTGAGTTAGTCAAAGTGTGATCCTGCCAGGAGGGCAGCTCTGCACTGCAATGATATTGCATAGAAGACACAGCACAACTCTCAGCACCCAAATTCGCTTCAATGAAGCAGCTGGTGAGTCTCCACAGACTTGCTGTAAGAGGAATGAAGAAAAAGGGTGACTGCCACAGCAATAGATTCAGAACTGCACTCTGACATGGGTGCTTTGAGGGTGCATTTGTATTAGCATTTTAGTCTGGATCTGAAGAGTGCTTTTGAAGTTAAATTCCCGATCTGTCCAGCCACTGTGCTTTGGTTCCCTTTATTCATTCTCAGAGAATACGAACTTTGTGTTTCTTTAAATCAAGTAAACTGGAAGATGAAGTCCAGGAGTGTAACCAATACACTCCAGATGCAATGAGCATTCAGTCCACAGGAACGGACAAGGACTATTCTGAAGGAAAAAAAGAAAATCCCTAACATTTTTACAGCGTGGGTGTCAGGTCCTCAACACTGACTGCTTTGCTATTCAGGTCTATCACTGCTTTGCACTACTTGTTAATGTAAAGTGTATAAGACACTGAAAGAGTCCCTTGCTCCATTAACTACAGGAGAAGCTTAGGAAGATGAGATAGCTAAATTAGCATGTGCAAAAGTGAATGAAACAAATAAACATCAAATGGACTGCAGGCCAGTTTTCCAAAATCTAGTATTTAAATAAAGAAAACATCCATTAAAAAAAGACATCCACTAAAAAGGCCCCGCACAAGGCATGAGGTAGTGACTTAACTGAGAATGCAAAATATCTGCTGATTACCAATTATTCTTCTGGGCCTACAGAGTTAGTATATCTGTCTGAGATGGCTAGTAAATTCAAAATACCGCTACCCATGGGATTTTATTTATAGCAGTACAGCTTCAGGACTTCATCCAAGCATAAATTGTGGTAAACTAGCCACGACATTATTACCTACCAGTTAACATGGCTGCAAAAGAACAATACAAACTGCAAAACAAAGCACAAAGACCATTTCCAGTGCTACTGACCTAGCTGAGTTGTACTAATTACCCCAGTGTCATTCACAGTTTAACTCCCACTGGCAACTAAGCCCCACACAGCTGCTCACTGATTCCCCATCGCCAGTGAAACTGGGGAGAGAATCAGAAGGGTAAAAGTGAGAAAACTTGTGGGTTCAGATAAAGACAATTTAATAGGGAAAACAAAGGAAAAGCCATGTGCACAAGCAAAGCAAAACAAGTAATTCATTCACCATTACCCATGGGCAGGAAAGCAGGGCTCTATCATGCCTAATGGTTCCATGGGAAGATAAACACCATCACTCAGAATGGCCCCACCTTCCTTCTTCTTCCCCAGCTTTATAGGCTGAGCATGATGCCATATGGTCTGAAATATCCCTTTGGTCAGCTGTCCCAGCTGTGTCCCTTCCCAACCTTTTGTGCACCCCTAGTCTACTTGCTAGTGGGGTGAGAGGCAGAAAAAGCCATGACTCTGCCTAAGCACCGCTCAGCAATAGCTAAAACATCCCTGCGTTATCAACGCTGTTTCCAGCACAAATACAAAACATGGCCCCATACCAACTACTATGAAGAAAATTAACTCTATCTTAGCTGAAACCAGCACATCCAGTGAGATGTAATATTGCACCCTGGATAATAAAGCAGTATTATCTCTACTGGAGTAACAGTACAAAAAAAAAAAACAACCAAAACCCCAAACCAGAACAAACCCCAACCCTCTAGGTTAAATCTTTTCATTATGAGATGATACAAGAAGCTGATGAGAAACACCACTAACTAGGACTCTACCAAGATGGCCTGAAGAACACTGAAGTAAGCTTGAAGACAGTCCTGAATGTTTATTGATTCTGGATCAACCTTTTGGAAAAGGAAGACCTGGAGGGGTACTCAGGTGGGAAACTGCCTGGGAACACAAGGTGTTCTAGGTTTTTGGTGGGTTACCAACACTGGTTTAGCCACACACCCAAAACACAGCACCCCTATGAAGAAAGTCAATTCTGTATCGCCCAAATTCTCATACACAGCTTGCCACCCAGGAACTGGCTGCTTCAGGGAAAGCTTCTGTGCTGTATTCCCTACCAGCTGGCTACCTTTAGAGAAGACAAAATCAGGTTCACAGCGCACATCCATATGAGAGCTCTGATTGCATAGGCATGTTCAAGAAACTGAGTGGTCATTACAATAAAGCTGGAAATTTCTACCCCCGAGGTGAAGGGGGAGGTGCCATGCTTCACTCTCCCCAGGAAACAGCTCCCAGAGAGGAGTAAGGTAGAACTGCGGCTGTCTCCATAAAATGGCTCTCCAGAGACTGGGAGGGCAGTGATGGAAGGGCCAAACACCAGGCTGGGCTCAAGGCCAGTGCTTTTATCATGGATTTACAGGCAAGGCAAAACAAAGTGATAAACAACACAGAAAACAGCAAAAGCTGAAAGGAGCATCAATGAGCCCTGGAATTCAATGTACAGCAAGAAAGGGAGCAAAGCAACAGCAGGGAAAGGAAGTAAGGGAATTAATACGCCATCATTGGGACCAGCAACCCTAAGTACCAGCCTGTCAAGTAACAGCTAAATATCTATAACAGCTGTAACCCAGTCTAGCACACTCCAATCAAATCTGTCATTATCTTGAACCCCTTGAGTCCCACTTCAGGTGCCAGAAAGGACTGTGGTGGGTTGTCTCTGGCCAGAAGCCAAGCACCTACACAGCTGCTTGCTCACTCCCCACCTCCAGCAGGACAGAGGGAGAAAATAGGAAGAACAAACCTGAGACAACTCGTCAGTTGAGATAAACACAGTTTAATCAGTAAAGGGAAAAGGAAAATAAAGTGAACCAAAGGAAGTGTCTCACCACCTGCCATAGGCACACCGATGCCCAGCCAGCCTCTGACCCCTGCCCACCTAGGAAGCCATTCCCTGTCCCCCCTTCTCCCTCTACCTCAGTTTTTATTGCTGAGCATGATGCTATATGGTCTGGAACATCCCTTTGGCCAATTTGCATCAGCTGTCCTGAGTGTGCCCCCTTCCCTACTGCCTGTGCTCCCCCAGCCTGCTCACTGGAGGAGAGAGTGGGGAAAATAGAAATCCTGGATGCCCAGCCAGCACTGCTCATCGAAGGCCCACTGATGTGTCACCAGCACTGCTTTAGCCACATATCCAAAACACAGCACCGTGTGGGCTGCTGTGAATTAAGTTAACTCCACCCCAGCCAGACTTGGAGCTATTGCTCCAAGTGATCATTACAAGAATTGCTTCATACGACATTGCCTATGAGTGCCTTCATTGCTTCATGAGCTTGAAGGTCTTCCTCATACAATGCATTTGCATACTTTCAGGGAAGTTACAAAACTCTTCATTCTTCCTGTAAACAAATGGACTCTTTGATTCTCAGGAAGAAAAAAATTACATACTTTGCATACTTGTTCTTTAAGCGTCTTTGTTCAAGCATCGGAACAGGCTGCCTAGGGAAGTGGCTGAGTCACCATCCTGGACATATTTATAAGACATGGACATGTGGTTTAGTGGTGGACTTGGCAGTGCTAGGTTAACAGTTGGATCTGAGAATCTTAAAGGGCTTTCCAATCTAAATGATTATATGGTTCTAATAATTCTGATTGAAAAAAAAAATAGATTTGGCATGTTTCCACAGTTACCTTTTTTTTAAGACTAGTAAACTGGTTTGACCCTTCATAGTTTAATCTGAATGTGGTTAAAACTGATTTTTCCTGAGAATGCTACTCTGAGTTAAATTTTAGAACAGCTACTATCAAAGGATCAAAATATCTTTTACTTAAGAAAAACCCATAAAAACCCACAACAGAACAACCCGTTTTGAAGTATACTGGAGCAAGGATATCTCATTAGTCGTCTGCGCTATAAAATAGGCATATTAAGGAACAACTATTTGTAGAACAACTTTAATTCTACACCTACAAAATTCAATATTTGTTGCAGTGATTTTCTGTGCAACAGAAACCAGAAAGGCAAAATATAATGTTCTACAAGGAGCCACATTTTGCATTTTTGTATACTATGTACAAAACTAAAGGGACACAATTAAGTACATCTCTTAATAGCTAATCTTTAAAAAGGGTATTTAAAATCAATCGTTGTGATCTTTCTTTAAAGCATTCCTACTTTCATTCAAAATCAGACATGAATACAATTGCAGCTTCTCTGCACGGCAACAAAACAACCCAGACAATTCTGGTCCTCTGTGGGTATCTCTGCGTATAACAGTTTCACACACTGATGTAATGCTGCTGCTTCATTCTCTAACCCTTCCCATTCATTTGCAAAGGAGATGTTCATTAAAATAAGCAGGAATTCTTTTACTGAAAACATTTACTTTCCTCAGGAATGGAGGCAACTGGCAAAGCTAAGTGATACACCAATTTAGAGAAAATCATACACCTTCAGCTGTGAACAGAAAGTTACATGCTTCCCTATGCCCACCATTCAGAACAGTAGCATCACTCCTATTCTTTTTGTAAACTAACCTCTTCTGGCTTGTATTAAGCTAACATCCACTGGTCCCAGTCAAGGACTTATTGTGCCATTGGCCCTGTACAAAGGCATAGCAAGAAACTTTCTTGACCTTGAGTAACTCCTTGGGATCTCAGCTCACATAAGCCCTGTTGTGAAAGTCACAGCATACGGCAGTACGGCAGTACAGCAGCATTGCTTTCTTGCAAAACTAGCTCTAAATTAAGACAAAACGCAACCAAGTGATGTGAAAATTTGACACAGAGAGCGTGGGAAGGTAGATGAGATCGGCAACACTGAGAAGGTAGTGTGTCTTTGCTGTGGTGGGCTGCAAGCAGAAGGTGCAGTACTCTGGGATGGATCACTTGGTTTGTTGGCCCCAGGATATAACTCAGGCTCCCATCAGGCATCAGCAAAAGTCTGTGAAATGCCACTGCCTGGCTTGTGAGATGCTATTCTCCTACAACAGGGGAAGTGCACATCAGCACCAAAGCCCTGCACGGAGGGCACAGACTAGAGTCTGGCAGCTGCTTGTCCAGCTGCAGATGCATTTGCTTGCTGCCAATGTAGAAGGCTTGCACGCAGGCTGCCACTAGCACAGGCTACAGAATAGCCCATACCACTGTCCCCTCATACAGCTCCTGCTGTACCTCTTCCCTGCAGGGCTGCATCACGAGGTACAAAGTGCACAGGCAGCATTCAGTTGAAGTGACATGCCTGACAAGAACACAGCACTGAAAAAGTATTGTGGTAAATAGTAGGCTAAAGAATTCGACCGAGAACATACCATGTAGAATCTGCCTACTTGGCCTAGCTAGTGAAAATAAGCTTTCTTCCACTCACATATTAAATTCTTTGTCCCTAGTATGATGTAAACCCTGCATATATCTAGGCTGAGAACTTTTTAGAAAGCCATTCTTTCAGCTGCTGCTCTTACACCAGTGCTTGAGGTTTCCTGAGTGAAGATATGCACCATGTTCAGAGACTCTGAGCAGAATTCTTCAGTGTTAGACAGTGTAGGGAGGGAGGTGTGCGTGTGATTCAGTTGCCCAAGCTCAGGTGACTGGTAACAACTGAGGTGTCCAGGGGAATCAGAGGTGTCCAGTATAGCAAGATATGACACAGGGCTTCTGGTAGACTTACACCCTAAAATCAGCATCTGTTGGCCAAGCAGGACACCCAAGAACATCTCAGTTGGCAGACATATTTGCATGAACAATTTAAGAACAATACAGGATAGTACTATAGTTGGAAATTTACATGTTAAGTGTTTATTTCTGTGCTGTAGCTTCAAGTTCTGTAACTGTCAGTGGGAATTCTAACCAACAAGGTCTACTTGTTGGTAGTCAATGACAACCTAAGCAACACAGCTTAGGAAGCCTAAAACGATTTGCCTCATTGCAGAGTAGACATTTGATGGCTAGTTAGCTACTGAAATAGGAGTATACAGCAATAGCAAGGCTGTAAACACCTACCCTAAGACATCAGTCTCAAGCAGGATCCCTCTCATCTAACCAGCGCACTTTTGATAACTATTTTCTGTAAGATAGAAAAGCAAAAAGCATCATTATCTAGTTTTCACTTCCATGGCAGTGCATTGACTTGGTGATGGGTTGTGGCAACTACAGCAGCGCGTTACTAAGACAAGAACCACTCTGCAAACAGATCTCACAAAGAAAAAGGCAAAAAACAAGTACCTTTCCTTACTTAATAGAAATGTTACAAAATGTTCCTCCTTTTCTTCCATGACAGCACAAAGACAGTCATGTTTATGTTGTATCTCTCCACTGAAATGATCCAAAGTCATAAAGCCTCAAAAATTCAACTGAAGCTAGACAGTTGCTAAGCTAAGACTGGCATCATCCTGACCCAGGTTGACTGTGTTCCCCCATGCATCTATATCCATCTGCTACTTTCCTTCTGCTATGCCAAGATTATCCATCATGTGGGGCAGGGGAATGCCTTCTATTTTGTGGCCCTTCAGGACTAAAGGAAGAGGTGCTACAAGAATACAAATCATCAGTACCACAGTGCCTGTGATGATTTATTCTCCCCTGCTAGCTTGCCTCTTCTGCAGGAGACCTGAAATCCTTGCATGCTTTTTATGAAGAGGCATATACTTTTTTAACACTCGCACCTCCAGTAGCTGGTGAAGAGAATTCAGGATAATCAGTCTTACAAGATTTACTGCCAAGCATCAACTTACTCAGCAGAAGCCAGGACCACTGCTCATTTTCTTCAGATTAGCAACAGATGGTGTCAGGTGCTCCTGCCAACCAAAGCCAGTAAAAGAGGGGACAGGTATGTGGAGAGCTGAGCACAGAGCAAACCAGGGGCAGGTTTTGGTCATGGGTTGAGCAGCCAGGCCAGGAAACAGGCTGAAGCCAGTAGAGACTGGGTTTCCACTGCAGTAGCTTTCTGCTGGTGTTTGTAAAGTAATCACATCAGTTATTCTACAAGGAGGGATCTCTGAGAAGTCTGCTCCAGCTAAGGGGAGAGTGGTAGCTATGGTTACTGAGGAAACACGGAGAGGAGGCAATGCTGAACCACCACGCTGGGCACCGCACACCATTTTTAACACCAAAAGCCTAGGTTTAGTTTTCCAAAATACTAGTATGAGAACAGCCACCCACGTTCCCCATTACAGTATGTGTGTGTGCATACATATATATGTGTCTGTGTGTCTATCTCTGTCTGTGTATGTATATCTATAGTAGGATGAGGGAATGACAAAGAGAATGGAAAAGAAGTCAGCTTTTAGATCATCATACAATTATGAAGTTCACCATGTACTCATAGGCAACAACCTCTTACGCTTGGTTAGACAGCCCAGGGCCAGCACCATGGGACTTTCCCCAGGGAACTTCTGCTGCCACAAAGAGGAAATGGGTTTATTTGCTCCTGGGGATTTCTCAAGAGGTATAAGAAGTTCCCTGTAAAGGAACTATGTCTGTATTGCAGGCTTAGTGCAACCCGCCTAGAAACACTCCAATTAACCTTAAGGCTAATAAGCATAAGTACTACTGCAGTGTAACAGCAGCAACATGGAAGTTGGCATGTGCCATAACCCCTCCCCCACCGAGAAAGTGGGTAAATATTTAAGCAATTAATCCATGTTGAATCTCACATGAAATGGCTTCACATAGTCATCAAGCTCTTTAACTGGTGTTTTTGAAGGAGGGCAGGGGGTTTAGTAGGCTGGAGCCCTATCCATACGGTGGACTCCCCAGGCATGGATTTGAATATGAACACACCTGCATACGCCTTCGTGTTTTTGATGGCAATGTCTTGAAGCCATACCTATGCTACCAAATAGGAGTCCTCTCCCAAGTGGCCATGAGCATGTCCCACTCTACCTCCTTCACATGCTGCTGTCTCACAGGCAGTCCCAGACACTTGCTGCAGCAGTGCCTGAAACATCAGACAAAGCACCCTGGACACTCAAGTTCTTGGGCTATCTGGTCAGCACGCCTGGCTGTGCCTTAGTACACACTTGCAGTCTAATTGTGGTGTTTAGCATACCACGTAGACATACACTCTGAGGCTGCAGTGCATATTAGTCATTTAGGTTTCCTCTTCAGTTGTACGGAAGAATGGGCACTATCATCTCACTCAGACACCTCAGCACAAAACCCCCTCAAGGTGTTTATGTCACTAAGCTGCTTATGTAGACTCGCTCTCTAGACTAGCTAAGAATTCAGTCTCTAGAGCTATGTGAAATGGAATCCAGTCCCTCACTAGATAGAGTTTCCTGAAGGTGGAATGGGCTGCTACCAGTCTGTCACTATGGATCTCTTCTCCAAAAGGACAATAGAGCAGCAGTGGTCATTTGGTAACAGATAAAGCAGGACCCTCTACTTTTACACCAACTTCTAAATGAAACAGTGTCTCATACCACTGAGACACTCCGGAGTAGTATCTGAGATGTCCAGGCAGGGCTGGCACACAAGACAGGAAGACTTTTGTGAGAGCAGTGTCCTTTTGGAGCAGTGCCACCAGGAGGGTGGCACAAAGGCATCTTTTTAGCGCTGGACACCTAACATTGACTAACCAAGAGCTGGGTGTGTGACCTACCTGTAAAGCCAAGGCAGACATAGTCAAAAGCAGTTGCCTATGCTGGACATGCAAGCTACATTTATGTCATGGGTGAGATGCACATAGTTAAAACATTTATTTTAAAGACGTAAGGCTTAAATAGCTTTCACCTTGAAAATGAAGATAAAACAATATGCATTTAGGTTTAGGGCAGTAGGTTTTGGGCAGTAGGTTTTCCCAGAGGGCTTCAATTTCTAGCTTCTTTCAGCACAAACACAGGCTGAACTCAGTTGTAATATAAACAAAAATATGGGAATTCAAACCCAATTTCTTTCCAACAGTGAAAAGAATAACACTTCCTCTATTCAAACCAGTATAGAGACCTCCTGCACTGATACAGAAAGGAAACTTTTTCTGTGCTATAAGTAGTATCAAATCAAACTGAAGATTTAAGAGAAGAATTCAGAATAAAAAAACAACACTACAAACACTGGAAGGGAGTTTCATCTTAGCCAACAGAGCCCAAGAAAAATGAATCACAGAAACTCTCTCATCTTGAGAAATTTATGCATCCTACAATCCCCAAAGGGAACAATCACGTCTGATAAAAATCTTTAGACCAAAATTAAAAAGTAACAATAAAGCTGACAGAACTGCCTGAAATACATATTTTAGCAGAGAGTTATTAGAAAGTCAGCATTAAGTGCCTCTTAATCATACTCATCATGTATCTATTGGCAGTAAATCCAAGCAACCCTAGTTTTATATACCTCTGTAGACTTTACTTTATTGCTTACTTGCTTAGTAAATTTGAACTAGGTATATTGGCAATGTGTCTAGGGTGTCACCTGGAAGAGGCAAATTTCCATTACTCATTATGAGCCAGCTTTAGAATACCCAGTGTTTGGAGCCAAAGGCATGAGTTTGCAAAGCTCAAATTATTGGTCAAACCATTACAAAGATGCATCTTCAGAATAATTTTTAGTCTTGGTGCAGTCATCTCTGTAACTGCCTTGAAGTGCGCTCACAAGTTTAACCAGTAGTAGTCAAGATCCTGGAGAGGAAGAAGTGATAAACCTCCAATCCTCATCATTTCCACTTTTCATTTCAGAGTATCTAGGAATCTGAGCTAAACAGAAGATCTATATATAATACCAGGTAATGACTTAGCAATATTGTGTGCAAAAATTACAGTGAACAAACAGGCCATGATGTATTACTGAGATTAGAGCTAATGTCTGTCAAATCCTAGTCATTACATATTTGTTAAGTTCTACATGACTTTTCCAGGAGAAAGTACCCACTAAAAAGCTTACTGCAGGATACCATTTGGTATACAAATTGCAAGTAAGAAGCTTTGCAAATATATTTAGTATATTAAACTTTTCAGCTACTAACAATTCAAACAAGTGCTTTAGAAGTTAAGAATCTCTGAATCCCATAATCTCCTGGATCTTCCAGTTCCCTGAGGAAAAGACAGATAAACCTGGACTTCTTCCCAGTCCCACCTGCTAAAGAATGAATAGCATTAACATTGCCAGAGCAGGATATGAGCAAACATGCAACACTCTGCATCAAACACCATAAAGTCCCATGTCAGATGTCACAAGAGTTTCCAACCTATTTCACAGTGTTTTAACAAACAAAGGAAAAATTAATTCAGTGTTTAAAAATTAAACACTGCATTCAAGTTCTCATTGTAATTAATATTAAAACAGGCTGGAGAATTTACATGAAGTCTGACATTAGGCTTTTACATGCAGTAACAGAGTAAATGATTTTAAAAAATCCAGTTACTGTTTCAAATGTTCAAAAAATTCTGACAAGGGATTAATTCATAATATTTGATTACTGGTCTTAGTAAAATAGACACTACTGTCTCCAAAAGCCTAAATTATTGTGAAATCTCAGATGCATCCTGTTGCCTGCTTTCAGCTATATCTAACACTGTTTTATTATTTAAAAATACAGCTTTGAAAGTAAGATGACAAGAACTAAATTTATTTGGCCAAAAGGGAGAAGAATTAAAGGAAACAGCGAGATAACTATATAAATATTAACAGAAAAGAATAATGAAGGGAAGAGAAATACTTCCACTGGGATTAGCTGTAATAGTGTTAAGGGCTAAAGCTGAAAAAATTCAGTTTAAGCTGTGTATTAGGAAAAAGTGTTTTTGAAGAGACTAAGGTCAGGTGGGCAGAGAGGAAACCGATTGCTTTTCAACTGAATCAACTGATCCCCTTCCTTCCCTTTCCTCCCTCTTAGGCAACTGGAAGGGTTCTTCAGCACTTTCAGGCCTTATTTGTTGGGTTTTGCCATCTGATTCTCAAAGAGAAACAGCTGGCACTTGTCTTTTCATGAGTCACTAGAATTATCTGAATTGTTGACAGATTATGGGATGAAAAACTCTCAGGAGCTTCCCTCCTCCAGTTTCACGCACTTTAGGGATGTCATTAACCAATGGAGAGGACATCTTAGCTTGTAGACAACTTGCAGGAAGGGATGCAGATAAGGAAGGTAATGAAAACACTGTGGTACCTAACAACATACTTAGGCAGTGCAAGACTCTGAACTTACATGAGAAAAGATATATGGTATCCTGCATGTCAGAGATACTGAGGTACTACTGTAGAGGAGGTTTTGAGAACACAGATAAACGTGACTATGAACTCAGTCCCTAGGGGAGGTATTCAAGATGGCATGATATCCTAAAGTATGCTAAAGCATAAAGCTTATACAGAAACATCTGCAGCTAGTCCTCAGGTCATGTGCTTCATTTTGAGAGATAAAAAGGATTGTGCCTGCATATATGGCTAAAAAATAATCAAAGAATGGTTAGGATTGGAAGAGACCTTAGAGATCATACAGTTCCAACGTTGCTGCCATGGGCAGGGACACCTTCCACTAGACCAGGTTGCTCCAAACCCTGTCCAACCTGGCCTTCAACACTAACAGGGATGGGGCAGCCACAGCTTCTCTGGGCAACCTGTGCCAGTGACCCACCACCCTCACAGGGAAGAATTGTTTCCTAATGTCTAATCTGAATCTCCCCTCTCAGTTTAAAGCCATTCTCCCTTGTCCTGTCACTACATGCCCTTGTAGAAAGTCCCTCCCTAGCTTTCCTACAGGCCCATTCTAGGCACTGGAAGGCTGCTATAAGATCTTCCCGGAGCTCCTCTTCTCAAGGCTGAATGAGCCAAATAATCGGGTCACTCTCTCATAAAAACAACACAGCAAAATCTGTTATCAAGCTCACAAAAAGCCATGTCATTCCCTTCCTCCCCAAATGCCTATGAAATACAGTGCCGCCCTCCAGCACCCTGGTGCTGGTTATTTATGGATAACAGCTGGTTATTTATGGATAAATAAGGATGCAAAAGATGTGCCGGAACTGCAAGAACAAAGGCTTGGAATCTCTAGTTAGATAAAGCTTTAACATCTCTACACCTCCCTCCAAAAACCACATGAAATCAACTCTGTCCTGTAAAAGACAGAGAGGTCTTGTACATTTTGTAGAGAGAGAGAGAAGGGAAAGGGAAACCACAACTCCTTCCTTCTAACCTTGCGTCCTTTGGCATTGTTTTGCTAAAATCAATGTTAGCTCTTAGGCAGACAGTGTCTTCCTTTAAGTCTGGCTTCTGCTGCGGTCAGATGCCTGCTGCAGAGCAGCTGGCACAGACTTTGCTGTTGCTGTTGGCAGTGTTCAGGGTTTTCCTTTAAACAAGACAGTAGCTATGGTGACACTAGCCCACTGCCCCAGCCTGTCTGGAGGTGAGCACCTGGCACCAGTGGCCCGGCAAAGCACTTCTGAGCACACCTTATCCCTGTATTCCCTTTGCTGCCTTGCACAGGCATCCAGGTCTATTGTAAATACCACTAAGGCTGCTTAGAAGAAGAGGATGCCTTATACAAATCTGCTGTGCCGGATGAGTGGCTAGTGATGGCAGCCTCCAGCAGCAGACTGGTAACAACTAATATGTAGGCAAGGTGGGTCTCGGCATCACAGCAATTCCACAGTGATCTGCATCCCCAAAGCCCCATGTCCAAACAGAGGTTTGTATAGTTTCAGAAATCAGACTGCAATTAATTAATCAAGCTCATGTACAGAGATAGAGATCAAATCCACAGTGAGTGTCTGGGGATTTTATGCTTCTCTTCTGCTTCCTTAATTACTCCACATAACTTTTTGCTTAGATTGTTTGTTCCTTAAAGAACTTGTGCTTTCAGTAAGCAGAGATGAGGACTGTGCAGCAAGTTATTGCTTATTCACAGGAGAGGAAAGCATGGCTCATTTGATAAAAAGGGAAAATTATT
Source organism: Pezoporus flaviventris (assembly GCF_033815535.1). Lineage (NCBI taxonomy): Eukaryota > Metazoa > Chordata > Aves > Psittaciformes > Psittacidae > Pezoporus > Pezoporus flaviventris. The sequence goes on along the minus strand of NW_026892579.1, from coordinate 24,644,209 downwards.
CAATTTCTTCACTGAAGTTATTTAGTAAAATACTTATTCTGAACTATGACCTCTGGTAAAGGAGGAATAGGCCCATCTTTCTTAATGGAGACAGCCAAAACACAGTCAAAATTGTGGCTGAAATAGAGCCACAAACATATATTAAAGCAGTAAGTCAGTTTGAACTAAAAATTCATCCCAGCTGTCTGTCCTGCTTTTTATGACAGCTAGATTCCCAACTGCACACTGAAATTAGTGTGTGTTTTACATATTCTCTGAAGACTTTGGAGGCCAAAAAACTAAACATCACCAAGCTTCCTTCAAAATGAATACACTTTTGGGGAGCATGCTTGGAAGCTCTTCAGAATTACCAGGAACTCAGTAATTTCCATGGACTTTGGATCAGGCCAAACCTACCTTGGCCAAAATGTAACACCAAAGGACTTGGCTCCCAAAGCAATCTTACAGTAAGCACCAGCAACAGGGATTTTCATCTAAACCCACAGAGATTTCTGTGGCACGTGACGCGAGTTGCTCTACAGGAAGACACTAGTTCCAAGTTGCGTTATCAAGCAACACTCCCTGCCTCTGGGATAATTGTTCAGTAATATGCATTTTGTATGGAATCAAACAGAAATGCTGACAGGCCAGCTTTTATGGCTGCTGACACAAACTTTCTGAGCATAGCTGTGCAAGATCTGCTGACACAAACCTTCTCCTTGAGAACAGCTGCGATTGCCTGCTGCTCTGGGGAGGGGATGGGGGGTTCTTTTCTTTATCTGCCTCCTGTGAAGAACTCCAAAGTGCTGGCTGCACTGATAGGGCTGAAGAGTCTACCAACACCTGGCTAGGGTACAGATGTGAACATACAAAAGACAAAGCTAGCTCTCCTCCTGGCTTTATCTTCCATTTGTCTTTCAGATTATTTAATAATCCCACACTCAGTGGTATTTGGATAAAATGGACAGTTATCAAAAGTGCTGCAGTTAAAGCTGAATACAGCATTATGCCTATTCTTCTAAAGTGATAAGCACTTGGGATAGGCAAAATTCCCACAAAGAATCAGATGTAGGACACCATTTACTTGAATGCTAGTGAGCATACTTACAGAAGACAAGTGCAGCCAGAGGGTAAGGCAGCAGCTTCTCAGGCTCTGCATTTCTAGGGCACAGCTAGCATACAAGTGTTTTAAAAGATACACAAGCTCCCTGTTCAGCACAGATATCTAGGAGCTCATGTGTCCCCTTCACCAACAACAAAATGTGTAAAGATATGCTCTAAAGTGTTTTGCTGATTTAGGGCCTTAGTAAATTGTCTGCAAGGATCTGAATGCCCACAACTCCCCCTTGAAATGAAAAGTATGTTTTGGTCCTGAAGGAATTGATGTGCGTTGCAAAGTCTTTCCTAACAATTGCCACAATAGAAACCTCATTGCTTAATTTAAATATCCTACGGCAATTACTGCCAAGTCATGCCTGAGTTGATACAGTCGGCATTTTGAAATTCCAGATTTTCCTCAGTTGTGAATGCTCATTTTATTGGTCCTACAATTGCCTTCACATAACACAAGGTTAATCTTCTGACTTTCTAACCACCCTGCTACTTACAAGTGTCTCAAGCTCAGAGATTTTGCCAGCAGAGCTGGTGACTTCAACATGACCATACTCAGGTGAGAAGGCTTGAAGTGCAGCACTCACTAGAACAGTTTGCTTGTGTATCCTGAGCAAAAGCTTTGAGCTCCTGAAAGAGCAATTTAAAAGCACTTTTGCACAACCACAAGTTACAATCAAAGGAAAAAAGGTAAAAAGTCTGTACTTGTGCTGCAAGATGCAGTAAAGCCATGGTGCTAAAGCCTAAGCCAAGCATGCCTTCCCACTGGTTGCCACAGTTGTGTGTCAGCAGACATCAGGCACACACTCAGAATTGCAGTTATACCCCCACCCCCCATGTCATAAAGATGATTAGACCTGGAATATCATAATATCTGTGCAGTGAAACCCCCGTGCTGCAGACAGAAATTAATGAAGCTGTGTTGCTCGACTCAGTCGGGTGCAGGGGGAAGGCCTGGGCAGGCAGATGAAATACTGCAGTGGCAGACAAGCCAGTACACTGGGCTTTCTTGTAACACAAATTAACAAGCCTCGCTTGCTCCCGATGTGTTGTCATAAGAACCTTAGAAAGTGAAGCTATCCACGGCTCCCCAGCATCCTGCCCAAATTTTGATATAAAATTTACCTTAAATTTCAGCAAAACGGAAGCAGAAAATAAATTATCCCCCAAAGCTACAGGGTTTAGAGTTGTCCACAACCTTTCTCCAAGTAAAACATTTCCCTTTCCTGCACCAATGGAATGATTTGGAGACTCATACTCCCCTTAAAAAGCCATCTCAGTTGGTATAATGTTATCATTTTGTCCTTTGCTGTCTTTCCTCAAAGACTTCCTCCAGAATATAATGGGACCGCAAAAGTGGTACTCATAAGGTAACAAAAATAAATTGAAAAGAGGTAGCAAGATGCAATCATAGCTGTCAACTGTGCAGCTTGGAGCTGAAGCTTCATCTGAAAATTCAAAGAAGAGCTTTGTGTTTCTGCTAGGTTTGAAGGTCTTGTTGCCTCTCCCCACCCCTAGAAACAGGGGACATGAGAGGCATAAAAAAAAGTTTCTGAGAACTACAGCATGTTAAGGAGAGTTTTACAAAAGCAAGTTCTGTCCTTTCTACAAGCTGTTGTAAACATCTCTGCCTCAAACCCCTCCAAAAATAGGCCAAATCTGCTATAATTCATGGACTACCTAGCTGCAAAAATATTTCAGACTGACTTAACTATCTATAGCCTAAATCCTAAATGAGCAGAGAGACAAAGCAGATTACAGCACTGACCTTGAATTACAGCAGAAAAATTGCTTTTCCTGTCCCCAAACAGAAAACGGCAATTATTAAGCTAGGCTATGTCCTTACTCATTAAGATCTGACCTTTCTTACTAGATCATTACCTTAAATTATCCAGTTTCTCCTCGAGGCAGCATAAGACAGTTGTCTCGTGTATTTGAGGTGGAGGCTGTGTGGCCAGGTGATGGCAAGGAGACCAAACAGCCTCTTATACAGGCCCTGCAAAACACTAAGGAAATCATTCTGCAAGTAGATTTCAATTTGTCTGTCAGGTGGATGGAAACCAGAGTGCTGAGGGCTAACAGCGCATTTGCATTGAACCAAGCCAGCAGCAGCTATGAAGACCGTTTTACTATATTTTAACATTTCAGAGGCAGCAGTCACGTTGTGCCCCTCATCAGCCCCACAGCCTCCAGTGACAAAAAAGTCCCCAAACATAACCCCACATTATCAAACTTACTTTCGACTCTGCTCTCACAGCCCTGTCTCTGGTCCTCTTGCAGCAGCCACCACAAGGACCAGCAGGAGCATGGACACCTTCCATTTGCTACCTCAGCACTTGATGAACCATACAGACACTGTAGAGCTCCCTCCAAAACACTGCTCTGGAGAAGGATGCTTAAAGGAGACCTTCCAAAATCACTTGTTGATAGAGCACAACTTCTTAGCTTGTTTTGAAGCAGGTTGTTTGGGTTACACACATTTGAACCCTTGTCTGCTTTATATGCTGCTTTTTATTCAAGATGCCCAAGATGATTTTGTGATGAATAAACTCTCCCTCTCAGAATCATGCTGTATTCCCTGTTGTCCCTGGCATTTTCCTTTGATGGTGCAGGAACTTTGACTATGAGTGAGACGAGCAAAATCCTTCTCCATTCAGAGGAATGTTGTTTAAACCACAACACAACACTACAGACCAGGTTCTTGGAAGATGACCATGCCCGTTCAAGGCTGAATCATAGCCAGTTGTCACTGGACTGATGCAGGAGGACCAGCCCCTCCTTCAGCAATCGAGAAGCCCATGCAATAGGGCTTACAATAGGTATAGATGGGCTTTCCCAAACAATTACAAGCTCTCCCTGCATCAGCTGGACACAAGCCTCTTTCATCCTAAAGGTCTGTCAAGTCCCATCTTCAAAAAAAGGTTCACTGTGCTCTCCTGGTATGGTGCTTCCAGTTTCTCTCTCACAAGCCCACAAACGCAGAGCAGTCATATTTTGCTGCCTTTTTATTATATACACACAGTTACCCACCTTTTGCATTTTATGCCCTCTTGTGCAGGATTTTGTGCCATTTCCTCTCTTGTAAAATCAGCTGTTGAGGGTATACATTAAGGAGAAAGTTCTTTCTCCAGGTTTGCTCTTCTTAGTTGCCCAGGACTTCTCCCTGCACAAGCCATCCTCAGGTTGCTTCTGCAGCCCTGTTTCCAGGTCTCTTTCTGCTGGCAACCACACCAACTTTAGCCCTCCTTGGGACTTTCCTGGGCAGGTACCTCTTCTCAGCCCAACTTCTCTCAGTCTGGTAGCTACAAAACGCAAGATGTGGGAGACAGACAGCTGAGAGTTGGTCCTCAATTGCCCTTAGTGGGATCAGGCAAGCTCCATGGAGCAAGAGGGACGCAGAACAGGAGCTGCTGGTGAAAACACCAGGCACAATGTCAGAAGGGTACAGCCCCATATGCTGAAAGCTGAGCTCCAAAGGGCTGTCAGTATCAACAAGGACCCTTGGACCTTTTGGCCCTTTGAAAAATTCATCTCTATGTCCTTCTCTGCACATGATAAGCTCTTGATTGACTCTCTTTTTCCTCCACCTCCCTTCTCCACAAGAAAATTGTATGCCAAATGTAACTGGATGTTTCTGTATTTAAGAATGAGAAATTAAGATGACTTAATTTGTACAATACACTCTCAAGCAGGCTTGAGAGTCAAGGTCTTCGGAGTATAAAACAACCATATTTTCCATGAACAGACAGTGGAATAAAGTTGGTCAGAATATGAGAACATGAGAAGCTGGGGGGAATCTATGCAGGTTGGGGTGCTTTTTTGGTTCTGTAAGAGCTGTCAAGATTTCAACACTTGCATTTGCTTTTGAATCAGGTAGAAGAGAGACGTGTGTTTCAGTCTGCCACATCCCACTCAAGTCCCAGTGCCTGTGCTACAGGTTTGCCCTCACCGTTCACACACAAACCACAATCAATCTGGATCTAAGCACATTTCTCAAAAAGTCATTCAAGGTAGAGAGTATTTCTACAAAAAGGTTTCATTTTCAACAAATTGTCAAGAACTTGCCTATGCCTAGAAACTGTCTGTTACTATTAAAGCAAAATGTGCATTTCAAATGCAATGGATGATTCAAAAATCAAATTATTTTTTGCAAGCTCTTTTTCTATTCACAGAAGTGTCAGGGAGAGCTGTTCAGAACAAGTCCATGTATAAGCAGGTCCCCAGAGCCAGGTAACAAAACAGCCAATGTTTCTGCCTGAAAAAGTGAAGCTCTCTCCCTCTGCCCATATGTTTTGGTGTCTCGGTTAAAATTCTCTTCAGAAGAGCAGACACCTCAGATTGTAACCATGGGAACTAGCCCTACTGGTGTCAGCCATATACATTTGTCCATTATTCAGCTTCATCTCTGAAGAGAAATTAAACTGGACATGCACGTGAAGTTTCCTTAAAGTCCAGCAGGGAAGCTGGAAAGGAAGGCTTCAAGGACACAGAGGCCCAGCCCACTGCCCCTGCCTCGCTAGGATCTCACTCTGTGCAAGCTTCGGAGCATGCAGTCCACAACTCACATCACATGCAGTACTAGCAAATGGTACTAAACCAGCAATATTAAAAAGCCCGTGAAGGCCTCACCAAAAATCTTTGCACAACATAGGAATTTTGACTCAAAGGGACTGAAGCAAAATCCTTACTTCCCCCTCTTCACTAGGCACAAATACAGATTAGAGAGAGGAAGGGAGTAAAATCAGCCAACACTGCCTTAGATGCCTCTAGCAAACATCAAAATAGATCAAACCAGCAGCACGACCTACTAAACAAAACAAAAACAACCCAAACCCAACAAAGAACCCCACTCCTCCCAGCAATTAAGAAATCATTGTGAACTTTTATGCATCTAAAATCCACGCATATTTTTCAGACTGCTCAAACAGGTAGCATCTGAAACCTCTGAATGAATGAATGAATGAAGACCTTTCCTCTCATTTCAGATTAAAATGTAAAATAGAAATAGAATTTTTCATTAAAGTACTCAAGTCTTGCTTTTAAAATTAAGTGACAGACCACAACCTGAAGTAGGAACATCTATATGCCTTTATAGGCAACTGCCTTACTTGCGGTAAACAATGCATTCAGCACATGTTCAGACATCATCCCGGCCTGCAAAAAGACTCAAAGAAACCAAATACAGGTATACATATTTGAAAGCCCTAACCAATGTTTTGAATTCCCCACCTCCATATTTTCACAAATTTGTTCTATTACACAAATAAAAATCTTAGATTTGCCCCTGCAAGACCTTAGATCAACTCAGTTCAAGTCTTTGAGCTGGGCTTCTTTTTCTGCCAAGAACCTGGAGTTTCTTTTCTGGCTGCCTATAATTATTCTGTTCCTTAGACAAAGATGTAAATCTGTGCTGTTCTCCATTTAGAGTTGTCTTTAAAAAAATCCATGGGGGCTTCAGCGGAAAACTTTCCATTCAGTCTCTGGGGTTTCCTGAGCTGACAGTTCAGGCATCAATTCACCTTTAGTAGTCTTCATTTTTGATCCTTTTTCTCCCCCTGATGGAAGAGCTCATCAGTTCGTAGAAAAATCTTGCCAGATATTTTCCACTCAACTTCATTTATCCTCCAAGTTTCAGTCCTGCTCCTTTCCTGTCCTAACCAAGCCATCCGATGCAGTGAATTCACACAGTTCTAACCAAATCTCCAAGCTAAAGAGCAGCAAAGCACCACTGAAAAGCATTTGGGCTGGCACACACATCTCTGTAGGAGAGAAGAACATTACGCATAGGTGAAAACACACTGTCAGAATAATTTTGCCACTGGTCATATCAGAAAACTGATCATCTTTGGCAGCAGAGCCTGTCTCCCAAGGTGTAGTATCACCAAGCACCCCTCAGTCAGGCTATTTGCTGAGACTTTCAGAGCATGCAAACTGAAGCAAGGCTGATTACAAAAGCAACTGATACTTTTCACTTTCAACAGGGAAAGCAGGTGACAAATACCCTCAGGAGAGCCCTTTCCTGAGGTCAAAAGGGAGGCACTGCAATGGTCATCAGACAAGCCAGGTCCCCAGAAGTTGACATGACAGACTTCCAACCATGAACATGAGTGAATGTCGGACTTTTCATAAGCGTCAGCACTCTGCAGCAAAGGGCAGACAAGTTTGGTCACTCCTGCCTTTGCAAACCTTTACAACACGCACCTACTCTGAGTGGCAAGAGAGACAACTGGTTTTGTCACTTCCAATTTCAAAGGCTGTATGCTATGCACAATTACCCCAAGGCAATAAAACATGATCTATTTCAATTTAGATTCGACCTGCTCTTCCATGCAGGCAGCACAAAGCATATTGTAGCATTTCGGCAATTAGAACCATAGAACTATTGAATCGTTTAGGTTGGAAAAGACCTTTAAGATCATCAACTCCAACCATAACCCCAGCACTGCAAAGTCCACCATGAAACCATGTCCCAAAGTGCCACATCTACACGTCTTAAATACCTCACATTAAACAGCACAGTCAAGCTGCTTAATTAGCAGCTCAAATCTTAATTAGCAGCTCCATTAATATCAATGCAGTGAGTAAGGTCACTGCTAAGGAAAAAAAAATAAATAAATAAATCTACCACTGTGTATATATCATGAGTTAAGTATAATCTAGTGGCATCTTATCAACATCCTCATCAAAACTGCTTGCAATCTAGGGAAGTTGAACAAAGTTCAACTATTTACAAAGTTCACAGCTCTACAGAGCCATCTATTTCTAGTCAAGGAACAGAACACAAATTTTACAGATTCTGGAATTATTTAATTTAATAATTTAATTAAAAATATTTAATCAACATCAACCTATCAATTTTCCATCAGAACTGAGTTACTGTAGCAGCACTTTTTTGGAAGACCAGAGCCAGACAGGCTATACAGAAACGCCTGGAGAAAGGTAGCCTTCACATGATGCAAAGCCCAGAAGTCCCGAAGTCCAGAAGCTGGAGGTGATGCTCAGTATAATTCTCCTGAACTAAGTAATGAAACAGGGTTGGCTGGACCCTTCAGTAGCCTAAGAATATACTCATTGGAAAGTGGGGTGAGGCTGGGTTGGAGCTGACTTCCATGCTGCCATAGCTGGGCAGCAGTCAATGCCCCAGCTGCCTGGACACAACTATGCAAACTGTGGGCTGCCCCGTAAGCACACACTCAAAATTACCGCTAGCAGAGGTGCTGTATGCCTGCTCGGGACATGGGAGAGAATAGCATCACAACAGAAGGACAGGAAGGAGCTCTTAGAAGCATTTACGATAACCCTGCATCAGGCCTTGTAATAAGCACATCCTTTTTGCTTCCCCAGCAGTACAACTGAGCAGTGCAATCTATCTAAATCACAGCTAAAGGCTGGAACACAATGAGACAAACTAGCTTGTGATGGTATGATTTTGGAAACATGCTTCACCGCAAAGAGAGAGACTCCTAAAACAACATGGGGCTCTGCATTTACAGAGGAAGCCTCATCATCTTTCACAAAGGAGAAAATGAAACAGTCTGTCCAAAGCCCATGAGATTAGAACCCATCTTTCTGCAGTATTATTTTAACAGCTTAACAATAGGACCAAGGCAGCAACAAAAATCCCCTGTTAACTGTAGCAGAAAGAAAACTGGATCCTCTTATGGAGTTAGTGTTGCAAATGTAAGGCTTACGCAACACAGCCTCACTCTGCTCTCCCTTTCAGAGAGTTAAATAAGGTGTAATTTAGCTATCATATTACACTGCTTAAATAAGCAAGCCCTCAGCTTCTCTCCTGAGGTACTCTGAAGTTACACACTGCAGTGCTTAGTTAGAAGTTTGCTTATCATATAAAGCGGTTGCTACAAAAGTGTATTTCCATTTAGTTCATGCTAACATTCTTAAAACCAAAGGTCAAAAAAAAGGAAACAAATGCCTAACTGTAGCTAAGTAGGTCTTGGATGGAGCCCAGAGCTGGGCCCAGAACCAAAATGTTTCATGCAAGAATAAAAGAAGCTTCAGCTTTTGGATTCTGTTTAATTAAATACGATTTTTAAGTTAAAAAAAAAACACAACTGATTTTGAAGAAAACCTGAATCAAAGTGTTTGCTTAGATTTTAAGTTAGTGTACTTTTAAGATCTAAAAATGTTGTATGCATATTTTTATACTCTAAACCTGTTTGCATTTTGCAGAGAGTTACCTTTACATGTGTTTATCTCAACCATAGCACAGGGAAAATTCAAGTCTAGAATCCCCTCTCTCATTTGAGGGGCAGTTATGACTGAAGTCATAGAATCATAGAATCGTTAGGGTTGGAAAGGACCTTAAGATCATCTACTTCCAACCCCCCTGCCATGGGCAGGGACACCTCACCCTAAACCATATCACCCAAGGCCTCGTCCAACCTGACCTTGAACACTGCCAGGGATGAAGCATTCACAACCTCCCTGGGCAACCTATTCCAGTGCCTCACCACCCTAACAGGAAAGAATTTCCTTCTTATATCCAACCTAAACTTCCCCTGTTTGAGTTTTAATCTGTTACCCTTTGTCCTGTCACTACAGTTCCTCATGAAGAGTCCCTCCCTAGCATCCCTAGAGGCCCCCTTCAGATACTGGAAGGCTGCTATGAGGTCTCCATGCAGCCTTCTCTTCTCCAGGCTGAACAGCCCCAACTTCCTCAGCCTGTCTTCGTACGGGAGGTGCTTCAGTCCCCTGATAATCCTCGTGGCCCTCCTCTGGACTTGTTCCAACAGTTCCATGTCCTTTTTATGTTGAGGACACCAGAACTGCACACAGTACTCCAAGTGAGGTCTCACAAGAGCAGAGTAGAGGGGTAGGATCACCTCCTTCGACCTGCTGGTCATGCTCCTTTTGATGCAGCCCAGGATACGGTTGGCTTTCTGGGCTGCAAGTGCACACTGAAGCCGGCTCCTGTTCATTTTCTCATCAACCAACACCCCCAAGTCCTTCTCCGCAGGGCTGCTCTGAATATCTTCTCTGCCCAACCTGTAGCTGTGCCTGGGATTGCTCTGACCCACATGCAGAACCTTGCACTTGTTATGTTTAAACTTCAGAATGTTGGCATCAGCCCACCTCACAAGCGTGTCGAGGTCCCTCTGGATGGCATTCCTTCCCTCCAGCGTATCAACCAAACCACACAGCTTGGTGTCATCAGCAAACTTGCTGAGGGCACACTCAATCCCACTGTCCATGTCAGCGACAAAGATGTTAAACAAGACCGGTCCCAACACCGATCCCTGAGGGACACCACTCGTTACTGGTCTCCAGCTGGACATTGAGCTATTGACCACAACTCTTTGTGTGCGGCCATCCAGCCAGTTCTTTATCCCCCGACGTCCACATAATGCATTTTTCTTCTTCTCTTTTATTCAAAGCAAACTCTTCTTTTTTCCTTCTTCAATTTAGATATAGGTTTTCAAAGCAGAACAGCTTGTCATAGACCTTTAAATTCTCCTACACTGATACAGAATCAGTGACAGGGAGATTTACTGCACAAAAAAGAATTCAACTTTTGAATAAGCATCAAGGACAATTGCTGCTCTTTTTCTCTGTTTGACATCAACAGTATATTATTTTTCCCCTTTGGATGACAAGTCAGTCACCTCTCTTCCCCCTTCACCTCTCCTTCCTCTCACTAGAGCTTTTTTAATACAAAGTTTTTCTAATATTTCACTTTTAAACTGCAAGGTCAGGTTGCAGTCTCCAAACAAGTAACAGTTCTGCTCAAGGGCTCCCACGAATCCTTTCTTCCCACAATCACTCCATGTATTACCCAAACTGGATGTTAAGCAATTGCCTAGAGGGACTACGTAATCAAAATGTAGCTTAGGAGGAAAAAATAAAAAGGGGAGGTGTGGAGAGGCAGGGGAAATCTGCTTCACCTCTGTGTAAAGAGTTTAGAGAGAGAAAATTACATTACATAAACTTAAGTGTAGAAATAAGGAAACATGCTAAGAACTATCCTTTTTTTCCCCCTCAAAAAAACACCCCCAAACAACCCACCAACAAACTCATAATCAATGCAGCATGTTGAACCTAACATGCAAGAATGGTATAGTCCTAGGTGGTGCAAAGAATCACCTGCAGCAAGGCACTTTTGCATCTTGGCAGAACCACTCTTCCAGAAAAAAGCCCATGTCTACAATCAGCCATTTCCCACAGATGACTTTCCGTGGTAGCTATCCAGATTACCTCTCCATGGACCCAATCCAAAGCTCATTATTGGCAAGAGGCTTTTGAAACAGCTCTGTATGTTTTTCACAATGGGAAAGCTCTATATTTAATTGATAAACTAGAAAGAATCTTAAGCTCTTTGAAGTCTGAGATTAACAAGAGAAAAGGATCTAAGGTTTGCCTTTGGCTTGGCAAATGGTACCTGGGGGAAGAAAACCTTTGTGATCTAGAAGTAATGCAATTTATACAGTGCTCAGTATGGTACATCAGAGGATACCTTTACAATTAAAGGTCTGGAGGCAGCAAAATTACTGGTTGCTTCCTATTACCAATACAATGTAGTTATTAGACTTCACAGACAAATCTTCCAAAGAGCAGTATGCGTGGTGTTAAAAAAAAATGAAAAAAATTAATTAAAGCACTATTATCTGAATTTATTTTAGTACCATGCCTGCAATTGCTTTCAAACAGCATTAACAGAAGAATTCTATATCAAATAAAACAAAAGCATACAAAATCCTGTAATTTCACTATTTTATTGTTTTAGGATTTCATAAACTATTTAGAACAAGCTCTGCTCCAGCTCTTCAGAGAAGTGGTTATACTTGAAGGAATTAGCAATTTCAGTAGCATTTCAGGCTACAGCACAGTAGTGGAGCAAGACATTCCTCAGCTGATCCACATAAAAGCTGTTTCGCTTATTTAGTTTTCAGCAGGGTCAAGCCACTGAATTAGCTTGCAGTTTAAACAAACATTAATGTCAGCACAAGTAAAAGGACAGAAAAGTGTGGCCAAGGGAGCATCTATGAGAAAGATTCCAATAGTCCCAGTTTACCCTGATGGGACTGAAGATGGAATTTCACTATTAAATCCACAAATAAGTAATGCTAAATAGAGTTTTTCCAAGTGACACAAAATAACGACTCCAAACCTAAAGCAAATCTAAGTAAGAACAAAATATTAAGAAAACCCACACAGCTCACAAATTCAGCATGTATCTCCTTTCAGGACGTTGTCTTTCCTTGACAGCATAGCCTACAATCAGTACTGTCATGCAGTGGAGGATGTTAACTGTGTGCGCCACCACCCTCCGAGATATTTCTCTGCCAAGGGATTCATGTGTATGGGGAAATGCTACCCTCTATCGTTTAACTGGTCTGAACACGTAACATCTCCTTAAAACAATCATTTTAGGAGGCTAACTCTGCTTTTCACAGAAACTGCCACAGAAATCACAAGTTAAAACTCCACAAACCTGAAGCACTGATATTTGTTACTGCACAGTCATATCTCAAGCCTCTTTTCACTCAAACTTACTCCTTGGCTACAGCACTAACGGGCCCCTGTGACTCCAACCTCGCCTCCAATTCCTTTTTCCAAAAGGAAGGCAAGCCAGAGCCTGAAAAATAATTATTGCTTCAAATAACTGTCTGGGGTTTTTTAGCTCTGCCTAACAATTTGAACTCTTTTTTTTGTCCACTTTGTAGAGGTACTACTTCGAATCCTTACATGACCTTCTGTCATTCTCCTGTTCTCACTCCCAGAACTTTCCAAACTTTGTTATTTAAACCCTTAGAACAGCCCCTATTTCAAAGATTTTGTATTTAAATGCCGTTGCTAAAAAGCTGCAGCTGCATGATCTGAAGACATTAAGAATGCAGTGGCAAAAGGAACTAGAAGGTGATCTTTGAATTCAACTGTACTATGAAAATTTTCTTAAAGAGCACAAAAGGTGTCCCCTCCCATAAGTATGGAAAAAAGAAGGGAACGGTATTCTTTTTGCCAAAGTCACTGCTTAAGAAGAGCTGCAAAACTACACTTCATGATGATTTAAATCATGCCAGCAGGATATCAGATTTAAAAGGAAATTTCACCCCCCAGCTTATTATAAACTTAAAGTGAGAAGCTTTACTTGGCTAGCAGTAAGTAGAACCTTCACAGCTCCAGAAGGAAGATTGCCAGGACAAAGTGGGACAAGTGGCAAAGAACAGCAAATGGAAAACAAAGGTAAATACCTTTATATCTTTAATTGAGTTAATTTAGAGATGGAGTTAATCAGTGTTGACACCTCTGAATTTCTTTTAAAAGAAACTGACATTTGAAGCCCACTAGAACCTTCTGATCTCTGTTTCTAACAGTTTTGGATAGGAGACGAGAATCAAATGAATCTTTGGTTCTCAAAAGAACCAAACATTTAAGGATTATTTTGATTAAATACACTACTGATGTGTCAACCCAAGGATGTCTACACTGTAACTTGTATGTATCACTGCCTATAAACAAACAGCACAACAGGTCTGTTGCACTGTTTGAGGATGAAAGTATTTTAGTGTATTATTGTTACTATTTAAGTTTCCCTCAAGCCAGCAGCGCAGCTCAAGCATATTTTAAGGCCCTTCTGATCTAGATCAGAACACAAACCACTCATAACATGATCTAATGATATTATTTGTTTACTGACACCATAAAGTAAAATATAAAATACAACCCACACATAGGTCACAATATTCCACCCTTGTCCTCCAGATGATTTCCAAGGCAGGGAGAGTAAACAGCCTTCTCCCAGCTTCCTTAATTTCCACAGCTGAGAGTGTAGGATGTTTACACTACCTGTCACTCAGAGCTCTTAAAAACAGACCAAATGTCAGCCGACCTCGTACAGACTTTATCACTGATTGCCAGAAACATGCAGATGTCAAGTATAGGGAGGAAAAAAACCCCATACCAACGGCTGGTTTATACCACATGAATCCCAATCAATGGTAAGTCCTTTGTGCACAAGCTGGGAGGTGTAAGAAAGAAGTTCAAAACAAAGCTGAGCTTCAGCATCTCCAGAGGATAGCCACTGTTATTGCCACCATGGTAATGCAATGCTTACTGCCAGTTCACTCCAAAGTACTCCTGAATGTCTTGAAGTTGTGCCTGCAGAAAATAGAGAATTCATCATTTTAATGAGTTGACATAAATACAGTAACAAACAAACAGAAAAATTGCACTTGCATTCCACACTTAAAAGCCATCATGTCATTTTTCCCAATGACTGGAAGCATTTAATACATATTAAAAGCGATATCCAAGTGTGCTGGCTTAGAGGAATGACTACAATATCTAGCTTAATTTTAATTATCAGAGGAATGATGGTTCTGGGACACTTTGAATAGTGTGAGGAAAAGGATACTTTTAAAGACATGGCTTGGTAAATACAAGAGTTCATTTATACAAGAAGAGATGACTTAACAGCAGTCTACTTTTGTGGGAGATTATACTTTCCTCCCAGAAACAGATTAAGTATTCAGTTTCCTTAAATATATCACCTCTAAGGGGGAGGAGGGGAAAGAGAAAATTTAATAATAAATAAATAAAAAATTCTCATTTAGATCAAAAGCCAAAATCCTCAGAAGAGAAAAAAATTCCACTTGAACAGGTTTTAGTACAACATAAGAAACACTTTGGGACAAGATCGTTACTAGTTTCTTCTTTAAAAAACCGTGCATGTGCACAAAACAACATGTGCAAATGACCGGGGGCCTGTATCATCTTACAGTACTACAGAAACCTACCTTAAGAAAAATTAATTTGCTATTGAAAAGGCAGAGGAGCTTAATCTGACACCTTAACCAACAGAAGGGTTTCCCCAATACTGGTACTGTCCTTACCACTTTATGAGCACCAGTTATAGCACAGTATATTGCCCAACTTTCTGAAGGCATAATTACGTCCCAATTAGATCAACATAACCACAATTTTTTTCTCTACCACTACCTCCATCTCATTCTAATACTTCTGAAAAATCAGGCCACATATCTAAAAGCCCAGTTCTTGCAGTCACAAAAATACCCTGGTGGGGATCCCTCTGGTCAAGGCAAAGAATTACAATAGTAGGAAAGGGAAAGAAGATGACTGTAATTGCACACCCCACTTTACCATTCATAGGAAGGCCTAGAGATTTGCAGGAGCCCGAAAGGCTAAAATAAATCTGAAGGTACAGATCACCTTCACCGTCCAGTCTGCTACAAAATAATATGAAATCGAAGGGCAAAGAAGGCAAAAATTGCAATTAAGAGGTTTCCTTCTTAACCTGTCTGTCCTGAATAAGCCAGCTCTCTATCAGTAGACAAACAACCTATGCTAGTTCTGCGCTCAGAAGACGCATTCCACCTGTAACACTCCAACAATTTTACGTGTTGACTGGGGCCATGGGTTGGATCTCTGTAAAACACACAGCAGAAGAAGGAAATCCCTGTCCTTTAACGAAGCAGCCAAGGCAGAGTGCCAGGTAATCCTGCATGAAACAGAGTTGGCCTGCTGTTGGCTCAACAATTAATCCAGCAATAGAAACAAAAGCATCAAGTGCATAAAGAAAGTCACAGAGCTGCACCGTCAAAGCAGAAAAAAAAAAAAAAAAAAGTAAATGTCAGCATAATCCAGGTGTGAATGTATCTCAAGAGGTCATCTAGTCCTAGCTCCTACTGGAGGCAGGGCCAGCTCTGAAGCTGACAGCTGCTAGAGACCTTATGTTTCTCATTCAAGGCTTTCCAGGTTAAGTACAATCTGCAGAAGGCACTTAAACTCTTCACAAGAGAGAGCATAAAAATAATATTGTGGTAGTCAGAATTTACCATAGTACTTTCAAGCTTCAGCAGACAGGCATCTGATATTTCTACTGTTAACTGATCCTATTTTAATCTTCTAAGGGTTATGGTGAATTTTTTTATATCCAAATGATCAATCATGGTGTCGTCTTGATTTGCATCTTTTACTACTGCTGGTTAGAACTTCTATTTACTATTAGCATATTTTCCCTGTACAAATCAAACTTCAGGGATTAAAAAACAGACAAAAAAACAAAAACCAAATGTCTGCTTTAGCTTTTTTCTACAGCAAGGAAGAAATCTGCTTTCAAAATAAGCCTATGAACTTTGAGCTATGAAACAGTATTAGAAATTAACTGTATCAAAAATTAATTATATTAGAAATAATAAAAATTAGAATATTAGAAACAAACTGTGAACTATTGGAGCTGTTACCCTCATATCCAAGGAAGTTTATGAGAGCCAGTGCAGTAACAGGCACCATACTATCATCACACAAAGGAAGAAAACTTGTCAAGGCAAATGGTGCAGTGACAAGGAAATAAGCAGATGATGGAAAAACAATCCAGAAATTCATAACAAGGAAAAGCAGAATAAAAAATAAGCAATATATTAAGTCTCATACTATTATGGAATCCCTGACACTTTTGAGACTTACTATATATTCTTCAGCCTCAGCATTTCAGTAAACATCACAAGTGACTGGACTTTGTAAGTCAGTTTTGCAAATCTGTATCAGATATGCTTCCCACCAGACAGTCATAACAACTTCAAGGTATTAAAGAAAATCTTCTGGTAAGAACCACATTTGTGCTCAACACACTTCTTACTCTGCGGGGCCTACAATCAAAACAAGCGACAGGAGAACGTGACAGCAATGAAATGACTACATTAAGCACAGGTCCATTATATTTCTACTAGTTCTCTATTGATTACCTTTGACTTCCAAATTATTCCAGGTGACTATTTTGTTTTACCAGTATTTATGAAGTCTGAATGATGCTTCTAAGATGAGATAGTTCAGGAGTGGTATGAAGTTATATACATCACATCCCTTTGCCAAAATAGATGACTACCACATCCTAGGCACAGCTCCTCATGTATGTCTAGCTACCCAAATAGCAGAAAAAAAATGTGAACAAACCCCATCAGCTTGCGCTGCAAAGCATGCTCTTCCATTTACAGGTGAGAAGAAATGAAGCTGGTGATTTGCCAGCATGTCCTGCACAAAGCTAGGCTAAAACTCTGCAGCTGAGGGAGTTCAGGGAATGCACTGCTTGCACACGTAGCCACAGGGGTGATCACTGTCTCAGTAAAGCTACCACACAGTACAGATAAACTGCTGCAAAAAAACCTTCTCCACAGATCTCCAAGAGGCAAGGTGTTAGTGAAACAGCTATTTAGCTAATCCTAGGATCTGCTCTCCTTCCCTCAGCTTTGCCTATCCTACACTCACAGGATATGACTGTAACAGACAGTACAGATAACTATGAAAGAAGCAGTTGTGAAAAGAATGTAGTGCAACAACAAAACCCAACAACACCCAAAACCAACTGCAGCATTGTCCTGCTGTCACCTGGAAGGAAGAGATTCTGAATTGTACTGTATAGGCCACACTATAAAAAGACTGCAGTAATTCATTCTCTCTCATTTCACAACAAAGCATGAAAGGCAAGGATTGAAAAGAAAACCTATTCTTGTCCCCTCTTAGCAAGTTGGATATTTAATTTGTGATGATAAGAAGCTGGGTGCCAAAATATGCAAAGTACTCATCGTTCACTTTACAGAATATCACTGTAAAAGTAAATATCACTTTTACAGAAGCAAAGATAGTGGGAGAATCACCACAAAAATACAGTGGAACAGCCCAAAATACAACAGCAAACAGACTGTAGATAAACAATTGCCCCATACTTGAACAAAAATCATTTCGAATAGTACATAAATATATAAAGAGCCACCAGATGTCAGCACAGCCCAGAGAATTGCTAGTTCAACCCTCCTCTCCAGGCTGATAGAGATTCTTATTTAACACCCCCACCAATTGACCAGGTACATAAATCGAGCCCTGCAATCAGTCCCAAGTCGAAAGAGTCACACCAAATAGAAAGCCTCATTTTCACATGCAGAAGCAGCCCCTGGGGCCTGACATGCGACCTCACTTGCATATTATCAATGTGCAAAAAATAAAAAAAAGAAATACAAAGCTGCAAACAGGCATCAGTTTCTGCTGCCACAGGACATCAAGAACAGCTTGATATTAAATAAACTCTAATTAAGGTTCTATGTCTGCCTTCTTCATGCTCTTCACACTCTCTGGCTATGGCATGTGTCTTTGCCCCACACATTCACATTCCCTCTGTTCTCAAAAAGCTTTAGTCTCTTTAGATTTTGCTGCTAAGTGTTGGGGAATATTTAGCAATGAGGTTGCTAGGCTAAATAAAGCTTTTCTGCAAAACAAGCATTACCACATTTGTCCTTGTGCTACAGCAGAAGCTCCCTTCACCTTCTCCCTGTCTTTTGATTTTCGACAAGAGCTGTATGGAAAGTGTCTCTGAAGCATCTCTGGCACGACATCCTTCTCTCTAAACTGGCAAGACATCAATTTGATAGGCAGACCACTTGGTGGATAAAGAACTGGCTGGATGGCCACACGCAAAGAGTTGTGGTCAATGGCTCAATGTCCAGCTGGAGACCAGTAACAAGTGGTGTCCCTCAGGATCGGGGTTGGGACCAGTCTTGTTTAACATCTTTGTCGCTGACATGGACAGTGGGATTGAGTGTGCCCTCAGCAAGTTTGCTGATGACACCAAGCTGTGTGGTTTGGTTGATACGCTGGAGGGAAGGAATGCCATCCAGAGGGACCTCGACACGCTTGTGAGGTGGGCTGATGCCAACATTATGAAGTTTAAACATGACAAGTGCAAGGTTCTGCACGTGGGTCAGAGCAATCCCAGGCACAGCTACAGGTTGGGCAGAGAAGAGATTCAGAGCAGCCCTGCGGAGAAGGACTTGGGGGTGTTGGTTGATGAGAAAATGAACAGGAGCCGGCTTCAGTGTGCACTTGCAGCCCAGAAAGCCAACCGTATCCTGGGCTGCATCAAAAGGAGCATGACCAGCAGGTCGAAGGAGGTGATCCTACCCCTCTACTCTGCTCTTGTGAGACCTCACTTGGAGCACTGTGTGCAGTTCTGGTATCCTCAACATAAAAAGGACATGGAACTGTTGGAACAAGTCCAGAGAAGGGCCACGAGGATGATCAGGCGACTGAAGCACCTCCCGTACGAAGACAGGCTGAGGAAGTTGGGGCTGTTCAGCCTGGAGAAGAGAAGGCTGCATGGAGACCTCATAGCAGCCTTCCAGTATCTGAAGGGGGCCTATAGGAATGCTGGGGAGGGACTCTTCATTAGGAACTGTAGTGATAGGACAAGGGGTAACAGATTAAAACTTAAGCAGGGGAAGTTTAGATTGGATATAAGGAAGAAGTTCTTTCCTGTTAGGGTGGTGAGGCACTGGAATGGGTCGCCCAGGGAGGTTGTGAATGCTTCATCCCTGGCAGTGTTCAAGACCAGGTTGGACAGAGCTTTGGGTGACATGGTTTAGTGTGAGGTGTCCCTGCCCATGGCAGGGGGGTTGGAACTTGATGATCTTAATGTCCTTTCTAACCCTAACTATTCTATGATTCTATGATATTACTCAGTGTTTACCTCATTCTTTCACAAGTATCAAAATTTACAATTTCTCAATGGTAAAAATGAGTTTCAGACAAGACAGATGTAGCACAAACCCATTTTTGCTGCTCAACATCCAAACTCAATGTCACACCTCACTACTAAAGCCATTAACTAGAAAAGTTTCACAGGCTACTTTAATAAAGGGCAGGACTTACTTTAGACCATTAGTGTATAGGTTAAAACAATCAAAAAAGGAAGGAAACCACTCCCCCATCCCAAACATAACATATTTCATCTCAAGTTGAGCAAAATTGGAAAAGCAGCAAAAATTCAGGTACACACAAGCTTTTTTGGAGCATTTATGTTTTCTTAATATAGATGCTGGACAACTTGGATATTAATATGGAAAAGAGAAATAAAAAGCAGAGAATCAGACAGCATCCTAGAAAATTTATCTCAGATAATTCTGAAGGGGGGATAGAATACAAGCTACCCAGTAGCTGAGCAACAGCAACTGCCAAAAAAGTTACCTGAAGTAAATCACTTCAAAGAAAAGCTCCAAACCACTTAACATGGTATCAGAATTGCATCCAAAGGAACAGTGCCTCTAATTTCATACCAAAACTAAGCCCTGGAAGCTCCCTCCAATTCAGGTGAGCTACATGAAGGGAAGTTCTGTTGCAAACCCAAGTCCTTAATTAAACATAAAACCTACAAGCATGTTTCACCTTGCTTTTGAGTTTCATCAGGAAACCTTTGCACAATTCCTGTTTTGTTCCATACAACTGCAAGTCTTTCTCAGGTTAAAACAAGAGGTTACCACACCATCTTCATTACAAGAGGTAATTTATGTGCACTCTCTAAACTGGAATTTTTAATTCATGACTCTTGGCTCTAACCGTAACGAAGACCCTTGAGGCTCATAGTTTCTTTTCTCCCTCAAATTCTCTACACGTAAACACTTGTTTCTACAACAGCTCTTCTGCAATTTTTCCTCACTTCTTGTACAGCCAAAACATGCAGAAACCAACCAAGCCTCAATATTCCATGTGATGCTTGCTCAGTCCAAGTTTGCTATGCCCAGGTGACAAGTACTACTACAGTCACTCTCTCTTCAGGAAACTTCAGGAACATGACTAACATTAAGAGTACATGACTCAACAGCCAGCTTGCACACTATGCCAGAATAATAGATGTCCCCTTTTCCCCAGGAAATAAAACTTTGAGTTGAAAGGAGTTAGAAGAAGGTAAAGAAGAACTTCAGCTTCTGCAGGAGCAATACTGCAAAGATGCACTTAAAAGTTACCCAGGAGTGCACATCAGCAACAAAAATCTGAGTAGAAAGGCGTTTACAGGCAGTTACTATTTAGCACAACTCCATTTCCTAAAATCTTTAGAAGTTCACCCTTAGACATCAATGGGGTTTTTGCATCCTTCTGTAAATTACCTGAACTATATTCCACTAGCCTCTAACATTTCCTCTACACCCACCAGGAAGCTAGCTCTGCTGCTGAATGAACTGCAGCAAGTGGCATTCAAGCTGCGAGACTTTGATAGGGGCTGGCATTTCAAGAGTTACAGGCAGTATTTGCTTGACTGAGCAGATGGGAGTATGGTGGATGCATTGTTCTTCTTCTATTGAAAAAAAGTTCTAGATAAAGACACGTTTTTAAAAGTGGATTTGCCAACCTGAAATGTTGTCATTTTTACATAGACAAATAGGAATGAGGTTTGGCACAGCACTTGAAAGACGTGTACTGTCAATTTTTCTTGCCACTGTTGGTTTAAGTGCTATTAAATTCACAGAGAAAGAATTAAGCAATGCAGGAAGCATTTCCTATTGCTAGCACTTATGGTTACTATAATCATGTTAAAATAGTTCTGTTGGTTCATTTGTTTTAATGATACCCCTTTCAGGACTTAAAAAATAAGTTTTACGGAAAATGCATTATTGGGGAATTTCCTTTAGCTATTTTCTCTATCTTAGGTCCTTCAGTCTCCTCACTTCTTTATCCACTACCCAGATTTTCATTTAATCTCTAAGCACAGAAGTTGTCTCAAGTTTCACTCTTCTATTTCCATCCTGGACCCTCTTCAGGTTAACTTAGCTAACAGTGTTCTTGCCAAAGTCCAAAGATATTTGCACTATTCCATCCCTGTGCATTTTGAGATACCAATCATCTTTCCTGTGACAGTCAAGACCTAAGGACTCTCTTATTCAGCTAATTCCCCCAGCCCCCATCAGAAGATCCTCCATGTTTTTAAAGTGGAGATCTGAAAAGACTTTCTGAATATCCACTGCTCTGGCAATTGAAAAACACTGCCACCTTTGGGAACATGGTCCAGAAAACTGCATCTACTCCAAATATGCATCCAATGGCACATAGGAAATCTTTCTTCATCTCTCCCTCACTTCAAGAAAAATACGCTTGCCAACTCAAACACAGTTAATACTTGCAACACAAAACTAGCCAAACACCCAGTCTTGCAGATTCTCTATGCATAAAATCTAAACTGCAGCCCTTTCAAACGATTTCTGTCCCATCCAGCAACTCCTCCTCTTCCAGATTTACTTCTATACAACACTCCCCAATGAAGGAAAGGCAAAAATCTTGCTGTGACTAATACATTCATAAAACTACTGCCAGAAAGAACAGTCTACAAAGTCTTCCCTTTACATCTTCTTGTGGCTATCTCTTTTCAGTTGAACTGAACAGCAGCTTCTGTCATGTCTAGGCCTACCAGAGTTTACAATCATCTTTCCACCCATCAAGCCATCTTCTCCATCTCCAGTTATCACACCATCTTCATCCTCTGTCCCCCACACTAGTTTCTATTAAGCCTCATCCATGCTTTCCTCTATATTGCCTGTTAACAGAAATGCAATTTCAAGCTCCACGGCCTCCCTCACAGTCCTCTTTCCTCCTCTCTTCCTTAAACTGCCTACAAAAAAAGGTTTAAGTAGCAAACTGGTGCTACTGGCTTACCAGCCCCAGCAGTGCTGCCTTGCCCCAGGGCATCTAACCATTGCAATCCAGAACTACACCAGGGATCTCACAGAAACCAAAGTTCATCACTGCACGCTGCAGTCTCATTGAACATATGACTCCCAACTTATAAAATAATTTAACCCATTTTAGGCTCAGACTGACAAATCAGCTACACAAAAAAAAATAGAGAGCAGCAATAGGTATTACTTGAAGCAGGAACCCTGAAACTGAAAAAGGATTTAAACTCACCACTTGAGCATACAGATAGTAACAAAACTCACCTGAACGTACTTTCTTTTCTCCTAAACAGGCAGTAAACTTAATACTTCTTAGTGTTTCGGCGAGGCTCATCACTATGGTATGTGAGCAACCCAAGAAGATCAAGTTGCTCATCTGTATTAAACAACAGTTGCTGCACAATGAAAACAAGCAGGGCTTCAGTTCTACAGAAATTCAGCTGAGGTTTCTGTTTGGCAAAGGCAACGTATCTGAAACAAGGCATGGATCCAGACCCCATTTGATCTGGTTCTTCCTGATGCATAGATTTCAGGTAAATTCAGTAGCTCCCCTCTCTTCCCTCAATGCAACGCAAAGCTGTTCCCTCTATGTACTAACAGGATTAAGTATCACATTTAAATTTCATCAAATTCTACTTTGTTTTCTCACCCCTTCCCTGAATTAGCAAACTATTCTGAAGCAGGCAACAAACACACAGATTCTCCCACTCATTAACATCATGGACACGCTGTGGCACAGATCCAGGCTGTGTTTTCCCACAGAGGATATAGCTTCTGTGGATGTGAACAATCTCCAGTGAGAGCTTAACACATTGGCCAATTTCCTCCATTGGAAGGGAGTCTCCCAACTCACACTCTGAACAAAGAGAGTCCCGGAGCCAGCCCATGGACAGTGTTTACAGAAACAGCAATGTCACCAATAGAAGAGTTTTGGATACTTTGGAACAAAAATAGTCTGAGGAAAAAAAAAGGGGGGGGGGGGGGGGGGAAGGCAAAAAAGAAGCAGGTTTGGTTTTCCTGCCCCCTCCCCCTTTTTTTTTCCTCCTCATGAAACACGGATCCTTTCTTTATTTTTAGCTATTTTATACAGCGGCGTCTTTAAAAACCACATGTATTTTACTGTGGTTAAAGTAAATCTTATGCTGAACAAAGGAACTGAAAGGTACCAATTTAGCAACAGTTCTGTATTTCCATCCCTACCTCTCCTCTTCCAGTCTAACTTATTAAACATGTACAAATGAGGGGCCCAAGAAATGCCAATATAAAATAAAGCAATAAATACAAAAAAGGAAAACTTTTTTGGTGTTATTTTCACGAAGTCTGGGCAGCGTAAAGGCAGGAGTAGCTGAAGTATTCACAAAGGTTCTGCGCCACCTGTAATTCTTTGTACATGCACTTTGACAACCTTATTTAATTATCATCAACCTTTCACCACTTAGCATGCTGCTATGTATTAGTCTATTTTTACTTTATTTATTTTAAGGAAGTGGAACAATACAGTGATTGTCAGAAATAGTACATCAAAATACTACACGCTGTACCCCATACTTATACAAATAAATACAGACAACCATAATCCAAGAGTAGGATATATAAACATAAACACTAAGCTCCAGAAAGTTCACGAGAACTGTAACTTTCAGAAAACCCTGTCCATCTGGTAACTGAAGTGGTTTTTTTGATGTCTTAGTTACTAACACAGGAATCAAGCGGAAAGCTGCTCTTGACATGCATTTTGCCTATGAATCAAACTTGTAATATCATATGGTCAAGGTGTAAGACAAGACAAGCAGGCATAAGGAAAAGAATGCATTCACTTCTTGTTTCTACCTCACTTCCAGCCCTACACAACCTGCTGATGACTCTGACAGACACAGCTGGTAGGAAGCAGGAGGCAAAGAAGCATCAGTCAGAGGCAATGTGGATATCCAGGCTCCATCTGAGAAGCAGGAAGGAAGAAACTCGAGGGTCAGCAGCAGAAGATAAGGGCAGAGACAGGCTCCAGCATAAGAGTTTTCCTATGTAAATGGCCTGGCAATGGAAATACTATTTTAAAATGTTTCCATGCCTCCTCCCCCATCAAGGCTGCTAAATCGCATCCTGCTGCCCTGCTCAGGGCTGTGACTCATTGTGCTAACCTGGAATGATGCCACTCACCTCCAGAGCTTCTTTCTGCTACAAAAATTAACAGGCTACTTCTCACAAAAAGTAATCTGTAAGAACCCCCTTCTAGAATCAACCATCAGACAGCACACAGAGGCTTCGTTTGCTTTCTGAAGCCTTACAACACCAGGAAATCTTAAAAGCAGAGCAGGAAAAAAATAATTAGAAAAAAATAGCAATCAAGCACCCGCCTACAGTTCTGTCTGTGCCCTTTCTGGCTAGAGATGAGAGCAGGCAGCTAGTATTTCAGATTGCTAGATGCAAGTGACCTCTTCAGCTACCACCCCATATTAACTTCCTGACCAAGCTAAGTGAAAGCCTGCCAAGTATTAAAGGGAGAAGAAAGGGATGTAAGCAGCTCCGGTACTTCCTTTCTGGAGATATTTTTGACCAGTGCTGCAATTCTATGGGTCTTATCTGAAGAACCGCTGTGTTAGGCAGGGTTCAGCAACATCCCATTCCTTCTGTGCTAAACATAAATCCCAGGAGAGGGCTGATGGCAAATGAGACACAGGCTCTTTCTTAGGAGGCTATGCAAAATAATCAGAGTGCCTTGTGAGGAGATGAAAAAGCCACGATGTCTACCTTCTCTTCTATCCTCACTTACATTCCTAGCTAGAAATACCCTACTCTCTCTTCAAAGTTGCAGTGACTGATATTTGCCAGCTCAAAGCTCCAGAAGGCTGCACAAGCTGCACTGAAGCTACCGCACAACAGTATGAGAAAAGACTGTGTCGTCACCATTAGGCACTTTAGCAGAGATCAAAACCCAAATTTAAGCAGCATGGTAACATATACATCCCCTTCATAACAAAAAAATCTGTCCCAGTGCTGTTCAAGCCAGTGCCAGGAAACTTTGCTCTTGAGAGCCCAGCAACATGACACCTCCCGCCAACACAACAGTAATGTTGAGAGACACTAAAACAGGAACCAAAGAGCAAATTGAAAATTAAGTTAGGTTCAGATTTTAATTTTTTAAACATTTCATTCTGAAATGAGAAATAAATGGAAGCGAAGACTGAACGATGTTCAGTGTTACATCATGCGCCTTCAGATTCTTCAGGAAGGTAGAGCACTGACAAATTTCTACAGCAGAATTTACTGCAATGATCCTAATTTCTTTGCTTGGATTAGAAAGCACACATCTTGTTTTCTAAGATGCAAACGTTTTACTAAGTTTAAAGTGACTGGAAACTGAAAATGAGATCTGACACAAATCATAGAAGAAAAACATGTCCTAGCGTATAGGTATTACTGCATTCAAGGTACAATAGTTACTTTTTTGATCCGCTCAAAGAATCTTTCATCCCATCGGCTGATAGTTCTCTCCTAAGAGGATAAAGCTGGTTCCAGCAAATCAAATCCAGCAATTAAAGCAGAATATTAGTAATATAGAGCAAAATGCAATCAAATCAGAGAGACAATTTATACTTACAATGAAAGCTAGAGGATTTATACTTTCAAACATCCTTTTCAGTAAGCAACTGAAATTCAATGCAAACTATTTCTCAATATATGATTTATGTCACAACCCTGATTTAGTTCATGATGCAATCTTAGCACATGCTGTTTCCACTCACATACTTCACACGACAGACCAGATTTGTTGCAGCCACAGAAGCATCTTTAGAAAGTTAAAAATGACTGACTTACAAAGCAAAAATGCCATATCCATACATTAGAAGTTGAACTGTACAAGTTTCATGAGGAGCTACTAAATCTCTAGGAACAAAGATAATTCACCAGTACCTAACCCAGCAGACATTCAAGATGCAGTTTGGAGCATTTGCTTGTTCTACAGCTTTCACGAAGGAGAATGTGCCTGCATATAATGCTATCTTGTAGCTCAGTACACCTAGCAAAGTGTAGTCTGCCAGTGGTTTAGAAAACTTCTCTGCAAGAGAAACACTAACAATGATACAATGGAGTTCAGTCACCCATGTCCCAAGACGTCAGACAGCAACTGCCAGGAGTCTGAGGGACTTAAAGAACCAATAGCCTTCCTAGAAACATTTTAAATCTATTTTAGCTACAATGAATGGTTACACTCAGATAGACAAGAGAAGTTGAGTTCCTAAGTGTTCACGGTCTACATGGCAAACCACATTCACCTCAAGGTGAGTACCCAGGCAGGAATATATCAGTTTCAGCCCCACCACAAGTGTCTTTACAAACATCAGTCAGTTGGCAGGGGAAAAATACCCATACGTATAACTACAGAAAAGTAGACAGGCTTAGAACTAGGTCCAGCTGACACTACTGCAAGGAAGATGCTTTCCATACCTTTAGTTTATGCTCAAAGCTTTTTGTCTGTGTCATAACGAAAAGCAGTTGCCCTTTCTTCCCCTTAACATACCTCCACTTGGCAACACAAGGGCTAAACCACTCTTAAATCAGTGATACTGACAAAAGACCCATATCATTCCGAAATAACACTGCTGTCATAAGCAGCAACCACAAAATGCCCGAGGCAAAAATGTGTTCAATTCCTAACTTTAATTATTCAAACTCTGTACTGAAACACGTTCTTTTCCTAAAGCTGCCAATTTCATTCCATTTAACTAACACGTGGGAAACCTGCAGATCTTCCTGTTGAGGAGGAGAAATGCTCAGATTAGAAAACTTGGATGTTATTTTCCAGTGTGAGTTCACAGTTCTTTTACAATTGGATTCCCAACTTGGCACAGTGACATAGAAGGAAGTGTAACAGAAAAGTAAGATCTTTTAACAAAGCCGGTATCTACAGTCAGTTCCTCCCAGGAATGAAACACCCAACTTTCCAAGACAGCACCAGATATGTTCGTCTAACGTATCTTTGTGATAGAAACGAACAGAAGTACAACAAGGCTTCTCTACAGATTTTCTCATACACGACATGAAATCCTTCTGTGTAGATAGTTGCTATGGTGCAGACTTAAAGAGAAAAATAGGGGAGATCAGACTCCTTGTTTACAGGTTTCTAATATGCTCCACTTGATCCATCTTGAAATTGAAACTCTTTAGCTTCCTGTCTTTAGGCTGTCAGATGGTAGAGGACAAACAGTGTTAGTAACTTTACAGAGCTCCCACATCTTCTGCGTAGATTTAGAGAAAAACATCCATGTGAATTAGACGACAGGAGGGACAATACAGTTTCAAAAAGAGGAAAAGCCATACTGAATCCTAAGAGACTTCTCAAGGAAAAGCCATACTGAATCCCAAGAGACTTCTCAAGGGAAAAAAAGACTTATACTGGGGATGAAATGCTAATTTATCTTTGAACACTGTGAACATTTCACCACAGTGCGCATGGACCTATAAAAAAAAAAAATGCTGTTTTGACATTCTCAGATGAAATCCTGATTTTTCTAAGAACTTCTCACACAGGTTTTATCTAAACAGGCATGCTATTTACAGACTGAAGAAGAGTACGACAAAGATGTTTAGGATAGGATTCAACTCTCAACAAGACACCTCAACCACATAAAGACACATAAACTTCCCCTACAGTCAAAGAAGCCTACAGAAAAATTCCACTTACCCTACAGTGTATACTTTGGGTGTAGTTCAGGTACCACAACATAGATATAGTGTCAGTTTAAACATCCCAGAGTTCCACCTGACTTCCTGCCGCCTCTGCTGTAAACCTTGCAGGTCCCAAGTTGCATTCATTAGTATTATGTAATTTTTAGATTTTGATTGTGCAATGATTTAGACATCCCAATTGGCAGTAGCTTTAGGCAGGTGGCCAGAAAGCTGCTATTCAGGCCCCAGTGCCTTTACCAGCTAAACTTTCACTGACTATGAAGAGAGAGCCTACATAGAAACTTGGTGCAGAAGTATAAAATGTAAATGTTTTTCATCAGTCATCAACAGAATACACCCTTTATTCTTTCATCATTGGACAAGAAAATAGCTATCACTTGTAGAATAGTCTTAGGCTATTCATTATAGAGGTTTTGGTGCTCTGTGAGAGACTTGGCCTCTGCACTCATTTCTTTAGGGTTCCATGTTCTAAAGAAGCAGCCAAATTCCTTTCCCAGATCTATTACTCACTTGCCAGAAGAGAAGACTTTTTGCCAAAGTCGTATACATAACCTACCTGCATGAACTGCTTTAAACAACTTTTCTTTACATGGTACATAAAACCCACTCATACAGAATAGGTTAGTTCTCCCACGAGGTCAGTGACCAGTCTAGTTTGCCATGTATTGTGGTTTTACTGACCATTCAGGGTGGGGTAGAAGTGACTGGAGTATCCAGGATAATTCCAAGGTTTAGGAATTTAATGATGCAGTCTTCCTAAAGTAAGTACAAAGTTCCCTGCAGAGAGATGTCTTTAAAGACCTCCAGAGGGAGATGCTGTCTAATTTTTGGCATCTAAATTGCTTCAAACATCCATTTTAGGCAACATTACTGGCCACACTAGCATCTCCCTACAGTCTGAATATTCTACTCTGTTAGGTCAGGAATACAAAACTGAAAAATAAACAGGAAAAGAAACAAGACCTACAAGAGCTTTCAAATCCCATGGTAGTTTTCTTGCTCTCAAGACTGCCATTTATTCATCCCC
This sequence comes from Pezoporus flaviventris, assembly GCF_033815535.1. Classification (NCBI taxonomy): domain Eukaryota; kingdom Metazoa; phylum Chordata; class Aves; order Psittaciformes; family Psittacidae; genus Pezoporus; species Pezoporus flaviventris. The sequence continues at coordinate 24,614,938 of NW_026892579.1, read as the reverse complement.
CTTCCTTAATGCTATTGCTTACCATCACCTATTTCTCTTTCTTTACCTGCTGTTTGAACAAAGTATATAAATAATTTTTCTAAATTGTCAGATATACCTAAAAGCATACCTAATGCGAACAGCCTAAACTGAAACAATAGCATCAAATCTGTATTTGTGCTACTACCAGCACCTGAAATTTGGAGGAAAAAAAAAACAAACAACCAAACAAAAATACTGTAGATGGTATCAGCAAAGACTTTTTTCTGTTATTCTTTGATACTTCCATCTTGTGGGATTTGTTTCCAAGAGAAGATCATTAATCTCCTGGTTGTTAACCCAGAAGTCCTCCTGACTGTTTCTGTCTAGAGAAATCAGACCTTCATCAAGGCCAGACTTGGGCAGAACAACTATTATCTTGCAAACACTGGATATAGAATTGTCCCTTTACTGTAATGTTTGCAAGCACACATGGTTCTCTTTTCCCATTTATTTGACAAGCATCTGAATGATTCTGCTAACGTAGCTATAAGCCAGTTCTCACAGCTCACAGAGGAGGGACACTGAAAAGAAATCATCCTGCATCCAGTGCTTCTATAGCTATACTCATTACACACAACCCACCCAGTAGCAGGAATACTTAAGAGAGTCACAAAGTTCCCATGGAGAGAGAGATGAGATCTTGTCTGATTTCATTCGACATCTACTGAAAACACAGAAAAGCTTTTGCCAAGATAATTTTGGCAAGTATTCCCAGCAGTACTCTGGCTTGCCAAACGGCATTTGGATTTTGCTGGACTTATTTACTTGTTCAGTATGCTTGGAGAAGTAGAAACATTTGTTGCTGTAGACAATTTAGCTTACTTTGAAGACCTGAAACAACACTTAAAAGATGAATCGGAGACTGACTGACTTAGGAATTTGATCTATTAACCTCAGCTTGTAGTGGTGATGTACTGAAGTGTGAGAAGTAACCCACAGCTCAGCTACTTCAGGACTAGAGAACTCCCTGAACTCTCAAACAACACTTTAAATATGTTACCTTTTACAGCCAAGTTCTACTCCTTTCAGGATTACCGTCCAACACAAGCTGTAAAACAACCCTGAAGATCTATTTAGGAGTCAAACCAGCACAACTACCTGTTACGACAAAACCGGCATTCTTTGCTGACTGCATGGAGATAAATACTAAATCCTAAAGGCCCAGTTTTCAGAAGACATTTAAGCATCCAGCCTCTCTCTGTAAAAATCAAAGCTACAGTCCTTTAAGATACCCTTAGTTAAAGGCTGATCCCTTGCACATTGTTGTCCTGTTCCCCCCATGTCCCCCTTTAACTATCCAGAGGGCTGGTCAGTGCCCTGCTTCCACCCTGTCATGGGAGCATGCAGGAATGCTTTGATCTGATGTGTCAGAGGTACACTACTGACATATGTCCATATGCTGGACTGCTCAACTCAAAACCCAGAGTGAAAAAAAAAAAAAATCAAAGTATTTCAAAAGCATTATCTGCAGCTCTTGTTTTCACAATTTTGGTACAGTTTCTCCCATGTTTGTCCATTCCATATTTTCAACTTTACTAGCTTGCTTCTTCTCGTTTTCCTTTTTTTTTTTTTTTTTTGCTGAGCAAGACATTCCTTCTTCATGCCTCCCTCTATCCCTTATCTTCTAACACTGCCCACTATCTTGCAACAGGCCAGCAACCTTGCCTTCACTTTTCCAACACAGAAGCTACGCACTGAGCCATCACCATGGTCCAACTATACTTGAAGCACATACTGCTAGAGAAAAGTACAAAATACCACACAGGCTTACACAGTGTCATTTTCTAGCTCCTCACTGTTATAATACAAATTCATCCTGGAGGCACAGCATTCCATATAATTCTTTCTTTTGCCTTTTAAAAGCAGATTTCTTGTGATTCCTTCAAGCCATGATTGCGCACGCACCTACAAAGCATTTTTCACAAACAGAAAGATCAGGTATAAGCAGACCCTACATTTCTGGTTTCTAAATGTATATAAATTCATGCATTTTGGTTTCATTCAAGAGAAACAGTACCAACTTGCTTTCTAAAAGATACAAGTACACTGCTGTATGACCTGTTCACATCTTCATTGTACCTCTCCAACATTTAATTCACTTGTAAGCTAAAAGGAATACCTCGGGCTTTCTCTACATAAACCAATAACAACAAATAAAAATCAAGAGAAGAATAATGCCAACCTCCCTCCACCCTAGGGAAACACCACTCAATAACAAATCTTCATTGATAAGTATAGTTTTAAATCTGTTCAATTTTTAATCCCTCTGATACATCATACCTAGACTTCTTACTATTTCAATTTTTTTCCATCAGGACAGTTGGGTTACCAAATCCAATATCCTGAAACACATCATAAAGACTAGTGTTTGTACGAGGCTTTTCCAATGAGGCACTAGTGTGCCTGATGTAACATGGAACAAAATAAAAAGATTACAGAATCAATGAGGTCCACTTCCCAGTATGATTTACTCCAGTTACCTACTTTGGTCCAAGTCCTATTTCAGTACTTCTGTCCAAACCATGTCAAACTGTCAGACTATAAGCAGTCATATACACATTCACCCAGTTAAAGTCTGTCACGTTTTAGTTTATACCTATAATCTGGAGCACTCTAATTTTAGATTAGCAGTCCAAAGAATTACTCTTATTACTGCTCTAATTCCTTGATGCAAGTTACCGGCATCTTCTAAGTTATGCTGTATTTTAACAGCTGCTGCTAAACATCCTCCTGGCTTGCTAAAGTGGAAAGAATGCCATCAACATTTGTATCTGACTAAAATCTAGCTTTTTAAGCATGTACCTGACAAACCTAGTGAGTATTTTTGTCTTTCGGCACTGCTCTGTGACTTTGATTTCTACCTGGCCACAAAGCACCAACATTAGAGTTACTTTTGTTTCTAGTAAAAATACCTTTCTTCATGTCTGTCCAGCTGTCCTCCCTCCATCCATGTAATTTTCCTTTTATACATTACTTCATTATCTGCTAATTTATATTAATGGAATAAAAGCTGACAGCCAACTATTTAGGTCCTTTCCAACCCTAACTGTTCTACGATTCTATGATGTAGAGATTTCTAGCAGCAGGAAGAAGGGAAAGAGTATTTTTAAGAGCCATTTCCACCTCTAAGAGCCATTTCCACCTCTATTCTCAGACATTTTATCTATCTCCCTTGATTGTGGATTCTTCCACAACTAGTAATATTTTTGTAAGCCATTCCAAAGTGCTCTGCTTTTTCTGTTCATATTTCATCTTTCACCTTGTGTTGTTCAAAAGCTTTCTACCTTTTGAATTTCCTCCTTTGAGAGGAAAAGACTGTATTCATGTGACCACATACGGACTTCTGTAAGCCAAGACACCCACAGATGAGCTAGTTATCCTACATCGTCTTTGAAGGTAACAGAGAGAAATAAGCAGTCAGCTGGGGATAAGTCATCCCATTCCTAAATTCATATCTAAAATAAATCATATAAATTGCCCTGTAAAAGAATATCTCCTTCTTCATTAATCTAAGCTTAAATATGTCTGAGCTGGACTGTTTTAACAACAGCACAGCTGTGGTTAGTTCAGCAATATGAATCCTTTTCAGAGGTATTTCCTACCAACTTTCATGCACAATTAAATCCTCACAGAGTATTTTAAGGTAATGGCAACCACACAAACCCACTGTGGGATAGAGAAATCGTATTTCTAGTGTTCTTTTCCACCTCAAGAAAACACCACACTTACTTTCAGAATGTCAATTCCTATTTGTTTCTTTGTGAGAAGTTTAACTGCTCAGAAGAAAAGCAAGTAACTATTTTTGAGGTACTTAGATGATTCACAGACTACTGTATTTATGTGACTTGCCAAATGACTGCTATACCATTCCCAGGGTCACCTTTGGTCAGAGCTGTACACCTGCAGGGTCACAGACCTGGACCTCATCTAACAAGCTCTGTGGAATACAGACAGCCATTTCAAGCTTTGTCTTTGAAGTATTTGTGAATACACTGCTGTGAATGCAGACTTTGTGGAGAAGAACTGGAGAAGTCTTAGCATGGTTTTGCAGACAGGACATTGTGCCAACCCTGCAGAGCCATTGCAGTGTTGCTTTACACTGTTTTCCCCACTGCTCATCGTTGGGTCTTGCCCTGAAAGTCCAAGACCTAAGCTAGTTTCCTTCCCTACATTGCTTACCATAGGTTACATAGAATCTTCAATTACTAGCTGGGGTGTCTCAAGGGACGTTACTATTCATACAAAAGACCAAACCCCCTCATAGCAGGTAGAGTTTCAAGGAGATAGTAAGTACTGTTGTGTCACACATAGGCTTTCCATTATTCACCACTGCTTAGTTTAAGCTGTTAAACCCCCCTCTGTATGTTTTGAAAACATCTCAGGATGTTGATGACAACCATTTATAGCTTTAGAATTAATCACAGCTATGAACGCTATAATCACATCAGATATGTGGAAAAGCTTTAAGGTTACACAGCTTTCAACAATCAAAATAGACTAACTTCACAGCTCATTCTAGCCTCCACACATTAAATTGCTGACACACTAAGAAGATCCTTGCTCTAAAGGAATAGCAGCATTTGTTCTTAATGTAAACAGCTGTGTTAATTTTTTTTTCTAAACCAGTAATATTCAAGAATATTCATGGAATAATGTCATAAATAAAACACAGCTAGGGTGCTTAAAACTAATTCTATTGAGAAATTCTAGATCACAAGGCTGGTTTACTGCTCAGTATGCACATCTAGGCAATGGGTGGAAATAACCAAGCCATTTGCCCAGCCTCCTTTGCCTCGTTCTTCTTCCCTGATTCATGTATGCACGTGTGTGCGTGTATACACATATGTATGCACACACACAAATACAAGGTAGAGTGTATCAGCCTCATATCATAGAATTTCTTAACAGAATTAGTTTCAACCATATATACATATATAATTATATATACAGGAACTTAAAGGATATAGTTATTACTAAGCAGAATGGTGAAAACCTTTTTGGAGGACTGTTTTGGAAAATGTTTTCGCCATTCTGCACAGGATAAATATGACAGTTTCCGCAGAAACAGGAGCACACACCTCAGAAATGCAGCTATCAACTCTGCTAAATCAACACTGCAATAAGAAAATATTAATCCTACTCTCAAAGCATACAGAGGTGATGACAGCAAAGGAACAAAAGAGTACTATAAACATTATTGTAAGAAGATCTCTTAACAGCCTATGGCCTTCGGGAAAGTGCACAAACTCTTCCCAAAGCTTTTATTATGACAAAGTAGATAGAAAGGTTGTTGACTGATTTGCCTTTTATTTCTGAAATAAAGCAATGAAGTATGAGAAGTTTGAAGAAGACAGAAAAAGTTTGAGCCAGTAATGGAGAATAGCATTACAGGACAACTGGATGTAGTTTACAGATGTATAAACTGTGATGGCCTTGAAGACAAAAGCAAGCAGTATAAGTTGCATCTAGCGAATAAAGGTGAGTCAGGTGAAGGCAAAGAGATGAGTGATCTGGTGAAAGCAGAGGCAAGAAGTCTCTGCACAGCATCCTGGAGAGCTAAATGCAAATCATTTACCCTTACATAAGAATAAAAACAAACAAAGGAGTGTGATGAAGAGGACAGAACAACACAGAGCTCTTCTAGGCAGACGCTGAAAGACCAGCTATTGACTGAAATACACCTAGATGGCCAGAAGAGCCCGCTGAGCACTGATATTCTTGCCTTGCTTAGGAAGAGTTAATTTTCTATGCTCTGCATTTTCAAAAGAGGTATGTATTTAATCAAAGAGCATACAAGGGAAGGGAGGGAGGAAAAAAAAACTCTTCAGCAACACAAGGCAAAGCTACTGAAAATGTATCCAATTTACTCACAAGAAAAATCAAGTGCCAATGACAGGAAGTCTGAATTGGAGCAAAATGCTGGATATCTATATTAAATCAAGAGAAGTATTGTTAAGTAAAAGCAGCTACACTTACACCCACAGCTAAAAGATGCCTCAAGCCATCATCTGGAAAAAACACTATGTCACTGCATGGCACGTGGCTTCCTTCTCATATCCTTTGTTCATTTATTTGTTTCATGATAACTGTTTGAAGCTTTAAGAAAAAAAAAAAAACAAACAGAAAAGTCAGTATATATCAGTAAAAAAAAAAGAGTCATTTCATGCATCTCGGTCTATAAATTACTGCTTAAAAGGAAAAATGTTTATGCCCAATTCAATTTAAAATAATCATCCTTTCCCATTCAGATTTGTTACAGAGCTGCAGGGTTAGTTCACCTTTTACTCTGTTTTTAAACAAAACAAGCACATTGTGGAACACCTATTTCACATTATCATTAACAAAGAAAACTCCCTAAGAAGCATGGTTATGACACTGACACTTTTCAAGCAAAGAGTTAAAGCACATATCTGAACAATTTATGGCTTTGAGTGTGGCTTGAGTAGGAACAGCAGCTCAGTACTGAAAGCTTTCCATTCACATCATCAACTGTATTCTCTTCATAACAAGTGCATATGTAGGCAGATGGATTGTGCCTTTTCCAACAGCTGCCTTGTCATTTTATAAATGATTTCCGTAAACAGCATGCATGGGTAAGTAGCACTGGTTGACTTTCCCCTTTTCCCTTCCTCCCTCCTGGCCAGCAGACACAACTTCTGCAGAGTCAAAACTAGGACCTCTCAGACAAGAACTGCTCTTCGTTTGCAAAGAGGGCCAGGAACGGAAGCAGAATCATACATGTGCTGATTTAGTAGAGGGGTGAAGAAAGCTTGACTTGACCTACCCAAATCTGGAAGCCAGGGCCTGAAAGCAAGACCCTGCCTTCCAAATGAGACAGTGACCTCAGCAAGTACCAGGTAAGAAAACATACACCAGCATTTAGGGTAACACAGAGTTCGCAGACAGCTTCCACCACAGACACAATTTAAGGATCACTGCTTTAACACTCTTCTGAAGTTTGGCCCTAGAAAGTTTTAAGAGGTAGCTGGCAGAAGAGCAGGTTATGTGTCTGAAGCCGGTTTTCTGGAAGAAAACTCCTCGTGCACAAAAGAAGATTAGAGGCTGAAGAAAACAGTCCCAACATACTACTACATTTTCCAAGAAGAAACACGCTGAACTTTCAGACAGTATGTAATTCAGGAAGAAGAGTAATAGAATGGGTATTGAAAGAATTTCCTGCCAAAGTACAAATATTATCAATATGTAATGTTCACAGGAGGTACTTAATGCTTTTGATATTAAATACTCCACCTATGCAAGTCCTCTTCTATTGCTCAATCCTCTCCTTCAAATATATAGTGAAGCTTTCCAGATGAGATTATGTCAAGAATCCTCTGCCTAGATGGTATTTCTCAAGTGCATACAAGTTTCAGGAATTTCATTACAAGGTCACTCTTGAAGTTTTCTGGGTTGTCAATAAAACCATTTTTGAGCCCAGAAAGTTGCAGAAGCATTCACCTAAAAACCCGTAACTTGTTGAACTACAGCCCTCTTCATTATTGTCCTACAACTTACGCTTATCACTTATCTCTAACAGTAACACTTATCTCTATCATTCACAAATATAACCTGACAGTTCTCACCAATTCCCGTTTCTCTTTTGCCATAGAAACTCACGGAAAATTCAGCTACTTCTACAATGAATGTAGAGCTGTACCTCTAAAATCTACCTTGGCCCTGAACTTGGTCAGGACATTGCTAAGTTTGCAACACTTTTAAGTGAAATGTTGTACTCATATTGACTCTTCTTCCAAGTTCACTAAAAGCTTTTCAGTTTCCTAGATTTGTAAGAAAAAGGCTTTTAGAAATCTCTGACCATTCCACCTGCTCCCTCTGATGTACTAAGAAGAAAAGATCAGTCTAAAACCATCTGTCCTGATTTCAAATCCACGTACCATCTAACCAAACCATCATCTTTCAGGATATTTATAGACAGACAAATAACTGCCTAAGATGATACGGCTTCCACTTACCTCCATTTTAATCAAGCAAACAACTCAAAGCCACCTACATGCACAGAGACAGTTATTCCTAAACTCATCCCTCTGCCCCCCTGGTCTTCCTCTCATTTTTCCAATCGTCCACTACCCACATCATCTGGATCCCACTGGTCTTAAATTAGACTGTAACCCCTTGTTGGGAGAGCTTGTATCTTACTACGGACAGTGAATTGTGCAAGATGATGTACAGTGCTAATCCTAATAGAAGCCTTCTAGTGCTACTGAAATACAATATAATCTGAGTTTATGGCAAGTATACAAATCTACACCGAAAGACACTTGCAAAGCATTGATTCAGGAAGTTTCCTAAATATAGAGCATGCTTTCTTGACATGGCAGATGTTGCTTTAGCTACTTTCATGTCAGTAACGCCTGGCAAGGCCATTAGCTCCTTCAAAATAAAAATAAAAATAAAAAAGTCAGAAACTCCAAAGATTCTGTATCTTGTATGAGATGTTAGGGAACAGATTAATGTCTAGATTATGTCCCCTCACACTTTTATATGAACATGTATACATATTTGAGAAGGATACTGATGACAAGAAAAACCAAGTCAACAACAAAACTCACTTTACCAAAGGCGTAAATATTTAACTTACATACCAACAAGATGTGTTATCTTCTCTCTCGAGTGAATATACTAGAGCTTTCAGTATCAGCTTAAATCTCACTGCTCTCGCAGCTACAACCTTGCTGCTCTTTTCCTGGTATGACAGCAACCATCGTTAAAATACCCTCCCCATCACATGAACTGTTTCCTGTGTCCTGGGGTCAGATTTAAGCACAGGGGTCCACCCACAGATAAAATTAGTTGGCAGGACTGGAGTCTTGAAATTGTCTCAACTGACTTCTAGAAAAGCATGAATCAGCTTTTGACACTTCCTCCTTTTTTATGTATTCTATTTTATCTTTTGAAAAGGAGGAGGGAAGGAGAGTGAAAGTAAAAGGAGAAGGGGAAGGATCACTGAACCTCAAACAGCTGGGATACTATGATACATCACAGGTGAACCCAGCCACATGAAATCCCCCTCATCTCCCTATCATTTTGCAGAGTTGGGCCTCTTTCAGGAAATTTTTATTTTTTTTATACTTCCCCCACACACACACACACAATTGTTCTAACTGGTGCATTTCTAGCTTCCAAACTTCTGTTAAGTGATTGCTTCCTACGAAGCTTAGGATTTCAAGTTCTAAATGAACCACTGCAGAGGTGTTAAACATGTGAAATAATCCTGTAAAAACTTTGTAGCAGAGTCTAGAAATGAAGCCAAGCAACCTGTACAGCCAAGTAAGCTGCACAGAAACCCAACTCTGAAAACTCTGAACTGAGTCTGCAGTTACAAATATGCCCTTATTGATTCCATTTTTGTCCTTTTTCCTACCAGAGACTGGATGACTTCTAGATATCCAGACACAGACATCACAAAAGAGATTAAGCAATACATACAAAAGTTTGGCCTAAATTCGTGTGTCTGTGATAAACCAAATAGAATAGAAGTTTTAAAGAGACAACTATGTTTTAAGGTGTCAAACATTTCTTGACGTCTGTGGCAGTTGGCAGCTGCAAACATCCGACTGAAAGCCCCATCTGCTGCTTCACAGCTTCCAGTCGAGGATGTTTACAGTCGCTCACTGTCAACAGCAATACACATTCCTCAGCTGTTTACTTTATATTATTAACATGCAGAGGCCTCCAAGCAGGTTAGTTAAGATCACTACAACTTCTGTTGCTGTGTTGCTACCCACAGATGTACAGGGGACTGTTTTCATAAGTATTTTCAAATGAAATAAAGTACAACTTCCAAAAGGAACACTGGCAAACAGCCAGGTGTATTTTCTGTTCAAGCATTCCAGTTCCAGAATTCTGTTGCCTATTTTACATCCAGTAAGAATTAAAATGAAGTCGCATGAAAAGAGCAATTTGGTGCCACTGTTGCATTTGTCTTGTTCTCCAAGAAACTAGAGCAATCCTGTCACTAGAGTAGTGCACAACAAAAACTGCACTACTCCACAACTGAGCTGCCTTATCAGCACAGTGACTAAAGATAGCAACAGCACAAAAATAGAACCAAACCCTTTCTAAGAGTATTTCACTACAGTGTCTGGGATGGCTTCAATCCCCACAGAAAAATGGGTGTGAGGGAATTATATCAGAAGTTAGTTTATGCAACATTTACTTCCAAATAAAACTGTGGAAAAAAAAACACCAAAAAAAACCAACCAAAACAGTACAGGGGGCTGAGGGGTAGAGGGATGGAAGCTGAGTAGCAAGCTCTGCAAAGGCTTCAATAAAGTTCAAGCCTGTTAGACGATTTCTACAAATTACCCAAACTAACCAGTTGCTGCTACACTTCTCATAGTTGGCAGCATGGCATTTCTCACCAAATGAAAAAGCCAAAAAGATTTGGCATAATAATGTCTCGGTTGTACAGTTCTGCTGTTTGTTTTCCATTCTATCTCCCATTTCCTTATTAAGGTAATGATGGGGAAAATTAAAGATTAATCACTCAACTATTTTTCTGAAGTCATATGAAACCACAGCAGGCAAGCAGAGTGATTATATCACTCTAATTAGAAGGTGTTTTTCCTTGAAACTTCTTGCCCCCAAATGAAAGTACCGCACTGTAAACAGAGTAGGTTATGAAAAGACTGCAGAAAGGCAGAAAGCAGCAGCCTGTGGTGTATTTACTCAAACTGATAAGTGTGAAGGATCTCTATAAATCAGTTTCAAAACTCAGGGCTATATTTTCTACAGTAAGGTTAACAAAATTAATCTTTCAGACAGCAGGTGTAAACAAGCCAAATTATGTTGGGGCCTTTCCCTTTATTCAATACCATCTTTGAGCTATTAAAGCTTCCTAGGGAACCACATTTTCTCAATGGGTCAAGTCACTAAGGAAACAAAGCAAACTTTATCAGTGCTGCACAACTCTACATTCCAGGAATTCCTTGCACTTGGCATCTATATACCATGCCAGACCCACAGGATCCATTCGTTCTCTCCTTAGGAGACCTACACCATGACAAGCTATGAAACTCTCAGTAAGGTGCCCAACTTCACAAGGTTGCCAATACGAGGAGGGACTAACACCCCTGCATGAGGTCTACTGGAGGACAGAAGAGTAAGAAAATGTTATTTCCTATGACAGAAAAGAGTTCTTCTTCTGGGAAGTTCCATCCTGTTTATCACAAGCCAGCTAAGAAAAACACAGTTACCTTGCAAGACTATATATATATATATATATATATATATATATATATATATATATATAAAAAAATGTCAATATACAGACTGTTAAAAAAAGAAGAAAAGGGGGGGGGGGGGGGGGGGCAACAAAAAAAATCCTTAGATGTAAAATGCAGAATGGTAAATTTTCATCTTAATTACACTTAATCATGAAACAGATTAGCCTTCCATTTTAAATGTAGCAGCCTTAAATCTACAACTTAAAGGGGGAAAAAGTAGGGAGACTATAATGTCCTACTCCTTCAAATTATTCAGATGAAGGACATTATGTCAGCAATAATGTGCAAGTCCACTCTATGTATGGCTTCCTTTCTGCTTTCAAAAGACATCAAACAGATTATATCTGTATGAAAGTCAAGGCAAGGTCAATCTAAAACTGTGAAGCATTTTATCACACAGTATGGACTGTTATGCAAGAGAATGCAATCAGTTATCTTTACTGCTTTTTTTTTTAATTTGTACAGTATTCTCATTGAGGTGTTTAGGCAGAAAGTGTTCAAGACTCAAGCATCAATCAACAGGGCTTTATACATGCTGATCTTGATAAAGTTTTGAACAAATACAGGTAAGACAAAGGGGACATTCTTACTTTTCAGTGTCTTCATGAATTTACCATCCATGTAACAGGAGAAAAGGGCAAATTGGTAGAGCGCAAGCACTGTTCAGTTAAAAATAAATCCATTGGTTTTCTCACTCTTTTCCAAGCCAGATGAATAGATTACTGGTAAGAGAGGGGGAAAAAAAAATAAACACAAACAAAAAACCAAGCGTCTAAACCAAATTTTCCAAGTGCTGCTGGAATTCTACATTCCCATACAGATGAGGGGATATGCAAACTCAGACAAGTAAATTAGGTTTTAATCCTCAGAACAACACTGGAATACCAACAGACAAAAATGCAAATTCAGAGCCGCATACAAATTGGAAAAAAAAAACAAAACAAAACCAAAAAGTCACTCATGGCAATTGTTTGCTACGTTTCTTTGCAGTATATATTTTCAAATTTGCTTGTCAAGAGCCTTAAGATCATCATTAAATATGGCAAAATTATTCCTCCTCTTCCTGCCACTGACAACATAGGAAGATTAAGCACACATTACTTATGTGAACTCAAGTTCACAGCTGTTATGATACAGCATGAGAATCTCCAACTGTTGCCAATGAATCCGATTCTCCCGACTGCATCTGAATTCACTATAAAATGCCTAAAGCAAGCATCCCCTGCACTAAGCAGGCAGTTGCAGACAAGCAGCTGAAATTATGCACCAAATGAGACACAGAACATCCAAACATTTAAGAATGAGATGTCAAAACTACTGGTAAAAGTATGAACATGAGCCTTTTCCCAAGAGTCCCTACCTAGTGTCTAATCATTAAAAGCTGATGAAAATCCCCAATCTGTCTAGGTGAATAAATACTACAGTGTACCTCAGCAGAAATACATTTGGCAAAAAAACAAGAACTTACGTCTTGGATACCAGCTGATCCTACTAATCTCCTTCATACAAGACACCCACACCTCCAGGGAGAACTGCATTCTTCAGCCACAAGAGACCACTCCTCAGATTTCCAGGAATCTGTATCATAAGAATCATAGAACAGTTAGGGTTGGAAAGGACATTAAGATCATCAAGTTCCAACCCCCCTGCCATGGGCAGGGACACCTCACCCTAAACCATGTCACCCAAGGCTCTGTCCAACCTGACCTTGAACACTGCCAGGGATGGAGCATTCACAACCTCCCTGGGCAACCCATTCCAGTGCCTCACCACCCTCACAGGAACGAATTTCTTCCTTATATCCAATCTAAACTTCCCCTGTTTAAGTTTTAATCTGTTACCCCTTGTCCTGTCACTACAGTCCCTAATGAATAGTCCATCCCCACATCCTTGTAGGCCCCCTTCAGACACTGGAAGGCTGCTATGAGGTCTCCATGCAGCCTTCTCTTCTCCAGCCTGAACAGCCCCAACTTCCTCAGCCTGACTTCATACGGGAGGTGCTCCAGTCCCCTGATCATCCTCACGGCCCTTCTCTGGACTTGTTCCAACAGTTCCATGCCCTTCTTATGCTGAGGACACCAGAATTGTACACAATATTCCAACTGAGGTCTCATGAGAGCAGAGGGGCAGGATCACCTCCTTCGACCTGCTGGTCACGCTCCTCTTGATGCAGCCCAGGATACAGCTGACTTTCTGGGCTGCGAGCGTACACTGCCGGCTCATGTTCATTTTCTCATTGACCAACACCCCCAACACACATGAACAGAAGTTATTGTATTTCCAGAAGTTCAGTATTTCAGATCACATAATTCTCATTATGAGGACTGCCTGCAAGTAGTCAGACAGCTTTTAACAGCCATTATTTAAACCGTGTCCTTTTCTGGTATAGTAATTTAAAACTTAGAATGCGTTTAAAGTGACATATTACTCCTGAATGCAGCTGTCTCTCCATTAGAGAAGGTAAAGGTTAACTGATAAGGCAGCAGAAGTATTCAGAACCTATACTGAAGTAGTTAAATTTCCCACCAGAGATAGGCATAACGACCTTACCTATTCATTACCTTCAGAAACATACAGATTACACAACCCAAACCAGCCACACAATAAAACTGAGGTTGAGCATCACTTCAGAAAAGCAGAATACCCAGAGTCCTCCTAGCTAAGCCTTTAAGATGGAGAAGGAATTTATTCACGCAATAGTTCTGGAGGAAGAAAGACATACAGTACGCCCCTGCAGATGGATGAATAGACAGACACAGAAGACAGAACCAGATTAGTAGGAGAAAGAAGAAACAGAGAAATAATGCTTAAGAAGAAAAGAACATGGGAAGAACAAAGTAAATGGAACTGAAGTAAATGAACCTGTAGAAGAATACACATGTGACAGTTCTGAAATCTGTTATTATACACAACAAATATACACAGAAGAAATGCAGTAAGTAGGGCTTATAAACTGAAATGTGTATACTCAAAATACTGTATTTATCGATTTGCACTTCTGACACCTTTTGAAGGTACCTGAAACAGTTCTGTATGTGATCACGCAAAATGAGGATGCCTTTGATAAACAAATCTTTTCTGTCAATCAACCAGCTCCAGCAACAAGTTAAGACTAAGGAGGGATATCAGCACTATCTACACTCTGCTACAGAATCAGTGAATGGTACTGTATTGTTTATTACTCTGCATTTCACTGTCTTGAGGGCATCACTGTGAAGCCCACAAAGCTTAAGCAGTAGCCAGAAAGGAAGGTGCAATAGGCTCTACTACCCTTTCATATCAGCTGGCAGAAATGGGTGATGCCCCAACAGTTCAGAGCATTACTCTACTGTTGGCAGAGCCAAGTGCCGTGCTGGTTGCAGTTCCATCGTGGGGTGGAGCAGGTGACCAGCCTGAAGGTGTGCACTACTGCATTACTGTGTCAGTTCCCAATGCAGAACACTACAGTTGGTGGTTTTCTATTTCAGCTAAGTACAAAGACAATACACTGAGTCAACATAAGAATGGTGTATATTGGGCAAGAAAGCAGCCTCCAATGGCAGTAACTCATTCTCACAGCTGCCTGTGAGAAGCATTACCCAAGAGAGCATGCCATACTAGATCCCAAACTTAGCAAAGAACATTTCATAGAATCGTAGAATGGTTTTGGTTGGAAGGGACATTAGGGATCATATAATTCCACACACACCCCACACCCCCCCAGTCTTGAGCACTTCCAGGAACAGGGCATCCACCAACTTCCCCAGGCAACCTGATTTAACAGCATGAACAAACTACCCATAGCACACAATTTATTCAGCCTCATGGTTCATATTCAAAAGGAAGGTGAGATGCAACTGCAGTGAGAACAAGCTCTGCCACAGGGGGCACGCTACAGGCAGCACATATAGGCAGCAGGTGGTCCATTTCCGAGATTCCTGCACACAGGAGTGAACATATGTTTGGGCTGATGAGAACCATCCTCAAACACAAAACTCTGCCCCAACATCCTCTGAGAATTTCTAGGATGCTTTCATCCTGTGTTTTGCAAACTGCCTCCTAACTCCCATTATGTCCTTTATTCAGGACATGTAATCTGCTCCAAAGTCACAACTCTGCGGAATGTATTTCATACTTTGCTGTACTCTTGGAGAAAAGCAGAGACAAACTCTGATATTCACATTGGTCCAGTGACCCACATCTCAGATGGTATGAGCTTATCCTCCTGTTTCTGATTTCAGGGTCAGGTAATTGAGGCAGGAATCTGTTCTGTTTGCCCACAGCCAGGACACAGCACCCATACCAACTCCCTTGTACCCTTTCTCCTTTTTATCTTCCCATCACTCCTTCCCTTGTACACTACTCAAACACACAACTGGGTCATACAGACTGTCAGAATAATTAGCACAATCATAATATTTCTTCTTCATCTCCAACAGATCAAAACAAACACAGCCTGTGACCACAAGATTAGTTTTACTTAGCATGCTCCATAGTGAACTGCACAAGCCCCAGATGCTGCAGAAGACTCGGCAAGGCTTCAGCTTACACATTCTTACCTGTATACATGTAGCACATTGATTAATCCTATCTCGAAGGTACTTGAACATTACCAGAAATTAGTGCTACATGCGAGAGCTTTTGGATACTATGTTAAGCAATACATCCACTAAAAGTGTGCAGAAAGCAACTTTTTTAACACTCCCACACACTAAAGTAACTTAGAAAACACTTGTTTATTCATAGCACCACACAAGTAAAACGTAAAAGCAACATCTGAAGAACAAAACTACTGCACATGCAGCCAATGCATTAACCTTTGCTCACATGCAGACCGGAGCAATAAACCTGTTCAATTCCCCTTCTTCCAGCAGCCTCCCCTTTCCCTGTGTACGACCAGCCTCCGGGCAGTTAAACACTTGCTTGTTCCCAGAGTTTGTAATTAAATACTCTGACCCACCAGACAAAATGCTGACACCCTACTGACAGGGCCATGAACCTGAATCCTGTTAATGTTACACTTCAAAATTTCTCTTAACCTGTATTCTCATCAGTGTGAAAAGGTCCATCCTCTCAGCCTCCTAGAAGCAGAAGCTACGGGAGAATAACATGCACACGGAAAAAGTACCAACCAAGCAAGAGAAAACTCAGAAGAGAGGAAAAAGCATTAGATTGTCCACCTATGGAAGGGAAGAGGGCTTACCAGCACAAATGTTCTACCTAAGCCACTGTGGAAGCACCAAACTGCTCAAGAAACTACTAGACATAAATCAATACTGACATGCCAAAGGGCACAAACACTAGAAAGTGCTGCAAGAGGAAAAGGCAGACTGGACCCCAGTTTGTAATGGCTAAAATAGGACCACATGTGAGAGACCCAAGACAGGCTGGAAAAGGGTACAGAGAAGAAACCCTACTGTTAGCTTCAGGTATTGGGAACTTAAAATTATCCCTCTTCCTCAGCTTCACCCCAAAAATTTCCAGTATAAGTTACAAAGAGTTAACCTAAGTGCTATCCATACACAGCCTTCTACAGATGCAAACAAGTGGTTTAACTGCATTTTGCTCTCAATCAGCAGAAATAATTGTCCAGAAGTTACATAAAAGGAACAGAAAAAGGGACAGAAGGACATCCATGACACTGTTTCCTAACCAAAAACGCTTTTCTAATATTTATTAGCAAAGAAAGTCCCCAGTGGATAAATACAGCTTTTGTAGTCAGCTAAAACCTAAAGCTATTAGAACATATCTTGACAGCTCAAAGAACTGCTCTCAGTTGCTTAGATTCATGGAAATTTATAATCAACATGTCACAAAGACTTTAATTTAGAACATCTGTCATTGAAGGAAAACACTGAAGCAAGACTTGACTTTATTTTTCAAATGTATTAATAACTAATCGCCTTGGGATTATGTCAAGCACGTCACATTAGGATGGCTTGGGCTCAGCTTGACCAGCGAGTTAAAATACAGTTAAACCTGTCTACATTTGCACTCAAACTTGTACTTCTTTTAAATTCCAAATGATTACAGAGGAAAGGTATCTGTGGGACTAACACTGACCATGCCCTATGGTCAGTGTCAGACCTATGACACTGACCATGACACTATCCTGTTTTATTCAGTGTGGAATATACAGGCAGAATATTATTCTTAGAGAATAATGTAAAACTTATTTTCTACACACTTGAATTTAAAAGTGAAGGGAGAACTTTTCTTTGCAAAATCTACTTGCTGTGGTAG
This sequence comes from Pezoporus flaviventris, assembly GCF_033815535.1. NCBI lineage: Eukaryota > Metazoa > Chordata > Aves > Psittaciformes > Psittacidae > Pezoporus > Pezoporus flaviventris. The sequence goes on along the minus strand of NW_026892579.1, from coordinate 24,597,449 downwards.
ATTCTGTTATTATAAAAAGTACACGTTATTATAAAAGGTACATTTATGCATTACAGATTTTTGGTGCAAAGGTTTACATATGCATGCAGGTGGATTAATAAAATGGACTTGAAAATAAGCTTTTCCTGTGTCTGTTAATTTATGGCCCAATGTTACATTCCTTTCATGCAATGCCATAATCTTCAGTGAATGACTTCACATTATACTCCTCAGAGTAATCTAGGAATGCAGATACAGAAAACATCAACCACCACCTTCATAAGACTCTCCCTCTTAACCCTCAAGTGTTTAAGTGCCCGATAAGAGTTTTTGATATGAATAAAACTTTAAACTATCCTGCAAGCACACACTTTTCAGCCAGCAGGTACACGTACCAACACTGAAGCCATTTTAACACTGCTCAAACCAGTGTTGCACATTCAAACCTCCTGCAATTCTCAGATGCCGCCCTGTCACTCCTCAACCGCTGAAACACAGGAACATGCTTTTCAAAGTGCAACTTCCAGATCTGTCCTTTACACCAACAATAAAACCATGAGTTTCAGAATGGACCAGCTGCACCAGAAACCTTTTTGTACATACAAACACTAAGACAAAGAAGCTTTGAGGTTTAAGTCTATCTCAGCCAAAACTTGGCTTTAATACCCCAGCTGGATACCTGTGCCCCTGTGGTGATGTCATCCATGCTTTGGTTCAGGAATCTGAACAGGAGAGGCTCAGCCCAGGAGCTTGGTTCATCCAGGAAAGCAACATGTTCAAATCACTCCTCCAAATCAGCATGATGACCTAAAGAATAGCCTTTGGAAAATGGGAGGGACCCTGCTCAGGCATCTCATTCTGGGACAGTGTTGGCAGCTGCAAATAATACCAATGGATTGACACCTTCACCCAGCTAGCACCAAGACCTAAGCCTCTATAAAAGCTGACCTGCATGGCAGATCTCTCTACACGTCTCACTGGTCACTAAAGCACTCCGCTCATGGTCCTCCGAAGTGGCTGTGGGACATCTTGCATGGCCCTTCCCTGCATGTCACACAGAGCAGGTGCCAACTCTGAGCTACTTTGGCATCAGAGCAGCTGCAGGTCAGGCATCTGCACACTCCAGCCCTTAAGACACCTTGGAATTTTGCCTCCTCCTTCTGTCAACTGTACAGAGAGTACAGACATGCTGTTGCTGTGTTTATCTTCACTCAGCTTTCTAAAGATACAGTGAAATGAATCATGTGCAGCACTTGTATCTATTGTACCAAAATAAACAGAACTCAACCACAGGATCTCTCTTCAGTATTCAAAGCATTTCCGTGGTGCTGGACATGGCCCTGATGAAAACGCTGCCTCAGAGGACACCCTCTGTCACAGGGTTTAACAGCTCCAAACCCTACAGAGTGGCAGGGCAGCTACTCGGCTGCACATACATCTTGAACATCACATCTGACTTCACAGTCAAGTAAGGGGATTCCAGCTACAAAAGTAGCATTGAGAAAACAGCTTAGAAAAGCACAGCAGCACTGCCAGGGCTCTAACTTTGTAAGTAGATTTATAGTTAAGTGTAAGTGCTATTAATTGGTTTTCAATGGTAACAGCAAAGAGCTAACGATCCATTAGGATTCATAGACACTGCCTTTAACACAGTATTTCCCTCACTTCCATGAGGAAGCAGGCTTATACATTCAACATGAGACACAGGAGGTATCAACACATGAAAAATATTGCGGTGAGCCAGTATGAAGGCTCACCGGGCAACCTATCCTTCAGAAAGTGAACACAGGAGAAATTAATCTTTATCCACGTCTTTCAATAGCAACCTTGTACGCAATGCTTCCATTCTCAATACCTGTATGAGTTTTGGTTACAACAAAGCCATAAAACAGGTAGTGCATGTTTTAACATATTAAGTTAGAATGAAGGGGGGATCTTGGAGGGTGTTAGCTTTAGCAACCAACCTATTTAAACTCAGCCTTCTCCATCCTAACAGCTGAAGTTTAGAACAGCTTAAAAGTGAGCCATTGTGTTTTGACTCGAAGTAGTCACAGAAGTAACCTTCAAGGTTACCTTGCCCTATGTGCGGCCCCAGGAAAGCAAAAAACAGTTTCAGAAAAGGAATTTCTTGCCTGGCTGGAGGCCACACCCACGACAACAACTGATGGCAAGAAAGCATTTGGATTCACAACCTTACCCGCAGCACCCAGCCGGAGGCAAAGCAAAACTTTCTCATTTTTGGAGAAGAAAAGAAACTCTTGCTCAATAAGTAGCAATTATGCGGCAGAATTTATATGCTGAGCACGGCTGAATGTACGAACACCAGATCAGTCAACCATAGCTTTAGCGCTTTGAGTATGATTAACAGAATGAACTTTCAAAGGTCAATTAAATGTCAACACATTTTAAAGAGATATTCTTTTTAAGTTGAGGTGGTGTGTAACAGTACCTTCCAAAGCTGCTGTGCCACTTCCACCTTAAAATTCTACCCATCCTACACTTACATAGGCAGATATAAAGATCATAACTAATTAACCTTTGAGAGAAAATAATGGCTATTTATGTTCCTGGCTTTCCTATCACTAAGCTGTCTTTATTACTTGTGTTTAACCACATCCATGGAGACACTCTTCTCTCTCCCCCCAAAATTTCATTTCAGTTGTTCAGGGTGTGAGTGAAGGGAAAAGAAAAGGAGCAAGAACAGTTTGAAAGTCTAATAATTTACTACATGAAAACGAGAAGAGGCTTTTGATATGCAACCGAGCTGCCTGGATGTAAATCTGGAGGAGGGAGATTGTAACAGAATTAATTATGAACACATTAATCATTATTTTAATCAGCCAGTCAGCCCAGAGACGGAACTTTTCACTTCTAAACATTTCTGAAATCCAAATTTCAGGTAACTAGCTCAGGACATGATAAAACTAACGCTGAAAAACTGAACATTCGGTACAGATCCATCCAAGCCACCTCTCAAACTGCATGCTCAAATCATTAATTTTAAAACAAGCAGACAACAAGACAAGAGTTTCCATCTCAGTACAACGTTAAAGGATCAAAATCCTGACCCGGGCCTCACAACACTACTACAATCATTTTGACATGAGCAGTGTTTATCCAAGAGCAGAGCTAAAGAATAATTTGAGAGTTGAGAAAAACCAGCAGAGAGGCGCGCTCTGAGCAGATGCGAGACGAAAACGGGCTGGAGAGTTTTCCTTCCTCCAGGGCTGCGGTCCCAGCACCAATTCAGAGGTTGGTTTGTAACTTCACGCAACAGAAAGAACGGGATTTCAGGGTTCCTGCACCCGAAGGACGGTCCCGGTCGGGTTTCGGACCAGGTGCCGGGGAACCAGCACGGCAAAGGTTCTCCCACACACAGGAGCAAGGAGGGCAGTGCTCGAAGTTCCTAAAAAGTTCCCAGAGCCGGAGACTGCCCAACCCCGACCCGGCACCGCGGGGCCGCTGCCGGAGCCACGGCTTATCCCGTCCCATCCCGTCCCGTCCCATCCCGCCGCACCTGCAGCCCCGGCCGGCGCCCGCCTCACCCACGTGAGCCGCCCTGCAGCGGTGGGAGAGCGAGAGGACCGGGCAGCCCGGCACGACCCCACAGGTGCCCCGGCCCACCCGCCAGCAGGGGTCGGCCCCGGGACCCGCCGGCCGCACAATGCCCGCTTCTTACCTGGCCGGGTCCCGCCGGGTCGCAACGCCGCGCCCAACTTTCCCGCTCCGGGTGAAACTTGCGGCATGCAGCGGGCCCGCTTCTGGCCGCCGCCGCCTCCGCCACCTCCTCCTACGCGTCGCGTCCCGTCCCGCGGGGCCCAGTCCCCCGCCGGGCCCTTCCACAGGGGCGGGGAAAGGGGGCGAGGATAAGCGAGCCGCCCCCAGCGCCGCCGGGGCGGGCCAGGCCGGGCATTGTACGCCCCCGGAGCGTCCTTCCCGGCGGGGGAGGGGGCGCGAGCTCCTCCTCCCCTCGCCATGTTCTTTGTTTCTCCGGCTTTCCCTGGCCGTTCCTCCTGACGACCGCAGGCCCCGCGGCGGCGCCCGCCCTCCCCAACGTCTTCCACCCGCTTCCCCGCCGCTGCGGGGCAGGAGGAGCGCGGTCGCAGGTGACTGACCGGCCGCCCGCGCCCGAGCACCGCCCCGCTGCCGGAGGGGATCCCGGCCGGCTCCGCCAATTAGCTCAGGGGGAAAGGGGCAGTCCCAGCCAATGAGCTCAGAGAGTCCCGCAGGGTGAGCCAATGGGGAGGGAAGCTGCGGGCGGGCCCGCCTCCCCGCCGCCCGGCGCGGATAACCCGGCGGCCGCCGGACTGCAGCGCCTGTGGCTTTAGAGCGGCACGGTGGGCCCGGCACGGGGCTCCGGCACCGTGGGAGGCGGTGTCGGCTCGCGGAGTCCCGGCCTACGGAGCGGGGAACCGCCGTGGGAGGCCCTGTCGGGCCCCGCTGGACCCCTCTGCGCTTTGGCCGGTATCTTTTCAGCAGCTTGGCCGGCTGGGGGGCACCCGGGCCCGCAGGGCCTGCTGGTCCTTGTCAGTCCTCTGTACCGCAGCCCTGCCTCGGCTGCCTCCCCGGCACTTGTTTTGGTGGCGTTTTCCTTATACGTTTCCTTATATGTTTGTTTTCAATTCTTAGTGCCTTACTGTGTCAGAGAAGTAGCGTGCAGTTGCTTGCTGCCGAGTTTGAACGCTGGCAGTAAGAGCACGCTGGTGGCTAGCCAATGTGGGCTTCCTCCTGCTCGGGAAGAATATCCCACTCTTTCCCATTCATGATTGTTGCCGTAGGAGTCCCATGGCATAGATGTAATAGAGGCTAATTCCAGCTTGTATGGCAAACACTGCATCTTGTGGGGGTGGGAGAGTCATCAGTATCACAATTAACAAAAACAGATTTGCCCAAATTTGGATTTTTCTCCCATACACAGCATGGAGGTCCTTCTTTCTCAGCCTTTTTTTCTTGAGAGCTGGTATATAAACACATTGGTACCCACATTCTCTCCTGTATCTCTCAAAACACAGCCTTAGTTTAGACTTTTTGCCACATTTCTGTTTCTCCATTAAGATCTGACTTACTAAGCCAACTTGGTACCTTATGGTGTCTGGGGGTTTTAGCCCAGAAGTTTGGGTGTTATTATTGTCTGTAATGCTTGTATTTCTGTGACAGCTGAGCACCAGTCCAGGGACAGAGCCTGGACATGCCATTGTACAAACGTCTGGCCAAGGACAGTCCTTTCCCCAAGCAACCCACAGCTCATTGGACAAGGTGTAAGAGCTGCTGAAAGAACAATGAAATCTAGTATTTATACATGGAACAGTTATCTAAGGGTTCAACCCAATCTCCACAGCAGAGCAGAGCAAAACTTTGGGAGTCACTCAGATCCATACTCCAAAAATCTCTCCTCCAAAAGTTATGTCCAGCTTCCCCACATGTGAGGAAAATAAGTTGTTCACAGCAGATACACAGGTGATTTGCAATGCCTTTATGAGCTGACACTGATTGAGCCATGGTAATTGGACATGTTCCTGCTCATAAACTATTTGAAGTGTGAGAAAAACTTTCACAGGGGAAGAGGTTTGTGTTAGCATCACATTTCACTTTTGCCATGGGCTAAGAGCAGGGATGGGCACTGCTGCTGATGTCCGGTGATTCCATCAATGGGAAGCTGTTATACCTGGATGGACTGATCAGAAGGCTGGATTAGCCCAATCTTGCTGGCCATTGAAGAGCTGAACATTACTGTTTCACACTTAAAATAGCTTGGTAAACACAGAAAGTTCAATCACATATTTAAGATGTGCAGGGTTATATTTATTAACTTTTTTCAGCCACAGTTTATTACTGTAATATCTGTGAGGAAAAGCTATTAGACTCTGCCAAGTGAAATGCTCTTAGAAAAAAAGAAGTGTATCTACTTTGTTACAGGCATGTTTCTCACAAACGCAGTAAGTCAATGGTGTCCTTGTAGTGATTAATAGAGAAGCCATTCAGAGTCCTTGGGGGAGGTTGGGTTCTTTTTTAATTACCAAGATAACTTCCTCATCAAATCTGTTGCTTGAAGACAAAACAACTGTGTTTTACTCACTTTCACTGCTGGAGTGAGATGAAAAAGTGTTGATATATTCTCCCCAGAGGTCATCAGAACTACAAACAAGGTTGTAGACCCAGTGTATATACACAGACTGGTGGACAAAGCCCAGGGTTCATTGCGCTGTAAGAGAAGCTGAACAGAAGGGAAGGAGGAGATTAAACAAGACATTTGGAAACAAGAGGTACCTACCCTATGCAGCATCTGATTTGCAGCAGAGCTGCTGTGTGGGAGGCTGGGAGGAAGAAAAAGCATTTTATTTTAGTTTTTAATAAAGGACAAACACACCGCAATACCAAGGGCAAAACCAGTGATGTCTTCTTGCCTCTTCTGAAGGCTCAAAAAATGTGGCTCAAATTTCTTTTGGTCCAATACTCTTGGCCTCACAGTTTATTTCCACCAGAGAACCAAGCCAAGGCAGTTGGGAGTGGCGCTGATAAAGTTCTGCTTCCTTGTGGAAGAACATACCTTCTTCAATATTAATTCAGTACTCTTAGCTTCCTTCCAGTCTGTTTTTTACCAGAAAGAAAGATGCCTTCTGTTTCTTCTCTAGGGCAGCATTTTCTACCCTTCCCTTGCAGCTGTGACCACTTATCTCTGACTTTTCTGAGGCGCTTTCCAGTCACAAACAGGCAACACTCTCTGGCTGCTGTTGTGTTTCTGAGTGCATGGCCTAGATAGTCTGAGCTATTGGGTGAAACGGTATTACACCATTTTTCTTACTCCAAAAATGCTTGCACAAAAAGAGTTACAAAGTTAGGCACTTTTCCAAGTGACACATTTTAGCGGTACAAAATGATTTCCTGCATAGTCCAACTTTCAGAACAGCTTTGGTTTTATGACGTCTAGCACAAGAGGATCTGATGTGGGTTGGCTGGTAGATACAACCATAATGAACCTGCTTAATGAATAATGCTAAGATAGGGAAGTGCTGCCACTTCCTTTCTGATTGGAGCAATAATTCAGAAAAATGCATTGTTCCAAAATTCTTTTGCTTCACTGTAATGCTGGTTTCTCATCTTCAGGAGATGTAATGCAAAAATTGGGCAAGAGCAGTTACATCTTTGCCCTCCATTATTGCCTTCGGTGTTCTAACATAGTGATGGGTGTCTTAGAAGCACAGCTGACAGCTTTTTAAAGTGGCCTTGCTGCTAGAGAAGACAGCAGCAGATGTCCAATTTGGTACTTCTACCATGCACACAGTGAGTTACAGTTAGGGAGCAGCAGGTAGTATTTAACCTTCAGGAAAAATGATCAGAGTGACTGGAATGTTGTCTTGCACTTTTTGCTGCTCTGAACCTCTAAGTAAAATTAACACAGCTTAGAAAATGCTATTTTACAATTTAATCAAAAATGGCTTTTTAGTCCTTCAGATCTCAACTATAACAAAATATTATTCTTGACTGATATAGTTTGATTTAGTGTCTCACAGGGATGCCCATAATATTCCCAATATTACCAGTTACCATCTTCTGTCCATAATTATCAATACCATAGTTTAACTCTGTACAGTGTAGTAGAAGAAGTAAATGCTAACAGAAAAGACCCGAGCTACCTAACAGAATGAATAGATGTGATGTGTTGACCATGATAGCATATGCTTGCATTCTCTGGTGAGCTTCAGTGACAGTGCAGCAGTTACTTCTAGAGAAATGCTGTGGCTGAAAAAATGAAAATGAACAAACAAAAAGACCGTAGCCAATTCTCAAAAGAAGCAGAATCTGCTGTTTACAGGCCATGTTATCAACCCATTTGCGACTTACATCAACCCTACATGAGTAGTGAGCAAATTGATGTACAGATAGAAGCCTGATAGTTTCAGTGGTTGTGTTTGCTTCACGGTAAGTATTACAGCTCTTCTTTTGTCCTAACCTGGCATCTTTGGAAAAGGGTAGATATTTTTCCAGTGTTGTTTTGAATTGTGTTCCACTATTGTCTGATAGCATCATTAGCTGAAACCTTAGCCATGAAGTCAAAGTGAAGCCAGGCATGAGGAAAATCTTCAGTGCTGAAGGCAACAATAAGGGCAACATGACTTTGAATCATTGTTTGAAGAACAAAGGGGCCAGTTTCGCCATTCTGGTATCAGAGGAATTTTCTCCTGAAGCTGTTTTAGTAAAACAAGACCAAAAAAATGCAACAGGACAATTTAGTTAGTACCACTTGATATTAGTAAAAGACAAAAAAAATTAATATTCAGAGGCAAACAATTAGGTTATAACAAGAGATATTGCTAATAAAAGTCTTTGAAGACACAGACAGCAGTTCTCCTGGTACAAGATCTTACATATTTACTTAAATTTAAAGCAAGTTATATTTCTAATACTGTAAGAGAACAGTAAATGTCTGTAGCTCTTTGCACCTTCTACCAGGAATAGACCAGAAAATATTAAACATATAATTTCTTAGCAGATTAAAATTTGGAGTAGGAAAGGGGAGAATAGGAAATACCATATTGCAAGAACTGGGATTAACTCATTTTTTTGATGGTCTTGCGATCAGAAATGTGTGTAGTGTTAACAGATGTGCTGTGCGTGAGATTTTAAGCATCTGGGCCCAATGTATGCTAGGGAGGTGCCATCAAACAGCGCGAACTAACAATTTTGGTCTGCAATACAAGCTGCTCATAAGTGTGCTCAAGTTCACACCATATGAGTTTCATAAAGCTTCTCTTTAGCTGAATGTCTTGGACAAGAAAGCCATGAGTCCACATCCTTTGCTTTTTTTTTTGAGATTAACTTTTCTCACCTACTGAAAGTTCGGGGTTTTTTGTTGTTTGTTTGTTTGTTTGTTTGTTTGTTCGCCAAAAGATATTTTTGAGCTCCAGGCTTACCAAGCTGTTCACTAAAACATTCATGCAGGAAGTACAGTATGAAGAGGGAACAAGTAATACCACAGTATTTTATCAAATTATACATTGGTAATGTTAAATCACTGAACATGTTGTTCATGTTTTGTGTGTTAATTTCTACAGTAAATTAGCAGTAAAAGTAATCAGTAGAATTTTTCTTACAAGTTAGCTGGTGGAGTGTAATTAAAGATTGTATCATGCAGGGACAAAAGAAGAGTTAAATTAAAGATCAGAACTGTAATTCTTACATTTCATAACATGTGAGTACTTGATTTTATGGCTTACAAATTAAGCTTTTGCAAGTAATTTTCTTTAAATATTGGAGGAGGAAAGCCCCAAAGCATCATAGTGATGCCTGTATGACATTGGCATATCAGGGTTGAAACCTTTAGGGTCCCCATAGAAACCAGAGCCATTTGAAGCAGCGTGTGTTTGCTTGTAGCAGTAGGTTATTCTCTATAGGTGGACCAGTTAGTACAAAAACAGGTCTGCTTGGTGGGCTTCGGCAGTAGCAGCAGCCACAGAGGATTCAGAGAGCTTGGGTATCACTCCAGACATGCCACATGATGACTTCTATCTGCTCCTCTTGAGGATGATCCATTAATCTACAGCACTTCCCTACCCACCTGCCCGCCTTGCCAACTGCCCCAAGTCTGCCTTATTCCTTATATTTATTTTCATTTTGTGAAGCTTTTGTAGATCTGCCCATGCAAAATGGTGCTGGAGCAGCAGGTGCTCTTCCCAAACACTGCCTCCAAAACATCTGAACAAAGTAATGAACCCGAAACGGGACCAAATCTGCCTGATTAAGTGAAGAGCACCGAGAACAAGTGAAACTGAAGATATGAGATCCACATCCTCCCACAATACCTGTAGAACTGGTAACCTGTTTTTCAGGTCTCAGTAGCTGCAATAGTAGAGATGCTGAATTTCTGTGTGTCCTTCAGCATTTCTGTGTATCCTTCAGCTGTCCACAACAGAAAATATGCTTTATGGGCAATTGCTCATTTTCAAGTTAATCATCAGGAAAGTTCTGGAGCACACTGTCGCTTTCCCGCAGAGATACTTTTTAATTAAGTCAAAGTGGAAGGTACCCAATGGCTCTCAGACATTAGAGGGCCTAGAGATCCACTGTGAAGAGGCAAGGTTGTGCATCTGTGCTGAGAGGAAGGATGCAACTGGTGTTTGGTGGAAGACCTCTTTCACCTGAGCTGCGTGTCTGCTCAGCCCTCAGATCCCACCCTCATCTTTACATCCTTGTCTCTGCATCCTACCATCACATCTGCATCCTGCCCTTGCTGTCTGCCACTGAATGTTTCCTTTCACTGGGGGGTTTCACCTGGAGCAGCTCTTGGTTCTCATTACTGTCATAGTCCTTTCATAGCGGGTTTCAAAAGTGCACTAGGCTGACAGCACTCTTGTGCTGGAATAGCTGGAAAATTTCTGTCCTAAGGCTTACAGCACTGCCTTAGCTCGCACACCCATCTCCTAGAAGCCAGAGTTTTGTTAAAACACACTACTCAAAAAATGAAGTCTAGAAATACTACAGTACATAGATTTGAATGGAACCTGCATTTTTTCCATCAGCTGAATGATTCAATACCTGTGTTTATTCAGCAAGGTTGGGAATGAGCTGCTGTGGCAGAAACTTGACAATGACAAGCTCTGACTGCCAGGCAGTGTTCTTTATAGTAGGTCATTGCTCTCCTCAGTGCTTGAAACAAATATTGGATTCATTAGGGGATCTTTCAGCAGAAGGATAATATGCTGAAAAGCCGCTCTGTCAAAGTGACTTTGCTGTTGAACATTTTCTAGCAGTCACAGAATCCAAAATCTGATTTATTAATTAAATCCTATCAGCACATGCTCTGAAGTAACCACCACGGCTGAACTATGTCCCTGTTAAGTGAGATTAAAGAACATGGCAGCAGTTTGTATAGTATGCCTTAACCCACGTTTCCTGTAAAGGATAGAGCTTGTTATTTTTCAAAATACGCTGAATATATTTTCCTTATATCTTTGCTTATTATGACCCATGGGAGCAATTGTAAAACTGAAACATGCAAGAATTAAGGCAACAAACCCCCAGCTGGACTATGCAGGAGGAGCTGGCATATTCTGACTGTATTATCTCTCCTGTGAAGGAACAGATCAGGAGATACTTGCCCAGATTTTCTCCAAAAGAAACATGCACTTGGAAAGAGTCTTTGCTTAAGCATTTGTCACATAACTTTTCATACAGTGGCACATAAAGAGAGATAAAGCCTGTCTTAACATGAACAAGGGAAAATGGAATTAAACCGCCTTATTAATTAGCAATGTGTAGCTGAGACACATCCTATGACACTTCCATGGGATCACTGGAAATAGTGCCCAGCCCCACAGCATGTGACACACATCTTGCAGTCTGCTCTGTGTTGGGTAATTATAATGCACTGAGCCTGTATGTTTGGATTAGTCCTTGATAGGGAAACGATTCTCTGAGCCCCAGCAGTTGACACTGTAGTCAGCAGATTGGTGCCAGCCCCCCTTGCCATCTCTGCTCCTCCAAGCCCCTGCATACTCCTCTCTTGTCTTTCACATTTCTTTTCTTTGTTGGTGCTGTTGTGGTTTTGCACCAGCCTGTGCTCCCTCCTGGGTTCGCCGGTGTGCAGGACTGTCTCCCCTCCTGGAGTTGGTCCTCATCGCCAGCCTGCTGCAGACCCTAGCCTTGGAAATCCATTGAACACTGACAGCAAGGCACATGGACAGTGGTGGGCTGGCGGTGTCTGAGGGAGCAGAATCATTGGCCAAAACCGCTTTTTCCCCTCACAGATCTGTACCTCCCTAAATCCCCAGCCTGGCCACAGAGACATCCTCCAGTCTGGAGCAGGCTGGGCACTGGTGGGATCTCTGGCCATGCTGGCCAAGCACCCTCCCCCAGCCATGACCTGGCTGTTGCTCACTTTTTCTCCCATGGGAAGCATGGGCCTGGCTTTCCCACTCCTCATTCCCTGTGCCAAGCAGATGTCTTGTATCCAGAAAGGCTTACTGCAATTGTTCCGCAGTTGTGTCTGGTTTGCATCAGCTGCCCCTGTTTCTGGTCATGCCTGCCTTTTGGCTTTGAGGGTATCATGAGAAATTGGTTGGAATGACACCCCCTTGGGCACAGAATCGGTGGTGGAAGCTTGTACCAAGCCTTCACCCCTTCACATCCAGCCCATTCACATCCTTCCTCAAGCATCCACCTTCAGAAACCACATGGATATCACAGTGATTGCACAGCTCCTGGCATTCAGCATGAACATGCTTGGTATGATACTTTGCCAAGAATGAACTGGGATTTCACAGAGCTCCTCACCACAGGTACTTACACACTGTTGGACATGAATGCTTAGCTAGACAGTAAGTTTTGCCTTGGTGTACCTAGCACAAAGCACTGATGCAGCAGTGCCTGTGGGAGCAGATGGCTTGCATATTTTCCTCTAGACATTAAGGCTCTGAATCCAAACCATATCCCTTCCCTCGATTCACAGAAAGCTGCAGAGGAACTGCCTCCTGTCAAATTTTTCTCCTGCCTGGCAAGACCGGTTCCAAACTCAGCTATCCATACTGCATAGGTGATTTTGGAAACTTCTGGTCCTCTAGTCTTTAAATGCTGTAACGGGGGGGAAACCCCTAACAAACCACAGCATGTGTGACTAAAAGCAAGATGGTAATCAGTGGACCCTGAGAACTGGAGAATCCCTTCTCTGTTAATCACCAGGAGTTGAATGCTGAGCCCACTGGTGGGCAGCAAGGCAGATAGCAAGGGGCTGTGCATGGGTGGCCCAGAAACATGGAAACTGGGGAGAACACCAGAGCTTTCCTTGAATTTCTGACATCCAAGCCCATCTCTCACATGCTGCAATACGGAAAGGATGCTGAATGACCATTTCCAGCTCCAACATGAATTTTCTCTGCCCTTTTGTCAACTACCTACTGTATCGCCTGAAAAAAACAGGGAGAACAGTTCTCTCACTCGATAGGAAGCTCAGGTTTAAATTTAGTAGCCCCTTTTAGAAAATACTTCAGGATTTCTGGACAGGCGGCTCTGTGTACATAACTTCTGGCTATCACTGCTGTCTCCTTAGGGATGAGGAAAGGCTGTACCAAATATTGAGAATAAGAATAGCAATAGAGGACTGATCCTGCACTTGTGTGCAGGATGGGGGAGATGAATGTCATCTTCCTCTGTTTGCTTTCATAAATCATTTTCCCTCTCTTTTTTTTTTTCCCTAGGAGTTGTCATGAGGAGTGGTGATTTTCACCTTATACAAAACGGGCAAAATGTCATCACGGTGGTCCGGCTCTTAAAACAATCTGGTAAGAGTTTTCATGTCTTTATTTCCTCTCAACAGAAAGAACTTTGGATTTATGCATAACGAAAGTTTTGGTCCACAATGGCAAGAAAATTACTTCGCAAGAAAATTACTCATCTTCTATATATTTGTTTCTATGGCATTAGGGAATTCTGCTTTCAGGCAAACACTGTGCTGTACCCATAAACACACCAAATCCCCAGTGGAGAACATCTGAAGAGAAATATGATTTTACCTTAATAAAAAGGTAAGAGGAGTTGGCTGTTTGGCAGATCCTTGCCCAGCGGTGCAGGAACGCTGTGAGTGCTTGGAATTCACTCCTATTGTCTCTAGGCTGAATTGCTTTGAAAAAGGTCACATGAGGAGGAAAGGAAGTTTTGACTTTCACATGCCTGTTATTGCTAAGGAAACCACTTCCTTGGTATTCACATATTCAGCATGTGTCCAGTTTTGGCTCTCTGACAACTGACATCGTGCTACTGCATCAAGTAACAAAGAAGGGTGGAGAGGGCTGTTAGATAACTTGACGTGTTTGAAATACCAGTGCAGCTTTTGTAGGACTGCCAAACTTCAAGTAGGCTCTGTAAAAGTAAGCAGGGTCCTTTGTTAGCTGCAGATGAGATACCTGGAGTTCAGAAATGTGGAAAAAAGGTTCTGGTCTCAGCTCAGTGAGCTCAGGTGGTTTGAAGGTTTCCTGGCTTGTAGCAATGGCAATATTCCTACATATTGGGAGACAAGTTTTCCCTTACAAATATATCTGAATTATTCTCTGTGTAGGATTTAGTTCAGCTTTCAAGCACATACTTGTCTTTTCTTTGGCATTTGGTTATCAGAAACTGAGTATCCTCAGGTGGTGTGTGGTGATTTCATTATATTTGGATTTGAACTGTGAGACTTTTCCCATTTTTCTGACTTCTTAGTCAAACAAGAAATTAGAAACAGCAATGAGCTACTGTTGGTTAGGACTCAGAATCTCCACCAATGTACTGGGTTTGTTTTGTTTTTTTTTAAGAGGATTGAGGCACAATTTCTTTGAAGTAGTGTATTTGCAGATCTCAAGCTGACAAGAAGAAAATGTATCATAATTAGGCTTATTTCTACTCTTAAGAGGAAAAAAGGAAGTCTGGTATGCTTCAGGATACAAGTGGGTTTCACTGAAAATATACAATAGCTACTGAGATTACTGGGACCAAGCGTAAGGCATGCACAAATCACAGGAATTGAACAGCTAAAGCCCTGCTCAATTTACTGAGGCTACTGAGCTTTTGATATGTCAAGATCTATTTGTCTAAATGTTATCTGTAAAAACAACATAATGTAGTGAACTGATCCTGGAACTGCAGAGGCCAGAAATCAATATTCTAATCTTGGCCCTACCTCAGCTGCATTTGGTGGCTCCAGAGCAGTTGTTTAATTTCCCTGCATGCTCGTCAGAGATAAAATGGTTCAAACATAATAAACTCCACTGAAGAGCTGCGCAGATCACTTCACAGCTTCTGTATACTTCTCTGAAGACCTGAGTTGTTATATAAATATTACCTTTACCCACAGGACTTCTGGAGGTACGTCTCCAGGAGGATGCATACCTGGAGTACCTTCGGATCTGAAATTTCAGATCTGTTTTCTAGCAGATGCCCTCTCCCCAGAGAGACTTCAAGTACAGGCTAGGGGCAGCACAGAGGCCACAAGGGTGTCGGTGATGATAATGTTCCCTTTCTCCCCCCCATTTTTTTTTTCCTTAAATATGTTAAAACAGAATTACTTAAAATATGGTTCAGGTATTTTGTCTTAGACAGCATCCTCAATTTCATTCTTTCCATGGCAGAAGTAGATCATATTTCAACAGAAGTTATTTGCTTAATGCGGAAATAACAGAGAGAAGAAGCTCTAGCCTGTTCATTTAGGAAATAAGACTAGATAATAATTGTGATTCCTTCTGGCTTAAAATACTTGAAAAATGTGATGGGTTTCATGTTCCATTCATTTTCCCTAATATCATAATTTCAGAGTTATTATTTTACAAGAGGCTTAGCTGAGCTGCACTCATTCCCAAAGATCTTGAGCGGTTACCTGAGGTGAGACAAAAGATAGGTAAAAATGCCTGAGTAAAGTCCTAATAACCTTTTTCAGCTTTAAAAAAAACAAAACCAACCAAACAAAAAAATCAACCAAACACCCCCACCACAAATTATCTTCTAGAGAAATACTGGCTGTATCCCTCTTGCATGCAGCAAATGAGTTCCATGTACAGAGGACAACAGTACCCACATCCCAGCAAATTGTGCACTTTCCCAGCCCAAAAGAAGCAGTTAGTGACTTATTCTAGAAGCTGTTTATAAGCGAGCATTTGGAAATTGCTAAGAAAAGGCAACTGCTAAAACAATGGGGTCTACATTTACTGGTATGTATATTTGTTTTACAGTCATTAGTACTTGCAGAAATGAGTCCAGCACCTCCAATGGCCCTGGTTTTGTGTCCTGTGGTAGTCAGCCATTGTGGTGCTGTTGTAAAACTGTTGTTAGCACAGGCTGTGGCTTGAAGGTGGTAGCTACACCCAAGCCTAGATGAGGTTTTATGTGCTATCAGAAAAAGCTGGAGATACTGGCTGTATTGAGTAGGGAGGCAGCAGGGAGAGCAGTGCATGGGGGTGATGTGCTCACGGCAGCCTGGGTTGCTAAGCACACAGCCTGCTATGCCGCTAAGCAGGCAGGACCGGGTAGAGCCATTAAGTCTGGAAGCAGCTGAGTATTTAATAAGCTGCATGCTACCATGCATTTACATAGCTTAAGTTGTAGTAAAGCCCTAGGAGTAAAGGGTCAAAAGTGCAGGGCTGGAGGGCTAAAGCCCATGCAGACTTCATTGTAACCCATCCTGTCTGCACAGAAAAGACCTTGGGGAGGAACCACAAGAAAATGAGTCTTGCTCCAACCAAGGAGAATTCTAATGGCCAAAGAATGTTAAAATAGTTGAAGTTAAAGCACATGTGACCAGGTTTGGCAAAGCTCATTTACACAAAAGTTTGTGGGGCATCTATGTGCCCCCAGTAAACCAAGCGTAAGGAGTGCAGTGGAAAGGAAAATGAGATTCCCTTCCTTCGTGTTTTACACATCTAAACCAAAATGACTTTTTGCTTGCCCTACCTATATGATCTTAAGATTCTGTGATCTTAAGATTTTTTAATGTGAATCATTTGACACTTTATTTTGCAGTGTACATATTTAACTGTTTCCCTGGGCATCTTCTTCACCCTGACACTGCCAGAGGCTGCTTCCTGTCTCACACAGTGGCTCCCCAAAGCAGGCTCTCCGTCCTCTCTCTCTCTCATTAGCAAAGGCTGTTTGAATACTCACAGAGTGACTGGCTTCGGACGGGTTAGCCCATGTCTGATTTCACTTCCTCTAGCATAATCACAGACTTCAGTGACTGTGCTTTACTGATGCAACCAAGATTGAAATCTGTCCCACAGCAAATATTTATCAGAGCACATCAAAGGAAAAGCAGACCAGAAGAGAAACAAGCAAAACAGTGAATGCCATTAAACTTTGCCAAAGTAGATTTCAAAGTTGATGGAAACCTCCCCAGAGACACAGAGCTAAAATGTAGGACAAAGTAGAACACTGAAAAAAATAACCCCGTATTTCCAAACACTTATGTCCTATGGAACAATTTTTAATTACTAGTAACTTGCAAAGATGAAGAAGGAAAACACGCACAGAACTAACAATATATGAGCAAAGGCAATGATCATTGCTATGCTGCTTTTGTTAACAGCTTTGATATGTATGCCCATCTTGGCTACCTGCTCAGGTCAGGGACCCTTTCTATAGAGTAGTAAGAAAGAAAGGACAATATCCACAACTGGCTTTCTAAGTGATATAAAATAACAGGATGACACTTTAATTAGATAATTAAAACTCTGTTGCCTCATTGCTATGTGCCAAGGACACTCAGTTTCTTGGCAACAGACCTCTCATTTTCTTTCTTTGATATCCAGGTCACAGCCATTTGGATGAGAGGCTCATTTCCAGCAGCAGTGCATGGCAGCGGCACACAACTTCCCGTCCTGCTGTTGGTAACCCCCTTAAGTTCAGTGTCTTTCAACTACATTTATAAAAGCTGTTGAATGTTAAAGGCCTTATAAAAGGTAGTTTCTCAGTATGCACAGAGGTCTGGGGACATGTCTTAAAAACTCAGGTTACCCTGTGCAACACCAGCAACTTTTTACACCACCAGCAACAGCCTCATGCTGTTTCAGCTAAAGAACATGACTGAAAGGGAAGAGAGCAAGGAAAACAACTGTTTCATCCCCAGCTCTCCAGCTTCTTTGAGAGGCAGGTCTGCCGCATCCCTGCCCATTTGCTATCATTCCCCCTATGAGAAAGGGGAACACTGACCTAGAAGAGGCCTACCTGCTGTCCACATGAGGTGAGGAAATCGCATACGCTGCTGAGGAATGCTCGATGACCGCTGGTACCAATGTTTTGCCTAAGCTGCCATCATTTGAACTGTAGAGCAAACTCCAGCCTAAGGTTATCAAACAGCATCAACCTATATGCAAGGAAATCCTCATTCCCAGCCCCAGTGAACTGGAGAGACAGAATAGCACATGCATGTATTTGAAAACCAGGTACTTTTTCACAAGAAAGCAATACCGCGCACACGACCAAGAAGTGGGTGAGACAGAACAGATCATACGCACCAGATGGTAGTCACACTGCTTAATGCACTGCTGGAAGGCGCCCAGCAAATCTGGTGATGAGCCATAGAAGAACCAATATAGGATAATGCTCTTTGTTAAGTGCCAGCAATTTATTACAGTATATTCCTGAGAACAGCTGAGGTGAATTAACCACAGTAACCATTTACTATCCCTTCTGACAACCCTGAGATTGTGTCTGTGCTTCTGCTGTGGTTGACGGCACCTTCTGGGCAAATGTGAACTCATTCAAAGCCAACCAAAGCCAACTGTCCAGGTTACCGTAGTGCCAAGCCCCAGAGAGCAGACCACCCAGCGGGTGTATTAGCTTATGCTTGCTGCTACACTAACCATCCCATGGGTATTGGTCATCTGGGAGCATGACCAGGACATGCTTACATCCACTCAGAAAACAGAACTTGACAAAGATGATACGAGGTTTTGCAGTATTACTGGGTTAAATGGTCCCCACTCCAGCTACTTCAAGCAAAGAAAGGGTTACTAAAAACATGCTTTCTACAGAGTTCTGAGAAGCAGGTGTAAGACATTTGTATTCTTACTGTGTACAGCCTACATCCATGCCTATATATCACCACTGAACTCTATAAACATCCTTCAAGTTTAATGAAAATAACCAAAATAAAAAAATCATTGAGCAATTTTATGAAAACAATGCTGCAAATCAAAGCCTGGCAGAACTTGTGGAGATCATATTTCCTATTGCCTGTCATGAATTTGATCTTGCCCTAGGGACAGGTGAGGTAAACAAAGCAGATCTTCGACCACAAATATATGATTGCCTTGATGTCCTGGAAATGAAGCTAAGACAATACTGCTTGCTTTTTATTTTTTTGGTACCTTGTGCACAGACATGGAAGTGAATTAATTTTAACTCAGAAGAAGACCACTTCTCTCTACAGAGGAGCACGTCTTAAATACTATTACTGTTTCATGAACCTCTCATGATCACATAATAGCCATTTTCTACTTGACCTGCTGTGGAACTGTCCTGGGTTCAGCAGTAGCAGTCATGTTTCTCCTTCATGGTAGCTGGTGCAGTGCTGTGTTTTGACTTCCAGCCTGGGAACAGTGCTGGTGATACCGATGTTTTCGGTTGTTGCTAAGTGATGTTTACCCTGACCAAGGACTTTGTGAGGCTCATGCTCTGCCAGGGAGGAGGGGAAGCTGGGAGGAAGCAGAGACAGGGCGCCTGACCCAGGCTAGCCAAGGAGGTATTCCATACCGTAGCACATCATGCCCGGGGTGGGGGGTAACTGGGAGTTACCCGGAAGGACACGGGCTTCCGGGTGGGACTCGGTTTCTTGGCCGGTGGTATTGTATTCTCTTCCCTTGTTATTTTCCCTTATCATTGTTGTCGTTGGTGGTAGTGGTGGTGATTTGTGTTGTACATTGGTTGCTGGACTGTTCTTGTCTCAACCCGTGGGAGTTGCACTCTTTCGATCCTCCTCCCCATTCCCCTGGGAGCAGGGAAGGGGAGAGCCCTGGGGGGGGGGGGGGTGGTGGCCCTTGATTGCTCACTGGGAGTGAGTGACCAAGCTGTCTGGCTAGGGTTTAAACCACAACAGGAACAAAGCACACAAATACTCCATGGTTAGATTTTGCTGAGCCATCTACTCTTGAACCATTGCTATCCACATCCAGTCATCTGCAATATCTAATAAGCCATGGATCAAGGCAGATAGCAGCCTTGGCAACCTTACCCTTCTGGATGAGCCAATTCAATAACATGGTTTATCATAGTTGGGACATAGGTATGAGAAGTTTCAAACTATTATGTAAGGGCTTTGCTATGTTTATTTGGGTTATCTATCTTGGAAACATTCTTGCAGCGTGATGGCATGCAATTATAACATACAAATCTGTTTGCAGAGGAAACCTAGTCACCCGCTAAAATCTGTAGAATTATTTCACAGTTTTAACAAGAAAAAGTATGTAGTTATGTCAGAAAACAGAAAAAAAAAATCTTTAAAAATACAAAATCTTAGTGAAGAGACTGTATTAGATATAACGCAGAATGTCAATTCTTCTTTAAAAAGAAAGTATCTCCAAAAAAACGTTTTAGACTTCACACAAGAAATTTGGTAAAAGGCAGTTTTATTTGTTTCAGTCCAGCTTGCTTTTATCATCTGCTTTTAGATAATTAAAGTTAATCATCCCCTGTCTCAAATTTAGACTCAAAAGGTGAATAGCACCTTTGTATTTCAGTAGTAAAGATAGCTGGTTTATTTATATTTATTGAAATCATTACCTTCTTTATTACTACCACAGATATTAGATCAGTAATATATTTTCTGTAACCTATCCACATATACTTCAACATACTGCAGCCTGCTTTGTTGTGGTCTGTGTTTTTTAACTGTAGATCTGATGCCAATAGAATAGAATAGAAGCAGGACTCCTTAGAAAGCATCACACTTCCCATCCCTGGAAAGAAGTTATTTTCTTTACTTCATTATTATTTCCCTTGACAGTTGCCTCCAGCCTGTGACAATGATGTATTCTGTAGTCTTGGCTGCTGTTTGGTGGTGTTTCACTGACAGTTAGCACTTTGTTACCATGGGATGACCGCTCAAAAGACTCTGGAGAGTGATATCATTTTCGAAATGCAGTTTTTAATGAACAGATTCATCTCAAATCATCCTGGCAGCAGTCTCTTGAGAATGGGCATGGAAAGGAGTTCCTCTAATACTGAAACTCAGGTTCCCTTTAATGTAGGATTAAGGCATGCTAACCAAGAAACCTACTGACCACTCTTCCTCATCTAGGAAAGGAGAATCTCCAGACTTCCTAAAAGTATTAATAAACACTATACATCCACTATCCATGACCACTAAAGAACTACGTCTGGGTTTCATTTTGACTGTAAATGTGGTGATGCCTGTGAACCAATCAAAAGATTACAGATCTTTCAGAAAGATGAAATCAACTGTCATTCTCCTCGAGCAAAAAAAGCAGGTCTTCATTTTTTCCTCAGTCGATGTTTCTTCATTCTCAGAATCCCCCACTTTCAGATGAAAGTACTTCATCAACAGATTTTGTATGCCTCTCCCCAGCATAAATGCCATAATGCAGCTGGTCATCCTTCACAGTAGCCCAGGACATCTGCTTGGTGGAGAACCTTGCTGCCCACTCTCCTGAACTGTTAACAACAATGACACCCCCTAAGCCTCCAACTCGCATCTTCATGTAGTCTAATGCAGTGTCAGCAGCCATCTCTGGTGACATTCCTGAAACGAACAAGATAACTTCATGGTATCTATTCTAAAATTCCCTTGAAGTTTCACCCCTCCCCATGAAGCCAGCCAAATGTAATTCCTCCTTCCACTAAATTGGCAAGAAATTTCCAGTGCAGCAAAGAAACTGTTCATAGGAGGGCTCTGGACAGTTGCTAATAGCTGCGATGGTATGGTGCTGATACAAAGCCAGGATTTAAATAGCTTCAGATTGTAATTCAGTTTCAGTGTTTGACATAGACTAACTCATCAACTCCATGTTCAAGACACATTTCTGATACCATCATTTGAAGGGAAACATGTCAGTTTGCAACCTTTCCATCAAAGTTTGTCACAAGCTAGGTTTAAAGCATTTACAGCTTTAAAAAAAAGCAAACCCTACATTAAAACAATAAAAAATTTCAGTCATCATCTCTGTACCAAGTCCACTGGCTGCAATGGAGTTCAAAGCATGTACTTCACATTGTCATAATTTTTCAAAAGCAGGCATCAGCGTCACTCCTTCCTGAAACCCCTGAAAGAATCGGGCAAGACGAGGGCTCAATGTACTAGACATCAGAGAAAGGACCAGCAAAGCAACATTATCTTTTCATTATACTTAATTCATATTAACAGGAATATTTTCTAAATAAATCAAAGTTAATGTATACATCATACACACTGGCCTGTAACAGCTGCAGAAAACTACAAGTTTAAGTATATATTCAGGAGTACAGTTGGCTCAGCCTAATTGTTCTATGCTATATACCACGAGTAATGTTATGCAGCTTAGCCTGCACAACAAAAACTGACCTTCATGCCTTCCCTGAAAATTTTGAGTTAAAACCAAACAAAACAGCAGAGTCAGAATTATTCACAGCACTGGTGACTGACAGGATAAAGCTCCTTTCTCTAATGTTACGGGTGACACTGTGACTATTCAAGTCAGTGGCACTGACTTCAAAGGGTCAGTATTTCACTGTTTGATTTTTTCATCAAGACAACAGCTGCACCGTAAGACAGAGATCCCAACAGCTGTTAAGACAGGGAAAAGCAATTCACTCCTGCAATATGAAAGTCAATTTTGCAGCATTGGTCCAAAAGAAGATATTTACTATGTGAATTACTGAATAGCTGAAAAGAATTATGAAGGAGCTTTATAGCTGTTCTTAAATACATAACTTCAGTTGACTCTTCAAGGACTCAAAAAGTTTTAATAACTTGCAGGTTTGTTTTCAGCACCTTCATGGAAATGGAGAGGGGGGGATAAAAAAAAAGTACTGCTGACGTATTTTTCTGGCAGCTGAATTATACTTCTGGGCATGATGTATGAAGGTAGAGCAAGCACAGGCAGGGTGAACAAGTGCAAACCCATTAAACATACACACGTGTGGGTTCTTTTTCTTTCTTCTTTTTCTCTCTTTAAAAAAAAGAAACCCGTACTTTTTAATTTGAGCCTCATTTACCTTTCATACTGATTTATCACAAGCCAGATAACTGCTATCAATGCACAGGTTTTGCAATGCAGTTAACTTCAAGCCAGAGAAGAAACTGATTTACACAGTTTAGACTAAATAGAGCTTAGAAGGCCATTCACAAATTGAATAGCTAGGGGCACAATATAGGATTAAGGTGAGATCATAATGTGTTAGAGCTTTGGGAAATAATCTGTAGGTTGTGTTTTATGCTGAAACTATCACATTAGCCACGAGCTTTACAGAGAAATGTACCCATTATACGCAAACAGCTCTATAAAGCGTAACAAAAATATTCTCAGTTGTTACTTCGTCTCCCTACTCACTGCTGCTCCAATAAAAATGTAAATTGAAAGTTTTCCAACTATTTCCAGTTTGGTTGATCTCAAAGCAAGTTACACTCTACTGCCCAAAAGCTATTACTTTCTAAAAATAATGGTGATATCTATATTAATGGTTCTTCAACTGCATGCAACACAAGTATGTTGTGTCTGGCTATGTTTACAGGCTGTAATATAATCAAGGGTTTAGATGACAGACTAACTCATGAAGGTAAAGCTCCAAAGGGTCATCCCACAGTCAGATTATATTACAGTCACATAAGACATACTGTGTCAGCTGTTTACCACATACCCACCCAGTTAGTTTAGTGTATTTTCCAAAACAAAATGAAAATTTAAATCATAGTTAAAACATCTTCAAAGAATTTCTGTTGCTATAATCAGAGCTGTTAAAATAAAGACCTTTACAGTTTATGAGAAAGGTGATATCTGGTGCTTTCTTATTTCAGCTCTGATTATCCATCTCTAGTTCTCCCCTACTGCTTCCTTAAATATATCTTGCTTTTATTTGTTTTCAGTTTCATTGTTCACAAAATTTTAGTTTAAAATTGGGAAAAAATACTAAGAGAACTTCGGTGAAACAAAGCAGACAATGTCTTTCAGAGTCATTGATCTAAAGCATAATTAAACATCAAGCAGCACAGATATTCCTGTCTATTTAAGACTGTTTTAGATTTATTAATTTTTTAGTACTTTGTTTTTAAAGAGACGTGACCCATCCACATACCCCTGGGAGCAACTCTTCTAGGATGATAGTACGTAAAATGAAATCTGTCATTAGGCAATTTTTCATATCCTTATAAATTCAGCCTACAGGAAGTTTGGAATATACCTTGCTCCATGTGATAGAGGATCAGTCGGGCTAAGACCACTTTCATAATGCTCTCCCCATGTCCTGTGGTTGAAGTGGCACCAGAATGATTATCAGCATAACCTCCACTTCCTTTTCAGAGGGGAAAAAACAAGTCAATATTCTGTAATACAATTTACAAACTCTGCATTGTTTAAAATAGGTACCAAGCATTTCTTCCTTAAGGTCCATCACTTCTGTGCACTTCTGGGAGCAAAGTGTCAGTAACAAACTTCCTCATTTCTGCCTCAATTTAAAAAGTTAAATATATGAAAGAAATCAACAGCTGGATGAAGCCAGTTGCCAAGTTGAGAGAGGCAGATGATTAGCAATCTGCTTGTGGTACAAGAAGCAGAAGCAGGCCAACACTTCATAGGGATAGGCAAAAATATTTACTAGAACAGCAAGAGACAGTATATTGAGGATCAGCAAGACAGCGATAGGATGCAGAATACCAGGACATACTATATCACTAACTGAGAAGATAAGAAGGAAGATCTTGTGAGGACATCGGTGATTTGACCAAGTTTGAGGGTAACTCATCCACAAGAGCAAAAGCAGGTAAGAGATTTGAAGAGCCTGGAATCTAGTGAAGCATCACAAAGCACCCCTGAAGAATCTCCTAAGCCCTCACCACAAGCAGTGTTTCTTCTGCTGAACTCCCGCTCCCCCCCCTCCTTCATTTTCTTTCCTTCCCGTCCTTGTTTTGCTGGCACATTCCACACCCTGTTCTTCACCAAGCTTCCGCTTGCTCAACACCCATGTTTCTAGCACATCTCTTAAGAAAAATATTTCCCAGGAGCTGGGGAGGAACATACCACAGCATTATAAACAAGGTACTGGGGGAGGGGCACAGAAGAGCTGTGAAAGTTTCTTCCCTTCTGCACTTTCTTGATCAGATCAGACCCTTCCAACATACCTGGATTTACACATGGTAAAACCCTGCCACAATCAGTCTGTCCTTTTAAAAGGACAGCTAGTGTTTCTGTATCCAAACCTGCAAATGTCTAGTAAGAGCAAAAGTTGCAAGCAATACACTTAACAGTGCCCAGTTCCACTTGTCCTTCACAGACCTATGTCCCATACTATAGGAGCCCTGAACATGATCTACATAAGGAAAGGGTATTTGCAGTAAGAAGGCTGCAAAGGATACCAAAATACTAGCAATTTAGGGTGCGAGAAAAACTTTGTATTAGTTTTATAATAATCCTGTACTGCCAACAGCAGTGCTACGTGAGTTTGGAATATGTTTTACTAATTATTTTCCAAATCCCGGCTGTATGCTATAACCCAGAAGCAATCAAATGACAAGTCTGTCCCATGACAGAAAGAAGTCTGGGGAAAGGATTTCAAGTGTCTCTTTATACTTGGATAAGAGATCTCTTAAAATATTTCCTTTACTCCACACTGCAACTATTAGGTTCTGAGGCAGTCTTATCAGGGCTGTCTAAGAACAGGAATTTACTCGAAGTTGCCAGTCATTTTACAATTCTGGCTCACTGGAAGAACAAACAGTAATTACAATTATACCTATTAACTAAAGTATCAGGAAAACAGCATCTTAGTATGGAACAGGCTACATTTTTTGGCTTAGCTATAAGCATGGATGTACAAAACAAGAGCTTTATCAGAATGAACATAAGAAAAATGCAGTTAGCATTCAGGAAAGGACAGAAAAAAGAAATTCTGATCCCCATTTTCCAGACAGAAAAGTGTTACATGATGATAATAATGACAGTACTCCTCTACTCCCAAATCCTTAATTGCAATCTCCATGTTGTGTTAAGAGACTTGGCCTTCATTTCATACATACATATACATTTATGTTTCATTTCACTAATGAGAAGCAGAATGTATAATACTTTCTTTTTTTCTGTAAATGAGATACATCCAATAAATGAGGCAAGATCCCACACCCCATACCTATGCATGCTGTGTCACCAACACGGCCAACCATTTTATTAGAGAGTCCTCCAGTAGATGTTGCACAAGCTACATTGCCTTCACTGTCTATAGCAACAGCACCGACTGTTCCAAGGTCTCTGCCAAGAAAAACAGTTCACAAAATCAGGTAGAATTAAAGCAAACCTGCCAAAGCATGTATTTTCCAGGTAGCTTTAAAAAAATATTACTGTAAAAAATTACTACTCATCACAAAGCTATTTTTTACCATGCTTCTCATTACAAAAATAACAAGCAACATGTGACAATTCTCCTAGCTTTATATTCAATAGAGTAGAAAATACTTAATTCTTTCTTATCATCCTCTATAACTTGTTTACCTTCACAGTATGGAAACTTCAGGTGGGAGAGAAAGAAACCCACAAAACAAAAGCACACAGGGCAGAAATATTGCTAGCCAGCATAGTTCTGGAGTATTTTTTTTGGCTGTGACACACAACTTTCCACTAAACAGCAACTCAAAGATGCAGGAATTATCTCCAGTGTCTCAACAGGAGGTTAACCAGAATTATTAATGACAGTGCACATAAATGAGCGAACACAGAAAAGTACAGTAATATTATGCATGCACTGAATCATTTCCTTCCTGTTTCTCCTTTTTCCTCTTCCTTATTCCCCTAAATGTTTGAATGCCACACCAAAAGTTGTTTATGTGCCTTTCAACTAGCATTGTTCACAACGCATCATTAATACATATTTTCTTTGTCCTCTGTAGCTACGCAATCTTGAGGTTTAAATCACTTGGCCAGTGGAGTCTGCTGAAACCACACATCAGCATAAAAATCTTCATGCCCTGAAGAAAATAGAAGTCAACTACTGCTTTATTTCTTCAGCACAGAGAAGTCACATATAACAGGCTGCTTAAAATATACATGTGCATTCATACTCAGAGAAAAAAAAAGAGGCTATTGTAACTTACTGTAACAGCTGCTACATTGAGAAGCAAGGCATTACTGAGTAGCAGCGGTTTGAGTGTCCACACATTCCAATCCTGGTAATTCGTGCAGGAACATAAAAACAGTATCTGGCTAGGAGAGGTGTACCAAAAAAATCTAAACCCCTCCACACAGGAGAAGAATTTCTAACAAGCCTTTAAGGAACTGCTCAACAGGCAACTGGAACAGGAATACCTTTGTGAGTTCCTTGGGCACTGGTGAGGGTCTCTCTCTAGTCTCCCAAAATCTAAGCTGATAAAGTCAAAGTTTCTGTGTACCATGAAACCCACAGTCAGTTTTTCAGAGAATCAACTTCCTGTTCCCTCCAGCTTATGTAAAATATCATACTGCCAGTCCCTACACTTCATTCACAGCAATTCAAAATTGACTGATGAATCACAGGCCTTACAGACTGCTCTGACATTTATGTGGAGACAGACCTCATCTCAAACTGGTATGATGGTGCAGATGGGCTTCCCACCCATCCATCTGTTACAAGTGATTTGCTGAAAAGAGTATCAGTAAATTCAGTACTCCCTTGCACACTCATGTGGCACCTTTCAACCAACTAAAGTTAGATCTTCCTCAGAAATTAAGAAAGACACATCCAGATGTGCACATTTTCCTAGATACGAATTTACTTTAAGCAACTGTGAGAATACTGAAAGTACACAGATCACATATGCAGCAGCTATCTGTTCTGGCACAAGAACTCAACTGGCAATAAAAGTGAATTGTGTCCAACACACCTTATCTGCAGTGGAGTAAATAGGCAGCTACATTATTTCTTACTGTCCCTTTAAACTTTTTTTATTGCTTCAGTGTCACATATTTTCTCTGTTCATCTTCAGAACAAAGACAAAAGCGATACAAAAAACCTGTTGCATAGCTAGTTGACTTAGAAACTTTGCCAAGCAGGCAAAACTCTCTGAGAAATACTGTATTATAATCATCTCTCTATGGCTGGGACAATAGCAAAAACCTCAACTAGTATCTGTGGTATACCAGAGGATACTACTAGTAGTAATTATTTTTTTTAATCAAGAATTATTCTTATGTACTGGATATACTGTGATACAGAATGGAGCAGCTGGATTTGTTCACCCACTTTCATCTAAATCATTCACTATACAGTATCCATGAAGTTAGACGTACTTATTCTATCCCCATTCAACTAATGGCATCTGCTATTTTGTCTCTTCGCCCTGCATCAACAGGACAGTGATTACTGTCAGGGTCCTTGTTAATTAATAGTGGCTTGAATTACTCTTGCAGTGTGACTCACAGAGGGCCTAGCAGCCCATCTACTATTTTACGGCTGGGCTCAATTCCTTTTCTGTGGGGTTCTCGGGCAATCTCTGGCAATTTGTGACAAAAGGTATGGTAAGAATCTTTGAAGTGAGAAACTGAAGATATAATGGACCACACATTATTGTCAGCAAATGGTGAACAAGATGCCATGTTGTACATGCCATGGAATCATAAGGTTTTAGCATGAACGGATAGACGCTTCTAACCAGCAGAAGAGAAAGGACTCTTGTGGACACACCAAGCTTTGCTTGGAAAGCTGTGAGCCCCCCAGGTTTCCAACATTGTTAAGACCAGAGGACTGCATGTAAACTATACACCAACCTTCAAATTCCCAGTATGAGCTAGTATTATGTTGCCTCTGACTAATACTACTTCACCTTCTGTCTGTTTGCCTCATGCAAGTTTCTGCATAATCACTGTGGACATAGCAGTCCAAAGAACATTCCACATATGATACAGGAACAAATGGGCTTGCATAAAAAAGACCTGGTTTTAACTTTGTGAGTTTGTGCTGATGTTTTGGGCAATGGTTGTCAGAAAAAGCACAGTGTGGCTAAGTAGAAAAAGTCTTGACCTCTTCAGAAATACACAAGGCTTCTACAGCATATATTCCAGAACATGACAATCCTGAAATTGAAGACACCTAACACTGTTATAAGAAAATAAAATTAAAATTAAGCAGTTATAAAGACTGAATGTAGACTCAGATACCATGCCATTCCAACTTATATATTCAGGAGACCAAGTGGCAGTAGGGACTATGCCATCCTCAAAATTCTTCACAGTTAATTATAGTACCACACAGTCCTTGGACAGACCATGGATCAAAAGAAAACTAATACAAGAATAACTGCAACTGAGACCTTACAGTCAAGGAACAACTTCACTTTGTTTACAGACCATATTTACACTTGCCTTGTGAATTTGTTTTTCCTTGTACCAATTCATGGAAAGTAACTTACAGTTGTAGTTTATAGCCTCATTTCATGGACTTTAATTAATGTGCCCACAGAAGAAACTTCCTCCTTTTGCTCTACAAATTCTTCAGCTCTGCTTCTCTCATTACTACTACTTCACAGAACAAATGAACATCATGTAATACAGCACTTATGTAATGTAATACAGCGTTAACCTATGCTCAAACGTTAATGTACAAATGAAAGCTCCAACAATGTAGCATTTATGCCTACCTCACAGGCATAGAAAAAAGTGGTTTCCTTCCTTTCTCATCCACCTTGCCTTCCTCTCTACTTCATACGAGACTTGCTTATTTTTCAAGCGACTTTCGTTTTGTTGTTATGCAATACCATCCAGTAGCATCTCTTTCTACACCCACCACTACACTGAACTTCTTGGTCATTTTTTTCATTCCTATCTACAATAACCAATAGCCACAACCAGCACTGATAAGAAGTTACTGGTCAAAACCTGATGTCACTTAACTAACCAATCCAGTTTAAAGACAAATCTGTTCATCTACTTAACCAAGATCAGCTTTACTATTTTTTTTTTCCATGGACTTTTTTTCCCATGGACTTGTTTTAGAACATGGAATAGGGATTTTTTAAACTCCCAGCTCCACCATGGAAAAGAAGTATACATAGTGATGCCTGCTGCTTGTTAAAGCTGTTCTATGCACTCCTGTAACTGGTGATTTTAACAGCAATAGTAAGTTCTTTGTTCTCCATTACTACCACAAAACCCGTGCTATGCCAAAGTGACTGACAACTTCTTAAACATCAGCAGTTTGTTTAAGTTTGTTCCAGTCACTTGCACGTGAGCAAATTCATTGGAAGCTTGATTTTATCATTACTTTCACTGAGGGCATACTGTAAAGACTGTATCAAACCACGTAACACTTGAAACTGAAGTATTATCTGAATACAGACCTTCAAGCTTTGGGGTTTTGTTTGTGGTTTTCTGTTTTGGTTTGGGTTTTTGTTTGTTTTTAACTGATAGGATGAATTTAAAAAGAAGAAATATTTTACAAAAACCCTACTTCTGAAACTCTTCAGGGTTGGAATCTGCCTCAAGGTTCTTCTTCCATCTCTCCCGGGATCTCTCGGTTATGAGTTTTTCTCCTGGAGTCTCAGGAATACCCATGGCCTCAGCAAACAGGTGTGCACCGTGGTCAGTCAGCAGCATGTGCTTTGTCTACGGAAGGCAGACGAAATTCAGTGACAATTCGTGTTTTGCCTTGTACTGAGCAGTTTTGTGTAATTATTATTTTTAGATTTATTCACACAATTAAAAATCTTGTTTTATTTTTAAACTTTCTAGATTTCTGTGCCAATAACCTCTTCCACTAGCTGAAAAAAATTCAGCTCTCCAAAACACAAACTTTAATCATTACTAGAAAAGAACTACATTTACCTTTTCAATGCTTATTATAATGGGAGAAATTGGTAAATTTGCTCTTTTGCTGATTTGCATGCAACTTTTGTACTGCTTCCAGTCAACCACCAAATCATTACTTAACTGTTTTGTCCAGTTAACTTAGATCTAGAAGGATTTTATCCAGAAGGAAAGAATGGTAAATAAATGCCTGTTCTTCTTGAAGGTATTACACCTCATAAATTAACCAAAAAATTTAACTATCATACACTAAAGTGTTTCTTGACATCAGCTGAACCATTATTTTAAACATTTCCTTCTACTACCTGCTACTCTTATAGTCCCAGATTTTTAATTTTTTTAAAAAACAAAACCAAACCAAACACAACTGTTCTAATGGGTTTGACCAAAAAATGTTTTCTCTCTTGTAAGAACATTGTCAGAAGATCTATTTTGCTCCTTCATTTACCAAAGCACTTAGGCCAGATTTTAAGTCAATAACTAGTTGAATCCATGCTTCAAAGTCCCTACACGTTGGTTAATTGCTATTTTAGAGAAACTTGCCAGATAAATTTGTTTTGTTAATCCTTTTCCTTTAGTAGGACCTCTAAAATCTGTTTTGTTGGTTTTGTTTTTTTTTTTTTAATAAATCCGTGTCCAAAAATAAACATCAACTTCTTGAACCCCTACACAGCTACTAATTGCCTAAGAAGGTTTTGGACGAGTGATGGTCTGACTGAACGTCATGGAGTTATTCCAGACCACAGCACCTGACTTTAAGCAAACTTGTATGTCCATGCAACAGCACAGCACACAGGTACTAGCTGAAGTGCAAAAAGCAGAACCACGTGATGCTCGAGGCAGCAGGCCTGCAGAGACTTGCAGGGCATACAAGTGGCAAATATGCAGCTCTCAGCCTGAAGCGAGGACTCCACATGTTGGGTATTTGTGTGTCATGCTGCATTCCACAGAACAGCCTTAGACTTTCAAGATGTTGAGGACCACCAACTTTATTGATTTCTAAAGCCATGACAAGCAATCACTACCATGACCAACCAATAGCACTGCATTGTTTTAAAGGATTCCAGCCAAACTTCTTCCCAAATCACAGGCACTGATCTCTACTTAAGCTTATTACAGCCTCTGCGCTAATCCTTTCCAATAGTTACAGACATGGGAAATGTGACTACACTTCAGAAACATTCCTGACATTGTGGCACTAACATCAAACGTTTCTGAAAATTCAAGTATCTTTTTATTGGCAAAGTAAGTCCATAATTCAGAAGAGCACTGCTTTAGGGAACAAGAATACAGGTTACAAGAAAGAAGTTTTATGTATGCGTGAAAGAGTGGACAATGGGCTTACACGCCAATTCATGCTACCAGACAACTACCTACTTATAAGAAAGCTGATGGTCTTCAACTTGAAAGCCAACTTCTTCATGCAATACCGCCCTCCTCTGCCACTAAACCACCAGAAGTATTTTTTTTCTGGTGGTTGGTGTTTGTTGGTTTGTGCGGTTTTGTTTGGTTGGGTTTTGTTTTAGGAAATACACTGAACTTCTCCCTTTATTGCAAGACTGTGCCCTCCCCATCACCTGCTTTTAGCAATTGAGACTGTATCATCCTTCAGATTAGTCTAAAGAAAACAATATCAAGTTTTACTGTCAAAAATTGAAGTTATTTCTTAAAACATTTTCAAAGGCTTCCCTCCCATATGCAGATTCTGATAACATATCCACCTTCCTGACCAGCACAAACAAGAAATACTTGCATGCAGAGGAATAAGCTTTTATGGTAAGGTTTTGGGTTGTCAAAATCTAGTTCATGTTAATGGGAAATGGGGAAGAGAAAAATCCCCAAATTTCTGCAACTGTCCTGAAATTCAGACCATCACTGTTCTTTACTTAACAATCCTGGCAGTGCACAAAGCACAGCAAAAATTTACACCTTTGCCTTGAGGAAGTCGCATGCTCTAGACTAAATTCTCCTTTGTCTAATGGAAAGGGGTGGATGATATAGTAGGAGAAAACATAGACACAGCTCACCTATAGCAATGGAACAGTGCTCTAATATTCACAAGATGCCCATCCATGAAGTGTCTGAGCTGAGGGGGACTGCATGCCCCATTTAAAAAAAAAAAAAACAAAACCATTTTGCTATCATTCTACTTTTGTTCACTACAAACAGGAATAACTGAATAGGAATTTAACTGTTTTCTCAAGGATTTGCTGAATTACAGATGGAAGGCTTTTACTATGTTAACTAGAGGCTGCCGTGTTCAAGCATAGTAAATCATGACTGGAAATTATTCTGGTGCCCTCCTTCCTTCTACCCTGTGAATCTGGACAAGTTTGAACCCACTGAAAACATAACAGCACACAGGATAACTGTGTACAACAATCTAGAAGAACTACTCTGACCACCAGATGGAGCCCATATTGTTCTATGATAGTAACAGAAATAAGAGAAAGCTACAAGTAGACAGGGAAGGTATTTTTGGTTTGGTTGGTTGGTTTGGGGAGCTGCACGTTTCAAAATTCTTCAAGACAGCGAGGCATCTCTAAACCACTGGGAAATAAGCACTCTGACAAGCTCAGGACTCCAGTAAAAATACTACAGTCTTATGACCCATGGATCACAGAGTTTAAAATACTTTTAATTATACACAGTAAAATTAAATACACTTTGAAATGTACTGTGAAATAGCCAGGGTTGGTGCCACAGAATTCCTGTCCAAGATGAACAGAAGCGTCACATCATTTGGTATTCCCATATACAATACCTGATGCAGAAGTAGCAGAAGCTCACCTCAAGATATATCAAGGAATTCCGGCCAACCTCTACATTTAAACTTTGCCATCTACACAGATTCTTTTGTATCTGGGCAAAGTGTAACACACTTTACCACAAAATTTCATAGGTTTATTCCTGAATGATGCTACTTGGTCCTGTATAGTTGGATTTTATTATTTCCTTTCAAATTTATACCAGCTGTGGAGCTACAGGAGATAGACATGTATAGGTCAATCTTTCCCTGAGCTCTCAATTGCATGACAGAACTGCCCTCAGAATGCTATTTTTAATAAATACCTCTCAGAAACCTTTAAAATAAAAGTTCTTTCTGGTCATGACCATAGTTTCCAAACACTACAATCCTTTTTCCCCTTCTTTCCTGCTTTAAAGCACTACACAAAAGTCATCATTGAGGTATCAATATACAGAAGTTTCTAAACGAAAAAATGCTTCATACTCAAGTACATATTCAACATACCTTTTCCATGACAAGTCGAGCAAGTTTTATTGGGTTTGCTATGCATTTAACTGCAGCTACTGCTCCAGAGTCTAAATTTTTTCCATCCATGATTATGGCATCCATTTCTACTTCACCTTGTTCATTTAGAACGGATCCACAGCCTAAAGACAAAAAGCAAAGAAAAAAGCAAAACAAACAAAAATAAACCAACAAAAAAAAGAACAGGGAGAAAGGGAAAAAGAGAAGTCATTAAGAGCTAACCATCAGGTGACTCTATTACTAGATCTCATGAAACAATGTTTCCCAATTTGTTGTCTGATTTATTGAAAGTATCTTCTGAATGCAAACAAACCAGCAGAAACACTGCTGAGTATAACCACAAAATCCAAACATTAACAGAAGTCTCACAGGGTACAACATCTACTTTAAAACTGAATTTTTATAGGATGAAAACACACTTCAAATCCTATCCAAAATTATATACTAGGTAGGAAATTTAAAACAACAAACAACTGTGAACAGAATTCTTTATACTCCAGATCACTTCAAGTGCACATAAAATTATTTTAACTTTATGGGTCTTCCAAAGGAAGATATAACATAAGCCAACAAAAT
This sequence comes from Pezoporus flaviventris, assembly GCF_033815535.1. NCBI lineage: Eukaryota > Metazoa > Chordata > Aves > Psittaciformes > Psittacidae > Pezoporus > Pezoporus flaviventris. The sequence goes on along the minus strand of NW_026892579.1, from coordinate 24,563,192 downwards.
AGTATAGTGTGCAATCCTATCAACAGATTAACATCACATAACATTCCAAGAAACTGCCAAAATTGATGGAGCAGAATAAAAGTGTCCACTTTCTACTGTAACAGAAGCTTGAAATAGCAAGTTCTTCATTACCACATAAAAACAGTAAATGAAGGAATTTAAAAAAAAAAAAAAAATAATAAAGTGTTGGGTAGTTATTTTCTTCTGTAATTATCAGTGTTACCACTAACCTAATTAAAAATTAATGATACGCAAAATGAGACAATGCAAATAGGTTTGGGTTTAGGTTTTTTAATACTGCCATATTGTTATCATAGGGTAGAAAGACTTTAACATTGTACAGAGCTAAAACACATTTTATTTCTGTTAAACCACCACTAAACAAACATTTTGTTAAACCAAAAGGTCAGAAAACACTGTTAATAATTGTTGACGCAAGACTTCAATACCAATGTACCAGACCTGAAGGTATGAATCATAGAATAGTTAGGGCTGGAAAGGACCTTAAGATCATTTACTTTCAACCCCCCTGCCATGGGCAGAAACGCCTCACACTAAACCATGCCACCCAAGTCTCTCTCCAACCTGGCCTTGAACACTGCCAGGGATGGAGCATTCACAGTTTCCTTAGGCAACCCATTCCAGTGCCTCATCACCCTCACAGTAAAAGAACCTCTTCCTTATATCCAATCTAAACTTCCCCTGTTTAAGTTTTAATCTGTTACCCCTTGTCCTATCATTACAGTCCCTAATTAAGAGTCCCTCCCCAGCATCCCTATAGGCCCCTTTCAGATACTGGAAGGCTGCTATGAGGTCTCCACGCAGCCTTCTCTTCTCCAGGCTGAACAGCCCCAATTTTCTCAGCTTATCTCCATAGGGGAGGTGCTCCAGTCCCCTGATCATCCTCGTGGCCCTCCTCTGGACTTGTTCCAACAGTTCCATGTCCTTCTTATGTTGAAGACACCAGAACTGCACACAATACTCCAGGTGAGGTCTCACGAGAGCAGAGTAGAGGGGCAGGATCACCTCCTTTGACCTGCTGGTCACACTCCTTTTGATGCAGCCCAGGATATGGTTGGCCTTCTGGGCTGCGAGCGCACATTGAAGCTGGCTCATGTTCATTTTTTCATCGACCAACACCCCCAAGTCCTTCTCCGCAGGGCTGCTCTTAATCTCTTCTCTGCCCAACCTGTAGCTGTGCCTAGTGTAGGACCTTGCACTTGTCATGGTTAAACTTCATGAGGCTGGCATTAGCCCACCTCACAAGCATGTCGAGGTCCCTCTGGATGGCATTCCTTCCCTCCAGGGTATCAACCGAACCACACAGCTTGGTGTCATTGGCAAACTTGCTGAGGGCACACTCAATCCCACTGTCCGTGTCACCAAAGATGTGGAACAAGACCGGTCCCAACACCGATCCCTGAGAGACACCACTAGTTACTGGTCTCCAGCTGGACATTGAGCCATTGACTACAACCCTTTGTGTGCAGCCATCCAGCCAGTTCTTTATCCACTGAGTGGTCCATCTATCAAATTGATGAAATTGAATCCCCTCCTACAGGAGGCAACAAAACTCTGTCATCTCCAAAACTCCCCCTGCCACATACAGACACTCACCCAAAAGCTATTTTTTTGCCCCTCTCTGACTGCATAAACTATACCAAAGCTCAAACCTGTATCATTCAGAACCTGTTAGTTTCTAGACAACACTAATCTGTAAAGAGCTTGCAGGAGCCTTGTGCCACCTGTGCTAACATTCTTACAGCTTATCCCTTATGATGGTGTAAGGAATAAGTCTTCTTTGTTTCTTTAAAATCTGATATACTCTTTTAGCTTTCTTTGAAAAGGTAGGTTCTCAAGCTCATTATCACAAAATCTGCATTTGAAATAGGGTACCCCCTTCTCAAATATCAGTGACCAGAACCATGGTTCCAGAGTAAGCTCTACCTGCCCCTTTTACCGCTGCATTAATAGTATCCTATACTGGACACCTCTCATGGTGTTTTAGGATTCCCTAAAATTTCCTGAGCAGAAAATAGTTGTAGACAGCCTCCTTTTACAGTCAGTGAAGAGAGACAGGTGCCCTCGAAGAACAATTCATCCCACTTGTCTTAGAGAGCTGTATAGCCACCCTTTCTCATTCCACTGGCCACTGTGAAAGTCTGTACACCATTGCAAAGCTAGACACTAAGCTTCAGGTTATCTGAGGGAGGATGAATCCTTCCTTTTGTGGTTATAAACTGCCTTTTCACCTGCCTTCCAGCACCATGGGTAGGGAATACATGCCTCTGAGGCTATGGTATCCAATGACAGCAGCACTGGGTGGGGGAAGTCTGTAAAGACTAAGGAGGAAAGAGTGTGCAAGGATCACTATAATGACAGTTCTTTTACCTGGAGTATTCACACTAAGATAGTTACTACTGCTGGTCAGAGTTCACATGAAGGAAATATAAACAAGGCCATTTCCTCATCACAAACAGAACTTCATTATGCTGCACAAGTCACAGTCACTTCAATTGTAGTTTCAGAGAACAATATAGCTTCTAAGCCCTGCTACCAAGCCTACTTCAAGATGCATCTACACAGCATGGCTGAACCCCATCATCCAAAAAGGACACAACTTGATTGTTATGCCCATTCTCCCCAGTATTTATCATTGTCTTAGCAATGTCTATGCTTTCCTAGAAAATATTACAGTAAAACTGATTTATCTTTTACAAAGATAAATATCACACAGTGAGTTTTAAGCAGCCATTTCAATCAGGGCCCTCTTCACATAGCTTTCAGCTCATTTTTGCCCACTATTGAGAGCAGCTGTATCTGATGAGTGTTAACACAATTAGATGCATCTGTGATTACCAGTCCACTTGTCATTTAGATTAGCATAGTCAAACCTGAAAAAGGGCTTAAGGCTCAAAGTCCAGTTAAGTAAAAGTTAATAGTACCTGCCATACCTCTAAGGCTGCTTCATGATTTCAGCCTGAATCCTCTAAAATTAAGATGTTCAACCCAAGTCAGTAAAAAAAACACTGAAAGCTTTGTGTAAAGTAAAAACTCTCCCTGGCTCTCAATTACAAGGTGAGAAGAAACAACAGAATCTCTGCAAACTAAGCTTGCCCGTAACTAATAGCTGTTATCCAAAACTCTCAACACTGACAGGTCTTTCCTCCCATGTTCATTCCTGACATACCTTGGTGACAGTACAGAAATATTTTCACCAAAATTCATCAAAATAATAAATTTGAGGTCACAGGAAGAAAAATATTCAACAACTGACATTAACATTAATCATTAGGAAATGCAATTATAAACCCTTACCATCTAAATTCATGACTCATATACTATTACTGTATTACTTCTGTAATATTATTTACAAAATCACTAACTGGAAGCATTAATTAAGAGAAAACCACCTAAAATCCCTTCAGTATTCCTCTGGCAATAGGCAAAGGTCAAGCATCAAGGCTTAAGCAGTGCTGCAAGCTATATTCAAGTGCCTTAAACATGAACATTAACTAAACGTATACTCCATTAAGGAGTCCACACAAACTGAATACACAGCACAGTAATGGATGATTTACAGAAAAGTAATATTGCACCACAACAAAATGGCAGGTATAAACCACTGAAAAATGAAAAAAGAGTAACTCCTCTGCCTACGTGTACTCACAAAAAACTACAGTCAAACCATGCTACTTTATAGCATTATACAGAAAAATCAACTATTTTGTGACCCAGTATTTACTCCACCACAATATGCATAATTTCAAGAAAATGCATGCCAACATGTTCAAAAGCATCAGGATAAAACACATGAAATACACAATGATTCCAAACCCAATTAATTGTTGAAAAATTACCTGCATTAAAATGAGGATCATCTTCCATTGATCGTACTGCCTCCTCAACTGCGTCTAAGGCACTGCCTCCCTGTTTCAGGATACCATAACCTCGCAGCGCAGCTCTGACAACACCATCACGACTTCCCTGTTCTCGTTCTTTAAAGATCCGGCCAGCTCCACCATGAACCACAATGACAGGCTTCATCCTGCTAAATTCCTCAGAAGGCTTTCAGTTGTGTACACAGGTTAAACGTAATTAACCTGGTTTGGAAAGAAGAATCATTAGTATACCCTCCCTTCTATGTGGAAAGAGGCCTTGAAAAGGAGGCAGGTTGGTTAATAGATACAGTCAAGTTGACTACAAGCATTTCACCTTTCAGGAAGCTGAGTACTCACACAAAGTTGCTCCCAGTTAAAAGTCTGGACTAGAGGTGATCCCAGGTAACTTGATACAACTCTGAGGTCAGCCCAGCTTTGGGCAGGTGACTGGTCACAGCTGCCTCTGAAGGCCCCTTCCAGCCTAAATTATTCCACCATATTTATCATGAATCCTGTCTGGTGGTATTACTAGTTACAGAGAAACAAGCATTTCAGTCACCCTTGCTCCTGCTAACTGCTCTTCATGTTAGATGGGTAGCACCGTTCTCTGTATGCAGCAATATAACCAGTGACGAAGAAAAGCGTCTGACCTGACCTGAGTTAACAGCTTAACCAGCTCTACAGCCTGCATTTCAAACCTCTGACCTCTTGTAAAACTTTGTACTTCACAGAGAAAAACAAGGCGTTCAAACCTGGCAGTGAAGTCTGTTGTTGTTGCTTATGGCTTCTTATGAGATAAATCAAACAAGTGTTGCTACTTATCTTTGGTGACAGCAATCAGAGTTTTGCCTCGACAAAAAGGCAAAGAAGCAGCAGCCCCACCTCACACCAAAACCTAGGGCACCTCACTGAGGAAACTCCACTGGAAAGCACTTTCTCAGGGTCAGCTGGTTTTGGACACCGTGAGAACATAATCCAGCAGCCTTTCCCTCATCCTACATGCCCACCCCTAGACAGAAGCCCACGGGGATCCCACACAACTAACTGCCCGTTCTTCGCAGCCCCGCTGCACCCAGAGCGGCACCAGCTTTCGGGACCACACGCCATGATGGCAGCGAGGATGCACAGATCCAGACCCAGCCCTTGCTGTCTGGACGTTTCAGACGGGACGGGGAGGGGCTGAAACGTTTCGATTATTCACCGAGGATCCCGCAGCGAGGCCTTTCAAAGTTTTATTTCAACCGGCACCTACACTCTTCCCTCCGTGATAACCAGCGGTGCACCCACTCCGCACTGCCTCTCTACCTACCGCGATCCAGCACTGCCGCCCATTGCAGCGGCGCCTCAGCTCGGGGCGGGCCGGACCCGCTGCCCGCCCACTGCTCTTGATGCCCCCGCGCTCGCCCAGCCTCACCAGCAGCCGCCGAGAGCGGCAGCTCGGAGTCCAGCTGCAGAGCTCCGTCCCCGGGTGTACTCCCGGGCAGGTGCCAGCGGCAGCACGGGGCAGGCTCAGCCGCAGGGGACGTGTCTCTTTTCCGCGGCCGGTCTATTCTGAACAACCACCCTCAATAGACATGGCGTCCTCCACTCGCGCTTAGGGATGCCCACAGCTAAGATGGCGGCCCGGCGCGCGCTTTTTTCTCCCTTCACGGCGGTAGAGGGCTGGGCGCGGGTGTCTCAGCGCGGCGGCAGCGGCCCGGCCCTGGGCTGCCTGGCAGGGTGTGCCGCGGCATCCTGCGCTTCTCGGCTTCGTTCCCCCTCAGCCGCAGGCAGAAGGGGAGTGAGTTCTCTGGTACAGCGCTCCCGCGAAAGGGCCAGCACGGCACTGTTGCAGGCGGGCTGTGGTAGGCGATAGGTAGCTGCTATGTGTCACTGCTCATCGCTCAGCACTGCTTGATTCCCCTAGCGTTAAATTGGAAAAATGGCACCTCTCCCCCACATCGAAGCCAAATAGCGTCTGCCATATGCCCGCCATTCGCCTCCCCTCTGACCAGGTCGGGTTATTCCTATTACTCCAGAGCTCGGGCCGCTGTAAAATGATAGGGCTGTAGGCCCCGGCTGCCACTGGGACCCTTGGAAGAGGACCCAATCCCAGTCTGCTGTTGGGTTGGCGCAGGCTGGGTGAGGGTTGGCTGTGTGTGGGCACGCTGATCCCAAATAGACAGCGAAGACAAGAAATAACCTTGCTGTTTATTATTAATATTGTTCTAATTGTAGGCTGCTAGTGGAACAAACAGTTGTTTGCTATAAAAAGAGTTAACTAAAAAAATGTTCTCTCTGAAAAGGAAAAATTTTTGTAAAATAGAGTTCATTTTATAAAAATAATTCCAAGGTTCCTTCCTTTTGTAGCAGGAAATAAAAACACAAATGTCTCAGAAGTTATACAGAATCTACCCAGCATGCAGCTGGCCTTCTGCCTTGGCCATTGTGAGAGTGGTAAGAGACAGGCACACGTTGCCCAGAGAAGCTGTGGCTGCCCCATCCCTGGCAGTGTTCAAGGCCAGGTTGGATAGGGCTTGGAGCAACCTGGTCTAGTAGAAGGTGTCCCTGCTCATGGCAGAGGAGGGGGTAGAACTAGATGAGCTTTAAAGTCCCTTTCAGTCCAAAGCATTCTACGATTCCTGTTAAGCTCACCCCTCTTTGTTTCTCTTTTCTTCTTTTTTCTCCATTTTGCTGCTTTAGGGTAGGCTGCAGGGAGTCCAGTGAATGTGGTCTGCTGTGGCAACGCAAGGACTTGAGGAGACATGGCTGTGAAGGAGACAAGGATTTATGGGAATGTGAAGTCACTCGGTTTAAGACCTGTTTCGCTCCTCAAGGTTTCTTTAAAATGAATTAGTGTGCTTTAATTAAAAGGACCTGCTGCGGGTCGTTTTTCATTGTTACTGATAGGATTAACAAAGAAGAATTTAAATTTCTTCTGTGAATTATTTGAGACTAATGCTTGTTTTCATAGAATATTTATCTTGCATTCAGAAGTAATGCCAAAACAGGAAAACGATACTACTTGAATAGTTTAGAATAATAATTTCAGTTGTTTTCATGGACAGCCAAGCACTTAATTTAGATAGTAATCCGAAATTGAAATTTTAATACTTGTCTATCATTGTTAGAGTTCAACAAATCAACCATGTCACTTGGTAGAACTGGAATAATCTGTTTCTACATCAGTTTTCTACCTTAAGTCCTCTTCAGCTGATGCTTTTGCCATTATGGTCAAATCATTTAATGTCCTTTTAAAAATGCTGTAAAGCTTCTCAGAACTTACTGTAAAATACTGTTTTTAGTTTTATAACTATTATGTATATTTTTTTTAAATCAATGTATTGCATATCAGGAATCGGCCATAAAACTATGTAAACTGTTAGGATAAATTTTCAATGATTACTGTAGAAACCTATTGATTTCATCCTTGCTAATTTTCCTGAGAGCTTTGCATATTAGAATTGTCAGAGAAGCAAATTCAAAAATGCAGAGAATAATAAGTCTGTTCTTTTGCTTGTGCAGCGTGGTGGAAATCAGCTTTCCTGTTTATAAAATGTGCTATACTTGAAAGAGGTGGGTTACCATAGGTAAGGGAGAGTGGACTGAAGGGGAGAAGTAAGTGATCTCGCCTTATGTGGATAAGGAACGTATGTGAGAATAGCCTGATGTTGCAGATACTCTGCATGACTAAACATGACTAGAATTGTGCCGTCTATTTCCTGCAGAACCCACATAATTAAGGGCATGCCCTCCTGCTTCTAGGGAAAGAATTCCCTTAGAATCTCCTTGAAAGTCTCATTTTAGGAACCGGCAAAGAAAGTAAAATATATTGTAAAAGCAGTTCTTTTAACACATACGCATAATAAATATTTGTTTGAGTAAATATTTATGTAGCAACTTGTCTGTTATCCATGAGCTATTTTAGAATCTTCAAAACATGATACAGAACAGTGTTCTGTGTTTTATTGCTGGGCTTGTAGGTGCATGCAGAGTTGATCAAGGCTAAGGCTGCTTGAGCAAGTGTCAAAAAGCATGCAGAAACACAATACTAATTCAAGAAGTCTGCAAACTTGGATCTTTTTATATTAGGCAGAACTGTTAAATAGAGATCACTGCGACAGTAGGTTGCTCAGGTCATGTTCTGCAAAAACTCATGCATACTGAATAACTTAGTTCACATGCACAATTCGATTAAGTCTTTAAACCACTTCCTACTGTATTTTTTCTGCAAAGAGCATGCGACCATTTAAAGAAGCTGGAAAACCAGTTCCTCTGAGAATCAGTTTAATTTTTTAATGCAAATTTGCAATATTTCTTAAGCTTACTTTCAGGTAAGATCAGTAGTGAAGTATACCAGCAGTAAGACACAAAATGGTAGATACAGCATTCATGAAAATGCAGATGAGATAAATTCAAGTTTATTAATGAATTGTATGTTGAATAGTTTAGCTGGAAATATTTTCTTGGGTGGAGGGGCTAGAATCTCTGGTGGCAATTATGTTTTCTCCACTTCTGCCCAAAAGTGAGATTAAATTGGGGATAAATTCATTTTCCTTCTTTGAGAAGATTTTAACAATAGAACTCAGATATCCTTCATGTAGCAGATTGTCCCAAACAGGAAGTTAACAGCATCTTGTTGCTCTTGGTATTTAAGTATTTCATAGAGAGTGGGATGGTACTACCAGAGAGACAGAAGTAGGTGGCTATCTGAGAAACCTGTGCTGGGGGAGAAGGCAGAGCAGCATATGATGCAGTACTGGTCATGGGAAATCTCAGTTCAGATCCTATTTTTGAATCGAGCACAGAGTGGGTTTGACTAGTTTTCAAAGCTAAAGTTTAAAAATGGTCCTGGTAGTTCCTGCCTCTTTGTCATATGTATTTACTGGGAATTCGTCAGTACTTATTAGCCTTGTGCTCTGCTGGAGGTGCATCCAAGGTGAGTGTCTTGAGCACAAGGACACTCAAAACTGCATGGATGAGTGGCAGAGACTAAAATTAGAACTTTTTGTTTTCCTTTTATTTTCTTCCTGTTGTTATAAGAGCCCTGAAACCACGTTGCATTTTTGTCACTGCATGTCTGAAAAAACATGTTCATCTATCACCTCTGTGCTTTTGAAGTCACTCCCACAGCCTGTGAAGTCTGTAAATCCCAGCCTGCTCCATTCTAATCACTTTAACTTCAAAGAAGACAAATCAGGTTCATTTTTTGAGACTATTTTCAATTCTCTGTTTATTCCAAGCTTTACATTTCCTCTGTAAAGCTCTTTCATACATTCTTGTTTTGGGTAATCTGCATAGTACATATGTGCAGCATGTTGGAAAAACCTGTCTGTATGTCTGACAGAAGTTTACAGCTTTCCAGCAAATACAGGGGACTTCCAAATCGCTCACTTCAGAGAAGATGGCATCCTCGTTGCTGGCAAGAGTTGTTGCTTTGGTTCAACCTCATGCCCCTAGCCAGGAACACTTGCAAAGCCCAGAGCAATCACAATTACAGACACTTAAACCCCCAAGGTTTAGGAAGTATTTTTCTTACATGCCTCTCACATCTATTTTGCCTTTAAATTTTTATTACATTAGGAAAAATTGAGTTCTCTTTGTTCTTAATGATATACAATTAGCATGCTAAAGGCTGTAATTAAAACAGATTTTAGCTTAGCCCATGTTTTAGGCAAAACCATCATCACTTTCTAAAATATATTAGAACGTATTTGCTTAAATATTGCTTGAGATAAGGCCTTGAACTTACTTACACACCAGGAATTTCCAGTGAAATTTATAATACACCTTAGCAGTAACTAAGGCTCAGTTGTAGTATTTTGTCATGCGTGTAATCTTACTGGGTGCAATAGAAGTTTCCATGCTAAAGATTTTAGGCAGCCTTGCCAATATATAGAAGGGCTTCGGGAGAAGAGTTAGCACAAAATAGCTCAAAATAATTCATAGAGGATTTTCCTGTCTCCCAGTTGGAGCAGAATGAAAAATTAATAAAATGACAAATGAAAATCTGTCAAGGTCCTTTCTTTTTTAGCAACTTCTTGTCACTAAAATGTGTGGACGTGTAGTGACCCTAAATACCAGTGTATCACAGAATGCAGGAAATAAAAGAGCATCAGCATGGCAGATACATACCAAGTGTATGATACTTGAGAGATACTTGAGACTCTTCATACTTGAGAGATGAAATGGGAATTAAATGATGAAATAGGAATTAAATGAAACTAAGTTGGGAAACAGTCATAGAGTTAAAATTATGAATTTTTAGTAACTTAAAGGCTTAACCAAGTTACCAGGCATTGAGAGAATCATGGAGTAGCTGTATGGGATCAAAGATTTCCTCTCGTGGTTTGAAATGAGGTTCAAATCATAAACACTCAGTAAATGCAGCTCCAGGGGGTTGTCATCATTACTTGCAGCTGACCCTGTGGAGGTGGTTTAATTTTGCAGAAAGGTGAGCCAGGAAAAATGAAGTTTTAGAAGTTTGCAGGGCACAAATGCCTTATATTGAAGGTATGTTTACATATAGCAGTTATGCTGCTACTGGGAGGATTGTAATGACTGTGGGTGGCCATTAGAAAGGAAAAGAAAGGCGTGATAGTTTTGCTTAGTTCAAGTGTTTGGTGTATACGTTGTGTGTTATGAAGTACAAAGCTGAGATGTAGCAGTAGCAGCACCATGAAGATTTAAGTTAGTAATAAAAATTATTTATGTAGCCAATAAAAGTGTATCCTAATGTAGTAATTAACATTACGAATTGCTTAGAAAAAATGTATGCGATGTATATAAAACCAAGATTCAAAGCCATGTTTAGAAAGATGATTCTCCAGAGTTTTCCCTCAATTTCTTTTTTAAGAAAATTTCAGGTTTTTCCATAAGCCTGTGCTGCTGTCAGGCTGGGTTTGAGCAAACATCTTGTTTGGTTTTTAATAATAAGAAATTGCATTTCTGCCTCTTCATTTCCACCTAAGTATAAAGTAATACAGTCTCTGTAATACTGCAATAACAATTGATCAAAAAGGAACCTGGAAAAACTTAGAATTAAAATATAATTGTGGTTGTAGTTTTCAGTGTGGAAAATAACTACAAGGGAAACATCAGGAGCTAATGGGTTTTATTTTCAGAACTTGACTTTTTATTTTAATTCCATCCCTGAGTCAGAACCCCAGTTCTCATGAAGTAACTAAAGACCATGTTGTTACATATCGATCTTAAAGTCTGACTTAAGATTGGATTTTTTTAAGATGTTAACCAGATTATTTGTAAAATGTAAGAATACTACACAAAGTAGGCCATGAATAGTATGCTAACAGAAAATTCTCCAGTATAAATCAAATAAGTCAGTCATAAGGCTGGTGGCAGCGAAAACAGATCAAGCAGGCAACAGGAAAAAGGTATATTTTAAAACAAGAATGTGAAATGAGATAGGTAATTGATGTTTGTATCATAGGCATAGATCTATTATAAAGAGAACTGACGTCAAATTGCTCAAAGATGATGTTGTAAATGCACTGTAATAGGTGATAAGATTTGTGGGAGATCTTGGGGTAAGGGATGCAAGGATTCTGGAAATGAAAATCACTTTTAAATTGATTGCAATATGAATGGGGATCCAGTGGAATTGATTCAACATGGGAGCAGTATGGTGACTTTCTCCTCAAACATGGGAACAAAAGCAGCCATTTTCACTCCTAACTGCAGTACACAAAGTGATTATTTCATGAGAGCTTGGAGAGGAATTCAAGACAAGACGTATGGAGAATTCTGTAGTGTCATTTTTGCTGATCATAGGTGGGGAATATTGTTTATTTCAGTACCATTATCTGGGAGGCTTCCCAAAGTTGCTGAAAGCAGCAGACTTCCTTTGCCTTCTAGTAAGCAGAAAGACAGCTTATGCATGCACACTGGACAGCTAGCTGCCTGCAAAACTAGATACCTTACTGAAGATTTGATCATGCTGCTGGTGCTAGCAAGTTTCTTAATAAGCTCATATGAAAAGAAAGCTCAGGATTAAGTGTAATTCTGATGTTACAGAAGGAGGCAATTCGTCAACTGATCTTTAAGGAATGATAAATGAACCAGAGTGAATTCACAGTATGTTTTACTGAAGAGGCTAAAGCTATTGCAGTGCTAACACATGAACAAACAAATGAACAAATGTAATTGAAACTGGTTTAAGATGAGTATTGAGTGTAGAAAAGAGCACTGCTAAGGAGCAAGAAGGTGGTACCATTGTACTGTGTCAGCACTGAAATGTGTCTAGAAATTAGATGAACACAAACATGATACCTTTTATTAAAGCTTTTTTGGCTGTAATTGGGTGGAGTTGTAAACTGCAAATCAATTCCTTTATGCTCCACAAATTTTTCTTTTTCTTTACTTCATACACTTGTGAACAGCCTCTGATATCTGATAAGTCCCTATTTTATTACTTCATAATATAGTCTCAATGTAAAATGTTGTTAAGGAAACTCTGAAATAAATCATTATGCCTATCTTTACATTCAGTGGCCACCTTCATTTGGGTATTAATTAGGACAGTATGAAATAGATCTGTTAAGGGCATTCACATGTTGAAGTTACACTGAGGGTTTTGCTGGGCTAGGCAGGAAAGATTTATTTCTTTAGTCAAACATTTGCATATTTAAGAAACAACTTACTTGGCATGTATGTTTGTGAAAACAGCAAATCTTGGAGATTATCAGATGATATTTTTTCAAGGGCAAGGTTTCAACATGAAATTAAAAACTTAGTTGAGTGTCACATTTGTCCAGAGAACTGGAACAGGCTTTGTGATCAATGTGCTAAGGCAAGGCCAAACAAAACAGCTCTGATTTTGAATATTGTACAGTTTCTAGTTTTACAGGCTGCGAGAGGAGACTCTTATGAAATGCAGTCTTCTACAGCTACTGGATGTTTCATACAGGGGGGCTGAACTCACACCAGTATAAGGAAAGGATGAGGTTTGTGGCATGGACCTAATGTAGCACACCGGTGAACCTTGGAAGTGCATGGGAATATTGGTAATGGTGATGGAGGTTGTCTTCCTTCTTAAAGATGCCATGGGTAAAATGTGACCTGTGTTTCTGTAATTAAATTTGTTGCTTGGTAATGCAAAGGTGTCACCTGCTGTAATCAGTAAGACATTGTCAATTCCAAGATAACTGCCATCCCTGTCCTTTTCTTTCTTCTACCTTTTTCATCTTTCTGTCACCTCCCTTCCCTCCCTCTTTAAGTTACTTTTTTTGTACAACAGGCTTCATGAATAAACTGGCAACACAGAATTAGTATTTCAAGTTGATGGTAAATTCAAGAACATAAGATAGTACCAGTTTCATCATATGTTTCATCTTAGGGGCAAACCCTACTGAAGATAGAATTTAAAGGAAAAGTAGTTAACATCTGGATCAGTATCTTTAAAATTTGGGAGCATGTATTGTATTTATTATCTTTCTGCTGCTTTTGTTCCTTATTTAGCTTTTGCATTTTTAAAGAAAATATTTCAATACCTTTTATTCCTAAGGCATTGGAAGCTCATTTTTTTCCCCACTTTTAATAAAGTAAGTTTTTTATGATTACAGTAATGAGGATGTATGATGTCTATAACCAGTAGAAAGGCTTCAAAGCAGGTTGAAAGGAGAACGCTAGGCTTTCTGAAATGTTCTCTGACTGAATATGAGGTATGGGAGCATCCAACTTGTTGTAACAATGAGAACTCCTTTTCTTTTTTTTTTCCCTGAGTAAAAATAGATCACAGTGCAGTGACCCCAGAGGGAGAGAAAGAATGAAAAAGGATGCATGGTTCTCTAAAACTCCTGACTATATTGTTACAGTCTGTGTCAAAGGATGACAAATCCAAATTGCACTGCTTCCCAGATTCTTTGAGTTAGAGCTCGGTGTGTGTTACACTATTTTGACCTCTTCAAAATTTTGTAATTTAATTAGCAGATTTTCTTTTTCCCTATCCAGCCCATTTTGAAGGGGAAGAAAGAATAGGCATATACCACTGTGATAGCACTTCATGCTTTTCTGAATCTAATTGTGTATTTTGGATGCAATTGGTATGAAAACATTTGTGTATGAATTTAAATCAGAAGGCTTTAAAAACAACAGGCAGTATTAGCCAATGGGGATTAAAGACTACCTGAACTGGCTAGAAAAAATTTACTCCCCATTCACTAATTTATGACCTTGATGCTTGCTAGGGTATTTGCCCAGCTGCATCTGCCTTATCAACATGTTCAAATGTGAATTAGTTAGCACAAAAAGTTGGCAGAGGAACAGGAAATTTTTCACCTCAAGGTCAGAAACAAGGCAGGCTGATATTGATTTAATGCTGTTATGGTCTGATGGTTCAGCATGAACATGTCTCTATATTGCCATCAGTTGACATGTGTCTACATTCAAAGAAATAACTCTTTTTCTAACTGACTTCTTTTTTGCAAGAACACTAAGTAGGAGGCACCAGCCTTAGCTGGCAAAAAGTTAGGTGTCCTGGCTAAGCTAGTTGTCTGGGCTTCCTCTGTAAACCGAGGGGAGAGGGATTTTCAGAGTGATTCATCCTGTTCTAAGATATGTGTCTAAAATAGATGAGATGACTCATCCCCTGGAAGTACCTGCCACTGTACTGATGGCAGAGGGAGACCTAGATGACTAACTTACCCTAGATAGCTAAATTCTGGACTGGTAAGTAAAATATAATAGAGCTCAGCACCAGTGTATTTTTCTTTTAATGAAAAGAGGCTTAAGTATGCAGTTGTTACGAAAAAGTCTGTAAGACCATTGGTTATGAAGTACAAGCTGAAAAAAGATGACCTGCATTGCTGTCCTGCTGTATCTTTCATAAATATGTTGATTTTATTTTATGCTAAATTAATCTGTGTCAAGATGAGAGAAAGAAAATATTTCTTCCCCTTAAAAATCTCACTGGAAAAGGATAGCTGTTGTTTACATTACACAGACATATGAACCAATGGGCACGATGTTTATTCTGCATCAGTTTCCATTACTGAAATTGCCTTGTATGGAAATTGCTTTGTATTTCTACCAGTAGAACTGGACGCAAAATCCATTACACTTGGTTTTTATATACTAAAAAGGTTGTTAGCATGTATTTGCTTCAGTGCAGTATGGACTTTGAAGATCTGCAGTTGCAGTGGCATGTACATGACGTTAACTTCACTGTCCACTGGTCACTGCCTGTAGTGGACTTTTTTTGCAGAACTTACAAAAATTAAGCTTTAAACTCATTCGTATTTAATTAAAGCCCATCACTTGGCCAGTTTGAAAATTGAGGTCTCAGTAAATATTCAGGAAGCATTCACTGCATCTGATTTTAGATACCAAATTAGGTTTCTAAACAAGGAGTTTAGGCACCTTCTGTAATCAGTGGAGAAGAGTTGGCACCTCCAGGGAAAAATTCAGAGCAATATAGTAAGCAGGAAGTTAGTGCTCTGGTTGCCCTCCAGAGGACTTGCACTGCTGTCTAGCTTGAATCCTCTGAAATTACCTCTGAGATACTCATCCCTCTATATTTGCTGTAAAGGAAGTCTAGCCTGGTTTTATAGGCTGTTAAAGTGGGCAACATGGATACTTCCCTTATTGTTTCCTATCGTAACTTTAAGGTCAATAATAACATTCTTAACTCTGTGTGTAATATTTTCCTGAATATATTTAGCATATATTTCTTAATGTCAGGTTTAGCTTGCATTAGAAGTGGCTGCTGCATGGTTAATGTATCTAGTATGCTTAGGAATGTTAATGCAGTAATATGTAATGTAGTTGTTTGTGTGTACGTAATGTATGTAGTATGCTCAGTTTTAAACTTTTTTCCTTTTGTAACTTAATTGACTGAGCACCCCCACATGCCCAGGGTAGTCAGTAACATCCATTTGGTTTTCTCAGAAAGTCTGCCTGCATTTTGGGTGCTCTCTGGTTGAATTGCATATGATTCTAATCAATCCGGTGTCTACAAGGCCTTGAGTACTGAGCTGCTGTCTGGCACAGATACCATGAGGCCCTCCTCATTTACCATTGCATTCAGAGTGTTAGATCACAGTGCTTTGGGTCAAACAGCCCAATTAATTTTTATACTCTTCTGTTGGTAAACAGGTGGTTTACCTAAAGCGTTGCACTCCTACTACAGCTTTGAAAGTACAATAACTGGTTATATATTGCTTTATGCAGATTGTACAGAGATGCGAAATTCGGGGAGCTGAACTGATTTCTACAGTTTGAAAAATCATTTACAGAGTGTAGGAACTTATTGACATAGTAAGTTGAGATCCATGGATTTTACTCTCCTTTAATAAGAAAGTCCAAGTTTATAGGTAAGCACAAAATCAGGGATGGGTGAAGAGAAGTCACAAACAAAGACCGTCCTTGATCAATCTTCATTGCACACAGAGAGAAAACAGCGCGATATAGGATATTATGTTATCGGCTGGAGCAGGAGGAGTTTCCAGACTTTCAGGGGGAAAAAGAGGCATTTAACAAGAGAAACAACAACTGTAACTGTTGAACACCTGGCGTTGTCTTACAGTGAAGGAGTTTAGATGATAAAATTACTTTAATATGGTAGCCATAAGAAATAGAGAATGCTTTCACCAAAGACGGTAAACAACCTTGAATCTGTTGGATAAGTTCAAATTCTACTCTCTGGTAATTCTTGTTGTAAAGACAAAAGAAGGTAAAATTGCAAAGGACACAAGGGTGTATCCAGGGGAACAAGAGCATCATTTATAGTCGCCAGAGTTGCTTGATGAGGCTCACTTGCCAGATACCTGATAACAAGGAAGACCAATCTGTCACTGTAAGGTTCCATAAAGAAGATTTGTCTATAATAGGGAGCATTAAGCAGGGTAATGGAAATTACCTGAGCAGCTACTGAATTAATTTTCATTTTAAGCATGCTCTTATTTAAAGATAAGAACTGGCTGGACAGCATGGCAGGTTTTGTATTTGAGTGCATCTGTTAAAAAAAGGACCATGAGAAGTTCTCTGGTTTTGAGTATCAACCTGGCTCTGCTGTCAGCTGACATCTCCCTCATCTAGGGCAAAACTTTCAAGTGGTGTGTAGTAGAGGTAGGACTCCATTGTGGACTCCTGAAATCATTACCTCATACAAACTGCTATTATTTAATAGAGTAGTGTAATGGTTCCTCCAGAGGGTGATGAATGTGATTCGTTATATTTGATCTTTTTGGTACCCGAAGAACACTGTTGCTAGCTCAGAAGACTTTCTGGCAAATCAAAAGGAGACTATTTTGGAGCATTTCTCTGTCAGTTTGAAATCCTCAAGCTGTAGCTTTGAGCTCAGCAGTGAGTGCTCTGCAGTAGTACCAAGAGAGCTGAAATAATCAACAATAGAAACCTTTTATCTCATGTCTGAAATCCATAGATAGAGAATGTATATATAAATATTTCTCTTTAATATTTCACATTGTGCTTCCACTTAAGAAGTTTAAAGTTCTTTCACTGAGAGTGGACATAAGCCAAACCAAGCCACAGGATTAATCATAAATAATTTACATGAAAACCCTCTACTAAGATATCCTGCAATTTCACAAAGAATGAACACATGTTCTGAGAATACATAAGGATTGCTAAAATTAGCTTGCTTTAACACGCCTAGGAACAACACGTGAAGCTGCTGTTGCCGTTTTCTGACATAGCTGATCATGTTGCTCACTAGTCATAATAATTAAATGCTCTTTTTCTGTTTGGGTTTGGGGTTTCTTCATATATTTTTTTCTTAGCGCTGCTTCCAGATTAGGGAAAAAAAAAACACCTTGCTAAAACTTCTGAACAATGTTGACTGGTAAAGGCTGTAGAACAACTATTGCTGCAATAAATAGGATTAGTTTTGGATTACTTTCTCTACAAAGACTCTGCAGCAGTGCCTTACTCCTCCTTGCTGAAAAACATCAACCCTTTCAGGTCTCCATGGTTATCTCACAGAATGAAAAGTAAAAGCATTCTGGTATGATTATATAAAAACTTGTAAAGGGTAAGTGCAAACTAAAAAAACAGTGTTTGAGGACTAAACAGTGCATTTTCAGATGGCTGAGCCTGTGTGCATGTATGGTCAGGGAGACAAATGGAAACCTTAAACTGTGCAGCATGGGATGGACCTTGGTTTGGGGAAGATATGGAGCAGGCCTTAGTGATTTATTATTGTGCCTTTTGAACAGGTGCCTATCAATTTGAATAAAGCAACAAGAAATGATAATTAGCTGAACTATGTTTGAAAACTACACAAGTGGCTTAATTATTAGATTTAAACGTCGGTAAATTACAAAATATTCAGAATTCCTAAAGCACCTGTACAGAAGAGATTTAAGAATGTAGTTAAGTCTAGTCTTGCACATGGATGTGCATTCCATTGAAGCAGGGGAGGTGTGAATTTCTGCCATGTTCTGTAGATGTAAGATACAATTAGAACTGCTTAGGGATAGCGTTGCTTACATGAATTGCTTCTCCATTGTTTTTCATTTACGAATAAATGTGCTTGGTGTGACTACTCTTGTTTCACAGGGATCTCAAACAGCAGAAAGTATTCGGTATGCAGTGGCTTGCAGATATGTAATATCCACAAGCTGTGTGTCCCAATATTGATTACAGGTATTTTATGTTTACAGACAATTCAAAGCTGGGAGGACTGAAGTATACCAAGAGAGGTTTAATACTGTTGTGGAGAAATAGTCTGAGAAAATCAGGATGCAGTTCAGGGACAGATTCCAAGTACTGCTCTGTTTAGATGGTATTTCTTATCTAAAATGTGGTATGGGGAATGGATAGTGGTACTTAGGTTAAGCGTGAGTCACCAGTGTTGTGTTTCTATAAAAAAATAAACATGCTGTGGAGATGTGACAAATATCAAGTATTTAAAAGACTTGAAAGTAGAAAGAGAATAAGCTGTCTTGTGGGCTAATGGGAGTAGGAAAAAATAAAATGGGCTTAAATCATAGTATCGTTACGTTATTTTTGCTAGGCATATTGAAAGCACTGGGACTGTGGAGGCTTCTCTGCCTGCTTGTTTGTAAGCTGGTCAGACAAATATCTGTCAGATATAATAGATACTGCCATGGGCCTAGATACGTCTTTCAGTTCCTACCACCTCTGGGCTCTATTATTCAATATAGTAATAAAACTTTCCAAGTAGTCTCATGCAAATATGCATAAAGATACAATTCAAAGGGAGTATAAAGCCTTCAGTATAAAGCACTGCACGAGATATGCAGTTTTCCTCCAATGTAAAATCTACTTCTGTTTACAGTGAAGTAAATAGTCAAGCTTCTAATTTAGCTTTGATTTCATATTGTCATCTCAGTTGCACTCCTTATTCACAGTATCTCATCCAACCCACACATCCCTGTATCAGAATAATACCTTTGCCACCTTCCCCCTGGTGGATTGGGACAACACAGAAAAAGAAACAGAAACCTCCATGGCCAACAAACTCAAGTTGATACTGTTGATGCATCAAGTTGATACAAGTTGATACATCAATATGATACTGTGTTGAAAAGGCAACGCTTATTCTGTGGTGTATTAAATAAATATCATATGTAAAGCACTGGAGATAGTTGATCTACCCCACTCGGCATCAGCTGGGCTGCTACTGCAGGACAACATACCATTAGAAAGAATTGAGAGGACAACAACAAATACAAACACTTTAGAAAACATGATCTGTAAGAGATAGCAGAATGCAGTGTAGGGATGGGAAGTGGGCCACTCTTCCTCTCATTTAGGTGTCTGACTTACACTTCAGCTGTATATGTTTAGTGAAGAGTATTTAGTGTTTAATGAGGTGTATATGTATATATCTGTGTGTATAACAACCACTCTTAAGGGAAGCATATTAACTCTTGTAATCTGTAAAAAGCAGTTACAAAGTCAAGAGCAGACTCTTGAGCAAGAAGATGGAAATCTCATTTCATATCAAAACCTGTGTTCAAGAAGGGCTTCTGTCTAAAGCAAGACAAACTCTATTATGTTGCTGTTTCTTTAACATTTATGTGGGAAAATTTTAGAAATAGGTTACCCAAATATCTTTCAGGCTCCTCTTGATATGCTGAATTTTGTTCTCAACAGGTCCATCCCCATTTTGGGTCATTTCCCAAACCTAATTTACTTTGTTTTCTATTATTTAATAGGGTCTGCTCTTGGTATTTGTAATTAACTTGTGCACATACATGCGCACACACACACACGTGGGACTTGGTAACGGGTGATTGCCTCTGCTGTGCACAAACAAGGAGGGTTCATAAGGCAGTTCATGCTTTGCATTCTTTCATTATGGCCCAAATGTGCCTATGATTAGACCACAAAATGGGAGTATGTGTAAAATATGTACTTTTACACTAGCTCACTGATCCAGAATACTTTTACCAGTCCACAGTAGAGATGAAAAAAAAAACCTGAGAGACAATTTAAAGAGGTTTTTTTTTTTAAATGAAGATCAAATGTGTTTGATTTTATATTGCTGAATTTTCAATCAGGAGAAGCTGCGTTTTGTTGTGTGTCGTGCAGGCACGTAAGTCTTAATTTTCACCTCAAAGTGCTTGAGTTTGTCTGACTCCAACTTCTACTTATCTGATTACAATGCCATTTGCTAACATGAAAGACACTGAGAAGCGCCTGTTTCATGTTACGCACCTGCATAAACATGGAGGTGTCGCAGTGCAGAAGGTGTCTCTAAACAAAAAGGAACAGAACTGATCTCGTGTTGTCTCTCGGATGTAATGTTTTCAGATACCTAACACCACTAACACTACCTTAATCCACTGGGTAAAGATCTTTGCAGACTGAAATGACTCAGGATTTTGCACAGCTATTCAGTGCAGTCAAAGGACTTCTGAGAGCATTGGAAACCACTGCAGAAAGGAAGTTTTAGGTAATTAGCATTATATAGTTTGGGGAGCAGGTTTTAAGGCTTGCTTTTTGTGTGGTTTTTTGTTTGTTTTTTTTTTTTCTTCCTGATAAATAAACTGAATTTCCTAACACCTTCTATTTCTTTTTCTTATTTTAAGTTCATTTTGCAAAAATGTATGATATATAAGCTATCAAAAGGGTTTAAAATTAAATTGCACCCTTTATTAAGAAAAAACACACAAACTGTTACTGTTTAAGTAACACATGTCTATTTTAGGTAGTGCAGTGTTTCTGTTCATGCAGCAGTATCCCAAGTAACTCTTTTGTACAAGGAATAAATATTTGAAATAAAGGCTGAAGTATGTGCAGACTAATGTCTGTGAAACAGTAATGGAAACCCATCATTACTTAAAAGTTTGAAAATTTTGAAACTTCATTGCTTTCCTCAATTTCCTGTGGGACATAAAGAAAAATCTCAGAGATTTTTCCCATTATCTGTAAGTGACAGTAGACTCATCTGTTAATCATCAATTTCCTCATTGGAAGTTCTTACCTGGAATTTTATAGAATTCTTCTAAAATATAATTTCACTTCTATTGAACAGTAAATTCCTTGAAATAATTACAATCTGGTAGAATATATTTGCATCTTTCTTACCTAATGTATCAAGAAGTGTCCATTCTTCTCACTCTCAATTTCATCTGGCTTTTAAGTTCATCGTAATAAAAATCACTCATTTTGTTAACTTAAGTAACTGTTGTCTGATATCTGAAGATACAAGAAAACATTTTAATAAAAGATTAATTTGTAAGTCTGGTTTCTGGAGTTTATTCCTTTTCATTTTATGGTCAATCAGTGGCCATGTTTAAAAGCACATACAGAGCATAAATGTGTCAAGTATCTATTACAGCCCTTTACCTGGATTCAAATTTTAAAATTAGCTGGAAAGCTTCATATGACTAACTATTGCTTAAGGGATATCATGCAATCTCACGAGGGTCCGGTTTAAAGCAACTTATTTTGTACAGAGTGCTTGCTAATACGTGAGAGACCAAGTAAGGGAAACTGTAGAGGATCTAGTTATAATCTGTAATTTGTAAACTGTGAAGAAATTAGGCTTTGATTGCACACAGATTTATAAACCTCTATTCAAAATGCTTTCCAAAGGAAAATAAGATTTCTGTTTTCTCTTTCTCTCAACTTTATTTCTCTGTTCTCTGCCCCAGTTTCTTCAGAAACTTCTGAATCTAGTGCCCCATTTCAATCAAATTTGAGAGGGGAGAAAAGTTCAGAATAATTTTCTGTTGTTTCATGAATGAAGATGTTCAAGGAGGAGAGATGCCTTAAGCAGCTTTGAAGGAAACGCTGTGTTTAAGAGCATTCTTTATTGGAAAGCCATCAGAGAAGCCATTATTGGAGCACAAACCTGAGAGATATATTTATAGGATACTGGACTTCATAGGTTCCATCAAATTTCATGGTATGGTTATTTTTTTCAGCAGAATTATTTTAATGTTTTAAAATTCAAACTTTCAAATAATATACAAGTGAGAACAGTGTAAGATTATATATGAAACTCTGGAAAAGTCACTAACAAAGATTGTGATGTGACTTGTAAGTTGCTATTATTTATTTACATGCTATATTGAGCTGGTGTACTGATACTAATAAGACCATAGAAATATAGGGACTTTACGGGGTGGAAATTTAATGGAAGTGTGAAGTGCTGAATCATAGTTAAAATTTGCAGTGGCGGAATATGAAATCCTATCATTCTCTCAGGTTTTACGTGGATCTGGTATATTTTGAAAGCGATATTGCAATATTCTCATCCATTTAATGGATAAAAAAAAAAAAAAAAAGACAATTATTCTAAATGCGTTCACCTGCAGAGCACTTTTAAATGCCAGATTTTAGGAGTTCCTTATACATAGCCTCGAGCCACAACATTTAATGCAAGTATTTTGGTTTTGGTCTATGAGAATGGGAATATTGGTTCAAGATGGAATTCCTTGTGACATACAGCCAGGTCCAATGAAAATTGTTGCCAGGACCTGAAAATTACCTGGTATGTATGAGGAAATAACACAGAGCAGAAGAAGAGTTCCATAGGGTTGAGGATCTAGCTGGACACAATATAGTATGTTCAGGTCTGTGTGAGTCAGTGTCCTGAATATCTTGACAAGTTGAAGAGTACACAACAAGTGCAATAAAAATAGCTTCAAAGTGGAAGAGAGAAAGCGGCAAACTGAACTTGTACATCTTGGCTCCATGACAGCCAACACTCTACAAAAGCATCATGACAATTTATAAATACTTAAATGGTGTACAGAAAAAGAGGAGAATTATGTAGTTCAGTGAACAGGATATAGAACTGATGGTGAACTGAAATAAAATTAAATTGTTCAGTTCTCAAACATAGTTCCTTTAATGCTAAATTTCCTTCCTGCAACAGTCCACCTCAAAGGAGGAGGAGGAAGCCTCCTTTCTGGAAAAACACTAGTAAATGGCCATTAGTGAACAAGCCTACACAGATGGAAGGTGTAACTCATAACAAATTCCTAGTTCAACAACATATAACTCTGAAGGAACTAATGCAACCATATTGTTTGACCTACTTAGTGGTGGATAGGACATTCCTAAAGCAGTTCCTGATTGGATTAGATTTCCTTTTTACTTATTGCATATGGTTGCAACCCTTAGTGTCTAGGTCATTATGCAACTTATTTTTTCCATTTCTTCAGCTAAAATATTCTTTATGCAGTAAACCAAAGCTAGAAGATAGACAGTTTGAGAGCATGGCTGTGAGCCCTGTGCTTGTGAGGGAGGAAAAGGAGGGGGAGCGGGAGACTGGAAAATGATCTGTTCTGCTTCTTTGTTCTCTCTTTACAGTTTGTTTTGCTGCTGAACACATCATATAAGAAAAATAGGTATGTTTTTGTATCTCAGGACTAGTGGAAGATGGATATTCTCTCACTACTGGAGAGAAAAGTTTAAAGGTATTCCACACATCTTGATGTATATATTTCCAGAATGAAAAATGAAAATTAAGGAAAGATTTCTAATTTACATGTAGTCAAAGAAAAGAAGGAATTAAGTGAGAATACCCTGTTGATAAATACTTAGTCCAATAAGTCAACTGGGTGAATTCCCTAGTAGAATTACCTGGAAACTGCAATAGATTTCTGGCCGTGTGGTCCTGGGGCACCCAGCTTATGCTATCGACTGGTGCAGATGGAGCACTGGATGTCAAGCTGCCTCCTTCTGATCAGTCTGTTTCTTGTACACATTTAAAGAACACATAAATCTTCCAGTCTGGCAAATATGAGATGCAGGGCTGTCCCTTCTATAGGATTCTTAGACCATTGCTTAGTATAAAGAAGAGTTGTGTTCATAGTCAAGAACTTTCCCCTAGCTTCTCTGATGGACCTATCACACAGGGCTGGCCATGGCAGCAGCTAAATGAGAAGCAAAAGCAGAGCAGACCCTCTGTGACATAGAACACATAGGTTTCTTCTATGATTTGAATTCTTTGTTAAGTGTGAGCTCACACACAGAGTCATATATTGGTTTCTCCACAAACATGCTCTCTCTATCCTAATTGTAATTCACTTTTTTGTCTCAATAGACCTAATCTGGAGCTGCATTTGCCTAGGCCTTGGTGCTTGATTCCACTGTATTCGTGAAATGTTATTTTCTCAAACCTAGCCTGCATCTTTCCTTTCCTTTTCCTTTCCTTTCCTTTCCTTTCCTTTCCTTTCCTTTCCTTTCCTTTCCTTTCCTTTCCTTTCCTTTCCTTTCCTTTCCTTTCCTTTCCTTTCCTTTCCTTTCCTTTCCTTTCCTTTCCTTTCCTTTCCTTTCCTTTCCTTTCCTTTCCTTTCCATCTTTCCTAAAGAGGCCTCCAAAGAGGAACACTGCTGTAGTGCCTATGCAGAATTATCCAAGTGATAATAGTTAAGTTGTACAACAAAAGATGCACCTTTTTAAAAACCTTTAAAGCTGTTCACAAACTGACTGCTTTATGTACATACATCTCTTCAGCCATTTTCTCCCCATGTCAGTTTACTGATCACACGCATCCGTGGCTCTTGCTTTAAACTAGTCTCTGCCACTGACTTTTACATGCATGAAGTTGCAGAGCCCTGCAGTAATCATAGAATAGAATCATAGAATTACGGTTGGAAAGGACCTTAAAATCATCGAGTTCCAACACCCCCGCTGTGGGCAGGGACACCTTATATGCTAAATCATATCACCCAAGGCCTTGTCC
Source organism: Pezoporus flaviventris (assembly GCF_033815535.1). Taxonomy (NCBI): domain Eukaryota; kingdom Metazoa; phylum Chordata; class Aves; order Psittaciformes; family Psittacidae; genus Pezoporus; species Pezoporus flaviventris. The sequence goes on along the minus strand of NW_026892579.1, from coordinate 24,538,184 downwards.
AACCTGGTCTTGAACACTGCCAGGGATGGAGCGTTCACAACCTCCCTGGGCAACCTATTCCAGTGCCTCACCACCCTCACAGGAAAGAATTTCCTTCTTATATCCAATCTAAACTTCCCCTGTTTAAGTTTTAACCCGTTACCTCTTGTCCTGTCGCTACAGTCCCTAATGAAGAGTCCCTCTCCAGCATCCCTATAGGCCACCTTCAGATACTGGAAGGCTGCTATGAGGTCTCCACGCAGCCTTCTCTTCTCCAGGCTGAACAGCCCCAACTTTCTCAGCCTGTCTTCATACAGGAGGTGCTCCAGCCCCCTGATCATCCTCGTGGCCCTCCTCTGGACTTGTTCCAACAGTTCCATGTCCTTTTTATGTTGAGGACACCAGAACTGCACACAGTACTCCAGGTGAAGTCTCACAACAGCAGAGTAAAGGGGCAGGATCACCTCCTTCGACCTGCTGGTCATGCACCTCTTGATGCAGCCCAGGATACGGTTGGCTTTCTGGGCTGCAAGTGCACACTGAAGCCGGCTCATGTTCATTTTCTCATCAACCAACACCCCCAAGTCCTTCTCTGCAGGGCTGCTCTGAATCTCTTCTTGGCCCAACCTGTAGCTGTGCCTGGGATTGCTCCGACCCAGGTGTAGGACCTTGAACTTGTCATGGTTAAACTTCATGAGGTTGGCATCAGCCCACCTCAGAAGCGTGTTGAGGTCCCTCTGGATGGCATTCCTTCCCTCCAGGGTATCAACCGAACCACACAGCTTGGCGTCATCGGCAAAATTGCTGAGGGCGCACTCAATCCCACTGTCCATGTCAGCGACAAAGATGTTGAACAAGACCGGTGCCAACACCGATCCCTGAGGGACACCGCTCATTACTGTTCTCCAGCCGGACATTGAGCCATTGACCACAACTCTTTGTGTGCAGCCATCCAGCCAGTTCTTTATCCATCGAGTGGTCCATCCATCAAATTGATGTCTCTCCAATTTAGAGACAAGGATGTCGTGTGGGACAGTGTCGAACGCTTTTCACAAGTCCAGGTAGATGACATCAACGGCTCTAGCCCTGTCCATCAGTTCTGTAGCCCCATCATAGAAGGCCACCAAATTGGTCAGGCAGGATTTCCCCTTAGTGAAGCCATGCTGGCTGTCACCAAGCACCTTGTTGCTTTTCATGTGCCTTAGCGTGCCTTCCAGGAGAATCTGCTCCAAGATTTTGCCAGGCACAGAGGTGAGACTGACTGGTCTGTAATTCCCTGGGTCATCCATTTTCCCCTTCTTGAAAATGGGGGTTATATTTCCTTTTTTCCAGTCGTTGGGAACTTCACCTGACTGCCATGATTTTTCAAATATGATGGCCAGTGGCTTAGCAACTTCATTTGCCAGCTCCTTCAGGACTCACGGATGGATTTCATCAGGTCCCATGGACTTGTGCACGTTCAGATTTTTAAGACGGTCTTGAACCAGTTCCTCTCCTACAGTGGGCACCAGGTCTTCATTCTCACAGTCCCTGTGTCTACCTTCCAAGGCTTGGGTGGTTTGGTCAGAGCCTTTGCCAGTGAAGACCAAGGCAAAGAAGTCATTCAGAACCTCAGCCTTCTCCAAATCCTGTGTAGCCAGTTCTCCTGAGAGCTTCCTGAGGGGGCCTGTATTCTCCCTAGTCTGTTTTTTATTTGCTATGTACCTGTAGAATCCCTTCCTTTTATCTTTAATACCTCTAGCTCAGTTCAATTCTAACTGGGCCATAGCTTTCCTAACCTGGTCCCTAGCTTCCCAGACAACATCCCTGTACTCTTCCCATGCCACCTGTCCTTGCTTCCACTTATTATAAGCCTCCTTTTTCATCTGAATTTTCCTCAGGAGCTCCTTATCCATCCAAGGAGGTCTCCTGGCCCTCCTGCTGCACTTCCTTCTGGTTGGGATGCAACACTCCTGAGCTTGTAGCAGGTGATCCTTGAATATCAACCAACAGTCTTGGGCCCCCCTGCCCCTAGGGCTGTATCCTATGGATGCTTACATATAGACTCTGTGAATGCCAAGGCCTGGCTGAGAGGCTCTCTGAAGTCCCAGGAGAAACCTACAAAAAAAAGATTTCAGGTTTGAAAGTGGAGATAATAAATTATTTGAAGCGAAGGCTCCGAGTTCCATGTGCTTGTGCAGGATCCAGCACACTCCTGCCTTGATTATGCCCAGAGCTCTTGAATCCTGTTATTGTATGTGAAAAACGCAGGTTGTATTATTTTATTTATAAACTGTATCATTTTCCTCTTTTTCCCATTGTCACCATGAACGTCTTTTATCTTCCCTCAACATAGCTAGAATTTTTTTCACCTTTTATGAATATTTGTCTTCCTATCTATCGTATATTACTTTGGAAAGGAAAATGATACTTTTTAGCAGTTAAATAAACAATAAGCCTAAGTTTTAAACCAACAAAGCCATGATACTCAGTATTCCAGGGTTGAACCCTGCAGTTTGTCCTCCGTTGCTCCCAAGGCTTACACCAGCTCTAAAATAAATGGGCAGAGTCCCAAATACTGAGGCTGACTTGTTATCTCTATATGTACTTTTCAGATAACAGGCATTAAATAATTCACTATACAAAGTCTTATTTCAATTAAAATGGTAAAACTGATAAAGAAGTTTTCTTTACTTTTGGGAACAGATCTCTGGCTTGTAATTGCATTAATTACAAATACACAGCTGAAAAGTTATTCAAATGCAAATTTTCTTAATGAGAAGAAAGCAAGTGGGAGTATAATTTTTAGTTGTCGCAGTTAATGAAAGTATTTGATTTTGTTTTAATTGCACTTTTAATAAAATAAAGTGCTCTCACGGTGATGAGATTTCACTAATACAGCATCAGCTAACAGCAGTGCTAGAATTTGCAAAGGTTGCTGATGTTAAAGATGGATCAGCTGGTGATGGGCTCTCAGTGGAGGTAAATGAAACAAATAACAACCACTCCTGGGCAGAGCTGTGCATGGTGCGGTGCTGATCTCTGGCGGACAGCAATGTACTAAGGGATGTCACCAAAGTAAAGCACTATTCAGATAATTTATGCCCTAGAAGTACAAGGGGAGGAGTAAATAGAGCGATGTCTGGGCCCCAGTGTTTTCATAACTTTGAACCATGGAGGAGGAAGTTGAGAGAACTGTTGGGTCCAGCCTGTCTCCACTGTTCTGAGTGCAAGAATCATCGTGAAAATACCCACATGAGCTTCTGTAAGCGACCCTGAGTTTTAATTAAAAAACAAATAAAAAAGAACTTTGAGTTGGAAAAAATCTATTTACCTCATTTTGTTTGCTTGCTTGCATTGAAATATGTTTGTGCACTCACTGCAAGAAAGTAAGTTCAGAGAATCATAGAATCATAAAATAGTTAGGGTTGGAAAGGACCTTTAGATCATCTAGTTCCAACCCCCCTGCCATGGGCAGGGCAGGGACACCTCACACTAAACCATATCACTCAAGGCCTCGTCCAACCTCGTCTTGAACACTGCCAGGGACGGAGCATTCACAACCTCCCTGGGCAACCCATTCCAGTGCCTCACCACCCTCACAGGAAAGAATTTCCTCCTTATATCCAATCTAAACTTCCCCTGTTTTATCCCGTTACCCCTTGTCCTATCACTACAGTCCCTAATGAAGAGTCCCTCCCCAGCATCCCTATAGGCCCCCTTCAGATACTGGAAGGCTGCTACTCACACCTCCAGGGAGAACTGCATTCTTCAGCCATGAGAGACCACTCAGATTTCCAGGGATCTGTATCATAGAAGTGAGTTCCAGAAGGGCTTGCTCCATTTGCAGACAATTTAGGAAGGGCAAAAAAGGTAAAATGAATCAAGTCAATAGGAATGTTTTCATTTAACTCTAATTATAATTAACAGAGTTGAAGGTGTAATAAAAGTTTCCCATAATACATCTCAGCTGTTTGCATCACATGTACTGAAGAAATCTAGTTATTTTTATCATTTTGACAGAATATAATTTGGTATAGAGAAAGTGCTAATTTTATAATTTTTTTTCTTTTCAAAGAAGCAATTATTTCAGAGGTACATACATGGCAAATCAATTGTTCATCAGTATTATGCACAAATGAAATCTGTGGAAAAAAATGCATATTTTAAATTGAAAAGATTCACCATAGAATCCTGATAAGCTTTCACCTGCTGTTAATTTTCCTCTGAGACGGAAACACTACCAAGCAGCAATGTCTAAGCACATCTTTCTTAGGGTGGAAATGCATGCTTTAAGATAAAAACTTCTAACAGATTTTGATCCCAAGCAGCAACCCATAGAAGCCTGTGGAGATCTCTCAGATAAATTTAATAGAATCGGATATGTAAGGCCCACGCACATGACAATCTCCATGTTTTACAAAGGAAGAATAAGGGTTACAGGAGTGAAGGGTGAGGCAAGAGCAGGGGGGAAAGGACATCATCCTGGGAAAGAAAAGAGGGTATAGTGAAAGTCAGGTCAGAGGAATGATATGGTAGAGTGGCAAGAGGGAAGAGGGACAGTAGGTGTGGAGTCTTTCTCAGTTTTCTGTTTTCTTCCCTGGTGTGTGAATGTGGGATATCCCCTAGGCAGCTCTGAGCATTTCACCTTTCTCCCACAGAAGCTCGTAACAAGGGGCTATCTGTGACCTCCTCTACCCACCCTGTGGGACATGGCCAGAGTTGACTTTTTCAGGTTGTTTCTACTCCAGAAATATCTACACTCATTTGACAGCATTTGGATGAATGACTCAGAGAACCTTTTCATCTGCAAAGGATCACTGGTTTAATTGCTCTAAAATCCGAATGTTTACTCCTGAGTGCATAGTGGTGACAGAGGTGCAGAGATATGCTTTGGGGAATTTGTGACCTTGGGTTCTCCAGAGGTTGCCTTTGGAGGAAGCAAGAGCAAGCTTTTCTATGCAACTGTCAGATTCCATGAATGTTTCTTTCTTCTTATTACAGTAATGGATGGAAAAAAGAAACACGATCTGGATGGTCAGGATGGCAGGAGTAACTTGTACACTGTGAAATAGGAAAGGAGACAATAACAGAGGGAAACATCAATTTGCTTCTAAATGCTTACTATTATTGTAACCGCCATGTCATGAAAGGTCATGGATATCTTGAGCTATAGAGCCAAGTTTCTTTTTTCATTTCAAATACAGTATTTCAGACACAAGCGTAATCTCCATTGTGCTACAACAAAGCAGAAGTTTAGGGATGGGAACTGGGCATTTCTAGCACCCCTGCAGCTAGTGGAGGGAGAAGAGTGATGCGGGATCCCTAGAACTGCTCCCTGGCCTTGAGGGGACACTTGTGGCCATGGCCTGTGATCTGACCCTTTCTTTCTCTGTGCAATATTGACAGTGGGGTTTCTCCCTCCAGTAAGTGCCGATGAAAAGCAGCCTGGTTTGGCATATCTGAATTGCATCGCATTAAGACGTGTAGCCACATCTTAAATGTGTATCTGTAACTGCTTAGAAGTCCAGAAGTGCAACCCCAAATATAAATGCTTTCTCTTTAACAAAGTAACTCGCTGCTGAGAAAGGCAGCAAATGCATCCCAGGCATACCTTGTGCCCTTTCAGAATGAGAAAGTCAACAAATATTAGGCTTCTAGAAAACCATGAATTAAAGAGTTATTTTAAGTTCTCAAATAACCTTAATTCTGCTTTATTTGAACAATGATCCAATAAACACACAACTTCTCTCTCTCTTTCCTTCTTGAAAACTGTACTGAAAGAGAAGCTGTGTGTGTTTTCTCTGCTCAGACTTGCCCTTGTCCGAAAGGGTACACCCCACCTGCTAAACTCTACAAGTATCTCACCCCTCTCTTCCCACCCCTTTATACTGATGCAAATGTGCAATGGAACACTTTTCTTTTTTTCCCGTTAGTCTCTACATGATCTCCAGCTTCTGCACTGACAAGTTTTATAACAAAAAGACCTATAAGGTGACTATACCCACCCTTCTCCTTCAAAAAGCTAAAATGTAGTATATTGTATCTCTTAAGGCACTCACAGCTCTTTGCTCTTTCATCACATGGCAAGGCCTGATAGAGGGGCTCCTCTTCCTCCTGAGGAGAACATCCCCTGATACCTCTCCTCAGACCCACAGCTCACCAGCACCACTCTTTTCATGTGCTGCAGTTGCTGAGAGCAGGACACTGGGACTCTTTCCATGCTTCCCCAGCCTGTCCCAAGGCAAGAAGAGGCAGGACAGAATTCAACTTGTCTGTATGTCTTACAGGTCTGGGTTCTGCTGAATTTGGAATCATACAAAGGTGCTGCTGGGTGGCTGTAATTATTCTTGGTCAATTTTTCAGTAAACAAGTACTAAATTACTTGCAGCACATACAGTGGCTCAGTGGCAGAAGAAGGAATGAAACCTCAGTTTTAGTCTTTGGCAATGTTAATCTAAATATCTCACTTTCATAGCTCCAGTGACTGTTGGTTGTTCGTTTTACTCTGCAGTTAAGTTTGGCTTTACAACACCCTTCGTGGTATGAGTGGTAGAGGTCTGTGTTTTCTGCAGTGTGAAATTCCATCTGTAACCAGTGGAAGTGAATTGCCTCAAACACGGAGGCCAGATCTATGACCCTGAAATGTAAGGGCCAGGAGACGCTTCTAGACATCATGCCATTCGTCTTTCTACTAAGAGATGAAACTAAATATACACAGGCCATCATGGTCCATGGCACCAGCAGAAAAGCTCAGTACAGCTGAGTGATCCCGTCCAGCACAGTGTCTACTGCTGTGACCTTATGTGCCAGGGTAAGTGAGGAAAACAGCCATTCCCAGCCACACATAGAGGCCTGGAGTGCCTGGAACGATCCTGGTCATTTCCTTATGCCTGTGCACGCATTCCTGCAATATGCTGATGCTTACTGAGGAGGAGGCCACTGCTCTCCTGTGGCTGCAGGGAGAGCAGCATTGGAGTTCTCTTTATGACCTACACGGCTACCCTAGACTATAATTCAAGCCAAAGAGTTGAAAGGGACCATGCTGGCACAACCCATTGCTGAGGGGTATGTATGTGCTTAATATGGTCTTGCACCAGGCTGGCAGGGATTCCACCACCTCCCCAGCTAACCTATTTTAAGGCTTATAATTAGAAGACAAACTGTTGATAAATATTCCCTTAAGCATGATTGAAAAATCATGCTTACTGAAAAGTAATTGTATTTTCATCTTTTCAATAGAAAGGAGTCATCTTGCCTAAGGGTAAATAACTGAAAGTTGGTTGTCGATGTCTAGACTCATCAACCTAGATTCCCTTTATAGCCAGCTGAAAGAAACAGGCACCTCCAGGGTGTGATTCATCTGTCTTAGAAGAGATGCTAAATGGAGAAGGATTGCTTTCTGAAATAAATGCCACAAAAATGATTAGAGTTGTACGGGAAATGGTATTCATATTCTGTGGGAAATGGGTTTAAAAGATTTGTTTTCTTCAATATAAGAATGAAGAAAAATCTCTCAGAATTTCAAGAAAATTGCATATTTAAAAATTCACTCTTGCTCCATAAAATAAAGTTTTTATTTTCTGATGTTTTCTTTTGTTTTATAATTCATAATGTAAAAAAACCCCAAACAAGCCACATTTGGAGATGAAAAGAGGTTTTAATAAGAAACCCTGGAATATGATGAGGTCAAACCGGAATATTTTGATCTCACCGGGATGCTTCAACTTGGATTGGATTTGTTTTATGGAAAGTACCAAAACTGGACCAGTTCTCTAGGAATAGAGAAAGTTTTGGTGTCTATGGAATGTCATTTTTATAGAAAACTGTGACAACAGCATTTTTTCACCCAGCTACAGGAGTTATGTATGAGTGAACAGAGCTCTGCAAAATTAACTGCTTAAAATCTCAAGACCCTTTTTATAAAAACATCCTGCTTTCCATTAACAAAGTTATTTTAATTTTCCTCATACTAACAAGAATTTCTCCCTTAAGAAAGGACTGACTGTGATATAGTTTTGAGATATGTCTTTTAAAGGCAAGCTTCTAATAAAAGTAAAATAATGAGGTATATAAGGTTACTTTGTGCTAATTTGCTTTCACAGTTTTCTTGAAAGACATGACCAGTAGACTGAAGTGTCATATAGTCCCTACTTTCATGTGACCAAGTGTGAACAATCTAAACATACAGAGTGATACCATAATGAGGAGACTTCGTTCTGGTCCTCCCGTTAAAAACAACCTATCTGAGACAGTGAAGCTAATACATGGAGCTACAGTGTGACAGTAACGAGCTGTGACAGTCTAACTGAGTAAGGGAAAGTTTCACAGAACCGGGTGTCTGGATGGAAGACTCCAAAGTTGACAAATGACTTCTAGCTAACTTGCTTCCTTCTCCGGGGCATGTTCTAGTGATGCTGAGAGACAGATGTTAAACGGAGCTCGACAGAACTGAACACACTTCAGTAAATATCTTGCTGATGGAATGATTTACACACCAGGAAGAAAGAACAAAGATTTTTAGGAAAATCTGAGTGATATCTTAGCTTTTGTAAGACATAAAATGTGAGATTCACCTTACCTAATGGTGAATACGGTATTTACACTGGAGAGTAGCAAGCATACTTTATAGTCAGTGGAGAGCAGTACATATTTCTATGGCACATTTTAGAGGCATGCTTTAGAATGAACACAACTAAGAAGCATTTATTTGTCTCGCTTATTAAAAAGGGAGTCTAGGGTAACTAGCCTAGATACCAATGCTTACAATGGGCCTATCACAAATCTTCAGTGCAGCCTCAGGATTTGATAAACTGAAGAGCTGCCTTCAGAACACTGTAATTAATTTTTCATTTTTACTATATTGATTTTTTCATCAGCTACTTGGATTTAATTCAGTGCCAGATGTTTTCTATAGACTAATTAGCCGATTATTTGAGGTAATAATGAAAGCTGAAATACACATGCGATATTCTAGTTGGGAAGAATCTAACTGCAACACATCTAAACCAACCAGAAGAGGAAAAAGATGTTATCTCCTTGTAAGCTCTATTAACTTTTTGCCAGGATAAAAACAAACTGAGTTAAAAAGAACATGCTAATTAAATACAAAATATTTCCACTTACAGTTCCTATCATAATGCTGTGTTATTCTTCTCCTATGGCATCTCCATTTCCTGTGTATAGTGCTGTGATACTTGGTGAATACGAAGTTAACTCAACACCTGGGCTGAACTGTAGTGCCAGGGCGTCAGTGCACTGGCAGGCTCCAATGTCCCAGCCCAGCCACCCTTGGGGCCTCCTGCAGCCCCCTCCTGAGGCCCTGCACCCCCATTTCAGCCCATCTCAGGGCCACTGCTCCCTGTCACAGCTATGGCATGGGGGGTGTGTCTCCAGTCCTATCTTTGGGCCTGTCTGCTTCAGCTCCTGCCTGGATCCCCTGGACCTGGTGCATTGCTTGCTGCACCTGGTGCTGTTGACGGACCCTGTTGCCATCCCTGGCTCTGCCTAATGCGCTCAGCCCCTGCAGGACGGCACCCCTGTTTTGTGTTTGGGTGTCAGGGTTTTGGTAGCAGGGGGGACTGCAGGGGGGACTACAGGGGTGGCTTTAGTGAGAAGCTGCTGGAAGCTTACCCTATTTCTGACAGAGCCAAAGCCAGCCAGCTCCAAGTCATACCCACCACTGTCCAAGGCCGAACCTATCAGTAACAGTGGTGGAACCTCTGAGAAACATACTTAAGAATGGGGAAAAGTTGCTGCAATGAGCAACTGCAGATGGAGAGAGCAGTGAGAATACATGAGAGAAAAAAATGCAGACACCAAGGTCAGTACAGAAGAAGGGAAGGAGGTGCTCCAGGCACTGGAGCAGAGTTTACCTGCAGCTAAAACATTGCTAATCATTGCTCACCATTGATACGAGTAGGCTGGTTGTACACTTGAGGGCTGGTCTGCTCTTTCAGAACAAGTACACAGACAGAAGAAGAGCCCTCACAAGCCAGGCTTGCACATGCTCTCATCTTCCTTGGATATTCAAAACAGCTCTTCACCAAAATGCCAAGAGAGGCCTGAAAAATATGGATGGAGAGATTAGATGAACACTAATGCATGTGCTAATGCACATGCAAGTTAGGGAAGAGTGGTATGCTTGTAGGCATAAGTTAGATCCTGGCCTCAACCATAACCCTTTGGCTTCCAGGAGAGAGCTTCAGGCACACTGCCATGCTCTCAATGCTCAGTACCACTGAGATTCCAGAGAGGTGTGGCTTCCAGCAGATAAAGATTGCACAGAGAAGATAATGAAGACCTCCCTGTATTTTGAAAACTCTAGGGAATAGATTTTTGGAACTGTAATGCAAAAGCAAAGGGGCAACACAGCAGAAACCTCTGTATGGTTTCTGCTTATTGTAACCTTTGAAAGATTTATCTTCAGATAACTTATATAGTGGCCCTTTGAATTAATGGAAGCATTCTCTAACGGGGAGTCTTACACCAAAAAACCCTCACCTTTCATTTTGAACCAGGCTCTTCACTGTCTTCATTTGAAGTTCTATTCTTGTCTTGGAAGACATATTGAACAGTGTTTCAGAGATTAAATGAATGGCTGCAGATATGTTAGATTGTTTAATGAGATAAGGATGCTTTCTGAACAGTGTTCAATGGAAAAAACCGCCCAACTTTGAAAGTGGTTTGGACAGCAAGTCTTAAATGTTTGGCTGTTTCCATGCTTTGAATGTCAGCCATTATTGTTCTGCTTTGAAAGTATCTCATTACTCAGTGCTTTATAAAGAGGACAGATTTGTTTGTTAGCATACCTTACTGCAGCCTGGGTAAATCCTAAACATCTATGGCATAGAAGAGTTTTCTCAATAACTTCCAGTTTATTTGACCCTTTTTTTTCCTTCCTTCCTTTCTTTCTTTCTTTCTTTCCCTTCCTTCCTTCCTTCCTTCCTTCCTTCCTTCCTTCCTTCCTCTCTCTTTCTTTCTTTCTTTCTTTCTTTCTTTCTTTCTTTCTTTCTTTCTTTCTTTCTTTCTTTCTTTCTTTCTTTCTTTCTTTCTTTCTTTCTTTCTTTCTTTCTTTCTTTCTTTCTTTCTTTCTTTCTTTCTTTCTTTCTTTCTTTCTTTCTTTCTTTCTTTCTTTCTTTCTTTCTTTCTTTCTTTTTCTTTCTTTCTTTCTTTTCTTTCTTTCTTTCTTTCTTTCTTTCTTTCTTTCTTTCTTTCTTTCTTTCTTTCTTTCTTTCTTTCTTTCTTTTTCTTTCTTTCTTTCTTTCTTTCTTTCTTTCTTTCTTTCTTTCTTTTTCTTTCTTTCTTTCTTTCTTTCTTTCTTTCTTTTTCTTTCTTTCTTTCTTTCTTTCTTTTTCTTTCTTTCTTTCTTTCTTTCTTTCTTTCTTTCTTTCTTTCTTTCTTTCTTTCTTTCTTTCTTTCTTTCTTTCTTTCTTTCTTTCTTTCTTTCTTTCTTTCTTTCTTTCTTTCTTTCTTTCTTTCTTTCTTTCTTTCTTTCTTTCTTTCTTTCTTTCTTCTGTTTTCTTTCTTTTTAATGAGAAACTGTTATAGACAAAAAAAAAAACTTTCTGAGGTAACACTCTTATTCTGCAGCACCACTTGGGTTTCAACTAATGCATTAATCAACTGACATTTCAGAATGGCCAGAAACCTCAGGTGCCATCCCTAATATTTTCCATCAGTGAACTGGACAGTGCCAAGGAGAAACCAAAGCTGCATTTCCCCTTTCTATGTGGTTTATCCTAAAGAAAACACAATCATTGTTGAACAGAAGTCCAAGAACAACTAAGATCTTAATTCCATGAAAAATGGTAAAATAAATCTAATAATACAGAAAGTAAACTCATTTGAATACATCAACAGGAAAATAATATGGAAATCATGAAAATGAAGTCAGATTTGTTTACATAAATTGTTTTTATATTTACCCTTTCTTACTTCTATATTTAATGACAAGTTAAAAGCACTAGGTGAAGTGGTCTTTATGACAAGGTTATCCAAAGATAAATTGACAACAAACCTCCTCTGTTTAACATAACCAAAACAAGAAAATGTGCATCTTTGCTTTTGTTGGGCCCGAAATAACACTTCCAGTTTTGTTTCCATGACAATACGTGTGACTTTTATGAAAGCTGTGGATTTTTTCTGCCTAAGAGATGTGACTAAAGCAGTATTTCATTTCCCTGTAAGTCTGCTTTTTTTCTCCTCAGTTATGAGACATTTATTTCCAAAAAGTTCTTCAGTCTTAAACTTCAGTAACCATAAATATTTCATATTTTCTTTCCCTTTTACCTAATTCTCAGCACCCTCCGTGTAAGAATGTCCTCTTCAGTTTTTCTATTTCTGTTTCTATCGTATTTCATCTAATCCATCTCTTTTTTCTTAATCTTAACACTGCATACTTTTCCTGTGTTTAGCCAGACTAATTTTCTTCCATTTAAACTCCCTTAGTGCTTCATTGCCTTAATAACCTCCACACTGAAGATTCCCCTTTCTTCTTGTCTGAGTTACATAAACATAATAGGAGCTGTTTCTTAAAACAGTCTTTTCATACTTGTCTTCACTCTCTGTATTCATTCTCTAATTAGCCTGTTGTGATCAGGTAACAAATTTCTTCCTTAATACAGGGCCTATCTTCAAGATTTTTTTTTCATACAATATATTATTACTTTCATCCCTATCTGATTTCGTGAGTAATGATTTTGAAAAACATTTGTTCTTCCTATAACCTAATGTCAATTTTCTAAATATATAAATAGATGTTTGCTCACATGAAGACTTTAAAGATTAGAAATTTTCACATTCCAGTGAGAAAATGATCTGACTGCTGTTAAGAAGAAATCCCAAGGGGAGAAGATTTTTTTTTTCTCTTTATATTTGGCCATCCTAAGAACTTTTTCATCAGCCTCTGAAGCTTTCCGTTATTAGTGACTTGTTAATCCACTGTTCTGATGCAACAAGGTGATTTTCTCTTTGCATTTTTGAAGTTGAATCGAATCTTGCCAAAGCTGAGAGAGAAATATTTATATCGCAGCTTTTTAAAGTGTAAGGCCATCACCCATTTTAAACTGAAGACTATAAAATAGGCTAAATTTCATGTCATTTAGTGCATAATATTTATTTCTGCTTGTCTACTTCATCCTTGCATTTTTGAAAAATTAATTAAAATGCATTTTGCATGGCATAAATGAGGTACATATATACTTAAGTATTTCTGTATTATTTATGCATTGATTTTTGTATTGCTGCTTAGTCTGTCTCAAAAGACTAACTTCTTACAGAGACATGTACTGGAAAGGATGGAATAAGCATAAAATGGATTGGATGTGGTTCAAGCAGAAATGTCAGCTGTGAATAAATGGTGTATCATGAATCAGCAGCAAGTAACTAGAGCTAGTGTGATGATACTGTGGAGATCAATGACTGAACCCTTGCCTTTTAAATGACTGACAGAAATGAAAATATTTCATCTAGATGTCCTGCTATCCTTTCCCACACCTCCTGAACAGTGAACACCCCAAATCTCCTTCTACAGATATGCTGATTTGTAGAGATAGGCCCTATACTGTGAAGATACAGCCTTCCTTTTCAGCAGCAGTTGTAGTGCCTGGCAAAAATACCACCAACATCTTTGAACAGGCAGATGTGATGCTAGGGGTTTCAGTTCGAAGTATTTCAGTAAAATAAAGTTGTTTTTCTCTTTTGTGCTACCTCCTGCTTGTAACTACTAATTTTTAGTCTTCTGACACGTCATGGTCATGGAGGTGGCTTGGTTTGGACTCAGCATTTTCTCCTGTCCAAAATGTTCAGGTGTTTAACCACCTCAGCACTGGCGTTTCTGTTAAGGGGAGCTATTTTCAAATATCTATTCCATGCACAAGAAAATAAGTTTTATTAAGTTGCCATTATTATCCTTTGCAATTAGGATGCACAATGCAATATCAAAAACCCCTGAGGAGGGCACCAGCAGCAACCACTTGGGATCCAACATACATGTAAGTGGAAGCATTTCTAATTCCTGATCAGGACAATCTGTGCTGGACATTGTCTATAACAGCCCCATTGAGTTTTGAAAGCAGGTGTGTTTACCATGTATATCCTAGGTAAATAGAAAAGTGTATATCCTTCTTGCCTACAGCTCTGGAAAAATCTCCACCAACCTTGCTTTCTCTGATCTGCAAATATTAATGACAGATTAGAATAGTTTGCTGAGTTTTCATGCAGGATACGTTATGCAGTCCCGTTCATCCATGTTCAAAACAAAGATGATCTCAAGCTCAATGGAATGCATTTTAAACAGTTAACAGGACAATTAGGGTGATGGAGAGCTCGTGGGAGATTGGCTCTCAGTACACTAAATCAAGAGCTGGAAGGAGATATGATCACTGCCTATAAATATATAGATCGATGTAGGAGTAGAGCTTTTTAAACTAAGGGGCAGCAGTACAGCATAGATGAAGAGAATTTGTTGTGAATTAATTCTAGGCTTGAAATTCAGAGAAGGATTTTAGTACTCAAAAAATTCTTGTTCTGGAACAATCTAACAAAGTAAAAAGTGATAGGTTGGTGCTTGATTGGATTATGAAAGAGATTGTGTTATATGATTGCTTGAAGCAATTGCAGTTGGATTCCTTATCCAGGAAGTTCTTTTCAGTTTTGCTTCCTGTTTTTCTGGTATGGTATATGATCTTAATAGATTCAAAGTGTGAGAAAGCAGTACCCATGACAGCTATGTGACTGTAACATGAACAAAACCATCCACAGCAAGGTGTTTTTAAAGAATCGTATTCTTCAGGGAGAATAATGAAATTCATGGCCTGGTGGAGAGCACTAGAGAGACTTACCACAGACATGCATGTGATTTGTTATCTTGGCCAGTATAAAAAGGGACGCTCTTAACCAAACAACAAAATAAATTCAAGCCAGGGTCTCCAAACACTTAACTGTGTTGAGAAATATGTAACATTTCACTTTGAAAAGAGATTGCTGCTTTGCTGGAGACATTCACTGAGCACAGAGCCATCAAGATGTTAGGTCTCCGAAGAACAGCCAATCTCATTTGGACCTGCTGAAGGAGTCCCAGCAGATGTGAGAGATTTCAGCTGGCAGAGTCCAAGCATTCTGTTGTGAAGAAAGATGGATCTCATCTGATCTAACTTTAGATGTCTACAGTAAAGGCATTTACCACTGGGCTAATGACCCTGAGCTCCCTTTTCATCCATTGGGAGTAAATAAGTATTTATTATATAAAAGAAAAAAAAAAAGGCATCAATGCACGGTGCACCCTCTAATTCTGTGGCCTTTATTTCAAACGGCTCTATTCTGAGCACCAGAAATTGTAAAGCACATTAACTGAGTGGTTTAGAATTCCTTTTTAGTTATTTTTCAACCTGCTTGAAGCAATGGAGCAGACAGCAAGAGATAAAAGAACTAGTAATGTTATTGCCACTGAGAAACAAATAAGACAATTAAAATACATACCCATGCAGAGCTACTATGCGTTACATGGACAGCATTCTGGGAAGTTTAGCTTCCTTAAATGTATTTATGCACAAACTTTCTTGTAAATCCCCAAGAAGGAAGTTAGAACTTGAAATTGCTGTTGCCAGGTTATCAAGAGTTAATTCAGTCTGTAAAAAAAAAAATAAAAAAAAAAGGCAAGATGATCTGAAAATAACTACCACAGAAAGCCAAATAAACCACTTATTTTTTTAAGTGTGAGCTTTTCTTAGGGATGCAGAGCTAAAATCACCCATGTTACGTTCACATCATTAGATGCCAGTGGAGTGAAGCATTGTTTTAAAGTCAATTAAGCTAATAATACAGGATGAATACTTGTCCCCCTTTCTCTGCAAGTCAAAAAAGTTTCTGGTCTGCCGCAGGACACCTGCACAGCTTGTTTCTACAGGAATTCTTACCTCTTGCATTTTGGCATTCTCAGATGAATTTTTATAATTCAGTTTTTCTATCAGAAGAGATAAGAGAGAGAGCAAAAATATGGACTTTTAGCAGGCCAAGAAGGAAGGCTGTTTGCAAGGAGAGAGATTTGAATAGCAGTACTGTTGAGCAAACAAAGTCTTAAATCTCTCAGATACTTTTCAAAGATTTCAATGTTAAGATACCTTAAAAAATACACTTTTTGCCTATTTATATAGCTAATTACTAGAGGGTTTGCTGTGTTTGTCCCTTGACAATGAAAATTGATGTTAAATACCTTTCGAGCTTTCAAGAATCTGCCTCAGGTTCAATTTTCTAATGAACAAAAAGGCAACCTTATCCAGAGAAGTATTACATTCAATATGCTTATTAACGGAAAAAAGTTGTGGCAGTTTATAAGCAAGCGATACAGCAGTAGCTGTGTTTGTATATAGTATTGTCTATCTCAAGCTAAATTGCAAAGACAGTAGACAGAGAGGTGTGGTGAGGAACATCTTAAATCAAGCAAGTGTCAGCTGGGCCTTATTTCCTGATTTAAACAACTACATAGCTGAATAACCTATACTTAAAAACACAAAACCTAATGAATAAGCAATAAGACTACTTGACCTATATTCAAAGCAATTGCTAGCTTCTATCCTCTGTGTTTATGTTGAGTTCTGTCTCATTCAGCTTTAGCAGAGGAGGGTGTTTTCTGAAGCAGCCAGCTCTGCTCACAGAGTTGTTTCTTCGTGATAACCCCTTAGAGCAGCAGGGGACAGAACATCACCCTTTGCCATCTCTGTTCTGCTAGTATGGGAGATGAATTTTTTAAAAAAAAAAAAAAAAAATTAAAATCCTGTAACCTTGAAAAATTGAAGATTTTTTTTTTTTTTTCCCCCCAGAAAAATGATATGGAGAATACCATTTGCCTTCTCTGCCTGCTAAAGTTTCCTGACTGGGACAGATTTTGTCCTAAACATATATGCTGGGCCTCCTTTCAACACAGCTAGTGCCCAAGGGAGCAGGAAAACAGAGAGTCAGATGTGAAGTACTCGTTTCCTACAATTTTTCCTTCTCTCCTTTCCATGTTTTTGTCTCGTAAGTGTCATCAACTTGAAACAATAGGCCCATCAGCTGTACAGTACTTTGGGACAAAATCACAAAAAGCCAATACAGAATGCAATCAGCAAGGAATTAAATGAAGGTGTTTAATTAATGGCAATCAACATAGTTTTGTTGATTGTGTCTTGTCAAACAAATTTAATATCTAATATTAAAAGCAGGCTCAAAACAAGTAATATACTTAGATTCTGATAACAACTAAGAATATAAAAAATCAGTACAATATACTTCAAAAAACTAGCCAAGAAATAGATTGCAAAATGTAGCTATGTAAGTAAACTGCAAATCATCCATAGGGGTGTTTTTAGCAGGTTCTGCAAAGATCTACCCTTTCTTAATGTTGTTCAACATCTTTATTAAACTGAGAGATAATACAATATCAGTCTGTCCTGGTTAAAGCCCAGCCAGTAACTCAGAACCACGCAGCTGCTTGCTCACTCCCCCCACCCTTCTTTCTTCCTTTCCTCCCGGAGGGATGGGAAAAAAGTCAAGAGAATGTATCTCCCATGGGTTGAGATAAGAACAGCCCAGTAACTGAGGTATAACACAAACCACTGCTGCTACCACCAATAATAATAATGATAAGGATAATAACAAGGGAAAAGAATACAACCGCTCACCACCCACCGACCAACACCTAGCCCAACCAAGATGGTTTGTTAGGTGTCATGGACTGCCTAGCTATTACTGAACTTCTCTGTAGACAATCTAACAGGAAAGGGGGATTTGCAGCACTAGAATTTATGCTAACTTCCTTGTTTATTCTTTTTCCACCTTTCTTGCTCCAGAGCTGACAGGAATCCATAGAAGTCATGCAGTATGCTGTTATGAGGGAAATTCGGCAAAGAAATACAGATTTAAGCATAGAGTATTAGATACCCAACTTAGGAATTTTGACTAAACTTTTCCTTTATGAGATCTAAGGAATACTTATTACTGTGGAAAGGTCAAAATAAGCTAACAGATGAAATTACACGATGAGCAAGTAAAAGGCCTGGTTCTAGGGAAAAAGAGACTTTCCCTATTTTAGTGGAAGTCAGCATCAGAAATTTCTATCCATTTCAGTCAGATCTCTGTCCCTTCTGGAGCAGCAATGGAAAAGAGCATTACCTTCCTGCTAGCTCCAAGGAGAGTGAAAATAAGGAATTTTTCATGATCTCCAATAGAAAATATCCTATA
Source organism: Pezoporus flaviventris (assembly GCF_033815535.1). Classification (NCBI taxonomy): domain Eukaryota; kingdom Metazoa; phylum Chordata; class Aves; order Psittaciformes; family Psittacidae; genus Pezoporus; species Pezoporus flaviventris. The sequence continues at coordinate 24,520,007 of NW_026892579.1, read as the reverse complement.
AGTAAAGAAGTAAACATTTGAGTAACAGACCAAAGCAGTTTGAATGAGGTAGGAAAAAAAAAAGATTTTGAGAAACAACGCAGTGGAGGAGGATGGGAGTAGTGAAACAAAAAAAAACAAAATAAATAATAGAAAAGTTGGAACAAAATATTAGAAAAATTCTTAAAACCTGTACAACAAGCTAGCATAGAATAAAAAGGAATGACTAATGGGAAAGTCAAGTGAGCAACAGTACTTATTTATATTGCAGTACAGACAATCCTGTACTAAATTCCGTGTTCTTATAATCAATAACATTTCCCAGGAAATTGTGAGACAAAACTGAGTAACAGGAAGTGCTGAAGGTATCTGGTTTTAGGTTGGACGACAAAACTGAGTAACAGGAAGTGCTGAAGGTATCTGGTTTTAGGTTGGACAACAAAACTGAGTAACAGGAAGTGCTGAAGGTATCTGGTTTTAGGTTGGACCTCTATCCCCGATATGCACATGGAATAGCTGGGCGACCATGGTTAATGACAGTGCTTGTGGTTTAGTGTAATGCTTGCTTCTCTATAAAACTTAACTTGCTCATGGTAATTCATAGAAAAATGTAGGAGGAATCTATTTTTCCAGTTCCAAACTTTAAAATTTTCTAAAATTCTAGACATTACCTCAGAAATTTTTGAATATTTTGGAATCTGCAATTTTGCTTTGTTTTTTTTTTTCATCAGCTCAAGTCCATCCTTTTCAGGTGTGTGAAAATAATAATCTCTATGCACCCATTTTGTCTATTCTACTACCCACAGCACCTTCTGTTGTACATACACCAAGATAGCAGGTGACCTGATAAGGGTTTGTTAAGCACAAGTGCTCTTTTCTGAAAGCTTCTCTTTACTCTCTTCACTCCTGCTGTTTGTATTTCTTTCCCTTGGCTTACATGATAATAATGCAGTGTTAAGAGCAACAGTATAGTTGAGAAACAGAGTAGGTATAAATCTGTTATATTAATTTTAGATGTAAATTAAGAGTCAAACTCTTCTCCCCCAAAAATCTATTGGGGCTGTAATGAGCCTTTTTACATGGGACAAGTCAAGAACTGCAAAGTTTTGATTAGCTTCTAGCTGCCAGTTTCCCACCTTTCATTATGGCTGTGCCTCTTCAGTTTGATGCTGTCATTGACTCCATGTCAATTTTACTCACAGATATCAACAGGAGGTGGTGTAAAACCCCATAAGGTACTGTGTAAGGCCCAGATTGAAAACAGAGGCCTTGCATTCTGCATATCAGCAAAGTGGCAAAAAATAAAAAATGAAGGCTTCTGTACTGAAAGATGAACCTCTTGCTGGAGGAGGAAGGGCAGACAATTTCTTAGGACCGTGCTGTTTGAAGACCTGTGATATCTGAAAAGCCCCACCAGGATAAGAGCGCAGACATGGTTATCACAAAATTCAGCTTATTGACTGAGATTGAGTAAATCCAAAGGCTGGTAAGTGCCAAAGCAACAAAACTTCTGGTAAGTGTCAAAACAACGAATCTAAAGAAATATTTTTTATAAAATCCAGTTACTTTCTCTATTAGTTACCTAATTTAAGCACAGTGCCATTAAAAATGTAGGCATTGAGTGAATAGGCACTCAAATTGGTACTTTCTGAGTGAAAGAGAAGGTGATCTCTTCTTAGCTCCTTATGTTACTGAACAGTTACTGGAGATCTGAACATCTTAGCTAGGAAGTCTAGTTATCAACTAAGATTACAGTAAAAAAAGTTATTAAAATAATGGAAGTGTTATTTTATTATTTATAAGGTTGTTTTGCCAAATGTCCTGGGTTCAGCAGTAGCAGTCATTTTTCTCCTTCTTGGTAGCTGGTGCAGTGCTGTGTTTTGACTTTCGGCCTGGGAACAGAGCTGATAACAATGATGTTTTGGTTTGGCCAAGGACATTGTGAGGCTCATGCTCTGCCAGGGAGGAGGGGAAGCCAGGAGGAAGCAGAGACAGGACACCTGACCCAAACTGACCAAAGAGGTATTCCATACCACAGCACGTCATGCCCAGGATGTAACTGGGAGTTAGCCGGAAGGGCTGGGAGACTGCAGGGTTGGAGGAGGTATGGGTCGGTGCTTGGTCGGGCCTGGGGGGTGAGTTATCGGTCGGCTGGTGGTGAGGTGATGTATTCTCTTCCCTTGTTATTTCCTTTATCATTATTATCATTGGTGGCAGCAGTAGTGATTTGTGTTATACCTTAGTTACTAAACTGTTCTTATCTCCACCCGTGGGAGTTGCATGCTTTTTGACTCTCCTCTCCGTCCCTCCGGGAGTAGGGGGAGGACAAGGAGGGGGGAAGTGAGTGAACGAGTTGCCTGACTGGGTTTAAACCACGGCACCAAAGTGTTCACTTTTTTTTAGAAAAAATGGACTCCCTTTGAACAAAACCCTTTGACTCTTGCACAGAAGTATTTTTCCACAAGAGCTATGAGAATCGTAAAAATTTCCCTGCTGTGTCTCTAACTATTTACTCATTAAAGTCATGGCAGGAAAATCAAAGCTTTGATAAGTCCATTTAAAATTATATTTTTTTAAATTTATTTATTTTTGGAGAATAAGAAAGGAAAATGTAAGTGGAGCTGAGGGACAAGAGGAGACTAGAAATGTAACTTCATCATTTTCAGGGATGCTACCAGTGTGTTTTTCTACTTGAACATTTCAAGAACTTGGGCTAAGTTTGCTTTCTCACAGTCTATTCATATCTTGTCTCTCAGAAGGAACACTGAACCCTGCATATATTTGAAAAGCTGCTCCAGAGCTTTAGGACTTCTTGTGTTAATGGAGGTACTTGATGTTCTGCCATTATGTTTTTCTTTTCTCAACCTGTCCATTCCCTAACAATCTGCACTAAAACAAATTGCTACTCTGAAAGTAAGAAAAAACAATTGAGCTCTATCAAATACTCTGTAGGAGTGTCTAGGCACAGATGACTAGTTACATACTTATTCCTTGTACCCTGAATGGAAAAGTGACAGAAATTGCTGTTATATAAAAGCATTTGGTCTTATTAAGATTTTGGGCTCAACAAGCTCAACCAGAGATAAAGCTGTTTATAAAAGTATCTGTTAATGGCAGCAGTGATAGAAATCTGATGATAATGCCCCATGAAAAGACGTCATGTGGTCTGACTTATGCATCTTCTGTGTAGTGGCCAAATTCTGTGCAATCTCAATCTTATTTCAATCTTAGAGATAGAAATATTTTTTTCTATCTATATTTATCATATAAATAAGGGTTTGGTAAAATAAAGCTAGTCTACAATGATGGACTCTCCTGTGGTAATGACATTAGTTTGGTGTCTTTATGACACAAATTCTATTTATGAATATTAGAATGAGAGTTACTGTGTAATACAGCCACTGCAGACTAAATGATAAAATGTTAAAAATTATAAAATCCACCAGAAGCAGAATTGTGGATCCATAATAGAAAAGAGTTGTGCTTTTTTTTTTTCTTCTTCTTTTTCACTTGCTTCATGTGATTTCATTTTTTCTGTGAAAAAAATAACAGCTGGATATTGGTACATTATTTTCATTAGTCTATTTGTTTGGAAGGAAGTTGATTGACTTGTTAGTAGACTATTTCCATGAATATAATGAATAATATATGGATGTTATTATAAATATGGGGCTGACATTTGTGTTGGTATGAGTCTAGATTTATGTATTTGAAATTAATGGAGCTGCACTGATATCAATCTCAAGCAAATTAGGTCAAAGCAATCCAAAATGGTAAGCAGAGCTGCACCAAGCCAGTCTCAGAATAAAAAGAATCTAAAACCAAAGAGGAATTCTGGATCTGGCATTAGCAAGTGTGCCAATGTTAGCTTAACCTAGCTAGAACAAATAGTAACTGTGAAGATACAACGGCATGGTCTTCCATGCACTGTAGTACCTACAATACAAACTCTCACCAGAACTTGGGTGCACGTTTGAAAGTTTGTGGTGCTGCATGTTTCTTGCAACAGATCGATCTAACAGAGATTTGCTGCCACATGCTGTACTTTCATCTGTTATCAAGAATATCCATATTCCTTAAGAGGTCTATATTATTAGTGGAGAAAGAGTGCTCATTTCCAAATGCTTTGAGTCTCTATAGTTTTTTATGCATTTGAAAATTAGTGAAGTAGCATTCTACATTTTCTTTGCACATCTATAAGTAATGATCCAACGTACAAAGCAGGGGCAATTCAGTCAAATGAAATTTAGCCCCTTTAACTTCTTCCTTTAACTTTGTGTGCTTTAAATCTGGAATGAGTCCATGAGACCTTCTGGAACCAAGGCAAATTAAAAGAATGGATTTGTTTTGGTTTCGGGCACAGTGAGCCAAATATTCCTTTCTCTAGTCCTTAGGGGACATTTCCTGCCATTTTCTGAGTCCCTACCCAACACATTTACCTCTTCCCAAGCTACTTCCTTTGGTTCAGATATGACATTATGTGTATGGTATAAATGGTAAGGTTTTGGTAGTGGATGGCCTGCAAGGGGTGGCAGGCAGAGGTCAGGGACTGCTCTATGCTAGACACAGCCAGTTGAAGGGGATACCCTGCATGCCAAAACTAAGCAAATCAGAGGAATCTGTGGTGCCTCTGTGATGACATATTTAAGAAAGGTCAGAGAGCAGCAAGGGCAATGGAACAAGTGAACAACAGAGGGAACAACAAGGCTACAATAGTGGCAGGCACTCCATGGTGGAGGTGGTTACACCCCTGAAAGAACTGTGATACATGGCAGACCCAAACTAGAGCAGGGGTTTCTTTGAAGAGACTGTGGTCTGTGAATAAACTCATGCCAAAGCAAGTACTTTGGGAAAAGACTGCAGCCTGTGGAGGACCCATACTGGAGCAGATACTTCCATGAAGTTCAGTTCATGGATAAGCTTGCATTGCAGCAAGTACCATCCTGTAGGGACTGTGGCCCATGGATGAACCCACAGTGGAGCAGAGGAAACAGTAAGAAGGAAGGGGCAGTGGAAGAATAACAGAACAAAGCAGCAGAAAGAAACAGCTATGCACTGACCGCAACCTCCTGCACCATGTTACCTCACTGATGGGACTGAGAGTGAAGACGGAGAAGCAGGGAGGAGAAGTGTCTAGAGTCAAGTTGAACCTCGGAGTGGGAGAGGTGTCTTCTGCAGTGGTTAAATAGTTGCCATTTTTATTTCCCAATACCCAAATCAGTAATTAAGTGTTTAAATTGAAATTCCCGAGTTGAGTCTCTTTTGCCAACTGCAGTAACTGGTGAATTATTTTCTTGTCTCTGTTTTGATCCACAAGTTTTCTTGTTCTTCCTATTTTCTTACCATTACCATTGTGAGGAGGAAAAGGGGGGAAGAGTGAGAAAATGGCTCTGTGGGTGTTTGGCTGCTGGCGGGGGCCATCCCATCACACATTAGACTTGGCAATGCATCCTGTCAGTGGTGGTTACCAGCAGAACAAGGTTTTCATTCCCATCTTGTTGTTTGCACTTTGCATTTGCTGTGCATCTATGCATCTTCAATGACTTAAAAACCCAAGTCTCTGGCTTTGAATTGTAAAATCACAGAATCATAGAATACCAGGTTGAAGTGGACCTACAGGAAGCGGGTGCTGTCCCTGGTGCTGAGCGGACTGGGTGGACAGCTCCTCAACACTGGTACCGCTTTTTGGGGAAAGCAGAACAACTTCAGTGGGAAGCACCAATACTTGAAAAAGCAAACACCTTACATAAAACTTTAAAAATGTACCGTAGTCTTACATGAACAGTAGTGCAAGAACACCTTTATTATCATCTATGAATTGATGCAATTTTTCTCACTATTTATACTCAACAACCAGCATTAATGCCATCACCCATGGATATCAGCATCTGCCCACTCAGACCAGGGTGATGTAAATATAAACATTTATACTTAATATTTTCTTTTTTTTTATATTTTCTATATTAACTGATATTTTTCCATTTGAAAGTACCAGTGTATTTTGGAAAGAAATGGATTAACACTTACCACAATCAAATCTATTTGTGGAACAACCAAATGGAGCTGGGAGAGAACAAATTCATCTATGTATCATACAGTCTTAATGTTTAGGATCAGAAAGGGTGCTAGATTACTCAGCCTGGCACTCTGCCTTTCATAAATCCTCACATTTCACCCACTTTCTCCTGTCTTGAACTCAGACATTTGTGTGGTTAAAAAATCCTTCTTAAAGACAGATAGGCCTGAATTAAAGAAATAAAAAATACTATTTTTTCCTTTCCCCCAGTATTACTGCTTTCTCTATTAGAGAGGAGAACTTATTTTCTTTATGCAAAACAATGTATCCAAGTCACTTCTTAATGTTGTCCCTGCTAAAAATAAGCTCTTTCATGATAGATTTGCAGTTCTTTTCTGCTCTTTCCTCTAATTTTTCAGCACCAGTTTTAAGACTTATATACCACACCTGGAGATGGCACACCGGTGTCACCAATGTCCCATGCAAAGTAAAAAACATTTCCCTGTTTCTATTCACTTTTTGTTCATACATTCACAATTTCTGCTACCTCATTGTGTCTCAGGTTCACAATGAGAACTCAGGTTCTTGTCCTCTATGACTGAAAAAGTTACTGTTTTTCAGTTTAGAATTCAGTATTCTGTAGGGATAGTTGTATCTTGCTCTATTAAATTACAGTTTGTTTGAATAGACAAGTCTACCAGATGACCCAAATCACAATGATTAATCTATATTCACTGTTAGTTACTGTTCTGTCAACACCCATGTCACCTGAAGCTTTTATTAATGCTGATTTTATATTTACTTTTAGGTCACTGAGGAGAAGGTTGAATACTGTAAAATTTAGTCATAAGGAAATCCATCAGAGACACAAGACCCTTATGATTCCATATTGACAGACAATGTTGCAGACTATAATTTCTGAGCCCACTTCTTATGCACTTCACAGGTATTGTGTGGTCATAATTATTTAACAGAATGTCATGAGGTGCTATGTCACATGCTTTACTAAAATGTACATTAAATCATCTCAGTTCCCTTAGCAAAGAAATTCTTATGTCAAAGAATTAAAATGACCTACTTCTGTGTTAACTGAAATTTGTATCTTCCTACCTTTCAATTCTCATTAAAGCCAGCATAGCAAAGATTTCACTGCAAATGTTCTGTGATTTTATTCTGCACTGCTCTAACTCTAAATGCTATTGTAAAATACTTTTCCAGTCTTATTTTCAGTATATTTTCCCATGCTTTAACTTTTCCTTTCAGCAAATATGCTACAAAATCCTTTTTATTTTGATGAGCGTATTATTCAGAGCAGCCAAAGCTGACTCACTAAAGATTCATTATTTGTTGTCCCTTAACTGCTGCTATTTACATACATTTCCTATGGGATGTTTCCACTCTTCAAACCACATAGAGCTCACAGAATGTGTATGTAAACTGGATACTAAAAGGTAAGAGGTGAAATGAGGACTCTAGTGCTAAAACCATGAAGAAAGTCACATCTAGAGGGGTACTGGTAGGGAGTAAAGTTGGAAAAGATTTAGGCAAGGAAGTTAATAATGGCTAGACTGCAATATTGGAATATAAACTTTTCTTCATAGATCCTGGGTGTCAAGGAGTTGCTTCATTTTGTCTGGTAGAAATGAAGCTTGGTATTTCAGGCCAAAATTATACATGCTGTAGCATTTTAAAACTGAGCATGAATATTTACAATTTAAAAGTTCTAATTTAGATGTGAAACAGTAAATCAAGGACATTTTGAGAAAAAGCAGCCAGTCAATCTTGAATAAGCCCCTGAACAACCAGAGACTTTTGTCAGCACATATGGTTGTCTAACAGGGCGCCTCAGAACAGTGGGTGATATTATGTACCATATGTGCTGCTATACCAACGATTTGGTTTCTGGTAATACTATAACCAAAAACTAAATTCTAAAATTGCCTAGCTCCTCTTAATCAATAATTTAGTCTTCATTTAATTACATTCTTAGTGAGCTAAAAGGCAGCCTTTCAGGTGTCAGTAGAGGAAGAATGGTTTACCTAAATAAAACAAAACTTTGGAACTATTTGCTATTCATTTCAAATACTCCACTGGAACAAACACCAAAAGAAAAAAAAGTGGCTGAATAGAGCATACAATGTGGAGGCTCTGATAATGTGTCTCATAAAATTCATAGAAAGGCATAGAACTTATCTGCAAGACCCATAAACGTGTGATAATATAGTAACAAATATTCTCCTGACCAGAACCAGTTTGGTTTCTTAGAAATTCACACATTCATATAGCTCCCCATTCCATGAGATCTCTAAAAAATCCCTTGCAATAACAAACTTCATCACTTGTGATGCACTACACACTTAAAACTTGGCCTAAAAATTCAGAAAGTTGTTTGGTTTGTGCACTTAACTGAAAATAACTTGTGGAATCTGATTTCAAAATAGCAAGTTTTCAATCATTGTGAAATTGAAACATGTTTGAGGCATCTCAGTTTGAATACTTCATGGTGAAACACCTACACCAACAGTCACTTTTGATAATTTAGGTGAAGGAGTCTTTAAAGGCTAGAGCTAGTACTTCGTAACCCAATACTTGCTATTGTGGTTGTCTTCACTGTAGGCAATTTCAGTTATTTTCACTTACAAAAAAGCATTTACTCCCCCTAGTAATTTTCATTACCTCTCTGTAAATTTCTATTTTTACAAACTCTCCAGGAAGGTTTGAATTTAGTTGTCAGAAGCAGACAAAATTCTACTAGAAGCTATAGGTCAGCTGAAGATTTAGCTCTACAGCCAAAACCAGAAATCAATGAGATTTCCTGGAATGAGAGCAATTTTCAAAGTAAATATGTTAATGTGACTACGCCATCATACCTGCACTTTCCATGCAACCTCTGCTTTAAGTATTTAAGTATTCTGTACGCAAATGTGCTTTACAGACTAAGCTCTAAGAACAAGTGGGAAGTCATATAAAAGATCTGAAAATGTAACAAAAGGCACTGAATGTCAGAGGACAGTATCGGGTCTTTGTAGGTGTTGGTGTACCCTTTGTTGTCAGTCAGCTCTGCTGGTAAAATGAAGAGGTCACAGCCTCACCCCTTTCAGCTGGCACATTAGAAGACCAAAAGAAGAGCAGTTTGTGTGAAATGGTCTCTCGTGAAGAGACAAAATGCTACGTTGTCCCTGACTCTCACACTCTGACAGGTCCTATCATATTAGCTTTTCTTTTTTCTAATTTCCAGCAGCTGCTGCTGTTGGTTATTCGAATGCACTTATTCAAATCCAGCACCAGTTACAATCACAAGCAAGATAACTTATATCTCTTGCTTTTATGAAAACCTCATTCCAATGTGCAGGCACTGTCACAGAAGTGTCCAGCACCAAGGTTAGACAATTTTGTCATGAATAAAGATCTTTTTCAGGAGCCACAAGCATGCACAGGCTTTCTCTATCATTTTTCCCAATGAACATTACCTTTCAGGAAATGCATGTGCTTTTGGTCTGGGAGGTGACCTTGTCAAAACATTTGTTTTGCTGCTAATTATATTGTAAGAAGGATGTTATAACTATAGCATCACGTTAATTAAAATTGCAAACTACAAAAACATATTAAGGAAGCTCTTGAAACATTTTAAAAGCAAAGTAGTCCACACATTTAATGAAAAACTGTGTCACATCAAGAAATGTAACAATGGCAGTGCTTAATTTTTCTCTTGATAGACATTAGGAACAAGAAATACAGCATATTGTATGCCCTGAGTGCACCAATTAGCTTTGACTCCCCTGGGAAAATCTGGGACCTCCACCTATACATCCTCCACCTCTGACACACTAGACCCATTTAAGCTTAGGCTTAGGCCCTAGCCGTTGCCTGAATTACACTGCAGATAGGTCTGTGTCAAACTGTTCCTTGGTGATCCTGACTTGCTGACTGGACTTCCTGGGTTGACCTTGAACCTAACATGTCACTTTGCACATGCCTCATTACTGGACTGTTGGCTGAGCCTGTTACTGTCACTTGACCTTGCTCTGCTTGTCCTCTTTGGATACTGTGGGACTGTGTCCTTGTGAGTGTGGTCATTGTTCCTGCACTGTGGTCAGCTCCTCTCATGAAGAGGCCTCTTTCTTGTTGTTTCTTCCCATAACATAAAGTTTACAAGCTAAAGCAGAGGTCTGGGAATCAGGATTTTTAGGCTGCTCACAATTTTGCTCTTGGGTCCCAATTTTCAAGGCAATCACTTAGTGTCTGATTTTTCTAGTCTTTGACTTTATGAACTGGTGTTGTGGTTAGCTGTTGGCATCTTTAACTTCTTTTCAAGAGAGGTCACTGTTTAGGAAGCTTTAACCCACTTTCATTCTGGATTAGAGATCTAAATCATGAAAATGTCTTAATCAAACCTGTAACTGGTTGAGGTTCAATTCTTCAGTTTGCAGCATACTCTCAAAATGATTCAGCATTTACACTAGAAAAAAAAAGATACTGGCAATCTTCTGTCAAATCCTATCCACAAGCCAATTTTTTCTCACCTGGAATGCCAAAGCAAGATGCTGCACAAAGCAGGTTGTACTTCTTTTTCAGGTCCCCTTTGGTGAACATTCAATGTGTTGTCCAAATTAAAGAACAGGCACAATAGCTGTAGATACAGGTGCTGAAGGCTAAACTAAGACTGGGTAGAGAAGTTATCTCAGTCTTAATTTTGCTCTTCTTGCTTTCACAGTGAAAAATATGAAACCTGGAAGCACAGAAGGTCTTCCTGAGCCAGGACATATCCTCCAACAGAAAAAGAAACAGTGCCATTTCAATACTGGGAAAAAAATCTTGGGCCTTGTCAGATCAGACTGGCTTCTGTAGTTAGGAGCTGTGAACTGCAAAAACAAGAAGTCAAAAGGGTCTCTTCAGCTATACCTACATTAGGCTAAACAGCTAGAGCTTCTGTATCAGGACCCTAAGGTCAGCCAAAGCAGGTTGGCCCAGTCCACAGTTTTTAAACACTTTTATTCTCCATAACAGTATGGGATCATTTAAGTTCTTTGTAGGAACTGGCTGGCTTGGGCTGTCTTGAACTAAGGAAAGGAATTGTTTGGCAGATGTGATAGCTGGTATGGGAGAAAACCTTGCTGCAAACTAAAAAACTAGAGACAACTGACCAATGTCTATGTCCATTCTATGGTACTCTAACTTATTGATACTGACAAAGCTTATGATGCTTGTCAGGTAGACGTCACACTTAGTTATACTCTTTGGATCTTCTGGCTTAATAGGTCAGAATAAGCAAAAACATGTCAGGCAAAATAAACAGGCATTCTCTTCTGGATACCATTTTACAATACCAAACATAGGTGCCAATCACAAGTTTGTGCTGAGACTAGTAATGTGAATTTCCACCTTCTATCTTTCACTAGCAGTAGAAAGGTTGACAATATAACAGTTAGGGCAGAATTTGGATTTATAAACAAATTCATTTGTCAATTTAGATGTCACAGGGTATTCTGCTCAGGGTCCTGTAAACCCCTTAGTGGTGTCTGCTGAGCCCATACAAATGTCTGCAGCACCTACAGGGTCTGCAAATGGCACTAGGTGCTTCTGTTTAGGTAGTTAATCTGTTTTAATCTGGTTAGCACTGTTGATGTAAATGAGACTGTTAACACTTCTCAGATCTGATTTTTAGATCTCTGCAAGTAACTCCTAGGATTATCTGGTGTAAGTCTTCTTGTTTATCAGCAGCCTATTTCAGGACACTGATAGATGTTTAATACAAACTATTCATTGGCTGAAAATGGATAAATCCTTAAAACACAAGACCAGCTAAGTAATTTTGGATATTAATTTTTTGTCACAACTATTGCAGTTGAATGTATTTTGCTTGGTCACTAATGGCATGTTTATATATAAATACTACTGAACAATTTCAGTGGTAATGGCTATCTTTACACTTTCATTTAATATTGAAGCATTCTATAAATGACAGTAGTTTTGCTAGCTGAAAACAATGTCAGGCACAAGACCTTGACAATCTGTGCAAGTTTAAATAGGTACAAAACCAGGCATGCAGTCTCCCCTGACAGGTTGTTGTAGTGCAGGGGTTTTGTATTAATTCTTCTATGTTGTTAGGTCTTCCTGATCTTTTTGTTTTACTTCCAAATAAAATATTACTAGAAACTGGTTAATGTTTGGAGGACTCCATAACATCAAATTACAGAGCCGTTTGACATACAATGTAAGCTCACACATGCAGTTCCTAACACTTCATGGGTTAGTGGATGTCATCTGAGCTGCAGCAATTCTACTGCAAGTGTGTACATCTAAAGATCTGGATTCATATGCTAATGAGAGGTTAATTCCATTGAAATCACTGACTAAGCTCTTGGGGGCCCAGGCCAGCGATTTCAAAAGCATTTCAATTTAGTTTGACTATTCTTCCCTGCAAACTAAAACAAGATGTGATGTCTCACATTTGCTGAACACTAAAAGTGTGCATATTGGTAGTACCTGACAAGAAGAAATGCTTGAATCACAGCAACTCTACTGTGAGCTACAGACCTACCAGCCATAGGCCTTTCTACTGGACTCAGATACTGCTGTTATCAGTTCCTTTAAGATAAGGCTTTTACTGACATAGACAAGAAGTGTTAACATCATTACAACTAGAAAGACAGATGCCATTTTGCAAAATGTTTGCTAGCATATTAGAAAAATCAGTCATCCAAAATACCTAACACTATTAAAAACAGTTGGGTTTTGTTGTTTGTTTGTTTGTTTCCTCTATTTTTTCATTGTCCATATTCACCCTTGCTAATTCACACTATTCATTAACTTTCACTGGGGCCACCGGTTTTGAGTAAGGTAAACCAAATATATTTGCCTACATTTAAAGATATTTTTGCACTTGCATGCCTCACTTTTCTAATTGCCTCAAGTTTTTCAATTACTGCTTAGAAAATGCCAAGTCAAACAGCTCCTCCATTGCCCTTCTCACCCTGTTTTGTCTTTGTCCAGTGGGAATACTGTCACTGCCATAGAGATCAATAGAAATGGGGCAGGATGTTTCACACTGACATTCCAAAGAAAGACTCCTTTGATACAGGTACTAAAAAAATTAAATCCCTGATCTCCAACCTGACCAGCTTTTGCTTCCCAACCTCTGTTTCCATGGCATTCTCAGCTGGTAGAAGGCAGAGAGCTAGTACAGTAAAAGAGGCAGACCAGCTTGTGCAGTACTTTCCTAGCAACACCTACAGCCTGTAGGATCCTGTTGCGTTAACTTTAACAAGAATAGAAACAGAATCTCTTTATACCTTTTTTCTTTTTCCCTTTCAAGGGTATAAATGGAGGAGAGAGATTGAATGGGAACTAGCAATTGCTGACCCTTGCATTTAAAGTGCTACAGCACAGCAGTAACCTTCAGCAGCAAGACAGGATCCTGGTCTAATAAGCTACATTTGTACTCATAATGAGAAATAAATATCTTATCAGAATGCTAGTCTTTCCTAGTTTTGAGTGAAAACTATCTAGTTTTTGCTTATGTGATAGCTTAAGACATGATTCTACCACTTGTTTTTTAAAGGATTCATAGGTTTATATGTAAGAAATTATTTACGTAGGTAAAAGTTGTAACAATAAGTTACAAAAATGTTAAAATAGTAATTCTTGTAACATTATGCTTAAATGATTTTTAATTCAGTGGAGCTACTTCAGCTGTAAATCAGCACACCTAAAGACTCTGAAAGGGACCACAAAGATAAATAATTACATCTCCATGAGGTCCTATTAGAGTCATCTTAGTTCCACCAATACAGATCAGAATACAATACAAAGGACCTAAAATCATAATCCAAACCCTCTCTGCAAAAGCAAGTATGCTTAAATGCCATCATGATATTAGGATACTGAAGCTATGGTTTAAGAAATGTGGAGAAACTGGATATAGGCTGTTTCAAATTGCCCATGACTTTCGTGTACCTTTCATCCAGGCCACTTCCTCGTGATAGCATTAAGAATAAAATGTACACACTTTTAGGAAGTAAAGAAGAAGAGAGTCAAGAAAGCTATTTTCATTCTAGAAGTTTGGTTGTTTGGAAATCTGAAACTGCCAGATGAGAATACTGAAGAAAAGAATACTCTAAGAAAAGATGTGACAGCAATCTTTAGATGCATTAAAGGCTTCTGCAAAGAGGGTGAGAGGATGTCCCCTGTATACAAAACAGAAAACAATGGGCTAAAATTGCAGCAGATTTAGTTTTGACATTAGGAGTAGCTTTCTAATAGCAAAGATAGCCAGTCTCTGGAACAATTTAGCTGCCCTGAGGAACAGGGTAGGCAAAAGTCTAACAGCAATGATGACTTACCATAAATGAATAACAGATCCTACTTTGGGTGGGAAGATGGACCAGGTGGCCTCCTGAAGCTTCTTCCCATGGTCTTCTGTGATTACCTATACTTAAGATACTAAAAGAACTGGTATTTATCACACTTAATGCTTGTCAAAAACACTTAAATAGGCAAGAGAGAAAACCTAGGAGAAACAGTGACATGTTGATTCTCTCTTCAGGTATTTTGTTCTATCCCTACTTCCTTCTTATCCTTTCTGTTCAGCCACATTAGACACTTTATCCCCTTATACTGAGTTATCGTATTCTCTTCTCATACTCTCGCAAGTTTGATTGTTCAATTCTTCAGTGGAAGACAACAAACTTGGCAAAGGAACCTCTGCTTCTCTTCACTGAGTATCATATTTGACTTGCACCTCCTTTGACATCTCAGAGAATTACTGACAGATTGTGTGTGAATGCAGTGCGCAATCTTTTACATGCATCCTTATCCTCTGATTTTTCTCTCTACTCCACTCTTTACCCAATCTCCAGGTGAGAGATTGGTTTGGGGTTTTTTGTCTGCAAAACGAAAATAGCAACGATTCTGCAATTTGAACATTTTAGAGGATAAAGGCAGTGTTATGAAAGCATAGAGGCTGATTATTCAACTACTTTAAAACATCCAGACTGATTAAGTATCTCACCTTTGGTACCTCCAATCTGTTTACACACAGTTTGGAAGACATCTATGTTTAAGAACATCCAATGAAGAGATTCACAGATACGTAGTCAAACAAGTCGTATTTATATGTTATTACTAGTAGAAATATTTGAAAGGGAAGAAATCTTTGCATTAGGTCATTCAGTTCACTGATCATAGGCTCTGTGAATGCCATCTGATAAGCAAAGGCTAAAAGAAAGCTCTAAAGCTTCTCAGCCGCTGGCTACAAGAGTAGCTGGTAGACGAAGGTATGTTGTCTTGATATTATGTCTTACATGAAACTTTCAGATACAGAAGATTTTCTGGGAAACAAAATAATGCAAATTGGTCCTTTTAGTATTTCAGGCATAACAATAAAGGTTCGTGTAATTTGTCCCTCCATCAAAAAACACCAGGCTGTCTTCCAAATAGTGGTGTTTGGGCTTAGCCTTTCATTTTTTCTATTCAGTCAATTGCCAGTTTCCTTTTTCTATCTATTAAATTTGAAAAATCCCAAACAAAACAAAACACCACCTTTGATCTCTCTTCCCTTCTGCCCTTCGCACCAAGGTAAAATTCTGTAAATGGCCACAAAGCTACTTACTGACTCCTTTTAAGTGTCTCCTTACACTTTCCTTTTCCACACTGGCAGAAGCCCTTGGCCAGGACCATCACCTCTCATGCTACCAGATACTGAGCATTGTTTCTTGATATGCTCCCTCTCCTGGCACCCGGGTATTCCCTCTGGCTTCATGCTTAAATGTCACACTCTTCAGGGAAGGAATTGTGAATGGTTCATGAGACATGTGGCACTAGCCTGGGTTTAATGGCAATGCTCAGTGCTGAAAGTCAGTCTTAAGCTTCAGGTAAAGTAAGTTTCTGAGGTATGAAATGGTGGAGTCCTTGTGAGCTCAGATGAAGTAAGGCTCTGAAAAAAATAATCGGATCTCTGAGCCTGATGGGATGCATGCCAGGGGTATTTTGCTTCAAAGAGTGCCAATAGAGAGAAGAGTCAGAATGAAGCATGTTCTGACCTCGGAGGAAAAAGCACTCTGAAGTCTAGACAGAGATCTTTACTATACTTTAGTACATCAATATAGTATTCATCCTTTCTTTGGCTTGTAGTGCAGCTGTTGCAGGGCAGAGACTGCTGTTAATACTGAACTCTCCAGGGTTTGTGCCACTATCCCTGACAAAGCAGACCTATCTAGGCCAAGAATACATCAGCTTGAGACAGAACGCCCAGAAAGCAGCTCGTTGCCCTGACTGCCTACCACCATGCTTCTAAGGGTGGCACAAAGGGGCTCTCTCCCTGCAATTCCAGCACCATGGCTCTGAAGAAACTATGACTGCTGCCAGAAATCCACCAAGCTTCTGATCTGAAAATTGCCACTTGCAGTTCCTGGGGTAAGAGCTCTCACAGAAATTCAGGGTAAACTTGTGCTTCCAGGGTTTGGCCATAATCACCCTGCAGGAGGTCAGAAGACTTAGTGGGGTGCTCTGAGGACACAAGGCTGTACAAGAACCATGTGAGTTAAATCACTACTATGCCTGAAGACATTCAGCTAGTGTACAGCATCTCTGGGGATGCTCTTTTCAACAGCAACACCTCTGTAGGAGCTGTTTCCTCTACAGAAACACCTAAGCAGAGAGCTCCCCTTGCTAGGATGCAGTACTATAGAATGAAATACCTGTTTCAAAGAAACCCCTATAGTTAAACTGATGCAGCAGATGCATTGCCTGCCTTTCCCCGAAAGGCAAATACATTGCAATAATGTGAATTAAAACCTAAGCAAATATAGACTATGTAAGACTGTAAGCTACAATGCACCACACCCATACATTACATCTCTTCTACAGGTTTGCTGCAGAACATCTATATAAATTAAGCTATGATGGTAGGTAGTTCTTAATACTGAGACAGCTTTAGAATAATCTCTATGATTTCTGTGGGCCTCTTTCCATTATCACCAACACTTTTCTGGTTTGTGATGCCTCTGAGTCTTGAAAGAACTCTCTGAGGACAGCTGATCCTGTCAACTCTCACAACACAAATGGGTTTACCTTTGCTTTGACAAGTATCTCTGGCCTTCAGAAAGAAGTTATTTTATTTTGAAGTCTAATAGCTTTGACTTCTGGTTTCTTGATTTTTCCTTTGTGGTACAGCCACTAGATTGAAAACAATGTGGATTTTTAAATCAAAGTGGAAAAAATAGATTCCTTAAAACAAGGAGAAGACCAGCAACAATCCTTTCCAAAGAACTGAAATACGTATTCACTGTCTCCTTGCTGACCAAAGCTTTCCTCCAACTGAAGTCTCTCATCAGTCTACCTATGTGCTATAGTACCACCAGTTAAAAGACAAAGATCTCTATATGCCTTTTAACCCTCTTCCACTGCAAAGTATAAGAAGCAGCTTAGTCTGACATCCATTTTGTTAGTTTCTACCAACAGCAGCTGGTAGATTTCTCTGGGGTTTTCTTTAGAGCATCTGGCTTGGGTCAGGTCACTATAAAAAATTTAACAAACACCTTTTACAGGACTGGCTTGATCTTTTTTAAATACAGAAATCTCATCTATCTCCAATCTAACAAAGGTTTTGTTTCCATTTTGTCAGCGAAGAAGACATATTAGGCATTGCATTTAGTGAGATATTGAACATCACTTTGTTCCTAGTGTATACAGGAGCAGGCTGTGCTTAAAGGACACATTGCTTGGTTTTGTGTTACTCTGTGGCAGGAGTAAAAGATTTTTGTTGTGATAAAACATATATTTCTTAATTTTGGACAGCAATGAAATGGGCTAGACTCTAGGCTGCCTTTCAGCTAATACTGGAATGAAGGAAGATAGGCTGGGCAACTGTGTAGCTCCTGAGATGTGGGGCTAATTTTCAGGATGATTATTAAAAAAAAAATCCAACAAACAAAACCCAACCAAATACTAAGAACATAAGAACTGCCATACTGAGTCAAAACAAAGATCTCTCTTGCCAATGTTCTGTTTCTAATAATGATTGAAAATTGACATTTAGGGAGGAATAAGAACCATGTAAGTATATATGGTTGTTTCCCCTAATAGTCATCTGGCTTCTTACTGTTTTAAGCTTAGAAGACTTCTCAAGTCTTTTATAGCTTGTTTATTCACCAGCTCTTCATGAATCATTCTTTCAAATTCTTTCAAGTACTTCTCCCCATGGACTTATATAAACTTCTTCCACTTAAAGTGTCTTTTGCAAGATTTTTCACAGATCTGGTACCTGAAGTGCGAGGAACCACCACCACAAGCTTTATTTGCTGACTCCTAATCTCCCTGAAAAGGACAGTGAATAGTTGATACCTAACCACTTCAGTCATGCTACTTATGTTTTTATAGGTCTTTATAACATCGCCCACAAATCACCTTTTTCTACACAGAATCCCAGCACAATGAATTATTCATTGTACAGAAGCCATTCTTTACTATTTGATCATCAGATGTTTCCTTCTCTGAATCTCTTTTTAAGCTCTAATGTATCCTTTCTGGATCTCCTCCTGTGGAGGTCTCCACCTTTTTAATCTCCTCCTGGAGGAGACCAGAACTGCAGATAGTATTCAAAGTATAAGAACTGTACATTTATCCAGAGATGTAACTGTGTTTTCTGTCTTGTTCTTTACTCCTTCCCTGATAGTTCCTAGCACTTGATTTATTTTTTGACTGCTACTGAGCACTGAGACAGTGCTTTCTTGGAACTATTTATCTTGACCCCGAAGTCTCTCTTACTTCTGAGTGGTAATGGGCAGGTCACTGTCCACCATTTGATATATGAAACTAAGATTTGTTTTCACCACAACATTTCACAAAATGTTTTATTGATGTCATGGAGCCTTTTTATTGCTCTGTCATGAAGGCTCACAGGATCTTTCAGCAATTGTATGCTCAACCCTTGTCCTTACTACGTTGGTAACTGCATGATCAGAAAACTGAAATATCACTGCTTATACCCTTTTCCAGGTCATCCGTGGTTATGCTGGAGCATGTGGGTGCCAGCACAGAATTCCGTCAAACTTCTTTTCCTTCACTGAGAATTTTGACTATTTAGTTCTTATTGTGTTTTACCTCTTGCTGTGTTTGTTCAGCTTGAAGAGAAGGCTAAAGGGAAATCTAATTGCTTTGTTTGTCTTTTTAAAATGAGATTATAAAGACCACAGAGGTAGACTCTTCTCGTAGGTTCACAATAAAAGGAGAAGTGATGGACGCAAGTTGCTGCAAGGGGAATTCTGATTAGAAGACACTCTTCATACTGCACCAAGACACCCAAAGAGCTTGTGGGATTTCTAACCTTCAGGATAATCAAAGCTTGACTGTTCATGACCCTGAGCGACCTTATCTAAGGTGTAAACTGGAATTACTCTGAGCAAGAAATTGGACTGTATAACCTTCAGAACTCCATCTGAACCTAAATTATTACATGCATTCTATGCATTTAAGACAGGATTTTCCTTCCTCTCCCTGATGGGAGATGGCTGTTCAGCATCCTTTCTTGAAGTATACTGTCAAGGTCTTTTGGAAATCCCAGTAAATCGTATCAACAGGATCACACAGAACCACATACCTGTTGACAACTTCTAAGAATTCCAAGAGGTTTACAAGGCAGAACCATGTCTTTCCTGTTCAAGATCATAGTCATTGGCTGGTGTGAACACACATTGCCATTAGTAATTCACATATTTCCTCTTTAAATTTTTAGGTGAATACCATTTGCCCCTGGTAATTTCATACTTTTCATTATATTTCTCTGAATCACAATCCCAGTTCCAAAGTTACTTCAATTTTCAGACAGATGGTTGTCTGAGCTCCTCTTAAAAAATGATGTTTGTGCTGCAGTCTCCCATCTTTTCTGTAATGTACCTGGATGTCAGTAATCCATTTAGCTTCTCTGCCATGCTCACGTCCTCTCTGCCCGTCTTCTACACCAGTTAAGGAGGTGCTACAAAATGCTTGCCAGATTATTTTGCTTCTCATGTCCTAAAAGAATTTATTACTAATTTTAGTTCCTTTAGGAAGCTGCTCTTCCGATTCTTTTTTTGGTTTGCTTGTTTATATTTTCACATTTCATCTACCCAAATTTATGATCTTTTTCATTTTGTCTGAACACAACCTTGGGTTTTTAAATGATGTTGTCTTAATTCTAACAACCCGGTTTAGCCATTCCATCTTCCTTCTGTCAGTTTCCAAGCCTCTCCTAACACAGTATACAATATTGTGTTTCCACTCTGGTGTCCTTCAGCCACTACATCACCTATAACTTCATTCTCTGTCACCCAATTGATGGCATAACTGTGGTGAAGTTTTTGGCCTTTTTCTTTTTTTTGTCATGGATGCTGGATCTAGTAACAATTATTGTTAGAGTGCTTCCAGAGGAAATTTTGAAAGAGATCTTTGTCATTATCTTGTCAAGGGCTGCATTTGGGGGGGTTGCTAGCCCGCTGATCCATGAAAGAATCATAGACAATTTCATCTATGATTTATGACCCTGAGTAAGTTTCCCTTTTCTACATGAGGTAACTGAAGTGACTCAGTACTTTCTGTCCTTACCAACTCTCTGACTTCTTACAGTTTAACTCGGCCTGTCTCAGCTCCTGGTTGGGAGGCTGGTAGCATTGACCCCATTCTATGCTCTTCTTTTTTGGGTCTGGCATTTCAATCCAGCCTTTATGCTACTTGTTTGGGTGGGTAGTTTGTTAATTCATTTTGATCCCAAGCTCTAACTAAACATGTAATTCGATTGTAGCAGTAACACGACATACTTTTGTTATCCCTTTATCCTTTGTACACTAGTATTACAGCTTCCTGCTGGCTATCTTTCTTACATTAGGATGAAAACCAGCTGTAATTGATAGTCATTCAATCACATCAACAGTAGTTTTTGATCCATCTCCTTTACTTTCAGGACTGCAGCAAAGCTATGCTATTGTGTTTTGACCCTGATGCCTGCTACTCTAACTCTACTAACATCACCATCTGAGTTCCATCTTCTGTTTCTCTATTACACTGGTTGAGACCAAATGCTTTCCCCTTCATTGCAAATTAATTAATTCTACGCCATTTTCCTCATCCTGATAATCTTCTATTCTGTCACTTTGATTTTGTCTTTAGCCCAGAGGCAACAATATTGACTGTAACTGAAGACATTCTTAAACTTGTAAAAAGCTCTTCTCTAATTATGCCTTGAACACAAAAAGTATTTTAACAGCTATAATTATGATTCTATTTTTAACACAAAACTACACTTACATAGATACCTCTTTGCAAGCTGAATTTCAGGTATTGACCTGAGACTACAGACCTCTCTTTTAGGAGTTCAGTAGAGTCTCATACACCCTGAGAAGGGGAAAAAAAGCTTTAAAAGCATTCCAGCTTTTCACAGTATCACAGTATCACAGTATGTTAGAGATTGGAAGGGACCTCGAAAGATCATCTAGTCCAATCCCCCTGCCGGAGCAGGAACACCTAGATAATGTTACACAGGAATGCGTCCAGGCGGGTTTTGAATGTCTCCAGGGAAGGAGACTCCACAACCTCCCTGGGCAGCCTGGTCCAGTGTTCCGTCACCCTCACCGAGAAGAAGTTTCTTCTCAAGTTTAAGTGGAACCTCTTGTGTTCCAGTTTGTACCCATTACCCCTTGTCCTATCATTGTTTGCCACTGAGTAGAGCCTGGCTCCGTCCTCGTGACACTCCCCCTTTATATATTTATAGACACTTATAAGGTCACCCCTCAGTCTCCTCTTCTCCAAACTATAGAGACCCAGCTCCCTCAGTCTTTCCTCATAAGGGAGATGTTCCACTCCCTTAATCATCTTTGTTGCCCTGTGCTGGACTCTCTCCAGCAGCTCCCTGTCCTTCTTGACCTGAGGGGCCCAGAACTGGACACAATATTCCAGATGCGGTCTCACCGCAAAAGGTGATTTGCAAAATAATCTGATAATGCAGTTCTTTGAGAACAAAATGACTATTGGAGACCACTGGGAAGTAATTTTAGGAACATAATCTCTAGGCATTATTTACTTCAAATTTCTTAATAACTTTTTCATTTAGGCAACATGGAATTTTATATAAATTGTATTATATTGTCAGAATGTTGAAGTAAGATTATTCAGGGCAAAACTTTTAACTGAAACACATTGATTTAGGTGCCACAGTTTTGAATTGTCTTCCTCTTTACAGTTTGGTACAGGCTGAGAAAGTTGGGGCTGCTCAGCCTGGAGAAGAGAAGGCTGCGTGGAGACCTCATAGCAGCCTTCCAGTATCTGAAGGGGGCCTATAGGGGTGCTGGGGAGGGACTCTTCATTAGGGACTGTAGTGATAGGACAAGGGGTAACGGGATAAAACAGGGGAAGTTTAGATTGGATATAAGGAGGAAATTCTTTCCTGTTAGGGTGGTGAGGCACTGGAATAGGTTGCCCAGGGAGGTTGTGAATGCCCCATCCCTGGCAGTGTTCAAGACCAGGTTGGACGAGGCCTTGGGTGATATGGTTTAGTGTGAGGTGTCCCTGCCCATGGCAGGGGGGTTGGAACTAGATGATCTAAAGGTCCTTTCCAACCCTGACTATTCTATGATTCTATGATTCTATGGTACCTCCTTATGCATAAAGAAGCATAGAGAAGAGATTCAGAGCAGCCCTGCGGAGAAGGACTTGGGGGTGTTGGTCGATGAGAAAATGAACATGAGCCGGCTTCAGTGTGCACTTGCAGCCCAGAAAGCCAACCGTATCCTGGGCTACATCAAAAAGAGCGTGACCAGCAGGTCGAAGGAGGTGATCCTGCCCCTCTACTCTGCTCTTGTGAGACCTCACCTGGAGTATTGTGTGCAGTTCTGGTGTCCTCAACATAAAAAGGACATGGAACTGTTGGAACAAGTCCAGAGAAGGGCCACGAGGATGATCAGGTGACTGGAGCACCTCCTGTATGAAGATAGGCTGAGAAAGTTGGGGCTGTTCAGCCTGGAGAAGAGAAGGCTGCGTGGAGACGTCATAGCAGCCTTCCAGTATCTGAAGGTGGCCTATAGGGATGCTGGAGAGGGACTCTTCATTAGGGACTGCAATGATAGGACAAGGGGTAACAGATTAAAACTTAAACAGGGGAAGTTTAGATCGGATATAAGGAAGAAATTCTTTCCTGTGAGGGTGGTGAGGCACTGGAATGGGTTGCCCAGGGAGGTTGTGAATGCTCCATCCCTGGTGGTGTTCAAGGCCATGTTGGAGAGAGCCTTGGGTGACATGGTTTAGTGTGAGGTATCCCTGCCCATGGCAGGGGGGTTGGAACTAGATGATCTTAAAGGTCCTTTCCAACCCTAACTATTCTATGATTCTATGATTCTGAAAATGTATGTTTGAACATAAAGACTCAGAACAAATAGAGAGGATTGTATATATAAGAGAGAGCTATTTAACACATAAATAAGAATATTATGTTGCATCTTTTTGGTTACAAAAATAACATTTAGAAAGAGAAAATTAAACAGCTGGTTTCCCGATCCATATTGAAACAAGTACTTTAAATCACCTGTTCAAGCTCACCTGTTTTACTGCATATTGTGGTGGACTACAAGCTGTCAGCCTTTGTTGTGACTCAGAGTATAGCAACCAAGGGAAGACTAAGGTAACTCCTTAGTTTATTCAGCTTGATTGTAAAAGCACCCTAAGATGTAGAAGGTGGATGGACAGTTAGAACACAGGAACTGGATGTGGCCCTTTACAATTTCCTCTTCATTTCCAGCGATTCACTTGATGCTTGGGTAATGTCACTTACTCAATCTTTGCCTCAGCTTCCTGAAATCAGTCTGTGCCTCAGCTTCCCCAATTATAAAATTGGTGCAGTTAACCTGAGAACAGGGTTATCTCTGATGTGATTTCTTTTTTCAAGGTACTAAACTGGAACAGCAAAAAAAAAAAAAAAATTATTTGCAAAACAAATATTCCACAAAGTATTGTTTTGGGATTATCACAACTTCATTTTTCATGCTTTCTCTTTAATACACTTGTGCTTTTTATGCTTTTTAAATACAATATATATGTCACATTTTTTTCATCAGCAGTTGCTCTTTCCAGAATTTAGTGTAATATAAAGTTCAAACAAAATTAATCAAAACAACATTATCAAAATAAAGAAATTCTACAGTGCAGAAACAAAATAGGGTTTTTCTCCAGTTAAACAGTGCAGTAGGTATGCAGTAGGTGCTGACACATTTCTGATGAATGCTTTCATTTTGATGAAACTACATTTCGTTTAAAGTCATTAACTCAGTACACATATTGGTTTTATAACATCTGGTTGTTCTTGCATCTCATCTGACATCTTCCTCTTTCACAGGTAATAATTATCTCTCTGTCTTTCCTGCTATTTCCTTCTCTTTTCCACAAATGCATCACTCCTCTTACAAATATCTTATTCCACATATTTCATACACTCTTTTCTCTCAGGCTGTTTTGCAGATTAAAATAATAAAGTTAATTTCAAAGCAACTGTTCCTATGCTTAGCTTAAATTTTGCTGGTTTTTTTTTTTTTTTGAACCTAAGGGCTGTGCGCCTTAAAGTTCGTTCAACTTTTCTGGTTGTATCCATTGGATAATTAAACATGCATTCTCCTACAAACTTTGCCTCACTACTTCTTAAGGCCAACTATTCCATCATAACTCTTGTGCCTGATTTAGTAATCATAATGACTTTTAAAGTATCTTGCAATTTATGAATAGAGATGCATGAGATTGTTACGAGGTTGCAATAGATGGTAAGACAGAACTTGCCATAGTATATCCTCCACTGTAGGAACAGCTCTGCAAAAATGACTCCATCCTCCTCTCTTTCCAGTCCTCCTCCTCCTGCTTCTTTAAGGCCTGCCTTGGGAATCAGGTGTTTACTGCCAATTAGGCTTGATGAAACAGCAGGAGTTTCTTGCATTCTCTTGACAATAGCATTTCTGGGCTGCTGGCATCTGTTGGAGGGCTCTGGCTACATGGGCAGCATTAGACCTCAATGTACTAACTGCTTTGTTCATTTGGTGATTTAGATCATTTACATCTTGTCCTTACTGCAGTCTCTGCTGCAGTCATAGCATAAAACATTCAAGACTTTATTGAAGATTTGTGTTTTGGAGCAAAAATAATGGTAAGATACTTTAATTGGTAGCAGTAGATTTTAAGAAAAACTTTATATATTATAATATAAAGAATATACTAATTATATCTGTGGGCTGTTTTACTAATTATGTTAGAACTCTCCAGCAAACACTGGAGCAACAATAAAATTCTTATTCTAAAAAGATGTGGTCCATAATTGTAGAAAAAGTTGTGTTACTTCAGTGCTTGAACTGAATCATTGCTTTCCCAACTGCCAGATTGCTGACTAAGAATATTGGGCTTCAGTTTCTTCTCATCTGAGCAATAACACTTCTCAGCCTTTCTGACAGATGTAAAAAGATATGACAAGCTTAGTGTCTTTCTGTGCAATGGCTTTATGTGGGGTTCCCCTGAATTGAATGGGGTTGAATCTGCCTGCATTATCAGCTTTAGACAAGAAGAGCTTTAGACAAGAAGAGCTTTAGACAAGGTCCAGAAGATAAGCAAAAAGTAGATGATGGGTTTTTGCCGTGGAGCGTGGTGTCAGTTCCATAATTTTTGTACGTTTTTTCTAGTTAAAGGAGAAAAAAATGGAAACTGATCTCAGTTATCTGAATAATGATGTTGTACTTAGAATCTTGTTAGTATTTCTGGGTTAAAAAATAATTAGAACAAACAGATTTGGAAAGTAGCCACATCGAAATAAGAATCAGCTCATACCAGCTCCAAATCTGATCGGGGTTTGCAAATGCACTGTTACACCTAAAAGGGTGTATGATTTGGAGCTGCACATACAGAAGCATCATGTCATGGAGGAGGAAGGTGACAGTTCCTGTTTATGCATTTTTGGCAAGCTGCACCTGAAGGATGGGATGATTTTCTGGAAACTGCCATGCCAGAAATACACAGCTTAACAGGAGGAACTGAGAAGAGCAAAGGGAATAATTAGAGACCTATGGGGGTGGGACAGGGTTTCTAGTCTCTCTTTTTTTTTTTTTTTTTTTAGGAAACCAACCTATGCAATCACACTGTTCTTCTGTCAGTACTCCAGGAATAGCATTTGAATCTCTTGACCAGTTTCAGAGAAGCCTGACAAAAAGGGAGAGGTCTAAAAACACTGAGCTCCTGCAGGTTTTATGGAAGTCAGCAGCCAGGTAGGGGAGACTCAGAATTTTTGCACCCACTAAAGGACAGGTGGAAATGTGAATTCAGCTGCCTTATTTGACACAAGAGAATCCAAAGCTGTCATCCAAAACCTGGCTCTACAAGGTTTGCTGCTCATGGAACTGCTCATTTGTTGTTTAGAGGTTGGGTTTTACTTTTTTTTTTTTTTAATAAAATGTATTTAAAAGAAGACCAAGACTCCTGTCCAAGAACATTTCAAAAACACAAATCACAGCAGCATGTAGGCACTCATTATAAAATCATGCATAATAACAGATCTTGTCCAGAACAGACTCTGAAATCCCTACCTGAAATGAACTCCCTTTGTGCCAGTGGGTTTTTGTCTGCTTTGAAAAGGACTGTTACCATTTCTTCTCATGCTAGAGCTAGCTATGACCTTCTCTCTTTTAAAATACTGCCGTACCACCAAACTTAAAGAAGTGAAAAATCATGAGTCAGATGCCAAAACAAAAACTGCTCTTGAAAATCATGATACATTAATAGAGACATTTTACTGTAAATTTGGTCTGTCTTTGAAATTTTTAAATTCATTGAACAACTTCTTGAGTGAGAAAGAAGTCATAGCATCCAACCTTTACTAACCTGTTGTGAGAAATCCCTTTGAGCCCTTGATGCTATTTCACCGTTCATGACTGTCCCTCATATAGCAAACCGCCACCTCCTCAGATCAATAACTCTTCCTCCTCAGCTTTCCCTATTCACAGTCTTCCATCAGTCTGAATCCCTCTTCCAGGGAAGAAACCTACTGGAAAACTCTCTGAGTTTTTTGCTTACAGTGTCTCCTTTCAGCTTGCCTCAAGCAAGAAAACAGACAATCGTGACTGCTCACAGCTAGGCTATCGAAAAGAGCTTAAAAAAGGCATATTGGTGGAACTGAGAAAATTAGAATGTGGCCTTTGGACAATCTTGAAACGAAGATATGGGGGAAAAGGAAAGTTCCTAAGATTGATGGATGGTCTAGAATCATAAAGAAATGTGCATCTGTCATGCATGGGGCATATATGGATGCTTGTTGCGAACTGAGAAGAAAAGATCACAGATTCCATTATGATTTGCTTCTCTAAGCTTTAGAAAGTAATTTACCTCATATGTTACAGTATCTATAATGATAATTTCATTTCTAGATTTCACAGCAGTTTTCCCTAGATAGGTCTTCAGAAAAAATGGATTTAATAGGATGTCTGTCAGTGACAAGACTTTGAATGTTATTAAGCAGGGGGCATTCTTACTAACCAGTCAATGAAATTGTCTTCAAGGCTCTTTTGTATCATTCCAGCTTCAGGATATAATGTGTTGAACTAAACTGGGCTTTCTACACATTGTTGGTTGGATCACAATGTCGGCTCTTTCATTTTTACAAAGCAAATGTAAGCAAATCAGAAAATGACCACTAAAGGTTTGAAGCAGTGACAGTAAAAGCTGAGTCCCTTCATGTAGCCCTACGAAAAATGAGATTACTTTTATTGTTTCTTCTATATCTCTCTAGTAAATTCTACAGTCTTTTTGAAAAATAATGTAAAATCTTTTATTGTTCCTAAGACTTTGTAGGCATTAGGAAAAGCATTGCCAGACAGATGAGAGAAATGAATCTTCCCATTGGCACTGGTGAAGCTACATCTGGAGTGCTAAGTCTAGTTCCGGGCTCTCCAGTACAAGAAAGACGTACTGAGGCAAGTCAAGTGAAGGGTGATGAAGATAGTTAAGGGATTGGAGCATGTCATATGAAGAAAGGCTGAGAGATGAGACTGTTTAGCCTAGAGAACAGAAGCCTCAGAGGGATCTTATCAATGTGAATAAATATCTGATGGGAGGGTGTAAGTAAGACTGAGTCAGGCTCTTCTCAGCGGTGCCCAGCAATAGCACAAGAGGCATTGGGCACAAACTCTAACACAGTGGGCCTTGTCTGAACATGATAAACCACTTTAACTGTGAGGGTAACTGAACACTAGTTCAGGTTGCTCAGAGAGGCTGTGGAGTCGCTGTCCTTGGAGATATTAAAAAGCCATCTGGATGCAGTCCTGCACAACCTGCTCTAGCTGACCCATCCTGGCCAGGGAGGCTGGACCAAATGACCTCCAGAGGTCCCTTCCAACCCAAATGATTTTGCGCTTTTCAGTAGCACAGTTTTATTTACAATACCGACTTCATGCAAGACTACACTCCAACTTCCATAGTTTTTTTTAACCATTATTCTGCAAGAGCTTTAAGCTTTCCTTTTTAAGTTTTCAGAACCATATATAAAATCCCCTCATATTCTTTGTATTGATTTTGTATTACACACGCAGCAGTAAGAATTCATGTGCCTGACCGAGAACACAGAAATTAACACAATAATACAGAACAGACATACACGTGACTGTGTCAGAAATTAATAAGCAGAAAGGGGAGTATGATAACTTAACCTCATGTCATATTTTCTTCATAAAATTGTCTTGGAGACACTTGGGTCTTACGATCTTAGACCTTTAATATTTTGTTTAGGTTGGGCTTAAAGAAGCAGCTCTTCAATACACTGCTGTAGTGAATCAGTTCTTGCAATTACTTGAGCTACATCTCTTGGATAGTGTGTACATGCCTAAATTATCTGAAGGAATGTGAACTACCTATGGACACCTATAACATAATCACGGTGTCTAGTATTACCATTCCAGTCATGTCATGTTTTAGTTGTTTCTGATACTAAACATATGGTGGTACCTCACTTTCTTCTCATCATCATATTCTTTTCGGTCTTGCTTCCTTCAGTTTTGAGACGGCGGCCGTACTTTTGCCTGTTGGTAATGAACAGATAAATTCTCTAGCATCAGGGTTGAACATGAAGGCTATCTTCCCTGCCAGTCGCAGATGGCGGGAAGTGATTTTATTGATTTGTTAGTACTCAGCTAGAAGGATTACATCTAGCAGTAATAATATGGCCAGGCCCTGGGAAAAATCACCACCTGAGTTAGCAGAGGGTGTGTGTCTTTAACTGAGTGTGACATTATAATATTTACCAGCCCTTCGTAGTGCCTTGCTTATTAACACCATTTTAATCTCTTCTGAGCCATCTGTCGGTCATTCAAGTTTCAGTTTCCTTCATGTGCTGGAAGAGTTGAGAGACTTCACTCAGAAGAGATGAACATTATCATTGAGAAGTTCTGGTCGTCACAGTAGTGCCTATCTTGTTTCTTTTTAATCTGTGTTATCAAATTGTGTCCTGCAGAAAATCTCTTGGGGGACACAAACAGATGGCCACAGTAATTACTCTCAAATTCAAAGGGTCACAAAGGTTCATAGCCCTCAGAATTTGTGTGAGAGGTGTTAGTGTGGCTGGCTGAAAGCTGGTCCCTCTCCCTTTTCCAAACCTGGCAAGTTTGGCAGCAAGAAGCATTGAACACTGCCAGCATAGATTTTTTTTTTCCCCTTGGTTCATGCTCATCAGACGATCTCTCTAGAAACAAGAGTTGTTTCCATGCTGTGACCTCGGCAGAAGGTCATAGAAGTGACTGAGAGGTCTTACATGTCAGTGTATGTTAGTGGTACCTCACATTTTATTTGACAGTGCAGTTTTCTCAGCTTTGCATTTCTACATAGCTAAAACGATTTCATTCAGTGACTGGCATGCGTTTGGGTAAGGGACCCTTCAGATCTACAGGCATGAGCTCCTGCCCAGTGGATTACATGCAGATGATCTCCTGTAGAGAAGAGCTGGTGTGTTCATTGCCAGCTCCCCAAAAATCAAGTTGCTCAGAGCTGATAGATCAAAAGTCGATAGGGAAGCTATGTCTGTCTGGAACTGAAGTTTTGTTTTGTGGTGCACTATCTCCTCAGTTGGCACTGTGGCATGTTTCATGGCAGGTTTTGGTGGGTCAGAGCAGTGAAAATATGGATCCGCAAGCAGTTAAGAGCGCTCGCCATTCCCAAGGAAGCATGGAGAGATCATGGCATGTGTGCCACTGCCTGAGTGTAAGAGGCAGATGAAGAAGGTGCTGAATGGTGGGATCCCAGAGAAGGGACGCTCGAGTGGTGACAGTGCTTGCCCAAGGCTGCAGCTGGAGCTGATACCGGGGGCTGGGGCTAGCACGGCTCACGCCCTAGGGAGCAGCACAACACCGGTAGCCCAGGGCTCTCCCGGCGCCTCAGGCCGCCCTCAGCGAGCTCGTAGCACAGCTCCGAGGCAGCTGCCCCCTTCCAGCGGGTAGCCCCTGCCCAGGGCGTAGACGGCAGCCCTGAGGGATTGGGGCGAGCTCCCGGACCTGACCTGCGGCACGAAAACCTCCGGGAAGACGTGATGAGGACGGCGGTGCCAGCTCCGTAGCCGTGCGGCAGCGGGACAAGCGAGAGAGGCGGGGAGTGGCGCGGCCGGCCAGGTCCCAAGCAGGGGCAGGCAGCGGCGACGCGCCTCGGACTCCGCCTCACCGGCACCGACCCCCCCCCCCATCCCCTCTCTCCTCCCAGCCCCAGGCTCGCAGCAGCGGAGCATTTCGGCGGCGGCGGCGGCAGCACCCGCCCTTCCCTGCCGGCCCGCACCGCCCCCTGTTACCGCACGCAGCCCGCCAGCGGCGACCGGAGCCCTCCGCGCCACGGCACCCCCACCGCGCACGCCCACCGCCGGGAGGATGGGCTGCGGGCGGCGGAACGGCAGCCCCCGAGCTCCCTGAACCGAGGAAACAAAGGGAGCAAGCAGCAGGAGCCGGGCCGGGGTGGATGCGAGCAACCATGAAAGGCTGGGTCTCCGCCTCCTCCGCTGCTGCTCGAGAGCTGCCGGCTGCTGCTGCTCGGAGGACTACACTGTGAGAAGGGGGCGGAGGAGAGGCTGGCCGGGGCTGCTGTGCGAAGGTAGAAGGTGTAAGGGAGAGGCGGCAAGAAAATGTCTTCTTCGGTGGGGCCCCGCGGCCCTCGCCCGCCTACGGTGCCCCCCCCGATGCAGGAGCTGCCCGACCTGAGCCACCTGACAGAGGAGGAGAGGAACATTATCATGGCAGTGATGGACCGGCAGAAAGAAGAGGAGGAGAAAGAAGAGGCCATGCTCAAGTAAGCAGACGCCAGTCATTCATTCATTCAGGCACTCATTCATGCGCCGATCGCCGGCGGGCGGGAGCAGGCGCTGCCAACAGCCGGAGCCGGCCGCTGCCCAGGGCCGCCCCGCAGGGACCCCTTGCCATGGCCGGCGCTGCGGGGCCCTGGTCCCGCTCCGCTCCTGACCCATAACTTCCCTCCTCCCCGACCGTCCTTCCCGACCCCGGGCAGCTCCTTCCGAGGCAGAGCTGCCGGGGGAGCCCGGCACAGCGGGACGCAGTCGGGACGGCGGCCCTCCCCACCCCGAGGGAACCGGCGGGCGAAAGAGGCGGGAGGAAACCCCACCATGGGGAGTGAGGGGTGAGGTGGGATTCCTTTGGGGTCCCCAGAACCCCGCCTCTCTCAGGAGGGGCCGCTGGGTGGGGTTTCCCTGCGTGCGGGAGCCTCCGCCGCCGCCGTGCTGCCACCGCCTGGCTCGGCAGCCGCTGCCCGACGCGGGGCTGAGGCGACTGCCCCCGACCGCCGCCCCCCGAGCTGGCCTCCCGGGATCGCAGCGGCCGGGGGACAGCTCGCTGCGGGTTCAGCGGGGCGTTCGACATGAGGAAATTAATGCAATTAGTCGCACCGCTCGTTACAGAGGGGAAGCGTGCGTGCGTACGTGGTGGCGGGACGGAGGGGTAGCGGGTTTGTCCCGCTGCCGGCGGCATGGGAAGGTGTGTGGGGAGGTGCCATGTTTGGAAGCCAGGTCCCCACAGCCTTTCTTGAACCTTATCTCCCCAGCCTTGCCAAACCGCGCATGTGACCACATTTTCTGGCTTCCTCCGTCAATAGGAGGCTTCAAACGTAACGTTACAGAATTGCCTGCTGCGAGTGATGAGAATAAACAGATTGAAGCTGTGGCCTGTGGAGGAGAATCAGGGTTTCTCCTCTTCTGAGTACCCATCAGGCCTGTTTGCCCTGAGGGGGGAACTGTAGGAGAGGTGGCAGGGATAGTGCAGACCTCTGGCGTTAACCCACACCCTCCCTGCCACGGCAGGTGTATCCTTACCTCAGTGTCCCTAGTTGTGTACACCTGTGTTTGGAAGGGACGCTCTAGAGGTGTGACGTGATCTGGGTATCTCCTTTGTCAGCATCGGAAATACCCACTGGAGCAATGCAGGTACCAGCTCTTCCCAGTGGCCTTTCTCTGATTGATGGGGAGAGCAAACCTCGCAGGCTCCTGGCCCTATGGGAAAGTTGGACAGTGTTTCAGTGTATTGCTGTCTTTTTCTCTTCCCAGCCATGCTTGGCTCTGAATTTTCAGAGGGGCTACTAGAGGTGATTGCAGCAGTGGGTGCTGAGGCCCAGCTGCTAGCGTTGCATATTGCCAAGGGGCTGGTCGGAAGCGTGACGTTTGGATCTCGGTCCAGGACGAAGAGTTCAGTTTGCTGTTGCTGTTCATTGCGCTTGGGGTGTGGCTGGCTGTGGAGACGGGGTGGCTGAAACATGAAAATGAACTGCATTAGTCAGTGTGGGGGAACGTAAGTGAAGGATCCCTCCTCAGCTTCTGTTCATCAGAAGGAAATTAAATAAAAGAGTACCTCAGAGGCTCTGAACTACATTTATCCTTCTCCCATTCCTAGTCCTCCAGCCCAGCTACTTCCCTGTAAATATTAGCTATTATTCTGTGAAGAAGATTACTGGTTCTGTGATGATGTAGAGCAATACTATAAATCTTACAGTCACTGCAAGAATGAACTTTTATTGGTAGAGATGGTAATTTCTCAGCCCTATTCCTTTTAACACGGAGTAGAGGATAAATTTTCCTCTCTCCCCCCCACCTCCCTTGTTTTTTTTTTCTTCTGCTCTTTTGCATTGGAATTTCTGAATCCTGGACTGATACTTCTTCTGTGAAATTATGGGAATCTTAAGCAGTTTTACTAAATGAATTTAGGGCACTTCAAATAAAAAATTTAGAAGAGCTCAGGAATTGTATTTTGTGAATCAAACTTGAAATTACCTCATCTTCAAGATTTGTGATATCCAAAGTTAAAAGTTATTTCCTTATGACAGTTCTTTCAAATTGTGAGAATTACAGTCTGGGCTGTCCATTGGTCTGATGAATAGTGACTTTTTAACTAGATTTTTTTTTCTTTAAATAAAGAGCCAGAAATTGCTAGAAGATGCATTGGGAACCTTACAAACCTGTGTAGTCACTTTAGCTACATCTTTGGTTTTCAAAAATTAGGTCACAGCAAAGAGTTTTTTATATGGATTATGATTTGATTCTTGCTGAGAGCCATTAGGTTATCTGAGATCGTTTGCCTTTTCTGTATGCTGAGCACTTACTTCCTCTTTGGGACAAGAGCTAGGTGCATCTTTCCAGAGAATAACTCTTTTAAGATTGGATTTTGAGATGAAATTTACTCCCATAATTTTGGTTTGTTACAAATACACAGTGGTATTTTTCAGATGACATGGCTATATTATAGAAGTTGCATATCATCACCGTCCCTTCCTATTATCTTAAGTAAGAGTTTTTCTGATTATTCAGATGTCTCAGCAAATCAGCCACCAGTTTTCATTTAAAACCACCTGGCAGAGGAATTTTCTGTCTGTAACACCCACGTGCAAATCTGTAATGTGTCCTGGAAGCGAAGCGGATCAATGCTGCAAGCTAGGCTACCTTCAGTCCTGGGCTGATCAGAGGCTGGGTATATGCTGTCTCATGAATCATAAAGGCTAAAAAGGGTGCAGTGTTTCTCTCCTGTTCTGAGTGTCCTGTAAGCTATAAGAGTTTCTAAACCAGTACTTACAATTTTCCTTTCCAGCACTCCTCATAGCAGAAAGCTATAGGAAGAATTATTGGTAAAACTCCTGTGTTCTTCGCATGCTGATCACAAAATTGTGGATGCAAGGGAATTTCAGGTGTTTCTGTGAGTAGACTGTGGATTTCAGGAGAGTGAAGGACATTAGGGTTATCGGTAAAGACGCTGTGTCCCTCTCTGTGTCTGTACATTTGTCTTCCTGAGCCCTGATTCTGACTGAGCTAAAAGGCTTCTTGTAAAGCATCTCTGCCAGTTCGTGCTGACATCAGTGTGTACTATGGACAGCGTCATGCTTTCACTGCTTTCACTGGGGAGTGACAAATGCATGCTCTCGTTTGAAAACACATGCTTGTCTCCTTCCAGGAACTTGCCCTGTCTGGCAGTTTGTTGAGTTTCCTTTAACAATCTGGGGCTAACACAGCACCCACAGGATAAAGGCATGCAACTTGTACTGGCCAGTGTGGCTTTCTTCTAGGTATACCTGGTCAGCAGCAGAGACCTCATCCTCCCCTCACGATGTCAGATTTCAAACCACTGTGGGGACAGGTGAAAATTCTGCTATCCTGTGACCTGTTGAATACCTTGGAGCAACATGTTGAGGAGTTAGGGCTTTTGTGAAAGTTTATCCTTTTGCTTTTGTTATGAATAGGTGTACCTTGGCATGAGGAGCACTTTAACATTCATTAGCCAATTCCCTGAAAATTTCCTTTACATCCAAAGACGGGTTTTACATTCCTGCTGTAATAGGGGCAGTGTCAGTAGCTACTTCTGAGAGCATATCCATGCTTCTGTGCAGTGAACTGTGGTCCTGGTCTGGTGTATGGGCTCAAATCCACATAACCACTTTGCTTACCTGGCACTAAGTAGAACCTGAGGCGTCTTGAGTGCACTCGCATGAAATATTTCTGTAACGGTGCATGTGAGAACCTGCATGTTTCTGTGTGTCCAGGGCATATAGGCCCAGATCATACAAGTGCTTTGGCTGCTCTATTGCTTGCTGTGTCTTACATCTAAGTCTGGGAGTCTCAAACTACATAGTCATATGCTTAAGTCCTCTGAAAAACCTGATAGTAATACAGTACTTCTGTAAATTGTATTGATACTCAGTGTGGAACTCAAAGTCCTGTTGTCACAGTGGTGGCCACTTTCTTAACGTGTAGGGGAGAGGCAGTGTTACGCTTCCAGCTACCTTGGGTGTAATAGCCTGGTGGTTACGAAGTGGTTACCTAAGCCCAGTACACTTACCAACCTGAAGAAATTGCATCTTGGACAAGTGCTGTTATGTTATGACTTGGTGGAAAAAGCTTTGCTCCCCATAGAAAGACTGAAAAATTTATGGACCCAGGAGCCTAAGTCACTGACAAGCCCAACAGGAAGAGCTCTCTTTGCAGAGGAGCCATCATCTCATCTCATGCTTTGTGCTTCTGGTTACCCAGGGCTGTTAATGTAGCCTTTTATAAAAGAGTCAGAGAAGTTTAAAATACTGAGAGGTCTGGGAGTAGGAAGCAGGTTCTCCTCCCTTGCAGCTGAATGATCAGTCTTGAGGCTTCAAAGCTTTGCCTTTTTGTTCCTCTGTGACTGGGAGAGCTTCACCTTCTTTGCCACGTCTTTGATGGAGAGGAGTCTGTTGGGTAGGTGGGGCTTTACCATGGCAGACTCGACTCTCTTCCACTTGTTTGCCTGTTTCACACTGGCGTACTAGCTTTTGCGGGTATCTCTGAAGACTGTAGTCTCTAACAACTCTGCTAATTGGAGCCTGGCCTTATAAACCCCAGCTTCTGCTGCTTCTGTATGAATAAATGTTTGCATAGGACACTGGTAGGATGTGCCATGGCCTTCTCTGCAAAACAATTCATGTTGGAAGCATTTTTTTGTCTTTTATGTGGTAGATACTCCTGTAGCTGAAAGGGAAGCTCTTGCTCATGAGTGGCTGATGTCTAAATTGACATCTAGATGTTGCCCTACAGGTGACTCACGTGACTAGCAGATTGTGAGGAAGCATGAGAGGGAAGTTTTCAATGAGGCTGAAGAGAAAAACAAGCCATCGTTTGCAAAAGTGGAGCAGGGGGACAGGGACACCATTTTAAAGGAAAACAGTTAAAAAGTTTGAAGTGTATGTTCAGACACTAGATAGCCTGAGACTACTATATTGTTTGTGGGTATAAGGTGGCTTGAAGTGAAACAACCCCAGTTAATATTTAGCATGTTTCAGTCATAGACAAATGATATATAAGAACTATATGTACTTACTTGTATGTACTTAAACTAAAGTTTGCTTATGTGCAATTGTGAGCCTTTTCCCATTGGGTTAGGTAAGTACTAAGTGCAAACCACAGCAGCTGTGAACACAGTTGCGTTCCAGTTCTGTTCTCTTACAGACTCTCATGGCCCAAGAGGATTAAGCACTGAGACAGCCAACGTACTGTTACCCACCCCCTGACGGATCAGTAGCTTATCAAAGGGGGAAAGGCTATAAATCAACCTTAGACAGATTTTGTCTGGAAATTAGAAGAAGGTTCCTAGTTACCATGGCAGTCATTTTCTAGGGCAAATTTAAGTGAGGACAAAAGCTTTTACTACCTTTCTGGTGGGATTTAGCAGCTTTGTGAAAGAGATTGTTTTCCAAGGGAATAGAAGTAGTAGGGAACTTGGGGACACAAGAGGTTCTTCGTAGTTTTGTAACTTTAGTTGAGTAGCTTCAGTAGAAAGGCTTGCAGGTGCTTGAAACCTTCCCAGATCTTGAAAGAGTTATTTCAAGATTTTCCATGGGAGTTGCAGTTAATAACTAGGGACAAGTTGATCCTAACACACTTTGATTGAATACTTTGTTGAATGTTTTAAATCTGAAGAGAGTGACCAGTATCTAATGTGTTCTTGAATCAGCCTGAATCATTCAGGAAGAGAACTGCTTGTGGTCACTGCTCCCTGCCCCTTTCCTTCTCTTTCCTGTTCAAGGTCCTTACTCAGAGAGGGGGAAAGAATTAAACAGTGCGGAAACTGTTATTGCCTTTTGGCCAATGGGAAATATCAGAAGGACTTCAACAGCATTCAAAGCTTCAAGTTTTCACCACTGTGAGAGGGTAGGTGTGGCCATAAAGGTGTCCTGATCAAAGGAGACAACTGTGGTGACCTCAGAATTAGAAGGCGGTATTTCATGACTTCAGGGGAATTTCAGGGAATCGATAACGATCTTCAAGCAGGAAGGTGGACTGAGTAGTCCAAGAAGACAGTCAAAATGTATTCACAACTGCACACAGTCATGTGGGAAGGCAATTATGAGACACTCATTGACTGTTGTACTGGGGGGCCATCTCCCCGTAAAGGCAGGAGCAGGAGACTGTCAGCAGACAATAGTAGATTCATAGGAATTTCCTCAAAAGCTGTAGAAAAGCAGGAAGAGATAGGGAATGACAGGCAATAAACATCCCTATCATGTTCGAGGCATGGGCTTCCGATCAGCATATGTTGAAATTCTGGAAGGTCTGAAGTGCAAGCTTTTGTCCAGAGCTTTTTTCTGGCCCCAGTTTCAGTGGTTTTATTAAAATGCACAGGGTTCCTGTTCTTGCATCTTCCCACGTGATTATCCACTTGATACAAGAAGCCTCCAAAGCTTCATGCCCAGCTTTGTCTGACACTGGGCCAATACTTTCTGAGAGAGAAGTTCGTGAGTCTACAAATTCATGGGCATTATCTGTGCCCTTCAGAAGGGTGAAGACAAAGACTGGGTGAAATAACATGATCTCTGGGCAGGAACTTCTTAAAGTACAGAGTTGCTATAAACCCAGATCTTAAAAGGACTTATGCAAGAAGAGACCATCTTCTCTAAATGGGGAAGGTACATTCCTGTTGATTGTTTTTCTGGAAAATAGCAGAGGGAGAACAGCATTAAGAGAGTTTTGGAATTCTCAGTCTTGCCAATGCCCTTTTATTTCTGAAGGCTTATGTGAAGAATTTTTTGCATCCCTAAATATAGGAAAGCAAATAACAAAGATGTAGTATGCTTTCTTCATCAGGAGGTTATTAAGCATTTTAAGACTTGAACTTAATGCCTTAGGAAAAGGCTATTTAAAAATATTGAAATACATTTTTAAATGTTTAAAAATATTGTTGCCCTTGTGTTCAGGCTTGTTGGGATGCATGCGTTACTGAAGGTGGAAAATGAAAAAACTGAAGTTTTATTTTTGGTTGCCAATACTTAGAGCCGTTTATAATTTTTAGCCAGTTCTACCTTCTCCTTCACTCTACCCACTGATGCCCACTGCATTTGTCTTCTCCCTTGGGCCTGCCAAGTTTAATTAATAGATTCTGGCACACAATCATGGTTTTTGGGGAAAAGCTTGAGTGCCTACAGTTTAATTCCCAGTGGTGAATCTTATATAATCAGTCACAAATGCAGAGTGATTTAATTCTGCTTTTTGGAAATACTTGCATATAATTTACAACTACTGGAATGATTTACACCTGATCAGAGCTGTGTGTTTTACTCCAGTCAGATCCATATATCGGATCTGTAAGGATGCAGATAGCTTATTAGATCTCTGCATCTGTCAAGAGCTACAATTGTTTTAGCTCTTCTTTTATATTTCACAGATATGGTAAAATATTATGCAGTGTTTATGGTGTTGCCTAATTTTGGAATCTAGGCAGTAAATGTTAGGGTTATTTTTGGTTTTCACAACAAACAGCAAAACAGAATACCTCTAATCAGATTGCTTTAAGAGTTACTTAGGTAAGATAATTTGCACAACACGATAGGATAGCATTGTAATTCTTTGTACTTATAACTGAAGTAATCATTCTCCGAATTTGATTGCATGTCAGATATGTATGTCCAGAGAGAGTTTTAAATGAAAAAGCCATGTTCCAAATATATTTTCTGGCACTCTTACAGAGGCAAGAAAAGCTAGTTGCAATTTTCAGAATAATGACACACACAAAACCATTCACACACTTGCCACTTTGGAGGCATGAAGAGGCACGGCACGATGAATAGCTGTTTCCAGACAGTTCTAGATTGAATTAGAACATCTATTTCAGCACTCATTTCTGAGTTTGTTCACATCAGGTGTCCCTTATTTTCAGTGTCAGGACTTTGTGCACTTTCCATGTTGTTAATATGATTGAACATAGGGGAGAAGCATGTCTGTCTGTGTATAGGTTGGGCAGTGTTTGAAATCTACTTTTTCTTAGGTTTGCCTTTCCTGTATTAAGCCCTCTTGGAGTCACTGAAGATCAGTGTATGCCCTGAGAGCTGCTTTTTGAACAGGGGTGAACCTAGCAGATAAAGCTAAACTTTTTTGTGGTGACAGTGGTGGATCTAGCAAATTAACCGTTTGAAATCTGGAGGATCTGGGGTGTAACCAAAGAATATTTTTTGCTGTATTTTGAGCTGTAGATAAACACCAAATTCTAGTTAGAATGGTGGTTTAAATGTCTGGCATAAAAATACAGTTATTTACTTTAAGGTCCTTAATTGAGAGTCATTTTTAAAAAAATCTTCATTATGTAAAATTTATTAGGACATTGCTCATGAATGGAGCACAGCCCAACCATGCTGTTTTAGTGTAAGTATTATTATATTGCAGAGAAAAAGTCTGCTACTCTTCTAGCAAGAAACAGAGTGCTCTGTTTGTGCTGAAAATTGCTAGTGGAAGTCTTCACATGCTTGAATGACCTAAGTGTGAAGTGTCTTCTCAAGTGTTTCTCTTGGTTACCAATACTGTGTACTCTGAATTGGTCAAACAAAGAAATTATGTACCCAAAAGGCTGTCTAAATCTTGCACCAGCAGGTCTAATAAAAGATACTACAATTTTTTATAAACCTTGTTTTGCCTATGAGCTAGCAAGCATTACAATTTTGTAGCTGCTACTCATGAAGATTTTGTCTACATTTTTGTAAAATAAATCATAATTCTAAAGTCTTTGAATATACTGTGAAGACTTCAAAATGATATAAATGAGCTAAGATTTTGTAATGATTATATTGATGCATCATGTTTTTTCCAGATATTTACCTAAAGTCCCATGCTATACAAACAATCCAGAGGCTTAACTATGGGTTATTTGCATTAATATGTATTACTCATGTGGAAGTATTCTACAGATCAAATGATCAGTAACAGAACTTCTGAGAGAAATGGCAATGGAGAGTTTATGTAACAAAAGGCCATTTTGGAACTGGATGATTGAATATGTTTAGTTGTGTTTTGAGCCATGATTTGTTGTTATTATACTAACAGTTATACCTGTTTTCTTTTGATGATTTTATTGGTCATGGAAAAGGCATGAGCCAGAGTAGCTGAGCTTTCTGAAATCATTTCTTTACACAATTTCTGTACCTTTTGCATGTAAGAAAGCAGTCAGTGTGATTTTTCATTTATATTCATTATTCTCTAGGTATTTAATTAGCCTTTCATATGAAGTTATTTTCAAAATAAAGTCATTGCACTTTTGCAGTATTAACTTCAGAATCATTTTGACATTTGACATCAAGAGACTAAATTTTGTACTGATTAAATAAAATTGCATGGATGTAGATGAAAACATAATGTGAAAGCTTGAGTGGTAAAAGGACATGAACAGTCTATGAGTATTTTAGTTACTTTAGGTGATTAGTCTCCTTGGTACTATTATTTATTGCAAAAATTTTGACATTGCAATAATTGCATGACAGGCTTCAGCTATACAGTTTAGTGTTCTGCTGCCTGTGTGTTTTTAGCTGTGGATGTTGGAACAGGAAGGCAGCTGGTTGATGGAGTGCATGGTGCATGAGCCTAGGCAGTTGAGAAGAAACGACAGAATTTATGAGAACTCTAGATCATTCCACTTTAACCCTATTGATTTTGGCCCTGGATGCCACCTGCAGAGTATCAGGGTAATGGGCTTGCACTTTATGGATGAGAAATTAGAAGAGATTTTGTATATGTGTATGTGCTTGTGCCCAAGAATATGGAACCAGGCTGTACGGAAATATGTACAAGTTGTTTTATGGACTTTAATTGCAACATTATGTTGCTTAGCATCACTTAAAATATGCAGAGTGCATTGGTGAAATTTGATCAGGAGCTGAAAATTGAGAGCAGTCTCAATTTGGCCTTCAGTCATATCATGGAGACAGGTGACAGAGTTGAACAAGTTGCTGCCATGGACCAGCAAAACATGGAATTGTTGTGATCCCTTGCCTCTGCTGAATTTGGTTAATTTTGGTGAATCTCTGCCTTGGAACAAGTGTCACTGGAAGCACATCTGTTAACTGGAATAAGGCTGAAGCGTTGTTGAGTCTGTTTAGATGGGAAATGTCCCTGTAAGTTTTGCATTTTGCAGAAAGAAGCACATTTTTCTCAAATGCATTCAGTAACTGCTCAGTTACGCCCCAAGCTTTACACAGAAAGTAAACTTCAGAAAAGTGAAACCAAGGCATGGCTACCTACATGTCTGTAACCCCCTCTTCCGCCCTTCCGTCCCCCCAGTTCAAAAGTATATCTGTGTATTTTTTAAAATTCCTTTGTGTTCTGTATACCCCTAATTTCCTGCAGTCTTAATTGCGTATTTTGTTTTCCTTCGTTTTCTTAAAAAAGCTGTTTTCCAATATATTTACAGAAAGGGACTGTATTCATTCAGAGGTGGAGATTGCAGATTTATATGAATTGATTCTGATAGTGTATATGTAAAAAGTGTGTAAATTCGTTTGAGATTAAATGAACAGTACATTTTTCTTATATTTTAGAGCAAAATTAGATATTGATTTTTTAATGAGAAATCTATTCTAAGAATATAGAACCTCACTAACGTGATTCTTTTATTTTGTGGGTTTAGATGATTTGATATTGATTGTAGTTAAATTTAAAAGCTCTCACATTTATAAGCAAAATCTCTTCATAATTTAGTTTGCAAATTTTTTTTGTAAAACTACATTAGCTTAA
This sequence comes from Pezoporus flaviventris, assembly GCF_033815535.1. Classification (NCBI taxonomy): domain Eukaryota; kingdom Metazoa; phylum Chordata; class Aves; order Psittaciformes; family Psittacidae; genus Pezoporus; species Pezoporus flaviventris. Next base: position 24,477,999 of record NW_026892579.1, on the reverse strand, counting down.
AGCTAATGTACTCCCTCAAAAAAGTCTTCTTCAAACATTTACAGCACTCACTGTAAAATAACTCAGCAGGAACTCTGGACTGGACTGACCAGTTCTGGGCATCAGTAGTTATCTACAGCTTTGTTCACGTGTAACATCCCTTTTTCTGGTGGAGATGTTTTAAGTTCTAGGCTTGTCCGTGTTAAAAGGTCCATGTGAAAAAGGACCTAGGGAATTGTAGTTGCATGGCAGATGAGACAGTGCTCTCTCTTTCATCCAGCCAAGGTGATCTGATTCTTTCTTTCCTGGTATTTATCCTGTATGGGATCAGAAGTAAAAAAGCTGAGGTTTCTTTGAGGTAAAGTAAAATTAATGAAGTTAATAATATGAGGGAATAATCTTGAGGAGAACAGCAGCAACAGTAGTACTTCTTATTATGAAGGGGCTTTGTCTTCTTATTTGTTAACAGCATTTGCAGTTTGACAATGCTTTCAGCAATCTCCTTGCAGAATTTATGGTCAGGATGCTTTTTTCTGTTTCCATTTAAGTGTTTGCCATTTTTCTCTGAAATCAAGACCTTGTCAGGGTGATTCATGGTTTCTGTCGCCTTTCATTGGATCACTGCAACATATTGTACATGGGATATGTACATGTACCCTTGAAGACTGTCCTGTTGATCTCATACTGTGCCTTTTTACTTTTCCCTCTGCTTCCTATTTGCACGTATTTCATCTTAAAGCAGAGCTTTCCTTCCCGTTTACTGATAGAAGAATGGTCAAGTGAGACCACTGAAGAAAGCATTCTTAGAGAAGACAGGGAACTTCAGTCTGTAGAGCTTTAGCTGAGGGACCCTAAATTTGAGAGCTTTCTGTGAATGCCAAAGTTTGATAAACTTTCTGCGAGGGCAGCTCTCTCCTTTTGTGAAAGTTGCAGAGGTATAAAGGAACAAATCTTCCTGGTGGGTTTACTCAATGGTGTAAAATACTAGGTGTTAAATTTTGAAGACAGGCCCTTGCATGTCTGGCATTAATAAATAAACCAAGAAAATCAATAAGTGACTTCAGCAACTGCCACCCTTTTGACTCCTTTGTCAGAGGCCAAGAAATGAATGAAGAAGAAAATTAAAAGTGTTTTCCCTGAAGGAAAAGGAAAAGTAGATTTTACTCCAGGCTAAAGCTGAGGGCACTGAGAGTGCAGGACAGCTTTTTTTTTTTTTCTCTGTTACTGTGGTGGGCTAACCCTGGCTGGATGCCAGGTGCCCACCAGAGCTGCTCTATCACTCCACTCCTCAGCTGGACGGGGAGAGAAAATGTGATGGAAGTCCCCTGGGTCAAGATAAGGACAGGGAGCAAAACAGACTGGACTTTGAAAAAAAATTAATTGATAAGCAATCAAATTTAGAGTAGGATAATGAGACATAAAACCAAACCTTAAAAACACCTTCCCCCACCCCTCCCTTTTTTATCCAGGCTTAACTTTCCTTGTAGTTTCTCTGCCTCTTCTACAGGGGGATGGGGAATAGGGGTTGTGATCAGTTCATCACACGCTGTCTGCCATTCCTACCTCCTCAGAGGAGGACTCCTCACACTCTTCTCTTGCTACAGCGTGGAGTCCCTCCCATGGGAGTCAGTTCCCCACAGATTTCTGCAACCTGAGTCTTTCCCACAGGGTGCAGTCCAGGAACAGGCTGCTCCAGCGTGGGTCCCTTCTGTGGGTGCAGTCCTTCAGGAACAGGCTGCTCCAGCATGGGTCCCTTCTGTGGGTGCAGTCCTTCAGGAACAGACTACTCCAGCGTGGGTCCCTTCTGTGGGTGCAGTCCTTCAGGAACAGACTACTCCAGCGTGGGTCCCTTCTGTGGGTGCAGTCCTTCAGGAACAGACTACTCCAGCGTGGGTCCCTTCTGTGGGTGCAGTCCTTCAGGAACAGACTACTCCAGCGTGGGTCCCTTCTGTGGGTGCAGTCCTTCAGGAACAGACTACTCCAGCGTGGGTCCCTTCTGTGGGTGCAGTCCTTCAGGAACAGACTACTCCAGCGTGGGTCCCTTCTGTGGGTGCAGTCCTTCAGGAACAGACTACTCCAGCGTGGGTCCCTTCTGTGGGTGCAGTCCTTCAGGAACAGGCTGCTCCAGTGTGGGTCCCTTGCATGGGGTGCAGTCCTTCAGGAACAGGCTGCTCCAGCGTGGGTCCCTTCTGTGGGTGCAGTCCTTCAGGAACAGGCTGCTTCAGTGAGAGTCCTTTCCATGAGATCACAAGGCCTGCAGCAAGCCTGCTCCAGCGTGGGCTTCTCTGTCCACAGGGTCACAGGTCCTACCAGAAGTCTGCTCCAGAGTGGGCTTCCCATGGGATCACAGCCTCCTTTGGGCATCCCCCTGCTCTGGCGTGGGGTCTTTCATGGGTGGAGATCTGCTCCCCCATGGGCCGAGGGGCACAGCCTTGCCTCACCATGGGCAGTACCAAGGTCTGCAGGGGGATCTCTGCTCCAGTGCCTGGAGCAGCTGCTGCCCTCCTTCTGCGCTGAGCTTGGTGTCTGCAGAGATGTTTCACATATTCTCCCTTCTCTCTGGCTACAGTTGTCTGGTTGTGCAGCAACTTTTTCCTCTTCTTAGATGCATTATCCCAGAGGCACTACCACTGTCACTGATGGGCTTGGCCTTGGGCAGTGGCAGGTCTGTCTTGGATCCAGCTGGCATTGGCTCTGTCAGACACAGAGGAATCTTCAGCAGCTTCTCACAGAAGCCAGCCATTAGCCCTCCAGCTACCAAAACCTTGCCATCCAAACCCAATACAGTTACCATAGTTTGTCTGAATGTAGCAGTCTGTGTCTTTTTATACTGTGAAGTTGTGCCCTTCTTATTTGATATCAGTATGTTTGTCCTTCAGAGCTGCATCCAGTGCCTCTCAGCCTCCAATTTTTTATTACTTCCCAAAATATATTTTGTTACATTGTGTAAACCTGAAAAGTACTAATTCTGTCTGTTCACTAGAAGACAGTTCAAATTATGCCTTGTAATAGTGTGGTCCAATCCCAGTTCAATTCTAAACCAGTTTATAAAGGTGCATGTGTCTTTATCTCATAGTATATTTTTCATTAAGGCTTTCAACTTTACTTACATTCCAAATGTTTAAATCATCATGGTTATACTGATGTATATTAGATGTATAACTTACCTATTATATACGTCTTGTACATTGGAGTTCAATCTGCAATATTTTAGGAATCTGTGCAATTTTTTCTTCATTCCAGGCATAGCATTATATCCATGCTCTTGATAAGGTAAAATCCGTGACAAATCAAGTTGAGTTAAAGAGCCATTCTATTCCTATTAAATTACATTTCTGTTTAAGTAGAGCTTCCTGCAAAACTGTAAGGAAATTGCAGTGTTGTTCAGTGCATATGTCATGCTTGGTTCATAAAATGTTGCTAAGAGGATGAGCTGCTGTCTGTGTTCAGAGATACAAAGCACTGTTCAGTTGTGGTTGAGGATATGCTGCACTGCCCCTGTGTTACCTGAGAAGCTGTGCTTGTGTCTCTGGGGGAGGGATTTTGTTGCCTGAGCACAGGTGTCTGTATTTGAGATGTCCAGTGGTACCCTTTCTGATCTTCAGCTGGGAGAAGGCTGCTATTTTAAACCAGGCATTGCAGGAGTAGGCAGCAGGGAGTGGTTTGTGTAGCTGACTGGCACTGAGCTCCATCAGGCACATCATGGGTAGGTATTTCCTCAGCTAGAAGAGGTCCCCAAACCATCCGGGTTTCACTGCTGAACACAGACAGCAATGGCAAAAACTTCAGCTCAGTTGTCAGGTCTGACTGCATTTTCAGACCTGTACAACAGCCTGCTACTTGCTCCAGATCCCTCCTGTGGGATTTTTGAGATTGATATCTTTCCTTCTCTCTCATTTCTCAAATAATATTATGGCTACCAAGGTAAGAGCATATTTCCCTCCACATGAGAAGTAGTACCTTTTCAATATGAATTATCATTAAACTGCCATCAGTGAAACCGAGATACTTTGATAAAATTCTTATTTTATTTTATTGTGGTAATCCTGAGTCTCATGATAGCTAAGGTGTTTCAAATGTCCTCACAGGGTAGCCAGCAGATTAATGAGCAAAATAGTCGACATTTTGCATTGTGCTGGCAAGGCTATTCACTGGAAAACCTATGGTTGCTTAGTTGCCGTGGGAGAGGAAAAATGAGGAGAGAAGATGAGAGTGCAGGGAAATGGGAAAGTACATAGCAAGTGAGCGGAAAACTGTAAGAAAGTAAGTTTCCCTGAAGGTACAGAAAGTTGGACTCGGAGGCCATATAGGCGGGTCTGTGGGGATCAGACAGAGGAGGAACTTAGGACAGGAATGAGATGTAAGGGGAAGGCTGGAATTAGCTGGGGTGGAGCCTGGAACTAGGCTGTGAGTGATGCAGCTGCCTATTAGTCTAGTACAGAACTGGTGTAAAATAACACTTCTGTACACTGAGATTTGGGTAATGAAAAGTGATGGATCCTTTGGTAGCAGACCTGGGACTTGTGTGTTTATGTGTCTGTTTCACTTTTGGCTTGAACTGGAGGTGGTTAAGCACACAAATCAGGAAGAGGTGAACATTTATTTTCAGTGTGCAAATAAATAAATTGGAAATCAACTAGAAAATACAGAGGTTCAGAAATCCTCAGAGTTTGAGCCAGCCTTATGGCTGTGAAGAGAGGGGTCTGAGTCATTAAGTTCAGATGCCTGGGGCTTGGCAGAGATGCTTTCCTGGATCTTGGCAGGCTCTGATGGTGCAGTGAGAGCATCCGGAAATACAGGGTAGCTTGACAGAAGAAAAACTGGACACCTCAGTGCATCTTATTTAGATTAGACATTAGGAAGAAATTCTTCACTGTAAGGGTGGTGAGGCGCTGGCACAGGTTGCCCAGAGAAACTGTGGCTGCCCCATCCGTGGAAGTGTTCAGGGCCAGGCTGGATGGATGGGACTTTGAGCAACCTGCTCTAGTGGAAGGTATCCCAGCCTACGGCAGGGGATTGAAACTAGATGATCTTTAAGGACCCTTCCAACCCAAACCACTTGATGATTCTATGGTTTGAATTTCAACGTTCCCAGAAAATCAGCATTTTATAGCATTACCTAACTACTGTTTGGCTGCCCCTAACCTGCTCATTGAAAGGTTGATCCATTCAAGAGATCTGGTCTGGTTTAACAAGAGTGTGATTCAGTCTTTTCCGTGTTTGTAGCAGAGGACTTGGAAACCCAGCCCGATCACATCGTAGAGTTCCTAAACCTGATAGTAGTAACCCACATTATTAATTGTTCAAAACATTCTGCTGTGTTAACTCAGTCTCAGAATTTTGGGCCCTTTGTGGTTTTGAATATTTGGAATTTGCTTTAATCTTATTATTAAAAAGAAGAGTGCTTCTTCTGGTTAGGAAAGGGCCCCTGCTGTTACAGGAGCTGTATGTACCCCCTGTGATAAAGGACTGTGGCAAGGCCCCGCTCCAGAAATTTACTTTCCCAACAAAGTAAACAGACAAAAGGGAGATGAGGTATAAAAAGCAGAAGTACATCAGCTGTAAGGCAGCACTAAATGTTGTGTTATTCTCAAGGTTTATAGGCAGGTTCATAGGCCACATCCTCTGAGTCTGTTCAGCCTTGTCATCTTCAGCCTGACATATTGAAGGTTATATGCATGTGTGTATTGGTCTGTGCAGGCTCGGTGCCTGAGGGAATGGTGTGTGTTTGTGTGTTTTTGTTTTTAATTAAAGGTGGCATCTCTGCTTTTTGGGTGGGTGAAGAATGTAGATAAAAAGAATCATCTGAATGGGAAGAAAAAGGAGTAAAGGATGTTGAAGTTTGAGGTGAGAGTTCAAGTATAGCTAAAAGATGAAGCAGGTGAGAAGAAAGGAATAAAACTGGGGCAAAGGGATCACTGTACAGCAGAGACCTTAATCAAAGCCAAAGAAAAGGCTCTGAGTGTGTAGAGGCCTGTGTTTCGCTGAATCAGCAGCTGCTCTTGCCTGGGAAATCTCCCTGGTCCTTTTCTGTAGTTTTTCCCCAGGACCAGACTCTGGTGGGCAGGGATAACTGTTCGGTCCCCAGGCAGTGTGTGGAGATCTTCCTGGTATGGGTGTGTGTGTGGCTGTGCATACGCATAGCAGCATTAAGATTTTGCTCCAGTATTTAAGGTAAGCCACATAGGTACCTAATGTCATAGGCTGCATAGTGTCATTTGGGATGAGCAAACAGGATAGTAAGCAGTCTTATTTTACTCCCTGTGCCCTTTGATATCAGGGATTTGCTTAGCCACTTTTAGCACTGATCCCACCACCTGGAACACTGGCTGTTCCTCTCTGCATTTTCCCCAGTGGCACAATGGAAGGGGAGGAGAGAGTGGAAACCAGCATCTAAATCCTAGAGGATGGCATAGAAGTCTCAGCCTTGATCCTGCACTGTCTGATCTTACATACTCTTAAACAGCTGTAAAGAAGAAGATGATGAGGATTTCCAGCTCTTTATTGCTCTTTTTTTCTAAAGGTAAAAGACCCTGTTTGGCTACAGTATGAACATTATGTTCACGATTAAAGACTGTCACAGTAATACTGTGATTAACACAGAACTAAACCTTGATTTTCCTGGACTGGTTTAGCTCTTTCTTTTCTAGATGTTTGAGAAGTTTGAGAAAGTAACTAGTTTTCCAAACTGCAATAGAAAAAGATAGGCAGTGGTGTCATCCTGTATTTTGGCAGCCAGAAAATGAATATGAAAGAGGTAAATAAATGTATCAGTGCTACATTTGGGGTGGGGGGTGGCATGTGACTACAGCAATCAGTCTTGCCCTGAACTTAAGTTTTGGCTGTTTCAGATGGCCTTAAGCATAGAAGCATGGGATCTTCAATGTGAAACAGGTGTCTCCCCCAGTGTATTTGGTAAGGGATGCGCAATGAAATCTCAGGCTGCAGTACATGTAATTATATCTTCACAGCTACACAAGCAAATGTTATTGTTCACAGACTGCTGCTTACCAGAGGTGTGCACACAAAGAGGCAGCAGCCTCCAATCTCCCCCAATTTTGAAAATCTTGAATGTGCGATACCCATTGGCCAAAAAAAAAAAAAAAAAAAAAGTAGGAAACCACCCCAAAAACGGAGGAGATGAGGGAGAGACAGAAACACAGGTACATCTGAGGTGTGTTGTAGCTTGTGATTGGCAGTTTTGTATTTCTTTCTCAAATTACAGAATAAACACTCTTGATAGAAACAAAATTTTGACAGCAGTTTCTTGGTTTATCAGTGATATCTTGCTTCTACCAAGCTACCAAGGTGTACCTGCTAATTTTGAAATTTGGAGTTTCAATAAGTCAGGGTACAGGACTAATGCTGTATACATACTCATATATCTTAGTGGTCCTCCATCACAAGAGCAGGGTGATTAATGATACTGTTCTTCTGAAAACATCAGTTTTTCTCTTTTAAATTAATGTGAAATACATGAAAGGTACCAGCCCTTAATATTGAGTTGTCTAACCCCAACTGATAGGCTTGTGTGTGCTGTGTGTGCTCGTCCCAGAATGTGTGCTGGAGTCTAGCAGCTCTGGAGGGGTAACTTTAAGAAGATTTAATGATTAATTTCCCCCATCTTTGGTGGTTTTGGTTGAACTTTGAGGGTAGGGATTTGCCAAAAGTGCTAACTGTGATGGAAGCTTGCTAATTCAGCTACTGGTTTGCCAGAAGTTACAATCAAAAGTATCTGACCTTTTTTTTTTGAAGGTGCATTGCACTGCCGTAATGCTGAGTGTAACTGTAGCTGCTAAGACTTCTGGCAGCCTGTGACAAGTGTCAGGAGCAATTAGCGGTCATTGTCATCCAGAAAATTTGTCATTGTTCTGCTAGTGCTACTCTGAGATTTGTACTTCTTGATTTCACTTTAAGGAAGAATCAGTCTGGATGTGAAGTTACTGGGCAGAGACTTGAGATACAATTAACCTTTGCTGCCACTGGAGAACTGAAGTCTGCCTATACTTCAGGTCTGCATTTGTTAAATTGAGGTAATGCTTTTCCCTTCAGTTGTACATCTTCTTTCTTCAGATAGTTTCTTGTCTCGGTGACACTCCTTTCCTATGTGTTCGGATAGTCTCCAGGCTTTGCTCCTAAGAATCCATGCTCTCGGTAGTGGTTTCAGGGTGCAGTGCTGCAAGGCAAAGCAATAATAATAAATCCAAATAACCAGTGTTGTTTTCTGCAGCTGTGTCTGACTTGACTCTGTACCAAAACTGGAACTGGGTTTGAAGCTCTTCTGTAAGAACTGCTGCCTCCTGGATAGTGAAGCCTCATCCTTTGTTTAAGAATCAGATGGAATACAGATCATTTTGGCAAAGGAAGGTATAAATGTGTAGGATACACGCAACAAGGAATTCGTCTTTTACAGGGTAGTTTTACAGCAAGTTCAGCACTTTGTGCACATTAGAAATGTTTATTTCATGTTGTTAACTCAGGTAACACATCTTCTACAAGGCACAACTTTGTCATTTACCAAAATGTATTGCTGAGAATACTGTCAAATCTGTCCACTTGCTTTTTCTGTCTGAAGCTGGCCATGCAGCTAGCTTAGTGATGTATGCAATTGCTGTTTTAATGAAGAGGCACAGATCCCATTGTGTGAATTTGATGTGTGTGCTCTCTGCATTTTGTGAAGTGATTTGTGACTGCATACAGAATTGAAACACTTAGTGATGAGGATTTCTTGATGTGTTGAAATTTCATGCTTTACTGTTTGATGACAGGGAATATTGTTCACTTCATGAACAGGAAACGTGTTTTAAAAAAATGTATTTGCATAAAAACTCTATGAGAAGATCAAGGAATTATGGAATCATTTAGGTTGGAAAAGACCTTAAAAATCATCAAGACCAACGCTATGAAGTCCACCACTAAACCTAGGTTTAGGCACATCCCTAAGTGCCACATCTACACATCTTTTAAATACCTTCAGGGACGGTGACTCCATGACTTCCCTGGGCAGCCTGTTCCGGTGCCTGATAACCCTTTCAAATGAAGAAATTTTTCCTACTATCCAATCTAAACCTCACCTGGTGCAATTTGAAGCCATTTCCTGTTGTTCTGTCTCTTGTTACATGGGAAGACACCAACACCCACCTCACTACAAATTTCAGGTAGTTGTAGAGAGCAATAAGGACCCTCTTCTCTGAGCCTCCTTTTCTCCAGGCTGAACAACCCCAGTTCCCCCAGCCACTCCTCATAAGATTTGTCCTATAGACCTTTCACCAGCTTCGTTGCCCTTCTCTGGACCCACTTGAGCGTCTCAATGTCTGTCTTGCAGTGAGGGGCCCAAAACTCAACAAAGTATTCAAGGTACAGCCTCACCAGTGCCGAAGACAGAGGGATGATCGCTTCCCTAGCCCTGCTATTGCTGGTACAAGCCAGGATGCATCTGGCCTTTTTGGCCACCTAGGCCCACTGTTCAGCTGGCCATCAATCAACACTCCCAGGTCCTTTTCCGCTGAGCTGCTTTCCATCTACTCTTCCCCAAGTCTGTACCATTGCACGGGGTTGTTGTGGCTCAAATGCAGGACCTGGCATTTTGTGTTGTTGAACCTCATATCATTGACCACAGCCCTTTGATACAGCTTGTCCAGATCCCTCTGCAGATCCTTCCTATCCTTTAGTGGATCAATACTTCCTTCGAACTTGGTGTCATCTGTAGATGTAGAGTGTACTCAATCCCCTTATCCAGATCATTGAGAAAGATATTAAGATGGGAATGAATAGGTTATTCAAACATGACCAAATCTTATTACGGAAGATGGAGGCAAATGCTGACTTAATATCGGAGCTGTTAACCCATGTATTGGTCTTTGGCCATCTTTGCATTGTGTAAACAAGGCAAATTTTCACTGTGTATTACTTTAAAGGTAAGGTTTTATTTCTTAAGTAATTATGCAAGCTTAGTACTGTACACCATGATATTTTGTTTTCTTCTAAGTTACTTCTAAGTTACTTCTAAGTTAGGTTAACCCTAACCCTACTGTCACTCAAGAAAGGAAGGTACCTGAATGGAAATCCCTGTTGATCTGGTTGAATGTTCATGAATTTGCCTTTGGGGGTTCTGCCTTCAGAAAAAAAACACGTCAGAAAAGCTGCTGTCCATGCTGATCAAGGTGGCTGTATAGTTCTTCTGATACAGGAGTCCTTTATTCCATCCTCCCTTCAAAAGCCCCCTCTCTAAGCACATGGTTTTGTTTATTACAAACTCTTTTCATCAGATTTCTATATAAACCAATGTAACCAGTATACAGAAAAGAGTTGATTTTAATCTCTTTTATTTTTTAGCCAGAATAGGATTTGCTGATAACACCAAGCATAAATGCAGCTCCAACTTTAAAAAAGGAGATTTAAAAAAAATCCTATTTATGTCTTCTGTTAATTTTCTCTATTGTTTTAGTTCATTGAAAGCTTGAAACCAAGGCCACACTTCTTCATGAGGCTTTTAATATGAAAATCTTTTTTGTCCGCATATAAAAGAAAACTAAAATAGTTCTTCAAAGGGATCTTCTGATATTTTATTTTTTTTAATATTCATTTTCTGTGGGCCTTGCTAGTTAATGTAAAGCTGTATTTAAATCATATTCTTGCTAATGTAGAATTCAAATTATGTTAGAATGAAAAGTTTTGATACTTTCTAGACCTTATTTGGCCCTTAATTAGACACCATAAACCTTGGTATAGTGTATAATAAACTGCAAAGTCCAAAATACAGTTTTATTTCCAAGTCAGCAGTGCCAGTCTCTTGTGCCCTGAAGTACATCCCTGGGAAAGTGATGGAATACCTTATCCTTGATGCCATCTTAAGGCATATCAAGGATAAGAGGGTTATGAGGGGCAGTCAACATGGCTTCACCAAGGGGAAGTCATGCTTGACCAATCTCTTAGCCTTTTTTGAGGAAATAACACGGTGGATGGATGATGGCAGAGCGGTGGATGTGGTCTACCTTGACTTCAGCAAAGCATTTGACACAGTCTCCCACAGCATCCTCACAGCTAAATTGAGGAAGCGTGGTCTGGATGATCAGGTAGTGAGGTGGACTGCGAACTGGCTGAAGGAGAGAAGCCAGAGAGTTGTAGTCTATGGGGCGGAGTCTAGTTGGAGGCCTGTATCTCGTGGAGTGCCTCAAGGGTCAGTACTGGGACCAGTATTATTTAATATATTCATCAATGATTTAGATGAGGGAATTGAGTGTACTATCAGCAAGTTTGCTGATGACACTAAGCTGGGAGGAGTGGCTGACACGCCAGAAGGCTGTGCTGCCATCCAGTGAGACCTGGACAGGCTGGAGAGTTGGGCAGGGAATAACTTGATGAAATATAACAAGGGAAAGTGTAGAGTCCTGCATCTGGGCAGGAACAACCCCACGTTCCAGTACAGGTTGGGGAACGACCTGTTAGAGAGCAGTGTAGGGGAGAGGGACCTGGGGGTTCTAGTGGACGACAGGATGCCCATGAGCCAACACTGTGCCCTTGTGGCCAAGAAGGCCAATGGCATCCTGGGGTGTATTAGAAGGGGGGTGGTTAGTAGGTCGAGAGAGGTCCTCCTTCCCCTCTACTCTGCCCTGGTGAGACTGCATCTGGAATACTGTGTCCAGTTCTGGGCCCCTCAGTTCAAGAAGGACAGGGAGCTGCTGGAGAGAGTCCAGCGCAGGGCAACGAAGATGATTAAGGGAGTGGAGCATCTCCCTTATGAGGAAAGACTGAGGGAGCTGGGTCTCTGTAGTTTGGAGAAGAGGAGACTGAGGGGTGACCTTATTAGTGTCTATAAATATATAAAGGGGGAGTGTCACGAGGATGGAGCCAGGCTCTACTCAGTGGCAACCAATGATAGGACAAGGGGTAATGGGTACAAACTGGAACACAAGAGGTTCCACTTAAACTTGAGAAGAAACTTCTTCTCAGTGAGGGTGACAGAACACTGGACCAGGCTGCCCAGGGAGGTTGTGGAGTCTCCTTCCCTGGAGACATTCAAAACCCGCCTGGACACATTCCTGTGTAACCTTATCTAGGTGTTCCTGCTTCAGCAGGGGGATTGGACTAGATGATCTTTCGAGGTCCCTTCCAATCTCTAGCATACTGTGTGTGTGTACAGGGTGCTACTGGAAATTTAGTGGCTGTTTTAGAGACCTCAGGTCCTAACAAGTAATATATTTTAAGTAGTTTAAGAAGTGGCTCCTGCAAAACTTTCATCCTCATAGCCAGTGATAACCTTAATATACCAGGTGTGTGTTCTGCACATACCAAAGATTTTTCTTCATTTTCCTATTTAACCTGATCATGGAGGGCATGCTGCTGATTAACAAATTCATATTAAGTTGCACTCTGCTGAGAATGTGTATATATAATTTTTATATACTGGTGTATTTTGGCAATAGCGGCAGCTTTTGTCTGCCTCATTTTAACGGTTAAAAAACTAGAGTCCCTTAGAGCTTTTGTAATGAGCTCCAGAACTGTGTCAGCTTTTTGAAGGGGTTATTTGGCAATTCCCAGAGAAATTAATGCCCAGAGGAACAGGAGAATATATGAAAGAGTAATAGAAGCATTTCTTAGGCAAAATATTTTAACTGTGAGAAAGATGCCAGTTTGTGACTCTGGCAATGGACTTTTACAGGCCCCAGTGAGCTCTCACTGCCTTTAGTCCTTCATTATTGCCTCCAGTGTCGATTTATGACACTCACACTTTCCTTTTCGCTCTTGTTTTATTTTGCAGTGAAAATGAGGCATTGGCTGTATGTTGATGTGTTGATGGCTTAGTAAGTACAGAGATTTTAGTAGAAATATCTGAAACATTAGATAATACTAGAAATTTATTTTATTTATTTCTTTTAAAGCATGGTGTGGTGATAAAGCAGAACCTTATGATTGTAATTATTGATCTCCTAGTCTTGAATGGTATATGGTGGTTTATGTTTAGTGTGTTTAGAGGTTCAAGTTTGTCTTCTTAAATACATTTTGTAGCAGCTAACACATGGGATTTCCTGCAGTGAGTAAGATAGCATAGGTGGGTGTTTTGGTGTATTGGAAATCTGTACTAGAAGCAGGAAAATTGGATTTTATAATCTCCTAGTCACTTGTTCCATTACTGTTTGCATACATTTTTACAAGCATAAGAGGCAGAGATAAGACTAGTTGATGTGTTAGTGAGGGGATGAGGACTGTTATGGAAATGGGAACAGTTTGGGCCTTTTAATAGCTCCTGTCCAGGTTTTTTTTTCTCTTATATTGGGCTATTTAAGTTGAAGATTCATATAAAAATGCTAGCATTTTAAGAAGTGCTAGATGGAGTCCTTCACAATTTCCTCTATATTTTAGTGTGCCATTTGTTCAGAAATTCCCTGTGCTTTCTAATTCAGCACCAAATTTTCCTTTAGGCAGACATGCAAACCGTGCATAGGAGTGTCCTGAATCTTTAAGTCCCGAAGGTACAGCAAGGAAGGCATTTGCTTGCAGGTGAGCATGTTTGAGGAGGAAGCTTGTTTCAGTAACGTATCTTGGTGACACGTGGCTGAGGGAACAGAGGGATGGGAAAAACTTCATCTATGTATTGTTTAGATACTTATAAATGCTTATAAACAATTTTTTTTCTGAGCATGTGTATGTATATATAATATATCATAGGTAAAATATACATATATATGATCTTATAGCGAGCAGTATTGTATTCTTACTGGTTTCTGGCACAGATATAAGCCATGCTGTACTCCTGCTTCCCATCTGTTGTCTAACCCCATCTTTTGTTCCGTGTCCGCTCTGAGCTCTTGTTCTTCCCCATTCACTTCACTTCCAGCTTTACGTCCTCTCTTCTTCACAACCTCAGCACACCTCAGGTCCTGACAATTTCTGCTTCTGTTCGTGTAGTCCTAGCTCCTCTGAGGAGCAGTCTCTTGGAGACTGTGAAAGCTGTTGTTTGTGAGACTCTCATCCTTACTCCATTCATACCCTACCTTTGGCCACTCAGATAACACCATACATGTTTTAACAGAACACATCTTTCTGTTTTAACTGCATGTATAAATGTTTAACACGTGTATAACAGCTGTATCTTTGAATTCCCCAAAACATTCCATTTTCTAAAGACAATAAAAAGTATTTTATTTCTAGTGAAATAAATATGGAATTTGTAAGCCAATCTTTAATGGCAATAAAAGAATCAGAAAGCTTAGAAACCAGGATATATCACACCACAGATGATGGTCTTGGCCACTCCTTACTAACAATTTATGTTGTCTTTCTGTGGTATGTTTAAATGTATTTTATCAAATGTGTGTATGTGTATATGTATGTGTGTATACACTGGTGTATTTGTTATAAACCAGTTCAGAAATGTGTGTGAAATTAGGTCATTGGATGAGATTCTGTAATGCACAGAAAATTTGCATATAAAAGGGAAGGGAAGCAATAAACCTTTTCAGCAACTTTGTGCGGTTCTGGGCTGTTTCAGATACTGCAATCAACCCTTCAGACATAGCATGGACAGTCAGAACTACAGAGCTGCCACCACCCTAAGTCCTCTGCAGTGTCATGCCCTGAGGATTTCACATTTTACCAAGGAAGCTGTGTGTTGGAAATGAAATGCTAGTAGTTAAAATTGTGCAAAATTAAATCCTCTGCATGTAGTTCCCTGCCTTCGCTCTTTGGAGGAGTGCTTTTCTTCATAGGACCATGTCTTTTATGTTTCTGAATCCCTTAATGTGTCACAAAGTGGTGGAGACTGCTATTTTGACTTGCTACCATTGTAGCAAATGTGCTTTGTTTTATTTATTTTCTTAATTTTGAACAATTTCTTCTTATGGTATACTGTGGAAGGGAAAGGACAAACTTCTTTGCAGGAAATGAGAAGGAACAGAGTGGTCTAAAGATGTACATTTGTGGATGAGGAAAGCATAGTGGGTGGTGACTGTATCTGCCCTTTCAAAAAAGTCATCTCAAATACAGCCATCTGCAGAGAGATCTCAGGTGCTTTTCCTGTCAAGTGCCACAAGACCTATGCAAGCATACCTGGAGATGTGGTAGTATGATTGTCCTGCTCGTACTCTGGGTCCATTGTGCCTCCAAGTGTGCTTTCCAGCTGTACATGGACTTGCTCCTGCAGGTCTCTTTTCAGACTGTCAGACTTGTGAATGCAGCATTGGACTGTATCTCAAAAGGCCTCACAGATACTTTCAGTGAGAGGCAGATATAAATCTGTGCGAGTGGTAAACTCTGAGCAAAGTTGTGACTCTTTTTTAGAAGATTATGGCCTCTGAATGCTTTGAGATTCTTGGATGAATGATGCTAAGGAAGTGTGAAGTGTTGCGATAGGTATCAGATAATGGTTTCTTCACGTGCAATTGTGTTAATTCCTTTATTGCTCCATGTGCCTTCAAGCAATCTTAATTTAATGCAGTAATGACTTCGAGTGATTGAAGAACTAATCAACTCTAGCTGCCACTTCTTGTCCTCTAGTTTAAGAATGATGAGTCTGTTGGTACCTTTCTCCCCATCCCTTCTCATATCACAGCTCCACAGGAGCACAGACCCTCGAAAGCATAATCACAATGCTCATATTTGCACATCCAAAAGCCACGACTCAGACCTAGGAATCAGTGTGGGGGGGGTTTAAAATTTATTTTTAATTCATACAGGAAACAATGAATCAGAGCAGGTTTTTTAATCATTTAGTAAAAACTTAAACAAGCACCAGATTTTTTTGTTTGGCTTAGAGCTTGAGTGACATTAACTCATAATAGCAAAACTTGGAAAGGATCTAGAGGAGTTGAATGATCTGACCTTTCCAAGAAGAGATGTCAAGGACTTGGGAATTGTAGCTGTGTAAGTTATTTTGTACCTAAACATAACCTTGTTTTATCCAGTAGCAAATATATGTATGTAAGTGCATACATCTTCCCACATCTGCCATACACACGTGTTAATGCATGTGTTCACACGTACGATCATGTCTTTCATACTTACATCTGTTTAAACTTTTTATGCAGTCATTTATATAGTCATGTATAGTATGTTAGAGTTTCTTTTAAAATCTCATCTCAGTCATTCAGAGCAACAGTTTTATTTCAAACCACTCTGTGGGCTTTTTTTAAAATCTGGGAATCTTCTTTTCATGTCTTCTTGGCATAGAAGAAATCGAAATGCATCATAGCAAATTCCGTCCATGCTTACTGAGCATTTAGGAGCTACATGTCAGTAATGTAACCCCTGGTATATTTAATGATAAAAGAATAAAGATACTTGAAATACAAGCATGGAAAAGCAAAGTAGCTTTTTCTAAATAAAAGGAAATCGAACTGTGGCAAAACTTGCATAAAATTGGCTGTGTGCATCCAAGTCAAAATTGCAAATCTGCTGTCTATGTTTTATATTTCATCAATGCTGTATGCTACAGTTTTTAAAAAGAAAAAGAAGGGGAGGGTATTTTTTATTAAACCAAATTGATTAAATGAAATTTTATCCAGAAGTTTCAATTCTGGTCTCAAATTTTTAGTCTATCCTAACTAAGATGAGGTGTACATATATAGAGAAATGTAAAACTCCATCTGCTTATTCTACACGTGCCTATTGTGTGTCTACATTAGACCTGACCTATACAATTATTACTACACATAAGCCAGTGTAAATTTAATGGGTTTTTACTTGTTATACACTTTCTGAGAGTCTTGGCTATCTTCTTTTGCATTTGTTAAAAAGAGATAGGAATATAAGATGAATGCTTTAAGAAGAGGCAGCAGTGTTAGCCCTCAACAAAGACCTGCTGGTAAGTGTATGATTGGCAGCAGGCAAGGCATTTTACACCACAGAATCTGGAAGCTTTCACAGCAACTGAGTTGGGTATTTTTATGTGCTGGCATATTCTCTCCTTGCTCCTCCAAACTCTGTTGATGGCTCAGGTCATTGTGAACAGTGGAGATACCAAAGCATGTGTGTTGGTTCTGATAGGTCCTTGCCAGTGCAGCCTGCTGGAGGATGAGATGTTCTGATCATGTAAGAATCATGGTGGCAATTTGACAATCTCTGAATATTATTTTTTGACAAATATTTTAAGTGTTATAGAAATATTTTCATGCAATATTAACATTATTCCACCACCAGTATAGAAGCATAAATTACCAGATGAGTCAGAATTATGGCCCTTTTCCTGCTGTGTGTGGGCAGACCCCTGCATCTGTGCTCATTACAGGTTTGGGACCTAAATGCATTAATGTGTATTGGAAGAAAATAAGTCTTTAAAGTATTTTAATAGAAGGAATATGTTGCTCGTGGTTGTGAAGAAAGAAAATCTCCTAAAAATGGAAATTTCCTCGTGCTTCACTTTTAAAAGACAAGTAGACAAGTATGTTAACATGGAAATGTGTCTGGAAATCCTTGCAAGATTAATAACAAAACTGCAAAAAAGTGTAAAGCAGCTCAAATCAATGTCTTGAAAGAAAAGCAGAGATGTATTGTCTTCCAGAGATTTGTGTAAGTGGGCTGTAGTGGTGATCCAGTACTTCTGTAAAGTGTATTTGTAGGAAATGTAGTAATACCTAATACAGTGTGGTAATTTCTTTAAGTCTTCCTGACAAAAGTTTTCCCAGAGTCATAAACTTGTTTGTTGTCAGCCTCCTCTCAGGGGAACAATGAAAATACTCACTCAGAGGAGTTTCTGCTTTCATCTGACACCTTTCCTCAAACAGAAACTCACAGGTTATTGAGGAAGACATCCCATTGCTTGGGATCCTGAGATTTGTCTGTTTTTAAGTACTTCAAAGATGTCTGTGTGCAGCACTGCTTTATTCGGATTTTGTGCCTCTCTGAAAGTGTTATGTTCAGTGTTCGTTGTCTGGGTTGACTTTGTGCACTGAGCAACGTCAATGAATGTTTCAGAAAAGCAAGTAGTTGTGCTTTTGCTCAAAAAAGTGGAAATTACAAGAGAAAAGTGTCAAAGTCACAAGAAACAAAGTAGGAGGAAGAGTGAAATTTAAATTCTTGTAGCTGAAGCTGCTCAAGTGGACCTTGCCTCTACTTCTGGAGTGAATACTTTCTGGGTAGCAGGATTAGAACTTTTTTTCCCCACTGTAAATAAGAAATCTGATGATTCCCAACTTCTGTTGAACTGCTACATGCTCCTTCTTTTCCTAACAACATCACCTTGTGCTATTTTTTCCTCCCATCTCTAGGTAAAGGAAAGAGTGGCTTCTCTTTTTCTTCTCCCTTCTCTGCTGCCTCCTGGGAGGATTAAAAATCCTACCCAATGGTTTTCAGAAGCAGAGAAAATTCCACCTTATCAATCCTGTGGGTCATTTGGACACTGCAGTTTTCAAATTAATATTCAGAGCAGTTACAGGGACCCCTACTTCTTCCTTTTTTTTTTTTAGTAATCAATTTAGGAAAATTTGATTAGCTCTGGTTGTTTGTCTTTTTCTTTTCATATTGCCTGAATCTATGTTGTCCTCTGAGATACCCAGACCTTGTGAATTGCTGATTTCTTTCCCTTGGACCAATTTTCATCTAGTCAATTGAATTATCATTTCACCTGACTCCTTCCTTCTTTGGAAGTGTGATATTCATTGTGAGCCTCTTCTTGGCTTTGTAATGACTTTCATCTTGAGTATTAGAAAAAAGTAGTACTTGGAAAATATTTTGATAGTCTTACAATTCAAGGTATGTTGTCAGGTCTCTCTAGCTACCACACACAATATAAGAGCAACAGATATAATTAACTTTGCGCAGGTCGGGGGCAGGATAGGGGAATCGTCTCCATTACCTTCCTTCTTCAATTTTGAAATCTCATGCTCTTATATGATATCTCAGGAAATTACAGACTGTGAGTGGGATTCATATGGCAAAATGTAGACGTCTACGTCTGAGTTAGTCACCCAAGGCTCCCTGTGTGGGGAATGGAGAGAAGCAGGACAGATGAATCACACCCTTGAAGAACCTCTTTTTTTTTTTTTACCTTTATGCTAAGACAGAATGACTCATAAGCTGAAAATGCCCATTTGGCTAGTAAAGGAGCCGTGTGATGCACTGGCTGCATTCTGCACCCCAAAAACTGGGTGAGTTGAGCATGGTGCTTTGTGGCTCTGGTGCGTGCCTCTGTGCATGCCTTTTATTTGTGGTACTATACGAGTGTTAAGTTCCTAGGAAAAAATCTGTGTTTTTTCACATAGAAATTTCTTGAATAACTAAAGATAGCGTTAGGTTTCCATGTGTGAGAAGTCAGAAATGAAGAAATGTGTAAGCTGAATTAGAATGTTTCTCCTGTATGTGCGTTTCTCAATAAACGTCAGCAAATTATATAAAAACCCTTAGTATGTAAATTTTCAAAACTTTGCTGACATGTCAGTTTAGTAGCTGAGAGGTAGCTTAAATGATGCTGCTCTTTAGTCACCTTTGGAAACTGTATGCTCCCTGCTTTTAGGGAGATGTGCAGATTCTGTCTGGATAGCAGAGGGAGCTGCGAGCTCTTCACACTACATCAGAGGTGGTCTCTTCCCTCTGTGCATAAACCACATAATACATCTCCCTCAAATTATCTCGTATTAAATCAGCCTGAGGAGTTGGCAGTAAGTGAATAGATGAAGACCTTGCATCACTGCTTGCAGAGAAGAAATCTGTCTTCCTGTGTTTGCTTCTTCAGTATGTCATTGGCAAGAGCATGTGGGGCATGAGCCTAGGTTGGCTCACAGGAGCAAGTGGTGCTGGTAGCACCGACCACCTGTGTGGTCAAGATCTCAAGATCCAGACTTTGGAGATGTGTTCTGAGTGGCTATGTAAATTACAGCTGAGTTTTGTGCACAGATGAAGCCACTGTGTATCTAGATTCTTCCCTGTCAAATTCCTATATTCTAGTTCCTACAAAGTCTTTCCCTGCCAGGTCACACAATGTTTAGTAGGCACATCATTCTGTTGGTCCCTTTTAAAGTGGGCAGTTTTGAAGCCAGCCGTGCAAGATTCAAGTCTATGAAAAATAAGATGTGGCCTGACTGTATTGTGACTGTGACACAGAATGCTGGAGAGCTTCTAGATTCAACACCGTCCTGCTTCCAGACAAAACCAACATTGACATCCTCTCCCTGGCAAAAAAGTAGGAGAAAAAAGCCCTCAGAAACGAGCAGTGGCTGTGTCATGGAACCAGCATGAAATGCAAGTCTGAGGTCCCCAACATAACTTTATGAATCGAATGTTCAGTTAAAATGATGCTAACACTAGCTTTTTGATCTGACTGGATCAGGGCAAGCACAGTGAAAGATAGGCTAAAGTAGCGAAACAGTGAATGTAGCTGGGAACTGGCTACAGTGCTGTTTCGCCCAGCTGGAGGTGTTTTGTCAGCTCTGGTCAGTTGCTTTGTGCAACAGCAGTTTCAGCAGAATCTTCACCATTGAGGAGCAAGCTCTTTCTGGCTTTTTACCTTACCTTTCACCCAAAGGCATGCAGATCTAGAACAGCAGCCTTACATGAAAGCTGTCTTGGAGAGCCCATGTGCAGGCTTGCAGAATCAGGTGGCTCAAACAGATATTGACAACTGCCTGCAAAATGGAGTTCTTCTGGTCCCTGGAAAGCTGATGTGCCTCTTCCAGGTGACAGCTGGTGTCATAAACTCCAGTGCTCAGTGTGGACGCTGTCTGCTTCTGCTTTTTATATTACTATATCTTTCTAGATTAGCTCGCACTGTATAGCAGTTGAATTGCTTGCTGATCTTTCCAGTATTTATTTGAAAGAAAACCTTATATATGTGTATACATGCAGACATACACAAATAAATTTAATTTTTGTTTTGAAAGGTATCTGTCAAAGAATGATTCCTGGATAAAATTCCTACTTTTATACATTGGTGGGACATAATTTGCATTATAGCTACTTCAGCATACTGATTTTTATGTGATAAAATAGTTCTTAGTAGCAACTTCCCTTATAATTTGTGTATTGTGATGGTACCAAATAATAAAGATAACTGAGAAAAATATCTCTCCAGGAATTTGTGTGTTTGCATGTCAAAGGAGCAGCAATGAAAAGATGATCATACATCTGAATCAGAAGAATATTTATATCTAAATTGAGCAACCATGTAATTCTCTTGGTGTTGCCCATGTGCTGTCTGTCCTCCTCCTCTTGCATGCTGTAGCCTGATTCAGATCTTCTGTGCAGTGTTTATTACCTGACCTGAAAAGACCAATCTAAATATTTGGTGAGTTCAGTGATGTTCCCAGTGTACTTTGGGCTGCTTATGTAGTTACGGAAGAGTAAAATGTAAGGAGCTGGCCATTCTGTAGCTCTAACTTTCTGATATTCAGATGATGCTTTTAGGAACTGGTTAAAAATTACATTTCTCAGTATTCAGCTGCAGAGGAGGACTCGGTATTTTCAGATGTGATGTTTTTTGTGCGCATACATGTGTCTATTCAGATCTCTGCCAAAGGGTTCCTCTGTCACAAGGCTTCCAGATGTCAGCTAGAAAATATCAGTCCTCAGATCTGGCCTGATAATTAGATATTATAAATTCCAGGCTGATTTTTTTTTTTTTTTAGTTAGTGTATATGTATTGATTTATGTATATGTATATTTTCAGCTCTTTTCCTGTGTGCATTTTCCCCTGATGTAGTTAAAGAAGACAGGGTACATTCTTGCAAGTTTTATTTAGGTGACTAAATGAGCTCTTTGGGTCTCCTTTGCTCAGGCAGGCTCCGTTCAGGTCATCCTAGTGTTTTTTTTCTCCAGCAGAATGTACGAAGAGGTTTTTCTCTCTCCCTGCTTCCTACAAATAGAGGGAGAAGGAGGTTGGACAGAGCCATAATTTATTCTTAAAATTCCAGAATTGTCAGTGGGTAGCTACCAAGATATGCAATTTACCGACACATTCATCATCTGAGCTAGGCTGAACCAGTCAGTGCAGTTGACTAAGTTCTCTGTGAGGTAGGGAGATTCATTCTTCTTACGCTTTTCTTGTGGTCATTCCTGCGATGCCTTTTATTTCTTATCATTCTAGTTTTATATTCTGCCTTACACATTTACCAGATACATTTTTTCATTCAACTTTTAAAGTTCATAAATCCTTGAATTCTTGAGGACTGGCCAAAAGTAATTGTTGCTAATTGTTACTTGCTATTGGCATATGGACCTAACAAAGTGAGGGGCACCTTCCTGTACCACTTGTATGGTAAAATATCAGCGGTCACTCATTCCTGTTCCTGCTCTGTCATTAATTAATTTCCTGTCTTTGTTTAATACACCTTGCATTAATGAGTCTTTAGAAGGGCTTTAGGTGGAATTTTAATCTGTATATAATTACTATACATACAGATATGAATTATTTGAGGTAAAAATATTTACAACTTTGCCAAAATACTTTAAGAAGAGGTGAAATACAGTTTTGTAGGCCATCCTTGGCTGCCTGTTTCTATAGTATATTACAAAAAAACATTTTAAGCTGGGCACATCATGTTGCTTTCATTGGGTTGCCCACAGCTTTTCTTGGTATTGGTGAGGTCTTCAGAGTGCTTTTACAATGGTAGTGTTCTCCCATCTCTATCAGAAATGCCATATTCTGGGATTGCATTTATTGTTCACAGCTGTGCTCTAATGAATGAGCAGGCTTGGGCCGTTGGTCTCTCGTTTCTCACTTGTTTCCAGGTAATGAACTCGTAGCTTGTAATAGATGTTATTAATTCGTAGCTGCCTGACATTACATTTTGTACTACTGAATGCAGTCTTACCGAGTTACTCGAGGTCATTTGACTTTATGTACAGTTCAGTCTCTTAATTGACCTTGCCTCTCCAATTTGTATCACCGGAAAACTTCTTCCTTGCAATTACACTTCTTGTGCAGGGACTATTGAGATAAATTGTAAATTCGGTCAATCCTAATCCCTGTTCTGTGAAACTTGATTAGTCATCCTCCTTTTGGCTGGTAGTACCCCTCAGATACTGTATTTTCTTGACTTTTCTTCAGCAAGGTTGCAGAAGAAACCTTCAGTTTAGCCAATGATTTTCTGTTTGACACTGTATCAAATGCAACTTTTTTAGGAAAAAGACCCAGTCCCTTCATCAAAGTAGGCTTTTGCCCTTGGTCTGGTGTGAATGACGCATATTTTCTTAAACTATTCCTTCTTCTAAATTTTCTTAAATTTACCTCTGTCTTTGATAGTTGCTTCTTTCAAAAGCATGCTGTGTAGGCCTGGCTAAAGGCATATGTACCGTGTAGATCAGAATAAAACATTGCATGTGGAGGCTAATGAGTGCTTCAGTCACCCTTCTAAAAATGGTTGCAAGATTTGCACTTCCTCCTTATGTGGCTGTCCCGCAGTGGACCTGCAGTTATACCTGGGATTTCATATGCCAGCTCTTTTGACACATGGACCTATACTCATTCCTTCCTTCTGCTCGTCCATCTGTTGATGTCCTTGTGTTGTAGTGTTCGCTGTACTTGGATAATCAGCTGTCAGGGGCTGTGCTTTTGTGACCGCTGAACACCTAGAGAACCCGGCATCATCCATAGCCCTGGCTAAAATGGTATGATCAATGAGATTTGTCACATTTTGACTTTTTTGGCTGTCATGGTATAACCCCAGCTGGCAACTGAGTGACACAGCTACTCCCTCACTCCCCTTCTGTTGGGGAGAGAATCAGAAAGGTAAAAGTGAGAAAACTTGTGGGCTGAGATAGAGACAGTTTAATAGGCAAAACAAAGGCTGTGCATGCAAGCAAAACAAAACAAAGAATTCATTCACCACTTCTCATGGGCAGGCAGGTGTTCAGCCATTGCCAGGAAAGCAGGGCTCTTTCATACCCAGCAGTTACTTGAGAAGACAAACACCATCACTTTGAACATCCCCTCCTTCCCTCTTCTTCTGTCTGCTTTTTCACTGAGCGTGACATCACATGGTGTGGGATATCCCTTTGGTCGGTTGCGGTCAGTTGTCCCGGCTGTGTTGCCCCCAGCCTGCTCACTGCTGAGGTGGGTGAGAGGCAGAAAAGGCCTTGGCTCTGTGCTCAGCAATAACATCCCTGAGTTATCAACACTGTTTCCAGCACAAATCCAAAACACAGACCTGTACCAGCTACTGTGAAGAAAATTAACTCATAGTAGTCATTGCTGTTACCAAAATGTTCCCCGGGCACAGGTGATCAGCAGTACAGCAAGCAGTGAAAGTGAAAAGTGGGCACTAACAAGCACTAGCCTCTAATATACAGTAAGGCAAGCAAGCACCATAGCAAGCATAAGAGCCAGCCAATTAATAGCTAATCAGCAGTCGCAGCTGTAAATATGATTAGCGTATTCTGATCAAATCTGTGATTATCTCGAGCCCTTCAAGTCCCACGTTAGGCATCAAAAGAGACTCTAATGGTTTAACCCCAGCCGGCAACTAAGTCCCACAGCCTCTTGCTCACTTCCCTTCTGGTGGGATGGGGAAGAAAACCAGAAGGGTAAAAGTGAGAAAGCTCATGGGTTAGGGTAAAGACAGTTTAATAGGTAAAGCAAAAGCTGTGCATGCAAGCAAAGCAAAACAAAGAATTCATCCTTCCCTTAGTAGCTCCTCCCAAAGCTGCCAGAAGTTTATCCTGTGTGTTTGATACCATCTATCTTAGGGGAACAGTATATGGAGTTATGTTCTTTCTCCTTTCATGCACTCATTGTCTTTGAGCTCCAGAAGCAGAGGAGGGGAATAACCTTTAATATCCAGAAGCTTCATGGTCTGTATGTGAGAAAGATCATTCTGGGTGCAAGCAAATCCACTTGTTCCAGGAGTGGTAACAAAGGGTACATCAGCATGAATAAGCTGTACTGGAGAAGGTTTTTTTCTGTATTCTCTGACACACATGCATTCTCTGCACAATGAATGAGATTTGTGCAAAATCTGAATGTTTTTGAAAACTGCAGAGTCAGCAAGGAGGTTTGTCCTGTAGTCGTATAGATTCACTAGCCAGGAAGTTCCCACAGTCATTTTGCAAACCTGTACTTAAGAATATGCCAGCCTCTGCCAACAGTTATTTTAGATGATGGTTTTTACTGCATTCTGTGCAGCCAACAGCACCCCTCTCAGTATAGAAATCTGGTAAGTGGGAGTTAGGTGTAAGGACAAAATGTGTGTTTACTTAAAATTAGAAGATGTACAGTGTTAAAATGTTTTGCAATGTCTTAACCTAACTGTGCATCTCTTTATCAGCTAAATGAAACTCCTGTACCATACTAGTATGTCATTAATCACTGAGTTGGAAAACACTATTTTAGAATTTAAGATGAGCAGGACATTAGTTAGGATGAATCACCTTATGCTCATCTTTTTAAGTGTAACTGGCATTTACATTACTGTAAATGCAATTCAATAGCATGGTAAGACTGTATGTTACCTGATTTTGCAGTTTACCATTAATTATTTTAAATGGGATTTACTCTGTTTGCTCCCAGTTGAAACATGCCTCTGTTTTTAGCATGGTAGGTTTAATTTTCATGTGGTTTGCTTCACCACAATATCTGTTCAAAATCACTGGTTTTACCTCACATTCCTTTAGCACTTTCCAGACCAGAATATCATAGGTGTTCATCAATATTGAAAAAATCGTGCCTATTAAACATAGCAGCCTTGATTTTAAAAACTGCTATAGAAATATGACAGTTGTTAGATGAAACACCTCAAAGGATTTTCAAGGTTGGCACTGTTTGAAAACCTGTTCCTTCTTAAAAGACTATAATTGGGTACCCCAGTTCCTTAGTTACATCAAAAGAAAATTTTATAAATAAGCCTATCCATTTTGCTTCACTGCTGGGAAATAGGAACAAATAGATAACCATTTTGACCTGTGCTTCACAAAATAATAAAATCCAAATATTTACTAACACTGAAATAACAAATTTGCTGTTATTTTACCTACTAATTAGTATGCACTTATTAAGTCCGAAGTATAGCTGGGGAGTTCTTCTTAAGTGGTTGGGAAGCTCCTATTTTGTTGACCTTTGTGCATTAAAAATATGGCTAGTTTGTTTGGGTTTTGTTCATAATCAACTAAGGAGGGAAAAATCGGTCTTTCTGGTTTGCTTTTCTATTTACGAAAGCCCTTACCATATCCATTAAGCCCTCACATAAGCCCTGCAAGCCAACCTTGACTGCGTGTAGACTGGCATCTGAGCTTGTCATGTTTGCTGCCTCTGGCTGCCAGTAATCTGGAGTTTTAAAACTGGAGTTGTGAAGTGACTTACAGAGTGATTATTAAAGAACAGTTGGCTCAATTACACTCCAGCTCCTTCCCTTTTCTGTTTTTGGTCCCCTGTTCGTCATTGCAGTGTTCTGTGTGCAGGATGGTGCTGTACATGAGGCGTTACTTGCTTTATCAGAAGCATAAGCAAAGTCTTTCTGGTGAGCTTCATGATTATGATGCTGATCTGGATACAGGTCCTGGGTGTTCTGTCTAAAGGCAGAGCTTTGAATTTCCTACTGCCACCTATCATTGAATGGCTTGACAAGGGCCAGTTTCTGCCCCTTACTTGTCAAGTGTTAGAAGGCAGTGACTGCCCTGAAATTTCACCCTTTTTTTTTGTGTGCTATGCAGGAGCCTCATGCTTTGGCTTCTTAAATAATGACTTTAAAACCCCATGGCCACCAAGTTCTCTACAAATAAATAATGTAAATATTTGATAAAATTTAGTAACTTAGTACTTCAGAGAACCTCCTTGCTTTGCCCCCACTTTATTTCGGTCCAAATGACCCTCCCCCCCCCCCCCCCCCCCATTATAGTAAACTTACTGCCTTGGCAACAATGAAAATGTATAATTGCATTGACATACCTTTTTCTGGCTGCATATCTGGTAAAACTTAAGAAACTGAGATTCTTTATAGACTTTGTAAGGTGATGGGCTAATGGCTATGAGTTTAAGCCCACTCTAGAGAGCAGTATACTGGTACCTTCTGGAGAAAAAGGGGAGTATGAGCTTAGTGTATGTACTAATGAATAATGCTGAATTAAAGATTATTTCTAAATAATATGTTTAAAGCGCTTTTATGTACTCACTCAGAATCTATTTCTACAGAACACTGAATTAAATGCAAAGATTGTGAATGTTATTCATTACCAATGTAGTTAGTATTGATGGGTTATGATACAGGTCACTGAATCAAATAATGTAAATTACTTACATATTACTAATCAGTCTAGAAAAACAAATTGATACCATTTTCTGTAGATTTTTCTCCTCTTTTTCTCCATACTTGAAATAGTGTTAAATTAAGCAAAAGAATATTTAAACCTCAAGCACCTGTTACACTATCTATCCTGCTTGCCATGCCTACAAAAAGCTCCAGCTGATTTCAGTGGGGCTTTGATCACACAAATTGAAGATGGAGCCTCCCTCAAAATTTATATACTATCTAAATCTCTTAATTTTCAACTCTTACTTGAGAATACTTTGTCTGAAATAGACTATTCGCAAAAATGTTCACTGCAGAACTGTGTGTAAAATCACTTGACATAAAGTCACTTGACATTTGGACAACACATTAAAACCCCCTGCTTAATCATAGCATCGAATATCATAGCTCTTACTATTAAGAAAATGTTTCTGTGTGATTTTCATGCCTAATTAATCTCTTTTTTTTGCTACTGATTTTGTAAATACTTTCTTATATTAATACTTTCAACTAGATATCCTTTTGTTATTTTGAATTCAGTGAGACAAACAATAAAACCAAAACACACATAGACTATTATAATGCAATTTACACTAGCCTTTTTTTTCTAAGAAAGCAATTGAAAAGTTAAAAGCACGTCAGGAGACTGATCAGATTAATGTGCTCTGTTTTGATGTACTGTAGTTATCACAGAAATATTAATGACTTAACTCTACTGAAAGGAAATAAGGTTTTACCTACCACTGTGTCTGAAATTATTAGATTTCAGACACAGTTGGACAGTTCTGAAGTAAGTTTTTATGGCATAATATACTTTGAAATCTAAAATTTAGTTTTGCTGTGCTGTTGCCATCTAGTCCATAGGATGTAAAACTGAAGTTCTTGACTGATTGTGGGCAGATTGTGGTCTTCTGGCATTTTTTGCAAATGCACGAAGTTATAACCAAAAAAGAACTTGAAGTCATCATTTAAATCACTTATATTTTGATGTGGGCACAGTATTGCGCACAGAATGCTGCCTGTATTCCCAATGCAGAATCTTATGGCTGCTTTTAACTTTAAAGGTAAATACTCCTTTAAAGTCAGCATTCGCATCTGTAGTTGCAGAAAGTAGGATAGAATTTGCAGGAGAAGAAATAGCTATGTATCTCATAAGCCTTTTGCATATTTCCACTTGGAATACTGAAAAAGTGTTACATTCTTTCCTATTTCAAATGCATTTTTTTACTGAACATCTGCTGAACGCCCTGAGAACTAGAAGAGAGAAACATCATCAACATGTTTTCATTGTCCCTCAAAACCAAATTAAATTTTCACTGTATTTATAAACATTTTATTTTTGCTTGTCATGCACCTTTACTTACAGGATTCTTTTGGCAGACTGCATATTTAAAGAAATAGCTACAAATATCAAAGAAGTATTTGATACAGATATTTAATATGAATTTATCACAATTGTTCACACTGCAGCCCTGCCTTACAGATTTACAGATTGAGTGAAGGAGCAGAAGCATATCATGCATCCTAATCATCCACGTAACTCACGTTTAAGATAATTTGTATTTTGAAAGCTTTGTTTGAAGTGGAAATTATTTGGAAATCTTTCAATGTGAATGATTTTCAATAGCAAAAGGTTTTAAAAGAGAGTTTAATATTTTGGTGAGAGTTTGCAATGGGCAAAATTAGAGGAATGCATTCAAACCAGTATAGAGAGTCTGTCAGGTGTGTCAAAAAAATCTTTATATTTTAGCATTACCAAGTGCTAGTTGTTGAGACTTCTATTATGGTTCTTCAGTAGTGATTTGAATGCTTGGTTAATACTTTTTAGGTATGAGGTCATTTCAAAAGGATCTTTCTGTTATATGAGGAAATCCACACAAATAACAAATCTGCTGTTAAAGTAGTGGCAGAGTTCAGTTACTTCTGCAGCTGTAGGTTGGTATTATTTTCAGTTTTAAGCCACCCACATTACTGCAGGATGCACCCAGTCATGCGTTAAGTTGCATGATTAACATCTGTCGTGTGCTCTTCATCATCAGCCTTAGAAAGCTGCGTATGTAGGATAATAATTTATTTTAGTAGAGTTAATTTTAAGAGTGTTTCTAGTATTAGAAAAGTCAAACCTGAAGATCTGTACTTGAAGCAGAAGGCAGTGATGGTGTATGTATCTTATGAGACTTAAAAGCCCTTATTTCAGCTCATCTGTGAGAAAGCTAGCTTCTGCCAAGCGAGGATTTCCTTTTGAAGTGGATGATTTCTTGTGGTCTCCAGAAAGCTCCATGGTGGTGGAAAGCTCAGTGATAATTGCTGGCCACCATTTCCAGTCATGGTGCTTTCTGCAGGACCTGGACCTTGTTGTCTGCCATCGTTTTGAACCATGGAGCTTTCTGGAGATCCTGGACTTTCAAAGACCCTGGAGATGATGTGTGAGAGGATGACACAGGTGATGACTGGGTAGGTGCTTCAGTAGATTCAGTTTCCTGCCTAAATCAGGACTCTATACTTAAAAAATGTCTGATGCTGGCATCACTACATTTCAGTTCCAAGTGGTGGGAAATTCACAAGATCAGTTGTTTTTCTCAAATGTTGCCATCTTGGCCTGAACTCAAATGACAGCAGCTGTTCTCATGAGATTTCAGTTGCAGCCAACTGAAAAAACAGCCTTTTCCTTTTCAAATCTAACCAGCTAGTGACAGCAGCAGTGACTTCAGTTCACAGCATTGGGAATCTATACATACTCTCCCTCATGCCACATATACGTGAAGAATAAAATAGAGGTGGACTGCAATGTGCTATGTATAGTTTTCACTGTATAGAGTTGTGTATTTTTTATGTGGAAAACATGTCACAGTCCTCCAGTGTCCAACACTTACACTTAATATGCAATGTATTCACTAAAGATTTAAGTGTAAAGATCTTTAAAAGGAGAAACTTCCCTCTAGGGAGGAGCTGACTGGGAATGACTTCCACCTTCAGCCACATGTGATGGCACTGAAATATCAACTCTTCCTGCTTGATCTCCGCCAGCATTTACTTGCCCTCCTTCATCTCCAGCTTTCAGCAGCATATGGAGCATTAACAGACTCGTGGGCAGCTTGGCCTGACCTGAAAAAATGAGAAAGCAGTACTGATTTTAAAAATAGGGTGTGGAAGCTGAAGGCAACTTGTGCCTGTCTCACAGGAACAGGAGGAGTGGTAGGGATTGCACGGGGCTTGGTATGTGTGTTGAGAGGATTAGGACCAATTGAACAGGGAGAAAAATATGGGCGTACTTCCACAGTCCCTGCTGGTAGGTGGGAAAGGTGCTTCTTTCCCCCAGGGTGCCAGCGCTGCTTCCACACAGTCTCTGGGTGTTTCTTACCAGTGGGCTTTAAGTTCCTGGCTGCTGAGCTGGGTATCTTGTTAAAAGGCACCTTTATCCTCACCTCCATCCTGGGTGGGCATGGTGACTATGGAGATGTCACAATTACATGTCTTCACTGCCCCAAGGCATAAGATGGTGGTTTGAAATGATGCCGATACGGTCCACTGTAGGCAGTAGGAAAGGGAAAAAACATTGAGCACCTACAATACTAGTGGATAACCACTTAAATGAGCATTTTTTGTGGTTTTTTCAGTCTTTCTTCCATCTGAACACACAGGAAAACTACTGATGGGTGCCTGGGAGTGATTTCTTGATCTGGCCTCATCTCATGCTGTTGAAAGGAAGGCCTAAAACTTTCTAAGACATTATTTAATCCCATAAAATATGTAATTCCCAGGCAGATTGAGAGGAGGCCCAAATCCTAGCTGTGGGATGAAAAACTGAGTGACACATTTGAAACGTGATCCTGGGTATGAAGTGGGAGAGTATCTTTTCCAGCCTGGTACAGTGCTGGTTGTCTTATTTAAACCTTACTGAGGTGCTGAGAGGAGTAGCTGATCACTGTTGAGTATGTAATGTTAAAGATCAGGATCTCTGGTATGTATACAACATTGTTTCAGCTGTTCAGACACTGTAAAGGAATCAAATCTGACTGCAAATACTCCAAGTATGTTATTTGTGCCAAATCCAAGCTGGTGCTAGTATGTGCTCACTTAGAAACCATTGATGGCATTCAGTTTAACAAATATGAGTTTATATCTATATCTTGATTCTTCATATAAGTTAGTAGTCCTAAATTCTCACTTAGTAATCACTGCAGAGGAATGGGTACTTGTAGGGTGCTCTTAATCTCATTTTAAGGTCCCTGTTTCTCTATACTGAAAAAGGAGACTAGAGTGGGTAGCTCAGCTAGTGATACCATTTTTTTTTTGTAGGTGTGTGAAGATAGGCAAGATGAATCTCACTCCTTATGTCATTGGGGCAATATGGAGCCGCTTGCCTGCAGTTACGTGTCAGAGTAAAGTCCTCTTTCACAGGATCTAGAAGCTGGAAGTAGTTCCCAGCCTGTCCTGTACAGCAGAGAGCTATAGCACAGGAGGAGATCTTGCACCAAAATCTTACAGAAAACTATAAAAATAACCATTAGGGTTATTCACATGTGCAGTCAGGAAGCAGCACTGTTAAAACTGGCTAGAGTTGAATGTGATGTTACAATGAAGAGAAATATGAACTGTCAGTAAGTGCTCGAGGTAACCCCTGCGTCCCACTAACAGGTCTTTAGCTGGAATTTCAGAAGACTCTCCAGTACCTTACTGGGTGACCTTGAAAATATATTTAGTTCTCACTATAGCTCTAGTTCCCAGTAACATGTAGTGTGGACAAGGCATTGAGTAAGAAGAGTGTACCAAATATAACTTTAATTGGGCCTGTAGCAGATGAGATGACTTAAAGTAGTAATAAATAATCCATGTTTTCAATATGCATGCTTTCAACATTTTTTATCCAGTTACAAATAAATAAAACATAGTGATAATGATACACAAGTGCTTTTTAAAGAAGAACGTAATTTTCTATTAGTGATAAAACGATAGAAAAACTATGGTTTTGTGGAACTGAATTGGTGTTCACCCTCAGCTTCTTACCTGGCAGAGACCAAGAACCTTTTTTGATTTTAAGTGATTATGGTGAGGTTTTTATCCATTTGCCATGTTATGAATTCTACTGAAAGCACCAATCTTGAGTTTTTAATCTAAACAGTTGTTCTTCTGTGTTTTATATTTTCACTTTTTTTTTTTATCTTCACAAGAATGTTGTACTTTCTCTATTAGTGTCACAGATGAATTCTCCATCTCTAAGCTATATTGAAATAGTATTTAACCTGCTCTGTTGCTGTGACCAGTGTCACAGAGTATAGGAATGACCTGTCCAAGTATTTTTCAGGACACCAGGTTGTGTTGCCTTACCAATGACATGGAGGGAGGGATATCTACTGTGAGAATCCTGCTAGAGCTTGGGAGTAGAGGAGCACTGGTAGGACCTGAGTGATTGTGGTCATTTCCAGTGGTAACTGATCTAAAGAAGCATTGGTGGTTTTTCATTGAGGGAGACTTGGAGCAGTCGTATGATCCACAGTGGTGTCTTGAGGCAGAAGTGGATATAGTTAGTAGATGCTGAAGAAAACTGCTGTAATGAGGTCTGCAAGAAAGTATGTTGTGTCTGCACTTCTGGTCAAGGCAAGTGAATTCTCTATGACAGTCTTGAGCAGAATGACTGTAAGGAGCAAGACTTGTTGTTTACTATATCTGACTGACATGGGTTGTTATAAAAAATGGCAGGAACACCACTCAAGTACGCTGTAACTTTTTTGACTTTTGAAACATTGAATTGTGAACAGTTTTCAAGAAACCAAGTGGAACATGCAGCAAAAAAAAAATGGCTAAATATTTCTATAGTTCAATAATAAATTTTGTTAGCTTATGCTTTTCTCAAAGTGGTTTTATTTTTATTGCAAGATAGATTTTGAGTTCTCTTTAACAACACTAAAAAGATACTTTAATGTTGTATTTTTTTAAATTCATACCTAATTTTTGTCATTCTAATATTAAACATCAGTTATGTGCAGTATAATTATTAAAAGTATTTGTGCCTAATTTATATATTAAAAACATTTGGGATTTTATTTACGTTTTTGAAAACATAGGGTGTATGGCATTTGAAAATGACATGGGTGTCTAGCCACACAGCTGCAGCATTTTAACCTGCATCAGGCTAATTCTGATGTGAGTCCATACGTACAACATTTGTTACACATATTTGCTTTATATTTTGTCTTTATCTGTAGAAAAATTAAATCCAGTAGATGTAGCTGGAGTGGTTTAAAACATTATTTCTCACTAGCAGCTCACTGCCGACAGAAGGTTGCAGTTGGCTGCTGAGCTGGCTTAGTGGGTTGTGGTTGCCCTCATTGGCCTCAATAGAAAGTCATCTGGGTTAGCTTGTGCTTTGGCTGTTGGTGCGTGCGGTTGTACCACTGCAGAACAGCTGTAGGAGCTTGCTCATAAAGTGTTCTACTATTTCCAAACTATTGCCAACTCTGTAGGGCTCTGGTACAGTGTTGCGTGCAGACCAGGGCTTTTAAATTAAACAGCAAGCCATCTTAACAATGGTGAGGAAACTTCTAGAGCCATTTTTGTCCAAATTGTATGTTAGGAGGAGAGGCAGTTGCTTGCAAAAACAGGGCTTCCTATTAATGAATTTATAAGAATAAAAGTTGTAAAGTGTACTTGACAGTATTTAGCAGCTGCAGAATCCCATCATTTGTTCTGTGATTTCATGCTGTCAAATTTGACATGAACTAGTGCCAATCTTTGCTGTGGAAGACAATTTCCTTTTTATAAAAATTCTAATTATTAAAGCTAAATTTGGATTTCATTAAAAGGAAGTTATTAGTCTTTTTTATTTGTCAAATAGCTTTCAAAACCTAAGTTGGTTCTACCTTTGACAATTTGTCACAACGATATTTGCTGCATAACATAAATTATATGTTGTTTCCGCCTTCTGCTTCCAATGGATGAAGCTGGTGTCAGCAGCAAGGAAGGCACTGGCATTTTTGATACACATAAACCCCTATTTGTCAATCATGTAGAAGCCTGGATTTACACCCTTTTCCGGACACTCTTGGTTGGGCATGCTTAGACCTCAATTAGCTAGAGACCCTGTTGGGCACCCACTACATGCAAAGGAGAATGTGTTCAAAGTGGCTTATCACTTGGAGTTAGTTCAGATGTTGCCATAATTTGGGTCCTAAGGCCTTTTGTCTGTAAAATGATAGTGCTTTTAACACCCTTCTTGATTGAATTTGTATGTAGTATAGGTGAAAGTGTGAATTAATGCATGTTAGCAGCTGCTACTGACGCTCTTGGATGCAGGCTAGCTCAGCTGAGATGCTGCTGGCCTTTCAGTTTGTTACAGTTGGCTCTTGTCAATTCACTGGCTATCACAGAGAAGAGTGTGGCTCTGTCTTCTTTGCACCCTCAGGTGTTTATACACATTGATGAGAACCCTCCTGAGCCTTCTTTTGTCTGGGCTGAATGTTCCCAGCACTTTCAGCCTCCCCTTGTATGACAGACTCTCCAGACCCTCAGTCATCTTGTTATCCTTTGCTGAACCTGCTCTGGTAGGTCCATGTCTCTCTTGTACTGGGAAGCCCAGAAATGGACAACACAACACTCCAAGTGTGTCTCATCAGTGCTGAGCAGAGGGGAAGGATCCCCTCCCTTAACCTGCTGGCAGTGCCTCCCCCTCAGACTGCCTTTGTGAAGCTTACATGTTCTAGTATTGTGTGGCAAGTTTCACTGGAAAATACATTTTAGGAGAAGTCAGCTGGCTTAGGTTAAATTTTCAGGCGGCAAAATACTGCCTCAGTGAAATAAGCAATGTGTGCTAGTAAACAACAGGAGAGAAGCTGTCATTGTGGGAACGAGACAACTGCCTTGCAGACATCAATGAAAGCATCCTGAAGAGCCAGCCTGAGCAGGGTGTATTTCTTGGGAAATCTCTTAGCCTGGGAATAAGGCTGGGGCTGGCAGTGGGCAAGGGGCTGGGACATCTGCTTGTCTGTAAAGCTACCAAATAATACCCAGCAGTCTGTAGGAAAAGCTCCATTTCTACATAATTATCTTCTTTTTAGAGTTAGGTTTGGTTACATATCTAAAATACCTCTGCTGCTGACTTTGCATAAAGCCAGGTGTAAGGAATACTTAGTGTTTTCCCCCTCCCTGGCTTCCAGTTAATCAGTCATGAGAATGTGATGGGGAATTGTTTTGATGTTTTTTTCCACATGCTGGGTGATTAAGGACTTGAGTGCCTAAGACCCACTTTCCCCTTCCTTAAGTATCATTTTCTCTTCCACCCAATATGCGGTATGTTCTTTAGGCCCTGCTGGAGCTCATAAAAGACTTATACCCGGTTGGCTGCTCAGTGCATTTTGGTTCCTTGGTGCTTTTTGTAGCACTTGTACCCTGATATTACTGTGTCTGTAAGCCACATGACATCCTTGTCTCTAAACTAGAGAGACATGAATTTGACAGAGGGACCACTTGGTCAGTAAGGAGTTGGCTGGATGGCTGCACTCAAAGAGTTGCAGTGGCTCAATGTCCAAGTGGAGACCAATGATGAGTGGCGTTCCTCAGGGACTAGTATTGAGACAGACGCTGTTCAACATCTTTGTTGATGACATGGATAGTGGGATCGAGTGCACCCTCAGCAAGTTTGCCGACAAAACCAAGCTATTTGGTGCTGTTGAAACACTGAAGGGAAGGGATGCCAGACTTCAGGCAGTGCCTGGTGCCTCTTATGGAGTCGGGGTCAGGTGGAGGTGGTGGCCGTGCCTGCTAGAGGTGTGTGCTGGATGGGGAGTTGTGGCCAAGTTACGGAGAGGATAAGCAGACTATATGATATCAGAGAAGATGGAAAAGGAATTGATGGGGTCTTTACAGAGACCCTTCAGAGATGAAAGCCTGAGCCTCCTGACTGTGCAAAACAGGGCAGCCAGAGTCTGTAGGCAGTTGTAATGTAAGTTGAGGCTCCTGTGTTGTGGAAGGCTGGAGGCTTATGGCTTATATCAAGATGTTCTTGCAAGGTTTCTCTCTTACCATTTTCAAAAGGTCCTGGAGATCAGGCAAGTTCTTTCTTGATTGGAGAAAAGCAAATGTTGTACCTGTCTTCAAAAAAGCCCAGTACTGGAACTTGGAGAACTAGAAGCCAGTCAGCCTTGCTTCAGACCCTGAGAAAATCATGGAGTGAGTCCTTTTGGGATGTGTTTCTGGGCAAACTGGTGGTTGAAATAGTCAGCATGGGTTGACGGTAAGTCATGCCTGACCAATCTGGTGCCTGCTATGGTGAAATGGCTGGCTGTGTGGATGAGAAAGCAGTGTGTCATTGACCTTGGCTTTAACAGAAATTTCTTACAGTGTCCCACAGTGTTCTCGTGTCCAAATTAGGACCTGCTGCCCAGGTAGATTAGCAAGAAGATGGATAAAAACCTGATCGGATATTTTGGCTCGGAGGATAGCAGCCAATGGTGCATACTCTGCATGGGTGCCAGTGGCAACTGGAGTGCCACAGAGGTCCCTACCATTTGATGTCTTTATCAATGATCTGCAAAAATAATGCACTCTGGTCAGGCTTGCAGATGATGCCAAACTGGGTGGGGGGGGCAGTCAACACGCTCGAGGACAGACTGACCCTGATAAACTGGAGGAACGGGTTGACAGGAACCCTATGAATGGTAGGGCAAGTGGAGACTCCTGCATCTGGAAAGGAATGTAACTGTGTGCTGAGAGCTGACTGACTGGGGGCAGATCATCAGAAGAGGACTTGGGCATCCCAGTACACAGCAAGCTGAATATAAGCCAGGAGCATGCCTTGGCAGTATAGAAAGTCAACAGCACCCAGCAGCTGGTAGATCTAGGGGAGGGAGTATCTGTTCAGCGCTTATTGGGTGTCATCTAGAATATTGCATCTGGGTTTGGATCCCCAAGCCCAGGAAAGATATTGAGGAACTAGAGTGAGTTCAGCAGAGGCTACCAACATGGTCACAGATATGGAGAACTTGCCCTGAGAGAGGCTGAGCGACCTGGCCTTGTTCACCCTGGACAAGAGATGGCTTTAAGGGTAGCCTCTAGTGGCCTTCCAGCACCTACAAGGAGTTCATTCAGAAGATGAAGGCAGACTATTCCAAGCATTCTACTGGTTGAAGGATGAAAGATGTTGGGCATAAACTGAGAGATTTGGAGTGGATATAAAGAAGAGATTTTTCACAAGGACAGTCAAGCAGTGAGCAATTGTGCAGGGAGACTGTGTAGTCTCCATCCTCAGAGCTTTCAAGACTGACTGGATAAAGCCTTGAGCAACCTAATAGGCTGTCAGAGCTGACCCAGCTGTGAGCAGTGGGTGCACTATATCATCTCCAGGGATGCCTTCAGTCTCAACTATCCTGTGTGTAGGAGTATGCAAGTATAGATTAAGTACAGAATGAGTTCTGTGGAGATCATATGTGGAATATGTCCTCACAGAGGATATAGACACCACAAAAGTGGTTCACTACTGACGAGTAATATGTAAGTTTTTTTAAGAAGGAATACTTGGATTTCAATGGAGAAAGAGAAAAAAACCCCAACCCACTGTATCTGCTTTTCTCTGCCTCCACAATGCTTCAGAGATCTTATTTCAGTTCAGAATAAGTAAGGTCTGAAATGTTGTCACCATATTCATGCACATATCACTTGCATGGATTCATGTTGAATGCATCTCTCTGAAGGATTAATAAGTGACTTCTATTTACATCATTTGTGTAGAGCATAGGTCATGAGAAGTGGAAGAAAAGCTTTCCAAATATCAATGTAGCTGTTCTGTTTGGAGACAACCCTTCAAATAGCTGAATTATTACATGTCTGTTAAAGTGAAGACATGGAGTAAGGGTGATACATGTATTCTAAGTAAACACAGCACTGGTATTTGACAGTTTGCAAATAATTCATACAATAAATGTCCCCTGCTGAAGTCTAAATGCAGCTCTCAGCTGTTTCCAACTGGGCAGCATAGATGTAATCAAGAATAATTGAAGAGCTGATTTTGTGCTATGTGAACATAACTGTCTTCCCGAATATGTTACGATGCCTAGTGTGTTGGCTTTTTCCATGATCATATAACAAAAGTTGTTTGAATTGGATGTGAAAGAATGGTTAGTACTGTTTAGACATGATCTGTCATAAGAATCTTAAATAGGTTAGAAAAAAAATCTATAATTATGTCCCTAAGACTGATGATATTTCACATCTTGCAGTGATAAAGGTTTTTTGGTCTTGCATCAGAATAACTTTCAGACAAAGAAGTATGCTCTCAGCCTAATCATGCCAGCATCAGAACACCTGCAAAAAATAGATCAAAAGAAAAAGCAGAATTACTGAGATTTTCCTGCTATGAATAGAACTAGTGTGAATCTATTAAGCAATCGTGTTGACTGTACTGAAAATGCAAAATATCCTGGGGAGCAACTACAAATGTAAACAAATCTGGGGACATGTTGACTGTTTAGGATAGCAGCTTTGGCTGGTTTCGTCCTCTGTCCTTTTGTTTGCTCTTTTTTGTGGGGTAGTGAGTGAAAAACCTGTGTCAGCTGGGGATCATCAGACTTGCCTCAAGCTGGAGGATAGCCATGAGAGCTGCAAAATGGAGTAATGCTGTTTAGTGTTGATAATGTTTTTTTTTTATTGTGTTAGAAGCAAAAATGATGGCAGATACCATGTAACAAAAATCTTAATCTGACTGCTGCTAATGGCTGATCATTTCCCCTGGGTACCTGGCCTAGAAACAGGTCAGTGAAAATTGATTGTCTCTCTGTGCTGTGCCTGGCAAAAACCTAGGTGGACAGTATGCATTGTTTACAGATGGACATCAGTATGGTGGGATGGGAAAGGTGGCAAGCTGTAACAGGGTTAGAGAACTTCAAGGGCTGTGTCTGCCACTGTCAACTTCTGCTTTTCTAATGGTAGTTTGGTGATAGCTTGTGATGGTGCTAGAGATGTAAGTAAACAAGGCAAAATTCACAGTGCGAGTTGTTCACCTTCTATAAGACTATCTAATACTGTTGTAGATGGGAAACACACTAATTTGGTACAAATGTGCTCATCTTGAGGCCTCCTTAACTGCTATTCCTCAGTAACCTTTTGATCTTCTTTAAGTAGAGAGACAATTATTCAGTTTCCTTGTCCCTGTATTTTTGTTTTGCAAGAAGGCTTAAATAACCCTCAACCCTCCCAAAAAAATGAACCCATGAAAAAAAAATTGCTAATAAGGGTTTGTTTTAATACAAAAAGGAAATGTTGGAACTGTCATCCATTTCACACCACTTCATATGTCCTTTGCCTGTCAGTAGTTGCTGGGAATTGGAGAAGAAGAAACCCTTTGCTTTAGGCCATTTAGGTGATTTCATGTGTCTCAGCTGAAGTCAAGCCCTTGACATTACTACTTACATCTTTTTCTTTATGCTCAGATGAGCAGAGTATGAATAGGATCTTCATTTGGCCCAGTTCAATTAGAAAAAGATTATAAAGAATGAGATTTGCCAGCTGTGAACTGATGTCTGTTTATCAGCACATGTACATTAATAATACT
The DNA here is from genome assembly GCF_033815535.1 of Pezoporus flaviventris. Classification (NCBI taxonomy): domain Eukaryota; kingdom Metazoa; phylum Chordata; class Aves; order Psittaciformes; family Psittacidae; genus Pezoporus; species Pezoporus flaviventris. Next base: position 24,438,333 of record NW_026892579.1, on the reverse strand, counting down.
TACTAGTGCACTGAATGACTTAAATTTGCTGATATTTTACAGCTACTGACAAGATAACTTTAGGTCCCATGCTCCCACCTTCCCTCCCTCGCTCCAGCCTGTGTCATTCATGATCATTACATAGCAATAATTGTGCTGAAATGTGGTGCGTAAGTTTTGAGTGTGCTATATCTTCAAGTCTATTGAAACTTTTTAGGCATTAGGATGTGAGATTAAGCTTCAGTATCAGCTGCTTGTGGAATTATCTTTTTTTCCATTTTTTACATATACTCAGAATAATGAATTGTGTCCTTAATGGTAATTTATTGTGCCCAGCTGTCTTCAATCACTCGTTTTAGCTGAATCAAGTGTAAGACTTGCAGAAGACACTGAATACTGACTCTTGTGATGATTTCTATATTTCTGTTCTAGATCCTTTATATTTTTTAGTGAGGGCATTCCTGTATCTGTGCTGCTTTTGTATTTCTGAATGTGTTAATTGCAGGTTCAATCTTCTTCACATATCCCCTCCATTTTCCCTTCTAGGCAACAGGAGACCCAAAGGTCTGTTACTTGCTGTTACAGCTAAACCAAGTGAAACATCTGAAGATAGGACAAGGGAAATCCAGACAAAGGAGGGTGGACTAGCCTTGGTCCCAAGGCCTTGCAAATTCAGTGCAAAGCCTGTGGCTTGTTCTTAGCAGTGGCAGTGCTGGCCTGCAGGGTTGCAGGAACTGAAAAGAACATCTTAAGCATGAGCACATGCAACAGAGCACACCTTGCTTTTTATTTTATTTTCTGTTTCAAGAGTAATGTCAGAGCAGACAGTGAGCTACTTCTTGATTTACATTTGGCTTTATTAACTAGTCTGTGATACAAATGTTTCTCCTATGTGGGTTTTTTACTCTTGCCTGCAGTCACAGATTTAGATTGATTGGGCCATGATGGTAACTACTGTGGCATTTAACGTTCTTTATAGGCCATTCTCATTGTAATAAACAAGCAAAATAGTCCTAATTGTTTTCATGTATCCATTAAATTAAGAAATTAGTGGTATAGAAGTAAATGCCTCATGGATAGAAAGTATCTTTTATGTTGAAACATTACCAATATAGTGTTGTGAAACAACTATCAGGTTTTGTGTTTTGGCCCCAGAGAAATCTCATTTTGCTGGAAGTAGGTGAGGGCTCTTTAATTCCAGTTTTCCTGTTGGGTGCTGAAGCAGTGAAGAATTCAGGAAAAGACAATTTTGCTTTGATTAAATGCCTAAAAAGTTATCTGGTTGGGGGGAAAAAAAAAGAAAAAAAAAAAAAACAGAAAAAGGATGTTGCATAAGCTTTTAATATTTAATTTCTATACTCTAAGTTTCCGGAAGAACATTTAGTTCCTGTTTTGAAAGATGAATGCCGTACATTGGAAAGTGTACTGAAGGCTCATTTGCAGTCACGGAGCTTGTTTGCTTCTCTAGTATGTACGTGCAGGGAAGAGTAGAAAGGGTTGAGTGGGCAGTTGGCAGTCATTCATTGTCAGTGATTGCTAGTCATTCATAAAATCTGCAGAGCTGAGAGGTGGAGCCAGCAGCAGCAGCCGCCTTTCAGGCTCTTGTAGAAGACACGTTTGTGCAATCACAAGTGATTTGAGAAGCTGCTCAAATATGGCGTGATGAATGTAATGAGGAGATGTGTGCTAAATGCATCTCATTAAAAGGAGTTGCTTAGAATAAAGTGAAATGTTCTAATTCTTTTCTCCTCAAGCCCACCACAGTTTGTATAATGTGGAGATCTAACATTTCTGTGTTCAGTTAAAGGCAATAAATCACTTTCATGGAGTGCCCTCTAGTTTGTGATACCATCTGGAGTATGTCTTTTGCCTTTAAAACAAGCAGTTTTAGGAAATTAATGGGTCTCTATCCATCAATAAAAGGGAAGTTTTGAGATGAGTAGGGAATATATTCTTGGACTGCATATTTTTAAAGCATAAATAACAGCAAAAGTTTAATTTCAAGAAGAGTGAGTGTCAGAAGCAGCAAACCATCCTGTATGTTCTCACTCAAAATTGCTGCATTTGTATTGTTTCTCCTCATTGCAATGACTGCCAGTCTCAACAAGATATTTCGTCTTTGTATCCAAAGTAAGAAAGTTACAGCAGATTGAAAGACTTCCATTTTTAATTTATAAACCTGATTTATTTGGAACCAGGTGTGAGTAAATGCTACTATATCAGCTGTTACATTTCTTCTAGTTTGGCCTATGCAATTCACTGCTTCCCAGAAAGCTACAGAGCTGTCACTGCGGGCTGATCTAACACTGACTGGGACATGGTATTTAAGGTCAGGTTTATGTCCAGACTGCCATTGCTTTTAAATTGAAGGACTTCACTTGAAAATGGCAGGCTCTTTATTGATAAGTCAGAGCTTAGATGTTAGATTAAAAAACCTTATCCCCTTTCAGAACCAGAACTGTCCATTGATAAGTGGAATGATCAATCTCCACTTCCCTGCGTTTGACCTGTTTGCAGGCAGACTCCTGGATTTGATCCTGCTCTAAGCACAGCCTGGGAGAACTTAATGTTGGACTAGAAGATTTCATTTTAAATGACATTGTGGAGCACTGTGTATGTGTGTGTGTGGGGGGGTTACCTAGCACTTCAGACTGCATGTGCTTGTTCCTTATCAGGTTGCAGAATTTCAAAGCAACCCTGGTCTCTCTCTTACAAATAGCTAATTAAATTGTACACTGTAGGCCCTTTGAAGCTTTTTCAGAAGCTCTGATTAATATATATATATAAGCTAAATTTCACTTTGGCAATGTTCCAGTGAAAATGCATGTATGCTTTATCTCCTTTTCAGGAGCTTTTGCGTTGTAGTTCAGACAGCTCAAACTATGGCAGTGACTGCTTTCACCAGTGGTGCATGCATATCCCTCGGGGCCCTAGTTTCCCTTTGTTTTCAAGAGTTTCTTGGTGCACTCATTGGTATTAACAAGTGTAATATATGTCCATCAAAGAAAAACCCACACTTTAAAAAATAATATTGTATGTGACCTGCTGAGAGATTAGTGCATGTGAGATCAGTCTGGAGGTACAACTTTCCTGGGTGTGCTGCTTTTTCTCATGTACCAGTAAATATCCCTCCTTGTAGAAGCGATCTTCAGTAGACTTCTCTTTTGAGATGAACGAGTGACCAGGTGCTCAAGTCCAGCAGCATGCATGGGTTTTGAAGCCTCAGTTACCCGTATGTGCATGTGCAGTTAATTGCTTGTGTGCAAGTGAAGTGATCTGCCTAGAAAATATCTGTACAGGTGCCTAGAAAATATCTGTTAAGTTCTGTGGGTGTTGAGTGAGTGTACTTGGTGTCTTGCATTTTGAAAAATGAAGTGCTGTACAAATACAATTTTTAAAACCATCTCTCTTCCTTTTGAAGACACATTCCACAACAAGAGGAAATCAAATGTATTGAATTTGCTTCCACCTTAGTGGTATTTCATCTTTCAGAAGTTTCAAGTAACGTCTGTTTATTTTAAGGCCATTCAGCTGGGTGATTTTTGGAGGCTAGCTTGAAGTCCTTGTCTATTACTGGAGAGCAGCTGATATTAGAGATGAGTGGTATGATTTAATTGGTTACACTAAATACATAGCTCTCTGTATACAGCTCTAGAAATTATGTAGGGGAATTTAATGCCCTGAAACCAGACTGAAACACATGCAGATTAGTTCAACTTCAGTAACAGAGCATCCGTTAAAGATACCTTTTTAGGTTTCTAATGATCTCTTTTAGTCCCACAGTCAGAAACTTAGAAAACCAGCAGCAGCAGATTCATCACAGTGCTTTCTGCTGACCTACTACCAATGGGAATATATATTGCAACATACAGGCTCACTTTTAATTTCGCTCTGCAGTCAGCAGTGCACACTTGGTGTTCTGAAATAGGTAACACTTTATGATATTAGGATATGTTTTTTTTTAAGGGATTCATCCTTTTAAATAAAATAAAACAGATAAAAGCCGGCACATCGGTGAAATGCATCTCACAGCTGTAGTCAGAATGGCAGTTTCTATTTTTAACTTGGCAACTTCCCCATGTAACAGACTACAGCTTTCAGTGACATTTCAGATATAGCTAATGTCCTCTCAATATTTTTTGGGGCCATCTTATTTTGCATCCCCCACACAGCAGCAGTGGATGCTTGTGGAGAATGAGGAGAAACGGTTACACAAAATGGTCCACCTCCTATGCTCTCCTATGTAGCTTTGTCTACCAAATACAGGACTGAATGGACCATTGGTCTGACCTGGTAGAGTATTTCTTGTGTTTGTATGGGTTTTTTTTACACTTCAGTGTTAACAGCTATATACAGAAGTAGTTCAGTTGATCAGAAAAAACATAGTCCCATTATTTGATTCTTTGTTTTGGAACATTTGAAAAAACAAACAACATACAAGTACCTCTGTGACAGAAGTGCCATGGCTGCTGCATGGGTTAGAGATGTACCTGCAGAAATGTTGCTGCATGTTTTATCTTTAGTGGCATTTTGCATTCTAGCTATTGTCTTCTCTTAGTGCTGCTTCTTACATTGCTTTTCCCTCCTCTGGTTTTCTGTTTGCTTCTGTGTCATCAAAAGAAAATGGGAAAGAGCCATTAGTACCAGCTAACTGACTAGTACTCATCCAGACAACTAAAGTAGGATGCATCAGGCTACATATAAACATCTGCAACATTACTGGCTTCTTATAGGGTAATTGTCCTGGGTTCAGCAGTAGCAGTCATTTTTGTCCTTCTTAGTAGCTGGTGCAGTGCTGTGGTTTTGACTTTCAGCTTGGGAACAGCGCTGATAACACTGATGTTTTTAGCTGGTGCTCAGTAACGTTTACTCTGATCAAGGACTTTCTGAGTCTCATGCTCTGCCAGGGAGGAGGGGAAGCCGGGAGGAAGCAGAGACAGGACACCTGACCCAAACTGACCAAAGAGGTATTCCATACCACAGCACATCATGCCCACTATATAAACTGGGGGCAGTTACCCGGAAGGGCTAGATCACCGCTTGGTTGGGCTGAGTATTGGTCAGTGGGTGGTGAGCGGTTGTATTCTCTTCCCTTGTTATTCCCCTTATCTTTATTATTATTGATGGTAGCAGCAGTGGTTTGTGTTATACCTCAGTTACTGGACAGCTCTTATCTCAACCCATGGGAGATACATTCTCTTGACTTTTTTCCCATCCCTCCAGGAGGAAAGGAAGAAAGAAGGGTGGGGGGAGTGAGCAAGCAGCTGCGTGGTTCTGAGTTACTGGCTGGGCTTAAACCACGACAGACTGATACTGTATTATCTCAGTTTAATGAAGATGTTGAACAACATTAAGAAAGGGTAGATCTTTGCAGAACCTGCTAAAAACACCCCTATGGATGATTTGCAGTTTACTTACATAGCTACATTTTGCAATCTATTTCTTGGCTAGTGGGAGTTACATTCTTTCGATTCTCCTCCCCATCCCTCCAGGAGCAGGGGCAAGAAGGGGGGGGGAGTGAGCGAGCGGCTGCATGGTTCTGAGTTACCAGTTGGGCTTAAACCATGACAGTAATTGATTATGAAAAAATTACTAGTTAATTGAAAGGAATAGGAACATCTGTATCTAGAGTGTCTATGGCTCAGTCTAAAGTAGATAGATAAAACGAATGAAATGTCCCTGGCTGTGCCTGTTTCTCCTGGCTAAGAGAAAGAAACCTAGGATGACTGGCTCAGTTGTGGATGAGTAGTTACAGGGGTCAAGTCTCTCTGTATAAGGAAAAGGCGCTTCAAGGGGCAGAATTAGTGAAGTTTATTTCTTAATCCAAATTATTTATCTTTTCCATCTTTTTTAGGTAGATTTGTGTTCTGTCTGTGCTTGTAGCCTAGATACAAGGACAAAAGGCTGGACTTAAAAATTGAGGTAGACTCTTTACTGAAATCTTTTAAGTGCCTAATAAGACTTTATCAGCCCACTCAGAAATTTTCCTTCCAGCCTGAACACTTTCGAAAATCATTCCCAAAGGACCTGTTTCTGTGTGAAGACAGTACATATTTAAACATTCTTCTCTTTGGAGTTCTGTCCTGTATGGCTGTAATGGAGACGTTCAGCAAAAGTGTGTCTTACGTGCCTTCAGGAGAACCATAAGGAGACCCTCCACAGTAAGGGCTCTTTTCTTAGCTTATTCTGTTGGAACTGCCATGGAGTCTGTTTCAGGATCCTTTATTTCTGGAAAACTGACCCTTTCTTCCTGTGTTACAGTAGGGCAGGTGGAGTTTAAGACAACTAGTATCTCCCTGTGTGGTTTTATGAATAAGGGTACTAAAGCCTTTTGCAGTAATCTAACTAGCTGTTTCTTTCCGATTTGGAGAGTGTTCATCTGTTTGATTCTGGAAAGTACTGCAAAATTGTTGTATTTCCATGTTTTGGAGAGGTAATTCAAGCATAAAGGCTGTGAGGGTACCTGGTCTCAGTGGAAGGGGAGATGGGGAGGAATTTCACAGGGACAAGAAAGCATCTGAATTCACTGGCAGAGGGCAGCACTGTATGTGCCATGGCAGCATTCACTAGCCTGCTTCTAGCACCCAGCCCTCTCTGAAAGTTCCGAGGAAGGAAAGGGCAGATTCAGAAATTAGAGCCTAACCCTATATTCACTCTATGAGCACTTTCTCCATTTCGACTTTGTATGAACTAGTATCAGGCAGACTAAATCTTGCATCCTTTCGAAGTGCATTCTGTTTATATTCACTATTTAATAACTTCTGACAAGCATAGAGCTTATTCTTTCAGAAGTGTGGGTTTTGGGAAACCTGTATCTACTTTTCTGCAGATGTACAGGGCTGGAGAGTGACAGCCAGGCTTTCTTCTTAGTGTGAGTGACATAAGTGTAAGCCACAGTCCTTTTGGGTGGTGGAGGGAAGGTGATAATACTGTCTGATCCAGGAGAACTTTGATAAACATCAGGTACAAAACTGTCTATTCTGTTCTTGTACTCCTCCTCTAAGTTGCTGTTGAAGACTAGGCCTGTTGTAGCAAGTATTGCAGTCTTCATAGCTCTTCACTATAGGAAAAAAAAGAATGAATAACCCAAAGAACTGATTTAGAAGGAGGAAAAAAATGTATTTGCTGCATTGTAAAGAATAATTTTAAAGGCCTAGGGGGACATATGAGAAAATGGAAAGAAGATGTAAAGGAAAGGGAGTAGGAAGAATGAAGGCATGTACCATGTGAATGGAAGTTTGTGTGATTTTTAACTCCTTGAGTCACAGGAAACATGGAACTAGGGTTCTTGTTTAGGAAGTGTGAATCTAACAGTCTGAAATACCTATGAAAACAATGTTCAATTCCATATCATGGTTAGAAATGGCTATCATGAGAAGGGGAAAGGTAATCAGTATAAATGCATTTATTATATATTTTTTCCTAACAATTTATAGATTATTCTCGTATTTTGTAGAAAATAATGTTTGCTTTGGACTCCTAGCAGGATAAAGCATGTATAAGTGTGGGACCTTGTGTTTCTGCAAATACTGTTTTGTAATCCTTCTATCTACCAGTTTAGTAACTGAGCCAGTGGTTTCCCAACCCATGGGTTCATCTGTAAGTGAAGGCTTTGTGCCTCTGTGGCCACATTATGTAGTTTGAGGAATCTTTTATCGTCATTGTATTGTGATTCAGGGTCTACAGCTTGTTGTGCTAGGGATTATATTAAGGTTTAGACTCTTCCAAACTGGAAGAATTTTAAATGTAAGCTGTGGGTTTAAATCATGTATTACCAGAAGTTTGCATATGGCACCTGTGTACTCTGTTGGCACAATTTCCTCTGATATAAAAGGCTTTTTTAAAAAAATCCAACTTTTTCCCCCTAGTTGTAGTCTTCCTACCGAACAGAAACCATCATTTTTTTTTTTTTTTCTTTTTTCTTCTTTTTTTTTTTCCCCCTTTTGTTTCTTTAGTCGATTGCTTAGATGTAACATTACAAAGCTTTGTCCAGGTTTGGACTGGGATGAGGAAGGATTGGCAGTTTTCCCTGGAATGTCAGTGAAACTGACTGCTGCTGTTCTAGCTGGACTGCTGGATGTGCTGGTGTTCTTCTGTTATACACTTGGAAATCTCATACAAATAACTACAATGTGTTAGTAATCAGCCAGATGTCCACTTCCAGTGTAGAGATGTTTCATACTTACTGTGAAATCAGTGCAGAGTCTGCAGCAGAGCAAACATGCAAGTACTGTACGTGGGCGCTGAATCATCTAATGGGACTTGCCATGCATGCTCTGGCCAACTGAGGCACTTGGACTTAGTGGCCATACTTCACATGTTGTTTGAGGCACACATCCATATTTCTGCATGGGATTTTGTAGATAGAAAAGTGAAGCCAATGCTCTTCCACAGGGAGGTGGAGAGAGGAAAACCTCTGCTGTAGTTATAGGTAAAGTTGCCCAAATAATATCTGGCTGTCAACACTGAAATAAAAAAAAACATAGACCTTGCTGAATTTATCACCAATAGTGTTGTTTCAGTAATGTCTGCACTGGAAAACTGCTGCTGCTGGGTAAAAACTTAGTGTAGCTTTAATCCCAGCCTCTGGGACACAAACCACCATTTTATCTATGTGTTCCTGTGTGTGTGCATATATAATTTTATGAAATATAATACATATAAAATGATAATATTGTCCATCAGATTTGAAAAATCATGGCAGTCAGGTGAAATTCCTGATGACTGGGAAAAGGGAAATATAACCCCCATTTTCAAGAAAGGGAAAATGGATGACCTGGGGAATTACAGACCAGTCAGCCTCACCTCTGTGCCTGGCAAAAACTTGGAGCAGATTCTCCTGGAAGGCATGCTAAGGCACACGAAAAGCAACAAGGTGCTGGGTGACAGCCAGCATGGCTTCACTAAGGGGAAATCCTGCCTGACCAATTTGGTGGCCTTCTATGATGGGGCTACAGAACTGATGGACAGGGGTAGAGCAGCTGATGTCATCTACCTGGACTTGTGCAAAGCGTTCGACACTGTTCCACACAACATCCTTGTTTCTAAATTGGAGAGACATCAATTTGATGGATGGACCACTCAGTGGATAAAGAACTGGCTGGATGGCTGCACGCAAAGAGTTGTGGTCAATGGCTCAATGTCCAGCTGGAGACTGGTAATGAGTGGTGCCCCTCAGGGGTCAGTATTGGGAGTGATCCTGTTTGTTCAACAATCTTGTTGGCAACATGGACAGTAGGATTGAGTGGGACTCTTCTTCAGGGACTGTAGTGATAGGACAAGGGGTAACAGGTTCAAACTTAAACAGGGGTAGTTCAGGTTAGCTACAAGGGAGAAGCTCTTTACTGTGAGGGTGGTGAGGGACTGGAATGGGTTGCCCAGAGAAGTGGTAAATGCTCCATCCCTGGCAGTGTTCAAGGCCAGGCTGGATGGAGCCTTGGGTGACATGGTTTAGTGTGAGGTGTCCCTGCCCATGGCAGGGGGTTTGGAACTTGATGATCTTAAGGTCCTTTCCAACCCTAACCGCTGTATGATTCTAAGAATAAAAATAAATAATAAGAAACAGTGGTTAATCTCTCTTTGTTTCCTGTGGTTGGTTGTTCAGTTAAATGAAAGTAAAATGATTGCAGTATCCTCTTCTTTGTGACAGCTTTTCAGTTTTGGAGATATTAGTCACCAATTCATGTAACAAATCCTCTTAGAAGATGGCCCGTATCCTACAGCCTTTAATTTCTAATGGCTTATAACAAAATGGATGTGAGTATACAGTTGAGACTACCCTGGAGTTACTGACTCAGAATTTGGTGGCTTGTTAGCACAGTTCTAAAATAAGGTTTTTGTTGCAGCTCTTTCCTGGGACAATAAGAGCATCTGCCATCCAGACAGATTTCTAAAAGTATCTCTTAAAAACATACTGAAATAGTATTGCAAACAATAGTAGTTTTCTCTTGTTCGTAAATTATTAAGTTTATCCATGGAGTCTACACCAAAATCACTTCTCCTGTCACATTTATCTCCATCTTGCTCTTTGTATAGTGCAGGAGGTGCTTGGAGAGTTCTGGGGTTTAGTTCTTCTGTATTAAATTTCCAATTTTTTTTTTCCTGCTTGAAGGTCTATCTTTGGAGTGTGCAAGACCTTGAGGAAGAACATTCCACACTTTATCCTGTATGCCTTTTCAATCCAGTTCTCTTTCTAGGTTTCAGGAATTTGTTTACCTTGTTGCTTTCCTCTTTTCTTTGGCTTCACATTCTTTTTCTGGGACATATTTATTTAGTGTTAAGTTATTAGTACAAAGAAAGAGTATTAAGTTACTAGTACAGGCAACAACAAAAGAAAGAAGAATAAACTCTCTAAAAGGATAAATAATACTGAATTTATACCCCACAATTAAGGCTGGTAGGAATCAGGCTTCTGCATTTTTTCTGATGGAGTATCAGCTTGCTCTTTTTCCATGGTCTGACAGCCATTTTCCCATCACTCGTGCTTCAGTCCTGCATGCTTTCATTTTCATTCTTTTTGCTCATGGCTCTAGCGCTCAAGACCTGTCCCAAAGGCCTCTTTATATAAAGCAGTCCAAAGCTTAGCCTCATATGTTGCATCAGCTGGTGGGAAATGAGCAGATGTCCTAAGAAATCATCCAAGCACATGAAGGGAGAGTGCTGCCAGCGATACACTTAGGGCTCTCGTGCCCATTAGAAGTTGGAGTCGATGCCTCTGAGGTGGAGGGGTCCAGAGTGCTGCAAGATCTGCTGCTCCACCAGAGTAACAGAAATATGGATGGGAAAGATCCTGTTCCACCAAAATGACTGGGAAAATGTCATGGACTGTCCTTTGTTCTTCCCAGTTTCCATCTCTGTTAATTCTGGCTGGTATTTTCTTTTGCAATCAGGACAGGATAGTGGGAGTCACTTGGGTTTCTCTTCTCACCCATTGTAACATTGCTTTGGAGGACAGACTAGGTCATGCTTTGGTGAGGGTATCAAGAGGAATGCTCTCAGCAATGCCTCAGTGGAGGGTAACTTCCAAGTTCCTTTATGGCAGCTAATGAACGCTGAGTCTGAGTTGAGTTCAGAGAGTGGTGTGTGAAGGTCTTAGCAAGGTGGAAAGAGCACTCAAGAATCTTTGAACTGTAACTTTGTGTTTTCTCCTGTCTATAGATAGCCATACCCTTGAGAGGGTTGCATGTGTCCAACTGGCAGATGCCAGGCTAACTTTGATTTCCCTTTTCCACCTGGTGTTATGTAAGGAGGGGGTCAGCAGAACTGCTGCCTTGGACTTCTGGAGGGCAGATTTTGGTCTCTTTAGGAGTCTGGTGGACAGAGTCCCTTGGAAGGCAGTCCTGAAGGGCAAAGGAGTCCGGGAAGGCTGGGCATTCTTCAAGGAAATCTTAAAGGGACAAAGCAGGCTGTCCCTGTGTGCCGAAAGACGTGCTGGTGGGAAAGAGACTGGCCTGGATGAACAGAGAGCTTTGCTGGAACTTGGGTTAAAAAAAGGAGAGTTTATGATGTTTGGCAGAAGACTGGAAGTTAGCAAATGCAATGCCAATCTAGAAGAAGGGCTGGAAGGAGGATGTGGGGAACTACAGTCTGACCTCAATGCTAGGGAAGGTTATGGAGCAGATCATCTTGAGAACCATCACATGGCATGTATAGGACAACCAGGTGATCCAGTCAGCATAGATTTATGAAAGACAGGTCTTGCTTGACTAACCTGATCTCCTTCTATGAGAAAGTGACCCTCTTAGCGGATGAGAAAAAGGCTGTGGATGTTGTCTACATAGACATAGGTAAAGCCTTTGACACTATTTCCCACAGCATTCTCGTGGAGAAAATACCTGTTCATGGTTTGGATGGGTATACTCTGCACTGGGTAAAACCCTGGCTGGATGGCCAGGCCCAAGAGTGGTGATAAATGGAGTTAAATCCAGTCACAAGTGGCATTTCCCAGGGCTCAGTATGAGGGCCAGTTCTGTTTAATATCTTTATCAGTGATCAGAATGAGGGGATTGAGTGCACCCTCAGTAAGTTTGCAGAGCACACCAAACTGGCCGGGAGTGTTATCTGCCGAAGGATAGGAAGGCTCTGCAGAGGGATGTGGACTGGCAGGATCGAAGGGGTGTGTCCAGTGGTATGAGGTTCAACAAGGCAAAATGCCAGGTCCTGCACTTGGCTCACAACAACCCCATGCAATGTTACAGGCTTAGGGAAGAGTGGCTGGAAAGATGCTCGGCGGAAAAGGACCTGGGGGTGCTGGTTGGTGGAGCTGAGCATGAGCCACCTTGTGCCCAGGTGCCCAGACAGGCAACAACATCCTGGCTTTTATCAAATAGCATAGCCAGCAGGGCCAGGGCAGTGATCGCCCCAATGTACTCAGCACTGGCGAGGCTGCATCTAGAATCCTGTGTGACCAGAACTGGTCACATCAGTACAGGAAAGGCACTGAGGTGTTTGAGCAAGTTTGGAGAAGGGCAGTGAAGCTGGTGAAGGGTCTGGAGGAGCAGCTGAGGGAACTGGGGCTGTTTCACCTAAGAAGGAGGCTTAGAGCGGACCTTATTGCTCTCTACCTGAAAAGAAGTTGTGGCAAGGTGAGTGATGGTCTCTTCTCCCAAATAACAAACGATATGACAAGAGATAACAGCCTCAAGTTGCACCAGGGGAGGTTTAGATTGGATAGTAGGAAAATTTCTTTGCTGAAAGGGTTGTCGGGTATTGGAAGAGGCTGCCCAGGGAAGTTGTCGATTCACCATCCCTGGAGGTATTTAAGATGTGTAGCTGTGGTTCTTAGGGACATGGGTTAGTGTTGGATTTTTAACAGTGCTAAATTAACAAGGTTGGACTTGACCTTATAGGCCTTTTCAGCCCCAACAGTTCTATGATGCTATGAATTTTCTGTACTGAGTAAATATATTTGTTGATTTACAGGATAGCATAAAGCCTGAAGAAAGACCTTATGGCAAGCCCACCATGTTTTGGGGAATTGTAGAGTCAAATGCAGAGTCTCTGTAATTTTAAGGAACCTATAGAGGAGAATGGAAAGCTGCTTAAAAGCTTTCTGGAGAGGTTCCTTCCATCCTGTTTAGGATGAAGGACTGTAATTCTGAGAAGGCCCTTCTGTGGACTTCCCTACAGAGATTTGCTATCTTCCATCCCGGATCTGGTGTATCACATCTACAGTGAGATGCAGGGGCAGCTGTCAAATCCCAGATACTTTCTGTAGTATTTGATTCATAAGGGTATCAAGTTGGAAATTCCTACGGAAAGGAGCAGACCATGCACCAAGTATAATTTATTCAGGGTTGCCATCAGAAATGAAAGCCTGGCTTCTCATTTACTTCCTGCGTGCACTAGAAAGCTCCCTCTTTAAGCAGCTTGATTGTCTTTTACACTAGACTTCTGTGAAGCTCTGTGAACATTGCTTACCATGGAAGTGCTTCTGCACCTGCTAGAGCCTGAAAATAACTCATTTCCTGGAGTAATTTTTTTTTTTTTCTCATATGAGGCTGGGAGAAGATAGTTTATCTTGATTATTAGAAACAAAAATAAGCCATGCCACATGCTTCTCCAGGGCTCAGTTGTTTGATTAAAAGTTTGTCATGCTGAAAGAGAATCAAATAGGAACAATACTAACCTTAAGCTTTGGTCTAAAGAAGAGTTACTGGCTTAAAAGCAATTTATTTCTCTCTTGTTCTTTCAGCTTGGATACCAGTGGAATTAGTGATCCTTCTAGACATGATTTCAAAACTGCTTCATGGGAGAAAACTGCTTTCAGTTGGTCAGACGGTTCTGTCTTAAAACAATGGTGATATGTTAAAAATGTCTTGTTACTGCGTTTTAAATTATGTAGCTTTTTAAGGCTTTGGAACTTTGCTGCAGGTGATAGTGATGATAACTTGCTTTTTAAATGTACACAAGTTTTCCATCTACCTGAAGCAGACCTTTGCTATCGGGAGGACAGCAGTGTTAAAAAAGTGCACAGAAAAATCTTTGTCCATCAGTCAGAGTAGTTGGGGAGTCATGAATGAGAGAAAATACTGAACATGAAATACTCATGCTACTGTGACTATTTTTAAGTCTTAGCATGCTAGCACCAAAAATTACATTTCTGGTAGTAGTTAAAATGTGAGAATTTGCCGATTTAGAAGATCAATGAAATGAAAAGATAAGCTGCAGTGAAGTGACACGCTTTGAACAGTCTGCCAGTACTTGCTTGCAAAAAAGGAAAAGAACTTAAAATACAAAATTTTACCAAAACAAATAGTTAATGCGAGAAGGTTGGGAAATACATGTATATATTTAATTGTAGGAGTATTCAAATGAAGTTTTGTGGTATTTAAGCTGTTATTTCAGAGGACTTCTGAATCTTTTAATTTCAGTAGCAACCATGTTTTCACTTCACACATATATTCAGGCAGAGCACGTTTGAATTCTGAGCCAGAAAGCACTTTAAAATGTACCTGTAGTATATGAGTGAACTCTCTTGTGTGAAATCATCTTGCTGATGATCAGGTCTGTTACTGTAAAGGTTTTAGGGCTGATGGATGAGAAACAGCCTTCAGATACCAAGGGGTCTGCACACAAAGTAAGGACCTAAACAGCTAAGCAGATCATTTGTTTGAGGTTATCTGGGATTAAAGTTGTGTTGGGATATGCTGTGTTTCTCTTCTTTAATGTTCTTTCTGTGTGCTTGCAGGGCACTCATCACCATGGTGTTTTGCTTAGGTTTAAAAATAGAAATAGTGCTAGCAAGTTGTAGTTTTTTTTTTTTTAAATTATTATTAATTTTTGGAGGAACAGGTTGCTTATTTTGTAGAAGCGGTTATATACAAGAGAGAAGGAGGAAAAAAATTGATACGCTGTGTAGGGCTACTGTTAAATCTCTCCTTGGATTTCTTTGAAAGAATTTTTGATTTATCAACCCAGTGAAGCTGTTTGTTTATATCATCTGCTATCCAGGGGTTTTATTTTTTTTAAAGTTCAACCAAAGAGTATCTGTAATGCCCACAAGCCAAACTGTTTCAGAAGGCAGGCAGAAGAAATGACTGAGGTTGGCTATGATGCCTTAGACCACATTTTGGTCTGTACCTAGAGTCTGTGAAGGAAGCCCTCTAGGTGGTCATGTCTGACAGGACTTACCATGGCCGGGAGTACATGTCCCCAGTTTACCAGCCCCCTTTAGAAAAGTGATGTCGGAAAACATCATAAGGTAACATAGCTTGAGCTCAGAGGAAGGCTAAGTACTCCCACTGCATGTAGTACATGTGAAGAAGGCTGAGAAGATTCCTCCATGAATCTTTCCTGCAGGAGATGTTGCCTTCAGTGAATGAACAGAGGCAGCCTGGCTTGGTGGAGTCATTTGTAATACAGAAAAATTCTGTCAAGTGTGACTTCACTACTTCTCCAGCACAGGAATGATGACCTCTTCTTCTTAAGTTCTAGGGCAGTAAAGTAGATTAGAAGGTACTCCATGTGTCTAGTACTGTCTGCATCTGATAGTGTTTTCTAGAACCACACTATTTTTGTTCCTATTTTCTGAGAAAGCCAAGAAATCTGTCTAGGTAGTAGAATGGGAGAGAATGCTTCAGTAATTGCTCTGATTGCTTCTTAGCACCTAGGGGATTTTTTAGGTTGCCTTTATCACTACCTTTCTGCCATGTCTTGATGAATTTGATACTTTCAAATTGTTGTTTTAACTCAAACCTTGTGATTTCAGAGCAGTATTTTAGTGAGTTTGCCATGTTGTGATAGAAGCCAGGAGAGATGCTTTCAAAAAAAAAAAGGAAGCAAAATCCAGTTATTTTTTTTCTTAGACTGCAAATAAAAAATACCCAACTCAATCATATTATTGTCACCTATTGTCTTCAGTGAGCAGAGTTAATGCTGTTCTGGGTGCCCTCACTCTGCATTTCAATCCATAACATGTACTATTGCATTGCTTCTTCATGCTACGAACAGTTAAAGGGAGACTTGCAGTGTCACTGAAATATTTTTTTATTATTATATAATTGAAATGTGCTTAATTCTGAACTTTTTAGCATAATTTTTATAGCAGAATTTACACAGCGTGTAATTTTATCCTTATATTTCATTATCTATATTCTCACTAGTCGCCCAATTAAGAAAACTCGGAAAGGATACTGAGTCAATTAAATGAGCAAACTGGCCGTTTGCTATTTAACAAGCTCTTTTGCATCAAAACCTACATATATTAATCTGATGTAGAATTTCTCTGGTTCTGATAAAAATGACAGACTGTTGCACATCTATGCTGGAAACATACATTGCTTCTTCAAAACACTGTTTCAGTTGATCAACAAATTATTTCTGTCCTCTGTGGACAAAAGAGCTAAGATATGTACAAAAATATCTTTACAAGTCACAATTATCTCTTTGAAGTGCAAGATAACTGTGATTTGATTTGAAGGTTTACGTTATTTGAGGGAGAGAGCAGTTCAAAAGTGTTGAACCACTTTACCACCACCCTGTGGTAAAGAAAGCAGACAGTGTTTAAGAAAAAAAAATTAAGATGTGCAGGAGATTATCATTTGCATTGCATTGAAAACATTAGGTGATATTTTATCAGCGTGTGACCAGTAGCACTGAAACATCTCATTGATTAACAGTGTTTTGGATAAGTAAGCACACTTTAAAATCTTACATCTCAGTGTTAAATGCAACTTTAAAATATGGTTTCAGTTTAGACCCCGCCTCCATATTACTAGCACTAAAACCAAAAAACTCATTAGTAATTCTAGTTTATTTATAAATGTGTTAATTGGATTCAGTCACAAAATGTAAGTGATTTATCATCTAACATGAGAATAAAGAATTGGAAGGGCACATAATCATTTAAACAATTATGTCTATTTTTACACCATTGGTTTTGTAATTTGGTATGTCATTTATGATCATCCTGAGTAAGCAGTAGGTGGGTTGAAATTAATTTCCTATAAATTCTTTTTTTTTTTCTCATGGAGGGACTAAGGAGTCAAAATTTTACTGAGGTAAAGTGGATCCGTCCTACATAAACGTGTAGCGTTAAATGGAGGGTGTTAAATGTAGTTCCAAAGTGGCAGTGTAAATAGCTATTCTAAATACATGTATTAATCTAAACTTCAGGAAATTCAATCAGGTAGGATGAAGTCTGTAATAGGCTGTCACTTTGAATCACATGATAAAGCAAAAGTGAAAATGTATCAGTGAAATAAATCAGTGAAAATAAGTATGCCCATTAATGTATAAATATTGTTTTGGAAACAAGATCCGAATCTATGATTTAAATTATAAGTAAATTCAATCTTCATGTAGGAAGGGGAAATGCCCTATAATGAAGTGATCATTTAATAAATTTCATTAGTTATTAAGTCAAATCTTTTGAAGTATTTTCTATTAGTGTGTTGCCCACACTGGTATGGTACCAGCACAGGACTAGCGCAGAAGCAAGAGAACAGATCTGGAAAAGAAGGTGAAGGAGGTGTTTGCTATATAAGGCTTGCAGATGACAGTAATTTTGCTTCCAACACGTCTTTGCAATATGTCCTCCTTCATTTTGTGTTGTTATGTAGAAATCTCTTAAAGTCATTGTACAAACAAAAAGCTTTAGCTGCATGCATTTATTTCAGCTTCCTTCATTGAATTGGAGAGTTCAACAACCAAACACACCATAAAACATGGCTGGAGAATAAAACCTGCATCATTCCTGCATCCATTTTAGCAAAGAATGATAATTAAGTTGTTCAGAACAGCTGAAAGGCAAGAATCAAAATACAGCTTGACTACCTCTTGAGCATAAATGATTACATTACTTATTGTGATTTAAAGTGAGAGATAGCTACTTTCCCTTCAGATGGAAGATTTTTGGTTTGGGTTCAGGAAGTTTTTTCCTGGCATGTCTGATTTTTCCCACTTCTGTAATCCTGGATTGATTTCTGTCTTCCAGGAATGAGGAACTGGATGGGAATCTTCTCAGCATTTGCCTGTCTTACCATAAGCTAGTAGAAGAAGGTGGTAAAACATCAACTGTTCTTTCCTTTCTTTAGTGACGTTTCCTAGTATAGGCAACTGTGAGTGTGCCATTCACCTTTTTTATTGGGGAGCCTGGTGTTCTGGAGTTGAGGGGAAGCAGTTGTTTTATCCTGATGTATCTCGAGCTGCTAGAATTAACTCTGCAGCTGCTTTGTGACTTCTGCCCAGGTGGACAAATGTGCAGGAATGGTGTTCAGGGCATGTGAGGTTGGCTAAAAGGTAGAGATCAGTGTTCTCTCTAGAGATTAAAGAGTGAGAAATTACACCATCCATTTTTTTCTTTTAGAGAGGTAAATCACATACTTGTGATCAAACCAGTCAGAGATCTCAAACAGCAGATTTTAGTTATAGCCTAGAGTGGGACGCTGTAGGTACTCTAAAGTATAAGCAAGAAGCATTTTCTTTTATTTTACTCTGTTATACTCTGGTCCTGTAAACTATATGTTTCCATGCTTGCTTCTTCACTAGGAAATAAAGGCTACAACACAGAACAACAAAGTAGTTTCTGTTGGTTATGAATTTGGCATAGCTTTAAGCCAAAGCCATTTCCAGTCATACATTGTTTAAAAGTATACTTTCTGAGCTCTTAATTCATATATTTTGTTTGAGACTGTCAGTGTTTGGAATAAGTGCTTTGAGAATTTCTGTCTTTTGCCTGTTACCATGTCAAGAATGTTTAAAAAATGCACTAGCAACCTATTGGTAGCTTACTCTTTTGCTATACTGTAATAAAAATATTTCATAATACCATACCAGATAAATATTTAGAAAAATATTTAAAATTACATAATTAAAATTTAATATGAAAGTAAGAATCCTTTTAAGTCATTGGCATAGCTTTTGCAAGCAGTGGACAGTGTTTCAGCAGCTAAAACCAGCAACCTATCCTATGCCAATTATTTTATCTGTCAATTTATCATGTCATGTTGCGTTCAGCATCAGCTTAGAACTTCGGCTACCAATGTGATGTGAAATTAAAACTAATTGTTCTGTTCTTCAGAAATCCACATAACATTACTGTGCTGTACGTGACTGAGCGAGTGGCTGCGTGGTTCTGAGTTACTGGCTGGGCTTAAACCACAACACATGTGATCTGATTTTGTGTTGTGCTTGCTTTTGTTTGCTGTGATCTTCCAATGAAGCAGGCAGCAACATCTCAGAAGAGAGGAAGAAAATTGCTATCAGTGTTGTCTGTGCATAGAACACTCTCCTGTTGCCTGACATGATACCAGGCTTTTGCATAACACTGTTCTTTATTCTTTAATTGGCCAGCCATATGCACTGAGTTATTTTTATTCCTTTGGACCACAGCACACTTATCAGTAAAATGGAGATCATTCTACTCTTAAAATAAAATAAATAAAGCTTATTGAGGTCTGTTGAGTGAAATAAGAGCTATTTGCAATAATGAATAGCAATAGAAATGCAATAGCAGTGACTATTTGAATATTCCTCTCCTTTCTTCTGTCCTTCCTTCCTTCTGTCCTTCCTTTTGGATTTCTCAGTATGTTAAATTATCTGTAATTATCTTATAGTATATGGTCTATCTGAGTCTTTGTCTTGCCTTTGAGCACCTTGATAAATCTTGAAAGGAGTAATTTAAACTCTTTACAGCTGCTGAAATTTTAATAAGATTACTTGGTCTGATAATATACTTCTCTCTCCCATTAGAGTTTATATTTCAGGTAAATTTAATTGCCTCTAAGCTACGTGCATCTTGAAAAATTATCTCAAAATAATTTGGATTTCTTTTATCCTGCCATAAGTCAAAGGATTTATTTGCTTAATTTTTTAAACCTTAGACATAGTATGTGGCAACACAAATTACCAGCTTTGGTAGCTTTTTTTTTTTTCCATGTAGGAAATTTTGAATGTGATGGGCTGATTCTGATGGCAGCAGACTGTGGTTAGAGCTAGATTCTTTTGTTGCTGTTTAAGTTAAAAACATGAAAAAGGTGCAGAATGTAAAAACTGTTTTCAATGAAGTAATACTGGCAATATAGAAAAGTAAAATATATTATTTTCCTGGACCACTTTCCACCTTCCTGTGTGTGTGAAGTGAGGATTCACTAGCCTTCTGGGATGCTGTGGGCTGCACAATGCTGAGCAGTTTCTCTCCCTTGTTGGTAACCTCATGGTGCATGGTGAATGTTTTTTTGAGGACAGATTGGGTGTCTCAGCTAACAAAGAATGAAAAAGCCTCTCAGGCTAATATAGCCATTCAGACTACATGCTTTTTAAGTTCATTCCATGTGAAGTTCATGGAGTCTCAATCCTTGGAAATATTCAAGACCTGACTGCAAGCCTGACAGGCAAGCTGCTGTAGCTGACCCTGCTTGAGCGGCGTGGGATTGTGCTGGAAAACTTGAGTGGTTCTTATGAAGCTTGATGATGCCATGATTCTGTAAAACTAAATGCATAAAATTGAGATCTAAATCAGGGCATGTCTATATATATTAGATTGCATAGGCCTCTGACCTCTTAAATGAGGCATTCATAATGAAATTGCCAAAATTGTCAAGTTCCTGGATTTTTATTTTGATTCAGTTTGAGTTTTTATATCATCAGGATGACAATATTTAAGGTAGTTCTGTGTAGGTGTTTTGACATAATTGTAAAGCTTCAGTATCATGTATAATGAATGCTTTGTTTCTTGGGAACTTCCATTAGTATCTCTTACAAGCATGTGAAGCAAGTATTATGCTTTGAATTCACATAATACTTAATCATTTTATACAACCAGCTTCATATTCAGCCAGAGGTTCATAAACTACTTTACTGTTGACTGGATGTCCCAGTCAACAGTGGCAAAAATGACAGACACTGCCATTAGTAGCGGTGTCGACAGCAAGTAATACTGTTGGCATGGGAAGTGATCATCTCTGTGTCGGGCTGCTTGCCAGTCTGAAGTCATTAATGGTACTTGTACTCAGAGCGGCTACTCTAATGGCCTTTTCTTAGGGTCTGCATTATGGTAAGTCCTATTGCTGTAATTCCAGGCCTCCTACCAGACCTTCTGACTGGCAGAACTTGGAACACAGTACAAAGATAAGTTTTGGCTTCAAATGTTAGTTTCTTTTTAAGATAAATGCTTTAATAATGCAAACCATTTTTACCTTCATTATTACTGTCATAGATTTTATTAGATGAACCAAGAATATTTTAGGGGGACATTAACTGCCCTTAGGTGCTTTCATCTTTTTGAAGTTACAGCAAATAAAGCACTTACCACTTCTGAAACCACATGTACAGATGGATCTCTGCTTCCACATTAACATGACAGACAATGCTAGGAAAACTTGGTGTCTGAGAAGCCTTAATTTCAGGTAGTTTGAGATGAAATTCTTCTCATCTACATTTCCTTGTCATCTGAGCTTCTTCCTAGTCAGTGCTGTCAAAAAGTACTTTTAGAGAGCACTATACTGAGAAAAGCATCTGCAATAAGTTGAAGGGTAATCCTTTGTATCTTCTTTTCTACTAACATTAACTGTGAAGAGGCTTTAGGAGACTAGTTCCTTGTTTTTAGAAAACAAAATTATTTCAGAACTTAACAAAATTTCTTCCCAAACCTATAGGGTTTTAAGAGACTTGCTCCTGCATATTATCATTGATAGCTCTTGTATTTATATATTTATCCTTCACTTCCTTCTTTATCTGTTATCTCAAGAGCTATTGAAAAGATCTAGAAGCAAGGAACCTCCACCAGTTGACTGAAGTCAGTCAGCCTTGAGTCTCATTGACTCAACTCAGAGTTGAGTCTTTGAGTGTAGGTACCCTACTTCTTTCTTCAAGCTGAACAAGCTAGGTGATAGCAGAAACCTCCCAGTAGCTAAATTTATGTTTTACTAAGATGATATAAAACAAGGTAGATGTTTAACTAAGGAAACTCTGGTCTGCTGGGTGATCTCATTATCTGAGCCTCTTGAAAAGGAGGAATTGGGCTAACCTCAGTTTTCCCGAGCTGTGCAAACTCCATGAAGTTTTCTCTGGTCTCAAGAGCAGTGCTCTTCCTTCCAGTCCATCAGTGGTGTGCCTTGAAAGTTTTCCTGGCAGCTGGTCCATGGCAGGGACTGCAGGTGCTGAGGAGTTCTGAGGAGTGAAGCAGTCTCTCCTCTGGCCCCAAGGAAGTGGTCAGCACACTGGAATGGGGCAGCCTTCCTCCTGTTCTTCACTTGCATCCTTTCTGGGTTAAGCGTATACAAGGTAGGTGTGCAGTAAACTGAAAACAAACTAAGTAATTCTGCCATCTGTTATGAGCCATCTAAACGGAAGTAGGATAAAATAAGAATCTGTAATAGCCTTAAAAATATAGTGCAGTTTGGAGAGAAATCAGGTGAATGTTTATATAACAGCTTGCCATGGAAAAACTTAAGTCATACATTTTTGAAATGCTAATGATTTTAAAGCTTCTTAAATATAATTGGTGAGTTTTATCCAGATATCACTTCAGAGTCACTGTCATCCTAGAGCTAGGTAGGGCTCTGTAAGTGCCTTTCTTCCTGAATAGGTGGACGAATTCAACTTACATAATTTGCAACACATAGTTATTGCTGCTCTCTTTTCTTTCACAAATTAGTGGTTTTAATTAAACTTTTTGTTTATGGTCAAGCTGCTTCTGTTTTGGCTGACTTCACCCCCTGTAGGAGCCATTCTGTCCAGTGACGCAGAAAACCACGTCTGTGATAAGAAGCTTGATGAATCACGAACAGGCATAATTTATATAGAGGATTGCTCTTTTATTATACAGGATATGCAAATGAAATGGCCATGGGACAAGATTTTCTGTAACGGGACTTCATACAGTCTTCTCTGAAATGAGGATCAAGCACGTTATCTACAGAAGTTGGGGAATATACCTCTTGAGGTTTTGGTCAGTTGTTTACTTATGATAGATGTGGTTATCTTTCAGAAGGTTTCAAAGAGACCAAGGATATTCGTGAGCAGTGTAGTTACCAAGCTGCTGCCTATTCACCAAACTCTTCTACATTCCCCCCCCCTTTTTTTTTTTTTTCAAACGGGAGAATGATTTTTGTGGGCTTTTTACAGTTTTTGGTGTAGAAAGGCATATTACAGCACCCTGAAATTCTTTAAATTGCTTCCAAGCAAAACACAAATTTTAGCAAAGAAAAATTTCTAGAAGTTTTCCTCAGCTAAAGCGTTCAGATAAATAGTCTGGATCCAGGGAGAATGACAAAAAACATCTGTTCTTCAGGAGTGAAAGCTGTTCTTCACAACAGAGGAGTTTTCTGTAGGCTTTGCCTTTCAAGTATGTTTCTGGAATTCAGGTCATGGTTTTACAGTAGGCAAGAGGAGGATGAAGAGAATTCTTGATCTTAAGGCATTGCATTAATACAAATTAGTGTGGAAATTGGTTCCTTTGTATTACAGCATAATTTC
The DNA here is from genome assembly GCF_033815535.1 of Pezoporus flaviventris. NCBI lineage: Eukaryota > Metazoa > Chordata > Aves > Psittaciformes > Psittacidae > Pezoporus > Pezoporus flaviventris. The sequence goes on along the minus strand of NW_026892579.1, from coordinate 24,414,936 downwards.
AAAATCAGTAGCTTATGGAATGTACTTACTAAATAATGTCTGTCTAGTTGAATAGACTTAATTGCACTTCACTGAGAAGGATGTAACCCCTTTTGAGGATTTCTTTCTTATTGATAACATTTGTATTTATAAATATATATATATATATATGCAAAAAAAAATTTACGTAATATCCCAAGCTGCTAACCTAAAATTAAGAATATGACTGTGGGAAGAAAGTTTCATACAGTACATCAGATGGGCTGTTTATTTCATTATGATGATAAAGCATATCTATTTTATGAATTAAGAACCATTTTGAGAAAAACAGGTGGTGCTAAGGTTGGGACTGAGTCAAGAGGCATCATACTTGCAGATGAGGGAAGTGGGGATAAGTAACACAATGTGCTGTTGGTAAGAATTGTTGACCCACTCTGCTCTGTGCTGTTGAAAACATCAGATCTTCAAACAGTGGCACATGTCTCTATTAGAAAGTGTAAACTGTTTCTTGCTTGTTACCTGTACAGTAATAAGAATTAAGAGTTTAATTGGAAAAACTTAGAATTGTGCACTTTCTTATGATTTCAGAGAGGCTTTTTTAGGCCACCCAAGCGGAAGGAATTTCTCTCTTATCCTTAATGGAAGTAGTTTGTCCTGTGTAGGTGATTTGTCCTGAGTAAAGCTGGTTACAGATGTGCCAAACCTGCCTTCAGTTTTACCAATTTTAGCAGTCAGCTGTAAGGATGAAAATGAAGTTTATGCATTCAGGGACATGTAGCAGGAGCTCAGCGTTTTAGGTGTGCATAGGCCTCCCTTGTTTTTTGTTGTACATCAATGTACTTCCTGCTGCTGTGTGGAGCAGAGTTCAGTCTTTTGAGCTGTTTTGTAAAGAAAATGCCAGCCCGTTATGTACTTGCATTGCAAAGTGCAGTATGGAAAACTGAGTGTCGGTGTTAAGTAAGTGTTGCCTGTCAGCCTTGGCAGTCCTGCACTGTCAGTTTTCCATGAATGATAGTTAGATTATTTTTGGATAACTTATTCAGCCAAGCTAGTGAACAGTTAACCTTACAGTATTTTTTGTAAGTCTGTCCCGAGTAGTTACTGTTGCATGTGTTCAGTGCTGTCTTTTAGTGCACCGGAATGAATTTTTACTGTGATACACGTTTAGCCACATATGTAGTTGCTGCATGCAACTTCAATATGTATATGTGGTCCATGAATTCTTCAGAGTTGGAGACAAATAGTGACTTCTCATGTCCTTTCTGGATGTTTCCAATTCTCCTTTACCAACAAATTCGAAGGTACTGCCAGGAATTGTAGTGTTGAAATCATGTTAAAACAAAATAAAAAGATACAAATAAACCTATATCTCAGAACTGGACATACATGGGACCTGATGGGATGCGCTCACAAGTGATGAAGGACTGGGGAATCTGTAATGAAAGGAGTCTGAGAGAGTGTGGACTGTTCAACTTGGAGAAATGAAGGCTTAGAGGGGATCTTATCAATGTGTATAAATAACTGATGACGGGGATTGAAGGCAATGGAGCCAGACTCTTCTCAGCCATGTCCAGTTACAGGACAAGAGGCATTTGACAAAAATTGAAAACAGTAAAACTCCATTTGAACAGAAGAAAACACTTCTTTATTGTGGGAGTGATCAAATACTGAAACAAGTTGCCCAGGGAGATTGTGGAGACTTCATCCTTGGAGATACTCAGAACCTGAGTGAGCATGGTCCTGGAAAACCTGCTCTAACTGACCCTGCTTGAGCAGCAACGCTGGACAAGGTGTTCTCAAGATGTCCCTACCAAACTAAATGAATTTGCATGTGAACCAGACTTACTACACACCCTATTGAAGGTATACATTCAAGAGATAAAGAAGTAGCAGACTATTAAAGGGAAGTATTGGAGGTTTTATCTCCACAAGTATTTAAAATTTCACATTTTGTAAAATGGAAGCTTTCCAAGTTTCTTCCTCCCATATACCCTAAAGTCTTCTACCTTTCTTGCCTTGTGTTTGCTCTATCCTGGGGTTTCTTGCAACTGCTGGTGCAAGTGTCCTTTCTTCAGACCTAAGCATCATCTCTTCTTTGGCAGGCAGTTTATTCTCTTCTTAAGGAATCACACTTGCTTGGATTTTGGTTTGTGACTGGAGTTTCCAGATTTTATTCATTTTTCTTAACATGCTTTTGGATTCTAAACAATTAAATAAAATTATTGTAATAAACTGGAAAGGCCAGTTGTGACTGTCTCTTGCCCTTGTTGCTCAATGCTTTTTGCCTCTTTTCCCACTCTGTGGTGGGAGGCCTGGCAACGATTGAAGGCAAGGAGTGACTGGGGTGATGGGAGAGTGAGACTGGGACACAGTGACCTGAAAGACAAATAGAAGACGGGAAGTAAAATTAGTCGAATTTATTAGCGGAATACACAGGAGGGTTATGTGAGGCTAATAAGTAGGCTTAGGGGAGATGCAGCAAAGTAGAGCTGTGGGATGTTTGTATTTGCATAACATCGGTGTATGTAATTTTATGCAAGCGTTCTTTCAGACTTTGCAATGCTTTGCTAAGAGTAGGTGTATCCCGCAGCCCTGCTAAGAATAGGCAGGGAATCTTAGGAAAATCATGATTCAAAAAAATTGGTAGGAAAGTAGAAAAATTAAATAGAAAGTGGAAGAGCATAGCAGAAGAGGTGATAGGGAAGAAACAGCACAACTAAAAGTCAAGGGGAGGAAGAAGATGGCAGTAGTTCTGTAAAATATGGGAAAGAACTAGAAACATGTATCTGCCATCTCTGTGAGGGAATCATGCTGAAAGCTGCTCAACTATATACCGGTTACGTCATTGCTGTTCCTCACTGGAGACACTTTCTGAAAAATATTTGCCACTCCAAATATTTTAGAAAGTTTTATGGAAGGCTGTTACATTAAAAAAAATATTTAAGAATAGTGGCAAAGATTCCTGATTTATCTCAGTTGACAAAGATTTAAAGTCAAGTTTGAATGTGTGATCTAGGTGCACTTAATAGTTGCAGAAATAATACAGTCATTCACAACAAGTTTTTCATTCGATGTTTATTTGCACTCTGTGTTCGCTTCCACTTGGGTGCTGGAACATACTGATTCTCCAAGGGGACACAGTGCCCTAATAAAGTGAGAAAATTGGCCTTTTAAAAGGAAGAGGCTTATGGATATCTATAAAAGTTTTCTGTTCGTAACAGTCTTAATATCAAGAAGCTGGTGTTTAACTGTTTAACACATGAAGTTACCTGGATAATGTTGCTTTTCCCAGAGAAACTGCTTTTTAAGCTCAGTCCACTTTTTCTTTAAAAATACTCTTAATAAGTGATCATTCGTATGGTGATCAATGTGAAGAATTGTGTATTGGTATTAACTTCAAATGAGATTTTTCCTCTTATTTTTCTTGGCTTTAGATGTGATGGATTGCCAAACTGTGTTACCATGATTGTACTCATGTCATAAATGTTTGTCTGGCTTCCACAGGGTTTTGTTAGGGAGCTGTGTAGATCTTCGTTAGCAGGAAAACTCCTAAATCCTTGAGGAGAGTTTAGTCTCTTAAAACAACTAAGTCTAATGCTATCTACTTCCACTGTTGTCATCCACTTGTAGTTTCTCATCACCAGTTTATCTCATGATCATGTATTATCTCATCTTAGATACTTTTGCTGCACTGTGTGACCTGTATAGTAGGGTGCTAAAGTCTTCTGTGCGAAGTTGGGGAAAGTGAAAGGTAAGTGGAACACTTAGCTTTTTGCTGTTATAATTGCTGAAAATGTTTTGGTGCCTTCAGAGAGAAGATGGTTGAGAAAAGCAGAACATAATAGTGTAATATTTATTTCCACTAGGATCTCTTCTATTTTTGGAAGCACTGCAGGTCTCATAGAAATCATTTTACAGGGGAAAAATACATAAATTAGTTCCCTACTTCTCAACACTGCTTCTCTGTCATTTTTTTCCCCTCTTCCCAATGTGCTTTTAAAATTAAGACTTCTTAGAAGTCTTTTAAAAAGTGGCCACTGTGGGACATGTTGATTTTATCTGCTCCTCTTGCTCATTGAGCCTTAAGTTAGATGATTGAAGTCAGGACAGCACTTGCAAGCAATTGAATTGATGACTTGGAAGAAAAGCTAGCAGGTGAATTCGGCAGGGTGTCCTTTTTACTGTGTAGCTCCTTGATTACCAAGAAAACAGTGCATGAAATTTCTGCAGATAGTTGATACAGGAAGTAACAAAATCTCCATCTCGTTCCCATCAGCAAGTAATAAATCTAGAGCTGCACGTGGATGGCGAGTGGAAGTGAGTGGATGATGCTGTGCTCCTCAGGAATCTGGTTTACAAGCTAGGAAGGTTTGACTATGGTATTGACAATTCAGTCTTCAGAAAATTATCAATTGTGCGATACTTGGAAAATAAAATCCAAAAGGAGCTGTTGTCTTCTAGCTTGCTTTTTGACCCATCATCCCACATAAATAATTCTGGATAGAATTAATAATGTAGATGTTTGGTGTTGGAAAGCAGGAGATATATGCTGTGAACTAAAAAATCTTGAGGTAGTTTCATCACACAAGGGAAAATTTCATTTATTTTCAGAAAAAAGAGGATTTACTTGTGTTTTATAAATAATAAAAGGTTCTGTTTGTCAAAACCAGTCTTATATAAGTAGTCACAGCTATTCTGGGTATAGAATCACATATTGTTTTTTAAGTTTCACCAATATTAGTAAATGTGACTTAATATCTTTCCAGTACAGTTTGTGCAGCGTTATAACTAAGCATTTCTATTTATGTGTTTTTTCTTTATGCATACTTTTGTAGATCTAATTCTGTTTACACACGCATTGAAATTAAGAAGCAATGGATGTATACAAGTAGTATCAGTGCTGTGATGAAGTGCTCTTAAAATAAGTATGCACAAGTAGAAGTGTCTGGAGATATAAAATATTCAGAGGGTTGAATTAATGACCGGGAAAGATGGTTCGACGTTTTGAAAGTTTCTTTTGAAAAAAGGAATCAATTATGGGTTAATATAAAGCTGTTTGATTAGCTGGCGGCAGTTGTCTCTGTGATGGTAAGGGGAATAGCTGGTGTGAAGTGGTTGTGAGCCAGCCGTGTGACCCAGGGGAAGCGCGTCTGGGACTGCATGGCCTGGGGCTGGGGCGTGGAGCTTGCATCTCCTTAGGGTGGATGGCATAAGGAAGAGGCCTAAGGAGGGCTGTCCTTCAACCTGGTATCTCTCCTGCAAATGGGGCACAGGCAGCCCTAATGTGCTAGTCTGGGTTTTCTCCAGGCTGACTGCAAGGAGGTGTTTTCACACTACCCCAAAACCAGGGAAGCTGCTGACTCCTCCTTCTTGGTGGCTTCTGAAATGCACCGTGCTTGTGAAGATGGAATTGTGTGTTGTGATTTAAAAGTAGCTCCTATTAGGCAATTTAAAAAAAAAAAAGAACTAGATTTTGAAGGAAGTAAAAATCATTAACTGTAAAAGATCTGTAGTGTAAGGTGTTTTGACATTCATTTCAAAATGCTTTTTAAGGACTTTCTGTAACTTCATATGAAACCCTATCTCTTCCCAAGTTCATTGTATAATAAATCCTTTGCTGAAAGAAAGTTGCGCATGTGTGTTTATATCTAGCTACCTAATGGGCTGTATAAGTAAGGATCGTGCTTCTTTGTCTAAATGATCCAAGTTGCTGATAACTGCTGTGGAGCAAATCTGTTGTCATCGGAGCTGAGCTCTGGAGGCTGGATGCTCATTTTGCTGAAATCTCAGCTGCTTTTTAAAAAATTCTTTTCCTCGTGGCAGAACTCAAATCATGTGTATGGTTTCAGTCAAAGTATCACAAAGTCACTGTTAATGTGGGCTTCTCTCACATGAATCTGATTTCCTTTTTCTTTGGTTTCTGTGTTGAAGACTTGTTCCATGGAATCATCTAAATATAAGACCAAGATTCACAGGGCTCTGCAATAGTAGTGTCACCTAATGTGCCTCCAAGATTCTGACCCTTTGAAGACATATATGTAACCATAAAATGCGGATTTTTTGGTTAAGGTTTTTAAACCTAAAAGGGGATTGTTTCTTTGCATTTGATTTCGTCCACAGGAGCTGCCATTTTATTGATGCTGTTTAGCACAGGGCCCAGTTTACAGCAGAATGCTGAGAAGTTTTTTATTAGAGAGCATTGGGAATCAGAGCATTTCCAAGTTGTGAAACATTCTGCGAAGTTTATTTTCTAGTTAAATGTCTAAAGGTTTCTGAATTAACCAAAATAGGTGTGAAGTTTACATCACAGGACTTGAGTCTTTCAGCTTTTTAATAAGACTATGCACATGCCATTTTACAGAGACTGTTCAAAGTTAGCGGGATGGTTTTGATCAGCCACCACTTCAAATCAGTGTTTTTGGCACTGGCTTTTATATGACATGATAGTATCAGTGAATAATCTGAAGGAATATCTTTGGAGTATGTCTGATAGCTACTCCTTTTATTTGGGTAGCAGCTACTCAGCCTAATGAAAAAACATGAGATTTAAGGCTCGCCTGTCTTATTTCTAACACAGTATTGTATTGGTATTTCTGTGTGGGTTTGTTTTTTTTACTACTGCTGTGCAGTCACTGCTCAGATGCTTCTCCAGCCTTTTTCACCATGCGGTTGAAAAAGCTTTTTAACATTTATCTTGATCATTAAGCAGATCAAATACATTGAAATATGTTTGGTATTCTGTACTGAATACGTGTTGTCCTGCTGGCATCATGCTAACCTCTCCTGTATAATGATGGTGTATAATTATCCTTCAGAACTGTGGTCGTGGTGTCAAGAGTCAAGTACATGAAATTTCCTTGGTTATTAATTTTTATGATTCAGAGTATAGTTCTAATTCAGGAGGGAGATGTAGGGAAAAATGGAATGTAGGGAAATTACAGATTTTAGAGGTATCTTCAGGAAATGGATTTTGGGGAGCAATCTCATGATTATTCTGAGCTTTTTGATAATTTCTGATTTCTTAAAATTGGTGTTATAGGATGTATAATGCTTTCAGTCCTTCTAGTAAAAATATTTTGGGAAAGAGAGGGCTCTCCTCATGTATTGTGTTTCTTTGGCTCATTTCTTAGTTGCTAAATGCTTCTTCTCAGGGTACCACCTTTCCAAGATCAGGAAAGGAAGTACTAATGAGCCATGGGACTGTTACTGACAGTCTAATGTAATTCCCTTTGTAGTCAATGTAGAGCAGAAGCAGCAAACTGCAGGCAGTTCCCCACAGGATGGAGAGAATGCCTATATTCCAGCTGCAGTAAAATGGGTGAAAATTATTGGCAGAGAATGTAATTAACTGATTATCTGACAAAAGTACCATATTTTAGTGAAATTCCAGTATGTGGAAGTACATAAAAACTTGATTGTGCTGGAGAGAACAGGCGTGGAGTTTCCCTGAATATGCAAAAGATGTTCACTGCAAGTGTCTCAAGTAAGACAGAAGCTGCATGTATGGGTGAAGAACATTCTGCACACACAGACAAGGATTAATCAGACCTGAGCCACTGGGAGATGACTTTCTGCTGTGTGGTAACAGAAAATATCTTTACATATCTTAACCAACTTCACAGGGATAGCTTTGGCTTTAGCAAACTCATTTGACAACAAATGTCATTTATCAAAATGAAAAAGATCTTGTTTAGATGAGGAAGAATCCCTTTCCTTGCTCCACAGTGGCTTTTCAAATGCTTTTGGTCTATCAAATGTTAATCTATATGTTAGTTTTATCCATTGGATTTTAAACACTAATGGTATCTGAAAATGTTGGTTGCTGGACCCCAAGTCAGATAGAACCTGTGCAACGTATGGGCTTGATCTGAAATTTTGTTAGATATAGTACACATTTTATAAAGCATCTAAGAAAATTTTTGTAGTGATTCCTGTAAATCTTGGTGGAGATTCATCTGTGGTTGTGGAGGAAGCCTGCAGATGTAACAAGACTGCTGTTTATCATCTTTGAAATGTTATGGCTATCAGGAGAGGTCTCTGATGACTGAAAAGTACAAATGTCTCCATCTTGAAGAAAAGCAACACCAAAGGATTGTTGGTCTCTCCATAGCACCTATGAAGATTATGGAGCAAATTCATCTTGAATCCATTTCTTGCACTTGAAAGGCAAGAATGTGATAGGGAACAGCCAGCATGGCATTACCGATGACAAATCATGCCTGACCAACCTTATTTCCTTCTATAAATGACTGGCTCTGTAACCAAGAGAAGGGCAGTGAATGTTGCTTGGAATGGACTTCAGCAAGTTCTCAAAAAAATTCTTCAGTAGTATCCTGGGTAGACAAATTGGCGATTGATAAGTGCTGGTTGAATCGCTGCATTCCAAGGTTGGTGAGCAGAATCCAAAATGCAGTTGGCCACAGGCTACTAGTGATATCCCACAGGAGCTGATGGCGAGGGACAGTGCTGTTTGATGGGAGTTCCCTCATTCCTACAGACTTGCGTGGCAATCTCTGGAATGTTGACTGAGCTTGGCTACCATCATTGTACCTCTTCTGTCCGTGTTTGGGACTTACTGACTTGTCAGTGAGGCTGCTGCCTCAGCCTGCCAGCTTTATCATGCTCAGTGGCTGGCTCTCGCTTTGCAGAGGTGCTCTTGCTGCTCACAGCAGTACAGCCGTGCATTTTCGAAAACTATGCTACTCAGAAGAGGGTGTTGGACTAGATGAAGTCCAGAGATCCCTTCCAGCCTGCGTAGTTTTGTTGCTGTGTGAAATGTGGCTGTGCTCCAGCTCACCTTGACTTATGGAACTTGAAATCACATTGACCGCTCAGTCAGCCCTTAGTTGTTGGTATTTAGTTATTTTTGTTAGAACAGATACGGAATCTCAGGCAGCTGTTTGTTGAGATAAATGTGATAATGATGAACTTCATTCTATTTTCTCTTGTCATGAGACGTAGATAAAGAGAGGGGGCAGATGGTTGAGACTTCTCAGCAGATTTCAAAGGAAATGCCTCAAGAGGACTGCAGAAGGGACAACCTCCCACTCTTTCAGAGCTTCAAGGACAAAAGCCTGCAAACTGTGCTAAGCTGGTATCTCTGTCATGGTTGCTGCTTGTCTGGGTACAGCTTCGTTTCCACAGTGCCTGTCTCCTGGTGTGTCAGAGGAACAAGCAAAGTTTGTCGTACGTGGTCTTGCACCTTGTGATGTGGTGATGGTTGTGCAGGCCCTGTGTTGAGGCTGACTCTGTGGCTGTCCCAGGGGAGTAACTACCGACAGGGGCAGGCTCAATGTGTTTCTGTTTGGCTGTTGGCTGTGCTCACAGTGGGAGATTACGAAGCAAGGGGTGTGCTGCCTGACCTGCTTCCAGCAGCTTGGATGCCCTTCCAGGACCTCAGAGAAAATATGCCTTCAACCAAGTAGGTGTTTCCTCTAATGTTGTATCCATATGTTTGTGCATGGCACAGAAGGTCCCCTGTTGCTCCTGGAAGCCAAGGTGGAAGTGCCATGCCACCTTTGCACCCTGCTAGCTCTGAGGCTGTGGCACTCAGGTGGCACTTGCTGCTTTCTCCTCCTGGAGCCACTTCCACTGGCTTGTGCTGGAAATGAAAACCATGTGGAAAGGAGAAAATAATCAGATGCTATTAGCTATTTTGCTGCTGGTAAGAGCCATTCCAGGCAGAGTAGAATTGTTCTGCATTTTGCTGTGTTACCTTAACTCTGCTCCTACACAGTGCTAATTATAATTCTGATATGATCTAATTAAAAAACACTCTCTGTGCTGCCTGATTGATTCTATAGCCATGGCACAGTGAAAGCTGGTCAGGCTTAGCAGCTCAGGAGGATCCCTGCTGTAAACTCTGACACATACTTTGTGAATACTGGTGGGGAGAATGTCTATGAGTAAATGGGGTTGGTAATTATGGATATTGTCAGTAAAATCTCAATATATTAAAAATATGCTTCCCAGATTGTTTGTCCGAGTACATAGATATTGTGCATGTGGCAGTCTGTACACAGGTTAGTTTTGGGGGAAGGTGGCTGTTTGTGCAGCCATTTTTGTATTTGAAACTGTTCCGAGTAAGGAGTCACTCCATTTGTACTAGTTCCTAATTCTGACTCTGCCGCTAAAACCCAGTGTGTTTTTAATGGTTTTTAATCTACATTTGAATATTGCATGCTTATTTGTTTTCACCAGAGATTTGCTCTTGATTGAATTCTTAAATGGTGTTCCTGCTGGCAGAATTGCTTCCTACCAGTTAGCATCTGTCTGCTGGATCAGGGGCTCGGGGTTCATATCCTTGCATTCACTGACACAAATAGGATGGCTTAGCACATCTTTCCTTTTTTGTCTCTCCCTCTTTATTTGTAGTTCTCCACCTCCGTAAATCCTTCTGTCTTTTCTCTTTCTTCTTTTCCTCTTAACTTCTCACATAGTGAAGCTAACAGAGGAGGTTGTGTGGGATGAGGAGTAGAAAAGGGGGGGAGAAAGTGAAAGGGAGAGTGAGGGAGACAAAAGAGAGAATGTGAGAGGTGAGGAGGAGGTGGTGGTAATGAAGGTGGAAAATAGAACAAAGAAGGAGGGGGAGCGGGTGAGTGGAAAAGGAGATTAAATAAGGAGGGCATGAGAGGGGAAGAGATCCTGCTCCTAGACTTTCCACTGGAGATATGGCAGGCATTTTTTTCCCCTGCTTACAGGAGGAATAATGAGAGCAAATGTTGGTCCTGACCTCTTCTGCCAGGCTGTTAATTTTCCAAAGCCATGAATGCACCAGCTTTATTTTATTCTTATCTGTAGATGTATGAATAGCCCGTAGTTATTCAATGTGTCAAGCAAGTCTTGGCACTGGTCAATGTGGGGAGGTATCTCCAGGGACTTCTACTTTTCCTGTTGATGTATGGGCAATTTTTTGGATATAAAGATTCAGTTTTAGAAAAATTAATCTAAAAGAGTGTTTGTGTTGTAGTTATCTAACTATGGAGCTCTCTTATTTGGTGGCATTTAAATTCTGAGGCTAAATCATTGCCTGCTGGAAGCAGGCTTTGTGGTAGACCCGAAATAGCCAGGAATGTGACTTTCCTGCTCCTTTGAATTCTCATATGGTCTACCTTTCCCTGCTCTTTGTGAGTGTCTCTCACACTATCCCTTTCTCTGGTATGGAGAAGTTGAAGCAAATCAGTGTTTCTCCCACTGATAGGCTAGAGGTGATGGGTGGCTGTCTGTCATTTCTCTGTTTTGAGACCATGTCTTTTAAGCCATTTGGTCAAGAAGACTCAGTGCTGATAACTGTGGCTGTGCAAAAGGGTAGAGATGGCAGGTGATAATGTGGGGAATGGCTCTGCCCATCACTGCTGAGCCAACTTCAGTGCGCTTTCCGTTCCTTTGTTCTGTGTTGTGCAACAGCAGGGACATTCAGCCCATCATTTACTGCTGCTATTTTGTCCATTAGTACAGGCCGTTGATTTCATTTGCTTATAGTCAGGATTCCTTTGAATACATGCACCAAATAGTTATTCACCCCCAACCCTCCCAAAGCGACTTTACGGTGCTGAGCAATTGCAAATTAAAATGGGAAGTGTGCTTTGGTGATTTTCTTTTCTGTAGCTGCAATGATGTCTGGGGAAATACTGCAGTGGAGAAATTCTGTGTTGAGGTAATTCTAGAAATCATGTTCACATTAGAAATCCCCAAACTGTACTTTATTTAAAAATGTTTTAATGAGCTGCCATATTCAGTGCATTAATCTGTCAAAGAGAAGTGCATGGGAGTACATTTCAAATCCCAGGGTGGAATTGAAGGAATGTGTTAGAGGTGACATGATAAATTTTCATGATAGAAGGTATTGGTTTGTTCTCTCATACCTTTCCCAGTATTACATGGTAGTGGGAAGCTGTTGCAGACTCTATTGTGGTGTAATAGGAATGAAAGAAAAAAACAAGGAAGTAATGGCAATATTCTTTAGCAATCATAAAAATATTTTTATTTTATACTTCTTTGGAAGACACTGCAGCAAAAGAGACTTGTGGACTACCTCTAGTATTTTGCTTTCATGAACAGAACTGGGAAACTGAGAATTCCTAGTGAGTTTTGCTTGGCTGAAAATTATACTTTGTTTGTGGGGAATGTCTGTGAAAACATTTCTGTTACTGTCACTTGGATTGCTCTAGCATCTAGTAGCTGTGGGCCTGGGTAGCATCCTCATTGGAACTGTACACAAAGAACACCACAGAAAACACATTATCTGAAAGAGTTTGTAGTCTAAACAGACAGACAGTAGCACTCAAGGAAAGAGTGTGAATATCCTGGTTAGCATAATAGACACTGATCTCAAAATTTACACCATAAGTATTGTTAAGATAACTTACAAGCATCGTGGCACAACAGAATTTGAATAGAGTATTTGAATAAAATGCATGTCCCGTATTTCACCCATCATGTCTTCAAGCCAACTTAGTCTCATCTTCCTTCCTTTCAATGTTCTTATCCTCTTTTTTAGGGATACTTGGCACAGTGATTTTCTGTACTGCAGTAAATCATAAGATGTCAATTTCTAAATTGCAATCCTGTGTTGTGTTCAGTTGCTTTAAAAATATTACACACTAGACACTAAACAGGATTGAATAGGTGAAAAGGTCTGTCGTGGTTTAAACCCAGTCAGGTAACTTGTTCACTCACTCCCAGTGAGTGGTGCCGAGCTGACAACAATCAAGGTCCATGTTCGTCTCCCCCCCCCTCCCTGCACCGGGGCTCTCCCCTTCCCCGCTCCCGGAGGAACGGGGAGGAGGATCGAGAGAGTGCAACTCCTACGGGTTGAGACAAGAACAGTCCAGCAACAAATCACCACCGCTACTATCAGCTAAAACAATGATAAGGGAAAATAACAAGGGAAGAGAATACGATACCACCGGCCAAGAAAACGAGTTCCACCCGGAAGCTCCTGTCCTTCCGGGTAACTCCCAGTTACCCCCCACCCCGGGCATGACGTGCTGTGGTATGGAATACCTCCCCGGCTAGCCCGGGTCAGGCGCCCCGCCTCTGCTTCCTCACAGCCTCCCCTCTTCCCTGGCAGAGCATGAGCCTCACAGAGTCCTTGGTCAGGGTAAACATCATTTAGCAACAACCGACAACATCGGCTTCACCAACGCTGTTCTCAAAACTAGAAGTCAAAACACAGCACTGCACCAGTTAACACAAAGGAAAAAACATGATTGCTACTGCTGAACCCAGGACATTATCCACCCCTTATTCCATACCATTCACGTCGTGCTCAGATCCCACATTTTCAATACACCATCGCTCTCCCACATATATACATCCATATACATACAGACCAAGAGGAAAAAAAAATCATTTTCTTAGTGCATGGACCAATCCCTATAATGCTGCCGAGTCCATCCGGTCCATGATGTTCCAAGTTCATTCTCTGTTGGGATGATGGCTGGAGGGAAGTCAGGGCCAGTCGCTGGTGACCTGGAGACATCTAGTTGATGGGCTATAAAAGCATTACACAGCAGGCAACAGCATACAATTGAGTTCACTGGCTGTTTTCCCCTAAAATCAAATCCCCTTGAGGTATACATCGGACTTCCCCATCTTCCCGCATTACCCACCAAGTATATCCAGGTCCCTGAGCAAAAGCAATCCCACGAGTGGGTTTGCCTTTACCTGAAGCAGGAATAACCCAGACTGTCTTCCCCAGCAAATTCTTCATATGCACCACGGGAACTTTGTCCCCCTCTACAATATGTAAAAGTTCTGACTGGGCTGGGCCGGCCCTGTTGGCAGATCCTCTGGTGTTGACCAACCAGGTGGCCTTTGGTAAATGTGTATCCCAATGCTTGAAAGTTCCCCCACCCATCGCTCTCAGTGTAGTTTTTAACAGCCCATTGTACCGTTCGATTTTCCCAGAGGCTGGTGCATGGTAGGGGATGTGATATACCCACTCAATGCCATGCTCTTTGGCCCAAATATCTATAAGGTTATTCCGGAAATGAGTCCCATTGTCTGACTCAATTCTCTCTGGGGTGCCGTGTCGCCACAAAATCTGTTTCTCAAGGCCCAGGATGGTGTTCCGGGCAGTGGCATGGGGCACAGCGTATGTTTCCAGCCACCCGGTGGTTGCTTCCACCATGGTAAGCACATGGCGCTTGCCTTGGCGGGTTGGTGGCAGTGTGATATAGTCAATCTGCCAGGCCTCCCCATATTTATACTTCAACCATCGTCCTCCATACCAAAGAGGCTTTAACCGCTTGGCTTGTTTAATTGCAGCACATGTTTCACACTCATGAATAACCTGGGCAATAGTGTCCATTGTTAAGTTCACCCCTCGGTCACGGGCCCATCTATATGTTGCATCTCTGCCCTGATGGCCTGAAGTGTCATGGGCCCACCGGGCCAAAAATAATTCACCTTTATGTTGCCAATCTAAGTCCATCTGAGCCACTTCAATCTTAGCCGCTTTATCCACTTGTTGGTTGTTCTGGTGTTCCTCAGTGGCCCGACTCTTGGGTACATGGGCATCTACATGACGTACCTTCACCACCAGGTTCTGCACCCGGGCAGCAATATCTTTCCACAGTGCAGCAGCCCAGATGGGTTTACCTCTGCGTTGCCAGTTGCTCTGCTTCCATTGCTTCAACCACCCCCACAGGGCATTTGCCACCATCCATGAGTCAGTATAGAGATAAAGTACTGGCCACTTTTCTCGTTCAGCAATGTCCAGGGCCAGCTGGATGGCTTTCACCTCGGCAAATTGACTCGATTCACCCTCTCCTTCAGCAGTTTCTGCAACTTGTCGTCCAGGACTCCATACAGCTGCCTTCCATCTCCGATGCTTTCCCACAATACGGCAAGAGCCATCAGTAAACAAGGCATACTGCTTTTCACTTTCTGACAGTTTATTATATGGTGGGGCCTCTTCAGCACGCACCACCTCCTCCTCTGGTGACATTCCGAAATCTTTGCCCTCCGGCCAGTCCATGATGACTTCTAGAATGCCTGGACGACTGGGATTTCCTATTCGAGTTCGTTGTGTAATTAGTGCAGCCCATTTACTCCATGTAGCATCAGTTGCATGATGTGTAGAGGAGACCCTGCCTTTGAACATCCAGCCCAGCACGGGCAGCCGGGGTGCCAGGAGGAGCTGTGCTTCAGTGCCAATCACTTCCGAAGCAGCTCGAACCCCTTCATAGGCTGCCAGTATCTCTTTCTCAGTTGGGGTATAGCTGGCCTCAGATCCTTTATATCCCCGACTCCAAAAGCCGAGGGGTCGACCTCGAGTCTCCCCTGGAGCTTTCTGCCAGAGGCTCCAGGTAGGACCGTTCTCCCCAGCTGCAGTGTACAGCACATTTTTTACATCTGGCCCGATCCGGACAGGTCCAAGGGCTACTGCATGAACTATCTCGCGTTTAATTTGCTCAAAGGCTTGTTGCTGCTCAGGGCCCCATTTAAAATCATTCTTCTTCCGGGTCACATGATAGAGAGGGCTTACAATTGAACTGTAATTTGGGATGTGCATTCTCCAGAACCCCACTGCACCCAAGAAAGCTTGCGTTTCTTTCTTATTAGTTGGTGGAGACATTGCTGTTATCTTGTTGATCACACCTGTGGGGATCTGTCTACGTCCATCTTGCCATTTTATTCCCAAAAATTGAATCTCCTGTGCAGGTCCCTTGACCTTACTCCGTTTTATGGCAAAACCGGCTTTCAGCAGGATTTGGATTATTTTCCTCCCTTTCTCAAAGACTTCTTCCGCTGTATCGCCCCACGCAATAATGTCATCAATGTATTGCAGGTGTTCTGGAGCTTGCCCCTGTTCCAGTGCAGTCTGGATCAGTCCATGGCAAATGGTAGGGCTGTGTTTCCACCCCTGGGGCAGTCGGTTCCAAGTGAACTGGACACCCCTCCAAGTAAAAGCAAACTGTGGCCTGCACTCTGCTGCCAAAGGAATGGAGAAAAATGCATTGGCAATATCAATCGTGGCATACCACTTGGCTGCTTTTGACTCTAGTTCATACTGAAGTTCTAGCATGTCCGGTACGGCAGCACTCAATGGTGGTGTGACTTCATTCAGGCCACGATAGTCTACTGTTAGTCTCCATTCTCCATTAGACTTTCGCACTGGCCATATGGGGCTATTGAAGGGTGAGCGGGTCCTGCTGATCACCCCCTGACTCTCCAGTCTACGGATCAGCTGATGGATGGGAATCAGGGAGTCTCGGTTGGTGCGATATTGCCGCCGGTGCACTGTTGTGGTCGCAATTGGCACTTGTTGTTCTTCAACTTTCAGCAACCCCACAGCAGAGGGATCTTCTGAGAGACCAGGCAAGGTGGACAGCTGCTCAATTTCCTCAGTCTCCAAAGCAGCAATAGCAAAAGCCCACCGGTACCCTTTTGGGTCTTTGAAGTACCCTCTCTTGAGGTAGTCTATGCCGAGGATGCATGGAGCCTCTGGACCAGTCACAATAGGGTGCTTTTGCCACTCCCTCCCAGTCAGGCTGATTTCAGCCTCCAGCACAGTCAACTCTTGGGATCCTCCTGTTACTCCAGAAATATAGATGGGTTCCACCCCTTGACAGCTTGATGGCATCAGGGTACACTGTGCACCGGTATCTACTAGAGCCTTATACTTCTGTGGGACTGATGTGCCAGGCCATCTGATCCACACAGTCCAGTAAATCCGATTGTCCCCTACCTCCACCTGGCTGGAGGCAGGGCCCCTCTAATGGTCGTCACAGCATTGGACACTTAAGTCGTGTTGAAAGGGATTATTCTTCGTTATCACAGGAGCTGGAGTAAAATCAGCTCTTCCACTCCATCTGGGAAACTGCTCACCAGAGACTGAAGCCGTAGCTCTCATGGGACGATCAGTCTTGGCCCTTGCTCCCCTCTTCAGTTCACTCACCCGTTCCTCCAAAGCTGAAGTAGGTTTTCCATCCCACTTTGTCATGTCTTCTCCGTGATCCAGCAGGTAAAACCATAGGGTACCCCGTGGCGTATACCTTCTGTATCTCCTCTCCTGAACAATAGGACGTCTTTTGTTAATAGCTGAGACGCGTGTTGGTACACGTGAGGAGCTGGATAAATCAGATACATCGTCCCTCAATTTGTCGAGGTCCTGGGACAGTTTTTTCACAGCTGAGGTGATGGAAGGAGTGAGATTGTCTTCGAACTCTCGGAGTTTATGAACCATTTCATCCACTGTTAGTGGTACTATGTCATTCCAGGTCACTGTTGCCAATGAATGGGCATATGATGACGGTGCATTCCGTGTAAGTTTTTGCCACATGGGTCGTGTACATTCAACTTCATCTGGATCTATAGGTGTATCCCCGTTATTCGGCTTGATGTGATAGATCATCTCTACGATGGCCGATTCCCTCAGAGACTGGATGCCTTTGTCTATAGTAGTCCACTTGGCCGAACGACTCGTAACATCGTCCTTGTACGGAAACCTTTCTTTCACAGCTGCCAAGAGCCTCCTCCAAAGGCTGAGGGACTTTTTCTCTCTTGCAATTGCTTTGTCAATTCCCCCTTCTCTAGCAAGTGATCCCAGCTGCTTGGCTTCTGTACCTTCTAGTTCGTGACCATCGGCCCCATTGTCCCAGCATCGGAGTAACCAGGTGATGATGTGCTCCCCTGGTTGACGGGTAAAATCTTTTCGCATATTCCGCAGCTCGGTTGAGGTCCGAGGTCGAGAAGTTACCTCTTCTTCTTCTTCTTCGTCATGTGAGGATGACTCCTGATCAGATTCTGGACCGGGTGGTGAATTCATTGGTTCTTCATCTCGCTTCACCCTTTTTGCCTCCTTTTTGCTTGTTCTCTTGCGTACAGGGGCAACTGATATTGGTACGAATTGGTCCTCTGGTTTGGCTGCAGTGATTATCACTGTGGTTTGAGTGGCGACTGTACTTGTTGCTGGGGGTGGTGTAGCTACCGTGCTTGGAGCTGGGGTAACCGCGCTGTCTGTTGCAGTTGAAGTTTGAGCAGCTGCTGTACTTGCCACTGGGGTAGCTGCGCAGTTCATTGCAGCCAAAGTTTGAGTAGTGACTGTCACTTTGCCCTCAAATCCGCCGACATTCTTTTCCTTTTGAAGGTGCTGGATAGTGTTGAACAAGGCCCTGTAAGCATAGGCCAAGCCCCAGCACGTTGCCGTGATTTGTCCATCTCTGGTATGGCCAGAATGACCACACACCTCATTTAAGTGTTTTACTAATTCTTCTGGATTTTGCAGTTGTTCGGTAGTGAAATTCCAAAATACTGGAGGGGCCCACTGACCTAGATACTTGCCCATACTATCCCACACACCCTGCCACTCATGGCTGTCCAGCCTCTGGGAAAATCTCTCGGTCCTCCTACATCGTCGTTTGACCCCAGACAAGACCCAAACCTGAATCTGCTTAACTCTTGAAATTAGTAGTGGGCAAAACACACTCTGTATGCGTGTTAGCATGGTGATTCCCATCACCATCAGCAAACAAGTCTCAAGAGCATTAAAAGGCCATTTAAAAAATTCAAAACTCTCAAATGTAAATGGTCTGGGGGGACGACTAGGAGGGTAAAAGGATGTCTCCTTCACAGGTTGAGCACCTGAGAAGGAGAAAAAAGATGTGTAATTGCTAAGCACCTCCATCATATACCTCCCAAAGTATAAAGGTGGTGACCACACTGGGAACATAAACCAGATCAGTTTCATGATCAATGATTCTATTGTATTACAAGTCATTACCATAAAGTACAATGGGATAAAAACCTTAGCCCAAGCCCCACACTTGAAAAACACTAATACAGCCAATACCGGATGGACGTAAGATATGGTATACTGAAACTGTGAGATCAAGAGGAAAAACCTTGAGAGCCAATAAATCAGCATTGTGACGAGTGACTATCAATCCAGTCAGATCTGTTCTTATCTCAACCCCTCGTGCCCCACGTTGGGCGCCAAAAAAGAACTGTCGTGGTTTAAACCCAGTCAGGTAACTTGTTCACTCACTCCCAGTGAGTGGTGCCGAGCTGACAACAATCAAGGTCCGTGTTCGTCTCCCTCCCCCTCCCTGCACCGGGGCTCTCCCCTTCCCCGCTCCCGGAGGAACGGGGAGGAGGATCGAGAGAGTGCAACTCCTACGGGTTGAGACAAGAACAGTCCAGCAACAAATCACCACCGCTACTATCAGCTAAAACAATGATAAGGGAAAATAACAAGGGAAGAGAATACGATACCACCGGCCAAGAAAACGAGTTCCACCCGGAAGCTCCTGTCCTTCCGGGTAACTCCCAGTTACCCCCCACCCCGGGCATGACGTGCTGTGGTATGGAATACCTCCCCGGCTAGCCCGGGTCAGGCGCCCCGCCTCTGCTTCCTCACAGCCTCCCCTCTTCCATGGCAGAGCATGAGCCTCACAGAGTCCTTGGTCAGGGTAAACATCATTTAGCAACAACCGACAACATCGGCTTCACCAACGCTGTTCTCAAAACTAGAAGTCAAAACACAGCACTGCACCAGTTAACACAAAGGAAAAAACATGATTGCTACTGCTGAACCCAGGACAAGGTCCTTCGTGAATATTTAAAATGAAAAGGAGCAAGAAAAAGCATCAAATATCTGTTTTGATGTTACAATTTCAAGCAATAATATTAAGGAGAGCTAAATTAAGGAAGAATATGTCAAAAAGCTCTGTTAGAGAATGACTGAAATCCAAATGTTGGTCTTTTAGACTTTGGTTAATTTGAAGTTCCATATTAAAAGGAGTTACAGAATGGTAGTATGGAATAGGCAGAGGATTTGCCTGATCCTGTAGGTTTGTATGATTCTGGGCAGTATGAAAATGAAAAATAAAAGACTGAGGAAAACAACAAAACACCTAAAAAGAGAACATGAATGCATGCATAAAAACTTGCAATCAGGAGCAGTAAGGTGTTCAGATTCTTATTTCAGCTTTTACTAAGTAGGCATTACTTTGCCAAAATTTTAGGCACATTCTTGGAATTCCACCTATATCTATATAGGGGGTATATCTACATAATTTGTCATGTAATGAGTGAAGAATTTTGGTCTGTCTGATACCTTCCTCTTTTAATTATTTCTAAAGGAAGGTAGGAGGCATTTTTAGGTTTGTATGCCCTTATTTAGTAGAAGAAATGAAATCCTATCATATTTAGTTGAAAAAATCTGAGCCAAGTTTATGCATTGTGAGTCTTCAAATAGAAAGAAGTAACACATTATGTAAAAAATTAAGTGACTTCATAGAAATGGCAGAGATATGCATTTAATTGATTAATGCAGCATCTAAAAAAGAAAAGATAGCTAAGTAGAAAACCCTGAGGATGATGTCCACAGCTTATTTTGATTTTGAATTTAGATTTATTACACATTTCTGCTGGTATGGTTATGAACTCTGTGTAGTGTGATATAAGATTATCAAAAATAATTATGTAGTTTGTAGATATAGTGATATTCCACATTAATTGCAGTGAAATTCATAAGGTGTTTTCACTGCAAGCTAAGCTTTAGGGAATAACCTCATTCATCAGCTCTCTTGCGTCTACCTTTTTTCCTCCTCCCCTATGTAGTGCAGCACTCTTGTAGGTTCTTGTTCTTGTACCTACAAGATGGAACATGTATTATGTGTGTCTCAGCAGCAAGTTAAAATCCTGCTATTCTCACCATCTCCCCTCAACTCAACTCCCAGGTGAACAGACCTACCAAGTCGTCACCTCCAGCTTTTAATATGCTATTTATTAAGAACAAACATGATAGTTGTTTACGAGGCTCTGAATTCCTTGATCTAGTTCTGATGGTGAAATTGTTAAGATGGGAAGACGATCCATTCTCAAGTGGCATTCTTGGTTTTAGCTCTAGATTCTATGTGAACATGAGGAAATTACTGTAATTTGAAATCCTCAGCATATGCTACCATACTAAAAATGCATAGGACAAAAGGTCTTGAAGAACAAAGTACTTGGGTTTTGTGGTTCAGGAATTAATGAGATTCTTGTCTTTCTTCTTATCTGAATTAGGCATTTTGTTAGTTTTTACATCTTGACTTACTTCTACTTTTCTGGTATTCCTGAAAGACAATTTACTTATCTGCAAAGCATTTCTGTTATTGAGGTTGTACATATATGTAAGACCTCAAATGAGGGAGCAGTAAGGCATTCATACCAAGAGTGATCATGTAATTGTCTAATTTGTACAAATATAACCATAGATCAGAATGGTTGTACACATCTGTGTGATCAAGAGCTTGAAACGTGTTGAACATGCATATATTCTGACATACATTGCACATACAACATCCGAAAAGACAGTATAAGCACATGGAATTTATAAAGTTGAAAGTGGCGGTAATCTCATTTCATGAACTCAACATATTAAACATATTAGACTGAAGAATTATTTCAGCATGGATGAAGGACACTTCTTTATTGTTGAAAGTTACTATTGAAAGGTTTATTCCTTTTAGTTTGATGGAGGACATGATACATGATTGTTATTAAAGCATAACCAGAAAGATCGTATTTAGATTGAGTGTGGTTTTGTGGTTTGTAAATGTGAATTCAGGATATTTCAGAAAAATAGTACAAATTTTATAACAGAGACTGTGATTAAGTTACAGTTGCACAAATGTTATTACTGTGGGTTTTCTGAGGTGTAGAAAAGATTTTTTTAAAAAGTGCAGACAAAATTTAAGTGTGTAAATATCCTTCAGTGCTCTTTCCAGAAAGATGAGATCTCTCCCTGAAGACACTTCCCTAATGTTGTCCATCAGGACTGGAACTGGATTTTCTTCCCTCCCTCCCGCCTCTATGCTTTAATGTGTGCATAGGTGCATGGGAGAGGTCTTTGGTGAAAAAGTGACTTTCTAAAATGGCATAATGGGCTTCTGCCTTGTCTCTCTCATACCAATTAAAATGCTAGAATTGCCATCAGTTCTGTATTTGACCTTCCTATAGGAAGCATACGTAATATTGTACTCCAAATCTTACAAGTGAAAATGACCACGTCATATATATGGAACTAAGAATTTATTGTTAGTCCAATTCATGTTTTAATAACCTAATACTTCAAATTACTACTACGGTTACAGTAAGATGTAGTTATAGTCCAATTTAATACACAAGAACCTGTATAATACAGATAATATTTTTCCATAGGAAAAAACAACACAAAACCCTGCTGCTTTTCTTTGTTGCTGTGCCTGCCCTTCCAGTGTTCCTTAGGGTCCTACCCTTAGCAGCTTTGTTTTTTGCTGAACAAAATGGGTGCCGGGGGGTTATGACATGTTGTCAGCACCTTGAGGTCTTCCTAGGAGGAACTCGTGCTCATGAAGAGTTTTTTCCCCGTTTGCTGGGTGGGAGCCTGCTGCTGATGCTCTCTCACCCTACATGTTCTGATTAATTTTTATATGGTTGTTTTTTGTTTTTTTTAACTCAGTCTTGCTCGCTTGGTTTTTTTCATTGGTCCCCAATGTTTTTCCATCCTCTTTGTTGTCTTTATTGCTGTATTTTTACTGAATCATGAGGTTGCACCCTTGCAGTGACTGCTGGTTGACCACTGTCACTCCTGTGTGTAGTCTGGGGCCTCTGGTGCCTTCCACATGTAATCATTCCTGTGTGCACTCCCCCACACTACACAGGCAGTTTAATTTACACAGGATAGCTGCTTATGACTACTATAAACTAAAGCTGAACAAAACAACCTTAAGCAATAGTTATTTTGACTGCTAGACAATTGCTTTCAAAGCTCAAACTAAATCAGGGCCAAGACAAACCCAAGTCTAAATTAATAAATTAACTATTTAAATGTTATCATGTCTGCAGAAAATTCTTTTCATATATAGCTCTTTTTAAAACTGTTTTAAGGATATTGAAGTAATTGGAATCTTGATTGCTTTCATTTCAAGTGAAAATACATGCTTTCATTTATGTGTAACTCACATGAAGAGTGGTCTATGCTTATCCTGGTTTTATATGGAGTCATGGCTTACCTTTAATACAGTATTTTTTCTAGCTTACAGAAGTGAGTTTTAGTAAATTAACCTTTTCATTCTAGTATTTTCTGAAGTGAGAATAGAATTTCTGCTATTAACATGGAGAGTTGAGCTCTTTATCTGTGGCTTTAAGCCATGGAATTTGGGTTTCTTAAAAATATCAAAATTTCATTCTCCACATCCTGTCGTTTAAATTCAACAAAAGAAGAGCAACAGTTTCATTGCCTAGACTCTTATTTTCATTTGCAGAACAGAA
The DNA here is from genome assembly GCF_033815535.1 of Pezoporus flaviventris. Taxonomy (NCBI): domain Eukaryota; kingdom Metazoa; phylum Chordata; class Aves; order Psittaciformes; family Psittacidae; genus Pezoporus; species Pezoporus flaviventris. Next base: position 24,391,710 of record NW_026892579.1, on the reverse strand, counting down.
GTTCATACTGGGTAGGACTTCCCTTGGTGTATTTGAAATGGATTTCTAAGTTTGGGTGATAACACCAAAGAAGTTGCTTGTCATGGAGTCAAGTTAAGGTCATTACTGAAATGAGCTCTGGAAATTTTTCTCAGTTCCAGTCAGATAACTGTCTACTACATGTATTATAAAAGCTTATCTTTTATCGTGCAAGCAAGCAGCTCCCCAGTTTGTTCCCTTTTATGCGATGTCATGTTGAGGTGATTAAACATATGGTGTGATTGAGCCAACTTTTGGACATCTCTTCTTCTAGCCCTACAAACTGTTCAGCCATCTGTGCATGCTCTGAAATTTAAAGGAACCCAAGAAAGCACCAGTCTGAACTGGGAGCGGTAGAGATGGGGACAGAAATCATCTTGTAGGCACCTGAGATCACTCTTAGACCCTTCATTAGAATTTTCTAAGTTATGTCATTAGGTGAGACCACCAATAAAAGTCATCCTGTTTCTTTTTAAGTCAATAGCAATATTTCTGTTGACTTCAACTGCAAATAACTGGACCCAAAAGGCTAATTAATGTGGGTTGATGTGTTAGAGGCACCGCTTAAGGAATTTTTTTTCTAGCCTATCTGGGTCTAATTTAGAAGTCTGTTCACTAAATAAGTTACTATTTTTTGTATTTTTTCACTTATATTTACAACTGTTTATTATCTCAAATGCATAATAAAAAAGCCAAAACAAAACCCAAATAAACAACAGAAGAAAAATGAGAGCAATCAGGGAGCTGTCCAGGCTATGAAAAGCATATTTCTACTTTGGTACGAAGTAATTGCACTATAGACTCCACTGATGTAACTAGGGTCAAGATTCAGTTGCCTGACTGTGGGCATCTAGTGCATCTATTTGAGATGCTCTTCAGAACTTCTTATTTGGAAGCATCTGTGTGCATAGGACTCACACTTTTAAGGTGCAGTATTAAGCAGGTATTATTTTGTTTGTTTATACAGTTGCCAGTCTGAAACCCCTGTTTTAAATGACTGTGTCTCTGAAGGATCTAATACACTGTAGACTATGCTGTGCTGTGAGTTCTAGAAACAGAAATTTGCTTACTTACTAATCCTCTTGACTTAATCACTTCAGCTAATGAATAAGGAAGGAAGTAAACTAAATAGAGAAATATTGGCTTGTCATAGTGGAAGCCTGCTAATGCATTTAATATTTTCCAAATAGAGAAGAAAAAGATTAAACAGTAGAGCAGTATTTTTTTAAAGATTCTAACTTGCTAAAAAAAAATATGTGACAAAAGTTGTCTGATGCTGTACTTTAATGTTTTTTTTCTCTTTTCCTAGCATGTTATTTGTGTTGTCATTTCCTGTTCCCTCTTTGTTTTCAGCACCTACAAAGATTTAAAAAGTTACATAAAAATGTCAGAATTTTAGCTCAAAGACATATCCTTTTTCTGAATTAGGCTTTTTAGATGCTTTTTGTAATGGTTGTTTCAGGTCACAGAAAATGACAAGAACAATTGAACAACAGATAGTCATGGGATTTTTCTATGGTAACATGTTGGAATTTGTAGGTGTGGAGTGTTTGGGATTTAAGATTAAGGGTCAAAACCAGTGGAGAACACCAACAGAGGCAGATTGAGCTCTGTGAGGCGTATGGAAAGTTTGCCAGTGATGCCAGTTGTGACAGCAGAGTTCACAAGAGGACAGCGGCTGTGATGCCTCACCACTGCTGAAGAGCGTGCACAAGGAGAAGAGGGAGAGCTATTCATAGCGTTGGCAGCAATAACAGCACGAGCAATAAACAAGAGTGTTCCACTTCAGTCAAGAATTCAAAAGCCTTTTCATGAACTTAATTAAGAAACTTTTCTGACAGCAGGGACATACTAATTGTCTGTGGCATCCTCAAAGAAGGAAATCAAAGGAGCTCTGCTGAAATTCAGGATTTGCAAGCAATCAACTTTCATCTGGCAACCTGCCAGCATCTGAAAGCTAAAAATAGGAAGTAGAATGAAGGAGGAATTTCAGCATTGTTTCTAAGGAATTTCCCCTGACAGAAGACTTTGGGATATAGCTAAGGGGCATTAGTGGGAAACAATAAAGATACAATACTCACAAGCATTTTGTTGCAACTATTCTGTTTTGTTTTTTTTTTTTGTGAAAGATAAGGCTCAGTTTGTTAAATTTGACTGTGATGCACATTGCTTGCAGTTTTTGACTGGAGGGGTGGAGAATAGTTACCTTAGAATAGTGAGAGCCTTCTTTCTTAAGGAGGGACACCGGACTTTTTTTTTTGTGACAAGAAGCTATTTGCTATGAATTTGAAAAGTTTTCAGTAGTACAGATGATACAGGGAAAAGCATGCACCTGAATGGCCAAGAGAATGAATTATTTTGATTTTTTTTCCCCCCTTAAGGAATTGATTGCCATTTTTCATTGTGATTAATATTAAATACTTATGTAGGGCTCTCTATCTGTAAATCCTGGGTGTCATAAAAATGCAAGTAAATTTTTGCACTTTAAAAATTTTCAAACATGCTGACTAAGAACTGCAGAAAAGATTCTAAGTAAATCTTTGTAGACAAAGAAGAAAATAGGGTGATATTTTTAGTATTTTTCAAAGATGAAAAAAATAATGTCATACTTTGAAACTTTCATTTACTTATATTCAACAGTATACTGTCAAATTTCATATGGAATATTTTCCAGGGAAAGTGGTATTTTAACTGGGTAATCTACCTCAGTAACATGGGAATGATACAGTTGCCTTTACTCATTTGTCTTTAATCCTTATAAACACAAACTGTTTAGAATGATAAGCTATGAAGTACAGAACATTGGTAAGGAATATCAAAGAAATGAAGAAAAAATTCCAGATTTGCAGGCAGTAAGAGGTTGTTCAGGAAGTATTTTAGACAGAAGATACCAAAAGGAAGAAAGTGGCCCTTTTTCAGATGGACCTACAGGCACTGCTAATATGTACAAAAAGTGAGAGCATTCGCTCAATATTTCTGTTTGCACACAGAAACAGTGGAGAAGTATATTAGTATCCTATGAGGACAAGAAATCATTTCCCACTTTGATGGCAACCAACCAAAGAAATCTTGAGACAACACCTGCTTTGGGTGAATATTTAAAAATAAGTAGGTCTTAGTTAACTGGGTACAAACTGGAACACAAGAGGTTCCACTTAAACTTGAGAAGAAACTTCTTCTCAGTGAGGGTGACGGAACAGTGGAAAAGGCTGCCCAGGGAGGTTGTGGAGTCTCCTTCCCTGAAGACGTTCAAAACCCGCCTGGACACATTCCTGTGTAACATTATCTAGGTGTTCCTGCTCCGGCAGGGGGATTGGACTAGATGATCTTTCGAGGTCCCTTCCAGTCTCTAGCATACTGTGATACTGTGCAGAAGACAATTTAAAGACTTGGCTGCAGAAGTCTCTGGTTGACTGAGCTCTTCTTTTTTTTTCTTTTTTTTCTTTATTAAATTTGGAAAATTAGGAAAGTTCTATAAATTTATGAGATTCCTGATGTAGAGAGCATATTCAAAAGGGGCACACAGCTGACCAAAGAGGCTATTGGGCCATTAAGCCTGACATTTATCCTTGGCATTTGTAATACATCATTTGGAAAACGGGCAAAGGAAGGACACAATTCTTAGGGTATTATGTTTCTAAAGCTTGTGGAAAGGTTGCAGAAGGTTCAGTTAAGAGCTGCAATAATGTTTCAGATGCTGGAGAAACTACTTTGTAGTGGAGGATTGAGAGATCTCAATCTGTTTATCACACAGGAGATCAAGAGGTGACTTGATTATAAAGTGTAAACACTTTCATACACACACAGTATCCACCTCTAAAAGCTTTTTAATCTAGTGGCGAAAGAATAAGCACTGAGGGATGAGAGTTGAAGTGACTGTCCTTGGAAGCAGGGCATGCATTTTTGATGGTGAGGGTGATTCACCTAGGAGGTGCTGATCTTCTCTCAGTATTCTTCGAACAATACTTGCTTCTTATCTTAAAGTTAATGCATTATACAGCTTTCCATCCCATCAACACAATGTTGGTTCGCTGTGTTTGATTTTTGCCAAATAGGGAAAGAAGGGGTCATTTTCAAACCTGTTTACTGGAGCTAGAACTGAATTTTTTTGATGTCAACATGTTGCAAGATGTGTTAATGAGCTCATATTTTACGTCTTCCTAAGTCAGGAGGAGGTTTCCTAAAGGAAGTAATTGACGTATTTTATGGTGTAGTGAAGACAATTTACCTAGATTTACTGCTTTAATACATTTCATTGTACGTCCTGATAATATTTCCAATATAATGGTTGCAACCAGTCCACTGTTTCTAATTCATCAGCCATACATACCACCAGTCTTAACTCCCAGGTAATTAAGTATGGATACACAGTGTGTAAAGCCATGCTTCCACACTCCTCCAGGCTAAATTAGTAATCTGTATGACTTCTCTATATGGCTTCAGAATCTATATGAAACACCTAATTATCCCCTAGGTGACTTGACTTAACAAAGTAGCATAAAATAGGATACCTAATGGATTTAGATTCAAACTTCTTACCTAGGGATACTCTCATTTGAGTTCCTAAACCTCTGCTTCCTTCCAATTTTTCTTACGTATATTTTGGTCTTCTAATGACCTGTGACATAAATAAATTACAGGAGTGATGGCAGAGAGCACAGTCCTCATCACAGAAGAAAGAAGATCCTGTTTGTCCTTTAGTGTACCATATCCTAAGTCATGTCTTCCTAAAGTGTTAGAGACAGCATTTCACACTAGTGCAATCATAGAACCATAGAATGGTTTGGGTTGGAAAGGACCCTTAAAGATCATCTAGTTCCGACCCCCCTGACGTGGACAGGGACACCTTCCACTAGACCAGGTTGCTTCAAGCCCCGTCCAACCTGGCCTTGAACACTGCCAGGGATAGGGCAACCCGTGCCAGTGTCCCACCACCCTCAAAGTGAAGGATTTGTTCCTGATGTCTAATCTCAATCTGCCTGCTTTTAGTTTAAAGCCATTCCCCCCTGTCCTATCACTACATGCCCTTGTAAAAAGCCCCTTTCCAGCTTTCTTGTAGGCTTCTTTTAGGTATTGGAAGGCCGCTCTAAGATCTCCCCGGGGACCTTATTTTAGCAGGATGTTTTCTTGCTCCTGTTTTTTGAATATACACATAATATTGGACATACCAGATACTATTTTGCTAATCTCGGCCATTTACTGAGAGGAAGAAAAGGTGAGAGTTGCTGCGAGCCAGAAATACCTACCGCTTGTCCACTTTCATGTAGGAAAAGCACTACTTTTGATCTAGCAAGCCGGATTTCTTGTGCACTTTTCATTCGGTGTGACAAATTTGTCTGGCAAATTTTAGCTAATTTGCTCCTCTTTGGGAAGCTGGGAGATATGAGGCCACATCAGTGACATGGTTGGGTGAGTCAGTGTTCTGGGCCCAGCTCACCTCTTTGCTGTTCTGGCTTTAGACCAAGGTGTGGTGCAATGCACAGATGGCTTGGTAGGTGATTTTCTTTGAAACATAGAAGAAGTCCCAGTATTTTTGCTGTTGGCGAGCTCCAGGAATTTTCTTGAAGCCTCTAAATTTTCCCTTGTATGTCAAAAATGCACTGGTGGTTGTTCAGATTACAGCTGATAGAAATAAATTTTTAGTTTTCCACGTGGGTGAGAGAGATGATAAGAAATTGTCATCTTCTGTTTTGAAGAATCTCACAATGTAGGGACCCATACAGCTTCACAATTCATTGTTTGCTCAGCTTTTAGAGAATGTTGTACAAAGTGCTGGATAAAAATGCCACTTAAACTCTTCACGCACAGCTTTGGATTTTACATCGTGTACCCAAAGTAAAGGGAGGGAGTGCCTTTTAAAAAACATGGCACAGAACAAGACTACAAAATAGTGGTCCCATTCTACAACTGTTCCGTGTGGTTGTGAAAAATCTGTGAATTTGGCAGAAGGACAAAGTCAGTGATCATCAAACCCACAAGAACTCTGCCTAGATGAGCAGAGTCTGCTGGCTCAAGCAATAGGAAATCCTGACATAAAGAATGATGTTCTTCTTTAACATGTAGCTCCATCTGGAAATCTGTTTTTAGGTTCAGAAAATACCGAGCTATGACAGGAACTAAATCCTGCTTTAGCTTTTGGCTCTTTAAAGGGTTAGCCAAAAATAATGAAATACCAATACCTTTTTCGGCTAGAGAATAAGTGAGAGACTAATGCTGGGGTTAGATCCAAGTACCCTCGAACAAATACTGACTTGGTCACTTGAAATATTATCAGTGTTTCTTCTATGGGTAGAGCTACAGTGGAGGATCAGATTTGTACCTGGAACTTTCTGTGGCACTGGACCAAATTTTCTGGAGGGTTGACCTTACTGCACGTAGTGGCCCACTAGCCTGTGGACTCTTTTGGCAGTCAAAATGATCAAGACGCCTGATGTTCTGTGAGTGTATGTTGCTGTCTGAGAACCACTGTAGAATAGTAGAAAAATGTTAACCAAGGAAAACCTTTGGAGAAACTTCTCTCTGCCAGATTTATGGGTATTTCAGAGTAGCAGGCAGAATCATAAAACAGGTTAGTAGACTTTGTGCAGTGTTTCCCAAAGGACGCTCACTCCTGTTATTTAAGATATTATTGGTTTAAAATGAGCCCTAGGGGTTTTCTGTCAGGACTTATATGGGAAATGGGTTGGCAGAAGCATTTCTTCTGTTAAAATTGTACCTATGACTTGTATGGCTCCTCAGGAGAGAACCTCAGTGGGTCTGCTAGATGTGATTAAAGAGAACATGGTTAATGAAGCATTCTGCTTGGTATCATTCTCCTGTACTGTCTGTATGGCAATTTTCCAATATGCCTGATTACAGGAATAAAATCCATATTTTTATATATGTGAGGGATACTGAACTGCTTGGACTAAATTTCTTTATGAGAATGTCTTCTTGGAATAGTCTGGGCATAAATAGTAAGATTGGGAATTAATCAAACTGTTGATACAAAATAGGATGGAAAGGAGAAGAAAACCCAAAATTGGATGTCATGGGTTTCTATAGGCCTTGCTGTGGAGGTTTAGATCAGAGGAAATGTATTAATTTGGGGTTCATACTTTCTACTCAACAGCTTCATCAGGTAAGAGAGTTTTGCAGAAAAATTTTTTGTTAACACTGATTTAATTCTTAGCTTGTACAGTTCTCAGCATCAAGAAGCAAGGATGCTCACCACTAAAGAGGCTGTATTTTTCTACTGAGAATAATTTCAAGCTCAAGACAATCTTCTTAAAATTGTTACGAACAGCTATATTTTATGGAAAAAAATAGGTAATAAAAATGTAGAGAGTATGCTATGGGTTTTCTTTCACAAATAGTATTCTTGAGAACATTTAACTTTAGTAGAGAGTACATTAAAAGAAGGAATTAAAATAAATCACAAATATAAAAAGCCTTGAATTTTTTAGTTTTACCATGTGCCGTGCTTAAAGCATAAAATAAAACCAGTTAATGTTCTCGTTTTCTAATTTTCTAATTCACTAAAATGCCATATGCTTTTCATTTGTGTTTACTTTGGCATCCAGAAGAATGAAACGAATTAAATAATGCTGGAGACAAGCTTAATCATTATCTTGTGTTCGAGCACTTTGATGGTATATTTAAAATAGATGTGTGAACCTTTTTTGTTCCTTGTAATATGGAAATTATAAAGGAAGGTGAACAGGATGATAAATTAGAGATGCTCTCAGTGAGGCTGTTATATTATTTTTAGGTAGAAGACGTACTGTACACACTGAGCCTCAGCTGAATATAATTAATCTGAAACGTTATCGCTGTTGTGCTTGCAGTCCTATTGTAATTGTTTTTTCAGTTCTGCATCTTGCTGGCTCCTATCACACCCCTCACTGTGAGATCTTTTCCTGTATTGCACGTGTCCTGTTTGTTACCACCATATGGTAGTTAGAATTTCAGTAGCTTTGCTCTGTTTACAGACCACTGTGCTTTGTCATATTTTTCTGCTCACCCTGCATTGCCATCTGATTCCTGTCATCTGTTTAACACATTGGATGCCAAAAATACTCAGATTCTTCTTTTTTTCAAATGCATGTGTGAGAAAGACTGTTTCAGAAAGCTGTTTTAATAAACATTGATCCAAAGTAATTTCCTGTTATGTTGCACCAGTACCCACACCTCTCAACTTTCCAAACTTTTTAAAAGGTGCCAGCTGACTGAAGAAACATACTGCAGCACTGGGGATTTATTTTATGTTATTTTATTATTTTTTTGCTTGTGTACATTGCATTGTTGGTATGGGACTGTAATGTGTTTAAGCAGCTTTACCTCTGTGTGACTGTAACAAAAACAATATTCTAAGAGTACAGCAGAGTCTATTCTTAGCGTGGTTGCCAATTGCAAGTTTATTAGAGTTGCACTACGTAACCGTTTTGAAACTGGTTTGACAGATAAACTACATTGTGATTTGCAAGCGTTAGCATTAGTGATGGCTGATGCCATTTTAATCCAGCATTTCAATATCTTGTAATATTGGCACCAAAAAATCACTTCGCCAACTGTCATAACATAATTACATTTGGGGATGGAGAACAGGTAGTATGAAGAACGATTATATCACTGAATTAGAGGTAGAGGAGTCTGCAGTAGCATTTGGGGTGTTAGACATGGTGATTTCTTTCATTCAGTAGTATTTTAAGATAGAAAAATCTTGACTTGACAGGTGTTCATAAGTTTAAAATTTGGAAGAAATGCTCATAAGCCTCTGTTTCCTATGGCTGCTTGATGGGACAAAGAGCAACAGCAACTCACAGTTGTGTACCCATGGTGAAGCCGTATAATTCTGTGGTCATCTTCTACTAGCTTCCCTGGGCATTGTTGTGCATGGGATATTGCAAACCGACTTAACAGCTTGAAAGTGCAAGGACCAGGGCCAACTGTCTACAAAAGGTAGCTGATCTCTTAAGACTTCTGGTTGTCCCATCTGAGGGGTGGTTGTTCTGCTCTCCATTGACTAGGATTGTCTCTGTTGTAGGTAGGTTGTTTGATCAGGACAAATTCTGTCTGGGCTATGTGATTCATCCAGCTGAATTTAGTGATGCTACCAGTTAATATTGTTCAGTTAGATAAATGGGCTTGTCTCTATTTCCTCTCTCACATTCGCTGCTTCATTAGTAGTTCTGTATTCAGAATAAGAGAACTAAATACTAGCACCTGTGTTTGTGATTTTGTGTAGGTGCCAATTTGTGCTTTACTTCTAAAAACTCTTCCTTAAGATTTTTATTCATCTTCCCCTCTACAACCCTTAGACTGAGCTTTTCTACGGTGACACCAGCATTCTCCTCCCCTTACCCTTTCCCCTTCAGGCTTTTTTGTGCTTTGTTTTACATGAGACTCAGTTATTCTGCATGTAGTGGCTGGTTGGTTATGATGTGATGGCCATCCTTAGAAAAAAGTCATGTCCATGGTAGCGTATTATGTGATTCAGTAAATAAATTAAAAAAAATTAAGAGATCACCATTTATTTCTCTTTCGCTTCACTCTGAAAACATATTAGGTTTTGTTTGTTCACAAAATATTATTTTGGTGAAGCTTAACTTAAAGGAATGATGTTTGTATTCCATAATGAAATGAACCTGGTGGTTTTTAAGAGATAATAAATCAAGTTATTCTTTATACATTGATTTAATGTATTTTAACAGACATTTGCCATTGGAGCCACTTCAAAAAATAGTATTTTACTGGAGAAATTTCCTATGGGACTCAGAGAGTACTGCTCCAAGGATCACCTGGTGCTTCTTTCAGTGAAGTAGCGGCATTAAGTCCATCACAAGCTGACGCAGGTCTGCTCATTCAGGAGACATGTTTTGTGTCTCTTGTATATGACATGTAGAAGAGAAGTATTGCTGGGTTACATTCAGTAATATTTAAGTAAATAAGGAAAATGAAGACATCTCTTAGTCAGCTGATGAGGAAAAACATGATCCAGTAGCTGAAATACTGCACTTTTTACAGCCTGTTATAGGACTAGACATGGAAACTTCTTGCTTACTAGCTCTCGAAGCAACAATAAAGAAAAAAAAGCAAAATCCCACCCAGATTAGGTAGTGCAGTTTTTAAGCCTATTATTAAACTGGTTATATTCTGTTGGTACTTCTAGCTGTTCTTTCCCAACTTTTTTGTGGTTGTGGGTTCATGATTTTTTTTTGGTGACAAAAAATCCATACAGTGATTTGGTACTTGTTCTTTGCATTAGAGGTCATTGCCTCCTCACCTGCTAATCACTACTCTTGATTCTTGACCATGTTGAAGCACACTTATTTTATGAATGGTATTGTTTCATATTGCTCTGAGAAAATTCAGAGCTGTTGATTTGGCTGGGGAAGACAGTAATTAGTTTTCACTCTGCATCTTGATGAAACTTTTTCTTTGAGGATGTTTCCAGCAGTCTTTTTTAGAAGGAGTTATAAAAGGAGCTCGTATATAACATATTTGGGCCTTGATGTGATTACTAAGCAACCATGTATGAAAATTACTTGTATCTGCAAAGGAAGTAACATAAAAGCACATGCCTGTAATCTCACAAATGTTACTAGCATGGCTGGGTGTCTCTGGGATCTTCACTTTCTGCCATATATCTGAACTAAACCAGATCATGTGTTACGCTCTATAAAGAAAACACAGAATGAAAACGTTTCACTGAACGAAAAAAGGCAAATTAACTGTAGTTAATTGACATTAATATTTTTATCATTCTTCTCTTGGTGTTAGAATAAGCCCTGATTTCATAATTTCAGGTAAGCCTTCCACTAATTTTTTTTCTTTAATACATCTTTCTCTCATTTTTTGGATAAAAAGATGTTTCTCTGAAAGAGCTGGGAAAAGAAGAGAGGACTCTTGATCTCACTTCCTAATTTAGCAGGGGCTAAATTGTAAGAGTGTTACAAGGTGCTGGAAGTTGGTGTTCATGTTGTGGCTTGATCATGTGGGTAGGCAGCAGGTAGGAGAAAATTTCTCAGGTCTCTTTTTATGTTGGATCTTACGGAAACTGTTGATGTGATGAATTTTGGAGAATTGAAATTTACTTTTGAAACAAACTCAGTGACAAATCTTGTTATTTTGATTTTCAGTAAGAAAAGCCTTTTTTTCCAAGCGGCAAGTATCCCAGTTAAATAGAAACACTCAAGTTGGCAACTTGAGAAATGCTAGGACTTTATTCCTCAAGATGCTTGGTTTTGACAGTGCAGTTGCAAAAGCAGCTCAGGTTAACTCTTCTGCTGCAGCAAATGATTCTATCACTCTTCCTTAGCTTCGGCTTCTGCTGCTACTTTTTTTTTAAACCGTAAGCATGAATGCAACCATGTGGGCTCAGAGGTTTTTTTTCTTCGTTGTGTCTAACCCCATTCAGTTCCCTGGGCTGGTTCACTGTGTAGTTACATAGATATTGCTGTCCCTCAGTCATTGTGGCAGGTTTTCCTGCAACAGGTATCGCCTGAATGCTGCAAGTAAAATAACATATTCTTTTACTTCTACAGTTTTGATGCATGAGTAGCAAGAGCAGTCTTGGAAACCTGGTTATGTTTACAGGGCCTGTGTTTATTAGGTAGATAATGCTTGGCCCTGAATGCTTGTTTTGACAATTCCCCGTAAGAGAAGGACTGTAGCATAGTTGTATTTCCATAACTTTTTAAGTGGCTGCATTTGGTAAAATTCAGGCTGCTAACAGCGCTACGTGTATGAACTCATGAAACTTCTTGAACTCTGGCACTTGGAGCTGATGACAGCTCTTCAGAGCAAACCAGCTACTCTCCTGCTGCACCGTCTGTGTTAGGAGAGCTGAGTGATAAAGAAATCGAATAGTAAAGCGCAGCAGAGCTGTGATGTTTACGTGAGAAAACTGATACTGATGAGATTGTTCAAAGGTAAGAGGTATATGAAAATGCCCATACTGGTTAAGACCAAAGGACAAGGCATTGACACACTGTGGGCTGTCCTCACCACTCTTCCACTGGCTCTGGCCAAACTGTCTATGTACAGCATTGGGAAGAGGAAGCCTGACAGAGGAGTGACTTTGGAGTCTCCAATGTCCAACCATGTCTCTGGACGGAATTATCTTTGAGTAGTCTGCTGAGTCTGTGGAGGTCTTCCAGCTGCTCTGCTTGGTTGCCCCTGTGGCTGTTTTTAAAATTAGTTGATGCTTTTTCTGTTACCCCTACTGTTGTCTCTTTTTCTCTTTTCTTTAGAAAAGAAAAAAAAAGTATCTTTGACTCCCATGATAATTTTCCTAGTTTTGTGGTGATGTTGGAAGTGTTTAGCTCCATCCCCCTTCCTTAGGTCGTATTAGGGCTGGAGAACAACAGTGACCTATTGGGGCTACTCACGGAAGTGTAAAAGTATACAGCAAAGGGGCAAACATGTCTCCTCTCTGCATGATACCACTTATGTATCACTCATGTATGCTAGCTAAGCACTGAATTGACTGTATTAGGGCATATGAGTCTGCTCACCTGGGAACTGGCAGGAGTGGGATGAGAGAAGAGTCTAAACTGTGGGATTGATGATGAATCAGTGAAGTTCAAATAATAGCTGGGAGGGCAGACGCTGTAGTTAAAAAGGATGTTAAAAGAAGTAGAAGGATTGAACATTTAGCAAATATGATGTAGTTTCTGCATTGTCTATAGGGTCATTTGCTGCCCTAAGGCATAGAAGCAGCCCACATGTGAGAAGTGTGCTAGAGACTGTTAAGGAGACCAAAGTTAATGCATGTTGTAGCACAACTTGCCATTTCTTTGTTTGCAGAAAAGGAAGTTTTGTTGAATTTAATGTTCAGAGGTGAGTGAAGAAACCATTGATGACTATGGCTGTGGCTTGCAGTTTTTAAAAAAGCTGTTTCCAATGGGCATAGGGACAAATTTTCATGAATATTAATTTGGTGTGTAACTATGTGCAACCTCACTTGCCTCATAAGACTTCATATTATCTTAAGGCTTGTGTCACCAAATTGGGCAGTGTAATTATTTGTGGTCAGCGTAATTACAAATTTTACTGGGATAATACAAAAAAATTGTTAGATTAGTGGAGTTACATGCTTTTCCTGTCCATGGAAGATAGGGGAGTGGGTAGCTCCTTGCCACCATTTCCCACTCACTGCCCTTTTTCTATTCTTTTAGCTTATTAACATTTTCCAAGTCATTGATTCTAACTCTTTTGCTTGTACGTACATCACAAGCTTACCTGGGGGGCTTCATGTGAAATCTGGTCTCATGGCTGGTCTAAAACCTGGTCTAAAATCATAGAACAGTTAGGGTTGGAAAGGACCTTAAGATCATCAAGTTCCACCCCCCCTGCCATGGGCCAGGAACACCTCACACTAAACCATCTCACCCAAGGCTTTGTCCAACCTGGCCTTGAACACCGCCAGGGATGGAGCATTCACAACCTCTGGGGGCAACCCATTCCAGTGCCTCACCACCCTAAGAGGAAAGAATTTCCTCCTTATACCCAATCTAAAAAATGATGGACTTCTGTTGCTCAGACCTCTCCTGTCAAGGCTCGTGCTCTGTAAGTCAGTCAGCTGGAGCCTTTTCTACCCTGGTATAATCTCCATCATTTAGAGTTCCCTCTCCACCTCAGAGGGATAGATCATATTTTCCACCTGTTTTTCTTGCTTTTTGAATTTGTGTTGCCCTTTGTGTGTTTTCCATGCATGTGTTGTGATCTGCGGGTCTTGTTCCTTATTTTTGTGCAAGCCAGCTGTGATATCGTGAATAAGGCTTATGCCCTCCCTAGGAAAATGGGTTTCCAGATCCCAGCTCGTAACAGCAATTGGGTGAAAGGGCTTATACTTCCTCAAAAACGCCAAGGAAATAGGCTCAGAGGTTCCCAAAAACGCAGGGGCTCTGGGCCCTAATAATGTAGTTGGGATGGAGCAGTAGTGGGTAGAAAGGTGTTGTCTTCCTCCTCTTTCAGTCTTGTTTTAATTTTTCTTTTCCTGTTAAAACCTTCACTGTTGAAACCTAACAGTTACCACTCAGAAAACCCCACAAACCCCTTCCTAATGGTACTGAAACACTTTTAATGAAAAATAAGACTAACTTTTGGGACATAAGCTTTTCTGCACAGAATTGCCATAAAGCATAGGAGATGTACTCTTGCTTAAGGTAGTAAAAATAGTCATGTGAGGAGAATGGAACACCTTTTTATCAATGGCATTTGTTTTCTTATTTTTATGAACTCAGAATAACAAAAGAGTTGATTTAAATAATTTACATTTTTTTCACGAAAGCCGTGACATAAGAATATATGTTCTTAAACAAAGAAGAGATAATACTTTTTTTCCACAGAAGGCATTGATTGCTTCAGTACTAAATATATCTCAGCGTGTAAGTGCTTTTTAGTACAAGACATAGTTTCTTTCTGAATTCCTCAGCTATGCCTTTTTTAGTGCTGTTATGCGTTGTTTGCTTAGTTATCTGGTTTCTCTTCTATACCTCAGAAAGGGTAACAGCCATTTGGGAGGAACCGTGGGAAGCTAGAATGTAAATTCCTTATTGTAGATATTGCACATTTCTGACTCACAGTTCTTCAGTTGTGTAAGGAGGAAGTCTGCTTGTGGGCTAAGGTTATTTTTAAAAAACAAATAGAAGCATACGAAAATGAAGTTTTCCAGTAACCTACATGAGGAAACTTCCAGGAAGATGAAAAATGACATTTTACGCAAGTTATTTAATGAGCTCATTGATGTGCTTCAGAAAACTTGCCTTTAGTAAAATGTTAATTTAAAAATTTCTGTTACTGCTGGTGAAGGGGCACCAGAGAAGAGCCCCACGAGTGAAGGCACAGTCCATGCTACTTTGCTGATGTGCCTCTGCTCTGGTGTGATGAGGAGGGGGACATTTTAACCTAGGTTTGGGACTTTTTTGTCTTAGCCTGTACAGTCTTGTTAGGATGCTGCCAGGTAGCATGTGCTTGGTAAGAAGTTTTATGAGGAAATCGGAATTAAGCTAACTTGTATTGAGGACAAAAGTATCTGTTACATGTGAGCAGCTATTAATTCCAGTGGTGCTGGCCGGGTCTAAATTCCTGTGTGAGGTCTGTAAGTGAAACAGTTGTCTTGGCCAAGTCTGAACTTTATCATGAGTCGTAATTAAATGCTTTATGGTTATGCTGCTCCTGGTTCCTTGTGACATGGGCGTGTAGGAAAATACCAACATTCATTAAAACCACTTTATCCCTCGTGGAGGCAGGGGTCAGTATGAGTATGTTGCCTCAGGGTTTGAACTTACAAAGTAAACGTCTAGAATCATAAAATGATCACAAGAAATAAAAAAAAAAAAGTAACTTCATAAATTTTTGAATTGTGTTGGGAGATTTGTTTTACCGTATTGCCTGGAAACGCTTCTTGTGCACTATAACCCTTCTGAGTGAGGGCTTTTAGAGAATGGAAAAAAAGGCAGTCTTTGCTACAGGGGCAGTCCGTATTGTAAGTATTAAGCAAATAATAAAATAAGAGGAGCAGACAGGGGAGTCTGTGTTGTCTAGCCTCATAAGGGAAAATTTTAAATTTTAAATTCTAACATTAAGCTTAAAATTAAGCTCAAATTTTAACATTTAGGCTGATTTTTGTCAGATCTTTGTAGGCATCAAGGCAAAGAAGAGTTCGAAGGAGGACAGTGTGATGGTGTTGTTGCTAATACTGCTGTGTTAGGGGCAGCAAGGGGAAAGCCACAAAGATTCTTGCTTGAAATTAGCTGGAGCAGAAGTGTCTCAGTACTGAATAAGAAATGATAGGCAAGGTAGAAATAGGCTGTAAAAGTCTTTGAAGGTGAAGATAAGCCATTTATGTTTTATGCAGTAGAAAAGGGGGCTCATCAGAGTAATACAAAGAAAGAAGTAAAATAAATAAAATTTTATTTGTTTCAGGATTGTGATTAGACTATCAGCAGGACAGGCTTGCACTAGTGAGAAAAGGAATGAAGAGGTAAACAGGTGATAGGTGAATGTTTAAGCTGGGTGGATATAAAATTAGCTAAACTTTGGGTTGGTTTTAGGTTTAATTTGCAAAATGAATCTCCAAAGCTTATATAGTATTTTTTAGATGAAGGTTTCAATAGGTGTGAGTCTAGTATAGCACAGTAGTCATTGGTTCTGAGTGGCAAGCAGAATGGAGGCAGTGGTTAAGGTTTGCTGGAGGTAAAAGGAGATCTCTGCTTCAGTTTATGGCATTTGATGTACAGGTCAGCCATGATAGGAGTAATCTATGCCAAACACTTTGGTTTGGACAAGAGGAGGCAAATGTGAGGTAGAGAAACAGACCTGTGAATTACCAGTGTGGTTAAATTTGTGTTTGCACCAATAAAGCACGGAGGAAGAAAAGATCTTGGCATGTGGAGGAAAAAGGGCTGGTGCTGAGCTGGATTCAGGTGATTGCTGGTGAGGTGAAAAATATTATGGGCAAAGATCCAGTTGAGAGAGTAATAGAGTTGATCCATAATGGTGTGTTGAATGAACAGGGTAGAAGGAAGAAACCTTCAGGCCATGTAAAATATGAGATCTTGAGGAATATTTGTTGTTTTCTTATAGGACATAGAATCTGCTATATTTTATATATAATAATTATTGTGATATATTTGTTGAAAAATTGTGTAGGAGGGAGAGATGATACCTACAGGAAATATGAACAGGGAAAGGTCAAATGGGTGGCAAGTAACAGAAAACTAAGAAGGTGGAAAGCAGGCAATAGCAAAAGGGCTAGAAGCAGCCAGTTTCTGGAGAAGAAAACCCAACACTCTCAAGACATGGAAGCCATTAACTCTTCCATTTGTGGTTGCTTCTATTACTCTTACACAAACATGGCCTTTTTTGCTCTAAAGATTAGCTGATTAATTGCGTTGCTACCTGTTTTACAACTTGAGTTGCTTGCCTTTAGCAAGCATTTGTCTGTATGAAAGACTAAGACTATACTCTGCTTTTTAAGTGGCAGCTCCCACTGAATAAAAGTTACAGCAAAAGCAATAATAAAGGAATATTAAACACATCCAGATTCACTCAGAAGAACATAATGCAAAACTCAGTGTTTTGCAATATGAATACATTCAGCAGTTCTTTGATCTTCACGAAACAACCAAACCAGGTATCATCCATACTAAATAGCAGTGCACCCCAAAAATGAGAAAAAAATCCTGGATTTCAAATATAGGCTTCAAATACATTAATACTGCTATGTCAAGCGCTGGGAGCTGAAAGAGTTAGATTCCTTTATTTACTGTTCAACCTTAATTTGTCCTACTTGTGCAGACAATGTAAATTTTAATAATGGATTTATATGTGATGTGATGGTGCATGCAGTAACTAGCAAATATATCTAGACTTCTTCACTGGAATTCAGCTGTTCTTCTAGTCAACACATGCTAGATTCTCCCTAAGCTCCTTTTTTCCCTTTACTCAGACAAAGCTATCCATAGGGTCTTGCTAAGATTGTCTGTCTTGGCTTTGTTGTTTAAAGCATGTATTCCGAAACCCCATCACAAGTTGACAGCTTTTCCTAGCTAAGGTGTTCATGGGGCTGAGGTGAAAAGCTGGGTCCTGTGCTGTTCCCCCTGGGAACACTGGTGTGAGATGAGTACTTGCAGCTCTGGCAGCACGGCGAGGCAGCAGGTGAGACCAAGCTGCTTCCAGCTTTATGGAGCTGCTCATCCGTGGTTTTCAGATCACAACTTCAGTGTAGCTGCTTAAAGTTTGTCTGCAAGTTTTTAGATCTAGCCATTGCCTTTATGGGCATATTAAATATCCAGGAGTGCTTTGCCATCATGTTCATGAAGTGTTAGTCTGTTGAGCATCTACAGCACAAGACAATGTGTGGAAACTAATGTGAGTTTGCATTCTTGAGTATGTTTTTTTTTATTTTATTTACCATAAAAAAAGAATGCTAACAACAAAACTTGGCAGAAGTCTCGTTTTATGAAAAAAAAAAAACAAAACAAAAGACTTATTTAAGTTCAGTGTGATTTGTGGTTTTGTGCCAGGGGTGAGCAGGGCAAAGTATTGCATTTTGCTAAGCTTTTTTCATACATGCAGTAGCTGCTGGTGGATAGTTACTTAAGGCTACATCACTTAGAAGGGGGCACTTTTTCTACTAACATGAACTCATGAGAGGGCATAATATTTTTATAACGTTACATCATATACTTAGGATTCCAAGACTGAATTCGTTTGAATTGAGCTGAGAGGGTGAAAATGCAACCTGTAGTGCCATCTGCTGGAACTGTAAGTTAAAAATACAATTTCATGCTACATTTAAAAAGTAACTGTGTGTAAAGGTGACCCAAATATTTGGCATTTTTGGAAAATATATGCAGCCAGAACATAAATAAGCAAGTGCTCCATTTTGTCACTTTTTAATCTTCAGTGTTTATGTGCAAATAGTTCAGATAGGTGTACACTACAGGAATTTAAAACAATACTATGTTACTGCAAAGACAACACTAAGTTACTGCAAGAAAGCAGTATCATAGCTTTCTAATAAGAAAAAAACATTCTTGGAGCATAATTTCAATATATGCTTAGTGGAGATGATTGCAGAGTACGTATGCATTTGGGCCACCTCAAAAGAACCCAACAACATAAATTATAACTTGGTGTGGTTTGATATTCCACTTTCTGCTCAGTCAGTGTTATAAGTTACTGCAGTGTCTATTTGTCCATCTGTCTTTACGGAATCAGTAAACTGTCTGAGAAGTTTAAGGTATGTGAGAAATTTATACCATGAGCATCCTCCAAGGCTTACAGTTTTAAGTAAGTTCACAAAGACATGAGTAAAGCTTTGCAGAACTGCCTATCACTATTTTTTTTTACTAGTTTACACACACACTGTTGATACAAAATACTGAATATTCAATTGAAAGTGTGGTACATGTATGACACGTAGCTAAAGTATTTTTTTTTGTGAAATGCTTTTACAGGGGAGAAGAACCCAGCAGGTTTTCTTGGGGAAAACCCCCTAGAAACCTCCACATATGTTGATTTATATGTACACTGTAAAAGTGAATGGATCAAATCTTTCACTCTACGCATGAAAACTGTATATTGGTGTTTGTCTTTCACCTCTCAGGTGAGAGGTGTCAGCCTCTCATGTAGGTGTGGTAAAGTCCTGAGGCTGATGTGCCTCTCCAAGCGGCTCAGTCTCTTCCAGAACTTTAGCAACAACAAATAACTCTCAGTCCTGTTCACCCATTGTATGATCTTTGGTCACACACATATGTGCCACCTATGCGAATGTGAACCCGCAGGCACCTTCACCAGCAGAGCCTGCTTACGTGAATGCAGCTGTTGTGTTGGGTGATGTGAGGTCTGCGCAAGTGAAGTTGACAATGACGTTTAAGGAAGCTTATCAGTCAAGTTTCTCGACTTCTCTGGGCTATGTTCTCAAATGTATTGCTGCATTTGTAGATATTTTTCCATTGTTTCTCGATGAAGAGGAGAATGGTTTTAATCCTATGTGTGGAGAGGTCTTTCCTGCCTGGTAAGTAAGCTTACTACATAATAAAAGGTGTATCAGTAGGAAATCTTGGGCCATCAGATGATGCCATTGGCGATCTGAATAGTTCCAAAGCCACAGGCCTTGTGTGTTTCTAGTAAACAAAGAAGTTTCACACATAAATGTTATAAAGAGGTGCTCTTGAAGGTACCCAAAGTTTCATTCTGTTGAGGCAGTATGTTAAAAACATACAGAACAAAGATTAAGGGAATTCTAGTTCAGCAATATGAAAAATGCAAATATGTAAATTTTCAGTCTGTCCAGTGTTAAGTCCTGAGATAGTTTCCTCTATTTTTTGTTCTAATATTTTGCTTTTTTTATTTAACTCTTCATCTTTGTAGGCTGTGCGGGTGAGGAAATCTCCACTTTTTGGCTATGCCATTGACCTCAGTAGTAGAACTAGATGAATTTTGGGGTGCATGATGAAAAAGGATGTGGGTATATGCTTATATTATTCCTCTTACATAGTAGCCTGGGTGCTCTTTCTGTCAGAAGAATTGAATTGGTATCTACCTTCAGGGTCCCCCAAGCTGTTATATCATATGCTGATATTGAGTCTTTAACCTAACCTTTAGGTGTTTGCCTACGTTAAGGAATATTTAATAGACTTAAATTTTCCTTGCATTTAATGAAAATGTGCTTTATTGCATGGAAATGAAGAAGCAACCTTGAAAAAAATACCTGTCTGTATTTTAGTACTTGCTTAATTCTTAATATGTTTCTGTATAAGGCAAAACTCTTGAGAGGGATTTCCTGCCACCATTATAAAATAGACAGAGACACAGAGGTCCTGTCCTTCCTGAAAAAGCTGGGAAAGGTGGTTGAAAACTTGCAAAAGAAGTAATTGAACCAGACCTGCCATGGGCTGGATAAGATTGTTTTTGCTCTGTGAACTCTTCAACATTTTTCTCCAGTTCCATTCCTTCTGCAGGTAAAATGTTAGGTTTTCACCATTAGTGAGTAATGTGACATGCAATATAAGTACTTGAGTTTGAACACCTCATGGTAAAGAGTCTTACACTGATGCAGAAACTAAGAAATCTGTATATAAGTGATACTTATTAGTTAGAAGTGAAATCTCTCACTTAGGTTTTGCTTTATTGCTAGTGTGTTCATCTATCCCTTTGTGCACACAGAAGGGCAAACCATGATTTTAATACACTTCCTAAGCTTCATATGAGATAGGAAAAAATTCAGATGTAGATTGTCTAATTGGAAAAGAACAGGAAGGGGGTCAGTGCTTACTCTTCCCTTTCCACGTTAGTGAAGAGCCAGAGCTTTTAGTCTTGCTGTAGTGGAGAAGAACTGAATTTCACTTCCAAGGTTGTATTTCTTAATCGAAAATTTGATGTAATAAGCAGTTTACCTATAGACCTCTCCATTATTTAATTACATTCTTTAAGCTGGTTATTATACAAATTGCTGAATATCTTCAATTGTTTTTATGTATTGTAAGTGAGCAGCTGTGTAAGATAAGTTAAATCACATGTGTAATCCAATAATGTGGCCAAAAGTATTAAGTTTCTCCAGTATTTTGCCTAATTCTGTTGACCTACTTTTTTCATCTGACTCAATAATGAAAAGTTTTTTCAAGCAGGTTAGTATAAAATAATAATAAAACAAAAAGAAAAAAACCCTTTTACTTACTTCTGTCAGGTTTTTCATTAGCATAAAGCATTATGTATAATGCGTCATATTGGTAGTGGGGAGAACAGATTATTTGGCCTCATAGCTTTTGCTATTGCTGCATCCTCATCAGAATGTGCTCGTCTGAAGTCTCTGTTTTTAGTGTGGGAGTTCGTTGATTTTAGTAGTGTCCAAATGGATTATGTGTATTTATCATGATTCCTGTTATATATGTTGAAGTACCATTTTCTAGGCTTAAATATCATCTTAAAATAAAAATATCTGCTTCACAAAAACAATATTTCATACAGATAACGCTGATTACTTATATCTTAAAGGTCAAACAAGTCCACCACACAGAAAATCCCACAGAAACACAGAATTGTCTCACTAGAAATACATTGGTTAAGTGCTGGAAGTCTCAATGCTAAGGGAGCAGGTAGCTCAGAGCAGGTAGTGGAGATGAAGGATATCATCAAGACCTCTATAGACAGCAAACCTACTGTTATTTATTAAACTCAAGATTCCCTGTTGCTGCTAATAATGTATTTAGCTGTTCATGATTTTTTTGAAATGTCAGCTATGAAGATGTAGATTTGAAGCAACATCTGGAAATGTGGGTGAGAAGCTTGGGGGGTTGCATGTAGCGTGGTGAAAAGACAGTTGTTAAATGTGCCTGTTAGATTCTCCTCCTTAGGCTGTCTAAAATCTTTGCTCAAGCTTCTGAAAATACAGGTCAGGAGTTACAGTGCTGTCCTGGTACACCCACAGAAATGTTTCTTGTAAAATTTGATGGATAGTAAGATAGTTGATAGCTGAAGTTGGATAGTTTATTAAGCTTCAGAGTGAGGTAAATTAAGCTTCGTAGCAGCTGAGCTCATTGCTGCAAAAAGGGTGATACTGCCCTTTACTGGTTCTTTTAATTTCTGGCTTCAGGATCTCACGTCCTACGTTCCTCACAGGTCTCCAGTGCCCTGCTCAGAGTGGGGTGATGCAGAGAGCAAAATGATGGGAAAACAATTTTGTTTTGATTCCTCCCCCCCCCTCTTCTGTAGGAGAATTTTCTGTTGGTTCAGGGTCATGGGTTAGCTCACTGAGAGGGCTCTGGTGAATGTCCGTATCAGGGCCTAAGGAACAGGCATGCAGCCAGGGGTAGGAGAGGAACTGATTGCCCCTTTTGGAAGTGTCTGGACCTTTATCTGGTACCCATCTGAAACTTTATCTTTGCCAAGAAAATCTCATAGAAACCAACAGGAGAGCTTGATTTTCCTCAGAGATAATATGATAAGAAAGAATTTATCACTAAGTATTTAATTGTTATTGTTCCCCACAGAAGGGGAAGAGAAGGCTGGAGGACTGAGTGCCTTTTGCTGAGCTTGTGATTAGAAACTGGGTCTTTTGGGTAGCAGGATGCTTAGCCAGTTGATTGGTGTAGTGTCAGGCTGCTTGTTATTTGGGGCAGCTGGAGAAAAAGTGCTACTTCTTTGAAAGCCAGATTTTAGGAAAGCAATATACCTATTAATGCATCTATGTACTCCTACAGCTAAGCTGGAAGTCTGTCCCTCATTAATGTATGTAATGACGGACAGCAAACCTTAAGTAGTCTCTCATACCTAACAAAAGAAAATACAATGGATTGTTAATATGGAGATTTGACACAGAAATTTTTTCTCAGATTCTTGTATAGCCGGTGTGATTGTTGAGTGTGTTTTGGAATCTTTAAGTCATGTGTTAGTAACTCAGGTTTCAAAAACAGAAGTGTGATACTGTAAATGAAGATTGATTTGTTACTCCTGGTGTATAAAAAACATTGATTAAAAACAATGCAAATTTGCTCAGGCGTTTATATTTCTGCTTTTATTCTGTACCTGGTAGATACCTCTGTTTAAGACTTTGCGATTTTTGACTTGTTATATTGGGATCAGTTTCTGTTAAAGTGAAGCGATTTGCTCATGAGCTTTGAAGAAAGCATAATAGGAGTACATGTGTCTGTTATTTTTCTCCTTCAGATTCTCCTATACAGTTTTCCATGTGCAGTGTGTATTTTGTAAGAGGTACATTTATTATTGTAAACATGCCAAGAATGTTAGGTAGCGTTATAAACTGAAAGAAAGAAATACACAGTATTAGTATTTCCTCCTATTCTTGCTATATAAATTTTTTTCTCATCTATGCAGGAGGTTGCATCAACAGTTTGAAAGCTATAAAGAGCAAGTAAGAAAGATAGGGGAAGAAGCCCGCCGTTACCAGGGAGAGCACAAGGATGATGCTCCAACATGTGGAATCTGTCATAAAACAAAGTTTGCAGATGGTTGTGGCCATTTATGCTCTTATTGCCGGACCAAGTTTTGTGCTCGATGTGGAGGTCGTGTCTCTCTGCGATCAAACAATGTAAGTCTTCTGATGTGTACTCTTAGAAAAAGCTTCCTTGACATTGTCACGCTGCAGATTGTTCACCTTAAGTTTGGCATTTCATGCTTCATTTTACTTAAGTGTCTCATTCATCACTTCATTATGAGGTGTGTATAAAGTAGAATAATGTATTTAATGATTATGGCAATTCTTAGAATTCATTGAGTCAATTAAAGAAAAAGAGGAACACATGGTGTGTGATAGCTTGAAAATATTCTCGTTTTGCATAGAATGGAAGAGGAAACTGTTTTGCTCAGGTGCAAAGCCACATTGATAATTTTTTATTGAACTAATTTAATTTTAGATTTCTTCTATAGAGCTTTTAATATACATTTATAGATTTTTCTTACATAAAATCAGTTAATCTTGGGGGTAAAAACTTATCCAGCAACACAGTGATAGTGTTATGTCAATTTATTTTAAATTTATTTAAAAAGTAAAACTGTAGATTAATCTGGGTTGGGTATCCTACTCTCAGGTGAGAGAAATCTTTCTCCCTCTGGTCCACACGCAGTTAGCTGCAGTAGCTGTCCATAAAAACAAAGGGTATCAAAGAATACCCTCTGTTCAGTCAGTCCGCTCCAAAGAACTGGCTACTCACTTGTATATGAGTGGCTGGCTCTGTGTTTGGAAGACCATTACCCAGTGATTATTTTTAGCTGATCATTTAGGACTATCGTGTGTTATAAAATGTTTTTTTTTAATTGCATGACTAAGGTTTTTTTATCTATCATGAGATGGAATAACTTTCTTATATGGCTTTAAGGTGCCAATCTTTTGAAGGGGAAATGCATCAATGCTCTTTGTCTCAAAACAAATTCAGTTAAAAATGGTCACGAATTTTATGACAGATAATCGTGTTCTCAATAGAACTAGTTTATGGCCTTTCACTTTCTTTGTGCTAAACATCAACAGAATAGGGCTTCTGAACTTTCATGTAAACAACAACAAAAAAATCCCGAGAAAAAAATGCATTTAATCTTTATGTGGAAGTTTTCTGTAGCTGTGATGTATTTGTGAGTCTATTAAATTACATTCACATTCTGAAAAAGTTACATAGGCACATTGGACAAAAATATTCAGATGTTCATACTTCAACATATAAACAGATGCATTCAATACAAATAGATGCATTACATTGCATCACCCATAGGTGGTGTCATTAGAGCAAGTCTACGAAAATACTGTTTACTTAGATATGTTATACTATTAATTAGACTGTGTATCTTACAGTGTATCTTTACTCAGAAAAAGATGGAATGTATTGTAATTATTTTTTACCCACTGTTTCAAGTCACAGAAATGAAGAAGTGTTTGTACTTTCATTCATTTGTAACTTGCCTTTTGTTTGTTCTGTTTATGCTTCTGTGGCTTAGGATGGGAAAACATGATTTCTACATATGCAGTAATGTCATCTTTTTATTTAAAGCTTTTTTATTTTTTCTTCGAAATTTTATGTTTTAATCTCTTTGTAGAGAGTTACTAGAATTGCATTTCTTTGAAATCTGTCTATTAATACTTGCCTATTTTATTCTTTTTCTCTTCTTTTTTTTCTTTTCTCTTTTTATTCTGCTTCCTTGGATGCTTTCCCAAAGGAGGACAAAGTGGTTAGAATCCATGCTTTTTATCATTTATTATTATATTGTTGTTAGTTATCTGGGAAACACTTTAATGTAAAAAACTGAACTGAAATTTTAGTCATCTAAAGGGGAGGGGGGAAGTACAGGAGTCCTAACATCTAGGCCCTGCCTATCCCCTAGCTTAACACAGGCTTCAGAGATAGCTCAGCAAACAAACTGGAGACTGTTGTCAAAATTGGGACAATAAAAGAAATCAGTTAAGAACTTAGAATTATTAATAGGCTATAAAATAGAGGAGGTAATAAAGTGTAATAAAGCTTTAGTTCGTAAAAATGTCTTTGGTTAACATCTTGACTATTTCAATGAAAGGTCCTTCCATCACGTTCAGGAAATCTAATTTAGTATTTTAATTGTAATTTTACATTGATTTATGTGGTTTGCTGTGTTTCATTGGCTGCAGCAGAAATTCAGGGAATTCTTGTGAAATCAGCTTTTTACTTTACATTTGGAATAATACACATAGGCAAAGTTTAACCTCTTAAAGCTGGACACAGATACAGTGAGCAAGATAGAGGGAATGCTTTGCAAATGTGTAATTGCCATTTAAAAAATTTGCAAACCTTTTAGGATCAAGTACTGGCATACGCACTACTAATGTCTGTGCCGCTGTGCCGTATCTGAGATACATGAGGGTAGTTCCCTGTTCATCTCTGCATCCTGTGTATAGAGAAAGGGATAGTAATACTTCAGCAGAACAGTGCATGTTCACTTACAGCCTCTTCTCAGGCAGGTTTGCAAAACGTGGTATTTTAACTTGGAGACTTAGGTAGTGGGAATTAGTCAGCAGCTGAGACAAGTGTAAAGTCATTAGAAACCAATGTAGTTTCGGACATGTGGATGGTGGTGTTATACTTGTATTACGAAGTGGTGGTATGCCCCAACTTGAATTATAGCATAAATGTAAGCTTTTATAGTTTTATACTCTGTAACGCTCAGAGAAAATTATTTCTATCTCACCTGCATATTGTGGTAGATTTTTTTCCTAAGGCAGCAGTGTTCTAAGAGCAAGGTTGTTTTTCTAATGGTTATGAAGTATAACTCACTACAGCTTCATTCCACTGTTTTTGGTGTAGTACTCTGAAGAAAGCGCTGAAATAATCTGGGACTTCCAGATCTTTTCCATTCTATTCATGTAATCACTTAGGATAGAGTTGGAGAAGTTTCAGCTTGGTAACTAATGTCTTACTAATGCAGTGCATCACTGATGCATCCATGGGTGTGTATTAAAAGGCTAGTGCACTTGAAACAGTCGTCTTCAGGGCCAAAAACAGCAAAGCTCTTAAATGCCGTAAGTGCCATTTAGGTACGATTGAGCCACGTAGGTTTTGGAGAGCAATACAGGCAGAACTTCATCTGACTTGCTTATGTGCTTGAGGCATCCTTCATGCTTCAATCTGGGACAAAAACTTTGCTAGATAACTGAAATAGTGATAGTCCACATAGAGTAGAGAATGTGCCTTTAATAAGGTGACAGCTTAGGTGCTCATTTTTGAAAAATGTCATTTGGGATGCAGAAACTAGACTCCACTGAAGTGCTCTGAAGACATGTTTCCTGAAGATGTACCTGACTCATTTGGATTGTCCTAAGTTCAGTTAAAAATACTCTTACAGTTTGCCCTTGCCTTGGTTTAGGTTTTGTGGTGTTGAACTCCAAGCTTCCACATGCCAAGAAAATGCCCCAATAATATACTTGAAAATATCTTCTGTACCTTGTGATGAAGCTAAGCTACATCTCTTTAACAGCTGAAAAATTAAGGGAGTCAGAGGAAGAGTATCCAATAGTTAGTCCTGATTGTGTGAGGAACCTGGGAAACTTTTTTATAAAGTACAATTGTTTTAGCAGTGCTTGTCTCTGAAAGCTAATGAAATATATAGAACAAATTAGTTAGAAAACATTAACACATATCTAGCAAATAACATCCTTTGTAAGCAGAACAACTGGTATAACTCATGTAAAGCAACATGAGAAAAATATTTTGTTATTATTTGCAGTGGCTCAACATTCTTGATTAATCTACATATAGGGACAAACCCTTCTATATCTGATGAGTTTAATCTTAGTAAAGACTTTTTAAACATGTTTATATGAGCCTTGTTCTCTCCACATGAATTTTTTACCACAATAAATTATATTAATATTAAAACACATGCACCAAGTTCCTGCAAGTTAAGAGTGCATCAGTTGGAAAGGATGATGAAGTGTGTGATACCAATTCCAGGAAAAGTCAAGCATTGTCATAGATTCGAGTTATTTCATGTAGAGTTGCAGAATTAATGAGACCTCACCTGGAGGTTGTGTAACATGTGTTACCCAGCTTTGACAAATACAAACTGTGATAGGCGCAAAGAAAGTCATGCAGAGGATGGTCAAAGAAATAAAAAGCTGTTTATATGGGAGAAGACTAGAGACTAGGGGGACAAAAGCTAGAGTAATCATAACTGATATCGAGAAATATATTAATTTTAAACAATAAAAATAACCTTCCGTCAAGAGGATAGTAAATGCAGAAGGCCGATTGGGTGTAACTTGGCCGTAAATGCTCTTGGCTTGGAAGAAGATTTTGCAATCAGAAGAGTAAAGCCTTGGGAAATGTTTCCATTTTAAAGGTTAAATTTGAGAAGTTTAGGAAAGGATTTAAGCAATGTAGTTGTTTGTGGCTATAGAGGAGTGTATTAGGTCCTGAAGAGAACTGTTACTTCTAGCTAAATACTTTTAAAATGGGGTATAAATAATGTAATACTTTTTGAAGCTGTTCTTCACCTTTCCAAGTAAGTAACCAAATGTATTTGAAGGACTGTTTCAAAAATACGTAGCGTATGTGCTCTGTTCATTTAAAATAATAAAGGACATCCCAAAGCATTCATTCCTTGTAGTGTGAGTGTTAGTTGGCATCTTAGGTTTGTCAAGACATGACTCCAGTATGCTTACTAAATTAATTGGCAATAACTGGTACATCCTAGTGGCCTAATGAGGCACATAATTTGCCATGATTCTTATTCTAATATGTCAAAATGTACACCTAAATATGTGTCTTGAGTTCTTCCATATTCTTTGAGTATTGGTTAGCTTTTCATACTTTTCACCAGAGCCTGCTTGATCTTCATATGGTTGAAGACAGGCCACATTTAATGGGAGCACTGTCAGATAAGAAGACTGATAGCTAGTCTGTTTATTCAAATCAGGCTTAAATGTAGTTGTACAGTGAGAGTATTTATTGTTAATAATATTACCAATAATACTGGGTTTGAAAACAGTTGGCAGTTCTCTGATGTACAGAAAAAGGGCAAATGTTTTCCTTCATGTTACCTTAGTATTCAGAAACGTTATGTGAATGTGGCAACCCATTCACTGTGACCCCTGTGCATTTCTGCATACTTCTAAAGAAGGGAGAATGTTAGTAGTACAGAATTTTACGTGAGACTTCATTTCAGAAGGAAGTCATGTAGGTGCTTAGAGAAAAGCTACTTTTAATTTGGTACAAGGTTTTCTAGGTGTTGTCAGTGCCTTAGAGTGTGTCTGCACTTTCACTCTGGATCCTTCAAGTTGTGTTTCGTACACCAGCATTTTAATTCTTTCCATTCCATTCACTCTCCCCTCTGATATGAACTATTGGGGTTATTAGGCAGTGGAGAAGCCAGCAAAATATCCCGCTGGAGCTTCTCCCTGGTTTGGCAAGGAGTGGGCAGAGCTCTGGCTCAGTACTCCTGCTTGCTCTGTTCTTCTCTCCAGTGGTACCACAGCCTTTAGAGAAAAAAAAAACCACCTGAAAATACAGCTTTTTTTCCTTGCATCATTCCTGTAAAACCTCTTCCTAATATTTGGTTAGGCAATGTGTTTCCTTTGTAAAGCATCTGATGTATGAAGTCGTATGGCTCTGTTTCTCCTTACAGAAAAGGAGATACATTTTGGATTACAAAAGTAGTCTTGAATGAGTGTATGCAGTTTCTTTGGATCAAAATTAAAGTTTTTTGTGAGGTGCTGTGGGTGTATTGAACTAAGTGCAATTTGTATGATATTGTCAGTTAAGTGGAAGTTCCATGTTCCAGATTAAGCTAAATATTTATCTGTAGAAATCAGTCTACCATTCTAAAGATTTCATTAAGATTACAAGCTTTGATGAAGTTTAAAATGAAAAGAATTGAGAGCAAGTGATGAAAGACAGTTTTGCCACTGTTTCCTGTGTTTTCCTGAAATGTTAGTTGCGCAGAATAGAGCTGTTTGCTTACACATTTTTCTGTTTGCATACATAAGGACAACTGAGGGGAAATCAGGATGTAAAATACATTGTAAATAGAATGGAATTGATTTAACTGAACTTAGTGGTATGCGGCTGCAGAAAGTAATGCCAGTTCTCAGTGCTGAGATACTGGAGATTCATATTTCTGATCTGGCTTTCACTGAAATTGTTTTCATTTTAGTATAATGTCAGTGATTTATACTTGTAAAGAAAGACAACTTGGAAACATTTCCCTAATTGTGTGTCAGGTATTTTTACAGGGTGTTTGTCATTTAGTTCCTTTAAATTATGCTTCAAATTTCCTTACATAATGACTTGCTAATTTAAGCCTTACTAACTTGAGTGCATATGCCATGCAATTCAGCTGTGTACTGTTGGTTTTAACAGAAGTTGTTAATATTGCCAGAACAAAATGTCTGGATTGTCAGGAGTGTTTTTACATCCCTTTCACAGAACTCTTTTGTCAATTTGTTCGTTAAAAGGCTAATTTGTGTGAAATTCTGACTAATACTGCTGCAGAACAGCAATAAAAAAATCCATCAGAAAGAAATAAGATTGCAAATCAAATTGCAAAGTGATAGGAGATAAATTCTCTCTCTCTAACATTCAACATTATTTGTTTCCTAAAAGACCTGGGGTTTGTATGCATCAGGAAAGAAGCACGCATTTTCAGTTATCGCTCCCTGGAATTTCTGCTTTCAGCAGATAATAGGAAAAAAAAGAAAAAACCCCAAACAGCAGTCCAGCAACAAACTGAGGAATTCTATCTCAAGTAAGGTGTGGAACACTGGCCTCTGCTTTCTGGGAACTTATTTCACTTGCAAAAAAATCCAAGAGTTATTTTTTTTAAAGTATATTTTTAAAATCAGCTTGCTTTCCACCCAGTTTGCTGCAGCAATGTGTTTGATTTTTAACACCTGTTTTTCAGTGTACAGCTGGCAAAAATGTTGCTTCTTGTACACAAGAAGAAAAGCAGGCAGCTGTTGCTCGTGCTTCGAAGTTAATCAGATCAGAACGTCATCATTTAATGGTTGGACTGTAGAAGTGTCATTAGACAGCTGATTTTTGTTCCCCTCACTATAGCTTTTAGTCAGCATTAGAACAGGAACCACTCAGTTCCTTATTGAGGGTTAGTTTACCTGTTAGCCAACTACTTTAACCGTCTAGCCATGCAATTCTACAGCTGATGACCAAGAAAATACATTGCTACTGCAGCCCTCTTTCCTAACAGCATATGCCTTCAGCATAGTATTTTTATCATTTTAACACTAACAATCTCACATTCTGTTTGGTCCATTTAAGTTGGTGGTATAAAGCTGGAGATCAAGAGAGCCTTTGAGTGATTCTCCAAGCAATGCTGTGTATCCTCCTGCTTCAGCTATTGTCTGAGGTGTGGGAGATCAGTGGTGAACTCCATGGTGATTAAAGCTTACTTTCACAGATGGGAATACAGTGCTGTCAGTACGGAAATAAAAAGGAACATCTTCCTACCTGACTTGGGTCTGCTTCACTAGAGTTGGAGTGGAAAATGTTGAAATTATTTGTCTGGTTTTCTTTTTGTCCAGAAGTACACATTGTGTTAATATTTTGATGTGCCTTTGCTGAAAATTAGGACATCCATGTAGACTGATCTGTATATAGATGATAACTTTTGAAGCATAGTCAACTCACAGATCTGTTTCTGGCTCCTCCAGCTCTTCATTCACTTTAACATGATTCCAGTAATGTTGCTGTAGAAAGAAAGCAAACTCAGATTTAAATCCATGCAAAACCTGTATATAGCAAGTTGCAATTTTGCATAAGAGGTCACCATATTTATTTGGAGCTGTTCTTGCGTCCTTTCAGTCCATTATGCACATTTAATTGTCTGTAAAGTCATCTTGGAGTATAAAATCTGGAAGTTTGGAATAAAGAGGTGGTGAATCCAGAGACTGTGACAGGTATAGGTAATTTTCATTTGCCCATGACTAGGTTCTCTGAAATCTGGCTTGCACATATTTATTATATCAACACGTTAGGGAATAAGACCATGTTGTTGGATAGCTTTACAGCTCTTTGAAATTAATGATCTGCAATATTAGCTGGAGGACAATGTGGAAGCCAGTGCACTCTACCCATGTGCAGGTGGAGTGAGTCTGGATATAACCCACTTTTCCAGTGTACGTCTGTGCAGTGAGTCTGATCATTGGAAATGTGTTCGTGTTGTGCAATGCTCTGAATGGAAATTAAGTAAAAGTGCCTAGTGTGTATACTTGTGTGATGTCAGACAGTTAATATACTTACCCAGCATTTGTTTGTGTGAGAGGTGGCCTGTCAATCAAGGACGCATTTGGCAGTCAGAATCCTACATATCATCATTTTGTGCAGAGGCACAATTCTTTGTTTTCACTAGTTACAAAATAATGTGCATTGCTAAATAGACTAAATTCAGCAAACTGATTTATGGGGCTATTTTGTCACCCCAAAACCAAAGAGATTTAGCTAAAAAGAGATCTTGCTGCAAAGAGAGATTTCAAAAGGTTATGACCTATTAGGAATTATGAGAAGCCAACAAGCAGCAGAAAAAATTTCAGAGGACAAAGTAATTATGAGGAATAGATGTAATCTGCGTTCTCCCTCTCTCTCTGTTTCTCTGTTTATTATAAATAACCTTAATCCTCATCCAGGATTAAAATTCAGTGTACTTTGAGCAATGCAATGTCCTAGATAAATGATACTTACATCTCGGTTTTTATATCTCTGGTATCTTTTTACATTTTGGAGTGTTTTGTGATTTTGTTTAACAGATGGATGCTTCCATCTATGTATCTCCAGTGCTGCAGTTAGTGAGGGTTTTTAGGATGGATTGTCATAGAGAAACCTGAGGTACATGAGTTTATTAAATATAATGTGATTTTGAGGATGGAATGTGTCTGTCAAGCAAGCAAATCTATAGACAAAGTTTCTGTAATGTTTTGTGGGGTCCTATTCACCCCCCCCCCAAGTGTGATTATAAAATATCTGTTACTGGTTGTTTAATGGTTGGTAAGAGACTAAAAATCTACACAAAATGTAATCTGCATTTCATTAAGAAGCAGATAAAATCCAATCATTTTTTAAACTCCACTGGAGATTTCCAAAGAGCTGCAAGTTACTTAGGCTGAAGTACATCACGTGCTGTGCAGTTTGAGTATTCCAACTAAAACACCCATCAACAAATTTACATGCAATAGGTTTACAGAAAATTTGGAATGAAATGTTATTTTCTCAATGATCTATTAGATTTGTAATTAACTTGCCCATAAAAAGAAGACTTTCATAGCAAACCCGTTTGTATTGGTGAGTTTTGTGAAAATGATTTGAAATACTACATTGCAGAAAGTTGAGTATTACTGAGAAATACAGGTTTAATTATACAGATGAGCAGATGTTGCTGCTATAAGTAGATGAGCATGTGCATGATGGTTCTAGAGAAAATGTTTGTATGTTGCTGGGATTAATGGCAATGTAACTTGCATCTCTGCAACCTGTGGTAAGTGATCAAAACTCATATATACTGACCTATGCATGCATTGGCAAAGTTAATTTTTCTCTCTGTAACTTTTTTTCACTTGCCAAAGAGCTTCTACAGAAGGAGAGAGAGCAGCTGAAGGGCCACCCTGCAAACTGCTCTCAGATCTGTGTCAGCCTGAAAGCTTTACCCTTCAGGATTATTTGAATCAGTCCTTTTAGCTTAGAAACCTGCTTTCCCAGCTGATTTCAGGGACTGATCTGATTGTCTTTGTGGGTGGGTTAAAGCAACCACAAAGGCAACTTCTTGCCCATATAAGTGCAATGCTGCAGAAAAAGCAACAAGTTGGAGAGGAATTAAATGGAGGAAAATTTCCTATATTATTTTGGTTTTTACCCCTATGCTTTCAGTACAGATACAACCTTACTCTTTTGTATCTGTGAATATCCTGTGTTGCAGGTTATATCCCTTTGTTCTATACACCTAAGTATATGTTTTCCTGATCAACCAGCAGGTATTTGGTAGAGCCTATTGTTCACATTAGAGGAGCTGCCTTTCTGGGTCACTTCTGCAGCCTATTAAAGAGGAGGTTGGTGAGGTGTCCAAGAGGGATTAACTCAATACATTTACCTGTCAGAATGAATAGGAATCAGTTCCAGATGACAACCCTGACTTTATATGTGAGCTGTGTTCATGCTTTCATTATACTTAGTGGAGGAGATGGGTGTGCCTCAGAGTGATTCAGCTTGTTCTGAACTGAACAAAATCTGCTCTGAACCTTTACCACCTGTAGTGCCCATTTAGGAAAGTATAGCCCCTAGGCATCTAGTGTCGTATAAGGTACTGCAGTGTTTTATTGTAGCTTCCAGCAGCTACCCCAGATAAGGGTGGCTCTCAGGTAATTCCTGTGTAATACTGAGCAGCTCCACATCTATTTTGGGAATGTTAGGGCACTGCAGGTAGAACTGAATGCCAGTATAGAGGCAGTTGAATCCTGCTATAGATTGTCATTAATTACAGTAGGAAATCCAGCAGCAGTGATGTCCTGTAGACACATTTAGAAGCCTGTATTTTGTCTTATCTCAAATGAAACTCTACACGCTCAGTCTGCATCTTCTGTACAAACCTGCGCCTCCTCTCCCCTACAGGCAACCTGACAGTTCATACAGCAGCAGGTATTTTTTTTAGCTTTTTGTCTCCTACATAAATTGACCTTCTTCAGAGGGGATATCTGTGATCTTACACAGCTTCAGCTGTCCCCCAGCAGCACTAATGCAGCCTAAGGGAGGCTGGCCTGTGCCGTCTGTCCTTTCGCAGTCCTCAAACTATTTTCTCTTTCTTAGCCACTTCTTTTTTTGCTCTGCCTATCCTGGGATCAGTTCACCATTGCTTAATTACTTTCATTTCTTTGACCGTAAGTGTATGTAGTTACAGGTCTTTTTAGTGAACTGACTGGATTTGTTTTTTTTTTATTTGATGCAAGAAACAATATCTGTTTTCAGAGTAAAGTGCAGATTTTTTAAACTTTACTTTGGAAGGTATCCTTTTTTTAATTTTCACTGCTTTTTTTTTTTTTTTTTTTAGAGTTAGAAGATCCCTTATAGAGTCAGTGGCACGCAGGTTGTCAACAACCTTATTACCTTGCTTTCATTTTTCATTTCGTTCTCAGCTTCTGATAATCTTTCTGTTTGCCTTCAACTTTTTAAAACTATATTATGGCAAGGTTTGAGGCAGTGTTGTTAACAGCCTTTATTTCAATTATAAGCTAATTTATAAATAAGTAATAGTTCAATAGACAATAATGTTGCACTTAGCTTCCCACTGTTACATTATACCTCCTGTAATAAATTAGAATCATGCAAAAGCAACTTTGCATATACTAAGTGGATGAAAATTAGTTAAGTGAGGCTCACAGAGGCAATTCTAAACAGCCATCAACATAAACCGAACTTTCTAGTTTAGCCCCAGAGGTGTTATACTTGGGGTTTAACTGCTTTAACATTTGTTTTTAAAAGCCACTCTTTTGCAAGTGCAAAATTATGGCAAGAAGAGCTTCCTGATGTAGAACACTTTATATTGCTTGTAAGTTGGCTGTTGCCTCAAAGCTCATGTCACATATTTTGCTGCCTACCCTTTCAACTTCGTTAAGGCCTTCAATTTGATAGGAATAAGTGTTTCACTGTTTTATTTTACAGCTGCTCATAAGTGACTAAGAACTCAATTTTTTGGCTGTATCTGTGTTATGAATGTAGGTACTACAACTGTATGGGCTGAGAAGAATCACATTTTCCCCCTTGCGTCTATTCTTGGTTTTATTTTTCTGTCATTTAAAGTATATAACCTGCCCACCATATAGTTCAACCATAATTACTATTTCTTAGCAGTTTATCTTACTGAATAGCTGAAAGGTATGTACTCTCTTAACCTTTTTTGCTTCTTTATGTCCTATAGGCTTCTGGATAGCTAACTTTAGCTGCCCAGTCATTTCCTTTTCAGATTTGAATGTCATGTGGTATTGTATTAAAGTAGCGAAAAGAAGCCCTTCAAACAGAAAGGAGAGAGAGCAGTGTTCAAGATTAATGTAGTATACAGCAACTTTATGCTTCTGTCTTGTAAATTCTTTTTACAAAAAATTTACAAAATTCTTTTTTGTAAAACTTTTTTTTACAAAAATTTCTTTTTACAAAAAATTCTTGTAAATTCTTTGGGATGACTAAGTATAGCAAATACTGTAAATGTTCCATAAATAAAAGCTGCTTGTGCTAACACATTAAGTGACATGGCGTAATCTTAGCAACTCTTTAAACCAAAATGTTTAATTCTCTCCCTGTAGTAATATTTTTTATGAAGGATAAGTAAATGTATGTAGATTTAGAAATGGAAGAGTCACATTTGCTTTGATTTGATTTGAAAGACAGCCATTCAAATGATGCAGAAAACTTGGCACTATAGTCTGACTTAACGCAGAGCATGACTTTCAGTGTGAATCTTATACTTTTCAGTTCTGTCACGTTCTGCAAGCAACAAGTGCTTATAGGGCTAGCAATACTCTTATCATTGGTGCTGAGGGGAAAATAAAAATTCTTCTAGTGGCTGAACTTTAATGTTCAGAATAGTTCTTGTTTCCTTATAATAGGCAGGACACAAAAGAAAAAAAAAGATGAAGGGTTTGCAAATAAAAGATTGCAGTGCCACATGATAATTACAAAAGCTGCTGGACTTGCTCTGTTTCCATTTAGAGCTTTAGTGTCTCACATTCAATCTGCCACTGTTTGCTGCTGTGTACTAAGAGTCCTAGTAAGCTCATTTATTAGGTGGTTTGTCGTAGTGCACATGCGTGTGTGTAGTCTTCTTAATGTCTTATGCTGATTTTGCCTGAAGAGACATAAAGCTTGCCAAAAAGTATTTTTCTTAAAAGAGAAAGAAAAACCTGAATCCCCAAATGCCTTCTTTTCAGAAGAAAAAAACAAACTGAGGAAAAGAAGTAGTTTCCTCTGAAGTAAGTTTTGTCTGTACATCATCAGTTTCAAATGATAGATGATAATGATACATCACCTTCATGACAAGATGAGAACCCAAATTTATTGCTTTTTCCAGGACACTTGCTTCCTCTTAATTCCTGGCATTGACCTACAATCTTCCTATTGCCTCTGTCTGAAACTTTATCTTCCACTTGTTCTTGCCTCTTTAATTATTCCATTCACTGTGCTTTGAACCTCTCTACCTCTTTGTCCGTGTCCTCTTCGACATTCTTTCTTCTTGGCCACAACATCCTGCAAGTCTTCCCTCTTACCCTGTCTTCTTTTATCTAGAGACAATGAAGAGCTGAAGTGATTAAGAGAAAGATATTAAAGACAGCAGGGCAGAATAGTGTAACCTCGAGTAAACCAGTTGTATTTAAGCTGGGATAAACCGCTGGTTTTAGTATAATCATCTAAAACTTAGAGACAACCAGACTGAAACAGTGCTAACCTTTTTTTTTAATACATAGTCTACTGACCTGATTTCAGTATGGATTTAAAATTGATTGTGAAAGGGAGAGAAATGCATATTAATGATTAAACTCACATTCTAGAAACAACAGGTATTACTGTAACAAAATCTTCTAGAAAATCTTTCATAAAACCCCATGTCTATGGATAAGGGTGGAGTTGTCTGATTTGTCTTTTATGTCTCTTTTGGGTTTAAATAACCCAAGTTGATTTGTTTCTTTGGGATGATTCTGGTGGCTATATTACATAGTCTGAATTTAAAAGAATGAGAGTTCAAAGATGGAATCATGACAATGAAACAAAACTGCGAGGAGCGGTACTGTGAGCAGAAAGATATCAGAGGAGTTGGTCAGAATGGTCTTTTCAGTTTAAAAGATCATCAGACTTTTTGGACCTAGCAAAAGGCTGATGTATCTAAAAGTTATTTGTTTGCCAGATGTACCACATGATCAGAAATATTCCTGCTTCCTACAAGGTTGTGTTTAGTGTTCAGCTACTGTGAATATAGCTGAATACTGAACATTAAAAACATCTGTATGAAGGAAAGGTGATCCAAATTTAGGCAGCAGTAGATGGACCTCACTAGCTCTGGAAGCTGTCCCCATGGGAAGGCTACCTTTTATCAAGCAGGGAACAAGGCAGTTCAATTCTTAGTTGCCAATACATTTCTCTTTCCTCTATATAGGGTTCAAGTGCCTGGGGAGCTAGCATTTAAGAGGGATCTATCTGTCCATAATCTGTTACCTGACTGAAAAGGTTGCTGGTGTCTGCTGAATAGACTACATGTATGCACAAAAAGTCTTGATCCATCTATAAATGTGGACTGAGGGCTCATGGGCCTTATATTTGTTCCACCGTGGAGTATGCATCCCTCCATTTCTGATCATAAAGAAGCAGGATATCCTTGGCTGTTATGTCTTCCCTTCATACCCCTAAGTCATCACTGTACTATATGCCTTTCGTTTGTTTAGGAAATGCAAAGCCTCGTTAGATATCTGTGAATACACAGGTAAGTGCAGAAGATCAGAATGTCTCATCACCTAGCAAAGTTCTGATCTCAATTTTTGAATCTGTTTTTATAACAGTAGCTTCATTTGATAATGAAACATCATTGCTGTATGAATTCCCCAACTGTAATGTTCTGCACTGCTGTGCATCTTCTTACCTTGTTGAAACTCTCCTCTTTCCCTGTGTGGTCTGCCAGTAGTATTGTAAATTCAGGACAGTGAACTTACGAGATCGATACTGTGTATGGTCTGTGAAATGGCTGTCAACAGTGCACTGTTGAGATAAGTCAAAAAAATGTATAATATTCTTGCACTGGCACAAAACTCCTATTGCGTTTTCCTGCCCCTTTTACCTTTTCCTTATCTTTAAAATCTTCCATATTCAAAATCAAAGTTGTTTGTCCCTTTCTCAGTCACCCTGTAGTCTTTACTTTCCTAAAAATCTGCACTTTTCCTTACCAAAAATACATTGTTTCCCCCATGATTTTCTTTTTAATTAAATCTTAGATATCCACTCAGATTTGTTGTAGAACACTGATATTCTCTCTTCCCCTTCCTCAAATCTTCTATCCCAGATTTACTGAGATACCTTTGTGCTCGAGCTTGATAGCACAGATAGCACTTAACCAGCTTAGCCTCAGACTCTGCACCTGGAGCGAGAGGTGGGAAAATTAAGAGAAAAGACCATGGACATCTCAGAAGGTAGGATCAACAAAGATGAAATGTAAAAAAATAAAACCCCAAAGCCAAAAAACTTTGTAATCCTTTCAGTAAGGGAGTAACTGCAAATAAGCTGTTGAACCAACTTGCATGGTGTGTTGTGGTTTCCCAGGATAGTCCGGTAGTTTTTCCGGAAGAGGAGGTCAGATTGTTGATCTGTGTAAAGCAGAATGTTGCAAAAAGAAAGAGTATGTTTGTTTTGAAAATAGCTGTTATAAATGTTTAAGAAGCTGCAGTGATGAAATCAAAGTGGGAAGAATGCGTCTTCTGTCATTATAAGCATTTCATACATTTACATGCATAACAAAGCATCAAGCTTAAGTATTGCTAATTGTGTGAAGAACACTACAGACTTATGGATGAGTCTGGGAGATACTGTGAATCATGAATGTGTATAACATGTATAGGGCATAATCCTACTTGGTGCCTTGTCAAAACCCTTACTGGGCAGTACTAGCTGTTGCAAAATATTCATTTATAAGTAGGCACCATATGATACTTAACATTCCCCAAGCATGAAAAGTTCTGTATAGCTGTATTTCCACCATGGTGATTTACAATTAAATAATACAAATTTTGCTCACATTGGTAGGGTTTCATCATGAATAAATTTATTTATGTTTCCAGGTTTATCAGGATTATGTTTAGTACTGTATCTATGAGTGCTATAAAAAACTATTTGTAACAGATCATTTGGGGACCATTGCACATCTTTGCCCTCAGCCTCAGAAAAGCATGAACACACTGGCTGTCCCTGATAGTGGTGGTGATTCAGGGGTGCACACAGGGGTGCCCAGGCCTGGGAGAAAGCATACCCTTGGTGCCATGCCCTCCATCACCGAATCACTTGCAAATTAGATGCTTAATTTCACAATCTAGTTGTGAATAAGGCTCTGAGAGCTTTATTCTAGGCTTTGTGTGGACTTGGGGGTGGGAGAGCTCTAAGCAAAACTTAGAAGCCAGAACTTCCCAGCATAGGAGTTAGTGGGAAACAGAGGGATATACTGGGTAAGCAGAGCTAATAGTCATCCGGCATGATTCTCTGCGAATGGAAAGGTGATCAAAGTGGTCAGAGAAGGCCTCTGTCAAGCTGCACAGCAGAGATCACTCCAGTGAGATTGTCCTGCAAGATGTCAAAAATATGCTTTCTGCCCTTTCAAACAGGCTGTTTTCAGGAATTTGAAATGGCAGATCTGAATGTGCTGCATACTCTCCCGTATGTTCCTTGGGCAGGTAGTTATGTCATCCGTAAAAATCTTTGTCCTAAACTGATTGTCACTGATTCAGGTAGTTCCCACTACGAATACTCCTGAACTGCTAGCCGTCCTCTATTGCCTTCTAACCCTATTTACATAGCCAGTAGTGATCCTCCTCTTCCTCACAGCCCCTGGATTTCTGTGTCATGTCTGCATAGTGCTCTGTTAGTCTCATCTTCACTGCCTCTTCCTATGGATCCAAAGTCTTTGTAAGCTTTGTTCATCTCCTGTGTCCATTGTTCTTTTCCGTGAATTGTCCCTGCAGATGGAGGTACTCAGAACAGATCTCCTGGTGATCCAATAGTGGCTGTCAAGGCTAATACATTCCTCTTAGTAACTCAACAGTGACATTCATTTCACAGATTGGGAACCCCAAATACAGGTTTAGGGAGACAATGTCTTTTGAATCTGGAAAGAGCGCCATCAGCTGTTAACACCTTACTTTAACATGGGATAGAGACACTTAATCTCTGAAATATCTGGAGGTGCACATATATATACATGATAAATATAAGACAACGGTTCTCACTAACTCATATTGGAAGTTTTCAGGCACGCAGTCACTTCACTTTCATTAGGTAAAGGTAAACTTAAGGTCCAAGATATCTAAGTTTCTCAGTGCTTTATCCCATACAGAATACAGAATGGTTGAGATTTGAAGGGGGCCTCTGGAGATGCTCTAGTCTGAATCCCTGCTCAGAGCAGGCCCAAGGCCATGGGCATGTCACACTGGGGTTTGAATGTCTCCAAGAATGAAGAGTTCATTACGCTATTTTTATTTTGTGTGTATCTGTGCGTTTGATAATACAAAATCAGAACTTAGTTCATGCCCATTAAGCCCTGTATGACCCATCAGTTGACCCACTCACTTTTCATTCCATGAGCTTTTTTTTTCACTTCAAGAATTGGACTCTGAAGTTAACTGTGTTTTGATTAACCTTCTTTACAACTTCTCTACAGCTAGATGTTTCCAGTTTCTTTTCCCATTAATTATTTTACATTCTATACCAAAAAAGCCCTCTTTCTTCTGTACTACATTTGTTCTGATACAATTTGCATACGAAGAGAATATTTGCATACAAGAACAGTATAGAAAAATAACAATATAGAAAATAACAATATAGAAATAACAATACAGAAAAATAAATATAATAAATAATATTTAAACAAATAAATAAATAAAAAAATGTGGTGTAAGCTCCCACAGAGATGATGTACACACTCAGGCGCTATTAACGACAGTCTTGTTCTGAGCATTTCTATATTTTTGCTGCAGTCTGTAAATATGTAAGCTATTAAGTGGAGTGGAAAGCTCCTGGTGAGTGCTCTCTGTTTTTTGAATGAGAGTTACAATGTTATATCGGTCCTGGCTGTCAGCTGTTTCATGCCATTTACTTCATTTTGTTAGACTTCTGTCATTTAAAAAAGTTGTTTCCATCTTCCATGTGTAGCTGTAACTATAGAAACCATGAAGTGATTAAGAGGAATACAGTTAATGCTTCTGTGGCTCATCAAGGCAGACAAATGCTCAAATACTTAGACAAAACTTGTTGATTTTAAGGTTAGAAGAATACACAAAAATGATTTATGAGATGATTTCTAGTGTAGCTTAATGGTCTGTGAAAAATGGAGATTGATGTGACAGAAAATGTACAATTCATGGCTACTACATTATCCAAAATATATTAAGAAATTGAAGGAAATTCAGGCAAGAGAAATGAAGCTGAAAACAAAACTATCTATGAGGAAAGAGTGAGATCAAAGCAAAGCTTTCTGAAGTTGTCATTGTCGCAGGGGCCTAGAAATTTCCCACTGCTGACAAAATAAAAACACGGAGAGTGAAACTGGAAAATGTGGACGAGTGAGGTAAGAATGAGTGTAACAATATGGAAACTGGATTTTAAGTGGTCTAAGCTGAAATACAGGGCCTGTGAATTAATTACACCATTGGAATGTTTGGGATTGCTGAGTTTCAGAAAGAGTAGTCTAAGCGTCATCATGATGACCTGTGGATAGATAAAGCCTGTACTTTCTGATGCTGCACAAATTTTCTCAAGGATTTGCTTGTCTTCCGAAAAAGAAATCTTCAAGCCTAGACAAATCAGCCCAAGTAATTAATACTTCCTGAGTCTCTTCTATTTTTAACAAGCCAGGATAAAGTCTTTCTGAGTTTTAACCCCTTGGTATGATAGCTTCCTGTCTCCCTCAGAATTGTAAGTTTGTAAATTTTGATCATTTTAGTTAGAAGTAGACCTAAACACAGAGCTGCAAGGGCATTCAGGTGCAAGGTTTCACAGGTTGTCCAACCTATAGTCCTGTTGTAGAAGGTCACCACTGGAACTGTGACAGTACAATTTTTGTAGTATATTTTTGGTGGTGTGTACTAATTAATTTATTTTTTTGTTAGATTTAGGAAAAAAACTCAAAACCTTGCAGGGGGAGAATATTTCAGATTACTCTGTAAGTGTGCTGGTATGAATCTTTAGACAAAGCCCATGCCTTCTCTACTGGCGATTTTGGTTTCTTCCTTGAACTCCAGAGATACTCTCAGAGAAGTACATTGCAATAGTGACTGGAACTTGGCAGTGTGCTGGTTTAGATTTATTATTTCATATGATAACTTTAGTTGCCTGAATGTATCACTTCCAGGATTACTGTAGAGAATGCTTAATTTTTGTGGAAGCTGTTGGGAGCTTTCTGAATGATTGGCAGCTCTATCTGAGGGATTTTGGCAGCAGGGCATGTGAAGAAAGTGAGTTGTTTTTTGATTTATTTTTATCTTAAAATGACTAGTAACGCTGTTGCTAGCAGCATTGTCCACAAAACTGGCATAAAGCACCCTTTCGATGTTAACTGCTTGCATGCCGGCTCTGCTGCATCTTTTCTACATCTTCCTGTTGGCAGTTTGTTAGTTGTTAGTTCAGAAACTTAGGCCATGAATAAGATTAGCATGAACTATGTGTTCAGTTGCCTAAAAGTAGGCATCTGATGCCATTTTTGATGCCCTACGGTGCATAAGACATGTACGTCTGGCAGATGTGGTGTGCCCTCTTAAGTGGCACATGGCAGGCAGGTGGGATGTGCTGACATCTCTAATGGCACTAGCCTGTCATTAGGCACAGGTTTTCATTTTATTTTGTTGTATCTGCTTGAAAGTAAGTGGATTCTGTTTGAATGGAAACTTATATACCTGCCATGCCTGTAGTCACTTCTGTGTAGACACAAAAATGTGTCTTACTGTCATCCTTATTTGTACATGTAGGATCTGATTTGAAAAGTTAACATTTTGGTTAGCTATGAAAGGCAAGCAGGAAAAGGGCATGAAGCATGCTCTCTAGGGCAAGTGGAAAATTCTGATAAAGCGGGGTTTTAGACATCCCTCCTGGATGCTCTCACTCAAACACGTAAATGGCACTGCAGACTTGAGGGTGACATGTAGTTCTGTGAGCAGTGGGGCCACTTTCCCCATGAACAAGTCTTGTGGTTGAATTGCTACATAGATTCTAGGATGCCAAGAAAAGATTGCACTAATGAAATACTCATAGGGCTTTTGCAGAACTGCCTATTTCACTAAACTTCTTAGAATATAAACCCTAAAAATCTTCCGTGGCTGTGCAAAGTTTTATTACATTTTGTCCAGTGGGTTAAAACGTCATTGTGTGGGGAGAAAAGAGGGAAGAAACCAATCAGCTGTCAGCATAAACCTCATTTTCTTGCCAAACTGGGATAAAAATATCAAGCTGAAAACCTAAGTTATGAGGAAAATCTGCACTGCACAGATATGGAAGAACAGGGAGTGCTAAAATGGCTTCAGTATCACAGTCCTGAAATGGCTGAGTCCCATACATCTGATGAGCGTCAGTGTGGGCAAAGGGGTCCTCTCCCTCCATGGAAAGGATAATGGAAGAGAATTGTACTGTCCTTCTGAACCTTTTAGCCTGGAGGAGAAGCTTAAGAAAAAGGAGAACCTAAGTCTCCTAGGCTACTTCTTTACTAGCAAATTAAACCTGATCCGGGACTATTCCTAGGTGTTAAGCGTATCTGTGCTAGTAAATTGACAGAAGGCTGCTTGGCACGCTCTTGGTCTTCTGCTCGCTAGCATCACTTTTCCTGGTGGTTTGGGAGCTGGAGTACTCCAAGACTTATCTCCAGAAGGCAATTTGAATGCAACCAGCTTTCTTTGAAGGAGAGCAGAAATTCTAGCATAGATGCAGGTTATATCATGTTGTTTGGCTTTAGTGCTCAAAAACATGCCTGGGCAAGTTTAATACACTAGTACTGGTGTCATTGCAAGATGTAGTTTAAAAGGAAAGCATTCTCTTTGCATAGGGAAAACATCCTCTTTCCTCTGTTTGCCTCTGTTCCTGGCCACACAATTTCACTACTCATTGTATCCCTCCATGAGAAAAACGCAGATAAATTTCTGCTATGTTTTCAAATGCAAGTGGCTCCTGAGAGGACCTGACAGTCAAGAAAGAGGATCCAAGGGAGTATGGGGAAGCTGGGAACAAAGGGAGATGACAAACCCTGACAGGGAAAAAGAAGAGCAGGAAAGGAGGGAGGCAGGGAGAAGACCTTCGCTTTTGGTGACCAGGAGCCATTAGATGAACTCAGCTGTGTATATAATTTTGAAAAATACATTTAATGAAAGCTTATATTCACAAGCACATTGTCA
The DNA here is from genome assembly GCF_033815535.1 of Pezoporus flaviventris. Classification (NCBI taxonomy): domain Eukaryota; kingdom Metazoa; phylum Chordata; class Aves; order Psittaciformes; family Psittacidae; genus Pezoporus; species Pezoporus flaviventris. Next base: position 24,347,111 of record NW_026892579.1, on the reverse strand, counting down.
TTAGACAAGTAAAGTTGGTTTTTATTTTGGACTGATGTAAGAATTCAAGTAGATTTTCATCTTCATTTATTTATATTTTAATGGAGTGAGGCCATCCTGACACTTTAGCTAGGGTTTTATTACCAAATTCATTTTGATATAGCAAAAGAGATAAATGCAGTGCTGTATACTAATTTCATGGTTTGCTGCATGTTTTTATTATCACAGAAACATTAAGTGATGCGTAGTCCAACTTAATTCTGTGAATGAATAGTTTTGTAGGAGTAAATTGATAACATTTCTTCCCTCTGGCTTTCAAGACATGACTTGCTGGGTGGTGCAGAGCCCTGCTGAAGTTAATGATGCCTCAGGCAGCGAAGAGGGTCTGCTTAATTGGATCTGTCTGAAATAGCTAGTGTCTTCTAGACATGCGTAGAAGAAGTGGCTAAAGAAACTCTAAAAAAAAGCAATAAACTGAAAAGATGTTGTGTATACATCCTTCAGAATGGAAATAAATAAGATTGCATGAAGGTTCAGTAAGGAACTAGCTTTAATATAGCCTGCTATATTAGCACACTTGTTACCCAATTTGCTGTACAAATCAGGTTGCATGGGAGTCAGCATAACTGGGTTTGCAGTTTCCAAACTCATGGAGTGTGGTCCTTATTGAGACTCCTGAGAATCTGTTTCGGGTGGAGGATTTGGGGAACTTGCTCTGACCTTAGTCTGAGTTTAGCCTCATATGTTTCACACAAATTGGTTACAAAGTTTGTGTCTCCCTAATGTGATGTTAGCATCCCAGAGCATGTTTGGGAGTCTCCAAGTTTGAATTTGAAAAAAACCTTCTACAATGTAGTTTTGAAATACATAATTCTGGAGAAGTGTTCTTATTTTTGTAACTAAAAATGTTCTTTTTCTCTATGTGTATAGTTGTATATATTACTTGCTATGGGCTCTTTCAAGTTGGAATTTCATATTGTGTTAGTACAGGAATACTGTTCCTACTCATTGTGGATCACATTCAGAAGTACCCGTAAGAGTAAGTTTGAGGAATATTTTTCTATTCTATGAATGAAATGCCCTGTATTCACGTGAAGGCAAGCATGGGATCCTTCTAGCATGTTTTCACGCAGCCTGTGAAGTTTCCACGTGAACCTGTGTGGGAACTCTGCCGAGTCCTGTATGTGCCACTTTGTTATCGTTATGTAGCGGTAAAGTCCAGAACCCTTTGCTATGCTATGAAAATGCACATTTTTCCAGATCCATGCGTATGAGCCCTTGGAATGAGGAGCACCCCTTTACTGGTTCTCTTTAATAGCTTCACATGCAGATATGCATTGACCTATTCGAGAATGCAGTAAAACCAGAAACAAACCCAACCACAAAACCCACACTCTGGATGTCTTTAGTGACTTACTGTAGCACTGCATCTGAGCTCATCATCCAGAAAAAAGGTAAACAAACTGGTTTTGAAGTGACAGGCCAGAGTAAAGTTGTCTAACACTCTTCATTTTACTGATGCGTTGCGTGGAGGTCCAGAAGCCACATTAGAGAGCTGTAAGCCTTCATCAGAGCATTTGTTTGGTTGCCTAACATCTGTGGAATGTTAAGTTATTACACAGACCTGCTTTAGTTTAGATTAGTTTGGACCTCATCCCAGTGTATTCAATCAGGATATAATTCCTGCATGCTGCTAAATTGCTTGCTTCATGTATTTCTCTAAAACTGTTTTTCAGTATACAGTTTTGTCAGTGAAACTCTTCTGTCACCTCAAGTTTTGGTTGTTTTTTTTTGTTTGCTTTTTTTTTTTCTTTTAAAGAAAAGCTTTAATAATTTTTCTTTTTGGACTGAACATATCTCAAAGCAAACACGGCATTTGTTAAGTCCTGAAGAGATTCCTAAACAGGGATGGTAGTGTAGCTTCTCTGTGAGTATAATGCAGATTTCATATATATGTGTAAGCTGTGGTGATTGGTATATATACTGTGTCCAAACTGAAGTGTTTAAGGACAGCTGTAAGAAAATGGTTTTGTATTTACATGTCTAATATTTCTTCTTTCTGTATTCTGTATTTTTCTGTGTCTATTTGTGAATTAGCTATTCCTATTTGTTTAGATCTCAGGATATTTTGCATAAAATGAATTATAATATCAAAGATGATTATGTAAATTAATGGTAATTTCTTGAAATTTATTGCATACTTTATACATATTTTAAATGATCAAATACATTAAATTGTAAATGAAGTCTGTTGCCATTTTTGCACGTTTGAACGTGCTTAGATACATACACACGTAATTTAATTAAAATATTTATATTTTACCCTAATATTCCTTATCCTTCCTTTAAGCAAACTCTAGTTGATTTATTTTTGTAATTAACACTTTTTTCAGCCTTCTCCATGAGCTGATAAAATAGAGGCAGTGACATTTTTCATTAATGGCTTTGGTTTGTAGCATTGAAATAGATTATATACACAGACACATGTGCACGCACACTTCTGCAGTCTAATGAGCTAAGAATTGTGTCAGCATCTATAAAGGCATTTAAAAATGTGGGTTTTTTTTCCTTTTAGTCTCGCTGTTTTTTTTAATGCCTGTGATACTGACAGCAGATAGACCAAAAAATAGATTCTATTAGAACAGATAGTACGATAGCCTGAATCGCTGTTTTGTGAGGTAGACTAGATAAAGGAAATAAGACATTTTGGAATCAAGGCTTTTTTCTTGTTAAAGGAGTAGGATTTATTTTGTTGAAGTTGCTGTTCCTATTATCCTACTGAGGATTATCTGTTTTTATCATAATACATGTTTGTGCCACTGTTGGAATAACTGTAGCTTTTGATTAAATTTTGGGTTGTTTTGTGGGTTTTTTTTTTAATTAATCAAAATTTTAGTAGGCATTTCATGATCCTTCTTAAATAGAAATATAACAGCTACCTTTTGATAAAGGTACAGTCCAGATACAGAGAAAAGTATTGGATGGCTTTTAAATGTGGCTTGGTCAAACAGTGGAAAAACAGTATTAGAAGTTCTGATGTAGTCTTCAGACCTAAACAGATAACTATTCTGGGTGTTTTAACTTAATTATGTTAAGTATGTAAAATTATTATAATTTTTATCATGCTGTGTAAGCCATGCACTTCCACCCCAGGCCAGAGAATGAGAGAGCTTGGTACCAGAGCTTTGTCCTGTTGCAGTTTTTTACCTGAAGCGACTGTTTTTTTTGTTCCTTTTAATTTAAAGTGTTTTATAATTTTGTGACTGTTGCATCATTCCTATGTTTTCACAAAATAATTTGAATGTATTTTTCGTTCCAACTTTTGTCATCCTTCTTGCCCTCTTTACAATTTTACCCGTTCTTTAACTAAACATTTATTAAACAAATACTCTTTACCTTTTGCCATATTACCTGTCAGCTTTGTTTCACCTCTCTTTCTATTTCTGACAAAATTCCTACCTCCTGTATATCCTTAACGCATTTTGCCTTTTTTGTTCTGTCTCAAAATTCCTTTTGTCTTTGTCTCAATTTTTTCTTTAATAGTCACTTTAGAATGCAGATTAACTTTTATTTTTTCCTGCTAATTTACTCCTGTACAGAAGACTGTCCTGTACTGTATATAGACTGGAAGCATAGTCTCACTTTACTGTGTGTGCTCTTGTTTATCTGTGTATCTGGAATATAAAAAATAATTAAAAAAATCCTAAGAAGAGTCATTCATGTACACAGCTTCATTGTGATTGACAGAGACACATGTTTAATTTTGATTTATTATTTACAGCTATAACTCAAACAGATCATAAAAGATAATTTCAAAGTAGCTGAATATATGGTACTTCTGAGTTCTTTTTATTGGTGCATTTAGTTCTCTATTAGTAGGTTTCTTTAGGTCTTACCTTACATCTCTGGTAAGTAGTTGTTGTGGATGTAGCTAAAACCATGCACAGTAAATGCTAAATTTATTTGCAGCATAATGTTGAGTTATGTTATGTCAGAAACAATAATTAAAGGGACATACCATGTGAGTTTTCTGTGACAGCAGAGGTTGGGAGTTAGCAACCTCTAACTCCCAGCTCTGGGCTGGGAGTCTGAGTTGGCTCCCAGTCCAGGGAGACTGGGTATAAGTCCCATTTACTTGTCCTGACAGCAGACACCAGTGAAAATAAACCCAACCCACCCCGCAACTGCATCAACAAGCATTGGTCATGTTGTCAGTATTTACGCAGAAGAGAGCTAGGGCTGGGCTGAGGGGGGATTGCTAAAGGTAGGACTGACATACGTTGACAGCACATTTTGGAGAAGCTCACACAGCATGTGCCTGTAGGATGCTTGGCTCTCGCCAGTGCAGTTAGTGCTTGGAGAAGCATGTTCTGGGTTCTGTCATGAGCACCATCCTCACCAGTTAAGAGGAGAGTGAGACATCATACCTGCTCTGTGATAGCATGCATTTGAGGGCTTGGGGGGTAGCTGCACTGACTGTTCTTGTTGTCTTCAACTAGGTTATGTGGGTATGCAATTTATGTCGAAAGCAACAAGAAATCCTAACGAAATCTGGAGCGTGGTTTTTTGGAAGTGGACCACAGCCTTCGCCCAGCCAGGACGGAACACTCAGTGATACAGCAACTGGCGGAAGCTCGGATGCACCGAGAGAGAAGAAAGCAAGACTTCAAGAGCGATCAAGATCACAGACTCCCTTAAGTACAGCAGCTGCCTCATCACAGGAAATCTCCTCTTCCAGTGTCCAGTCTGACCGTAGGAAAGGAGCAGAAGTATCACAGCCAGCTATGGGTGTGGACCAAAAGCAAGCTTCGTCAAGGTCTAGAAGTGAACCTCCAAGAGAGAGGTAATGCTTTCTGTCTTGACAGAGCCTCACAATTATAAATGCTAATTCAGTAATATTATACAAGGCTGTCAGCTGAGCTAGTTGTGTGTGTCTAGAGCAATGTAAAAGCAAAGAGTAAGTTGATGTAATGGCTAAAGAAGGGTAAATATTTACTAGCAACTACCTTGTCTGATTTGGTCTGTGCAATAGAAAAGAGGAAAAAAAAAGTATTTTATGGATATTTTCCTGTACTTCAATGCATTTTGGTGTACACTTTTAATACAGAATTGTAGGTTACTTTAAAATATCTTCCAAATTAAAAATTTAAAAGTTAGTAAACAAAGTGGAGGGTTCTGGTGAAAGGTGTTCCTGCCCACGGCAGGGGGGGTTGGAACTAGGTGATCTTTAAGGTCCCTTCCAACCCAAACCACTATGATTCTGTGAATGAGCAAGCCTTTAACTTATTGAAATATGTACTAGAATTTTGATAAACAGTACTCCCCCAAAAACTCCTCAACAAACAAACAGGAAATCCATCCTGTGGAGTTCTGTTAGATATCCTTATGTGTTATCTTTTTATCAATGACAGTTCCTGGTTTATTATTAAAATTAATACAAGTAAAAGAGCTCATTTACACCTACAAAGTAAACATTCATGCAGAACAGCAATAGTACCATCTCGAATTCAGAGAAAGTTGTGTGCAAGAATTATGCCACCCAGAAGCAAACTAGTATATTTTAAGTGAGTTAAGTGAGTAAATTTCTGAGCTGTATTCACTGTGATGAATGGGTTGGAGATTAGCAAATCAGGAGAGGTTAATGCGATGAAGCAGTTGCTGTTCTTTTGGCTGCTGCCTTACAGATGGCAGAGAAGTTGAGGGAGCCTGCGGCAGCAAAGCAAGAGCTTTCCGTAAAAGGTTCTCCCTTGGCCAGAATGGTTGATTTTTTTTCATAGCTATTAAAGTTGAAAATGCATTATGAACAGTGGTTAGTAATTTACTGTGTGGGTGAGGTCTGTCAGGGTGTAACTGCACCAAAACTCAGGTTAGTGTTATGTGTATGTATGATGTAAATGAAAATGTGGTCCCTTTCCCTCATTATGTTGACTTTTTTTCCTCCCAACACTGGGAAGGCCCTCAGAGCAGTTGTCACTCCGCTGAAGGACATGCTTCATTTGGTGGTGTTTATATACTGTCAGGGTGCTTGAAGTGAATTTGGGCAGTTAGTCTGTAACCCTCATGACTGCTGCCAGAAAAATGGGGAATATATTCCAATACTCTGTCGTAGTGCTGTAGTTACTACAAAGAAGACTTTGAGTCTGCCTACTTAAGTGGGTTAATTCTTCTTATCTGCATTTATTTACGTTAATATTCTTTGTGATCTTACTCATTAATTGGACTATCCGTAACGTATGTTTTTGTGGATTCTGGAGGTTGTTAACTATTGCAAAATAAAAAGTACTGCTGGAAGGATTAATAGATTTAATTCATCTTAGTGGATCCAGCCAGTGCCTTTCTATGTATTTTGCCATATTTTACGCTGGTTTATGATCTATTTACAGTAACAGTGTACACAAATAATTTTATTTTGCATTCAGTTCTTCTAATTATTGTACTCCTTTTCACTGCAGGAAGAAGACAATATCTGTTTCGGACCAGAATGGCAAAGTTATAAAGAGTGAGCGTAAGCGTGTGCCAAAATCCTCACTGCAGAAGGAAGGACCAGCAGATGACAGGGAGCGTAAAGAGCGGCATGAAGGTAGAAGGCTGGAGAAAGGCAAGTCACAGGACTTGCCAGAGAAACTTGAGGAAGGCAAAGTGCCTGATGATGAAACACAAACGAAGGAAGATGAGTATCATACCCGTTACAGGAGTGACCCCAATCTGGCAAGATACCCTGTAAAACCTCATCCTGAGGAACAGCAGATGCGCATGCATGCAAAAGTTTCTAAAGCACGGCACGAGAGAAGACACAGTGATGTAGCTTTGGCACATACAGAAATGGAGGAAGCGGAGGTACCTGAGAATAAATTAGGAAAACGCTCACAATTACAGGGAACTCAGGACAGAAAATCTCTTGTGGAAACTCAGAGGTCGTACTCTATAGACAGAACAGGTGATGTAAGAATTTCTGTTTCTAAACAATTAACTAATCATAGCCCACCAACTCCCAGGCATAGTCCAGTTCCTATAGAACACGTAGAATACAAGAACCACGATTCTTTTAAAAAACAGAGCCGCCTTGATCCTAGCTCTGCTATTCTCATGCGAAAAGCAAAGCGGGAGAAAATGGAGACCATGCTAAGGAATGATTCCCTTAGCTCTGACCAGTCGGAATCAGTGCGGCCATCCCCTCCAAAGCCTCATAGAGCAAAAAGAGGCGGAAAGAAAAGGCAGATGTCAGTTAGTAGCTCAGAGGAAGAAGGGGCATCAACACCAGAATATACTAGCTGTGAAGATGTGGAGATAGAAAGTGAAAGTGTCAGTGAAAAAGGTAAGGACCTTTATGTATATTATGCACATGGCCATGGTTTGGGGAAAAAAAAAAAATCTGTATTTTTCTCTCTCTCTTGCGTCTTTAAAAACATACACTTTTGCTCTTTCCCCTTACCTTTCTTTTCCCAACTGAGAAGTGTCTTATAGATGTTTACATTTGGTTTGCAATGTTTCCTTTTACATTCTTAGATGAGGTGGTTACAGGTAGCATCAGCTGAAGAGTTTCTTTCTCATTCTCTTCCCTCTTTCACCTAGAACTGACAGAATTAAAGGCTTGTAGTTTATTCTCTCACTGATATTGGTGCTCCTTTAGTCACTGCTTCATCCTTTTGTCTGTATGCCCAGTAATTTTCTGTGTATGAGTTGAAATGGCAAGTAAGTTCCGTAACAATGTGAGGAGACCATTATAAAGCATCATAATCTTACTGACACCTTAGTCTTAAAATATCCAAAATTTTACTACATTTAATAATAATATCAAGGATCTGCCAGAGTTCCTTGCTAACAAGGACAGGATATGGGGCAAGGGGAGTGTTATATAGGAAAGAAATGAGAATTGCCTAATGTGGTGTCTAGATGAATTGGCTCCCAAGCTTACAAGTATGTTTAAAGTCTGTTATTTCAGTTTGTCTTCTTCTGTTGATGGTAACACTTAGCAGTAAGGAATAAGTATAGCACACTGTGTGCTTTGAAACAAAGCCTTTCTTCTGGGTGAAGAAGCTAATCAAATTCATGAATGGTGAACAGATAAAATAAGCATCATTTGAAAAGACTGTTGTAAAGCCTACCAACTGTCTTATAGCCCTAATTTGTCTTTAAGTGACATTACAGTGAGCTGAAGGCTTTTTGTGTCTTTGAAAGTAGCTTTTAGCTCTTTAGTTTAATTATCTATGTTTGTAACTTGAAAGTTTTCTACTGGTGTTCATACTCAAAATGCCAATGGTTTGTCTGCCTTGCCTTTTAGTTCCTGGCACTGTTTCCTGACGTCTTTGATTCATATATGCTAACCTGTCTGTCTTTATCTGATGTTGTGGTCTCCTGACATCCCCTAAAGCTCTAGGTATATATAGAAAAAGAGACAGCATTTCTCTCCTATCCCATCTGAATAGCTGCTTGTTTTAACTTTCTGAGCATGAACTTGTCCATTCGAAATATGTAAGCTTGTTTTCTACTCATTTTTAAGGAGGGATGGTAATCATGACCCTGAAATCTTCATCCAGATTGTACTTAGACATAAATATCCGTGCTTTTTTTGACTGTCAAACATTGGAACATATCACACAGAGATGTTGTACAGTCTTCATCCTTGGAGATGCTCAAAACCTCATCAACTGTGGAGATGCTTGGGGGAATGCCCTGAGAAATCTGCTCTAGCTGACTCTGTTTTTGAGGAAGAGCTAGTACATCCATCACCTGCTATTTGCTGTAACCATTTAATACGTATTTTGCCAGAATTATTAACAAAATAATTCCAAAACACTGGAGATACTTTCTTTCTAGCAAATAAATATCTTCCATAGTCTACTGAGATTTGCCTCTTTGGTGGAGAACCTAAAGATTTATGTTGAGTTGTTTTCATGCTGGCTTAAATCTAGAGAAAGAACTGTTTAGTGATGTCCAAAAAGGTCCTCTCAAATTTCTTAAAAAAAAAAAACAAACAAAAAAGCCCAATCAGTCTATACCCTTCACAGGTTACTGTTACCAATTGCTGATCACAGTTTTAATCCTATTATTAATATAGGCTGTAGGATTCCTTATTCTGAAATGCATTATAGTTGAACATTAAATGGGCTGAGTTTTCCAGTGGCAACACTCTCTTGGCAAAGGGAACATGAGTCCTCTTAGAAGGCATAAATTGCATTCATACTTGCTTCAAAGACTTGGTAGAACAACATAAACCAGCCTATTACAAATGAAATCCAGACCTCATTTTAAAACTGAGAACAGCTTCTGCCTACTGCCATTCAATGAAGAATGAAAATCAGGTTTGGAGAAAGTTTGAGGAAAACAGATATTTTCTTTCAAGTTTAAAACCAAGACTTTGTGTAGAACTAGTAGATTTGTGTTCGGACAAGGTTGTACTTAGCTTCTTTTATCCCATTAGAGGTATGAGAGATATTCTAGGCTTCTATCATGCCATCTTTGAAAGGGGAAGATAAAATAGTGTTGAAAATTGGGACAGTATGAGGAAGTACTGAAAGCTGCTCATGTGCTTTTTTTTGTAAATAGATGTGGTGAAGGTTTTACATACTGCATACTCATTGGTCATATTTCGCCAAATGTTCATTTTGTTCACACCATTTAAGCTTGAAAATATGCCTAGTACTTGTATATTGTCAGCAAAATGGTAAAAAGCTCAGTAAAAATCACTTTTGCATACTCACTAATGGATTCAGTTGGGAGTCAGAAGAGCATGATAGAGTTGGAACCCTGTTTGAAACAAACCTCCTGAGCTGACATTCCAGATTCTTTCAGTGAAGATGTGATTGTTTCATTTTTAATTCCTTTCTTATGGTACTGGGAGGAACAGGGCAATCCAATTTCACTTCATTCTTATGACATTACCCTTCTGGTTAGAAAGTGTTATGGTCAGGGATCTTGTTGGGATCTTAGTGTATGCACAGGTGTGAGACAGAGGGGTTGTAACCAGAAGGAGAGAACCTGGAAGTCCGAAGGAAAAAGCGATGCTGTGGTTTGCAGACAAATGTGTTGGTGCTGGCTCAGCTCCAGGAGGAGAGGATCTGACCCCTTACTCCATCCTCCTCTGGTTTTTTGAGCACCACTTTGGGTGCTGGTGCTTGGGAGACTGTGTGTGTAAAAGGGGAGGGAAGAGCATAAATTAAATCTCTGCCCCAGTGGTTTCTTCCAAGTGCTGTAGCATTGTTGGTAAAGAAGGTAGCTTGTGGGCTAAGAGAGAAACCACAAGTGTGCAATAGGGTGTATAAATGGACCAAAGGAAAACATCCAGAAAAGTCTATAGAGAAAAGGAAGCTGGTTTTAAATGTTTTTAGCTAAAGATTTTCACGGAGGTATTTCAAATCTAGCATGTAGGCAAGTCAAGTTGTACTGTAACATCTGCTAGCATATTTTAACATCTGTTCTCATGAAGAGTTGGGCATGGAGTTTTCAGAAGAGCTGAATTTGTTTAAAATGTGGCTGAGCTTTAACAGTGTAAAACAAAATACTCTTGCTAGGAAGATTGTTAATTCTTAGAAATTAGTTCCAGTTTATCTTCTAGTCTTTGTGCCATAATTTAGATCTACATCGGATTCAGATTTTAATGAAAGTATAATCTAAAATGGCTCTAGCTTCAGAATTTTGGTCAGTGCTTACATTATTCAGTGCTATCAATATTCAGTGCTTTTGAGTAGCTGAAATTATTTGCAGCCCTTACGGAGCTGTAAATAAGTGCTTGTTAAATTAGCTAAGGCAGTAAGAAATCTGTTTTGTGTATATGGAATTATGCAGAATACATACATGCATATGCAAATGAAATGAGCTGAGCATTAGTGGGAAAAAAGTTATACTGTTGCCAAGAAGTGCAACACTTCACTGAGATACATAACCATATAAATAGGGATGTCATAGCAGAGCCCTTTCTCTAGTTGTGAACATGCTGGAGGGAGTTTGCAGTCTTTGGTGAGATTGACCAAGGTCTATAAAATATGATATATGTGGAAAGGTGAGATGGATTGGTGTTCAATAGCCTAGAAAAGAAAGAGAGAAAAAACAAGAACAACAACAAAAAAAGGCAGGGAGAAGAACTGAGGTTTAAATGAGAAAGAAGAAGCTGGAGGGGGAAAGAGTTTGAGTGCTTCTTTCTAAGCCTGAGGGTTAAGTTACTGTTGGGGAGGTTGAAGCTTGCTGACAGAAACCATGTCAACTCTAAGGACAGAAAAGGAAAGTTAAGAATAATCATGATCATAATTTCTTAGTTGAAATTGAGGATTTCTGGAAATAAAAATTGATTTCTTCATAGCCTTAACTGGAGTTGCTCTAAGATAAAAATACTGTTGTTCCTGTGGCAGGCTCTGGGCCAAGGTGCAGAAATCTGGGGCTAAATCCACAGTACTTCAGATTGTAGCTTATCCTTTTTTGACACCTTTCTTTGCCCGTTTTCTTGCCTTGCATTTAAATTGCAAATTCAGTGGGGTTTCATTTTGTCTTTGTGCAGTGAGATTGGTGAGATTTCAGTCCATGACTGATACTCCAACTTGCCTTTATGATAATAAAATTGTATGCTTATTTATGCAAGGACATATTATTGGGTACCTTTTTCTTCCATTTATCAGTATACAGTAGAATTCCAGATTACTTTCAAGTGTCCTCTGGCACACTTGCATTCTCTTGTGGCTAACTGTGCATTACTACCACAAGGGATTCAATTGAGCCTAGGTTCCTGTTCTCTCTACCTATTAATTTGCTGTTAATCAGCTAAATTGCCCATATGTTTCCCTGCTTGCTTTTCCTATCAGGTAACAAATTGATTCGTGCATGTTTACTGCCAGCCTCTTAGAGACATTGTGGAACTATTTCTTTCATCTAAAAAGACCAGATGTCCACACCTCACAGCCTTTTTCAGCCACTGGATTGTTTACTTATTTTTCATTAGTTACTGCCACCATCTCAAACTGAAGACACATAAGGACAAGGCAGAGTTTTATACTGTTATTTTCAGTTTGAGAGATGTTTTTGTATTTTGTGGATAAGTTCGCTGTGAGAAAAAGTCTGCAAGCAGGATATACAAAGCGCAATATGTAAAAGTGATTATTTATTGGTAGGTGCATGTAGTAAACGGTTAGAATTTTCATGCTGCTAGCCTAACTTTTAATAAGGTCACTGCCTCCCACTGCAGACACCCAACTGCTCTAAATGTTAACAGTCGTATTAATCACTTTTTGAGATGCCCAACACTTGAAGTCTCTGCATTTGTACATGTTTGGCTTCTTAAAATATCTCTCTCTCTCTCATGCATGAGTTCCTCAGCACGTTCCCTTGACTGACTGCAAAAATAGTACTTGAAGGGCTGTCTAATTGTTAAACAATTTCAACCTTAGAGCTATTCTTTAAGAGAACATAGGTCTCAGAAATACTATGAGGCTACTCAGGAAAATGCATACCTACAGCAATATTTTTTTAGACCCTCTGTACTAAAGATTTTATTTCATTTTCTTTGCAGCCATGGAGCAACTTCTACTAAAACATTTTATGCAGAATATTTTCTTTTCACATTTTCTTCCTGTCTGTAAACTCAACCTTTTCTATTTTAGATAAGCAAATATCAGCATTCTTTACTTTGTGACCTGTGGCTTTGATGTACCTAATATGCAAATTGAACCATGTCTAACTTGGTCCACTGGGCAAATTGAGAAATGTGCAAGAGCAGTGTGACTCATCTAAACTTCCCAAATCCAAGTCATGCTCTTGAAAGGAAGGTGGGCTGTTACTGGAACAATAGATTTTAAAAGGTGTTGAACTTAATGTGTTTTGTACACTTCACTTGAGCCGCAGGTATTGTGGGATTATTTTGCAATTCTAAATGAATGTCTATAATGAATCAAATCATACATTTATCTTTCATTACACAGAGGTTTTGATTGCAGATAGGGTGCTACCTTAATATACCTATGGTGTTAGCTGTGGGAAGTGTGTGTGGTGGAGAAATAAGCAGTTTCCTTGGCTACCTCTCATTGATATTTGTAATTTAAGACAAAATGTTTTCAGACATGTATCAAGGAGAAATGAAGTACATCACACATTTATCTGGTTTTAACCGACATTTTTGTCGTGGTTTAAACCCTAGCCAGACAGCTTGTTCGCTCGCTCCCAGTGAGTGGTGCCAGGCTGAGAGCAATCAAGGCCCCCCCCCCCCCCCGGGCTCTCCCTGGGGAAGAGAATACAATACCACTGGCCAAGAAACGAGTCTGACCCAGAAGCTCGTGTACTTCCGGGTAACTCCCAGTTACCTCCCTGGGCATGACGTGCTGTGGTATGGAATACCTCCTTGGCTAGCCTGAGTCAGGTGTCCTGTCTCTGCTTCCTCCCGGCTTCCCCTCCTCCCTGGCAGAGCATGAGCCTCACAAAGTCCTTGGTCAGGGTAAACATCACTTAGCAACAACCGAAAACATCGGTATCACCAGCACTGTTCCCAGGCTGGAAGTCAAAACACAGCACTGCACCAGCTACCATGAAGGAGAAACATGACTGCTACTGCTGAACCCAGGGCAATATTTTATGATATAATTGTATACATTATTTTCTAGAATTTAAATTTCTAGTTTTTGAAACCTAGTCCTCAGTTTGGTAATTTTTTCCTCTGCAATTCGAGCTTCCATTTTAATTAGTTATTCTAAAAATGTTCTATTTAAAGCAACTTGGTCATGTTCTTATGCCACTTTTCTGAAGGATTTAAATTCTCAATATTTTTTAGAATTGCCGTGGAACAGCCTTGGTTAGACTGGAGGGCACACGATTCTTTCTCCCTCTAAAAATCAGTGGTGCTGTAAATTTGTTTCAGAATTGTCCCTCACAGAGTAAAAGTAATTTTCTGACTCAGACCTGAGCTTTGAAATGTACTACTTATAGGTAAGAGTCAGTGTATATGTTTTAATGGTTGGCTTGCTATTCATTTGGCTCTTTTACTGAAAATGTAAGTTATTTTTTCGCTGGAAATGCCAACTCAATCAAATAACTTCAACTGTAAATTCAAAGGAACAATTTTTAAAACTTTGCCATTGTTGTTAAAGTTTATTAACTAAATAGCATAAGCTAATAATTAAAAATGTAAACATATTTACCTCTTTTTATGCACCTATGTTAAACTTTCATGAAATTTGATTCCATTTTTTGCTATTATTTTCATGTTATGCTGTGAAAAGAGCTAGGTGCTAAGAATTTATTTTGCTGTGTTGTTCAGAGAAGAAGCAAACACCACAATGGCTCTTTTTAACCCATTAGGAAACATATTCTTTATGATTAAAATGATGCCTAATGAGCCACTAGATGGAGCAGTCAAATCTAACTTTTATCAATCACACTCTTTATGCAAGACAATTTCTTTCTTAACAAATAAAGAATTGGAAGTGCAGGCACACCTTCCTACTCGAACTGGTAATTTAAAAGCCTTCTTCAGAACTTACCTCTGTGTGCATTTTCCTGAAGGCAGATTTGCATTGTCCTGTAACTTCAGTGGAGATAGTGTCTGGAATGTATTCTGGATATGGAAATTACACCAATACAGTTCTATGGAAGCAGTCATTCATTACGTGAGTTGAGTCTTATCCTCAGAAAAAAAAGTAAACATAGCAAGAAAACAGCACTGGTTTTGAGAATCACGAGCCAGACTTCCAACATTTTTGAAAGCTTAGAGATATACATTAACGGATGACTGTATTTGTGCTTAAGAAATCTTGCTGATACTTTTGATAAAGTCATATGTTTTCTTCCTACTTACCCAAAGCACATTTCCTTACATCCAAATTTTTTTATGCGCATAGGGTAGTTGTTATGGATTTGCTAGTAATGGAATTGTCATCATCTTTAAGCTGAGACTGTATGCGGGAGGCCAAAACAACCTCCTGGAAATGGGAATTGGAACTGAATGCTTAGGGATAAATCCAGTTGTGCTGCTGTGGACTCTTTTCCACAGAAATCAGTTATACAAAAAGTTGATTTATCTGTTTCTGTTAATCAGTTTTAAATCTAACCATCAAGCAAGTCGTATGAAGTAGCTACTCCTACAAGCCACAGTACTTCGTAAGTCATTAATTTTTGCCAGTGACGAGGTTTGTTTGATGGGATTCTTTAATAAACAAATGTACCATTTACATTTTGACAAAACTTTTTCTTTAAAATACCCAAACCAAAACAAGAAACCCCAACTAGGACAACAGAAATGATATTAACTTAAGGCCAGACATCAGTTATCTGTGCTATTGTGGATCTAATCTTACTCTGACCTAGAAAATTATTATAAGGATTAGGAATGAATTTTCTGGCAATACTTAAACAAAAAACATGGTCACCATTAAACCCTGCATTTAGATGGGTGGGGGTTTTGGGTGGCTTTTTTGTTTGTTTTGTTTGTTATTGTTTGGATGCTATATAACATGTTTAAAGTAATAGAAAATGCTATTTAACAGTTTGACCTTTTGAAATGTTCAATATTTATGGTACTGCTTCTCAATATCTAGGTTTAAATCTGAAATTTTTAAAATTAGAGGATCTAGAAGGAATCAGACTTGCAGGAGAAACTGGAAACTAAATCGTGTCTATGCAGATAGAGGATGGGGGAAAACAGAATTTTGTTAGTAGCGCAGTACTAAACAATTGGCAGTGGAACTCGGAAATGCTGGATGCAGGAGCAGTAGATAGCAGGATGTTTCTTTCCTGGACGTTGCATACCTGCGTGCCTGAAGGGGTTTCTCTCATTTGGTCATGCAGCAGTGCTCTTGTGTCTTCCAGTCTGCTGCAAAATGGCAGGCGATGTTCTGTAAAACTCTCCTAAAGGACCTTTAGGAACAGCGTGGCAATGCTGCTTGTCTGGGATGCCAGTGGAAGGCACACCATAGCCTGCTCCTGATGTGTGTGTTCAGAATGTGTTTTTCAGACAGATACCAGGTTACTTCACTTCTACTTTGAATTGATTGGCTTGGATCAAGGTTTGAACTAGAAGCTGTGGAGTAATGACAGCATGACACTGATTTAGCCCAGGCTAAATAGAAGGCCAAACTTGTTAGTGCCAGTATGTCCCTCTGTTGATGCGACTACATCATTTCTGCTTTTGCCAGCTGGCCAACAGTATAAACAGAATATGCTCATGTCTGAATGGAACGGAACATTGATGAGCTCTGACAAGTTTGATGGGTGTTTGAAGGCAGACATTCCTTTTAGTGTGTCTTTTTCACTGTAGTCATCTCAGTTCTTAATCTCTGTTTTTGCTCAGATGTTATGAGAAATGACAGGCCAAACTATGTCAATCTGTTGAAAAGAAAATCACTTCGTATGTGTGGATATAAGTGTTTGTATATTTATATGCAAATATATATATTTATATAAAAAAGATTTTCTTATGTAAATGTTAAATGGCTGACAGTTATCCTTGCAAAGTTTGTAACTCTTTTGCCAAAGAATCTGGAAAATACTCAGTCTTCTTCAATGGGCAATACTTTACTGAAGAGAAGATGCACTTTTGCTGTGTCAGTGTACAGAGAACAGAAGTGTTTTAATTAACCCAGTGTCAGCTAAACTCTGCACTTCAGCCTATTAGAAGCAAGTATGTTTTCTCTGCTGCATAGCTAAAAGCTGCATCCAAGTTTTCTATGATCCCAGGAGTGCATCCTGTGGTCTGGCGTGCTGCTAGCTTAGCAAAGGAAAGCATTGATTCCTCTCCATAAATCTTTGTTTCAATACTTTTTTGCATATTTAACATTTCACCGCTAGATGAATTTCAGTCCTTTGACTATCACTTGAGGCAAGTGGTTATGTCAGTTTTCCACCCATCTCATAATTCACCAATCAGTCCATATCTCTCTGATTTGGATACAAGGATATTGTGAAAGACTTGGTTGAGAGCCTTGCTGCAGTTGCATTAAACAATATCTGCTTCTCTCACCTTTTCTGCATGATTTCCCATCAGTAAAGCTATGCTGATGGTTCCCATTCAGCTTCTTGGCCTTCATGTCCTCAGGGTTGCCTTCCAGAAGGATTTGTTCCGTAACATTCCTAGGGACTCAGATTAGCCTTCCAAGTTTGTAGTTTCTCAGGTCCTTTTTCTTGCCCTTCTTGAAGGGAGATGTGGCATTTGCTTTATCCAGTCACTGTGAATCTTCCACATTAGCCAGGACCTTTCAAGGTGGATCAGACAGGGCTACAGTGCAACAAATCGCATGCAACACCTAATATTCCATCTCAGATCCTGCAATTGTGTTACAATCAATTCTCCATTGTAACTTGGCTTTGAGGTCTTTTCTGTTGTTTCTCTCACTTCCTAAATTAAATTCCAACTGAAAGCATAGATTTTTTTTTTTTTTTTTTCATGGAATTGCTCTTTCTGTGCTTCTGAATTAAGCTTAGGACCATTCTGTGGCTTTCTTCTTTAAAAAAAAAGTGTTGTGAACCTTTCCTTTTAGAGGAAAGTTGCATTTTCATCCAGACATTAAATTGGATAGCACATTTAATGTTTGGAATTTGACCTTTTAAAACTTGACAACCTGAAGGTTTGGATATCTCTGTGATCATTTTTCAATTTCATTCTTTTCTAATGGCCTTAGAAAATTTTATAAATGCAGGAATCTCATACATGAATTAAGATCTAGAATAACTATTAACAGGAACATTAGGAAGAAGCTAAAATATGGTGGTTAAAATCTAAGTATTAGATGCAGAGTGTAGCGTGCCTCAGAGGATAGTGGCAGTAAAAACCTCCTGAGATTCCACAGGTAATGTTGTCCAAAGCAAAGGTTGAAAGTGTGCTATAACTTAATTATGTATTTTTATTAGCACAACAGAAAGGTAACCAGATTTTCAGTTAGGTTTGTACTGCCTTGCTACTATTAATGGATGTAAAAGTAAATAAATGAACTGTCAGCATCTGAGTCTCAAACTGTCAGATGGGCCTTTTGGGCAACCAGAACACTCTATTTGACAGGGGCTGGGAGGAATGAAAAGCACCCTTAGGGATGTGCAGTACACAGTTGGTGGCACTGTCCTTTTCTGCAAAATGCCCTTTCTTAACCTCAGAATGCTCTTCTTTTGCTCCTCTCTTCCCCTGTTTTTCAGCATATACTTGCATATTCAGCATATACTTGCAGACACTTCTAACTTTTAAAGCTGAAGCTGTTAGACAAAGATGGTTAGGCAGGGCTTTGACAGGTCTTATGGCTAGGGAGCAGTGAGTAAAATTGGTGTTGAGGACTGCCCAATGTGGGGACAGAAGAGCAGACAAAGGTTGCATGTATCTACTGTGAAGGGGAATGGAGGACAGTGAGAGCTTCAACAACACTGTGAGGCAAAAATAAGCTGTCTAAATACCTTTGAGTGAAGACTTTATTAGTTTCTCCACAAACACAGCATTCCATGTGAATGCTGGGAGCAGGAAAATACAGAAAACAAGCCCTGTATAGTGCAGACTAGTTCAGAAGTTCTGAGGTTGTAGTGAATAATTAAATACCTGCTGAGCTGGATTGTGGCAAAATCCCTGGCCTTGTATAGTATGTGCTGCAAGGCAGGTGAGCATTCAAGATCCAGGTGAGTTATGTTCTGAAAATGAAGCATACCCCTCAACACCAGCTCTGGCAAAACAGGAGGACGTCCTTCAAGGTCGAGCACAGAAGAGTCAGTGGGATAATGGATGTGCTGTGGAAGCACTGGGCACTTGTCTTGCTCTTGTCTCTTGTCTCTTTTGCAAGGCATGTTCTCCAGCTTCAGGGTAAAGCTGGGTATGTGTTCCCTTGTCAGTATACGTCCAGATGATCACTGTCTCTTGGAGTATATGAAGCCTGGCCATCATCCTCCAAAGAAGTATCTCCTAACAAGGACACATCAGTGAAAAAAAAAGATGTAGACAGTCATGTTGTCATTCTGCTAATTCTATGCTGCTGGGGAACCTGAAACTCAACAGTGGCCAGGGTTGTCAGACTGACAGGTGAAATCAGTGTTCAGCACCAATATTTTGATCATGTGATCCAGAAGTACAGGGAAACAACTTGATTAAAACTGTATTTTCATTATTATTAATAGCTCTATATAAAGGTGAAAGAACTGTAAGATCTCATTAGCTTAATTATTAATCTTATCCCTTATAAGCTTCCCTTTGTTGCTTTACTGTCTCACATTTTAGTAACCAAGGAGGCTTTTATTTTTTTTTTGTGTGTGTTTCTGAAGTCCTGCAGTATCTAGATATGCTGCAGAGAATAGTATATTTTTAGAGGACTGTCTCTGCCAAGGAAATAGTTTTGCCATTTTATGGTGTGGATATGATTAAATTAGATTAAATTCTTTAGCAAATGTGATTACTCGTAATTCACTAATCATCACCCCAAATATGCTGGGGAAGGTTTTCTTTTCTCATTTATCTTGAGTATGTAATTTGGAATGTGAAATGTTATTTCCATATTTTCAATTTAGAATATATTTTTCTTATATTTAATTACAATTCCATGCACACTTCTGTTATGTAAGAAAAGTATTAAATCATCCAATTCATTTGAAAAAATGATGAATTTTTCAAAGGGCCACTGTGCTAGAAGTAAATTCTACAGCTTGGGAAGTTTTACATAACTTAAGAGCTGCATTTCCTTTCACAATTGCTTCATTTATGCAGTTCATTAAAACTTGTTCAGTGCACCACTGCTGAATATAAATAAAAACTGCAGCAGTAGTATAGATTACTTGGATGCCTGAGCCTGGGTCTACTGCTGGCTTTAAAGCACTAAGAAACTTCTTTCTTGTTCTATCTGGAGAGGAAGGAGCCCATCTTCTTTTCTAAGGATTGTTAATTCTGGATTCCTAAAATCATTAACTCCTTCTAGAGACTGAAACTCCTTCCCATTGCAGCAAGCGTGTACAAACTAATGCAGTAATCGATGCTTGCACTACACTGCAGAGATTTGTTTTGATGACAAGAGCCCTGTTTGGTGTCACCGGTGTTGAATGCTTGACGCTGCAGAATAATTTGGCTTGGAATCAGGACGCAAGGACCTTAAGGACTTCTTTTCTATCGTCTCCTTCACACTGAAGTGGATTTTTGCTTGCATTTCAGTTTTGCTACAATTACAGGCTGGAATTCGGCAACCTACTAGATGCCAGTTGTGCTTTTTTAACCGTTCCCTTGCTGATGCTGCTATGTTTGCTGGGTTTCTTCAGTTTCTGCTCCATACGTTGCATTCAGGGTCAGGTAAACAAGTTGCTATACAGTGCTGAGGTTTTAGATATATTTTTGTATTTTATATTATTTTAAAGTATATTTTTCCATAAGCAGATTTCTTTAACTGTATAGTTTGAGTGAAGATGATGTGTCCTCTGAATGTAAAGTATTAATTGAAGCATATATTCATGTTAAGCAGGGAATAAGGAACCGTTTGCTTCTAAGTCTGCATTTCAGTTATGTTTATACTTTGAAAGCTCATATCAAATTTTATATTAGTGATGCTAATGGCATGAGTTTTTAAACAAAAATTTGTATTTTGAAAGCGCACATCAAAACATAAATGTGTTTCTGAGAATTAATATTCTGATTGCATTATGACTGGTTTGCATTTTGGAGAAGGCATGGGTAAAGAATCTAGAAATTTACTTTAAAGAACAAATAATGACCTTGTGTATTATTTCTCTTTGGCAGAAGACTATTGATATGTCTTCAATCCCCTGAACTGTCCTATTGTTAGTAGCTTTAACAAGTTCAGATTGGAATATGATTCTGTTACTTTTATTTTTGCGTTTTATTTGGGGAAGAGAATATTCAAATCCATGCACATAGAACGAGAATATGTTTACTTAGCATAATATATAATTACGGTCATGATAATAATGGCCTATAATAAATTACGGTAGTGGTTTTGTATATTATCTCTGCATCATCATAGTGATGTCCTTCCCTGATTCAGAAAGTGCAATGCATCAGCCCTCTCCTGGTGGTGGTGGTGGTGGTAAATATCTGTATTTTGGAATAAGGTCCTCAGCTAAATCTCTGCAGAAGCATTAGACAAAGTGAGAGGAAGGAGTGATGACTGCAAGTTCCTTGGGGCTTATGCAGTGTGTTGAGAATAACAAATATCCTTTAAAGCTTTTATCTAAGTAGTTGATAGGACTGTTTGTAAAAGTAATTTTTGTAAAGTATTTTTTCACTAGAAGAATTATTGTGAAAGATTGTGTGTTAGAGTAAGTCATGAAACAGGTTTTATCCTTTCAAATATTACAGCTGTGTTATTTAACATATTGTAAGAAATCCTTGTGTGAATTCATTTCTTAGAGAATAAGAGTATACTGAGGACAGAATCTGCAGAGATGTGTTGGAGAAAATGTGAATAGAGTTGGAACTGAAACAGCAGCAAGAATATTGGGAAAACAAGATGCTGCTAAGGTTGGAAAGAGACAATGTTCAGCCTTAGCTCTTCAAGTTTAAAGCGGAAGATTGGAGAAAACCTGTGGTTAATGTCAAAGCCTTGCACTGTCTCTCACACTTAAGTTGTTTATACCTACATAAAGAAGGTAAACCCTTGTTTCTTCTTCAGGCTACTCAGTGTGTTAGACAGCTGTAACCTGCCTTTCAGAGACCTCTTGCACATTTTGGCATAAGTAGATGAAAAAGGTCAAATAGGTTTGGGATTGAGAAGTATAGAGCTGTAATACCCTGCGTTGCAGAGATTCAAGGCTGTGCCGAGGGCAGTGTCATACAGCATCATGGCTCCAGCCTTTGGAATAGCATAGAATTGGAGAACTAGATGATACTTTAAAATCACATTAGTCCCACTGTCATTGGTCCAGTTTTGGTCTCTCTTGAGAACATCTGACTTTTTGTGTGATCGAGTTACAAAGGATTATTAAACCAGACCATCTGTATCTCTCTGGCCATTAAATTTCACTCATCTCTCCCTCATAACTACAGTTCAGTTAAATATTCCACTTTGATAATTAATCTGTGTACTGCAAGAGGAGAACCTGAGAGACTGAGCTGTCATCAAGGTCACTTTCATGTCAGGGTGTTGATTACGTGTGAAGGTGCCCAGCAGTCAAACCATGCTGCAGAGTAAAAGCAAAACCCAAAACCACCACCATCAAAACCTAAAGTTCTCCATCAGTGTCACCTGTAAGGGGTTTTGGTAAAAGGTTTTAGACAAGGCACCTGAGCCTGGCCTCTGGCCAACCCCTCAAGGGCAAGGGTGGTAGTTTTCAGACAGCAGCAAGACTTGTATGCTATCCTCTCTTATTACCACTGTGATAGATTACATCCATCCCATCATCTTCTGCACACCCAGTCCTTAACTGGTTGACTGACTTTCCCTATTTCTATACCAGTTTATCCTGGTCCTAGTGTGGAGCCATTTCCTTGTCTGCCCTTCACTGAGTCTTCTTTTTTTCCAGTTCCTATTTTCAGTTTGTCAGGGTAGCTTTAAAGACCAGTCCTAGTGTCCTGTAACTAGCCATTCATTTCTCCTTGTAGTCAAGTTACCTATGAATCTAATATGTTTCTGGTTTATTATCTAGAATGGTAATGCGAGTGTTGACTATTCCTGTATCTCAGACAAACATGACAGACTGCTTAATGAATACTTTGGGTTTTTTTGTTACCAATTTTAGCAGTTTAGAATATGCTTTTCTAAATAGCTTTTTCACCTTATGCTGGTTTTATTTAGATATTTTTTCTGGTGTGACTCTAACATGGCATGCTCATAAACAAAAGTCCTGCTCAACTCAAGATACTAGACATCTGCTGTAACCTGTGTTACTGCAGCGGTAGGAAATGACATTGGGTTATTATCGGCACTTTGGATTTTTTTAGGTCTTGTCTCTTCTCTTGCTATCCTGAAGGTGACTTGTTTTGTTATAGTGTTTTTTTCAGGAACTGATACTAAGTTAACTGGACTACAATTTCTAGTCCCTCTTCGCCTCCCCTGTCCTTTAAAGATATGTGCTGTGTTTGCCATTTCTTAGTTTAGTGGAACTTCATCCGTACTCCCCAGATTCTCAGGAAATAATTGTTTCTGGTAGTGAGGTAGCTTCAGATAGGTCTGTAAGTATTCCAGGACTAACTGAATTAGCCTAGAGTGTACTATATCTAGGTAGTCTTACTGCTTGGTACCGGATACTAAGTACCAAGGTCTAAATATTTGCAGAATGATCTCGATTGTTTTTGCATACTTTGCTGTTTGCATTAATTTTGTCTTGTATGCTTCCAGGTACCCTATCACTGGGTGATATTACTCTCTCCTAGGCAAATTCTTGCTGATTGTTCACCTTCTTCTAGCAAACGAAATATTTATGACTTACCTGGTCAGTCTTTGACTGCATTTTTTTCTTCTTCTGTGTTTGCCTGGTTCTACTTCTGATATTGGTATTATTTATTCAAGTGCTTCTGTGATTGCTGGACTCCTTTTGCTGTCATGGCTGCTTCCGTATTTTCTCTAAAGTTGGGGTGTTTTGGTTTTGTTGTGGGGTTTGGTTTTGGGTTGTTGGTTGGGTTTTTTTTTTTTTGTTTTCTTCTTATAGAAATGTTTTGGATTTTAATTCTGCTCAGCTTCATTCCCATTTTAAAGGTGACAAAGTTTATTCCCTTTCATATTCTTCACTATTTCTTCTCTACTGGTGGAAAGCAAAGCTTCAAAGGTCCTTTGCTAGTTGTTTTCCTAGTGTCAGTGATCTCTCATTGTGTGCTCCAAGGATTCTTCCTACAGTATTCCCCTCTGAACTGGAGAAATGAAAACCTTTAAAACCTCTTGTTATCTTCAAATGCAGCGTAATGGAGGATTCTGATGAATGCTGATGATAAAAACAATTAACCACTCCTCCCCCAAACAACAAAACAAAAAACACCCAAGCCCCTCACTAGGCTCTAATCTTCCTAATGTGGTGTTCTGGAATAGGTCCCCCACCATGGTACCGCTGTGTTTTTCTCTTTAATCATGATCCATTTAATGTGCTGCCTTTCCTTGTACAGTTCTGAAGATTGGGACAGCTAGGAACTTTTCCTCCTCAAACTTTCATTTGCATTGGAATATTTGGGATTAATATTCTCCTTCAATTTTCATGAAAGTGAAATCATAATTTGATTACAAAATATAATCTGTTATTTCTGAAGTGACTTGTGCAGCTCTGCATGACTGAGTTCGTGACATTCAACAGAAAGGGTTACTGTCTTTCTGCCTTCCCGTTCCTGTGGTCCTGCAGATAAGGAAAAGCCTTGTTCCCAATTGCTGCTGTTTCTATGAGGATGTTTATAAACACTGTGAATTACCTTCTTTATCTGAGCAGAAATGCTTTTCTTCTTCCCCCACATTTTCAAATATGGCTCCCTGGCCATAGCCCATTTTGGTCACCATTTTTGCAGTGGGTGCTACCAGGCCACTGATACCTCACTGGGCATTGTATCCTTGGGACTTCTAAGGCTCTTTCACAAGCTTACACTTTTTAATGTTTTGCTTATCCTTGTAAAGATTTCTATGTACTCTGGCAGTGTAGATACACCCTGGGGGTTGAGGAGAATCTGCTTTCTGCTTTGATTTTTGAATTATAATTCATTAATAAATCAGCCTTTAACAAATATTAAGATAAAGAATATTCAACTGAATTTTTTTTTTTTTGTTTGGTTTGTTTTTTTTTTTTTAGGGGAAAAATATCGGAAGAGACCAAAATGAATATATTACCTTTGTTTCCAGTTAACACCTACTCAGCTCAATTGCTTTTAAATATCCATGGGGGGAAGAAGGAGGGAAGAAAACACACACTCGCAATCAACCAGTAACCTTCCCCAACCCCCCTCCCATATTACCCCACCAAAAATAAAATAACCCCAACCCCCAAACCACCACATGCCCCACACTTAAATAGCTGAAAACTTTTTAAGCTATTTTGCCTATATGGGCTTTTAAAAATACTTTCTCCCAGCTCTCTGTAAAAGGCAATGAAACCAAACCAAAAACATCCCCCCCCCCCAACAAAACAACCCCCTAACCCAAAAAAACTCAAGCAAAACCAAAAACAGAACCCCAAAGAGAAACCAAACCAAAAAAAAAAAAAACAGGGAAAAATAAAATGTGTTATCTGAAGAACAGCACAGCATACTTGAAGTGCTGGCAGCTCTTTCAGAACAGCAGAAAAGTTATTAAGAGCTGGTCAGGCTTTTAGTGTCCAGGAGAGCTCCCTGACTGGTTTTAAACCACGACACCATGTCTCCAAAATTACTAACCCATCTGATATTTTGAGATAACTTGCCCTGCGTTTTGCAAATTTCATCCTACACTGAACAGAAATATTATCAAGAGATCATGCCAAATCAAAAACAGGGTTTATAATATGCAAAAGGAAAGGAACTCAGATAAAACTGCTAACACAAGCTAGTGTCAATATTGAATTAGAATTAGTTAGCAAAACCAGATTTATTCTAAAAAGCTCTACATTTCATAAAGGAGATCTCTATCCATCCATCCATCCATCCATCCATCCATCCATCCATCCATCCATCCATCCATCCATTCATCCACCCATCCATCCAGCTACAGAATTATTTTCCATTCAAGAGTAATCAAAGTCAGCAAAATCAGCACTCGGAGCTAGCACTGAGACAAAAAAAGAGTTTTCTTAAATCTTTAGATACCACAGTATCAAAAAATCAATTAAATGTTTGCTTGCTGATTTGATGTTCTTGATGCTGAGAACCATGTTTTCTGGTATCCTCAAGAAAATGTTTAATAAGGTTTTTAAAAGAACTTTTCAGATTAATGGGAGTTCATGTATGTTGTTTAGTATTTTCATCGCTGAGTCTCTCCAGGTTCATCAACAGTTGAAAAGCTTTCTGAAGACCTTCTGAAGAGAGTTTTCTGGGGGCCATCCCTTTGCGAAGTGCATATATTCTTGGACTCACATGCTTACAATAAGCCTTACACATCCTCAGAATAACATTTTGGACAGTCTCTGGGATAAAAATAAGCATCTAGCTGGAAAGGGTTAATGAGCTCTTCAACACCATCAGTGTTTGAATAAAGGGACTAAATAGTGTTGTCTCAGGGAGTCACATGAGCAGACTCCCTAGAGGTTCAGGAAACTTAGAATAGCTTCCTTGTTGCAAGTTCATATCACAATATGAACTTGTGTTCATATTAAAAGTTTTAGAAACATTCAGAAATCATCAGCTTGCTACTTGACCAGATAGGTCATGATTTTTGGCTTCAAGTTTTCAGTTGGCAAGATTAGTAATCCTCGCTTTTAGTAATCCATAACGCTAACAACACTGAAATGATTCAGGTAGGAAGTTCACATTGTGGAATGTTCAGATGGGCCCAGATGTTTTTGTGTTGAAAGTTCTTTTGCAAGTATTACTTTAGAGAAAAGTTCTTGGAGAAAAATTCTTAAGCCGTCAAAGAACACAAGTGTAGTACTTTCTTCTGAAAGTGTAAAATGTACTAATTAAAAAAAAAAAAGTCACAATCTATAAAATACAGATGTTTTGCTGCATAAATATGTGGATAAGAAACTTGTTACATTGAGCTGAATGATCTGAGAGGCTGGCTCCAGCTTTGGCAGCTATTGGGGTCACAGGCATGTGTGCCAGATCTGTACCCCAAATATGAGTGTTGTGCATAGAAGCTGTCACTTGTATGGAGTGCTAGTCTTTATTTGAACTTACAGAATGTTAGCTTTCAGAGTTTAGGACATGTGCCAGCAGGGAATTTAAACCCAATGTGATTATGTATTTTCTGCACAAAATAAAACCTAAACTTCACAGTCACATGCTGTATTCTTCCCTCATACTGCGTGAGCCAGCCTGCCCTTTAACTGTGCAATTGGTAAAACACAGACCTCATTCTGCAAGGATTTAAGTTCTTAACTGTAGGTATCTGAAGTGCGTTGATTTGAGAGGAAGGAGATAATGAGCATTTTTGTGATGCTTTCTGTATAAATAAGTAGGTAGCTTTTGAATTCTTAGATTCTTTCCACTTAGATGCTAGGACTGTCTGTCAAGCTGGGTACTTGTGTATTTTCTCTTTATGTGGTTAGTTAGCAGCTTGACTAGAATGATTTAAACATACATTGTTTATACACTGAACTAGTTTTCTGACATGATAATGTGATTAGTATCTTTTTTTTTTTTTTTCTTGGGCATAGAAGTACTTTCTTGCTTAACAATATGACCTGTCACATCTGTAACAGAAGATGGATGTTTTTGTTGGTAATAATAGTGTGCTGAACGCATTTACCAAGAGCACGCTGAGTGGTCTTGTAACGCATGAAAACTCAAGCTACGAAGGAGGAAGGCAATCAAGCTGATACATGGAGAATCTTTATGTTTGTTAAAACATTCTGTAGCTTAATATATGGTATCTAGTGATCATTTCCATAAGTTACTGATCCAGTTTCATAGGCACTGTGGAAGATATAACAGAGGATGCTCTGGGTCTTTGATAAAGCTTTATTGTCTGTTTAATGCAGGCTATATTTGACTCTTAAAAATTAACAAAGGCAAATAAATTACCATTGCATATGTTAATTACAGTGATCTAGCCTGGCTATACAGGAAGACAGTTTGTACCATAATTTTAAATGCCACCTCTGAAAATAATTGGTTAAGTTTCCTAGTTACATGATAGAACTGCTTAGCAGCTACATGTTAGGCTCAAGTAAGTGCCCAACATGGGCTGACTGACTCTTATCATTAGACTGTCTGTTTCTTGTCTTAAGTAACTGCTGCAAATCTAGTGCATCTGGTTTTGAGCAAAACACCAGAAGTGCATTCTTTGCTGAATAGCAGTCTGAATGCAGCTGGGATGGATTTGGGGTCTGAAACATCTAGGGTTATTTTATCTTTGGTATTCAGGACTCTCTGGAAATCACCATGGCTGGTCATACACAATAATGGACTTTCTTGAGCTTGTTTTGGCTTTGCGAGAGAGACAAGGTTGCCATTTCCAGCACTTCTTAGCTTTGCAGGGTCTCACTTAAAACCACAGAATCCCAGCACTAGCTTTTGGTATGGGTAGTGCTGCTGAAGATGGAGTATTTTAGAGAAAATGCAGGTTTGGTGCTATGAATTTTGCTTTCCCTTTATTTTGAAGACAGGCATGTTGCAGATATAAAATCAACAGCAATTTGAGAGTTTTATTCCCCGTCTTGAAATTTGATCGAAGACTGCAAAAGACTTTCACAGAAAAAAACTGAACACATTTGTGTCTTGAAATTAGATTTTTGATAATAGCTCTTTGTCCAAGAGTAAAATAATCGAGCAGCAGCATGTTAATAGGAAAAATATTTAATTGCTGGCAGGATGCAACTTCTGAATTATTCCCTCAGGAAAAAAGGTTGTATAAATATGTACTTGTTTCACTCCATACGTCATAAGTAAATTGTGCATTATAACTGCAGATACATTTTTAATAATATGCTCTAAGTTGAAATATGTTTTATATGTTTTAGAAATATATCAGTAATATAAAAAATAATGTTTTCATAGGGTCTTATGTTTAAATTTTTGATACTTCTAAAGTATTTTTTAGAAAGTGTTTAAAAGGAGTTTAAGCCTCTATATCAATTATTTGCTCCATAGAAAAGTTGTTTTTTCTTCTCCATAATGTTTTAAATTTGTCTTATTTTACTGTGGGGTTTTTTAGTGACTTTTACCACTGGAGAGAGTACACTGTGTATAGGGGGGTTTGTTGTGAGTTTTGGTGGGGTGGTTTTGAGAACATCTGAAATTCTTAAGCTGTGCTCTTAGATTGTAAGTTTTTGCATATTGTTTACCAATTCTCGAGTCTCTGCAATACTAGTTCAGTAAAATTATTTTGTGTAATTAAGCAAATAGTATGACAGTGCAAGAATAGCATAAATAGGTGTTAAGTAAAGAATAGCAATGACATAGGATGATCAAGGAGAAATTGGTTTTTTTTGAAGCATAGCTGTAACAGAGAACTGAACTGCAGATGTCAAGACCCTCGTGTCAGTGTTGCTGGCATAAAATATTTTTAAAGCTCAGTTGGGGGTTTTGTTCCTTCATGTTTTAATTCACATATTCTATAGGTGTTTATGAATATAGATTAACTGACATTTTCTATTGTCAGCTCCTTTTTACAGCTGCAGATTCAGCCAAAAGTTTGTATGCCGGTGCTCTGCATTGAACTGAATTTTACTAGGACTCTTAAAATTAAGTAATTTTTCAAGAATGTGGACATTTTTTAACCCCAGTTCATGCATTTTTGCATGTAGGCCTATCACTGTCAATCAAGATTTTAAATTTGATAGCTACCTTTATGCTTTCTCAGCATAATGTCCATGCTCCACCTCAGCAGAGCAGCACAGTGCAGTTCCTGCACTCAGCTTCTGAGATCAGAAAGCAAAAAAGCCATGGGAGGCTGCATAGGACACAGCTGATGACTTGAAAGTGCAGAACAGACAGGAAGGGTGAAAGGGACAGAAGCTGAAGGTTTAGGTATGGGGAGGAGGGGGTGATTAGTATCAAGGGGTGAGGGGAAGAAGGGAGTTAAATACACAACATAAAGAAAGGACACCAAAGCCAGAAACAGGAGACCGCAGATGAATGATGGCAACAAAATGGACAGGGAAGAAAAGCAGCAAAGGGCAGGTAGTTGGTGGGGATGGGAAAACTGGCCAAGACAGAAGACACATAAGAGGACTTTGCAGGAACTTGGTGGGGAAGGATGCTAGTGGCATGAATCAAGTGGCCATGGATATGCAATAAACAGGAGGAAGAACAGCAAAGAAACTGAGGCCCAGAAGCTGAAGCTGGGGAAGGACAAAAATTGAGCAGGGAGCAATAGGGACAAGAGCAAAAAGGATGTCAGCACTTGGACACAAACATCTGCATGGTGGAGCTGACATTTATTCCTGCATGCTCTATTGCTGAGCAAATAGCTGTGAAACATGGAGGGAAAATGTGTTGTGCTTTGCCTGTGGCAGGCCAGCTCACCCAGCAGAGAGCTGCTGTTTGGTGTTACTGTTGAGTCCATTAATGAAAATTGGAGAGCTCTGTGCCCCAGGTACCAGTTTACTTCTGGCACTTGGGGTGGCAGTCTGGTTCATGGATTTGTTGTTCTTGTTGCAATTTTGAAGTCTATAAAGGTGCGAGGAGCAATGCTAAAAATAAAATATGAAGTTAAGCTCTCCAGAATTGCAGGACAGCAGTTAGGTAATGCAACCGCAAACTGCCTCATGCGGTTAAGCGTATGATAATAATAAGCTGTTTAAAAACAAGCTTGTGCATATAATTATGTAGATGGTAAGCTATTAAAGATTTTATGGGTTATAGAATGATACAGCTCTTATTTCATAATCGGCATCTAAATACTTGCAGAAAGTGAAAAATATTAAAGTATTAATGTAAATGTATGTCTTTTTTTCTTTCTAGAAGCGTGCTTTATTTGGGTTTCTGTTGGATGCCTGTGTGCTGATAAGAGTAGTGATCCAATAGTAGCATTACAGAGATGTTTTTTATAAAATGTTAGTGAAGATGTATTGCCTGAAGTGCACGTAATAAATGAAATGTTTTCTGATGATATAGAGCCTATCAGGAGCGAGGAGGGTATCCGCAATAACTGACTTTAATGATATAGTAGGATTTTTACCTAGTATCTTTTAAATGATCACTGAGGAGTCTGTAGGAATGTTGTTAGGAAAGCGTGTGAAGAGTTGTTCTGTACCGAAAACTAACTCTGGAACATAATAATTTAAAGACTTGAAAAAAAAAAAATAGTCACTTGTGAATTCAAAACCAGTATTATCAAACTGTTCCACTAACATATTTCAAATCACCAAAGTCCTCTGCCCAAGTGAGCATGAAAAAATGCCTGAAATGCAGGCATTATAAAATCATAGAATCACAGAATAGTTAGGGTTGGAAAGGATGTTAAGATCATCAAGTTCCAACCCGCCTGCCATGGGCAGGAACACCTCACACTAAACTATGTCAACCAAGGCCTCGTCCAACCTAGTCTTGAACACTGCCAGGGATGGAGCATTCACAGCCTTCCTGGGCAACCCATTCCAGTGCCTCACCACCCTAACAGGAAAGAATTTCCTCATTATATCCAATCTAAACTTCCCCTGTTTAAGTTTTAACCCGTTACCTCTTGTCCTATCACTACAGTCCCTAAGGAAGAGTCCTTCCCCAGCATCCCTATAGGCCCCTATAGGCATTGATACAAACCTCAGTGCAAGGTGACAGTGTTTACTTCAGGGTCTAAAACTAACCTCTGAAGTGATAGTTTAGATTTTGTTTTCATTATGGTTTTGTTTGTTTGCGTGTTTAAAGGCATTGTAAGCTAATTAGCAGAATAATTGCTATTTTTCAGGTAACTTAAAAAATATCTCTTGGTTATTTCAGATCAAGCTTTTATATACTACTGTTATTGCAAGACAGCATTAGAAAGAGTTGTGGTTTTCCTTTCTAATGACACTATTGCAGTTTTGTTAATACACCGTGGCAATGCCCAAATGGATGAATTAACACCAAGGCTCAGAGCTCATATGTGTATTCTGTTTAAAACTAATGTTACCACAGAAATCCTTTGGGCTTCTTCCTGCTCTAGCAGTCTCACTTTTACCCTTCTGTTGGATCTGTTTAGCCTGCATCATTTTCCTGTGTCCTTCCCAATATTGCCTTCACCCTTCTTTGCAAAGAAAAATGTGCTCCGTGTTGCATTGCCCAGTATTCTTCCTTTTGCAATTCCTGCCTCATCCTTTTCCTCCTCAAAGTACAGTTACATCAGTCCTCTGTCACAGACAACTGCCAAGGAAGCTGGTAGTTTTTTGCTACCAATTCTACAGCCTTCTACAGCTGTAATGTATTTAGTCAAACTATGGTTTCCTTAGTTTTCCATAAGTGCAGTATACTCTTTGTGGTGTTACACTCTGCTGCCTTTTCTCCCAAAGCCAACCCAAAGTTCCCCTCCTTGGCCCTATGGGCTCATGGCTTCCAGACCACTGTAATTTATGGGTTTATTTTTGATGTACATATAAATTTCTGCCAAGCAAAATGGAAGGTTGCACCCTGCTGTTGGTACTATTTTCTCTATTTGTGTGGCTGTTTTCCCAGGTGCCCTTGAATGGCTCTTCTGCCCTCTGTCTGTACAGTACCCGTTGTCATAGTATTGATCAGCTACTTTGCAGATTCTGGAGTGTGGCTGACTGTTCTGTCTTTAACTATAGCTAAGTGCCTATTTTGTGGAATATTCTCTCTTGTGTCATCATTAGCTGTAGTCCTGTGTGTGTGTTGAAGAAGCAAGGGGAGGAGGAGGGCTGTGAATGTGATGCATTGGGGTCCATTCTTGAAAGATGACTGGGCAAAGTAAAAAAACAGCCAGAGTGCACAGCCAGTTCTGAGGTGCTATTCATGAAAAAGCAGAGGTCCAAATCAATTTGGTTTTAAATTATTATGCTATATTGATTTCAAATTTATATAAGGTAATTTTGAATCATAACGCAGGTTTTGTATTTGCTTCCTCAAACTATTACATGTTAAGATTCATGCCTGCAGAAGTAATCATTGAATATGTCTTTCTCTGTTTGAGAGATTACACATTTCTTTCTATTCATATTCTTCCAGGTGACTTGGATTATTACTGGCTGGATCCTGCCACGTGGCACAGCAGGGAGACATCCCCCATTAGTTCGGTAAGAAATAGGAAAAAGGAGGTTTGTAAGTATGAATGAAAATATTTGCTGATTATTTCAGTTCAGCGTAGTAATTTTGTTGTGAAAAATTATTCTGTACAAATTATATGAACATTTGATTTGGTGAATCATGAAAATTGAAATCAGGCAGAAATTTTCATCAAAATATATACTAGTAAAATTGCCTGAATTTAAACTATTAACTTCTTTTCTAGACATGATACTAGATTTCACCGCATGCCACAAAAGCAGCTGTGAGTATGATGCTGCTCTGGGAGAGATTAGTAACTTTTCCTGTTGACTTAGAGTGGGATAGGATCATCTGGATTTTTAAAATTTTTTATTATACTGAACCCATATGGTAGAGCTGAATAACATGTATATTATGCCAAAGAACAGAATTTATGAATGAACTTTCCCAGGTCATGGAATTTAAAAATAGAAGTTTAATTTTATTACCTAAGGGATGTTTTAAATGTTTAATTGTATTGAACCTTGAACATCATAATTCTACCTGTAGACTTAGTGCTGAGGTGTTTTACAGTGGACATAAATATTTAATGACGTCAGAGTCCAACAGATATAATAATAGGGACCTCAGGTGTGATACGTAACACATCTGAGGGATGTTTGTGTCTACTGTGACATAATGATCTAGAAATTTTATTGGTTTATAAATGTGCATCTAAATACAGGAAGATGGTTCCACTTTTATTTCACTGCTTGTTTTTTTAACAGCATCCCGTAACGTGGCAGCCTTCTAAAGAGGGAGATCGCTTAATTGGGCGTGTTATTCTCAACAAGAGAACAACCATGCCAAAAGAATCAGGTGCATTACTGGGGCTAAAAGTAAGTATTGCATGGTTTATGTGGTAAATGAAAGAAACTTCCACTATCCTAGAGGTCTAACACCTTAAATCAGAGGACTCTCCAATTATGCGGTCATTTGATAAAAATAGATTCTTCATTTTTAGTAAGTTTGGAAAGTTATACAGATAAATTATGAATGTAAATATAATGAGTATGCATAAAAACCCTTTTATACAGTCTTCCACTTACTGCAAAGGAGCTGAACTGTTCTGATCAAAAAGCCTATGTTTATGTACCTTCCTATCTGCAAACATATATTACATTGCAATGCATTAATCGAGTCCTGCCTTTTCTAGCTCTACTGTTTGCATTTCGGTCAAGTAATTAATCTCATAATCCACATACATAAATGTCATCCAGATGCAAAGGTCAGTGTTTAAAATCCACGTAGCCATTCAGAAACAGAAATTCTTTAGAATGAAACTAAAAATTTATACAAAAATTTGCAAAAAAGACCTCTTAAAACATACTAGAGATTGTATTAAATGTAATTCCAGTTAATCTGGTGCCATAAAATTAAGACATTGGCAACACTGTTCATTTTATTTAAATCCGTAAATTAGTCATCTGTAGAGGACTTTTAGGTTCGTGTCCCTGTTTTGCCAGAACACATACAGAGATTGTGACTTTCCGAAGGTGGTGGGGACTACAATGTGCCAGTTCAAGAATTTCTCTCTCCATGTGTATTTTTAACTACATCATGCTCCAAAGATGAGAGAATTTAATTTGTGTGTCTTCCTCTCCCCGCTGAGAACAGCAACAATGTCATATATAAAACATTCCCATTCACTGAGGACTGAGTCCAATTCCAAGGGCTCCTTGTATGTAGTTGTCTGGTAGTTCAGTCCCTTGCATGTGATGGAGATGTGGGTTGTCGCTTCTGCTTATCATGTTGGGAGTTAAATCAGGAAAGAACTTTGTGATCTTGATAGTAGTTATGTCCTGGGTAAGAGCCATTTATCCACCTTGAAGTGAGATCGTGTGGCATGGGAATACAGAATTTGAGAACAGCTTCATCCTACTAAATGTCTCATAGTCTGTAGCACAAAGGCTGCTTCTTGCTGGCAGTAAGCAATTTTATTTGTTTTTTAATATGTGAGAAAAAAGTTTGGTCCTAGTAGGAAATGAACTTCAAGTTTTAATTGGATGTGCTCTTGCAATTTAAACTTAAGCACTTGCAGACTATTTGCAAAAAAAAGTACATCTTTGTGGTTATTTAGTAAGAAACATTCTTTCTGCAACAAATTTTGATATTTAGCAATCTGCATAAGATTGGTTAGTCAAACATTAAAAGGAATATGAATTTCACAGAATGGTTTGGGTTGGAAAGGACCTTAGGATCATCTGGTTCAACCCCCTGCCACAGGCAGAGACACCTTCCACTAGACCAGGTTGCCCAAGGCTCTGTCCAGCCTGGCCTTGAACACTGCCAGGGATGGAGCATTTACCACATCTCTGGGCAACCCATTCCAGTGCCTCACCGCCCTCACAGTACAGAATTCTTCTATCTAACCTAAACTTCCCCTGTTTAAGTTTTAACCCATTACCCCTTGTCCTATCACTACAGTCCCTAATGAAGAGTCCCTCTCCAGCATCCTTGTAGGTCCCCTCAGATACTGGAGGTCTGCTATGAGGTCTCCACACAGTCTTCTCTTATTTAGGCTGAACGGCCCCAGTTTTATTCATTTTGTGTCTTCTTTTCAAGTAGATCTGGCCTTTTTGTATCTAACTTCATCTTTAAGCCTCTGTGAAGCTCAAATGGACAATAGATATGCTTATGCATATTTCAGGTTTAATTTCAAACATAATTTGAAAACAGATGCTTGATATGATGTCAGGTTTGTCGCTTGGAAACTCACAAATTTATGATTAACTAGGTTGTTGGAGGAAAAATGACAGAATTAGGACGACTCGGTGCCTTCATTACCAAAGTGAAGAAAGGTAGCTTGGCTGATGTGGTGGGACATCTCAGAGCAGGTAAATCAATCAGTTGCATATAACATATACTGTTTTTTAATTATGCCTTTGGAATGCAACTGCTGATTTATATCAATGTTGGTCATGTGATATGATAATTTTTTTAAAATACAGGACGAAAATGTTGTTATGGAATGCCACAGTTGCTTACATTTCTAATTTGTTATTGACTCCAATTGCTTGATTTATGAGCAAAATGCAAGACAATCCTGATAAGTGCTGGTGACAGGACTGAGTGTCACTAGTAAATTTTTGCTTGCTGGTTCAGGAGATGTTTGTTATACTCTATAGAACCAATGCAAAGTTTTTTTTTAAACTGTTTCATTATGGCAAACAAAGTTCACTGCAGTTGCTTTACTTGCACTATAGTGTCACTAGAATGGTAATGTACTGTGTACGCAGTGGACCTTATTAGTGCTTCTTTCAGTGTAAATTGTTACAAATAAAAATGGTAAACAACCCAAGAAAATGATCTTAAAATATTTCATTTATATAAGATGTCTATATTGAACTTACAAATAAGTGGCTGTGCTGTTACCACTTTTCAAGCTCTAAAATGAAACAAGAACCATGCGCAGCAGTTGCTTTTCAAAGTTACTTATTAGCAGTTTATATTTTTACCATGTCTCTAGCAACTACTTTCCAAGTGTCCTCTTAAAAAAACAAAGTCTGTGCAGTGCTTCCTTAGGAATCCAGAAGCTCTGATAACAACTTGTATGAATTTAGGATAATTTCATGAAGCAAGTAGTAGTAATAAAGAAATAGAAAAGATGATCAGTCTCTAAAAATATCCTTCTTTGTTTTGCCATTGATAATATTTTTTACCAAATAAATATAGATGGGGTTAGTAACACCAATTATTATAATTCTTTATATATTTTCAGTGCAGATTATTATTATTATTAAAGAAAATAAGTCTTCACTGATCTTGAGGTATTTGGGCTGAAATGCTACATTTCTAATCACTGGTCTAGATTGTTTTTTAAGTCTAAGCTATTTTATTTTCTGTCCTTATGAAAAACCGCCAAAATTTGGCTAGTTGATAAATCCTTGAGTAATTGTATAAACCTTATAAATTTTAACAAAGGCAAATATGAAGCCTTGCATCAGGAGCAGAATAGCCCAGTGCAACAGTAAGCACTAGGAGCCAATTGTCTAGAAAACAGCTTTTCAGAAAAGCATCTGGAGATGCTGCAGGACAGTAAGTTGAACATGAGTCAGCAAAACACCCTTGCAGCAAACACCAATCATGTACAAGTCTGTATTAGCAGTATTGTGGTCAGCAGCTTGAGAGAAGTGGTGGTTGTTCTCTATTCAGTGCTTATGAGGCTGTATCTGGAGTACTGTGTCCAATTTGGGTTCCTCTACTACAAGAGAAATACTGACAAACTGGACATGTCCAGTTGGAGTTTACATGTCAAAGTTTTGAGTGTCTGGACGTTGTTTTCCTGTTTCCATGCCTGTTACTGAGAGCAGAAATCAGAATTTAAGCCTTACAATCAGCATCTCAGATGAAAGAGACAATTTGAAAGGGTCAAAAAGATCAAAAGTTGGACAAGCGAGCAAAAGATGGATGGTGATCTGGTTAGAACTAGCAGAAACGACATTTCACTCAAGTCCCCATTAGGATTTAGTTTTCAGTAAGAGTAATTGGAGCCACTTCTGTTAGTTTAGCATTTTGACTATGATGATCTTATGTTTAATCATCTTGGCAATTTTTATTTTCCACCTGTTTGATTTCCAACTGACTCTAAAAAGTAAAAAGTCTCCTAAAATAGCAATACAGACACCTTCCATGTTTCTCTTCAGGCTTCTCAATCATGTTTCAGGTATTCTGTCATCTTCAAAATATGACAGATAAATTGCTGTGTAAGTTAGGTTTAGATTTTTATTGCTAGAAATTTAGCATATGTCCCTGTTGGTTTTTGCTATTAAGTTGTGAGTGCTGCAAAGCTGGTCACATCTTGTTCCACTTAATGCCTGGTATGCTTCTCCAGATTAAGCCAATTATCTCTCAAGGAAACAGATGTTATTTTAGGGAAAATCAACACGTTAGTTTATAACAGTTGTTAGCATTAAAATACAGTCAGAATGACAGAAGAAACTGTGTGTGTTTTCACTAAGTTGTATAAATTTTAAATGAAGTTCCTAGGCAATATCTAATTCCTGTCCCCCTGTCCTGTCCCCACCCCCAGCATAACATGAATATACAAAATATTTAAAACCATTTCAGCTAAACAACATACTAGAAAATTAAACCTGGGTCAGCAATAATTTACTAAGCCTGTCATCAGCAAGCCCTCATGTCTTAAATAATGCCAGATTGGTTTGAAAGTTAGTGGAATACTCTTTCCACTGTGGAAGAGTGGAGTCCTTTCTTAAAATACCAAAATATAGACTGTTTGGGAAAAAAGACTAACAATTTCTGAGCATAAAGAGAAATTGAAGCCACATCTTTTGATAGATAGGACTTCAGTTAGGATAGTTTTTCTTGGCTTATTAACAAGCATGTGTTTGATCATTCGGCTTAGATCTCAAAAAGGAGCAGAGCCAGCAGCTGAAGGGTTGTTCCTGACTGAACCTGATAAACATAAAAACATTGCTTGTATGTTGATAGTGAAGAAAGTTGTTTGTGTCATTAGATAGTGTTTGTAAAGTTTTGACTGCTGCATATGATGGGGTGTGAGTGTAAACTTCCCCTATGCTTCCTGCAGTTTAATTGTATGTACTGATCTTTCTTTAGAAACTATACTTCAAGTTTTTCACCATTTTATATTAGGGCCAAAATACATTTTGAAGTATTTACTATTTAAATTCCAGAAATACCAAGCTGGAAAAAGAAAGGTAACTTTCGCATCATGTTTTCCCCCATCCCCTCCCCTCTAAAATCCTCAAGAAGTAGTGACTTACTCCTTTTCCTCCTTGCTTTTATTTTTGGTTAGTTTGACACTGACAGTGAAGACTGTTCTTCATGTAGACAAATCAAAACACACAGTATATAAATTGTAATAAAATGTCCTGATTTTTAAGGGCTTAAAAGTAGGTATTGAGTGTTACTTTTTTTTTCATTTTTGAAGATTAACCTGATTTCAAAGTTTATTACCACTAGTTAATAAAGGATCTTTTAAAAAGACTCTTCCATTTCATAGCACAATGACATGTTCATTATTTTGGAAATACTTAGTACGTTTGTACAAGTGGTTTCTTTAATGTGTTTTGTGTGTACCGATTGTAGCTGTGTTCTGAGAAAGGAACCTTCATAATGTCTTAAAAACTTTTTTTGTGTTTCAGCACAAATTAATTTTGGGCAATGTTACTTGGTTATATAGATTCCACAAATGTTTTGCAATTCTTTGTAAAAGAATATGAAAATGAGATAAACTTCTCTTTAAATTCAAGGAGATGAAGTTCTAGAATGGAATGGTAAACCCTTGCCTGGAGCTACAAATGAAGAAGTTTACAACATTATTTTAGAATCAAAATCAGAACCTCAAGTTGAAATTATTGTTTCAAGGCCTATTGGGTAAGGCTAAAGACTTGCTTCTTCAGCACAGTTATTACTTCTACTAATGGGACTATTTGTGAATTAATTATTCTTTATTTCTTAATAATGAAGTATGATTCACTTTCTGTTATTGACATTGTTTATTCCATTTCTTCACTGCCATTTACAATCTTGGATCTTTGCAGTGTTATTTATAACTATAAATGTTGTTTTCTGTATGGTCTAAGTACTAACTAAAGATTTTTGCCAAGTGGCAAAGGAGAATTGGTGGACCAAGTGGACCTGTGCATGAGAAAAACTGTTTTTCAGGCTTTTCGCTTAATTAAGAATAACTTATACAAGTATTCATGAGTAGAAGGAGGCATCAGCAAACTGACAAAAATAGGAAAACCAAAGCTCTTAATAGAAAAGATTGTATTTAGCCTTAGATGGTACTATCATCAATATCAAAAGTGGAAACAGAAAGTTTCATTAAAAATTAGCATTACCATTTTATGTTTATAACCTTTATTTTTATTTATTATTAATCTGAGTTTAGGGTTTTGTGATAACAATTCTTGTATTCTTGATTTCCCAAATAAGTTTTTGAAAGATCATAAAATCTGTTTGCGTTAGTTAAATTAGTGAAGTTGGCCCTGCATTTGTCACTGATGATCTACACTCCTTCCCCAAACACGACTCTGTTGGAACTGTTCTGAGATAAGTCTTACAGGACTGAATATGAATCATACATTGTAAATTCACATTTATTTGCAGAAACAGAGTCACGTGATTAACAAATAAGTGACTCATACTATTGCCCTGCAGGTATATAGTAAACTGTTTCCTCCTTATGAATGCATGATTATTTCATTTTGAATTTGTTAGTTTT
The DNA here is from genome assembly GCF_033815535.1 of Pezoporus flaviventris. NCBI lineage: Eukaryota > Metazoa > Chordata > Aves > Psittaciformes > Psittacidae > Pezoporus > Pezoporus flaviventris. The sequence continues at coordinate 24,307,260 of NW_026892579.1, read as the reverse complement.
CAACCTAATTATGATTTTTATCTGCCTCAAATATGATACTTTTTCAGTTTTAGAAAGAAAAACAATGTTAATTTTCTTTCTGACTAAATCATTCTTCTTTCACCTTTATTACATACCAGCTTTTAATTTTTTTTTACTGTGCAAGTTTAGCTATACTTTGCAAGTAAGTTCTGCCTTTTTTGATGGCAATCACTATTAAAAGTACTTAAATAAAATTAACATTTGATGCTAATTCCAGTTATGAGTTTCACCTTCTAATAGAAAACAAAAGCTTGATGCAATAATAGTGGTTTTTAAAGGCTAAAATTGCCATTCAGATGGAGACTGTGGGGGACTAGAAACTTTATTTTGATGATGAATTAGGAGACATTCCTGAATGTAGATTGCCAATTCAGTCCTTTTTTTTTTTTTAATTAAAGTGTCATTAGGAGGTTTTTATAAGTTTAGTTTTTATGTTTAAATCAGCAGAAAATAAGTATGTTGATATTGGAACTCACTTGAATGCCATGTCTCAGTTGAAGAAAGCCTGAATATTGATTTCTACAGCTGCTGTAAAAGGAAGGAGCTAGATTAGTATTTTAAATAATAAGCTGTAGATATATTAACAGTTATCAGTATATTTTCATATGTCATATATCCTTCAGTTTTTAAGATAAGTTCATTATTAAACCAATTGAATTATCTTAGTTTATGAATTTAATAAGTCTAATAGCTTCAAAAAAATTAAGTACAAAGTGACCACATTTGACTGACATATTCTTGAAGAAAAATCAAGAGAAAATGCTGTAAACCAAGGCACAGAATGTTCAAAAGTGCATTCAAAATCAAATAATGTTTCTGAATCTGATCTGTGAATTTTGCACTAAAGAAGTGCACCCAGAAGTAGCAAGTAATACCAATAAAATGTAAAGTTTTGCTTTGGATGACCCATGTGTATTTTTTCCAGACACAGGCAAAAATGAAGCATATCAGATTGTGGTTTTATTTTCAGATAAAAATGGCATGGAGTCTTTTACATACTATAATAGCGCTATTCTGGTAGACTTGTGTCTTGATTTTTTTTTTTTTCATTCGTTTGTTTGAGGCTTCTTCTGAGGGATGCTTCCTTTTTCCAGCAGTAACGAGTCAAAGTCCTGTGGTTTTGTATCACATCAGGATTTACATGTCTGTCATCTTAAAAGAAAAAAATATCAGACACCATACAAAGAGGGAAATCCTGATATTAATTAACAAAACAGAACATAGTGCACAGGATTTTCTTATTTTTTTCTCTTAAAAAAAAAAATAATTACAGCCCATGTAAATTGGTTACATTTTGTGGAATATATTCCTTGCATTAGCAGATTACTTTTTTTCCCACCCTTTAGCTTCTCCTTGTCTTGTTATCCGCACTATGTGATTTTTTTCAAATTCATAACACGATATTTTATTTAATCCAACAAATCTAGTATGTCAAAAGTTTGCATCAACTTCAGGTGCTGACTCAGCAAAATTGAAGCTGCCTGATATAGTAATAAGTGGTAATCCATCACACCTAAACTTCTTGTGAGGAAATAGGTTCCCAAAAGACTTGAAAAATGGTATTTTGTCTGCATAATTTAAGTGTTTTCATCTCTCAGTATTAATAATGCAAGTAATGTACCAGCACTTTTAATGGTCTTGATTTAAAAAGTCCTTCCATATTAGGTCTAAAAAGCCCAAATATGACGCAGTTTGGCTTAAGTGAATAATGGGAGGATAGTAAACCTGTAAATTAGACTGTCCACAGATTAGACTGCCAGTTACAAAATTGATGTCTAAACAATTTGCTCAGTCTTGTAAATTTGGATTTCTGTGTCTACCAGTAAATGTAATTTTGAGAAATGGATAATTGTAGGATGTTTATTAGAGAACAATATGAAACATGTAACACTATTAGCAGTTGAAGGCGTAACAACAAACAATATAACCACAATAGTACTGTGGCGACTTCATAAAAACTAATTGACTCTAATGCTAATGATTGCACTGCAAGGTAGAGAAGAAACCTATAAAAAGTAGAATTAATGGGTTGGCTATCTAAATATGAGGGAAGGATTTACCTCTGAATATGCATACAATGTGAGAGGTGGTTAACATAGGAGAGCATAGAAAATCCTCTGGCACTGTTTTCTGGAGGAGAAACGTGGCATAGTAACCAGCTTACCATCTCTTGTGTGCTTGGGTGAGCTCTATGGGACAGTGCAGGTAAAGAAAATGCTTTTTTAATTTGTCTCTGGGGTTTTTTTTTGTTAGATGCTAGCTACCTTTGCTTGGATTTCCACAGATAATACTGCAAAAGTTGCTGTTTTTCTTGTGTGATTCAGCTTCTCTATTCAAGTTCTGCTACAGTACTGTATTTCAGCGAGTCGCTCAAGTAATGTAATTAATGCAGACTTCAGGTTGATCTGCAGGTTGGGATAACGGGAAAGAATGGCTTTGGAAGTAGGATGAGCTCTGGGGACAGGCACTTAGAAACTCTTGGAAACTCTGTAGGGTGTAGAGGATGATACTTCTGTCACTAGAGCAACCTCAAAAAGTGTGGGTTACAACTACATTTGAATTTGGTTTGTCTTCAGTGATCAAGCTTTTGACTGTAGCCCTCAGAGAAATTATAACTGTTCCTGTGTTTTACAAAAGTGATCCACACAAGCCATATTTCTGTACAGAGTAGTCTCAACCTAAGGAATATTTTGGTTAAATTAAACCATTATGTAAATTATGCACTGAGGTGTGAAAGGATCAGATATAAGATAATCTTGTGTTACATAACATAAGATCCCAAAATACCTTTGTCTTCCGAGGCAGAGAAAGACAGTTTAATGTTGGCAGCTCTTTACCGGATGTGTGTCTGACATTACTTTTCAGACATTCACATTGCTTCAAAAGGGGAAGAAAATTTTATTACTCTTCTCAATAAGAGGTTGTTCAACTTCCTACTTTATTATTACCTTTCACATTGACTAGTCTAGTTTTGAATATTTTAAGTCATGAGCTACTATTTCTTCTGAAAAGCGTTTTTGTAAAACATAGTGTCAGAATATTTTCTGCAATCCAAAAATAAAGGCAGGATAGATAAAACAATTTTTTTTCCATAACAAGTTTTAGATTATAGTTTCTTGTGTTCATGTAATATTTAAGAAATTATTATGTAAATTCGATTATTGAATTTGTAAGAAATTCACATATAGACAGAAGCATAACTTCATGTACATTTTGAAGTCAATAGCAGAAAGCAGAACTATTACAGAGCTCATTAGAAAACTCAGCCACGAGTTTGGTGATCAGAACTATATTGCATATAAACTTAATTTATTTCTTTTATTTTTGTGTCTTGCAATTTGGTGTGGAGCTGTACTTAAACAAGATAAAGCACATTAGGGAAGAGATTTCCTAGCAATAGTTTGTGTGTGTATATATATGGCAGGGGGGTTGGACCTAGATGATCTTAAGGTCCTTTCCAACCCTAACTATTCTATGATTCTGTATATATGCACACATATATATGTATACGTGCGTGCATTATATATGGATATAAATACAGATGTAAAATATATCTAAATAATATATATCATATATGTATCAGGGACAGAAAAAACCTGTCAATTTTACCATAAATTTTTAAAGATTTCAAATAACATTTCTATTGCAAACCATGCTTTTTGTCCGGACTCAGAATTTATGTTCTAGCTTCCACTGTTCCTGTCAGTTCTTCATAAAAATTTTGAGGAGTTCAGATAACTATAGTAAAAAAAGTTGTACTTTCAGTTCTTTCCTGTCTGATGAGTAAAGTCTTAAGAAAGATCTGATAGTTAGGGTTGGAAAGGACCTTAAGATCATCTAGTTCCAACCCCCCTGCCGTGGGCAGGGACACCTCACACTAAACCATGTCACCCAAGGCTCCAACCTGGCCTTGAGCACCACCAGGGATGGAGCATTTAGAATTTCCCTGGGCAACCTATTCCAGTGCCTCACCACCCTTACAGTAAAGAACTTCCTCCTTATATCCGATCTAAACTTCCCCTGTTTAAGTTTTAACCTGTTACCCCTTGTCCTATCACTACAATCCCTAACTAAGAGTCCATCCCCATCACCCTTGTAGGCCCCCCTCAGATACTGTAAGGCTGCTATGAGGTCTCCACGCAGCCTTCTCTTCTCCAGGCTGAACAGCCCCAACTTTCTCAGCCTGTCTTTATACGGGAGGTGCTCCAGTCCCCTGATCATCCTCATAAGCCCTTCTCTGGACTTGTTCCAACAGCTCCATGTCCTTTTTATGTTGAGGACACCAGAACTGTGCACAAGTATTAAAAATAACTAATATTTGAGGCTTCTTTTTTTTTTTTTAGCTTTTTTCTCTACCATATTGTTGGCAATACGGAAGTGTCTTTCTTCGCCCACCCAGGGATTATGCAACTTGACACTGTAGGTTGCACTTCTTATGTTGAAACACACCTTGCACATATGAGCCCTCACTAGACATCCTAAATATGATGTTACTTATTTTGAGCAATGCTATACTGCAGGTGACTGCTCTTTCTAGTGCAAGAAAACATTACAAACTTGATCTTGTATTGAATCTATTTGAATTTGGTAAGTAGATGTTTCAGACTGCTGAGAATTGCCTTGGAAATTTTGTCCTGGAAAGAGAGAAAATGTTAAGAGGAAGAAGTCTGCACGGCAGCCCTGCCATGCAACAGGCCATTAATCTGTTTATATGTTTGTAAAGTAGTACAGTGCCATAGCAAGAAAGCATAATGCAGTTGTATTTCCATGAGTTTGAGGAAACCACATTACTCTTGAATTGCAAAGTCAAGGCAAAGACAAGCACATTCTTGTTTAGTGATGTGAGATGTAAGCTGATATGAGACATTAACTTAAAGCTGAGATAGGCTTTTTTAATACACAGGCCCCAGAAGTTTAAATTGCAGGACATGGAAAGCTAACTAATTGGTCACTTAAATTCCTTTCCTGGCTTAAGTATGTCTTTCTTTTTCATAAGTGACTTTTATTTACCTAGGAGTCAGTTTTATTGACTTCCAGGTCAGTAAGATAGTGTTTCTCTTACCTGAGAAGTGTCTGAAGACCTTCAAAATGCTCAGTTTTAGACTTAAAATCTTGTAAATGTTCTTCAGAATTGTTATTGTAGGTCTAATTTTGAATTATTTTGTGTAGCTGAAAATATTTACATGTAGTTCACTGAAGAGCTTTGTTTCCGTTTTCCTGCTCTGCTGCTTTGCTAACATTTGTACAATAACAGTTGTTTTCTTGCTCTTGCAATGTATTTTCAATGATTGCTGAGAACAGAAGAAAGCCAGGAGCTAGCATCATTGACATTTTGATGAAAGAATAAATTTGCTGATGGCAAAATTTTGATAGATGTGTGTGGAACTGCTCAGTTTGATTGTGCTTATACCTGTTTATGTCCTGGATATGTGAATGTTGAAAAATGTGCATACCCATTGTTTGATTTTGAATTATTAGCCTTTGAACAATTGCATTATTCTTTTGCTTATTTAACATTGCTAACACTGTTTGCCTTTCCTTTTTGCTTAACGTTGCTAATGCTGTTTGCTTTTTCTTTTTATTATTATAAGACATTTTCGCAAGTTTCATTCCCTGAACTCCCTGAGATGTTTATATAAAAATTACTAGTGAGTTAATCTATGTCTTATTTTTTGGCTTTTTTTGGCTCCAAAAAATAGTTGAATGTCTGTAGCTGTACTACCTTTTGCCACCTTTTTCTCCCTAAGAACTCTTTACCTTTATTGTTCTGTTTATTGTAAAAATACTGTGGAATCCATCTGCAATATTAACATTGTAGTGTTCATATTGTTATGTCTGCTTGTTCATTAACTTGAAAGTAGTTTGCATTAGTAAGATTTTCAAGAATACTAGTGGAAAATATGTCCTCTTTCTTTCCTTATAACCCAATAGAACAGATACAGCTCCGTATTTCTAAAAAAGTGTCTCAGAAACGTATTTGTCACAGCAGAAAGCTTCTCTGTTGTTTCTAATTACTATGTGTATATTCGCATTTTAGTGATATTCCACGGATTCCCGAGACTTCTCACCCCCCGTTAGAGTCTAGTGAGTACACACCTCGTTCCTTTCACTAAGCATGGTCTTGTTTCAGCTATGAATTTTCTTAAAGGTGAGCGGTGGGAAACTGCATTGGCTGCAAGGTTTTTGTATGACAAAATTCAGTGGGTTTTGCTCTTGTGTATTAAATACAAAACAGTATAGATTTGATTAAAGCTACCCAGACTGCAAACATCAGCAGGACTTTAATGTCATGTTCTATATTTTGTGTTGTTAGTACCATAGTGGTACACATGCTATGACCCAAACTGGTCATTTACTTGCCGTAACTTGAGAGAAAAAAGATATAAGGGATTGCCAGAGGTACAAAATGGTGTCAGGATTTCACCTCTTGCACCATCCAATGTAAATCCAACATTCTTGTTTCTGTTTTTCTTAACAAGAAGATGTTGCTTAGGTGAACTTCAAAATAAAGGTTTTATTTTTAACTATGCCATTTGAGCAGTGTTGGGTAGAACGTGTGAGTGCAATGGCTCCCAGTCCTTTCTCATCTGAACCTTGTCAGAGATGAAACCAGAAATCTTCCCTGGGACAGGGTCCTGTGGGACCACTGAGTGCTGTTACACCTGTCACAAGCTCATCTCATCAGTGAGGTCTCTGTTTTGCTGCTGGAGAGCTAGTCCATCAGGCACCACAGCATTCTTCATGCCAGATGCACATCCTGCATACCTTCCTGTGTGCCAGTTCCTTGGGAGTTGCAATTTCAGATGCTATGAGGAGTACAATCCATACAACAGATGTGGGTTTATTCATCAAAGACTTTAAATCATAAGATCATAGAATAGTTTGGTTTTGTGGAGGTGATGTATAATTCTCTCAGAGGACACTATTTTATTTAATACTTGGTATGGTTTGACACTGCTCTATGAGGAGAACATTTTGTATATGTTATTTAAATTAAACAAAAAATGCAGGTTTAATCTGGGGTAAGAGTATCCAAACAGTCATCATCTCCATGCTATCAGCATCAGTTTAAAATCTTTCTGTATAATAATCCAGTTATACCATGTATAAATACAAACTTTACACAATTCAAAGAAAAGGTAATTCCTAAGTTTTCCAAATTAGCTTCAAAATTTTTAATAGGAAGTTCATGTTTTTCTCATGTGCTTCTAGGTTCAAGTTCTTTTGAATCTCAGAAGATGGAAAGGCCTTCTATTTCTGTTATATCTCCGACCAGCCCTGGAACCCTACGGGATGCACCACAAGTCCTACCAGGGCAGCTTTCTGTGAGCATATTTTATTTTTCCTGAGTTGTTAATGAAAACCTGTGAAGTGCTGGTCCCTCAGTTATCCATATGCCCAAGGTCTGTTGGGAGATCAAAAGAAACATCTGTTTTTAGTAAAGACTTAAATCTTTCAAATGTTTTTTACGACCCTTTGTACACACTCACAAGCCATCACTGTAAGCACAGCAAAGGTATAGAACTGTTGACTTAATACAACAAAGAGCACAGGAATTTACATTGAGAGCATCCCATAAAAGTGCCTTATAACTTGTCATCCTGTACCCTCTGCATTGAAAATGGTGACTCTTCTGTACATGCCCAGTAATCCACAGATAATAAACATAGTTTGACTTTATCTTCTTTATGGGAGCATTTAAAGAGCTGTGTATTTCTTAAGAGTTACACTATTGAGTTTTGCATTTTAATTCAGATACACATTACCTTCTGGAACTGTCTGTAACTCTAATTGAAACTGGGCTTATTAATTGTACTGTGTTTAGACATTGTTTTGTATGTTCTCACATTTTTTTATATTGATCATGGTAATTTCTAAGTACAGAGCAGGCTCAATAATTTCGTGGCATTATGATTCTCTTAAGAAATTATTTAGCTGTATATTATAGTTTTCATAAGAATATTTGCAAGGTAACAAATCAGAGTAGATTTCAACTACGTGTCGAGTTTAGCTGCAGCCAGAGCTTTCTATGTGAATGCAGCTTTTGACATGAAAAGCTAAAAAACATGCTGGTTTAAATGCACTCACAGATTCAAGATTATGCAGGGAGTACAACAAACAATATAAGTATAATCAGGCACCACCTTTTTATTCAGCTGTGGTAAATACAAAAGTCTTTGATATATACCGCCCTCTTTTCTAACTTAATAAGGGATTTGAAATAACATATATCTCATTGTCTCTTGGAGAAAACAGTGGTTATTTTTACATTGCGGTTAATGTGATGCATTCTGAAAACTCTGTTTTTTCTCTGTTTTCAGTAGTGTTTTCTGGTAACTTGATTCTTGTAGGTTAAACTGTGGTACGACAAAGTGGGACATCAGTTAATAGTAAATGTTCTGCAAGCAACAGATTTGCCACCAAGAGTAGATGGACGCCCTAGGAATCCCTACGTGAAAATGTATTTTCTTCCAGACAGAAGGTGGTAGTATTTCAGTTTAGAAAATTAAGTTGTAATTTGCTATGTATTGAATCTACTTTTAAATGAATGCTTATGAAGTAAAGATTTCCTTTTTATAATTTGTTATAGTTAGATTAATTATAACAAAAATGGCACTTGAAGCATTCTAGCCAGTATCAAACTAACTTTGTGGACTTTAGATGAATGCAAACCATTGTACAGCAAATACTTTTTTAAGTGTTATCAGATCAGAAAGAATGAAAACAGTAAGTCCTAATGAGTAGATGGCATTTTGTGTTTTATCTCTACAAACAATTCACAACAAATATTTATGTTTCAGTGATAAGAGTAAAAGGAGGACCAAAACAGTAAAGAAAAGTCTAGAGCCAAAATGGAACCAAACTTTTCTCTACTCACATGTGCATCGTAGAGATTTTAGAGAACGAATGCTTGAAATAACTGTATGGGATCAGCCAAGAATACAAGAAGAAGAGAGTGAATTTCTTGGAGAGGTGATACATACAATCACATTAGTCCTGAGTTTGTTGTTTGGTTTTGAATACATATGCATATATATTTTAAATATGTGTTTGTGTGTGTGTGCCCTGAAGGTAAAATTAAACCCTGCTAATTTTTCTATTAGATTCTTATAGAGCTGGAGACAGCCCTTTTAGATGATGAACCACATTGGTATAAGCTACAGACACATGATGAATCTTCACTACCTCTGCCTCAGCCATCACCTTTCATGCCAAGAAGACATATTCATGGTGGAGAAAGCACTAGCAAAAAATTACAAAGTATGTCCAAATTCCATTCATCTCTCTTAAATTTTAAATTGAAAATGCTTTCCTATGCAAGATAAAAATACTATTTAATCATTTTTAAACATAATGAAAATATGTGGCAGCAAAGGGATGCAAATTTTGACATTATGACATGGCAGCCTTTCACCTGTGATGCATAACTTTCAAGTATGTGAAACCTGCCGGAATTGATTTGGTTTTCACTAGCAAAAGAGAATTTTTCAAATGTTTGCTTCCATCATTATTGGATACTTTTTTAATAGTTAAAAGTTCTTTATTAAAATAAAAAAAGTCCTCAAAAACTTCTGAGGCTTAGATATACTTTTCTTCATAAAGCTAGTCTCAACTTCCAATTTTCTTGTTATACAATGAGAAGTGTACTTTTGCAGCAAATAGAAATATGTGTATTTGGGAGGTACAGTTGTTTCAATGAATCTGATTTCAGGTTTGTGTGAGGCGTATTAATATAATGAATATATTGAAATATTTGAATATTGTAGCTTCTCTGGTCATTTAAAAGGTTTATTTAGAAATGTGTTGGATGTAGGGAAGTATCTCAAAATAAATTTCCAAGCTATTTTTGTGATTTTTCTTAAACATGAAAGTTACTCATTCCAGCCAATGCATAGAAAATTGATGCACATTCAGGAATGAATTATAAAAATGTGATAATGCTGTAATTGCTACATGAGGATATGTATAGAGAGAGCAAATTAAAGATTAGTTTTCATGAGGCATTTGAACTTTCCTAAAAGCTGGCAGTGCTGTTTTCTCTACCTCTCTCTCACCATCTGCTGCCACCTCTCCTTTCCTGTTCAGCAAGCTGATTCAGCTTGCTCCCTGAAATAGCACAAAAGGTTTGGGGTTTTTTTCTTCTTTCTTAGAGTTAACTTTCTGTAGGTTTGATGAGGTAAAATATCATAGGAGAGGATTACTGTGGACATGAGGGGAAGAGAAGGGAAAAGGAGGTTGCAGCAGCTGTAAGATATTAAATTGGCTCAGCTATCTCGTGAATTGTCTGTCACTGCAATTTAGTTCTCTATTGTTTAGACTTAAAAATCATCTTTTAATTTCATTAGTACATTAAATGAACATATTTTTACATTTTATAACACAACCAGATGTTCAGGTATTTGTTTACCTTACTGTTGTGCAGGATCTCGGCCAATCAGTGATAGTGACATCTCAGATTATGATGTTGATGATGGTATTGGAGTTGTTCCTCCAGGTGCGTGGGTGAACAGCATGGTCCTGCTTTCTTCTTATTATTTTTTGCTTGTTTGTTTTTATTTCTTTATAACATTTTGGAATATTGAGGATACTTGTTTTGGAGAGTGCATTATGAAAAAAAAGTTCTCCTGATTAATCCATGGTATGTGTCATAAATCATGGCTAATTTAAAGATTCTTCTATCCATTCATTTATACGTTTTTAGGTATCATTCTTCATACATGAACCACTGGATGGTTCAAATTGTTTGTGCTTAAACCACAATGGTGCGTAATGTTTGAAGCCTTATTAAAAATATAAATTAAATTTTTAAATAATTTTGGAATAAAAATTAAGATTTCAGTGTTTATTGCAAGTTTTGGGGGTTTTTTTATTATTTTTTTTTATTTTGCATTTTGCTTGAAACTAACATATAGTGCAATCTCCCATGGACTTTATTGCGAATGCATGGCTGTAGATTAAGATGCATGGAGCATGGCTATCTTTTCTAGTTTCATAGCCTTCATGAACTGTCATTACCCTAAATATTCATGAATATATACTTGTATAGGCTATCATGGTTTGATTTTCAGTTCAGCATTCCTTACATACTGAAAATCTTGAGGATAATTTTGGGTATCGCATTCTATTTGACTGTTGCCACAAGTCAAATGAGTATGTTTCCCAATTGCCCCAAACTAACTGAAGAGTCACTATGTTATTGCCAGCACTAAATCAGTTTTCCTGATGAAAATCACTAAATCAAATCATGGAGGGATTTAGAAAGCTTTCTATCTTCCTGATCTATGTTTAAAATGATCATAGAATTGTAGAATCGTAGAATCATCGATCTGACAATTTAATTACTCATTTTGTAACCATACAAATAAATAATGTATTTTATTAACACAATATCATTTTGATGTTTACTGAGCCAAATTCTCCTTCCATTGATTTTGATTGGGTTCTTTCCTTACTTTAATACACTTACCACCTGAGTAGCTAAGAGGGAAATTTGTTCTGATATGTCTAGTAATGATATTTGCTTTAATGAAGTGATTATTCTTGATGGTTTTGCATCAGGTGAGAGACTGAATATTTATAATAAAAATAAATCATAGGTTCTAAATGTTTTTTCCTGTTTATTATTTTCTTTTTTTTTAGTTGGCAGTGTGGATACTGGCGTATCTCTATAGATTTACTTACACATAAGGTTTCAGTAGGCTGTATTAAGAATCAGGGCTTTTTTTTCAGCTGCCAGTTCTTCAGGACATCCATTTGAAATAATTTTCCATCTGACAGAAAACTTTCAAAATTGTTCAGCTGAAGGCACTGGACTCTATTCACTGGGTCAGCACTTAAGTAACTGATTCTTACGGAAATTTCTTGGGACTGTGCATGCTCAGATGTGGCTTTGAAAAACGCATGAGCCCATACTCTGAATTTCAGAGATCACTGTAAAAAACAGCAATATTTAATCTGTATCAATAGGATTTATATGAGCTGAGAGTCTCTAAACTGAACTCTAAACTCAAAGTGATGGTGAGGACACTTCTCCTGAAGTCTACCGGATCAGAAACAATCTGGCAGCTGACCTGACCAAGCACAAATTTGTCTGAGTTTAATGGATACATTTGTTTGGCAGTCTTAACTGGAGTGCTTGTTTGTGACTCCTGTGTGAAGTGGGTATACAAAGAAGTGTGGGGGGTTTGTTAGCATATGCAGCCTGAATTCTTTAATGAGTGTTAAACTTGAGGCACAGAGGGGCAAAGAAAATTTCAGTCACCAGCCACAAATGTGTGACAGTCTAGACAGCGTATGAAATACATTTTGCAGTGAGAGCTGCAGAAGATTGCCAGTCCCACCATCTACTGAATTGCTCAAGAATCTTAGGCACAGATTAACAAATATCCCTGGACACCAAGTTCAGATATGTATTTCTACCCTCCTGTCCAGCCTTCCTTACTTACCACATTGCAAAATCTTCCAAGATTTTGGACTGCTACCTTCATTTGCACTGAAAGAATATTGCAGTATCTTCTCCATCCAACAGTCTCTCTTAAAACTAAGTTGCATGGAAGTTCCTTATTGTGTTGCAGGGTGTTTACCTCTTCTCTTCTCCTGCCCCCCCAGTACATGGACCTCACCAGAGTGCACTGCAGCTCTTATTTGGTCCAGATTTCCCATACATTCACCTGCATGGTATGTGTGGTAGGGAATTATGAATATCCATATTTACCCACAATGAAGGATGACAAAGCAGACCATTTCGGCATGGTCTCTTTTGGCTTCAACTAGATTAGTCCAGGATTAAGATATTACTTCTTAACAGAAGTAAGAATCCCATGTTTTTACAACATGTGACTCTTTGTTTCCCTTTAAAGCCCCTGTTCCTACACTTAACCACTTACTTGCCATTGCTACCCACTGTGGTGGTTATGTATGATGAATAAGCTCTGTCTTTACTAAAGGTATATATTTACAGTTGTTGTTTTATTCTTTTTTTCTTGAAATATTCAGAAGATAAGTTATTTTGCCTTCTTAATATCTCAAGATTTTTGCAAAGATTATTGCTCATTTTCCAAAATATAGGCACATAACTTCTTAATGTGGAAGCACAGAAGTTCACTTGATCACCATCATGAGCTAAGAAAAGGAATGATGAAAATATTTTGTCTAACTTAACAAGCATTAAATCCTTAAAATTATAATTTCAAAAGTTTTACCAATTGCTAAGGCAAATGCAGTATTAGCATTTAATAATATCAGAGAAAACTCTGTGCCTAGAGGTTTTGGCAGCTGCAAAGAATCACTGCTTCTCAATAGAAGACTGCTACTTCAAAAATAATGGCACTTTGATAACTTCAAGAATATTTAAAGAAAAGTATTTTTCCCTTATTGTATTACAAATGTGTCTTATCTTTCATTTAATTGTACTCTCTTATTATTAGTATCTTTAGGTGATGTATATATAATTTTTAAAAATCAGCTTATAGAACTTTTTGTAAAAGAAGTTTGTATCAACAGCTGAAACTTTAATTTGAAGCCCAGATTTAACAGAATATATTTTTTTACTCCTTTTTTTGGTATGCTCACATCTGTTTACATGAAGAAAATATTATTATAAATCTCGTAGCCTCTTCTCATACGAGAGATACTCCGGTCTCTTAATTATCTTTGTGATCCCGAGCTGGACTTGCACCGTTAACTTTATGTACTGTACTGGAGAGCCCAGTACTTCAGATGTGGCCTCAACTATGCCAAGTATATAGGAAGGGTCGGTAGAGTATCAGTAAAGGATTTAATAAAAACCAAACACATTTCAAGGCCTATCTTTTTAACCAAAACTTCAGTAACTTTCTTAATAAAAAAGAAAAAGATCTGCTGTACAGTTGGCAGTATCCTATAGGGTGTTTTTAATGAGCTGCATTGCTTATGCTATACTCTTCATAACAATATATTATTCTATCATATGTAATCTGTATAAATGGTTGCACCGTACTTAACGTTCCTCCTGTAGCAGCAGTGTGACATCAACACAATGCCTTTTTGTTGTATGTATTGTCGTAAAATAATTAAAAGTTCTGGTGTCAACCATTTTCATCATTCATCCAGCTTCCATTTCATGTCACACCTGACAGTTTCCCATGAGCATCTGAGAAACTTCTGCATAAATGACCATAAGCTTGGTTGCTGCTGTCATGCTGGTCCATGCAAAAAAATTCTCTGCTCGCTCTGGAGAGCATAAAGCCTTTGTATTTGAAGATACAAGGAAATGTTATGGTTGCTGTCACTGTCGTGGTCACTAAGGAAGTATGGATGTTATTTGACCAACTTGACAATACTTGAGCTAATACTTAGAATAAATGTGAATTGCTGTTACTCTCTTCTGTAAGCTTTGTGTATACAGAATGTGATTTTTTTAAGTTTACAGAGTAATGCTAGGTGTATTTTTTAGGCAGAATAGAGATACTCTGGAAATATATTTTAAACTGATTTTTTTTTACTATATATATTTTAATTGTATGCATTTCATTACAGTTGCCTAAAACTTGGAAAAGAATTTTAGATATCTTTTACTTTAGTGTTAAACAAATGTAAGCTAGTGCTCCTTCTGATACAGATGACGGGATTTTATCTAAAACAAGCTTGTTTGGAAAATGAAATACCTTTTAGCACATACAGGTTAGATTTAGTCATCCTGGGAAAGTGGACACATTCAGTTTTTGTCATGTGTAGTCTTTTTAATTCCTCTTACAAAAAAACAGGCGTTTTCTGCAAGGTCTTTCATACATGAGAAAGTGTACATTCGGAAATCCCTTCTTTGAATAAAAGGTTGATAAACCTCAGTAGATAATTTCATGCGTGCCTTCAACTTTTACAGCCCTATTTTGCAATCAGTACTCAGTACAGCTTTGCTATTAAAAATGCTCTTCAAGTGTCAAGCATTTGCCTTTTTTTTAGTTACTAATGAGCTCTTTTATAGCTACAATTGAGCTCTCTCCAAAGTTTTTTCTCCATGTTCTTTCTAGTTTTCAAACAATAACCAGTACCCCCCCTAAACTTGAATAATGTCACATTTTAAATATGAAATTACATTCATTATTTTTATTTGGCATGTTTAACTCAGTGTTGTTTGAGAACAGACCACACATGCACTCAACATTATTGTCCCTGATGTTTGTTTCTGAGCTACATGCTATGTTCTTATTAGAAGTGTAATCATCTTTTTGTCAACATTGTCTCCTTCCTATCTGCCTTGCTATCATATCTCTAATGGTAAATATTTAAGACAAGAACTTATAGAAGCCTTTTTTTTTTTTTCTTTTAATTTACTGAAGTTGCTGGAAAGCTGGTGTAAGGCTGAAAGCTACTGTAGGGTACTACAGCATCAAGGTACTCTTCCGTTACCTTTGGGTAACTTGGCTAGTTTGTTCAGTATAAAAGGTGGACGCAGTTCTGGAGGCTGTGATATTATAAACTGTATAATCAGGGAAAACAGTCTTAAATTCCTTTGATGATAAAATGCTTCATCTGGTAGATCCCTCTTCACGTTGTTGCATTACTAAGATGAATCTGTTCTATCATGGAAGATATTCTTATTTTAGGATTGCTTATCACTCTTCTAACGAAGTGTTTTTCTCCATGTTTGGTAATGGCAATGCATTCAGATAAGTTACATGTCCATTAGAATACATTAGTAAACTGATGTATTATTTGGGAAAAAAAGCATGAATACTTCGTTGATGTTTGTGATCAGGGCTCAGGCATGCAGCTAAACAGGTTATTGTCATTGAATACATGACCAAGCCTAATATAGACTGTCTATATGGGCCATATTTTGAAGAAGGCCATAACAATTTGGTAGAAGTTCAGATAAGACCTCCTTACAAGAATTATACAAAATATGAAAAATCCAAACTTGAAACTATAAGAAGATTATTTAAAAGTGCAATTTATTTACTTCATCCATATAACAACTGACTAAATCGTAGCCTTTTCCTGATGGAGAGAACATTTCTGATGCAGGCTGGCGTTTTAGATGAACAAGTTAATGCATTGCAGGAATTTAATGTTAGACATATTCAGAGAAGCAGCAAAATTACTATTTTTGAATCTAAACAACAATTTTTGAAGTCATTAAGGGGTGATTTAAGGGATGACCATTTATGTCGTTAGGGGATTTTCTCTTAAGGGATTCTTGTAATCTAATTTGAATGTGCAGAAGTGAGCAACTCAGTCTGAGCAAATCTCCTTATGCTCTTTTGGAAAGACAGCAGGCACTTTTTGAAAGCTGTTCGTCTTACTGAGCTTAATTTGCTGCTTTAGGATGGGATTCAAAGTGTGTAACAGTGTGCTACATGGGAAAAGGCATGGTAACAGCAACACTTCAAAATGTACTAATATTCTGCTGATTTTTTATTTTAATCCTATGTAAAGATGAACTCTGAGAAATTTTGGAGCTCATTCATAGCATTTTGAAAAAAATATCTGTAGAGTGTGCAACACCCATTATTCTGTGCAATATACTCTAAATGCTCATAATTATTTTAAGTAGGTGGCTTTGGCCAGGTTCAGTAGGAGAATATCTTTGTTTTTAATTGAAAGAAGAGTCAGAAAGATGCTTTATATATGAGCAGTTGTGGATGAGTCTGTTATGTTGAACACAAGCATGCCTTCTCCATTTGTTAGATGAGGTAAACCTACATTGCTTGGATTCCTTTCAATTTTTTTCTATGACAGTTTTGAAATACAAGTTGTTCAAAGTACTCTTCACCAAGTCAGAAAACTATTTCAGTCCTCTCCCTCACATCTTCCAGTACATAATAAAAATCATCTCAGTTTCTCTGTACATGTAGACATTTAAAGGTAATACTAGTAGCTTATTCTGGCTGCATGATACATCAGGGTGTAAAACAGCTAAATAACGACTTAAAAGATGTGTAAGCGTTTAGGTGTGCGTTTCTGGAAGGACTAACCATCTGACTTCTTTTCAAACCCAGACTTTTATTTTCTAATTTCCTGTTGTTGCCCTCTTACCAGTTGGTTATAGATCTAGTACTAGAGAAAGCAAATCTACAACACTAACTGTGCCAGAACAGCAAAGAACAACACATCATCGTTCACGATCTGTATCTCCTCACCGTGGTGACGATCAGGGCAGGACCCGTTCACGTTTACCAAATGTGCCATTACAGAGGTAGGCATCAGAAGTTAATGAAATATTGGGTGGTTTCAAGTTTGTGTAATTTGTCTTTATTAACTTTTCTCTTGCTAGACAACCTATTAGTAGGAGGATCCTTTTTGAGCTTTTTGTTTGGATGCTTTTTGCTTTCTTTGAAAGTTTGTACAGGCTGTTTAAGCAGAAAACTTGACATAATTGATTTTGCTTTTTATTGTGCAGGGCAATAGGCTTCCCTTGCAATCTCTCATGGAACCCTAAAAATCAGTCAGTTTTTACCAGCTTCCCTTTCTCCAATTTCTAGGAAGCTTTGTTCTTGAATTACTCAAAAGCTTGAAGTGTTGCACTAGCAACATTACTGCCCACTAGCTGTGGTCATTTAAAAATAATTTGAAAATCTATCCTTCTAGTTGAATTTTGTATTCAAAATTCTGTGCTACAGTCCTGTGCTTATCCATCATTTCTGTGTCTGTGGGGTGTTTCTTGGAGTTCCATCACTGATCATTTTATACCAGACATCTGTGATGTTTCAAAATAATGGTGTATTGTGGAAAACCGTCTTCTCTTCCCAGTTGAAAATCCTGATGATCTTGCTTTTTTTCTTTTCCATCCTCCGTGCCATATATACTGCTCTTTTGAACTGAAATTTTGTGGGCTTCGTAAGTCCCTGAATGCATCCCCCTCTTCTACCTCAGTTTTTGTGGATAAAGCTATTTCACTACCCATCAAATCACTTGCTGTTGTATTTCTCAGAATGCATCCTTAAGAAATAGAAAAGTTTGGCTGTACATAAAACAGACTGTGGCACTGACTTTTTTTTTAATAGTGGAGAGAATGAGAGCTCCTCATTCTGCTTTTGCAAACAATTGTTTATTTTCTTTTTGTATCTTTCTATCTACAAGCATGATGCACAAATGAAATGTTTTGTAGTCAATTCCACCCATCCTTTAATTTTATACTTTGAAAACTAATGCTTCTCATTCCAATGTCAGCTATCAAACCAAAGGAAGAATCTGCCCTTCAAGCAGTAGTTTCTTTTCTTGTTCTTTTCCATGTGAATAGACCTTTAAATTACTATTATGGAGGTCAGAGCGTACCTGCATTTATACAAAACCCCTTTTGTATAACAGTTTGAAATTGATAAAATCTACTGCACGTTGCCATATCCTCTCCCAGAATTTCTTAAAGAATGCTTGGAGATACCCGCAAAAAGTTGTCAGCCCTTTCAAAATCTGTAAATTTCAAAATTTACAAATATGTAAAACTTAATTTCATGTGAAATATTATCCATTTGTTTGTTATTTCAGTTTTTCTTTAACTGCAGACTTTGAAAGTGCCATTACTTCATCTGTCAGTGTACACAGAAACAGGCACATACTTCTAAATATGGTATAAATGGCTGCTTTTCTATGCTTGGAGGTGGGTTTTTCTTAATTTTAGGGTGCAGTATTTTTTTAGAAGACATGTATTAACAATTTAATGATTAAAAACTTCCTTCAACCAACTTGTGCTATCATGCACTGAGCAGTGTTATTATGGAAAAAAAACAAAACAAAACCCAAGATTTTCATACATGTTTTTACCTTCCAGGAGTTTAGATGAAATTCATCAAATGAGAAGATCACGTTCTCCAACTAGACACCATGATGCCTCCAGAACTCCAGCTGATTACAGATCCAGAGACATGGATAGTCAGTATTTGTCTGATCAAGAAAGGTATATTGTCAGCCTGAACCTCGATAAAAGTTTAAAAGTGTGTTTGTTTGTTTTCCTAATTTTCAAGTGTTCAGTAGAAGCATGACTGATAGTAGTGGGGAAGGGAGATAACTCAAAATAACTGACACATCTAGTGTTTTTTTCTGGTTAAACTCTGCACTGCATTGACAGTAATAGCAGCTATCTAGACTAGCAGTTCTTGGGGTTTTGTCCTAGAGTATTCTGATGTTTGTTTCATGCATGAAGCACAGAGATCTTTACTAGAAAACTATAAATTTACATGTATGCCCTACTATTTCTGTAACTCAGAATTTATCTATTTCAGTAGCCATTAAATTACTAGACATATGTTCCTACTGTTTGGGAGTTGCATATGCTATGATTTACATTCCTATGCTTATAGATTTTGGATATGTATATATGCAGTCTCAGGTCTTCTTACATAACATTCTGGTGAACTTGGTACAATATCCAAGTATAGCAAGGATAGTGAAAATCTCCAATCCTAGGTGCATGACACATGCACGTGTCTCCCTGAAATACATGCAGTGTCTACACTCTTCAGGGAACACTTGGTCTCTCCTAGTAGGCATTGTTTTCAGATATATAGGAATTTATTAAAAAAACATGGAAGAGAATGAGAATTTCTGTTTAGTTTATAGCTGAAAGAAGTTTGAAAAGGTATTTTAGTTCAGTGTTTGGGAAACATAATGATGACAGTCACATAGATTAACCATGTTTGCAGGGTGTTTGTTTACTTAAAAATGAACTTGCCTGTTTTGCTTTTTTAATGTGATAACATACATGTAGAAACTAATGAGCCATTTGGAACATTTTTACATTCAACTTTATAGGCAAGAAGTATGTACAGAATTGTCTAAACTGTGTTGTTACACTGAATTTCCTCTCGGAGGCAAATTGAAATGCTTTTTAGATGTAGTAGTCAGTTTTATTGTCAGGCTAATTCAAGTAATTTCCACTTGTTGCAAATGTTTCATGTTATCTATTGTAAGTAGTGATATATTCAACAGATTCCTGTGAAGCCTCAAATCATGGGGTAAATCATTATATGTGCATGGATTATGCTTGGAGAGTGAGGCTTGCATTGAGGCTTTCTTGGAGATGAGCCTTCAGACCAGAGCCACAGCAGGAATGTGCTGCTGGGTTTGTTTAGAGGAATCAGACAGTCTTCAGTTCTTTTCAGCATTCAGAAAACGCTTTTTCACAAGTTTAAAGATCAGACATTATTTGCAGGGTTTATAGATGGGTCCATGTATTTACTTTTCTCGAGTAATAATCTTATCTGCAGTGGTCTCTTTTTCCCTGTTTTCCTTTTCACCTTTCCCCAGATTTCTTCATTTGTTTAACTCTCGCAGGCTTCACTGTCTTTCACTACATAAGTGCAGCAGCATGGGGAAGATCAAACCAGCTTTTGTTGAGGAAGATTATCACATCCAAAGATTAAAAAAAAATTATTCAGTGTTATGTATTACTGTCAATAGAAGTACAAGTATTACATGTTGTTCATTTACTGAGCCCTTCATCTAAACAAATTCATGAATGTAGATACCTAACATAAACTTGGCTAGAAAGATAATTACCCAACAATTACGTGGCAAAAATTACAGTTACTCATTACTTTTGATCATTTGCTCAACGATCTGCTATTGGGCCCAAATTAATATTGGATATTCTGAATAGATCCTCATAAAAATAGTTATTATAGTCTCAAACTAAAGTATGTAGTATGATAAATTTCCAGTGAAACTAATTCATCCACCTTTCTCATATGTATTTATATATGTATATATACGCATGTATGTATATATATAATTCTGTTATAAAAAGCTCTTTATTAGGAAATCTATCTAAGCAGTATACTTCACTCTGAATGTAGGATCATCATCCAATTTTCAAAGACATGGCCTTTTTCATTTTTTTAATTTTCTTTTATTCTGAAATAAAACCTGTTAATATGACTACTAAAACACTCACATTAGAAAACATTTGTTTTAGAATAATAGCTTTGGTATTAATGTCTCCAAACCAGACTTAAATTACCAGAAAATTGTGAATATCATCTTATATTGTTGTTTATCTACTGTGATGGATTATTTTGCTTTGGTTTTGCCTGTAAGATTTCATGGTGGATTTGCTATTTTATATCCATTTTCTGAATGAATTCTATATTACTTTTGCCATGGGCCAATTATAATAGATATACTTTGGCTTAGCAAAGATAGAGTAAATATTAACAAAGTAGCCTATGATTTAGTGTGGAATTCTCATCTACTTCACAATTCTTAAGAAAATGGTAACTTTTTTTCCTAAAATGCATGTTTATTTGTAATTTGGAAACTTGAATATTAGTATAAATTCTGTCAGTCCTCTGAGCTTATGAATGGGAATTTTCTTAGGAAAACAAAAAAAAAGAAGAAAGTTCAACTTAATACATTTTGTTGCATCAAAATCAGGCTAGTGGCTCCAGATGCAAAGTTAAATCTCGCGTGGGACTCACAAGCCCAGTTTTGGCTGCCCAGTATTTCAAGCTGCCTAGTTTTGAATTTTAGAGAAATATTACTTATACTGCATCAATTAAATGGGTCATTTTACAATTACATGAAGCACAAAACACCTTGAACAACTGCTGCTTTATATATTTTGTAATCTTTTCTCTCTTTGTCACCATAGTACTTCATATGATTCCCTGCTTCTTTTAAAATAGCATGTTTCCATGAAGTTTAGCTTTGATTTCTTCTTTATGATTATTAGGAGGTTTGGAGCTTGGTCTTCCTGAATGTGTTAAAGTGTGTAAAACTAGAGGATTCATTCAAGGGATATTTCATATCATAGTCATATTTACCATAGGCATAAATACGTATTAATTTTGCCATCTTGCTGACAGTAGTATGTGTTGGTTACAGTAAATGAAAAATAGAATAGATGATTGATTTTCCCAGTTGGAAAAATAAGAAACAAAACCTGACAGCTGATAAGCTTTTTTTTTTTTGTCTCTTTAGGATTTCATTACAAAATACTGTCAAGAGCTATGAGTCAGAACTTATATTTGGCCAAATTTAATTTTTCTAATGAATGTATATTTTTGCTTTTCCCAAAAGGGTTACTGATTGTCTTCCCATAAACCAATCTTCAGTAAGTTCAGTAAGCCCTTCCTGCTTTTTCATGTGTGTTGTTGTGGCTGAGGAAGAAAAATAAGCACACACAAAAACCCAAACCGCCCAAAAACCAAAACCAAACAGCAGCCCAATTCTTTTTTAATAAAGTATTTCTTCATTAATTAGTTGATAATAAAGGAGGTTATTAGAGAAATGTAGTTGTTTTATGGACTACTCTTGTCACGAAGAGCTCTGAAAAGGTACTTCTGAATTTTAGAAGGAGAAATCCCACAAAATTAGGGGCCATGCTAAAAGGAATTTATGGAAAACGTAGTTATTACAGGCATTTTTCATTCATACTCTTTGAGAAGTGCACCTGGGTTTGAACATTATCGGACTATCTATCTGGTTGGAAGCTTCTTGTTTCCTTTTTATGTTTTCATTTGCGCATCATTGGCATAACCCATGTCATCTAATGCTTCATAATTATATCTGTTTCACTCACCACCCATCCTGTCTGTGCAGTGAGCTTCTTATGCTGCCCAGAGCAAAACGAGGAAGAAGTGCAGAGTGCCTACATACCATCAGGTAAATACAGGAATTTGGTAATCATGAACACATCTGGTTAGTTGTCTGTGTGTGCCCAGCTTATTTTCTGTGGTGGTATTTAGTCTCAGTAAGAAAAGAACTTCTAGTACGTTGTGATTCCGGTGTCAGTTGTTCTTTTCTGTTTGTTTTAATTCAGATTGAGATGTGTATATATGTTTGTGAACTTCTGTAGAAAGGATTAAAGCAATTGAAGAAATTCTGATTTTGGAGTTGTATTTTGTGGTAGATTTTCTGTCTAGTCACAGAAGTCCTGATCTCCCTTTGCATGACAGCATTATAATTTCAAACACTTCTTTTTAGTTGTTTTTATGTTTTCTCTTATTTGCATTTTTATGTTTATATTATAGCCACGCACAAGCCAAAAATCTTTACTTGTTGCAACTAATCTCACGCTGATTTCCGTCACTTGTAGAGGAAAAAGCGCTAATTAATGAGGGTTTAATGGGAACTCCAGATTTGAGGCGTCTTGTATTACTTGGGTTTGCTTCTACAAATTGTGATATAAATTAGATCCAGCCATAAACTTTGTAGTTTGGACTCATGTACAGTCATCAGTAATCTCTTGGTGAAGAGTTTGGATCTCCCTGTCTCAACTCATGTGAAACTAAACAGGACTGAAATATCTTTATCTAACAAATCTGCCTCCACCCTCATCTCTTTTTTTTTTCCCATGTCTGTCAACCTTGTTAAAAATACATATCAGATTGTGTAGAAAATCTTCCATTTAGAATCAGTAAAAATGTAGGTTGTAGTTGAAGTAGTCAACCACTGAACTGCTTCAACCAAGTAGTTAACCATTTTTTTGTTCGGGACCTGGATGTTGCTAAGAGCTTTGTGTCAGTGCTGTGTGTTTAAAACTCAGACTTTTAAAACCATGTTGTCTAATGTACATACTCATTTATTTGGCACAGCATTTCCCCTGCAGAGGAGCTCTTTTAAATATGCCTTGGGTTGATTTAATTCTGTTAATTGCATTTGAAACAGCATCGAAGGCGGTGTGATAGAGTTCTGTTATAATGCACAGTAGTATAAAGGTAAAATAGTAATTACAAAAACTTCCCAAAAAATCTGTGCATCAGTGGAGCTGTTAAATTAAAATTTAAGTTTTTATTATCAGAAGAAAGGGTTTCATTCTCATACTTCAGGTAAAAAAGCTTTTCCCCCAATATTATAGGTTTTAAAAGTTAATAATTTCACACCCTGCTATTTTATGTCTGGTTATTGTCATAAAATAGCAATTTTTCCTGCCTCCTTCCTTTTCTTCTCCTGGCTTTTCCTGCCTCCTCCTGCCTTTTTCTTTCTGCTGCATCTTCTATAGCTTCACCCCCCTCCCTGGCTCCAGCTCTTTGCTTTTTTCTTTCCTCTTAAAGATTATAATTTTCATTAGAATTCTTCAATATACATTCTTAAATTCTCACTTTATTCACATAACACAGTAAATACTGTGTTATGAACTTTTGATGCACTTTGCCCAGCCACTAATAGATTTCCAGTAGTTTTAGAAGTCTTCTACCAGCCTGGCTAGTTAACCAGTTACCTTACTCTACTTATTGCTGTTATTTGTTTCTGATCAAGAACAGTAACAAATTAACCCCTTTAACAGAAATTATATACTATAAAAGAGCATGGTATCTTTAATAATGTACTGAAGGTGAATATAAGGGCAATAGTAGACAATGATTAGATATTTAAATTTAGCTCTCAGGCTTATGAACCCTGATACAAGTTTGAATAATACGCGGAAAATTGCCAGTATCCATCCTTGACTGAATAGTCACATAAACCCTTTTAACAAAAAATTATGTGTGTATTGGTTGTCAGCTTTTTTTCCTTTCTCATTTGTAGAGGCTTAAATTTTTTCACATTAGAGACATAAGGCTTTATCCTTGTTTCTAGACAGATTACTAAATGACTAGATAACTATTGAGACAGCTTCAGTTGGGTTTCATGTTAAATGAAAGCCATATTAGTATGAGATTGTGCAAGTTACAAAGTTAAGGTACATGGTTAGTTTAATACAACAGTTTAGTATAGTATTAGTCCTAGCTGTCTATCCTGTCCATCTGTATGCAATTATTGACTAACAGTAGAAATGGTGGAAGGACGTGTACCTATGCCATAAACCACGGGTTGTAGCATTCCATGTCTTAGGCCAAACCCACTTTGATTGGTAATACCTGCTAGTATGCCATTCCTTTATTCCAACTTTGCAACATCACCGTGACCTCTTCTAGAGATGGCAGCAGTGATGACTGCTAAACCTGTACAAGAGTCAAAGCTCCTCTGTTAAATCTGTCAGGGGTTTTACAAGCAGCAGGGTTTCCAGACAAAGAGCTGTTTCATCTGTCTAGACACATCGGGTTTGTACTGTGTATCTGTGATGCCTAGGTGCAAGCCTAACAGGAACTGGAATGTCGTATTAGGACAGCCTGTTCTCGAAGCTTTGAAATCCTCAAGGCTGCTGCCCCTTCTGCTAATAGCACCACAGCTAATAAAATAAGCTATTGCTTATTTTAACCTTTCAGTATTAAATGGCCATGATTCCCATTCAGCAGCCTCTGTCTGCCTTGAATCTCCCCCGTGTTCTTTGGGTAGAGCTCAATAAGGCAAACATTTCCTGTTCTAAAATCTCATGTAGTGTAAGTGGTAATGCTAGACAGTTGTCATGTAACATCTCAGAGTGCTGCTGTGCTGGCTCATGTAGTAGATCTCCTATGATTCTTAATTAGCTTATTATTAATAGCATTTAATTACTGCTAGATTTTGGAGCTTATATACCATTTCCAAAATATTTCCACATTCAAAAATGCCAGATATTAATACAACTACAATTAAGTTTGTGATACTATATATATCACCCTTTTAGCAAGATTTTAATGCTTAGCTACTGAAGAGGTTAAAATCTCTTCAGGTCTTAGTAAGAAAAATAAAGAGTAAGTTGATTATCAACCTAGTCCTTTACAACAGCTTGTATATTTTAATTAAAAATCTCTAGAAATGGAATTTAGGTTACTTTCATTACAAGGAAGACATCTGAGTTGTGCTAGTATTGTCATGACTTCACCGGCTATATTAACAAAAGAGTAAATACAAAAATTTGTTCCCTGGATAGCTGTCACAATAGTGAAGAAAAACATATGTTTGAAATCTACTCATACATTAAACATAGTAGGACATTATGCATTTATTTTATGTTCTGGTCAGTCTTGGATTACCATCACCTGTCTTTTTATTTCTGGCATGTTTTTATGTTGTTCTGTTTCCTTTTCTTTTCTACCGCACTCATGAAGTTATGCTAGGCACTATAAAACATTGCCACCCAAGATGCCTTTACTAGAAAATGGTTCTCATTGGAACCTATACAGGTAAGAAGTGTTTAGAGTCCCCTTTCAGTGGTTAGTCCCTTAAAAAGAAAAATTAAAAAGAAAAATGTTTTCCCTTCTTAAATAGAAAAATAGAAATATTTCATACATCTCTATAGCTGGGTAAGGGATATAATTCTAATAACTTCATATAACTGTTTAAATTAACCTCTACATTATAAATAAAACCCAATCCAAACCACTTTGTATTAGGTAGAGTTGTCTTCACTGTTAAAATTATATGTTGCATGTTTTTGTTACATTATTTTGTTTATGTATAAGATTTTATTTACATGTCAAATTTGTTTTCATTTTGTTCAAATAACTTTAATTTACAAAGCTCAACTCTTCCTGCATGTGCTAAGACCAAATCCGTGATTAGACAGGATATTTCACTCCTTCGTGATTGCCTTAATTCACGAATACTGAAATTTGGAGATGATCTGCTGGTTAGGTAAGAAACTGAGGATTGATGCCCCTTCCTGTTTGGTATCTAATATAAATTTGCAGAATAAATGAGCTTCACTGAAAAGCAATTTCACATAATATATAGTGTATCACATCCTTTTGTGTTGGCTTAATGTTTACTGCTGTTAATAAGGATTTATATTTATTGTTTGATAATTCTCATTCCGCTTTCTTACAAGTGGATGTTGTTCTGTCTCATTCAGTTTTAAACATTTCAACATTCTTGACAAAAGATTTCTAGCAGTCTTTTGTTTGCTTTTATTTTCTAAACAAAACTTTGCACCGTCATCCAGTCAGCTCTTTTATGTTTTCCTTAATTAAATCATTATGATTCTACATTTTCTGTAAAGGTAGCATTATTTTATGAGTTAATATCTAACATTGTATTCCTTTCTTTGTTTTCTTTTTCTTTCTCTTCTACCATTGGATGCAATGCACTGGCACTAGTGAACTACAGCCCTCCCTTGACAGGGCTAGGAGTGCTAGTACCAACTGCTTGAGACCAGATACTAGTTTGCATTCACCAGAACGAGAAAGGTATAAAATAAAAACTTATGAATTTATTGTCATCTGTGCTGGTGATTTTTATCAGTTTTGTTTTCCTTCATATAAGTACTCCACGTTCTTGTACATTCATATCTGTTTTGGTATTTGTGGGCATTTTTTCTCCTGTATTCATGTATGTCATGTAAGCTGTGTGTTGGAGTTTATAAATGCTTCTGGCTTCTTTCCTTGTTTTAGTTCAAGCTGATGTCACTGTTTACAAAAGTCCTCAGTATGCTGATAATAGCATTGCAGTGTTAAGTATTTTGCCAAACTACTACTTGGCTGTTGATCATCATCATTTGCTAAAAAGTATTGTTTGTTTCTTGCCTGTTCCATGGAATGCTAATAAGGCAGTGACATAATTCATAAATTATGACAAAATTCTCATCTTTCAAACCAGAACCGTAGTTTGCATAGTCATGTAATGTCTACAAAACAGCCAAACTTCATTGTGTTCTCAATCTAATCTGCTGCATCTGCTTTTGCAGTTACAAGGCATTTCACTGCATTAAGCTTTTTCACTCTGTGACATTATGTTAAGGCTCACCTAAGTCGTAAGAAGATAGGTTTCCAATTTGAATGAAGTGTTGTTGTGTTACATACATCATGCAGGCATTTTATGTTTGCTCTCTGAATTTTTAATATCACAATATGTTGGTTCAAATACACCAAATACTACTGGTGTATTTGGTGTATTTGGATTGTTCCACAACAGAATTTTTCATTACCATCTGATGAGTTTTTGGCTTAGAACTACACTATTTTAGAGTGCAATTTTTAGCTTCACTAAAGGCAATTATAGGCTTCCATTGAGTGGGAATATGGTGGAATTACAATATCATCTATGAAATGCATATTTAACTACAACAGCAAAGTTGTTTTTTCAGTCAACCCAGTCTTAAAACAATTGCGTCATTTTCATTATGGGAGGACCAATGAAGAAAGGCAATCAGACCATACTTTACCCTTTGAGATGAGGTTTTTTCTAAGATTCTTTTGAAATTTCCCTTTTTCCCTTTCCCTCCCCCCCATTTCCCACTGATCCTTGATTGGAACTTTACTTTGCTCAAATTGTGTCCTTGTTGCAGAGGAGTGACTAGTGTTCTGCTAAGAGATCTCAGATGGATCGATGCTTTTAAAAACTGAGTGAAGATAACACAGATAATATATATATAAAAAAAAGGGTATGATAGAAATAAGGCCACAATAAAATACATGATATCGTTCTAGAGTAGAAAGTAAAAAGAAAGATGAAAGTAGCATCGTATTAATTATAGAATCACAGAATCGTAGAACAGTTTGGTTTGAAAGGCACCTTAAATATCATCCAGTTCCAACCCCCCAGCCACAGGCAGGTATACCTTCCACTAGATTATGTTGCTCCAAGCCCTGTGCCACCTGAACTTGACCACTTCCAGGGATGTGGCATAATAACTAAGTGTACAGATATATACAGCTGTGTTCATCGATAAGCAGCTATCTAATATAATAATGTAGGGGCATGAACAGTATGTTTTGTACTTTTACTTCAAGATGCAACCCATCAAATTGAGTGTTCAATGAAGCAGTACCGGCAATTGTAAAAAATCTAGTTAAAATATGATACACAAAACCACACCTGTCACTGGTGTTATCTAGTTCTATTATGTCTTTACAAATCATGTACAGCAACCTCTGTCCAATAAATACTACACAGAATCTGCAGCATTTTTCATGAGCTCCTCGTAAAGAAAATGTTTAGTCTGTGTATATGGCCTCTGCGGCTACTAAAGGTGGTTTTGCCAGTAGTCTGTGGGCTTGATCCATAAAAATTGTCCATCACTATGAAACTTTGACTTCTTTGCTTTTTGAACTCCTAAATAGGTGCTTTTCTCTTGGGATCCTTCATGGGGGTGCAGAAAAGCTCTTTGGGAGAAATTAATATTCAAGTTCTCCATGATGGTTTTGTTGACAGCAGTAAGATCTGTGGGGTTCTGACAGAGAATTTAGGACATACATACCTCTTTTATTTCTGGTATAGATTTTGTTTTTCCAATACAGCCCAATTTTTGAAGGAAGATGTTATATGTAATGTATAAAACCCAGTAAGTTAATATTTTTTTTTTTCGGAGAAGCTAATTTTAGAAGATTTAATTCTCTGCTGTTGAGCATATCTGCTTACACTTTAACATGAGGTTAGTGGTGAGTTGCCTGTATTGATAGAGGAATCATAGTTTGAAGAATGAAGAATTAAGTTAAAGGTATGTAGAAAGCACTTTGCTTCTGTGCTGGACAACATGAGAAGAGGGGACTTAAAATGCAGTAAGACAGGTTCATCTTAAATGGTAGGAAAGTTTTATTTGAAAGCAAGTATAATGGAACACTGTAATATAAAATACAAAAAAGGTTGTCTTGACTACACTACTGGGAAGTATAAAGATATTAAGTAAACATCCATCAGATGTAGAGTTGGTCCTGCTTATAGCAGAAAAACATGGTATGGTTTCTCAGCCATGGAAAATTATTTCTACTTATTCCCCCCGATGTTTTGTATCAGAGAGTGTGAATTAGATTGTATTTGAGATCAAAAGTTAAAATGGTCTACTTGAGGTTTTTTGTTTGTTTGTTTGTTTTTTAACAAAATAGTATGGCTGTGTGTAACTGATGGATAGTAGAGCCGTATTTCTCTGTGTCAGTGATTTGTTGGAAATGGTTTCAATCCTTAAACTCTATACAACATCATGTCATGTCATTTAAAATGGTCATAGTAGTTACTGGTTTTTAAGATGCTGCTTTGACAGTAAAAGTCACGTTGGCCCATATATACCAGCAAAAAAATGACTTTCAGTGGTATATATGAATGTGGTATACAAGTCTTGTTAGTTGCACTAAAACAAATATGAAACAATAATAACAAAAAAGACATTCCTTTTCTTCTGCTATAAGCTTCATCATTTGAGCAAGAAAAGTTCCATATAACTTGACTGGCAAACTGACCTTGCCCTGGCACAGGCCTTCTAAAGATTTTTTTGGTAAATGGAATAGTTTGGTACAGAACTTAATCCTTCATATATTTCTCTATGGCACAGTATACACTAGGATACTCAGAAACATCCAGCCCCTACTAATACGTCTGTACATTTGCCCCTTGCCTGCCTCATCCTCCCGACACCCATTTATTCCAAACTGTTGTTTTCAAAATGTTTGTGGCATTGAAGGTCCTTTGGTGATCTGCAAGGCGTATGTTAGCTTATAACATAGTCATAAATGTCCTCTAATGCCATTGAAAATGTTTTTGCAGCTACTACTTCCTTTTGTATTATTTTATTTTTAGTTGTCCTTTTCACTCTGTTGGCTTTTTTTTCCCCCTTGTAATTTGGGTTCCATTTCTTTAAGAGAGAAATTGGTTTGCAATACCCAGCCTTCAGTCAGGAAAGCAAGAAGGCATGAGATTCAAGTGCAATATCTGAACTGATTCAGCAGTAGTTTCTCAGCATAACAGCATCTTCCCCAGACTGATTTAAGATTGCAACCAGTGGTAGTTACTTAATAATATATTATGTGGCTTTTATCTTCCTTCTAAGTTTATGTTCCAAACAATTATTGTGTGTATTATAAGTTAGCACAAGAGCAGTTGTATAGGTTGGTACTGCTTGTATACTTTGGTCCTGAGAGGTTGGTTAATAGAGATCTGAGCAAATCCTACAGCCTAGGGGTTAGTACATGTACAACCGGGTCAGCATATCTGACATATACAGCCCTGCGGCTGTGTTTGGTCTGTGGTGCTTCACTGCACTAGGCAGCAAAACATTTTGAAGATCTTCAGGATGATCGCTATCAGCTGGTCATTACCACCTAAACAAGGTACAAAGATGAACAGTTATCTGCTACTTACTCATAAATAGATAACAGAGAAGTTGGAGCAGTCACTTGGTCCAGTT
Source organism: Pezoporus flaviventris (assembly GCF_033815535.1). Lineage (NCBI taxonomy): Eukaryota > Metazoa > Chordata > Aves > Psittaciformes > Psittacidae > Pezoporus > Pezoporus flaviventris. The sequence continues at coordinate 24,276,344 of NW_026892579.1, read as the reverse complement.
AAGACCTATCCTGATTTCAGGTTGATTTTCCTAAGCTTTTTTAGTAAGTCTGAAGTACTAGGTTTTTCTATTGTATGCCATTAACAGTTGTGTTGAATATCACTTTTTACATTTAAAATAATGTACAGTATAAAATAACTGTTTGTATTAGTATGCAATGTGTTTCCAGTTCTTTCAACCAAGGAATAGGTTATTCCATGTTTGTCTGCGTTGTACTATGGCTCATGGTCATTCAGCATTCAATGGAAGAGAGCATGTTCTTGAAGTTCATACTGCATGACCTACTTAATTCTGTCAAATGATGTTCAATATTTGTAGGGGATATCAGCATATTAAGGGCTTTGACTGAGTGCATTGATGCATTAACATTTTCTTTATCTCTTGCTTTGGAGAGAAAAAAAACCAAAACTACTAACTTATTTGCTCTTGGAACTTTTGAAAGATCTGCCTTACTGCTCAAGTGGTGCTAACCTTGAAACCTTTGTTATTTGCATGTTCCATAAATCAAACCCTTTTCCATATTACATGGACTGGAAGAATGCCTCAGAAAGTGAAATACTGGATAGTCATGCAAAGTTTATGTAAACATTTTGCTATCCGTAAATTAATCAGTATATATTGATTTTTTAAGTTGTTGTACATATACTTGTACTATTACAACTACAAAACACCCCAACAAAATAGGCAACACTATAGGTATAGCATATATCATTCTAAATTAAATGAGCTTTTTCAATAAAAAGAAATCATGTAAGACACCAATTTTCATTCACAGTTAGGTCCTTTTTGTTCAATTTAATTATAGTAATCTGCTGACATGTACTGCAGTGATACAGAGAAATGAACAGAAGAGGAAGCTCATTACATACACTTTCAATATATACTTTTAAACTGAAAAAAATAAATTACCTTAGTACTTCTCCACAAATGCGTGTAGTCTGGTTGTAGCTGATTAGTTTACCTGTACTCTCATTGCATTCCAGAAAAGGGTCACTTTGTGCCTCAGAATTTTTCTCATAGTTCATGGACCTACATTTTTACTGAGAATGCATTTTTCAGTGCAGAGGGCTAGGAGACACAGGCTTAATAAAATACCAGCCAGTACCTGAGAGAGAATGACTAGCATATGGTCTTTGAGAAGCTTTTCTGGTTTGGAATTACAGTTTTCTGTTTGAATGACAGGCTTTTACATATTCTAGCATTTGAGAACATTTGAAAACTTAATGGCACACTCTATAAAAGGTTTTTATCAGTCTAAATTCTGCACCTTTGGGCATTCATTCTCTGTTTCAGTTGTAATGTTTCTGCAGTAAGCAGCCATAAGCATCCCCCATACTTGGGGATTAGAAAACTGCTAGGAAAAAAATAATTAAATAACACACTTTCATTACTTTTTGGGGTTTTTTTCCAGTCCCAAATCTCATTTATTTAATTTTATCACAAACTAAATATCCTATTTTTTTCCTGTTTTATTGAACGGGCAAACAGGGGTAGATGGTCCCCCTCCCTAGAGAGGAGACGACCTACTAGTCCCAGGATTCATATCCAGCATGCATCTCCGGAGGATGACAGGTACCAGTCAACTCCTCCCAGCTGAAAAATGATTTACTGCATCTTGCACTCGCAGAAGAGTATACTGAAATTTGAAAGTATGCATATAAGTAGAGAGAGACTTGCAAGCTCCAGAAGCCCAAAATAAAACAGCAGCTTAGATATCATCTCTGCGTTTTGTTAAACTGTTATAAAGCACCTGGGAATTACTGTCTTTCCAAGTTTTCTGTTTGCCTCAATGGTCACAAGCCATGAAATAAGGTGTCTAATACAAGAGAACATCATCCATGTTAATGTTCTTTAGTCTGCTTCTGTAAATGTTGGTGGTGGTCTCACTGTGGTGCTTTATAATACGTTCAATATTTGTTGTAGAGCCTATTCTTGTCTAGGTGTTTAATTTGATTCTTATTGGTTTATTTTCCTTTTTTTAATAAACTGTTCCTATGGGGGAAAACACCCACAAACTGTTATGTTGGAAATCTTGGTAACACTTGCTAGTTAATGTATATAAAAATTGGCACTGTTTGTAAATTCTGTCCAAATCAGGATGGTCTCCATGGGGAAGGTTTTTCTAACAAGGTAGGTTAAAAATATCAGGACTTCAAATCAGTTTTCAGGCTGAATACCATCAGAGATTATTAGAAGGACCTTTGTTTTTTTCTTGTCATGAAGATTCTACTCAAATCAGTTTTAGTATTTCATTGCTTTGGCAATAGTAATTTTTAGGGTTGTTTTTTTTTTGTTGTTTTGTTGTTTTTTGTTTGTTTTTGTTTTCCAGGTAGATCCATGTTTTTCTCTTAAATAGACATTATAATTTCTATTGAAATGCAATTCAAAATTTTCCCTTCAAATTCTTTGTGTTACAGTAAATGATACAGATGGCTCATGTAAATAATCCATACATGTGTAAACTCTTAGGAAGTTGCACTTAAAACTGCAAAGATGGATAAAACACAGTCACTATAGTATTAGTGCTTACCTTCTACTAATGTCTATCCACAGTACTTATATTTGTAATATACTGTAATATACTGTAATTTGTCTTGTTTTTTATTATATTTGTATTTATATTTGCTTGATATATTCCGCTAATGCAATGTGGGAAGCGTGCAGTTGTGTTTTAGATAGCATTTCTTATTTTTATCTGAGTAAGACAGCATTATAAATTATAAAATTTAATTTGTGAATCATTATTTCAGTATTGTCACCACTTACAGATCTTGCATATCTGGAAATTTTGCCAGCACATCCCTTTCGTGGGACAGCTAGTAATAGTTTAAAAATGTATTTTGTGTCTTTTAAGAATTTTTAAGTAATTTCACTTCCCAGTTTTTTATGTTGATAGACTAACTTCAGTGACTTCAGTGAATCAGACTTGATGAAATCTTGTCATTGCAGTGATTAGAATGAAATCATAATCGTATCATATATCAGTGAAATAAGATGTTCATCTAAACACTGCCACTCAATGCAGAATTGTAAGCTTTTTAATGGCACCTGAAGTTTTGTGGAGAAAGACTGAAATTTTCTAAAACCTGTTAGCAAATGTATTGCAGTAAAGAGTCTGTAAGATATAGAAACTATTATGGGAAAGATACTGAGTTAGAGAAAAAGAAGCCTAATTTTCTTAGTGAAATCAGTGTCTTCTTGTGCTTGAAGGTTTTGCAGGTAATTTGGTCACCAAACCCCAGTGATGCAGTCAGTGATGAATCTAGAATGATTTTAGGCTAACTTCAATCCCCATTACGGGTTGCAGCCTTCTAGTTCCAGGAAATTTCTCCCAGATTAAGAGAAGTTTGAAGGATGCTGGGCTTTTTACATTGTATGTCCAATACATTACAGAGTAATAGCCCACCTTGTCTGTAGAGGGAATCAAAGGTGCTTTACCTTTGTTTTCTACTCTTTGACTTTCATTCTGATTATTTCCTATAGCTTTGGCAGTTGGCTAACACCACTCAGTTCTACAATTTACAATTTTTTTATGATATGCTTGTATCAATTCGACAACTGATGCAATAGGTGTTGGAATGGGTGCCTGACGGATCAGCATTGGTAACTAACTACTGCTATCACTGCTTTTAAATAGTATATTCACAGATAAATTGACTTTGACATATGCCATCTTACTCTTCATATGAGTATATTCCAGATTTATCTTACAAATTGGCCCAAATTGGATACAGGGTGCAATCACAAAAATCTGTTTCCAAATACATTTCTTAAGTATATGACATGCACTTTTTTTTTTAATCTTGATCATTTAAATTCAGGTTTTGCAACATTGCATGTGTTTATAATAAGTAATAAACATAAATTTTAGTATAGGTCTTGGCAAGCTGCTTGTTGTTCTGGAATCTGTACATTTGCCATATCAGAAAATTGACTCCTTGATGTACCTTGAGAAGATGAAGACATGGAATATATATTATTTCAGTGTTAAGAATTAACAAGTATTTTGTTATTGTCATGGATTTCTTTCTTTAAGACATTTTAAAAATTAGGTTTTTATTTGAATTTTATAGCTTAATTGTTGGGAGGTTGGTTGGTTGGTTTGTTTTCTATATCAAAAATTAGAATTTTGCTCTCTCCAAAGCAAAAGACCTTATGGTAATGGGAAAGCTGTGAAATTGTGAGTTATAAATGATAAAAACAAGGAGAATGAAAATTGAGCATTTAATGGTAGGTGGAAATTTTACTTAGACTGTTCTTTTGGAGAAGTTTGCATTCAATTTCAGCATATAACCAAGACTAGATGGAATAAGCCTTTGAAAAAAAATATTCTCATATAGTTTCAGTTAGTGGAAGTGGCCTTTGGCTATTCTTTGCATGCATCTGTAAGGATGCTTGTCCAAGACTCATCTTGAAGCCAGCTGTAGAACAAACACCCTTCTGGTATGTTCATGAAGAGAACTCAAGATTTGCACTGCACTGCCAGCATCAGACTGATTTGGCCTGGATGATGCTTTCCCATCTTTCCAGCAACACTCTGTGACTTGATCAGGAAGGCAGTTTTGCAAAACAAGGATTGAAGTTCTAGGAATCAGTGTGAGGAGCTACTAAACCTTCAGGCTAGTTGTGACCTCCAGCTCACATACCATGTAGATCTAGCCTTTCTGAAATCTTCAGGAAAACTTAGGAAGTATCAAACATTATATTCCTGATGGCTTTAAGGCTACATAAATGAACAAACCTACTGCGAAACACCAAGCTGAGTCAGTTATTCTGATTTGCTTTTGAATATTTCATAATGATTAGTGGTGTAGACCAGCTGGCAATAGAATATGATGTCTTCATCAAAATGTATGAAATTACGAAATTGTATTTTCAGGAGAATTTCACAAAATAGTGACAAAATATGCATTTTTCAGATTCCCAAGGGAAGATGTTCTGTATAGGTTTATATATTAATCTGATTAATAATATTCCAGATTAATTCTCTGGAAGGATAACAGCAACTATTAAGCCACGGTGCTGCCATTCAGCATGTAGAGTATAAAGATTTTCTAAAACATTGTTGTGGCTTTCATTCTTTATTTTATTGCATCTTAGATCGTTGATATTATGTCTAAAAAATTTAACATTTTATTGAAGTATATGGATTAATTCAGCGGAAGGGGAAATGACAAATATAGCCTTTCTCAGCAGATAGTGCTTTAATGCTTTTGGTTTATATATTTGACTGCATGTCTCCATCTTCACTGCATGTGACCATCTCTCTGTTTCTGCTCATTCTATCCAAATTCACATCCATGTTTCCAAATTTTGTGAAGAACAAGGACGTTGGAGTCTTTCATTCCAAAACAGGACAGTGTAGACCACCTAAGTGCTAAACCTGGAGCAGCACAGAGGTATCCTTATTTACTCAAATCATAGTTTCAAGTAAATGAGGTATTGGTTATAGTATATTCTTCATATGCTCTGCATAATACTTTCCCACATTTTTTTTTCTCTTTTTATGTATAAGTACGTATACGCATGTATTGTTCATAGGTAATATTTAATCCCCTACAAAGTACATTTAAGAGATAAATTTGAGTATGACATGAGTGTTCTAATCCCTAGTGCACTCTTCATACATCATACATTGTATAGGGGCATGAAAAGATGCCTACCTGTAAATATGTACATGCCAATGCCCACTGTGTGCTCAAGCTAAGCTAGGACTGTGAGTGCTTTAGCAGCCTGTTGAGCTATACTGAATTGTGTACAGCCTCCTCTCAGGAAGAGGAAGGAAATAGAAAGGAAATTGTGATTATAAGCATGTTTCTAATGTGTGCTGCTCACAAGGACAGCACAGAGAGCAGAGAAGTAAGTATATTCTCACTAGTGCTTTGTCACTTTTCATAGGAAAGCATTTCCTACTGTCACCTTTTCCATCCTACACAGAATCATAAAATGGTTTGGGTTGGAAGGAACCTTAAAGATCATTTAGTTCCAACCTCCTGCCATGGGGACTTGCTACTTGACCAGAGTGCTCAAAGCTCCATCCAACCTGGCCTTAGGTGACTACTAAAAAGCGTAGCCACTATGTGATCTTTTCCTCCATTGCACATACCATAGTCTAAGCAAGTGACATAAGGAGTAAGGTGAAAGTAAGCCCTATAACCGACCAAACAGAAAATTAAGAGGGTGCTGCATTCAGGGGATCTAACCATAACTTTAAATACTTTGCCAATCTTAGGTTTTGAGTAAAGCTGCAGCATTTGTTATGTGTTTCCCTGTGGAAAAAGAAAAAAATTTAAAAATGATGAGCATCTACAAAAAAATTAGTTTGGGGACAAAGAGGATTTTATTTTTAATCTGAGATAACTTTTTTTTTTTGGGGGGGGGAGTAAGAAAAATAAATTATTTTAAAACCCAGAAAGCATCAGGTGATGACCTCTGCTCATGGAAAAGCATTTTGTATTTTGCTGCAGTATTATCTTGTTGTGGAGCATACTGCATCACAATATAATGCTTATCAAATATTGCAGTGTGTACAAATCATGAAAATCCACTGTAATTGTATTATTTGGGTATAATTTGGTGTTGCAGGTGTTCAGCTTTCTTCCAGTTCAGACACAGGATTACTCTTTACAACCACAAAGGTTTAAAAGCTATCTATCTATCTATCTATCTATCTATCTATCTATCTATCTATCTATCTATCTATCTATCTATCTATCATTTGTATCTATTTGTTGTCCCAAAGTAATTATTTTTAGCTTAATATGTGACATTCATTATATCATGGAAAGTTCCTATACATGTTTCTTGCACCAGTGTGAGATGCAAGTAAGGGTTTGTCAACATTTCTGGTCTATCAATGAATAATAGTAACTCCCTGGTTTTGAGCACTCTTGAAATACTTTATGCACTTTTTATTCCAAGAAAATAATATATATTGATTTTTATCAGAGGTTTAAAATTGTAAATCCTAATTTGTAACTGCTCACATTAATATGGATAGTAAAGACAATTTTGGAAAGCACAAGACTTGCAGAGCTTTTTATACTGTATTTATAGTCCTCAGTCATAATGGTGAAATATGCTTTATCTTTGTTCTTACATTTATTGAATCATATTACTGTTCATTGTTCTTATTTACTATCAATGTAAATGCTTAGATTTTCAGGACTAACTAGTGCCTCACTATCCAAATGTCAAATTAATTCTATAAAAGATACACGTGGGAGAAGAATGAAGGAAAGAAGTAAACTTCTAATTTATACTGACTAGAATAAACAGTTTGTTTAAACTGTTTCTAAAAGAACTCTGACAAGTTTTAATACAATGAGATTTTTGGAAAGCTGGGTTTTTATTAAACAGTGATGTCATTATTTAGATTTGATATGGTGCAGTATTTGTTTTGGTTTTGAAATTGAGATTTAAAAGCAATTTTTAAATTTTATGTTTGAATAGTATTTTCTGGTCTGTCCTTCAACATTTTTTTTTCTCTGCTGTCTACTCTGCACTTGTTTTTCATGCTGTTAAGAGAGGACTAAAAGGCCTATGAGGGGGTTTCTAATCAAATACAGACTGGGAAGTGGCAACTAACTGCAGGTTCAGCCAGGATTAATGTTATTTCCCCTGTTTTGTTACCTCATAACTTTCACACTATTAGCCTCAGTCAAACCTAATTAGTTCAATGTTTCTTAAGCCTCCACTTCAACAGCCTGTTCATGACAATAGTTGTCATTTTTTCATCTGTCAACCATTTCTGTTATTAACTTTAATAATGCATTAGTGAATAATCTTCATATTTCTGTATTCTTTTTCTTCTTTGTTTATTTCTCTTCTGGCATGTCATTTCACAGGCAGTCCAGAAAAGTGGAAAGATATAGCAGCCAAAAACAAACTAGGAAAGTCTCCGCAACTGAAACAGAAAGGTAGGATTGCTGATCGATGAGTAAACATCTCTTATAATGAATCTGTTTCCAGTTTTTGGAATATGCCTCCAATATGACTTTTAAAGTAGAATGCCTGTTGCAAAAGCTACATTGTTGTAATTTACAGTATTACTTACTTTGCATCTATATTATTATCTCTGCTTGCTATGTTGCATGCATACAGAATTTTTTCTGGCCTTCTCCGTCATTACAGATGAACTCAGTGCTAAAAAATAGCAATTAATCTGTTTTATGAGCCAAAATCTGAGACCCATTGCCACTACCTTGATCTCTGTAAGATGAAATTTGGAAATTTACAGTGTATTTCATTAGTATGGGACTAAACATTTTCTGTTCTTTACCTCTGAGCTTTATTCAAATAAGTCTTACCTCTTTTACAATAACTTTGAGTGTAAATAAAAATATATTAAGATTATAATTCAAGATTTCTCTGATCAAATTAATTTCACTTCATAATACAAAATTTTTAGTTACACATTTAAATACTTACAGAGTTAATATAAACACTGTGACTTTAACCTTTGTATTCATCGAATTTTCCTGTATTCGTATTATCCTTGTAGCTTTTAGCTTTGATGCTGCAGTAGTATAAGGTTATGTATTCAAAGTCTTAAGAAAAAGAGAAAAAAATAAATATATATACTAAATCCTAAGTACATCTAGTTAAGTTTTTAAGGTTGAAATAAAAGCAGTGAGGAGGGATGAGATCCTGCCTTTGTCAGAAACAGATTTCTGATATCTTGTTTAGCAGAGGAGGAATGTACATCACTTTATATTGTGAGGGTTGAAAAACTTCCATAAACAGCACGCACACATTTTTATGTTCAATGAGAATGCGCATTATGTAGCAAAACATCAGAGCTTTTATTTTACTGTGTTCTTAATCCAAAAGCAATGGTTGCATTTTTCTTGGTTTTGATGATTCTGTCATCACAATAGCCCAGCTGCTTTTTCAGTTTAGACCAGAGAAATCACCTAAATGATGGCTGAAATCCTTGCTGTGTTTAAACCAGGGAGAGTCTTGCCATTGAGATCACTGAAGCCATTTTTTCTCTGTTTTTTGTTTGGTTTTTTGTTTGTTTTTTCTAACTTCTGAAGAGTAAGAGGAGCCTCTGGGACTGTGGTCCAAGGGTCTCACAGTTTTTGATAACCATTCAGCAGCGAACCCAGAGCAACAAGACCATAGGGGAAACCTGAGTTGTGCCTTTTGGTTTTACATCCCCAAAGCACATGGTGTAGGTTTCTGTTTCCATAAATGTTTCACTGCTGTTAGATGTGAGGCACATGTCTAAATAAGTCTGAGTTCTGTAGTTTAGTATTTCATCATAGATGCAGTGCTGTACTAGTGCCAGATAGTTTTGGTAATTGGATAGGCAATTAATTTTCCTGTCAAATGGCAAATATAACTCCAGACTATTTCTTCATCAAATACCCATTTCTTTCTTAGATTTGATCTTTATTTTGTCACATGTTATGATACATAGAGTCTTTACTTACTTCATTTTACATCGGACACTGTACAAGGGGTGTGCTGGATTGGCAATTCTCTTTTATTCTTAGTTTTTCTTTATAGTTCCATAAGCGATAGCATGTTTTATTTAGGATGTGCCACTCAGGCATCAGTGTGAAGAGAAAGAATTTGAGTTTTCTTCTCTGCAAGCAGAACTGGAACCTCCAGAATTCCCCTGTAGACTCTTGCCAGTTGAATTAATCGGTTTGCCGCTTGAGTGTTACCTTCCTCTGTAAGGAGCCAGGAGATGAGATATACATGTATGTGTTTGTTGCAGTTTCATTGCAGACCAAGTATCATTTCTCTCCCAAATTCCTCTTATCTCCATACTTCTTATCTCACTTAAGTCTCGTTTCCTCAGTTGTACACTAGCTTTTGTCTCACATACTTGTTCCTTTTTGTCTCATCCTTCTGATCACCCATTTGCAGACTTCTTCCTTTCAACAACGGTTCTTTCTCCTAGGCCAGCAAGTCTTTAGTTCCATTGTAGTTTTTCTCCAGTTTCCTCTTGGTTCTGTTTTCATTTGCACCCCAAGTAGCATATTTGTCTCAGTGTAATCCAGCTAGTATACATCTTAAGCCTGGTTTGCCTTCCTTTTAGTTAAGCAGATCCTCTATCATTATCTCATGGAGAGGGACAGGTCTGTGAAAAGGGTATTATTGAAAGAGCAAGAGGTTTCTGAGTCTCAGAAAAATGTCCATTTTGTAATGGCAGGAAAAACTCTCCTAGTGCTCTCAGATAAATTCTAGGATATTTAGCCTCTTAAATGAGAAAAATCAGAGCTGAGAACATGACACTGTTAGATTGGTGCGTTCATTCATAGAAAAAGCAAGCGAGCACCTTATGGCACATAGCTGGATCCATATTTACCTTATGGATGTTACGATGTTTAAACATCTGATAAAACCCATACTTAAAAGCTGGTTGTATGCAATAGCTGGCGTGGATTACTTTTACAATCAGCATGGAGAAAGAGGAATTTCAGAAGCAGGGGAATCAGTTTCTGCAAGAACATTACAGTTACCACCAAGGCAAGCCAGGCGTTAAGCTAGGTAAGTGTTAAGGTTTAAGAGAAAGAAGATGGCGAGGGCAACAGCACCTTGGTTTTGTTGCATTGTGACTGCACTTTAACATAAACTGTTACTGATGAAATGGCTTTGAAACTGAACCTGTTTATTATCCTTGGTAGGTACACACATATTCTCTCTTATATACTTTTTTTTTTTTAGGATGACTTTTCAATGTATGATAGTCATAGCATCTAGACAGTCCCTTGATTACTTTGAGTGTATCTCGTGGGAAAGCAGTGCTGGGTGTGTGAAGAAAGACTCCATAAGTCTGCAAAAATTAAAACAAGCAAACAAAACCACAGTGAAATATCATGTGAAATTGAAATTTCTGAAATAACAGGAGTTGTAGTAGTAGCATTTACAAAATACTTCACTGTTAGAATACTTTGTCACTCTTCAAACTTGAAATGTTTCAGGTTATCATATACTTGCAGTGTATACAATTATTAAACTACTAATAATTATGATTAATTATACTAACACAATCATTTTACTGCATATTTTAATTACATTTTCATTAGAATTAGAGCTGTATTTATGTTTTAGGACTTACAGCAGAAAGATACAAAAATAGATCCCTTATTTCAAACTCAAGGGAATTACATATGTGCTTGCATATTGTCCTTTTGTTGGACAATTAACTGAAATCCAGTTAATATTTTTCACAAAGATAAAAGGTATGTTTCAGATACAGAAATGCTGTGTGGTAAATATTCATAGCCCACTCTGTGTTAGTACTTATGTCATATGTGTTGTTAGCATGTGTTTGTTGTGTTTAACATGCAGCTAGAGTTTTTGGCCAGCTCTCCACTATAAGCAACGCAGTTCAACAGTTCCATGATTAGGGTTGTGTATCTGCAGTGGGTGAGTGTTCTGCAGCTCATAATTTTGAAAATGGATTTGCATTCAGAATTAAAAAGTTTGATCTGAAGTGTCAACCCTGGTCCTGCAGCCAGGATTTGCAATGTTCTTGGATGGAGGGGGGCATGGGAAGGTGTGCCTGGAGCTAACAACTGAACAGTTTCTTTTTGGCCCTAATGTTTTAGGGGTCTGCTACCATGTGTTTCTAGAAGGGGACTTCCAACCCCACGAACAACTGAACATCCAGTCATTAGGGGAAAACATCACACTCGCTCAAGGTCGAGTGAGCACTCTAGTATCAGACCCTTATGCTCTGTACATCACCTAGCGCCCGGAGGGTCGGCGCCACCTTCTCCACTTCTGACAAGGTCGCTATTACATGTACAGCACAGCTTTCATTTTCTGCCTCCCAGGTGTCAGTGTGGTGTTGTACTTTCCTCAGCATACATGGCGCATTCATTCATTCTGACACTGTAGATGATCCTCTCTTCATGGTATTTACACTTCTCCCATATCCTATATGCCACCTATCTTCACCATCCAGATGGTACTTCTTGCTGTTGAACTTAAATAGTTATGCAATGTAACAGTAAAAAATTGGCTGTGTTTTGTCCATCCATTGTTGTGTTTTGTTCTGTATCCATACAAAATATATCAAAGTATTTTTCTTAAACAGAGTGCAGGAAATGGCATGCTGTTCACACAACACGCTCTGATCTTACAAGCTAAGAGAAACTCAGTTCATCACCATAGTGTGAAAGCAAACAGTATTTTGCACTTGCACAAATGTTACTTAAAATTTCAAATTATCTACTTGCAACCTTAGTGTAGTATATGAACAGTACTTACCCACTATAGTGAGTGTGATATTACTGTGACTGGCAAGGACATCTAATAGTAAGCTCTCTCTCTCAGCGGTCTGCTTCTTCTCGTCTTGGCTTTATTCTCTTAAACTTTTCCCCTAGTTGTTAGAGGTGGCCCTACTTATTTTAAATGCAAACTTACCAGTGTTCCAAAAGCGTTTGATGTGTTGCACTGAGATGCTGTATCTATGTATAGGAAATCAAGTAGCAGAGGTGTTGTGCAATACTGCTAACTAGAATTCAGACAAAGGGCTTTAGGATATTTACTTAGGTATGAATATAAAAAATCTTGTACATTCTTTGCGCACATACACACATGCACCCTCACCCCCAATGCCAAGGTCTTTTTCCTCCCTTTGAGTTCAGATTAAAACAACAGGTTGCCCTATGGGAATAGGTACTTGTTGTCCAGATCTTTGTGGCCTTGGGCAATTATTGCATCAGCACAAAAGGAATACAAAAGTTAATAAAAAATGGAGGTGGTAATTTGTATTGCCCTGTTCCAGTGCAGGAGAACATACATAAACTGTGAGTCATAAATGTTTTTAAAAATGCTTTTTCTTCAGTGGATTTTTACCGGTACTTTATTAAAATAAAATAAAATTAAAAAAAAAACAAAACCAAACAACAAACACATCAAAAGGAAGGAAAGTATTTTTTCCTTATTTGAAGGTAATTAGAGAAATAAAATGTGAGGCCTTCTAAGTTAACTAGGTATCTAGAGCTGAGTATATGTATATGGCATACACCAAATGTAAACTTACTTAAACCCATCTTCAATATATGCAACTTAATGTTTGAAATTCCAAATATAAACATTGTCTTAATTGAGGTTATTTTACTTTTATCTTAATTTCATTTGCAGAATACATCAACAAGGAAGTCCCACACAGTCTCCTCCTGCAGACACATCCTTCAGCAGTCGCAGGGGAAGACAGCTACCACAAGTTCCAGTAAGAAGTGGCAGTATAGAGCAAGGTATCAAATAATGAGCTTATAATGACTCAAAACTCTTTGCTTTCTTACCTTTCTTTACTTAAAGTCTACTCTCATAACTATGCGTTCAATGCTATAATCCTACCAAAAAAGCAATAGCAGAAAATGGAAACAACTTTGGGAAATCCAGTAGATCTTGACCGGTGAATTATTACACATGGTTTGATTGCCTTAATTTTCTAGTACCCTTTTTGTCTGTCTGCCTTAAAATTTCTGTTAGAATTGTGGTATTTTCCAACACATACCTAGTGTGTATTCAGATAAATCAGGCAAAAATTTTGACATTTTGTCAGTTTTGCTCATTTTGTGGTTTATATTAATTGTTGTGCATTGCTAACATAGATTAATATCATAAATCTGGTTTTCTTCTGGAGTTCGTAGTTCAGTGAGTAATGAATGAAAATATTCACCATAGGAAGTGTGAAAACACAAGTCATCAGCTCTTTCTTTCTTAAGAACAAACTGATCTGGCAAAGAGTGCTGCTCTTTTTTGAAAAAGATAATATACACTTAATGGTTGTGGAAGATTTATTACATACTAATATCAAATAAGTATGAATATTGAGGCTTCCTTTTCTAGCAGCACGCTGCTAGAGCATGGTAAAATGAAATGGCACAATGAATAAATATTTACATGTTCAGGTTTACTTCTGTGTTTAAAAAGCCTTTTTTATCACCGACTATAAGCAAAAACTGAGACTGCCATATACTGCGAGAATTTCCTCTCTTTTGAAATTAAAGGAATGCGTCTAATGATGAAATACTGTAGTGCTTTTAGAACTGTTGACAGACCATTTTCTTAAACAGATGATGTTGCTGAACATGACCTTTTTATCATGATAGATTATCCATAAGGGGTTTTTTGTATGATGGTTTACATTAACATGCAATCAGCTTACATTAATTTTATGGCTTTGAGCTGCGATGGCATACTAAACCTTCAACTAACACACATAAAAATGTATTCTTGTCTTATACATGTGTTTATTCTGAATGATGAATGTATCTAAATGATTAATATACTAATTCAAGTGGGTTGTATTAATTTTAAACTTTACATTCAAGTCCTCGCATTTTGTAGTGAATCTAGGATGGTCTGGATTATAAAAAAATTACAAACTGCATTTGCAGGTTCTATTTCTGCATAATAGTAAGTTGGGAGCTCTATAGGGAAATATAAGTAATAAATTTCAAATTTTGTTCATGTTTCTTCTGCAGTTTCAGAACTTGGTAGAATATAATGATGAATCGGCTTTTAACTTAAGTTGGCTTTCGTTTGAATATTTATCTTTCATCTTTCTGCTGTAATAACTGTTGTGTTAAGAATAAAATACTGATTTATCTTTAGTTAAAGACATTGGAAAAAATGGGAGGAAATTAAAAAATGAAAATTGAGCGAAGTCTAAAGCTTCTCAAGGTTTAGAAAGTTGATGGTATCGTGAAAAGCTGTATAGTAATGCTGTTTCACTGAACTCCTCTTTACAGTTAGTGGTTCATATGTTTGCGTCTTATGTATAAAATGTGCAAATGGGATGCGACGTCTCATTTACTTTGTTCTTACATATCATACTGCCTGTGTCAATATGGCTGCATTATGGCACATGGAATCAAAGGCAAAAGAGATTCCTTCTCAGCGTAGTACTTTGGTGTTGTCAAAGTGACTGGCTTGTCCTTTTGAAGGGGAAGTTTTCTGATCTTACGTATGTTTAATACTTTGTTCAAGCTGAGAATATATTTGCAGAGAAATACATAATTAAATAGATTTTATAAAATATTTTAGATGGTTTTGGCAATATATGCAGAAATAAGTGACAGTATGTATAAACTTGATGCTACTGTAATGACCACAGTATTTGCTCTGATTTGCAGTTTCAAATTTTAGTATGAGTTTCCTCTTTACAAATGGGTGGCTAGAAACAATCTGACCCTAATGTAGGATTGAATCCAAAGCATATTAAGGTCTGGAAAAAATTTCCATTAACTGTGCGTGGAACTGAATTGTGTCCTTAGTGATTTAGTTCACAATCACTGTGGATATAGATGATGTCAAAATCTATTGCAGTATAAAAATGTTATAGGGAGCAATTCAAAATGCATTTTCTTCATTTATAAAGAAAGCTACATTTTGGTGGTCAGAAGTGACATCCTGTGTTTCTAGGAAATTTTGTATTATATCATTTTGTAAGGTATCATTTTTTATAGTAAAGTACTACTTTTTCTCTATACAACTTCTGTTACATCAGGAGGGTTGAATACACATCCAAATAAATACATCCATGAATCCGTGTCTGGTTTAGAAATAACAGTGATTGCTGTAAAAAGATTGAGTGTCTGTATGTCAAGACTGGGGGGGGGGGGGTTGTATTTATTCTTTGTATATTCAGGAGGCACAGAAGAATCCATTCAACTAATTTTATTACTCTTCAAAGCTCACATTATGGAACAAATAAGAGTTAATGAAGGAGCAAGAGACTGGTAGTTGTTTTCATCTTGAGAAGCAGAGTGATATTTAACTCCTAATCTTTCATCTTTAGCTCTCATTTGTAAATTACAATATCCACACTCATAAGGCTTTTTGTAGGACTGACATTGCATCTCAGACATTCCATTTTCTCATTGTCAAGTTTAGAACTGAAAAAATGGTAGTGTCTACCAGATGATGTCTTAGTTACTGCTCTGGTTGGCAGTTTGAGGATCATAACAAGACAACTTGTGAGGAAAATAAGGTAGTTTTAAAAGGTGCATATCAGTAGACACACTTTATTAAATAAAACAAAACAAAACCCCAAACCAACTCATAGAAGGAACTCTTACAGAGAAGACCGAAGTAGTGATCCCTATTCCATTACAGAATTTGATTTAGTACCCTGTGAATATGTTCTAAAGAGAATAGCAGCTTTGTCTAGCTTTGGAGTGGGGGAGGTTTTCATGTGGGACATTTCTAAATAAATAATATTTTTAGCAACACTAGTACATGCAGGCTTTTTAAAGTGCTTACAGTTAAGATTGTAGGCTTCTGTAATCTTAAGTCAGCGTGATTTTAATTCCAGTGATATTCAAAGAAGTCATAGCTGTATTTCTTTCCTTTGCAATCCTGTCACCAGTATTTCTGAGAGCGCGAGACATCATGAGATGTTATTGTATCCAAAGGTCTTGAGATGCTTGGGTATTGAAAGTTATTGTGGTAAACGTGTGTCTGTGTTTATTATCAAAAAGTCACAATTCAGTAGTCATTACCCTAACACATGGTACTTAACAAGTGGTTTTGTTTTTGTTTTTGTTTTAATCGATAATTTTATAAAAAGATGTTTTGGCTTAATGATTAAAGCAGTGAAACTCTTAAGCCCTGGTAAGGACAATGGCCTGTTCTCAATGTCATCCTGTGCCGAGTTGCAAGAGATTTGCATCAGTGGTTTTTTTTTACTTGCATTGTGTTTGAGTGGAACTGCGAAAATCATTCAGAGGGGTGGGGATTCTGCATTGACATTGTCTTTTCAGTTGTTTAACAACTTTGCTATGTAGTTGCATGGGTTTTAAACAATACTTTTGTATAAATCATTTCTATGATCTTTGTTCAGTCTTTCCTTTTTCACTGAAACTATCAAATATCACAGAATTCAGTAGGTTTTGAGAGTGGGTCTCTATAGTTTTGTATAATGACTAATCACTGTGTTGATTAAGAAAATTAATACAGCCTGAAGATTCGCAGCATTTTTCTACACTCCTTTTTGGCCACATTACGTAATGCTAGGGATAATGTTAGGAAATCTAGCGTTTCAACGTACTGTTGAAATTTAGGGTTCGGTGAGATAAATGTGCAATGATTGTAGTATAGAAATGATCTTTAAGAGCTAATTCATGCAAAACAGGTCTTTCTCCCTGCATCTGCTTCTGTTTGGCTCTTCACAGCATGATTTCTTTTTCATAACTTCGACAGTGTGGTTTCATGTTTCAAAACTGCTATAATGAGGGTAAGGTTTGTAATAATCAGCATCTATTTACATATAAAGATCGTTTATAAACCTAACTGAAGTAGTGTGGTTGTGTGTGTTTCCAGTGGCATCTGTTAACAATAGGCCTTAAGCAGTGACCTTTAGAAAAGCAAAATTGTGACCAGAATTAAGTGTTGCTGTAAGCTCATGTTAGAAAAAGCTGCATAAGGTTTGTACAGAGCTTGTAGGCAGGATGAAGTGAATGTGTGCATGTGTGCTTCTGTTTTGTGAGGGAAAGCTGCAAAGACTCCACTGATACTGAATGGGGGTTACTTATATAAAGTTCATGTGTATAATATACATACAAGTCTTTAATGGTAGTCACATCCTACAAGCATGAAGTATTTTGATATTCAGTGTTTCATTTTAACAAATAATAATCAGAATTTTGTACAGAAAATCAGTATGTTGTCAAACAATACATTTGAGCTGCAAATACATTTTTATGTTTAACCAACTTAAGATCCTAAAAAAAATTAGTAGCTAGTCAAAATCATTCTGTCTATATGTACTTGACCTTTGAAATGTCATTGCAGTGAGAGTGTTGCTTGAGTAGTGGAAAAAGATCAAACCCTTTCAGTTAAAACCTTTTTTCAGATCCATCAGTATAAAACTTGACTGGCAGAAGAAAAAAAGTAATTTAAATTTTAGCTTTTAGACATTTAGCACTGTTTGTTTTGTCTTCATATTTGTGGTTTTAATTTGAAATTATTAGGTGGCACTACATATGTTTGAGGCAGCTTGTGGAATCTTTGCTCACGCTGGAGAGTATTTTTTCTCAGCATTGCTAACTGAGATGCATGTAAAGGAGTGCAAGCTTCATAATCTTTTATGCTTTCCTTAAACACTGATTTTCAATAATCCAATGGTTATTGAGTATTATAGATTTTAGTTAATAGAAAATGAATTTATAACACTTATTATTGCAGAAAAGGCTTCAGAATCTAAAACAGGGCTATGTGTTTCCTGAGTGTAAGTGATACTTAAAGGAATTTTAAGGTTTTTATGTCATTCATAAATTTGAGTATGACAGTACTGCTCGAGCAGAACACTTAAAGAGTCCACAATCTGGTTCTCAGTAATTTCATTCTTCCTGTTAATTTTAAAGAAAAAGTCATAGGCTTTATTATTTGTCATGGTTTATCATTTTAATTTTCTACATTACTTTTACATATGCTGGAGTACTGCCTACTGTACATGCCATTATCACTTGTAACACATTTCTTTATCTAACTTTAAATTTGCTGATTTCTTTTTCTGTTTCCATCATTCCGTGCATTTAATTCATTGAAGAGCAAGAGACTTTTAACTCATCCACAACAGGTAAATATTTATGTAATTTTTTACAAATGTTTGGCAACTGTTGATACTGGCTTTTCCCTCAGTATAGTCCATGTCCCTATAGAGTATTTAGTTAACAGTGTTTAACAGGTGGAAAGGTTGTTTCTCAAGTATCTGTATGCTATCTAATGCCCCTCTTTAGAATCAAAAAATATTTTCACTTGTGATTTCTAATTTTACTGTTGAAATGCAATATACTGGATTTAGCAGGAGTAGTCATGGTATTTTACATGGCTCAGAAGGTGCTCAATTGAGTCAAAGTTCACACAAAGATTAAAATTTTACCTAAACTCTTTTTGCTTTCTGCACATCTGCTTCTAAGAGTGCAGCTATGGCTCTTGGCGTCTCTGAAGGATGTTTCATAGGTCTGGACTTAGAAATAGTTGAAGGTAATGATGGCCAGAAACTATCCTTCTTATGCAGAGAGATTCTGAAGAATGAGATGTGTTTTATTTGCATAAGCCCTTGACAGTCAGAAAATTCATGTTATAGGGCAGGTTTCTAGGGGCGGACATTCAGTGCTCACCTCCTAGGAATTCTGCGTGTCTGTACTGATACCGGTGAATCAGTGAGTTCAAACAACAGGTATCGAAGGCTGTACCACAAAGTGAAAAGCGTAGTCTGTCATGGCCCTGTCAAGGCAACATTCCAGAGGAGCCCTATTTTTTTTTTTTGAAAGCTTGGAGAGAAAAAATGAAAAACAAAAACAAGAAAAGAGTTCTTTTAATCGTTTTAATGTTAACAACAAAATACAATGCTGCATAAACATTAAAGCACAGATTAACCTTCTCTGACCTTTAGTTCTGAGTCCAGCAGATCTTGGGAGATTCTGGTCTGAATGCAGCTTTGGTGGGTCAAAGCCAAACTGTGAGTTGAACTTGAATCAGAATTATTTCTTACAACCTCTTTACTTTCTGAAAGGGTGAATCCCACTGACACATTAATGCTTGCTTAGGTAAAAATACAGCAGATGTTCCAGTAGCTATGAATTCCAGCACTCATGGTAATACTCAGGAATATGTTTTTAAAAAAAAGATGAAAAAGAAATAATATTTAAATATTAGCAATTACAGGTTATTTTATAGTGTTGAGAATGTCCTATGAAATATCTTAAGCTAAGTGTTAAGAATGGTTGATTTTACAAATTATTTCTGTCATTTTTTGCTTTCTTCAGTATGTATATTTCTCTGAAGCAGAACAATACAAATCAGTCATGTCAGTTTGTTGTTTATGTCTTTCTGAAGTTTACAAACCTTGCTGTGTGGCTTGGACTGCTGTGGATATTTCATTGTTTCGAACAGTTGACTTTATGCAGATAAATTAGACCATGCCAGTAACAGGTTTGTAAAAGAGCTTGTTTCCGTGAGATTTAGATGGATCTGGCCTAAGATCTGGGAGTGCATAAAGCATAGCGGGATCTTTACACACGTAGATTCCTCTGCCTCAAGTAAGCTGAATGCAGATGCAGCCTGGAAGCAGGAAAGAGCCGGGCAAAAGAAGAGGAGCAGGAAGGAGGAAAGTGCTGGCATCTCTGTTTGGATCATTCTTGAAACTTTTTGAGGAAGAACTGAGTGTTGCAGCTGCCAGAACAGATTTTTATATTGGCTTATCTTCCTTCTAGAGCGAGTTATAAGACTCAAGATGGCCACTGTGCCTCTGGGTGTACTGGGAGATCCAAGCTGGGAGAGCCAAGCTCATTTCCCAGCTTGGCAGTCATTTCTCAACTCTGATTTGTGAGGACGTTCAGAGCAGTATCCCATCTCATGGAGAGGAAACCCATGCACACAAGCTGAAAGGAGCCACAGCTCATTCTAATCAGGTACAGGGACCAGAGCTGCAGAGCAGCCTTCAGCGCAGCTTCAGAGCCCATCTCCCTCACTATCTGCATATTGCCTATAGGTACCTTTGGAAGTCATATATGCAAAGAACCAAGTTCTTTATCTTAGCAACAATTTGATTTTTCAGTGTTACTGAAAAAAACATTAATCTGCTCATGATTTCAATTTTTTGTGTGTTTTTTACATTTCACAGTAGAGTTTGCTGTGGATTTTTAGTCATGAAACCTACCACACGGATATTTTGTGTGTGCATATTGCAAAACTCATCCTGAAGGATGAAAAGAAATAACCTGGAGACTCTGTATTATTTCTGCAATGCTTCATCCTGGTCCAGCACAAGTGTGAGATCTTTCTGCTGTGCCACACAGCCAGCTCTCCAGTGAGTGTTCTCCTCCTTGCTTACCTCCCTTGTCCACTGCCGTAGGGGATTTTCTCATCCAAATCTCACCACTGCTGTATTTCCCTGCCTTTGTTCTGGATGCTACTTCTGCCTAGTTTCTTCAGTATCTTCCACTTCTCACTTCCTCAAACGAGATATTTGTGCCATTCCCTGTTGCCCTGCCAGAACCTGCTCCTTGTGTCCCAGAAACATTGTTATGATGTAATAGTTTTTATGAGACAAATTTTCATTTCAACTTACTTTTCAGTAGTTTCCTTGTATAAGCAAATATTTTTGTCATTTTAGACTTCTAGACCCCTTCCCTTAAAGTCTGCAGCTTAAAGGATGTGTGATCTGCTGGTAGGTGTTACAGCTATCTGAAATCTTGATGCTAATTTCTTCTTGTTTTGTAGCTTACTCCAACTTTTAATAATGCAAGTAAGACTTTGAGGATTCCCTCATTGTACTGTTTGCCTACTCCTCCTTGTGTGTCTTGACCATCTTGAATGAAAACGTGCATCAGGAGCAAATTCTGTGTTAGTTGCAGACTTCACCATGACAGAAAATGGTACAGCCAGTGCCAAGACATCCGTAGGTTTTCTGTAGTCTAGGAAAAACCAATATGGTTATCAGTTTTCATCACAGGTCAGGTAATGTCACTAGTCATTCTGGCATTAGCCCATACTTGGATTTGAGCAAGAACGTTATTTTAGAAAGGTATTATCACTTAATGGCTTCAAGAAATGGAAAATTGTTCTTCTGCTTAACCACCTGACTTTTAAAACATATGTCTTGTTACTTATCTGAATTTAATCTAAGTTCATAGCTACTGGGCATTATTGTACCTCTATCTGCTAAATTGAAGAGCCTTCTACTATTAGAAATCATCCCATGTGTAAATAATTATGGACCCAAATCAAGCCACATATCTCCTTTCTTTTTAAGATTGCAAGTCTGCATCCTGGACTTCATACAATTCTTATGATTTCTCTCTGAATCCTTTTCACCAGCAGTATGCTTGGAATGATAATATTCCTAAAATATCAGAATCCACTGACCTTAGCTAAATTGAGTATCTTCCAGTTTCCATGTTTATTTTTGATGTCCTAAAACTCCCTGTCTCTGTATGGCTCCTCACCCACCCTGAGGCAGCACCAGCTGGTCAATGACATAGAGGGCAACACCCGCTCCTTGTCTCCTCTGCCTGTCCTTCCTAAAGAGCCTGCATCCTTCCATTCCAACACTCCAGTTACAGGAGTTATCCTGCTACATCTCTATGATGCCAGTAAGATTGTAGCCTTTCAGGTGCATGCACATCTCTTGCTTATTACCCGTGCTACATGTGATTGCATCGAGGCATATAACTTGGGCCCCTGATGAAGCAGAATAATAAACAAAGTAATAGCTAAGGGAATTTTGGTTTGTTAGATGGAAGACCATTCAGAACTACATTGGACAGTTAATTCTGGTAGCTTGGGGAGGTGGTTTAACCAAAGCCAGCACTAGCTGCTTGCACACTCCAGCCTCTGTGGTGGGATGGAGTAGAGATTTGGAAGATCAGTAATGAGTAAAATCTCATGAGCTAAGATAAAGACAGCTTGATAAGTAAAAGGAAAAAATGAAAAATGAAGGGGGGGGGGGGGGGGGGAAGCCAAACAAACAAAGAAATGCAAAGGCATTCACTCACCATCTCCCATCAGCAGACCAATGCCCGGCCAGTCTCTGAGCAATGGCTACCTTGAAAGACTACCCCCAGCTGTATTGCTGAAGATGATGCTGTATGGTATGGAACGTCCCTTTGGTCAGTTGGAGCTCGCTGTAAAAGCTTCCCCTTCTAATCTCCAGCCTACTTGCATGGGGAGTGTGGAGAAAAGGGGTGTCAGGGCAGTGCGGCATGAGAAGCAGAGGTGGCCTTGATGCTGTGTAAACACTGCCCAGCAATCACTAAAACATCAGTGTTTTATCAGCACTGTTTTAGCCCAATCTGAAACTCAACACCATACGTGGTGCTGTGAAGAAAACTGCCTCTGTCCCAGCCAGACCCAGTGCACCTGACAAGAGTCAGACCCATTTATCAATACATTAATGGAACTGAAAGATAACATTTTGAATTCCATGCATATGTCTGTCTTTATTCTCCCGCATGGCTTGATTGTTGATGTAAATCATTGTTGTACAACCTTCATATTTTTTTAGTAGCAGTAAAAGATTTAGCTCTAAACTTGCACCCCTTATCTAAGCAATCTGCTCAAAGAGTTCTTTTCTTTCAATTACTACTTATGCTGATTGACCTCACATCTGAATCAGTAGCTCTTGAAAAGATTAGAGCTCTTTAAAGTGCAGCTTCTGACACCAAAGGGAGTAACGTATATGCAACTGCTACTGATGGTAGTTATAACATTAATTTGAGACACTTATGTTAAATCTCCATATTTTGAATTCTAGGGCCACTGTAGAATTTAAAGGTCTTGGGGTTACAGTGCTTTGATCTGTAAATTACTGTGTAGTCCTACCCCTCAAGCTCCAGGAAAAGTGCTCTGTAAATACTGATGTCCTAAAAGAAAGTAGATCCATATGTTTCTAAGAGGCAGGTTAAGATTTTGAAGAACTGTTGATGTCAAATTTTCGTTACCTGTGGTAACTAGCTGTGTTCCAAGAAAGTAATGTGATTGTATGGTGGTGTTACCTATGGTTGTTAACGCTTCTGCTAATGTGCTCCTGCATTAGAGTTTTTTTTTTTTCTGCTTCTTGTGATTAACATGTAAAGACTAAACTAAGATTTTCCTTCAGATAAAACTGATCAGGCAGATGAAATTTTCTATCCCAGAACTGAGCTAGATACAACATTTCTCAGATGTGTATGATAAACAAAGATGGAAAGAACAGTTGTATTTTCTAGACCAGACTTACGTTTCACACAGTTGCTTGCTTAGAAATACACTGAAATGTAATTGTTACTATATTACACTTGACACCATGAACAGAGCCAATTTTGCCCATTAGAGAATTTAGATTAACTTCACAGTCCTCATTAATTGTTCCCATTTTATTTTATATAATGATATCTAATAATGAAAACCAGAACACGAGTGAGTTGTTAAGGTTAAGGATTTAAACATAACAAAATCAGGAATTACAGAGTTAAGGTTGAATATTTACCCAACCTGGACTGTGGTAATTTTCACCTATAGTCTCTGAAATAGCATCTCATTTAGTGGTAGAATATTCTTTCTCAGGTATTGTAAATAATGCAGAGTAAAATTATAGCATGTAAGTGTAAATGTACAGTTGACAGGGTGAAGCACCTAAAAGTCACACAATGAAATGGTTATTTTTAGAGTAACTGTAATCTGTGTACCATAGACACACAGGGCTAAATTTTTAAAGGGGTCTCAATTTTCCCTCTGATATTATATCCTCAGTCTATTTCATGCACGTATGATAGGATTAAGATATCTGAGTTTATTACTTCAGTCGCTAATTGGTATATCTTAATCCTTTCATATCTATCCTTAAAATGAGGCCATCTTTAAAAGTTTCTCCTAAAGTGCTCAATTTTGCCTTCAGATACCTCCATGCAACTTCCATTGAAGTAATTGGAGCTGTGCCCGCATATCTGATGGTGGAACTGGACTCATTGAAATTAAGGTACACATTTACTGGCATAATTAGTCATCTGGAATGATCGCTGGGCCCAGACTGACATACTGCTTGTGCAGAATTTCCTAGAGTGGATTCTCTGCACATGGGAGATTGAAGATTAGCGTGATGTTCATTTTGTGCCTTAAATTTGTAGTCGTAGCAGAATTTTACTGTAATTTAGCATATTAATTTTCCTATTTTTAAATAAGAAATATGGAAGGAGGACATGAAAAGAGCATATTTTTCACAATGGTGTCTTTGTACATTTTTTCATACCAAACGAGTAGGCACACATTCCATCATTTCTACAAACACGTTAGAGAGTATGTGTATGCACAGTTGTGCTTTGTGGAGTAGCATGTAGTTTAAAATATCCAACCCTAGTACACTGGTTTTGGGTTTTTTTTTGAGGAGTGTGGGGTGGGGTCTTTTAACTTGCAAAGCACAGAGGGAAAAATAGGTGTGTAAAGAATCCCACAGTTACCTAACAGCAAAAGACCCCCACATGTGAGAACTTTAGTACCTCATGATCCACAATATATATGGTATAATAGAGCACTTATTTTCCACTAATTTAAAATTCTCTGTGTTTTGTGATTGAGAATTGCTTCCATGCAGCTTTTAGATCGGTGTCTCTCTCCTGTCTGGTCTGGGGAGGGGCTGTTTACAAAAATCTTGACTTTTAAAACTAACGGGTTTGGAGGGAGTTGTATAAATCCATGGCTGCCCCTAAAGCAGAAGACTTTGTGGAAGTTTTCCCAAAGGAAATGCCAGTCTTGAATTTGTGACCTGTTGTGGTTGAACCCAGGACATGACCCCACAAAAAATTCCACCTGAAAGAAGTTGTTCTGGGATGTTATAACCTGTTAAAGCACAATAAAACGGGCGAGTACTCATGTGATTTAGAAAAGCTACAGATGAATATTTGGGTCGAGTTCTAGAACTGTTAAAAAGTGCCAGTTTTCAAGGTATTGGTTTTATTTGGTATTTCTTTGCATTTATAGGGCTACCCAAGTTTAAGAATGGCAGAATATGTAGTTCCCTATGAAAATTATCCATTACCACAAAGGTTGAACTTATTTTATGGAAGCCTTAGCCCACGGGCTTTCACACCACTCTTTCTGTTAGTGCGAGATCATCTTCTTGTGGCAAGTGCAGCTAATATTAATTGCCATAACTTGTTCAAATTGAAGATGCTCTTTATAACACCACAATTTGTGAAAGGTTTAAGATTTGATTTCTTTTTTTCTAAACAAACACTGTCATAGGAGAGTTGAAAGCACAAGAGCAAATAATTTGTTCAAAATAGAACATTAGAGAGCAAAGTAGTGCTTTTAAAGGACTTTCTGTAAAAAAAAAAAACAAAACTAAACAAAAAATTACTGTATTTTTTTACTATGACTGGTTGAATGGAGAAATTATTCCTTTCAAATAATCTTTGGCTATGGTAATCAGTTATGTTTTAACATAGTAGTAGTAGTAGTTAATTACTTTAAAAATAAATTTTAATAACTGTTTAATGCATTAATTCTTAGTATGCTACTGTAATATTTTCTACATTTAAGCAAATACATGGTTAGATGATAGTGGCTTTATGTCCCCTGCATCCAGAATACTGAACAGGTTCATAATTCAGCCTATCACGGAAATACTTTCACTTTTTTCATATTTATTGCACCAGCTTTATTATCTATAGGAAATTGGGATCTCTATCCATTTTCAGGTAAAGACTCTTGCAACAGAAGAGATTGATTTCTCGACATTAGTGTTCCTTTGTTCTGTGTTTACACCCTGCTTGTCCTATGTTTGTACATTTCTTTGTTTCGTTGAGATGGAAATAGGCTAAAATTATTGCTAAACCGTTTGTTTTTCCAAAAAACACTATTTTTAATTGATTTTCATTGTGTGTTTTTGCAGCAAGCTTAGTAGTGGAGGAGCGAACGAGACAGATGAAAATGAAAGTGCACCGTTATAATCAGACATCAGGGTCTGGTTCTAGTCAAGAATATGAGCGTGAGCAATATACCAAGGTAAAGTCAGTAGTATTGAAATGATGCTTTGGCTTGAAAATTGAAGGCATAAACCTGTTTATTCAAAGTATTATTTAACACTCAAGAACACTATGTTGTAAAGCTTAACAGGAATGTCTTTGAGCAACAGCTTTTCAGCATTGCTT
This sequence comes from Pezoporus flaviventris, assembly GCF_033815535.1. Classification (NCBI taxonomy): domain Eukaryota; kingdom Metazoa; phylum Chordata; class Aves; order Psittaciformes; family Psittacidae; genus Pezoporus; species Pezoporus flaviventris. The sequence continues at coordinate 24,249,735 of NW_026892579.1, read as the reverse complement.
TTACCCCCATCTGATGTGCATTAGACTTAGTCTTTATAAGTAGACTTAGGTCTTCATCACCTAAAATGAATCTGCAAAAAAACAGAATGCTTCAAAACAAATTCAGGGAAGAAAGATCCTTCAACAGTTGTTAAACAAAGCCATGTCCCCTCTAGTTTAGGAAGACCATGGACTGCAAATCCCTGGAGGCTGAAAAAGTGGGCCATGGAAATACCATGCTATATTGACCCCACTCGTTATTTCTTTTCTTCCCTTGCTATGTCTGAAGTGTAGAGTGCTAGGCAGTATTAGATCCAATCCCATATAGCTGTTCTCATATATGTATAATTTTTTTTATCCTAAAAATATCACAGATAAAATATTTAATATCTTGAAATGCATACTGATTACTTTCATCTCCTTTTGTAATAAAAGTGTGTCGTGGTTTAAACCCAGTCAGGTAATTCGTTCGCTCACTTCCCCCCCTTTCTTGCCCTCCCCCTGCTCTCGGAGGGACGGAGAGGAGAATCAAAAGAATGCAACTCCCACGGGTTGAGATAAGAACAGTTTAGTAACTAAGGTATAACACAAATCACTACTGCTACCACCAATGATAATAATGATAAAGGAAATAACAAGGGAACAGAATACAACACCTCACCACCCGCTGACCGATAACTCGCCCCCCAAGCCCAACCAAGCTCCGACCGATACCTCCTCCAACCCTGCAGTCTCCCAGCCCTTCCGGCTAACTCCCAGTTACATCCTGGGCATGACGTGCTGTGGTATGGAATACCTCTTTGGTCAGTTTGGGTCAGGTGTCCTGTCTCTGCTTCCTCCTGGATTCCCCTCCTCCCTGGCAGAGCATGAGGCTCACAAAGTCCTTGGCCAAACCAAAACATCCTTGTTATCAGCTCTGTTCCCGAGCCGAAAGTCAAAACACTGCACTGCACCAGCTACCAAGGAGGAGAAACATGACTGCTACTGCTGAACCCAGGACAAAGTGTAAAGATTTCCTCTGATAATTAAGTGCACATGAAATTAAATTATGTAGAGAGACCTTTTTTTTTTCCTTGGTAATGCTAAAATGATCTCCTGCAACCTTGTAAGTTTAAAACTACAGGATTCTGAGCAAACTGCTGCAAATGTCTCACACATCTGCACTGCCACTTCCAAATCAAGATGTGAGAGGCTGGAGTGGAACTTTCTGCCAAAGATGTTTTGCTTTGTGATGCCGAACAGAGAGGAAACATTTGCAGGAGTCAGGAGGGAAATGTTTGATTAGATGTTTCCTTCTAGAAATACAGCACTGTGTTGGTGTAGGCAACATAAACGGCAGAGACAACAACAGTGGTGACACAGTCATGGGGGCAATATTCCTGCAATTATCTTCTTCCAGTGCCATTCAGATTAAAGTGATTTCAGTGGGTGACCATAGGACAGCAGTATGACTGTAAAAGTTCACACTGAAAAATTTAAGGCACACGTAGCAACTGTATGCATTAAAAATAAGGTCTCAGAATAACAGTAGCTGGGAGAAAAACACAGCTTTTATTAATTTAGACTTTCATGCTTTGCTAGCCACATTTCAAAGGTTTTCTTCACATCAGTGAGAACTAAACACTTGTACTTTTATTTCTACAACTTAAAAGAGACAAACTTTCCATTTATGAACCAGTGCCATACAGAAAACAGCAACCTTTGTCAAGCTCTCCGCAGCTGCAGACATCAGAACACCCCCGGCATTTCTTGCTGTAGCACAAGCACCGGACTTTCTGTCCCCTGGGTCACTTCTCTGCGTTCCCAGAATTGATGCATGCTCCTGGAGGCACAAATTAAAATAACAAATAAGTGAGGTACTCAGCAGAATCAAAATCAGGTATTTACTTATGAGTGGGTAAATAGACAATTTGGCATCTGACGTATCTAACTGATTTGAAAGATTTGTTCAAAAGGTTTTTACAGTTAAATGTAGAAACGACTTTAATAAAGTTGTTTTGAGACCACTCCACTGTGAACATAGAACTAAAATGAACAGTTCTCAAAGGGAAGAGAAACAAGAGAAACAAGGCTTTGTGTCCTCAGTTGCCAAATTGTGGTATATTGGGTTTAAAAAAAAAAACACAATTGGGATGGAAATTTTCAGTGAGATAATATGTCAGAAGCCAGAATTTGTATAATAATTGGAACAACTCATTTGGTACTGGGTTTGTTGTTATCTTCACAAGAGGTCAACTCAGGACAAGCGGGTGAGAGGCAGTGTGTCTCTGAGGTACTTCCCAACCAGTTGATATGTGAAAAATAATAGTACAAATAGGTCTGGTAAAGTTTGCAGGAAAAAGAGGTAATGTGCAATCTGAGGACTTTGGCCAGGATAACCAAACATACACCTTTGTTCATAGCTCAAGGCCAGTTGTTTGCTTTGGATTAACTGTGCTTACAGATAGGTCTAAATGTTTGTATTTTTTCATTTTGAAACAATTTTTTTTTTTAAACCTCAGTCTCTAATATTTATCATAAGCATTATTTTCTTTATTGGGTTAATGCAGATCCAATGTACAGTTAAATAGTTGTTGGAAAACATCAACTTGCAATGTTACAAATTTCTTTCATCCTCTAGTACCCTAAGTTTTCTACTTCTATGTGTTTGGTTTTAAGAGATATGTGGAAATGAAATCAAAATTGAAGTCACGGCCCGATGAGTTCTAAGTGGAAAGAACTCTGTTGGAAATTGTTATATTCAGATTTATTTTGTTTTTAAGCATGACCACAACTCTGTGGAAGAAAATTCTCTGTGTGCTGTTACAAGAAAAATGTTTTCAGAGTACCCAGTGTTCTGGCAGACGTGCTGCTTTCCGTGCTATGATAGTAGTAAGGAGAATAAATTAGTTGTCCTGAACCTTAAATCAAAAACTCTTTAACTTTTCATGTTTTTCTACATGATAAAGGTGTAGTCCTAGACAGGATGGTCCAACATAATAATAAATAAGTGCTGAGAACAAATTGTGTTAGCACATTTTAACACTCTGTACTATATTCAGTGGTGTAGCTGATTCATATCATTGTGGTGACAGCCTCCACTTTAAAAATGTTACTAAAGCAACCCTTGTGCTGCTGACTTTTTTTACCCTCAGAAGATGCTGAAAGAGACAGGAAAATAAACCAGACAGATGAAGATTTAGACAGCTCCAACGAAAATGTAGTAAATCATATCAGGTGGCGCACTAAAGCTAATGACTTGAGATTTCTAAGGACTTAAGAATATACCTAATTTCTGCGGCCAAAATCTGAGAAAAGTCTTTGAAAGCAAAACTTACTTTAAATTAGAAAGAAAATACGTTCAGTAGTCTAATAGACATTCTGGAATAGAGAGAAAGAAATATTAAATGACTTAAAGAAACGGCAATTGCCAGCAGAGTTTGTCCCACTTTAACAGAAATGCTTCTTTGTTTCCTACTGCTTCAGAAAATAAGTATTTATATTTACAAGAGAAAATACACTGTTCTGCACACTGAGAAAATCCTCCCTTCTAGTTTTCAAAGCAATCCTCTCACACAGATTTAATTTTTCCACTACGTGCAAAATTCTCTAGACCTTTCAAAATTTTCCTGCAGTATGGACCAGATCTCTTGCAATAGTTGATTATGTGTATGCAGAATTAATGCCTTGAATTTGAATGTTTTTCCTCTTTTATTGAAACAAGCCTTTGTCTTTTTCAGAGGGATTGTAACATGGCCTTTGCAATTTCTGGTGCATTTCTTCCATCTTCGTAATTTCTCCTATTCAGTTTCTCAAGCTTTTGTGTCAGTAAGCAAGTACTAGTTTTTCAAGCATGCACCATGCAAGTTGGTGTGTAAACATTTTTAAACATCTGTGCTTTAAACATCCATTATTGGATTTTGAATAGGTAACTGCCTGCTGTACAACATCTGTGTAGGTCTTGATGGCTGTCCCATCCTCGTTGTTTTGAGACATTCACAGAGCTCACATCCTTAATTCCTTCAGTTCCACTGGAAGGGCTCCATAGTTCATGTGAAACAGTTAGATGTGAAAAAGTTAAATAGTAAATAAACAATTATAACAAAAACCAAACCAACAAAAAAAAAAACAAAACACAAAAATCCAGAAGACCAAACCCTCTGTGGATTTGTCAGAACGGTTTAAACAAGGCCTTTAAACATCTGTTTAACTTCTTTCTTATATACTGGTAAGGCTGTAGTGGCTATTATGCACATATTTGTGCTGTTTCAGTGTTTGAGAGAATCAAAACACTTTGGTAGCATAATTCTGGTTTTGCGTAGATATAAATTATAGTATATCTTAATTAGGATCTTAATTCAAAATAGTAAGTTTTTTATTCCAGATTCTATGCACGCACACAACACAAACACCACGCTGCCGCTGCTCCAGTTTTCCAGGGAATGTGCAACACATTTTTTTGGAAGGTCTGTTAACTCAAGAGAGTTACTGATCACAGCACTGTAGTATGTACTTAAAAGGACATAAATCTATATTTAGATGCCCTTCTGACTCAGTTAAGAGTGTATGGGATTGGAAAGCATTTAGAATACAAGAGTAATCATTGCATTAGTTCAGTGGCACTCTGTGGATTTAACTTGATCATTAATGTTTACAAGGAGGGACTGGATAGGAGACTCAGGATGACAGGAGGCTGGCTGTGTTTAGTTTTATGCTATACTGGGCAAAGCACTTACGGCTATGTATAGGGAATGCTCTTGGACATTGATGTGATGAGTATCCCTTCTTTTGATCCCTCTTCATCCACCTTCAAGAAAAAAATTACTATATATCCTATTGATATGACAGTTTCTTCAGTACTGGTAGGATTTCACAAAATTCAGTGAGGCCCATTCAGTTCTGTGAGGTCCATTCGTTCATCTTGTGGACTTCACTGCAGTTTTCCCATGGTTTGACTTGCTTATTTTCATGTTCCCTAAGAGGAAGCTGAGTGGTGTTCACAGTAGTTGAGTTGGATACAATTGTGGGAAGGATTACTTAGAGTGGTGCTTACAGGGCTCTGGACCATCACATGAGCTGCTCCTAAGACGCATACCCAGATGCTGGTAGGAGTCAAAGATGAGACCTGGAGACACCAAGGGGCCTATGCTGGGCTGTGAACCCTGGCAGCATTTGGAAGAACCCTGTGTGAGCACTTGTAAAACTCAAGGTGATTTGTGCATGATTCAGCGTTTCCTGACAAAATTCCTTGTTAGAGTAGTGTTCCTCAAAATGTAGCTGTAATCTCAACACTTGAATAAACCTCTTAATGAATCTAGCACTGAATGTTTCTGGTCTGGATTCTCTTATTTTAATCCCCATTTAATTTTATCATTTAATTTCCAAATTTTAAGCACTTAATGAGGCACATATTTGCAGAGGTTAGTCACCCGAGGCTTTTTTTTCATAGTCAAAGAAGGGGACACTGCTTCAGTTTTCAAAGTTCCGAACTGTTGTATTCAACATGGTTTTAGGAGATAGATCTAGAAATAGAAATGCTTATTGAAGAGAATATAATTATAACAGACTACTAAATTACTTCTACGTAATGCCTTATAGTCAGTAAAATTGCTAACATTGTTAGTCATTGAGTAACTGTAAAAGTATTTATGAAGTACAGTCATTTGATTCACATCTGTCCTCTTTTCACTGACATTAACACATCTGCAGTCCATCATACCTTTTTTTTTCTCCTTTTACTGGCATAGAAGCAGCAGCTCCACAGGTGGTAAAGTGATTGGAAGAACTATATTTCAGCTGTTTATATTTGAGATAGTTACACTCAAATTTCTGTCTCTGTAATGCCGAAGCAGACAGTGCAGATAGTTTGGACATCTGAAGCTAGCTGCTATTAATGTTTAAAAAACCAGACCTACTCTTTAGTAATTGCTGTCAAAGACACTTTAAACTTCAGCAACTCTCCTAATGTGGCAAATAATGCACAGAAATGTTACATAAGCTTTAACTCTGAAAGATACAGAGCTGAAAAAGAAGTGATTGCACTAAAATTTCACTTTCTTTTCAAGCTTCAAAATTATACAATATATAAATATTATGTGACAGGGAAATATAAATTATATATATAATATATATAGTATATAATAACAGGACAAATACATGCAGAGTTATGAAGAATAGTAGTTTTCAATATGAGCCGAACTGTACCATATATACTTTTGAGCCCAGTTGGAAACCTTCAGGCATTTCTTTAATGCAGATACCAAATAAGTGGATCTTAGCCCATGATATTTTTCTTCTGATAGTTTCAGGCTTATTGCAACAGTAAAATGTTCTTCTTTTAATGATCCCTGCGTTGTGGAAGAGTGGTATTTACTTCCCTCTGTATTTGAGGGGAAAAAAAAAGGGTAACTTCAAAATTGCTTTCGTTTTGTTCATCTGTTCCCTGAAATGACTGATTATCAGGCTGGACTGAAAAGCGGTAGGTAGGGAATAACTAGGAGAAGTTGTATGTCTTCTATGGAGGACAGCAAATTCAATAGAAGCAGCAGCTATAGGGAGGAAGAGCTAAACCTGGAAGAAGTAGTAGTAAAATATAAACACTGTAGCACTTAGCATTAACTTTCAGCATCACCACTTCTTGTGCTGATCGCTATTTCTGTGAAACGAAGAGTTTTCAGTTTCTTGGGAATCACAACCTTGGCATACAGTATAACGGCATAGTAAAAGCTCAATGTTGCCATGCAAATCTCATTTAGAAAGGGATTCTCCATGCTTTATGCAGCAACTCTGTGACTGGAATACCAAGACAAGTAGAGCTGATAAGAATTAGGGTACTTTGTGTTTCCATTTTGGAGAGGTTTATTTTGCAGTCTGAAAGAGTGCAAACAGCAGAGTTATTTAACAGAGTCTACAAGTCATTTCCAAAAGTTTATCTGAATGAACTTATAAGCATAGTCTCACCTTAACCCCACTGGTCATTCATATTCAGAGAGTCACACCAAGTCACTTGGAAAGAAAATCTGCTTGCTGTAGTTGAAAATATTTTTAAATATTAGAGCTCTTGAGTCCTCTGTGTTACCCACTTCATTAAATCAGTGTTCTGCTGCATCTGTTTCCACATCAGTGCCCGTTGGGCATGTTATTGGAGCTCAAAGTCATTATGCTGCAACCTATTCTGAAATCATCTGGAGAGTTTCATTTAGTATTTGAAGCTGAAAATTTACGTTTAGTAACCCAGAGCTTTCTCTCCCTCAGATGTTTTTATTTAGTCAGCCAGTGCAAGCCCCTCGCAGGGAAGGTATTACTAAGAGTTACCTCAATACACACTCCTCAGGTCAAACCCACAATTTTTTATTCATAAATTGGTTTGTGAATTTAATCTTGGCATATGCCATCCAGGAGCTATGAGTAACCCTGACACACATGTTGAGACACTAAACTTGTATAACCTCCATTTCTCCTACAGATTTCTATATTTACAGTCAGTGCTTAGTATTCTATTTATTCCCTCCTCTACCTTTGTTAACTTTCTCATCTTACCTTAAATGTTTTACCAAGAGTTTCCCAAGTGTGCTGTGGAGACCTCCAACATAGTTGCTAAAAGGCACCAGAGCAAGAGAAAATAAATCTGGCTTGAGGGCAGGAGGCCTGATGCATTTGTTTGTACAAACCCAAGGTTGTGTTTGCCAAGTTTTTAAAGTTAAGTCATGATATTTGTGAACTGACTCAGCATGCAACCCAGTGCCTAGTTGAGCTGGGGATATTCCCAGACTGCCCCAGCTTTGTGTATAACTCATAAATAAACTTCTATGACTTGCAATTTTACAGAGCACAGATGTGGAAAATGAACCCCCTAGGGTGTCAAGTCAAAAACTGCCTAGTGTTAATAGTTTTCCCATAATATGCCCTGGAAGTATACCACTGTTTTAGTTGCTTCCCAGCCAAGGGTACCTTGATCTCTAATGATAGTGGGGTTTAGTTTTGGGAACCTGATAATGATTTGAGCCTCATATCTCAGTGACTGAGCATTTAGGTAAGTGACATTGCTAGGACTGAAGTGTATGTCTGACTGATGATGTAAGAGCTTTATGTAATATGCAGTGTGATGTCACAGTTTTAACTAATGAAAGCTGTTGCTGTCAGCAATTCTATCCCTGTCCATACATTCCTCCTGCTGGGTCTTGTGCTAGTTCTCACCATGCACACTTGCAAATGCAGCTAGGTCAGGGAACTGATCTGCCTGAAAACAAGCACTTCTGCGAGTTACCTTTCTGTCTGACTAGTCCTCTAGTGTCACGATGCAAAGAGGCAGAGATTAAAAATACCTTTTTCCTTTTCCTATGGAATTTAGGTATTGAAATCAATCCTCAAATGTCAGCTTTATGTAGCATTGCATTTTGTTCAGACCTATATGCAGTTCTGTTCCAAACTCTGTACAGTTTACATATACATGTACACTCTGTATAGCTTTTTCTAATATTTGAAAAGTAGAAGAAAGGTCTTATAGGCAATATCTGTCCACTGCAAAAACACTTCGTTATTATAGCTCCAGTGTACTAAAGAACCAGCAGCCTATTTCTATTCTAATGCTGTAATTTTTCAAGTGCTTTATTTAGTCCATAAATACCATGTTTGATTTCTTTACTAGACGTAACAACATTATTTAATATAGGCATTTCTCTGAATTTCATGCAGTTTTGTTACATTCAAAAGCAGTTAGAGAGGTTTGTCATACTTAGGTCAAATTGTTTCAATATATGTGTTATGTTTTGATGAGACTCCTCACCCTTTCTTTTCTTGATCTCTAGTATAACATACAAACAGATCAGTACAGAAGTTGTGATAACGTCTCTGCCAAATCATCAGATAGTGATGTCAGTGATGTGTCAGCCATTTCCCGAACCAGCAGTGCCTCACGCCTCAGCAGCACAAGTTTTATGTCGGAGCAATCTGAACGCCCTCGTGGCAGAATCGGGTGAGTTCTCAGTGCAGCTTCAATTGTAGCACACCCCCCTTTAATTCAGTGCGAGACTGCAACCAGAAATTACTGAAATTAGGTACCCAAAACATAAGAATTTATAAAAATTGTTATGCACATGTAAATAGTCTTTCATTGCTGGCCAAAGATGACAATATTTTTGCAGTTTTGCATCTAAAACAGAAAGTTAACTTTTTACAAGAAGATGACTGATTAATAATGTATTTGTGGCAAATGGAAATTGAAGACACACTGTCCCCTCATTGCTGGCTCTCAGAGAAATCTATATGTCAATAAGGTATTATAGCAGAAATACTAGTAGATTTTTTTTATCTAAAGGAGTAGCTTTCATAAAAGCTCTTTTTTTCTTTCAATCTATAAATTTATCTACCTATCTGCTTTTATTTTGATGTTTTTATGCATATGATAAATTACTACGTTTCAAACAAGTATTTTATAGTAATTTTGATCTCTCTGGTTCACAAGTAGTTTAATTCGTTTGTTTTATCAGTAATCAAATACCTGTTTCATCCTTGATAATAACCTATTCTTGGTTTAGTGCTTTTTTAGATAAACAGATTGATTCCTGTCTTCATTTAACTCGATAAGAAAACTCCCACCACATATAATGGCTATAGGATTGTCTTGGTAGTCTATGATTACATCTACCAATGTCTGAACTCTCAGAAATTTGCCTTAAAGTATTATAAGACGCCAGAAGAACGAGAAACTATAAAAATAAAATCATCCACATGGAAGAAATCATCAGATGCCATCAGTTTGGATGGCTTCATTTAGTACTTCAGAACACTTCTAGAGAGATTCACCATCCAAGAAGTTCAGCTGCAGGCTTTTTGTTCTGTTCACAATGGGAACAGGTGTTAGGGAAACTCAGAAACCGGCCTCTGTATATGAACTAGCTCCACCTCATTTTTTTTGTGAAGGAAAGTTCATGAGGGTATTCAAAGTCATGTTTCATATTGGTGAAATTATAACCTGACAGCTGTAGTAATCCACAGACCACCAGAACACTGCAGTGGAACTGTAAATGTATTAAAAGTTATTCAAGTGTTTATTTAAACTAATTTGTTTAAATGCTGCATCTCATTGCATCCTAGCTTTTCAGTATTTGTCTCTTACAGAGGGCTTTATTCATACCAAAATACCTGTATTTTCTAGACATTGTATTTTCTCAACACTGTTGAGAACTCTGTTGAGAACTTTCTCAACACTGTTACAGTGTCTTTGGCAGGTTGAACAAAATATGATTTTTGTCCATAAATATCTCTGTGTTGACCATATTTTATCAGAAATGTTGCTTGGGTTCTGAATGTCTGATCACAGATACCAGAGCCAGGAGAATTAGTAAGCTCATATGAGTCTGGAAAGGGAGAAACCTAGGGTCAATCTTTGCTCTCATTCAACCTCTTCCATTTTAATGAGTAGCAGAGCACCTTGGGTACAAGATTAGTGTTCAAAGCCAAGTACTTGCAATGGGAGCTCTAATTCAGCTTTACTCTAGACCCCTGAAGTGAGATGTAAGTAGAATCCAGATGCCTTACCTTTGTGATACTGTCCACAGAATCCATACCTCAGAGATTAGATAGTTTTGCTTGCTTTAATTTTCTCTAAATTCAGGTAGTATTTCCATTGTGAACAGAAGGTATAGTAATAATATAGAGTGCAACTCATTCAGTAGGAATATTAGGAAGAAACTAACAGATTCATAAATTAATCATAACTTTCAGTATTTGACCTCTAAGATGGCAGTGGTTTTGTTCCCCTGAAAGATCTTTTAAAATAAGTGGAACATGTCTAATGGACTGTCTTTGCAATTAGCAGATTTCAACTATTAAGTGCAGTGGAATGAAATTAAAAATAATTTTGATGTTAGGCTGGAAAACATTGTATCCAACAGACTGATATCCACTGTTCAACGTTTTCCATTTGGGTTGTCCACAATTGTATTTAGTTGATTGTCTGTCATCATTATAAAAATGTCAGGTTTTAGAGCCCTGCAAAACTGTTATGTTATGGGAATTAGATCTCAAGAGAGGTCAGAATGGAAGGAAGGTGAGTGCTGAAGAAAAGAAAAGGAGATGGCATTTTGCTGATGATCTGAGCCAAGTCTGCTTCCTACTCTCCTGTGTCTGTACTGGTAGCCTCTGTCACATATTCTTTAGTCAGTTCTTCTTGTAGCTTGCTTATTAAATGGAAATGAAAAGTTAATTTTGGGAAAGCACTGATTGTGTTACAGACAATTTTTTTCAGACTGAGATTCATGCTGTTTAACATTAGCCTTAGCAACTACGTATCTACAGTGAAGTTAATTAAAAATTAGGTTTTTGTTAAATAATTCATCTAACTTAATGAAATCATCATTAAAACGAAGAAAACACCTATTCTCTCAGATGGTACACCTCATCTTCAGGTAGATGTCAAAGGAAGATTTGGAGGAATCCTAGATGACTAGTTCAGATTGGTTGCTTTAATTTTAGACATATAAAATTAAGTGGATTCTTTCTTTTAATTACTTACATTTCTTTAAGTTCAAGGATTTAGAAATTTGAAGTTCAAGTTTGATTAGTAATTTGAAGTTCAAATTTTATTTTTGCCTCCAAGGAACCTGACATTAATATATATCAAGTAGGATGGGATGGGATGGGATGGGATGGGATGGGATAGGATGGGGTGGGATGGGGTGGTCAAGGAGGAGGGACAAGGAAAAGAGCAGGTTTTGACTTACTGTCTTCTGTCTTACTTGAAACCACATCTGTACCATCATTTTCTTTTTGAAGTGTATCAGCCCAATGGCCATGGCAAGTGTGTAAGCATAATGTTAAGTTTAAAGACAAAGTTCATTGAACTGCCTTTTTTATGCACCTACTTTTGTTGTTGTAAAACCTGGAAGCCATCTCTTTTTTACTTGCGGCTCTAAAGTCAATAGGTATTAGAAAAAAGTGTAGAACAATTTGTGAGGTTTTTGAACAATTTTTAATTTCAATGAGGCTGACTTTTTCAGTTACTTTACTCAAAATACAACATGCTTTTAATAATGTACAGAATTTATAGAATGAAGCACTACCTAAACAGCAAGGATAAAAACAGTTGATGCAGAACAACACAGAGATACATCTTTTTGAATAGCTAGATAACACTCTAACCTTTCTTTGGGTCAGAACTCATAAATTTGAACTTCTGTATATTAGGAAACTAGAGCATGTTGAAGAAGTTAGTAACACAGAGAGAATGAAACACAATCTTCCTTTCCTTTAATCAGTGACAAGATTGTGTCTAAACCTTTTAAGGCAGAAGGGTAATTTCATTCCTAAAGTATATTTATAATTTAATTACCTGTCAGAAAGCTGTGACATAGCATGCATGAAAAATACCATTAGTTAATTCAGTCTGCAGATTTTGTTGATTAACATTTCTAATATGTTGCAAGAGGGAATTAAGATTGATGCAAGTTCTAAATATAAGTCTGTGCAATAGCTTCTTCATTTCTAATTTGTTTAGCATTTTCAAGTGAATGTTAGAACAAATGGTTATGTGTGGATAAACTGATCTGCATGTGAAATTATTCCAAATGTCTTTCTGGTTACCATCCTGGGAAGCCTGGTTGACTGCCATGCTCTCTAGTGGAAGTGCAGACAAATACCAGGAATTTTTTTCTGGGAACAAAATGTTCTGGGACTTTTGAATTGAATCAGACTTGTGAATTTGGCTTGCCATAGTATTTGAAGTTGTATATTTCATGACTGAAGTCAGTTTACCAGTACTCCTTTATGGAGGTTTCTTTTCATCAGTCATGGTCTTTATGCATTCATAACACAGTCAAGCAGTACTTTGTGTCTGTGTATGCTACAGATGTTACCATGTATGACTCAGAGACATTTCTCGCATCCTAAATGAAGCAGAAGGGAATTTTTCATGGTTTAATGCAAATGATTGATAAGTAAGAATCCATGTTAAATACATGATGATTAATCAGCACCATATGGGTTTGATCAGACAAAGAAGGACATTTGCTCACTTCATTAAAAATTATGCCCAATGGTATCATTGCATCATTTTTCATTAGGGGTATGCTTATGCAAAGGTACCTGGACTTCTTGGTGTCGTCAAGTAGGGAACTATCATTCATAGTAAAGGTGAGCTGGAGGCTTCTGTTTTGGAGGATTTAGCAAGTTGGCTACCATAAGGTGTTTCACTTAAATCTGATCAAAAAATACCCGATAAATATATGACAGACTTGATACCTGCTTTTAAGGTGAATTCTCTCAGTGTATCTGGTTTTCTAACAAAATGCCCCTGCATTAGGAATATCACTGTTGCTCCTAATTCTAAATTTGAAAATCATAGCTTTATTAAGAATTCTGTTTCATATATTATGTGTGATATAATTATGTATGTGCCATATTTTAATCTGACTTTACATGCTTTGCTTAACTGAATGCTCAAGTTTAAGTAAAATATTTTAAATGAGTTATGTAAGAAAGAGTGTTGTAATAGTGGACATGAACCAGTCCTAGTTTATTTCACATATGCCATACTACTGAATCGTTTGTATCACAAACATATAGTCCCTGGGATTCAGGTGGGTTCTCTGTACATTACTGAAGGGAAGGCGATTTTTTGTTTCATACTGGCAGACTCTATCTGCCAAAGCTTTTCATCCCCAGTTTCCAGAACAGCGTATACAACTTGCAGGTGGCTTCTATGCTTTCAGTAAACTAGACTTTGTTCTGTTAGTCACTGTGAAGCTAGTTTCTTCAGCCTCTTAAAGTGATGATCTTAATGGTGCAATTTGATCTAGTGCTGAGGCCAGCTTTCTCTTCATGGAATGGTTCAAGGCACTAATACAGGGCTCAGATAGCTGGGATTCCCTGGTGAGCTGGTAATCTCAAAACACTTAAGTAATCACTCAGTATGTTGACATGGAACATGACCAAAGAGTAGTGAGCTCTTGGCACAATGGCCTGATTCATCATTGGAGGATCTCTTTTCATGCTGTTCGCATTTGTCATCTTGACATTTGTACTAAGATGGATATTTGGTGGGCAATTTGCAGGGAACTGAGTGTTTGAACAGCATCTTTGTATCAGCACACTTAGGTGTGCATGGGAAGGGAAGAATAAATGGGAGGCGATTAGCAGCTTCTTCTGTTGCACATCAGTAACAAGCAGCAGTGAGTGACCATCAGAGGAAGGGAAGGATAATGTGCTATAGATTACATGTGCAAAAAGACCCAGATGGTTTCAGTGAAGGATGAATGAGTGCTCCCCACAACTGCTGGAGGGTTGTGGTTAGTGATTTGTACTTGGGTTCAGTGAAGTACATGGCCTGTGCTGTGCTGGTGTCCTGGGTTCAGCAGTAGCAGTCATGTTTTTTCCTTTGTGTTAACTGGTGCAGTGCTGTGTTTTGACTTCTAGTTTTGAGAACAGCGTTGGTGAAGCCGATGTTTTCGGTTGTTGCTAAGTGATGTTTACCCTGACCAAGGACTTTGTGAGGCTCATGCTCTGCTCATGGCTTCACCAATGCTGTTCTCAAAACTAGAAGTCAAAACACAGCACTGCACCAGTTAACACAAAGGAAAAAACATGACTGCTACTGCTGAACCCAGGACAGCTGGAAAAAATATGATTCAAGTCAGTAGTGGTACTTTGCTGAATCAGTATATGAAGCACTTTTGTGTATGTTTTATTCTACTGGCTGGACTTCTGCATTGCATTGAGCACTTGCATTGAATTGTCAACCATTTTTCCATTCCCATTAGCTTAAGGAATTAGACTCTCTCAACACTTGTATTAACAAGCTAATTAAGCACATGGTAATAGCGACCATCTGCTTTGATTTCACAAGTATTTTTTATCAATTATTTATTTTCAATTTTTAAATACAAGCTATTAAATTCAGTATTAGAACTAAGATATTATACTGCTTTATCGTTTGTTCAGCATGACTAGAACAGTAGTGGCATTCCAGATTGACATAAAAGAAGACTGTTATAAATACCAGAAGACAACTTCCATATTTATGAGACTAATTATGTTACTAATAATTTGCCTGTGTATGACTGTTTCTTTGTAGTCAAGGTTTCTGCAGTAAACAAGGCATTTCGGGTCACTAAGTAGATACTGATTTTCTTATATAATGTAATAAGCAATGTTTATTATGCAGTAACTTTAGTGGTTTATAGTTCTCTGTTTAAATACTGGGTAAGATTAATTAGTTGATATTGCAGTAGAGTACCTCTTCCCTCCCATAGCTAGAATGGGAGCATTCATAATGTAGCCAGTGCTGTTGACAGACTAGAGACTTTCCATATTTCTTACTATTAAAAATAAACAATAAAAGCCCTCATTGGATTCATAGTATCTGTCTGCTACGTTTTCAGAAGATTTCTTTTCATCTTGGAATTTTCCATTGCAAAGTCTTAATTTAAAATAGAACGTTTAAATTAACATTTTACTATGTGACTATTGTTCACATTTATTCAATCCAAAAGTCATCTCAATATCAGCGATGCAGAGAATGGCACATGGGGTAGCATTATAAGAAGCAGTGTTTTTCAAAGCATAGGACACTTTGAAACCATGAATGTAATTTATCCACTCCTTAGTTGCGAATCAAACTACTATTGCAAGAATAAAATGAGGTGAAACCAAGGCCATAACAGTTAGTACTAGATTCAATCATGGTTTTGATGTGGGCTTTCCATATTTAGTATGCCAATATGCACCATGTGTTGCATCCATAAGTATGTGTGTCCCTGCTACATGTTTGTATTAGTGCTGTGCTCACAAAAGATTGATACAAGTATTAACTAAAACACGGAGGGTTGATAAAAAATTAATTAATTAAACTCAATTCAACTTTAATAATTATCACAGTGAAAAGACCATGCATACAAGATGCTTTGGAACAGCTCAGTGTCACAACCTAACAGCCCACACTCCAGCCACCTCCCTCCTCCACTGTATCTCCATGATCTTAATTGATCTTGCTTCTTAGGTGATATTTCTTAGGGCAAGGGCAAGAACATTGATGTAACCGGAGTCACAACTCTTGCTTTCTGGGGAGAGGAACAGAGAGCAATAGCCTCCAAATTATTATCATGGAGGCAAGATATGTGAAGACAGTTAAGTTAAGCTGCTTAAAAAATGTATCCTTTTTACCACTAAACTCTGTGTTACAGATGGGAACTTGGGTTCTGAGGTCATTTATGTACAAAACCAAGGTGAAGCCAGAGTAATTAATGTTCTAACTGTTCATTATCTAAAGATAATGATTTTTTTAAATCCATCATTATAAACTGCTTTGTGTGTCATAGAGGGAGGGAGATGGAGTCTTTAATCCCTTCAGAACATCTGTATGTGAAAAATGTGCTACGGAGCACTGCTTGTGCATTTTTAATTAATTGTGCTTCCTCTGTCAAAGAAACTGTCACGTTACCAGCAGCCTTTCTTAATGATTTGAAAAAAGACTGAAATATAATTTTAATTGGTTTTTCATTTAATTATTGCAGTTGATTAAGATGAAATATAATTCATAAGTTTTTAGCATAAGAACATTAACATTTTTAACAGGCAGTACATGCTATATTTAGAATGAAGAAATGTAGGAAAATAGTTTTAGCCATGGGTCAGACCTTAGAGTAGCTCTTGCTTGCTTTATCTCATTTCAGTTTATCTTTTTTAAAAGATTTTCTGTATTTCCTTTTTGGACCTGTCTGTCCACTGTTCCATTCAGGCTTTCAGATTTTCCTCCTCTATTACCTATTTTGTGGCTATTTCCTGTTGCTATTATTTACTTCTGTAAAGGAGCAGTGAACAATCTATTTCATATCAACGATGTAGCCTTTTTACGCAGAGAGCAGTGAGATCATGGGTACATCATGCTTTGGAGGGACAGCAAGCAATGCAGTACATAGTAACAGGGAGAATAATATGCAGTTGCTGAATGTTGTACAAAGAAAGAATTAAGTTTTCTTGCTACTGAAGAAAGTTTCCTTTATTCAGTATAAGCAGAAAAAACTCAACATTTTGTAGTTGTCATACACATACACACCAGTACCATATTTTCTTGCTACAGGTTTAACATTTATGTGCTTGCTATGTTTGGTACACTTGAATTTAATAAGTACATGGCTATTTGCAGTCAAGTTTGGGTCATTTGAGCTGTCTCTTGATTGATTCCCATTAGCCTCGCCTCATCAGTGTTAGCAGTGCTTAACCTGAGCAGTGCCCTGGCAGTAACCAACTGCTTTTGTGTTGGTTTCATTTAATGATTCATGTGATCAGTTGCCTTCAGGCTGACAGTGCCATGGGTATGCACAGGCAGACACACACGCTCCTGCACACACAGACCATTGCTCTGCTATTTTCAGAGTATATAAATTAACTTGATGAAATGTTCTTGGGAAATAGTTAAAATCTGCTTATCTTTTGTAGCATACAGACTTTCTGAATAATTATTCTTTCATTTTGTGGAGAAATACTAGTTTTACAAGTTTTTTTAAAAAAACAAAACAAAACAAAACCAACAGAAATCCATCAGAGCTGTGAGACTTCCACGATTCACTGGTCAGTGTGTTACTGAGGAAGGCACTTTCACAAAAGAGGTTCTGAGCCTATATTCCAACATGGAAATTTTCTGGTCTTCTGATGTAGGACGATAAAAAGTTCTCATAGGAGACTTCTGTAATGAATCTTTCCCAACCCTTACCTTTGTGAGAGTTTACACACTGAACAAAATGGGGCTGCATCATTCCAGAGGCACATCACTGAGTAGCAATATTTTACAATATAGGAATATTGTCAAGAACAGATATAATTTACAAGATACTGAATTTCAGCTATCTTAAAACACCAATAGGATTCTAATATGGTGACTTTACACAGGAAGCAAGCTTCTTCTGATTCTAATAGCTATTTCATGGATTTAATACATGGTCGATGTGCACATTTGATCAATATGTAGTTCCAGTTGGTACAGACTGTACAAAATTATTATTTCATTGGATCAACTAACTTCCTTATGGTCTAAAAATGTCTCTTGACTAGCTAGAGAGAATTTTGATAGGGGGTATGCGTTTGTCCTTTGGTTTGTAAAGCACCATGTTTGAATTAATTTATGAAATACCATAAATTATACAGTAATTAATCTTGCAGAAAATGTTATATATCATATGTAAATATATGCCTATATTCTAAGACTGACAGAGCAATTTCTGGATAGGTAATTTAGAGTTTGGATTTATTAATTAAATTTCATATAATGCTAATAATAAGACTTAGTTTATATTTAGAAATGTAACGATCCTCTTTATAAAGGAGTGCGCATCTTCCCTTTGGTCCACAACTATTACATGTTTAGGAGGTTATTAGTATTCATGAGCTACCTCATTGCAAAAGGGTACCGTAGGAGCTATGAATTAGTACATGATTCTGCATTCAGTAGAAGAGAAAGGAAGCTTACTAGCTCATGCTGGTGAAGGCCAGGGATTCTGTTGAAAGACTCAAGTTACTGCAACTGTGCGGAAAGATATTACATTAAAACATCATCTATACGGCAAGGAATACAGGGGATTATTTATTTACTCAAGGCTTGCACTATTGGAAAAATAGATGGAGTAAAAATGAATGATCATGAAAATAAACACCTAAAGTATTTTTTTTAGAAATCATCAGTAAGTGTAAGAGAATGAAGGAAATAATGTGGTTTTAGTAATGGCTAAACACTTGATTTTTTTTCCCTATAAAGGATATACTTTCAAATATTATATAGGTGAGTTTATGGTCAAAGTTTGTTCTGGCTTCCTGTATCTAATCTTTATTTTTCAGGTGACATCTACTACTAGCATGTATTTTATGAAGCTACTGAGAAATACTGACTGTATATCTATATACCAATTTTCTCCATCCAAGTAATTTGTCTAGTAGAATTTTTTGCATCTTGAATATATTCATTAGATATCTGTATGTAATCCTAGCAAGTCCAGTAATGGAAAATAAATGTTTAGTTATGATGTTATCAGAAGGGTTAAGTGCAAAAGGATATATGTAAATTCATGTGTATCTTTTGCTTCTTTATGCTTCATAAATTAAACTCCAACTATATTGAAGAAAGTAACAGTATGAGCTAGGAGCTATTTCTCCAAGTGATAGCCAGCAAGGGGATGGAAAAATACTGTGTTCTGAGGGTACTCAATTAGATGGATTGGGAAGACTGAATATTAAACGCCTGTTCTTTTGATACTGTTGCAATTAATGTCAAATAATAAAGTAGCCCAGGGATTAGATGAATGCAAAAGAATCTTAATCTGTTTGCTTAGATATGCAAGGGGAAGTATTGGACAGCTGTAAGATTTGATCCTTAGTGCTCTCGCACTAATCCTGTTTATGGCACACTAATAGCTATTTTGTACTCGCAGTACATTAGAACATATTTCCTAGGAAAGTAGAACTTGATATTTGCAGGGTAAAAACAAGTACAAGATTAAACTGAACTCTAAAAATCTCAATCTTTATCTTTGCTAAGGTGATTCTTGTAGTTCCCTCTACCTGTCACAAAGAATGAAAACTGAAATTTATATGAGTCTTTGAAAAACAAATGTTCTATCCGTTATTCAGAAAGTATTTCATTGTCCTCAAATTAGGGCGTTAATATATCAAATATAGGATTCTGTGATCCTATCAATTCTTATTTCTCAGTTGATGGACATCATTGTCTCCTAGGATCTTATTAAATAAGAGATCAGATCATTTCAGCTCACATTTAGTAGATCATTAAATGTGAGATTAGATCATTTCAGCTCCATTTAAAAAAAAAGTGGAGACTGGCATAAAAGCATTTTAAGATTACTATCTATTATATTCATAAATACTTGAGATTCAGTAGAGCAAAGCCAGTAGTATGATAAATAATTATTCCTTTATTTGCATGGCAGATCTTATACTTTATCTGTGTAAATTATTCATTTATAGATTAGTACGTCAGCAAATATGTCAAAATACTCAAATGTCAACAGATGCTCACAACAGAAGTATTTTCAATTTCTTCCCTCTCTCTTACTAAATTATTAGTGCATAAATTCCAGAGTTCCAGAATTGACAACAAACCCATGGCTCAAAATTGGAACAAGGTGACTACAGAAAGCTTTGAGTAGCATCACAGAAATAGTCACTGAAATCCAATTCCAAGTGCTGCTGGAAAGGAATTATCCATGTGGAAAGGAATTATTCATGTCTAATCACAGTAGAAAGTAGGACTCCTGAAAATGAGGCATGTGCGATTCTGCCCCTTCAAGTATCAGGTTTTACTTTTGGTCTGCCCTTTCTTTGAAATGACAAAGAGTCCTCTAGGGAAGCAAACCAGTCAATGGCATTGCCTTCTTCCAGCCCTTTGTGCACAATTGTGAGGCCTTGTTTCCTCAGCAGAGGAGGAAAAGGGACTCGGTGCCGGAAACTAGCTGATCTAGAATGATGTTGGCAAACCCTGATATAGTGAATTAGGGATCAAGGTTTCTATATGCTACGGGGATTGTGTGACAGCAATCTAGGCTAATGGTGGAGGTTGACTGTGTATTCAGGCAGTATTATCACACTGTACATCTGATATTTAAAGTTTTCCTGATAAGTGTGCCAGTTAGTAGCATCACTTCTTCTTAAAGAGAAAACATTTCCTAAGATTCTGTGGCCATAGCCAGAATTGTGTGGTAGAGCTATGGACCAGTGTCTAGCCACAAAGGTAAACTCCAATAAATCTTGTCAAATTGTAGAAAAATATTTTTATCAGAATTTTCAGCATTAATTGTCCATCACTATTTTTTTTAAATTTCTTTGCTATTTGAAAAACAGTTATTCCTATTTGGCAATCCCAGTTCATGGCTTTTTCATGTTCCAGTGTTCATGGAGAGGTAAAGAAAGAAACCTGTGTTACTTTATGCAAAACAAACCAAAGTTTAGGTTATTGCATTCTGTGACCAACCATAAAACTATCCTCATTTAGTGATCATTGCAGCTTTAAAAAGCAGTAGTATATGTAGCTTATCAAATAAACACTCTACTATGTTAGGGACGTGACTGTATTAAAGCCAAGATATTAATTTTTATCTCCCTTAAAGAAAAAAAGGCTAAACAACTGAGACTCTGTTTTGAAAATGGGAAATATTTTAGGGCACTTTTTCTCAATTTGATACTATTTTTCAGTGAACAGAACTCATTTGCCTCACACAAAATCTCTTTCTTCGTAGCTGCATATTTGTGAAAGATGGTATTTTTATTTTGGGGTTTGGGTTTTTGTTTGTTTTTCTAATGAACAAAAAGTGCAGCTGAAATTCTTCCTAGAATGATGGAATTAGTGTGTGTGTATGCACTCATACACATGTGAGGGAGTGTGTGCTGGGGGAGATCTACAACAAAATACAAAGGAATTTTTTACATAGAAACATCAACATACATATGTCCTTTTATTTTTGCCACATAAACCTTAAAGCCAGCCACTAACGATGCAGTGGGATAGAAGAGAACAAGAGGGAACTTATAAGTTCAGTGTGCCTAAGATGGTTCACAAAAATGTATTCCTGAGTAATTCAGTGCATTACAGCACCTCCTCCTGTTTGAAGGTGGTTGCTGTTTTTTCCTTTCTGTACTTAAGAGGAGCAGATCCTAAGTGCTGCAAATAGTTAAAAGCCTATGCAGAGACTGATAATGGCCTCTCTACTAAGGTTGTCTGTCCAAGGACTTTACTTTGCAGTTTCTTCGTCAAAAAATATTGTCTATCAGCTCTTACCTATGGTCACGCATTAGTAAATCTTGGTAACTGTCAGTAAAACAATTTCAGTGTGTTATTTTCTGCTTTCCTGGATCTGTCTTTGGACAGGAGTGATTTAAACTTTAGCAGGGCCCAGTTCCATAGAAAAAACAGGATGTTAGTTCTTCTGCTATAGAAGATAGCAACATTTCTTATCTGTCTGAAACTTGTCATGACACTTCTGACCTCTGTACTTCTCATGTGGAGGAGGGGACGGGAGCAGGCCATCACATCTGCTGGGAAGGGAACCTGCTGGGAGGGACAGCAGGACTGTTGCTCAACAAATACATTCAAAATTTGACTTCAAATTACAAAACTACCAAAAAACCAAATTAAAAAAAAACTAAAATTAATATGTTGGCAGTAGGTCTACTAAGAAGTAATACAAGATCAAGTGATCCTGCCCCTCTGCTCTGCTCTCGTGAGACCTCACTTGGAGTATTGTGTGCAGTTCTGGTGTCCTCAAAATAAAAAGGACATGGAACTGTTGGAGCAAGTCCAGAGGAGGGCCACGAGGATGATCAGGGGACTGGAGCACCTCCTGTATGAAGACAGGCTGAGAAAGTTGGAGCTGTTCAGCCTGGAGAAGAGAAGGCTGCGTGGAGACCTCATAGCAGCCTTCCAGTATCTGAAGGGGGCCTATAGGGATGTTGTAGGGACTATAGTGATAGGACAAGGGGTAACGGGTTAAAACTTAAACAAGGGAAGTTTAGATTGGATATAAGGAGGAAGTTCTTTACTGTAGGGTTGGTGAGGCACTGGAATGGGTTGCCCAGGGAATTTCTGAATGCTCCGTCCCTGGGCAGTGTTCAAGGCCAGGTTGGACAGAGCCTTGGGTGACATGGTTAAGTGGAAGGTGTCCCTGCCCATGGCAGGGGGCTTGGAACTTGATGATCTTAAGGTCCTTTCCAACCCTAACTATTCTATGATTCTAATTTCCCGTTTACTAGCCCGATTTAATAACTACGTTTGAAGTGAGTCAGCCTGCAGCTTAAATTTCTGGGTCTCTGCAGAGTTGTAACTATCTTTGTATTGCCATTGGAGCTAGGGCATTGCTTGGTTGCAGTCATGTTAGGACCATGTATTGGTATGTCCTGTGTATATTTGAAATTGTTCTCTAAAGCATGTTTCAGAATACTTCATACAGCCTGTATGGCAGGAGCAGAAAATGGTTTTGTATAGAAACATTCAAAAGCAATGCGATAGCTAAAGAAAATCAAACAGAACTGCCAGAGCAATTAATCTTTGTGTCAGTCAGTGAAAATTCTAGGGGATTATTAGGGGCTTTGTCTCAAAATTATTTTGCCCTTCATACTGTGATTATTGCATTTACATTTAAAGAAGTGAGAGAGTGAAGATGTAAAAAACACTACATATTATCTCTTTCTGTGAAGTATGAAAATACAGAAGATGATATCTTCATATCTATTAGGTCTTAAGGCTTTAGTGAGCTGTGCCAATAGGATACCTACATATATTATCTTAGTCCATATTCATCTTTTTTGTCCTGAAATTGTTGGTTTATTGCTTTCTGTGTTCTGGGAATATAGACAGTAAGGCTCCACATGACTTTTAAATGTTGTGTGTCTTTCTGTCACTTTGACAAACATGGGAAAATGTTCATTTTATTTATTTCCCTAAAAGAAGTGAAGAACAAATTATAATACTGGAAATATATACTCTGAGGAGCACCAAATTAACCTTTTATTTGTGAATCAAATAAATGAAAATGTATCAAGACTTTAATTTACTGATTTAAAAAAATGCTTTTGGAAATGGTATTGCACACACAAATTAACATGTTTGTTTTTACTTTGTAACTGTAGTACATTTACTTCTAAAATGCAAGGCAGACGGATGGGGACTTCAGGGAGAATCACTAAGAGCACAAGTGTGAGTGGAGAGATGTATAAGCTGGAGCACAATGACGGGAGTCAGTCAGACACGGCTGTCGGCATGGTTGGAACAGGTGGGAAGAAAAGGCGTTCCAGCCTTAGTGCCAAAGTGGTTGCCATAGTGTCTCGAAGGAGCAGAAGCACATCTCAACTTAGCCAAACAGGTGAGTGAGACACATGCTCTTTGGAAATAGGACCTTCACCAAAAGTGGTTATTTCATCCGTGGCAACTGTGTTACATGAATAAGGATATAGATCACTCAGGAGATAGAATTTTCCAGCTGTGAATAAATTTCTAAGATATTACTTTTCTTAGACGTCTGCAAGAAACAGTATACTAATGCTTTTTAGAATATGTACCATACAAACTTTCTGTCCTGATCAATGAAAAATCTTTGTATCGCTTCAAAGCCTTGTTAGGCTTTGAAGGTAGGCATGGAAATGCAAAAAGAAGCATGTGGGTATGAACAGTAGATAATGGTTCAACTAAGAGCAGATTTTTATGTATATGGAATTTCTTCTAGCACAAGAGTTGAGTACAAACAGTGGAATTGAAATCTGAACAAATGAGTGGCAGTTGGATAACTTGGATAATAGGTTGTACCTGTAGTGGCAACAAATGTTGTCAGAAGCTTCCTCTGATTTCTTAGTTAAGATTAAATCCAATATTTTTTCTTAAAAACAACAGGGGCAATTTGGGGTCAGTGATTTCAGATAAATTAGATGACAGCATGATGCTTCATTAGGAACATAAGACTTCCAATTCTTTTTTGCGTCTTCAGAAATCTTAAAAGCTTCATATCTGCATAGCCTGAAGGAACAAAAGCTCATGCTGAAAGATACAAAAGGGGGAAAAAAACTGTTTTAAAATCCCCGTTCTGCTCCTATTGAAACCCTGTGAAGATTTTTGCTCTTGTCTTTAGTGGGAGCAGGATCTGGCCTAGGGGGCTTTTCTTACTAAAAGAAGGAAAAGAAAGAGGAAAAGCTTCAGCCTATCATAGAACGCATATGCACACATATTGCAGCAACCCTCTCACATAGTCAGGGCAATCTAAACTAAGGTAAGTAACAATATTGTTTATTTATGTCATCAACTATCTTACCCTTTTACCTTGTGTTTCTTTTGTTGCCAGATGATCAGTAGAAGTGATTCTTTCAAATGTGAAGTTTGGTCAGCGTTAACAAAAAAAGATTGTAAATAACTTTTCTACACAGGTCATTTATGAATTTTGAGCCAGAAAGAATGTTTTCATGTAGCTGGACTAAATGATAGATGTAGTAGGTGTCTTTGAAGGCCAGAACTATAACTGATAACTGTGTTGCTCAAAAATTCACCATGCAGGAAGATGGTAATTTAGATGCATCAGAATCAATGACATGCTCTTAAAGTAATCAAAAGTGTTAGTGTGCTACAGAAAGGATTTTAGGTTGGTGTTTTACTCCACTTACTATAAAGAAAATATTTTAAGTATTTTCCAGAATGTTTTCATGTTTTGATCTAGGTTTCCTTTTAACTCCTAAATGTCACTGAAATAGGAATTGCCATGACAGAGCAAATCTTTGTTTCATCTTACTCAGTAGTGCAGGTCTGACCAGGAACCAGGGCTGTATGCCTAAAAGGAAGGCACAGGGGGCTACTAAACATTTCCCTTGCATGTGGGATCTTCCCCCTCAGTGAAGTTAGTAAATAACTTAAAATCTAACCTGTGACTTTGAAACACTTTTCAGCATTAGCTGTTTAAAGCTCAGATGTTCCTATTCATCATGGAAAGATACTCTAGCTCTCCAAATTTTGCTTGGTGTAAATTTCGAAGCGCTGGGAATTTTGCAAGGAATGGCGCACCTAAAGTTATAATGAAACTCAAACAGCAAATCAAATATGAAAAGTATGATTATGTATTATTTATGATTGTAAAACAGAGTTGAGAGTGATATTTACTTTGCCTTTCCATGGCTCAGGCAAACAGTACTATCTGTGGCATAAGCAGAGCAAACAAAATGTGGCACATTTTATCACTCACGATTTTGTTAATTATGTCACAGATCAGTGAGTTGAATTAATACATTTTTTAGAGCAATATGCACATGACACTTGATAGGTTTTTTGCTGGAGAATAGATGCTCATGCTCTAAATCAGGCACCCACTTTCCTTCCTTCCTGTAGTGTACAAGAGAGAAGGAGAAATCTGAAACGGTCTAATTCATTTTAATGTGTTATGCCTAAGTATCTTAGTAATGTCTCCACTACTGAGATTTAAAACAAAAATCTGTTTTGAGAGTATAATATAAACAAGGTCCTTAAAATTGATGTTGTGAAAATCAGTTCTAATAGCCAAATTCTGAGTTTTAAAACTGGTGTGGAGGTGTACGGGCCTCCAAAAAATGGTGTCAGGTATGAACTTTTGTTATAGATCTTCAGCAACTGAAGTTATGCTGTTGACACAGAGCAGGTATTTTAAAGGAAGTATAAAAAATACAGAAATGTATGTGCAGCCTTCTTAGTTTTTCCTGTCTTTGTCAGTTTAATTTTTTTTTCCTATGATTTGCGTGACTGGAAGCCAGGTCTGCGTGACATAATACAGTCCTTTGTTTCTGAAAACTCAGAAAAGAAGAAATAGAAGAAAAGGTCAGGTATTTCTTGAAAATTGGAGCTTCCATGTTTTTGTGGAACATGTAGACCTGAAATTCTGGTTTACTACTGTCTTCAAAACTAGTAAAATTAATTTCCATCTTGCTTGTTTTCATTTGAAGAAATTGTCAATAAGGGCTGAATTTTACTTTCTGTAAGCAATTCTTGCTTTTAGCATACTGTACAAGTTTAATCATATAAAAATAGAAGTGATGTGTATGAAACTGGTACTAGGTAGCTATTATTTCTAAGATTTTATTGTCTTTTCAATTGAAAAAAGGAAGGGGGGGGGGGGTGTGTGAGCCTGTGCATGTGCATATGTCTATATATACACATGTGGACCACTTTGCATACATGGGGCAGATCCACTTGCATCTTAGATTTAGAAAGGACCAGTAATCACATTATTTTGTGTAACCTATTTCAATGCTGTTGGAAAATATTTATGCTGAATATGTGCCTTATAAGATAGTGAAAGAATTGGGCTTTGTTTTTGTGTAAATCTGCAAGGAAAAGTGTATTTTTCTGCTGCACCTTCGTTTTGATTGTGTTCAAGATTTCATCATACTTTTAATAAGTGTTCATTGAAATAATGAAATCCTTACTTACTGTACTTTGTTCATTGTGTCCACAAATTCAATAGATTTTATAGTTCATCAAAAACAGCTTGTAATCTTCTGGCAGTATTCCTAATGGAAATCCAGCTCTGCAATCACAGTTAAAAAGAAGAAAAGAAAAAGGAAAAGAAAAAAAAAAGAAGAGAGAAGCAAAGCCCTTAGAAAGACCACAGAAAAATGAAAATAGCTCCAGGCATATTCAGTAAAATTTCACTTATAATCCAACTTCTCTAGCTTTCTTTGCAAGCCTGTATTTTTGTATATAGATATATACATATATAAAAATTAAATATATAACTGCAGATTTTCTAAATAATTACAGCATCTAAACTTTAAATCATAGAATTACAGGAAAACAGATTATGATAGGAAAGCATCATCTATTGTTCTGATTTTGTGATACAGCACTTTATTGCCCTAAAGATATTCTTATATTAGTTCCCAACCACTAAGTGACTGAGGGCAGTATTGATCCCTGCATTTTGATTTGGGGTCCTGGGTTTGTTTTTAAAAGAGATAAAAACTGCTGGCATAGGAGGAAAGAATTTTGTTACAGAATTTGTACCATAAATAGAGACATAATAATACATTTCAAAGTGGATATAGGTAATGGTCACCAGTGAGATCAGTTCTGGAGAACAGAAAAAGCTCAATCTCAAATAAACAGAAGTATTCCTATTCCTAGATCCCTCTCAGGTCTCCTGGTGCATGCAGAGGTATGACTTAGGAAGGTGAAAGGCTTCCATCCTTTTACTTTCTAACCCCTGGTCAGCAGCTGGAGGTTTAGAAAGGTCATCTGCTAGTAGGAGCATGCTTCTCTTGTTCTTTTTAAGTGCTAACAGTGCTTAGCAACCATTCTGACACAACATCCTCACCATCTTTCTATCAGAGATTTGGTAGTGCCACATCTCTATGCCATACTCAGCCTGATACAGTTGTCTGCTGAGTCAGCAAGACGGATTTTTCTCTTTAAGGCAAATGGAAGGATGGCTGGCTGTGGTTTGTTTTAAAAGAAAGACTTAAAGGAATTTCATTCTTTATCCACTCCGCTTCTGATGACTTTCCTGTCAAAAGCATTGACTAAGCATTTCAAAGGAATTGCAACATAGTTTGGGAATATTTACTTAAGATCCGAAACATACTAAACAGTACAGGTAGAAAGACTGAAAATAACAGCTTTGAGATAAATATGAACAAAACTACCAGAGATGCGACTGGTGAGCCTTTTGAGACATGGGCTCTATATTTTTTTACAAATCTTAGTTCTTTGAGACTACTTCTGTTTTCCAAGATGCTCAACACCATTAATGTCAGTATTCTTACTAATTTTCGATTGATGTTGCTTGAGAAATATTAATGATCTCATGTAAGAGAAAGATGAGACTTTGAATGTATATTGTCCCCATTACTGGCTCAAAACAGTTCACCTTCTGAGACTGATCTTAAGAAGGCTTTCTCTTACAGTTTTGTTGGATAACCGAAGTTTAGGTGAATATTTAGAAAAGACAACTGCATCATTATACAAATTGTCCTCCAGTGGTGGAGAGTATGATGGTTCACTGGAAGTACTTCATGACTGTTAGCAAGCACAACTATGATGTGGTAAAAATAACAGTGCCTGGGAAACACAGAAATTAATTAGAGTAAAGCAGTCTTTCAGGCTCAGAACTACAGCATTTCAGAGTAGACACTGCTAGGAAAAAATAAATCTCAGGTTTTCATTCTCATAATCTTTGGGAATACTAGCAGAGAGAATTTTCTGTCCATCCTTGTAGTAATTTTATGATGCAGCAAGAAGTTTCATGCAGGTCTAGATAGTACAGACAGATAAAGCAGATAATAAATCAGAAGTAAAATATACTGGAGGGTAGAGGCTTTTGGGATAAGGAGGGGTTGTTTGTTTTCTTTCTTGAGAAAGCCATTGCTTCTTTTCATGATTTTATTACTTTTTCACAACCTTTTCTTACAGTGGGCTGGGTTGGTTTCTTTTTTTCCCACAAATCATTTTGATTGTCTGAGTTTCAATTATAAACAATAAAAAAGCTGCATTTCTGAGCATGATTCTTTTAACTCACAACATTTTTTTCATATCTTTTATTATGATTGTGAAAGAAATTGTGTTTATTTAAAAATTACATTTATTTGATAAGAAAGCTGAGTGGTAGAAAAAAGTTCAGAAAACTTTTCTAGCCTTCACTAAATCGTCTCTTAATTATTAGACTGAGTGGAAAGCATGAATATTAGGAAGGAATACTGGATGTCAGGAGCAAACTCGTTAGAAGGCAGGCATCAGCTGGTTTTATTAAAACAAGAGCCAGAGAGTGCTTACTGACTTTTAAGATAAAAATCATAGGCAGATCTTTTTAATATTTTAATGAGAGATAGTGTGTATGCTGATAGAATGTGCTGATGATACTGATTCAGAAAATAGGCTGGTTCCAGGTGATACAGAAGGATGGATGAACTTGAGGACCAGAATAATAGAACTCAGAAAAAATGTGATAATGCAGATTGCAAGATCATTCCTTTCAGAATGACTAATGAAAATTTCCAGATGCAGTCTGGGTTCTCTGTTATCTAGAAAAAACAGCAGGAGGAGGAAGGCATGGATATAATAAAAATCACAGGCTGAATGTAAGCTATTTGTAAGTATCTGGCCAGGGAAAAGGCAAATTCTATCCTGGGTGCATCAGGTAAGACGTTCGCTTGGAGAGCTATGAAAATGTTAACATCACTGAATGAGGCCCAGCTGACAGCTCACCTGGAATAGTGGTCACTCAGCATTCAAGAGAATGAATGCTGGACTTCTGTGGGAATTGAGACCCTGAAGGATGCTTTATTGCCTGATTTGTTCAGCCTATAAAAATGAAGGCGGAACATGGTTATGATTTTTCTGTATGAATGCAATGAGAGTAAACATCTAAAAAGCAAAAGAGTTTTTGAAGCTGAAGGGCAACACCATCAGAAACTGTGGTATAAGAATGATTATAAATTATGAATAAATCTTGTATTTGTCTTGAAATTACAGTAAAGTTTTTATCAGGAGAGAGAGACAGGTATCTTAAACCTCTCAAAGCATTTAACACACTAGGGACAAAACAGCACTTTGGGGGGGTTAATCTAATATCCCATTGCTGTGTTCATAGGATTTCTTTTCTGATGTTCTTTTCTGTTGTCATCTCCTGTTCATCCAGCTGAAATGCTACGATCTCAACTTTTCCAGTGTAGATTCAGAAAATTATCTTGAGAGTCGGAATTCCCATGAGTTTACAGCCGTGCAGTTACTCCACAGGTTTAGTTTAGTCTTCTGTAATTCACTGTGTCGTAGAGGAGAATTTTCACGCATTTGCTGGCATCGGGCGTTTTATCTCTTTGAGGATACCTACCATTTACACATGAGCTTCCTTACCTACAGATACCTCCGTTCTGTTACCTGAAATCTGCACACTTTGCAAGTATGTTTCTTAATGTTAGACTGTGTGTCCCTGACAAGTAACTGCAGCCTAGCGAAGTGCGGTGCCCTGTCCTGCAGCTCACTCATTAGCCTTGTTGTGCTGTTCAGTATTATCTCCGTGGGACTCCTTCCTACCCTGTACGGTTTGTTGTTTTTCCCAGGGCAGGCCATTAGCACTTGTTTGCGTCGTTGCGGCGATTCGTGAGGACAATGGCTCTGTTGCACAAAAAGAAGGATGGAGGGAGATTAACATTAAATGGACTTTTCTTTTCAGCCAAGCTAAAAAAAAGTCTGTAGTGCTGCAGCAGGGTTCGTTAGGGACGAAGACAGGATCTGGGCTCTAAACTTAACTGACACCCTGGCAGCAAAACGCAGTCCCCTGAAGCAAGCAAAAGCTTCATAGAGGTCCTGCATGCACTCAAATGTTTATACAGCAGGAGGGGGGAAGGAGCAAATGGATGAAGAAGAAGAATACTGCAAACAAAGAAAAAGGCCTGATTATTTTTGTAAGAGGGACTCTTTGTTCTAGTGATGATACTTAATTCCTTGAAACTGTTGAGTGAATGTAAGCGTGTTCTCTTTTATTTACCAGTGCCGTCTAGCTGAGGAATTCACTACCCTTAATAGAAACATAATTCAGTTCCAGTTACTCATCTTCCAGAAGATTTCCTAATAAGGGCTAGTATTTTCAAACACTGTCCTGCTGCTCTGCTGAGTTTGTGTTACATGTGGCTCTTCTCCTTTTCCATGAAATATAAATTTTGTCTGCCTTCTGTTATGTGGTTGGTTGACTTGTACTCAAAAGTATTCATTTGCTTTCCTATTTGCACTTTCTACCTAGATTATTTTAAACAGAGATACTACTGCAGTGATAACAGAAGTTTGGGCTATTTCCTATATATAAGTAGCACGGTGTTTAGGAGAATTTACTGCTTTCCAAACGTATAATCTTGATTTTAGCTGGCTGTGTCATATATGTCTTGTAGAACTATAATTTCAAAATATGTCAAATGTATTTAATAAGTGTAGCTTCGGTATGTTTCTGTTGTACTTTTTATGAAGTGTTTTATAGGAATACCTACTGGTAATTCTGACTGTATTTAACTGAGCTGTGTTTGAAGACAATTTTTATTTGCTTTTTTATTCGATTCACACTGTTCACAAGTTTTACTTTGTGAAGTAAAAATACTGAGTTGAAATAATATCAAAGTTATGACTGAAAAAGCAAATAGAGCGATGCCAAAGTACTACCAAGAGTGGGTAAAAAAGTCTACTTCACATTAAACATTTCTGCATAAATGCCTACCTGTAAGAGAATGTCAGCCTTAAATTTGAATTTTATTACTCTTCATATACTTCTTGCCTGATGAGGTCCACAGTTTCTGGCTTTCTTGAACTTGTGGGATTATCTAGAAAGGTTTAGAATACCTGCAGTCAGGAAGAATGCTCTCATTCTGTGGTACAGGAATGAATTCCTGTCTCACAGAAGAAAAAAGCGCCCTTTGTTTAGAGTCAGGGGATCTAGCTTAATTTTAGGAGACCTGAAATCATTTTTATTTCCTTTCCAAAGCACGCTTTTTCTTAACTAACATAAGCTTTAATCTTTGTTTGAATGAGATTGCCTGCTCAGCATGGCTCAACTCATTCAATTTTTAAGCATTCATTTGGGAGCTCAAGCTATCTAGTTTAAAACTTGAAAGAATAGAAATAAAACTGGAAAGAAATAGAAATAGCTGGATCTGCACAGGGCTTTTCCAAGTATGAAAGGTGGAGGGCAGAACTGTCTTGTCATATACAATCATCTACTCAAATGGCTGCTCAAGATGTCACAATTTTTTGGTTTTATTTTGCAGTTTCTCACGCTATGGCCTTTTTCCTGATACTTTTTTTTTTAATAACTGTAACACAGTTTCAAAGAGCAGATCAAAATATTTTGTAGAAAGAGAACTTTGAAATATGGCCAGTACATTATAGTATCTCTTACAAACCATTCATGGCATTATTTTTCTCAAGTAAGTGAAGAATTTGCAATAATGTAAAAGATATTTTTTAACCATTCTTAATTTTTCCCCTCAAACACAGAACTGAATTTTTCTTTTCACTTTTTTTTTTTTTTACAGATCATCTTTAATATTTTGTTTGCTTCAGTACAGTTACAGTCAAGACAAAGTAGGTCTTTGCATCTAAATATGGGCAGAGACTATTCTTTGAATCCAGCACAGTATTTCAAACACAAGTATCATATCTCTAAATCCATTAAGGGTGAGATATTATTTGATCCTGGATCTTTTATAAAATAGTTTTTTTTAATTAAAAAAAAAAAGAGTTTTGACTTTTTAAAATATTGAAGGTTTGTTGTTTTTTTTTCTACAGCCTTTATAAAGGTGTTTTAATCATACATTTGATGGTAAGATAGCAGTGGGCTGAGTTTAAAAAAAGTGGAGTTAGCTGCATGCAAAGATTCAGAAGCACTATTTCTTGTTTAGCAGTTTACATATGAATGTGAAGATGGGTTTTGAGGGTTTTTTCAGTGGTTTTGTTGGCTAGGAATAGAACTGCTAGCAACAGAATCCAAATGAAAAGCAGTGAGTGTAACCTAAGACAAAAAGAGGATCAAGTGTCTTTAAGGGATTTTCAAGGTTAATAATGATAATAAGGATAACAATAAAGCTTGCTGCTTTTATTGCAGCTGATGATGCTAATGTCTATAAAAAATCTTTATACATATCTATATAGAGTCTGCAATGCAGATAATGCCCCTTAGGTACCCTGAATTGTGTGTCGTAAGGAATGAAATATGCAGAACTCAAATTATGAAAAAAAATATTCCTAGGTTTATTTTTTAAAATAATTTTCAAGGTTTTTGGCAGTTCATAAGTTGGGTGAAAAATGATATGAAATCAGCTTATGGTGTCCCTCTTGAAAGGACACAATTCCGCTTGAGTATTTCCTTAAATAGGAAGAAACATGAATGACATTTTAAAACAAAATGCGGACAGCATCAGATAGAGCATGTGTCAGTTCACGAAACACTTCAGTGTTGCTGAATCTCCCTTATTCTTTTTTCTTTTTCTTTTTTTGTTATTCTAATAAAATATTTAGCTGAAAATTTCACCCAGCTTTACAAAGCCATGTTGAACATTGTTGCCCCATGTAGGAGCTCTGCATTGCAAATAGGTAAGAGTCATGGCAACAGCCACCCTGCGTGCAGCGTGTCTTCTCTCTGAGCACACCTGAAGTACAGTACTAAAAGCAACTCCGTCCTCCAATACTTTCTACAGATCATGAAGGGATCAGCTGTCTGAGACCCAGATAACAACAACATTGCAGGACAGGAGGGGATGTATCATAAACAAGGACAGCCACTGGCCCCATTCCCACGTGCATCTCTGGCAGCATATCTGCTAGGCAGGGCTATTGGCCAGTCCAATGTTGACTTTGCTTCCAAGAAAAGAAGGAGCAGCGGTCTAATGTAAACAGTGTGACAAAGGAGTTTGATCTCTGATTGCATAACTTTTATCGCCCAGAGTCCAATTCATACTTTAGATGGCATATAAATGAAATTAACATAAGTAATAACCAATTTGGCAAGTCTTAAAGTAGAACGAAGATAGAAGAGATGAAAACAAGTACATCGTATTACTTGCTAGTTCAAGCTTGCTTCCTGCCAACCAATCCGATATACAGAGATGGGAAAAAAGGGATTGAGGCACTCAGTGAATTTCTGCTTCTTCAGGACAAAGCAAGGCTCTTCAGTGGCATCCACTTGCACTTCATGTATAAACGCTTCTCATGAGCAGTGTGCGTGTGAATGACTTTCTTCAAAACATACCAGGCATGATTTCTTTTTAAGGAATTTGGTCGGAGACTAGTGAGAATTTAACAGAGGTTTTGTCTTTGAATATGTTTCTTTATTTTTACACTAGATTTTTCTTTTCTTTTGTACATGTACTGGTATTTTAAGTGTTTAAATTAAACTGCAGTGATTTTTAGCCACTCCATTTGACTTGCCACTTTGTTGCATCTGCTAGATTTTCTCCAAATTGTCAAGAAAAGACAAAGGAAAGAAACAGCTCACTAAGTCAGAGAGGTTGGGATCTCTCAGTAATTGTGCCCCTGCTGTCAAAGTGAAAATATTTTTATCAGCTGTGGCATATGTTTACAGTTTCATTAGCATTTTTAACATTATGCCGAATTTTCTATAGTTTGATAAGCATGTGATTTTGA
This sequence comes from Pezoporus flaviventris, assembly GCF_033815535.1. NCBI lineage: Eukaryota > Metazoa > Chordata > Aves > Psittaciformes > Psittacidae > Pezoporus > Pezoporus flaviventris. The sequence goes on along the minus strand of NW_026892579.1, from coordinate 24,215,159 downwards.
GAGTGTGATGGTAATATGACTTCCAGAAGGGGACCAGTAGTATAAAATGTTGTTTGTTTAAATCTGTATTGATTTCTATTGCATTGTTGGGTGCTATGTATATCAGTTGTTTCACATAACTTACTCTGAGTAAGGCCTGAAAATACTGTGCAATAATGAAGTTAAATTACTGTTTCCTGTTGTACAGACCTCGATATAGTTACTTACTTAGACCATATTGCTCCTATATATCCTCAGGTCTCTGTTGGAAGGTTCATCCCTGAACTTCCTTGCATTTACTAAAATTTGACAATTGTTTAGATTTTTTCATGCTGAAGTCTACAAATATTTAACTGCAGTGTCATAGACTTAAAACATTCAAAGTACTGAAAGAGTAAACTAGAGGGCTATAATTTTTTTTATGATGATCTGTTGTGTATGTCTCTTCATAACTTACCTGAGAATTGCTTTGCAATTACGTAGTATTTGTAAGAGTCCTTGATGCTCACTGACAGACTCTCATTGAGAGTTTATTTCATTTACCAATATAGTCATTTTTCATATTGCAAAAATTGAGTGTCTGATGCCTGATAGCTTCAAAAGTGTTGCTGTACAAGAAATCTTAGAAATGAGATGTTTTTCTTCTGGGAAGCTCTAGGTGTCTGGCAATCCCAGCAGAAATTCCTTGTGTGATGGAAGCTTGACTAGTCAGAATTGCCCACACATTCCTCCTAGCTTCTGAAAAATGCAAGATTGGATATTACTGAAGAAGGAAACCAATCAGAAGAGTCTGTATGAGGAAGCAGTGTGAGATACTGCCTCTTTGCACTCTCAGTGCAGAAGACAAACCGCTTCACTCTTCTTTGAGCATTCTTGCTGCCTCCTCTCCTGTTTCATCATGGCTTACAGCTCCCAAGTGCGGTCAGACAATAAGCATTCAAGAGGTTTAATGCTAAGCGTAGAGGAAGCAGTTGTCTTTCTGCTTTATCTTACATCTGAGATAAGACAAGACAAGACAAGACAAGATAAGATAAGGTAAAATAGAGTGGCTGCCCAAAACAGACACCCAGTTTCTGGTTTTTTGAAGCTTGGATTAACTGGGTAACTTCAGTTTTAAATGGTGCTTGTAAAATACCAGTGTGAAACACTGTTGAAAGTTGGTGGGTTTAATGGTGGCTTTTGTGTCTTTGGGATAAAAATCAGTGTCTTGGGAATCCATTTACTTGTAATGATTTCTCTGATCTCAGAATAGAATTTTGTCAGATTGATGAATTATCTTAGCTCAGGTACATGCAAGTGGATTTGCTGTTTATAAAACAGATTCAAATATCCAAAAAGCTCCCCCAGGGAGCAGTCTCAGCTGTTCTGATTAGCTTTGCTTTTACATGGCTGCTGATGGCTTTATTTATAGCTCTGCTGTTTGATTACATTTGATGATATGAAGTGTTCTCTGTCAGAGTTTGGCCAGACTGTGACACTGAATTAGGTATGGATGTGACCTAAGATTTATGTATAAAAGTAAATCAGTTTTACCCATCACTCTTGCTTTGAAAATTATCCTACTAACCATCTTTTCTCCTGCCTGAGCAACTATTTTCTAGAGTTCATGATCAGGGCAGGGTGAGGGGATTTATTTGACAAGGCTCATCTGCTTTCTTCAGTCTGGGCTCCAAAATGACTAAAATGTTAATGGGGGAAGATGTTCTAGGGGCATTGAAAACAAACTCCAGGGTGTATACACAATGGGGTTGGCTTGGTTTTTGCATACTAAAAGTATTCTGTTGCAATTTAGTGTTAATAGTTAGGAAAGGAATAATTTACCAGGAAAACATTTTGAGGGAGTCAGTTGTCTTCACCTTAGAGGCATATCAGGTTAAGAACCTGATTCTTCTGCCTTGGTGGAGGTACTCCACAGCGATGTGAAGCAATTCAGAGAGGACACACACAGTATCCGATCCAGGAACCAGACTCTTTCTCTGGAGCCTCAGTAATATCCCTTGTGAGGCACAACCACTCCGAGAGCTGGCATGACAGAACCAAGTTGCATTCGTATTGCACTAACTTCTCCTGTGAAAAAGCTCACAAATCTGGCAACAGGCTCATACCACAGCAAGAAGAGAGCTGTCATCTCTGGTATGTGTTGGAACAGGCAATTTTTATGTATTTTATGCAGGGACTACGGATCCAGGTCAGGACTTATCTCTTAACAGATGAAACATTGTCACTGACAAGGGAATCCAGGAGGAAAAGTGACTGAGAAGGTGACATAGAAACTGTGGTGGATTTGAGTAGCAGCTCACAGTTTTACTTTAACAGCACTTATGTAGATGCAAATATAGCTTCATTTATTTTTGTTCAGGCAGCATTTTTATGCTCTGTGCCTGGGTACAGGCTTTTACATTATACTGTGCTTCAAGGGGAGAGACGTGTATGGCCAGCTTGGGAACAATGGCAAGAAATGTGATGGGATCCCAAGTTCCCATATTAGCCAAGGTTCAGGCTCTCCCTGAAGTAATTCTCTGCCTCATAAGTGGTTTCTCTCTTTTGCTCAGTTGATTGCTCAGCATCCATAAGAGCAGCAGGATTTGGTTGCAGATGTAAAACTGTCTAAGGGTTTTCTAAGTGTGTGTGTGAATGCTAATCAAGAGTTACATACATGTCTGTGTCTATTTTATATTTTTTTATTAATTGCTTGCATGAAGGGAGCCATTATTTATATAAAGGACAGTGAGATTGTCAGCCTTGGAAGAAAAGTACTGCATGAAAAGCTTTCAATAAGTTCATTGTTTAATTGTTTTAAATGTGATCAAATCAGAAGAAATAAGGGAAGGCAGTTTTAAGTCTTATGGTCTCCTTAAATATCTTACCTTTTCTGATAAGCAAATGTCATCATCATTACTAACACTATGTAATTGATACAAATCTTTCCAGTCAAACCAAAAATTGAATAACTGTGTGGATGGAAACAAGAGTGAATTGTAATTTTATTGTAACTCTAATTAGCTGTGCTCTTAGCACAACCGTCATGATTCAAGCCTTTCATACTTTGTCATCAGTCAACCAGACTGTGTAATAACAGCATTGTCCTGTGATACCTTGTTTATGATGAAAATGTAAGTACTTTCACTCATTATACTATTCTTTTTTTTTTTTTTTTTTTTAGCATACCATTAACAAGACTATTCCTTTTTTTCTATTATGTGACATTGTCAGTTTCTACAAGCTGGAAATGTGATCTTGCTTTTTGTTTTCAAAAGGCAGTGAGCACAGCAAGTCACAGTGTGCTGCTGTTCATCTAGTGTTGCTTTGTGCTTGGTGCTGGTATGATGAGCTATCTTAGTTTTACTGGGAGGGGAATAACTTTTGAATGTTAATGCTTTTATTCATACTGTGCTTTTTTACTATCATATTAATATTGCTTTTCACATATAATTGCAAATAGTCTGTTGTTGAAAGGGAAAAAATATTTGGACAACATAAATTTTAGTTGAGTTAAAAGTGAGGAGTAGAAACAGTGAGGCAAGTCCAGTGTCCAGCTGGATCAATGATTGGTCCCAAAAGAAGGACTGAATGATGCCAGGTTAGGGTGAAAGATGTGGCATCTCCTGACTTTCTTCTCTTTTATGCTATCTGTGTTTACATGGTACCCATCACTACAGTATTGGCAGTACTTATAACAGAAGCCATGTGCCATGGAGAAGTAGGATCATAGTGTGTTATAAAAGAGCTATGAATTAAATGAAGTTGCAAAATAGAGAAATGAACTCTGATGCTTTACATCGCAGCATTTCTTTTTCACTTAAAGACCTTCCTTCTTCCCACATGCATGCTAATCAGCATGTGACGTACAGAGGTAGTTTCTCTTGCTTCATAAAAAGTTCTCTTTTGTTGGTGGCATATACTTAGTTTTAAGAAATCAGTTGCTGTTAAGAGCTTGGTGCTGAAAAATCTCATTAATTTCCAGACTCAAGAATTTGGTATCTCGGTATGACTGTTCTGTAGGATAAATGGATGACCTTTTGCAGGTTAGTTTTTTCTGTTTGTTGTCCAAAGTTTTCCATCCTGTTCAGAGTTGCAGTAGCAGTATAGCAGTAATTTTGCAATTCCAACTGGAGCAAGAACTGCTATGGCTGCTATGTAAACATGTACTGTTGAACTTCGCTTTGTAGTGCGATTTATTATATACATTCTTTATTTATGTTCTGACTTTTATAGTTCATGTCAGAGCTCTATAATAGTAGCAACAATTCTTTGTTCTTTGCATTCTTGACAGTCATAGACCTTAAAGCATTTTACAAAGGAATGGTAAGTGCCATCGTCCCATTTGAGGAGTGAACTCCAGGACTGGAAGTGACCTACTGAAAGTCTCACAGTCTGCAGAAGAGTCAAGACTTCCAAAAAACTGATGACTGTAATTACTAGATTAAAAATTATTTCTGACTGTAAAGTACCTAGAGGCACGTTATAAGAGATACAGTAATCTCACTGAAATGGTGCTGGAAAGAAGCAGCCCTGAACATCCACAGAGTGTATGTGTGTATGTGTGAGAGCACGTGTGTAATCTTTAGTTAGGAGTATTGTTTTAAGCAGACATTCTGTGGGACCTTAAATGTCCATGTATTAAAGTGTGTAATGTTTACAATGCAAACTAGGACAGTGTTGGCTTTCTTGAAATTTGAATCTATGGCTAAAAGCAATATGTTTGACCCCCACACCGTTTTATAGTAGGACTCACCTCTGTGCTGCTGGGATGTAATGTGGGCTGTGCATACATTCATCCTTGCCTTCATTTAGCATCTTCGTTTCTTGTGTCCTCTTAGTAAGAATGTTTTATTTGGGGGAGTTCAGTTAAATACTCTACCAGGAAGGACTCGCTCTAAAGGTTAATACAATAGATTGTTCTCTGCAGCGTAAAATTAGCTAAATGAGCAAGTAGTGGCACATGATTGCTTGACATATTTTAGTGATATTATTATAAAAGGTATTTTGATCGCAAGCTGAGACAGGACTCACTGTAAGAAAGATCCCTAAAAATCTTTTAATGTGGTGAACTTGATTAACTGTGAAGAAATGCATATGTGAGGAGCTCATTACAAAATTACAAAAAGATTCATCCTTCATGGGTAACCTTGAAAATGTCTGTTTATAGTCACTTTGTGTTGACTGTTCTTTCAGCTCATGTTTTGCACTTCAGAGCGTAACATGGGAACATTTATCTTACTGACAGCACAGTGCTGAACAATCTGTAACAACATCTTTCTATTCAGATTGCTAGTTTTTCTATCAAAATAATAGCTGATCACTGTAATAATTTGTCTTTACAAAATACATCAAAATACTGTGGTTATCTCCCTTGCTGAATACAAAGATGGCATGGTAAGACATCACTTATGAATACCAGGTGTTCTCCTTTCCCTTTGTTATTCTGATGAAAAGCAGACCAGAATTTCACCCTGATACTCGGTTGGTGCTTTATTTATTATTGTGGTGTTGGGATTAATAGAACAGAACATACTATAAACTCATGGATTGTGAGTTATATTAAACACATAACAGTATCTTCTATTAATTATATCACACTAACTAGGTAATTGTAATTATTTCAAATTTACAGGCACCATTGTGCCAGACCAGGATTTTGTGGGAAAGTTGACTTTGGTTTCTAAAGTGTGTTATTTTCCTCACGGTTGAAATACTGTTGTAATACAATTACATGTTGTAATATTGTCACATTACAAACATATTGGAAGCTTTATTTAAATACGATGCATTAAGTACCCAGAGGTCCAGGCCGATGTATGTTTCACAGGGAATAGTCACATGGAGATCTACATATGATGAACTTGGCCCTTGGTGAAAATTCTGTAGGCATTTGTGCATAAGTTTAAGACACAGTCATCAGTGTCTTAAGACACAAAAAACTACTTCTTCCAGATACAGAGGAAAGGAAGGATTTACTAGGACCATGCACTTTAGATTTGTTTTAAATTACCCATGCTTTTATATTTAGTTTGATAAAGTGAGTGAGCCCGTATAGCCCAAAGTTCCTCTGAAGATGACAGAAAAATGTATAGTAAAGTTAAAGCCTTTGAAAAAGTTTTGGTCTTCATTGTACACGTTCCTCTTTCCCAACTCGGCATAAACATAGTGCAATCTTCAGAGAAAGACCACCACTCAATGATTGTGTCCAATCAGGGGTTAGAAAGATTGCTTTTACTTAAAAATTCTGGTGGAAGAAAACATGAATTATTCTAAGAACTTTTCCAACTACATACTGGAAGCTCTTGACTTGAGAGAAATGCTTTCAATTTTCCTCTAGAACATGGGAGTTTTTTATTATTGTTAAAAATTAAATACATGCCTTTAAAGGTAAGGAAAATAGATGTTGTGAATATAGCTGTTATTTTGGAAACTGTAGGCAATTTGGCACATTGTAAGAAAAAAATTAAAAGTAAAATAATTTTTAGGTCTGAGTCATCTTTCGGTGATATTGGCTCCTCTTGCCACTGAAACACGCATCAAAACACTTCAAAAGAAACTGGGGATTGTTTTCATTACATATCTTCAGTGCTGCATCACTAATGGATAGGATAAATCCTTTGATTGCAGTCTCCTTTTCAAAAATAACCTCTTTCTAATACCTGACATATTATTTTTGATATATTTTATAGTCTAAAAATGGTGTGTTTAATAGCATACAATTATTATTATTTAAAGGCTCTGAAATATTATACTATGTATGTTACTTAAGCTTATTCAAAGCTGCTTCTACATCATTTCTTATTCTGGCAGTAGCTGTATCATTTAACATGTCATATTATTTTATTTTGTGATATTTGCATGCTCTTGATATCATCTTTCATTATGATTTTATTAGAAGCTGAGTACAGCAACCTGTACTCAGTATGAGCTAACCTCTCACACTGTGAACATACCCCCAAAAAACCCACTCTCATTAATAATCATAGTAATCCTGAGCAGCAAATAGGGCTTTATCTGTCAGTTCCAAGAAAAAATACTGTGTGAAATAATACCTGCCAATTAGCTAGTATTATTATGTCCATCCAGTCTTTACTTTCTGTAGAGGCTAGTAATATCAGTTTTATATAAATGAGGTAGGGTTTATGCACATTTTATTGTGTGTTGTTTTCTCTCCAATTTCTGTCATGTTAGGTTCTGTTGTACTTACGGAGTTTTAAAATCTGATACGCTATAGAGGCTATAATAACAAAATTGCATGTTTCCACAAACTATTTCATTTCAGAGCAAGATCATGAACTTAATTTTTACCTTCTGTGATTTTGATTTATATTGTATATAGCAATCTTTATTTCTGTGGATATCTTGTGTTTAATCCTTATTTTGACAATATCTTACCTGCATAGAATTTACGTGTCTTATTTCTGCCTACTGTTTAACTCGCCATTACTATTTATATAGCAACCTGTACTCAGTAACAGCTAAGCTCTCACACTGTGAACACACCCAAAAAGCACTCTCATTAATGATCATAGTAATCCTGAGCAACAAATAGAGCTTTATCTGTCAGTTCCAAGAAAAAAATACTATCTGGAATTGTGTAATATACAGATAATAGGAGATTAGTGCATCTGTTCTAAAGAGCCTGACCTCCAGACCATTAGCTCTACAAGATTCAAGCACCATGGTGTAATCCTGCTATGAAAGGCAAGTTTGTTTTACTTTTGTATTTTATGATCTTCATCCATGAGCTAATATATATTGAAATCCCTGGAAATAGTGTTACTGCTTGGCTTGAGTTATTCTGTGCTAAGATGGAGACTAAAATTACTGTAAAAGGCAAGTTCTGTTTTACTGACAGTAAACCTAGGACCATGAAAATAAGGTTTGCTTACCATATTTTCGTTTTCTGCCATGTACTCTGGGGAACCATATTTCTATATGCTATCTGCAAGTAAATTTAGATTTCAAAATTGGTGGTTCAGACTGTCTGATTGATTATTGTAGATATTCACATTTGGTTTTATGCTGTGGATTTGAAAGTTGCCCTTCATACTGAGCTGTTCAGTTTCCTGCTGCTCCTTCTCATTTTCTTTGGTGCCAGTATTCACATGCAATTCTTGTTGTCCACTTTATTTTAAAATGGTTGTCATCTCTTCATCTGTTACAGGTTTGTCAGTGCCTTCTGTATCAAACAGCAAGAAAGGTTAATGCTCAATCTTAACCTCTGCTTTTGTATAATATAGAGAGGGGAAACTGGCCTGCTAAATAGTTCAGAAGTACTGGAATGAGCTTCATATTATACTGTAATGTCTTTTATTGGCATACATTGAGCAACATTTGCAGATATCATATTAGTTCAAGACAAGTGCATTTGATCATTAAACTTACTAATATGCTTGCACCATTGCATTAAAATTGTAGTTCAAGTGACCCTGTATTTTAGTTGGCATAGCAGTTTAGAAGTGTTTTCACTTCAGAAATAAGTAGAAATTTGGGAGGGAGATGTTCTTTTCCATAGAGAGAGGCTCTATTAGCACCATTTCGTTTTCTTTTTCCATCTCATCCTGCCTTGTATTTGAAAGGGCTTTAAAATTTGGTAAACACTGACTGTCTGCTTACTTTCATTGGCGCTATTTCAGATGCTCTCAAAGATTAATTTTTAACATATGGCTAATTCTCCCTTTTGCTTTTATTTTTCTTAGCTTTTTATCATGTTTGTTACAGACTAATTATATGAGAAATCTATTATCAATCAAGCCAAGAGTGGCAATAAAAAAATATTGCTTTGTAATTAAATTTAGCATAATTTACCAGTTTAAACACAGAACAACTCTTCCTGTATCGGTATCCTTTCTACGTGGTGTCTGTTGACTGTTGTCTTATCTCCTTTGCCTTTGAGAAAGGCAAGTGCTTCCTTGCTAGGCAAGGTCTGCAACCCAGAAAGGAGACCTGAGGAGAATAAGAAATGGACAGCCATAAGAACCTGCAAAAATAGCCTGGATTCATTTTTAATAGCGCAAGGCATGCTGTTATCAGAAATCCTACTATCTCACGTCTCTCCTTACTTTGCCTATTAATCAAACCACTACGGATGCTGCGGCAATTTTTTGTGCTAGTGTGTTCTGTGGCCCTTATGTCTTTCCAATAGAGTTTTCCTCACTGTCTATTTGATAATGGACATAAACGAGCAATACTGTGTGCAGAGTTATGCCAGAGGATTCATTTGGGAAGTCTGGCTGAACGATCTGTCTCTAAACTGAGCTTTTGTATACCATTGTCCACTTTCAATAATATAAACACAAAAGGAACAATTATATCTTAGAGTTACGCAGTGTTTATCTAGCTCAGATCCACTGCCCAAGTCCGTACGTGTTTTTACATACTGACTGCTGTAACTGAAAGAAACCAGTTTGAATTTAATGCCACAAACAGCTGTTTTAAAGCAGAAGCGTTCAGTGACTCACATTACTTACCTGCCTTCACTACTACTGTGAATAAAAAGCTGATTAAAAAAGATAAATTTTGCACCAGTGGATTTGAACTCTAGCTGACTGAACAAGGAGCCTCTCCTGAGTTTTTTAGCCTCCCTTCTGGCAGCTGTTAGCTGGGCTGACCTCAAATGCGGGAGGGAGGTCTGTATGTCATTGCAGTGTAGCTGGCTTGGGACTTTACTGTATAGTCATATTTTAAAAGAAACTTGTAAGTGGAGCACACCTTAGCACAAGCACTTTGGCTGAAGAAGAGCATGATTGCATTTTACTGCAGCTGAAACTTCAGTGGGATCACCGGTGGCGATACAAGGTACAGCTGTGCTAACAAGGCTGTAAAAACAACATGTGGATTTGTGTTTAGCAATGTAGAAAGTTTAATGAAAGTTTGTCTTAGGGTCTGGTACTTTGGAGGTTGCCCGGAAAAACTTACTCTGGAGAGAGGCTGACCCTAATATTTCAAGACGCATTGGAGCTCAGATTCCCTCTTCCTGCAGTAATGGAACTGTTACACATCCAGCAGAACAGGTCAGACAGTTTGTGCTGGTTTTGGCTGGGGCAAATTTTCTTCACAGTAGGTGGTATGGGGCTGTGTTTTGGATTTGTGCTGAAAACAGTGTTCATAACATGGGGATGTTTTAGCTATTGCTGAGCAGTGCTTACACAGAGTCATGGCCTTTTCTGCTTCTCACCTCACCGCACCAGCGAGTAGGCTGTGGGTGCACAAGAAGTTGGGAGGCAACACAGCTGGGACAGCTGACCCCAGCTGACTCGAGGGAGCATCATGTCATATCATATGGCATCATGCTCAGCATATAAAACTGGGGAAGAAAAAGGAAGGGGGATTGTTTGGATTGGCATTGGTCTCCCCAGGTAACTGCTGGGTATGATGGAGCCCTCCTCTCCTGGAGATGGCTGAACATCTTCCTGCCGATGGGAAGTGGTGGATGAACTCCTTGTTTTGCTTTGCTTGTGCACGTGGCTTTTGCTTTGCTTTCCCTGTTAAACAGTCTTTATCTCAACTCGTGAGTTTTCTCACTTTTACCCTTCTCATTCTCTCCCCCATTGCACTGGGAGGGGATCAACTGAGCGGCTCTGTGGGGCTTAGGTTGCTGGCTGGGGTTGAACTATGACACAGTTATAATTCTAGAAAGGGGTTTTGATCATACAAATAAGAAATATAAGGAGCTTTTTTCTCCTGGGACCAGAAGAAGAAATGAGCATAAAGGAAGAAAGGCTGTGACCAAACTGGGGGCCTTCTGGGAGCCTGTGGTGTGAAAGCCTTCTCTCCATGGGTTTTTTTATACAAACTTTAAACTTGTGTTGAGTTTCCCCAAGCAAGAGCCTTGGGGCATAGGGAGGGAACTTCTGTACACTTGACATAAGTGCAGCAATGTAAAACTGCTCAGTGTGGCAGGCTGGTCTAGGAGCCTTTGCCATGCACATACTGAAGGAGTATCTCAGGTGGGTGACATGCACACATTAGCAACTACCAACATCATCATTTCATTATTTCCATGGCACTGTACTTATCTTTGGAATGAAAATCTTTCCATTTATTTGTATGATTGAATTGCATATCATACAACTACGTGTTTTTCAAAAAGGTGGTAAGCCACCTTCTATGTGGTGTTCTGAGCATCATTTCTAAATGCTTACTGCAGAGCAAGACGATACAAATTACTTTAACCATTGCATTACATAAGAAACCTGGGCCTGTGCAACGAATATAGGCAGGCATTTCTGCAGAGGTGTGATATGAGATATGCTGCATCCCTGCTGCAGAGGATTTTGAATTTGTTAGTCACCTATACAGTATTTGCAATCATAAATCCTGTTACATGTTTATTAGCTGGAACATGCAATATAATTTGTGATATTTTTCTCGTTAATCATTTTACACTAAATAATCAAAACTTCCCTATAACTCAAAGATCCACTGGGGAGAAATTTATTGCATGCATGTTTTTCATTTTTCACCCTATTATCATTCTCCTTGAAATAGTTTTCTTTTTTTTCATTTGACGAATGCAAAGTCATTTCTGCTCCCCTTTCTATCTTTAATCAATCTGATACCCAGTTTACCATGTACATTATGTTGGGGACCTCCTTTATTTGTAAAAGAGACTGAAGGAGCCTCAGTCCCTACAGTGCTTGAATGCCAAGTTGAAAAGATGTGTCAAATTAATTGATTCTGAACTGTAGCAAGAGGAAAGCGTATTACTTTTTCAGAATAGAGTATTAGGAAAACTGACCGATTTGACATGGAAATAACCACATGGTAAAGTCTCTTTCCTCAGAATGAAGTTTAAAGATGAAAAGAGTAATTGAAACATTGTGTTCACAGAATGCACATGGGCTTTCAGAAACAATGAAACTTTGATGTGTTCCAGTCCGTCCAAGACAGTAACATCATTAAGACTTTTCTGAAACACAACTGTTTAATGCTAATTTCATTTCATTCAAGTGCTTTCTCAGCTTTGAAATCATTCAGGTGATTTTGTACCAAAATTCATGACGAATGAGTCAAAATCACCCAGATAGAGAAATGTGTTTCTGGGTTTATCTTATTCTCCTCATCCATTTCAGAACAGCAGTGTTAAAAGAATGCATCAGCCAAGGTTGCCAAGAATATTTTGTGCTCTTCTCTACTTGCACATCACCAGAAAATACACTGCTGACTGAATTTTTTAACCTTTCAGCAATATACTATGAAGTGCTAGCTGGCAGGTAACTCAGTACTCTTTTCACTGCAAGGCCCTATAATGTAATCACAGTTGTAAAAGGAATTTGTGAGTGAAGCAACTTGATCATTCCTCACAGTGCTGCAGTGCCAAGTGGTTACAGGAGAACAAGTGAGAGGCAGCGCCAGGACCCCAGAGATTTATTCTTACCAGAAGGAGCACAAGATATTTAAACAAAGGTGAAGCTGCTGTAGTGCCGTCTGCTTGCTAAGGATTATAACGTAGATGATGTTTAATTTTGCTTAAACTAGAGGTGAGTCTACATTTTCTGTGTGTTACTGTGATAAGCCTACTTATTAGTCTGATTTAGCAGTGTGTGTGAGTCTGGGGATATAACTTTGCAGTGCCACAGTCACTAAGGAAAAACCTGTGTATCACTGTGATACTTCACTGATCTGATACCCTAGAAATGATCTCTACAGCCAGGTTAGTAATGTTTTTAAAGGGAAATGTAATACCCACGTAGGAGGTGCTGGTAGTGGTGAAATAAAACTTGAGGGGCTTGAAAGTTGCAGTCCGAATAAATCAGATTACAGAAAAGGTGCATTATATTCAGATAAATTCACAGGATGGTAATTGTCGTGAAACAAAGGAGGGGACTGTTTCTGGAGCTCCTCATTAGTGTGCTGCGCTCTTATATTAGGGTGGTTGTTCAGAAACTTTTCAGCTGTACAAAAAGGCATAGAACTATTTACTAGAAGATGCTTTGGCACCAGTAGTTTTGGCAGTTTCAATTTACAGTTTTTATGGAAATTATTATTATACAAATTAGACTTTGTGTTGCCATTATGTGTATCACATAATTCTCAGGAAAGTTTTGGAAGAAATAGCAACAGTAAGGGTTTTTTCATTAGTGATGTCTTAGAAATTGTCTTATTTGTGATATCATCTTGTATAAACATTGTCTTTCAGTAATCATACTGTTATTTTATGCTTTTGATAACAGATACTGAAGTATTTCTATGATTCTATGATTCTGTTTGTAGTTGTGAAGACTCTAATAGTCTCAAATCTACTAAAATGATAATGTCTGCTTAGAACCAAAAACCACATCATGCAGTTATTAGAATATATTTGAATTCTTAAAGAAATGAAATACTCGTTTAGTTTACCTAAAGAATTTCTTCTACTTTCTTCTGCATTACAGTTTTGTTTTCCCCTCCTATATTAACTAGCAGCTGTGTCCCAACACCCTTTCAGCGGACAAATGTTATCTCTGTACCATATGTCAGTTCTCTTCCAAGGGCTCCTCGTAGTAAGCAGTGTTGCAATACAGGGCTGTGTTTTGCTGTAAAAATGTTACTGTTGAAGGGCAAACAGCTCTTCTGAGCTTCTTATTTCATTCTGTTTCACTTTCTCCTCCAGTCTAACAAAGTCAAGAGTGTATGAGAAAGTGAGTGCTTGAAATTCTATAAACTGTTTATATAGTAAATAATTTGTTGGAAACATGACTGCTCTGTTACTAATTGAATTTCACTGAAATAGGCTTTAAGCATTGAAGAACTAGGCATGTATACCTATTATCAGTTTCATTGCCATATTCTGCTTTTGTATACCTCTGTGCATATGTATGAACAAGGTAATTAAGATGCTGTTATTTCTGTATGTTTATAAAATGTGTTTGGTGCAATCCTAGTAGCAAAACTCATTACCATACATCATCTGTGATTGCCTTATTTTGGCTGACAGATAGTGGCTCATTTCACTTCATTGCAAGTATGTGTACAAAACTATTAATATAAAAGTCTTTGGACAAAAAATACTAGTAGTTTCAGAAGCTGTAACTGAACTCTTTCTAGCCAGATACCATTGTTTTTCTTTAAGATAGATATGTCTTGGTTAGAAATGGAGTTTCTTCCCTGAGATGGGAAAAATCATACTTATCAGGATAACCATACAAAACCGCATGCTTATTTTTAGAGTTTTGGTTTGGTTTGGGGTTTTTGTTGGAGTATTTGGTTTTTTTTCAGTAAATATGCCTAAGACCATATTTTCTTGAGATAAGCTTTGTAAAAGCAGTTTCTCAAAGTTCTGAGTACATTGTCAGGTAATAAATAATGGCCTTGTTTACTTCTGTTTTGAGCATGGACTTTAAGCAGTGCCTGTCATTTATTCTCAATGTATTATTTCAGCTTCACTGGAGTCAGTAGGAGCTGTTGGATAAGTTACTTTCTTTTGAAATCTAAGTACAAACTGTTTAGAGCTTGAGTTTTACAGGTTTCCTTTTCTGTGTATAAAACGATCACAAGCTAAGCTTCTGTGGTACACTGGCTAAAAAGCCATCAAAGCATTAATATAAGCGTTAACAGCATTTCAGTGAAGCTTCCTTTTGTAAGGGTTGGTGCTTTTTGTTCCTTTGTCTCTAAATATGTCAGAAAAAAACCCGTATATATTGATGGGCTAAACGCATTATCTTTTTTCATTAACTGAAAATATTGGGAATGAAATTGGCTTGCCAGCTGAATATGACTCCATGTAGTTGTGAGATACAGTTTCTTCCAAACTCCTTATTAAAAAGATACATCTTGATAAATTATCCCAGCTGAAAAGGTGAATATTCTTTCTAGAAGATTTTGTTGCTTGTAAACCATGACAAATAGTATAAATGTTAGTTGTGGATTTGTTTCAATTAATAGAAGTGGGAAGAAGTACATGATGGTTTATATTTGGATTTGAAACCTCTGGATCTAACACCACAGAATATAAACAGCATTCTCCTTTCTTTGAATATATTCTCTGATAGTTGGAAGAAACATTTAAAAGACCATATTGCAATATTTCAGATGTCTTTTTATAAACAGCGTATTCAAGAGAGTGTAGCAGAATGTACAGAATGTAAAATACAGTGGAGTATTGCAGGATATAAAGTCCAGGAATAATTTCTATTTAAATGTCATGTTTCTTACTATTTATCTTATGTCCATAGTCACTATGTACTTTAAAACATTGTGATCAATCTACTGCTGAGGTCATCTGAGAGATGTACACATGTAAAAGAACAAATGCTCTTTCAATTATTTCTTCTTTTTTTTTTTTCTCTATTTTAGGACTGTAAGCCACAGGGCACTTTGTCAATTCATGTGTAAATATATTTTGTTGCTGTTTAAAAGTGCTGCATGCAGAGTGAGTGGGATGCTGCAGAACTTGTAACTCAGCAGGTCTCCAAGAGCTAAATTTGGGATTGTAAAATCAGTAACACGTCAGAAAGGACCAGAAGGAAATCACAGAATCATATGTGCCCCTTGGCTTTGCTTTTCATAGTTCTTTGCAGGGTGACCCTTTCTGTTTCAGTTGGCATAATCTTGGTGGTGTCTCACACAGTCCGTATGCAAACCAACAGTATGGTCACAGTCCTGCCAGGTTTCAGTCAGAGCTGGCTTGGATCTATAGTCCTTGTAGGCTTTCTTTGGATGCATGAGCATGCATGAGCATGTATCGTGAATAATTTGCCCTTGAGTCATGCGATGACATTGAATATTAGTACCCCTCTTACCCCTTTCATTAGTGGATTTAGCAGTAGTGTATGCACTGTTCTCTGGAGCATTCTTTTGACCCAGTCACGAATTTTCCATGCTACATACCCAGGTGCTGCACGTGTATAAACTTGCTCCTTTTTTTTGGCACTAACCAACTAGAGACCCCCAGGCATGAGTCTGGACAGTCCTCAAGGCACCTCTCCCTATAGGCAGTATGTAGCAGACCATGTCAGGATTGTCATCTTCCACCCTACAGAAGCCTCTAACACTGTTCTATTGACTAAGCTGCTGATCTTGTGTCCTTGCATGCTCTTGTATATCCCCTAGCCTTGTCCTATGGCATGTAATACACACCTTGGCATCACAGGATAAAAGCTTTACTCCAGCAGGTCATGGCACAGCCCGTCCTGTTATTTCAGACTTACTTAACAAAAGCAAAATGCAGTAATTGCCTCCAGGCACCACATGGAGCCCAGGGGAGAAGCCAGGTCAATGGTGATGTCCTGTGCAGTCATGTCTTTGCTAAGGGCAGTTATGGATACAAGTAATTTTGGGCCATTGTCCTCTCTGAATTGGATGCCCTTAGAAATGTAAAGCTAGCCTTGAGTTATCTCTAGTAGGCCGTCTCAGTTCCATAGACACTGTCACTGACCTTTTCTTGCTAATATAATTCAGTTGTCAATAGCATTTTGCTCCTGGATGCTATACTTGAAGGTGATAGGATGCACAGAAATTGGCGACACATCAACTACGTTGATATCTTGTACAAATGTAAAATAGTGCATACACTAACAAGCCTTCTTTTTGCTCTTCATCATTACTTAGATAAGGACCTCCATTAATATACAGAGAACATTTTGTTTCCTGAGAAAAACAAAATCAGTAACCAGTTTCTTGTCAGACCAAGAAGCAGTCACTATAGGCTATTACAAGTAGACTGAAACAGTGCATTGCACACTGTCATCTGTGTGTTGTAGCAGGAGTGCCGCTTAACAGAAACAAGTGCTGTTGGTGAGCTGCAAAATGCTTATAAGCTGTGCATATTATAAAATTTAACTGTACACATCAAACTAATAAAAATCAGGATGAGGACCCAATATTCTCCAGAAGATATCCAGGCAAGAGTAGAAATTCTTCTCACTGTATCATAGCATAGATATTGAGCTTAAGAACTTGTACTGTCCATATAAAGACAGCATTCCAAAGGTATATACACAACTGCTAGATTGAAAGTAATACAAAATGAAAACTTTTTTATTAAAACGAAACAAAAACAACAACAACAACAAAACAAACAAACAACATTATCAAGAGCAGGAGGAACACTGGTAATTGTTTGAATCATGTGTTTCATTGTGCAGTCGAGCAGGACTGGAAGTTGTACCCCAGAGAGAGTTCATGTTTCTGAAGCACCTTTAGAAATAACAGCAGTTCCCAGCTCAGCTGCATGCTAAGCACCTTCCTCCCTTTGCAGAATTTGGTTTTCCTGAGAAGCTTACAGGAGTACACCAACAAGATACACTGTTCTCATTGCTTTTTGTGCTATAAGTGGACAAAAATATGATATGCGTAAATGACCAAGGTTAAAACTTCCAAAAGGTTAAAACTGTGCAATATGTGTTTCGGTTGTTACTCATGGGCAAAAGCAATTTCCTTTACTCCATAAAACTCCTCATGTATTTTACCATTCTGTTGGGCTACTTTATGTTATTATTCTGATTGTACTGCAGGGTTACTTTGAGTTACTTTTATGTTATGATTCTGATTGTACTCCAGAATATTAAAACTGAGTCTATAAAGTGAAATATTCAGGAGGACTGTTTACCCCAGGAAATATTACGGATGTTACTTTCAGTTAGAAGAGGAGACAAAAGAATTTTTTTTAATCTTTAACCTGAAAAAAGAAAAGTTGATGAGAAATAAAGAAATGGAATCCAGTGCAGTAAGACGGAGAGCAGTGACTGGAAAAGTATTTGGAAAAACAGTCTGTTTTTTGCAGCACAGCAAGACACGGTTGTGGACTTGGTTATGTTCATGCATGAGGATTCCTACTTTGTGGTCTGTGCATTTAAAACCTGTGGAGCAGAGAAGTATGTTCAAGCTGCAATATGGATGTTATCTCTGATAGTATAAAATTACTCTTTTGGGAAAAAAAAACAACCAAAACACTTGCTATTTTCAATCTTTACAGTGGCTTAGAGCAAAAATATTGATTTCTGTAATTTATTTTTTTTTACAGTGATTATTTCTATGACTGTTTTCTTCATTATGCCTTCCCAACAGCCTGGCTCTAGTCCATAAATTTCAGCACACACCATGTTTCCCTGGAGGTCCAGTTTGTGTAAAGGTCATGATGATCTTGTGGCTACCTTTAGCGCCTCATCACTCCTACCTCCTGAGCCATGAATACTCACAGGCAACCCTATTCAGCTACCCACATGTCAAGCTCTACCATATTATATCCTTCCGGTCATGCTGCCTGATCTGGCTGGCTCCAGAAAAGGCAATAGGAGGTAAACCACGTACTCTTACCTGCTTTGTAGGAGCAGATGGAAACAGAGACACTTTTAGGCAGGTCTCAGCAAGAGAGGCACAAAACAATATGGGTGACGAATGCTTAGCTACTGAAAATGAGAGAATCCTAATTTATTGTAGGGCTGTGCATGTGGGTTATACTTCCTAGGCTGAATTTTGATTCATTTTTGATGCTCAGCTCACTTTTGAGGGTTGGTATGATGGACACATGGTCTATTTTTAAAGATAAAGCTCAGATCCAAAATGCAGCATTTCACTTCTACAGAGTCACCAACTTTCCAGCAAATACCATCCCACAGTCACCTGCACTGCCTAGGGAGTGGTCTGCCTGGTGCACCTTGTCTAGCCTCTTTTACCTTGCATTTAGCAGCACTGAATAATGTGTTTTCAGCTGACCAAGGACCAGGAGTTTGGATGAGCTGCAGTGGCCTACAAGGGAACCTCCAAGCTGCTGGACTCAGAAGGGGTAAAGGATCTGTGGAAGTAGCTGATTTCTTCCACTCATAGGCATTTGTTTCCCTGCTTCTGGGTGGCCATGGATAGAGTCCCTGGTCCAAGAAGCTTAAGAAGAAAACCACAGCCCCTTTTGTGCTGGTGATGTCTCCTCTAAGCCCAATATATGAATTCTTTCTTTCTCAGTTTGGCCATGTTTGCCGTGTCTATGCTAGCACCAAAGAGGTTACTGTGGTAACTCACGGGAGGGAAGAAGCTCTCTGGTGTGATTTCTCCTTGCCCTCTACCAGCTCTGCAGACCCAGACAGCAAGGGCCAGCTGTTCTCCACAGCATGTTGGAATACCCTGAGCAAAGGATAGGCTGTGCAGGGACTATCAAAGCTTAAATTTCATGTGAAGAAAGATCGAGATCTGTCAGCTTCAAGCATCAGCGTTGTTCATGTGAAACAGGAAGGTAAGAAATTTTTCAGGGCACTTCAGTCTCCACAGGAGGTGGTGGTGGAAGAAACTTGTACCTTTTCAGATGCTGCCCTGCGCAGGCTGTGAAAAGGAAGTGCAAGACTTTGCAGACAGCAAATGAAGGAGCATGTAAATGAAGGGGCAAATGCAGGAGAACGTTTTTGTATGCACTTAGGTGAAGCTTTGTAAACCTATTACTTCCTGAGAGAAAGTAATGTTACCCATTGAACAATAACTGAACTGATAACAAGATAGAGTTTGAAGTCAACACATGCTATTATGTCACATAGAGCCTTCACTGGAAGTATTTAGTTAAGGATCTTTGAGAACAATTATTACCATTGGAAGCATAATGTTTGCCATGTGACAGCAGAACTCATTCTAGGTCAGCTATTGCACCTTGAGCTCATAACCACCCCTGTAAAGAACTGGAAGCTCTCCTGGCTCAACGGAAAAACAAAACCTCCCACTTGGAACCCAAATTGCATATTTAAAGAATGTGTGATGGAAGCTTTTCCAAACGGATCAAGCCTTTAAACAAATTCACAAGATCTGCATTACTCTGTAGTGTTCAATTGCAAGCTTGGACTGCGGAGTCTGTCATCTTGCAGACAAATTCTCTGACAGTTAATTCTGCCTAGGAAATGCTGAGATCAGAAGTTATGTAAATCTCACTGTTTACTTTGAAGAATTTCTGTGGTGAAAAGTAAGATTTTGCTGAGTCAAAACACATTATTGCATATTTTGATACTAGGTATTTTACTACTTAATATTTTTTTTGGTGGAATGCATGAAAGATTTTTTTTCCCCTCTTTCTTTCTGTGAGAGTTGTAACTTCTTTTGTACTCACCCAACCTAACTAATAAGGTGGCTAGAGACACCTTACCAAGTACATAGTTAGCAGACAATCACAGTTATCCTGTCTACATTCCAGGAGAAGCCATCGCCAACTTGCAGCTGTGGAAGAGAGAGTCATTCTTCAATCAGAATGGTCTTTTTGTATTATTAAATAGCAATCATCAAGTCAGATCGTTGTTGGGGGAAAGCTGCAAGGAAAGGTTTTGCTCTAAGTTGTCATTCTAACTGTTGCTTCCTTTTCTCTGCTTTCAGAGGGTGGCAGCAAGAAGCTAAAGAGCACGATACAGAGAAGCACAGAGACAGGAATGGCAGCAGAGATGAGAAGTCGCATGGTTCGACAGCCAAGTCGGGAATCCACTGATGGCAGCATAAACAGTTATAGCTCAGAGGGCAAGTAAGTGACATTATAAATATTAGTAATGTAGGAGATGTTTCTTGTCTTTGTAAGAAAACCTGGGATGTGAGCAGAGGTCCCAGCTCTGGCTGAAGAGGATAGTTCTGTATACAGATTCTTCCCCTTGAAACATTTACAAAATTTAACTATTTTAGGCACATAACACAAATTTCTTGAAAGCTGAGGTTTAGAGAGGATTTCTTAAGGATTGACATTTTCCCTGTCATCCAGTGAGGCATTTTGTCCAACAAAAGACAGCTAAATTCAGACTGCGTTATTCAAAACAAAACAAAGGGGTACTTTTTCTTTGAGTTATGTTTGGATTAACTCAAAGTTAGACTTCAAATGTATGTAAATCCCTGTGATATGAAACTCTGTTCAGTAATACTATAAACAAAGAAAGTTTAGTCTGGAGGTGATCCAAGTCTCTTATTGAGGATTGTAAACCCAGAGTCAAGCTGCCCCATCAGCTGAAATCAGGCAGACAACTGAGGGTAATGGGGCAGCTGTTTTCATTCACTGCTGAATGACTCAGTATGTAGGAGAACAAAGGCAGATCTTACACAGAAATGTGTGTGAATACTTCAGCATCCTCGCAGCTCTCAGTGGGACTCAACTGCTTGTGCCAAGGCACAGTGGTCACTAGGAAATTCTTAGAAGATACCTTCCCACAAGGGGAAACTGGGAATGCAAGTGTAAATGCACTATATGGTTGTCTATAATATAACAAATATCTTCTGTTTTTCTGAGTTCTGTGATATAGCTGTAGATCGAATCCTAAAATGCTCTGCAAACTTGCATGAGTTTGGTATAATAACATTAGTTTACAGCAGCTCTAGGTTTAGATCACAGTGAACGAAGAATGTTTAGATGCAGAGAATCTTGTAATTGGTGAGCTGATGGTTGGACTGGAGACCTTGAGGTTCTTTTCCTCCTCTATCCAAAGAAACCTTCTTAAATAAAAGAGTTCTTAAAACTAAACTTCACAGAAAAGCTGACCTTTTGGCAAATCAGTTTTGTAACGAAAAGCACTGTGCTGGTATTTTCCAGCCAGCTTTAGTTACAGGCAGTCTGTGCATTTATACAGGCATAGTAAAAGCAGTTAGTCTTGAAGAGAAGAAAGTGTTTTTCCTATAAAGCTAGCTGGGATTTGCAAAGAGCTTTTAGTGTTCTATGACTGGAGCACATAAGCCTGATCAGTGGAAATCAAAGTTTTTCACACTAGATGTTTTTATTAGGAAGTGCTGTTATTTTCTTCAGTCTAACAGGGAATTTTCTTTGAGGAAGAAGCAGATACCGAGTGGTGGATGGTCTGGTGGCCATGCTATCTAGGCTTGGTTCAAAGTCTGTTCTTCCATTCCTTGTGATGTGGAGGTCCCCAAAAAAGCTGAGCCTCCACACCATGGATCATTCTTTATCTCTGGGGTTTGTTTATTTTCTTTTTTGTTCTGCTTGTTTCTTTGGTTATTGTTTGGAGACTCTATTAAAAAGAAAATGGAGATTCTGGAATACAAGAAACAAGCTTGAAAAAGCACATCTCATAAAGTCACTGAGTAGTTTGGATTGGAAGGGACCTTTAAAGATCGTCTGGTGTGGTCCACTTGCCCTGCAATGAGCAGGGACGTCTTCAACTCAGTCAGGTTGCTCAGAGCCCCATTCAACCTGATGCTAAATCTTTCCATATATTATGTGTGTTGATGTATTACATTTCAGTTTGTGTCCTGAAAGAGGGACAAGTACCAACAATAGACTCAGATGTGGCTACCAGAATATTTTGGCTAGGGAGTACCATTAGGTTTAGCTCTAATCAGCACTAGTACTACCTGCCAGTAGTTAACTATCTGCTGCTTCATTAAACAGCTGTAGAAATCAGATTAACTTAGTGTATACATCTGTTTTCCCTGTTTGTTCTAAATGATATGGATGGTGTTTGGATGTATGTATAGATATAAAACAGTATTACAAGGTAAATCAGGCATTCAAGAATGAAGAATGATAGGCTGTTAAATTTTGTGAGGCTTTTTATGTTTTCTCATACAAGGTCACTTATAGTTTCTTCACCTGTCGGGCTCTTCACTGCTCCTGAAGAACTCCCTTGCAAGAACTGTTTTATGGACTACATTGGGTCCATGTGCAGAACTCTACCACACTTCTTTGGGGCCCATGGGGGACAGCTCGTACCTGATGCTGCAGAACAATTTGTGGTTGCACATCCTGAGCTGCTTGACTTATATCAGTAGTACTTTTGAGGTAAATACTGTAGGACAGTAGAAACTAATCCTGTTCTTATGCTTAACCAGCTTTTATTTTGCTTCAGTTTAATATTTCCTGGAGTACGACTGGGCGCTGACAGTCAGTTTAGTGATTTCCTCGATGGACTTGGACCTGCACAGTTAGTAGGCCGACAAACACTAGCAACTCCTGCCATGGGTAAGAATAATTTTCTCCTCTGTTAAATGAATAATAGGCCACTAATGCACACACTGCGAGACTACAGCCCCAAGAACACTTTTACAAAGTGGCTTCCTTCAGTGTAAACATGAAGGTCTTATATGATTCACTGGTATTCCTAGCATGCTAGCATTCAAAATGGGGTAAGAAACAGTATTTGCTCCATTTGAGATGTCAGCTAATCTCATTTGCAATTCGGAAATAGGGCTTGCATTTTACTTGCCACTCAAAATAGTTGTGGTTTCTCCAGTTGTAGCTCTCTACAAAATCTCAGCTATTCAGAGTTTCTATTTGCTTGCTACAGATTACATTGGATGTGACAGGCAGTTTCTGGACAAACTCTGGCAAGTGTCCAAGTTTAGTTCATTTCACCCCAGAATGCGAAACTTCTCCCCACATTTGCAATGACCAATAACCAGTTGCTGTTGATAAAGCCAGTGTTTGTCATGAAAGTGACAAAATCCTTTTCTACAGCAGCTGCCTGTGTCTCTCTGTGATCTTCTCTGTGTTTCAGACCAGTTGGTATTTCCCTATAGCAGCATTAGCTGTATCTTGGTTATGAAGGGAGTGTATAAGGTGTACAACAGTGCAGCACTGTGTAAGTATTTCTTTAGGATGCTAAGTGAGGAGTCCTTGATCCACTACTTTAATGATACTTCCTCTGCTGGAAATGAGAAGTGGCCAATGCTTTAGTACAGCTGTCTTGGGACAGTCAGTTTCAGGAAGGGCTACTGAGGTGCTTCTGAAGGAGAGAGAAACAGAAAGAAAAAGCTTGCAGAAGACAGTGTTTCCTTCCCAAATCATGAGTGAAGGAGACAGATACTTTCTTGAGAATGCCTTGATTACCTCCTAGGGCAAGGGCTGCTGTTTAAGTCCAAATGACTGCTATGAATGCATTTAATAAGCACCAAACTTATTAAAGTCAGAGTTTTTATTATTTTAAAAGATAAAAGATGATGTGAGATGATTTGTCCAGTAAGAATCTAAGTGGCTCTATCAGCATGAATGTAAGGGTCTAGGTTTCTTCTGTCTACTTTAATCTTTTCTGACTACTTCTCTGCAGATTACTAGAGTAATATGCTTATTTTCACTTCTGAGTAATCAAACTCTTTGTTTATTAAAGGCTCAATTTTTGCACACCCAAAAGCACTCAGTCATGCTTTTTAACAATTTTTGGAAGACCTTCCATGTGGTATCCTTTCACTAGTGACAATTTGAAAATGTTTGTCTTACCGCTCCCCCTTCTGGTTCCCTGTCGCATGTTTCATTTTGGATATGCGATACAGAGATGGGCTCTTCAAAAGGCTTGTTGGAATTTTTCTGTGAGCTATTTTTGGTGCAACACAGAGCTCTGTTTATTCAAGCAAAGTCCAATTGATAAAAGCAATCTTCCCTGCTGCTTTGTCATACCTCAAGTACTGGGGTATAAACACTGCTTCAGTACACTGTTAGACAAGCATATGAAAATCTCAGGCCTAGTTAATTTCAAACTGCTATTTCTTTGAATCCAGACCCCAAATTCTATCGTTTAGGACTCTTTGTGACTGGTTTCTTTTTTTTTTTTCCAACAATCAGGGTTTACATGTCAAATACAGACTCACTTGCTTCATGGATATATGTATAGTTCATTTATCTGCACGGCATCACATAGCTGACCATGTTATATGGTTAATTTGTTATTCTACATGGCCTGTTACATTTCTACCCAGCTGATTCCATGATACATAAAACCGTAGAGATACAATGCTCTGAGCATCGCCCTGTAGTTGACTTCCCTTGCATTTTATTGACCTAGATCAGAACAGTGCTTGGTTTCAGAGCAAGCAATTTCCTTTTTCTGCAGCTAATGTCATTTGTCAGAACTTAGGAAGGGAAGCAAGTTTAACTGTTTAGTAGCAAAAGCAGCTTCTTATTTTAACATGGTGCTTCATTTTATTCACATAAAAAATGTGTGTGGAATATTGATTAAAAAAGGGAAAATTGTCACCCCTGTACTTTTTGGAGACTTTTTCAGATTAAAAAAAAACAACTCTTCTGAGCTCCTGGGGTGCTGGCCATCGTTCTCTGAAGCCTTGCTATGACTGTGTGCCTACTCTGGCTGGTGCCTCTGACTCATGCTGAGGATCTAGTCAGGCACTTGTAGTTAAAGAAGGTGGTTTCAACATTAGCCTCCACCAGCAGTCCTCCTTCCTGTTTCATCAGACATGAACCCTTTGTACTGTTAGCTCTTTGCTCTCAGCTTGGGGGCAGAAACTTCCAGCTGAAGGGATTTCTGAACGTGAGTTTGGGGTTTAGGTTCTCTGAGCGTGGGACTCCTCTCAGGGCTGCACATGTCAATGACTGGCACACTGGGGCAAATCTTAGGTAGGAAGTCTCTAGAGAATTCACCAGTGCAAAATTACAGGTGTGGTGGTTATACCATAGTGTTGCTGTAAATTTGCATGCCTCCATGGGTCAAAAATACTGTGCTCTGGTATAAGCCATACAAGAAGAAAGGGCACCGTGCACCCTAAGTATACATATTTTAGCTCTGCTTTAAGAATGGAGAAATTAAATGGATCAGGAAAAGAGGTGACAAGCACTCTGATGCAGCAGACTAGCAGAAAACTAGTCTTTCTGTTTCTCACCTATCTCCTGGGCTGTAGTGCTTCTCTAAAACATGGTCTGCGTTCTTCTCCCTGTCAGGTGACATCCAGATTGGAATGGTGGACAAAAAAGGCCAGTTAGAAGTAGAAGTCATCAGAGCCCGTGGCCTCACACAAAAACCTGGCTCCAAATCTACCCCAGGTAAGGGAAAAAATAGACAGTGTATAAACAGAAAATGAGAATATGAAATATGCTGATGAACTGGGGATCAGCTGTTTGAGCTCCTCATTACATTTGCATTTGTTTGGCTTGCTTTTCAGCAATGAATGTGTGTGTAGGTATATCCTTGCTACTGATGTCCACTTCTTACCACCTTGCATCTGCCAGTTGCGTGCCACCTTTAAAAGAATGATTTTCAGCAAGAAAACATCTGTTCTGGAAGGGACATTTGCAGAAATACTTCTGCAAATAAAAAAAAAATCTTAGGCAAGTCGTATATATCAGAGAGGCTCTGTCGATGTAGATGAAGTCCTATGTGTTTGTTCCACATCAAAACAAGAGATGGAAAGCAAAGGAAAGTGCATTGAACAAACAGCTTAACAGACCCACATGCCAGGATCTTTTGCATGCAGCAGTGCTTCAAGAAGACAGCAGGTTAAGCTAGTGACAATGTCAATAATTTGTATAATGAATGAGATTTAATACTGTATCATTTTATAAGGTCATATTTGAAAGTTCTGGTTATTTATAGATATCCTTATTAGAGTAGATTTATAATCACTGCCACAGCCACTGCTTACCTTAACAACTGGAACAGTTGTTTTAGATAACATTTTGCTAATATATTACTTTAAAACCCCCTTAGCAGCTGAAGATGAAAGAGCAGTTAATGTCTATATTATCAGAGCCACTTAGTTTTAAAAATTCCTTTCAATGAAGCATCAAAGACTTTTGTTTTGAAATATCTCTGACCCCTAAACATACATAGAGACTCCCAAATGGCTCTCAGTGACAGTTAATTCCTGGCAAAAGAAAGTGTTTTTAAATGACAGATATGAAACGTAATTGTTATTAGTAACATTTCAGATCCTTACATTCAAAGTTTATAAAAAGCAAATTGATTTCTTATGGGCTGTATCATTTATTTTACAAATATAACTGTATTCAGATTATAAAGTGAAGTTAACGTGCCATTTTCTTTCCGCTCAGCTCCCTTTTAAAGCATTTGTCCTCCAGCTCAGATGGGCAATGTAGAAGTTTTTAAGTCCAGACATAAAATTCATGATGTTCTGTTTGCAGCTCCATATGTCAAAGTGTATTTATTGGAAAATGGAGCATGTATAGCTAAGAAGAAGACAAGAATTGCACGGAAGACCCTTGATCCTTTGTACCAGCAGACACTGGTTTTTGATGAAAGTCCACAGGGTAAAGTCCTTCAGGTCAGTTCCTTCTCAATCCCATTTTAGGCTACCATTTGGAGAAGTGCTTGCATGTTTACTTAAGTTTAAGCAATATGTGTAAACCTATTCCAACTCAGTACGCATTTAATTTTATAAATGCCAGCGAACACATCCTTGTGGCTTGTGGTTTCAGACCTGCAAAATGTCTGGCTGTATTAAACATTTCTCTTTTGTTGACTCTTGCTCCTGTCCTGCCATTAGGTTTTCCCACAAGAGGGAGCAATCATTCACCCTTAAGAATAACATTTTCCTTACGCTGCACTTAGCAGGAGTGAGCGTATAAGTGAGGGTTTGAGGACAATGCTGAACTTGTATTTTATGTTCTTCCAGGTAATAGTTTGGGGAGACTATGGCCGAATGGACCACAAATGCTTCATGGGAGTTGCCCAGATCCTTCTGGAGGAACTGGATCTGTCCAGTGTGGTAATAGGCTGGTATAAATTATTTCCACCTTCATCACTAGTGGATCCAACCTTGACTCCCCTGACACGCAGGGCTTCTCAGTCATCTCTGGAAAGTTCAACCGGGCCTCCCTGTATTAGATCATAGTAGCAGGTGCTGTCTGATAAAAACATCATCCAGGATAACAATTGGAACCAGATATTCACATGATCAAAAAACACTGTTGGAGAGAGACAATCACTTCTGTTTTCGCTTGTAGTAGTTATCCAAACATATGTCTGTCTGTCTAGAGATGGCTTTAATTGACAGAACAAAGGTATATCTCATACGGCAAATCTATTAGCGGCTATCACAGATGCTTATAATGATCCAAACAAAAAAAAGAAAAGAGAGAGAGAGACCTTTAGATTCGACCTAAGTCAAAGATGACCCAGACTGGAAGCTCTCACTCTGCTAACGATGTTGTAATTCTCACACTTTGACAGAGCCCCCAAGCAGCATTACCTTCCTGGTGTTTCAGCAGGTTTTTTTCTGTACTTGTCACTTCCACTAGTTTTTTGCCATGTGATTCCACTAGTTTTGTAGAAGTCCTCACAACGCTAACAGAGACCCTTCCTTTCTTTTTCTAAACCAACCAAAAAAGGGCTGAAGCATATCTCTGTAAGCATCGTTAAAGTATTCAACAAACAGCCACAGTTACAATTCCAGCAATTAGTTCAAATCGTTTCTCAGTTCTGGTACTTCCAAGTCGCTCACGTGGAGACCCAGAACAAATGACCAACCTAGGTTAGATTCTAAAAAATAAATAATCATCACGGTACCACTTTTTCTTTGTACAAAGCAGATATGTTTGCATTATATATAATAACTTTATGTTGGTGATGTTTTGCATGGAAGAATTTTGAAGAATTCTGCAACTACTGCTGGGGACTGGTAAAAGCAGCTTTGGTCTTAATTTTGACTTTGAATATGTTACTGGTAATGCAATTTTCCTCCTAGAAGTGGAGAGGAAATATTTACATTTCTGTGTATAAATGTATATTTGACTTCCCAAAATGTTGACCAGGAATGGATTGAGCATATGACACTTTCAGCTGTACCCAGGCTTCTCTGATGTGTGTCGCTTCAGACGCACCTGTCTGCCCTGGATAGAGCATGGTATGAGTTGTTCAATGTTTCACTGGAAATTCCAGTTGAAATATTCTGCACTTACTAATGTTTTTATCAAATTTTAGTTTACATTTCTTTGAGATTGATGCAAGCACAAGGCTTGATTTTTTAACGCAAGATATCTTACTTTTTTGGAGAAAAAAAATAATAATTCAAATTTCAATTTGCTTTTTATTCATTTGAGTTCTTCTTGGCCTCGAAATCCCTTGTGATATTCTGTAAATGTGCGAACAACTGCAGATTCCTGCAGGTGCATTGATATGTTTCCCCTCCTTTTACAGGCCATTCAATTTTGTGATCACACAAATAGAGCAGCATGACTTGGAACTGTTCAAAGCTGCATGCACGTTTTGTAAAAAGAGATGAAAAAGGTTATTTAATAATGTATGTTAGTTCCACATAGGCCAGCTTGTATGTTGCATGTACTTGTACAGTTTGCTCGTACTTACTATACTGAAGTAACCAAGAAATCTAAGCCATCCATTTTTCTTATAGACATTTTGCAGGTTTTAGCCAGGCTAGGTCAGTGAGTCTGGTGCTAAATGTCTATAGATGGACTTTATTTTTTACCCTATGGAAAACGTGATGTAGTATGGACCAAATTCCTTCTAATAACTATTTGGTGTAGATTCCTACTGTGGGGCTGTAACACATGTAGAAACTGTGTACACACTAGGTTTTAATCCATAGACATACTGCCTGCACCAAGTGAACTATTTATTATTACTCAACACGTGGGAATTACTCTGCCCATCTTTCCATAGGACACAGATTGGTTACTGCTCGACCTGCTGAGCAGGAAGAACTTAAGAACTGGTGCACTACTACTAGATCCTGTTCTGTCTTAGTGGCCAAAAACCAACTAGTTATAATTCGATAGTATCTTTCTATTTCAACCACTTGTCTTAACACTCCCCTGTGCTTTTAAATGAAATTCCAGCTCATGTTATGTAAACATGTTTAATAAAATTTCCTTTTCATGTCCAGTGTAGTAGTTGTGCTCTCTGTATGTCCTGGGGTTCATCTGTGATTCTGCTCACTGCAGGACTGTGTGAAATGTGTTAAGGAACAGTAAAATGATAAGTGATTTCTATGGTTTTTTGATTGCTGTAATAGTGTATGTTGAAATCTGGGGCCAGAAGCTGAGGCCTGGTGAAAGTCATGTTTGGTTGGCTTCCTTTTCACTGAGAAAGGAGCCAAATTGTGCTCTCATTCCTTGAAGCAGACAAATTGAAGTCAAGAAACAAATGTAGCCAAATTACCATCTGTTGACATCCAATCAGTTTATTGAAGTTGGGCAATGCTGTGACTGCTTGCACTGGGTCAGTGGGGCAGTGTGTATTAGAGCCAGGCAACTGCTCTCCATCTGGTATGTGCTGAGCCTTGGAGACATGAGCACAACTCCTGAAGTTTTGCGCTTTTTAAACCCAGATATAGACCGTTGTAGTGTAATGCCGTTATGGACAAAGCTTCATAGAAATTTACTTGAGAGCAGAATTTGGCGCTAAATTTTGTTAGAAAAGCAAAGATTATGTACTTTGTTTAATTTTTAGTTTTCCATGTCCCGCAGGTACCGGATCACAATTTAAAAATAACATAAAGACAATATCACCTCACTTGGAACACTTTTGTTTATTACTTTATTTAACTGAATACATGGCTAAGCTACTGAAAAAAAATGAATAATTAAACATGGTCAATCTCTTAACAAAAAGGCATGTTATATTTCTGCTTCTGTGTGGTAGGGGTGATGTTCTGATACAGAATTTGTCACACTGTTGCAAAAAGCCATCAATTTCATATATCTCGTGGCTTTGATATTGTGTCCATTACCAGGATATCTTTTCCTTTCTGATCTTGATCATATAACCAAAGTTAAGCATTTCTGATCTCCCCCTAGGGCACAGAAAATATGGCAGCAAAAGAACACACTGAACTATTTTGTTTATGGTGTTTCTGATGAACAGGGATTGCATATGCAGAGATTTCAGAAATGTAGTAGACTGTCCTAGGACAGAGTTGTGTGCTGGTCTCCCTTCCCAGGGACTGCTGCCTTTTAAAAACTCATTGCTGAATGCTGAGATTATAGTACACAGATAAATCAGCTTTATTTCCCTCCTGATTTTCCCTTGAGAATGCAGTACAGCTTTATATGTCATAGGCAGGGGAAGAGCAAAGATATCAAACTCATAATTCCCATCATACAATCAGGCAGTTAATGTTAATGATGAGTTAATGTTCTAAATTTTATATTGAAATGCAAATTTAGTGTCCCTCTTTGTGGGCAGAGGAGAAGATTTTTGCCTTGACCTTTGTGAAAGAGGGACATCAGAACTTCTGTGAGTGGGTAGGACAAACCAGAGCTTTATGGTCTTATTCCACTGTAATTCCCGAGTAAGTGATACATGCACTTTCATTGCCTGTTCTCACAAACAAATAGCAGTCCAGGTATGATATGTTATGCATAGAAGAAAAGTTCAAAGTGGATCTTCAGAGACTGTTCTGCATATTCCAAGATTGTACTTACAGCCTGAGACTTGTCCCCTATGAAGTTGGCTGTTTGCTGCTCCTGTGTAGTTGCTACTCTACTGTTCACAGCCCATTTAACTCTAGGAAAAAAGGATTATGCAACTTACACCCTTTTTTTGCCTTAAATGAAGAAAGTCATGGCAGACAGAATAGGGCTTTCCCTTTAGAGCCCTAAACCCTCCCTCCGTGTTACCCTACTATAATTCTGCAAACACAGAAGGAAAGCAATCTGCAAGGAAGCAGGTTGTTGTTGAAAAAATGTGATTTCCCAAGTCAGGTAATGAATGTTCTGGCCATCTTGGGTGATTAAGAACTCCGCTAGCATCTGTCAAGAATTATGAGTCTCAATTAATACTTCACTCCCACCTCATTCACTTCTCTCTAGGAGAAAAAGAAAATGCACAGGTCATGTGTGTATTTTCTCAGTGTCTGCACAGATGACCATGTATGCTGGTAGTTAAATACCAGGGTTATGAAAGAAGTTGTGTGTGGCAGGCATGTCACATAGATCAAATGTTCTGAGTTTTGTGGTCGAAATTCCTCCTACCTAAGGTGCCAGAGATAGGAGAGGAATCTGGATTCACTCCTTCTAGAGTCTAGCTGGTAATGGTGGTTGAGCTTCTGAATGCACAGCCTAGCGTCTAATGAAGTGCCCCGTGGTTGGATATTTTCTCATCACTGTTATCATTTAAGCTGTAGTTGTGCATAAGGACATAAAACCTTGCACATTCTGCCTTGTTGAGTCAAAGCGTCTCATGCTCAACAGTAGTAATAACTG
Organism: Pezoporus flaviventris; assembly: GCF_033815535.1. Lineage (NCBI taxonomy): Eukaryota > Metazoa > Chordata > Aves > Psittaciformes > Psittacidae > Pezoporus > Pezoporus flaviventris. The sequence continues at coordinate 24,183,415 of NW_026892579.1, read as the reverse complement.
AGGAAAGGGTAAAAAGTCAGAATCTGTAGACTACAGTGTATCGGTACAGCAATTCAGGTAAGTCAAATATTAGACAGCTATATTTATGTCTTGCTAGTGCAGGAAGGGCATTCTAGAGATATGAGTCTTTTGAAGGTTTCAGCTGCTGGCTGCTAGATGTGAGTCACCTGGGGGTGTCACAGATTCTTACAGGTGGCCTCTGAAAAAATTACCTTCAGAAGGTGGTGAGCAGCAGTTCATTGTTACAGTGCTCCCTGGACAACTCAGAATTATTCATTCTAATCACATTGAACGTGTCTACCATTTCAGAGCCCTGATAAAATGCAGTTATATATCAGTAGTGACCAATTGGGTAAGCACTTGGTGAAAGGCTGTGTGATATGACCATCTGAATGGATTATCACTATGATGTCTGCAGTAATTCATGTAGGTGAAGATTTTACTTTCAATTTCCTTCTCATATCAGTGAGATGTATATATGTGAGTGACTTTGAGAACCTAGGTATCAGTCTCTGCACTTGGATTATGTGATAAATAAAAAGGGGGTAGGTGTAATTTCCCCATTTCAGAGACATTACATAGATACGGAAAGAGTAGAACATAAATGTGGAAAAGGCAGTAGTTAGGTCCTCAGAGACTTAAATGACATAATAAGATTTTCTTGTCCTGACTCCCAAAGTCTTTTTTACATTGACAAGTACCAGGAAGCAATACCTTCCATAGTAAACTTCGTCAGTGTATTCCAGCTACAGCCAAGAAAAAATTCCTGAGCCACACACCTAAGCAGGACGCTTCTGTTTCCTTCAGTTTATACCAACCCCTGTAAAAGAGTCTTTCATAGAAAAGATGTCTCATACAAGGGTCAGTAAGACAGTCACAGATATTTTAAGAAACCTTGTCATGCAATATAACCCGATAAAATAAGATTTGCAAATAAAACAAATACTGTAAAACAGAACTTCAAGTAAATGTCATAGTATATACTGGGGGAAAAAAAAAATCAGTTTTGATAATTATTTGCATACTTCAGAAACAGTGTCCACATGCAGTGCAAACATGGCAGTACTACAGTAGCATTTAAGAATCAAAAGAGATCAATTACTGTTTTCAATAAGGAGGAAAATGTTTTCTAAATACTTAGTTACTAAGCAAAGGCCGTTAGAAGCTGGCAGCAGCATTATCCATGAACTGCTTTTTGTTAAAGCTGCAGCCAAAGGAACCAAGACAGACCCAAAGAACTTCATTGTAGAATTTCGGAAGGGCTGCATTTTTTCCAGAGTGACAGAGTCTGAGACTAACAGAGCAACCCTTGAGTGCTCAGGAATGAACAGCCAACCCAAAAGAAAGTAATGACAATTACAATGAGAAAATAATGCTTCCAAACCATATGGAAGACTGTCTTGTTACAGCTCTACTCTGCCTTGGTGAGGCCGCATCTGGAATATTGTGTCCAGTTCTGGGCCCCACAGTTCAAGAAGGACAGGGAATTGCTTGAAAGAGTCCAGCGCAGAGCTACAAAGATGATTAGGGGAATGGAACATCTCTCTTATGAGGAGAGGCTGAGGGAGCTGTGACTCTTTAGCTTGGAGGAGACTGAGGGGTGACCTCATCAATGTTTACAAATATGTAAAGGGTGAGTGTCAGGATGATGGAGCTAGGTTTTTTTCAGTGATGTCCAGTGATAGGACAAGGGGCAATGGGTGTAAACTGGAGCATAGGAGGTTCCATGTGAACATCAGGAAAAATTTCTTTACTGTGAGAGTGACAGAGCACTGGAACAGGTTGCCCAGGGGGGTTGTGGAGTCTCCTACGTTGGAGATATTCAAGGCCCACCTGGACAAGTTCCTGTGTGATGTACTCTACGTTACCCTGCTCTTGCAGGAGGGTTGGACTAGATGATCTTTTGAGGTCCCTTCCAACCCTTAGGATTCTGTGATTCTGTGATAACTGCTCAGCTCCTGTCTTTTTGACTGAAAGCTCCCAAGAGAATAGTGGCCAGCTTCTGAAAACCTCACAGATGTCAGGGCATTTCTTCTTGACGGGTCAAAGGATCTGGCCCAACTTCATTACTTCAGCATTGAAAATAGACTATCTAGTGGCAGCAGGGCTTACAAAAAGTTATGATGCACGGTTTTTCCTTTCTTATGGGTGACTCTAGAAGTTACTCAGCAAAGGAAAAGTAAGCTAATGGCTCTGTATCTAGTCTCAAAAGGCACATAAAGGCTGTAATTGCTGGGAATAGGGAGTATCAACAAGCTTCTCACAGGCAGTTTAAGAGTGGCTTGTTGACCTCTTTTGCTTTTTCTTTTACCAATAGGAAAAAAGCCCTAAGATCTGGGGGGACAAAGTACAGTGTCGGCTGTCCTAGAAAACATGGGACATGCTGATTCCTTCCTTTCACCCCTTCCCTTTTCATTGCTCCTGCAAACTATGAAGCAAAGTTCTGTGTAGTCTGGTGCCCGGACTCAGCTCTCAGTTGCTCTGCTCTAGTGCTGCCAGCAGATCACTTGGTTCCAAAGCCTGTTTGTAGAAAAGACCATTCCTAAACCATTCATCTTAAAATACAAACACACCTCCCCTAAGCCCTCAGGACTTTATCATTAATCATGGGCATGAAAAGACAGGGGGAAGAAACCCATCGGGTTTTCTATTGTTGAAAAGGTTGAACCAGAATTGAGTTACAGCTGCACCACAAGTCACTGCTGTGCTATCTGTAGAATCCTTCAGCTCCGCTTTATGTGTGGGCTTCTTTGTTAGGTTTCTGTTAATGCCATTCAGATATTCCCTAAAACAAATCCCAAAATGCAAAGGAGGAGGAGATACGTTGCCATGGCAGTGAGCCACTCTTCAGGGCTTAACCTTCTTCTCCCTTTATTCTTTCAGTGGGTATGTCCCCCAGCACTAATCTTAGCCTGATTCTCCCACCACTTGTTTGCCTGAGCAGTTCAGAGCTATATCTTATCTCCAGAGAATGCCTATTAGACCTGTTAACAATTACTTTTTCTTAGCAAGTGAAGGTGAATGGAGGAAAAGAGGAAGTTTGTTGAATACCTCATCTCTCTGGGGCTGCTCTTCAATTTGTACATGGCTGGTTTAAGATCACTATTCCCTCCTCCTCTGGATTTGCATCATCTGGGCTGAAGAATGTGGGAATTTCACCACTGATTTCAATAAGACTGCCCCCAAAGTCCTTTTGTGACAAAAAGTGACCGATACGCGCAGCGTGGAGAGGGTCTTTCAGTGACAGTAGCCCCGAACAAAGCAGGACAGCCAGCAATTCCAGCTGCACAAAGCACAGCGCTTTAAGTTCTGTAAGGAGGCGGTGATGTGCGCAGTGATGGTGACAGTGGCAACCATGGCAGCACATCCAGCCAGGGTGCGGCAGCCATGACCAGAGGATTTTGTCTGGCGTGTAGGTGAGCATCAGTTTTGTTTTCGTGAAGCGTATGCCTCATTAAACAAGACCAAAACCTGCCGTGTTCTGGAAAGCCGTCCACTTCAGGAAATCAGCCATGGAGCACAGCTCTGGGCTGTGACAGCACCTGGCCCAGCGTAATGGTGCTGGTGGTGGCAGCTGAGGCACAGCAAGGTGGAAAAGCTGCCGCTGAAGGCGATCGCTAGTGAGCCGACTCTTGCAAATAGTGTTGTTTATTTAGAGAACTGTATTTTTCCCTTAAGGAAATATCGAGGGAAGCGCCCGGCTGCCTTCAGGCTGCTTGCAAACACTGGAAAACGACAGAAAGCCCTTAAGCGCGTTATCCAGGTGAGCCAGCCGCCCCACGGAAGGGCGGCCGTTGCCCCGCCCCACCTCCCGCCGCTCCCCCTGAGGCCGCCGGAGGGCGCCCCAGCACCGCGTGAAGCGGGCAGGCCGGCAGCAGGGCCGCTGGGCTTCTTCGCCCATGGGCGGCTTCCTGCTCCGCCGGGCTCAGCTTCGCCCAGCTTCTCTCGTCTCTCGGGCTGAGTCTAACTTTTAGGCCCGGGTGCCTGGCCCTTCGCACCACCGCCTCGTTACCCGGCGCCCCCCTGAGTGCAGAGGCTGCCAGCGCGGTGCGGGAGCGGAGCTTTCGGTGGGCAGCAGTGCCTGCCTCGGAGCCGGGGATCGCAGAGATCTCTGCTGTAGTGCAGAAGAACGGAAGCCTGCTTTGTCACGTACTTTAATATGAGGAAGAAATAAAATTAGAAAAAAAGCTGTAGTGTTTTTTCCAAGTGTTGGATGTATACATTTGGATGCAGTGAACTGGGTGTGTGATCGCTGCTTGTGCGTGTCAGTGGGTTTTGCGTGAGAGCTCCCTAAACAATCTAAAACTCAAAAGCTTTGAAGGAGAATTCATAAAGCATTAAAAGAAATAATGCTTGTATTTAACAGGCTACCCTTTCAGTGATTCAGTAGTGATTATGAACTCACTCAAATCAATGCCGTTCTACTAAGGAGTGTTAAAAAAGCACATTTGTCCCCCTTCCTGCATTATTCACAGTGGCTGCTCTGACAGATTAATGTCAGGCTACTGCTTCGTTAAGTGACAAGCTTTATTTTGTTCCCTGAGTGCTACTTTTATTGTTGGACTGTGCTGTATACCCTCACTACTCCTTTGCTACTTTTGTATTAAGCTGCAAGTCAGATACATTGGGAGAATTTCTTGCAACCAGTGGAGCCTTGTGCTGGAGGATTATTAAACTTTGATGTTAATCAGTTTAAGAAAGAAAATGATGATATTACTGCTGACAACCAAAATGGTTTGATAACTCAGGTACTGCTCTTCTAGCTGCTATCTGAGACAGGTCATCCGGGAAGAGCATAAAAGGAAAGGTCTTGCTCGGTCAGAGCAGACAAAAAAGCAGGCTGGGTTTGGGGGAGCAAGGTCTGATTTGATTGAGCAATCGCTGATTGAGCAATAAAAAATCATTCAACACCATGAAGGAACTGAAGCAGGGAACTGCACAGGACTGTTTTGTGTAGCCCCATGTAGCTACTGTGGCATTTAAATTGCCAAATGAATTGATTAAAGCCTTCGTGCCTTCAGCTTACCCACATCCTCAAAGAGTAAAACAAGTTTGCTGGGATTTGGGCTCAGTCTGGCATGGTGTGAACAATCTCACAGCCCAGCTGCAGGCTGTTGGACAGAGCCAAGGTGCAAGGGCTGAGCCCTAAGGCCAGTGATAAAGCTCCTCTGCTCAAATCAGCACGCAGCCCTGGTTTAGGACTCTTAACCTAGCTGTTGGCAATGTAAGAGGGCAGCACAATTACAATGGTGCTCACCTTGGTATAAGTCTGAGCATCAGCAGGGGACAGCATGCTTTGCTGTCCCCTGCTAGTGACCACTGCGTTTCAGCAGTAGGGTTTGGCTAGAGAGCAATGAGGGAGGTGCTCATTTGATGCAAAATGCCACTCTGGGGCAGCTTTGCACTAGGTCATAGCACAAAATTTCCTACATTTAACCGTACATTTCCAGCTTCTTGCAGCTCTCATCTCCAGTGCAAGACACAAGAGGTCAACAGAAAGTGTCCCTGGCATTTTTCCACAAGCTCCTGGAGAAGAGGCTGTTCCAGGGAACATGATTAGTGTATCTTTATGTCCTGGAAATGCTTGGTTGCCAGGAAAGCTTTTTGAGCTGGTGGTTGGCATAGCTTACAGCAGCCTTTAACCTGCTATAACATGCTCTGAAGTGAGGACAGCTGCAGGCAACACTTACTTCTTTTGAACTATGCTCCAGTCTGATGTGCACATGCTGCCCTTCAGCAAACTAGCACAATTGCAGGCAGAGAAGGGAGGGCCTTGCCTGCAAGCTACAGCCTCCAGTTGTGAAGCCCTCTCACTTCCTTGTGAACAGGGCTGGCGAAGGCCTGCTGAGTTGGCTTCACTCGGGTATGTGAGCAAGATTCAGCAGGACTTGTTCACAGAAGTTGACACCAGACCAAACCCTTCAGATGCACATTCCTGAGCCCACTCCTCCCCTTCAGGGCATTTTATGCCAGCCACTCCCAGGTTTCCCCCTCACCTCAATTACCTTCTTGTAGGGATCAGCTCTGTGTGTGTGTGTGCATGCTAATGCTAGGAAGGGCTGTCAGTGTGGCTTTGCAGCCTAATCTCTTTTAATATGATCCTGGCTTCAGGCTGCAGCTTTTTTTTCCAGTGCCTAAATGCAACGTATGTGGATATTAGGCGAGGGCAAGAATTTGCTTCTGTCTTGCACGCAGAACAAGGAAATGCATTCTGCCTCACCACAGCTGCTACAACCACAACCACAGTGCTGAACCAGCTGCACTTGCTGCTCTACAGCGAGGCAGACAGAACAAACTTGGGGTCACTCTGCCCCTTCCCTCATTGTCGGAGTCCTCTACACACCAGTCCCACAGTGGGGACTGCAGAGGATTTCTCTTGGGATGTATAGAGTAACCTATGGTTAGTGAGCTGCAGCCATGTGCAGAGCACTAGAAATGAGGGGTGGCATGATCCCACACTAGTTGTGCAGGTCTGCAGCCAAGAAATGGACAAGAAAAGGGCAATTGTTGAACCGAATAGTGTTACAAGGCAAGTTGAGGAAAGGCCTCCTCAGAAGTACACAAATAGGCTGGAGATAATGGTTGCTGCCCTGCAGCCCTTGTAAGGCCCCACTGGAACTTGGCAATGGTAAGAGAGGCTATGAAAGCAGAGTCTCAAATTATTAGCTCCCAGCATGATTCAGAAATAGCTGTCCACACTACAGGCATGACTCAGAGTCTAGAAAGGTCTTTGGGATCTATGAAGATAACCAGAAGATGTCCAACCCTTGAGAAACAGTTCAGACCTTACATTGCTCTTGTCTCCAGATCTGAGCTAATTTTTGACGGATGCAGAATTTCCTGGATGAAAGTTAAACAGAGCAGCTGAGCATACCTTGCCAGTGGCCTTCTTGTTGTTGGTTGGTTTAGTTTAGTTTGGGTTTTTTAATGCTTCTGTGGTGGGTTTTTGTGTCTTTGCATGTTTCGAAAGGACTGAAAAGTGGAAATGCTAACGGGTGTTTTGGCTCATTCTGCTGTGTGGAGGGTTTCTGTGCCAAAGCACTAGTTACCTAGGAAACTGCTGTAGGATTGAATTTGGATAGATGTGTTGTCAACTGCAAATGAGTGGCTTTTCAAGAGGTGGGGAAGAATGCAAAATGCACTGAAAATATGACTGCCTGCAGTGTGATTTGTAAGTAAGATGGTGATCATGTTTTTTTGACTATCTTTCTGGTGGCACCCTGACAGCTGCACAAAGGGATAGCAGATGGAGTGAATGGCCATGCTTCGGACCTGAGCTTGAATGCCCTTGTATTTGTATGCTGGGTGAGCATTTGTCTAAATCTCAGACCACAACTGTCTGCAAAATCAGTACTAAGGTTGCAATTAAGTATTTTTCCTGTTCTATTATGACAGAGTTATGACAATCCAAGGAAATGACAGCCTTTCTAGATATTTCAACTGCAGTACTGCATGGCCGTTTGCAACAAAAAAAAAAAAAAGAAAAAAGAAACTGGTGAAATATTTTTAATGATTACATCTACAGATAAATCTAAGGGCTTATGCAATGAAGGAAAACATGATTTGCAGATTTTTTTCCTGGAAATCATCAGTAATGGGCTTTTTTTAATACAGCAGCAAAAAATTGTGAGAAAGTAAAAAAATGCCTCAGTACGGAGGAGTTATACTGATGTCTATCAGTTCTGCCACAGTGGCTATATCTGCAACTGGTTACTTATCCCAGGGAATCTAATACTTAGAGTGGTCTATAGCAGAAAAAAAAATGAGCAAAACAGTGGGGTTCACTCATTTAGAATACATCTCTCACAATTTCTCCTATTCCCTCACACATGTAGGATTAGCATTTGGGCTTACACTGAACATGAATTTCCATGTATTTCACCTACAAAATGCATTTCAGATAGCAAATGCAAACTCTAGTAGCTTATTCATGTTATGACAGGTGTCACTGCTTGGCACAGCTACATGTAATCTTCAAAGGTTTGGGCTTCCTCCCCCCCAGCAGATGAGCAAGTTTCCAGCCTTGAAAAGGCAGGTTGTTCTGCTCGTTTTGGTTTAGGCAAGTGCACCAGGTGAGGAGAAGGCTGAGGTAAAGCACTGCTCTTATGCCTCTGGCTGAAGCTCTGTGGCAGGACCTACTTCCAGAGCCACTTCTGAGGCCAGCCAGTCCCTGCTTCCTACTGTTGGCACACTCACATCTCCTGCATTTATCTCTGCAGGTATGTCTCTCTTCCCAGGGGTCTAAAACAAATGCTAAAGTCACCAGTCCTGACCTCTGGCCTCACCATGGGGCTGTACGGGATTCTTGTAAGGAGAAGACATGCATCTTGCTTTGCTCCCTGCTGAGTGCTGTCCAGGCTCTACTTTCAGGTGAGAATCAGTCCTTCAGAGCCGAAGGTCAGATGAGAGTCCTACCAGATGTTTGATCAGCTTGTGTCAGGCTGGCACATCTATGTGACAAAGACAAACCTCCCTGTGGACATACCTGGACTTTGCCTCTGCCTACATTGCTTCCAGAAGGCCAGGCTACACAGGTCCAGCCAGCTTCTCTGCTGACCGGAGGGAGACACCAGCCTCAATGAGAAGCTGTGATATCTTGGATCTCTTATCTGTTGTTTATAAGAATACAGACAACCCGATCACTATTCCTTTAACAACATCTTTAACAACATTTACATTGGGGATCAGCCAAAACCTACAAAACTGCAGGATGCTGGGCCTGGAGGTGGCTGGGATACAGTGTGTTGCAGCCAAGCTTTACCTCTGGCCTCTGTCTTTGGAGAGGAGCTGAAGGGACATGCAGAGCTGGACACCCTTCCTTCCTGCTGGAGCCTGTGTGCACTGGAAGATGTGCACACAAACCTAAGCAGACTCCTCTATTTCAGGCCCATCTGTAACCTGCATAATGAATAATGTACAATGAATTTGTGGTCTACATGTTTATTAAGTGACTCAGTATTTCCAGTGGAGATTTTGTGCTCATATGTTTTACTCACATTGCAAAACCCACTCACTCTTTTATTATCCCCAGAAGCGGTAGGCAATAATAAATTATACAACTGCAGATGATGGTAACTGTATCAACAAACAAATTGTATCAATTTTCAGTGTGAATTTAAAGCTCCATTTACTGGCTGTGAAAACTCTGAAAAAGGAATTTGGGAATGCTGCTTCTGTTCTTACGTTCTTAAACGTTCTTACCAGGCTGTAATCCAAGCTTTCCATAATGCGTCTCTAAAGATTTTTGCCTACTGTATATCACTGCTTTTACATACGGGATTTGACATTTACATACGTAAGAGAGGAGAGAAACTGAACTGATGCAACAGTGACAGCTCCCATTCGTTACTGTGTGAGAGGGCTGAAAGATAAAAGGCAGCTCGGTGGTGGAATTCGGAGCTAATCCCCCTCCACTGCATTTGCAGAAACAAAGGCTTGTAGCAAAACGTCAATCAATCAACAGCTCAGCTACATCCCGTGTATCAAAACGAGCTCACACGCTCTCTAAATCACTCTGTATCCTGTATTAAGCTTAATAAGGTACTCAGTTAATAATTTGTATGGCTGTGGAAAGATGTGAGCTTATGCCACAGCAGCCATTTTGAAACAGCCGACACACCACTGGCAGAGGATGGACTTTTTGGGGAAGCAGGTGTAGCAGTGTTTGGAGAGTTACAGTACCCTTTCCCAGAGGTGCCCTGTTAGGGAAATTTGTTTCTGTATGATAAAGGCACACCTCAGTCACCAGACAGTCACTTGGACAAGTGTAAGTGTAGCTCACTCACCATGCCACATGCTGTAATTGTGTTTTAATTGAAAATTTTTCATTTTTACTCATTTATGCTCGGTGGCTACTTGGAAAATTGGCCTAGAACCTGTATTGCTTGTCCAAGTGACCCTCACCACCTAGGTGGTGGATGGAGCATACATGTGAGGGAATGAATATTCCAGCAAGAGGAGACCATCCCTGAGGCTGGTCAGATTTTGCTCTGAAACCTCCCCACATGGTGATCCTAATACCTCTGGGTCTGGGACAGGCTGAAGCGGTGCAGAGCTGACTAAGCTGCTGCATGAATAAGCCTCCTGGACCTCACCAGGCTCAATAACTAATACTTTGAACTGAGTTGCTGATCACCGTCCTGACATGCCAGCTGGGTTTTGCACATTTCATTGCCTGTAAATATGGTTAGGGCTATCATGAGCTTTTTCTGTCTGTTCCTTTTGTGGTTCCTTGTTCCCAGAGGCTGCGAAGGAGCCCTCTGCCAGTGGAGCTTGGGAGGTTTCAGCCCAAAAATCTCTTGGAAAAGGGCCCTCAGAGAGAGTGAACTCAAAACCCCCTCCCTTGTAATTGCTATTGAGACCTGGCAGAAGTAGTACGTATCTGCAATTAGGGTTGGCTGTTAAAGTGTTCTTGGAGCTCGACACCATTAACTTTGACACTGAGAGCTTGAGGCCAGGATTTTGAGCATTTCCTCCTGCAACATCACCAATCTTTGAATGAATAAGTAAGACCAATTACAGACATAAGTCAGTTCTTGTTAGTCAGATGTCTCTTATCCACAGCCCATACATTCCTCAGCATCTTTTGTTTAAACAGCCACCAGTCACTATAAAGCCAGCAGTCAGTCAGGACATATGGGTTGTTGCTGTTGGGCTTTTATAAGGATCTAGCTGCGTTATACAAATTGCTGATTAAACTGGAAAGTTAAAATGAAGAAAAAAGTCTTGCTTCAGACCAGAAGAACCTATTTTCCAAGTACACAAAGTAAATCTGGTAATCCGAGCACATTCTAAATGGCTCCTGTTTTAGCAACTGTCAACTGCTTGGCCATTTTAAAATTTGAATAGTTAATTATTCACTTGAACAGGATGCTATGTTCTACTTTGTTGTGAGCTGAGCATCAGTCTTCCCTTCTGGAGGACACAGAGCTAACCTTTACTTAGGCAAAGCAACTCACTTTATTTTCATGGAAGGGATATTACATCTTGTTTCTTTTGTGTTCCCGTTGGCTTGCTGTGGTTTGCTTTTTTTCTTCTCCTTGAATGCTTGTCACCTTGCAAACACCTCTGTGTCCTCAAAATGACAAGATTTGCATGTGTACAGCAAGTGACTTTTAAAGTAACCTGATATTCACAGAGATAATTAGGATGTTTTATTGGACTCTCTCACAAGAGCAAGGCTCCCAGGACACTGCAAGGAATGTATCTTCCAGCCACATAGAGGCACCGCCACTGCCCTCCCATGCTGGCAGTGCTCAGTAACTGCTCCCCCAGCCCACCCTGCAGCCTTAGGTCAGCCATGTGCTCCCCTTGCTTCCCAGCAGCTCCTAGCTGAGGAGCAGAGCTCACATTACTGCCTGTCTCCCTCTCCAACAAGAATACCCTTTCAGAGGAGATTGCTTTGTACTTATTTTAAATTATTGGGGGAGTGGGGTGTATCTACAGCCAGGCCTGGACTAATTTTGCTTTTTTTTCCTTATATCTGACTCCCTTATGGTGAGAAACTCCAGAAATTAACATTTGGGTAAATTACCCTACAGTGTATGAATAAACATGAGAATGAACAACAAGAATTAACCTAACATGTTTGCCTTAATTCCATAACTACATCTCCGCTAGGAACATAATATACCAAAAAGTGGAACTGTTACAATTACAGAGGTAATTTAAAATAAGCTTTCTTACGGCCACCCCTGGGGTTTCGGTCATATCCTGCCTTCTGTTTGTATGTTCTTTTACATCAGATTCTCTTTCCTGACAGACTCCCCATTTGCTGTGTCGCTTCCTCACAACTTCTAGAAGCAAGAGAAGTGCTCAGAGACATGGAAAGTTACTCTTCCTTATTACAATAATGATATGTAAATGTATGCTACATCCTCAGCCTCTTCTGTAAATAGAGCTGGGCGTGTTATCTTTACATTCCCAGGCAGCTGCTATTAAAACAGCTCACACAAATGTACACTTAGTTTGCAAGAAATGGCCTTGCTTATTGCTTTTTGGTAGAAAAGGAACGGGCTGGTGTCAAGTACATGAGAGCCTGGGCTCTCATGTTTTCGCAACACCAAAACAAGCTGACAAAGTGAGAGAGCATCTTCTTGAGTATGCCTTTACTAGTACAGGAAAAAAGATATCTTCTTAATCTAGGTTCACTAACCTGATTTCAAAGACCTGTGAATAGCTGGTTGTTCAGTTTTAACTTGGGTCAGCAGCTCAAGTCCAAGTGTTGTTGTGAACCGGGTACTTTAACTTGAGCAAGCATACTAGGTGCTAGAGGAGGCAGGGTAGGTCCTGTGGGCAGCAAGCATGGCAAGAGGCTGTGGTATGCTACTATGGGATCTCAGGCGAAGCAGAGGACTGCAAGTCTTATCCAGCTGGATCTGTGGGCATTCTACCTGCTCTGCTGAGACACACTGGGAGCAGAGGCCAAGTGTCTTCTTGGCTGGGCAGCAGCGCTCCTGATTTGAAGCACACTTTCACAACAGCTGTAGCAGCACACAGAGTCAGTTAGCAAAGAACAAAGCAGCCCATGCACCAGCCTGTGCCAGCATGGTTGCCCACAGCTGAGGCTAGGTGGCTTAACCAGTATAAACTCTTTTTACAGCACCAGTGAAGGTAGCCAAGCTCTGCCACATCCATCACTGTGAAGTTCTCACCTCACAGGACACAGCTCCCTGGGTTGAGGAGAACTTCTTTGAGGGTTCAGAAATACTCCATGTCACCCTTCTCATAGAAGTGGTAACATCCCCATTAGGTGATGAGGAAGTTCTTTTGGTAACCTTACCCTAGTTTCCTAGAGTTCATCCCTTCTTTGCATAGTATTTACTCTCTTGCTTCTTTGTCAGTGTTGTGGTTTAAACCCAGTCAGGCAACTCGTTCACTCACTCCCCCCTTCTTTCCCTCCCCTTATTCCTGGAGGGACGGAGAAGAGAATCAAAAAGAATGCAACTCCCACGGGTTGAGATAAGAACAGTTTAGTAACTAAGGTACAACACACATCACTACTGCTACCACCAATAATAATAATGATAAAGGGAATAACAAGGGAAGAGAATACAACACCTCAGCACCAGCCGACTGATAACTTACCCCACCCCACCAGACCGAGCACCGACCGATACCTCATCCATCCCTGCAGTCCCAGCCCTTCCAGGTAACTCTCCAGTTACATCCTGGCCATGACATGCTGTGGTATGGAATACCTCTTTGGTCAGTTTGGGTCAGGTGTCCTGTCTCTGCTTCCTCCCGGCTTCCGCTCCTCACTGGCAGAGCATGAGGCTCACAAAGTCCTTGGCCAGACCAAAACACCAGTGTTATCAGCTCTGTTCCCAGGCTGAAAGTCAAAACACATCACTGCACCAGCTACCAAGAAGGAGAAAAATGGCTGCTACTGCTGAACCCAGGACAGTCAGCTTTAAACTCAGAATATGGAACTTCAGTAGTTTGGGTATGGGGCTGAGAAAATAATCTTTGTAGTAAAAATTAGGGTATTCATTTAACTACATTTAGTTACATGACAGCTGTTTGGTAGTTTACTAATTCTATTTATCAGTCTCTGTTTTTGCAATTAAGAAACTAGGGCCAGAATGATTTATGAATTCTTATTTAATCCCTCTCTGGTTGGCTAAGCACTGAGCAGGCAGGTTGGTAACAGCTCTGGCAAGCTGATCTGTCTTGCAAATTCAGCCTTTCCTGCTCTTCTGCAAAACTGCTTAAAAGGGTTAAGAACAATAATAAACTGTGAAATCAAGAGAGTGAAGATGTACTGTACCACAAGCAAGGACTAAATGGTGACTGTGTCACAACAATATCCTTAAATCTTAACATACAAGGTCAAAATTTGAAGATTAGCTCCCCTGCTATACATCTTTTACTAAGTAAGTTTCCATTTCCTTCTTGACAAGTACGAATGTCTGTTACTGGTACTGTGAGTATGTGCCTTTTTTCAAACCAACACTGTTTGTAAAATAGCTTTGAAAAAATTTCTTAAAGCAGGAGTTAACCCCTTATTAACTCAAATTTACAGACTCTTGATTCAAATCACCTCCTCTTTACCACATTGCTTTTTCCAACTGACTTTTCTCTTCAGCAGCTTACATTTCACTGACATATTTTCTGACCTCTGTGCCATATTTTGCACATAGCTCTGCCTAATGTGCACTTCAGCCTGTAAGCAAATTGTATTTGTTTTCTCCTATATCCATCCATCCATCCTCTGGAAAATATAAATTTACAGCCAAGGTTTTACAGACTTAGGTACTCTATTTCATTGTAATGTGGCTGTGCAAGCGCCAAGATATGTCAATTGCCTGAAAATATTGGTGTCTGAAAGGTTTTATTTTCACTTTGCCATAATTAAATACTGTGCAGATGAAGTTAACGATTTATTTAGAATAATTATTGAACTTTTTCTTCCTCTTTCTCACTATTTTTTTCTCATTGTGAAGTGTTGTGCTTATTTTGGTTTCCTATTTTTGTTAGGCTACCTGTGGGCACAAAAATATTATGCAGTTGTGGATCATCCACTCAAGAATGTTAGCTAAAGATTTCTGCGAAGGCAGCTATAGAGATACAATTCATTTAAAATCTTTTTTTTAAAGTCTGTGGTAATAGATTTCAAACTAGTATGGAATTAAAAAAATAAGAATATTTTTGAGGATTTTTTTTCTTTAAATGGATAACTTTGAACTTCAAAGAGGATCATTTCATCAAGTATTTTGATGAAGAATTTCTTGTTGTCTGAGTAGCAGGACTCAGCATGTCCCGGGATGTGCTAATAGAGGGTTGTGCTATGGGAGTGGGGCTTGTTAGGTTTCTGCTGCAAGACCCAGTAGCTCTGCTAAAAATGACCATAATCCCAGGAAACTACACAGACAAAAGGTTTTCTGTGGCTCTGATGCAACCACTGAATGAAAAGGGAGTGTTTATTTAATGACCAAACTGGTTTGTCCTTAAATGTGCCATTTTGTCTTTGTAAATTTTGGAAAGGATCAGGAGAATGTTGCCAAGGGCAACCACTGCATCTTGAGGAACTGGAAATGAAATACAGAAAGAAAATAGAACAAAGATTCCTTAAAGGAGTTTACCCTATTGTATTCAGTGCCTTGTAAGTAAGTACAAGTTATAACTACCCTGATTATCCCTCAACAGGTAACAGCTCTGAGGCATTAAATGTCAAGTAAAGTTATGCTGCAGGCTGAGTACCTCTCCCAAAAGCAGTCAGTGCTAACTGGCTTCAGCTGATGCTGTTAAGGCACAGGGTGCCTCCACAGAGCACTGCCCTCATTGCTCCTCCAGCACTCCCTCAGACCACTTTTCTACATCTGCAAGCTCCTTCCCAAACTGATAGTGTGTTCTCTCTCCTCCTCCTGCAGCCATACAGCTGGCTTTGGGTAGGGATGGGTTAACAGAGGCTTCTGTAATCACAGCTCAGAAATGTATTCTACAAATGTCATCATTTGGATCAAACATAGCCAAGGGTCTTTGACACAAAAAGCAGAGGTCTGTGATTTGATCTGCAGTCCTATGAAATTGGGACCTGAAAGAGTCATCAAATGTGGAGGCATACTCATGCACAGGTTGACGTGGGAGACATGGATGAAGGGTCATCCAGATGAGAGTTCAAACAGCTACTCAGGTGAGCCCTGTAGTCTTCCAAGTCGGTAAGAGCAGTGCAAAGGAGAAGCATGTAGTATAGTGCTGGCAAATATTTTAATGAATGACCTTTCTGGGGGTGAAAACCTGAGAGATGGCTCCTGACTGTCCTTCTAGAAGATGGATGACTGTTTCTCTATGAAGAAGTCAATTTATAACTTGGTTTCAAGCTCCACTGCATTTGGGATGGGTTAGCTCCATGACTTGCTGTTCAGGCTCATCCCTATAAAAAAAAAAAAAATAATCCAGAATTATTTTCCCATACTTGGGCAGCTCTATGGGTTGACGCTTCCAGACTCTCTCCCCAGAGCAAATTCTCTGAATTCATACAGCTCAAGTGACCTTTCCAGTTCACAGCAGTGACTAAGATTCCCAGCATCTGTGCGAGCTTTGAGTTAGATATACATACGTACATGTATATTTATATGCAGACCTATACATGCACACACATAGAGAGACAGAGAGAGTATGTACATGTTTATGTATAAAAAGGCTGCTTAAAATTTCAGCTCTTGTGTTACTGAGCTCTGTGTCTATACAAGTTATAGGGATTCTGGCAAAACCCAGAAAGCGACAAGCATATATTATATTCACACAGTTCGTCTGTTGAAGCATGATTCTAAGAGCCTCCAGCTATTTAAACACTGTAAAGCAAGTGAGTAAATGGTTTCTGGATTAGGATTTTAGTCAAGTTGTAAATTTTTAGAGATGCGTTCTGTGTTTGCCTGATTTTGTACACAGGCAATAGATTTTGGTCCCTAGGAGCTGTCTCTGAAGGAATAATTAGAACTGCTCCAAGAACTGAGAAAATGCGCTGAAAATTGCTATACTATTTAGTTTCCAATTTAATTTGATGAATTTTTCCAAACAGCTCCTCAAATAGTAAAAGCAGTAAGTTTTGGGTTTTTTTCTAAAACAATATTTCTCCTTTGCTAGGCTGCTTTGACAAATACTTGAAATAAACCATCTGATGTCTTGGGGCAGAGAAAGCTATCGGTTCTGTTACAGTTTCAATTGTTACTGCTTTTTCTATTTTAACATAGGCTGCTTCCTGGCAAGAAATGTTTCAAGTCAAAAACTTATTCAATCCAGCCAATATAATCTTCCTCGAACTGTTGATAAAGTTTGATAAAACTCTCTCTTCTCTTGGGTGGATAGTTCAAAGGAGTTTTCAGCATAGGCAGCTGCTTAGGTAAACAGTTGGGGTGCTGTTCAAGTTGGATGTTGGTTTATCTATAGGTCTTTAAGCAATTAGCGTATCAGAGAGGGAGCGTTGATGTAGTCACTGGAGCCTAAAGCTCACCAGCCATGGGGGATGAAATCCAGATGCCTATGTATTTTGAGGCACCACGGGCACCACAGACATTCAGGAGCTGCACAGGGCTGGCACCTCTGACATGGGATGTATGAGAGGCCACAGAGGATATCCCATAGTGCCTAAACTACTGTAACATAGATGTATGCACTTAGCCAACTTGACTGAGCCCCAGCTGCATACCAAAGGCAACCTGAACTATGCCTTGTGCTCCACTGCTTTGCTGATCAAGAGCTTAATTCAACTGCCTGTACCAGGCATCTCAAGCCATTCAACAAACCTTAGGGTAGCCCATACACTGCTAAGGGGCCAGCAGATGTGACGCTTGCCCTTCTGGAAGAGCAGCTGGAGCAGCCAGCTCAGATTACAAGGGCATTTTGGTTGCCTGTCAGTGACCTGAACTGCTCCCTAGGTATCAGTAGCAGTACTGGTTACTGAGACCCCCATGCATATCTAGAAGTCATTAAGTATCTAAGCAGCCTCACAGCCCTTTCTGTACTAGTCGGAAGTTTTCAAGTAATGTTTATGCAGCTACTTCATTCTTCTACTGTTTATCCACCCGCTGCCCTGCATTCTCTCTTCTGTGTATATGTACTTTGGCTTGCATATTTTGCCTGGACATATTTAGACTTTACCCAGCGTCTTCTCTGCTGGCTCACACACTCAATACATAAACTTTCCTTGCTGCCAACCAGGTTCCCACCAGAAATTCTCCACATGGCTCCCTGGCAAGGCATGAGGAGCATTCATCCTCCCACCCCACTTCTCATCCTTAGGGGGGGAGCAGAGGCTGGCAGGCAGCAGCAGGTGGAGACACCACCTCATTCCCCTGACAGCCATCCTTTGCTGGGCCAAGGACATCATAATTTCTGCAACTTTCTGGCAATAATCTCACACAATGCATGCTTTTGTTTTTGGATTTGTTTCTGTGAAAGACCATAGATACAGCTTCTTGTAAAATATAAGATATGTTCTATTTAAAGAGACCCTTACATTAGATGATTCCTGGCCCTTCTTTCCCAGGGAATTGAAAAGTGATGTTAGTAGCCAGGCATACCAGGTCAAGCTGGCCTAAAAATTATTTGAGTAAAATATATTTACAAAATTCTATCATTTTATGTCTAGATGTCTGTATGTTTCTTGGAATATCTTTCATGTTGCCATCAAGGCAGCAGTCAATAGGTTTGTGCTTTGCAATATAACTCCCTGGAGAGATTAATGCCAGCAATAACTCAAAGAGGAAATGGAGGCAGCAGCAACACTGTCAAAAGGAGGAAAGGAAAGAAAGGAAGGAAAGAAAAGAAAGCAAGAGAAAGGAATGAAAGGGGGTGTCAGAACATTGTTTATAGAATTACAGTGCCCTCTGTGCTGTCAGTCTGATATGAACATGTCACAGTGTTGTAAAATTGTTGGCTAAACAGTACATTCCAAGTAGCACAGCTCAAAGTGATACAGTCTAGAAGGACCCCACTCCCAGAGCAGCCTTCCCTGACCCCCACAACAAGTCATCCTACAGAATATTTACCTTTCACCACAACACAAACATTGCTGATGTTTCATCTCTGTCTTGGTTTGCTACTCCTTGAATGCACAGTTAATGTCTTCACCTGTCCAGCCATAGTCATCTCAGACTCCAATTTAAAATTATCCGTCTGGTGTTACAGCTTCCCAGGTGCTTACCAGCTCTATAACAGCTATTTGACTTTCAAAGCAGTGTGCTTCTGAACAGTGGTAACTTTTCATACAAGAGGTAAAACCAAGATGAGAACAAACTGTGGGCCCAAGGAATGACATTAACAGCAATCATGATAAATTCATCAGGCTTATTGTATTAATTATCATACTGAAACGTCTTATTTCTTTTGATTGTCACAGTACTGTGGCAACCTTTGAGCAGGAAAAAAAGATCAACAATATTTTTTCAAATAAAAGCCTAATATGTTTAACACAATTGAAGGCAGTTAGGAAGAGGAGTATGTCATCCTAAATGTCTGAGCTTGGGATGTATTTACATGGTAGTCACTTCAGGTTTTGGACAGGTAAATAAACTCACATTAGGTTTCTTGTTGCTTTGGAAGGTCTGTTCCTAGTCTCCAGAGCAGCTCCTGGAAAGGTAGCTCAGGTGCTGCTATGATTAATCAATGCCACTTCTACACCAGCATGGAGATGTGCCCTTCCACTCAAACACAGACTCCAAAAGCTCCAGGCTTTTTGTATTGGAATTTGACTTCAAAAAGTGGTTTGTAAGGTGCTTAAGGCTTTGGCTAGTGCAAGTTTCCATTAGCAGTATTCTGGCATTAGTATGTCTAAAAATACCTGAAAAGAGGACAGAGAGAGGAGGGGATTGGTTTCTTTTCTCTGATAATGAGCAATAGGACAAGAGGTAATGGTCTCAAGCTGTGCCAGGGGAGGTTTAGACTGGATATTAGGAAGAAATTCTTCTCCAAAAGGGTGATCAGGCATTGATTGGAACAGGCTTCTCAGGGAAGTGGTGGAGTCACCATCCCTGAAAGTGTTCCAAAACCATGTAGATGAGGCCCTTAGTGACATGGTTTAGTGGTGATCGTGGCGATACTGGGGTAATGGTTGGACTTGATGATCTTACAGATATTTTTCCAACCTATTTGATTTTGTCATTCATCAATTTTTCTTCTCCTGTTTGTTTTACTATGGTATTATTACCTGTTTTGCTTATGACCATCCATTTCAGTGTGGCTGCTGTTTTGCACATGTCCATGTTGGTGACACAGGGCCACAATACAGCACACAGTTCCTAGTCCCAGGTTAGCAGCAACCTGCAGTCTGACTTCAATTAGCTGGAAGGATGATGTTTCTTGACTGTCTGGTGTTTAAACGAACTGAAAATCAAAACCCTGTTTTTCTTGGTTCTCTTCCAAATCACACACTAAGTTTGCCTCATTACAGATTATAACAGATGTTGGTAAAAGGAGATAAGTCTGAAACAAATTTGAGATCTAAATAGTCCAGAGCTTGTGGTTTGGCCTTTTCTCTTCTGAAACATGGGAGGAAGCACTGAACAATTCAGATCCACAGAATGAAGAGGGGCTGCAGGTGCTTAGCAAAATCCTTCCTTCATTTTAGCAGCCCTGTGAACTCTCTGTGGTGAGCTGCAGGTGAGGTGCCCATTTAAATTAGCAAAGACATCCAACCAAGGCATGGAGAGATAAGGTCCTGCAGAAACACCTTTCCACCTTTGCCCTTGAAGAGCTGACCCAGGGTGACCTGTATCCCATGTCCCAGACCCAGGGCATAGGTGCTTTTCTCTCCCTGAAGTGGACTGTAAAGCAGCCGGAGTACTGCTGCTGCCTTTTGCAGTTTAATGTCTGAACGGAAAACAAGAGAGAGAAAAGGCCAGGGAGAATACACAGTTACAATGAAATCATTGCAGCTAATCTAATATATAATGGTAACAGCATCTAGGTGCCTGCTCACTGTATGGAATATAGGTATAATAATGAGGAAAACTGTTTCTTGGGAAAATCACCCCGCCTTGGCATGACCTTCTCAGTTAATAAGCAAAGTATCTGTGTATGAAAACAGCTACTTAGTTTCCATGCTAGAGAATGCACTGCCTTATCACTTACTATAATTTTGATTATGAAACAGTTGATTTCATAAGCTTCACTTTTCTATTGCTTGGAGCGATCAGAAATCTTTTCTCAAGCTACCACTTCTTTGTGCTTCCCAATCCTTCCACAATAACACTTTGTGCAGGTGAGGGTTATTTTTTAAAGAAAACCCCTTTGATCATCTTCTGACAGTTTTTCAAATCCTTGTCCTGTTGTTAGTTGTAGAGGTCACTACAAGAAAGACATGGAGGAGCTGGAGTGAGTCCAAAGAAGGGCAACAAAGCTGGTGAAGGGTCTAGAGCACAAGCCTTATGAGGAGTGCCTGAGGGAACTGGAGTTGTTTAGTCTGAAGAAAAGGAGTCTCAGTGGGGACCTTATAGCTCTCTACAATTACGAAGAAGGAGAATGGAAGAAGGTGGGATTGGTCTCTTCTTTCAAGTAACAAGTGATAGGACAAGAAGAAGTGGCCTCAAGCTGCGCCAGGGGAGGTTTAGACTAGATAGTAGGAAATACATCTTTATGGAGAGGCATTGGAACAGGCTGCCCAGGGAAGTCACCACAGAAAAAGACATGTAGATGTGGGACTTCAGGATATGGTTTAGTTGTGGAGTTGGCTGTGGTAGGTTAACTGTTGGACTTGATGATTTTAAGGGTCTTTTCCAACCTAAACAATCTACGATTCTATGTAGTTTGTATGCAAACAGATCAATGCAAATGCCTCATTTGGCCTAACATTTGCTCTTCATTGTAGCCTTTCCTTCTGGTCATGATATCTTATGGTATAACTTCAAGGAATCGAGATGCCTTGGGCACAGAGGGGTGCTAGTGAAGCCCAGAGCTGCTGTAGGCTTGTGATCCCTGCTGTTTTTTCCTGTGTGGAAATGAACACCTTGTCTGGTATCTTATCTATAAGTATTCATTCCACTTGTATTCACCAACTTTGTTTTTCTTCCAAAGCTGTTAGTCTCACCATGCATCCCAAAGCGGTCATCACCCCTTATGTCCCTCCAAAGCTCAGGCTTCTGCCTCCCTGCTGTGCTTACACTCTTCATGTGGGCTGGCCATTCCCACCACTACACTGTAACTCCCTGGTGGCACCAGCACCCTTTGAAAAAGCAACCAAGCTGCAGCCCTGATTTCACTCTGGAGCTCAGTAGGTGATGCTGATCTTGTGAGAGAGTAGGAGGCATATCAAGCTGAGGATGCAGCTGATCAGAAAATGTTTGACATTTTGTTTTGGTCCAAATGTTCTCTTATTGAGAACATGCTTCCCTTTTGACTAGTAATAGAGATTTCTCTTATTTAATATTAATCACTTGGCAAAGAATTTTTACAATTCATTTTCTTAATCATGTTTTTAAAAATGCAGTTAGAGCCAGCTATGCTTTCATCCCGTATCACAGAAGGCTGTGATGAGGAGGTTTCAGGTGTTGCTTGGAGGTGAGTGCTGCTGAGTGCTTTCATACTGCACTTAAAAAGGAGGTGTTTATAAAGTCCTGGCGAAAGGACTGAATGTCCCTCCTCCAGATTCTGTGAAAAGATAATTAGATAATACCGTAGATCTCAGGTTCATAGCCACAGCTGTCTGCACTGCCTCCAGGCCACCTAACATGGCAATTTTCTCTGACAGTAGCTGATACATCTGATATATTGGTGGCACTTTGCCTTCCTCTGGGTGCTGTCAGCCCCATCCTGTATCAACTGTTGTCCAGAAAGGATAGCTGGGATGAAATGGATTTTCTAGCCTCGTGAATAAGGGTTCTATATTTGTTTTTTTCTCAAAAATCCAATTTGCACAATCCTAAATTCTCTCATACTCAGATGCTCACCTCAGCCTGAACTCTCAGACAGGAGTATGAGAAATTTCACCCTTGAATCTTAGCATTTTGTTAAAAATACAGTAACATTAAAAGTTGTTATTCTGAAAGTCATATTAAAAAACTATATAGTACTTGAGCTCTCTCTATATTTGTCTTCTGCTTCAATGCAGAAGCTGTCCTTTCCCAAAGAATCAAGAGCTAAGCTTGAGGCCATGGGGGAGGTTAGGAAGGTAGCTGCAGCAGCTTTGCAAAACACCAAGCCACTCAAAGAATCTTATTAGTGTTTTGATTGAAAGTGTTTAGTGTTCAAAAGATCAACTTTAGGTTAAAAAGAAATGGGATATGAAAGAAACTGCATCGCAGCAAATCTGAGTAATTAATTGCTACATTTGCCTCAATGCTAAGTAGCTACTTGTGCCCACATTCCAAAGTGGCATTTCATAGGTGACACTTGTATATTTGATTATTGCAATTATGAGGCAGTGAGGAGCCAGGAGAAGAGGGAAGGTAGGTTCCATTCAGTCCCCACACTGTGAATGGGTGTCCCAGGTACAGTGTCACCACCACCCTGTGCTGCTCAGCCAGTGGCAGCCAAGCTGGCACTGTGGCATGAAGGTGCACTCTTTGTGGTGAAGGCCAGGGTCCACCTTCTTTCTCTCCTGGGGTGCTCCCTGTTGTTTCACTGGAGGCAGGTCCCAAAACCCACCTGTGTCTCCTCTGGTCTCCTGAGCCTAGGTGAGCTGCAACAGCAGTGGTGATTGAGGCATCCTTCCACCTCCAACTCCTGCATCTGTGTGATTGATAAACTCTTTTTTTCTTCCCTCAGGAAGAGCTGTGGGTGAAAAGGGAGGCCAAAGGGGTGATATCTGCCCTTCTCTGACCTGCAGACCTCAGCTGGACCTCAGCCATCATGACCACACGCGCCTGGACATCCTTGGTTGCAGCTGGCCAGACATAACCTATGTAATAAAATCCAAGTAATCTTAAATAATTTTAAAGGAAATAAACAGTTACTATTCTGTAAGACTTCCAAAACTCTGTATTGCTTTTGAAAGACCCTACATTTCCCTTTATGCTCTTCTGTATCCCTGGCCTGTGCTTGTCCGATCTCTCTTGTGCCATTTCATGTACCCCACAGTTGTGCCACCTGGGCTGTAGCACCACAAAAACAACCACAGAGGCCTCAAAGTCTCTTGCAAAAAAACCCTATCCCTGCTTTCACTACATCAGAAAGTCATAAACATTTTCAAAATGATGAGTATTAGGAGACTTGTAAGTAATCACCTTGGAATTGAGATGGTATTTCTCCTCTTTAATTTCGCTACTGTTTTCTTCGTTGGAAAATAATGTGATTTAAGTTATGCTATTTTATTTAATTTTAAGAATACAACATCCATTAGAAAGTGCGTTATATAGTATGTTTTGCCAGAAACATCTCCAAAATTATAGTGAATAATCCTATTATATCCTTCTATGATTTATAGTATCTTTTTTCACTTGTTTTTAACTTTAAACCTTTGCTGGTAAAAGATGGTAGTGTCAGGCTAAGAAGCCCCATAAAGATTTATGCATCTGTATAAAAAGAACTCCTTTCATATTTTCTACATGTACTACTTTTCTTCTGGAATTGTTTGCAATTTGGCTCAAGTTTTTTGCAGAACATTAAAGTAGCACTGCAAAAAAATAGTTGTCTGAATGGAAAATAAGAGAACAAAAAGATCCCCTGAACTGAGGGGGGAAAAAGACTTTAGGAACAGGGGATTATAGGTATCAGTTCTTGGATCTTCATTTTAATTCCATTTTGACTCACTGTGTAGCTTTAGTTGGGTTAAATAATCATCTTTCACTCCCTGATTTTGGATCTGCAAGCATAATAGTGTTTTCCTGCTTTGCAGGGCTTTTGAAAGAGATACAGGAATAGATTAACACAGGAGTAAAAGGGCCTATTAGTAGAAATATAATAAGTAGCAGAAAATATTTTACTATTAGGGAAAACACTGTACCTTTTTGCATATCATTTGGACCGTGGCTATATTGTAGGTGTTTTCCCTTTTAAATTTGTCACTGGAAACTGCAGAGGACAGCATAGGAACAGAGTATTAAAAATGTGATGGAGATCTTAACTCTTCATTCAGCACGAGCAAGAAAGAAAGGTGTAATAGAAGAACCAACAGTGGAGGGGAAACTTCTTTTTTCTAATTGAAATACTTAATATATTCAGCCTTTCCTGTTGTATAAATATATAAACAAAGGGATTTATTAAATAAAAAGTCATTGCAACTACATAAGCCTTCTTTACTTTAAGACCAGTGCTATCTTCATACTCTGACAATTTAATTCTTTAGCTTAACCGTACACAAATGTTTAAATCATTGGTAGTCTGTAAAATATATACTTTCCATGATAATGTAAGTCAAGAGAAGCTAAAAGCCTTTACTGGGATTAGGGTAGAGTTCCCCAGCTTTTTCACTGAGATGCAGCTTAATAAGAAACAATGCTGGAGGACATACCTCCTTGGCTTTGCAGACACGTACACAATACTGCTTCTCCCATTACCCAGCACAGCCCTTTCCCTCTCTGGTCCAAGAAAATGGAGAAATAATGTTATTCTATTTTTAGATTACTTTAATGAGATTTATTAGATAGACAGGAGACAGAAGTTTAGCAGCATCGAAGCTGCAGTTAAACTGGTGCTGTGTTGGGTGCTCCTCAAGGCCTATGGATCTCATGGTGAGAGCTGCTGAACTATCCCAGGCAGGAGTGGGTAGTAGCTCCAGTGGGATGCTTGAGCCTTTCTATCTTAGCTGTGCATTTAGGTGACTGCTGACATACCTAGTGAGCTTTTTTATTTTGTTAAGCTCTCCATTTGTAGCTGCCTCCTCTACTCAAAGGTTTGTCCTTGATTCTGAGGTTTGGTAATTACATGGTGCTAAATGCAACAAATCTCTGAAACAATCTGGGTTAAGGATCCTGGAGTCTGCTGGCCTTTGCCAGCCAAGCACTCCCTGCTGGGAGTAAGCACAAGCTCCCCAGGAGCACTGGAGACCTGGAGAGGCAGTGCCAGCAGCGAGCTTTCCTCCTAATTAATTGTAGCTCTACTGCAATCTGTTAAGGAGCTATGTGATGGCAACTGAACAATGATAACTGGCACCTGCTGACGCCAAATCATGAAAAGCTGAATTATATGTTTGGTCGTCCTAGTATTAAGGGGGTTGAGGAGGGAGAAGGGAAAAATACCATATGTTGTTTTTAATCGTTTTAGAGTTATTTAATGTTCTTCTAGTACGAAAATGGTGGTGGTTGGGGGGGAGGGGGGGGGGGGTGTGTGTTTAGGAGTACTTTCCTTTGCAGAATTTCTTTGTGATAAATCATTTCCATTTCAGCCTGATTGCACACTATGCAGTACCACATCAGATACTGTTTTGTTTTTCTAAGTATTGCTGTTAAGTAACTTTCATAATTCAGAAAAAAAAAAAAAGTCAAGGGAGTTACACTGTACATGAAACGTAGCAAACCTGGAGAAGGAGCTCAATCTTCCTTTAAAAAAAATATTTAAGAAAGATTGTTGAATTATTGCCTTGAGAAGGGGTGTTCAAAGCCTGCCTGGGGAAGGACCACGAGGAGGGAGTGTTTGGCCACTAAAAATTGTCACTGAAAGAAATTCAGTGCTGAGATTTTGCAGTGTGAGTGTGCAAGAGGCTGCTGGACGGTTACATGAGCATAAAAACAGGTACTGGAGAGCCTTGAGCGTTACCTCCACATACTTAACAAAGAAAAAATATCACAGTTTTATTTTTTTAACTGAGGTTTTCTTGGCCACTACGAACAAATACTGTGGTCAGCTGATAGCAGTAATCAGATCTTGCTCACTGTTAGTTTTATTAGATTAGGGGAGCATGATGGGGGGATCACCCCAGGAAGCTGCACAGCTGGTAATTATTATGTATCCTCTTTATCTGGATTTAAGGAACAGTGCCTGCTTATTTCTCAAGTTAATGCACATGAAAGAGAGAAGACAAGACCAAGATCTTGCAGATATTAAAGTGGGAAAAAAAGATGCTGAGCAGCCACAGTTTTTGCTAGCAGTGCACACTGGAAAAGCAATAATACTACCACCATGGGCATATCTCACTGCTGCAGAGGTTTCCTTCTTAGCAAAGGCAAGTTTATCCATAAATTGCAGTGAGCAGAATATTGCTGCTGAATGGGAACCACGAAAAGAAACAAAACACACAGAAAATATGAGAATAAAAGGTTTGAATGCCAACGTTTGATTTTTCAGGAAGAAAACCCTGCCCAGCAGGGTCCCCTTAGCTCTCTAGCTCTCAGGCAACAAGAAGGGTCCTTTCATTTCTTAGCAGAGGCCCATTAGTGATCAAGGCGCTGTGAGAGCTGCATGGCCGCCAAAGCAAAGGAAGCCAGCACCCCACATGTTAAGCTGTGGAGGCGGGGAGATTTCTAAGCACCGCCCACGCACCCTCCCATTTAGCTGCCGGGGCAGGATGGGACACTGCTCATGCAAGCATCCATTTCTGCATCCTCCATTCTATCAGACCCCTGGTTAGAAAATCTCTGTCAAAACTCTTGAATTTCAATTTAAAATTTTCTTTCCTCGAAACAGCACTTGCTTTTGATGGAAAATTTGTTAGTTTTTTGTTGTTGGTTTTTTTTTTTCCTCTAAAGACTGAACGGTAAAAGCCAAAACATTTTGTCCAGATGGCTGAAAAAATTATTTGGCACTGTTGTCAATGGCTTGTGGGAGTCACTGTTTGGCTGTCTCATACCCCTGCTCTCCTCATGAAGCCTCCAGATGACGGTATCTCCTGAAATGCGCTACGGTAGGGGTGCTGCTCTGGCATCTCTGCAAAGGAAGTGAGTGCAATGAAGGAAAAGTCTGGCCTCATGAGCCAGTGGAGAGCTCTTCAGCAACACCTTTGAGCCATATGGGCACCTTTGGTATGGGCAGACATCAAAGTTTCAAGTTCATATTTTTCTTTAAAAAGATAAAAAATGCACTTAGGAGAAACAGCCAAGCAGCTCTAGTTAAAAGCTTTTTTTTAACTTTGCTGGGAGGAGGACAATGAAAGACTCATCTCCATCAGCTCATAGCAGTGCTCTTGCTTGGATGCCCTAAAGCTCATTCTCTCCTATCTCCTACCCTTGCCTTTGCTATAGACTTTCAAAGGCAGCAGCACAGTAGCAGACTTTTCATTTTCCACATGCTGAGATAAAGACAATTTTCTATTTCCTAGCAACTGCCTATATAAACAGCTACCAGACAAACACTTAAAACTAGGCTTGAGAACTACAAGCAAACTGTCATTGTAAATAAATTGTTTTCATACCTGAAGTGGTATAAGAGAAGCAAAAGGAAAGTTAAATCCGAATGGAGATAATTGATTTTCCTTTCATGGAACGCACACCTGTAGTGGACTAGAGCATATCCAACCAGCGTCACTGCTCGTTGGCTGCCATGTTAAGTCTGCAAGCTGCTAGGCTTGTCTATGGAAACAAAAATAATTATTTGGGAAGTCAGCTTCTCTGCAAAGTCCACCATCTTTGTCCAGCAGTGCTTACCAGTTTTCACCGTCCCAGCTTCATCACACTGCCGACCTCACAAGCACCTTTACTTGTCTGGATCTTGGGGAAATTGCCTTTTCTCCGCAGCCTGTCCTTCCTAAAGAGCCTGTATCCTTCCATTCCAACACTCCAGTCATAGAAGCCATCCCACCATGTTTTCTGTTTTTTCAGACCATTTTTATTTTCCCAGACTGTTTGTCTCTTCTTGCAGTTAAAACAGCAAATGGCAGCTAACATTTCATACTTTCTCAGGATGTTTTCCCCCTTTTTCCAGGCTATCTTTCACCTTTTCAGATGATAAGTTACTATTACAGTTCCTTGGTTTTGCAGTTATTGATGGTATCTCTGAATGTCTGAAGTTTCTAGGTACCCAGCTGTACTTCAAAGATGCCAGATGTGCACTTCTTAAGGATGCTTCTGGTTCACAGGCCTGGTTCCCAGGCTTGCAGTTCCCAGGCTGGCAGGCATTTCCTCTGACAGTATTTTTTCAGTAGATATTTTCTTCTGCTAAGTAACTTCCCCTTCTAACCAGGCTACCTTTAGGGCTGCTTCCATCACCTCACCAACCAGCGTCACTGCTCAGTGGCCACCATGTTAAGTCTGCAAGCTGCTAGGCTTGTCTGTGGAAGGGAAAATAGTTATTTTGGAAGTCGGCTTGTCTGCAAGGGTGAACAGATTTTTTTTATTTTTTGACAAATTATTTCTGTTTTAAGAAAAAAAAAAAAAAGACCAGAGGAAAATGCTATCTGTGCACAAGCTGCAAAAACAGGTGAGCTGGGATTTATTGTTTGGTTGGATTTTTTTCCTCTGTCAGCATGTAGTTCCTGAAAAAATTTTGCAGTAAATTCTAACCAAAGAGATGCATAGGAAGAAAATTACAGAAAATATATTTTTGCCTACATTTTCCTCTTATCCCTTTTCAAAAAGAAGCTGGCTTTTTTTTTCCCACTCTTGTCTCACTTTTAGTGGAGAAAAAAAAAATCCCTAAAAGTAGAAGCTGCAGACTAGAGTGTTTTGCATGATATGAAAATGGAGAGAAAGACTCCCAGTTCATGCCTGCTCCAGTGCCCCAAAGAGAAGGAGGTGAGACTGTGTATCTAGTACTCTCTACCTAGCCATTGCAGAAAATCTGGACACAAGCGGAAATGGTGCAGATTTTTGAAGATACATTGACCTCATTCCTATTTAAAAGGTTAAAATCATTTAGAAGGCCCTTACAAAAAGGGACACAGATGCTTGGGCCTTATTGACAGTCCATGGGTGTTTTGAAATCTTTTTAGAACCATCAGTGGGTCTTGCAACATAAGAAGAGAGATACCTAAAATACTTAGTGAGTCTGACTCATTGTCAGGTTGGAAGTGATTAATGTCTCTGACACCTACATCTATCTCTGGGCAAGGTCTGGGGCCCTGCAAAAACACAGGGCACAAAGAAGCATAAGGCCAAGGTATGATGTAGACCAGAGATTTTACTGTTACCTTGTAAGAGAGAAATCTGGATATGAAATTGAATGTCTGATGAAGATCATAAAAGAAAACAATTTTTTTCTAAACTGATAGGTAGGGATTTGTATTTATCATTTTTTATTGTGTTTATGCCATTTTTCTCTTGTTCACTCTTTATCTGTATAACAGCAGGTTTCCTCTTTTCTTGACATTTGACTAGATGCTCCACCATGAGAAAAAAGGGGAAATAAATACTAATTAAAAAAAATCTAAAAATATGTTTTATGATTATTCTTACATCTTAGTACAGACTATTGTATCTCAATTGTTCCTAAATCTAGCTTTCATAGCAAACAGTTATAAAGAGCTGAGTATCTCTTTGAGACCATTCTACTGAAAGCAGTGTAGTTCACAGTTGCAGGTCTCAAATCCATGGCTTAGCTTTCTTCTGTTATCTCAGTAACAGTCTTCTATGTTTGAGAATGTACAGTTTCCAACTGCCTATCCAGAAAGTGACCAAAAGGCAGGATCTGGAAAGTTAATGTGAAAAAAATAGATAAATCACTATTTAAAAAAAAGCCCACATTTCATTTTCATTAAGCAACTTGTTAGAGGAAGATGAGAGGACAAGTCAGCAACATTGAGGTAGGAAGGCCAGGCTGAGCAATGGCCAGCTAAATCCCTCCCATGCTATCTCAGATATCAGAGCAGCAGCATGAAGAAATAGCAAGTCTACTTCTGTTTCTAATTCAGAAAATATACTCAGAAAATATACCCAGATGTTCCCTTGTGATGGTTGTCAGCTGGATAATGCTACTGGATAATTGAATTTACAGCTTTGGAAAAAAAAAATCTAATTTATTTGGGGACAGTAGGATTCCTTTTCAGAAAGCAAACAAGCCAAACAACACACAAGCAGCAGAATGCCTAAGAGACCTTTCAGTGACAATCCTCTGGATGGAGTCAAGTATGAGAGTGGGTTTATATACACAGGGTAACAGGCATCAGGCTGTTGGAGCAGCACTTTGTCCCACAGAACTGACATGGCTCCTTCCAGCTTGCTTTCTGAAACAGCCCACATTTGGCAGGTGTGATGCCAGCCAGAGTCATAGTAACCAGCAGCAAACTGTTATCTTACAAAAAACATGCAAGTAGCATGCAGGCAGCTTAGCTTCCTGGTAGTTCCGTTGGCACAGGAGAGGTGTGCTCCTCATGCAGCTTTGAACTTTTCAGCAATTTTCTCAAAATATGGATTATCTAAGTGGGATATTCTCTCTTGCTGTGCCCGGGACTCAGCTCTAGGGTGTCCCAGGCAAATTCTTCTGTACCTTTATGGACATGTGTTTAGGATCTTGATTTGGACTGATGAAGCTTGCCAATTTGCAGTGATCGGCTAACTGTATTTAGGTACCTATATATATATATATAAATTCAACATTATTGATATTTAATAATAGTAAGATCACCTGAATTTTAGATAAAGGATATACAGTGACTGCAAATGGAGTACAGCTTGGATGCCTGAAGGAATTGGCTGAATACACTGTGGATGCAAGTATCGTATTTATATTACCTGTCAGGAATTGTACCCCACTTGCAGGACAGAAATCTCAAATTCCAGTCTGTAAGAAATAAGCTGTGTGAAACACATTCCATTTCAGTGTTAGGAATTGTACTAATAAAATGTATCTGATTTATAGGCATATGAGGGTGAGAAAGTTGTCACAAAGTATCTATGGCATAAGGAACATCAAAGTATCTATGGCACATAAAGAACAACTAGGTAAGTAAGCACGCTATATAAACCATCAAGATTTTAGCAGAGCATTTGCCTTTTTCCATGATGATATGTCACACTTGGAACATGAGCCACCAAGGAAATAAAATTCTAAATATATTTAAAGAATGATGTTGATGACAAAGATGGTGCTGTGCTGATGAAATCTCAGAGGTAAGCACAAGAGAGGATGCTTTCTGGTCACAGCAGAAAAGAATCCACAAGGCTGAGGCCCAGGCCTGGCTTAGATAGAAGGAAATATTCATCATAGTGTAGATATGTTATAAAGTGCATTATGAACAAAGCATTTATGGACAAGCACTTCCAAAAAGCCAAGGATGAGCACAAGGCAACAGAACTGAGCATGTCTCCCTAAGCGATGCTGGTGTCAGTAAGATCCTGCTGTAGCTCTGAAATGCAAACACATGCAGGGAAATGAGATAAGGAATAGCTCCATTATTTTCTGGCTCATTTAATATTGTGCATTTCTCCTTCAATAAATGTAAAATGTGAATGTCAGAAGCTGGTGGACAGTTTAACTGTAAGAGTGTGTGTCCTGGGACCCTTTGTCCCTCTGATCTTCACTGTCCTGTGTGGTGCTTAGCAGGTGGTGGCCGAAGGGCTGTTCCTGCTTACTGCTCTCCTCAGCCAGAGCTACTCTGCTGTAACCTCTTGGAGTGCTACAGGGAACTGCCTGCTGACTTGATACCAGGAGGAAGAGCTGCAGAGAGCTGCCTGCTGGCTTGATACCAGCTTCCAGTGTCGGGGTGAGCCCACACTATCACATCAGTAAGCCTTCAAGGGGTGTTTCACAGCAGGGCTCCCACAGCGCCTTTACACTTGATGCCTGAGGGGGGAAGAACTGCCAGCGGTAGAATAAATATTTAGGGATCAGTAGATGGGGCAGAAGCAGGGTGAAGCAAGAGAGAAGATGAAGCAGATGAACCTTAAGAAAATCTGAAAAAGAAAAATTGAAAAAAGTGGAGATTATAATTGATTTATACTCTGTCAGTAAAGCTACTTTGAGGCTGATGCTCTGCATGCCCTTACAGAACACATACAGTATATATCAATATTTACATGCAGTGACTTTCCCTTAAATCTTAGAATCCTAGTAAAAAGTAGAGTACCAAATATAACAGGGAACTTTGATTACTCCACCCCCCCTTCCCAAGGTTACTCTGTCCAGAAGATAAAAGCTGCAGATCCTAAGGAGGAAGAAAAAAAATCGGAAATGAAAGTCAGCATTAACCCAGGACCTGAAAGCTTTTCTTTTATGTTATACTGCTGTAGACATTTTTTCATCATCAGAGAAACCAGTCATATGTGCCCCCATGCAGCAAAGTCAGCACGTGGGACTATGGGTGTTGAGCTAGAAGATTTGGGGAAAAAATGAAACAAAACACCAGCCCACGAAAAAAAAAACAAAAAACAAACCGAAAAAAACCAAACCACAATAAAACACAATAAAACAAAACCAACCAACCAACCAAAAAAAACCCAAACAACTGACAGTTTGGGAGCAGCAGAAACTTAGCAAATAGTTTCAAAGAAGCTTCAAAAGATGGTCTTATAGGTGACACCTATAGGGCCAGGATATCCTGGTAACCTGGGAGATTAAGTTCACCCTTATCCTTCCTGATTAGAGGGAAAAATATGAAGGTTGCTTTTCCTTTTGCCATTAGGGAAATCTGGAGTTTCTTTCTCTATCCTTAACTAACATTCTTTTGAAATCTCTCTCATTTCTCTTCCATCTTTCTCTTACTATTAACATAATGTGTGTCTTTCCATTTCAACTGCCATTTTAATCTGAAAAGTGACTGTAAAATTGCTTTTATCTGTAATGTGCTCCCTGTAAGAGTTCAGCTGGATCTTATTTTAGTGACAAAAACAATCTCCTCCTGCTATAGCTGTCAAATTAACATGGCTAAGAGAAAAACGAAGTAGAGTCTGTTTCTTCATTGGTATCTTGAAAAGAAACCTATTTATGTAAAACTTACCCATTTTGATCAGACTGATGCAATTCCAGAGCCTGTTGATATAAATAAGAAACTATGCAGATCATGCTTTTCAGTTGTCTACGGCTCTGAAAGCTGTCAACAGACCTAGATGGACAAACCTTGTCACCTTGGTGATTATGACCTTATAGAAAAAACCTAGGTTTTGGATCACAGATTGACTCTGCACTCAGTTTGATAACCAGAGGCAAGAAAGAGCAAGCTACTTATTTGTATGCAGTGCAGGCTCAGTTCCAAAGGACTTAAATCTTCAGTGTCACTTTCATAATAGTTTTCCATTAAGACACCAACACTGTTAAAAGTCTGGAAAGTTAAATTCCATAGCTTTTCATTAACTTAGGCCAGGCCTTCACTTTTCCAATATAATGCAGAAAAGAAGCCCTGAAGACTCCTGTGGCATTAATGAAGGCAGGGCTGCTGAAGGCTGGTGGGGGGCACAGAGCTCCTGTGAGTATCACATATCTCCCACCCACTGCCCTCTGAAAAGGGATACCCCCTTGCCCTGTCAGACAGTCTTCACTGAAATGAATATACAAAGGGATTAAATTGGTCACTGTCTTGTCCTTATTCAGCTGTCAATGTAAGTCCATTTTACAGGGTTTACTGATACCGTTAGCTTGGCCCATTTTATTTTTTAATGACCCCAACTTTGGAAGGTACATGTCACACTAGTTTGCAATGAATAAAATAAATGATTACATTTTAACTTGCTAAATTTAATGTAAATTGTATTTTAGCTGTATGTTTTAATTTTGAAATCCCTTTTTGACAACTGAGTAATAGAGAGTACTGTATGTTTTTATTTTTTTAAATTACTCATCCTGATCCAAGTTATTAAGGTTTATGGAGTTAGTAGTATGTCTATTAACTCTGGTATTTTCTTGCTTTTGTGTCTCTTCATAGCAAGGATATAACTTATAAGCTTGATTTGCCTTCTCAGTTTTCACCATAAACAGTGGTTCCAAAGTGGCTTTTAACTGAGGTGACAGAAGACTGAATCATAGGAAAAAAACACTGAGGAGGATCTTGAAAGATCGCTCACCTCTGCTTTGATGAAGGATTAATGACATTTCTGTCGTGACTCACAGATATTTGCCAAAATATTTGGCTTTAAAAATATCTAGTAGTGGATCCCCCAGAACTCATCTGGTAATAAAGTCAGTGTTTCACTATAGTTTAGGGCTTCTTATTACGATTTTCTTCTTATGTCCAGTCTAAATTCCCTTTCTACAATAAGTGCAACTATTCTTGCCTTCTTTGCTCTATGCATAAAGAGAAAATCTTTCTTTTCTTCCTCTGAAACTCCTTTTCTTCAACGTGCTTAAATACCACCTTGTTCCCCCAGACTCCTTCTCTGTATACTGAGCATCTTCTCACTCAGCTTTTCTCAGAGATTACGTTTTCTGGTCCTCTGATCACTCTTATCACTTCCCTCTGCAGTCTCTGTGCTTGCTTACTGGCTCTCCTGAACCGGAGTGTTCTGAGCTTTATTTGTAATAGAGCTGAACTAGCACAGTACTGGTTTAAATCATTTTAGGGAGACAGCAGTACCAGTACGAAACCCAGTAGTGTCGTTTGCTAAAAAAGCAAGTAAGGAAGAAGAGGGTATTTTTTGGTGGTAGAAGCCAAACTGCAAAGGAACCAAATGAACGGTTAAATTTTCCAAATAAATTCAATATTACATGCGCACACACCCTGCACTCCCCCGGCCAAAAAAAAAAAAACCATCTACAGTGCAAATGCAGTGAAAAAATATAGCTAATATTTCTGCACTATGAGGCAGCTGGTATTAGCATGGCTGAAAAAATCTGCAGTAAGGTATGAGGGAAATATTAGAAGTATGTAAACTATTTAAGGAAAAAAGTATTCCCTAAGTGGGGGAATGAAGTGTGTGCTGCATTGGAGAAGGTGAGGGTGTACTTCAGTGAGAGAGAGAAATTGTGTTTCTGTTGATAAGTCTTAATGAAATTGAACTATTAATAGCAAGACTGTTGCTGTAACAGCGCAGTTGCCAAATTTGCCAAAATTTTAAGGAAAACCCCTAGGTCATAATAAATGACAGCACAACTAACATCTGAAGTAAAAAATTTACTTTGCAAGAGAGGAGAGCAAAGAATGTGTTAGCTCACACAGCATATGCGCACATATATATATATACCTACAGCATACACATACACAGCCACAAAGATAGTCAGAGGGCTGGAGCACCTCTGCTATGAAGGCAGGCTGAGAGACCTGGAGTTGTTTAGCCTGGAGAAGTGAAGGCTCCAGGGAGACCTTAGAGCAGCCTCCAGTACTTAAAGGGCGACCTACAAGAGATCTGGAGATGGACTTTTTACAAGAACATGGAGTTACACAACAAAGGGTAATGGCTTTAAGCTGAAAAAGGGTAGATTTAGATCAGATATGAAGAAGAAATTCTTCACTGTGAGGGTGGTGAGACACACACCCTTCTCTGGTGTTGCACAGGTTGCCCAGAGAAGCTGTGGCTGCCCCATCCCTGGCAGTGTTCAAGGCCAGGTTGGATGGGACTTTGAGCAACCTGATCTAGTGGAAGATGTCCCTGCATACAGCAGGGGGATTGGAACTAGAGGATCTTTAAAGTCCTTTCCAACCCAAAGCATTCTACAGTTTTATGATTCTACTGCCTAATGCCTACTGTCATTCATACAGGTGGAGAATAAGGATATATTTATACAGAAACCTTTTTGAGATATGTTTAGATTAACAGGTGCTTGCTTTCACCAAGATGAAATGTGCATCATGAAGGTCAGGGTGGTTCATCTAGCTTGGACAGAACATGTTACTGCCAGTGCTGGGATTTCCTGGGGAGGGTCCAACTGCTCAAGGGTGGTGGGAGGCCAGACTGGGGTGCCAGGATCTCTGCCGCTCTCCCTAGCTCCACCGTGGACACCCTCATGCAGCATCTCTTGCCTGTTTCTCCTTGTAAAAAGTGAGAGAAACGTGTAAGTTTGTGTCATGCCTTGGGTTCTGTGGATGACTGTCCTGGGCTCAGCAGTAGCTGTCATTTTTCTCCTTCTGAGTAGCTGGTGCAGTGCTGTGGTTTTGACTTTCAGCCTGGGAACAGCGCTGATAACACTGATGTTTTTAGTTGTTGCTCAGTAATGTTTGCTCTGACCAAGGACTTTCTGAGTCTCATGCTCTGCCAGGGAGGAGGGGGAGCCGGGAGGAAGCAGAGACAGGACACCTGACCCAAACTAGCCAAAGAGGTATTCCATACCACTGTCCTGGGTTCAGCAGTAGCAGTCATGTTTTTTCCTTTGTGTTAACTGGTGCAGTGCTGTGTTTTGACTTCTAGTTTTGAGAACAGCGTTGGTGAAGCCGATGTTGTCGGTTGTTGCTAAGTGATGTTTACCCTGACCAAGGACTCTGTGAGGCTCATGCTCTGCCAGGGAAGAGGGGAAGCTGTGAGGAAGCAGAGACGGGGCGCCTGACCCGGGCTAGCCGGGGAGGTATTCCATACCACAGCACGTCATGCCCGGGGTGGGGGGTAACTGGGAGTTACCCGGAAGGACAGGAGCTTCCGGGTGGAACTCGTTTTCTTGGCCGGTGGTATCGTATTCTCTTCCCTTGTTATTTTCCCTTATCATTGTTTTAGCTGATAGTAGCGGTGGTGATTTGTTGCTGGACTGTTCTTGTCTCAACCCGTAGGAGTTGCACTCTCTCGATCCTCCTCCCCGTTCCTCCGGGAGCGGGGAAGGGGAGAGCCCCGGTGCAGGGAGGGGGGGGAGACGAACACGGACCTTGATTGTTGTCAGCTCGGCACCACTCACTGGGAGTGAGTGAACAAGTTACCTGACTGGGTTTAAACCACGACAGTTCTTTTTGGCGCCCAACGTGGGGCACGAGGGGTTGAGATAAGAACAGATCTGACTGGATTGATAGTCACTCGTCACAATGCTGATTTATTGGCTCTCAAGGTTTTTCCTCTTGATCTCACAGTTTCAGTATACCATATCTTACGTCCATCCGGTATTGGCTGTATTAGTGTTTTTCAAGTGTGGGGCTTGGGCTAAGGTTTTTATCCCATTGTACTTTATGGTAATGACTTGTAATACAATAGAATCATTGATCATGAAACTGATCTGGCTTATGTTCCCAGTGTGGTCACCACCTTTATACTTTGGGAGGTATATGATGGAGGTGCTTAGCAATTACACATCTTTTTTCTCCTTCTCAGGTGCTCAACCTGTGAAGGAGACATCCTTTTACCCTCCTAGTCGTCCCCCCAGACCATTTACATTTGAGAGTTTTGAATTTTTTAAATGGCCTTTTAATGCTCTTGAGACTTGTTTGCTGATGGTGATGGGAATCACCATGCTAACACGCATACAGAGTGTGTTTTGCCCACTACTGATTTCAAGAGTTAAGCAGATTCAGGTTTGGGTCTTGTCTGGGGTCAAACGACGATGTAGGAGGACCGAGAGATTTTCCCAGAGGCTGGACAGCCATGAGTGGCAGGGTGTGTGGGATAGTATGGGCAAGTATCTAGGTCAGTGGGCCCCTCCAGTATTTTGGAATTTCACTACCGAACAACTGCAAAATCCAGAAGAATTAGTAAAACACTTAAATGAGGTGTGTGGTCATTCTGGCCATACCAGAGATGGACAAATCACGGCAACGTGCTGGGGCTTGGCCTATGCTTACAGGGCCTTGTTCAACACTATCCAGCACCTTCAAAAGGAAAAGAATGTCGGCGGATTTGAGGGCAAAGTGACAGTCGCTACTCAAACTTTGGCTGCAATGAACTGCGCAGCTACCCCAGTGGCAAGTACAGCAGCTGCTCAAACTTCAACTGCAACAGACAGCGCGGTTACCCCAGCTCCAAGCACGGTAGCTACACCACCCCCAGCAACAAGTACAGTCGCTACTCAAACCACAGTGATAATCACTGCAGCCAAACCAGAGGACCAATTCGTACCAATATCAGTTGCCCCTGTACGCAAGAGAACAAGCAAAAAGGAGGCAAAAAGGGTGAAGCGAGATGAAGAACCAATGAATTCACCACCCGGTCCAGAATCTGATCAGGAGTCATCCTCACATGACGAAGAAGAAGAAGAAGAGGTAACTTCTCGACCTCGGACCTCAACCGAGCTGCGGAATATGCGAAAAGATTTTACCCGTCAACCAGGGGAGCACATCATCACCTGGTTACTCCGATGCTGGGACAATGGGGCCGATGGTCACGAACTAGAAGGTACAGAAGCCAAGCAGCTGGGATCACTTGCTAGAGAAGGGGGAATTGACAAAGCAATTGCAAGAGAGAAAAAGTCCCTCAGCCTTTGGAGGAGGCTCTTGGCAGCTGTGAAAGAAAGGTTTCCGTACAAGGACGATGTTATGAGTCGTTCGGCCAAGTGGACTACTATAGACAAAGGCATCCAGTCTCTGAGGGAATCGGCCATCGTAGAGATGATCTATCACATCAAGCCGAATAACGGGGATACACCTATAGATCCAGATGAAGTTGAATGTACACGACCCATGTGGCGAAAACTTACACGGAATGCACCGTCATCATATGCCCATTCATTGGCAACAGTGACCTGGAATGACATAGTACCACTAACAGTGGATGAAATGGTTCATAAACTCCGAGAGTTCGAAGACAATCTCA
This sequence comes from Pezoporus flaviventris, assembly GCF_033815535.1. NCBI lineage: Eukaryota > Metazoa > Chordata > Aves > Psittaciformes > Psittacidae > Pezoporus > Pezoporus flaviventris. The sequence continues at coordinate 24,144,584 of NW_026892579.1, read as the reverse complement.
CTCCTTCCATCATCTCAGCTGTGAAAAAACTGTCCCAGGACCTTGACAAATTGAGGGACGATGTATCTGATTTATCCAGCTCCTCACGTGTACCAACACGCGTCTCAGCTATTAACAAAAGACGTCCTATTGTTCAAGAGAGGAGATACAGAAGGTATACGCCACGGGGTACCCTATGGTTTTACCTGCTGGATCACGGAGAAGACATGACAAAGTGGGATGGAAAACCTACTTCAGCTTTGGAGGAACGGGTGAGTGAACTGAAGAGGGGAGCAAGGGCCAAGACTGATCGTCCCATGAGAGCTACGGCTTCAGTCTCTGGTGAGCAGTTTCCCAGATGGAGTGGAAGAGCTGATTTTACTCCAGCTCCTGTGATAACGAAGAATAATCCCTTTCAACACGACTTAAGTGTCCAATGCTGTGACGACCATTAGAGGGGCCCTGCCTCCAGCCAGGTGGAGGTAGGGGACAATCGGATTTACTGGACTGTGTGGATCAGATGGCCTGGCACATCAGTCCCACAGAAGTATAAGGCACTAGTAGATACCGGTGCACAGTGTACCCTGATGCCATCAAGCTGTCAAGGGGTGGAACCCATCTATATTTCTGGAGTAACAGGAGGATCCCAAGAGTTGACTGTGCTGGAGGCTGAAATCAGCCTGACTGGGAGGGAGTGGCAAAAGCACCCTATTGTGACTGGTCCAGAGGCTCCATGCATCCTCGGCATAGACTACCTCAAGAGAGGGTACTTCAAAGACCCAAAAGGGTACCGGTGGGCTTTTGCTATTGCTGCTTTGGAGACTGAGGAAATTGAGCAGCTGTCCACCTTGCCTGGTCTCTCAGAAGATCCCTCTGCTGTGGGGTTGCTGAAAGTTGAAGAACAACAAGTGCCAATTGCGACCACAACAGTGCACCGGCGGCAATATCGCACCAACCGAGACTCCCTGATTCCCATCCATCAGCTGATCCGTAGACTGGAGAGTCAGGGGGTGATCAGCAGGACCCGCTCACCCTTCAATAGCCCCATATGGCCAGTGCGAAAGTCTAATGGAGAATGGAGACTAACAGTAGACTATCGTGGCCTGAATGAAGTCACACCACCATTGAGTGCTGCCGTACCGGACATGCTAGAACTTCAGTATGAACTAGAGTCAAAAGCAGCCAAGTGGTATGCCACGATTGATATTGCCAATGCATTTTTCTCCATTCCTTTGGCAGCAGAGTGCAGGCCACAGTTTGCTTTTACTTGGAGGGGTGTCCAGTTCACTTGGAACCGACTGCCCCAGGGGTGGAAACACAGCCCTACCATTTGCCATGGACTGATCCAGACTGCACTGGAACAGGGGCAAGCTCCAGAACACCTGCAATACATTGATGACATTATTGTGTGGGGCGATACAGCGGAAGAAGTCTTTGAGAAAGGGAGGAAAATAATCCAAATCCTGCTGAAAGCCGGTTTTGCCATAAAACGGAGTAAGGTCAAGGGACCTGCACAGGAGATTCAATTTTTGGGAATAAAATGGCAAGATGGACGTAGACAGATCCCCACAGATGTGATCAACAAGATAACAGCAATGTCTCCACCAACTAATAAGAAAGAAACGCAAGCTTTCTTGGGTGCAGTGGGGTTCTGGAGAATGCACATCCCAAATTACAGTTCGATTGTAAGCCCTCTCTATCATGTGACCCGGAAGAAGAATGATTTTAAATGGGGCCCTGAGCAGCAACAAGCCTTTGAGCAAATTAAACGCGAGATAGTTCATGCAGTAGCCCTTGGACCAGTCCGAACCGGACCAGATGTAAAAAATGTGCTGTACACTGCAGCTGGGGAGAACGGTCCTACCTGGAGCCTCTGGCAGAAAGCTCCAGGGGAGACTCGAGGTCGACCCCTCGGCTTTTGGAGTCGGGGATACAAAGGATCTGAGGCCAGCTATACCCCAACTGAGAAAGAGATACTGGCAGCCTATGAAGGGGTTCGAGCTGCTTCGGAAGTGATTGGCACTGAAGCACAGCTCCTCCTGGCACCCCGGCTGCCCGTGCTGGGCTGGATGTTCAAAGGCAGGGTCTCCTCTACACATCATGCAATTGATGCTACATGGAGTAAATGGGCTGCACTAATTACACAATGAACTCGAATAGGAAATCCCAGTCGTCCAGGCATTCTAGAAGTCATCATGGACTGGCCAGAGGGCAAAGATTTCGGAATGTCACCAGAGGAGGAGGTGGTGCGTGCTGAAGAGGCCCCACCATATAATAAACTGTCAGAAAGTGAAAAGCAGTATGCCTTGTTTACTGATGGCTCTTGCCGTATTGTGGGAAAGCATCGGAGATGGAAGGCAGCTGTATGGAGTCCTGGACGACAAGTTGCAGAAACTGCTGAAGGAGAGGGTGAATCGAGTCAATTTGCCGAGGTGAAAGCCATCCAGCTGGCCCTGGACATTGCTGAACGAGAAAAGTGGCCAGTACTTTATCTCTATACTGACTCATGGATGGTGGCAAATGCCCTGTGGGGGTGGTTGAAGCAATGGAAGCAGAGCAACTGGCAACGCAGAGGTAAACCCATCTGGGCTGCTGCACTGTGGAAAGATATTGCTGCCAGGGTGCAGAACCTGGTGGTGAAGGTACGTCATGTAGATGCCCATGTACCCAAGAGTCGGGCCACTGAGGAACACCAGAACAACCAACAAGTGGATAAAGCGGCTAAGATTGAAGTGGCTCAGATGGACTTAGATTGGCAACATAAAGGTGAATTATTTTTGGCCCGGTGGGCCCATGACGCTTCAGGCCATCAGGGCAGAGATGCAACATATAGATGGGCCCGTGACCGAGGGGTGGACTTAACAATGGACACTATTGCCCAGGTTATTCATGAGTGTGAAACATGTGCTGCAATTAAACAAGCCAAGCGGTTAAAGCCTCTTTGGTATGGAGGACGATGGTTGAAGTATAAATATGGGGAGGCCTGGCAGATTGACTATATCACACTGCCACCAACCCGCCAAGGCAAGCGCCATGTGCTTACCATGGTGGAAGCAACCACCGGGTGGCTGGAAACATACGCTGTGCCCCATGCCACTGCCCGGAACACCATCCTGGGCCTTGAGAAACAGATTTTGTGGCGACACGGCACCCCAGAGAGAATTGAGTCAGACAATGGGACTCATTTCCGGAATAACCTTATAGATATTTGGGCCAAAGAGCATGGCATTGAGTGGGTATATCACATCCCCTACCATGCACCAGCCTCTGGGAAAATCGAACGGTACAATGGGCTGTTAAAAACTACACTGAGAGCGATGGGTGGGGGAACTTTCAAGCATTGGGATACACACTTACCAACGGCCACCTGGTTGGTCAACACCAGAGGATCTGCCAACAGGGCCGGCCCAGCCCAGTCAGAACTTTTACATATTGTAGAGGGGGACAAAGTTCCCGTGGTGCATATGAAGAATTTGCTGGGGAAGACAGTCTGGGTTATTCCTGCTTCAGGTAAAGGCAAACCCACTTGTGGGATTGCTTTTGCTCAGGTACCTGGATATACTTGGTGGGAAGATGGGGAAGTCCGATGTATACCTCAAGGGGATTTGATTTTAGGGGAAAACAGCCAGTGAACTCAATTGTATGCTGTTGCCTGCTGTGTAATGCTTTTATAGCCCATCAACTAGATGTCTCCAGGTCACCAGCGACTGGCCCTGACTTCCCTCCAGCCATCATCCCAACAGAGAATGAACTTGGAACATCATGGACCGGATGGACTCGGCAGCATTATAGGGATTGGTCCATGCACTAAGAAAATGATTTTTTTCCTCTTGGTCTGTATGTATATGGATGTATATATGTGGGAGAGCGATGGTGTATTGAAAATGTGGGATCTGAGCACGACGTGAATGGTATGGAATAAGGGGTGGATAATGTCCTGGGTTCAGCAGTAGCAGTCATGTTTTTTCCTTTGTGTTAACTGGTGCAGTGCTGTGTTTTGACTTCTAGTTTTGAGAACAGCGTTGGTGAAGCCGATGTTGTCGGTTGTTGCTAAGTGATGTTTACCCTGACCAAGGACTCTGTGAGGCTCATGCTCTGCCAGGGAAGAGGGGAAGCTGTGAGGAAGCAGAGACGGGGCGCCTGACCCGGGCTAGCCGGGGAGGTATTCCATACCACAGCACGTCATGCCCGGGGTGGGGGGTAACTGGGAGTTACCCGGAAGGACAGGAGCTTCCGGGTGGAACTCGTTTTCTTGGCCGGTGGTATCGTATTCTCTTCCCTTGTTATTTTCCCTTATCATTGTTTTAGCTGATAGTAGCGGTGGTGATTTGTTGCTGGACTGTTCTTGTCTCAACCCGTAGGAGTTGCACTCTCTCGATCCTCCTCCCCGTTCCTCCGGGAGCGGGGAAGGGGAGAGCCCCGGTGCAGGGAGGGGGGGGAGACGAACACGGACCTTGATTGTTGTCAGCTCGGCACCACTCACTGGGAGTGAGTGAACAAGTTACCTGACTGGGTTTAAACCACGACAACCACAGCACGTCATGCTCAGTATATAGACTGGGAGCAGTTACCTGGAAGTACTATATTACTGCTGGGGTCAGGCTGGGTGTTGGTTGGCGGGTGGTAAGCGCTTGTATTCTCTTCCCTTGTTATTTCCCTTATCATTATTATTATTGGTGGTAGCAGCAGTGGTTTGTGTTATACCTCAGTTACTGGACAGCTCTTATCTCAACCCATGGGAGTTACATTCTTTTGATTCTCCTCCCCATCCCTGCGGGAGCAGGGTTGGGGGGGAGAAAGAGGGGGGTGGGAGGAGTGAGTGAGTGGCTGCATGGTTCTGAGTTATTGGCTGGGCTTAAACCATGACAATGACAAACACTTTCTCCTACATGGAGTTTCTAGTTCTAGGACCATTTATCAACCGATCTTCCAGGCACACCACTGGGGTAAGTGTGCTTTTCCAGCATGAAGATTACATAGGCTTTTGTCCTAAATCTGCAGTAAAAGTGTAATTTAACTAATCCATGCCCTGCCCCCAAACATGAAAATGTCTCTTGAAGGGACAATTAAAACCCTCAGAATTTGCAGTTCACTCTGTGGCCCTGCAGGGACTTATCTCCTTCACCACCATTCATGTTACTGAGCCTCAAGAGCATTTTTTGTATATGCTGCCCTCTTTGACTTATCCTCCTGTTTGAATTATTCTACTAGACTCTTGAGTTATCCCTACAAGCCTTTTCTGGCCTCTAGTATCTCAAGAGTAATTGAGTTAATTAGTTGCTGCCTTAAAGATAACTACTGATATAAACCAGGTATCATCCATGAAGAAAGTAAGAGAAGTGCTAAAAAGAAAAATGCTGAAGCTTAGTACTGATATAAAATGAATGAGAAAAGGCAGGAATAGACCAGGATGTCTTTACTCCCCCACTTGTGTTCTACTCCCCCATATGTTGCTTATGCAACATGTTAAACTAGTTGCTGCCAGCAACAGACTAACCCATCACACATAACTCTCTGTCTGGCCATCACATCTGTAGCTTGTGTTGCATGATATTATGTAAACAGTAGGTGAAGTGAAAGGGATTGTTACTGCAGTCTAATACCAAAATATTGTTTCTATGGAATCTAGTGCAGCAGGTAGATGTGTTTCAAGAAGCCACAAAAGAGGAGAGAAATTGTTTTCAAAGTGTTAATCAAATACATGAAATGATTTTGCCATCCTGAACCTCAGGATGAAAAAGATTCATGTTTGAATATTTCTTTCAAACATCTGCTGCCAGGAAAATGGGATCAAACCCAAGACTTTCCTGGGGAAATGAATGGCAGAATTCCTGCTGGTTTTGATAGCATGAGGGTCTGACTCCTGGGTAGGATGCAGCATGCAGGGCTGGTTTACTTCTCTGGAAGACCGAGATGCCTTCCTTTGCCCCGTTCAGAGGAAGTGCATTGTATCTAGGTGGGGTGAATTAATGGTTCTTAGCGGTTTTGGAGACATTCAGTCTGCGTTTGTTCATGCTTCAGTGGGCAGCTGGATTAGTTTTGGAGGTTTGCCAATGATAGCTAGTCGTTCACCATTACATCTTATACTAATATATTGGATTTTCATAATTCTGGCTCTCATCCCTTTATGTGTAAAAGAAGGGTTTGGATAATGTGTCTACTCATGTAAATCTTCAAGATATAATGAACGAAAGTAGAGGGAAGGGTAAGCAAGAACAGGGAACAGGTTATGAGAGGTTTGTGAGGCGGGATTTGGAGAGAAGAAAGGGGACGGAAGGGAAGGAAGGCATGGGGCTGGCTGGCTGGAAGACGCTCAAGGTAAGTTCCTTGAGATCCAGCTTCCTGCTGAATTGTGGGTTTCTATTTTTGCTTTAGGCATAACCTCTGAAAAAATATAAGTAACTGGTGCATTACTATCAGATAACAGAGGACCCAGTTCACTCAAAAGACTAGATGCACTGCTGTGTTAATGCAAGAGTTATCAGTTGCACAGATCCTCAACAACTGAAACAAATAAGCAGGCCACTGGATAAAAATTATCTAAGTCCAGGAAACGTTATTTTGTCATGAAGGATGAGAGGGGGCAGATAATGGGATTGCCCATACTTCAGGGTGTGAACACACAGATCCTCACATACGTCTTTTTGCAATGAGCTCTAGTGAAGTTCATCAGCTCATTCCAAGTGAAGTTCCTCCAGGTAAAAAAAAAACACTTCTAAACATCATATCTTTCACATACATGTGCCACAAATGCCATTGGTGCTATGGACAGGATTTAATGGCCCTGATCTGCAGTTTTCTGATTTTGCCTTCTTCCTTTAGGGCAGATGCAAAATAGTCTCAAAATCCTGGTCCATCTGTATTTTCTGGGTCACACCGGAGGATCCCCTTGGGCAGGGCAGGGCAAACCCATTGTTATCTGTGGAGAAATTGAACTCGGTATTTTACCCAGAGATCCTCGAAGTACCCCTAGATCATAAAGCAAACACTCAATTGATATTTATTGTTTTTTTCACCTATATTGCTTTGCTATTTCAGGTATGCTGACATACTCTGACTTCACTTCACTCCTTATGACTAATCTATGATGAAGCCTTGTATCTGCAAGGACAAAAGTAGCTCCATTGTGAAAAAGACCGTGCCAAGTGAGACAAGAGGGATAAAAACACCTCAGCATTTCTTGTCTGTCACTCACCTGCCCTCCTACAATGTAAGCAATTCATTGAATATTTTGATTTGTATCATTCCTATTAAAACTTTCCATCTTAAAGGGCTAAGTTATTTCCCTACACAGATTTCTCTTTTATGGGAAGTTTGATATCAATGTCTAATTCTATTTCTGCCTCAGACTCAACCTTATACCCAAAGCCACTTTATGTTGCCAGGTAGATAACTTCAGATTCAACATGGCTGAAGACCTTCATTGGATGTTCATGATTTTTCTCCCCACAGAATAAAGAATAGAGAAATACAGAATAGAGAAATAAAAGATACAGCTGCTTAGCATACATTAAGTCTAGGTTCTATTTTAAAGGGCATAATAAAAGCCAAGGTAAAAGGCAGAAAAAACAGGAAGCAGTGGAGCTTCAAGTCAGAAGTTAACACTGATGTGGAAATTTAAGCAGGGTTAGCATCACGTTTAATAATTATTAATGAAATACTTAGTCTTCATTTCCCATTCCTGTCCAGACTTGCATTTGGTAAAATACTCTTGAGAAATAAGCTCTATTATCCTTATTTTGTAGCGAGATTAAGCTTTTAAGCCTTTTCTACAAAAGCTGTTGCGATGACTGAGGCTAGAAACTTCAGACTGCCATATCTACCTCTTCACCATTGAATTGCTCTTTTTGTAGATATCCTTGGAAATCTACATTCCTTCCTGTTAGCAGCATCTTGTGTAAGAGATGAGGCAGGTGAAGGCACTAAAATGCTGCCACAGACCTGAACACATACTGTGAGCCTGTGAAAGCATTGTTCTCTGCTCTTCAGCTCCACTTGCATGGCCTGGCTGCAGCAATGCTGCCAGTCAGCCTTGCACTGCTCTGCCTCGTGCATCACAAGAGGACTGAATCAAGCAGGCAAGCTCTACAGTGAGTATATTCACCCAACAGATGAACTGTGTACTACTCTGTGTATCATCCACAAGTGGCACATCATGAAAGAGGTCCTAAAATATGTATCCCTTGGCAGTGCTCCTCTGCCAGGTGAGGCCACTTTCAAGGCTGCTTTCAGCACTTACGCTAACACTTCTCCATGGGTGGCAGAAGCAACATGCCAGCTCAGCAGCTGCTGCTTGTCCCAGCTTTCAGGACACCTCTAACCGTTATGGGGCTGTAGCTGGAAATCCCAAAGCTGTTTTCCAGTTCCATTTTCACAGCCCACTACCCACATTGTAAAAATCCTTGAATCCAGCCAACATTAAAAAAAACAATTGACTTTTTCTAATAGAGGATGAAAATAGACTGACATGTTCCTCTTTTTCATACTGGAGAATTTTCGAATACTGCTTAGCAGTCAGAAATTAAATTACTAACTAGGCTTCATGATTAGGCCCACAGTGTAATTACCTCATAATCAGATGCTTGTAGATCACTGGTTGCATCAGCATTTCATGACTATGCTGCACAGCTGTGTTTTCCCATGGGCTACTTTAGTATACATAATCTGTGGCCTTAAGGCACATTTTATGTGCCTTTAGTGTTGCATACAAATGCCAGTCCTTGAATTTAAAGCAGGACATTTGAAGTTAGATTTTACAGGTAATCAGGCTTTCCTTTGGAACATGAAAATTACTGCGGGGAAATAATGATTGCCACTCCAAAGACACCCTGAAGTCATCCAAATTGAAAGCAGAGTGGTGGTGGAACCTCATATTGCAGGTCACTATGTGAATTGCTAGTCATTTCATGGAAGGAAAATTCATATAAGAAAAATTGTAAATGGAATGTTTATGTTCATATAATAAGGATATTTCTGCTGTGCTTTACAGCCTCCGGTTATTTCAAAAATACATTGCTTTACATGAAATTATTTCTCTTTTCTGACTCTGATTCAAGCCTTTAGTCTGATTATTGCAATATCTTTGCAATTGAATCCCACAGTTGCTCAAAAGCTTCCTTTTCCCTGCTACATCTGATGTTCTAGACTTGCCTTCAGATTTCTATGCTTCTTACCCTGTCTTTTAACACTGAACACCAGTTTCCACCACTAATTGGTTTCTTCAAATTCCCCCTCCTAAAATTTTCAAATACCAGCTTGTGTGATCTTCTACATCCCGTCCCTCATGTTTGGAGGAGCTCTGTAAAATAACCTGCAATGAGGCAAAGTTGAAGCTTTCAGGCTCCTGATGCATCCCATCTTTGTAGGAAACCCTGCAAAAACCTGTGTGAACTGTAAATTGTGACCTTTGTATTTACTCATAACGTGTTTGTTTTCCTTGTATCTGTATGTTTTCCATCTGCTTCACTTCTCTGAGCAGAGCCTGGCATTTCCACCTCTATGTATAGTCCTTAACACAGCAGGGGTTCAGTTTATGACTAGAGGATCTACGTGGCTATGCGCTGCACTACTACAGATAACAAATGGTACTCGTTATTTAGAAATCCTGGTGAGCAAGACTGAAAATTTCTCAGGCCAGGACCTTTTTTTGTGTAGCACGCAAAATCACTTGCTTTTGAAAAAATGACCAGAAACCTCTTGTGTAAATATTTTGTCTATCATAAATACAAATGCAGCAGTTTAAATGATCAATATCTGTATTAATTTACCTGCAACAGTGAAGTTTCTGCTCTTCTCTGAAGTTTTGTCACTCTTCCATCTCATCCATGCTTTCTGAAACCTCCCATGTAGCATTGCAGTGGGAGGGAGAGTTAGGAGTAGCTGTTAGCCAGTTTCACAGAGTTCCTGACAGTTTTTCTTCTCCGAGTTAGAGCTTTACTTTGGTTGCTACACTAGTTTTGTTTTCTTTTAGGGGATATTTTGAGATAGGATATTTTTCTCTCTTTTCTGAAGGAAAAAAAAAATTGTGTCCAATTGTTTGTAGTGTATATGGGAGCAGAAAAGGGAAAGGAAAGAAGGGGTGTAAATCCAGTTCCTTGCTTCTGACCTTGAGGGGAGCAGAGAGGCTCCTGTCTTCCCTGTCTTTTAGCATTAAAAGCCAGTTTCCACCATTAATTTGTTTCTTAAAAAAACTGGACATGGAGGCAGTGTCTCTCCTTCCTAAGTGTGCACTAACCATCAGCAAGCTCACAGTTCAGCAGCTAGAACTCACTCTAGCAGCTTCTCTTGTTGGCAGATGCAGATCGCTGTTAATGAGATGGCTGGCGATATTTGGCAGCTGCTGATGGCAATGGTTCCAGAGACAGCTTGCTAGATTTGGCATGCCTGCAGCATCGGCAAAATCGCAATCAGTACCTTTGCATTCCCACGGATATTCTGAACACACATTTCTGTGTTTTCCTACTGGGGTGTGGCATGCAATCCTGCTTCAAGCACAGAGTGTTTCCATCATTGCTCTTCGTTTTCCTTTGCATCATGTCACATCCAGAGATCAGCCCACTTCAAGGTGCTGCTAAGCACACCCTCCCTGCTATGTACATTCCCAGTGGGAGGACAACAGTTCAATTGTTTTCAGAGCACGGCCCAAGCTCAACACTGGCTGATGTACCAGGCTCTCAAAGTCTGTGGCACTAAGGCATGAAGTGGACAAGGCCTGGTTTTGTCTTTGGCTTCATTAAAGAGCAATGATTTATGGCAGTGAGTTGAAACAAGAACCTGACTGCCAGTGAAACTGAAGCATGGGTAGGTTGGTTTAGCAAAATCAGATCTCTTCCCTGTCAATCTAACTAGGCTGGCTTGAGGTTGTGGGCAACATTCTAGGTCATTTTGGCCCAGGTAATAGCTTTGTTTTGGCATTTGATTGTGAGCTGTCTGTCCGAACAATAGATCAGTGCTCTAAAGGATTTTGATGATGACACTTTCTTGAGCAAGGAAGGTGGGAGAGATTTTATAAAATGCACACTTACTTTCCCTCTTCCTCTGCTATTACAGTCCCTGGTCAGCTTTGGCTGGGAGGCAGCTGAACAGCCAGAGGCAAAGCTGGGTCACTCTGGGACTCAGCTTCCCATGGCGGGATGCCACATTGAGCAAGCTTGGATTTCAGTGCATGGAGGGAAGTCCACCCCTTGTTCAGGCCATCTGGAGCACAGGACCTTTGCTGTGCTAATTTAGACAAGAAATTTTGCTGCAGCAAAGGGAGTTTACATCACTTGGTCCTAGAACAGCCACGTCTTCTGTTCCCAAAGTGTTTGATGATGACTGTGTGTATGCACACGTTACTGACATTCTTGGAATCCCTCAGCATGGACAAAGCTTTGCAGAGTGTGGTACTTTCCCGGCTTTGTACTTCCTAGGTTGAAAAGGGTCTGGGCTACTCTCCATGGCTGGGAAAGATGCAAAATATGGCCAGTCCACCTGGAGTTTGTATTTGCAGAGTTTTGGAGTATGCTTTATTCTTTCGTTTATAAATGGCAGACTGCCCATGTTCCACTGAAAAGCTTTGAAAATCACGTATAATGTTGTTACTCCAGAAGCTGGTAAAAGTAGATCCAATTTAGGGAAATATCGTGTCAGCTTCCTATAGTAGATAAGCAATTGCATTTTTTTGGTTTGTTTTCTTCAGACACTAAGTTCTCAGGGTGATCTGAGTGAAGAGAACTTGGTCCTATTCAGTTCTTCAGGAGCTGTTAAGACTTAAATTTGTAGATGATAATGCAGCAGTGCAGGTGTGGCAGGAATGAGTAAAGAAGCTAGCAAAAGAAACCTTCTTTCCTTATTTTATCCAGTCTGGATCTACTTTCCCAACCTGATAATGTGCAGCCATCACACAGCACAAACCCCACAATCCAGACGTTTTTCACAGCATTTCCACTGCAGTTTCCACTCTGCAGGTCAGAGAGGACCATGAAATTTTGTACAGCCCAGCACTGTCAGCACTAGCTACGTCTTTCAGCTACAAACTGGCCCTTCAAATCTTTACAGCAGGACAATGCTAGTACATGGGAGCTATGGGTTGCATCTCTGCTTTATTTCTCACAGGTAGAGCACTGCCTTTCCTGTAGCTCTTGCCTGGCTGTCCAACTGCAGGATGCATAGGGTGCCCATTGCCACATACAGGGCAATTGAACCCTGCACATCCCATCTTTTCCTGGTTTGCCCTGCTGTTACCATACCCCATGTTTGCTGATTCCATCCCGATTCATCTTATTCCTGGCACTAGAATGCCTCTGTGGAAAAATCAGTAAAGGTGTAATTAGCAAGAATTAACATTAGGCTTTTAGAGACAGTTTTGGACAAAAGTTGAAAATAAGATAAATATAAAAAGGTATTTTTTATTCATGATTAACAATGACATTCCTTTTTATCTGTTTTCCATACCTGTCACCTGCACTCTTCCAGCATGTCCTAGCTGCAAATACTGGGGTTTCAGATGTTTCCTATGGCTTCCAGATGGCTCCCTAAGTTTTATATGACTTTACCTACCCCCTCTGAGATTTCTTTCTAGTTAAGAATACAAATGGAAAGATTCCAGATGGCTTTAGCTGGAGCCAACTGCCTTCAGTACTTCAGAGCTGCGTAGACAGCCCACTAACTAATTGTCCCTTCTCAGTCTGTTCATGTTGAATTCCTCAGACTTCTTCTGGGGTTACAAAAATGTTCTTCTGTGATACATAATATCAGTAAGTTATACTTTGTTCAGTTACATCCGTATTACCAGGGTTTTTTTAAAAGACTGCATATAACCCATTTAATAATAGCATGAATAGCAGACCCAGCAAGAGATTTGCTTTGCCTAAACATGTCAGGCAGTTTCTTCCTCCTCCCATGAAAAACCCCGTAGTTCTTGTGTGGCATGATATACCTTGTAATTTTATAAGAATTATAGATAGTGCTCATTTAAACCATGGTATATTTCCAATTCTGGCTTCTCATAGTGAATAGTATATAATCTAAATATGATTAATTATTGGGAAAGCAAATCAGGAGATATGGGTTTAGAGTGATTTACATTGAGGGCTGCTTAAGATTTTGAGAGCTTAATTCTCTTTACTTTTGCTTTTAGTTGCAGCAGTGTTTCCTATCTCCTTTCAAGTGCTTTTCCAGGAATTCCAAACACAATGAAATGAGCACAGTGGTCTGAAAAAATGTAAAACTAACATCTTCTTAGCAAAAAAAAAGAAGCCAATTCCAAAGCAGGAGATGCAACAAAATGCTTCGAATCCTTTGTTCCATGCTGCTACTTAAGGAGTGAGAGTGGATTACCTCATTAGACTTCAAAGGATGACACAGAATATAGGAGATAAAAATATCAGCAAGACAAGCTTTGTTAATGGCATGTTTTTCATCTTTAAAAAACAGTTTTGTACTCTACAAGAGGTTTAATCAGGAGAGAGTATCAAGGTTCATGCAACTAGAAATTAGCATTCAATTTGTCTGTTATGAAAAAAGACCTCTGTCTAGTCAGGGCTTTAAAAGCTGCCATCCCACAGTACAGCACAGAAAGGAGAGCAAGCTCTTTTAGGGCTCAGACCTGAAAGTACATTAAGCACAAATCACTGCTGAAATGTCAGAAGACAGAAATCAAAGTCTCTTACAATCTTTTAGGTGAAGTTGACATATGCCTTTTTTACCCTACATAAAAGGCTGGCATAATTATGTCTATGGTATTTGAATGTATGCTATTAGAGGTAGAACATTCATCAGCTGCTTTTATTAAAGATACTGTTGGCATTTTGTTAATTAGATGTATTATTACATGAAGCTGATTGTACCAATTCATATTCCTGTAGAAAAATATTGAGATGGGCATGAGAAGCTATACTCTAGCTGGCAAAAGAGAATGAGCATGGGATGAAGCCAAAGGTGACGTAAAAAGGAAGCTGATGAAAAAGAGTTGGGAAAATCATATTCATTAGTTCATGCTGACTTCCAGAGGAATATTATCTGTGATTCCTAAATCTTCCAATTCCCTGTGAACAGATTTGTGTACTCGTATTCTTCTGTCCCTACAAGAGCTGGTTTTCTGAGTAAGTAACAAGTTAATGCTGTTAGCTGTTACTCCACTGCCTTTCTGTGCAGCTCAAGTTGCAGATCTCTGTGTGATGGATCAAAAATATCCAGCCCTGGTGATGACCTTCCTCAGTACTGATGCAATTCCACTTGAGAGAGCTGCTTTGAATTTGCTGTTTCTTCAGTTCTGGTCATTATAAAGATATTCGTAGGAATACACAATCACTACCAAAAAGCAGTGTTAAAAGTGGTATGAACTGGCAAAGTCCACCACTTTAAAGTTAACAAATATTAAAAATGTGAAGATGTACAGTGGCACTGCACACTCTTCGCACCACGTTACAAATGCATCTGGCAGTAGTGGAACTTAAAAGCTGTTTCACCTGAGTCCCAGCAGAAGATCTAAATTCCCAAGGAAATTTTGCTAAAGGACTTTTAAGCTGTCCAGAACCCTAATTCTCTTTCTGACCTCTGGACTTTGACTGGCAGACCTTTTCCCAAACCTGGTGTCACAATACCTTTTATTGTACCTGTGGCTTTTATTGTAAAGTGAAAGAAATGTTACTAAATAAAGAAAATTACTGTATTGATTGAAGAGAGAGAGCCTACCAGCACAACTCTGTGGAGCTTTATGTAAAAGCCTTGAAAGTGAACTAGAAGTCAGACAGAAATGTGCCTCCGGCAATGGGAGCAGAGGGAAAAACAGCTCTTGACCTGATTTTCTCTCCCTATCCTGTTACCTTAAAGCCATGCAGAAGCCAGGTAGACTGTGAGTGTGTACAGACTAGAAGGGAAAAGAGTACTTATTTTGAGCCAAATGTTCTCAAAGCTTGACAACAGACTTTGCCAGAAACTATGCTTTTCTTATACAGGAACCAGGTGTGGCTTATAATATGGTGATAAAATCTTTGATTAGACAAAATGTGATGAAAGTTCTGCATACACTAGAATAAAGCTAAATAATCTCTGCCTCTGAAACAACGTAGCTTGCTGCCTAGGAGATAGGGAAAAGAGGAAAGACTGTTGCAGAAGGCAGCAGATGTTTTTCTTATCTATATATCCTTTAGATGGCCTCATTACAGTAGTGTCTGGGTATATTGTTCTTTTTCCTGAAGACTCTCAGGAGGTAAGGAAGTGATATTTTACTCATTTTCAAGGAGAATTTAGGCACAGGCGGTGAACAATGCCTGTGGCATTGTAGGAGGCTGACCCCAGCTTCTCAGTTTCTATTTATCAGTATATGGACCTTCCCTCAATTCTGTTTTTGCTTCTTCCATGTGCAACTACATGTGTAGTTTTAAGTATCTGCAGGCAGGTTGCCTTCTTTTATATTTAACTACATGTCTCCAAAATATAAGACTCTTCAGTAAAAAAAAGCAAAAGGGAGAAAACAGAAGGATGAAGCATGTGCAACCTTACTTTGACCTCTCTGGACACATGATTATGAAAGTCCAGTTTCTTAAACAGAAATTCTTTCTTTTCCTCTAGACAAAGCATTATTCCAGCAATAATGATAGACAGTGATTGTTGTACTGGAATGTGCTGTGTTTCTATTGACTCCTAACTCTAAATTTTATACTTCATCTCCCAATTTCTCCCCTAAGCACAAACTTATTACATTCTTTGTGGACTTTGTTGTGCTTTCATCACTAGGGTGGTTCACCACCACTGAGGAAGATCAACCAGTTCCCAGAAATACCCACTAGGTTTCAGTATCCAATCATGAGTAATTTGTGGCTGACTCCTCATAGATTTCACCTCCTCTCTCCAGCTTCCATGTCATACCTCTGGGGTCTCAAGCAAGCAGCCAGAAAATGAGGAACATGATTTGTGGTTGTGAGAGAAAGTTTTAGCTTGTATTATATAAAGGATATCTGAACCATTCAGGAAGATGCAGTCTTTGAACAGGGATTTGGGCAGTGTTGTTGATCGAATCTCTAACTGCAGTTCTGAAACCTCCTGATTTGCTTGCCATCCAAGCTTTGGATGCAATAGGGAGTTTATCGCACCAGAGGCTGAGGGTCACTGCGGGTTGTACTTCTATATATGCCTCAGCTATGACAAAGAGCAGTTTGTAACCTGGCTTATTCCTGAGCTGGTCTGTCATCTAGAAATGGGACGGTGGCAGTTAGCTCATTTCTCTTAGTCATTGGTAATTGGTAGATCCTCCTTCTCAGCAGCATGTGTGATGTGTTCAGTGATGTGTTACCTCAAAACCAAGTAAACTGTCTGAGTAATTTTAGCCCAAGTGGTAGCAATTTAAAATTAAACGTCACCATTTCTCAGACCTACTGCATACAAAGTAGTAGGCTTGGTGTCCCTGGAATGCAGGATGGCAGGAATGTCTCTGAGGTTATAGGTTAGCCCTAATAGTTTTCAACCTCTTGTGTCATCTGAGCAGCCACTTCCATTGCGGGTTGCTGTTTCTTGCTCCCTTGAGTACATGAACAAATAAAGTCAGATGACAGTAAGTCTCCAAATACTTACCTATTTCCCCACTCCCCCAAAACTGTGGATGTGAAACTGGTAAAAAGCAGGGGCACAAAGGTAACTGGCCTGAACCCCTGCCTGTGTCTTGAGAAAAATTTTGAGCTCTGTCTTGGCTAGCTCTGATTTAATTAGAGAGAGGATGCTGCTCCTGTTGTCTTTGGGTGCCTTTTATAGCTGAGGCTGGGGTGAAGGAAGGTTAAATCTGCAGTAGTGTAAATAATGTAGGAGTATTTCATCTTGACTTGGGATTTTAACAAAATATTATTGGATGACCATCCTTCTGTGATAAGAATCTGTTCAAACATTACTATTTGTTGAAATAATTTTTGTCTATTTTCACTGGGTTTGCTTCTGAAGTAAGAATTTAAGAAAGCTTTAATATAAGCACATAAATACAAAGGGTTGAGCTTCTTTCTTTGGTATAATCCCAGATTCTATTTGTTTATACGTTAGCATTAAAAAAATAAAAAAGAAAAAAAAGAAAAAAAACAAATTCCATCCAGGAAAGCATTCACTTATAATTCTATTCATGAATATTCAAAACATTGTTCTACATTAAATATTTAAAGGGTCTAAAGTGTAGCCACTGGAAAGGTTTCAACATCATTTTTTAAGTAAGCCTCACTTCAAGTTAGAACTTTGTAACTAGTGGCGACTTGGACTGAGACTAAGCTGCAACACCCAAAGCCATGGCATTTCACATGTAGTCCTCCTGGGACTGGACACGTTCTTGCCCCAGCACAGGACTTTCATTGATAGGATCAAAGTTTGCAGAGCAGCATATGCTGGATTTCCCCTTTCTGCCCCACCTCCGGTTTTGTTATTAGCTACAAATCAAAGTTGAGAGTGTGTGTTAAGATGACAATTGCTTGACGGCATGCTTCTCCCTAAGCAAAATTAATACCGAACAACATGAAACTCATTGAATGAGTCAGCCAATGAGTCAGCAGAGTAGGTAGTGGCGAAAGTGCAAGCCTACAGCTGAGACACGTGATTTAGAATCTAAAATCCATGATCTGTTTTCCTTATGAAACTTCAGAGATCTCAGGAAAACAACTGAACATGATTGCTCAGGCTTACAAGAAACCTTCTCCTTTATCGTATAAACGCTCCTCTGAGTGAGCTGAACCATAAAAGTATATCCACAGAAAGCTCATCTACTGCTAGAAAAAGTTTACTCATGCTTCATTTCATTACATTTTTCTCTATGAGATAAGAATACCTGGCCTTGAGTGAAATGATCACAGTGACCTCAGCTAATGCAATTCATACTGCTTAGTTTCTATAGAATATGAAATCTCCACAGGAACACAAAACAGAGGATGGCTGTGCAGTCAATGGTTCTTTTGTTGTTTTTGGTTTGGTTTGGTTTGGTTTTTGAGAGGAGAGAGTAAAACAATCTTTGAAAACTATGGTCAGTTGTCTTTGAAATAAGCCCTGTTAGCAGTGGTCAGTTAGGTAGTGCCAAATGCCTCTTATTAAATTCTAATTTTACACACTGACAATACATAGGTATAGCAGTTAAATAATTGATACTATAAAAGTTTAAGATCATTATTTTCTCTAAGATATGTTTAAATAGAGAAATATTTGTGCTAGGCTGTAATTTATGAGATCTTGCACTGTATGGACTTCTGAAGTTGAAAACTGCAGCTTCACACATGATGAAAAACTTTTTCAACCAAAACCAAAATTCAGAAGTGCTCCAAGTGTTGGGCCAAAACATTCTGCAATTAATTATTGTCTAAAAGGAAAGCTTCAAACCCAAGCATGTTTTAGCTTGGGAATGTGTGTGTTTAGGTAGGTATCGAGGAAAGATCTCAATGTTTCTGTTTTTCTTCTTTTTCTGATAAAAGATTTTTATACCAAAATTTTAACGATTTTTTTTTTTTAATTTGTCACAGAAATACATGAGGAGAAATATCACTGAACTATGTAAAGAAAATGAGCTGTCTTGAATCACCAGGGTAGTTTGAATTAAGCACCCAGCTCCTTCATGAACAGGTTTTCTTAGATTGTGAATCTTTTGATTGAGCCTCACATGGCTGTTGGGCTGATGTGTCTAGAAGCCCTCCTCTGTCTTCTGTGGTAGTGCTCTGTTTCAGGTTCAGCATAAGAAGCAGATAGTCCATGCACATCACTGGTGGAGCTTATGAGAGAGAACTTGGTGCATAAATAGGACTGTTGGAGAAGTTGCATTGAACCACATGAGTAGCATTAAAAGGTTTTGAGATTTCACCCTCTATGAAGAAAGTGTGAGAAGTCTTCCCCAGTGGAGCTGTCTATGAGCTAAAAAAAAGCAGTTGTATTCTAGAGCTCAGAGGTGCATTTGCCAGTTCTTATTCTTTCTTTGTTCTTCTGCAGACTATCAAGATGCTGCAGTTGTCAGCTAGAGCTCTATGAAAATAAGTCTGGGAGCAGTTCTTACTGTGAGAGTGACAGAACACAGGTTGCCCAGGGAATTTGTGGAGTTTCCATTCTCGGAGGTATTCAAAACTTGCCTGGACAAGACCCTGAGCAACCAGCTACAGCTGAGCACAGAGAGTAGACTAGGCAATCTCCAGATGTCCTGACACATCTCAGCTTCTCTGTGTTTCTGTGAAGTACTAATGGTTCTGGGTAGCTGTTCTTCCTACACTAGCTTCAAGACCATCTAATGATTCCTTCATGCAGCAGGGTAGTAGGCTTATTTCAAGGCCTCGTGGTCCCGCTATGTACTATACAAACCAGAATGTCCCAAAAGGCACATTCAAAGTATCAGGCCTTCAGTCCCTGCTTAAACTAAAGTTCCATGGATTTTATTGTAACAGAAAACTAATCTACTGTTTGTGTTTGTGGAGCTCTCAGGCTGTCATTATCAGGACCTAGTTATGACAGTGTTCAAACACAGAGCCAAAGGAGACTGCCTTTCTCTCAAAAAGTGCAGTTCAGGCATAAGCCAGAGAAAGATGAACGAGAAATGCATGGATAAAACAAGCAGATATTAGTTAGCAGCATTAGGAATCTAAAAATTATCAAATTTTGCAGGCATTTTAGGAATTTAGGAAACATTTCCTGAGCATGGGGAGAAAAGATCAACATGGAAGGAAGCACGGTAGTTCTTGTCTGAAATGTAAAAACTGTTGGTGGCCAGAAGATGATCCAGTAATTTAACTGCACAGAAGTGAATGAATTGGATGAGTATATGAGAAGATAAGTGCAAGAATAAGGCAAATACCAAGGACAAAAAGCAATGTTGGATCTCAAATTAATACTAATATGAAATTAACATGATAAATGGATTTATGCCATATATAGAGGCATATATAGAGAGGACTGTCCGAGCTTGCACATAGCCACATCCCTGAAGGCAAGGCAGAGCTCCCATGTCAGGAAAGAGAAAGATGGCTGAGCCAGGAGCACATCATGCCTGGCCCTGCAGGCACATGGAATGTTGCTTCGGGTCTTTGTCTTTTCAGGGCAAAATAAGGCAAATATTTTACTAGCTAAATGTAAAGTAGTAGTTGAACTATTTTCCCACTTACATTATTAAACACTGGCTAGAAAATATCCCATACCCATGCACTTAGCCAGTAGATGGGCAAGAGATCAGGCATATGGGAAAGACACTCAAGACGAATGTGAGCAAGTGTAAGACATATTGAAGAAAATAACTGTTTTTATTCATGTTAATAGGTATGCTGTTTAAAAAGAACCAAGGAAGTAGACAATACATATATGTAAAATATACTCTATGCCAAAGATTTTTGTTATCTGTGTTTGTATTAATATTATAGTGCTACCTAAAGTAATACAGTCCCTGAGACTTTCAAGGTGGTAGGATAAATGGGGTCACTGTATGAGCTGGTTTGTACAGCTGCCATTTTCTGAACCTACCACACGCTGTTGCCTGTGTCCTGTGCGGCAATGGTCCTATCCTCACTGTACAGCTGAAATGCCTGGATTTGCTGGAGGGCACATGGAGAATGAGGCAGGTTGAAGGGAAACAACTCCGCTTCTCTGATCCACAGCTTTGAAGCTGGGTCCATGCATCGCTTCAGCTGCAGAAGCAGGTCCTGAAACCTAGCCGTAGGGGCATCTGAAATTTATCCCATGTATCATAGTCGTTTCCTTCCCTTCCCATCTCCTCATTTCTTCAATGTTTTCCTGTAAGAGCTTTGACACTTGCTGGGTCCTGCACCTAGTGGTGAGCATGCGGATCAAGCTTTATTTGGTTTTGGAACAATTAGATCTTGCCACCATCATTTTTTCAGCAGGACGTTGTCTCCTCCATTGCTCCCCAGGCAGCACGTGTGAAGGAAGTGCTGCAGATTTATGTCTTTGCAGTGTCTGTGACGAACTTCAATAAAAGCATTGACGCTGTGTGGGGCTGTTATGGCAACTGCAGGGGAGCTGCAGCCAGCACTGGGGAAGGCCACGCAGGAGGTCTGTGGTCACCATGGAAACACACAGACCCTAAACTCTGCAGGGAAGCAGATCCATGGCATCCTTGCTCCTCAGTCTCCAAAAACCTGGACTGAAGGGGGTGCGTGAGGTGACCATGCCTATGGAAGGCACCTGCAAGTGCTCATTGGCTTGGGGACTTGGGGTCCAGCCCTTTGCCCCCATGGAGCCCTTCTTGAGGAGCTGATATAAAAGAAATAAGGCCCACATCCCAGGCTGTTCCAGGTAAGGACACAGGGAGATGGGGGCATCTCCACTGTTCTCAGTTGCAAGCACATATACAACAGCTGCAAAATCCTGTTTCCACCAGGCAGGGCCCATGAAACTGTCATTTCAGTCTTCTTTCCTTCCTGCCTTTGGGCCACACAGATTGTGTCCCTGTGCTTAGCAGAGCCTGCAGCACTGCTCTTCACAGGCTCTGAATCTTTCTGTTCTGTGAAAAATATCTTCTGCTGGAATACGACACGACTGGTCTCCTGAGGAAACTTGTGACTTCTTTTTAATAAAGGATTTTCAGGAGTTTTCTGTGCAATTTTAAAAACAAACAAACAAACAAAACCTAACACAAACTAATTAAAATTAGTTAGAAACTGCTAGCTCCAGCACAACACTGGAGAAGATGGAGTAGGCTAGTTCAGTGAAACCAGAGCAAGCACCATGCTCTCCAGGCTGTGGAGTCTAGTGGGAATTTCTTTCACCCTCAACAGTCAGAGAAGAAAATGATCAAACAAACTTAATACACAGATTTCTCCTAGTTTACACTTAATTAAAATATCTCCCATTATTGCTTTAGCTGTTTCATGTTTTGTTACGCTTTAAAAGTCCTTCATAATTGCCTCCATGTCTGTGCAGGCATTTATGTGCTTTTCTGAACAATCTGCACATTTCTACAACTTCCATTACAGATGTCAATTTAAACGCTCTTTGCCTTAAAAGACTAAGTTATTCCAGTTGACTAAATAATTAAAGCTGAATATTTTATGTTCTCACAAGGGTGTTGACTGCAAGAGACTTCTGTTCTACTGTGCATTAATTCTCCATGATAAGGCTTTTGATCCTTCTAACACCTTGTATGCTGGCAAAACACATGCATATGAGCAGCATCTTTGACTTACACAGAGGTACTTCTTGTACAGGAGTAAGTTTGACGTTCCAGATAATATTTTTCTGTGGTGGCATTTCATTTGGTTATCTTCATCAATTATGAAATACTTTCAGGACCATCTCCAGAATGATGCATTTCCCAAGGGGACCTAAATCTACCATAAACTTTACTCCAGGTGCTAGGTACCTGTCTCCAGACTCACTTTTGCTCCCCTTTCACCTTGGCCAAGTAATCCAGTATTTTTAATTGCATTTGTTTTAATTTTTTTTTTTTTTAAACCATGTAAACCATTTTAAATCCTGTTTTCTCTCAATGTATAGAAAGAGAAACAGAGAGGGGTAAGATTTATGAGTTATACCACAGAGTGAACTCAAGAAAGAATCCCATCACTGCACTAGAGTACAGCAGAAGAGAGAACAGGGTGGGACAGCAAAGTGGAGAAGCAAAACATAGAATAGAATAACAAACTCAGGAGGGTCAGAAGGGTGTCTTCTGTATACAATGGACTGCATCCCACAGTGAGAAGACATTGATGCCAACAGAGTTCTGGATTACAGATGACCTTCTTAACTCACTGCCCAGTAAACTCTCACAGAAAGCTATCTGTCTGGAACAGGTTAATTTCCTACAGATTTTATAGAAACTGGTCAGTGATTAGTGAATAATGGTCCCTATTGCTGTCCTATTTAATGTAAAGTTTGCTGGGTGAATTCAACACCTATTCTCTGCATTTGGCCTCCTAGCAGGCACTCAGAAGTGTGCACTTGCAAGCTAGTCACTCTTCATGCTGCCCTTTGCCCCTTCGGAAATTATGTGACTTGCAAAACAGATGCAAGTCTACTGGGAGGAGAGGATCACATGTGGGAGAAACTGGAGATATAAGAGGACAAAGGACAGAGGGCAAGGAGTATGGTAGAGATGGATGTACAGAGAAACCAGACCTCTGTTTGAGTCAGCTTCCAAGCTTCTGCTAATTATTTAGTGTATATATCTAATAACAGTGGAAAGAAAAATGCTACTTTTGTAGATTTAATGGCTGTAAAAAAACAGTTTGAGCTTCCAAAAAGATACTGCTTTTTGGAAGACTGAGTAATGAGACCAAAGCTTTTTACAATAATAAGAATCTTTCCAATAGGTTCACCTGGCTTGAATTTGTTAGATTTTTAACATCTTTCTTCGATGCTATGTCAGAGGTCCCTGCCCTTAGGAGCTCATGGCTGGAAAAACAGATGCTGGGCTAAGATACAACGAGAGAATTAAAAAAAAACAAACAATATGGATTTCTTTTTTTGTTTGGTTGTTTGCCAAGTATGAAAAATCAAGGTTCATTTTTGTTGGCTGTGAGGTACTTGGAATGGTGTTAATGATAAGAAGATGTAACCTTGTTGAACTCCAAACCCTACTTTTCTCACAGATTAAAGTTCCTCCCTTATTTAAAAATTAGCATACGTTACCAAGTATATTTTTAAAACCAGTTAGGGACCAGACTACTTAAGAACTTCGGTTTCTCTTTGTGCTGTCTACAAACAGCATGAGAGTTAAATTAAGCTGTTGAGTTTTCCCCAGTTTTAAGAGTCACCATTGAACCATATATCCTTTCTATGAATCATGAAATCCACTCTGTAACTGTCTCTTGTTTGGTCTGTGTTTTTCAAAGTATTGCTGAACCTGAGCCACATCACTCAATTCCTAAACCAATATAATTGTATTTTGGCTGTATATTCTTCTCTATGGCAGGTTGATTTTGTGCAGCTCTGTTCAACAAAACTTGTCTTACCCATTTTGCCATAGTCAGGTCTGGAAGAGTTCTTTAACAGTAACGGGATGAAACACAAGGTAACCATCTACTGCCAAGCTGGAAATTTCAAAAGAATATATGCTTATACTGAATTTTGCTCTCTCATAGCTAATTATCAGTGTTTTGTTACTTATGGGGAAAAAAAACACTGCAATTTCATGGGATTTGTGAGGTCAGTTGCAGAGCATATCTGAAAGTCAGATAGTACTTCAGGATATTTTAAAATGTTCAGCCTGAGGACCCCATGTTTAAAAATGTTGGCCAATACACACATAATCACATAGGGATGGAAAGAATGCATTCTAACAAATCTTTAATCTGTGCAAAGCAATAGTGCCAAAAAGATTTCTATATAATCCAAATACAGTTTGTTCTTGCAAATCTGTCTGGAAGGAGGAAATATGAGACACAGTTCACACTCAGGCTTAAATAACCAGTTCTGATTGAAAGGTCTTTTTTCCAAAATCTTTGACATATAGCAGTTTTCAACTGATGATGCTCTTATAATAAAGCAAGGAAGTAAAGAACGTGCATGGGTATGTTGGTTTTGGGGAACTAAGTCATCTATATTTGGATCCTTGAGAGCCTGAAGCGTACATTTCCCATGTGTGTCTGTCTGGGACAAAGGCAATGAACCATGTTTCCAGTTCTCAGGCAAACTTATTCTGTGATAAGGAAAAGCAAAAAAAAAAAAAAAAAAAAAAATGAAAGCCTTATAAAGTATGTGGGTGCTGACAGCATCAAAACAATTTTGGAGATTTTTCCAGTGTCAGAGAAATGTCCTAAACTTTTAAAATGTCTGTAAAATCTGTAAAGGTACAGGCTTCTGAAGTTTGGTGATACAAAGCTTTGTCAGCCCGTGATCAGTAAGATATTTTCAGCTACTTTTTTCTCTTTCAAGTTTTCTCCATGCATCAGAAAAGTTGGCAGAAAGAACAAACTTATTCAAGAATAAATATGGAAATGACTTAATAGTCCTCCTTCCCCCTCTCCACCACAAGCGCACTTTATGATCTTATGTTTCAGACCATTAACACTGAAAGACTTTAAATATGGCAGTTTTATCACCCAGAAGGTTAACTAAGTGTCCTTAATTCCATGTTATTTCTTATCATAATGCTAAAATTTGGTAGTTTTGTCTCGCAGGGTTTTGGGTGAGTTGAAGTGCTCAGGTGAAGTTTAGGATTTTCAATTTTTTTCAAGGATAGCAGTGATTAATTTTTCTGCCAGATGTCAAGGCAAATATGATATGCAAGATAATGACAGTGCAGTAGGTGCTTCAGTGGTGTGAGCTGCTCTCTCCCTTTCTCTTCCAAAAGTGCTGAGCAAACGTTTTTCAAGCAGGGCATCTCAGCTGTGTAATATCATGACGAAATTACATTTCTGTATGTAAGCACAACCATAAGAACTTGAAATTTTTTATTCTGCCTTTCACTGGTATTATTCAAATTCCAGTCTATTTCTCTTGGAGTCAATTTGAAATCCACAGCTATGAGCATGCGTTGTTAAAGTCATTATGGAATAACAAACACAGCCAAACCACATAGTCTGTTCTAAAGAAAATACCATATAGTCCCAAGGTGAGAAATCTGTACTTTACTCATTAGAGAAATTTACAGTAAGGAAACCTGAAAGAAAACTTTGCATAACTAATATGTGAAGAAGAGAAATCAGAAATCAAAAGTCAGGTAATGAAGAGACAGGAAAAAAGCTAAGCAGCTCACACTAGTTGTCCTTTCTTTGGAGGTGTGAATTTGCAGAGCAAAAGTAGATCATTGTTGCAAAATTCCCTTTTCAACTATTGAATACAAAATATGTCAAAGTAGGTATTGTAGAATTTACAAATGACAAAGTCTTTATCAGATTTAGGATCAAAAAAAAATATCAGTCCAAACAAGATATTTGTGGTTCATCATCTGGTAGTTTTGCCAGTGGGAATGGAAAATCTTTTGTCTTAAAAATGATGACTTAAAAGTTCTGCAGCTCCAAAACACCCAACTTAATGAACCTATCATAGGCTTTTCTTGAAAGACAAATATTTTATTTCTATTTAATAAAGAAAAAAACAGTAATTGAGGTACTCTTGCTTACAACTGCAATTAGTCCTCTTCTCTGGTTCATGCCTACAGTGAAGTCAGAACATGTCCATTCAGTCACATATTCATTTCTAAGAGAAAGATACTTAATCAGTACCAGACACGCAGATTAACTTAACTTTATTTAACTATGTGCCAAACTTACTGTGTATTGTCTATAAAAATCCCTATGTAATAAGTGCAGCAGAATTTGATAAAGTGCTGGTTATCAAATAAGCAGTGAAAAGTTAAAATCCCAAATGTGAACAATATTTGAAAAACCGTCAAGAAGACATATGTGAACAGTTTATTACAAAAATAGCTTCAAGATAAATACTAAATGAAATGTGCAGATCAAATCTGGGATGTAGAAATTGTTTCCTTTCATTTTGCAATAACAAGATATGGTATAAAGAATCTCTTCCTGCTCTTGCAGATAATCTATTGCTCTAATCTCACTGGTTCAGCAACATAAATAAGCACATGCCCAATTTTGAACACTTGAGTAGTTTCTATTTCAGCAGAACTGTTCTCCCAAGAAGGTTAAGCAAGAGCCAAGTGTCTGACTGAACTGGTCCTTTGGGCTTGCTGCCCTGCCCATTAGGGTCACTGGAAATCTAAACCCATGCTTCTTTTCATTTTCTTTTTCTCCTCGGAGCTTGAAATAAAATTTTGGGATTTTGTGTTACCCCTACAGATGGGCAGGTGATCCTACTTCACTCAGGTCCCCACTGGAGTCTCATGGAACCACACTGTGCTCTCAGGCACCAAGTTTCACACCCAGCTGCTGAGATTATGGAAGTACATAGCAAAAGTGCAAACACAACCAAGATTTCACGGGGTGCTACTGGAGATTTTTTCAGTTATTTTTTCCTGAAATTATCTGGAATAACTGAGGTGGGGTCTTTGGAAAGAGTATGACAGAGGTATGCTTTATAGTAATAAATCCTCATAGTCAAAACTAGCCCCTTCAAGGATTGAAGGATTATTTCTTCTTTCAAACACTGCTCCTTCACCTTCCACACCCTTTTGCCAAATGTAATTTTGGAAGCAGTACCATGAATGACCATACCTGCGGTACAAGGAATTTCAGATCTCATCTGGCGTCAGACCAGGAGGGTGGGAGATGTGCAAAGTAGATTTGTAACCTTGGTGTTTTGTATATGTTAATGCCTCCAGGTGGGCCCTGCTGGCACAATGGGTTAGTTTGCTCTCCATCAGCATACTAGCTGGAGAGAGAGAAGGTTGCTGGAACCTGCCAAGGGAGTGGGGCCAGCACCTGCCCACTGTCCTGGATGTGGCTGCAGAGAAGCCAGTAGAGGAGCCAGAGAGGCACCACGTTGAGCAGAATGTCTTCTGCTCTGGTGCTGCAGGATGAGTGGGTAGTCAGCACACAGCCAGCATTGACAAAGGTGGAAGAGATGGCATTCTGTGGAGCCAAGAGGAATGGGCACAGGATGATCTCAAACAGAAAGCTTTAGAGTTGGCTGAAAGCACTCCAGAAAGCAAGGGTACAATGAGCAGAAACGAGATTTGTTTATAAACCCTTTTACTTCTGTTCCATCTCACCTAGTCACTTTGAGTGCTGCTCTATTTATGAAGTCTAGTGGTGGACTTGGCAGTGCTAGGTTAACAGTTGGACTTGATGATCTTAAAGGTCTTTTCCAACCCAAATGATCCTATGATTCTAATTATTTATATCCTAATAAGACCTGTCTTTTTGAGTTTAGAAGCCTTTTGATCTTTCTGGGAAGTTACTATAGTGAAAAATAAATCCATTTGAAAGTGCTGGCTGCATCCCATCCCATTCCACTCTCCCAGTTTTTCAAATAATTTAATTTGGATGTTAACATTAAAACTTTGAATTTGAACATATTTTTTTTAGGAAATATTTATTATATTTTGGCTCTAGTTTTGATGTTTCTTTTTAGAACATTCAGAAAGAAAATTAATTATTATTTTCTTATTCAGAGACTGGAAATGATGCATGGGCTTTGATTGCTCTCAGTTTTCCGTGGTTCTTAACATTTTGAAAATGGTTAGAGGTCTTAGGACTCTCTACAGAAGAGAGAAGGTACTGAAGGTTCAAGGTGATCGTGGTTAGATTGCTGACAAAAGATGTCAATCAGGACATTCTGGTGATAATTCCAGATATTAGTTCTAAGGAGAGAAAGAAATGTTCCTGCTGTGTTTTTCAGGTAACTTTGGGTAACTAAGGAACCTGAAAGTTAACCTTTACTATTTATTCAAGCAAGATTGACATATTTCCTAATGACTCCTGCTATACAACTTGTTTTCTTGACAGTCTCCAAGACAGAAGTTACACAATATCTCTGTAGACTTGGTTACAGCAAACTCAGTGATGGGGTGGCATTTAGTCTTAACTACAGTTATTGTTATTACAGCGTCACTATAAAACCTCTGAGAGCTGGTCCTGGATGGGGGGGTCCATCAGGCAGATGCTGTACAGAAGGAGAACAAAGATACCAAACACATCAATACCCTAAGAAAACACTATAACGCTTTGACAGATCATGCTGTGCCTGTACCTAACACTTTTGCAGTTCTATTACTCAGCTGAGTAACAAAAGTTACTCAACAGGAGGGTAAAAGGACAAGGATGACATATTCTGTAACCTCGGACTGAAAAAAACCCTAATAATGATCAGTTGCCATACTTCGATCCTTCATTAAAGCGATCACTTAATGAGAAACCTTAATGCGGTCCCTGAAATGAACATTTGTGTTACCTCAAACAGAAAAATTCATGAACTATTTTGATCTGAACCAGCCTCGCTGCTTCTGCAACAGCATCTTAGTTAAAAGAAAAAAAAACCAAACAAAAAAACCCAAACAAAAAAAAAAAAAACCAAAATAAATCATCCCCTCCCCCCCCAAAAAAACACAACAAAACAAACAAACAAAAACAAACAAACAAAAAAACCCAACCAACCAACCACAAAATAAACCAGCAGTAAAGAGGAGAGACGAACACCTCTTCTGGGACCACCTTTCTGAAGGAATATCGAGCTAGATACTTGAGGCTCCCCAAGGGAAGGCAGCCTGGTAGCAACCTGTTGTTCATCTGTTTCCTACATCCGCTGTGTTCTCTTTTTCACTTGGTTCAGTGTTTCTTGTCCTACTTGGGAAAGCTTGGGAGAGGCTACTGCAATTGATTAATCCTTCCACCTGTAAACTGTTGCCTATTGCAACCCATTTTTAGGAGCTGCAGCATCTCAGGTTTTACAATCTCAGAAAATCAGGAGTCCTAAAAAGACAGATTTGATCTTCTCCCAAAGTTACCACAGTGGAACATTTTCCCCCTTGGGATCAAGAAATTTTCTTAGCTCTTTTAATATTCCTTCCTTCCTGAGCATAATACTTTTAAGACACAGATAAAAGCTGCTGTTGATTTTGGAGAATAAAAGCACATGTTGTGCCAGGATGACTAAGAACCGAATTTATAAAGGTATTTAGCTGTTTAAACATAGTTGTGATCCTTAGGTGGGATCTGCTTTTTCTGGTGAAAAGTCATCTCTTTCAAACTCCTAATCTTCTTGTGTTTCTCCACCGTTCTTTGCACAGCCAAGTACAATAACCTAATGGATTCTAGAGAATCCTTTCTCATGCTAGCAGGATTACAATAAAAATACTTGCAGAAAAGAGGTGAAATGCAGTAGTGTATCTAAATGTGCTTCTGGTTTCATGGAAGACAATCAAATGTAAAATTACACCAGGATAATTCAGGTGCACAGAGCTTCCAAGAATTTCCTTTAATGGAATGTTGCTTAAGTGAATTTACAGTAGATGCCAGTTAGAGCTAAGGAGAAGATAATAATATAACGTAGTAACCAATAATATAACGTAGTAACGAATAATATAACGTAGTAACCAATAATATAACGTATTAAGCGCATAAGCTGGTGGCACGTAATGTTTTCTCTATTTTGTCATGTTAAATCCAGCAACAATCTCATTTCTTTGCCCGAAGGACTTCTGATAAGATTTCATCAGAGCTTCTGAGAAGTGTGGGAAGCCTAAAGCAATTTGACCCAGTGCCTGAAACAGCTTTAAGGGACTCTGCTCTCTTTTCTATTTGGACAGAGTGGCAGACAATGAATTGCCAGAAGTCCCAATTCTTCCACCAAGAACTGCTTCTGATCTTCAATACCAGAAACAAAGTCAGTACTGGCCAGTGCACCCATATAAAGGACAAGAGAGGAACATGGCTGGAAATAAGGATGTAGAGGGTTTCTGTAGTAACCCAGGAGTCATGAAGGGTAGGGAGCAATGTAAACCTTCTGAAGAAAAGCATACCTTGACCTGGACTAGAGGTCTGAAAACTATTCCAAACTGGCAGATGCATTGTGACTTTTGTCACCCCTTGTTCAGGTATGCATTCCCATAGCACAGCTAAGTTTATACATGATCTGGTCTCTTCTCTTCTTACATCTTTGTGCTGGGGGCAAATGCAGGATCTCTGGGTGGTGCCAAGATCCAGCAAAGTTCTTGCCCTGGTTGAGTGTGGACCCACTGTGTGATTGAGGGTTGGGGGTTGGACCCACTTGCAACAGGGTCTTGTTGCTCAGCCTGCCAGAATCATCTTTATATCACCTATCCAAATATTTAGGGGATTTAACTCTTGATATAAGCTCTCTACACACCACTGCATAGACTGTGCCTGAGACTCCTCAGACAGCTTTACTGTGCAGTAGTGGTGACTAGAAGTATGTAAAAAGTCTTCAGTAGTCATACAATGACTACAAGAAATGGAGCTAG
The DNA here is from genome assembly GCF_033815535.1 of Pezoporus flaviventris. Classification (NCBI taxonomy): domain Eukaryota; kingdom Metazoa; phylum Chordata; class Aves; order Psittaciformes; family Psittacidae; genus Pezoporus; species Pezoporus flaviventris. The sequence goes on along the minus strand of NW_026892579.1, from coordinate 24,113,848 downwards.
ACATTAACCTGAAATTACATTGGGCTTTCATAATCTGTCATCTCTAGTAATTCATTCTACCAAAGTGTACATTCTACAGCTTTACTGTGCAGTAGTGGTGACTAGAAGTATGTGAAAAGTCTGCAGTAGTCATACAATGACTACAAGAAATGGAGCTAGACATTAACCTGCAATTACATTGGGCTTTCATAATCTGTCATCTCAAGTGATTCATTCTACCAAAGTGTACAGTTTAGGTGTTCTACCATTCTACACAAGTGTGGAATCATCACTTATTAGAAATACTCTCTGAAAGCTCTAGTACTCGTTCTTCTACTGATTATATTATCATGGTTTTTCATATGGTTTTCATATTTTTAATATACCCGAGAACATGAAATTAATAAGTAAAATATTTTTTAATTCTAATTTACACTGTGCAAGTAAAATACCTTTTATTTAATAATTTGCTTTTCTCAGGTATGTTAAAACATGCCTAGAAGTGCACTGTTTTAGATTGCCAATTATATTAATCTCATGATCACATATTGAGAACATGAAGCACAAACAAGACGTGGAGGATCCCTCCTTGGAGATAATCAAACGCCATCTGGACATTCTTCTGAGCAACTTGCTCTAGGTGGCCCTGCTTGAGCAGCCAGAGGTCCCTTCCTGCTTCAATCATTCTGCAATTCTGTTCTAAAATTCAGATTCCCTCTAGGCTTTATCTGTAGGAATACTTTGGTGTGTCTTCTTGACACCTATTTGGTAATAGCTCCAATGGGACAGAAAATAGTTGATTTTCAGCAAAGGCAGCAAGTTACATTCTGCAGACACATTGCTTTCTATTTTGTGTGGCCTTGTTCTTGTTTTAGTTATTGAATGAGTACAATGTGTTCAGCGTGAATTTCAGTAAAGAACTGAATGATTTTATCTTTGAAAAATCTTTCCCAAATGCACTTATTTGCATTTAGTTTAATCTGATGTACTTTATCAGTCTCCTTTTTCATTTTACAGAATAGCCATTCTAAAGCATTCCATGGCTTTTCTCATTAGGATAAAATGTGCCCAGTCTTTATACATCACCTGTTTCTTATGGTGCTTGTGCATTTTTTTTTGCTTATTTGTTTTAAAATGTGAGTTACTTTTTCTGTCAAGATGTTCTTCCTCCAGTACTAAACATGTTTTTTTAGAAGAGTAATGTAAATCAGCATAAACTTACTTTGTTCTTTATGCTACCCCTAAACAAAAAAAGAAATGGCACTTAGGGTTTTTTTTGTTTATCACAACTCATTAAAAATTGTTTCATTTTTCATAATTGTGTGTATGAATATTTTGGTGTGTATGTATCATACTGGTCTATGTGCCTATATGCATATAATTCTTATGTAACTTAGAAATTTCTTGTCAAGGATTGAGAGCTAATTTTACCATGAGTATTAGAAGAGATGATCACAGATAAGGTGAAAGTCTGTGAAATATGGTGCATGTTAATGGCATGTCTTTATTCTGATGTCCAGTTTCTAATTCGAGGGACCTGAATTTATGGCACATTTTTTATTATCTTCTGCTTTTTAATCTTGTTGATTTTCTACGTAAATCTAAATGCAAATGGAAATATGTAAGGGCATTTTCTGGTTTCAACAGAGAATAAAATTAATTTTGAAAGATGAATACTTAATCTTCAACAGAGTAGAACAAACACATAGACAGAAAGACCTTCGGGACAGGACCCATATAATCAAATACAGTTGTCTACTTGTGAATTTGCTACTCTTTGCACTGTTTGTAGATGATAGCTTTGTCTGAACATCAGGAATCAGTTTTTTACTGTGAGAGTGACTGAGCACTGGCACATGTTGCTGAGAGAGGCTGTGGAATCTCCCTCCTTGGAGATATTCAAAAGCCGTATGGACATGGTTCTGGGCAGCATGGTCTAGGTAAGCCTGCTTGAGCAGGAGGGGATAGACAAGATGATCTCCAGAGGTCTCTTCTAACCTCAACCATTCTATGATTCTGTGATTCTGGGAAACAATCCTTCATTGTTGCGATACCCAGTTTCTTGCTTACTGGGGCTACAAACCAGGAACACTTCACTGGGAACACCAGTTCTTCCAGATCCTGAACCACAGCAGAAAGGGAGGACACTTACAAATTCTCAGGTTGAGACACTGTGTTGTTGTACCCCAAGAGAGAAGTTAGAGCAGACTATATGGGAAAGTGTCCTGGGTTCAGCAGTAGCAGTCATGTTTTTTCCTTTGTGGTAGCTGGTGCAGTGCTGTGTTTTGACTTCCAGCCTGGGAACAGTGTTGGTGAAGCCGATGTTTTCGGTTGTTGCTAAGTGATGTTTACCCTGACCAAGGACTTTGTGAGGCTCATGCTCTTCCAGGGAGGAGGGGAAGCCGGGAGGAAGCAGAGACGGGTGCCTGACCTGGGCTAGCCAGGGAGGTATTCCATACCGCAGCACATCATGCCCGGGGTGGGAGGTAACTGGGAGTTACCCGGAAGGACACGGGCTTTCAGGTGGGACTCGTTTTCTTGGCCGGTGGTATCGTATTCTCTTCCCTTGTTATTTTCCCTTCTCATTGTTGTCGTTGGTGGTAGCGGTGGTGATTTGTGTTGTACATTGGTTGCTGGACTGTTCTTGTCTCAACCTGTGGGAGTTGCACTCTTTTGATCCTCCTCCCTGTTCCTCCGGGAGCGGGGAAGGGGAGAGTCCCGGGGGGGGGGGGAGGGGTTGGGTGTCCCTCGATTGCTCTCAGCCCGGCACCACTCACTGGGAGTGAGTGAACAAGCTGTATGGCTAGGATTTAAACCATGACAGAAAGTAAAATATTTGGCAATGATTAAAGCACATGCAGAAAGGAAAACCTTGTGTTCACGAGACTATGCAAATCATTCGGGCTGTTATACATAAACAGTAACTCTGGGGAAGAAGGAGGTCTGTTGAGATTAAATTCCCACTTCTTCACACATGTTAATGAATAGACTACCTCACTGGTACATTTTCCTTTGTTAAAATTATGTTTTCTGTTCTTCTGTGCCACTGAGTATCAACAGCATTTCTTCTTTATTATTGATTGATTAATGACTTGGCTTCGCAAATGAAGATTTGGGAAAGGCTATACCCACGCTTACTAGAAGCACGATGATGACTGAAAGGGCAATGTGGGATAGGCAAATCCGGTTGGAAAAAAGGCTGCTTGGTCAGTCAGGATGTTTCCAAACTAGACTGTAATCTCCTGGGTCAATCTCAAGCGACCAATGTCCTGAACCGCCTGCATGCAGGGTTGGGTCTGCAGCTTCCAGTGACCCTTATCACCTGCCATTTTGTCCCTCACCTGTCGCTACAGGGCTTTCCAAGTGTGAGTAAACCCTTTGAGCCTCTACAGTGGATTTTTTTGGTGAGGCACACCATACACAGAACTGACCCCACCCTTTACACCTGAGGTTTATCTGTGAAAGAGTTAACCATAGAAAATCTGTGTCCTTATCTGCTTGAGAAGTTTTCATCTCTCTTATCATGTCCAACACTGAAGGCCGTAGGCTAAATTGCACAAAAAGCTGGTATCCAATTAGAAAGATTTCTGCACTGATGAGTCTCTTATAGATCAACAGAATCAAATACTAGGCTAATGTTGGCCCAGTGATGTTGCTACCTGCCCTCTAAGCATTTTGTAATGTTATTGGAGCATGAGAGCAACCAGCCCTTAAGGCAAAATGGGGCAAGAAGGACAGAATGAAGAGAGGGAAAAAGGGCTGGTGGACCCTGCCTTGATGGAGGTAGATGGTTACTCTTCAAGGCTTGCAGTCTATTTTAACTGCAACTGAAAGAACCATTAGACTTCTAGGAAAAAGAATAAAAATTGGTTTATGGCAAAATGGTTAACATTTTAACAGAGACTGTTAAAAGTAAATTGTGAGCTTTTGAAGAGCTCTGACTTGAATTCAGAATGTGAATAAAAGTAAGAAAGAATTGAAGCTTTATGCTCCTAAGCATGTCTCAATATGCGCTTGCTCAAAAGCAATATTCCCCACCTCCACCAAACTACAGGAATATCTGTGTAAACAGTCTGCTAACTGTTCACGCAGTGATCACCCCATACCAAAAGGCAGTACTGCATGTATATAAATGCAGAGTTCAGTGCCCTTCAGCATATGCTTCACTTTACTCCAATATGAGACACCCTCCAAAGGTATAGCGACAGAAAACCCTCCAGACACCTTGCAGCAGTCAATGCTGTCTCTTCTATGCCCTTTTCTAAAGCTTGCCCTCACAGCCAGCTTTCAGAGAATGGGATATGGGCACGATAATGTGCATAATACTCTTCCACTGCCAGACAGCAGATGGTGGACATCGTAACAAGATCAGAACAGTGGTTTTGCACCAAGCTGCTTCTGGGCTAAAAGTCAGGATTGAATAAGTTGTGCTAAAAGACCAGCCTGAGGCTTCAAACAATTGAATTATTACTGGAAGGAAAAAAAGTTTTACTATGTTCGCATGTTTGTTTTTTCCTTAGTTATGCAAGTTATTTTCCAGATTCTCAGACATGTTTGCAAGTATCCACTGATGTAATGTCAGACACCCATGTTAAATCTGATGGTTGTCGTAATGAAGTCATATAGAAAAGATCAGTTCTGCCAATTTCTTTAACTGTCCTTTTGTGTGTGTTCATATATTCTGTTTTAAATTGCTGCTTTGTTTGTGATTGGTTGTTGGGTTTTTTTGCAGGTTAAGATGTGTTTATGAAAAGTTCCTGTTTGGCTTCTCCTCACCTTATATTCATTATTTTAAACTTAGGTGTAGAGAAGACAGCACAGGGTTTTGGTCTTTAGGTAAATCTGTGAGACATTTGCAGTGAAAGTGTATATCATCCTTTAGGGTGGCATATGAAAAACTGATTTGATTTTATACAAATGGTAGTAGGTGGCAATATTTTGTATTGCTGGAATAGTAGTTTTCAGTAATGGCTCTCATGAGCCTTCAGTAATTTAGATCAATGCCTTCAGGCTTTAAGTTTGACCTGTACCTTCTGTCTTGATCTATATGTTAGCTTAGGATTCAGGACTGTGCTTGAATCCAGATTCCCTAATTGTCCTTGATAGTTATAAATTAGCGCTCTGTGGAGAACAAATGCTGCCTGGGCAGGGAGGCTGAGGTACAGGCTACTGTGGGTGGATCAGTCTGTGCTCAGGCTTGGCCAGAAGCAGGGAGGGGTTAACTCCCCTTCAGACCTCTCAGCTTTGAGAGCTGGAGTCCATAATCAGACACAGATATTAAAAAAATGACATATGCATCCTGGTACTCATATTTCCCCTCTTTAAGTGAATAGTTCTATCAGACAGGCAGAGATTAATACTGTGTTTTGGTGTCTGAAGTGCAAAATTAGGAGCAGAACAGTCTGAAATTTTCCTTAGCTGAATACAGGCTAGGGAAAGGAGTTAAGGCTTTAGGCAGCCAGGGTGTCTTGCTCGTCTTTAAAATGAAGAAGTAAGGTTTTCCCAGAGAGGCCATCATTCATTAACTGGACAGGAGGCATCTCTGAAAAGTAGAAGTTTACTGTTGCCTTCCTACTTTACCAATCTTTTTTTTTCCCATTAGAAACAAACTAAAAAAATATAAATAAAGCATAGCATCCTGGAATTAACAGAGCCCTACAATTGTGGCAAATGGTGTCTTTCCGCAACACAAATTCAGGGCACTAGGGGTGACAATTTGACCAGGATCCACTACTGTGCTTTTTCTCTATCAACAGACTGTCATGCGCAATTAGGACAAAAAGAGAAAAGAAAAAAGAAGAAAAATAAGACTCTTCTTCCAGACTTAACCCCACAACTAGTGAAGTGAAGTGAACAAGAGTAGAATTAAAATCACATATCCCTCCTTGGCTTTTCGGAGCAAATGATGGACATTCAAGAGGTACTTCCTGTATTATGTTTATTATTTGGTTTGAGCTTTTGATGAAGAAGCAATAAGAAACTTGGCACTGATTTCTTTTAGTATCTCAAGTGCTGAATCCAGCCAGAACAAGTATTCATGAACAGCAGTTTTAGACAAGGACTTGCTTATAATTTCTTCAAAGACCAATGCAAGGAAGAGAATATCTTAGGTGGTGACAGGCAATTGTTTTAAATGGGGAGGTAACAACTGCCTAATCTTTTAAATAGCAAATTGTCAAGAAATGCTCTGTGGAAGGATCTGGCAAAGACTTTGGTTCACTGTCTCCTTCTTTCCGATGTATTTTGTGCCAACAGATCCCTACATTTTGCTTTTTCCTCAAAAGACTATTGGGGAAAGTTCAGGAAAAGGCTGTTGTAACCTGTGAGGGAAGAGTTACAAGAGTAAATAATAATCTCCAACTGCTCACGGCTTTTAAGAAGAGGAAGAGTGGTGATGCCTGTCTATAGTATAGTAGTGAAGTGTGAATCATTGAACACACAGAAATTTTAGTAGTAGGTGATCTAAGTTGTAGGTATTGCTTCGCTTTAGTGGACCTGAATTAATCCTTAAAACCTTCCAGCATTCACAGACTGATATTTGGGTACAGTGCTTTACCTAAAAGGCAGCCTAGGCAGAAATAAGGATGAGTCCTACCCAAAAAGTTAGAAGTCATTCCAGAAATTAAAATTTTGGATTCTAAGACATTAAGAAAACCCCCCAAATTTATATCAAGCTGGTGGCATCCAAATTCAAAGTGACTAAACTTTGCATCAGAAATACTTTTGACCTATTGATTTGTAACAAGAACAATGCAGTCTTGCTGCTGAAACCCCATGATCTTGTGAGACCCCATCTGGGGTGCAGGTTCCTCCATCTCTGGGGCCCCCAACATAAGAAGGACATTGACCTGTTGGAGCAAGTTCAGAGGAAGGCCACAAAGATGATCAGAGGGCTGGAGCACCTCTCCTGTGAAGCCAGGATGAGAGAGTTGGGGCTGTTCAGCCTGGAGCAAAGTAGGGTCTAAGGAGGGAGACCTTTTAGCAACCCTTCAGTAGCTAAAGGGGGCCTACAAGAAAGTCGGAGAGGGACTTCTTGTAGGAGCAAGTAGTGATAGGACAAGTGAGAATGGCTTTAAACTGAAAGCAGGTAGATTTAGATTAGATATAAGGAAGAAATTCTTCACCGAAACGGTGGTGAGTCACTTGGCACAGGTTGCTCAGAGAAGCTGTGGCTTCCCCATCCCTGGCAGTGCTCAAGGCCAGGTTGGATGCAACCTGGTGTAGGGAAATGTGTTTCTGCCTGTGGCATGAGAGTTGGAACTAGGTGATCTTTAAGGTCCCTTCCAACTCAAACCATTCTGTGATTCTATGATAAAAATAAAAATTTCACCTGTGAATGGTGAATCCAGTGAAAATGGATGTATCTTCTGTGTCTTCTTACTATCTGAATTTTTAGTAGCATATATTTTGAGATTATTATAATCCGTGTAGGATAAAATATGAAAACTGTCCATCTGGGATGTTTTTGAATAAAGCTAACAGCTTGCTTTGTCTTTAGAGCATTTAAGAAACCGTTGTCTTGTAGGATATGAACTCTTGAGCATGAAAGCAGTTGTGACTGACAGTTTAAAAAGTTACATGTGAAAATTATATATCATAGAATCACAGAACGGTTTGCATAGGTGTCGTGGTTTAAACCCAGTCAGGTAATTCGTTCGCTCACTTCCCCCCCTTTCTTGCCCTCCCCCCGCTCTCGGAGGGACGGAGAGGAGAATCAAAAGAATGCAACTCCCACGGGTTGAGATAAGAACAGTTTAGTAACTAAGGTATAACACAAATCACTACTGCTACCACCAATGATAATAAAGATAAAGGAAATAACAAGGGAACAGAATACAGCACCTCAGCACCAGCTGACCGATAACTCGCCCCCCAAGCCCGACCAAGCTCCGACCGATACCTCCTCCAACCCTGCAGTCTCCCAGCCCTTCCAGCTAACTCCCAGTTACATGCTGGGCATGACGTGCTGTGGTATGGAATAGCTCTTTGGTCAGTTTGGGTCAGGTGTCCTGTCTCTGCTTCCTCCCAGCTTCCCCTCCTCCCTGGCAGAGCATGAGGCTCACAAAGTCCTTGGCCAAACCAAAACATCTCTATCAGCTCTGTTCCTGAGCCGAAAGTCAAAACACTGCACTGCACCAGCTACCAAGGAGGAGAAACATGACTGCTACTGCTGAACCCAGGACAATAGGAAAGGACATTAAGCTTATCTAGTTCCAATCCTCCTGTTGTGGGCAAGGATGCCCACTTCAGATACTGGAAGGCTGCTATGCAGTCACCACACAGTCTTCTTTTCTCCAGGTTGAACAGCCCCAGCTTCCTTAGGCTCTTTATTTGCCAGTCAGTGTTAGTTGGATAGCTGATACTGATGCCCTAAGATTTCTTTGAAGTTTCCTGCTTTGCCTCTGGTGACATGTGGTTCAGTCATAAATAAGTATTTTCCTTTTGGGCACCATTGCTGTCAGAGCCTAAAGCTGCAAATGACTCCTGAGAACAGCATTTCTTTTTTACAGAGGTGCTGTATTTTAGTGGGATTATGTGTGCAGGAGGGCTGGAAGGGAAGGCTCCAGCAACTGTGAGTACTGGCTATACTCTAAAACTTACCTGATGCTGAAGTCCTTCCAGAGCATGTAGGTTTTGAAGCTGGATTCTGAGGGAAGGAAGTATCAGGGTCCTTGTTTCTTTGGAGCCCTTGTCCAAGACTGACAAGCACAGTTTCCATAGAAAATGGCTAGAAACTTTCTTACTTTAAATTCAGAAGTCTTTGTGCAGTAGAATGTCAACTTTGAGACTGAAGAAAATTGCATCACAAGGAAGAGAGGGCAGGTACTTTGGAAAGCAGAGTGACGACATAGGAAGAAAATATCTGCTAAAGCTAATAGAACAAGAAAAAAAATATATTTGATCCTAGCATTATTTATAAATTTAAAGTATTAGTAATAAAAATTCTAACAAAGATGTTACTGAGACATAACATTAGGTCCTTTTATCCATCGGAAGCCATCTCAATGGCAGTTGCAGTCTCCTCAAAGACAGCAGAGTGCAAAATACATGCTTTATTTTTTTCCCCACAGATCTACACCACTGGAATTCTAGTAGTGTCAAGAAAAAGAACTAAGAAGTGTTATGGGAGACGAAAGAGAATGCACAGAAAAGCTCCTTTGTCTTCTCTTTTCCTCTGTCTTTATATTCTTTTCTTCTTCACTTCTTTGATTCCTTTATAGAGGGAGAAACAAAATCAGTTGTAAGTATACATAAGTGAGTAATATTTTTATTTGTTTGGTAGACAAGATATGCAGATAAAGAAAACCCACATGCAGGGTGCAGTGAAGTCGTGACACTGTGACTGTGGGACTAAGGTTAAAGGGACAGTCCCTTTGGACTCTGCCAGGGTTGGGCTCCCTTAGGCAAGAGAAGAAAGCCAACAATTCCTAGTTGTTGTAAGAAGAAGAGGCCGCTGCTTCCACTGCAGAATTAATAAGGTGGACGGATGCATCCCACTAAACTGCTAGAGAGGTAGGGTTTTTTTCAGTCAGTAGAGCACAGAAAATTAGAGACAGAAAAAGACCAAAGCAACACTAGGACTGCATGTTCAAGAATTAAAATCCTAAGCGAGAAAAGCAATATTTGCAAGTCAAGCAGAAAGTCTCTAGTTACAAGAATAGTTGAGAGACAGACAAATAACAGGATATGGCTGGTAGAATAAATAGGCAAGGAGTCCACAGGCGTTTCCATGAGTCACCACTGGGCTATGTACAATAACCAAAATGGCACAGAGAAATGATTCAAGCAGATCCAAAGGAAGTGGATGCAGAAGACATAAAAAGAAAGATAAAAGTGTTGTAAAGCTGAGGAGACAGGGTAATGGATGAGATGGAATGATGTCATGGAGAGATACCTTTCTTGGCCAGACATGTGGAAAATTGAGGTACATAGATTATAGTTCTGTTTATGATCCACTGCCAGCAACTGGTTGTTTACAGCACTTAGGGTTAAGATGACAGCTGTACCTTAATATGACGGGAAACCTTATTTCACGGCAAGTCTGATTGGTCTGGCAAGGGATCGCGTCTGGTAGCAATGGAGGTCTGGAGAGACTTTTTAAATCTAGTGCACATCTGAAAAGAACCTAAGTGGAAAAGGAAGAATTTATCTTTCTTTTTCAGATTTATGGTACTGAAAAAGAAAGATTTTTTTTTTTTTTCCGAGAATAATTGCTGGATACTGGTGGAAGCAAACAAAATCAAATGGGCAATGTGGAAATCAAAGCATATTTTAAAATGAAGGATTTGTTTTTATTCTTACCAGGAGTAAAATCTGGAATGAACCTGAGTGCACTGATACCATGTAAGTGTCTGAAACGAAATAAACAGTTTTCTGACTGAATGGCTATCCCCATGGCAATAGGATAGGATCTCTCACACTGAAGACTGAAAGGAATGAACAGATGAGAAAGAAGCACAGTAGGTCCTGAGACAGAACAAGGTACATCATGTATCCTTAGAGCTGAGCTGTGAAGGATATATGCAGAAGGAACATTCCCTGTATTTCAAGGGTTTATCAGTAATATGAGATAGAATTACACTGCAAGTCAGGCAAGGACAGAAAGAACCCTTGTTAATTTTAGAAGCACTGGGATTATTGTGTCTGGAGCATTAAAGGTGCATTATTTAATGGGTGACTAAAACTTTTATTAACTCCTCTTCAGTTACATTTATTTTCTATTCCATTGCTCAAGCACAGACCTGGATAGTTACCAGGATAAGCTTTAAAGCCAATGGGAGCTGTGCCTACTTATTCCAGTGTTGGAAGGTACTCTTTAGATTCAGCTCTAAATGGAATAACTCTTGCAAAACTGAAGCAGATCTCTATATGATTTTTTTTGTTAGTTTTTATTTTTTTTATTTGTGCTGTAAAGCATGAAATGAGAAATAAAAATGTCATTGGCACCAACTAAATTCTAAGTTCTTTTGGCAAAAGCAAAAAAATAGATGTTCTGACACAGACTGTTCCCATTTGACATGAACAAAACCATTAAAGTATTTGAAAGAAAAGCCAAAGAAATACAGCATTAACTTCATAAAATATGATGTGGCAATTTCATGCCTTTTCTCTATAGGTTCAGGGATCAGATTTCTCACTCAAGCTATGACCAGCTCAATTCTCTCCATTCCTACATGTCCCATATCCTCACAGAGCACCCCACTTTCCAGCCAGGTAGGACAACTCTAGGTTGAACTTTCTCTCTAATCTCTGTTAATATTCTAATGTTCTATTAGAAAAATGATATATATATATTCTTTATATCACAGAGGGTGAGTGTGGACAACTTGCTTGGTTGGTTTACACCAGGAAAGTCAGAAGGCAGGTTTTGGTTCCCTCAGGAGGAAATGGAACTTCATTTGCATCTCTAGTATCCTGCACATTACTGAAAAATCCTGAAAAGCTCTGTTTCTTGAGCCCTGGTGTAACTGGCCAACGTTATTTTTTTTTCTTTTGTTCTGGTTTCGTATGATGGGTTCTTAAAGCAAACAAAACCCACTTAAAAGCTTTCAATTCAGATGGGCTAAATTTGTTATATAAATTTGGACAGATTGAAAACCTAGTTTTACCAATTATTAGTCACGAGAAAAAAATCTACTCAGCTAGTGTTGAGAGGGAGAACAGCCTCCCCAGATGATCTTCACAGATCTCTTCAAGCTCATTTTCAGTGGGAAACACCCTGGGCTTCACCTTTTCTTCCCACCAAAAGTCTCTCACACAAAGAAAAAAGGAAAGGTGAGGTGACTTGTTTTATTCTTCCATAAACAGAAGTATCTCCTGGAGAGTAATTTATTCTCCCTGAGCCTTTTAGCCCTTTCACTCTTAGTGAAGCTAAAGTATGCTACCCTGCCATGAGGCTGAGGGAGGGTTGCTATATCTTGTGTTTTAAAATCATTGGACCATCCTAAATTTCCATACAATTATGAAAACAAAAAAGCTGAAGCAATAATTGGCTTGGTCCTGATTTCCTCCACAGTTAGCACAGTTACTGACACATTTAGATTAAAAGCAGAGACTGGAAATAAAATAACCAATTTTTGGTAGTGCTATATGACATCTTTGGAAACTTCAGTGGAAAGAGCTATTCTCCAGCAAACTACAGTTTCAGGGATAAGTATGGACAATTACTTCAAATTGCCATGCAGGATCTGAAACAAGAACCTAGAAATCATGGTGATCAGTTTATTTCAGATGGCTTTTGGTTTGTGAAGGTTCCTCACTGAAAGCAGTTTAGCTACAGGAGAAAGCACAAAAAGACACCTTTGCAAGCTTTCTGTGACAATGCATAAATATAATGCATAAAGGATAATAAGATTACAAAGTTGAGCAATTTAATTGAAAAAAAAAAAAAAACGAATTTACAGAATTCTAGGATAATTCAGATAGGAAGAGGTGCCAGGATTGCTAGTCCAACCTCCTGTTCAAAGCAGAACATGGGTTTCAGACCAGGTTGCTTATGGTTTTATCCAGATGAGTTCTGGAAATGTGCAGTCCTGAGGAAAGCTGCTCCCCTGCTGGGCTGTCCTCACAATGTAAAGTTTTTTTCTTTCCATGCAATCTGAACCTTATTGTAATTTAGGTTTATTCTTTCTCATCCTGCCTGTCCCTGTCTTCTTAATGACCTTGTCACGGGCCCTGGAAGGCTGCTTGTAGGACCCCCTTTAAGATGTCCCTGAATTAACTTTAGGAAACTTAATTAAACTTTCCTCCTCAACTTTATTTCACTTTCCTTGTGTATATACATATAGCATGTGCTAACATAGAGTCTCTAAGTTACATGAACAAGTGCTAACTTCTTCATCAAGATTTTATCCTTATTTAATGAAAGGGATGGATGGCCTCTTACTTGAAGGGTAGCAACTTACTAAATTTTTATTCTTCATTGTTCAGATGTGACCTCATTCCTTGTTTACAGCACACTCTATAATTAACTCCAAGGATGTTTTTCTCATTAATTCCCTCACAGGTTTCTAATAGTATTGTCTGTGAGACTTGTGTGGGAACTGGAATGTGAAATTGCATAGAATAGTCTTGTATTTTTAATTTCTGATAAAGAAAACATATAAAAATGTACCTGCAAAAAAATGATATTAGAAATTGACCCATTTATGTGGAATAGCTCATACTGAATGAAGCTGTACTTGTTAAGTTACATGATTTGTTTTTGCAATTTCATGATTTCAAAAAACAGGTGGCCTCAAAGTATATTATGCTTATTTTACAAGTAGGAATTTGAAGCACAGAATCAAATTGTAGGGCAACCATGTATTTTGTGTGTCTAAGCTGAAACACCTGAGAATGTTGTTAAACAGAGAGCTGAGAGAATTTTTCAGAGTTCTCAGCCACTGTGCTCTTCCAAACAGAGGTGAGCACTTGTGAACCTTAAGGAGACTATGATGCTCTACAAAGAGTATAGAAGGGGCTTGAGTCTTTTTTCCTAGTCTATGAGGGTCTTGCACAGGGACAAGCATCTTGACTTAATTACATTTCCAGCTGTTTTGGAGGACAGAGCACAGCTCATACATCTGTTGGGAAGGAGAACTGCCAAAGAGTTGACACTGTACTTACAAGCCCAGTGCAAAACTAAAAATAAGTGATGATTTTCTGATTTGGCTAGCCTGCTTCCAGACACAGCAGGTTTTGGATGTCGACAGAGAGAGGGAGCCAGCATCTCTGCTCAGAACAGCATCTGCATCTTCTGCAGCAGTAGGAATGTGTGGAAGGGCATGGACCATCTACCCCTGGCACAGCAAGGACCTCAGACTAGAGCGAGCTCCTAATGCGGATGCAACTCTGTGGCTGTTGGCTGTGAAGACACCAGAGGCCTCTCACCAGGGCCCCAGCTTAGATGTGCTCTTTCCCATAGCCCATCTATGGGGGGGAAGACCTATGTCGCCAACTGAGGGAGCTGCAGGATGTGGTCCACAGGCTGTGCAGCATCAGAGATGGCAAACAAGAGATTGACTAGAATTTTCTCCAAAGCCCTGCAGGTAACCAGAACCTGAACTCCAGGTGTGTTGACAGAAGGGAAGGCAGGGAGCATGCTTGTGGCACTGAGAAATGGAGACTGCTGTGAGGGTGAAGGCTGAAACCTGGTGAGTTCTAGCCCTAGGAGAATGGCTCCAACCCCATCTGCAGATCTGTAGCTCCAGAAAGGGGTCAGTGTCCCAGTAGCAGAGGAGGGTCTGTGTCCCTGAAGCCTCTGAGTTGTCAGCATAAGATGGTGAAATTCAGGATCCTGATTTAAAAAAAAAAAGAAAAAAAGAAGCAAGGCAAGGAGCAGGATCGTAACCCTAGACTTCAGGAGAGCAGATTTTTGTCTGTTTAAGGATCTTCTTTGAAGAATACCATGAGATTCAGAAATGGAGGCCTACCTGTGGTGAAGGATGATCACATCAGGAGGCATTCAAACAAAATGAACATGCACAAGTCCATGGGACCTGAGAGCATACTCCCATGAGGGCTAAAGGAGTTGGCTGGTGTCCTTGTGAGGCAACTCTAGGTTACCTTTGAAAAGGTCATGGTGATCAGGGGAGGTTTCTGAGGACTGAATGAAAGCAAATGCCTCTCCCGTCTTCAAGAAGGGCAAGGAGGAAGATCTCAGGAACTACAGTCTTGACAACCTCCATTTGACCCCTGGGAATATCCTGGAGCAACTAAAATCCTGGAAATCATATCTACACACGTCCAAGGCAAGACAGTGATTGGGAACAGGCAGCATGAATTTATGAAGGGGAAATAATTTCTGACCAACCTGACAGCCTGCTATGATGAGGTGGATGAAGGGAGACTACTGGATGTTGTTTATATTACCTCTGGTAAGGCTTTTGACACTAGATCTCATAATGTCCTTATAGACAACCTGAGGAAGAGAGGTTAGACAGGTGGACAGTGAGGTAAATAAAAAAAATGGCTGGAGTGCTGGGCTGAAAAGGTTATGATCTGTCTGTGTCATAAAGCCCAGCTGGAGGCCTGTCACTAGTGATGCATCCCAGGGGTCAATACTGAGGCCAGTGCTGTTTAACTTCATTAATCATCTGGGCAATGGAGCAGAGTACACCCTCATCAAGTCTGCAGATGACACTAAACAAGGAGCTGCTGATATATCAAATGCTTGTGTCACCATTCAGAAGGACCTTGGCAGGCTGGAAATAAGCGCCAGTAGTATCTAATGAAGTTCAGCAAAGGGAAATGCCAAATCCTGGGTAGGAAATCCTTGTACAAGTGGGGATATACCTCCATGATGAGGGCCAGTGTGCTGGCAAATAGTTTAACAGAATAGACAATTGGGGTCTTGGTGGACAGCAAATTGAACATGACCCAGAAACGCACTCCTGCAGCAAAGAAGGCCAAAACCTTCCTGGGCTGCCTGGTGAGAAGCATTGCCATCATTTTGAGGGAGGTAATCCTTCCCCTCTACTCAGCTTTGTTGAGACATGTCCAGAGTGCTGGACTGAAGTCTGAGCTTCCCTGTACAACCAAGACATAGTGGTCCATACTGGTTCATACTGGATCATACAGGTGCAAGTCCAGCAAAAGGCCACAAAGGCAATATAGGGGTTGAGGCATGTATGAGAAGAAGTTGAACAAGCTGTGACTGTTCACTCTGGAAAAGAGAAAACTCAGGGGGTCTTACGAATGTTTATTGATGGGAGGGAGTAAAGATGGAGCCAGACCCTCAATGGTATTCAGTAACAGAAAAAGATGCATTTGGCATGAAAGAAAATAAGGGAAATTCTATTTAAGCATAACAAAAAATACTTCACTGAGAGGGTTACAGAGCACTGGCACAGGGTGCATAGAGAGATTGTGAGTTCTTCATCTGTGGTGATGTTCAAAACCCAACTAGATGCAGTCTTGGGCAACAGGCTGTAGCTGACCCTGCTATGAGAAGGGACTAGATATCTCCAAAGGTGTCCTCCAGCCTTAAATGGTCTGTGACTCTGGTTCTATGACTTCTTCTCTCTCTTAATCTGGCATTTCAATTAACTTTCTACAGACAACAAAATGGGCAGAGCTTGAAGAAAGAGCATTACAACTCTTTCTTTTACTTCCCCCTTAAAATATTCTCAGAAATATTCACAGAAACCTCCCACTTGTGGTCTTTAGAGTCTTCATGGATTCTGTGGAGTTTTCTCCATATATTCTAAAGTGTAGGTCCTGAACACTACCACTACTCAGAACCTGTGTGGATTTATACTTATGCCAAAGAAAGAGGCATATTCATTCCATAGTCCTGTCTCTGTTCTCAGTAACAGATTTGAGAAAAGTTTCCCTTGTGTGACTTTGCTGTCCCAGTTTCCTTTAACATGGCAGTTGGCATTGGTTTCACTTGTGTTTTTTATGATTCTCAATGGTCTTTTCACCCATGCATTCATCAAAGTAAATTTAAACTAATTAATCTTTGTGGTTTCTATAATGTTCTGCAGCAATCATTCCACAACACTTAGGTTTTTGACTACCTCTCTTTGCTTTAAAGTTGCCATTTAGATTCATTTACTCATTCCTGTGTTGTGCCTAGTAAATCATCTCTCCCTTTTTCATGTTCTCCATGGTGCTAATGATTTCATACACTCTTAAAATGTTCACCTAAGTAATTTTTTTCTGTGCTAAAGAATGCTAATCTATCTACTTCCAGTTGTTTCATACCCCTATTCATCGTCACCTTCCTCTCTCACCTTCCTCTGTCTTTATTCTATTCGACATGTCCATGGGCTGGGAGGAGAGGACCGTACATAATGCTAAAGATGTGGACAGACAGTAGAAACATATTTTTCTTTTCTTTTCTTTGATTCTTTCCCTTTTGTAATAATTTGTAATGTTTTAAGTAATGAGCAGACACCTCCCTAGAATGAACTGCAATGCTTTCATGATCCATTTTCTGAGATATAATAACAGATATAGAGCCTCCAGTGAGCTATTTTTCTCCACATGTTTAGCATTCATCTACATTAAAACTTACCTGCAATTTACAATTTTGCTAGACCAAATGATTTCCCACAGCTATACCCCAGTTTTGTTAGGCCATGGTACATTCACTCTTTCTGGCTTTGCTGTGCTTTGATTCAGATACCTCTTCCTGCTTTGTGGCCCACCTAGAGCCACCTCCTCCACAGTAGAAAACTTGCCACTATTCTTTTGGTGGTAAATTGAGGTGCTTTATTTGATTCTTTATTATACTCACCCATCCTGAGTAACCATTTCATCAAAAAATAATAGAGCTAGTTCTTGCTACCCCAATGTTACTGCAATGCCATTTGAAATAATTGCATTCCAAGCCACATGGAATTCTATATAGGGGTATTTTTTTGTTTATTTCCAAAAATTTACATACCTGATATCAACGTGTAGCAGTGAAGTTATATTGCTTCAGTTTTCTGCAGGGGAAAATATATCCTATAGAAACAATCCTATACATCCTTAGGAATATTCTTACTTTACTGTATAGTATTAAATGCAGACACATGTCAGTCTTGGTGTCTTTTCAGGTAGGTACTATATTTTTGTTACTAACGTATTCCAGCTATTTAGGACATAGGTAATTTGAGCTAGTTAGTTATATTTTCAAATTCAAATTTCACTGCACTCTTATGCCTATTGAAAAACAAGCTGTAATTTATCCAGGAATACTATATTTCACAAAAATAAATGTATATGATAATTTGTTTATGCATGGTTACTGTCTAGTATTGTAATCTCAGAGAAGGCAGAACAACTACCAAAAAGCCTTATCATAAACAAATGTACATAATATAAAACAAATGCATATAATATAAAAAGATCTCTATATGTAATTCCTTAATGGACCAAATCTTCCTATATCTCAAGCACTGTCTCTTTCAGATGACTTGCTATATATATTCTTTGTACTTTTTGTAAGCCAAACAGCCTCAATGAAAGCAATTGTTCTTTTTAGGTCAACATTAAAATCTTGTCCTGCTCTTAGGTATTTGATTCTGTAAATCATCCTCATACCTATTTTTTGAAACATTTCTTTTCTGTAATAGCTGGGCAATTATCTGCGTGCTTTCATATAAAACTTCAACAGTACTGAAAACCTTCTCTTACAGTGGGCTCTAGGAATACACTGTACTGGTTCTCCAGGGTTATCTTTTGTAGGGTCGTGTTCCTAACAATAGTGCCAGGAATAATAGCCCTCATTTTCACCTGAAACCAGACCACATTTATAATCAGCTTCATAGTACATAGCATACCTCTTGACTTAGCTCCATTGCACTGTCAAAATGCTCTGAGTGCATATCCAACCACTAATTCTTTCCCCACTTTGTGTTCAATTTGCAAATCATATATTTGTAGCTGAAAAAAATAAGCTCTATTCTTAGCAGCAGCAGAATGGTTTGCCAGGCCCCTTTTGGCATTGTCAACAAGTGGTTTATGGTCAGTGTCAGCTAATTGTGGCCTCCCATAAATAAAACATGAAACATTTTTTACTCATGGACTGAGACCAAAACCACATTCTTTATTTGAGTTTATTGAAAGCTTGGTTTTAGTTCATTCCTATGATGATTATTCTATTGGGGTTTTTAAGTTCTGACCACACCATTGCAAAGGATTGTGCAACGCTTTTCTTAGAGCCATCAGTGAACAGACTTGTTTTGTGTTTATCATCATAGCAACTCATGACTGAAATCTCATTGACCCTTTTAATCTCTTTCGTTTTTTCAGGACTAGAATAAGTGTTTTGTCTTTAGTGGGATACAGCCTCCTGGTTCATTAAGCAAGGAAAATAAACACTTGTATTTACCATTTCTCTAGGTAATAGAAAATGTTCGATTTTAGTGTGATTATTTAGCTTCTTGGAGTTGACATCTAAACTAAGGGGATTTTTCTGTGTGGAGTTGCACATGCCTGGATGTTTGCTGGTTCTCTTGCTGCATGTTACTGAGGCAAAACTATACTTACCTATATTCTTGCCCCAGATTTAGGGGGTTTTATATGGGTCCTGGGTTCAGCAGTAGCCGTCATTTTTCTCCTTAGTAGCTGGTGCAATGCTGTGGTTTTGACTTTCAGCCTGGGAACAGCGCAGATAACAGCAATGTTTTTAGTTGCTGCTCAGTAATGTTTGCTCTGACCAAGGACTTTCTGAGTCTCATGCTCTGCCAGGGAGGAGGGGAAGCCAGGAGGAAGCAGAGACAGGACACCTGACCCGAACTAGCCAAAGGGGTGTTCCATACCACAGCACATCATGCCTAGTATATAAACTGGAGACAGTTACCCAGAAGGGTTAAATCACTGCTCGGGTTGGGCTGGGTATCGGTCAGCAGGTACTGAGCGGTTATATTCTCTTCCCTTGTTATTTCCCTTATCACTGTTATTATTGGTGATAGCAGCAGCGGTTTGTGTTATACCTCAGTTACTGGACAGCTCTTATCTCAACCTGTGGGAGTTACATTCTTTTGATTCTCCTCCCCATCCCTCTGGGAGTGGGGCGGGGGAGTGAGTGAGTGGCTGCATGGTTCTGAGCTACTGGCTGGGCTTAAACCACAATATGATAGCTGCGGTTTTTCAAGTGAGTACATAGAACATATGTGCAGTTCTTCAGGAGCCTGCATGCACTTCCCACAGGGTCACAGCCTCCTTCTGGCATCCTCTGCTCTGGCATGGGGTCCTCCATGGGCTGCAGGTGGATATATCTGCTCCACCATGGATCTCCATGGGCTGCAGAGGAACAGCCTGCCTCATCATGTTCCAGTGTTTGAAAAGTGGCTACAAAGGGGACTGAGACTCCTTTTTTACACAGAGTCACACTGAGGAGTGATGGGCACAGGTTGATGTTCTGGGATGTTCTGGCTGGACACAAGAGGAAAATTTTTCACAAGGTAAACAATCAGTTGCTGGAATGGTCTCCATGGGAGGTGGTGGATTTGCCAGCATTGGACCCTGTTAAATTCGGCTGGACAGGGTGTTGGGGCATCTAGTCTGGGTCATGCTTTGCCAAGAAAGGTTGGACCAGATGATTCTTGAAGTCCCTTCCAAACCTGAATTCCATGATTCCGGCAGCCCAACCATGGTTTCCCTCAGGGGCTTGCAGAAGAATCTCTGCTCTGGCGCAGGGAGCACCTCCTCCCCCTTCTTCTTCCTGACCTTGGTGTTTGCAGAGCTGTTTCTCTCATATGTTCTCACTTCTCTCTCTAGCTGCAATTGCTGTTGTGCAGCAGGCTTCTTCTCACAGAAGCCATCCCAGTAACCCCCTCCTCACCCCCCACTATCAAACCCCTGCCATGCAAACACAATATATACTTACCATACTCTTCTTTTTGCTTTTTCACACAAACACATACACGAAGTTGACACCAGAGGAGCAATTAGAAAATCTGCTGAAAATACTTGGTGAAGGGTGGTTGCTCAGCAAGCTGCAGACTTGCAGGAGAGCAGCCCATGACAAAAGGAGATAGGCAGTGAAGCCAAGAAGCTGCAGGCCATGGCTGATGGTGAGCAAGCTCAGGAGGAAGCAGAATGGGCCACTCCTGGAGAAGGTCAGTGATGCCCAGCAGCAAAGACCCCAGGAACAAGAGCCTCCTGAACAAGGGAAGCCAGAGCCAAAGGAGGCCATGCATAGAGGTGCATATGGGACTGAGCTGCCACCCGTCAAGGGCTTCTTTGGCTCACAGGGTCTTGACCCAGGGCACACTGTATTATGAATAGTATATTCCATTAGCTCTCAGGCTGACTGTCCGTTTATCATTTCTTGCATCATTGTCCTACAAGGCTTGTTTGAGCTAGTAATACGGTGGCTTTCATTATTCCTCCTATGCATGTGCACCACAGAAGTGTTTCCAAGGTTTTGTATCTTTTTCAATATGTTTGGCATTGACAGTGCTGTTTGGAAAAGGATACATAGCTTTTTGTGCTATTTCCTCGTGGAATTTTATTTTGAGTATTTGCATACTTTTCTGTCCATCATGACTTTCTGTGCTTAGGTGTCCACTCCTAATGCATGTCATTCTGGACAGGTAGGCTCCTTTCCTTGAGGAAACCTAATGACTTTGTCAAAAGGTTAACTTTTGGAACTCACAACAGTCTTGAGGTGTTTTATTTTGCATCTATATCCAAATTTGTCATTTAATACATGATTTGGTTAGTGCTACACAGATTCCAAACTGCAGCCTTCAACTGTCAGCCTTTGTTCAATATTTTTACTTCTTTTTACTTCTTAGGTGTTGCAACCTGTTTCTTCTAACTTTCACCTTCATGTAGGGACACAGAAAGGATAAGAAACAGCAGAGGACAAAGTCAAGATGAAATTCTACAAAATCAATAGCTACACTCTTGTTTGTGGAACAGAATGTGTTAAATGAACATAGTATTACACTGCACTGGCTGTAAAAATTTTAGCTTTCCTGATTTCTTTCAGTTACTATTGCTCAGAAGTTCCTAAAACTATCACTGTCAGGAAGTTCAAGACATGAGTAATTTCATCCCCCAGACTCTGCCATCTATGAAGAAACACTTGTATAAAGAAAAGGCTGATTTTTAGCAGAAATTGTTTTAGTCTCACAGCTGTTTAAACGGACAGGAATTTGCTGCCTCTTTGTACTGTCCCTTAAAAATGATGTTTTATTAAACTTCTTTGTCTAACACATCAAAATGAAATAAAATTAATTTTTGAGCTACCAAAAGATGCTGTTGAAGGAATATGTTACAAGTATATGCACAGGAAAAGAATGTATTTGTTGCCTGCTTTCTTCTCCAGTTCTGACCCAAGTGACCCATTCTCCTGCCTTAGCATCTTCGCAGAGAATATGAACGAGCTCCTAATTCTAAAGGACAGTCATACAATTTCCATCACTCAGCATTCCAGTTTTCCTCCCTATAAAGCTTTTCATGATGGAGGGCTACACACACTGACCTGAAATACGGACTCACAGAATGATTTGAGTTGAAAGGGACCTTAAAAGGTCAGCTAGTCCAACCCCCTGCCAAGGGCAGGGGCACCTTCCACTAGACCAGGTTGCTCAGAATCCCCTCCAGTGTGACCTTGAACATATTTAATGATAAGACATCCAAAACTTCTCTGGGCAAACTGTATGCTTCAGTTCTTATACTGAGGACATTCATATTCATATTTATTGGTGCTTCTTCATGCCTTCAGTAAAGCAGCTCTTTCTTTTCAAGCTAGGAGCATTTCTTCATAGGAGTGCTCACTTATAGGTCAGTTCCCCCATACTGATCTAAAGACACTTCTCCTATACAGCACCCCTTCACTGCAACCAAAATTCTCTTCTGGCTTTTGCAAAAAACAGGCATCAAATAACACAGAAGAAGGAGCTATTCTACCTCTCCACACCACCTATGAGTAGAGAAAAACCTTCCTACCCCATGCCTAACCACTAAATAAGAACTTTCCATCCTGACTTTACCTCTGTGAATTTTATGGTCTCCAACCATCCTCCCACTTTCCTCAGCAGTGATGTTCAGCAATTATAGCACCCACATGTCCTCTGAGGTCCACCAGGCCAGAGCCCACCCTGGCATGTGCATGTCCAGGGCTGTGGTTGCACTACGAGGGCTGGGGCCGTGCGTGGGGCTGTACCATAGGCAGTGCCAGCTGGGAGCCCTGGGCACAGATGGCTCCCAGACACCATGTCCTATGCTCTGGTGTGGCTGCTGGCACTGGATTTGCTCACAGTTAGAAAGGGTTTGATTTTCTCAGTGTATCTCCCATGAAAATTAACTGTTTCTGTTTAATGCATCAGCTACTCCTCTAAATTACAGGTACAAAGTTAGTGGCGGATTGTGCACTGCCATGACCTCCTATTGATGTATTATTATTTGAACATCTGCCTGTTTAAAATGCCCTACTTGCTCTAATTGCAACTTTAGGCAGCATCTTGGCACAATGCACTTTTGGGGTTTGATTGACTATTTTGTCTATTTTCACCTTCTGTGGAATGATTTTTCTCCTTTACAACAGACATAGTCTTCTCTGGAAACATTTAAAACTACAGCCTTACAAGTTACTGCAAAGATCAGAGGGTGAGAAGTTCCCCCCTCCCAACATTTCTGAGTGTACATGTTGACTGGTTAAAAGCACTCTTGTATGCGATGTTCTGCATTCCACCTGTGAATCTGGCACCTTGCATTTAGTATTCCTGTTCCATGCAGAATCTATTTTTTTTCCTTGAAGGAGGAAGTCCAGAAACTGTGATTATGAAAGGGTTTACAGATGAATTCACAATTTAGAGCCTCAAAACCACTGTTTTGCTGCTTTTTTATCCTGGATTAGAGATCACAGGTTCCTGGAAGCCCTCTGCCCCAAACAGCCAAACAGCTAATACAATCTTCTTAAACACACTGTACTAGCTCTCTGCATGAGGTGCACTGTGGGTGAGCAAGCTTGCCTGGAGAACGCTTGACTGATTGGGCTCCATAAGAAACGCAGCAAGGAAAGATAGTGGATGTAGACCCCTTAGTTGCTATCACTTGTTCAGCATTTTTGTGATTACCCCCTCGCATTAGACATCTGTGAGAGAAATTCAGCTTGCATCTGAGGTTGACACAGCCAGTTTGCACCTGCAGAGTGGGAATGTTCATATTTCTTCAGGTCCTTTTTCCAATTGTCTGAAAGAAGTCAATACACAGTAGTTCAGAGACAGAATGAGGATTTAATCCTTGTTCCTGGTGAATTAAGGTATGCCACCAGAAAAGTGGATACAAGGCTGCCAGATTTGATGAATATGAAGTATACTACAGCAGTAATGTTAACTAAAACTACAGCAGTATTTAGGCTTTCTCCCTGGTAGTTAAGTATATTGATCACTAGTCTATAAAATCATTTTCACTGTCCCACTGAAAGTAGGAACTTACCTATAATGCCTGGGTACCATTCTTGGTTTCAGGAATAAGGTTGTGTTCTCTCTTAGTAATGATGAAAGCTCCTTTCTTCTTTTTTTTTAATTTGTTTTTTGTTTGTTTGGTTGTTTTTTCACCATTCCTGGAGTTGCAAACATAAAGGAAGATCAGCCTCAGATGATGGGGAGCTAGAAATTAAATGCAGCATGATTTTAAATAAGTGAGGTATCTTGCATATATCTATGAAAATTTTAAACTACCTTTTTATGTATAATTTTGAGTCCTTTAGCTCATCAAGAATTCTTTCTCCCAGACTTTAAATCTGTTTTTACCTGTTTCCACTGAAAATCTCCTTCATTCCCCAAGTACAGAAAACTACTCTGACTATAAAGCCTTGCATTTGCAGCTTTTTCTTTTCTGTGACTTCTACCAGTTAGATAGTCTTATTTATGACTTTAATATAAATTTCTTCCCTGGTGTATCTGTCATTGTGATCTTGTTGAAATTTTGGTGTAAGTCATAGAAGTTCTTTATCCCTAAAGGCGTTCTTCTGTATGAGAATTTTGTCTTCTCTCACCCCTAGAAATGAAACTTAAGGTTTTCTTGATATTATGTGTTCATTCTCTCCATCTTTGTAATTATTTTCAGTAACTGTGATCTGTCTTAGATTTTATGCATGTGCTTTATTTTAAACTTGTGATAAACTCAAACCTGCATTTTTCCTGAGAGACTGATGGGATGGACAAGAAAGGATTTATGCCCCTTGTTTCTCAGACTTTGGGCTGGAGACAGAGAATAATACCTAAATATAAGCAACTAATGTAATCTGAGATATCAGATGGCTTAGATGTCTCAAATGTCTTAAGGCATTTCAAGTCTATGGTCCTTGAAATGGCACTAAATGTCTATGTTCAAGTAACTGATTCCCACCCCAAAGAGGCAGGATTAAGACACCTGAAGTTAGGTAGTTAAATATAGGTATTTACATGTAAGCTAGGTGCCAAGCTTGCACTATAGTCAACAGTGCTCATCTCAAACTGGCAGCTGGAGGCATGATACCTGATGCTGCATGTCACTCCACGTTTATTTTTAACTTTCATAAGGAGAATGCAACATAGCTTGTATGTTGCACTGGGGTGACAAGGAATCACTCCTTAGCTAAAGGTGTGTCACAGGCATCACACAATTGTCTTCTTTTCAAACAAAATGGATTTCCATGGACATGCACATGCTGGGTATCAGGTGGGCTGTCAAGTACAAAGACATACAAAGGCTTTGCACTCACAGTGCATCATGCAAGGTCCCATGACAAGGTATGACCGCTGCAGGCTCCATGTCCTTCAAGCCACCACAGGTTCCCACACTCCTCCTCAGCAGCAGCACTGTCCCTGGGAAGCAGAGCAGGAGGAACACTGGCATCCCTAAGAAGGCAGAGGCCTCACCAGCAGCCACAGCAGCATGCACCAGGCATGCGGCAACAGTGACAGTGAAAGTGCCGGGACTGTGCTAGCAGGCAAAGCCTTGCTGCTGCACGTCCTAAACAGACCATGCCGGTGTGCAGTGAATGCAGCTGTACCCTTGGCACAATTAGAGGGTTCACGTGGGGCTGTTGGAGATGAGCACGAAGCACGTGCTGGATGTAGGAGGTGGAAATATTGTGGGGTGTGCACCAACCCGCCACAGGCATGTTTTTCTCTTCGGGATACTTAGCAAGAGCAAAGTGGAGAGCAGCCAACATGCACAGATTGATCCAAGGGACTGAGTTCGATCTGTGACATGTACCCCGTCAGAGTATGCACATCCTCATCAATACTTCGTGAGAGAAGGCAGACCATGACCCATACATTCTTCTTTTGTAAAGCTGAAACTTCTCTAAGTCTGTAGTCAAAAAAAGCAACAAAACCAAAATTACCACAAAACAAAAACAAACCCCAGACTCCTTGCAGAAATGTTCTTTCAATGTAGTTTTATGATCAAAAATACTGTCCTGCTGTTACTTTTTGGGTAACAAATCATGCCAGCTATTGCAGTGAGGCTGTAGGACTGAGATACCTAGACCTGCAAAGGTATGTATGCTAACTGCTCAAAACATGTTGAAGATTAAAGTTTCAAATAACACTTTTCACTGAAGCCTAAATTTTGGCACAATTTGAAAAACTGGTAGAGGAGAGGAGGGCTCAATGAAGCTCCCACAGATCTTTAATTTAAGGTATCTCTCACGTATCTAAGTAATTATAAAAGTGTTGGCATCACATCTAGACTTTTTGGTTACACGTTCTCTCTTAAAATGGGGAATAGTCAGGGTCAGAACTCTATTAACTGCTCAGAGGCCCTAAACTCGTAAGATCACAGAATCATAAAATCATTAGGGTTGGAAAGGACCTTAAGATCATCTAGTTCCAACCCTCCTGCCATGAGCAGGGACATCACACACTAAACCATGACACCCAAGACTCAAGACAACCTGGCCTTGAACACCGCCAGGGATGGAGTATTCACAACCTGCTTGGGCAACCTGTTCCAGTACCTCACCACCCTCAGTAATATCTTAGGTATTATAAGCCAAAGCCTTTATATGACTAGATATAGCTCAGACATGTCTTTTAATGATGTAATTATGGCTAAGACAATGAAGAAAATGCCTCAACAACACATTTTCATTCCCAAAGAACTAAACAATTTCTCCTATTTCCATAGTAAATGCCTAAGGAAAGCGAACAGACTAAATAATTTCTAACAGCTTCCATTTTTTTCCAGGGGAATGTTGAAAACTGCTTTTAAAAGTCACCCATATCTATTCAGTATGCAACACATTACGTGAATGTCAAGTTATCACCACATTAGCAATGGAAAGCTGTTTCTCAGTAGAAAATTATGCAGCAGAACAAACTCTGAGAAGTGTTTGCCTTGCCTTTTCTGCACTGTGGATTTATTTTCTGGAAAGCTGTGGATGGCATCCTAACATTGAATCCCAGATTATGTAATTATTTGCAAAGAGTCAGCTTTAATGGATTTCTTTTCTTGAAGCACAAAGAGTGAGACTCTCTTTGTAAAAGGAAAAGGAAAGAGTTGGTCATGCACAGCATTGCTAAGGTGAGACCTGTTGATGCTGAGCTCATAAATGTACATGGGCTGAATAGCTGAAACCACTGGGTTTGGTAGAGCTGAAATTCTTGCACCTGAGATCGGGGAAGTCAAGAGGTTATGACAGTGCAACCTTAGGTGCAAAGACAACGATTTATCTAGCATCCTTCCCCAAAACCCCACTGATATGCAACTGTGTTGTGACCTTTGATAGATTTTTTTTTTTTTTTCCATCTGAGGATAGCATTTGGAAGTAGATGAAAGAAGCACAGGATGATGTGGTGTGAAGAGTAAGGCATAAGAAAGGAGTTTTCTGTTAAAAACTTCTAAACTAAGTTTCCTCTCAAAATTCTAAGAACAAAATCAGACCGATTTTTGATTCTCTTAATAAGCAGTTTGGACGGTCTACTATTACTGGTGGAACTTATTGAGTTCTTAAGTTGCTGATGTTTGGGGACAGTTGGAATCTATTTACATTATGAGGCCACCTTTATTTCAGCTCCTGTCTGTACTCTTGAGGGTATCAAACGATGTCTTTCAGAGTAATTTTCAGTTATTGAAAACAATGTGCCTATTTGTACATGTATGAGGAGAAATGACAAAGCTCAGTAATAAATAAAAATTCTGATTGTTTATTGTACCTCTTGATCTGGATGCAATAAAAGTACTACGTGTTGAGCAATAATCTTATCTTCTAAAGAGGCTGCAGAAATAAATATCATAACCCTATTCCTCAGTTTAAGAGGGACATTTGCCTACTTGAATATTTTTAGTGGCAGCAAAACTTCTAAAAACTGGTATTTCCCTTTCTAAAGGTTAGGATGAAACTTCCAGCCAATTCATCTGCAATTTCACTCTATGAAAAGACTTCTAGTGTCACCTAGGTCAGGAAAACACTCTGAACACCTAAATGTAACACATTACTTAGCTAGAGACTTTCTTTTGGGAGCAGAAATGCACATCAGTTTCTATCAATTTAATTTGCGTAAGTTTCTTAGTGGAAAACAAGCAAGTCATTGTGGTGACCCAGGTTTAGCTTTAAGTATTTTTTTACCAGCAGCAGAATATTTTGGTAAAAACACCTGAATATAAATCTTTAAAGACTGTGATCTCTTCTTTATGGCTTCTAAAAGATCTGTCATATTCTCAGGGTTTTTTTAACAGCATTCAATTTCATTTTAAAAGGCTTCTATTAACTTTTCTGGGTTAGAATGAAACCATTCCCACCAAACATTTATTTTAAAAAATCCTTTAAAGTCAGATAATTTCCCTTCAAACACAGAAGAGCAAAACCCTCTGTTACCCCTACAGAAAATTGCTGTAGGTTGTACAGTAATAATATCCAGAGGACACTTCGAAAACCCACGAAGAGAATTTCCTTAGGTAAATCTTCTTCCTTCACAGCAGGCATTGTGGGTTTATTTTGAAACTACTTAGTTTTTGTTACTGTTCTCTACAGAAAAACTGTAAATACATATTTTGTATAAGCAAAATACTTTAAGGTTAGGTTCCTCCTGCTACAAAGCTGTATATGTCATGGATCCTGCAATGTTTCCCACTTCTGCTGATGCGGGAGGAAAGCTCTGGCAAGCACTCGATGTAATTTCTTTAGAGATGGGACACAACACACTCAAAAAAATATATCCGTCTATCCCTTGCAGTGATTCCCAATTTTATGCTTTTAGTAAAATTTTAGTTCCTATTTATAAGCCACCAGGATATGATTTAGGTAATCATGCACTTTAAATATTTCAGCATGAAATATCTTCTTATATCTTAGTACCAGAACATTGTACACTTTTGTCAAGCTGGATGAAATCCTATGTCTTGAAATAGATGGATATGTTGCTGTTCACTTCAGGAGAATGAAGAATTTCCATATTAAGCATTTCTTTACTCTGAAAATATTTTAGAAGTCCATGAGGTAAGGACTTACTCATCATGAATGAAGGCTACCAGTGTTTAGCCATTAATTACTGAAGCTATACCTTCTTAATGTAAAAAAGTGAAACTGTTATAAGACAAATAAGCTCTAACAAATAGACTTTAAAAATCCAGGGGAAAGCAGTAAAATGCATGGCAAGATTAAACTGCTGACAACTAGCATCTGATATTTTCTGAGTATCCATTAAAAAAAATAACAAAAGGTTTAAACACAGATTGCAGATTGGAGCAATGCATTCCAGATGCTTGCTTAGTCAAAAGCGAAAATGTAAATCCAGCCTGCAATTTTTTCCATAAGAGGTGAGAACACTGGGGTCCTGTCCCTGCAGCAAGGGCAGGAGGATGCCTAAGACATTCCCACACAGGCATCCTCAGTGGAAGAAGGAGCTACACCTAACTGGTGGTAGTCTCTCAACAGAAAAGAGACCAGTAAAGCAGTTGACTGGGGATGAGAGGAGGCGAGGGGTCTTTCTTCTGCTTGCTCTTCTGATTGAGCGTCTCCACATCCTGATTTGGAGCTAGCCTGGCAGTTGGAACTAATTCAAGAGAAGCACAAAAGCTTGGAGGAAAAGTAATTTTCAACCTGGCTGCTATTTCTGGAGAAGACAGTGCCTTCGTCTGCTAGCCAGCTCACCAGGATGACATACAAGTGGGCTGACTCCACAGGGGCTGTCTGCTAGCTATCAATTCTGAACAAAGGATTTGCAATGCAAAAGAGTGAGCAAAGAAATCAGAACAACAACAACAGAAATACAGTCCGTTGGAGACTGTGCTTGAAGTAAGCAATTCAAAATCCAAACTGAACTCCCCCTAGGAATTAAACTCTTAATTTGAGCAGTCGGCTTTATTCAATGTCACAAGATTCCTCTGGGAGCCTCTCCAAACCACCTGCTACAAAACAGGGATCATGGATTGTGTAGCATTCCCTCTGCATATGGGCTGTTTGGTGCCTGATATTTTATTATACTATCCATACTTTTTAAATAAAAATGGTATACATGTTTTTAACAGGAGTGCAATTATGTGTGTATGCATACATTACATGCATAATAATGTGTATGTACAGTAAAGTATATAACGTATATATCTACAATATGCATGACCTATGAAAGGCATTATGTAATCCCAGAAAACTGTCAAACCCAGCCCGTGAATCATTGCTGATTATTCTTCAATGGTTTAAAAAGGTGAGTGATACATCCCAAAGTGACATTTTTCTAATGTGTTTTGTAGGTAGGTGCTGTCCCCAGACAAGGCTGACACTGCTATCAGGCAGGTGGCTGATTCCCTCGTGCATGCTAACAGGCACACAAACCTCTAAGTGAGAGCTGGAGAGGGGCAGCTTTTCCCAGCTCATTGCTACATGGAGGCTGCATTATAGCTGCAAGGTGATGGCAGGTCATGCACAGACCTGCACGCTCGCTCTCTCACCTCTTTCCAGTTGTGCACCCATTTTCACTTCTTCATTGAATTATTGTCATTCTTTGCAAAAAGGCCTGGGAGGCTCACGATGCTTCCCAGCAGCCCCCAACCAATGTCGGCTCTGGAAAAAGCAGGGTCAGTCCATGTGGACAGAAGAGTTTAGGGAACTGCTTTTTCCATCAGGGCTATTTCACTGAAGGCCTGACTGAGGACTTGCTGCCAGTAAACAACCTCATTGACAATCGTTATCCCTATGGCCAGTTTTCAGGTTATGGACAGTACGCAAAGGACACGGTTCCCATTGAGAGATGACAGAAAGGCACTCTCTCTCTGATGACACAATGCTTTTCACTTTCATTCTTTCCTTCTGCAGCTGCTAATTTCTGATGCACAGCCAGGTCCCAAGCCAGGGACCACCCTGCACCTCCCCCATCTCCATAATGATGTGGCTGGCATTCAGGATCTAACATGAACACTGCGTTTCCCCTGCCCTGATGAAAGCAGGGAGGATATCCACTTATTCAAACACTCCTGGGTCACTGGGATCCTCAGCAACAAGATGCCTTCTTTCTAGAGATTCAAATAGGAGAAAAGGAGAAGTAGGAGGAGAAGGATAAGCTTCTGTAAAAATCTCTCCTGTCTTCTGTGCTTGGAAATAAGAGGTATCTACGGTTTCCACCTACTCAGAGGTGGTGCATGCAGGGAGCCCTGTCCGCAGCTTCCGGCCCTCTGTGATTAGCAGTGGTGTTTTTCTGCTGTGGGATGGAAGGGGTTGTCATCAGCAAGTCAGACAGTGTGTTTGGGGAAAGGCATGGATATTTAGGATGTAGAAGCGACATTGCAGTGGGTTAACATGTCTTTTGCTAGTAGTCAAATATATTCAGAGTTCAGTAGCTGTTTAGTGCAAAAAAGCTGTGGAGAACTGGTGCCAGATTTGGCATAAACAGCGATTTGGATGAGAATTGCTGACAGAAAGTTACACTGCTTTTTAAAATAAATTTGGCATCAGACCCAATGAAGTTTACAATCACTGCAGAAAAAAGATCAGTGGAAATATGAGAAAATATTGGAAATGAATATTTTATATAGCAGGAAAGCCTAAGAAACAAATTACAGTGTTGCCCTGATCTTAACTTGTGTTTCCACATCTTAGATTTTCATGTAAGAAGTTAAATAGAGCTTTTATATTTTGGCCTAATTTATATATGATCTCAGAACATTTTTAATAGAGTAATCTTTTACTTGTAATTTAGTCTTGTTTGTATCTCATACCTAGGGGAAAATGAACATTTTCTTTGATTCAATAGCCATGAAAGACCATTTGTGACGTAGAAGAAACTATACTGATATTTCTTCCATGCCCTTTAAAACCTGCTCACTTAGTACCCATTTAAAGCAGAAAAAACACTGGAATTGGTGAAAAAAAAAAAAAAAAAAAGGGTTTAAATTCTTTCCTGCTTTTTATTAACC
This sequence comes from Pezoporus flaviventris, assembly GCF_033815535.1. Classification (NCBI taxonomy): domain Eukaryota; kingdom Metazoa; phylum Chordata; class Aves; order Psittaciformes; family Psittacidae; genus Pezoporus; species Pezoporus flaviventris. The sequence goes on along the minus strand of NW_026892579.1, from coordinate 24,082,096 downwards.
TTTCAATAGACAACTAGTTTGATGTTTTTTTTTCCCCAGAAATACCTGGTTTAGGGTTGAATCCCTTTTTTGTTTTGTCTTTTTTTAACTGTATAGGATGAACTAGGCTTCAATTTGAAGAACATTTTTACTGTCTGAAGAACTGATATTCATATCCACCTCTCCTTCTTATTAATGGGAGTTTCCAGTTTTTGATATCAGTTTCTTCTTTCTGATAAGAAACTTATTATATGGAAAAAGCCTACACAATAAGACTAATCATTAAGACGCATTTTGATGCAGTGTGAACCCTATAATTATAGTAGCCTAATGTGCTGTTTAATGTCAATTACACCACCGAGGTGTCATGTATTCAATTAGAAGCGTTGTGGCATGAGAAAACAGACTTTTTTCCTGTTGTTTATGTTCACAACTGGGTAAGTGGGTCCTACAGCTGATCTTCATGTCCTTCATATCTTCAAGTGAGATTTGAAAATCAGATATGACAACAAACCTAATAAGGTAAAGCAGATTATTTACTTAATATAGCATGACACCAAGTTTGACAATTACGTGTGTTTCTGTATCACTCTACAAGAAGGTGGCTATTATGAGGGAGTTATTTCTAACTCTAAGTGGAAAACAGTTTTCACAAAAGATAATTGCCTGCTAGAGCAAATGCATTGAAATCCTTTAGTCATTAAAACCTCCACCCTTCTAATATGCAGGCAATTCTCATAGTTCCATCAAATTCTGTGGAATAAGCTACAGGTGTTACTATAAATAAACTGTAAAATTCCACTAAAATCCACAGGAAAAAAAAAAAAAAATATAGTGCAGTCGAAATCTTCTTAAAAAAATCCCTTTAAAATTTTGGATTCACGTTTGTTTGCAACCCTCCAGAGCTGAAGAATGTCAGGAGGATTTATCTTTTGTATATGGAAAATCAGTGACTGATGGATAATACAAATGACAGAACTCAATTCTGAAGTAGATGCTATTATACACTCTATGCCAGCTGAGTGCTGCTGTATCTTATTATTACCTATGAGTCTCATTTTTTTTTTATTTTAACAAAAACAAATCCATCTATTATTCTGATTACAGCTGATAAGCAAGCCACTAGCAGAACATGTTTTCATTAAAATAGCACAGCTCTCTTTAAATGCTTTGTGAAATCTTGTCTTTTTTACTGAAATTTCATTTATGTGAGGAAAAACCAGGATGAAAGGCTCTGGCAACATCAATATAGCTCATTTTGACATCTTTAAAGGAAAATCTTATACTTCCCTTTTTGAAACGGCTTTTTACTTTGATTTTTGTGTTTCATACAGACATATGCGAGATGTGTAAAAAATCTAAATTGGATAGAAGTGATCCATCTGAAACTAGATGTTTCTCATTTTACAGAACACTTTAATATTGAAGTTATCTTGAACTGGGATAAAAATGCCTCTAAATACTGAAAGTTTTGGAAGCATTTTCATTCTCCAGATAGTTCTAGCTTTGCTTTAAGTTATGGAACAGACATGAGTTACAAGTCAAATGGCCTATAATAACTGTCTACATTGATGTCTGCCCTGGAAGTGTGAACAAACATAAGAGGTTTCACGGAAGCAGCTATCAAAGCCTTTTTGGGGTGTTAACTAGAAATTCAGAGACAAGCACTTCCCTCTTGTGATTCCATCTTGCAAATTTTTGAAGAGTACAGCTGAGACAGAAGAACTACGTTCTTCAAACAAGAAGCATCCACCCTTGCACGATGGAGATGAACTTCTGGAAAAAAAGAATGTTAACCCTTTGAAACCTAAGAAGGGTTCAAGCCTTGCTTTTAATTTTCCAGATTTTCTGCAAATCATGCAGTGGTCCTTGGCTTGTGCAAAATGAAGCTGAGCTATCTCAGAGTGGCTCTCCCACAAGTTTTCCTTGGAACAGCAACGAATGGAAGCAGAGATAAGTGAAATTCAAAGAGGTCATTCTAAAAATGGAAGCAAAATAAACAAATGTCTGAAGCTTTGGGGTGGCAAGATTACATTTTTCAAAAGTGGCATAGTGGATTCATCAGGGACAAGACTTCCCAAAGAGACCCAGGTCCCCTGGCTGCTTGGCCATGGTAACAGCAGGCTGTGGTCCAAGCTGCCACCAAGCCTGGTCCTGTTTCGCAGCTGGCTTCAGCTGATTACTTGGGCCTTGTGCTGCCCAGACAGTCAGATGCTTGCCAGGAGAAAAGGAGATGAAAAGCTGCCTGCTCAGCTGCTGGCATAACCTGCTACCTTGCCTCTTTCACACAACAGGGAAAAGGAGTAAGAGTCAGCGACAGAGAAGCTCTAGGCATAGTTTTAGGTTTTTTACCATCGTGATTACCTACAGTGTGGTTGGGGAATACACTTGGTGTCCCCATCGTTAACCTTTTCTGTGGAAGCACTTCTGAGTCAGCACAGGCCAACACAGACCATGGCGAACGATGCAAGGCAAACAGGGTGTAGATGTTCTGCTTGATGTGGTTTTGCCCTCCTAGACCTACGCCTACAGCCAGCAATGGATAGTCCTATGTGCAGCATCTAAAAATCAGAAGCATACTTGCATGTTTCCCAGCTATTACAACATGACAGCCCATGCTGTTCTTCTTGCTGCAGCAGCTGCTCACATTTATAGTGAATGGGCAAGGGGAAGGGATGAGATGCCAAGGTAGGAAGACCAGCAGGGCTTTTGGAGATGCTGAGTGACAGACAATGCTGCCACCAGGACATTTCTCACAGGAAAGAGAATGGCACTCTGCCCAAATGAAGCTCTGGTCAGGGGAAATAGAAGTTGCTGATGTACTGATCATGTCAGCACCCACTGCAGGGTTTCCAAAAGCAAGCCATGGTTGTGCAAGCCTCTGTGCCCTAGTGTCTTCAGAGAACAAACAGGTATTCAGGACTTGTTGAAAATCCCAGAAGACTGGGAGGTGGGATAAATCCAGGCTTTCACGGTGCTGGTTTGCAATGCGAGTCTTCCCAGTTATGTCCCCAGAATATTTTATCCTCAGGCTGAGTATCATCTTACCAGTGGGACAAAACAGAATGATTTAGAATGCATTATGTAAAACCAAATATAGAAACAAACTGAGATAATCCCTATGACTTCCTTGGTTTCTATTCATTATGAAATACATGACAAATTTTCCTTTCACTATTTTTCCCGATAACCTAGCTAAATAAACACAATTCTGACAGTAATATAATATATGCACATAAGCTCTTGCATCAATATTTTAAGCAACCTTTACAAAACACAATACAAAGCCTACAGAGTAAGTGAAATGTCTATCTTTATATCTTTACACTTTTGGGTGGGTGGAGGGAGTGTGCATGGAATTCGTACCATTTGGGTGGCACGGTTAAATTCCATTTTAGAAGAAGTTTATAGTACTGTAGTGAAAACTATCAGGAGGACCAATTAAAAACTTTTATATGACTTGCTGTTTATAGTAGTCCTGCTATATTACACTCAGGTATTGGAAAGATGTCCCACATGACACTGTAAATGTAGTTGAATTCTGATTTTTGGTAATCTTTCTCTAACATCAAGCCTTGCTGGAGTAAGTGTGGGGAGAGACTGCAAACTGTGCCTCTATACAATCATTCCATTTTTGGTTTTGATTTTTAGTACTGTTCAGTTCTACCAGAGCAATTCAAACAAACTGGAGTATAGGTTATTACTTGGACTACATTTAGAGCTATATCTCCAGAGATGAAAAGCTGGAGAAATTTTCCATTGGATTGACAAGTTTGTGCTCAGAAAACTCTAAACTTGCCCATCTCATGAATGTAACTACCAACTTGGTAAAGAATACCAAGTCACTGGAAAAATAAACATTAAAAAATTTTAAGATGTAGGTACTACATACTTCATGTTACATTATACATGAACTGTGGTTTGAGGTTTGGAACAAAAGTAGTGGCTCAACAATTTCTGCATAATAATAACACAACCTTGCATCCCAGTATCCTGACGATGGACTGTGGTCAGAAATGAGTCTCCAGGTCTATATTCTCAACTCTCTGAACAGGCAGAGGTGCTGCATAGCCAATAATTCCTACTGACTTGGTGAAAGTTAACATTCCCTTGTTATTCATAAGAATTTTGATTTAATATATAATTTAAGGCAGCCAAAGCAGAAGGAAGTTGCTGAGCATCCATGGCACAGAAAAACTAACACGGCCAGCTGTTCGGCCTGACCCTGAGCCAGAGGCACATTCTGCACGGGCCACACCCCTTGACATCCACATGGAGATTTTATCCTACCTTCCCAAAACAGTACAACTAGCAAATCCTCTTGCCTCTTGCCTCTTACAGCTCCAGCCATGCAGCTTAAGCCATCTTGCTAGGTGAGTGATGACAAAAGGAATAAACAAAGAGCAAAGCAATGGAGGAACCTTTGCTTGCAGGCTTTCAATTATTGTATTAAACTAGTTAGTAAGTAGATAAATTACTTCAGTGGCAAGGACAAGGGAATGTCAACATCCACTGGAGGAGAGAGGAATATCACTCAAGTGAGCACACACTCAGATTACACTTCAGACTGTAATATTTCACAATAAAACAGCAGCATAACTTGGCCTCAATATGGGTTTAATCCACTCGTTGTCATCTTGCTATTTCTAGTTGTATGCTTCAATTCAGGGTTTGGTTTGGGGTTTGTTGTTGGTTTGTGGTTTTTTTTAAGTGGTGCTTGAGCGCTTCACGATTAACATTTTTAAGGCATTTAAAAATCATCTTCAGGGTAACAGAGTCAGATTTTGCTTGGTTGTAACAGATGTTTGTTAGCACTGCAGAGCAATATGACAACCAACTGTTCCATTAGAAATACATACTTGTTATAAGAACATTTAGTTGATTTAGCCAGTGATAATAAATTTTTTACTCTTAGTCACGCATTAAAATAGATGTATTTTTGCACAGTGAAAAATGTGCAAAACATCTCACTGACTAAGCAACATCCGTTTGTGTCAGAGTTATCCTGGCTGTGAGCACAGCCCTCTCCATCTGTAGTAGATGACTGAAGGGGTGGGCAAACTGTGTTGGTTTTGAATATGAAGGAAGAGTAGATTTATTTAACCATGGGCTTTTAAACCATCTTCAGGGTGATAGCTGCAACCTTCAAAAAACTGAGGGGGATATGGTTATAATACTATCTGAGGTGACAATCCATTACTCCAATTATATAGTTGGGAAACTGAGGCATAGAAATGCCACGTAACTTCCTCAAGCCTGCTCAGGGAGACTGCTGGCCTTGCTGATAAGAGAACACCAAGCTCCTGGCAAACTAATGAATTTGCTGTAGTAACCTCCGTACACACCACATCCAAGATAAATCAGCAGCAGTTAGATTAGAAAGCAATCTTCCTTCTAATGCTTTCTCATGGTTTCTCCCTTTTTCTAAACTAAGAGTTAATTCTTCCTCTTACCTCATTTCATGAAAGTACTTTAATCTGAGAACTGAGATCCTAACATAACCCTTGCCAATCCTAACACAACTCTGGCCAATATTCGAGTTGCTTTTATGTCCTGTCCCCCAGTTAACTTAGGAAAGGGGATTGTGCCTTTTGGGGGTCTTTCTGCAATGCATCATACTACCTGCATAACTTCCAATCAAGCAATAATTAGAGAAAATAAAGTGGAAAATTGGGTAACTCAGTAGGACACGTCAAATCAAGCTCCCTTCCAGGTATTTCCTGAACGTACGATCTTTGCCTTTTTGTTGCCTTAGAAAAAGCTTATGCGCTTAAAAAAAAAATAAGCAAAGATAAGGGTAGGAATTGAAAGCTTTTGGGGGCTTCTTTCTTCTGCAGAAGGACAATTTCAGGGTCAATAACTGGCATGAAGCTCTTTATTTAACTTTAAAAAACAATTGCTGTTCGATACCATAATAACACTTGGAAAGGCAGTAGCAGAACTTTTCATAGAATTATAGAATGGCTTGTGTTGCAAGGGACCTTGTTGTGGGTACAGACACCTTCCACTAGACCAGGTTGCTCAAAGCCCCATCCAACCTGACCTTGAACAGTGCCAGGGATGAAGCATCCGCAGGTTCTCTGGGCAGACTCTTCCAGCGTTTCACCATTCTCTTAGTGAAGAACTTCCTTATACCTAATCTCCCCTTTTTCAGTTTAAAGCCATTCCCCCTTGTCCTATCACTACTTGCTCCTGCAAAAAGCCCTTCTCCAGGATTTCTGTAGGCCCTCTTTAAGTACTGGAAGCTGCTTTAAGGTCTCCCCAGAGCCTTCTCTTCTCCAGGCTGAACAAGCCCAAGCTCTCAGCCTGTCTTCACAGGAGAGCTGCTCCAGCTCTCTGATCATCTTTGTGACCCTCCTCTAGACTTGCTCCAACAGTTCGATGTCCTTCTTATGTTGGAGGTCCCAGAGCTGAACACAGTACTTCAGGTGGGGTCTCAGGCATTTTCAGGATGTAAAACAAGATGAAAACAAATGTAAAGGTGTTACAGTGTGGTAGAGCCATCACTCATAGCAACCACAAAAGTAGCAAGGGAATATGTATTCATGTAAAAAAACAAAAATAAAAAATTAAGCATTTTATTTTGTCAGAGCTCAGTATGAAGTCACTGAAGTAATTGTGCTAGACATTACAAAATCCATGATCCTCAGGGAGGCAAAGTGCCCAAATCCTGTGGAATTACTTGATCTTTTCAGTGTTGCTCCCAAAGCAGATGCATGCTTCTGGTGCCTGGGGTAAGTAATGTAGGTACCCACTGTTACACAGATAATTAAAAATCTAGAGGGAGCATATTTCCTATATGCTATTGGAGTAAGTGCATAAGGTATGGCTACATTTAAAATAACAAATACGTGAGGATGGTCTTTATACTGTTTTGGCAGGAGAAAGTACTGCATGTAAATGTGAGCTTTATAATTTAAATTATTTACCTGTATCTATATGTGTTTCAAGAAATCTGTAAGCTGCAGTTTTCATTTTAAGTAACTGCAAGCATCTGATCTAGTGCAGTAGTTTGACAGCTGATAAGCGCAGCATGGAGAATGTGCAGGATTTTGTGTTTCCACAGCCTAACAGCAGTCAGGTTTCCTCTACTCTGCTGCCTTTGTACCAGCCTTTCACTGGAGCGTTCATTTTAATGAAGGAAGCATTGCAGTTTGAGAAGACTTAGAGCCAGTGATAGAACCTGGCTTCAAAACAGCAAAAGCCTGGAAGTGTTCTCCAATGGGAAGCAATTAGAATAATACAGAAAAGTTGGGTGTTATCAAATGCTAGAGAAGTTAAACAGAGCATCACAGCCATGGAAAATACTGCACTGCCTGCCTCCTCTGATGGAAGGTGCAGAACCTCAGAGGGATGCGCAGAAGTACCCTTCCTTTCCCTGCTTCCCACTTACTTCCTTTTCTGTTTCTATAGGAATCATCATCAGTGGGCAGGTAAGAGGTCAATCAGCATGCCCCTCCAGGCTGCAGTCAGGCTTTTGAAGATCTCATCAATAAGGGTAAGCATGCTCTTCTTCTCATAGAAAATGTATTGTTTCCTAGTCACCTGAAGCCCCAAATCACAAGACCTATTATTTCTTTTTAAAAAATTGAGTCCCACCTGAAATCATTAACTGGCCAGCAAATTACTGCACCAAATTGCCACAGTTTTAAACAGTGTATGCACAGCTTCTGGAAGTAAACAGAAAAGCTCTCAGACAACATGTGCAAATGAGCCAAACACAGAAAATACCTATTTTCATAATTTATAAACAGGTACTTGTTTATTATTTTCAAACAAATAGAACCTACAAAACACAACACTCCATTGCTCTTGCCTTATTGTCTTTTAACTAGAGAACCACATGTGTTATACAAAGCCCTAAAATAACCAAAAATAATGAGTGGTATTCGTAACTGATGTCATTCCATTGAAGTTAGCACAGACAATAGGGAACAGAGTCTGGATCGGCATCTCAACTACCCTTATTTAGATGAGTACTAATTAAACAAACTCCATTCAACAATTGTTCCTTCAAACCCTAATCCTCTTAATATGTAATCACTTGTTGTAGTCATTAAAGAAAGAGATATATTTAACTTGAGGCTATTTCAAAACACTTCAGATATAATACAAAATTATATTACAGAAACATAAAATACATCAAAAAGAAATGGAAAACAAACACAGACATCATTTACCATGGCTGTCTGTATAAACTCAACACATTGAAATGATTAATACTTTGGAAATCCAAGTAAAGAAGGATCGCCCTGTCTGAAATTTGTTTCAATGTACTTTTACATGGATACTTCTTTATATATCTGCTCCCTTCAGGGAATAGCTCATGATTAGCAACATTTATAAATCACTGCATAAGCAGTCACAGAAATATTTAATCACAACAGCATTAAAATCACATCGACCACATTTAACAAAAAACGTGTGGTTTTTACCATGATGTTTTTACCATCACCAACACACAATCGCAGCTATGATGGTGAAGGAACTGAATGGATAGAGGAGCAATACTTTCGATATGACTCTATGATTTGGAGTTTGGGGGTTGTGGAGGTTTTAGGGGTGGGTTTGGGGTTTGTTTTCCCCAGCCTCCTCGACCCTCCCTTATTTTTCTTTGCATTTCCTCTGAGGAATTACTTAACATTACTCAAAGAGCCACACTGCTTGCAGGCACGGGGGGAAGAAGAACATGCCCAGCCATCCTCCTACCATGCCGCTCCCCCGCACCCGCTGCAGCCGCCCCGTTCCGCGGAGCCCCGCGGAGCAGCCGCTTCTCCGCGGGCAAGAGCGGGGAGAACTCCTTGCACCCCGCGGACCTCCACTGCCACCTGCTGAGAGCAGCGAGCTACTGACGGTCCAGGCCCCCGGTGGTCCCGCGGTCCCCCGACGGCCGCCGTCGTCCGGACCCGCTGTCGCGGTGGCCGGGGGACCGGGGAACCAGGGGACCGCCGGTGGCCCAGGCGATGCAGAGGATGCGAAGGATGCGGAGAGGCGCGTGATCAGCTCAGCCTGCTAGCACCGAGCTCCTAAACCAGCCTGTTAGAGGCCTGAAGTGGAAAGAAATAATGGTTAGTGGCCTCATGATTGTGGGCCATATTCACAAGGCACGTTTTGCTGTGAATTCTTCCCTTTCACCAAGCATATTGCTTGATTTTGGAGGTGTGCTTTAGGAAGAGAACGTGCTGGTTCAGTGAGCAGCAAATAATTATGCAAGAGGAGGTAAGGTTACAGGGTGGAAATTATTGCTCCTAACTAATGCAGCGCATGAAACCAAAATGCCTTTAATGAGTCTTGTCAGCCAAAGGTAATGTATGAAAGAGATTGTCATGGCAGGGGGGTTGGAACTAGATGATCTTAAGGTCCTTTTCCAACCCAGACCATTCTATGATTCTCTGATATACTATATTAAAGGCAGAAAAGCCGTTTGTTTTGTAATAGGGAGTAAGATCCTAGTCATTACTTGAGGTCTAAAGCAAAACTGCTCTTCTGCAGTTATCATCAGCATTACAAATACGCCCTTCTTTGGAAAATGAAGTCAGTGGCTCTTCATCAGTTGAGCAGAAGTAAACAATAAAATGTTTGTTACTATCCAGGGCTCATTTGTTTCAGCAGGAAACTTCCTCCACTGTTATGCTACTCAAGTGTACAGATTCGCTTTGGAAACAGAGAGGTATCCTTATCTGTATGGATTTGAATATGGAAAGAGACAGTGAACGGAAAGAACAACTTCAATCAGATATTTTAAGTTACAACTGAATCGTGTGTTTATGGCCCTGAATAGTGTTCTTTGCAAAATGTTCCAAAACACTCATCTCTAAGCTTTCAACTATTTCTCAGTTCTGCTCCAGTGAAACATTTTGAGAAAAACAAAACCCAAACCAAACCAAAGGTTTGCTATCAAGATCTAACGTAAGGAAAGTGGGGTAATAAAGATAATAATTCCCAACTGAGTTATGAAGGTAGTTTGTTGCTTTTATTTATCACCTATCATTATCACCAAGGTCATAATTTCTTCTTGAAATACGTAAGAGTTTTGCATCCAGGACATCATCTTTACACTGTCAAAACAGTTTTAAAGCAATAGTTTCATAGTGCACCTTTTAGAAGATAATGGCTTCGATTTCTAGTTTCTCTCCTTATTGCAGTGATAGGATAGCTGCTTCTATAAACCAGTCTAGATAATATGTCATATCTCTCTTCAGCAGCTACTGCACACATGATATAGGAAACTCTCCTGCTACTGGTTACTCATTAAAGTTAAGTGATAGGGATCCACATGACAAGGTTAAATTTCAACACTTTAAACCCTGCTGAAAGTTGCTAATAATAATGTTTAATTTTCATTCCAAGCATTTCTGGTATCATTAACTTGAGCTAGTTGTTTTCTTCTTTTTAATAGCTGGAACCAATGAACTTCCTTGCAGAATAAAAATCTTCAGGCAGAATAACAATATAGAGGCAGAATTTGACCCCTGCTTAAATTAAACAGCCTAAATGGGTTTAATGTGAAAGTCCTGCTAACCAGAGGCAAAGTTTGATCAAGATGTTCAGAAAGGACTAGAGATTTCAACACCCTAGTAGGGGAATGTTAACAGAAACATGATTTTCAAAACAGGAGAACTCAAGACTTTGGTCCCTTATGTAGGGTAACTAAAATAACTACCCCCTTAAAAAAAAAAAAAAAAAAAAAAGAGGAAACTTAAATGCTGCCTTTTTATTTGAGGAAAATATGGTTTTCAACTAATTGCCCATTATCTCTTGACACTGCAAAAATTTCAGCCAGTTCAAACCATGTCACAGGGAAAGCAAGAGATGAGAAAAGGAAAGGTGTTTGCTTTGGCACAGAGGGCTGGAAAAAGGAAGGGGAAGTCAATGGGCTGCAGAGTGGTGGGACCCAAGGTGAAGACATCAGTCCCACCAAGTCTTCTGTGCTATTCCTTGCAGTTATGCTCAGATGAAACTGTGCTACGATGATTCTGTTCATTCTCCCATCCTCCCCTTTTAGAGAAACAATCAGAGGAGCTATTACACCAAAGGCAGAAACCACTGCTATCCTTTCAACCCTCTGCCCCCTGCACATAAGGCTTGTGATTTTGCAGCAGGGGCAGGATATCAGCAGTGACAGATGCTTACGTGTCCTTGCAGTATTGACCAGGTCAAACTTATCAATGGGTTTTTATTTCACAGGGTAGGTCATAAAGTATTCATTGCCCTAGGTCATCTAGACTCATGGAATAATTTAGGTTGGAAGGAACTTCTAGAGGTCATCTTCTTCAACCTGCCCCACACCTGGCTCTCTGTAAAGTTACATCAAGATGCCTGAGGCCTGATAAGGTCTGAAAAACTTCAAGGACAAAGATTTGACAACCTATATGGGCACCTATGCCAGTGTCCGACCACACCTCAGGGTAAAAGGTGATGGGTTTTGCCTAATATCTATATTTGTACATCTTGTTTCTCATGTAAATACTCCCCTAGTAAATCTGGCCTATGGCATTTAATTATTGTTTCCCCAGCCCTACAAGGGTATTAAAAATCACTTTTGGCTCATACATTTCCTTGCAGACAATGATATATGTGGAGACATAAAACAAACCAGCTTTAGATACATCACAGCTTCTATTCTATTCTATTCCACTTTTGACACAAAATAACTACCTCTAGCTTTTCTTTAGGAATACAGGCCTTAGACCATCCCTTTAAGTTACTTGGGAAAAAAAAAAAACAAACCCTGTTCTCTACTATCATCTTATTTCCCATGTTTATGATTCCTGCTTACCTGTTGCTGTAAACTGTTTTATTATTATTGTTGTCTCACAGCCTCACTAGATCTATATTCTTCTTAACATCCACTTTCTTTTTTCCATCTTTCTCCTGTTAGAGATTTTTCAAGTGCACGCTTTAGGATGAGATTTCAGAATATGGGTAAGTCAAGTGCCTAACGATGCCTATAGAAGCCTAAGGAATTCCTTTCTGATGTGCTACAGTTCTGACAGCTCCAACTGAATCTTTTTATTCATCCAACAGGAGCTCTTGAGGGCCATACTGACCTTAGACATTCTCCCCTCCACCTATACGGTTTACTTAATGACAGGAATAAATCTCACTGAAGTCAACAGGAATGTGGTAGGAGAAAGGAGGGGCACTAAGCATACAATTCCTACAAAAGGTTTCCATTTACTACTTGTCCTCTGATACACTGATGGAAGAACAGGCTGTCAGAGTTCTTATCTATGCCAGCTTTCTGTGGTGCCTCTAGCTTATGAGTAAGTTCTTGTTATGTCACTTAGATAACTCAGAGGGCACATATTATTCAAATTATTTGAGGATCATAGATGCTGTCAAATTATTTGAACAGGCACATTGAAAAGGACAAATATTTTCATATTTTTTTTTACAAAAAAATGGCAGTAAATTATTTTTATTTTAAAATGTACCTGCAGAATATATTAGTTTGGTGATTAACCATCTAATTTAGAAATAATGTTGCTCCAGTTACAATGAATTACAGTCATTTAGTTTTGAGTCCTGTATTTATGCTACAAATAAAGCCTAAGACACAAGAGCATTTGTATGCAAGATGAACAGCTGATGAACTTTTGAGACTATTAAATCACTTCTAGATCTTGACAGGGAATTCAGCTGCCAGGAAACTCTATGCTTTAGCCCCTAAAATTTCAAGTCCTATTCCAAAAGCAGAAACCAGACTCCCACACTAGGACTAGGACACCTCAATAATGCATGAAGTGTATAGGCACATCCATATGAGGGTTACAAAAGCCAGGCCACCAAAAAGGAACATAGTAGTTGCCCAGAAACATGTAGGTGGTACCTCCTCTTGTGTCCCTTGTGATGCTGCCAACTTGCCCTACTGGCCACGGGGTCAGAGTCTCAGCATGCCCAGGAGCAGCATCTAGAGGTGTTCAGCATTCCTGAAGTACAAGCACCCTGAGGGAATACCAGCTGAAGCAGCTGGCTCTCTCCATGCTGCTATGCATATATTTTTTTACATTTATTTAGGACAGAGAGAGCAAAGGTGAGCACATCTCCTGTATCTACAAGTTACTCTGTGGAAACAAACAGCATAAATGCAAATTATGTTCCAGTTAGTTCAAGTGAAGACTAACAGGCTGCTAGGTGTTTTCAGAAGAAAACTTTTAGGTGATTCTGAAATATCAATGTCAAAAAATGTCAGTGTTCCAAAGATTAGACCGCAGTTGAATAAGAATTTTCAAAATCAAAGTTGCAGTTATACAAGTGGAAGAGATGAGTAGAGAAGGGGAAAGAAGAGATGGACAGAATTTCATGTCTGGTAAATAATAAAGGACACTATAGTCTAAGAGAAAAGATCATAATTAAATACAACAGAGTATCAGTCACCAGCTTCTTTCAGGTACATCTCTAGATGATCTAATGCATAAAGTAAGACTATATATCGCTGTGTCTAAAAGAAATTTTGTTAACTCTAAGGATCAAGCTGAGCTTCCACAGAATATTTCCTCCATACCCAAAGAAACAAGAAACAAACCCAAACAAACAAAAATCCTTACTTGTTTCTTACACTAGAAACCTGAAAAAAAGAATGTCCTATTGTTGAATTCCTAAGCAGCCATATTCTGACCTTGCTGGGTTTCTTCTGGCCTGCTATGGGTTGTTATCATGCCTGCTGGAAGGAACTGCTGACCTGCAAGCTAGCCAAATTGCACTTTAGTCCTTGAAAACAAGCCATTTTGAAGTCAATGTCCCAAGGTCCCCAAAGCTCCCTTTTCTTATTTAGAAATTGTGTTTGGCTACAAAAGACTGCATTAAACATTAATATTTTTCATTGCAATGTTTTTTTTCCAAAACATCAAGGTATTTTGGGGAAATCCAAATAGTTTCAGATATTAAACCTTTGTATCTGAAAAAAAATATTTCATATTCTATCACATTTGTATTCCCGGCGCACCCATGGTTAACTACTCTGCAGTTCTCAGTACAGACTCACAGATTTTTTTTCTTTCTTTTTTTTTTTTTTAATGGTCAAATGCTTTGATTTCACTGGATTACAGAGAGGAAATGGTCTATGGAGCAGGCCCTGCACCTGTGGGAGGGTTTGTTTGCACCACTCAAGACATGCGGTCTTGTTTATTCACCAGACATTGCTCAGGAGTTCAGATAGTTGAATCACGGAGGAAAAAGGCCTAGGAAGGAAGAAAAGCACCACAAATAAGTAATAAAACCCCCCAAACCAACAGAAAATGCAAGAGAAAGTAGAAGAGGTGAACAGAAGAGCCATTTAGGATTGAGAGGGTTGGAGTCTGGCAATGACTTTACAGAGAGGTGTGTCTTATTAACAGAGAGTGATGTTTAGATACTTAGTTAAGTAGGAATCAATGGAATCAATTAATTCTCTTATCAGGGACGGATATCTGATGAGTGAGGGGAAATACTAGATGTCAGGATGCAAAATGAATATTTTGCTAGGACAGCTAGACAGCACAGAAGCAAAGCCAGGAATTTCTGCTGTTGAGCTGGACCAGGCAAGGAGAGGAGGCCAAACTGGTCCTCTAACTGGGTAGGAGTAAACAGCTTCTGGCAGAGTAAGGGTCTGCTGGAAACAGTTTTGTAGCTGGCCCTAGTTTTTACAGATGTAATAACCAGGCAGAAGTGTTTGTTTCTATCACTCCTCTGGCCAAGAAGGCACAGATACTGCAAGGAAGGCATCCATGTCTTGTACTCCAATTATACTTTAGCCTGTGACTGTCGTAACTCAAAGTGATTATCAGTGCTAGGCATGGTCTGCTTGGAATGAATGGGTGGTCTCAGGACAGCTTTTTGTGGAGACAGGTCTTCCTCGGAGTTTGCAACCTTGTAGCACTCTAACAGCAAGATCAACACATAAAAGGGACATCAAGACTAAATCACTTTTGAAGGTAGTTTCTCAAGTTCAAGGTTAAAAGATCTCATGAGGAATGCTTGGGAAGGTTGGGTAGTCCTTTCTGCTGCACTCAGTGCATGAATGCCTAATGCTACTGACAGTCTTGCTTCTTTCATTTATGTGAAAAAAGCTTGCAGGAAAATACTACATCTTGGAATACTGATCTGATGTATATAATATTCCAATATTTTGGAATATTAATATCAAGGCCCAGCTTTGATATTACATGCTAGCATGTTACACGCACTAACTAGACAGCTTGTAATATGCATCCTAATATGCTATTCACCTCATCTAACATTTTGCTAATGATTTATTATGCAATAGCAATGTTCCATTTGGGGTTTCCTGGGGATGCATATCATGTGTTACAGGCCACACAATATGTTCACATAGCAAATTAATTGCTCCTAACACCTTAGTGCTTTGAAAACTTATTCGTGACTCTTGTCATCAAGAATAGCTATGTGTGTCCCCTCCTCCCTGTAATTAGGCAGAAAGCTAAAAATCTTACAAAGAGATGCACAACTAGAGCTTACATGATACCTCACAAGTATTATGTAACACAAAAAAAAAGGTTATTAACAAGCAACTCAAATGAACTCTAAACATGATACCATGGTAAACTGACCTTTGCAAAGCATTGCTACAAAGGGCCTCCAGCTTGCACTCTGACTGCATTTCTGTTTAAAATAGCCAGTGTATGCACGTGATTTGCACCATTCCCCCTTTGCAGTATCACAGCATCTCACACTGTTCCATGAATTTACGCTAACAGCCCCTCTCTCTATGAACGAATTGCTACTACCCCCTGTGGTGGAAATGGAATTGAGGCACAAAGAAAGATTTTTAAACCCCATGTAAATACTAAAAGCTGCATATAGGCACACAACTGGTTTTCTGCAGCTCAGTAAGCATCTTTCTGATCTGAAGCAGCTACATGCTCAGGTACTTTGGGCTTGATGTGGCCAGGCTCCAGCTGCTGTCTGGCCCTGCAGTACAGAGCAAGGCAGTGAGCTGGACATCCTGAACTCCAGCCAGTGTCCTCCAACCTAACTGATCTTCGTTTCCTTCTTTTTTTTTTCCCCCATAACAAGGTTCTTCTTTTACAACTATCTATCTATCTATCTATCTATCTATCTATCTATCTATCTATCTATCTATCTACCCTGTACCATGATTACAGCAGTGCATTTCAATATTACTATTACTTATCTGCAAACTTACTCCTTGTGAAGGCTTGCTTTAAATTCTAGTGTGGCTAACCCCAAAACTGCATTAGTAAATGTCTTAGAAAAGAAGTATACATGCTGTTATAAAACCATATTCTATTTTAAATAAGGGAATAAATGAATATCACTACTGTTGAAATTCTTTCCTCCCTTTTATTAAAATAGAACCCGGGAACACTGATTTAAGGCAGCATATCACAAGTAACACACTGGAAAGAAAACACTGAAAATCCCAAACATATGTAACATTGTGTTCCTGATGAGAAAGGATTATATGTATCAGCTGACCCTTCCACAAATCAGGATATATAACATCTTATGTATGCATTTGGAATAGAGCAATGTGACCTTAAAAAACATGATTTACAATTTTGAAAGAGTATGTTGCTAGCATTTGCCATGAAGCACTATCTGGGGACTAATACTAGTCCCCAGATGCACTTTGGCGTGCCATTTTCCTCATCCCACCTGCAGCCACAAGAAGTCAAGATTCCTTGGGATGTTCTTGCTTTGGAGATTTCGTCAGGTAGATCCTCTTACTGACACTTGAACCTAAGGTGACCTTGGACCATGTGGACATGCCAGAATTTCACAGGACTCATCTCTGTAGGTATTATGTAGTCTGAAGCCAAAATATCAGGGGAGTTTGTTGTCATATAAATGTAGACCTGTATTTTGCAATTAATACTTTAAGGGGGGGCTAGCTTTGTTACATGGTACAGCCCCTCTACCTGGTATATGGCAGGCAGCTGCCTGGATGCTAATGCTCTACTCAGCATATCCTGCCCTGATTATGTGACATACTAACAAGTAGGGATTAGATTAATGACCATCAATCTCTTTTCATAATAAAAGATAATAAATGAGAAAATGCATTTGTTCACACACTGTGAAAATAAAATACTTAATTAATCACCAAGATTATTAGGTATGTTTACCTCTCACTGTCCTGGCATCTGTGGCTACATTTCAATATTGGCCCATCCTATATGTGCTCACAGGCTGCTTTCCTTACTATTATTTAAATTAATAGATGATTTTAAGCGCCACTAGAGGGCACAGAATTATAACAATATTTCTTAGTGGGTCACAAAAAGTACACCAGGAACAGGAGTTCAGTAATTTTCATAGTCAGTGTCCAAATCCCTAGTTTAAATCCTTGATCCTAACAAGAGTGATGCATGCGTGCTGCTTCAAGCTGTGCCACTGTCTACCCATAGCAATTAAATGAAGCTTGGGCATGAGGGCTTGTGGGGTCCAACTGAAAGGGCTAGACCATGGTTCCAGCTTTCTGGAACTTGAGTACCAATCCTCAAATATTGTACCCAAGTGACTAAGGCCGGTAGAGTTTAAATCTCAGCGTGGATCCGGTGGCCCAGCTGATGTGAAAGGCATGCAACACATCCTGTAAATGAGTACATCGGGATGAGAAAAATGAAGAGTATAAACACTTGCATCTCAAACCAGGGAAATGCAAACAAGTAGTAAATGAAGGATTAACTAACTCAATTTACAATTCAAAGAAAGAGGAGTTGATATGTGCCACTGGAAAGCTTAAATATTAATGGGGTTGCTGTGGATACTTGTATCAACTACTTAACATCTGTTTTGACATGTGTGCTGTTTCTGCCATCCCTTAACACCAGCATGAGTGGCCTCTGCAGTTTCCATGTTAGAAAATTCTTGTTGGAAGCTGCCTGCAGCGGAGGAGGAAGTTCGGTGAAGAAAGGGAGAAGATTAAGCTCTTTGTTTAAAAACAACTAATTGAATGGCCCTAGAGACGCCATAGAAATAAATTACTACTGTTGATGTTTCCATGTCGCTTGAGTGGAGGCACAAATTAATGCTTACAGCCACAATGCGAGATGTACTTCACAGCGTACTTCGTTTCTGGAAGTTAGAAATGGTGTGTTTACCAAAGGCTTGAGAGCCTGGCCTCTTACTAGCCAGTACGAGGAAAACAAAATTTAAATTGAATTGCAGCTCTGAATGCCTCTATTGATTTTCGCAAAAATTAGCGTCTGCATTATTACTTTTCATTAACCCTTCACGAATTAGCGTCCAGTTTTCACATCGCTGTGCTCCAGCCGCAGAACCAGTGACACGCAGCTGTATCTCATGAAGTCGGTGCTGGAGTGCCCGGGTAGCCGCGGCTGCCGAGGCATCCCCAGAACCGGGCAGCGTCACCAGCAGCAGGCAGCGGCGGGGCTCAGGAGGGGAGGTGGTGAGGGTGTCCGGGGGTGCCATAAGCATTGCCACCGGCAACAAGAGGCGGCCGTAAGATGCGCGGGTGCCGCCGGCTCCAGGCGGGGAGGCGCGGAGTGGCCGCGCCTGCGGCGTGGTGGGGTGGATGCCTTTTTTTTTTTTTTCCGCAAGCTCACCTTGATGCAGCCGAGTTAAAGGCCCGCTCTCGGCAGGGGGAGCTTTGTTTTCTCGGCGTTCCTCCGGCACCGAGCTGCGGCACCGCTGCACTCCGGCCGCACAGCGCCAAAGCTGCCAGGGACCAGCGGGCAGCCCTCAGGGGGGACAGCCCCCTCTCGCCATCGCGCGGGGCCAGGGCACGGCGAAAGCGCCGGAGCTGCTTGTCGGGCTGCGCCGCCCCCTCGGGGGACACCCAGCGGCTCGCCTGCGTTGCCCCGCCCGGACGGCCACGCTCCCTGCCCGAAGCGGGGTCCCGCCGCCGGCAGAGCCTCCGCGGCGCCACCGCCTCCGAGGCTTACGGCAGTTTTGTTACTTTCTCGGACTTAAATGGACATTTCCCGGGAGCACGCGTAGCCCACGGGCGCCGCGTCCCGCCGCCCGCTTGCCGCCCAGCCGCGGGCACCGCCGCTGCCTTTGCCGCTTGCGTCCCGGGACGCGAAGGAGCCCGGCAGCGCGAAGCCCGCCTGCCCCCGCCTGCCCGCCTTTCTTGCAGACTTTTTCAGCCGCTTAGAGCGAGAGCAACAGCTTGCCCGGCCCAGGCGGGCCGAGGGACGCGGGAGGCAGAAGGACGAGGGAGGCGAGAGGCACCACCGAGCAGCGGCCCGCTGCCCCCCTCGCCCCCGCGGCCTCTCCGCCAGCGTTGCGCGGAGCTGCCCCTTCTTCCCTCCGCCCAGTCCCCGGCCGCGGAACCACGCCGGGCGGCGCTGCGGGGGCCGGCGGCGGGGCGCCGCCGCCCGGGAGGAGAGTGCGCCCGGGGGGGCGCCCGCTCCCTCGCCGGGGCCCCCGCGAAGCTGCCGCAGGCCGGCCCGCCGCGCCGAGCGCCCAAAGTGGCCCGCGCCCCCTCGCCCCGCGGGCGCCGCCCGGAGACCCTCGCCCCCCGCTGCCTCCTGCGGCCCGCCGCCGCGGAGTGCCTGGCCGCCGCCGCCCGCGCCCTGCTCCGCTGCGGCCCCGGCTCCCGGGGTGATGCCATGCCCCGCAACCACGGCGGCGGGGAGGAGGGCAGCTCCGCGGGGCTCTGGGTGAAGAGCGAAGCGGCGGCGGGCATGAAGGATGTGGAGTCGGGCCGGGGCAGGGCGCTGGCGAGCGCGGCGGCCCGCGGCGACGGCCTGCTGCTCCTGGGCACCGGTGGCGCGGCCGCCCCCGCCGGGCTGCGGGAGGGCCGCCGCGGGAAGCACGGCGCCCGCATGAGCCTACTGGGGAAGCCGCTGTCGTACAGCAGCGGGCCGAGCTGCCGCCGGAACGCCAAGTACCGCCGCCTGCAGAACTACCTGTACAACGTGCTGGAGCGGCCCCGCGGCTGGGCCTTCGTCTACCACGCTTTCGTGTGAGTACCGACCCGCTCCCTTCTCCCTCCCGTCCCGTCCGTCCTCGGGACCGCTGGCCGCACCTGCCCCGGACAGAGCCGCACCGCGGGGCGCGCACCTTCCCTCTTCCTCCTCCACTCCCCGGGCATCGCTCCGCTGCCGGCGGCTGGTCCACGGGGAGGACAAGTAGCCCCGAAAGTGCCCGGGAGGCATCAGCGGAGGCGGGGGAGCAGCTGCCACCTGCGGCGCGGCGCTCCGCGGCCGGCGAAACTTCCGCGCAGCCCGCGGTGAGAGGTGATGGGGGGGGGAGGCTGGGGTCACCCGGCAGAAAGAGCCGGAGGAGAGTACTGCGAGGACCACATGCTCGCTTCCTTCCCGGGCGCTTGAGGCCGCCGGCTTGCGCGGGAAGCTGTGCCGCGCTCCCCAGGCGGCCCCGAGGTTAGACGTGGCGAGGGGTACTGGCGC
The DNA here is from genome assembly GCF_033815535.1 of Pezoporus flaviventris. Classification (NCBI taxonomy): domain Eukaryota; kingdom Metazoa; phylum Chordata; class Aves; order Psittaciformes; family Psittacidae; genus Pezoporus; species Pezoporus flaviventris. Next base: position 24,061,775 of record NW_026892579.1, on the reverse strand, counting down.
TGCCGGGGCCCTTCCCCGTGGCGGCGGGGCGCGGTGTGTACAGCGGGGGCTCCGCGGAGTGCGGTTTGCTCCGCGGTCACCGGGCACTGCGCGGTTTTCAAAGTTGGAGGCGCGGGGCGCGTCGTCGCCTCCCGCGTGTTTTGCTTCCCACGCGTGTCCTCGCCGCGGGGTGCTGCGAGCCAGGGCGACCACCCGCGGCTCCCAGAGCCGGTGGCCCGGCCAGCCGCCCGGGGAAGGGCTCAGTACCCAGCCTGGGCACAGCCAGCCAGCTCGCCGGCATCTGTCATTCCTGTTCGCTTTTTCTCTTCGCAAGTGAATCCTCCCGTCGCCCTCAGTCTGAAAGAGCCAGCGACTAAAATAAGCGTCCCGTCGCTTCACTATGTGGGGAGCGGTACAGTCAGCGCTCTGCCAAACCCGGGCTGCTTTAGTTAAAGAAGCGCCTGGGAGAGCTGTGCGAGGGGCACCCGAGTCTGCTTAAAGTATACCTATAGTCGGTGGTGTGCCTTAGTTCATTAGCAGGCCCCTCTTTTTACGGGTTTTGGTAATATTCGAGGGAAAGGCCCGACTCAAAAGCCTTTTGGGTGGCCGAGCAATACATGCAATGCAGTCTGGCAAGGAGTTGTTGCGTGGATCATAGCTCTAGATAAAAACGTTGTGATAAATTACAGAGGAAGGGTGACAGGCATTACTGTATTGGGCGTATAACACAAGGCATTTCTCTGACTACAGAAAATGTGTCATAAATAAATCAGTGCATTTAATTTATGTGCTATAGGTAACTGTATTTCCATGATAGTTGCAAGGACCAAGCTAGCAATTACAGCTGCTTTGGTAAAAAGGCAACTGCTCCCTGTTCTGTAGCATGAAGAGTGCTCCTTCTCCAGCAGCAGGGGAACCCCCAGATCCTACTTTAGTAGAAATTTTTATAAGTGAAAAAATATTTTGCCAAAAACATGGCAGTCTGATTATATACTTTGTGGATAGGTGCATTTAGTAGATCAAAATGGCTATAGATAACAAGCAATAGAAACATACTTAATATTGTATTTTTTTTTTGAGGAAAAAGGTCTTTGTCCACTGAAGATTGCCTATTTTCTGTTTTACTGAGAAAATCAACTATTACAGCTTGAACTTTCTTCTTGGAAGGCGCTTATTTGGTATATTTTGCTGTTTGGGTTCTTACAGGTGGTATCCTGCGGCATAGATGGATTTAAATGAATGCTGTGAGAATCACCGAAGTATTTACTGGGAATTATCTTACTGCAGTGTCTGAAGTTGCTGCACAGAATCTGTAAATTGTAGTTTTGGAGCTTTCTCTTTGAGATTATGATGAAAATCATTAAAACAAGCAAAGTTCAAGTGGGAAGTAAGGTTGACAAGTTTAAACCTCAAAAGAAGAGTAAATTTCCAAACAGAGTGAAGTCATGACACAGCAGCGCTGTAAACAAGGAAGATTGCCAGCTGCGTTTAGATAATTGCCTGCATAGAAAGAGTGCCAGTTTTAATTTTTAATTGCAAATGGCAATTCTGGCAGCTGCAAATGCCAACATTATATCTTTTATCTGAGCAGATCTGTGTGAAAGAGCTTGAAACTACTGTAATGTAGAGACACCTAGTAATAATATTACCTGTAAGGATCTGTCACTGCTACAGAGTTGAAGGTACATTTAAAGTTCCATTGGATTTCAATTTGACAGCCATCCTCATTGCCATTCTATAAATTATCTTAATGTTTTTATGTAACTCTGATTTAATGACTACCAGATACTCAGATAGTACTTTTGGTGCTTCAGGCTCAGGTTTTTTTTTTCCAGCCACCCGATCAAATGAAATTGCATCTTGGAAAAAATGTTTTGTTACAGAATTAAAAAGAAAACAAAACACAAAAGCATCAACTATTTTTTATAAATAAGTAATCATAAAAAAAAGTCTTGGGACAAGTAGCTTAGAATTGCGAAGACATTACTAGGTCCATAGATGAGATGTCTGCTCCTACCTCTGATGAGCTATTCTTGACTGCAGCAGAGCCCATTACAGCACCATAGTATTTTGGTGACAGGACTGGGCTGTCTGCGGTGAGACTTTTTGTGAAGATCATTGGTCTCCAGAAATGAAGCTGACTCTGATAACATGGGTTGAAGCAATGCAAGGGTGGTTTCAGAGTTTAAGTTTAAAGTCTTTGATCTAGAAGTTTATTTAGTTTTGTCTGTTGGTTTTGAAATAAGAGGTGGGCAGTTAAGCATTAGTTACAAGTAAAAAACCATCCCTGCAGTAATGTTTTCATTCCTCATTTCCATAGTAAAAAGCACTTTTAAAGCTCAGAATTATGCACAGTTCACTTTCTTTTTCTTTTTGCCCTTTCAAATAAGAGAAAAACCTGCCAACCACCTGAGAAGCAAGTGTTGTGACTGACATTGAGAAGTCAATTGGTTAGTTTATTTGTAAACATGAACTTGCCAAATGCTGGAAAACACAGCTGTTCTGCAAACTTCTGCTACTAGAGGAAGAATTTACTCTTGAGCAAGGGCCTTTGACTTCAGTATGGTTATGTTGGGGAGTAGAGCCGTAAATCACATATTCTTGGCTCCTTTTTGTGTACCTCAGTAGCTCTTTACGTGGAAGCCCTAGTTATATATGTAAGATCTTTCTGCAAGTTTTTGGAGAAGTGCTTTTCATATACCTCAGTCTTCTGTTCTTGATCATTCAGGAACACCGAAAATATGAATGCTTATAAAATCAGAAAAGAACATTCATACCATTTGTGAGTCATGAGTCAGTAACTTAAACTCCTGCTAGTAAAATATTTATGCCACACCACGTCACCTACACATGGAGCATGTGCATATTTAACACGCGTGTGCCTACATTAAATTATGCGATATTGTAACTTTTCAAAAGGGTTGTCTTGGGACGTCATAGGATTTCTTTCCGTTGTAGCTGTTTATTTAGATTATTTTTGGTTGTTTGGTTTGATATAAATGTGTAGACATTGCCTTAGAATGATCAAAGGAGAATACCAGATTTGTTGCAAATTTAACTCTGGGTTTCATCTTCAGTTGCCATAAGGGTTTTGTATTATTTTTACTCTTAATTGACATGCTGAAAAAGACATGGCATGAGACTTTCAGAAAAAAATACTGCTCTTTGATACTGTTTATACTGGTTGGATATAATTAGTTGCATAAGTTTCCTAATTTAACGTGTTGGATTTATTTCAGGAATAATAAAGTTTCTGTTTCTTACTGGCTTCTTTGTAATATATTCCATGTATAAGTCTGTACCATTTTTTGTGGAGATGGTCTTCTCTTTACAAAGCCACCACCTTTTGTTCTGGATACTTCTGAATCACAAATTGCAGGGCTGGATGTGTGCACGAGGGCTGTATCACTTTGCGTTACCTGTATTGATAGGTTTCCATGGGCATCCTCTGTTGCTGCTGCTGGAGATAAGATACAGTGCTAGATGAATTTAAGAGCCTGTGTGATGTTCTTCTTGTCTTTTGCATTATTGATGGAAAAAGGCTGAAAAAATTATTTCTGGGGGAAAAAAAAATCTAATGATGCCATCAGAGATTTAACTAGCTATTTTAGTTTTCCAGATCTGCCGGAAAGGACATAGCTTACTAATGATCAGATGGCTATTGAGCAGCAGCATCTTTGCATGTGAGCTAACAGCATCATACTGTGCCATTTGTATAATTAGGGAGGTTCCACATTGTGATTTAAAAGCCAGTAGTGTGCAACAGTCTAAGTACTTGCTGTTTTCCTATTTTCAGAAAGTAGGAGAAATTATTTTCTCTCTTTATTTTATCCATCTTCGGCCATCTAATGAACTAGCTCCGGGTGCTCTGTGGGTAGATCTATGACTTTCATCTTTTCAAGCACTGTTTCAGAGTCTGGGTCTGACGTTGTTAGGATAACATTATCTTTTTACATGCTTTAAGAAACAACAGCATGATGCTAACAAATAACAAGGTTGACAAATAATGTGGCAAAGCAGATCTCATTAGGTACTAAACTTTTGTATGGAGTGACAGTGAGTGATGGTGGATACTTAGATGCACTTCAGTATAAATTGGCGGCATTTTGCCACATCTGAGGCAGTCTGTGATTCTGCATGTCTGCATAGTAATCACTTAAATGTTGCTTGAAGAGACCTTTAGAAATTGTCCATTATAACTGGAAGACACACTCTTCCCAGTTGTGTCAGCCAGGCTTTGTCTAGACAGGCCTTAAACTTCACTGGATGGAGGTCCAACCACCTTGCTGAGTAACATGCAGGTCTGCAACACCCAGCTGATAAAAGCAGGTTTGGCATGGGGAGGGAGGAATGGAAGAGCCAACTTGAACCTCCCAAGTGGCAGTTTATGGTCATTCCCGCTTTATGTATTATCTGGCACTAGCAAGAAGAATTTGGCTTCTCTGCTCTTGTTATTTTTCTTTAAGTAACTGTAGGCTGCTACTATGTCACCTGTTAGATCACCCTCTTGCCAGACTGAACAAGCTCAGCTCCCTTAGCTTCTCTGCGTAAACACGACATTCTCCTGCATCTCTTCCAGCTTCTGCACATCCCTGTTCAGCTCGGGGGGCCCAACTAGGTGACGCAGTGGGAGGCCGCATTGAATAGAGGAGAAAATTTTCTTCAGCCCTTTCATTCAGATCATCTGGTGCAGTTGTCTGCTGCTTGCCTTATTTCTGATCAGGGCATGCTGTTGGCTTGTACTCAATCTCCTGTGTTCACAGGAATGCCAAGGCCTTTTCAGTGGGGCTGCCACACAAACAGTGGTTTCACAGCCTGTATGTATGCATGGAATTGTTCTGCACCCGGTGCAGATCCATGCTTTTCTCTTAATTGGACTTCACAGGTTTTATGGTTATATCCTGTATTTTCTTGTGCTGTCTCAGTCTCTGTACACTGACCAGGGAGGTGGAGATACAACAGTCTTTAAAACCGCTTAAGCTTTCATTGTGATTAGCAGAGAAGGTAAAATGATCACCAACGCTTAATTCCTTATCTTTCCTTGTGTTGTTCATGGTCAGCAGTCCTCTCCTGGAACCCTGTCAAGGGCGATAAAAAACAACTAGCTTTCCTTTTTCACTTGTTTTTTTGTTGGTGAGCTGTTGCCCACCTCAGGATTTTCAGTAGACGAGTATCAGGAATGTTTATTATGTGAAGCATACTAACCTCAGTAAAATACAGTTTAACATTTTATTTTTTGAGGCTTGGTCTACTAAGTTTTCTCGTTTGTACTGGTCTCGCTTTCTGACTCAAGAGTAGTGATCCAGGGGAAACAAGTCATTTGCCATAAAAATCAAAATCAATCCTCAACTTTCTAGGAAGAACAAAAGGCTTTCTTTGAGAAAGAATCACCAAGACCTGGGTCGGAGAAAGTTCAGGCATGTGGACTTTCTTCTATTTGTCGTATTTCTCAAATGGGATTAGAAATTGTGTGTAGGAAGATGGGTAGTATCTGAGGTTAGTGTTTGGGTTTCAGATATTGAAATAAAAGTACAACCTTTGTGAGCAGGGTCTTTTCTCCATTGTAAAGCAAGAAGTAAGTTAAGATCTTTCTTTGTAATTATATTTTTGCTGTATTTTGTTGCATTTTTTCCCTTCGTGCAAAAATCATGCAATTAGTATTATATTTGGGGTGAGAGTTCCATTTTAGGTTTGTTTTTCTTGGTGGGCCAGTCTAGGGCATGACATTTCATGTCTTCCTTATTGAGCATCTTGTATGATGTAGGGACTCTGTGAACTTTCTGTGGTCTCACAATGAAAGAAGTTGCCTGAAATTATAGATTTTATTATTTTTTAGGGGTAAGATATTCTGTGAATATGTAATGTGGCATCAAATACTTGCTGTCTTAAAGGAGAGGCTGCAAGAAAGATTTTAATTGCCTGTGAAACAGCGTTTGTGTGACATTTTCAGAGTAAGCTCTGGATGGTAGCTTAATGAACTAGACATCTTTTTTTTCCAATACTTTTTAATTTTCTGCGGTGTTTGACTTTTTAAAGCAAAAATCATGGTATCTGCACAGACTTGATGCTCTTTCCATGCTCCGCATCTGATTGTAATTTTAATAGCTATTCACCATGTTTTACTCTTGTTGGTTGTAGCTTAACTGAGCTTCCTGAATTGGATGAAAGTACAACTGAACAAATAATTTTGCATTAATTGCAAATAATTTCTAGCATCGATCAAATGGAATACCAGTGATCATTCAGTCATTTATAGCATTTACCTACTCATGAGAATAAACATAATAATTAATGTATTTACCAATACTCAAAAATGCAGTTAAATTTTTCATAATAGTTTCAGTGGAAAGGAAGAGTACACAGTTTGTAATTTGGTTAATCTTTTTCATGGAGAAAATACATAGAAGGAAAACTTCTGTTCCTAGACAATGTAAACTCCTGACATTGCAAATAAAACTCACTGCTGTCAGGTAGATGTTTCTTAATAATTCAAAGGTTAAACTTGCCAATGTTAAGCGTTTTTATATGGTTCAGATTTCCATTACCATAAATGTCTGATGAAATTTACTGAAATTTGCCACTGATTTTAATTGAAGCAAATGTGAGTCTTCTGCACACAGGTAAAAAAGATGGAGTAGAAAGCATAAATAATACTATCTAATGAAGAATCTTCAACGTGTACACACAACAGGCATCATTTGCTACATTATTACTAATGAGACAGATGTTTAACAGTAAATGTTGGATTTTTTTCCCCTTGCAAACCATTGACACAACACAGTATGCATTCTTGGGGTTTTTAATTAATGCTGGTGTATTGAGATTCACTTCTAAATATGTATTGTGTAAACTACACTGAGTCTGGGGAAACTTGTATTGATTTTTTTTCTCCTTTCTTGTTTTCTCTGTGAGTTTGGTTGGTTTAGGGGTTTTATTTTTAATTTTGGTTTACATATTTCCTGTAAGAGAGCAGATGTAGGTTACCCAAGGGATTGCCACCACAGGTCAGTTAAGGTAGAAAGTTCATCATCAGCTGTACAGTTTATCAATTGCAAAATAATTTTAAGCAGTTGCGGTGCTCATGTGCGAAGTAAACTTCCTTCAGAGGCATTAATTAGAAGTTCAAAGGCTGTCTTGCAGGTCAGCTGCACATAATCAAGAAACAGTTTCAATTTTCTGTTAAGCATTAGATTCATCTTGTGATAGCTGTCTGAGTTGCAGTGTAATTGCGTTACAGGAAGCTCAGCAAAACGTTCATCAGTTTGGGCACTGAAGTGTAGTCTCAGACAGTGTCTTCTACTTGACAGATTATGTGATTACTTAATATATACAGACTAGTCCAGTGATTCAGAAGTGGACACAGTCCTCCAGCTAGACATGTATGAATTTCTCTGTTTGGCCTTCACCCAAGAAAATCTTGAAACATAAATCTGTTTATTTTCCTCAAAAGAGGTTGACATAAATATGTATGTAAGCATTTTCTTGAAGAGTGAATGATTTTCAAAGGCCTGGAGTACCTGCAGCTTCCTTTCGTTATTCTATTGTGCACTCAATGGGTAATTCGCTTTTTTCTCCCCACTTGTATCGAATGAAGTTTAACAAATGAATCACGCTCTTAAACTGATCAGAAATAATGAAGAAAGGAAGTTCTGTACCTGCCCACTTCTTGATTTAAGCAATATATTCCTGTTTGTCTTGGCTTCCTTCTTGCTTTGAGACTCCCTGGTTCAACAAAGCAAACATATTACACCTTTCAAGATTTCTGCAGAGTTTTAATTATTTTACTGTACTCATACCTGATACTATATGGTAGCAACAGGCTGGTGCCAGGAGTCAAATGTGACCAAACCAAGAGTAAAAACTTCATGCTTTGAGAGGGAAAAAATGATGCTGAACACATTCAGATGCCTCCCTGGATCACTGCTGTCATAGATTAGAGCATCTACACACACCCTTTTGAGGTCATTCAGTCAGAAATAGCATCTAACTTCTCCTAAGGCATTAAATTTAATTGCTTTGTGCAGCCTAAGCTCATCCATAACCATGGTAGCTGAGAACTACCCATTAGAAGCAAAAGCACAAATCTTCCTTTTCCAAGCTCTCGTGGCAGGAATGCACTTAAAAGTTACTGCTGGGGCCTTTCTAATTAAGCATAAGGATCCTGACACACTTGAGAGGTTCTTTTGTGGGAAAATAAAGATGAAATATTGTTTTGGATGCATTTCTGTAAGCAGTGTGGGGGGTGGAAAGCCACTGAGCCTTGGCAGTGATTTTGGAAATGGAGGTTGGTCTCCCCAGGAGACAAGTCTGTATCAGTAACTGTATCTTTTCAGTGGCAAAACTGCCACATTGTTGGAGATTGACAGGTGATGGCTCAGTCAGAGCTGATGTGGTGAGGCTGGAGCCGCGTCTGCACTGCAGACTGGTGAGCAGGCGATGTCTTTTTCTCTTCAGGTGGCCCAGCGCCGGAGGAGAGGCAGTGCTGTACTGCCAGAAAATCATGCAGTGAACTCATCAGCTTGAAAAACTTTTACACCCAAGAAAGTAATGCTGACTGAGGTTAGAAGTAGTCTCTAAAATCATTAGGAGGAAAGAAATCTGTTTCTGCTTTCTTCTCTGTGCAGTTGATACTTTACTGCAGAGCCAGGTTTTTTGCACATGCATCGGATGAACCATTGCCACAGGAAGCACAGTGTTGCTCTCTGCTGTGCTCTGCAAAAGAAGTGTGTAGGTGGCAAGAAATGTAAAGCAGCATGTGAATGAGCTACTTGCTCATTGTGCGACTTGTATTTGTACAACAGGGAGGAAAGAAGAGCCTGTGCTGGCAGTTGGAGGGTTTTTCTTATACCTGTCCTTGTCATTTCAGTGAAGTACGCGGAAATGTGCTTCAGACCCTTCTGAAGTATAGTTGGGAAGCAGAAGCACAGAATCGTTAAATCACTTAAGTTGGAAAAAGGCCTTTAAGATCATTGAGTCCAGCCATTAACCCATCATTGCCAAGTCCACACTAAGCCACATACCCAAGTGCCGTATCTACACATCCAGAGATAGTGACTCCACCACTTGCCTGAGCAGCCTGTTCCAATGCTTGACAATTCTTTCGGTGAAGAAATTTCTCCTGATATCCAGTCTAAACTTCCCCTGCTGCAACTTGAGGCCATTTCCTCTTGTCCTATTGCTTATTAATTGGGAGAAGAGACTGGCCCCCACATTACTGCAACCTTTCAGCCTCCTTCTCTCATGCTTTTGGCCCTGTTCTTACTAGAAATGTTAACTAAATGTTATTTTTTTTCAAGGAGGGTCTAGTGCACTTCCCATGCAACTGTAGTTGCAATAAATATGCGTGCTCCAATGTGATTTATTCAGTCACTACCTGTGGATTCACTTGCAACCTGTGGATGTTTTTCTCTTTGAGGTTTTCCAAATGTATCTGTAGACTGAAGATGAAGCAAAATTCAGAATAGCAGAGGAACAGCTTTGCTAATGTCTGTGGGTGTGGTAAATTTTTATATAATACATCAGTTTGATTAAAGAGACATATTTCTTTCCCTTAAACTTAGAAACAATAGATTTAATTTTGTGGTTGGAGATGCTGTCTAGAAAGATGTTAGCCTTCCCCAAAGATCACACTGACTGCTGACTAAACTTGTGATTTGGCTTCCGCATATTTCCCAGGGTGCTAGAATTGAGGGGTGTAGGCAGTGATGAGGGAGGTGGTGATCCTGAATTATAAATACTCTTTGGAAAGAATTTTTATTTTCATCCTGAAAATGCTTGTAGACATACTCTGTAGTGGTAGCATTAATAGTTGTAGGCACTTACATAGTAATTAGTAGAAATCATCAAACTGAGTGTTGCTAAAAGCTCTTTTAGTTAGTGATGATGGCGAAAATTCATTTGAATTAGAGACATGTTTATGAATCTTCTGAAGTTATACATGAGGAATTCTTCTATGAGGAAAAGGCCTATCCTGAAATCTTTGAAGCTACTGCATTATGTATGTGCAGTCACAGCATGAGATGTTGCTATTTGGAGATATTATGTCGGGACAGTTACGGTGAGAGCACTTGTGGAATTGCAGAGGCAGGAAAAGTTATCAAAGTGGGAACAAAATCATTGAGGTGAAGGAAAATTTATAAATGTCTGCTTGACTGGAACAGTGCTTGGCTGATAATGAATATTACTTTCAGGTTAGAAATGTGTTTGTCTTAATATTATGTTTTTAATTAACATTTTCCCCTTTTAGTATCTGCTTTCTGTAGAGATAAAGCTGAAGTACCACTGTGAATCAATTTATTTGATTTATATATAATGAAACATGGTATTGATCTTTACATTTTTCTTCCATTGAGGTCTCGACCCTGTGTGCAGACCTGAAGAAATAATCATAATATTTTTACTACAACATGAAAATTTTATTCACTACCTGAATATGTTTCTGATTGGTTTTCCTTTGGCAAATGTTCATGCAAATTTCCTTGCTGAGATTGAGCCTCAGCTGGTTTGTTCTCATCTGTGTCCACTCTCTGCTGGAGCTTAGGTCACTTTTTAACTGCTCTTGTGAGTTATTTGACAGGAAGGGATGCAGCTGGGTCAGTACAGTGCAGCCCAGTCTCTGACCTCCAAACAGGCTATACCTACAGCTAGAGGAAAACCTGGGAAGATGCATCTGAAATTCCAGTACTGAATAAGCTTTCACTTGATGAGAAATACACTCCTCAGGGACTTTTTCTGCAGGAAGGAATTCAGTCAGTCTTACTCCTGTCCAGGATATTTCTCCTTGAAACCATAGCTCAGTTAATGATATCCATGAAATATGAAAGACATCTAACAATATGATAATATTAGATTAAATATTGTTATTGCTGCTGTTCATTAGTGGGGAAGTTGGAGCTGAGGTAGCTGTACCAAACTGAAGTGCAATGTCACACCAGAAAGAGTCAGAAGAGAAGTATTTACTTGGAAAAACCCTTTGTATGATTTTGCTCTCCCATATTTTTTCATCTGCCCATATCTGAAGATTTCACTGCAGTGAAAGGTCACAGCATTCTTTTTGGCTTGCCTTTATCACGAGCTTTAGGAGTTAATCATAAATAATATAATGGATGGTGACTGGAAACAGATATGTTAAGACAGCACAGTGACATTTAGGATATGATCTGTATCTGGAAGATAAAATTAACTGGCAGAGTGCTCAGTATTTATGAAATGTGATTTTACAGAATTTTGATTGTGTTTTTCAGGTTTATTATTCCCTGGCAAAATTGTATTCTTCTCTGTCTTTAGTGTAAAAGCGGCAAATCTCTGTGAAACAAGACCAAAATGAAAACAGTCCTGGATGAAAACATGAACAATTGTAAAGATTTTGAAGTCATTTAGAAGAGTCAGTCAAGAGATCTGAAGTGTATTTTGATTTTGGGAATGGGATGAGTATTTTAGGGAGGTCCACTTACCTCCCAGTACCTGCATTCAACATCCTGCAATGAACCAGTGTTTGTCTCAGTCACTCTCACAGCGCTGTCTTACAGACATACAGTGTATCTGCTGTTTTCAGTATTTTGCAATGGCTCAGTAATAAAATTCTGTCTTTCAGCCTTAAATGTGAAGCATTCTGTAATGGATACATGATGTTGGCAGGTTATGCTCTTCCAAGTATGGATTTGAGGATTAATTTCTAACTGAGGGCTGCCTTGCCTACCTCTAGAGGGTGTGCAGGTGACGGCAACAAATCACCGCATAGAGTTCATACTGTTTTCTGGCAGGAGGATAAAACTGGTATCTCACAGTTTAGCCCTGGGAATTGCTGGTCATGTGTTCTAAAACATCATTAACATTTTAGTTTGATTAAAAACAATAATTAGGGCAGAATACTGGGAAATTATACGAATACCTCGTGAAAGTGATGGCACACACAGCTATAGCTCCACAGAATGTCATTCACTAATCTGCCAACTTCTTTCACATAACAAATGCAGGAGATGCAAGCTCATAATTAAGTAATACCAAATACTGTATCAGTTTTGTTCTTTGATGTTCTAGTTCTATATCTAGCTATCTGTCAGTGTCTTAGATGCTCTGCAAGCAGTGAAAAATCTTCTCGTAAGAAATCTGTCTTTTCAAATAATATGGAAAGGCAGCACAACGGCTTTGTCAGCACCATACACAAGAATGTCAGTCCTCCCCCTACATTTTTCTAAATGACCGCACACAACAACATCACTGTCTTTTATTCAGGACGATAACCCTGGCATCACTGTTGAGATGGACCTTTATCATTGCTAATCCAATTTCTGTCTACTTAATATCTCAAGTGTATTACCTATCTGTCACCACTGCTCAGGCTATTTCTCAGACTCTTAATATTTCAGTTCTTGGAAGCTCCCTCTGTCTGGACTTACAAATATGACCTGCTGCTCATCCCTGTGATTTTATAACCCCTGCCCCTCAACTCAGAGCTCCTCTTTTACTGCTTAGAGAGAAAGTTATTTCTCTTAACTTTCTATAGCTGTAAAAAGCATCTGGCTAGTTAACTTTCAAAATTACATTTATAACTGAGTAACGAGAACGGAAAATCAACTTTGCATGACCATTAGGTCCGTTAGGTGGAGAAAAAGAGCAAATTAAACTGTTTCTTTTTGCTGGGTCTGACAACCTCAGCAGCATGCGGCAGAAATACTCTTCATTCAAAAATAAAACTATTGACAGCAGTTGCAAGTTACTGCAATTAAACCAGTAAACCTGTAACTATAGTGTATTTTTTTCAGTCACTTTCTTGAAAGTCACTTTTTTGAAAGTGACACTTTTTTTGGCAGATACTGGGCTGTTATGTTAGTTGGGAATTTCAGTGTGTGATGATTTTATGACATGGTTAATGTGAGTTTTCTTCCCGCATTTATTTGCCTTTGTCTGAAGATACTGAGTTAGAGAAACTCTGGTGGAAGAACAAGCAGAATAGCAATGCCACTTCCCTGCATGTGGCAGGGATACCAGGATGCAGATGCATTAATGGTGGTAAAGATGTGCCTGGTCCCATGACAGTTCTTTTGCCCTGAGGGAGACAAACGAACAAACAAAAAATCAAATGAAAACCCAATAAACCAACACAAAAAAATCCCACAACACCACAAACAAACAAACAAAACTCCCCAAACAAAACCACTGGAAAAATATGGTTATTCCTTTTTTTTTTTTTTTTAATATGGAAAGTCAATAGCAGGCTTTTGAGTCTGAAGTGAAGTGGTTTTGCATTCTTTTTCCAATGGAAAAAGAAAACAAAAAGCTTCCTTTTCTTCCCAGCAGATTTCAGGTGTTTTCTAAAAAGACGCTCAAAATAAAGAAATTGGACTTCCCTTTGAGTGCCTGTTTAGCTACTCTGCCAGTCAATTTTTTTCTTCTTTTGCTTGTGCCCAGTTAGCTTTCTAAGGGATTAACGATCTTTTCTTACCTCAAGTCCTCCCTCAGAGGACCAGGCAACTGGGACCTAATGGCTTACTGACGGTCATCCTTGTAAGAGGACTCTGTGGACATTGCTGAGGGGTGAAAAGAGCACAGCTTTTATTACAGTGGTTTATTTCCTTTGAAATCTCAGCACCATCCTGGCATTCAGCTCACACTGTTTTCTGCTTTCAGAAAACTCTCTGATGCATTCAAGCATGTAGATGTTTATATATATATATATATATATATATATGTAAAAGCTCTGACAAACATTGCTGTCCCCATTAATAAAAGCAGAGAACATGATTTATGTTCTGTTGATTCAAACACTAGAACTTTTGGACAGAGTCTTTTGCAGGTATAAGTGGCAGGCCAAATCCTAAAGCTGTTTACTAGCTATTAATTCCAGGCTCAATCCAGAAGCTCTTACTCAAGCGAAATACCAGTGAAGTAATGGGATGCTTTATCTTTGTATTCTTGATTTTTCTAAGAGTTCTGAGTAATTTTTTAGAAAAATCTACTTCAGGTTTTTGTCAGCCCTTCACCATCACTGTCTTGTGCTGCCTCATGAGTGATTGCTTACACTGTGTGATCTGTGGTTTATGGTAAATCACCTGCAGCTGCAGTGGATCGCAATATGCTGTAGACAGTGTTTTAGATCTTTGCTTTAATAATGTGCAATGAATAACAGAGACCGTAAGTGGCAAAATGCTTTTCTTTGAAAAGTAGCCATTAAAATACTGCTGCAAAGGTAACCATAGAGCTTGGAAAATTATATGGTACAAAATATTTTGCTGTATACAGTTTTATTCATTTCTGAAAATGATTGTTCTCTTGCAGACATGGAAATCTGGATATGTTCCTAATGTAAAATGAATAGGAAATACTTCAGTTGTTCAAAACTCCTAAACTTATTTTAGTTTCATAGCTGATTGTATATTATGTTTGCAGCCTTTGTGCAAAGCAGTGTTTAACAGCAGAGTTTTCATGATGAATATAGATGAAGATTGTTCTTTGTATTATGAATCCAAAAACCCCATGTATTCATATAATGCAGCTGATGTTAAGTTGCCACTTTGCTTGGAATTTATTGCCACATTGCTATGAACTAAAAGAACTCCTTGCAACTCAAACTCAAGACTTATTACTTCCCATGTAGAAAATGACTTTACAAGTTAGTCAGATGACTGGATTAGCAAGTTTATAATGGTTCTATGGAACAGCAGCTATTAATGGAAAATTCTCAATATTAGCATGGATCACTTACTGGTTTCGCCTTTAATTGCTGTAGTCACTGCCTGTATATGCAGTGGTTATCAATGATTATAATTGCTTTACAGTTCTCAGTCCATTCTCTTACTATTATTACTAATTTTTAGCTTTCCTAGCTTTCCTAAACTTCAGGCAGCAAATATGAGGATTAATCTAATTTTGTGCTTTGTTTAGCAACTTTGTGTAAGTTGCTAATGACTAATGACACTTGGGACATGAAAACAAATATCCTGATATTCTCATGGTGAAATATGTTTTCTTTTAAAATCTCTGAGACCATATTTGGTCCAGTTGATTTACATAATTTGCTTGACCAGAATTTTGGAATAGTGAAGTAAAGCAGCTCAGCTGCACCTGCCATCTTAGAGATGTTTCTAAGTGAAAAGATCCGGACCAGCACATTGTTTTGGGATGGGTCATCTGGTCAGTTGCCCACCTATCCTGGACCACTTGCGAAATACAGCACCCAAGCTTACCATTTTAGCTTAAGATTAATGACAGAGTCTCAGCATGAGTTGCTAGTTAAGCCGGGTTTTGTACCAGTTCTGTGTTCGTCAGTCGTTAAAGGAATTCAGTTGAAGGTTGTCTGCAGAGAAGGATGATTATCAAGCAAAAGAACTTGCATTTGTAAAAGTTAAAAAAGGTGGCAGATAACAGCTGGCAAGCAAAGATAGCACTGCTTTAGTGCACTTACCCTTGTTTGATGTTTAATTCTGTTCTGTAACATTCAGTTTAAAGTGGTTGGTCCTCTGACTCAAATTGTGTAAGGTAACAGTTGTGATGATATTCTCAGCAGTCCTGAGGACAAGTACTACTTTAAAACAGTTTCCTGTTGTGATCTTCCTTGTGGTGCGGCGTATGCTAATACATTACAACTTGCAGCTTGTGGTATTTTATTGCTTAATTTAACCATAGCTTGTATTTCTTATGGTTTGATTGGTTGGCAAAGCATGCAGAAATTCTGAGTCAGATACACCTATTTCTGGGTGCCCTATATAATTAGGTGCAGCCCTGAAGCAACACATTTTTGTGCAACTTTCCAGGCACACAAAATGCAGAAATACAAAGGAAGGTTTAAAAAATATTTGGAAAAAAAAAATAGTGCCATTTAACTTTGGATCATGATTGCACTTGTTCTCATGAGTCTCTTGGTAATGATGAGATTCTGCCTTTTTTTGGTTTTGTGGATTGCCTCTCTTTTTTAATATAGGGTGTTTTTTTTTCAGTAGTTGCAACTTTGATACATATGAAGTATGCCAGGGGGACATTCCTGGAAATGTAGGTGTCCTGTAAAACTTCAGAGTGTCTGTACAGAACCAGCATTGTCATTAAATTCCACACATTTTTGTTTTCTAAAGCCCTGTCTTGGGGCATTGCTGTTGAAAGTGAGTTTTGTTTCTGTAGCTTGTGTAGGCTGGTTTGCATGAAACCTTGCTCTAGACTAAAAATACTCAATTTAAAATATACATATTGAAAAACTGTATTAAGTAGTTAAGCCTAGATTATTCCATTTCTTTATTTAAAACACTTTTTATAATCCAGTTAAGTAGGTAATAACAATGGTAAATGCATTGCCTGAATTTCCAGTAAGTAGCATGGACAACATTTTGAATTATCAAGGCAGGAAAAATAAAGTGACATTGGAGATGCAAAGAGTGGTGATTTCAGCCAAAGCTGGAATTTTGGGAAATTGCTGTGCTATTTTTGGTTTATTTTTAAAAAGGGAGGAAATATTTTTTATTAAAATACTTTCTAAAATGCATACATGATAATTAAAAAAAAAAATATGATGTGAATGAGCATGTACCCCTTGCTTTTGAAGCTTTGCCTTTTCTTCTGTGTTGCAAGCTTTCCCTTTCTTTCTGCCATATTTCTTTCTTTGACCTAGCAGCCATACTGGATAAGTGTGCCAGTGCAATGTGAACATGTTTAACTGTTACTTAATGAATATGCTGGTTTATTCTTCATGCTCAATGCATAAAAAGTGCCACCAAGTGAATCAATTCCAACAAACTGCAGACCCACCTTAACATGTGCCCATACAATGAACTTAGAGCATTTATACAAAAGTGTATATGCACGTATGAACAACAAACATGTTGAAGGTAGCAGCTTCTGATCTTGAGGCAAAATGATGCTGCAGGCTTTCCCCTTTCCACGTCATTTGCACCAAAGTTGACGGACTGAATCAGTCCTGTCTGGCCGGGTCTCTTCCTCATGGTAGTCCTTTAGCCCTTACATGTAGTCTGTGGGCTTTTTGGTCCAAAATGTCTAAAGGAGTGAGAAAATCATGTTACAGCCCACCGGGATGGTGGCTTTTATAGCACAAACGTTAACATCCCATGTTTTATGACCTGTGAAGTAGCATAAGCCAGATCTGCGCCCACTTCATCCATCTGGTGTTCTTCTCCCCAAAAATGAGGGGTTTGGGGAGCAAATTGTCCCTGAAGACAGCAAACCAGAGCTGAGGGCTGAACAGCTGAAGTTGTTCAGGAGTACAGAGCCCAAGACATGCTTCTGGCCACCTTCTCTTTATCAGTATGGGCATACCCAGAGATACCTATAGCTCTTTTTGCAGAGCCTCCCTGGGCCATAGTGTAGAAGGGGTGATTGACAGTGAAAATGTGAGATTTAAGAAATTACATCCTAAATTGCAAGAGAGTTGGCTTTCAGTGTTTTCCAAATCAAATCTAAAACTATGTCTTAGATAAATGCTGTGCTTCAGTGTCAGTCACTTCGTACATTTTTAGATGTATTGAGTTTCAGTAAGAGGACTTTTTCACCTGAAATCAAAGTGCTTCACAGACTCCTCAACATTACTGTGAAGCACAAAGAAAATGGATAATCTTCTTTGATGAAAGTTTAGGTGCTTGTGAATCAGTATGGGGTTTTTCAGGAGAAAGTTTTGCTAAATATCCCCAACTAGCCATTTTCTTTTCTCTGCTTCCACTCTTTCGTTTGCAGATGACCAACATGCAGAAGGGCAGTGAGACTTCCACTAGAAATTTCTTGCTGTATTTTTCATGAGGAATTCACAAGGGGAAGCTGATGCTGTAAGAGATGAGTCTCTTCACTCTGGTTGGTGCTTTAGGAAGCACAGTTCAGTATTAAAACTACAAAGTAGAGTTGGTGAGATGAAAGAAAGGGGAGAGAGAGCGTGAAGGTGCTGCTGAATACTGGTTAAAAGCATTACATGCTATCAAAAGAATTTGGCAAGCTGACCCCCAGCTTTAACCTTTAATCACCTACTTCTACCCCTCCAGAAAGGCAAAATTATGCAAAAAGGCTGGTGAGTCTGTCTGGGCTGGTTTCTGAAACTTGCAGAGCAAGGGTGCTCTGCTTTAAAACTGGAGGAGTTGTATGTGTAACCATATGTATGTGTAAGGTATTTCACCCTATTTTTACTCAGACTTCTGTGTTCTTGTTAATACTTTCAGTGTGGATCTTAAGATTAAGAAGTGTTTTCCAGGGCTTCTGCTGTTAAGGGAGCCAGAAGACCACACAGCAATGCCCTACAGCAGAGCTTAATAACCAGCACCCTGCTGGCTGCAGCTTGTAACCAGGCTTGCAGTACACTCACACCAGAGTCTCACTTTAACCTTTACTGTTAGCAAAAACCTAGGTCTTATCCCTCATTACTGCAAGCATAGCTCTGTACTGTTGAATAATCAATATTTGCAAACCCTTAATGAGCCAGCTGTGGCACTGCCATGCTAGCTTTTCCAGGCACCACCTTTGTCCTGCTGGAGATGTAGCCATCCCAGAAGGATCCAGCTGAAGCGAGATGTTAAGTCTGCCCTATAGAATCATAGCATCTAGAATAGTTTGGCTTGGAAGGGACCTTAAAGTTCATCTAGTCCAACCCCCCAGCAATGAGCAGGGATATCTTCAACTAGATCAGGTTGCTCAGAGCCCTGTTCAGCCTGGCCTTGAATGTTTGCAGGGATGGGGCATCTATCACTGCTCTGGGCAATCTGTGTATTATTTGCTTGCTTTTACCTGAAGTCTCATATACCTAAAGAATGTTTTAGCAGTGTGTTATAAGCCAGAGCACACCTGCACACCTTAAAAAAAAGGTAACTCCCTTCATGTGTATTTCTTCATGTAGATTTGATTATGATTTTTCTATCTTGACTTAAAAAAAAGCAATTCAGATACCAGATGCAGCATTTGCGGACTTTATATGAACGTATGAAATGTTTGGACTGATAAATAATGAGTGTAATAGTATTTTTGTGTTTAGTAGTATGATGTAGTATTTTTAACCTGTTTATTTTGATCTGTGCCTGAAATACTTTTAAGATAAAGAAGCTTTTTTTTTTATGTGATTAATCAGAGGAGAATTCAAAGCAAAGTTGCTGTTACAAGTTAGAAATATTCTCCAGGTTGTTTTAACATTTCACAACTCCTTGTTGAGAGAATATGGCTTGCAAATGAGGCAAGCCAGTAAGTGAAGACAAGTTGATGTTACACTCTGGTGTTGCTTCTTTTGAATTTGGCTTAAGGCATAAAATAACATCTTGAGAAGCCAGTGCAACAACCACTAACTTTTATGATTCATATAAAGCAGTCACATTTTTAAGCATGAAGGAGCTTTTTGAGGCTATACTCTCGATATAGAAAAATATTCATAGAAAAATGTGCCCTTAAATGCTCTTATGTTGTACTGCCAGGTGCTGCTGTAACAGCATTGAGGATTTCTTAGATCCAGAAAATAACCTAAAAGCTGTAGGCTTTTTTTTTTTGCTTTTTTTTTTAATGATATGTTATGAAATACCAATCAAGAGTCATTCAGCATTGAGTTTTGGGAAAATAATATTTGTTTAGCAGCTTGTGTTATTGCTAACCTTACTAACCTCAGTTAATAGTTATTTCCAGAGGAGAACTGCAGGGAAGTGCCACAGGAACCTGTTGATCATGCTGCACTTCTAGCTGCAAGGGAGGCAGATGGCTGATGACTCTCCATACTGCTTTGCTTCGCACTCCTGCCCACCAGTCTGTCCTGCTGTCTGCCTGCCTCCTCGGCTCCCTGCGCTTCCAGCTTGCCATTTGCCATCTGCATTTCCTTAGTGGACCTCTCTGTAGGCAAGCTGAAGGGAAACCCACTGAGCAGAGACATCCATGAGGTCAGTAGCTGGGGCTTTGGAGATCCTACCACATTCCCATAGACTTCTTCAAAGTTATGTAATTTAGGAAGGCTTCTGCACTTAATATTTCTCCTCGTTAAATTAAGAATTGAAAAATATTTTGATTTTTTTTTAATTATTTCTGTGGGAATTTTTATGTCTACTCCAGATCTTGAATATTTTGTAGCTTCAATAAACATCTAAATGTTTTGTTTGAAATAAAAGTATGCTACATGCTAGAAACAGATTGACCCAGACCAGTTCCATAGTTTCAGTGTTTGGTCTGTGGGGAATGTTCAATGTGGAGTAGCTTGGAACTCCTTGATAACCTGCTACTCAAAGTTTCAGGTTGAAAAAAAAGGTAGCTGATACCCTGTGACATGACTCTTCCCTTGCTGCTCCTGATGTCTCCTAATGATCCCCTCTCTACATATGTAGGAGAACTGGGGGGGCAATGACAGCTAATAGCTCTAGGTTGCACATATTTTTAAAGTTGAGGTTAGCAGCTAGTGCTAGATACCACCATTTAGGGTTTTGGGTTACCACGTGGCCTGCACAGGTTAATTTTCATAGCATGCAAGGCACAGAGAATGTATGGAAATTCAGTGGGAGCGAGTTGTTGAGGCCCCTGAAGTTTCTGGAAGAGCAAAGCCTCTTGCTGGGCTTGGCTAGACACAGGTATTTTGGGGAGTCTGCTCACTGGCAAACAGGTATTTCTGCTGCAACTTCTACTGCAATTGGAAAGCAGTTATTGTCTCACGTTTTGCAAAGGTATTTGGCAGCCACAAACTTACTTCATGTATATTGACTGATTCCAAGCTAGTAGTGGTTACTCTCTTCTCAAAGTCCCATTCCTTGCATATAATGTTAACAATTTAAAAATGCATAAGATGCTGGGTGAGAGGAGAATTAGTGTGATTTTAATTAATAGGTAGCGCCATAAGCAGCAGAATTAATAAAACAGGGCATTATATTTCTGTATTTGTTTCCTGATTTGGTGCCTTAAGATGATCAGAGCTCAGTCTGATGCTTTTCCCTCAGCATGTTGCAGGTTTCTCTCATGTGCATTCCTGATGTGCAGTGAGAGCTGTATCACATGCTGCACCTTTTCTTTGGCACAGGATTTGCCCAGTTTCTTTCCTCTTCCAGGTCATTCACTTTCATGAAGTATGTAAAAAGGTGACATTTTTGTGACTTCTTCCCTCTGTCAAGTCTGATCAAAATCAGCTACTGGGTTGAAAAGTCAGTTTGTGTTGAGGGGAGGCTGGAGTGGACAAGCATGCATGCAGACTGCCTTATTGCAGAAGTCTTGTGTCCCTAAGGATCAGGCTCGAACCCCACTGCTAGCCCATCTGTTATTGAAGAGGACTAAACTGACCATGTTCCCAGAAACATACAGTAACAGTTCAAGGCTGTGTGGCATGTGAGAATACACTTAGTTTGTCCAGTGATGGGTGACTGAAATAGGTGTTAGTAGTGACACTGGTTTTCTTGTGCCATAAACATGCATTGTGCTTTGCAAGGAAAAGGTGAGTCCTCTCTCTCAAAGGTAGCCTAAATAAAATGCACATCACAGCATACTAAAATTGGCTTGTGACAGATTTCACCCAAGGTCTTTCCACTGTGAAGAACAGCATTCCTGTTGAATGAGAGTTTTCCTGGAAAGGTAAATGTTAGGTACCCCCACGCTTGTTGCTTAATTCCTGTGGACAAAAAAGGGTGATTGATATGATGAGAACTCACACCCTTTTTCTTTTACCAGACTGAAGAGATGTTGGTGTTAAAAAATAATAGTGCTTTCTGCATAGTTGCCAGCATTTAAAAGTGTTATCCAGAGAAAACTCTGAATTGAGTGCCTGCTGGGCTGCAACGGGTGAATAAACAGAGGGAGGCCAACAAGAAAGCGAAGTACAGGGCACTGCTTGGACCAGGCCAGGCATATGGAGTGGATGGAGGAGCTATAGGAGAAAGGGCCTTTGCACCTTCAAAAGCTTCCAGAAATGCTCTTGCTCCTTAGGGAGGTGATGCAACCCTGCTGTGGGAAGTACATTAAATTAGATAGGACAAACACTTGAGATTGGTTGAAAACCAGAAAAAAAACCCCACCACTAAATATACTCAGCATTTTTATAGTAAAAATAAAAGAACGCTTTCACATGTTTCTTCTCCACTTCTTTGTCTTTCACAGCAAAAGCATATGCATCCTACTTACTTTTTGTTTTTGTCACTGAATAGTATCTTTTTATTGATTAAAAATTCATTTTGAATGGAGACTTTCCGTAGGGTAACTGCTATGTAAAATAACAGTTCATTTGGTACTGTTCGAACTTTGCTGAATGAATTCCGTTTGGAATAAATCATTTTAGTTTTAAATCAGCATGTTTCAGTATCAAGTGCTTTAAGTGACTTTGCTGATCTGCACCACACAGAAAATGCAATATTTTGCTTTAGCAGGTATTACATAGTCATATCTCAACTAAATTTTCATCAAAGCTGTGCATATGTTGTCAGTTATTATAGTGTAATCCACAATGTAGGTGGCAAAAAAATTGCATATTGGTGGCAGAGAAGGTTCCAACCAGAGTGGCTTTGTTTTTCATTTCATGGCTTTTTTTTTCATTTCATGGCTTTCAGGAGAATGATTATTTCAAACTCCCTTATTTTCTACTGCTGTTTTGTAGCTGTAACTGAGAAAAATTTTTTCTCTTGTGTTGTTAGGTGTTGTTTGTTTGTTTCCCAGCTTTAGCTTGGATTTGAAAAAATCCTAACCTCTTGGTTAAGGTGGATGAAACTAGTGAGAGCTTTATAAAAATACATATAAAAGCAATGGATGGGATTAAAATTACTGGTCTGAAACAAGAGGCCCATATCAATAACCCAGAATGACCAAATGCCTTAGAAACAGCATGCTTAATGTTAGGTACACAGTCTAGCTGATAGCAGGAATGGAGAGCAGGAATGGAGAGACTGAGTGTATGTAGGCCTACATTGTGTATATGTATATAAACTAATTCAATTCTAAATTTAGCAGGTCATTTAATCATGAGATTTTGTTGGCATAAATCACATACCTGCAGTTCAAAAAAACAAATATTTTTGCTGCATCCCGCCCTGTGCATTTGAATGCCATTCCATCTGTACCCGCTGAGTACTTGTGGAAATGGGCAACATGTTAAGGTGAGTCCCCTGTCAGGGTTCCTTGCTTAAATGTCACCTATTCAATGGCTAAAGATTGTCTGTGCTAAATGATACCTGTTTCTGGGCATCTGTCCACGTCACAGAAAAACCCACATTTGTCACTAGTTGGCAGGATGGCTAAAAGCTCTAGGCAGAGAGGTTAAGAACTGAAGTTATAAAAGCTGAAATGACTTTTTCTGCAAGAAAAGGTCATTGAAAGGCTTGGATGGAAAAGAGGCTCTTGGAAAGAGGATGCTTGTACCGGTTTTGGTTGGGTTTTGTGCTGTTTTTTTTTTTTTTCCCCCACTAAAGAAAGCGTATCTGCCTGTCTAAAAAGAAGAAGAAAAACAAGCAACTAAAGACAAATGCCTAGCATTTCTTTTTATTCTACATATACTTTCCTTGTCATTTTTATAAAAGAATATCGCTATTTTAACAAGCTGGTTAGTAGCATTTTAGAGATATTAAAGAGAATAAATTTATGACAGAGCATCTATTGTTTAATCAAGAATTATGTTAGATACTGATAATTTTTTAAGAACAAGAACAGTTTCTGAAAGAAGTAAATGCCACATCTTTTATCAGCAGTAAATGTATAAGAAGTTAAGTCTGTGTCCCTTTTACGTTTCTAACATTTGTAGAGTTGTAAACATTCTAGCAAAATTGCAGAATGCCAACAGAATCCTATTAAAAATATTATTATAAAGTTCCTTATAAAAACTTTTTTTCCTATTTATGTTTTTATTGGCTGTCTGTAGGATATGGGTTCATAACCCAGTCATAATCAGTTCCACTCCGAAATTAGAAATGGGAATGAAGCCACTTTTCCACAAGTTAGAGAGTAAATGCAGTTTTTGTGCCAGCAAAAATGCAACTAAAAAAAATCCTTCCTAAAGAAATGAAGTACAGGAGGTGATTTATAAAAATGGTTATTTTGATGAAATGGGATGATTCATTGAGAAATATATTGTGAATGAATGCAATTCATTTCTGTCTACATACATCTGTAAAGTAAAAAATGAGCATTTAGCCCATTTATTTTAAAATATTTTAAAACCTGTAAACATATGCCAATATAATTTATATTGGCAGTTAACATTTCATTCTACCTTTAGAAGTTTCCAGGGATTATTTAATGTTGTGGACTTCTAAAGCAATTTAAACTGAAAACAAGTGCAAAGAATTGTGGCGCAACCAGTAACTATATCTAAGAATTCATGGGTGTTTTTTCTTCTTGGAATTAAAAATTGGAATATGGGTATGCCTGATTTTGTTAGCATAAATTCAGGTTCTTTGTGTAGACAGATACACTCCAGTCGTATTGTGTTGTTGAGAGGGAAGTGATGAGAAATTTGAAACACGTGATTTTATTTTAGTTGCAATGAATGTTTAAAATGAAAGACAAAGTGTAATTAGGGTATTAATTTCTGTGCATTACGGAGCTGTGGTGTGCTGTGGTGTGCTGTGTGGAAGACCTTACTCATAGGTTTGTCTCAAGCTTGTTGCCCCAGTGTGGAGATTACTGAAGAAGTAATGTTGGTGACCTGTCCCAGGATATTGTTCTCTATCAGTTCCCTTGCAGTCTTTAGGGCAGCAAGACACCTTTGAAGGTGTCAAGAGACAGAGCTGTACATTGTAAAAGATGAAAGAATTTGTTCCCCTCTCCATAGAGCTATCTGAGATTCATGGCTCTCTCAATGGGCTGGAGTATTGAGGGATCTGAACCCAAACTCCAGCAAGAGGACTGAAAATGAACTTCCTTACGGTAGAATTCTTACAATTTCCACTCATCTGTAGACGGATGATTGCTGTGGGTCCCTGGGGAAAAAGTGATGTCTAGATTTTAATCTATGAGAATTAATGCCATAGATAGAAGAAAACATTTGCTCTCAAGTATCTCAAAGTAAATCAGTCACTAGGAGAATAGTGTGATTTGAACTAGATTTTTCAACTAAATTATGTATGCTGAAATACTGCAATCCTTATTGGTTTAATATTTGAAAAGTGTATACCAGAACCAAAAACACTGTTTAGAGAGCTTTGATTATGGCATGTTCATCAGTGGGGATAATGGAAGTTATGATTTTAAAATTGGAAATAGAAGAAAATGGGCAGACTGTATTTTGGATATAATTTATATATCTTTAGGGCATAGATCCCAGTCAGATGAAGAAAGATCTATTCAAACAAAGTCACAGTGCCAGTTAATAATTCATATATATATATATATATATATATATATATCAACAAAAAGTAACTTTAGATGATGGCAGAGGAAAAATTGTGCTTTGTGACAGTGTATTTCACAATAACCACGATACACTCACACTGGATATATGACAGACTTCTGATTTTATTTCTCTTGGCTGTTCTGGTCCTTTGGCAAACTCGCTCAAAGAATTTATTTCAGAATAGTCAACAGAACGCTAGGAGTTGAGATGGACTCTGAGTCTTTATTAGGTAACAGCTAAAACCATTGAAAGAAGGTTTGAACTGAGATTATAGATCTGGCTCAAAGCTCCAAGCATGCTGAATGTGGAAAAAAAATAAGGAAAAGAAGGTCAGTTTGATTAAAAATATGATGTTTGTTGCAATTACAGCAGTTGAATATCAAGTACTAGAACAGTGGATGTTTGAGACAGCAGATGTGTGCTGTCTGTAGACACTTTTTCAGATTAAATTGTTCATTGACAGCTAGGAAATCTCTGTGCTGAGGCAGAGTGATGTTGTGTGGGGTGCTTTGGCTTGGTTTTATTTCACTCCTTTATCAACAGAAAGTGCTGGTCTGCGTTGCACAGTGCAGCATGATGCACCTCCCCTTCCTTGCTTGCTGGTGGGATCTCTTCCTGCTATTCCTCTTAACTGAGTAAATTTCATGGTTATGTTCCTTACTGAAAACAGTAACGTTAGTTCACCTCAGTAACATTTGAGGTCATACTGAGTATGGTGTGCTTTTTGTCATTTTGTATATTCTAGGCATGTTTTCTCTTTTGAAGCATTTTGTGTAAGTCTTCTACCAAAATCACTATAGCTGTTTTCTCATTCAGAAAGCTGTGTGTTGAGTTTTATGCTTCTCACAGGGACCACAGTGATTATATCCATTTTTTTTAACACTCACGCGTATTTACAGCCTTGGATTTTTATACCCACCACGTTTTTTCTGCAGGCATGTCATTTCTCTTACAGTTTCACTGCCTGTGCTTCCCTGCCTCCCTGTTTTCTTTCCTTTCCTGTGTCCACCAAGAGTATTTCTTTTTCCTCTTAATGACTCTCATCTTTTTCTTTCCACTTTATATTCAGGGTATCTTAGAATCAGTAGGCAGTGCTTGAGTATTTCATGTGTCATTTAGTGCCATCTGTGCCAGTGACACCAGCTTTTATAAGTGTCACATGGCTTCTCTATGGGGTTTGTAGTTGTCCGTAGAATCCCAGGTATCTACTGGAGGAATATCTAGATACCAGGGAAGAAACTGGAGGTGGGCATTTACCTTAGGTAAGTATGGATGAACTTACCCTAGAGTCACAGTGAGAGCTGCACACCCTTATCATCATATTGATGTTTGGCTGCAAGTTTTTCCAAGTCCTGTGAAATAAACCACGCTGAGGAAATGCTGATGTGATCCCCAGCCTGAGGACACTGGAGCAGAGGACTCCTCCTTGCACAAAATGGGCTTAAAGGCTTATGATAAAATAGGTTCCTGCTATGAGTTGCAGCACGATTCACAGTCCATTTATATTCCTTGGAAAGACAGCAGCATAACTTAACTACTGCCTTGATGATGAGCAGACAAAGCGTGCAGAGCGTGTTGCTAAAGAACAGTGTAAAGGTCAGGCAAACTCAGCAGGTCCGTTGCCAAGAAAATGGAGACGTTTACTTTCAAAGACCACAGTGACTGGTTATGTCCCCCCCTCAGCTCATTTATGCTCCATGATTGGGTTAGCACTTCTCTGTAGCTTGTTACGTATAATGGTGTTTAGCAATAATTGGAAGCAGTGACTTTTGATGTAAGGAAGATGTTAGCGGTACTGTGAATGCAGTCACCAGTCCTGTACTTCTGGCAGCACGTTTGTTCAGCAGTGTTGAACCTTGTCTCAAAAAACAAAAGAAGAGCTTTGAAGTACATCCTGCTAATTTGTTTAATATCTGCTAAATTTGAAAATCAGAACTCTGTTCTGAATAACCAAATGGCACAAATGAGCAAATGATTTAAAACCAGACCTTCCTGTGTTTTGTGTTTCTTCAATATTACTGAAACAATTTCTTTTCAAAATAAGGAAGCTGTCATTGATTAAACAGGACATGCCAAGGCATTTAGGAAAGAAAAAAATGTTAGACATGTCATTCATACAAAGAGCAGTTGTTGGCAGCGTTTGCCTGGCTGGGGTGAGTACACCTGTGCTCAGCTTG
Organism: Pezoporus flaviventris; assembly: GCF_033815535.1. NCBI lineage: Eukaryota > Metazoa > Chordata > Aves > Psittaciformes > Psittacidae > Pezoporus > Pezoporus flaviventris. Next base: position 24,034,376 of record NW_026892579.1, on the reverse strand, counting down.
GGCTTCCTATGCCTTAAAGCTCTTAGTTTCAACCTTTAGGTCTGTTCTTTAGCCCACTGTGTGTACCATGTCAGCAAGCTGTCAAGGTAGGATCCAACAATAGGGATTTTAATGTATTTTGAGGATAGATACAAACTACTAAAAGCTGTCACTGTGCATTCAAAGTGTAAACCTGAGTTTAGTTCTTCTCTCTGAGACAAGGCATTTATTCTCCTTTTGTCCTAGCAGGTCATGTCAGAACAGGAAAAATGAGTCAAGGCCATGTGAAAAACAAAACAAAACAGAAATTCGCAGTATTTGCAATATAGTTGCATGAAACATCCAGCAAATTGGCACGTTAGCATCATCTAGGTTGTATACAGATTGTCGTTTTTCACATTGTGGAAAATCATGTAGTTCTGTACAAATGCTGTACATAACAGAAGAAAACAAATGACACACATTTCATGTCCTGGGAAGAAATAACAGGGATGAATTGTACAAATTTTAATCATGTCATGTGGATGGGGTGATTAAGATGATGAAAGAACACGTTCGAATTACAGTAGAATGTATAAACTGACATTAATGAAAAATTAGTGTGACCTGTCACATAAATAAATGCCATAATAAGGTTGGAAAATTATCTTGCTGGAGAAAAGCTTTCAATAGTAATAACACACAGCAGGGCTAATATAATGTTCCTAAAGATAGATATTTTTTAATTGAAAACTTTGTTGCCCTTTACCATCACTGTCATGGTGAAAAAAAGATGTTTTTCTTCAGCTTTATATTCTTTTCAGTTTGATCACATTTACAAAAAAGAAATCATCAAAGTCAAACTAATAACATATTTATTCTTTCAGTGGTATAAGATTAGGTTAACCAAGCAGAAAGTATTATTAAGATTTTTATGAGTATTCTTGAAACTGCTGATATAGAGTATCTGTGTTCCCTGCATTTTATGAAATTATTATAGAGTGTGAAGCAATCTCCTTGTTCCTTTGAAAACCAGGATTGTATTTTATACCTTTTTCTTTAAAGAAATTAGATAAATCACTTTTAGTTAATCTCGATTGCCTTTCCACTAGTATCCAATGCCATGAATCCCACTAGCATAATTTCTTGTAGGGAAATGGGCTTTCTACCCTTGATTCAGTTCTGAGTGTAAAACAAAACGAATTTAAATAGATGCAAATCACTGCAAAGAGTTTCTGGATCTACAGATAATCTTCTGCATGTTTTAGGGGTGAGTGGTGGATGCGTGTTTGAAGTTTGTGTTGCTGTGTGTAGAGTTTTGCTTCTTCATTGATACTTTGACTTTTAACATGGGTGGTGTCAAGTTTAAAAGTTAGCTGTTCAGTCTAATCACTTTGTCATTTCTTTCCTCTTGGATTAGAGCTAAACCATTAAATTGTCTACTTCTGTATCTTAACAAGTTGTATTGGAAAGATTTTGCCATTAACAGCTGAACTGAGAGCCATATTATGACAAGGTGATGTATTTATCTGTGAGGAGTACAAAAGTACTACTGCTATCTGATAATTAGGAATTTTAAACATCAGTAGGTAATGGTTTTGAGTGTTAGCGGAGCTAGACATTTTCAAATTGAGATGTCTGGTACTGTACTGAAAGCTTTTGGGGTGATGTCAGCTCAAAAGCTGTATATACTTTATAATTTAATAATTTTATTAACTCATGTTAATAGAGCAGAATACAGGGACTGTAACATGCTCAGTGTGGAAGCTTTCCTGTCTGGTATGTACAATGGCATGGAGACATATCAGGATAAATCTCTGGTCTAGGAATCCAGACGGTCTAATTTTCTTCTGTTGTGCGTGTTTATGTCATCACTTAAGTCTTACCCGGTGATTGTGCGTGGGGGTGCACATGCGTCAGCTTCTGTCTCTGTATTTTTGGGGTGGATTTGTAACATTTGTCACAGCACAGCCTTTGTGAAAGCTTTCTTTAATTGTGTCTAAACCCACACAAAAGTGTGTTCCCTGTTCAGGAAATGGTATAATCTTCTCAATGGTCAGGAAAAAGATGGATGCAAGGACAAAATTCTTAACGCATATTATCAGCTTGCCATGCTGAAGGTGTCATCTTATGAGACCGGTGACCTGATGAAAAGAGGAAATAGAATAGATTCTCACACACAAGGGTGTTCTAGTTCAGCAGATAATTTCAGAACTCAAGGAAAAAAATGTGATGGACAAAAATGTCTCTGAATGCTCTGAAATATGCCTACTAGTTTTATACCTTAAAGCAAATTTTATTCAGGTTTCTTCCGTGCTTTATGCAATCCTCTGTTTTTCAGATAATAAACACTTTCTGGTAGTGTTTATGCGGCTGTTATCCTTCTGGCTGTCCTACACCTTGCCTTGTGTTTCTTCTAAAAAATGGCAGAATGCCTTATTTTTTTTTTTTTTCTGGGTTAATAGGAGAAAAAGTTGTTGCGTGTTATGGACCCTTAGAGCAATTGTTTGGTAAAGGAAAGTATAGTTTCTTAAGGTGCAATAAAATACAACATTTTCAACTATGGAAAAGTTCGGGATAATGTTTTAAAAGAACTCGTTTGCAATTCACTTTCTCTGTTTTTTTGTTTTTCTGCCCACTTACTTACATGAAGTTTAGATGAAACAGTCCTACACACAGATCTTCTTCTGTCCAGGGTGATTTCTTAGTCTTCATATGTGATCTCCAGATATGCATTTTTACATTGCTTAAATGCACTCTGAACAGTATGGCAGCCTCAGAATAGACCTGAATTTCCCCTCTAAGCATCAGTCCATGAGTTGTCATGGCAGTAATACAGCCTTAGTGTCACTGGGAGGCTATACCCTCCATTTCCAGCATGACAGATAACTTGCAGTGTGTGTCCCGAATATGAGGGGTGTCACAGCCTGATTCTGTGACCGATGGCTCCCTCGCTCTTCCTTTGCAGCTCCCAGTGCCTTTTTTCCAATTCTGTAATAAAGCCCTTTCTTGCCTCTGTATCTTGTGGTTCCAGCTTTCGCCTGGTGTGTGAAGCTTGCCAAACTAACTGTTCTCCATGAGCACACATGGGAGAGCTCCCGAAACAGTTGAGGATGGAGTGAGTGTATTTTGGGGGTGTTTTGGGGTTTTGGTGAAATTGTCCTTCTATGCCAGTTTCATGTATGCTGAGTTAGGACCTAATTAACCTCTTCATTCTACTGCTCTTTTCCCTTTTTGATATTTAAAAATAAACCAGAACCACATGCTGACATTTAAGTTCTCAGTCAGATCTGCAGCTGGAGAGTAAGTGCTGCCTTCATTTGCAAGTGAAACTTCCTAGAGTTGTGGAAACAGGACTCCTGGCAAAGTTTTGCTGTACCACATCTCCCTAAATGACAGGCAATAAGAGGTAGGTAGCCAGAAAATATGTACAGACTTCAGGCATTTGAGGATGACATTTCAAAAAACATTAAAAAGTCCAAGCTTGACAGTGGAGACAAAGTTATGTGACACTTGTCTAGCGTTTGCATTTGGGATTGATGAGTTGAAGTCAACATGTTACTGCCTGTAACTTGCAGAGAGATTTAACCATCTGTACTCTCATGCTTGTATAGATTGTTTCTGGAGCCTAAGACATAATGGCAGGACCAGTGAGAATTCAGCATGTTTAACATTTTGATTTGCAAAGCAGACTTTAAGTATCACAGTCACATGGAGAAGGTTTTAGTTCAGCAGCAATCCACACCTGGTTTGAAAAACAGCACTTAATACTAAGAACTGGCACAGAAATGTTGTTCGAAGTACAGTATGATTGTCAGAGTTGGAATATGTTTGCTGGTGTAGGGGAACAAAAAAAGCAACCCATGAATGCAAGTTTTGTGCAAAGTTCAATTTGTTATTAATTGAGCTACATCATTTTTTCACTGTGCAGTCTGTATTAAATACTTTGTTAGAAAAGGCTTTTTACCGCTAGTGACTCAAACCTTGTAGTCCCCAGTTCATACAAGAAGTTCTACTCAAATCAGAGAATAGTGTGGGAGTGAGGATGCTCCTGTGAGTTTGGCTTTGCAGAACTGAGCGTTAATTGATTGCAGTCTGTACCTTTGAGGAGTTTTTCAGCTTACTCGAGCTTGCTTGAAGAACCATTATTTCTTTCTGCTGCACATTCACCTTTTGTCTTCTTTATTGATGAATATGCATATATGCTAGAGTTTTTTGCTTGCTGCAGATTTCTCAGACTTTGTGAGAATTCTTTTTAGGAAAAGATTACTATTTGGTGGTTCAGTGAAGGTAAACAGACTGGGGTTCTTAAAAATCAAGTTAAATTGAAAATGAGATAAATGCTGTAGTTAAACAAAAGATAGATCTTTGATGTCATGCTTGAGCAGACATCTGCAATTACAGTGCCACTTGGAAGGCTTTGCTGAGAGATGGGTAATAAATTGAAAGCTTAGGAAGAGTGGATTGAAACCTCAGTCTTTTGGTGTGAGGCACTGGGAAGAATTCAGGAAAGGCTGAGTGGGCTGAGATTTTTTTTGGAGGAAGAAGCTTCTCATACATTTGATGCAACAAACCTATGAGAAAGATGCTTAATGTCACATTATATTTTATGTGCTTTCCTTTTGAGTTACTTATTCTCATTCTTTCATTTTAGCAGGGGATATGGAGTGGGGGGTGACATAAATAATCTCAGGACTGGAGATGCCTGTGAATTCTGGTAATGTGTGAACAGTCGTGAACACTTCATTTTCTGTTTCTGTATTCAGAAATGATTAATTCAGTCTGTTGTTCTACATATGGCTCAGTTGTAATGCAACATAAACTTAAGGGTAATGAGTGCTCTTTTCTAACTATAGGGTGAGCAGGTGTCATTGCCTGATCTCAGGTTTGCCTAATGTTTCTCATCAGCATCTCAAAGTTGTGGTTTTAGTCATATTTTTTAGATAGAGGCCAGCTAGCTGGGATTTTTTTCTAACCAGGTTTCCTTTCACCTGAATTGTTTTTCAAAAACATCAATTAAAGCATTGCAGCATGCTTTTGTTTACATTTCACTACCAGAAATACATGAAAACAAGTAACCAGGAAAGAAGCCGTCACTTGCTTCAGAGCAGAGGTTTGCAGTTGTAGACGGGTCTGGCCATTGGGAAAGGAGCCAAATGGGATGTACAGGCAAGGTGTCTCTTGCTCCACCCTTTTTTTGAAGGTTCTCCTGCCTTTCCGTAGCCTAAAGCTCATACACAACTTGCCTCTGGATGTTTGCTTTGCAGCTGGGGCATAGCTGTGAGTTTGAGTTCTCTCACTAAAATTAATTACCAAAGGTAATAAATAAAGAAAAAGGGGCTAATGTGACCACAGACCTTTATGTTGTGTGAGGGTAAAGGCGATGCCAATGGCATTTGCACATGTCTACCTTGGCTTGCTTTTTCTCAATTAATTAATAGTGCAGTGATATTATGAGGTTGGCTGGATTTCTTTCCCTTTCCTGCACTTCCTCCGGCATGACAGCCTTTTCCTTCACGTTTCTTAGGCTGAGATGTTGCATTTCCTTCAAATCTTGAGGCTGTAGCAGGGTCCAGGCTGATGTATTTAAGTGGATTTTGAGCCTTTGCCTTTCCTCCCCTGGGTACGTGTGACGCATGATACTGGCCCTCTTGAAACAAATTAATGTAACAAAATAATTTCAGTTGTTCAATGATTTAAACAAACAATTTTAAAACAATGACATACATTGTGCATACTTAGTTCCCATCTAAATTAGACCATGCCCTAATTAAGATAAATTGACTTTTCTCTTTATTTACAGGAATTAGTCTGAGTGAGGTTTTGTTCTCCCTAGAAAAACCTGGATGCTCCCAGGCTCACAACACTGTTTCCATCCAGCCTGACTGACCCTGCTCAACCTGATTGATTTCTGTTTGCCACTGGGGCAGGGTAATAGCAGTAAGGAGGCTTCTTCTGACCTGACCTGATTAGAGGCTGAGAATTAACCACTTCAGCACTGGCAGAAGGGGCCTTGCTGCCTCTTTTGCTGGGCAGGGAAATTGCTGAAGAGAATACACTGCTTCATGCCACTAAAGTGTATGGAGTTTTGGAAAAGGAACATCTTAAATTCTATTAATACTAAATTTTATCTAAGATCATTCTCTAGGTCTACTTGGTTATGCAGGTGATGTGAAGAAACCCATCTGCTTCTGAAAAAGGTGATGAAACAGTTTTCTCCCTGCTTTCTTCACTTGCTATCATGCATAAAATAAGCATATAAGGTGTGTGAATTACACTTGTCCTCATCCTTACATTGCTGAGGGAGAGGGAAGCCTGCTCATTTACTTTAATACTTCTCTGCTTTCATCCTTTTCCTCATTATGTCATTCACCCTTGCCAAAGGAGAGGATGAGACTGTAAAGTTGGAAGCAATTTGGGTCACTGTGTCTGTGCTTGCAGCATATTAGGTAGTTAATGGGTAAGAATTAATTCGAATTACCTCCTTTCCAGCTGCCTGCAGACTCGAATCTCATTTCCCCTTAACCTTTTGCATTAGTCCTTATATTTTCTTTCTTACCTTCCTTTGACCTTCAGAAAGGTGCTTCCTAAATGAATATTTAAACAGGCCCATTGCAGGTAAGTGTGTGAACTTAGACATCATCCAAAGAAAGCAGCTGGGTTAAACCTGTTCCCAAAGATACACTCAGGGAGCTTTCCTCCTCCAAAGGCATCTCTTAGGCTTCTTCTCTCTTGTTGTTGCTGCTGATCACACAGAAATGTTGACTCCTGTATAATAGGCATTAACATCTTTGCCTACCTTTATGTCTGTTTTTATACAGCAGTAGTCCCCTAAAACCTTTGACCTCCTATTAAGACATTCTAATCATGCCAAAATTAGGATCCTGCATTAAAATTAGCCACAACTATGTTGAACAGAGCCACCCCAGAGAAACGTGACATGTGGAGTTGGCTCCAAGTTTTCAAGAACATACTTGAACTGCCAGAACATTAGCATACTTGTAAAATTTGAGGTTAACTGTGTTTGTAGAAGTTTGTATTGCTTTGCATCAGTTGCTGAGCTGGAGAACACAAACATTATTTTAAATAAACAATTTCATATGCTGCTGGGAATTCTGTGAGAATCTTTTAGCGACTCCTGTTTACACATGTAAATTATAGTCCTTTCTCATGCACACATGAAATGTGACCTGGGCATTGCGTCCTTGTATAGCAATTCTCCAAGCTCTTATATGTGTTTGAAGGGTAGATGTTGTCAGAAAAGATCATTTTTAAACAATACAAATCAAGATTTCAGTGTGAAATGTTGCTGTTTCTCAGTTTTTATCACCAAAGTGCACAGACTAAAAATAAAATTGCTGGCAAGTACTTAACTACAATAGCATAAGGAAGTGTCTCCAGAATAAATAGACCAGCCTTTAGCTAAAGCACTGGAGTGAAATCAACATGTAATTCATTTGGGAAGCCACATATTTGGGAGGTGGTATGCTAGGGCTGGGTTGTCCAATTTGTCAAGATAAAGCATTTTGCTGAATGTTGCTTGGAACTGCTCTGGAAACACTTATGATACTGCTTTTTCCACTGCACAGAGGCCATTAAAGTTAAATTACTTGGAAAAACAGTAGCCACTAAATTATGGATGTATTAGCACCTAAATGTGCAGTAGTAAAGAATTCTAACTTTGTAAAAAGGTAATATGTTTTTAAACAAAAATGAGAGTTAACTGTAAGATTCTTTACATACTAGGATATCTCAGAGTAACCATGACAACAGTTCGGGCTTCATGTTCGTTTGCTGTATCTGAGCATGTACATTATTTTCTTAACTGATAAAAGAGTATCAGGGACTACTCTACAAGCAGTAGGAAAAATAATCATGCTCTTGTTAACTTACAAGTGAGATTAGAGGTATGTCCTTGCAGGTATATTCTTATAAAGCAAGTATGGTTTGTTTTTCTCTGGGGGGTGTGTTGTTTTGTGAGTTTTTTTCCTGTCAGTGTCAGAACTATTTCTTAGTCGTAGTGTCAGATCCTATGACAAACTACAAAATGTGTGTTATTAGATGTTATATCAAATATTTTAGAACTAGAATTTTTCTTCCAATTCCATGAATGTTATGACCAAGAGATTAGACCTAAAGTATATGTATATAAATGTTGGAGGTTTTAATACAATCAAATGATATGGATTGTGTTTTGTTCTGTTTACAATTACAAAGAGTAATATGAAGTTAAAATAAAAAGGACTTTCTTCTATGACAGATGCTTATATTTTGCATAAAATACCTGAACTTCAAAAATAACATTAAAGTTGAGATATCATCTTTACTATAGCCAAAGATAGTGAAACTAATCCACCTTCTAGGAGAGAAGAAATCCTTTTATTTTTTTCTCGCACAAAAGTAATGAAACAGCATAAATGCATGTTGAACCTCTGGCCATCAAGGTGACAAAAGTGTCAGGACATACTTTCAATGAAAAGGTGTTGTGGTGACCCAAATGAACAAAATTAGGTGTCCCATCCTGTTGCACAGCCTGTTGAGATGTGATACAAGACCTACAGCAGCCTTAACGCCTTCTGCCTGGCAGCATAGGGACATAAAGCACAAGAATCAGTAAATTCAATCCCGTGAAATGACTTTTTTGAACCTACAGCATGAGAAGCCTTTCACCATTTTGGCAAGCTCTGCATAATAAATCTCCTGCTCTGGTTGGCAAATTATCAAAAATGTTGTCCTACAAGTTGAAAAATTCACCAGATTATTCTTTTACTATGATGTGAAGTTTTTCCATTACTAATGAATTAAGTATTAAAATCAAAACAACTCTGAGTTCACTGTCCAATCTGGAGTACACATTTCTCTGCAGGCAAGCAGCAAGAATACATTCTTGATTTCCTTTTCTTTCTCTTTTCCCACTTTATCCAAATGGGGGGGGGGAGGGGGGAAGAAAAAATCCAGGAAAAGAAAAAAACCCACAAACAAACCCAAAACCCCACAAAACAAACACAACACCCTCCCCCCCCCCCAATAGCCAGTGCAGAAACAAAGGCTGAGTTTTCATGATGATGTTTTATTTTACTAATTTTAAGGAACTATTACCACATAGACAAAACAAATCTTCTAGTTAGAGGACATGCTAAAGACGTTAGAATCATAGAATGGTTTGGGCTGGAAGGGACCTTAACGATCATATAGTTCCAACCGCCTGCCATGGACAGGGACACCTTCCACTAGACCAGTTTGCTCAAAGCCCTGTCTGACCTGGGCTTGAGCACCTTCAGCGATGGAAGTGTTCTACCCTCTAGAAGAGGGTAGATTCAGACTAGGTATAGGGAAGAAATTTTTGTGATGAGGGTGGTGAAACACGAACAGGTTGCTCCGAGATGTGGTAGATGCCCCTGGAAACGCCCAAGGGCAAATGAGGTCGGACAGAGCTCTGAGCAATGTCATCTACTTGAAGATGTCCCTGCTCATTGCAAGGGGTTTGGTAGATGATCTCTGAAGGTCCCTTCCAACCCAAACTATTCTACTATTCTATGATAGTGTTGCCTCTGCTAACTACTAGGGCATTCATTCTGACTTTGGGAAAGCTCAAGCCTAATATCTAGTATCCTCCGTGGGTGGTCTTGCCACAAAGCTGTTGCACAGGTGGAAAACTATTACCGTTTTATCTCATTTTTAAAATCTAGACCTTTACTGTCCCAAGAATTTTTACTTTCCACGTGTCCACAAACAGAAGGTGCTGAGTTTCTTGCTCAGCTTGGAAATAATTGTCTTTGAGCAAAGAGCTAAAAACTCTTTTTCCAGTTGACCCCACAAGAGACGGTCAGTGACTGAAATCAGAGAGTGGAACTGAAGCTTGTGTATAGAATATGCCTTCTCATCTCCAGCTTATCATTTCAAATTGTAAAGTATCTGCCTCAATACTACTTTGGCAGCCTTTGTTCTGGGCCACTTTCGTAATGAACATCCTGGTTTTGTGGCCTGACTGCTTGAAACATATAATTTGAGTGAAGTGCACAACCTAGAAGAAAATATAATATACATGTTTTTTTATGTTTGCAATGGCAAAACCACTTTGTCTGCTCTGCTTCTGGAAGGTATCCTGAAAAATGGGAATTAATAAATGGATCACATCCTTGCGAGAGGTCTAATTTTGTCCAAAGAAATTGGCATTAATAATCATAAATGTCATAGTAATGTCGTACTGGCTCTAATTAGGTCCTGCTGTGCTATGTGATATGTGCCTGAAATGACAGAAAATATGATAGTATTTTGCTTCCTCCCATTTCCCAGCAATGTGGACAGCTATGTTTATTCGAAATCAGTCTCACTGAACATGAAGTCTTTGATAAATACAGCGGCTTTGTGCATATGCGGCAGACTCTTGTAACCAGCATTTTATCATCAGTATGAGATTTGAGGTAAGTCTGTCACAGTTAAATAGTTTTGAAATGTTTATGAGCAGTTTTGCTCTGAAGTGTAGCCCAGAAGGCTGGGGATTTGTTGCCCTTTCTGCAGGTGCTGGCAGGGTTACTGCTGCCAGCGTTTGGCTGCCGTGGGGTTATTTGCCATTTGATACATCTGTTCATTGTGGCCTTCTGCCTCCAACAGGCATTAAAATACCAGGATAACCCCAGATCCTTACTTCTTGTGATAAAGTGTGACAGGGTTTGTGCTGTATCCACATGGTATTCCTGGTTAAGGCTTATTAGGCAGATTAACTAAATATATTTGTTATATTTAAACAGACTTATTACACACTTATAAAACTTGTCAAGAATTGAGCAATTAGTATAGTTCCCCTTAGCTGGATTTTTATCGCTCTGATAAGGACTATATGTCCTACTAGGACATATTTGGGGAGGGTGATAATTACTGCCGTATCTGTCAGTAGTGTTGCAGTGCTTTGATAAAAGGCTATTCTGCTCACAATCAAATGGCTAAGAAGTTATTTTTGGCTTTGTTTATGGAAAAAAAAGGCATTTTGTGAGATTATAGTTGGAGTCTGTGAAGCAAAAAAAGACTAATAGTTTCTTGGCATCATAGCTTACTAGCAGGCAGAAAGAGGAACTCTGAGATCTTCAGTCAGCATTGGGAGCTGGTACTCTTGGTTTGAAGATGCAAGTGGCTGTATCCAAATGCCCATCATGCTTGTGCATGGTTAAAAATTAGTTTCTTTTATGTATGATTCTACGTGAAGATGAAGCATCATGTTGGAAAGTGAGTGATTCAACCATTGTTTTTCAGCATTGTTGGATTGTTCTTCCTTTATTCATTTCCAACCAAATTGACATCTTACATTATGTTAAGAATGAGGACTCCTATTCTGGACAGAAAATTTAGTAGGATATTATTAACAGTCGTGATAATTTAAATTTCAAAAATGTTAGTCTGTGGGCTGCAAAAGTGAGGTGTTCTTATGCAAAAATGGCCTTAAACAAAATTGTGTGTGAAAAAATACAGTGCCAGGCACACAGCGGAGTTGATGGGGTACAAGAGGAGTATAGTTTGCCCAAATGCTATTTCAGGAATGGACCGTAAAGTCAGACTCTTCCATGCAAATGGGGCTAAGGTTTATTCTCAGTGTCTAGTAACCTCTTAACGTAATACCAATACATTAATGGAAGTACCCGCTAACAGAAGGATAATCTGTGTCAAGAGACAGTCTTCAGCTAGTTTCAGTTTGCAGTAAACTTAATTCATTATGAAATTAGAACTCTTTTATCATTTAAGCAAAGTATAGAAAGAAAAAGGAACTTGCTTGTTTATGGTGGATAGAGGTAAATTTATTGTCTATACATAGTACAGTTCCTTATGCATAGACTGATTGGATGTCATGCTTATTTTCATAAACTTTTTTGATATCACCCTGATTCCATGAAGGATCACTCTATTTTTCTTTTTTTTTTAGTGGTTTATTCTGAATGTGTATTTGGCTGTGATCGGAATACAAGACTGTAAGAAACCAGGGAGGTCTTGCAGGAGACAAATCCATGGCTGGGGCCAGCAGAAGATACTGAAACGCGAAGTGAGGCTAGTTCAGAGTACCCAGGTCTTGTGTGGCTCAGGACAGAGTACAGAAGCTGCTGTCTCACACAGTGCTTGGCTGTTGTGACCCAATTTGCCTGTTTTGGTTTTAGGGCTGTTTTAAAAATCAAGTTATTGCTGACACCAGAGACTACAGAGAAACTATTGTATGGTTTCTTTCTTGTTGAAAAGAAAGTACTATACTGATTGGTACAGTGCTGGCAAGCTGGCAAGCTATAGGATTCACATCACACCCCCATCTTTTTCGGGAGGTGGAAAAAATCTCTGTGTGTGTATGAGTTGTGGTGTATAACAATTTGTTTTGGTTTTCATAGAATCATTTAGGTTGGAAAAGACCTTTAAGACCATCAAGTCCAGCCAGATGGACAGCACTGCCAAGTCCATCACTGAACCATGTCCCTAAGTGCCACATCTATATGTCTTGGTGATTCCACCACTTCCCTGGGCAGCCTGTTCCGATGCTTGATGACACTTTTCCTAATAGCCAGTTTAAACCTTCCCTCCCATTACTGTTTTCTTTACTGGATGATACCATCTTGATGCCCCCTCCGGCTGCTTTATTCAAGTAAGGTGGGGGTTTTTTTCAATAAGTATTTTCTTCCTGTTTAAAATTGTGACATATCAGTCAATATTTACTGTGGTATGCTACTTCTTTTTAATTAAAAAAAAAGAAAATTATAGAGCCAGAATGTTTGACATACCACCAAACGTTAAAATTTCTGGCTTAACTTTTCTGTAGTGTGTTCTGTGGATAAATAGTATTTTCAGCTTGTTCAGTTCAATAGATAAAGAGATTAATTTGGAATTGAAATGCAGTTGCATTCTCTCCAATTTTATACATATAAGAAGTATCTTTTAATCTTGAATTCGTTAAAGATGTGATCATCAGGAGTTTCATCTCATTTAGCTGAAAAGATGACTTCCTTTTGATTTGTAGATAATTTTCCTAAACTGCAGTTTAATGATCAAGGGAGGGAGGAGATTGTGTTTGTGTGTATGAATCCAGAAGTCTGATAAACATGCATAACTATTTTTAGGATATTATTTTTATGTTTCTAGTTTCAAACTGCGTGCAGTTTGACGCAAATTACTGAAACAACCTGTTTCAATGTTTCATAAATTAAAATGGAAAATGTCAGCAAATTAATAAATTTTTTCATAGAAAGCCAGGTAACTATGTTTTCATTTAGGTAGTTTGTGTGAAAATATATATAACTTGTATAGCATTCTGATTAACAACAAGTAGTAATGAAAAGTTGTGGTTAATTGAAAACCAACAGGTTTTTGTAGCTAACAATCAAAAAATAGATCTTTCATTAAGAAACAAAATGAAAGAGCAAATGCTCATGAAAATATTTTAATACATTTAGCTAAAGGTTTCTTATTAATTCAGAACCATACTCTTTCCAATTATTAAACTCTGTTCTTTAAATTGATCCACAAATGATGTATTACCTTTAACACTTTAATTATAACATGTAAGGAAAGCAGTCAGATTAAACATAAAAGTATTAGATAGGATATTGAAACTCTTCTATAATTGACTTTCCTGAAAAGTAATTGTTCAAGAAACATCACAAACAAAATCCATTTTGCCTTTGGATAAACTTATCTCAAAGAAGTGCTTTTGTCACCTTCTGTGTGAATTGGCTTAGACCTCTGGAGAGAGAGAACAAATTTTCCCTTTTTTACACAGATTGGCTTGTGCCTATGGGTATGACTTAGTATCACGAGAAGGAGAAACCACATTGAATCTAGGCTATTTTCCAATAAACTTTTGTTTAGCAGGTCAATGTTTAAGGAGTAACACTCATATATTCTTAAGATTAATGTAACAACAAGAAGGAAGAATGTAAGATTGGATATGAGGAATAAATGCTTTATTGTGAGAGTGGTGAGGCACTGGAACAGCCTACCCAAGGAAGCTGTGAATGCCCCCTCCCTGGCAGTGTTCAAGGTGAGGTTGGACAGGGCCTTGAGCAGCCTGGTCTGGTGAAAGATGTCCCTGCCCATGTTAGGGGGTTGGAATGCGATGATCTTGAGGTCCTTTCCAACCCAGACCATTCCATATATAAAGCTGTTCAGTCGTCTAAAACAAAATTCCAAAAAAGCAGGTCAAAGCAGCAAATATTTGCATAAAAAGGAATTGTCTGGCCAATGGGAACTTAATATGCCTTGATAAAATTAGAATAAGCAGTCTACACTTTCAGTCCAGCAGTTCACATGGGCAAAATTTGCCTTAGACTTACCTATTCATATCAATAAGAGTCCAAAACTTGTATATGTAAAAATGTATCTTCTGTGTCTCTGGTGCTGTTTCTGTGGTCATCTATAATAAGTCTGTTTCCTTTCCTAGACATGAATGGGCTGAATTGATTTCCATCCACCCAGGTTTTAATAATTCTGCACCAGTGCAAATATATAACGTGAAGATGTTGGCCCTTATGCTTGTGCTTTTATAATGCTTTGACACCTGTGGCAGAGGCTTTATCCTGGATGCCCCAGGATTTTCTTAAGGATTATGAGATACAGTTTTATACAGTAGATAACACTGTAAGTGTTAGTTTGGGGTCTTGTCAGGAATTTGTAATCAAATTTACAGAAATACACTTATCTATCACATGCATTTGTCTGTCACATATAAGTGTTATTTATCGATCACGTAAGTGTAATTTATCAGTTGGAACAAGATAAATGAGCATTCAGCAAAGTTAATTGGAAGGTCAGTCAGAAGCACAAATATGCTTCTAATTAGGAAAACTACTTAGGATAGTATTCTAGAAGGAGATTCTTCTCAGATGAAAAAAACTAAGCTAAAAACCCACTATAAAATAGCCTTTTGGAACCAGAAAAGGGGTTTATGGACCCGAATTTCCCATCTCCCAGTACAGGCCAGTAATGGATTCTTAGAGTGGAGGAGTCAAGGACCTCCTTGATGCCTGCCTTAGTAACTGCCTTCATTTCTGATAAGGAAGGGTTCAGGGCTTTCTGAACTGGAAGCTGAATTCTTTCTGTTGTGCTCAGTAGATCCAAAGCATATTCCATTACATAGTTTCATTCTATGCCCCTGTTTTTTGAGCTGTGAGAAATAGTAATTGCCTCCTTTTAACTTGATGATTGTATAGACATGCCCAATTTAGTCAGCTTTTTCCCAACCCTAAAAACCTGTAGTCTGTTATCAAACTCCACTGTATCATTTTCCCCTATTCTTTTTCTACACAAAAACAAGAAATGTGAATCCCTGTATCTGAATTTTTAAAAGTGGGCATTGATTATGTTTCACCATGGAAAAGTGCAAAAAGGCTATAAGAGCGACTATTTATTGCATCACAACTAGGTAGAAATACAGCTTACTGATTTTATCCTAATGCACTTGAGAGGGAAGAAATCCAAGCAGTGAAAATAAAAGCATCACATTCCTCCATTATTTGCTTATGGAAGCAGTAATACGCAGTAGATGGTATTGCATGCTGGTCTTTTTCCTGTTTAAGTCAATGTCAGTGGATTGACTTCACTAGAAGCAGGTTATGCCCAAATGGTAAATTCCACATTTATATTCTTCCAACACTTCTGAAACAAATAACCGCATGTCCTGATTCTATTTTTATATATGCAAATTAAAATAAAAAATAGCAGCTGATATTTTTGCTGAGCAATGTTGACCTATGCATGCTTGGTCAGTAATTGCAGTGCTGCTCACTAATTAAATCTGTTTCTTTGAGAGAAATCAGTTTTTAATTTTTGTTATATTTTTCCATGTCCTTTTGATAAGTATAAATTAGAAGGTCCTGTCTTTCAAATTAACTGCTCCAGACGAAAACAAAGCCAGGAAAAATTACAGGTCTGGTAGCTTAAGTTCAATTGTTAGCCATGATTAAGTGTATGTGAAGTATACAAAAGTGAGAATGAATGTAAGTGGTGTTTCTGGAGTTGACTTGAAATTCCCACATTGCATACATAAAGCATCAGGAATGTATTTATGTGATCCTCGTAAGCTAGTTAAAAGAGTAACATCCATTTGGGCTTTCAACTTAGGTTTCAAGAGAATTGCAAGAAGAAAGGGCAGATTTTCTGTTTCTTGAGGTGAACCCATCCTTACTCTGGCTTTGGAGTGGGCATAATGTCCTGTAGCATTAGACACTGTGCTGCACTGTGGATGTCTTGGTGGGAGGCAGTCATCCTACACTCCCTTAATAGTCACTGGAGAGGAATAGGCATTAGGGTGCAGTTTTTCTGGCCTGCTTTAGATCGCTAGTTTCTAACAAGATGAGCTGCCTTCAAATAGTTTTAAGAGTATCATCTTTTCTACACTGATTTTAAGGGTCAGGCGACACGTCAGGCAGTATCTGTCTTTTGTCAGGTGAATCTCATCCTGTATGCTGCTCACTCATGTAGGGTTGTTTCTACTACTGCCTATCGCTGTCAGCTATTTCTGCCTTGGCCACCAAGTGCATAATAGATGACAAAACTTAACTGTACCACTGTCTTCAAAGGAGGGTTGTTTTGTTTTCCTGATCCTGAGAGATTTTGCTTCAGATGATCCAAACCAAGCAGAGGTCTCATTACCAGCCTTGACAGAAAAGAAAGTCTATTCTACTTTCATGTCATTATGGAGACTCACATGTAGTGTCTGCAGAAATCACCACTGCGCTGCAAGTTGACAGGTTGAGTCTCAGATAACTCCTATACCAGCTATTTTATCATTTTCATTTACTGGTATTCCAAAGGATCCATTTTTAAATCAGCATTTATATTGCTTGGCTACGACTCAGCAACATGTCTAAACTCAGCAAGTATAGCACACATAGGTTTAGCCAAAGAGAAGGGTGAGATACACGATGTGTGTATATGTATGTATGGATACTGATGTGCTTCAGACATGCTAGATTTAAAACCTGTGTTATTGTTTCTAGCTTTTGTAATTAGACCGTGTGGTTTTGTCTTATTTAAATTAGGTCAGTATGTATCTCATGCATCCTTGAGGCTTCTTCCAAGTGGATGTGCTTCCTGAAACGGAACAGTGTTGCATCCATCTTTGAAGAGAGCTCCAGCATGTCACTTTTCAGGGGGCTTTCCCCCAGTCATGGGACATAATAATTTTTAAAAAAACCTAAATCTCTTTTCAACATTTGAACTCTGCAAATGAAAGCAGGCCTTTTACTGAACAGTTTTCAGGCTCACAAGCTGTCTTCTTGCATTTGCTTTGCAGTTGACCCTATAGTCCTATTTTGAATTACCAGCTGAAAATAAGGTTTCCCTTCAAAGGGTGGTTGCCAGGGGTAACTGGCACTGACGCCAAAAGATGAATACTCTACCTACTAAGGATAATGCCTACATTGTGAGCTAAATAAAGAGCTAAATTGCAGAGAAGGAAGTTGGATAAATGTGAGTTACCAAGAGAGAAAACCTAAGATTATTAGGGATGCAGAATTCAGAAAGGTTTATTGCCTTTTGCCCCAGTAATTGTCTGGTACATGGATCATGTATGCTGCACTGCAGCCGGGGGCTTGGCTCTCTCAGTCCTGCTGATACACTGAATGGTATCCATACTTCTGCCTCTGCCTGGATAATATACAAAGCTGTGGAAGTTAGCAACAGGGAAGCAGAATGTTGTGCATGAAGTAATTACTTTGAGTTTTACACAGGAATGATGGTTACTGAGATTGCAAGAAGTTTCATATTTTAGGCTTAAGGTTAAGAGGCTTAGCTGCTGCTGTGGGAGTTACTGTTGGAATTCATAATTTCTCAGCAAAATTCTTGCAGAGTTTGTGTAAATGAATGAGAAAAACCACTCCGTATCTAATATATAATGGAAGGAACTTTTTGATATTTGATTCAGATGTGGAAGCAGTCTTAGTCTCTGTCCCACAAAAAAGCTGCTGATGTTTGGGGCATTATGGCAGAAGGAAGCTTTCAAAATACTTAGTGATAATGCTGAACAATATCATCAGAACTTGATGTCTATTGTTGAGCATATTTGAGAAAAAGGAGATGCAAACACATCACCCATATCATTTAATATCAAAAGATGCAAGCTCTTGATTTCTTACAGTTAACACACTGAATAATTTCTCAGTAAGTAAGAATTTCACCATATGCAGCTACATACACTGATGTGATTTTCAGAAACTGTTTTGTGTGATTTTGCTCTAAGAAATACAGCAAAAGCTGGGGTATGGATCTCTATAAGTGACTTGGTGGGCTGAGCAGTCAAGACTGTTCCTTATAAATCTGTTTTCTGCTGTTGCTATTAGGAGTTTTCAGGCAGATCCAGTAAGTTTGTTCATCAGATTTGTTCTGAAGATACAAGTTTTTCTTCACCCAGCCAATGCACTGTTAATTTTACCAAAGAAAACAAATCCAATTGTTTGACTAACAAGAGATCCTAAACAGTAAGATGGCTCTGACTATATGCTGTAGCTTACATTTATGTTGGAGATCTCTTTCTTGCTTTCTGCAAAGGCTGTGATCACCCTTACGGTCCTGTGAGGAGAAAGATTTCTGCAGGATGGCAGCAAGATAACAAGCAAGCTGCTGCTTTCACTTTCTGTGAGCTTTTATTATCATAAATCCTTTCCACTCTGGAGGCAATAAAGAAGAGTCACGCCACACCTCACAGAAGCATGAGCTTAAGGTGACTCTGTCAGTGATACTTAGTGAAATACTGTGTGCAGGGTCCCCCACCTGAAGTCAAAAAAGGCAGCAAGAAGTAGTCTTTTCATTTCAAATATGGTTTTAGGGTGGTGTTTTTGTTGTTTTTTTTTTGTTTGTTTGTTTTTTAATAGGCCCTGTAACATTCTGCTTTGTTTTTGAGTACTTACTTAGGTTGGGTAGCAAGGGTCCAGCCTTCAATATGTTCGCTATATTGGTGGTGTCCTGTAACACATGATCTAGGGAACTTGAGCCCAGGTAAGCACTATTTTTCATAACTGTAACTTAATGAAACTCATTTTTTATGTCTCAGAAAAGAAAAATAGCTTTGCATAACTAAAAAAAATACTAAGAATTAATTTAAGGATATACTTGAGCACTCTCAACAATCCCATGCTCCAGTGGATTTCCGTGGTTACCCTGAAGTCAAGAGCATGTGCTTTTCATGGACAGCAGAACAGACAAATGAACATACAGTTTTCCTCTGTGGACTCCACTTGCAGTTTGTGCTCATCAGAACAGAACTAAAATTCTCCACCTACAAAACCATCTGATAGACTGTAAATGTCTACCTTTAAAAAAGCTAAACATGCCATTCTTTGTCATGTACCACACAGAACAGCAGAAGAGAATCCTGGCTTCTTTCCTGTGCAAACCATCCTCGGAATCAGAGCCTCCACTGTGGAAGTTACTGCCAGAAGAGACCAAGCAATGCCTGTGATTGACTGTTTCTCATTTCTAACTGCTATATGATTTTGCACAGCAGGCTTTCCAGGGAAGTTCTGGGATTGACAGAAAAATCTATGTACTTTTGTTTAAAAGAATACACCAGGCACGTGTAAGTGAGAATTCATGATTCACTCAGGACTTTACAACTTACTTGTCCAAGTAACTGTACTATTGGGGATGCTGAAACAAAACTTGGAAGAGGAGAGAGTGGTAACTGCAGAAAGTCTGTTTTCTGGGCTTTTCATGGATTGAGGTGAAATTATATACTTTACAGATTTTGCAGTACAGACAAAGCTTTAGTCAATGCAGTTTAAACCCTTCTTGAGCTTATAGTTGTTTACACTGAAAAAGTTGACTTGGTTTGTATCTTAATTAAAATCAACTGTAAATATAGAATGCTTTCAATATAAAGGGTCTCCTCCAGTTTCATATGTCAAAATGCTCAGCATTTTTCTGACATTTTAATTTTGATATTATCTTTGTAAAATAATGATCTAAGGAAAATTCCCGTAGCTGTAATGTTAAATCAAATGTCTGTAGATGTCATGGAGGGACCTTGATTTCTTGCAGTTGTCATCAGGTTTATAATGAACTGAAATATAAGATAATAATTGAAGTTGAATATGCTGTCAATGTCTAGTGAAAACAAATGCCAAATGGCCTGTTATCTTCTTGATACTGTCAGTGCAATGTGCCTATGTAGATTTTCTTATTCACTGTTTATTAAAAAAAAAGAAATCACAACTATTTATAATTCTAATTTTACATTCTTTTAACTCTTTTTTTTTGCTTCAGTGAATGCTATCTTTCATCTTAACCATACAGCTCCATAAACTGTGCTTAACAGCTTTTTGGAAAGGAACAACTCCTAAAATAGTAAATACAAAAAAAAACCTATGTGCATGAAACATGAATTGTGGGACTCTTCTCTTTTTTACACTCTTTTGCCACAGAGATTTTACCATCCTAAAGTAACAATTAAGATTATCTAGTCCTCTTGTACAATTGGTGATGGCCGTGCATGATGACTATCTGAATTAAGGCGTCTTCTCCCTGAACTAGATGACACATTAGAATCGTAGAATCATAGAATGGTTAGGGTTGGAAGGGACCTTAAGATCGTCTATTTCCACCCCCCCTGCCGTGGGCAGGGACACCACACACTAAACCATGTCACTAAGACTCTATCCAGCCTAGCCTTGAACTGCCAGGGATGGAGCATTCAGAACTTCCTTGGGCAACCTTGCACAAGGATGTTCCAAAATCCAGCTATTTTTATGGTTACAAACAGATGTCTAACTTGAAACCTGAATTTCTTTACTTTATATGCATTTATATGCAGTTTATATGCATTTGCTTTTGTGCCAGACATGTTCCTTTCTCTCGTCTCTCCTCCCTCTCTGCCCTGAGTGTATTATACATACGGATCATACTCCCTTTGACTTGTTTTTGCTGTGCCAAAACAGCCGATCACTCTTACACTCCTCGTATAAGAGGTTTGATTGAAAAAGACTGACTAGATTTATCCATTGTATTCCAGATCCTTTCACCTGTGCCTCTTGCAGTTTACGTCTCTGTGTCTGTGAGGGATGCTATTCAGGCTGTTGATTTCTCTGTCTATAAGAACATACACAAGACCCTGCTGATCAAAGATACATTAACTATAATTGTCAGTATGCACTGGTCTGAATAGATGATGTCCTTCTGTGCTCCAGTGAACTGTGGCTGTGCCTCAGTGGGGAGCTGCACTTACAACTACTCTGATTGTACTTGGAAGCTCTTTGTATTTTGCCATTAAAACCTCCTCCAGCATTAGATTCTTCAGCTTGGTGTTGCATGTGGTCAGCACTTTACATCTTTAAAAGTGCTAGACATGGCATTTCGCTCAAGGAGTGTCTCTTGATTAGGTTTAAGAATTCAGGACTCGAATAACACAGGTTTAGATTTCTACAGTATAAAAGTGCATGCTTCTGATTAGTTAAATATTCACAGAAGAATGTTGACTTCAGTGGCTCACTGAATGTTAGTGGTAAATTTTGCAGCATGATGCTGATATGTATTCAAGTAATACCAAAAGAATGTTACATAAGTGAAGTTCGTTGTGGGTTTAGATTGCGGGTGTAACAGTGACAGCGGTGGGTGTTAAAGGACATGTTAAGACATCAGTGTGATGGTGAAACACAAGCAAAACAACTTGTTGTAAGACTATCACTATGAATACAGCCTTTGGAATGAGATTATTTTCTGATCTCTTTCATGCAATTAGTAAGGTGGGATCACCTTACCGATCAGAAGTTGGGTATCTGGACTTAAGACACCTGCTTTAGACTCAGCAAGACTCAGCAACTAAAGGTTTTATGTTAACCTATAGAGAGGAAAACCTGCACCTTGTGAGGCAAAGATATTGTAACTATCAATCATCTTTGATATTCATTTTAGGACAGGATAAAGTGCACTTTCCGGACATGCAGATCTTTCAGTCAGGTATAAGACATAGACAAGAGGGAGGAAACACTTCTAGAAATGAGTGGTGGGTTTTTAGTGAGTTTGTCTATATTGCTTGGAGTCTTTGTATCTGAATAGGCATAATTGCCATAGGAATAAAAGTTCAGTTAAATTGTTTGATAGATAAATGGCATCCTCTTCTGGAAAGTCATGTTGCAGTATATGTAAATATATTTGAATATTACTATACAAACAGTTAACTAGCTATCAATGTGAGAAAAAATTCTTTGCAAATATGTTTTATTGGCTGTATTTCTATTTCCTCATAATTTTGTGAGTTATTAGAATTTCACATTTCCCTTTTAGAAAATTGCATTTTGCAAAAGTCAGAAATGCTGAACATAGCTTAAGTCGTCTTACATACATGAAAAATTGCTGGTACCCTCATTACAATTCTATTATAGTTATTCTCTGTGTGTATTCTAACACTCTTATTTGAGAATCAGCAACCTTTCCAGTTTGTCCCATACATACAGCAAAGTAAAGATATAATATAAAGGGTTGTCTTTACATGTTTGTAATTGTAATGGAGACATATCTGTTAATCTGATCTTTTTGTGATTTGGTTTCAATATAACATGGTAGCAATAACATTTTATATGTTTAGAAAGAATACTGGATGCAATTTTTAGTACTTTCAGTTATCCATCAGTTTCTGGAAAACAATTGAGAGCATGAATCTGTTGCACTTTCTCTGTGGCAGCTATGATTCAGCATGCCAAAAGTGGAGCCATGAAAGTACTTCCTTGATTCTGTATTCTTTGGCAGGAACATAATGCATAATAAAATATAATCTCTTTAGAAAAACATGTGCTATCTTTTCATTCTAATTTTGTATGATTTTAATGAGAAGATTACTTGGTGCTTTTTACTGTCATATCAAGTTGCTAACTGTTGAAATACAAGGCTGTTGCTGTATGTTACTGCTAAGAAGTAGAGCATGTATGTGTGTGGCCTCATGTCTAACACTGCAGTTCACAATCCTCTATCATTAGCACCACCTATAATTAGCTAATTGGCACTGTAATTTTTTCTTAATTTCTTTAATGTATGAATTAAAATTTATTAAAATGTTGTTAAAGAAATATGGCCATTTTGCTTTAGAATGAGAAAATTTGTCAGTTTCATTTGTATAAATATTTGTAAATATCTGTATCTTTAAGGAGCATGGTATAAATTTACACACATATAAGTAGCATTTCTTTTCCCTAGGTAATTTCTTTCTCTCTGACACATAAGATGAAAATAATTCTCGGCTTGTCTCCTGTGACCCCACAAAAAGACAAAGTGTGCATAGCGTTGGGGAGAAAAGAAGTAATTGTAACCCGTCAGAACTGTAAAGCCATTATTCTCCCTTTATGTGATGTACCTTTTCCTGTATTCTTTTTGCTGTAGACCTTTTGAATTACTGTAGTGATGAAAGGGACCTTTGGTAACTTCTTCTGCAAGACCTCTATCACTACATTCATGGATCACGGTGTTTGTTGTCGGACAGCTTAGACATTTGAGACACTAATTTGAAAACATGTCTCTGTTTAATCACCCAAATATTTTTAGTTGATTTAATTTAGCCTTTAAAGTTGGCAATGCCCTTTCTGAATTTGTACTTGTCTTCCAACATTGTTTTACAGAAGTGTGAGTCCTGTGGGAAATTCCTTTTTTTATAATTCAAATGATGACAGTAACTAGTTTATCTAGTGCCATGTTGGCCTGTAGGAGAGCTCAGGTGGTCGCACCCTCCTTGCTTATTTCTTTTTATTAATAGTGCTAAGAGAGACTACACAGTGTGATTGTGATTGAAAGAGCATTTGGAGGATCAGTTACTAAATCTACCAGATTTAGGAATAGGATTTCTGGGTTTGTTTTTCCCTCTGCATTCTTTTTCTAATTAAAATATGGTTAGATACAGCATCCTAAGTAGCATACTGTTCAAAGCTGTGTGTAAGAAGACTTATGAAACCAGAATTATATTTTGGAGTCCCGTCTTTTGCATGCTTGTCTGCTGTTTCAAAACCATGCCAGTGAAACACTTTGTTCTTGAAAAGATACAAGTCAGTGGGCACAAACTCAAGCACACTAAATTCCATTTGAATGTAAGAACATGATTAAAACCCACTTTTTTTACTGTGAGGGTGATCAGACATTGAAGCAGGTTGCCCAGAGAGGTTGTAGAGTCTCCATGCTTGGGGATACTCAAAAGCTGTCTGGACGTGGTCCTGAGCAACCTGCTCTAGGTGACCCTACTCCGAGTATCAGGTTAGCCTAGACGATCTCTAGAGAGGCTGTCCAGCTGCAACCAGCTTGTGATTCTTAACAAGGATGTGATTACGAGAGTGATATCCTAAAACCTTATGTATTCCTTGTCTGAAGCACAACCCTGACGCATGATCAAATAAGACTCAACTCTTGCTAGTGAGAAGACTGGTAGATGAAATGGTACAGCAGCTATGCTAGTTGAATAGTTTTAGACGTAATTCAATGCCCCAGTGCTTCCCATTGACTTTTGTGGGCCAGAAACTTGGAGGTCCTCCATTTCTTTATACATCTGAGCAATTAAAATTAACTTTCAGTATTGATTTTAACAATTTCTGTGAAAGGGGTCTTTAAGCATTTAAATTCTGCCAACCTGCTGGGCACCCACCCCCAGGACAGGGAGGAGGGCTGACAGGGTGCAACTGTAGAGGTGACTTGAAAAGCTTTGGTGCTACTAGCACAGGTGTGTCCTAGCCTCTAATACTAAGTGCAAGCTGCTATCTCCTGCTGGGTCTGAGCACCCAGTTTTAACATATCCCGCTAAGACCCAGCCAGCTCTCCATGTCATGCTCTGGCAGTGATAGGAATAGGGTGGCAAACCAAGTTATGCTCTGCTGTCTTTGAGTTAAATAGGAACATGCTTACACAAAAACCACTGGGCAAGACTCTCATAAATTATTGTGCAATTTTACATCATGACATTCAACTAGTGCAGTAAAACTTTGCATTATCTCCTGATTTCAGATTTTTGACCTCCTTTGTAAAGAGACTTCTGTGCACACTTCTGTTTTACCAGCTGTAAAGCCTTGTACTTCTGGCAAATTCTAGGCCCTTAGTGATAGCAGAACATGCATGTGTGTTATCTGTTGATTTAATAAAATTGAACTGAAAATTACCATGGTAACTTTAGCATCATAGGACTCAGCTGCCAATCTGTGAGGGCATCACTGCATCTTTCTGGACTCTTTGCATTCCAAATACTTTGTAAGAAAACTGGGTTACTTATTGTTGTTATTCTTTTAGGATTTTCTATCTGAAGAAGTTCAAATCTGAGGCTGGAAAGAAAGCTATGCTGCTAAAATACTATGCTGCTCCAAAGCAAATTGAATTCCCTCTGCCAAATAATCACTCCTTCCCCAGTAGCTCTGTAAGTAATGCCATATAAGGTGTTTGCATAATCCTCATATTTCAGTGACTGAACTTATACTACTGTGCAAGTCTCTGTGTGTTCTTACCCAACTAAGACTTTGGTAGCATAACAGGAATATCTGGGAGAAAGAGCAGTTTTGCATAGCTCGCAGCTACTTTGTCCTGCCATCAAGTCCTCAAAAATTAATTAGGTTTTACTCTCTTGAATGCTCTGGGAAACCAAAGCATCTACAAATGCTCCAGGAAGTAATAATGATGAACTAGTGGGTGGCTTAGTTAATTGGCAAAATCTTTTGAGTACAGAACATTAATAATGAATTTGCAACTGCAGATCTGATGTGTATGTGTGTAGAGTTCTGCATTGCTGTGCAGAGATACGCAATGGCCGAGAGAAGCAGCACAAGCGTGTTAGTCCAGCCTTTGAAGGGTCAGTAAAGTAATGCACTTCTTGCCACTCAATCGAGCCACTGTAAACTTTAAAGCAAAACTACCTCAAACAGCAACAAATCAGTTGAGTACATAGGTATCTGAAGTAAAACAGAGGGGGTGAAAAAGATTGAATTCCCCATTGGCTATTTTGAAAATACAATTATAATTATCTGCAAGTAGTATTTTCTTTGTATTCACCTGTTTGAACGTATTCTGGATACGTGGTAAATACAGTGCTCATGGTTAAAACATTTTTCTTGGTGGATACCCACTAAGAAATGATTGGTGCAGTTGTATCCTTTGAGAGCTTTCTTGAGGTTCTAAAATGATCTCTAAACTAGTACGTGTGATATTTCCAAACTGTCACCTGTCACAATAAATTTGAAAATTCCAGGGTTAAAGAAAATGTCGTATGAAGTATTTATCTGCTTCACATTCATTTAGCATTCCTTCTAATTCTTTCATTCCTTTCCTATTCCTTCTATGACGTTTGCATATATGGATTAATGTGTTTTTCTTGAAGAAGCTTGTGATAGCAGTGTTAGCTGTAACGGCCTGTGCATTCTGCACCTGCATGGTGACAGGGGGCACTCCAAGGAGTTGAGAATGGCACCACACACCCCTCGGACATTGTGTCACTTCTGTTCTACAAAACTTAGAGAGCAACCAGCCCCAGATTCTTTCTGTTTGTCATATGCATACCATGTCTGCCCCTAGAAGGGTCAGCACATCTGTGTCACATTGCAGTGCTCCTGTGTTGGTGAAATGGTGTCTGTGGGAGCAGCAGCTTTCCCATGGTGATATCCAGGGGCTTTTTGCAGAAACCAGCACTCTTGTAGGTCTGTTTCTTTGATCTTTCCCACAGTTTTCTAAATATGCAACAATGTAAATATATGTATTAATATTGCTGTCGGTAGTAAAACTGTGAGAGTTGACAGGGAACTGATGCCACAGGGGATACTAAAATGAGCATGTGAAAAGCAGTAATGTTCTGTAGTGCGCACTTCTAGAGTGCACTCAGATGATGTTTAATGGTGATTGTCTTACACAGGATAGAAAGCTGAGACCAAACAGTGTATACAAAAATATCTCCTCAGGAACAAGTAATTTCTGCCATTTACAGCCCTTAGGCATCTTTTCATTCTGAAAATTGCATGAGATGGAATGGCTGCTGCATATGTCCTCTCCAAATTTCAACATTTTCTCAAGGTCTGTAGGTACTTTTTGGACTTACGCAGTTTTCTTGTTCTCTAAAATGTGAGTTATTAAATCAGCTATCAGTAGTGGATATTTCTGGTGATTGCTAGCAAGGCATTTTGTGAGGTACAGCAGAAGAGGAAGCTATTTCCTGTCAAGCTGCTTATAGGAGAATAGAAGAAGAGGTTTTAAAAATTCGTGTCACTGGATAAATATATTACTGGAAAAAGTAACTTTAAAAACTGCTTTATTCAAGCATTCATTCTAATCCTCACTGTGTATATGTTATAAGGGTCGTCCCGATAATTAGTTTGTGCACAATGCTTATTGCATGGCCTTCCAGAGTCCCATGTGTATTTAATATTTATTATTTGTTAAGGCAAACAATTGCTATATCTTATGGTAGCAATACCAAAGAAAAAATACGGGTACATTGACCACAGACCCTTCCTAGATAATAGATACAGTGAATGGCATTCTAGAATTCCTTTATGAGAAGTGTCTGTACTTCCCGCTATTCTAAATGGTCAGTTATATCAGAATTTCTCTTCCCAGAACTGACCACTTTTTTGTTTTAATGCATAGTGTGTTAAGTAAACTTAAATTGCATACTATGGGAAAAGACTGCTCCTTAGGGTAACATTCTTCCAACAGGAACTCAGTGATAGAATATGTATTTTAATGACAGAGAAATTATAGGCTGTCAGATAGTCATTTAGCAAGGCTAGAGGATTCTGAGTTTCTGCTGCTGTTATTACTGCTTTAATACACATAACTTAAAAGAAAATGTAAAAATACACATAACTTAAAAGAAACTTTTTTTTTAATACAATTTGGTAAAAAGAAGAAGTGATTCAAAATCTAAACATATAAACTGTAGAAACTGAAAGGGTAATGTGAAATACAGTTTGGGATAGCAAAGCAATTTAAAAAGGGTGTAAAAATACCATCAATAAAATACATAAGGGGAGATTCTGGAGTCTATCCCTACCCTGGGAAATAAAACCAAAGTTGAATTTCAGGTTATGGTAGCAGTTTAGTGGCAGGGTAAAGCAGATTTGTGTGAGAATCTAATGCTGAACTTAGTAAAGTGTTTATACACATAAAGAGTGAGGAGAGACCATGGACCACTCAGGTAGTCTACAAAACATAGTTTCAGCTTTCAGAGGGAGCAGCAGCCTCTTCTACTCTATCAGAAGATTGCTTGCCATCACAGAAAGCTTAGGGGAAAAGAGCTGTGAAAGGAGACGTGGAGTTTCTAGACATGATAAGTAATAGTTTGCATTTTTTCCAGAGTTATTCTATAGAATCTGACAGCTGTCTGCACCTACTCCATTGTATGTCATTATTAACATCTTCTATGTATGGGGCTATCACGCCATGCAATACTAACATTAGTGTGTAAGACTGAAATTTGCAGAGAAAACATTGAGACTACATGACATTCAGTTTATATCACTAACTTTTCTACAGAGGCTGTATTAAGCTACTCGTAGGCATTTCCATGAAGGTGACCTATGTGGGCTACCACAGTCCTGCAGTTGACCATGATGAAGCAAAGAGCAATGAGTAGAGCAGCGACACTTGGCAGGGAAGAAAGCATCCTAGAAAAGAGCTGGAGGCTGCAGTGCATCATACCTGACATGCTGTGACAGAAAAAGCAGGTTTTCTTTTTGTGTATATGATGTCCCATCAGAGTAAAAAGTCTCTAGAGTCTAGCATTTTCATGCCAGTGAAATTTAAATGTTCAAGAAGTTTAGGGGTTATTTCTGAAGTCAGTTGGGTAGTGATAGAAGTTCTCTTGGTAAACGTTCATGTATTCAAAATAAAGATGTTATTTTTCCTCAGAGAAACACGTGCCTTAAAATTACAGACAAACCTAAAACAAAGTGAGAAGATATGTGTATTATAGTGGTCCCTGCCCTGCAGAGGACTGTGCATAAGTTTATCTGTGCATAGAGGAACAGTCTACAAAGAGTATGGTTAGACGCTAGTGGGATCCTCAACTAGGCCTTACAAGGTCATCATAAAAAATTTCAGATAATGAAAAGGGATGGATAGAATAGAATTTCTGCAAATATTCACAAGGGGCTGAAGTTGTATTCTAGTTTTAATTTGCTTTTGGTCTCTACAGAATTATTTTAAACACTTTATCATAGTCAAGGAATTAGTGTGGAAAAATTGTATTTCTTAAGAAGCTGATACCCGTGGCTTTTAGATCATTTGGAGGATTTTGGTTCATCTTAGAAGGTATAGATGGAGCTCTTGCTGTTTTTCTGCAGCCTTTGTTCTTTATCTTATTGAGTAATTGAAACTCAGGTTTCACACATATTTGATTCTTTGATACATATTTTCATTAAAAGCTTGCCAGTAATGTGAGCTATGTATGTTTTTGAGGTAGTCATTAAATGAGATTTGTAGCAGTTTACATGATATTCTGACAGTTTACCAAACCTATCAGTCAAAAGCAGATGGCCTGTGTTGATAGAATTTTTCTGTTATAATGAATGTATTTTCTGCATATGTAGTTCATTTATAATATATTTGCTAGTAAGAATTTATTCTTAAAAATCAGTTAATCAAGCCATGATACCCTCCTACTCTTCAGCTTGACACTTGAATGCCAAGATGTCATCTGTCTGCAGTTCATTTCAGTGATGTATGTGATTATGCAAGAAATTAAATTATGACATACATCGATCCTGAAACACTGAAAATACAGCCATATTCATTTGTTACTTCTTCATACCTACCTTTTCACGGATGTGCTCTGCTATAGACGTCCAGGTGTCCTTGGCTTTGACACTTCACTATTTGGGGTTGCTCTTTGAACGTGGCTCTGTTGGCCATCTCACCTCAAGGAGAGGCCATCTCACTGGGCACTGTCTGGATAGTGGCACAGTCTGGCCAGGAGAGGAGGGAGAGGAGGAAGGGCACAGAGAGGTGAGGCAAACCCAGATGAGACTGAATTGGCAGTGTCTTGAAGAGTGGCCAGCAGGTCTTCTCCCATGAGTTGCCGCAGCTGGGAGCTTGCTTGATGGATTGCCTACATCCCAGTTTTCACAGCTGTACAAGCACTGAAATAAAGTACAGCATCATGGCCAGAGGCGAGGCTTGTGAAGGTGACAGCAGCTCTGATTTTAAGTGAATTTCAGGCTTTTACCCACCTGGGAATGTGAGAGATCACAGCAGTCCTGCAGAACCTGTGGCATGACCAAGGGAAGCTTGGATACCATGGATACCATGGCAGAGGCACAGCCTTGCATAATGCCTCAGTGCAAACAAGCATCTGAGGGCATTTCAAAATACAGTTCCTCTTACCTGCCAAAGTAACGTAGGCACACAGTTCTCAAAAGACTGGAGCTCATATTTTTCAATCTTTTGTAGGCATCTAAATCAGAATCACCAAAGGGTGTAGGTGAGGATGCTCTCATATCTGTGCTTTTCATTTGGTCTTATATCACTGTATGGAAACAGGTAAAGGGGACGTTACAAGGAAGTTTATTGTAACTGGAGAACCATAGTTTACACTTTTTGTGTCTT
Organism: Pezoporus flaviventris; assembly: GCF_033815535.1. Lineage (NCBI taxonomy): Eukaryota > Metazoa > Chordata > Aves > Psittaciformes > Psittacidae > Pezoporus > Pezoporus flaviventris. Next base: position 24,003,911 of record NW_026892579.1, on the reverse strand, counting down.
CCTATGTGCGTTAGATCATTAGAGTAACATGATCTTCTTAATTACATTTATAAGTACAAACATATAATGCAAAGGCATTTCTTGGTTTTGTATTACCTTTACATCTTGTAAGGGAAAAATATTTCCTCTATATGTAGCTAAGGAGACAGGGAATAGGAATTTTGTAGATATGACCAAACCAGTATAAATTCCTAGTTACCTTCTAAGTAAATTGTGATTTAAGAAAGAATGCTTGAAAATGCTCATATTTCTTTCATTATCTGAACAAACTTGATTATATATTTCCCTTACTGTAAGGCAGGATTTAGGGTTCATCAGTTATATAGCTACAGTTTCTAGTAGTTCAGGAATTTACCTGTTTTCACAAAAACTTTAATGATAGTACTAGAAATACTGTAGTTGAATCAACTTAGGTTTAAGCAATTTCTGCTCAGTTGTTAACCAGTAATAGGTATCCAGTTTTATGTTCTGTACCACTGACTGACATTGAAGTGGGAAACTTAGCGGCACATGCCAGTAACTTAGCAACTTAGTAGTCTAAATAGTAGAAACTATGCTGAGGAAACATTTTAAATAGATTTATATGTAGGAACACATAGATAGAAGGTGTGCTTTTTCTGGCATGTGTTGTTGCTGTTATTAGCATACTGACTTACATATTTATATATCACCAACAGACCATGAAACAGTTGATTTAAACTGAAAAGTTTACAGTTTGAACACTTTAGAAAAGATTTTTTTATCTGTGTAAAATCTTTGAGTAATTATAATCTGGACTACTAGAAATATACATGTGCTGTATATGGACAAAATTTATTTTTTCCAGTAGCTAGGTAATGAAATGTTTTTCCAGTTAATGTTAATTAGAAAGCGAAGTGAGTAAGAAAGGAAGGTTTATCTGGGTTTATGATGGCTTGAGTTTTCATAAAGGAACTGTGTTACGAAGATCTTGTTCTTCATCTACAAAAATACTCACATTATTAATACTTTTTAATTTTTTTTAATCTTTTAATTTTTCTGTTTTGTGGCCTGTTTTCTTAAAGTGGAATACTGATTTAGGTGGATGCTGTTAGCAAGTGTGAAGAAATGTTTATGATGTTTTTCCTAAAGCACCCCTTAAAGAAGAAAAACCCTGAAAGCCTCTCACTTTCATATTGAGAGGACTTTGTAAAACCTATTCTTCCCGGCTATCATAAAATGCTAAAATGGGGAGAAAGGTAATCTTACTTAAAAACATCCATCACATCTAGTTTAGCAGCTCAGTTTACAGATTGAATGGCATATTTAGTAGCTTCATCTGAAACTTAATTAAATTAGTACTGCTCAATACAACATAAAATACATTTTCCTAAAGTCATAAATGATAACTTTGTTTTGGACAAACTATTACGTAGTGTTACTATTTTGAACATCTATGATTAGTGTAGAAAATAAATATTAATTATGTTTCTTCAGGAGAAAATATTTCAAGTTGGGGAGACGTTTTAAAAATGTAAATGGGAGTAGGATAGATATATTTAGATAGGCAGGTATTTGTTCAGTGGTAAGCAATTTTAAATTTAGTATCATTTTAATAGTAATTATATGTAATAGTAGCAATTTATGTTCGTTCTTATTGCTCCCTGTTCTGTCTATGGCAAGTCATTACTGTTAAACCAGTAAGACTGGAGAAGCCCAATATCAAATACAGTTTTCCTTACTTTCCATTCTGTTCAGTAGTACAATTGTAACATATGTTGTAGAAGCCACTGGTGAGTTTCTTGTACCTGAATATTATAACCTTCCAGTTTTACAGCAGTTTTTATCCATTTTTGGGGTACTGACCTTTGTAAGGTTAACATCAATCCCTTGTTCAGTTCTGGTGAGAGCCTTATTCTCCTTATCAGCTGTCATGATTATAGGCTTCACTTGATGTTGTTCTCTTCTGTCTTCCATACACCTCTCTTCCTTCACAAAACAAAGGGTGGTGATTATTCTGTAGCTTATTTTGTTCTCAACTAGGTGATTTCAAGTCAGGGTCAGAGCCCTTTTGTGGTTGCACAGGATCACTCAGCCCCAGGAGATTCTCCTGGCTGAGTGAGCCCATCCCTGCATCTCTTCCAGGCAACCAGAGAGCATCGCAGCTTTGTCAGGACCTGAGGAGTTGCATGGTCTGCAGCAGAAATAGCATTGCACCATCAAGCACAGCATCAGTGAAGTTACAGTGCTGCAAATCCAGTGAAAGAAAAAGGCCAAGCCTGAGCTGTGTAAAACCATCTTGGCTTTCCAGGGAGGCTGTGCAGGAGTGCTGCCCCAGAGACTGGGGACACCTCTTCATTCTCACTCAGCTGCATCCCTGTGATGCTGCTGGCAGCTGCAGTTTGGCTGGGCCCCCAACGTTTGTTTTCTTTACTCAGTATCTCCTTGCTCCCTCGTTCCTTGCAAAACCAGGAACATGCAACCTTCTTAGAAGTGTTGCTAATTGCATTGATCTGCCTTTTGTGAGGAGGTATGCAGCACGGAAGCTGTATCTTCTTGAGGCGACTCGTATTTTCTGCTTTTAGAGTGATTTATTGCCCCTTGAATAATTAATCTTTGTGCCTAAAGGCAGGTATCATTCCTTTTGGTCTGCTCTCTTTGTATATTTAGCTGAGTTTAAATCATCAGTTGCTGCACTAAAGCAATGAACATATTGCTTGCATTGTATAGTAAGATGGTTTTACAGTGTTTTCATAAATTTGGGTATTTTGAATGGCAGTTCTACAATTCAAAATCCCTTCCAGTTAATAAACAAAATAAATAAATGTGCAATAAAGTAGTAAACAGGCCATGAATCTGAGTCACTTCTTGTTTTTAAAGCTGAATTTTTCAAGGAAATTTGTTTATGGAGTAGATTTTGAAGTCTGGACTCCATCAGTCTTGAGGAGAAAGAGCTGTAATTACATTCTCTCTCAATTTATGCTGTGTATCTGCACTCCTTTTTTTTAGAATTTTTGGTTTTAATCCTGTTATATTGAAACCAATTTTACATGACAAGTAGCAGAATCATGCAGATAAGTAACAGAAGAAATATTGTTTTGCAAAGACCCCCACATCTTGCTGTAAGAATATGTGTATACTGTAGTCACTCACTAAGACAGCAGCCTTTGAGGATGCACCAGCTAGATTAGATTCTTGACTAAGGTTCTGCAAACAGGAGTTTCTCAGTAACCCAAAGCTCAGGGGGACTAAATTCTTCCTGATTTATCCATTTTCATGGATTTTATTTTGCATCTCACACTGAGCAACAAACTACTGCAGCAGATACTCTGTTTCCTGTACAGTTTTGTTACTTTTGCTTTAAATGAACTGAAGACCTAGGATCAGGTTTAGTATGGACATACATCTCAGCTGGAAGGTAGATCCTCCACAGTTTTGTCAGTACTTTCTCACAACTTTCTATTTTGTGCTTTGTTGAACTTTGAAATATTTAACTTTCTTTTGTTTTGTCATATAAAGCTAGAAATGTGTGTATGGTAGTATGGTTTATACATCTAGTAGCCTAAAGCAGAACTTTGTGGTTAAGTAGGTTACAGGAAAAAAACTTCAGGGAAGAAAACAGACCTTTTTCTCCATCACTTCAAGAAAGCCCCATCTCTTCACTGTGCAGTGAGCTGGGTATGCACAATGGTGAGAATAGCTTGAAGTCCAGCTAATGTGTGCAGCTCGTGGCGTTGGCAGAGTCATCTTGTACTAAACGACTGATGTGAAAAATGAAGCAGACACTCAGCACTGCAATTTTAGGTTGCATGTGCATAGAATCATAGAATAGTTAGGGTTGGAAAGGACTTTAAGATCACCTAGTTCCACCCCCACCCTGCCATGGGCAGGGACACCTCACACTAAACCATATCACCCAAGGCCTCGCCCAACCTGGTCTTGAACACTGCCAGGGATGGAGCATTCACAACCTCCCTGGGCAACCCATTCCAGTGCCTCACCACCCTAACAGGAAAGAATTTCCTCCATATATCCAATCTAAATTCAAAGAGCTGGAGCACCAATGTCCAATCTCAGCACTAGAGTCTGTGTCCTCAGTCACTGAGCATAGGATTAATCGTGCTGTGGTTAGTTGTCAGTGGTGTCCCAGGCGTGTATTAGGAACACTCTGAGGCAGTCCCTTACTTCTTTGCTGGTTGGCCCCACATGTAAATAATAAGCCAAGGTCTGTTTTGTTTGCTAGCACAGACTGTATCCCACTGCATGCTCTTCAGACCATATCCACCATCTCCAGCTTTTGCAGAAACATCCCACAAGACTGAAACATTTTTTCTTCTTGAACCTCTTGTCCTTTCTAAAAGACTACCTTTTTTCGCTTATTGTTCAGTGCTTGCAGTGATGTTAGTGCAGGTGAGCACTGCTGGTCACTTGGAAGAAGGGAGCAACCCACTGCACCTCTTTCTCCTCACCAAAAAAAAAAAAAAAATAAAAATCAAGGAATACAAGAAAATCTTGCATCTGGTTCTGCCTGCAAGGAGAGAAGGTTTCATTAGTATCAGCTCATGCTGTTTCTGGCATCAACAAAGAAAATGAAAAAAATGTGAGTTTAATTATAGTGAACCTGTCAGTAAGACACTAAGAGAAATGCTGTTCTTCATGTAGAGGAGGTGCAGTGATAAATCACAGTAAATAAAAGTGCAGATTGTACGCCTCTTTTATCAAGTGCAAATCACAGATATTACCATCTTTTTATTAGTAACGTGTAAGATGCATAACCAAAATGACAATGTCTTTTATTAATTACTAAGAAAAGTTAATATCCATGATCTGCACTTTATATTTAGAATAAGGTAGTTTGCAAGTAAAAGATCTGGTAAAACTGAAAGGAATATTACTCTCTCCCTGCACAATGCTTTTCTTAAAAACAAATTGCAAGTAAGTTGCTAATATGTCATCCAAGAAATATTTGACTTGAAGGAGGATGAATAGTTTTAATTATGTGTAAATAGATTTATTAAGAGGAATGCAAAGGTCCAGTAATTATTCAGTGTCTCAGATGAGATTAAGAATATTGTGTTTAGAGTCTTGTATCTTAGTAGACTACTTTAATTTCTGTTTGTACCTGTTATTCTATTTCAAATGCAGATTAATCTTCTACTCAGTGAAATGTATCCATTTATCTAACAAGAGGAAATGTTGTATGTTCCTAGCTATTCATGCAATTATTTGAAAACAGTGGTGATTTAACTTTTAGGCTGGCAATAAATACATTTTACTTTGTATTTGCCAATGTTGCCTTAAGTATCTCTAGACAGTGTTAGGCATGAGAAATTCTCTGCTGTAGAGGAGAAAAATGACTTCATAAACCAGGGGATTATTAATAGCATTTATATATACCTTGTCAGTGTCATCTATTTAGATATAATAATTACTTTATTTCTAATGTTTGCTTTACTGTGTGAACTTTTTTAGCTGAGTTCTAGTTTAAATTCTGATGAAGAGGCCATTTACAAGACACTTCTTGTATATCAGGCAAATGTTTTTTCTTATACACGGGATCATTTAACAGACTTCCCAGGGAAATGATGGAATCACCATCCCTGGAAGTGTTCACAAAACCTGCAGGTGACGCACTTAGTGACATGTTTTAATGGTGAACTTCGCAGTCCTGGGGTAAAGATTGGTCTTTACCATGTCAGCCATGAATTTGTCTAGCCAGGTCTTGAAGGTTCCACCACCCTTCTGAGTAACCTTGTCTGGGCTGTGTTACCCTCCTGGGAGTGTGTCCAGCCTGAAATTTCCAAGCCATAGTTTGAGGTCATTGTCCCATGTTATGCCATCTGTCACTGTAAGAGTTTGGCTTCATCATTTTTACAACTTCCCTTCAAGTAGCTGCAACCTGCTATTAGATCACCGTTAGCCTCCTTTCTGCAAGACTGAGCAAGCCCAGCACCCTCCATCTCTTTCCGCAGGCCACTTGCTGTAGGCCCTGAGCATCTTGATTGCTCTCTGCTGGGTCTTCCTGAATTCCTCCGCATCTGTTTTGAACCGGGATCCCAAAACTGGGTGTGATATTCCAGATGCAGCCTCAGCAGTGCCAAGTAAAGGGGCACTCTTTAATAATAAATATAATAATATTTATTGTAAATAATAAATAATAAGTTCCTCCTGTGATGTCTGCACTCCTTGTAACATAGGCCTGTGTGCAGCCTTGTGCCGTGACAGCACAGTCTTGGCTTATACTCACCCTGGTGTTCACTGTAACCTCTTGGTCCTTTTTAGCAGAGCTTAAGTAGGAGTACATTATACCATTGCTTTGTGCCAGCAATTTGCTATCTGTGGCAAACTGTATGATCAGTGTCATCTTGTCTCTTCATTTATTATGGTGCATTGGGTTATTTTGGTTTGGTTGCTTTCATTCTTGTTGAGTTTCTTTGTAATGTAAAGCAATGAAAAATGTTAGAATACTGTTCCCAAGTATGTTGATAAGAGTGTTCTTTGTTTCTTCTTTTCTTTTTTGGATAAATGCTCTGATTTTTTTTCCATTTTCAAAAAAACATTTGCATTATAAAACAAATGAAAAAATGGCCCTTCAAACTTTGTCTCCTTTTCCAAACCTCCAAAACCAGCCTTTTCTTAATAATTCAGATTTGTTCAATTTATTTAATTTAAAAAGGAATAAGATGATTGTTAGATTTTGTTATAGTCTAGTTGAAGTGTTGACATCTGATTTACTCATTTAATACTTATTATGTGCTTTTGATGTTGGAATAGCATAGTACATGTATGACAGTTAATGCCCAACAGTAATTTCTTTTAATCACCTGGGCAACTGTGCATGAATGCTTTTGGCCTTTACTGGGATGAAGAGAATTTCATGCCCTTTTAGTGCTGTAAGCCTTTGTAAGCATGTTAAGGATGTCAGAGTATTCCTGTCGCTCCCTGTGCCTTGGACATTCAGTAGTTCGAAGTTCATACCTGTAATGGATTAGCACAGTAGTGATACTGTTGAGCTGTGCTAATATGAATACAAGTAGACATTGATACTAATGTAATGGCACCATAGTGCTTTGTGCAAATTCTTTCTATTTATTTGCTTACCGCCAGAATCTATGCATAGCAAAGACATAATTTTCTGTGCTTCTGTGTCAGATGATGTGTCAAAACCCACTGCTTAGCAGAGTAAAGGAAGTGCAAAGAGCAGATCCCCAGGCATCCCTATTTCTCCTGCAGGTGGATTGGCAAGAATATTTTTGAAAATACATAAATAATAGGATTAGAAATAAAGTAGAACAAGAAGATCTCTCATTTTACAAACCGTGTGTCTTACTACATTAGCTTTTTCTGGTATCTGTTTTCACTTATGTATTTAAATAAATACCTTATTCAAATTATTGTGCCTTTTTTCAAATTATTTTTAACTCTTTGAATCTATTCAAAACATTCTGGGGAAGCATTCATAGTGATCTATGCTGAATCACCGTGAGGCTGATCAGATGGGAGAGTCATGATGTTAGTCATCTGATTTAACACTGGCAAAAAGCAAGCCTTTCTGCCACTCATATTTCAGTCACATGCATAAAACTTACTGTAGGTGATGCTCAGCCAGTTATTGTCACCCAATATTTAAAAGTTTGTAGTGAACATCAAAGGAAACAAACCTGAGTGAAGTTAATACTCCGAAAAATCTTACAGTTTCTTTGTAGTATGTGCCATTTATTTTTTTGTTCTTTGAATGTGAGCCACCTCTAGGGATCAGAGCTAGTGGTAAATTACTGTTTTGGCTTTAAAATTACTTCCAATTATATGGGCTGGAATACCTCCCTAAGAGTCACCAAAAGGTATGTATATGTAATCACTACTTTATATTTCAGTGTAAGAGCTTGGGTATTAAAATGGAGTTCACAAGGGCAATTTTGACTGCCCTCAATCACAACATCAGAGATTGTTTCTGTAGATCTGAAAAGTTCTGCTTGCTGTAGGCATTCATCTGCTATCATTTCCACATTCTTTATGAGCTGAAGCACTAGAAAAATCTGATACTGCTCATTAATTTTCTGGGTTTGCTTTGTATATCCTGTATTGTGACAGGAATTCATAATGGCATATGTTTGATTTGTTGGGTTTTTTTTTAATAAAAAAAAAAGCTAATTTTCCTGTTGTATGAGGGCCTTGAATTTTTAATAGCATTTTATCCTATTTTTGATGCAGTGTGCCTTCACTCTTCTTGTAGACTTACGTTTTTTAAAGTCTGTTCTGGAGTCTCTCATTTATTGAAGTTCTTTCTGCAAATCGTTGGCTAGTATGAGGCATGATCAGCTATTTCCTCTGTTTGGATTTGTGCTTTACAAAGCAAACTAATGAAATTAGTAATGTGGCAGGACAGTTAAAAAATGCTTACTAGTTACGTATCCATTTAAAATATTGTACGAAATTTGACATTTTTAATAAACCTATTCACTACAGATGTTGCCAAGGATAAAAAGATCTGATATTATTTTTCATAACTTAATTTTTTGGTTGATTCTTTTTTTCAAGTTTATCTAATTCTTGTTCATCCATGCAAAACCCACTGAATACTAGCCATCCTAAGTCTAAACCATTACATTCTACATACTGAAAAATAATTAACTGTTTTGTTTGGAGTTCAGCCTATTTGGTGGATGCTAATTTTTCAGGATAGAAATTCTGTTGAAGAAACATGGATAGTAATGTAGGCTTGCTTGGGGGGAGTGCTCATGTTGCTTATTGAACAGATGTTGCAAATGGCTCAACAAGGGTCAGGAGAGAACAAACCTTTAGCTGTACTGTGGCTGAACCAACACTGCTTGGGGCTCCTAGAAAGCAGAGGGAAAGGAGAATAAACAAGACTAGTCCTCACATCTTCCCAAGGTGGCAGTGACCACTTCCCTGCCAATCCTTGGGTTATGTTTTCTTGTGAATAGCAAAAAAGACCATAAGCAGGATGTCTGTAGATGCTTCTGGGCTCAAGTGTACCCCTATCCCATGAGTGGGGGGTGGCTCTGCTCCTCATCTGTTGGTCATGGGTACGCAGAGGAGCCAGCCTATGTCAGAATTTTTTAAAAATAAGGAAGGGAAAAGGAATTCTGCAGAGATTTGTCTCTTTAAACATGTCCAGAAAAGGAAGGGGGCAAGGCCACAGACTTGAACAGGGTCTGAAAAATGTTTGTGTTGAAATCTCAGTTCAGTGCTTTACTTAATTTGTGAGGTATCCTACGTGACTTACCTATGTAAAGGTGCCTCAAGGAGCATCAGATGGTGATTTCTCTTGTGACTTTTACCAGTAGGTAAAAAGTAACCGTTACTTCTGAGTCAGTAAAATCTGAATTTGGATGTTGCTTCCTTGCTGAGCATCATCCAGAAAATGTGGTGATTGTGCATCTTTTTTGGAAAAAAAAAAAAAAAAAGAAAAAAAATTGACTTTTCTCTTTTGTTCTGAAGAGTCGGTTGGTTGTTTCCTGTTTATGACTTTTGAGACCTAACTAGAACAGTTACAGTTGGTGAGAGGATGCAAACACAGTCATACAGAGCCCATACTTTTCTGCGCCACTGCAGCAGGAGCTAAAGAATGGAAAATGGAAAATGTTGGAAAATAAGGCTCTGGTGTGGCCTGTCTCTTTGGATATTGAAAGTATTCATTCATGCATCTTCTCCTTTGCTGTGATCTCTTACTTCTCTGACACAGAAGTTATTATGTATTTAGAACAGATGTTGCCTCCCAGACTGATGAAGATATAACAGATTGATTCGGTTGTTCATCTTGTGATAAATTGAAAAGAGTATTTGACCTTCTCCCAGTGTATGTTAACAGCCAAGTTGTTGGTTTGCGTCTGGCCAGGGGCATATTCACTTCAAACATACTCTGTCTGCTTGTGTGTTACACCCTGCAAGAAATGAATCATCCTTTTCCGTTTGAACTTCAGCAGGCAGGTGCCTTTTCCAAAAATGCTGCTTATTGCAGCTGGAAGGAAAGGCCAAAACCAGATCTTACATTCTCGTAAACATGGTATATCCTCCAGGTCAGGCTGGTTTCTGACAAAGCCTAATGATGCCTGTGTTGCATGTGTGCAATGTGTAACTAAGGGACTTTTTCAGACATGATAGTGGCCACTCAGTTTATATTAACATGATTTTGTTCCCAAGCTTGGGAAGGGGATATTTGTTTGCTTATCTCACAAACTTAATGTATTTGTCTGCAGTTATCAATCACAGTCTTTAAGATTTTCAATATTTGGTTTTATTTTTAAACTAGCAAAAAATACAAACTTTTACTATTCTCATGCTGATTCTCATTCCCTGCTTTTTATTTCTACTCGATTTTCTTTTGTTCTGGCCAACTCTCACAACCTTTTACAAAGCGGGCAGATGTCTGAGGCAACCAGGCTTGGAAAAAAAAGCTCTTCTATATCTTCTCTTGCAGGTTTTAATTTAGAATACCTCATTCAACACATTACAGATGCTACTGTTTTAGTTACCAGTGAGGATTTAGTAAGTAATTATGGTAAGGGTTTGCCTTGTTTCAGAGACTGAGAAAGTTAATGGTAGCTTTCAGAGAAGTTGAAGATAGTGCTGCAGTAACAGGCTTCTTCCTTTCAGAGTCTGCCCAATTTAAAAAGAAGTTCTTTCGCCACTGGACTAAAAAGTTTAGTAAAATGTACCTGTGAACGAAGTGAGAAGTGGAAATAGCTATGTCATTGTGAATCCTTATTTCTTTAGAAGCTCTAGACTTGCATCTATGTGAAGAAAAACCATCTTTCACATACAAAGAAACAGTGGGATAACTTAGATGGCAGACAAAAAAAGAACAGCATTGTGTTATTTTTGAATTCTTCATTTCTTGTGATCCAGACCCTCAGTAAACTCTGCCCCCAAAGAGAAAAACCACAGGGATTATCACGATGTGACACATATGTTTACTTCTGGATGGGTATTTAAAGTCTCCTTTTGTCCTTCTATGACTTACAAACATTTTGGGAGAGGAGAATGTAAGATCTCTAATAGAAAACTTTCTATGATTTAGAAACCCCAAAGCAAACACATTTAATGCAGCTATCAAGCTCATCAGCTGGGAAATATTATATGAGAATTTGCATATAACATACAATAGCATTTGAACATGTGCATAGTCTTTCTTATTTGTTTTTTAAACTTGCTATCTCAGTGTGAAAGATAAAAATCAGGAAGAGACCAGCTCTGGAAAATTTGAGGCCAGTTGTAATTCTGTACATCTGCAATTGCTTCTTTTCCTAGCTGGCCATAAAACTACCGAGTGTAATCCCTGGCATCTCACTCCTTGTTAAAAATCAGCATTGCCACTAGGAAACTATAAAAATGTTCAGACAAATAGAAACTATTAATCTAAACTGTAGGTTACCAATCCTATCCATCACTGCTAGAATGATTATATCTGCAAGTAACACAAGGATTTTAACTGCAAAACTGTAAGTTTTAAAACTCAAGTGTTTTTGCCTCATTGAGATGCAGATCTAAAAGAATAAGTCCTGCTAGCTTAAATAATTTTATATCTTCAAGAAACTTATGTACTTTCTTACAGAAAAGTTAAATTCAGTCATTACTCTCGATTTTTTTCAAGATACACTAACATTAAGACCAGGTTGGACGAGGCCTTGGGTGATATGATTTAGCGTAAGGTGTCCCTGCCCACAGCAGGGCGGTTGGAACTACATGATCTTAAGGTCCTTGCCAACCCTAACGATTCTATGATTCTATGATTAAATTTTTCAGTTTGTTTGATTTCCATATTTTCGTTACTTCACCTTTAAAGTGGATCAAACAAAAAGCCTTCTCTCAGGCTTGAACATTATTATTTGACCTGCTTCATCATTACATTGTAGGTAGTTTATTTGTTCTGTTTGTCATCCTCCATGTTTTCCATATTCTGTACATTTTTTCATTATGATTGCTTTTTCTTAATTTTTATAACTAGAGTTCCTTACCATAGCGTCATTAAAAATTGCTACCTAGACATAAACATATTTCCATGAAGTTATGTATGTATTAGATATCTCTGTTCTGTTAATCTTTGGATGAAGTTGTAAAATACTGGCTTGGCCCTTACATGCTCTAGTACATCTTGTATCCAGACTTCTGCAGCCCACATCATTCTTACAGAAGACCTACATTACTCAAATGGAAAGAGACAGAATGTCCCAGGTCACTTCACCCTGTTAAATTATCTCCAGTAACCTGCTTTCTCATGGGCAGAGAAGCACTTGAAGATAAGAGATGAAGAGCTGTAACAGAAGTCTCCAAAGACCCAGACAATAATGGAACCTCTAAACCTGTCAGCTTGATGGCTGATCACTGATGAGATAGGCTAATGATAATGTCCAAATAGAAAGATTCCAAAACAGAAGTAGTAGAAATTAGTCAACTACAAAGGGCATCCAAATCTGGAAAGATAAATCTTCTTTGATACAGAAACAAAATGAAGCCCAAGCTCCTAGGGCCAAACATTACCATTAATTTTCTAGTAACACCATAAAATGTCATAGCCCTTTTAATTCTCTCTTTTCCGTTCACATTGTGCTTCATTCACAGTATTCCACAGAATTTTACCATAGTTACTAATGTACTTTTAGAATTATTGATAAATAACCACTGCTGCCTCTTCAAGTTATGTTTTCAGACTTTGATCTCATAAAACCTTAGCATATTTTATTACAACAAATAGTGTGTAGAGATTGTAAAATTTTGTTTTTGGAGTTACCAGAAAAATACATATTCTACTACCCTTTTGCTTGTATGAAAATTTTACAAATTCAAAGCTCTCTGAGGTGTCTACCTTTTATTCTATCTACTTAGCCCTTTTTTCCACTTTTAGATAATAGAAGATTTTTATGAGTTTTATTTATTTATATAATTTACAGACATTCAGAACTTTTATAGTGTCTGGCTATGAGAATGCTCTTTATCTGACGCAGCTCTTCTAGTATGTATTTAAAATACTCCTTCCATATGGAACCAAGCTGAATGAATGTTTGTGTTTCTTGCTTTACATCAGATTTTCACACATTCCTACAGACCTTGGACAATCTGCAAGGATCGCTTTTACCTCCTTGATGACTTTAAATATTGCTGGAGGTGAGGAACAAGAACTTGTGTTTTTATTTTCTATTCTTAACTCTATTCTTCTAATATTTTACCATATAAGATAATGAAATCCACTCCAGTAGCATTTGTTATGCTATAGTGTTTACTTCTACTTCTCTCTCTTTTTTTAATACAGAGCCTCAAAACTAACGTATCCATTCTAGCAGATTATGTTTTGCCCTTTGGTTGGAAATGTCTAATATAAACTGATGTTTAGGTACCATACTGCTCAGCAGAAATGTCTGAGAAATACTCCAAAATGCATATTTTAATTGCCCCCAGGACAGTCTCCATTCTTTGCATAATCAAATCTGACAATCCTATGCCCAGGAGATGTTCTTTCAAATGAATGACAAGACAAGATCTGTGAAATCTTTGCCCATTCTGGATAAATTCATTTTAAGGGGATGTTTTTGTTAGATAAGGACATGTGAAAAAACTTCTTATGCTAATTAACGGAGCCTGAGGAACATCTACTGCTCTGTTTAGTCTGTAGTAATTGCCCTGTTAAACGATAATTTAGCAAGCATTTGTTTAACAAAGACATAATTGTCACTGTTATTTGATGGACCATATAAATATATTATTTCTGTCATATTTGTTGTACTTTGCTTCGTATTTTCTGATTTTCTCAGCTTAAAAAAGAGGTGAATTTAAATTTTGTCTCTTTGCCTAGCACTTCCAGCATTTTTTTCTTCACATCTATTGATGGTTATATTGTAGTTCATCTTTTACTGCTGAGATACGTCACTGTAATAACTTCAAACATTTGAGCTTCCTGTAAGGTTTTATTTTTTATATACAGAAAACTAGCAGATCAGTTAAAATCTCAAAGGAGTACTCGCTGTTTGGCAAGCGAGGATTAAAGAGAACAGGAAATATAGCATCTAATTAAATAGTGGTCATACTGTTTTGGTGCTCAGCCAAATTAAATGATATGTATAGCTTGAAGACTGAACCTTATCCTTGGGATGTTTTGTCAGAAATCACTCTTTATGTCATTGATGAAACCTGATCTTATTGTAAATAAGATACTAATTTTTAAGAATGCTATGTATAACTCACCTTCTAGCATGAATTCATAGATTTAGTACCAAATTAACACAGAGAAGTAGTGAGAAGTTAACTTGCATGGTTCTTCAAATTTTATGTTCTGCACGAATGATCAGACTGAAGGGGAAACAGTACATAATCTTCCTCACCTGTCTTCTCCGGTACTCTATTTAGCAGAAGAATACTGAGCCCTAAAATACCTGATATGAGGGGAAAAATGCAGCTTCTAGAATACATAGTCCCATATTCAGCTGAAACATTGCTTTACAATGTCTCCTATAAAAATGATAATGTTGAGACTTTCAGTGAGTTCAGTCAACATTCACTTTTCATATCAGAAAGTTTGCTTTGGGGGTTTTCAACATAAAGTAAGAAAATAATGAAAATTGTCCACGCACACACATGTATATATAAAATAGTAAATAATAAGCCAGACTGTTCTGGGCTATGTTACATTGCAGTGATACTCATCTAGATCACAGCTAATTTTAGGTACATAACTAAGCAGGCTAATTTAGGATTGACCATCTGCAAAGACCCTGTCCATAACTTACCAAGACAAATTGGCAACTCCAGCAGACAATTCAGATCTTAGCAGGACTCCTAATTTGGATTTCCATTGTTTCATACTTTGGACAACAGACCTGCTCTCTGTTGTTGAGCTTAGAACAAAAAGTGACAGAAGGAGTGATAGAAAACTATTTACCTAGAAGGTGTTTAGTCATGTCCTATTGCTTGTTCAATAACAGCCTCAAGAAGGATTGTACTGCAACATTTATTCCAAACTACTTTTATATTAAACTAAAACCAAATGCTGCCCACTTTAATTTCTTGACAGGAGCAGAAAACTTTCTTGTTGAGTTTTGGCATAAATAAACCAATCCACTGTTCCATTTTTTATTTCTAACTAATTGAGCAGTGATTGAGTGCTTGGCTGTTTGTATTCTTGTGATTATGAATTATGCCTTTCTTTTATTTGATGATTGATCAATACATTGGTAGTTTGAAATAATATGCTTCAAAATATTGAGTACTCAACTTCTGATAAGGTGCAGAAGCAATCTGGGATTAGGTAAAAGTCTTGCTTGAAAATAAACTGCCACCTTCTCCCTAACTACAAAGATCTCCAAATGTGATGTTCCAGTTTTTCTTTGAATGATTAATTTTATCTACAAATTAATTTTATCTACAGATCAGTCTTGCATACTTTAGAGAGGTGCTTTCCTCTACAAAAGGATTTGAGAGGTGATCTGATAATCTGAAGTAGTTTAAATTGGTGTTCGGGTAAAATGCCAATTTGGATGGTGAAGGTACCACCACATTTGAAATAGCTGTTACCTTTCATGAGCTGACATTGCCATGTCTTACCAAGGGGGTCTAAGCAAGGTTCTACAATTCTCGTATGATTTCAGTCACCAAAAATAGCACACGTAATTTTTATTTTTTTTCCCAGAGCTGGAAGTGGGTTTCCATTCTTTTCATGGTTTCAAAGACTCTAAAGCTGGACAGTGGGTCATGAGCATCTCTCTTAATTCAGGCTATAGACACATGTCCTCATAACATTACCAAACCCCATAATTCATTATAGAAATAGAAACTTCCTTTGTACATTTACTCTGTGATATCTTACTACAGCTTTCCTGATAAAGGAACTTTCACATCATTACCAGTTTTCCTTCTTTCTTAAGCTTCCCGTCATAGGATCTTATTATGCCTTACTCTCTGAAGAACAACCTGGTATCAAAGGTTATTCTTTTTGTTACAAATCTCTAAACCTGCCTTTTGATAAGCTATTTAGTGATAACTTCCACTGAAGATGGGTGATGGAACCTGTGTTTTCCAGACCTTGAGTTAGTGGTGAGATTTTAACCTTCTCTGAGGTCATCTGTCTGAGATGAATAGAAAATATAAAGTTGCACTCAGCCTTCTAGCAAATAACATAAAGATGGATTCAGAAGAACTGTCATTTTTAGTCTGGTTTTTAACCCAAATCATGTGTCACCTGCACACCCCACATCAGAAATAATGCTCATATCCATTTATGATGATATATCCTTGTACATCATTTGATGATGCAAATACCATGAGAGCAACAAACAGTTCCTAAAGGATGGGACTGATTAGGCCCTAATTTGTTGCTAACTCTGACAATTTATTAATGTTATTGTGGTGGTTGTACCACAACTTTTTTTTTTAATAGATAACACTGTTGTGAGTTACTAAAGCAGCATATAGGCTAATATATCTAATCCTAATACATCAGTATAGCTCCTTCTGTCAACTGAGCTCATAAATTTATTAGGGAAATAGTATTATTAGGGTAGTATATGTGTTTGGGTGTTATTTTGGTGAAATTTTTATAACTAATATTTCCCTATATATATAACATATATATATATATATATAACTGCTATATATATATATAACATAACTGTTGAAGGCTGTATCAATTATTCACTCAGGTTTGTTGGGGGTATGTGAGTTTAAGAGCCCTTCAAGCCTGTAATTACCTGTGTCAGCTTTTCTGTTCTCTCTGGCTCACCTCCAGTCCCCTGAAACTTGCCCAGTTTTTCAGGATTTATTAAAAAGAAATATCAAGAGCCAAGAGATACATATTTTTTGATTCAGGCCACAGATTTGCTTGGACATTTCAGTTGCTTAATTCAAATATCTGAGAGGAAGGGCCCTCTGCTAAGAGAGTATGGAAAATGTATGTTTGTGAGAACGCTTTGGTTACCCATTTGAACTCTCATCTGTTTTAAAATTTGTTTTGATATATATAAAGACAAAGGCTAGAGTTGTCTGCAGGGAATGGAAGTTCACTCTGTGGGTGCCATTCTGGAGGCCGGAGTGTCTGCAAGGCCTCTGCATCGCACTCTTCCTTGTAACACTATATCTAACACCAATATAGACAATGTAAATAATAATTTGAATAATATAAATATATAAATAATTGATACAGCTGTATATACATCTACAATAGCAAGAAAAGATAATGTTTAGAAAATCTGAATAGTCAGGAGGAGAGAACGGACTGAAAAGGAAGCAGATAATTTTTGTTAATGAAATACCAGTCTTTCTTAGATCTTAAAATAGCGTCTAACTTAAAAAGGAGCAGAAGAGAAAGAGGATTTATCATCAGTCAGAAGGAACTTTATTTACAGTCCATAGCACATCAGCTGCTCCTTCAGACATGTGCATCCCCATGCAGGGCTGCAATAGGCACACAGAGAAGTCTCCCTGCTACTAAGGAGCAAAACCACCTTCAGAGAAGCTTCATTTTCTCTGAGACCTTGCAAATTGCAAGTACTACATAGCAAAATATTTTATACTGGTTAATGCAAACCCAGGAGCAACTGAACTGCAATACCATGCTGAAACACAGGTTTACGGGCATTTGTTCCTGATGTGCCATTTTTCACAATGTGGAACTCCACAAGATCTTCTGCTTCTGCTTCACTGCACCCCATCTGTGAATCCCAAAATGAGAGCTATGTGATTGACCTCTGCTCCTCAAAGACTATTTGGCATGTGCAAAAACTGTGAATCCTAGCTTTTCCCCATTGTGTGAAAACCAAAGGTATCAAGACCTGAGCCCTGAGAGGGGAACCACTGCTCCTCTGTAGCACGTCTTTTTGGCTTTCACTTTTCATAGACCATCACAGGACACATCAATAATTTGCTCAGATAAAAGTGATAAAAAAGTTGTTAACACATGAAATGCCTCCCACCTCAGCTGGTTTAAAACACAGCAGTGCAGATCCTGGGTGGTACCTGAGCGTCAAGCTGTGATACTCAGCAGCCTGTGACACACAGATATAGCCAAAAGGCTCTGTTGTACCTTGGGTTTGCCTCTGAAGAGAATGAAGAATCAATTCTCATGTTTTGGGGCTAAGTTAAAAAATCAGAATGATGCATTTTGATAAATTCAGTCTTTCTTTGAAATCCCATACTTTACTTATCAGGTGAACTCTCTTTATTCACGTTTTTCAGTTATCTTTCTCACACTGTTAGCAACACCTCCAATGTACACTATTTTATTTTTTTATTAAAACCCACTATTTCAGTCTTCTGGAATTGTTATGGTATTACAGATGTTCTTAAAAAAGAGCATCTGCATGTTAAGGTTATTGGGGTTTTTGTTCAGACCAAAAGATGCATATCCTGAGTAAATATTTTCTATCATTTATCCTAAAATATCAATCTGACCAGAGTGGAATGAAGAGTTCTTGTTTATGAGTATCTTTAGAGAAACTAAATATTACATATTTTGTTGCAGGCAAGAATTACACAGTTACAGTCAACTCAACTGAAATTGGCATCTGTATTACTCTACAAAAGGAGTGTCAGCAAACAAATCAGTATAAAATCAGGTTATTATATTTGTTAGCAATACAGAGATGCTTTTCTTTTGAAAACAGACTATTTGTTAATCCATCTACTTTCTATAGATATCAAAAGGAATAACCCACAAGAATACAGCTTGAAAACCATTTCTGGTTTTTTTTATTTTGGGGACTCCATCTCTTCAGAGATGTAGAATTTTGTGTAATCACAATTACTGACAGTTCTCCAGTCAGTAAGACTGAGTGAAAAATAATTTCAATTGCTACAAAAATTCTTGCATTCTTCATTTAATTTTTTTTTTTTTTTCATTTGGGCTTATCCCAAAACTCAAATTCTTGTTTTGGAATAAACAAACAAAAGGCACATTTTTGAGGTGTAAGTAATCTGGAAATAAAGAAACTATTTTCCTGGGGAGAAGTAAAAAAAAACCACCATATACATTTTATATACAGTTTGGATTGAAGAGGTCCTTCAGCTGTAGCTATTATATGAAATTTGTGTTTAATTTAGTTTCTCTGGCATTTATAAAGTATTGAGGTAGTTGCACCACCTTTAACTTTGGACTTGGAAATTGAAATAATTGAAGTCTATTTGAGAATAGAATTTTTAATACAATTCGATAGGAATGAAAATGTTGCAGTGTATTCAGCCCCCTTTGCCAATAAACGTTTTGATTACTAAAATTACTGAAATGTGTTTATTAAGAGCTGTTCTTTACTAAGTCTTCATTAAAAGTAATAATTATTTTGTTGCAAAGGACAAAGAAAGGAAGTAAACTTCTTTAAATGTAGTCCTGACTTCTCTATATGTCATTATCAAGACCTTTATTAACGTCCTACTGCACTGAAGTCTTGGTAGTCATCATACACATACTCATGCTCATAATCCTTCAGCTACTTCTGTGGGCATTGAAGGAGGGTTATTAGTGTTTAATGATATATAACATCAGTTTTAGAAGATAAGTTGAAGTTATATTACAAAGTGAACCAGAAGAAGCATTTTGCACATTACATGAGAGGATGGATGTTCCTTATAAATCTGTAAAGCAGATGCGTACTCTGCAGTCAGATGAATCAAATACAGACCTCCACAGCTGGTGATTAGATATGAAGACCCAGTAGGAACTAATTCTTTTGGCTATCACAGACATTCTTTGTTTAATATTAAAACCCTCTATTTAAGGCTGAACAAGTTACTTTTCAATTCACTGTCCTTGTCAAGATAAAAATAAAGATCCTGTATGTGAATTAAAATGAGGCACCTTTGGGGATATTTAAATCCTCCAAAAATAGTCCAAGATGCTGACCACAGCTAAATTCTTATTTTAAAGTCCTTGAAGGCTGGATCTGTGTGAATTATTTTTAACTTCTTTTGTTGTGCTTATTGTGCCCTCTTGGAAACATTTTAATCAAATGGATTTTGCTGAAATATCTTTGAAAAGAGTAGACACCTTTGAAAAGATGCCTTTTCTGTGGTTTCTAAAATAAATACTTCAGCTTTTCATTTTGAAGGAATGTCTTTTATAAACAAACAAAAAAAAAATTAAAGGCTTTTAAAAAATGATTAAGTAACCCAAGAACAAAATTAATCATTTTATTGACTTTCAGTCAATAAACTAGGATAAAAAACTTGTGTTTTCCCATTTAATTTCATCAGTTGGGTGGAAAAAAAACCAAAACACAAACCTATCAGAATTTCCATTTGGAGTCAACAAGAGCTGCTTTTCCTGTAGTTTGCTTTGATTTGGCTGCCTGTATGTATCCATTGTTTACATAATATTATTCCTGGGTTCTTGAGCCTCCTCACCACCTCCTTCAGGTAAACATGACACATGATCATTGGAAACTTTGTGGTTTATGAACTCCATCTTCAAAATTGCTTAGGTTTTCTTCACTTTCTAATCCGCCAAGTGTTTCTCAACTTTGATTAGAAATCTCATTTTCAGCCTTAATTTTCATAGTAATTTATGATCATAAAGTTTGTACAGCATGAGAAGATTGATTATTGGTTGAATATCTCTTCTTCATGATTATCCCATTCATGTAGAAAAAAAAACCCACCACATTCACTTTCAGCTATTGCGTATGTGGGCCAAATAAGCCAAGCTCTTTTCAGTTTCATCTTGTGATGAATACATTTCGGTGACTTGCTCATTCAATTGGGCTTTCTTTACTCTTGAACTGTGGCCAGAACCGTACATGGCATACAGGATGTAGTTTCCAGACAGTGCTGCTAATATCACTCTGTCTATTCTAGAAATACTTAATCTATTAAAACCAAAGGTCATATTTAACATTTTTTCCACAGTAACCTGACACTGATGGTTTTTAGCCATTTTTGACTCATCCATATGCCTCCATTTTCTTCTCTGCTATTTCAGTTGAATAGCCTCAGCTTAAAGCTAAAATTATTAATAGGATATAGACTTTTAGGACTCATAACTAGCTCCTGCTCGGTTGGATATTTATGAATTGGCATCAACATGTTCTCTGTCTTTGGGAAATTGCTACTTGCAAAACTGTAAAAGCAACCTTTGGATTTAGTCTACTCCATCTGGGTCATTCTAGACAGCTTTCATATATTCCCCTTCTTTTTTATTTTCTTCGTATATATTCCTCACAGATATGGTCTGATGACTTGCAAAATACTGAAATCTTTTGTTACAGCTCAGACTCACCCTCCTCCCTTTACAAAGAAGGGTAAAATTCCACCATTCCCTTGACATGACTGTCATTATTAAGTGTCTATATGCAACCATGTATTCATTTCAGTTGTCACTTCTGTCAGTATTTTGTAAGGTTTCCAAAAGGTACTAGCTCTACCACAAGGAGCGTGTCAAGCTTTGCAATTGCTTCCATGTCAGATGTGGTAGTTTCTGAATATATTTATCGTTTCCTATTAGTCATGTTATCTTTCACCCTCTGTTCTTCAAAAAAAAAAAAAAAAATTTGGAAGTCAATTATTAATTCAGGTTTTGGCTCATTTTTAAATTGTTCAACATGGAGCTCCTTATCTCATCCCTTGTAAATACTTTTTGTCATGCCACTTGTGTTTGAGCCTGAGTTCAGACCAAGTATTTCTGCAGTGGTACCACAAGATCCCTCACATCATGTAGGATACAGACTTCAGAACTTTTTAATCTTTAGTATAAACAAATCCCACATACCTACTCCATGTTTTCATGCCTTTTAAGTCTCTGCTTGGTTCAGAATAGATCTTCTCACTCATTCATTTCTTATGTTTTCAACTTCTGTCAGGAAACACTTTCCAGATTTTCAAATTACACATTTCCATTACAGTATCTTAAAGTACTCCTTTCCCAGCTGTGAGACATGGAGCAAAAACCTTGAGCCCAGTTCAGGTACCTTACTGTGAAAATACTACTCTTTTTTTTCTGGTTATTTTTTAATGTCTGTGTACAATATACGCATAATTGATGTTTACTACAAATTGTTGATGAAATTGCTGGATAAATTTTAGTTTTAATTTGCACAAGAGTGAATGCCACCAGTGAGCAGTACTCACGATGTGTGTAGCTTGAACCCAGCAGTACAGCTGCTCTAACTGGGAGGTTGGAAGAGCAGAGAGGCAGTTATTCAGATCTGTATCTTAGCTGTCAGCATTTGCTATGGGTGCTCATCCATTCCTCGCCAAAACTTGACTCCAGAACGTAGCATTAGAAGATCTCTTTCTCTCTTCCATCATGCAGGGGACTAAAGCTAATCTGCATTTAATCTTGTAAGGTAAATGCCTCCATTTAAAATTTAAGGCACTTCTTCATTCCTTCACTATTCCTTCTGCTATGTCCAGTTTTTAGAAAACACTGAATAAATTTTACAGAAATATCGTCACAGGAGGATCCCTAAAAAGTAGAGTGTCCCCAGAAGTGTTTAATTGTGGGCACGGAACCTTTTCCATGGAAAAGGCTAAATGCCTATATCTGTATGTTTGCATCTGTTACATATTAATATTTCTATGTATTCTGTAGACAGAGCAAAATCAATCTAGGTTCAGTAATTGATTTCTATAGTAGTTTGATTACTGCATAAAAGAAAATGGATAAAAATAGATCCTTTGCAATTATGGAGGTAAAATGCCAGCAATGTTCACCCTTCTGTTTAAAATCTTTTTAGTTTTGGTTGTCTCTTAAGGGCGGCTGTAGTGAGGGTAGCAATACCACTGCAGCATGTAATATGCCCCACAAAGAATGTATTCCCTCAGCCTTCCTGAAGGGAGCTTTGATTTTGGCACCAGGGGAGAGGGTATCATTGCTGACCTCTCATGTGTTACAGAAACGTGATCTATGACATTTATGAAGAGCAAATGTGAGCATAGGTAGAAGAAAATAACTTTTTGTCTTTCTTACTAGCACTTTCCCTGCCTGCAGAGTTAAGGATTAAGGGTTTGATCTGCCTGCGGGTGTTTCTCTTGGGAGGGCTGTCCACCTCAGTAGGGAGGATGCTTCTGTTTGCCTTCACACAGGGGATCAGGAAAGCAGCAGTGCAGACCCATAGAAGGCCTTTCTGATGCCTGCCTGCCCAGTCTCCCACACCACAGATACTGTCCTGCTGCATGCCCCTGAGCTAGACCTCACTCTTGGCCATCTTCTGGAGCACTGTGTAGCAGCTCACCTAAGACCTGTGGGCACCACTGATAGCCAGTTCTCTTTTGGGATGACACATATCTGCTTTTGCTTCTGACAGACACAAAGCATAGCCCAGAGTGTCACAGGGTGTGTCTACGTTAATATTTTAGTTAATATCTTTTGAAGTGAGTGTCCTGTTTTTACCCACTGGCTATTGTTTGGTTTGTACCATGGACAGTGTTGTGGCAGCTTAAGTGAAAGAAGCTGAAAAGGTGTGTCCCAGCTGTTTGCATCTAGTGTACTCCAGCCCCTAAGAGCTGGCATTCAGTCCCCAGGACCAAGCTTGATTCAGACTGCAATTAAACCCCCAGATTTCCATGTTGTAAATACCAGGTCCTCAATACCAGCCATTTTGCTGTTGCAGCACATTGTTTGCCTATTTGTGCATGCCAACACAGCTGTGATTTAGCAGGTGTATCTGGTAGGATAGCTGAGGAAAGGTGTTATCAGCATGAGAGAGAAAGAGCCCCTGTCTATGTACTCCTCAAATGAGTAATGGCACAAAGCAGAGATCCTCACAGCATGTATCTGTGAAGAGTTGTGAAATGAGCAGTTCTGTGAGTGGCATGGTCTGTTGCTGAGCAGGGAGTGCAAGTGCAAGATAAATTAATGAAACTGTGACTTGAACCATACTCCATCCTACACTGGATCTTGGTTTTATTCTCATCTTTGACATCATTTATTTCAATATTTTTTTATGTCATGTTGGATTTATTGCTCCAGAAAGGAGTTTTATTTGTTTTCCCGAAGGGATAATAAACTACTGGTGTATCAAGTTAGTTATTGAAGATATGAATTTAGTCCAGAGCATCTCTGAAGGCTATTTTAAAATTAAAGGAATGTATGTAGCATGCAGTAATGCATGGCTCTCTCTCAAGAGATAGACACTATTGAGACTAACTAAATTTTCATTTCTTAGGAAAGCGAAAATAGTTTAAGATACAAGTACTGAATTAATCATA
This sequence comes from Pezoporus flaviventris, assembly GCF_033815535.1. Taxonomy (NCBI): domain Eukaryota; kingdom Metazoa; phylum Chordata; class Aves; order Psittaciformes; family Psittacidae; genus Pezoporus; species Pezoporus flaviventris. The sequence continues at coordinate 23,979,812 of NW_026892579.1, read as the reverse complement.
AATACATGCTACAAATGAAAATTGTAACTGGTGGAGTCACTTCCATTTTGTCAAGCAATGTACTGTTTTTGAAGATTGTATTGGTTGGATATATTAAACTACTATTCTTGCATTGCTAGTTTCCTAATTAGTAGTTACTTTACACATACTGACACAATGATAGTTATCTTGGTTTGTTGCTGAAAAATTGTTGAGTGGTTACGTACATTTTATCTGGATTTGTAATTTGGTGGATCCAAAACCTGGAGTCTGAGTCCCATTGCCTATTGTAAGGAGCTTGAATAATTCCAATGACACTCTTGTGGAAGTCAGATCATGAGACTAGTCAGATAAGCATCCACTGCTTGATTCTGTTGGTTCATCATCTAGTTGAAAACTAAAGGAAATATCCTCTAAGTCTGCTTTAGCAAAACATGCATGAATAGGTACAAATTTCTATTGTGCATTAGGGTACAACATGAATTGCACAATTCTGCATTCATGTTTGCTTTTTCTCTGAGTGCACTGACAATTAGGGTGTCAATATACTTTACTGTAGGATTTTAAGGGACTGTGTTAACATAAATGAACATTTTGCTGCTTTACCACCGCACTTCCCCCTGAATACACTGCTTGGTTTCTGAAGCTGTGACCACCACCAGATTCTCTAAAATGTGTGCTATTTTGTAGCAATAGAAGTTAAGCTTAATACTTAAACACACTGAGGATGTGTCGGCCTTGCAAGGATGAGGCATTATAAACACTATCACCACAGACAGTTGAAACAAACAGTGTGGGAGTTACAATTATGGGTTCAAGAATCTATTTTTCTTTGTTCTCCCGCACATGCTCTTGTCATATTCTCTTTCAATAGTTTACAGTTTTTAAGTGTTTCTCAGAATGTCCTTATCCTGAGGAGATTAATGCAGATATGAACAGTAACACATAATCTGTTATCTGCATTTGTTCAAGAATCCTCCACAAAGCAGTACTGCTGCAATAATGTTTACATGGCAGAGAAGGATAGCCCAAGTTAAGGAATAGATTTATGTGCTGAATGACATATGGGAGTTAAGGCCATCAAGGAGACATTACTACAAAGAGCGCAGTATACTGCCTGTGAACCTGGAGTATGCTTCTGAACCAAAGTGCCTTAATTTAAATATGCTTAAACTTAGATGGGTTTCATTCATGAATATGGGATAAATGCTGGATAGATTGTCTCTATTATAATGAATTTAGATTAGTTTCATTAATGAGAATGAGGCAAGTGCTGGATAGATTGTCTCTATTGTAACTGTGAACTGAGCACAATATATGCCTCTTTCTGAATGCCCTATTTCTTTCATGTGTTATGGTCTTCTTCAGAAAATTAGTATATTATGGGTCTTTAGGATATTAAGAGTGTTTAGTATTTTTTACATGAGCAAAGTAATGTTATTTTTCCTAGGCTATGTGGTTTCAGTTCATATGGCTAAGGTCTAATGTAAATCTAATTAAAACAAAAATACCTTCTTGTGGCTCTCTCAAAATTAAAACAAGACACCTTCTTATGGAAAATGTTTGATATCCTTAATCACAATCAATAATAATTGTTGCAATCAGTAATTAAAAGACAATTTTCCTGTATTCCAGTACCTCAAGCACCTAACTTCTCTTTCAAGCAATAACTTTAAAGTTAAAAGGCAATACAGGGTTACATTTTCTCATGCTTTAGCTCCAAATGAGCCATTAGCATTCAAGAGCAGATAATTTGACCCTGTGAGTTGTGGTTTGCTTAGAGAACATTTGCCAGTTAAGCATAATGAGCCTCAGATTTGTCAACAGTGCACTGATAATGTAGTGGGTGAGGTCATAAGCTCTTCTAGGAAATAATAGGTGTCTGAAGAGCACAATCTGAGAAATCTGTAGTTGGTGGGATCACGTGCGAAGGATAAGTCAGAAATTGGAAGTCGGATGATGAACGAGAAGTAAACCTAGTCAGCTTTATATGAAATATTCTCATAATAATTTCCAGTCAGCCTAATGTCTGAAGTCAACAGAAGTCTGCAATATACCCGGAAGAGAATAAGAGCCAGTACTTGCTCAGACTTGTATTCTCATTGCTAATCTGTTCAGTAGTGCTTGAAGGATCAGGATCTAAGCTACTCAAGAGACATCATAGTCAAGAGTAGTCGTCACCTTCTGGAAGTCATACAAAACCCGTGACCATGTCTGTACTGACAGTTAAATGTTTTATCCTCACCCTTTAAATACTTGGACAGTACCTGTAAGAGGACATCCCTTCATGCTTTCCTGTTTGTTTGTTTCTCCTCCTCTCTGTCATTCTGCATTTTTTACTGGCATAAGGAACTGGAAGCAAGACAACTCAGCAGCTTTTATAGAGTTTATAGAGGTAGAAAAAAGTAGAAAAGCACCTGCTGATTTGATTGAAACAGGAGTGTGGCGAGAGATCTGAGGAAATAAGTATAGCAATAGTTTTGAGAGGCCTTACTCTGTCCTCTTTACACCACAGAAAAACTCATGCATGGGGCATTTGAAACCCATGCTGAACTTGAGTTATAACCAGTTGAGGAGGGATGTCTGAAATGTTTCACTTAGATTACCAGCATTATTTTTTTAAAAAGAGAGGAAATTGGATAATATATCTAGCTTAGCATTTATTTTTTGAATGCTGTGACATTATATTGGAATACATCGTAATCAGAAATGAATAAAAAAAGAGTTGTTGGGTCATTGTACCATGTTAAAGATCTTAAAATAATTTTGTACAGCTTCCAAAGGCACAGGAGACAGAAAGATGGAAATTTACTTACAGTCCTGAATCTTGTAACATTTCAGATAAAGTGTATTTTGCTTAGCTTCAGCTCTGAGTTGGGCTCCGTCCTAGACCATGATAAAAAGAACAGTTGCCAGTTCATCCAGTGGTTTTGATGTGTGCAGACAATAGGAGAACTGATAAATCTTCAGTGGAAAAAACACTGAGACACTCTTTTTTCATGCAGACTGTTAATTTCCTCACTGTGTGTCACAGCCTAGCAGCGGAAACCACTGTAGATACCTGTGTGACTATGGGGATGATGAGCTGCTGCATGGAGGGAAGAACAAAGGGCGGTGAGGGGAAAGCTTGTATCAGTCTAATGCAGCTGCCACTCTTATCTTAGATGGTGTCTATCATCTTCCACATACGCTTTTGGAGGAATCAACACGAGGAGGTATCTGTGCCCAGGTATTTCCAGGGAGCTTGGATAATGTTAGACAATATAGCAAACCTTAAGAGAGATGAAAACTAACTGAAGTTAATGCTACCCTTTCTGCTAAAACTTCATTTTGACATTAAAAAAAAAAAGTGTTTTTAATTAGAAGGTTTGAAGTTGTTTTTTGTGTTTGGTTTTGTTCCTTTTTCAGAAAGTGCTGACGTTCTGTGAAAGGTTTTGGGTTTCCATCAAAAAACCAAAAGTTTCTGAAACCTTCTCAAGGAAAACTGCAATGTTTTCACTTAGCTGTTCTGCCATATTGTCTCGTTTATATAATTTATATAAATCTGTGTTATCATCTCATTTATATATTTATATTAATTTATAGAGCAGTTTATTTGTGGTGTCATGCTCTGGTAATTACACATTCCTTCAATCTCCTGTTCTCAGTTTTCAGAAACATAATCCATCGAAGATATTGTGGCACTGGATAATCCGGCTTATAAAAGAGAGTGGAAATGACACTGATGAGCAGAAGCATTTACTTGGGAAAAGGCAGTGACCAACTTCTGGCTAGCCACAGTCCTGCCATATGGGGCTAAATTGTGTCCTGGACAGCAGGTTTATGAAAAAAGATTAAAGAACAGAGATGTCCTCCATCATAAAAGATGTATGACAAGAGAAAGCTTTAGATCCACATTCCCAAAGAAATGACTACAGAAACAGAGTAATCTAGCAGCAAAACAGCTGTTCCTTGGAAAGAGAAGGCAACAGGACCCCATTCCTTTGCTGGAATACTCCCTGTTTGCTTAGAACCCTGCCTGAAAACTATCAAAATATGGTCATTGTAATTAAAATGAAATTAAATTTAAAATTTTTCATCTGGAACAGGTTTTACATTCGACTGATGTGAGAGACTATGTCACAATCTTTGAATGTTTTCTTCATTGGGGAAAATCAAGTCCAACTTGCTGTGCCCTGACAGACTGCCAAGAGGAAATGCCCAAGATCATATTTAATTACTAATAGCTGTATACTGAGAAAATCTTTAGCTTTTCCACCATGAATGCCTTCATTTACAATGAAAAATATGTTTACATGGCACCAGTGTGGAAAGATTGGAGAAAGAAGGAGAACTAGTTCAAGTTTAATTTTAGTAAATGAACTGTAAGAACTGTAAGCCCTTTAGAGGTCTTTTTTTAAGCCTTAATATCTTGTATTTACATAGCAGTTTCAGAATAAACTGTGTTTCTTGCAGCCACCCTTTGATAACCATGGATATTGCTTGATTATCTGTTTCAAGTGGAAAGAAACTAGAAGATCACACTGTGATCTCCATGACAACAAACTTAAATTGACTATTGCAGTCTTGGGAAATCAAGATTTCAAGGTTTACAAACAGAATTAAAGAAAGAAAATTTGCTCGTTATTGAAACTTAGCAGGATAAAAAGACATAGTTAAATTAAAAAACACTGACAGACAAAAACTTCTGTGGTATTTTTGAGGGCTAAGATAGGGAGCAGCACACTGCTATGGATGTGGTACTTTGATATTTTATCAAGTACCTGAAAAACTGTTAAAGTGAAACCTTTCTTTGCAAGTTCTGCTGGAATAATTGACGATTTATTGTGTGTTCATCATCTGCCTGTTCTTATCAAGTGTTAGTATGTACTTACAAGGGCCTTATTTAATGTTATCCAATATTATTTGATGTGTCCACTCTCATTCTTTGGATGACTTACAGAGAATACAAACAGGCAAATCAAGTGTGGACATACTGTTAAATGGAGACATGCCCCTCTAAACAGAGAGCCCAATAAAAAACTTCTATGGTATCTTTTTAGAGTTCATTTCAGTGCCTATCCACAGGCATCTGGTGCTGTTTGAGATGCACTCAGGTCTTAACTAGGCCACCAGCTGTGTCCGTTGGAGGATGCAGGTCTCCTGCTGATTGTCTGTCAGCTGCCAGCCCTGTGCAGATGTCTCAGTACATCTCTAATGGCATCGAATGCCCATGTTTAGGCAACTGAACTGAACTCTCGGTTGCTATGCATTTGGCCTAACTGCAAGTGATTCTTATTTTCTACTGTTCATGTTTTGTGCACTTTTTATATGTCTCACAGTAAACATGGTTCAGTGCTTAAGTTAATGTCACACCTGATAGGAAAATAATGTACACACTGGTTTACAGTGCTTCAAACCTGACGATGGCTCTAGGTCACACTTCATCTTGTGAAACTGGAATACCGGTAGCAGAAGCCTGCTGTTGTTGGCCAGCATGATGACCGCAAAGCTTTCCTCATTTGCTGCCAGTCTCCTGTGGCTCACTTGTACAGGTTATTGCTGATATCATTAGGTGTATTTTTATCATCTGCATTCATATATCCCTATTTCAGAGAGTGGCATGCAAGTAAACTACAGGCTTTTCTTAATGTGCCTGAACATGACTTAATTATGTCATTCTTTAGAAGTAAAGAGAGGAAAGTGGAGAACAAAGATAGCAAGCTCTTCTGGCAGTGTATGTTTAGTGGGGAGAAATAATTTTCAGATAAATAGCATTTGAAGTAGAGACTAATACTCCCTCTAAATACAAAGTGTTAATTCCAGGAGCTGGCAGTTCAAAGTAGAGGAGTTGGTACTTACTGTCCCACCTGGGTGTCTAGTGGTCTTTAGATGTGTTTGGGTCAACCCTTGGCAAACCGAAGCGCTACCTATTGCTGGCAGTGACCTTCATGGTGATCCCGTGGCTGTTTCTCACTGACAGCTATGGGTTTCCAACTACACAATTTATTCTTTTGACAGAGAAGTGCACTGTAAATGTGTTGAGGATCTTAAATAACAGAGAAAGCATGTGTACATTTAAGCTCATTCAGTATCTTTAAAAAACACTTTCTGATTATGCCAGTCATTCTACTGGAGCCAAGCAAGCCAGGAAAACCAAAGCAACATTTCTTGAAAAGTGTAGAGGGAAATAAGAAATGTTGTAATTATAGCTTTGTTTGGCTTTTTTTTTCCTTTTCTGAAACGTGTTGAGGGAAAAAACGTCACCAGGGCTCCTACGCCAGCACCTTGATTTACGGAGCCCTGAGTTCTTTTGCAGGGTTTTATTTTCTTCCTGTGCATGTGTGGCTGCCATCCATGCTAATCAAACTCAATCAGTAGAAGGAGTCAGCTGCTTTGTATTAACTATTGTTCTCCTGACTGCAGTATTTTATAAAGATCTGCACTGACTCATAAAATGCATATCTAATCAAAAGTCAATTAAAGTACATAGCTGACTTGATATTAATGGCAGAATAGCATTTACGACAGCAGAATAGCAACGCGTTTTATTACATAAGATTAAAAAAAAAAGTCCAATGTTTTCTTTGTTTTCTTGATATTGTGTGTCCTTAGACTGAACTTTCAATTCCTAATTATTGTTTTTATTCAAGGTGGTTTAATATGTAGCAGATACATGTTTTTTTTAATGAGTCCTTAAGCTTTTCTATTTTATACACCTAAGTGGAATAGGAGTTCATACATATTCATAGTTTGATGAATTATGCTAGCAACAGTTCTTTGTATTTTTAGGCAGTCTGTCGATTTTTGAAAGCATTTTAAACCTATTATGTAGCACTCAGGTTTATAAAACTGCTTGAAGTAGTTGTCTATCTGGTCATCACTAGTACAGCTATCTTTTCTGTTCTTTTGATACTTCAGTTGAAAATGTGTGTCTGTTTTTTTCAAGGAGTGATAGTTTAACTATAAATATGAATAATAAACTAATGTCTACAGAAATGATACCAATATAGTAAATAAAGAGGCAAAGTAGGTTTAAATGGCTGATACAGATGCTGGTCAGAATAGATACCTGTAGAAACCCATCCAAGAAGCCAATTAAATGTGCCTAACACAGCGCCGCATGTTCATATACTGAGATGCTAAATTTCAGAGTGGCTCTTGTCCACTTCAGTTACTGTGGCTTCAGACCAAGGTGTTGGTCAGTCAGGGGTGTGTTATGTACCTAACAAGTGCTTTCTGAGTGTAACAGCCCCAGAATGGCCTGGTCCCAAGGAGGCTTCAGCTCTTGACTTGCAACAGTTTTTTTTTTCCCTTCCAAAAGGTCTGAAGCACATTTTGGTTTAACAAAAGAAGTAGCTCTTCAGTCTTTCATTGCGATCCCTGTGAGGGTTTGCACACATATTCACATATGTGATGCACTCTTCCCTAAGCCTTTGATGCAACATCTTTCTGTCTTTACTAAAGAAGTGATTGGTTTTGTTCTAGATGGTGCTTGCTAAGCATAAACCAGTTATTTTTTAATTTGCTCTAGTAACAGTCCTCTACTAGGAACTGCCATTCTGCTATTCTACTATTCTACTACTATTCTTCTCCTGTACTTCCTATTTTACTCCATTCCTGGGAACTCCTATTCTTTTGATCTTCCAAAAGATTCTCTTTATCTGTTAATATGTAATGCTTGTACAGCATTTTTAAAGTACTGCCTGAGTATTAATCCTCACAGCAGGCCCAGAAAGTAAGTAATATTATCCTCATTATTTATATTTGAGATGGTCTACCTTTGATCTCATCACAGCATTATACTATTCAAGGTTAGAGCAAAGAGTCCCAGATTCCCAATCCAGCCTCCTTTCTTCCAGAAGCCATGTCACCCGCTGTGCCTTACTAATGGTTTCTGCTTAGGATGTGCATGTTCAATGCAATCAGAACAATGAAAGGCAAGAGGGCCGCAGATGGAAACACTGTTGCCTGTATTTCCTGTGGTTTTCTTGTTCATAGTTGTGGAGAAGACCATGATCCTTTTCATCATAAGAAGAAATTACTCATAATTTAACAGTCCAGGGAACTTGGAGAGTTCCCTTGGGTCATCATTTGTGCTAAGTTAGCTGTTTTGTTTCTGGATTTTTACCTCTTTTGGATTCTCATTTTTTTTTGAAGCTACTCAAAAAAAAAAAAAAAGAGCTAGAAAGCCTGTTAGAGTGTCATAAAGATAATTAAGAGAGACAAAATTAATCTAGATTGTAATATAAATTCAGTACTTTTATCGTTAAATTACATAGGAATCTAAATGAGAAATAAAACAACTAAGATGTGCAACTGCCACTAAGGAAAACAAATCAGTAGTAGATACTAATATCTGCTTTATATTAATAAATCTAAACCAAATCATAATCTGAAGGAAATAGTATATTATTTAACTTAATCTCCACAAAAAAAGTGTCTTGTTATTTGTTCTTTCAGAGAGTAACAGTTTGAATTATTTAGTGTACTTTAGCTACACCAGTGGAATTGCTTCTATGAATTTAGCAACCAAAGACTAAAAGAAACAAGATTCTTTTACTGATTTGCTCATATTGTGGCATAGTGACTTTAGAGAAAAATACAAAGCATAAAGTAGTTTTAAAATCCCTGTTGTGTCATAGGATGATATTCCTAAAGCAAGTAGTAATTCTTGAGCTGTAAATATGTGAATAGGTATTAGTAGCATTTCATTACTCCTCTGGCAAACTCGAGATCACATGAAAGAAAACAAAACCAATAATATTAATTAAAATCTTTTACTAACTGACTACTTTCTTTTCTACGTGTGGGAAATCCCATTAGCTTTTCTGCCAAGTTACCTCTGCACCTTCTAATTGTGCCAGTGCTTGGTTATGCTGTTAGACCCAAACATGCATTCCTTAGGATCTCCTAGAGCCACGACACTGAGCCTCAAAACTGATAGCAGGTTTGCATACATTGCAGCATGATTAGACCAAAATGTGTATTTGACTATGGAGATATGGCCTTTATTTTGGTGTGACCTGGTCCCCAGATCCACTGCAACGAACTCACAATTCCGCTCTAAGAAATAGTAGTAATACAGAATGTTTTCAGTATGCTTTAGTGCTGCACTGCATATGCTACTGAACAGACATTACTTTAGACCAATTTAAGTGGAAAAGACTGAATTTATACTGCCACTTTTAAATACTGAATGTTACTGTATTAGAACACCATGAATGTTATATCACTATTAGTTGAGAGATTTTAATGCAAATTTGGCTAAAATGTGTTTCAGAAGCAGCAATGCCTTCTTCACTTTTATTAAAAAAAAAAATTTAAAGAAAAAAAAAGTGTTTCTTTGGTTTTTATGTTCTGTGCCATGGCATCAGATTAAACAGCATCACTTTCTCCTTGTTTGCTAAAAGTTTATTTAAGGAGATTAATCTGAGTGCCCTACACCTGGAGATGAAAAGCTTTTTCATTCCATTTTGAGAGACATTAAATTGTTATTGTTTGTCTCCTGTGTTTTCATAAGTGGTGCTTAATGATTATTATTGTATTTACACACATATGCATGCATATTTACTAAACCTTTTCAGGCCTTATTAGCTCTGTTTAAGGAACTCAAATATCAGAGAGTAATTAAAAAAAATAGAATATTGGTGCTAATGTTATTGAGATTTGATAAAGAAGAAACTTTTGGCCCTCCACTAAGAAATTTAAATTACAGTTTTACACGCCTGTCAAATATTCTAGACTAACACTCAGAGCAGGTAAAATGAATGTGCTTCTTTAAGAGCAGTATCTGGGCTGTGCAGTCATTTTTTTAAATGCACAGTTTTAGAAGCAACAGAACTTTAGAAATATAATAATGCCTAGCTGTGAAGTAAACATTAATGAGGTTCAGCTATGCAACACAGAGAAGTCTGCAGGATCTCATTCCAAAGCAGAGAAATCTGTACTGTATAAAGGTACCTCTTTTGCTATATTCCCACTTGTAAAATTCTGCCCTTAAGTCGCAAATTTGTCTTCTGCCAGTAGGCTAGAAATAGAAACACAGTTGCCTGGGAGTGAATAAATTTTATTTGGATGCAGTTTTATTTCTCTAGTACATTTTTAAGCTGACTCTTTATTTTTATAGACCAAGGGAGCAGGGAGGAGTCTAAGACTAGAATTTCTCAAAACAGAGTGTTTCCTTCAGATGCTTGTTGGCTGCGAGAGCCTCGCATAAAGAAATCATTCACACATGCCCTGGTAAGCTGGAGTTCATTGAAGTGACACTGTGCTGCCCACAGCAGTTCTAGACCACTGGCAAAACATTCTTCTGGCAAAATGCTATCAAATTCCCATTGACTCTGTTCACTTAAAGAGCAATTCATAAGTAAGTGCCTTGATTTTTAAACAGCAAAGGAGCTGTATGTTCCTGGCACTCTGAGATACCTGGGCCTGGATAGCAGAATGTATTTCCTCGCATAGGAAGTCAAGGTTATATTCATTTAGAATTTTTTTAATTATTATTTTTTAATAACAAAATATACTATGGCATGAATGTTCTGCACGAAAAGATCACAGTGCATTGGATATAAGCTATCCTTCATTTACAGCACATCTGAGGGACAGAGAAGAGCATTTAGAAGGTGTTCTGTTGTACGTTTTGTACTGGTATTCACACAGCTGTTCACTTTAAAGTGGGAGATGAAGAATTTAATGTTCCCTCTGTTTGTTTTTATCTCTTTTGGATTTACAGTTCCCATCTATGGAGCTCAGAATTTCATTTTGCATGATCAGAACATGAAGTTAAAACATTCAGGAGCATAATTCAGAAAACTGGTAAAAAGAATTTATTGAAAAACCTGTGACATGTAAAAATTCTGTCTGTGCTGTTCACATGCGTTACCAAAGATTAGTCTTATTTTTGGTTTTATGTCTTTTTAGATTTCATTATGGTATTATTGTCTTGACTTCTGGAGTTGGATGCTCTTTAAGCAAGTATTAAAGTAGTTGCAATGTTGCTATGCCTTACAGTTTTGTATGTCTATGCAGTAGATTCCCAGTGTATATTTAGAGGTGGAAACCTATTGACTGGACAAGTATTAGGTTATCATTCCACATTAATATTTTAATATCAGATGTAAGATTTTGAGTTTACTTTTGCCCTTATTTTATGAAATATATTTTAGCATATCCAAGATAATATTTTATCTTCTTTAGCCCTTGTATTTGTAAATCCTATTGCTCTGTGCATCCTGGCACTCAGATAACTATTTGCCATCCTGGAACCTGTGGGTCTGCTGACACTTTACGTAAAGCTCTGGCCTAACCCATTTCCACAGTCAGATCTACTTCCCATCCATATTCCCTGTCTATGAGGATGACTTCATGCAGGGGGCTGGGCTGGTGTCTGAAACTCCCACAGGGATGACTGCCCAGGCATGCTCAGCATCTTCGTCTCAGGCCACAAGCTCTCACTTCTTTTGGCCACAGGAGTGGGCACTGCCAGGATCGAGTGTTGTGCAGCTGTCCAGCAGCAGATATCCAAAGTGCCACTGCCCTCCCCTCTCAGCAGCAGGATTGCCTCCTGGCAATAGCAGTGGGAAGAGGTTCGGGTTGCAGGACTGGCAACCTGTAGCACGCTTTTAACTTGGCAGCACTGTTACCGAGTGGACAGTTGGTCCTGGGAAGGCAGGCACCCACAAATGCCACACTGCACTCCTCAGAGCTCACAGGCAATGTTCTTCATAGCTCTGGGGTCCAGAGGTGGGCTGGGGATAAAAGCTGTGGTGCCAAATTCTCTTCTCCCACTCCATTTGCTTGCTGCGTCTGCTGCATCTGATTCCACTCTGTTGGAATCAGATATCCTTTATGGCCATCTAATACTGCATATTTCAAAAGAGGAAAGCCAGATACTGTTTTTTATAATGTAACTTCCTTTTCAGAACCATCCACTATGGAGTCAGGATGGTTGAGTTCTGAACATTGTGTAATTGCCATTTAAAGTTCCTATAGTTGCCAGAGTTAGTAACTCTTAATAAATTTTACACTATCCAAGTTCCTGAGAGCCACTGATGTGCTTTTACAGATCACAGGAAGAGGTGGTTTTCTTGGTTCAGTTCACCCTCTTGCTGTCTCAATAAGTTTTATCTTCATTGCTCTAAGATGCTTACAAATACACTATTACTTTGCAGCAAACATATTGTTGGGAGGAGCTGATTTAGGTGTGCTTAGCCATACACTGGAATTGTCAGTGTGGATCTATGAGAGATAAATAAGTTAATCATCATTATCATTATGCATATTACAGTTTATCTGCTTATTCATTATCTCCTTGAAATGGAAAACCCTTATGAGCAATGCAAACAATCTCAAAGAGACATCTGATACTCATATAAATAGCTATGCTCGCTGCTTTTTTACCAACTCGTATCTCTGATGATGTGAATTTACTAACCCCTGTAGCTGGAAATTAATCATGAAAGTATATTGAGTGCCACCAAGCTCAGATCAACACCACAATGAATGACCTTGCCCTCTGCCGTTGCCTAAGTGGTAATTCCTCATTATTCATCTCACAAGAAATGGTATCTTGCCTTACAACTTAGACAAAAAATGATTGCTTAGTAATGCCAAAGTAGACCATAAAGTGATATGATTAATGCTCTTCTCACCAGATCTGCTGATGGAAGTAAAGTCTTATTCAATTTCCCTGTGGAGGCACAGGGAACCAATATCTTTGACAGTAATTTTTAATCAGGAAGCTTTCTGCTTATCTCAGCTGTATTGTATAGTCATTTCAGAATGCACATTAAATTGTTGGAAAGGGGTTATAATGTGGGTGGATTTTCCCTAAGTCACTGAGGCTTCTTTCACTGAACATAAATTGTGGTGGAGCTCTTTCCCTTTCTACCATCTGAGATCATTTAGACTTCTTCAACTCTATTATTGTTTAGTATAACTAATACCAGATAATATGACACTTCCTTGAGTGCAAGTAGTTCTGTGTTCCTCATGCCTTGTATTGTTTTTGGCCAACCACCTGCCACAGACAGTTGTTATATCTACTGCAAATATCAGCTCAGATAGCTGACAAGACCCACAGCATTTCATTAAATTGTTATTGCAAGTTAGCTTCTGGATTCCTTTAACTGGTGTTTTTTGTTTTTTTTTTTTCTCCTATGAGAAATCACAAAGAAACATTGAACAACTCCTCTTTCACATGTTTTTATTTCAAACATGTCCCACAAGAGAAAGCAGCAAGGTGGAAAACTTTTTCATATTTGGATATTAGTTACAGAATGCAAGCACCTTTCCATTGAATGAGCCTTGCAGTTCTTTTGCCTGCTTTTAGGGCAGTCAATGTGCTGAAGGTGGTTGGTGGTAAAAGTGAGCGGCTGCACAGGACAGCCTTTCTCCCCACCACAGCATGCTGGGCTCCCATACAGTATGCTGTGGTCTTGGCTCAGTGTCCTGCTTGGTAGCTTCTGCCTCTTCTCCTTGCTGATTTTGATTTCTCCAGTCTGTTGACTGAACTTGTAAAATAAACCTAAAAGACCTGCTTCTCTTTCTCAGCTTTTTATTTGCTTTACTGGGTATCAAAAATGTAGGTGGAGCTATTACATACAGCATTCTGAAATAAAATAAAAATTAAAAAAGCTTCACTTTCTTAAAGCAAAAATAAGAAGTCACTTCCAATCTGCTATATACTGAGAGGAAATCAAGCAGACACTGGCAGGGTAAAAACACTGTGTATGTCTAGCAAACTTTTGGAAATAGTAGAATCGGTCAGCTTTTGGGCAGATTTTCACCATAATTTGTGACAGGGTTGTTATTTTCAAGGAAGCTTCTGCATGGTGTAAAACAGCGTACAGTGGTTTTAGCATGTAGATTTGTACCCCTTCTAAACCTTCCCTTCTTTATAACACAAAGTCTGTAACTTAGTCTTTTAAGGCTCAGTCCTATATATTATAAGCAGTTGGAAAATTTCACACACCCACTGAAGGTTCCAATGAACACAAAATACCACAGAACAGATGCCAATAAGATGTATTTTTAGCAGCTCATGTCACAGTTGCTGTTTGCCTCTGCTGTGACAGCTAATAAGCTTTGAATGGCTGGGAGAAATAGTGCATCCTGCAGTAAAAGCCTGAGAATGCCTCTCCCTTCTCTAACGCAGGCAGTAAATGTTTGCTTGGGGTCTATCTGAAGCTTTGTAACAAACCATTACAGCATATTCCACACTAGATAAATGGATTACATCGCAGACCTCCGTTTCATATATTTATTTCCATAAGAATCTGGCATGACATTTTATTGTTTGTTTGCTCTATAATACTGGCTGCTAGAGGTAATGTTATTGTAAACAGAGCTTGACTGAGTGAACATTTGTTACTAGTAGTTAATATAATTTTCTTGGCTTTGAACAAGGAGTACTTAAAACATAAGGAAATCCATTCTTCACATTTTCAACTGAGGCTGAAGCTGTTTATCATTACATAGTGGAAAAAAATCTAAAAATGTCGTTGACTGGGTGAAAGAAAATCATCCTTATGTTGGGGTTTCTTGTTCTTTCTCCCTTACTTTGTGTCGCTACGTTACACAGAATGTAGCATGTTCCGTTCCCAGGGGAAAGCCAGATTGATATTGAATGTGTAACCAGCTGGGTGTTTACCCTTCATTATTCATACTGACAAGGTATGAGAGGAAGAAATAGAAAAAGAAGGAAATCCGAAGTTGTTGGAGTAGTTCTTCCTTTTAGTCTCAATACCGATTTGAAAATTCAGTTCAAGTGACTTAAGAGGAAAGTTCCTGCATACTCTCTCAGCTTACCTGCTGTTTTTCAATATACATTCATAGAAATTATTGACTGACATATTGATATGTATGACAATTACCCCTTTTTCTGTAGAAATGGGTTTATTATTCTTGTGCTTCCTGAAGAACAGACACTGAATGTGCAATTACAGAAAGCAATGGATGGAACTCTTTTCAGTATTCCAGAGTGAAAGTTGTTTTACAGTTATTAGCCAAGTATAAAACCCTGTGTAAACCCAAAGAACAGTATTTAACAAGATTTCAGAAGACAGGGGAAACTGACTTGCATCTCCAGTGATCAGACCATTATATCTTTTATGTACACATATGTGGGAGGTGACTGTGGGAGTAGGAGCATGCATCCCAGAGAGGTTGCCCAACATCTGACATGGGATTTTGAACATGTCATTTATTCTTTCTCAGGTGGCATAGAAACAATATTTATCTCTTGGCAAGTATTTTTTAATACAAGAAATATTTGTGTTTATACTAAACAGCTTCTATCCTCTTCAAATCTAGTGTTCAAATTATCAGTGAGAATCATGTAAACGGGACTGTTTGCTCTCAGTTTTACAGTCAAGAAATTGAAGAGGAGCGGCTGGGGGATTCCCTCACTACAAATACATTTCTGCATACTGTTCCTTCTGAGACTTGGCACTTTAAGTGTGACTGCAAAATGTTACTTATTCATATTCACAAACTTTTTGTGTGTGTATTTTGTATTTCTGACCTCCTATCTTTTCTTTGCAGTCTTCAGGAATCTGGTTTCTGATTTCAGTTGGTTTTAAAGGTCATTGACTCATCGGCACTGCATTTTGTACTCACTTGGCTATGAAAATTGCTCGTGAAGTCAGCTTTCCTGTCTGCTAGCAAACGGTAGGAGAGCCTTAGATGATCCTCAGTACCTGTATCAAGTTTCATTTATGGAAGTAAACTGAATTGGCCAGGGCAGACGCCAAACATTATTTCCTGATCATTCATGTTTTGAAATGTTTGAAATTTTTCATGGTTCAGTGGACATTACTGCCCAGACCAACTGGATCTCTTGCAGACATGTAAACATGAACCAATGCAGGCTTTGGCTGAAGATGTGAGGTTGGTCAGAGGTAAGAAGTGGAGAAGAAGGTTGGGATCTGGCTGTGGATCCTTCTAGTTGGGTGGTAGGAGAGTGTGAGACCTCATGGGCATGCAGTTGAGGTTCAGCTTTTGGTCCAGGCCTTTGCAGGTCCATTCAGAAGGAGTATTTTTTGCACCCACTAGGGTGGTTCACCAGGATGGCCTCCCATTGACAGAGTCCTGGTTTTGGATGTGGGACTTCATTATAGTCTGACAATGGCCTATCACGTAACTGCGGATATGAACGCCTCGTGAGACTAGTAGAAGAAGTGAAAACTGGCAGCTTCAGTGTGTTAGCTCTTGCTGGTGTCACTGATATCTAGAAGCATGATGATCATCTCCTTGCTCAGAGTTCTGAATATGTGGTCAAAACTGGGCTTTTGCTTTCTTTTGTGCCTCAAAAGATTTTAGTTTGTTGTTGACTGTTAGACTAAATTGTCTTTCGGTAACTTCTGTGGAACAGCAGCATGTGATGTTATTTCCCGTTTTGGTCAAGACTGTATACCATCAGTGCCGATCAACTCATTTTTTTCTTTTTTGTCTATTTCCCAGTATCTCTAATGTTTCTTTATGCTTTCATTCTTCTTTGTTATTCTGCTGCCTTTTAAGGCACTTTCTGTTTTTTACCCACCATGATATTCAGCAATTTGCCTCTTTTTTTTTTATCATTTATAGTGCTCTCAGATGAGGTCTGAATTGCCCCTTGCAAATTACCAGTGAAATATACCAGACCAGTGGCAATTGTGCTATAGATGATGATAAAACTTCAGTAATGGATTGTTCGTTGTTTGTTTTCTAAATCTGTATGTTCATTACAGGCAATATCTTCTTGTTTAGTGGCAGGAATATTAACTATTATGAATGGTTAACTAGTGCATATACTGGCATACCTTGAGATTTTCAGTAAATCCCAGAAATTACTTTTCTGTCTATTCTGTCTATTCAGCCTATTCTGCTGGCCTTCTGTCAGGATCTTGAATTTTTCACAGTTCTTCAGCTGCCAAGTGTTGGCTATGAAGTGATTAGTTTTCTGAAAAATCCACTGTTGGCCTCTGTAATGAAGATAAATTCACTTGATTTCCGTGCCTCTAAAGGGTAGCTTTTAAATAAGGATACAGATTCTGGTAAATTCTGCTGGGATCTAGTTTTAATAATTTAGTCATTCAGTAGCTTTTCTGTTTCCTAAAGAAAAATGGAAACTTTATAAAGAGAGCCACAGACCAAGAGGAAGAAAGGTAACAATATGTTATTGTTTCTACCTTAAAAATTTCTTTCCTTTGAATAAATGCAATTATTTCAAGTAGCAGATGCAATAGACGTTGACTGTCTTATCATATATAGTTAGTTCTTCTTCATAAATCTAAAATTGTTAAATTTTATGAACTACTGGCAAATATAAGTGTTTAATGAAGAGAACTTTAGCACTATCAGTTGCCAGCAAGTGCGATCCCAGAGGAGCCCATACCTCCAGCATCACATTTTGCCCAACATTTTACGAAAGTTGATGGAAAACTGCAGAACTAGCCCAGGCTTGTTTTCATGACCAAACCCTGTGAAGACAATATCACCACAGTATTTTTATATTAGTTTATTAAAGATTTCCCATCTAAATAAGGTTTTCTTAAATGCAGAGAATGTAATTAAATATAGCAGGGCTTCAGAATTTTAGCACTTCGTAGCAGCTGGCTGACTTCTCATTGTATTGCTGGGCAAATGCAGGGTGAAACTGTTACATCTAAAGATTTTCAGGTTTTATAAGGGGTTATTTTCAGCCTTCATAACCAAGGCTTAGTGTCTGCTTGTGCTTCTCTGAACTGAGCCTGAGATTTATTTTCTGTACTAGCAGTAAACTTCAATGTTCTCAGGAAGAGGATTAGCAATCTGCACATTGTAACGGTAGTGCCTTAGAGGCATCATTCTTTAAAAATAAGGAGCAGGGGTGGCTGTGTTTACTTTAAACAGGGAGAAAATTGATTTGCCTGAATTAGCTTTCAAAGTAACTTTATGACGTGTAAGGAGAAACAAAAAATGTCAGGATATTAGAAATTTGCAGGAAAATGAAAGTACTCTCATAAATAATAGAAACAGTGGATAGAAGAAGTAAGAAGATAAAAGCCTTTTTTGTATTCAGTGGAAATGCATCATCACATGTTTGCGAAGAATATTCCGATACCTTCTATCTGAGGGTTTCCTAGTGTGATTGTATTTTATATACTTTCGGTAGGAGCTGAAAACTGTTCTCTGTCATTAGCAACTTGTAAAACAAGTAACAGATGTGTTGGCTGGGTGTGGCTGAAAGGGAATGAGTTTGGGTTGATCCACTTTGTATCTCTCTAGCCAAAATAGCTGGTTTTACCAAGCACTGACTGCTCTGGACAGAGTCACAGTAGATTCTGTGCTAAAAGCATAAGTGGTGGTTTGAAGATAAAAAGAGGTAAATGTACCTTTCTTTAGATACGGTGCAGTCTGGAGAAACTGGAGAAGCCATGGGATTTGCCCCACAAAACACTGAGATGAGGTTTGTCACTTGACCATGTGGTTTGAAATAATGGAGGTTTTTTTAAAGTAAGGAAACAAGAAAATTAAAAATAAAAGTATGAAATCAAGTATTCACAGTCCATGGATACTGCATAAATGAGTAATTCTATCCAGAGATAAAGAGTTTATAACCACTAAGGGCTTCCAATATTTCTTACACAGATTTTCCTCTTTGGATGAAAACCAGTTTGAGAGGTATCTCTTATGTGATCCTAAATTGAGCAAAAAATATTTTTTTTATAATGCATTGAACTTAAAAAGCATCACTGTAATATCAGTGGCAAGATTAGTCTTGCGCGCTTTCTCTAAATGCTGTTTTTATTTTTCTGTTTTTTCTTGCGACAGGTCTGTGTCATTTCAGACACTACTTTACACTTCAGTTGCACAAAGCACAAAAGGATTACTTCATTAAAATAGAGAATTACTAATAAGAACACTGTCTGTCAGTTTCTTCTTAAACTTCCCTCTCCTTTCTGTGATGCCAGCCCTGTCACAAGCATGGCTGTGATCCCAGACCTGCTCTCACGTGGCTGATAGAGCTTCAAAAGTTGCTTCCCTGTAAAAAAGGCGAAGAGGTGGTTAGGTGAGTCACCCATCCCTACTGCTTTCTGACTCTCAGGCTGAAGTAGTGAGAAGCAGTGCCAGTCAGAACAGCTGAAAGGCAGTTTCCTTCTGCTACTCAGTATGGGATATTTTGGAAGGTGGCTTCTCTTTGTCCTGCTGCTGAACCTGCACATCTGGGAGGCTTTGGCCAGGCACTGGGAGGGACAGGCTTTTCTAACAGGCTGATGGGATTGTGTAAATTCCTGTAGGCCCACACCTGGATTAGGCATTATCATTTGGTATGTGGGAGTGGATTTTCTGTTTCACCATAGAGGACCTGTAAACACTACTAAACTTATGGCACTGATGTTCAAGTTAAGATTTAATGAGGGCAAAGGTCTGCATGTAAACTGCCCAGAACTTGTGTGGTTTTGTGGATTGGAGTTAATGAGGAGAGTAGGTCTGAACTAGTAAAAGAGCTGAGGAGCTGGCTACATGACTTGCACTGGCAGGATTTGTCCTGTGGACATTGAGGGGAGAGGTAGTTGGGGAAATGTCAAGGCTATAAATGGCCTTAAAGACATCTTCCTTCCTCCTCTAACCCCAGCTGTGTTCTCTGAGTACTGAATGGTACCCTGAAGGAAAGACAAAGGAAGAAAATATTTATTTGAGGAATACTTAGAACAAAACAATGAAACAGTTCTCTGCATGTGACATTTCCTCTCTGCTTACTGAAATGCTGTTAAAATGCACATGTACTTAAAGACTTGAGATTCTTTAATAGGTGAAAATCTAGTGTAATGTAACAATTGATCTTTGACAAGCAGTTAAATGAAAAACTCTCTAAACTAAATAGAAACTTCACGGGAGATGAGATTTAAGTGTATAAGCTTTCACTCTGTTTCATCAGAATACGAATTTAATTTAACTTACAAGGAACATGCAAATGGTTTCTCTGTCTCATAATTCATATTCTTTCTAATGGGAGGCTAATTAAAAGAAATGGAGAAGACTGTGAAAAAAACATTGAGGATAAGTTTGAACTGAAATACAGATTTTACATATCAAGTTTACAGACTATATGAATATTTCCATTTTAAAGCAAATAGTGTAGCATTAACAGTGATCAAAATTTAATGGACTACAAATAAAAGGAATTAACTATGCTATTTTCAATTATCAGACAGAATTCAAAACAAAACTAAGCATAACATAAAAAATAGATTTCTTCGACTTGTTTAACTTTTCCTAATTAAACATGAATAGAAGCATATTTTATCTTAAGATATATTTGTTATAATTGTGTTGATTAAGCTGGGTATTTTTTTAAGCTAGGTTTTCTCTGTAAGGCTGTGTGTTTTGTAACAGGTGTTTGTAAATGAAAACCAAAGCGAAATGCAAGACATCTCTTGCTTTTAAAAATAACAAGTAACTTTTTTAGCTAAGTCTGCATCTTTAATTTTTTTTTTTTAATAAACTAGTCAGAAGTCATTCATATCGACAGTTTCATGTCTGCTTTGGCCTGTCACATGTAACACTTGTAGCTTCTGACTCAAGGTCTGCGCCAAAAAAAGCAATTTCCATCTGCAGAACCCGTAATTGTTAATTAAAACTCTTTTCTCATTTGCAGGAGTTTAACTAAGAAGCATTATAATTTGGCTTGTATTTCAGTAATTAATAGCAGCATTATTACATTAGATGTACAAGATTTTTGGCTTGCATGAGTCAATAGCTTGTTTGAGAGACTGTGAGTTGGTTAACAGAGTAAATTCTTAATCTATAGCCATGCATGGTATGGATTAAAAACTGGCTAAATGGTAGGCCTCAGACTTAATTTAGTTATTCAGTAATCATCAAGGGGACGTGGTATAGTGCATTAGAATTCCACATGATTCTTTCCTCTGCTCTATTTAGTAGCCTTAACCAGTAAGCAGATATTACAGGTGGAAATGAGAACTGAAATAAAGAGAAATTATGTGAATAATTGTTTTTCCCTATTGCTGTAGGTTATGATATGGAGTTTATAGGATTTTATGGCATGGGTCTGCAAAGATCATTTTAATATCTCGAAATCAAGTCATTTGGTAAATCTGGGGATTCTGTAATTTGTTAGCTCAAGCTGCAGTTACATGCATCTCCTTCAGCCAAAGGATATCCTTTCTCCAAAGGATATCTACACTATTCTTGGGGCAGCAGCCCCAGTAATTTCTGACAAAAATTGAAATCAGCAAGAGTAAATGACTCTTCACAGAATGTGCACTTACCATACTTTCTAATGATTAACCCCCTTCCTACTTTCAAAGGTGGGGAAAAAAGGAAAGAATGCACCCATCTTCCTCCAATACTTGGTTTGTACACTTCCGACACCGAGTTTCCTTACTCCCCATTTGTGAATGGATGCACCATGTTAGCCAAAGACGTGTACCTGTCCTGTGATTAGCAGATTTATGGAATTATTACTTGCTGGTTGCTTTAAAAAAACATATAGAGCTTTCCTGAATGAGAAGTTTTTTTGTTCAGTTTTTTTTTTCCCGTGGAAGGTACATAAATATGTGCTAGTATGGGCAGCATGAGTGGAGGGTAATAATGACAAATACTGAGGCTCATGAAGTGCAGAAGAAAGCAAAGGCATCTGTGTGCATGCTCATGTAAGACATAGGAAGGAGACACTAACCTGCAGTAGGCCAGTGTGCTACAACATGCAGCAAAGCCCCTGTCAGTCAATGGTTGCCCGTCTGACTGGGTGGTGCCATGTGAGTGGGCTGTGGGAACATCTGACAGCGGGTTGTGAAATCAGCGCTGTCCTGCCTGGTGAATACTCAGTTATTTAGGCAGAGCAGAGCAATTCCAAGACTGAGAAAAAGAGTCATGCCAATACCATACTTGCCCAAGACAGAAGCAATCAGAGTAGAGATTTGGAGCTGGTTACCCTCTATCACTTTGGGCAAATGTTTTATCAGTGAATCGTTTTGAAGTAGAGTTAACTTTCTTTCGTTTTCCTTCCTTTTTTCTCTTTTCTTCCTTCTCTCACTCACATGCTTGTTTCCTCCTATCTTATCTCCGTTTGGGAGACTGAGAAATTGTTCCAATATATCACCTACCAGATCCTGAATGTTATGAAAAACTTGTTTTGGTTGTTCTTATCTGACAAAAAGTTTGTTTTTCTGAAAACCTGCATTCAGTTCCCAGTGTCCATATACCTGGGCTGCTGTACAAATGCCTCAGGTGTACTTCCTTACTTTGCTTTTATTTATCCCTCTGGGTTCTGTTAGTTAATCTGTGTCTTTTGAAACAGTCTTCATAGCTACCTTCCTCTCTTAAAGAACATGCACATCTGAAATGAACTCTGACCAAGAAGTTTTCTTGGAATCCTGTCACAGTGTAATTTTCCACTTCACTCTATACTTTTTACTATGTATGTTATGTTAAACATCCTAATATGAGGGTCTTCACTGTGTTAGTCTAATTTTTCCCAGGAATGTTTTACTAACATGTAAATATAATAGTAAGTATTTTCCCTTTGCATCTGTCCTCTGTTTAGGACGGGTTTACTGTTTCAAAGGTTTTCAGTCAGCAATGAAATGGGAAAAAGAAGATTTTTGCTCACTTACACCACTTTTTAAGGAAAAATTCTTCCATGATTTCTTTGTAATTAGGTCTACTTGGAGTTTATGAATCATAGTGTTTGACTGCTGCTTTTCTGTTTGATTTTGTGACAATATCAGCCCTCCAGTCAACAGTTAGTGGTATTTTTGGAACCACACAGCTCCACTTAGGAGACTTTGAGACACTGAAATGGGAGAGATGAGAAATTTTTTGGTTTTCATATGTATGTAAGAAATCTGAAAGGATATTATCAAGTTATTCTTGGCTTTCAAACACCCTTTTCCCCCCCCCCCCCAGCTTTCACTATATTTCTTGAAACTGGGAAACTCATCTGACTAAGCCACACTGTGCAACCCTGCGTAGGAACCTGTCTGTCTCCAGTGATGACAGAAACGGAGATAGGGAGGTTAGCACCACTGGGATGAAGTTTGCTTTTGGAAATCCCCTACTGTGAGTCTCTGATAACATCTGCATATTTAAATCAGATAACTGTGTCTTGAAACAGATGGCTTGCCATTGACTCAACTTATGCATCCAGTTATATATGCACCAATGAGAAGACTTCCGTTCTGTTATTTGCTGATGATTACACATTTTAAAAGATGGCCTCTTATTTTAAAATTGACACTGGGTCACGATTTACAGTGAAATGAAGCTGCCTAGGTAAAGAAGTGGGACAGTATGTGGTAAGCAGAAGAGGAAATTTTAAGCAGATACACATAATAATGCAGCTAAAGGCTTAGAAGGGAAATCGTGAAAGTTCAGATAGGGCAGGGAAAAAAAAGGAAATAATTTCTGGTAAAACATAAAGTGTGAACAGGAGTGATGAAGTGAAGGCTTTCAGGAACCAGACAAAAACCTGTTGGCACCCAGTGTGAGAAGCAGTATACACAGAATGTAAGTGAATGTTGTTCTTTGCAGGGAAACAGCATCAAGCTCTAGGAAAAATATGCAACTTCCATTGCTGGTTACTCTCCCAGTGCTGTTTCAGACAGGAGCTTTTCAGTAGAGGCCCCAACATCAGGCGCCCTCGAGTGTTTGTGATCAGATGAAGGAGACGTGGTTGTTGTGGTCTCCTTGGATCATACCAAAAGGCTTTTGACAGGACATTCATTAAGCAAAGTTACTCTGTGTTAAAAAGGATGTTCCCCACAGAAGAATACAGCTGCTTAAAAGGTAGGAAACAAAAGCCAGGAATGTATTCTCAATTTTTGTAGTATAGGTATATCACTGGTGCTATCCCACATATGTGCAGGCTCATCAGAATACTTATAAGTGATTTGTAAAAGGAGTAATAAATAATAATTTATTTATTTATTATGTTATTTAGAATAAGGGCTGTTGTAAAGAATGGCAGAGGATTATATGATCCTGAATGACCACACGTTAGAATGATAGATGAAATTCAGATGAGAAGTGATGAATAGGGGAAAAAGAAGATTCAGACACTGATCAATAGGCTATTAGCTAATGAATACCAAATAGGAATGAGTTACTGGTGTTACAACAGATTGTTCTGTGAAAAGGTGAGCTGAACATTCAGAATCAATCAATAAAGGCAAATTAAATGTTTGGAATTATTAGAAATAAGAGAACAGAAGACTTTATGCACCTGGATTTATGTGTGTGTCATGAATACTGTGCACAGTTCTGGTTCCCTGAGTCTCCAAAAAGATGATCTGAAACTGGAGAAGATTCAGAGGTGATCAAAAAGTATGATGAAAACACTGTGAACAGCTTATGTATTATGGACTATTAAAGTGCACTAGGACTCTTTAAGATGGACAAGGTATGAGGGTGGGGTGTGGCATAGTGAAGATGGATAAGAAACTGGGTCACTTTGGCTAAAAGTAGAAGGGGACATGAAATAAAACCTGGGACTGTCAAGCTGACCAGATCAGAGGCGGCAGTGCTTCACTCAGAGCAGAGCCAAGATGGGGAACTCTGTTGTAGATGGATTGGAAAAATAACTGGACTAATTCAAGAAATTAAAAACATAGGCTGTCATGTGCAAAGATGCTGTATCTGGGTAAGCCCAGGACCGTGCTCCAAGGAAATAACATTATGTATGTTGTTATGATTGTCTTGGCTACTTCCACTGATCACTGTCAGATAGTGTGCTCAAATCTGTGGTATATCTCTGCATTGCCATTATCACGTTCTTGCACCACTTTGGTACTATTTGGTTTCTGCTTCGTGGCTGGATTTAACCTATGGACAGAGAAGGCAGCATGAATTTGGCTGCTGTGTATGAACTAAAAGTACAAATATGGTCCTATTCAGTGTTTGTAAAAATAATGTATAGCAAAAACTATCAAAAAAGTCATTTAGAAATCTAATTAAATTACAGACCTTTCCTTCATGTGATATCCAGGAGACCTGAATATATTACGCAGGATTTATTGGCAACAATTCCTTCATATATGGTGTTGGTAGCCCTTTCATCCCATTACATCAACACATAATAAAACCTGCATGTTAGAAAGTACATGTGCAGGAACAGGATTTTGATTTGCCAGCATATACATATAAAGAGTATGCTTGACAGGGCATGTGGAAAATGTGTATTTTAGATATCTGTAGATATTTTAATTACAAAAAAAAAAAAATGTTCCATAATTATATGCACTATATAATTTTAAGCAGTGCCATTAATGGAATTAAGGTGACTTTGATATGTTCATTTTAAAAAATCAATATATAAATATGAAATATCATCATGCTGCCATTGAGTTGCTTGCTTGCAGATTGCAACTGTCAAATAAATGAAGAATTTTATTACCCCACTGACATTTTTATCTTCTGAAATTATAAGAAAGTAATAAACAAATTATTTAATTAAACTGTTGATGTACATAATAAGGCCCTAGGAGATTATTAAGTGTAATTCAGTTTTTTCTCTCAGACTGGATCTCCTTATATGATTAGCCTTTTCAGTGCCATAGAAAACAGATTATCATATTCTAAATTTAGGCACTGGTCATTGTTAATAGATAAGAATCAGTGAAAGTGAATGCATCTCTAAGAATTTTTCAAAGGTTACTAGCTAATGAGGCAAAAGAAACCCCATGCAGAAAATATCTAAAAACTTGAATCATAGAGAATTAAGGCCCCTTTAAAATCCAGTCAGTGAAAAGAGTGACTAAATTCAGCTTGAAATGCTATTGTAAGGGTGGTGAGGCACTGGAGTGGGTTTCCCAAGAAAGTTGTGAGTGCTCCATCACTGGCAGTGTTCACGGGCAGGTTGGACAGAGCCTTGTGTGACATGGTTTTGTGTGAGGTGTCCCTGCCCATGGCAGGGGGGTTGGAACTACATGATCTTAAGGTCCTTTCCAACCCTAACTGTTCTATGATTTTATGATATGGACAAATTTAATCTGTATATGCTGCACTGTGGTCAGTGGCATTGGCTTCGAGATGATCTGAGGTTTGTGTATATGACTGTGTGTGATATTTTCTTCCAGCTGAGATTTTGAAAAGACTAGCTGAGTGCTGTGTTAACAGAACCCTGTCATTTTTTGCTGTAAAGAGAATAGGAGTAAACTGCAAGAACACTGTACATTGAAAATCGTAGAATTTGAGGTGGACTGCCTCACCACCCTCACAGTAAAGAACTTCCTCCTTATATCCAGTCTAAACTTCCCTTGATTAAGTTTTAATCTGTTACCCCTTGTCCTGTCACTACAGTCCCTAATGAAGAGTCCATCCCCAGCATCCCTATAGACCCCCTTCAGATACTGGAAGGCTGCTATGAGGTCTCCACGCAGCCTCCTCTTCTCCAGGCTGAACAGCCCCAGCTTCCTCAGCCTGTTTTCATACAGGAGGTGCTCCAGTCCCCTGATCATCCTCGTGGCCCTCTGCTGGACTTGTTCCAACAATTCCATGTCCTTTTTATGTTGAGGACACCAGAACTGCACACAGTACTCCAGGTGAGGTCTCACGAGAGCAGAGTAGAGGGGCAGGATCACCTCCTTCGACCTGCTGGTCACGCTCCTTTTCATGCAGCCCAGGATACAGTTGGCTTTCTGGGCTGTGCATGCACACTGCCAGCTCCTGTTCAGTTTTTCATTGACCAACACCCCCAAGTCCTTCTCCACAGGGCTGCTCTCATTTGAAAATGTTCACATCTCTGTTATGTTAAACAGCAGACTCATCCAGAAGATGGGTCTTCCAGGGATATGTTTAATTCCCCTTGTGCCCATGATGTGCAGGCAGGGGCAGCCAGCCTGTGGAGTGAAGGCAGCATGGGACTTCTCGTGGAAGTCCCCAATGCATGGATCCTGCTGGGAGAGCTGCCCTGTGATAGGAAGCAGGTTGCAAAATGAAATGCCTCCAGGTTCTAATCAAGCCTTGCTTTATTTGTACCTTCTGCTTACACAGCTGTGATGCTTACCAGTGTGTTCCAGCACACAGTGTGCAGGACATGCATCAGTGTGGGAAGGGAGGTTTTCTAGTGCTCCCAGGCATATAATGACATAAGATTAATATGAATTTATGGAGATTTGGTTTTGGTTTTGTGGGGTCCTACTAACCCAGCACTTTCTACATATCTGGCCATTTGGGCCCAAAGTAATGATATTCTTTTGTTTTAAATCATTCCTTAATAGAGATCTTATGAATATTGCTGTATTAAGATTATAAGGCAGACTGAATAAGTGTTACATCTATTTTCACAGCTACAAATGTTTATAAGGTGTTTATATGCTTTTTGTTACTTAGAGAATACTAAAGTTCTTAATTGAAGTGAAAGCGGTGAACCTGTTATATATAAATTAATAAGTAAAAAATAATGGAGAACACATATGTGTGGATATGCATATAACATACTTTATGTAGCTACCAACAGGACAAAAGCAAAGGTTTTCCTGCAATAGCTTTTAACATTTGGGAACAGCTGTGCCACCCCTATGCTATTTGTTAAGACTGAGCTGTTGCCAATCAATGGTTGTGCTGGGACAAGAGAAAATTTGAACATAGTCATAGTTGGCAGCTCCAATCTCATCGCCAATGCAGCTCCCACCAACCCCTGTGCATTTTCTTGTCAGTTAAATAAAATGACACTCTCAGACTATGCATTATTCTCAACTTTCATCTGTACTTCTGCAAGTGCAAACTAAATGTAAATGCATTTCCCAGTGCTGTGGTGATGGTGGCAGTAGCAGAGTGTGCAGGACAGACAGTGACTGGTAGGACTGCAACACTGTCCATAACAAGGGGACTGATGGGGTGCTGTGACAAGAACATGTGCAAGAGGGAGGTGGGAGCGTCCTGTTGGCTCTGAGCAGGCGGGCAACATGACTGGAAGCAGTGTGGTCCCTCAGCACTGTAGTTCCTGTTTCCCTAAGCACTGTGAAACAAGGTGGCTGCAGTGCAGCCATCCACTTCTAACAAATTCAGATCCCAGTAGGTGCCAACATTCAGTTTTGTCTTCCTCTTTTTACAGGCTTTTTCCTTTCTCCTTTAACTTCTTGTTCATGGCGTAACTCATCCCACGCCTCTCCCCTGGCATTTTCTGCAGCACATGCTCTTTGTCCTGCAGCACCTTACGTGACTTTTCTCCAACATTTGTTAAGATGAGGATGAGATTTATCTATATACATAAAAGTTGTCACATATTGTTTTACAGCAAACACAACTATCTAATAACACATATACATAGATTTTCAATACCACCCTTGACTCACAGAATTTTCCTACTTTAGATAAGGTTAATTCTGATAGTAATCAAATACAGGCAGTGAAGGAAGGTCACCAAGTTGCTACCAAGAATGTTCTGTATTAATGAATACAGTTTCATGTTAGCATAGATTATCGCCACATGTGAGAAGCGCCTTAGCATGATAAATAAAAAAGATTAAACTTCAGAGGACTCAGCTCAGGTGTGCAGAAATCACATGGAATTACACACAAACTAATGGCAGAATTCAGTAGTGAAGCAATAATGCTTTTTTGCAATTACTGTGAATAGACATTGATATGTTTTCCATAGAGATGTTTTCAACAAATCCTCTAGAAGTCTACGCAACTTCATTATGTTCTGTGTGACTTTTTTAGGGTTGATTTCAAAGTTAGATACCTCACAGGTTTCAGTGGAAATTTTACTTTTGAGCCCAATGGAAAAAAACAACAGTAAAGAGATCTGAAATTATTATTTTCCTTTTGCTGAAAATCTATGTTAGAGAAAAGTGCAGTGTGCAAGAAGATGAAGGGTAGCATTTCCAAAATTACCTAAGCATCATTGCAGTCTTAGTTCCATTTTCAAAGCAATGTAAGCACTATGGATCCTGAAGGCTCCAACAGGTTCAGATAATATCCTTATTGTAGTCTAAAATTGGTAAAGTACTCTAGGTGCCTAATTCACACTAAGTCCAAGTGCTTTGATGCTCTCTGCTAGATGCCTTTCTGAATCAATATGAACCTAAAGTCTCCTGAAAATTGGACACTAGGTTTCACCAAAATGCAGTGGGATGTGAGTGCTAATGTCACTTCTTAAAATAGGCTTTAAAACCCTTAGTCACATAGGCCTTGAGTTTTAAAAGCATGAAGTCACTGACAGATGAAGAAGTGGGTCAGGAGGAATTTTCCTAAAACCCTAGGGACCTCATGAGGTTTTAAGAGGAAGAAAGGCATTTTGCATATCAAATATCTCTCAAATAACAGGTTCTTTACAGATATTCACTGAATGAAACATATATAACATCCATTCAGGCAATCATTACTCCATCAAAACATTGATATTTTTAGTTGCTATGAAGCTTCAAATTTTAAAGCTACAGAAATGGCTGGACATTCAAGCAGATGTTACCTGTAAAAGTATGTATGGAGTTATCAGTTCCACACAAGTCTCACAAATACACCTCCTAATCATACACCAAAAACTATTTATTATGGTCTTCATGAGAGAGACAAAGGATCTTAGGCTCACCCTTTGAAGATGAATAGTTCCTGATTAGCACATCGTTAGCAGTCAAGGACATGTAGCAAACACCTGGGAGAGCAAGAGAACTGAGAAGTACAGAGGTTACATCTATCCTAATGGATTATCCTAATGAGTAAGTGCCAGGCTGTGGTCCTGGATGCTTGTATGAGATGGTCTTTGCAACTACAGGAATGGTCCCTGGCATACCTGAGGGCCATGATAAGGAACCCTCTCCCAAACAATCCCTGGGCCCTGTTGGGGCATGGAAGTGCAAGCCAGAGACCATTGCCAATAGGCAGTTTGGATTTGACCACCTTGCTTGGTAGGGTTTGCTCTACTGATATGATGGAAGTTGTGCCACCTAGTTTGAAAGCCAGAGATTTTCCCAATAGTGCTTATTTACTGCTAAAGACATGGGTGGAGTACAGCAAAGGATATTGTGTTACAAGGGAGTGTGAGATGTGAGAGGGAGCTTCAACTATGGGGCACACCTCTGGGGACCTCACTAGTTTTGCTGCTCTAGACTTATTCTCCCGTTAAGATGTAGCCGTAAAAAAGTCTGACATCCTAATTTTTTTTCCAGGATAAAGAAGGTAACAGTCCATGACACTACAAAGACAACAAACAGAAATGTTTCTGCTTTGCTTGTCCCTATTTTTAGTCCAATTGCCTTGCTAGCAACATGATGCTGCAGTACTACATTACTTTCTTCAGGTGCTGTTAGATGGCTTAAACAAGCAATGTTACTAAGTCTGTTTTCATGGCCAAAGATGATAGCACCCAGCATATATTGGAGAATTCTCCTAGAAGGAGAAAGGCGAAATTGTGACTGTGGAGAAACATGCATTTAGAAAACACTTGTGTGCTACTGTGATAAAGTTACACAGTTCTCTGTTTTCAGTAAAGTAACAGCAGAAAGGCAGCAGTTTTGGCAGTGTTTGTCTGGTTTGACTTCTCTTTGGAAATTCAGTGAAAAGAGTAAAAAATTTTCACCACATGTAAGTGTCCTCTGACAATTTTTTGTCTTTGATGTCTTTCTGCTCCTCATTAGGAAATTGATTCGCTCCTTAGTTGTAGCAAAAGTCAGTATCATATAGGTGGAAAACATACAGGGAAAGAATGCCTCAGGTTTACAACGAGTGAAAATCTAGTCCAATTTAATTATGACCATATTAAAACCATATAGTAATGTTAATGCCAGTGTCTTTCACATCTCTGCATAGGTACCTTTTGTCCACTCTGTCTTAGAGAAAATGCAGGCTGCTTTTGGTGGTCTAAGTGTGGAAGTTCAGCAGACCTGACTCCAAATCACCACAAGACTAATTTCCAGTGATTCCCAGTCACTGGTGATCTTATAGGGTGGAACTGGAAACAGAGGGAAACTTCTAGGGAAGTGGAGGGTGAGGAAGTGGAGCATCAATTGAGGAGAGCAGCCCCCTTCACCCCTTCATCTCCCTCCTTACCTGATCTAAACAACTGAGGAAGGAGACCCAGCAAGGGCTAAGATATCTTTATAAACTCAAAGATACATAGCACTGTCAATCACCGACAGTTTGTTTAGTAGATAAAGTTATATCAGTTGAAGAAAGAAAGTTTCTGTAGTTCCTATAGAGACAAAAGGCAAATCTTCTGGATGTTTTAATCAGGGGCAAAAGTTCATTGGCCTGTGAGTAATTTTGTTACTCAAAACAGATTTGAATTTACAGCATTTGTGGTTGGACGCAATTTAGCAGAGTGTATACTTCTACTTAGTCTGAACAGACTACAGAAAACTGACTAATAAGAACCTCATGTTGGGTGTAATCCAAACCCTAATTTAAAGTTTTTTTTTCCAGTGCAAGATTAAACCTGCTTCTTCCTACTGATTAATATGGTGCCAAAATAATTTATGTCAGATTCATATGATGATAAAACTAAAGGGAGCACCACTGGTAATACGTTATTACCACAATGTCATTGCCCAACTGTATAGACTCTAACACATCCTTAGCTTGAAGTTTTTCTTCTCTAGCCTTTGTAATGCTCAGAAATATATTCCTGTAATAGAGAAGGCTGCATGAAAGGAGTCTGTATTCTGTCTAAAAATACGCTGCAGAGAATGAGGGAATTGCCAAATTCTCTTCTGTACAGTAACAGCACATTTGATAAACAATATTTCTGGGTGTTATTAGTAGGTATACTAATGGGTAGGGAGGAAAAAAAGCAATTAAAATAAACCAAGCTGGATTCTGCCAGTAGTCTGACCTGTGGAATAAAAGCTGTTCTTGATCCCAAAATTTCAGAGTGACTGGCCATGATCAAGTGAGTCATATACACATATACATGTCTAAGAGCTGGAGAAGGCAGGACAAGTGCTTGTCTTAAATGGCTCATTGCTGGCTTCCAAGTCAGCAGTCCCCCTTCTCATGGTCTTCTCACTCTATTTTTTCAAAGACAGCTAAATGTTTTCCTAAATCCCACATTACTTTTTTGTCTTCATAACTTCTCCTACTTATTTTAACTAGTCCCTTTTATAAGCTTTTGACAATCATTAAAACAACTTAGATTTCTTGCCCTGTACAACCATTTCAGAACTCCAACCTTTAGATGTTTAAATAACATGTTGTAATTTATATCTACCTTATTTGTGAAATAATGTCATTTCGCTATAAGATCCTAGGATATTACAGCTTGTGTAAGTAACGCCAAGTCAACAGGGAAATCTTCTTTTATTTTTAAATCCAAATAAATGTGAACTTAGATTTTAATATAGTAAATTCCTTACTGTGGTAGTAAAACCGGCTTTAGAAATAGCTCTGTGTGCATGGCTCTGTGACAATTAACAGACAGTTAATAAAGACCAATGAACCTAATTCAGTAAGTGCTTGCAATGGTGCTGCTTCTCTTGTTTCCTTAATGAAATAAAACTATTACTTTGTTTTTCCAATGCATTGCAATTCATATAGACTTTTGTACTTCTGCACAGAGCAGAGCAGTATTTTGCATCTCATAACATCATATTATGCTGTATTTGTAAAGTTAAAGCTCTTATGCAAGCAGTGGGGAATCAGTACCTGGGTTATTTGATGCAAAGGAAGTTTTCATTTGTTTTCTCACATTAGGTTATGCTTATTCTATTTTGTGTGATATTTGAATTGTTGTATATGTGGATGTTGATGTTAAAACAAGAAGAGAAGAGTACTTTTAACTCTAATATGAGGCTTTTAAAATACTGAAAAATCCCTATCCAAAGTTATCCTTGTTATCCATGTATTCAGATTTGAATGAGTACCTTGAAAATAGTGTAAAATTAACTTCTGGAAAATACATACTAAAATTCTGCATTTCAGACATTTTAATTTTGACATTTACGATGGTTTTTTTGTTATGTATAATTTTAATTGTGTTTCACATTTTTAAGTTTTCACTTTTAAGATACTTTCAGCTACTTTCTTTCAGATACTTTCTTATTCTGAGCAGTAAATCAGTAGGACAGACAAAGTATCTAGGCACAACTCTCCATTCCCAAAATATTGAAATATGGCATAGAAGCATTTTTATTTTTCACAGCAAAAAGAAATGCATCGTGGTATACAATACCAGTTTCAGCAGGGTGATAGCAAGGAATAAAGCAAAACAAACAAAAAAAAACCTGAAAAGATAACAGTCATTTAGCATTACAAATGAGATAACATAGATTCTGCAAACTTAGACATTTGAGGATTCAGGTAGAAGAAAATGCCAAATAAGGGCTGCAACTGTTAAAAGTAAGCAGGGAAATAAGTAAGTAAGTACTGTTGTTAAAAGGAAATCCTAAACACCGTTCAAGATACCTGTATAACCATAATATGTATGTTTTTCTTTTCCCATGAGAACACATGTACCTAAAAACTGAGACAGGGAGGGAATCATTGTTTTTTAAAATAATACTTGATTAAAAATTATTGGCAGTTTTCATACAGTTTGGCCACATATTTGCTTACGTATAAAAAAGGTTATCTCCCAGAAGACTGAACTCTATTCTAATCTTTTATTTGGATATTGCATTAAAAGGTTCCTTGGAGTATTGTGTACTTGGAGTACTGTGTACAGTTCTGGTGTCCTGAACTTAAAAAGGACATGGAACTGTTGGAACAAGTCTAGTGGAGGGCCACAAGGATGATCAGGGGACTGGAGCACCTCCTGTATGAAGACAGGCTGAGAAAGTTGGGGTTGTTCAGCCTGGAGAAGAGAAGGCTGTGTGGAGACCTCATAGCAGCCTTCCAGTATCTGAAGGGGGCCTACAAGGATGCTGGGGAGGGACTCTTCATTAGGGACTGTAGTGATAGGACAAGGGGTAATGGGTTAAAACTTAAACAGGGGAAGTTTAGATTGGATATAAGGAGGAAGTTCTTTACTGTGAGGATGGTGAGGCACTGAAATGGGTTGCCCCAGGAAATTGTGAAAGCTCCATCCCTGGTGGTGTTCAAGGCCGGGTTGGACAGGTCCTTGGGTGAGATGGTTTAGTGTGCGGTGTCCCTGCCCATGGCAGGGGGGGTTGGAACTATATGATCTTAAGGTCCTTTCCAACCCTAACTATTCTATGATTCCCCTTAGCCCATCACTCTGATGATGTGATAAATTTAGCTGTTACACAAATGGCAAATGCTGCATGCATTGCTATATGGGTTGTTGTTTTCTTGTTTGTTAGTTGTTTTTTTTTTTAAGGAATATGGAAGTGAATAAATCTGAATTTTATGCCTCAAGCTTATCTTCTGCTTGGTGTGGTAATCCATTTTACATTTTAACGTTAATAATTGTTCTTATCCAGAGTATAAAACATATTGGAGTGACAAGCCATTTAAATATAGCTGATATCTCCTATTATTACCTTGAAATGCTGTACAATGAGTTCTACAGTGGTTTATTTTCATAGATGTGGGTAAGGACAATACCAGTAAGAATGCTAAGCAAAATTATATGTTTTCTATATAGCAAGCTATCTTCTCCAAGTACTTTTAAGTGCCTTTAAGAAGAGGAAATAAAAGGCAAGAAGGTGATTTTGTTGATGAAACCTATACTTACTGTGGGCCTGGGAGCATTGCTGGTTAGGGGGCAGAAATGCCTGTGCTAACAAACTGTTAAAACCTTCCCTGCCCAGAGCTGATGTGGCCCAGCCAGCACCCTTCCCAGAAGTATGCTGGCATGGTTTGCCATTATAATGGTGCCAGACACCATTCCCACAGCCAGGGCCATGCTAGAGGCAAGAGGGCTTTGCTGGTGAGGATGCAAGCTTCCTGTGCCAACTGCCTTTAGTGCCAGTAGCTTTCCAGGGCTTGCTTAATTTACCAGAATAGACACAAGAGCCAGGTGTGACTCTCTTACTGTGGTCTGTCGTGGTTTAAACCCTAGCCAGACAGCTTGTTCACTCACTCCCAGTGAGTAGTGCCGGGCTGACAACAGTCGAGGGCCCCTCCCCCCCACCGGGGCTCTCCCCTTCCCCGCTCCTGGAGGAATGGGGAGGAGGATCGAAAGAGTGCAACTCCCACGGGTTGAGACAAGAACAGTCCAGCAACCAATGTACAACACAAATCACCACCACTACCACCAACGACAACAATGATAAGGGAAAATAACAAGGGAAGAGAATACGATACCACCAGCCAAGAAACGAGTCCGACCCAGAAGCCCGTGTCCTTGCGGGTAACTCCCAGTTACATCCTGGGCATGACGTGCTGTGGTATGGAATACCTCCTTGGCTAGCCTGGGTCAGGCGCCTGTCTCTGCTTGCTTCCTCCTGGCTTCCCCTCCTCCCTGGCAGAGCATGAGCCTCACAAAGTCCTTGGTCAGGGTAAACATCACTTAGCAACAACCGAAAACATCGGTATCACCAGCATTGTTCCCAGGCTGGAAGTCAAAACACAGCACTGCACCAGCTACCACAAAGGAGAAAAATGACTGCTACTGCTGAACCCAGGACATGGTCATACCAAGAGGCTTTAATGAAGTTTTGGGCTCTTTTTTTGCCAGTTGATTGGAAAGAGTAATTGACAGGCCAGTGTAAGAAGGTTCAGTTAATACAAATTTCCTGCCTCGCTCCCTGTGATTCAGTTATATCTATAAAATAGGAATCAATGTATCTCATCAGCATGCTATGAAATAGTTTTATTAGTATTTGTGACATCACTATGATAAGCAGCCCACAATTATCTGTTGATAATACTACTGAATTAGAATGAGGGTAGTATTTTCTTGTAACAGACACGAGCCACACAGTGAAAGCCACACAAAATACTAAATAGCTGTTTACTATATGATCATTGTCTCTAGTGTGGGCTGAAAATGTGGGGATCTTGTAAGACATCAAAGAGTACGTGATGACATGACTATGCAATTAATGCCAGTGACATGAGGCATAGACACAAGGGGGCCAAATGAAGGTTGCCCAAGAAATCTTAGTGCCAGTATGTCCGAAGAGGGAGTGTTCAACTTTGAAACATGAACTCTGTGTGTGTGCGCATATGTGTGTTTGGAAAGAAAGGTTTCTACTTCTAACAAACCCAGGTCTTCCAGGGTATGAGAGTTTCTGTAATAATCACATGCCAGTCGGCAGTAATTAAGACAAGTTGATGCTGTGGCGAAGCTCATTACTTGTCTAGTGCCTTCATTAGAATTGCACAGTGAGTGGGAGTACCTGGCTCTCAGTAGGCTCAGAGCTCTGTATAGTACTGATCCTAATAAGCTGTGCAAATACGTTCCTTGTTCATTTATTGTTAGCAAATTGCATGAGTGTTGTTCAGCAGGTTGAGCACTTTGTAGCAGCGCGACATGTGTTCTTTTCTTCTGAAATGGTCCAAAGGGAAAAAACAACCTTGTCCCCTAACAGTTTGGCAAGGCTGCTGTTTTTGTAACAGCTGCAAATACATTCCTTTTGTATCCAGGAAGATTTTGAGAAATGTTCTTAGGTGGAAGGACAGATAGTCCTATGAAATCTGGATTTATGAAAGGAATACATTTCAGAACATAGTGGATATTATACAGTTACCTTGGCGGACAGAGCAAGCAGAAAAATTGTACCTGTTGTGTACAGTGGTGAGATAATGAGTTTTAATTATTGTTCCTGGAGTTCTAAATACAGCTTTACTATAGCTATCTTAATAAAAACCGAGCTTCAACTTAGTTGATATCACAATGACGTAAATAGATTCTGTGTGTGTGCTAATGCTATTGTTGCAAATATTTTGCTGTGCTATGTCTCATGTCATTACAAAGATGATTCATTAGATGGAAAACTTCATAATTTCTTTCAGATGGATAGGTTCTCCTGAATTCCCCATCTCTGAATCATTAAACCAGAAACATCAGTATCTTCTTTAATGTATAATTCAGCAAATGCTAAACATATAGAACTTTTATCAGAATTTATCAGAGTCATGCTTTCATACTGCTATCATTTCAGTCTTCCTATTTTGACCATCTGCCTTCACAGCTCACAGAGTAAAGAATCTCTAGGTCATATTTAAAATAGCTTCTAAGAATATTAACTTTAGTTCTTGTAAGAAGAGGGTTATTTCCAGGTGACTTCATCTCTCTACAACTTGGAAAAAAATTAATCCTATGTGTGATGTAGATATCCTAGATTTCACTGCATTCAGTTTGGGTTTAAGTATTTTATGGTTACATATATACAGTTATCATAATCTTCTTTGCACCTCAAATACTATGTATCATAGGGAAAAGATGTTATACACAGCTGCAATGTTTCAATGCACTGGTGAGGCTGCACTTCAAATCCTGTGTTCAGGTCTGGGCCCCTCACTACAGGAAAGACATTGAGCTGCTGGAACATGTCCAAAGGAGAGCAATGAAGCTGGTGAAGGGTCTATTCTTATGAGGAATGCCTGAGGGAACTGGAGTTGTTTAGTCGGGAGAAAAGGAGCCTCAGGGGCACCTTATCACTCTCTACCTGAAAGGAGGTTGGAGGTAGGTGGGTGTTGGTCTTTTCTTCCAAGTCATAAGTGATAGGGGAAGAGGAAATGACCTCAAATTGTGCCAGGGAAGGTTTAGATTGCACATTAGGGAACATTTCTTCACCTAAACAGTTGTCAAGCATTGGAACAGGTTGCTCAGGGTAGCTGGGTTACCATCACTGGGGGCATTTAAAATACATGTAGCTGTGACATTTAGGGATGTGATTTAGTGGTGGACTTGGCAGTGTTAGGTTAATGATGGGACTTGATGGTCTTAAAGGTTTTTCCCCACCTAAATGATTCTATGATTCTATAATTTCATGTTTTCTGGGTGAGCACTTATCAGCAAGTACAGCAGCAGGAGTGATTACTGTAGGTTGTAAATGTTTTCCCATGCTCAGATGCTCTGGCAGTTTGCAGTGGGAAGCCAGCAGTTCGGGAAGTCAAGGCTGAGTACAGTACTAGGATCAAATAATACTCATAGATTGAGGCTGGGAGAATATAATCAGAGCAGACTGTCTTCAGGAGCCTATACTCTCTTTATTAAGGACTGATCTCAAACACATTGAAAGCAGTAGAGAACTTCTGATAAGCCTGTAAATCTCCTAATATTGAATATAAAAGCTAAAAGACTCTAAAAAGGTCTCTAGGCAATGATGCTGAGATGTTTCTAGAAAGCATCTCTCTCTCACTCCATATCTTGCCCCTTCTACTAACTGAGTTGACAAAAGTGGTGCTTGGGTCCTTGTACTCACAGGATACGACAGGGAACGTAACAGTTCCCAGTACAGTCAGGTTGCGCCTCGCCATCTTTTAATAAACATTGAATTATTACAACATGGCCTGACCTTTGAGTATTTGTACACCGTATTGTCAGCAGCACTGCCAGCTTCAGAATCTGTATCAAGACAAGGTGGAAAGTGTGAATATCAGAGTAGTCTTAACTATTCTTTTTGGCTTTGTGCTGCTCCAGAGAGCACAACTGCAGAGATAGCAAGCCAGAGAGAAGTCTCAGTACTCATCTCTTCCGTAGAGTGCCCATCCTAACTCACAGAAGCATTTTGTTAATCAGCTCAAAATAAAATTTCTCTTTTCTGTGTTGCAAGTGTAGTTTTCACTAACATATCAGTTGGAGCCTGCTACTCTATTCCAGCTAACAGGAATGGGGAATGGCAGCCAGGAATGTGGTATTTTCACTGGATTCCAACTCACTTTACATAATTTTCCAGCTGCAGTAAACCCATCAATTTATACCCTAGAAGTACTGCTAAATTAGGAATGGATATGCATTTAGAAAATGGTTTATTCTTTTATGTTTTCTCGACCATAATGTTTAATGTTACATAATAATTTTTCTAATATACTTCAGAGATTAAAAAAGACTAGATCACACAATAAAAACCTGAAAAGGAAGTATGATGCTTTGGTTTTACCTTCATTTAATGCCACCTGCCTGTGGGATAACTGATTTCAAATTCCGAGCAAATACTCAAGTCACCTTGTTTTAGAATTCAGACTTTTTAGTGGGCATGCCCATTGATAACAGTCCCTTACATTTTTATGCTGAATCTTAATTTCTTTTCTTTAAACTCTATACAGACAGCCTTTGACAAACTGTCCTTTTGTAGATTCTCATCTATAAGCTTATGTTGTCCTGGATGTGAATTTTCTTTCACTTTTTAAATCCCAGCATACAACAAAAAGAAAAAAAAAATCAACAGTGGCTTATTAACTAACTAGAAATGTTTTATTGATTGACAGCTTAAAAAGTGAAATTTTATGAAATACATTATATAATTTTATCAGAATACTCTGGGTACAGCTGATGCTCTGTGAAGAGCATTATCGGGATTATTATGTATTACAATTATTGTTAGGGTAGTAAACAAGATTAGTGCTGATTATGACTGCAGCAAAACCAGCTTTGCAGTTCATGTATACAACTATTTTGTTGTGCATAGAGCTGTTGTGAAAGAACAGGCAAAACTATTTAGGCAATTTATTTCAGACGATGAGATTAAAAGAAGAAAAGAAAAGAAAAAAAACAAAACGAGAAGATCTGGACGCTTGAGAATACTTAGAATGTTGAGTTTAGTTCTGGGTATGTCATCACAGACATTAGTTATCTTTCTAATATTTACACATATTTCTTATGGGAGAACAGCTTAGGTGTTGATTTAGAGAAAGACTGTATTCTCATTAAATTGTCACATCTGTGCTTTGGCTGCGAACGAATATGCAGTTGAGACTTCATTGAAAAATTATGCAAACAAACATTACTTGTGTTTAAATTACAGTGAGAGCATTTAGCTGACCTCTGTTCCAAAATTACTCTCTCACATTTTTACTTTGGGGTCACTTTTTGTAAACTAATGCTTTCTAGTAGTAGATTTCACGTAACTAAGGATTTTTCTTCCAAAATTCAAATTTATCAACTTGTCTATCAACTTGGCAGTTTCTAGAAAACAGACAGAAATACTCATAACTCCTTTTGCGTATGTTTCATTTTGGTGCTTTATCTAAAATACAGACAAGGTACAGACATTGTCACTTGCAAAAATATCAATGAGAACCTGGCCATTTAAGCTAGGTCCAAGTGAAGTTAATGTTTACCACAGTAAGTAAATATTAAGTAAATATTTATTATGGTAATACTAATGTAATATTAATATAGTACTAGAAGAGTAATGCAGTAATATTTACTATAGTACGTAAATATGAAGTGGGGAAATCATATACATTTAATTTTATTGAGCTGTCTGTGGCTGGTGTTTTCCATTAGACTTTTAGCAGTAGCAGCATGAAAATACTGAATTTGGGAAAAATTATGTTTCTTACTTAAGGAAGTGATATGTTTTACGAAGTAGATTGTCTCTAATATAGTGCCCACGGTGTATTCAACTATTATAAAATAAGCATATACCCAGGCTGGATAAGCCCACTAATTTTGTCAGATACTTCCCTTTTCTCACTATAGTTTTACTCAGTAGTTGAGCTGCATGATGCTGTACAGTAATGAAAATAAGATTTAAATTAACTGGTTTGTTTGTGCCCCCCCCCCCCTTTTTCTTTTGCTTTTTTGAGGATTGGTGGTAAATATAAATATATTCATGCTTTCTCAAAATGTCACCAAGGTACCAGGTGGTGCCAGGGAGGTGCAGCTGCAGTCACCTCAAATCAAACCCATGAGCATGAACCCATATTTCTTATATGAAATATGGTTAATGGATGTTTCCACCCCAGGTGGGTTGAGGCATGTGAAAATTGAATAGCTGTTCTCTCTCCAACTGTGGATCTACTTTCCTCTTTGCACAACAGTAGCAAATTTAATGTAGACAAATGGCTAAATAGTCACCATAAATAGAAGTGAATGAAAAAAATAAAGTAAATAAATAAATAAAAGTAGTGAAATATATTATTCTGCCCCTCGTCAGTTGTTAGTGGAGAAGTCTTTTAACTTTGCATTTTTGTATCATGTAACATGAGAACTAAATTCAGTTACTTTTAATCGGATCGGAACACAATTATTTTTACTTTCTCAAACAGTATGATATGTTCCTTATTCCTATACAAAAAAAAAGACAAACAAAAAAAAAAGGTGAAATGTGTAAGATCTTCTCTGCATTTGCCATTCGAAGAAAAGGAGATTTTTCTAACAATGATGTGTAATACCATACCACCATGCTTTGAAGGTTGTTGGCGCAGAAAGCTGAGCTCATCAGTGTTAAAAGTTCTGTCTGAAAGCTTGGTAGTTCAAGCCCAGAAAATCTTTTTAGTGTAACAGAGTGACAAGAGACACAAACTAGGCAGAGCATGTGATTCATGCTAGAAGGAATTGAAATAACTGAAGGTTTATCCTAGGCTAATATGGTTGAAGTGACAGACTTGTCTGATTAAATGTTTTCCCTCATCTTTTCAAAAATACAGGTCAACACCCATGGAAGCAAAGCCAAAGATATTGCAAAAGGAAAAACAATTAAAACTTTCTGTAGTTTTGATATTACCTATTCATTTAAACAAAGACTTTAATAGATATGTATTGATAATTATAATATATAATTCTTAAAACTTCTTAAAAATAATTCTTAAAAATAATCTGCTACAAAGTTATTCTTAATGATGCCCTAAAATTGTATTTAAGTCTGCATTGTTCTTGTGTTCAAATATCATCTAAATATTATTGAGTTATAAATCCCCTGTTGGGGCAAATTTCCATACCTAAAGTAAATTCAAAGGCTAGGATGATGGCCTGCTGATGTTTTTTTGTTGACACATGGGTTAAAGAAACATCTCTTTTACAGCATCACGAATCTGGTCAGAATAAGGAGAAAAGACATGCTTTAGAAATGTTTCAGCTCCATGAAGCCTCTAAGGACTTCTTAAACTCATAAACGCAGATTCTGAAGTTCCTGCTCCGACTCCCACTGAAGTTAGTGACAAGGTTTTTTACTGACTTCAGTGGCAGCCCATACAACTGCAGCTGTCAAAACAACTAGCAATCAGTCGTGAGATCAGCCAGCACACAAGTATATATTAATCTTAGCAAAAATTATACTTGGGCAGCTCGGAAAAGGAACCAGATTGACCTTATTGTTTCTGAAGAAATGCGTCTCCCACCATACTGTGCTGTGGAGGAAGCGAGAGCTGTCAGCACTCTGTTTTGAGCATTTAGCCATGTGAATTGGCACTGAAAATGCGAAACTAAAAATAATAATAAAAAACCTTACAGAACCAGCAATTTGAACTCTATTTTTGTCTTCAAAAATGAATAAGTGCCATTACATTTTTGAGCAGTCTCATAGGAGGTAACAATACCAATTAGAATTGGTCAAGAACACTGAATAACTAAAAATTGCTCACACAAATAAGGATAGGCCCAATACTAAGTATAGTTATCTAAGTGTAGTTGTTGCTTCTTCTGTCTATTGTTACAAAGTTGATTAAACTCTTTACTCTGTAATCAGGGCCTTTTTGCAAAGTGGTCTTTGCAAAGCAAGTGTGCTTGTGCCCAAACTGACACATATTTCACTGATTTCAGCTAGGTGCTAATGCACTTTGTGAAGTGAACCAGAAAAGGATCTGAATTTTGCCTTTCACAGTTAGACCTTTGCACCAATACCATTTATTTTTGTTACTGAGGTAAAATTGAAAGTAATTTTTAACGCTCTATAAGCTGCAGAGCAGCTTTTAAAGTAATTTTACTGGAAGGGCTGTGTGGCAATAAAGGAATATGTGCAAACTTTAAAAACAAAAAAATCCCTATTCTTGTTTTCTTCCACTCGCACTGGCTTTCTGGAAACAAATTCCTATTGCAACTGTTCAGTGAGCTACTCAAACCTGCATGTTACTTAAGGCACATCTGTAGTGTCACTAGGTTTTCAAAGCAGATGAAGCTGAGGACACATGCTTCTGCAAAAGAAAGCTATTCTAGGGCATTCTTGGCACCATCTCTATACTCTGAACCTCTCCCTTTCAGATATGCAAACCACAGTGTGTTGCCTCTTTTGTTCCACTGCCATACATGGGACAAAGGGATGAAAAGAACAAGAAGAAACTTTTTACTCCAGCTTTGCAGCCGAAACCAGTGTATCAGGGCACTATGGTCTTTCAGATGGTATATATATTTAGTGTTCATATCACGTTGTTCAGTATCAATCTGGAGATTTCAAAAGCATCTCCTAAAAAGAGGCAAGTAATTAAATCTGCAGTCATAGAAACCAGGATCTGTACACAGACACTGCCATGCCAAATCAGAAGGCTCAGTTTGAGTAAAGTAGCTTTTGCAATGAAGTTCCTCTGTGTGTTCAAAGTTATCACAGATTTTAAACAAATATGAGCACGATATTCAGCAGTGTAAGTTTATCAGCTCCTATAGAAAACGTAACGTTGTTGTAAATTTGATTTTAACAGAATATTTTTGTTTCTTTTTTTCTTTGTTTTAATACTGTGGAAAAATAGGGAAGTATCATGTTGCAAAGGTCTGGTTCCTCAAAAGGGAGGGAACGTGGATGGTTGAGTATTCCTGAAATGTAAAAGCAGTTCTAAGGTGGGCAAATTCCTTGCTGCGCTGCTGACAGCGGTAGGGTGGGGAGCTCCGCTCCTGTGACCATCCCGTTGGGTGCAGAGCCGAGTCTTGCTGCCTACATCCATGTCGCATCAGTGACTTGTATTTCATGGAATGGCTTAAACAAAGGGATGTATCACCTGAAGGTCTCCATCAGGTCAAGGCGGAAGACCAGTAGCAGTTTATTCAGACAAGACAGCAACAGTTCTGGAAGTAAATAAAGTGTTTTGAAGTTGGATTATAAACAAATTAATTAGATGAAGTATTGGGGGTTTTCTTTTGGATCTAAACTCTACTATTCCAGCTGTATTCCAACTCAGCTGCCTAAATCCTACAGGGAAACTGTAGTTTTTAATAATGAGGTAATGTAGAAATGGTAATGCTTAGCTGAATCTGAAACACTGAAAGCAAATATTTCTGCTTCTCTTTCGAGCACATATTGCTGCAGAACACCAAAGTACTAGTATTATTAGCGTGAGTACTTAAATCATGAGCATAAAATAGAAAAATGAATGGAATGTAAAATTCCCATGAGTACTGTTACGGAGGATAAAGTATGCTGTAGATTATCCACTAAAATGCATCTTTTAAACCATAATTCCCGAGAATGTAGTACACAAATTAGCCGTATATCTTAAGATAATGAATCTTAATGTGTTTACATTTTAAATAAACCACATTTCTGTATCAAGATTGTTATGAATTTAGCCTTAGTATTACTGGTTAGCCATCAAGAGTTTGAAACAGGACATAACTGAAAGACTTTGTCTGGTCAAAGCAAGAATTAGAAAACTGGCATTTGTTGTCAAGAAGCAAAAGCCAGTGAATGGCTGAGTGTGTGAGTGATACATTTTGCATACTAGGTAGGACCTGCAGTGGGAGAAATTTGAGCTATTTTTTACTGATTTAATTATCAAGAACTTTCATTACCATGGCTCCTAATCCATTTTTCACACATCTGTTTCCTTTGAGAACAGAATGGAGTGGACTTTCTCTGCAAAGGCTGTAGAAGCGCTTCATTAGCAGCTAACTTTTATCAGCCAACTT
Source organism: Pezoporus flaviventris (assembly GCF_033815535.1). NCBI lineage: Eukaryota > Metazoa > Chordata > Aves > Psittaciformes > Psittacidae > Pezoporus > Pezoporus flaviventris. The sequence goes on along the minus strand of NW_026892579.1, from coordinate 23,935,297 downwards.
CTCTAAGAGAGAAGAAAAAGCCTTTAAAGGGATTCCTAGTCACTTCTTTCAGATGTGCCCATTGCTGCATTTGCTGGGAACTTGATATTTCTTCCTATTTTAGAATATTTTCTTCCAGGTAGTCTGTAATTCCTGACCCATGGTCAACTGATGACATGACCATGGAGTGCAAGAATAAAGCAGTTCTGAACAGGGGTTCTACATTTTGTTTGAAACAGGCAGTTTAGTAAAATAATGAATTAATTTGGGGGATGTTTTTTTTTCCAATGTCCATACTGGCAGCATTTTTCCTGGAACTCTTAAAGACCCTATGACAACAACTGTAATCTGCAAGGTGCTCTGGATTTTCTCACTGGACAGAAATTGGTACCTGAGAGTAAATGTTATATCCACTTCTGCTTTTTTTTCTTCTTATATTTGCTTTGGTAGTGTCTGTCTCTTAGCAGCCATAGTTGAAACATATAATCATGCCTTATTTCAAGTATGCTTGCCTTGGTTTCTCTAGTTGCCTGGTGCAGCAGATATCCTTGGTGAGCAGACATATGCTTATGGCTGCATTAATTGAGGGCAGTTACAAATTTTTCTTCACTTACAAGGTGTAAATTCTGTCTTCCAAGGAGAGGAAAAGCTTTTATAATGGGAAAGTATTTTTAATGCTACTTAACTCAATTTTATTTTCTTATTTTTGTCATTTTGTTTTACTTTAAGATAAGGCAAGGCTTTAGTAAGTCTGAATAGGTCAAATTAGTCCATCAGCTGATGCTGGAAGCATCCTTGATGGCTCTGGCATATAAAACAAAACAATTACTTCACAACCGATACTGTGTGTGTTCCTAATATCCGTTAAAATCAGTAGTTGACTCAAAGAGAAAAGACTTGAAATCATGGAAATACCATTCATTTCTGATAATCTGCAATGAAAGCATATTATTTGTCAATTTACTTTTTAAACTGTTCTGTGTAATGTCATATTCTATCTCTTTAGTGTATATTACCAGTTAGCAGCATTATGTAATGTCCCCTGTTAATATCCAGCCTTTTTGCTCAATTATAGTGTCATTTATTCAAACCCTGGCATGTGAAGTTTGGCACGGCAGCCTGTGTTGCAGCTGTTGCTGTTTTCTCCATATTACAATCTGTACAAGTGTTTTTTCCTCCCCAGCCCCCCGCCATTATGACACGTCAGTTTTCACAACTTTGAAATAATAGTGCTGTGAAGTGCTTGAGAAATTCAGAGTATAGCTTTGAACTCCATATAAAAATGTAACTCTGCATTGAAGGAATAGAAGTGGGAATAACACACACACCAGCAGAGAAGTTTGCTTGGCCCATAAAGTGCTGCTCTGCCTTGGACAGGATCCTGCAGATTGGCTTCTGCTTTGTAGGAAAACTGTGTCCACCTGGGAATGTAGCAACAGGAGATAAGCAGATGCATTCCTTGTAGGAACTTTAAAAAGCTTTCACCAGTGTAAGTAACACCGTGAAATTCCTTTCTACATTTTAAGTGGAGCACTTTTCTTGTGAAAGACATTTGAAGAACAGTCTGTTCTCCATTCATTATTTATTTTACAAAATTGGTTGAAGCCAATGGTTTTAAAAATAAGCAGTGGAAGTTTTCTTACCTAAAAATGAGAGATCTAAAAATAAAAAGTTTTTAAAAATTAAATAAATGCACTTTTTTCTTTTTCTTTTTTTTTTTTTAACATGGGTATTTATGTCTATTTGTAAATATTAAGATATTTACAAAGAAATATTAAGAAGCCTATTTGAAAGGGCTCTTTCTAGTTTCCAGTTGAATAAGAAGCCAGGAGACAGGATGTGACTTCTTATGTTCAGATGCTTTAGCAGAAATTCATCTGTGAAGAAACTTCCATGCAAGAAAAGGTAGACCCTGAAGCTGACACCACGAGCTGAATCAGACTCCAGACTGTTCATTCAGAAAAAGAACTTTTACACGATAAATACATCTTTACTTTCTTAACTGATGTCAGCAAAACTGATGTTGGTGGTCTGTGAAGATGTTGAAATACAGTATCAGCTGTGTGTGATAGTAAGCAGCAATGTAGATGACATAATTCCCAACTGAATTGTAGAGCACAAATCAATTTGTTTAAGAATATGAAGCGTGTTAGACTGCAGAAACAAGCAAAGCCACAGCAAAGGGTAACAAATTTGCCTAACAAAACTGTTATTCTCTGGCTCCATCATCCTTCATGAAACAGAGGTTACACAGAAATCCTTTTCCTTATTCACGGAGAAAAAAAAAAGTGTTATGTGATCAGTAGAAATTTATTTAGCAACTTTACCCTTCAAAAAGTGCTTCTGCAGTCTGGAGTGTATTTTTCAGGGGGCTACCATCTTGGTTTATGGTTATAGCCCATTCACAAGCTCACTCCTGTCACCTAGACATACAAGATTTCCAGACTGAACTGTTGTTCAGATACAGAATGAACAGCATTTTTTCTTGCATTGCAGATACTGGTTATAACTTTAAAATGGAAGAAACAAACATGCACTACAATATTGGTGACACATAAATTGAAATGAAATTTCATAGAATTGTGATTAAATATGTACCTAGCTTTAGGTAAAAGTAAGTATTAAGCCATTATCCATTTTTCTTTGTTCAAGAGAAAATAATTTAATGGATTTATTTATTACCAGAAGAAGACCTACCATATGATACCATTGCATGTATACTTCTACTGTTAAGAAGTTTAAATTATTGGGAACTTGGGAATTTTAAAGTAGATGTTGATATATATGTTAGTTTCTTTTTGGGAGACATTAAACAGAGTTCAGTGCTGTAACATGGCTTCTTGTATGTGTGATGGTTGGGTACCTCAGAGATATGGAGAACTGAGAGGGGTGGATGCTGAAAATAGCTGCTACACTTTCCAGATCTCATGTTGATACTTGGGCTTCCTAACACGAAGGCACATAGGAAAGAAAAAGGTGAGCTCTTCAAAGTGAGTGGCAGAGCGCAAGTGTAACTAGATCTTCTCTCTCCGTGTCTTCAGGAAAAGGGAAAAAAAAAAAGGAAAACCCCATAAAGCTGGAACAAAGAGCATCTCAGTTACTTTCTTTCAGTGCATTTAGTGATGAAAGCAAGTCACTATGTCATTAGGAAGCCATAGCTGGGTGTTTGCAATCTATAAGGGGTGCACAGGCCTTCCTACAGCCTGATACGATAAAGTATCTCTATAGTGCTCTGTAATAAAATTTAGTATTCCCCAATAGTTTTTAAATCATATGGCTTCTGTCCATTCTTTTATTCCATTTACTCTCTAATTTTGGGTTACATAAATGCTCTATGCTTGCACTGCTTTTCAAAGTATACCTTAGCCTCCTTACAATCTACCAGAAAATGAGATAGGAAGAGCTTCGTAGCAGAAAATATGCCCCAAGGTGCAGGAGGACGGAGGGGTTGGTGGGGCAGCCTGTGGTGGGTTCACCCCAGTGAGTCCAGGCAGAGCAGTGGGCAGCAGGAGGTTCTGCTTGGTCAGGCAGAAATGGTGCTTCACTGAGCAGATTTGCACCCTAAATGTGTTAATTGCTTTCTATGGAAAGATAAATGCATGGTTTATGAAAAATTTGTTAGAAAACAGTTAAACTGCCTTTCGTAAAAACCTTGGCAGAATTGTGTAAGCAGCACTTAATTTTCTTAAAGTGCCAAAGTGATAAAACCAGCTAGATTAGACAGATTAAAGTTAAGATTTTCCTGATTTTTCTTTTTATGCTATAATTGCTGAAAGCTACACAGGAAATTGTGGGGAAAGAGAATAACTGCCGAAGGTCTTGCATGCAACCAGTGTTAATTCAGCTGGAGAGAGGAGATGTGCTGTGTAAACCAAAGGGGCCACTTCATTCAGAGCAAGAGCAGGAGGTATTTCATGGAAACAGCAACTTCTTTCCCCTGAGAGCTGTTTTAAACTAAAGCAGAAGGGAGGTGTGGCACGTGTCACCTAAATTGATGAGACTTGCCTTAAAAAGGAAAGGACATTGGGAAGGCTTGATTTAAGGAGTGCATCACAGTTACTGTAATTCAGAAGAGAGAGAAATCAAGCCAGCTGACAGCTTTTCAATGCCTTTTTTGCTTCTGTCATTGTAATTTCTCCCAGAAATATGCTGGGGTTTGAAAACTTTCACGGGAAGATCTGGTCTTGATTCACCTCCTGAGGTAGTCTCCCTGAAAAGAGTTGCAGGCAGCAGTCCTGACAGTGCTGAGAAAGCCATTTGTTCAGCTCTGGCTGTTGCAATTCATACAAACAAGTCAATATTATTTTTGCTTGGAAGGAAAAGGTTCTGCTGCCTCCTCATTAAGGTAATTATTGAGAGACTGACATCAAAAGACATGTGCTTCTTACTGTTTCCCTGGTTAACAGAGCATCTTCTGTTGTTAGAGCACTGTAAGAGGAGTTAATTCAGCATTGAGATCAAAGGAGCTGACTGTGCTTCTTACTTTGCCCTTGGTCAACAGAGCATCTTTTCCTATTAGAGTATCATCAGAGGATTTAATTCAGGACATTTTTTGAAGGTAAATAAGGAAAACATGAAAGTGTTTAAATAGACCTTTATTGCCAAATGTACTTTATGAAAGGAGAGAAAAAGCATTATAATGCTGGGGATAATCACAGAAGGATTTGGGTTGGAAGGTATCTTAAGATCGTCTAGCTCCAACCCCCTGCCATGTGTAGGGACACCTTCCACTAGACCAGGTTGCTCAAAGCCCCATCCAACCTGGCCTTGAACACTACCAGGGATGGGGCAGCCACAGGTTCTTTGGGCAACCTGTGCAGTGCCTCATCACCTTCGCAGTAAAGAATTTCTTCCTAATATCCAGTCTAAATCTACCCTGTTTAAAGTTTAAAGCTACATTCCCTTGTCCTGTCACTACATGCCCTTGTAAATGCTCCTCTCCAGATTTCTTGTAGGTGCCCTGTAGGTACTGGAAACTGCTCCAATGTCTCCTCAGAGCCTTCTTGTCTCCAGGCTGAATAAGCCCAACGCTCTCAGCCTGTCTTCATAGGAGAGATGCTCCAGCCCCCTGATAATCTTTGTGACCCTCCTCTGGACTTGCTGCCACAGCTCCATGTCCTTCTCATGTTGAGGGCCCCAGAACTGTGCACAGTACTCCAAGTAAGGTCTCATAAGAGCAGAGTAGAGGCATAAAATCACTGCTTTACATGCTGGTCACACTCCTTTTGATGCAGCCCAGGCTTTCTGAGCTGCAAGCACACATTGCTGGCTCATATTGAGCTTCTTGTCAATCAACACCCCCAAGTCCTTCTCCTCAGGGCTGTTCTCAATCCAGTCTCTGCCTAGCCTGTATTTGTGCTTGGGATCACACCAGCTCAAGTGCAGGAATTTGTTCAACATTACCTTGTTGAACTTCATGAGGTTGGCATGGGCCCACCTCTGAAGTGTGCCAAGGACCCTCTGGATGGCATCCCTTCCCTCCAGCGTGTTGATGGCAAACTTGCTGAGGGTGCACTCAATCGCACTGTCCATGTCACCAACAAGGACGTTGAACGGCATCAGTCCCAGTACTGACCTCTGAGGAATGCCAGTCATCACTGATCTCCACTTGGACATAAATCTGTTGACCATAACTCTTAAACACTCTTCTGCCTTGTTTCTGGGGAGATTGCTGGCAGCGGTAAGTCTCCTGGAGACCACGTGTGTCTTTAGTTTAAATCTGTCTTCACCAGCTTAGCAAGAAAAAAGAAAAGTTAAATTCTCAGTTGCCAGCCTGGCTCAGCAGATGTGCTGCAAAGCACAGAAAAATACAAATCTTAGCCCTGACGGGGTGAGAATTTCATGGTCAGTAAACCCAAAGAGTTGTCATTGTACCCAGAATGCATTTGCTTTCAGGATTTAGCCAGTTTGAAACCTAAATGATGGAGGGCCAGGCTTGAAGTCACTTATCTTCTCATTATTTCTATAAGCTGCAAGTAAACTTGCATGAGCAGACACTTGGAAAGCTGAAAAAGCCTGACTGGAGGCATAAAGCAAAAAGCATACCTTTCAAGGGAGAGCGTGGGTTCTGGAAAACCTGTTAAAAAGATTTCTATAAACCGGCAATAATCCTGTGATCTTTTACAAATGTTTTCAAATTATGATGGTACCTAACCAGCCATTTGTTACTAGATCAAAGGCTCAAGAATCACTGGTCCAGTTTCAGACAAAATTCATACTTTTCTAACTCTAGCCTATTCTCTCTGTTTGGTTTTTGTTTGCTTGGGTTTTTTTTAAGTAAGTACAAGCACAGATATGTACACTTCAGCCGTTTCTGCTTGACGTTATCTATGTCTGCTCAAGTGCCCCTATTGCTTTTTACCCCAGAAGATCAGTCATGGCTTTGCTTTCTTTGTTTGCTTTAAAGCCTGGAAGTGTTAACAGCTGTGCCTACTGAATCCAAAATCAGGTAAACCCAAAACCTGCATATCAGAAGCGTTTCTTTTTGCAGGCCCTTGCTCTGAAGCGTTGCAAAGCATTGTGAAATAAGAAGTATTTTTCAGCATCTGGAGAAACTATCCATACAGATAATTTTAGTGTCATGTAAAGCTCTAAAGTTTTATTCTATGGAGCAAAATAGTACTACTGGCAATGATCATGGCTGATAAACCAAATTTAAAGGTCTTTGTTTAATCTTTGCTACTTGTTGGCTTGTTTTGTCAGCAACAGTAAAACCCCCAAAACCTAAAAATTAATTTGGCCAGTTGCACTCAATTTCATCTCCTTCCCACCTCAAAGAACACACAGTAATCCTTAGAACCCGTCTTTTTCCCATAAGCACCTTTTATACAGAAAGCAATGACTTCTGCCTGTGCCTGTAGAGGTCACTGGGAGCAGGAAGTCTCCTAAAGACCACGTGTGTGTTCCTGAGACTTCCCCAGTGCTTTCTGACCACAGGCATTCCAGCAGCCCAATCAGCATCTAATGAGAGTCAGGAAAACACTGCTAATTGATTTAATGAAGGATGTTGATTTACTTCAGATGAGAATCTGCTTCAATAAATCTACAGCCATTTGAAAAAACAAAGATATCAGATAATGTATTAGTTGTTTGATCTGAGATATGTAATCAGTTTTCCCCTCTGATTTGACATCCTGGCTGCAGGGGGTTACTTCTGTGTTCTGTAAACTGCTTTATCTTCTGAAGGTAAATGGGGGAGGTGGTTAGTCGTTTCTGTGAATTATGTGGTTTGATATTAGTAAGTTAATTTTATAGTCCAAAGATGGGTCATGAAGTATCTCAGTACAAATCCCTTATTTTATAAGGGATTTGTCCAGGTGGTTTCTGTCATATCTCCAAAATACTCTCTGAGAGTGGGGATACATGGTGGTTACATAGCTGTCACAATCACGTCCTACTCATTCCTAGACATCCTAGGAATGTGGAAGCCCATAACCCAGGGAGGCCAAGTTCTGGTCTTAGATGAGATCTTGGGAAACATTTATAAGTTCATTCCATGCATCTGTTAGTTTATAACTTTCAGTAGTCTCTAAGAATGTTTTTCACTATCATGTCTTATCATGAACAATTTTCCATATGTTTCTTTTGAATATGTCTCTGGAGCTGAGACATCACTTGGTACTGCTGAAGGCAGCTGGGGAACTTGGGCTGTATCTGTCAAAGCGGGCAGCAGCATTAGGCCTGTCTCTGCTTTGTCACTTGCTATAAGATGTATGCATTAATATTACTTTTCCTATATCCTGTACTGCATTGGTGATTGCATTGATGAGATGTGCCTGGGTGCATGGATCTAGCACATCTTACTGAAGGCAGGTGCTATGCCTTTCTGACTTGTGGTTTGTAAACTGGAGCTAACCTGTGCTGTGTCCATTCAGACTAGCAGCAGAGGTGCCCAAGTCCGCTTGAAGGTCTGGTCAGTCATAAGGGAAAGAGTAAGACAGAAACACACAGAAAGGTGAGGCAGAATTTCATGAAAAATTGCTGTAAAATCTAAAATTTGGTGTAATAAAGTTTTTAACTTGGGCTTTCTCCTGTCTCATGTTGCTGGCTCTGCCACTGGTCTGCTGAAGGGCTTTTTCAGAAGCCCTTCTTTCTCCTGGGTGCTGGTTCTTACATGAAATAAAATGACCCTCTGCATTATATTGCAGTCCATAAAGTCATGTGAGTTTTCCTAATGGATAAGCTCTATATAAGAGTATTCCTAATGGATAAGCTCTATATAAGAGTATTACTTTTCTTTTTTTTTTCTTAAGAGGAAAAATCCATGCCAAATATATTGCCACATTTATTAATTTAACTTTCTGTGACCAAGATAATAAAAGCCATAACTTACCTTTGAGTAAAACCCTTATTTATAGTTTATGTTGGGATCAATGCAATAAAATTGGTGCCAGTTCAACAAATTCTACATTTATTTTTACTTGAATTTAAATAAGCATGAGCATAAAGTTAGGCTGAAAAGATGAGCTGCGCAGTTTGGTTTATATGATTTGCCATTTTAACACCTATTCGATAATTTTCTTTTTGCTCTAGCTCTGTTATTGCTTCCAAAGACGTGATAATACTATAATGGACAGTAAAGGACTGGCTGGAAATTAAGAATATTTCTGTTAAGCTTGAGTTAGGTAGTTTTTAGTTTATACTCTGACCAGCGGGATTCTTCCACACAAGCTTTTTGCCCTCTAAATAAGAGTATTCCTGGGGAATGCATCTGAAGTCAGATAACTTAAATCTATTTTATGCATGTTTGGCTTTCTAATCTTTAAGATTAGATGTATCCTGGTAATATTTTAAGTTTTCCTTGGAACAAATGTGATCTCTCCCCTTTCTGAATGTTATTTAATATGTTAATTACATAATCATTTGTTGAAATGCTAATACTAAAGTGATAAAATCTGGTCAAACTAGTGATGGATGTTAATAGAATGCAGTCTGCTGAGGATAAAGGTGTTGGAGTGCAGTTCACACCGTGCTTGTAATTTGGGTTCCAACCTTATGTCGTTTCTTAGAATTGGATTTCTTTGTTGATTGGGCGGGAGTTTTGCCTAAAAAGGCAGAAGGAATATGATTCCTTCAGTACTGATTGTATTGTTGCCTTAGGTGAGATTTTATAATGTTCTTGATGTTTTTTAAAGATCCACCCAAAGTCTCTATTCCCATTTGTTTATTCTTTCTTCATAGAATCAGCACATGAATTTCATAGTCACCAGAGAATTAGCAGTTTATATGGCAAAATAAATACATGTCTGTTGGGATTCATAATTTCAATTCATTGAGCAATTTGCCAAGAAAAGATGGTGCTCACCCTAAAGGTCAGCATAATTGTCCTTTTTAACCATTTTATTAAAACTACTCTGATAAAACTACTCTAAAATCTAACTGATAGCTGATTTTGAAGTTTTATGTTACCCAAAGAGGCTATGTACATACCAAGGTCACATTCTGCCCCAGATATGTTTGTGAAACTCCCACTAGCAACAGTGGGAGTTCTGCACATAGAACATGGGACACAAGCTGGCCCTTGATCTTTAAACTGTTAATACTTTAAGATAAAAAGGCAGAGTTACAAATCCCAAATTTCTAACTCCGAGTTTCATTTGGGCTAAAACTTCACTGTGGGTCACCGTAATTTGATTTGAGGCAGAACTTCACAAAATACTCACTAACTGATGCAACATTGCTGCTGGGTGCTCAGCATTCAGCCTGTCTGCTTCTGGAATGACTTTAAACAGGAATAAGCTTAGACAATTTACTTGCCTAAATGACTTGAGACCTGTTCTAAACTCCACTTTAAAAATAAGAGACTGAATCTAAGACTCACTGAAAGGTGATGTGCTGTTAAATGTCAAAGTCATCCTTTCCAACGCTGACCATTCTATGGTTCTATGATTCTATGATTTAATACTGCTTAGACTGCTCAGTAATGTGTCATTTTAAAAGTTAACCCTACATTTTAAGCATTTGAGGCATCTTTGTTTACAAATACTCTTCAAAGCAACAGTTATTACTTCTGCCACAATACTTCCTTTATATTTACTGCTGTTTCTAGATAGTTTCTTGTGCGACTTTTCATAGACGTAATATAAGAGTTTCAGGATGTTTATCATCTTAGGAGATTGGTAATTATTTTTTTTCTTAGTTTCTTATTGAAAGATTGTTGGAGTGCAGCTACTTTTAATTGGCTTTTATTAGTCTTTGTGGATCTTGAGGAATTGTGCCTCTCCCAAAGTTCTTGCTGAAGAGACAGTGAAGGTACCAGGTTAGAAAGTCACAGCCACAAGAAGTGAAACAAAATTAGGTAAGTGATTTTTCACTTTTAAAGCTTAAACCAGTATAGAATTGATCGATTGATGGCTTGGCTTCGTGAGCAAAGATTTGGGAAGGGCTTTAACCACACTTACTACAAGCACGATGACCAAGGGCATGTGGGATATGCAAATCTGGTTGGAAAAAAGGGTGCTTAGGCAGTCAGGAAGTGTCTGACCAGGACTGTCATCTCCTGCGCAGTCTCGACCTACCCATGTGCTGGTCCGCCTGCACGCAAGATTGGATCTGCAGCTTCCCATGCACCTTGTCACCTACTGTTTCAACCCTTGCCTGTCCATTACAGACAAGTGAGAGTAAGCCCTTCCAGGCTGTGCAGTGGAAAAATGCAATGCTTTCTGTCATTATTGTCTTAAAAACATTGGGGGGGGGGGGGGTTAGTAGACTTTTTCATAAGGTACAGGGCTGTGTTTTGAAGCCCCAAACAGATAAAAATTTGTGCCTATAGGTATTGCATTGGAAGTTGGACTGGATGACCTTTAAAGGTCCCTTCCAACCCAAACTAGTCTATGATTCTATGACATGTGTGGAACTGAAGAGCCAAAAGGAGAGTTAACAGTCTAGTCTGCAGAAATATGACTGTATTAATGCTTCTGATAAGCTGTACAGGAGTTAATTCCAGTTTTCATTCAGTGTACCTCTGTTCCTTAAAGAATGAAATCTCCATTCCACTTGGAGATTTGCCATTGACTTGGGTAGGACCAGAATTTCACCAGCTGCTTTAAAGCTTGGAAGTATTTATCCTAGGCTTTCTGTCTGGCCGAAAAAGAAGCTGCTGACAACTTTAGTGGTTCCTGCCTTTTGTGAGTGAAGTCCCTTTGAGCAAGACATGGCAATACCTTCATTTTTCTGCATGGAAACTCATTTCAGAAAGCTAAGTGGCAACTTTACCTGCAAATCATATTATTAAAAGGCAGTGGAAGAGTTTCAAATGAGCACGGATTCAGAAAAAAAACTGTAGCAATGCCCTCTGCCCCCCTAGAAGAGTTTAGTCTAGACAAAACTCTTACAGACAGGGTGGTACAGCATCAGGGACAAATATAAATTTTTAAAAAGGAACCGGAGAGCTGACATTATAGCAGAGATACAAAGGCAGGATCTGAGAGGTCAGGGAACTCTATCAAGCCTAGTTGCATAGTTCGTTTTGACTGCTCCATCTTTCTTTGCCATCCTCTGTTTAGCCATTTGCTGAATGATACCAGAGTACATCAGGCTCTATTAGCTGCATTCAGAAAGAAGTTAAAGAGTCTTGAACAAAAAAATCACTGCATATATTCCAGTAACATGAACACATGCAGTGCAACTTGAGGCATAGCTGAAAGAGAAGAAAACCAAAGAGCTTGGTGACTTTCAAATCTCTCAAGGCACACAAAAATGTATTTGGGTTATAAAATTGGTAATACTCTCTTTGGAAGCAAAAGGGTAATTGAAAAATTACAGTGTCTGGTAAAAATATTGTAACATATCTTTACATTCCATTAGTTGTATTGGATTTATGAGGATTTCCTGTTAAGGTTGTTTTCTGTAATACAAATTATGGCATATAAGATATGCATTTACTCCCTGCTATTTTTCAGATGGGGGAAAATTAAATATCAACAAACAAACAATTTCTTCCATCTCTTAGTCTTCTAGTAGATAGTAACAATAATACTGACAGGAACAGTCTTCATTAACAGATACTCATGCTGAATTAAATCCTAAGGCTATTTTTTGATTTTAGACATTCATGAAACCCAGGCTTGTTTCTGTAGTTAGCCTATTTTTTAGATGAGACAGGAGCAAGTGTTGTTTCTGATTGCCAGATCTGCTGTTTGTCAGAAATCTGGTTTGCGATGATTAATTAATGATAAAGGACAAGAATGCAGCTCCACTTTATGGTTCCTGGGCTTCTGATTTTGAATTGTAACACTGTAGGAAAATTACATGGTTACAGTAGAGGTAGGCTTTAGAATTTAATTACCCCTAAAATCAACGCATGAGTACATTCAGGTGAGTAACTGGAAGTGGATACATAGGTACATTTTAAGCTAGCATTTTACAGTTCTTTTAGTAGTCATCTCAGTACAACTGTGCATCTCGTGTTCCTTGGTTATAGTTCTTTCTGATAATGGTTTGTTGTTTTTTTTCTATTGAGCGGTGGTTCTGACCTATGAAATCCAATTTCTCTTTTGTTACCAAATGTGTAACCAGTTTGTATCTAGGACTACACCGAAGGAAAGACAACTTTCTGCTCAGTTTTCAGCTTTCTAATTGCTGAGGGGGAGGGGGGGGAATGGCTTAATTTCCATAGTGAAAAGTGACTGTAAATAGCCTTTAGGAATTCTGTGTGTATTATCACTCATTGACTTTCATATAAAATTTTTCCTTTTACAAAAAGAAATATTTACTTCTAACTGCCAGCACTATTCACATGACTATAAACCTAAAGTTAAGCTGGATTCTATCACCAAAAGCCATCACTTCTCATTATCTTTGAACCCTTATTAATAAAGTTAGTGGGAATTCATTACATGAGAGGACAGAATTTGTACTCTAGAACTTAGATAAAATAAATAAATTCTCTTGATGATGTGTGTGCATTCTGATAGAGTCCAGTTCCCTTTCCCATGCACAGATACTGGAAAAAAGGTTGTGAGGCCAACAGATGTATACAAATATGCAGAAGGGATAATCCTGGTGATAAAGAATTTTGAAATGGAGATCTATCTCATAAGGACTATTATAATGAAGGTGCATTTTTTCCTTTCTAGTCACTTCTTTGGACCAATCTAGTGTTTCAGAATGGGTTTCATTATCTCCTGTTGTGGGTTGATACTGGTGCTCATAAATGGAAGGTAGGAACAATGGTTCACATCAATTTGTGGAATGGGAACACATGTTAAGTCATATAATAAGGTTGCACCTCTCCAGTCTGACAAGAAAACATGTGGGAACGGGGTGTGTGTGGAGTCAACCATAGCTTCTTTCTGCCTTTGAAGGACCCAGAGAGGCTTTAGCACCACAGGGATTCCAGAAGGACATGAATTATAGGCAGGATAATGGGAGAGAGATGGCAAGTGGTGTCCAACTCTAACATGGGCAAAATAGTAGTAGGGGCTTCTGTCAGCCAAGGAAGCATTACCTGCTGTCAGGATACACAGATGTTGACCTTTTCCTCGTCTTGTACCTACTCTGCATGAAGCCTGCACACCTATGTAGTATCAAAACTGTAGAACACTGGAGAGGCTATTCTATGTGAAGGTTGAGAAGCATGGCATTGGAGCAGAAGTTTGGGGAACAGATAAGTTGTAAGGATTAGTTATAGAATCTGGTTGTGTTGCATGATGTACAGTGCATCTCGAAAAACGATGGTGAACACCTCAAAATTATGGACACCAAGGAAAGCTGAAAAACAAAATGAAGGCAAATGAAAGTAAAATATATCAGGAGTATTAGAATTAACTTTAAAAACTACATCTTCCACATAAATCTAAGAAATTGTCAGCATTTTATGCCCAACATAGAGATAAGTAACGAAACCAGGCAATGAAGTAGGCCTTTACAGTGAGAAACCTTGTGCTCCAGAAAAGAAACATCTGGAGATGTGCTTTGTTATTCCACAGTTACAGTGAAATTGGTGAAGTGTCCACTCTAGTCAGACAGAGCTAACACGCCATCTGCTAAACCAAAAGGACAAGTGCCTGATCTCTCACTATTACCTCTTAGGACCCAAAGTCTGCTCAAGTAAACCATAAGAGTATGAATCATATTGCAGCATGTGGATTATACTTTACCAGTGTTGTGCATGGCAGATAAATACTGAGCTAAATGTTTTTCATAGAAATTTCTGACCTTTAAAAATGAAACTGTTTCATACTCGTGGTGACAGATATGTTTGTAAATTTTTGTGCTTAACACCTTTTCCCAGTTTGGAATAACAGGGAAAATGAGACAAAAGCAACCTTGACATCAAGCAGAAATACTCATGCTGTGTTCAGAGCTAACTTGATTTGAAATAAGAAATTATTGTTCAGGCTCCCCAGGGATCATTGCTGCTACTTCTTGGGTGTAAAATTTTCTACATTTCGGTTATAAACTTGTCGTGGTTTAAGTCCAGTCAGTAACTCAGAACCACGCAGCCGCTCACTCACTTCCCCCTTCTTCCACCCTGCTCCCAGTGGGACAGGGAGGAGAATTGAAAGAATGTAAAACCTACAAGTTGAGATAAGAACAGTCCAGTAACTAAGGTACAATACAAAACTGCCACTGCTACCACAAATAATAATAATGATAAGGGAAATAATAAAGGGAGAAATATAAAACTAAAAAGAGAGGGGAAAAACAAACAGTAAACCCAAGTGATGCACAATACAGTTGCTCACCACCTGTCAACCAATACCCAGCCTGACCTGGGCAGTGATCTGGGTCTTCCAGGTGACTCCCCCCAGTTTATATACTGGGCATGATGTGCTGTGTTATGGAATACCCCTCTGGCTAGTTTGGGTCAGGTGCCCTGTCTCTGCTTCCTCCTGGCTTCTTGTGCCCTTCCTCACTGGCAGAGCATGAGAGACTGAGAAGTCCTTGATCAGGGTAAGCGCTGCTTAGCAACAGCTAAAACATCAGTGTGTTATTAGCATTGTTCTCAGACTAAAGTCGAAAACACAGCACTGCACCAGCTACTTGGAAGGAGAAAAATAACTGTTGCAGCTGAACCTAGGACAAAACTTCAAGATCAAAGAGAGAAGGGATGTGCTGGAAAATCAGAGAAAGGGAAACTGCATCTGAAGGGGACTATGTGTGTTTCTAGGACAGGCACCAGGAGGTGTGGTGTTGGCACATGTAAATATGCCCATAGTAGCTTTAATTCATTTATTTCAAGTCATGATGGCAATAGAAGTTTGTTGAAGAGTTTTTGGGATAGACTTCACAAGCCTTTCCAGGTCAGTGGGTACATGGGCTGTCAAGTCTGGGCTGGAATTTGGCAGGAGACTTTTACTGTAGCGGTAACTGAGACAAGCTAGGCTCTGTGTATCTGGTATCTTAGAGAGGAGAAGAAAAGAGCAGCCTGTCTGGAGCTGACAAAATAAAATTACGATTTATGAAGTGAGTAGTTTGGGAGGGTCTCACTTTGTATATATATTATGACTAGCAATGCTGAACTCGTACCCAAGGGCTTCAGAGTGTGTATAACTTTGTTCTCACTACGTGTGCTGTTACTCCATCATGATAAATGAAGACATGGAATCAGAAAAATGGGATAAGCCCAAGGCTGTTGGGCAAGTCTGTAGCAAAACACTGGAGAAAATCTAAAAATGCTTTGTTTTAAATGACAACTACAGACTTCACACAGGGGGATGTACACCTTTGTTATATACATTACTTGCTAGGTGTATCTTATTTATGTAGCTTATACCTGAGTCTTACCAGATGCATCAGATCAGAGCCATGCCAAAGTGTCTGTCAGGCCTCCAAATGTTTATCCCTCTGTGATTTTCTCTTCACTGTCATCTCCTCTACCTTTTAACTAATATTTTAATGAACACAGAAGGTGGCTGTTAACAGGCTGGGACTAATGCAATCCTGAAGTGAGATACTACTGAGTAGGGTGTTTCAAGCAGAAACAGAAGACAAATTTTAAAAATAATTTTGAAGTACAAGAAGAGGAGCAAGAAAAGTCTTGTGGGATTTTTATCTTGGTGTAAATATTTCTTTGTCTATAAATGAAATATGTTTGGTTTTAGGGGGAGACACAAATCCATCAGCAGAGACAATAGGCAGAGGAAGATGTTTTGTCCTTGAATCATTTGTGCTTTTCTATGATGAGCTATATTTAAAAGCGTTTAATGAGGGGGAAAAAAGAAAATCTGTTTATGGATTCACTTGATACCAAGTGTCACTGATGAATTGTCAGCTGCTGTCCAAAGCCCTGGCTTTCATTATTGAGTTATTCAAATACATATATGTGAGTATTAGAAAGAATTGAGATTTGTTGTGTTTTTTGAGAGGAAAAAATGTCCCAGATTTGGAACACATCTGTTTTTCAGTTCTTGCTTCCACTTCAAATTCGAGGCTGTATTGTATTTACAAAGGACATCTGATCAGAAACTGCAATACAGGTCCTACCTTAAGAGGCAAAATATGCCTTTAGTTCCACAGAAGTACTAGGCAAATAGATCTCCTCTAGCTTTAGTAAAGTTATCCATGAATAGAAAAGTTGCGTGAAGAAGAAATGTAGCTCTGCATCCAGTTAACCTTTGAGAGGCAAGCTTCAGATTTTACTTGTGGCTGTGTACAAATCTCTTGTGGGTTGGTTGTTATCTACTCTAAATCAACATAGACCTGGCATGCAGAGTCATAGGTTGGCTCTGGGGCATGCAGAGTGTGAATTTTAGTCACTGTGTAACTCATTGTAGATATGAAATGGAATAACAATTTTTCTAGTATCTAAAACTTGATGTAACCTTGTAGTTGTGGAATGTTTGTATGCTCTGAATCTCAAGAGAAGTGTAGAAATTTATGTGCAAAGTATTTGGCTTTCATATGTAGAAGGAAGCCCCCATAATCCTGGAGCCAAACAAACTCTCTCAAATTGGCAATGCTTAATACTGCTATGAAGCATTAGTCCTGTTGCATGAATCAAAAGCTTGAGCACTAGGTTGCTCAGTGCTCATCAATATGATAAAATCTTTATTTTACTGCTCAGTTCCATACCCCACTCGCTATTTTTTTTTCCAAACTGTTTTTTCCTATCAAACTACAAATTTTTTTCTCAGATATATTAATATTTACCAATGAATTCTGCTACAGCACAAATAATATGTGCTCAGAAAGCATAAATCCTAGAAAGCTGAAGATCTTGTTTCGTCTATTTCCTATTTTTATATTGTTACTTTCTTATTTTCTTTATGAAAAGCCATTCTTTGATTAGTTTTTTTCCAGTTCTAAATATATTGTTAGTCCACCAATATTCTAAATTTTGAAAGTTTTATTCATTAGTGTTCAATGGAGGAACAGACAGTTGCATTTTCAGAAATACTTGTTTGCTTAGCTAATAATGCTTGTTGAATATTTAGGGCATCATCGTCAGAAACATCTTTTATGTGATTAGGTCAAACTGGAGCTCTTAAGTGAGCCTGTGCAGTTCTCTGTGTTAAACTGGCCCAGCTGAAGATTAGCAATTATTTCTATGTGAGCTATAATAATATGCAGTAATGGATTTACCCTCTGGACACCTAGTTGAACAATACAGACGGGTAAGACTGTTGTCCCTCTGTAGCTCAGCTAAGGCCTGTTTGACAACTAACAGAATTTTCTTTTAGACCCTTATCTACCTTTTTGCAGACCAGATAAACAGAAAGATGCAGGCAAGTTTCCTAGACTCCCTAGTAGGTGACTTCTTAAAAACTTTGTTTTGGTTTAGTCATGAAGGATGCCACTGCACAGTCTTTCATTATTGTTATTAATCAAGGCACCTACACATCCCCATGGTAGCCACACAAAGAACATCTCAGGTGTATTAACGATTTCTTCCAGATATCCTCTCCTCAGTCTGCTATGATCTGTCAAGGTTATAGTGAGATGAGTACGGGTCAATACCTTCCGACTTCCATCCCCACAGCATAATGAATTCTTAATGCAAGAGCAGAGGAACAAGGATTTTTCTGTGGGAAAAAGAAATGTTATAGAGCAAAAGTATAGTATGAATCAAGTTACCTTGGTACAGTTTCTAATACAATGTAAGAACACAAAATAAATTATGGACAAAAATGAGCACTTTGTGTAATTAAAAGTCCACTAAAGCTAATTTATCCTGACTTTAGGAAATAACCTGAACTCCAAATGTCTGTTACCTGTACTTAGAAAATACTTGCAGCTACCAGCCTTACTTTACATGTTTTGCTATTGCTATGGTTTGCTATTTCTTTGAAATCTTTGAACTGTAATAAGATTATTCTGTTAGTATATGACAATTTTTAGTTGTCAAGCACTTTTTAACAATGGAATTCTGAGGTAAAAGATGCTTTCTGTTTCTCTGTCAAGATCCAGCCTACGCAGGAAATTTCATTTTACTAAACTACATTCAGACTACGCAGCACCAAGGTCAAAATTTAGGAAAATGGTGATGATCTGAATTTTATTACAAGGAGAGCTGAGTATATTCCTTAAACCAAGTATTTCACTAAAAATCTGCCATTAGTTTGCTACAATTTTTGTCTCACCTACTCTGTAGAGGTATTGCAAACATTTCAAAGGAGGTGGTAACAGCAATCAATAAAGCACCTGTTAAGTAAAGATGGTGTGATGCAAGAATTTTAAAGCAAGAAACGCTGTGAGTGTCATGGAAGGCCAAGAGCCACAAGGTATCCATGGCTGTAAATATTTCACTTTCTTGTTCTGAAGTGCTGCTTTGTTCATTTAAATACCTGCTTGCTTGTCTGTGCCACATGACTAGCAGAGTGTGGTGGAGTGACTCTGAGTAGTTCATGGAGGCATGTAGGATCATTCCATGCAAGTGCATAGAAATTAACATTTTAAAATCCTGGGGTTTATATTATCATGAAAACAGGAGGGTTTCAGTATGCAGTCCTGAAAGTGGAGATAAGCACTACAAAAGCTCAAAATAATAGTTAGGTCATTCTTACTGCTTAGTCAAAACTGCTAAATCTCTCTCTTCGAAATGCTGGAAGAAAATCCAACTTATATGGATTGCTGCATCTGTTTGTTCATTCAGTAGAATTATAAAGTATGGGCTGTTGATAACAGAAGTTAAAGATGCAAGAAAGCTATTCTGATGAAGTGAAAGTGGTTTAGGAATTTTGTTTATTGTACTTATGGCACCATTCTTATTAGTCTCTTCAGAAGTTGTTTAGGCCTATTGCAGGATGGAAATTTATTGCCAGTGTTGCCAAAAACCCCAGATGGCTTCGACAAATATTTTGTTACATATTTGGAAGGGAGAAATGTATCTATTACATAAAATGTGACAAATGATCAAATACTTCAAATAATATCTGTTAAGGATAAATACTGTTTCATTAACAGGCCCTGCTGGATTGCTCCATGTACTGAAATGGGAGACTTAAGTTTCTATCATTTTGGTGGTAGTTCCTCACAATTTTCTAGAATTCAAGATAAATGGAAAAGAATCGTGTGCCATTGCTTGAAAAGTGCAAAAGACACAAATGTAACTAGTAATTTGTTCTCCCAGTTCTGGTCCAGGGCAAAGTAATGGGTGTCCATGGGTGTTTCATTGCAGAGAACAGGGCTCAGGAACAATTTGTCTGATAAATCTCTTAAAAGAAGTTGTCCTTGGAGACTCATTTGAGTGAAGGTGTTTCTAGTAGTGGTAGAATAAACTCCAGAGCAGTGTTTATATCTGGAAGGAAAAACAAACCAAAATCTAACAAATAAACAAAACAACTCTGCTGGTAGAATTTGTAGGTAACTTATACTGATATGGTAAATAGTGATTTAAATATGCAGTAGTTTGGGTTCAAAAATGTATGTATTTTTGTGAAACAAAATACAAACTTAGATAAGGGATTCGAACCTCAGCTGCAGAAATTTGTATTTTGGAGAGTAGCACTGTGAAAAGGCTATACAGTTTATTGTTGAAAAGTGACACAATATAAGGCAAAACCACTAAATATTTATACACGTATGTAGGTATAATACATGTTTTATATGCTAATTCATATAACATTTATAAATACACATACACACATATGTATGTGTGTATAATATAGACGACATATATGTCTGTATAAATGCATGCATTATGTATTATCGTGTATCATATGCATGTATGTGGATACATACACTAGCATAGAAATAAATGGTTTTATAGTGGTGAATATATAAGGACAGCAGCAGTGAACGGAAGTTAAGTGATTTCATTCATATAAGGTGGGGGGAAGGTAGCTTGAAAGATAACTTGAGGACAGTATAGACCTTCATGAGGAAAAATAGCGAGTTACTGAAGAAAGCCTTAAATAGCACCATTATGGTGCCATATGTTTTAACTTCTATAGAAACATATTCCACAGCATCTGTTTGTTTCTGTGTGTACCAGACCAAACTTAAGGTATAAGCACACACATTGTTTAATTAGATTGTAAGCATTTTAAGGACAGCTCTTTCTACTGCATTAGCAAAAAAATAGTCTTGATATGCAAAAGAAAAACAACCCACAAAACCTATGGCACATGTATAACTGATGGATTTTTTAAAAAAAGGGAATATTGTTACATCACTAATCTTGTGCTGAACAGGATAATGGTAAAATTGCTTGCCTGCTGATATGCTTAAAAAAAATTCAACGTGATTTATTACAGAGCTTGGCAGAATGTGAAATGTCTTTAATAATCTTAGTTAATAACCTTCCCTATTCTTTGTTTAATCGTGTTAGTAGTCATTTGAGCATTTAATTACATTTCCAAAGGTCTTAATGGGAGTAGTAATGTTAGTTTATTACATTTAAATGAACCTGAAAAATACAGGCCATTACCTTTCTTGTGCAGCCTCATATTTCCAACAGGACATAGGCTTTCACAATTGCATGTCAGCTAATTAGTGCTATTTTTGCTAGGATTAAACATATATATGAGAAAGTTAATATACCCTTTAACTACTGGATTTTTCAGGGGTTCCTAAATGTGTAAATGTGAAAGAAGCTAACCGAAACCTAAAGAGAGAGAATATAATACAATCTCTTTCTATTCTCATGCACCAATATTCATTCATCTAGCTGCAGGCTATCAGGGGACATATTTATCCCTGACAGAACTCTGTAGAATTCAGGAGTCAGTGCAGTTATACCAGCAATGGACTTGGCCCTAGACTTTCTAAAATTGTAGAAACCCTCAAAGATTCTTGATCTCCAAAAGACATTTTGCTCATCAAACTGTCTTCTTGCCTGAGAAACATTAGACATTTTTTAAAGTGTTTTGGTTTTTAATCTTTAAGTCCAGCATGGAAAGTGTCTGACACTTTGGAAGCTGACTACCAAGCAAAAAGATATGTGTATTCAGTATGCAGAGTAATGGAAACTTGTGCTGGCACAGTATCGCATGTTCCACATTCAGATCAGTTCCCCTTAAATAAAGCTTTTGCTTTGTCTTAAGTAGCTCATGATTAGGGATCTCTGTAGAAATTTCAGTAGACTATGAACTGAAGTTAATCCAAAGTTTCATTCAGATTGAAACTGACTTTTAAACTATGCATTTTTTGAGGTACAGAAACATGTGGGAGAAGCAATCTTCTCTCATTTGATTTATGCACTGGAATCCTGTGCTTCTGCTTAGTGGTCAAAAGTAGTGTCAAAATAAGCCGGAAACATTCTCACACTCCAGAGAGCTGAAGAGTTGGCTAAGGTGAATACGTTGGGCTGTTTACCCAGGTAGAATTTTCTGTAACCTGTAAGTGTTGGTACTGCCATAACCATGCCAGGTGACTCATACCATCTATGTGCTAGGCTGGGGTTTGCTGTATTCTGCTTCAGCTTACAAACCTTAATATTTTTATTATATATGTAAAAAAAAAAGAAAAAAACAAACAGTGGGAAGGCCTCAGATCATATACTTGGTTCTTTTGAATTCATCAGCTGAGCATTTGGCCCAGCATGCCTAAGAATCAAATAAACATCTCATACCATCTGACTATGAAAAATGTCTCTTTCATTAAACTCCTGTCTAATGGTAGTCAGTAAGTAGAGAAATATAGTTAGGATACCATGTGAAAGTTAGGTTCTGGACACAAGGTACAATAATAAGAGGAATGATCACCTATATATTGTAATATGTAAGAAGGGATTGTTGGGGTTCTTTATGCAAAACCATATGCAAAAGTCAGAAAGCTGTAGCTACAGAGGGTTTACAAATGGAATATTCCAACTGTCATATATAGACTGCTTTCAGACAGACTTTCGCTTCTCATTACCATGCTTCATACTCCATGTATATGTTTGATTGCAGTTCAGACATCGCTCAAACTATACAGGAGAAAATCTTGCACAATGTTGCTTTCCTTTAGTAAATTGCCTCTTTGCTAAGTTTACAATGACTTATTTCTCTGATAGCTGAACATGACCTTGCTTGGGAGCCCCTGGGGCAGCTGTTGAGGTGTGAATTCACGTTAAAGGAATGCCTTCAGCAAGTGGAGGAGAGGGGAAGATTTGAAGCTGTGACACATGCTTTGTAAAAGCAAACTGTAGTTGTAATTGGGACAAGCTTTTCATGTGGGAGAGCAGACAATACGTGTCACAAGATAGTTTAACTTTTCATCTTCTGACACTTATGTTTAGCAGCACAGAGTGCCTCACAACCATTCATGTAATGTCTCTACACGATATTATTGAGAAAATAGGGCAGTGTGAAATTTGAGGTACGGGAGAAATCACAGTGTTTCAGAACATTCCAATTTTTCTCACGTAGATTGGGAGTTTGTCCCCCAGATAAATGAAAAAAGGATTTTGTTGTGGAAAGTATGGAAAAATAAGAATAAGAGTGCAATGTCAATAAAAATTTTTCTTGAAAGCAAATTCATTGACTGTGTAGTGTCATGAAAATTATGTTTTGGCTGGTTAGGAAAGACAAGGGGAATAACAAGGTAAGCAAATCAAGTTTTAATGCTGCTTATTTTCAGCTGCCTCTTGAAAAAGTATTCCTTACTGTTTTCAGTGTTGTGGAAATATAAAGGTTTTATAGCTAATGGAAAATAAAACCATTTAAAGGGAATAGCAAACTGGAAAAATATAAGTCCCTCCGGACCAGTAAACATTCCAGTAATCTCTTCAAGGAACTTGTTAATAAATTTGTGCCAAGTAATACTTCTAGTAGCTTTATATATAAATAGAAAGGAAGGAGCATCTATAATACTTTTAACTCTTCATAATGTTGTATAATGCAAAGTCTCTTCTTGAAGAAGCACTTCCATTTTGCAGAAGGCTGATCCTCTTGTTTGGTTTGGCAATACTTTCCAATTCATTTATACAGTGTTCTTGAATACGAGTATACCAAGATGTTCTGTCCTGTTAAAGTGATTTGCATGAAATGTAATTTTATAGCCTCTGCTCCTACTTCAACCCATTTAAATGTTTTCAAAGGCCACCACCATGTCTACATCATGCAAGCAATATATAGTTTTGTTTTTTGAATCAAGTGCTGCATTGAGAGGGGAATGTAGGTGGCTTAAAGGCTTGCTTTCGTACTTGGCCACAGCAGAGAGGCAAGCAGTAGGTGTCAGAAAGACACTCTTTGCAACCCTTCACAAGAAAGTCACAGATGAACTTAAAGTAGGCTGAGGTTTCAAGTTCTTTCAAAATAAACTGCAGAGCCAGATATAAAGGTGTCTAGGAAACTGAACTGGCCATTTGTGCAATACACTTGAAAGCAACAGAGCTGTGTATTAAAGTCATGATAAACCTCTGGCTTAGCTCGTGGATTAATATATTGATTTATTTTACTTAAGTTTATTTTTTCTTATTTTAGTTACTTCATTAATATCTCACCTCTCTCCTGTTAGACTTCTTCTGTTTTGCAGGTTTTTTTACTTATTATTTTGTAGGGGTATTGCATCCATGACTGTCTTCATTCCGGGGGCTGAAACAAGCACATACATAAAACAAGTTTGGTAATAGTAACAGTACCTGAACCAATTCAAAGACAAGGCATGATTTCACCAATTGTTCATACACTTATGTGTGCTCCTGTAAAATGCAGACATATCCCCTGGCCAGCTGGTGGTTTGGCTCATTTTTATGAGTTCTCCAGAGCAGCTTCTATATTAGATTACTCCCCAGCTGCAACCTCTGTAGAGCCTCTGTTGATGTTAAGATAGACACGTTTCTAACCTTTGAACGTAAATTAAATCAAAGCAAATGTTCAGAGAATAGCCATTCCCAGGAGGAGCTAAGTTTGGCACCCCATATTACATTGTCATCTTACTTCTGACCAAGAAATAACAGATTGGAAGTCCCTTCCAAGTCATGTCAATGATCATGGATAGCTGGCCTCACAATTTCAAAACCCTGTGTATGGACATTCAGCCTTGAAGCTCATGCCTACCCATGCACCAGCAGAGGTGCATGCTGCTGCTGTGTCCCCAGCTAAGCACACTGCCCTCCAGAAGCAGGACCAGGGCCTGGGAGATGTACCACATCTCCATCTATTTCCTTCTGGGAAGCTCCTTAGATTGTCCTTAGGAGAAGTAAGTCCTGCCTGAGAGGGCTCTCCTCCTTGCCATCAGTTACTGAAGCAGAAGGTTAGTGCACTGGGATGTGGGGAGAGATGCTGTTTTGGGAGGAAAAGGAAAACAGCTCTTACAATTAAACCTGAAATACAGAAACTAAAATACCTTAGTTGTAGCACTCTTCCTTACTTTCTCTTCCAGCCATTTTTGTTATTTCATATCTCTTACCTTTAATCACCAAAGTATTGGCCTCTTGGGGGAGGAGGGGTTGGAGGAAAGAATGTAGAAGAGGTGTGCATGGGCCAAAGAGATCTTTTAAGCAAAGTTTTTGTGAATTGCCATTGCTTGTAATTTTTACACACTGAATGAACAGTGAGTTTTAGACAGAATAAGGCCAATGGATACACTATTATGAATGTATTTGTGTTTGTAAATTAGAAGAGGGGGAAAGAGACAGCAAGCTATCAAGAGGTGATTGCTAGGGAAAAATAAAGGGAAAGAGACCGTAACAAAAATGTGACAATTATGGCTCAGGGACTCTCACAGAGTCTGTGACTCCTGCCGTAGTGAGCAGTGAGCATGCAAGGGAGGATGGGACAGCTGGCTGGGACACAGCGCAAGGCAGATGACACTAAGGAATGCAAAATAAACAGCAAAACAAAGATACTCAGAAAAGCAGCCTCTGCCAGAGCAGGGAAGCCAGGCTTTCCAAAAGATGCCTTGCGGCAGTCACCCTATGGCCAGGCGCAAGCCGGACAGAGCATCCACATGCCTTCTCAATCCCATTTGGCTCCAGCTCTGACTACTCCATCCTTGCTTCTTTCCTCCTCTGCTCTGAGGCTGTGCCACCACAGCTATTAGTTTTAGTTTCTCTTCTTCTTCCAGTCTTGCTTCTGCCTTTCTGCATCCTGCATAATTCAGTGAAAATGTTTGCGATAAAAATCAGCAAGAAGACTGAGCTTTTACTGGTGTTTTACAGTGATGGTTAGAGTAAATGCTCTGGAAACATTGTAGAGAGAAATATAAATACTGTAGCTAAGGGCTATAATTCCACCTGAAATGCCAAGTTCTATAACCAGCATAGCTTGGTTGTACTGAAAAACTAAATGATAGACTAAGTTACTGAAGGAAGCTGTAAGTAGCTATTTATGAGAAAGAGAAATGTTTGTATTGTTACACAAAAGTGTTGAGTAGAGGCATTGTCTGACACTGTGATGAGCATCTAGAATGCAATAACATTCAATAGCAAACTAAAAATATTTATAAAAATAAAATGCAAACCCAGGAAAAACTTGCTCTTCAGAAGATTAAATTTAGAAATGTTTCTGTCATATGTTATTGAGTGAAGCAGGAAAATAATATACCTACATTATTTTAGAAGTTCTCATGAATAGCCACAGCTATCTTGAAGAATCTTAAATATGGTTGTCTGGTATTGGGAGGGTGTTGGGTTTTTTTAATGGCATTTACCACCAACCCATCTGAATGGAAATGAGACTTCCCCTGGCAAAAGAAGATTTCTGCTCCGAGAATAGCCTGCCCCCAAAGTGAAATAAACTCTACCAGCAATAAAGATGGTTTTGATCCTGAAAGTGTTTATGCTAAAGATTTTACTGGCATTGCTTTGTCACAGGAAGATGTTAAGTAAGGGTGCTAAGTGAAAGTGAATTAGTTTAAGTGCACAAAAACCTTGTTTAGATGCTCCTTTTGAGAGTTAAAGTAGTGAGGAATTAAGACAACTTTGTTTGTGAATGAGGACTGCACCCTGGGGATTAATACATTTTACTGATTCATTTTTATTTTGCATGTTTAGTTAATTCAGCTTAACTTTCCTAACCATACTGGTGCAGGCAGATCTCGAGGGACAGAGACATGAGGCACTGCAGAGACCTACTCAACTACATTGTCTAAGTGATGACAAGATGAAAGATGAGTTAATTGATTGCAGATTTTTATTTTGGGTAAGTTTGAAGAGGCATTTTCTGTATGGTCTTGTGTACATAAGCATGTTGAGGAAAGTTCAGTCAATTTAAATAAAAGAATGAATTCAGAACACATTAAATCACTTTGCCTGAAAAGCCCCCACTAAGGTCCCTTTAATTTTGAATAACAGGGAGTAGTGTGACATGCACTTCTAGCTATGTGTAGCTTGACTCTTCTGGTTGTTTATTTCTATATCAGATCTAAATGTGTGACATAAATGTGCCACACCAAAATCCATATTTTATTCTTGGCCTCCCTAATAAGAGTAGCAGACACTAAAAGTCCAGAAATTCAACAAAATCTATTTATGTTAACTAATGTGACTTTTTTTCTGTTATTTGTTAAGATTTGGAGTGCATTCACTGGTCAGGCAAATATTTTATTACTTTCTAAACATTATTTCTTGTTTGAGAAACACTAGTAAATGCCACTTTTCACCTTGATATTTTGCTGTTGCTATGCTGGCAGAAAGGGTTAAAGCACATCGAAATTGCCTCCAATAATCAAGGTTGATGGGCAACAAATTTGGACTGTTTTGTGGTATAAGCCCACTTGTTGGTTGTTGTCACACTTGCTTACCTTAGGTATCTAACTTGGGTTCTCTTGGCTCCATTCATAGACAGAAAAAATAAGGTTTTTCAGAGAAGTTCAGAGAATCTTTCTTTCTTTCTCAACTACACAAGAATCCGGGGGTGATTACCTGTGTGAATAGCCTCCTCCTGTTTTAGAGATTACTGCTCTTCCAAAAAGTAAAGCAGAAAATCAGTCTTAGAAGATGGTAATCAGTTGAACCACTAGGTCTGCTAATGACCATGTGCCTCACTCTTCGCCAACAGCGATGCAGTACATGATTGAAATAAAGGTGGTTATATCATATTTAGGCAGGTACTGTGTGTTTGTCACTGTGCTTAGCATAGCTCTCAGGGTAGAGGGAAGCTTGTACGAAGAACGCAAAAATAATTATCTTTTAATTATACAGCAACTTTCAGTTGTTCACTTACATACTTGTTCTTCAAGCTGGAGAAATGTCTCAGATGCTGCCAAACAGGCTGCAGCTGAGCACACACTGTTGTTTAGTTTAGCTTTCAACAGGAAGCAAGGAGCACAGTGCGAGATGAGCTGCTTGATTAGCTCTTTGATGTATAATGTATAAGTGTGCCTCTGAGGATGAGGTCTTGTAGAGCACGGGACTGAGATGCATAATAATTCTGTGTTGAACCTGCCTTAGCAGCTTCAAAAACTCCCTAGTAACAATGGGACTTCCTGCAAAAATACTAGTTCTTTAAACAATCTGCAATTAATTGATAATGGATTTATACCCATTATATGCTGATGGGACTGCCTACATGGTAGAGCAGTTAGAGAATTTGTAAGGGGGTGGGGGATGTTCAACAAAGAAATTCAAGATTGTCCATTGTTTTACAAGAATTTTAAGTATTAGGAGGGTATTTCATGTTTCAGTAGTTTCAAAGGTAAGTTTCAGTGCTGGTGTGTTGCAGACATCCAGGTACTGTATGACAGCAATTGGGCAGTTGTTCAGTTATTGAAATGCCTGCTCTAAAATGGGTGGTTTGAGCAAAGAATACACATCAGCAGATGAAACATGGCTGCTTTCTGTTTAAGTTGGACAATCTGGCCTCAAAAACTACTGAAGTTATTTTGACAGTATTATCCAGAAGGAAATTAGCTACAAGATGGAGAATTTACATGTTTTCTGCCTGTTTACATCACACCTTTCCATAAACTTTTAAAAAGTGTAAAAAGTTCATTTTTGCCATCTGTTAACAGAGGAAATAGTAGATTTACCTGCTTCCCGTAGTGGCTGAGAGATGTGGTAAGTCTTGGTAATGCACATTAAGATCCTCAAATGGGAAGGAAGTCTTAGACCAGTGCCTGTCGTTGTTTAAGAGCTTGCTGAAGCTTCCCCTAAAGGAACCCGCTCCCTTCCCCAGATACTGCCTGCCATTCTGCTTGTGGTTTCCGACACATGCAACAGATGGTGCTTAATGTTGTATACATTCCTTATATGCAGCATACCCATAAATTAATTTTGTATGAATTGCTTAAAACAGAATATGTTAAAATATCACATAGTTAGGCATACTTTCTTTTCCAGTGCTGCTTTCATTCCTTCTCCTGTAGTTTTATTGTGTGCTTCTAAAAATACGATTTGCACTTTTGTTAAGTGGTAGCATAGATTTTTGCCTTTTCCTTTTCAAGAGTTAGAGGACAAATTATAACTCATGTTCTTCTGTAGTTAAGAGTGACTAGAAAATCTGTTAAAGCCCTCCTCTATACAAAATTTACTACAATGCTATTTTTGGATATCTATTCTTAAAAGTTTTTAGCTGAAGCTATTTAAAGAATTGTAACAGTTCTCTTTGACTTTTACAGTGGTTGTAAAGCTGGTGGAAAACTGGCCCTAGTTCTTCTTTTTCGAGCCATTGTTCCATCATCGCATTACAGTTCTCAGAATCTCATCATCACTTTGCATGCTGATGTGAGCTTTTTGCTCAGTAACAAAAATGAATTGACTCATCAAAAATTGAAAGCCAAATCATATATACTAAGCAGAAAGCCAGTGAAGTTACCTTGATGTTACACTGAAGCCGGAATTTAGGTTGTCCCTGTCTTTCACTCAGAAAATGCTGTTGCCATGAGAAAAGCCTCACTTAGGGAAGTATTTTTCATACATGAAGATAAAGGAAATGAAGATCTTGTATTCTTCTAAAATTGCTTGAACCATGCAGTGAGATTTATTGATATGCAGATAGTTTAACCACACATAGGCAAATATTTCCTCCCTGGCATTAAAGAGGGACCTTTTGAGATTAAAAACCATTTTTTGAGAGCATTAAGTGCTTGTAAATACAATCCAAGGTTGGGCTACTGTAGAATAATGCAGATGTCAGAGGGTTGGGAAAGTGTTTCCGTATCATTGAATATTTGCAAGATGGTGAGGGTGCCTTTAAAAACCCATTCGTGGCTAGTATTGTGATAAATGAACTGTACTACAAATTGAAATAAATAATCTACCTCCTCAACATGAATTGGAAGTGTGGTGCTGTGCTCTTAGAAGCACATCTCCAGCTCTTCCTTCACTTTTTGTATCTTTAACTTTGGGTCTTGGAACAGTACTGAAAGTGGGTTATCTGTGACAGAAGAAAACAGCCAACTACTCTTGTCTTCAATTTTAGTGCAAATTAAAAATTGGACAAGCATGAGAGTTTACCTAAATTTATAAGTGAAAACAAATAGAAAGGTTGCTAAAAGCTTCTTGGTAGTTCATAATGGTAAATCACTGTAACTACAAAGAAGGAATTTATAAAAAGTTTGCAGATGATGAGTACATGTAATTGGTACATAAAATGATTAGGAAAACTAATAGGGACATTTAGGGCACAGCAAGCATAAGACTGAAGAAAGATATAATCCAGAGTGAGTTTGGGCAAAGCAGTAAGAAAATAGAGTTAAAGTAATACCACTACATGAGCAAGTAAAAATAGAGTACCGAAGTTACATCAGAGCAGGGAAGAGGGGTTCACAAAACCCTTTTATTGGCCAGAACCATGGAAAATGGAAGTACAAAGAATGTATTTTGCTTAAGTGCAGTTTGTGATCTTATGCCAGGATTGCTTTGCTTTTAGCGACAGAGCTGAGAGAAGGTGACAGTTGTGGCTTATGTGGTGAGATCTACCAGGCAGCACATTTTTCAAGCTGAAAAATGGCACAAACTCCTGGACCGGTATCACAGGAAACACGATGAGTGTAAAAACAGCACTGGTAGATGCATTAACCACTATCACTACTGCACCTATTTCCCCTTTCCACAGACAGAAAATCAGAATCAAGAAAAGCAGCTCAGTGAAAATGAAGGTCAATTAGGTTAAAACTAGTAGTAGCACTACTAGTAGTAAGTAGTATTAGTAGTAATAATTATGCTAATTAGTAGTAATAATAAAGGCAAGAATACATTCTAGATACATGTGGTACATACTCATTGTGTTTTCATTTTAGAAAGAAATGGCAAAAAAAAGGCAAACCTGTATTTACTGATCTGTCATTTAGACACTTTGTCAATAATATATCATCTTAAAAATAAGCCCACAAAGAGTAGGAGACCTTTCAGGAGGAAATGTTGCACAGACCTTGTCAGGAGTTTTATGAGTGAAGGCTAATTACCCCTTCCTTTATTTTGCAGCACTAAAATCCAGCACTATACCTACCTTTTCTTACAGAAGCCTGATGAATATTTCATGATATTCCTTTGAGGGTTAGTGATGACAGCAATTAAGCACCTTCCCTGTCCCCTGTGACCTTTGTCGTCTGGACTGCCGCACAGCGTGACATGCCCATTTGGAGGGGTGAGATGTGAGGATGTGCTGATGTAGCGCACAGAGCAGGACAGTGTGTGTACATACTGTCGTACAGTCTGTGTT
Source organism: Pezoporus flaviventris (assembly GCF_033815535.1). Lineage (NCBI taxonomy): Eukaryota > Metazoa > Chordata > Aves > Psittaciformes > Psittacidae > Pezoporus > Pezoporus flaviventris. The sequence continues at coordinate 23,904,404 of NW_026892579.1, read as the reverse complement.
TACATTTTCTGTGCCTGAGGCACACAGGATTTTTTTGCAGGAGCTTAGAGTAAATTAAATTCAGGTGCTTTCTATGAGGCATGTTCCCGGTGCTTATCCTATTGTTGTGGTACATTGTTTACATGCCTTGCTTTCTAAGCCTATCTCTTCAGGCTTATTTATTTTCCTGTAAAGTTATATGGCTACGTCTGCCTTACCCAAGTGACTGTTGAACCCATAGTCCAGTTTTGTTTATTCCTTTGGGTCAAGCTCCATACACTTCTGCCAGTGGTCTGGCACTGTATCCCTTGCTGTAAGGGAAGGAGTTAAATACGTGGGGTAGTCCGGCAGTGAGAACTCAAAGGCTGGATATTTGAAGTCGGTTGTTGGTATAGTCTCTCTCTGTGAACACCCTTAGGCATATTACAACTTTTCTGAATTTTTGTCTCCTCTCCTTTAAAGACTTGTGTGTAATATCCTCGAGTAAATAATTCTGTGTCTGTTCATGTATATAGTCATTTGCAGACTGGAAATGCTCATAAATTATTTGTGTTCGTTGAGTACTGCCTGAAGGCATAAAAAAAACCAGCAAAAAACCTGCATTTCCAACACAGCCCTTCCCTGCCATATGCATTTCTACCTATGTGGATTTTGGCATGAGGGTTTCCTTGTAGTTGCAATGCATGAGCGAACCAGTCAGTTGTATGCTTCAGTCTTTGGTCAAATCAACCAAAATGGAAAAAATGAGACTCCCATTTTTTGCAAGAAATGTTGAGCTCCATATAGCTTGTTTAAAGATTTTTGAACTGTTCAAGTGTGGAGATTACATTACCCCTCTGGCATTGTTGTTGGTGGCTCCTGTGTTTAAAATTATTGCTTTCACCTAAGTATAGCAGAATCGTCTTCCCTTGATTTTGGCAGTATACAGCCTGTCACTCCCATTCTTACTGCAGTAAACAGTAAATTTATAGGATAATTTTTAGAAAATAAATACAATACAGCAAGGTGAAGTTTATAGAGCCTTTTGAATAATTTTAGTTTGATTGTGTTAGTAGAAGGTTAATGCAATTGCCAGCACTGTAATTACAGATTGCTAGGAGGCCAAGAAAAACAATTAATACCTCCAAAACGGTGGCTTAGGGCTGAAGAGTTCATATGAACCACTTAGTCTTACTAATATTGGTTCAGAGAATTATATCCCAGAAGACTACTTTTTTCTTAAGGGCTTCTTTCCTTATCGCAGAAGCTGATTTCCTTTCTCCTTACCCTTCTCCACAAGCTGGAAGCTCTCAGAGGACCTCTCACGTATTATACCACCCATTCATTAGGATCCTGGGGCCCATGGGGCAGGATTTCGTTTTCCATCCTGCCTCTCAGGATGGATCCATGCTAGCAATTGGGTTTGCTTTCATGTTAAAACAGTAGCGAAAGTGGGTTCATGAGTTGTAGCCCAGTCTGTGCAGGTCTCTGGGCAACACATCCAACCTTCTGCCCCACATCTGGATGCAGGGGAGCATGGTGCACCTGCCTCTGTTGTGCCCTGCCAGCCATGGATCACTGAGTGTCAGGCTTAGCCAGGCTTTTCACTGAGATGTTTTTATTTGGAGTCCTCCATGTAACTTTTAACTCTAGCACTCATGGCCAATGCTGGTAAGGCAGCTGAAATGTCACAAGCACAGGGATCACTACAAGCCCCTGAGGAGTTCTCCCCTGTGCCACCCACCCACTGGCAGCTGTGGCATCATAACAAGGGCTGGGTGCTGCCAGAGGCCTGGTGCCAGGAGGACAGGTGGCATCAGGTGGCATCAGGTGGCCCCAGACCCATGTCCTGCTCTGCAGCCTTGTCTGAGCCACCACTGTCCTTCCCTTCTTTCCTCCGCATCCTTCACTGACCTACCTCCAGGCCCTGATGCACAGCAGAGCTGGCGCCATGTGTGGGCTGTGCTTCTCTTGATGAAAGCTCAGGGAGAAGCTGTGATGCCATGCTGAAAACAGCAATGCCAGAATCACTGCTGGGGAGAAGGGGATTGAAGCTTATTACAGAGTTAAAAGGTCTTTTAAACCTTCTGATAATGTTCTGCCTGCCTGTGGCTATAAGTCTATACATCTGGTGGTTGAATCCTTAAGCTCTTGTAAAAGGCTGGGACCAGTAAAACCTTTTATAAACTTTTCCAGCACAAACAGGGCTAGAGAATACTAGAACCAGTTTCTGAGATAAAAGAGAGATCTTATGGGACCAAAACTTCTGCGCAGTGTTTCCACTATAATCAGCTTGTGGATTGTCATTGTTACATAGCCTTCACTGACACCCTAGCACTACTGCAATGAGTTTCAGCCTGTCTCTGAATTAGGGTTAATAACGCATTTGTCATGTGTGGTCGGATAAGGCAGATACTGAAACACATCTATGGTACAAATCATTAATCAGGTTTTACTAAGACCAGAGAAATCAAGGAATGATAACAGGGAAATGGAAAAATCCCCCTTTGATACGTGTATGTTGTTGGTTGTGTTAAAAGACCTACTTCATTCTCCTGCATCAGCCTCTGAATGAGGATGTCAGGGACATCCCAGCTACTTGTTGGGATTGACATTTGTTTCCTTTACTGCTTGTGACCTACCAGCATGGCTCCATGCCTATCCCAAACACAAAGTTTAAAAGAATAGGTAATGTGAACATGCACACTGGTGAAGGTTCCTAGGATGTTATTGCAGCTGTACATTTTAGGAGTCATTTAACTAGAGAGTTATTAGTGAAGTGTTTAGTTCAAGAACTTGATATGTCTGCTCTGACTACTGTGTTTCTAAAGCTGAAAATGATACTGTCACTTAGAGGGTACAAAAAGTGAGTGATTACGGGTACTGGCAGGAAATCAGAAGGGTGACCTTGGCAGCAGAAATGTTCTAGAGCAAGTCAGACACATTTGGCACATGTCTGATTTCTTGAATCCAGTTCTGGGACTACAGGAGATCCACTCAGTATTTCTGAGGCATCAAGCCTTCTGTAACTGAATAACAGACACCCTGTGTCTAACCAGAATGGCTACTTCCACCCAAAAATCCCCATGCTGACTGCAAAAAAAGTCTCAGGTGTTAGAGTTCTTGAAGCTACTGGTTATCTAAAAATTCTGCCTATGAAGAATTTACACACACCTAACATGGCAGTAAAATAGATGTGGATTTCTCAAAATTTTTAAGAACTTTGGAAAAGGTTTTTGTAAGAATTTATGCCTGGCTATGTCTTTGATTCTAGAAACATTTTAAGAACACAGCAGTTACCTTGTTATTTTACCCAGCAACGTACTTGGGTAATGCTATATGGCCATCTATCGTGTATGGTATTATATGATCAAAACAGACACTGAGAGTCATCTAGTCCATTATTCTACCGCCGGGAAAGTTCAACAAAATATTTTTCATGGCATATTTTGCATATGTAGCTGATTCAGTTATTCTTTTATAGTATTTTAATGGAAAGCTTCTGTTTGGAAATATAAATTCCAAAATTTTGAAAGCATATCCTAGTGCCTTGTATGAAATTCCCTGATGTGATAAACCATATCCTATCTATCCCCACACCAAGAAGCAGGTGGTTTACTCTCTCTGCTCTCTGCAAAATTATCTAAGCAAAACTAGTCATGCTCAGGAATCTACAGAGCATTAAAAAAAGAGTACTGCAGGATAGAGACCTTCCTTGGTCCTTTGGCTCTTCCCTCACTTCTCCTTTTCCAGACTAGTGTTTGTCATCCTGGCCTCAAAATCAGTGTTGCACTCACTTTTTCTTTATTTGAATCTGGGGTTTTTTGGCCTTTGTATTTCAGAGGAAGTACCTGTTAAATTGTTTGCGAAATGGAGTGGTCCAGAAAATTTGATCTCATAATATTTATATGAAGTATCATTGTAATAATAACACTAGCTGGTGTTGAAAGAGAAATAGAAACTCTTTAGTCAGGTACAGCAGGAAAAGTTTTATGGCAGATGAAGGAAAAATTCTGTAGCAATAATAATCAAGCAATCTGGAAACTTCCCTGATATTAACCAAGTGTGATATATCAGGGACAGTAATTTTTAAGTTCTGTGTTTTGACAAGGTTTTGTTTTCTATATTTCGATATTTCTGAAAATAAACAAAGGATTAAAATATATGAAGAATAAAGAGAAAACAGTGATGTTTCAGAGAGGATTTGATGTCAATGATATAATGCAGTTAACTTCTGTAATGAAAACACCTAGGCAACATAGAAGTCTGTGGTGCTAAGCTGCTGTTAAAATTAGACCTTGTAGATCTTGCTTCATGCACAACTGACAATCTTGTGTGCTTTTGCATTATAATGCATATTTAAGTGTTTTGAAATTGCTTTGGGGATAATTAAAATTAAACAAGGAGTCAGAACCTCAGGTGTAGGGTAAAAAACCTCAGAAGAAAACTGTTTTTTACTAGTGACATCAGCACAGGAATGCTGCAAAGGAACAACCAAGTATTCATTACTTTCTAACAAAGTTGTTTTCAAACAGTCTTACATTTCTTTAACAAAATCCAGGATTTGTATTGTTAGGATGGTGGTGTTCCAATCATAGAAAAATGTTTTATATAGCTGTTGCATCATAATTTTGGATTGGGCTAAGGAATGAGTGATCCCACATTCTTAGTCATGCACATGCATTGAGTAATCTTGATTTATTTCAGCCAATAGGGAAACTGATCTTTCCCTGAGCTTATTAAAAAGTTGATCTAACCTTATGGAGAACCTACTATAGCTACAAATAGTTACTCTAACTGTTTCCAGCAGTGAGAAGCATTTTCTAACATTTTTCCAAAGGCAGAAGCGAAGTATGTGCTTTTCTGTTATGGAGATGATGAGAGAAGAACAGAGACAAAATGAATTTGTTCATCTCTGTGGAGCTGTACCGCACCTGGCCCTGCAGTTTCGTCAGACTGATCTTCCCATTTTTAAAGTTGCTTGCAACACAAAGAAATTCTCTGTCTACTTATATGGAGGTCTGTCATCACCAGTGTACAAATGCCACTCAGCAGTACAAATTCATATTAAGCCAGTGGGAAAGGGAAGAGTTCTTCCTGTTTTACAGAGTTTCACAGAGGGCTTAATCCAAGAAGATGTGAAGGGGTCATTTAAAACAGATACTAGGTTTAGACTGGCCAGTTTGTAATCTAATTACTCAAAAGATGAAACTGTTCTTCTCTTTCTCCTTTTTTTAGATTATAAACGAAAGTATACAGCTTGTGATGGCATAATAGTTCAAATAAAAGCTGAAAAAGGTAACTGTATTCAGCTGTCACTGCAAGCAGCAGGCAGACAAAATCAGTGCTCACGCAGTTTCTAATACATTTCCCACATTTGCTGCTACAGCTACAATAGTAAAATAGCTTTGACGTACACTAATTTTTTATGTTATGCCTGAGTACTTCTGGACAGAAGTTCTCATTTCTTGAAATGTGTTCAAAAGCTAATATATAAACATTATTTGTGTGTCATGTTTCTTTGGCATTGACACTTTTTTTCTGCAAGGAAGGAGGAGAGACATTTTGTGATACCTCTAAGAGAATTTTTTAATTGTATTAGTAAAGTTGGATTGCAATCATTTTGGCTTTGATTAGATTATTGTGGAAATAAAATAGTCCTCTGTGTTTTTAACTTAATTCTCAGGACCTAGTTCTGATTTTTCTCTAAGGGCAAAATCAGCCTCTGGGTTTAATTATGTTGATGTATTCACAAAAATGATACTAATACTATGCCTAGAGGTGATTTAACACAGGGAATTAGGTTTTGTGGTCTTTTTATAAGTCTGAAAATTTTGATTTTACTTTTAACAGCATGCTTACCTCTATCACCCTAATGAGAAAAAATTTATCACAGTATAACTTACTTTTGCAGTAAGTATGACTAGAATCCCTCAGAAACAACTTTAGACATTCATTTTTCTCTTTCAATGTTGTACGTACTTCAGTCAATATTAATTTTACAGGGATAGTTTAAATGCCAACATTGTCAAAAGGATGAGATTTGGCTCAAGTTCAAGATATTTTATTAACATGCATGTAGTTGTCTGGAGACACTCTAAGCACTTTGTTCAGTTGCCTGAAATATGAGTATCTAGTGACATTTGAAATGTCCTAGAATATCTTAAAATACCTATGTGGCATCAATAGGTATGACTCATGATCTCTAGGAGACTTCCAGCCTTCTGGTAAAGTTGCTGGAGGCTGAACGTACTTTAAGGTATGACACTAGCAAAAGAATAACATCGATGGGTAAGCTCACCATGCAAACCTTGTTATACATACTCAATTAGCCTGCAGATCAAATTGGTTCACCAAAAAGTCTACTTCAAGGGTGGAAGTTACCTAAATATAAGCATCTAGTGCCATTTGAGAAACCCTAGTCCATCAGCATGGCACTAGCGTGGGGGTCCTTCAGCACTAAAAGGAACTCTTGCATGTCTAACAACGTGGGACACATTTATAGTAACTGAGATGCTGTTGGCTTTTCACTGTGCATATATTGCCATCTAACCATGGTATCTGGATCATGCCTGTATCTTCTGATCTCAGTTGTATAATTCGAGATCTTGATGGCTTATATTTAAATTATGAATCTGACATGCCTCTCACCAACATACACAGAAGAGCCCTAAATTGAAATCTGAATAGATAAGAAGAATTCTACCCTAACGTGTAGCTTTTGTTCAGTCATGTTGCAACAGCCTGCCAAAAAAAATGTCCAGAAGGAATATTTTAAATCTACATCAAATGTGAAAGATCATGATTAATAATAACAACAATCAGACATATAAGTTGCAATACAGATGTCTACATATATATGATTGTGAGTTATTACAGTCAATAGAGAGACCCTTTTCTATAATGCTTTTACATCGGCACAGGGTTAAAAGAAGGGGTGGAAAAAAATAAGTAAATTTATTGGAGATAAATATATCAACAGTTATTAAATACGAAAATACTAGGCCTGATGCTGGAAGTCCCTCTCCTGCACCAGTGTCTAAGGAAGTATTCTTCATGCTCCTCCTATTCACATACTCTCATCTATACTGCTACTACTGAGAGCTTTCGGACACAAAGGGCAGATGCACTGTGTCTGGGACATGCCATTGCTGTTATGCACAGCATAGTTAATTTCCTAATTCCTGCTTTAAAATATAAAACATTTTGAGCACATATCATCATCCTGAAAATACCTGTTCTTCAAGGGGACCACAGGCAGCTAGCCAAACTGCAGATGTCTGTGTTGCAGTTGCCTAAAGATGAACCCTTCATCTCATGTTTCAAACAAGAAGAGAAAAAACAGTTAAAATATGTCTTTAAAATAATTGAACTGGGCTATAGTTTACCTTGTGGCAATAAATTGCAAAACAGCTGCAAATAAGAGCAGTTACCTGATTAGTTTGCGATTCCTGCATTTTTGCATGCGCAGAACAGGATGCCTATTGTTAGAGCCTTTTTTCTCTAGCAAAAACATATTCCCTTGCAAAAGTATTATACTTTATCATAAGAAGTATATTTAGAACTCACCAAATTGTGGTTTGTGTCAGTAGTATAACAACCATGTATGAAATATTGAGAATTTCTGAGAGGTCAAATTGCTAAATAAACAAGTCAGAAGGGTTCCCCAATCCAACAACTGTTATGGGTCTCACACAATGCAAATAACCCTACAGCTCACCAGGGAGTCTCTTCTTTGTATGTTCTATCTTTCTTTTTTTTTCTGGAGGAAACTTTAAACTTGGTCGTGTTGCATAAGGATGTAAAGAATTGTCCTTAGCTGTAGATTTGGCATTATAGAGAATGTGGAAATAGTTTGTTATTGTCATTTATTATTGTTCTTTGTTACTGTCAAATTTTTAATTTCTCAGAATGAGAAAAAACCCTAACTTGTCTAGTAGGGCTGGAAGGGATTTCTGTGCTGGAGGACTGAGGTTCTCCATGGGAAGAGGGCTTTAAAGGTTCTAAAGGGAAGAGTGAGCATCAGTTTCTGCTAGGACAGGAGAATAGGTAAATGAGTAAGACTGAGTGGAACTAAACCAGATCATGGAGGGTGTTAGTGACTATTGCAGAGTCAAGAGCTGTTCAGCCTGGGCCATTTCTGGCCTTGCACAGAAGCAAAGCAGCTGCTAGCTTTTAAATAAGAGAGTAGGATAATTACAGATACTAAGCAGCCCATGGTTTAAAGGCTTCCTAGATGAGATTTTATACATAGGCTCTAGAAGACCATCAACCTACATTATTTTAGGTAGGGTCTTTTGTAGGGGAGGGATAGGTAGTTCTGTGTTTCGAATGCTAAACAAGGAGTAAATATTTGCCATTGAAATTGCTACATATGGTATATGTGCATGAAATGCAAGACAGTAAATGGGTTTGGATGCTGATTGGATGCTATTAAAATATGATAATATAATTGAATGTTAATCTGTGCAGAAGAGAAAAGGAAGAAGTCGAAGTCACAGAGAAAGTACACCTTTCCCATAGACAACCACTGACATGCTTTTTTCTCTCACTTCTGTAGAGAAGTAAAGAGAATTCTAAAGACATGGCTAAAATCTCTATTTTGGTCCCTAAAAGATAGCTTATGGGGAAGAAGTTGGTTTGTGTCTGATTTTGCAATTTTGCATGGGTTGTCTAAGATTCTCCTGGGAAGCTGGAGAAGAGGGGGAACTGAGAGATGCTGGGTCAGCAGCGCGCACTCGTTTGTGCATGGTTGGAAGAGGAGCTTTCATAGGAAGTGGTAGTTGTTAGACTATCTGCAGAGCTGATTACGTATTTGTTATACTGCCTGGAAAAGACAGCAATTCACTGTGAATAATTTCTCAAGGTTAGTAAATGCCAGATACTACATTTGTTCCTTGTCTTTTTAGGGCTTTTTTTCAGAGGCAAGTAGAGAAAGTGTGTTATAGTTGAGCTCCCATCATCACATTCTTTAGGTTTTCTAGATTCATTTTTCCAGACATTTTCTCACACACCACTCCCAAACCTTCATTTCAAAGGGTTCATGCTGTCACCTGGATATGCGGAGGAGAGCATTTTTGACTTGTCACTGAACAGTAACTGTTCTCTTGACCTGCATCTAAAACAAATATGGACCACAACATCTGTTCTAGTAAAGCATTCTATCTTTTCAAGAAGGCTTAGCCCAAAGGGTGACCTGGATGCTTGGCTCCACTAGTGCAGTAAAATTGTGCCTGACATCTGTTTAATGCAACTACATGGAGCTTAAAAATGAAGGGCAAGCTTGAGAATTCAAGCTGATGGAAACCTGCTGCCAATGCAATGTGTGTGCTCATGTAGTTTATTAATCTTGTCAGTTGTTATTACCTTTTTATCTGGATCCTGTTAACTTAGGATTTGTATGTAACTCATGGAAAAGGTACGCTTTTGTTTTCTTTGGTCAGATATCAGAAATCTGTTGACATGAGTCTTCAAAGCATTAAGTCAGTAGCATCATGGAAATTTGGCTGTGTTTTGAGCACTTGAGTAGCTATAAAAATTAGACTAGATTATTTTAACAGGCTATTGTTCCACAATCTATCTCATCTTTCTTTTTCTTTATTTCTTTTTATAACTTTCAAGTCATTTAAAACTACTTTGCTTTTATTCCAAAGTTCAGTAAAAGCTGTTGCTTAGTCTGTGTCTGCAACATTACGTACCCACTCAGTATGTCAACAGTACATAGAAAAACAATCCTAACAGCTGGTACCTTTGCATATGGAAGAGTATCATTCTGTAACAGACAACTTCTCTTAGTTTCATTTTCTTAGAACAGAATAAAAGAGCTAAATATGTTTATGCAATAAAGAACAAAATAGTAGAAGACATTGATTTGACCTTCTGTTTCTTTTATTGCTCTGATTTAGTAACATTTGACTGTTTATTTCTTGTTGGATGATCTCTTTGCTGTGGACCGTCGGCAAATGTTCTAGTGTCATCTAATCTTTACGTTTCTCCCTTGACCCTCTTCACAGGAATAGACAGTTACATATCCTAATGCAAATCTATGATCAGCACCCATCCATGCTCCCAGAGAGTTCTTCACTGTAGCATCTCACTGCGTTCATTCTGAATATCTTTACAGTCTTCCGTTGTGAGCCCTACACTCTCATCTTGCTGTTATTTAGGGGACCAAAGTCATCTCTAACTATAACTCTTCATCTCTATCAAAAATATTCTTCACTTGTGCAATGTGTAATAACATTTTATTACCAGTTGCAATGCTTGAACATAGTCACTGTTGGTTTGGGGTTTGTTGCTGTTATGCATTATTATGTAAGAAACACTATAGTAATGATTTACTGAACTACTTTTTATGTATTTTTAGATGAACCTCTTCAATATTTTGTGCCAGTAATCCATATAATTCATTATTACCAGTGCTACCCCTCATAGTACACTACCTTTAGTTTCTTTCCTTTGATTTTCAAGGCTCTTACAGGAAAATGGCCTAAAGACTTTCTGTGGTTTGATTTGTCGAGGGTTTTAAAGTGAAAAATGAAGTTATGTTTTCACAGCCCACACAAAGTCTCCGTAAACATAGTGCTATTCCCTGCACTCCACCTCCAGCTCAGCAGTGAGTGTCTCCTCACTGGGAGCTCCTCTCAGGGTGGCACTCAGGTCTGGCAAGTTATGACGAGAGTCCCTCACCCACTCTGTTAATAACTTGGTCAGAAGCCTGCAAGATAGAATATTAATTGGAGAAAACATGGATTTGATGGCCTGAAATAGCTGGGGATTGTGTTGGCTCTTGATGTCATATCCAGGCCTGTGATACTCCATTCAAGACCATGCCACCTATATATGGAATGCTTTCCAGACATGCTCAAGATACCACAGCTTGCCTCTAAAAGATTACTATCTAAAGTCTGGTTCCTTTTCTTTGAGTTAATTTTGTAGCATGCATTTTTTAGCAGTGGGAGGATATTTTTAGCTATACAGTTCATTTCAATCACTCTTCTTAGGGGTTGCAGTCTCTTGGTTTTAACCACTATCAGTACTACATCACTACTTACATTACACATTATTTGTTGTGTGATATAAGTGAACACTCTTATTGTAGTCAGAGCATATTTTCTTTCATGATACTGCATTTTATATCATCTAAATGGCTTTCGAGGCGAAAATAATAAAACTGTTAGCATATTACTTGAGTTAGATTTTGAAGGACGACTGTAGAAAGTGCAAAATTTTAAGAACTTCTGAAAAATCTCATGAAGTACATATTTCCATCTTTTGCAGCTAAACACTTTTCCAAAATGTCCCCTTAGGGTCCTGGTGTTTTTGCAGCCATCACAAAAGAAAGCTGGTCCTTGGTTTCAGACTTGGTTCTGCACCATGTCCATGTACACATTCCTTTTGACTTCAAGGTTTCTCTTGCAGCATTGGGCCTCATATGCAAACATACTTATTGTTAAAAATACTTATTATTAAAGGTTTCTCAGAAAGCTGTACTAAGAAAGTAGTTTCCCTTCATAGACAAAGCTGATTAGTGCTGTGCTTTATTTATTGCTGCCTGTGACGTCATTCAAAGCACTGTAGTGGGGATGCTAATGGAAAAAGGAAGATGTGGAAATGCTGGCTGAAGTGCTGAAGTATTGAAGCAGCATCTTCCTGAGATACTTCCTTGTTGAATATCAAGGTGTGTGATGCATAACCTTTTATTTCTTTTGGATTCATTTCTGTTCATAGGCTTTCAAGGAGTGATAGTAGTGAGAAATAGCTCTTCTGTATTTTGGTAGTCCACTGATGTCCTGTAACCTAATTGATTCTCAGTATAAAACCCTGAGCTTTGCTTATTATGGTGCGCAGCATTTCTGGAGTTCTAACTTCATTGACATTTTCATGCTTTGTCACAGTATTTATTGAAGACATTTAGTAATAATTTTTTTTTGCCTAAATTCACTTAGGTTCATTTTGTTGGTGTAGTGATGAAGATAAACCCACTATTCATCTGTAACAAAAAAAAAATCATTTTGGGTATTGTATTGCAAATTGTATTCTGAAAAATATCTGATTAAGTCAGCAGGAGCTTTTGTGGACACTTATGAGCTAGTTTCTATGCCTGGTAATGGTAGTAGTGTAATTGTGCCAGGCTAGAGCACAAGTGTGAGCTACTCAGCCTGTCTGGAAAGCTGGGTGAATTATGGGACAGCTTGCCTGAGCTAAACTCTGCACTTCTTTGGCTGCACTTTGTCAGAACTCAAGCTAGCTCATTTAAAGCTGACCTTGGCAGGCTGATGTACGCCACAGTCTCACTGTGTCTTCACACCTTGAAGTACAGTAAAGGCCCATCTTTGCTATGGCTTACTGCAATAAATACATGTTTCTCAAACCCCAAATTTCTTACAAAAATAAATATATATATTTATTTATATATAAATAAAAATATATATAAGGGGGGGAAGTGGCTGATTTCTGCATTTCCTTTCAGGAAATCTTAACCTTATTAATATCAACAGTAAAAATTCATTCTAAATGAATTTTAGGCATGGGATCACGGTGTGTCACCCTAGAAATGTGTAATTCCTGTTTCTGCATCTGTCTTCCTACAAGTGTAATGCATCTAGAAAATCTTCACATGAACCCTTTCTGTATCACTGTGGCAGTCAGGAAAATATCTACTTATGTTAAGCTTCTTTTCTTACTAAACCAGTGGGACTGAAAAAATGTTTCTATGCCCTTCTGCTTTATAAGGAAATGAGCTTGGATAAATTTGCATGAGCTTAAAAGATTGACCATTTCTTCTGATACTTTAAAGATGAAAGAGACAAAAGAAACATAGTGTGATTCTGTCAGACAAATTAAAATCATATTGATTAGGGTATTTTCACAGTTAAACGTTGAAGAACTTGGTACAAATATGCTGTCTGTCTCTGTTACTGAAAACGGAGCAGTTGCTTCAGTCAGAAGTGGATACATCCTGTTGTTGATTAGTTACAATACCAGAATTGATGGCTTGTTTATCCAAATGTTACAAATTCTCTGGTGTTCAGTTTTCCTTTTGCAGTAGCTGTTGCCTCTGCTATACAAATGTGGTTACCAAAATGTGGTATTGATACAAGTGAGGAAGAGAGAGTCTTTGGTGATACTGATGCAAAATATGCAAACAACTTCAGCTAAACATAGCTTTACCATGATTTTGTTATATAAATGTCAACTTGAAATTAAATGTTATGGAAACATTTCTTTTATCTTTATGGACTGTACCAGCTGCACAGTTTTCTCAAGTACAGTTTACATTTATGATGTTGTTTAAATCTATCACATACATTCAACATGCACAAGAAGAATTTTTTAAAAGCAAGCTGTTTGCATTTGAGCAGTAATTACCTACGGGCCAGCTTCAGTCTTCTCATACGCAAGAGAAGTTTGTTCTGACTCCAGGGAGACCAGGAGTCACTGAAGCTGGTAGCAGAAGTTTGATTTTTCCAGAGACTAATGAGCTCAAGAATTCTTATGCATGTTGCAGGGCTCACACTGTATCATTATTTTACAAATCATGGGCAAATTTCACAATATATAAACCATTAGATTTATTTTATTTCCCTTGGGTAGTTTGCAATGCCATTGCAAAGATTGCATTTTAGCCCTTATTTTTCTCTATGCGTCTGCTTTGAGGCTTACCTAGAAACCGGAATAATAAGAAAAATTATAATTTTAAAATAGGGTTGTATTGCCCCAATCAATTCCTCTTATCAGACAGGATGCAAATATGTTTTAAAATAGCAGTGCCCTATACATCACAATATGTTATTGTCCCTGTAGTGCAAAGTGTAAATATTAGGAACTACACATAGCATTAGAGTGTTGGACTAGCTCAGCCTCAAAGTTTAAGCTGCATCCAGTTAACAAATCTGGTCGTGAAGCTACAGACAGAGATTATTCCAGACACATCACCCCACTGTGACTCACAAAAAATAGACACCAACATTCATTAACTCTGCCAGCCTGCTTGGCCTGACATGGGCTGGGTTCAGTGGTCATTGGATTAGAATTTGGAAGTTAGAGCTCACTTCTGTCTGCTTCTCCCCTATTCCTGGAAAAAGATTTAATCTGTACCCACGTATAATAAGGATTTATAAAGGCAAGATGCAAACAGAGGAGATGAGCAAGACTGGTAATTAACTATGCCTCAGAATGCCACACAGAGATGGCATCAGTGCACTTTTTAAGGAGTAGGTTCAGGCAAACAAATTAAAAGATAGATCTTCATAGAGCTCATACTTGAACTTTGCAAATTATTCCCAGGTTGTGTGTGCATACTAAAAATACACATGGACTCCAGAACTGTGGTGGGGCAACCCGATAGCAGCAGAGAGCCTGTCCACATCCACAGCCTGAGGTTTTTTGGAAGCCCCTGAGTCACAGCCTACTGGTAAGGTAGCAGCTTGCTACCTCTCTTGGCATCCGCCACCAGCCACTGCTGCAAGGGCGGGATAGATTTTGGTCTGGTGCACTGTGGTCATCCATCAGTGAATGGCAAAACACTTCATTGCAAAGATTGTTCCATGACAAAGCAGACTTTCATGGACTTCCATTACGAATTTTATATTTCTTTTTAATTCTGAAAAACCAAACTATTTAAAGAAACTTCTAGATGCTTCATTTACCCGTTAGCTGATACATACTGCACATCTGAATCTGTGCCTGGACATTTAATTGTTGGCTTGAGCCTCAAAAGTGATCCACAGGCAAACTATGACTCCTGAGTATGTCAGCCCCTCAAAACAGCTACTCAGAGTTTCTGTCTGAAAATACCAGTTAATAGCTGGAAAATCTGCAGTGCTGGACAAAAGATAATAGTTTAGGTAATCAAGATATTATTAACATGTATCCTGTTTTTCTACTTCAGTGACCCAGGTTTGGTGGAATTTTTTGCATTTTCAGTAATAAAAAATAAAGCCCTCTGACAAACTAAAAACAGTGTGAACAAGTAAGACAAGGTATATCCAAAGTAAACCATGTCTCACTATAGTAAAACCAGCATTTTAGCTGAGTTGTAAGAAAAATAACAGGCAAAATAAAAAGAAAGACTGCCCCAAGAATAGCAATCCAGATAAGGATACTACAGGGAACTGCAATACTATTTTAGGTTGAAAGGCCTTGATATTTAACCTCACTGCTTCAATATTAGGTTTACAGGTTTTCAACAAAAAGATGCAAACTCAGTGAGGTTATTGGGGTAAGGATAGCTGGAAGAGATTAGCACCAGGAGAATGAGGATGCAGATCATCCCTTCCATCCCAGACCATCAAGCCCACTTGTTCTTAATCCGGTATATTGAGTGATGCACTCAAAAAAAAAATAGAAATGTGGTGATTATATTGTGAGGAGTAAAGTAATGTGAAGCTTGTGTCTCACATCAGTGTTTCTGATATAAGAATTGCTCCTTGGTATGAAAAAAAAATTGTAACTGTGCACAGTCAGGTGTTGTACCAGGCTGCCCAGAGAGGCTGTGGAGCCTCCTTCCCTGTAGATATTCACCACTTGGCTGGACATGGCCTAGACCATGATTTTTACGAATTCCCTTTGTAAAATAAGCCAGTGTAAATTTAGTTTTATTAGAGATTTATATGATTATTTTAACAGACAGTTTAAGCCCTTTCTATTTATTTGCCTGCAACTGTTGGAGCTCGGTGATGCTCTGGGCATACTGCAAAACTGTTTATTTCATACAGTTTTATAGACAGGTTTGACTACATGATCTTCTTAAGTTGAAAATGTTTCTGTTGCTTTGATATATTGGTTGATTGGGTTACTTTTTTATCTCTATGCTCTCATGTGGCTGGATGGATACTGTTAAATGATTTTTCATTTAAATCAAGATGCCTAGTCTTGCTCAGCATTTATTCTTTAAATCTACATAAATAAATGCTTATAACAGGTTACAAAACAGAAAAGAAAAAGGTTCAGCTAGCAGAACTTGTTTTTCAGAGATAAATATATACAACATTTTTGGCTCGCCCTGCATCCACTCTTGCTTGTCAAGTTTCCTGAGCAATTAGGAGACAGGCAGACATGCATCTCTGCTGGAGGGAGAAAAACACCACTCTCACTACAAGGAGGTGCAGTCAGCTGGTGTATCTCAACTCAGAATGATTCCTGGCTGTGTGAGTGCTCTGTTTGGGTCCCATACATAACTTAAATCACTCCTAGCTTAGGAAGGATCAATTCTCAACTCTCATAAGGTTCTCATGTGTGCTTGATTTAACGTTTTAGTTAACTTTTTAAAGAGACTGAGAATTTGCAAGAGCCCTTCGATGCCTAACCGGTACTGATTTTTAATATGAAACTTTATGAATTGTAGGAGGCCAAAATTATATATCTAATATAATTTATATATTAATTATATATATATTATATAATTGTAGGAGGCCAATATATACCTATCATATATCTATGCTCCATATTGTTAATAAGGAGAACCACATTACTGTTTCTCATGATGGAGTTGTCTGGACTGAGCACACTGAAGGGTGTAAGATGCTGTAGTGGGAGTCATAGATGTATGACATAGAAATGTACCCTTGGCACTTGCACAGCTAGCTATCATTCTTAGCTGACAAGTAACTGTACCTCCCTGTAGTGAGAGAGGTTTTCTCCTTCCAGCAGATATCCATGACTGCCCATTCCCTAGTTGTGGGAAATTACAATCCTATTCACTAGGATGTACCATGAAACTACTGAAGGCTAGTGCTTTGTATACTGAAGCTCCAGAAAACTGACTTCAACTGTGTGGTTAACAAAAGGATCTCAGGGCTTCTTCTCCAGCCTTGAATCATACAGTCAGTGTTGGGAAGTATATACTTGCAGTCACCTCTGATTAGGCTGTGCACATAAATCAGAGAATCGTAGGATGGTTTGGGTTGGAAGCAACCTTTTAAGACCACCTGGTCCAGCTGCCCTGCTGTGGGCAGGGACACCTTCCACTAGACCACGTTGCTCAAGGGCCATCTAGCCTGAAGAGCACTTGAGTAAGTGCTACAGGATCAGTATCTGGGAAAGGAAACTGATGTGCTAAAGTGAAATTCATACAGCATTATCTCTGTGCCTGTAATATGTCTCAAAAATGCAAACTTGTTTAACACTAATTTCCAAGCAGGATGATTCTGGCAAAGAGTGCAAGCCACTGTAAGATAAAATGTTGGAAAGTAAAGCACCTTCATGTGCTGTTTCAAACAGACAAGCAGCAGTTTTAATGTGTTTAAGAAGCTCAAAGGGCAAGTTTTTCCCCTCATGGAAAATAAGTGATCACTTTGTGTATTTAACATTCGCATAAGCATAATAGTTGTTCCAGAACCTCTGCAACTCGGTATTTAATAAAATAACTCATTATCGAAACAGAAATATTATTATTGCCAAAGCAATGCATAAGCATAGCTTTGGCACACAGAAGCCAGACGTGAGCAGCAGCCGACTTCCTCACAAACATCCCAGGAGTGGCAGGTCCTGCTGCAAGCACACAAGATGCTGCCCTTCCACGATGCTGTGTGCAGCCACTGCTGGAGTGCTTAGCAGCAGTAGTAGCAGGGACTTCAGAATATCTTGTTTGATGCACAGAAGAAATGACATAGCCCTCTTTCCAATTGCAGTGATTATGAGATAAAAGACCCTGAAAAATAGAGGAAAATGAGTCACAGCTTTGGGCTTTGATTGGAGAGACTCAGGTGGAATAAAGCCGCATTTTGAAAAGTGTTACATCTTGCTTTAGGTCACTGCGAGAGCAGTTCTGTTCTCAAAGGAGTGTGTGATACAAAGCCACAAGCTGCTTGTTGTACCCCCCTCAGCAAGGCCTAGTGCTTGACAAGGTGCATATCTGCTGTTTGCTTTTAGCCAGTAAGAACTTTAAAGCATACAAGGAAATAGGTGAACACCCCACTTCCCCCCATTTTTGAGATTTTGTGCTGCTTTCATGTTGATCTTATGGATGAGCATAGAACCCCATGGAGAAAGGAGGTAAGTGTTGCTATATATACATTAAATCCAGGAAATTCTCATTGTCATTTGAACCCTTTAAGATGGGATTCTTCTTTTGCAATCTCACATGCTTCTGCCATCAGGTCCTGGTCTGTTAGTACTGCTGCCTAACAACAAGAAAGGGCACTTCAGATTCCAGAAAGCACAGAACTTATTTAGATTTAGAAAGACAAGACTAATGGTGTGGTATAAAACTGAACACCCTCTAACTAAAGTGCAGTGATTGATCCTTAGAAGTAAGTTTAATACTAACAATGCATTATGTTGGGAAAATATTCTGTGTTCCATTTATATCCTTGTTTACTACTGGGAGAAAACTGTAGGAAATTAACAGGGCTTTTTCGCTCTGGTGATATTTATGACTCATCTCATAATTCCCAACATAAGCCATACTTCTGCTGAAGACAACTGTAAGGTTTCAGTAAAGACTGAAATCCAGCTATTAGTTAATAGGATAAATTACTTTAGAGAAAGAAGATCTTGATCTTGGTACATCAAAAAAAACTTCTGAAAACCTTTTTTTCTTGGTGCCATTATGACATTATTCTGCCAAGTTTAATGATCCCCGGCATTTGTGGCTGCTTAGATTTCTATAGTAGCTGTGAGGGGTCCTGAGGCTATAAGGTAGGCTGGACTTTTAAATACTGTGCTATGCTTACTATTTTTGGAAGTTCTTCCATGAACATATATGATTTTGTTCAGGACAGACTTGCTCTTTAATCCTCATTCTCCTGACTGGAGTGTTTAAAAATATTATTCTATATTTCAGTATATTAAAAAGGTAATAAATTATTCCAGTCTTAATCAATCTGCTGAATGAAAGCATCATAAAGTGAGCAGATTAACTGCTGTTTGTCATTTTCAATCATTTTGTACCATTCCTCCCACAGCCATCACAGGGTGATATCATGGTGTGGTACAATACACATCAAAACTCCAATGTTGCCACTGGAAGTACCTTTCTCCATTTGAAAATAAATAAATAAATAAATAAGGATGGTTTAATGTCTTATCCAGTATTCTGGCAAAATGTGAGACTTAATAGCATTTAACATTTCTTGTTTTCTTTTTGTATCTTTTAAGCTGATGTGCTTGCTCAAGGAAGAATGATGCCTGCTTTATAGATCCCTTGAGAAATTTACCTTGCTGTTTTACTTTTTGTCTATGGTGGAATGGATTATCAAATGTGCATTTAATGACACTTTCATTGGTGTCCTATAGGTATCTGAGCTATTTCACTTGCTTGGTTTTGATTACATATCTTGTGATAGCCTTTTTGTTACTTTGTCAGTATAAGCCATATACAATTACTTAGCAGACACTGCTAAAAATATGACTCCTTAAAAATATGACAGGAAAGGTCAATTTAGATTGACAACACTCTTTTTTTACACTGCATACTTGAACTCTTCCATACTTCAATTAAGATACATAAATATCACATAGGGGAATGGAAAATAAAATATTGTTTGAATAAAATTTATGCATCAGAGCCTGACAAAATTAAGCTTTCTGAGCAAGTTGCTTCACCAGCAAGTTCAGTTCTTGGAAAATTTCAGACATGAAATTCCATTCAAATTTGTATATTTCTGAAAAAGGCAACAATTATTTTAAAGAAAGGGTATATAAAAAGCTGGCTTTGCTGCAGTCTGGTTTGGGGTTTGGTTTTTTTTTTTTTTAGTCTCAAAAATTGCTTTTAAAGTTTCCTATCCACTTTATTTTCACATTTTAAGACAATGAGGTCTTCATATTCCACCTCTCCATAGACGGGGTTGTGTTATTTCTGGGTAGAAGGCAGAGCGGTATCAAGCCCTTAACATGTTACACTCTTCCACTTGAAGGAAACCTTGAAGTGCAAGTCATTTTAAGGAAAGCCTACAGGAGAAATTTATGGGCTTTTTCTATGGGAGAGCGCTTGTTCTCCATGCGGCTTTTGTCAAACATTTTTAACAAATTGCAATAACCTTTGTCATATCTCATTTTCTTGCATAAACAAGTCACATTGAAACTATAAATGATGGAAAATTTAATCCACATGGCTTGCACTATCAAAACTGTTAAACTGTTTTCTTTTCCACCATGTCAGCAGTGCATTATCTGTTTTATAGGAATGTTGAAAAGATTACTTTTAAAGGAGATACCACAGGACCTGCATAAATGTCCTCCTCACTCCTGCACTAGCTATCGTTTTCACTTTCAGTTCTTCCTGAAGCTAGAAACTGCTTTGGTATTTGTCTTCCCATGTCCTATCAGAGAGGATATTTCCACCCACCTCCAAGAACTGTCTACTCAGAGACACCAGAAGTGCACTGAGGCTAACAAGAGCTGTCAGGTTTTTGCTGCCTTCCTGTCTTGAGCATGCACATCTGCTCTGGGATGCAACGTAGTACACCAGCTGTCAGTCCAACAGGATGCATACCTTCTCCTCTATGGCAACTTAGTGCCTGGCAAACTGTGTGTATGTATAACAGTAACTTCTAGTCCAGATTATGCTCTTTTTCTCTGACCCCATTAACTCCATGGAACACTGAAGCCTCCTTTTCTCACACACCGGAAGGGGGGAGAGTACTGACATCTAGCCATGGCAGGGACCTCGTGTAAAGCAACCCACTTATCAAGTATCTGTCTCTTTGCTTTCTGTGACAACTGTTCACCAAAACTAATAGTTCCAATGAAAGTATAAGTGCCATGAATGACCACCTCTTTCCTTCCTTTCTTTATAGGGTTTTTACTGGGTATCCACTTACCTAAACCTGTAATGGATCTATTGGTTCTAGACATCCAGTATAATCTTCAGCACATTTGTTTTTCTAATGCCTCACACTGATTTTATGCATTCAAGAATTTAAAAGTCATTTAAAGTTGGTACTTGGGTACTCAGTTCAGCAAGATCCTGGTCACTGTTAAGAAAACATGGGCACTGCTCCTGGCTGTGGAAGAAATTATTCCTGGAGGGGCTCTGATA
Source organism: Pezoporus flaviventris (assembly GCF_033815535.1). Lineage (NCBI taxonomy): Eukaryota > Metazoa > Chordata > Aves > Psittaciformes > Psittacidae > Pezoporus > Pezoporus flaviventris. Next base: position 23,883,463 of record NW_026892579.1, on the reverse strand, counting down.
GCTTCTTTGTAGACTTAGACCTTACCAATGCAAACAACTTTCCGTAAGTTTGCAAGAAACTTGCATTAGTTTTGACTTTTGACCATTGGGAAAAGTAATCTACTTTTCCATTGTAGCTAAGGTTAGCAAAAGCTTTCAAGCATTTTCTGCCTTCCATACAAAATCCAGGATAATGGCACTGCCAATGGTTCGCAGACAATTTTGGTCAAAATCCTGAATGTGCTTGCATTTATGGGGATTAAATCAGACCTCAAATAATACTGGAACATAACTCTGGTGGTCTCATCATTTAATTATGTCATTTTTGCAATTATACACTTTTATTATTTACAGAAGAGGTCAAAAAACTCTTTCCAGATGTTTAACTTCTGATTATTTTAATTCTAGCTGTAAATAACATAGCTAAATGGCTTTTAAAGATCTTCCCTGAGTGTACTTTTTGTGCTTACAATATTCCCTGAGTAGTGTTTTAACAATTGGTTTAAGCTGAACACCGTCTTCCATATGAACATAATCACAAACTGTAGTAAAATTATGTTGAAAATTAAATAAATGGAGAATTGGTGGTTCCTAATTAACCAGTAAGAAAAATTTATGAGAGGTGGATTGAATAAATATCAAAGCTTCTGAGTTATATTATCTTTCATAAATTGGCTTTTCTCCAATTAGTGTATACTTTCAGAAGCAGGAGAATAAGATGAAAGGATCTGCATCAAAACTGATTACTGCTGAAACAAAATGGTAGTTGCTGCTTTTGATAAAATACAATACTATGGCAGTGCTTGGATAATTTTATGGGAAGTTGCTGCCTAAGGCATATGTTTTACTGTCTGATACTGAATGCATGAGGAAAGACAATCTGTTTTTTCAGCCTGAACAAATATATGATCCAGATTGAACCACTAGAGGCCAAATATAATTGCTGTGTGTTTTGCTTTCTACTACTCACTACGTACAGCAGCATCGTCTTGTCTAGCATGTCATCATAACACACAGTTCAAATGATGGCATTGGAAAATACTTTTTCCTCTATTGAGGGTTATAAAATGACTATCCAGGGCTTAATGTAACCCTCTACACTTCATCTGTCACTGGAGAAATAGTTCATGATAGGAAACAGCTTATACACTTTGACACAACAGGGTTTGAACCTTATTTATTTTTGCTGGACAGATCCTTGTTTAACGTCTAGCCAGGTGAAAGGTGTTGCTGCATCCTTCATGCCTTCACTTCTAGCTGGGGAAAAAAAGAAGTGCTTGGTCTGAGTAAACAGTTTACATTATAAAAGATAGAAAGCAAATCCTGACTACTGGTTTACTTCGAAGGAAAGCACTACAGTGTAAGTAAAGTACAGAAAATATCCCAAAACACTTAATCTTTTTAATTTTGTTCCTACTATTGTGTTTTAGAGCACCTAGAAGTACGCATCTAGTTTTGTAAGGCTAATAGGACTGGGTTTATGTCCTCCCCCAAAGTGCTTACAGTCTAATTTTAGCCAGAATATGCTGAATGGCAGTAAAAAAAGTGTTCAGTGTTGGAGGGAAGAATGAGGGATAAAGGAGCAAGAACTGAATGTGTGAGTGGATAAATGCAAATATTTTTCTTTTATTCTTTAATAATAATAATAATAGCAATGCTTCATTCCTTTTAGAATTTCTGGAAAAACTGAGTATAAAAGGTTATAGAGGTTTGGAAAAATATCTTTCCAAGACTCTTATGTATGCTGTGAGGATTGTTTCTGCTTTTCATGGAAAATCTGCAGAACTATGTTTACCAGGTGCTAATCTAAAGTGCACCTGGCTTTCCTGAATATTTACCTTTATTTTGATTAATACACAGCTTAACTGTACTGATTCCCTCTCCTGACTCACTTTTCCCATCTATCGTGAATTAACGCTGTGCCCACAGTGATCTTCTAAATCACAGTTTAAAGAACTATGGAAAAACAAGTGGTGGATGAGTGGAGGATGGTTTTGTGACTGCAGGAGTGGGCTGGGACTTAAAAGGTTCAGGTTTATTCTACACATAAAGACTTTCCGTGTAGGCTTAGGCACGTTCCTTACCTTTTCTATGACGTGGTCTCCATCTATGATATGGGAACAACAAGCTTGCTTTTTTCCTGCTGTGTCTGTTTTCTGTAATTGTGCCATAAGAGGTCTCGTCCAAGTGAAAACTTGTACTGTGTGTTTGGATAAGACCCAGTACAACTGGGCCTCCAATTTAGTTGGTATTACTGGAAAACAACTAAACAAGAGCAATTTTTAATACCTAAACACAAAGGAAGTAAGAAAATATAATTTTAACTGATTCAGGACTAAAGAAATTCAGCAAAATAAATTACAACCTTTTACCATAAATTCTTAGTCACTTCTTAATTTTATTTTGCCCTCCGCGCAAGCTTTAATGAGGAGAAACCACATTTATGCCCATGTCAGTAGGATGTAATTATAGGGGATTGTATCTGAAGACTGTAGCAGCTGAAACTACTAGTAATGTTCTGGGAGATTTTCCTATATTAAAAAGAGTGGGGATGAAGGGGAGCAAAATTACTCACAAGGTGGATTTTTGTCATTTGAATGAGTCTTTTATGAAATCTTTAAGCATATATATGCTGATCTTAACGTTTCCTTAGTCTAGAAGATAGACATGCAATGGTATGTGTCAGAGACATATCCAGACCCTCCTGGATACTGTTTTTACTTACACTTCTCAGTAGAGCTTATGAGGCAGGGTCCTACCAGATTTGATTTTCAGAGTAGAACTTCTCCCTGGCAGCGAAGTGATTGCACTACAAAATGTGCCTCCAGTATCTTACTACATTGCACATCAGATTTTCTACTAGGAATTCTGAAGGAATGGACTTATGTTTTTGTCTAATGTACTGGATATATTACAACACTACTGTATTACAGTACTATGGAAAGTCCATATGTTACAATGGAAAGAGTAATTTTAGCTCCTTAATTGCTCACTTCATAGTCAGACCAGGGCCTTTTCCAGCCAAGTTCTGAAATTTCAGAGATTTCAGAGATTTGAACACAGATTTCACAGCATGGTAACCTGACCCTCGCTGGATGCCAGGTGCCCACCAAAGCTGCTGTATCACTCCCCTCCTCACCTGAACAGGGGAGGGAAAACAATGAAAGCTTGTGGGTTGAGATAAGGACATGAAGAGATCTCTCACCGATTACCATCATGGGCAAAACAGACTTGACTTTGGAAAAATTAATTTAGTTTATTACTAATCAACTCAGAGTAGGGTAATGAGAAAATAAACACAAATCTCAAAACACCATCACCCCATTGCTTCCTTTATCATGGGCTTAACTTTACTCCCAGTTTCTCTACCTCCTCACTCGCAGTGGCACAGGGGGACGGGAACTGTGATCAGTTCATCTCACATTGTCTCTGCCCCTTCTTCCTCCTCAGGGGAGGACTCCTCACACTTCCTCTACTCCATTGTGGGTCCCTTCTATGGGTGCAGTCCTGCAGGAACAGGCTGCTTCAGAACTGGTCTCCCGTGGGATCACAAGTCTTGCAGCAAACCTGCTCCACTGTGGGCTCCTCTCTCCATGAGGCCACAGGTGCTGCCAGAAACTTCAGCACAGGCTTCACATGGCATTACAGGCTCCTTTGGGCATCCCTCTGCCCCAGTATAGGGACGCCCCTTCCTTCTTCTCCCCCCAGCTTCCCTCTCCTCTTTCCTAACTATGTTATCCCAGAGGCACTACCACTGTCACTGATGGGCTCAGCCTTGGGCAGCAGTGGTTATGACTTGGAGCTGACTGGAATTGACTCTACCAGACACAGGGGAAGCTTCCAGCAACTTCTCACAAAAGGCCACCCCTGTAGCACACGCTGCTCCCAAAACCCTGCCACCCAAACCCAGTACGCACAGCCTCCCTGGGCAACTTGTTCTGGTACTGAACTACATTCGCACTGACTTTTTTCCCCTTAGAGGTAGTCATAATTTTCTTCCCTGCAAAATGTGTCCTCTATGCCTTCTTCATAAACAGAATTAGATAGCTGAGGGCAACAGTCAGAGGTCTCACCATCCCTTTGTCGAAGCTGGACAAACCCAGATCTACTACTGTATGTCATGAGCTGCAGCCCCAGCCACCTTTGTGGCCCTCCCACTGCACTTGCTTCAGTCTGTCCATCTCTCTCCCATGCTGGGAAGCCTCAAACTGGGTACAACACTCCAGATGTGGTCTTTCAGATGCCCAACAGTGGGAAATACTCACTTCCCTCAACCTGCTGGATAAATTCTTACTAGTACAGCTCAGTATACTAGTGTACACTAGTGTAAACTGCTGAGATGTTCAACTTGGCCACAAGAAAAACACACATACACTTCCTGTTACTCTTCTGAAAAGCTGCTTTCTGTGTCTTCAGAATTATTGTGCTGGTTAAAGGAAACATCATGTGGAGGAGCATGTGCATCTTCTATAGAGATCAGTAATTTCGATGCTTTTCCCTTTTTCCTTGGAAGAGATTTCAGTCCTTTCTGTACCAGGAAGGAGCTATTTTCACTGTCGTAAAGATATGTATCTGCGTTAATTACAGTACCTATTCATGTTGTGTTAAGGCATCTGCTAATAAGAGTCCCAGCAAGTCAGACAAAAGCCAAAGGCCTGCCCTTTTTTGGTTGACTCATTGCCCAGCATGACTGACAAGCATTTCACTTGTCTTGTTCCAAGAAAGAAAATTAGCAAAACATTGATAGAATCAATTACTACTGCTTGCAAAATCTAATACAAGATTTTAAAATACAGAACATGCACTGCCTTGCAGTCCTTCAGTGTGCTGTCTGGCTGCTGATTAGTCAATTCATGGTGTTATGGGTGAAATGTACTTCTTTTCTGATCCAATTCATAGATGGCTTCACCAGTACAATTGTATTATTAATGGTGAAGCAGTACAATAAGAAAAGTTATTTGTTATCCATATTGAAGGCCTCAAAGCTCTGCAGGCTTATGTCTGCAAATACCACATGTGCTGTATGCTGTAAGGATCAGACATGGGATATGCAAGAATTTCTACAGCGATACTGAGTGTTTGATCTTCCTTGCAAATAGATTTAGCAGCACGTTGGTGATTTGCTTTGCCTAGGTGTATTTGTCAGTACACAAAACATGCAAGCTCAAAACTGTGGTCATGTTTTCCCAACTGTAGTAGCATGACTTGTGTAAGACTTGCTTCATTCACTCTCCTGTTTTAACTTCTTCAGTGGATTGTATGGTATTAAATTTGTTCCCAGAATGGATCCTGTTCATTTAGGGCAGTGATGCCGCAAGTCAACTACCTCTCAGATTCTGATAGTTTGTACATGAAGTCTGTTGCTCAGAAAGAAGTTGTTTCAGATGGGCAGTTGGGTTCAGTATGTATCTTATCTCTTCAATAAGCTCAAACAGCAGGATATTTGTGGTCAGTTGTGGAAGAAATGATTTTTCAGACGTGGGAGAGGACTCTCCTATTGGTTAGCTTTCTTCAAAGCCACTAATTATATCTGGACTGCATAGAGGATTGTGATACCAAAAGTAGCAGTATCTGCGTATATTGGGTCATTTCTTGAAGAAAATCTTTTGTCTTGTGCATGTTTCCATTAATTCTACCAGTGCTGCTCAGAAGCATGTGGCTTTAGTAATAGGTTGTTCTAATGTCTTTAATGAACCAAGTAGTGGTTGAATTCCCTTCTATTAATGAAGACTGTTCATTGATAGCCTTCTACTAATTTTGGTGAAGTAGGATCAATATGGACACTGGGTCAGGGTTCTGAAAAATATTAATTATTAATATTCTTTCTTTTTCAGTTTTCTCCTTGTGTTTGGTTGCTTGATTTTGTCCGTGTTTTCTACTATTCCTGAACACACAAAACTTGCCTCTGGTTGTCTCTTCATTTTGGTAAGTGGAACTTCTAAATACAAGATAGTTTACTTTTATATAGATTCAAATCCTCTCCTTCTCCCTCACCATGGAGAAAATAGTATAATTCCTGAATTCTTTAAGAAATCAGAATTTTCATCAGAATGATGAAAAACTAATAAAATAAAGGATTCCACCATCTTTTTCTTTAAAAACAGTGTTAATGCTGTATTGCATCCCCTTCTTTGCTTGAGAATTGCTGTAGTTTATAACTGATAGTTTTTCTACTGCAGTTTGGCAGTGACTGAGCATGAAAGACCTTTGATACTGCTCCTGCCATTTATAAAGTCAGTATGTAGTAAGAGGCACTTAAAATAGGAAATAATTTTGGTATCTTAGATACCAATTTGTGCTAGCTATTGGTAGGTACTAACATTTTAGTGGCAGTTGCAGCAGTAGGATGTGGTAGTTTTAGTATTTCTTCATAACACATGGTTTTGTATTATGTTTATCTCTCCTTTTTCCCTCCTGAGGTAGATGTAAATGGATTTAATCCCTTAAAGTGCTTAACATTTTTCATGTGTTATATGGATGCCACTTTATTCATCTGTTTCTTGATGGGCCATTTAGTTCTGCAAGTGATGGCCTGAGGATAGGCAGTAGTGATCATTAAAATGTCACTATATACCCAGAGTTACCATGGTTATTTCAGTCCCAGGTGTACAGCAGACTGTGGCTCGTTAGGTAGTGCCTGGGGTGAAGCAACTGTTGACAAATGCCAACATTTTAGTTACCATCGCCATCTATATCCAAAAGCTCTGGTCTTCAGAACAGCTCCCTAATTAATTATGGCATGAGCAGGCCAATAAGCATTGGCATATGGTTTATGCTATATCTCTACAGCACAGTGTGCCGCTGCATCAAGATACCTGAACTAAACATCCAGAGCTGTCTAGGTGCAGATGTGTGATATTTTGCTCTATCTGATGATTTTGTAGCAGGGCTAATTAGAGGAGCTGTGCTAAATGTGGTATTTTGCTTCTCTAGCCATACTAGTGTTTTTTCTTTTTCTGGAGAAAAGATCAGGTGCCATTAAACCAGTTCAAAGTGATCAGATTTAATCCCACACTCCTATCTAGTCCCATTGTTTATATATCTGAATAACAGTTTGCAAGTGAAATTTTGTTTGAACGTTCTGCAGCTAGCTATAATATTGCAATTACTACACTAATTGCTAAGATTTTCTGGTATAGAAAACAGGAAAATTTTATTAGTCTGAAAGTACCCTCTTTCTAGTAGCAGGTGCTTTTGTGACAAGTAATCTGTTTCCCTGTATACTTATCCTAATTAGTTGTAGAAACACCATTTGTTCTGCCATAATATATGCATTTCCCATGAGCCACATATTTGCTGATTGTGTTGGTATGCTTACCACTGTTGATTTCTCAGCTGGATGATAAACACATTCCCTGTGCTTTGCCATGGCTCTCCTAGGAATCTGAATGTGAAGGAGCCCTGCTAAGTCCTGGGTTTGCTCCCACCGTTGGGCAGAGGTGAGCTCTGCTAGCTGATACACCAATCCTTGTAGAGGTGTCCATCACTGAAGCAGAGTTGCTTGGGAAACTGTGATGCTTTCTGTTGCTGCAGCTTCAAAGATGGACTTTTTCCATCTTAAGAGTTCTGACTGTACATCCTGTGGCATCTTCTGAACACAGAAATAGCCTTGAGGAGGAAGAGGATGGATGGTTAATCTTTGAAGTATCAATACTAGCCTGGTCCAACATTTCTATGCTATAGCCTAGTGTGTTCAGCAAACCCTTGGCAGGAATAAATCTGTGATGACGAATTTTACGGTTGCTGCTGTGGGTCTGTAATGGAGAAAAATATAAACACAGCAAAGTATGAAGTTCCAGAAGCAGGCTAAAGCTGACTGATTTATTCCAGTTTGCTGATGCATGATTTGCTCCTCTGCATATTGAATCATTAGCTGATACTAGCAATGTTATCAAAGCAGTCTTTTGCAACCACAAACCAAGAGAAAAATACATTTCTACATTAACTCAGGAGCAGTTGTTTTGGCTGTACCAATACATAACTGCAGTCACTAGAGTTTGCGCAACCTTTTCCTTGCAGTGATTCACACAGCTCTTACAAATGTGTCATTTAGTAAAAAAAAAAAAGTTGTATTAACTATCAGAGATCTGGTTTAATACTGTTTTGCTTCATGCCTGAGATGGAAGATATATGTTTATTTGCTAATGAAGTACCATGCAAATATGCCAATCCATAATGCTGCCTGCTGGGTTTCTGTTAACTGTTTGCTTTGCAGATTTATTCCAGATGGTCCCCCCTACAGCCATGTTAATTGGCTAAAATCTAATGTCATGTTCCTTCAGCTTAATACCTGAGCTTCTGCCTGTGCTGGTACCTGTGGCTTTTGACATACTGCAGCTATTCACAGCAACGCAGGGAGTTTAAAGAAAGAAGTGTAGATGAGGTGAGCAAACCTTTCCCTTCTCAGAAAGGCCAGAGGAGTGGAGATTACTGTTCTGTGATCAGTCAATTCCATTTATCTCCCGCAGCCTTTCCTTAAAAGGGAGCAGAAAACATATCTCCTAATCACTGCATCCTGAATACTCTCTCAGAAACATACAGCAGTGTGTGATAGCTCAAAGTAAGTAATTGCTTAGGAAAACAGTATTAGCTGAGGGTTTCTGAGCTTCAGCAGAGGCTAATAGACTCATCTGGACTGCAGAAATGCCTGAGCTCTACTCCTACAGGCAACACGAACCTGCCCTGCTGTGGTGTGCCGTACACAGCCAGGGCTTCAGCTCCGGCATCTGCACAAGTACTACTGTGTTCCTAGGCATCTTCCACTTATCAGGGGGCCTGTCAAGGGAAGCGCATTTAGTATTTGATTTTTAACCTTAAAATTAAAGTCCTGCAGATAAGTGCATGTTACATGCAGTAATGTTGGACTGTTAAAACAGTAATTAACTTGGTTAGATCTATGTCCAGAAATAATAAGCCTAACCACGGGGAGAGCATCAGATAAAGCTCCTTATACCTACAGTGATAATCATGTTTTAACCTCTCTGTGCACACAGCTTCTGGCACCAGAGTTGTAGCAGTGATATATCCAAGACAGACAATAGAATAAAATCTACTTCGACATCAAAAAAACCACAAGCAGCTTAAGAATCCAACTAACACAGCAAGAAAACGATCTTTGGTGTATTGCTGATCTCCTACAAATACATTTGCTGGCACTTTATCAAATAATAAACACAAGAGAAGTAAAACTTGGGCTGGGAAGGCAAAATCAAATCTTTTGGGGAAGATAGCCAAGATGGAATATATCTGGAACTGGAGTTCGTTCACTCTCATGACCAAACCCTCTGTATTTTAAGATCATTTTCAACTAAAGCTATGTGAATAACCAGTTCGCTTCTGTTTGTTTGCTGTCAATTCAAGAAAATAAATGAAATCATTTGAGTTGACCCGCAGAGATTTGGCAAATCGAGAAGTCCAAAAAAAGTTTTGGATCACATTAAATGCTTCATTTGACCTGGCATAAAATGTTATTTGAGTATTTGAGCATTCTAGAATTTTTGGCTTAAAAGTAAAATTGAGTCTGTAGGAAAGAAATGTCATTATTATTTGAAGTGACAAAACATTCCATTTTTTTCCATAATTTTAATATTTAATCAAGGTGGAAAAATTGCAGAAATCGTGAATTTCTGCAGGACTGGTTTTGTCAGATCTGGTTTGTGTTCTTCTCTGAAGAAAGAAAGCTGCACTCAGTTCTGTAGGATAAGGGCCCCTGAAAATGTACTCTAGGAACACATTCTTCAGGCAGAAATAGCTCCCAAAGACATAAAAGCAGAAAGAGCGCAGTCAATGAAGCTAGCTTCTACATGTACTGTGGTCACTTGCATGAATTCAAAAGGACAGTCTAGTAAGTGCTTTTAGCAATTAAGATCTTCCTAAGATTTTTCTGTTTTAACATTTTCCCATAAAAGAAACATAGAAAGAGGATGAACGTTGATTAAAAAACATAGGATATAGCTGCCTCCTAGCAGGCAAGCATATAGTCAATTTGTCTCTGCTCTAGGGGAGTGTATCCATGCACAGCTATGTAATCATAGAAATCTGCTACAAAATTTTAAAGCTGGGCAGAGTGGATTTTAAAAAAGGAGGTGGGTAGAGCTCAATTCAGAAAAGCAGCATTTTTTTAGTTTAGGTTTCTTGTCCCACAACGTGAATCCTCTTGCAACACTTGGATAAAAGGCCACCAGACCTGAGCAGAGAACTGGATGGGTGGCTTTCCAGGACCAGATAACAAGAAAAAACTGAATGATCTTGAGAGATTTCAATTGCAAATACATTTCTAACAATGCACTTTCATTGACTCCTCTCGAGAGAAACGGATAAACTGATCCCTGAGCCAAAAAAATCTGTGATTTTCAAGTTTGCTAGAGCTTGTCAAAACTCAGGATTACTATTTTTAAGTAAATACTAATTTCCAATGTTTCTTTTCTCCAAAATCAAAAGATGGCTTTGAAATTTCAAAATTTCTGCATAGAAATCTCTGAAAAATTACTTCTGTTAGAAGTGCAACACTGATGTCAAAGACAGAATAAGAGAGGGAAATGTAATGTTGATAAGGTCAAAGCCTTCATGTTTTCAGTCTTGTTTGGATTCACATACACTAATATTATAATAAGGTAATAACATGAGCATAGAACAATTCAAGCATGTCATAATAAATTACCTGTTAGCTTTGAAAGAAAATGTTTTTACCCTATTAAAATAAATAATTTCATGCCTTCACTGATTAAATTTATACTCTCCTATTCTGTATACTGATTTCATCAAATCAGAGCTGACTGTTACTATAAAAATTTGGACCACATCTTATCACAAATGCTTGAGAATCTGTGTGCAAACAGAGCAGACTTCCCACTAGAAATGTAAGGACTGGTTGCACTTTTCTGAAACCTAAAGTTATTAGGAGGAAGCCTGACAGAAAGCAAAAATGTAAATGAAAAGGTGAAGTTATTTAAAAACATATCAGTAGATGTCCCCAAAGCTTTAATTCTTCTGTCAGAAGGCAGCGTTGGCACTCCCAGCTAACCAACCAAGCTCTGAAACAAATAAGCACACACTGTAGCTATGGAGAGAGATAAGACTAGCAATAAAAATTGTTTCATAAGAAAGGAACATGGCACCTCTACATAAAACTGTAAAGTAAGGAACATGGCACCTCTACATAAAACTGTAAAGGTATCTATATATTGTCAATAGTGCTGAGGATGATAAAATACACTTCAAACACATCGGAGAATAAAAACATCTCAATACTGGTATAAGCCTATTATTGATATAGTTCTGGGTTTGATTACATTGTTTCTTCTGTGTTAAGCAGAAATAACCTTTGTAAAGGGAAGAATCACACATTGAATGGAATCATCTTTCTCTTGTAATTAAAAATCATGATACGTTATTATTCTACTGGATTATTAGTCTATGGCATTACTATAAGTGATCTGCAATCAGAACAAAGAAAAGTCTCATAACTGAATCACTAAAAGATAACTATGCATGATTACCTCAAATGCTACAGCATTTAACAGCAAATGCAGTGGAAGGCAACAGACAGTTTCACAGTCACTGCCGCAGCACTTCCCAGGCAGGCAGAACTACAAACCTGTCCTCATTATTTGGAAAAGAGACTTTTAGCCAGCCACTCAAGGGGCCACTTTCTCTAGAAGAGCACAGAATCTGTAGGAGGATTTTGAGATTAAGAATGGGAAAATGGGGAGGATTAGATGTTAACGATGGAGTGTCAGGGTTCAGATTAATGGGGATATAATTCTTTGAGGAGGGAAAAGCATATCTCATTTTAGGCTAATCAACACATTGTGGTAAAGAACCAAAACATTTGTCCTTGACCTTCATGAAAGACAAATGAGCAACACTCCTTGCATAGCAACTGCTCTTCCATGACTAGTCTTCATTCTTGGTTTATCAGTTTAAGTGAAAAAAGGTAGCATGGGAAATTACTTCCAAGTCATAAGCGTAACATTTTCCATAGGTGTAGATTTATCATAATTTATGCTAGACTGTGTAGAATTGAATTTTATTGACGGAGTTTGGTAAGGATCCAAACTTGTTATATGGAGAGCAAGAACTACCTCCTTGAAACAGGCTACAAACAGTTTAGATAGCAACAGTAAAAATGGATAGGTATCAAATTCTGTATCAGAAATTCAGACCTGACCCTTGTCAGGGAAATATCAATTTGCCAAATGGAAATGCAGAATATGTCTCCAGAGGAAAGCCAAAGTACATGGTTATAAATAATATGTAAGGAAAAGGCTACAAAACACTAAATATCTAAAGGAAAAGAATGCTGAAAGAGGCAGAACATCAGTGATAAGAAAGCTGTTTGGAAACCTAGAGAAAACCTACCATCTGAATAACATACAGGAAACCTTAATCTACTCAATCGCTTTGCACAGATGTGAAGATATAGCTTGCTACCATTAAAATGTGAACTTTCGTCAAGTGGGAGAAGAAATCTGTTTACAAGATTCAGTTTAAAACCTGTGAAGTAAAGCAAATAAATATCAAAATACAGGCAAACATAAAAAATACCTGTAAGGATCTAGAACAGACATATCTATATCACAAAAATCAAGGGAATTTAAAGCATAGGTGATGGTAAATACACAGACACACACACTGGAACAAAGTCTAGTCCTGAGGACCATAAACTGTTGGTGAGCTACAAAGATGAATTAGCAAAATAAGTATTGGCCGTTTTAAACTTGTAGTTGTCCACAGAATGCCTAAGGAAAGGGTGTATGTCATGGACAGGATAATAATGTTGGCATCAAATCTGAACCAGACAGGAATTGGCTGATTGTAACATATGAAGGTAGGGTCACAGGAAACGAATGTCTAACAAAGATATATGTATGTTTTTGAGAGGATGTGGAAGGGGTTTGTTCTTTTCTTTTTCCAAGAGTCCAAAATTCCATAAGCCTTGAAAAAAAAATATAATAGGAAAAGCTGCGAAACTCTCAGCAAATGACATAATTTGTAAAACGTAAGTCTTGGTAAACTGGCTGTCAAAGTCTAGTTATTGGATTGAACAGAGGGAACCAAGTCAACTTTTTCACTGTACCTGAGGAACTGAATAAAAATATTGTAACCAAAGAATTCAAGATTTCAACTGTTCAAGTAACAGACATGTTTGGTGAGATGACAGAAGTTAGCGTCTTTAAGAAACTAAATGCATAAGGAGAGTTTTGGGAGATGGGGCAATGTGCCTGCCCAGTCCACTTAGCCCAAAGTTACCAATTGTCAGAAAACACTTTCTTAAAACTGCTTTCTGAAAATGTTAATGAATTTTGCAAACCAGGAAACTGCAAATAGAAATAACTAAAAAGAACACAGCAAATATCATTTGCAAAGTCTCTAGGATTTAACAGCTCCAAACATGCTAAGACCAAAGAATAAGAGAATAGAAGAAAGAATTTCCTATCCCATTCTGCTATACAGCATGGCAAATGTTATCAGTTAGCTCATATAACATGTGATCGACCGTAACAATTAGCCTAAAGCCCTTGCATCAATATAATATCAATGTGGATGCCAGAACATAAAAAGATTCAGTCTGCTCTGGCTCTGACACCCATTCTTTTAGACACAGCAAAAGATATCAGACTCTTCACAAACATTTCAAAAAGAAGACTGGGGAGCCGTGTTGCTAAAGAGGCATGTGCTTGAACGTCTGCCTGTAGCATGTGACATCAGAAATGTGACTACAGCAGAAAAAAATGCGTGAAGAAATCACAAAGGAAATGCAAAAGCCTGGGTACAGCTGTACAGAGCTTCATTGTTTTCAATATGTGGATAATTTTAAAGCTAAAATCAGACCATTTACTCCTGATATCTCTATACAGAGAAAGAAAACGTGAACGAGTACAAAGCAGGATACAAAAATGTTTGTAAAGTAGAAAATTATTTATAGTGTGAGTTTAATGGCTATCACCTCCTTTCAGAAATTCTTTCAGAAAGGTAGTTGTACCTGACACATAAATAAAAGATATGGTACAAAACTGAGAGTGCAAATACCTGGAAAACACCATATTTAAGGGTGATGCTGTGTCTGCAGAAGAGCAGGATAGACATGTTGGATGGCAAAGTCATTGTTTCCCATTGCTATTTTCTCAATTTGAAAAAGGCTTTTCAGTGGTGACCAGGGTATTCCTAGAATAACTGTCTATCAGAAACCAAAAGGAGTCAGGGTATGTGTTTTCCCACACATGCACTGACACAATAATTTCAGTGACCATGACGTCCAAAGGCTGGGATCACAGCTGCCCAGTGACTCGATCCTGCCTGGGACTCGGTCCTGTGGCACTGGCAGATCCTCAGCAGTTGGTCCACAGTGGTGGTGCGAAATAGGCTGATCTGGGGAGGCAGAACGGTGTCTGTCATTCCCTTGTGGTTGCTGAGGAAGGTCAGCACAGTTTCAGTGCTAGGAATCATATACTGGCTCTGGTATGGTACATACTCATATTAACTCTATGAGAGGCGATGAAAAACATAATTAAATGGCAGCTACATAATTAATTCTGGTGCCTACTTGCACTATCTGGTTCAAAATTGGTTTTACTTGTCAAAGATTCTGTTTTGTTTTTTTTCTGTTGTAAGTGAATAAAGAAACATGATTGATAGGTGCCATTTCAAGTAATAAAAAGAAAAAGCTTAAAGGGAGTTGGATAGCAGAAGTCCAATATAACTGTGGCTAATTAAAACTAAGCATATCACTGGGATTTTAATGTTATATCAGTAGACTTGTAGCTGCACATTAGATTAAAAGGCACAGAACTGATTTCTCAATAATCCTCTATTAATGTAGAATCAGCATGGGAAATCTTAATCATAATTTGGAAAAGCAAGTGTAGTAAAAGTATCACATTCATTATAAAACTGATAAATGATAAAACGGTGCATAAATTTCATTTCGTGCTTATTGTGTATTGCACTGGGAGCTGAATTCTCTGGTTGTGATTTATATGCCTCTAATAGAGTGTATTCTGGGATATGTTTTCAGAATTATGGATGCCTCTCTCACTGTTAAACTGCAGTTGGAAAGAATTAAAACATTAGTTCCTTAAGTGCATGCATGCATGCGCAGATATACTTCTTGGCTTTGTAGATCAAAGATCTCCCCTTCTTATGCTGAACCAAGAATCACACAAATGCATTCAAATTATGCTACTATTTTCAACTATAAAGAATGCATATATCCATATCTGATTATTCTAAACTGGCCAGTGTAACAGAAACATCCCTAGTCCTACACCAGCCTCTGCATCATAACTATTTAAAGCTTAAACTTTCCTCAGGTTTCTTTGAGACAAGACTAGTGGTGTGCTTCCCCCGACATCCTGATAGTGTCTGTTTAAAGCGTAGAGCTGAACTCTGGTGCTCAGTACTTTGAATCGGCAGAGGGTTTTTTCTTCCTGAGAGAAAGATGAGGAAGCTGACATGTTATGTTATTGCTTCAACTGAATGAGAAAACAATCTCATCCTTTTTGACAATGGATAATAAAGCATTGCCATTTGAATAGTATCAACCATTCATGTGAGATTTTAGCGGCAGGTTACATTCTTAAACCAGTCAGCTGTAAATTAAAGGATGAGAAAATATTTATTCTCCCTCTTTTCCAGCTGATTTGGAAACACTGGATTTTCCTGATTATGAATTTTAGGGAAGAGGGGACACTTCGTGAGCTGTATCAGATGACATTGCTCCTCCTGTTGCTGCTGTTGTGCTGGTGTACTGAGGCTCTGCTACCTTACACCAGATGAGCATCTGCAGTGCAGCTACACTGCAGAGATGTATTCAGTAGGGAAACACTTGTGGCCTTATTAAAGCTTATTTCAGGGAATTAATTCTAGTCCATTTCCCAGGCTTCTGACAATGTCACTTGTAGACACAGTTCTCCTGTGAGCTCAAGGCAGGCAGCTCCTCACATCAGTCTGCAGCTTCTATTGGTCTACTTCATTAGCCATTAGAATACTTAACAACACAATTTACATGCAAGAAATATAATTAAAATAGCATTCTCTTGTGGGCGGATTTCTTATATCCAAACCAAAAGCTCATTTACACACTGAAAAATAACCAGGAGCATCCTAGAACAGCACAGAATGCTTGACTTGGGTCATTTTCTTATCTCAAAAAAAGGCTCTAATTCCCAGAAATGATAGTCTACAACCAAGGCATCTGATTTCAGCAGCAGCAAATTACTTAAAGTTTTAATATGCAGTTATGTTAATGAACAAGAAAGCTATGATAAAACCAAGGTTTTGGTGTTATGATTTGGGAAATCCTTATCATTAAAAACTACCTGAGAAGCATATTAATGTAGACAATGTCAACAAATCATCACTTGTATCCTAATTAGATTAAATTAAATTTAAAAAAAAAGTGCTTGTTGTATCTGGATTGTACAAAGTATGCTTGATTTAATTAATTACCAACGTTGTTCATTAGAGTCCTCCAGGTCCTTCTTTTAATAGAAACCTTGCTCTGGATGGCATCTTTTTCTTTTCCTGCCATTTCTGTGACCCTCATTGTTCCAGTGGCAGAGCAACCAAAGCACTTGCAGGTGAAAAAATCTTCAGGAGCACAGTAGCACCCGTTCCTTATGCCAAGAACAACTAAATCTTTTAAGCGCATGAGTTTCAGCCTTGCTTCTCTTGCATATGCATAGTGTTCCATGACAACTGGAGCTGCATATATAGAAATATTTCAGAATGAAAAGTTCATCAGTCTTGATGAACTGCACTTTGAGAAGGAAGAAAGACTTTGCACTGTCCAAGCCTCCAATGCATCTGCCATACCAGGTACTGTGGGGGCTATCTGTGAGCTTAAATAATCAAAAAGTTACAGATTTTGGTAACTGTGATGCAAGCCAGAGGCAGCTGTGATTGGAAAAGGATGATAAGGTGGGAGGGATAGGGGAAGTAATGGCAAAGGCCAAGGCATTACTGCTCTACCTAGGAACAGAAAGATTAGGTTTCCAGCAAACCAAAATTTACTCATCGGTTCAAGTACAGCCTTGCTAAAGTTTGAAGGAGGCCAGATTTATAAACAGTGCAGAATTTTCCCATTCTGTTGTAAATGCTGTTATTCATATTTCATACGTAATCCAAAATTAATGGGGTTCCATATTATATTTAGAACAGATATACTTGGAATGCATCATTTCTACAGCAAGCCTACAAAACATATGAGGTCTAATGATTTATTCTGTCACATGCCTTTCTAATTATGTTCTGATTTTCTGTTTCAATTGCTAAGGAGCTAAAATCAAGTTATTGTAAAGCCTAGATTTATGCTTAATATTTTAATAAGTCATTGAAAATGAAATCTAAAGAAGAAAAAAAAAATCCTGATCTTCTTTGGGATGCATCCTTCCAATTTTTGTCTGTGGAAAACCAAGAACCTCATAACTGTGCAGCTGCCACAGGAAAAACTAATGTCATTCCCTGGCCTGCAGTAACCTTGACAGAGATTTGACTTTACATTATGACTGACTGAACTGATTACTAAAACATTATTTTTTTCACAGTGGTGTGGGATTATGCAATCATAGAATTATATTGTTTCTCTCTGGTTTCAACCTGGAGTGATTCAAAATACAAAAAAATCCCTCTCATATATGCTGATATATATATATGCACTCACACATACTATAAAGAGTTCTGTTTCAATGCATTCATGTTTTCTAGCAAAATCTTTTTCCTTTAGACTTTATTAATGACGATATGTACGAAAATCAGTTGTTCTTTGAGAAAGTAGGAGTGACCAGGATATTAGGGTCATTCTGAAATACTGCTATTTCAGAAAGTGCAATAAGAAGTGTGAAACCCTATCTCCACTTTGTTCAATTTCTTTTCTGTTATTAAAGCTTGTACTGTATTTTAAAACCTCCAGAAATGTGGTATGTGTGGAAGAAAATCATATATAGTACTTTTAAATTCAGCAATTCTTTTAGCACAGAGCCATTTTTAATGTATTTGAACTCACTTACTATAACTACAGCAGCTGTTGTTAAAATTTACTTTTAGCAGAAACTGCAGTTGATTATGAGAGAATATCACCGTGCATAAATTCATAATGTTGCTAGAAATAGTAACTATTTTTCTCAGGGAATGAACAGAGATATTTCACATTGTTTCTCCAAGAAAATATTATGCTATTACCCCACCATCAAAAAAAAACCCAACAAAACCAGCAAAAAACCCACATCCTTTTGCTCTTTTCTCTCTCAGAACAGATATGTCTTTGAGAAGATTCTCTTTGCAGTACATGTTTATGCATTTGTGTGTGTGAGCGACAAATAGGATTTCTGCCTCTGACACACAATTACACTATGAAGTACATAAGTAGTACAGATGATGAATACGAAACTGCACAGCACTAATGGGAAACAGAATAGTAAACTGCCAAATAAAAATTACCTATTTTAAACATCTACCAGCAGTTTTGTGATGCTAATTTAGCTGAATTGAAGCTGTAGACTAGTCCTGCCAGAATCATTAAGGACTTTCTGTTCTTCACAATTCTTTCAGAGGCCCTACTGGGGTCTAGAGTATGGTAAAGAACACACTCCTGTGTGTGTGGATCAGCTCTTGTAAAATGCCTGTGACAATTCCAGTGTACTTACAAAGTAGGAGGTGTTTTTCGTACATCTGTACACATAATATGTTTTCCAGGGAAATGACAAACTTCAGTCAAATTAAATGTGATTAGATTTTAACAAGGAAAAGGTTTTATTGGAAGTGAAGAATGCTTTGTGCTTCACTGGCCTCTGTTCCTTCAGTATTTCTTACCCCTGCACCAAAGAAGAGACTTTATCAGGAGAATCAGATGTTATGACCCGAGTGCCTGCCATCCACCCCCATAAATTCAGAGACATCACCAAACAACATGTAAACCAGATTTGACAATCCGTGATTTAACTTCCACTATAAAAGTAGTTAAATAACTGAAATACATATTCTTCTTTTTTTCCAGTTGGCTTCTTGTCTATTCTTCATCTACACAGAATTTCCTACAAGGAAATGTACCACATCATAGCCAACTATTAAGAATTATTGTTACTATACGGAGAATTTTTTCAATTTTGCACATAATCCTTTCATAAATTGTGCAATAACTCTGTCCTTGGAATTAAGCTGAAGTTTCTTGTAGTAGAATGAAGAAAAAGGAAATCCTGACCAATCACACTCATTTTTCCATGTGTTCCTTTCTGACAAAAAAATCTGTCATTTTTTTAGACATGTTTTAGCAGAGGGATCTCATCCTGTTTTTGTGATTTAGGCATTCAGTATGGGATTTACAAAGCTGGAAATGAAGGCACTGAAGGAGGCTCTAAAATGTCTTTCAGTTTCAGTGTGATGTAGTTATACAAGCCGACAGGTTTTAGGAAGGAATGCTTTGTTTTCAAATTGTTCTATGACAACCGAAGGAAATTAAATTCACAGTGTTTCAGTGTACTGCCACTATTCATAAGCTAGTAAAGCACCATTACATGACACAATATTAATAATGTAATTTTTTCAGGTAAATTAATGCCTGAGTTGACATATGTGATATTTACAGCCTTATTGGCTTGTAGAGTTGTAGAGTCTTACAGTCTAAAAACATGCAAACTGTTTATTGGGGAAAAGTCGATGTTGGATCAACCATGCCCTTGCAAATATTCCTCTATTTAATTCATTTGCAATGATTTCTTAACCAGTACCTCACTAGTCCTCATCCTGCAGGAATAACAAATTAATTGGCTGACAAGGAACAGCTTTCTCCTGGACATGGAAATACATACAGCTGCCAAATAAAATAAAACTTTCATCCTCATCTTCTTGATGAACTGTTTAAGAAACTCCTTCAAGTATTTTTCTTGTTCTTTTGGTGAACACACAAATTTTTATTTTATGATTTCAAGCCCCATAACTTTATAATGGCATTCCAGAAAAGTATGTAAGTTTATAATTACATACCAGAGTGTATGTACAAAATCACTGCATATTATAGGGAATCAGATTTCCTTAAGGTATGGAGCTGAATTGTGCTCCAAGCTGTATTGCAACAGGCAATACAAGAGGCAACTCTGTTGACCTCACTGTTTTACTGAGAAATTTCTTCTAATAAAAATGGCATAAATAGAGGTTGGTGCTATTAAAATGAACTGTCTTAAAAAAGGTTCCAGGGTGAAAGAAATGCAAGCCAGACAAGAAAGGTGAGACTTTTAAATGCTTCCATTCACAAGTTGTCCAGGGAAAGTCAGGCGTAGTGTGAACATTCATTTACCATCTTACAAGCAATTACATACCCATTGTATGCAATGACACTTGCATGTATTTTAACTTTCTTCTGGGGAAAAAGGTTATTTCCTAAATGCTTCTGCATCATCTCAATCACTTCACCTGTATATTGCTACAATAAGAATATATTTGCCAACACATACAGCCTTCAAACTAAGAACTGATTTTATGGATGTGGATATATAACATATTCTTCACTACCTGTTTAAATTACCTGCGATCTGATCCTCTCTATCCAAAGTCACCAAGTATTGTGCTTTGATTTTTTTTTCTGCATGACTTAGTTCTTCAGTGTTTCATATTTAGTAGCCAGTTTTAGCAGATACTTAATGTTACTGAGGTTAGACTCGGACTATTCATTAGGAAGCTCTGGGAACTGTGTTCTGTGTGTAGCTGTGTAAAAATCCTGGGGAGCAGGATCCCAGGTTGGCTTGTTATCTTCAGATGCTTAAGGTGGATTGCTGGACACACACGGTGATCATAAGTTTCTTGATGCTTCAGTGTTGGTTATCTGTAACAGGCATTTTTCTTATTTGCCCTTTCTAGGAATTTGTCATGATTGTTGTCTTTGGTTTGGAATTTATTATTCGTATCTGGTCTGCTGGATGCTGTTGTCGATACCGAGGATGGCAAGGAAGACTGCGCTTTGCAAGGAAACCATTCTGTGTAATAGGTGAGTGTCCCAGTTCTAGGTTATTTTAAGATAAAAATAAATACCCCTAACCCCCCCCTTCTGCTTTGCTTCAGAATGAAAACTACTGGAATCAGACTCTGTTTAGAACTTACTAGAAACATAAATCTGTAAACAGTTTGAACTTCCTAGAAGCATTTGACATCTCAGGGCGGTTTGCTGCTCTCCCAAATGCTGTTGTGAGGAAACACTAGCAGATTGTTCAGTTCAGCTTTTGTTTCTCTTCCCTTTCCCTTCTCCATTGAACTGGCAAGTTTTCTGTCACTGGCTAGCTTCAGTCTGAGGTGTTAATCTGCAGTAAAAGTGAATGGAAGGGTTCTTTCTTGTCCAAAACTTTGGTTCTATAGGGTGACTTATGAATATTTTGCACCCTTTCCTTTAAACAGCTCATAGCTACCCTCCTACTATTTGTGAAATAGTTGAAGCAGGTATCCTGGCACAGGTCTCAGTGAGTGCTGGGGTTTGCTTTACTTAATTGTGGTTTTTCCTCCTTTCTCTGGATTTGACATGCTCTTCTTGTTGCATGTTTATGTAGGCAACCTGTAGCCTTAAAAGCATCTTCTCTGTTCCCCTTGCAACTCCATCACTTGCGAGCAGAACTAACTAGTAGCTAACAATCTCTTGCTCGTGGCAGTCATCCTGTGCTAGTTCGATGGATGAAAAAAGGAACTTTGTTCTGCAAAACACTGTGCAGCTACTAAAGCAGCTTCTGGAAACTAAACAAGTAGCATTAATTTTTCTGTGTCTCTCCTGCTGATTGATATTTTGTCCATTTCTGGACTTTAGCATCCGTGAACAGATTTTCTGATTTGATCACTTGAGGAAGAACCTTTAGCAAGTAATTTTGCAGCTCTTTGTACTTAAAGTAACTGTTTGCCTGACACCTTGGCTTTGAAGTCATGACAAAGTGTGCCCTAGTAGGAAAGGGTAACAGGCTATATGTACTAGCTATAGATGTAGATGAAGGCACATTATATCTCCCTTTATTTGGCACTTATTAGACCACATCTAATCCCCATTTGCCCCCTCCAACACCATACATGAAAGACATCAATAAACAGGAGTACAGTGAAGACCACCAAGATGATCAGTGCTGGAGCATTTGCCCTGTGAGGAGAGGCTGAGGGACCTGGGCTTGTTCAGCCCTGAGAAAGGATGACTTCAGGGGGAACTCTGTGAACTCAGTGCTAAAGTCTCCTAAAAATCACATGGCCTATTTTGGCCTACTACTTTTCATGCATTTGTTTAATCATTTACTCACTCATCCATTCAGTTATTCTTTCTGCTTATTGTTACAGTGAAACAATAATATTTTAAAAAACTTCGTCTGTTTACTATTAATTAAACTTGCTGTATATCTCCAGCAGATCTGTTCTCTGATTATTTTTGTGATCAAACACAAATCACACAGGGGAATGACCTAAAAGCTAGAAGTAATAAATCTGAGGATTGCCCCAAGGGTCACATTCAGGCAGCCTTTATTTTTTTTTCCATTAATAACCTAATCGCTAGAAAAAATTTATTGAGAGCCAAAGCTCTGTGCTTACGTTAGTGTGCCTACAATGTCATTGACCCAACAAATCAGTTCATCAAACACTGCTGTGTGCTATCACGTTAGTAATGATATCAAATTATTTGAAAGCTTTGTAGACTTATTTCTGTATAAAATGGAATAATAGTATAGTATTAAACCTTGATTTATATTTTGTTCCATGTCAGGAGTTACTTGCCATCCCTTGTTTTCTCTGACCGTATATGAGCTTGCATACATAATGTAAAGGGCATACCAAGATACCCTCCCAGATAGTTAAAGATGTAGTTCTGCAAATCCTAAATCTCTCAGGTGCATCAGTCAAGCTTGGCAGTCAGCACTACAGAGAAATATTGCTGTGTTATACTGTGCAGAAGAGTAGCAATCCAGGCACCTCATCTCCTGACTGCTGCCTTCAGGAGACAGGGATACAAAGGCCCAGGAAGAACTCTGTGTCTGCCTGTGCCTTAAGAGGAGCCATGCTCACTGAAGAACCCCAAAGTAAAAGAGGACATATCTGCTAATGAGAAAGAAAGTATGGCAACCCCTTACTGTCGGGTCATTCAGGGACACTGAAATAAATGAGGTCTGTTGTTCTTTCTCTGGCGATGGGCCTCCTTCGTGGTTGCAGGTGACCTAACTAAATTAAACTAACTTCCGGTCACTTTTCTGTGCGTATGAGAGGTTTTACTATCACAATGAGCCCTCGGTCTGTGAGGGTGGCTCCCATGCAGTGGCACATTATAAAAATAATGAGGAATAACAAATAACAAGGTGTGGGTAAAAAGAGTGAGATCCTGCCAGTCTCACCTGCGTGTCTTAAGTCTGATAGACTTCAGAGGAACTTCTTTCCGCTGTCCCTGTAAGAGACTTTGGGACTTCTACATGTGGAAGCCCAGCAAGGGCAAATGAAGAGCACATGAGCATGCTTCCCTTAGAATGCTGGAAGCAGTGAATTATAGTACCTAAGCTTTATGTGACTTCTAGATTTAAATATGGGGGTTGAAGCTCCTAATTCAAATTTTTTTTCACCTTAAATTTGACCCCCTTCTAGTAATATAACATTTTTCCAGGGCAACTAGATTTCCTGGCGGTCCAGCCCAGTGAAAGATTTAATGTGTTTCAGTTAGTCCATTAGCAGTTTCCCACAATGGCTTCTGTTTTACCTCTAGTCAAGCTGCAGTACGATGGAAATGTCACAAGTTCAAATTCTGTTGAGGCTGCAGAATGAACAAATTCCCAACAGGAAGCTTAAGTCCATTATCTGTAATCAGGCTCTTGAACTTCATGGCTGGCAAACCTCGTTTCAGACCATTAAGTGATAGCAGTGGCTGTTGCGTATTACTGGATCCATTTTTCATTAATTGGAGTAGTAATGAACCGTCATATGGCACTTTTGACAAACCTTTATAAACAAAACCATATCTATTGTGTTACAAGATCTGCTGAACCCTTAATTTGAATTAGTTCAATATATTTATGTAATGATACACTGTGTCTGTCACCTTGGTATTTAGACACATTATAGGGTTTAAATACAGACCAACAGTAGATCTGCTGCTTATGATAAACAATGTATACAGCTTCCTTGTAGTATAATTTGAACTCTAAATAACCCAGCGATGTTCTGTAATTAAGAATATCTTTGACCAAAGAGACACATCTCACATCGCATATCATTACAAATCCTAGCAAACCCAAGTGCCAGCAGGAGTAAGTTCCATGCTGAAGGGGTCTTCTGCCAGCCCGACTTGAACTCATCCCAGGAACATGCTGTCCACTTCACTCCAGAAAATACTCTGACGGCAGTAGTAGTATTAAGACGGGAAATCAAAATTTCCTCAAATGATTTCAGCAGCCATAATTATGTGCAGTGAACAGAGGCTAAATTGGTTACAAATTGTGTAGGTTTTTAAGACTAATATTTAGTGGCATATCTTCATGTTTGACAGTTCTGGCAGTACAGTTTTTAGAAATGCAGAGGAAAAATAATGTATTTTGAATATCATCTATGGGACTTATTCTTTCACATATCTGACTCCCTTGCTGCTGAGTAAGGTACCTTTTGCTATAAGTAAAAACATCGGATTCTGGTCTTCTCTTTCTAGAAGCTGTGTGTCTTCTAGTCAAAAGAAATCTGCTAGTTTTGTACAAGGCAGTTGTTGAAATTTCTGCCTAGTGTCTGCTAAAGAATTCAGCAGCCTGTATTTGTTTATTGCCATGCTTTTTTGATCTCATATTTTGAGTAGAGGAGCACTTACCATGAACTGGGCAACCTGAGTGATATGTGTCTCATGACTTCTTTCCCGCTGGGGAGTTGTGGGTAGTGTCACATTTCATCTTCATGAGGTTTTGATCTGAGGGCTGAACTTTCTTTGCATCCATATTCTCTCTATCTGCCAAGATACCTGCTGATGAAGGAAGTCAACAAGGCTAGTGTAAGATTACTGATGAAAAAATATTGATTAATTGAAAACAAAGTAATTCGTGGAAGCAAACCAATTCCCTTTTCCTGAGGAAAGGCATTTTATATTCAGTCTAGATCTTTTTCTCATCAAAATTAAAAGCACTGTCTCTCTCAAACATGCAGTATAGCAAATAATACAGTTTCTGGTTTCTAGGTAAAGTATGGTTAAATTCTCACTCTGGGAGATTTGGAGCAGAGCCAGTCTCTCAGCTCCACTGAAACTATCCAAACATCAATAAATAATCCTTAATTGGTCCAGAGAGAAATGCTGATTTATCCTGTCACCTGGTGTTAATTGTAGTCATCTGCTACATGAGAAACTTTGATTTTTTTTCACCCAAAGGATAATCAGTCATTGTAAATAGACAATCCCTGCAGTACAAATTAGAAGAGAGCCACACCAGAACGGGTTCTGTAAATGATTTATGGATTCTTTCAAATAATTGATGATCTCTCATTTTTGAATCTCAGGAAATACATTGTATAATAATAATAATAGAACTTGATATTATTAAGTACTATATATTTTCAAATATTATATATTGCGAATCTATGTTAGGGAACTTCAGGTAGAGCTTATGGGCCACAAGGTCTCAATGACTTGGAAATGCACAGTAAGAATAAAGCAAGCAACTGAGAGACAAGAAGCAGTTAACATTTTCTCTTTTTAGACCTGGCATGTTCAATTTTTCTCACGTTTTTCAGGGACTGGCTTTAAAATTGTTGCCACTAGAGATGCCCAATATAGGAAGATGTTTATAGAAATGCCTTTGTTTTCACTACCTGTCTTAATTCGAGATGTTCATATCCTGCCTTACTATGCTGAATTCCCGTCATATCCATAGACAAGATCTTTGCTCAGATTTCCATACATACACATAAATTCTCCACTCTAAAATGAAGTAATTTAAGTAAATTTAGCTGGTAATGCAAGTGCTGGTGTGGCAGTTAGAGGTAGACAGCATTGTGCCAAACTCACTTATCTGCCTACCACAGCATATGGAGTTGCAAAAGCAATAAAATAGTTTGGGTTTTAATTTTTATCATTCCTAGCATCTAAAAAAACCCATAATTTTAAATGAAATAAGTGAATAACATGTCAGAGCCTAATTGATATGCAAGGAAGCACTGAGCTTTCTTGGCTTCTTTTCATATGTTGTGCTGCAGATCAGCTGCTTCATGGGTGACATTTCTTGCAACTCCCGTCTCAGATCATCAGCTCTTTCCTGTAGCTCCTCTGTGAGAATTGCTGTTTGGTGGCTGTGCAAGTTTTGATTTACAGCAGCAAATTACAT
Organism: Pezoporus flaviventris; assembly: GCF_033815535.1. Classification (NCBI taxonomy): domain Eukaryota; kingdom Metazoa; phylum Chordata; class Aves; order Psittaciformes; family Psittacidae; genus Pezoporus; species Pezoporus flaviventris. The sequence goes on along the minus strand of NW_026892579.1, from coordinate 23,857,196 downwards.
TCTCCAGGCAGAAATCCGAATCATTTAAGAATATTTCCATATTGGTCCAAAATAGTGTCCTATTAGACCAGGTGTTTGCTATTTTGGACTTTTGCAATTGCCCATTACTCTATCCTTGGCATATATGCAGCCTCTCATGGGACTGTGATATCCCTAGCTTGTAGGACTGCTTTATTTCAAAAGCCACCTTCAGTGTGTCTTCTATTTTACTAACAAGCCTATACTTACTTATGAGTGTTTCAGCAGCATGTTAACATAAATTTCAATGTTAATGCCTTGGTATGGTACATTAGGCAACTGTCAGTTTGACTATTTGAACCATGATTAACTACTTTTGCAGGTGTTAATCAATCAAATCGTGCTTCCTCTCGCGTTGTCCCAGCCTCACCCCTGTCAATCCAAATGAAGAAATTTGAAAATGTCTTGAGTTACTGGCTTGGCACATACTGCAGGAATCTTTCTAGGTTTGCTTGAAAGTGCAGCATACAACAGAAGGCAACATGCTGCTATCTTATATTTGCAGTATGTTTTTCCATGTATTTGGTGCTTTTAGCTTATAATTGTTACTCTTACGCCTGTTGAATGTTATGACTTTATTGCTGTCTTTCCTGAAGACTCGTTTGTTTCTGTTCAGCTCACCTGTGTGTGAGCAAGATCTTCAGGAAAAGGGTTGTTGGTGCAGTCAGTTAGAACCAGTGGATTTTTTCTGCTTGGCTCTTTGTTATTTAGGAACAGGCATTTTCAGTTGCTTTAAAGGTAATGGTTGCTTCTTCAAATGCGTTTTTCTGGTATTTGCTAAGCTTCAGTTTGTTAACTGGCAGTCCTGACAGTTTAAATCACAAGCTTTGCCCACTGTTACATTCAGTATAATCACAGAATCATAGAATAGTTAGTGTTGGAAAGGACCTTAAGATCATCTAGCTCCAGCCCCATGGCAGGGACACCTCACACTAAACCATGTCACCCAAGGCTCTGTTCCAACCTAGCCTTGAACACTGCCAGGGATGGAGCATTCACAACTTCCTTGGGCAACCCATTCCAGTGCCTCACCACCCTTACAATAAAGAACTTCTTCCTTATATCCAATCTAGACTTCCCCTGTTTAAGTTTTAACCTGTTACCCCTTGCCCTATCACTACAGTCCCTAATGAAGAGTCCCTCCCCAGCATCCCTATAGGCCCCCTTCAGATACTGGGAGGCTGCTATGAGGTCTCCATGCAGCCTTCTCTTCTCCAGGCTGAACAGACCCAAGTTTCTCAGCCTAAAAATCAAAGTGATTGCCAGGTGTCTTCATCCAGCCTTGCAACTAGTGTGATCACAAAGCTTGCAGAAATGCTCATGTTTCCATTCTTTTACGTCCCTTCAGAGGACTGAGTGTTGCCACCAGTGGTGCTAAAGTGACTGATGGGCAGAATAGTCCAGTGGGAATTGCAGGAAATCTCTATTTTTATGATCATGCCTCAAATGGTCACACTCCAGCCGCTGCATTAGAAAAGGACTTGTGTACAAGAGAGAAAGTACAGTTTTGTAATTCTTCATTTTTACAGCTGCTGTGTTAAATATAGCAATTAGGGAGGATTTGACAATGTAACAACGTTGTTACACTTTATTACAGAGTTACAGTATTTATATCTCAAGTTTAATACAGCTAAGTGGAAATATTTGCATATTTCTATATGGCAATTGGTCATGTTCTGCACACTTTAATTTCCTTCTTTCCCTTCTCTTCACACCCCTAGCACTTAAGCACCAGGTTCTCATAACCCGCAGTCCCCTCTTAAAAAAAACTACATATTTTACCTTTAAGCTTGTGCTGTCAAAAGTGAGGATTTGACCTTTCCACTAATAGATGATACTGCCATCATTAACAGGTCTAAGGAAGGTGTCCACCAGATCTGTTTTATATCAGCCTAAGCTCCAATATGGTGTAAATGTTTATTTGAGTCTGGCCTAAGCTGCCTCTGCCATGGAAAGCAGCACCTCCAGCCATCTGCTTGCACCATCATGCCACCCATGCTGGTGCCCCAACGCATGTATGTGACCGTCTTGGGAGCAGCTAAGGTGAAGGCAGATCTCCTTTGGCCCTGGGGCTCCCCTAAACCAGACCAGCCTGCTCATGAGACCTGCACACTGGGGGCTGGTTTGTTTCACATTAAAATGTCATAAGGCAGAGCGCAGAGGTTGTCATGCAGAATGGCATTATCTGCTGTATTTAAGATCTCATTTTAGGATTGGCTCCTGTTGGGTTTGTGAGGGTGCTACCAGATTGTGGTTTTTTTCCGCTCTCAACAAGTGCTGAACTGAGCTTCTATTTCTTTCTTCACATCTCCCACAGGAAGAAGTCTCGAGGGTGGCTGCAAAGTGCCCCACATTAGTGTTCTCCAAGTCATATAAAGTTTCTTGCTGCCACAGTACTTCCTTTTCAGCAAGTAGAATAGCAGCTGAGGGTAAATAGTGGCTGGAAAAAAACGGGAGTTCCAAGAGATGCTCACAGTGACTGTGCAGACATCCAAAACAGCTGCATAGGTTAGGAATGCAAGCTCTGGTTTTAGGAGGCAGGGAGAGGTGTGTGCCTCTGCTCAGAAACTTAAGGTAGGAATTAATTTCTTTCAGCCAACACTGAGGGACCCATGTTCCTGCCTTCAAAGCCTGTATTAGATAATTCAGCTATAGACTAGATACCTCCTGTTTCTTCCTACCCCAATTTGAGGTGAGATTAATACTCTCTTCCCTCTCCACCTACAAACAGGATTTTCCTCTCCCTCAGAGACACGCTGTTCTCTCCCCTGCTCTTTCCAGCATGTTTATTTCTCAGTTTTTGCATGTCTACTTTCACCCTCACACCCAGGATTTTTCTGTTCTCACATTTTTGGGCCTTTCCACTCCCATACCACTGCATCACCTTCACTTTATAAAACCTGTGAATGTGTTAGACAGACATTTCCAGACATCCTGCCCACCTTCCTCTCCCTGAGATTTTAGAGTGTCATTGAAAAGGCTGTGAAAGTGCAGGGTCCTGCCTATAGGTCCTGCTACAAGGACCCCGCACAGAGGTAGCACTGCATCTCCTGCTGGGCTGGATCACATAGGAGCCCCATGTGGTGTTCTCTACACACTCACTAGTGCCAGATACCTCTAAAAATGGTTTTAATACCTGTAACCCAAATAACCAATCAGACAATATTTTTGTTTGGACGTCAGGGCATCAGTATCTGACTCAGAAAGGAATTTGGATCCCCTGAAAAATTAATTCTAGCAATTCAGGCAGAAACATCCAATCTTGTCTTTCATTTTCTCTGGTTATTCCTTTACATCCTGTGGCAATGAACTTTACAAGTTAATTGCATGTTGTATTTCTTTTTATCAGATTTAAATTGTCTTTTGATCTTACTTTTATAAGGAAGGGTAATTAGGAGGCATCCAACAGGCCTTCTTATTTTCTGCTAGTTTGCATACCTCTATCTGTCATCTCATATTTGTCTTCTGACTAACTACTCCTAAATTATTCAGTCCTTTCTCCATACACAAGTCTTGCCATGCCTGTAGATATTTTTTCTTGCTGATAGCTCTCTGGTTTTCTTACAGTCCGATCTAATGAGCCTCTTTATTCATCAGGTGGGTGTGTGTCTGGCTATCCACCTTGCCGCCTTTCCCTCCAGAAATCTTCAGGGCTTTTTTATCCCCACAACAATAGCCTTTTTCAGTAAGGTCTCCTACTGTCATCCAGGAAAAAGCTTCAGACAAAGTGAAGTGACTAGCAAACCTTGTTTTCTCAGGGTTTGTAAGTCAGAAAACAGTTACTGGGCAGAGTAAGTGAAGATTTATGGGAAGCATCTGCATGAGTTACTCATGGTTTGTTTCTTTGGTTGGACACAAATTGGGTTGGTGAACACCGGGTCAAAGATACAGTTTTAAATGTGTTTCTGTCAGCCTGTCTTAAAGCCAAATAAAATTCCTACTGAATAAATAGCGCTTTATTCTTTCTGGCAGGTACATAATAATAATGCTGAAGATCAATTATTGAAGAAGGCTAATAAAGCATAAATTCATGAAAGGCTTGCAGCTGAGCTTAATCTTAGCTTGCAAGAGACCCTTAGACTTTTAAGATCTATTGAACCAGCTGTTAATAATATAAAAATGTTTGCTGAGGACTTATTCAGCCCATAGAAAGAGTGTGTATTCAATAGGGCCATGAACTTCAATTGCTAGCAGTACAGGTGAAATGTTCCCATTAATGTTATTTTTATCCAGACTGAATAAAAAATGGTAACCATAACTACAATTTAAAATTCAGTATTTGTGGAGCTATTGTGAATCTCAGCCCATAGAGAAATATTTCGTCCATTTATAACAAAAGGTTAAATGACTTTATTTTGGTATATTTGTCATCATGGCCTGAAAGCGTGCTACTTTTACACAGGAACAGTGTATATATACTTTCAGTACACTGGCATAGTAATGAGTAACACAGGTTGATCCATCCTTGTGGATGGAATTAGGATCTCATTATAAAAGTTGACTTGAAAATGAGGAAACAAAACTCCAATCCATCTTCCTCATTCTGGCATTTCATAAGGGAATATTTAATTTTCACATCTAAAAAATATCCAATATTGACTTCTTGAAAATAGTTCTTGCTTTTCTGTTTCAAAATTTGTTTGACCTGCTAAGTCAAAATTTGTTGTATTTGATTACATCACTAACAAGTGTCTTTGACTTGTTTCCAATTTTGTTTCATTTTTCTTTGAGGGCAAGAGCTCTACACAAGGTATAATGAAGGAATATTAAAGTGCCTATGAAGAAAGGGGTTTACTGGTGCTGCTTGGAGTATTAAAAGGTAGAGGAGATATGAATTGGTTGTCATCTTTAATGTAGAAAGACTACACAGTTCCTTTCTGTGGTTGAGGCAAGCTAATTGTTTTTCATTAGGGTAGGCTGAAGAAATGTGCTTAAAAACAAATGGAGGGTGTATGAATTCAGTTTTAGGTGACATGTTTGGTTTATGTTCCCTTGGACCACTTTGCTTTGCAGTGTCTGTGTGTGTGCGTGTGTGTGTGTGTGTGTGTGTGTACTGGGTGTTGGTGGCAGGGGCTTACATGCTTATTCATCCTGTTTGATGTGCCGCAGAGGAGAAAACTGAGCTGCCAACATATTGTGTTTCATCAGTTGCTGCCAACCTCAGTCAAGTGACACTGTCACCCCAGCTCAGGTAAATGCGAGGCTCAGACCCACACTGGGGTGCGGCGATACCTGCAGGTGCCAGGGCAAGGTATCACTTGGCTTGATCCTGATCTGGGGCTCAAAGTAGTCTGCCCTTGCAGGGCCAGGCTTGCCAGTGACATGCCATGGGGTACGGCTCCATTTGCACACAGCTGCTCTGCAGAACTGACCTCGTCCCAAGCACCAGACTCTGGGGGCTCTCATCAAATACAGAGTTTCAGCATCAGGTCGTGGTGCTGTGGGTAATTCTCGTAGTGCTGGCAGTTATAAAATACTTGAATCTTTGATTTCCTAAAGCATGCCTGCAATTTATTTTCCATGGCACTTAAAAGTCATGAAACAGAACCTATTTGATATTATACTGTGCTGTAGTTTAATGCCAGCTGGCAACTAAGCACCACACAGTAGTGATTTCATAATGTAAATACATATTTTATATTATACATTACTTCATTATTACATGTTATATAGGTTTTATATATCATGTAAATAATGCTATATATTATTTTACATGAATCTTTTAAATTTTAATTTAATTAATCTTAAATAGTTCTAATTCCTACCATTTTCTCTTTGTCAGAAAAGATAGCTTTACATGCAAGTGAGTTGCTTTTCTAGATAGACCCTCTTTGGCTCTATAAAATTAACAAGTGTCCTAGGAAAAAGGTGTCTGTATTTCCGGGAGGTTATTTTCATTTCACATTAAAATATTTTGCTTATTCAGATTACTCCAATACATTGCAAATGAAAACTATAGATGGAGAGAAGGGTTCAAGATGATTCATCTCTTTTGATCTCTTCACTATAGTATTGCCTACCTGATGACTAAGGAAAAATCCAAGCTTCTATGCACAGACCAGATTTAGTGGATTCCTTAGTATCAGAAGTCAGTGACAAATGTAGCCATTTTCCATTGTTGGAAAGGAAAAATAAATCATTAGAGGAGAAGTGGTAACTTCTGGTTGGTTTTGTTTTTTTTTAATTCCACTTCAGTGCCTAGACAGTATTACACAAATTTGTACAATTTCTTTCTCTTCTGTGTGCCACTGCCACACATCCCGATCTTCCTGGTTTTCAACAGCAATAAAAGACAATTTTCACACTCATCTGTATTTATCTCTGCAAATTATCTTGATACACAAAACTATTTCAGTTTCCTACTTCTAAAACTACCAAGTTGTTTTGCATCTTGAAAAAAGATTACGAAAGGAAGCAAAATCACCATCTTGTTTTGCCTGTAATGACAATTAAGATGGTTTCCATCCAGAAACTGTTATATATTTGAAAACACTAGGACCTTTTGGCTGGAGTGACAACATCTGCAAAAATCAGACAGCGTCATCCATCCCAAGAATTTCCTGAAGATATCCTGCCAATTACTTTTACTAGTAGGTGACGATTAATCATACCCTGCCTGGCATCTGAGCAGAGAGATCTGATCCCTAACCAGAAAGAAAACCTATATTCAGGCATAGCTGAAAGCAAATTTTGCCAGGACTCAAGATCCTGGGCACCGTTATTTTTAGTATATGCAAAACTCAGATTGCCTCATGTTGCTTGGGGTTTTTAGTTGTTGATGGTGGTATTTAGGCTTTGTATTGCTCTGCAAAATTGAGGCCTTAATGCTGTAAATCTGCTCAACCTTTTTTGGAAGGTGCAGAACTCAGCTTCCTGCCTCTCCAAAACTACTCTAGAGATCTTCAGGTGATATAATTCAATGGATGACATTAAGCTTTTTTTTATAGGTGGAGAATAATGCTTGAGCATATTCTATTTCAGAGAGTGAACTTAAGTGACCTCAAAAGACCATATGGCTCCTGATTAGTCTCTTAAGAACCCAGTTTGCAGATTTTGACAATCTTGTACATAGTGAACTGTACTTACCAATAAACTGTACTACCAATAAATAGTTCTGCTTCTTTCAATGGGGTAGTTTACAAAATATGATAACATCCATAATCTTTCTAAATGTGATACTATTGATCGTCTCTCTGTTCAGAGATATAATTACAGGTTTAATCCTTTATGAAAAAAAATAAGATTCTGGACTTTTTAAAGATAAAAATATTGAAAATTCTTGTTTTCTGGGGTAAATACTTATGCAAGGTCAGTTGAAGTTCAGCTGTATTAGACTGAATTTTTCTTGCAGAATTATGTGAAATAGCCCACTGATTTCATAGCAGGGGGAATATTCAAAGAGCAAACAAACTGCCACCTGGTAAAAACATTACCATTTGCCTCTTTACACAGTAACTGTTGCAGCATACTCTAATCATGATTTTTATTCTTTGGCCTCTTGAACCAGGAGAGGGAAGTGGTTAATCCCTTCTTTGAAGCTAAAAGCATTTTCAGCCAGTTATGATGAAATGACCTTTTCTATTCTGTGACCTTTCTCAACAAGTGCCCAAGGAATAATGATACAATTATTTCCCTCCCTGAATATCCCTCTGTTAGGGTATTCAGAAGCCTCTGAGTATCTTTCACTTTTTGTTTGTTTGTTTGTGGGGTTTTCTTAGCTAGCTCACAGGAACACAAAATACACCAATATGTTAGTAGGCTGTGAAAAAAGGCTTCTGTTCCTGTAGTGAAGTTTGTATAAACAGATCTTTTCTTTTAGGAATCTGAAAAAGAGCAACCTTATTTTCATGCACTGATATATGGCCTAAGTCAGGTGTCAGTCATTAGGCTATACCATAAACTGCTTTAAATTGCCGATTTGTATCAGTTTAGTATAGAGCCCATTGAATATATTTTTGTTATCGTGATTCTATAGTGTGACGTGCTCAAATACAGTGCTTCAAAATGTGTGGTAGTATCTGATTGAAATTCAAAGTACATTTCTGCATTGATTAGATTATACCCTATGGTCCCAACCAGCTTGCTGTGGAGATTGTTGTAGACAAATTGAAGGGAGCTCTGAGAATAGCAATAAGTACAATGAAGCTACTGGAAGGACTGATATACAAAGAAATATTAGAAAGACTAGAATGCTGGTCATTCTCTCTCTTCCGTCACTCATACCTCTTAGCAACTCAGAATAGAAAGTTATTATTTCTATGTAGTTGTTGTTAACTGGATTAAAACTTATTTAAACTCCTCGGTGAGTGAGAATAATTGCTCGCTGTCCTGTAATATGCATGTTTAGCCTCTGCTGTGGCAAACACAACCAGTGTCAAAGCACCCTTGGTGCTCTTAGTCAGTTATGGAACCCAGTGACTCTATAACGCCACAGAATCAAGAATGTTGTTTTTTTCAGGAGTAACTTTGAAATTTAGGATAATGAACTGTCCTGAGAACTACTCATGAGAAATGACCACTAGAAGCTGTGCCTTTTCTCTGGGTCAGTTGCCAGTTAGTTTTCTTTGTGAGTTAATACAGCTGCAGGCTAGATAAAACAGACTCTTCAAACTTTCTGCTTATTCCCGAAGTTTTGGAGACAGATGTGTCCTACTCTTCTCCTAGTTTATTGCCTCTTTGTACTGTTCTGTAGCCAGAGCAGACACGGTAAGACACATCCTGCATATTCTTAACAAGAATGTGTGAACTCGGAGCATTTTCTGTGAATGTTTAATAAATGCCTTTTTGATGACATACTCATGATCCTAAAATGATTTAATATTGTTCATTTTCTGTTCAGATGAGATCAGAGAAAAAAATATCGCAAGATTAATTTAACCTGTATTAGCTCAAAGTGTCATTTTTACTTAGGAGGAAAGGAGCCACTGGTATCATCTTGCACTAGCAGGTTCAATTCTTCTGCCTATATCTTGTGCTCATACTTTTGGGGACTACAAAAACTGTGATCCATTAAAAGACACATAGAAACATATGGGTAAAATTAGTTCAGCAAGGAGTGCAAAGTCATGCACCTGTAGAGGAACAACCTCAGGCATCAAAATATGCTGGGGGACACCAAGGTGGAAAGATCTTGACAGAAGAGAGAGACCTCATAGCAGCCTTCCAGTATCTGAAGGGGGGCTATAGGGATGCTGGGGAGGGACTCTTCATTAGTGACTGTAGTGACAGGACAAGGGGTAACGGGATAAAACTTAAACAGGGGAAGTTCAGATTGGATATAAGGAAGAAGTTCGTTCCTGTTAGGGTGGTGAGGCACTGGAATGGGTTGCCCAGGGAAGTTGTGAATGCTCCATCCCTGGTGGTGTTCAAGGACAGGTTGGGCAAAGCCTTGGGTGAGATGGTTTAGTGTGAGGTGTCCCTGCCCATGGCAGGGGGGTTGGAACTAGATGATCTTAAGGTCCTTTCCAACCCTAACCATTCTATGATTCTATGACATTAAAAACATCAGCATTAAATGCAGGCAACAGGAAAAGCTCTCACATCTTATACACTAAGGCTTTGAAAAATGTGGAAGAAAGATAATGCAGGTTTGTGTATTAGTTTCAACATGTACATGAGATTTGAGCTGGTGAGAGATTGTCATGAATTACATTTCCTAATATCATCCTGACATTCTTTCCGTAATTTTAGAGATTGTCCCAGTGGCATATCAAGATTTTGGGACATTTTGCAATATCCAAGTAAACCTTCTGTATTCACCCTTTTACCTATATAACTGGGTCTATTATCATACCTTTGAATACTGTAAAATCTCACAACATCCAAAAAGTTCATAGTAGTAAAATTACGTAGAAAAATCAATAGAAGTGAAACAATCCATTATGATGATTTGTCCTGCCTCCTTTTTTATCGTTATTAATCTCTCAGTCACAGAGTTGTCATTAGAAGTGCTTATAGCTTAGAAATACCAACTACACCTTCAATGACAACCCAACCAGTCATTTCTGACCAAGCTTGAGCAGGATAAGGCAACCCAGCACTGGCCTTACTCTGTGAAGTGGGGTCCTCAGGCTGGCACGTCTCATGAGCTATTTGAATTTCACATTATTGCATTACAAGTTACTTGTCTTTATTTACATGTCACTATTTTAGTGGGATTGGACAATACACAAATATAATCCATTACACACATGAGTCCTGGGCTCATCTTCTTGTATTTTTCAGGGGGAGGCATGGTTCTTAAGATGGTGTCTTTCAACTGAAAAATCCTTTGCTAAGTTACTATTAACAAAACTTTCATGCAGTCTCTGGGGTTTCTTGAGAGGTACTTGGAGAAATGTCTGAAGTGGAAGAATTCAGTGTTTGAAATTTAATTTGAAATTGTAGTACTCAAAAGTGGACATTGCAAAAGCTGCTGAGAAGATCTGAAATCTCAGACTGGAGTTAGCAAGAGAGGACACTATCATCTGCAAGGATGGAAATATGGGAGAGATTCTTAAAGAGTGAATAAAATCAGCATAATAGCTGAAGACATGCTTAACATTTTGGACGATCACACACAAAGGTCTTAGCTTGGAAAAAGTCAGAGAAGTAAACATACTCTAGAAACTTGTCTTCTAATAAGTCATTACAGGGAAGTTTGGAATTATACTGCTCATTACTCACTCTCGTATCACAGACTTTCCTGGTGCTTCACAGCAAGATACAGGATGAAACTTGAGTCCCTGTTAAATTAATGGAAATATTCCAATTTACTTCTTCCTGATTTTCTAGTTTTGCTACTAAAATGTAAAGAGGAAAATACTGATAGAAGTTTGCTTAGGCCTTCCTAAAATACATAAATAACATAGAGATTTTAACTAAATTCAAGTGGAATGTGGAAGGAAGTTCAGAAGAATATTTTGCTCTCTTGCTTAAAAGAAGGCGAATAGGACCCTGAGACATGTTGGATTAAAACGTGGCAGGGAGAGAGTCATAAAGTACTTAACTTTTCATTTTCCTGGGTATGTTTAGATAAGAAAACCATGCAAGTTTAATATATTCAGAAGTTGCTTTCAACTGTTGCAAGCTTTTCTTTGGACTCTGATTTCATTCCAAGAAGAGTTTATTTTGATTTATCTTACACCTGTTCCTGAATCTAAACTATGCTGAAATAATCTGCCTGCCTGCCTTCCCTGCTTCCAAGGGAAACACAGCCAAGGAGGGCTGCCTTAGATAATAGACACACTTTCCTTCCTTATTGCCAGCCTGAGGATTTGGTGGGGGTGTTTGGGAAGGGGAGTGTGGTATTGTGAAGTGGTGAAAAAAAGGAGAGAGCAAGGTGTGAAAAAAATATCAGCACCCTGGGAAGGCTCTTTTCCCTCCAGCTTTCTTAAACATGTGCCAGTGCATTTTCTGCTCCCTCATTCCCTCAGACGCTCCTCCCTTTGCCTCTCCCCATCCTTGCTCTCCGTCTATAAGGGTATACACAAGTACGTAACTCCCTCAGACCAATGCTTTAAAAAAGCAAAAAGAGAGCTATGCTGCTGTTGGCTTTTTTGTCTCTCATGGTCAGAGGGGACCAGAGACCCTCTGTGAGGCAGAGGGCTCCAGAAGCACAGGGCAGATGCTGCGTGGTGCTGGCAAAACTGAATTAATTTGAATTTTCTGTGGTGAGGTACCTCCAGGAAATTCCACGTTATAAGAAAAGCTGTCAGAGCTCCTGGAATGAGCAGAAACAAGGGCAAATCAGTGGCTTATGTAAAAAAAAAAGTCCTAATGAGAGTTGCTGAGAGTAACCAAAACCGCTTTAATAACGTATAATTCATAATATTTGGGTGACCTTATGCTTTTTAAATTCTAAGAATGATTTGCTGAAGTGCACTCTGCTTTCCTAATGATACCTGGTTTGCTGATAGCCAGTCACTTTGCTGTTGTGCTAGGAGCAGCCTGGGACAAGCCAAGCTAACCAGTGACACTCCTTTTTCAACACAGTTCGTATTGCTCAAGACTTCCCAACATGCTCTATGTGAGTTTCAGATCCCAGTAAACACACCTAAATATAGAAGTTTGCTTGTAGGTGGGTATGCATGTGCTACATGTCGGTACTTCCAGTATAGCCAGTCAAGATCTAGGGCTTAGTTCAGCAGAGGACATAGAGATGTCACCTGTTACATGATATTCCCTGCTCTGCAGCGACTTCCCCTGGAGGGCACAGCCCTCCCAGGTCTGAAAGCATAGCTGCTGGAACTAGGGATGTCTCAGATATCTTAAGGCATCTCAAATGGCACTGGACAAATAACTTTGGGCAGCTGAATTGAGCCTTTTTTGTACCAAGCCCAGAGAGCAAGTCAGCTGAGCAGCCAGCAGGAGCCTTCCTGAGGATTAGCTGCACCTCTCTGAGCTGACGTGATCTCCTTGTGCTGCACAGGGAGTTAAGACACCTACTTCACATGTAGACACCTAAATTTAAATGCCTTCACATAGAGCTGAATCCCACTCCATCTATTTTTCTGATCTCCATTAGAATTTGTGGTGTCTTTAACTTTTCCTGATCAGTTGTTCTATTTCTAAACGCTCACTCAGGCCTCCTGAAGCTCATTGTCATGCTCTTGAGAATTGTACCGTGCAGAAACGCCCCAGGATACTTTATCCATTTCTGTTTCTCGATCTCTGAACTCATTGGATTTACATCTACAAGCAAATCTAGGGTTTTTTTTTTGGTAGCCAATTGTGTAGTATCCACCTATGATTCACCTGTGTAGTAGCTAAAGGCATTTTAAAATGTCAGAGCCTAGGAACAAGCAGAATGTCAGCCTTAGCTAACATACTATGTCCAACAGTGACACTAGCCAACAATAAACAGTCAGGGAAGATTACACAAGTAGGGCAAACACACAGTGATACTTCTTCATGAGTCTCTCAGCCTCCAACAGCCTGATGCCTAGAGATTCCCTGGGCCAGAAGGAGGCTCTTGGTATTAGCCCTATATTAAATCTTCTCCAATGAGATCATCCTGCTGGCTTTGAACTTATGTAATTTTTTAGCATCTTGTGGCAAGGATTTTCACAATTTAACAGGACGGTCCTTAAACCACAGGTTGTCTGTACCCTTAGTATTATAATAAAAGGACAAAGCCATCTATAGGTAAGTTCAGAGAAACTTGGGTTGTTTGCAGGTATTTGGATCTCAACTTACCTTGGTGACTGAGCAGAATGAACCAAAGCTATTTCCTACTGTACTGGAGCAGCAGGCTAGGGAAACAGTCTTCTGCTTTTAGGTACAGCCAGTCTCTCTCACAGCTCACCTGTGGGGGCCTTTTTCACTTACTGGGTCATTCTTGACTTGTAGGAGCTATGCTTGGGACAAATGAGTGAAAGAATCAAAACTCACGTCAACAAGAACTTGCTTTCAGTTCTTCACTGGCAAATGTGCATTTGGAGTATCCTTGCATAGAAATACACAAATACCACAAAATCCTAAGTTTTTAAAAAAGCAGTTATTTCTTACAAAGGCTCTTTAAGCTTTTAAAGAAGGTCAGGAAATTAATTCTGAAGTGATGTAGCAGCACAGAACTTGTTCTGTGCTTTTCCACTCTGCACGCCTGTGTGTCAGCCCCAGTCATCATAAAAGAACATTTGCTTTCTCAAAGCATCCATGTGCCATGACTGTGCTGCTTCTCCTCATCTCCCTTTAAATGCTGTTCTGGCTCTAAGGGCAGTTGGCTGATTAGTTCATGCATAACAAACTGGCTCTCACAGTTTGAATCTGTGACCTGAAGAAATAAATCCTAACACTTGCTGGGCTTCAACAAACTTTCCAGGCTGCCAGATAAAAGAATGCTGCTGAGTACCCAGCACTGCATTTCTTCCTTTCCAGGAAATGGTACATCAGGGGAGCTGTGTCCAGAAACTGTAAAGCCTCAACCACACAGTGTTTGTCCTCATAGAAAATTAATATGTGTGATTTTAAGGCCGGTTCCACTGGACGCTCACCACTGGTCTGTTCTTTTTTTTTTTTTCTTATCTTTATTTTCTTCTTTGCATTTTCATAGCAGATTTGATACAGGAAAAGATAGAAAGGGAGAAAATTCTAGTCCATCTACTTATTTGTACACTTTGCTACATCAGGCTTCAAAGCTCCTTCATGAGCTCCTTCAACACTGCTCCTCTTATCCATATGTTTTCAAAATTAACTACCCTCAGTTTTCCCCCTGGAGTGACCCAAGGTAGTTTTTGACACCAGCCCTGACCTCGTATCCCTACCTCAAACAGGAATCTCAGTGCTTTGGATTCCCACCCATTGCAGAAGTCTCTCTTTTGACCCCCTCATTCAGCTCATGTACTTGTATACGTTATTTATTGGTACTTGGACATTAATTTTTTCTGTAATATATTTCTTTCAGACATCATTGTTCTCATCGCTTCAATAGCAGTTGTTTCTGCAAAAACTCAGGGTAACATTTTTGCAACATCAGCACTGAGAAGTCTTCGTTTCCTACAGATCCTTCGTATGGTGCGCATGGACCGAAGAGGAGGCACTTGGAAATTGTTAGGTTCAGTAGTTTATGCACATAGCAAGGTATGTAATCCTAGATGCTGATTTTGTCTGGTTGATATCTTCACTTAATGCGATTCAACAAGAAGCCAAGGAAACAAACATTTATCAGTTTTGAGAAGAATACCTAAAATTTTCTGAAGTAACTTTAATTGCAATGGGCACTAGCACAGCTACATAAGGCCATGTGAAATAATAACAGATTTAGAATGCTGAAAATGTTGTTCTTGATATGCAGTTGTAATTTGATATATATTGGTGAAGTTGCTGCAGCATCAAACCATGGCAGCAGATTCGGTGTACTTTCAGATAAAATTTGTGTCCTTAGGGAAACACTTGAGGCTTAACTGCTCAAATGCCAGAAAAGCGTATAGATCTTTTCATTACATCTTCCTTGAAATGCCATTCTGTTCAGTCTTTCAAAGGGATGTTGATCTCTGATTTCTTTTATCTAGGAATTAATCACAGCCTGGTACATAGGATTTTTAGTACTCATCTTTTCATCTTTCCTGGTTTATCTGGTGGAAAAAGATGCAAATAACCAATTCTCCACATATGCAGATGCTCTCTGGTGGGGCACAGTAAGTACAGAAAAATAATACTTTTTAACCAGCATGCTAGAGTGCTTTGAATGTCACATACTGTGGATTTTAGCTTAGTGTGCTGTTCAGTGAATTGTTTTCACTGGCAGAAAACTGGTCAGAGAAGCTCCCTCCTCCAGTTAATTCATTTGTACATCCATAGCTCATTTCACCCCTTCCTGCAGAACAGGTCTTTAAGTGTTTATGCTGCAAACCAGACCACTAAACCTTCAAGAGAAAAAAAAAAACATTTTATTTTTTTAACCCAGATCCTTTCAGTGGTATAGTTTGTAACAAGGTGCCACAAAGAGCTGCTTTGATCCTAATCAGAGGGCTGTAAGCTGCAGTACACAAAGACAAATAAGTGTTGGGAGAGAAAGAGGGAAAAAATTATTTCATCAGCTTTGCAGTAAAGAGTATCATCAGCACCCCGGATGTTGTTTCTCCTTCCTTTGTACCTTGAGCACAAAAACCAAGAATAAATATCCCCATTCTGTTTCAGCAGTGTTATTTTTACAGATGTAAAAGCCCTGATTTAGTTGAGCTCATGATTAACTATCAAATCAGTCGTTTTGACTTTGTTGAAAAGTACATGCCTGAAAGACTGCTTTTCTGAAAGAAGGAAGACTACATGAATGCTTACTTGTTTAAATAAACTCGGCTTTGAATTAATAATGAAAAACTAAGTGTGAATTTTTTATTTTTTTTTTTTAATAGCATAATGTGTAGGGGGTTTGGCTTTAAAATGCCCTATAGTGAGCTAGACTCTGTGTGGGAATTACTAATGCAGCTTAAGAAATCCCCCCTAACAAAGCCTATGGCATAGGTATTGCCAGCCAGTATAAAACTGCTTTTCTTTTGCTTCTGACAGAGTAGAACAAACACCATGATCTCTGACATGTCTGGGTAGTGAAGTGATGTCTATAAGATCATTAATGCTGGCACGAACTAGAGCACTCATTAGTTTTCCTGGAACAAGTGCAAGACCTGAACCAGACTTTGCCACCTTTCCTCGTCATAGGGATGCAGAAATGAAGCTTTCTCACTTCAAACCATCTGCTGAAAAGACTTAATCTGGACTCAGTAGTATCTGAAGGCTCAGAGCATGCAATTGGGTAAAAGCCCTTTCCAAAATGCTTGAAATCCTTCAGAAGTATTTTTAATAAGTTTTCTTTACCTATTGAGCAAAGGTTAAGATCATGTCCTATTAGTAGGACTAGTTTGTATATTTGACATTCATTCATTTAAGGGTTAATCATTTGTTACTTTTCTTCCCTAGAGATTATATTTCTGTGCCCAAAACTGGGAGCTTGGAAAAGCCAGACCTAATAGGTCTTACTTGTGCATTTACAAATACACAGAAATATTATTCCCCAAATGTGTTGCTTTAGAGCATCAAGACAGATCTCTGATAAAATATACATTTTCATCCTGTAATCCAAACACATATAAAATTTGTATTGGATGAAGTCATGAGAGAAGGTTTTGCCCCAGTTGCTTCCCTGTGGTTTTTGTTTCACTTTTCTTCAAAAGCTGAGGTCTAGGTTTAGCTTAAAGCTTTCTAACCTGGCTGTATTGACACGGTCGTGAAGCATCTAGTTTAGGATGAGCACCCTGGCTCCAGCAGTCTGCAGGTACCATTGCACCTTTGAGGACAGCGCTGGGGGATGTGGTCCCGCCAGAGATCCTCCTGTGGCAGTGCACAGGTCTGGGAATGCAGACATGCTTTCAGCCATTCAGTTCTCCAGGAAACACCCTCTACCGCTCTACAAAGCCATGTGTGATTTAGCACCGCTTAGGCAGGACTAAGAAGAGGATTGTACCCACCTGCCAGCAGGCAATAGTGGGTACAAAAGTAGAAACATATGCATAAGGAATGGGAAAGTAACAGCAAACTCAGACCTCAACTCAGACGTTTGACTGAGGCTCCTGTTAGACCCAGATCCTTCTCCCTGAGCTGTTCTAGAAGCCAGAACAAGATCTTTACTTTAGAATTTGCTTCTCCACTTCTTGCTGACTGCTAGTTTTTAGGAAAAATGCTGCTAATAATTGTGTAAATCGGTGCTTAAAATATTTTGTACACTATGAAGTGAAGATGTATGAGTCGTAGGTCAGATAAGTACTGCAACTGAGAAAACAGGAATCTTTTCTTGACATCAGGAGAAAACTAATTGTAATAAAAAAAATTAAAACAATCTGTATTGTATAGTGCTATGTCTTTTCTTCTTTCCCCAGTGTGTGACATGAATGCATTTAAATTTTTAATGTGTTTAAGTGCACAAAGTGACTGAAAATCAGCTTCCGGCTTACCTGTTATCTTTGCCATTTTAATAATGGCATTTTTTGTACAATATGTAAAGCAGTATGTGGGAAATACATAACGTGCTTCTTAGTCATGGTTGTTTTTACTGCCAGGTAACCCACATGCAGATTTTGAAAAGGTCAGATTGTGTAGCATTCTAGGGGAAAATAATGCTTAGTCTCATTGATTTATTTGCAAAATTTGTTCCAACTTAAAGCATGGAGTACCTACCAAATCCCAGAATGAATTCTGTGATGGCAGAATAACAAGCAAAGACTGTGTTGAAGTCAGGCACAAATAGTTCCTTACAAATAGTAGCCTTACATTTCAAGCTTTTAGAGGCACTTATGCCCCTCCTTACAGGACCAGACCCAGCATGCATCAATTAAACCATTCATTAATTCAGATTATTTGAGGCCCACGCCCTGCTATGGTCATTTCACTGACTCCATTTCTAAAGCCCATATTTTTATACTGAAATAAAAGGCGGGATAGGGCATCCTGATTTACATATGAGTACTCCACTCTTTTTGCAGTTGTATGTTGTACTGTGCACCCTGCAGTTTAAACATCATGCTACTGGTACTATTTTTAATATTCTTGGGATTGGGGTCCCCACAGTACTGCTTAACACAGCAGCACACAACACTGTGTGTTCTATGAAGAGCTTAATTTAAAAATTTGCTTTCGTAGAGAGGGGTAAAATCATTTCATAACAAAATAACTAAACTATATGGGAACAAAAGGTCAATAAAAAACTTAAGTATTTCAAAACCAAGCCATGCATAGTTTTCTGAGTACTGCTAGAACTACCTAGAACTGTGTGTACTTATAGTGGCATTTAATTTGTACATCAATTAATTTTACCTGCAAATTAAGATTCCTGTCTCTCTTACACGTTTGACAGAGCTTCTCTTACTAAGTCATCATTTTTTAGTAGTATCCAGTAGTTACAGCTGGATACAGAATGGTTCTGGCACTTCACAGTGACCTGTAGGTCAACAAAACATATTACAATCAATAATATTGTCACAATTACTAGCTCAAATGAGTTAATATCAATGACGTTTTTCCCAATTAATATAATGATAGCATGAGCAAACTACTTTTTTTTCTCAGTTAATTGATGTCAGGTAGAGATTCAAAAGGTAAGTACTGCTAGCAGAACATAAAATGACATCAGAAAGAAATATTAGGGTAGAGGAGGGCCTCCTGGGTCCTATCTCATCTAATTGAAGGCATCAAGGTTATATAATTGCATTCTTTATTATATTACTTCACTTATTATTAGCATATTTATTAGCTCCAGCAATGAGTTATAATAGAGGTTTTATTGTTGCTGTGAGTTTTAAGTCCAGACAGGTGACACTGCCCACCTTGGCTTATGGGTCCAGACACCTCTTTCACAGAAGCAGCCAAAATTGAGTTGTTTGCAACTGGTTCAAAAGGCAGGACTCAGCTAGCTCATTTAGCAACATAGGAGTGTGATTCAGTTTCTTGGCATACAGTGCCAGGGAAGATCTCTTTGAGAGTCTCTCTCCTGCCTCTGCCGTGGATGGTCCCTGTTCAGATGACTTACAGCATCTTGGGTAACACTAGATGCTTGTTTTCAGGCAAGCCTAAGTCCTACATTTTCAGTTTGGGTGAGTTACGTGCTGCAGGAACCTCTCTTTCCATTGTGCATGTTGTGGTGACCAGATCATGCTAAACACCATTTTATTTTTCAAGTTGGCTGAAATAAATCCTATACAAATAAACTCTAAAAGGTTTGGTTTGTTGTCCTGACTTAGGCTGTGGTGATCAGACACAGAGCTACTCAACAGGTATTCCCAGAAAGGCATGATTTGCACACCTTGTTATTTCTTTCACTGTATCTTTAACCTCTTTATCACCACTTTGCTTCCCATGACCAACTCCCTTCTCAGGTAAACAACATGTCCCTAATTACCTTCAGGGGTTTGCTGCAGATTTTGTAGGTCTGTTACCTAGTCACCCTTGATCTTGTATGGTACCTCTGTTGCAATCACCTGCATGCTGTGTCCTTGCAAGATTGCAGTCTCCAGAAGATCCCAAATAATTTCCTCCAGTCACCTTCAAAATGTGGTGACTTCTCCCTTAACCATCCAGTGATGTCTGGAAATTTCTCATGTTTCATGGTCTCACATCCAGCCATTCTCCTCCACACCCTGTTCAGTTAATTTAACCTCAGGATTATTCCAGTCAGGGCCTGGCCACTGGTTTAGTCATTCACTTGTAGCACTAGCAAAGATGGATTCCTCAACTTGACCAGAAGTTGTCTGGAAAAATGTTTTCTTAGTTGTGTGATGAGAGGAATATACAATGAAGAACAAACCCATTTGCTCAGTGTTGAATAAGGCAATACAGCATGGTGTTGACACCTATACAGCCATGTTAAAACCATCCTGAGATAAAAGAGCTCAAAGTGAGCAAGAAGCGACTGATACTCTTAATCACAGACTGATAGCATTTAGTCCTCAGGAGCTAAAAGTATG
Organism: Pezoporus flaviventris; assembly: GCF_033815535.1. Taxonomy (NCBI): domain Eukaryota; kingdom Metazoa; phylum Chordata; class Aves; order Psittaciformes; family Psittacidae; genus Pezoporus; species Pezoporus flaviventris. Next base: position 23,837,247 of record NW_026892579.1, on the reverse strand, counting down.
GGGGAAAGGATTTAATGTGGTCTTGTTGTTTTTTTTGGAGAAAATCCAGAACGCAGTCTGTGTGAGTGCTCCCAGTTTTGGATTGCTCCCAGATGTCAGATTCCAAAGGTTCGAGTTTGTCTTTCACCCTTTGGAAGACAGTTCGGTGGCAATATCATTAATATGCAGATGACTCTTAGTGCTGTTTCCTTCTGCTCAGCAGAGGCAGGAGATATCTCTGTACTTTCCAGTCGCTGGCAGAGATAGGGAGCTGGAGAGAAGCCAAGAAAGTGGGCTTGTTCCAGAGCTTCAAATGGCTTCACAGTTATTGGCCTGGAAACAAATTTTGAGGAACTTTTATTCAGGGATTCATTTGCTCAAATGCTTCATTGCTCTTGGGGTCTTAATAGCCTCAAAGCGTTTTGCATGAACTGTTCTGTGATGAGAAGATCTGGGAATACCTTCTTCAAAAAGCAAAGGGAAACCAAATCAAGCCCGTCTGCTAGGTCAAGAGTGTGATTGCATCAGCTCACCTCTGCCAGAAAGGAGGGAGCTGCATTCCCGTCTCCCTTCCTCCTTATTTGCTCCATCTCAGCCACATCCTGCCTCGTGCAGCCTCTGGAGCTTGTTAGATGACTCCATGAGCTAGCACAACTCATGGAAACAGCAGAAAAAAGACACACAGAAATGTGGATAATTCTTTGCACCTCCCTGGGTTGCACTGGCTTCCCAGCAAAATCTGGGAAAAAAAGAGGGGTTGGGGTAGGGAAGTGAAGATGAGCAAGGAAAGAGAGTGAGACCTGATAATCATGCAAGATGCTATGTCTGTGACCAGGCTAGCATTACAAAACTCGAGATTTGATAACCACTTGAAATTTCAGATCACTCTCTTTTAGCCACTATGGCATTTTCAGGGTAGGTTACACCCGCAGCTAGTTCCCAACAATGGGAGCAATTAAAAGCACTGTTTACTATCTACAGAGCCCTAAATAGTTGAAATCTAATTACTTCCAAAAGACTTTCCTTCTTTTGTCCTGTGGTGACCCTGGCATCAAATGGAATTGCATCGGCTGCTTTGCCTAGGAATGAACTTAGAGGAAGCTGGAAGCAAAATAATGTCTCTAGAAGGCATTTTCCTGAAGAATTCATTCCTGCCAGAGTATTTGCTGAGCCTGAGCTTGCCCACATTTGGTACACGATGTAAAATAATTCTCCGTGCACATGTTCTCTGCTATAACAGGCCCCGGAGTCCTTGGCATTAAGCCTACTGTTGTCTATCTTTGTCCTTTAACATCGTGTGCCATTGCCTGAGCACGCGCCCTGCAGCCTTCCATCCTGCCTTTGGAAACCCTTCACTCTGCTCACACCTCCTGCCTGCACCAGGAAGGAAGTGGCTCCAAGCTCCCCGAGAGGGAAGCTCAAAGACATCACTTTCTCCCACATGCAAGTCCAGCCCCCAGGTTCAGGTTGAGGACTGGTATTCTTCCCAGGCCAGGAGTAGCATGGAGGACATTTCCTTGGGTCAGGGAAGATCCTCAGCCACATACAGACATGAAGCCATAGTCTTTTGCCTTGGAGATACGCTCAGTAAACCATAACCATACACCATAATCCCAGTGGCATTTGCATATGCACTGCATTTCTACACGGCCTGCAGTCAATGAGTTGCATGTGGAGAACCTTCCCATGTTTACCAAACTGCCATCATATACACTGGTGCTATACGGCAGGGATGCTGGCCTTTGCAGCACAGCTTTTGAAGCATCTGAATGCTGAGCCTCTGATTACACACCCCACACGAAGGGATTACAGATGCCCTCTTCTTTCACTTTGACCTCTCCCCACACAGGTCCGAGCTAATATTGTCCAACAGCCTGAGGTACCACTACATCTGCTGTGTAGTAGTCTTTGGTCCTTCATGTCAGGAGTGATATAGCTATATCTGAGCTTGTCATAAGAAAGAGGAGAGGACTGGGAACTTCTTGAAGTTCCTTCCAGCTTTTGATTAGTGTCCAGAGGATGGCCACAAAGATGATCAGAGGGCTGGAGCACCTCTCCTATGGAGACAGGCTGAGAGTTGGAGTTGTTCAGCCTGGAGAAGAGAAGGCTCCAGGGAGACCTTAGAGCAGCTTCCAGTGCCTAAAGGGGGCCTACAAGACATCTGGGGAGGAACTTTTTACAAGGGCCTGTAGTGCGAGGACAAGTGGGAATGGCTTTAAACTGAAAGAGGGTAGATTTAGATTAGCTATAAGGAAGATATTTATGAGGCACTGTCACAGGTTGCCCAGAGAAGCTGTGGCTGCCCCATCCCTGCAAGCGTTCAAGGCCAGGTTGGATGGAGCTTTAAGCAACCTGGTCTAGTGGAAGGTGTCCCTGCCCATGGCAGGGGGTTGGAACTAGATGATCTGTAAGGTGCCTTCTAACCCAAACCATTCTGTGATTCTGATTATTTAGGTATTTTTCTCACATTTATTATTTATCTCCATTTTATTCAGTCATAAACAGTATTTTTCCTAGAAAATTGTAATAATTTATGTTTGGGTTTCTTTTAGAAACAACTATATATTTCATGCGTCCTGGACTATTTAGTGGAAATGCTGTTTCATGCAATGTAAATAGTCTGCAACTAGTTTCTCAGCGACTTCTAGTAAACCACAGCATTCATTAATTTCTTTTTAGATCACATTGACAACCATTGGCTATGGAGACAAAACTCCTCTTACTTGGCTTGGAAGGTTGCTTTCTGCAGGATTTGCTCTACTTGGCATTTCTTTCTTTGCACTACCTGCTGTGAGTATGCCTGTAAAATTTGTAAAAAGGTAATAGAAACTTCTAGAGTCATTATGATACAAAAGGCTGAAGGAAGCTCTGTATGAAGAGCAACTGCTTGAGGTTTGGGAAGTTTCTTTGGCATGGACAAAACTGGGAAATAATACTAAATTAGGTCACATACTATTGCGTAAGGTTGAAATTCCTGTCCTTCATTATGAATTGTGGCTTATATATTACTGTTTTTCTTTCAGATTCTTGAAAAAAAATCAACTGAAAAATAAGTGAGATATTTCTAATAGGTTTTCTTGTAGGACCGTGTCCAGGCTACTGACAGAGAGTAGTAGTAGGAGGCACTAGATCAACAAAAGTTTATGTCATTTAATGTAAAAATGCAGCTATCATTTTCTGTGAATGATTGTAAATAAACATGATGGTTTGTTTACGTTGCTTTTACCAACTTTCAAGAGACTTTAATGGAAATGGGAATCATCTAATGAAAAAATATAGTGCAGCTTCAGGAATAACTTTTCATTTTTGTGAGAGAATGTCCTTTCTTAAATTACTATTGAATAAGCATGAAATCAGAAGTGACATCTGTATTTTGCTGTATTGCATCTCTTGCAACATATACAGACAGTCGATATTTTAATACTCAGGTTCATTATCTATAGATCACTATAAAACATGCATGTTATAATAATACATTTGTTTTCAACCATATAGACAAGCTAAGATTAAGAGTCCACATCTGCCAACAGCCTTGAATCATCTAGTGTACTGCATTTTTTCTTACTCTAAGTATAAAGAATATTTCAGTATCTTTGACATATTATAATGCATTATAATTATAGTAAATTGCCTGTTTGTGAATCTGTAACATTTAATGGCAGTTACTGTAATTAATTCCTTTTGTCACCTAATTACCACCAAGACAGTTAGTCTTAGCAGAAATACAATGAACATGTAAACTATTAATAACCTTGCATATTAGAGATGCCAGAACTTTTGTTCCTCATGTCATATCTATGCACAGATACTAATTTTTGTCATAAACACTTTTGTGTTGAATCTGTCTGTAAAACAAGAGATATGTTGAATCTTGTGCATTTCCAATATTATTTTACCCTGACTAAGGATCAAATGGAAAAGTTTTTCCTTATAATGCAGACATGTCCGGCAGAAATATTATACTCCTTGCAAGCCAAGGAGGGAAACATTCTCAATCTTTGGGTCTTTTTAGTAGTAGTCAAATTTATCTTACTTATTCAGTGGAAAAGGGGAGAGATTTCATCATCATCTTTTTTTCATAGTTTATAGAATGAGCAATAGGATTATCTGGATGGGAAAGTGAGAAGAAATGGTCTTAATCTGTTAAGCAAGGCCTTTTCTAACTTTTATATAATCAAAAGTTATTGGGCACTGCAGATATGGACTTTGAGGTCCATGTATATCTGGCATATCTGACAGGTGGTCATCTCATCTTCCTGACTTGAGTTCCTCTGAATGTTCCTGCTAGATTTTATCTATTGTATCTATGTACATATGTATATATGCATATAAACCTTATACTCTCATATACTGTTATAAACATTATCTGAAGCAATTACATGGCATAAAATCTTCACAAAATCTTTATAGTTGATTATATATATTTATTTGAAAAACTACCTAAATAATGATAAATGGCATATTGTACTGCAGGGTATTCTTGGCTCAGGATTTGCTTTAAAAGTGCAGGAACAGCATCGTCAGAAACACTTTGAGAAAAGAAGGAACCCAGCTGCCAGTCTAATTCAGGTAAATAAGAAATCAGTAAAAATATAATAGCAGGTTATTTAAAGTACACATTGGAGCAGATTTTATTATTTCAATTTGGATAGTTTTGTGGAAATAATGTTTAACAGATTGGTTAGTTTCATAACATAAGTTTGTTCAGTGATTTCTGTATGTTAATGACATAATTATTTAGATAGTATTTATATGAATGGTTTTTGAGTTCTATCCATGCTGAAGGAACCAAGTCAAGCATGTCAACTGCATGCCTGCAGTTAGTGAATTCCTTGGCAAAATAGAATTGATCCCTAAACAGCCCAACTGATAGCACAGGACTCTTTCCTGTATTAAGCTACTTTTCATCTACTGCAGGGTTTAGAGTACTCCAATGAGTTATATACTTGGTGAAAATAAAATGTATCCTGCCCAGAGAATTGCTTTCACTATTACTCAGTTCTAAAGCTGGACATGTAGATGCTAGCAGTTCCAAAATGTCTGAAATTGTCTGAGGTGGTTTCAGCTCCAATACTGACAGTTCAGAAACTGAGAAAGGTTTTTATTTTTTTTTTAAGCAAAAGTGGTATATTTGATGAACAGCTTCTTTGATTGGGTTTTTTCCTTAACTTACAGTCCCAGTTAAAATTGAGAACATCCTCTAAAGAATGATTTTGCACCAACCTTCACTCTACTTGGTGCACTGAAAAAAAAAGGGGGGAAATAATCTTACAGTGGCCTAGTTTATTTTCTTTGGATCCCAAGTGGTTTATGTGTGCCATTTATGCTGTTTTGTTTTTGTTTAAAATCTGAAATAATAAATCCAAATAAAGAAGCTGAGCATGATTCTATGAATATGCTAGAATTCCATGATAAGTTCAGGGTAGACGCCAGGCCATCTTTGAAGCGCATTTTTTAAGTTAATAAACGTTTTCCATTATTCCTGTACAACTATTATTAAATACTAAATATTTGAGTTTTAATATTTATTAGAATAATAAACATAAAGCCACTTCTTTTATATCTATTGTACTGTTGAATGAATGTCTGGGATATTTTCTAACATATATTCTAATGTACTTTTTCCAAGTTTGGTTGCCAGAGGAAACAGAATAGATTTTTTATGTAGCTCATCTTATTATTGTATGACAGTTCAACCAAAATATTAGTTAGACAGCATACTAAATAGATTAAGATCAGCTAGCTGATTGATTTCAGAAAGTGACTCTCAATGGGCAAAATCATTGCAAAAAGAAGACATTTGTGGTGGGTTCACATGATAAAGGCTGTTCAGCATTTACATGTTCATTTTCATGTTCAGCATTTTAAGTAACCTAGAAATTAATATAAAATTGCTGATGGAGATATTTGCCAATGGCGCAAGACCTGGCAGAATAGGAGAGGTGAGGGCAGGCACACAGGAATGAACCCAAGGATGATCTGGGTGACTATACAGGGTGTAATGATTCTTACCGAAATCTTTAATACACCAAAATATAAACCTTGATTTAGAAACAATGAAATCGGTGTATTACAAGAGATGTCTGTCCTAGTATTAGTGTCTGAAAAGGATTTGATGAAGGATGAGAAACACAGAGAGGAAAGAGTACGAAAGAAGGGTCAAGAGCTTCATAAAAGTTACCAGTATGTTACTCCAGCTGGTTTATTACAGTCCTTAGATACAAAACCAGAAAGATAACAAGGAGAAGGCAGCTGATATTACCACTGTGTATGGTGATGCCGGTACTAACATGCTACATATGTATATGCATCTAAAGTCTGTAAATGAGACTGGAAAACTGGAGGAAGTAAAGAAAACACTGGGGAAAAACAAATAGTCCAGGACTGGAAAAAATTTCATGTTCGTAAATGCAGGATGTGTGTGATCATCATCTACTGTAACTGTGCCCAGACCTTTTTTAGTTGTCTTTTGTGGATATTGATAGTAAACTACCATAGAAATGAGCGTGCTATAGCTTATCAGGATAACATCTATTTTCTAATCAGCTACTCTGTAGAATTAATCTGTGCTAACTTCTCTGTTGCCATAGCTATACAGTCTGCTAAAGCCTTTACCTGACTTTAAAATAGCTAAGGTGTCACTATAGAAAGCTGAAATGTTTCATATTGACATACTTTTCTCAATTTCTTTAGCTTGTAAGAAATATTCAGTGTGAATATTATTTGAACATAAAAGTCCAGAGAGGAAGTACTGGAACCTATAGGACAGAAACATAAGAACTATCTCTGGCTATAAGCCAAACCCAAATAACTGCAAATTTAAAATAATGAGGAGATCTTTGACAATGAGAATGTCGATCAATTTACAAAGTGACAGGTTCTCCACTTGTAGATGAAGACTAGATGTATTTGTGGGAGATGTGCCACAGAAAAACACTGGGATGATATTTAATAGATGACAATATGCAGGAAGTGCAGATACTCAGTTAGTACAAATTAATATAGCTATGCTAACATCAGGGAACTTGTTCCAGTTTCCAGGACCAAGGATCTGTCTTACCATCTACATGCAGTTATAAATCTAAACCATGAATGCATTTTCAATGCTTTGCTTTGGTCACCGTCCTTTGATATCATTTATTGTGTATTCTTAAATATTTAGCACTGTTCCAAACCACAGAGAACACTTCTCTTTTCTTCTAAATGCTTTTCGTCTGATATTCATTGTAATTTACTAAATGTATTATGGCACTTTCTTTACCTCAGACTGCAAGTTTGGGTGGGTGTCCCTGTGGACTTGTCACAGATAAATCACTGCAATGCTTTTTTGAGCACCTCTTTGTGCTGAGTATCTCCTGGTTCTTTCACAAAACCAGGAACTCTTCTTTCACCATGTAATATGTACTGTGATTCACAAAAGTTTTGGTAGGTTTTTACTGGTATTTCCCTAGTACACCTAATAGAGCACATCCCAGTCTGAGAAAAATGCCCTCTGTACATAACCAGTGAGGTGGCATTGTCACTTCATGTTCTTGGTTCCTTTGTGCTTTTCTATTGTTTCCCCACACCAGGCTTCTTGGCGGTTTTATTCTACTGACACCAGCCGAACAAACCTGACAGCCACCTGGCGATATTATGAAAGTATTCTTCCTCCCCTCAGGCATGTATCAGTGCTATGAATGATAAAAGAAAGCCATGACTTGTATTGGTTACTAATCTGCTTTTCATTTTTTTGTTTCATTCCCTGCTCCCTCTTGCCTTGTTTTTTCTTTTTTTACCATATATCCTGCACGTAGTGTGTATGGCGTAGTTATGCGGCTGATGAGAAATCGGTTTCCATTGCTACCTGGAAGCCTCATTTGAAGGCCTTGCATACCTGCAGCCCTACAAAGTAGGTACAAATATGGCAGCTGGTGCTGTCCTCAATGTCTGTTCAAGCTTATAGATAATTACTATTTGTCTGTTTCATCTTGTTTTGTCTTCTTAAGCCTTCTCATTAGAAATCTCAACTAACAAATCAGATCAGTATTGTCTAGGAGCCTAACACAGTAAGACATACAAATCATTGCCATTTGTTGAAGAAATATTCCTGAGCACAGGCATTATAAACATTTTCCCCCAAACCCCAAACTCATATATCAAGGTTAAGGTTTCACCCAGTTCCAAATTATCTCTAAGGAGGAAAATAAAAGTTTAATGCAGAGCTAGTTCCTTGATTTAATGCTATTTTTCTGCCTGTGCCTCTGTGTAAGGCTATAGCTGCAGACCTACCTTGCCAAGGGAAGAAAGCTTTGTGGTATTCTGCAGGTGAATGCACTGGGAAATTTGATCCTCTTCATCATAACTTCTGATATATTCAGTATTTCCTTAGGGTGAATTATATTCTCAGTTACCCACACAGGCAGTGGAAGATGACTAAAAAGACCTGATGTCGCAGTTTGGCAGACAGGAAATATTTGATGTCCTAGTTTGGGTGAGAATTCACAGAGCACTGGCAGCTCAAGACTCTTCAATAATTCAGTAAAAGATTTACCAGAAGGTAGTAAGCCGGCTGATTCAGTAGGGGGCACAAATCAGGAAGTAAAAGATAGTTGATAAAGATCAAAAAGGGGAGTGCTAAGAGCCTTATGGAAAAGCTCTGATAAGCATCCTAACTGTTGTTATTGCAGACAGTGCAAGAGAATTAGTGGTTTCTCTCAAAGCTGGGTGATGAACATCCACATGACAGTAAAAAGGTAATCGTGTGCCAAAAAGCTCAGCCAAAAAGAGGTTTGGCTGGGTACCCAAAGCTGATCTTTGAATTTCAAAGAGTTGACAAGAACAGAGCCGTAAGTAATCCATTACCATAGCTGTAATCCAAAAATGCTCCAAACTAAAAGGAGCTTTTAGATTAAAAATTACATGGAATATTGATTTTTGACAAATATACAAACAAATTGAAGGCAACATTGGTATAAATTGATGGATATAAAATCACATAAATAATTAACCTGTGTCCTGCCTAAATACTCTAAAATATGACTGTCCCTCAAAAGTGCATCTGCTTGTTATTTTAAATAAGTGTATTGCTGTGCTATCCTAAAATTAAACCTTTTTATTTACCAGAGATAACTTTCTCTAATAAGAGCCTACAGCTTTCTGTTAAATGTGTGTCAGCAATGCATTTTGCCTAAGTGCTTTGCCAACTCAGTCTGCAGTGGTATGTACTAAGCATGTTATATGCATGTGTTAAAACAACTGAAAAGTTTCTTTTTCAGAAGCATTGTAGTTAGGAGTCTTGCCTGAATGTTTTTGTGGTTGCAATGTAATGTGTGTGTTGTACACTAACATATCCATTTATGTTTACCGTATATCTAACATCATCTTTAACTAAATAATGTGATTACTATCTGCATAACAAGTATGTTTTTCCCTCCTACACCCTGACCTGAAGAAAAGAACAAGGGGAAGCTTCTAGCAGGTTTGTAGCTTCTTTTATTTCTTTTACCTGTGCAATCGTTGCTTCTTAATGGCTTTTAGATGTCTCCTCAGGTTCTGTACAGTAGGTTCAATGAACTGTAACTGTTAACAGATTAGAATCACAAAACCGTATTTTTTAAATTCATACCAGTAGACTAATGCTGCTGAAATTTGCTTCTTTGTCACAGTTTTTGTATGGAAAAAATAGGCTAATATTTATGTTTCTATACATATTTTAACTGTAAGGGGGAGCTCAGTTCAAACAGTGGCAGTGTAGTGAGTGGAGTAACCTCCCTAGACCCAGCTCCTGGGCAACGACATAGCCTCGGCTTTGGCGTAAAATCAAAGCTTGTGATTTTCAGAAATCTGTAACTTCTAGTGCAATTTAGAGGCCTTTGGCTTCGTGGACAAGCCCACCAGCCCTCTGTGCAGGGGCAGGACCTCCCAGTGAAGCTGGTTTCATATCAGCTTAGCAAGGGTCTGTTCTGCCCTGAAGAAGCATCCTGCCATTCTCTCTTTAAGAGTGTTTTGGGACGCAGTGGATAGGGGAACAGCACCACTGCAGGAGCTCACCTCCTCTCAGATGCAGAGTTTGCACTCTCACATGGCCCTGATTGGGTGGGGGAGACAGCCTGGTATTTCTCCTTAAATAAGCCCTAGCACCCCTGGCCAGGAGGGTAGGAGGGGCTTCTACCAGCCTGGGTGCTGAATGAGGACCAGTTGCCTATAGCACACAGAGAAGGGCTGCAGCAGGGCTGTCCTCACTGGTAAGCCCTGGTGATGCATGTCCTAAGGCAGTAAAAGGAAATGGCTGCTCTTTGCTGTACTTGTAGCCCAAATGCTTAGGGACTGGAAAGGACTCGGTGGCTACAGGAGAAATTACACTACCCCTGAAACTCATTAGCAATGGGAGTCAGCAGGCATTCGACAGCCGGCACTGCAGTATCAGCAAGATCAGAGAACAGTGAGTTTACCTCAATGAAAAGCCAAGAAAAAAAATGGCAGTGACACAGCAACCCCCAAAATACATCTGCCCCTGAGTTGTACTGTAGTTCACAAACTCCTCTGGGTTATTCACTCAAGGGTTGAAAGTCTTCACATCAATTACCCAGGATCTGTTCCACTTTCCAGATTGCTCCTCTAGCACCTGACTCCATCCTTTTCCCTGATGTGCGCATAACTATTGTTAATGTCACAGTAACTCAAGGGGGCTGGAGTTGCTCTGATGTCCTTCATGAGCACTCCACCTGCTCTGTCAGTTCTGTGACTTTTCATATACATTACCTCCATAGGCTTGCTAGCAACGTATTGATCTCCTTAAATTATTACAGCCTGATCCAAACTACTTGCACTCACCAGAAGTATTTCCTACTCTTTCAACAGCTACATTTAAAATTGACTTAGGCTATTTTAAAGGTGAAACTGAAGTTGGCAGTAAATGAGAACACTTCCAAAACAGTGATTTGTGCAGAAGGGAAAGGTTATTCCCAGTTGCACCTGCGAGCACTTAAAGAGACAAATTTGCTCATAATAAGTAGATGCTATATGTAAGAAAACCCCAAATCCAAACCAAACCAGCTGTCAGAACTATATTACATGCTCCATATTAGTGGTAACTGTTTTGGCTTTGAAAGTAGTCAATGATTTAGTCAGATTTTTTTTTCACTGTATTTCCACTGAATGGAAGATGTGTGTCATTCAGAAACTCTAAACCAATCTGTGCACTGTTGCAAATTAGTGTAGGTATAAGATTGAACTAGTTAACTCCTGAGATCCTGGTCTACAATAAAAACCCTACAGACCACTCAGCGCCTTTTAAAACAGTGGCTGTTTATTGTCTGATATATTGCTATATGTTTGTGTCATTGAATATACATGTGGTGTATGTGGTCTTTTGTGGTAAAAATGTATACGTGAACTGCTGCAGCGTACTTTGAGACAACTGTCCTCGACTATTTTAACTTCTTTCTTACTGCTATGCTGATCGACTTGCATGGGATGCTATGTGAACTAAGTAAGCTGCTTCTTGTTTCACTCTTTAAATGAAGATGTGTTTGCACAAGTAGTGCATTGATTTGCTTTCTGAATATGCTCTTTGATCTGTACTCCATTCTAACAACAGTAGAGAAAAACTTTTATTTACTTTAGATAAAAGTTACTTATTTTCTTTTCTACCAAAATGACTTTTACGCTTACAGAAATTAATTCTTGCATTTTGCCACATATAGACCTGCAGTCTTTCATTAGGTAACTAAATGTTGCTGTGCATTTGAGTTGAGAGAGCTGTGCTTAGGAGTCTGTGGCTTCATATCGATTTTAAGAAAAATATGTATGCTGTATTACTCAAAAGATTATACTCACATATCCTAATTAATCATTTATCAAAAGTAATGGTAGATAACTTCTCTGGTGTATCCACACTGTAAGTAAGATACTTCTATAAATCAGTTCTAGAGATCTGCAAGTTATTTTAAAAAACCTATATGTTAAATTCTCCATATCTACAAATGCACATACTGCATGCAAATAATGTTATTTCTGTTTAAATATACAATGTGGCTGAAATTCTTCCTGTGCAGGAAACTTGATCAAGACTGATGAATCTTACAGCATCCTGAGAGCATAAGCAGTCTTAAGCTGTGTGTAGGACACGCATTGGGTGTCTGCGAAGGATGAACGTCACCCCTCTAGTGTTAACTATCAAACCTGAATATGTATTTCCTATTGAGACAGCTCTCTGGTTCAATAAGGAGTTTCACCAGTATCGGAGCTTCAGGGAAAAAACTCATCCCTGCTCTGAGAGAAAGAAGTAAATTGTACTCTGGAATTCTCTCCACCTCCTTCCTATACTGTATCTGTTTCTAAAAGTATATTTAATGTAAACTCTCTGCATGCACCATATGAAAAAGAAAATGCCAGTGACGCAGAATCTAACTTGAGGTGGAAAGCCTAACCCCTTACCAGCAGTGGAATGCTTAGTAATATGGTCCTCTATCTCCCCTCACTCCTAGTAAGCTTTGTAGTAATAAAGAGAAGCTCTTCAGGATGTACACCCCTCGGAAACATAGGTATCCAGCATCCTGCCTATTCACATGATGTTTGAGAATGCCAACTAACATCAGGTGCATGATTCATTTACTTCCCCTCCTTAGTGCTTTGAAATTCCTTACTTCTCCAAAGGAGGTGTCTTTATTTATTTATTTTTACATGCTTGTAATTCCCTTGTTGCTTGTTGCCTGCAATGACATTAATAAAATGGCAATAATACCAGCTCTTTGAAACACATCTGGTCAGACGATTGCCGTGCACAGCACGCTGACATTTGCTGAAGCCTGGTTCCCCTTCTCTGCCTGAGACTTGAACTTTCGGAATGCGTTACCCTGCAGAGATCTAAAACTGGGATTGAATATTTGGGTACAGACATTTCCCCAGGTCCAAGAGGATTTTTATAACCATGGCAGTTGAGTTCTTCATCTAATAATTAGTGAAGAATTTTAAGCTATACAAGCTAGGCAATACCAAGTCAAAATATGCAACTGTTGTTGAGAAGAATCCCCTTGGACGCAGCCTGTGGAAGCTCTCCCTGCATCCTGTGCTGGAAGGTAGAGGAATGCATGTGAAATCAACCATCTGCTTCAGCTGAATTCTGTGGAAATTGTGTCTTTTACCAAAAATGGTAATTCTTAGATGGATGGATCTTACGAGAAGAAATCCTTGCTTTATAACTCATGCTTATTGCAATTTTTTTCTTACTTTTTAAAAATAACTTAAAAGACAATAGAAGTACAATCTGATAATAGAAAATGGAGATTCAAAAAATTGTTTCTCTTCAACTGGAAACTGTTTTGAAAAAGGAAAAAGTACACAAGCCCCCAGAACTACTTTTTTGTTTGTTTGTTTGACGATCGAACTTCATGGTCTTGAAATTGACATTATGTCCTTGAAATTCTTGTTATTCCTCATTGAAGGTATGAGGTATAAGACTACATTTCTTGGGTTCGTGGTCCTATCATGAGCCTGGTGGAGAAGTCTTGAGTGTTTGAACTTCAAGTCTCACTGTACTATCCCTTGCATTTGCATTTATTCAAATTATCTTAATTTCAGTGAAGGCATCTGTAAGTTTGGTGAGAATCAACATCTGTATTTATTGGAAGCTAACTGCCAAAAATGGGCATGTACGTTTGCTTGCTGCTTGCCTTGGGTGATATTTTTTGATGGTTTTAGCTTCTGTCTCGACTCGAAATCCAAAGCATTCTCTCTTACCCTCAGACCCTCCAGTTACTTTTGATTCACTCCAATTTCTTCCCATTCCCATTTCAATTAACCAGCTCGCTACAAAAAGCTGGGAAACAAGTTGTAAACTGTGGGCAGCAGCAAGCAGTAGTGCTGCAGGTCTGAGGCTGAAGCAGAGCAGAAGATAAACTTGACCAGAAATGCAGGATGGTAGAAAGGGAAATAGGGGAGGGGAGGAAAAGAGATGCTCAGATAACCAAAAATTATAGTAAGATAGTCCATGGAAGACAGACAGAGCTGTGAGTACAGGAGAGAAAAGCAAAGCTTCGTAGGCATTTACCAATTGCAACAAGATCTTAGTAATTCCAGGCATTTGGTCCCCCGGAGAAGGGTTCGTTCCCTCTGCAGTGAAGCTACAGTGACCTCTAGTGTCCGTAAACACCTATTCCTTCATAAATCGCAGGTGGAAAAGTCAGAATTTAAAAAGGAAGAAGTTAAGAACTAGAAAGCCCTTTGCTATCCCAGTGAAGTGAATGGCTCATGCTTGTACTGACAGGAGGAATGAGTGGTAAGATCCAACAACTGATCTTCCATTTCCAGAAGGCAAACAAACAGAGAAAAGTCACTCGCTTTTTTCCCATCAAACCTTAGTACAAGAAATGATGGACAGACACATGTCTGAAGAAATGCAGAGACAGCTGGAGGCAGCAGTGGTTCTCTCAGGTCCTTGTCATTTAGGTCTGATTCAGAAACTTGTGTAATTTCATTTTCCTGATTCTTTCCCATGTTCTTTGCCTTTTGGACCAAAATTCAACTTAAAGCTTGGGAGTACTTACATTTCCAATGGCCATTATTGGGTTACATTAATTCAAGAGGTTTTCCTTGGATATTATATAAAAAGAGAGGATAAAAGAGGAGAGAGGAAAATAAAATGGGCTACATCCTGCAAGAGGTAAAGGATTTTTAGCACAGTGCTAATCCAACTGGCATTAAATCAGAGTAAAAGGTGCTAAAGGCTTCAGTGGCTACTGACTCAAGCGTAGAATGCCCAAAGATGCTTGAAAGGGCACAAAATTATCTCCATTCTGGTGTATCTCTAACACTAGTTATTCCTTCATGCTGTGTTATTTATCACATATAGAAGAGCCCCATGAAAATATTGGTCAACAACCTTCCTCTCCCAGGCATGAATTCTCCATTGCTGCAAGTCATACAATTCATGCCTGCACTGAGCAGGACCCAGTGACTTCTGGAACATTTCCCACCAGTCTCAAAATAGGAACAGGGATCCATGAAGCAAAGAACTGGTATGACCAGTGTCTGGAGAAACTCTCAAGATGCAAGATGGAGTTTCCAAACCATGCTTCCCTCAGGGGCTGCGTTTCTCGTCACAAAGCAGCATCCTCCACATGGACCCTTGGCATGCCACTACATTGTCATTGCTACAAAGCAGATTTTTTTTTATTTTCAAGTATGAGGTCTGCATTTTAAATTAATATTTTCATTCTCAGTGTTGCACTTTTGAAAAATGTCTGTAGTACAGATGAAGTGTCTACTGCTCCTTTCACCATTGCCTCATTGCTTTGATTTGGAGAACTAAAGATATTCAGGTTAAGTAGACATTGTGTACCATTCAGCTTTTATAACTGAAAACACCATGTGTACAAATCATTTAAAAGCAGCCATACTTTCATTAGTACAAATTAATTGACAGAACAACATGCGTGCTTTTTCCTTTGTGTTTTTTTTTTTATTTTCACTTTTATTTTGGAGTTAATGGGATTATAAAAAATATGGTCTATACTGATCAGTTTTATGGCTGTTTTACCAATTTTCCCTTCATTTTAATTAGTGCATCAGGGAGAGAGCTGTCCAGAAACATTTTTACTCAAAGATATGTAAACCAAAAAAAAAATCTGATTTCATGCTTCAATATTAAATACATTTTGAGCTGTAAGAGGAGTTAAAAAAAAAAAAAAAAGCACAAGGGACACATGCCTAGGAATAATATCCATAATAAAAAGTCCATTTTGATTCTGTTGCTCATAGTATTCTGTTGCTGTATAGTATGACAATGCAATAATGTGGTTAATAAATATTTTACAGCTTATATTTTCATTAAGTTGTACAATGCAAAAGATTCCTGAGCTGAAATGTAATTCAGTCCTGAAATCTAGTTTGTATTGAAAATTAAATTTTAGAAGTCACTTTTCTTTCAAATAGTAGGATCTGTGGGTCTTTTGTATTGCATATGCAACAGGACACAGTACTGCGTGTCTGGATAACAATTTGCAATGGAAACAGATGACATTTCCAGTACCATGATGTGTTTATTTCAACAACTGCTTACTTTGGGCAAGGGAATAAGGGGATTATATTCAGAAATTATAGTAAAGGTATTCTTTCAAGTGATTCAACATGCCATATAGAAATACATTTATCTAATAATCTTTCTATTGATGTGCTCACATTTGGCATTCTTGAAAATTATCTCATTATAAGCTTCCCAGCATGTGCTTTGCCTGCTACAAACTGCATCCTTTCTGCTCTCAGTGATGTGTGTACTCCGAATGAAATGCTATGCTATGCTGTGCTGTGCATGGACAAAGATACCTGATTATCACAACATTTCACAACTACAGAATTTTATAACTACTTTCCATTTCATATAATTCTGTATTAACACTGTATTTTCAGAGCGTTAGTAGTAGGCTAGATAGCTAAGAACCACAGTCCACATCAGCATTGGTTGATTAGCTGCAGAGTTCATTTCTGTTGAAAACATCTTATGGACATGCTGAAGTTAAATGCAAAGGCTTTGGGAGAACTAGAAAGTGTCTTCATTTCAAATACAATTGTAATTTGGAGATAGACAGCCTTTGCTATATGTGTTTTAAAAGCACCCCAAAGCCTGTGCCAGAGCAGTAGTACGGCAAGACCCAGCAACCTGCTCTAGAGGAAGGTGTGCCCCCCCCCGCATGGCAGGGGCATTAGAACTGAATGATCTTTAAGGTCCCTTCCAATCCAAACCATTCTATGATTCTATGAACACCATATCATGAGCAGCTACTGTATTGCTCCCATCATCTCTCCTGTTGCAAGAACAGGACTACTAATCAAGATGACCATTCCCTTGTACAGGTGATTGAACTTAACCTTGTAGCTAAAACAATATTTCCAAATTTTATCAGACTTCCTTTCTGTTTCCCCTTTAAGCCTTCTGCTACAGGAAGAGACAAACAAAGGCAAATATGTTAAATGTTGAAAAAGAACAAACAGATAGTCATGGCGATCACAGGATGTTCATTAGATATGTTTGAACATGAACAAAGGTAATCTAAGCACTAGGAAGTAGATAATCTACATATCCACAGGAGGGAAAAAAACAGCTTAGAATTGGCCAGCTGTAAAACCACAAGTCCACCACTGAGCCAGGCCAGCAGTCACAGTCATGAGTTTGTCTGGGCTCCTGTACCTGTCCTAAAGTGCCTGTCCAATATCACCTGCAGGCAGTCTGCTCACACCTTAATTCCCTGCAATGACTTTAGTGAGCGCATATTGTATCATTACACTTCCATTAATCAGTCATCACACTGTTTCTTGGCTGTTTTGTTAATTTGGTTTTGTCTTGTCCAAGTGCCGTAACTAGGAATTCTGGATATGGGAGATGACTAACAAAGCACATGAAATGTTGGAAGTGCCATGTCTTGAAAGAGCATGAATATACTAACAGCATTTTTGCCTGCTTAAAAAAAAAAAAAACAAAACACAACTAAACAATACTACATGGCATGCAGTAATAGAATACATTTTGTTCTTATTTATTTGAAGAGATGGCCAGAAATGCACTGAGCCTGCCTAAGATGGAAATAAGCCTATTTAAAATTTAAGGAATAGAAATAAAAGATCTTGGGTGAAACTTGTTAATTTTAATTTCATTTATAAGGTTATTCTGCGCTGTAAGATAGACTGCCATTGAAAATGCTTCTATCAAAAAACAATTAGATCAAATCAGTTTTGTTCCCAAATGAAATAGATTCAATCACAAGTGTGTAAGAAACAGATTTGCACTATTAAGAATTTTTAGAAATTATTTTTGATTATCATGCAATAGAAAAAAGAAATGGAGTGAAGGAACCATGAAATAAAATGCATTTCTCTCCTTCACAGTCAAAAGCTAAGTTTTAAGGAGCGGGTCCGGATGGCCAGCCCACGAGGTCAGAGTATAAAGAACAGGCAGTCTTCAGTTGGAGATCGCCGGTCACCAAGTGCTGACATTGCCACTGAGGGCAGCCCAACCAAAGTCCAGAAGAGCTGGAGCTTCAATGATCGAACACGCTTCAGGCCCTCACTGCGGCTGAAGAGCTCACAGCCCAAACCCGTGGTTGACGGTAGGAGTTTTTCACGCCCCATTTGCCGTTGCGCACTGCTCCCAGCCTGCTGACGCTCTTGCACACCTGCACTGTGAACATGACACATTTCTGTAAAGCAGAAGGAATTTCTGTCTGGGGTCAGAGACACATAGCCTTCTTCAAAGACCACGCCAATGGGATTATTCACTCTTGTGTCAGTGGTGCATAGGGAGCAACGGGTGGAAAAGAGGGTCACTACTGAAAATTGCAGGTGGACTAAAAGCATCCCATGGATTTGGGTGCAGCAGCTCTGCACCTCTCGCATCGCTGGGCGCAGCCGCTCTCCAAAGCTGCTGCCTCTGCACCAGGGCCAGCACTGCAATGGCTGTGCCTGTGCCAGCAGAGAGCACCCCTTTTACAGCAGTGCCTCCCTCAGGCAGGGGAGCTTGCTGAGGAGCTGGAAAGTGCCCTTTTACCTACACCATGGTTACAGTTGTCAGCCACCAAGAGACATACAACTGGGTGCTTTAAGTTTTATGGGGATGTATCCGGTTTGGTAAGGCAGGTGTCTTCAGCAAGTACAACAAGCATTATTGCATTTATGTATTGCTTTCTAAAGGGTATTTTAAATGTAGGAAGGACTCCTACCTGTGAAGAAGTGGATCTCTGTGAAAATGGCTTGCTGAGAGTGTAGCAGGCAAGAACATAGTCTTTCCTGCCCACTGCCTCCCATGCTGCCCCTCTCTGCTCTTCTCTAGCTAAGGTTCGTTCTCTGATTAAACTAGCCAGTGCTCAGGCAAACATCCTGTGACAGGCAGGAGTCACGCATTCCAGGTGAGCCTGACCCCTGTAAGGGACAGGTCCTGCACTGAAAGGTGCACTCACACATCTCTGGAGGTACTGCTGCCCCAGTGACTTTGGTTTCTCCGTTCACATTTTTCCCAACTTACAAGTGATTTGTTCTTTCTTGTGAGGCCCCCAGGTAGAAAATAAGGGAAACAAACTGATCAGTTATAACAGGAGGCAGTGACCCTGACTGTTTGGGAAAGGTACAACTTAAATAATTTGATCCAAGTAAAGAGATGTAACTTTAAACAGTTTCTACTATGGCAGTCATCCGTGATACATCCAACAACTGTGGTAAAACTAATTAGGCAGAAGTGCAATTTTGGTATCTGCTTCCTTTTAAAGAACACATATTGTTACAGACCTGTACTTTGCAAAATACCCATTGAACTGAAATGCCCCATCCTTCAGCTGAGGACATCCTACGCCACACATCTCTTCAGGAAAAGCCTGGGTAAATAAACATTTCCTGGAGGACAAACAAGACAAACCAACAGTGTTTGCTAAGGTCGTTCAGGCTAGCCCTCCCCTGCAGAGACCTGTCAGATGCACAAATCCTGACATTGGCTGGGTTACAGTGAGCTACTGGGGTGTACCTGCCCCTAGGCTGCTGTCCAGATTGCTCACCACTCCTCACTCCATTCTGTGGCACAGGCCCTGGCTCATGTCCCACAGCAGCTGCAGCACAGGGGCTGTGTGATGCTGGCCTGGGTCTCAAACTGACGTGGAGTAGGGACACGGCCACTTGCTCCACAGGGGGAAGTGAGAAATGGTCTAGGTATCAGAGTGGGGTCAAAACACCCTGTCTAAACTTAGGCTTCCTATGTAATCACTTACATAGCACAAGTATCTCCGCAAAACCACGTCAGAAGTGATTTCATAGGTTAAGCCCCTGTAACTCACAGTGTGCCTGGAAGTGACCCAAGAAGAGAGTAATTTGTTGAACACACTCCCTGGATATCAGCAGCTCACTTCTGCTCCAGCCCTGCAGCCCACACCTCACTCAAGCATCTGTTTAGTTTTTCATCAGCCCATTTCTCACAGAAACATTTTCTCAGCTTGTCCTCTGTTTTGGCCTGCACATACTGTCATTAATAGCAGTGATCTGCACGAGATCATGTTCCCTTTTATTGTCTCCCTTTCATGGAAAAGAGGGCATAAATGGCACCTTGGGTATATCTGTAGATCAAAGATAATAACAACAACAGAGCCATCATTGCTGTGTGCAAACCCTGAAAAATCTTCCCGCTCCTCAGGGCAAGCACAGCCTGTTTCCTGGTCAGCAGTTTCCAGCTACTCTTCCACCCTTATGAACTGGGGCCAACAGATACGACCAATTTCTCATCCGTGGCAGAAGGAACAGCTTCCATTGTCTCTAGCTTTTAGGCAAATGCCAAGTTTCCACTCTGGGACCTGATCCAGATACTTCTAGGAGTGGTATCATCGGAGAGATGTCCACTGTGCTCACTGCTGAGAGGCAGCTCCCTGCTGCCTTACCCATCTGCTGCTGGAAAAGTTAGGCACTACCATCCTTGATTTCTTTTGCGTGTGTGTGTGTTACCAATTTCATAGTTTGATATTCCTTCTGCATTTGACAGCTTAATGAAAAGGATCTGGAGATGATGTGTTTAGTTTAGAACATCTTGCACTTTTTAGTGGATGGAAATACAGTATTTGCAGCATTTTATTAATATCTCTGTTTTCAGGTCCTCCAGTTTCCTCCTTGAGGAATTCTCTGGCCAAAACATTAATTATTTTGGTGGGCTGATCTTCAAGCCAAACTAGAAACCACCCCTTTCTGGATCACAGTATCACAGTATGCTAGAGATTGGAAGGGACCTCAAAAGATCATCTAGTCCAATCCCCCTGCCGGAGCAGGAACACCTAGATAATGTTACACAGGAATGCGTCCAGGCGAGTTTTGAATGTCTCCAGGGAAGGAGACTCCACAACCTCCCTGGGCAGCCTGTTCCAGTGTTCCGTCACCCTCACTGAGAAAAAGTTTCTTCTCAAGTTTAAGTGGAACCTCATGTGTTCCAGTTTGTACCCATTACCCCTTGTCCTGTCATTGTTTGCCACTGAGTAGAGCCTGGCTCCATCCTCGTGACACTCCCCCTTTATATATTTATATACACTAATAAGGTCACTCCTCAGTCTCCTCTTCTCCAAACTATAGAGACCCAGCTCCCTCAGTCTTTCCTCATAAGGGAGATGCTCCACTCCCTTAATCATCTTAGTTGCCCTGCGCTGGACTCTCTCCAGCAGGTCCCTGTCCTTCTTGAACTGAGGGGCCCAGAACTGGACACAATGAAAGTGTCCAGAAGTGTCTGGACAAAAAAACATACCCTTGAACAATCGGTCCTTCTGGCAATTCTTATGTCTCTGTAGCATGTTTGTGGGGAAAAGAGATTGCACTTGAAATAGCCGTTTTGGATAGTGGCGATGTAGTCCTGGGTACCCAGTCCAGTGTCAAGACTTTATATCAGTGATCTCATGAAAAAAATATTGAACTCTCACTCTGAACTTCTCCTTCCAAAAGAGAAGATGCTCAGATACTTGCTTGATTTTTATTTCACTGTATGGGATTTGGGGTTGTAAATGATCTTCTTTACCACAGGCAGAGAAGGAACTCTGCTGTGAGTTTCTCCTCCGTGAGGTGCACCGGACTGCATGCAAAAATAAAGCAAAGAAGCAAACATAGAAGTAGAGGGCTCAGAAAGGAAGAGAAACTGTTAGCGCCCAAGGATGATCTAAGGCACACGGTCAACACAGCAAGTTTGTGGGGCTGACTGAGTTCTGGTAAAGGACATGGTTGGAATCTGGGCCAAAACCATCAGAAAAAGACTGCTGGGAAAACTAAACATTAGCAATTAGAAACTGGCCTGTAAAGGGAGATTTCTAGTCCAGACAAAAGCTTATGGAGGCAGCTTAGAGGCAAACATGATTGAAAATGTAGTAGCCTTCCTCTTAGGCTACCCAGTAACAAAAGCTTACTAACACTACCCTGCTGCATATTAAAACCCTAAAAGGAGAGCTTCTTGGCTGCTAGCAAAACACTTAAGCTGGCCACAGGTATCTCCCAGAAGGATTTTGGCACAGCAGCCTTAGAACAATATGACCAAAACTGTTCCACAAATGGCTTTATTTATGGGTAGCAACAGTCCTCTGAAACTGCCTATAAACCATTTATTGCTGTTGCCAAAGTGAGCCTGGCAACAGCAATAATTATTTAAGCTATATATGTGCACTTGTAAAATGGAATCCAAACCTGAGAGAGCTTTGATGGCTAGAGAGGTCTTTGGTGGTATGGCTGCAGATGCTCTCCAGAGCACTTAACAACAGTGCAGGGGAGTGAAATTGAGAACCAGGCTTATATAATTTGATTTTAAATATGTGTCCAATCTCTGGTGACATATGGCTCACAACTGCCAAAACTCTTGTTGAAGAAGGGACACTGCACAGATTACAAAGGTGCCAGGATGCTTTATTTCCAATCCTTGTTATCAGTCTAAAGGGGAATTATCAGGACCAAGCAGATCAAAGGGAAATCTTCACCAACCAAGAACAGTAAACAGTGAATCTTAAGAAAGCACACAAGGATACAAGAATTGTATAGGCTCATGCAAGAGCCTGCCCCAAAGGGGTGCCACATCACACAGGTGAAGACGCTGCCTGACTTCAGAGTGGCACGCAGCCACCCCCATACCTGTACACAAAGTCAGCCAGGAGCCACTTGTGTCCCCAAAGCCTCCTCATACAGTACAGCTTGTGTCCCTGCACCAAAACCAGGGAAACTGCAGCCAAACTACCCATGAGGAACTGTGTTCAGCATGTGAGAATATCCACTGGCAGGGGTCAAACCCATGCCAGAGTCTGTGCAAGCAATTAAATAGTATAGGTGATCTCATGCCATTGCACTGTGCCCATGCCTCACTGTATTTAGTGTAGATCCAGCCACAGAGACTCACCTCACAAAATCTCTCCTTTTCACACAATGACATTCCTGCCCTGGTATTTTTTTGCTTGCCTTTTCTGAGGAACAGAACCTTTTCTGCTTAAATCATGCTCCAGTCTTGCACCATGACAGCTGAAATCTTGAACTTATGTTGTGGATACAGTTCTCAGTGAGGGGCAGAAATGCCCTATTATACTTGTTTTCTACCATCCCACGCTTCTAAGCCTCTTCATGAGTTATTTTATTGTGCCTTTACTGTAACCTAGAGACAAAGTGCAGCTTTTTGAATCAAAAATGTTCAGCACTAGAGATATTACCAGCATATTCCATTTTATTAATTAAAAAGAACTCTCTAAGGAAGTATTTGATTTCTTGCACCATCCCTGAATATGATATGCTCACATGACCTCTAGCCTTTCATTTCCTACAGAGTACTTGCACGGGATCCTCAGGGTAGAGTATATTATAAGAGCCATGGAAAGAATGCAATAGTGCATTTCAGCCCCCATGTCCTCAGTTACTACCATGTAATTTATGTATTGCAAAAATGACATGTTTTCCTTTCAGTAACACAAATATCTTGACCTTGTGTAAGTTTCATTGATGTGGCAAAGGTCCTGAGTTTTCTTGCTGTAACGTCGTGGTTAGCTTAAAGTTACTGATTCAAATAAAACTGCAGAGTGTCAGAACAGAGCTGCTCAATTTGTACAAACCCCACATGATGGGACTAAATAACATTTTATTAACTATATATCGATTTGTGTTATGCAGCAGATTTATTTTCTTGTGATTGTTTAACTTGATGATAGAGCTCTCATTTATTACCCTTATCACTGTAATTAATCAGGAAGATCTGACATTCTGATCTAAGCTCCAAAGAAATTTGTTCGGTTTTTGTAACCAAATACAGGCCAGTGGTTTTGAGGCATTATTTTAGTTTATCCCAACCCAGGTCCTGGACATATGAGTCTGCAATTTGGACTCTCTCTTTATGATATGTCTTGAGGAACTTGCTGTGCACTGTTGCTCGCTGGACCAAAGGCTTACTCAGTGGTCAGAGGGGAATGATTAGCAAGCTCAGCAATTTGAGGGACAGCAGCAGACCACACAACACAGAAGTATGATTTGCATGCATTTCAGATAAAATAACAGAGATACATATCTAAGAAGTCACTCAAATCATACATTTAGAGTAACCTAGAATTTTTCTTTCTTAGTCTTCTCATATGGCCATCTAAACTTGTCGGCTAATGTGCCATTAATTATAAGATCAGCTGCTTTAACTGCACAATTATTGTGCATATAATGAATTGTTTTTAGAAAGTCTCTTGGACCTTTGTATCATCCCTCAAAAGGAAAAGGACTCCTTTTTAATTAAGCAGTGGAAGCTGTTCTGTGAAATACTGCCAGTGCTGAAAATTTTTGAGAAGTTAAATAATAACTGAAGGTAATTGAGAGCTGTTAGTAAGGAATGCTAGAATTTCATATATTTGGAACTTGCCTGCATTATATGATAGCTGATATAAATTAGGTTTCTGACCTTAAAAGTTGTACTTACAAACAAAAGAGACGAGATAATTATACCCAGAATATGTAAGAAGCTTCCCACCAATCCTGTCTTCCATTTTGGCTAGATCTGAGATTTTTAGAAATGCTTTCACATATAAAATGTTGTTAGAGATATTCTTTGTGATATTCGGCTTCATATTGTACTGAAGCTCCTGAATTCAGTTCTCTTCCCCACCCAGAAAGTTCTGCCATTTTTAGAGAAAAGGCAAGGGAGAAAGGAAAGGGAGAAAGGAAAGGGCTATGGAGAGAGCACTGCTGCACTCCTCACACGTACTGCTTGCGGGGTGGAGGCCCAGGTCAGGCAGAAGAGAAAGGGAGCTCCTTCGAGCTCATGCAGAAGTGCTCTTTCCGGGAGGCACCAGTTCCATTCCTTTCCTGAGAAATTGCTTTACGGCATGGAAATGGCAACCATTTCTAAAAAGCTCTCTGTAAATAATGTTTTCAAATATTATCATCCTTATTTCTTCTTTCGTAATTTTGGCACTTGAATACTCTTGTGCAGTAACAGGGATATTTGTGTCATTCTGTAGACAAATATTAAGCATATAACAAGAACAGCATGTCATGGAAGTTTACTTGTTCCACCTCCTTCCTTCTTTCATGATTAGAAGAAAACGACTTCTTTGTTTGTTGGGTTTTGAGCATTTTTTAGGGATAAGGAAACAAATACACTCTCTTGGGCCCACTTTCTCTGGCCTTTGCTCTGAAAAGCATGTAAACATAAGCTGTCGCCTTTCCCTTTTTGAGGGAGCTTTGGGCTTTCTTATCATGAAGTATGTGATTAAGTTCCATCCCAATTAGTGTTGCCTTTTACAGCTGATTTTTTCTATTGAGCTTAGCAAGCAGTCACAGTAAAAAGGTTTATGGAACTCTTTACTGAAAGAGAGTCAGCTTGTTGATGTTTTAAAGCAAAGGAAAATTTGAAAGAAAAACACTTCTAGGGGGAGTGAAGGGAATCTGTATTCATGGTTCAATAAATAGGAAAATAATGAGAGCTTGTGAAGAGGTGAGAAGTTTCATGAAACAAATTTAAACAAAGGTATTGGGCTGAGACACATTTTATTTTGATAAAGGGAAATTGCATGAATTGTATGAACATAAACTATGAAGATTTTTGTACCTAGAGTATTTTTGAGGGGAAAAATGTAACAGATTTTGTGAAAAAATCTGTGCATTGTGACATTTGTGGAAATGCTGTAAGATATGTACATGATATCTCATTTGTTTAGAGAATGTAGGCTAAATCCCTGACTCCTCACAGCAAATGCTCAGGGTGAAGGAAGGTATTTCAATGGCAGTGTAAAGTTGAGTGAAATGCACCTATCTTTTAGGCGTCCTAGGCATTACCTAGAGCAGCATAACAGAGGCTCTACATTGCCTGCAGAAGGGGCTGAAAGAACAGAATAATGAGAGTCTTAAGCTGCCAGGATTGCTTGTTGAACAGGAGGGGTCACCTGAGCCTAGTAGCCATTTCAGAGTAAGGCAGTTTGGAGTCTAAAGCAGCTGTCTGGGCACCCCTCCTGCAGCAGGCCTATGTAGCAACACCTCCTACAGTCACAACCTGTCCTCCAAACGGTTGGAATTTATGTCTACTTTTACTTGCCCAGAAGTTAGATGCGCTGAATTCTTCACTCATTTTCTTTCTGACCACTCATGCACCAGACGACTTTGGAGATGAGTGTGCCATGCTGGGGTGCCCTGCACTGCTGCCCTGAGCACCAGGAACACCTCTGTGCATGGATGAAGCTGCCAGAGGGGGTGGAGAACGTGCTGTGGACCTGCATGATGAATTGCTTGGACTTCAGTTCCCAAGCTGAACTCTGGATTTTGAATGACGGCTATAAACTATGACTTGATATAACTCAGCACCTGTGAAAATTAGGTCACCGTCCATTTTTCACGTTGAGTCATGCATTACAGTGAAAATCAGACTTTTTTTCCAAATATTTCTTTTACCAAGTTGACACAACACTGTGCTGTAACATGAATAATTGAGAGTTATATGCAGTTTATCATCTTCAGGCACCTTTTTAGGTTTTGCCATGGCTGAAAGGTGGGTACTCAGCCTCAGCAGAATAATTTAGATCACCCACATGAAAAGCCCTAGCTACTTCCTGTACAATCAAACTAAGATCAAAGTGCTTCCAAAGGCTACCAAAAATCAAGTTAAAGGGTCTATGCTGGGATCACTGATCACTGTGTTAGGGGCACTTCCATAGAGCTGTTTATGGTGTCAGCACATGCACTTACTAATGCTGGATAGTCGTAGCTAGCATATGGCAGTTCCCAGAAAACAAATTAAAAAGTACAAAAACTTTTTGATTCTGTTTAAACAGACACATAATTACTTGAATGTTACTGACATTGAAAGCGTGGAGCGATGAGGGTGATCAGAGCAGTGTCACAATTTTCCCATTGCCAAAACATGTTATTAAACAACAGAAAACACTTCAAAGAAAGGACGTGTGATGTTTACAGAAATAATAAATCAAGCCTTCTGCGTAACTTTTGTGCAGAGCAATATGAAATGCAGCTAAAAACTTGTAAGTTTTTTGTCGATGACATAAAATGTTTCAGAAAGGAGTAACATTTTTGCCCATTTATTTGTGGTGATCATAAATGACTGGAGTTTGCATGAAGAATGCATTAATGCTGTGACAAACTAGGAAATACTAAGACAATTGTAATGACTTGTGCATGCCTCTCATCTATTTCTTGGTAATTGCTGATTTGCTGTGTGATTAATCAAAGACTTCTTCAGGAAGAAAGAGAAAGAAATTAAAAAGTGGCAATAACAAGACTGAAGCCCAAAGTAAATAATGTCAAAGATTGTAAGACAGTGGCGGATGCCTCATCAGTTGTGAAATAAACATTTTCCAGATTGACATTTAGGATCAAAACACATCCTGAATCATAAAGATGTCGGTATTAGAAAAGGGTAATTGTGTCTGGATTCTGAGACTGGCTCACACCCCTTTTCATGGAGACTTGCAACGGTATGTCTAAATTTGTATTAAGAGACATGCCATAGTTGAGACGTGATTCATGAGCTGACCCAGCAACAGACTTGAAAGGCCTGTTTAGCTGCTGGTAGAGGCTCCTGGAGAGAAGGAAAGACCAGTGCTAACCATAGGAAGGCTTGGCAGAGCAGCCAGGTTCATGCAGAGCAGCTGCTACCTAAGGTATCTTGTGGTGTCATGGACAAAGGGTACGGGAATTATGAGGAAGATATGTGCAAGCCTCGGCATAAGCTGCCACCAGAGGATCTACCTGCCCTGCTAATGATGTGGAAGGCTCTCTCTGGGAACAGGCAGCAGCTTGGACTGAGGCTTGTCAGAGGCTGTAACTTAGCCTCTTATGGGAATTTGCAGGGATTTTAACAGCTGGAGCTCCAAAGTGGCCAAACTGACCCCAGCACAGCTCTGACCTCAAGGATGAACTCAAGAGGGCCAGAAGCGATACATCTCACCTCGTAACTATGTCCTACACAACATAAGCTTCCACTGGAAAAATTCATCAGAATGTGAACTTTGATTTCACTGGTGTTTTATGCTGGATTTTTTTTTTTTTCCAAATTGTTACTATGCATTTCCCAAACTTTTTTCCCAAGTCTGCTCAGTACTCTAAAGAAACATGAATGTTTCCCGTATGAATCAAACAAGTTTTATAGCTTTTTGCAAGTTTTATTGACAGGGGAGTTGGAACTAGATGATCTTAAGGTCCTTTCCAACCCTAACGATTCTATGATTCTATGTGGTACTGAGAGCCTGCCATAATGATGGAAATCCATGTCAGTGGGAATATTACAATGAAAAAAAAAAGGTGATTTATTAGAGGTATATCTCTTCTTAAAGCTGGCTTAAATTTATACGAATTTTTCAGCCTCTGTCTAAAGGTTTTGTTGGGTTTTGTATCCACATGGAATGCTATATCTGCACTAGGTTGTTCTGAAAATGGTTCTGCAAAGATATACTGTGTTAAGGAAGCTTCTATTAATGACACTATTCTTGGAAAGGACCCAGGAACTGTATCAGTGAAAGATCCATGTTAATTTAAAACTTTCAAGTTGGAGTCTCCTATTCCATTGGGTTTACATGATTGCAGATCTTGCAATTTTAGCAGAATTATTCCTAATTTATACTGGCATATCTGAGTAGGTTCAAACCTTAGGGATCCTCTGGATATAACAGTAGCAGAAAAATCTCTGGTTTTAGTACTGAACTTAGAGAGTTGGGAGATGTTAGCAATGGGAGAGGTAACTGGAGAGGATGATCAGGCATGACACCAGGCATGACACCTGGAAAGTTAGTGTCTTGAAATGCTGAGAACCTTCAGAGAGAGGGGGTTTTAGCCAGTGTATATACTTTTCAAACTAATTACACAGTTTATTTTAGCTAATCACATTTCTGGGCAGCGATACAAATGTTAGGCAGGATAGGTGGAGAGACATATATATTTTATCAATAAGACAAGCCAAGTCATCGAATCATAGAATCATAGAATAGTAGTAGCAAAGCTAGTGAAACTACAAAAAGAAAAAAAGCACTCTTGTCATCACTGTAGGCACAACTTACAACAAGAGCATGGAAGGGGAGATTTCAAAGTCTTGTATGAAAAAATTCATTTTTACAATGTGAAACTGATTTTTTTAAGGTTGTGTTTGATTGTTTCATGTGTACTTAAGCATATAATTAACTTGGCTATAAACCATCTTTCCTTCTGTATTAAACTGATCTGTCAAAGATGAAATCTCCTGCTCTTCAAAGGAAATGTTCCTCATCAGTGTACCAGTTCAGCAAGTATATTCTTGAGGGTAATGAACTAGTCAGAGCCATCAAAATAAATCACTGTGTCGAAATATTAAAACTGTGAAGACAACAATGCAGCAACACCAGTTCCTGAAAATGCAGCCTAGTACAATGCTGTTTATACCAAGATAGAATTCCTATTAAATTTAAAAGGTACCACGAAATTTCCAGGCACTTCTGACTGGATTTACAGATTTACTTTAATTTACAGTCCTTCTGAAAAGGGACTCGCAAAAAATGTCCTGCAGTCATTTGTATCTGATTGCACTTCAACTCTCCTTATAATAAAGCCCCTGAAATGGCTTACTTGCTGTATTTCTGGATGATTAAGCCTGTATTTCAAATAACAACATGAATGTAGGCAGGGGCATAGGACTTGGAAGAAATCTCCTCCGTTACTGAGAGTTACTAAATCCCATTATTTTTTCTCCATTTTACACTCTCTTCCACATTTTACACTCTTTCTCATGAAGCAGAGGCACTTTACATGTTGAAATACAGTGACTTTGGGTAAAATTCTTCACCTGGGCACTTGGACTTTATGCAGTTGAAGAAGCATGGTTTGGGAGGAAATAACACCTATCCTCAAGAGTTTTTCTGTACTTTACATGCTTTCAAGACTTATATGATGTACGGGCACGCACTGATCCTGTGCTCTTTGCTCCATTTCTATTCCAGCACATTTTAAGTTTGTAAACCTTCTTGGTCATGCATCAGTCCCTGTTTTCTTTGTGTGTTGAGGTATGCTGGGCACTTCTGAGATTTCTAGGTAAATCTCAAAGGGCAGCTCTGCAAAGGTGGTGTTAGGAAGGGTAGAGGATTCATTTTTTTCAGGCAAATAAATACAGGAACTTGGCTTAAGTTCCTATTGCAAAGTAAGGCTGCAATATCTAC
Organism: Pezoporus flaviventris; assembly: GCF_033815535.1. NCBI lineage: Eukaryota > Metazoa > Chordata > Aves > Psittaciformes > Psittacidae > Pezoporus > Pezoporus flaviventris. The sequence continues at coordinate 23,807,152 of NW_026892579.1, read as the reverse complement.
ATAGCTCTGAGGGATCAGGTGGTAAATAATCTGCGATGGATTTCATTCTCTATTAATTTCTGGTAAAAAGGTACTGTGTTTCTTTTCATCTGCTATAAAGTGCCGGATCATTCCACAGCCTCCTTATTAAATGAAACAGATCTTCTATCTTGAATGGCAGGTTGATCCATAGTGGTAAAAAAATAGCAATTTAACATAACTTCAGCCTCTTTTGATTCTGCCATTCCATCTGTTAGTTCACCACTTTCCCTTAAGACAGAGAATGTGATGAAAATCAATGAGACATCAGGAAAAGACATACTGGTACTCAACACCTAATTTGTTTGAAAAATAACACGGCTTGCTTCCTTTCTAACTTTTACTATTTACACTGGGGACTACCCAGGCCTTTTATGACACAAGCATAGACACGCACAAGTACATCATATAGTTCATAAACTGATGAAGTTCTGTCTTGCTTGATTTGTAGTCCTTATTTTTACAGAACCAGTGTGCAGGCAGTTAGTAAACGCTAAGGAAGAGATTTTTAAATGCTGCTTGTTTAGTCTCCTCTTGTATTTTGCAGCTGACACCAGTCTTGGAACAGATGATGTTTACGATGATAAAGGGTGCCAGTGTGATGTGTCAGTAGAAGATCTCACCCCTGCTCTTAAAACTGTCATCAGAGCAATCAGGTGAGTAAAAAAAATGCTTAATGAATAAATATTTGAGATTTCTTTAATCAAGATACTAATTAGCTGCCTGTCAATTAATAAAATGTGAATTTAACTTATTGCATGGCTATATTTATTACATAACTAATGCTAATATAGTTTATGCTTCCTTTTCATCAGTATTTTAGTTAAAAGTTCAGATATTTTATCTGTTCTGTTACCATCTTTGCAATGTCTAAATATATTACATAATTGATTCAGAAAAAAAAAAAAGAGAGTAATGAATGCTGGTTTCCACTACATTTCGTGCAATCCAAAATACTGTAATCCAGTTTGATGCAATTCTGCTGAATATGTATCACCTTGCCTAGAAAATTATTTCCTTTGAAAGTTTAGGGGCTTCTTGAATTTCCATATTCCTGAAACTGTCTGTTATATGACTTTCATTGCAACTTTCTTCCGGTAACAGCAGAATAATTACATTCACTCAATTATGCAAAGCCTTGCCTGCTACTATTCAGTGAACTAAATATAACCCAAATAATTTCAAACTAATAGTCTCCTTTTTGTCCAAGAAAGCAGCAAACTGCATTGAAACTTACAAGATTACCTGCACTGAAAGCTTAAATTTAATATTCACCCTACTGAGAGTGCGAAGGCTCTTCATTTTCCCAAATATTTTGAAATTCAAATCCTGACAGGCAAAATCCCCACCATGAAGAGTAGCAAGGAGAGCTCAAGCATTCCCTCTCTGCTGACAGCAAACCCAAGGGTATTGGTGGGGGTCACCCCAGTGGCTCTGCATCACACTCACATCAGTGCCTGACACCCTTCCTGCAGGCAGGAAGCACCCCAAGAGGTTTCTGCCAAACCTCGCCTGAGTCTTCTCAACACTATGGGAAGAAAGAACTCAAGCCCCTTCTCAGATAATTTCATACAGTGGTAACCTATGCACATGTATTTCCTTCCTCTTTTTCCACTGATTGCCAATGAAGACTGATAGCGAGTAAGGCTGTTCCTAATACTTTTCTACTAGCACAGACAGCTTGACAGATCACTTCCAGACTTGTGTTCCAATAATTTTTTCCAATGTGCCTGGAAATGACCTCACAGGACGTGTCAGATACCAGGTCTGTGTCCACAGCCACTGCAACTGGCAACTCAAATGTCACTGCTGCGAACCATCTCTTGCCAGCTATGTTTCAGCAGGTGACAGAAATCCTTCTACACAGTGGACATCCACCTACAAGGCAGGCCTATTCTTTCCAGTGGAAAATGCTCAAATTAGGATCAGTCAGCATACTCCATTGGCTCTGGTGCCAAAGATCATTGTCTGTGATGATGCATTTTAAGTAGACTGGTTGACTCCTAACTCCACGTGCACCTTGCCACTGTACTGGCAAGTGATACCAACAGTCATTTCATTCTTAATACTGTCCAAATTTCTTAAGATCAGCTTGACATTTTAATACTAAATTAATGGAGCTTGTTTACAAATGAGCCACTAGATTGCTCAATGCATCCCCTACATCTTTGCTTGGTTCTCTTGGTAATTACCAGCTCTAACAGAAAATAAACAGATGTGAAGGACATAGTTGGCAAACTTTCTCCACAGTGCCATCTACAGACATGTTCTAATAAGACGAGTAAAGGTGCAAAGGTTGTTTCAGACATGCACTACCTAACGGGTAAGAGTTAACTTTTTAGATTATTGCCAATTTTTTATCTGCATACTTGGCTTACAAAAAAAAACCAACTCATTTCACCACTGAGGATGAGAATAAGAATCTCCCCTTGCTATCAATTAGCCATGAATCTCTCACAACTCTCCCTGCAAATGTTAGTGTTCTACTGGATTACAGGCAGTGCATACATCTTGCTTCAGAAAAACACCTGTGTTTAAGATCTGTAAAGCAGTAATATGCTATGATCTTCAGAATTCTGTTAAATGCTATACCTTAATCTCTCAAAATCAAGAGACTGATAATTCAGTACAGCAGGTAGCTGATACTCCTCTTTCTGATTATTCAGAGTGTCTGTTACCTGACTACACTGGGATCTATGCAAACATCTGAAGAAGGATCTGAGACACTATATAGTAACTGTAGAATTTCAAGATGATAACATCTGCTTATGTGGAAACTTTGTGCCTCATTTTGAAGTTTGTTTTTAGCAACGGCTTTGAATTGCAAAGGCCATGGGGGAGGGTAGAAGCTGTTTTTCCTTTCATGCTCTATACAGAGGCAGATGAAGACAGAAGGTACTTGCATAACTTCATGAGACACTATGAAAAGACCCCAGATATAAGCACATGCACCATTAACATCCATTCTGGCTATATCATCTTAAAAACTGCAATAAGGGAGAGTCATTATTTTTTCCTGCTTGGAGCCAAGTATAAATTGGTTTACAATGATACAAATGGTCCTTTTATTTTGGGGGAAAAAAAAAAATGAGCAAAATTAATTAATGCCTATGAGTTTACAGAGGTAGGGCGTCCCTCAGTTTTGGAATAAGAAAGAACTGGGGTATTTTTCAGTGAAAGGAGCCTAGAATATGCTTCTTACTCTCAGGTTGGGCAACAGTGAAGTAGTAAAAGACAAAAACAGTTTTGTTTCTGTTTTTGCATTTTTGTAATTTCAAAGTGTACTGCTTCAGTTTTGACCTTGCTCACTTACATTTTTCCCAGGATTAATTTATTCTTCAAAAATACTTGATTTTAAACAAACCCTCAAACTTTCACTTTTAAATAGTCCATACAGGAGATGGAGAAAACAGCTATTCCCTGAAAAAGTTCTTAACATATTGGCCCATTCCAAAAATAGGATCCCCAGCCAGTCCTACTGAAGACCCATCAGGCAGACCTGTCCAGTAACAACGTGTCAAGCTACTAGCCTCTTCTGAACACCCGCACATGCTACCTTCCACAGTCCATCTCTTGTGCTGCCCCTTCCTTGCTACAAACTCTGTCAGGAAAGATCAACTGAGGCAGTAGAAAAAGTAAGGAAAAGCTACTCAATACATTTGCATAATGTTGGGTGAGCAGGGAGCAGATAGGTAATATGTGGTGAAATGTGGTGTGCTCCACAGCATGCCTTAGGCCAGGCCAGGATCAGTCCCACTCCTCTGCAGCCTCTAGCTGGGATGAGAGCAGTGCACAAAACAGTTGTTGCTAAGGGTAGTCTGAGCCTTTCTGCCAGTGTGTTTTGTAACACTACTCAGCCCTAGTCTTGTTGGGAACAAAAAGTCACTAATATCCTGCAGATTTCCTTCAGAATAACAAAAAACATTGCATTTTCCAGCTTTACTAGCTCACAATGATGAATACATATAAGAGAGACTAAAAAGAAGATGAGGATACCTTGTTTCCATATATTGCAATATCTCTGATCATTTTTTCATAGCAAGAGGTGCTAAATTTTGTAATACTCTCCACAATGGAAAGGATAGAATTATTTTACTATTTATGAATATAAAATCAGATTTGAGAAGCATAAATAAATATTCAATAGGAAATAACTGCAATGGCAGTTTCTGCTAGACTTATAAAATGCATGTTTAGCAGCCATTATGAATTTGTTCAATGGCAGTGTTTCAGAATCCTCTATTTCTTTTAAATCCCAACACATTTTATATCTTCTGCCCAGATAGTCCTCAGAGTCTAGGCAAGGCTCTTAGATGTGTGTTGGCTATAACAGCACTGTGTTTGGGAGAAAATGTCCCTGGCTGTTAGGGGATGGGTTAATGTAGGTAAAGAGCAGAAAGAGGAGGCAGTTTTGACCCATTCACCCTACATATAGTGGAACTGTCTCTCAAGCACTTCAGTCTGTTGGCCTTTCTATATTGGATCCTGATCGCTTCTGCACATTGCAGTTTACGAGGAAGAAGGGTTATTTGGCAAGGTAAGGAGAGATAGAGGCACCAGCAAAGCTAAATCTGTGTGCACCTGCTTTCCTGATGTACTAAGTGCTCAAAGAACCTGTGGTCACCTCATCCTGCTATGGGTAAACAACCTCCCTATCTTTTAATCTTCAAGACGGTAACCATGTATGAGTTTACCTGAATCCCAGTAGAATGAAGATAGTTCATTCCTGAGATAGTGACAAGACTTAAACACACAAAAAAATAACATGAGTGCAACAGAGCTGCACAGAGGATAGGAGATTTTCTGTCTCAGTGCTCGTCTCAGTAAAGTGCGCTACTGACAAGCAAAATAGCTTTTAATACTGGAAGGGGCAATGTGAATGAAAATTAAAATGAAAAAAAAAATTAAAAGATACACAACCTACATGTTCAGAAAACACCATCATTCTAGATCAGCATTGATCCTGTATTTGGCAACAGATAAATTAAATGAATGCTGCTTTTGGCTGCTAGGGTCAATAGGACAAAACTTGGTATAGGACATGTAATTTTCTCCAAATTTCAGGGCAAGTGAAGATTAGTGCGTCCTGTGGTTTAGACCTTAACAATAGACAAAAGACTTTGATATATTTGTCTGCTTCAACACAAGACTCTTCTTTTGCTCTCCTCTGGGTGCATCACTGAAATAGGCTACTTTTTATGTCTAATTCTCACCAGAAAATTGTCATGCTTGTGACTTGGGTAGGTTTACAGTCATGTATCATCTATCACATTAGATTTGAGTTATAAAATACCACCTCGCTACATGGCACACAAATAATGGTTTTAAAAGCCCTGGGGACTATATGGTTGTGTTCTTTTGGGTTAATTCTTACTTTCAATTGCTGCCGTTTGGTCAGTACTGGCAGTCCAGTATTGCCGGTGGCGACTCGGTTCTGTTTATGATGAGTCTTGTTTGCCCCCTAGTGGTATAATTACAACAGACAGACCGAGCTGTAGTTTGCCCTGTTCCTCCCGCGCATCTTACGGGCTTCAAAAACTTGGGATACGAATAACATTTTCCCTTTTTCGCACCCACATGTGCCCTCATAAGTGAACCCTTCGTTTTTATCACAGAGGAACACATCAGAATAGGCAATTTTTTATTCTAGAAGCACAAATGCAGGAAGTACAAAGGGTTTTTTTTGTTCCATTATATTATTTCAAGATACAGAAAGCAAATTGAGTTTTTAAAATTGACAGTAACTATGGTGAATCAACCAAATTTAAGAACTGGAAAGGAGTTGCTAGGCTCTATCACTGAAAGAATTCAGGTTTTCTGTTTCTCAATTAACTTGCAGGCTTTCAAAATGCCAGTCTTTTATAACCCTTCAGGTTTGTTGCAGTTTATGTAAAATTTTGCATATTTGAAGTAAAAAGAAGTAGTATGGGTCTGTTCCAAACTCTGCTGAAGTTAATTAAGATGGCATGACATGAGCTAATATCTGAACCAGAATTAGTGCAATTACACCTCACTGATACAGCCGTGATGCTGTCGATCCTGCCTTTTACTTGTGAACATCATGAGCAAACTGCCTTGATAAGCAAAAAAAACTGTTACAAAGCTGAAATTGAAAGCAGCAATGAAGACTTGTGTGCACACTGATTAAGAAGTTTCTATGGCTGTTAATAAAAATTAGTCTTCTGTTTGTTCTCTTGTAAAATCATCCAGTTGTGGTAAATTCAGTTGTCTTCAATTACACTATTAATTCTCTGGCTCTGCTTTTCTAGTAGAGTTTCATATTTTTACTTCATCAAGAGCATGAAGTAAAAACTTGTGACCGCCAAAACAGGGAGAATAATAACAAAAGAGTGAAACTTTCTTGTATGTCAGCTACATCATTTATTCTTTGTAACCTGAATAAAGAACTATATTCAGGAGACTTGTGTGTGCTGTCAGACTATTATGAACAGAACACCTTGGCACCATTTGGCAGATAAAAGAAAAAAAATCTGCATTCCAGCTTTAGAGGCCTTCAGATTACTAAAGATGCCAAAAGCCATTAGTCTGTAGAACTGGCTGACATGTAAAAGAGTAAAGTGCATCATCTGACATATTTAAAACTGTATGGAGATCAATCCTGAACTGTCAAGGTGATGGACTACTCCTAACAGGCATTTTGCATTTTTAATTTCTATTATCAGAATCATAGTTCAAGTTCTATACCAGTGACAAGCAATCTCATTTTTAACTAGTAGTTACCAGAACGGGAAATACCAATAGCCTAAGCACTGTGGGAAAAGGCTGATACTATCTGGAAGAACATTTATGTATGATACAGAAATCAGTAGAGGATCTGTATACACTATTAATCTGACTCTACATACCTATTATCATAATGTCTGTCCTACCTATACAAAGTATGGTTTTCCTAAATTCCACTAACACATCTATTTTTATCACAGAGTGAGAGCCAGGCTTTGGGTTTTATTATAATTCATTGTCTTACAGCTGCTAAATATGTATCATACTAAACACGGAGAGAATATATTTGCATGAAATATTGGCATTTGGAATAGGTTACCAATTTACTGTGTCTGCCTTTTAATTGCAATAGATAGCAAATATCAGCAGTTTGGCCCTAATGGGAATTCATAAGCTCTATGATTCTATGATTCTATAACACTGACCAGAATAGGCAACATACCTGATCCCTTGGCTTCTCTTCCAGTTCTTATACAGTTGTCTCTTCTGCAGTTCTCAGGTAAACCAAGGAGAATTGCAGGTTTTACCAGCTGACATGAAAAATAACTGTCATTTACTTTCAAAATTTATCACTTCTGTTATTTAAAGTTTGCTATTTAATATCAAGTGTTTCATTCTAAAAGAAGCTACTCAATGGACATCACATTCACATAAGCATCAGAGAAACTTGTGCAAGTCTCACATAAAATATATGCCATTCACCAATTTTGAATATTTGCTTTTACCTGATGCTTACTATTCTGCATTAAATTCAACGAAAAAAAAATTACAGTGCTAATTAAACATTAATTCCCATAGACTTCAATATGGGTCAAACATCTAATTAAACAATAATTCCCATAGATTTCAATATGGAACAAACATGAAACTTCTCTTTAGCCTGCAAAGTTTGAAGTTTTAATCTTTTTTGATGACTTAAGTCATCAAGATTAAACAATTACTTGGACCTGAATGTTAACTAAAAATAAAAATTGATGAAAAATCGAGTACATAATTATTTTATTTTATTTTTTTTACAAAACAGAAATTAAAAAACTTAAAATGCACACCAGAAGATGATTATTATTTCTTTTTGTGTAATTGATTTGTTAAAGAAATCTTCTAATAAGGACAGAAGTAGCTTAAGCACAAACATAATTTACAGAGTATCCCATTCAAGTCAGTTGGACTAAGCCCAGTTTTAACTTAAGCCTGCTCTTCAGCACCTTTCATAACAGGCACCTACCATAAAAAATGACAGATAGGTGTGTACTGATAAACCAAATGCTGCACTGCTCTGCACTCTTTAAAATAGTGTTACTCATTGCGTCTTAAATAACAATTCAAAGGAATAGCTACAACACATTTGTACTTATTAAAATCTTGTGTGAAAGGAAAAGTTCACTTGCAGAAGCTGTTTGAAATATCTTCCACTTAAAAATTAGCTGTCAAATTTTATCACTGGAACATAATGTATTGTTTCACAACAGCTGAAGATTAGTCTGTGAAATGTTTTTTCCCTGCAGAATTATGAAATTTCATGTTGCAAAGAGGAAGTTTAAGGAAACACTTCGTCCATATGATGTCAAAGATGTCATTGAACAGTATTCAGCAGGTCATCTAGACATGTTATGCAGGATTAAGAGTCTTCAGTCTCGGTAAGGAAAGAATCATTTCTGCTCTGCATAAGCATCTTACGTTATGCCATTCACAACATAATGAATATTGGTAATCTTTAACATTTCTGTGTTACATTTGGGTAAAAATTGCCATCCATGCTTCAGCCCAACCTCTCTGTGAGCGCAGATGAGCCAGAAACTACATTGTGGGTAAAAGCAAGCAAAAAAACATGTATCTAAATTGTCGCCAGAACATGGAAGTCTCAACAACAGAAAAGGTAATCCTTTACCTGTAAAGTCCAGTCATAACCAAGGAATTTAGTCATTAGGCTGACAAAAGAAAGACTTTCTCTTTTCACATAAAAGAAATTGTGAACTGCTGGTAGTGCAGCATGTATGTAGTTTTTATGTTCAAAATTCCCTGCAATAATAATTTGAAAACAAAACACAACTTTCCATCATGTGTATCGTTACCAGCATTAGGGCTGAGTCTTCTGCTTCAAACTGAAAACTTTCCCAGGACTTGATGCTGTTGTTAGGATGGGATTGCTGAAGGTGGCACTGGTATGTCTGATCCTCCACAATATCAGGCTGCTGGGGAGTCTGCCTCCTCTCTCCCCCTCTTAGCAAGTCTAGCTCTGAGTGTCCCAGATGATGGCTAACTTCTGGCCGCTAGTTAGTGTCAACAGAAAAGACACACAGTCTCAAATGCCTTCTTTTTTCTTCTTAATTAATAAAATTGTCTTTTTCTCAGGTGCTTCTCTGAAGTACTGTGATTTTAATTTTTAATATACAGATACAGCAAACACTTCAAAATCATCATTGTTTTCAGCAATCACAGCAGCTTTTGATTTCTCTTACAGTGTTGACCAAATTCTTGGGAAAGGACAAATCACAGCAGATAAAAGAAGCAGAGAAAAGAATCCTGCAGAGAATGAGACAACTGATGACCTCAGTATGTTAGGACGTGTAGTCAAGGTGGAGAAACAGGTAAAGTAATTATCTGTGTCACTTTGTCTTGCTCTATTGCTCATGCCTTTTGTCTAATTTATTGCCAGTTTCAAAGGCTGAGTGGGTTTGGTTGGGTTCTATTCTAATACCTGCTTCATTTACATGTTGAAATAAAATTGGTATTACTAGCATTACCATAACTATCTTCCATATACAAAAAAAGTAAGGAAAAATCACAGATTACATTTTTTCCCCCTTTTATCAGCTTGCTTATGAAACATTTACATGGTTTTCGACATTCTTTTTCCAAGTCTCAACAGAATATACCAAGCTTTTTCCATTTTTCTCTTCAGCAGTTACATTTTCCCTTTGCTTGGGTTGAAAACATTTTAAATTAGTATTTGGCATTGATGTTAACCTTTTCCTCTCCTCCTGTAGGTACAATCCATTGAGTCAAAACTGGACTGTCTATTAGATATTTATCAACAAGTTTTGAGAAAAGGATCTGCATCTGCACTCACTTTGGCTTCATTTCAAATGCCAGCTTTTGAGTGTGAGCAGACTTCTGATTACCAGAGTCCATCGGACAGCAAAGATTTGTCCAATTCTGCACAAATTAGTGGATGTGTATCCAGATCAGCTAGTGCCAATCTTCCTCGTGGCCTGCAGCTTATACTGACACCAAATGAATTTAGCACTCAGGCTTACTATGCTTTCAGTCCAGCTATGCATAGTCAAGCAACGCAAGTGCCAAACGATGGACCCGCAACAGTTAATAATACATCAAACCAAATAAACCAGGCAACTAAGCCAGCAACTCCAACAACATTACAAATACCACCTTTCTCATCAATGAAGCATATCAATAGGCCTGAGCCCGTTCATATTATTCCTGTAACCACACAGGAAAATATTTCCGATGTCACCGCTTGCCTTGTTGCATCAAAGGATAACGGACAAGTTGCACAGCCCAGTGCGACGAAGGATCTCACATGGAGAAAAAGTCTGGATACAGAAGGGGAGCCTTTGCTCTCAGTTAAACCTGTGGTGCAAATGGATTTAGGAAAATCTTTATCTGTACAAAACCTTATACAATCAACAGAAGAACTGAATGTACAGATGGCTGGCAGTGACTCCAGTGGGTCCAGAGGTAGCCAAGATGTATACTCCAAATGGAGGGAGTCAAAATTATTTATAACTGATGAAGAGTTGGAGACAGAGGCAGGAACAGAGACTACTGAAGCCATCTCGCGCCCATTAGTGGAAACAACTCTCTCTGCTGACTCTCTAAGGACTGGAATATCAAGATCATCTCAAAGCATCTACAAGCCAGGGGACGGTACAGAAGCACTCAATCTGCTCCATGTCAAACTTAAATAACAGCTTGCGGGCTTTCTTCATTGGCTGGGTCATTCCTCTAGTCATACATATCATAGCATGAACTGTTTTGAAAGCCTTTTTAATAATATAAAATCACAAAAATCAGGATGAATCTGCAAAACAGTTGAATGAGCCCATATCTCCTAGTTGCATGTAAATGCATGTTTAAGTGATGGCTAAGATTCAGATTTACACCTACAGTACAGCAGCCTTTCATGTAGTACCGTAGGTTAAATAATGAGTTGCCTACAAAGCTAATGCTGCAGGATGTATCAAAAACCAAAATTCGAGCATTTAGACCTAGCGCTGTTTTTACAGGGCAGAAGTAAATATTGTAAGGTTTAAAGCACTTTGCTTCTGAACGAATTAAATATATATATATATATAATGTCCTGATTAGATGATAGTTTATGTTTACAACAACAAAAATTATCTACAGCTGCTAGCAAGGTACCAAGGAAGCCAGTAATATGGGATCAGAAATGGCTGCCAGTTGCAAGATACACCCATTAGCTTGTCAGTAACCAGTTATTTTTAACTCTGAAAATGTTAAGTATGTTAATATCCATCCGTTTTTTGGCGATTTAGTTCTTTGGCAAAAGAACCTGACACACCACTGTCATGTTGAGTTTTTTATAATAAGAACATTCTTTTGCTACGAAAAGTTTGTATTTTAAGGGTTGGGGCTGGCCTTAGAAGGGGATAACATGTGTGACTGCGCTAAAAATTATGGGGAATCTCTCATTCTTCCTGTCTCATTAAGAAGCTAGCTTGTGAATTTTGGCAGCAGTAGGTGAGGGAATGAAGCACGTGCTGCCTTTATTGTAGAAGCTGCATTTTCTTGTGTGAAAATTTTGACAATTTTCCTTGCAGCCCCAACCTGATACCATGACAGCACTTGATAAGCCTGGGAAAGGAGGGAAAATGAGGAACTGAAATACAGAGTAAAAGTAAATAGGACAGAACTGGGAAGAGAGAAGGGCAGGAAGAGAAACGATCCCAGAAAAGGAAGGTAAAGAGGCAAAAAGATACATGCATTTTAAATCCAGCTTATCAATCACAGATATTGAGTGTTATTTAAAAAAAAAAACAAAAAAAAAAACAAAAAAACAAACAAACAAAAAAAAATAAAAGCAAGGTTTTTTTTCTGTTTGTTTGCTTTTTTTTAAAAAAAAAGAGGAGGTGGGAGAGGAAAGTGGGCACACTCGCAGTTTAACACTGTGTCCCAAGTGCAGTCATTTCTTGTGAACTTTCCAAGAAAGGACCTTCATACTGCTTCCTCTTAATACCTGAGTTTTAAATTCAAAGTCTACATCAGAGCAAGCATTCCTGCTTGATACATCCTCTTTTTTTCTTAACCTAACCTACAGTTCCCTTCTGCTGAGATGCAGGAGCAATATTAGTGCCTATCTGCACATCCCCAGTAAGGCTTCGCCACTGGGAGAACCCCTTCAGAGCCTAAACAGGCTTTTGGTCTTCCCAGCTGAACGAAGTTTCTGTGCTTTGCCTTCCCCCAGCTCTATAACCCACCTGCACCACAAGCTTGTAGACAACCCAACTTGGGCTCAGCTTCCCTCTAGCAGCAGGAACACCGAATGTATTGGGGGTGCCAGTGCCAGCTCACTCAGGGCGGTGTTTTCTCAAGGCCCAGACCTGCTGGGAACTTACTATGTACATCAAAAACATCACTCCAGTCTTAACCATGGCTAAATGCTGTAGATTGTATTGTGAAGGACTTGATCTGTTTACTATAAAACCATTGTAATTTCTGCTTCCATATCTCCTTTACAGAAGTATTCCTGGATGTTACATGACAACCTTATTATGTGAAAGTACATGCAAACTGTAGAGTGTATATATTGTGTCATTATACGGGGTCCACGGATAGTACACTGTGTTCCATGGCTCACGCTGGAGCAAACTTCAGCTGTTAAATCCTGAAAGACACCTTGAAGCACAATTTCCTCACCACTGATTTGCCATATGACTTACCACATTCAGCCTTTCCTGTTTTCTTTTATGTGCAGTCTGACATACTAAAGTGTGATTACAACAGTAACTTTGTGAGGATAAATAGTGGGTGTTTTCCACATCTCAGTTCATTTAACTATTAACTTATTTGAATGTCTGCAGTTTACCCAGACAGATCTATAAGTTTAGAGTACTATCCAAAATTTTAAAACTTACAAGGTTGGGGGTTTTAGGCTTTTTGTTATTTTTCCTAACTCTTTATGGTGCCTTGGTCACCTTTCATATGGAGCCTCCTACTGACTTAAGCATAAACCTGCACTTAGGATCACTTAAGAGGTGGGGCACGTGGCAACTGTGTGTCAGTATTGAAACTCCCTTCCCCTCCTTGATAAGATTGAAAAATCAAGGCATCATGAGTTGGACACCACTCTTCCACCTTCATCTGCGTGAGCAGATGCTTGCAGCCCCATTGACCCAGAAGGCGTCAATGAGAGAACTGAGCATTGGCCCTGCCTGTACCAATTCTGCACAGAAACAGGGCCTTGGTTTTGCTGATAATTTATCTCACAGAAACTTGGTATTTTTGCCTTAAATGACATGCTTGAGTCCTTCTAACTTTAAGTTAATTTATTTAATACAATTTTGTGCACAAAAGAATGAGTTCTATAAATTATGTATGAAAAATGTTAATGTCTTTACAAAGTACTAATAAATCCAGAAGATCATATCTTTTCAAATTATGGTTTAAAATCCTATTTTTTTTTCTTTTATGCTCACCATTATTATTTTTGTAGCTGAAAGTCTTATCATGTAGGAATTTTTTAACATAATACTGATAGAAAATAGAGTGAATATATCAAGTTCTGGAGAGGAAGAATTGTTTGTTTGGATTTTTATAAGCTTTGCTCATATTTCCTCATGAGGAGTTTCCTGTTTCTATGCTTTCGCTTTAAAAGACAGTGTCATGAGTGACAGTCATTCATTGGTTTCACAAAAGAAGGACTTGTGTGGCTTTTCAAGTCTTGTACTGAGCTCCTTAAAGTCCAGCTCAGGACAGCTAATAGGAATTGTTCATGAGCAGGGACAAAGGACAAATTTTTTTCTGATTACAATCCATTTGAGGATTGTTGAAGACAGAATCTGAACTTACGTAAGAGCTTCAGGAATTAAGCCTTATCCAAGCAACTGTTTTCTGATCAGCACGTTTCTAGCACCTGATTAAAGAGAGAAAAGAAAAGAATAGTTTTGATGTTTATTACTTGTTAAAAAAATTGTATTTGCTCCTGGCTTATATGATCTATACTTTTTATTTAAATATGAATATGGTGTTTTAGCCTAGGGTTCAGGATTGCAAAGATCATACACTTTTATTCACAGTGCCCATGGTTGTCCCATATATTTTTGAGATAATCCTACTTAGAGAGACTTGCTCTCATTACAGTATGGTGATGAGTAATTCACCTGCTCTTCTGTGATAGGTCAAATGATATCAAATTGCTGATGCATAGTAGAACATCTGGTGTACAATAGTATTTCTGGATTGGGACCTGCAATCCTTACTCAAGCAAAAATTCTACAGAATGCTTCATTCTATGGAATTAAATATTTTTTCTTGAATTGGGAGCTCAGGTTCAAATCCTTAGTTTGTTGGGCACCTGTTTAAAGTGAAAATGGTAATGTTCCATTTATTTCCTGAGGAAACTAATACTTAGCTGAATTTACCCATGTCACATTGACTATATAAAAAATAACGCACAAAGTACTGATGTAAAAAGGGATGAAGAGAAGGGACATTTTTAAAAAGTACAGAGAAAAGGAGAATAATCAGAAAGAAAGGAGTAAGCAGGAAAAGAATATATAACAGCAAAGGAATGAAAAAAGAGTTTAACCACCTGATGCTAAATTCATCCTTGGATGGCTTCACTGACTTCAATGAATTCACTGCCCAACTGGGTGAAGTTCAGCCTCCATTGGGATAATCAGGCTCAGTTCCAGTGAGCTTAAAGGAACTGAACCCACCTATAACAGGAATGAACTTGCCTCTCTGGGCCAACTTTTATCCTGACTCATATATCATGCAATCCTTTTGGATTCATTAGGTTTGGATGAAATACAGGTCAGAAAAGAATTTGCCCCAGATATTTCTGCTTCACATTTTTTTTCAAGTGTGTTAATCGACTTAAAATGGATTACAACATCACACAAAGTGCTGTCACTGTCTACAAAGGTTAATTGGTTTTTAAAATAAGAACTGTCCCCTGCAGCGTCAGTGGAAGCATGTAATATTTTCCTGTCCATTCATCTGGGTGCAAATGTGGCCGTTCATTTAGCTGTGGCTACATATAGGACAATTCCAGACATATCCAGTATCATCTGCTATTGGAAGCATTTTTTACTTCTTTGAAAGATAAAAAGACAGTTTCATAAGAGGCTTAAGAAATGATGAAGGCTGCTTCCACTGACACTGCAACATTAGCCAGTACATTACAATGTTAATTGTAACTTCTTGACAACGTTGAATCCATATTGTTGTTAATAAAAATGATTTTAAAAGTACTATGCTTACTGGGTTTTTTTCCTTACATAAAAGATTGTGTGGGGTTAGCATGTACCAGGCAAGAATTTAAACTTGCTTGCTGTTTTCCTTTTGAAATTTTGTATTTTTATTGAACGGACCAAACTGGAATTTAGCTAGAATAAAATGCACACAAACCAGTCTGATAGGTTCAGTTTCCGGTTACCCTTTACAGCAGAGTTTACTTCATGTTTCAGCACCTTTATTAAAATGAGTTTGGAAGTTATTATTACCTTCCCTGTTAGATAAACAGTAATTGATTCGGGATCAGCAATCAGGGGCCTGTGCAAAGAGCAGGATTCCTCAGGGAAGGCTGATCTGCTACTTCAGTTTAACTTGAGGCCTAGTTAAAGCCCTTTCCTCTGTGTTGAATCATGGAAGTTGCTCTAGAATGATACTGCACCATACCTACAGCCTTCTTTCCTCACTTTGCTCTTCCTGCAGTCCTGCTGAAGATAAGCTTTACCATTTGAATGTATTAAATCTATAGCACCTGTTCTTGTGGTGAAGTCACTGTCTCTGTGGAGGCTTCAAAACAGAGCATAATTTCCATGCACAGACGACCCCCTACGTCTGTGATGAGTGAAATCTTGAAATTTGAAGATGCAGTCTCCAGAAAGGCAGATTTTCCATGTCCGCCATTGGTACCCATGGGCTATGTAAACACTACCAAGCTCTGCCTAAGAATAAACACAGGACAGGAAAAAAGTCAAACATGTATGCAGGCTCTTCTTCTATTAAAACAGGCAATCTTGCTTCATGTGTACATAGACATAGCAGGGAAGTGTCAGAAGGCAGCAGTGCCAAGTTTTTCCTTTTTGAGTTACCCTGCAGGTCACAACAGCCAGGCACAGGTAGTCATGTCACCCATAAAGACACATACATCAGTGTTCACCATTCAGCTCTGTACCATGCCTAAAAGGAAAATTTCAAGCCCTTGCTAAGCAGACATTCAGTGTAACTGAAGCTTTTTCTTTACATTATTATTATTTTTTCACTGTGACCCTGGGCGAGCAGTGGCACAGGTTGCCCAGCGAGTTTGTGGAGTCTCCATCCTTGGAGATACTTGTAAGCTACCTGTACAGTCCTGGACAACCAGCTCTTGGTGTCCCTGCTTGAGCAGGGGGCTGGACAAGATGACCTCCAGAGGTCCCTTCAACCTCCGCCCTTCTGTGATTCTGTTTGCAATATTAGTTTTAGTACCTTCGGTCAAACCGATATCTTCATTAAAGCATCATTAAACCTTAATTTGAGTTTAAATATGACTTCCCTAAAAAATTCAGGCTGCAATGTATCAGCATGACATTAGCCTAGACACCTAGCAAAACCGGTGCCACCCTCCCTCCCCAGCCTCCTTTGAGGCTGCCTGCCTTCTCCCCCTGCACCCTACAGACTTGGGCCTTCCCACACGTTCAGGACCGACTTCTTTCCCTCCCTTCCTAAAACACCGCTGCCTCCCCCTCCTCAGTGCAGCCCAAGCCGGCGCAGGAGAAGTAAGGGAGTGAGAAATCAGGACTTAGGACCCTGCAGCTCTGAGCGCGGAGCCCGCGAGAGCTCAGCCCCGGACTCAGCAGGGACGGTCATAGGTTCTCCCCTCTCCGAGCCAGCCAATCACTGCTAGAGAGCTGCCCGTCCTGGCCAGTCAGCTCGCTCCTAGCCTACAGCGCGGTAAGGTTTCGCATATGGTCAGCGGCGGCTAGTAGGGCTGTTGGCATGTCTGACTGGGACACGGGCAGCGATGAGGACGTCGGTACGGGTCAGCCGCCATCTCCTCCTGGGTGCCTGCGCCAGCCGCCGCCTACCCCTTCGCAGAGTCACGCCTCCATAGCGGGCGGCGGCGGACGAAGGAGCGCTGAGTGGTGGCGGGAGGATGCGGCGGCGGCGGCAGTGGCGGCAGTGCCCGGCCTCGGAGAGGAGTGGGAGCCTCGAGGCGCTGAGAGTCCCCTTGGCGCAGGGAAGGCGGCGCGGCAGTGGCGGTCCCGAGCTACCGCCAGCCAGCATGGTGACGCCGCGGAGCCCCTTTGCTTCCACCTCGACAGCGCCCTGGTCGGAGCTCTCATAGGTAATAATGGCCGCACACCCACACCTCGGGCGCTTGGCCTGCTGAGGTAAGCGGGTGGGGGAGGAGGAGAGGAGCCGGCCGCCGAGAGGTTCGTTCTTGTGGGCCCCTGCCCGTCCCTCTGCATCCTGAGGAGGTGCACTGCTGCCTTCTGCACGGAGGAGTGGAGCTCTCCCACTCGCCAGGGTAGCTGAGTTTTTCCTCCTTGAAGTTGTTGGCTTGGTGTCTGCTTCTCATAGCCAGCAGTGTAAGCCCCTCTCGTCTGGAGGAAGAACGGTTCTCTCTTGAGGTGATTTTGCTGCTCTATCTGAGGTGCTTTCACACACAACCCCCATGCACCTTGTATTTGGCTAATTGACACATAAGTTACCTGCATTTCCAGCAGTTTGATGTCACAGGTTGTTTTACTTATGAATGCAGGTACTCCTGTGAAGGTCTCGGGGTTTGGTCACAACCAAAATGCTAAGCATTTACCATGCGTAGTTTCTGGCAGTTTGGCCTGAATCTCTGTAACACTTAACAGTGTATCTTTATTACAGGTCGGGGTGGAAGTAAAATAAGAGAGCTTGAGGATTCTTCAGGTTCCAGGATAAAGGTACCATGTTCTGTGTGTCATTAAGGCCTGGACTATGTTGTGAACGTGATTGGTTTTGCTTTTGTGTAAATCAGTTAATGCAGCAACTTGAAGTGTGCTGCAATAGCTGTAATAATTCTACTGTTTTACGAGAATTGGTGAAAATGAAGTGTAATTGAGGGTGTAGCTTGACTTGAGAAGCTTACTGATACTCTTCCCCTAAGTATGCACTTATTACCTTTTTAGAAAGGAAAAGGCACTTTAATTCCCTCAGAAGTTGAAATTCAGGAAAAAAAAATCTAAGACTGTTTTAAGTATATATTTCTATATAAAGTTTGTCATTGTGGTGTTAAAAAAACTCAGTAAGGTTTTATGAACATAGGTGATAAAGGGAGCCTATGAAGCTGAAGTAAAGATTTTTGGCAGTGTTGCTGTACAAAACAAAGCCAAGATGTTGATTGATGATGCTGTTACAAGATCTGGACAAAACTACAGTAGAGGTGGGAGTGAGAAAGGTAAGGAATTTGTTTAGGGATTTGTGTGTTTGGGATTTGGGGTTTTTATGTTATTGTTCGGGGGTTGTTTGTTTAAAAAATACTGTGGATTGTCTTTCCATGCATTTGGTAGTTTGATGGAGTACTTTTATATTATTAATATACTACTGAACTGAATTAACTTTCACCTTGTTTTTGGACAGTGGCATACCTGCTTAAAACAGAAATATGTAGACATCCTCCTTTCTTGGTTGTGAAAAGTTTCCCCTTTCAAATGGCCAGACTTCTGTGAAAATGAGTTGCTGTGTGTTTTCAACAATTTAAATGAATGCAGAATGTTAGACTACTTGGTATCTTGCATTATCAGTCTGGTTCTCCAGAATACAAGCATTTGCTCTAGTTTAAGTTTTAAAGTAGTATCTGTGCAGTATTAAAGCCCTGTAAGTTTTTATGAATGTATAAGGCAAACATACTGTTTATAGCATGGGCAATGCTGACTTTTTACTGCTTTCATGGCAGGTTGGCATTTAAGGTTTGGTCTTGCACATCATGCCTCTCTTTACTAGGCTTTATTGTCTATAGTTATGTGGATTTATAAGTAATGATTGTATGTTGAGATGCTACTTACTGGTATTTGTCTGTGTGCTCCCAATGACTTTTTGTACAGGCAAACTATCCATGGCTGTTGATCTGAGGCACTGATGAGGAAGAAGGGATCTGAGAGTTGTGTTCCAGTGTTAGAATAAGGAATGGGGTAGTTCTGAGTTTTGAGTTTAAAAGTGCCACAGAAGGTGAATGTTTCAAGAGGCTAGGAATAAAGTTTCCTTAGTATGGGTTACTGTGTTTTCCATGTGTTTCCTGCTTTTACATCAATACATAATTGTGTTGCCATTTATATCTTCAGTGTAAAACCTTTGTGAAGTGTTAATCTCGTCAAAAAAGAAGTATAGAGTGTAACTGCACCAGGACTTCATTGTGGTGTCATTGGATACTTTAGAAGTAAACCTTACTTTTTGTAGCTGTTAAAAATAAAGCTTTCTGTCTGCATATCATCTACTGGTTCGCAAGTTTTTCAAAAGCCTGCAGTACAACAAGCCTTATAGCTGGAGGAGCAGCATTTCAGAACCTGTTGCCACTCTTTTTTAAGTAGCTGAAGATGTTGAAATGCTTCTTTTTTCTTTTTTTTTATTAGAACTGCATTTGTACAGATTTTATTGATGTTTCAGACTAAGATCTAAGAAAGAATTTTCTATTTAAATGCTTCATGTCTATTAAAAATTACTTGAGAGGCCATACAATAAAAAAAAGAAAATAAAGTGTTTGTTTTGAGGGGGGTTTCTCACTTACCCTGCAACAGATTCCATCAAACAGCAGCTTTTTCACAATAGGAAAAACCTTGGACACTATCAAGCCTAAAGATAACCCAACGCAATCAGTGATTAACTGGGCCTATCTTCGAGAAAACAGAGCTAAATATGAAGCGATGAAGTGGGCAGGTTAGTTTTAAAATTTCCGTTGTATTAGTACTTGTCTTTATGTAATAAATCTGTTGAATGTGTAAATGTTTTAATTTTTGCTTTGAGATGTTGGAATCTTTCAGTGTCCAAGTTAGTTAAGTATTTGCAATGAAATGACCGCATCAGCATTTCTCAGCATGGTCATGGAGGACCTACATAACCAAGTAGTTCTTGCTACTCAATTAGTATTTTGACTTCACCCTTTACAGTGTTGTTTGGTATGTGGCTGCAGCAGAAAAAATGAGACCTCTAAATACAAGGGCATATAGTGACAGGAAGGGATTCTACAGGTACATAGCAAACAAAAAGCAGACTAGGGACAATGTAGGCTCCCTCTGGAAGCTCTCGGGAGAACTAGCTACACAGGATTTGGAGAAGGCTGAGATTCTGAATGACTTCTATGCCTTGGTCTTCACTGGCAAAGGCTCTGACCACACCACCCAAGTCTTGGAAGGTAGACACAGGGACTGTGAGAATGAAAACCCTGGGCCTGCTGTAGGAGAGGATCTGGTTCGAGACCATCTTAAAAACCTGAACATGCACAAGTCCGTGGGACCTGATGAAATCCATCCGTGAGTCCTGAAGTAGCTGGCGAATGAAGTTGCTAAGCCACTGGCCATCATATTTGAAAAATCATGGCAGTCAGGTGAAGTTCCTGATGACGGGAAGAAGAGAAATATAACTCCCATTTTCAAGAAGGGGAAATTGGATGACCCGGGGAATTACAGACCAGTCAGTCTCGCCTCTGTGCCTGGCAAAAGCTTGGAGCAGATTCTCCTGGAAGGCACGCTAAGGCACACGAAGAACAGCAAGGTGCTTGGTGACAGCCAGCATGGCTTCACTAAGGGGAAATCCTGCCTGACCAATTTGGTGGCCTTCTGTGATGGGGCTACAGAACTGATGGACAGGGGTAGAGCAGTTGATGGCATCTACCTAGACTTATGTAAAGCATTCGACACTGTCCCACACGACATCCTTGTCTCTAAATTGGAGAGACATCAATTTGATGGATGGACCACTCGATGGATAAAGAACTGGCTGGATGGCTGCACGCAAAGAGTTGTGGTCAATGGCTCCATGTCCGGCTGGAGACCAGTAACGAGTGGTGTCCCTCAGGGATCAGTGTTCGGACCGGTCTTGTTTAACATCTTTGTCACTGACCGGGACAATGGGATTGAGTGCTCCCTCACCAAGTTTGCCGATGACACCAAGCTGTGTGGTTCAGTTGATACACTGGAGGGAAGGAATGCCATCCAGAGGGACCTCAACACACTTGTGAGGTGGGCACATGCCAACCTCATGAAGTTTAACCATGCCAAGTGCAAGGTCCTATACCTGGGTTGGAGCAATCCCAGGCACAGCTACAGGTTGGGCAAAGAAGAGATTCAGAGCAGCCCTGTGGGGAAGGACTTGGGGGTGCTGGTCGATGAGAAAATGGACATGAGCTGGCTTCAGTGTGCGCTTGCAGCCCAGAAAGCCAACCGTATCCTGGGCTGCATCAAGAGGTGCATGACCAGAAGGTCGAAGGAGGTGATCCTGCCCCTCTACTCTGCTCTTGTGAGACCTCACTTGGAGTATTGTGTGCAGTTCTGGTGTCCTCAACATAAAAAGGACATGGAACTGTTGGAACAAGTCCAAAGGAGGGCCACGACGATGATCAGGGGACTGGAGCACCTCCCATATGAAGATAGGCTGAGGAAGTTAGGGCTGTTCAGCCTGGAGAAGAGAAGGCTGCGTGGAGGCCTCATAGCAGCCTTCCAGTATCTGAAGGGGGCCTATAAGGATGCTGGGGAGGGATCCTTCATTAAGGACTGTAATGACAGGACAAGGGGTAATGGGTTAAAACTTAAGGAGGGAAGTTTAGATTGGATATAGGGAGGAAATTCTTTCCTGTTAGGGTGGTGAGGCACTGGAAAGGGTTGCCCGGGGGGGTTGTGAATGCTCCATCCCTGGCAGTGTTCAAGGCCAGGTTGGACGAAGCCTTGCGTGAGATGGTTTAGCATGAGGTGTCCCTGCCTATGGCAGGGGGGGTGGAACTAGATGGTCTTAAGGTCCTTTCCAACCCTAACGATTCTATGATTCTGTGACATGCGGGAATGGCTTTACACTGGAACAAGTTGCCCAGAGAAGCTGTGGCTGCCCCATCCCTGGCAGTGTTCAAGGCCAGGTTGGACAGGGATTTGAGCAGCCTGGTCTAGTGGAAAGTGTGCCTGCCCATGTAAAGGGGTTGGAACTGGGTGATCTTAATGGTCTCTTCTAACTCAAACAATTCTGTGATTCTATGAAATATTATAGTATGTGTTAGGAGAAATTACTTTAGAACTTGAAATGCAGACAAGCAGTTCTTTTGCATGTACTGAAGTTTACTTTTCCTGACTCTTTAAGACTTGCCTCCAATAGAGAAAAACTTCTATAAAGAATCATCAAGAACAGCATCTATGTCACAAGAAGAAGTGGAGCTGTGGCGGTAAGACCTTTTCTATAGGGAATCGTCTGTTTTGCAGGAATTGATATTAAAGAATAAAGCCCATAAAGTGGATGATAAACTACTGAGACAGCAGCATTAATGGTAGGGTCTTGTAATAACTTGGAACTTTTTCTTAGTAATTAAACAATATTTACCAGATGAGATTATATTAGTTGCTTGGAAAATTTCTCTACAAGTGTTTTATATGGTTGACTTTCAGAGGGGAAAAAATAAACCAGACAGTTCAATGGCCTTTGGATATTCCTTACATTTCATGAGACAGCATGTTCCCGTTTTTTAGGTCCTTCCAAATGTGATTGTTCACATCTTGAATACTTCTTGGCTGCCATTTTCTTCTCTGTATATTTTAGTCAAATACTGTCTTCAAAACAAATTTCAGCTTCTGTTACTGTTGCTTTTCTATCTGTCTTATCTTGTCTTTCCAAGTACATCCTGGTGAATATACACCTCAGTTAACTGTATCCATTCATTTTGATCCAGAAATCTACATGATTACTTTTCAAGAAAATCAGATCATCTGTTCCAAGTGACTCGGTTCAGGCAATGATAAGTTTCAGTACTTTTCAATAGTTCTAATGAAGTGGGTGAACATTCTTAAAGCATTACCTTGTATTACTTTCCTTTTTGCATGGTGTCTGGTTTTGGTTTTTTTTCTCTTGCATGCCCATCAGGGAAACCTTGCCACAATGAGTAAAGTATGAAACTGATGCCTGTTTCTTTAAAGTATAGGTATGTGTTATTGTTAGAGCTAGTCAAGCACAACAGAACATTTTTATGTAGGTTCAGAATATGCATTGAGGAAGAGCACTTTCTTGTGAGATAAAGGAATGTTCTTCCTTTTTCATCTAATCTGTTTGCTTAAAGACAAAACAGTAATTGAAAAAAGAAAATGTATTTTTTTTAAACATGAGAAAAACAAAAATTACTCATGTTTTTCCTAGCTCACATCCTGCTTGAAGTAAAGCTATTTGATGAATAGAATCTTCAGAAGAGTACAGGGCTGGAATGAAAATAAATACCTCTTAATTGGGGGGAGCCTTGGAACCTCAGTGTTTAGTGTAGCTTTTTCTGTGCATGTTGCAGTTTGGGTTTTGGTTGTTTGGTTTTGGGGATTGGGTTTTGCTTGGGTATTTTTCTGAGCTTGTCTTGCTGACTACATTCTTTTTTCTAAACTATTGTTTGTATTTTACAGAGCTTCCAGAAAACTGCTCTGAAAGTATTTCAGGAAGGCTTTTGACAGAACATAGGGTTCTGACAAAGAAGTCCAGTCCATTCCTCTGAGTTCTGGCTTGTCTTTAGGTTTAAAAACTTGACACAGTTGTCTCATTTGTAATAGAATATAATTGAAGCCTAATATGACAGGACTGCAGTTCATGTTAATAACAATATATAACTTCACAATAGTCTTTCTTAAGAAAGAATGGTAATTGATGCCTCCAGGAGAAGTGTTTTTGTAGAAAGGCTTTCTTAAAGTTAGAATAGTTATAAGTCTCATTCAAGAATCTGAACTTGGAGGTTTTTGTTTCAGGAATTAAAAAAGAATCAGAAAGGCAGTCTTTTTTGTTAGCTCTATTTTCTCAGATAATGAGACTTTAAAGCAATTGCACTTCTTTAATTCTATACAGGAAAGAAAATAATAATATAATTTGTGATGACTTAAAAGAAGGTGAAAAGCGCTCCATTCCCAATCCTGTTTGTAAGTTTGAAGATGTATTTGAGCATTATCCCGATATTATGGCTAATATAAAAAAAGCTGGTTTTCAAAAGCCTACACCAATTCAGGTATGTCTTCAATTTTGATGACTCTAACTGAAGCTTTAGAGAAAAACGCATTTAAGTATTTGTTGTTTTATGTTAGTCCCAGGCATGGCCAATCATACTTCAAGGACTTGATCTTATTGGTATAGCACAGACTGGTACTGGGAAGACATTAGCATACTTAATGCCTGGATTCATTCACTTGACTTCACAACCAATGTAAGGATATGCTTGAGTTGTTTAGCTGTGGATACTTTCCCCTGCCCCTACCCTTCATATGATATTTTTTTAGTAAAGCTAATAAAATTCATATAATTGTATGATTTATAACCTGGTGGAAAAAGTACCAAATTGGTTACCATAGATTACATTCGCAGTGCAGTGAGAAAGTCTAGAACACTATGAAAACATTCAATATCAGGTGTGATGGATTTTGTCTAGCCTTATACCCACATTCTAGAGCTTCTTATTGCAGATCCAAAGATCAGCGTGGGGGGCCAGGAATGTTAGTCCTTGCTCCTACTCGAGAACTGGCTCTTCAAGTAGAGGCAGAATGTTTGAAGTACACATACAAAGGAATTAAAAGGTAATCTTGCTTCTTAAGTTTCGTTTTTTTTTCCCTACCACTTGTGGTTTAATTCACCTACTAAAATAAGGCATTTGCTAAGAGAGGAGGTGAAGGTAGTAATTGCAGAGTTCATATTTTCCTAGTTTTTTAGAATGCCTGTTTTGACTACTGTCATAGTGAGAGTCTGTTTCTTACATAGTTGGAGTTCTCTGCATTGTAGCTTTGTTGCTTCTTATTTTTCTGTGTGGACAGCTGAGTAGAGTTTGGCTGTCTCCTCGGCACCTTGCTGTTAGGTTAGTTGTAGACAGCAATAAGGTCTTTCCAAGCCTCCTCTTCAGGCTGAACAAGCTTCGTTACCAGCTTCACGTAATCCACCCCATCTCCTTTACCTTCTTGGTAGCTGCCTGCTGAACCTGCTCCAGTATGAATATATGTGTCTTGTAATAGAGGCAGGGGGTAAAAAAACTGGATGTTGTGCTTGAGGTGTCATCTCACAGGTGCTGAATAAAAGAGAATAAAGAGCGCTTTCAACCTTCTGGCTACCTTCTCCGTAGTGCACAGCTGGCTTTCTTTTCTGTGGCATTACATTGTTGGATAATGGTCAGTTCCTTACCCACCCAACTCTTTTTGTGCAAAGCCATCTTCTAGAATGTTGGCCCTCAGCCATGGGATAATTCTATCCCCATCTTTGCTTTTGTTAATCTTCATGGAATTCCTGTCAGCCCATTTCTCCAGCCTTTTGTGGCTTTTCTGAATAACAGCTCTCTACTGTGTTGACTGCTTCCCCCCGTTTGGTTTCATCCACAAACCTTCTGAGAATGTACGTCTTCATTTAAGCTGTTAAACAGACATTACTGTACTCCAAAACTTAACTTTCAGGGCTCTCTGATAGCTTTGTATAGCATTCAGAATTAGTCATCAAATACTGAGATGTACATTCTGCTTCCTTCTCAAAAATACTGATGAGTTTTACAGAGCACATTGAGTTTGTGTGAGTAAGCCCGATACCTTATTGAGTGCATTGATTGTTTTAACAAAAGCATGTCTGACTTTTGATGATACTGTTTAGAAAATCATGCATCCTTTCATATGTTCATCTGGTTTTGGTGTGAATATCTTCAGAACAACCCAAAACATACTCGTACACCTTCCTCCCCTTTGTGATTGCGTTCACTACAGTTTCAGCAGAGAGGTATTGCTGAACTGCTGAGGGAGGATCATTCAGTGTTAAGTCCATTATTTCCTGTGATACTGTAAGTCACACTTACTGTATTCCTTCCTTTTGGTAATACCTGATGATGCTTTGTAAAATAAAGCAAAATGGTGATATTTATTTGAAAATGCTTTAGTTGAACCTTAATATGCTGCTTCTGTAAAACACTTTGTTTTTCAGTATTTGCATATATGGTGGTGGGGACCGAAAAGGACAGATAGACGTGGTTACCAAAGGTGTGGATATTGTTATTGCTACTCCTGGCAGACTGAATGATCTTCAAATGAACAACTTCATAAATTTGAAGAGCATAACGTACCTGGCAAGTAGCTGATATGGACTGAATAATGTACCAGTTGGGTAATGGTTGATTTGGTGTGAACTTAAGCTTTAATGAAGTTTTCTTTGAACTTTTTAAGTCTTAAATTTATGATAGGTCTTAACATTGAGATTGGTGTTGGAGAGATGATTGGTACGTACCGTAATTGCATTGCAGATGTGGAATATTCCCTAAAAAAAAATAAAACAGGCTTCTAGTACAGTAAGCATTTAAAAGATGCTAAATTTTTATCTCTTGTCAAGTTTGATGTTTTGAAGCAAGTTTTGTCAGGATCAGTTATTAATGGATGAAATGCCTTTTCGAAGTTTTCTTTTCCTTTTCTTGTAATGGTTACCAGTGACTCATGTTCTTAGAACTTGTGCAGCAAGCACCAGAGTTAGATATTTAAATGTTTGCGTGTCTGACTTTCTTTTGATCTCAGGGAAAATAGCCATGTAAACATCATTATGAATCCTTATGTCTTCATTTAATTCTTGCCTTTTTCTGTGCTGGACGCTTAAATCCATTGCTATTTTGTAAAATACTTAGATGTATTCAAATTATTTCCAAGTTATCTGTTTAATTGGTGGCATTTAACAATGTGTCCCGCTTTTCCTCCCTTCTCTCCACCCATTCCCCTCTAAGGGTTAAATACTCATGCTGAGAAAAGTTAGCTCCAGTTCTAGTTAATAGTTGTGAGCTTACTGGCAAGGCCCGTGGTGGTATAGTATCATTAGGGAGAAAAAAAAAAAGAATATTATTGGGAGACATGAGAGTAGTTTCATGTAGGAGAGTAACATATAATTACTAAGGAGGAAAGAAAAGCCTGAGAACCTTCTTTCTGAGAACTGTAAGAACATCAGTAATCTTTCTCTGCCAAGGTGGAGTACAGTCATATTACAAGCACACACTGCTTTCTAAAGCAAAGAATATATATGTAACCAAAACTGGATGTTTCAGTATATGCAAGGTATACTGTAGTATGATATTAAGTTTGATAGCTAAAAATAAGCTATTTAATTGAAAAACCTCATGATGTAAAGCAGGAGAACATTGTTTGTTGTACCACTAGAAGTTAAATATTTTCAGAAGATTGAAACCAGTGCAAGGACTGTGATTTGCAAAGTGGTTGTCTCATGCCTAAGACTTTTTGGAAATGCTGTGCTTCTTTAGGTCTGTTTGAAAAGCTGGACATCCAAAATGCTCTTTTTAATGTTACTATATCTTTTTCCTCATAGTTTCTTGTACTTTTAGATATATAAGATGCTTTCCATTTCCATATCTTCATTTATCAATCTTAAGCCCCCCCCCCCCCCCAAAAAAAAAAAGTTTCATTTTGCAGCCTTATTTCAGAGAAAAGAGAGTGGTATTAGATTTCAACTTTAACACCTTTGATGAAGAATGCTGTTCATTCAAGAGGTTCTTTTACAGTTTTGATTTAAAGACACTGAGTCTTATGAATGCTCCCAAGGTGCACAAGTATTATTTGCTGATATAATTGTTTTCCAAATGACTTCCAAGGTCAGAAATCAGAATACAATTGTTTGTTTAAAAAAAATAAACAAAACCCCAAACTCTGTTAGAGTTTATTAGGTTTGAATATAGACCGTACATAAGGTGAATTGGAGGCAGAGAATTTGTCTTCTTGCCTCACAGAACTGTCAAGTTGTTGCAGTCTTGATTCAGTTTTTTAGGAACCTATTTATTCAAGATAGGCTGGGTTTTATGATTTCAGAAGAAAGACTGGGAAATCATCACATACAGCCTTTTGATTGTTTGCAGTACATGTCATTTGAAGATTGCTTTCTGTTCTGCTGTGTTTGATATAAATTGCTATTCATTCATCAGTAATCTAAGTGATTTTTTTTCTTTTGACCTTATGCTCATAAAGCATAAGTAAGGAAATTGGAGTTGTGCATGAATTACTGGGAAGCATTTAGGGGAAAGTATATACTGAAAAAAACCCCACGTGAATTAGGGCATAGAAGGTAGATTGGAGTAGTTTTTTTATTCTTCAAATACAAAAACTAGTGCAAAACTTATTGATAACTTATTTAAAACAGAGGGAAGAAAATAATTTTTACATGAAGAACTGGCTTGTTAGAATTTCTTGGCAAGAAGCAGAACTGAAATAAAAATATTAACAAGTACATATGTGTAGATAACATGAAACCTAAGATTATGTCAGCTGGGGGAAGATCTATCTTATAAATCAGGACCTGGCTGTGAGGAGAGGTATTTGGAAAAAATATAGTGCTAATATCTATTTTCTGTATATTATAGTCTTTGTTCTTTATTAAGTAGCTATCAGAAATAAGGAAAGTGAATTTCAACTACTCTGAGATGGCTAATATGCATACATACTTTTTTTCTTCTTTCTTTCCAGCAAAGTATCAGTGTGCTTAATAACTTAGAAAACTGCTGCTGCTGCAAGGGGCATAGTAGACAACTCTGTATACAAAATTAGTGATGTTTCAGTCCTGCCACTGTATTAGAATCCAAGTAGTTAATGAAATCTCTGCAAGTCCTTTGAATATCAATTTCAGAGATTTACATAGATAATATACTAAAAACCTTGACTAGAATAAAACATCTGAAAAGAATGGATCAGCAAAATTGGGACAGAATGGCATTATCATCAAAGTCTTATGCTTCCACATAAGTGACTAGAAAATGTCAGTACGTAAAAGTGTGAGCTGTATAACTTTGATTTATATAAACACTATTTGAAAATTAAAGGGGAAAAATTAAAATTAAAGGAGCCAGTCTTCTTCCTTCGTATAAGACTCTGAAAACAGCCACAAGCATGCTTGTATATGAGAAAAATAAACTAGTTCCAAATAATTTTACTCAGGCCTTCATCTCACTTGTTCTCTTTTGGTTTTTTGTGCTTTGGTTTTGTTTTGTTTTGCTTTACAAGATGAAATGGGTTTGAGTTTTGTAGTGTCCTAGTGTGAGCCAGAATGTAGAGTCTGGCTTATTTCCTACTTCTGATGAGAAAATAAATTGATAACTGATATTTTGGCCTAGTATAAGATCTATATCAAGTTAGAAGTGAGATTTGTTTTTTTTTCCCTTTAAATTGCAAAGTGAAAGTGTGGGGTGTCTATTTTCGCATTTTTCTGCCCTCCCTTGCATTTGGTTGGTTTTGTTGTTTGCTGTTCTTTTAATACTGTGCTTAGTTTTAGGCACCAACCAAATTATTGTTAAACAGTTGTTTTTTCCTTCAAGTGCTCTCAAAGGTGCTGTGGATTTTTTTTTTTTGGTTTGCCCACAAATATGTTTCGAAATGAAAAGGCTTCAAGGAAATCAAAGAGGTGAAATAGAAGTTGAACAAATTTTGCAATACATTATGGATTGGATTCTGCAATTAAAACTGATACCATTAAAATGGTCTGCTCTGTATTGTCTTGCTGAAACCCTTA